>NC_142465.1:38545000-43545000 GCF_049115385.1 Moschus berezovskii
CTTTCATAAAAACTCAACAGAAATATTTACATATATGGCCAGAAAATGTTCACGGAATTTTCATGGCAGCATTATTCTTAATAGTCCTAAACTGGAAACAACTCATATGCCCATCACAAGTAGAATGGAAAAAAGAAATTTGAATATATTCATACAACAGAATTCTATAGTGCTATATAGAAGAAAGCTGAGCGCCGAAGAATTGATGCTTTTGAACTGTGGTGCTGGAGAAGACTCTTGAGAGTCCCTTGGACTGCAAGGAGATCCAACCAGTCCATTCTAAAGGAGATCAATCCTGGGTGTTCATTGGAAGGACTGATGCTAAAGCTGAAACTGAATACTTTGGCCACCTCATGCGACGAGTTGACTCACTGGAAAGACTCTGATGCTGGGAGGGATTGGGGGCAGGAGGAGACGGGGACGACAGAGAATGATATAGCTGGATGGCATCACCGACTCTGTGGACATGAGTTTGAGTGAACTCCGGGAGTTGGTGATGGACAGGGAGGCCTGGCGTGCTGTGATTCATGGGGTCGCGGGGGGGTCGCGGAGAGTCAGACAAGACTGTGTGACTGAACTGAACTGATACGTACAGAGCAATATATACACACGCGACATGAGCGAATTTCACTACCACCACTGAAAGAAAAAGCAAACCAGCACAAAAAACACATCAAATGATTCTTACATAAAATTCAAAATCAGGGGAAGTTAACCTACGATCGGGACAGTGTTCCCACAGATGACGAGGGGGAAAGACGGGGCCGGGGACGCGCAGGGGGACACTGAGGCACTAGTGTTGATCAGTTTCATAATCTGGATGCTTGTTATGCGGGTGGCTCACTTTGTGATAGTTTATTGAGCTTCACACTTCTTTTTAACTTTTCTTTAGGTTAACAAATTTTTAAATGAACTATAAAATGTCTACAACTTTATTTTCTGGAAAAGAAAAAACAGTCATACAAACTCCATTTAAAAACACTCTATTAAGTATAATCAAATTATTTCCTCTATAATGAATGAATATTTTGATAAAGCAAAAAGCCTTTACTTTAAAAAAAATAGTCATATTTTCTAAACTGATAAAGTCACATGTAAAAATGTATTGTTTTATTTTTATGTTGCATGGATAAAACTAGAAAGACTAAATTTAAATCACTAGGATGATTTTAAAGTAACAATTTCATTTTTTATATAAATTAATATCATTTATTTTGGGGGGGTGAGGTTAAAGGATCAAATAAGCACTCACTAGATAAAAAATGAAATATGCCCTTTACTATATATCCTTTCAACTTCAAATTTCAAAAGTTCCTTTATCTTTTTGATGTGTTTAACAAAAGATAAACACTGTGTTATTTTAATGCACTTAACGGGTAAGAAATAACTTCTAAGTAGGATTAGTAAAAACAATTTAAGTCACAAATCAGCTTTTAGGAAAATACTGCAGTTTGAATACAAGTTTATCTTATTTCCTTCCCAAAATGAATAAAAGAAATTTATTTTCTGAAGAAACTAAATCAGAAAAGTTTAGGAGTTACAGAGACGCAGACAGTGTGAAGGAAAGTGAACATACTCCAGCATGGTGAGATCCTCCTCACCACCCGACCCCCAATTCTGTTTCCAGAATGCAGGGCCTCACAGACTTTCCCTCAAGTTGCTCATTTCTAAAGGCAAGAAAATAAAAGATTCTTCCCTGGAGAAACAATCTCTACAGAGGCTGATATTTGAGGGGTTTCAAGGAATCAAACTGGTTTATCAGGGACCACCCTAAAATGGCAGTACAGTGACACGTGGGGGTCATGCACCCAAGGTTTCTAGCAAGCTGGTAGGTATTTCATTCTTAAAATACAGCTTGAAGCCCCCAGTCCCAAACATTCAAGGATTCTGAGTAAACAGCAACCATACTAGGAGCCAAAGAAAATTCAAAAATACTGGCAGCATCTTGGGGCTTCCCTAGTGGCACAGTGGATAAGAATCCACCTGCCAATGTGGGAGATGTGAGTTTGATCCCTGATCTAGGAAGACTTCACGTGCTGCAGAGCAACTAAGCCCGTGCATCCAACCCTAGAACATGTGCTCTAGAGTTGCAACTATTGAAGCCCATGTGCCGTAGATGCTGTGCTCCACACAAGAGAAGCCACCAAAAGGAGAAGCCTGCACACCAAAGCAAGAGCGAGTAGACCCTGCTTAAACACAACTAGAGAAGAGCCTGTGCAGCAGCAAACACCCCATCAAAGCCAAAAAAAAAGAAACAGATCAGTGGGCTCAGTCATGCCTGACCCTTTGGACTGTACCCTGCCAGGCTCCTCTGTCCATGGAAGTTTTCAAGTAAGAATACTGGAGTGGGTAGCCATTTCCTCCTTCAGGGGACATTCCTGACCCCTGGGTCTCCTGCGTCTCCTACATTGCAGGCAGATTCTTTACCACGATCCAACAGGGAAGCCCAACAATTATATAAAAAATACTGGTAATATCTTCAGAGAGAGATGAGCAAGCATTGTATTCAATCTATGAACAGAATGCTACAAAACATCAACAACTGGCAACTTGAGCTTTCATAATTTAAAGCGTGAGAGGTGAAGCATAAATTCAATAGATTTGATGGTAAAGTCAAGGAAATTTCCAGAAAATAAACAGACAAAAATAAATAAAAGAAAATCAGAGGGTCACTCTATAAGGGTCTATTACCCCAAAAAAGCCAAGTTCTAGAAATGGGAATAGACAATGAAGAGCAGGGAATCATAAAAAGAGACGTTTGAGAGTTTCCCATTTGAAGGACATGAATCTCCTGACTGAAAGGACCCACTGAAATGAAATGCCCACTTCAACAACAGCAACAAACCACACCAAGACACAGCTTCATGAAATTTCAGAATATCAGAAATTGGGAGGGAAAAAGAAAAGATCCAAGAGCTCCCAAGGGAAAAAATAGATCCCATACAAAGGAATGGGAACCAGAATGTCCCTGACTTCTAAACAGCAAAGCTGCATGCTAAGAAGACAGTAAGGCAGTACCCTCAGATTTTTAAAGGAAAGTGATTTTTCAATCTAGGTTTCTATAATCTAACCTAACTATCGGAGTAAGGGTAAACTAAAAATATTTTCATACATGTAGGGCCTTGAAATTATGGAGGAGGTACCTTACCACATTAAGAGAGTAAATCAAGTAAAAGAAGTAAGTAGGATTCAAGAGAAAAGGTTTCAGGTGTTTGAGTCAAAAAGGCCCTTCCTTAAGCCCCTGGGGCAGACGGAGCAACCTCCATCCTGTGTAACATTCAGATGAGCCTCTGAGCCTCTGCTTGGCCCATCACCCTGCCCAGTGGGATCTGTGGAAACTGGAACTGTATGTTCTTTCTCCAACACGTTATACCATACTTTAATAAAAAGCCAAGTAAAAGGATGAAACCAAACCTCTCCTCACCAGCCCCCAACCAACCCAACCCCCCAGCTCAGCCTGTGGAAGTGGCTTGCCTGGCTTCAAAGCCAGATAGCTATAAGGAAAAGTCATCATTTGTCCAAACATGCTTGGAAAGGCCATCTTCGAGTATAGGCCTGTGGTCCCCAGGCCACTAGAGACCCAAAGAAGGTTGCCCCTCCTATCCATGCCTGGCCCCATGCCCAAGGGTACGCTTTCCTCCTGAGTGTGTAACAGGCAGGCTTTGAGGATGCCCACTAGAAACTCATGGAACTGATAAAATTTGTACCGTACAGTTAATGTAAGAAATTTTAATTCCAAACCATGTAAAACAACAGAATATATAATAAAAAAAAACTAACAGCTATTTGAGCAAGGTACTTCCCTGGGTAAGTTAGTAACAATGAACTTGTACTGGTCAGTCTCCGTTTTCGGTGAGCTAATACTTTCTCATGTGGTTGACTCAAAATACTGAGCCAGAGTAAGACTGATGAAGAGAATTACCTTCAAAAATATACTGTCAAAAAATTTAAAAGTATGGGGAGAAAGATAATGTAAAACTTTAGATAGAACAGACTACGGATGCCAAGGTAATTATAAAATGGTTTATAATTATAAAATGATTATAAAATGATTCTTCCTGGTTCAAAAAGGTGTTGCCATGACCTTCTAACCCATTGCTGAAGTACACATAAAACACTCCTTTAAATGGAAAGAGAAAAGTTAACCAAGAAATTATCCTTTCTCTCCAATCAAAATTTTTAAGAAGTATACATGTAATGTTTTCTATATATTGTAAGTAAAGAAGACATTTGTAAAAACAATTTTTAGTGACTGATAAAATTGATTGCATTTAATAGATCGATCTTCCTGGTTACAAAAGAATCATGTGTTTATGTTTAAATGATTCCTGGCAGTGATCAGTGGCCATTTAAAAGGTTTACAGAGTTACATGCTATTAAGGAACCAAGAATAAAGGATAAAAAAGGAAAAAGGAACTGTAAGTTGCCTTGGCCATTCATAAATATCTAAACTTGGAACAGTAACTAATAACTGAAATTTCATTCATGAATATGTTGTGGATATTTAACAATATATAATTATTTTCATATTTCAGAATGTTCTATTTAAAAGAATTATCTGTAAATCTGGCATTAGAATCCAAATGTAAATACTTTTAATGAAAATTTGCAACTTTTTAATGTTTTGACATAGTTTTCTATTTGTCTTTATTTCGGATACCAAAATTATAAAACATCTAAGTAATATATTTTTGTTGTTGTTTCAGGGCTTAGGGGTGAATTCACCCTGAGCATGTGAATATAAAAAGATTACTAAATAAAAAAAAAAAAAGGTTCAACAAAGAAGGAATTCCCAAGGACAGCTGTTGTCCAGGCCAATGAAGCAAGCTCTCCAGACTGCCGAAGCCAGTTTCCAAACAGAAAAAATGCATAACTGACAGAGGTTTACAACTATGCTTAAGTTTTTAGGTAGCTTATACACAGGCTTGAAACATACTGACTGAAGTATATGAAAAAATCAGCATTAGGCCTATGAAAAGCTAATCAGGAAGTAAGACAATCATTAACCCCAGAAAAATAAAGAAAAAAGAAATGTAAAACAGTAGCACATGGCTCAGCATCAAACAATAAAACAATACCTGATAAAAGATGTAACAATTATGAGCAAAGAAAAAGGTGTGAAGAGGAGAGGTTTTAACAGGGTTCCATACAAAAAGGGTCAACAGGTAAAGCGAAAAACAGGTCAGTTAAGAAACAGTAATATAAACATGCTACTTAGAAACATGGAGGCAAAGAGCCAGAAAGATAAAACTCAACTTGTTATAAGCTTTCTTGGAGGTGGGTATGAAGGGTGAGATAGGGGAATATCGATATATAGTCTGTGATAAATAACAGCTTTATTGAGATATAATTCATACACCACACAATTCACCTGTTTAAAGTATATAATCCAGTGGTATTCAGTATATTACCAGGATTGGGCAACCATCACCATCAATTTTAGAATATTTGCATCACCCCAAAAAAGAAACCTAATACTCAATAGCAGCCATTCTGTATTTTCCCTAAATCCTGCCATTGTTGTTTTCAGTTTTAAATTGTGGTAAAATACACACAATACGAAGTTTACTATTTTAGTCATTTTTAAGTGTTCAGTTCAGTGGCACTAAGGACACACACACTTGTGCAACCATCACCACCATCCATCTCCAGAAATTCTTCATCTTCCTACAACCAATAAGAATTCCCCACTGCCTCCCTCCCCAAGCCTTGCTGAGGGCTGTTGCTGTTCTACCTTCTATTTGATTCTTCCAGGTACCTTATATGAGTGGAATCAAACAAAAATGGTCATTTTGTGTCTGGCTTATTTTGCATAACAGTGTTTTCAGGGTTCACCCATGCTGTAGCATACATCAGAACTGCATTCCTTATGAAGGCCGCATAATACTCCAATACTCCACTGTATGCACACATTTTAGTTATCCATTCATCTACTGACAGACATGTGGGAATGATTCTACCTTTTGGTTATCATAAATAATGTTGCTATGAAAATGGTGAATGAATATATCTGTTCAATCCCCTGCTTTAAGTTATTTTGTGTATATACCCAAAGTGAAACTGCTGGACAAAATGTTTAATTTTTTAACTTATTTTCATTTTTTCACTTTAGGGTGTGCTGACCTTCATTGCTGCACAGATTTTCTCTAGTTGCAGGGAGCAGTGGCTACTCTCTAGTTGCAGCACATGGGCTTCTTATTGCTTCTCTTGTTGCAGACCACAGGCTCTAGGTGAATGGGCGTCAGTAGTCGCAGCACAATGGGCTCATTAGTTGTGGCTCATGGGCCCGAGAGTGTGTAGGTTTCAGTAAGTTGTGGCGCATGGGCTCAGCAGTAGCAGCTTGTGGGCTCTAGAACATGGGCTCAGTAATTGTGGTAAATGAGCTTAGTTGTTCTGTGGTACATGGAATCTTCACGGACCAGGGATCAAACCTGTGTCCCCTGCACTGGCAGGTGGATTCCTATCAGTTCACCACCAGGGCAGTCCTGAAATGTTCAATTTTTTTAGGAAAAGACATACTGCTTTCCACAGTGGCCATATCATTTTATATTTCCATGAGCAATGCACAAAGGTTCCAATTTTTCCACATCCTTGTTAACACTTGTTTTCAGGTTTTTTGTTTGTTTTTAATAAAAGCCATCCTAATAGGTATGAAGTGGTATCTTACTGTGGCTTTGATTTGCATTTTCCCAATGATTAGTAATGTTGAGCATCTTTTTATGTGCTTCCGTTCCGTTCCGTCGCTCAGTCGTGTCCGACTCTATGCGACCCCAAGAACTGTAGCCTACTAGGCTTCTCCGTCCATGGGATTCTCCAGGCAAGAATACTGGAGTGGGTTACCATTTCCTTCTCCAGGGGATCTTCCCGACCCAGGGATCGAACCCGGGTCTCCCGCATTGGAGGCAGAAGCTTTAACCTCTGAGCCACCAGGGAAGCCCTTTTTTTTATGTGCTTATTGGCCATTTATTTATCTTTTGAGAAATTTCTATTCAAGTCCTTTGCCCATTTCTGATTTGGTTTGCTTGCTATTTGTTGTGGAATTTTAGTTCTTTATATAGTCTGAAATATTAACCCCCTTATCAGATATTTGATTTGTAATTCTTCTCTATCATCCTGTTGACTGTCTGTTTATTCTGTTCATACTATTCTCTGACATGCAATTTTTCTAATTTTGACAAGACTCAATTTATTCTTTCTTCTGTTGCCCAGGCCTTTAGTGCCATATCCAATTGATTTCTTTAATTCTTTTGCTTCCACTATTCTAGGATCATAGCAACTGAAGATGCCAAAAGATCTGGAAGGTTTAGAGTTAAATAAAATAACAAAATCAACAACAAAACAAAAACAGTAAAATGAAACGTTTTGGTTCAATAATGAAATGGAGCCAAAGTGGCGGTGCCGTAAACCTAAGAATGTGCAACTTGAATGTGAGGAAAAAGTTTTAAATTTATTTTTAGAATTTTAATTGTCCACACAAATTCCAGATCAGAACTCTATGAAAAAATGAATTTCTGAGGCTGTTAATCCATCTATCAATGAAATATTTATTGAATCACTATTATATTCCCAACATTATGCTAGGCACTAAGAACACAAAAACAAAAATAAATGTTCAGCTCCGGCTTTCACAGTTCTCATCATGTAAACAATAACATGTAGTCTGGAGGAGGCACCTGAGGTCCAGGGTGGGTAGTGAGGGAAATTCAGGAAAGGAAGAGGTGACCTGAGCTGAGTCTTAAGGAATAAGGAGGAAGTAGGAATGATCTCTTACTGTATTGGGCACTGTACTGTAGGTGTGCAGGCTACAAAGATTACTCAGAGAAAATCTGCAGTTAGGTCAGTAAGGGGGACATTGTTCAGTGGCTAAGTCGTGTCTGATTCTTTGTGACTCCATAGACTGCAGTAAGTCAGGCTTCCCTTTTCTTTACCATTTCCTGGAGTTTGCTCAAACTCATGTCCATTGAGTTGGTGATGCCAACCAACCATCTCATCTTTTGCCATCCCCTTCTCCTCCTGCCTTCAGTCTTTCCCAGCATCAGGGTCTTTTCCAATGATTTGGTTCTGTGCATCTGACTGCCAAACCACTGGAGCATTAGCTTCACCATCAGTCCTTCCAATGAATATTCAGGATTGATTTCCTTTAGGATTAACTGGTTTGATCTCCTTGCTGTTCAAGGAATGCTCAAGAGCCTTCTCCAGCACCACAGTTCAAAAGCATCAGTTCTTCAGCAATCAGCCTTCTTTATGGTCCAACTCTCACATTCCTACCTGATTACTGGAAAGACCATAGCTTTGACTATATGGATCTTCATCAGTAAAGTGATATCTTTGCTTTTTAATACGCTGTCTAGGTTTGTCCCTTTCTTTCCAGGAGCAAGTGTCTTTTAATTTCATGCTGCGGTCACCATCGGCAGTGATTTTGGAGCCCAACACCATAAAGTCTGTCATTGTTTTCTTTTCTTACCCCATTTATTTGCCATGAGTGATGGGACCAGATCCCATGATCTTAGTTTTTTGAATGTTGAGTTTTAAGTCAGGTTCTTCACTCTCCTCTTTCACTTTCATCAAGAGGCTCTTTAGTTCTTCTTTGCCTTCTGCCATTCGAGTGGTATCATCTACATATCTGAGGCTGCTGACACTTCTACTGGCAATCTTGATTCCAGCTTGTAATTCATCCAGTCTGGCATTTTGCGTGATGTACTCTGCCCTTAAGTTAAATAAGCAGAGTGACAATCTATAGCCTTGACATACTCCTTTCCCAATTTGAAACCAGTCCATTGTTCCATGTCTGGTTCTACTAGTACTTCTTGATGTGCATACAGGTTTCTTGGGATGCAGGAAAGGTGATCTAGTATTCCCATTTTTTTCAAGAATTTTCCACAGTTTGTTGTGACCCACATGGTCAAAGGCTTTAACATAGTCAATGAAGTAACGCAGATGCTTTTCTGGAATTCTCTACCTTTTTCTATGATCCAGTGGATACTGGCATTTGATCTCTGGTTCCTCTGCCTTTTCTAAATCCAGCTTGTACATCTGGAAGTTCTTGGTTCATGTACTGCTGAAGCCTTGCTTGAAGGATTTTGAACAATATCTTGCTAGTATGTGAAATGAGCACAATTGTACGGTAGTTTGAACATTCTTTGGCATTGCCTTTCTTTGGGATTGGAATGAAAACTGACCTTTTCCAGTCCTGTGGCCACTGCTGAGTTTTCCAAATTTGCTGGCATACTGAGTGCAGCACATTTATAGCATTATCTTTTAGGATTTAAAATAGTTCCAGTGGAATTCCATCACTTCCACTAGCTTTGTTCATAGCAATGCTTCCAAAGGCCCAGTTGACTTCACACTCCAGGATGTCTGGTACTAGGTGAGTGACCCCACCACAGTGGTTATCTAAGTCATTAAGATCCTTTTTATACAGTTCTTCTGTGTACTCTTGCCACCTTTTTTTGATATCTTCTGCTTCTGTTAGGTCCTTATCATTTCTGTTCTTTATTTTGCCCATCTTTGCATGAAATGTTCCCTTGGTATCTCTCTTTTAGAAGAGATCTCTAGTCATTCCCATTCTATTGTTTTCCTCTATTTCTTTGCATTGTTCACTTAAGAAGGCTTTCTTATCTCTCCCTACTATTCTCTGAAACTCTGCATTCAGTTGGGCATATTTTTCTCTTTCTCCTTGCCTTTCACTTCTTTTCTCAGCTAACTGCAGGGTCTCCTCAAACAACCATTTTGCTTTCTTGAATTTCTTTTTCTTTGGGATGGTTTTGGTCACTGCCTCCAGTATGATGTTAAGAACCTCCATAACAGAAGAAGCAAGAATCGCAATCCTATGGCCTCTAGAATGAAAACCACATCACAGAAAACTAACCAAAATGATCACATGGATGCCTTATGTAACTTAATGACTCTATCAGCCATGCTGTGTAGGGCCACCCTAGATGGTTGGGTCACAGTAGAGAGTTCTGACAAAATGTGGTCTACTGGAGAAGCGAATGACAAATTTCTTCAGTATTCTTGCCTTGAGAACCCCATTAACAATATGAAAAGGCAAAGAGATATGAAACTAGAGATGAGCCCCTCAAGTCTGTAGGCGTCCAATATGCTACTGGGTAAGAGTTGAGAAATAGCTTTAGAAAAGAGGCTGAGCCAAAGCAAAATCAATGACCATTTGTGGATGTTTCTGGTGGTGAAAGTCAAGTCCAATGCTGTAAAGAAACATATTGTTAGGAACCTAGAATGTTAGGTCCATGAATCAAGATAAATTGGATATCATCAAACAAGAGATGGCAAGAGTGAACATCAACATTTTAGCTATCAGTGAACTAAAACAGATGGGAATGGGAGAATTTAATTCAGATGACCATTATATCTACTACTGTGGGCAAGAATCCCTTAGAAGGATTTCTTAATACTCCATAATACTCCATAATTTCTTAATACTCATAATTAATTAATTAATTTCTTAATGGAGTAATTTCTTAATTACTCCATAATTACCATAATTACTATTAATTACCATAATCAAATGCCTTGGGTGCAGTCTCAAACATGATAGGATGATCTCAGTTCCTTTCCAAGGCAATCCATTCAATATCACAGTAATCCAAGCCTATGCCCCAACCACTAATGCCAAAGATGAAGCTGAACAGTTCTATGAAGACCTAAAAGACCTAGAACTAACACCAAACAAAGATGTTCGCTTTATCATAGGGGACTGGAATGCGAAAGTAGGAAGTTAAGAGATACCTGGAGTTAATAGGAAAGTTTGGCCTTGGAGTACAAAATGAAGCAGGGCCAAGACTAACAGAGTTTTGCCAAGAGAACGCACCACTGGTCATAGCAAACACCCTCTTCCAACAACACGAGAGATAACTCTACATATGGACATCACCAGATGGTCAATATTGAAGATGGTGAAGTCAGCAAAAACAAGACCTGGAACTGACTGTGACTCAGATCATGAGCTTCTTGCAAAATTCACACTTAAATTGAAGAAAGTACAGAAAACCACTAGGCCATTTCAGGTGCGGCCTAAATCAAATCCTTTATGATTATACAGTGGAAGTGACAAATAGATTCAAGAGATTAGATCTGAGAGACACAGTAGGGTGGAAAGCCATATGAAAAACTACTTACAAAACAGTAAGATGAAATGTTATAAACACAGACTCAGTGAGGAAGAGGAACACAGCACAGGAAAGGCAGCACACAGATGCCAGCGTCTGAGCTGGATTAGGGAAGGCCTGCAGATGCTCGATGGGCCGCCACACAGGGAAGATACAGAAGTGTGACATGAAATTCATCTAGGGTGGTTGGAATCTGCATGTGGTTTAATTTGGCTAAAACTGAAATGCAGTAAAGAAGGGGTAGGAAGACAAATACAGTGAGAAAGGAAGGAAGAAATGATACTATAAATGTAATTGGGAGATGCTAGTGATAAAACCTTCATATTTCTTTTCCTGAAAAAACTTTATTTTTAATTTGAATGTTAAGAATTTTTCTTATTCCTCTGTGGGAACACTTGATTCATGAAATATAGTAACTTTTGTTACTGCAAACACTTTTTTTAAACTTAAGTTTTATTCACTTTAAATTTACAGAAGTTTTAAAGTTTAATATAGTTAAAGTAATTGCTTTTTTGTAAATCTGCCTCTGTTTTTATGCTCATAAAGTCCACCTGGAAAGTAACTATAAGAAATATTATTAAGATCCAACACAAGGTAAAATAGGAGGAGGAGAACCAAGGTAGACTCGATTAACAGCATGTGAGAAGAGAAAGAGCAGGAGAGAAAAGCACTGTCCGGAAGGCAAGATGCATTAAAGGACAACATCCCAACTGAGGAGCCCAAGTTGAGTCAGCTGAAGATGGAGGAAGAATACTAAAAAATTATTTTCAAGGTTCAAAGGAGACAAATCTACATTTGCTTTCTCAAGAGTTAGAGTTGTTTCCAGTTTCCATAGACTTATAAAATCCTAGGTTTTCTCGTAAGTTCAAGAATCTTAGCATATCTATGACTTTGATGGTTTCATTAAAACGGCAATTATCAAACTGAATTCCATTCTAATTCCACATGATTCAAGTAACCAATTCATTTTTCCTCCTAGTAAACTCCCAAGTTTTCTCATGTAGACCTACTTTTTCCTCTAAATGCTATGACCAACAAGAAACTCAACTTAAACAAGTTCAAGAACACCTTTTGGCTGTTTCAACTTCCACTTTTGTGGCTTTTAAGAATCTATGACGGTCTACTTTGACATAAGCTTTTAGACATATCCAAAAATTGATGAGAAAAACAGTGAATACAATGCAGATATCTAACCTTATTAACTTACAGGTAACAGTAAAATATAAATTCACTCTGACTACAGAAAACAGATGACTCACCTGCGACCACATTCTGAATATTTACCAATGTTTTTTAATATTAAGGCAGCTGTTAGTCGGATGTGTTTAGTTATTGGTCCCTCTTTTTCATCCTTAAAAAGGAAAAGAAAAGAAAAAGAATAAAGATCTAAATCATACAGTGTTCACACCTTCACAGATAAGGCTTCTAAGGCTTACTTACTGTAAAATCTCGAAAGACAAGATTTCTTGATCCTCTCCTTAGAGCCATAAGGGCAGCACTGGGATGATTCACAATGGCCTTTTGTGCTCTAGGAGTTGAGCTTGTGCCCCCTACAGCTGGCTGCCTAAATTGACCAGGGAGAGGAAAAGATTGTTAACATGACAATTCAGGCAGACTGACAACAAATGACCAACCTGCCAAACCTGAACGTGGTTACTCGAAGTAGACACAGGGTGAATAAAAGCTCTGATGGTCCAGCAGTAATACTTACTCTTTGTGTCAACTGAGGCAAAAGGGTTCGTGGTCTTTTATTTCCAATCTATCAACTTTAAAGCAAACAACAGATGTCCTAGTACAACCCAAATATATATATATATAAATACAACATAGCTTAAAAGTTGAGTTCACATCTTTGAATGCAATGTAAAGATATTAACAAAGAATAGTCTACAAGTTGTGCTGCAAATCAGTTCTGCTAAATGGTACCTACAAGTAAAATATGTCTCCTAAGAGTGTACTGGTATATGTATAGGTCACCCAGGAAAAGATAACCTAATATGATAATAACATGAAATTATGCTAACTACTATATTTCAAACTATTACTATCTTATAGAATTTTTTATTAACCAGTTTCAATCAATCATTTCAGTATAGCTCTACTGTCCTTTAGCAAAGATGGAGAGACTGCAGAGACAGATTTTATATAAAATCAGATTCAAACTACGCAAGGTTTCCTTTGCCACACAGAAACACTGCATCAGTATCTGTTGTATTCTGCTGAGGCAACAGTGGTGAGAGAACTGGCTCCCAGGAAGGAAGTCCTGTTTCTGCCCCCCAACTAGCTGCATGACTTTGAACAGTTCTATTTGCCTCTTTGTGCTTCAGATTTCACATCTGTAAACTGGGGATATTTGTGGCATTTTTTTATATGAGTAAATTAATTCTGAATATTAAGTTAACATAAAAGCAATCTCTTTAAATTGTAAGCCAGTTTTTGTCTATATCTACATATAGATTTCTCTAGATAAAGATCTATATATCGACACAGATAAAAATTATTATTTATGTATAAATGACAGATTTTTGATTGTAACTGATACACCAAAATAACCCTCCAAGTTTGAACAAAATCAAACATATTGCAGCATACTCTTATAAGTTATATAGAAGCGAAGTGAAAGTCACTCAGTCATGTCTGATTCTTTGTGACCCCATGAACTGTAGCCCACCAGACACCTCTGTCCATGGGATTCACCAGGCTAGAATACTGGAGTGGGTTGCCATTTCCTTCTCCAGGCGATCTTCCCAACTCAGGGATTGAACCTGGATCTCCTGCATTGGAGACAGATTCTTTTTATCATCTGAGCCACCAGGGAGGCTGAAAGCTACATTAATAAATGCAAATTAAATACAGTTCACCCTTGAACAACATGGGAGTTTGGGTACCCACTCTCCCTGCAGTCAAAAATATGCATATAACTTTACATTTGGACCCCTATACTTGCAGTTCCATATCTGTGGATTCAACCAACCAGAGATGGTGCAGCACCACAGTATTTACTGTGATAAATATCCACTTGTTAGCAGATCTTCCCAGTTGATACCTCTGTTGTTCAAGGGTCAACTGTACAGTGAAAATTACAGAAAAAAGTATTTGGCAAAAAAGTGACTTTTCACCGCTTTGAGGGTAAATCCAAACTCATGTTTAAGGCTTATGAAAGCCTCAGCTATTTTTTCCTCATTCTATAGATCTCAGTTTGGATTCAATTTCTATCAGAAAGCCTTCTATGGTCTCCTTCATTGGTGTAGGTGGGCTTTCACAGTGTCCTATGCATTTGATGCCATTTAATAAGAATCAATCTATATCTCTCACTGTATCTCCAGACTTGAGAACGGCAAAACATATCTTGGTCATGTATACTTCATGTCATATTTTAGTGCCTAGCTGAGGAATGAATAGTAATGGAGGGAATAAAAAATAATGGAATGAATAAAGTATGTAAAGTACATACTTCCGGTGTTCCCATACTTGTAGTTCTGTCTAGAATTTCAGCTCTCTGAAGTTAGACTAAACTGTGTCCTCAGAATTCCCTATGTTTGGCATAATGTTCAGTACACAGCAGTATCTCAACAAATGTTGACAAATTATTTATCTTCATATTATAATAATTAAAATACAACTATCCCTTGGTATTCATGGGGACTGGTTCCAGGACCCCTTGAGGATAACAAAATCCTAGAGCCAATCCCAGACAGATACCAAGTGATGACAGCATTTGCATATAACCCACACACATCCTCTTGTGTGTTTTAAATCATTCAGATTACTTATATACTCGGTACAATGCAAATGATATGTAAACTGTTGCTGCTAAGTCACTTCAGTCGTGTCCGACTCTGTGTGACCCCATAGACGGAAGCCCACCAGGCTCCCCCGTCCCTGGGACTCTCCAGGCAAGAACACTGGAGTGGGCTGCCATTTCCTTCTCCAAACTGTTGCTAGTACATGGCAAATTCAAATTTGCTTTTTAGAATTTCCTGAAAAAAATTTTTTTCAAATATTTTTGATCCCTGGTTGGTTGAATCCTCAGATGCTGAACCTGAAGATCTGGAGGGCTGACTGTATTATTTAGAATTAAAGGCCTCAGTTGAAAACTATAAAATAGGAGATACTATGTAAATCTAACAAGGACCTTATAGGAATCCACAGTCAACTCAGAACTCGACTACAAGTTATTACAAGTGTTCATGAAATAAAAGGTAAATGAGTAACAAATAGTAAATGTGACATATACATTTTACGTTGGACCATCACATGCCACTTTAGCCTCTCCTCAGGAGTAGTTGTAGGAATAAATCTCTCTGCCATTATCAAGTACATGTTCAACTCCTCTCTCAAAGGACAAAGAACCATATATTTATTTCCAATTTACAAAGCATTTCTCATATATCATCTGTCATTACTACCAAATGACCTGTCTACAAAGTGGAATCAAAATATTAGAGCTACAAGGTACTTATACACCATGTGGTCCAGCCAATATGAAAAGTGATTCCTAGGGCGTTTGTGCGATTTGAACAGGGTCACATACATAGCTGGACTACAGCCCAGGTTTCCTGTCTCCTGACATGCTGAATTGCCTTTTATTGCTATTTTGCCTAGTTTCCTGATTTGTCTTTTATTTAAATGCGCAACATGAAGTAAACTCATGTTCCTTACTTGGTAGAAGATTTTTGATTTCCTGCTTGTCCTGGTTCATCTTGTTTTAATCCTGCAAGCAGGGCATCCTTTGAACAGTGCTTGTCCTTTTTAAGAAAACGGAAGTAAAAAACATAAGCATCAAGATCTCTAATGCAACCAAATGAGGTACAAATCAAATAGTATTAAGAAAGTGTACCTGTAAGTGAGTGATGAAAGAAAACCTCTGTCGTTGAAAAGGCTCACAACCTTCCCAAAGACACTGCCCTGGATATACGTCTTTTCCTCCATGTTCAGTTGCTGCATGGTAGAAAACCTGTGAGGGGGTCTGAAACCACCTACAAAAAATAAAAGTAGTAGAAACGTTCTAACACTTAGATATGTTCTTTAAAATAGAAAACCTGCTCTCTTAATACAAAAGCTCCAGAACAAATATTGAGCAAAACAGTACAAATAAATATCATTTCAAATAAAAATTTCTGCTTATACTTAAAAGTCAAATACTCAAAAGTTCTAAACACTTCTGGTAATTTGATGTAAGCTTAATATTTCACTTTCATTTCCCTACATTCAATGAAAGTCAGTTAAGAATCTCTTGAAAGGAGATAAAATTTCATTTGAAAACACAACAGAACATAATCTTGTAAACAAATACCATACTCCGTTGTAATTTTACAAGCTGCTCAAGCATTTACCACATTTCATATCACATATAATAAACTCCAGCATATTCAATCTAAAAATCTAAATGTTACAAACTTTGGTGAGTCTGGCTCTTTAGCTGAATTCACATTTTGTATGTCCATCCATGTTTTAGAAGTCATGTCTCTCGTTTCTCCAACATCATACCTTACTCAGTTGTAGACCTTGAGGTTTAATAATACAAATACCTGAGTATATCTGGCCAAGGACAGAAATCTGAAGAAAATCAGATATTGTACTACTCCCTTGTTAAATAGAATATATGGCAGTGAGAGAGAACACTGGAATCCAGACAGCAAAGACTACATTAAAAGACTTCAATTACTAACTACTAACTCAAATATTTATATAGTCAGTATCTTTAAAGTTTATAGCAGAACTCTCTCAGAATTGAATTTTTTATGGATGTCAGATAAACATGTCTGTATTTGAGCCAATTTCTGATGTGGAGCACATATATAATATTTCAAATTAATATTCCTTCAGGAAATAAATGATAAGCATTTTAAAATAAATTTTAATCAAAAGAACTAAATACTGAAGTATAAAAGATGATGTTAAAAACCATTGTAACTGGCATATTTCATTCCATCTATATAAATACTTCATCTATATAAATAATTCCTGATAGTTTTATTATAAAACAATCATGGAATCAAAGAATTCAGCTTAAAGTGACATACTACCCAAAGCAATCTACAGAGTAAATGCATTCCCTACCAAAATTCCAATGGCACTTCTGATAGAAATAGAACAATTAATCCTAATATTTGTACAGAATCACAAAAGATCCCAAAAAGCTAAAGCAATCCTGAGAAATATGAAAAGTTGGAGGCATCATGTGCCCTAATTTCAAACTATATTACAAAGCTATAGTAATCAAAACAGTATGGTATCTGCATAAAAACAGACACAAAGAACGGAGAGCCCAGAAATAAATTCATGAATATATAATCAATTAATTTATGATAAAAAAGTCAGAAATATATAATAGAAAACAATGCCTTCAGTAAGAAATGTTGGCAACAATACTAGCTACATGCAAAAAAAAAGAAACTCAACTACTCTTTTATACAATACAAAAAAAATTAACTCAGAATGGATTAAAGACTGCAATGTAAGGTTTGAAATCATAAAAGTCCTAGAAGAAAACAGAAGTGTTAAGCTGCTGAACACAGGCTTCAGCAATGATTTTTGCAAATTTGATACTGATACCAAAAACAAAGGCAACAATAAACAAAAATAAGCAAAAATAAATAAGTGGGACCACATCAAACTAAAATGCGTCTGTGAAAGCAACAAAGTAAAAGGACAATGTACTGAATGGGAGAAAATATTTACAAATCATATATCTCATAAGGGATTAACATCCAAAGTACATAAGCAACACATACAGCTCAGCAGCAAAAATCCCAAAATTTTAAAATGGGTGCTGCTGCTGCTACTGCTGCTAAGTCACTTCAGTCGTGTCTGACTCTGTGTGACCTCATAGATGGAAGCCCACCAGGCTCCCCCGTCCCTGGGATTCTCCAGGCAAGAACACTGGAGTGGGTTGCCATTTCCTTCTCCAATGTGTGAAAGTGAAGTCGCTCAGTCGTGTCCGACCCTTAGCGACCCCACGGACTGCAGCCCACCAGGCTCCTCCATCCATGGGGTTTTCTAGGCAAGAGTACTGGAGTGGCTTGCCATTGCCTTCTCCGTTTAAAATAGGTAGAGGTTCTAATTAGACACTTTTCCAAAGAAGACATACAGGTACATGAAGAAATCAATACCAAAATCACAATGAGATGTCACCTCACATATTTTAGGAAGACTACTATCAAAAAAACAAGAAAGAAGTGTTGGTGAGGATATGGAGAAAAAGAAAACCCCTGTCCCTGTGCAGCCTTAGTGAGAATGTAAATTGGTGTGGCTACAGTGAAAAACAATATAGAGATTTCTCAAAATATTAAAAATAGAACTACCATATGAATAGCAATTCCCACTCTGGATATTTACCAAATAAATGAAAACACTAACTTGAAAAGATATGGACACCCCCATGTTCACTGTAGCATTATTTACAAAAGCCAAGATACAGAAACAACCTAAGTATCCATGACAAGCCTAAATAGTGCTTTAAAAAGCACAGACATCGCTTTGCTGACAAAGATCCATAGAGTAAAAGCTATGGTTTTTCCAGTAGTCATGTAGAGATGGCAGAGTTGGGCCATAAGGAAGGCTGAGCTCTGAAGAACTGATGCTTTCGAACTGCAGTTCTGGAGAAGACTCTTTTGAGAGTCCCCTCAACTGCAAAAAGATCAAATCAGTTCATTCTAAGGGAAATCAACCCTGAATATTCACTGGAAGGACTGATGGTGAAACTGAAGCTCCGATACTTTGGTCACCTGATGTGAAGAGCCGACTCATTGGAAAAGACCCTGATGCTGGGAAAGATTGAGGGCAGGAGGAGAGGGGGGCAACAGAGGATGAGATGGCTGGATGGCATTACCGACTCAATGGACATGAATTTGAGCAAACTCTGGGAGAAGTGAATGACAGGGAAGCCTGGTGTGCTGCAGTCCATGGGTTTGCAAAGAGTCGGACATGACTTAGTGACTGAACAACAGGTCCATCAACAGATGAATGGAAAGAAAATGTGGTACACACACAGAGAGAAATATTATACTGCCATGAAGAAAGGAGAAAATCTTGCCATCTGTAATCAGGATGGCCTCAAGGGAATCATGCTAAGTGAAATATGTCAAACCAAGAAAGACAAGTATCATATGAACTCATTTAATCTGTGGAAGGTGAAAAAAAGAATAACAACAAAAAAACCCCAAATCTTCTCACTAAAGTCACAGGTAAAGAGAAGAGACTGGTGGTTGTCAGAGGCAGGAGATGGGGGGCAGGATATTAAATAGGTGAAGGAAGTAAAAAAAGTACAAAACTCTAGTTATAAACAATCTGCCTGCAATGAGGGAGATACAGGTTTGATCCCTGGGTCGGAAAGATCTTCTGGAGAAGGGAATGGCTACCCACTCTAGTACTCTTGCCTGGAGAATTCCATGATGGGCTACAGTCCATGAGGTCACAGAGAGTCAGACACAACTGAGCAACTAACACTTTCACTCATAATGCTATTTCATGAATATGAAATAATGACTTGAACACTACCACTACAAGAAGACAGTTCTCATTGTACTTTTAAGATTTTTACCTAAATACTATTAATTTATTAACTGAAAAGTAAAACTGTTTACACACACCAGACACACACACAAATGTAACTTCAAATGTACTATGACTTGTCAGAGTTAAAATGTTATCTATTTTAAAGTATTTTGCAATACATTAAGTGAAGTAAGTTTATTTACAATACGTAAAATTGATGAATCTACTGGTGAAAAGAAAAAAGGATGAAGTTAGTCCTTCTTTAAATCAATTTAAACTACTAAACACACACAACTCTGTGTGCATGTGGTTTAAAGACAACAGGAATTTTTAAGTGCTCAGTTTACCTGCTAAACACAGGGTCTATTATGTCCCTCTTACCTACAGTGTTTCCACTCATCCTAATTCTATTTTCTCTCTATTCATCTAACTGTTTAAGTCAAACAAACCAGACTTTGACTGAATATGGTACAAGGAAGTTGGCTACAATGAGCATATGAAGGTGGAAAGAAATTCAGTTTTCCAAATCCACTAAGTGGAATATTCGGACTTAAAATGCATAAATGTAATTTCAATATAAAATAAAGAGTTTTCAGAGAACTATATTTTTTTCTGAGATGGAGAAGAATCATGAAGTGGGATGCCACTAATGTCTACCACTGTGTCTAAACAATTTCCCTTACTTCTACCTTTCTATCAACAACCTACCCAGTCCCCTAAAACAAACAACACATTCATTTAAAGAGATCAGAAAAATTCATAAAGGCAACCAAATGCAAATAAAAATTTCCTGGGATTCAATTACCTAAACTGCTAGCACTTTGGTTGTTCTGGCTGTTTAATCTTAAGTTGTGTCCAACTCTTTGCGAGCCCATGGCATGTAGCTCACCAGGCTCCTCTGTCCAAGGGATTTCCTAGGCAAGAATACTGAAGTGGGTTGTCATTTCCTTCTCCGGTGGATCTTCCTGACACAGGGATCAAGTCCACATCTCCTGAACTGCAGGCAGGTTTTTTTTACTGCTGAGGCACCACTTTGTATAAGTGTTTTTTAAACAAAACTGAGGTTTTTGGTTTTTTTTTTTAATGGAAGCAGAGTTGATTTACGATGCTGTGTTAGTTTCAGGTATACAATAGGTGATTCAGTAATATACATATTCTTCTTCATATTCTTTTCCATCATGGTTTTCCTGGTGGCTCAGAGGGTAAATTGTCTCCCTGCAATGAGGGAGACCCTGGTTCGATCCCTGGGTTGGGAAGATCCCCAGGAGAAGGAAATAGCAACACACTCTGGTACTCTTGCCTGGAAAATCCCAAGGATGGAGAAGCCTGGTAGGCTACAGTCCTTGGGGTGCAGAGTCGGACATGACTGAGTGACCTTCACTTTCACTGAATATAGTAAGATCTTGCTGCTTGTCTAATTTATATATAGTAAGCGATATCTGCTAACTCCAGATCCTAATTTATCCATGGCCCACCTCCTTTCCCGTTCCATAACCATAGTTTATTTCCTATGGCTGTGAGTCTAAGACTGGGTTTGTTACTAATTTTATATACCACTGCCATTGTATGGTTATATGATGCCTTTGTACAAATAAAAAGAATGTCCTTCCTTAAGATGCTTTATCACCATCTGTGAAAAACTGTTGTAATAAATATGCAACTTCTGGCATGTACAATGTGAAGATTGCCTCCCCCCGTCCCCACACACACTTTGGGGACAAACCACCACAGGTAGAGGAACTAAGCAAATAACTTCACTCCGAAACTCATTTTACTTACTGTTAATTAAAGCTTTCAGGGTGGTTGTAGGAATTAAATATGGTGATACGTGTAAAATTATTTGGCAAATAGTATGAAAACAATAAATGAGAGCTATTATCAACATAATCATTAGTAGTAGTAGTAGCTGTTGTAGTGGTAGCAGTGGTAACCTTTCATTTTAACCTGTCCATCTTGTTAATCAGGTACTCTGAGATCTTTTCTCCAGCTATTTCAACACTGTCATACCTTGCTCAGTAAAGTTTATTAGTCTATCTCCAAGTTAATGGTCCCTATTATCAACTCTTACTCACAACTCATTTTATTAATTTCTGCACCCAAAAAAAACTCCCCACAGACACTGCTCCAAACTTTTCACCTTTAACACTGAATTTCAATCTTACTAGAGCTCGCCCTCACCTGTATTTGTGTGAATTTGTGAACTAAGTGATTTTTACATCCCTGGGTGGGGGGACGGGCTATTACTGAAATAATTTAAGTTACTCTGTTACAGTTTCCTTAACTTCCTTTTTCTTTATATTACATCTTCTGTCATTAATTATTTTTCCTTCCTTTGGATATTAGCCAGAAGGAAATGGCAACCCACTCCAGTGTTCTTGCCTGGAGAGTCCCAGGGACGGGGGAGCCTGGTAGGCTACCGTCGATGGGGTCACACAGAGTCGGACACGACTGAGGTGACTTAGCAGCAGCAGCAGCCACTGTGTCCAGGGTTAACTCCTTCACTTACATACTGAATTCTATTTTGCTTCTTCATAAACTATCCCTTCTTTTGCATCTTTTATCTTTCTGTTTCTCCTGAATCATACTAAAGTATAACAATATAAATGCTGCTCCAACTAAAAATAGTAGAAACACTTTTTTTTGGATCCTGTTACTTTCTCAAAAGATAGAAACTAGATTTATAGTATCTGGCAGAGTGATAACAAAATTTAATACCTAGTACATTTATTATAGTAAACATATCCAACACTTTTTCTCAGTCACTGGCCATCTTTCAAAGATATATATATATATTATTTTCAATTACATCATCAATACAATTTATAATGCCTAATCTCCTGTTCATTACTCAAATAGTCACAGCTAAAGGTCTGAATTAGCCTTTATTCTTTCATTGAAATCCCTTCAGCCAATTCTTTTTTTCCTTTATCCTAGTGAAAAGCTGTTTGGTTCAACTGAAAAAGTTACTCAATAAGTAAGTTTTCTGCAAGTTTTCTGATTTAAACTCCCCTAAGCAAACACTTGAGGCTAAAACACTTACTACCAGAACTTTTAAAAGCCAAAAACCATGACGTTATTGGTATAATCTATACTATGATTACTAATATCATTTTTCCTACCATCAAACACTTAGGCATCATGAAAACATAAGTGAAGTAGATAAAGTACACTTTCTCTATTACTTTGATGTCATTATTTAAAATCCTTCAATCAATGCAGGAGGTTATGTATTAGCAGTATATATTATAATATTTTAATGATTCACCATATGTAAAAGGACAGTTTAAAAACAAACATCTGTAGCTATAAAGCTAAGATTATTTCCTCTCTTTAAAATAAAATTAAAAGGGCTGAAAATAGCACTTCAGTTCAGATATTCTCATTTACAGTTTTCTTAATTGCTCAAGTTCTTGGCAAGTTATTTTTCCTTAATGACCAAAAAGTATTCCATGTCCCTCTTAATAGCCCTCTTCCTGCAAAAAAAAATTTAATTTGACTTAAAACACATGGGATAGATACTCCGCAGGAAAATTTTCATTTAAAAGCAAAATATGCATTTAATAAATGCACTAAATGATATGTCAAAAAATCTACATGGCAAACACATTTTAGTTTTTAAAACAGCTGTATTATTAGTTATAAAAAGCATTATTACTGTTGGAAACTAAATGCTTCTGTTGCTGCAGACATGAATTCTCTACTTCCAGCTTCTTTGCCCCAGTCAGCCCAGATGTAAAGCCACAGGTACAAACAACTGACTGGCTTAGTTGCCAAAGGAAATGAGGAAAGATGCAAGTATTCGGTCTATTTTTGGCTTTTGGAGAGAGAGATTGTACCTCCCAGTAATACTCAATTTATATAAAGTATCTCAACTGAGGAAGAGGGTTCCAGTGGAAGACAGCCAAAACCAACAGTCTTTGGCTCTGCTTCTTTTCCTCCTAATAAGTAATAATATCAATAACAATAAAATATTAATGATAGTAGAATATTATTAACAACCAACTAATTACTAACCTACTGTTCTGTAATACAGTTACATATTTTATATAGCAAAACAGAAAATGTATTGTCAGGGATCTTGTTTAAATATGCTTTTAAAATGTGAACCCTCCAGTAAAATCTGAATATGGGATAAATAATAGTTCACAGTTGAAAAGTAGTATGGAAACATATTTGTACAAGTTAGGCATTATGATAATGTTATGCTTAATAAACTAAACAGAAGCTTGGAGATAACAATGAATGATGTGTGTGTTTGTTTATTTTCAATAAGATAAATAAAGCACGCAAATACACTGAATTCTTTGATTCTTACTTGAATTCTTTGCAAGTTCTGGCAGTACACTACTTCACACCATTCTCAACAAAGCTGCACACAGTATAAAGCACCTCTTTTTATATGAAGTTCTGTTTGTTCAGAACTTATTATGTATTCATATATTCACAAACATCATCTTACCTGAATTCTGTGATAGCTTTCTGAAGAAGGTAAAACTATTGCCACTATATTGCTGAGGAAACAAGCTTTCAAGCTTACTATAACTTTCTAGAGCCATAGTTTCTACAGCCATGCAGCAAGAGTTGGGATTTGAAACCAGATATGTCTAACACTGAAGATCTGATTTTTTTCTACTATCCTAGAATACATGATTGTTTACTTGGATAATTTGTACACATTCATTACTAGGTAAAAACTGAGTCATTACACTTTTATACACACCATCCATTATACTATGATTTTTTCTTTAAATGTTGGAAAATTCTGAAAGAATACTAGGTTTGAGATTAGCATTTGTACATAATTCTCCTTATTGTGTACACAACTCTCAAAGAATAAAGTTTGTTTAATAAACTACAGGCTAGATTTTTGACCCTAAGAAATTCTTTCACAGAATATTTTAAGGAACACTGAAAAGGACTTCAATACAATTTGCAAAATGGTCTCATGGTATGTAACTTTTTGGTTTCAGGTACCATCTTTAAGTAGTCTTTGGTAGTCAGTGTTTGAAAGAACAAAGCAAGGTAAAAAGAAACAAAAAATCAAAGACAAACTATAATGATACATTATGTATTTCAATTATAAACTGACATTAACATCATGCTGACAATATATTAGTAAGAATAAAGATAAGAATAAGGACTTCTAGTTTCTGTTCAGACATATAAAGAGCCTGGAAGTTGTCACTCCCATCCTCAGAACAAGAAAAACTGGAACAAAATGAAAATTAACATTTAAAATCATCAGAGAACTGAGGTCACAAGGCAAACTGTTTCCCTGAAAATTAAGTAGACTGCTGAAAATACAGAAACACAAATAACTGCTTAAGTCAGTAACTGAGAGGAATACTGAAGCAGAAACTACGAATTGATGGAGACCCAGTACGGACTATCCTGAAAGGTAAAAAATCCTGAAGGACCAATCTCTGGGGAAAGCCCACACTTTTGTGAGTTTTATTTCCAGGAACCGTAGAAGGTTCTCGTGGTAGACTGGAAAAAAAACTCCTTAATACTTACAACAGGGAGAGGGAGAAAGTAACATTTTAAAATATGCCTGGGGTATTCTTTTCTCCTTAATTAAGGCCTGCTCTCAAGAAAAATTACCAGAGCCTTATCTGACCTAGTGGAAGAGCAATCAGATGATTTGAGCCCCTTCAGATTCCCTGTCTCATATAAGGGGAGAAAAATAATGGCTATGAAACTCTTCTCAAAGTCATAGTTCCAGAGACTCAAACCCACCTTTCAAAAAGGTAAAATTTAATCATGAGAGTATAGAATGTTTCCCCTCCCCAGTATGCTATCACTTCATCAACAGTGTTCCAGCAGAACTGTGGATTACAACTGAGAGAGCTGTCAGATACAGACTCTACTTTAAAAGGAATATCTAAGGAAACCCAAACACAACAGCAAACATTAACATAGCGTAACTCCTTGCTAAATAAACATAAAACTCACACTGAAAGTCTATTTATCTCAGTTCCTATTAACTGATACACATCCAACATTCAACAAAAAGGCATACTATGTGTTAAAGCAAAATTAAACTACAGACTAAAGATATAATACATGCATCAGAACTAGACTCAGACATGGCAGAGATTTTGGAATGATCACCCTGGGAATTTTAAATAATTATGATTAATAGGTTAAGATGCTAATGAAAAAAGTTGCACCATGTAAGAAGAGATGGGTAATGTAACAGAGAAATGGAGATATTAAGAATCAAAAGGAAATGCTAGAAATTAAAAAAAAAAAACAACTGAAACAAAGGATGCCTTTCATGAAAATCATCAGTAGACTAGACATGGCAAAAGAATTGGTGAGCTTGAAGATATGTCAACAGAAACATCCCAAACTGAAGAACAAAGAGAAAAGAAGAATTGAAAAAAAGAGAAACAGAATGTCCAAGAACTGTGAAACAATTACAAAAGGTACAACATACGTATACTGGGAATAACAGAAGGAGGGGAAAGAGAAAAAACAAGAAATATTTGAAGTAAGAATGGCTGAGAATTTTCTAAAATTAACAACACACCAAAGAACAGATCTAGGAAACTCACAGAACATCAGATAGGCTAAATGTAAGAAAAAACTACACTTAAAGCATATCTTATTCAAACTGCTAAAATTCAAGGACAAAAAAATCTTGAAAGAAGCCAGAGAGAAAAAATCCTTACTAATAGAAGAACAAGGATAAGATTATACTGGATGCTTCCTGAGAAACTATGCAAGGAAAAAGAGTAAAGTGAAATATTCATATAAAGTGTTGAAAGAAAAAGATTAAACCTAGAATTTTGTGTACACAAAACTGTCTTTGAAAAGTGAAGGACAAATAAAGGCTTTCTTGGATAAACAAAAACTGAGTGCATTTGCACAGCAGACCTGCCTACAATAAATGTTAAAAGAAGTTCTTAGAGACAGAGAAAGTGGTAGAGGTAAAAAAAACTAAGATCTATATAAAGAAAGGAAGGATGTTAGAGAAGGAACAAATGGAGATAAAATATTTCACATTTCTATTGACTGATCTATTAGACAAATGTTTGTTCAAAATATTGATAAAGCAACAATGTATTTGGCAAATATAACTTCTGCATAAGTAAAATGAAGGACAACAATGGCATAAGGGATACTAGGAAAGAAGAATACTAAGTTACAAGGTACCTAAAATATCCAGGAAGCCATATATTGTTTGAAAGTGCACTTAGAATACCTATAAATATACATTTCAAACTCTAGGAAAACCATAAAAAATTTTCAAAGAAGCAATTATACTGAGAGAAGAAAATGGAACCATATAAAGTACTCAATTAAAACAAAAAAGAGGAATAAGATGGACAAAAGAAACACAAACAAGTGGAATAAACAGAAAACATTTACAAATATGATACACATTAATACAATCGTATCAATAATCACTTTAAATATGACTGGTCAAAATACACTAATTTAGAGACAAAGACTGGCAAAGTACATATGAAACAACGTGCGGTTAAATGAAAAGGCATGGACTAAAAGCAAAGGGAAGGAGAAATATACACCATGTAACACTAATCAAAATAAAACTGATTACATTAAGTTAATAAAAACAGACCTGAGAGCTGGATACTATGAGGGACATTATTACATAATGATAAACATGTCAATTCTTCCCAAAGACAATTCTTAAGGTATATAATTCTAACATAAGGCATCAATATATTAGGCACAATCTGACAGAACTGCAAGGAGAAACAGAAAAATCCACCATTTTATTTGGAGACTTCAGCACACCTCTACCTGTAACTGGTAATTCGAGCAGGCAGAATATCAGTAAGGATATAGTTGAACTACACAGCACCATCAATCAATTGGATTTAATTGACATTTATATAAGACTTCATTCAATAATAGCAGAAAACACATTTTTCTTATGCTTAAAGGAACATTCACCAAAACAGACCATATAAAACATACCTTAACAAATTTAAAATAATACAAATAACATAAAATAAGCTTTAAGATCTCAATGGAATTAAACTAGAAATCACTAACAGAGAGCTTAAATGTCTCAAAATACCTGGAGATCAAACAACAAACTTCTAAAACATTGGAACTAACTGAAAATGAAAACACAACTTATCTAAATTTGTGGGCTACAGCTAATACAGTATACAGAGAAAAATTATAGCATTAAATGTATGTATTAGAAAAGACCATCTAAAATCAATAATCTAAACTTCCATCTTAGGAAACTAGAAAAAGAAGAGCAATGTAAACTCAAAGCAAACAAGAGAAAAGAATAAAAATCAGAGCAAAAATCAATTAAAGGAAAACGGACAATCAAGAAAGGAAATCAACAAAACCAAAAGCTGGAAAAGATAAACCTCTAACTAGCTTAACCAAGAAAATAAGTCAGAGAAAATACAGATTACTAATACCAGATTTAAGGGGAGTGGGGGGCTATAGCTACTGAGCCCACAGATATTAAAAGCAGCAGTCCCCACCTTTTTGGCACGAGACTAGTTTAGTGGAAGACAATGTTTCCACGAACTGGGGAAGATATTGAGATTATTCAAGCAAATTACATTTATTGAATTCAATGAACAGGAAGTGGAACTCAGGCAGTAATGCAAGTGATGGGAGCAATTGTAAACACAGATTAAGCTTCACTTGCAGGTCTGTCACTCGCCACCTACTGTGTGGCCTGTGTGGCTTTTTTCTTAACAGGCCACAGATCAGTACCAGTCTTTGGCTCTGAGGTTGAGGACCCCTGATAAAAAGGATAATAAAGCAATATTATAAATAATTTTATGCCACAAATTTGATACTTAGATGAGTAGAACAAAAACATACATAATCTGCCAAAACTCCACAAGGATTAGCAGATAATCTGAAAGAAACTGAATTAATAACATTCCAAAGACAAAAAAAAGCACTAGATCTAGATGCTTTCACTGGTGAATTCTATCAACCATTTAAGGTAGAAATGGTACCAGTTTTCTATGATCTCTACAAGAAAATGGAAGTGGAGTGAATATTTCCTAAATCATTCCATAAGGTTGAACTACAGTAGTAGTAAAATAACACAAAGATAGAAAAACTACAGACTAGTATCTCTCATGAACACAGATGTGAAAACACATTCACAAATCAAAGCAAGTGATGTATAAAAAGAACTATATATTAATCAAAAATGAATGAATGATTCACTTTGTCAGTGTGGCCCCCCTACCCTGCTTTACTCCTTCACTAAGCCATTGAGGCCAATTGTGAGTGAAAGTGAAAGTGACTAAGTCAAGTCTCACTCTTTGAAACCTCATGGACTATACAGTCCATGGAATTCTCCAGGCAAGAATACTGGAGTAGGTAGTCTTTCCCTTCTCCAGGGAAACTTCCCAACCCAGGGATGGAAGCCAGGTCTTCTGCATTGCAGGCGGATTCTCTACCAGCTGAGCTGCAAGGGAAGCTCTGAATAAGTACCTTAAGGAAAGCTGGAAAAAAAATTTCAAAATTTAATTAATCTAATCCACCACACCAAAAGTCTAAGGAAGAAAAATTGTATAATTATATCAACAGATATAGAAAAAGCATCTGACAAAGTTTAATACCAATGGATTACTAAAACCTTGGTGAACAGCCCAATTAAAAAATGAATTAAAAATCTGAACAGGCATCCCACCAAAAAGAATATACAAATTGTAAATGAGCATAATTTTTTTTTTTTAACTTGCTCAGTCGTGTCCGACTCTTTGTGATCCCATGGACTGTAGCCTACCAGGCTTCTCCATTAACGGGATTCTCCAGGCAAGAGTACTGGAGTGGGTTGCCATTTCCTTCCCCAGGAGATCTTCCCAGCCCGGGGATCGAACCTGGGTCTCTTGCATTTCAGGCAGACGCTTTACCATCTGAGCCCTTTTGTCATTAAGGAAATACAAATTAAAATGAGATCTAGAATGGCTAAAATCTAAAAAGCTGACGGTATCAAATGCTGGTGAGGATATGGAGCAACAGAATTCTCATTCATTATTGGGGGGAAAGCAAAACGGCACAGCCACTTTGGAAAACAGTTTGATAGTGTCTTACAATGTTAAACATAGTATTACCACACGATCGAGCAAATGTAATCCTCAATATTTGCTCAAATTATTTGACAAAGTATGTCCACACAAAAACCTGCACACAAATGTTTATAGTGGCTTTATTTATAATTGTCCAAAACCAAACGTAACCAAAATGTCCTTCTATAGTTGAATGGGTAAGCAAACTAGTACATCTATACAATGCAGTATCATTCAGCAATAAAAATAAGCGAGAAAGCCACAAAAGGCATGGAAGAACCTTAAATACTTATTGCTAAGTGAAAGAAGTCAATCTGAGAAGGCTACATATTGTATGATTCCAATTACATGACAGTCTGGAGAAGGTAAAACTATACAGAGATAGTGAAAAAAAATCAGTATTTAGCAGGGGTTAGAAAGGGAAGCAGTGAGGAGAAATGAATACGTGGAAGCACAAAAGATTTTCAGAGTGGTAATGATATTCTGTATGACACTATAACAGTAGATCCATAATATCATGCACGGTCAAAATCCAGAGAAGTGTATATAACACAAAGAGTGAATCTTAATGGAAACTATGGACTTAGTTAGTTCTAGTCATCAACCATAACATATATACTACACTAATTCAAGATGTTAGTATTAGGGTAAACTGTGCAGGGAAGAGAAAGTATACGATAAAACTTGCACTATCGGTTCAACATTTTTATAAACCTAGAACTGCTTTAAAAAAGTCTATTCAGTACGGAGAGTCCTTAAAAAAACTAGGAATAAAACTATGATATGACCCAACAATCCCACTAGTTGGCATATACCCTGAGAAAACCGTAATTGAAAAAGACACATGTACCCCAGTTTTCACTGCAGCACTATTTACAATAGCTAGGACATGGAAGATGTGGTATATATGTATACACACACACGCACACACACCCCAGAATATTACTCATCTATAAAAAGGAACATGTTTGAGTCAGTGCTAAGAAGGGGATGAACCTAGAGCCTATTTATTATACAGAGTGAAATTTAGTCAGAAAGAGAAAATCAAACATTGTATATTAACGCATATATATGGAATCTAGAAAGATGATATTGATGAATCTGTTTTCAAGGCAGCAATGAAGATGCAGACATAAAGAACAGACTTATGGACAAGGAGAGGGGGAAGGAAAGGGTAGGATGAATGGAGAGAATGGCATGGAAACATTTGCACTACCATATGTAAAATAGATAGCCAGAGGGAATTTCTTATATGATTCAGGGAACTCAAACTGGGACTCTGTGACAATCTGGGGGTGGGAGGGAGGTTCCAGAGGGAGAGGACATATGTATAGCTATGGCTGCTTTGTGCTGCTGTATGGCAGAAATCAACACAATATTGTAAAGCAATCATCCTTCAATAGGGCTTCCCCAGTGACTCAGACAGCAAAGAATCTGCCTGCAGCGAGGGAGACCTGGGTTCAATTGCTGGGTCAGGAAGATCCCTGGAGAAGAGAATGGCTCCCCACTCCAGTATTCTTGCCTGGAGAATGCCATGGACAGAGAGGCCCGGTGAGCTACAGTCCACGGGGTCACAAAGAGTCAAACACGACTGAATGAGTAACACCAACACTATCCTTCAATTAAAGATAAAATTTTTTAAAAAGTCTATGAATTCTTTTGAAGAAATAAGATAAATATTACCACTACTATTATATACCTGTTTTGGAAACATTAGATATTATAATTGGATGAGAGGACTAACTAAGGCATAAATATAGAAAACAACCACCAGTTAAAAATATAATGGAAGTTAACATCATTTATGGATAACAAGAAATAAGAACTATGACTAGCAATAAAATTACAGAAGTTGTAGAATTTATGGGAACAAATATTAAAGCCCTACTGGGCTGAAAAAGACTATAATACCATGGAATGATACTTTCTTCTTATAAAGAAAAAAAAAAATCAATATTGGAAAAATATTCACTACTTAATAACAAACAAAAATAGCCATTTATTAAAAGCAATTAAAATAAAGATCCCAACATACTTCCCTGGGGGAATCTCTGGAAACAATCTAAAGTTCATTTGAAAGGATAAACATCTGTGTAGGTACCAAGTCTGATTTATATATCACTTTAATTTTGAAAATTAACATAGTGTCTGATACAAGGTAAGTGCTTGAAAAACCGAGAAACACTGAAAAGGGAAATTAGGAGGAGGAACTTGCCCTCTAACATCAAAACTGCAAGTGACAGTATGATAAGGACACAGACCATTGGGATAACAAGTAATTCAGAAACAGAAAAAGCATACAAAATTAAGTACATATCAAAGGTGGCCATTCAAATACCTAAGGGAAAAATGAACTCATCAAATATTAGTCACTTGGAAAACAACAATCATTACTTTACACAGAAACTAAATTACTGATGGATCAAAAAGTTAAAATATTAAGAGTGCAGAAGACAACAAAATATATAATTTATGATCTAAGAGTTGAGAAGGTCGTTTTGAACCTGAAACATGGTTTTTCTAGTCTCTTCACTGAAAAGTCCTAGAAACAATAGCCAATGTAAAAGCAATAGATATTTTCTGAAGCCCAGATTAAATATCATTTCCCATTAAAAGACATCAGATGTCCTAGCTATGGTTTTTCCAGTGGTCATGTATGGATGTGAGAGTTAGACTGTGAAAAAAAATGAGTGCCAAACAATTGATGCTTTTGAACTGTGGTGTTGGAGAATACTCTTGAGAGTCCCTTGGACTGCAAGGAGATCCAGGCAGTCCATCCTAAAGGATATCAGTCCTGGGTGTTCATCGGAAGGACTGATTTTGAAGCTAAAACTCCAATACTTTGGCCACCTGATGCAAAGACCTGACTCAGCGGAAAAGACCTGATGGTGGGAAAGATTGAGGGGATGACAGAGGATGAGATAGTTGGATGGCATCACCAACTCAATGGACATGGGTTTGGGTGGACTCTGGGAATTGGTGATGGACAGGGTGGCCTGGCGTGCTGCAGTTCATGGAGTCACAAAGAGTTGGACACGACTGAGCGACTGAACTGAACTGTCCTTGGAGAAACAGTTGATTCCCCGTATGGGGCAGGAAATACACAAGTTAAGTCCAGAACATTTCATCTAACAGGGAGAAAGGAAGCTATCAAAGACAAATTAAGATCACATCCAGCTTCAACAGGCCTTCACTGGCCAAAGATGGGAGAATCTGAACATTAAGAAGGATACAGTATATGCAGTGGATTGAAATATCTCAAATATGCTTATGTACACAAGTTCATCCACAACGATACTAAAATAAAAAAATAAATTAAAAAAAAAACCCTCATCTCATAGTCACCTTTGTGCAGTTAGTAAACAACTCATTATTTTCAAAATTGGTAAATAAGAGAAATATTCAATAATTTGGCTTTTTCTCTGGAAACTATTCCTCAGAGAAATCAGACAATTGATAAAAAGGAAACTTTACATTTTATAACAATAAAATAATGTATCCAGGCCGTAATTTTCAATGGCTGTCTACATCACCAAAAGAGACACTAGAGAGTACCTATTGCCTGACGAAGTACAAAATGCCATTTCTAAAACACTGTTCATAAAAATCAAAATGGAATCTTATCAAACATCTGGACCTAACGACTAACATACAGAAAATTCAAAGTCAGAGTAACATGCTACACAACAGCAGTCAAATCAGACTGTGATGCTTTACGGACAAACAAGCTGCTTTTATCAAGAAAAAACTGGGAGGAGACAACTTGAGAGATGGAGGGCTATCTACAGATTTAAAAAGACATAACAGCCTTTTCAACCTCAGTCAATGTTTGAATCTTCCATTCCAATTCAAACTTCAAATGAACAGAGGACAAGTGGAGAAATGTAAACACTGATGCCTATGTGAAGATCTCATAAATTTGAAGCAATGGACATCACCAGACAGTTGACAGAAATCAGACTGATTATATTCTTTGCAGCCAAAGATGGAGAAGCTCTATACAGTCAGCAAACACAAGACCAGGAGCTGACTGTGGCTCAAATCATGAACTCCTTATGGCCAAATTCAGACTGAAATTGAAGAAAGTAGGGAAAACCACTAGACCTTTCAGGTATGACCTAAATCAAATCCCTTATGACTATACAGTGGAAGTGAGAAATAGATTTAAGGGACTCGATCTGATAGAGTGCCTGATAAACTCTGGACGGAGGTTCATGACACTGTACAGGAGACAGGGACCAAGACCATCCCCATGGAAAAGAAATGCAAAAAAGCAAAATGGCTGTCTGGGGAAGCCTTACAAATAGCTATGAAAAGAAGAGAAGTGAAAAGCAAAGGAGAAAAGAAAAGATATAAGCATCTGAATGCAGAGTTCCAAAGAATAGCAAGGAAAGATAAGAAACCCTTCTTTAATAATCAATTCAAAGAAATAGAGGAAAACAATAGAATGGGAAACACTAGAGCCCTCTTCAAGAAAATCAGAGAAACCAAGGGAACATTCTATGCAAGATGCGCTCAATAAAGGGCAGATGGTAGGAACCTAAGAGAAGCAGAAGACATTAAGAGGTGGCAAGATAACAAAGAAGAACTGTACAAAAAAGATCTTCACGACCAAGATAATCACGATGGTGTGATCACTCACCTAGAGCCAGACATCCTGGAATGTGAAGTCAAGCGGGCTTTAGGAAGCATCACTACAAACAAAGCTAGTGGAGGTGATGGAATTTCAGTTGAGCTATTTCAAATTCTAAAAGACTATGCTGTGAAAATGTTGCATTCAATATGCCAGCCAATTTGAGAAATTCAGCAGTGGCCACAGGACTGGAAAAGGTCATTCCAATTCCAAAGAAAGGCAATGCCAAAGAATGCTTAAACTACCGCACAATTGCACTCATCTCACACACTAGTAAAGTCATGCTTAAAATTCTTCAAGTCAGACTTCAGCAAAACGTGAAGCATGAACTTTCAGATGTTCAAGCTGGTTTTAGAAAAGGCAGGGGAACCAGAGATCAAATTGCCAACATCTACTGGATCGTGGAAAAAGCAAAAGAGTTCCAGAAAAACATCTGTTTCTGCTTTATTCACTATGACAAAGCCTTTGTGTGGACCACAATAAACTGTGGAAAATTCTTCAAGAGATGGGAATACCAGAGCACCTGACCTGCCTCTTGAGAAACTTGTATGCAGGTCAGGAAGCAACAGTTAGAACTGGACATGGAACAACAGACTGGTTCCAAATTGGGAAAGGAGTACATCAAAGCTGTATACTGTCACCCTGCTTATTTAATTTTTATGCAGAGTACATCATGAGAAACGCTGGACTGGAGGAAGCACAAGCTGGAATCAAGATTGCCAGGAGAAATATCAATAACCTCAGATATGCAGATGACACTACCCTTATGGCAGAAGGGGAAGAACTAAAGAGCCTCTTGATGAAAGTGAAAGAGGAGAGTGAAAAAGTTGGCTTAAAGCTGGACATTCAGAAAACTAAGATCATGGAATCAGGTCCAATCACTTTATGGCAAATAGATGGGGAAACAGTGGAAATAGTGTCAGACTTTATTTTTTGGGGCTCCAAAATCATTGCAGATGCTGATTGCAGCCATGAAATTAAAAGACGCTTACTCCTTAGAAGGAAGTTATGAACAACCTAGATAGCATATTAAAAAGGAGAGACATTACTTTGCCAACAAAGGTCCATCTAGTCAAGGCTATGGTTTTTCCAGTGGTCATGTATGGACGTGAGAGTTGGACTGTGAAGAAAGCTAAGCACAGAAGAATTGATGCTTTTGAACTGTGGTGTTGGAGAAGACTCTTGAGAGTCTCTTGTACTGCAAGGAGATCCAACCAGTGCATCCTAAAGGAGATCAGTCCTGAGTGTTCACTGGAAGGACTGATGTTGAAGCTGAAAGTCCAATACTTTGGCCACCTTATATGAAAAGCTGATTCACTGGAAAAGACCCTGATGCTGGGAAAGATTGGGGGCAGGACGAGAAGGGGACGACAGAGGATGAGATGGTTGGATGCCATCACCAACTCAATGGACATGGGTATGGGGGGACTCCGGCAGTTGGTATTGGACAGGGAAGCCTGTTGTGCTGGGGTTCATGGGGTCGCAGAGTCGGACATGACTGAGTGACCAAACTGAACTGAACTGAATGTTATTTTTCTGCAGGGTTATAAATTATTGTTAAAGAGTAGTGTCCTAATTTTTTAGAGATACATGCCTGCAGATTTAAAAAGAAATTACTAACATGTGTGATGTAAGGGTGAGTAGTGCATTTCACAATAATTTATCGGTGAAAGATATAATTTTAGTTCTAAATCTGAATGAGTCAAGGAAGATTCATTAATATCTTTGATTGGATATTAAAGAGATCAGAGCATAGTTATTTAGGGACAATAGCTACTACATGTAGTTTTCCACCTGGAATTTAAACTAAAAATGAACAGACATCCTTTGGTAGCCATTGGGAATAGATTCCAGGTTCCCCTCAGATCTGAAGATGCTTAAGTTCTTTATATATAATGGTTAAGTATTTGCATATAACTTAAGAATATCTTCCTGTATACTTTAAATCATTTCTAGACTACTTCAGTCAGTTCAGTTCAGTTGCTCAGTCGTGTCCGACTCTTTGAGACCCCATGAATCATAGCACGCCAGGCCTCCCTGTCCATCACCAACTATTCACTCAAACCCATGTCCATCAAGTTGGTGATGCCATCAGCCATCTCATCCTCTGTCTTCCCCTTCTCCTCCTGCCCTCAGTCCCTCCCAGAAGCAGAGTCTTTTCCAGTGAGTCAACTCTTCACATGAGCTGGCCAACGTACTGGAGTTTCAGCTTTAGCATCAGTCCTTCCAACGAACACCCAGGACTGATCTCCTTTAGAATGGACTGGTTCGATCTCCTTGCAGTCCAAGGGACTCTCAAGAGTCTTCTCCAACACCACAGTTCAAAAGCATCAATTCTTCAGCGATCAGCTTTTACCTAATACATTGTAAATGTTATGTAAACAGCTGTAAATACAATGTAACTGCTATGTAAATGGAGAAGGCAATGGCAAGCCACTCCAGTACTCTTGCCTAGAAAATCCTATGGATGGAGGAGCCTGGGTAGGCTGCAGTCCATGGGGTTGCTACGAGTCAGACATGACTGAGCAACTTCACTTTCACACATTAGAGAAGGAAATGGCAACCCACTCCAGTGTTCTTGCCTGGAGAATCCCAGGGACGGGGGAGCCTGGTGGGCTTCCGTCTATGGGGTCACACAGAGTCAGACATGACTGAAGTGACTTAGCAGCAGCAGCAGCTATGTAAATAGTTGCCAGCACACGGGCAAAGTTTTGCTTTTTGGAACTTTCTGGAATTTTGGGAGAATATTTTTAATTCCTGTTTGCTGGAATATCAAGTGCAGATATGAAATTGTTTAATTGCGAACTCAGGGTTCAACTTTTTTGCAACTCTATGGACATTAGCCCACCAGGCTCCTCGATCCATGGCATTTCCCAGGCAAGAATACTGCAGTGGGTTGCTATTAGGTACTCCAGGGGATCTTCCTGACCCAGGGATTGAACTTGCATCCCCTGCATTGCAGGCAGATTCTTTACCAATGAGCCACCTGGGAAGCCCTGAAGATATGAAAGGTCAAGTGTAATAAAAGCCTTTACTCTCCTGTCCTTATGCTATTGATATCCTAAGCTTCTCACAGTTCCCTGGGCATAAATAGTTCCTTCTATAATTCCCTGCACTTGCTATTATGAATGAAATTATTTTTGCATGACAAACTCCTACTCATACTTTAAGAACCAATTCAAAAGTAACATTTATAACAAAACATTTTAACCATCCTAGCATTACATTCTGTCCATTATACTGCCAATAATGCTATAACATAGAAACTATTTTTATAGTACTTATTTAAACTGTCTTTTTTTTTTGCATGTGCTTCCCTAAAAGTTGAGAGTGATCTTTATATCTCTACCTCCTAACACATGAACCCTTCTAGAGGGTCTTCAATAAATATCTGCAGAATCAAACTCAACTAATTATCAATGTAGTATCTAAAACTGACCTTAAAAATTGACCATGTCTAAGAAATCTTGTTGAGTATTTTTCTGGAAAGACTTAAAAAGACGAGATATACCATTCAAATTTTGTAACAACAGTCTTACTAACAAGATGGGAAACTGTCATGCATTTAGATTGATTAACCCTTTCAGTGATTTTTTTTGTTGAAATACTCTCAACACTTCATCTAAAGAAGCTACTCCCAAACGTTTTAGTGAACAAATAGCACGAACTGACTACGTACTCCATCAGCTACTATTTTGTGATGAAAAACTAAAACAAAAATCTTAAAAAAAAAAAAGTTGCAAATTAACTTACAATATAAACATTAAAAAAGTTATTAAATAAATGAAAGAAATAATCAGAGGAAACATAAAGCACTAGTTTAAAAAAACCCTTTTGACAGATTTTACACTATGGTCTAGATACACATACTTATATACATATATAAATAAAAACAATACTTACCCCTAGCAAAATAATGGAATCCGAGATATTTTATTCACTTTTTCATTGAAAAGAAAAACAAGCAAAACCCTCCTGGTAGACATGCCAAAATGATTTCCTACCCCACTAACGGGTTGAGATTTAAAGTTTGGTAAACACTGTCCAAAGAAATTCTGCATATTATCAATAGTCCCTAGGCTACACTGATAGCCACAATCTTACAACAAATCTATATATGAAATATGTCTATATCAGAAAAATTATGAATAGGAAATATAATTTTTAATAGGACACAGTAATTTCCACTATAGTTAAGAAAAGTAAAATGGAATCTTGATATCTAAAAAAAAAAAAAAAATGAGGGATATTGTGTGCATCTTAGTCTTAGAGCTCTAAAAGTGACAAGGTCAAGATTCTTAGCTGAATACTGTTAAAGGAACTGAGATTTTAGTTTAAACAATATTACTCTCAAGTTTAGTATTATTCTCAAGTTCTCCTTCAAGTCTAAGAAAGCCTTGTTTAAGAAATTCAATTCCACTTATTAGTTATTAAACTGTGAGATAATATAACATTAAAAATTTTCATGGTGTGTCCATCTCCAACTTAAATTGAAGACAAATCATTCTTCCTAACAGATATCTTTAAGTGTCTGTTATATAGAAATCCTATGGCTGCCACTAACTGCAAGCCACTTTAAAAAACTTCTTTTCAAAAAAAAATTTCTTTTCATAGCCAAATATAACGTAAAATTCTTAGCTGATTTTCTTTTGTTAAAATCTAATAGTTAAACATTCTCTGGTAACTACCATAAGGCAGTGAAGCTCTTCCCAACATTTATATAAATTTCTTTAGGAACACTGGATCTGCATAAATATTACTTTCAACATGAAATATTTTTGCTAAAAAGTTAGTGATTTCAAAAGAAAATTTTCATGAAATCATAAATAGAAATTTAAATACAAAGATATTCCATAAAAAAAAGAGCATTTATGTACATCAAATAGAATTGCCATTTACTTTTTACAAGACTGCCAAAGACACATGAAGTTGTGCCCAGGTTTTCTCACTGGATCTCCATGCTGACTAGATGCACTGAATGGAGAAGGCTGAGAACTGTTAGGCTGGCTCTGAACTTGAACAGCTGGTGAAGGTGTCATTGGAGTGTTCTGTGAAAAAGACAAACCACACAGTTTGTGAAATGACACTGAAAGACATTCATATAGTATAGGTTTGTGAATTTGATTACAGTGATAGTTATACACTTTCAACATAAAATTCACACTTGGGAGTTTTAATGACTACCTTTTGGATACTCTTTAAGAAGATAAGTAATTTCAGAAACATATTTAGGAAGTCAAATTCATTTCATATGAATCACAGAGGCAAGATTGCATTGTTACTGTCACAGAATACACATAACTTAGAATTAAAGATTTTTATACTAATAAAATTGGGTAGAAATACAACTATAGATTAAACAGAAAAAAATTATAAATGCATCCATTTTATTTACTTACATATATTCTTCACAAGAAAAAAAATCAACTGTAAATTATTATTTCTTTGTATAATAATCTCCTTTAAGATTGTAAAGAGTAACATAAAACCATATATAGTAAAAATCAAAGGGAATTCCAAATGTCAAGAATGATGTAACCATTTAAGTAGAATGCTGTAAATATTACTTTGCAGTAAAAGTTATTTTAACTAACAACTTCAATCTTGAAAGGTGCTCTGTTATAAATTTTGATGGATTATACAAGAAAAGGATTCTAATTGTATGCATAAATTTTCTAAATATAAGCTACACTTTTTTCCTTTATATACCATCCTTTTCTCTCTGAAAAACACAAAATTATAATGTAGCTTAAAACACTTTGAAACAATACATTTTGAGGTTTAACTCAGATTTCACTCATAACATACATAGCACAAAGGAAAAAATAATGTTAAATTCCTCACAGAAATGATTAGCATACCATTTTCAAAGCATTGTTTAAAGGAAATACATTTAAACTCTGGGAAAATATTAAATGTATTTGCTTATTTATAAAGTGATATTGGAAACAGTGGAGGAAAACTAAGCTAAAACTTGCTGAAAACCTCTTATTGGAAAGTCATAGTAATTTTTTTAAAAATAGACAAAACAGAAACAGATAAGGCCATAGCATAAAAATGAACAAAGGAAAAGAATAAAGGGCCAAGAGTGAAGGTTTTTAGAAATGTGGAATCATAAGAACTTTCGAGTTCTAAGGAAAAAAAAATTTACTTTGAGATGTGATTGAAGTTGTTTTTATAACAGAGTCTCATCCTTATGATTTTCTAATATTGTTAGTAAGAAAATATATACACGCATGAAAACCATGCATTTTAGGGCAGTACAGGTAACAATGGCTAGAAGTTAGACTTTCCTGCTTGATAGAACAGGACTCAGAATTTCAATCTGCCTTTTAACCAGCTATGTGACCCTGGGCAAACTACATAACATCTTTGATTCTCAATTCCCTCATTGAGAAAGTGTAATAAAATCTAACTTCTGGGATGGCAGGAAGACTACAGAAACTCTACAGCAAGAGCCTAGCTCTAGATTCTCAATAAATGGCAATTGTTACTATTATTATTTATGCTAATAGAGAAGTCCAGAGTGAAACCGCATTTTGTAGGAAAGATGATGAGTTCACTTGACAAGAACAGATCAGTAAGTCCAATTATTTAGCAATAGTTAAAGTTAATTATCTAGCAATAGTTAAATTATCTAGCACTAGTTAAAGCTGGAACAAGAATCTGACAATTATTCACCTGTGAATTCTTAAAATCATAAAAACTAACAGTGAGAAAGCAGACACGGGGGTTGGGATCAGAGAGAAAGGAAGGGAAGAATAACATTAGAATCAATGTATTTACCAGGAAAAAAAAAGTCAAACTGTTTCCTTAAAATGAAACTACTTGATAAAAAAATCCATGCAATTCCAGTAAGTAGGAGCAACCAAAAGGATCATTTGAATCAAATACAAATATTTAAGAGTAACAGAAATATAATCTCAGAATTATAATTAAAGGGTAAATCTGATAGAGCTATCAAATTCCCTCAGAATGAACTTTCTGGTTTCCTACACTATTACCATTTACCCTAGGTATTTTATTGACTAGCTTGTCATATACTTTTAAATTAATTTTTGTTTTTATATGCTAACAAAGCTTTATCTTATTTTTTTCTTCATTGTAGAACTCTAATCGGTTTCATACAGGAAAGTTTAATAACAAGGAATCGTAGGGTATTTAGCCCCAACTGTTAATGATTCATGAGGATGCGGCAAGGATGACTGAAGTTAATGCAAACTGTTCAATTAAGAATGAATAAAAGACATATTAACCAAATGCAATGTGCAGAAAATTGTTTACACATTGCATCTGGTGTTCTCTGGATCTTAATTCAATCAAAATTTATAAAAACACATTTTTAAAGACTAAGAACAAACTGAGTGTCATGCAATATTAAGAAAGTACTATTTTTTGTTAGGTGTGATTTGGTATTATAAATACATACTGAAGTATTTATTAGTAACTTGAAATCTTTGGGAGTTACTTTACTGCAGGGGAAAAACGGTGGTGAAGAAGACATGAAACTAGAAAGGCAATGGTAATAATATTTAAAGCTGGGTGAAGGATAAGGTTGGGTGAAGGCCAGTAAGCCTCTACTCTTGTGTATGTCTAAAATTTTCACAATATAAAGTAAACAAATAATAAAAAACCAAAGCTAAATATAACAACAAAATGAATTAAACTACTTATGAAAGTGAAAGTGACGTTGCTCAGTCGTGTCCAACTCTGCGACCCCATGGACTGTAGTCTACCAGGCTCCTCCATGGGATTTTCCAGGCAAGAATAATGGAGTGGGTTGCCATTTCCTTCTCCAGGGGATCTTCCCCACCGAGGGATTGAACCCGGGTCTCCCTCATTGTAGGCAGATGCTTTACTGTCTGAGCCACCAGGAAAGTTAAACTACTTATAGAAAATACCAAATGAAAAATTCCAAGACTCGCATTTTCTTTGAATGAAGCAGTATATTTACTTTACCAGGAGAAGTATCAATAACCTCAGAAATGCAGATGATACCACCCTTATGGCAGAAAGTGAAGAGAAACTAAAGAGCCTCTTGATGAGAGTGAAAGTTGGCTTAAAACTCAACATTTAGAAAACTAAGATCATGGCACCTGGTCCCATCACTTCATGGCAAATAGATGGGGAAACAATGGAAACAGTGAGAGACGTTATTTTCTTGGGCTCCAAAATCACTGCAGATGGTGACTACAGCCAAGAAATTAAAAGATGCCTGCTCCTTGGAAGAAAAGCTATGACCAACCTAGACACCATGTTATAAAGCAGAGACATTACTTTGCCAACAAAGGTCTGTCTAGTCAAAGTTATGGTTTTTCCAGTAGTCATGTATGGATGTGAGAGTTGGAATAGTGAAAGCTGAGTGCCGAAGCACTGATGCTTTTGAACTGTGGTGTTGGAGAAGACTCTTGAGAGTGCCTTGGTCAGCAAGGAGTTCCAACCAGTCTATACTAAATGAAATCAGTCCTGAATATTCATTAGAAGGACTGATGCTGAAGCTGAAGCTCCAGGACTTCAGCCTGATGTGAAGAACTGACTCATTGGAAAAGACCCTGATGCTGGGAAAGACTGCAGGCAGGAGGAGAAGGGGACAACAGAGGATGAGATGGTTGGATGGCATCACCGACTCGATGGACATGAGTTTGAGCAAGTTCTGGGAGTTGGTGATGGACAAGGAAGCCTGGCGTGCTGCAGACCATGGGGCTGCAAAAAGTCGGACACAACTGAGCAATTGAACTGAAAGTAGTATTTTTTAATTTTCTTCTATATTAGAAAATTACATATTTCTTTCAACAAAACTAATTTTTAATTGTTTACATTGCATTGTATGCTTTTTAAAGTACTACTTGCTGTGGTTCATGGGGTCACAAAGAGTCGGATACAACTAGGCGACTGAACTGAAAATTATGTTTTAAGAACTAGGTCTTTTACATAAAATGCAAAATATATTTCTTTTAGGATGTAAAAGTGCCTGATCATTAACCCATAACCCTAACTTAAATATAAATGTAAAAGTGGTCTCAAAATCATGTTTTAGGAATGATCGCTCTTGAGGAATATTGTTTAATACCATTCTTTGTTCTGCTCTACTGAAGAACTAACTTTTCGTATTCTAGTACCTCTATAGTAGTGTGTGACCAGAAAAGTAAAATTATACAAAGAATATGAACTAATTCTGTGATTCCTTTTGTAATGTAAAATTATCTAAAACGTTAATGTAGCAATTTTGTTTTTGGCAAAGATATTTCCTTTTGTTAAAATAAGAAATTATAATCTTGCCTTCCTTTATCATCTTTTCAAGAGTAATCTGTGGCTGAAACTTCTATACTGTACTGATGTTATTTTCTAAGACTTGGGATTTGAAGTTCTTAAACACATATTAATAAAGAATAAACCAGACACTGTAACACCTAAGGTCTAATTGAAAGAATTAGGAAAATACACTCTAAAGAGTAAGTAGAGATACTTTTAAATGCTTGTAAGGAACAAGAACTAAATTTATTCTAAATGTGGTATTAAAGAGGTTACACTTAGTCTAAACAAAATACACATCTTTACAGAACAGAATTAAGACAAATCACTGGAAAAGAGATCTTTATGAGTGTGGGAAAGTTAATTCAACTCTTTAAAAAGGGTTATGGACAAGCTAGTATCTAAGGTTCTTTCTGTACTAATATTCCCTCATTTTCATAACCTATCCAAGTCCTCTTATTAAGTATAACTAGACAGTCAACACATACAAAGTCTATCTTATAAATGGAACACATTGAAGTGTAAATGAAAAAAACATTTAGTGCTAATGATTTTCTTAATTATTACAATGTACTACTAGCTTCCCTGGTGGCTCAGACAGTAAAGAGTGTGCCTGCAATGCGGGAGACCCGGATTGAATCCCTGGGTTGGGAAGATCTCCTGGAGAAGGAAATGGCAAACCACTCCAGTATTCTTGCCTGGAAAATCCCATGGATGGAGGAACCTGGTAGGCTACAGTCCATGGGGTCGCAAAGAGTCGGACACGACTGAGTGACTTCACTTTCTTTCACTTTCACTGCTAGTCTACAAATCTGAGCAGTAATATGCTTAAAAAAAAATTGAAATGATATTCCTGTGACTCTTGCTAAAATGATCTTCTATGGTTATGACTAGACATAGCCCCCCTGAGATTGCAGATATGCTTTCTGATGGGTTGGATAACTTTTTAAACTCTTTATCAAATAATGAAAGGGACCAGGAAGATATCCATATTCAATGTTAGCATCGTATCAGAAAGGATTCATATATGAAGGACAGGAAACTAAGGAGCAGCATCTATAAAATGCCTTACATAAGTACATCCTTAAGTAAACTATTTTTATATACAAGAATTAGGCATGACATCAGACCACAGGGTGAACAGACACAGATATATTCAACATGTGTTTTATATGCTTCTGAAAAAGACAAGTCTTCTGTTAAGTATAATTAATGTTTTCCATTTTTATTGGCATATAGCCAATCTGCTGCTGCTAAGTAACTTCAGTCGTGTCCGACTTTGTGCAACCCCATAGACAGCAGCCCACCAGGCTCCCCTGTCCCTGGGATTCTCCAGGCAAGAACACTGAAGAGGGTTGCCATTTCCTTCTCCAATGCATGAAAGTGAAAAGCGAAAGTGAAGTAGCTCAGTCGTGTCTGACCCTCAGCAACCCCATGGGCTGCAGCCCTCTAGGTTCCTCCATCCATGGGATTTTCCAGGCAAGAGTACTGGAATGGGGTGCCATTGCCTTCTCCGTATTGCCAATCTAGTACCATGAATTTCATGAATAGTGATAAAATTTCACGAATAGTAGAAGAGAGCAGGGCTCAGAAACAGTATCCATATTTTGGCAGATTGAAAATAAGTAGTTATAAATAAAGAAATGTACCTTGAAGTTAAGTACGGTTATTTCATACTCAGCTAAATACCATTTAAATACAAAATATATGGTTATACCATTTACTTTCATATTTCTTTCCCCTTTATTTGTTCCTAGTACCTTTTCTGTAATAAAATTAATACAGCTAATTAGTGAGAGTGAGAAGGAACAAAACTGAGAAAAGAAATATTAAATAACAATGGTATTAGGAAGGATTACCTGTTGGCCATTCTCAGCAGGGATATTTCCCTGCAGTCTTTCCAGCCCTGAGCATTCTGCAAGTCTAGAGGTTCCTTCTTGGTGTAAAGGTTCCTCCTTAACATCCCCCACCCTTTGAAATGGTATAAAATAACAAAGTATGGCTTTAAAAAAAAAAATCACATTTAAATTCCTCTATTTCATCTACCCGTTTAACGTGCCAAATCAAATACTGGATAAAATGGTATTAAACCAAGGTCTAAATTGCAATTCTAAGACTATATAAAGAAATTTAAAGAATCTGGACAACAGTGGAAATAGTTTTTATTAACAGGCTCTTAAGAAGGTCCAACAGCCTCCCTTCAAAGGAAACTTATGATACCATCTTGAGCAGCTGGTAATTTTTTAGCCTTTATAGGTACTTTATCCTACATGTTAGTTGCTCAGTCGTGTCTAATTCTTTGTGACTCTATGGACTGTAGCCCACCAGGCTCCTCTGTCCATGGGATTCTCCAGGCAAGAATACTAGAGTGGGTTGCCATTCCCTTCGCCAGGGAATCTTCTTGACACAGGTACTGAACCTGGGTCTCCTGCGTTGTAGGCACATTCTTTACTGTCTGAGCCACCGAAGATAAAATATATTTGCATCATTATTGAGCGCCAGACTATATTAGGCATTGTCCTAAGAGTTATACACAGATATCCTCTTTTGTTTCTAATTCTTATAGAATGTATGTATCCTATGTCTCTATTTCCTTGCAAAGTTTTACATTTCTACATGCCAACAAAATACCAACTTCAAAAATAAAGACTATAGTTGTTTGAAATAAACTACATTCTCGGGGAGAATACATAAAAGTTTATACACATTTTTAGATTAGGAGTAAGCATCACTGACTCAATGGACATGGGTTTGGGTGTACTCCAGGAGTTAGTGATGGACAGGGAGGCCTGGCGTGCTGCGGTTCGTGGGGTCGCAAAGAGTCGGACATGACTGAGCAACTGAACTGAACTGAAAATATATTAATTTTATGGCTTGAATTAGATGTATATATGGCCAGCATGTTACATTCTAGCATTGTGATCCTGAAATTATCTTTCAGTGATACTTATATCCTATAACCTAGTCATTAAAATAATGTTACATATAAAAGGAATATCTAGGATTTTACAAAGAAATCTTTTAGAATAGTGGCAAATGGGTTAAGAGCACGACCTCTGGTTTCAGACACACCAGATTTCAGTCCTGTACCACCTCATATTAGTTGGTAACCTTGGGCCAGTTATTTAGCATTGCGAGACCTCTTCTCTAAAATAAAAATTATAATGTTTACCTAATAAGAGTTTCCCTGTGAATCAAATGACAAAATAGTGCAAAATTCCTAACACAGGTCCTAGTCTTAGCTAGTATTGCTTGTTTTTTGTTGTTTAGGTATCATTATTGAACATAACCACATTGGAGGGTTAAAGGACACAATAAACAAGGGTGGATGAAGCAATTTCATAGTAAAGGAGGTTTTCTCTAATCTGGCTTGGTCTACTATAACTCTTTAGGATTACAAGGGAATCTAAAAGGAAAAAAGTGGAACACATAAGATGAACTGGGAAATTGTTAAAAATAAAAAAAATGTGCTGAATGCTTAGTATATGTTAGATATTGCATTATTAAAAATGTTTTCGTGTGCTTTAATAAATGAAAAACTCAACCTGTAGAAGCTTGAATAAAAATGATTTGGTATTTTCCACAAAAACTCCATATTAATTATTGCCATGTACATAATATACACTGAAGAATCCTCAACCTATTTAGATACCTTGAAATAGATCTAAGCAATACTAATATATGAATTAAAAAACTCATTATGCTCCCAGAGCAGCACTGTCCAGCTTTACCCATTCACATGAAGATGCACATTAGTGAATGATGTTCTAAGCAAGGTATTCTTTGCTTTCTCATCTTCCATTTTGCTTCCCTACTGCCACCCCTCTCTTGTCATCTAGATTGGTAACAATACAAACACAATCTGCTATTATCATCAGAAGCACAGAGAAAAAACCCAAGACAGAGAGTGCTAGCAGAGTTGGCAACAGTCACAGAAGGTTCTGGCTGTGTAGTAATTAGGAAACAAAGAATGAAGTAGTAGTAATCCAAGAAACAGCATATAAGGTTGTCCTTAAAATCTTTATAGGCTGATTGGATCCTCAATACAGTAGCATTGATTTTAGAGAACACTTTTATTTACTGAGGCATGCAGAGAGGATAGTAGATATTTAAAAGGGAATAAATAGAGCAAAGGAATAAGAGACACAAAATTTTAAATACCAGAATAGCTGAAACAAGTTGAAATTATAATAAACCTTTTTAAAGAATAAAGGCAACTAATTCAATACCTAAGATAATAAGAACACACTTGACAAAATTCTTATGGAATTCACTTTTTTTTTTTTTTTTACAAAAGTACTGTGAAAGAAGCCTCAAAGGTACACTCATGTCAAAATCAAAATCAGAAATTCCCTTCTGGTGTACTCTTAGCAAACCTCTCCCAAACAAGACCAAGTTAATTTTAAAAATACCCCCTAAAATGTTAGATGACAAGTACTTCTCTATCTTGGCTCTACAAAATTACTAATTTGCGTGTACAACAAAATAGAAAAATGCTTTAAACCAGGGGTCCTCAACCCCTTGTCAGTGGCCTGATAGGAATCAGGTGGCACAGCATGAGGTGAGTGGTGGGCTAGCAAGGGAAGAGTCACCTGCTGCTCCCATCATCTGTATTACCTCCTGAACCTTCACATTTCCCCCACCCCACCTCAGGGATGGGGAAAAAACTGTCTTCCATGAAACAGGTCCTTGGTGCCCAAAAAGTTGGGGACCACTGCTTTAAATCATGTGTTTAAGTTAACAACTGAAAACTGTTCAATATTACAAAGAACAGAGAAAAATAAAAGAGCATGACAGCTTGAGTACATTGCTAGGTCCTCCCAATTACCTTTTCAAGGTAAAACATGGAAGAACAGTGCATTTCCCCATAAAATCATATTTACACATCAGAATTTTTTAAGAGAAATATGACAGGACAATGACTCACCTGTGGGACCACATTCTGTACGTATGTTGGTGGATGCTGCTGCTTCTGCTGAACAGCACTTTCTATTGCTACTTTAGCTACAGTGCTTGGATCTGCTCCTGCTGGCACCGCAACCATCGTTGCACTGCAGCCAGCATTGTTGGGGTCACTGATTGTAACAATTCTAACTCCCACTTTATTTGGAATTCCTGTGACTGTTTCCCTATCATTATCCTCTGCTGGCCTCTTTACAGTTTTGCATTCTGCTGTGCCATTTGTAGACCGAACGTCAGAGAACAGGGCAGGAGAATGGGACACTCTTGATCCTGAGTGGGGAACGGCTATGATTTGATGCCCCTGTATGACAGAGGTTGCAGAATGTGGTGAGACAACTACACTTGGGCGTTGCTGAGGCACATCTGAATTCAAACTTGAAGCTAGAGGTCCATTAGGCAAATCAGTACCACTAAACTGCTGTGTTGCCACATTTGAGGCCTCCTGTATACTGCTCACAGATGGTGAAACACCCAAAGTTAATATAGGTCCATTAGAAGTTCTTTCTAGTTGATCACCTTTGGCAGTATCTTGCTGAGTGGCATCTAAAGTTCCTTGTGGTTCCATTGGAGATATCTCACCATTTCCTACATGATTGGAAGTTTTGTGATTTGGAATGTTTTTGCTTAAATGAGAACCATCTCCTTTATCAAAATCACAGATCCCATTAACTAGAGGTTTTTTCAAATCACTTTTAATATCCTGCATGTCCATTTGTTCTGAGTTCTGTTTTCCAGATGCTCCATTCTCACCTAATTCTAACGATGGCCCATTACTGATTAGTGAGCACTGATTAGCCTCACTTTGAATTTTCCCTGAGTTTGAAGGAGGTAGACTTGAGTCACTGTATTTTCTCCCATTTAAAAGACTTCCCACCTGCATTTCATTTTCCTTTGTATCCCCATTGCTGGTGTTTGTGGTTCCTCGTCTGCAGGATGGGTTCTCCATGACTTCAATTTTACGTTCATGAACATGTAAACCTGTTGCTTCTTTTGCTTCCTCCTCCTTTTGGCAAATTATTTTATCACCTTTGAATGGGGGAGTAGCAGTAGTACAAGATGATTGTCCAGCTGGAGATGCTTGAGTGGCTGGAAGCGTTTGCACCTGAAGTCCAACTCCTGCCTGGGTCCCGCTCATGGTAATTCCTGCTGGAGCAATGAGCTGAGTTGTATTTCCCTGACTCACAGTTGCAGTTGCAAAACTTGTATTTGGCACAACTGTTATGGTTACCTGGTTGCCAGAAGTCCCTTGGAAAATGGTTGCTGGGCTATTTGAGATCAGTGGGCCTGGCAATATTTGTAAGTTTGAGATGGGCACGGTTTGCACTCCCCCAGTGGGTGGCATTGCACTTTGGACCAACTGAACATTTTGCTGCCCAACCAATAGCTGCTGAGCTGGAGTTTGCCCTTGCACTCCAAAACCTGCTGTTTGGTTATTGGCCACCTGGTACACCACCTGAGGACTAGGGGCTCTTGCATTATTGGGGGGAGGAATCTGTGGAGCTGGGAGAATAAGCTTACCACCGGGAGTTGAAGGACCACGCTTTGGAAGCAGCAACTGTTTTATCAGACTCGACTCACCAGAAGCAGGCTGACCAACTCCTGCATTCGTTTGCTGTGGTTGAACTTGCATCTGTACTTGTTGTGGCTGCTGAACTTGTACTTGTACCTGTTGTGGAGGTGCTGGTGAATGCTGCTGCTGTTGCTGCCTTTTCACAGACAGCATTTGACTGACAGTAGGAGGTGGTCCCTGTGGTTGAGGGGTGGAAGAAGATGACATGGCAGTAGGGACCTGGTTAGCAGTAGCTGGGACAGGTGATGGTGAGGAAGATGGAGTAATGTTTGGTTGTCCAGTTAGCTGAACTGCCTGGCCAGCTGGAAGAGCTGCTGGATTAGCAAGAACAATTTGGTGAATGGCTGGTGCGTAAGTCTGACCTTGTTGAGCTGGCTGGCTTACAATCACTACACTTTGTTGGGTTGGCTGCTGTGGCTGTTGAATAGGCTGTTGTACCACTGTTGATGAAACTTGCTGAGAAGGGAGAGGTTTTGGTGCAATGTTTTGAAACCCTACCCTTGAGGGTTGTGGACTTGGGACACCAGCAATGGTAACCATTTGTCCTGTAGCTACCTGAAAATTCTGTACTGAAGTTGCTGAGACAATATTGGATGTAGAAGTCGTTACATACTGTGGGGGTGCTATGATAACAGCGTCCTGTGGCTGGCTACCAGCTGACGTCTGCTGAGATGAAGTTTGTACAGGTTGGGGTGATGTGGTGATTAACTGTTGACCCTGTGAAACTGTAGAAGTACATGCTGGTATGTTCTGAACTCTGCCAAATATATGACTCTGTGGGACAGCTTGCTGAATCACTGTAACAGGAGTGCCAGAAGGTATCTGCCCCGGTACCACTGTGTGTAATGGAGACTGCTGTGGAATTACTGATGGATGGTGAAGCAGTGTCTGGGAATTTACAACTGTAACAGGCTGTGGCCCTGTACTATGATTCTGAACCACAGAACTCTGTGCAGCTCCTCCTCCCACAGCAATACTAACAGGAACTGCTGTCTGGGGTATAGAGTTCTGGATTACTGTAGCCTTAACGACTTCACAAGGAATTGGAGCTTTATTCTGAATGACGGTCACCGGAGCATTTTGCTGCTGGTGGGTATGAACCGAAGGATTTGGTGGAATTCTTGAAACAGTCTGTGCCACAGTATGAACACCTTGTACTGGAAAAGACATTTGTGTTGCAGTCAAACTTGAAGATTGGTTGGTAACAGGAGTCCTCTGAAAATGGTTTCCTACAGTTTGTGGTCCATGAGGGATTCCTGAAAATATGAGGAGAAGTTAAAATTCACAGTGAAATGACTGAAAAGCAGCATACAGAAATTATTTTACTTAATTTCAAGAGAAAACAGTTTTAAGAAATTAACAACTTTGCATCATATGAATATGAGCAAATAATAGAACAAGAAATAAAATGTTACTGAAAAACAAAGGACAAGTTATACATCTTGAATGCATATAATACATGTTTTCATTTAGCCTTCTTATTAAATTGGTAATATTTAATCACAATAAAAATTAATACCTGCGGGTGAAGGACTTGGAGATACATCGGGTACAGAATCAACACGAACAACGGGAGTAGAAACAGGTTGCTGCTGATAGTACATCTGAATGGGAAGTGGGATAGCCCTACGTTTTACTCCTACTACATGAATATGCGCCTGCCCACTGTTACTGGAATCCTCCACTCTCTTCACTGTATGATTTGGAAAGACTGTTCTGTAAAGTACACACACATTCAATTTTAATAACTAGCACATTAACAAAAAACACTAAATTTTAATAATGTTTACACGAACAGCAACAGTATATTCACTGCTACTTATATATGAACCAGTATGAATCAAATATTCTGCAAGGATGGGAAACAAGGAATTAAATATTAATGTAAAAGATCAATTCTCCAATTTCAAAAATCATTATTATTAACATTGTATGGTTTAAAACAATTCTACTACATATGTAATTAATAAAAATGCTGCATCAAGTCAATGCCTATTTTATGAACTTTGCAAAATATCAAAAAGTTATGATGTTTGAAGATAGAGCTCAGTCACAGACTATTATTCAAGATTTAAAAGGGCGAATGCTATGTCTTTAACACATAGTATCAGGAAAAACGTAAACTTAATTTCTTCCTTTTCTTTCTTTGATAAACCTCAGAATGTTTAAACACAAACACCATGTTTGATAGCAAAATTCCCTTTAATTTAAACTTCCACCACACTACAATTTAACCATACAAAACTTTAAGTAGTGGAGATATTCAAGACTAGGTAGATGAGTTGGTAGGCCTTCCTGGGTAGCTCAGCTGGTAAAGAATCCACCTGCAATGCCAGAGACCCCAGTTCAAAACCTGGGTCAAAAGTCCCCTTTGAGAAGGGATAGTCTACCCACTCCAGTAATCCTGGGCTTGCTTGGTGGCTCAGACAGTAAAGAATCTGCCCGCAAAGCAGAAGACCTAGATTCAATCCCCAGGTTGGGAAGACTCCCGGCAGGAGGGCATGGCAACCCACTCCAGTATTCTTGCCTGGAGAATTCCCATGGACAGAGGAGCCTGGCAGGCTTACAGTCCATAGGGTCCCAAAGAGTTGGACACGACTGAGCAACTAAACACAGCACAGACAGTTGTTATGTTCTCTGCAGAGCAAGGGGTATGTGAATTAACTTTAAAGAAATATAAATCCTACCTAAGACATTTATAAAATCCAGTTGATGTTAGGATTCCACCACGAGCCAATTTACTGCAAGTTGATAGGTACTCAGAATACATTTCTGCTCGAGAGACGGAACAATCTGGATTTACTTCAAAATGAGCATTTAGCCTAAAAGAGGGAAAAAACAATACATGGCATTATGCAATATACTATAGAGTCTATACTTAACCATTTGAAGGCAACGTGTTATAAATTAATAATCATATCTTATTAATCAAATTTCACTATCTCATGCTATTAGCAAAAATATAAGCTAGGTTTTAGGCAGACTAAATCAAATAAAAAGAGATTACTTAATCATTCTTATTTTAGTATAAAAAATCATTATCCACAAATATAAAAACCAATATTCACAAATACATGTGAATACATCAGCAGATATGATATGCTGGCAATAAATATTCTACAACACATTAATTTTATTCAGTGAATACTCAGGTTCCTGACTTATAATAATCAAAATATAACAGACACTCCCAATTATGAGTTATTGGTGATGTGAAAAATGAAGGAAAAACAACTAAACTTTTGTTGCTCTTGGATCAAATTTCTTCAGAAAAAAACTCTCCTAAAACATTTAACTACTTCCTAAAACTGATACTTCTCATGCTGCACACTCCTCTTCCCCACCTCAGAGACTCTGCTCCTAATTAATTACAAGGTAATTCAAACTTCAGTTTGTCTTTGTCATAAAGTGACTTCAGCTATAAGTTAGGATTAGAGGCCTAGATAACCATATAGGACTCTTTCTAGGACTCACTCTATATATACAAGACAGGCCAACCTACAGCTGTTTCCTATTAACTGAATCAAATGATAATTATGATAAAATAATTTAAAATGCTTCTCTTCTCCTCCTCCCTAGAAATGGCAGAAATAAGCATTAATAAGACCAAGTCTGTAACTAACACACACACATTTTACAGTGGATGCAGTACTTATTTTTTCCAACTTTCATAACTTTGAGTATCGAGTTTTCAAATAGACCAGACACAAAAAACTGTTTGGTTTCAATATAGAAGACAAATATTTTCAAATATCACTGGAAGATTTATCAAGTATAAAGCGTCAGGTGTAACAATACAGAATATGAAGAAATAGCAAAAAATTAGAGATATTACCATAAACCTGATATAAGAAAAGTAGAAAAGTAGAGAAAAGTGTCATAGGAACACAGATATGAAAGCACCAAAAATATGGAACATAAAGTGACAGGAACATGGAATGGGAGAAAAATGTTAGAGAATGGGGTAAAAGGGAAAGAAATTTTTTAAAGTAATACATCACTGAAAAGTGATCTTACATTTCAATCTGTTAATCTTCTAAAGAATTTAAGTTGAAATTCATAAGCAATGTAGAGGCAATTAGCCATGAAAAAATGAAATCTAACCAATTCTACATTTATTTTTTTCAGGAAGTGGCTGAGATGTGACCAGTCAGTCTTCTCAAGAAAATATTATTTTAAAACTGATATTTCAATGTAGACATACTGGTTATTCTATCATTTGATTAGTTACCTCTTACTACTCACAAAAAGAAAAAATTAACTAGCAATGAACAAGAAATTTTGCTTTTGGTCAAAAAGAAGGGACATTTAATAACAAAATCTGGTTCTAAGAAGTCAGTCCAATTCAGTTTTAATAAAATATTAAGAAAAACAAATTCTATAATACGACAAACCTTATTTTCTACAAAATCAAGGACAAATTTTTAACACAAATTTTACTTGAAAAGAAGTGGTGTAATTTAATGAAATTTTAATCAAAGACTTTTAATTCTGAAGATTCTGATACTTTCAAACTAATCCAAAATACAGGTGAAGCAATTTTATACTGTCCTTTCTTGTATAAATGATATCCTATTCTAACTAGAAAGAAATACAGAGTAAAACATTCTGGATGACTGCTGAAATAATTTCCTTTTCTCATTTGCTTTATTCTTCCCAAGGATAAAGCCTTAATAGAAATAAACCACTTACCACTGACAAGCAAACTTCTCACTATCTATTTCCACTATTCCTGGAGGTGGAGCAACATGCTGTGCTACAACTGCTCTGGAAGCTAAAGAAAAAAATACATTAGCTACATCATTTTTTAAAACTACAGGCCATATTTAGTTCATGGATATGGAACCAATTAATATTTACGATGAATACCTTTTAAAAAGGTGTATAAACATATTGAAAATATAGAAATTTGAGAAAGAAACTTATAATGGAACACATATTAATTATACCAGGCACTGTCTCAGATCCTTCATACAAACTATTTTTTGTTAACCTCACAATCATTCAAATAATATAGATTATTTCACTAATATAAACTCTGTTTTTCCCATTTTCAGACACTGAGTTTTAACTTTATACTATTAATATCTTTTTAATTCTTCTGTGAGGTGGGTATACATAAAGAAACTAACACTCAACTTGATTAAAATAATTAGCCCCAGGACACACAGCACAATGTATCAGTAAATAAGCATCTCTCTCAGATGAGTTACAGAAGCAGATTGCATCAAAAATGATTTCACTTTTGAATTTAAAATATTAACTCTGTAAGTGGCATATATAAAATTTCCAGATATAATGAACAAATAGCCAACTTCTATGTTGGAACTAATAAAAATAAGAAAAACATGGGATAATAAAAATGTGATCATATTACAGTAAGTTTATAATGAAATATGAATCTTACATATTTATAAATTAAAAATTATATTGTTTCACCATTGAATCAGCATTATTAATAATATATGCTTTTTAAACCTACAAAATGTACCTTCCTTTTTTTTCAGGTGACATTTTAGCAAAACTTCTCAGAACCCTCAAACAAAACATAAATTTCTAAATCATTGGAACTAGAAGAGCCCCACAGTCAGTCTAATCTGTGAATGATCTGAAGCAATCCTGACCTTTGTCTGGTGAGACCTCAGGCTTCCACTGGGATACAGCTAACGGCAGCCATCACTTTTAAATACTTACTCTTCTAGTAAACCATTTACATATACATGATTTGTTTTAATCTCACATATAGTTCTACATTTAATTGTCCCCATTTTGCAAATGAAAAAATTAAAGCTCAGAGATTAACAAAGAACACATGATGGAGACAGCAGAGCTGAGTATAGCTGGAAAGCCTTCTTTTAAGGAGTGCTGACTTTGAATTCAGGTCTGTCACATTTCAGAAGACATACTGTGATATTCTGCTTCTTAACAGAACATCATAATTAGAATCAAAGGTATTTTTCTTGTGCAACCCCAGCCTATCTTTTTTCTTCTCCTAACTTGATGACAGTTACAGAAAATACCCTTCTAAGGCCTAAATCCATGTAGAAATTTCCCTTTTCTTGATCAATTATACTGTAAGAATATACCCTACTCTGACTGAAATCTGAATCAATTGATAAAAAATTGCAGGAAACATTACAAACTATGTTGAAATTATGAGAAACTTTGTAAACAATGCATAAGGAAAAATAACATATCCACAATTAAAAGTATAACCTAGAAATATATAATTACTATGAAAGTGGCTACAAACTGAGAATCCTTGTCTTCAGGATACCTGAAGACATTCCAAAGAATACAAAGGCACTTATACTTTACATGGAATCAATTTCCAGATTTTCAAAGTTTTGTATATATTCCCTCCTCAAACTGCTGTGGATGAAAGAAAACAAGACCTCTTTGATGACTTCTCTTTAACCATTTTAGAACAGTATTAACTCTATCAAACATTGTAAGATATGGTTAAATGCAAGACTCTGGAGCCAGATAGGCTGGCTCAAGAAATCCATCACTCATTAGCTGTGTAACCATGGTCAAGCTACTTAACCCCTCTGGCTATAAAATGGGGCAAAGTAAACAGGACACTGACCTCATTGATGGTTATGAGGATTATAGGAGTTAATATGTAAGTCACTTAAAACAATGCCTGGCACATAGAAAGGTACATAAATGTTAGCTATGATGATGATTGTATAAATACCTCTGGAACACCAACAGGAGAAGCAGAAACATTAGTATCCACAAAATGTGTTTAAATCAAGGTATTAGGGTAAGGATTCAGGTCTATCCCAGTGTTTTACATATTATAGTTAAGGGCAATGTACAGCCTTAAAAATTGGGTATTCTGGTCCTTTGGCATGTTCTAAATTCAGATATATTATTAATATAAAGTGATGACAATTTCTGCTTAATGTCCTTTCTGCCTGCATCTCTCAACTACTACCAAAGAGTGTATTACTTTTTAAGTTAGAATCTTGAGTAAGTAAAGCACACAGAATATTTTAAAGAAATACTGAAGGTAGTGGCATCTTATTTCATTCACATGACAAATTCATGGCAAGTTTAACTATCTTAGAGTTCTGAAATAAGGAAGATTTCACAGGAACATAAATCAACATATTTTCTTGGACTGAAAAATAAAGTGGATTTTTTCCTAAATAACAGAAATTGAGACAAGATACCCTTGATTAATAAAGACTAACTTTATCACTTAGGTTATATGGCAGACATTTTCCATAATTGAATGAGGTAAATCTCCAGTGCCAAGACTGACAAAAATGTATTCATGCACATGACAAAAAGCATTTTATCAAAAAACACTGTGGTTATAAAATGAAGACTACTGAAATTTTCCTAACCCAGTGGTTCTCAAAGTAATTGTGCCCTGACCTGAACCATCAGTATCTCATGGGAACTTGTCAGAAATTAAAATTCTCCAATTCACCTGAATCAGAAACTCAGGGTATGGAGTCAAAAAATCAGCAAGAAAGCCCAACTGGGTGACTCTGATGCACCATAAAGTTGCAGGACCACTGTGCTAACACTACCTGAATATATTAAGTTAAACAAGGTGCACCTAACTGAAAGAGTAGCAACTTTAAATTACACTAATACCTTGTTAATATTTTTTGATATGTTTTCAATAAACTTAAAAAAATAAATACATATACTAACCAGGCAATAAATAATTTTACAAATCAAGTATTAATTCTTTGATTTCAACAAAACAAAGCAGAACTCAAATTTTCAAAAGATCATTAAATACAATTTTAATAATTTTTAGGTAATTCTGAAAAATAATAGTTTTAAGTTCTATTCTCAACTATTTATTGATATAAACTATTTAATGATGTGAACTTAAATATATAAAAAGGAAAAACAGATAAAATTAATGCTGAAACTAATTGCAATTCTAGCAACATAAATACTCTGAGACACACTAGAGTAATACTTTCCAGAAAACCAGGGGAAAAAGTCTTGTCCATCTCATTAAGAGATGCACTTCCAATAACTGCTTCTTTTATTTAATTATTTATAAAAGTTTGTAATATATTTACTATTGTTTTATGGACTGTTTATTATTAAACCTTGTAACAATAAAATAAATTTTTAACACTTAGTGCTTTATAATGTAACAAAATTGAAAAACCTTAAAATTAAAATGTCTATGTAAGTATTGACAGGGTGATGGATCTGAGTTCAAGGAGAAAGAGGGATAGTATAAAATTTCTAATATTAAGAATATGTGTTATTTTTTAAATGGATAATGTTACGTATCAAGATTCCACAGGATATAAAAAGTATCAATTTAATACATCACAAAAACACAGTATTTGCAGATAGCTGAGAGGAAGTGAGCTAAGAGTTTGAAGATAACCATTCCATTAGAAAACAGTATTAAACAAATGATGGGGAGGAAAGCCAAACTATAAGTGGTAACTAATCAAACAATTCAGAGTTGTCATTCATGATGAGCAAGTAAAAAAGTGCTCACCAGCATAAAAATGAACTCTTTTAGGTTCCTAGAAGCCTAGTCAAACTTCTATCAATGGCACTACATACACAAGAAACTCTCAATATTTAAGTTTATTCATTTGCCAATGAGGATCAACTCTTAGGCTGGGGGGTGGGTTCACTTGTTAAGGTCACAGGTCAGTAATAAGGCAAAAGGAGTTTTCATGAAAATTACCTCTGAATATTCTTCAAATGACCTATTATAGTTCAGCATATCACTGATAATTTATTGGTTTCACTCTGTTGAACAGTTTCCCAATGGCCTTCATTAACTTAATATTTTAATTTAAAAGTTTCTCCTTTGAGGATAAAAAATATACGCCCACTCCCCACTTAACTAGCAGTATGAACTGTTTCATTTCCTTTTCAAGGTTGAGAAACTATTAACATTCTTATCATCGATTCTCCAATACATATCGGCTTTTTAACATCTATTGCCTATGGGAGAAAGCTCACTAAAATTAGCAAATTACCTATTTATTTCATGCCTTCTATTAAGTTAAATGCACATATGATACAACTCCATTATATGGCAGAGGGGCATAATGGAAATAAATAGGTGATACATATTGCATACTTTGCATAGAGTATATATTTTTGATAATATGGGTTACAGTAGAAGAGAGGAAGAGAGACAGGGACCATGATTAAATGAGAGAAGAACAAGATAACTGGAGAGAGATGAGGAGGGTCCAAACTGAGTTATCAGTATGAGCAATCAAAAAATTATTTAGGAAGACTCAACAGAATTTGGTGATGAAATGAATGTAGTAGTTAAAGATTAAGGATAATGAGGTTTTTGTTTTGATAATGGGAAAGGTTGAGAATGATCTGAATGTATTTCTAGGCTGATGAAGCAATTAAAGAAATAAAAGTTTAAAGATACAGAAAAGGAGTTGGCAAAGCCTGGCATTCAGAGTACAAATAGTTAACATCTCTTCCAGAAACAAAGGAAAGAAGGAGAATGAATTTAAATGCTAGTAAGTTTGTAAGGGAAGGGGTAAGAAGTAGAAATTCATGCCACATAGCTCCCAGAGTAACTATAAAGTGTTAAGATCAACTGAGAAAGTGAGTATTCTCCATTAAAAAAAAGGGAAAGAGAATTATCTTGGGAATGGTGAGAGAGAAAGTGAAAAAAGTGAAAGTGAAGTCACTCAGTCTGGCCCGACTCTTTGCGACTCCATGGACTGTAGAAAACCAGGCTTCTCTGTCCATGGGATTTTCCAGGCAAGAGTACCAGAGTGGGTTGCCATGGTGAGAAAGAAGGTGAGGTGAAAGATGGCTTGTTTTTGTTAGGACAAATGAAAATGGAGCATAAAAAGGCTGAGTGCTAAAATATCAAATAATAACTCATAATGAGCCAGGAGAAAGCAGTCTAAGAACTGAAGGACAGGTCTGAATTCTAGTTAAAAATATTTGAATTAAACACAATTGACCCAAGGGAATCCTAGGAAGAGTGCATGCATTAGCATTTGTATACATGCACACAGGCTTCCCAGGTGGCTCAGTGGCAAAGAATTTGCCTGCCAAATTAGAAGACATGAGCTTGTTCCCTGGCTCAGGAAGATCCTCTGGAGAAGAAAATGGCAACCCACTCTAGTATCCTTGCCTGTAAAATCCCATGGACAGAGAAGCCTAAGGGGCTATAGTCCATGGGGTTGCAAAGAATTGGACACAACTTAGCAACTGAACAACACACACACACATGTCTGATCATAAACTCTGATTCTGAAGGTTTGTTACAAGATTTAAAAATAATAGAGGTATCATGGTTCTGTATTCTGATAACCACCTGAGAGAACTGCAAGGTAATATATAATTAACTTATTCCTGGTCTATCAATTTCTAATGACAAAAATCACAAACCCATTAGGGCACTTAATGCTCTCACAGCTGTGAATAATATTTAATCCCTCACACTACTCTAAATCCTTTTTGACTTCATTTATTTATTATACTATTCCTCTTCTGTGCTCACCTTGATCCTGCTGCTCCTGGAATGTATAATATGTAAGAAATTAATGTACATACTCAATTTTCATTTGGCCAATTCCATCGTCAAACATCAGTTCCCTCTACTGCATAATAAATTTATGTGCTGTGTGCTAAGTCACTTCAGCTGTGTCTGACTCTTTGCGACCCTATGGATCGTAGCCTGCCAGGTTCCTCTGTCCATGGGATTCTCCAGGCAAGAATACTAGAGTGGGTTGCCATGCCCTCCTCCAAGGGATCTTCCCAACCCAGGGAACCGCATCTCCTTTGTCTCCTGCATTGGCAGGCAGCTTCTTTACTACTAGTGCCACATAGGAAGCCAATTTAAATTTATCTTTAGTATTAAATCTTACATACCAATAACCACACTGAAAAAGATTATACAAAGACACTAACCTGGGGCAGATGCTACATGGGTCTGTGTCTGGACTTGCTCTATAGCTTGTGGTCTAATTTCAGATAAAACTTGATGACTGGAACTTGGATGTTCGACGAGTTTTACTGCAGCCAGTGCATCTGGGCCAAACATCTGAATATCCATAGAAACCAGACACACTAACATGTCTAAAACAAATTAAAAATCAACAGTTGTTAGTCAATAATTTCGTAAAACAATGACATCACTGAAAATATATGCTATATAAAACACTGCTTCTCAAATGCCAGTTTATGAATCACTATACATCAGAATTATCTGTGGATCTTTTAGATTTTTAGGCTCAATCCCTGAAAAGTGATTTGGAAGCTCTGGGGTAGATGTTAGATTATTTTCATTTTTAAAAACATTCCCAAGTGATTTTGATGTGTAGCCAAATTTAGGAACCACTGATATGGAAAGTACATCTTTATTGCTCAATACTTTTCAAGCCAAATCTTTATTAACTCTGATTTTAGTATTTATACCAAAGAAATAAATAATTTGAATCACTGATGAAAACAATAATGTGACATGTTCTAGTAAGTGTGTTTAAAACCGACAACTCACTAAGAAGGGTGAGTTTATTAACAGTACAACTAACAGCACTGACCACTTGAAACAGATGGACCTGCTTCCTGGAGAGTAAGACACAGACATCTTGTTGATTTCAAACTCAATATATAGTAACAGAAATAAAGAGAAGAAATAAAGACTACTGATAGCCACGTGCATCCTGGTCTCTCTATGATAGAATTTTTTTTATTATCTAAAACAGCCAGAAAGAATAACATAAGTGTGTCTGAAAGGGTAATGATTCCTCAAAATAAAAAGTAAACCCCAAATATCAACTGTGATTTTTTTTTACAGCACATTAAGTATTTTTCCTCAATAAAGAAAATTCATTTTTCTTTTTTGGTTTAGTCTTACCTATGCTCTTTTCTACTTTTGCAATTTTTGTGCAAGCTACATCTCCCATTTCTGTGAGCATATATAGCACCTCAAGTGTAGAGATTACGAGCAGCACATCAGGTAAAGTGAGATGACAAATGATCTCTCTGTATGAGTCCTGATCAACATATTCACAAATCAAAACACCATTATCTTCTGCTTTGCAAAGATTTCCCAAAATTTCCATGCCTGAAAAGCATACACACACAAACATGTATTTGTCTTTTAAAATATGATACAAAGCTTATGTACTTTAGACAGTGAGAAACCTAAGTGAGCACTTACCCCTCATCTTTAAAAATCTATCCCTTGACATTAGGCATTTTGTAACAGTGTGAAACATCAGGTGAGTAGTTTTGAAATCAACAGGATCCAATAAAAGCTAAAAAAAAGAAAGGACACTACTGCTGAGAGAGGCTCCATCCAATTTATATCCAAATACATATTTCAAATTGAATAAAAATGAACACAACAACATTATATAATTTTAAAAATGTAATGACTGTGAAAATTGCCATCAATAAATCTGGAGCATCATTTCAAATATTTTTCTCCACACAACTGTGTAATACCACTTTAGGCAAAAACTATATGTAAGCATTTCACATTCTATAATTATGGCAAATATAATAATCCCACATCCTAAAGTTTTAAAGTAAATATTCTGCCAATTATAAAAACTGTTTTAAGGTTCTGTCACATGCTTACCTCAGCTGCAATATTTCCTAATGTGTCAAGGCCTAATTGCCTTAGAGATATAAAATGACTATGTGCAGAAAGTAATAGGAAACGGAGACAGGTACGATTAGCTGCCAAGAGCTTAACATTGCCCTCCTCAAAGGAAAGATTTCGCAAAATCACTGCAATCTGAAGTACCCGTTGTCCTTCAATATCATTAATGCCCAGCTTTCGAGGTGGATGAAATAAAGATTCCCAAATCCATTCTCCTGATGTACCTTCTACAACAGAAGAAAACATAGTTTACTTAAATTGAAATTCTACTTATTATTATTGATATTTCAAATTTATTTAAAAATACTTCCTCATTGACTTACCATGAGACTTGTTTCTGTCAGATATGAGGTCACGTACTTCATTATCATCAACAATGTCTTTCCAAAACTGTAATGAGAAATTATTACACTTAATTCTGACAATCTGAAATAACTATTCTATTACTTTAAAAATAGTCACAATAGTTCTACTATTTTGAAATCATGTAGATATCATTATATATACTTAGCTCTTCGACACAAATACTTGAATTTCTATAGTTCCAAGATATCATTTTGGCCAGGGGCCCATAGATCCTGAAAGGTCTGTGAAAGAAATTAGCCCATCTCTAAAAAGAATGGCATCTTTAAGTTCATTAACCTCTAACTAAAATTTGGCATTTCCTCACCATTTTCTTCAAGTCTGAATGTTAGAAAACAAACCACAGCGGTAATAGAAATTCTTCTGACACTGGCATCAATATGAATCACAGATATTTTCAGATCACTTCATAGCTATGGAAAACATCTAGAAATGGTATTTATTATTTATCAAAAATTATGATAGTTATAATCCCATTAATAAACTGCACACAGAAACAAATTTCTATTTATAGACTCCTAAGATGTAACTGGCTAGCTACTGAATAAATCTGTATCTAGAAGAAAATAAAAAAGCAAGTAGTGGAGCATTTGTGTTTACAGATTTGTAACCCAGATATTTAGGTTGTGTTTCAGTACTCCATATCTACAAATTATTTTTTGATTCTTATGAGACAGGGAATAAGTCAAAATCCACTGCTTAATCTTTTCCAGGCTAAGAAACAAATACCTTTATATTGATAAATCTATACAAAATGAGTTTTAGTTTTAACTTTTCTATGCCATTTAGCTCTATTATCTTATTACTTCTGTACTAATAAAGAAGCACATGGGCTGTTAGTTCACTATTTCTAAACATTCTGATGTGTATTTCAAAATGACTATTTCAGTTTGAGGAATTCATAACCTGAGAAAAAGTCCACAAACAAAAGGACTCAATGCAAACAAACTCAAGATAAAAAAGTATTTGGTAACAATAAAAAAGAACTAGGCATATAAAGGAAGAAGACTGCTCAATAACCAAGAAAAAAGGGCCACAGGAAATTCAAATAATAAAGATATCAGAGAGGAATTTTAAATGATCACGGAAAAAAAAAGAAACATAAGGTAACACTGAAGTTTGGCACATAAGCAGAAACTTTAAGAAACAGATAAACAGAAATTCTAGAAAACAAAAACTGAATGGACATATTTAATGAATGATCAGATTCAACTCAAGTAAGAATTAGTGACGGGAAGAGATGGCAGGAAAAAATATCAAGTTAGAAGCATGAAAAGACAAAAGGATGAAGAGAATAAAATCATTCAAGACATATACAATGAAAAGTTCTAACAAAGAATTAATTGAAGTTCCTGTGGAAAAATAGGAAGAATGGGAAAAACAGTATTTGAAACGACAGGGCCAAGGAATTTGCTGCTGCTGCTGCGTCACTTCAGTCGTGTCCGACTCTGTGTGACACCATAGACAGAAGCCCACCAGGGTCCCCCGTCCCTGGGATTCTCCAGGCAAGAACACTGGAGTGGGCTGCCATTTCCTTCTCCAATGTGTGAAAGTGAAAAGTGAAAGTGAAGTCGCTTAGTCGTGTCCGACCCTTAGCGACCCCAGGGACTGCAGCCTACCAGGCTCCTCCATCCATGGGATTTTCTAGGCAAGAGTACTGGAGTGGCTTGCCATTGCCTTCTCCAAGGAATTTTCTAAATCAACTGAAAGATGCCAAGCCATAGACTTAAACACTCAAAACTCTAAGAAAAGATAAACAAAATGTGGAGAAGCATCATAAAAAAATTCATTAAAAGCAAAGATGAAGAAAAATCTTAAATGCAAATCAGGGAAAAGGGACGGATAACCTTGAAAAAGACAACTAAAGACAACTAAAATTATAGGACATTTTGTAAAAGAAATCATGGAAGCCAGAAGACACTGGGATACTTTCAAACTCATGGAAGTAAACATTTGGCAAAGTATTATAGAAACTTTACACAGTGAAACTGCTCTTCAACATAAAAGCTGAAATAAAGACATTTCTGACAATTGAAAACAAAAAAATGTCATCTGCAAATCTGCACTGGAGGAAAAAAAAATGCATGAAAAGGCAGATGTGATTTGAATCAAAATAAATGCTGAATAAATAAAATACTTTAAAAAGTCTTATCGGTAAAAATATACATAAAATCAAAATCTATGAAAAATTCTTGGAAGAAAATTTTGTTCAGGTCATAATGGTACTGCAGTAGTCATCCCATCATAGACCAATATGTATAAAACAAGTGTTTAAAAGAAACTGGACAAGAAAGCGATGCAAAACTGTAATCACTGAAATATGGTAGGCAAATGAGGTGAGCCCAATAACCGCCCCATACAATTACATAGACACTCTTTCTACATAATGGAACAGAGATAATCAACCCAAAAGATCATAGCAATTACTAAACCGAGAGATAAATTCTCTCTCCCTCTGCTCCCCCATATACATACATATATATGTGTATACACACACACACACACACCCATATACCAGCTAATTCAGCTCCAAATCAAATAAGTCCACCTTTCAAGAATAAAGAAAAACTAGTCCCGCGATGGTTAGATAGTATCGCTGACTCAATGGACAGGAGTCTGAGCAAATTCTGGGAGACAGTGAAAGACAGGGAAGCCGGTTATGCTGCAGTTCATAGGGTAACAAAGAGTCGGACATGACTTAACAATTGAACAAGTCCTGTATTTGTCATAACAAATACCCATATATTAATTAAAATTATACCAGAACAATTTTCAACATTCGTGAAAGACACCAAAAACTAGACACTAAACAATGTAGTATTCCAATATCTACATCTAACTGCAAAATTACTACATGTACAAAGGAAGTATGGGCTTCCCAGGTGTTGAGTGGTAAAGAACCTGCATGCCAGTGTAGGAAACATAAGAGATGCAGGTTTGCTCCCTTTGTTGGGAAGATCAGCTAGAGTAGAAAATGGAAACCCTGTATTCTTGCCTAGAAAATTCCACGGACAGAGGAGCCTGGCAGGCTATAGTCAATGGGGTCACAGGACATGACTGAACAACTGAGCACACATACAAAGGAAGTAGGAAACATGACACATAACTAAGGCAAATGTGTTTTAACAAAAAAAGACCCAGAAATAATAAAAACAATAAAGAAAGTTAAGTCCCTCAGTTGTGTCCGACTCTTTGCGACCCTGTGGACTGTAGGCTCCTCCATCCATGGGATTCTCCAGGCAAGAATACTGGAGTGGGTTTCCATTTCTTTCTCCCAGGGATCTTCCTGACCCAGGGATCGAACCCAGGTCTCCCACATTGCAGGCAGACACTTTAACCTCTGAGACACCAGGGAAGCCCCCCAAAATGGTAAAACTAGGAGATAAAAACTTTAAAACAACTATTATTAAATATGCTCAACAATTTAAAGGAAAATATGAACATAATTAAGGAAAATGTGGGACAATATTAGAAAGTCAAATGGAATTTCACTGAAAATATCTGAAATAAAAAAATACGATTAGATGGGCTTAATTAGAAAACAGAAAATAAAAACATAACAATAGAAACTATCCACAATGAAGTACACAGAAAACGAAAAGACCTTAAAGCAAGAAACAGAGCCACAGTGGCTTGTAGAACAGTTACTAAAAAGAAGGAGGGGAAATTTAAAAAAATTGAACAAATAACTGCCAAAAACATTCCAAATTTCATTTAAAAAAAAGTTAAATAAACCCAAGCAAAAATAATAATCCTAAATGTACATGCCACTAATAATTGGAGTTCAAACTATATGAAGCAAAAACTGACAGAACCGATAGATACAAACACTGACAGGGCATACAAATAGTTGATGATTTCAACACTCAACTCTCAACAAATCACAGAACAATTATATAGAAAAACATCAAAGACACAGAAATACTGAACAACACTCTTTATTTGTTATCAACAAATATTACATCCAAAAAACATTCTTTTCAAGTGTGCATAAAACATTCACCAGAAAGACTGTAGGCTGAACTATTAAACAAGTCTTGATTAAAAAAGAATGAAATCATGTGGGATGTTCTCTGACAAAATGGAATGCAATTAAAAAGCAGTAATAATAATGACAGTAAATGATAATAATAAAAGATAGTTTGAAAACAGAAATAAAACATTTCTGTATAACTCATGAGTCAAAGAAGAAATCACAAGGGAAATAAATACCATGAAGTAAATAATAATGACAACACAAAAATTGTGGGAAAATATTTAAAGTTGTTTATAGAGGGAATTGATAGCTTTATATACTGATATAAGATAAGATAAAAAATCTAAAATCAATGGTCTAAGATTCTATTTAAGAAACCTGATAAAGCAACCCTGCACAACAAAAGTTGTATATAAATAAAAAATGAGGTAAGTACTAATTTATTAAATTGTTGTTACTATTATTTTGTCACTAAAATTAGTAAGGATTAAAATATCACTAATATGCTCAATAGGAAAACAGAATAAGTATATATAAAACCTAGTGGGCACAATAGTAAAAAATAAACAATACTCAGTCCAATCAATTCAAAAAACGTAAGAAAGGAGAAGGACAGAAAAGAAAACCAAACAGGCGAGACATTTAGAAACCTATTCAAAACATGGTAAATTTAAACATAATTATGTATCAAAATTATACTTAAAGTAGATGGAATAAGTACACTAATTTAAAATCAAAGTTTTTCCAAGAGGTAAAAGGTCCAGTGAAAGTGTCAGTTACTCAGTTGTGTCCGACTCTTTGTGACCCACATGGACTGTAGCCCACCAGGCTCCTCTGTCCATGGAATTCTCCAGGCAAGAATAGTGGAGTGGGGAACCATTCCCTTCCCGACCCAGGGATCAAACCCAGGTCTCCCATATTGAAAGCAGATTCTTTACTGCCTCAGCCACCAGGGAAGCAAAAAAAAAAAAAGCCCAAATATATGTTACTTACCAAAAAACTGATCTAAAATATAAAAAGAGATTGAATATAAAATAAGAACATATAAATATCAACAAAAAGGAAGCTGATACACACACACACATATATAGTTATATTAATATCTGATGCTAAAGCTGAAGCTCCAATATTTTGGCCACCTGATGCGAACAGCCAATTCACTGGAAAAGATTCTGATGCTGGGAAAAATTGAGAGCAAGAGGATAAAGGGGTGACAGAGGATAAAATGGCTGGGTGACATCACTGACTCAATGGACATGAGCTTGAGCAAACTCAGGGAGATCGTGAAAGACAAGGAACCCTGGCATGCTGCACTTCATGGAGTCGCAGATAGTTAGACATGACTTGAGGACTGAACAACAACAACATCAGACCAAAAAAGAAAGAAAAAAAAAAAACAGGAAAAAGGAGACTCAACTGCAAAAAGGAGACTTTATAATATGTCCAATTAACCAGAAGGATGTAACAGTTAGTGTGCACCAAATAACACATTCTCAAAATGTGAAAATACTATCTTTATAGAACTATAAGAATAAAGAAATACATCCTCAATCAAAACGGGTGCTTTTAACACATTTCTCTTCATAAATGAAGAAATAAACAGGTGAAAGAGTCAGTATTGGTGTGGAAATACAAATATCATGATTGTGTTGCCATAATAAAAAAGACGTTGTTGTTCAGTCGCTAGGTCATGTTTGACTCCTTGTGACACCATGGACTGCAGCATGTCAGGCCTCACTGTTCTTCACCATCTCCTGGAGTTTGCTCAAACTCATGTCCATTAAGTCAGTGATGCTAAACAACCATCTCACCCTCTTACACCCCCTTCTCCTTTTGCCATCAATTTTCCCAGTATCAGGGTCTTTTCCAATGAATAGGCTCTTCATATCAAGTGGCCAAAGTACTGGAGCTTCAGTTTCAACATCAGACCTTCCAATGAATATTCAGAATTGATTTCCTTTAGGATTGACTGGTTTGATCTCCTTGCTGTCCATGGGACTCTCAAGAATCTTCCCCAGCACCACAATTTGAAAGCATCAGTTTTGTGGCACTCAGCCTTCTTCATGGTCCAACTCTCACATGTGTACATGACTACTAGAAAAACCATGGCCTTGACTGTATGACCTTTCTCCATAAGCAAGTAATGTCTTTGCTTTTTAATATACTGGGTAGGTTTGTCATAGCTTTTCTTCCAAGCACTAAGCATCTTTTAATTTCACGACTGCAGTCACCATCTGCAGTGATTTTGGAACCCAAGAAAATAAAATCTGACAGTGCCTCCAGTTTCTTCCCCTTCTATTTGCCATGAAGTGATAGGACTGGATGCCATGATCTTCATTTTTTGAATGTTGAATTTTAAGCCAGCTTTTTCACTCTCCTCTTTCATCTTCATCAAGAGGCTCTTTAGTTTCTGCCATTAGAGTGTGGTATCATCTATATATTTGATGTTGCTGCTATTTCTCCCAGCAATCTTGATTCCAGCTTGTGATTCATTCAACCTGGAATTTTACATGATGTACTCTGCATATAAGTAAGCAGGATGACGATATACAGCCTTGTCATACTCCATTCCCAAAATTTATACATCCATGAACCTTGTCCTACTAGTTCAACAGTTTTGATTTGAACCAGTCAACTGTTCCATGTCTGGTTCTAACTGTTGCTTCTTGATCTGCATACAGGTTTTTCAGTAGGCTGGTAAGGTGATCTGGTACTCCTATCTCTTTAAGAATATTCCACAATCAAACTGGGAGCTTTTAACATATTTATGTTCATAAATGAAGAAATAAACAGATGAAACAGCCAGTAATGCCCTGGAAATATAAATATTCAATGCCGTTGCCATAATTCAAAAAGACACATGTACCCCAATGTTCACTGGAGCAGCATTTACAGTAGCAGACATGGAAGCAACCCAAATGTCCGTCGACAGAGGAATGCATAAATATATGGTGTGTGTGTGTGTATATATATATACATATATAATATATATATACATACATATAATATATATATACACACACACACAATGGGATATTCCGTTCAGTTCAGTCGCTCAGTAGTGTCCGACTCTTTGCGACCCCATGAATCACAGCATGCCATTACTCAGCCATAAAAAAGAATGAAATGTCATTTGCAGCAACATAGCTGGACCTAGAGATTATCATACTAAGTGAAGTAAGTCAGACAAAGACATATCATATGATATTGCTTATATGTGGTATCTTTAAAAAATGGTGCAAACGAACATATTTACAAAACAGAAATAGAATCACAAATGTAGAAAACAAACTTATGGTTACCGAAGTTGCAAGCAGGGTGGAGGGAAGAAATTAGGAGACTGGGATTAATGTATACACACTATTATTTTTATGTATTTTGATAAAATATATAATTAATAAGGACCTACTGAAAAGCAGAAAGAATTCTACTCAATATTCTGTAATAACCTATGAGAAAAGAATGTAAAAAAGAATGGATACATGTATATGTAAAAATGATTCACTCAACTATACACCTGAAACTAACACAACACTATAAAGTAACTATACTCCAATTAAAAAAAATTTTTTTAATGATTAACTGTATTGGTTTAAGTGACTTTTGTAGACACTTACACCTAACAACTTCAGAATACAGGTCATACCTTGGAGATATTGCAGGTTCAGTTTCAGACCACCACAATAAACTAAATATCATAATAAAGTGAGTCAACCCAAACAAACATTTTGGTTTCCCAGTGCCTATAATATTTATGTTTATACTCTACTATAGTTTATTAAGTGTGCAATAGCATTATGCTCAAAAAAAGTGTCAGTCAGTTCAGTCGCTCAGTTGTGTCCAACTCTTTGCAACCCCATGCACTGCAGCATGCCAGGCCTCCCTGTCCATCACCAACTCCCGGAGTTTACCCAAACTCAGGTCCATTGAGTCGGTGATGTCATCCAACCATCTCATCCTCTTGGCCCCTTCTCCTCCTGCCTTCAATCTTTCCCAGCATCAGGGTCTTTTCCAATGAAGTTCTTTGCATCAGGTGGCCAAAGTATTGGAGTTTCAGCTTCAGCATCAGTCCTTCCAAAGAACATTCAGGACTGATTTCCTTTAGGATGGACTGGTTGGATCTCCTTTGATTAGGAAATAATGCTAAAAAATAAAAGGCTAACCATCATCTGAACCTTCAGTAAGTCATAGTAGCAAAATCAAAGATCATACATGACCAAAACTACTATAATAGTGGATTGGCCAAAAAGTCTCTTCAGTTTTTAAGTAAAAATAAAAGACATATTTTTCATTTTTATCATGAACTTTATTGAACAACGTATTTACCCTGTCACTTTTCAGGTAATTGCATAATTGCATCGTCTCAAAACATTTTTTATCTTTTTTGAGCAAAGAATTGTTCCAGGTGCCTTTTTTCCACTGGAGAAATTTTTTCCATTACGGGAATCTGTAAAGATGGAAATAATTGGAAATCCAAAAATGCAATGTCTGATGAATATGGCAGATGAATTAATGTCCTAGCCAAGCTATAACAGTTTTTGCCTGATCATCTTGCATTATCCAGATGGAAGATTATGTGTTTTCTGTTGACTAATCTGGACACTTTTTGTGAAGTGCTGCTTTCCATTGGTCTAATTGAGTAGTACTTGTTGGAATTCATAGTTTGGTTTTCCAGAAGGAACTGATAATAGAGGTCGCCCTTCCAGTATCAGCATATACACAACATCACCTTCTCTGGATGAAGACCAGTCTTCCATGTGGTTGGTGGTGGTTCATTTTGCTTTGCCCCACATTCTCTTCTGTTCCATATTATTTTGCCATATTCACTTTTCATCACCTGTCACAATGTGCTTTAAAAATGGAATGTTTTCATTATGTTTAAGCAGAGAATCGCATCCAGAAATATGGTCAAAGAAGTTTTCATTCGCTTAACTAATGAAAATAACCAAGCTGGTGCAAATGACTTTCAATGCTTGATTTAGATCTTTTGAGTAGGTCGGCTATTTCCTGCATGGTGTAACAATGACTCTTCTCAATCAATGTCTTGATTTGATCGCTATCAACTTCAAATGGTCTACCCAACTGAAGGGCATTGCCCAGTGAGAAATCTGTAGCAGTAAACTTCATGAATCACTTATAACATGTTCAGTTAGTCATAGCACCTTCTCCATACATTGCACAAATCTTTTTTTCTGTTTCTGTTGCATCTTTACCTTTCTTGAAATAATAAAGCATCATATGCCAAGAATATTGGTTTTCTCTTCCACCTTCAATATTAAAATGGTTATACAAAAATTCACCAGTGTTGTTCAGGTTTTTTTAATGCATGCCAATGTGACAGCTGTCATAATACAATCTACCAAAATTGGTTCAAATAAAGTTAAAGACAACTAAGCACTACTAGAGCCACTGTACTGAAAAAAACAAAATGAACCTTTTGGCAAACCCAGTAAGAAAAAAAATAAAAAGTTTGAAACAATGAGAGAATTATCAAAATGGGCACAGACACATGAAATGAACATATGTTGTTGGAAAAAATGGCATTGATAAACTTGTTCAACACAGGGTTTCCTTCAAGGTGTAAAAATGCATCTGCAAAGTACAATGATCAATGCTAAGCTACAAAGTAATGGGCGAAAACATTTCAAAGATTCTGTTCAAACTATGCATAACAGTCTCTCTAAACATACTGAAATTCAGTTAGATATTAGTAATAAAAAGAAAATTAGGAAGTTTTTCATATGTTTTTGGAAATTAAGAAAATTCCCTTCTAAATAATCCATTTTCTTAAAGAGAAAAACATAATGGACATTAGAAGATATTTTAAAATGAGTTATAATAATGATATGAAATTATCAATATTGGAAGTACAAAGTTAAAGTGTGCTTGGATGGAATTTTATGACTTTAAATATATATATTAGAAAAAACAGAAACAAAATCAGTAACTCCAAGCATCAGCTCAAGAAATTAGAAAAAGTGAAGAGAATTAAACCCAAAGAATACAGTATGTAGAATAAAATATAAATACCAGAAATTTAATGAAAATATATAACAGATGTAAACATCTGTTCATCTTCAACATATTGTGTCTTCTTGATTTCATGTGATTAGTGATTATACTGACAACTCTATTCCTCATTGTGACTGCATGTGTTACTTTAATATACTTTTTTTGTGCATGTTTATTGACCAGTTTTCTAGAGTTAAAGAAATTATCTGCCTAACTTCAATCAAGAGGGTTGACTTTCAGTGGATGGGGTAATACAGAACTTTGGGTTAGCTTGTAAAGTTGGGAATTAAAGAGGCAACTCTATATCATGGTGAGAAATTTGAAGGTTTAATACCCTCAAAGAAAGGGAGATAAAAGGGACTGTCTTGAGCTTGAGTTGAAAACAACCCATAATATATTTCACCACTAGCTTGCTTCACAATTCCCATGACTTTGTTTTTACTATCAGAGTAATCAGAAAAATCTCCAATAAAAAAATTAATATAAAGTCATTCTGATCAATATTTCAAGTGACTGGCAAAAGCAACAGAGAAAGGAAAAAATACTTTCTAGCCAATCTGTACAAAGATCCTACATAAATAAGTCTGCTGAAATTTTATAAACCAACTTTAAAAAACACAAAGGAATAATTCACCAAGAGCCAGAGTTAGTAGAATCAGAGTCATGGGAGGCTTAGATATTAGCACTATCAAGTATGTGTTTGTATATACACAGATTTGAGAATTTCTAGAAATTAAAACACAGTCACTAAAATTAAACTTAACAAAAAACTCAAGTGGCATATTACACAGCTGAAGAATGATTAAGTAAACTGAAAAATAATCTTAAGGAAATTACCCAAACTGCTACTTATTCTGAGTATCCTCAGATTTATTGCTTCTGTTAGAGGTTTATCATTCTCAAAAATCAATATATGATAAAATGAAAACTTCATTTGTTTATTATCTATTCTAAAATATTTTTTATTCCACTTAATCACAGTTCTTATATAAAATAAGTAACTGACCTTTGGCCCTTGGCTACATATAAAGCAATGGTCCAATATTTTAATTTACATGAATTACCTTAACAAAATCTCTATCAGTCTTCTCCTTCCATTCTTCTCCAAATACAGTAGAAAAGGATCCTAAAGCTAAAAGAATAAATAGCATATTCAGTAATATGAAATTACTTCTTTCACTTATTTCCTGAAAAGGTAGGTTTGGAAAAACAGTAAAAATATACCTTAAGATACCTTGCTCCTTAAAAATTGCTTCATAATAAATGATAGAAAGTCATGATAATTTCTCTTGAAATACAGTTTTTTAAATTATAGAATTTAAAGTTTTCGTCACAATCTAAAAACACACAACTGGCTTTCATAATAGTTATACAGACAATAATAATTACTCTGCATTAGTTATGATTTGTAGAAGAAAAAAATGTTAAAAAGTCAAACTGATGATATTAGGTTCCCACACTTCTATAATCTTAAATATCCATTCATTTCAAAGATTATTATATAATTTATATTTGAAATATTAATGGGCAAGGCATTCTTTAGGAATAAATCTTTAGAAAACATTCTAAGCCATATTAGCTGATTTATATTTCTTGATAAAGATGTTTTAGGAGGAAACTCAAACCATCTATTTTCAAAAGCTTCTTCGCCTCTCACAACAAAGATTGAGGTATATAGATACATGTTATACCTTTATTTTTACATCTCTGTGTTGCTAATTCACTTTGTCAGCTATGGGACTAGACAGTAAAGTCATACAATACAAATTTCTAAACTGTGACACAATAGGCATCTCCCTTTAAAAATCAGGTAAGTACTTTCATCAACTATCTATAATTATCTATATTCTATAATGAAAGCTGCTGCTGCTGCTGCTAAGTCACTTCAGTCGTGTCCGACTCTGTGTGACCCCATAGACGGAAGCCCACCAGGCTCCCCTGTCCCTGGGATTCTCCAGGCAAGAACACTGGAGTGGGTTGCCATTTCCTTCTCCATAATGAAAGCTACTGGTTTTCAAATGAAGAAGAAAACTACATAGTGGCAACTGTTAACAGAAAAACTAGCTTTATGAATTTGATTCTTCAAAAAAAATAAAAGTAAGCCTTCTTAATGGATGTGTTAATAACAGGGATAACATGTGCATGTATTTTCTGTTGTAAAAGATTTACTGAATGTCTGTAGTCTTATTACACCTTTAATTACAGACATAATATTTATTTAATATTGCGTGTGTTAGTCACTCAATCATGTCCTACTCTTTGAGACCCCATGAACTGTAGCCTGCCAGGTTCCACTGTCCATGGAATTCTCCAAGCAAGGACACTGGAGTGGGTTGCCATATCCTTCTCCAGGGGATCTTCCCGACCCAGGGATTGAAACTGGGTCTCCTGTATTATAGGCAGATTGTCTACCATCTGAACCACCAGGGACGCCAAGTAATATTTACTTACTATTGAGTTCAAATAAAATTTGTAAAGTACTTAGGTAAGAATAAGACTTTTCATTGAAAAAATATAACAAAGGGTGAGGAATGGAAACAGTTTAACATTATATTGATATTAGAATCATGAGAACCATGATATAAAGGGTATGTGAAGTTTTTAATAAATAAATTTAACTATAGTGACCTAAAGAAGAGTTTCATCAAATGTATACATACGTAGCAGCTAAATCAGAAAAATAAAGTCGATACACTTCTAAAGAAAGACAAGATTTTGTCTGTCCTGAGGAAAACCTTAGAAACAAAAACTCCATGGGAAAAGAACACTGAATGCAAATATAAGATGGAAAAATTAAATGTTTGTCAAATGGAATTTTTATTATACTTCTTCAAACACACATCATATATAAACATCTCATACATTCTAAAGAAGTGGTATCTATATTTTCTCTCAATTAAAATTCCATGCCTAAAAAAATTCAAAACCTCTCAAAAGCCTAATGAAATATATACATAATCATATACACCCTTAATATTTTCATAATGTAAAACCACTGTTTTAAAAGTATATGGTCTTCATAAAGTCCCTATATACTCTGGAACTCTAAATTCTGACTACTGAAATAAAAGAAACATTCCTCAAATAGCATTTGCTAATATTAATTATTAATGATTGCTACTCTACATAATAATTTAGTCTGAGATAAAAAAAAGTGCTAAAGAATGTCACACTTCAGTGCATTAAAACTGGTAAACTCAGTTTATCATATATAAATGAAACCCTTATCGAATGATTAAATGGTAAGTATTCATCAAAATTATCATGGTCTGAGAATATTTATTTTTTATAAAAACTTCATTTTAAGATTTCTAAAAATGAACCAATTTTAAACTCCATTCTGTATGAAATGCTGAAAAATGTCTTTAAAAGACCAAGATGAAATATTAGAAAGCAAAGAATATAAAAGTGAGGTGGAAATCCGCAAATGTTAGATCTTCACAGTTACAATACAAACTGATTAAGTGCTGACCTTTGTTCCTCCTCCATGTAACCAAAAATAGTTTCAGAAGTTTAAGAAACTAATTTCACTTTAGTTTAATTTCAAAGTGTTATCATATAAAATAATTACATGTCAGATTTTAAGGAATCCTATTTAAGAAATTCCCTGGCAGTCCAGTGGTTAGGACTCTGTTCTCACTGATGAGGGCCTGGGTTCAATCCCTGGTTGGAGAACTGAGATCCCATGACCTGCGTGACACGGCCAACAACAAGAAAAAGGGAATCCTATTTAGATAATCCCAAATAAAAGTATGCTTGAAAAGTACAGAAAAATGAACTCATTTGTAAACATGCTGCTATTTAAAGATAAAAACAAAAACACTCATATACCTATGAAATATTACAAGAAATTCTCAGACTATCTATATAATTTCCTATATAATAAAATAATTTCAAAATGTATCAATACCTTAATCTATTAATAGAATAAACTTCTGGCAAAAGAAGTTACAATGGTGTTGGGATAGAAGGAAGATTGAGAAGCAAGAAGAAACTTTCTATCAATAACATTCTGCTGACACAGATATTTTAAAAGGAGACACTATGAGCAGGAAAAAATTTCAAAACCTATTTTTTAAAGTCCTATTAAACTACAATTACAGAATTGTGCCATTTGGCCTGAAGAGTAATCCAGATTTGAGATAATTTCACAGAAAACAAAGAACCTGATCTATAAAAACCTACAACTAGAAAATCCTACAAGTAAAACTATGAAATATTTGATAATCCTTATTTTGATTATGTAGCAAATTTTCAACTGTACTGACCTATTTAGTTAAAAATTTTAACTATACACCTGCAGAAACAGACATCAGAAAACAATTTCTTACAGGTCCAGTTTTCTCTATCAGAAGTTTGTATCAAACAATCTCAAATCAACAAACCCACATTCATTCTAAGAAAAATTCAGCATTTTAATTTCGAAAGCTCTGATGAGGTTAAATATCTAATCTATTCAAATATATAAGGTTAAAAAAATCCAGACATTAATTATTTTAAATGATATATTTAATATAACAAAAGCAAATAAAGAATGCTATTATATTGACTAATATACCTTTTTCCCTAAAAACCTTTTAAAAAATCTAAATACCTTTAATAGAATGATTATATAATACATTAAGCCTAAAACTTACTGTCGTCAAACACCCCAGCATTAGCAAGTAATAATGTGATGATTTTAGGGTCTTTTTCAAGTTGCATGACATGTTTGCTTTCATTTGACAGGAGAGTGCATACATTAATAGCAAAGTCCACTTCATTTGGGAGTCCAGATAACAGTGAAAGCACCAGTTTATTATAATCATTTGGCGAATTGAAGTCCATAGATAGCCCATAACTTTGACGGAGATAATCTAACAAAGAAAAAAAAACAATAACACTGTTAAGCATATCAAGGACTAGAAATCATTTTCGGTTAATATCTTTTAAATATAGGATAGAAGCTTGCTTTCTATTATAAAATACAAACTGAGTAGAACTTTAGAGTCCAAGTTTTTGAAGTCATGAAAATTACACTCCTCAGAAAGTACTAAAATACAAGAAATATATATATTCTCTTTGATATCACTGCCAAACTATTGTATCATTATTTTAATTTACCTAATCTACATTTTTTATTCTTACATTTCAAGGAACTTTTTCTGATTTTTTAAGTACTATAAGCCAGAAAGCCTGGTTCCTTTGAAATTTTTAACAACATTATGTTTCAAAACATATTACCTACCTTCTTTACCCAATTTTGGGAGGATTATTACTTTTCAGGTAAGATTTTTTTGACATTTAATTAAAATGTAAAGTTCATGCTTTCAGTTCTACAGTTCCAGGAGTTCGGAAAGTCTTTTAACCACAATTGCAATGGAGATAAGGGAGTATTTCTATCATCCCAAGAAGCTTCTTTATGCTCCTTAGTAGCTGATCTGTTCCCCTTTATCCATAAACAACCATTGATCTACTTTATTTCAAAATGCCAAATAAACAGAATCACACAATACTTATATTTCTGTGTCTGATTTATTTTCATTTAGCAAAATGCTGTTGAGGTTGATACCCATTTAATGTATGTATCAGTAATTGGTTCTTTTTTATTGCTATGTGTTGTATATCTTTACTGTTGTATTATGGCTATAACATAATTTGTTTATCCATTCCCTAGCTGAAGAACATCTGGACTGTTTCCAATTTTTAGCACTTCTGAATACAGTCGCTAATAACAGTCACATACAGGATTTAGTGCAGACATATTTCTTCATTATTCTTTGATTGCTCGGTCATACAAAGTGTATGTTTAACTTTCTAAGAAACTGTAAAAGTTTTCCAAAGTAGCTGTAATATCTTGTCTTTCCATCAGTGATGCATGGGGGTTCCTGGTGCTTGTGCGCATCCTTGTCAGCACTTGGTACTGTCAGTTTAAAATATTCTGAATATGAGCCATATATCTAATATTTGTTTTGTAAATATTTTCTTCCAGATAGTGAGTGATTTCCCCTTTCATTTTCTCAACAATGTCTTCAAAGAGCAGAAGGTTTAATTTTGATGAAGTCTGATTTATAAACTTTTACCTTTTTAGTTCATACTTTCGTGTTCTAACAAATCTTTCCCTAACTAAAATATTTTATGTAGGAGAACTGAAACATTTTTATACCTTGTAGATAGCAAGATAGGATTACAGAAAACTATTATATAATCATAATATGTATGTTCAGTTCAGTTCAGTCGCTCAGTCGTGTCCGACTCTTTGCGACCCCATGAATCACAGCATGCCAGGCCTCCCTGTCCATCACCAACTCCCAGAGTTCACTCAAACTCATGTCCATCGAGTCAGTGATGCCATCCAGCCATCTCATTCTCTGTCGTCCCTTTCTCCTCCTGTCCCCAATCCCTTCCAGAATCAGAGTCTTTTCCAGTGAGTCAACTCTTCGCATGAGATGGCCAAAGTATTGGAGTCTTAGCTTTAGCATTAGTCCTTCCAATGAACACTCAGGACTGATCTCCTTTAGAATGGACCGGCTGGATCTCCTTGCAGTCCAAGGGACTCTCAAGAGTCTTCTCCAACACCACAGTTCAAAGTCAATTCTTTGGTGATCAGCTTTCTTCACAGTCCAACTCTCACATCCATACATGACAACGGAAAAACCATAGCCTTGACTAGATGGACCTTGGTTGGCAAAGTAATGTCTCTGCTTTTTAATATGCTATCTAGGTTGGTCATAACTTTCCTTCCAAGGAGTAAGCGTCTTTTAATTTCATGGCTGCAATCAGCATCTGCAGTGATTTTGGAGCCCAAAAAAATAAAGTCTGATACTGTTTCCACAATTTCCCCATCTATTCCCATGAAGTGATGGGACCAGATGCCATGATCTTAGTTTTCTGAATGTTGAGCTTCAAGCCAACTTTTTCACTCTTCTCTTTCACTTTCATCAAGAGGCTTTTTAGCTCCTTTTCACTTTCTGCCATAAGGGTGGTGTCATCTGCATATCTGAGCTTATTGATATTTTCTCCCGGCAATTTTGATTCCAGCTTGTGCTTCTTTTAGCCCAGTGTTCCTCACGATATTAGAAAATGTTGTATTTCTATAATTACTGACTCTTAATTGGTGCAACTTAGGCCTTGGCAGCTATGTCCTGAGACATATACCCCTAATACATTCATCATATAAAGATCTAACTAGTGTAATGGGAAAAGGAAAGAAACAAGAGTTAGAAAACTGCTACACAAAACATTTCAGAAAAATATGGATTTGAAAAAAAATCTTTTAAGAATGTCACTAAATGGAATACAAGTAGGAATCTATTGTCACAACATTCCACAGAAGAAAATCATGTAGGTAAGAAACTTCATTTCCCAATAGATATTTGAAGAGACACCTCTTCAATATTAAAATGTTCTAGGAATTTCTCCATTAAGTATCACAATACAGTTATAAATGAATTGACATAGAGTCTTTATAATATTTAAGGTTGAATAATAATACATTGTTCATGTCTTATAATCTTGAAAAATTAAATTTCTCATATATAACATAAATATCTTGGGAAAATGTAACGTAACTTCTGTGAACATAGAAACACATTTTGTTATTTATTGCACACTGGAACTGATCATGAGATGCCAAGTTTCAGCAATAGTTAAGTCTTTAGATTCCACAAAATTTCAGGCAAATTTCCAATAGAAATAAAAATCTGGAACCCATAATTCAACATCTGTCACAGTCTTGTTGTGCCTTCAATAGGATCTTGGATATGGTCTGTTTGCTACTGAAGAATAACAGATGCCACCATATATTCAATTCAATGCATCCTTAAGTGAATGACTTTGCCAAAAGACATCTCCAATTAAAATAAAATAAATTAATATGATAATTATGAAAAGTCCTTTAACTATATGATGTTTGGTAGATTCCTTCTTAGGAATCTAATATAAGAGAAATGCTTACAAGATTTTAGGAGACTCCCTTCCCATCCCCAAGGAGGTATGTTTGAATAGGTACAATTTTATAATAGGAATGAGATTGCGAATTTTCAATGTTCTTGACACAATGTCTATACAAACACATCATTACTGACAAATTTAACTGAATCTGAGGTAATCAGTTTAGAGGAAAGGGAGCATTGTTCCTGGAATGTTGTTTATATTACAGATATCATACAGTACATTCTTTCCATTGACATTGGCTGTGATTGCTGTAGTTCAAGTATCTGTATGAACACAGGACATGTACAGGAAAATCTTTGCTCAAATATTAATACAACTGATAAAATCAAAATAATAAATCTTCCTGTATAAAGCTTTTCCAAATTTAAGTAACAAAAACGTAAATGGATCGTGTGCTTGGCCTCCTTTGGCCAAAATGATTGAATTGGATTACATGATTGCTAAAATCCTAGCTAGCTCTTAAATTCTACAGTACTATTAATTTTGATGTGTTTGTCATGTGTCGGTCTCGACTTTCAGAATTTTTCTACTAAAGATACTGCAAACAAATTTAAAATTTTTAATTTAGAAATTAATTTTTTAATTTTAAAGGGAAAGAGAAGATGAACAAAAAGTTCTTAGTAATCTACAGTGCAATTCTGCAGAACTGACTATATCCAAATCAATACCAAGGAAGAAAGAATAAAGAAGAAAACCAAAAGATTAGTTCCTCATGGCAAGGAAAAATATGCACAATTATGCAAATAAATGACAAAATCACCATATTTTGATACCAAAGTTTAATAATTCTAAAATTCAAAGCAAAATGTACCTAATACTTTTTTGGCTACTTAAAGTCACTGGGCAAAAGGAGTCAATAGCCGTATAAAATTTTTGTTCCATATTATATCACTATACAATAATCTACTATGACAATTATGAGTAGAACTGTACTTCATTCTAAATGCCAATTTAAATTTATCATATTACCTTTCAAATTATTGTTTTAGAATAGCTTTTTTAAATGAAAGCATCTCTAGATAAATACACGTATCCAAATACATCAATCCAAACCTACAAGGAGAGTAACACTATATGATCAAAGACGTAGACACAAATCTTTTAAATGTTCTAACTAAAATATCCTAAGGCTTTTAATCTACCACTATGTAATTCTACCCTGGTATTTATTTAAATACACACACACATACACACTGACAGCTATGAAGCTTACTATATTTCCTTAATGGCATTTGAAAAGAATAATTGGTGAAGGATTTGTTTTATATATTGACAGTCATGTTGATTTTTAGAACACTGTCATAATGTTGCTATGGCTCCTTCTGGGATTATAAAAAGCACCTTCAAATTCGTAAATGCTGCCCTGAAACACTACCTCTTTTCAGTATGAATTAGATATACTGTAGTCTGATGTTCCCCAGTAATTTCTATTTCTAATCAGTCCCCAATTCTGATTCTGTCAAACATGCTACATATGTTATATAACTGCTCAGATTCTCCTTAAACAACAAAAGACAGGCATATGACAGCATATCAGAAAGTAGTTATTAAAACACCAGACTGAGAATTCTATCATTTCTTTAAATATTGCATAGCTCCAACAATGACTTTCAACAGACTTCTGAAATACCAGAAATATCTTCTTTCTTGAAATAAATCATGCTTAAATCAGGGTAGGGGGAGTAGGGAGATAGCTAGATCTAATATTGAAATGGGTTAGTTTGAGAAGTGTAATAGACACCAAACTCTATTTAACCTATAAGAATGGACAGTTCTGTTGTTGCTATAATGTAGCAGTAACACAGAGTTACAGAATGGTCTTAAAAGTTATAGTACCAGGTCTCATTCACTGTAGGAACAGCCTCTATAACATCCTTGAATTAGAGAATGGTCATTATATATACATATATGAAGTCGCTCAGTCGTGTCTGACTCTTTGCGACCCCGTGGACTGTAGCCCACCAGGCTCCTCTGTCCATGGGATTCTCCAGGCAAGAATACTGGAGTGGGTTGCATTTCCTTCTCCAGGGGATCTTCCCAACTCAGGGATCGAACCCAGGTCTCCCGCATTGTGGGCAGACACTTTAACCTCTGAGCCACCATAGCTCTTCCTAAAAATCAGAAGCATATTACCTAACAAACCACCTCATTTTATTTAATCAGCTTAAACAGTAAGCAAGATCTTCCACATGATGACTTAAAATGTTCTCCTTTAACATTGGTTTCCGAGGTAATAACTTCTCCTTAAAAATAAAGGTAGATTTGGTTTGCACTCACCACCGCTACAACCCCTCCCCCAAGACTCAGTTATACAAAATCATCAGATGAAGTCTCTTCTACTGGAGATCACAGATTCTAGGAGATTCTGTTTCCTCAACTATTACTGATTGGGAAAAAAATAGGGTCAAATTCAACATGGAGGAGACTTGAAAATAGACCGTGAAAACTTTTAAATCAGTGATACTGGCACAAATGAGAGAGCTTAAACCTAAGGATTACCTAAAAGATCGGTATTAGTACCAATGAAGAATAATAAAGATCGAGATATCTGTATATTTTTATAAAGACTATCCTCTTGAAAAAGATATTATCTCCTCTTTTTCAGGCTAGATATTGGTGAATGAAGAAAAGACCTGCTTATCTCTTCAGAGCTCTCTTCCTAGTCATCACCTTCTGGAGTCACAAACACTAGAAATCACATCAACTCTGCCTCGAGAACCTCTTCATTAGACTCTCAACCTATTTCCAACTTGAGTCTTGTTCTTTTTAGCTGCAGATTCCTTTATAACCATTGTAAGAATGACTTGAATGAAAAAAATCTTAAGTCCCTGGTACCATGGCAGGAAAACAGTTGAAACACAGTAAGAAACATTTCTGAGAAATTCTGGTGCTGGGAATGCCAGGAATTATAGAAAATCTAGTAGATGCTATGAGTATTTTTTGGCTTCCTTAATTCTAACAGGACATTCCTCTTCTCGTTTTAGTGACAATTTAGGTTAAACTGATCTTTAATCAAATTAAAAAGAAAAAAAAATTTCATTTGAAAGTGTCCATATATTTGTAACTCTAAAGATTCCTGCAACTAAAGGTCTTCTATGTAGGTTGTGACAGACAGGGTCCTCATACCAGTGACATGCTGATTTCTAGAAGCTGCATTAACCCAAGGCTTTCAGTATTTTCATGTGCAAAATAAGGGACCAATTCAATTCATGGGATGATTTCTATTCTAACTCAAAACTGTGTACCTACGCCTTTTTCATTTTCCAGTGATATTTACCTGACACACTGTGTTGCTGGTAATTGTAGGAAGATGGAATTGCACCAATAGGAAGCTGTGGTTTGGGATTGCCTGGTGGTACCTCATCATCATCCTCCCCAAAATGATGAACTTTCTCGTACTTTTCTAGGTAACTGAAATAGAAAAACAGCACAGCAGAGATTTAAAAATAGATTCATGTGGTATATTTTAACTCCTACCACATAGATCTGCTTTCTTTTTCTAGAGGCCCTAAATTTAAAAATAATAATATAACAAGATACCACAAACTTCTTATATTAGTGGAATAGTCACTTCAGCAGTAATATTGGAGACAAACTCAATGTAATAGTTCTAAAAGTGCTTTTAAATGCCTAGAAAGATCATACTACTGTACAAATAAACATATAAAAGTAAAGATTGTCAAAAGACAACTACATGTAGATAAATGACAGCACATTTACTGATTAAAAAAAATTATACATGGTCATTGTAACAATGATGTAAATGTGAGAAGAGTCCCTGGCCTCCCCATTTCACTTATCACACGTGCCTTCAGTATATTTTTTGTGCAGATTTTAACAACATATTTTAGAGATCCTGCAGGTTAATACATATAGTACTACCTCAGTCATTTTTAACAGTTGTATAATAAATGCTGATTGATATATCATAATTTTAACTAGATCTCTAGTGTTGCATTTAGCTATGCTAAGTTTTGTTTTCTGCTATTACAGGCCATGCAGCAATAAGCTTAATCTCAGCACTTGTTTGAATATTTTTCTCTCCATAGACAGTGGAAATGGTATGATCACTTTAAATAGAAAATACGACCAAATTCTCATTCAAAAGTGACATGCCCAAAACATTTTGACCAATTTATAAGATCGTTCCTGTGTTTCCCACAATATCACCATCACTGGGTATGGTCAATCTTCTTAATATTAATTAGAATATCCAAATTTATAATCTATCATTCAGTCCAGTTCAGTCGCTCAATTGTATCCGACTCTTTGTGACCCCATGAGTCACAGCACGCCAGGCCTCCCTGTCCATCACCAACTTCCGTAGTTCACTCAAACGCATGTCCATTGAGTCGGTGATGTCATCCAGTCATCTCATTCTCTGTTGTCCCCGTCTCCTCTTACCCACAATCCCTCCCAGCATCAGAGTCTTTTCCAGTAAGTCAACTCGTCGTGTGAGGTGGCCAAAGTATTGGAGTTTCAGCTTTAGCATCAGTCCTTCCAATGAACACCCAGGATTGAACTCCTTTAGAATGGACTGGTTGGATCTCCTTGCAGTCCAAGGGGCCCTCAAGAGTCTTCAACACCACAATTCAAAACCTACCAGTTTATAATAAGATTCCCAACAAGAAAGACTTTTAAATAGCAAAGCAACTGGTCAAACCCCTGTCAAACACAATACTGTACCTAATGAACTTGTTATTATACCTCATAAGAAGCAAGCTGAAAAATACCATAGTGAAGTTCTAGATGTGATCATTTTATAGGTCAGGCTTTCCATCATTCCTGAACCAGGCAGGTATTAAGTCCATTAGTTACTACTTTAAAAACCCTTTGCTTTTATAGTTAACAGACAGCTGAGAGGGGTATCAATGATCTCAGAAGTATTACTGTGTTTTTAGCACCAAACCATAACTTTCAAGGTAGGGTGAATGAAAGTTGTAAATTTAGGTATAAAAACTAATAGCAAGGATACTCATCATAATTCTTCATTTTTCCCTTCCAGCTTTCCAAGGCACAATTCACATCTTGGAGACTAGAAAGGAAGTATATTCTCCCTTTCAATTCCTTCTAAGTTCTCCATATAAGTTCAGCTTGAGCAAGGAACTCTTTCCTAACTGGTAGCTTGACAGCTAATGAACCCAACACTTTTCTCCACTGCCAGAGATACTAAAGCAGACACCTATGCCCACATATAACCCTTGAGCACTGAGGACAGTATACAGCTGCAAACATTTTATCCTGATCCTGGTGATGTGCCCTAGCAGATAAAATTTACAGCCAAAGAATATAAATCAAAACAAAAATGTGATTAAAAAGAGACAGTCTCTCTCTAGTATAGATTCATGATAGACTTATGTATGAGCCATAAATCAAACCTATCCTTTTTGAATTTCTAATGCAAAAATTATCAAAAGAAGAGTCTACACAAATTTGAACACAAATAGCTGCTCAAAAGTCACGTGACATTTTCTGCAAATGAGGGTTTATCTACATTACATGAAACAATGCAGGCAATAGTAGTGATAGAGGTATTTTACAAAGTATGTTCTTTCAGAATTGAGCTCACTGTGGAATGGTTAAAAGCAAGTTAATCTTTCTTAACTAACATCATTTAAATAAAATCAAAATAACAATGAAAAAGTAAAAATTTTAAATCAAAACCTTATACTAACAATATGTTTAAGATGCTCTTTATAAATCTGTTACTCATTATTAAGTGTATGTTAATGCGAACTCACTGCAGTAGTCAGACACTACTGCAACTCTTATGGATTGTAGGCCGACATGCTCCTCTGTCCATGGGATTCTCCAGGTAACAATACTGGAGTGGGTTGCCATGCCCTTCTCCAGGGGATCTTCCTGACCCAGGGATAGACCCACATCTCTTATGCCTTCTGCAATGGCAGGCAGGTTCTTTACCTGGGACTTCCATAATTGAGCATAGTAGATTTAAAACTTGGGGAGAAAACAACACTACTAGTAAAGAAAGACCATAAGTACCTTTTCCTTTCTGGAACACTCAAAATGGAGCATAAGCAAAATGGAGTGACTGAAACACCGCAAGTACTAGTAATAAACAGTATACACAATATGCAGTATATACAATAAACTATATACATAATTTTTATACAATTTTTAAAATATATGACTTCTGGTCCCTTGACTCTTCTAACTCTATTCCTCCAAACAGATTCTTCATATAATTCCAGTCTCCAGAAATTTATGGCTTAGGCAAATTGTTTTAATTTTTGAAATTTTTATTTCCCTGGCTTGAGGGTCAGCACTTGTTCTCATTCATAATTAAACATTTCCAATTGAGACTCAACCTGTGATAGTTCAACCGAGGGTTTGGCATCTAGTTCTGATTCTTGTCTCTCTCAATGATTAAGCATAAAGTCCCATTTTGGTTTTCAAAGAGCTATACTTCTAAAAACTAAATTAACAGACAAGAGAAAGCAGCTAAAATACAGTTACATTTCAAAATATAGGTTTTCAGATTTAATTCTCTAACATGACCCAGAGCTCATACACTGACAGATATACAGTGTTCACTCATTTAACTACAAATATTAGACTACACACTTCTCTTTATTCTCCAAGTCAATCACATTGCTTTGAATAGTTGATATATTTTAATCAAACAGGTATTTACAGACCTCCTTTAGTAATCGACCTAATACATGACATATTTGACTCAAGACTAGTAAAATATTGGAATCCAGATGGCAGTTACTCTCTTAACAGGCGACACAGAAAACGAGGTTCCTTAGTTCAGCATTAGGTACAGATTCAGGTGGGGTGAACTGTATCTTCTTTTTTCAACTTGGCCCTAGTTTATTTTTTGTTGGATTCTAAGCCATACATGATAGATTTAAAGGATGAAGGCAAATATGAACATTTAGCATAAAATATAGGAATTATTTTAAATGGCACTATTCAATTAAAAAGTTTAATATGTAGGACCAATACAGTGGGAGGAAGAGTCCTTTCAAGACAGCATCAAATAACATAGGCAGTACAGTTATGAATGCAGAAATATTTAACCTCCTGTAGTATCTGATAGATTAAGTAAACAAAAAATTAGTTCACAGAAGACCTAAATATAATCACCAATAAGACTGATTTATTAGATACACAATGATTTTCTTTTCAAATCTCCACAAAAATTATTTAACTCATCATATGTCAAGTCACATAGGAAACCACAATAAATTTAAGATTAAATACTATATAAGGCAATTAATTCAAAGAAATTTAACCCTTGGAAAATTAAAAATAACTTTATGATTTTATGTAAAAATAGAAAAAACTACTACAACAGTACCCATCAGCAGATATCAAAATTCATGGTAAAAAAAAAAAAAATTCACAGTCAACCTTGTTTCATCTATAGCACAAGTACCATCTTCACAACACTTTCCAGATTATTTTAAAGCAATTCCCAGGTATCTCACAACTTTATTTATAAATATTTTGGTAGAATTCTTAAAAATTAAAAAATATGTGTAATATTTTATAAATATATAATATTTATATAAAAGCTTTTATATAAAACTTTTTGAAATGCTTTAGGAAAAGATGACAGTTCAAGAAATACATATTAATCTTTCCTTAAATCCAATCGTAATGAACCTTAAAGAGAAAAAATTGAGGGATACTGCATAATTTCTAACTTAGAAAACTTTCAGAAATTCTGGTTCATTAAAAGCAACTTCAAGGATTTATAAGACTAACTTGCAAAACAATTCGTGAGAGAGTAAGATGGTCTAGTGGAAAGTAGAGGATATCTTAAGCCAAAATGTATAAAAAGGCAAATTCAACGGGGATTTCCTTTAGCCACTAAGAATCAATAAAATATGAGAGTGTGTGTGATAATGGGATCAGAATGACAACTGTTTAAAAAAAAGTTGAGTTGAACTCAGTGGCTGTCAAAAGAAGCAAAGTCCTTTAAACTTCACCTTGAAGCTTGTCAAAATGAATCTGAAGATCCAGGGATATGGAGCACCTATCAGAAGTACTAGCATGAAAAGACTGGTATCATCAGGTAATGGGACCTCTATTGATGTGGCATGCAAGTAACTTTCAAGATCAAATATCCCAGCACAAAAATCAAGAATACGGACTTGCAAACCAGCAAGGTAATGAACAACATTTCTTTGCCCAGGATTATCCCTGCAAAGCGGACAATGAAAAAGTAGATTTGACAGTGTAAAAGTCACCTCAGTAATGTAGATGGCATGCTTGAGAAATGGCTCCTTGAAGAGATGGAAAGGATGAAAACAGTGGGGTGGATAAAAATGAAACATGCATGATAAACAGAACGTCAAACATAGGGGGTAAATAGTAGTCCTGAATGAAAGACCAGAATACATTGAACAGAAGCATTATTATTGAGATAAGAGAAGAATTTCTTTAAGTAAAAAATGCTTAACGGGTATATCATAAAGGTCCCTGGGGTGTCAGGGTGCAAGGATCATCAGGAAAAAATTAATGAAAAGAAAAAACACTCAGACATATATTGATGATATATGCAAGCTCCAAAGATAAAGACAATTCCTAGAAACATCCAGAATGACCCTGCTCCTTTGATTATTCTATTCTGTGTCTTATTTACACAGGAAGAGTAATCAAATGGGTTTATTCTCATAGTTAATAATATTTAGGGAAATATGTTCTTGGGAGTATTTCTACAACTGCTGAACAACCAAATTGAAGTCAAGATTATTACTTTCCAAATCACGAGAGAGAAACAAAGACATTAATGTATGTAATATGCAGAGAAAAGGAGAAGAAGAAGAGTATCTTGTGATGCAACAATTTTATTCTTAGGCATATACCCTAGAGAAAACTGGAAACAACTCAAATATTCACAAATGATAATATGAAGAAAAATATTGTGGCATATTCATACAGTGAAATATGCTATGTTAGTGAAAATTAGTTAACTAACACGGATCAATAAAAATAGCCAACAACAAAATGTTAAAGATGAATCATTACAGAATAATACTGATCTGATTCCATTTATACGAAGATCATAAGCAAAAAGTTAAATTTTTTTTTTAGTACTAGACAAGTAAGAGAAAAGAAAAGTCAGATAATAATCATGACCCAGAAAATAAGCTAGGATTTATCCCTGAGGAGAGAAAAACAATAAAAAAACACACACATGGCTTCAAAGTATTAGCAGAGTTTTATTTGCTTTGTTTTGTCTTGTTTTGATGTGGATAAACCTGTATGTATTAAGCTTTTCTGGTGTGATACAATTTAGAAATTAAAAAAAGAAATTTAGAACATCAGAAAAAAAGTAATGAGTTATTCCAAACTTTAAAAAAATGATTATTTCCACTGTTACATAAAATGTTTCCAATTACGAAAAAAAATTGGACTCTCCCTGAAAACTAATCTAGCAAAACTCTGACACAATCTCATAAAAATTGCAGTTAAAAAAGACTATATAAATACTACAAAAGACAATCTATTAATATTTATTACATAGTCATACATACTCAAGATTTTATTGCAGAAATTCAATGATAGTTCAACATCCAACATTTTGCAACATTAACTCACCTGTAGATCATAGAGAAAACTATTTAAACAGAGGACACCAAAGGTTATTTAATAAAATGATGCATCCTTGCCTCACTAAAAATACTCAAAGCGGGACACACAAACAAGATACTCCAATAGGGAGAAACACTTAACGGATAGGTTGAAACTGTCAGCTCCCTCCTTTGCTCTCCATTCATCTGGCAGTACAGTCCATATGTTACTCATCCTATGAGACAACATGAAGGGACTAACAATGGAATCCTCATTCATTCATTAACTTCTAACCACTGGAAACTTCACCATTCATTAGATTCCATGTACTAATATCTGTTCCTGTCTAGGTTAAGTGGCCATTTAATTTAAAATGTATTTAAAGTTAACATTACCTAATTTAAACTCTCTCACAGAAAGGATAAGAACATGAATAGAACCCTTCAAAGAAACCACAGTTTGGTAGAGCAAGCAACTGTAAATAAGAAAATGGCCAACATTTCTCACATGAGCTCATTATCAACAATACTATGAAGTAAAAACAATGGCAAAGCAATCAGATAAAAATTATCAACAGATTTCTAAACTATCAAATACAACCTATCTGAAATATGACTTCATGTGCCCTGATGCTGCGCAAGTCTAGTCTTATATTTTTTATGTTGCTGACAATTTGTAAGATGTTCTAAATATCCAGAATTTGAAGATTAATTTAGATTTTTCTCAACATTTTTCAAGTCATTGAAACATAATAAAACTTATTAAAGTTTAAATATACATTTTATTTCAAGTATATGTAGTGATAAATATTTACAAGAGTCTTTCCAAGGCCAACTTTCACATCACTGGGAAAACATTTATTTTCTAATGATAAACATAGCTGAATATATGTAGAATATAATATAATATATGAAGAATATGGCAACAATAGAAATACTGTTGGAAAATGACAAGAAATCACTATAAGAAGTTGAAGAAACAAGGGTTAAAGCAAATTATACTGTGTGGGAGGTTTTCTATAGAGCTGAATTCAACTACAGATGTTTCTAATATATCTGCTGCTGCTGCTGCTGCTGCTAAGTCACATCAGTCGTGTCCGACTCTGAGCAACCCCATAGACGGCAGCCCACCAGGCTCCTACGACCCTGGGATTCTCCAGGCAAGAACACTGGAGTGGGTTGCCATTTCCTTCTCCAATGCATGACAGTGAAAAGGGAAAGTGAAGTCGCTCAGTTGTGCCCCACTCTTAGGGACCCCATGGACTGCAGCCCTCCAGGCTCCCCCAACCATGGGATTCTCCAGGCGAGAGTGCTGGAGTAGGGTGCCATCGCCTTCTCCAATATATCTGAGCTTACTGTATTTACCAGGTTCTCTTTAAAAAATGAACTTCACAAAAAAACTACTTTTTGGTGAGTCTTTAAAGGAAAAGTTGTAACAGAGAAGATATACTCTCATAAGCAAATGGCTTCTATAGAAAGAAACTTTTCAGAAAAACACATTAATTCTACTTAAGGCCACAATGAAGAAACAGTTACTTTAACGGGAAGGGGTGGGAGAAGTTGGGGGAGGGGATGAGGGAAGATGAAAGAGAAGGTAGAAGGGAAAAAGGGGAAAGAGGTCAGGGAGTAAGATTATAAGGGTAAGATGACACTTAACATTTACTGCTCAAGTACAGGCATGGTAACGTAGCAAAGAATTTGAAGTCACAAGCACCAAAAATGACACAACATGATTTCAATGTGATCAATTATATTTTTTAAAAAAGATCTCTTAAATAAGGCAAAATCTTTGAATGTACTTCATAATGAGATGTGAAGTGACAGCAAAATATTTTGTGCCACAGAGGTCAAATGGTTTCTTAGTGAAGAATACTTAAAAGTGCTACCAATCTTAATAAGAGTTACACACTTTACTTTTGAAAAGTCTCAAATCTGCTAACTTTTCTTTTCACAGCATTAGGTGCTAGGCAGTATCTTACCGAAACAAATACTTCAGAAAAGAAAACAAAAAGACATTTAATCTGCCCTTTAAAACTAAAATTTTGAAAATGAAAAGAAAGTAATTACTTTTTAAAAGAAACCCATGCTATTGAGAAAGTTTATTTTAAAAAATGGGGGGAGTGTTTTTTAAAAAGAATTTTCCATCCATCATGTGATTTTTTTTTGCTGAATATACTTTGTACAACTCTTAAAATTCTAATAAACTACATTAAAAGTCTATGTACACTTAAGTAGGAAAGAGAAGTTTTCCAAATTATTAAAAAATCTCCCCCAAATTCTCTTGGCATAGGACCCTTTATAAACTTCTTTAAAAAAATTTAAAGTCATAAAGAGTACAAACAAACAACTCCTATGTCCTCAATTCAGATACATCAATTGTTTATACATTGCTTATTTGTCTTGTCATATTCTTTTCACTCAATCCTTTCCCTCATGGCCTTCTGCCCCCTCTTGACACATACACACAGAAACAGTTTCTCCTAAACCATTTAAATTATTTCCCTTTCTTTTTTATAAGCTTGACATTTTAAATAATTGAGGGTGGTTATTTTGCATAAAATTCTTCAATTTAAATTTACCTGATGTTTCTTCATTATTAAATTCAGTTCAGTTCAGTTCAGTCTCTCAGTCATGTCCGACTCTTTGCGACCCCATGAACCAGAGCATGCCAGGGCTCCCTGTCCATCACCAACTCCGGGAGTTCACTCAAACTCATGTCCATCGAGTCGGTGATGCCATCCAGTCATCTCATTCTCTGTCGTCCCCTTCTCCTCCTACCCCCAAGCCCTCCTAGCATCAGACTCTTTTCCAGTGAGTCAACTCGTCGCATGAGGTGGCCAAAGTATTGCAGTTTCAGCTTTAGCATAGTCCTTCCAATGAACACCCAGGATCGATCTCCTTTAGAATGGACTGGTTGGAACTCCTTGCAGTCCAAGGGACTCTTGAGAGTCTTCTCCAGCACCGCAGTTCAAAAGCATCAATTGTTCGGCGATCAGCTTTCTTCACAGTCCAACTCTCACATCCATACATGACCACGGGAAAAACCATAGCCTTGACTAGACGGACCTTGGTTGGCAAAGTAAGGTCTCTGCTTTGTAATATGCTATCTAGGCTGGTCATAACTTTCCTTCCAAGGAGTAAGCGTCTTTTAATTTCATGGCTGCAATCAGCATCCGCAGTGATTTTGGAGCCCAAAAAAATAAAGTCTGACACTGTTTCCACTGATTTCCCATGAAGTGATGGGACCAGATGCCATGATCTTTGTTTTCTGAATGTTGAGCTTCAAGCCAACCTTTTCACTCTCCTCTTTCACTTTCATCAAGAGGCCTTTGAGTTCCTCTTCCCTTTCTGCCATAAGGGTGGTGTCATCTGCATATCTGAGGTTATGATATTTCTCCCGGCAATCTTGATTCCAGCTTGTGCTTCTTCCAGCCCAGCGTTCCTCATGAGGTACTCTGCATATAAGTTAAATAAGCAGGGTGACAATATACAACCTTGACGGACTCCTTTTCCTATTTGGAACCAGTCTGTTGTTCCATGTACACTTCTGACTGTTGCTTCCTGACCGCATACAGGTTTCTCAAGAGGCAAGTCAGGTGGTCTGGGATTCCCATCTCTTTCAGAATGTTCCCCAGTTTATTGTGATCCACACAAAGTCTTTGGCATAGTCAATGAAGCAGAAATAGATGTTTTTCTGGAACTCTCTTGCTTTCTCCATGATCCAGCGGATGTTGGCAATTTGATCTCTGGTGCCTCTGCCTTTTCTAAAACCTGCTTGAACATCTGGGAGTTCACGGTTCACATACTGCTGAAGCCTGGCTTGGAGAATTTTGAGCATGACTTTACTAGCATGTGAGATGAGTGCAACTGTGCGGTAGTTTGAGCATTCTTTGGCATTGCCTTTCTTTGGGATTGGAATGAAGACTGACCTTTTCCAGTCTTGTGGCCACTGCTGAGTTTTCCAAATTTGCTAACATATTGAGCATCATCTTTCAGGATTTGAAATAGCTCAATTGGAATTCCATCACCTCCACTAGCTTTGTTTGTCATGATGCTAAGGCCCACTTAACTTCACACTCCAAGATGTCTGGTTCCAGGTGAGTGATCACACCATCGTGATTATCTTCGTCGTGAAGATCTTTTTTGCACAGTTCTTCTGTGTATTCTTGCCACCTCTTCTTAATATCTTCTGCTTCTGTTAGGTCCATACCATTTCTGTCCTTTATCGAGCCCATCTTTGCCTGAAATGTTCCCTTGATATCTCTAATTTTCCTGAAAAGATCTCTTGTTTTTCCTATTCTGTTGTTTTCCTCTATTTCTTTGCACTGATCGCTGAGGAAGGCTTTCTTATCTCTCCTTGCTATTCTTTGGAACTCTGCATTCAGATGCTTTTATATCTCACCTTTCCTCCTTTGCTTTTTGCTTCTCTTCTTTTCACAGTAAGGCCTCCCCAGACAGCCATTTTGCTTTTTTGCATTTCTTTTCCATGGGGATGGTCTTGGTCCCTGTCTCCTGTACAGTGTCATGAACCTCCGTCCAGAGTTCATCAGGCACTCTATCTATCAGATCTGGTCCCTTAAATCTATTTCTTACTTCCACTGTATAGTCATAAGGGATTTGATTTAGGTCATATCTGAATGGTCTAGTGGTTTGCCCTACTTTCTTCAGTTTAAGTCTGAATTTGGCAATAAGGAGTTCATGATCTGAGCCACAGTCAGCTCCTGGTCTTGTTTTTGCTAACTGTATAGAGCTTCTCCATCTTTGGCTGCAAAGAATATAATCAATCTGATTTTGGTGTTGACCATCTGGTGATGTCATGTGTAGAGTCTTCCCTTGTGTTTTTGGAAGAGGGTGTTTGCTATGACCAGTGCGTTCTCTTGGCAATACTCTATTAGCCTTTGCCCTGCTTCATTCCGTACTCCAAGGACAAATTTGCCTGTTACTCTAGGTGTTTCTTGACTTCCTACTTTTGCATTCCAGTCCCCTATAATGAAAAGGACATCTTTTTTGGGTGTTAGTTCCAAAAGGTCTTTTAGGTCTTCAAGGAACCATTCAACTTCAGTTTCTTCAGCGTTACTGGTTGGGGCATAGGCTTGGATCACTGTAATACCAAATGGTTTGCCTTGGAAACGAACAGAGATCATTCTGTTGTTTTTGAGATTGCATCCAAGTACTGCATTTCGGACTCTTTTTTTGACCATGATGTCTACTCCATATCTTCTAAGGGATTCTTGCCCACAGTAGTAGATATAATGGTCATCTGAGTTAAATTCACCCATTCCAGTCCATTTTAGTTCACTGATTCCTAGAATGTCTTTGCTCACTCTTGCCATCTCCTGTTTGACCACTTCCAATTTGCCTTGATTCATGGACATAACATTCCAGGTTCCTATGCAATATTGCTCTTTACAGCATTGGACCTTGCTTCTATCACCAGTCACATCCACAACTGGGTATTGTTTTTGCCTTGGCTCCATCCCTTCATTCTTTCTAGAGTTATTTCTCCACTGAGCTCCAGTAGCATACTGGGCACCTACCGACCTAGGGAATTCCTCATTCGGTATCCTATCATTTTGCCTTTTGATACTGTTCACGGGGTTCTCAAGGCAAGTATACTGAAGTGGTTTGCCATTCCCTTCTCCAGTGGACCACATTCTGTCAGACCTCTCCACCATGACCCGTCTGTCTTGGGTGGCCCCACACGGCATGGCTTAGTTTCATTGAGTTAGACAGGGCTGTGGTCCATATGATCAGATCAACTAGTTTTTTGTGATTATGATTTCAGTGTGTCTGCCCGCTAATGCCCCCTCCCAATACCTACCGTCTTATTTGGGTTTTACTTACCTTGGTCGTGGAGTATCTCTTCACAGCTGCTCCAGCAACTGAAAATGTCCTTCTTGCACAAATACCAAAGAAGTAAAATGTCTGCCCTGGTGGCTTCCCAGTCAAGAATCTGCCTGCAATGCAGGAGATGCAGCAGGTTTCATCCCTGGGTTGGGAAGAGGCCCTGGAGAAAGAAATGGCACGCAACTCCAATATCCTTGCCTGGGAAATCTCACAGACAAGGGAGCCTGGCAGGCTACATTCCATGGGGTCACAGAAAAGTCAGACATGATTTCAGCAACTAAACAACAACCACAGAAGTAAATGCATAACCCAGTATATGTGGTGGTCATGGTTTACTCCTAACTCCTGTCTGACTCTTGCGACTCCATGTACTGTAGCCTGCCAGGCTCCTCAATCCATGGGATTCTCCAGGCAAGAATACTGGAGTGGGTTGCCATTTCCATCTCCAGGGGATCTGCCCAAACAGAAAATTGAACCAGGGTCTCCTGCACTACAGGTAGATTCTTTACTGACTGAGCTATGAGGAAAGCCCAGTCAATTCCATCGCTCAGTTGCATCTGACTCTTTGCAACCCCATGGACTGCAGCACATCAGGCTTCCATGTCCATCACCAGAACTTGCTAAAACTCACGTCTGTCGAGCTGGTGATGCCATCAAACCATCTCATCCTCTGTCGTTTCCCTTCTCCTCCTGCCTTCAATCTTTCCTAGCATCAGGGTTTTTTTCAATGAGTCAGTTCTTTGCATGAGGTGGCCAAAGTATTGGAGTTCCAGCTTAAGCATCAGTCCTTCCAGTGATTATACAAGACTTATTTCCTTTAGGATTGACTAGTTTGATCTCCCTGCAGTCCAAGGAACTATGCAACACCACAGTTCAAAAGCATCAATTCTTCGGCGCTCAGCATTCTTTATAGTCTAACTCTCACATCCATACATGACCACTGGAAAATTCACAGCTTTGACTAGATGGGCCTTTGTTGGTAAAGTAATGTCTCTGCTTTTTAATATGCTGTCTAGGTTGGTCATAAATTTTCTATGAAGGAGCAAGTGTCTTTTAATTTCATGGCTGCAGTCACCATTTGCAGTGACTTTAGAGTCCAAGAAAGTAGTCTGTCACTGTTTCATTATTTCCCTATCTATTTGCCATGATGTGATGGGACTGGATGCCATGATCTTAGTTTTCTGAATGTTTAGTTTTAAGACCATTTTTTCACTCTCTTTTAATTTTCATCAAGAGGATCTTTACTTCCTCTTCACTTTCTGCCATAAGGGTGGTATCCTTTGTGTATATGAGGTTATTGATATTTCTCCTGGCAATCTTGATTCCAGCTTCTGCTTCATCCACATTGGAATTTCGCATGATGTACTCTACACGTAAGGTAAATAAGCAGGGTGACAATATACAGCCTTGTCAAACTCCTTTCCCAATTTGGAACCAGTCTGTTGTTGCTGGCATATTGAGTGCAGCATTTCCACAGCATCATCTTTCAGGATCTGAAATAGCTAAACTGGAATTCCATCACCTCCACTAGCTTTGTTCATAGACATGCTTCCTAAAGACCATTTGACTTCACATTCCAGGATATCTGGTTCTAGGTGAGTGATCACACCATTGTGGTTACCTGAGTCATGAAGATGTGCTTTGTACAGTTCTGTGTATTCTTGCCACCTCTTAATATCTTCTGCTTCTGTTAGGTCCATACCATTTGTGTCCTTTATTGTGCCCATCTTTGCATGAAATGTTCTCTTGGTATCAATATCTCTTGGTTCTGTTGATACCAAGAGAACATTTTTCTGAAAGAGATCTCTAGTCTTGAAGAGATCTCTCGTCTTTCCCATTCTGTTGTTTTCCTCTATTTCTTTACACTGATCACTGAGGAAGGCTTTCTCATCTCTCCTTGCTATTCTTTCGAACTCTGTGTTCAGATGGGTATATCGTTCCTTTTCTCTTTTACTTTTCACTTCTGTTCTTTCCTCAGCTATTTGTAAGGCCTCCTCAGACAACCGTTTTGTGTTTTTGCATTTCTTTTTGTTGGGGATGGTTTTGATCACTGCCTCCTGTGTGATGTTATGAACCTCTGTCCATAGTTGTTCAGGCACTCTATCAGATCTAATCCTTTGAATCTATTTCTCAGTTCCCCTGTACAATTGTAAGGGATTTGATTTAGGTCATACCTGAATGCCACATAGTTTTCCCTACTTTCTTCAATTTAAGTCTGAATTTGGCAGTAAGGAGTTCATGATCTGAGCCACAGTCAGCTCCCTCTCTTGTGCTGACTGTATCAAGTTCCTCCATCTTTGGTTGCAAAGAATATAATCCATCTGATTTCGGTATTGATCATTTGCTAATGTCCATGTGTAGAGTCATCTCTTGTGTTGTTGGAAGAGGGTGTTTGCTACAACCAGTGCATTCTCTTGGAAAAACTCTGTTAACCTTTTCCCTGCTTCCTTTTGTACTCCAAGGCCAAAATGCCTGTTACTCCAGGCTATCTCTTGACTTCTTACATTTGTATGCCAGTCCCCTACAATGAAAAGGACATCGTTTTTGGGTGATAGTTCTACAAGTTCTTGTAGGTACTTCATAGAACCGTTCACTTTCTTCACCACTACTGGTTGGGGCATAGACTTGGATTATCGTGATACTGAATATTTTGCCTTGGAAACGAACCTAGACAGCATATTTAAACAACCTAGACAGCATATTAAAAAGCAGAGACATTACTTTGTCAACAAATGCCCGTCTAGTCAATGCTACGGTTTTTCCAGTTGTCATGTATGGATGTGAGAGTTGGACTATAAAGAAAGCTGAGCGCCAAAGAATTGATGCTTTTGAACTGTGGTGTTGGAGAAGACTCTTGAGAGTCCCATGGATAGCAAAGAGATCCAACCAGTCCATCCTAAAGGAGATCAGTCCTGGGTGTTCACTGGAAGGACTGATGTTGAAGCTGAAACTCCAAAATGTTGTCCACCTGATGCAAAGAGCTGACTCATTTGAAAACACCCTGATGTTGGCTGGGAAAGATTGAGGGCAGGAGAAGAAGGGGATGACAGAGGATGAGATGGTTGGATGGCATCACCGAATCAATCAGTTTGGGTAGACTCCGGGAGTTGGTGATGGACAGGGAGGCCTGGCGTGCTGCAGTCCATGTGGTCGCAAAGGATCAGACACGACTGAGTGACTGAACTGAACTGAATCCATAATACTGATATATCATCTAAAAAATGAAGAACAATGGTGTATATATTTCTACCTATGTATTAGGAAAGAGATCAGCTATATGATTGCATATATAAGCAAAGATTTTTGGGAATGAATTTTTTTAAAAACTGTAATACTGCTTACCTTCATAATGGAGACATTCTCACCCTTCATGCTATTTCAATTTTCTTTCTTTATTGATTATGTTTAAAATAAAAGAGACTAATTATAAATACCAAATCTATTAAATGGGATAAAACTTAAAACAGAGTTAAGAGCTGAAATAATATGATAAAACAGAGCAAATCATCATCTAATATTAAAAGGTGGCATTTTGCATAAGTGTGGGAAACAAATAAAATATTCAATAATTAATAGTGGGATAAAAGATTAATTATTAGAAAACAAAATAAATTTTTACTTTACACTGTACAGATCAAATGTATTTCTGGATAAACTAGTGACTTAAATGTAAATTTTAAAATACAAAAAAATGCATTAAAAATATAAATATGATTTATCTCAGAAATCCTCTCTTTAGCAAATTACTCAAAGGAAATAAACATTTTTATTCAAACATGTTCAAAGATTTAAAAAAATAATATTGTCCATCATCATTTATAAGGATAAAAAATAGCCTCACCACTCAATAGGAAACTGGTACTCTAAGTTTATGCATGAGAATTCTATGCAACTCATAAAAATGTCGTTGTAAAAGATGACTTAATCAGCATGTAAGAATATCTGATCTTATAATAATAAATTAGAAAGTTCAATAAATTATGATCCTGTTTACTTAAAATAAACACTTCATAAGTAAATTCATACACGGAAAATAGTCTTGGTGCTTAGTCACTCAGTTGTGTGTCCGACTCTTTTGTGACACCATGGACTTTAGCCTGCCAGGCTCCTCTGTCCATGGGATTTCCCATGCAAGAATACTGGAAAGGGCTGCCATTTCCTTCTCCAAAATAGTCTTAAGTATATTCAAAACATGTTGACAGTAATTAGTGTTAGAATTATGTGATTTATATTTAATTTATAGTTACCACCCTTATGGCAGAAAGTGAAGAGGAACTAAAAAGCCTCTTGATGAGAGTGAAAGAGGAAAGTGAAAAAGTTGGCTTGAAGCTCAACATTCAGAAAACTAAGATCATGGCATCTGGTCCCATCACTTCATGGGAAATAGATGGGGAAATAGTGGAAACAGTGTCAGACTTTATTTTTGGGGGCTCCAAAATCACTGCAGATGCTGATTGCAGCCATGAAATTAAAAGACGCTTACTCCTTGGAAAGAAAGTTATGACCAACCTAGAAAGCATATTAAAAAGCAGAGACATTACTTTGCCAACAAAGGTCCGTCTAGTCAAGGCTATGGTTTTTCCTGGGGTCATGTATGGATGTGAGAGTTGGACTGTGAAGAAAGCTGAGCGCCAAAGAATTGACTTTTGAACTGTGGTGTTGGAGAAGACTCTTTGAGAGGCTGCAAGGAGATCCAACCAGTCCATTCTAAAGGAGATCAATCCTGGGTGTTCATTGGAAGGACTGATGCTAAAGCTAAGACTCCAATACTTTGGCCACCTCATGCGAAGAGTTGACTCACTGGAAAAGACTCTGATGGTGGAAGGGATTGGGGGCAGGAGGAGAAGGGGACGACAGAGAATGAGATGGCTAGATGGCATCACCGAGTCGATGGACATGAGTCTGAGTGAACTCCGGGAATTGGTGACGGACAGGGAGGCCTGGTGTGTCGTGATTCATGGGGTCGCAAAGAGTCGGACACGACTGAGCGACTGAACTGAAGTGAACTAAATTTTCTCTATAGAAATATGCTTTTATCAAGGAAAAAATAGAGTACAAGGTATAGTTATTCCTTCCAATTCTGGAGTGAGAAGATAAGTTAAAATATAATTTTGAAGTGGTAGGAGATTTAATGTAAAAAGAAATCATACATGCCAGTTTCTATTTTTATGGTACATTAGAAAGATAGCTAAACAATACAGAAGGAAGGAGTGGAAATTAGGAAACTAATCAAAGTGATAAAACATTAAAGCAATTCTTATGGAAAAAGAGAATGTGGTCATTTTTTGAGAGGATACCCAGGTAGTAACAGTGTTATTTACTGAAAGAGAGATTTTAGTTTGAATAAAAGGAAGAAGACTGAGGAAGACAGGAAGTGGTCAGGAGAAACAGAAGATAAGGTGGATGTCAAAGGAAGAGAAGAGGAAGAAGAGGAGAGCAATGTGGAGACAGACAGGAAGGGAAAGGTTAGAGAGCGAGAAGAAATGAATTGGGAAGTTTGAAAAAGGAGAGAGAAGTTCAAAGAGTAGAAAAGAAAAATAGAAGACTGAAGAAAGAAGGCAGAGCAGAATGCTCTAAGGTTGAGAAGAGAAAATTTATTACAAATAAAATGGGTCATCAAGAGACAGCTGTGGAATGTTCTGGTTAGCTGGAAAGCAGTAATTACACAAAGAGTAGGCTTGAAGCGGTTGTACAGTGGGTAGAAATTACCCTTTACAGGGTGAAGCTTCTAGATGGAACTTTGATACTGGCACACAGAGGGTATGCAAGATGTAATACATCTCTATACGAAAATACATCCTTTTTAAACGTCTAGAATAATTTCTGAATGATTACATTTACTTCTACTTCTTTATTAATTTAAAAACTCTTACAGGTTCTAAACCTAGTAGAATATAAAATTTTGAAGGACAGGGTGGGAAATTAAAAGAAAATAAGTTTCAGGCTATAATGGGGTTGAAAAAGGGTACTTGTGGTGAAATTCCTTTGGAGAGTTGAAGAGATAAATATTATCATTCTAAATTACTCAAAATAAAAATAATTGCTAAGTAGGGAGAATATCTTGGAATTTCTTTGCAGAATCAATTTTATCACATATATAACTTGGTTTCATTAATGGATAGCTGCACTTTATTTTCTGACCTCAGTGATACTGAAGGTTCTGGCCAAATGAGGAAGAAAAATCTATTAGCCTCAGGAGAGCTTGGCTTGTTTAACCAATTAAAAGTACACAAGACAAATACCCTCTACAATTAGGATAACACAGTCAGAATAAACAGCACGCCAGGAGCTCTCCCTGGTGCTGTGACTGTCCCTGGCTGTCTGAGACCTGACTTAAAGACTGTTCTTTTCTAATAGCTGCATCCAAGTTTACAATTCCTATGCTGATTTATCTGTCTGAGTTCTCATTAGTCTTATTTCTGCAAACTACACTCTTACCTGTGCCCCTGTAAGTATATACTTCCAAACTTTATTCGAAAATGCACAATATAAATCAAAGGGTTCTATTTCACATTATTTATGTAAGATATTTATTTTTCCATATTTCCCAACAATTTAAAAAAGTAATTAAAAATCAAAAAATAAAAGTAATTAATAACCAAAAAATAAAAGCACTGTAGTAATAATGAATCTAAATGAAAGTATCCTCATACATACATCTATATAGATAGATTAAGAAGCAACTAGATTAATCATAGGCTATATGATCAGCTAAGTATCTCTAGAAATTAATCTCCCCGGAAAAAAAATTAACCTTTTTAAGATTACTTTTTGGTCAATCTACTCTTAACAAATCTGTACATCTTTAGTTGTTTCCCCCTTCCTAAACTACAATTGACAGTAATTATACCACTGCCTAAATAGTATGCATTTTATTACATAAAACAAAAAACAGTTAAAAAAGAAACCAAAAAACCCCCAATTCATTACTTTATATTCTTCCAGAATCAAAGTACCTAGAATGAACTAAAGAGGATAACCAGAATTCCCTAAATGATAATGTTGAAATCTTTGAAAATAACTGCTTTGAATTTAAGAAATACCTATGTATTTGGGGGAAGGGGTAAAAAGATGGTAGGTTTTGTGGCAGTTATTCAGAATGTACAACAAAAGTATAACCTCCAAAGAATCAAGATACTACAATGTAAAACTTCATCTCAATGACTTGAACATTCCAAGAGACACAGTGGTTATTATAATAAAATCTTATTATGTTAATAAAATTATTTAGCTTATCCTGGAAATAAATGTGAACAAATAGGTTTAGGAAGAATTGGCTAAATATAACAGAAACAAATAATTCTTTTCAAATTATTGTTTTAGTTCTAGAAGCCTGTTAGGTGATTTAATTTTCCTCTGAACTGACTAGTCCTCTGAAAAAGAGATTCCTCTCATAAAGAACTTAACCTGAGAAGCTCAGGCAGACAATCAATTGTTGGAAATTTGTTTGTCTAAAAATACTTAAAATTGATATTTTTACACTATCTAGTGATTCAGAAATTATATGTCAGGAAACCTTCACTTAAGTAATGTTTCTTATTTTCAATCATTTATTTCTGTTAATACAGAGGAAAGATGATATAACTTAGGACAGGAGAACTCTTGCTTGAAAGCACAATTTGTAAACAGGTAAAAGGAAACTGCACCTCCAAGAAAATCTTATCAACTCCTCCCATCCCAATACCAACTCCCTGTGTCCTGCGGTACCCTTACAGAACACTTAGCAGTTCTATGGAGCAGTCTGAAAACTACTGCCTAAAGAATAAAACCTTTTAAGTTGATTTTTTTCACATAACATATGAATTAAGTTTTGTTAGGTGGTAAAAAGACGCTTACTCCTGGGAAGGAAAGTTATGACCAACCTAGATAGTACATTAAAAAGCAGAGACATTACTTTGCCAACAAAGGTCTGTCTAGTCAAGGCTACGGTTTTTCCAGTGGTCATGTATGGATGTGAGAGTTGGACCGTGAAGAAAGCTGATCACCGAAGAATTGATCCTTTTGAACTGTGGTGCTGGGGAAGACTCTTGAGAGTCCCTTGGACTGCAAGGAGATCCAACCAGTCCATTCTAAAGGAGATCAATCCTGGGTGTTCATTGGAAGGACTGATGCTAAAGCTGAAACTCCAATACTCTGGCCACCTCATGCAATGAGTTTACTCACTGGAAAAGACTCTGATGCTGGGAAGGATTGGGGGCAGGAGGAGACGGGGACGACAGAGAATGAGATGGCTGGATGGCATCACTGACTTGATGGACATGAGTTTGAGTGAACTCCGGGAGTTGGTGATGGACAGGGAGGCCTGGCGTGCTATGATTCATGGGGTCGCAAAGAGTCGGACACGACTGAGCGACTGAACTGAACTGAACTGAAAAAGATACAGTAACAAAGGTGCTGATCTAATTCAGGGATTCTTAATTAAGGGCATTACCACGCCAGGATAGTCTGCAAAAGCATAGGTCCATTTTATTTGCCACAGTGACCAGGGGAACGATATGACTAATTAGGGAGGCAGGGGCCAGGGATGATAAACATGCTACAGTGTACAAAGCGTTAAGCCTTTCCAAAAGTCAACAGAGCATCATCCATTGAGAAACACCAATCTAAATCAACTAAAAATAAAAATTAAGAATTTCCAACAAATTGGGAAATTTCCAATGAATATGTGACTCACGAACATACCTTCTAAAGGATAGTTGCTGCTGCTGCTGCTGCTAAGTCACTTCAGTCGTGTCCGACTCTGTGTGACCCCATAGATGGAAGCCCACTAGGCTCCCCCGTCCCTGGGATTCTCCAGGCAAGAACACTGGAGTGGGTTGCCATTTCCTTCTCCAAAGGATAGTTAAGGATATTTAAATAACAGTAATGGGAAGTCAAGAGTCCAGAAGCCTTGCCTCCAGAGGAAATAACAAATCTGAGCATCACGAAATCACACTATCCAGAAAACAGACACATCCCTGTATGTAGAGTTTAACATGGTACTGCTTTCCAGAAGTATCTCATGCCCAATACATCTAACAAACAAAACAAGACACACACACACACACACACAAATCCAAACAAACAAAACACATAAAAAATGAAGAGAGGAGGAATGGGTGTGCTAGTAACTGCAGAAGAAACTTAAAATACTTTTCCCCCTAGGAAGAATATTATGTGAAGGCTAAATTTTACCACAGAGATAAGTAAGCACTGGAGGCCAGCCTAGGGATCATTATTACATTTCTATCAGAAATTTCACACTCAATTCTAAACCACTGATTTTAAGTAGAGTAACTATGTCTTTGATTTCGCAATAAGGACTAGATTTTTATATGTATAAATTTTGAATTTCAAGGGTAAATATATTTACTATATGCTATTCTAAATCTGATTATCTTATACAAATGAACATGAACATTAACCTTTAAAAAAATAGCCTAAATTTCAATACATTAAAAAACAGCATCAATTACAGATCACTTTGATTGAAAGTAGTAAAAATTTTTTTAATCCAAATGTTTCCTTAAAGAATTTATGAACTATGAAAAAATGTAAAATGAGGAACTGTTACAACGTTACAACAGCTACTCTACTAAAAAGTTGCATATACACTGCCATACAGTAATATAAACATTCAGTTCAGTTCAGTTCAGTCGCTCAGTCGTGTCCGACTCTCCGTGACCCCATGAATCAAAGCACGCCAGGCCTCCCTGTCCAGTTAATAATTTCTCAAACTAGGATTTGAAAAGAAAAACAACTAAAATGCACATTTACAACTTTTTACTATCATTGTTTTCTACACATTTGACTTCAAGTAAGACAAAGAAAGGATATATTAAACTGGAAATTACAGATTATTATTTAATCAGAAAAGTGTTTAATTGATATGTCAATGAAAACATTTGAAGGTTTTCTGTTTATTTTTAAGAAACACAAGATCTGAAATGGGCATTTTTACTTCCAGAAATGGCAGAAGAGGTCATTTAGACCTATGATTCTTCCAAGAACCAGAAAAACTGAAAAATATAAAGATTCATTTTTGAAGTTTCACAAAGAAATCAGAGAATGACAAAGTAGTGAAGATTTACTGGACCAAGAGAGAAGACAGAAATCCACAAAGTCAAACTTAGCCTTTGTGGTTTGCCCTGCAAGAATTACAAAAAAGACAGTTGAGACTGAGAAGTATGTTTGACAGCCTCAAGAGTCTAGGGAGGAATAAACAAAAACAACTGGTTTTAGTTGTGACACAAAATTTCACTCTAGTAGTTAGGTGAACAAGAGATTGTTCTTACCCTGCAAAGACTGCAAACTAATTTGAAGTCATTTTGGGGCTCAGAAAGTTGGATTAAAGTAATCCTAGATTGCTAATGCCCCTCAGTTTCTGTCACAAGCAAACTATCAAAAATATACTACAAAGAATATAGAATTTCAGGTCTCAAATTACGTCTATAAATGATTTTCAAGTATAATCCAGTATAAAATAAAATTACAACCAGAAAACAAAGAGGAACAGATGCAAGAAGCAACAAAAATAAGAGAGTAAAAGTAGAAATACACTCACAGGAGTTCAAGATATTGGAATTAACAAACACAAACAGTATTTTTTTCAAAAATCTACATGTATTTGCTTATCACATTTAAAAGTACTGAAAAACAAAGACAAAAGTAATTATTGAAGGCAGTAAGAAAAATATGACAATTTCTTCAAAGGTATAAGATAAAGATATTTAAGTACTGAGTAGAAGCAATGGAAACAGAGGTAATGGAATTAAATTTTCACTATCCTCTAAGAAGATAACATCAAATTTAAAGATCAACATCAAGAGAGTATATATCATTCAAAACTAAAAACACAACCTGATAACCAAAACCAATTTTTTTAGGTTTAATAATTATTTCATCTATAAATTTCCAACAATCTTGTCAGTCATGTCATTTTGGATTTCAGAGATGGATTAAATAATAGTTCTTATATTCATCTGCAGGGAAAATTAGGAAAAATAGAATAATTTTGGGATTAAATCCCAAATTTAAACCAAGTTAAAATTCTAACACTTTTGAATTGAAGTGACAAGTTGAATCAATCATAAAAAATATAAATACAATAATCAAAAAAGTTATGGAACCATAAGACAGGAAAAAGGCAGAAGCAATTATCTTGATTCCACCTCTAGCGATGTCTTATTCATTGCTCCTAAATGAGCAGTGTCCCAGGCATACAGTAAAGGATAATGTTAACTCAGCTAAACTGAATTCTTCTGGTCAGTAATTTCCCTAGTCTAACATTTTTTCTTCCAAATCTTGTATACTACTTATACTCTGTGATAACACTGGGAGAGAATAGCAATACCTATTCTGAACAATAGGTATTGAATAATAGGTATTCAATAAATGTTTGCCAAGTACACAAATCAGGTTTATTTTCTATATTTAAAAATCTCCATTTCTCTTAGTTTTTTCTCATATGGTCTATTACCTGAACTCTGATCCCCTTTGGATCTGTTCCTAGTTTCTCAACATATTAGACTATGCACCCAACCCCAGGGGATCTAAATGTAATCTGCCTGCAAATAAATGATTAATATATGAGAAATTCTGGTATTTTTAAACTTCATGTAACTATAAATACTATAGAAAATTCCATAAATACTTCTATAAACAATATTGTCAGACAATGTAATTCATTTCCTAAGAATAAAATATATAATTAGAAACAGAAGTACTGAATTTCTTTGCTTTATGCTTTCCTTGAGACTGATCAAGCAATGATGATCCAGGTCTAACTTTAATTAAACACTTATATAATCTAGTGATTATATAATATTATGACAGTTCACATTCTCTCAGTATTTTGAGCTTTTCAGCTCATACTATTGGTATCCTTATCTTATGCACTTAAAACCAAGGTTCAGTTCAGTTCAGTCGCTCAGTCATGTCTGACTCTCCGCGACCCCAAAACCAAGGTACAAAATGATAAAAAAATTACAGTTGTGGAAACATAATGGCAGTGATCTTTTACAACTCAGTTATGTTAAGATAATGCAGCAGTGTGGCTAGTAAAAGTGACTAGCATTAAAATATACCAATACACCATACAAAAATATGAACATTTTCATTTTCAAATAAAAACTCACAAAGGTTCTCAAGAAAACTGTTATCAAGCAAAATACATGCTTTTCAACATTAAAGTTTAAAAGACTTATTTATAAATCACAAAAATGCTAAACTATAAAAAAGTTTTATAAACATACTATTTGCTTCATTCTAGAAGAAGTTTCGGAGAAGGCAATGGCAAGCCACTCCAGTACTCTTGCCTAGAAAATCCCATGGATGGAGGAGCCTAGTAGGTTGCAGTCCATGGGGTCATTAATGGTCGGAAACGACTGAGCGACTTCACTTTCACTTTTCACTTTCACACATTGGAGAAGGAAATGGCAACCCACTCCAGTGTTCTTGCCTGGAGAATCCCAGGGATGGGGAAGCCTGGTGGGCTGCCGTCTACGGGGTCAAACAGAGTCAGACACGACTGAAGTGACTTAGCAGCAGGAGAAGGAAATGGGAACCCACTCCAGTGTTCCTGCCTGGAGAATCCCAGGGATGGGGCAGCCTGGTGGGCTGCCGTCTATGGGGTCAAACGGAGTCGGACACGACTGAAGTGACTTAGCAGCAGCAGCAGCAGAAGTTTATTAAAACAGTAAAACTATACACCTGCAAATATTACTATAAAGACACATGCCTAATTGCATACAACAGGCACTAGGGCAGTATTTCACAAAGTGGCAAGGAATAAGAATAATTCAGGGAGGGCAGAAGGCCTGGCAGAAAACTAACACTGATTCATACGGTGATAAGTTGGTCCTCCTTACACTTGATCCTTGTTGTATCAAAACAGTGTGATGCTGCTGCTGCTAAGTCACTTCAGTCGTGTCCGACTCTGTGTGACCCCATAGACGGCAGCCCATCAGGCTCCCCTGTCCCTGGGATTCTCCAGGCAAGAACACTGGAGTGGGTTGCCATTTCCTTCTCCAATGTGTGAAAGTGAAAAGGGAAAGTGAAGTCGCTCAGTCATGTCTGACTCGTAGCGACCCCATGGACTGCAGCCTACCAGGCTCCTCCGTCCATGGGATTTTCTAGGCAAGAGTACTGGAGTGGCTTGCCATTGCCTTCTCCGAGTGTGATGCTAGTATTTCTTTATCACCTCTCTAACTTCCTTTTAACAGAGAGCAAATATCCAGGAAATGAGCTCATTACTGCCTCTTCACTCCACTGCATTTTTAAGTTCTCTTCTTTTTCTAGAAGACAACACCCTTATGTCAGAAAGTGAAGAGGAACTAAAAAGCCTCTTGATGAAAGTGAAAGAGGAGAGTGAAAAAGTTGGCTTGAAGCTCAACATTCAGAAAACAAAGATCATGGCATCTGGTCCCATCACCTCATGGGAAATAGATGGGGAAACAGTGTCAGACTTTGTTTTTTGGGGCTCCAAAATCACTGCAGATGCTGATTGCAGCCATGAAATTAAAAGACGCTTACTCCTTGGAAGAAAAGTTATGACCAACCTAGATAGCATATTAAAAAGCAGAGACATTACTTTGCCAACCAAGGTCCATCTAGTCAAGGCTATGGTTTTTCCCGTGGTCATGTATGGATGTGAGAGTTGGACTGTGAAGAAAGCTGATCGCCAAAGAATTGATGCTTTTGAACTGTGGTGTTGGAGAAGACTCTTGAGAGTCCCTTGGACTGAGAGGAGATCCAACCAGTCCATTCTAAAGGAGATCAGTGCTGGGTGTTCACTGTAAGGACTGATGTTAAAGCTGAAATTCCAATACTTTGGCCACCTCATGCCAAGAGTTGACTCACTGGAAAAGACTCTGATGCTGGGAGGGATTGGGGGCAGGAGGAGAAGGGGACGACAGAGAATGAGATGGCTGGATGGCATCACCGACTTGGTGGACATGAGTTTGAGTGATCTCTGGGAGTTGGTGATGGACAGGGAAGCCTGGCCTGCTATGATTCATGGGGTCGCAAAGAGTTGGACACGACTGAGCGACTGAACTGATTACTATTTAATGTGACAGGGTTTATTTATGTTTTAAATACAGTTATTTAAGTAACAAGTGATATAAGTTAAAGAAAAACATTAAGGAAATAAGAGTAAAGGTGATATAGTAAAGCAGAGACTAAATCTTTCACAATAATAAAATCCTCAAAATGTCACTGGGCACAGAATAAAGATCACATTTCACAGGCTCATCATATGTAGGTATGGACATGTGCCTAAATTTTGGCAATTTCAGATCTAAACAAAGTTACCTATGGCAGTTTTCAAAAGACTGTTAGCATTCACCCTCTCAGCTCTGTTCATTCCTTTCTCCTTCTTGATGGCTAGAATACAGATGATGGCTGAAACTAAAGAAGCCACCCAGGTTTGAAAGGTGACCTTGGCAATGGAGGTTATGCATGGCAGAGTAATGAAATAGAAAGAACCTGGATCCCTGAGTATTTTGTTTGACAGAACTACAATACTAGCCCATTTTCACCTACTTCCAGACTCAACTGATGGCTAAATAAGACACTTCTGTATCAATTATGTCACTATTGTTTGGGGTCTCTACTATCAGCATCCAAATCTAACCCTATCTGCAAACTGTGGAGTATTAAAAAAAATATTGTCAAAGTGATTATGCAATAATTAAAGTTAAAAAACAATAAACTAAGGCACTGAAGTGCACAGGGTAGATGACTGTCAGTACCTGGAATTAATCAAGTGATCTACTAGCTACTAGCAGTTTAAGTTGTACAAGAAATTTAGAATATATGTCACAAATTTGAAATGTAACATATCTATTTCCATAGAAATTCTATTATATTCTATGTTCTTAAAGATGGAACACATGTTACAAGGACTAGCATTCAGTTCATCTTGACTGTAGTCAGAGCTTAAAAATTACTGTTTACTGTTAAATTTCTTTTTGTTATTCTTATTGTTTCATCATCTCCAATTCACAAAATTAAATGGCAATCTGAAAAATTATTCACTGATGCATAAAAATGTTGATGAAAACAGTACCAAACTCTACTATACAGATTAAGATAATTAATGTCAATAGGGAATGATTCTAGTGACAGTGGAACATGAATCCTGTTGAGATAAATCTGTAAGTGTGATAATTTCATATACAAAAAAAAATCATAAAACAGAAGGTACAATCATTCTTATAGATCATATTTAACTATCCACATGCCCCTGGAGCTCACCATATGATTAATACTAAGGTTTTAGCTAATGATGATATAATGCTGCTGAAGCCTCAAGTCCCTTTCAAACAACCAACTTAATTTCAAGTGAACTCCCCACCAGCCAAATGCTTTCCAGGTAGAAAATGGCAATTTTTGTACAAAAAACTGATTAGAAAGGAAGATTAAAGACGAATTCACTTGTGTTACACTCCTCACCAGAGAAACAAGTACAATTTATTTGTTAGGAAGTTTATCAAGTAGGCAAAAACCTTTTGACAAATATTATGACTGAAGAAAAAAAGAGAAGAAACTATTGACAGAAATCTATGACAAAGGATATAGTGTAATACATTATCAGTGACATATAATCTGGAAGAGAAACTACTATTCCTCAAGCATATCTGTAAATCTTAACGCTTGATAGGTGGACAAAACCATTGATGCACAAGGTTACTCTGCACACACAGAGAACTATATGAGAAAAAGAAATGCTCAACAAATTTCAACTCTATTTATCACTGAAAATCCAAGCTAAAGGATGAGATTTATACTTAGTTATTTGATTAGTAAGCTGAAAGCAGTTGTAATGCAACATTATCCTCAAGAACATCAGTGAAGCTACCCATGAATTCAATCCCACAACCTGCTTTCTTTCATAGGGTCTTAAATTAAAAGAAATTAATAATGTTTATTGGAAGGACTGATGCTAAACCTGAAACTCCAATACTATGGCCACCTCATGCGAAGAGTTGATTCACTGGAAAAGACTCTGATGCTGGGAAGGATTGGGGGCGGGAGGAGACGGGGACGACAGAGAATGAGATGGCTGGATGGCATCACGGACTTGATGGACATGAGTTTGAGTGAACTCCATGAGTTGGTGATGGACAGGGAGGCCTGGCGTGCTGTGATTCATGGGGTCGCAAAGAGTCGGACACAACTGAGCGACTGAACTGAACTGAACAATGTTTATTGATATTATTATCAAAGTAAATGACACATAACAAAATTAACCATTTTAGGTATACAATCCAGTGATATTTAGAACATTCTGTGCACTATATTTAGAACACTGTGCACTATAATCTCTATCTACTTCCAAAATATTTTTATGATTCCATGTACAAATTAAAGTCACTCCCATTTCCCCTTTACTTCCACCCCCAACAACCACAAACGTACTTCCCGGGCCTACGGATTTGCAAATTCTGGAAAATTCATATAAAATAAATTACACATCATGTGTATACTTTTACACAGTATAATGTTTCTGAGAGTCACTCATGCTGTGGTATGTTATCAGTACATTCCTTTTTATGGCCAAATAATATTTCAAACATTTTTATCATTATATCATATTGTGTTTATCCACTCATCAGTTGATGAACATTTGTGCTATTTTCACTTTTTTATTTTTGTGAATAGTGTTATTATGAACATTCATGAACAAATTGTTTGAATACTTGCTTTTAATCCTTATGGATACCACCTAGAAACAGGAGTGCTGGTTTACAGGGTAACTCTATGGTCAACTTTCTCAGAAGCCATCAAACCTTTTCTACAGTGACTAAAATATACACTTCTTGATCTTAAATCACTGTTGAAGCAAATAGTGAAAAGAGTAAATCTGATTGTGATCACTCGGCATACATCATGTCAGTGTTGTTTTAATAAAATGTGAATGAATGGAAGACTTAGCTTCTCTATACTCTAATCTTGCTATCAAAAAGAAATATAGTCTTAAAATGGTGAAAAATTATTTAAATTTCATGATACTAATATCTGCAAAAATCATTTCTATGGTTCTACAAATTATTCAAGTATTATACACTGGGTGATGTATCTAATATTTTGAAATATCTAAGAATTACTTCATGACTGAAATACCATGATTTTTAATGTTAAGACTTCTTAAGAAGCCCTTATATTAAGTTATGGGCTCTGAAAGATAGCTGAAGTAGTCCCAGGTCAGTAGTAACACAATATAAATCCTTTTCTAAGAAAATGCCTCAGTTCAGGCACTCAGGTTTTCAATAATGATGTCATAAGCAGAGATCACTTAACAGACATTGAAACAAATCACTGTGAGTGCTAGACAGCACAAACAGTAACAAATTAATCATACATAAAAAATAAATATGGAGAAAATATTTTGAAAAATAAAATGTGGAATTCGAAAATCAAGCTACAAGAAAAACATAATTTTTCTTTTCAGTTCTGTCCAACTATTTGCAATCCCATGGACTGCAGCATGCCAGGTTTCGGGTCCTTTATTACCTCCCAGAACTTACTCAAACCCATGTCTACTGATGGTGATGCCATACAACCATCTCATCTTCTTTCATCCCCTTCTCTTCCCGCCTTCAATCTTTCCCAGCAACAGGGTCCTTTCTAATGACTCAGCTCTTGGCATCAGGTGGCCAAAATATTGAATTTCACCTTCAGAATCGGTCCTTCCAATGAATATTCAGACTTGTTTTCCTTTAGGACTGACTGGCTGCATCGAAGTGCAGTCCTAGGGACTCTCAAGAGCCTTCTCCAACACCATTGTTCAAAAGCATCAATTCTTCGGCCCTAATCCTTCTTTATGGTCCAAATCTCACATCCATTCGTGTAAACTAGAAAAACCATAGTTTAGACCTTTGCTGGCAAAGTAATATCTCTGCTTTTTAATGCTGTCTAGCCTGGAAAATCCCATGGATGGAGAAGCCTGGTAGGCTGCAGTCCGTGGGGTCGCTAAGGGTCGGACACGACTGAGCGACTTCACTTTCACTTTTCGCTTTCACACACTGGAGAAGGAAATGGCAACCCACTCCAGTGTTCTTGCCTGGAGAGTCCCAGGGACAGGGGAGCCTGGTGGGCTTCCGTCTATGGGGTCGCACAGAGTCGGACACGACTGGTGACTAAGCAGCAGCAGCAGCTAAGAGTCGGACACGACTGAGCAACTTCACTTTCCTTTTTCACTTTCATGCATTGGAGAAGGAAATGGCAACCCACTCCGGTGTTCTTGCCTGGAGAATCCCAGGGACAGGGGAGCCTGATGTGCTGCCATCTATGGGGTCGCACACAGTCGGACATGACTGAAGCGACTTAGCACCAGCGGCAGCAGCAGGTTGGACATAGCTTTTCTTTCAAGTAGCAAGCATCTTTTAATTTCATGGCTGCAGTCACCATCTGCAGTGATTCTGGAGCCCAAGAAAATAAAGTTTCTCACTATTTCCATTTTTTCCCCATCTATTGCCATGAAGTGATGGAACCAGATGCCATGATCTTAGTTGTGGAACGTTGAGTTTTAAGCCAACTTCTTCACTCTCCTCTTTCACATCCGTCAAGAGGCTCTTTAGCTCCTCTTCACTTTCTACCGTAAGGGTGGTGTTATCTGCATATCAGAGATTATAGATATTTCTCCCAGTAATCTTGATTCCAGTCGTGATTCATCCAACCTGGCATATCTCATGATGTAGTCTGCATGTAAGCTAAATAAGCAGGGTGACAATATACAGGCTTGACATGCTCCCTTGCCGATTTGGAACCAGTCTATTGTTCCATGTCCAGTTCTAACTGTTGCTTCCTAACCTGCATACAAATTTCTCAGGATGCAGGTAAGGTGGTCAGGTATTCCCATCTCTTGAAGAATTTCCCACAGTTTGTTGTAATCCACAGTCAAAGGCTGTGGTGTAGTAAATAAAGCAGAAGTAGATGTTTTTGCAGGGAGATCCAACCAGTCCATTCTAGAGGAGGTCAATCCTGGGTGTTCATTGGAAGGACTGATACTAAAACTGAAACTCCCAATACTTTGGCCACCTCATGCGATGAGTTGACTCACTGGAAAAGACTCTGATGATGGGAGTGATTGGGGGCGGGAGGAGATGGGGACAACAGAGAATGAGATGGCCGGATGGCATCCCCAGCTCAATGGACATGAGTTTGAGTGAACTCTGGGAGTTGGTGATGGACAGGGAGGCCTGGCGTGCTGTGATTCAAGGGGTTGCAAAGAGTCGGACACGACTGAGCAACTGGACTGAACTGAACTGAGAGGTTTTTCTGGAACTCTCTTGCTTTTTCCATGATCCAGCAGATGTTGGCAATTTGATCTCTTGTGCCTCTGTCTTTTCTAAATCCAGCTTGAACATCTGAAAGTTCACAGTTCACGTACTGTTGAAGCCAGGCTTGGAGAATATTGAGTATTACTTTGCTAGCATGGGAGATGAGTGCAATTGTGCGGTAGTTCGAGCATTCTTTGGTATTGCCTTTCTTTGGGACTGGAGTGAAAACTGACCTTTTCCAGTCCTGTGAACACTGCTGAGTTTTCCAAATTTGCTGACAAATTGAGTGCAGCACTTTCTCAGCATCATCTTTTAGGATTTGAAATAGCAAAACTGGAATTGCATCGTCTCCACTAGCTTTGTTCGTAGTGATGCTTCCTAAGGCCCATTTGACTTTGCATTCCAGGATGTCTGCCTCTAGGTGAGTGCTCACACCGTCATGATTATTTTGGTCATGAAGATCTTTTTTCTATAGTTCTTCTGTGTATTCTTGCCACCTCTTCTTAATATTGTCTGCTTCTGTTAGGTCCATACCATTTCTGTCCTTTATTGTGCTCATCTTTGCATGAAATGAGTTTTCTCGAAGAGATCTCTAGTCTTTCCCATTCTATTGTTTTCCTCTGTTTCTTTGCATTGATCACTGGGAAGACTTTCTTATCTCTCCTTGCTATTCTTTAGAACTTTGCATTCAAATGGGTATATCTTTCCTTTTCTTCTTTGCCTTTCGCTGCTTTTCTTTCTCTGCTATTTATAAGGCCTCCTCAGACAACCATTTTGCCTTTTCACATTTCTTCTTCTTGGGGATGGTTTTGATCACCACCTCCTGTACAATATTCGAACCTCTGTCCATAGTTCCTCAGGCACCCTATCTATTAGATCTAATCCCTTGAATCTATTTGTCACTTGTACTGTATAAGCTAAAGGATTTGATTTATTTATGGATTCTGAATGCCATAGTGGTTTTCCCTAATTTCTTCAATTAAAGTCTGAATTTGGCAATGAGAAGTTCATGCTCTGAGCCACAGTCAGCACCCTGTCTTGTTTTTGCTGACTGGATCGAGTTTATCTTTGGTTGCAAAGAAAATGATCAATCTGATTTTGGTATTGACCATCTGGTAATGTCCATGTGTACAATCATCTCTTGTGTTGTTGGAAGAGGTTATTCGCTATAACCAGTGCATTCTCTTGGCAAAACGCTGTTAGGCTTTGCCCTGATTCCTTTTGAATTCCAAGGCCAAATTTGCCTGTTATTCCCAGTATTCTTGACTTCCTATGTTTGGATTCCAGTCCCCTATGATAAAAAGGACATCTTTTTGGGGTGTTAGTTCTAGAAGGTCTTCATAGAATCTTTCAATTTCAGCTTCTTCAGCATTAGTGGTTGAGACACAGACTTGGATTACTGTGATACTGAATGGTTTGTCTTGAAAATGAACAGAGATCATTCTGACATTTTTGAGTTTGCACCCAATTACTGCATTTCAGACTCTTTTATAACAGCACCCAATGCATGCTTTATATATGTCATTGAAGACCTCAAAAATGGAATAAATAATATAGCAAGAGATTTTAAAAATCATGGCTTACATTTTTCAGAGCTAATGAAAGACTCAAATGGTATAAGAAAATACAAATCCAGCAGAATAAATAAGCAAACAACTACATGCACACCAAGTATGTGTTAATAAAACTCCACAAAGCCAAAGAAAAGAAAAATATTAAAAGCAGTCAAAGAAAACATGCAGATACCAACTAAGACAGACAACTAGACTGATGCTGATTCATCACCAATAACTTCAGGCAGAAGATACTAGAGTAATAAAATCAAAGTTCTATCAGAAAAAAAACCTGTGACCAAATATCATATACTTAGAAAAACTACATTTTAAGAACATGAAAGAAAAAAAGAATTTTCAGACAGACAAAAACACTTCACCACCAAAATATATATAACAAAGTAAATGCTAAACGATGTACCTCAAGAAAAAGAGAAACAATACCAAAAGAAAGGTCTTACAGTGTCAAATAAATGATGAACAAGTATTAGGTTGGTACAAAAGTTACTGTGGTTTCAGACAGTGAATTTTAAGTCATTATCAGTTCAGTTCAGTCGCTCAGTCGTGTCTGACTCTTTGCGACCCGATGAATCACAGCACGCCAGGCCTCCCTGTCCATCACCAACTCCCAGAGTTCACTCAAACTCATGTCCAGCGAGTCGGTGATGCCATCCAGCCATCTCATTCTCTGTCGTCCCTGTCTCCTCCCACCCCCAATCCCTCCCAGCATCAGACTCTTTTCCAGTGAGTCAACTCGTCTCATGAGGTGGCCAAAGTATTGGAGTTTCAGCTTTAACATCAGTCCTTCCAATGAACACCCAGGATTGATCTCCTTTAGAATGGACTGGTTGGATCTCCTTGCAGTCCAAAGGACTCTCAAGAGTCTTCTCCAGCACCACAGTTCAAAAGTATCAATAACTAGGCTCAAATATATTTTTATAAATCAAAATAGGAACCATTACATCAATATATTTTTGCCAACAAGAAATAAGTTTGTTTATTCCGGTAGCACAATATCCATGCTTCAGGATTCAACAAACTCTTGGAAAGCATTTTTTGCCTCCTGCTGTTTGTGGAAGCAATTTCCCTGCAACAAGTTATGGAGATACTTCAAGAAATGGTAGTCGGTTGGCAAGAGCTCTGGTGAGTACAGCAGATGAGGCAAAACTTCGTTGCCCTACTCATTCAACTTTTGAAGTGTTGGTTGTGTTATGTGTGGTTGGGCATTGTCATGGAGAAAGATTAGGCCCTTTCTGTTGACCAATGCCAGCTGCAGTCGTTCCATTTTTCACTGCATCTCATCTACCGGCTGAGTATACTTCTCAGGTGTAATGATTTTGCTGGGATTCATAAAGTTGTAGTGGATCAAACCAGCAGCAGACCACCCAAGTGACCATGACCATTTTTTGGTACAAGTTTGGCTTTCGGAAGTGCTCTACAGCTTCTTTTCAGTCCAGCTACTTAGCAGGTGATCACTGGTTGTTGTACAAAATACATTTGTCATTGCACGTCACAATCCATTCAAGAAAGAGATCATTGCTGTTGCACAGATAAGAGAAGGTGACACTTCAAAACAACGATTTTTTTGACTCTCAGTTAGCTTGGGAGGCACCCACTGAACGAGATTTGTCAACTTTCCAATTTGCTTCAAATGCCAAACGACCATGAAATGGTGGACACTGAGATCTTCATCAACTTCCTGTGGAGTTTTAAGAAGATCAGCTTTGATGATGGCTCTCAGTTGGTTGCTGTCAACTTCCTATGGCTGGCCACTGCGCTCCTCATCTTCAAGGCTTTCATCTTCGTGGCAAAATTTCTTGAACCACCACTGTAGTGTACATTCATTCATTCATTAGTAGTTCCTGGTTCAAATGCATTGTTAGATACTGTGAGCTGTTTACACTGCTTTACGATCCATTTTGAACTTGAATTAAAAAATTGCTCTAATTTGCTTTTTGTCTAACATCATTTCTATAGCTGAACTGTACAAAAAACATCTTCACGACCAAATAATCACGATGGTGTCATCACTCACCTAGAACCAGACATCTTGGAATGTGAAACCAAGTGGGCCTTAGGAAGTATCACTACGAACAAAGCTAGTGGAGGTGATGGAATTTCAGTTGAGCTATTTCAAATCTTGAAAGATGATGCTGAGAAAGTGCTGCACTCAATTTGTCAGCAAATTTGGAAAACTCAGCAGTGGCCACAGGAAAGGCAATACCAAAGAATGCTTGAACTACCGCACAATTACACTCATCTCACATGCTAGTAAAGTCATGCTCAAAATTCTCCAAGCCAGGATTCAGCAATACATGAACTGTGAAATTCCAGATGTTCAAGCTGGTTTTAGAAAAGGCAGAGGAACCACAGATCAAATTGCCAACATCCGCTGGATCATGGAAAAAGCAAGAGAGTTCCAGAAAAACGTATTTCTGCTTCATTGACTATGCCAAAGCCTTTGACTGTGTGGATCACAATGAACTGTGGAACATTTTGAAAGAGACGGGAATCCCAGATCACCTGACCTGCCTCTTGAGAAAACTGTATGCAGGTCAGGAAGCAACAGTTAGAACTGGACATGGAACAACAGACTGGTTCCAAATAGGAAAAGGAGTACGTCAAGGTTGTATATCGTCACCCTGCTTATTTAACTTATATGCAGAGTACATCATGAGGAAGACTGGGCTGGAAGAAGCACAAGCTGGAATCAAGATTTCCGGGAGAAATATCAATAACCTCAGATATGCAGATGACACTACCCTTATGGCAGAAAGTGAAGAGGAACTAAGAAGCCTCTTGATGAAAGTGAAAGAGGAGAGTGAAAAGGTTGGCTAGAAGCTCAACACTGAGAAAACGAAGATCATGGCATCTGGTCCCATCACCTCATGGGAAATAGATGGGGAAACAGTGGAAACGGTGTCAGACTTTATTTTTGGGGGCTCCAAAATCACTGCAGATGCTGATTGCAGCCATGAAATTAAAAGATGCCTACTCTTTGGAAGGAAAGATATGACCAACCTAGAAAGCATATTACAAAGCAGAGACCTTACTTTGCCAACCAAGGTCCGTCTAGTCAAGGCTATGGTTTTTCCCGTGGTCATGTATGGATGTGAGAGTTGGACTGTGAAGAAAGCTGATCGCCAAAGAATTGATGCTTTTGAACTGTGGTGCTGGAGAAGACTCTTGAGAGTCCCTTGGACTGCAAGGAGATCCAACCAGTCCATTCTAAAGGAGATCAATCCTGGGTGTTCACTGGAAGGACTGATGCTGAAGCTGAAACTCCAATACTTTGGCCACCTCACGCGACGAGTTGACTCAATGGAAAAGACTCTGATGCTGGGAGGGATTTGGGGTGGGAGGAGACGGGGACGACAGAGAATGAGATGGCTGGATGGCATCACCGACTCGATGGACATGAGTTTGAGTGAACTCTAGGAGCTGGAAATGGACAGGGAGGCCTGGCGTGCTGTGAGTGACTGAACTGAACTGAACATAGGTGACTACCATCTAGACTGTCATAAAAGATTACGCATAAGTTTACACTTATTTTCAACAAAAAGAAAGTTATGCAACAACCCAGATCATAATATGCTTTGAAAAATACATTTTTCCTCCCAGAATCTTTTCTCTCCCTGCTAAAAAATTTAAAAAACAAAAAAGTTTACATATGTTGGGAAGTTTTCAGTTTGGAGAATACACAAGAAATTTCCTTGAAATTTTTCAGTATGTATTATAAACACCCAAACTCACAGGGAAGAAAAAAAAAAAGAGAGATGTTTCCAATAAAAAATATTAACGAAAGTTTCTTCTTCTACATGTCTTTTTGTCAAACTTTAGAACGGCACTAAAGTTAGCTGGAGAAGGAAATGGCAACTCACTCCAGTGTTCTTGCCTGGAGAATCCCAGGGATGGGGGAGCCTCGTGGGCTTCCGTCTATGGGGTCGCACAGAGTCGGACACGACTAAAGCAACTCAGCAGCAGCACTTAGCAGCAAAATTAGTTGAACGTTCTTGATAACATAGCAGACCTCTTTAAAAGAGAGAGTAAAAGAACGACATAAAATTATGAACTCTCTTTGTCCAATTGTGTATTGTGATAGAATGAAATTTCCGTAAGAAATGTATTTCTTTCCAGGTATTACTTCTAGGCATTATTTCCAGGCATTAAGACATTCATCTGAGATTCTCTGTAGTCAGTGCTTGATCTTTGTAAGTGCTATTAATAATACCATTTTAGAGAGTAAATATAGGTTTCATACAATAAGTCAGAAATTATAAATCTTTCAATTTTTTTTTGATGTGGATGATTTTTAAAGTATTTATTGAATCTGTTACAACACTGCTTCCGTTTCATGTCTTGGTCCCTTGGTCATGAGCCCCGAAGGATCTCAGTTCCCTAACCAGGGATTGAACCCTCACCCCCTGCACCCTGCCTAAGTTGAAGTCTCAACCACTGGGCTGCCAGGAAAGTTCCTCAAGAAACTCTTTGGGAAATTATTGTTAGTTTTCCAAGAAATATAAAACGTCTTTAAGTTGATGAGAATTTTCTTCAAACGAAACCATGTTAATACACTGTTCACATTCCAATGCATTAATACTCAAGCGAGCAAATGTTAGCTTTTAGAAATCTTTAGTCTTTTTCCTTCAGCCAAGTTTAACCTCATATGACTAATGATAAAGCAGCTTTATTAACTCATATAACTGAACAAACTCCAACATTAAAATACAGTGTAAATGGACTTTCTTGCTCCACTTTACATAAGAGAAAAACTTTACATGAAATGATTTATATGAGAAGGTTCTATATATTGTTCAGAGTCCAAAGGATCGTAATCCATTTTCTTAATCAAACTTTAGATCATTTCCTAATCAAACTCTAGCTCACTTCCCTGGCACATATTTATGAATATATATCTCACCACAATTTTACACCACACACAAAAATTAACTCCAAAATGGATTAAAGACTTGGATATAAGGCCAGAAACCATAAAACTCATAGAAGAAAACACAAGTAGTAGCCTGATACCAGTCTTGGCTGCTGTGGCTGCTGCTGCTGCTCAGTCGCTTCAGTCGTGTCCGACTCTGTGCAACCCCATAGACAGCAGCCCACCAGGCTCCCCGTCCCTGGGATTCTCCAGGCAAGAACACTGGAGTGGGTTGCCATTTCCTTCTCCAATGCATGAAAGTGGAAAGTGAAAGTGAAGTCGCTCAGGCTACGAGTTTTTAAATTTGACACTAAAAACAAAGACAACAAAAGGCAACAAGTAGGACTACATCAAACTAAAATGTTTCTAGCACAGCAAAGGAAACCATCAACAAAATGAAAATGTGATCCAGTAAATGGGAGAAAATATTTATATATCATATGTCTGGTATGAGCTTAATATTCAAAATATATAAAGTACTTAAATAACTCGGCAAAAAGAAAGAAAATTGATTAAAAAACAGGCAGAGGATCTGAACAGATTATTTTCCAAAGACATACAAATGGCCAATAAGTACCTGAAAAGATGCTCAACAACACCAATCATTAGGGAAATGCAAACCAAAACCACTACAAAGTATCACCTCACATCTGTTAAAATGGTTATCATCAATAAGACAAGAAATATCAATTGCTGCTGCAGATGTGGGAATGCATACTGGTATGGCCACTATGGAAAGCAGTATGGAGGTTCCTCAAAATATTAAAAATATAATTTAGCAATTATACTTCTAAACATGTATTCAAAGAATTAAACAATGAATAAATAAAGAAGACTTACTAATGAATAAATGAATAAAGATGTGGTCTATTAAGGAATAGAATATTATTTAGTCATAAAAAGAATGGAATCTTGCCATGTGCAACCACATGGATAGACCTAGAGGGTGTCATGTTAAGTGAAATAAGTCAGACAAAGACAAATACCATATGATTTCATTTACATGGGGACTCCAAAAACAAGAAAAAAAGCCACACCACACCAAGCTCATAGATACAGAGAACGGATAGATGGTTACCAGAGATGTGGGCACAGGATGGGCCAAATGGGTGAGGGAGTCAAAAGATATAAACTACCAGTAACAGAACAAATGCTTCACAGAGGAGTAATACATGGCATGGTGTCTACAGTTAATATTGTACTGCATATCTGAAAGCTGCAAAGAGACTAGATCTTAAAAGTTCTCATCACACACACACACAACTCTATGATTATGTACGGTAATAGACACTAACTAGACTTATTGTGGCGATCATTCTGCAATACATTCAAATAACAAATCATGTTGTACACCTGAATAATGTATGATGACTGTATTTCAAGTTTAAAAAGTAATCATTCACAATTATTTGGAGGAGTACTTTTCAAATACTACCCAGGAAGACACTGCTGAGAAAAAAAAGTCATAAATTTTCATATATCTTATCTTCTGAAAGATTTCATAAGTTTCTCTATTAAAATGCAGACATATTGAGGACATAAGAATATGCTTAAATATAATATAAAGATGGGGTATAGAATCAAAAGTACATTTGAATCCCAGCACTACCATTTATTAAATATATGAACTTGAGGTATATGATTTATTTCATCCTCTTAGTTTCCTGGATGTAAAACAGATACAACATCTACTAAATAGTATTGTATGTTGTAACAGACATGGTGAACAGAGCTAAGCATATTAAATGTTATGCACATATAACAAGTGGTCGGTGCTAATATTAACATTCTCAATGATACCGAATAATGTTACAGAAACTACATGTTCTCTCTAAAGTTTTAAAATTTAAACATTGAGTGGACACTGTAAATGATCAGGTTAGAAAATCAAGCTAAAGGAAAATAAATTTTAATAGGCAGGGTAGAAAAACAAAAATAGAAAACTTTGGAGTCAGTTAAGCTTTGCTGCCAATATCTGCTGGATCATAGCAAAAGCAAGATAATTACAAAAAAAATAAGTGCTTTATTGACTACACTAAAGCCTTGACTGTGTGGATCACAGCAAACTGTGGAAACTTCTTAAAGAAATGGGAATACCAGACCACCTTACCTGTCTCCTGAGAAACTTATATGCAGGTCAAGAACCAACAGTTAGAACCGAACATGGAACAACGGACTGATTCCAAATTGGAAAAGGAGTACAATGACGCTGTATCTTGTCACCCTACTTATTTAACTTATACGCAGAGTACATCATGCAAAATACCAGGCTGGATGAATCTCAAGTTGGAATCAAGACTGCTGGGAGAAATATCAACAACCTCAGATTCATTTGATACCACCCTGATGACAGAAAGTGAAGAGAAACTAAACAGCCATTTGATGAAAGTAAAAGAGAGTGAAAACTGTGGCTTAAAATTCAACATTTAAAAAACTAAGATCATAGCATCCCATCCCATCACTTCTTGGCAAATAAATGGGGGAAAAAATGGACAGAGTGGCAGATTTTATTTTCTTTGGCTCCAAAAATCACTGAGGACAGTGACTGCAGCCATGAAATTAAAAGATGCTTGCTCCTTGGAAGGAAAGCTATGACATACCTAAACAGCATATTAAAAAGCAAACACATCACTTTGCCAGCAAAGGTCCATATAGTCAAAGCTATAGTTTTTCCAGTAGCCATGTACAGATGTGAGAGTTGGATCATAAAGAAGGCTGAGCACAGAAGAACTGATACTTTCGAATTGTGGTACTGGAGAAGACTCTTTAGGTCCCTTAAACAGCAAGGAGACCAAACTAGTCAATTCTAAAGGAAATCAAGCCTGAACATTCATTGGAAAGCCTGCTGCTGATGCTCCAATACTTTGGCCACCCGATGGGGAGAGTCAACTCACTGGAAAAGACCCTGATGCTTGGAAAGACTGAAGGCAGGAACAGAAGGGGACATCTGGCAGAGGATGGCATCTGGCAAGACGCTGGATAGCATCACAGACTCAATGGACATGAATTTGAGCAAGCTCTGGGGAGATGGTAAAAGACAGGAAAGCCTGGCGTGCCATCAGTCATAGGATTACAAAGAGCCAGACATGAATTAGCAACTAAAACAACAACATAAAGTAAATTACCAGGAGAGATCTTTTTCCCTTCTGTAAGGGTTTCAAGGTAAAAATTCCTGTGCCTCTGACAAAGAAACTCAAATTCTAACTAAATCCTTTCACGTAATGTAACTAACGCTTATGATGATGCCACCAGTTTCCAATTATGAAACACTATGAGATAGGTATTATTGCAACCATTTAAGAAGTTAGAAAAGTGAGAACTAAAGAAGTTAAATAATTTGCCCACTCAAACTAGTTAAGTGACAGAATCAGGGCTCAAACTTGTTTAACTTTAGAGCACTCTAGTGCTCTTATCTCTACAGTTTACTGCCTTCATCTCATCTTCCATCACCCCTATTTTGACAGAAAGAATCAAGAAAACCATAGACAGGCTTCTTAATAGCCTGAACAGTATACAGGACATTGTCTGGTTAGAACAAGATTTTCGTTTCTTAATGTCCATTACAAATTTCAGCTGTTCCCTCATATATTCGGAGAAGGCAATGGCAAGCCACTCCAGTACTATTGCCTAGAAAATCCCATGGATGGAGGAGCCTGGTAGGCTGCAGTCCGTGGGGTCGCTAAGGGTCGGACACGACTGAGCGACTTCACTTTCACTTTTCACTTTCCACTTCCACACATTGGAGAAGGAAATGGCAACCCACTCCAGTGTTCTTGCCTGGAGAATCCCAGGGACGGGGGAGCCTGGTGGGCTTCCGTCTATGGGGTCACACAGAGTCGGACACGACTGAAGTGACTTAGCAGTAGCAGGCTCCAAGTACTATTTTCATAAATAACTAGTTGTATGATATTAGGCAAGCCACAATCTTTTTAAACCAGTTTCCCCATCCAAAGAAGGGGTGAAAATACTGAAAATACAGGCTGTGGGCGGATTAAGAATCATCTGCGTATAAACTAACCGACCAAAGAAAGTTGAATTTAAATAACTTTTCCTTCCTATTCTGCTTCCAAATGAATCAAGAATATTATAAACACAAACAAAACCATCAAACACAAATATAGACAAAAGCAATATAAATGGACTAAATGGATAACATTTCATTTTCTTACAAAATGGAAAATAAGGTTAATTTAATAACCTTATCAATTCAGTATGTAAACTCTTTCATCAATATAATTTCTAATTTGCTGGCTTTCCTGCTATATCACATGACAAGCTATGTTCTTTATAAAATAACTAATGTAGCATATGCCAAACTCCGTTTATTCCAGATTTTCAATTTATAGCTCAGTTCAGTTCAGTTCAGTTGCTCAGTCGTGTCTGACTCTTTGCCACCCCATGAATCACAGCACGCCAGGCCTCCCTGTCCATCACCAACTCCCAGAGTTCACTCAAACTCATGTCCACAGAGTCGGTGATGCCATCCAGCCATCTCATTCTCTATCGTCCCCTTCTCCTCCTACCCCCAACCTTTCCCAGCATCAGAGTCTTTTCCAGTGAGTCAACTCGTCGCATGAAGTGGCCAAAGTATTGCAGTTTCTGCTTTAGCATCAGTCCCTCCAATGAACACCCAGGATTGATTTCCTTGCAGTCCAAGGGACTCTCAAGAGTCTTCTCCAACACCACAGTTCAAAAGCATCAATTCTTCCGCGATCAGCTTTCTTCACAGTCCAACTCTCACATCCATACATGACCACGGGAAAAACCATAGCCTTGACTAGACGGACCTTGGTTGGCAAAGTAATGTCTCTGCTTTTTAATATACTATCAAGGTTGGTCATAACTTTCCTTTCAAGGAGTAGGCGTCTTTTAATTTTCTGGCTGCAATCAGCATCTGCGGTGATTTTGGAGCCCAAAAAAATAAAGTCTGACACTGTTTCCACTGTTTTTCCATCTATTTCCCATGAAGTGATGGGACCAGATGCCATGATCTTAGTTTTCTGAATGTTGAGCTTCAAGCCAACCTTTTCCCTCTCCTCTTTCACTTTCATCAAGAGGCTTTTTAGTTCCTCTTCACTTTCTGCCATAAGGTTAAGTGTCATCTGCATATCTGAGGTTATTGATATTTCTCTCAGCAATCTTGATTCCAGCTTGTGCTTCTTCCAGCCCAGCGTTCCTCATGAGGTACTCTGCATATAAGTTAAATAAGCAAGGTGACAATATACCGCCTTGACGTACTCCTTTTTCCTATTTGGAACCAGTCTGTTGTTCCATGTACAGTTCTGACTGTTGCTTCCTGACCTGCATACAGGTTTCTCAAGAGGCAGGTCAGGTGGTCTGGTATTCCCATCTCTTTCAGAATGTTCCACAGTTTATTGTGATCCACACAGTCAAAGGCTTTGGCATAGTCAATGAAGCAGAAATAGATGTTTTTCTGGAACTTTCTTGCTTTCTCCATGATCCAGCGGATGTTGGCAATTTGATCTCTGGTGCCTCTGCCTTTTCTAAAACCTGCTTGAACATCTGGGAGTTCACGGTTCACATATTGCTGAAACCTGGCTTGGAGAATTTTGAGCATGACTTTACTAGCGTGTGAGATGAGTGCAACTGTGCGATAGTTTGAGCATTCTTTGTTTTTTTTTTTTGGAAGAAATAGAGCGGTGGCTTTTATTCTCAGGCGGTGGAGAGGGGAACACAGTATGCTCCTAGGAGCCTCAAGAGCTGTGTCCCTGAGGCAGGTGCTCACAGTCAGGAGCAGTCAGGAGTCGGTGATGAGGAAACAAAGGTGATAGGATCTTGATTTCTTCCTCTTGCATCATTTCAAAGACAGTCATAAACTGGCATCAGTAACCCAGTAACTGCATCTGGCAGTCGGGTGGCTCTGAGGCCTTCTTTCTGACATGTAAGAGTCAGGTCCAGCATCTTGGGCAAGCTGTCTACCTCTGATGTTGTCATCTTCTCATCCTGGTGTAGTGTAGCTTCTTCTGAAAAAAGTCCTTCCATCCAGGTTGGAGACAGTCCCTTAAATTATGTCTTTTTCTAGTCCTGGTTGCAGGTCATGAGGCATCTGATCTTCATCCAAAGATAGATCACTGAGACAAGCTTCAGAAACAAACCTAGGGTGCTCTTCAAGAACCAGTTCAGAAACTTGTATTTATCCAAAAGTCCTTTTTATAAATCTTCTTCTGCGCGCTCGAAGTCCCACTGGGGCCGGGTCAATGGAAATCCCTCATCAATTAGGTTCGGCTGCATGGTGTGCCTCCCATCCACACCTGGGACATGTTTCCGAGCTTCCGATAGAATCCGCTCCAGTTCTTCCCTGGTGAAGAGCACCGAAGGGCGTCCACTGCCCACCAGATTCCGGATCGGGAGAGACCTCCTCTCTCCCACAGAGCCAGCTGCCTTCCAGCACGAACGCTGGGCCTCGGCCTTACGCTGGCTACGGCGATCAATTTGCCCCTGATCAGACCTGGCACCGGTGCTGTTATCAGCCCTCCTCCGGGCTGATGAACTCCTTCTTCCGAGAGAGTGTTATTCTCCCCAGTCAGAGGGATCCCGGACGAGCCCCCAAATGTTATGCCCTGAGTCCGGTCCCCCCATACTGGTAGAATAAGACACTCGCAGCAATGCAAAAGCAAGAATGGGGTTTATTTCTAGCTCGAGCTAGGGCTCATGCCTCCTCCAGCGCAGTGGAGTGGGACCTGAGCATTCTTTGGCATTGCCTTTCTTTGGGATTGGAATGAAGACTGACCTTTTCCAGTCCTGTGGCCACTGCTGAGTTTTCCAAATTTGCTGGCATATTGAGTGCAGCACTTTCACAGCATCATCTTTCAGGATTTGAAATAGCTCAACTGGAATTCCATCACCTCCACTAGCTTTGTTTGTAGTGATGCTTTCTAAGGCCCACTTGACTTCACATTCCAAGATGTCTGGCTCTAGGTCAGTGATCACATTATCGTGACTATCTTGGTCGTGAAGATCTTTTTTGTACAGTTCTTTTGTTGCCACCTCTTCTTAATATCTTCTGCTTCTGTTAGGTCCATACCATTTCTGTCCTTTATCGAGCCCATCTTTGCATGAAATGTTCCCTTGGTATCTCTAATTTTCTTGAAGAGATCTCTTTTGCTTTTCCTATTCTGTTGTTTTCCTCTATTTCTTTGCATTGATCATGGAGGAAGGCTTTCTTCTCTCTCCTTGCTATTCTTTGGAACTCTGCATTCAGATGCTTATATCTTTCCTTTTCTCCTTTGCTTTTTGCTTCTCTTCTTTTCACAGCTATTTGTAAAGCCTCCTCAGACAGCCATTTTGCTTTTTTGCATTTCTTTTCCATGGGGATGGACCTAGTTAGTAACCTTCTAAAACTTACTATTTTTAAAGCATCCTTTCTTCATCCTCAAATTTTTCCTTTAATAATCTACAACTTCTGTGTTAATACTTTTAACACGTTCCCTCCACTGGTCATTTAACAGTTGCTGAGGAAGCAATGGGTTTCGTCTTCTACTAGAGTAATGCTTCCAAAGCAGGTCTGCAAAATATTTGATCTTCAGGATCTTAATAAATACTCAACCAGAAAGGATTCATGGTCAGTTAACTTTGAGAAATAAGGGTTAAGCAATTTTCCTAGCTTAGACCACTTAATATGTTAATGTGCATAGTCAATGTCTAAGTAGCATACAACAAGCAGTTTTTCTCAGACTCACAGATCCCCACTAACCCACCTAATCACATCTTACAGGGCAGTTTGTGAAATGCTACCATGGGAAATGCAAGGCCTGAAGGATGTGAATCATATTAAATCAGCAGAGATCAACTCCATTTTTAAAAGCCTAAACCCCAGAATTATGGTGAGGCTCTTCAAATCAACCCAAGGTATAAGCACTTCTAAGAAAATTAGCTTATAACAGTTGAAGCAGAGATACCTTTTCCTGTTTGAAAACATATCCATTAATCATGTGATACTTGGTACTTAAATTCAAGGCTAGCAAATGACGACTGCTGATAATCTGAACTTTTTCCAAAATATAATGAACATTTAAAGCACTAAATGTTCAGTTTTATTGAGCAAATTATTCCATCCTGATAACACCTGAGACTTGAGAGTTACCCTTAACTCGAAAAAAAATTTTAATCCCAGAGAAAATTCAAGGTAAGGCAAACTTTAACCATATGAATTTTACTACTTAATGCTTATTCATTATGAAATCAAAGAAGTCGCAAATGAAACATTCACATCTAGGAATGGCATAATTTGTGATTTTTGTATACAAACTCAAAAGTTCCAGAAAACGTCCTGTAGACATTTAGGGGTTGGACAATATTTACCCCTAAATGTTATATCCCTTATTTCAGTGTCATGCCTAAAGCAGTACCTTTTCAATATATCTTCAGATAAGTAGGTACTTATAAATGAGTGCTTTTCTTCTATACTTGCAAGTATATGTGCTAAAACAGGTGTTTTTCCTATACACCAATAAATAAATCCTTCCACAGTAGTACAAGTTACAATCAAGAAGACATTTTTCAGAAAGTTTTGCTGTGCCAAAAATATCCAGGTTAACATGTAAAATATTGAAAACAACTTGGTGAATTAAAAATTAAGGATTAAATATGAGAATACATTACAAAAAAGTAAAATTTTTAAATTCTATCAATCAAATTTTTGTTGTTATCTTACACTGAAACTTTACCTTCTCCATAACTAGCATATTGCACCTAACTTGATAAGTGCATAATTAATTATACATTGTGTGTGTGTGTGTAGACACACACATAACTTCCCATTTCAAAAGTAAAGCTTATAAAATACATAAACCAATCTATAATGGCATTATCCTGGCTGACTAAAGTCCTTTATTAGGTCTTTTTCTTTCACAATTTGAAGGTGGGTCTTCATGGTTGATCATTTACAGTGATACACTAACAAGTTCTGCATAGCAATAATCAACACTTCTCTATAGGAGTGGCTCTCCACTAGGGCAAATTTTACCCTCCTTTGACCACCTGATGTGAAGAACCGACTCAATGAAAAAGACACGATACTGGGGTAGTTTGAGGACGAGAAGAGAAGGCAGTGAGGGAGGATAAGATGGTGAAGGACAGGGGAGACTGGCATGCAGCAGTTTCTGGGATTAAAAAGTCAAACATGACTTAGCAACTGAACAACAACAAAGGTTTATCTAGCAATGCAGAGACACTTTAGGTTGTCACAACAGAGATGGGGTGGGCACCTCGAAGATCGAGACCAGGTATGCTGCTACACAACCTATAATGCACAAGACAGCCCCCAAAACAAAGAATTATCCCACCCAAAATGTCAAGAGTGTGAGTGTCAAGACTGAGAAATTCTGCTCTATATAGTAACATAGTGTGTCCGTTCTAAAGGAGCCAAGTCCACACCATTATACAAAAAATACTCCAAATAAAAAGACCCATCCCCTTCTTATTCAAGGCTGCTATATTAAAGAGTATAGCCAAACTATGAACATTTATAGCATAATACTTGAAATAATTTGAGCCAATTAACGCACCTGTGAGTTAGGAATCTTTGAGTGAGAAAATATCTAATTAGTCACCAATCATTATGTCTATACCTTGCTAGTCATTTTGTACAAAGTTTATTCTCCAGTAAAATTCTTCAGCAAGAACTCATGAGAACAACATCTCTGAGGTTTTTTACACATCAATAAAGACTCTTCAGGGCTTTCAAACTTGAAAGTCATTTTGCTAGATGTAAATCCACACATTACCCCTTGGCTCACATTTTCTTTCCTTAAGTGTCTTAAATATGTTATTCCATTTCTTCTAGCATTGCTGTTAATTAAAAAGTCTGATAAAAATCTTTTCTTTCCTTTAAAAATAATTTAGTCTTTGGGTCTGGCATTCAAAAGATATTTTTTCTTTAAAGTTCATTAATTTTACTTAAACTTTAATTAATTTAAATTTTTTATAATTTCTATCAGTTGTCATTGTTCTCTGTCAATATTTGTGGGTAATACTACACAGTGTATCCCTTCACTAAGCAATTTCTTTTTTTTTTTTTAATTTTAGGAATTTTTGTTGAATTACACTTTTCAGTATTTGTTCCATTTCCTTGCTTTGGTTTTCTTCTACCAGGACTTGCATTATTCATAACATTTATCTTTCTTTTTAGCATCTGTTGCTTCCCCTTGTATCTTCCATCAATTTCTCTCATCTACTTTTTAATTAAATTTTTTCACCTATTCTGTTTACAGATTACCTGTAATATTTATTTACTTTTGAATTTCTTCTAGATCAAGGATCATTTCTGAAATTTTCTACTTTTTCTTGAGTTCTATCGCCTAATTTGACCTTTTTCTAATTTCAATTCATGTTTTTATTTCATATATTAACATCATTTTCCAAATTTACTTCTGCGCGTTGTGAAACAGTAAATTATATTATTCATCTGTTTTAGGGACATGTCTCCCGTTAAACTTCCATTCACTCTGTTTTAGAAGTCATTTCAGAGTCCCTTGGACTGCAAGGAGATCCAACCAGTCCATTCTAGAGGAGATCAATCCTGGGTGTTCATTGGAAGGACTGATGCTAAAGCTGAAACTCCAATACTTTGGCCACCTCATGCGAAGAGTTGACTCACTGGAAAAGATTATGATGCTGGGAAGGACTGGGGGCGGAGGAGAAGGGGACGACAGAAAATGAGATGGCTGGATGGCTTCACCAACTCGATGGACATGAGTTTGAGTGAACTCCAGGAGTTGGTGATGGACAGGGAGGCCTGGCGTGCTGGGATTCATGGGGTCGCAAAGAGTCGGACATGACTGAGCGACTGAACTGAACTGAACTGAACTCCTTATTCTCTTTCTCCTAATAACTTTGTTTGGATTTTTCTTCTATCATTTTCTATTACTAATTTCTAAATAAAATTTCTTTTCCTGAACTTTTAGAAGCTCAGCAGAATTTTTCTAATATCTTGAAGCTCATTTAGTTGTTTTTATATGGCCTTCAAAAAGCAATTTGTTTGCCGAGATCTCCTGACTGGGTCCTCCTCCTTCACTTTTATCTGAATCTTCCTCTTTCACCTCTATTCTGCTCCATCTGGACTTTATTCCAGCAATTTTCTCTCAGGGTGTATTTGTCCTGAAAGGGTGCTTTGGCTGCAGTTTTGAAAATTCATAATGCGTAGATGATCCAACCCCATCAACTTTCCCAAGTATCATTTGCACCCAATCTGGTTTCACTTGCTCTTCTCTGTGTATTTAATGATCCACTGTATTTAAAAGTACTTAGAGAGTACTTTGGTTTATAGATTATTTAAGGGTTTTTCTATTTTCTTGTCTGTCACATGCTCCTCATAGATTGCTCAGATGTAGCTGGGATTTGCCCCCACCTCTTTATTTACAGCTAATGGTTAATATCTTACTTAGCTTTTTATAGATGTCATTTGTTTAAGTTTTGCTTTGCTCTCTCTGGCAGGCAGCTTCTAAGAGGCTCCCAATGATTCCTGACTCCTGATAGCTATTCATGTCTCATATAATTTGCTCGAATGTGGAGTGAATCTACTGATTCGCTTCTGAGAGGATGACACCCTGAGATTAAGTTACATAAAGACCTTTGCTTCCATCTTTGCTCTTCTTGCTCAGATGGAAACCAGCTGTCCTATTGTATGCTGTGCTATGAAGATACAGGAACTGAGGGAGCCCTCTAGCCAACAGACAGACAGCAAGAAACTGAGGCCCTCAATTCAACGGTCTACGAGAAACCGAATACTGTCATTCACCACTTAAGCAAGCTCAGAAATAAATCTTCCTCCAGTCAAACCTTGAGTTGACTTAGCCCAGTCCAACATCTTAACTGATGTCTTGATTGCAACATACTATGAAACTCTGAGCCAAAATACACAGCTAAATGGTGCCGAGATTCAGAACCCACAGAAACTTCAGGTAATAAATATTTGTTGTTTTAAGTACTACCTTTTGGAACAATTCATTATGCAGCCATGGATAACTAGTACAATCTCTTACAGCTCTGCTTTTATTGGGATGAGGGATTTATAGGGATTCAAAGTTAGTTGCTCAGTCGTGTTTGACTCTACGATGGACTGTAGCCCTCAAGACTCCTCTGTCCATGGAATTTTCCAGGCAAGAATACTGGAGTGGGTTGCCATTTCCTCCTCCAGGCAATCTTTCTGACCCACGGATCAAACCTATGCCTCCTGCATTGCAGGCTGATTCTTTACCGCCTGAGCCATCAGACCGTTTCATAAACAATTCTTAAAAGAAATATCAATTATAAATATTCCATTTCTCTCTCATTTTCCAGAATAATTTTATAACACTTTGCTCTTAGCTAAGTAAGGAAAACTAATATTTTCTTTTTTTTTTCCATTTCTCTGTTCTTTTTGGATAGTTTCTATTGCTGTGTCAAGTTGCTGTCTAATCTGCTTTAATCGCATGCAGTATATTTTTATTTCAAATGTTGTATTTTGCATCTCTAAAAGTTCCATTGACATATTTTTTTTTACATCTTCTAATTCTCTTCTCTTTTACAATCTTGTTTTTCTCTACTTGTTGAATACATGGGATATATTCACAATGGCTGTTTCAGAAACCCTGTCTGCTAGTTTCATCATCAATGCTTTGTGAGTCTGTTTCTTTTATTTATTTTTCATTTTTCACCATTTGATGTTTATTTTTAATTTTTATTTAATAAATGGTACAAAGCACAATGCCATAAACATTAACAGTTAAAATTTCACAAAATGAAAAAAATACTATAGAATACACAGTTGCAAGCTACATTAAGTTATTTTACAACTGCCTCAAGCTGCAAAAAGAAAAAAAAACCCAAAGCCATACCTAAGTTATCCCTCTCTCAAAATAATATTCTATTAATATTTTTCAAAATATTTTTTGAAAATATTATTTTTCAAAATAATATTCTATTAATATTTTTCAAAATGTACATACCCTCTACTGTTTAGTTCTCAACAAAGCAATTCCTTCTTCCTTTCTCCAAAAAATTAATTATTAAATCATTAATTCCAACATGCATTATTGCAAAAATCAGATACTTTACTTTCCAATAGCCTGAGTTTGCTAAGAAAAACATAATCATATCACTTTCAAATGAATAAAAATTCACTTGAAAATAAAAAGCCTCAAAACAAAGGCAGTCCTTCCTCATAAGACAGAAATCATTCTTTATCTAACCTACTTATAAGACTATTTATTTACATGAAGATATTTATGCCAGCTTTTAAACTTTAGTTTGTGGTTACTCTATTTTACAATATCATCTCCGCTCACCCCTAATTATATAAGTTCCACTAAATAGTTCTTAGCTTGTTTCATGGCTATATTCTAAATGCCCAGAAAGTTATGTGACACACGAGCTCAGTAAATATGTGTTGAATAAATAAATCTATAATAATCTGCCAAATGATGACCAGCCTTGCCGTGGCATCAACTGATGCCAAGACTCGTAAGTTCTTTACATGTACTATCTTTTATGATCCTTAAAAGAAACTCTTTTTAATCTTCATTTAATAGATGTTTCTGAGGCTTAGAAACTAGGTAATTCATACAAGATAAATATAGTAAGCAAGAAGCATAATTCAGTTCAGTTCAGTTCAGTCGCTCAGTCGTGTCCAACTCTTTGCGACCCCATGAATCACAACACGCCAGATCCAACCAGTTCATTCTAAAGGAGATCAATCCTGGGTGTTCATTGGAGGGACTGATGCTAAAGCTGAAACTCCAATACTTTGGCCACCTCATGCGAAGAGTTGACTCACTGGAAAAGCATAATCTTAATAAGATACTAAAAAGTTTAAGAGCAGTGCTTGTATGCTGCTATGTTAAAAATGATCTTCCTGAAACTTAAAAATACCAAGCACTTTTTCCAAAATAGAAAAGTTACCTCCTTGGTGTATCTTGGTTTTATCTTAATTTTAGCTGCACTGTTTCAAGAATAATAATAATAAATGATTCTCCTGGACCCTTAGACCATTACAGTGACCAAATACTTCAAAAATTTCTATTGTTGGCAATTCTCCAGTAAATTATATTCTAATTTAAATTGATAAAGCCCAAATATGATTTTTTCTGAAGTCCAATTAATCAATTTCAAACTATAATGTAAAATAATAGTAATTTTAGCATTTAACAGCATTTTATAGAATAAAATGGAATTTTTCTTTAGAGAAACTGACAACAATTTTTAAATCCAATAATGATACCTAGTGGAGACAAGCATATTCCTTAATAGGCATCTTACATATGGCTGGTGGAAATTAAATTAGATCCAGGTTTTTGGATGGCAATTTGGCAATGTACATTAAAAATCTTTAAAGCATTTATATTCTCTAACTTAGTAACTCTCCATCTAGGAATCTAGAAGTATAAGACACAGATAAAGATCTACAGATTTATGAGATAAAGATTTATGAACAGTAGGGTTCACCACATAACATAGGAAAGAAAAATGGAACTTAAATGTTTGACAATATAGAAAAATTAAGGTATGACAAACAAATAGGAAATTACTAAAATTATCTTAAAGACTAGTTACAGATATGAAAAAGTTCTTCCAATTATATTAGAGTTAAAAAATAATAAAGAACCATATGAGTGAATGAGTGAAGTGAGTGAAAGTCGTTCAGTTGTGTCCAACTCTTTGTGACCCCAGGGACTATATAGTCCATGGAATTCTCCAGAATACTGGAGTGGGTAGCCTTTCCCTCCTCCAGGGGATTTTCCTAACCCAGGGATCAAACCCAGGTCTCCCACATGGCAGGCAGGTTCTTTACCAGCTGAGCCACAGGGGAAGCCCAAGAAGACTAGAGTGAGTAGCCTTTCCCTCCTCCAGCAGATCTTCCTGACCCAGTGTCGAACCAGGGTCTCCTGCATAGCAGGCAGATTCTTTTTTTTTTTTTTTAAGCAGCCAGATTCTTTACCAACTGAGCTACCAGGGAAGAAAGAATATGAGGGCTCTCAATTTCAGAAATTTATCTTTTAAAAGACTGGGAGGATACATACCAACACATTAAAAGTGATTATTTCTGAATGGTACAATCATATGTGATTTATAATTTTTTCAAAAATGCTTTCAGAATTTTGTTTTCTATAATTAACAAATGTTAATTTCAGGATAAAAAAAGAGCTCATTATTTTCCAAAGTGTTGAATTTGGACAGTTAAATAAAAAAGAGTTTTTGAGCTTTAATTTTGAAATGTATATTTAGTAAATGAACAGTCAGTTTCTAATTTAAATAAAAATGTATTAAGTAGAAATCCTGAAAAGATTCATTTCCTGTTTCAAATAATATATATTATGCTGCACAGTAAACTACAATTACTATGTAACACTTCAGAGCAAATACAAATCAATCCAGACCCTGTCGGGGTTTTTTTTTTAATCACTATTTCTCTGTGCATGGTCTTTTTATTGCTACCTCTCTCTTTCCTTTCCCTCTTCTTCCTCCACATCTCTCTCCTCTCTGCCTTCTCTATTTGCCTACATACTTACTAGTATAAGAAACTGCACCAACAGATAACCAAGTTACAAATATTCTTTCTTGCACTGAATACAAATATCCATGGCCCTATCCAGAGTTACAGGGGTTTTAGATGTCTCAAAGTTGGAAGTAAAACAAAAAAACAAATTCACAACATACAAGGTTACTCCAGTCTGCCATTTATATCCTAAATCTTTAATTAGGTATTCTCTGAAAAAACAGGCATTATTGGAGTTTTAATCATTCTTATTAGAAACATTACTAAATAATCTGGCTTATTAAAAATCTCACTTGTTCAGTATATTATCTTTGGATGTAATAGTCCCTGGACTTAGAACCCTAAGATATCACTAAGGAAGGCTAATGTATGAACTAACCAAATGCCTAACATATAAATTAGCCCATCAATAAAAATAAATATAAGACATACACATACAGCACTTGTACTGAAAGGAAATTACAGATCAGACTCAACCTACAGCTTAATAGCACAGCCTGCACATGAAAAAATATACTTACAAAGAGAAAAATTGTGTCATTAGTTGGAATACCTCAATAGTCATGCATTATCTACACAGCAAAGCCCAAAGATTTGAAAGCTATAGGTAGTATAACTTTGCAAATTTAATGTTTTGCATCTCCTAATATTGTAAGTAACAGCTCATTTCAATGGTAATTCAGTTATTATGTAAACATTAATTACAGCATTAATATTTATTAAACTACAATTAAAAAATAATCCTCAAATAAGCTATTTTAGGTACTCAATTCTGGAAATCTTTTTTCTCCCATTATTAGAAATAATGGCTCTACAATACATATATTTACTACAGGCTTTTCAGAGTATTTCAGTTCAGTTGTTCAGTCGTGTCTGAATCTTTTCGACCCCATGGACTGCAGCATGCCAGGACTCCCTGTCCATCACCATCTCCTGGAGCCTACTCAAACTCATGTCCATTGAGTCCGTGAAGCCATCCAACCATCTCATCCTCTGTTGTCCCCTTCTCCTCCCACCTTCAATCTTTCCCAGCATCAGGGTCTTTTCAAATCTTCACATCAGGTGGCTAAAGTACTGGAGTTGCAGCTTCAGCATCAGTCCCTCCAATGAACATTCAGGACTGATTTCCTTTAGGATGGACTGGTTGGATCTGCTTGCTGTCCAAAAGGACTCTCAAGAGTCCTCTCCAACACCACAGTTCAAAAGCATCAATTCTTCGATAATCAGCTTTCTTTACAGTCCAACTCTCACATCCATACATGACTACTGGAAAAATCATAGCTTTGACTAGACAGACCTTTGTTGGCAAAGTAACATCTCTGCTTTTTAATATGCTGTCTAGGCTGATCATAACTTTTCTTCCAAGGAGCATCTTTTAAATTCATGGCTGCAGTCACCATATGCAGTGATTTTGGAGCCCCCCCCAATGAAATCTGTCACTGTTCCCATTGTCTCCCCATTGATTTGCCATGAAGTGATAGGACCGATGCCATGATTTTAGTTTTCTGAACGTTTAGTTTTAAGCCAACTTTTTCACTCTCCTCTTTCACTTTCATCAAGAGGCTCTTTAGTTCTTCTTCACTTTCTGCCATAAGGGTGGTTTCATCTGTATATCTGAGGTTATTGATATTTCTCCCGGCAATCTTGATTTTAGCTTGTGCTTCATCCAGTCCAGCATTTCTCATGATGTACCCTACATAAAAATTAAATAAGCAGGGTGATAATATACAGCCTTGACGTACTCCTTTTCCTATTTGGAACCAGTCTATTGTTCCATGTCCAGTTCTAACTGTTGCTTCTTGACCTGCATACAGATTTCTCAGGAGGCATATAAGGTGGTCTGGTATTCCCATCTCTCGAAGAATTTTCCACAGTTTGTTGTGATCCACACTGTCAAAGGCTTTGGTGTAGTAAATAAAGCAGAAGTAGATGTTTTTCTGGAACTCTCTTACTTTCTCCATGATCCAGTGGATGCTGGCAATTTTATCTCTGATTTCACTGCCTTTTCTAAATCCAGCTTGAACATCATGGACTGCTGAAGTCTGGCTTGGAGAATTTTGAGCATTACTTTGCTAGCGTGTAAGATGAGTGCAATTGTGCAGTAGTTTGAGCATTCTTTGGCATTGCCTTTGGGATTGGAATGAAAACTGACCTTTTCCAGTCCTGTGGCCACTGCTGAGTTTTCCAAATTTGCTGACATATTGAGTGCAGCACTTTCACAACATCATCTTTTAGGATTTGAAATAGCTCAACTGGAATTTCACCGCATCCACTAGCCTTGTTTGTAGTGATACTTCCTAAGGCCCACTTGACTTTTTATTCCAGGATGTCTGGTTCTAGGTGAGTGATAACACCAAACATTTTTCTCTTTAAAGTTATTAGTTTCCAGTATACTCTGTCTTCAATATCTATTATCATCACCCTAATTTCCATTTTAAAATTTACAATGGGAGCACATGTGTATATATATTCCTTGATTTCATTCATCAGAAGTCTGTTTAACCCAGCAGTCCCTAAGTACCAAACAATTAAATTTCCACAATGCAGGAGTCTGAAATATATCTCTAGAGGGCTTTATTTAAAGGTGATTTATACAAATACCTATCCTGATGCCTTGAAAAAATAATTCTCAAATCTGCCTAAGAAATCTTTAAGTACTTTATATGTGCTACCTGAATTCAGTCAATAATCTGGAGAGTTTATTTTCCAATAAATAATACAAGTTTAAAATTTACAAGGAACAAAAAGAATACAAATGCACTGCATTAAAAGAAACTCAATCAGCAAGATACTTTGTCGACTGGTTCCGAAACTCTATCAACCATCATAGTCACCGGGAAGACTTGTTAAATGACTGACTGCTCAGATCTAACTCCTCAGTTTCTGATTGATGGGTTCAGTCTGAAAATCTGCATTCTAACCAGACCCTAGATGATATTTCTGGGGCCTCATTTAGAGAACCATTGCCGTAGAGTCTCATGAACTATACTGTCTTAAATAAAAATTTTAAGTTATATCAAATGTTCTCAAATTAGAAGTAAAGTACAGATCTAAATATCTGCAAGTAAATACTCTTGTCTAATAGTGTAATTAAAATTGATTGTTGAAAGTAAAATCTTTCAGATAAAGATAGTACCATTTGGATTATCACAAGGACTACTACAAAAACAGAGATTAATAACATTGTCCAAAAGGTAAGCAGTTTATCTGCTAGAAATTACAGAGATAAATGTCAGCAATGAAGTACTGCAAAAAAGATGAGAGCAATTTACTTATAAATAAAACTTACAAAATGAAAAGACTAGTTCCTTAATATAGCATATTTAAACTAAATGCTATTTACATCTGTCAATCATATGTAAGACTGAATCTAGCTTCACCAAACCATGCAGCTCAGGTCACAGGGGCTTAGTTAATATAATATAGTATCTATTTCCAGTCTTATATGTAGAGAGCTCCAAAAAGGCAGAGCTTTCCCTGCCTTACTTCCATGAAACTACTGATGTTCAGACTATCAACTTACAAAAATAGGAATGAATAAATTTTCATAAGATAAAACTGTGATAGAGAAGGAACTGAAAACTTAAAATTCTTTTCTCATTTCAATGATAAAACAGACATTTTGTAGACTGAGTCAGGCACACAGAGCAGTGACCCAAAATAGTTTTTCTAGGTTTTTCCTGACATGGCAGACACCTAAAGCTTTCAGGGCTAGACACACTGCCTGATACTTAAGTACTCAATAAACGGTAGCTGCTACTATTAACATTTTGTATTAATACATGGTTGTGTGCCCTGGCATTAACAGCAATCTGAACAACCAGCTTCCTATAACAGTTAACAAAGAGGCTTTGGAACTTGGAAGGAGAAGAGCTTAATCTGAGTTCCACTGGTGTTATATACTGGGACACTAACGGGAAGTCATTTTTATATGGCAAACCATAGAAAAACAAGGATACCATAATTCATATATTCATATACACACAAAGATAAAAAAAAGACAATAGCTGAACCACCAACATCAAAAATTTGTGAGACTGAAATGAGACATATCCAAATGATCTTTGACAAATATGCTATATTAAAGTAAATAAAAGTCCCCTGGAAAAAGTGTTACGCTAAAATGTAAAGAAGAAAATATAAATGAAAAACAGAAACTGTAAATGAAAAAAATCAATAAATTCCATCCTACTTTATACTCTAACTTTACTCAAAATGACCCAAGGAACATATAAGCATGCTTTACTCTTTGATCATAACACTAAAATTATATCACTAAAAAAACTTGAAAATGGAGAATTCATTCATGCCTTCAGACTGACGACATTATCATATTATAACCAACAAATGCAATTAGTTATTTGGTATGCTCTCGTAAACTCAAAACCTCACCATTCTGAAATAAATCTGGATTCAATCATCAATAGGGTCTGCCTTCAAAGGCAGTCACTAACAAAGCTACTCAGTCAATACAATATTTTTCATGAATGTGCATAAACTAAAGTTTTGTAAAATAGATAAGAATAATGAATTCAGGAAGTCACTACCTGGAAAGTAGTTTCTGCTCAAACCAAGAATCCTTTTGCTTTCATTAATTTTCTCTACTATTTATTTCATATAATTTTGGCTCTGTATTATTTACTTCTGTTTGCTTTAGGATTAGTTTGCTCTTCTTTTCCAATGTCATAAGGTAGAAGTTGTGTGTGTGTATGTGTGTTTTATGCTTTTTAAACCTATACAATGTTTGGGCTTCCCTGCTGGATCAGATGGTAAAGAATCCGCCAGAAATGCATGAGACCTGGGTTCGATCCCTGGGTTAGAAGATCCCCTGGAGGAGGGCATGGCAACTCACTCCAGTATTCCTGCCTGGAAATCCCATGGACAGAGGAGCCTGGCAGGCTACAGTCCATGGGGTCGCAAAGAGCAGACATGACTGAGAGACTAAGCACACACACCAATATTCATTTCATACAATTTCTGCTCTACATTATTCACTTCTTCTGGTTGCTTTAGGATTAGTTTCTTCTTTTCCACTGTATTAAGGTATAAGATTTAGGTTACTGACTTGAGTCTTAAATAACATTTATAGCTATAACTTTTCCTCTAAATACTATATTAGATACAGTCATGTTTTGGTATACTGTGTCATTTTTTTTCATCTCATAGTATTTCTTGAATTCACTTTGGATGTATTCTTTGACTCACTGGTTATTTAAGAGTATGTTGCTTCATGTCTATACATTTGTGAGTTTCCCAAGTTTCTCTGGGAAACAGTGACAGGTTTTACTTTCTTGGGCTCCAAAAACACTGCAGAGGGTGACTGCAGCCATGAAATTACCAGACATTTGCTCCTTGGAAGGAAAGTTTGTCTTGGACAAACTCAGACAGAGTTTAAAAAACAGAGACATCACTTTGCCAATGCAGGTCCACATAGTCAAAGCTATGGTTTTTCCAGCAGTCATGTACAGATGTGAGAGTTGGACCATAAAGAAGGCTAATCGCTGAAGAACTGATGCTTTTGAACTGTGGTGCTAGAGAAGACTCTTGAGAGCCCCTTGGACTGCAAGGAGATCCAACCAGTCCATCCTAAAGGAAATCAATCCTGAATATTCATTGGAAGGACTAATGCTGAAGCTTCAATACTCTGGCCACCTGATCCAAAGAGCCTACTCACCGAAAAAGATCTTGATGCTGGTAAAGACTGAGGGCAGGAGGAGAAGGGGGAGAGGAAGGATGAGATGGTTGGAGGGCATAATTGACTCAATGGACTTGAGTTTGAGCAAGTTCCGGGAGATGGTGAAGGACAGGGAAGCCTGGTGTGCTGAAGTCTATGTGGTCGCAAAGAATCAGACAAGACTGAGTGAATGAACAGCAACAAGTTTCCTTAAGTTAATGGCAATATCATACTTTTGTGCTTTGAAACCATGCTGTTTCTTTTAAAATATATTAAGGTTTGTTCCACAGCCTAGCACACAGTATTCCCTGGAAAATGTTCCATGTGCATTTCAGACAACTACATATTCTGCTATTATTGGGTAGCATGTTCTACAGATGTATGTTACGTATATTTGGGGTACAGTGCTGCTCAGGACTTCTATTTCCTTGTTAATCTCCCGTCTAGAATTACTTTGCCAACAAAGGTCCGTCTAGTCAAGGCTATGGTTTTTCCCGTGGTCATGTATGGATGTGAGAGTTGGACTGTGAAGAAAGTTGATCGCCGAAGAATTGATGCTTTTGAACTGTGGTGCTGGAGAAGACTCTTGAGAGTCCCTTGGACTGCAAGGAGATCCAACCAGTCCATTCTAAAGGAGATCAATCCTGGGTGTTCACTGGAAGGACTGATGCTAAAGCTGAAACTGCAATACTTTGGCCACCTCATGCGACGAGTTGACTCAATGGAAAAGACTCTGATGCTGGGAGGGATTGGGGGCAGGAGGAGACGGGGACGACAGAGAATGAGATGGCTGGATGGCATCACCGACTCTGTGGATATGAGTTTGAGTGAACTCCGGGAGTTGGTGATGGACAGGGAGGCCTGGCGTGCTCTGATTCATGGGGTCGTGGAGAGTCGGGACACGACTGAGTGGCTGAACTGAACTGAACTGAACTGAGCTGTTCTATCCAACTTCAAAAGTGGGTTATTGAAGTTTGCAAATACTGTTGTACAACAATCTAGTATACCCTTCATTTCTTTCAGTTTTAGCCTTATGTATTAATATGTCGGTGCTTTTTTGTTAGAATCATATATGTATAAATGCCATATCTTCCTGTTGAATTATATAACAGGGTGAGTTTGAGCAAGTTCCGGGAGATGGTGAAGGACAGGGAAGCCTGGCATGCAGCAGTTCATGGAGTTGCAAAGAGTCGAACACGACTGAGTGACTGAACAGCAACCGGTTGAACTGATAATTTTATCAATATAAAATATGCCTCTTTATCTTCAGGAACACTTTAAAAATCATTTATTAAAAGTCAAATTTTGTTTTACATTAGTATAGCCACCACAGCTTTCTTATGGTTTCTGTTTACATGATATATCCTCTGCCAACCTGATCTATTTGTATATTTGCACCTGGGTATCTCCTATAGAGAGCATATCACTGGATCCTCTATGTACTTTTTATCTAATCTGACAATCTCTAATTTTAGATTGGACTGTTTAACCTACTTATATTTAATATCATTAAATGTAATCATTAATATCATCAGCTACAGTTATATCTGCCATTTTACTTTTTGTTTTCTGGGTCTCGTTTCTTTTTATTCCTATGTTCTTTCTTTACTGCTATCTTTTGCATTAAATGGAAATTTTCTAATGTTGCTTTTAAATTTCTTTAATGATTACCTATATTTATATATATCCCACTTCCCTCTCCTATATATATTTTTTTTCTTTTTTAAGTTATTTCCTTCCTTCACGTTTGTTCTAGGGCTTCCCATACATACTGTAACAGATTCAGCTTCAGATTTATACTAACTCCAGTGAGATACAGAAATGTTATTCTTAAATAGCTCTATTCCCTTTTTCCTTTTGGTGCTATTATCATCTATATATACATATATACACACCACACACACACACGATCTAATAAATGTTATAAAATCAACAAAATGTTAATGCTCAATCTACAATATTATAATTATTATAGAAACTGTTATTATTACTTTACATAATGTATGACATTTAAAGAATCTGAGAGATGAAAGAAGAGCAAGTATATATTTGTAGCTTTTGTTATATTAACCTCATATTTATCAATTTTGCCTTTCTTGATTTGTTTCTGCAGTTTGAGTTATAATCAGGTTATTTCTTTAGCTCAATACAGTTGTGTTTCTGTAAACCTACTTTATGCTGTTATTGGTATACAGAGTGAATTTCTGTTACAGGTCCAAAATACATTTTATATATGTCTCTGTGTGTGTGTGTGTGTATACATATTATTTTACACAAATGTTTTTTAAATCGGTTCAGGGAGAAAAATATGCAATTATAATTATTTTATATATTATATATTAACATATCTATATAAGTTAATATATAACCTTTACTGGTGCTCATGTGTGAGATCAAATTACCATGTGAAGTCACTTGAATTTCAGCCTAAAGAACTTCTTATAAGATGGGTTCCAGCAGCAAATTCAGTTTTATCTGAGAATATATTTATTTCATCTTCATTCCTGAAAGATAGTTTTCCTAGACACAAGATTCTTGGTTTGCAATTCTTTCCATCAAGTACTTTGAATATGTTATCCCACTGCATTTCTGCCTCTATATGATGAGAAGCCACCCGTTGATGTTATTGGGGTTCCCTTATAAGAAGCTGTTTTTCTCTTGATGGTTTCAAGATTTTCTCTTACCTTTAGATTTTCAGCATTTTTACTATAATGTGTCTTTTTGGAAGAGGGCATGGCAACCCACTCCAGTATTCTTACCTGGAGAATCCCCATGGACAGAAGAGCCCAGTGGGCTACTGTCCATGGGGTTGCAAAGTGTCAACTGAGCGACTAAGCACAAAAGTTTATTCCTCTTGGAGTTTGTTGAGGTTCCAAAATACACAGATTTATATTTTTCAATAAATTTGGGAAGATTTCAACCATTGTTTCTTCAAATATTTTTTTCTGCCCCTTATCCCCTCCTTGGCTTCCCTAGTGGCTCAGACAGTAAAGCGTCTACAAATGAAGTTCATTCCTTTGGGAAGAGATGCAGAGCTCTCAGTTTTATGGCCTGGTTCTCCCCCTAGGCAAACTCTCTGAGCTATGGCTCTGAAGCTGGTGGTAGGGATAGTGGCACACTTTTGACTAACAACACAATGTTGGGACCTGAACACTTGGTGGAGCTGGGGGTCAGTAGCCTGACGTCTTCTCAACTTCCCAGTCCCAGTGTGCAACTGCTACCTTAAGAGCTAAGGTATGGAGATTGGGGTACCAGTATTCTCAGTGGCACAAGTAAAGCCTCTATGGCACGAGCAGTAACTGGACAGAAGTAAGCCCCTGCCTCTCAGCCCCACTGGGCCAAAATTTGGTCCCAGCAATAGGATTCATATGAGAAAAGCTGATACACCACTTCTCTCAGAAAGATACTCTAGACTAGGAGGTGTGTTCTTGGCTGCACCAACCTGGAGTGGACTTTGCATATTACTAAGCTAGGAAAGGGGGAAAAATGAAGTAAGTCTGGATTCAAATACCAAACTTTGGTTGTTCTTATAATGTTTAAGCAGATTTTCTTTACGCCTATAGAACTATTCCAGAAACTTTAAATGACAGCTTTAAAAATAAATACACAAACAATTTTCACCATTCAATGGGAAGTGGGTCCACAGAAAACTTCCTGCTGTCCTGACAGAAATGGACTATCCATACAAAACCTTTAACTCAACTGTCTTTTAACAAATTCTTAACGTGTCATTCTCATCATCCCCTCCCCCAACAAGACTCTTCTTGTTGACTACCATCAACCAAAAAAAAGTAGTTTGCTTTTCCCTCTAACTCTCAACAAGAAAAACAGATGAATTATATTTCCACAGATATAACCCATATCACAAACCATCATTACCATCACACTCCCCAAAACTCAGTTAATTTGTGTTTCTTGATTTGCCATTCCTGACCAGTCATTAGACATTTCATCATTTACTGGATTATAAAAAGCATGGAACAAAACTTATTTCAAATGAACTGTACAAGAAACCATTTAAACAAAAATTGCAAGTTATATTCCCCTAAATAGTCCTCTTTGTAAATAAATATTTTCACATAACTAATTTAACAAAAGAAAAAAATATCTGCTTACTGAAATAAAACTTAAAGGTGGCTTTAAGCTATTCAACACATATTTGGGCTTCCCAGGTAGCACTAGTGGTAAAGAATATGCCTGCCAATGCAAAAGACGCAAGAGATGGGGGTTCGATTCCTGGGTCAGGAAGAAACCCTGAAGTAGGAAATGGCAACCCACTCCAGTATCCTTGCTTAGAAAATTCCACGGACTGAGGAGTTTGGCGGCTGACAGTCCATGGGGCTGCAAAGAGTCGGACATGACTGAGTAACTGAATACACACATTTCAATTTACTGAAGTGGAAGACCCTAAACATATAAAAGCTGCATTTTGTATAATAAACTAGTTTTTATTTCTACTGGGAATTCCCATCTATCAAGATGACCTTACACCTGATTTACACTGTTGTATAGCAGAAACCAACACAACATTGTAAAGCAATGATCCTCCAATTAAAAATAAACTTGAAAGAAAAACTAAAAGTAGATACACACATAAACAGCAACAAAAAAGAATACCTAACTGATAATAAAAATATTTTCTGTAAGGGGAAAGAGGAAGTAAAATAACAAGCATGTTATTTTGATACTGAAGTGACATCTTAGTCATAGGTTAGAATATTAGCATTAGTTCTACTACAGGATTATCCATAAGACACTAAACACACCTAATGTTGAAATATGTAAGCAGCAGATAAGTATATACATAAAGGAATAAATACCACTTGTTTATACCATTTTTGGCAAGTGAAACTATGTTTAAATGCAAGATATAAGATTTCCTAGAAAAAAAAAAAACTAAATAGGTTGGAGTTAAGACACCTAGAACTCTACATACTGAAACCCATTAATTAATTTATAAATTATAAATCCCCAAAGTGAAAAGTGCAGACATAGAGATTAAAAGGAAAAACAAGGACTTCTACTTTCAGCTAAGATAGAATACTGTGATCAGATTTTATGGGAATGTGGACCTATTATGTAACAAAACATTGAGGAAAAAGGAAATGGTAACAACATGAAAAAATACATAAGGCTTTTTTCTTAATATTTAAGTCTCCTTAAAAGATAACTATTTAAAAGTTAACTACTACACAGTGCTTAGTTTACAACACATGTAAAAGTAAAATATAAGAAAGTAACAGCACAAAAATCAAGAGAGGAGAAATAGAAGTACATTACTACAAGGTAATTATAAGTGTAATATCATTAAATGGGAGACTATATTAAGTTAAAGCAAGTACTAAAAAAAAAGGTATTATCTAATACTAAAAAAAAAAAAAAGTTATATCTAACACAAAGGAGATAAAAATGAACCATAAAAATACTCCATCCAAAAGAAGGCAGAAAGAGGAAAAAGAATAACGAACAAATGAGACAAGTAGAAAAGAAACAACAAGATGGTGGATTTAAACCTAGCCAGACCATTAGTTACATTAAATGTAAATGGTTTAAATACCTCAAATGAAAAGTTAGAGATTATCAGATCGAGGGTCACAGGGGAACGACAACCCAACTATGTTGTGCCTACAAGAAATACACTTTAAATATAAGACACAAATAGATTACAAGTAAGAAAATGGAAAAAAATACATACCATGTTGATAGCAGTACTAGAGTAGCTATATTAAGAGACTGAGTAGATTCCAAATCAAATAACATTACCAAGGATATAGAGGTCATTTCTTGGTCAATTATACCAAGAGGACATGAAATCCTAAATGTTTATGTACAAAATTAAGAGCTTCAAAAATACAGCAATCAAAAAGAAGTGATAAACTGCAAGGTTAAACAGATAAATTCACAAATACACTCTTTACAATTACACTCACAGATTCCAGTACTCCTTCCTCAATCATAGAAGCAGACAAAAAATTGAACATATTAAACCTGAAAGTAAACAATACTAACAACACAGTTGACCTGACTGACATTTATAAAACACTTCAACCAACTGCAGAATAAATACTTTTTCATCTCAAATACACACAGAGTATTTACTAAGACAGACCACATTCAATCAAAATAAATTTAAAGGAATTCAAAGCATAAATGTGTGTTCTCTGACCACAGTGGATTGAAATTAGAAATCAATAACAAAAAGATATCTGGAAAATCACCAAGTATTTAGAACCTAAATTTCTGTTAATCCATGGGTCAAAAAACAACTCAAAAGAAAAATGAAAAAGTAAATTGAATGGAATGAAAATATAACATATCAAAATTTGTGGAACATCACTAAGGCATTACTTGGAGAGAAACAGTATTTTTATCTATATGGGATACTATATGCAAAATTTATGAAAACATAAGACTGAACATTTAAAAGTAAATCTAAAACTCTACATCATTCTAAAATGTATTTGTGTATCAAAACATCTGTGTATCAAAACATCTGTGTATCAAAACTGTAGTACTGTGGTATACTTAAATATATATACAATTATACTTGTCAATTCGGAGAAGGCAATGGCACCCCACTCCAGTACTCTTGCCTGGAAAATCCCAAGGACGGAAGAGCCTGGGGGGCTGCAGTCCATGGGATCGCGAAGAGTTGGACATGACTGAGCAACTTCACTTTAACTTTTCACTTTCATGCACTGGAGAAGGAAATGGCAACCCACTCCAGTGTTCTTGCCTGGAGAATCCCAGGGATGGGGGATCCTGGTGGGCTACCATCTATGGGGTCACACAGAGTCGGACACGACTGAAGTGACTTAGCAGCAGCAGCATACTTTTCAATTATTAATCAATAAAGCTTTTTTAAAACCCTCAATTATAGAACACATAAAAGAAGACAAGAGAAAACATTTCTAACTTTGGGTTAAGCAAAGACTTCTTAGATGAAATAGTAAAGGAAGCATGATACTTAAAAAGAAAAAAAAATTTATAAATTCAAGTTAATCAAAATTAAAAGCTCATCCTCTTCTCAAGAAACTATAAAAGGACAAACCACAGATTGAAAGAAAATATTATTAAATCATATATATGACAGCATTCCAGATGTCTAAAGAACTCTCAAAAATTAAAATATAAGAAAAACAACTCAATATAAAAAAATGCACAAGCAATATGAATGGACACTTCATCATAGGAAACATGAATTGCATATAAGTATAGGGCTTCCCTGATAGCTCAGTTGGTAAAGAATCCACCTGCAATGCAGGAGACCCCAGTTCAATTCCTGGGTCAGGAAGATCCACTCACTGGAGAAGGGATAGGTTACCCACTCCAGTATTCTTGGGTTTCCCTTGTGGCTTAGCTCATAAAAAATCCACCTGCAATGCACGAGACCTGGGTTCGATCCCTGGGTTGGGAAGAACCCTGGAGAAGGGAAAGGTCACCCACTCTAGTATTCTGGCCTTAAGAATTCCAGGGACTGTAAAGTCCATGGGGTCGCAAAGAGTCGGACACAACCGAGCGAGTTTCACTTTCACATGATAAGTACTCAAAACCACTGGCATTAGGAAAAAGTAATTTTTAACCACAGTGCATCATCGACTCGATAGAGGTGAGTTTGAGTGAACTCCGGGAGTTGGTGATGGACAGGGAGGCCTGGCGTGCTGTGATTCATGGGGTCGCAAATAGTCGGACACGACTGAGCGACTGAACTGAACTGAAGATATTTCTACCCCACTCTACTGCTGCTGCTGCTAGCTGCTGCTAAGTCGCTTCAGTAGTGTCCGACTCTGTGCGACCCCAATGACGGCAGCCCACCAGGCTCCCCCGTCCCTGGGATTCTCCAGGCAAGAACACTGGAGTGGGTTGCCATTTCCTTCTCCAATCTACTAGGAAAGCTAAAATTAAAGACTAACCATCAAGTGTTGGTGAAATTGGGAACCAACTAGAACTCTTATACAATGCTAATAATAATGTAAAATATTATGATAGTATAGGAAAACTTTGGGAGTTTCTTAAATGTTAAACATACACTTACCATATTACCTAGTCATTTCACTTCTACCACACATCTGAAGAACTACAGACAAAGGTTCATAATACTGTACAGGAGGGAGTAACCAATACCATCCCAAAGAAAAACAAGTGCAAGGCAAAATGGTTATCTCAGGAGGCCTTACAAATAGCTGAGAAAAAGACAAAAGTGAAAGGCAAAGGACAAAGGAAAAAAGATATACCCAACTGAACGTAGCATTCCAAAGAATAGCAAGGAGATACAAGAAAGCCTTAAGGGAACAATGCAAAGGAAGAGAGGAAAACGATAGAATGGGAAAGGCTAGAGATCTCTTCAAGAAAATTAGAGATACTAAGCGAACATATCATGCAAAGATGGGCTCAATAAAGGACAGAAAAGGTAAGGACCTAACAAAGGCAGAAGAGAATAAGAAGATATGGCAAGAATACACAAAATTGTACAAAAAAGATCGTAATGATCTGGATAACAACAATAGTGTAGTCACTCACCTAAAGATAGACATCCTAGAGTATAAAGTCAAGGGGGCCTTATACTTCCTACCAACAAAGCTAGTGGAGGTGATGGAATTTCAGCTGAGCTATTTCAAATCCTAAAAGATGATGCTGTTAAAGTGCAGCACTCAACATGCCAGCAAATTTGGAAAACTCAGCAGTGGCCAAGGAAGTGGAAAAGGTCAGTTTTCACTTCAAGCCCAAAGAAGGGCAATGCCAAAGAATGCTCAAACTACCACACAACTGCACTCATTTCACATGCTAGCAAGATAATGCTCAAAATTCTTCAATCTAGGCTTCAACAGTATGTGAACGGAGAACTTCCAGATGTACAAGCCAGATTTAGAAAAGGCAGCAAAACCAGAGATCAAATTGCCAGCATTCTCTGGATCATAGAAAAAGCGAGAGAATTCCAGAAAAACACTTACTTCTGCTTCATCAACTATGCTAAAGCCTTTGACTGTGTGGTCACAACAAACTGTGGAAAATTCTTCAAGAGATGGGAATACCAAACCACCTGTCCTGCCTCCTGAGAAACCTGTATGCAGGTCAAGAAGCAACAGAACTGGACATGGAACAGACTGGTTCTAAACTGGGAAAGGAGTACATCAAGACTGTATATTATCACCCCGCTTATTTAACTTATATGCAGAGTATATCATGCAAAATACAGGGCTGGATGAAGCACAAGCTAAAATTAAGATTGTGGGAGAAATATCAACAATATCATATTTGCAGATGACACCACCCTAGCGGCAGAAAGTGAAAAGGAACTAAAGAGCCTCGTAATGAAGGTAAAAGAGGAGAGTGAAAAAGCTGGCTTAAAACTCAACATTCAAAAAACTAAGATCATGGCATCTGGTCTCATCAATTCATGACAAATAGATGGGGAAACAATGGAAACAGTGAGAGACTTTATTTTCTTGGGCTCCAAAATCACTGCAGACGGTGACTGCAGCCATGAAATTAAAAGATGCTTGCTCCCTGGAAGAAAAGTTATGACAGACCTAGGCAGTGTATTAAAAAGCAGAGACATCACTTTGCTGACAAAGGTCCATGTAATCAAAACTATGGTTTTTCTAGTAGTCATGTATGGATATGAGAATTAGACCATAAAGAAGGCTGAGCACCAAAGACTGATGCTTTCAAACTGTGGTGCTGGAGAAGACTCTTGCGAGTTTCTTGGATTGCAAGGAGAATAAACTAGTCAATCCTTAAGGAAGTCAACCCAGAATATTGATTGGAAGGACTGATGCTGAAACTGAAGCTCCAATACTTTGGCTACCTGACAGGAAGAGCTGATTCACTGGAAAAGACCCATATGCTGAGAAAGACTGAGGAAATTAAAAGATGAGGGCATGAGGAGAAGGGGATGACAGAGGATGAGATGATTGGATGGCATCACCGACTCAATGGACATGAGTCTGAGCAAACTCCGAGACAGTGAAGGACAGGGAAGCCTGGCATGCTGCAGTCCATGGGTTCGCAGAGTCGCACATGAATTAGCAACTGAATAACAACACAACACATCTTTCAGAGTGACTAAAATGCAATACGTAACACTACCAAGTCCTAGCAAAGAGGAGGGGCAATTAGAACCCTCCCATAGTCCTGAAGGGAATGCAAAAATGCTTTAATCATTCCGAAAAGATTTCATATTTTTATATAATTAAATACATGGTTTCAGTATGACCCAGTAATTTCTTTTCCTTTAATGACCCAGTAATTTTACTTCTTTGTATTTACCCAAATAAAATGAAAATTTCTGTTGATACAAAAACTTACATGAGAATGTTTTTAGGAACTTTAATCACCAAAACTTGGAAACAACCTAAATCTCCTTTAATTAGGAAATGCCAAAGAATCTGCAGTATATCATACAACAGAATACTATTTAGCAATAAAAAGGAATCAATTATTGATACAGGCAATAATATATATATAAACCTCATATGCATTGTGCTAAGTAATAGAAGCCATTCTGAAAAGGATATATACAGTACAAGTCCATTAATATGATATTCTTAGAAAGGCAAAATTTAGGGCATAAAATATATTAGTGGTTGCCAGGGTCAGAAAATGAAATGCTGCATTACTGACAAAGGATAAAGCAATTTTGAGAGTGATGGAAATATTATATACCTTCTTGTTTTAGTGGTACTTATACAACTGATTCCATTTATCAAAAGAGGCACAGCTGTATACTAAAAAAGGTAAATTTTACTGTGTGAAAGCAGTGACAGATATTATTTCTTGAGCTCCAAAATCACTGTGGATGGTGACTGCAGCCATGAAATTAAAAGATGCTTACTCCTTGGGAAGAAAGCTATGACAAACCTAGACAGCATATTAAAAAGCAGAGACATCACTTTACCAAAGAAGGTTCATAGCATCAAAGCTATGGTTTTTCCAGAAGTCATGTAGGGATGTGAGAATCGGTCCATAAAGAAGGCTGAGTGCCAAAGAATTGATGCCTTCAAACTGTGGTGTTGGAAAACATTCTTGAGAGTCCCTTGGATTGCGAGGAGATCAAGTAAGTCAATCCTAAAGGAAATCACCCCTGAATATTGACTGAAGGACTGATGCTGAAGCTTCAATACTTTGGCCCCCTGACGCGAAGAGCTGACTCACTGAGAAAGACCCTGATGATGGGAAAGACTAAAGGCAAAAGGGGAAGAGAGCAGAGAATGAGTTTGGTAGGTAGCATCACCGACTCAAAGGACATGAATTTTAGCAAACTTCAAGATAGTGAAGGACAGGGGAACCTAGTATGCTGCAGTCCACAGGGTCTCAAAGAGTGGGACATGACTTAGTGACTGAAACAACAACAACATTGTATTTAATTTTAGAAAGTGGGAAAATGGTTTCACTGCTTAAATCAAGCAAAAAAACTCTAGGTACATAAAAGCCAGCAATTTCCTCCTAATCTATGTCTTCTTTTCGTCACTGCACATTTCATACAATCATTGTTTTATAACCAGCAAGAATAGCCAGGAAGTAAAAAAGTAGAAAATGAGGCCTTAATAGAGGTAAAGGCTAGATCTAAAGGTTCTAAAAATGAAATATAAATAATTAGGTAAAATAGTCTTTTAGATGAAAAACTAGATAAGAAATAATGATCATTTAAACTGCTTTAGAGTACTTCCCTGGTGGCGCAGCAGTAAGAATCTGACTAATGCAGGAGACACAGGTTCAATCCCTGGTCTGGGAAGATTACACCTGCTGTGAACAAGTAAGCCCGTGCATCCCAACTACTGAAGCCTGTACACTCTAGAGCCCGTGCTCCACAAGAAGAGAAGACACTGCAATGAGAAGCCCATGCACTGCAACTAGAGAGTAGGCCCTGCTCTCCAAAACTAGAGAAAGTCCATGTGCAGCAATGAAGACCCAGCACAGCCAAATAAATATAGCAACAGTGTGTACATGTTAAAAAAAAATTTCAACTGCTTTGGGAAGCTGAAATGATATTGTTTGTTTTATTTTCACATCTAAGTTTAAAAGACACAAGCACACAGAAAACAGTTTTTAAGTGACCTTTTCCATTTGTAATAATCTATAAATAACCTGTAAATATTATCTATATTATAGATTGTAAATATTATCTATATTAAAAATAATCTATAAATATTAAACACTCCAACAACAAATGGTTCCACATAGTCAAACCAAATATACACCAAATTCAAAAATAAAGAAAACCCATGAACTATATAAAAGTGACAAATTCTCTGTATCTCAGTTCTCTCAATGTTTTTGTTGTTGTTCAGTTGCTAAGTCATGTCTGACTCTGTGATCCCATGGACTAGCTAGCCAGGTTCCTCTGTCCATGGGATTTCCCAGGGAAGAACACTGGAGTGGGTTGACATTTCCTTCTCCAGGGGTTCTTCCTGACACAGGGATCAAACCTGCATGTCCGGCATTGGGAGGCAGATTCTATACTGCTGAGCCATGAGAGAAGCCCTCCTGCTAGTGCCACTTACTTACTTCAGCAGTGTCTCATTCTTTACCACCCGCTGAACCATGGCCTGCCAGGCTCCTCTGTCCATGGGATTCTCCAGGCAACAATACTGGAATGGGCTACCATTTCCTTCTCCAGGGGAGCTTCCCAACCCAGGGATCTAACCCACGTCTCTTAACGTCTCCTGCACTGGCAGGTGGGTTCTTTATCACTAGTGCAACCTGTTCTCTCAATAGCAACCTCTAAATTTTCTTCTTCGATAATCTCCTTCTTCTACAGGCAAAACATTCTATAACTTTAATGAAATTTATTGTTGCTAAAATATCTCAGTATAATTTTTGTCCTCAAGAGTCAATCAGTTCAGTTCAGTCGCGTCCGACTCTTGGCGACCCCATGAATCACAGCACGCCAGGCCTCCCTGTCCAAAACCAACTCCCGGAGTTCACTCAGACTCACCTCCATCGAGTCGGTGATGCCATCCAGCCATCTCATTCTCTGTCGTCCCCTTCTCCTCCTGCCCCCAATCCTTCCCAGCATCAGAGTCTTTTCCAGTGAGTCAACTCGTCACATGAGGTGGCCAAAGTATTGCAGTTTCAGCTTTAGCATCAGTCCTTCCAATGAACACCCAGCATCAATCTCCTTTAGAATGGACTGCTTGACTCTCCTTGCAGTCCAAGGGACTCTCAAGAGTCTTCTCCAGCACCACAGTTCAAAAGCATCAATTCTTCGGCGATCAGCTTTCTTCACAGTCCAACTCTCACATCCATACATGACCACGGGAAAAACTATAGCCTTGACTAGACGGACCTTGGTTGGCAAAGTAATGTCTCTGCTTTTTAATATACTATCTAGGTTGGTCATAACTTTCCTTCCAAGGAGCAAGCGTCTTAATTTCATGGCTGCAATCAGCATCTGCAGTGATTTTGGAGCCCAAAAAAATAAAGTCTGACACTGTTTCCACTGTTTCCCCATCTATTTCCCATGAAGTGATGGAACCAGATGCCATGATCTTTGTTTTCTAAATGTTGAGCTTCAAGCCAATCTTTTTACTCTCCTCTTTCACTTTCACCAAGAGGCTTTTCTTTAGTTCCTCTTCACATAATTATCCACAATTCCTATAAACCTATTAAAACTTCTCATTGGAGAAATCATCCTGGTCTGTCTTCAACATTATATATATAAAACACTTAGTACTGTACCCAGGAGACAGTAAGCAGTCAGTAGATCACAATACTTTACAAGTCAATTATATTCCTAACAGTTTCCAAAATCTATAACCAGAACAGCACAATTTTTGGCACAAAGAAAAAGATATAAATTTTTAAAAGATACATTTATCTCCATCTTATTTGTTCATAAAAATAATACTCCAAGATATTCTAAGAACTTGAAAGAAATTCAATAATCATTGAGAGCCATTACCTGTAAAAGTAAGATATGGGATTTGGTCCCTGAAAAGGTAAAACCCAGCACCATCTGCTGGCTGCTAGCTCCTTCTTATGAATACAGTGGAAGTGACAGTAAAATAATACAAACATTGATCAATCTCAGAATCTAGTTCAGTAACACTTGAAGACACAGATAATGGTAGGGCATAGTTAGGGAGTCACAGAGCATACGAAAACCAGCAACCACTGTTAAGGAGAATAAATGGGGTTAGGAATTTTAGTTATGTGCCTTTTTATTAAGCTGCATTTTCTGAGATTACTGCCCATGATACCACTATTTTAGTGTAGGAAACCAGCAGAAACAACCAGACATCAGGACTAAAACGGAAGAGAGGAATGCACCCTACCATTGTAAGCAATGCATACAGAGGAGTGTCCCTTCAAAGAAACAGAAGCAACACATGGGTAAACTGTCAAGAATGGATGAACTTGGTATATGTCCGTTTCTCATTCTCTGAATCAATTAGCTAAAGAGTAATATAGAGTGGAAAATAAAGAAACACTGAACCATCACTAATACAGGGAGTACAGATAAATACACCCAAATGCATGAGAAATAACTTAAAGGAGCAGAATCAATCCCAAAAACGATTTTTTAAAAATTTTTAATTGTTTGGCTATACCAAGTAGCATGCAGGATCTTAGTTCTCCAACCAAGGATCAAACCTACACCCCCTGCAACGGAAGCACACTCTTAACCACTGAACTGCCAGGGAGGTCTCCCCAAAACGATTTTGAGGAATCATAATAAATATACATGGGAAAAGATTAGAAGCATGAAGCAGGAATAATCAATCAAGAAGAAACTGTCTATAAAAATATAACAATTGAAATAAATAATGTTTAAATGTTATGAGTAACAGAATGGACAGAAGTGAAAAACAGTTGAGTAATCATTAAAGTTGAATCCAGGATATGTCCCAAGGAACATCAGAGAGCAATGAAATACTAAAAAGTAAAAGCAAAATAGGGAAAGTATCAAAACTATAAGTGTAAATATCCATCCAACAGAAATTCCATAAGCAAAGGAAAAATGAAGGGGAAGAATTAAAAAATATATATACTGGCCAAGAATTTCACAAGATTCAGTATTTGATTTCAGACTGAAACAGCTTAGAGTCCTAAGAACATAAGAAAAAAGACTATACCTAAACGTAAAAGAGTGAAATTGAAGCCTTTCAGAAAAAAACTACACACAGCTATTTGTTATCACTGTTCAGTTGCTCAGTCGTGTTTAACTCTTTGTGAGCCCATGTATTGCAGCATGCTAGGTTTCCCTGTCCTTCATTATCTCCAGGAACTTGCTCAAACTTGTCTATTGAGTTGGTGATGTCATCCAACCATCTCATCCTCTGTTGTCCCCTTCTCCTCCTTCCTTCAATCCTCCCCAGCATTAGGGTGTTTCCAATAAGTCAGCTCTTCTCATCAGGTGGCCAAAGTACTGGAGCTTCAGCATCAGTCCTTCCAATGAAAATTCACTGTTGATTTCCTTCAGGAATGACTGGTTTGATTTCCTTGTAGTCCAGGGGACTCTCAAGAGTCTTCTCCAGCACCACAGTTCAAAGGCATCAATTCTTTGGTATTCACCCTTTTTTATTGTCCAGCTCTCATATCTGTATATGACTACTGGAAAAACCATCGCTTTGACTAGACGGACCTTTGTCAGTGAAGTGATGTCTTTGCTTTTTTAATACGCTGTCTAGGTTTGTCACTGTTTTCTTCCAAGGAACAAGCATCTTTTAATTTCATAGCTGCAGTCACCATCCACAGTGATTTTGGAGCCCAGGAAAATAAAGTCTGTCACTGTTTCCACTGTTTCCCCATCTATTTGCCATGAAGTGGTGGGACCAGATGCCATGATCTTAGTTTTCTGAATGCTAAGTTTTTAAGCCAGCTTTTTCACTCTCCTCTTTCACTTTCAAGAGGATCTTTAACTCCTTTTTACTTTTTGCCATTAGGGTATTGTCATCTGCATATCTGAGGTTATTGATATTTCTCCCTGCAATCTTAATTCCAGCTTGTGGTTCATCTAGCCCGGCATTTCACGTGACATACTCTGCATATAAGTTAAATAAGCAGGATGACAATATACAGCCTTGACATACTCCTTTCCCACTTTGGAACCAGTCTGTTGTTCCATGTCCACTTCTAACTGTTGCTTCTTGACCTGAGAACAGGTTTTGCAGGAGGCAACTAAGGTGGTCTGATATTCCCATCTCTTGAAGAATTTTCCACCGTTTGTTGTGATCCACACAGTCAAAGGCTTCAGAGTAATCAATGAAGCACAAGTAGATGTTTTTCTGGAATTCTCTCCCTTTTTCTGTGATCCAACGGATGCTGGTAATTTGATCTCTGGTTCCTCTGCCTTTTCTAAATCCAGCTTGTACATCTGGAAGTTCTCCGTTCACATACTGTTGAAGCCTAGATTGAAGGATTTTGAGCATTATCTTGCTAGCATGTGAAATGAGAGTAATTGTGGGGTAGTGAATATTCTTTGGCATTGTCCTTCTTTGGGATTGGAATGAAAACTGACCTTTTCCAATCCCATGGCCACTGTTGAGTTTTCCAAATTTGCTGGCATATTGAGTACAGCACTTTAGCAGCATCAACTTTTAGGATCTGAAATAGCTCAGCTGAAACTTCATCACCCCCACTGGCTTTGTTCGTGTGGACCACTTGACTTCACATTATAGGATCTTGGCTCTCTGTGAACCATCATCATGGTTATCTGGGTCATTAAGATCTTTTTTGTATAGAGAGAAACAAAAACCTCTTGACAAGACTGGGCACAGAGGGCACATACTTCAACATAACAAAGGCCATATTACGTTAAGTCCACAGTTAAGACCATACTCGATATCAAAAAACTGAAAGCATTTCCTTTAAGATCAGGAACAAGACAAGGATGCCCACTCTCACCACGTTTATTCAACACAGTACTGGAAGTCCTAACCACATCAATCAGACAAGAAATAAAAGGAATCCAAATATAAAAGAAAGAAGTAAACTGCCACTGTTAGGAGATGACATGATACTATACATCAGTTCAGTTCAGTTCAGTTCAGTTCAGTCGCTCAGTCGTGTCCGACTCTCTGCGACCCCATGAATCACAGCACGCCAGGCCTCCCTGTCCATCACCAACTCCCGGAGTTCACTCAAACTCATGTCCACAGAGTCGGTGATGCCATCCAGCCATCTCATTCTCTGTCGTCCCCTTCTCCTCCCGCCCCCAACCTTTCCCAGCATCAGAGTCTTTTCCAGTGAGTCAACTCGTCGCATGAGGTGGCCAAAGTATTGCAGTTTCAGCTTTAGCATCAGTCCCTCCAATGAACATCCAGGATTGATCTCCCTTAGAATGGACTGGTTGGATCTCCTTGCAGTATAAGGGACTCTCAAGAGTCTTCTCCAACACCACAGTTCAAAAGCATTGATTTTTCGGCGATCAGCCTTCTTCACAGTCCAACTCTCACATCCATACATGACCACAGGAAAAACCATTGCCTTGACTAGACGGACCTTGGTTGGCAAAGTAATGTCTCTGCTTTTTAATATACTATCAAGGTTGGTCATAACTTTCCTTCCAAGGAGCAAGCGTCTTTTAAAGAAAACCCTAAAGACACCACCAAAAAACTACTGGAACTCATCAATGAATTTGGTAAAGCTGAAGGATGTAAAATTAATATGCAAAAAACTGTTGTACTTCTATACACTAACAACAAAGTTATCAGAAAGAGAAATTAAGACAGCAATCCCATTCACAATTGCATTAAAAAGAACAAAATACTTAGAAATTAATCTAATTTAGAAGGAAAAAGTCCTATACTCTGAAAGTCATGACACCGATGAAAGAAATTAAAGACAACACAAACAGAAATACATAAAGAGTTCCTGGAGTGAAAGAATTAATATTGCTAAAATTATTACATATTACTCAAAGTAGTTGCATATTACTCAAAGCAAACTACAGATTCAATGCAATCCCTATCAAAATATCTATAGCACATTTCACAGAACTAGAACAAATAATTCCCAAATTTGTATGGAAACACTAAGAATGCAAATAGCCACAATAATCTTGAGAAAGAAAAAAGGTGGACTCTCTGATTTCAAACTACACTACAAAGTAATAGTTATCGAAACAGTGTGGCACTGGCCCCAGCCCCTAAACAGACATACAGAGATCAAGGAAACAGAACAGAGAGCCAGAAATGAACCCAATTAATCTACAACAAAGGAGACAAAATATGCAATGGAGAAAATACAGCCCTTTCAATAAAAGCTGTTTGGAAAACTGAATAGCTACATGAAAAAGAAACAAACTGGAATACTCTCTCACATCATCCAAAAAAATAAATTCAAACAGGATTAAATTCTTATTTAAATTTAAGACTTGAAAGCAAAAAACTTCTAGAAAAAACTTACAGGCAATACTCTCTTTGATACCAGTCTTAGTAATATTTTTTAGGATACATCTCTTCAGGCAAGGGAACCAAGCAAAAATAAACAAATGGAACCATATCAAATTGAAAAACTTCTGCATAGCAAAGGAAACTATCAACACAATGAAAAGGCTGCCTACTCAACAGAGAATACATCTGCCAACAATATACCTGATACGGGTTTAATACCAAACTATACAAGGAACTCATACAACTCAACATCAAAGCAACAAAAATTGGGCATACGATGTGAACAGACATTTTTCCAAAGAAAAAATACAAGTAGCCAAAGAGCACATGAAAAGATGCTCAACATCTCTAATCACTGGGAATATGCAAATCAAAGCAACAATGAGATATCACCTCCCGCCTTTTAGAATGGCTACCATCAAAAAAGAGAACAAATAAGAAGCACTGGAGAGAATGTGGCAAAAAGTAAATGAACTTTGGTGCACTGTTGGTAGAAATGAAATGTGGGGGAACCGTTAACAGAAACTGTATGGTGATTCTTCAAAATAATAAAAAGAGAACTCCACATTACCCAGCAATTCTACTCCAAGGTTTTTATCCACAGAAAACAAAAGCACTGATTAGAAACAATACATGTACTGTTATGTTCATTGCAGCATTGTTTACAATAGCCAAGATAAGATACATCTAAGGTGCCGATCAATAGATAAACAGATAAAAATAACGAACAGATAAAGATACACACACACACACACACAATGTAATATTACTCAGGCATAAAAAAGAATGAAATCTCGCTATCTGCAACAACATGAATGGACCTAGAGGGTACTATTCTAAGTGAAATAACTCACTGAGAAAGACAAACACTGTTATGATTTCACTTATAAGTGGAATCGAAAAAACAAAATAAATGAACAAATATGACAAAAGAGAGCAAGAGTTACAGATCCAGAGAATGAAACAAGTGGCCGCCTGGTGGGACTGGGACTGAGGGTAAAGAAAAATGTGAGCAAGATTAAGAGGTACGAACTTCCAGTTGCAAAATATTAAAGTAATCTCCAGTATAAAAGGTACAGTGTGGGGAATATAGTCAATAACTAAGCAATATCTTTCCATGGTGACAAACTGTAATTAGATTTACGGTGGGAATCCTTTTGAAATGACAGAAGAAAATCACTATGCTGTGTAATAGGACCTAATGTGTTGTAGGTCAATTATACTTCAAAAACAAACATACAAACAAACTCATAGAAAAAGAGATCAGATTTGCACTTACCAGATGCAGGGGGTTGGGGGAGGGAGAACTGGATGAAGGTAATCAAAAGGTACTATAATTTCCAGATATACGATAAATAAGTACTAGGGATGCGATGTACAACATGATGAATATAATTAACACTGTTACGTGTTACATGCAGAAGTTGTCAACAGAGTAAATCTCAAGAGTTGTCATCATAACAAAGAAAGCTTTTCTCCTATTATTTTAATTTTATATCTATATGAAATAATGTCCACTAAACTTAGGAGGAGAAGGGGACGACAGAGGATGAGATGGTTGGATGGCATCACCAACTCAATGGACATGGGTTTGGGTAGACTCCGGCAGTTAGTGATGGACAGGGAGGTCTGGTGTGCTGTGGTTCACAGGGTCGCAAAGATTGGACACGACTGAGTGACTGAACTGAACTGAAACTTACTGTAATAATTATTTCATGATGCAAATCAAATCATTATGCTGTATACCTTAAACTTACATTAAGTGCTATATGTCAATTATATCTCAATAAAACTGGCGACAAAGCTTCTGACAAGGAGGGTGAGAAGAGATCACACAGAAAAGAATAAGATCAACTGATCAAATGTTCTCAAAAGCAACACAAGAACAACAAAAGAAAAATGAAGGGGGTGGGAATGCAACAATTAGAGACAAATATGAGTATTATATACTGTTAACAAGATGAGTGTGAATATATATGTGCAGGCTCAGTGTACATAAAGCAACAACTGAAAAATCTGGTGCAGAAGCAACAAATCAACAATTTTAACTAGAGGTTAATTTGCACTTGAAAAATTATGAAGCAAAAAATTATGAAAAAAAGGTCAAAGATTTGAAAAATGCTACCTTGAAAGATTGGTATGACATTACAACAAACATAAGATTATATTCTTTGTGAGCTTACACAGAACATTCATAAAAACTGATCATGTAATAGGCTACAAAGATACCTTGATAACCCCAAATTAACAAAATACAAGCTGTTCACAAAGCATAAGGATATAAATTAAAACCAAAATAAATAAGACAATCAAAAGAGAACTTTAAAAATCTTTTACCCAGAAAGTAATCTGTGAATTATTGAGGAAATGCTATAATAGAGGTGAATGACAAAGAAAAACATGTCAAGGTATGTGAAATCCAACTAGGACTTAAAAAGAGAAACTTAAAGATTTGAAAACATTTATCAGAAAAAAAGAATCATTAAAAACAAGCTCTAGGACACTCTGAAATATCATATAAATGAAAAGTACTTTTTAAACTATCTGTTCCGTTCCGTCGCTCAGTCATGTCCAACTCTATGAGACCCCGTGGACTGTAGCCTACCAGGCTTTTCCGTCCATGGGATTCTCCAGGCAAGAATACTGGAGTGGGTTACCGTTTCCGTCTCCAGGGGATCTTCCCGACCCAGGGATCGAACCCCGGTCTCCCGCGTTGGAGGCAGACGCTTTAACCTCTGAGCCACCAGGGAAGCCCATAAAACTCCCCAAATGTAGAGTATTACTTTAAAATGCAGTTAAAATTGTTTTCTAAGTTGAAATGTCTTAGTTGGAATTCATTATCAAAATTACTACACTAAAAGAAACTATCATTAATGTTCATATGTTTACATACAAAATATTATGGGATCTATTAATATACATAGCTGAATATACACATTTTCCTCCATTTACAGTAAGATGCATGCACCAATTATCTTTACAATCTCAAACTGGTAATAATTTAACTTTAAAATAAAACCTAAAATAAGACCTAAAATCTTCTAGATCACAATGCATCTTAAGTGGACTACAACATCAAGTGATCATTTCTTTTGTGGAAAATAGCTACAAAAAAAGTATTTATTTTAATAAAGTACTACTTGATTTTACTCTGCATATTACATCTATTTTTGATAAACAGTCTGTAAATCAAGTATCTGCACATCAAATTGTATTGTATTTCACTGTATCCCCATAAATGCATACATATATTATTAGAACTGGTTAACAAATTCAATATACACTCAGACATCTTTGGAAACTAAATGTTTCACTTAATTCACTATAAGTTTCTAAACCCATAGGTTACATATCTATAGAAGATTAGAATACAACAGACCTAAGACTGAAGTTCTATCAAGCACAATCTGTTCTTTTAGCGGTAACTCAGAAGGCACTTCAGCAACTGAGAAAGTATCTCAAAATAATGACTAACAGAAACTGCTAACCATCTGCACACACTCACATATTCTCTCCAAGTATGTGTGTTTACATGTGCATGTCTGTGTTCTTTTATCACAAGAGAATTTTCAGCAAAACATCTGCATGTGACATTTTGGAGAATGTATAAAAGTGTCCTTTATGGCTTGTTTTATGATGAATTTTATGAATGTTCAGTACACGTGCTCAGCTGCTTCAGTCGTGTCCAACTCTTTGCAACCCCACAGACTGTAGTCCACCAGGCCCCTCTGTCCATGGGACTTTTCCAGCAAAAATATTGGAATGGGTTGCTATCTCCCCCTCGAGGGGATCTTCCCAACTCAGGGATTGAACGTTCATCTCCCTGTGTCTCCTGCACTGCAGGTGGATTCCTTACCACTGAGCCAATGGGAAAGCTCCCAAGTCTCCTTTGTATGAAAAAATTTCAGTCAATGGAAAAGGCAAGGGCTCTTAAGAGAGAAAGAGTTCCTTAACTCTTTTTATTCTGTGCTGTGGCAGGTCCCAGAGTAGCCATATACATATGGTGCCATGAGACAGAAGTATAGGGTACATAAGAGGCTGATGGGCTTTCTTATAGACATATTACCAGTCCTGGACTATTTATGTCTGGACAGTTACATGAACAATAAACAAACTTACGTCATGAATAAGTCACTATTATTTTCATGTTTATAACAGCAAAGAAAACAGTACTCTATTAATAGAGTTTGGGTCAATGTCATCTAGTGGAGTATTAGAAAGTCTAAGAAGCTGGACTAAATCCTGATTTAGCAAAATGTCTTAAATGGCTGTTTCACATATTAATCATTTCCTAATATATGTCCAATTATTTAATCTTCTATATTTTTCTCAAGAAAGGACTATGTATCACATCAAAAGACAACATAAGCTTTCTACCAGAAAAACAAAACTTGTGCTGTCTTGAAAGATCACTTTGTCAGTGGAAATACAGTTTGTCATAAGGAATTGACAAATGACAATTTAATATTTTGATCTTTGTATTTGTATATTCACTAAACAGACTATATTAGAAAAAATACTGGAGAGCAAATACATTTCTCGTTGAATGTCCTTACTAATGGTTAACTGAAGGAACCACGTAGCTATCCAAGTTCAAGAATATAAAATAATCCACAAATTAAAGATCTAATTGAAATGCTTTCTCAAATTGCATTCAGATGACAACAGTAGGAAGAATTTGCAATGAAGTACTGTAAGCCTAATCCTACCAACACTCCATCCTAAATATTTGTTAATTCACCAGTGAGGGTTCCATTTTTAACCTTCCATTTTTAACTCTAAAAACTTGAACAAAGTCTACAAATTCTATCTAAATAAGAGCACTTTTTGCACAGCCAACCTAATTGACATCTTGAAAATAATGACTTAAGGATCTCTGTGAAGAAAACCAGTCCTTATCATCTAATATGGGGCAAGAGTGGGAGAGAGGTTCAAGAGGGAGGTGATACGCATGTATTTATGACTGATTCGTGTTGTTGTATGGCAGAACACAACATTGTAAGGCAATTATCCTCCAATTAAAGCTAAATTTAAAAATAAAGAAATTATATATATCAATTCAGTTCAGTTCAGTCACTCAGTCGTGTCTGACTCTTTGCGACCCTATGAATCATAGCACGCCAGGCCTCCCTGTCCATCACCAACCCCCAGAGTTCACTCAAACTCATGTCCATCAAGTCGGTGATGCCATCCAGCCATCTCATTCTCTGTCGTCCCCTTTTCCTCCTGCCCCCAACCCCTCCCAGCATCAGGGTCTTTTTGAGTCAACTCTTCGCATGAGGTGGCCAAAGTATTGGAGTTTCAGCTTTAGCATCAGTCCTTCCAATGAACACCCAGGACTGATCTCCTTTAGCATGGACTGGTTCAATCTCCTTGCAGTCCAAGGGACTCTCAAGAGTCTTCTCCAACACCACAGTTCAAAAGCATCAATTCTTCGGCGATCAGCTTTCTTCACAGTCCAACTCTCACATCCAAACATGACCAATGGAAAAACCATAGCCTTGACTAGACGGACCTCTGTTGGCAAAGTAATGTCTCTGCTTTTTAATATGCTATCTAGGTTGGTCATAACTTTCCTTCCAAGGAGTAAGCGTCTTTTAATTTCATGGCTGCAATCAGCATCTGCAGTGATTTTGGAGACCCCAAAAATAAAGTCTGACACTGTTTCCACTGTTTCCCCATCTATTTCCCATGAAGTGATGGGACCATGCATATATACATATAAAGTCAGGGTTTCCCCTGGTGGCTCAGTAGTAAAGAATCCACCTGCCAATGCAGGAGACACAGGTTTGATCCCTGGTCCAGGAAGATTCCACACGCTGCAGAGCAATTAAGTTCATGCACCACAACAATTGAGCCTGTGCTCTAGAGCCCAGGAGCTGCAACTACTGAGCCTGAGAACCCAGAGCCTGTGCCACTGCAAAGAGAAGTCCATGCACTACACCTAGAGAGCAGCCCCACTCGCCACAATTAAACAAAGTAGGCATGTAGCCAGAAGACCCAGCACAGCCAAAAATAAAATAAGTAACATTTTTAAAAATATAAGGTAAAATAAAACCTCAAACAGCAAAAAAAAAGAAAAACAGTCCTTAGCCAATCATCCCAAATTATAAAATGAAAGGAGAGTAGATATTTCTTTTGAATTTTAAACTCCTTTTCCTTGTAATAAAGATGCAGAGAAAGGAATGGACTGAACTTTTCTCCTTAATTCAGGCTGTAGCTTGGAAGGGTGAGGCCTCACTGGTAGGCAACAAAGGGAATATTCTTGAATTTTCTCTGAATGTCAGTGTTCCATATTTTGTCTATGTTACAACCTCCTCTGCTCCTTTTGGTAGGCAAAAGTAAACCCATGCCTTGGATGTTATAGGCAAGGAAGTTTAGGAAAAATTAACACTGTTCAAAACACTGGATTATTATCATTTAGGAATACCAGTCCTCTATTTGTAGGTAGAATGTTCCCCAGTTACATACTTCTTCACACACTAAGATGAGTTGGGGTGGAGGTAATTTTTACTAGCCCTAAGCTTTGATTCCCCTGGCAAGGTCCTACAGATTTGACACTGTCAGCCATCTCTTTACTGCCCAACCTATCAACCTCACAAAGGAGAGAGAAGTGTCCCCAGATCTTTCATCATGAAGGACCCAGAAGCTTCGTAGCCACAGCTGGTTCAAGCCGGGACACTCACCCACCACGGGCCGGCTTGGTACCTCTGAGCCCTTCCATGCCCGGCTGCCTGAGCCCACCCAGGCAGGGCCGGGTCCACTGTGCCGGCATTGAATCCTGATTATTTTAAGCTACCTGGGGAAACGGTTTTCCTTGCCAATGTTTGATTTAGGAGTAGGCATGTGACTGACTTTGGACCAAAGAGACACCTGGGAAAATCCACTGGGGGACTTCCAGGAAAAACTTTCCCGCTCTTGATACTCAAGGTTTCTCTTCTTCCTCTGGACATGCACTCTCTAATATGATAGCCACTAGGCACAGGTGGCTATTTAAAATTAAATTAATTAAAATTAAGTGAAATTAAAATTTCAGTTCCTCAGTCAGACTAGTTACATATCAAGTGCTCAGTGCTCACCCGGGACTAGTGGCTGCCATATGGGACAGTGCAGACACAGAGCATTTCCATCGTTGCAGAAAGTTCTATTGGATAATGCTGTGCCTGGATGTTTTCAGTTTGGATTTGATGCTGAAACAGTGGTAGCCAGCTGAAAAACACTGAAAGAGGCTAGGGATCACCAGTGAAAATGGAGATAATCTGAGGTTTTGAAAGGTTGGCTTCCCTGATAGCTCAGTTGGTAAAGAATCCACCTCCGATACAGGAGACCTCAGTTCAATTCCTGGGTCAGGAAGATCCACTGGAGAAGGGATAGGCTATTCTTGGGTTTCTCTTGTGGCTCAGCTGGTAAAGAATCCGTCTGCAATGTGGGAGACCTGGGTTCGATCCCTGGCTTGGGAAGATCCTCCTGAGAAGGGAAATGCTATGGACTCCAGTATCCTCACCTGGAGAATTCCATGAACTGTATAGTCCATGGGGTCGCAAAGAGTCAGACACGACTGAGAGACTTTTCACTTCACTTCAAGCTTTGTGATCACTATTTAAAAATCACTCACAAGTAGGGAAAATATAGAAATGTTCAAACCCAGTCAAATCAGTGTAGTGTCAAAATAAGATTCCAAGTAACAACAAAGCCCCACATATTCCACTAGATCATTTTTCTTACTCCCAAACATTTTCTCCAAAATAATCCACATATACTAGTTACACAAATGCATGTCCAGGAATACCCAATATTAGAAAACAAATTCTAAAAAACTCTAAATGGATATGTACCTGTCTTCAGTTCAGCCTGATTTCATCATGAGTATAGATAAACACTTATCCCGACTAGATCCCATTTCACATGTTTTTGGGAAAACAGAAAGGAAAAAGATTGCTAAGTTACTGGAGCAGAAGTGCTGAGATCCAGAGCTTGTTAAGAAAAAAAAAAAATGGGGCTTCCCTGGTGGTCCAGTGGTTAAGAATTTGTCTGCCAAGGCAGGCAACACGGGTTCAGTCACTGGTTCAGGATTTTCCACAGGCCACGGAGCAACTAAGCTTGTGCACCACAACTACTGAGCCTATGGGCTGAAACTACTAAAGCCCGCACCCTGGAGCTCCCCAAGAGAAGCCACCAAAATTAGAAGCCTGCCACCACAACTAGAGAGTAGCCCCTGCTTGCCACAACTAGAGAAAGCCTGCACACAGCAACAAAGACCCAGCATAACCAAAAACAAATAACTTTTTAAAGTGAACTTAGAGATGAAATTGTAAAAAGTTCCTTTTAGCATAGAGCTAGAAGATAAACTCGGAGGAGGCAATGGCAAGCCACTCCAGTACTATTGCCTAGAAAATTCCATGGATGGAGGAGCCTGGTAGGCTGCAGTCCGTGGGGTCGCTAAGGGTCGGACACGACTGAGCGACTTCACTTTCACTTTCCACTTTCCACTTTCACACATTGGAGAAGGAAATGGCAACCCACTCCAGTGTTCTTGCCTGGAGAATCCCAGGGACGGGGGAGCCTGGTGGGCTTCCGTCTATGGGGTCACACAGAGTCGGACACGACTGAAGTGACTTAGCAGCAGCAGCAGAAGATAAACTAAACTAATATATAAAATCCAAAATTTTATATGACTGTAACTAATGATGCTGGCTGTTGGCTGTTTAGTCACTAACTTGGGTCCAACTCTTTGCAATCCCTGTTTTCTTGTTTGCTTATTTGATTCCACATATAACTGAGATCATACTGCAATACTTTGGCCACCTCATGCAACGAGTTGACTCACTGGAAAAGACTCATGCTGGGAAAGGTTGGGGGCGGGAGGAGAAGGGGACGACAGAGAATGAGATGGCTGGATGGCATCACTGACTCTATGGACATGAGTTTGAGGGAATTCCGGGAGTTGGTGATGGACAGGGAGGCCTGGCGTGCTGTGATTCATGGGGTCGCAGAGAGTCGGACACAACTGAGCGACTGAACTGAACTGATATGGTATTTATTTTTTTCTGTATGACTTATTTCATCTAGCATAGTACCGACCTCAATGACACAGACAAAAGATTGGTGGTTGCCTGGAGGTGGAATTGGGGTGGGAATTGGGTGATGGGGATCAAAAAGTACAAATTACCAGTTATAAAATGAGTAAGTCATGGGGATGCTATGTACAGCATAATGACTATAGTTAATAATACTGTATTGCATATTTGAAAGAAGTTAGCAGAATACATCTTGAAAGTTCTAATCACAAGGGAAAAAAATCAATTATGTATCAGAGGAATAAATTAGGAGTTTGGGATTAAGAGATATACCCTAGTATATGCAAAATAAATAAACAACAATGACCTACTATACAGATAGGGAACTATACTCAGTATCTTGTAATAACCTGGAATGGAAAAGAATCTGAAAAAGAATAGATATAACTAATCACTTTGTTGTACACCTGAAACACAACATTTAAAATCAAATCTACTTCAATTAAAAAATAAAATAAAATTTAAAAAATCAACTATGTATGATGACCGAAGTTAACTGGACTTGTGATCATTTTGCAATGTATACAAATATTGAATCACTTACATCGTACATCTGAAACTAATATATAGTTATGTCAATTTACTTCCATTTTAAAAGTGCAAAATATAGAAGTAGTAATACAAATAATATTTTATCTGAATATGTGATAAAAATAATATCACTCAGGCAGGTGTGTCTGTCATTCCTGCCATTGCTTTCCCCTAATTCACATCTATACCAATATAAAACTAATTATCCCCAAACATCATTTTTATCAAGAATTTGTTCGTCTCCTAAAACAATAACAAAAAACAACAGAAAACTCACATCCTTGCTATACACAGAATAATTATGGTCAAACACCTTGCCCTGATTTCAGGTCTCCCATATGTGGCACCAATCTTTGGTCGCCATCTTACCTTCCATCAGTCACATGCACAAACCCTCTGATGTAGCAAGGTTCATTTACAAAATTAAACATACTGCATGCCTTCATTTCCCACTTTCCTCATACTAAAAAGTCTTCCATCTCCCCCCCCACAACTAGTCTTTTGATGCAAAGCTCGAGGTCTCTTCCATAAGCTTCTCTCTACCCTCAAACTAAACTGACTTCCTTCTTTTCTTACTTCAGTGACCCTTTTCAGCATTCATTCATCGATCCCATTAGCCACACAGTAAACTCCTATGCACTAAAACTCTATTATGATGATGGGGCTTATAACGACACATAAAACTAAGTCCCTACATCTTAGGCTAACAGTGCTATACAGACAGACGTGAAAAAGTCATTATAGCAATGCTTATAAAAGAGATATAAATGGGGGGTAAGCGGGACCCTAAAGAAGGATCACTTAAGCTGTTTGAAAAGTTAACAAAAGGTTTTTTAGAGGTGACAGTTATGTTAAAATTTTTCAAAGACAGATAGGAGTATGTCAGACACAGAAAAAGGAAAGGAGTTCCAGGCAGAGAAAACAGCAAATACAAAGGCAGAAAAATGAGAAAAATTTATAGAAACCTCTAAACAGAAAAGTATGGCTGAAGAACAGAGTATACTAAGTCTACCAACACATACAAACTGCTCATTCACCAAACCTCAAAACAAATGAAAAAAAGACACAGTATCGCCTCAAAGAATGTGCAAGAATATGGCACCCAGCTGATTAGCACAGTTAATTCAAACAAAAGAAGCAGGACCCAGCACTTAACTTATAAAGCATTTACTGTGGTAGATACCCAAAATAGAGAAATAAAGAGCCACGGCTCTTGCTTTAAAGGAGTTAATGTTTTACTAGGAAAAGTCAGTTTATCGTAGATAGATTTTTAGGTTCAATCCTTATGACAAAGGACTAAGAGAAAACATGCTAAGATATGATATTAACGTGTGCTGTGCTTAGTTACTCAGTCGTGTCCGACTCTTTGTGACCCCATGGACTGTAGCCCACCAGGCACCTCTGCCCATGGGGATTCTCCAGGCAAGAACACTGGAGTGGGTTGCCATGCCCTCCTCCAGGGGATCTTCCCATCTCAGGGATCAAATCCAGGTCTCCCGCACTGTAGGTGGATTCTTTACTGTGTGAGGCACCAGGGAAGCCCATGAATACTGGTGTAAGTAGCCTATTCCTTCCCTAGGGGAACGTCCCAACCCAGGAATCAAATCGAGTTCTCCTGCATTGCAGACAGATTCTTTACCAGCTGAGCTACCAGGAAGCCCATGAAAGTGAAGAGTCGCACAATCCTGCCTGACTCTTTGTGATCGCGCACCAGGATCCTCTGTCCATGGAATTCTCCAGGCAAGAATACTGGAGTGGGTTGCCTTTCCCTTATCCAGGAGATCTTTCTGACCCAGGGATAGAACCCAGGTCTCATGCATTGCAGGCAGATTCTTTATTATCTGAGCCATAAGCCTAGTTCAGATGATATTAATAGTGCTCCTTATTTTCCCCTCCTATGTTCTAGATTGCGTACAATGAGCATGTGTTACTAAACTATGATAATTAAGAAAAATAAAGTTTATAATTTAAACAGTATGAAACTTGACATCTGATAGGTTCTCAGAAAGTATCCGAGTAGGTATCTGCTACTTAAAACCTTAATATTTTACATTTGAAACTTTAGACACCCAAAATATTGCTACTTATCACCACCTCAAGAGCTATGAAACTCGTTGGTACAAATCCTCATTTTTCACCAACCATTAGCCTTCTAACACGGCATCCATTCCTATCATTTCATAGCAAATAGATGGGGAAACAATGGAAACAGTGACAGGCTTTATTTTCTTGGGACTCAAAAATCACTGCAGACGGTGACTACAGCCATGAATTTAAAAGACGCTTGCTCTTGGAAGAAAAGCTATGACAAACCTAGAAGGCATATTAAAAATCAAAGACATTACTTTGCTGACAAAGGTCCGTATAGTCAAGGCTATGGTTTTTCCAGTAGTCATGATTAGATATCAGAGTTGGACCATAAAGAAGGCTGAGTGCTGAAGAATTGATGCTTTTGAACTGTGATGTTGGAGAAGATTCTTGAGGGTCCCTCGGACTGCAAGGAGATCAAATCAGTCAAATCTAAAGGAAATCAACCCTGAATACTGACTGGAAGGACTGATGCTAAAACTGAAACTCCAATACTTTGGCCACCTGATGTGAACAGCGGACTCACTGGAAAAGACCCTGATGCTGAGAAAGATTGAAGGCAGGAGGAGAAGGGGATGATAGAGGATGAGATGGTTGAATGGCATCACTGACTCAATGGATGTGAGTTTGAGCAAGTTCCAGGAGATGGTGAAAGACAGGAAAACCTGGCGAGCTGCAGTCTACGGGGTCACTAAGAGTCGGACACGACCAAGCAACTGAACAACAACAACTTCTCCCCAAGCTTCTGCCCTTGACACCCACCCTTCTTCCATATATAAAGAGTACCCAGAGAGATCCAGATAATAGCATTTTACTGCTCAAAACACTCCAATGGCTTCAGTAAAAGGCAGACTTTACAAAGGCCCTACAAGATCTGCCACTAGCTTTCTCTTATCTCTATGATCTAATCATCTCCAACTCCTCTCCTCTTTACTAACTCTAGCCAGAATGGCCTCCTTGCTATCTTTTGAACACACCAAGCATGCCCATTGCTCTTTGACTTTTATCCCGGATAGTCACCCATCTGGGAGATAGGTTTGCTCCTTCTTCTTCCTTGGGTCTTTATTCAAATGTCATTCTCTTAGACTTCCCAGTCCACGCTATCTAAAGATGTAACACTCTCCCCATCCATAAACTACCTCCTTTATCTGCCTTTTTTTTTTAATTGCACTTATTATTATCTAACATAGCTGCTCTTACTTATTTACTATCTGTCTCCTTTAGCTCCAAAGGGGAAAGACTTTTCTGTTTTCATTACTGACATATCTCTAGTGCATAGAATAGTGTCTGAGAGATGATAAATGATCAGTCATTACTCACTGAACCAGTAAAGGGCAATATTCTGTTTTGGTTAAAAGTTTGATCTCTGGTGGCAGAAGACCTGGATCAAATTCCAGCTCTACCACTTTGTAGTTATGTGACCTTGTGCTAGTTACTTCTCTAAATCTTAGTTCCCTCATCTATAATGATGTTGGTATCAATCTTATAAGAAGGTTTTGAGGATTAGAATAATGCAGGTTGAGCAAAATGCCTGGAAAAGAGTGAAGTTCAATAAATGTTAGCTATTATTTTGATGATTATGAACATGCCTGACCCCCAAAGTGCCTCCAACATTTCCAGTATCCAGTTCTTCAGAAACAGTAGTTATTGGCAAAATTCTTGGATCTTCACATGAGAGTACGAATAGTATGAACAAAATCAGTAACACTCTGTTATCCACTTTCCTTACACAGGATTCTATTCTAGCTTATAAAATGAGATGGAGACACAGTGTCTGTTTAATCTAAAAAAAAAAAAAATTTAAGTGCTACATAAAATTGCACAAAATGCCACATTAATCACAATGCTGATTTATATTCTAAAACTAGAACTGACTCCTCGTGCTTGTTTCATAAAACCACACAAGAAACGGTTATGCTTAAGGCCATGTCAATGGCATACTCAACTACTAATTCTGTTTAGAATTTTTCAGTTCATTCAGAATTCCCCAAATTAGATTTCCCATTTGCTAAGAGGCCCACCATACATACCTACCTGAGTTCCTAAGAACCTCCCCAAGGCAGGGGATCTGATTCAGTCCCAACTATAATGTATCAACATTGAATTAGGAGCTTTAACATTACTTTTAGCAATGATAAAGGCTTTTCCCCTCATCTGTAAGAATAGGAAAATGTCTATTTTGTAAAGTTGTAAAAATCCAGTGAGATGAATATTTGTAAAAATGAACTCTACTATAAACTGTACTATGGCACACATTTTATTATAAAAAGATACATTAAAAGGTTTTAAATAAAAAGCCACAATCCCACAACTACCCCAACCATTTTCATATTCCCTTTAGGAGCTTGTCTTCATACACTTTTTTATAAAGATGAAATCATGTGTACTTCAGAGAAAACAATACAGCACCCTTTTTAGAGCCAGATGGCCCAGGTTCAAATACTAGCTCCTAAAATTACTGTGTGACTTTGGACAAGATTCTTAAAACTCTTTTGTCCTATTTTCTCTTCTATAACATCAGTATAATAGTAATAGTACCTATGTGATTGGGAGGTATGAAGAAGAAATGAATTATTGTAAATCATTTAATATAGCGCTGGGCACAAGCCAAATTCAATAAACAGGTAATAAAAAACAAAATCCTGCTTTTTAAAAACTTAAGATGATGTCATAAAACCAAAAGTACTAAAGTATCACAGAAAGATTCTTCAAAAGGATCTCGAGGATACTTTACCTTGACTAATTTTAAAATAAATCTCCCTATACATTCCTTTGTTTAGATATTTTACAATGTACAATAAAATTCATCTATTGCTTCATACTTCCAGTAGAGGTCTCCATCTAAAAAATAATGTATCCGACTGAAAACTTTAAATTAGTATTTCTGGTTATTTAAAAAAAAAAAGTGGCCAGCTTTACCAATTATGTTAATTTAAGTTTTTCCAAGAAAAACATTTAAAATAGGGAACACTTAGAGAAAAAGCGACTTTTCCAGGTGATTATTATTCTGTTGTGGGCTTTCCAGTAATACTCACCTCTCTTACAAACATAATCCTCTGAACAGGAAAGAGAAAGAGATAAGACTGCAGGATACAAATGATAAATCACGTGCATATTTATCACCACCCCCAGCCAACAATTTAATACCTCTGCCTCACAGACGGTTTAAGTCAGTAAAATCATCTTACAGTTAAACCAAAGGTCCTGTTTTGTAGTAACAAAGAAAGCTCAGCAACCTTCCCCGTGGACTCCTTTTAAATCCCAGCAGAGCAGTAAAGGCAGCTCTGAACTGGACTCTACATTCCCCCCACCATTCAGTAACAGTGATGTAAAACAAGTCAATTATCCTCACGCAGGCCCACCAGGAAAAACACCCTTGTTTCTGCCCTACCAAAAAGCCTGGGGCTAGACCACCTTGAGTGAGTCAAGTCGCTCAGTGGTGTCCGACTCTTTGCGACCCCATGGACTGTAGCCTACCAGGCTCCTCCATCCGTGGGATTCTGCAGGCAAGAGTACTGGAGTGGGTTGCCGTTTCCTTCTCCAGGTCTTCCCAATCCAGGGATCGAACCAGGGTCTCCCGCACTGGAGGCAGACGCTTTACCATCTGAGCCAAAGACCACCTTCTTAAAAATCCCTTAGCAAAACAATGATGTTAAGAATTGATAGATTCAGTAGTCATAGCCAATGGTTGTTAAGTACATAGTTCTTGTTCCTATTTTTAGGAATCTAAGTTTTTAAGCTACTCAAGCAAATCTGCATATAATATTTAATGTCTACCTCAACTTAGCTCCTTTAAGGTGTAAAACTTAAATATACAAGGTAAATATTTATAAATTTGATATGATCAAAAACTGACCAAGAAATTACCAAGCAATTTGATTGAAGCTAATAAATAGTTCTGTATGTGTGCATACACATAGACTTAATTAAACTAACCCCCATAGTTTATAAACTGGGAGATAAAGGAGGAAAGCTCCAAGCAACTCTCAGAACTAGCAGGACTTTAATATCCAAATTGTATCTAATTCTGAGAAGCAAATATACAATGTAAAATATAACACATTTGATTTAGTGATAATGGATTAAGATTTCAGGTTGTAACTAAAGTGTGAATTTGCTTTTCATCTCCTCACAGTTCAGTTCAGTTCAGTCGCTCAGTCGCATCCGACTCTCCGCGACCCCATGAATCACAGCACACCAGGCCTCCCTGTCCATCACCAACTCCCGGAGTTCACTCAAACTCATGTCCACAGAGTCGGTGATGCCATCCAGCCATCTCATTCTCCGTCGTCCCCTTCTCCTCCCGCCCCCAACCTTTCCCAGCATCAGAGTCTTTTCCAGTGAGTCTCCTCACAGTAGATAACCTATAAAGATAACTTTTAAATAAAGACAATTACTTCTTATGTTGAGAATATAAAAATCAAACCACTATCAAATCACAGTTTATCCTAGTCTTAATAACTCAAACTCAAAAATCAATCAATGAATTAAAAATATAAATAAAATTATTGTCTTCTTTTTGTATCAAAAGTGATGCAATGGCCAGCAAAGAATAAAATACTGAAGAGTTTTTAACGGACAAATAGACAAAGGTAACTTTCCTCCAAAGTTACCATTTATTATTTTAGCTGATTTTTATTTATTTGTTAAACTGCTAGAATGTGAGAAATAATCACATTCAAACATAAGCCACAAAATAAGGTGTAAAATTTTAAATAATCAGTATTGGTTCCTCTCAAATAGTTATTATCTGTCATTACAGATTTTAAAAAATCAAACACTAGTGGATAAACATATGAAGGATATCACTAAATCTGACTTTCAAGTCTAACAGTATTGTTCATTCAATAAACAAGCATAGAAATACTATTAGTATGTTAACAGAATATATAGAGTTAAGACTGCATCAAGGGGACTTTACTGGTGGTCCAGTGGTCGGAGATCTCACATGCCTTGTGGCCAAAAGAAAGAAGACTGCATCAAGAACACACAGCAGGCAGGGTCTTATTCAACAAGGAAATAAACATAAAACTAAGGTCAGGATCAACACAAGGAAAAGATGCCCTTGTCTCCCCAACTATTTAAACGTGGTCAATATAATTAGACAAAAGAAAATTATTAAATGCATAAAATCTAGAAAAAAAGTAAAGCTATCCCTACTTGCAGATGACATATTAGTATGTCTAAAAACTTTCTTAATCAATGCTAATACAAATGGCAAAAAAATTGAGTAAGGCGCCAGATTACAATAAAAAAAACACAGTAACTTTCATATAAATAAAGAGTAACTACCGAGAAGATACAATGGGAAACTACACTTAGAATAGCAAGAAAAATAATAATATACTTAAGAATAAATTTAAGAAATGTCAAAAACCTATAAAAGGATAACTATTTTATAAACTCCCGAATGACACAAAGGATTTGAATAGAAGACTTCCGTTTTTCCTGGATAGGCAAATGCAATATCATCATTTCCATTCTCCTAAGGTAACTGTTTTTAATTTAATATGATCCCCAATTTTTAAAAAAGGCTTTTTTTCTGAAACTAGAACAAATTAACACTAAAAGTGAAAGTGAAAGTCCCTCAGTCCTGTCTGACTCTTTGCAACCCCAGGCACTAAACAGTCCATGGAATTCTTCAAGCCAGAATGCTGGAGTGGGTAGCCTTTCCCTTCTCCAGGGGATCTTCCCAAACCAGGGATCGATCCCAGGTCTCTTGTATTGCAGGTGGATTCTTTACCAGCTCAGCCACAAGGGGAGCCCAAGAATACTGGAGTGGGTAGCCTATCCCTTCTCCGGCGGGATCTTCCCGACCCAGGAATCCAACTGGGGTCTCCTGTATTGGAGGTAGATTCTTTACCAACTGAGCTATCAGGGAAGTCAACACTAAAGTTCATATTAAAACAACAACCACCACAAAATTCCTGTTAAAAAAAAAAAGAACTAAGAGATGAGAATGGCACTACCAAATATTAAAACATGCTATATAAAGTCAGAATAATTACAATATAGTGAGATATCATTTCTTAAATCCCCAGGTCAGGAAAACTTCAAAAGCTTGACAAACATTGGGCAAAGCTACGGGAAACAAGCATTCTCATATACTGCTGATGGGAATGCAAAATAGTTCTCTCCTACCTGGAGAGAATCTGCTGGGAATTTGGCAGTACTTAATACAATACATATGCATTTACTATTTGATTATGACATCAACCCCCACTTTTGCAATTTACCCTATAGATACATCGCCAAAAATTTGAAAATAGCTTTGTATAGGATACTAGATTTGCAGATTATTCATATGGCATTATTTGCTATTGTAAAATACTGGGAACAACCTAAGTGTCATTATATAGGAGACTGGACATATAAAGTAAGATATATTCACACAGTGGAATACTATGCAGCTCGAAAAGGGGGGATTTTATGATTTTACTAATAGTCAAGGTACACTAAATAAAAAAAAGCAAAATAAAAAGTAGTGTGCATTCTTCATTTTAAAATGAGTAACCAAAAATGCATGTATGTATCTCCTTTTATAAAACAAAACAAAAAAAACAGGAAGGATAACCAGAAACTGTTTGGCTGGTTACCAACAGAGCATGGGCAGAAATGGGGTAGAAGTGGTTGGGAAGTAAATAAGGTAGAGGGTAACCTCCAAGTGTATCTCTACTTCAATTTTCATTTTACAATCTTATTAAGGGTTTTACATATTCATAGATAAAATTAAAGGAACAAATAATGGGGAAAACAGAAAGCGGAATACAAAAGGAAAAAATATGAACTTTAAAGATCTAAGTGAAAACGATACCCAGAAGAAAAGAATCCAATCACTGTGAATTTTTTAACACAGTTATTAACTGATATAAGTCAGTCTGAATATAAAAAGAAATGCAAACAAATTTGCAACCCTACTTCACGGGTTTGTTGTTTGCAGTTGTATGGGTATAACGGTTCTGAAACTATTTTGTGTTACAGAACTAACAGGACAAATACACTGGTGTTAGAAACTTTTGTTCTAAAGACAGCTGAAGGAAGATACATGGAGTGGAAGAAGGCAAGAGAAAACTTGTGCAGACTTATTTAGAGATATCAGAATAGCCTTATGATTTGTACAATACGTACATTTACATTTAAAATAAACAAACTTTCTAACTTTGTCCTCTGAAAGGGCCTAGAAGAAAAGATAACCCAGTAACAATGAGCACACCTACCATCCAGTTCTTGGATTCTATATACCATTTCACACCAAAAGGAACCAGGACTTCTAGAAGAAATAGCTGATGCCAGAGCAAGAAAAGCAAAACACAGTTGACTCTAGAAGATCTTATTTTGTCAGAATGCAAGAAAGAGCTAAGAAATAATAACTTGTTAAAAAATACAAAGGAGGCAGCTTGAATGAGCTCCTCTTGGCCAAACTTTAGGAGCAAAATATAACAGACTTTAACCTACAGTATAATATAAGTACTTAATGAACAATAAACAATATTTTCCTTATCACAGATTGTCAACTAATGTAGGTGAAATGATAAAATTAGACAATAAATATCATACAGTCATCATAACTGATTCAGACAAGATTCATCAATGGATATTTGAACTACTGGGCAAAAGTGTGATGGTGAGCAAGATATTTACAGTCTCAAAGTACATCTCTGAGGGTTACTGGCTGATTACAAAAGAGAAAATGGAAACTTTACAGTGGAGAAACCAGGAGGACACCACCTTAACCAAAGCTATTATTAGCAATAATAGGACAAAGTAACATCACACGCTTTCTGCCAAAAACGCTTAACCTAAATCTAATCCTGAAAAAAAACCTCAGAAAAATCCAAATTTTATAGTAGAGTTGGCTTTTACTCTTCAAAAATGGTAATATCACAGAAGACTGGAGAACTAAAGATGTGACAACTAAATGTGATACAAGATTACAGTTTAGGGATGGGTTGGTATATCATGCGGCTTTCTGAAACTGATCATTACACTATTATTACAATAATCAAATACAGAAAACTTAACATGAATATAGACATATTATCTGTATCCCCAATGGCTCAAGGGGTAAAGTATCCGCCTGCAATGCAGGAGACACAGGTTGATGCCTGGGTCAAGAAGATCCCCTGGAGAAGGAAATGGCAACCCACTCCAGTATTCTTGCCTGGAGAATCCCACAGAAAGAGGAGCCAGCAACTTACACAGTCCATAGGATCGCAAAAAGTTGGACACAACTGAGTGACTAAACGTGCAGGCGTGCACGCTATTACTATATAAGATAACGTTTTTGTTCTTCAGTAATATACACTTTATTTAGGAGGAAAGGGCAGTGTAACCATGACAGCAAATGATCAAATGACAGTAACAACAATAATAATACATGTACATACGTATATGACATCACATATAAAAAGGAAACTACAAAGCAAATATGGCAAAACAACAATTGGTCAATATAAAATAAAGTATAAAAAAGAATGCACATATAAATAGCAAAAAAATTTAACAATTTTGAAAAAAGAAAACTTGGGAAGAAAAGAAAATGATAGGTTTATTATTTCTTAATCAGATTCTTACTACTACGGTAATACACTGCAATGTAGAGCTACCTGGAAAAACTACCCAAAAATTCAGAAGTTTGACTTTTTAATGGTGTAAACTAAAAAGATTATACCAAACCACTTAAGCACTCTTGACCTATTACTTGTGAGTACACTTGGAGATACAGCCTGCTAAGGTACTAAATATTGTTTATGAAATACTTAGTGATCTGAGCTCAAGTACTTTGAAAATTCACTTAATCTATGAACCATTATGAAAAGTGTGATCAACTTGGGCATTATTACTGAAACATTTAAATTCAGCCCCATTTGGTTCCTACTGGTTAGGAACCAAACTGCAGCCTCATTTTTGTCCTATTTTAACAGAATAATGTTCCCACTGACCTCATATTAACATAAAATACTTATATTAACATTTTATTTAAAATGACCAATTGGCTAGGACAGGGGCAAAAACAAATTTCATCTGAAAACACCTCACCATCAAAGATGTGTATAACTATATAATAAACATCACCTTTGTGGAGAGCAACTGACCATTGAACACTGTAAGTAAGAACTTACCAAGTACAATAATTAAGAACTCAGAAAGAAAGAACAGAATTAAAGATAACTTGCCATGTAACACAATAAGGTATATATTTAAACAAAAGATTCTTACACAACTTTTTTCAAATCCTGCTTCATAAAAAGCAACGTATTGGTTTGGTCCTTTTATTAAAAGAAACAAAAGGTAAACATTCCTAGGTCATGGAATATACTCGAAGATATTTAACAACTGCGGCTGATGTAGGGTTATGTCAAAGACAATGCTTTGTAAAATGTTATGTAAGTCTACAGCCAGGGAAGGGAATGGAAATGTAAGGGGGAGAAACTGAGGTTTGAAAATGCATAAAATAAACCTTACTGAGTGGCAGTTATGGCTGACGCTTAGGACTGAAAGCTGGATATAACCTACAGCCATTTTTTTTTTTTTAAATAGCCCATATGCTCCAGAAGAAAAGACTTTGAGTGGTGTAAAGAAATTCTTTTCTAAGTGTTATTTTTTTATGAGATTAAATAACAGCAATTACTTCTGAAATTTGAAATGATAAAACTAAAATCTCACATATGAAAATGGTCTGAAAAATGAAGATTAAGTGCATGAAACAAAATAAGCTATTGCTAGTATTGTTATTTTTTAAAGGAATTTATACGACATAAGTTAACTCCCATAAGCAGTATTGGTATAGACCAACAAAATCCTCACAAAGAGGAAAAAGCATTCACTAAATTCAATAAAATAAATGGCATTCCATTTGGGGGAAATATTACAAAAGTCCTACTTTTTTAAAAAACTAGATATTAAGAAAATTTTATTTTTAATTAATTTTTTAAAATCCAAATTACTATACAAATACATTTAGGATAAGGTCAAATTGGTAGTTCATTTATCCTTTTTTCCTCCCTCAACTGAAGTGGAGCCCTTGGGCTACCTTCTCTAGAGTCTAGAAACAAAATAGGGTGCATCCAGGTTCTGCTTAGAGATGACAGGTGCAGCTTGAGCAGGTGCCCCTAGACCAGGTGTCACCTACATGTTTTGTTCTGGATGCAGCCCTGGCCAACATGTGGACGTGAAGTTAAACCAGTTATCTCAGCAACTAAATAGGTTTAATTACAATACTTAGATCAGCTGCTCTCAAACTTCAGTGTGCTTAAGAATCACCTGGGGCATACGTTTAAAAAATACAAGGTTTTATTTAGATCATTAATACTTAAAAACCCTGATCAATCTTACCACCACTAAAACAGGACAACTAAACATTATATGCCACATAATGTGATGAAAGCACAGCACTACCTGTTAAAGAATGGAGAAAGAAACGACAACCCAGTCCAGTATTCTTGCCTGGAGAATTCCATGGACAGAGAAGCCTGGAGGGCTACAGTCTAGGGTCCCAAGAGTCGGACACGACTGAGGGACGAAACACACACATACCTATTAAAGAATGCCTGAAATACTAAACTTGAATTTTTTCAACATTTAGATCTAATGTTAATAGTTTTTAGGAAATGGATTCAGGGGATAGAGGAACAGGTCAACTGACACTAAAAGGAAGCAGTCAACCAAATCCAGAATTTAGGGCATTCTAAAGAAAGATCCCATGGAGAAGGAAATGGCAATCCACTCTGGCATTCTTGCCTGGGAAATCCCATGGACAGAGGAGCCTGGTGGGCTACTTCCGTGGAGTTGCATAGAGTCGAACAGGACTTAGGAATTAAACAACAACAAAGGACAACTGACCCCATTATTTCAATAAACCAATGGCATGACAAGAAAAGGAAAAGGGAACTGTCAAGAGACTAATGAGATAAAAGAGCCAAAACAAGAGATTTAGCCCCACCATAAAATTCTCTTGCAGGAAGATTGGGTAGACCTGCAAACACTGACTTAGATATTAACTGAAGTATGAATCTAGCATTTGGGGGCAATAATTCATAATGCAGCATCTACGCCTAGATATCACCAAGAGATTTCAGTTCCAACAACAGATCTTTGCATTATACCTCGTCACAAGGAGCATATATAATGAAGAACTGAATTAACTTTGAATTCATAGCATAATGAATACTCAAAAAGTATACAAGCACAGGTGATATTTTTTAATGTCTGAAACCAAAAAAAAAAAAATGTTAAGACTCCATTTCAATAACAAAGTTCTTTGAAAACACACTAATGAAATTCACAAAATCTGAAAGTTACTGAGAGTGACAATTTGCTCCGAACCATCTGTTTATTTCAGGTCCCCCAAAAGTTTAATTTACTAAGAGAATCCATTAATAAACTTTATGATAGGTAATCAATATGAGCATCAATCAACATATATACATTTTTGTGTACTTCTGACTAAAAAGAATCAACCTGCCTACTTACCGGGCTCTACTATGGATAACTGAACTAGCCATGTTATTTGCATTTATTTTAAATTCTAAAGCCAATACTTTTGCTTTCCATAAAAATTACAATTACAATTTCAAACCATAAAATATTTGATGACAATCTTTAATTCTAACATCTCTATTTTTATCTCCAGGAAGTTTGGTCCTTAAACCAAAAGCTACTTCTGAAATCAAAATTCATAGTTATGACCTCTGTTTTTAAAGTGGTAAAACTGAAGCATATACAGACTTTAGCATGACTATTACATTTCAATAAAAATAATTACTATAACACAAAACACAATGATTCGGCTACCTTTCTCTCCTTGGCAATGAACACAAGATAATTTTAATGTCCCCTATTCAAACAACTATTTAAGTGTTAACAATATAATTTTGCACAGCCATTGATAAAGATAAACTTAATGGTTCCATAAAAATCATTTAAATCTGCATTTATATATGTCTATATAAATACACATAATTACCTCTCATTTCTCATTTTCCACACTTAAAATTTTTCTTCCTTAACTCTCATTTATTCTAGCTCAGGGTTTCCCAAACTGTGCTCCACAGAACTTAGCAGGTGTTCCTCAAACATTTCCCTGCGATGAGCAGTAATGTTTAGGAACCACCATTTACTACAGGTGGCGGGAGGGAGGTAATAGTGTTTCTCCAAATTGTCTTAAGATTCACAACGCACAGTAACCAAATAAAGCCTCTACGAAGTCCCTCAGTAAAGTAACACAAATTTAGCATTGTTATAATGCTCATATTCATTTCGCTTTTCAAGGACATTTCAGGGAAACAATTTCATATAGCACAAATTAGGAATCTCCACTCTAACTAAATACCCAAGAGTGTGGTGAGGATGGTGGCGGCAGATCAAAGAAATAGAGAGAGAACCCCCCACCACAACTCCATATGTCCCAATTCAAACAAACCTTATTTTTACTAGTAAACTTTAGTAGGGACTATACCACTCAAAAAAATGCCCAATAAGCAGCCTCCCCACAAATAATAATAAAAACTCTGAATACTTTACCTAAAAACATATATTAAGTACTTACTCACTGACCAATGCATTTAAATTCCAGTGACTTAAAATGTTTTTCCTTCCTTTTCCAACTTCCAATATAACTCCATTTCAGATTATAAAATATTCTCAGAAGTGATGTACTTCTCTATCAAAGTTACAGTGGGTTTCACACACAATCAACTATAAAAACACTGAATCCATAACAGAGATGAGGTAGGATTATAAAAAAGTGATTCTCTTTAGAAACAGACATTTTTACCTAATGGCTAAGGCAGAAAATTTAAATGCAAAAAAACATATAAACATTTCTAGGAGTTACAGTTCTTAGTTTGCATCCTCAGTGAAACTATCCACCCTGGAAAGAGTTTTAGATTTATTTCTACTTGAGGGCAAATTTAAGTTGTTCAGAACATGGTTTCTAAGACACAACACCAGCCTAGCTGAGGTCTGATAAGTCTTTCAACTTTTTCTACTTTCTACTTCTTCTTTCAACAAGTTTACCCACCCTCTAAAATGTAACAGAATATCAGATGATATCGAAATCAGGTTTGTTCAAAATGAAGGATACAGTTTATAAAATTAATTTTTAAATGCATATGTAAATAATTTTAGATACAGTTTTTCTTACAGTCTCCATACTACTTTCATTCCTTAAATAAGGAGAGCAAATCGCCATTTATCAATTCTATTGATACACAAACTCAATTAACTTATTTATTAAAATTCTGAAGCATTCTTTCATTTAACGTCAAGTGATTCATAAAAGGCTTTCTCTTTAAAAAAGTGATCTACATGGTAGACACTAACTACTCAACACACAAGTGTGTTCATTCTATTTATCCTGACAAATGTAGACTTTCATTGCTATAATTTAAGGGAGGGCTTCATCCACCAAGGGCGGAAAACAAGAATAAATTCACAGTAAAACTGAAAACTCTACAGTTAAGTTTCTGACTATTCCAAAGGTAGATACATGTAAAACAGTTGTAAGAAAACCAGCAATATACGGTTTTGTACAACAAATTTTTTTAAGTCCAAGATATTCTACCTCTTTTTCAAAAAGTCAAGAGTTATAATAGAAACATCAAGTTAACCTTGACTATAGCTGTACTATTGGCATAAGTAAGCTAAATCAAAATTGTTCAACTAAAATATCTGAAATATTTACCTAAGTCTTCACATCAAGGCTTTAAATTCTAAACAAAAAGAGCTGTAAATTGTCCCCCAACATTAGCACTAAAACAGAACAAAAATATAAAATTAACTGAATAAAGAACACATTGAGTATAAATACACTCAGGCATAAATTTAACCCTAAGTAATTTCCAATTATATTTTAGTTTCTTAAAATCATTTGTGACTAGAAAAGAGAATTCATAATTGACTGATTAAATATTACTGAACACATGTCAAGAATACAACTATTTTGTTGAATTAACAAATGCCTCTAAAAAGCCATTTAGACTTTTCTGTATTTTAACTTCATCTATAAAATGCAGGAAGTTGTATCTTATCTTTTTAAACTTATAAAGATAGTCCAATAATAAATATCTGTGGAATATACTGAGATGTACATACCAAGAAAAGACCTAAGTGAAAACAAAACATATAGACACCACAGATGAGCAATAGCCAGACTTTTAAATGCCAATGTTTAAACAATCAATTGCATTTTTAATTTTAGACTGTGAGAAATTTTTGTAAACAATCTACAACTGAATAATGTCAGATACAATCAAGCTAACTTTAGACTAACAATTAAACTCAAGTCTCTAATGTCTATGTATCAAAATGAACACAAAAATGCTAGTGTATATTCATATATACACATTTATATACACACATACATATCTATGTGCACACACACCAGAGCATTAGCTTGCTCTTCTTTATTTAAATGTAGTATCATGAAACTACATCATAAAATACCAGGCTAACAACTACCCATCTAATTAATAATGAAACTACAGAAAAATGTCAGCAAATATTAAACTTGCAGAGTAAATGAGAACACATGGAATGACAATCTTACAGAAGTCAAATGAAACAGCCATTCATATTTTTTTAAAAATTGGTCCACCTGTGATTTATAAAACACACTGCATTATCTACTCATCAGAAACCATGATATTCAATTCAATATGTCAAAGAGGGAACTTACAAAGTCACTTGATTACTGTTTCCTACTATGAAGAGGCACTCTTATGGTTAAGTAACTGAATTACTGTGAAAGCTTGGCATCCTGTCTGCCAGTTAAGATTCTTCAGAAGAAGGTGTAAAACCCAGCATAATACATGTCCTCTAACTGAGCAATATTACACCACTATGGAAAAAAATCTTCCAAGCTTGGTAGTACCCAGTTTGTGACCAGCATATTTCTTTTGTATTTCTTTACAAGCCATACAAATCTTCACATGGTTTTATTTTCCAAAACAAATGCTTCAACTTTTTTCCTAGTAGCCTAGCTACAACCCTACAAAAACAAACCTGGAGAGTGACATATGGAGGAAAAACAAGTTTAGCTAAGGACATAGTTCAAAACGTAGCTTCTAATAAGAGCATAAAACTCAAATTGATCTGAGAATATTGTAAAGAGTTCCAAACAATCTGGAAACTACATAGTTAAAAATAGTACCTATAAGTACAATCAATGGATGATATGATCCAAAGATAGAAATCACAACTGGAAAAACAGTATTTATGTAACTTGTAATAAACTGGGAGTTCTTCAGAAAAACACACATCCCATGAAACATATATATCATACAGTACCTTCTGTTCACTGAAATCAATACATCATCCAATAAGTATTAGATATAACTATAAAACATGTATTTTAAATGGTCTAAAACTCAAATGATTCAAACTTATTATCAGAAAATCAGGACATGTATTAACAGTACTCCTCAGTACTGTTAACTGAAAAAATAAGTAGCACCACAAATGAAAAATTCTCTACTTCTCACCACATTACAAAATCAACAGTTTTGGAGGTTCATTTAGTTTTACTTTGCTTTTCGTTTCAATCCTTTATATTAAAAAGCACTCTGACACACGCCATCACATACTCACAAGAGATAACTAACCATATTTAATATTTTCTAGACATCTGTGCAACTCAGTAACTACTCACAAAGTTCTGTGAACTCTTCAGCTTCAAGCATGAAGTCAATCTAAGATAGCCAATAGAAAGCACACCTGTGCAATTACTGCATTTCCTATTCCAGAATGCTGAACATAATACAGTATATCCACATTTGGATACTGCATTTGGAGCAATGATAAATGCCAAACTCAAATTATACAGTAGCCACACTACCTAAAAAAGGCCATCTTATAACATCATTATTAAGAAACAAAAAATATGAAGAGCATTATTTTAGTGTTAAATAACAAACACCAACTAAAGAACTTCTGGATAACTAAATATGAAAAATAAATGATGACCTCAGAATACATTACAATATGAAAGTATTCCTAGGAGAAAAACTCAGAAAAATTAATGCTGAATCACAAAATATATTATCTAAACTGTAGCGTATGCCAACTAAATAAGAAATGCACTTTGTCAAATAGTCAAAAAAGGGGGAGAAAGAAAGAAAAATCCCAATTATAGTACTGCATTTTGTAGCATCCCTAATTTCCCTAAATAGATAGTAATCCTTTTAAATGTTTTTCAGTCAGTCAAAAATTTCAAAAAACATAAGAATTTCTTAAAAAAAAAAAAAAAACAATCCTGGACACTTAAGGCACCAACATGCTATATGCTATGCAGAAATATTCTACTGAAAAACTACTCAGTAACACGGTTCCACATAGAGGTTTCATTTTTTAACAAAATCTTCAAGTCAGAATTTAAAAAGGCAAAGAAGTTTCCAAAACAAAGAAAAAATTTCCCAAGGGATACAAAGTTTCATTAACTATCTTGACTCTTTTACTAAGCATCACCTTTTTGCCCCTCTGTGGATATCAAGCAATCAATAACAATGTCACAAAAGAATGTTTATCAAGATGGGGGGTGGGGTGTCACCTGTAATGATTCTGTATGAAAAATGTAAACAATCCTAAAATAGGTGAGGAAAACTTTCACCTTCTTAGAACCTCCCTTGTGGATATTTAATGTTTCTCAGACTGAAATTAGAAGTTTAGAAACTGATGCGCAAGGTTCGTTTCTTGCTTGGGGCTTTTCTTTTTTCTTTTTGCTAAAACAAATCTCCCCATAAGTCCCTTATTTCCCAACTCTGTTGGAAGAGTCACTACTACTCACCGCAAGTAATACTGTTTTAAAGCAAAGGCAGCGTTAGAACAACTTCTGGGAAAGTTGAACTCTTCCACAATTTCTCCCCACTGATTCTTCTCAGAAACCTGTTAAAAACACAGCCACACTTGTCTGAAAGTGCACAATCCAAGAAAACTCTAACCTAACTCAGAAATAAATACCCATTCTACAGAGATCTGCAGATCCCTCAGGAATCGGTGGGTGATTCGGCTCGATCCCTAAGAGTAGCTAAGCAAGAGCTGCTTGAATCACTGTGTTTTCACCCTAGAGCCCTGTATTTAATAGCACTTGTTTTGTTTTGGGGGGCGGAAGAGGGGGTGTTGGTGGGTTTGTTTTGTTTTTGAAGCCCGGACAATAACCAATCGCAAGTCCCTCTGTCGCCCCCTTTTAAATCTCAACGCGGTCCGTTTACACTAAAAAAAAAAAAAAAAGTTCAAAAGGATCAATACTGTTCCGGACAGCGACGTCCGCAGGTTCTGGGGGGGCCGGGGCCGGGGCCGATTCCGATCCCTCTCCCAGATCTATCCATCTCCATAGGCCCTTCTTTGAGGCCTACAGCTTCTGCCTAGCCTTGAAGCCTAAGATGGCTATTTGGAGACAGGTCCTGGTTTCTTTTGTTAGCTGTATAAACCGAGGGCGACGGGGCCGAGGCTGTGCCCCCGGCTGCCGGGATCATTTCGCAGCCGATTATCGATGTTAAACCTGCCCGCGCTAATTTTGAGTTGCACGAAAACTGCTCTCAGAGTCTGTGTGTCTCTGTGTCTCCGCCTGTGCTAGAGCGGCAGCGGCGGCAGAGCTGACTCGCGAGCGAGCGGGCGGGCGGGAGCGGGGCGGGCGCGGGGCTCGGGCGGGCGCCCCGCACGCCCGCACTCCCCGCCGCGGCGCTCAGACCCCGCCGGGCCGGCCGGGCACCGGGCAGGGCGCGAGCCGGCGCCGGGCCGCCCGCCCGCCGAGCCCCGCGCCCGCCGCGCGCACGCGAGCCACCAGGCCAAAAACAGCCCCGCCGCCGTCCGCCTCCGTGCCACCGGCTGGGAGCGAAAAGAACGCCTCTGGCCCCCGCAGGCCACCCCCCCGGCCCCGAGCGCCCACTCCGGGGTCAAAGGAGACTTTTTGGAGGAGGCCAGCGAGAGGGAAATACAAATTAAAACTTCCACTCACCTTCGCGAATCCGCCTAAAGTAGTGACTCTGGTGTAGAGACCGTGAAGATCCAGCTCCTTCCCACCCACCGCAGGGATTTTTTTAAAAGGCGACCTGCGGGAGAGAGAAAGCCCCGCACTTGTCAGCCGGGACCCCGCGGCGGCCCGAGCGGGAGAGCCCCGTTCGCCCCGGCTCGCCCCGGCGCTGCCCCCCCGGTTCTGCTCTCACCCTCTGCTGTGGTGGAACTGCCGCAGCTCGTCCAGGAAAGCGAGTCCCTTTCTCCGCTCGTCCGGAGGCGCCTTCCCCGTCGAGTTTGCCATTATTTTTTCAAAGGAGGTTTTAAAAAAAACCCAGATCGGTGTTTTAAAAGCGCCCCCCGCTCCCAGCGCTTCCTACCAGAGCCCGGAGCCCATTCCTCGGCCGGCGGCGGCGGGGCTCAGTCATGGGCCGGCGGTGGCGGCGGCGGCGGCGGCGGCGGCGGCGGCGGCGCAGGGAGGGAGGGAGGGAGGGGGAGGAGGAGGAGGAGGGGAAGGAGGGAGCAGGAGGCCAGGGGGAGAGGAGGGAAGGAGGGAGGGGAATTTCTAAAAAAGTTTAAAGAAATCGGAGCGAAACTAGAGGGGCAGGCGACTGCCGGATCCGCGCGAAGCCGCGGGGCGAGCGCGGCCCCCACCCCTTCCTTCCCTCCCTCCCGCGGCCCGGCTCTCGCCCGCCTCTCAGCGCCGCCGGCTCAGGCGGCTCGGCCCGGGGACGCGATTCAACATGGTGCTGCTGCCGGGGGCGCGCGAGCGGGCGAGGGGAAAGGCGAGCCGACGGTGAGGGGCCGGGGCGGCCGGAGGCCCGGGAGTTTGGGCGGCCGCGGCAGCGGCGGCGGCGGCGGCGGGGCTGGGGCAGGCGGGGCTGGGGGTGGGGAGGGGGAGGTCTGTGTGGTGGTTTGTGGAAAGCGGGGTGACAGCGTGTATTCCGGCCGCAGCTCCGCGGGGCCCTCGCACACATTCACGCGCGGCCTCGCGGCCGGGGCGTCCCCGGGCAGAAGGCACCGGCGGCAGCCGAGCCGCTGCGCGCCACCCGCCCGCTTCCCTCCCCGCCAGCCTCCCTCTCTGCCGCCTCCAGCGTCGCCGCCAAGGCCGGGCAGCCAGCGCCGCACAGCGACCCCCGAGGGCCGGCCGCGGCACTGCGCCTGACTCCACACCGCCCCGGCAGCTCCTCGCGGGGAACAATAGACTCGGCTCGCCGGGCTTAGGGTTCATCTGCAATGTGCCGCACATTTCACACGCACACAAAGCCGGCGGAAAGGGGGGAGGCGCGGGGAAACGGCCACTACCGGTTGTTCCAGGGTTAGGGGTGGAGACGATGTTCGCGTCCCCGGCCCGGCAGTTGCAAGGGCCGCCTTGGAGTCCCCGCCCGCCCGACAGACTGGTGTGGAGCTCGGGAGGGAAAGGAAGCCCACAGGGGAAGCTGCTCACGCTAGTTTCATTCACTGAACGGAATAAAGTCAACCTGTCACTTTTTTTTTTTAAGGTCTAAAAGAATCGGCTTTTCTGAGCCTTGTGATAGTATTGGGGGGGGTGGTGCTGGTTAGCACATTACCCATGAATTACCCACAAACTAACTTTAGCAAACTGTAAATTAAATACAATGTGAACTGTCTGTCCCAGTTCTGTGGAAATGGAATCATGCTCTTAATTCATCTTGACTGGTTGGTTTCATTTCTCAAACTAGATTATTCTGTGCAGTTATGCAAACAGTAATTAAACTGATTGGGGAGCAATCTTTTGAACTTGGACGATAATTAACGTTTATATTTTTATATTAAGGTATCTTATAGTTTGCTTAAAACAAATATGAATAAAATCTTATGCTTTTTCTCAAATGTCTTAAATGCGATCCCGGTTTAAAATATTTTTGAAGCTCAAAAAAAGAGGCTGTTCAAATGGGAGACGTAATATCTCAACAAATACTACCATAAGTTTTTATCTACAAGGGGTGTTGGGGTCAGCCGTTTGCTGCAAATGTTAATTAAGCTTCAAGAATTGTGAAGCATATCATTATTCCCATTTCCGCGATGGCCACTACGGGCAAAGTCACCGACACCCAAGGTCACAGGCTAGTGAAGGGTTGGATGGGTTATTTCAGGTAGTGATTCCAATGAGAACATTTATTTGGTAGTGAAAAGAATTATGTAATATAGTCCAGCCACGCTTCCGGTGCTCACTCTAGGAAACGAATTATTTCTCAAGTAAAGTTTGCCTCTTAAATGAGGTTAGAATAAGGCGATGGCTAGGAAGTTCCTGACACCCAAGGGCCAGTAAGTGTCTCGGAAGCCAGCGAGGGGCGGAGACGAGGCCGGGGGAGTGGAGAAGCGAAGCCCTGGCCGGAGGCGAGGGGGGGCGGGGCAGAAGGGAGACCAGGTCGTCCGTCCCTTCCCCCACCGGTCCTCTTAGGGGTGGTGGAGATATGGGCCGCAGAGCTGCGAGTCCCGAGCTGTGCGGATTCCCTAAACGCCGCACTTGGGCACAGCCCCTTACGTAACTGTCAGCGCCGGGGATTCCCTAGAGGGGGTCATTCTATTCAACCATTACACACACCCGGGGCTCCTGCCGCCGCGCCGCCGCCTCACAAAATGGCGGCGCCCATAGAGGAGACAGCGGCCGCCTCCTCGGCCCCATTTTGTGGGAGGCGAGAGATCTGTCAACATGGAATACCTCCGCTAAGGATGCATCTGAGTTTGGAAATCCTGCTTAAGCCGAGAGGATCTGCTTCGACGGAAAATGTCAGCGACTTCTAGCATCTCCACGCTTTTTCACTTTTTTTCATTTTCTCTAAGGAAGTGCCCGAAGCTGCCGGGGGACTTGTAACTGAAGAGAGAAGGGAAAGCTGCAGCTGACTGCTCCGGGAACTTGCCGCGGCGTCTTTTGGCTTTGGTTGCTCTTCCACGCTCCCGGGAGCTGCCGCGGTCTCGCGGAGGGTCGCCTGGGCCGCCCGGACCGGGATCCCGCGACGCCGAGCGGCAGCGGCCTCCGCCGAGTCACTTGAACAGCGAGACTTTTCAGTAGTTTTTAAATGCCAGAGTCCACAGCCACACCGGGATCGCATACCAGAGTCGTGAGCTTCGGGAGCCGCGGACGCTCCTGCTCCGTCAGTCGGCTGGGAGCCGGGATGCCCGGAGTCGGCGGTCCTCGCGGATGCCGGCGGCCGGCGCGCCGGGTGGTCGCCGTCGGGACCCGGGCCCTGGATGATGCTCCTGGGGCAGGAGTGGGGACGAAGGCACGTACACTGAAATTTAAGTCGTCTGGACCTAGGGTTGTATGTTTTAACCGTGTTTTAGGTTAAACGTTAAAACGTTTTTCTAGTATCCCACTCTGCAGTGGGCAAACCTGGCTGTCTTATTTCGAATTTGAAGGGCAGGATGGAGGGGTGACATTTTCTGGTTTTGTTTTTAACGGAGAAGTGGCCACTTCTAAGCCACTGACTGCTTGCTGTTTGTGTGTGTTTGTGTGTATACAGTAGTGTGTTTGGCTTTGCTGTACAGATAGCGAAGGCTAAACACCTGGAGTGTGATCCTAACGTTTTAATGCCCTTTTTTTTTTAACACTTAAAATATGGTATGTAACGAGACAATCGATTCTGAGGAAAAGAAAGGATTATTTTTCTGCAGAAGACGCTGTCATCCTCAAAATGGAGTCCTAAAGAATATCTGATGGATAGAATTTAAATTCATAACACTTTAGATATGCTCTAGTCAAAGAAGACAAAAACATAAAACAATTATTTGTCAGATTATTAAACGGTTCTGTTTCCCCAAGACTAGAAAAATATAGGGCCAAAGTAAGCTGTTAATGAATATTTGCCCGTAAGAGGTATGTAAAATTTTAAGGAAAGAGATTCATTTTATGAAACTTAGGAATGCATTACACGAATAGTTTACTTCAAATTTTTTTATCCATTTACAGCAGTTTTTTGTATTTGTATGACATTTTTACCTCCCTCTCTACTGCAGAACCGCATCTTTCTGCACGCTGCGCCTCAATCACTAAGTTCCATGCCCCATCCCCTGCTGCACCCGCTCGCAGCTCCTGGCGCATGCATTAGCAGGATACAGTTTCTGGTGCTGCCTGTTCCTACTGATGTTCTTTATATATATGTAATAAGTTTGGTTACCACTAATAAGTCTGTATCTCTTGCAAGAAAAGCCTATCTTAGGACCCAAATACCCAGAAAAAAAAATTTAATGGGATTGCACTAATTGTAACTCTAGTGCATAGTATTCCATTTCTCTGTACCATATTGCATTTCCTATAGTGGGCAGCACAGAGCAGGTGGATCCTGGAAAAGAAATTGCTAGAGAAGTGTGACAGTTTTACATTGATAGTCTCTAATTGGATAAGATATAAATAAAATATAGTTCATAGTTTCAAGAATTAATGGAAAATAGTCCTGTAAAAATTACTGATAACAGTGGAAATTTTCAAAACTCAGTTCATATAGTTTACCGATCTGATGAGAAATGTCGACAAAGCCCTTTTGGTGTGAAAAAATGCAAAGTCGTTTTTTATAGTAACTGCAGAGCCTGAACACCATTAGAGGTTTCTATTATTTTATATGAATCTTTGATCCTTATCATTTTAGTATTATTTAATCAAGAAATTGTGATGTTTGAAATTTCCTCTTGTGTTGGAGAAGGAAATGGCAGCCCACTCCAGTGTTCTTGTCTGGAGAATCCCAGGGACGGGGGAGCCTGGTGGGCTGCCGTCTCTGGGGTCGCACAGAGTCGGACACGACTGAAGCGACTTAGCAGCAGCAACAGTATGAGATTAGACCTACACTGAGTCTTGGAAGATTGGTCCCCATGTCATAAATTGCCTGCCCACATGTGGGTTATAGATATTTTGACTCCTTCCTAAGTAGAATTTTTTTCTATAACATTTTTATAATAAAGCATTTAATACTTAAAAAAAAAATTCCTTCTTGTAAAAACCTACACCAAATTTCAAATCAAGCATGTCAGCTGTATGATTTCAACAGCTTAAATAACTGAGAAAGTGATATGTTGATTCATCAGAGAAATTGTGGATTTTAGGTTACTCCCAGATTTAATTGGTTAACAGGGCTAGTGAAATTTATGTTTCATTAAAGATGATCTTGGAAAGGAACTTTTGGTAAGATGTGAGAATGCTTTCAACACTTGCTGCTCTGCTTGTGTCTGCGGCTATATTTTTTTATGTGGACAAACATCTTATTTGAACATTTGATTTCAATACCAAATCATAGACGTGGACTTTCCTTCAAGAGATGCTGAAGGAGTACTGGTAATGCAGCTTTTAAAAGGTGAGGTGATAGTTTACTTCGCTGCAGGTTACAGTCGTTGTAGATATTCTGAATCTGCTGTTGACAGATTGCTAAGTAATGTAATCTACGCAGGGTCTGGTTCTTTGGGGTATTTCATTGTTGCTTCTGCTCAGTATATATTAAAGGTTATGCTTTGTACATAAAATCAGTGCAATTTACTTTTAAAAAGTTATAATTTTCAACTGAAAAAGACTTCTTAATACAGTAGCTAGAAGAAATTAAATTTTACCCAATTATTGTATTCTTTGGAGAAGAATTCAATATTTTTGAAGAAGTTGGTCTCACTTGGTGTTTAGGTCAATTATCTAACATTGAATTTTTTTAAATTGTTATGGGTTTAAAGGTGCTACATTTGTTGTGTTATTTATCTAGTCTGTTTTGATCCCTGAAAAAGAAAAGTAAGCCCCAAACTGCTCATTGTAGTATCATACAGTTTATAGTAGTTTAGCACTTCGCTAATAGTATTTAATAACTTCTAAAAATCTGGAGAGCATTAATACTAAACCACAGAAATATTTGTTTATTTTTATCAGTGCAGATCACTAAATCATTAGGTAAATATTTGTTGAATGCTTACCTTGGGCAAAAGGTGAGGGAAGAGAAATGGACTTGGCCCTGAAGGAAACCTCCAGTAGTAAGTTTTTCTTAACTGCTGCCTTTAAACAAAGATAATGAAATATTCAGACCATAAGGCTCTTAATTTATAATACAAAAGCAGGATGTTTAACATTAAATTCAAAATTCTGTTTAGTATATAAATAGTTGAATATAATTGTGTACAAAGCAGCATTACATTAATGTTAATATCAGTGTTAGGATTAGTATTACTCAAAGTTGTATAAAACTATTAAGTGTTTAAATCACATTCTTTGAAACATCAGATCCACAAAAGATATTCCAATAGTTTAATTATGAGAAGGGCAAGAGAATTTTCACTGAATGTGAAAAATATATTACTGAGCAAACAAACAGGAATTGTTTTAATGAGTTTTGATTTTCTGTTTCAATTTTTTGGTACATTGACTCTTCTGACATTGAACTTTGCTATTAATTAAAAAAAATTAAACCCCAAAGACATTAACTTTGTATTTAATGCAAATTTAATTCGATTCTTGACTAGCTGTAAAGCTGAAGAAGTTGGCAGTCTTGTTGGCGAAACAATAACATAGGAATTAAGCCAAAATGCAATACTATGTAATTAGTTTTCATTACAGTAGATACAGTTCTTTCCTTCATAACTATAGGAGTCAGAGTAGTATTAACTTAATACTTTAATTTATTTAGCTTTTGTTTTTCTCTGAAAACATACCACAAGCTATTCATGTATAGCATCAAAATTGAAAGCCACCAGGGTCAATGTAAATTGTTGAGACATTTTGCTATACATTGAGGGAAATTCTAACCAGCCAGTGGCAACAGTTTTTTTAAAGTGTCACGGTTCTTTGACATAATTTGTAGTAGGTAGGACTCAAAAGAATTCTCATTATCTTTGTGTGATAATGTACATGAGAAATACTTATAAACAGTTCTTCAGGGGTACAGAATAACTGACAGTATTTTGCAGTTGACTGCAGTACTTCCAGATACTAAAACAAAGATGAAAATTTTAAGTTTATTGGACTACATTTTTAAAATCAAATTTCCCTCTCATTAACAATACTGACAATGACAGCAATTAGTGATTACTGATAGCCTAAGTAAATAGGAAGTTAGGTCCTGTTCTAATATCTATTCCTGTTAACTGCATTTAAAGACAGATTTCCTCAGAGTTAATCAGCAGCTAAATGATGGTCCTCCTGTTCCTCTGGAAACAGAAAAGAAGCTTCCCTCTTTAGGGTATGCAGGAATTTGCTCTCTTCCCACCAAACTAAATCCATCCTTCACACTGTCATTTGCTTAGCTCATTTATTTTTTCTGCTGCATGAAAAGTTGGGGACCACCAAAAGTAGGAGTAGTAACATCAGGAGTACACTGCCCTGGGTGGGTGCTCACAGCTTCTTACCCTAGGAGATACTGTCCTTCTTACTTTGTTCTGTGTCACTTTCTGAAGAGTCTTTTCAAATAGTAATATATTCGCAGTTAGATAAGAAGAGTGCCCAAAGAATCCGCCATCCTTGTGACACAGGTGTTTTTATTGCAGTTTTCTAGGGAGAAGTTCTCAGCAGGCATGGACATCTTAAAGGGCCCTGTCATATCCAAAAAAGTAAAGTTATATTACTAAAGACAAGTAGTAAGTTGAGAGGATCACCTCAGCTGGGGCTGTTTTTTATTTTGCAGTCATTGGCCTCTAGAGAAAGACATTTTGAAAGTTAAGGCATATCATTTTAGTTCATGATACTGTAAGGATTATTGCAAACAAGCCAAAATCTATTTCTGAAGAACTGCGATAGATTTTAAAGATAGTCTAAATGCTTTTAATCATTTTTCAATTTGCCCTTCATTGAAATTATATGGATAAGGGATTAAATTAATTCAAAAGAGGTCCGTACTGTAATTCTTTCACTTACTAATTGAGAATACATATGAATTTATTACCACTGGAGCAGTGGTAGTAGGATGTGCTCAGTGTACAAGGGGGACATCAATCATAATGTTTCCAATGGTGTCTCCAGGTCACACTGTCATCCTCCTTTTTGCGTTTGTCTTTACCTGCTCTGTTGCTCTTTGCTGCAGTTTCTGAGGACTGTACCGAGGAATTGGTCCAGACCTTGCTTTTATAGACATCTTTCACCAGGGTACTTTATCCCACAGCAGGTTCTTGTAGCTTGACTTTGGGCCCGATGTATGATCATAGGAATTTAACGCTACTAACCTCAGACTGCATTTGAACGTAACCTTTTTTAAAAAGGCTCAATAAACTACTTTAGTCCTAAGTTATGCGTACTCCAGGGCTTCCCCGGTGGCTCAGAGGTTAAAGCATCTGCCTGCAATGCGGGAGACCTGGATTCGATCCCCTTGGTCGGGAAGATCCCCTGGAGAAGGAAATGGCAACCCACTCCAGTATTCTTGCCTGGAGAATCCCTTGGACAGAGGAGCCTGGTGGGCTACAGTCCACAGGATCGCAAAGAGTCGGACACGACTGAGCAACTTCACTTATGCATACTCCAACTTGCTCAGTGGATATTATGTTAATTATTTCTTTGCTTTTTTTTTTTTTTTTGGTGTGTAGATCATTATATGCATACTTGTTCAAAATCTACAATTCCATGCATTGTCTTTGAGAGGAAGAAGGTTTGCACCCCACCCCATGTTTTACATATGTGTATATGTTAAGACTGAACCAAAGAGAAAGGGCATATTTGAAAGAAAATATGTGCTTTACTCAAGACTCCAATGATTAGGCTGATGTAGTCATACACTGAGCTCATTCTTCAAAGGTAAACAGTTTATAGTAAGGCTTCTAGCTCACAAATAAGTGCTTTTTCAACTAAGCATTCATTCTGTCTTGCTAATAAAATCCAAATTCCAGAATCATAGTTAGTTGCTAAGCAGATATGTATAAAACCGTAAATTTATCTGAATCATTTATTAGTTAAAGAGTAGTGTGTAACAGTTTAAACAGAAGTCATTGATTAGTGAAAGTGATAAAATAAAAATGGAATTTTGGTAGAATGAGCTAATAAAAGGCCTTTCTTTAGGGAATTATTGGGAAGAGTAAGCTCAAACATGAGGTCCTAGACTTTTTAGGCAGTGAAAGTGAAAGTCACTCAGTCGTGTCCGACTCTTTACAACCCCATGGACTATACAGTTCATAGTCAATGGAATTCTCCCAGCCAGAATACTGGAGTGGGTAGCCTTTCCCTTCTCCAGGGGATCTTCCTGACCCAGGGCTTGAACCCAGGTCAGAATCCGCCTGCAATGCAGGAGACCTGGGTTCGATCCCTGGGTCAGGAAGATCCCCTGGAAAAGGGAAAGGCTACCCACTCCAGTATTCTGGCCGGGAGAATTTCATGGACTGTATAGTTGGACACAACTGAATAACTTTCACTTTTGGGAAATACTTTATCTTAAATTAGGGTCTGCAGGACCTCCCCTTATCACTTGGACCCTTATCACTTGGACTTTTTTGTCAATGTGTGCTATTTATTTAGTATCCAGGTTAAGACTATTTGAAATGAGCCTTTTAAGTCTACAACTTATATAATGTCTATAAATATTACTGCTACATAGAATAACATTTTTAGCCTCACCACAATGCCTTGTGCAATTTTTTAACTACTAAATGCCCAATGAAAGGCTTATCAACCCATTGTCGACTTAGAAAAAGCACAACCTAAAAGTTGAAAATTATGTTTTATTTGATGGATTTGCTGAGGACTTAAACCAATGAAACAGCTTCTCAGATATCTCTGAGGGACCATCTTAAAGAAGTAAGGGAGAAGCCAGAGTATATTAGGAGTTTTTGCACCAGAAACCAGGTAGTCAGAACATTAAAAGATTACTGTTAAAGAAAAATCAGACATCTCAAGCTAATGAATTTAGCACTTTTCTATGTAGGGAAATATGCAAGTGTCTGGGCTCACTGAACTCATTCCTTTGATATGCTCCCTGCTGCTGCTAAGTTGCTTCAGTCATGTCCGACTCTGTGCGACCCCATAGATGTTAGCCCAACAGGCTCCCCCGTCCCTGGGATTTTCCAGGCAAGAACACAGGAGTGGGTTGCCATTTCCTTCTCCAATGCATGAAAGTGAAAAGTGAAAGTGAAGTCGCTCAGTCGTGTCCGACTCTTAGCGACCTCATGGACTGCAGCCCACCAGGCTCCCCCATCCCTGGGATTCTCCAGGCAAGAACACTGGAGTGGGTTGCCATTTCCTTCTCCAATGTGTGAAAAGTGAAAGTGAAGTCACTCAGTCGTGTCCGACCCTTAGCGACCCCACGGACTGCAGCCTACCAGGCTTCTCCATCCATGGGATTTTCTAGGAAAGAGTACTGGAGTGGCTTGCCATTGCCTTCTCCGGATACGCTCCCTAGGGCTAGTATTTGTTTCTATCCACTCCCCTTTGTGTATGTGTGTGTTAGGGGGTGGGGTGGGGAGGGCGGTGGAGCTGCTGTGGCTAAAGGCTTGATGGTCACAGCATCCTTGTTTACTGATAACATTTTTTATCCACACCATGTAGAGAGAACCTAGCTCTCAGTCTGGTGCAGCTTGGCAAATTCTGACATAGCTTGAATTGCCAGGAGCATAGGGGCATCATTCCTTGCCAGTGAGAGTACACATCCTTTCTTTGCTGGCTAAGGTGAAATCTGAGCCAGGGGATTCTATATGACTTTAGTGCAATGGCCATCTCTCAGGAGCAGAGTTAGAGAAGTGGCCTTATTACCTTATTTTCATAATTTTTTTATCTTTCTGAGACTGTGTATAACCTCACTCGGGGAGAGTATTTCTCTAAACCACTGCACTTCACAGACATTGTGACTACTGTCCCCTGGGAAGTATTGGAAGTCTCAAAGTCAGGACAAATGTGTATGACTGTGAGCGTGAGTGAACTTGACAAATGAAATCAGTAACTTTGCAAGTTTTTGTACTCTTTTTCTTAAAGTCACATATTAAAGCTGGAGGTTTACCCAGAACCAGAGATTCAGATAACATTTTTATAGAGCCTAGGATAAGCTGCTCATTTCCCATCAACATGGCTCAGAAACTAAGGGACATCAGTTGCTAGATATAAGGCAAGTACCTGCATATTTTCTCACAAATTTTATTGTGATAAACTAGTGCTATACTCTTGGAGAAGGAAATGGCAATCCACTCCAGTGTACTTGCCTGGAGAATCCCAGGGACAGGGGAGCCTGGTGGGCTTCCGTCTATGGGGTCACACAGAGTCGGACACGACTGAAGTGACTTAGCAGCAGCAGTGCTATACTCTGAACATTAAAGGAGGGTTGTTTTTTTTTTTACCTCTAGCTGTCCAAACGTTATTCAAGTAAAAGACACTGGTATAGGAGTTTCTCCCTTCGTATTTTGTGGTAATTTAGGACAAACAGCATTTAAGGAATGTATTATTGTATTTTTTGAGTTTCCAAAGCCAAGAATATAAGAACAATACCTAGGTACAGGTCCATTACTTTTAGTAAAGTTAGTTTCACTCATTCTGGTAATAGATGCTCCTCAATTTATAATTGAGACTATAATCAAACCAGAAAGTTCAGAAAGGGTAGTGTAGCAAGTAGCAACCTGCAGAGTACTTGCTCAGGGTCATGTAGTTGTCATTCTGGTGGAGGTCCTTTGCCAATCTTTGATGAAAGAGAAATTAGCAGTCCTGGTTTCTCTTGTGTTGATAGATAGGTCTCAAGTAGAGATTTATTTTCCAAGAGGATAAGTGATTAAATATGTTCCCTACAGAAAGAATTTCAGAATAGAAAATCTGCCTCAAAAGTTTCACAGTCTTTGAATCCAGTTCAGAAGTGGCCAAGACCAAACCTCAAAGCATGAAGGCAAAAGTTAGGGTGTACTAAAAGAGGACAAAGTATAATCTAGTTCATTTCAGTTCAGTCGCTCAGTCGTGTCCGACTCTCTGCGACACCATGAATCACAGCACACCAGGCCTCCCTGTCTATGACCAACTCCCAGAGTTCACTCCAATTCATGTTCACAGAGTCGGTGATGCCATCCAGCCATCTCATTCTCTGTCGTCCCCTTCTCCTCCCGCCCACAACCTTTCTCAGCATCAGAGTCTTTTCCAGTGAGTCAACTCATCGCATGAGGTGGCCAAAGTATTGCAGTTTCAGCTTCAACATCAGTCCTTCCAATGAACACCCAGGATTGATCTCCTTTAGAATGGACTGGTTGGATCTCCTTGCAGTCCAAGGGACTCTCAAGAGTCTTCTCCAGCACCACAGTTCAAAAGCATCAATTCTTCGGCAATCAGCTGTCTTCACAGTCCAACTCTCACATCCATACATGACCACGGGAAAAACCATAGCCTTGACTAGACGGACCTTGGTTGGCAAAGTAATGTCTCTGCTTTTTAATATACTATCTAGGTCGGTCATAACTTTCCTTCCAAGGAGTAAGCATCTTTTAATTTCATGGCTGCAATCAGCCATCTGCAGTGATTTTGGAGCCCAAAAAAATAAAGTCTGACACTGTTTCCACTGTTTCCCCATCTATTTCCCATGAAGTGATGGGACCAGATGCCATGATCTTTGTTTTCTGAATGTTGAGCTTCAAGCCAACCTTTTCACTCTCCTCTTTCACTTTCATCAAGAGGCTTTTGAGTTCCTCTTCCCTTTCTGCCATAATGGTGGTGTCATCTGCATATCTGAGGTTATTGATATTTCTCCTGGCAATCTTGATTCCAGCTTGTGCTTCTTCCAGCCCAGCGTTCCTCATGATGTACTCTGCATATAAGTTAAATAAGCATGGTGACAATATACAGCCTTGACATACTCCTTTTCCTATTTGGAACCAGTCTGTTGTTCCATGTACAGTTCTGACTGTTGCTTCCTGACCTGCATACAGGTTTCTCAAGAGCCAGGTCAGGTAATCTAGTTAAGAACCATCAAATGAAGTCAGAGGCAAGACCTTCCTATTGACAGGCAAGTTAAGTGCTATCTTGGAGCTTCTAGTTGTTTCCTGATGGATTCTCTTAGAATAGATCTGGAAGAGTTTTTGGACATATCTGAAACATGAGGTTGAGTTTTCCTGATGAGAAGGCCAGGGTTAGAAGGTCCGCCAGCTGTCAGATGGACCCAGAACTGCCAGAAGCTATTTGTAAACTGCCTCCACTAGTCTGGTGATTCAAGTGGGAAGTATCCAAGGAACATTCTTCTGGAACGTTGTGACTACAAGAAACTAAAAATTAATAATAAATTATTTGATGCGTGAGGTGGTCATCTTCTGAAACAAAGCACTGATCCACAAAACACCTTTGCACCTGACAAGAAGGAAGACTTGAAAAGGCCACCTTAAGTCAGGTTCAGGCTATGTGTTTCACCAATGAACCTTAGATGAGAATGTAGTGGGGTGATTACCTGGAAATTTCATAGATTATGAATAATTTGTGAGTTAAATCCAGTGTGTTTGCTGAAAATTAGAAATTGAGGTGTGTGCTCGGCTGCTAGATGTTACACTGTCACTGCTGTTTCTAGATGGAGGGACAGAAAAGTCTTTGAGAAACCTGTAGGACCGTATAGATTCCACTTACAATCTGTTTGAAAAAGTGTATTCCCTGACTATCATCAAAATGCTGTTGTTAGGTTTTAATGTTAAAGACATCACCAACAATCATGTCAACTCATGCATATAAGTATGTTACTATCCTGCAAAGGTATACATAATCATTTAAATATATTCTTAAGAACAACGCATATATAATATTAACCTGAATATTTGCAGAGGGCTCCCAAGAGGGATGAGTTTTATTTATTTATTCAATCAATTGTTCATTCATGCATTCTATTTTTAAAGTTAGTTTGCTGCCTCATCTCGAAAAAGGTAACATCCAAATGAGTTAGCAGAGAAAACAAGTTGGTTATAAAAGATAAGCCCAACGATGCCTTAAAATGAGAAATCGCCATAGCCTTACTTTCGTGAGAATAATAACATTTTGTAATAGGTACAGCTGAAGAGACTAGAAAGAGTGCTAGATATGTTAACGCCTCCACAAGTTAAGAAACCTTTATTGTTTTTGCAGTTGTCTACAAGAACTACCCAAAACCTTGAGCAGAATGAGGAAGTTATGACTTTTAGGAGTGAAGGTCCAATCTCAGGATAACACTTTCTGCCACTTAGGAAAAATATGGAGAAAGCAAAGTTTTACTATCTGGTGTTAAAACAGACTACATATCCAGAGACCAATTTATTATTTTTCTCTGAGCTACCAGTCCCCTCTTCAATATTATACATAAGTGTTTTGTTTTAGCCATAGTACCTGTTACAAATTTAAATAGGATGAGATAGCAGAAACGCTTCCTTTAAATAAGAAATTGTGCATAATCAAAGGTGTGTGAACATATATTTGCAAGAAGAGGAGTGTGCCAATGATTTTCTTTCTCAGCTTAAATTTGCCAAGAAACTCAGAAATAAGAATGCTATTTTAAATATTATTAACAAGGCCATTAATTCTTAAACAGTCATCAGAATTACAGATTTTAAAGTTATTTTCAAAGGATATAGAAACACCGAAATCCAGGTGTCTAGGATTTGTTGTTCAGTTGCCAAGTCATATGTGACCCCATTGACTGTAACACACCAGGCTCCTCTGTCCTCCACTGTCTCCCAAGTTTGCTCAAATTCATGTCCATGTTGCTATCTAACCATCTCATCCTCTGCTTCACCCTTCTCTCACCTTCAATGTTTCTCAGCATCAGGGTCTTTTCCATTGAGTTAGCTTTTCCCATCATGTGGCCAAAGTACTGGAACTTCAGCTTCAACATCAGCCCTTCCAATGAATATTCAGGGTTGATTTCCTCTAGGATTGACTGATCTCCTTGCAGTCCAAGGGACTCTGAAGAGTCTTCTCCAACACCATAATTCGAAAGCATCAATTCTTTGTCACTGAGCCTTCTAGATGGTCCGACTCTCACATCCATCCATGACTACTGGAAAAACCATAGCTTTGACCATACAGACCTTTGTGAGCAAAGTGATGTCTCTGCTTTTTAATACATTGTCTGTTTGTCATGGCTTTCCTTCCAATGAGGAGATTCTTTTAATGTCATGGCTGCAGTCACCATCCACAGTGATTTTGGAGCACAAGAAGAAATCAGTCACTGCTTCCACTTTTTCCCCTTCTGTTAGCCATGAAGTAACGTGACCAGCAGCCATGATCTTCGTTTTTTTGAATGTTGAGTTTCAAGCCAACTTTTTCTCTCTCTTCTTTCACCTCATCAAGAAACTCTAGTTCTTCACTTTCAGTCATTAGAGTGGTTTCATCTGCATGTCTGAGGTTATTGATAGTTCTCCTGGCAGTCTTAATTCCAGCTCGTGATTCGTCTAGCCCAACATTTTGCATGATGGGACTCTGCATGTAAGTTAAATAAGTAGGGTTACAGTATACAGCCTTGTCTCAGGCCTTTCCCAATTTTGAACCAGTCCATTGTTCCATGGAAGTTTCTAACCTGTTGCTTCTTGACCTGCCTACAGGTTTCTCAGGAGACAGGGAAGGTGGTCTGGTACTCCCATCTCTTTAAGAATTTTCCACAGTTTATTGTGATCCACACAGTCAAAGGCTTTAGCATAGTCAATGAAACAGATGTTTTTCTGGAATTCCCTTGCTGTCTCCATGATCCACAGATGTTGTCAATTTTATCTCTGGTTCCTTTGCCTTTTCTAAACCCAGCTTACACATCTGGAAGTTCTTGGTTCACGTACTGCTGACGCCTAGCTGGAAGGATTTGACCATAACCTTGCTAATAGTTTAAAATGAGTGCTATTGTACAGTAGTTTGAACATTCTTTGGCATTACCCTTCTTTGGGATTGGAATGAAGACTGACCTTTTCCAGTCCTGTGATACTGCTGAGTTTTCTAAATTTGCTAACATATTGAGTGCAGCACTTTAACAGCAACATCTTTTTAGGATTTAAAATAGCTCAGCTGAAATTCCATCACCTCCACTAGCTTTGTTCATTTAATGCCTCCTAAGGCCCATATCACTTCACACTTCAGGATGTCTGGCTCTAGATGAGTGACCATACCATCATGGTTATCCAGGTCATTGAGATATTTTGTGTATTGTTTTTCTGTATATTCTTGCCACCTCTTATTAATCTCTTCTGCTTCTCTTAGATCCTTACCATTTCTGTCCTTTATTGAGCCCATTCTTGCCTGAAGCATTCCCTTGATACCTCATTTTCTTGAAAGATCTCTAGTCTTTCCCATTCTATTGTCTAATGGTGTTTTTTTCAAAAAATAGTATTTACAAAGGTAGTTTTATAATATAGAATTCTACCTACTTTTCTGCAGCAATAAGGAAGAGAATATATTTTCCCATTTTAATCTGGTTAAGATATCTTTTATTAAACCAGCAATTAGCAGTGTCTAAATACCAGAATTCTATTAGGTGCTGGCATCCAGAGAGAAGACTGGGTACAAACTTAAAATTCAGAAGAGGGCAGAAAGATAATGAGTGTTAACAAATGGAATATGGAACATGTAATATCTTGCCTGTACATGTAATTAAGAATATAAGTCAAGTTTATTGCAGATTAAGATATGTTTGTTGAAGCAGTCTAAATAGTATATTCACCTGAAGTAGATTTTGGTAAAATGATTATATATTTAAATCACTTGTTTTTTAAATTGTATGGCTATTTTGTCTTTATTGACCTTAGTTTGTAATTCCGGATAGTTGTCCCTGGCCTGGGAAAGCTTTTCTATTTGTTATTCTTTCTCCAACCTCTTAACCCCATCCTTCAAATTATTTTTACAGTTTTTAAGAATCTGCAAACTTGCTCTTTCATATATTTTCTGAAAATGTGAAAAGTGTTAAATGTTTGTGTTTTCAATGCCTTAGGAAATATATAGGAATACATTTTAAAAACTGTGTGCCCAAGTCAGCATTTTCAAAAGTGCCATGTGAAAAAGGATGCAGTTACCTAATTTTGTGAAATGCCAAATTAAGTTAAACTTTTTTCTGTAAGCCTTCGTAGGGCCCTCAGCATCCTCCTGTTATCCTGTGTGTACATTCTATTTTCCAAATGTACCTAGCCTTCTGATAGGATCGTTGTTCCATGGGAAATATGGGGAAGTGCGGGTTTAAACGTGAAAAACTGAATACATATGTCTAAAACAAAAGTGCCCAGTCCTTCACTAGAATGTGCGCTCTTTCAGGGCAAGGATCCCTATTTAGTCGTTGTAATCCAATATTGCATGTAACAAATATAATGCTCAATATACATTATTAATAAGGTAATATACATTTAATAACTTGAAAGTTTGTTTTTGCAAGCCTAATTAAGCTTCTAATTTGCTAAAGTTATTTATCATAAAACAACTTGTATTTTATTGTGTGTTATTTTTTCTTCTCCATACTCAGAAGAATTGGAATATTTTTAAATGGTTTATTTTGCAGTTTTATATTTAGAATGGTAGCAGCTATTTTTGTCTCTGTTGAAGAGGTATATACCTAACCACATAATAGATCTGTTCACAAACCATAAGGCACTTCAAAACTTCTAGGTATAGAAATACAAGAACTCCCCAGTGCCTTCATTTCATCTCACCCTAACATTCCTCTGGGAATCTAAAACTTTTTTTGTATCCTCCTCCTTCAGTCTTCACTCCTACCTCCCAAGAAGACAATTTGTCTATGTTCCCATTTTCTTTTGGAGTCCATATAGTTTTCCAGAATTCATGGAATCCCCTGAACCATTTACCACTGCCTCCTATTATAAATCTACTAGTCTTTTCCCGTAGATTACCTGCTTCATCTGCCAGAGGTTCCTTGGAGTTCTTGAGGATTTCCTGGATGTACTAAAATGTATTGATTACACATAGAGCAAAATGAAGGGACTTCATTACTGTGCAAGTAGTAATAGATCTTCAGACCTCTGAAGGCAGGACATTTTGAAGGGTCTCAGTTACAAAGAGTGATGCATATTTACAGGAATCTAGTGAACTTTGCCACCTTTCTTATTAGGAGAAAGAGAAACTTAGAAGCTCCTTGGAGATTTGGTGGGCTTTTAAGGTCCTCAAAGAGTTTTGTAGATTTCAGTTGGATGTATAATTGATATTAAAGACCATAGTCATAATCAGGAGCAAATAGGTAAAAAAAAATATGAACAAATTCTCTGAGTTAAAAAAAAAAAAGAACAGGAAAGAATACTTATTAAATCAGTTTTAAAATAGACATGCAAAAAATACACATTTTCTTCATTTGATTATAACACTTTTTAGAGGATCCTTAAAAGATAGTGTGAAATTCACATTTTGACAGTTTGGGCATCTTTTGCTGAATTTTGTTAAGAATTTCTTGTGTTAGAGACTGATACAGAAAAGTATTCCTAGTAAAAATTACAAGATTTTTTTTTTACTTGAAAGCCCTTTAAACTAGGAAATATTCATGGAGTAGCATAAATGAATGTCTTATCATCTTGTAAATAACAGGAGAGTTCTTTAATGTCCTTTAGAACTAGGTATTGTGTTGCTGTTGTTTTCTTTTACTTCCATTCAAACTACCATTGGTAGAAGCCTATCATCCAGACAAGGAGATGTGCTAAGACAGGAAGCTGTTTGAGTACAGTACAGGGCCCTTCTTAAAATTTTAGAGTTTCGTAAGTGATGGGAGCAAAGAGCAGACAAATGATTCTACTACAATATGATCAAGGAGTTTGATGGAGGTGTTGGCTGTACCTGGAGAAGTCTGGAAACTATGGAATAGAAATATCTGAGTGTGTCTTAAAATAAGCATGTTCATAGTTGGTGATAGTGAAGACTGAGGCATGCAAACATGTGCCATGTTTTGGGGATAGTAACTAGCCCACTGTGAATGAGCCCATTTTGCAGGGGTGAGGATGAAAAAGAATCAAGGCCAAAAAGCTGTATTGAAGCCAGTCTGGGAGAGGCATCTATGAAGTTAAAGACTTGGGGCTTTTTCCCTGAAAGGCGTTATTCTCAGCCATTCATGTTTCTTCTGTCACATAAATGATAGATGCACATATGTACAAGGATATATACAAATCCTAGGCTCAAGCTTTTTCTGCTTCATTTCCATCCCATTCAAGCATATGAGAACACAAGAAAGGAAATTATTATAATTACAGACAGATACAGATTTGACTTTTTAAACATATGTTTGACTTTTAAAATTATTACTATGCACAATTGGTGAAAACAATTGTCTTGACATAGGTTGGGAACAGGAGGAATGTAGACAAACTACTATCACAACATAATAGGAAACTGGAAGTGAGGGATTCATTAGTAGGATGAGAAGAAAGGATAGATTCAAGAAGTAATGCAAAACTAAATTGTGAGGACTAGACTAATTTCCATGACTGATGCACACTCTGTGGATCAATTCTAGTAATACTGCTTCCATACCCCTGTTGCGCTTGAGCACCTGCTCTCTCACTCACACACACACACAGACACACACACGCACCTGTTCTCTCACTCTCTCACACACACACACCACTTATCTACTGTGCCACACTTGCCTCCACACTGGTATGACCATTGCTTCACCTCATTCTCCCTTGAAACAGTCCACTTTCCTGTAGCTGTTTTAAATGCGGTCATGCCTCTTTGAAATGGCTGTTTAAATATATATATATGTATATATTTTATGAACAAGTATTCAACAAATATCCTGACCCTCATATTCCTTATCCTTGATCATCTCATCTTCCTCTCCATCTCTGAATTTAAAAAATGAAGTGAGGATGAGTATTTGTTGCACACATCCTTGGAATACTTGGCTAAAACAAAAAACACAATATTTTGACCACAATGTCTACTGAATCAAAATGAATAGAATGTCATGAACTTCATTTACATTCTCTTTTCCAAACACATTTGTACTGATTTTTTTCTTTCTTATTCTGAAGCCCATTTTTTCATCTGGATTCTCCTAATATCCCCTTTATAGACTTATTGCAGCTTTCTGTTATCTTTCAAGAATGCAACACATGAAATTGCCTGTTGTATTCTTTGTGCAGATATACCGTGCTTTGGTACAGAACAGAATAAAGCTTTCTAGTTTTTTATTCTGAATGCTAAACAATTCACCTGGTATTTAGATTTTCATGTCATGTTGGTCTAGTGGTTTCAAGCAACGATTTATAATAGTTCACAGTTCATCATGAAATACAGAGCCCAGAGATCAGCTAATCTCTAATCCTACCTGCCCATTTTATAAATGTAAAAACAGATCACAAGCAGTTAAATATTTTTCCTGAAATCACAGTAAGTGAGACTTGGAAAGTCTTTTGATTCTGTACTAGTGTCTTATCTTTTCCTGTTATTAATTCTGAATTGCATGATATGGATGTATTCCCCTTTTAAAAGAGTTAAAACATCATAGTTTAAAGCCCTCTCTGCCCTTGGAATCACAGCCTACCCCTGTCAGTAACCACTGTTATCACTTTGATATATTAATATATGTTCTATTAGCACTATTCTCTGTGTTTTTTTTTTGTAATCTGTACCCACTCACACTCATCCACACGTGTTACATAAATGGTATGTTTCTTTAGTCACTAGGGAATTTTTCAGTGTATCCAGTCATTGTGTTAGCATAGTTAGACTACCTTTTATAAATGTGTACCTTACACTGTGCACAAAGAAGCAAGTCACTAAACGGTCTTCTCCGATAGCTTCATTGGGATCCCTGTCCATTTATTCATCCAATGAAGATTAACTGTCCATTACATACTACTGTCAAGAAGTTTACATTACACTTCGGAAAGTAAAAATATACAAAGATAGCTGATATCAAATACCAAGTGCCATTGAAGATGTGTAAGGAGTCATTCTGTTTTCCATCTCACTATCTGGAAGGCCTGAATAGCATGGGAAAATAAGTTGAAATGCATTACAGAAGCTCTTTGATGTCATTTGTTAAATTCAGTGTTTGTTTAGCTTAAAAATATTTTGACAAGACTCTCTCAATTGACCATAGCTGAAGTATTAAAGCATTATAACAGATCCCAGTCACTTGTGAATTTATGTAAGCTTAAGGCTTACCTTGAGACTTTTCACTTTCACACATTGGAGAAGGAAATGGCAACCCACTCCAGTGTTCTTGCCTGGAGAATCCCAGGGACGGGGGACCCTGGTGGGCTTCTGTCTATGGGGTCACACAGAGTCGGACACGACTGAAGTGACGCAGCAGCATCAGCAAGGCTTACCTTGAAGTTAAAATGTCAGTCTCAACAGCTATTTTCTTAAAATGAACTTCAAAGCCAGTGACAGGTACGTATTGCAGAAACTAACTGCAACCGACAGTCACCAACAATTTAAAAATGAGTGAAAGCATGTATTTGTTGGAGAGTTCAGTCAGACACGCGCAGTGCTGAGAAGTATTAAACACTTTTGGATGTTTATTGATTTGCTGCCTCTAACTACTATGTCCTGATTCAGTCGTGGTGTCTCAGTGTCTGAGCAGAGGAAATCCTGGATCATGTGACTTCTAAAATAGAATCTAGATTCAGATCCAACCATGTACACAAAATGCCTATCTCAAGCCAGGCATGTCCATGTGAGAGATTTCATTCAGTCACTCACAGATAATTGAATCAGCTCTATAAAGTAAAAATTTTACTTGAAGTGAGACTAATATTCCTTGAGACCCAGAACTATAAAATAATTATTTTTCCAGCATGGTCATTTATTACAGCTTTATAAAATGTTATAAAACATTTTGCTCCTTGGACAAAGTGAACAAATTTATATTTCTTTCAATATGATCAAACCCTAGAGCTTAAGTGCTCTCTTTTGTAATTATTATAATTTATAATAATTCCAGCAATGAAAAGTGAAAGTGTTAGTCGCTCAAGCATGTCCAACTCTTTGCTACCCCATGGACTGTAGCCTGCCAGGCTCTTCTATCCATGGAATTCTCCAGCCAAGAATACTGTAGTGGGTAGTCATTCCCTTCTCCAGGGGATCTTCCCAACCCAGGAATCAAACCCAGCTCTCCTGCATTGCAGGATAACACAGAGCTGGAATACTGTCTGAGCCACTAATGTTTAAACAAACAAGAATAGTTGAAAACTAAAATAGGAGTACTAGATCCCCCTAGCTGTAGCACTACTTTACTTTGAAATACGGAGTGAACACCTTCATACTTCTAACCTCATTTCTCTTTTAAAAAAGGAAAAGATCTTTTACTGAATATGATTGTTATTTTAAAACTCCAAAAAAAAAATAAAACTCCAGGAGCAGGACTTCCCCAGAGGCCCAGTGGTTAAGACTCTTTGCTTCAGGGGACAGGAGTTCTGTCCCTGGTCAGGGGAGTAAGATCCCTGGTGATATCTGAAATTGCCCTTTCCCCCAACTCCAGTGTACAGAGGACAGGGAGAGGCCAGAGAAAGAGGCAGCCCACTCCAGACTGGTCTAATAAGCAAGAGAATTTACTCATAAGACTTGTCTTGGGCAGCCACAGGACAAGCAGATCTCTGCACCTGCCCACCAGTATCTTAAAAGTTTATATAGAGGCCTTAGCTGGGTTCAGTCACGTACTCAGTCCCATCATCACATTAGTATCTCATGGTTGGATCCTTGGGGCAGTTTCTGGGAGAGGGAAGGCAAGGAGAATGTACTTTCCAAGGACGAGGAGAAAGTGAGGAGCTGCCAATTGCCTGGGTCCAGCTCATGGGCCAATCTGTGGTCATGTCTTCTTGATGACCTTCTCCAGCTATGATATTTAGATTGATTGCTTGAGAACACTAGGTATAATAAGGTACTGTGTAAGTTTGAAGTGATAACTGCTAAAAATAACCTAGAGGGAGATTTTTTAGGTTGCAAAATATACATAATGTGGTCATAAAGGACAGTCAACCTCATAAGACTTTAAGAAACATATTCTTTTCCTAAAAGTGATAATCCTTTATTTCAAAACTGTACTTTCAAAAGCAAATATTGGTCTTTCTAGTTCTTTGAGAGGAATAAAAACACTGGTGTTTGTGTGTGATTCTCCTGTATTGACTCCACAATGGCAGACAAATCATCTCTAGAGCCTTTATGTTCCTGTGTTAGAAAGCAAAGAACACAGTTCAAAAAACAGTGTGAATCTTGAGGTCTTATACTTGAAAAAGGAAATAAACATTGGTAACCCAATTTGAATGTAAACTATGTAAACTTTGGGTATAATCGTTTTCTTCATATTTGCTGTTTTATTACTTAATCCTGACTGTAATTGTAAAATTACTTATAAGTGGTGTTTACATTATTATATATGTTAGGGAAAGTTTTATGAAAAGAAAAGAACATAAGGATGTTTTAAACCAGGAGATGGAAATTGTTTGGTAAATGAGGGAAGAGATTATTTTGGTTTATTAAAGGAAAGGAGAAGCAACACTAATGAAGAAGAGCTTGCAATAGACTTGAGAGAGCTAAAGGTCGAAAAGAAAATTAGATGAGTGATAAAACTGACACAGTCTTCTTAGAACATAGATTCGTTGAGCATTTTTAAAGGGAATAAATGATTGATTTTATATCTAAGGAAATTTCAGTTGATAGCTTCTTGGGATTCCCTGGTGGCTCTGACAGTAAAGCGTCTGCCCACAATGCAGGAGACCTGGGTTCGATCCCTGGGTTGGGAAGATCCCCTGGAGAAGGAAATGGCAACCCACTCCAGTACTCTTGCCTAGAAAATTCCATGGATGGAGGAGCCTGGTGGTCTACAGTCCATGGGGGTCACAAAGAGTTGGACACGACTGAGTGACTTCACTTTCACTTTTCACTTATCACTTATTTGCACAGAAAGGAAAGCCCATGAGGAAGTGGTAGCAGTTGGTAACAACTTAGATGGGGAATTTAGATAATAGTACATTGAGAAAGGAACTAATCTTTAAAGTGTTAAGGAATTACTGTCAAGAATTGCCCCCAGGCAATTTGAGTAGTGCTTATGATCCAGGCCAACACTTAGATACAAGCACTTACATTTTTTGAACACTATCTAAAAGATCTTATCATTTGTCTCCCACACTTCCTCTTCATTATGATGTAAACTCCATGAGGTTAAGAATTTGTCTTACAGCTGCATTTTCAGTGCCCAGAATAGTGTTTAATAAATGAATTCTTGGACTTCCCTGGTGGCTCAGTATTAAAGAATCCGAAAAAAAAAAAAGAATCCGCCTGCCAATGCAGGAGACCTGAGCTCAATCTCTGGGTCTGGAAGATTCCTCTGGAGAAGGAAATGGCAACTCACTCCAGTATTCTTGCTTGGGAAATCCCATGGTCAGAAGAGTCTGGTGGGCTTCAGTCCATGGGGTCGCAAAGAGTTGAACATGACTTAGTGATTAAACAACAAAACGAATTCTAGATATAAATATCAGAGTCCTATAATACAGCCTCTCAATTTGATATTTAGGACTAATAAATGAAAATCACATCATATTAAACTTAGCAGGGAGCTCAGAGGTCATGCAGTCCACAGTTTCTTTGCTATCCATGTATGGATCTTTGAGGAAGATTTTTGATTACTGTGAGTCTTACCCCAATGTTGGAAATGACAGTTGTGGTTTAGTACTTCTCCTCTCTTCCCTTCTCCAATTCTCTCATGTCTGGGGGCCAAAGAATATAATTTCACTAGTTTTTCAGTGCAACAACACTGATCTGGTCCAATCTCCCTCCTAAAAGTTCCTTATATGGCATATTGTTCCATTGGACCCTTCTAAGAAGAAAAAGCACAGTGTTAGTGTGTGTGTCAGTGTGTGTGTGTGTGTGTGTGTATCTGTCTGTCTCTGTGTCTGTGTTTCATGGAACAAAGAAATAATCATGTGCTAGGCTACAGATACAATGTGATAAAACATATGTTCCCTACCCTCACAGGGTAGAATTTTACCAACTAGTGACATTTCTAAACTCTTCCCTTGTTCTCTGTATTCTCAAAGCTCTTTGGAAAGAAGCAGAATAATGGGAAGAGATTAAAAAAAACAATGGGGTCTAACTTCCAAAGAATGGTGTTAAGACAAATACCCACTTTTTAGTTCACAAGGCCTTTCAATTCAATTCAATTTATTTAACAAACACCTAAGGAGTATCCCTCGGAGAAGGCAATGGCAACCCACTCCAATACTCTTGCCTGGAAAATCCCATGGATGGAGGAGCCTGGTGGGCTGCAGTCCATGGAGTCGCTAAGAGTCAGCCACCACTGAGCGACTTCACTTTCACTTTTCACTTTCACGCATTGGAGAAGGAAATGGCAACCCACTCCAGTGTTCTTGCCTGGAGAACCCCAGGGGGAGCCTGGTGGGCTGCCGTCTATGGGGTCGCACAGAGTCTACCCGACTGAAGCGATTGCAAGGAGTATCGCAAGAGTCGGACAGGACTCAGCGACTAAACCACCACCAAGGAGTATCTCTAGCCCTTGGCTGGATTCTGAAGAATGAAAGCAAAGTAAGATATAACCTCTGTTCACAAGGGAAAAAATGAAAATATATAAATATTCTTCAGTGTGATAAGTGCCACAGATTAACTGTTTTATGAGTGATCAATTCCATTGGAGAATCCTATCTAAGATAATTTTTAGACTAAATTAAAATCTGCCTCTTTTAATATCTGTTAGTTGATCCCAGTTTTGTCCTCTGAACTCTTCATGTATTTATTTGACTCATAAACATTTCTTAGGGAACTTGGCAGTGTTCCATAATGTGCCAAGTTCTCTTCACAGGCAAATAGGATATGATTCTTGCCCTCAAGGTTAGGACATACTTCTGCAACATTGAGGAAGTTGCTTAACCTCTCTAAGTTCAGTTTCCTCCTCTGGGAATTGAGGATAGTGTTAGAACCTACTTCTTAGGATCATCGAGAGGATTAAATGAATAATGCATGTAATGCACTTAATACAGGGACTGGTGCTTAGCTTTCAACAAATGTGAGCTCTTACTTTTCCTTTGTTTAAGAGGGGATCCCAATAAGCAAATTAGCAGTTTCAGGGTTGATGTGAATGCCTTAACAGACATAAACATAGGGTGCTATGGGAATACCCCAGAAGAACACCTCACGTTGGCTAAAGAGGTTCGGGAAACATCCTGCAGGCGGGGACATCTGAACTCCTTGTTGCAGGACTAAATAGTGGGGATGGGAGGGATACAGGCAAAGAGGTGAGGGAAAGAGGGGAGAGAGCATGGTGTATTTGGGTTACTTCAGTTGTTTAGACTGGCTAGAAGACTAATTCAAGAGAGAATTAGAATGTAACGACCAATTAGATGTGGCTGTAGGAGAAGAGGTATAGGAGGTGTCAAAGATTAAATGACTGTCTTGAGTAACTGAGCAGAAGCTGATGACCTTGGTTTATAGGGAGAATGGATGAGGGCAGGTAAATACAACTGTAAACATGAGTTTTAGGAAGGCTGGGCACTGGATTCTTCAGATCAAGGGTCTAGAACTCTCTAGTGCTGCAGATTTGGAATTTGTTGACAGGTGTTTGCTGAAGCCACTGTATATATATATTGTATAGAGAATGGCCAACATTAAGGCGTGATCAAACAGCTCCTAATGTTGATTGAGAATGAATTTCCAGGCCTGTTAGGGGAAAACTGAGAAACAGCATTATCCCAGAAACTAAGAGAGGAGAAAATTTTTTTAAAAAGTCAACAGTCACAAATGCTGAAAGGATAAGAGAAAATTGTTCTTTGGATTAAGCAACTAAGAAATCACTGGTCAAAGGCTTTCCTGGTGGTCTAGTCGTTAAGAATCTACCTACCAATGCAGGGAACACAGGTTCAATCCCTGCTCCAGGAAGATCCCACATACCAAGGGGAAGCGCATGTGCCACAACGACTGAAGCCTGCATGCCCTTGAGCCCATTCTCCACAAGAGAAGCCATCACAATAAGCCTGCACACAGCAACTCGAGAGTAGCCTGCCACTCGCCATAACTAGAGAAAGCCCGAGCTCAGCAACAAAGACCCATGCAGCCAATCAATCAATAAAAATCTGAAGGAAAAAAAAAACGTCACTGGTCAAGGCCAGAATCTAGAAGGCCAGAGACTGTGGAGTGGATAGGGAACAGGCTAGGAAGACAATGTCTGGAGGCTCCCTTTCCAGAAGCTCTAAGAGTGGAAGAGAGATAATGTATAAGATAGAGGATGAAAGGCAGGATCTGGTTTATTTAAAGACCACAAATACTCGACCTCCTTTTTATGTCCACGGGAAAGAACTTGGAGAAAAGGAGAGCTGAAGATATAGAATACAGTATAAATGCTGCTGCTGCTGCTGCTAAGTCGCTTCAGTCATGTCTGACTCTGTGCGACCACATAGATGGTAGCCCACCAGGCTCCCCCGTCTCCGGGATTCCCCATGCGAGAATACTGGAGTGGGTTGCCATTTCCTTTTCTGATGCATGAAAGTGAAAAGTGAAAGTGAAGTCGCTCAGTCGTGTCTGACTCTTAGTGACCCCATGGACTGCAGCCTACCAGGCTCCTCTGTCCATGGGATTTTCCAGGCAAGAGTACTGGAGTGGGTTGCCATTGCCTTCTCTGACAGTATAAATAAACAATAGTAAAAGAGTTTTCTGAGAAGGCAGAAAAGGTGACATGCTGTAGAGGAAAGTGTCCTAAACAAGGGAAAGAATACCTCTTCCACCCCAAGATGTACTTGTGGAAAGAGAAAGTGGACTCGAGTTGTCTGAGGAGATCTCTGAGGCCATGTCATCTTTTTGAGAGTTGATACACGGAGTGGGGACAAGAAGAGGTAAGCTCCCTTAAAGCTCCCTTAAAAAGAGAAGAAAGCTAGAAAGTGTGGGAAATGGCAACACTGCCATCTGGGTCCCTGTGCTTTGTCAGTGTCTCCCCTTAGTTTTGGAGGCACCCACAACGCTCTGCACTAGATGGGGTCTGACCAGCACAGTGTAAGGTGAGACGACTGTTTGCCTTCAACTGTCCAGTTCCTTTGTTTGGAATCTTAGACTTTTACTAATGTAGCCCACGATTGGATGAGCTATTTTTAACAGCTATTTCCTACTGAAAAACCAAGAAAAAGCATTTCACCCGAAGCCGGAGTTAGTAATGATTACTGTTCAAAAGAATGAACTACTTATAAAAATCAAGAATTAATTCAGGAATTGTTCAAATTTAAAGGAAAACCCTTCTAAATATTGATGTTTTCAGCGTGGTGACAGACACGAGAAAGAATTAGTTGAGAAATTAGTTGGTTTGGTGAATGCTTAAAAGTATCTATGTAATGATGAATGCAGATGTCATAGACATCAAATAAGTATACTATACAGATATGCCATTTTTCCCAACTGTCAGTCACTTAGTGTGAAACTACAGTAGATTAAACCATAGATAGATTTTGTTTTCCAAAATATTTTAAAGTGTTTTATTCTCTAACACCACTTGACACTCTTATATTAGTTGCCTCACTTCTGAACCCACTTGAGTTTGTTGCTCCAGCTCTACCCTGCTCTACAATCTATGAATTATTAATAACTAGATCAGCTGAAAGTTATTTAAAAAAAATTTTTTTTTGGCCACATGCTTGGCGTATAGGGTCTTAGTTCCCTGCCCAGGGACTGAACCCACAATCCCTGCATTAGAAGTGCAGAGTCTTAACCATTAGACGACAGGGGAAGTCCAAGATCAGCTGAAAGTTATAGCCACCATGTTATGTTAACCTTATAGAGCTGCTTTTACTGAATTGCTATCTTGTGTACAATCACTGGCTTGTATTGAGGGATACAATAATAAAATAGCTTCATAACATGTAGTTCTGATTACTATAAGTGGGATGAGTGTACATTTTTATTTTGAGGGGACAGTTTCAGTTTACACCTGCTGTCCTACTATATAGTCTACTAGTTCCCCTTTCACACTCAAAAACTGCCACAGTTATATGATCTCAATGTTCTTTTCATTATACAATGCTCTCTATGAGGTTTTGTGAGAAACTTTTGATCCTGTTCATGGTGGTCAGTCATATCAGTGCTTCTTCTGAGCAACTGGGTTGTTTTTATTATTTACACATGGTGACTCATAACTACTCAAGTAGCCCTTTTAAAGTTGACTTTAGAAAGTTTGGGGTCAGATTTGCCACCTGCCTCATCACAGACTCAGTGGTATGCATTTTTATTTTAATCTCATTCTTTTGCTTTTCCTTTCTGTTTTTGTCCTGTTCCTTTTTTTCCCTCACTTATTTCCGATTTATATCTTGAATTTTATGCATCCTTGGCAGCTATCTTGAACTATTTTTGAGACACGGCTGTGAATAAAGAAGCACAAAACAAACAAACAGATTGCTTCTAGAATTTAATCTGATATTCTTCAATGACTGAAAAACAGCTCTTTTTTACCATGGGTGTTTAATGTTTTCCATTTTTTATCTATTTCTTTGATCCAGGATGTTTTGAATAGATGGGCAGATTCTGATCTAGTTTGATACACTGTTAAGAGATGAAGCTACTGTACTTTCAAGTTGATCCCTGATCAGTCTGCCACTTAAAAAATATATAGCTGATAACATTTTTCAAATGGCTCCATTGCAAAGCTTGAATAAGGAAGCAATCCAGCTTAATGAGAAAAGCACACAAAAATTTATCATCAGACAAGTCTTATTATTCTCCTTGTCTAAATCCTAGGTGTTTCACCGTGGCTTAGAGATACTATAACCTAATTCCTAAAGTAACTGAGGCAATGTATATACAATGCCTCTGCAAATAATTAAATGCATAGTAAATTTTACCTACTATTGTTGTTACCTTTATGATTTACAAATCACTAATGATTTTGCACTTAGTAAGAATGCTTGATGTTTTTCTTTTTTAGCAAAAAAAGAAAGGGTTTGGAGGACTTCTCTAGTGATAAAGTGGTTAAGGCTTCTTGCTCCCAATGTCAATCCCTAGTCAGAGAACTAAGATCCCATATGTCACACAGTGGGGCAAAAAAAAGGGGGGTGTAGTTGAAAGTTAAACTATTTATGACTTATCTGCTGATGCTATAGCATGCTAGATATTTTTGAAAAGACTCCTACAGCTGAATACCTAGACACTGGATAAAATACAATACACAAATATATTTTCAAATGCATGGTGGAGGACATCCCTAATGGTCCAGTGGTTAAGATGTGCCTGCCAATGCAGGGGACATGAGTTTGATCCCTGATCCAGGAAGATTCCATGTCTCAGGGCAACTGAACCCTCGAGCTGCAACTACTGAAGCCTGCACACCCAAGAGCCCGTGGTCTGCAACAAGAGAAGCCCCTGCAAAGAGAAACCCTGCACACCACAAGTAGAGAGGAGCCCCCACTTGCTGCAACTATAGAAAAAGCCCTCACGCAGCACTGAAGACCCACTGTAGTCAAGGGGGAAAAAAAGCATTGTGGAGCTTTTAAGAATGTAAGGAAAACCCTCAAGATTTCTACCTATCCCCAACAAAAATAAAGCAGCAACCTGAAAACAAGAAGTTTTTAAATGAGAAACTGTGACTACTTTAAGGGCATATGCCACGATAAGAACCTAAGAGTCTTGGATATCATTTAGCATTAGTGAAAAGTGAAAGTGAAAGTTGCTCAGTTATGTCCAACTCTTTGTGACCCCACAGACTTACACAGTCCATGGAATTCTCCAGGCCAGTACTACCTACTGGAGTGGATAGCCGTTCCCTTCTCCAGGGGATCTTCCCAACGCAGGATCGAACCAGGGTCTCCTGGATTGCAGGCAGATTCTTAACCAACTGAGCTATCAGGGAAGAAAGAAGCATATGAAGGCTCTCAATTTCAAAATTTTATCTTTTAAAAGACTGGGAAGATACATACCAACACATTAAAAGTGAGATGAGCTACCAGAGTCTTCCCAGCCCAGGGGTTGAACCTGTGTCTCCAGCAGTTCCTTTGTTGCAGACGGATTCTTTACCACTGAGCCACCGGGGAAGCCCTTAAAAAGCAATAGGGAGGTTAAACAGTGGATTAGGCACAGTAGAAAAGAGAATTAATGAATTTTAAGATAAACCCAAAGATATTACCCTGAATGAATCATAATTTTAAGCAGATGAAAAACATGAAAGAAAAGTAAAGGGACATGAAGGATAGAATGAGAAAGAGAATAGAGAAAATGGGGAAATGAAATACATTAAGTTTTCCAGAAATGAGGAAAACATCTTTTCTCAAGTTCAGGGGGAGCCCAGTGAGTTCCAAATGGGATAAATATAATTAGAAATTCAGGGACTTCTCTGGTGGTCCAGTGATTAAGATTCCACACTTCCATTGCAGGGGTCCTGGGTTTGACCCCTAGTTGGGAAACTAATATCCTGCACGCCAGTTTGGCCAAACTGTGAAATCCACACTTAAATACATTGTAATGAAATTGAGAATCCCTTGGACTTCAAGGAGATCAAACCAGTCGATCCTAAAGGAAATCATTGGAAGGACTGATGTTGAAGCTAAAGCTTCAACACTTGGACCACCTGATGCGAAGAACTGACTCACTGGAAAAAACTCTGATATTGGGAAAGATTGAAGGCAGGAGAAGGGGACAACAGAGGAGGAGATGGTTGAATGGCATCACCAACTCAGTGGACATGAGTTTGAGCAAGCTCTGGGAGTTGGTGATGGACAGGGAAGCCTGGCATGCTTCCAGTCCATGGGGTCTCAGAGTCAGACCCCACTGAGGGACTGAACTGACTGACTGACCCACCCCAACAAATAGATACATTGGTAGCAAGCCACAGAAAGAAAGCGCACCTTCAAAAGGGAAACAAATAGATTACAGCAGGCTTATTGACAGCAGCTAGAGAAATCAGAGGACAGCGAAATAATATCTTCAAAGTACTAATAGAAGATAGCATTCAACTTAGAACTGTGTACCTGGCATTAGCAAAAATTTACATACTGAATGCTTGACACTACAACTGAAATATTCTAAGCATAAAATATACAAAATAATACCAGCAGGTATATCTTTATGTCCATTTATATATGGCCAAGTAAAGAAAATATCAAAAATTAAGCTGTTCTTTTTAAATAGCTGAGAGTCCTTGTTTTGAGGAAGTAATACTGAGGTTGTACCAATAACGGGTAGAAGTTAGGAACTATTTTTAGCTTCTAAAAACCATGGTGAAATGGAAAAGAAAAGAAAACTTCTGTGCAGGATAAATGTTCCCAATAATAATTTTTCTATCGCATGTCTCTTTTTGGAACCTATGATGCTCTCTTTTTAAATATTTCTGCTTGTATATTAGATCAATAAAAATGTAGAACATTAATTTTGTAGAACACTAAGTAAAATTTATAGACCAAGTCTATAAGCAATCAGGAGTAATACATACCACAGTAACTCAGGAAAATTATGTCAGATTTGTCCTAGTAGATTTACAGATAGTTACATGAAAGATTTCATCTGAAAAACATGATAGATACTTCGTTTGAGATAAGCTATGGTTTTTGGTATTAGCAAAGCTTTTAGCTGTTTATTCATCTATGAATCAAATCAGTTCAGTTGCTCAGTTGTGTCCAACACTTTGTGAACCCATGGACTGCAGCATGCCAGGCTTCCTGTCCATCACCAACTCCTGGAGTTTACCCAAACTCATGTCCATTGAGTGGGTGATGCCATTCAACCATTTCATCCTCTGTCGTCCCCTTCTCCCCGCACCTTCAATCTCTTCCAGCATCAGGATCTTTTCCAATGAGTCGGTTCTTCACATCAGGTGGCCAAAGTATTGGAATTTCAGCTTCAGCATCAGGCATTCCAATGATTATTCAGGACTGATTTCCTTTAGGATGGACTGGTTGGATCTCTTTGTGATCCAAGGGACTCTCAAGAGTCTTCTCTAACACCACATTTCAAAAGCATCAATTCTTCAGTGCTCAGCTTTCTTTATAGATCAACTCTCACATCCATACATGACTACTGGAAAGATCATAGCTTTGACTAGACAGACCTTTGTTGGCAAAGTAATGTCTCTGCTTTTTAATATGCTGTCTAGATTGATCATAGCTTTTCTTCCAAGGAGCAAGCGTCTTTTAATTTTATGGTTGCAGTCACCATCTGCAGTGATTTTGGAGCCCCTCAAAATAAAGTCTGACACTGTTTCCCCATTTATTTGCCATGAAGTGATGGGATCACATGCCATGATCTTAGTTTTCTGAATGTTGAGTTTTAAGCCAACTTTTTCACTCTCCTCTTTCACTTCCATCAAGAGACTCTTTAGTTTTTATTTACTTTCTGCCATAAGGGTGGTGTCATCTGCATATCTGAGGTTATTGATAATTCTCCTGGCAATCTTGATTCCAGCTTGTGTTTCATCCAGTCCAGCATTTCTCATGATATACTCTGCATATCAGTTAAATAAGCATGGTGACAATATACAGCCTTGACGTACTCCTTTTCCTGTTTGGAACCAGTCTGTTGTTCCATGTCCAGTTCTAACCATTGCTTCCTAACCTGCATACAGATTTCTCAAGAGGCAGGTCAGGTGGTCTGGTATTCCCATCTCTTTCAGAATTTTCCACAGTTTGTTGTGATCCACACAGTCAAAGGCTTTGGCATAGTCAATAAAGCAGAAATAGATGTTTTTCTGGAACTCTCTTGCTTTTTCCATGATCCAGAGGATGTTGGCAATTTGATCTCTGGTTCCTCTGCCTTTTCTAAAACCAGCTTGAACATCTGGAAGTTCATGGTTCATGTGTTGTTGAAGCCTGGCTTGCAGACTTTTGAGCATTACTTTACTAGCATAAATCTTTAATCCAATTTTCTGTTGATGGGCGGGACTCGTGTTCCCTCCCTATTGTTTGATCTGAGGCCAAAGTATGGTGGAGGTTTTCCCTTGTGATGAATACTTTCAGGATTTACTCTCTTAGTTATAAAATGCGTAAGTACTGAGTAATGCATAATATGATAACTGTAGTTAACACTGATGTATGGTATATATGACGGATGGTGTATTTGAAAGTTGCTAAGAGAGTAAATCCTGAAAGTTCTGATCACAAGGGAAAAACCCACTTTTTGTTGTGGAAGGGAACTATATAAGGTGATGGATGTTGACTAAACTCATTGTGTCAGTCATTTCACACTATATATATGTCAAGTCATTATACTCTATATCTTAAAGTCATACAGTACTGTATGTCAATTATACTTCAATAAAACTGGAGGGAAAGAGAAAATGTGGCATATATGTGTGTATACACACACACACATACCACACAATGGAATATTATTCTGCTTTAAAAAATAAAATGGAAATCCTGCCATTTGCTATAACATGGATCAATCTAGAGGACCTTACGCTAACTGAAGTAAGTCAGATACAAAGATACAAATACTGCATAATCTGCCTTATGTGTGGAATCTAAAATAGTCAAACTCATAGAAGCAGACAGTAGAAGGGTAATTACCTGGGACCATAACCTGGGAGGGGAAAATGGGGAGATGTTGGTCAAGGGTTTTAAAATGTTCGTTATACAAGATGAACAAATTTTGGAGATATAATGAAGAGCAATGTGACTATAGTTATCTATACTATACTGTATACTTGAAATTTGCTAAATAGGCAGATCTTAAGTGTTCTTGCTACATAATTAAAAAAAGAAATAACAGTGTGAAATGATGTTACTGTTTGATTAATAAGTTTGATTGTGATGATTACCGCACAATGTTTACGTCAAGTTATATGTCTAAATATATAGTGTTAGTTGCTCAATCAAGTCTGACTCTTTGTACCCCCATGGACCACAGCCTGCCAGGCTCTTCTGTCTATTGGATTTCCCAGGCAAGAATACCAGAGTGGGTGCTATCCCCTTCACCAGGGGATCTTCCTGACCCAGGGATCGAACCTGGTCTCCTGCATTGCAGGCAGATTCTTTACCCTCTGAGCCACCAAGGAAGTCCCATTTGTCAATTATATCTCAGTGTCGTTGGAAATTTTTTAAAAAACCATTTTGACAGTAAATAGAAACTAATATGGGCTTCCCTGGTGGCTCAGTGGTAATGAATCTGCCTGCCAAGGCAGGAGACATGTGTTCAATCCCTGGGTTGGGAAGATCCCCTGGAGAAGGAAATGGCAACCCACTCTGATATTCTTCCCTGGGAAATCCGATAGACAGAGAAGCCTGGTAGGCCACAGTCCATGGGGGTCACAAAAGAGTGGGACATATCTTGGCGACTAAACAGCTCAGCAACAACATACCCTCTCATTTCATAAAGATATTCTTTATTTGAAAAATAGACAGGCTAGTCTCTAAATAAAGGCCTGGCTAAGAAGGCAGAAAACACTATAACATCAAACACATTATTAAGAAAAGAGGTGCTTCAGATATATTTGTCTTTAACCATTGCTTTGGACAATTCATCATTACTTTCATGACTCTGCTCTCCTCTCTTATATCAAAATGACGATGTCCACAATTTCCTAATTAGCTAATCATCAAAATTTAACATGTTAGTGTTTGAAAGTGCTCTTATCAAGCCCACACAAAACAGAACAAAGTGAAGAATTATGCCTGTTTTTTAAAGAGAGAAACTAAAGCGAGTGGGGAAAGACTTGTGTTCTATCAAATTTGGATTTTATCCTGAACAAAAGAGACTTTCCCCGAAGGATCAAGAGAATTTGAAACAAAAGAAGCCACACAATTGCAGGTAATTTGAAGTCGTATGCCCTGGAAATGGTAAAGTTAGTTTGTGATTTGAGGCTGAGGAAGAAAATCGAAGTAAAATCTCTGTCAAAGGATGTCATCCATTCTGAAATAGATGGCATTTTTTCTGCTATTTTGAAGCAAGTCATGGAGGAATTTTCAGCTACTGCAGTTTCCTTTAGTATGCCACTGAACGAAACTAGTACTGACAGGTCTGAGGGCAGCGACTTCTGGTTTCCATCTATTATGTGCATACCATGTCATTCAAAAAACAAAAACACATCTATTTTAAGAAACTCTTTTGGACACTTTAAAAGCAATCAATATCTTTGAAATGGCAAATACCTTTTTGTCAAACAAAACTGTAACCGTACTTCTCAGCCCTTTCCCATTATGCCGTTGGCACGCGCAGAAAATGGAATCTTTGTATGGTAAATGGGACAGATGGTTGCTCACAGAGGAGACTGCCCCCATCTCCTTGTTCCATGGGTAGAAGGGAAATGTGTTGGGACACCAGTAACCCATTCATGTACGAAGGCTAGAATGCTTCACTCTAGAATATCTGTGAAATTTGGTGAAGAAAGAAGCTCCATGTATCAAGTTTCATTCATGGTACTTCGTCATCAAAACCTGCTCTAAGTTTTGCCTATAGCTAGGAAAGCCAGTGAGCCCCTTAAAAGAACTCTGTCCAGACGTGTGGGTATTTGACACTCTTCTCAACTACACAGAAAATTGGTATATTTTCCCTAAGAACAGGCTTGAGGAGCTTCGTTGCATTTCAAACAAACATTTTACTTTTCCCACTATTCAGGTGTGGGGATAAGGGGACAAAGCCCATTCTAAGAACAACACAAGAGAGAAAAGCCCATTCATGTATTCTTTCATAAATTACTGAGGTAAAGTTTTTAATGTAGTTTAAGATTGTGAGAGAGGATATTTAAGAGAAATCACCATGTCCAGTGATGGAGGAAGTGCTTTCACAAATGAAGTGGGGGTAGACAGGTAGGGGATATAATAAAGTGTTATTATTTTTTCCATAGACAGTAATCCACAAAAACCAAGAAACACCATAAAACTCTTCGACGATTGCTTCCCCTGATAATCTTGAAAATTGTTTCAGATGTTCTGGATAACATGTGTGTTGCTACAGCAAAGACCACCCCTCAGTGTCAACTTCATGGCTGAAACAAAGACAATCTTCTCAATGAAATTTTCTTTTGAGCAGAACTAAAGCTAGCTTTTTGTTTTCTCCGTTTAGTTACTTTTTCTGGGGGGGATTAAACTGCTAATTCTTGTGTGAAAAACAAGGAAGACCTAAATCTTAGTAAAGATTTTTTAAATGTTTGTTATATAAGGAAAATCAATATTCAATGCAATAAAACTAACTGTATGTGCCGAAGAATTGATGCTTTTGACCTGTAGTGTTGGAGAAGACTCTTGAGAGTCCCTTGGACTGCAAGGAGATCCAACCAGTCCATCCTAAAGGAGATCAGTTCTGAGTATTCATTGGAAGGACTGATGTTGAAACTCCAATACTTTGGCCACCCAATGGAAGAGCTGACTCATTTGAAAAGACCCTGCTGCTGGAAAGATTGAGGGCAGGAGGAGAAGGGGATGACAGAGGATGAGATGGTTGGATGGCATCACCGACTCGATGGACATGGCTTTGGGTGGACTCTGGGAGTTGGTGATGGACAGGGAGGCCTGGCATGCTGCAGTTCATTGGGTCACAAAGAGTTGGACACGACTGAGAGACTGAACTGAACTGAACTGAACATTTTAGTGCATACTTCGTGTGCACTTTTCTGGAGAGAAAATCTATAATGGGCTTTTTAAAAATGATATTACTTATTTATGTATTTATTTTTGGCTCTGCTGGGTCTTCATTGCTGTGCTGGCTTTTCTCTATTTGCAGCGAGCAGGAGCTAGTCTCTAGTTGCAGTGTGTGGGCTTCTCGTTGCTGCGGCTTTTCTTATTGTGGAGTATGAGTTCTAGGGTATGAGGGCTCAGTATTTATCTGGCTCCCGGGCTCCATAGTATGGGCTCAATAGTTGTGGCACCCAGGCTTATTTGCTGCTTGGCATAGGGGATCTTCTACATCAGGGATCCTGCACTGGCAGGTGGCTTTACCACTGAGTCACCAGGGAAGCCTCTGGATCCTTTTGATTTGATTCACATTAGAGTCTATCCCTACTTACTTCACCTCCACGTTTATGGATTGCTAAGAGTAAGTAGTAGTAGTAGTGTTAGTCACTCAGCCGTGTCTGACTCTTCACAACTCCATGGACTTCCAGGGTCCTTTGTCCATACAATTCTCCAGGCAAGAAAACTGGAGTGAGTTGCCATTTCCTACTACAGGGATCTTCCTTATCAAGGTACTGCAGACAGATTCTTTACCGTCTGAGCCCCCAGAGAAGCTGTATCAGAATATAATTGATGAGAGAGGGGTTGCCTAAAAACTGTACACAGTTCTTTGCCTTTCCCTCCATGGTGTAGTTGTAAGGAGAGGATGAAGTGTGCACAGTGCTGGTTTTACTACTGACTTTGCTTTGCCTTACTTTTCTCTTCCTCTTCAAGTTTTGGTTGAAGGACTTAGCAAGACATAAAATAATAAAGTTGAAAACTGTGACTGAAAGTTCTGTCACCACTGACTCTGTTTAGGACATGGTATTTCTCTAACAAACTCTTTTTCTACATCAAAGTCATGTTTTTATTGCTCCATCAAATCTGCCTTTCTGTAAAACAAACATTGCATCTAAACTCATATTTATTGCACACTTACTATGTGCTGGGCACTGTATTGAGGACTTTACAGTAATCTTCTCATTTAACCATCACAACAGCCCTATGAAGGAGGTACGGAAATGATCCCCACTATGCAGATGAGAAGGCAATGGTAACCCACTCCAGTACTCTTGCCTGGAAAATCCCATGGACGGAGGACGCTGGTAGGCTGCAGTCCATGGGGTAGTGAAGAGTCGGACACGACTGAGCAACTTCACTTTCACTTTTCACTTCCATGCATTGGAGAAGGAAATGGCAACCTACTCCAGTGTTCTTGCCTGGAGAATCCCAGGGACGGGGAAGCCTGGTGGGCTGCCATCTATGGGGTCGCACAGAGTCGGACACGAATGAAGCGACTTAGCAGCAGCAGCAGCATGCAGATGAGAAAGTTGGACTAAGAGACGGTTAAGTGTTTTATTCCCATCATGTGAAACTAGATGTCCATCCTGGCAGCCTGGACTCAAACCCAACACTGTTGATCAATTCAGGTTCTTTTATTTAAGGACATGATAGTGGCAAGGAGCTATCTTCTTCCTCTTCTACGTTGACAAAGGCAGTGTCATATTTTTTCAGTTGGCCAGTAAGAACTTTGGGGAACAGACATCTTACTTTCCTAAAGCCTTTGTGTGTGTGTGTTTGTGTGTGTGTGCTTAATGTGCAAGATTAATTCCAAGTTTGTGTAGCTGTTAATAAAATGTGACCCAGAATTTGAGGTTGGTGTGTCCTACAATACCATTTTAATCCCTAATTTTTTCCTCTTAATAGGATACATTTCAGGTATATTTTGGGTCGTATCATAAATACCCTTCTTGACTTTAAAAGGTCAATGCCAAGCAGAGGTTTTCCAAAATTAGGACACTTTAGATTTGGCATAATATCAGGAAGATTATTTCTTATATTTCTGAGAATAATTGAAAAGATCACAATAGTATAGTTTCCATTTCTCCCTTCCAGGCCTTATATAATTGTTGAATATGTTTTATTATATGCATATTAAATTTATACATATATTATTTAGGTCTACTTACAGTATAAATCCACAGTAGTGTCTAATTTTAGTTTAAACAGAATTTTAATGCATAGAGCTTTACATACAAACTTAAGTAAATGTTCAATAAATATTCATTTTTAGAGTTTATATTATGTGCCTTATAACATTATTTATACATTATTTATAACATTATTGTAACAGAGGATGAGATGGTTGGATGGCATCACTGACTGGATGGACATGAGTTTGAGCAAGCTCCGGGAGTTGGTGATGGACAGGGAAGCCTGGTGTGCTGCAGTCCATGGGGTCGCAAAGAGTTGGACACGACTGAGTGACTGAACTGAACTGAATTATGTGCCTTGCCTCGTTGAATAGTTTAAAAGTAGCATTTTGTATAAAACACAGCAAAATAAAGCCGCCACAAGACACTTAAAAAGAGCTGAGTTCTAATATACACTATTTTAATAAAAATTAGCTTAAATGCAATAAAGATGAACATAGAAGTATGAAGTTTACACATGTTCACACACACAAACTTAGAATGTATTATAAGACACTGCATCTTCATCTTCATCATGATCTTTTAATTACATTTCTGGCTTTTTTCTTACCATTGGCTAGGCAATTGATGGATTCCGTCATGACTATTTCGTCATAGCTATGACTTGCTATCTTGCCAGAGCACATACACTACTTCAGTTCAATTCAGTTCAGTCACTCAGTCATGTCCGACTCTTTGCGACCCCATGAACCGCAGCATGCCAGTCCTCCCTGTCTATCACCAATTCCCGAAGTCCACCCAAAGCCATGTCCATTGAGTCGGTGATGCCATCCAACCATCTCATCCTCTGTCGTCCCCATCTCCTCCTGCCCTCAATCCTTTCCAGCATCAGGGTCTTTTCAAATGAGTCAGCTCTTCGCATCAGGTGGCCAAAGTATTGGACTTTCAGCTTCAACATCAGTCCTTCCAATGAACACTCAGGACTGATCTCCTTTAGGATGGACTGGTTGGATCTCCTTGCAGTCCAAGGGACTCTCAAGAGTCTTCTCCAGCACCACAGTTCAAAAGCATCAGTTCTTCGGCGATCAGCTTTCTTCAGGGTCCAACTCTCACATACATACATGACCACTGGAAAAATCATAGCCTTGACTAGACGGACCTTGGTTGGCAAAGTAATGTCTCTGCTTTTTAATATGCTATCTAGGTTGGTCATAACTTTCCTTCCAAAAAGTAAGCGTCTTTTAATTTCCTGGCTGCAGTCACCATCTGCAGTGATTTTGGAGCCCCCCAAAATAAAGTCTGACACTGTTTCCAGTTTCCCCATCTATTTCCCATGAAGTGATGGGGCCAGATACCATGATCTTAGTTTTCTGAATGTTGAGCTTCAAGCCAACTGTTTCACTCTCCTCTTTCACTTTCATCAAGAGGCTTTTTAGTTCCTCTTCACTTTCTGCCATTAGGGTGGTGTCATCTGCGTATCTGAGGTTATTGATATTTCTCCCGGCAATTTTGATTCCAGCTTGTGCTTCTTCCAACCCAGTGTTCCTCATGATGTACTCTGCATACACTACTACACAGCCCCAAAATCTGCTGCCATGTAGCATGTTCTCTCCTTTTTCACAGACTCAGGAGAAGTGGAGGGAAGTCACTGAAAATGGCCATTTAATAGCCCAATATCACAAACTAATAACATGAACTTTACTTTGACTTTCATCCTCATCCCTGATGATGTAAGTATGAAGTAGGTCATTACATTAGATCTGTGGGTTAAAAAGGGGAGATGCACACTGATATACAAAATGTATCTGATGAAATGCAGTTCCTTTTTTTTAAAATCTATGGAGATTTAAAAATACACATAAATACGATATTTGATTTGATTTGCACATTAAATTTTCTAAGCACATGAGGAGTATCTGTTAGCAACTGATTTCTCTTAAAAGTAAGAATTTGGCATGCTGATCTTGCTTGCATAATTTCTAAGAAAGAGGCTCTACGATGGTATTATTTCTAAGGAAAATAGCTTGAATTCTGAGTTATTTTTAAGATAGGGAACATATGGTATTGCGTTTTATATTCTCCTTATATTGTGAACCACCCCTCCCAATACTGCATGTGGAGTAGGTATTCACTTATTTGTTAAATACCTAAATCAGCAGGTCTCTGATAGAGGCCTTTTCCTTTGTACTTGCTTTACATGTCTCCAATATGCTTCTTTTAAACTTAATTATTGATTGACTTTATTTACTATATTTGGAGCAATTCTTTCAAAAAATTAAAACATCAGAGTCCTTACTATGCCATCTGAGTTGCAGAGGTTTCTGTATTTTTTATGGTGGCATATCACTCACCTTTCCCGCTGATAAACAAAATGGTTTTGGCAAAGTTAAGGCTCACATAGGATATAACTGTTTAAGTGCTTTTTGTTTGTTTCTTTCTGTCCTCATTCCATAGATGAACTCAAGAATTTGGGCAAGTTAAATACTCACATTATAGTGCCAGGTACATAGTTATAAATAGGTGCTCAATAAATACTGCACTTGATACAAAATGTTAAAATGGGTGGGGCAAGATTTACTCTATTAAATGTGACCTATCACACTGTGTTCCTCCTGAGTTTCTAGTGGATTCTTTATCCTTATTTATTATAATTCCTTATTTTTTAAAACTTTCAGTTTAAAACAGTGACTTGCATTTATGAAGTGAAAGTCATTCAGTTATGTCTGACTCTTTGCGACCCTAAGGACTATACAGTCCATGGAATTTTCCAGGCCAGAATATTGGAGTGGGTAGCCATTCCGCTCTCCAGGGGATCTTTACAACCCAGGAATCGAACCCAGGCCTCCCATATTGCAGGCGGATTCTTTACCAGTTGAGCCACTAAGGAAGCCCTAAGAACTAAAGCATAGTATCTTTTTATCTTCTTTCTTGTTCCTGTTGCTGTGGAAATGAAGATGTTAATATATTTACAGAGCTGCCTTGGATGGTTTCACAGGTCGAGCCTTGGACATTTCTAGGGGCTGCTATTCATAGAGACTGCAACATGAATGAAGCCTCCTGTCATAATTTGGGTTCTCCTGAAAGTAGACCCTCAGACAAGGATTTCAGAGTGAGAGTTTATTTGGAAAGTGGAAAAAACAATAGGGCAGGAAGGTGGGGAAGTGACACCAGGAAAAAGGAAGATAGTACATTATGTAGCCAGCTACTCCAGTGGGTGGCTGAAGCTTAATTCCATGGAAGAAACAGGGAAAGAGTTCAAAACATTCCTCAAAATTGCCCCAACTGCAAGGGAAGGAAGCTGTAGTATTTATATACCAACTGCTAAGATGAGTTATTTGATGAGGGCTGTTAGGATGGGTGTGGGAGTGTTGATTCCTTGGCACCTTGGCCTTCTGGAAGCAAGGGCTGGTGCTTTCTGTGGTTCTGGGGTGAGGTGGGGAGTGGAGGAATGGAGTCCCCAAAGGCAGTTTCAGACATTGAGAGTAATAGTTGGCTGCTGCTGCTGCTGCTGCTAAGTCACTTCAGTCGTGTCCGACTCTGTGTGACCCCATAGACGGAAGCCCACCAGGCTCCCCAATCCCTGGGATTCTCCAGGCAAGAACACTGGAGTGGGTTGCCATTTCCTTCTCCAATATGTGAAAGTGAAAAGCGAAAGTGAAGTCTCTCAGTCATGTCTGACCCTTAGCGACCCCACAGACTGCAGCCCACCAGGCTCCTCCATCCATGGGATTTTCTAGGCAAGAGTACTGGAGTGGCTTGCCATTGCCTTCTCCAAATAGTTGGCTAGAACACAACAAAAGGCCGGAGCACTACAGAGTCTGCTACAATTCCCTACAGTTGGGTAGAAACAGTTCTTAAAATAGCGTGTGGTACCATGGTGCATCATGCATATTTTTATTTAATCTGATATTTTAATTCCATATCATTAATTTTTCCTTTTTATTCTTTTGTGTCTTCTAGGCAAGTTATTACATATTGTTTGTTTTTCTTAAATAGTGGCTGGCTGTGTTCAGTGTCCAAGTATTATTTAATAGATGTTGTATTACACAATACCATCTGCTTGACTAAATGTATTGAGATATCATCCTGACTTTTGACATATAATACTCTTTAAAAGTTTCTATTTATTACTTCTTTTTTTCTCTGTTGATATCCTAAATATGTTTTCTGAATTCAGCTCTATTTAACTCTCTGGGGGATAACCATCATTTTATTACCTTATATTTCTTTAGCATTTTTCTTCCCATCACCAAGTATTTATCAAAAATGTAACATATAGTCATAATAAAAAAGTCAAACTAAATAGAAGAGTATAATCATTACCTTCATTACAGTTCCCCGTTACCATCAACCTTCAGAAGAGGCAGACGTGCTTAATATTCTGGCTCTGACATTTACTATTTGTGTGACCTTGGACAAGGAATGTTGCCTGTCTGTGCCTCAATTTCCTCAATTGCAAAACAGGAACAATAAAGTTCTACACCTCAGTGTATAGATATAATCTAGGCAAAGGTTTTAGGATGAAGGCTAGGAGGTGTGTGTGTTTTCATATATTAGCTATTATTATGTCTCTTTCTTACGTATGTAAGCACACAGGTCATATTTTTTCCCTACACAAATGGAAACCAATATAACTTTTTGATTCTAACTTTTGCTTCTACATATACCTTCTTTGTTCTTTGTAACAATTGCATAACATTTTCAGAAAAATTGTTTTAGTTATCCATTATGAACCATTTCATAGTTTGACAATGTTTGTCACTATAAGGTGATTTCCTAAATAAATTGAAAAATGGGATTTTTGTACTATTATATTGCCTTTTTATCCTACCAGATGGTCTGATGTTCAGAATTAGACATACATTTGGAATTTGTTCACTTTATTGTAACAGTCCATATTGTGCTGAACTCTGAAGGTTATTGCCTATGAATACTGGTGTCATAAGATATATAGACATATAATCTATTGTATTAACTAGGATACGTTTGAATAAGAATATTTCTCTCTTATGTAAAAGTGTATAAATACTATGTAAATAGTACTGTTGTGCATGCGTGTGTGCTAAGTCGCTTCAGTCATATCTGACTCTTTGTGACACTATGGACTATAGCCCATCAGGCTCTTCTGTCCATGGGATTCTCCAGGCAAGAATACTGGAGTGGGATGCCATGCCCTCCTCCAGGGGATTTTTCACACTCAGGGATCAAACCCTCATTTCCTGTGACTCCTGCAGTGCAGGTGGATTCTTTACCTGCTGAGCCACTGGGAAAGCCCAAATGGTACCTTTAAAGTGGTGCAAAGCACAGCATGTGAAATCCAATCAGACTGCTCCAGTTCCAGGCGTCACATCTGCATTCCAGCAGCAGGAAAGAGACAGGAACAAAGAAAGAGGGCAAGGGAGACATCAACTGCGTTTATTAATGTGTGTAGTAAAACACACACAACATAGAACTTACCGTCTTAACCTTTTTAAGTGTATGGTTAGTTTAGTAGTGGCATTAAGTACATTCACATTGTTGTGGATTCATCATTACAATCTATATCCAGATAACTTTTCCATTTTACCAGACAGAAACTTGCTGTTGTTTAATCTCTTAAGTCACATCCAACTCTTTGTGACCCCATGGATCGTAGCAAGCCAGGCTCCTCTGTCCTTCACTATCTCCAGTTTGCTCAAATTCATGTCCTTTGAATAGGTGATGCTGTCTAACAATCTCATGCTCTGCCACCCCCTTCTCCTTTTGCCTTCAATCTTTCCCAGCATCAGGGTCCTTTCTATTGAGTTAGCTCTTTTCATCAGGTGGCCAAAGTATTGGAGCTTCAGCTTCATCATCAGTCCTTCCAATAAATATTCAGGACTCATTTCCTTTAGGATTGACTAGTTTGATCTCCTTGCAGTCCAAGAAACTCTCAAGAGTCTTTTCTAGAACCACAGTTTGAAAGCATCAATTTTGTAACTCTCAGATCCGTACATGACTACTGGAAAACCATAGCTTTGACTATATGGACCTTTATTGGCAAAGTGATGTCTCTGCTTTTTAATATGCTGTATAGATTTGTCATAGCTCCCTATTGGCTCAGATGGGAAAGAATTTGCCAACAATGTGGAAGATACAGGTTTGATCCCTGGGTCAGGAAGATCCCCTGCAGAAGGGAAGGGCTACTCAGTCCAGTATTCTTGCCTGGAGAATTCCATGGACAGAGGAGCCTGGCAAGCTACAGTCAATGGGGTCACAAAGAGTTGGACACCACTGAAAGACTAACACACACAACACTTCCTTCCAAGGAGTAAGCGTCTTTTAATTTCATGGCTGCAGTCACCATCCACAGTGATTTTGGAGCCCAAGAAAAGAAAATCTGTCACTGCTTTCACTTTTACCCCTTCTATTAGCGACGAAGAGATGAGACTGGATGCCATGATCTTCGTTTCTTGAATGTTGAGTTTCAAGTCAGCTTTTTCACTCCCCTCTTTTACCCTCATCAAGAGGTTCTTTAGTTCCTTTTCACATTGCCATTCAGGTGTTATCATCTACTATTCAAGACTGTTGATATTTCTTCTGACAATCTTGATTTCAGCTTGGGATTCATCCAGCCCAGCATTTCACTTGATGTACTCTGCATATAAGTTAAATAAGCAAGGTGACAATATACAGCCTTGACTACTCATCTCCCAATTTTGAACCAGTCAGCTGTTCTCTACCCGGCTCTAACTGTTGCATCTTGATCTGTGTACAGGTTTCTCAGCTGGCAGGTAAGGTGGTCTGGTATTCCCATCTCTTCAAAAATTTTCCATAGTGTGTTGTGATCTACACAGTCAAAGGCTTTTGCATAGTCAATGATGAAGAAGTAGATGTTTTTCTTGAATTCCTTTGCTCTCTTCATGATCCAACAAATGTTGCCAATTTGATCTCTGGTTCCTCAGCCTTTTCTAAACCCAGTTTCTACTTCTGGAAGTTCTTGGCTCACATACTGCTGAAGCCTAGCTTTAAGGATTTTGAGCATAGCCTTGTTCCAAGGAGGAGCAGTAGTAAAGAACTCACCTGCCAATGCAGGAGATGCAGGAGACACGGGTTCAATCTCTGGGCCAAGAAGATCCCCTGGAGAAGAAAATGGCAACCCACTCCAATATTCTTGCCTGGAAAATTCCACAAAGAGAGGAGCCTGGTGGGCTATAGTCCATAGGGTTGCAAAGAGTCAGATATGACTGAGCACTTTCTACTACTTGCTAGCGTGTGGAATGAGCACACTTGTGCAGTAATTTGAACATTCTTTAGCATTGCCCTTCTCTGGGACTGGAATGAAAGCTGACCTTTTCCAGTCCTGTGGCCACTGCTAAGTTTTCCAAGTTTACTGACATATTGAGTATAGCACTTTAACAGCATCATCTTTTAGGATGTGAAATAGCACAGCTGGAATTCCATCACCTGCACTAGCTTTGTTTGTAGTTGTGCTTTCTAAGGCACAGTTGACTTCACACTCCAGCATGTCTGTCTCTAGGTGAGTGACCACACCATCATGGTTATCCAGGTCATTAAGACCTTGCTTTACAGTTCTGTGTATTCTTGCCACCTCTTCTGCTGATCTCTTCTGCTTCTCTTAGGTCCTTACTGTTTCTGTCCTTTATCATGTCCATGCCTGCATGAAATGTTCACTTGATATCTCCAATTTTCTTCAGAAGACCTCTAGTCTTTCTCTTTCTATTGTTTTCCTCTATTTCTTTGCATTGTTCATTTAAAAAGTCCTTCTTATCTCTCCTTGCTATTCTCTGGAACTCTGCTTTCAGTTGGGTATATCTTTCCCTTTTCCCCTTGCCTTTTGCTTCTCTTCTTTCCTCAGCTATTTGTAAAGACTCCTCAATCGCTTTGCCTGCTTGCATTTCTTTTTCTTTGAGATGGTTTTTCTCACTGCCTCCTGTACAACATTGTGAAGTATCATCCATAGTTCTTCAGATACTCTGTGTACCAGATCTAGTTCCTTAAATCTATCCATCACTTCCACTGTATACTCGTCATAAGGGATTTGATTTAACTCATACCAGAACTGCCTAGTGGTTTTGCCTACTTTCTTCTCCCCTATTGAATTTTGCAATAAAGCTCATGATCTGAGTCACAGACAGCTCCAGGTCTTGTTTTCACTGAGTACATATAGAACTTCTCCATCTCAGCTGCAAAGAAGATAATCAATCTGATTTTGATATTAAGCATCTGGTGATGTACATGTGTAGAGTCGTCTCTTCTGTTGTTGGAAAAGGGTGTTTGCTATTACCAGCATGTTCACTTGGCTGAACCCATTGAAGAATAGCTCCTCAGTCTCTCCTCTCCCCAGTGCCTGGCAACCACCATTCTACTTTCTGTCTCTATGAATCTGACTATGCTGTGTACCACGTATGAGTGAATCACACAGTAGTTGTCTTTTTGTGATTGGAATTTTTCATTTAACATAATGTGTTCTAGGTTCATCCATGTTGTAGCATGTGTGAGAATTTCCTTCCTTTTTAAGGCTGAATAAAGTACTACATTTTGTATATCCATTTATCCAACTTGAGTTGCTTCCACTATTTGACTATTGTCAAGAATGCTGCTAAGAAACATAGGTGTCCAAATATCTCTTGGAGTCCTTTCTTTTAATTCTTTTAAGTATGTATCCATAAATGGAATTGGTATATCATGTGTTAACTCTATTTTTAACTTTTTGAGAAATTGTCATCTTGTTTTCTATAGCAGTCTTACCATTTTGCATTCCTACCAGTAGTGCACAAAGGTTCTAATTTCTCTGCATCCTCACCAACATTTGTTATTTTCAGGTGTTTCAATAATACCCACGGTAATGCACATGAAGTGATATCTCGTGTGGTTTTTCTTTATCATCTCTCTAAAGATTCATGATGTTGAGTATCTTTTCATGTACTTATTGGCCATTTGTATATCTTCTTTGGAGATATGTCTTCTTAACTCCTTTGTCCATTTTTCAATTGGATTGTTTTCTTCTTATTGCTTACTAGTTGTAAGAGTTCTTGATATATTTTGGGCATGAACCCCTTCAGTTCAGTTCAGTACAGTCACTCAGTCATGTGCAACTCCTTGCGACCCCATGAATCACAGCATGCCAGGCCTCCCTGTCCATCACCAACTCCCGGAGTTCACTCAAACTCATGCCCATCGAGTTGGTGATGCCATCCAGCCATCTTATTCTCTGTCGTCCCCTTCTCCTCCTGCTCTCAATCCCTCCCAGCATCAGTCTTTTCCAATGAGTCAACTCTTCACATGTGGTGGCCAAAGTATTGGAGTTTCAGCTTTAGCATCTGTCCCTCCAATGAACATCCAGGACTGATCTCCTTTAGGATGGACTAGTTGGACCTCCTTGCAGTCCAAGGGACTCTCAAGAGTCTTCTCCAGCACCGCAGTTCAAAAGCATCAATTCTTTGGCGATCAGCTTTCTTCACAGTCCAACTCTCACATCCATACATGACCACTGGAAAAACCATAGCCTTGACTAGACAGACCTTTGTTGGCAAAGTAATGTTTCTGCTTTTTAATATGCTATCTAGGTTGGTCATAACTTTCCTTCCAAGGAGTAAGTGTCTTTTAATTTCATGGCTGCAGTCACCATCTGCAGTGATTTTGGAGCCCCCCAAAATAAAGTCTGACACTGTTTCCACTGTTTCCCCATCTATTTCCCATGAAGTGATGGGACCAGATGCCATGGTCTTAGTTTTCTGAATGTTGAGCTTCAAGCCAACTTCTTCACTCTCCTCTTTCACTTTCATCAAGAGGCTTTTTAGTTCCTCTTCACTTTCTGCCATAAGGGTGGTGTCATCTGCATATCTGAGGTTATTAATATTTCTCCTGGCAATCTTGATTCCAGCTTGTGCTTCTTCCAGCCCAGCATTTCTCATGATGTACTCTGCATATAAGTTAAATAAACAGCGTGACAATATATAGCCTTGACGTATTCCTTTCCCAATTTGCAACCAGTTTGTTGTTCCATGTCCAGTTCTAACTGTTGCTTCCTGACCAGCATACAGGTTTCTCAAGAGGCAGGTCATGTGGTCTGGTGTTCCCATCTCTTTCAGAATTTTCCACAGTTTATTGTGATCCACACAGTCAAAGGGTTTGGCATAGTCAATAAAGCAGAAATAGATGTTTTTTCTGGAACTTTCTTGCTTTTTTGATCCAGCAGATGTTGCAATTTGATCTTTGGTTCCTTATCAGATGCATAATTTGCAAATGTTTTTTCCCATTCCACAGGTTGCTTTTTCACTCTGTTGATAGTATCATTTGATGCATAAAAGTATTACATTTTGATATAAACTAATTTATTTGTTTCTTATTTTGTTGCTTGTGCTTTTATGTGGGGAATCATTACCAAATCCAATGTCATGAAGCTTTCCTTCTGTATTTTCTTTTAAGAGTTTTATAACTTTTGCCGTTATATTTAGGTCTTTGATCCATACTGGATTCATTTTTGTAAATGTGTTAGGTAGGGTTCAATTTCATTCTTTTGCAGATAGATATCTAGTTTTCCCAACACCATTTGCTTAAAAGACTCCAGCTACCCTCTGCAGAAAGAGTCTTGTAAACTGCCACAGAGCACTTTTATGTATATCCCTCTGGCCAAAACTTAGAGCATTACATTTAGCTTCAAGGACTGGCAAATGTAGTTGGTAAAAGCTGTTTTGAAAAACAAAATTTAAAACAGTCTTAAATCTTTTCCTTTTTTCTTCTTCTATCTTGAAGATGCTATGAAAATAGTGTTGTCCAGTGTACATTCAGCTATCTGCATTAATTTTGATATGCAGAACAGTTGCATTTTATGCAGGTGTTATATTCTTGAAGATCTGGTATAAAATCTCAATAGGAATAAATATAAAATGAATGGTGGTGGTGGAGGTGCTGTGGGCTAGAATACTATTTCAGAGCCTATAAATCTATTACAGTGATATTGATCTTGCAGCTGAGTCACCAGTACTTTTTCTCCATTATTCTTGCCCAGATACTAGAGGGTTTTAAAGGTTAAAAATGTATTGCTGCATTTAAGTGCCACTGCATGAAAGTGTCTCAGTATTATTTCTAACATTTTTAGTGAGCCCTATTCTAAACAAACAATACTGGCTGTTGTGGAACTTGACTTCTTCAGAGCAATTTATCACATTTAACTTCTTCCAAAGTTATTAATATGGGAGAGAGTTTTCAAGCACCATTGTGGGCACATGTTTTCAGGCTACTAAAAACAATTTTACAATAGAATAATGGCAAGTGTTAATCTGAAAAATAATCACCAATTATTCCATTCCAAACTATACAAACAGGATGTTCATAAAGGATAGATAGGCATTTCTATTTGAGCAGCTGTGGTGACAAAAACATGAAAAATATTTATTTGCTTACCAATTCTGAAGTTATGTGATTTTTAATAATTACACAATTCTTGGTATTTTAAAAACAATTCTCAAATTAACATCTAAAATGAGACTTTGTTAATACTTTTATTTTGCTACTAAATCTTTGCATAAAGTGGTTCCCTACTGTATCTAGTGAATTGGTGAGGTGATGAAAGAAAAACAGATATGTAAAGTGTGTAATCACTAAGTTTAAAAGTTTTATTTTATTTTTTGTAACATAGCAATTTTATTTTTTTTTAATTTATTTACTTTAATTGGAGGCTAATTACAATATTGTAGTGGTTTTATTTTTTAAGGAAGACTATTTGCTCTAAAATACTGGGAGTGGAGGTGTGATGAGAAGGGGTTATAGATGAAACAAAACTGATTATAGGTTGTAATTATTGAAATAATGGGTATCGGGAGTTTATTGTATTATTTTCTTTAGTGTACATTTGAAAATTTCTGTGATGGAAAGTTAAAAGTAAATAAAGAAGGCTTGTTTTGTTAACATGAATTTATACCTAATTAGATTGATTTTCTCTGCCTTTATTTTTTAATCAGAAAAAATAGAAAAATGTGAGGAGGGGCAGTGTAACATACATACCTTGGTCAGACGCATCTTTTGAAAAGGACAGGTATTGTTTATAAAATTAACAACCCTGAAAAAAAATGAGGAGATTTTCACTGGCTAATTCTAAACTTGAACACTCAATAGAAACTTCCTTTGGAAGGATGTAACCCCCACTGATATTGAATGCTGAATGAGAACGCTGGCGTCATAGCCTCAGGTGGAGGGTTGTGAGTAATTCCTACTGATAGACAGCAACGAGGAAAGGAACTATATTTAATTCCTGGGATTCACCCTCCTAGCTTTCCCTCTAGACTCAGAGAATTAATTGTTTCTTCCGTTCAAAGTGAACTCTTATATCTGAACTGTTGATCACATCTATTTCACCTCCTCTGGGATTTTATTACATCAACTATTCCTGTATTCCTATTCTCCTATATTCAGCCTTTCTATCTACATTCGCGTCCCCATAGCATGAAATTGTATTCAGATTTCCTGTAACTTCCCACCTGCCTCTAGCTAGGGCTACTCTCACCCTCTTTCTCCTTCTACTCCTAAACAGCTTTTCAAAAACATTGTCTTTACTCGAGTTCTCCAATTTCTTGCCTTTGTTCGTTGTTCAGTCACAGAATGAGTGATATTGAAATTTGTTGTTTTTGTTTGGTTGCTAAGTAGTGTCTAACTCTTTTCGACCCCAAGGACTGCAGCATGCCAGGCTCCTCTGCCCTCCAATATCTCCCAGAATTTGCTCAAATTGATGTCCATTGAGTTGGTGATGCTATCTAACCATTTCATCCTTTCCCACCCCATTCTCCTTTCACCTTCAATCTTTGCCATCATCTGGGTCTTTTCCAATGAGTCACCTTTATCTTTATCTTACCTTTCAGTTCAATCCAGTTCAGTCACTCAGTCGTGTCCGACTCTTTGCGACCCCATGAATCACAGCACGCCAGGCCTCCCTGTCCATCACCAACTCCCGGAGTTCACTCAAACTCATGTCCATAGAGTTGGTGATGCCATCCGGCCATCTCATCCTGTCGTCCCCTTCTCCTCCTGCCCCCAATCCCTCCTGTTAGGAGCCCTAACATCTGAGTAGCCAGGATAGGCCTGAGACCTTGCTTAGGCCTAAGTTTCAATTTCCTGGAGACAGGGTGGAGGCTAAGTTCACAGAAACTCCTCCCTAAGAAGATCCCGCCGGCGCCAAAAATCAGGCCAATGAGCTTCCGCGCATGCATGATCTGGCCAATGAGCTTCTGCCAGCTTGATCTTTTGAACAGAAATAGGTGCTTATATAACCTGAAACTATAAAAACCGCTGTGACCTGGGCTCGGGGCTCTTGTCCCACTCCACTGCGCTGGAGGAGGCATGAGCCCTAGCTCGAGCTAGAAATAAACCCCATTCTTGCTTTTGCATTGATGCGAGTGTCTTATTCTACCAGTATGGGGGGACCGGACTCAGGGCATAACACTCCCAGCATCAGGGTCTTTTCCAGTGAGTCAACTCTTCGCATGAAGTGGCCAAAGTATTGGAGCTTCAGCTTTAGCATCAGTCCTTGCAATGAACATCCAGGATCGATCTACTTTAGAATGGACTGGTTGGATCTCCTTGCAGTCCAAGGGACTCTCAAGAGTCTTCTCCAGCACCACAGTTCAAAAGGATCAATTCTTTGGCGATCAGCCTTCTTCATAGTCCAACTCTCACATCCATCTTTACCTTACCATAATTAGGCTACAACCATCATATCCCTGCACTGTAATGATGAAGACCACTAATTGCCTAATTAACAAATCCAGTAGCCAGTTTTAAGTCCTTGACATATTTAATATCTCTAATTTCTTTTTAAAAAAATTTTAAGCCAGCACAGTTTTATGTACTTTATAAATACTAACCCATTTAAACCCATATCTAGCCTATGAGATAGGTTTGTTATCTCCATTTTGTAGATAGACATAGGGAGAAAGAAAGATTGAGTAATTTGTCCAGGGTCACCACTACTCCTATATTCCTTCAGAGCTTTTGTTTGGTTGATTTGTTCCTGACATGACCAGCTGGGATAGTCAGGAATGATCCTCCTCTGTGCATCCCTCCGCCCTCCAATGTACTAATCCCTGGAAACTGTGAATATGTTAGGTTACATGGCAAAGGGGAATTAAGGTTGCAGATACAATTAAGATAACTAATCAGCTGATAGGGAGAATAGCATGGATTATCCAGGTAGAAACCCACTATAATCACAAGGATCCTTAAAAAAGTGAGAGTTGGGAATTCCCTGGCAGTCCAGTGGTTAGGGCTTTGTACTTCCATTTCAGGGCGCATGGGATCAGTCCCTGGTTGGGGAACTATGATTCTATAAGCTGCATGGTATGGCCAAAAAAAGAACAACAACAACAACAAAAAGTAGGAGGAGGCAGAATGAGAGAATCATAATAAAGTGGTGTGACAACAGAAGCAAGATCAGAGAGATATGATCTGAGACCTACTGGACCGACTGTCGGTGGCTTTGAAGACAAGAAAAATGCCCAGGAATCCAGGTGGCCTCCAGAAGATGGAAAGGGCAAGGAAGTTAATTCGACCCTGGAGTCTTCAAATAGGAAAGCTACTCTGTACACACCTTGACTTTAGACCAGTGAGATGTGTTTTGGACTTCCAAACCTACAGAACTGTAAGGTAATAAATTTGCATTGCTTTAAGCTACTAAAGTTGTAATTATTTGTTACAGCAGCAATAGGAAACTCATACAATAGCTTATCTGGTTTGTCCTCCTATTTCTTTGACCATTTCTTCCTGGGATCCTTTCCTGGCTCCCTGTACTCTGGTCCCTTGATGGTTTGTTTTCCTGGGAGCTCTGACTTTAGCACCCCTTGGCATCACACACATTTCTCTGGAGCTCTGACTTTAGCACCCCTTGGCATCACACACATTTCTCTGGATAATATTACCCATTGTCATGATTATGAAGGGCTTCCCAGGTAGCTCACTGGTAAGAATCTGCTTGATAATGTAGGAGATGCAGAAGATGAAGGGTTGATATCTGGGTCAGTAAGATCCCCTGAAGGAAGAAATGGCAACCAACTCCAGTATTCTTGCCTGAAAAATTCTGTGGACAGGGGAGCCTGGTAGACTCCAGTCCTTGGAGCCACAAAGAGTCAGACACAGCTGAGCAACTGACCATGTACACACATATGCATGCTTATGACCACTATTGATACTCTCCCTTCTAAATCTGTACTTCTAACCCAAACAAAATCTTGCATTTAAGACAGCTTCCAAGACCTTCTACCTCAAGGCCTACCAAGCTACTCATGTATACCCTCCTCCTATAAAGCATCAATTCCTACCATATTTTCTGCCTGAGATCTGCATAACTTAAATGAGAAACTCAGGAGTCCTTGTTTAATCTTCTCTCTTATTCATCCTTTAAAAACCAAAAGTTGGTAAGTCCCATTGATGTCACCTCTTTGATATTTCTCCAAACCATTTCCTTTTCACCATCTTCATCCTCACTCTTCTACTTCATTTCTTGCTTGATTTTCATTAATTTTCTAGACTATAACAACCTCCTATGACTTTTTGTTTAGCCTGTCACTCACCCCTCCTTAACTATTTTCCATATAGCCACCAGAGATACTTTTCAAAACACGAACCTAATCAAGTTCTCATTGCTTAAAATTCCTTACTCTTTACTCACTCTCTCAAATGCAAAACAAGTCAAAATAAGATCTGGCCCCAACCCAGCTCTCTAGTCTCATGTGCTGCAGTCATACAGAAATACTTATGGTTTCCTGACAAGCTGTGCTATTTAATACTTTGTGTTAAATACTTTGCAATACTATTCTTTTTTTTATTTTATTTTTTATTCCATCTATTTTATTATTTTTTTTTTTTCAAAAACAATTTTAGGAATCTTTACTTAAAAACAACCTTATCTTAAAATGGAGTAACTTTGGTTTTATGAGCAGCAAGCAAAGTACAGAAGCAAAATGCAATACTATTCTTAATGTTTGGAATACTCTCCTCATCTTTTCTATCTGCTATCAGCTCAAGTATTATTTCATATAAGAAGCTTTCCTTGCTCTTCCCAGGTAGAATTAAACACTCTCTTTTGTTCTTCTGTACATTTCTGTTAGAGTACCTTTTAAGTAAGTTAAGTAAAGTTGCTCAGTCGTGTCCGACTCTTTGTGACCCCATGGACTGTAGCCCACCAGGCTCCACAGTCCATGGAATTTTCCAGGCAAGAGTACTGGAGTGAGGTGCCATTTCCTTCTCCATAGGGTACCTTTTACTCATTGCTATATTTACTTTCCTGTCGACCTTCCCCATTAGACTGAAGCTCTTGGTGAGTAGAAAACAGGTCTCATTCACTTGTAAATTCCTAGAATATAGCATAAAGCCTAGAATATATGAGGTATGTGTTAATTGTTGAGTGCAATAAAGGTATCTTGAGATTTGCGTCAGAGGGAAGCAGACTGGTGTAGGGCACCTAAAGAACTCTGTCGTTATTGGAGAATATGGTAAAATACTGAAGCGCAAAATGTTATGAACTTGAGATTCATTACCTTTGAGGTCTAGTCACTAATGTAGGAAACGAGTCAGCACTCCCTGTCTAGTTCAATGTCTGGTATATAGTCCATGCTTGAGAAATGTGTACAAATGAAGGATTGGCAATATACAGGGATGAGGAGGGAGAAGAGAGCATGATGGGGGTGGGATTAATTAGGAGGAAAGCATGAAACTTAGGCACTGTTTATTGCAAGGAGAAATGTCAAGAGCATAGACATGGAAGTAGGAATGTAGGAGGTAGGAAGGTTAGAGAAACAAGGACTAGAGTACTTGGACACTGTAAAGGGTGCAAATAGGCAATGAGTGACATGAGGGCAAGACAGGGAGACGTGAACATAGAGGGGCAATATTGGCAGGCAAGGAGACCCCATGAGATGTCTCAGTGGTCCAGATGTGAGGTAATTAAACCTTAGGCCAGTAGATGATATGGGATCAGAATGGAAAAGAGATGTGTGAAATGAAGGAAGGATTATTGAGAGAATTTCATGAGTAACTCCAGATGGAAAAGAGGGAAAGGAATAAAAATGATTCTAAGGTTGTGAACCTCAGAGAAAAGACCAAATCACACAAGCATAGAAAAGAGAGCTGGCCCTGTAATAAAATGAAAGCGTTTAGCCTTCCCAATTGTTTTATAAGATTGTGATAGAGTTAGGAGGCATCATGACCCTTCTAGAAACCAGATTATGATAAACAGATTCCCCTATGAACTCTGCAATAGTTTAGTGTGATCTACAAAGTAAACATTGCCATAGTTTTCTTTAGTTTTTTCCTTAATTACAAAATGAATGCATGATTAATAGAACTTGGAAAACACAAAGAACAAAGGGAAAATTTATTCATAAAACAATAACAATGAAAATCAAAATTTAGGGGTATATCATTTAGATTACTTTTTGATGTATTAATATGTCTTATACTCTGGTTTTTAATTGGAAATTTCGTAATGTACAGAATTGCTCTTAACACAGAGCTCTCTTTACATAGGATCTTTCTACTCTGATTCTTCTTCAATTGTACCAATTCCACTCTTCTAAAAGAATCACTGTTAACAGTTTGTGTGAATTTAATTGTGTATCAAAAGCATTATATAAATAAATATATTTTGCATTTACAAACATACAGTTCCTACGTATGTATAGATTTATACGTGTAGTTGACCCTTGAACAACACAGAGGTGAACTCTGTGGGTCCGACGTGTAGTTGACCCTTGAACAACACAGAGGTGAACTCTGTGGGTCCGCTTATATGTAGATTTTTTCGTTAAATGCTACAGTACTATATGATCTGCAGTTAGTTGAATCTGCAGATGTGGAACCTTGGATAGGAAGGCTGATGGCAAAGTTATATGCAGATTTTCAAACCTGTAGGGTTAGACCCCTAGTACTCTTATTGTTCAAGGGTCAACTGTATTATGCGCCTATGAATCTCATGCATACGTGTACACATAATGTACAGCATGACTGTACCACCTGCATGATTCTATATTACATGCATATCAGAAATTATTTTAAACACAATTGCTGGAAATTTAGATTTTCATTTTTGCACTTTAAAAAGTAATGAAGAACATCTTTGCTTTAACTCTGACTTTGGGAGTTCTCTTAGTGTTTCATTGTTAAACATGATACCAGTTTAGATAAAAATTCTGTCATGGTAAAATAAGCTTCCTCTACCTAAGTTTAATGAGATAGTTTCTCTTTAATTATGAATAGCTGTCACATTCTATCAAATACCTTTTTGGCTTTTATTGAAATTGTATTTCTCCCTTGATTTATAAAAGTGATGAATCATTAACATTTTAATAATTCTTCCTATATTATTGAATTAACCCTTCTAAATAAATGTTACTTTTTAATAAGAAACATTAATTAATGTTAAGCAACATTAGTTAAATTTCATTTGCTCACATGTAGGATTTGGAAATCAATCCTGAATATTCTTTGGAAGAACTGATGCTGAAGCTTTAGATCCAGTACTTTGGCAACCTGATGGGAAGAGTCATTGGAAAAGACCCTGATGCTGGAAAAGATTGAAGGGAAAAGGAAAAGGGCACAGCAAAGGATGAGATGGTTGGATGGCATCACCAACTCGATGGACATGGATTTGAGCAAACTCCAGGAGACACTGAAGGACAGAAAAGCCTGGCGTGCTGACTCTTGTGGTCGCCAAGAGTCAGATATGACTTAACTGCTGAACAACAACAACCCCAGTTTAATGAGATATTTTTTCTTTAATTATGAATAACTGTCACATTTTAGCCAAAAGATTCTTTTGGCCTTTATTGAGATTTATTACTTCTTTGACTTATGAATGTGGTGAATCATTAGCATATTAATAATCCTTCCTATATTACTGAATTAACACTCCTTGGTAAGTGTTTTTCTTTTACTAAGACACAGTTAAATTTCATTTGCTCACATTTAGGATTTGGAATCTATATTCACTTGCCGATATTTTTAACTTGACGAGAAACTGGCTTCTAGATGTTTAAAGGATGTGTCATTGCAAATATCAGAGACTTGAAAATAGACATACACCCAGTGGCCTAAGAATTTGGGATGCCTTCCACACAGCTCTCATAATAAGCAACTGCTATAGTCCTATTAAAATAGGGGAGAGGACTGCCAGCACCTCCTGTCCTGTGACCTGCCTCTTCCATAGGACTCTGATTTTGAGGGCAAGGTTATGGAGAAAAGGGCTTCCCTGGTGGCTCAGATGGTAAAGAATCTGCAATGCAGGAGACCTGAGTTCAATCCCTGGGTTGGGAAAATTTCCTGGAGAGGGGAATGATTTCCTGGAGAAGGGAATGGCAACCCACTCCAATATTCTTGCCTGGAGAATCCCATGGACAGAAGAGCCTGGCAGGTATCATCCATGGGGTCGCAGAGTCAGACATGACTGAGCGACCAACACTCGCAGAGAGAGAGGCTGAGTGCTTCGGGCTCCCTCCACACAATTCCACGTTGCCTGGACTCTTTCAGAGGAAATACTTATTCTGTCTTATCTTTCTTTTAGGTTGGCCAGCTGGGAGCCAGCCACCTCAACTTTTTGAAGAGAAACAGGATCTGGAGAAATTTAGAACTAAAACTGTAATTCATTTTGCTGTCTTGAGTCCTTGGTAGATTTTCAAATAGAAGACTTAAGATGATGATTATTAGTTCACTTTTGAAAATTGAATCAATGTAAAGATATATTCATTTTTAAAACAATGTGAATGAGAAATAGTGGTTTTTATCTATTTTTTAACAATAATCTTCTTCCCACCCCCAGGGTTGGCAGAGCTAGAGAAGTGCTTTGAGAAAGTATTGGGTGCCATTAACTACAGAAGACCCATTATGTGGTTGTGGCAAAGTCAACTTGTCATTATAGTTTTGAAGCATTCTAAATTGTTTTCTGTTGGAATACAAGAAAGTAGTATTCTTCATTTTTTTCCTCACTGTTTTCCCCTCTGAAGTGTAATCATGGCACTCCCTGTTACTAACCCATCTGTTGAATGGGGTTTGCTTTGAGGATTAATGAATTAATATATGTAAAATATCTGGATTATTACCTGGTCAATACTCAGCCTTCAGTAAACTTTAGCTACTATGAATTATTATGGGGGTAGGCAGCTTTTGACATGACTTCCATTGATCCTCACCTCCTGGTTTTCATGCTCTGTGTAACCCTCTCTACTTGACTATGAGTGGACTTACTGACTTGCTTCTTTTTCTTTATATTTTAGCTTTTTATTTTGCACTGGGCCAAGGAGTCCAGTGGTCATGTATGGATGTGAAAGTTGGACTATAAAGAAAGCTGAGTGCCAAAGAATTGATGCTTTTGAATTGTGGTGTTGGAGAAGACTCTTGAGAATCCCTTGGACTGCGAGATCCTGCCAGTCCATCCTAAAGGAAATCAGTCCTGAGTGTTCATTGGAAGGACTGATGTTGAAGCTGAAGCTCCAATACTTTGGCCACCTGATGCAAAGAAGTGACTCACTGGAAAAGACCCTGATGCTGGGAAAGATTGAAGGCAGGAGAAGAAGGGTATGACAGAGGATGAGATGGTTGGATGACATCACCGACTTGATGGACATGAGTCTGAGCAAGCTCCGGGAGTTGGTGATGGACAGGGAAGCCTGGCATGCTGCAGTACGTGGGGTTGCAAAAAGTTGGACACAACTGAGCAACTGAACTGAACTGACTGATGGGGTCCATAAATGGTCAGACACAACTGAGTGATTAACACACATACTCAGAGCCATTTAACAATGTTGAGATAGTTTCAGGTGAACAGTGAAGGGACTCAGCCAAACATGTACATGTATCCTGCTGCTAAGCTGCTAAGTCACTTCAGTCATGTCCGACTCTGTGTGACCCCATAGATGGAAGCCCACCAGGCTCCCCAGTCCCCGGGATTCTCCAGGCAAGAACACTGGAGTGGGTTGCCATTTCCTTCTCCAATGTGTGAAAGTGAAAAGTGAAGGTGAAGTCGCTCAGTCGTGTCTGACCGTTAGTGACCCCATGGACTGCAGCCTACCAGGCTTCTCCATCCATGGGATTTTCTAGGCAAGAGTACTGGAGTGGATTGCCATTTCCTTCTCCAAATAGAGGTCTCTATCCTTTCTAAATCTTCATCTATGGCCACCCTTAGGGAGGTCATACCTGTATGTTGGGTAGCCAGGGAGGCTATGCCGGTCCTGGCTCCAGCCATTCCTAAGCTGAACAGGGTGGCAATGGTTAGTGCAGTGATGGCCTCTCTCTTACTTCTCTCACTTGTGCCTTTACTCCAGTGAGAATACATGCTTTCCTCGGGGTGGTAAAGGATGCGGGGCATCACAGTTACCAGGACGCAGAATTCTTCAGATGCATCAAAGACCGAGGTTGAGAGGCACAGGGTGAGGCCAGTCCTGGTACATGTATCCATTCTACCCCAAAAGAATCTGTCAAAAGCGATAGGACGTCACTTCTGTGATGACATTCTGCTATATGGTGACTTCCTCTTTGCTGGATCACTGTTGCCTTCCCAGCTTGTATATTTTGCAAACTGCCATGTTGACACAGAATTAGGATAACTTCCATCCAATACCTTGCAAGAATCTGAATCCTGTCAATAACTATGTGAGTGAGCTTGGAGGTGGGTCCTTCCCTGCTTGAGCCTTGAAATGAGTACAGCCCCAGATGACACTTGGACTTCAACTTGGAAAAGACACTGAAACAAGATCTAGTGAAATTGTACCCAGATTCCTAATACACATACATTGTGACGTTTTAAGCCCATAAATTCTAGGGTAATTTGTTATACGCGTGTACGCTCAGTTGATTTAGTTGTGTCTGACTCTGTGACCCAGTGGACTATAACCTGCCAGGATCTCCTGTCCATGGGATTCTTTACACAAGAATACTGGAGTGGGTTGCCATGTCCTCCTCCAGGAGATCTTCCCAACTCAGGGATCAAACCTCCTGTGTCTCCTGCATTTCAGGCAGATTCTTTACCCCTGTTATATATATTGATGTTATATAATAATATGTAGTAATATAATTTCTATTATTATTATCAGCAGTATAACATCAAATTAAGACTGCAAACTCTGGACCCTGATTCTGGAGTTTGAATCCCAGCTCCATCACTTACTAGCTGTTTGTGTAAGCTATTTAATCTCTGGGTGCCTCAGTTTCCCCATTTTTAAGATGAGGATGATAGTAGTGAATAGGAAATGAAATAATACTGGGTTAGCCAAAAATTTCCTTTGTTTTTTAAGTAACAGTAAAAGACACATTTTTAACTGTCATCAAGAACTTTATTGAACAACATATTCACCATTTTGTTCCACTACCTCTGCTGCTTTTCAGGCAACTTCATAATTCAAACTTCCCCAAACTTATCTTTTTGGGCAAAGAACTGTTCCAGGTGCGTTTTACAGTCTTCCAAGCAACTGCTATTTTCTCCATTAGGAGAATTTTGTAAAGACTGAAATAAATAGAAACCCAAGGGTGCAATGTGGTAAATAAAGTGGATGAATCAGAGCTTCCCAACCAAATTGTAAGGTTTTGCTTAGTCATCAAAGAAGCATGCAGACTTGTGGTATCCTGATGGAAGATTATGCATTTTCTGTTAACTAATCTCGGATGCTTTTTTTTTTTGAGTGCTGCTTTCAGTAGGTCTAATTGGGAGCAGTACTTGTTGGAACTAATCCTTTGGTTTTCTAGAAGGTGCTCATAACAGAGAACTCCCTTCCAATCCCATAAAATACACAACATTACGTTTTTGGATGAAGACCGGACTTTGGTATGGTTGCTGATGGTTCATTTCACTTGCCCCACGATTTCTTCCATTACACATTTTGTACAGTATCCACTTTTCATTGCCCATCACAATTTGTATTAGAAACGGGACATTTCCTTATGTTTCAACAGAAACTCACATGTGGAAATGTGGTCAAGAAGGGTTTGTTTTGCTTATCTTACATGAACCCAAATGTCAAAGCAATGAACATAATCAAGCTGGTGCAAATGATTTTGAATGCTTGATTTGGATATTTTGAGTATGTCAGCCATTTCCCTAGGTATAGCATTAATTGTTCTCAGTTAATGTCTTGATTTCATCAACATCAACTTCAATTGGTCTACCCAACCTGGGAGCAATTGGTTATTTAGATTTGTCATCCAGTGATAAATCTCCAGCATGAAACTTTGCAAATCACTTTTGATGTATTCAATCAGTCATAGAACCTTCTCCATACACTGAACACAGATTTTTTTTTCAGTTGCATTTTTACCTTTTTTGAAATAATAAAGCATAATATGTCAAAAACATTGTCTTTTCTTTCCATCTTTATTATTAAAATGCATACACAAGAATTCACCAATTTTGATAAGTTTTGTTTTCAATGCATGCTGGTATGACAGCTGTCACAATACAGCCTAACAATTTGTTTTGAATGGAATTAAAGACAACTAAGTGCTACTACTTCCCTAGTGGCTCAGATGGGAAAGTGTCTGTCTGCAATGCAGGAGACCAGGGTTCTGATCCCTAGGTTGGGAAGATCCCCTGGAGAAGGAAATGGCAGCCCACTCCAGTATTCTTGCATGGAAAAATCCCATGGACCGCTGAGCCTGGTAGGCTACCGTCTATGGGGTTGCAAAGAGTTGGACATGACTGAGCTATTTCACTTTCACTTTTCAAGTGCTACTAGGGGACTTCCCAGGTGGCGCTAGTGGTAAAGAACCCAACTGCCAATGCAAGAGATGAGTGTTTGATCCCTGGGTTGGGAAGATGTCCTGGAGAAGGGCACAGCAACCCACTCCAGTATTCTTGCCTGGGGAATCCCATGGACAGAGGAGCCTGGTGGGCTACAGTCCATAGGATCACAGAAAGTCGGACAGGACTTAAGCGATTTAGCAGGCAAGCAAATACTACTAGAGCCAGCTTATGGAGAAAGCCAAACTAACTTTTGGCCAACCCGATACATGTGAAGACCCTGGCATGTGGTAAGTGCCACATCTGCTGGGTATTATTATTTTTATGAAGACGAAATGAGGATGTAGACTTCACTGTTAGCATCAGCCGTCAATACTGGTTTCCTCTTAAAGTCTTCTGCAGACTGTAATGCCTCCTGGTTTTAGTTTATAAGTACATTCAGCTCAATACTGAAGGGAGAGACAAACAGAAGGAATAATGGTTTCTACATTATTTCATGAGGAGGAATTCAAAGTCTTTTCGAGTGAGTCTCCTTAATGGTAAGGAGTTGGTTTAAGTCTCTGAAAGAACAGTGAAATTCCTTGCTAGCTTGTCTCTATCCTCAAATACTACAAATTACTTAGATGGATTACAGTAGACAGGAGAGTGTATCCTTAGTTTACACACAGTTCTTTTTGTGGCAGGTTCAGCGTAGGCCTAAACTTAAATGCTGAGTCTAAAGGAAGCCTGAAAAGTCATTAAGTCCTAGTAGTCCAAGAAAGAACTGGACAGAGGCAAAGTCTAAAGAAATAACTTCAGTGCATAAGAAATTAAATCTTGAGCTAATATAAGATCAAACAAAATGTGCTTGAGAACAAAGAGGTCATTTATTGAAACAAGGATTGAATGCCAAAGACCTGTAGAATTCACAAATGTTACATTCGCACAGCAATTCAGAGTTTACCAAATGTTTTTGCACACATACCTTCACTAGATCCTCAAACAACTAGGGAAGTCAGCACTAATGTGTTATCGCTTTGAGATGAGGCCATAAAAGCTCAGAGTGGTTAAGTTTCGTATTTGAGGTCACACAGCCACTAAGTGGGATGAGATTCAAAACTTTCTGATCTTTGTGATAGGACATTCGTTCTGCCATAGCTGTTAGGTTATTAACAAGTTTCCATGTCATTCTGGATAGACTTATTTAGGACTTGACGTTCCTGGCTAGGAATGTATCCTACATGAACAGGGCATGGCAGATACCATGCAGGTGATCTGGGATTTTGAGCTCCAAATTCCAAGTCAGTTTATTTTAATTTAGTTAAGAAACCCTGATTTTTACTCCATACTATTCCTGCTCAGCAGCTATTTTGTGACACTTTCCCAAATTCCCTGAAATCTTTTGATCGCAATTATTAAGAAAATGTTGTTACATGGGCATTCAAAATGACTCCCTATTTAAAAATGACCCTGCACTACCCACATGTGATATTTTCACAATATTTTACAGTAGGATCATGGAGATAATTTCAATATAGAAACACTATGTGGTATAATGAAAAAAATTGGATTATGCTTTTAAAAAACTGTGCCCATCATACAGCGTTGTAATACAAAGATCTTACTCTAACCTTAAATTTGTTTTGAAATAATTTGTAGAAATGTCAGTTTTACCTGCCTTTGCCAAATGTGAATCAGTAATCTTTGTAAATGATCCATTTGAATCAAATATAAACAATGAACTTGGGACCCAGAGCCTTCCCTAGTAATCACTGTTGAGAAAAAGATATAAAGGTGCTGTGTCCACACTGAGAAATTTTCCTTTCCCCTTAACATTCAGTGCCTTCATGATGTAATTGACTGTTTCTCACTGGGACCTTCCGTTCAGATGTGCCATCCTCAGGAATGGCCTCAGGATTCTAGATCTTTCCATCACTCACCTGATGCACTGAGTGCCTGGTGCTATTAGGTCCTCTGTGGCTATGGTGAAACCAGATACAAACTCTCTCTCTCTCTTTTTTTTTTCATTTACTGAACAGCTGTTTACTGTCCTCTTGGAACTTATATTCTGATGAGAGAGACAGTCAACAAAAAAGATAACAAGGTAATGAGGTAAAATGTATATAGTCGGAAGTGCTAAAGATTTTAAAAAATCAGGAAAAGGATTTTTAAAGAGAGGTGTTTTACCTGGGGGTCGAGGAAAGACCATGCCCTCTCAAGGTTGAGGAAGAGGCCAAGGCCATGGAGGAAGAGGAAGGGGTTCACTAAGTCGCATGGTGGTGGACCACTGCCCCAAAGCATTCACAGTTAATGGCTTCACTGAGGAGGAGAAAGATGATTTACTTTAGCATTTTCCAGCTGCCAGCCAAGGGTCAAAATTCAAAGATCTTTGGCTACAAGTATCATGGCACAAAGCCAAGGTGCCTTCTGTATCTACTGAGTCTGGGGAAGAAGTCAAAGAGGAGGAAACAGAAATCTCAATTTGTTTTACATGATGATGAAGATGAAGATGAGTCTCGTTCATGGCAAAGATAAAATCTGATATGAGCTGTATAATTTTTAGGAATATTTTTTAGAAGAGCAACTTTTAAAAATTATTTAAAGAAGTCCGTGAGTCAAAAGAATTTTTTTAAATTTTTCTTTTCAACACAGTAGGTTTAAGGACAGCAAGTTTGTTATTTAAATACATCTCATAACTGTTCATGATATTAATGCACCAAAGGCCTAGAAACTTTTACACAGTTGTGAAGATACACAGGAATGACATGGATAATCTCTAGAGCCATTTTCTACCTGTTTTTGTTGCTATTGGTATTGGATTATGACGTAAATGACAGGGTGTTCAGAAATTTTATTTTCTATTATAAAATTTCATTAAATGTGAAAACTGACTGGAATCTCTTAACTCACAGCTATTATGGATGGGTCGTCAGACAGTAGAGTTACTTGTAATTAAAATACCCTTTTGCTTTCAATAGTTGTCTTGGAAGAAAAGCAAATTTAATTTTTTTGTTGAGGAGTAGCCCGACCTGTATTCAGTCTAAATATTGGAGGGATTTAATATGCAGCAGTAAGTACTATTTTAGTGTAAATCATAACTGTTCTTCAATACTGTAAGTTAGGCTCTATGATATTTCCATTCTGTCATCATATTAATTATCCTGGACTTCTGCTACTGGGTTTTAGTTTGCCTTAAATTATTGAGCATTGGTTCAGTCGGTTCTTTTTTCTTTCTTTTTTTAAAACTTCCTCAGGCTGTAAAAGGCTTTCACCTGTTGTCCCTTTTCATCCCCATTTTCTTTCTCCTGCCTTTTAATTAATAGCCTGACTTACCCATTATTGAGATAAGTGATTCTTTGGGGCCAAAAGTCAGTCCCCAATAAAAAGTTTAAACCAGCACCTTGATAAATAAGTGATATTTTGGTGAAAATGATGCAAGGATTAGTGGGGAGAGAGAGTGACCAGCTTTTTTTTTTTTAAGCTTCACTTCAGTTAATAGTTATGCAGAAGTGTTTAAAAGTGTCTGAAATTCTTTTCCTAAATTTGAACCATGATGGTGAGGTGACAGAATTAGGTTGGGGGTGGGATAGGGCAATAATGGTTTGGCTTTGATCAGATGACCTTACATTTCATCATTTTGTAGCTTGTTGCTATTCATGAACATGTGAATCCTTCAGTAAACAGTTTCCTTCATTGTGTGTATTTTTACTGGACACTGTATAGAGTATATCTTTACTGTACACTATATATTTTATCTGTTAGGTAAAATATATCTGTAAACTTATGTCCTTGTGTTCTGAATGTTAGATGGAAAAGCAGAAGAGCAGTACGACACTGTATTGACATCTAGGGAAATAAAATGATTAATGTACATAAGATGTCACTCTTTCAAGGATACACTCATTTATGTTTTTATAAATACATGTGGTATGAAAATTTGAAACCTCCTATTGACTTCAGAAATTTCTTGGTGATCACCATGTCAAGGATTTTGTTTTCTGAGGTAAAGACTGTTTCTCACTATATCAACTATTCACTTGCAGCCATGAAATTAAAAGACAGTTACTCCTTGGAAGGAAAGTTATGACCAACCTAGATAGCATATTGAAAAGCAGAGACATTACTTTGCCAACCAAGGTCCGTCTAATCAAGGCTACGGTTTTTCCTGTGGTCATGTATGGATGTGAGAGTTGGACTGTGAAGAAAGCTAAGCGCTGAAGAATTGATGCTTTTGAACTGTGGTGTTGGAGAAGACTCTTGAGAGTCCCTTGGACTGCAAGGAGATCCAACCAGTCCATTCTAAAGGAGATCAATCCTGGGTCTTCATTGGAAGGACTGATGCTAAAACTGAAACTCCAATACTTTGACCACCTCATGCAACGAGATGACTCACTGGAAAAGACTCTGATGCTGGGAGGGATTGGGGGCGGGAGGAGACGGGGACAACAGAGAATGAGATGGATAGATGGCATCACCAACTCGATGGACATGAGTTTAAGTGAACTCCGGGAGCTGGTGATGGACAGGGAGGCCTGGCGTGCTGTGATTCATGGGGTCTCAAAGAGTTGGACACGACTGAGCGACTGAACTGAACTGAACTGAAGAAACTTAAAACCATCAAGACTCTAGATTTACTTGGCAGCAAGAAGTTCAGTTCAGTTCAGTCACTCAGTCATGTCTGACTCTGTGTGACTCCACGGACTGCAGTCCACCAGGCTTCCCTGTCCATCACCAACTCCTGGAGCTTACTCAAACTTATGTCCATTGAGTCGGTGATGCCATCCAACTGTCTCATCCTCTGTTGTCCCCTTCTCCCCACACCTTCAATCATTCCCAGCACCAGGATCTTTTCCAATGAGTCATTTCTTCACACCAGGTAAGCAGCCGGAATCTTCAGGGAGTGACTTGAGCTACCCAAGCCTTACAAGGAAATACTTACCAGGAAAGAGCAGTTTCCTCTTTGAATCACTGCACCACATCAGGGCAGGACAAGCAGCCCAGTGGTCATCAACTGTCCTGAAACATCTTGGCACTATTTGTCTATTTGTTGATGGTCCAGTTAGCTTTCATTGCCTTTTTTTTTTTTTTTTTTTTAGTTTTTGGTAGTGGGGTTGTGAGTGCTGGTTTGTTTCTCCTGGGAAGAGGACCTGGCAATGTTTATAATTCAGTTCAGTTCAGTTCAGTCACTAAGTCATGTCTGACTTTTTGCGACTCCATGGACTAAAGCATGGCCTCCCTGTCCATCACCAACTTCTGGAATTGACTCAAACTCATGTCCATTGAGTCAGTGATGTCCTCCAACTATCTCATCCTCTGTCGTTCCCTTCTCCTCCCACCTTCAATCTTTCCCAGTATCAGGGTCTTTTCAAATGAGTCAGTTCTTCACATCAGGTGGCCAAAGTATTGGAGTTTTAGCTTCAGCATCAGTCCTTGCAATGAATATTCAGGACTGATTTCTTTTAGGATGGACTGGTTGTTGGATCTCCTTGCTCTCAAGAGTCTTCTCCAACACCACAGTTCAAAAGCACCAATTATTTTTTGCTGCTCAGCTTTCTTTATAGTCCAACTCTCACATCCATACATGACTACTGGGAAAACCTTAGTTTTGACTAGATGGACCTTTGTTGGCAAAGTAATGTCTCTGCTCTTTTATATGCTGTCTAGGTTGGTCATAACTTTTCTTCCAAGAAGTAAGCGTCTTTTAATTTCATGGCTGCAGTCACCATCTGTGGTGATTTTGGAGCCCTGAAATATAAAGTCTGACACTGTTTCCACTGTTTTTCCATCTATTTGCCATGAAGTGATGGGACCAGATGCCATGATCTTAGTTTTCTGAATGTTGAGCTTTAAGCCAACCTCTTCACTCTCCTCTTTCACTTTCATCAAGAGGCTTTTTAGTTCCTCTTCACTTTCTGCCATAAGGGTGGTGTCATCTGCATATCTGAGGTTATTGATATTTCTCCCAGCAATCTTGATTCCAGCTTGTGATTCTTCCAGTCCAGCATTTCTCATGATGTACTCTGCATGTAAGTTAAATAAGCATGGTGACAATATACAGCCTTGAAGTACTCCTTTACCGATTTGGAACCAGTCTATTGTTCCATGTCTAGTTCTAACTGTTGATTCTTGACCTGCATACAGATTTCTTAGGAGGCAGGTCAGGTGGTCTGGTATTCCCATCTTTTTAAAAAGTTAAATCCCACATTTTGAATGCCCAAATCCCACATTTTGAATACCTTTCCCCTTCTGCATATTTTCCTGGAATAATCTGTCTAACCAGGATCATTTTTAAGTTCTCATGTAATTTTTCCTTCATAATAATAAGGATTTCCTCTTTCTAGGTTATTACTATATTTCTGATAACTCAAAGCTTATAAGAGAAGGAAAACATCACAGTGGGATACCTAGAATAAGCAATCTTGCTCCGTCTTCATCATCTCTAATGACATTTTCTTGGTGTCTATGGCTCAGTTAGTATATATTTTAAAATATTCTTTATGATGAATATTTTGAGTCCTGACAGTTTAAACATTATAGAGGGAATAAAGGATTTACATATTTTTGTACAAAATTTTTTACTTAAACTATATAATTTTGTAAATAGTTTGGTTCTTTTGTATACTAAAACTACTGAATAGGTATCAATAAGAATTATTGTATTTTTGTATAGATTTAAATAAGAATTCTTGTATTTTTGTATTTGGAAACTGAAAATTACAGTAAATTATTGGAGCTGTAAGAAAATTTTCAGGAAGACTCACAGTTCAGCAGAATGAGATTCCTTTTCATATGATTTTTAAAATTGACATCTTATTACACTCTCAGTACAGAGCAAGTCAGGATATGTTTGACTTTTTAGTTCTTTGGGGAGAGGGGGTAAAAGAGAAGAATGTTAAAGTGAAGAATAAATAGATACTTTTTCCAGAAGTTTTTGGCCCTTTAAACTTAGTTTTTGATACACCTTAAATGACTAAAATACTTTAAAAATATACTTTCTAAGAATTCTAAGCCATGTTTGACTCTCAAAAATGAATTCAAAATATGTGTTAAATATTTGAAAATTCAAGTTAAGGTTAGCATAAGCTAATTGAAAGTACATTTTTTTTCCTTTAGGACTGAGATCCCCAAACATTAGAATTTCTCTTTAACACCAGTAAATATGACTTGTTTTCTTGGCATCTTCACTTACAGAAATAACATATACCATCTGAGGCAAATTCTTTTTAACATGTATGACATCTTTCTAAGTACCTATTGAGCAATAACACCCATCAGGACATGAGTTTGAGTGAACTCCGGGAGTTGGTGATGGACAGGGAGGCCTGGCGTGCTGTGATTCATGGGGTCGCGGAGAGTCGGACACGACTGAGCGACTGAACTGAACTGAACTGAACTGAACCTGGCTTGGTCAGCTAGGTTTGCTAATGGATGCTGCCTAGGCTTAAAAAGGTAACCCCAGGGAATGCAGAATTTCCCTCAATTTCTTCATGTTGTAACATTGAGAAAACACTGTCACTAGCTAAGGTAATAAATTGGGAAATGTCTGGTTACGGTGAAAAAAAGGTCCATGGTATGGATCGTTATTTAAAAAAAGAGAGAGAGAGAGAAATCATGTGAAAAGGAATAGTGGTTCTTCTTGATGTATTCAGTTCAGTTCAGTTCAGTCGCTCAATCGTGTCTGACTTTTTGCGACCCCATGAATCACAGCACATATGCCTATATTACAGTTTTTAAAAAATTGTGAACTTGTGTAATAGGATATATTGTTGAATTTCTAGCTGTTTATACATTTGAATTTATATATGTAATGTTTGTTTTATCAATTACAATCTGAATTTCTAAGAAGCATGTTGACTTTTGCAATAAAGATGCAGCGTGGAATGGTTCACAATTGGAAAAAAGGTAAAAGTTACAAATTTAAAAGAATTTGGAAAATTTATGAACCGTTCCAAAAATTATAACAATCACAAAAAAAAAAAAAAAAAGGAGTTGGTTTCGAAATTTTAGGTTGGTGGGCTGGGAGAGCGTCACCGAGAAGGCGATTCTTGAGTAAGAAGTAAGGAGAAAGGTTAAGCCATAGGACAAAAGTCATGTTATAGTGGAGGTCTGTAGAAGGTACTTCAGAAATACACATGATGCTGGAGATGCAACCAACACCCATTGAACACATACTACATCCCAGGCAGTATTCTAAGCACTTCATTAATAGATTAATTCATTTAATAGTAACAATAATCCTATTTTAGTAAAGCAATCATCTTGGAGAAAGCAGTTGACTTGAGGCGGGTTGGCAAAGGAGAGCAGAGAGGGCTGCACAGAGGTGACAGTGTTCAAGTTGGCCCTAAGTGATGGGGATGAGTGATGGGAACGGGGAGCTACTGGATGCTGGAAGGCAGTAACAGAGAGACACATAGGGGAACACACTCAAAGTGTAGAGACAGAAATGTACTTATGATATTTGAGAAATATGTCTTGGGGTCAAAGCCACTTTTAAAAGTGATTATGCTCTGATATTTTTCTAAGGGGAAAAATCCTGTTTTACTAAAGATTATAGCATAAAAGAACAGGGGAGGAAGAGTTTATGAAGGCACAAAGGATCTTTTTAGGGTTTAGGCTTTATCAGAGTGGGGGAGAGGAAAAAGACTTCCACCCACCCCTGGTGACTTATCTCAGGGTAAGCCAGGACTAAAAGTGAAACAGGAGAAAAAGCACTGTCTCATTCTCATCAACCTTTTTCCCTATAATTATGACTCTCAGATCTTTAAGTGACTATCTCTCTGCCTAAATTTTGGGCAACTGAAGGTGCCACGTGTTACATCCCTGCCATTTGATTTTTGTGTATATCATACTGATTTTTAGTGTCCAAGAGAATTTTTAAATGCTTCATGAATTTTCTCACAATTTTTCTCCAAACTAGCATCGAGGTACTTTGTGTTTCTTGATGAAATCCTGCTAAAGAAATTCTTGCTGTCCCTATGCTTCTTTGAAAAGTCTCAGTATAAAAAACAATGATAATTTGAAAATAAAAAGTTAAAAAAATAAACAATTGAAAAAAAGACAATGATAATTTGAATATTTTAATATTATGTCACATTTTTTATTACCCATAGAAGTGAATGGAAGGAAGTGTTCATCATGAGATTACGAGGCTCTTAAAAGACAACAGATTGTTTTGAAATCTACAGAGCTGCCTAAATCATTGCAGTATTTTAACGAGTACCTTTAACTATCGAAAAAACTTTCTTCTGTATGTTCATATTTTTAAAACATAAATGCCTCTGGGGATTTATTCCAGTAACATAAGCATTAATCTATTGACTGTAGAACAGAAAGCATCATCAGTGACATAAGTAGGTGTCTTTGGAAAGAAAATACTGAGTTTGACCTTGTATCTCAGTTTATGAATACACTAATAACTATTCCCTCACTCTGTTTTGTGGATTTTTGCTTCAGCAACTCTTTATCCCCCCGCCCCCTTGCCAATTCTTTAAGGACCTTGAAATGGCAATTTGCCAGGTGACTTTCTCCCTCTCAAAAGCAGGGCACAGTTGTGATAATATTTGAATAATACAAACAACAATAGACAAGCAGAGGAAAGAAGAGGCAAGGAGGAGGCTGTTTCAAAGTTCATCTGTATCATGTTTACTTTATAATTAAACCAAAGACATAAAAAGACCATGATTTATGCAGTAAAAGTTTTAGTTATACAAGCAAATAATTAAAACATTTAAAAAAAAGATTAAAATATTAGCCTTGAGTTGTCAGGAGCAACAGTGGTAACACTATATATGTATTAATAAGATTAAGTTATGGGAATTTCTAACCAGAGTGAATAAGTTATTAAAACTTCTGGAAGAAAATTATACCAAATAAACCATAAGTTGGTATCAAATGAATTGCACATATTTCACAGGATTCCACACACAGTTCCCTTCTCCCTTCTTTGTTCCCCTGGGCAATTCTCCACCCATTTCTGTAACTATTATCCAGGAACTGCTCTCTGCCAAATCTCATCCTCACCTCTGAGTGCTGTCATGTGTTACAAACTTAATTTTTCAATTACTATCTCATTCTAGATTGTGCTCAGTCGTGTCCAACTCTTTGCGACCCCATGGACTGTAGCCCACCAGGCTCCTCCATCCATTTAATTTTCCGGACAAGAATACTGGAGTGGGTTGCCATTTCCTCCTCCAGGAGATCTTTTTGACCCAGGGATTGAACCCACGTCTCTTATATCTCCTGCATTGGCAGGTGGGTTCTTTACCTCTAGAGCCATCTGGGAAGCCCCCGTTTTAGATTGGGGAACCTCAAAAGCAACATATCTGCAAATCTTCTCCTCTTCTCTCCCTTCCCAACTTTTGGCTAATGGCACCGTAGTTCATCCTGGATCTCGAGCTAGAAACTTAGCAATCGTCTAAAAGTTCCCTCTCTCTATCAGTATATTCCTCTGCTAACTATCTCATTCTGCCTCTTCTACCTTTTAAATATCCCCCAAATATATGTATAGATCAGTCTTTGGGACTCTGTGGGAGAGGGTGAGGGTGGGATGATTTGGGAGAATGTCATTGAAACACGTATGTTGTCATATGTGAAATGAATCACTAGTTCAGGGTCAATGCATGTTATAGGATGCTCGGGGCTGGCATGTGGGGATGATCCAGAGGGAGGATAAAGGGAGGAGGGAGGTGGGAGGGGGGTTCAGGAGGGGGAACTTATGTAAACCCGGGGCGAATTCATGTCAATGTATGGCAAAACCAACCAATATAATATTGTAAAATAATTTGCCTCCAATAAAAAATAATTACAAAAAAAAATAAAAATAAAAATAAATATCCCCCAAATTTATCTCTTCTCTCTTTTCAGTGTCACTGCCACATTCAAGCCCGCATCATTTCTTACATGAATTCTCACTAGTGACCACATCTCCATGCCCTTCTAATATGCTAGCTACGCTATGGCTTGGCCAGAGTGACCATTCTTAGAAGCAAGTGTGATCATGTCATTCTCACACTTGTCATCCCGCATCTTGTCATCATTTACAAGACAGAGCTGACACTTTTCAGCACCATCTGGCCTTTGTCCCTGTTCCAGGCTCATCTGTTGAGACCCTGTTCCCCTTGTGTTCTGCCTCCATGTTGAATTCCTCCGATGATCCTCTCTATCTTCACATTCCATCTTCTGCAGTGCTTTTCCTCTGTTCTTTATTCAGCAAATTTCTTGGCATACTTTAAGACTAGCTCAAGTACAGCCTCCCTCAGGAGGTTTCTTTGAACTCTGCAGGCAGTTAAGTACATTCCTCTTTGTGCTGCCACACTGCCCTGTTTGTATTTCTAACATACCATATATCTCACATTGCTGCAATTATTCATTTATATGTTTTGCTCTCTAAAATTTGACTTCTGAAGGGCAGAAACAGTGTTCTACTGATTTTTTCATCCCCAGTGGTATAGCTACCTATAGGTTTTGTGAACATCCATCATTTCATGTAGATACAACTAAAGAAATAGGAAAAAAAAATCTGTTTTCCTTGTGATGAGGCTCTCAGGATTTACTCTCTTAACACCATTCATATATAACACAGAGTAGTGTGTTATCATATTATTTAATTTTATCATGTTAATTATATTTATCATGTTGTACATTACATCCCTGGTACTTGTTTATATTATAACTGGAAAGTTGTATTTTTGACTACCTTCATCCAATTCACCCACTCATAATCACCTGCCTCTGGTAACTACAAGTCTAATCACTTTTTCTATGAGTTTGCTTGCTTGCATTTGAAATATAATTGACCTACAGCACTATGCTAATTCCTTCCACACAACATAGTAAGTCCACATTTCCATACGCTTCAAACTGATCACCATGATAAGTCTAGTTGTCACCTGTCATTATACGCAAACACTATACACCAAGAACTATTGGAGATGCTGGGCTACAAAGATAATATAAATAGCATAGTTCAGTTCAGTTCAGTCACTCAGTCATGTCCGACTTTTTGCTACCCCATGAACTGCAGCACGCAAGGCCTCCCTGTCCATCACCAACTCCCGGAGTCCACCCAAACCCATAATCATTGAGTCGGTGATGCCATCCAACCATCTCATCCTCTGTCGTCCACTTCTCCTTCTGCTATCAATCTTTCCCAGCATCAGGGTCTTTTCTAATGAGTCAGTTCTTCGCATCAGGTGGCCAAAGTGTTGGAGTTTCAGCTTCAACATCAGTCCTTCCAATGAACACCCAGGACTGATCTCCTTTAGAATGGACTTGTTGGATCTCTTTGCAGTCCAAAGGACTCTCAAGAGTCTTCTCCAACACCATGATTCAAAAGCATCAGTTCTTCAGTGTTCAGCTTTCATTATAGTCCAACTCTCACATCCATACATAACCACTGAAAAAACCATAGCCTTGACTAGATGGACCTTTGTTGACAAAGTAACGTCTCTGCTTTTTAACATGCTGTCTAGGTTGGTCATAACTTTCCTTCCAAGGAGTAAGTGTCTTTTAATTTCATGGCTGCAATCACCATCTTCAGTGATTTTGGAGCCCCGAAAAATAAAGTCAGTCACTGTTTCCACTGTTTCCCCATCTATTTGCCATGAAGTGATGGGACCAGATGCCATGATCTTAGTTTTCTGAATGTTGAGCTTCAAGCCAACTTTTTCACTCTCCTCTTACACTTTCATCAAGAGATTCTTTAGATTTTCTTCACTTTCTTTCATAAGGTTGGTGTCATCTGCATATCTGAGGTTATTGATATTTCTCCCGGCAATCTTGATTCCAGCTTGTGCTTTCTCCAGCCCACCGTTTCTCATGATGTACTCTGCATATAAGTTAAATGATCAGGGTGACAATATATAGCCTTGATGTACTACTTTTCCTATTTGGAACCAGACTGTTGTTCCATGTCCATTTCTAACTGTTGCTTCCTGACCTGCATGCAGGTTTCTCAAGAGGCAGTTCAGGTGGTCTGGTATTTCCATCTCTTTCAGAATTTTCCACAGTTTATTGTGATCCACACAGACAAAGGCTTTGGCATAGTCAATAAAGCAGAAATGAATGTTTTTCTGGAACTCTATTGCTTTTTCAATGATCCAGCAGATGTTGGCAATTTGATCTCTGGTTCCTCTGCCTTTTCTAAAACCTGCTTGAACGTCTGGAAGTTCAAGGTTCACACATTGCTTGAAGCCTGGCTTGGAGAATTTTGAGCATGACTTTACTAGTATGTGAAATGAGTGCAATTATGCAGTAGTTTGAGCATTCTTTGGCATTGCCTTTCTTTGGGACTGGAATGAAGGCTGACCTTTTCCAGTCCTGTGGCCACTGCTGAGTTTTCCAAATTTGCAGGCATATAGAGTGCAGCACTTTCACAGCATCATCTTTTAGGATTTGAAATAGCTCAATTGGAATTCCACCACCTCCACTAGCTTTGTTCGTAGTGATGCTTCCTATGGCCCACTTGACTTCACATTCCAGGATGTCTGGCTCTAGGTGAGTGTGAGTGATCACACCATCGTGATTTATCTGGGTCATAAAAATCTTTTTTGTACAGTTTTTCTGTGTATTCTTGCCACCTCTTCTTAATATCTTCTGCTTCTGTTAGGTCCATAACAATTTGTGTCCTTTATCGAGCCCATCTTTGCATGAAATGTTCCCTTGGTATCTCTAATTTTCTTGAAGAGATCTCTGGTCTTTCCTATTCAGTTGTTTTCCTCTATTTCTTTGCACTGGTCACTGAAGAAAGCTTTCTTATCTCTCCTTGCTGTTCTTAGGAACTCTGCATTCAAATGGGCATAATCTTTCCTTTTCTCCTTTGCTTTTGGCTTCTCTTCTTTTCACAGCTATTTGTAAAGCCTTCTAAGACAGCCATTTTGCTTTTCTGCATTTCTTTTTCTCCTCATTTAGATAACTCTTACTTTATTGTGTTTTTTTTTTTTTTTGCTGTGAGGCTTTAAGGCTGAACCTGAGTGACAACAGTGAAAGTCCAGAATTCTAACCAGACTACCAGGGAAAACTGATACCTCTTTCTCTTTCTCCAGGTTCCGCTTGACTATAACTTCTTCCAGAAACTAGTGCAACTCTTTACTTCCATTCATTCATCCACCCATCCTGCCAGCCAGCCACTCATTGACCCAGTTCTGTTTTAAAACTAATTCATACATATTGTTCGGTTCAGTTCAGTCACTCAGTTGTGTCCGACTCTTTGTGACCCCATGGACTGCAGCACGCCAGGCCTCCCTGTCCATCACCAACTCCCGGAGTCCACCCAAACCCATGTCCATTGAGTTGGTGATGTCATCCAACCATCTATCCTCTGTCATCCCCTTCTCCTCCTGCCCTCAATCTTTCCCAGCATCAGGGTCTTTCCAAATGAATCAGCTCTTCACATCAGGTGGCCATAGTATTGGACTTTAAGCTTCAACATCAGTCCTTCCAATGAACACCCAGGATTGATCTCCTTTAGGATGGACCATATGGTAAAAACAAACAAAAAATAGTAACAAAACAAACTTCAGATGTATCTCCATTAAGCTATTTTTTATTTCATTCCAGTTCAGTTCAGTTCAGTTGCTCAGTTGTGTCCGACTCTCTGCGACCCCATGAATCACAGCACACCAGGCCGCCCTGTCCATCACCAACTCCCGGAGTTCACTCAAACTCATGTCCATCGAGTCGGTGATGCCATCCAGCCATCTCATTCTCTGTCGTCCCCTTCTCTTCCCGCCCTCAACGTTTCCCAGCATCAGAATCTTTTCCAGTGAGTCAACTCGTCACATGAGGTGGCCAAAGTATTGCAGTTTCAACTTTAGCATCAGTCCTTCCAACGAACACCCAGGATTGATCTCCTCTAGAATGGACTGGTTGGATCTCCTTGCAGTACAAGGGACTCTCAAGAGTCTTCTCCAGCACCACAGTTCAAAAGCATCAATTCTTCGGGGATCAGCTTTCTTCACAGTCCAACTCTCATATCCATACATGACCACTGGAAAAACCATAGCCTTGACTAGACGGACCTTGGTTGGCAAAGTAATGTCTCTGCTTTTTAATATGCTATCTAAGTTGGTCATAACTTTCCTTCCCAGGAGTAAGCGTCTTTTAATTTCATGGCTGCAGTCAGCATCTGCAGTGATTTTGGAGCCCAAAAAAATAAAGTCTGACACTATCTCCACTGGTTTTCCATCTATTTCCCATGAAGTGATGGGACCAGATGCCATGATCTTTGTTTTCTGAATGTTGAGCTTCAAGCCAACCTTTTCACTCTCCTCTTTCACTTTCATCAAGAGGCTTTTGAGTTCCTCTTCACTTTCTGCCAGTTCATTCCAGTAGAGGCATTCTAATTATACTTCTGTTTCTTGTTTTTAAAATCTGAGTGGTACCTATTGGCTTTATGCAATGAAAAGTGAAGAATCTAGTGTACTTTTTTTGGCTGTGTCCTGTAGCTTGCAGGGATCTTAGTTTCCCTGACCAAGGTAGGTCTCCAACTGGAAATTGACTTGGGACCCTGGTATTGAAAGCATGGTATCCTAACCACTGGCCCAGCAGGGAATTCTTAGAATTTAGTTCACTTATATTCGTCTCTGCTCCACTTTCCCACTCTACTTCTAAGTTTTAACTAGGTATTACCTATTATAATAGGTATTTACCTATTTTAGTATTTATCTTTATAAGTTAGTAATGGTTTATATTTGTATTAACGCCTTGCTATATAAAGTGAGGTAATAAAGACAACTGTACCTCCCTGGCATACACCTCTCCTATGCCTCTTCTTTTTATCTTAACTAATCTGTCACTTGCATATTAATAAAGCTTATATTATTTACTTTATATTTTATATAAAATACATTTTCCATTCTTTTCCTATAATTACTTCTAAAATGGAAAAATAATAAGATATATTTACAATACTGAGTATGTTAATACGCTTTGGAAAAACAAGTAGGGTGATTGATTTCATGTTTGTAGAAGTATTTCTGTGATTAAATCTGTCTTGGAATGAGAATATTCTAAGCATTCTCTTTTATTTCACTCCAAAAATATGGTCCCAAATTGAGTTTCCTATTGCCTTTCTTTTTTTCTTAAAAGGAAAATTTACACCATCATTTCACAGTTAAGAACTTATAGGTTTTAATCCTCCAATTTGTACAATGGAAACTTCTTTCAGATTTTCTATTTTGATTCTAGATTTTTTCGCAGGGACATTTTCTTTTATTAATATTATTTTTTTCTTCCTTGTTTTATTTCCACTTTCTTTGGTGATATCTATCATTTCTGCAACTTTATTTTCAAGATCAATTTTTAATTTATGAAACCTCTTCTCTGTTCCCTGCATCATCTCTCCTTATTCTTGATCAGTTATTTGTTGTTTATTGATCTTTTTCTTTTGTGCATCAAGTTTTCCTCAAATGTTTGGTTGGTTGTTTAAGGATAAAGGACTGTGTTAGTTAATGAAGGTAGATAGCCTGGGATTTTATCGGTCTGATTACAGTTTTATAGGTCTGATTATCAAAAGCCCTCTCTTCTGACAGGGAGGTCTGATTTTGGGTAGTTGGTTTGAACTCATCAGATATTGGATCTGATGACTTGATCTTGAACTTGCCAGCCTCCAGAACTGTGATCAGAACTCCTCATTGAAAGATATTTATCAATCATTCAGAAATACTCTTTGGGTATTTTTATTTAGATAATTATAATACCCAGATTTTAATACCTGCAGCCATGAAATTAAAAGACACAGTGTATTAAAAGCAAGACATCACTTTGCAGACAAATGTCCATATAGGCAAAGCTATGGCTTATCTAGGAGTCAGGTATGGATGTGAGAGTTGGTCCATAAGGAAGACTGAGCACTAAATAATTGATGATTTTAAATGGTGGTGCTGGAGAAGACTCTTGACAGTCCTTTGGACTTCAAGAAGATCAAATCAGTCATTGGAAGGACTGATGGTGAAGCTGAAGCTTCCACAATTTGACCATTGATGTAAAGAGCCACCTCATTGGAAAAGACCCTGATCTGGTAAAGATTGAAGGCAAAGGAGGAGGGAGTGGCAGAAGATGAGATGGTTAGATGGCATCACTGAATTTGAGCAAACTCTGGGAGACAGTGGAGGGTGGGGAAACCTGGCGTGCTGTGTCCATGTGGTCGCAAAGAGTCAGACATTACTTGGCAACTGAAAAATAGCAACAACTGGGTCTCTCAGATAAAAGTACTGCTTACAGTATAGCTTGTCTTTAAATTTGGCCACCTCACTGAAAATCTTTAAATATTTTGTGAGAAGAAGATTTTAGGATGATATGTGTTTATTTATAATTTATTTATCTTTTATTTACATGCCATTCCATTGCTGTGAATAAGCTATGTGCTAAGATGCATTTATTAAACAGAGAGCTTAATAAGTGTGTTTATGCTTATGTACAACATGCAAATTGATAGGAAATTACCAAATTGTCTTTAAGGGAAAACTTATATGCAACCTCTGAAAGGTTATAGAGCCTAATGGCATACATTTGTGTCCTAATCTCATTGAGGATTTTGTCTTGTTTTCCTACACTGATTTTTTTCCTTCCCCTGATTTTTTACTCAATTATATTTCTGTTGTATTTGAAGACTGTTTTCAATAAGCTTTCAAGGAGATGATGTACAAATAGGTTTTAGTATTCCTTTTTTCTAAAATAGTTTAATTTTTGTTTGGGAGTGGTTTTAAGAGTGTTAACTATAATATTAATATATATATCTATAATCTTATTCTATAATACTAAACACCCTCTTCCAACAACACAAGAGAAGACTCTACACATGGACATCACCAGATGGTCAACACTGATATCAGATTGATTATATTCTTTGCAGCCAAAGATGGAGAAGCTCTATACAGCCAGCAAAAACAATACCGGGAGCGGACTGTGTCTCAGATCATGAACTCCTTATTGCCAACTTCAGATTGAAATTTAAGAAAGCGGGGAAAACCACTAGACCATTCAGGTATGACCTAAATCAAATCCCTTATGATTATACAGTGGAAGTGACAAATAGATTCAAGGGATTAGATCTGATAGACAGAGTGCTTGAAGAACTATGGACAGAGGTTCATGACATTGTACAGGAGACAGAGATCAAGACCATCCCCAAGAAAGAGAAATGCAAAAAAGCAAAATGACTGTCTGAGGAGGCCTTACAAATAGCTGTGAAAAGAAGAGAGGTGAAAAACAAAGGAGGAAAAGAAAGGCATACCCATTTGAATGCAGAGTTCCAAAGAATAGCAAGGAGAGATGAGAAAGCCTTCCTCAACGATCAGTGCAAAGATAAAGAGGAAAACAATAGAATGGGAAAGACTAGAGATCTCTTCAAGATAATTAGAGATACCAAGGGAACATTTCATGCAAAGATGGTCTCAGTAAAGGACAGAAATGGTATGGACCTAACAGAAGCAGAAGATATTAAGAAGAGGTGGTAAGAATATACAGAAGAACTGTACAAAAAATATCTTCATGACCCAGATAATTGCAATGGTGTGATCACTCACCTAGAGACAGACATCCTGCAATGTGAAGTCAAGTGGGCCTTAGGAAGCATCACTATGAACAAAGCTAGTGGAGGTGATGGAATTCCAGTTGAGCTATTTCAAATCCTAAAAGATGATGCTGTGAAAGTGCTGCATCAATACGTCAGAAAATCTGAAAACTCAGCAGTGGCCACAGGACTGGAAAAGGTCAGTTTTCATTCCAATCCCAAAGAAAGACAATGCCAAAGAATGTTCAAACTACTGCACAATTGCACTCATCTCACACGTTAGTAAAGTAACGCTCAAAATTCTCCGAGCCAGGCTTCAACAAATCGTGAACCGTGAACTTCCAGGTGTTCAAGCTGGATTTGGAAAAGGCAGAGGAACCAGAGACCAATTGCCAACATCTGCTGGATCATTGAAAAAGCAAGAGAGTTCCAGAAAAATATCTATTTCTGATTTATTGACTATGCCAAAGCCTTTGTCTGTGTGGATCACAATAAACTGTGGAACATTCTGAAAGAGATGGGAATACCAGACCACCTGACCTGCCTCTTGAGAAACATGTACGCAGGTCAGGAAGCAACAGAACTGGACATGGAACAACAGACTGGTTCCAAATAGGAAAAGTAGTACATCAAGGCTGTATATTATCACCCTGATTATGAGAAATGGTGGGCTAGAGGAAGCACAAGCTGGAATCAAGGTTGCCGGGAGAAATATCAATAACCTGAGATATGAAGATGACACTACCCTTATGGCAGAAAGTGAAGAGGAACTAAGGGGCCTCTTGATGAAAGTGAAAGAGGAGAGTGAAAAAGTTGGCTTAAAGCTCAACATTCAGAAAACTAAGATCATGGCATTTGGTCCCATCACTTCATGGTAAATAGATGGGAAAACAGTGGAAACAGTGTCAGACTTTATTTTTTGGGCTCCAAAATCACTGCAGATGGTGATTGCAGCCATGAAATTAAAAGACACTTACTCCTTGGAAGGAAAGTTATGACCAAACTAGATAGCATATTAAAAAGCAGAGACATTACTTTGCCAACAAAGGTCTGTCTAGTCAAGGCTATGGTTTTCCCAGTAGTCATAGATGGATGTGAGGGTTGGACTATCAAGAAAGCTGAGCACTGAAGAATTGATGATTTTGAACTGTGGTGTTGGAGAAGACTTTTGAGGAAATCCAACCAGTCCATCCTAAAGGAAATCAGTCTTGAGTGTTCATTGGAAGGACTGATGTTGAAGCTGAAACTCCAATACTTTGGCCACCTGATGAGAAGAACTGACTCATTAGAAAAGACTCTGGTGCTGGGAAAGATTGAAGGCAGGAGGGGAAGGGGAAGACAGAGGATAAGATGGTTGCATGGCATCACCGACTCAATGGAAATGAGTTTGGGTTTCCTCTGGGAGTTTGTGATGGACAGGGAGGCCTGGTGTGCTGCGGTTCATGGGGTTGTACAGAGTTGGACATGATTGAGTGACTGAACTGAAATGAACTGATGGAATTATAGCGGTGCCATGCTTTGTCCAAAACACAATTCTGTGTGACCAAATCTCGTAAAACAGTTTGATCAGCATTTTTGTAGCTCATAAGCTTCACGTAAAGCAAGCTTAAAAATCAATTTAGTACAATTTTCTGTAAGACTGACTTTATCTAGAAAAATTGCATTCTTTTTTAAGGTATTTGATATATAATTTCCTACTTCACCAAGTAGTGAAGTTTATAGAGTTTATAGAGTAAGGATTATAAATAGAGCTGATTTTATTTTTGGACTGATATCCTGTTAAAACACATCTGCTGCTGCTGCTGCTAAGTCACTTCAGTCGTGTCCGACTCTGTGTGACTCCATAGACGGAAGCCCACCAGGCTCCCCTGTCCCTGGGATTCTCCAGGCAAGAATACTCTAAGGACTAATAATTCTCCTTTAACTAAAGTTGGCATACAGTATAAAAAGGACTGTGGCACATCTTAACCCAGATTTAGTATTCATGTAATTATACTGCCAGAATGCTTTTTAATTCAAAATTTTGGGTGTGAGGGTACATGCTAAGCTTATTTGTGTTTACTGAATAATTAATTACTGATGGCCTACAATGTCACTCAGTGCTAACTTCTAGGAATTCAAGGATGAATTTAGATACATTTCCTGGCTTGGAGGAACAAACTACAGTCAAATATGCAAACAACTAATTACAATGTAATATGGTAATTTCAGCATGGATACAAAGATAATCTTTAGTAAGAACAAAATAAGAGCTCTCCAGCACATCTGGGTGTATCATTTTAGGTTAAGTATGAGAAGAGTTTTCCAAATGCAAAAGCAGCAGAGAAAATAACATTTCAAAGAAAGGAAGTTGGAGAGTTCGATGTATTCTGGGAAAAAAAAGAAAGCAACTTTATTATAGATAAAAACTGGATTGGATAATATAGCTTAGAGGTACAGTCATACAAGCTTCTTAGTACTTCTTCCTGAACTACTTTTACCTCCTAAACTGAAGCACCCCTTTCTCAAAGGGTGAGAGCCTGCCCTTAAAAAATGACCAGACAGATGAACAGCAGGTGGGGTTTATCTATGGACTGGTTGACTCTGAAAAGCTAAGCAGAGTTCAGTTGCTCAGTTGTGTCCGACTTCCCTGAAATTCACAAAGAAAATCACTAATGCTTCCATGAGAATGTATGATTTGAGTGTGATAGGCAATTTAAAACAGAACATATGTGTCACTGTGGCAGAAGTGTCTTAAACATGAGACCAAGAAAAAAGATGTAGATGATGTGCACTCAAAATTTTGAGTTGGGATATAGTTTCCCTTTTCATCATAATGAGATGTCCAGTGTGACGTATAAAGAAGGGATTAACGGAGACAAGACTGGAGGCAGAAATTTCTTAGGTGTCTGTGGTAGGACTCAGAGATAATCTGGAATGGATCAGGGGTTGTAGAGACGCTTAAGAGGTAAAATTGGTAAGAACTGGAATTGTACAGGAAAAGCAAGAAAGAGGAAAATCGAGTATGACTCAGACTTATGTCCTTGGAAATTGATTATTATTAATTAATCTAGGTAATAGAAAACAAAAGCCAAAGGATAGATTGAGTTTGGGACATAGTGAGTTGAGTATTCTTGGAGGAAATCCCAGTTATGGATATTTACTGGAGGTTGGATAAATGGATCTGGAAGTAAGGAAAGGGATTTGAATTAGCAATAGAGATTTGGTGTGATTAGCAACTGAATCATAGTTAAAGCTAAAGGCATCATAAAGTAAACTGGGGAGAATCTGTGGAATAGAGGAAGAAAGTGGTTGTATGCCTTTTCCTTCAGGGTCCAGAATGAGTTAGGATGGGTATGGAGTGTATCCTTTCCAGTCTAGGAAGCTACTATGTTCTCTCTGTTAGAATATAGGTAATTTAAGTTTCAACTCCATCTGAGGTTAACAAAGAAACTCCTTTTGTTTCAAACAAATCAATGTTTTATCAGAGTGTAAATTATAGGCAAGGTTTGAGCAGTAGATATCAAGCCATGATCCTGACAACGTTTTTAGATGTAATAAACTCAGCTGACTGAGGCTCCAAATAAATATTTATTCAGGCATTGAATAGGAAGTACAGGTACCACTTACCATGTAATTGTTCCTTACTTAGTTTACTGTTCCGGATCATAATTCTAAAGCATGTATTCTCAAGGGAGTCAAAAATTGGTTTCTGTGGGCAGAAAAACCTTGGCTGTAACCGTGGGGAGCCTCCATGGCTCAACCCTATTTGGCAAAATCTTATTCCTTAATATTTAATTTTTCTCGTTAAATTAAAATTGTCCCTCCTTAGATGTTAGTAAGGAGGGAGGAAAAAAAACTGAGAAACACTATTCTTAAGATATTAAGAAAATTTAAAGAAGACATTAATTTCCAGTATCTCTCCTTTGGTATCTGAGAAGGACTGGCTTTTTTTTTTTTTTCCTTTTTGCTAGCATTCATTTGATGAAGATCATGGAACAAAATCACTTGTCCTAATTGTAAAGATTTTACTGCTATTTGATGTAGAATTTACAGAAAGTCTGGATTTCTAACTATATAAGCTTTCAACTGAAGATTTACTTTAGGCATTGGTTAATTTTTTTTTTCTCATCTGATATTAAAAAGAAAAAATCTGATTATTTTGAGTTTTAGCCAATATATTAAATAACCAAATGGGTATGAATCATTCTATCATCAGCAATTTGATTATTAAGTCCAGACCCCATACCAACTCCTTGAGCTTGGTAACGGTATGTATACTAATCATGATTTTTTAATTATGAAAAGAGAAATGGCCTCTGCATATCTCATGTGCAAAAAGAATCCAAGGGAAGGTTGAAGAGCCAGACGTAGGCAGGCTCCAAGCATGATGAGACACAGCCAAGATTCTGCTCTAGGCTCCCTCTGTTGAGGATATTGCCCCTGGCACAGTTGCCACTGGACACTGCAGCTGCTGGCAGCGCCACTCTGTATGTATGCCATCTAGAGACTGTACTCCAAGACACCGCAGCTGTTGCACTGAATCTCTGACCTTGTGCCTTTGATGGCTCCATTAAGTTTCAACGTCCAGGCAGGAGCCATTGTTTGCCTCTGCTTTATCTACCAGGAGTCAGGAATATTTATGCTTCTTCGGCTTCCATCATGAAGTGTGGCCTCTGCTCCCCACCTGCCTTCGGATTTCCCCCAAATAGAAGGTGGATTTATACACTGAAGAACCCCACATGCCAAATGTCCCTTACAACATCAATAACTAAAAGTCGAATAATTCTTTGCTGTTAACATAGTCCCTTGGAATATTTTTCATTTGATTTTTTTTTTTTTACAACTTGAAGTATTTCTTTCTTTTTAAATTGAAATATAGTTCTTTTACAATGTTGTGCCAATCTCTGCTGTACAGCAGAGTGACCCTGTTATACATATATATTCACTCTTTTTTTTAGATTCTTTTCCTATTTCAGTTTTTGAGGTGGGGAAACTAAAGCTTGAAGAGGTTAACTAACTAAAAGTTGCAACGCTAGGGAAGAAATGAAAATTTTTGAGTTACTGTCATATGCTGAAGCTAGTCCCAGATGCTTTTTACACACAGTATTTAAAAAAATATATATATATATGCTAAACATTTTATTTAATCATTTAGACACAAATATTAGCATTTGAGCATGTGATCAATATTAAAAATTATCAATGAGATAGTTTACACTTCTTTCCTTACACTAAGCTTTCAAAATCCAGTGTATATTTTCTGTTTACAACACCTTTCAATTGATACACTCAATTTTCAATGGGTATAGTAGACCCATATTTAGTTTATAAAAAGTACAGTTAAAAAAAGATTTATATATCTAAGCTGTTCAAAACTAACCTTAATTTTTTGCAGTGTTCCTACCATATTTGTTTATTTATTAAAAATTTTTTGCATACAAAAGACTATGTAACTAATATGTGCAAATTTGAGTTTGAAAGTAAACATACGTTTGTTAAAAAAAATACAACAGTCTATGCCATAAACTTGTCACCTCCAAAAGTTTCCTCCTTCCCTCTTATTTTTTAATTATTGTTGCTATTATTGTTATTTTCTGATAAGATTAAATACAAAATCTACCTTCTTAGGAAAATTTTAAGTATATAATACAGTATTGTTAACTGCATGCTTTATACTGTATAGATCTCTAGGACTTATTCGTCTTTCATAACTGAAACTTTATACCCTTTGACTCCTACCTCCCTATTCTCCTGTCTTCCCAGCCCTTGGCAATCACATTTTTCTCTGCTTCTATGAGTTTGGTTGTTTTAGATTCACTATATAAGTGGCATAATGTAGAATTTATTCTTTTGCATCTGGCTTATTTTACTCACCATGTGAGAATTGGACCATAAAGAAAGCTGAGCGCAGAAGAATTGATGCTTTTTAACTGTGGTGTTGGAGAAGACTCTTGAGAATCTCTTGGACTTCAAGGGGATCAAATCAGCCAATCCTAAAAGGGAAGTCCTAAAGGAAATCAGTCCTGAATATTCATTGGAAGGACTGGTGCTGAAGCTGAAGATCCAGTATTTTGGCCACCTGATGCGAAGAACAGACACATTAAAAAAGACCTTGATGCTGGGAAGGGGATGACAGAGGATGAGATAGTTGGATGTCGTCATTGACTCTATGGACATGAGCTTGAGCAAGCTCCATGAGTTGGTGAAGGATAGGGAAGGCTGGTGTGCTGTAGTTCATGGGGTCGCAAAGAATCGGACATGACTGAGCGACTGAACTGAACTGAACTGAGTGATGTCCTCTAGTCTCATTCATGTCACAAATGGCAAGATTTTCTTCTTTTTAAAGGTTGAATAAAATTCCACTATGTTTATATATAACATTTTCTTTGAACATTCATTCATCAGTGGACACTGAGGTTGTTGGCATATCTTGGCTGTCGTGAATAATGCTGCAATGAACATGCAGACATCCCTTCAAGATCCTTATTTCATTTCCTTTGGATATTCACCCAGAATGGATTTTCTGGATGAGATGGTGGTTCTATTTTTGGTTTTTATGAGGAACTTCTATAGCAGCTTCACCAATATATATACCCACGTACAGTACACAAGGTTTCCTTTTCTCCACATCCTCACCAACATTTATTTTTCTAATATATAAAAGCCATTGTAACAGGTGGGAGGTGGTATCTCATTGTGGTTCTGATTTGCATTTCCCTGGTGGTGAGTGATATTGAGCATCTTTTTACGTACCCATTGATCATTTATATGCTTCCTTCGGAGAAATGTCTATTCAGTTCCTTTGCTCATTTTTAAATTGGGTTATTTGGTTTATTTTGTTATTGAGTTATAAGAATTCCTTATGTGTTTTAGATATTAACCCTTTATCAGGCAAATGACTAGCAAACATTTATTTCATTCTGTAGGTTGCATTTTCATTTCATTAATTATTTCTTTTGCTATAGAGAAGATTTTATTTTATTTTTTTCACTTTCTTTTTTATTATTAATTTATTTTATTTATTTATTTTTTTAAAAATTTTAATTTATTTTTTATTGGAGGCAAATTATTTTACAATATTATATTAGTTGGTTTTGCCATACATTGACATGAATTCGCCCCGGGTGCACATGAGTTCTCCCTCCTGAACCTCCCTCCCACCTCCTTCCTCCCTTTATCCTCCCTCTGGGTCATCCCCGCACGCCAGCCCCGAGCATCCTGTAACATGCATCAACCCTGAACTGGTGATTCGTTTCACATATGACAACATACATGTTTCAATGCCATTCTCCCAAATCATCCCACCCTCACCCTCTCCCACAGAGTCCCAAAGACTGTTCTATACATCTGTGTCTCTTTTGCTGTCTCGTATATAGGGTTATCATTTGCATCTTTCTAAATTGCATATATATGCGTTAGTATACTGTATTGGTGTTTTTCTTTCTGGCTTACTTCACTCTGTATAATAGGCTCCAGTTTCATCCACCTCATTAGAACTGATTCAAATGCATTCTTTTTAATGGCTGAATAATACTCCATTGTGTATACGTACCAAAGCTTTCTTATCCATTCGTCTGCAGATGGACATCTAGGTTGCTTCCATGTCCTGGCTATTATAAACAGTGCTGCAATGAACACTGGAGTACATGTGTCTCTTTCAATTCTGGTTTCCTCGGTGTGTATGCCCAGCAGTGCGATTGCTGGATCATATGGCAGATCTATTTCCAGTTTTTTGAGGAATCTCCACACTGTTCTCCATAGTGGCTGTACTAGTTTGCATTCCCACCAACAGTGTAAGAGGGTTCCCTTCTCTCCACACCCTCTCCAGCATTTATTGCATGTAGACTTTTGGATAGCAGCCATTCTGACTGGTGTGAAATGGTATCTCATTGTGGTTTTGATTTGCATCTCTCTGATTATGAGGGATGTTGAGCATTTTTTCATGTGAAGATTTTAGTTTGATGTAATGTGACTTTATTTTTTCTTTTGTTGTCTGCTCTTGATGTTATATTTAAGAAGTCATTGCTAATGCTAGTGTCAATATGCTTTTTCCCCTTTGTTTCCTTTTAGGGATTTAATGTTCTTATGTTTAAATGTTTAAACTATTTTGAGTTCATCTTTGTGTATGGTGTGAGATAAGGGTCCAATTCAATTCTTTTATATGAATATATTCAATTTTCTCAACACCATTAATTGAACAGTATACTTTCCGATTGTGTATTCTTGGCATTCTTGTCAAAATCAGTTGATGTATATGTGAGTTTATTTCTCTACTCTCTATTCTGTTGGTGTATATATGTGTTTATATGTTGGTTCTAGTACCTTACTGTTTAATTACAGTAGTTTTGCAATATATGTTGAAATCGGGATGTGTGATAACTCTATTTTTGTTATTTTTTCAAGATTGCTCTGATTATTTGAATTCTTTATGGTTTCATAAAAATCTTAGGATTTTTTTGGTTCTATTTCTGTGAAAAATGACATTGGGATTTTGATAGGAATTGCATTGAATCTGTAGACCCTTCAGGCAGTACAGACATTTTAAAACATTCTTCCCATCTAAGAACTCATGGTATCTCCACTTTTTTTGTGTCTTCTTCAGTTTTTTACACTGTGTCTTGTAGTTTGCAGTGTGAAGATTTTTAACCTCCTTGGTTAAGTTTATTGCTAAGTATTTTATTTTATTTTTGATGCTTTTCTAAATGAGATTATTGATTTCCTTTTTGGATAATTTGTTGTTAGTGTGTAGAAGTGCAACTTATTTATATTGATTTTTGTATCCTGCAATTGTGCTGAATTAGTTATAATGATTTTTTTTTGTAGTCTTTAGGGTATTTTTAAAATGTCATCTGCAAGCAGGCATAAATTTATTTCTTCTGTTTTGATTTGGATACCTTGTATTTCTGTTTCTTGCCAATATTTTGTTAAGGATTATTTTATCCTTGTTCATCAGGGATATTGGCCTATAGTTTTATTTTCTTATAGTGTATTTGTCTGGCTTTGCTTTAAGGGTAATGCTGGCTCAGTAAAAAGAGTTTGGAAATATTCCCTCCTATTTTTTGTAAAAGTTTGAGAAGGATTGGTATTAATCCTTCTTTAAATGTTTGGTAGAATTTGCCTGTCTTGGGCTTTTCTTTGTTGGGAAATTATTTTATAACTGATTCAATCTCCTTATGTGGTATTGGTCTGTTCAGTCTTTTTCTTTCTCCTTGATTCAGTCTTGGTTGGATGGATGTTTGTAAAAATTTATCCATTCTTCTAGAATGTTCAATTTGTCGGCACGTAGTTGTTCATAGTAGCCTCTTATGATGTTTTAAAAACATTTCCAAAGCATTGGTTGTCTCCTCTCCTATTTCTTACTTATTTAATTTTTCTTTTTTTAGTTTAGCTAAGGATTTATTAATTTTGTTTATTTTTTTCAAGGAACCAGGTCTTAGTTTCATCAACTTATTGTTTTTTAAATACTCTATTTCATTTATTTCTGCTCTAATATTATTTCCTTCTGCTAACTTTGGACTCAGTGTGTTCTTTTTCTAGTTCTCTGAGGTGTACTGCTAAGTTGTTAATAAGAGATCTTTCTTCTTTTCTAATGTAGGCATGTATAACTATAAATTTCCCTCTGGTGTGTTGTGTTTTTGTTTTCACTTGTCTCATAATATTTTCTAATTTCCTTTTAAAAAAGTATTTATTTATTTGGCTGCATTGGGTCTTAGTTGTGGTCTTGGTTTGTTGCATTATGTGGAATCTTTCAGTGCAGTGCATGTACTCTTTATTTGTGGTGCATGGGCTCTAGGGTATGCACACTTCAGTAGTTGTGGTCATGGGCTTAGTGACTTTGCAGCATGTGGGAACTTAGTTCCCTGTGCAGGGATTGAAGCCACATCCCCTGCATTGCAAGGCAGATTCTTATTTATTGGACCATCAGTGAGATCCCTAATTTTCCTCTCTGATTTCTTCTTTGGCCCAATGTTTCAAGAGTGTCGTCTAATTTTCATGGATTTGTGAATTTTTTTCCCATGTTCTTTTGTTTTTGAGCTCTAGTTTCATTCCATTGTAGTTAGAAAAAGATTCTTGGAATGATTTCAGTCCTCTTAAATGTATTAAGACTTGTTTTGTGACCTAGCATGTAATCTGTCATGGAGAATGTTCTGTGTGCACCTGAGAAGAATGTATGTTCTGCTCCTGTTGGGAAGAATAGTTTGTATGTCTTTTAGTTTTGTCTGTATCATAGTTCAAATCTGCTGTTTCCTTATTGATTTTCTGTTTGGATAATTTGGCCATTATTATAGATGGATTATTGAATTTTCCTATTATTGTAATGTCTATTTGCTCCTTCATATCTGTAAATGATTGCTTTATAAATTTTGATACTCTGATATTAGACACATATAACAACAGTTTTGGTATAATTAAAGGCAATCTTGCTTTCATTTGGCTATTTTTTAAAAAGATTTTTTTGATGTGGGCCATTTTTAATGTCTTTATTGAACTTGTTACAATATTGCTTCTGTTTTATGTTTTTTGGTTCTGAGGCATGTGGAATCTTAACTCCCTGACCAGGGACTGAACTGCACTCCCTGCATTAGAAGATGAAGTCTAAACCATTGGACTACCAAGGAAGTCCTTCATTTGATTATCATTTGATTGGAATATCATTTTCCATCCCTTCATTTTGGCTTATATATGTCCTTAAATCTAAAATGGATCTTTTGTTAACAGTAGGTAATAGGATCTTATCTTTTTAAATCCATTTCACCACTCTGTCTTTTAATTGGTGAGTTTAATCCATTTTTAAAAATAATTTTATGTATTCATTTTGACTGTGCGAGATCTTCATTGCTGTGTGGGCTTTTTCTAGTTGTATTAAGAGTGGGAGCTATTCTCTAGTTGTGATGCTTAGGTTTCTCATTGTGGTGGCTTTTCTTGAAGTGGAGCATGGGCTCTAGGGCACACAGGCTTCAGTAGTTGTGGCATGTGGACTCTAACCGTGGCTCCCAGGCTGTAAAGCACAAGCTCAGTAGTTGCAGCTCATGGACTTGGTTGCTCTGCGGCAGGTGGGATCTTCTGGGATCGGGGGTCAAACCCATGTCTCCTGTATTGGCAGCAGATTCTTTACCACTGAACCACCAGGGCGCCCTCCATTTATTTCACTCAGTCACTAAGTTGTGTCCAACTCTTTGTGACCACATGGACTGCCGCACGCCAGGCTTCCCAGTCCTTCACAATTTCCTGGAGTTTACTCAAACTCATGTCCTTTGTGTCAGTGATGCAATCCAACCATACCATCCTCTGTTGCCTCCTTCTCCTCATGCCCTCAATTTTTCCCAGCCTCGGGATCTTTTCCACTGAGTTGGCTCTTCGCATTTGGTTGCCGAAGTATTGGAGCTTCAGCTTCAGCATCAGTCCTTCCAATGAGTATTCAGGGTTGATTTCTTTTAGGATTGATTTGATCTCCTTGCTGCCCAAGGGACTCTCAAGAGTCTTCTCAAACACTACAGTTTGAAAGCATCAATTCTTGGCTGGTAGTGACTTTTTTTCTTTTAGCACTCTGAATATATAATTTAACTCTTTTCTAGCCTGCAAGATTTCTACTGAGAAATCTGCCTCTAGTGTTATGGGGATTCCCTTGTATGTGACAAGGTCCCTTTTTCTTCTATTTATTTCAGAATTTTTGTTGACTTTTGACTGTTTAGCTATATTAAGTCAGTGCAAGTCCCTTTAAGTTAAATCTATTTGGGGTCTTTCAGGCTTCACAAATTTAGATGACCATTTTTGTTCTCAATTTTGAGTTGATTTTTGCCATTATTTCTTTAAATAAGCTTTCTGCTCCTTTCTTGTTCCCTTCTTCTTTTGGGACTCCCATATGCATATATTGGTTCAGTTGATAATGTCTTACAAGACATTATCCCAAAGTCCCATAGGCTTTCTTTATTCCTTTTCTTTCTTTTTTTCCCCTCTGATTGGGTAATTTTGAATGATTTGTTCTCAAGTTCATCGATTCTTTATTCTGTTATTGAAGCTCTCTCTTGAATTTTTAGATCAATTATTGGTTTTTTGCTTCCAGAATTTCTGTTTGCTTCTTTTTTTTATGATTTCTATCTCTTTATTAAACTCTTTATTCTATCTCTTTATTAAACTTCTTATTTTTTTCATGTATTGTTTTCCTGATTTCAATTACTTATCTATCTGTGTTCCCTTTTAGATCATTGAGCTTCTTTAAGATGAATATCCTGAATTGCTTATCAGGTCATTCATAGATCTCCATTTCTTTAGGGCCAGTTACTGGTGCTTTTTTTCTGCCTTTGGTGGTGTCAGGTTTCCATGATTCTTCATGATCCTTATCCCCTCTTGTTGATTGTGTAGGTTCATTTGAAGAAGTTGCAGGTAAATTGAAACTGTCCTTCCTACCCTCTTCAGTACATCTTTTTTTTTTTTCATTTCTGTACACATGATGCTATAATCTCTCATCTGGATTCTGGAGGTCTTGGCAGGTACTCTTATCTCTTGATGGTTTTCAAACTGGTGTTTCTGTGAGAGAATGAGGTCTGGAACCTCCTATTCTGTCATCTTGCTGACATTGCTCCTACACACAGAGTATCTTATTTAATTCTCATAAAATTTTGTGATAGTATAATTATTTTTCTCAGATGGGTAAATAAATGTAGTAGTGGCAGAAATGGGATTTGTTCCTGAGCCTTTAGACTCCAAATTCTTTTCTCATTTGATGGTGCAGGAAAGCTTATGTACTGAATTCTTTCTCTCACTCTTCTGGCACTTTCTACATTTTTTTTTTCTCTTTTTTTGGTATCAGCAACTTTTGTATGGAGAAGGAAATGGTAACCCACTCCAGTATTCTTGCCTGGAGAATCCCATGGACAGAGAAGCCTCGTAGGCTACAGTCCACGGGGTCGCAAAGAGTTGGACACGACTGAGCGGAACGGAACGGAACTTTTGTATCTAAGAAATATGTTTCTTCGATAAATTAATATGTAAAACTTTCCACAAGGTATTGGCTTGGAAAAATATTTATGAAGTTATTTTCTGACAGTTTTCCTCTAGAACATCAGTCAATATAAAAATGTAAAATGGAAACAGATTTGTTTCTAGGGACTATATCTTTGCTCTGGAGATATTTCCGTATTAAATGTGTCACAAAAACATAAACATTAACAAATGCCAAAAATGATAAAAATGAAGTGTATTTATATGGTGTAGATTATATTAATCTTCTATTCACTGTAATGGCTTAAACTATCCATTCTCTACCCATGACCCTCCAGAGGTCCTGATGTCGCACATAAATAAATTGCTTACGTTTTGGGGATAGCATTTGGTGATATCAGCACTGAAATTGGATAATGGTTCATCTGCAGTAACCTCTTATTCTCCTTTTACTATGGTACACTAAGGATGTCAAATCCCAGTTGAATGAAGCTCATGCCTTAGGCATAGAATTTAACTTTATTCTCTGTTGTTCTTGCTGACTCTCTGCATTTCCAGACTTCAGTGCAGAGGTACGAGAACTTTACTTACCTGTGCTTTCATGCCTTAGTTTATCTTTCTGGATTCAATTCTTATCCTACTGTCTTTATATTTTTTTAACAGTAAGTGAAGTGAAACTCGGATTCTCCAGGCCAAAATACTGGAGTAGGTAGCCATTCCCTTCTCCAGGGGATCTTCCCAGCTCAGGAATCAAACCAGGATCTCCTACATTGCATGCGGACTCTTTACCAGCCGAACTATCATGGAATCCCTCTGTATGTTTAGGATTGCTCAGACTCTTGGGGCAATATTTCTTCACCTACATTGTCTTTTCAACTCTCTGTAGAAATACTCTGTTTCTAAGATTTTAAGTTTCATGGTTGTGGAAAAAATTTGCTTTACACAAAACCTGGACATATGTATTTGGTCTCTTTTCCTTCTATATCTCCAGTGCTTAGGTCTTTATTTGGTATACCTAACTCCATTGTTCTTTCTTCAAGCAATTCATAAGAAACAGTGAAAGATTTTTAAGAAAGTTGTTAGCTTCCAGATTATAAAAGGTGGCTTGAAACAAAACTATTAGGCTTGACCAAGGGAAAAGAGTATAAGGTTGGCTTAATAAGTTAGTGTAGAACTGTTGTAAAAGCACTTGATGCAACTACTCTGTAAGAGTTTCTGTTTTATTTTGCTTTTCTTATTATCACAAATACACTAACTGACTTTCAGGTCTGTGGTTTGGTTGGTTTCCTGAGAACAGATTCTGGAATGTAGAGAGGCTTTTTTCCACTTCTATCCTTTTCACTGCTTGGTCCAGTGGATTCTATGCCTTCAGGATAAAGAAACGGCTCACCGATGAAGTAAGAGATCTAAGCCCTATAAAACTGAGTTTGATTATAAAGTCAAATTTTAGGAGCACAAAAAATGAAGAGTATCTAAATGCTGGTGGTTAAATTATAGCTTAAAAGAAGATGGGAAATGCACGTCTAGTCATTCATTTATTTTTTAAGCATTTATTGATTTATTGATGTGTCAGACGAGATCAAAAACTTCTCTTTGCAGTCTAGTTGAGATAGACTTGTAAATTGATAAGTCACAATGCAATGTGGCAAGAAGTGTAATAGGATATGGTAACTAATAGAGAGATGATATTTGAACAAGATCTTGGAAATATCAGACTTCATTTAGGTCTCTGTGATCACATTTCCCTTTTAGAGTGGTTTGGGCAATTATGCTGTGGCAACACAACAAGCTTCAACCACTGTTGGCACAATCAAAATCTAGGGTTTGAGTGTAGATAAAGCTTGGAGAAGATTCCAGGAGGAAGTTTGGATTAAAGTAATATCTTTACTGGAAAAAAATACGTATTTTTATATACAAGAAAATCTTATAAATGATTTTATTTTGTGAATACCAACACATATCAAGATTCAGACTTTGCAAATATAGGGCAATCATACACACATACACATGCATTCACACCCCAAATATAAAAATATGTATACTTAACAGTTTTTCACAGAATTATTGTTTCAAACCCAGAACTTCCTTTTCACAGTATTATTAAATAGTCAAATACTAATTGGTTTACATTATTAAAAGAAAGTGTTAATTAAATAATACCCTATGTTTGAATCTTGATTTGTGCATGTTATGTTATAATTTAAAAGATTGTGAAGCGTTGTCCCAAAATAAAGTATGACTAATATGGAAGTCTCCTAAAAATATTTTTCATATATTCCAAAAATGTTTTTTAGAACCCCAAAGACTGTATTCTACCATATACTCATAATGTTTAATTTGTAATTTTAAATTAGGTGGAAAATTAAATACTTTACTGATATATAAGTACTGAAACTAGAATTGAGCATCAAAAATACTTGGGCATTTAAAATATGTATTTTCCTGAGTCCTTCCCAGACCCATTGAACTAGATTGCCAGGTGCAGGTTTGGGTATGTAGATTTTCAGATACATATCCCTGTGTAAAGTACCATTGCCGATAGATGTTAGATGTTATTGACTTTAAGCTCCATGAGGTCAAAAGCTCTGTCTTATTTATTTTGTCCCTAGCACTTGGCACAAAACAAGTACTCACTCTGCAGAGTGGACGAATGGATGGGTGAATGGATTGACTCTGTCTGCTTCTGATTTATTTATTTATTTATTTTAAAAGATTACTTAAGAATGGTTTCTTGTATTTCTATGCCACCTTTATAGTTCTGGTTTCTCATTTCTTAATTAGTAAATTCAGCATGCAGCTTCTATCCCAGGCTAATTTATACACTTCTGGAAGGAACGGCCTCTTAAGTCCACAGAGTGTTGAGGTGGGAAGCCCCCAATCATGTCAGATTCGTTTCACATATGATAATATACATGTTTCAATCCATTCTGATTTATTTAATATTTTTTTCATGTGTGAAATCCAGACCCAATAGCAATAATAAATACTTGCACTGGGAAAGGTAAGACTGATCTTAGTCCTTTGAGCCTGGCTAGTCTCTTCTAAAGGGTCTCATTCTGTGAGGGCTTTGAACATCAGCCTTTGTGCCTATAAGGCTCTCATAATGTACTAGTGAGCTGGACTGGATCCTGCCTCCTTCCCTCTGCTTCTGGAGTTCTTTGAGCTTCTGTCCTTTTCTATCTGCAGTGCCCTGGAGGTTTTCTGACAAGGGCAGCAGAAACTAATGTTTCAACTCTGTCTCCTCAAACTCCTCCTCATAGCTGCGGAGAGTACTTTTTTTCCTCTTCCTGTGTGGCAGGAAGCTGCCCTTTTGTCATATCCTGAATCTTGATACTCTGTGTCTTATGAGAAAATCTCTACACTAGCTCTCCAGGCTTGGTCCACAGAGAGCTAAAAGATCAGCTTTGGGAGATTTTTCTAAAAGAAACAAACCCTCAGTTCTCTTTTAAGAATCTGGCTCTTAAAACTGAAAGCCAGAATTTTCATGATTATTGCCCCTACTTTGAATTATTTTAAAGTTTATTTTGAAAAGCAAAGTAGAAATTGCTATCTTTGCTTCAGATCATCACTACTCAAAGTGTGGTCCACTTTGGGCAGCAGCAGTCCAGCCTATCCTGGGCATGCTTGTTAAAAACACAGAACCTCAGCTCCCAACTCATACCTGCTGAATCATAATCTGTACTTAAATAGGATCTCCTGGTGATCTGCATATATGTTAACATTTGAAAAACAACTCTTGGTGATTTCTGTAATACTGAAGCATCATTTAGCCACAATAAGTAGAGTGATAGGTTTATTAGGAGTTAAAAGTGCATCAGAAAATATTTGTATCTCATCCCCAAAGCCATCATTTTACTTAGTAAGGAAACAAACATCTGTCAGGAATAAGACAAGGATGGCCAATACCATTTGTTGTTGCTTTCAGTTGCTCAGTTTTGTCTGACTCTTTGCAACCCCATAGGACTATAGCACGCCAGGCTTCCCTGTCGTTCATCATCTCCCAGAGTTTGCTCAAACTCATGTCCTTTGAGTCGGTGATGCCATCCAACCGTCTCATCCTCTGACGTCCCCTTCTGCTCCTGCCCTCAGTCTTTCCCAACATCAAGGTCTTTGCCAATGAGTTGGCTCTTTGCATCAGGTGGCCAAAGTATTAGAGCTTCAACTTCAGCATCAGTCCTTCCAGTGAATATGCAGGGTTGATTTCCTTTAGCATTGACAGGTTTGATGCCCTTGCTGTCCCAGGGACTCTCAAGAGTCTTCTCTAGCACCACAATTTGAAAGCATCAGTTCTTCGGCTCTCAGCCTTCATTATGGTCCAACTCTCACATCCATACATGACTACTGGGAAAACCATAGCTTTGACTATATGGACAATATCATTATTACTATACAAAATCATTTTCGAATTGTCATCCAGTGCCACTAGAGAAAGGTACATGAATTAGAAAGGAAAGGATAAAATAATGTTTATTCATAGATTATATATCTGCAAAACTAACAAAAAATAATTCAAAAAGCTACAAATGCACTTAAGAGAACTTAGTAAAATCAATTTGTAGACAGCAGTAGCTTTCATATATAAAAATAATAACTGATAGAAAGACCCTTTTAATAATTTCAACAAAAATTTTTTAAAAGTACTTAGCATAAATTTTGGAGAAGGAAATGGCAGCCCACTCCACTGTTCTTGCCTGGAGAATCCCAGGGATGGGGGAGCCTGGTGGGCTGCCCTCTATGGGGTCGCACGGAGTCGGACACGACTGAAGTGACTTAGCAGCAGCAGCAGCAGCATAAATTTAGTAGGAACTGACAAGATATATATGAAAGAAACTACAAAATATACCTGAATGACACAAAGGAAACATGAACAGATAGTAAGCCATATCATCAATTTGAATAGGAAGGCTCAATATTATAAAGTATCTTTTCTGATAATACACAGATTATTAGAATTTCTTTTTGAAGCTAAGCAAATAGATTATATATTTCATTTGGAAAAGCAATTAAACATAAATAGCCTGGAAAACCTTAAAGAAGGAAACAATGGGAGAGGGTGAAATCTTAAACCAGATGTTAAAATGTATCACAAAATCTCTATAATTAGAAGGATATTATATTGGCAAGTGAATAAACAGACAAATTAGTAGAACCAAATAGAAAACCCAGAAATAAACCTATTTTCACATGGAATTTTAGGTCATGATAAAGGCCACGTCTGAAATCAGTGGTGAAATATAGACTTTTTAAAAAGTGATGCTGAGATAAATGGACAGGCATGTGAAAAACATAAAAATCTGCATTCTGTATACCAGTGTAAATTTTAAATAGGTACAAGATCTGAATGTAAAAAATAAAACTACACAAACACTAGAAGAAAGCATGGTGAATCCTTTACATGTGATTAAGTGAAAATTTCTCAAGTGAAAATTTTAATAACTTTGGCTATATTTAAAAATTCTGGATAGCAAAAAGCCACTAAAAGCAAAGTGAAAATACAAGTGACATCTGGGGAAATATTTACAACTTCTCTTGCAGAAAAAGGCTTCATATCTCTAATATCTAAAGAACTCTACAAAGTGAGAAGAAAACAAATCACATTATAAAACTGGACAAGAACTATACACACACAGTTCAAAGGAAAAGAAATATAAATAGCACTTTACAGATACAAAGAAGATACTCAAACTTGGTTGTAATGAGAGAGATGAAAATTAAAACTATATTAAAACACCATTGCTCATCTACCAAACTGGCAAAAATCCATGAGTGTAACAATTGCATTCTGTTGGCAAGGCAGTGGGAAAACAGTCATTCCCATATGTTGCTGATGGGAATATAGCCCTGGTGAAATAAACTTTTCCATATCTAGCAGTAAATACTATGGTATTTATGCTCTGATCCAGCAACCTCATTTCAAGAAGTCTTTCCTTAAGATTCACCAGGAAGTGTGGAATGACATATATACAAGGCAATTCACAATGGCACAAATTTATAATAGCAAAATAGAAAACAACTCAAACATCCAACAAGAAGCAACTAGTTGAAATAAACCATGAAACATCCTCACAATGGCGGACCATGAAGTAGTTACAAAGAATGAAGATTATCTTTATTTCCTTCTGTGAATAATAATTAGGTGAAAAAACAATGAAGGGCAAAACAATCTATAATAGGCTACCTTTTATCTTTAGAAGGGAGAAGGAATTTAAATATATATTTGTATTTGCATGTATTAATGAAACAAAGGAAAGCTAAACAAAGAGCTACTGTAAATGGTTATTGGTAAGGAGGTAGGTATCTAGGTGGTGTGAAAAATCTGGGTGCTAGATTTCTTGAAACACAGTTTGATAATTTGGTGTTGGAGTCATGTAAATATTTTTGTGTACTAATTTCTCAGTCATGTCCGATTCTTTGTGACCCCGTGGACTGTAGCCTGCCAGGCTCCTCTTTCCATGGAATTTTACAGTCTTAAAACAAAGCTAGATAAAAAAGGAAAAAATAAATAAGGTAATCCATTAAAACTGGAAACAAAATGAAGCAAAATAAATGTTTCAAATTAGTGGATCTGTGTCTTAATGACACAGAGGATTATTTCATGTGACTTTAAAATAGGGGTAGGTGAGATGGAATTGTAATCAGTTTACAGAAACTTAGGAGATCAGTTAGTCAAATGTAACACATAGACTTTGGAATCAGAACAACAACAAAAAATCTTGTAAATAGAAATTTATGAAGCAGTTGGAAATTTTAAAAATTCACGATAACACACATATGAAACTGACCATTTTAACAGAAACAATCTAAATGTCTATTAATGAGTGAATGGAATAAGAAAATGTGGTACATATATGTAATGGAATATTATTCAGCCATAAAAATGAATGAAATCTTGCCATTTTTGACCCCATGGATAGGCTGCAGTCCATGGGGGTCACTAAGAGTCAGACACGACTGAGAGACTTCACTTTCAATTTTAACTTTCCACTTTCATGCATTAGAGAAGGAAATGGCAACCCACTCCAGTGTTCTTGCCTGGAGAATCCCAGAGATGGGGGAGCCTAGTGGGCTGCCATCTATGGGGTCGCAGAGTCAGACATGTCTGAAGCAACTTAGCAGCAGCAGCAGCATGGACCTCAAGGGCATTATACTAAGTAAAACAAGTCAGACGGAGAAAAGCTATATTACATGACCTCATTTTAGGTGAGATCTAAAAAACAAAAACAAAAATAAATAACCAAAATAACCCAAAAACCAATCTCAGAGATACAGAGAACTGGTTGGTGGCTGCTAGAAGCAAGTCAGGGAGTTGGGAGGATGAAGAGGGTAGAAAAAATGGGTGAAGAGATTCAAAAGGTATGAACTCAGTTATAAAATAAATAAGTCGTGGGTATGTAAAATGTACAGCATGGTGACTATAGCTGATAATACTATATTGCATATTTGAAAGTTGCTAAGAGAGTAGATTTTAAACATTCCAACCATAAGAAAAAAATTCTTGGAACTGTGTAAAGTGACAGATGTTAGCTATTATTATGATGATTTTGCAATTTTTACAAATACCAAATCATTAATTATATACCTATTTATACCTCAGTTTTTTAAAAATCACCATTTTAATCATTTTTAAGTACACAGTTCAGTGGCATTAAGTACATTCACATTGTTGTGCAACCATCACCACTATGTCTGGAATTATTTTTTCATCTTCTCAAACGGAAACTTTACTTGTTAAAAAATGACTCTCAGTTTCCGCCTTCCTGACAACTACTATTCTACTTTCTTTTTCTATGAATTTGACTACTCAGTGGTGCTAGTGGTAAAGAATCCAAGGGCTCACTTCTTAGGTTGGCAAGATCCCCTGGATTAGGAAATGGCACCCCACTCCAGTATTCTTGTCTGGAAAATTCCATGGGCAGAGGAGCCTGACGGGATACAGTCCATGGGGTCACAAAGAGTCAGACACTGTTGAGTGACTGAACCCAATACAATACAATCAATGGAATCATACAATATTTGTTTTTTTGGGACCAGGTTATTTTACTTAGCATGTCTTCAAGGTTTATGTGTTTTGTGCATGCATGAATGCACAATCATGTCCAACTCTATGGACTGTAGCTTGCCAGGTTCCTCTGTCTATGGAATTTTCCAGGCAAGAATACTGGAGCAGGGTGCCGTTTCCTCCTCCAGGGGATCTTCACTACCCAAGGATCAAATCCGTGTCTCCTGCATTGACAGGCAGATTCTTTACCACTGAACCACCAGGGAAACCCTTATTTGTACTGTTCAGTTCAGTTCAGTCACTCAGTCGTGTATGACTCTTTGCGACCACATGAACCACAGCACGCCAGACCTCCCTGTCCATCACCAACTCCCGGAGTATACCCAAACTCAGGTCCATTGAGTCAGTGATGCCATCCAACCATCTCATCCTCTGTCATCCCCTTCTCCTCCTGCCTTCTGTCTTTCCCAACATCGGGGTCTTTTCAAATGAGTCAGCTCTTTGCATCAGGTGGCCAAAATACTGGAGTTTCAGCTTCAAAATCGTCCTTCCAATGAACACCCAGGACTTATTTCCCTTAGGATGGACTGGTTGGATCTCCTTGCAGTCCAAGGGACTCTCAAGAGTCTTCTCCAACACCACGGTTCAAAAGCATCAATTCTTCTGCACTCAGCCCTCTTTATAGTCCAACTTTCACATCCATACATGACCACTGGAAAAACCATAGCCTTGACTGCTGCTGCTGCTGCTAAGTCACTTTAGTCGCGTCCGACTCTGCGTGACCCCATAGATGGAAGCCCACCAGGCTCCCCCATCCCTGGGATTCTCCAGGCAAGAACACTGGAGTGGGTTGCCATTTCCTTCTCCAATGTGTGAAAGTGAAAAGTGAAAGTGAAGTCGCTCAGTCGTGTCCGACCCTTAGTGACCCCATGGACTGCAGCCTACCAGGCTCCTCCATCCATGGGATAGACTTGACTGCTGCTGCTGCTGCTAAGTCACTTCAGTCGTGTCCGACTCTGTGTGACCCCATAGATGGCAGCCCACCAGGCTCCCCTGTCCCTGGGATTCTCCAGGCAAGAACACTGGAGTGCGTTGCCATTTCCTTCTACAAGCCTTGACTAGACGGACCTTTGTTGACAAAGTAATGTCTCTGCTTTTTAATATGCTTTCTAGGTTGGTCATAACTTTCCTTCCAAGGAAAGTTTTAATTTCATGGTTGCACTCACCATCTGCAGTGATTTTGGAGCCCCCCAAAATAAAGTCAGTCACTGTTTCCACTGTTTCAGCATCTTTTGCCATGAAGTGATGGGACTAGACAGCATGTGTCAAAACTTATTTCCTTTTGGAGACTAATTAAACTAATTTATTTATCCATTTATCTATCATTAACATTTGAGTTGCTTCCACCACTTGGTCATTGTGAATGATGCTTCTGTGAACATAGGTATACAACTATCTGAGCTCTTGCGTTCAATTCGTTGGGGTTTATAACCACAACTGAAATAGCCGGATCATATGCTAGCCCTATTTTTTAACTTTTGGAGAAATTTCCATACTGTTATCTACAGTGGCTATACCGTTTTATGTTCCCATCAGCAATGCACAAAAGTTCCATTTTTTTCCCCCACATTCGTTATTTTCTAGGTTTTTGATAATTGCCATCTTAATAGGCATGGAGTTGTTTTTCATTATAGTTTTGATCTATATATTTCCCTAATGATTAGTGATACTGAGTATCTGTGTGTTTATTGACCATTTGTATATTTTCTTTGAAGAAATATCTGCTCAACACCTTTGTCCATTTTTCTATCAGATTGTTTTGTTGCTATTATTGTTGAGTTGTATGAATTCTTGATATATGCTGAATATTAACCCTTTATCAGACAGATGATTTGTAAATATTTTCTCCCATTCTGTGAGTTGCCTTTTCAATTTATTGATACAGTCTTTTGATGTGCAAAGTTTTACATTTTGATGAATTCCAATAGATTTATTTTTCTCTTTTCATATCTAAGAAATCATTGCCAAATCCAATATCATGAAGTTTTTCTTCATTTTCTTCTAAGATTTTATAGTTATAGCTCTTATATTTAGGTCTTTTATCCTTTTGATGTTAATTTTTGTATTTAGTGTTAAGGGTCCAATCTCATTCTTTCTTATGTGGACATCAATTTTCCCAGCACCATTTGTTGGAAAGACTATCTTTTTTTCCATTGAAAGATCTTGGCACCCTTGTTGAAAGTCATTTGACTACATATGCTTGGGCTTATTTCTGGGTTCTTTATTCTATTCCAGCAATTGTAATTTTTGAACAATAGCTAGATTGCTGATGCAAAAAGAACTGAATAATAAGTGTGTTAGGTGTGATAATGGTTTTATGTATGTGTTCTGAAATAAATGTTTAAATATTAGATATATACCAAAGAGTTTATGGACAAAATGCTATGATGTCTGGAAGTTAGTCTAAAAGACATCATTCAAGTGGGATGAGGTGATAGGTGAGGCAGCTATATGTATGAGGATACAGATGACATGTGTGTTGGTGTTAGTCGTTCAGTCATGTCTGACTGTTTGTGACCCTGTGGACTGTAGCCTGCCAGGCTCCTTTGTCCATGGAATTCTCCAGGCAAGAACACTGGAGTGGGTTGCCATTTCCTCCACCAGAGTATCTTTCCAACACAGGGATCAAACCCAGGTCTTCTGCATTGCAGGTGAATTCTTTACCGTTTGAGCAACCAGCAAAGCCCACAGATGACATATGATTTGCCAAATATTAATAGTTGTTGAAGCCAGATGGTGGGGTCATTAAAACCTTTTGCTGCTGCTGTTGCTGTGAAGTCGCTTCAGTCATGTCCGACTCTGTGTGACCCCATAGACGGCAGCCCACCAGGCTCCTCTGTCCCTGGGATTCTCCAGGCAAGAATACTGGAGTGGGTTGCCATTTCCTTCTCCAATGCATGCATGCATGCATGCTAAGTCACTTCAGTCATGTCCGACTCTGTGTGACCCTAGGGACAGCAGCCCACCAGGCTCCTCTGTCCACGGGATTCTCCAAGCAAGAATACTGGAGTGGGTTACCATTTCCTTCTTCATTATAACCTTTAATGTTGATATTATTTTCTTTTGTGTGTTCCAATTTTTAAAAATAAAAAATTAGAACTTTTACAAGAAATTATACTTAAAATATCTTACCACAGATACCTTATAGTCATCTCAAACTTTACATATCCTTGTCCTTGCTCCCCAAATATTCTCCTCATCCAGTATCCATCATCTTAGTTAATAAGCCTTCATCACATGGCTGCTCAGACCAAAACCATGGAGACATCCATTATTTCCTTCATACCTCACAGAAAATCCATTGGCAAATTTCCATTAGCTCTACATCCTAAACCACTCAACATTTTTGCTGGTGCCTGCCTGGTCCAAACCACTATCATCTCTAGCTTGCTTCAATACTTCATAAATTCAATAGCTCTTACATTTCTCTTCCCTTCCATTTATTATCCAGCCCCCTACAAGTCATTCTCTGCATAGTAGCTAGAATAACCTTTTAAGAAACAAAGTCAGATCAAATCTGTCCACAGTTTAAAACTCTCCAATGGCAGACCTGTGGGAAATGAAGACATAGCCCCTGGCTTCTTAATAAGTGAACAGGTAGAACTGGATTGGGTGGAGGACTGGGATGGCGAGCAGAGCCCTTTTGGATAATCTGGTGTTGGGCTCTGAAATAGACATCAAAGACACCAGAAGCTGCCATGAAAAGTCCCCACCAGGAACTCTGAAGGATAAAGGGATCTGCGAGTACAAAGTAATCCTGAGCCCTCAGGCATCTTGAGTCCCACAAAGGACCCTAACTTTAGAAATAAGTAGCACTGGACATGGCCTGCTGTCTTGGACCTGTTTTTGATTCCTTGGGAAAACCAAGGATGGATGAATGAGATAAGCCTGTGCTCTGTTGACTCACTCAAAATCTGTCTCATGTCAGCTGCTCTGTCTGAACGTGGTGGCAGAATTCTTTAATTTTCTCTTAGCCACCATGAACAAAAATTGGGATAGGAAAAGAATACGTGGAAAATCTGTGCAATATCATAGTAATTACAGATAGAAATACTTGGAATAGAATTAACCATGAGTAGTCAATTTATAGGAAATTTATGGCAATAAAGGTAGACTTAATTTCACTTAACCATACATAGAAAATTGAAGAAACTATCCACTGGATCCTGGAATGTGAAGTCAAGTGGGCCTTAGGAAGCATCACTATGAACAAAGCTAGAAAAAGTGATGGAATTCCAGTTGAGCTATTTCAAATCCAAAAATATGATGCTGTCAAAGTGCTGTACTCATTTATGCCAGAAAATCTGTAAAACTCAGCAGTGGCCACAGGACTGGAAAAGGTCAGTTTTCATTCCAATCCTAAAGAAAGGTAATGCCAAAGAATGCTCAAACTACCGCACAATTGCTCATCTCACACGCTAGTAAAGTCATGCTCAAAATTCTCCAAGACAGGATTCAGCAATACGTGAACCATGAACTTCCAGATGCTCAAACTGGATTTAGAAAAGGCAGAGGAACCAGAGATCAAATTGCCAACATCTGCTGGATCATAGAAAAAGCAAGAGAGTTCCAAAAAACATCAATTTTTGATTTATTGACTATGCCAAAGCCTTTGACTGTGTGGATCACAACAAACTGTGGAACATTCTGAAAGAGATGGGAATACCAGACCACCTGACCTGCCTCTTGAGAAACCTGTATGCAGGTCAGGAAACAACAGTTAGAAATGTACATGGAAAAACAGTTCAGTTCAGTCACTCAGTCTTGTCCAACTCTTTGCGACCCCATGAACCACAGCATGCCAGGCCTCCCTGTCCATCACCAACTCCTGGAGTTTACACAAACTCATGTCCATCGAGGTGATGAAGCCATCCAACCAGCTCATTCTCTGTCATCCCCTTCTCTTCCTTCCCTCAATCTTTCCCAGCATCAGGGTCTTTTCAAGTCAATCAGCTCTTCCCATCAGGTGGCCAAAGTATTGGAGTTTAGCTTCAACATCAGTCCTTCCAATGAAAACCCAGGATTAATCTCCTTTAGGACGGACTGGTTGGATCTCCTTGCAGTCCAAGGGACTCTCAAGAGTCTTCTCCAATACCACAGTTAAAAAGTATCAATTCTTCTGTGCTCAGCTTTCTTTATAGTCCAACTCTCACATCCATACATGACTACATGAAAAATGATAGCTTTGACTAGACGGACATTTGTTGATAAAGTAATGTCTCTGCTTTTTAATATGCTGTCTAGGTTGGTCATAACTTTCCTTCCAAGGAGTAAGCGTCTCTTAATTCCATGGCTGCAATCACCATCTGCAGTGATTTTGGAGCCCCCCAAAATAAAGTCAGCCACCATTTCCACTGTTTCCCCATCTATTTCTCATGATGTGATGGGACCAGATGCCATGATCTTAGTTTTCTGAATGGTGAGCTTTAAGCCAAATTTTTCACTTTCCTCTTACACTTTCATCAAGAGGCTCTTTAGTTCTTCTTCTCTTTCTGCCATAACAGTGATGTCATCTGCATATCTGAGGTTATTGATATTTCTCCCTGCCATCTTGATTCCAGTTTGTGCTTTTTCCAGCCCAGCGTTCCTCATGATGTACTCTGCATAGAAGTTAAATAAGCAAGGTGACAATATACAGCCTTGACGTACTCCTTTTCCTATTTGGAACCAGTCTGTTGTTCCATGTACAGTTCTGACTGTTGCTTCCTGACCTGCATACAGATTTCTCAAGAGGCAGGTCAGGTGGTCTGGTATTCCCATCTCTTTCAGAATGTTCCACAGTTTATTGTGATCCACACAGTCAAATGCTTTGGCATAATCAATAAAGCAGAAATTGATGTTCTTTTGGAACTCTCTTGCTTTCTCCATGATCCAGCAGATGTTGGCAATTTGATCTCTGGTGCCTCTGCCTTTTCTAAAACCTGCTTGAACATCTGGAAGTTCACGGTTCATGTATTGCTGAAGCCTGTCTTGGAGAATTTTGAGCATGACTTTACTAGCGTGTGAGATGAGTGCAATTGTGTGGTAGTTTGAACATTCTTTTGCATTGCCTTTCTTTGGGATTGGAATGAAAACTGACCTTTTCCAGTCCTGTGGCCACTGCTGAGTTTTCCAGATTTTCTGACTTATTGAGTGCAGCACTTCACAGCATCATCTTTTAAGATTTAAAATAGCTCAACTGGAATTCCATCACCTCCACTAGTGATGCTTCCTAGAGCCCACTTTACTTCACATTCCAGGATGTCTGGTTCTAGGTGAGTGATCACACCATCATGATTATTTGGGTCGTGAAGATCTTTTTTTTACAGTTCTTCTGTGTAGTCTTGCTACCACTTCTTAATATCTTCTGCTTCACAATAGACTGGTTCTAAATCAGGAAAGGAATACATCAAGGCTGTATATTTTCACCCTGTTTATTTAACACTTATGCAGAGTACATCACGAGAAATTCTGGGCTGGGTGAAGCACAAGCTGGAATCAAGATTGCTGGGAGAAATATCAATAACCTCAGATATGCAGATGACACCACCCTTATGGCAGAAAGTGAAGAAGAACTAAAGAGCCTCTTGATGAAAGTGTAAGAGGAGAGTGAAAAAGTTGGCTTAAAGCTAGCATTCAGAAAACTAAGATCATGGCATCCAGTCCCATCACTTCATGGCAAATAGATGGGGAAACAGTGGAAACAGTGGCTGACTTTATTTTTGGGGGATCCAAAATCACTGCAGATGGTGATTGCAGCCATGAAATTAAGTGACGCTTACTCCTTGGAAGGAAAGTTATGACCAACATACACAGCATATTAAAAAGCAGAGACATTACTTTGTCAACAAGGATGTGGTTTTTCCAGTAATCATGTATGGATGTGAGAGTTGGATTATAAAGAAATCTGAGCGCCGAAGAAGAATTGATACTTTTGAACTGTGGTGTTGGAGAAGACTCTTGAGAGTCTCTTGGACTCTTGAGTCTCCCCTTACAAGGCGATCCAACCAGTCCATCCTAAAGGAGATTAGTCCTGACTTCTCATTGGAAGGACTGATGCTGAAGCTGAAACTCCAATACTTAGACCACCTGATGCGAAGAACTGATTCATTGCAAAAGACCCTGATGCTGGGAAAGATTGAAGCCAGGAGGAGAAGGGGAGGACAGAGGATGAGATGGTTGGATGGCATCACCAACTCAATGGACATGAGTTTGAGTAAACTCTGGGAGTTGGTGATGGGAAGGGAGGCCTGGTGTGCTGCAGTCCATGTAGTCACAAAGAGTTGGATATGACTGAGGGACTGAATTGAACTAAATTGAACTGATCCAATGGAACATTCAAGAATAAAATCCAGTGGCTTCCCTGGTGGTTCAGTGATAAAGAATTCACATGCCAGTGAAGACACCTGGGTTTGATCTCTGGTTCAGGAAGATCCCACTTGCTGCAGGTCAACTAATCCTGTGAGCCACGTTTATTGAGCCTGTGCTCCAGAGACCAGGAACTTCACTGACAGAGTCCTGGAGCAGCAACTACAGAGCCCATGCTCAGCAACAAGAACAGGCACCACAGTGAGAAGCCTGTGCACTGCAACTGGATAGTAACGCCCACTCACCACAGCTAGACAAAAGCCCGTGCAGCAACGAAGACTCAGCACATCCAAAAAATAAATATAAAGTTATAGTTAAAAAAAGGAAAATTCAGATTCTCAAAAGGTCATTGGATCCCCCTCTCCCACTTTCTAGCTCTTCTTCCTGAAATATTTGGCTCTGCGAGACAAGTCTCAGCTCGGTTAGGTCTTAGCTTCTTCAGAGAAGTTCGTCTTGACCACTCTACATGAAATTGTGGATTCCAACCACAATGCAAAAAATATCCAAGTCTGTTCTTTCATAGCACTTGTTTTCTGAAGTGTTGTTTGCTTATTTGGTCACTCGTTCATTACCTGTTGCCTTCCACAAAAGGCAAGCTCTAGAAGAGTAGAAAAACTGCATTAATTACTTCTGATTCATCTTGGCATAGAATACTGCCTGGCTCTTGGCAAGTGCTTGATGAATTTGTGTTGAATAAATTCATTTCCTTCCAGGAGATTTCTGGCATTGAGAGAAGTGAATTCTGTTTGTTCCTGGAGAGGGAACCAGTGAGAAGTTAGAAGAGTACTAGTACTGTAATACTAGGTAACAGGTTATAGGGACCATTTTAGGCCCAACTCAAATGGAGAGGAGGAGAGACATGTGCAAATGAGAATCAATAGATCTGAGCAACTGACTGGATGATGGGGAAAGAAATGAGGAGAAAAGAGATTTTGATCCAAAATGACGTGGACCATGGTGCAGGGAGGGGCGATGGAGCAGACAGTAGTATCATTGAAAGTGTTAGTCGCTCAGTCGTGTCCGACTCTTGCGACTCCTTGGACTGTAGTCTGCCAGGTACTTCTGTCCATGGGATTTCCCAGGCAAGAATACTGGAGTGGGTTGCCATTTCCTTCTCCAGGGAATCTTCCTGACCCAGCATTCGAACCCAGTCTGCATCGGAGGTGGACTCTTTACTATCTGGACAACTAGGGAAGCTCTAGTAGTGTCATTCAGTTCAGTTCAGTCGCTCAGTTGTGTCCGACTCTCTGCGACCCCATGAATCACGGCACGCCAGGCCTCCCTGTCCATCACCAACTCCCGGAGTTCACTCAAACTCATGTCCACAGAGTCGGTGATGCCATCCAGCCATCTCATTCTCTGTCGTCCCCTTCTCCTCCCTCCCCCAACCTTTCCCAGCATCAGAGTCTTTTCCAGTGAGTCAACTCGTCGCATGAGGTGGCCAAAGTATTGGAGTTTCAGCTTTAGCATCAGTCCTTCCAATGAACACCCAGGATTGATCTCCTTTAGAATGGACTGGTTGGATCTCCTTGCAGTCCAAGGGACTCTCAAGAGTCTTCTCCAACACCACAGTTCAAAAGCATCGATTCTTCGGCGATCAGCTTTCTTCACAGTCCAACTCTCACATCCATACATGACCACGGGAAAAACCATAGCCTTGACTAGACGGACCTTTGTTGGCAAAGTAATGTCTCTGCTTTTTAATATACTACCAAGGTTGGTCATAACTATCTTTACAAGGAGTAAGCGTCTTTTAATTTCATGGCTGCAATCAGCATCTGCAGTGATTTTGGAGCCAAAAAAAATAAAGTCTGATACTGTTTCCACTGTTTTTCCATCTATTTCCCATGAAGTGATGGGACCAGATACCGTGATCTTTGTTTTCTGAACGTTGAGCTTCAAGCCAACCTTTTCAGTCTCCTCTTTCACTTTCATCAAGAGGCTCTTTAGTAGTATCATTAACAAGGTGGAAACCAGAGGAATGAATTGGATTCTATATACTATTACTATTATATTTACTAGGATGGGATGCTAGCAGGGAATAAGATACGAAAAATGTTAACAGGAGAGAGGTCACCCCTGGAGATACTGCTCAGGGAACTGTCTGCAAGAAAGTGCTAATTAAACTCCTGGGACTAATTGGAAGCTGCCACAGGAGAAAGCCCAGAGGGAAAAAAGTTGAGATGGACCCCAAGAGCCAGGAGTGATGCAGGTCTGGAAGACAGATGCTGCCACGAGGCTGCTGAGGATGAAGCTGATAAAGGGCCATTGAATATTGTTTTTGAGTCATATTAGTCCCTGCTTTTTAAACCTCATTGTTTTCTCTACTATGAATGTTATTTGTTTTTTTTCTAGTCTATAGAAACTTCCATAGCCTATAGAAACTTCTCCTAAAACACAACAAAAAAATTCAGCTTTTCTCTACCTTTAGAGTCCATGTCACATTCTAGCCATTGCTCTTCACTGGGTTTTTCTGTTTTCTCAAATTGAGTCTTCTGCATATAATATCATTTTCTTTTTATCTTTTACAGGTCAGTCCGTTAGCAGCAAAATGGTAATAAAATAAGTATATGCCATTTTTACTTGCAGGAAAAACTTTTTCTTTTGCTAACTTTCAATTTATACAGGAAGCAAATAAGTTCTTATTAAAATTTTGAGCAATTCAGAACAATAAAGAGCAAAGAGTTATATTGTCCTCAAAATGAACCAACACCTGTCTTTCCAGAGTTTATTATTAAACAATAATTTAATTAAGCAATTAAACAATACCGCTTGGTGTATGTGTGTATGTTTGGGGAAATAGGAAGATTATAAATTTCAGGATACAGGCTCAGATGTGTAGGAAATACAATTTTATTTTTCTATAATTGAATTTAATTTATATTTTAAGTCACTTTGGGACTTCCATGGTGGCTCAGACTAAAAGCTTCTGCCTACAATGCGGGAGACCCAGGTTCAATCCCTGGGTTGGGAAGATCCCCTAGGGAAGGAAATGGCAACCCACTCCAGTGCTCTTGCCTGGAAAATCCCATGGATGGAGGAGCCTGGTAGACTACAGTTCATGGGGTCGCAAAGACTCGGACACGACTGAGCGACTTCACTTCACTTCACTGAGTCACTTTATGCCAGACGATGGGAAAAGAAATCTCAGTTAATTGAGCCACACATACCTCTACTGCCCTGACTTCATTTAGGATTTCATCTAAATTCCATGGATTTGGGGGTTGTCACGGTTTTGGGAGGCTGGGAGAAGGGGTTGAGGGGTCCTGAGGCATCCATCATCTACCCAGCTGGTCCTTAATTCAGGTTCTTAAGACATCCTTGCCCATCCAGTCCATGCAGGGCATTGTTGTGTCCTTCTTATGCCCAATTTCAAGGCTTATTGGATCTGATTATTCTAGCTCCTCTTGGGCACACTGAACAGATAAGACATTTCTCCTGTGTCATGCAGGAAATAGGAAACTCTTTCAGGTGATTTCAGGTTTTCTTAGCCTGGACTTACCACAAGCCCATTTCTGTTACTGCTCTGTACCACGTTGCCTTGCATTACCCAGGCACCTTGTCATTTCCTTAGACTCTACTTTGGAGTGAGGGCAGAAGTTCCTCACTCTACCTTGGAGTGAGGGCTCTTGGATTTTCCAAATCTATTTTCAGTTCAGTTCAGTTCAGGCGCTCAAACTCATGTCCATAGAGTCGGTGATGCCATCCAGCCATCTCATCCTCTGTCGTCCCCTTCTCCTCCTACCCCCAATTGCTCCCAGCAACAGAGTCTTTTCCAATGAGTCAACTCTTCGCATGAGGTGGCCAAAGTACTAGAGTTTCAGCTTCAGCATCAGTCCTTCCAATGAACACCCAGGACTGATCTCCTTTAGAATGGACTGGTTGGATCTCCTTGCAGTACAAGGGACTCTCAAGAGTCTTCTCCAACACCACAGTTCAAAAGCATCAATTCTTCGGCGATCAGCTTTCTTCACATTTTAGATTTCCATTATTCTTCCTCTACCGCAACTAACTATTCCAGGTCTATATCAACATAATATTCTTCTGTTTCCCTTCAGATGTTACTCCTTTTCCAACTCTGTGAACCGTTTATGTCATCTGGGAGTAGGGTGACCAACTGTCATGCTTTTCCTGAGACTGAGGAGGTTCCTGGAATGTGGGACTTCATAGGTAAAACTGGTCAAGTATAGGGCAGACAGGGGTGCCTTGGTCACCTTATCTGGAAATGAGATGAGTGGTGAAGGGGAAAGCTGGGTCTGGTTGACTAAGAAGTTTGTGTTTCTGGCATGACCTTTACACTCTAAATATTTCAGGGATTAGATATTTTTTGAAATACACAATGAAGAATTGACTCCTACTTTCACAGTTTCTGGCTTACCTGGTAGCTTAGCTGTTAAAGCACTGTCCTGCAATGCAGGAGACCCCGGTTCAATTCCTGGGTAGGGAAGATCTTCTGGAGACAGGATAGGCTACTCACTACAGTATTCTTGGGCTTCCCTAGTGGTTCAGTTGGTAAAGAATCTGCCTGCAATGCAGGAGACCTGTGTTCGATCCCTGAGTTGGGAAGATCCCTTGGAGAAGGGAACAGCTACCCACTCCAGTATTCTGGCCTGGAAAATTCCATGGTCTATACTGGGTCGCCCATGATGAGTGACTTTCACTTTTTTTCAGTTTTTGTTTCACTCCCTTTTTCTGAATTTTTCCACGTTCATCTTGCTCCTTTGCACTCACTGTTTCTTTGGAGTAGGTTGCTCCATTTCTTGTTTTAATTTCTTTCTTGGATTTATGTCACTTTTCTGGCCCCTGTCCTCAGTAACTCATAGACCAGTCCTTTGTTCAATGGAGCCCAGAAGAGATTTCCCAGAACTCACATCCCAGGCTGCCTGGGGACCATCAGCCCCTGCTTCTCTAGGTCAGAAGTAAACCGCTAGGGCAGCTTTCTCAATGGTGCATAAGATTTGGGTGAATAGCAGGTATGGGCAGGCTGAAAGAATGTATGTGAACTTGCATTAATATTCACATATTATTCCAATGAAAAATAAGCAATTAAATGTTATTAATACCAACTTATGAACTGACCCTAATACCCACACTCAATGTGATGTCAGATGGTCATGGAATGTATATAATATATGATGTATCTGAAAGAAGAGTGATGGTTCCACACATGGAAGGGGGTGACAGTGGCATCCTCATTCTTTGTTTATTTTCAGTTTATTGCAAAAGGATTGCAGTTGATAATGCCTGGGATAAGCATATGTAGGTTATATTGTCTATATTCAGTCAAAGCAAATTTGGTAAAATATTCAAATGACTTAAAATACTGAAGATTATACCAATTGTGTAAGGACAAGAGTCGTGGGACCTACCCCTCTACACATTCAAGACTACACTGGTCTCCTTGCCTTTTTGTTTTTTTTTTAAGTTTTTTTTGATGTGGACTATTTTTTAAAGTTTTTATTACATTTGTTACAATATTGCTTCGCAGTACCCATCTCTGCATTTCTTATTCTCTCCAGCCTGTTTTATTATTATAATTAATTTTTATTTTATTATTACTGTTGCTTTTACACTAGCAGTTATCTTTGTCTATATCTTACTGATTTATTATATCTTTTATCTGCTCTGGTGAAAATTTTAAAGAGAACAGATACTTCCTTCGATCCGACTGGTTAGAATGGTGCCTAGCACACGGCTGACCCTTCAGATATGTTTCACAAACCTAAGAAAATTGCAGAACCAACATTCTTTCTACTCTTGGTATGAGCTCTTTGACAGTCATGATGTCTGAAAACGTGCTAAAGCACATCCCTATTTGTTTCTATGAGTTTCCAATTACTTGCCCTATGCAGGCCAGTTTGCCAGCTGCGGTCGTCACTCTGCATCTGCCTGCTTTTCTCCTTCTCCTGGCTCAGGAGAAACCACTTGGAGAAGCCTCACTGCTAACATGGCCCTTGGAAAAGAGCAGTGTTTTGTCTGTGCTCAGTGCTTCCCAGGTGGTTTTCTTCCCCAGACTTTTCTTTCCAGCAAGTGTTTCATGGTGGCAATCTGAGGTGGAAGAGGGCTAGGAGACAGCCTTGAGCAAAGTCTGAATGGCAAGCATCTCTCTTTTTACTGAGACATACTGTTCATTTGGAGTGGCTGGAACATTTTCTGCCCTGGGCACCAGTTGGTACTGAGTAATTAACAATGGGGAAGAAGAAGTGGCTGTACTCCTCTGCCATACTGTGTTGCCTGAGTCTAGGGGATATCTTTGTCTCCAGAATCTCACAGGTCACTCTTGAATAAATGCATCAGATTATCGTCTTTACTCCCTTGTCTATGGAAGGCACAAAACCAATTTTAAAAGAATTAGATCATGTTTTAAAAATTTTTTTGATTTATAACATTGTGTTGATCTCTGCTGTCCAGCAAAATGACTCAGGTATACACATATCTATTCTTTTCATATTCTTCTCCATTATGTTATCATGGTTCCTTGTGCTATACAGTAAGACTCTGCTGTTTATTCATTTATGTATATGATAGTTTGCCTCTGCTAAAAAGGATTAGATTCTTTTTATTTATTTATTTATTTTGATTTTTATTGGAGGCTAATTATTTTACAATATTGGTTGGTTTTGCCATACATTGACATGAATCTGCCCCGGGTATACATGAGTTCCCCCTCCCGAACCCCCCTCCCACCTCCCTCCTCACATTTTCCTCCCTCTGGGTCATCCCCGCATACCAGCCCCGAGCATCCTGTAACATGCATCGACCCTGAACTGGCGATTCGTTTCACATACGATAATATACATGTTTCAATGCCATTCTTCCAAACCATCCCACCCTCACCCTCTCCCACAGAGTCCCAAAGACTGTTCTATAAATCTGTGTCTCTTTTGCTGTCTCGTATACAGGGTTATCATCCATCTTTATAAATTCCATATATATGCGTTAGTATATTGTATTGGTGTTTTTCTTTCTGGAGGATTAGATTCTTTTACATGCGTTTTTTTTTTTTTTTTTCCATTTCCTGCCCCTTCCTCACTAACCATTGCCTTTTTCTTTCAAATGTAAAGCACACCTCCCATGTTTATAAATACGCGTGGATATCCATTTGTACATGTCTGCATTGGAGTGGGGGCAAACAGTGGCAAGAGAGAACAGTTATTGATGTTACAACAGCCAGCATCAGATGACCCTCGATATTAATATTGTTCACTTCTAAGCGGAATGTGGTCCTAAACCTTGTAAAGGTTAACACCCCAAGCTTATAACCACTTCCTGAACTTGAGTATTTTGTCCTTCTCCACAAGATTTACTCCTATATCCTATCTCTCTCAGGTTCCAACTCAAATATCATCTCCTCTGTGAAGCCTTTCCAACTCCCCCAGGAAGAGAAAAACTAAATAATCATTGACGTGAATGGGTAAAGTTGGTTAAGTGAAAGCTTAATGGAACAATTGCCTTATTACACTGGCTTCTCAACATATGTATGAATAATGTACAGAAACAAAGTGCTGTTAGAGGATCAAGTAGCTTAGAAACCACTAGAGAAACAATTGCTAATTGCAGAGTGCTAGTTTAAGTCCATTTCAAAAGCTACAGCATGGATGAAGGAAGGAAATAGTTTGCTTTGCTAAATATCACGAAGATGAATGATTTTGCTCATCTTCCCAGAGAACTGGCATGTTATAGCTGTGGAAAGATCTCCCAAAGTCCAAGTCAAGTTGCCTTTAAATCTCTAGTAGGGAGACGAGATGTGCCTTTCCTACATCTGGCATGGTTTTTTTCCCCTTTATTTCTTTATTTTTATTTTTTAATGTTATGGCTATTCATAGTATATACATACATATTATGACTCAAGAGAAAGTCTTCCACAACGTAATTTTTCATGACTTCTTTTTTTGAGACCTGAACTTATTTCAAACACTGGCCTGCTTAACAAAGTTTTGTTAATGTTTTGATAACAATGGCAGGTGGGGTTTATTGAGTGCTTATTATCCAGTGACTCAGCTGCAGAGAATCTATCTGTAATACAGGAGCTGCAGAAGATGCCGGTTCCATTCCTGGGTCAGGAAGATCCCCTGCAGGAGGGCATGACAACCCACTCCAGCATTCTTGCCTGAAGAATCCCATGGACAGAGGAGCCTGGCAGGCTACAGTCCATAGGGTCGCAAAGAGTCAGATATGACTGAAGTAACTTAGCATGCATACACACACGTTATGTGCTTAGTACTATTCTAAGTTATTGACATGTATTAAATCATTTAATACTAGAGCAACTCCATGGTGTGGGTACTATTATTATTATTTTACAGAGGAAGATCTGAGATGTAGAGAGGTTAATTAACTTGCCCAGAACCACTCAGCCATAAGATATGAACCCAGGTGGTTTATTTCTAGAAGTTTTGCTTTTCACCACATGTCAGGTTATTGCTGGTCTTTAAGAAAACCATTAATACTTCTATTCAAGTTTTATATGATAAATACAGAAAAATGTATTCACTATGAAAACTATAGAAAGTATAAATCTATCATTCAAACAATATTTTTAAAGTTTATAATGATTATGCTGGTTTTAGAGGGCAAGTTAGCAGCAGGAACTACGAACATACCTACTTCTTACTGTAATTAATACTGTAATGCCTCTTAAGCTTTACATTATTGAGTTTATATTACATGGATTCTTTGCTCTCATCTCCCTGTAATGCCTTACGAGGCAGGGATCTCATCTGACTTGTTTACTCTGTCTCCCTGATGACTAGGACATAGACTTCTGGTCTGCTGCTGCTGCTGCTACTGCTGCTGCTAAGTTGCTTCAGTCGTGTCCGACTCTGTGTGACCCCATAGACAGCAGCCCACTAGGCTCCTCTGTCCCTGGGATTCTCCAGGCAAGAATACTGGAGTGGGTTGCCATTTCCTTCTCCAGACTTCTAGTCTTGCACGTGCCAAATAAGAACCAGCTTTTGGTTCTTTTGTATTACTTGTTACATGTTTATTATGTTGCTATATACATTATATATTTATCTTTATGGTATATTATAAATACATAGTTATATAGTGAACAGTCCTTATCAAAAAGCCTCTTGATGAAAGTGAAAGAGAAGAGTGAAAAAGTTGGCTTAAAGCTCAATGTTCAGAAAACTAAATCATGGCATCCGGTCCCATCACTTCATGGGAAATAGATGGGGAAACAATGGATACAGTGTCAGACTTTACTATTTTGGGCTCCAAAATCACTGCAGATGGTGATTGCAGCCATGAAATTAAAAGACGCTTACTCATTGGAAGGAAAGTTATGACAAACCTAGAAAGCATATTAAAAAGCAGATACATTACTTTGCCAACAAAGTCCGTCTAGTCAAGGCTATGGTTTTTCCAGTGGTCATGTATGGATGTGAGAGTTGGACTGTGAAGAAAGCTGATCACCAAAGAATTGATGCTTTTGAACTGTGGTGTTGAAGAAGACTCTTGAGAGTCCCTTGGACTGCAAGGAGATCCAACCAGTCCATCCTAAAGGAGATCAGTCCTTGGTGTTCATTGGAAGGACTGATGTTAAAGCTGAAACTCCAATACTTTGGCCACCTCATGCGAAGAGTTGACTCACTGGAAAGGACTCTGATGCTGGGAGGGATTGAGGGCAGGAGGAGAAGTGGACGACAGAGAATGAGATGGCTGGATGACATCACTGACTCAATGATCGTGAGTTTGAGTGAACTCTGGGATTTGGTGATGGACAGGGAGACCTGGCGTGCTGTGATTCATGGGGTCGCAAAGAGTCAGACCCGACTGAGTGACTGAACTGAACTGAACTGAACTGAACATGTTTATACGGGGCTTCCCCGATGGCTCAGTGGGTAAAGAATCCATCTGCAATGCAAGAGACACAGGAGATGTGGGTTTGATCCATTGGTCCGGAAGATCCCCCTGAAGAGTGGCAACCCACTCTAGTATTCTTGCCTGAAAAATCCCAGGGACAGGAGAGTGTGACGGGCTACAGTCCAAAGGGTCACAAAGAGTTGGACACGACTGAGCTACGAAGCAAGCAAGCAAACATGTTTATATATTTAAATATTGCTGCTGTTGTTCATTTGCTCAGTCATGTACAATTCTTTGTGACCCCATGGACTACAGCACACCAGTCTCCCCTGTCCTTCACTATTTCCCTGAGTTTGCTCAAAGTCATGTCCATTGAGTCGGTGATGCCATCCAACCATCTTATCCTCTGTCGCCCCCTTCTTCTTCTGCCCTCAATCTTTCCCAGAGTGAGGGTCTTTCCAAATGATTCAGCCCTTCCCATCAGGTAGTCAAAGTATTGGAGCTTCAGCACCAGTCCTTCCAATGAATATTCAGGGTTGATTTCCTTTAGATTGACTGGTTTGATCTCCTTGCTGTCCAAGGGACTCTCAAGAATCTTCTCCAACACCACAGTTCAAAAACATCAATTCTTCAGTGCTCAGCCCTCTTTATGGTCCAACTCTCACATCCATACATTACTGCTGGAAAAACGATAGTTTTGACTAGATGGATCTTTGTTGGCAGAAATGATGTCTCTGCTTCTTAATATGCCATCCAGGTTGTCATAATTTTTCTTCCAAGGAACAAGCATCTTTTAATTTCATGGCTGCAGTCACTGTCCACAGTGATTTTGGAGCCCAAGATATAAAGTCTGTCACTGTTTCCATTTTTTCCCCATCTGTTTGCCATGAAGTGATGGGACTGGATGCCATGATCTTTGTTCTTTGAATGTTGAGTTTTAAGCCAGCTTTTTCACTCTCCTCTTTCACCTTCATCAAGAAGCTCTTTAGTTCCTCTTCACTTTCTTCCATTAGGGTGGTGTCATCTGCATACCTGAGGCTATTGATATTTCTCCCAGCAATCTTTATTCCAGCTTGAGCTTCATCCAGCCTGCAATTTCACATGATATCTCTGCATATAAGTTAAATAGCAGGGTGACAATATACAGTCTTGACATACTTCTTTCCCAAATTGGAACCAGTCTGTTGTTCCATGTTCGGTTCTAACTGTTGCTTCTTGACCTACATACAGTTTTCTCAGGAAGCAGGTAAGGTAGTTTGGTATTCTTATCTCTTCATAAATATATAAAATTATTCATATAACCAATCAAAACAATAGAAATACTAATAGCCTACCAATATTTGTTGAACACTTACCTTTTAAAATTATTCTTTACTGTCTTTTTAAAATCAATTTTTATTGGGTTATAGTTGCTTTACAATGTTGTATTATTCTTTATTGCCTTTCATCTGTTAATAATGTTACAGTCTTTTTGTGTAGTGTTGCATTATTGAAGTCTCTTTGGTAATTGAAGGCATAGTTAACAGCCTGTCACCTAGACTAGTAAAGTTGTGACTTAATAAATACATCCTACACTGCACTAATAAATATTAATCTTCACCTTGTGTTTCAACCTCAGCAAAGACAGCGATCCCAGAACTCTCCGACCACACCTCTCTCCATCTTGTACTTGTTGAATGTTTGCTTCATCTTCAGGACTTTGCTTGAATGTTGGTCCCCATGAAGCCTTCCCACACACATATCTCTAGAAGAATACTTTACTTTTCCCTCTGGGATCTTGGAGCGCTCTGTTTACATCTTTGTCTCCCTGACTAGACTTTGCTCTCAAGGGGGAACCATTATGCCTTAAACATTTTTGTGTCCCTGGTACCTGGCATGTAGTAGCTACTCAGTAAAGGCTGTAGCACTGTGAGGAGAGGTCAGACTAGCTACGCAGTGAGTAGAATGGATGAAGGTAAATTTTGATTATGAAATCCTGTACTTGAAATTCTGTACATAGCATGACATTGAAAGTGGTGTGGTGTTGGATTCAGAACATCCTTAAAATATTTTCAAGAGTTTACAGTCAGATGAATTAGCCATTATTTCAAAAGGATTATACAGTTAAGTCTGTTGGTTGAAGCAAAAAATGGAAATGCTGTGTATGCTGGGTTGACAGAAGGCCTTTTCAATATTGATAGTATGCAAATGCATTTATTCTATCCGATTAGTAGGATACATCAGCAATGAATTATAGATTTTCTCTTGCAAAGGCAGCTGTTTCTCGCTAATTTATATATAGGCAAAGCCACATCCAGTGTAGAAAACAAGATAAAAATAACTGCATGTATTTATAAGCAACTACAGTTACAAATCAGTACATTCCCTTTTTGAGAAAATAGTGTAAAATTCAAGTGTGGGTGGTAGTTTCGTTATGGAGATCTGTCATCTGCTTTCAGATGCATTTCCAAAAAAAGCACTGGCTAATTAAATTTATTATTCATCTTCTTCTTTTGAAGTGAAGCCTATGCAAGTTATCCAAGGCACATCATATTTGTTAAAAAAAGCACCACACTCAGTTGCCCCAACTCATGGTTCTTTCTAGTAATAGGAGGTACTGTGGATTAGGGAGGAAAATGCTTTGATTCCATGCAAGCATGCTAAGTCGCTTCAGTCATGTTCGACTCTTTGTGACCCTATGGACTGTAGCCCACCAGGCTCCTCTACCTGTGGGATTCTCCAGGCAAGAATACTGGAGTGGGTTGCCATGCCCTCCTCCAGGGGATCTGCCCAACCCAGGGGTTCAACTTTCGTCTCTTATGTCTCCTGCATTGGCAGGTGGGTTCTTTACCATTAGCACCACCTGGGAAGCCCTGTGGTTCCATAGGAGGGCGTATTCTTCCATCTCTTTCCCTTAGCCCAATTAGGAATCTTCATTGCCTTTCAATGGAATAAAGGCACATCATTTAGCTACAAAAAGAAATCCCAGTCTTGATCTCTAGAACATTGCCTACTAATGAGAAAGTCACCAGCTATTTCTCTGTCTTTTCCTGGAGTTAAACAGTCATGCACATCTGGTATGGAAATTGAGAATTCTCCCTGTTTTAGGCTAACTGCAAGAGTGAAATAAGAAAGGTAAATCAGCCATCTGCCGAAGAGCTCACTAAACAGGCCACAGGGGGTGGCAGCTTTTACCTCTCAAGGAATCTAGATTTCAAACTTTTCATAGTAACCTGTTTGTCTTCCTCATGCCACCTCGTCCTCTAGAGCCTAGCTAATGATCTGCTGAACATATGGCTGGGTCTGGTTTCCTTTTCCACTTTCATTATAATTTAAACTTCTGGAGGGCAGAACTATGCATCTCGATTTTTTGTTTGTTTGTTATGGGTTTTATTTTTTGTGCCTGCATAACACCTGGAGAAAGAAATGGTAACCCACTCCAGTATTCTTGCCTGGAGAATCCCATGGACGGAGAAGCCTGGTAGGCTACAGTCCACGGGGTCGCAAAGAGTCGGACACGACTGAGCAACTGAACGGAACGGAACGGAACGGAACACCTGGAGAAGACTCTTGAGAGTCCCTTGGACTGCAAGGAGATCCAACCAGTCCATTCTAAAGGAGATCAATCCTGGGTGTTCATTGGAAGGACTGATGCTAAAGCTGAAACTCCAATACTTTGGCCACCTCATGCGACGAGTTGACTCACTGGAAAAGAGTCTGATGCTAGGAAGGATTAGGGGTGGGAGGAGACGGGGACGACAGAGAATGAGATGGCTGGATGGTATCACGGACTCGATGGATATGAGTTTGAGTGAACTCCGGGAGTTGGTGATGGATAGGGAGGCCTGGCGTGCTGTGATTCATGGGGTCGCTAAGAGTCAGACACGACTGAGCGACTGAACTGAACTGAACTGAACACCTGGGATACTTTTATGCTCAATCTTGGGCAATATTTCAGATAATAAATCTGGATTGGTCTTCACTGATCAATGTTAATTCTCTCCTATTCCAAAATTACTCTGTTTGATCAGGTCTTTTGGGGAGGTGAAGGGGAAGCTATTGATACTATAAACAATAGCTCCTTAAGGTTTACCAATACAAGACATTTAGCATTATTAAGTCTCATAGGTGGTCCCCTAAGTTTTGCATATCAGAAAAAAGCAAGCATATCATTGGTTACTAGGGGAAGAAAGTGTTAGTCACTCAGTCATGTCCAGCTCTTTGCAACCCCATGGACTGTAGCCCGTAAGGCTCCCCTGTCCATGGGATTCTCCAGACAAGAATACCGGAGTGGGAAGCCATTCCCTTCTCCAGAGGATCTTCCTGACACAAGGATCAAACCCTTGGTCTCTTGCATTGCATGTGGATTCTTTACCGACTGAGCCACCAGGGAAGCTTACTAGGGAAGGTACATGTGTTTTATAATAAAGTATTTTAGCATTTTTTGATATTCTGGGCATAGGTAATTAAAATCCAGGTACCTTGAATACCTTCAATTTTAATTATAAGTGTGTGGACTAAACCTACATATACTTAGCCACTTAAAATGACTGGGTAAAAGATGATATTTCATTTTTGCCTTGTTATTTACTAGTTACAATCAAGATTTGAGTTTTGCTTAATTTCTATAAATAAATACAAATTTCTATAAAAAAGAACAGTGGTTTATAAGAACAGTGGTTAAAGCTGTTGGTACTAAGAACTTTAATTTTTGCATTTTCCCTTTAGAAGAAGTTTACTGAGGAATTGTTGTTTAGTCTTTAAGTCGTGTCCGATTCTTTTGTGACCCTGTGGACTGTAGCCCACCAGGTTCCTCTGTCCATAGGACTTCCAGGCAAGAATACTAGAACAGGTTGCCATTTCCCTCTCTAGGGCATCTTCCCAACCCAGGGATTGAATCTGTGTCTCCTGCATTGGCAGACAAGTTCTTTACGTCTGAGCCACCAAGAAACCCCTTATTGAGGAGTCTGTCTCCTAAAAAGGGACCTAATCCAGCAGAAGGTCATTGAATCATGATAATATTCCTTTTTAATCCCAGCTGTATGATTTCTCCTATGTGAGATGAGACATACTTAATATTTCTAAGATACAACACATCTTTATCTACGAAATGCAGTTATTAATTCCCACTTACAGGGTAAATGTGAGGATTGAAACAAGTAATATATGCAGAGGGCCTGGCACTGAGTAAATACACCAAATGGTCACTAATAATAAAAAATAATAGAGACATTAAAGATATTTGTAGATGACAGCAACAATCAAGATTTACAGTGTAAAATTTGAAACATAAATTTAAAATTAGTGAACAAAATTCCTCAACTTTGCCTTCATTCAATTTTCCATATATAGAGTTGGGCAAAAGATTCATCCGGTTTTTCCCATAAGATGTCTTTAATAGTGTTTAGTTGTCTTTAACTTTGAAAAAAATTCATTATTTTTATTTTATTTATTATTTTATTTCATTGTGACAGCTGTCATATCAGTGTGTGTTTAAAAAGACCTATCAAAATTAGTGAATTTTTGTGTAGGTTTTTTAATACTGAATATGGAAGAAAAAAGCAACATTTTTGGCATATTGTGCTTAATTATTTCAAGAAAGGTCAAAATGCAGCTGAAATGCACAAAATAGATCTATGCAGTGTATGAAAAAGGTGCTATGACAAATCAAACATGTTTGGGAAGTTTTGAGCTGGAAATTTCTCACTGGATGATGTTCCATGGTGGGGTAGACCAGTTGAAGTTGACAGAGATCAAATTGATATATTAACTGAGAACAATCAAAATTGGAAATAATTTGCACCAGCTTGGTTATGTAAATTGCATTGATGTTTGGGTTCCACATAAGAGAAAAAAATCTTCTTGACCATTATTTTCTCATGTGATTCTCTACTTAAACATAACAAAAACATTTCATTTTTAAAACAAATTGTACAACAGTGTGGGATGGATGAGATCATGGGGCAAGCTAAATGAACCTCCACCAACCACACCAAAGACTGGTCTTCACCCAAAGAATATGATGTGTATGCGGTGGCATTGGAAGAACTCTATTATGAGCTTCTTCTGGAAAACCAAACAATTCCAGTGAGTACTGCTTCCAGTTAAACCAACTGAAAGCAGCACCGGATGAAGAGCATCCAGATTTAGTCTACAGAAAACACACAATCTTCCATCAGGATAATGCAAAACTGCATGTTTGTCTAATGAACAGGCAAAACTGTTACAACTGGGCTGGGAAGTTCTGATTCATCCAGTGTGTTCACCACATTGAACCTTCAGATGTCCATTTATTTCAGGTTTTACAAAATTCTCTTAATGGAAAAAATATCAATTCCTTGGAAGACTGTAAAAGGTACCTGGAACAGTTCTTCACTCAAAAAGAACTTGGGGAAGATGGAATTATGTATGAGGTTGCCTGAAAAATGGCAGAAGGTAGTGGAACAAAATCATGAATAGGTTGTTCAATAAAGTTATTGATGAAAATGCAAAATATGTCTTTTATTTTTACTTAAAAAACAGAAGGAACTCTTTGGCCAGTGCAATACTAGAAGACATTTTACATTAATTAACTCTCCCTGGAGAAGGAAATGGCAACCCACTCCAGTGTTCTTGCCTGGAGAATCCCAGGGACGGGGGAGCCTGGTGGGCTTCCATCTATGGGGTCACACAGAGTTGGACAATACTGAAGTGACTTAGCAGCAGCAGCAGCTTCCTATAAAGTTTCTAAATTGCAATTCTGGTTTCACTGTAACTTGTCCAGGTCATGTATTTGTTTCTTTCTTCCATTCATTCTTCTAGTCTAGCCATTCGACAATCAATTTAGAGCTTATTCTTTGTATTGGGCACATTGAAATATAAATGCAGGAGAATGGAAGTCAAAACTAATTGTGGCTCTGGGACAATCAAACTGGGAGTGGGGGTCAACTCCTTTACTCTCTTTAGGGCCCATAAAGTAACCTTAAACTTTGCCTTATCAGTTTCCTCATTCAGAAAATGAAAATGACTCCTCTCCTTTTAATAGGAATGTAATGATGTCCAAATGAGCTAATGCCTGTAAAAGAATTTTATATTCCCCCAGTTCCATTCTTCTTCCTCAAGATTGCTTTGGCTATTCGAGGTTTTTTGTATTTCCATACAAATTGTGAGATTATTTGTTCTAGTTCTGTGAAAAATATCGTTGGTAGCTTGATAGGGATTGCATTGAATGTATAAATTACTTTGGGTAGTATACTCATTTTTACAATATTTATTCTTCCAATCCACGAACACAGTATATTTCTCCATTTATTAGTGTCCTCTTTGATTACTTTCACAAGTGTTTTATAGTTTTCTATGTACAAGTCTTTTGTTTCCTTAGGTAGATAATATAGTCCTAAGTATTTAATTCTTTTTGTTGCAACGGTGAATGGAATAGTTTCCTTAATTTCTCTATTTTCTCATTATAAGTGTATAGGAATGCAAGGGATTTCTGTGTGTTGATTTTATATCCTGCAACTTTACTGTATTCATTGATTAGCTCTAGTAGTTTTCTGGTAGAGTCTTTAGGGTTTTCTGTGTAGAGGATCATGTCATCAGCAAACAGTGAAAGTTTTACTTCTTCTTTTCCAATTTGTATTCCTTTTATGTCTTTTTCTGCTCTGATTGCTGTAGCCAAAACTTCCAGAACTATGTTGAAGAGTAGTGGTGAGAGTGGGCACCCTTGTCTTGTTCCTGACTTTAGGGGAAATGCTTTCAGTTCTTCACCATTGAGGATAATGTTTTCTGTGGGTTTGTCATATATAGCTTTTATTATGTTGAGGTATGTCCCTTCTAATCCCACTTTCTGGAGGGTTTTTATCATAAATGGATGTTGAATTTTGTCGAAGGCTTTCTCTGCATCTATTGAGATAATCATATGATTTTTATTTTTCAGTTTGTTAATGTGGTGTATTACATTGATTGATTTGCGGCTATTGAAGAATCCTTGCATTCCTGGGATAAAGCCCACTTGGTCATGATGTATGATCTTCTTAATGTGTTGTTGGATTCTGATTGCTAGAATTTTGTTAAGGATTTTTGCATCTACCATACACCAAAATAAACTCAAAATGGATTAGAGAGCTAAATGTAAGACCAGAAACTATAAAACTCCTAGAGGAGAACGTAGGCAAAACACTCTCTGACATAAATCACAGCAGGATCCTCCAAGACCCACATCCCAGACTATTGGAAATAAAAGCAAAAATAAACAAATGGGACCTAATTAAAATCAAAAGCTTCTGCACAGCAAAGGAAACTATAAGCAAGGTGTAAAGACAGCCTTCAGAATGGGAGAAAATAATAGCAAATGAAGCAACTGATAAAGGATTAATCTCCAAATTATACAAGCAGCTCCTGCAGCTCAATTCCAGTAAAATAAATGACCCAATCAAAAAATGGGCCAAAGAACTAAACAGACATTTCTCCAAAGAAGACATAAAGATGGCTAACAAACACATGAAAAAATGCTCAACATCCCTCATAATCAGAGAGATGCAAATCAAAACCACAATGAGATACCATTTCACACCAGTCAGAATGACTGCTATCCAAAGTCTACATGCAATAAATGCTGGAGAGGGTGTGGAGAGAAGGGAACCCTCTTACTCTGTTGGTGGGAATGCAAACTAGTAAAGCCACTATGGAGAACAGTGTGGAGATTCCTCAAAAAACTGGAAATAGAACTGCCATGTGATCCAGCAATCGCACTCCTGGGCATACACACCGAGGAAACCAGAATTGAAAGAAACACATGTACTCCAATGTTCATTGCAGCACTGTTTATAATAGCCAGGACATGGAGGCAACCTAGATGTCCATCTGCAGATGAATGGACAAGAAAGCTTTGGTACATATACACAATGGAATATTACTCAGCCATTAAAAAGAATGCATTTGAACCAGTTCTAATGAGGTGGATGAAACTAGAGCCTATTATACAGAGTGAAGTAAGCCAGAAAGAAAAACACTAATACAATATACTAACGCATATATATGGAATATAGAAAGATGCAAATGATAACCCTGTATATGAGACAGCAAAAGAGACACAGATGTATAAAACAGTCTTTGGGACTCTGGGAGAGGGTGAGGATGGGATAGTTTGGGAGAATGGCATTGAAACATGTATATTATCATATGTGAAACAAATCGCCAGTTCAGGGTCGATGCATGTTACAGGATGCTCGGGGCTGGTATGCGGGGATGACCCAGAGGGAGGATAAGGGGAGGAGGGAGGTGGGAGGGGGGTTCAGGAAGGGGAACTCATGTATACCCGGGGCGGATTCATGTCAATGTATGGCAAAACCAACCAATATAATATTGTAAAATAATTAGCCTCCAAAAAAAAATAAATAAAAAAGAAAAATAAAAAAAAGAATGTTATAAATAATAAAAAATGATAGAATAATTAGTGTTGTTAATAATATCAGTTGGATTTAAGTCTCAGTATTATTTTGAAAACTTCTGTCCTAAGAGACCAGTGTAGCTTATAAATTTAATTGGTTAATTATGGTTCTTTTCCAATCAGTTGCCTTCCTCCTTCCTGCTACACTGGCAAGTCTCTTCGCTTTGCATTTATAAGATTGCAAGAGAAGATTGTGATTCTGATTAAGCATGCAAGGAATTTAGAATTAATATTCATATTCATTCTTGATGCCACTTGAAATCACATTTTTGGTAGGTGGGGAAATCATAGCATGTATGTACATGATGGTGGATTAGCTCTAAAAAGACCCTCTAGAAATACTTCTTTGTGTAGGAATTAAGAAACATTAAAATATAAATTGGTTTGTAACTTGCCTAAAGTGTTTTTTAAAAATGTCTAGTGACATATGAGTAATCTGCAACAAGGTTTCTAAAATATTTCTGAGGGGTATCTGAAAAAATCCAAAGATTTCTCTATACGTAGATGATAATTCGACTTATCCTTCATTCATCTTTTTGGGAATGAAGTCTAGAACTTCCTAGCAGTAAATCTGGCATCATTTTATAGCACATCACATGGGTGGGGACAGAAGGGCAAGAACTTTCCCTCAGATGGCACAGATGCCCATGAGGAGCTCTTGAGATGTGTGTAGGGTTGGCCATAAGTGTGGCAGAATGATGGCCTCTTATAGGATGTGATACTGGGAGTGTCAGGTATTTGCTCTTAAACATCACATCATCCAGGTGAAAGAGTTCTTAAAATGCCATCACTTAGAGAGGTAACATATGGTTCCCTGGCGGAGATTTAGAGGCAGCTTTAGCTATAAAAATACTCTTTTATCAAAAAGTATACTATACCTACCCCTGGCACACAGAGGTACTCAGTACCTGTTTTGAGCTTAAGGAACATATGGCTAAATAGTTTGTGCATGCATGCGTGCTGATTCATGTCCAGCTCTTTGAGACCCATGACTATAGCTTTCCAGGCTCCCCTGTTTATGGGATTATCCTGGCAAGAATACTGCCATTTCCTACTCCAGGGGGTCTTCCCCACCCAGGGATTGAACCTGTGTTTACTGCATCTCCTGCATTGGCAGATGGATTCTTTAGGGAAGCCCCATCACAGTAAGTCAGACTGAATCCCTTCCTCCCATCTATGTAGCTCACAGATTCAAGGGATAAGGACCCCTTGTCCAGTTCTAAGGTCCAGACCATAATCCATCATGGGAATTCCAGTCTCCATGGTAGTGACTGGTCTAGGAGCACAGCAGAAGCCAATCATCAGCCATTTCACTGCCAGCTTGATCTAAGGGGACTTGATTTAAGTTGGCTCTGATAGACTCGTATCTATGGATATCAGGTGGATTTTTATTCTCGGTTGGAGGATAGTTTTCCCCTTCTCTTTCTTGCTAGATGTAACCAAGAAAGACAATATCCCCATTGTAGCTAGTTGCCCTAGCAGCTGCCCAAGGATAGTGACAACACATGATGAGAGCAGAGCCAAAGGACCCCAAAGAGACAGAGCCAGAGTCCCGAGCCTGAAGTTCGGACATCCTATCACAGGATGTAATAATTTTCCTCATTGTATAAGAAGTTTTGAGTCAGTTTTATGTACTGTTTAGCCCAAATAATTCTAACTAATCTAGCCTCGGTAAAAATTTGTTTGATGATTTGTTAAATGAATGGATAAGGGTAAAAGTGAATTGGAAGAAAGCCAGGGAGTCTGGGAGGAGTAAGGAGGGGTAGTCAGTGAAGAACTCCAATGCCTTGAGCCAGGAGTGAGTTCCTGAGAAGGAGTCCCTGAGCTAGTGCCGTGCAGACCCCTTTAAGTACCTGGGAGCCCTGTTGGGGTGCAGTGTGGGGGGATGTGATGGGTGGGAGATGGAGGTGAGCTTGCCAGGGGTCCACAGAAGTGGAATTTGAACACTGCCTGTGCTCTGAGCTCACTTGAGGGTTCAGGCTACGAATGTGTGAATTTCATTTTCATTTATTTTTTTATTTACTAGAATTCAAATTCTGTGAAATCAAGTGCTTTGTCTACTTTGTTCACTGCAGAATCCCATCAATGCTTAGAAGGGTGTCTGCTACAATGTAGGAACTCATGTGTGCTCAGCTGCTCAGTTGTGTCTGACTCTCTGCAATGCCATGGACTGTAGCCTACCAGGCTCCTCTGTCCCTGGGATCTCCCAGGCAAGAATATTGGAGTGGATTGCCATTTCCTTCTCCAGGGGATCCTCCACGCAACTACTCAGTTCAGTTCAGTCACTCAGTCGTGTCCGACTCTGCGACCCCATGAATCACAGAACGCCAGGCCTCCCTGTCCATCACCAACTCCCGGAGTTCACTCAAACTCATGTCCATCGAGTTGGTGATGCCATCCAGCCATCTCATTCTCTGTCACCCCCTTCTCCTCCTGCCCCCAATCCCTCCCAGCATCAGAGTCTTTTCCAGTGAGTCAACTCGTCGCATGATGTGGCCAAAGTACTAGAGTTTCAGCTTTAGCATCAGTCCTTCTAATGAACACCCAAGATTGATCTCCTTTAGAATGGACTGGTTGGATCTCCTTGCAGTCCAAGGGACTCTCAAGAGTCTTCTCCAGCACCACAGTTCAAAAGCATCAATTCTTCGTCAATCAGCTTTCTTCACAGTCCAACTCTCACATCCATATATGACCACTGGAAAAACCATAGCCTTGACTAGATGGACTTTTGTTGGCAAAGTAATGTCTCTGCTTTTTAATATACTATCAAGTTTGGTCATAACTTTCCTTCCAAGGAGTAAGCGTCTTTTAATTTCATGGCTGCAATCAGCATCTGCAGTGATTTTGGAGCCCAAAAACATAAAGTCTGACACTGTTTCCACTGTTTCCCCATCTATTTTCCATGAAGTGATGGGACCAGATGCCATGATCTTTGTTTTCTGAATGTTGAGCTTCAAGCCAACCTTTTCACTCTCCTCTTTCACTTTCATCAAGAGGCTTTTTAGTTCCTCTTCACTCTACCACCATTTAATTCCAGAACAGTTTCATCACACCAAAATGAAACCCATTAGCAGTTATTTCCCATTTCTTCCTGACCATCAGCCTCTAGAAATTAAGGAAGAAGGAACATCCTTATCTCTGGAGATAAACAGATGCTAAAAAGAATCTTAACAAACAGGACTTGTTCCGCCAGTTTACTATACTTAACCTCACACTCTGTAACCTATCATAGTTTTCCAAGACTGTCCACTCTTCATCAAACTCAACATAAAGGAATATAATTCTAACTCTTTGGGTCTTCATTTCTTTATGAAGGCTTTCCTATCACACAAAACTTATATTAAATCTATTTGCATGCTTTTGTTCTGTTAATGTGTCTTTGTCAGTTCGGTTTTCAGACTCAGCTAGGGACCTTAAGAAGGTGAGGAAAACTTTTTCCTCCACTACAGTATCAAGATTGAATTTAATTCACATACCATGAAATTCACCCTTTCAGTGGGTTTAGTATATTAACAAAAGTTGTGCAACTATCACTATTGTTTAATTCCAGAATATTTTTCATCACCCCAAAATGAAATACCAGACACCTTATGGTCACCCCTCTTCCCCTATAGCCTCGCAACCACACATCTACCTCCTGTTTCTGTGGACTTACCTATTCCTGACATACTATATGAATGGAATCCTGTGATAGATAGCCCATTGTGACTGGCTTCTTTCACTTAGCATGATGTTTTCATTGTTCATGCGTGTGGTAGCATTAACAGTACTTCATTTTTTTCTGTGGCTGAATAATATTTCATTGTGCATATAGATACCACAATTTGTTTATTCATTCATCAGTTGATGGGCATAGGTTTTTTCCAGTTTGAGTATATTATAAATAATGCTGCTATGAACATTTATCTACAGGTTTTTATGGTAACATGTTTTTAATTCTCTTAGGTATGTATTTAGGAGTAGAACTGGTAGATAACATGGTATGTCTACGTTTAACTTTTTGAAAAATTGCCAAACTGTTCTCCAAAGCTATATCATTTTACATTTCCACCAGCAATGTATGAGGGTTCTAATTTCTCTACATCCTTGTCAACACATTTTCTGTCTTTTAAATATTAGCTATCCTACTGAAGTGACTTAGCAACAGCAGCAGCAGCAGTGAATGTGAAGTGATATTTCAGTATGGCTTTTAGACACATATTTTTAAAAGAGCCAGTAAATCTGGATCAAGAACCTCATTAGACATGTGGCATGAGGTTTTTCTCTGCTACCTTCTGGTTACCTTCTGAGGATGTCTTCTGGAGAAGTCCCAGAACAACTGGAAAATCAAAGATAATCCCTGGAAATCTGGTGGGCAGGAATTCTCTCAATGTGTGTAGTAATTCATTTTATGTTAATCAGAAATGCTCATTGACCATTCAGTATATCTTTGATTAATAAAATGAAAATGAATGAAATATTACTTAGTAACTACACTTTATTTAGCAGAAAACACCTTTGGTAACATGGACTTTGGAGAGTAGCTGGGGATAGCATCAGTGATAAAAATGGTCTTCATCAAGGCAATATTGAATGGTTTTAAGAGCATAGCATCTGGATACCGCCTAAGTTTGAACCCCAGTTCTACCACTGCCTAACTGTCTGACTTACTCTGTTACTCATCCATATCCATTCAGTTCAGTTCAGTTCAGTCGCTCAGTCGTGTCTGACTCTTTGAGACCCCATGGACTGCAGCACGCCAGGCTTCCCTGTCCATCACCATCTCCTGGAGCTTGCTGAAACTCCTGTCCATTCAGTAGGTGATGCCATCCAACCATCTCATCCTTTGTCATCCCTTTGTCCTTCTGCCTTCAACCTTTCCCAGCATCAGGTCTTTTCTAATGAGTCAGTTCTTCGCATGAGGTGGCCAAAGTATTGGAGTTTCAGTTTCAGCATCAGTCCTTCCAATGAATATTCAGGACTGATTTCCTTTAGGATGGACTAGTTGGATCTCCTTGCAGTCCAAGGGACTCTCAAGAGTATTCTCCAATACCACAGTTCAAAAGCATCAATTCTTCGGCGCTCAGCTTTCTTTATAGTCTAACTCTCACATCCATACATGACTACTGGAAAAACCATAGCTTTGACTAGATGGACCTTTGTAAAGTAATGTCTCTGCTTTTTAATATGCTGTCTAGGTTGGTCATATCCATATCCATATCTATCTGCAAAACAAGAAAAAAATTTCTGCCTATTAATGGCGTTGTAAGGATTAAATCAGTCAGTTATATAAAATGTTTGAAGCAGAGTCGGTGACTTAGTAAGTGCCATGTGAAGTGTTGTTCAGCCTCTAAGTCGTGCTTGGCTCTTTGTGACCCCAGGAACTGCAGCATGCCAGGCTTCCCATCTTTCACTATCTCCCAGACTTTGCTCAAACTCATGTTTTTGAGCCAGTGATGCCATCCAACCACCTGATCCTCTGTCACCCCCTTCTCCTCTTGCCCTCAAACTTTCCCAGCATCAGGGTCTTTTCCAATGAGTCGGGTCTTTGCATCAGGTGGCCAAAGTACTGGAGCTTCAGCTTCAGCATTAGTCCTTCCAGTGAGTATTCAGAGTTGATTTCCTTTAGGATTGACTGGTTTGATCTCCTTGCTGTTCAAGGGACTCTCAAGAATCTTCTCTAGCACCACAATCCAAAAGCATCATTTCTTTGGCCCTCTATGATTAGTATTCTGGCTAAACTGCTATGGCACCATCCCTCATTTTAGAAAAGATATGAAGGCCCCAAGCAATTCAAAGACTGGTTCAGATTGCAACCAAAGTCAACTTTAACCCAGAGCATGCATTTCTGATCCTCACCTCCACTCCATTGCCTCCTTATTTGAATAAGAAGCTAGTAAAACCATAAATTTCTGGGCATATATTCTTTTTTCCCCATTTCTATTTCTGCACTCTGTCAGAAAGAAGAACAACTGTGGCAAAGAAAGATGTATTCTTTATTAAGACTTTAAGTGTAACCATACTATTTCACTGACTTAACCAAATCGAGACTGTCAGGGCTCTGGACATGCCTTGGGGTTTGTGGCTGGGTCAGCAGCCTCTGCCTCATTGACTCAGAGCAAGAAAGGTACTTGGTCAAAGAATGTGAGAGTCTTTTCCAGACATAGCTAAAGTTTTCCTGTTATTATTGTGCTCCTATAATTGAAATAAATATGATGACTAATGGTTAAGATGGATTTATATGGGGTCTTAAAAAATTACCTGAATAGGTCAACTTTTGTTATAAAGAGAGTAAGTTTGGAATTAAGCCTTTCTTGTAGTAATCTTGATGAAAAGAGAACTTGGCATTGCACTTCAAATAATGAGCCAAAGTGAAGACCGTTCTCTGGGAGAGGCTTGTTTTAAGACAGCAAGAAATGCACAGCTATTAGTTTTTGAGAACATTTAGAGTTACACCTCATTAGGAGCCAGAGGTTAGATCAGTTCGGGGACTTTCAACTTTTTATGCCCGTGATCCACAGCAAGAAATCACAACTCAGTACACACACCCACACACCCAACACAGTGCATTTTTATAAAATAAATTTTATAAATTTATTAAAATTTAATATTAAATTTTAATATTAAAAAGCATATTAAAAACCAGAGACATTACTTTGCTAACAAAGGTCGGTCTAGTCAAGGCTATGGTTTTTCCAGTGGTCATGTATGGATGTGAGGGTTGGACTATAAAGAAAGCTGAGCACCAAAGAATTGATACTTTTGAACTGTGGTGTTGGAGAAGACTCTTGAGAGTCCCTTGGACTGCAAAGAGATCCAACCAGTCCATCCTAAAGGAGATCAGTCCTGAGTGTTCATGGGAAGGACTGATGTTGAAGCTGGAACTCCAATACTTTGGCCACCTGATGACAAAAACTGACTGATTGGAAAAGACCCTGATGCTGGGAAAGATTGAAGGAGGGAGGAGAAGGGGGTGACAGAGGATGAGATGGTTGGATGGCATCGTTGACTCAATGGACATGAGTTTGAGTCAACTCCGAGAATTGGTGATGGACAGGGAGGCCTGGCATGCTGCAGTCCATGGGGTCACAAAGAGTCGGACACAACTAAGCGACTGAACTGAACTGAACTGAAGTGGGGTATATTCTGATATTTTCTCTTTATTTCATTAAAAAAAAAAATACTGGTTGTAATTCACTAAATGATTTATCCACTTACCAGTTGTGACCTGCCATTTGCAAATACCATATTAAATGGATCTTGGGTTATCTTCCTTAGTTCTGACACTATAATAATCTTTAATAACCATAATATTAAGAATATAACTTTGATGATCTCTGCTCCCCTAACCTTCGTTTAAAGTGTTGAAGGATGATGAGGGGCTTCCCCAGTAGCTCAGTGGTAAAGAAACTGTCTGCAGTACAGGAAACAAAAGAGGCATGGGTTCAATCCCTGGCTCAGAAAGATCCCCTAGAGAAGGAAGTGGCAACCCACTCCAGTATTCTTGCTTGAAAAATCCCACTGACAGAGGAGCCTGGCTGGTAACGGACCATGGGGTCATAAAAGAATTGGCCACAGCTTAGCAACTGAACAACATTCCTATAGAGAAAACGTTAGCTTTTTACATAGTCTTCCCTTCTTTCTGCAGATTATTCCATCCCTCAAACTGAAAGGAAACACTTGTATAGCCTGAAGTGACACTTTAGGTATATGCTGTGTTTACTAATGACTCATTAACATTAATAATAAACTTTAGCTAATACTATAAAAGCTTAATTCTAACATCTACTATATGTTATAGTTATTACTGCATGTAGAGTCATTATTTTAAAGAATATAGAAAGTATTTCAAGTGAAAAAAAAAGCAAGTTGCTAAGTGTTCTTAATGCTCTCATTTGTATTTTATAAAACTCTAATATATACTTTTATTTACAGTGTTTTTACAAAAGAAACTGGTGACAGTAGCTGTTTTAGGAGAGTGAAATTGGAGCACTGATGATTCTGTTTGGGAAGGAGACATTCTTTGCTGCATACATTTTTGTACAACTTTGGAGGAAAGTGGCAAATCAACTTTAAGAAAATATTAGTGAGTATAGTTAGTACTTCTGTAAAAAAAAAGTATTGGAAGAATGCTCTCTAGGGTTCCTTTCATTCTAAAAGTCTGGGATTCTAAACTCTTGTTGTGTGCATTCTATATTCAAAGTTGAATCAAACCAGTCCCTGCTATTGAGGGATTTATATTCTTAAAGGTTGGGCATCAGTTTGTATATGCCAAGGAGGACATGAGAATTATATTGCTATTTATAGAAAATCTTGGCTGTCTTTGCATTTCAATTTGTTCTAGATAGTCTTTTAAAGATAACTTAGCAAATAGCTAGCTAGCAGGAAGTTGCTTTATAGCACAGGGAGCTGAATTTGGTGCTCTGTGACAATCTAGAGGGGTAGGAGGTAGCCTCAGTATGTGTGTTTGCACTAAGTCGCTCCAGTCGTGTCTGACTCTTTGCAACTCTATGGACTGTGTCCCACAAGGCTCCTCTGTCCATGGGATTCTCCAGGCAAGAGTACTGTAGTGGGTTGATATGCCCTTCTCCAGAGGATCTTTCCAACCCAGGGATTGAACCTGCATCTCTCACATCTCCTGCATTGGCAAAGAAGGTTTACTACAAGCAATACCTGGGAATCCCAGATATATATATGCTGCTGTGTTTTGCTCAGTCACTACCTCATGTCTGACTCTTTGGAACCCAATGGACTATAGCCCACCAAGCTGCTCTCTCTATGGGCTTCTCTAGGCAAGATTACTGGAGTGGATTTTTGTGCGTTCCCTGAGGGGATCTTCCCAACCCAGGGATTGAACCCACGTCTCCGGTATTGCAGGTGGATTCTTCGCCACTGTGCCACTGGGGAAGCCAGGATATATGTATCAGTTCAGTTCAGTTCAGTTCAGTGGCTCAGTCGTGTCCGACTCTCCGCGACCCCATGAATCACAGCACGCCAGGCCTCCCTGTTCATCACCAACTCGCGGAGTTCACTCAAACTCACGTCCACAGAGTCGGTGATGCCATCCAGCCATCTCATTCTCTGTCATCCCCTTCTCCTCCCACCCCCAACCTTTCCTAGCATCAGAGTCTTTCCAGTGAGTCAACTCGTCGCATGAGGTAGCCAAAGTATTGGAGTTTCAGCTTTAGCATCAGTCCTTCCAATGAACACCCAGGATTGATCTCCTTTAGAAGGGACTGGTTGGATCTCCTTGCAGTCCAAGGGACTCTCAAGAGTCTTCTCCAACACCACAGTTCAAAAGCATCAATTCTTCGGCGATCAACTTTCTTCACAGTCCAACTCTCACATCCATACATGACCACGGGAAAAATCATAGCATTGACTAGACGGACCTTGGTTGGCAAAGTAATGTCTCTGCTTTTTAATATACTATCTAGGTTGGTCATAACCTTCCTTCCAAGGAGTAAGCATCTTTTAATTTCATGGCTGCAATCAGCATCTGCAGTGATTTTGGAGCCCAAAAACATAAAGTCTGACACTGTTTCCACTGTTTCTCCATCTATTTCCCATGAAGTGATGGGACCAGATGCCATGATCTTTGTTTTCTGAATGTTGAGCTTCAAGCCAACCTTTTCACTCTCCTCTTTCACTTTCATCAAGAGGCTTTTGAGTTCCTCTTCCCTTTCTGCCATAAGGGTGGTATCATCTGCATATCTGAGGTTATTGATATTTCTCCTGGCAATCTTGATTCCAGCTTGTGCTTCTTCCAGCCCAGCGTTCCTCATGATGTACTCTGCATATAAGTTAAATAAGCAAGGTGACAATATACAGCCTTGATGTACTCCTTTTCCTATTTGGAACCAGTCTGTTGTTTCATGTACAGTTCTGACTGTTGCTTCCTGACCTGCATACAGGTTTCTCAAGAGACAGGTCAGGTGGTCTGGTATTCCCATCTCTTTCAGAATGTTCCCCAGTTAATTGTGATCCACACAGTCAAAGGCTTTGGCATAGTCAATGAAGCAGAAATAGATGGTTTTCTGGAAATCTCTTGCTTTCTCCATGATCCAGGAGCAACCAAAGTTGGAGAAGCAGTATACAGTTAGCAAAAACAAGACCAGGAGCTGACTGTGGCTCAGATCATGAACTCCTTATTGCAAAATTCAGACTTAAATTGAAGAAAGTAGGGAAAACCACTAGACCATTCAGATATGACCTAAGTCAAATCCCTTATGATTATACAGTGGAAGTGAGAAATAGATTTAAGGGACTAGATCTGATCGATAGAGTGCCTGATGAACTCTGGACGGAGGTTCGTGACATTGTACAGGAGACAGGGACCAAGACCATCCCCATGGATATATGTATACATATAGCTAATTCACTGCACTGTATGGCAGAAACTAACACAACATTGTAAAGCAAATATCCTCCAATAAAACAAAATGATTCTAAAAATGACTTAGCTATGTTAATCAACAAAAACTAAAGAATTATTTTAGGTGGACGTTCATCTAAAATGTATTACATTCTTCTCTACTATATCAGGAAACGATATGACTACAATATCATCAGTATGAAATGCACCTACTCACTAGATAGTGGCATGTCACAGTGGTATCATAAGAGTCATTTGAGGCACTGTTGGTCCTAAAATTTAGTGACTTCACTCCTTAATTTAGTGATTTGGACTTTAATAGTTTTGTTTTTCTGGATTCCTCTGTAGATTTCATTGTGAGTACCTCTCAGAATGCTGAGCTGGACAAAGAAAATCTTTGCTCCATTTCAGATTCACTAGCCCAATCTAATACACTCAGAAAACAGCTAGTAATATTTTTTAGAACAGTATGCAAAGTGTAAATGGGCCCTGAGTTTAGGCCTCATCTTTGAATGGCATACATGCATCTTAATGGATGGAGTTTAATATTCACTTCAGTTGCTTAGAGCTCTTATTTTTATCAGTTCTTGATTCTTATCTGTGTTTCTGGTAGGTGTGGTTGTCTATAGCTTGGAACATGGCATTGAAATATCTAAAAGGATATGTAAGAAAGGCAAAAAATGAAGGGAAGAATTCCATGGCAAATAGTAAACCTTTGAAAATGTCAAATACAAAGAAGTGTAAATAAATAGTCACAGTATATTTAATATTAGGGATTCTGTCAAGAAATTTACAAATTAATCATTAAAATACATATTGAAGAATAGTTATAATTTCTTTCTTCTTGTTCAAGGAAAGATTAAAGATTAGTAGAAGCTGGAAAAAACTCAATTTTTTTGTCCCTATAAATTGCTAAAAAAACAAAGAAACTTGAGACACATAGCTATATGTTTTCTTTTTACTTAAAAATTTTAAATTTTATATTATACATTTATATCAGTTATCTTATTTTTTCCTAATAATCTAATCAGGGCTATAAACTTAACATCTAAAAAGCTCAGAGTATTTTCCACATTGTCTAACCCCAGGGGCACCAATCACAGAAAATACAATGTGATTAATGTCACCTGGCGGTGGAGCATGAGTTTGTTGATGCTGCTGCTGCTGCTAAGTCGCTTCAGTTGTGTCCGACTCTGTGCGACCCCATAGACGGCAGTCCACCAGGCTCCCCTGTCCCTGGGATTCTCCAGGCAAGAACACTGGAGTGGGTTGCCATTTCTTTCTCCAATGAGTGAAAGTGAAAAGTGAAAGTGAGGTCGCTCAGTCGTGTCCGACTGAGTGACCCCATGGACTGCAGCCTACCAGGCTCCTCCATCCATGGAATTTTCTAGGCAAGAGTACTGGAGTGGCTTGCCATTGCCTTAGTTTGTTGATAGTCCACCCCAAAAGTTTCTTTCTTCATGAAGTTGGCCAGTTTTGTGAGAGCGTGGGGATAAAATCAGAGAGTTTGAAGTCTTGAAGCAAGCCAGGGGAGCAGAGTTGGTAGGAGAGAAGCATTAAGAACAGCCATGGAGGACTTCCCTAGTGGTCCTATGGTTGAGACTCTGTGCTTCCACTGCAGAGGGTATGGGTTTGATCCCTGGCTGGAGACCTAAAATCCTGCATACCAGGTTGTTCGGCCAAAAAAGAAAAAAAAAAAACCCAGCCTTGGGGCTAAACCTCACCCCGCAGCAGCTATGCAGGGGGCTTTTCAATCTTTCAACTGGAGGACAGGCTGGACACCTGGTGTCAAGACCACGGACACCACCAGAGCATCCAGAATATGCATCTGCTGCTACATGTTTTAGAGCTATTTCTGGTACCTTAACAAGGCTCCCAGGTTGTGCATTTGACACACTGAAAATGTGTCACATCAGTCAGTAACATCCGCTGAGGAGGGGATGCTCAAAAGCCTGATACAAACAAACTCCAGACTACATGAAACTATAAAATAAAATCAACCTTCATGCCTCAAACCCCCACAAAGCAAGATCAGAATTTACAGATATTTATCTATGGAGGAGAAAATGACAATGCACTCCAATATTCTTGCCTGGAAAATTCCATGGATCTGGTGGGCTACAGTCCATGGGCTGGCAGGCTACAGTCCATTGGGTTGCAAAGAGTCAGACACAACAGAGCACAGGCACGTCAGTGGAAGAGAGAATGACCAGTGATGGGAACGTGATAGGATGTATGAATCATAATCAGACTTGAGCAGAGCCTTAATTCAGCTTGCTGTACAGTTTTCCTTCATGTGTTAGTTCCATGTAGCCTTGATAATACCACAGTCACATAGTCTGAAGGGGGCTGCAAGGCCACCTGTGGAAGGTAACAACAGTGACATTGTGTGAATTCTAGGGCTTATCTCTTCCAGGGTCACCAGAGTTTTATTTTATGTATTTGTTAATAATCCAAGGAGGGAATGAACAGAATGCTAATGACAGTTGCTGAGAAGACTAAATTAGGATGTGTTATAAGCTTTGATAAATGGCCAGGATATGAACAGCAGTATGATTCAAAAAGACCAAAACAAGTCAGAAATATGGGATGAAAAAAAAAATGGGATTGCTCTCAGAAAGAGGCAAACACATATCTGGCACAAATCACATCAGAAGCAATCACTAGAGAACAGAGGAGACTCTCTAGAAGATGGTAAAGCACCTGTCTACAATGCAGGAGATCCGGGTTCAATCCCTGGGTCGGGAAGATCCCCTGGAGAAGGAAATGGCAACCCACTCCAGTACTATTGCCTGGAAAATTCCATGGGCAGAGGAGCCTGGAAGGCTACAGTCCATGGGGTCGCAAAGAGTCAGACACGACTGAGCGGCGTCACTTCACTTCACTAGTAACAGCCTAAGGAGGAGGAAGGGCTGGGAGAAACGTAGTCATGTAGTCTCCAGTCACTATGAAAATAGAGCATGACTGTTTGTGGCACCAGGGGAAGGAAGACTGTGGGCCCGCATATGAGCGTGGCTGAAAGCACTCTGAGACAACCATATTCAGTTTCAAGCACCTAAATAGACAAATGATGTTGACAGCCTTGGAGGGAACCCAGAGATGAATAACAAACATGATTAATGGAAAGGAGTTGATTTATGAAGAAAGATTTATGGAATACATTGCGTGGTTTAAGCAGCGGCCAAAAAGACAACATGTTATAGTCTGGAAATGGTGACAACACTTCTCTTTATATTTCAGTGCTGAAATGTAAAGGAAAACAAATACTGGGATAAAATAGGGAAAATTCATTAACAAGAGGGGAAATATAAGATTGAAATTTAAATACTGCTGATTAAACTAATGTGAAAACCATTATCTATTTTGATGGAGAACTGCTCAATTATGAACCATCGTTTTAAGGTGAATGCTGAATCCACTATCAGTTTTGACATTTATAACCAGAAAGGCCATTGAAAAGAATATTACCATCTTGGCAGTAATATGGATAGAACAAATGGGCTTCTTTCATGTCTAATTTCACTGTTTCTCTTCTTTGACCGATAAGCAAACAAGCTTGCTTTTAACAGAATTCTAAAAGAGATGCTTTTGTCAGTTTAATAAGGGAAATGATAAGAAAAAAAACCCTTTATTCCTATTTAAGCAAAACTGTAGTGTCATTTTCTATATTTACATTTTTCTGAAGGACCTACTCCCAATCCCAAAATTATGCATAAGAAAAAATAACTGAAAGGCTTTATGCAGTTTTAAAAGACACCTGCCTTCATTTTAGTGGACAGAATTCTATAAAAACACTTATTGGGATTTTCTCTGGTACTGATTGAAAAAATAAATGTTTTTATAAAGTCTGTGAGTGGTCACTTTAACATGATCTTTCAAGACTGAGGATGCAAGATAACCCAATTTTGTTCCCACTTTCTCTTTACAATATTTGATGTAGGTGTTGCTTGTTGGGGCTTCCCTTGTGGCTCAGTCAGTAAAGAACCTGCCTGCAATACGGGAAACCCCGGTTCAATTCCTGGGTTGGAAAGTTCCCCTGGAGAAGGGACAGGCTACCCACTCCAGTATTCTTGGGCTTCACTATTGACTCAGATAGCAAAGAATCCACCTGCAATGTGGCGAGACTTGGGTTCGATCCCCGGGTTGAGAAGATGCTCTGGCAGAGGGTATGGCAACCCACTCCAGTATTCTTGCCTAGAGAATCCCCATGGACAGAGGAGCCTGGTGGGCTACAGTCCATGGAGTTGCAAAGAGTCGGACACGACTGAGTGACTTGTTGAAGGAAAATAAGACATTGAGTAAAGAATCAAGTACAGAAAAAAATAAGTACCCTGCCAAAAGCTCTCCAGTCTGATATGAAATGCTAAAAGAAATGAGGCCCAACTTGGAATAATAATGTGGCACTTGGCAAATGACTACAAAGTGGGAGAATTAAGCCAGGATCTTAAAATCTAGTTATGTTGCCAAAAGTATACTGGAGTAAACCCTTGAGTCTTAAGGAGAATGACTTGGTTATAATGGCAAGATATATTTAAATGGTAAAACAGAAATGTCCCATGGCTTAGCTTGAGCTTAAACTTGAAATCCAACTCTGACTTGCTGTTGGCATATCAGTCATGAAAGCTCGTGACAAAGGACAGTGATCCTGTGTTTCATGGTATCAGGCTACTGTGGTAGTCTGATTGCCTAGCACATAGTCGGCACTCAGTAGAGATTTGTCAAATGAATGAATGAATGAGTGGGGGAAATGACTGGCCCAAGTGAGAGAAGGAGCTGGTTCAATAGTTGACCCTAAAAAGCTGCACAGGGTCAAATCTATTGGATTGGCCAGAAAGCTCCTTTGAGTCTTTCTGCGACATCTTACCGAAAAACCCAAATGAACTTTTTGACCAACCCAATACATATAACCAACTTTTATTTCCACAAAATCAATCAAATGTGACTCTATTGTTCCCTTCCTCTTCTGTGATCCTCTCTTACTCTTTCATGTTATTGTTTCCAATACTATCAATTTCATCAGGCATTTTCAAAGCACCTACTCAGTGCTAAGTAAGTACTGGACTATATGCTGGGAACACAGGGTAGATAAGACAATTTCTCTTTCCAGGAAGTTTACAGTCTGGCTGGGAAGACAACACATAAACAATTTGAATGTATTTTATATTAATACTAGTTTTGTATATTTATATACATAAAATCTATAATAAACAAATTATTATCATTCATCAAAATAAGTGTCACTGTAGTTGTGTCAGGAACCAGGGAAGCATGGAGAAGAATGTTCTGGGTGTAACAGAAATGTGATCAAAGTGTTGAGATTTCTTTTCCTTTCCAGGGATTCTCTTGACCTTCATGTTAACCGGAGTCTGTGTAGGTATACACATTTAGAAGACAAGATCATTTCCTCCAGACCTCATATTTTCCTGCCCTCTACATCCTACAACACAGAGGGATGTCCCTTTTTATAGGAAAGTTTGACCTTTAATGTTCTTACAATTGATTGCCTATAAAGACAAAAAAGGCTTGCTTACAATTCATTTGTGATTTCTCTGTGCAACGTTAACGTTGTGTTGGTCTATTTCTGTTGATTCCTCAAGAAATTATTTAAAATGAAATCAATTTGCAGGAACGCTTGATTTCAAGTGTCAAATATAAAGACCTACTACAAATTGTTTATTCTCAGCAGGTTTGTAGCATGTGAAATTGCTCGTTTGCAAACTTCATTCTAGTCTATTACTTTTATAAACATATTTTCTTGTTGGTAATAAAAGGTACACTGGATAGAAGTACAGGCTGTGTACAATACAGGCTGTGATCTGTAATATCTAAAAAAAGTCTACTTAATGGCATATTAGGTGTGCCTTATTCAGTCCACATAACACTAAAGTTTTTAATTTAATTTATGTTTTTGTTGACTGAGTGTAAATAAAAAGTCGGAAGTTCTTTGCATACCCCTCTCTCAGGGGAAGGCACTAGAGAGATAACCTGCACTTTGATCATTTTATTTTACAATCATGATCTTAGATGGCAGATTTAGGACAGGTTCTGTAGATTGCTGTTCGGCTTTTATTACGAAGGCCTGATGTGAACAGGATATACACCACAATATAATATTACTATCCATCTTGTACTTAACCGCAACTCAGTACACAGCAGTAAATCACCTAGAGCTTGATACTAGATAATGTGTTGTGTAAATCCCCCTTCCTTGGTCTACGTGTGAGTTTAAATATAAAGGTATTACCTTGTTGAAGTACAGTTAGACTATCATAAGCTCCATTATCCACTCCAGTTTTCAAAATGGTAGTAGTAGTATAGCAAATGAAAGTATGTATCTTCACTTTGAACTCTGTCAATCACATTACACTACAGCAGACAGATTTGAAGCCTACTGCCTGCCAAACTGCCCCAACATAGAAAGAGATCAGTAAAAGGACACTTGATTCAGTGTCTGTTCAAAGAAAAGCCCCACCCATGCCTGGTAGAGAGGAAAGAGTGCTGGATTTTAATGCAAGTGTGATGACCTCCCTGGAGATTTGGAACCGCTTGACTAAAGAAGTTTCATCTGGGATCCATCTCCCCCACTTTACCTCTCCCCCTCCCACCATCCCTGTTGAGCTGGGGCATTTTAGTTATGGTTCTCAAAACATTTTACTTGTTAGGCACAACTGCTTGCAATCCACTTAAAATTCAAGCTGTTATTGTAGTCACATTTCTTTAGATAGGTTAATTTACGTAAAGTTCACAAAACTGCTTGGCATTTAGGAATTAGCAATTGTTGCTGGTGGTGACAGAGAAGGCAATGGCAAGCCACTCCAGTACTCTTGCCTGGAAAATCCCATGGATGGAGGAGCCTGGTAGGCTGCAGTCCGTGGGGTCACTGAGGGTCGGACACAACTGAGCGACCTCACTTTCACTTTTCACTTTCACGCATTGGAGAAGGAAATGGCACCCCACTCCAGTGTTCTTGCCTGGAGAATCCCAGGGACGGGGGACCCTGGTGGGCTTCTGTCTATGGGGTCGCACAGAGTCGGACACGACTGAAGTGATGCAGCAGAAGCAGCAGCAGCTGGTGGTGATGAGGCTGTCAGAGGAACAGAGGCATCTTTATCAACTAGGGGGAGGCAAGAGGTTCTGCAGAACCTGAGCATGAGGACCCTCAGATTTTTGCACCCTAAGCACCTGATTTGCTTCACCCTACTCCTAACCTTGATTTTTAAATAACACACTATTAATTCTATATCAAAAAAAATCTTATAACTGGATAATTATAAATTATGCAATGGCAACCCACTCCAGTTCTTCAGGCACTCTATCAGATCTAATCCCTTGAATCTGTTTGTCACTTCCACAGTATAATTTTAAGGGATTTGATTTAGGTCATACCTTAATGGTCTAGTGGTTTTCCCTACTTTCTTCAATTTAAGTCTGAATTTGGCAATGAGGAGTCATGATCTGAGCCACAGTCAGCTCCCAGTCTTGTTTTTGCTAACTGTATAGAGCTTCCCCAACTTTGGCTGCAAAGAATATAATCAAAGCTATAGTTTTTCCAGTAGTCATGTATGGATGTGAGAATTGGACAACAAAGAAAGCTGAGCACTGAAGAATTGATGCTTTTGAACTGTGGTGTTGGAGAAGACTCTTGAGAGTCCCTTGGACTCCAAGGAGATCGAACCAGTCCATCATAAAGGAAATCAGTCCTGAATATTCATCGGAAGGACTGATGTTGAAGCTGAAACCCCAATACTTTGGCCACCTGATGCGAAGAGCTGACTGATTGGAAAAGACCCTGATGCTGGGAAAGATTGAACGTGGGAGGAGAAGGGGACAACAGAGGATGAGATGGTTGGATGCCATCACCAACTCAATGGACGTGAGTTTGAGTAAGCTCTGGGAGTGGTGATGGACAGGGAAGCCTGGCGTACTGCAGTCTGCTGCTGCTGCTAAGTCACTTCAGTCATGTGCGACTCAGTGCGACATCATAGACGGCAGCCCACCAGGCTCCGCCATCCCTGTAGTGATGGCAAGAACACTGGAGTGCGTTGCCATTTCTTTCACCAATGTGTGAAAGTGAAAAGTGAAAGTGAAGTCACTCAGTCGTGTCCGACTAGTACGACCCCATGGACTGTAGCCCACCAGGCTCCTCTGTCCATGGGATTTTCTAGGCAAGAGTACTGGAGTGGCTTGCCTTTGCCTTCTCCGGTACTGCAGTCTAAGGGTCGCAAAGAGTTGGACATGATTGAGTGACTGAAATGAACTGAACTGAACCCGCTCCAGTATTCTTGCTTGGAAAATCCCAGGGACAGAGGAGCCTGGTGAGCTACAGTCCATGGGGTCGCAAAGAGTGTGACAGGACTGAGCGACTGAGCACAAATGCGTTCAGTGCTCTGCATGCCTATAGGCTCTATATACCTATAGGCTTATAGGTATAGTGATAATGGCTCTAGTGATAGCCATTGTGTATTAATCATGGATCCTCTGTGCTGTACTTAGTATGGAACCTCACTAAAATTTATATTTGGAACATTAACAAGAAAGAAAATTTTGTGAATATATTCAGCTCAGTTCAGTCACTCAGTTGTGTCCGACTCTTTGTGACCCCATGAATCACAGCATGCCAGGCTTCCCTGTCCATCACCAACTCCCGGAGTTCATTCAAACTCATGTCCATTGAGTCGGTGATGCCATCCAGCCATCTCATTCTCCGTCGTCCCCTTCTCCTACCGCCCCCAATCCCTCCCAGCATCATTCTTTTCCAGTGAGTCAACTCATTGCATGAGGTGGCCAAAGTATTGGAGTTTCAGCTTTAGCATCAGTCCCTCCAATGAACACCCAGGACTGATCTCCTTTAGGATGGACTGGTTGGATCTCCTTGCAGTACAAGGGACTCTCAAGAGTCTTCTCCAGCACCACAGTTCAAAAACATCAATTCTTCGGCGATCAGCTTTCTTCACAGTCCAACTCTCACATCCATACGTGACCAATGGAAAAACCATAGCATTGACTAGACGGACCTTGGTTGGCAAAGTAATGTCTCTGTTTTTTAATATACTATCCAAGTTGGTCATAACTTTCCTTCCAAGGAGTAAGTGTCTTTTAATTTCATGGCTGCAATCAGCATCCGCAGTGATTTTGGAGCCCCCAAAAATAAAGTCTGACACTGTTTCCACTGTTTCTCCATCTATTTCCCATGAAGTGATGGGACCAGATGCCATGATCTTTGTTTTCTGAATGTTGAGCTTCAAGCCAACCTTTTCACTCTCCTCTTTCACTTTCATCAAGAGGCTTTTGAGTTCCTCTTCCCTTTCTGCCATAAGGGTGGTATCATCTGCATATCTGAGGTTATTGATATTTCTCCCAGCAACCTTGATTCCAGCTTGTGCTTCTTCCAGCCCAGCGTTCCTCATGATGTACTCTGCATATAAGTTAAATAAGCAAGGTGACAATATACAACCTTGACGTACTCCTTTTCCTATTTGGAACCAGTCTGTTGTTTCATGTCCAGTTCTAACTGTTGCTTCCTGACCTGCATACAGGTTTCTCAAGAGGCAGGTCAGGTGGTCTGATATTCCCATCTCCTTCAGAATGTTCCCCAGTTAATTGTGATCCACACAGTCAAAGGCTTTGGCATAGTCAATGAAGCAGAAATAGATGTTTGTCTGGAACTCTCTTGCTTTCTCCATGATCCAGCGGATGTTGGCAATTTGATCTCTGGTGCCTCTGCCTTTTCTAAAACCTGCTTGAACATCTGGAAGTTCATAGTCCACATATTGCTGAAGCCTGGCTTGGAGAATTTTGAGCATGACTTTACTAGCGTGTCAGATGAGTGCAATTGTGTGGTAGTTTGAGCATTCTTTGGCATTGCCTTTCTTTGGGATTGGAATGAAGACTGACCTTTTCCAGTCCTGTGGCCACTGCTGAGTTTTCCAAATTTGCTGGCATATTGAGTGCAGCACTTTCACAGCATCATCTTTCAGGATTTGAAATAGCTCAACTGGAATTCCATCACCTCCACTAGCTTTGTTCGTAGTGATGCTTTCTAAGGCTCACTTGACTTCACAGTCCAAGATGTCTCACTCTAGGTGAGTGATCACACCATCGTGATGATCTTGGTCATGAAAATCTTTTTTGTACCGTTCTTCTGTGTATTCTTGCCACCTCTTCTTAATATTTTCTGCTTCCCTTAGGTTCATACCATTTCTGCCCTTGATCGAGCCCATCTTTGCATGAAATGTTCCCTTGGTATCTCCAATTTACTTGAAGAGATCTCTAGTCTTTCCTATTTTGTTGTTTTCCTCTATTTCTTTGCATTGATCGCTGAGGAAGACTTTCTTATCTCTCCTTGCTATTCTTTGGAACTCTGCATTCAGATGCTTATATCTTTCCTTTTCTCCTTTGCTTTTCACTTCTCTTCTTTTCACAGCTATTTGTAAGTCCTCCCCAGACAGCCATTTTGCTTTTTTGCATTTCTTTTCCATGGGGATGGTCTTGGTTCCTGTCTCCTGTACAATGTCACGAACCTCCGTCCAGAGTTCATCAGGCACTCTATCTATCAGATCTAGTCCCTTAAATCTATTTCTCACTTCCACTGTATAATCATAAGGGATTTGATTTAGGTCCTATCTGAATGGTCTAGTGGTTTTCCCTACCTTCTTCAATTTAAGTCTGAATTTGGCAATTAGGGGTTCATGATCTGAGCCACAGTCAGCTCCTGATCTTGTTTTTGCTAACTGTATAGAGCTTCTCCATCTTTGGTTGCAAAGAATATAATCAATCTGATTTCGGTGTTGACCATCTGGTGATGTCCATGTGTAGAGTCTTCTCTTGTGTTGTTGAAAGATGGTGTTTAGTATATGCGTTTAATAGACACTTAAAAGGTGCACATCACATAAAACAACATTCATATACTCAAAATTATGCATATAATGAAACATGTATAATATATACACATATTATATATGCTCTCTGACATGTAGGATATGCAATTTATACAAATGTAATCACTGGTTACCAAACTACATATCTCTTGTGTATGTATAAAAACTCACAAAGGTAGGTGTTTTGTACCCACATAGAAGTCCCTTCTGTTTCCTAAGGACCCAGCAAATCCCAAGGTTCCAATTGAAAGAGACTGACAGTATTTTGCATCATCCCCCACTCTCCACCGGCCCTCCACCAATGCCTCGAAGTTAATCTGATTTGCCAGAACCACAAAGCAAGCGCAGGGAAGGTTAGAGGTTAGATCTTCAGTATCCCACTTATTTCGCCCCGTGGGCAAAACCTGTCGCCCAGGACGTCTTTTTAGTGCTTCCTGCTGACTGGTATTGTTGAGACACAAGCTGATGAAAGAATGGAAAGTGCTGTCTCCCGGCGGGGCGGAGCGGGCAGCGGGAGGAAGGCAGCGCCACTGCGCGCACCCACCGCAGCGCCGGTTCCAGACGGCGCTTCTGGGGGAAATCGTGTCTGTGTGTGCGCTTTTATAAGCAAGTAAATTTATAACTACGCGTAGAAGTGTTCATAAAAATATGCCTTTGCCTTATTTTTCAAGGCATTGAAAGACAGTGACACGACTGGGATCCTGCAGTCTTCAGTGCAGTTAGGCTTATATTTTGTTTCTTTTGTTTTACACTGATAACTCAATCCCTTTTTGAGGTCAGAAATCCCAGGGGTTTCGGGGCAACAGGACAGACAGGAATCCTGGCGGGAGCCATAGAATCCTCTACTTGTTTTAATTTTTAAAAATATTCTAGATATTATATGAACTCTTTCTCCATGTAACAATTTGAACATAACAAATAAGGCTAGTATTTCCTCAAACCACTCCCCACTTCCCCATCCTAGTTCTCTCCCCAGTTTTGTGTCTACCAGTCTAGAACTTCCTCACACATTTACATTATATATAGTGTATGTAATATAAGTGTATAATATATATGTACAGATACAGATCCATATAAAATATGCAGTTTTGTGTGTGTGTGGGTATTTGTGCAATTTTATAGGAATAGTGTCACTGTATAAACTGTTCAGCAATTTCTCTTTCCCTCTTAATCACACAGCTTTAGTGATCTTTCCACAATAATACACCTAGATGTAGCTAATTCTCTTTAGCTGCAGCATCCTATTCTACAGGTACAGGAGATTATTTAACCTACTGAGCACAAGGAATGAAACTTAGCATATGCTTAATAGATATTTGCTAGATACCTGAATAAATTAATGTACTTAGCTGGGCAACAGAGGGGGAAAATCTCTTTAGAAACAGATATGTGCATATGCTGTGTGTAATCAAGAGATGACCAATATCCTGTACTTAGTCATAGAATAATTTCCTCACATGATACTAGTAACAACAAACGTGTTAGTCACTTACTGCATGCCAGATACGGTAAGCACTTCACATGCATTTTGCATCCACAATGTAGATATTCTTATTATCTTCATTTTACTAATGGGGAAGTTAAGGCTTGAAGAGGTTCTGTAACTTGCCCAAGGCTCTCTGCTAGCAAGGGGTGGAGCCTGTTTTTAAACCCAGAAACCAAGTCCTGAGTGATGACCCACTGTGGTTTTACCCCACTTTTACAACTTGGGAAATAGAAAGAGGGAGTACACTTTCCATTCTCTACTTCTGATTTTCTCTCTTATCTACCTTTTAAAAAATAGCTTGAAGATGAAGAGTAAGGTACTAGGATGGGACAAGAAGCAGTAGACACAGAAAGAGCAAGAAATGAAGGTTAAGTGTGAGTGAGGGGAAGTAGTAAATGTAGTGGGTAGAAAAAAGGAAGTAGAAATTCTTCAAATTTCACACTGGAGAACCCAAATAATATAAAATAATTCTGATAATTTTTTTAAACAAATGTCACCTGTAATATTTCAAGACAAATTAGTTGGGGGAATGGTAACTTTCAGGGAGAGTGAAGTTTCAGAGAGATGTTTCAGAAGGTCAGATGGGCTGGGACAGAAAGGAACCATAAAACACAACCTTCAGGATCCAGTAGTCCAGAGAGAGGTTTCCAGAAAGGTAAGTGAAGTTTCCTCTCTAAGAAAGTGCCCTGAATGACTAGTTGATAAGCACCCTCGCTTTGGGGTGGTGAGGTGCAGTTAAAAGAAGGTGGTCAATGAAAAATCAGAAAGAGAAATTCATAAAGCAATCTCATTTACCATCACATCAAAAACTACAAAACATCTAGGGGCAAACCTAGTTTTTTATGTAAAACTTTTTAGGTAAAAGACCTGTACTCTGAAAACTACAAGACACTGATGAAAGAACTTGAATACAACACAAACAGGTGGAAAGATATACCATGTTCTTGGATTGGAAGAATTAATATTGTTAAAATGAGCATGCTACCCAAGGCAATCTACAGATTCAGTGTAATGCCTATTGAAATACCAATGGCATTTTTCACAGAAAAGCTAGAACAAATGATTTTAAGATTTGTATGGAAACAAAAAGACCTCAAATAGCCAAAACAATTTTGAGAAAGAAGAACAGAACAAGTTTGAGGATTTAGGCTCCCTGACTTCAGACTATACTACAAAGCTACTGTCATCAAAATAGTATCGTACTGGCACAAAAAACAGACACATGGATCAATGGAACAGGATAGAAAGCCAGAAATAAACCCATGCACTTATGGACAATTAATCTATGACAAAGGAGGCAAGAATATACACAACAACCTAATGAATGGGAGAACACATTTATAAATGTTATGACCCCTAAGGTATTAATATTCAACATATATAAATAGCTCATACAACTTAACATCAAAAACCAAACAAGCCAACTTAAATATGGGCTGAAGAACTGAATAGACATTTTCCCAAAGAGGAATGCAGATGGCCAACAAGTATGTGAAAATATGCTCAATGTTGCTAATCATCAGGGAAATGCAAATCAAAATTACAAGGAAATATCATTTCATATCTGTCAGAAAGGCTATCATCAAAAAGAACACAAATAACAAATGTGGAGAAAAAAGAACCTTTATACACTGTTGGTGGGAATGTAAACTGCTTCAGCCACTGTGGAAAACAGTATGGAACGTTCCTAAAAACTAAAAATGGAACTACCATATGACCCAGCAATTCCATTCCTGGATATATATCTGAAAAAACAAAAATACTAATTCAAAAAACTACACGAACCACAAAGTTCAGTTCAGTTCGCTCAGTCATGTCCAACTCTGCAACCCTAAGGACTGCAGCACGCTAGGCTTCCCGGTCCATCACCAACTCCCGGAGTTTACTCAAACTCATGTTCAATGCATTGGTGATGCCATCAAACCATCTCATCCTCTGTCATCCCCTTCTCCTCATGCCTTCAATCTTTCCTAGCTTCAGGGTCTTTTCCAATGAGTCAGTTCTTCACATCAGGTGGCCAAAGTATTGGAGTTTCAACTTCTGCATCAGTCCTTCCAATGAATAGTCAAGACTTATTTTCTTTAGGATGGATTGGATGGATCTCCATGCAGTCCAAGGGACTGTTCAAAAGCATCAATTCTTTGGCATTCAGCTTTCTTTATTGTCCAACTCTCACATCCATATATGACTACTGGAAAAATGATATCTTTGACTAGATGGACATTTGTTGGTAAAGCAATGTCTCTGCTTTTTAATATGCTCTCTAGGTTGGTCATAGCTCTTCTTCCAAGGAGCAAGCATCTTTTAATTTCATGGCTGCGGTCACCATCTGCAGTGATTTTGGAGCCCCCAAATATAAAGTCTCTCACTGTTTCCATTGTTTCTGCTTCTATTTGATATGAAGTGATGTGACCAGGTGAATGAGTTGGTGATGGATATGGAGGCCTGGCGTGCGGCAGTCCACGGGGTCGCAAATAGTCAGACACAACTGAGTGATTGAACTGAACTGATGGGACCAGATGCCATGATCTTAGTTTTCTGAATGTTGAGTTCCAAGCCAACTTTTTCATTCTCCTCTTTCACTTTTATCAAGAGGCTCTTTAGTTCTTTGCTCTCTGCCATAAGGGTAGTGTCATCAGCATATCTGAGGTTATTGATATCTCTCCCAGCAATCTTGATTCCAGCATGTGCTTCATCCAGTCCAGCATTTAGAATGATGTACTCTGCATATAAATTAAATAAGCAGGGTGACAATATAGAGCCTTAATATACTCTTTTCCCAGTTTGGAAACAGTCTGTAGTTCCATGTCGAGTTCTAACGGTAGCTTCCTGACCTGCATACAGATTTCTCAGGAGGCAGGTCAGGCGGTCTGATATTCCCATATCTTGAAGAATTTTCCACAGTTTGTTGTGATCCACACAATCAAAGGCTTTAGTGTAATGAACAAAGCAAAAATAAATGCTTTTATGAAACTCTTTCACTTTTTCAATCATCCAGCGGATGTTGGCAATTTGAACTCTGATTCCTCTGTCTTTTCTAAATCCAGTTTGAACATCTAGAAGTTCATGTTTCATGTATTATTGGAGCCTGGTTTGGAGAATTTTGAGCATTACTTTGGTAGTGTGTGGGATGAGTGCAATTGTGTGGTAGTTTGAACATTCTTTGACATTGCCTTTCTTTGGGATTGCAATGAAAACTGACCTTTTCAGTCCTGTGGCCACTGTTGAGTTTTCCAGATGTGCTGGCATATTGAGTGCAGCACTTTCACAACATCATCTTTTAAGATTTGAAATAGCTCAACTGAAATTCCATCACCTCCACTAACTTTGTTCGTAGTGATGCTTCCTTAGGCCCACTTGACTTCACATTCCAGGATGTCTGGCTCTAGGTGAGTGATAACCACACTATCGTGGTTATCTGGGTCATGAAGATTTTTTTGTATAGTGCTTCTGTGTATTCTTGCCACCTCTTCTTAATATTATCTGCTTCTGTTAGGTCCATACCGTTTCTATCATTAGTTGTACCCATCTTTACATGGAATGTTCCCCTGGCATTTCTAATTTTCTTGAGGAGATCTCTAGACTTTTCCATTCTATGATTTTCCTCTATGTCTTTGCCTTGATCACTGAGGAAAGCTTTCTTATCTCTCCTTGCTTTTCTTTGGAACTCTGCATGCAAATGGGTATATATTTGCTTTTCTCCTTTGCCTTTCATAGCTATTTGTAAAGCCTCCTCAGACCACCATTTTACCTTTCTACATTTCTTTATCTTGGGGATGGTCTTGATCCCTGTCTCTTGTACAATGCACCTACATCCATAATTCTTCAGGCACTCTGTCTATCAGATCCAATCCCTTGAATCTATTTGTCACTTCCACTGTATAATCATAAGGGATGTGATTTAGGTCCTACCTCAGTGGTCTAGTGGTTTCCCCTACTTTCTTCAATTTAAGTCTGAATTTGGCAACAAGGAGTCCATGATCTGGGCCACAGTCAGCTCCCAGTCTTGTTTTTGCTGACTGTATAGAGCTTCTCCATCTTTGGCTGCAAAGAATATAATCAATCTGATTTCAGTGTTGACCATCTGGTGATGTCCATGTGTCGAGTCTTGTGTTGTTGGAAGAGGGTGTTTGTTATGACCAGTGTGTTCTCTTGGCAAAACTCTGTTAGCCTTTGACCTGCTTTGTTTTGTACTCCAAGGCTAAATTTGCCTGTTACTTCAGGTAACTCTTGACTTCCTACTTTTGCATTCTAGTCCCCTATAATGAAGAGGATGTCTTTTGGGGGTGTTAGTTCTACAAGGTCTTGTAGGTCTTCATAGAACCATTCACCTTCACAGAGGAATAGGACAGGGAGACCACTTTCTTCACCACAAATTCATCAACAGATCATTTGAATGCTGAGCAACTTCCACAAAACAACTTCTGAACACTGGCGGAGGACACCAGGCACCCAGAAAGCCAGCCTATTCTCTTCAAAAAGTGGTAGGACAAAATATAAAAGAAAAAAAGCGAGACAAAAGAGTTAGGGATGGAGACCTGTCCTGGGGATGGAGTCATGAAGTAGGAGAAGTTTCCACACAGTAGGAAACCCTCTCAGAGACGGGTTGGTGGGAAGTTTTGGAATCTCAGAAGTTAACCAGGAGAAAAGAAAACCAAAACCCCACAGAATACACCCTCAACCACAACCAGGGAAAAGAGGACTTTCCTTGAAAGGCTCTAAGGCAACAACCTAAGGCACAGCCTGGCCCACTCACAGAACACAGGATCGAGTGAATACCAGAGGAGAGCTAGTCAGGTGCGTCCTGGTTCCTCCCTGACCAGAGGCAGAGAGGCAGGCTTGCCAGATCCAGAAGACCAGGGGCTGCTGCAATCTCAGCCCCAGAAAAGGCATCTTTCACCAAACTGTGAGCAGGCTACCAGCTGCTAACCACGTGTTCCTGAGATCCTGGATGGCTGACACCTGCCAGGAAGGTCACAGGCTGAGATCAGCTCTCCAGAGGAGACATATGGCACACCTGAGATGGTGCTCACCTGGGAAACCAAGTGCCTGGGACCAGGGAGGTGATTAAGATGCACGGCCCATCTGGGACAGTGCACTCTCCAAGAACCTGGTCACCTGATTTGCTCAGCCCTGGGAAGGACACAAAATGCATGCCCAACCCACAGAGACTGAGCCAGAACTGTGTCTGAGTGTCTCCTTTGTAGGTACAGGTCAGAATTAGCCTGCCACAGGGACTCTGGGTGCAGCAGACCTGGGTATGGCATAAGCCCTTTTGTAGGAGGTTGCCATTAACCCCACCATAGAACCAACAGAACTTAAACAGGACTGGGGAAACAGACTCTTGGAGGGCACAAACAAAACATTGTGTGCACCAGGACCCAGGAGAAAGGAGCAGTGACCCCACAAGAAATTGACCCAGACATGCCCAGAGTGTCGAGGAGTCTCTGGTGGAGGTGTGGGTTGGTGGTGGCCTGCTTCAGGGTCAGAGGCACTGAGTGCAGAAATGCACGCTTGGGACCTTTTGAAGGAGGTTGCCATTATGTTCATTACCTCCACAATAGTTTGGCCTCAGGACAAGCAACAGGGAGGGGACATAGCCCCACCCATCAACAGGAAATTGCATTAAAGATTTACTGAACATGACCGTGGACTGCAAGGAGATCCAATCAGTCCATCCTAAAGGAGATCAGTCCTGGGTGTCCATTGGAAGGACCGATGTTGAAGCCGAAACTCCAATACTTTGGCCACCTGATGACAAAAACTGACTGATTGGAAAAGACCCTGATGCTGGGAAAGATTGAAGGTGGGAGGAGAAGTGGACGACAGAGGATGAGATGGTTGGATGGCATCACCGACTCAATGGACATGAGCTTGAGTCAACTCTGGGAGTTGGTGATGGACAAGGAGGCCTGGCATGTTGCAGTCCATGGGGTTGCAAAGAGTCAGACACGACTGAGTGACTGAACTGAACTGAACTGACCATGGCCCTACCCATCAGAACAAGACCCAGTTTCCCCCTCAGTCAGTCTCTCCCATTAGGAAGCTTCCATAAGCTCTTATCCTCATCCACCAGAGGGCAGACAGAATGAAAACCACAGTCACAGAAAACTAACCAAACTGACTACATGGACCACAGGCTTGTCTAGCTCAATGAAGCTATGAGCCATGGCGTGTAGGGCCACCCAAGATGGATGAGTCATAGTGGAGAGTTCTGACAAAATGTGGTCCACTGGAGAAGGGAATGACAAACCACTTCAGTACTGCCTTGAGAACCCCATGAACAGCATGAAAAGGCAAAAAGGTATGACACTTAAAGATGAACTCCCAAGGCTGGTAGGCACCCAATATACTACTGGAGAAGAGTGGAGAAATAACTCCAGAAAGAATGAAGAGACAGAGCCAAAGCAAAAACAACACCCAGTTGTGGATGTGACTGGTGATGGAAGTAAAGTCTGATGTTATAAAGAGCAATATTGGATAGGAACCTGGAACGTTAGGTCCATGAATCAAGGAAACCTGCTGCTGCTGCTGCTAAGTCACTTCAGTCGTGTCCGACTCTGTGTGACCCCATAGACGGCAGCCCACCAGGCTCCCCCGTCCCTGGGATTCTCCAGGCAAGAACACCGGAGTGGGCTGCCATTTCCTTCTCCAATGTGTGAAAGTGAAAAGTGAAAGCGAAGTCGCTCAGTCATGTCTGACTCGTAGGGACCCCATGGACTGCAGCCTACCGGGCCCCTCCGTCCATGGGATTTTCCAGGCAAGAGTACTGGAGTGGCTTGCCATTGCCTTCTCCGCAAGGAAACCTAGAAATGGTCAAATAGGAGATGGCAAGAGTGAACATCGACACTTTAGGAATCAGTGAACTAAAATGGACTGGAATGCATGAATTTAACTCAGATGACCATTATATCTACTATTGTGGGCAAGAATCCCTTAGAGGAAATGGAATAGCCATCATAGTCAACAAAAGAGTCTGAAATGCAGTACTTGGATGTTATCTCGAAAGCGACAGAATGATCTCTGTTTATTTCCAAGGCAAACCAAAGGAAAGGGTAGGAGGAATCGAGAAAGTAGCACTGAAGAATTGAAACATATACATTAGCATATGTATAATAGACAGCTAGTGGAAATTGTTGTATAACACGGGACATTCAATCCTGTGCTCTGTGACAACCTAGATGGGTGGGATGGAGTGGGGGGTGGGAGGGAGGTTCAAGAGGAAGGAATTGTATGTATACTTCTGGCTGATTCATGTTGTTGTATGCAGAAACCAACACAATATTGTAAAGCAATGATCCTCCAATTAAAAATGACTTAAAAAATAAAAAAAATTGAAAATCTGAAAAATAGATACATGCACTCCAATGTTCATAGCAGCCTTATTTATAATAGCCAAGATATGGGAACAACCTTGATGTCCATTATCAGATGAATGGATAAAGAAGTGGTATATGTATATACAATGGAATATTACTCAGCCATATAAAGAAATGAAAGTTTGCCCTTTGCAGGAACATGAATGGACTTGGAGGGCATTATGGTAAATGAACTAAGTTAGACAGAGAAAGACAAATTCTGTATGATATCACTTACATGTGGACTCTAAAAAATATAAGAAACTAGTGAATATAACAGAAAAGAAATAAACTCACAAATATAGATTCACAAACTAATGGTTACCAATGGGGAGAGGGAAGAGGGAAGGGACATTATAGGGGTAGGAGACTAAGAGGTACAAACTGTTATGTATAAAATAAGCTGTAAGAATATATTGTACAATACAGAGACCATAGCCAGTATGTTGTAATAACTATAAATGGAGTATAATCTTTAAAAATTATGAATATCTTGCATATATGTAATGCATATAATATTGTACATAAATTTTACTTCATTTAAAAAAAGGAAAAGTTGCCAACTAGTTATGGTAGAGCATTATGAAGAGGATTTGAGAGAGAGCTGGATGAAGAAACTAAGCCTGGAAAAACTAAAGGTCAGTGGATCAGGCCCAATCTTAGCCCAAATATGGCTAGTTAATTTTGCAGCATTCCTACTGGTCACTCAGCCTCTGAATGAATTCCACTGGAGGCAGAAAACTTATTCTTTCAGAGCTGTTGATAGCAGCCTAGGTATTTTTAGGAAGCTCTTCATTTTACTTAGCTAAGATCAACTTTCCTACTTAAATCAACCTTGGCCCATTTTCTACTCTCTAGAGCAAATGTGGGACAGCTCTGGAAGATCTAATGCACTTGCTCTACCTCCCAGTCACCTCTACCATCCTCATCCCTGGATTAAATATATCTTCAATTATTCATCACCTTCTCTCACCATCCTGAATTACATTCTCTGGTTGTACTCTGATTTGTCATCCCCCTTAAAATAGAACTCCTAGAAGCGATTGTAATAGACCAGACACTGTGGATACACAGATGGGACAGTGGGACTTTTACTGCCCTTGTTTGGACCGTCTTATTAATGTGACTCAGAATTGCTTGCTTTTGTAGCTCCAGAAATTAGCTGCAACTCCAGCCAGGGGTTTTCCAGCTGTTGCAGTCACGTGGCCAACAATATCTCTTCACAAGATCTCCCTGAGTGGCTTCTTCCAAGGTTAATGGACCAGTGTTTTGAGTGGTGGATTTGGGGTGCTTTTGTCACAATATTAAAAATAACTACCTCACTAAATAAGGTAATGAATTATTTCAGGGTATGCATGCATTGTGAACATGAACTGTATTCAGTCCCACTCTATACACCTGAGAGAAAAATTAAAATTTAAAAAAGATCTGTTTAATGGGGGAGAAAGGGGGTCAATTGTAAACTAACATTCCCTCCACCTTCCAGAATTCTGTTCTTTTCATCAAATAGTGCTGGGCTGGAAATAAACTTGAAAATTTCCTCATATCTAGCCAGTGACCAGGTCATCTCTTGAATGTTTGTTATATTTATAGAGTGCTTGCTCAGAGGCTTCTTTTCATTACTCTATCTCTGTTTGCTCTTTAGGAAGGTCCCTAAAAGTATAAATTTGGGTTTTTTTTGAATATCCCAAGTGACATTCTTTTCTCAAGCTCACTTTTGTCTATGCAGTCAAGGTCAACAAGATTTTATGACATCATAAAAGTCATACATTTTATCATATATGTATATTTCATCATGGCCTCCTTTGGCTTCTGGGTTATTACCTCTCCTGGTTTTCTTCTTTTCTAACTGCATCCCCCTTTTGGTCTCCTTCCCATCTCTGCCCACTTGCAGTGTGCTCTCCCTGGGTTATCACATCCATTCCCATGCTGATGACTTCCACATGTGTAGCTACCATTTGCATCTCTTCTGTGAGGTCTAGACTTAAATATAAACAGCCTACTTGACATCACAATTTAAGTATGACTGTGTGGATCACAATAAACTGTGGAAAATTCTGAAAGAGATGGGAATACCAGACCAACCTGACCTGCCTCTTGAGAAACCTGTATGCAGGTCAGGAAGCAACAGTTAGAACTGGACATGGAACAACAGACTGGTTCCAAGTAGGAAAAGGAGTACGTCAAGGTTGTATAGTGTCACCCTGCTTATTTAACTTATATGCAGAGTACATCATGAGGAACGCTGGGCTGGAAGAAGCACAAGCTGGAATCAAGGTTGCTGGGAGAAATATCAATAACCTCAGATATGCAGATGATACCACCCGTATGGCAGAAGGGGAAGAGGAACTCAAAAGCCTCTTGATGAAAGTGAAAGAGGAGAGTGAAAAGGTTGGCTTGAAGCTCAACATTCAGAAAACAAAGATCATGGCATCTGGTCTCATCACTTCATGGAAAATAGATGGGGAAGCAGTGGAAACAGTGTCAGATTTTATTTTTTTGGGCTCCAAAATCACTGCGGATGCTGATTGCAGCCATGAAATTAAAAGACGCTTACTCCTTGAAAGGAAAGTTATGACCAACCTAGATAGCATATTAAAAAGCAGAGACATTACTTTGCCAACAAAGGTCCATCTAGTCAAGGTTATGGATTTTCCAGTGGTCATGTATGGATGTGAGAGTTGGACTGTGAAGAAAGCTGATCGCGGAAGAATTGATGCTTTTGAACTGTGGTGCTGGAGAAGACTCTTGAGAGTCCCTTATACTGCAAGGAGATCCAACCAGTCCATTCTAAATGAGATCAACCCTGGGTGTTCATTGGAAAGACTGATGCTAAAGCTGAAACTCCAATACTTTGGCTACCTCACGTGTCGAGTTGACTCACTGGAAAAGACTGGGAGGGATTGGGGGCAGGAGAAGGGGACGACAGAGAATGAGATGGCTGGATGGCATCACCGACTCGATGGACATGAGTTTGAGTGAACTCCAGGAGTTGGTGACGGACAGGGAGGCCTGGCGTGCTGTGATTCATAGGGTCACAAAGAGTCGGAGATGACTGAGCGACTGGACTGAACTGAACTGAAGCGTTGCAAACTGGACTTATTCACAGCAAAGTTCTTGCTCTTCCAGTATCCCTCAAATTGCTCATCTTGTAGGTTTTATCATATCAATAAATGGTATTATCATCTAACCTGTTTCTCAGTCCTGAAACCTGGAAGTATATATTGAGACAGTAATGGAATCCTGACCAAGGGCTAGAAAGCCTGATTCAGGTATGAGCTCTGTTGCTTACTAGTTGTTGCCTTGAGTATATTTCTCATCTCACGGAGCCTCAGTTTGTCATCTGTGAAAATGGGGAAGATGAAAACACCTCATAAAGTTATTGTGAGTATTAAGGAATGGAGGTTGGTAACATTGTACAGGAAGCACTGATCAAAACCATCTCCAAGAAAAAGAAATGCAGAAAGGCAAAATAGTTGTCTGAGGAGACCTTACAAATAGCTGAGAAAAGAAGTGAAAGGCAAAGGAGAAAAGGAAAGATATACCCATCTAAATGCAGAGTTCCAAAGAATAGCAAGGAGAGATAAGAAAGCTTTCCTAAATGAACAATCCAAAGAAATAGAGGAAAGCAATAGAATGGGAAATACTAGAGATTTCTTCAAGAAAATTAAAGATACCAAGGGAATATTTCATGCAAAGATGGGCATAATAAAGGACAGGAATGGTATGGACCTAACAGAAGCAGAAGTTATTGAGGTGGCAAGAATACACAGAAGAACTGTACAAAAAGATCTTCATGACCTAGATAATCACGATAGTGTGTTCACTCACCTAGAGCCAGACATCCTGGAGTGTGAAGTCAAGTGGTCCTTGGTAAGCATCACTATGAACAAAGCTAGTGGAGGTGATGAAATTCCAGCTGACCTATTTTAAGTCCTAAAAGGTGATGCTGAGAAAGTGCCACACTCAATATGCCAGCAAAGCTGGAAAACTCAGCAGTAGTCACAGGACTGGAAAAGTTCAGTTTTCATTGCAATCCCAAAGAAAGGCAATGCCAAAGAATATTCAAACTGCTGCACAATTGGATTCATTTCACATGTTAGCAAACTAATGTTCAAAATCCTTCAAGTTAGGCTTCAGCAGTGCATGAACTGAGAACGTCCAGATGTACAAGCTGGATATAGAAAAGCCAGAAGAACCAGAGATCAAATTGCCAACATCCATTGGATCATTGAAAAAGCAAGAGAGTTCCAGAAAAACATCTACTTGTGATTCATTGACTATGCTAAAGCCTTTGATTGTGTGGATCACAATAAACTGTGGAAAATTCTGAAAGATATGGGAATATCAGGCCACCTTATCTGCCTGCTGAGAAACCTGTATGCAGGACAAGCAGCAGCAGTTAGAACTGGACACAGAACAACAGATTGGTTCAAAATTGTGATTGGAGTATGTTAAAACTGTATATTGTCACCTTGCTTCTTTAACTCATATGCAGAGTACAACATGCAAAATGGTGGGCTGGATGAATCACAAGCTGGAATCAAGATTGCCAGGAGAAATATCAATAACCTCAGATAGGCAGATGACAGCATCCTCATGGCAGAAAGTGAAGAACTAAAGAGCCTTCTGATGAAGGTGAAAGAGGACAGTAAAAAAGCTGGCCTAAAACTCAACATTCAAAAGACTAAGATCATGGCACCCAGTCCCATCACTTCATGGCAAATGAATGGGGAAACAATGGAAACAGTGAAAGACTATTTTCTTGGGCTTCAAAGTAACTGCAGATGGTGGCTGCAGCCCTGAAATTAAAAGACGCTTGCTTCTTGGAAGAAAACTTATGACCAACTTAGACAGTGTATTAAAAAGCAGAGATATCACTTTGCCGACAAAGGTCCCTATAGTCAGCTATGATTTTTCCTGTAGTCATGTATGGATGTGAGAGTTAGACCATAAAGAAGGCTGAGCATTGAAGAATTGATGCTTTTGAACTGTGGTACTGGAGAAGACATTTGAGAGTCCCTTGGACTGCAAGGAGATCCAACCAATCAATCCTAAAGAAAATCAGTCCTGAATATTCATTGGAAGGAATGATGCTCCAATTCTCTGGCCACCTGATGAGAAGAACTGACTCGTTGGAAAAGACTCTGATACTGGGAAAGGCAAGAGAAGGGGACAACAGAGGATGAGATGGTTGGATGGCATCATTGACTCAATATACATGAGTCTGAGCAGACTCCAGGAGATAGTGAAGGATAGGGAAACCTGGCATGCTGCTGTCCATTGGGTCGCAAAGAGTCGGACACAACTGAGCCACTGAACAACAACAACAAAAAGTGAACAAACCAGTATTTGACAATAGTAAATAATCCACAAATGTCAGCTCTTGGTGGGATTTCTAGCACTCTTCCTATAGCCAGAGGCAGATTTACTGTGACACAAGTGAAATTCAAGCTTGTCCAGGACCCATTCAAGATTCTGTCCCTTTTACTTGTATTTTTGGTATTTGTGGTTTTGTAATTGTTTAAAACTGCTTTCACAATTGTATAAATTGCAGGCCTACAGAAGTTGGATGAGCTCTGGCCTACCTCCGCTGCCGCTGCTAAGTCACTTCAGTCGTGTCCGACTCTGTGTGACCCCATAGACAGAAGCCCACCAGAGACTCCCCCATCCCTGGGATTCTCCAGGCAAGAACACTGGAGTGGGTTGCCATTTCCTTCTCCAATGTGTGAAAGTGAAAAGTGAAAGTGAAGTCGCTCAGTCGTGTCCGACCCTTAGCGACCCCACGGACTGCAGCCTACCAGGCTGCTCCATCCATGGGATTTTCTAGGCAAGAGTACTGGAGTGGCTTGCCATTGCCTTCTCCGGCTCTTGCCTACAACTCTGCATAAATACATCCCAAATACCATAGAAAATATATCCCCATATTCTCCATTTCAACTAACACAAGCCTATCTAAACACTGTCAGCCCTTGCCTCGACCATTATAATAACTTCCTAACTTATCTCTTTACCGCTGATGTTTTTCTGTCTAATTTATTCTTGAGCCAGAGAAATCTCTCCAAAAAACAAATCCTTCTTAAAATCTTTCAATGGAATACTATATAGAAATCTGAAAAAAATATATATATATATACCCCAGTAGACTTAACTCTATGTATGTTAAACTTCAATAAAATTTTTTCTTTAAAGACACACTTCACTAAATTCTATTGTCCTTGGATATGAAATTCACACCCCTTGATATGGGTACTTTTAGTTGCCCACCATAGTCTCTCCTTATACCCTACTCAAGCCTTTGATCTTTCTGGAAGATTCAAGGTGGACCCTATTGACAGGCTAGTATAACTTTTAGGACCCCTTTTCAGAATAATCTTTTTAAATATATAAAATATGTCAGGTTATAAAGAAAAATTATTTTGAAATACAGGTATCAAAAACAAATTTGTAGAATAGTAGTATGTGTATCCCTTTACTAGTGCATCAAACTAAAGGATAAAACATAGGCATTAAAATTAAGTTGACATTTTTAACACATCTATCAGTGTGAAAGCACTTACTGTTTAGCATACATAGTAACATTAAATTTTAGGGTCATCTTTGGCTCACCTCCTTCCATGTATTGATCCCAAAACAGGTGAAATAGCGAATGCGGGAGAGTGATATAACCATAACTGCATTGTGATATGAAAATATCAGTGACTTCCTACTGTGATAAAGTCACAGACACTACCATTACTACTGTGCTTTTGTTTTGTTTTTTTGCTTACCTTCATAATTAAAAGAAGATTTCAGCTAGAGATTATTAAAAAAAATAAAGGTGTAATGTTTCCCAATCCCAGTTGACACATCTCTGGAACACTATCTCACCCAAGGTGTTCATGAGCCTCTGGTTAAGAAACTTTCATTTAGGTATCAGTGTTCCTGGAGCATGTGGTCAGGCCCCAGTGGGTGAGTAATGGTAGAACAGTCACGGTAATTCCACTCCTTTAACCATTGTTAGTTTATGGCATTTGCACAACACAAATTTGACTAAGGAGACATAGTTACAACCTTCTAGGGGAGGAAGAGGTGGGAAGGGATAAGATGCTTCTGGGAATGCTTCTGGGAAGAGTTAATTTGCTCTTAAAAAAATGAACTTCAACAGCCATCTAAGCATCATAAGAGGATCCAGCCCTAAAATGCAGGAGTCAACATGTAAAGAATCTTCATCCTTGGTGCTGTGGTTGAGCAGCTGACATATCGAGTCCTGTAACCATGCGTCTTTGCTCCTCTGTTGGGTTGGATAATAAACTTCTTCGTATTTGAAGTTTTTGAAATTAATCTTTCTATTATTAACAGCAGACAGCATCCAAACCTCTACAAACTGAACCTTGCCTGTCTTTCTAACTTCGTCTCCTGCCATTCTTCTCCTAGCTCCCTGGTCTTTGGTTTCCAGCTCTTTGCAATTTGCTGTTCATACCTCTTTGTCTGAGCTTGAATATTATTTCTTTAGACAGACTTGCCTGACCTTCTTTCTAAATTTTATACCGTCTCTTCCTTCCTCACCTCCCGCCACCTTGTCTGTTATTCCTCTATAAATCTTGCACTTAAAACATGCTTTCTTGAGTTTATTTAATTTTTCTTTTTCTCATGAGACTGAAAACTTCACGAGAGCAAGAGCCATATCACTATTGCATTCCCGGCACCAGCACAATGTCTGGCACAGATACTCAGGAAGTATTTGTTGAGTTAACGAGAGCCTCACTTCCTCCTGGTTCTCTTCTGGTTAGACATTGTCTAGCATTGTAATCTGCAATGTGATAAATGTATTCACTCTTTCAATTGTTATATCTCATTTATGTTTCATATCTTATTATGTTGTCCAGAACTTTCAGAGCAATTTTAAATAATGATAATGTTATTAGGTGCTTTTGATTTTTGCCTGTTTTAATAGGAATGTCTCTATTGGCTGTTGATGTGGCTCTGTGTATGATATTTAAAAAAAATCATATTAAGGAAGTATTTTTCTCTTCCTGAGAGATACTTAAATATGGAGCAAGTTGGAAACGTGAGGAGGCATAAGTTTTTTTTTTACTTTCTATAAGACTATGGTCTATTTTCATATAGAAAATTATACTGATGATAGAATTTAACTTATTTCTTTGATCTGATCGCATTTTTCTGTGTAAGTCAATTTGCAAAACAACTGAATGGTAAATCCTAGGTTGCAGAAATAATATGATGGATTTATTAAGTGACCTACACAAATATGGCTTAAACATATGGACTATGTATCTATTATCTACCTTTACTTTCATTGCTCCTTCCTAACATAAGCAATGTGTTAAATACATATTTTAGTATATACTCCTTATAGCTACTACTTAAGGAATGCTTCGGAGAAGGCAATGGCACCCCACTCCAGTACTCTTACCTGGAGAATCCCATGGATGGAGGAGCCTGGTGGGCTACAGTCCATAGGGTCGCTAAGAGTCAGATAAGACTGAGCAACTTCACTTTCACTTTTCACTTTCACACATTGGAGAAGGAAATGGCAACCCACTCCAGCGTTCTTGCCTGGAGAATCCCAGGGACGGGGGAGCCTGGTGGGCTGCTGTCTGTGGGGTCGCACAGAGTCGGACACAACTGAAGCAACTTAGAGGCAGCAGCAGCAGCAAAGAGTGCTTGCTATTTGCCAGTGCAATGCAAATCACTTGATACGGCCGATCTTATTTAATCCTCACAAGCTACGAGGTGGGTACCATCACTCTTATTCCTATTTTACAGATGACAAAATTGAGTCTTAAGTTCAGTTGATTTCCCTTAACACAGCTGATAAGTAGTAAGGCAGGGATCTGAACCTTGGCAGTCAGCTCCTTGTCTTGCATTCTTTCTACCTCCAGTGGTACTGATTGTTGTGGCTGTTCATTCAATCCACATTTGTTTATTGTTAAGCCGTGTCTGACTCTTTGCAACCCCAGGGACTGCAGCATGCCAGGCTTCCCTCTCCTCCACTATCTCCCACAGTTTATTCAAGTTCACGTGCATCGAGTCAGTGACGTCATCTAACCATCTCATCCTCTGCTGCCCTCTTCTCCAATTGCCTTCAATCTTTTCCAGCCTCAGAGTCTCACCAGGTACCATAAAACCATTGTTTATTTTGAAACCTATTGGAAATTAGTTACCATAATTTCAAGAATACACAGTGCAAAAATCAGTACATTGGAGCCAATTTTAAAATGAAATGACAGTAAATATGCAAAACTGTATATCATAGAATATTGGTCTTTTAAAGTATTTTATAAAGTGAATCAGATATTCAAATAGAAGTCTTTCAGGAAAATTTCTACTTTGTTTTAACATTTTTAACAGATGCTTGACCTGAAAAATCCCTGTGTTGCTAAGAAGCTAATTACTACCAATATTTTCTTAGTAATGAGTTTGAATATTGTTTCAAGCCTACATTCACCCCAAAAAAGATTATTTGAAATTTCTAATGTATTGTTATTTCCTGAGTTATGGTATTGAATCCACATTTATTTATTATCATTTAAACTCACTACTAGCACATTATCAAAATGAAGTGAGGGTGTTTATATTTCCATCAGAATGCTAAGGTGTTTTGTTTTTAAAAAATATTTTTAAGAAAATGACAACCTACAGACTGCAAACTAAAAGCACCATAGCCATTACCCAGATTTAGATTCTAAAGGAACAAAATGATCTCACAAAGAGTGCAACTTAAAACAATGATAAAGTTTCAATCAACATAATAAATGATGAAATCTTCTGAAATACAATAATGTCATAAAACATTTCACCCTTCAGAACCACAGAATCATGTTTGAATTAATATCTGGGATTAGGGCCTTAGGAAATTGATTGTAAGGTGTTTTTTCAGGGTGCTTACTAAACCTCATGGCCTCATAGGATATTTACATGGTATATACTCTACATTCAGGTCAACACTTCACTCTTGTAGACACACAGAACCACAGCACTGTTTATGGTCCCATCAAGGGATGCCATCAATGCTGTGAGGCTTCCAGACCATCCAAAGAGAGGAAGTGCTTGTGTCTTTACTGCAGGTTAAACATATGCTAATACACTGATTTTATGAAATCAGTATGATTACAAGAGATTAAATTAAGTGGATTTAATACTCTGCAGTATTAGAATATAGGAATCTTCCACATCTTCAATAAATTTCCTTTTAAAACTTAGTTTCCTTAGTGCTTTGAAAGCATAATCTACAAATTTTTCAAAAACAAAACTGTTACATAAAATACCCTGTCAAAAATGAAAAACATTCAATAAATATTGTGTCTCCTAGTTATGAATTCAGTGCTTATAACTTGTTTCCTTAGTTAATCCTCACAACAACCACGTGAAACAGGTATTATTCCTAACATAAACATGTGAAAGTGAGTATAAACTGAGTAGAAGCCAAAAGACTGATTTTGATTCATCTCTTTAGTCTGCTTATTCATAGAGGGTTTAAATTTTTTGTTTGGTAAGTTTATTTATTTATATTTGGCTGTGGTGGGTCTTTGTTACTGCACCAGCTTTTCCTTAGCAAGCAAACAAGCAGAGGCCACTCTCTAGTTGCATTGTACAGGCTTCTCATTGTGATGGACTCTTTTATTGCAGAGCTTCCCAGGTGGCTCAGATTGTAAAGAAACTGCCTGTAAGGCAGAAGACCTGGGTTCAATCCCTGGGTCAGGAAGATCCCCTGGAGAAGGAAATGGCAACCCACTCCAGTATTATTGCCTGGAGAATCCCATGGACAGAGAAGCCTGGTGAGCTACAGTCCATGGTGTCACAAAGACGGACATTACTGAGCAGCTAACGCTTTCTCTTGTTGCAGAGCACTGGGCTCTGGGGAGTGTGGGCTTCGTAGTTGCAGTACGTGGACTCTAGAGCACAGGCTCAGTAGCTGTGGTGCATGAGCCCAGTTGCTCTGAGGCATATGGGATCTTTCCAGATTGGGGATCGAAGCCGAGTCTCCTGCATTGGCAGGTGGGTTCTTTACCACTGAGTCATCAGGGAAGCTCCATAGAGAGTTTAGTGTGAGTGAGACTGTGGAACAAAGGCAGTAAACACATGGTAGAAACAGATTCAAATCCAGGTTTTCTAACTCCAATTTCAATGTTCTTTCCACTACACCATCCTGACTAATAGTATTTTCTGTAGCAGTAACAACTGAGGAGGTGTTACTGAGTAAAGCCAACTGAAATGAAACTTAGAGACTCTTATCTAAAGTAAGGTGGGCTGAATATAGGCATACAGCAACAATATTGAAATTAGTACACCTTTGTAATACTGTTGACTCCTTGTAGTTGTGCGCCCAAGGGAAAGGTCATTGATTCAAAGATGAGCCTGAAAAAAAAAAAGATGAGCCTAACTGCTGACATCTGTGCTATAGAAATGACTAGCATGAACCATGTATAAATAAAAGTTCTGGAGACTTCTGTTTCTTGTAATTGCAGACTGGGTAATTTCAGTGAACCTTCTGTAAAGGACAGAAAGTTCTGGATAAACTCATTTTAAAACTCTGTTTGAAAACATCAGACAACTAACAAGATAATAAAGAATTATTGTCTAGGATATGAAGAAAACAGATGCACAGCAAGCTGAGCCCAGCACCTAGGGCCACTTTTCCTTTGGGACATTTTCCAATTTTGGAGGAAATATTGAGAACCTAAGAAGAGTTTTTTTTTTTTAATGCTTATTTATTTTCCCAGTCTTATTGTGATATAATTGACTTATAACACTATGCAAGCTTACGTTGTACAGTATAATGATTTGACTTACATATATTGTGAAGTAATTACCACAATAAGTTCAGGTTAATATCTATCATCTCATGTAGATCAAAAGAAAGAAATTTTTTTTCTTTGTGATGACAATTTGAGCAGAGGCCTTGGGATAGCTTCATGGGGCTGTGGTAGGGATCAGAGTCCCGGACAGGCCAACTTGTTGGGAATCCTAGTGAAATTGCATCAGTTAGATTGTACCTGGAAAGTTCATACTCAAAATATAAGCGTAAACCCAAAGTAAATGGGAATTCTTAGAGTTCAGCTTGGTTTTAAATCATCTCAATCCCTGAAATTGGATTGAAGTTATTTCAAACTGTTCATACCTTTAGCTACTTGACAGAAACATACATAAAACCTCTTTGGAGAAAGAAAGCATCTTTGGATGGTAATTTGTTCTATAAACAGTTCTGTAAAAACATTGTGCAGCATCAAAATAAAACAATGACAGACATACAATGTGCTGAAGATCAGTGGAGAAATAATTCCAGAAAGAATGAAGAGATGGAGTCAAAGCTAAAACAACACCCAATTGTGGATGTGACTGGTTATGGAAGTAAAGTCTGATGCTGTAAAGAACAATATTGCATAGGAACCTGGAATGTTAGGTCTATGAATCAAGGCAAATTTGAAATGGTCAAACAGGAGATGGCAAGAGTGAACATTGATATTTTAGAAATCAATGAAATAAAATGGACTGGAATGGGTGGATTTAACTCAGATGACCATTCTAGCTACTACTGTGGGCAAGAATCCCTTAGAAAAAATGGAGTAGCCATCATAGTCAACAAAAGAGTCCAAAATGAGATTGGATGCAGTCTCAAAATTGACAGAATGAGGTCTGTTCATTTCCTTTTTTTTTTTTTATTATTGGAGGCTAATTATTTTACAATATTATATTGATTGGTTTTGCCATACATTGACATGAATCCGCCCCGGGTGTACATGAGAGGTCTGTTCATTTCCAAGGCAAACCATTCAATATCACAGTAATCCAAGTCTATGCTCTGACCAGCAATGCTGAAGAATCTGAAGTTGAACAGTTCTATGAAGACCTAAAAGACCTTCTAGAACTAAACCCAAAAAACATGTCCTTTTCATTATAGGGGACTGAAATGCAAAAGTAGGAAGTCAAGAAACACCTGGAGTAACAGGCAAATTTGGCCTTGAAATACAGAATGAAGCAGGGCAAAGGCTAATAGAGTTTTGCCAAGAGAATGCACTGGTCATAGCAAACACCTTCTTCCAACAACACAAGAGAAAACTCTATACATGGACATCACCAGATGGTCAATACCGAAATATATTGATTATATTCTTTGCAGCCAAAGATGGAGAAGCTCCATAGAGTCAGCAAAAACAAGACAGGGAGCTGACTGTGGCTCAGATTATGAACTCCTTATTGTCAAATTCGGACTTAAATTGAAGAGAGTCAGGAAACCACTAGACCGTTGAGGTATGACCTAAATCAAATCCCTTACAATTATACACTGGAAGTGACAAATAGATTCAAAGGATTATATCTGATAGATAGAGTGCCTGAAGAACTATGGATGGAGGTTCATGATATTGTACAGGAGGCAGTGATCAAGATCGTCCCCAAGAAAAATAAATGCAAAGAGGCAAAATCATTGTCTGAGGAGGGCTTACAAATAGCCGAGAAAAGAGAAGCAAAAGGCACGGGAGAAAAGAAAGACAAACCCATTTGAATGAAGAGTTCCAAAGAATATCAAGGAGAGATAAGAAAGCCTTCCTCAGTGATCAATACAAAGAAATAGAGGAAAACAATAGAATGGGAAAGTCTAGCTATCTCTTCAAGAAAAATAGAGATGCCAGGGGAAGATTTCATGCAAAGATGGGCTAATAAAGGACCGAAATGGTATGGTCCTAACAGAATCAGAAGATATTAAGAAGAGGTGGCAAGAATACACAGAAGAACTATACAAAAAAGATCTTCATGACCCAGATAATCACAATGGTGTGATCACTCACCTAGAGCCAGACATCCTGGCGTGTGAAGTCAAGTTGGCCTTAGGGAGCATCACTGCAAACAAAGCTAGAGGAGGTGATACAATTCCAGTTGATCTATTTCAAATCCTAAAAGATGATTTTGTGAAAGTGCTGCACTCATTTATGCCAGAAAATCTGGAAAACTCAGCAGTAGCCATAGGACTGGAAAAGGTCAGTTTTCATTCCAATCCCAAAGAAAGGCAATGCCAAAGAATGGTCAAACTACCACACAATTGCACTCATCTCACAGGCTAGCAAAGTAATGCTCAAAAGTCTCCAAGCCAGGCTTCAACAGTATGTGACCTTCCAGATGTTCAATATAGATTTAGAAGAGGCAGAGGAACCAGAGGTCAAATTGCCAACATCCGTTGGATCATCGAAAAAGAGAGTTCTGGAAAACATCTATTTCTGCTTTATTGACTATGCCAAAGTCTGTGACTATGCAGATCAGAACAAACTCTGGAAAGTTCTCCAAGAGATAGGAATACCAGACCACCTTGCCTGCCTCTTGGGATATCTGTATGCAGGTCAGGAAGCAACAGTTAGAACTGGACATGGAACAGCCAACTGGTTGCAAATAGGGAAAGGAGTATGTCAAGGCTGTATATTGTCACCCTGCTAATTTAACTTATCTGCAGAGTACATTATAAGAAATGCTGGACTGGATGAAACACAAACTGGAATCAAGATTGCTGGGAGAAATATCAATAACCTTAGATATGCAGATGACACCACCCTAATGGCAGAAGTTCAGTTCAGTTCATTTCAGTCGCTCAGTCATGTCCGACTCTTTGTGACCCCATGAATCACAGCATGCCAGGCCTCCCTGTCCATCACCAACTCCCGGAGTTCACTTAATCTCATGTCCATCGAGTCGGTGATGCCATCCAGCCATCTCATTTTCTGTCATCCCGATCTCCTGCCACCCCCAATCCCTCCCAGCATCAGGGTCTTTTCCAATGAGTCAACTCTTTTCATGAAATGGCCAAAGTATTGGAGTTTCAGCTGTAGCATCAGTCCTTCCAATGAACACCCAGGATTGATCTCCTTTAGAATGAACTGGTTGGATCTCCTTGCAGTCCAAGGGACTCTCAAGAGTCTTCTCCAGCACCATAATTCAAAAGCATCAATTCTTTGGTGATCAGCTTTCTTCACAGTCCAACTCTCACATCCATACATGACAACGGAAAAACCATAGCCTTGACTAGACGGACCTTGGTTGGCAAAGTAATGTCTCTGCTTTTTAATATACTATCTAGGTTGGTCATAACTTTCCTCCCAAGGAGTAAGCGTCTTTTAATTTCATGGCTGCAATCAGCATCTGCAGTGATTTTGGAGCCCAAAAACATAAAGTCTGACACTGTTTCCATTGTTTCCCCATCTATTTCCCATGAAGTGATGAGACCAGATGCCATGATCTTTGTTTTCTGAATGTTGAGCTTCAAGCCAACCTTTTCACTCTCCTTTTTTACTTTCATCAAGAGGCTTTTGAGTTCCTCTTCCCTTTCTGCCATAAGGGTGGTGTCATCTGCATATCTGAGGTTATTGATATTTCTCCCTGCCATCTTGATTCCAGCTTGTGCTTCTTCCAGCCCAGTGTTCCTCATGATGTACTCTGCATATAAGTTAAATAAGCAAGGTGACAATATACAGCCTTGACGTACTCCTTTTCCTATTTGGAACCAGTCTGTTGTTCCATGTCCAGTTCTAACTGTTGCTTCCTGACCTGCATACAGGTTTCTCAAGAGGCAGGTCAGGTGGCAGAAAATGAAGAACTAAAGAGCCTCTTGATGAAAGTGAAAGAGGAGAGGGAAAAAGTTGGCTTAAAACTGAACATTCAGAAAACTAAGATCACGACATCTGGTCCCATCACTTCATGGCAAATAGATGGGGAAACAGTGGTAACAGTGAGAGACATATTTGGGCTCCAAAATCAATGCAGATGCTGATTGCAGCCATGAAATTAAAAGACACTTAATCCTTGGAAAGAAATTTATGACCAACTTAGACAGCATATTAAAAAGCAGAGGCATTACTTTGCCAACAAAGGTCCTTCTAGTCAAAGCTATGGTTTTTCCAGTAGTCATCTATGGATGTGTGAGTTGGACTATAAGGAAAGCTGATCACTGAAGAACTGATGCTTTTGAACTGTGGTGTTGGAGAAGACTCTTGAGGGTCCCTTGGACTGCAAGGAGATCCAACCAGTCCATCTTAAAGGAGAGCAGTCTGAATGTTCATTGGAAGGACTGATGTTGAAGCTGAAACTCCAATACTTCGGCCACCTGATACAAAGAACTGACTCATTTGAAAAGATGCTGATGTTGGGAAAGATTGAAGGTGGGAGAAGAAGGAGACGACAGAGGATGTGATGGTTGGATGGCATCACCAACTCAATGGACATGAGTTTGAGTCAACTCCAGAAGCTGGTGATGGACAGGGAGGCCTGGTATTTGCAGTCCATGGGGTGGCAAAGAATCAGACATGACTGAGCGACTGAACTGAAATGAACAAATTATAAAAATTTATGAACAAAATACAGCAGAAACAATGAACAATAGGAAAAGGCCTACAGGTGTTTTGGTTTTTGTAGTTATTAGATATAGTCTTTAAATAAATATGCTTACTATGTTCAAGGAAATACAGTGAAGTAGAGAATTAAGAATACAATTGGAAGCTCTGTGACAATAGAAGAATAACACAGAACTAAAATTTAAGACTTCAATAAATGTATTTGTATGTTAGACACAGAAAATTAGAAAGCTAGAAGAAAGGTCAGAAGAAAATATAGAGAATGAACATGGAGAAAAATTGTTGTTGTTCAGTTGCTAAGTCATGTCCCGTTCTGTGACCTCAAGGACTGAAGCATGCCAGACTTCTTTGTCCTTCACTATCTCCCAGAGTTTGCTCAAACTCATGTCCATTGAGTTGATAATGCCATCCAACCATCTTAGCCTCTGTTGCCCTCTTCTCCTCAGACCCTCAATCTTTCCCAGCATCAGGGACTTTTTCAGTGAATTGGCTTTTCGTATCAGGTGGCCAAGGTATTGGAGCATCAGCTCCAGCATCAGCGTTCCAATGAATATTCAGGATTAATTTCCTTTAGGATTGACTGGTTTGATCTCTTGCTGTCCAAGGGACTCTCAAGAGTATTCTATGACTATAAGGGTAAGAGGGTAAAGGGAGAAGAGGTAATATATGTATTACGGGGAACTCTAAAGGAATGAGGAGAAGAAAGAGATAATGGGCCAGAAATAGCATTTGAAAAGATAATGGCTGAGAACTCTGAAAAGCTAATGAAAGAAATCAAGAAACGGATTTAAGGAGGTCCAGGAAACACAAGCAGTATAAATACAAAGGAATTCTAATCTACATACAACAAAGACCAATGAAAACCAAAGATTATTTATTATTAAAAGCATGAATCCTTTACTTACATTTACACGCATGCAAATATTTGTTAGATTTTTAGCCATTGTCACTATTTATAAAGCTTGTGTTCTTTTGCCATTATTTATAGCTTGTGTTCTTTTGTGGTTTTATGTTGATCTATTTTTTCTTAGTCCTTTATTGTTGGCAGGTAAATTTCTTTCCTTTTATTAAGGCATGATAGGATTTTTTAATTCTGACAGGAAAGGCAGAACTGATTCCTGGGGTAACCAAACCAGCTGCTTGAGGATTAAGAGAGCAGTAATGGCAACCCACTCCAGTATTCTTGCCTGGAGAATCCCAGGGACAGGGAAGCCTGGCGGGCAACAGTCTATGGGGTTGCAAAGAGTCGGACATGACAGAGCGACTAACACTTTTAAATATGTACTAAACTATGAATAAAATTTCTCTCTGGCAGTATAGAAATGAAGGAGCTGATAATGGAGGTGCTGTTTTAGTAGCTGTAATGAGGTTTACTGAGGAAAAAAGCCAATCTAAAGGAATTATTTAAGATTTGTTTAGGGACAATGTTTTTTAAAGATTGAAACACATGTTAAGTAAGACATTTAAAAGTAAAACAGAAAAGAAACAAATAATTGATAATTTTCTGGGTCACAGCTAAGGGACCAGACATTAAGTTTGGATCCAAATGTTCTAGCTTAAAAACTAAGATAAACTTCAGGTTACATACCTTTGATTTTTAATTTTTCCTGAAACACAAAACATACAGATTCACTTACAAAGGCAACATTTTGCTTGGAAGTTAAGAAAAGGAGAAAAAAAATATAAGTTTAAAAGCACTGGACTTGAAGGGGAGTACCATTGGGTTCATTTCTAACTTTGCTCCTCAGTAACTGCTCAATCTCTTTGAGTCTCAGTGACTTCTAAAGCAGGAAGATAAAAATAATCAACTCACCTGCCTCTTGCATTGTTGTGAAAGTACTCACATTCAAATAAGAAATAATAGATAAAATAATATCAAAAAAGACTCGAGTTCCTTGAGAGTATGAAGAAAGTAACTGACTGCTTTAAATGAATTTAGGGAAACAAATAACGGTGGATTCCATACCTGTGGACAGATAAGACTCCAACTCCAACGTCAGTAATCTTAGGGTGAAAGAGAGGTATTAAGAATGAAGATGAGCAAATATTGTTCCAGTATTTACAAAGCATGTATGGATAAGAGTGGGGAAGAATATGAATTCCAGGAACAGAATCCTAAATTAAAAAGATCTTTGGCAAGATTCTGTGGTGAATTTTGAAAGAGATTATTTGTTGGGTTAGGAAAGAAAACAACTTACAATAGCTATTCTTTTTGTTTGTATGTTACCAAACTGCCAGCAGGCTACAAAACAGTCCATGGGGTCTTCAAGAGTCGGACACGACTGAATGAGCGCCACACAGCACAGACATACTGAAGGAACGCATCATAATTCTATCAAAGCAACTGACACTGGGTATCACTGAGCTCAAGACGAAGAAATGGATCCAGAAGGTAAACATAATAGGTAGATTATAGGTTGAAGGCCTCTAGGATCTCCCACTAACGGACTGATTATCAACCAGGTGGAAGAATTTTAACTGGCATGCTGCATGGGGCCATAAAACGTGCGCAATTATCAGCTTAGATGAAGACATAGAAGACATGCTTACTTCATTTTCAGATGCTATAAAAGAAGTTAATGTCTTGAGTAGTAAACTAGGGTTTTAAGAGATCTTGATAGCCTGAAAAGAACAGTGAATTGAAGAGAATCAATTTAATAAGGATGAATGCAGACAGAGTAAACATTTCCCTTACATTAAAAGTCAACTGCACAGGGTGGTAGAGACTGGACTTAAATGCAGTTTCTACAAAGATTTCAGGGTTTTAGCTAACAACAAGGTCAACATGAGCAAATCATATGATTTGCCATAAAAACACCCCCCCAAAACAAACAAATTAAAACCCCCTTTCTTCTTAGGCCAGATAAGAGAAATAGCCTTTCCAGACCAAGGAAATAAGAGCCCTCTGTATTTGGAACTGGTTAACTCACATCTGGAAGATTGTGACTAGATGGGGTGCACAGTTTAAGAGGGACATTGACAAGAGAGAGCTGACCAGAGGAAGGTAATCAAAATGTTAGAAGGTCTGGAAACAATCATATGAAAAACAGCTGTAAGATCTTGGTTTATTTTGTGTGGTAAAGGGGATGGTGGGGGTCTGTGTTTACACAGGGAGATAACGTAATGTCTATAAAGAATTTAGCACAAGGCACTATACATAGTAAACACCCAATAAATGCCAACTGTAATTATGATTCCAATTGTAGAAGACGACTATTCTATGTAGTCTCAAATGGCAACCCTAGGAACAATGCAATAGCAATTAAGGGAAAAGTGAGTTACTTTGATATAGTGAAGGAAGAACTTTTTCTCAGAACTATACAAAGATTTAACCCATTGCTTAGTTGTTTCATTAACTAGTATAGAGATTTCTATTTTTATAATAGCCATAATAAGCTAAAGAGGCAAAACTAGTTGATATTATAAATCATCTTGTGGCTTCAAATCAGACTGTATTCTATCAGTTGGCCATTTCTGAATGACAAGTTTGTATGACAATAAGACCCTGCACTAGTAAGGAATATGTTTGTTGTCTGAGTGGGAGACATTTTTGCAGAAGGCATGACATTCTTTTCTATATTTTGGCCTCACCGCATGGCTGGCATGATCTTAGTTCCCTGACCTGGGATTGAATCTGGGCCCACAGCAGTGAAAGTGCTGACCACAAGGGAACTGGACCATAAGTGAACTCCCATGACATTCTTTCCTTTTCTTTTTTTTTTAAGGAGGAAAATATTTCACAGGAGAATGTTAGGGTCATTAACACCTGCATGTGTGTTCAGTCACTAAAGTTTTGTCCAACTGCAACCCTATGGATTGTAGCCCACCAGGCTTCTCTGTCCATGGGATTCTTTAGGCAAGAATATTGGAGTGGGAAGACATTCTTTTCTCCAGGGGATCTTCCCGACCCAGAAATCAAACCTGGGTCTCCTGCATTGGAGGCAGATTCTTGACTGATCAAACCAGTCAATGCTAAAGGAAATCAATCCTGAATATTCATTGGAAGGACTAATGCTGAAGCCGAAGCTCCGATACCTTGGCCACCTGATACAAAAAGCCAATTCATTGTAAAAGCCCCTGATGCTGGGAAAGATTGAGGGCATGAGGAGAAGGGGGTGGCAGAGGATGAGATGGTTAGATAGCATCACGGACTTGATGGACGTGAATTTTAGCAAACTCGGGGAAATAGTGAAGGACAGGGAAACCTGGCGTGCTGCAGTCCATGGGGTCTCAAAAAATCTGACACGATGCAGTGACTGAACAACAGCAGCAACAAAGCCCATAAGGACCAAGACAACAGAAGAGAAGAACAGATGAGAGATTCGGTAAAAGCTTAGAAGATAAAAATAAAGTGGGAAAATTTAAATTCATTTAACAGAAGAGGGACAACTGAAAATGAAATTTTTATGGAGGGAGATAACCAAAAGGAATCATGGAACCAGAGCAGGGCTTAGATTGAGAGGCACCCTGGTACCAATGGAGTGGAGGTGATGGGCAGAGCTGACAAGGAAGATCAGTGAACATTTATATGAGAAATATTTAGACCCGGGTTCCCTTCCATCTGGTATAGCTGGCTGGCTACCTCTTCCACACTCTGACAGATGACTGAAGGTTTATTCTCTCAAGAAATTGACCTAGCACAAATAGTAGGGAGATACTAGAAGGAATATAGAGAGATTAAATCGTAGTAGGAAGGCAGCAGGCAGGAGAAAACTGTCTGGATCTGTTGAAATGTTTACCAGCTAAAGACAACTGAACTGAGGTGAGGAAGCACCTTTCAGAAACCCCAGAGCATCTCAGAAGCATTAAAGAAGCCTGTTCTAGAAAAACCAGCAGCAATGGTCCTTGGAGAATCTGATAAGGGTTAAGAACCTTCAGGCTGAGTAGAAATGGAGAAAAAAAATTTTAGTTGCTGTTTAAATAAATGAGTATTATTGCTTTTAACCTCTACAAGCATAGCTAGGTTTGAAAAGAATGAATGTCCTTATCTACAGATAGTTCACAGAAGTGGAAACGTGAATGCTAGGTAAATATAAGAAAAAATTTTCAGACCCACACATAGGCAAAGGAGATGCACATATAAACAAGGAGATGTCAGTTTCAACTAAAAATTAGCAAAAGAATAGGAAGAATGAAACTATCCAGTGCTGGCCAGATCATGTTGAAATAAGCTTTTACATACTCCTGGAGGGAGTATAATACTCTTTTATTTGAAGAAGATGACAGTATGAATCAACATATTCATACTGAATATGTTTTGAATATATTCATTCCCTTTGGTCCATAAATTTAGGGAATCTTATCTAAGGAAGTAATTAAAAATGCAAATAAACATGAATGATAGAAGATGCTTAATATTAATTAATTCTAACAATTAGAAATTTTAAATAAATGAAATGGTCAACAACAGTATTCAAATAAATTGTGTTACCTTGCTGCAATTAAATCCAATGCAACCATTAAAGTTTATGTTTACAGAGTTTGTAAATTTGAAATATTGATGGAATCATTTTAAACAGCATAAGCATTGTATATATTGTATGTTCTCAACTATGTGAAAAAAATATTTGAAGGAAACATTCCAAAATATAACAATTTCCATAAACATTTGGATAATAGATGGTGTCTTTGTTTTTTGTTTTTGTTTTTTAAAAAATTGTTAGTTGAATTTTAGATAGTCTAAGTAAATTTTTTTAAGGAAGATCTTTTGGAGAAGATCTGAAAAATGACTATTTAAAAAAATTAATCAATGTCAAATTCATCAGGGAAAGCAGGTGTAATGAATTCATAGAGGTGTTGTATTTTAAAATCTGGATTTTTCTTGGGGAATGAGTATACAAATTGTAGTAAGCAGAATGATGGCCCCCTCCTCCCCACCTCCACCCCCCCCCCCCGCCAAAAAAAAGGTGTTCACCTCCTAATACCCAGATCCTGTGAATGTTAGGTTACACGGCAAAAGAGAATTCAAGTTGCAGATGGAATCAAAGTTCCTAATCAGGGACTTTCAGATGAGAAGATTATCCTGGACTTTCCTGGTAGGTCCAATATAATCACAAAGTTTCTCTTAAGTGGTAGAGGGAGGCAGAAGGGAGAGAATGAGAGGAATGGCACCATGAGAAGGATTTGGCAAGACCATGCTGGTTTAAAGATGGAGAAATGGGGCCATGAGTCAAAGAATGCAGGTGACCTATAGAAGCTAAAACAGGCTAGCAAACAGCTTCTCCCCTAGAGCCTTCAGAAGGAACCATCATATCACCAACTTGATTTTACCCAGTAAGAACCATTTTGGATTTCTGACCTCCAGAATTGTAAGACTACATTAGTGTTGTTTTAAACCACTAAGTTTGTAGTAATTTGTTACAGCAGCAACAAGAAACTCATACACCAACCATTACACCATCACTATGACAGAAGCCAAAATCACTACTAAAATAATGTTTGTAGACAATATTTATATAATGACTTAGAGTACACAAAATGTTTTCAACATGCGTTAGTTCATTTGCTCCTCAAAGTAATATCACAAAGGAGGAAATGAATCCCCCTCCTGATTTTACAAATGAGAAAAGCGAGAGTTGAAATGGCAAAACAATTTGTTACAGGTTGCATGGAGCCGGAGTTGGGATCCAGAGCCTGGTCTCTGACCCCAAATTCCATGGTGTGGTCTACTTCTCACTATGTTCCCCAAATGAGGTTAAGGAAAAAGCAGCAGAACGTTTTGTAAAATGTGGGTCTCTACTTCAGCCTCAAGTATAGCAGAGAAAAAGAATCCTGTGGATATCTGGTGTGTTAAATTCATGGGATTTATTGTCTACAAAATTTTTGAACAGAAAAAAATAACTGAACCCTAAATTCAATCATTTCAATCCTGTGACCGAAGTATTTTTTCTCTTATCTAAATGTATATTGTCACCCTGCTTATTTAACTTATATACAGAGTACATCATGAGGAACGCTGGGCTGGAAGATGCACAAGCTGGAATCAAGATTGCTGGGAGAAATATCAATAACCTCAGATATGCAGATGACACCACCCTTATGGCAGAAAGTGAAGAGGAACTCAAAAGCCTCTTGATGAAAGTGAAAGAGGAGAGTGAAAAGGTTGGCTTGAAGCTCAACATTCAGAAAACAAAGATCACAGCAACTGGTCCCATCACTTCATGGAAAATAGATGGGGAAACAGTGGAAACAGTGTCAGACTTTATTTTTTTGGGCTCCAAGATCACTGCAGATGCTGATTGCAGCCATGAAATTAAAAGACGCTTACTCCTTGGGAGGAAAGTTATGACCAACCTAGATAGCATATTGAAAAGCAGAGACATTACTTTGCCAACCAAGGTCCGTCTAGTCAAGGCTATGGTTTTTCCCGTGGTCATGTATGGATGTGAGAGTTGGACTGTGAAGAAAGCTGATCACTGAAGAATTGATGCTTTTGAACTGTGGTGCTGGAGAAGACTCTTGAGAGTCCCTTGGACTGCAAGGAGATCCAACCAGTCCATTCTAAAGGAGATCGGTCCGGGTGTTCATTGGAAGGACTGATGCTAAAGCTGAAACTGCAATACTTTGGCCACCTCATGCGACGAGTTGACTCACTGGAAAAGAGTCTGATGCTGGGAGGGATTGGGGGCAGGAGGAGAAGGGGACGACAGAGAATGAGATGACTGGATGGCATCACTGACTCGATGGACATGAGTTTGAGTGAACTCCGGGAGTTGGTGATGGACAGGGAGGCCTGGTGTGCTGTGATTCATGGGGTCGCGGAGAGTCGGACACGACTGAACGACTGAACTGAACTGAAATGGATAAATGGGGGAAATTCTTGGCATCTAGGTGGAGGATGTCCATCTGTAGCTTGGTTCACCTGCCTCCTCACTGACATCACTTTGCTCCTTTCCTCTTCATGAGTTCCCCATCTTTTGCTATCAGATGATGGCAGAAGAAATAAAAGAAGATGAAATTCCAAAGCTAGACACATAGATCAATGAAATAGGATAGACAGCCCAGAAATAAACCCATGCACTCATGGTCAATTACTCTATGACAAAGGAAGCAAAATAAGGAGAAATTTAAGCCCTTTGTGGTGGTTAATTTCATGTATCATCTTGACTGGGTCATGGATGCCCAGACATTTGGATGTGTCTGTTGGGGTGTTTCTGGAGGTGTTTAACATTTGATTTGGCAGAATCAGTAAAGCAGATTATTCCTCCCAATGTGGACAGTTCTCATCCAGTCAACTGAATAGAAAATAAGGCTGAGTAAGAGAGGACTTCACCTGCCTGATGCTTGAGCTGGGACATCAGTCTTCTCCTGTCCTTAAACTAGAACTTTAGACTCTCCTGATTCTCAGGTCTCTGGACTTGAGAACACTACCACCAGCTCTTTGGGATCTCCAGCTAGCCACTGGATCTTGGGGCTTAGTCTCTATAAGTGAGCCAATTCCTTATCATAAATCTCTCTCTATATATTTTTCTCTCTTCATTTCTCTGGTGATCCCTGTCTAGCACATCTGGGAGTAACTGAACATTTGTAAGAAGTCTAAGTGAGGAAAACAGGTTCAAATCCCAAATAAGCTAATTTGATCTTCCTGGTTCCCTCTCGACCACTCCAGAGGGGCAGTGCTCCTGACATTGAATAAATCAAGGATATGCACCAAAAATGGAACAGCTGATGCTTTTTTGGAAAGCAAGAACAGACTGCCAGTACTTAGTTTGCTCTACGAGGGCTTAGCCAAAACCTCCACTGCAGCTGTAGTCAGATCCCAAGGGCAGGAGTCTGGACCTGAGGCAAGGGCAAGAAAGAGTGTCTGGGGCAGGGTGCCCTCCACTGGGTAGTGGGGATTGAGCCCAGAGTGTGTGTTGACTGATGTGTTATTGCATGTTTCTCAGTCTTTCTTCTAATATTTTCTAAGTATAATCTCAAAAACCATCATGACCACAAATTACCTTTTAATAAAAGGTTGCAGATTCACTTGAAGAAAATGTGTCTGAAAGACAGGCTGCTCCCTCTACTGTGTTTCCCTGACTCCCCACTGCCAGTCCCCTTGCCCTCAGTCTCCAGCTGTATCTCTGCCCTCCTAACGCTGCAGGCTTAGATGGTATAAAACTTGCACTTCTTTCCCGCTCTCACATCTGGAGTGTATGTGTGTGTGGTAGGTAGAGTAGGAGCCTCCTTCCCTGTTGTGTGGAATCCAGATGTGACCTTCCACTGATGATCACTGGGTTCAGCCATCTTGCTCTGCAGGGTTCTGAGGAGTATACTGCCTCACTGAGTTTCACTCTATAAACCCTGAAATGCTTCTGACCCATTCTTTCTCCATCCTGCCCCATGTTTGGAGGACCAGGTTTCTATGTAATGTCCAGTGCCCTAGTGCCCAGTGAGGACCCAAGCTGTCCATCCCTGCAGTTCTCCTTGAACCACCGTCCTAGGACAGGACTTCCGGTGCCCTTGCCTAGACCTCAGAGATAAAGGGTACTTGCTGATCTGGCCTGATGGATTCCCAGTCTCTGCACATTTCTGTAATTGTGGAGACTGCCCAGTATGGCTACCATGGCAACCATCTGCCTGTGCTGAAGCCTTCAGACCCCAAGCTTTTCCAGTCTGATCAAACCTCTCGCATAAACCTGGCTTGTTCCCGGTACCATCCTGCCTTCTGGGTGGTGTACTGGTTGTACCTGTCTCCTTCTGCTCTCTGTTTTGTAGCAAGCATGGAGGTGAGTTAGAAATAATTGCTAAAAGGTCCCAGGAACATCATACAGGTTTAGAAAAAACTATCTCAGAGGAGAATTGGGCCACAGTCTGTCTCTTTCTGGCACACTTCTGGAGAACTAAGAATTTGTCATTCCTGGAAACAGGATTTCAAAGGCTGCTATGAGGAGTGAGAGTGGAGGGCAAGGACCAACAAGTACTGATCAGCTACACTTGCTGGAGGTTTATATGTTTTGATTTGAACATTTTTCAGGGTACCCAAACAAGGCAATGGATATCATTTTATTTTACAGATGATGAACGTGAAACTCAGAAAGACTGAGTAAACCAGCATGCTACGGGATCAGGATTCAGACCTGCATACTCTTCTCCTGCACTTGTCCTTCAATTATGTATTTCTTGAAATGCAGGCTCTTACTTTTCTGGCCATAGGAAATGATGTATTGAATATCTTTCTCGGGAAGTGGTAGAAAAGTGTTTTTCATGATGTTTTGAGTTGGGGAAAAAAGAAAAAAGCTCTGACCACACTCTGGAAAGGTACCTTTTTAGATGCACGAGGAGGGTTTCCGTCTATGGGGTCGCACAGAGTCGGACATGACTGAAGCGAGTTAGCAGCAGCAGCAGGAGATTTTAGTAGTACAAACAGCTATCGTTTGAGTTTGACACAAAGGAGAGGAGAGGAGAAGGCATTTTGTCTTAGAATCATTAGGAAGTATAAGAAAACAATTGCATCACCTCTACTTTCTTACCTGGGAGGAGGGAGTGCTAGTATAAACTTTCTATGTCCCTGTCTTGTGAAACAACTCAGCACAGGATCTTAAATCACAAAGGTAGCTTTGTTGCTGTCTCGTGGGCCCTGCTGCCCCCTACCGAGCCTGCCGTGATGCGTGGAGGGTGTTCTCACAGCTGCCTGTGCAGGGGCTTGCTGCCAGCAGAAGCAGGTGCAGCCCACACCGAGGCCTCCCGGGGCGGGCCGTGTGTCATCGCAGGTTGCCTGCTCTGAATTGATGAACCTTCAGTGAAGGCAGATGTGCGGCTTTTTCCAGGCCTTTCCAGAAGAGAAAAAAACAAAGCCTTCTATTGATTACGGTAAAGTCAAAATGTGTTTCACCTGGAGACAGTGGTTTGTGTTGACCTTGTAATGAACATGATCTTCTAATCCACTGTTTTTTTAACCTTTCTCAGATTCCATATATTTTTGAAAAGTTGACTGAGCTTTTACTCTAAGAAAAAAATAAACATGTGTACTTCCAAACAAAATTTTATGTACTTTCAAAGCATATATGAATTCCCAGGGGTATGAGGACCCAAATTACCCGCTCCCTAGATAGTAGGATACTAGATAATAGATAGTATATATCTATTCTAGTTTTCTTTCATTTGTGAGAACACGATGCCTTCCTGAGTTTGTGGTTATATAAAACTCTATATTTATTTTGGCATTCATAAAGAAGAAGTCTATCTTGGATCCCTCTTATCAGTTTAGGACTCTACTGCATAAAATTCACTAATTGGGTTGAACAACTGATCATTTTTTCAACAGTTGAGGCTTTTATTTAGGTTCCTCCCAGATGCATTTTGCTGTTGTCACCACCAACTCTTGGTCCAGTGGTTGGGGAGTGGTAGGAGAGGGAGAGAGGTGTCTGTAGCAGAATCAGTTGGAGAGGTTTTCAAACGATGACCTTGTTCATCCTCCCAACACAGGACTCAGAGTTGCAGGCCAACCAGCCATCTTTGTGATGCCTCGTGGAAAGAGGAAGATTTTCTAGCAGGAGGTACAAGCTCTATTATAATTCGTGCTCCTTACTACAGTTTTGTGCCCTAAGAGAGGGCAAGTGGTTCAGAAGAATCACAAAGTCAGAGAACATTACACTTAGGGAGAACAAGATAAAAGTTGTGGTTGGGACTGGTAGCAAAAGACACATTGTCCATCGTCTTGTTTTTAAAGGGGTGATGTTTTTATCCAACAAAAGCATTTTTATTCACTACAAAAATGACCAGGATACATTTGGCAGCAGAATCTGGAAAGACCTCCACCTAGCTTCTGTATGAGCTAGCAGTCCCTGCCACACAGCCCTTGTGACTTTAGGGTAAGGTAGCAGGCACAGCTCCGCATAAGATGTCTGACCTAAGGGTGGGAGTCTGGACTTGGCTAGCCCCGACCACACTGAACCTCACTTCCTCCCTTTAAACAACATGCTCAGGTCAGGTTTTCCAGCATCCAGCATCTCCATCCTTGCCCCACCATTGAGGTCCTCAGCAGGACCAAATGTTCTGGCAACTCCTAGAAGAAAGTTGGCCTGGAAGACCAAACACACACACTATGTAAATATGGGTTGTGCAAAATAATGCAATGGATTGCATTCTATTTTTTCTATTCTCTTCTCCTCTATTTTAGTACCATTAAGTTAATGAGTTATGACCATAATTCAAAAAATAATTTTGCAGGCTAAAGGTTTTCAGAATAAAGTCTTGCAGTTCCCTGATGAGATGTCCCAGGGCTGCCTGTGGTGGGGGTGAGGGTGAGGAGGTGAAGGAAAATGATAAGAGAGGATAGTGCGTTAAACTCCCAGAGCCTCATCCACTCCCAATCAGAGGAACTCCATTAAGCTTTTTAAAAGTTGTATTGGGATTCTGTATAATATTTTATTCTAAAAACACTGCAAGCCACTGACTTAGCCCATTTTACAAATGAGAAATTCAAATCCAAAATGAGGTCACGTATTCAAGTCATGCCAGTACTTAGCGACAGAGCCATACTCTGATTGTTTTTCAATTTTCTGTCCCATAATTCTTTTAATACGTGTTATGTATTTGGTAAAATATCAGATGGTTTAGCAGAACTTCTGAAGAAAATTAAGAATCTCCCACCCCTCTGTCTGCTTCCATTTTTAGACTTTCCTTGCTATTTCCATAACTCACATGTTTGTCTCTCTTCTCCTTTCTTTTGACTCCCCAGTATGAAAGGATGGTGGTTTAGCTCTCAATTTTCCTATCACCCATCTCCTCTTTTCTTCTCCCTTCACTTGCATTTTCTAGTTATGTTATTATTTTTAGTTCTATAGATGATTACCTCTGTTGTTTTAGGTAAAAACCATAATCCTCTATTTCTTTTTTAAAAATTTATTTTAATTGGAGGATGATTTCTTACAATATTGTAAAGTAATGTATATATGGTTTTTGCCATATATCACCATGAATCGGCCATAGGCATACGTGTCCCCTCCCTCCTGAACCCCCCAACCCTCGATTTCTTATCATACCTGATCTTCTCACCCTTGTTCTATTGCTTTTTCTAATGCACCACTTGCAGTACCACTAAAAACACCACCAATACTGAGACATTTTCGTTGACAGTAAGATGAATTAAAGTGCGATGTGCCTTCTTCCAGAAGCTAGAGAAAATTTACACTGTACTATTAGAGATAAAAAGTCAATGAGCATAAAACTTGAAATAGGTGAATCCACAGGAGAATTTCTATAACTCTCTCACACACAATTAGTATCTGGTCCCTAGGAACGAAGAACAGATATTCTGCCTCTTTCTACCCTCTATCACGTCTGACTTTGTACCTTCTGTTCAGCCACAAGGGTAAAACTCAAACTAGTGAATGAAAATTTGGACATGCCAGGCCTAGGTTCAAAATAAGGAAAAGCTTTCTAATAAACAGCCCTTCAAATATGGTTGGCGCTGCCATGTAAGCCAGTGAGCTCCCTGTCACCATAAGAGTTGAAGCACAAGACAGAGGATCGCTTGTCAACGCTTTTGCAGAAAGGGAAATGACCTTTAGGTTATTTTCATCCCTGAGATTTTGTGATGCTGTGAAATTAATGATACATCTCACAAGGTGAGTGAAGTTACCCCGGATCATATATTCTCAGGTGGGCAATATCGTCACCAATAGGACAAACTCTGGTTTGGGGGATGTGTGGAAATATCTTCGATATTACAGTGATTTGTGGCCGAATAAACAGGTATACACTGTATGTGTGGTATTAAAAGATTATGAAAGGTGGGAATCAGCAACAAGAAGTCTACAAAATCTTGTGGACAGGGACAGGTAGTGGCTGAGCTGAAAATACTGGAAAATAGGTTAAGGAACACTGCTAGGCTCCACATTCCATTGGTAAGACAATGTTGGTTATGTCCCCTCCCTTGGGATGTCTTCTCTGAACCTCATGCCCTTTTGTCACTGTGTATAACAAGTAGCACTCCTGGTCCCATAGCCTGTCCTGCAAGTTGTCTTAAGAGAGGCAATTTGGAGAGGAACGGTTAAGAAACCAGGCATTGCCTAGTTCATCTGACGACTGATGAATTTATGTAATCTCACCAAGTCTGAGTTTCCTTCTCTTTAATGAACGTTATTATTTAATGAATAGTTATTTAATGAACGAATATATTTAATGGATGAATTATTTAATGAATAATTCCTTCCTTTAATAATCTCTTCTTTGCAGATGGGGTTGCTGGAATGTTTAAATTCTTAAAACTCAGAAGTGTGGTTCTAGGACAATTGGTTTAGCATCACCTGGAAGCTTGTTTGAAGTGCAGACTCTCGGGCTCCACCCCAGGTTTACTGAATCAGGATCTGTATTTTAACAAAATTCCCAGATGATGGCAGGTACATTAACATTTGAGAAGGAATTAGTTTAAATAATGCTTGTAGAAGAGTTTATCCAAATACCTGGTGTTGAATGTTATTACTGCAGATTTCTCCCTCCCACACTACACTATCAGCTCCATGTCAGGACTTTATCCTATTCATCTTTCTGTCCCCAGCACCCAAAGCAACGCATGGCAAGTTTATATATTGATTGAAAGTCTTTTAGATGAATAGATGAATGAGAAGCAGAGTGGGAGAAAAGACAATGCTTTCTTCCTGAATATGGCTGGAGGTAGTTTTCCTGCCCGGGCGTCCTGTTATCTGACTCACAGCTACTTCCCCCTTCCGTCTGTAAAGAAAGAAAGACCTTCTCCGCTGGAGACTTTCTTCTTTTTGGTTTCCAGGGCATGCACATTTAATTAAGAAACTTTTACTGAGTGCCTTCTTTGTGTAAGTCTTGTGCTGTGTTGAAGAAAACAAAGATGAGTAAGACACATCCCCGCCCTGTGCCACTGTGTGTATATTTGTGTATTCTATCACAAATCTCTTGCAATATACTCATTTCAACCTTATCTTGGCTTGAAAGATAAGGAGAGAACCGAAACATATGGGGTTTGTTGGCACACTGGGGCTGAATTATGAATACTGTCACAGACACAGAAACCAAAAGATTCAGACAAGAAAAACAAGCTTTAATAAAAGGTTCCAGAATTGAGACAACTTTTTCTGCCCCCCTCACCCTTGATGAACCCCTCTGCCTCCAAAATAAGTTTTCCTGCTGCAAATAGCCTTCAAGTTGTGGGAAACATCCTCCAAGTCACATTTCTTTTTTGTCAGTTTGGATGATTCAACACATTTGCTTCTTTTGTATTTGCTGTTTGCAGATAATTCTTTCTTAGAATAGGTAAGCCATCTGTTAACGAGCTATCCTTAGCCCTCTATGCAAACCACACACCTCCTTCGTCACAGTATCCACTGCAATGGGAGAAAACAGGCTTTCCTGCTTTCCTTTTCACTCCCTGTTGGAAGGTTTGCATCACTGGAAACTATCCAACTTTTGTTTTTTTCTGTATAAAAGAACTTTCTGTATTGACTAATTTATTTGAAGTGATGTTTCTCCTCAGGTACAGATTTGTATCAAAATTTTACTGCTAATTTTGTATGATTGGTTCCCTTTCTGAGGGCATTTTAGATCTCACTTTAGGGAGGGGCTGGGTCAACTCATGAAGAGGAACATGGAAACAGATACCCAGATGCCCTGGTGAGAGCCACAGCAGTTCAGGGCCCTGGTGATTTGGGTTGCCAGCCTTCCCTCTGAGTCAGCGAGATTCATTTTGTGGTCCTGTACCACCTTTCATCTAGGAAACTGAGGGCTTGCCACAAATGAGATCAACTGCTAAGACGTTAGTATTATGGGTGTGCACTCATAATAGTGTACACTGTTCTTTGCACTTAGAGACAGGTTAGAGGAGACATGTTAGAGGATCGGGTTACTGCCCAGGGGTGCACAGTGGCTTAGAGCTCCCAGGAAGCCCTGCAGCTTTGCCTTTGAGTGTCGCTCCTGCATGGTGGAGAGATGTGGATTTTGGAATCACTTCCAGTTTACAGGTTAAGGCATCTGCCGATAATGCGGGAGACCCGGGTTTGATCCCTGGGTTGGGAAGATCCCCTGGAGAAGGAAATGGCAACCCACTCCAGTATTCTTGCCTGGAGAATCCCATGGACGGAGGATCCTGGTGGGCTACAGTCCACGGGGTTGCAAAGAGTCGGACACGACTGAGCGACTTCACTCACTCACTCACTCCAGCTTATAATTTGGATCTACGTCTGTATGTCCCACTAGCCCTCAGTTCAACAAGTGTCATGAGTACTCCTATTCCTTCTCCAGATTTCCTGTCTCAGTTGCTAGCATCACTGTACACCCAGTTGCTAAAGTCACCTGGATTTTTAACTCCTAGTATAGTACCTGGCATGTTGTTGTTTAGTAACTAAGTTGTATCCGACTATTTGTGACCTCCAGTCTCCTCTGTCCATGGGATTTCTCAGGCAAGAATATTGGAGTGAGTTGCCATTTCCTTTCCAGGAGATATTCCTGATCCAGGGATCAAATCTGTGTCTCCTGCATTGGCAGGAGGATTCTTTACCATTGAGCCACCTGGGAAGCCCCACAGTACCTGGCATATTTGGGACCTACTCACAGTATTTTGGGGCTCCCTGGTAGCTCAGACTGTAAAAGTCTGCCTGCAGTGCAGGAGACCTGGGTTCGATCCCAGGTGGGTGGGGAAGATCCCCTGGAGAAGGAAGTGGCAACCCACTCCAATGTTCTTGCCTGGAAAATCGCATGGACGGAGGGGCCTGGCAGGTTACAGTCTATGGGGTCCCAAAGAGTTGGACACGACTAAGAGATATTACTTTCACTCTTTTCACAATATCTTTCCTCTTCTCCCATTTATACCTTCCTACAAAAATTTCTTGATGCTCATGTTTAACAAGATTCTATAAATACAATACCTTAGATAACCCAACATCATTGATAAATGCACAATTATGCCTTACCAACATAATGATAAGTGCCACAAATAAGCAACATAATTTTGAAATCTATACAAATATGGACATAATATGGAATATTAAATATTTATTGTATAAAGTAAAACAAACCTCCAAATGAAATAGTAAAATGCTACCCCTGAGGCAGATATTATAATTTTTGTGATCTTTCTATACTGTTGCTCAAATCTGAAGAGTTTATGAGATCAAGTCAGCATTCAAGACTGGCATTGCCCAATAGTTCTACTGCCCAAAAGAACTTTCTGCAATTAAGAAGATGTCCTACAAATCCTTGTGGTCCAAGCCATTTGTGACTGTTGAGTACCTGAGCCTGGACTAGTACCACTAAGGATCTGACTTTTATTTTGATCAATTTAAATTTAAATGACTACATGCGACTGGTGGCTGTGGTAATTGGCAATGCAGCTCTAGAAAGTCGTATAACTCTAGATAACCAAGGTGAATTCTGACGACCAACTTTGAGAAAGTGATGGAAAATTTCCCCCTCACTTTGCCGATAAGAATCCCCAGAATGTGCCCCCAAACTCTCCATTTTATAGATTGTAATGCACCATTAATTCCAAAATGCATTATTATTTTACGTACTATTAAGAAAAAAAAATGCTGTCAGTTATCATTGTAGAATACCATTGACTGTCAGATATCTAATTTCAGAGAGTTTAAAGTCCTGGGAAAACTTAATCTAAGAATCAATGAAAAATGGTACCTTAGTTATTTTGATGATTTCTGGGAAATTTCTTGGATGATTTTCAAATATCAGAAATTTTTCCTATTAACTTTGAGTGTAATTTAGATTAATATCATAGAGAGATAAGATTGGGCAGTGTAATTTTTATCTCAGTTTAATTTTTAAGGTCAAAATATCTGATAGTAGGAGATGAAATAATAACCCAAAACATTAACAAATATTTCCTAAAATGTTCATTCAAGAAATTATATATATATATATGTTAATATTATGGGGGATTTGACATGTTGGCACTTATTATTTTTTCACTTATTTCTCCCTAACATTTTTTTTTAACTTACTTTCACTGTTTCCTTTGTTGAATATATTGTACACCTTGCTAAGTGCTAGAGTGTGTGGAATGGTTAATATAGGATTCATCGACCTCAGATCTAAGTTATTCTGTATTATTTTACTTGTGACACTGCGGTATCATCTTTGAAGAATCTTTATCTTTCAGCTCAAGGCAGTTTGAGGGGAATGCTTGTATTCATCTCACCTTTTTCTCCAAACTTTTTTGAGATTCTCTGTGGTTCCACCTTCCATTTTGGTGGTTGTTGTTCAGCCACTCAGTTGGGTTCAACTCTTTGTGACCCCACGGACTGCAGCACGCCAGGCTTCCCTGTCCTTCATTATCTCCTAGAGTTTGCGCAAACTCACGTCCTTTGAGTCGGTGATGCCATCCAACCATTTTGTCCTCTGTCACCCCCTTCTCCTCCTGCCCTCAATCTTTCCCAACATCAGGGTCTTTTCCAATGAGTTGGCACTTTGCGTCAGATAGCCAGGGTATTGGAGCTTCAGTTTCAGCATCAGTCCTTCCAGTGAATATTTAGGGTTAATTCCCTTTAGGATTCACCTTCCATTTTGAAGACATCTTGAAAACCAAGGCAAAAATCTGGCTTCCATCATTAGAACCATCTTTGACTTTGAAGTGATTTAAACCCAAATGGCACGTCTTTTAATATTTAGAGCATTAAGCCCTAATCCATTCTGTTTAATGCTTTCACTGTATTTCTTAAGATGCAAAGAAAATGCCCTATCCTTCACCCAGCTGCAACAGATTAATATGTAATTTCAACCAAATAAAATCATTTTCTCCTGAAACTCACTCTACATTCTCCAGTGCCTTGGATATTTTTAAAAATTGTTAAAATGTGTGTGAGGTTTAAGTAATATCTGACGTTTTGCATTCAAGATGACCCATGACATCTGTTGGTGGCATTTTAAAACTTCTGGTCAATAAAAGTATTCTTTCATCCAAGAGAAAATTAAACTTTAAAACAAACAGCACAGTGTTTGGGAATGATTACTTAAATCCCAGAATAAGGTGCAAGTGATAGAAAGAGGCCGCCGATGAGGCAAAATTGGAAACATTTTGAATATGAGTCATGGCGCTTTTGAAAACATAATCTGAAGAAGGGAAACAAGACAAAACAAAACAACCCAGTGAGTTTGGAATGCTTTATTACAAAGGCAGAGAGCCAGTTCCTCACCCACTCCGACAGGACTGATGACAGTGAAAACAATGCCTCCATGCAGACACACGCCCCACACAAGTTAAGTGAGGCACACAAGTTAAGTGAGGCTAATAGCGTCAGCTGTCTTCATTACCTCACGCCTGACGAGGCATCTTGAAACCCTCAGTGGTGCTGGTCCCTGTAAACGACCTCAGCGATCCATAGGCAGCCTATGTTACTCCCTCAGAGAGAGAGGATGCCTGGCACGTGCTAAGTAACACTGTTTCATTCTATAATTAACAGAACCACAGTAAATATCACTTCTAAGTACCTCAGGAAGAAAGACAATTTTGAAGCAATTTCTCTCCCCTCATACCTTAGCATTTTGTTTTAGGAAGGCAGTACTGTATTATACCTTGCCTTTTCTTTCTAATGTAGCAAGTGCTAATTACACCCCTTGGGTACACCTTGGCTGCTGTGTTAAACACATCTAGAGTTGTTTTCTTATTACCATGAAAAAAATATTTGACATAAAAGACGACCTGGGAAGGCTCTGAGGGGCATTGGGATAAACCTCCATAATTTATTTACAGGCTAAGAGATTCAAGGAGGTTGAAAGATGGAATTGTGCTCAGAAAGAGACGCAGTAAAGTCCCTATTGTGTGAATTTGTTTAAATGAGGAGATGAAATCAATATGATGTAAAGAAAAATGCCTCTGAAAGTAAGAGGGTGTGAGTGTATGTGTGTGTGTGTGTGTGTTTAGGGGAGGTGGAGACCAGGGCCTTCCCAATCCACACTTTTCCAGCTCCTTTGACAATTAACTCACTTTCCTCTGTGTTACTACTTAAGTGGGCTACATTTTCAGTCCACTCACTCAGGTGTATAGAAATAACCTCTCATCATTTTTCTATAACCCAGTCATTGAAGTTTAACCTTATCGACTCAGCCCCTTTCCCTGGGCAGACTTTGGGGTGTTGTTGTATTGGGAGCTAAGGATCATTTGGCCTTTGTCAGGTGTAGCCCCAGGCGTTCAGGCTGGTGTCCTCATTCCTTTAGAGCTGAGCTCATATGGGTCCATTCGGGTCACTGCTGCCACTCTACCGGCCATGAATGCACTGCTCTCGGGCACCTGAGAGACATTCTCAGACTGTCCTGTGTGCTCCCACTTGGCTACTCCTGCAGGCCTTTCCTCTGCCCACATCGGGCTGGCTTACAACAATTCTGGGTTCTACCTTGGAAAGAAGTGCATGGGGTCTCAGAACCTGTCTGGAGCTGCTAGCATTGCCATATGCCTCAACTCGACCCCCACACCCCAATATCTGGGTTCAGGAAAGTGGCAGAAGATGGACCATGTAGTCCATGGGGCCACAAAGAATTAGACATGACTGAGTACATGCGTGTGTGCACGCGCATGCACACACACACACACATCTTTCAACTAGTGTCACTCCATTGCTGTTAGGTTGCTAAGTCATGTCCAACTCTTTTGTGACCCCATGGATTGTATCCCTCCGGGCTCCTCTGTCCATGGGCTTTCCCAGGCAAGAACACTGGAGTGGGTTTCCATTTCCTTCTCCATCATTTCCTAGTACCCCTCACTTTTTTGCACACATTTGGGTGAGCAGCATTATTCCCTCAGGGGCAAGAAGATTCAGCCAAAAGCCAAAAGCCAAATCTTTTGCATTTTAGATGATTTGTTTTTTAAATTTATAAACCTAAGCCCCGAGTAAACTCAGGGCACAAGATAAAAGATCAGAAAAATATATAATGATCTCCAAGTAAAGCTGAGGTGGGTGGGGGTTTGGAGGAGCAACAGAGATGGGGGCTGTAGGGAAGTTAAAATAATTCTGTTCCTAAGAAAGAGGCCTTGAACCCTGGGTCCATCCATGGTCCATCTTCTGCCAGGCTCTTCTGACCATGGAATTTTCCAGGCAACATTATTGGAGTGGGTTGCCATTTCCTTCTCCAGGGAATCTCTCTGACCCAGGGATGGAACCTGTGTCTCCAGCACTGGCAGGCAGATTCTTTACCACTACCACCACCTGGGAGGCTGCGGTTGAGGAACTTGTTTCAGAGATATGCTTTCAAACCTTAATTTCTCTTATGTGATCTTGGGCCGTTTGATATACAATTTTCTGGGAATTATGGCAGTTGAGAACTTTTACTGGTAAAAGAGAAAGTTGGGTGCTAAGCTTAGTGTGAGGATGTTTTGGTACGTAAGGGAGAAAATCGTCTACCCTGGTGGCTCAGTGGTAAAGAACCTGCCTGCCAACGCAGGAGATGCAGGAGACGCAAGTTTGATCCCTGGGTTGGGAAGATCCCCTGGAGTAGGAAATGGCAACCCACTCCAGTATTCTTGCCTGGAAATCCCATGGACAGATGAGCCTGGTGAGCTACAGTCCATGGGATCACAAGAGTCAGATATGACTGAGAGACTAAACCAGCACCACTAGGAACTGAAGCGGGTTGGTAATAGGAAGGATCAGAAAAATCTCTAAACATCATCCCAGCATATTTTTCTTCTAAAACCATATCCTTTCCTCTCTACACGGAGTTAAATTCACGGAAGCAAAACTCAGCACATGCGGTTGGGACATATGTTCACTTGTGGAGAGGAAATATTTTGACTCTGTAGTTCTGGGCAGGCTCAACCGCTTGCCTCACCACTCACAGACAGCAACTTCCCCTTTCTAAGAACATAATTACCAAGCCCTCTTTGTTCAAATCTCTGCTTGCATTTTATTCTTCATGGAGTCTTTCTGGACTGAATTCACCCGGTTTCACCCCAGGAAACTCAGTACTCCCTCCTCCTGTTTGCCTTCCCTTCCTGGGGACAAGTTTAGTACTGTGTCTGTGTCCCTTTGTTCTTTTCTGAGCACCAGTTTCTCTTTGGAGAACTGGGCTACTAACAAGGACATGTGCATCACACTTTATAGTTTATAAGCCTCTTGTGCCTGGATAACGATCTCACAGGACAATGGCCCTGTGAAGCAAGGATCATTATTTTAAATGTGATTCAGTGGAGGCTTTGGGGGTTATTAACTGGGTCTTTGCACTCAAGGAGGCAGGGGCTGGGCCCAGACCTTAGCACTCAGGCCTCCGTCCTGTTGTCACTTTGTATCAACCAAGGGTGATGTGAACTTAAATGAGATCATTCATTCATTCAACAAACATCCACTGAGTGTTTGTGTCAGATCCGTATGAAGCATGGGGTTATAAATGGTGATCAAAATAATTTCAGACTTTGCCTTCATGGAGCTTGTAATTAGAAAGAGACATTAAAAATAACTGCGCATATGTGTGTGCGTGCTAAGTCACTTCAGTCGTCTCCAGCTCTTTGCAACCATAGGGACTGCAGCCTGCCAGGCTCCTCTGTCCATGAGGTTCTCCAGGCAAGAATACTGGAGTGGGTAGGCATTCCCTTCTCCAGGGGATCTTCCTGACTCAGAGAGTTAACCTGCATTTCTTACATCTCCTGCATTGACAAGCGGGTTCTTTATCACTAGCACTACCTGGGAAGCCCAATCACATATACATATTGTTTTAAAATGTATAAGGGCCTAGAAGGAAAATCATAGAGTTAGGATTTTCACAAAGAGTTGCACATGACTAAGCAACTGAGCAGGTAACAAGTGGGCCTGATTCAGTTAGGGATGAGAACTAGATCCCTACACGGGGGAAGATGGGAGACGTTGAGAAGGGTGAGAAGAATTTTCTGAGGCAGGGATGTTTATGATGAGGTCAGTAGGCACTAGCTAGGCAAAAAGAGTTTGCAGCTAGGATTTCAGCATTTGAAAAAATGTCCTGAGGCGGGAGGGAACCTGTTCCTTGAAGGATGTGGTCAGGCTGGCAAAGAAGGGTCAGTCTCTGAGGCTTTGAAGAATATCTGGATTTTATTCTGAGTGCTATGGGAAGCCAAAGACGGGTTTTTAAGCAGAAGGGAGTGTCTTGTGGGTGGAGAACGTGTTGAGAGGGGGCACCGGTGGGTGTGAGCCATCACTTAGGAGGCCACTGCCGGAGTCCAGGTGAGCTTAGATTCAAAAGGTTAAAAGAAGATTTGGAAGCTACAAAGAGCTGCTGCTATCATTATGAATGTATTTGTCTGTCAGTGTCTTGGGGAGGAAAGAGATTGTGCAATCAAGTGGGGAAATGTGTTTGGTAAAGGGACTAGTTCTGAAGCTGCGGTTGGAGCTGGGAAAATGCATTGAGACTCAGTGCCCGGGCCTCTGGTTGCACCACTAGGACTGCAGGGGTTGGTGAGGGGATGGTTCCAGAAGGTCAGAGGCACCGCAGGATGCAAGCTGTGGCCTTCAGCAGAGGGATGCAGCCAAGCCACGGCACCCTGCAGGAATAAACACCTTCCTGTGCACCCGTCCTCCAGCACCTGGCAGTGTTCTTCACCAGCTTTACCCAACTGGGGAGGAGGCTGTTGATGTAGCCCATGAGGGCAGGCTCCAGGGGGCATAGGGTAAGGAGGAGGAGGTTAGAGAGTAGGAGCTAGGGGCAAATAAATCTTGCAACCACCATGCAGATAATGCATTTTTTCCTCTCCTCTCACACTTCCTCCCCTGCCAACACCAACAAAATGATAGATTCTTTGTAGGTGAAGATTATTTTCTCTTTCTTTCTTAATGCATGACTGTGTCTAGTGATAGTACTCACCTTTGAAACAATAGGAAATTTTTCCTTTGACTTTTTCCTTCTTTTCAAGTATAATCATATTTAGTTTAATAGAATCCTGTGAAAACCTATTTTTCACAAAGCCACAAGCCCCTGGCAAGGGTTTAAAGAAAGTTCTTACAAGGTGGGAGTTGGGTTCCTCTACCACTCGGATCTCCACTGGAGGCCGTTCCACTAGAGCAGCCCTCTGTGCCCCCTTGCTTACCTCTCCTTGTGTAGAATGGGCGCCTAGCCTGATACTGGGCCACAGCCTCAGATCCATGACTCACAGTGGGAAGAACTAATTTATTAAAAGGCTGAGAGCAGGAGAGATTTGATTTCTTCCTCCTCTTTGCCCTGGACCAGCCCAAGGCTGCCACCCCAAGTAAGTACCTCTGCCCTGTAGTCCCAAGCCTGCCTCTGGCCTTGGGTTCTAACATCTAACGGGTGGAAAGGGGACACTGGGTGCAGAGAGCTTGAGTGAGCGTGTGTGATTCCATTCCTTAGTTCTGTCCTCTGATGCAGTCCTTGTGGTAGTAGAGCTGACTTTCCTATCTTCACCAATTCCTGTCTTCTTAATTAGTTCTGAATCTGAGTATTCAGAAGGTGGGTACTTTTAATTGGACCCTCTAAAACCTCATTGCTGGGCCCTGCCAGCCAGGAAGAAGAAGTAGTACTGAGGCAGGTCCAGGTCTCTTGCAGGTAGCATAGAGAGAGCTCAGGGGCTGGCTGAGACCTCAGGCTCTTGGAGACTGCAGGCATCACTTGGAGAGAAGTAATATCTGGGTTGTAAAACATCAGTCCCTATGGCTTGGAGAAGTGTTGGGAGTTTGGGCTTTTAAGTCAGACAGACCAGTGCTTGAGTTTTGGCTCTAACGTGCTGTGGCTGTGGGTCTTTGGCAAATTCCTTAAGCTTTTTGGATCTTAATTATCTCACCTGTAAAATTGGAATAATTACTAATATCTCTGTGGGAGAGCTGTTGTTAAGATTAACAGTGACAATGTCTATGACGTTCCTGGAACATAACAATAGCTCAATAAATTTTTGCTCTTAATTTTTTATTATTGTCACAATTTAAGTAGTTTTCCTAAAACAAGCATAATGTCCCCCTCGAAAAGGCTAAAAGGGCCCAGTATTCTCTCTCACTTTGCTAAAAGTGCAGGGTAGAAAGTTCTCTGACACAGGGAAAGAATATTCTGGAATACATACCTAAGATTTCTAGGACTTTTACCTCTGGTAATGAGATCTCTGACCACAAGGTCAAATAATGGAAATACATCTCCTTTATTATTAGGGGAGTTACTGGGATCGCTATACTCTCTACTGTGCTGCTCAACTTTTGATATATGTTATGCAAATAATAGCTTCTATGATTTCCACATGCATGTGTCTCAAATGGAACTTTGAACAAATCTTTTACACATTGCCTAATTTAGCTGCTCCCTCAATTACATGTCTTGTTATGCCTAGATGTGCACCCAGGTATAAATAAATGAGTTGACTCTACTGCAGGGTTTGATCTATTTATTTGGAGACTTAAACGGGGGAGCCTGGTGGGCTGCCGTCTATGGGGTCACAAAGAGTCGGACAGGACTGAAGTGACTTAGCAGCAGCAGTAGCAGCAGCAGCAGCAGCAAACTTTTGTAACTTTTTACCTTTACAACAGTTACTTCTACTACATTTGGTAAAAGTTACTGAACTGTGAAATGATTAGAAAGCAGCTCTCTAGAACTAACAGAATAAAAAGGAAGGATAAAATCATTTACTTAGTTGTTTAATCAGTTATAAGCACAATTTTGTTCTATTCAACAATTGATTGCAATTTATGATTTATATGCTGATGAAGGAAAGGTTAATGGAGATTTTAATTAAAACAAATTGGTAAATAACAGAATGGGGTGTCTAAGGAGTTAACGCTCCCCATATTGTACTTATTGAGTTTCTGAGATTTCCAAACCAGAAGATAGTTATAAAAAAATATGTAAAATAAAATTATGGCAAATGAAGGGCTTTCACTATTTAATTCCAGCCCAGTGGATTTTTCTTAAAACAACCAGAAAGGCTTATAGAACATAAAATCAGAAATAAGACATATAGGAGAAAAAAATTAATGAGTTGTGTTGGGTGGGAAACATAATTGGCAACTGAGCCATCCTTTTTATTGGTCCTATAAAGGCGATGTGGAAGGCCTGGTCCTTACCCCCTAGAATATGGATACTTTTGTCATTTGAAAAATTTGTTTTATCAAGCTCACAGAGCCTAGATAATTTACACAGACTAGCCATCAAATAACACTTGTTAACTTGGTAGATCCAAGTATGTTCTTGGGCAGGCTGATCTTTTGCTACTAGAGAAATAAAAATGGTGTTTGGACATAGGTCAGACCTGACCTTCTCATGTTGTCTTAGCTATAGTTTCACTTTTTATATATTTAGTCAGTTAACACAGTGATTCAATATATGTATTTGGATGTCTCAGTTGGTCCCAATTCTTTTGGAACCACACAAAATTCCAGAGAAACTTCATAGTGATACTGGAGAATTTGCTTCACTGGCTACCTGTAGGATCAATCAGTACCTAAAGAGGACGATTACAAAGTCATTAAAAGTGCTACCTACAATTACGCTTGGTGAAATCTTACCAATTATCTGTGGAAGGATTTGCTTTTGGTGGACTGACTGCTAGTTAGTCTTCAAGATTCAGTAGAAATATCTCCTTTCTGAAGGTCTACCAAACTCTCCCTAAGGTTTTTGTTTGTTTGTTTTGTTTTTAATATTGTCCCATTATTATCTGCTTAGACATTGTCATATTCCTTTGAACTTATTTATCATCTGACTCAAGCTCCTTGATATTAGCAGTCACTGGTCCTCAGCTTTATGCCTGGTAACCAATCAGGAATCCATCAGTCCTGGCAGGTGCTCTGTAGGGACTAGCCAAATAAGTGAATAACAAGAGACACAAACTCAATTCTTCTTAAAATTCAGTGTGGTTATACAATACTCCACTGTGTGCATCTGAGAATCTCTTTACTGGAATGAATGACTACCTCCTGAGTTCTGTTTGGAAAACCATATCCAAGTGACTATTCTGGTTTTACAGGCTCAGGTTAATAAGCACTAATTTCCTTAAACTGTGGGTGGACCTAAGCTGTAAGGAGGTGTGGAGTCTAGTAAACTCCCCCTGCCCTCAAACTGGGCATTTGAATTTTGGAAGTAAAAACTGGAACCATACCATTTATGCACCTCTCAGTCCGTCCTAGAACTCCGTCCACCTTTCTTTGGGTAGTTTAAGATTTTAATTAGAAAATATATTTGCTCCCTTCTTGCTCTCTATACACATCTCTGTTTAAAGCAATCACCCTGCATACAGTTAATTATTTGCCTCTGTGTCTTTAGGTCAGACGAGACTGTAAAATACTTGAGTGTGAGGCCTCTGTCTCATTTATTTTGATTTTTCTGTTGTCTGATGCAAGGCTTGATACATAGTATATAAACAAGAAACAATTTTTGATGGAAATGAATAAGGGCAAAGAGATTGAGAATAACTCTCCTTTGTCACTGATCTCCATTGTGTTTTCTATATTCACCTAGAATTTGAAGTTCTGGATCTCAGTCTTTCATCCAGAGTCAGGCTTTTACAAACAAGCATTTAAAATCCCACAAAAAAACCATTCAGCCTTTTGATAAATATTTATTGAGTGCTTAGTACATGCCAGGTGATTTGAATACAAATATGGATGAGGCATGGCCCTGATCTCGATGAGTTCATCATGTCATTAAAGAGCATATAATAGCAGTTATTAGTTAATGGTCATCCAGGCTAATGGTTTTACTCAGAATTCAGCTATCACTAAGCTCTTGGGCACTCCGAGAAATTACTGGGATGGAGCATATGCTTGTGTAAATCATGACTTAAGGGGAATAAAGTGCCATAACCTTTTCCCATAATGAAATTGTTTTCCAGAAAAGTATCAAGTCTCAGAGTTATGAATATTGAAAGTTTTACCAATACAAACACTCTGGGAAACAAAAAGAAAAAGGAAAGATAGAGTTCTTGGTGTTACTAGGGCTTAAAAAGAGTTTTTTTGTATGTAACAAATGTCAGGCTGGTAGATCAATGGCAACAAATAAGAACTTTTCAAGTTATTTTTTTAAAACTCACAACACATATGGAAAAAAGTTTATATTTAAAAGTAACTTTTTAAACACTGAGGCTCTCTGGGAAGAATGATGATAACATCATATTGTAGACTCAATTGTATTTTCAGTAAGGAGACCATAATTGCCTTAATGATAGAAGAGAGGGAAAGCATGTCCCAGCCATAATGTAGCCGAAGTGCACTGCAGATTTCCCACTGATAATGTTAGTGAGCGTCACTCTGATTAGTGGAGTTATGTCTTAACAAGGGGTATGTCTAAAGAAGGCAGGCAAGGTAAGCATTTCATCAGCATCATCCTTGGAAATTCCTTAGAAGCTTAGTGTTGGAGATGATAGCGGCTTCCCAGTGTGTCAGTTCTGCTAAATTGAAACTATTTTCCTAGAATTCCCTTCCGCGTCTGCTTCTGGATTAGGGTTGGCCACTGTGGTTGCCTTGCATGTGGTTTGAAAGGCAGACGGGAAATGGCAGCCATGATGCTTGTGAGGCTGAGTTGAGGCCCTGGTTGCCATAGCAGATGATGCTTGCTGTTGCTATCTACGTCCAATCTTGTTGGCAGTGGGGCTGCAGCTGGGCCTGTGGCCCCTTCCACTTCACCCAGATCTCCGTTAGCTTCCCTCAGTCCTGGACCAAGTGATCCACCGTGAAAGGCACCACCTGCTTCTACGGATCACCAGCCTCATCAAATCTAGAGATGTCAGAGATAGATAACAGGTTCCATCTTGTTCTTTGGGTTCCTGTTTACCCTTGTAGGTTCCAGATTATCCTTGCCCTCCATCACTTCACATCCAGTTTTCCTTCTCACTGCCAGTCTTCCTGACCTACAGCAGCTTCAAGCCCATTTCCCCTTGCCTGGACAACAGCTTTCCATAAACCTTTTACCAACTTCCATAATTGTATAAGGTCTAATGCTTATGTTCCTTATTCTGTCTCACAGACGGTGGTTCTGCTTATATGCCTGCATCCTATACAATACAGAGACTAACATGCATCTTTTATTTAATCCACTAATAGGATTTCCCTTTTTCCTCCATTTCCTTGACCTCCATCCCATCAAGCATCTGGTGAAGTAGTTGGCTTGAATATAAGAACTATGTTGTTTTTAAAAATACATATCTTTTTACCCTAGATTCATATTCTGTGCTGTCAGTTGCACACTGACTTCATTTCATTTCTTCATTTCGAATCTGCCTGCAGTGAAGGAGACCCGGGTTTGATACCTGGGTTGGGAAGATCCCCTGGAGAAAGGAATGGACACCCACTCCAGTACTCTTGCTTGAAGAATTCCATGGACAGAGGAGCCTAGCAGGCTACGGTCCATGGGATCGCAAAGAGTCAGATATGACTGAACGAGCAACACAGATGCACCCGTGGTGAGAGACACGTACAAGCTCAGGAAAACCCAGACTCCTGTTGCCCTTCTTGGTCTCACTGCAGAGCATGGTTCGTTGAGCTGGAATAGCGTGCAAAGTCAGCTGTACCTATACAAGTTGTTTCTCCCTCTTTCCCTTTATCTCTGTGGTTTCCTTTATTGCATGTGGTTGAACTTCAATAAGTTAAACACGGATATAAGGCAATTCTTGTAAGCACACTAGGTTCTGCATCAGACGTTTTCTTCATTTCGTTCCTAGTTTTAGTATGGATGACTTTTTTTTTTGCCCTCAGTTATTTCACCCCTGGGCACACTTGCTCCACAGAAAACTGCATTCCACTCTTCTTCAGTCTCCTCAATCCCCCCCAACACACACCTTTCATCTTTTTTTGCTCAACATCTACAATTTGAGATTTGTGCAATTGCTGCTTCAAAGTTGAAAAATGAGCAAATTATAGCTGTGGATTTTGTTCCTGAAGTGACATGAGCACGTCCTGGCCATTTGCAGACTTCATGGGAAACACTGACAGTCCTAAAAGTATTATAGGAGGATCATGATTTATCCTACTGTTTAGAAAGAAGAGCAGAGTTTTTTGGGAAGAGGATGTATTTCCATATTGTCACTTAAGAATTGTGTAAATCTTATACTGGGTTGTGAGTTTTAATTAACAAACTGCTTCCATTCAGGTTGGAATTCCTGATTTATTGAGGTTCTGTTTCACCTGCATTCCACTTAACTAAACCCATAAGCTTCAAGCTTGATTTACTGTCTCATTTCCACTGAAAACACACTTCTCTTACAATATTTATAACTTTCTTAATAGGATAGTTATTGAAAAACAAGCCTTTGTTCACTCTGATGATACTCAAAAATTGTAAAAATTCAAAATCTTCTTTTCATCTTCTCACTCCCCTGCGTGAAAGCCCACAGAGGTTCCCCATTGCCTAGAAGAGAACGTCTCAAATGTTTTTCACCTGATACATGTGCCAGCAATTTCCACTTGGCAGACAAACTCCCACAGAGCCTCTGGTCCCGAGGAGGTGTACTCTCTGGATTATGTTTGTAACCCATATCCCTCTGGCCTCACCAGTGCAAATGAGGTCATGGTTTAACCTAGTGCCTCCTGATTGATAGTCTCCACCTGCGTGAGAGCAGGTTGCCCTTCTCAGGTTCCTTCTAATTTCTTCCAGGGAGTCTTCGGGAGTGCTTTACATGGGCTCCCAGCCCTCTGCTTGTCCTCGGCTGTCCTTCAGTTGCAACCCGTTGATCCCTGTCCTGGACACGGATTGATGCCACCCCTGCCATGCTGACTTCAAGGTGAGTTACTCCTTTATTACCAGATGAAGCACAGACACAGACCTTTTCCTTAATTCCTCCCGGTCACACTGAAACCAGATTTCTGCTTGTTTTCTGTTTTTCTTTTAATTGGAAGATAATTGTTTCACAATGTTGTGTCGGTTCCCACTGTACAACAGTGTGAATCAGCCATAAGTGGACATATACCCCTCCCTCTTGAACTTCCCTCCCACCCCACCCAACCTACCCCTAGAGCACTGGGCTGAGCTCCTTGTGTTATCAGCTTCCCACTAGCTAGCCATTTTACATACAGTTAATGTAAATGTTTCAATGCCATTCTCTCAATTCGTCCCACCCTCTTGTCCTGTTTTGTCCACAAGTCTGTTCTCCGTGTCTGTGCCTCCATTCCTTCCCTGAAAACAGGTTCACCAATACCATCTCCCTATATTCCATATATACTGTTAATATACGATATTGTTTTCTCTTTCTCACTTACTTCACTCTGGATAACAGGCTCCGGTTTCATCTACCTCAGTTCAACTAACTCAGATGTGCTCCTTTTTAAGGTTGAGTAATATTCTATTGTGTGCATCTACCACAACTCCTTTATTCAGTCACCTATCGATGGATATTTAGGTTGCTTCCATGTCCTGGCTATTGTAAGTAGGGCTGCAACGAACATTGGGGTACATGTGTCTTTTGAATTATGGTTTTTTCAGGGTATATGCCCAGTAGTGGGATTTCTGGGAAACCAGGTTTTGATGTTAACCAAAACTTTTACTAGAAGCCCAGGAAATAGGAAATGAAAGCAAAGAAATTTTATTAAATATAAAGGCTTTTGGAGCCACCTATTGCAGCCCACCATCATTTGGGGATGTCTTACTTAATGATTCCTTGGCTGTATGGTTTCTTTTCCAACTAGCTGCCAGCCAGCTACCCTGCCAAGGCTGCCAGCTGCCCTCACTCACATGCAGTCTGGATATTTGGGTCTCTACGCCTGAGAGTAAAGCCCTAAGAAGGAGTCTCCCTCTCGTCTCCAACTTAAGGTCCGCCTTCCCTGTTGTCACGCTCAGTCCCTGGATCTCCCTTTTCCCAGGGTGACTGAGTGGGAACATCCTCTGCTAACAGGAGAGACCTCATTGCCTACCACAGCTGGAGCTTTGCCTTCAAGGAAACCGTAGCAGAACCCAACTGTCCCGCTTTGTGCAACAGACAGATATAACATGGCCACTTTCTTGTGTTTCTATCTTCTGAATCATAGAGAAAAGAATAGTTTCCTCTTTTCTAATTTCTCAAAGTTTGTGTTGAGTAGTTTTAAACATGAGGTAAGTTGAATTGTGCCAAACCTCGTCAAGCTTCTCTTCATGCTTTTCCCTTTATGAAGTAAAAATCAGGCCTAGATATTTTTTCCTGTGGTCTCAGCTTCTAATGTTCTAGTAGCAACTCCTCCGTCACAAGCCTACATGTCACTATAAGACAAACAGCTTCTTGATTTTATTTAAAAACTTTTCTTTTTTTTTTTTACTGAAATGTAGTTTATTTACAATGCTGTATTAGTTTCAGGTCTATAGCAAAGCAATTCAGCCATATATATATATATATGTATACATACATATTGGAGAAGGCAATGGCACCCCACTCCAGTACTCTTGCCTGGAAAGTCCCATGGATGGAGGAGCCTGGTTGGCTGCAGTCCATGGGGTCGCGAAGAGTTGGACATGACAGAACAACTTCATTTTCACTTTTCACTTTCATGCATTGGAGAAGGAAATGGCAACCCACTCCAGTGTTCTTGCCTGGAGAATCCCAGGGACGGTGGAGCCTGGTGGGCTGCCGTCTATGGGTTCACACAGAGTTGGACACAACTGAAGCGACTTAGCAGCAGCAGCAGCAGAATACATACATATATATAAATATATTATTTTCAAGATTCTTTTCCATTGTTGGTTCTTACAAGATATTGAATATAGTTCCTTGTGCTATATAATATCCTTTTTTATCCACTGTATATATGTAATGTGCATATATTAATCCCAAATTCCTCATTTATCCCTCCTCCACTTTCCCCTTTGGTAACCACAAGTTTGTTTTCTAAATCTGTGAGTCTGTTTCTGTTTTGTAAATAAGTTCATTTATAACATTTTTTAAGATTCCACATATAAGCGATGTCATATATTTGTCTGTCTGACTTCACTTAGTGTAATAATCTCTATGTCTGTTTACGTTGCTGCAAATGGCATTATTACATTCCTTTTAATGACTGAATAATATTCTATTGTATATATATCACATCTTTACTCATTCATCTGTCAATGGACACTTATTTCACTTCCACATCTTGGCTATTTTAAACAGTGCAGGCAGCTTTTTCTTTAGATTGTAAAGTACAGTCTAGACCCATACTTAGAAGGAAACCCATCTCCAGAGGAAGTAATGTGCAGAATATAAATCTTCTTTAAGCATATAAAGTCTTTCACTTAGACCCACAGCTTCTAAATGTTTGCATGTCATTTTCATAATAAAATAGCTTATTGATGTGTCAGTGAGTACAAACTAGGTTATGCTGTAATAACAGGCAGTCCTGAAATACTGAGTTAAAGATTTATTTCTCACTTATGCTACATATCTGCCTGAGATTGGCATGGAGGCTTTTTTGTTGTAATTATTCAGGGACCTTGGAGGGAGTCATTTTCTTCTCAAACATTACCAGTCCCTCTATGCCCCAGGGCAAGAGGTTCTTGCACTGCCTATTTTTTAATAAGTACTCCAACTTAGTTACATGTCCCCCACTCAAACACAAGGAAGTTCCATCCTACAAAGACCCTACTCTTTTCCTGACATATGAAGCAATACATTCAGCTGTTTAACATCTCAAAGTCACAGTTCCAAATAAAACCCAGATGTTGTACTAAAACAGAGCCCGACAAGTGCAACTAATTTTAATCTTAATAATAATTGTATGAAGGAGGTACTATCACCATTTTATACATGATGAAACTGAGATCCGAGAGGATGAATGACTTACTGTGGTCATACAGCTGTAATGGTAGTGCTGGCATAGATAGTTTGACTTCATGGGCCGTACTCTTAACTACTACACATTCAATTCAAGTTTCCTCAACTGAGCTTATCATCTGCCTACCATCTTCCCATAATCCTACATTTATTCTTTTGAATTTTCCTAATTTAGGTAAAGGGCACACTACCAGCTGTCTTGTTGTAAATGTCACCAATCTGGGACTTGTCCATGGTTCCTTTCTTTCTGTCAAGTTCCACGTCCAATTCAAACTAGCTCTCAAGGAAGGCTGACCTTTGCCACCTTCTTCTCTCTTCCTAGTACTGCAATCCTTCTCTCAATGATCTCTGGCATGCTGCCGCTATGGTCTATTCTCCACCAAGCAATCAGAATGAATTTTTAAGAATCTGTATCTGAAGAATTTGATGTGTTACTCCTTTGTTAAAAACACTACAATAATTTCCCAAGACATAAGGTATGATGTTTTATTATTGTTCCTTCTGCTGCTGAAACAGCGCCTCCCCCAACACACACACACACAGAGACACACACAGAGACACACACACACACACACACACTCTCTCTCTCTCTCTCAGCTAATTACGGCAAATTTCAGCTTAACTGTAACTTCTTTACAAAGGCCTCCAGATAGGGTTATGTCCCTCCGCCCTCCCTTTTCGAATTGAAGTATAATTAGTTTATAATGTTGTGTTAGTTTCTGGTGTACAGCAAAGTGATTCAGTCATATATGTGCTGTGTGTGTGCTTAGTCACTCAGTTGTGTCCAAGTCTTTGTGACCCCATGGAGGACTGTAGTCCGCCAGGTTCCTCTGTCTGTGGGATTCTCCAGGCAAGAATACTGGGGTGGCCATGCCCTTTTCTCTAGGTGATCTTCCCAACCCAGGGATAGAACCCTGGTATCCCACATTGCAGGCAGATTCTTTACTGTCTGAGCCACCAGGGAAACTCAAAAATACTGGATTGGGTGGCCTATCCCTTCTCCAGGGGATCTTCCCAACCCAGGAATCAAACCAGAGTCTCCTGCACTGCAGGCAGATTCTTTACCAGCTGAGCTACCATATATATATATATATATATATATATATATATATATATATTCTTTCTTCAATTCTTTTCCATTATAGTTTATTAAAGGATATTGAATATAGTTCCCTGAGCTACACAGTAGGTCCTTTTTATATACAATAGTGCATATATGTTAATCCCAAACTCCTCATTTATCCCCACCTTGCCCCTTTGGTAATCATAAGTTTGTTTTCTGTGTCTGTGAGTCTATTTCCATTTTGTAGATAAGGTCATTTGGATCATTTTTTAGATGCCACATATAAGTGATATTATATGATATTTGTGTTTATCTGACTGACTTCTTGTAAGGAAAGAGCAAATTAGCCAAGATGGTGTTGTCAAGCTCTCTCGCCCTGAGCCCTCTTGCTCTCACTGTGTTTTGTTTAGTTTAGTTCAGTTGCTCGGTTGTGTCCAACTCTTTGCAACCCCATAGGATGCAGTACACCAGGCTTCCCTGTTTATCACCAACACCCGGAATTACTCAAACTCATGTCCATTGAGTGGGTGATGCCATCCAACCATCTCATCCTCTGTCGTCTCCTTTCCCTCCCGCCTTCAATCTTTCCCAGCATCAGGGTCTTTTCAAATGAGTCAGTTCTTCACATCAGGTGGCCAAAGGATTGGAGTTTCAGCTTCAGTATCAGTCCTTCCAAAGAATATTCAGTGAGGAAGAAGAATGGAACTGGGGGAATTAACCTGCCGGACTTCAGGCTCTATTACAAAGCCACAGTCATCAAGACAGTATGGTACTGGCATAAAGACAGAAATATAGATCAATGGAACAAAATAGAAAGCCCAGAGATAAACCCACGCTCCTATGGACACCTTATCTTCGACAAAGGAGGCAAGAATATAAAATGGAGAAAAGACAGTCTCTTTAACAAGTGGTGCTGGGAAAACTGGTCAGCCACTTGTAAAAGAATGAAACTAGAACACTTCCTAACACCATACACCAAAATAAACTCAAAATGGATTAAAGATCTAAATGTAAGACCAGAAACTATAAAACTCCTAGAGGAGAACGTAGGCAAAACACTCTCCGACATAAATCACAGCAGGATCCTCCAAGACCCACCTCCTAGAATATTGGAAATAAAAGCAAAAATAAACAAATGGGACCTAATTAAAATCAAAAGCTTCTGCACAGCAAAGGAAACTCTAAGCAAGGTGAGAAGACAGCCTTCAGAATGGGAGAAAATAATAGCAAATGAAGCAACTGATAAAGGATTAATCTCCAAATTATACAAGCAGCTCCTGCAGCTTAATTCCAGAAAACTAAGTGACCCAATCAAAAAATGGGCCAAAGAACTAAACAGACATTTCTCCAAAGAAGACATAAAGATGGCTAATAAACACATGAAAAAATGCTCAACATCCCTCATCATCAAAGAAATGCAAATCAAAACCACAATGAGATACCATTTCACACCAGTCAGAATGGCTGCTATCCAAAAGTCTACATGCAATAAGTGCTGGAGAGGGTGTGGAGAGAAGGGAACCCTCTTACACTGTTGGTGGGAATGCAAACTAGTACAGCCACTATGGAGAACAGTGTGGAGATTCCTCAGAAAACTGGAAATAGAACTGCCATATGATCCAGCGATCGCACTCCTGGGCATATACACCGAGGAAACCAGAATTGAAAGAGACACATGTACTCCAATGTTCATTGCAGCACTGTTTATAATAGCCAGGACATGGAAGCAACCTAGATGTCCATCTGCAGATGAATGGATAAGAAAGCTTTGGTACATATACACAATGGAGTATTTCTCAGCCATCAAAAAGAATGCATTTGAATCAGTTTTAATGAGGTGGATGAAATTGGAGCCAATTATACAGAGTGAAGTAAGCCAGAAAGAAGAACATCAATACTGTATATTAACGCATATATATGGAATTTAGAAAAATGGTAACCTGAACCCTGTATAAGAGACTGCAAAAGAGACATAGGCATTTAGAACAGTCTTTGGGACTCTGTGGGAGAGGGTGAAGGTGGAATGATTGGGGAGAATGGAATTGTAGCATGTATATTATCATAAGTGACCAGTCCAGGTTCGACGCATAAATTTTCCTCTGTTCATTTCTTTGCAAAAAAAAAAAAAGAATATTCAGGACCAATTTCCTTTACGATTGACTGGTTTGATCTCCCTGCTATCTAAGGGACTCTCAAGAGTCTTCTCCAACACCACAGTTCAAAAGCATCAATTCTTTGGTGCTCAGCTTTCTTTATAGTCCACCTCTCACATCCATACATGACCACTGGAATAAACCATAGCTTTGACTAGATGGACCTTTGTTGGCAAAGTAATATATCTGCTTTTTAATATGCTGTCTAGGTTGATCGTAGCTTTTCTTCCAAGGAGTTAGTGTCTTTTAATTTCATGGCTGAATTCACCACCTGCAGTGATTTTGGAATCCCCCCAAATAAAATCTGTCACTGTTTCCATTGTTTCTCCATCTATTTGCCATGAAGTGATGGGACCAGATGCCATGATCTTAGTTGTCTGAATGTTGAGTTTTAAGCCAACTTTTTCACTTTCCTCTTTCACTTTCATCACAAGGCTCTTTAGTTCCTCTTCGCTTTCTGCCATAAGGGTGGTGTCATCTGCATATCTGAGGTTATTGATATTTCTCCCGGCAGTCTTGATTCCACCTTGTGCTTCATCCAGCATGGCATTCCTCATGATGTACTCTGGATATAGGTTAAATAAGCAGGGTGACAATATACAGCCTTGATGTACTCCTTCCCTAATTTGGGACCAGTCTGTTGTTCCATGTCCAGTTCTAACTGTTGCTTCATGACCTGCATACAGATTTCTCAGGAGGCAGGTCAGGTAGTATGGTATTCCCATCTGTAAAAATTAAGAATTTTCCACAGTTTGTTGTGATCCACACAGTCAAAGGCTTTGGCAAAGTCAATAAAACAAAAGTAGATGTTTCTCTGAAACTCTCTCGCTTTTTCGATGATCCAATGGATGTTGGCAATTTGATCTCTGGTTCCTCTGCCTTTTCTAAAACCAACTTGAACACCTAGAAGTTCACAGTTCACATACTGTTGAAGCCTGGCTTGGAGAATTTTGAACATTACTTTGCTAGCCTGTGAGATGAGTGCAATTGTGCGGTAGTTTGAGTATTCTTTGGCATTGTCTTTCTTTGGGATTGGAATGAAAACTGATCTTTTTCAGTCCTGTGGCCACTGCTGAATTTTTCCAAATTTGCAGGCATATTGAGTGCAGCACTTTCATGACATCATCTTTTAGGATTTGAAATAGCCTAGCTGGAATTCCATCACCACTAGCTTTGTTCACAGTGATGTTTCTTATGGCCCACTTGAGTTCACATTCCAGGATGTCTGGCTCTAGGTGAGGGATCACACCATCATGGTTATCTGGGTTGTGAAGGTTTTTTTGTATAGTTTTTCTGTGTATTCTTGCTACCTCTTCTTAATATCTTCTGCTTCTTTTAGGTCCATACCATTTCTGTCCTTTATTTTGCCCATCTTTGCCTGAAATGTTCCCTTGGCGTCTCTAATTTTCTTGAAGAGATCTCTAGTCTTTCCTATTCTGTTGTTTTCCTCTATTTCTTTGCACTGATCACCGAGGAAGGCTTTCTTATCTCTTCTTGCTATTCTTTGGAACTCTGCATTCAAATGGGTATATCTTTCCTTTTCTCCTTTGCCTTACTTCTCTTCTTTTCTCAGCTATTTGTAAGGCCTCCTCAGACAACCCTTTTGCCTTTCTGCATTTCTTTTTCTTGGGAATGGTCTTGATCACTGCTTCCTGTACAATGTCACGAACCTCTGTCCATAGTTCTTCAGGCACTCTATCAGATGTAATCCCTTGAATCTATTTGTCACTTCCACTGTATAAAGGGTTTTATTTAGGTCATACCTCAGTGGTATAGCGGTTTTCCCTACTTTCCTCAATGTAAGTCCAAATTTGGCAATAAGGAGTTCATGATCTGAGCCACAGTCGGCTCCCTGTCTTGTTTCTGCTGACTGTATAGAGCTTCTCCATCACGGCTGCAAAGAATATAATGATTTCGGTATTGACCATCTGGTGATGTCCACGTGTAGCAGCATCTTCTCTTGTGTTTTTGGGAGAGGGTGTTTGCTATGACCAGTGTGTTCTGTTCACAAAACTCTACTAGCCTTTGTCCTGCTCCATTCTCTACTCCGAGGCCAAATTTGCCTGTTTCTCCAGGTATTTCTTGACTTTCTACTTTTGCATTCCAGTCCCCTATAATGAAAAGGACAGCTTTTTTGGGGTATTAGTTCTAGAAGCTCTTGTAGGTTCAACTTCAACTTTAGCATTACTAGTCGGGGCAGACTTGGATTACTGTGATAATGATTGGTTTGCCTTGGAAATGAACACAGATCATTCTGTCATTTTTGAGATTGCATCCAAGTACTCCATTTCAGACTCTTTTGTTGACTATGATGGCTACTCCATTTCTTCTAAGGGATTCTTGCCCACAGTAGTAGATATAATGGTTATCTGAGTTAAATTCATCCACTCCAATCCATTTTAATTCCCTGATTCCTAAAATGTTGATGTTCACTCTTGCCATCTCCTGGTTGACCACTTCTAGTTTGCCTTGAAACATGGACATAACATTCCAGGTTCCTATGCAGTGTTGCTCTTTATAGCATCGAACTTTACTCCATCACCAGTCAAATCCACAACTGGGTGTTGTTTTTGCTTTGGCTCCATCTCTTCATTCTTTCTGGAGTTATTTCTCCACTCTTCTCCAGTAGCATATTGGGCACTGACCAGCCTGGTGAGTTCATCTTCAGTGTCCTATCTTTTATGTTTTGTAAATAATGACTATGTAACAGCTGAAATCTCTTATAGTACTGTGCATGCGTGTCACGAGGTACTTGCTTCGTTACGGTCTACTTTTATTCTGTAAGCACATATAAGCTCCACCTAAAAAAGCCTTTGGGGCTCTGTTATGGCTGCATTATTGTTGAATCTTGGTGGTGTGGTGGTATGGGTGTGCTACGGCTGTGTCTGCTGGGTCAACAACAAGAGGAGAGAATGCATCGTGTCTGCTGCTATGGCTGTTGTGCCAATCAGGAGTGAATAAATGTGTTTGCAGTTCCTAGGACTCCCTGAGTTTTCCTCCAGGTTCCCTGCTTGTGCCTTGCCTACCCTGGGTTCTGTGAACAGTGAGAAACAGCAAGACTATTGGCATAGTTGGCAGAATTAACACTTCTCTTAGTATGATAATCTCTAGGTCCATTCATGATGCTGCAAATGGCATTGTTTCATTCTTTTTTTATGGCTGGGTAATATTACATTGCATATATATACCACATTTTTTCCCATTTATCTACTGATGGACATTTAGGTTACTTCAATGTCTTGGCTATTGTGTATAGTGCTGCTATGAATATAGGGTGCATGTATCTTTTTGAATTAGAGTTTTGCCTGGTTATATGCCCAGGAATGGGATTGCTGGATCATATGGCATCTCTATGTTTAGTTTTTTGAGGAATCTCTATACTGTTTTCTACCGTGACTCTGCCAATTTATATTCCCACCAACAGTGTAGGAGGGTTCCCTTTTCTCTACACTGTCTCCAACATTTGTTATTTGTAGACTTTTTAGTGATGGCCATTCTGACTGGTGTGAGGTGATACCTCATTGTAATATTGATTTGCATTTCTTTAACAATTAGAGATGTTGAGCATCTTTTCATGTGCCTGTCGTTATCTTTTTTGTCTTCTTAGGAGAAATGTCTTTTGAGGTCTTCTGCCCTTTTATTGATTGGATTAATTTGGTTTGATGTTATTGTATGAACTGTTTGTATATTTTGAAAAGTAATCTCTTGTTGGTTGCATCAATTGTAAATATTTTTCCCAGTTCATAGGTTGTGTTTACTTTTTGTTTATGGTTTCCTTTGCTATGCAAAAGCTTTTCAGTTTGATTGGGTCCCACTTGTTTATTTTTGCTTTTATTTCTATTGCCTTGAGAGACTGACCTAGGTAAGCATTGCTACAATTTATGTCAGAGAATTATTTTGCCTATGTTCTCTCTAGGAGTTTTATGGTGTCATGTCTTATATGTAAGTCTTTAAGCCATTTTCAGTTTATTTTTGTGCATGATGTATGGGAGTATTCTAACTTCATTGATTTACATACGGATGTCCAGTTTTCCTAACACCACTTGCTGAATAGACTTTCTTTTCTGCATTGTATATTCTTGTCAGATACATACCCTTTTCAATGCTTCCATACTGTGATGTTCTTTTTTCTAAACAGGTCTCAAGCACACATATATTGACTTATTCAGTGCTTATTTTCATCACTAGAAAATAAGCTTCATGATGGTGGGATGAATGTTTGTTTGCTGCTGAATCTGTGGCAACTTAACACAGTGCCGGCAAATAGCGAAGCATTCAATGTATATTTATTGAATGAGTGGATGAATGCATATTACTAGCAACAAATTGCTTGCAATTCACTTCACAGTAAAAGCTAACAGTGCAGTGGAGAACCTCTGGTTGGGCATTGTTGAACTTCTTTAGCTTGCAAAATATGTAATTCAGTGGGAGAAGTCTGGTTCTGATCTTAGATCTGAGTTCAGATGGCAAGTTACCATTGAAATGGGTGACTGTGGGAAAGCTGTTTAAATGCTCTGTTAATACTTTCATCAGGAAACTGAAAAGAATGACCTCAAAGAATTGGCCTGGAAATTTAGCCATGTAATGTTGGTTCTCTTCCTTAGACTATTGCCCTAGAGTCTCTCTGCAGCAATTCACTCCTTGTACTTTTCCAACGTCCTCTTTTGCTGAAGACCTGAAAATGATAGTTCAATATGTGTCCCTCTGCCTACCAGAAACATCAGCCCTATTATTTCTTGCCAATATTTGCCCATTTTTTGAAAATCCAGTTCAGAACTCACCTTTTAAAATAAAATTTCCAATATGCTCCTTTCTGCTGCTTCAGCATTTCAAGAGAAACTTCACTGTATATTGATTTGTTCTTGATCATACCTGGCTTTATGGATATTTCCAGTTGTTGATTACCTGGATAGATTGCAACACCCTGGTGGTGGCTTCTTTGCTTTGTATGCTGCGAAGTGCTTTGTATGAAGTGGACAAGCAAAGTGTTGATCTGTTATTGTTGAATTAATTAATTCATCTAGGAAGTAGAAGTTGTTCTAATCATATTTGTTTCAGGCCAAATAAGTTGTAAGTTTCAGCCAGAACCATCTTAAACAGAAAAGAAGGGGCTCATGTTGACAGGTTATGATGCAGTGACTTTTAGTCTTTATCTTCTTTGACATATATACTAACCCTGGGGTGTTTTTTTTTTTATTTAAAAGCTCAGATTTCTCAAAGAAGTTTTTCCAGTGAGACAGAATAATCAATCTTCTTTAGTCTGTGTGTTAAAGCTGAACACGCTTTAAAAAAAAAAACTTTGAAAAAATACAAACTAATAGCAGGAAAAAAAGAAAAAAAACTCAACAAAAAAATAAATGAATGGAATAGTCCTGTATCTGTAAAATAAATAGACACTATGTTAACCCCCCCCGGCGCCCCCCAAAAATCTTCCAGGTCAGATTACTGGTGAATACCACTTAACATATTCTGCTCAAAAGTCTTCAGAAAGTTGGAGAGGAGCTAATATTTCCCAACACATTTGTGAAACCAACATTATCTTCATAGTGCTCCAATATTCCTCACAAACACACATCTGAAAGACCTTAACAAAGTATTCACAAATTGAGTCCAGCAATATAGAAAAAGTCTAATAAAACCTGATCAACTGAGGTTTATCCCAAAAGGTAAGGCTAGTTCAACATTTGAAAAAATCAATGAAATTTGTTACATGGACAGTCTAAAAGAGAAAATTCTTATTATCATTTCAATAGATGTAAATAAGATTGATAAAATTCAAGAACTATTCATCAAATAAATAAATGAACTCTTAGAAAATTAGGAATAGAAGGGAATGTCCCAGCCTGATAGAGTGCATCTACCAAAGAAATCTACAAAAAAAAAAAAGCTTAATTGTGATTAACTTTTAGATCTTCCCACTAAGATCATAAACAAGAAAGAATTTCCATTGCACTGGAGTTCTAAAAAAGTATAATAAGGCAAGAAATGCAAATAAAAGATGCGTGTTTTGGAAAGAAAAAATTAACACCATTTATACTCTCAGATGACATGATTGTATACATAAAAGATCCCAAAGAATCTAACAAAAAGCTGTTAGATCTTAAAAGAAAATTTTGTGTATTCTCAGGATACAAGAGCAATACATTAAAAAACTCAGCTGTATTTCTATACACTAGGAAGGAACAATTGGAAACAGAAATTGTTTGAAAGTACATTCAATTTACATGTAAAGTAAGTACATTTAAAATAACATCCAGTACACAGAATACTTAAAGATAAACCTAACAGCAGACATAGAGAATAGACTTGTGAATACAGTGGGGGAAGGAGAAAGTGGGATGGATTGAGAGAGTAGCATTGGCATATATACACTGCCATGTGTAAAATAGTTAGCTGGTGGGAAGCTGCTGTATACCACAGGGAGTTCAGCTCGGTGCTCTGTGATGACCTAGAGGGGTGGGGGGCAGGCGCAAGAAGGAGGGCACATATGTATACGTAAAGCTGATTCTCATTGTTATACAGCAGAAACTAACACAACATTGTAGAGAAATTATACTCCAATCAAAAATAAATTTAAAAAGACAAACCTAACAAAATATGTGCAAAATTTGTATGCTAAAGACTAAAAATCATTGATGACAAAAATAATAAAAATCTAAATAAAGTGCTGTCCTATGGATCAGAAAACTCAGTTTTGTCAAAATGTCAATTTCTCCCAAATTGTTGCATAAACTAAGTATAATTCCAATCAAAATCCTAGGAGACTTTTTTTGTAGAAATTAATCAACTGATCCTAAAAATTATATGGAAGGGCAAAGGATCTACAATAGCCAAAACAATTTTGAAAAAGAAAAAAAGTTGGGCGTCTAACTGTACGTGATTTTAAGACTTACTATAAAGCTACAGTAACCAGGAGAGCATGGTTAGGCATGTAAAGCAACTGAATAGATAGACAGCACAGAAACAGACACAAATATTAACTGATTTTCAGCAAATATGCCAAGGCAATACAATAGGAAGGACGGCATTTTCAGTGAATGGTGCTGGGATATTTGAACATCCATTTGTGAAAAATGTCATCATATAGATAGTGCCTCATACTGTATTCAAATGTTACCTAGAAATGGATCAAAAACCTAAATTTAAGCTTAAAACTATAAAATCTCAAACATAGGGAAAAGTTCTTCATGACACTCACTTAGGCAAAGATTTCTTAGAAAGGACACCAAAAAATCCATTTAAAAAGTTGATAAGCTAGATTTTATCAAAATTTAAAACTTCTGCTCTTAAAATGACATAATGAAGAGAAAAAAAGGACAAACCACGGGACAGGTAGAGAACTGGTAACCAGAATACACAGAACTCTCAAAACTCAAGGAAACCAACAAACCATTAATGTGCGTAAAAGATCTGAGGAGATACATCATCAAAGAGGTACACAAAGCAAATAAGCACATGAAAAGATGTCAGAGTCATTAGGTGGCAGTGTCACTAGTGGGTGGGGGAAATGTAGTTTAGAAGAACAGTGTGATACCATTACACATCTGTTATAATGGCTCAAATAACAACAAACCGAAAATGCAAAATGCTGGCGAAGGTACTGAGTAACTGGAACTCTCGTACATATACTGGTGGAAATGCAAAATGGTACAGCCTCTTAGGGGAAGAGTTTGATAGTTTCTTACAGATCCACAGAGAAACCTTTTCTTTTTTTTAACAGTTTTATTCATAATAACCCAAACTAAAAACAACCAAACAGCCAATTACTGTATGGAAAAATGAATTTTGGTACATTCTTATAATGGAATATTATTCGGTAATAATAACGAATGAACTAACAACACACACACAACGTTACTGAATTATTTATTTTTTATTATTTTTGACTGTGCTGGGTCTTCGTTGCTGCACGCAGGTTTTCTTTCGTTGCAGTGTGCAGGCTTCCCACTGTGGTGGCTTCTCTTGTTGCGGAGCACAGACCCTAAGGTCACATGGGCTCTAGTAGTTGTGGCTGCTGGGCTCTGTAGTGGTTGTCCCCAGGCTCCAAAATGAGGGCTCAATAATTGTGACACGTGGGCTTAGTTGCTTCCATGGAATGTAGGATCTTCCCAGACCAGGGATGCGATCAGTGTCCCTTGCATTACAAGGCAGATTCTTAACCACTGGACCACCAGGGAAGCCCAACATTATTGAATTTAAAAGCAATTTGATAAGTAAAAGAAGTCAGATTCAAAAGGTTTCAAACTGTATGATTCCATTTATCAATATATGACATTCTGGAAAAGGCAGAAATAGAAATTAGATCTTTGGTTGCCAGGGGCTAGGGTAGGACTGGGGATTGATTGCAAAGAAGCGTGAAGGACCTTTTTAAGATGATGAAAGTATTCTCTACCTTGATTGCAGGATTGGTTACATGATTGTATAAACTCTCAAAATACAGAGTACATTCGGAAAGATGAATTTTATTGTCTGTTAATTGCACTTCAATTTTAAAAAATCAACATTTTACAGGCTTCCTAAAGAAAGCCAATGTGAACGAAATGATAAGAGAATCAAAACCAGCTCAGTATGACCACTCCAATGTCTTTTCTGCTCCAGTTGCTGCTCTAAACACCTTCCCACCTGGAGCTGGGCTTATGGTCATGAGCAGGTGGATTCAGGAGGGAAGGAGGAAACTCTGCTTTCCGAGCATTAGCTCAACACTGTTTGGCTGGGAATGCCTTGCTTCATTCAGGGAAGACAGCACCAAAATTTTAAAAAGTCCCAAATAAACAACCCCCCTCGCCCCTAAACCCAGCCAAACACAAAACAACTACTCTGCTTAAAAATAGTAATTAAAAAAAGAAATTTTCATCACATTTAGAGGAATCTGTCTGACTTTAATAGTTTTTAATTAACCCAGTTTGCTAATGAGTTAAAGCCATCTTCAGAAGGGATGTTTCTCTTTTCCAATTTTCACATTTCATTAAACCCATAAATTCTGCATCTTGGATGTTTTCTTCCCCACCTCTCAATATGTGCATTTCAAAAGAAATAGTCTCATCCTTGAGGTACGAGGAAAGCTTCCAGCGTGTTTTGCCAAAAAACCCATTTATTGGGGTAGAGAGCAATTGCCCAACAATGAAAAATTGTGAGGTAGTACTCAAGAGATTCTTGCAGCTCGCCAAACTAGTGCAACAGCTGCAAAGGCGTTCTAAGTAAAAGAGTGCAGGTCAAATAGTATCCTGAATTTTACGTTTTGGAAGACTTAGTCTTTTTCCCCTCTAAGAGTCTCAGTATAAGATCTCATCAAGCATACTGCATATTGCCAAACACATCTGAAAATTCAAAGAACAGCACCAAGGTGTTTTATTTCAAATGTTGGGCCCCACTATTTCCCATAACAGTTGATTATTTTCCCTTCTGTGCTTGAGGGACAGAGTGGAAATTTGGGTGATTCCCATGCCTTAGGATCTGGCATAAAAATATATGACAGCCATATTTCTGAGAGGTTTTTCTTTTTCACAATTAATAACTTTTTTTTTCCTGTTGTCAAGTCTTGTTTCCCATACTTTGACAGAGAAATACAATTATTCTATTTAGAAGGGTACAGAAAATTGGTATAATCAGATCTTCCCAAAAGTCCTTGCTGGTTTTCTACAAATCATACCTTACCTGTACCAGATCCATTATTTTCTTATTTTTGTGAGATTAGTATGATAGTATTTAATGGCATGAAAGTTCTGGGAGAAATGTGATTGTATGAAAAATAAGTCTTGAAAATAGCTACTGGACACAATTACTGCCAGACACCCCACAGAGACTGAGCTAGAACTGTGTTTGAGTGTCTCCTGTGGAGGTATGGGTCAGCAGTGGCCTGCCACAGGGGCAGGGGCTCTGGGTGCAGCAGACCTGGGTATGACATAAGCCCTCTTGGAGGAGGTCGCCATTAACCCCACCACAGAACCGACAGAACTTATATTGGACTGGGGAAACAGACTCTTGGAGGGCATAAACAAAACCTTGTGTGCACCAGGACCCAGGAGAAAGGAGCAGTGACCCCAAATGTGACTGACCCAGACCTGCCTGTGAGTGTTCAGGAGTCTTCGGCAGAGGCATGGGTTGGCAGTGGCCTGATGCAGGGTTGGGGACACTCAGTGTAGCAGTGCATGCATGGGACCTTTGGAAGGAGGTCACCATTATTTTCATTACCTCCATCATATTTTGGCCTCAGGTCAAACAACAGGGAGGGAACACAGCACCAACCGTCAGCAGATAATTAAATTAAAGATTTACTGAGCATGACCCAGTTCATCAGAACAAGACCCAGTCTCTCCCATCAGTAAGCTTCCATAAGCTTCTTGTCCTTATCCATCAGAGGGCCAAGAGAATGGAAATCACAGTCACAGAAAACTAATCAAACTGATCACATGGACCACAGCCTTGTCTAACTCAATGAAACTATGTGCCATACCATGTAGGACCACCCAAGAGGGATGGGTCATGGTGGAGAGTTCTGACAAAATGTGTTCCCCTGGGGAAGGGAATGGCCAACCACTTCAGTATTCTTGCCTTGAGAACCCCATGAACAGTATGAAAAGGCAAAAAGATAGGATACTGAATGAGGAATTCCCCAGGTCAGTAGGTGCCCAATATGCTACTGGAAGTCAGTGGAGAAATAACTCCAGAAAGAATGAAGAGACAGAGCCAAAGAAAAAAGAATACCCAGTTGTGGATGTGACTGGTGATGGAAGTAAAGTCTGATGCTATAAAGAACAATATTGCATACGAACTTGGAATATTAGGTCAATGAATCAAGGCAAACTAGAAGTGGTCAAACAGGAGATGGCAAGAGTGAACATCAACATTTTAGGAATTGGGGAACTAAAGTGGATTGGAATGGATGAATTTAACTCAGATGACCATTATATCTACTACTGTGGGCAAGAATCCCTTAGAAGAAATGGAGTAGCCATCATAGTCAACACAAGACTCTGAAATGGAGTACTTGGATGCAATCTCAAAAATGACAGAATGATCTATGTTCATTTCCAAGGCAAACCATTCATTATCACAGTAATCCAAGACTATGCCCCGACCAGTAATGCTGAAGAAATTGAACTGAAGACCTACAAGACCTTCTAGAACTAACACCCAAAAAAGACATCCTCTTCATTATGGGGGACTGGAATCCCAAAGTATGAAGTCAAGAAATACCTGGAGTAACAAGTAAATTTGGCCTTAGAGTACAAAATGAAGCAGGGCAAAGGCTAATAGAGTTTTGCCAAGAGAACGCACTGGTCATAGCAAACACCCTCTTCCAATAACACAAGAGAAGACTGTACACATGGACATCACCAGATGGTGAATACCAAAATCATATTGATTATATTCTTTGTAGCCAAAGATGGAGAAGCTCTATACAGTCAGCAAAAACAAGACAGGGAGCTGACTGTGGCTCAGATCATGAACTCCTTTTTGCCATATTAGGACTTACATTGAGTAAAGTAGGGAAAACCGCTAGACCATTGAGGTATGACCTAAATCAAATCCCTTATGATTATACAGTGGAGATGACAAATAGATTCAAGGGATTACATCTGATAGAGTGCCTGAAGAACTATGGATGGAGGTTTGTGACAGTGTACAGGAGGCAGTGGTCAAGACCATCCCCAAGAAAAAGAAATGCAAAAAGGCTAAATGGCTGTCTGAGGCGGCCTTACAAGTAGCTGAGAAAAGAAGAGAAGTAAGGCAAAGGAGAAAAAGAAAGATATACCCATTTGAATGCAGAGTTCCAAAGAATAGCAAGGAGAGATAAGAAAGCCTTCCTCAGTGATTAGTGAAAAGAAATAGAGGAAAACAATAGAATGGGAAAGACTAGAGATCTCTTCAAGAAAATTAGAAATACCAAGGGAATATTTCATGCAAGGATGGGCACAATAAAGGACAGAAATGGTATGGACTTAATAGAAGCAGAAGATATTAAGAAGAGGTGGCAAGAATACATAGAAGAACTATACAAAAAAAATCTTCATGACCCAGATAACCACGATGGTGTAATCACTCACCTAGAGCCAGACATCCTGGCGTGCGAAGTCAGGTGGGCCTTAGAAAGAATCACTACTAACAAAGCTAGTGGAGGTAATGGAATTCCAGCTAAGCTTTTTCAAATTCTAAAAGATGCTGCTGTGAAAGTACTGCCTTCAATATGCCAGGACATCTGGAAGACTCAGCAGTAACCCCAGGACTGGAAAAGGTCAGTTTTCATTCCAATCCCAAAGAAAGGCAATGCCAAAGAATGTGCAAACTACCACACAATTGTACTCATCTCACACGCTAGCAAAGTGATGCTCAAAATTCTCCAAGCCAGGCTTCAACAGTATGTGAACTGTGAACTTCTAGGTGTTCAAGCTGGATTTAGAAAAGGCAGAGGAATCAGAGATCAAATTGCCAACATCCACTGGGTCATCGAAAAAGCAAGAGAGTTCCAGAAAAACATCTACTTCTGCCTTATTGACTATGTCAAAGCCTTTGACTGTGTGGATCACAACAAACTGTGGAAAATTCTTAATTTTTACAGGTGGGAATACCAGACCATCTGACCTGCCACCTGAGAAACCTGTATGCAGGTCAGGAAGCAATAGTTAGAACTAGACATGGAACAACAGACTGGTTCCAAATCAGGAAAGGAGTACTTCAAGGCAGTATATTGTCACCCTGCTTTTAACTTATATCCAGAGCACATCATGAGAAGCCCTGGGCTGGATGAAGCACAATCTGGAATCAAGATTTCTGGGAGAAATATCAATAACCTCAGATATGCAGATGATGGCACCCTTATGGCAGAAAGCGAAGAGGAACTAAAGGGCCTCGTGATGAAAGTGAAAGAGGAGAATCAAGAAGCTGGCTTAAAACTCAGCATTCAAAAAACTAAGATCATGGCATGTGGTCCCATCACTTTATGGCAAATAGACGGGGAAATAATGGAAACAGTGACAGACTTAATTTTTGGGGGGCTCCAAAATCACTGCAGATGGTGACTGCAGCCATGAAATTAAAAGCAGCTTGTTCCTTGGAAGAAAAGCTATGACCAACCTGTGCTAACAAAGGTCCATCTAGTCAAAGCTATGGTTTTTCCAGTAGTCATGTATGGATGTGAGAGTTGGACTGTAAAGAAATCTGAGCACTGAAGAATTGATTATTTTGAACTATGGTTTGGAGAAGACTCCAGAGTTCCTCCAAAGGAAATCAGTCCTGAATATTCATTGGAAGGACTGATGCTGAAGCTGAAGCTCCAATACTTTGGCCACCTGATGTGAAGAACTGACTTGTTTGAAAATACTCTGGTGCTTGGAAATGTTGAAGGCAGGAGGAGAAGAGGACAACAGAGGAAGAGATGGCTGGATGGCATCACCGACTCAATGGACATGAGTTTGAGTAAATTTCTAGAGTTGGTGATAGACAGGGTGGCCTGGCATGCTGAAGTTCATGAGGTCACAAAGAGTTGGACATGACTGAGTGACTGATCTGAACTGAAGGAGAAAATATGTTTTCTCAAACCATCAGAACAACTTTTATTTTACTCTATTTGTCTCAATTTCTTATAACTTTTGCTTAATTTTTTAAATTAAAATGGACTGATCTGAATTATATTTGGGAAGACTTTCTATATGAAACAATCAAGAGTATGATTCTTGCCAAGAAAATCTGATTACAACATAGAACATGAGGAAAGCTTCTATAATATAGGATTTCCATATTCTAATATGAGAGGGACCATGGCAATAATATCTCCCTTTCTTAGGTATTTGAACTGAAGATTTCTAAGACAGAACACTTGTATTTAACCCTCCTGAACTTCTTTCTATCTTATTATGTGCTTATGTTTAAAGTAATTTTCCCCTCTTTATGTACTTCAGCTTCCAAATTTTACCCATCGCCACATCTCAAATATAGCTCAGATCTGTCCAGTTTTCTACATCCCTGAAAAACTAGTCCAAGCCACTATCTTCTCTTTTCCAAAGGAGGGGTTGTCATATTTGTTTTGTAAAGGGACAGATAGTGAATATTTTTGCCTATAATGTCCATATTGATAGTGAACATTGTCCATGGCAACTGCTCAACTCTGCCATTGTAGCACAAAAGCAGCCATAGGCAATACATAAATGTAGCTGAGTTCCATTAAAATTTTATTTATAAAAGCAGACCATTGCAAACAGTTTGCAGACAACTGATCTGGACAACCTCAATAAGATTTTCACTCCCCACATGCACTCTAGCTCCCCTCCTATTCCTTCATACTGCAGCCAGGCTGATCGCTTCACAATTTAGATGTGATCACTTCACAATTTAGATGTGATCACTTCACATCTACCAATGACTTTCCATTGCCCTAAAGGTCTAAAATTCTTATCATGGCCAAAGGCCCTGTACTTTCTTGTCTGACTACTCCAGCCTCATGAAGTATGACTCTCTTTTTCACTCTCCATATTTCATTCATAAGGACCATTCTCCTCCTTGAAAATCTCTCTTCAACTGTTTTCACTCAGTTAATTCCTATTTACCCAAGTCTCAGTTTATATGTCATTTCCTTATTAATAAAAAGATATTTGGCCACCATCTTTACTTGGGCTAATGTAGCTAACTCAGCACTTACTTCATAGCAGGTGCAATTAAATAATTTTTTTTATTATTTACTTAATGTTTGTCTCATTAAATAATGTTATCTGAGTCTAAGGACCACATCATGCTTACTGCTGTATTTCCTGAGTCCAACATAGTGCTAGATACATAGTACATATATCCATTAGTAATACACCTGGCTGCAAATAACTGAACCTGATTGCAATACCTGAATGAAATAGGGGTTTATCTTTGTCATACAGGATAAAGGCTGAAGATAGACAGTCCTGGGCTTGTATGGTATCTCCATAATATATTCAAATCTCAGTGTTACATGTCTTTTTCTTTATTACTATATCCTCTTGGTTGCAAAATAACTGCCATTGTTCCAGGAATTGCATCTGCATTCTATACAGAGACATCAAAGATACTGCCCAATGACTCTGTCCTCTTTTTTTTAATAGAGTGACTGTGTTATTGTGTTGCTTTAGTTGCTAAGTCATGCCTCACTCTTTTGCAACCCCATGGACTGTACCCCACCAGGCTCCTCTGTCCATGGGATTTCCCAGGCAAGAATACTGAAGTGGGTTGTCATTTCCTTCACCAGGGGATTCTCTCCTCCTTTTTAAAAACAAATTTTTCTCTTCCCCTCTTATCGTCTAGACCTGATCACATGGTAACACCTAGTTGGAATTGAGTCTGGCAGGTTTCTCTTTTAGCAGAACACATTGATATCTTGAAAAAGATGGGATTGTATTAGTAAGGATCAAAAGGAGAATGACTATCAAATAGACAAGTAGTGTCTGCCCTATTAAGCCTTCCCTGATGGCTCAGCAGATAAAGAATCTGCCTACAATACAGGAGACACAGGAGACGGGTTCAATCCCTGGGTCAGGAAGATCCCATGGAGAAGGAAATGGCTACTCACTCCAGTATTCTTGCCTGGAAAATTCCATGGACATAGGAGCCCTTATGGCAGAAAGTGAAGAGGAACTCAAAAGCCTCTTGATGAAAGTGAAAGAGGAGAGTGAAAAGGTTGGCTTGAAGCTCAACATTCAGAAAACAAAGATCATGGCATCTGGTCCCATCACTTCATGGGAAATAGATGGAAAAACAGTGGAAACAGTGCCAGACTTTATTTTTTGGGGCTCCAAAATCACTGCAGGTGCTGAATGCAGCCATGAAATTAAAAGACGCTTACTCCTTGTAAGGAAAGTTATGACCAACCTTGCTAATATATTAAAAAGCAGAGAAATTACTTTGCCAACAAAGGTCCGTCTAGTCAAGGCTATGGTTTTTCCCGTGGTCATGTATGGATGTGAGAGTTGGACTGTGAAGAAAGCTGATCGTCGAAGAATCGATGCTTTTGAACTGTGGTGTTGGAGAAGACTCTTGAGAGTCCCTTGTACCACAAGGAGATCCAACCAGTCCATTCTAAGGGAGATCGATCCTGGGTGTTCATTGGAAGGACTGATGCTAAAGCTGAAACTCCAATACTTTGGCCACCTCATGCAACGAGTTGATTCACTGGAAAAGACTCTGATGCTGGGAAAGGTTGGGGGCGGGAGGAGAAGGGGACGACCGAGAATGAGATGGCTGGATGGCATCACCGACTCTGTGGACATGAGTTTGAGTGAACTCCGGGAGTTGGTGATGGACAGGGAGGCCTGGCGTGCTGTGATTCATGGGGTCGCGGAGAGTCGGACACGACTGAGCGACTGAACTGAACTGAACTGAGGAGCCCTACTAGGCAAGTTCAATAAATATTTTTGAGTCACCTAAGGAAAACTTCAAAACTGATTCAAAGTTGAAATAATTTTACCATAGAAAAAGAATGTGAATAACAGTGGCACCTGGACCTATATAAATTTTCTTATTTTTAACAAATTTCACACTTGTGCTTAATTTTCTAGGTCTTCTTTTGCTGTAACCATTTTCAAAGTTCAGGAAAAGGGCATTTAGAGGGGCAAAATCCAAACTTCTAACAATTGTTTGACATTTTTGGCTTTTGCTTTTGCAGAGATTTTCAAACAACACTATGCTGGAATGGTTTTACTAATAGACTCATTTTAAGCCAACATTATTTTCTTTGGAAATACCTTATTACAAAATTATAATATATAAATATTTTAGCAGTAATAACATGGGTAATAGTCCTTAATGGCCTGATCTGCCTATAGGCTTCTAGTTCAAGGTATGGTGTTATTTTCAGGCAACACTATAAAATTCTGATTTTATGTTGTCCTGCTGTGAACATCTTCAAGTCAAATAGCAGAAGTGATGCTCTTCCCTTATTTAATTTTTTAATAGCTCCCTAACCTACATTCAGGAGGTAGGTAATATAAAATGTTACCAAAAGACAGCAAATCTTCTGCTGTTTGTTTTCCTTTCAGTGCAAGTTTTTTTTTTTTTGCGGTTCTGATTCAGTTTAGAAAAGTGAAAATTAGATTTTCCTGGGGTATTAAAGAACAGGAGCAAATGTGGTTTTAAGATCAAGGTACAGTATTAAGAATTTTACAGTGCTTACTAGCACTTGAGAATTTGTTATCTGGAAAACTGAAATCCTTTCATAAATATCAGTCTCTTGGTCAATGTCCTGGAGCCATTGACCTGCTCAGCTCCCTGACCCCTTTTCCTGGTGAGTGCTCCCTGATTCTCTTTTGGGGAACCACCTCTCCCATTGTGTGCAGATGTGGCAGGGTTTCTAGGACTCAAGCCAGCACTTGGAGTCCTCTTGTAAGATTTTGCATCACATCTTCTGTGGTTGGAGTTCGTTTATCAAACCACTGTCACCAAATGAGACCACTCAGAGGCTGCCTTGCTTCCTGTCTTTCTATGACATGACTCTCCAAAGTCCCTTCGATTCTGTGAGCTGGTCCACATCCTTCCAACAAACACCTTTTCTGTTGACTCCAGTGATTGCAACTGCAAAGTCCTAGTGATACATACAATCCATTAAACTGGAATATAAGCTCCATGACACAGGGGCTGTGGTGGAGACAGCTAGAGAATTACCCAGTGCCCTTTCTCCTTTACCAGCAGATTTCCAGTTTTATTTGGTGTGGAAATATGTCCAGCAAAAATGTTCACCCTGACATTGGTTTACAGCTAGCAGTAACCCTGTTACAGCCAGCTATAGCTCTGGTCAATGACATGAGCAGAAGTCTGTTGGAGATTTCTGGGAAGCCTTCACTTTTCTAACACAGGCATTGCCACATCCTTCTCCCTTCCTCCTGCTTGATTGGAATGTAGATATAATTCCTGACAGCATGATCATGAAACAGAAAGCAGGAGTACTAAACCAGCCTGATGAGGAGCTGAGCAGAAAGGTGGAAAGAAACTGGGTCCCTAATGGCCTCACAGCACATCCTACAGTTCTGGCTGCCTCGCTTGTGATTTCTTAAGTGAAAATCATGGAACACACTTTGGTAGTCACTGGAGTGGGACTTTCCATTCCTTAGAGTTATTCCGGTTCCTAACTGTTAGGGGTGCTTTGTCTACTTCATTCAGCGTTTAAACCTCTGCCCCTGAAACAATATCTGGCATAGGGTAGTTGTTAAAATACATTTGTTGGATGAATGAATGATCATCACTAATTAGAACCCTCATTTCTGTGGATTAATCATCCCAATTTCACAGATGGGGAAAATGGTACATACATTTATTTATTTATTATTTATTTTCGTTTCACATATGACAACATACATGTTTCAATGTCATTCTCTCAAATCATCCCACCCTCACCCTCTCCCACAAAGTCCCAAAGACTGTTCGATACAACTGTGTCTCTTTTGCTGTCTCGTATACAGGGTTATATTTCCATCTTTCTAAATTCCATATATATGTGTTAGTATACTGTATTGATGCGTTTCTTTCTGTCTTACTTCACTCTGTATAATAGGCTCCAGTTTCATCCACCTCATTAGAACTGATTCAAATGCATTCTTTTTAATGGCTGAGTAATACTCCATGGTACATACATTTAATAGACTTGCAGTTAGTGGCTATATCACTAATTTACATTCTTATGCATGTAAATTGCAGAAAATAAAGCTGTCTGAAGAGAAAGAATGTATGTAAAGAAGAGAATAATTACTTATTAATAACTTCTGAACCAGGAAATATGGAAAAGTGAGATATTTCAGAATTTGAGGCTCTATGTTGGTCCTTCATCCCATTGCCCTAATATATTTCTGTCAATAGTTGTGCTTACTAACTTAAGCTTCATGCTCAATTGAATGTACAATACCTTGTTCTTCAGAGATAAGATAGAACAACTGGTCTGCAATCTGTGAGACATAAACTCTGAATTATTTCCCCAACAGCCATAAAACTTCAGGGCAGAGCTACCTTTATTACCTTGACCAATCCTTGTCATCATATTTGTTATGAATCTATGTTTCTTAGCTCTACCCTTTGACTCTTGGCTCTATGATGCTGGGGTTGGGACTCTGCACACCACTTTTTTCTCCACCAGCTGGCTCCTGTTGAATCCCACCAACAGGAGACACTAGAGGAGACTGGAAGGCAGGAGGAGGAAAGGGGGACTTGGTCCTTCTGTCTTTTTTGTTGTTGTTGCTACCACCAGTGTCACCCCAGCAATGGCCCTTCATCCTCTCACTGGCAATTTGCTCGAGTCCCCAACTTTGTCATTGGCTCACCCAGAACTTGCCTCATCATCCCACATAAGAGGTACTAGGATCGTCAAAAAAGAGTCACTTTCCCTGAGGTCTGAGTACCAGCTCAGTGGGGTGCTTCTTCCAACATCAGAGGCTTGAAACACTCCCACCTTCTCCCTTTGTTTCCTGAGCCCTAAGGGAAAGAAGTTACCCTCTCTTGTGTTACCATGGATTCCCTTTTGCCTTTCAGTACTCCAACACCATCAAACCAGGCCCTTATATCTTATTTTCTTTGCTAAAATACTGAGGTAGTTTCTCTTTTCCTAGCTTGACATAAAGTGATATGTGTATCTTGTCTAACATAGCAGAATGGTGGCTGGTAGGCCTTGCCTTGTGTGAACAACCTCCTTTACATTGGTCTTTAACAAACCTTCTTCTACCAAAATAGCTCCTCTTTATATAGTATTTGGTTTCCATGTAAGATTCTTGGGCCACAGGCTCAAAAAGGTTGGAAATCATGGAACTGAGCTAACTGATCCTTGATAACTGAGAAGTGATTTAAGTAAAGAACTTAAGATATGTGTAGTTCATAAAAACTTTAAGTGGAAGTCACTCAGTTGTGTCTGACTCTTTGTGACCGCATGGACTGTAGTCTGCCAGGCTCCTCTGTCTATGGAATTCTTCAGGCCAGATTAATAGAGTGGATAGTTGTTCCCTTCTCCAGGAAAATCTTCCCAACCCAGGTCGCCCACATTGCAGGTGGATTCTTAACCATCTGAACCACCAGGGAAGCCCAAGAATACTGGAGTGGGTAGCCTATCCTTTTTCCGTGGGAACTTCCTGACCCAGGAATTGAAACGGGGTCATCTATATAGCAGGTGGATTCTTTACCAGCTAAGCTACCCACTGTAGTAAATAAAACTGCAAGCACATTAAAGAATATTAAATAGTTAATTTAAAAAACCAATACCTGTTAGGTTTTTGAAATCCAAAGCTGTTATCTCCTCAACATCCTCCTAACTGGTTGCAGTGATTTTGCCCCATGAAAATCCTCACCATCCTTCAAGACTCAGCTTCACTCCTATTCCTGTCTAGAGAGCCTCCCCTAACCTCCCCTAATAAGCTGGTGTTCATCGCTTCCTCTGTAAACTTTGTGACACAGAGTCAATTCACTCCGTCAAGTATGGCACTTGTTTTTGCTCCGCAATGAGATTATGAGTCCTTAAGACAGAGAACAAGGACTTTTCACTGGCATTTCCTATTAGAGGCGGTACTTGGTCCTGTCTAACTAGATAACAAGAAGTAGGGGAAAGAGCAGAGAATTGAGAATTAGAAGAATTGAGAATTAGAACATTTGATCTGATGTCAGGTATGTCATTCATTCACCAATGTTCATGGAGCACCTTCCTAATGTTAATAATTTTTTCGGGTCTCAGTTGCATCATCTGTGAAGTAAAGAGAATAATGCCCATCTTATAGGTTATGTTGGGATATTTATGAGATAATTCATTTAAAACTGCTCTATAACTGTTAACTGTTATATCATAGTAAATGTTCTAAATGCACCTGTTGAATAAAATATTATATGGTCAATATTCTCAAGGCAATTATGCAAACAGATCTGAGTATTTTCTCTTGGTCACTTGATCTCTTTAGGGCTTTATGATATTCTAATTTTGTTGTGTCACTCACAGTTGTTAAGGGCCTTAAATGTTCTCAGGAATGCTGGCTATTACCACCACATCATTGGACATGCAATCAAATACCGGTGATATGGCCACTACAAATTGTCCATCAGCTTCTGGAACTTTGCCATGACCCCATTCAGCCAAAAAGCTCAGGCTTGAATTGATCAGACATCCAAGAAGTTACATAGAAAATTCCCTTAAAGGCCTGCAACAGAAAGAATTGAACAGGGATCAGTGATGACCTGACTCATCAATGCTGAATATGGGAATAATGCTCCCGGTTGCTGAAAGCCTTGGCTTTTCTCTCTCTTTTGTCTCTTCTCTCCTAATTTTAAGCATTATTATTTCCTCCATCATTTTTAAGGGGTTCCCAGAATACAATATAATGAACATTCTTTTATAAAATGTCCTATCTGAAAATGTTCTCTCCTTCCATTTAAAATATTTTTTAATGTAAAATAAGGATAATCTGATTTTGGTTTGCATCAGGGACCACCCATCTAAAGTAGTTCCAGTTTATATTTCTGGAAATTACCTAGAGCTAGAGAGTGGAATGCCTTTATTTGGGTTGCCTTGAAAGCAGAGCCTGAGATAAGGAATTGGATGCAGATGGTTTGTTTAGGGGGTGATCCTAGGAAGCAGGAGTGAGGGAGTTGGGCATGAGTCAGGAGAGGAGGAGTAGTTTGCTGGGAGCATTGTGAGGAGGCAAGTCTACTGAGATCACCTGAACAGCTAACAGAATGCCACCCAGAATTGTCCTCCTGAAAGACAGTGGTTCTTGCTCCCTATCAGTTGAAGGTTTCCCCATAAGCTCTACCTGCCCTGCATGTTCAGGCTGTATTCCTCATGCCCAGACAAATAAGCTCCAAAGTATAGTGCAGAATGCTGAGTGCAGAGTCCCATTTGAGATGGAATACTTGCAGCATGAGGTGGGACAGCAGGCATGTAACCCTCCGTAGCTGACATCAGAGGTGGACGGAGAACATGTGGCAAGGACACAGAAGGACCCAGAAGTTCCTCTTATGGGTACAGATTATCCTGATTGTGAAATATCTACACGTAATTGGTAGTTGTTACTTTCAAAAACAACAATAATACTATAAACTGAAGTGTATTGAGCATTCTGAATGCTAGGCTCTGCAACAAACATTTAAAAATATTTCCTCCAGGAAAATATCGTTTTTATGGTTATTATTAAAATAACTACAGTTGTGTGAAATTAAATGTAACTATAATAATTTTGGCTATTTTTGTCATAATTTCTAGTAACAAAATAGGTACATGTCAAATACAGTCAAAGCCTGATTACTGAGTTAGGTTTTCCTTTTAAATATCTAGATATTATCCCAATTATGATTTTAGTAGTGGTAGAAGAAAAGAAAGGGTGGAGTTATATCCAGAAACCACATTCTGTGCAGAAACTTGTAACCATTGTGACTAAATGTTACACGTGGGACATTTTTTTTCCATGTGTTGGAAAAAAAATCAGGAATTTTTACTTTAGCCTACACATACTTTTCTTCTTCCTAATTTTTTTAAACCTTATACTTAAAAAAACCCTCAATGTTCTTTTTAATATCATGTATTTTTAATTTGCTAGTAGGAAGCATATTATTTCTGGTCATTTTGAATATTTTCACTTGACTCTTAACTATGGACTAAACCTATGAACTAAGCCTACAGATTGGCAGTCTATACAACTGAAAAGCAAATGGCATGTGCAAAGATGTTCTGTCTTTCTAATTATTCAGCAAATGTTTCCTCCATCTTCAAAGCTGGTAGCATAACATCTTCAAATCTCTCTCTGACTCTGATTTTCCTGTCTTCATCTTTCAGTTTTAAAAACTCTTGTGATTAAATTGGATCCATCAATATATAATCCAGGTTAATCCCCCAATATCAAGATTCTTAGTTTTATCACATTTGCAAATTCCTTTCTGGCATGTAGGAAAGTGTATTTACATTTTCTGGTGATTAGGATGTTGACATCTTGTGGTGGGGAGGTGGTGTTCATTCACACCGTGTAATCTATAGGACACAGAGAGTCCTTATACAGGTATACAGGTGGCAGCCCAATTGCTAAAAATTTCCCTGTTGGTGACCTGGGGAATGGGAACATCCTTGATGTGTCAGATGTTTAAAATGCAAATAAGGGCATTGGCTTTGGTTGATGTTTAGAGGTTATATTAATGCTCTGCAGAGATATGAGAGTCTGAGGGTTGTTAAAACTCTAAAGGCTAAATGTGAGAGCTTGAGGGCCTCTCTGTAGAAGCTTTTTGGGGGTTTTGAGAGGCCAGTGGAAGTGTAGATAAGAAGCAAGTGCAGAACTTACTAGTTACAATCAAGGAGCTTGGGAAACCTTTGAACTCTCAACAAGCCAGGTCTGTAGCACTAAGGGCAGGGTTGGGAAAGTTTAGGACTCTGATATGTGTGACAAGGACATCCAGGTGGAGGCTCACAAGGATTCTGGCTCTGTAGACTCCTTTGAACCCACAAAAGTTTCAGCCCACCCCTCTCTATGAAGGGGGCAAGCCCTTCCCTGTGTGGGAAGACACTGCAGAGACTTGCCTCAACAAGGCAGCACGTGCCTCTCTAAGGAGTAGGCGCTGCTGCTGTCCTGAATGCCAGTGTGATAATGAGGTGAATTCCCAGCAGAAACTCCCTGGGGTTGTGCTAGGCCTGATAAGGAAGGAAAGATTACACCTCCAAGGAACTGCAGAGGCTGACTAGCACACGCTGGCAGGAGCCAGGGCAGTCTGCCTGGGAATAAATTTTGATGGGAGTTAATCAAGGAGGCAGAGCATGAGACTGAATAAGCAAGAATTCACTGGCCTTAGGAAACTTTCTCAGTACATGGGGTTTAACCCTGGCAAGGACCTTAGGGGATGACACAAATTTGCTGCTTAGAGTGGTTGTTAGAAATCTGGGCTGTGGTCAGTGGCCTAAAGGGCTGGTCAAGGGCCTGAAAAGAAAAGAATGAACACAGTTCCTCAAGAAGACCATCAGCGCCTTGGTGGCAACTCAACTACACCAGGTTCCTTTCCTCCTGAAAAAGCCAGTGATTTGTCCTCACAGATATAGATACCATGTTCTTAGTATGGGTTTGCCTTTCCTATCTGCAAAGCTGCAGCCAAAACTTATCTAGGAACTTACAAAATGCCTGATCCCCAGGCATGAAACCCAGGACAGCGTAACATCTGACCACAGGACCCACTTCAGAGCAGGTAGGTCAAAACCAGTAGACTTGGACATAAAAGGCAAGATCTAGAGAAGTATGTGTGTGTATATATATATATATATATATATATATATATATATATATATATAGTATGACCCTATCTGTTTTTGAAAAACAGATGACAACTGCATGTCATATATGTATTTATGTTTGTTCATGTTTCTGCTGCTGCTGCTAAGTCACTTCAGTCGTGTCCGACTCTGTGTGACCCCACAGACGGAAGCCCACCAGGTTCCCCTGTCCCTGGGATTCTCCAGGCAAGAACACTGGAGTGGGTTGCCATTTCCCAGCATGGAATTATCATGAAATGTTACAAAGAAGTTCATTAACACTGGTTACATGGGAGCTGAGATGAAGCAGAGGGATGTCCAACAGAGAGGGAAGGACTGAGGGAGGGGGAAGTTAAAAAAAAAGACTTTTGTTGTTCAGTTGCTCAGTTGTGTCCAACTGTTTACAACCTCATGGACTGCAGCAAGCCAGGTTTCCCTGTCCTTCACCATCTCCTGGAGTTTGTTCAAACTCATGACTATTGAGTGGGTGTGCTATCCAACCATGCATCTCATCTTCTATTGTCCCCTTCTCCTCCTGCCTTCAATCTTTCCTAGCATCAGGGTATTTTCTGATGGATTGGCCCTTCACGTCAGGTGGCCAAAGTATTGGAGCTTCAGCATCAGTCCTTCCCATCAATATTCTGTGTTGATATCCTTTAGGATTGACTGGTTTGATATTTTTGCAATCCAAGGGACTCTCAGGAGTTTTCTCCAATACCACAGTTCAAAAGCATCAGTTCTTCAACGTTCAGCCTTCTTTACGGTCCAATTGTCACATCTGTACACGACTAGTTTATGAAAAGACTGCTGCTGCTACTGCTGCTGCTGCTAAGTCACTTCAGTCGTGTCTGACTCTGTGTGACCCCATAGACGGAAGCCCACCAGGCTCCCCCGTCCCTGGGATTCTCCAGGCAAGAACACTGGAGTGGGTTGCCATTTCCTTCTCCAATGTGTGAAAGTGAAAAGTAGAAGTGAACTCGCTCAGTCGTGTCCGACCCTTAGCGACCCCACGGACTGCAGCCTACCAGGCTCCTCCATCCATGGGATTTTCTAGGCAAGAGTACTGGAGTGGCTTGCCAGTGCCTTCTCCGATGAAAAGACTACAATTTTATAAATATATATTTTCCTATTTGTGCAAATTGCATGAAAGATGGCCACTTATGATCAGTGGTTATCTTAAAGTGAAGGAATTCCAACATATACCAGCTTCTGTTGTCATCTGTTGCTTTTTGTTGGTCACTCAGTCCTGCATGGAAACCTCTGTCCCTTAGCCACACTGGTTTTCATTTTTTCATCTGTGAAATAAGAGAACTGAACCAAACCTTTTGTGATATGCCAAGGCAGTAATAGGGTTCCTATTTATCTATCTATCACAGTTTAATTCAGCAAAAAAGTATCAAATGTATACTATATGCCAGCTAAGTTGCAGAGTCCTGGGTATGGAGATGAGTAAGATACAGTTTGATAGTACAGAGGGCGTCTTGGTCCAGTTCAGGCTTTTCTAACAAAAAATATCATAAACTGGGTCACTTATAGACAATATACATTTATTTGTCACAGTTATTGTTGTTCAGTCACCCAGTCGTGTCCGACTCTTTGTGACCCCATGGACTGCAGCACACCAGGCCTCTCTGTCCCTCACCATCTCCCAAAGTTTGCCCAAGTTCATGTTCATTGCATTGGTGATGCCATACTACCATCTCATCCTCTGATGCCCTTTTCTCCTTCTGCTCGCATTCTTTCCCAGCATCAGGGACTTTTCTAGTGAGTCAGCTACTCACATCAATTGACCAAAATACTGGAATTTCAGCTTCACCATCAATCATTCCAGTGAGTTTTCAAGGTTGATTTCCCTTAAGATTGACTGGCTTGATCTTGTTGTCCAAGGGACTCTTGGGAGTCTTCCCCAGCACCACAGTTATAAAGTCTGGTAAATTCAAGATAGAGGTGCTGGCAGATTCCATATCCGGTGAGGGCCCACTTCTTGATTCAGAGATGCTCCCTTTTTGCTGTAACCTTACTTGATGAAGGAACAAAGGATTTTTCTGAGGTTTCTCTTCAGTTCAGTTCAGTTCAGTCGCTCAGTCGTGTCCGACTCTCCGCGACCCCATGAACCACAGCACGCCAGGCCTCCCTGTCCATCACCAACTCCCGGAGTTCACCCAAACTCATGTCCACAGAGTCGGTGATGCCATCCAGCCATCTCATTCTCTGTCGTCCCTTTCTCCTCCCGCCCCCAACCTTTCCCGGCATCAGAGTCTTTTCCAGTGAGTCAACTCGTCACATGAGGTGGCCAAAGTATTGCAGTTTCAGCTTTAGCATCAGTCCTTCCAATGAACACCCAGGATTGATCTCCTTTAGAATGGACTGGTTGGATCTCCTTGTGGTACAAGGGACTCTCAAGAGTCTTCTCCAACACCACAGTTCAAAAGCATCAATTCTTCGGCAATCAGCTTTCTTCACAGTCCAACTCTCACATCCATACATAACCACGGGAAAAACCATAGCCTTGACTAGACGGACCTTTGTTGGCAAAGTAATGTCTCTGCTTTTTAATATATTATCAAGGTTGGTCATAACTTTCCTTCCAAGGAGCAAGCGTCTTTTAATTTCCTGGCTGCAATCAGCATCTGCAGTGATTTTGGAGCCCCAAAAAATAAAGTCTGGCACTGTTTCCACTGTTTTTCCATCTATTTCCCATGAAGTGATGGGACCAGATGCCGTGATTTTCGTTTTCTGAATGTTGAGCTTCAAGCCAACCTTTTCACTCTCCTCTTTCACTTTCATCAAGAGGCTTTTGAGTTCCTCTACACTTTCTGCCATAAGGGTAGTGTCATCTGCATATCTGAGATTATGGATATTTCTCCCAGCAATCTTGATTCCAGCTTGTGCTTCTTCCAGCCCAGCGTTCCTCATGATGTACTCTGCATATAAGTTAAATAAGCAAGGTGACAATATACCTCCTTGACGCACTCCTTTTCCTATTTGGAACCAGTCGGTTGTTCCATGTCCAGTTCTGACTGTTGCTTCCTGACCTGCATACAGGTTTCTCAAGAGGCAGGTCAGGTGGTCTGGTATTCCCATCTCTTTCAGAATTTTTCACAGTTTATTGTGATCGACACAGTCAAAGGCTTTGGCATAGTCAATGAAGCAGAAATAGATGGTTTTCTGGAACTCTCTTGCTTTCTCCATGATCCAGCGGTTGTTGGCAATTTGATCTCTAGTGCCTCTGCCTTTTCTAAAACCTGCTTAAACATCTGGGAGTTCACAGTTCACATATTGCTGAAGCCTGTCTTGGAGAATTTTGAGCATGACTTTACTAGCGTGTGAGATGAGTACAATTGTGCGGTAGTTTGAGCATTCTTTGGCATTCCCTTTCTTTGGGATTGGAATGAAGACTGACCTTTTCCAGTCCTGTGGCCACTGCTGAGTTTTCCAAATTTGCTGGCATATTGAGTGCAGCACTTTCACAGCATCATCTTTCAAGATTTGAAATAGCTCAACTGGAATTCCATCACCTCCACTAGCCTTGTTCGTAGTGATGCTTTCTAAGGCCCACTTGACTTCACATTCCAAGATGTCTGGCTCTAGGTCAGTGATCACGTTATCGTGATTATCTTGGTCGTGAAGATCTTTTTTGTACAGTTCTTCTGTGTATTCTTGCCACCTCTTCTTAATATCTTCTGCTTCTGTTAGGTCCCTACCATTTCTGTCCTTTATCGAGCCCTTCTTTGCATGAAATGTTCCCTTGGAATCTCTAATTTTCCTGAAGAGATCTCTTGTTTTTCCTATTCTGTTGTTTTCCTCTATTTCCTTGCATTGATCACTGAGGAAGGCTTTTTTATCTCTCCTTGCTATTCTTCGGAACTCTGCATTCAGATGCTTATATCTTTCCTTTTCTCCTTTGCTTTTCGCTTCTCTTCTTTTCACAGCTATTTGTAAGGCCTCCTCAGACAGAGGGGCGGCCTTGAGGAGATACCCCTCGTCCAAGGTAAGGTACAGCGGCTGCACTTTGCTGGAGCGGCTGTGAAGAGATTTTCCACGACCAAGGTAAGAGAAACCCAAATAAGACGGTAGGTATTGCGAGGGGGCATCAGAGGGCTGCTGCTGCTGCTGCTAAGTCACTTCATTCGTGTCCGACTCTGTGCGACCCCATAGACGGAAGCCCACCAGACTCCCCCGTCCCTGGGATTCTCCAGGCAAGAACACTGGAGTGGGTTGCCATTTCCTTCTCCAATGTGTGAAAGTGAAAAGTGAAAGTGAAGTCGCTCAGTCATGTCTGACCCTTAGCGACCCCACGGACTGCAGCCCACCAGGCTCCTCCATCCATGGGATTTTCTAGGCAAGAGTACTGGAGTGGCTTGCATTGCCTTCTCCGGCATCAGAGGGCAGACACACTGAAATCATAATCACAGGAAACTAGTTGATCTGATCACATGGACCACAGCCGAATGTGGTCCACTGGAGAAGGGAATGGCAAACCACTTCAGTACACTTGCCTTGAGAACCCCATGAACAGTATCAAAGGGCAAAATGATAGGATACTGAATGAGGAATTCCCCAGGTCTGTAGGTGCCCAGTATGCTACTGGAGCTCAGTGGAGAAATAACTCTAGAAGGAATAAAGGGATGGAGCAAAACCAATACCCAGTTGTGGATGTGACCGATGATAGAAGCAAGGTCCGGTGCTGTAAAGAGCAATATTGCATAGGAACCTGGAATGTTAGGTCCATGAATCAAGGCAAATTGGAAGTGGTCAAACAGGAGATGGCAAGACTGAACATAGACATTCTAGGAATCAGTGAATTAAAATGGACTGGAATGGGTGAATTTAACTCAGAGAACCATTATATCTACTACTGTGGGCAGGAATCCCTTAGAAGAAATGGAGTAGCCATCATGGTCAACAAAAGAGTCCGAAATGCAGTACTTGGATGCAATCTTAAAAACGACAGAATGATTTCTGTTCATTTCCAAGGCAAACCATTCAATATTACAGTAATCCAAGTCTATGCCCCAACCAGTAATGCTGAAGAAGCCAAAGTTGAACAGTTCTATGAAGACCTACAAGACCTTTTAGAACTAACACCCCAAAAAGATGTCCTTTTCATTATAAGGGACTGGAATGCAAAAGTAGGAAGTCAGGAAACACCTGGAGTAACAGGCAAATTTGGCCTTGGAGCACGGACTGAAGCAGGGCAAAGGCTAATAGAGTTTTGCCAAGAGAACGCACTGGTCATAGCAAACACCCTCTTCCAAAAACACAAGAGAAGACTCTACACATGGACATCATCAGATGGTCAACACCGAAATCAGACTGATTATATTATTTTCAGCCAAAGATGGAGAAGCTCTATACAGTTAGCAAAAACAAGACCAGGAGCTGACTGTGGCTCAGATCATGAACTCCTTATTGCCAAATTCAGACTTAAATTGAAGAAAGTAGGGAAAACCACTAGACCATTCAGATATTACCTAAATCAAATCCCTTATGATTATATAGTGGAAGTGAGAAATAGATTTAAGGGACTAGATCTGATAGATAGAGTGCCTGATGAACTCTGGACGGAGGTTCGTGACATTGTACAGGAGACAGGGACCAAGACTATCCCCATGGAAAAGAAATGCAAAAAAGCAATATGGCTGTCTGAGGAGGTTTCTCTTACAAGAGCTCTAATCCCATTTGTGAGGACCCCACTGTCATGACCTGTTTACTTCCCAAAGAGTCCACCTCCAAATTCCATCACTTTGGAGATTAGGTTTCAACATATGAATATTGGGTAGACACATTCAGACCATAGCAGAGGGAGAATTACATCTAGTAATAGATTAACTTAGTACATTGTTGGAAGTGCTATGTTAAGGGTATTGCATGGTGGTACAGAGTCTCAGGGTGTGGTGACGGGACAGTTTGGGAAGGGCAAATGGTACCTAATTGCTCTTCACCTGTACCTAGAGAAATGTCCATTTTATTTGCCTTCAGTTCAGTCACTCAGTCATGACCGACTCTTTGCGACCCCATGAAATACAGCACGCCAGGCCTCCCTGTCCATCACCAACTCCCGGAGTTCACTCAAACGCATGTCCATTGAGTCAGTGATGCCATCCAGCCATCTCATTCTCTGTCGTCCCCTTCTCCTGCCCCCAATCCTTCCCAGCATCAGAGTCTTTTCCAGTGAGTCAACTCATCGCATGAGGTGGCCAAAGTATTGGAGCTTCAGCTTTAGCATCAGTCCTTCCAATGAACACCCAGGATTGATCTCCTTTAGAATGTACTGGTTGGATCTCCTTGCAGTCCAAGGGACTCTCAAGAGTAGAATATACAATATGATCTCAACTACTTTAAGAAAAACAATGCCTAAAATAAAGATTGAAAGGAAATGTGTCAAAATCTTACAGTGGTGATTGAATTATGGGTGGCATTCCCATTCCTTTACTCTTTTCTCTATTTTCCTATTTTTCTCCAATAAATGTGTTATGGTAAATTTTAATTTTATTTTTTTGGATTATACAGCTCAGGATGATAACATTTGCATCTTACATTTATGAAATGCTCTCCAATGAGTCACAATAGAGAATTTATTTTTACTTAATATATTCAACATGGTAGCTTTAAAAACATGGAGTTCCTGATGGATAAGTAGGAAAAGGTGTTCTTAATAGTGAGAGCTTTGGAAGCCACCAGACAATAATCCTATTTCCTGGCTCTGGGACACTATGGAGAACACCCCTGGTGTTGCTCTGTGTGTTCTGCTTTGACAATATCTCTTCTTAGAAAAGGTGTTGGTGATCTGACAGTTATCCACTGGTCTCCCTGCCAGGTTTCATGCCTTTGTAAGATTCTTCACAAAAAGTGGAATCTCACATAGTAATTTTAATTCTTTCCTAGAGCAACCTTAAGGAGAGTGGTGTTTTTGTGTCAAGAAATGGAATCCCAAAGGTCAATTGATTTGGCCAGAGAATTTCAGTTAGAATTAGCTATTACTATTCTTAGAGTCGTCTCCATCCATAAACCTTGAAAATACCTACAGAGCTATTGACGAGAATCCCTTTCTGGAGATGCTGATGTTTGCTGATGTCCAGTCTGGGCTCTGGCATTACCCATCACTTACCTGGTACTAAACTCTCCTCTGTGAGCTGCATAGCATCTACTTCCTCCACCATTAAACTCATCACATCTTAGAAGAATTACATAATGTCTCTCCTAACAAAATAAAAGATCTTTTACATAGCTTTCCTCCAGTGCCTAAGACTGTGCTGACACAGGCGGTAATTAAGTAACTGATGTATGTGCGTGTGTGCGTGCATGCTCAGTTACTTCAGCTGTGTCCAATTCTTTGTGGCCTTATGGACTGTATCTTGCCAGACTTCTCTGTCCATGGGATTCTCCAGGCAAGATACTGGAGTCGGTAGCTATGCCCACCTCCAGGAGAATCTTCCTGACCCAGGGGTCGAACCCACATCTCTTTAATTCAGTTCAGTTACTCAGCCATGTCCGACTCTTTGTGACCCCATGGACTGCAGCACGCCAGGCCTCCCTGTCCATCACCAACTCCCAGAGCTTGCTCAAACTCAAGTCCATCGAGTCAGTGATGCCATCCAGACATCTCATCATCTGTTGTTCCCTTCTCCTCCTGCCTTCAATATTGCCCAGCATCAGAGTCTTATCCAACGAGTCAGTTCTTCGCATCAGGTGGCCAAAGTATTGGAGCTTCAGCTTCAGCATCAGTCCTACCAATGTATATTCAGGACTGATTTCCTTTACGATTGACTATTGATCTCCTTGCAGTTCAAGGGACTCTCAAGAGTCTTCTCCAACATCACAGTTCAAAAGCATCAATTCTTCTGTGCTCAGCTTTCTTTATAGTCCAACTCTCACATCCATACATGACTACTGGAAAAATCATAGCTTTGACTAGATGGACCTTTGTTGGCAAAGTAATGTCTCTGCTTTTTAATATGCTGTCTAGGTTGGTCATAGCTTTTCTTCCAAGGAGCAAGCGTCTTTTAGTTTCATGGTTGCAATCAGCATCTGCAGTGATTTTGGAGCCCAAGAAAATAGAGCCTGTTACTGTTTTCATTGTTTCATTTGCCATGAAGTGATGGGACCAGATGCCATGATTTTAATTTTCTGAGTGTTGAGTTTTAAACCAGTTTTTTCCCTCTCCTCTTTCACTTTCATCAAGAGGCTCTTTAGTTCCTCTTCACTTTCTGTCATAAGGGTGGTGTCATCTGTGTATCTGAGGTTATTGATATTTCTCCTGGCAATCTTGATTGCAGCTTGTGCTTCATCCAGCCTGGCATTTCACATGATGTACTCTGCATATAAGTTAAATTATCAGGGTGACAATATATAGCCTTGACATACTCCTTTCTCAATTTGAAACTAGTCTGTTGTTTCATGTCCAGTTCTTACTGTTGCTTCTTGACCTGCATACAGATTTCTCAGGAGACAGGTCAGGTGGTCTGGTATTCCATCTCTTTCAGAATTTTCCACAGTTTGTTGTGATTCACACAGTCAAAGTAAATTCACACAGACATAGTAAATCAGAAGTAGATGTTTTTCTGGAACTCTCTTGCTTTTTCGATGATCCAGCGGATGTTGGCAATTTGATCTCTGGTTCCTCTGCCTTTTCTAAATCCAGCTTGAACATCTGGAAGTTCATGGTTCATGTACTGTTGAAGTCTAGCTTGGAGAATTTTGAGCATTACCTTGCTATCGTGTGAGATGAGTACAATTGTGTGGTAGTTTGAGTAATTTTTGGCATTGCCTATCTTTAGAATTGGAGTAAAAACTGACCTTTTCCAGTCCTGTGGCCACTGCTGACTTTTCCAAATTTGCTGGCATACTGACTGCAGCACTTTAGCAGCAGCATCTTGTAGGATTTGAAATAGCTCAACGGAATTTCATCATGTCCACTAACTTTGTTCATAGTGATGCTTCCTAAGGTCCACTTGACTTCACACTCCAGGATGTCTGGCTCTAGGTAAGTGATCACACCATCGTGGTTATCTGGGTCATGAAGATCTTTTTTGTATAGTTCTTCCGTGTATTCTTGCCACCTCTTCTTAATATCGTCTGCTTCTGTTAGGTCCATACTATTTCTGTCCTTTATTGTGCCCATCTTTGCATGAAATCTTCCCTTGGCATCTCTAATTTTCTTGAAGAGATCTCTAGTCTTTCCCATTCTATTGTTTTCCTCTATTTCTTTTCACTGATCACTGAGGAAGGTTTTCTTATCTCTCCTTGCTATTCTTTGGAACTCTGCATTCAAATGGGTATATCTTTCCTTTTCTCCTTTCCCTTTCTCTTCTTTTCTCAGCTATTTGAAAGACCTCCTCAGACAACCATTTTGCCTTTTTGCATTTCTTTTCCTTGAGGATGGTCTTGATCATTGCCTCCTGTACAATGTCAGAAACCTCCATCTGTAGCTCTTCAGGCAATCTATCAGATGTAATTGCTTGAATCAATTTGTATTGTATTGTACTGGCTGTATTGGCAGGCAGGTTCGTTCCTACTAGCACTGCCTGAGATGCCAACTGAGGTATAAATTAATAAAAATAAGCATGTGATGTTGGGTCATGTAGTGGCTAACACATATAGTGTTAAACACATATTAAGTGCTTACAGTGTGCCAAGCACTGATTTTAAGTGTTTTGTATTCTTCCAACAATCCAAGGACATAGGTATTATTATTAATCTTAGTTTACACTTGAGGAAAATAAAGAACAGAGGGTTGCTTAACTTTCCAGGTCACACAGCTAGTGAGTGGTAGAGTTGAGACTTGAACCTAGTTAGATTCTGCAATCTGTGCTCTTAACCACTATTCTGGACTGCTTTTAAAGTCATTTAACCTCTCTAGATCTTAATTTTTAACAGAGAAACTGATTAAATATTAATATACCAACCAACGAATGGTTGGAAGAATTAACAAGCAAAAAGAAATATGCATAAAGTTTGTATACATTAGGTATTATTACTTACATTGCTATCATTAATATCACTGATACGGTCAACCACTAAATATCACTTGTATACCAAGAAAAATAAAATATTGTAGTTACAAAAACACATTGCTGGGTAATTGGTAAATTTAGTTAGCTGTGACTTTTAAATTATTACCTTTTTTTAGACTTTATGAATGACTTTGGGAAAGTAATTTCTCGTCACGTTGTTGAACTTCTTTCTCTCATCCTACAAGTGGTGTTTGTTGCCCGTCCACCTCTATTCATCAATTATTGAACTTGATGTTATTCAGGAGATGTTCAGAGGGCTCCGGGGTGGTGATGGTGCCAGCAGATTTTCAAGCCTTTTTCATCTGAGGAGGGAGAGAGTCTCCCCCTAGTGTTGGTCTTTGTGCAAAAGTATCCAAACCCCACTTCAGATTCTTCGTGTTCAGTTGTGTCCAACTCTTTGCGAACCCATGGACTGCAGCCCACGAGGCGCCTCCATCCATGTAATCTACCAGGCAAGAATATTGGAGTGGGTTGCCATTTCCTACTCCATCAGACTTTTCACCAGGGCTTTTCATTTTCATCTGATTCTCATGACTGAAGTGTGACTTTTGGGGGTAAGCAATCTAGCATATTCAGTGTTTTATATGAGCTATGGATGAATGTGGCCACACATTGTCAAATAGCTACATATTCACACACATGTTCTGCCCACTTTTCTTTTAACCATTTCATTTTAAGATGCTTGATCTTTCATCAGTTCAAGATTAATAGTAATTACAATCCAGGAAAGGATTGACTTGAACAGCACTGGATAAGAAAGGAAATTAGTTTTCAATGGGTACCTACTAAGTGACAAGTTCCTTAGCAATCATCATCTTTTCAGTCCACATTATGAGTTTTAGGGCATGTATCTGTAGATAAAAGGACTGAGGTTCAGAGAGTTTGAGGGGCTTACCCGGTTATGACACAACAGATACATGATAGCTGTAGCCTTCAAGTTCAACTCCAAGGCCATTTTCTGTCCTTTACATCTGCTGCCCTTTAACTCTCAGGAGGCCCAATATGGCATCCCAACAGTCCAAGCCTTCACCAAGTAGCGGCTTATACCTTTGTTTCTCTGGATTCTTTCTTTCCTTCAGTTAACTTACCAGTTCTAGCTTTGGGGGTTCTGTTCTTTGATATTTAACTGATAAATTGCCAGTATTACTATTTATAGATAGTATTTTGGTTTATGAATAATATTTTTTTATTCACATGCAATTTAAAGACATAATTATTATTGTGCTGAATGGTGATTGGTCATATATGGTAAACAGTTCACATACATGACTAATAAATATGAATTTCCAGAGCCTACCTAACAAGGTTTCTGGTTTTGCTTTCCACATATTTGGTCACTTATAATAAACATCTATAGAATTTCCTGATACCAGGTTCTAATTCCTATCATTTTTTAAATTTACACTTTTATTGTTTTGACAGTCTCTGCTGTGCAGCAAAGTGACTCAGTTATACACATGTAGACATTCTTTTTTTATATTCTTTTCCACTATGGTTTATCACAAGATATTGAATATAGTTCCCTGTGCTATACAGTACCTTGTTGTTTATCCATCCTATATTTAATAGTTTACATCTGCTAACCCCACACTCCCACTCCTTCCCTCCCCCAACACCCTCCCGCTTGGCAACCACAAGTCTGCTATCTACATCTCTGTGTCCGTTTCATACGTTCCTTTGTGCCATATTTAAGATTCCATATGTGAGTAATATCATATGGTATTTGTCTTTCTTACTTCACTTAGTATGATGATTGCTAGTTGCATACATGTTGCTGCAAATGGTATTATTTCATTATTTTTTATGGCAGCAGCAGCAGCAGTATTCTATTGTATATATGTATGGTGTGTAAATAATATTCTTAGTAGCTTCATCTAAAAGGGTGGTGCCATAGATAGAACTGTAGGAAATTAGAGCTGGATGGGGCATTATTTAAAACATTCTTGTTTTAAACAACCTTAGTATGTGGGATCAAATCTTTTGAAACCTGGGTTTGTGATGGCAAGATAATGAAAGTGATGCTTACTGGTGAAAAAGAAGGAGTCTTGCTATGTCATAAATCACAGCTTTTTCACTGTATATGTAGAGCCTGCTCAGCCAAGATTTATGGTGTGTCTATGTATTATCTTGTATTTTCCTATAATTTAGTATTTAACTGGCAGTAGGGGAGTGAGGGGAAAGGGAGGAGGGGAGATGTTTGGCAATTGGCCAATTCTGTGAGCAAGTTTTGGTTTTTGTGGTACTGTATTTCAGTGAATAAAGTATCCCATTCATGTAGCCTGGACTGTTATAAGCCGGCATTGAGTGATGGCCAATTACAAGTTATTCACATTTGGATCGATATCCCAGACATGAGCTCATTAACCCCCAATCCCATTATCTCACACATGTGGAGCAGATTGTTTCTAATGTGATGACATTTTCACTGTCTACAAACCTGACTTCTGATGTAGTAAAAAGCCCCAGCAGATAGGAGCAGAAATAAGCAGCTGTGTTGATATCTACACAATGAATGAAATGACATGTACAAATTAATAGATGCCTGCTTGCACCACTTAGGGGTTCAACTTGAAAGTCAGTGACCTTGGTCTCATCTTTTCCCCCAGCACCTTAAGATTCCAGCTCATCCTGGCATCTAGAAATCTCTCTTCTTTTAATATCTGTAGATAATAAGTCCCTGTCTTAGGGAAGTTTCTTTATTTTCCAAGACATTGGTTTTAGGCCCGCTGATACTGTGGCTTTCAGCTATTTTAATCTTCTCTGTACATCTCCATAACAATTTTAATTAATGGGCAGACTTTCTTTAGAGATAGAATGCTCATACCTCCTAAAGATAAATCATCCCAGCTATTAGAATCATTTATTCACATGCTATCCCATTTTCCATCTCTGCAGGAACAGGCAAATTTTTCTTCAAACCATTATCTTTACAGCTAATGAATTGAATCCAAAATTAACTCTGAATTACATGGCTGCATCTCATCTTGTCCTTTGTTTAGGGGGTCCTCTTTAAGGCTGGCTGCCTGATCATCCCTTTTGTAGCTCTCAAGAAAGGGGGGAAGCTTAGTATTTTCACTAAAAATACTTAATTAAAATAATCAGACTGTTGTCTTCCAGTCTCTCCCATGTTACCATCTCCAGTGGTTCAAAATTTGAATTTAAATGTCACAACATTTAGTAGTACAGAATCGTGTTTCCCCTGTCTATAAAATGGAGAATATATACCCAGCCTACTGACATAACTGTTGTGAATATTAAATGCATTTGCAAAGTGTAAAATGCTAAAAAAACATATATGCATTTATCAGTGGTTCTCACCTTAGGGTGCTTTGCCCCCAGTAGAATCTTTAGCAATGTCTGGAGACATTTTAGGATGTCAAAACTTGGTAGAGGCAGATACTGCTGGCCTCTAGTGGGTAGAGGCCAGGGATGCTGCTAAACATCCTATAATACACAGAACAGCTCCCACAACAAAGAATTACCTGGCCCCAAATGGCAATAGTACCAAGGTTGAAAAACCCTGAATTAAAAGACTATGATATAAAAAGCACAAATTGAAGCTTGCTCAGTAGTCACCCTCTCTCTTCTCCTCTCCCACGTGCAGTGGTGCTTATGAATACTTTCCTAAATAGTTTTCTCTCTTGTGGGCAAGCTGAGTGAGGGAACAAAATGCTAATTGAAAGTGCGACTGCTTCACAAGGTTAGTAGGCAGAGGGAGAAAATTTGATAAACATACTTTTAATATTATTAATTAATGAATATCAGGTAGATAACTTTGGTTGCTGGAAGGGTCAGGATGGGCAGTTATTCTGTTTTGATTTCCATGTCTGGTTTATCTTTGGTAGAATAACTAGTCCTTAAAGAAAACATCCTCAAACCCAGGGTGGTGGTCAGCGGAATCTGTTTCACCTTCTATAGGTCAGTGACTAAGTCATCAAGACAAACGATGTCTAACCTCTTTCCCTGTTAGTTGCTATTTTAATAGCAATGATAGCATCTATTGAGCAGTTATAGAGTTCAGGCACTTTGCATACATTATTTTGTCTTCACAATAACCTGAAAAAGAGTTATGTCATATTAATAAAAATTTTAGATAAAATTTAGAAATAAAACTTTCTGCAATTGAAGCTCACTTCTGCTGCTTGTTCAGTTCTCCTGAAATGGTCAGTCAATCAATATTTGTTCAGAAGTTTCTATCTGCAGAGCATTTTGAGAATTCAGAGAGACTTCTTTCAAGAAGCATGAACTTTGGCTTGAACAGCCCAGATCTTTAAACTGTATAGTGAGACCTCCCTGGTGGTTCAGGGGCTAAGATTCTGTGCTCTCAATGCACGGGACTTGTGTTCGATCCCTGGTCAGGGAACATGATCCCACATGCCACAACTTGCTTCAGTTAAAGATCCTGTATTATGCAATTAAGATCAAAGATCCTGTATGCTGCAACTAAGATACAGCCCAGCCAAATAAATACATAAATATTTTTTAAAAACTGTATAGCTAATATATTCTCTCTCTGCATATTTTTTAATGATCCTGTAACATTCCAAAGAGCAATAAAATTATTTCTATTTAAAATATACAATAGAAATTAACAATAGCTCAAGAAAGCCATATAAAATACAACTTATTACAAAGTGGCAATAATAAACCGAATAATTGCTCATATTAATTGAGTGCCTCTTGTGTATCTGGTATGGTTCTAAGCCTTTTACAAAAATGAACTTATTTAATGATCACAACAACTCTATGAGATTAATCCAATCTTTAGTCCTATTTTGCAAATGAGGAAATTGAGGCACAGAAAAACTAAGTAGTCTAATGTCACAGAGCTAGTATTGGGTTTAGTCAGGACTTGACTTTCAAATATTCTAAGATCAATAATTTTTCTGGGTATGATTAGAATCCATTTCCATTGCATTTTGTAGACAAACTCTTCATGGAGAAAAAGGGTTTTTCTCTTTTGTGTCTGATCAGAGGAGAGAGGGTGTAAGGGGTTAGAATAGATATGCATTTTGTTGGTCATTCAACGTGCATTCTCAAACACGTGCCACATTCAGGCAGTGTTCTGGGGACACAAGACACACAATGTCTTGGCTTCAATAGAGTTTACATCTCAGTGGTGGAGGTCATCAGAAGCAAATAAAGTGGGAAAATGTGGGGAACACAGCATTTGACCCTTAGGGATATAACAAACCAGGGGTTTAGCGAGTTGTATGAAATGTATATTCTGTAATCAAGTAAAGTGTTACTTTGATAGATAACAGGAAGAAAAGTGTTCTAATGTCAGACCCATCCCTGATGCTGTATTATTAAAAGAAGGAAATTAAACTTAATGACACCAAAGGGAAAATGGTAAAAACGATTTTCTGGTCACGTGTTATTAGCCATGATAAAATAAATAGAGGGATGGTAAGTGGGGGAAAGGACTGGGTTATTCATATCCTCAAGGCATAGCACAGTTTGCAGGAGATGAAAGCTGCTTCTTCTTTCCAGCTTAACTCTTTCCTGGGCTTTAGGTAACACCCAAAAATGTATTTGTGGGTTTGGTATTCCTGGGGGCATAAAGTCCACCTTAAATGATTCTCGTACAAGCCTCAGAGTTATTTTATGTTGTCCTTGGAGACAGAAAATAAGCTTTTACCTCTCTTCTGGATTCATTTTCAAAAATGATTCTTGGAAATGAGTTTTCCTTAGACACATTTATATATAATGACAGGCTAATATCTTATACACCATTACTGTATGTAATAACAGTGTGACAAAACCGACAAGAACTAGACTATAGATGTAAGGCACTTAGCTGTGGAGGGAGAGTTATCCAGCAGAAAGGATGAGCATCATCATACTGTGTGGTGTCTTAATGGTTACTAAGTGATGAATGTGGACATCTCCTGAGGCAAAATTTCAAATAATTGAAATTTGTCCTTATGGCCCTACTTTTCTTCTCTGACAAATGCTTTCTCACTGCCATGCCTTCCCTGCCATGGAGAAAAATCCTAGTCCAGAGACCTGACACTTAGTAGATGATCAATAGCTATTACAGAATGGACAGATGGACTCGTTCACTGTAGGAGATAAGGAGCTTTCATATTACCTGCTTAAGTTTTGGACAGTGCTTATGGCAGGAGTGAAGTGTTAATGATGGGATTTTAGGGATTAGGAAGTGGATGATTTCAAATGGAAAGGACTTCTTTCCAGTACCCTGCAGCTCCTTGTGCAGCCTAGCTATGGGGAGGAGAGGTCGAGTGAGCAGACTGAAGCTGAGCTGTCTTGGATTGCATCCCAGGCTCACTTTCTAGCTATGTTGTCTGGTACATTTTCCTCAGTTGTGATATGGGGCTCATCAACTTATCGACCTCTTAGGGTTGTTTTGTGGATCAAATGAGTTAATTCCCATAGAGCCTGCTGTATAGTTAGAGCTTGGCTCACATTACCTCCTCAGTTGCATTGTATGTCAAGAGAATTCACGGATGATGAAGGTTCCAAAGAGAGTGAGCAGTGAGGAGGGATCTCTTCCTACCTGCAACCAGCACAGGACTTGTGCTGTACCCTCTCTCCCTCCCCTTCTTGTACGAGCCCAATTACATGGCAAGTCATTTTCTCCCCACTGGAAAGAATAAGGACCATCTCTTCTTACTTGTCCCTTGCTCATACTGCTCCACTCACACTGCTTCCTTGCTTTTCCTCAAACACACCATACATGAGCCCCAGCTCTGCTACACCCCAAAGCCGGGCCTCATACTAGCTATTTCCTCTGCCAGGAATGCATTTCCCGAGACATCCCTGGGGTTGATTCCTTCACCCCTTCAGGTTTGTGCTCCGATATCACCTTCTGCTTGAGTCTTACTCTGACCCCTCTGTAACAACTGCACCCCCCTCTTACCCTCACTGTTCCTAATACCATTTACCCAGCTTTTTAAATAATTTTATTTTTTATAGTTGATTTACAATGTTGTGTTGTGTTAATTTCTGCTGTACATCAAAGTGATTCAGTTATACATATATATATATATGCATTCCTTTTCATATTCGTTTCCATTATAGTTTATTACAGGATATTGAATATAGTTCCTTGTGCTATACCGTAGGACCTATATTATTTATTATGCTTATTGCTAATGTATTTCTCCCCCAAGTAGGAGGTAAGCTCCTACAGGGCAGGGATTTTTGCATTTTGGGTTCATGATGTATCCCAGGTGCAACAGTCAGCCATATAATAGGCACTGGACAAATGTTTGGTGAATAAATGAGGGAATGAATTACCAAACAGTTGCAAGTCAATAAAAACATAAAAGGAGAGCCCTTGCCATCACCTCAGCTAGAAAATCTAGGGTTCATCTTTGAATCCTTCCCTTTCTTTCGATATCCAGTTAATAATGAAGCTCTGAAATGTCTGCCTCTGAAACATCCTTCAATTCACATGCTTTTCTCCATTTCTAAACCTGCTGCTTCATTTTTTCTTACCAGCTTCTCTAATCCCAATATTCTGTCTTCTCTTTCAGTTCCTTGATACATTCTGACTCAAGGATTGTTTATGTAAAATGCAGATTTGTTTATGTCACTGCAGTGCTTAAAAACTTTCAATGCCTCCCTACCAACCCAGGATAAAACCCAAATGGATTCTAACCTAACAACTCTGCCCCTAACAAGCCCTGTGCGGAAGGCAGAATAATCACCCTCCATGTACCACACACAGAAAGATGTCCATGCTGTAATCCCTCGAACCTAAAATATGTTAGGCGGCATGGCAAAGGGGAATTAAGCTTATAGATAGAATTAAGATTGCTAATTAATTGACGTTAAAATAAGGAGATTATCCTTATCTGGGTGGGCCTAATATAATCACAAGAGTCTTTAAAAAGTGGAAGCCTGAGAGGGAAATATGACTGCAGATGAAGGTCAAGAGTGATGTGATAGGGCCTTTACTGGTGGTCTAGTGGTTAGGAGTCTGCCTGCCAATGCAGGAGACACAGGTGCAATCCCTGGTCTGGAAGGATCCCAGAAGCTGCAGAGCAACTAAGCCCATGTACCACAGGTACTGAGCCCATGTGCTGCAACTGCTGAAGTCAGCTCGCCTAAAGCCTGCACTCCAAAAACCAATGAGAAGCCAGCACACCACAATGAAGACTAGCCCCCGCTCACCACAACTAGAGAAAAACCCACACACAGCAACAAAGACCCAGCACATCCAAAATAAACAGTGATGCAATATGAGAAGTTGACCATCTGGCTTTGACGATGGAGGCCACCACCCTGAAGCTGAAAGGCAAGGAAACAGATTCACCCATGGAGCCTCCAGTAAGGAATGCTGCCCTCCTGACACCTTGATTTTAATGGGGTGAGAGCTGTATCAGAATTCTGACCTCTAGAATTGTAAGAGAGTAAGTTGTGTTGATTTAAGCAACCAAATTTTGGGCAATTTGTTATAGCATGAATGGAACATACTGTAACTTTTCTTTTCTTGCCTCTTTGGGCTTAGCTCTTTGAGGCTATACTGTAAAATGGGAAACATGATACCAACCTTTTAAGGCTATTGTAAGCATTAAAGATGATGCCATTGACCCCAGAACAGTGTGGGAGTTGAGACAACAATCCTCTATGAAATTGAAAATCTATGTGGAATTTTATAGTCAGCCATCTGTATCGGATTCAACCAACCATGGATCATGTAGTGCTATAGTACATATCATTGGAAAAAATTCTGTATAAGTGGATCCTTGCCGTTCAAACACATGTTATTCAAGAGTCAACTGTATTTGCAAAATGCCTAACCATGACCTACACATAGCAAGTGCCGAGTAAATGATAGCTTTTAACTCATCATCATTTCCTTCCAAGCCACACTGTCATTTTCCAACCCATCATTCACTCCTTGATATACCTACAGGAAATGCTTTCCCAGTGAACTTCTCATCCTTTAGGACTCAGCTTAATAATTCCCTCATTGGACAAGTCTTTTCACATCCCACTTCCATACCAGGCAAATATGATCTGCTCTCTGCTTCCTCAGCTCCACAATGGTACAATAAGCATGTGTGATATGTTTCACTATCCCTAGAGGCTTGGATGAAGGTGAGGCAAGGAAAGTGCCTAGGGAACAAAATTTAAGGAGACACTCATTCTCAAGTTTGATCCAGTGTCTTGTGTACCTCACCCTAGTTCTCCTGGTTGGTCTCATTTTATTGAGGAGGAAACCCAGGTGCAGGAGATGAAGTGTCCTGCTGTCAGGTGGTAAAGGAGACAAGGTCTATGTCCTCTCTTTACTACCCACAAGCTCTTAGAATAGATCCTGGCTCACAGATGATGCTCAAGAATGAACTAAAGTGGTATTAATAAGAAGGGTAGCAAGTTGACCTGATATTTGATGTTGTAAAAATGATGATGATGATATTAGTAAATACCCAACCCCTACTGCATGTACTCTAAGAGCCCTGCATACAGCTCTCCTTGCAGCAACTGGATGAGTTAGGCACTGTTGAATATTTGTCTCACTCAGAATAAGAAAAGGTTAGTCATCCACCTAGCACTTAGCTCTAAAGTTTCAGGGGTCTAAGTGTGTTTCAAAAACCTCTCTAAGGAGGACAGGACTGTTTGATGTCAGCAGGGCTGAAGCAGGAATGAAATATTTGAGGAGGCATTGAAGCTGAAGGAGACAAACTCAGCAAAGCAGACATGTCAGCTGCATTCTCGTGAAGCGTGTTTACTCATCTGTTAGGAGTTCACTCTAATGCAACTTTACTTTTGGTGTAATAAACTGTATTAACTTTATGCTTGAGTGAGTTATCTCTGAAAATAGAAAAATGTGTATTTCCAGGAGTCTTCTTTCATTTACACATGGAAGTCTATGGGAGTTTAAAAAATGGATTTGAAGAGCCTCAGTGATGGCTAAGAAATTGCTACTTCAGTCTTGAAAATTGCCTTTTCTACCAGAAACACCGAGCAAGAAATCATACCATCTGATTTTGCTGGATTGGAAAAACTCACTCAGACACTGAGATAGCCTCTAAAGTTTGATCCCCTTTCCTCTTGACTGTATGATAAAAATTAAATCTCAAGTTTCATCATCAGAATACCTAATACAGAGGATAACACTAGAACCCAAATTGTGTTGTTTCTTTTCAAGAAAGAAGGCACCCAAGATTCTTTTTTCCTTTATTGTGGTGAGATTCAGATAATTCTATTGAAGAGTGTGGTGGAAACTAGGCCTAAATAAGCTCATGAGTTTAATATTAACTTCCTGTATGCAAAGAGGTTAATCTCCTATCTTTAGACCACAGATTTGTCACTTAGGTTTGATGACAAACAGCTACAATGATTTGTCTATATCCCTGTAATTTGATTAGCCCAAGTTCTCCAACAACGCCCAATTATTCTTCCTCTTAAACAGCACAACTGTGGAAAGTCAAAGATCCTTCCCATCAAATTCTCTCCAGTGTGGGAAGAAGTATATTTTTCCAATGATTGTCTTTCACCCATGATTGCATATACTTGCTTTCAACATAGTTTTTGATCACCTTGTAGTCATCTGCCACCTACTGGCCCTGTTTCTACTGCTTCATCCAAAGCATGTTTCTTTTTCCTTCTTTTTAAAAGCCCCTCTGACAATGCTAGGATGTAATAGACTTTTACTGAAAGAAAAAGACTTTTTCTCAGTGAGAAATTAAAGCTTGGAACAGGATGCAATCCAAAAATGAATATTAGAATTTATGGTTTCCAAATAGGATGCAGAAAGCTGGAAAGAATGTTGCTCCCATCCTACCAACAAGAATAGCTTTAATAATGGACAAAACCATAAATTTTCTTGAATCTGTCAAAAAATTGAGTTCACAGAGAAACTAGCTATCCTGAAGTCAAAGGAAAGCCAGGGTTCCCCAAGGAGAGGCAGGGTGCAGTCCTGGCACAGATCAGGAGCCACCGTGCCAGCAGGTAAGAAGAATTAAGTTAAATACTGTAATGAACTGGTAGCAGCTAAGGACAGGTTAGTGTGAGAATACAGAACACCCAGGTGCCACACGAGCGAGGGAAATCTAATCTGCTCATGAGCCCTTCTTTACCAGTGCTCACAAGGAAGATTCAGTGTAGGTGGAAGCCTGGAGAAAGGCAACATCTGTGATGCAGGATTAGAGGAGGGAAGCAGTTCCTTCTGCGGAAAAGCCAGGAAACTCTGCCTGGATCCTTTTTTATTTGGAAGGATGAAGTCATTAAGGCCCCAGAGGGATAGCCTGAAACCGCTTAAGACATTGTGAACACCTCTGTGGTTGAGGGTTTAGTAGGAGGGGAAAAAGCCCTCCATTTCAAGGGAAGGGACAAGAAACCAACTAACCTAGGCCATTAGAGGTCTCTTATGCCTCATACCTGGGTGAGAGGTAGGAATATTAAAAAATAGTCTTACCTCTGAGATGCAGGGACAGAGTCTGCTAAAGAGTGAGGCTGGATGCAGAGAAGGCGATGGCACCCCACTCCAGTACTCTTGCCTGGAGAATCCCAGGGACGGGGGAGCCTGGTGGGCTGCCGTCTACGGGGTCGCACAGAGTCGGACACGACTGAAGTGACTTAGTAGCAGCAGCAGCAGAAGCTGGATGAAGACAACACTCTCCTTTCTCTTTCCCCCATCCCCCACTCCCAACAAGGTGAAAAGCACCGAGAAATAAGAAACAACAGTCTTCCTGGGGAGTGGCAGGCCCTTTCTAAGGTACAGGTCCAGAGGTAAGACATAAAGCTGAACATGAAGTTTCAGGAATGTTGAGAAAACCCCTCTGCCAAGCCAGTCTCCACATAAGTACAGGTGATGCTAGAGGAGTTTGAAAAGAGTGGCACATTGAAGATAATCAGAGCAGAAGTAAAACCGAAACCTGGCTCAACTCCTGACTAGATTGACTACCCCCGGTTACCACCAAGTCCACCTCCCCTACCCTGCACGTGTGTACATACACAAACGCACACACACACACACAGTCCGATGGCTAAGAAGGTGTAAAACTGTACTCATTTTGAAATTCCAGGCACAAATACTATTTACCTCAGTCTCTACTTTGTTATATATGATGTCCAGCATTCAGTGAAAAATCACAAACACGCAAGAAAGAGAACTCACTCTTAAGAGACAAAATTATCAACACAGTCAGACTCATAAATGACTCAGATGTTGGAACTATTGAACAGAGAATTTAAAGCAATTATGATTAATATGGTAAAGGTTCTTTTGGAAATAATGAACAATATACACAATCAGATGGGGAGATCAGCAAACACATGGAAACTATAAGAAATAGCCAAATGGAAAAAGAACTTGAACGTAGATCTATAGAATTTACCTAAACGGAATATAAAGAAAGAGACGTGGGGAAAAAAGAAAACCGTAACTTGATGTCTAAGATCCCTGGAAAAATATTAAACAATCTAAGATACGTGGGGTTTTTGGAGTCCAAGGAGAAGAGAGTGAGGATGAGAGGGAAGAAAATCTTTGAAGAGATAATGGCTGAGAATTTTCCAAAAAGAGTGAAACAATTAAAGAAACCCAGAGAATGACCAAAAGGATAAATCCATTTCTAGACCATCATATTCAAGCAACTAAAAATCAAAGATTAGAAGAAATCTCAAAGGCACCAGAGAAATAAAATACATTACATAGCAAAGAACAAAATAAAAATTCACACATGTTTTAGCTTGCCAGGGATGCTGTAACAAAATATCACAGACGAGGTGGCTTAAAAAACAGAAGTTAATGGTCTCCATTCTGGAGGCTCTAAGTCCAAGGTTAAGGGGCTGGTAGGATTTGTTTCCTCCAAGATCTCTTGCCTTGGCTTGCAGATAGTCACCTTCTTGCTATGTCTCACATGGTCTTTCCTCTAAGCAGTTGCATCTCTGGGGTCTCTTACGTCCACATTTCCTGTCATTTTAAGAGTACCAGTCAAATTGGATTAGAGGCCACCCCAATGGCCTGATTTTAACTTTATTTTCAAATACAGGCACATTCTGAGATAATGGAGATTAGAGCTGCAACATATGAATTTCGGAGGGGTCACAATTCAAACCACAACCATTGACTTTCATCAGAAACTAGAAGACAACTGAGCCTTCAAAGTGCTGAAAGAAAAATAGCCAATCCAGAATTCAATGGAAGTATCGAAAACAGAGAAGAGATAATGAAGCAAAGTGCTTTTTGAACAACAAAGAAGCTGAGAGATTTCTTTGCCAGAAAACCTGCATTCCAGTAAATGTTAAAGGGAGCTCTTCAAGTTGAAGGAAGATGATATCACATAGAAACCTGGATCTGCATGAAGAAAGGAAGATCTTCCGAAATGGTTAAAATAAAAGTAAATATGAAATACTTTTTTCTTATTTTTAATTGCTTTAACAGGCAACTAGTGTCTGTAAAAATGTAGCAATATAGTTTGGTTTAAAAGTAAGATATATGAAAACTTCTTTAAAAAGATGGGAGGAAAGTAATGGGAGTATACTGTTGCAAGGTTAGGTTCTGATATTAAACATGAAACAATCTTATTTAGAGTTGTATACATTGTAAGCCCTAGGGTAACCACTAAAAACTTTCCCAAAATGCCAATTGTGGAGCTATAAAGCAAGAAGAAAAAAGCAGGAAAAAAGGAACCAAGAATAGACAAAGCAAATAGAAAGCAGCTAGCAAAATAGTTGACTATAGTCCAATCATATCATTAATTACATTAAATGTAAATGGTCTGAATACACCAATGAAAAAACAAAGATTGGCAGAATGGATTTAAACAATGACCCAATTGTCTGTAAGAAACTCATTTCAATAATAATGACATGGGTAGATTGAAAATGAACCGGTAGTAAAAGACAAACCATGCAAACACTAATCAAAAGAAAGCTGTAGTGGTTATATTAACATCATACGAAGTGAAATTCAGAGCAAGGACTGTTACCAGGGATAAAGAAGAAGATTATGTGATGATAAGGGGCCAGTGCATCAAGAAGGTACAAAAGTGAATGTGTTAGTTGCCCTGTCATGTCTGATTCTTTGCAATCCCATGGACTGTAGCCTGCCAGGCTCCTCTGTCCATGGAATTCTCCAGGCAAGAATACTGGAGTTCAGTTCAGTTCAGTTCAGTCGCTCAGTCGTATTCGATTCTCCGCGACCCCATGAATCACAGACGCCAGGCCAGGGATAAAGAAGAACATTACATGATGATAAGGGATCAGTGCATCAAGAAGATGTAACAATCCTAAATGTGTATACATGTAACAATAGAGCCTTGAAAATTGTTACAGCTAGAAGGAAAAATAGGGAAATTTACCATTATAGTTTGGAGGCTTTAGTACTCCTCTCTCCTCTATAATTGGTAGACCAAGGCAGCATAAAATCATTAAGGATATAGAGTACTGAAAGAACTCTATCAACTATAACCTAATTGACATTTTTCATACAGTAAACCCAATAACCTTCCCTGGTGGCTCAAGATAGTAAAGAATCGGCTGCAATGTGGGAGACCTGGGTTCCATCCCTGGGTTGGGAAGATCCCCTGGAGGAGGGCATGGCAACCCACCGCAGTATTCTTGCCTGAAGAATTCCATGGACAGAGGAGTCTGGTGGGCTGCAGTCCATGGGGTCGTAAAGAGTCAGACACGACTGAGCAATGAAGCATAGCACAAACCCAACAGCAGCAGAATACATTCTTTTCAATTGCACATGGAACATTCACCAAGATAGACTATATTCTGGGCCATAAAGCAAACCTTTAAACATTTAAAATAATTGAAATCATACAAAGTAAGTTTTCTGATCATAATGAAATTAAATGAGAAATCAACAATAGAAAAATATCGGGAAAATCTCCAAATATTTGCAATAAATCAACACACCTCTAAGGAATCCATGTATGGATCAAGGATAAGGTCATGAGGAAAATTAGAAAATATTTTTATTTGAATAAAAGTGAAAATAAAGTATATAGAAGTTTGTGGAATGCACCCATAGCAGTATGTAAAGGGAAATATATAGCATGTAATTATCAATAAATATATTTTTCCTACTTTCCTTTCCCTGTCATTTTGGCCATGACCTCTGCTACTGTATCCAGTAGTACGTAACACTGGTGTCCTTACCTTGTTCCTAATCTTAAAACGTATGACTCTAAACATCCTTCGTTAAGAATGACATTGTGGGTTTTGGTATAAAATTTTTTACCAAGGATGTTCTTTACTATTCATAGCTTGTTATCATTATTATCGTTATCTTAGTAGGCATTAACTTCATCAAATGGTTTTCTGTATCAACTGAAAGTGAAAGTCACTGTCATGTCCGACTCTTTGTGACCCCATGGACTGTAGCCTTCCAGGCTCCTCTGTGCAAGGAATTCTCCAGGCAAGAATACTGAAGCAGATAGCCATTCCCTTCTCCAGGGGATCTTGCCAACCCAGGGATCAAACCCAGGTCTCCCACACGGGGCAGGCAGATTCTTTACTGTCTGAGCCCCCAGGAAAGCCCAAAGTGAGATAATCACATTATTTCCCCTTTATTAATGTCACAAATTATAATAATATATTTTCTTATATTGATTTTCTTACATTCTTGGCTATGATATATTATTTTGATGTCTTTTATTGTTTATTCTATAATTTTATTACACAGCTAATCCATTTTATGTATTAGATACATTTAACATTGTAGAATTGGTGACTAATTTTTTATTTAGGAGTTTTGTATCTACATGCAGAGGTAAAGTGGAACCATAATCTTATTTTTATATTCTCCTTTCTGTCTCCCTCTTTAGCTGTCACCATCTTGTCATACTCATTTTCTCCCACAAAGTTGCTTCACCATCTTCTTTCTTCCTCAAGTCTAAAAATCTTTCTTCTGGGAATTTTGGTACAAGCAGAAATTTTTTCTTAGTTATTATGCTGAGAAATTTAGTTTCCTTAACCTCAAGTCGCATTCCAAGACAAACCCAATGTGTTGTCATTCACAGTCAAAATCCTATTAATGTGTTTCCCTAGGTTTCTTTTTTAAGCTCTCCAAAGAACCAGTGGAAGCTTTGAAATGACAGCTTGTCTTTAAATATTTCAAAATTCAAGATCATATTTAAGAACAGGCTCAGGTTGGAGAACTTTTGCTTTTCTTTCCAATTTACAGTCAGTGTAAGTGGAAGGGGGCACCAGATTTTATCCATTTCCAGAGCAAATACTTGGAGGTGTGCCCCGACCATTACATCACAAACTAGTTGGTCATTCAAGTGGAAAAAGGATATAATGAGGAAAGCATTCAAATGGCTGAGTTTAAAGGCTTGTGTATACATTTCTTTAAAAGAAAAAAATTTTCGTCTTTCATTTCTTGAATGGAGTGCATTCATTCATTCTTCCATTCAACAAGTATTTTAGGTCCTACTATGTGTCAGGCATTTTTCTAAGGCTGATGCTAAAAAGCAGAGAACAAAACAATAAAGGAACTGGCTTCATGGAGTTTACCATGGAGTGAAAGAGACAGATTCTGACATATACATACATAGTTTAAAACAAGGTAGTCATAAATGCTTGTGGGTAAAAAATGGTAAAGAAACAAAAAAAGTGGCATGAAATATGTTTATGAATTATGGTTTAGAAAGGGCTCTCTGAGGCCTTCTTTTTGGACCTTATTCTACTCCTATTCCATATCTTTCCTTTGTCTCTAAGGATTTGACATTTGAGCCGATACCTGAATGAAGTGAGGTAGCCAGCCATACAGACGTCTGATTGAAGAGTTGTCCAGGTAGAAGAAAGGAGAGCTACCCTGATGCGTGTGTACCCTTGACTCTTGAGAGGAACAGGAACATGGCAAGTGGGGCTGGAGCAACGTGGGAAAGGAGAGATGAGGGTGATTGGGTCTGACGCACAGGCTGGGGCCAGATGGTGTGGGACCTTGTAGGCTCTAACAAGAGGTTTTGAGGGTGCCTGCTTTCTCTGAAATGCCTTGGGGGGCTATTCTTGGACATTTACAAACAGGAACATGCTTAAATGTAGTCTCCAGTGGAGTCTTTGGGTTTGGGGAACATTTTTTGTGTGTTTTATTGTTACAAGAACGCCTTTGTGCAGGTACAAGGGGCAATTATATGACCTGGATAAATGCTCAGATTTATTGCTGGCCCTGCAATTACCCCAGGAAGGCAGAGGCCTGGGATCAGTGTAGGTAAGGGCTGCTTCAGGAGAATTTGGATGAATATTATGTGCTTTAGTTCTGGGTGCTGTAATGGGGTCACCCTGGAATTAAAGCAACAACAACAACATTATTTTTTTCATCTACATTACTACTGGTTTCCCTCTTCTAGTAAAAGAGACATCTGCTTCTATGTGTAGAAAAAGGCTTAAGGCTCTGAATTACAGTGTGGTAATTCATGCTTAACTGTTTGAATGGCTGCATAGCCCTCAGCCCTGAATCTACTAATGCATAAGATACTAATTGTTAGACTATAGTTCACACTGTGTGAGTTCTTATTGCTTATCTTTCTTGTAGGATACAGATAGCTGGGAACACATAGTGCCTTTGCATGACCAGCATACTCACTCAAATAACAGGTAAGCAGCTCTGCACTGAAGAGAGTAAAGAGAAATAACAAAATGGCCTTTGAGACACGGGGATTGCTTCCCACAAAGTGCATTAACTAATTGACAGGGGTGGCAAAGGTACCTGGCCCACTCATATGAAAATTCTCTATAGAAACTTTAGTTCCTCTAGTAAGGAAAAGGCCTTGTAAACAAAACATATCATCTTTAAAAGAGATTATAAAAAGCATTGACATTTGCCTGTGAATTCACCTATAGATCTGTTAGGCCTTTCGTGATGGATTTGGAAACCTATTATTTTGTCTTAGCCTAAGGAAAAAGCTGTGGTATCTTTTGATGGTTCAAAAACTAGAACTTGTGAAACCATGGGAATAATACGAATTGGTAGAAAACAATAGCATTTTCACAGCTGGACCATCTGGTAGATTATTCAGACACAACCATGTACATCACTGAATGACTCTCATAAAACACCAGATGAAGATAAGAGCTGGCATCTACTTCTAATTTTCCAAGGCTTAAATGGTCTTTAGTTCCTAAGTTCTGGAAATGAGGACTTCATTTGCACTGGTCTCAGCATCTTCCAAAATGTAATCTTTTAAAACAAATTATGATGCTAGTAAACTTTCGGATGAGAACTTTGCCTCATTGTCAGTAAAATGTACTCTTCATGTAAATGTCATGTGCTCTCTTATACACTGTATTAAGAACACCTTCTGCTTTTATTTATCTTGTTTTTTAAAGCTTTTCTTTCTTTAGCAACTCCTTTGTTGTGCCACTATTATATAGCAGTCACTGTTATAAATGTTTTGTATATTCAACAAACAGGTATTTATTAAGGGTCTCCTGATGACAGAGGGTTTAGGGATGCAGCTGTGCACCAAACAGACTAGATTCCTGCCCTATGAAGTAGTTATTTTTAGCATTATTTTGTAAGTGAAGAAGCAGAGCCCCATGCATTTAAGTAATTTGCTTTAAGTGGCAGAGTCCTGAGGAGCTGTCTCCTTTGAAAACCCATGTTCTATCCATTATGTTTTTTTCTCTTGCTTGGTTTAATGCCTACAGTCTTTGAGATTCAATACTATAAGTCACATTTGGGACACTTTGAACACCATAAAGCATACTGTTTGTGAAAGTGTTAGTCGTTCAGTTGTGTCTGACTCTTAGCGATCCCACTGGACTGCAGCCCACCAGGCTCCTCTGTCCATGAAATTCCCGAGGCAAGAATACTGGAGTCGGGAGCCATTCCCTTCTCCTAGAGGGAAAACATAGGCAGAAAGCTGTCATTAAATGCAGCAATATTTGGGGGGATTTGTCTCCTAGAGTAATGGAAATAAAAACAAAAATAAATTGGACCTAATTAGACATAAAAGCTTTTTGCACAGTAAAGGAAACCATGAACAAAATGAAAAGACAACCTGCAGACTGGGAGAATATATTTGCAAATGTAGCTGCTGACAGGAGATTTATTTCTAAAATACACAGACAGCTCATACAATTTAAAAACAAAAAAACAAACACCCAGTCAAAAAATGGGCAGAAGACTTAAACAGGCATTTCTTCAAAGAAAATATACAAATGGCCAACAGGTACATGAAAAGGTGCTCAATAATGTTAATTATTCGGTTCGGTTCGGTTCAGTCGCTCAGTCGCGTCCGACTCTTTGTGACCCCGTGGACTGTAGCCTACCAGGCTTCTCCGTCCATGGGATTCTCCGGGCAAGAATACTGGAGTGGGTTACCATTTCCTTCTCCAATGTTAATTATTAGGGAAATGAAAATCAAAGCTATATTGAGGTATTGCCTTGCACCAGTCTGAATGGCCATCATTAAAAAGTCTACAAATACTAAGTGTGGAAGAAACTGTGAGCAGAGACCCCTTGTACACTGTTGGTGGGAATGTAAATTGGTACAGCCATTGTGGAGAACAGTATGGAGGTTCCTCAAAAAACTAAAAATAAAGCTACCATATGATCCTGCAGCCCCACCCTTGGGCATATATCCAGAGAAAATGCTTAATTCAAAAAGATCCATGCACCCCAGTGTTCATAGCAGCACTATTTACAATAGCCAAGATGTAGAAGCCACCTAAATGTCCACTGACAGATGAATGGATCAAGAAGATGTGAGATATATGTATATACGCCATTCCACTGTGTGTAAACACAATGGAGTATTATTTGGCCATAAATATATATATACACACACACGTATATAATGGGATATTATTTGGCCATAAAAAGTATGAAATAATGTCATTTGCAGGAACATGGATGGACCTATAGATTATCATGCTAAGTGAAGTAAGCCAGTCAAGGAAAGGCAAATATTATGTGATATCACTTTTATGTGAAATCTTTAAAAAATGATACAAGTGAAGTTATTTATAAAACAGACTCACAGCCATGGAAAACAAATCTATGGTTACCAAAGAGGATAGCAGGAAGAGAGTTAAATTAGGAGTTTGGGGATTAATATATGTGCACTATTATATCTAAAATAAGCAACAAGGACCCAGTGTATGGTACAGGGAACTATATTCAATATCTTACAAGGAAAAAGTCTGAAAAAAATATATAACTGAATTATTTGCTGTATACCTGAAACTAACACAATATTGTAGATTAACTATACTTCAATAAAAAAAAATTGTTTTAAAAAAGCAAGAAGGAAAAAAAAATACATGAGTCATAAAGGGGAGTGGGGAAGAAGAAAGCTTTTTAAAAAAGAAGAATGCCAACTAAGTTGTAGACAGAATAGAAAATCACTATTTTACAACCCCCAACTTAATAACTGATTAAGGATTAATAATATATCTTGAAACCATTGGGTAAAAGTTTATGGGGAACTGGTTATTCAAAGTATCACCCCACAGATTACTCACTTGTTATAAAGGGAAAAGTTACCTTTACAAGGGTCAAATTTAGCATCTCTGGTGAAAAGTAAGCTCATTTTATGTGATGCAATAAGGAATACACAGCATTGTCTATGTAATACTTTTTGCAATATTTTGACTCAAATCATGAGGAAACAACCAAATTCAGAATGTAAAAAAGATATTCTGTGGGACAGTTGGCCTAGGTTCTTAACCAAAAAAAGACCACGAAAAACCAAAAAACAGCTTATTATATATTAAAACAAACTAAAGAGATGTAATAACTAAATGTAATGCTAAAACCTTGATTGGATTCTAGATCAGAGATTTAGAAATAGTTATGAAAGACATTTTGGTGTCAAGTGGGAAAATATAGTAATATTGGATTATATTTCTTTAAGGTGGGATTATGAAGGAGACTATTTTATTCTTAGGATAAACTTGCTGAAGTATCTAGGATTATGTGTCATGACTTCTGCAATATAATTCTAAATGCTTCAGCTCAAAATGTGTGTGTGTGTGTGTAGAGAGAGAGCGGATTAAGCAGGAAAATGTGACAAAAAATCAATAATCTGGGTAAAGGGTGTAAAGATTTTTGTATATTATTCTTTTAACTTTCTGTGTGTTTGAAAATTTTCAAAACTAGAAGTTGGGAGGAAAATAAAAACACTGGAGTTTTAAACAGACGGAGTAAAGCACCAATGTAATGCTTCTGGTAGCAAAGCTAAGCAAAGATCAGATTCCTTCCTTTGGTTCTAGAAGAAGGTGCCTACTCCACAGTCCTTAAATAAGCATGTCTTCATGTCTATTGATGAATAGAGTTTAATTAATGTCTCTGAATCCAAATCTCTAAGAAGTAGAACCTAGTTAATCTAACTTTGGTTCCAATTCAGTCTAGTTCTGGATGAATCACTGGTAATCAAGGTGTTTGGATCTTTTTTTAGCTAGCAGAACCATGTGGTAGGGCATATCCCTGAACATGGGAGGGAGATTGAAGGTACTTGCTGGTCAGTCTCCATGGAAGGGGCCCTGTGTGACAGAAGGGGGGCTCATGAATTTCATTGGCATGAAAAAGAAGTACAAGTTTGCCAAGAAAAGAAAATTTATTGAATAGCATACTCGGATACAAATAGACTGTGCTTAGGCATTATTCTCTCTATTTTTCAGAGGATACTGATCATAATTCATTTAACTTCAAGGTTATTGAGACTTCCCATTGACCAGTCATTGCTATAAGAGTGGTACAATCTACATGTTAATAAGATGTAACTCTCAGAAAAGAAAACAAAGAAGAACACCATCCAAAATGTGTGCATATTTGTTTATTAATGTTTCCCATTTATTGTTTTCTACTGATATTTTGTGATATGAAACACTCACAAAGATAGAAGTTAACTGCCATATGATCCAGCAATCGCACTCCTGGGCATACACACCGAGGAAACCAGAATTGAAAGAGACACATGTACTCCAATGTTCATTGCAGCACTGTTTATAATAGCCAGGACATGGAAGCAACCTAGATGTCCATCTGCAGACGAATGGATAAGAAAGCTTTGGTATATATACACAATGGAGTATTACTCAGCCATTAAAAAGAATGCATTTGAACCAGTTCTAATGAGGTGGATGAAACTAGAGCCTATTATACAGAGTGAAGTAAGCCAGAAAGAAAAACACCAATACAATAAAGAGACTTAGGATTCTTTTCCAATTAAAAACAAACAAACAAACAAACACCAATACAATACACTAACGCATATATATGGAATTTAGAAAGATGCAAATGATAACCCTGTATACGAGACAGCAAAAGAGACACAGATGTATAGAACAGTCTTTGGGACTCTGTGGGAGAGGGTGAGGGTGGGATGGTTTGGGAGAATGGCATTGAAACATGTATGTTGTCATATGTGAAACGAATCACCAGTTCAGGGTCGATGCATGTTACAGGATGCTCGGGGCTGGTATGCGGGGATGACCCAGAGGGAGGATAAGGGGAGGAGGGAGGTGGGAGGGGTTTTGGAAGGGGGAACTCATGTACACCCGGGGCGGATTCATGTCAATGTATGGCAAAACCAACCAATATAATATTGTAAAATAATTAGCCTCCAATAAAAATTTAAAAAAAAATTTTTTTAAAAGAATTTAACATGCATGTTGCTGCTGCGAAGTCGCTTTAGTCATGTCTGACTCTGTGCAACCCCATAGATGGCAGCCAACCAGGCTCCCCCGTCCCTGGGATTCTCCAGGCAAGAACACTGGAGTGGGTTGCCATTTCCTTCTCCAATGCATGAAAGTGAAAGTTAAGTTGCTCCGTCGTGTCCAACTCTTAGCGACCCCATGGATTGTAGCCTACCAGGCTCCTCCATCCATGGAATTTTCCAGGCAAGAGTACTAGAGTGGGGTGCCATTGCCTTCTCTGTAACATGCATGAGATAACATTAATTAATTAATGTTATCTTAATCATATTTCCTTCTCTCACTCTATTGTTTTATTATGTACTCTACTTTGCAAAGACTTTCAGTGCTTGATGCTTAACACTGAGACTCATGTATGGGTATCTAGATGTATATTTCTTTAACAATACCTGAAAAAGCTTTGCTTGTGTGTGTATTTAGACAATACATTTTATTTATTCATGTTTATATTCTTAAGTGAAAAATACTGCAAAAGTCTCAGTCTTGAAGACAACTCTGTGCTTTTGAACTGTCAAACTGTGGTGCTGGAGAAGACTCTTGAGATTCCCTTGGACAGCAAGGAGATCAAATCAGTCAATCCTAAAGGAAATCAACCCTGAATATTCATTGGGAGGACTGATGCTGAAGCTGAAGTTTTAGTTACTTTGGCTACCTGATGCGAAGAGCTGACTCATTGGAATGACCCTGATGCTGGGAAAGATTGAGGGCAGGAGGATAAGGGGGCAACAGAGAATGAGATGCTTGGATGGCTTCGCTGACTCAGTGGACATGCTGCTGCTGCTGCTGCTGCTAAGTCACATGAGTTTGAGCCAACTCCAAGAGACAGTGAAGGACAGGAAGCCTGGCATGCTGCAGTCCATGGGATTGGTCACAGCTCAGTGACTAGAACAACCTTATCCTGACTAGGATTATGTTACAGAAATTCTGAGATGATTTGGGATGAGCATTCTCAGCTCAGACTTCAGGAACATCTGTATGTTCAGCAACTGCACAGTTACGTTCTTTCTCATTGTGTGTCTTCACTCGTGTTATTCATGTCTACAATTTTCTCACCATTTTCTTTTTGTCTACAAAAGTCCCATCCAAGCCAAAGGGCCTATCTCTATAGTTCATCTCCTCATAGAGTTCTTATCTGCAAAATATCTGTTAACTTTCTCCTCCCCTAAAATTTTGCCAGTAAGCCCTCAATTTTGAAAGGTGTTATGCTGTTCTCTTAAGGTGTTTATTTCATATGAATCTTCAAAAAATTCTTTCTTTTACTTTAAATATAATCTGAAGAAGCTTTTAATTTTGTTTTATAAAGCAGAAATGGAAACTTTTAAATTCATGAATTAATACTTCAGAATAAATTATGTGTATTATTTTCCCCTATCAATATCTTAAGGTCATCAGTATCTGTGAAAGTGTTAGTTGCTAAGTTGTGTCCAACTCTGTGATCCCATGGACTGTAGCCCACCAGACTCCTATGTCCATGAAATTCTCCAGGCAAGAATATTGGAATGGGTAACCATTCCTTTCTCTGGTGGAATCTTCCCGACCTCTTTCCTCAAAATACAACAGGTACCTTAGCTTGCTTTCCTTCCCATTGTTTTCTGCTTCTCTCTCCCACCTCCCCTCCATTTTGGTATACACTATAGTTTTCAATGAGCTTTCCTCATAGCTCAGTCCGTTAAAAAAAATCTGCCTGCAATGCAGGAGACCCAGGTTCAATTCCTATGTCTGGAAAATCCCCTGGAGAAGGAAATGGAAACCCACTCCAATATTCTTGCCTGGAGAATTCCATGGACGGAGGAGCCTGGCAGGCTACAGTCCACTGGTTCTAAGAGTCAGACATGACATAGCGACTAAACCACCATAGTTTTCATTATGTACTTTCAAGGGTATATTACTTAGTCATTATTTAGTTTAGTGATCTGTAGAATTTTTGTACTGGATCTTAGTCAAAAGACTAAGAAGTGACTGTCAACTTTTTGATCATGTGCCCATATTAGTAAAGAAACAAACAAAAATTCCAGCTGTGACCATTCACATGTACACACAATTTAAAATTGTTACCCTATATTAATAGATTGTGCACATTATAAAGTTTCACTAAGATGGGATTTTTTTAGAAAGGATATTAAAAATAAATGTAAGTAAATTTTTTAATATCTTCTTATAGCACATCACCTGTATCCGTCAAGGTATTGGCATACATGATTGTGGAGGCTGGCTGGTCCACAATCTACAAGGAAGCTGTCAAACTACTCAGGGAAGAACTGATGTTGTAGTTCAAGTCCAGAGGCAATCTTCTGGCAGAACTTCTTTTTCCTCAAAGATGTCAGTCTTTTTTCTTAAAACCTTCAACTGATTGAATGAGGTCTACCCACAGAATCTACTGATACCATTGTTAACCTCATTGAAAAATACCTTCAAAGCAACATTCAGACATGTTTGACTAAGGATCTGTGTACAGTGGCCTAGCCAGGCTGACACATAAAATTAACCATCATACCACCCTAACCTCTTGAGTTGATCTGGCTTTCATTTCTCACTTTGAAGTTCACTGATTTGACAAACAATAGTATTTATTTATGCTATTTCTTTCCATCTCCAGTTTTACTTTCTCATTGGATTGCTTCCACTAAGTGCACTTTCACAGTGATTCACATAGTAAACTTCTTGACTATGCTTGATAATATTTTTATTATGCCCTCACATGCAAAAAGTACTTTATCTGGACGTAGAATTGTAGCTTCAGTAGATGCTGTTTTCTACAAAACTGTGAGAACATTACTCCATTATCATTCTGTATTGAGTGTTGTTGTTTTTGGGAAACCTGATATCAGTCTGATTCTTATTTGCATGCAGGGTTTGCTTTTCTTGCTAGCAGTCCTTTAGAATGTTCTCTTTGTCCTTGGTGTTCTTAAATTTCACTATGATGAATCTAGTGTAAGCTTTTTTTTTCTGGTGTTTTCTATGAGTTCTAGAATCTGTGAGTTCTTTAAAGTTGGGGTCTTACATTTCTCTTTCATTCTTGAGCATTGTTTCTTTTAATAGTTCCTGCCCTGCCTTCCTATTCCAATCTACTTTTATCTCTTACTAGGGCTTCCCTGGTGGCTCAGAGGTTAAAGCGTCTGCCTCCAATGCGGGAGACCGGGGTTCAATCCCTGGGTCAGGAAGATCCCCTGGTGAAGGAGATGGTAACCCACTCCAGTATTCTTGCCTGGAGAATCCCATGGACGGAGAAGCCTGGTAGGCTACAGTCCACGGGGTCACAAAGAGTCGGACGCGACTGAACGGAACGGATGGCTTCTATTATATAGATCTTGATATTTTTATTATTTTCTTCCATATCTTTAAATTGTTTTTTACGCTTTCTCTCTTTTAGTCCTTTATGATGTTTTTCAACCTGGTTTTTCGGCTAACCAATTTGTTCTTTGGTTCTATTTATTCTGCCACTCAGTTTATTGAGTTGTTTTTTATATCAAGTGTCTTCAATTGGTTTTTCCTTCAAATTGCTTCTCCTGCTTCATGTTTTAATGCCCTCTCTAATGTTTTATCTGTTCTCTGAGGATTTTTATTTTACATATTTTAATTATTGTTCTATCTTGATATTTATTGAGATAATTCTTGTTCTATCTGATAAAAATCAATTCTGCTTTCTCTTACACAAGTTGTATGATTTGTCATTTTTCTTTTACAGGACGTATGCTCCTTAGGTGTCTTATTTAATCCTCTTGGGAGTTCATGTTCACTGTGGTTTCCCATGTACCTTGGCTAATGCTGTATATGTGGGGACAGACAAGCAGAAAGCACAGGGCTTAGCTTGAATCCACCTAAATGCAAGGGGGAAGAGCAGGAATTAGGAGGTAGAATCTCTGGTATTGCAATCATTCTTTTTTCTTAATTGCTCAGCCATGTCTGACTCTTTGTGACCCCACGGACTATAGCCTACCAGGCTCCTCTGTCCATGGAATTCTCCAGGCAAAAATATTAGAGTGTGCAGCCCTGCCCTTCTCCAGGGCATCTTCCCAACCCAGGGATCAAACCCAGGTCTCCTGTTTTGCCAGGCGGATTCTTTAACTTCTGAGCCACCAGGGGTCATTCTCTTTTATCTCCCCCTAAACACACACACACACAGAGGCACACGTGCGTGAGCACACATACACATACACCAAGTGTTCTGTTCCTCAGGGAACCTCCCAGTAAAATCTTGCCACCGCTCTTTTGCCAAGGCTGTCTCCCCATAGTTTAATTGTCTGACTCATAGTGGGGATCAGAGAAGATGCATAGGGGCCAGCTAGGCTGCCTGTACCTGTTGCCATCCCCCTCATCCCAATCAGGATCTACTGCTCCCCTGATTTTAGCCATCCTCTGGCTAGAGTTGGGCTGATGTTGCCATTTTCAACTTCTACGGTGGCCATAGGATAAGCCTAGAAGAATGTGGGGCCTACAAAAGAATTGAGGGGCCTATCAATCTCTGTAGCCACTGCTGCTCGAAATCTAGTCTTTAACTGAGAGCATTCAATTGTCTTCACTTTTTCTGGTTCAAGGGTTTTTGTCCTGACCTCTGTATAGGTTGTGAATATTCTAAAGTTATACATAAAATTTGAGACTTTGTGGATGAGGTTTGTAACCTTCATCTTATATTGAAAGGAACCTTCATACTTTGAAAAGATAAGCTTTAATACCCCAGTTATTTCCACTCCTATTTGCTGTTTCACAAATGGATTTGCCAGAACCCCTGGGGGTGTGACTCTTCTCTACAAAATGTGGGGACAGATTACCTGTAGGAGGAGAAGGAGGAGAGAAATGCAGTGAACATAGGCCAGTAGTCTAGTGGTAAAGGGCATGGATTTGGTGACTAGATTCCCTGGGCTTCCCTGGTAGCTCAGACGGTAAAGTGTCTGCCTACAGTGCAGGAGACCTGTGTTCAATCCCTGGGTCAGGAAGATCCCCTGGAGAAGGAAATGGCAACCCATTCCAGTATTCATGCCTGGAAAATCCCATGGACCAAGGAGCCTGGTGGGCTACAGTCCATGGGGTCGCAAAGAGTTGGACATGACTGAGCGACTTCACTTCACTTCTTCCCTGGATTTTGCATCCTGCTTTGACCATTTACTCTGTACCTATTCACAAATTACTTAGTCTCAGTTGTTGTAAAGTGGGCATGGAAATGATGATCTTTAATATATCATAGGGTTGCTTTGAAATAAAAGAAAATTAAAAAAATAAAAACCATACAGCCCAATGCTGGCATCACGTATGTAATTGCAATCAGTTTTATTACTACTAAAGCTCTGAAGTGTCTAATTTAGGGGACTGAGAGGACTATGGTGCCATAAGTATTCATCTTTGTATTTTGTATAGGCCCACTCCAGTGCCTTCCACATCAGAGGAATTCCTAACAGGCTTATTGAGTGGGACACAATTAAACCTCTGGGTTGAATTCTGAAAGCCTATGCCTATTCTCTGATTCAGTTGACAAATCTTTTTCCAACTCACCCTCTCTACTTTAGGACACTCCATTAGACCTCTACAAACCAGAAAGTCTGGGAACCAAGCTTGGGGCATGACAGGACAGGAAGAGAAAAACTAGGGAGGTCCATGTTTATGCATTAGTCAAACTACTCTTTTAAAAACACCTCAAGGGTGAGAGGGGAGTGAAAATGTGTTAGTCACTCAGACATGTCTGACTCTTTGTGATCCCATGGACTGTAGCCTGCCAATCTCCTGTGTCCATGGGATTCTCCAGGCAAGATACTGGAGTGAGTAGCTATTCTCTTCTTCAGGGGATCTTCTTGACCCACGGTTCGAAACCAGGTCTCCTGTATTGCAGGCAGATTCTTTACTGTCTGAGCCACAGGGAAGCATCAGCCAAAGGTGAATCATGAAAGTTTTAAGTAGCCTAAGATAAAATGTATTTTTTAAAATATTTTCTAAATGTAAGTTTATGAACAAGCATTTTGAGTACTTCTTGTATTCAGAGATTGCTATGGGAAAAAAGAGTTAAAGCAGAGACTAACAAAGACATTGCGGAGAAGGCAATGGCAAGCCACTCCAGTACTCTTGCCTAGAAAATCCCATGGATGGAGGAGCCTGGTAGGCTGCAGTCCATGGGATCGCTATGAGTCGGACATGACTGAGTGACTTCACCTTCACTTTTCACTTTCACACATTGGAGAAGGAAATGGCAACCCACTCCAGTGTTATTGCCTGGAGAATCCCAGGGACAGGGGAGCCTGGTAGGCTGCTGTCTATGGGGTCGCACAGAGTCGGACACGACTAAAGTGACTTAGCAGCAGCAGCAACAAAGACATTGAGAACTTGGTTTCTGTCTGTATAAATCAGGATGTGTTGGTGAGAAACAGGACCAGTAGGATGTGCGTATATTTAGAAAGAGATTTATTTTAAGGAATTGACTCACGTGATAATAGAGACTGGCAAGTCTAAAACCTGCAGAGTGAACTGGCAGGCTGGAGGACCAGAGAAGGGTTCATGCTATGGTGAAAGTCTGAAGGCCATTGGACTAAAGACCTAGGAAAGAGTCAGTATTCAAGGTCAATTCCCTCTTCCTCAGAAAAAGTCAATCTTTTGTTTTATTCAGGCCTTTAACTGATTCAATGAGGCCCACCCACACTATAGAGGACAATCTGCTTCACTCAAAGTCCACTGACTTAAATACTAATCTTATTATCCAGAATATTATCCTTCAACACCCAGAATAATGTTGGCCCACATATCTGGGCACCATGGCCCAGCCACGTTACACAGAATATCAACTATCATACTGTCTTAAAGTAGTTAAAGAGAAAAGGTTGAGTTCACACACAGAGCTATAAAGAAGAGTGAGTTTTTGGATTCTGAAGACTTGAGTTCAAATCTTGCTTCTACCCTTCATTAACACGGTGGGTTCCTTGGTTAAATAAGACAGATGCTCAAATCAGGCAAATTTGAAATTATGGTGAATTTTCACTTTTCCAGTGAGACGGCCTCAAAAATATGTTTTTGGTCAACTTAAATACACAAACATAAGAAAAAAGATTCAATTTGAAGAGTAACTTATAATATTTATATGTTTAGTTACACATACATGTTTAAATTCTGTTACATGTGAAATAATGTTAATTTAGAGGTATTGCTTTTTTTCAGTCTCATATTTCATGAAATACTTAGACTCAAATTCTTCCCAAGTATCTTTGTCATTCCTTTGGCCACTCTCTGAGTTGCTGTACACCATCTTTTGAAGTATACCTTCCCATCAATCCAATTGTGAAAAAATGAAAGCTTCCTGAATCTGGTTAATGCTGTCACTAGAAAATGTATCCCACTCTGTAAGTATAAATTTGTGTAATGTTGGGAGAGTGGATTTTTAAATTCATTAGGTGAATCATAATTATGTTTCAACATAACCTCTTAGAGTGATTAAAAATACTTGAGTCATGAATTTTATTAGTGGCCCCACAGGAGTGATTAATAAATCTGGGTTAAATATCTTTGACTCTTAAAAAAAAAAAACAGTCCTATTGGATTACTTCCATAAGCATCTAAAACTAGCACCAGTTATGATCATTTCAGGTAAATTTGTCTTTCTCATACTGGTCTGATGTTCAAAAGTCAGTAACTAAAACAGTGCCCCATAATATGGGAAAACTTTCTATGGAATTGAATATGAAGGGACTTTTTTTGATTGACAACTTGGGAAGAATATATTATTTGACATATATAGTATTTATTTTTATTTTATGGGGATAATGACAATAATTACCTCATTGGATTGTAATGAAATTCAAATGAGGTACTTTAAGTAAATTCATGATAAAATGCCCAGTGCATTGTAACTGTCTAAAAGGCTTATTATTATTATTTAGAATAGCAAGTAGAAAGGGAAAAAGTGGAAGCAGTGACAGATTTTATTTTCTTGAGCTCCAAAATCACTGCTGATGGTGACTGCAGCCATGAATTTAAAACATGCTTGCTCCCTGGAAGGAAACCTGTGACAAACCTAAATAGTGTATTAAAAAGCAGAGACATCACTTTGCCAACAAAGATCCATATAGTCAAAGCTATGGTTTTTCCAGTAGTCATGTACAGATGTGAGAGTTGGACCATAAAGAAGGCTGAGCACCAAAGAGAAGAATTGATGCCTTTGAATCATGGTCCTGGAGAAGACTCTTGAGAGTCCCTTGGACCAACTCAATGGACATGAATTTGAGCAAACTCTGGGAAATAGTAAAGGACAGGGAAGCCTGGGGTCCATGGAGTCGCAAAGACTCAACAACAATAAAGGGACAGTATATTGTAGATGTTCCCTTCTTATTCCATAGTGAGTGACAAACAAGACAAAATGGACTTGGAATTATTTTCTTCTTTCTCCACTATAGATTAGTTTCCAGGCTTGGTTTGACTCTGCAGTCTTCCTCAAATCTATCAGATTTCACCAGTGTCTGTATGGCATCATGGATATGACCACCAGTTGCATCCTCCTGCTTGTATCTCACTAAGAAACTATACGAACTGGTGACACCCTTACTTATCTTGCTGTATTCAGACAGTCATATTTCCTAAGTAACAGCTGGCTACTTGTAGGCAGTTTAGACTTACACAATCCAGGATCAGAGTTCTGGGAGTAAGATTACCGTGTGTGCTCAGTTGCTCAGTCCTGTCTGACCCTTTGCAATTCCATGGACTATAACCTGCCAGGCTCCTCTGTCCATGGGATTTTCTAGGCGAGTAAACTGAAGTGGGTTGCCATTTCCTACTCTAGGGGATTTTCCTGATCCAGGGATCGAACTCACGTATCTTGTATCTCCCACGTGGGTACGTGGATTCTTTACCACTGTGCCACCAGGGAGTATGACTAGTTACCATGAAAATAGTTTTCCTCCCCTGAAAGGGTGTAGACTTCTTTCTTTTCCTCAGCTCCATAGGCAAAATTGAGCTAGATAACAACAACTTTAGAAATCTTTTTTGTTAAAACCTCTCAAAATACAGATAAAGAGAGGAAAAAAATCCCTGAAACAACACTGATAAAAGTAATAGTGGCAAAGTCATTATTTTAGCACCTCTTTTGTTCCAGTTTCAGAGGGAGGGGGAATCACTCCTATCACCCTGTTAGTCTATTTTTATCCTGAAACTATGAAAAGACCAGCCAGTTACAAGAATGACAGCCAACTTGGAATTTTTCCCGTAACTGTTATCTTCTTCATCCCATAAATTTAAAGATCAATCTGAGAACAACTTGTGTTGCAGTGTGAGTCAAGTAAGTGCGATTATTAGGGTGAATAGGGAGAACCTGACAATGTGATTTCTTGCCACATTAAAGGAAGAACTATCCTTATGGTTCATAGAATGAAGGGTACTTTCAGGCAATTTGGCTTAAGTTGGAGAATATTTCACTATGAGGATGGATTTTAGTTTGACGTGGACAGCAGGCAGACAGATGTGTATCAAATAGCATCTACGACATGTGAAAATTAATTTTTCACCACCAGTAAGATATAAATATAGTAATATTTCTCATTTTAAAGTGTCATTTGCATCAACCAGAAATGTGATATATTAGGGGAAAAATTCAGTCTATAAATAGTATTGCCTTGAGTCTGTGGGTAGACGGAAAAGAGTGGTTGGGATTCCTTTCTCTGAATATAAGCTTAAGTTGACTGTCCCTGCAACATTTACATTTGGTTGTCTTGGAAGCACACTTTTTAATTGAAGAATGGTTGATTTACAGTATTATGTTAATTTCTGCTATATACCAAAGTAACTCAGTTATACACACATGTGCATTCTTTTTTATATTCTTTTCCATTTTGGTTTATCCCAAGTTCCCTGTGCTGTATGGCAGGATCTTGATTATCCATTCGAAATGTAATAGTTTGCATCTGCTATCCCCAAACTCCCAGTCCATCCCTCCCTCTCCCTCTTCTTGGCAACCACAAGTCTGTTCTCTATGTCTGTGAGTCTGTTTCTGTCTTATAGGTAGGTTCATTTGTGCCATGTTTTGGATTTCATGTACAAGTGACATCATATGGTATCTGAATTTTTGTTTCTGACTTACTTCACTTAGTATGATAATCTTTAGTTACATCCATGTTGCTGCAAATGGCATCAGCTCATTCTTTTTTATGGCTAAGTAGTATTCTATTGTATGTATATTAAACACATACACACAAACACACACAGGCATGCTCACCACATCTACTCTTCTTTATCCATTCATCCATCAATGGACATTGAGGTGGTTTCTGTGTTTTGGTTACTGTGACTAGTGCTGCTATGAACATAGGGGTGCTTGTATCTTTCTGAATTATAGTTTTATCTGGATATATGCCTAGAAGTGGGATTGCTGGATCAAATGGTAACTCTATTTTTAGTTTTTGGAGGAAACTTCATACTGTTTTCCATAGTGACTGCACCAACATACATTCCCAACAGTGTGGGAGGGCTCCCTTTTCTCCACACCTTCTCCAGCATTTATAATTTGTAGACTTTTGAATGATGGCCATTCTGACTGGTGTGAGGTGGTCTCTCATTGTAGTTTCAATTTGAATTTCTCTAATAATTAGTGATGTTGAGCATCTTTTCATGTGGTTTTTGGCCATCTGTATCTCTTCTTTGGAGAAATGTCTAGTTAAGCCTTCTGCCCATTTTGAAAGCATATTTTACTCATCATCCTCTCTCCCAAACTTGATCCTTTTCCTTCATTTCTTTCTTTGTACATGGCACCTTTATCCATTTAATTGAACAAAGAATAAACTCAGAAGTCAACTTAGATACCTCACTCTTTCTCACCTCCTTATCCAATCCATCTTAACTTTTCTGTAACTGTGCATCTCCACTGTGACCGCTTTAGTTGAAACACTATCAGAAGTCACTTGTCTTACTGCCCTGGCCTTGTGTTTTAAAGTGTACCCAGCATTTGTTTTAATCGGGTGTGGTAAGATCTGCTGATAGAGAAGACTGTCATGAAGGGTCTATAGCCACAGGTCTCTAGAAACAGGAAGCATGACATGCCACGCAGGGGGCCCACATGGGGGAGCACCAGGACTGGTCGGGAGCAGGGGGAGTGAGGGGAAATTGTGGGCAAGGGCCTTTATTGTGGTTTCCATGGGAAGAAAGGGGTGAGGCAGGGTAAACAGGATAGGAAGTGCTACTTTGAATAATTCCAGTGGGCTTTGAGGCATGGCAGATGTCCCTGGTTGTCTGTTACCTGTCCCTGGGGTGACTGGGGCAGGTGGACAGTGGCCAGGAGTGTAAGAGCTGGTAAAGGTGGTTGGGGGTTGGGCTTTGGATTGGTTGGTTTGCATGTGAGAGGAACACTGGCAACGGAGTCCTTTACTGTCTCTAGAAATTATCTTGAGTGTCTAGATAATTATAGGAATTATCTCTTCCCGGGAAGAGCAGTCTTTCCAGGGTCAGCAAAGTGGACATTTGACTCAAATGTCAACACCTCATAGACACCTGGTTAACACACCTTGTAACTCGTCTCCTTGTATCTCCTCTCCCCAGCCAGAGTGAGAGATCCTTTAATAATACAAGTATGAAAACATTTGCTTCTTAGTCCCAAATGCATCAACACTCCCCATTGTTCTTCCTAGGAGTTGATAATTATATGGTTCCTGCTGCTGCTGCTGCTGCTAAGTCACTTCAGTCGTGTCCGACTCTGTGTGACCCCACTGACGGCAGCCCACCAGGCTCCCCCGTCCCTGGGATTCTCCAGGCAAGAACACTGGAGTGGGTTGCCATTTCCTTCTCCAATGTGTGAAAGTGAAGTCGCTCAGTCGTGTCTGACCCTTAGCGACCCCACGGACTGCAGTCTACCAGGCTCCTCCATCCATGGGATTTTCTAGGCAAGAGTACTGGAGTGGCTTGCCATTGCCTTCTCCGGATATGGTCCCTACTTACTTCTTAAGCTTCATTTTGCACCCTCTTCCTTTTATGAACCCTAGTCATGCTAGCTTGCTTTCAGCTCTTTAAATGTGTCATATTCCCTGCCCAGCCCTTGATATGTACAGTTCTGTTTCAGTGGAACATCCTAACTCACTTCTTCCCTATGTTGCCACCTAACTGCACTGGAGCTATCAGCTTGAGCATCACTTCCTCCGTGAAGACTTCCCCCCATCCCCAGATTAGGTAATGACACATTCCCTGTTTTAGACTCTCACTGCATTTCCTGATCCTCCTTCAGTGTACTTGTACTTATCAAAGCTTGTGATTATATGCTGATTTGTCTAATTAATATCTGATTCCTTGGATCCATGAAAGCAGGATTAATTCACATTTTGTTCCTGACTCTTAGCAGAGTGCCTCCATAAATGTAGAAGTCTTTAATAAATATGTGCTGAATGACTGAATAAATGTCAATTCTGATTTAGGATATAGACAATCTATTCAACTTAAAGACTGAATTGGAAAAACAGAAAATGTCTTCCTGAGACTGCTTTTTAAAAAGCACATGAAGCTGATATATAATTGCTCTGAGTGATGTGTTATCGGAAGTGATGTGAGCCATATCGAACTGTCTCTGCTGGGCATTGTGTGTCATGGTAATGAGACATCTGACATGGTTTTGAACATGAAGGAAATAGATTGTGAAAAGTCATAAATATATGGAAGGTTTTCCCCTTCTCATGAGGATCATCTGAAAATTGCTCTTAGTGGCCAGTGGTATGTTTTATGGCTCACTCCTCAGGGAAGATAAGAAAACACGGTCTGTGGGAAGATCTTTTTAGATCATATAAAGAAAGAGAAACTTTGACTTGCTTTTCTTTTCATTGTGCTTTATAAAAATTTATGAGAATGCTACACAATGTTAACCACTTCCCAGATGTTTATTATGAGGAAAGAATTATAAAAAAAAAGACAAAAAACAAACAAAAAAAGCAAGAAAGCATCTATACACTGGATTAGTTAAAATTAGACTTGAGCTCTGGATACTCTAGAAAGAGTGATAGGATTTCTAATTTTAAAAAATATAGAGAGTGTCAAACGTGTAACCTAGAATAACTAAAGTGCCACAGAACAGAGCAGACAATTCCCTGTCAAGAAGGCTCTACTATTCTAGTGGGAGATGTCAGCTTTTTTTTTTTTAAATATCATTTCAGAAGGCACAGTGGAATTTTAAAATCTTTTTTTATAGAACGACTTTCCACTTCCTTACATATCCACTTTTTCCTCTCCAGGGCTTATCTTCTCTTTGCATAGGGGAAGTAATACAAAATTTTGATCAGATGAAGTAGAGAATTGAAGTAATAAACCAGGTTGGATGTTGCAACTGGATGATCATGATGGTTGTGGTGTATATTTGACCTGCAGAATTCTTCTGTGTGTCTTGCAAAAGGAGTGACGTTCTATGGATCATTTGCAACACTTGAAATTAGAAGACTACACATTACCGTTTATACTTTAATTGAAAAAAGGGACACCCTGGGAGCCCTGAGCTTGTGTTTCTACAACAGCCCTGTTGTTGTTGCTGAGTGGAGCCTTTAAACAGTGCACATGCTTGCCAGCATGCCGGTATCCCTGCATGGCCCTTGTCACATGTTTGTATTAACTGTCTGGCCCTGCAGGCACTTGACTTTGTGATTCTTAAAATATATGATACAAGCAATTACATTAATTCTCCATTTGCTCTGACTGTAGTGAAAGTGAAAATGTCAGTCGCTCAGTCGTGTCTGACTCTTTGTGACCCCATGGACTGTAGCTCACCAGGCTCCTCTGTCCATGGGATTCTCCAGGCAAGAATACTGGAGTGGGTTGCCATTCCCTTCTCCAGGGAATCTTCTGACCCAGGAATCGAGCCCAGGTCTCTCGCATTGCAGGCAGATTCTTCATCATCTGAGCCACCAGGGAAGATATGATGGTAGAGAAGGTTTGTTTTTAGATCTTTTTTGAAGTGGACCATTTTTAAAGTCTGTACTTAATTTGTCACAATATTGTTTCTGTTTTATGTATATATATATATATATTTTTTTTTTTTTTTGACTGCCATGCATGTGAGATCTTAGCTCCCTGACTAGGGATTGAATCTGCACCCCATGCATCAGAAGGCAAAGTCTTAAGCCACTGGACCATCAGTGAAGTCCCTAGAGAGGGTCTTTTTATAGATGAATTCACATGAAGAGCTCCCTCCTGAAATCCAGGAGACTAGCACAATTTACAGTGAGCAGAGTACAGTGACTTATCTGTGGATCACTTCTCTGTGAAACTTTAAATACCTAATACCCTAAGATCTTATTTTCTTAAAGATTTTTTAAAACTTAACTTCTTACAAAATTGTCAGATGTTTGTCTTCATATTTGTGGCAAAAGAAGAAAAATTACTGGTTTACTTAAATCCTAAGATATAAAAGATGACATCGTAGTTTAGTCACTAAGTCATGTCTGATTCTTTGACCCCATGGACTATTGCCCGCCAGGCTCCTCTGTCCATGGTTTTCCTAGGCAAGAATACTGAAGCGCATTGCCATTTCCTTCTCCAGGGGATCTTCCCAACCCAGGAATCGAACCTGGGTCTCCTGCATTGCAGGAGGATTCTTTACCTACTGAGTCATCAGGGAAGCCAAAAGATGGCATGCAATGGCTATTTATAATGTCAGAGGACCACTGCCCTATTTTTTGAATACCCTAAGTAACTTAGCTTGTGAATACTCTAAGACTGTAAGAAAAATCACAAATGGGGAAAATGATTATCTCAAAGCTAGTTCATGACTGTTTTACCTTTCATTGCTACATTCACTTTCAAATAACTGGCATTAAAATTAGAATAATTAGGCAACCTAGAACAACAAGGAAGTAGAACCAGAATATGTATCAGGAGAAAGAAAATATATATAAATAAATCAAGAAATACACCATATTTGTTGCTTATATTCCATAGAATGAAACCTTTCAAATGTTAGTGTGTCCCTATTCTTTTTACTTATTTACATAGTGGTGAGAAGTTGAATTCATGAAAGTAGAAATTAAATTATTTTTCCATTGTATATTTAGCACAGAGAAACTAGAACTTAATAGACGTTCAGTATAAACACACACACACACAATTGAGTTATAGTCATTCTTGTGATGGAAAGATCAAGGTTATTGAAGTAAACTTAGAGACAAACTTAGAGGTAACTAAGTAAATATTCTAAATATTTAAAAAACCCTGAATTTAATAATTGGATAAATTGACTTGGTTTATGTCCCCAAACCCTTAAATTCCAAAAATGGACATCTATCCACTCTCATCCATGGACCTTTGATTCTATGAAAAAGCATCTCTTCTTCTTGTGCCATTCTTTACTTTTAACCTTAGAACATTCCTCTGTATTCAGTAGTACTTTTATCTCAATAATTGCTTACTGGCAAATTATTCTCATCCTCATCCAATAATACTGTCAGCAAAAAATTTGTGTGCAGGGCTACTGATTTGGTTTGGTCTTGCACAAGGCCATCTGTCCAAGAGAACTTGAAATCTAGTGTCTTGGTGGTTGTAGAAAACCTTACAATCTGATCTGTCTTTCTAATTGATCACCTTCCTACTCCTCTTGTTACTTATCTTGTGCTTTGACCAGTGTGGCTGCCTCAGCCTACTTCTATAAATTATTTGCTTAGGTGTTTACCGCAGACTTGAGCTTTCTTCTGTGTTTCTTTGTTCAAAAACATAAAAAAGACTTTTAGTTTCTAATTCTACATGGAAGGAGATTAGAAGTCACTGCTTCATTCTAACAAGTGAAAATCTTGACCGATTGGAATATCAGCAACTCTTCTAGGATCTGTTAGAAAACAGAAGACACAAGGCAAACTGCTACCTCCAAGTTTGGAGAGACAAACAGACTAATTTAAGGAGACCTGGCTTACTGGAGCAGAGCCTCACAAGCAGAAACTGCTATAGGAACCAGTGCCAGCTCTAGAAATCCTGAACTGTAATAGGTAGATATTAATCAAGCTATATTAATAATTACTTTGAACAGCAATGTTCTAAATGCATTCATTAAAAGTGAGTGATTGCCAGAATGTATTAAAAAATAACATCTAGATATATATTGTCTACAAGAAACTGCCTTTATTTTTATTTATTTATTTTTTAAGTTTCTTTTTTTTTTATTGGAGGCAAATTACTTTACATTAATATATTGGTTGGTTTTGACATACATTGACACGAATCCGCCCCGGGTGTACATGTGTTCTCCTTCTTGAACCCCCTTCCCACCTTCCTCTTCCCCATATTCTCCCTCCAGGTCATCTCCGTGCACCAGCCCCAAGCATCCTGTATCATGCATCGAACCTGGACTGGTGATTCATTCCACATATGATAATATACATGCTACAATGCCATTCTCCCAAATCATCCCACCTTCACCATCTCCCACAGAGTCCTAGAGACTGTTCTATACACCTGTGTCTCTTTTGCTGTCTCTTATACAGGGTTAAGGTTACCATCTTGCTAAATTCCATATATATGCATTAGTAAACTGTATTGATGTTTTTCTTTCAGGCTGACTTCACTCTGTATAATAGGCTCCAGTTTCATCCACCTCATTAGAACTGACTCAAATGCATTCTTTTTGATGGCTGAGTAATACTCCATTGTGTTTATGTACCAAAGCTTTCTTATCCATTCATCTGCAGATGGACATCTAGGTTGCTTCCATGTCCTGGCTATTATAAACAGTGCTGCGATGAACATTGGAGTACATGTGTCTCTTTCAATTCTGGTTTCCTCGGTGTGTATGCCCAGCAGTGCGATTGTTGGATCATATGGCAGTTCTATTTCCAGTTTTTTGAGGAATCTCCACACTGTTCTCCATAGTGGCTGTACTAGTTTGCATTCCCACCAACAGTGTAAGAGGGTTCCCTTCTCTCCACACCCTCTCCAGCATTTATTGCATGTAGACTTTTGGATAGCAGCCATTCTGACTGGTGTGAAATGGTATCTCACTGTGGTTTTGATTTGCATTTCTCTGATGATGAGGGATGTTGAGCATTTTTTCATGTGTTTGTTAGCCATCTGTATGTCTTCTTTGGAGAAATGTCTGTTTAGTTCTTTGGCGCATTTTTTGATTGGGTTGTTTATTTTTCTGGAATTGAGCTGCAGGAGCTTCTTGTATATTTTGGAGATTAATCCTTTATCAGTTGTTTCATTTGCTATTAATTTCTCCCATTCTGAAAGCTGCCTTTTCACCTTGCTTATAGTTTCCTTTGCTGTGCAGAAGCTTTTGATTTTAATCAGGTCCCATTTGTTTATTTTTGCTTTTATTTCCAATATTCCGGGAGGTGGGTCTTGGAGGATCCTGCTGTGATTTATGTCGGAGAGTGTTTTGCCTACGTTCTCCTCTAGGAGTTTTATAGTTTCTGGTCTTCCATTTATCTCTCTAATCCATTTTGAGTTTATTTTGGTGTATGGTGTTAGGAAGTGTTCTAGTTTCATTCTTTTACAAGTGGCTGACCAGTTTTCCCAGCACCACTTGTTAAAGAGACTGTCTTTTCTCCATTTTATATCCTTGCTTCCTTTGTCAAAGATAAGGTGTCCATAGGTGCGTGGATTTATCTCTGGGCTTTCTATTTTGTTCCTCTGATCTATGTTTCTGTCTTTATGCCAGTACCATACTGTCTTAATGACTGTGGTTTTGTCGTAGAGCCTGAAGTCCAGCAGGTTAATTCCCCCAGTTCCATTCTTCTTCCTCAAGATTGCTTTGGCTATTCGAGGTTTTTTGTATTTCCATACAAATTGTGAGATTATTTGTTCTAGTTCTGTGAAAAATATCTTTGGTAGCTTGATAGGGATTGCATTGAATGTATAAATTACTTTGGGTAGTATACTCATTTTGACAATATTTATTCTTCCAATCCACAAACACGATATATTTCTCCATCTATTAGTGTCCTCTTTGATTACTTTCACAAGTGTTTTATAGTTTTCTATGTACAAGTCTTTTGTTTCCTTAGGTAGATATATTCCTAAGTATTTAATTCTTTTCTTTGCAACACTGAATGGAATAGTTTCCTTAATTTCTCTATTTTCTCATTATTAGTGTATAGGAATGCAAGGGATTTCTGTGTGTTGATTTTATATCCTGCAACTTTACTGTATTCATTGATTAGCTCTAGTAGTTTTCTGGTAGAGTCTTTAGGGTTTTCTGTGTAGAGGATCATGTCATCGGCGAATAGTGAAAGTTTTACTTCTTCTTTTCCAATTTGTATTCCTTTTATGTCTTTTTCTGCTCTGATTGCTGTAGCCAAAACTTCCAGAACTATGTTGAAGAGTAGTGGTGAGAGTGGGCACCCTTGTCTTGTTCCTGACTTTAGGGGAAATGCTTTCAATTTTTCACCATTGAGGATAATGTTTCCTATGGGTTTGTCATATATAGCTTTTATTATGTTGAGATATGTCCCTTCTATTCCCACTTTCTGGGGGGTTTTATCATAAATGGATGTTGAATTTTGTCGAAGGCTTTCTCTGCATCTATTGAGATAATCATATGATTTTTATTTTTCAGTTTGTTAATTTGGTGTATTATGTTGATTGATTTGCGGATATTGAAGAATCCTTGCATTCCTGGGATAAAGCCCACTTGGTCATGCTGTATGAGCTTCTTAAGGTGTTGTTGGATTCTGATTGCTAGAATTTTGTTAAGGATTTTTGCATCTATATTCATCAGTGATATTGGCCTGTAGTTTTCTTTTTTGTGGGGTCTTTACCAGGTTTTGGGATTACGGTGGTGGTGGCCTCATAGAATGAGTTTGGAAGTTTCCCTTCCTCAGCAATTTTCTGGAAGAGTTTGAGTAGAATAGGTGTTAGCTCTTCTCTAAATTTTTGGTAGAATTCAGCTGTGAAGCCGTCTGGACCTGGACTTTTTGCTGGAAGATTTCTAATTACAGCCTCTAATTACGTGCTTGTGATGGGTCTGTTAAGATTTTCTATTTCTTCCTGGTTCAGTTTTGGAAGGTTCTACTTTTCTAAGAATTTGTCCATTTCTTCCAAGTTATTCATTTTATTGCCATATAATTGCTGATAGTATTCTCTAATAATCCTTTGTATTTCTATGTTGTCAGTTGTGATCTCTCCATTTTCATTTCTAATTTTATTGATTTGGTTCTTCTCCCTTTGTTTCTTGATGAGTCTGGCTAGTGGTTTGTCAATTTTATTTACCTTCTCAAAGAACCAGCTTTTGGCTTTGTTGATTTTTGCTATGGTCTCTTTTGTTTCTTTTGCATTTATTTCTGCCCTAATTTTTACGATTTCTTTCCTTCTACTAACCCTGGGCTTCTTCATTTCATCCTTTTCTAGTTTCTTTAGATGTAGAGTTAGGTTATTTATTTGACTTTTTTCTTGTTTCTTGAGGTATGCCTGTATTGCTATGAACTTTCCCCTTAACACTGCTTTTACAGTGTCCCAGAGGTTTTGGGTTGTTGTGTTTTCATTTTCATTCATTTCTATGCATATTTTGATTTCTCTTTTGATTTCTTCTATGATTTGTTCATTATTCAGCAGCGTGTTGTTCAGCCTCCATATGTTGACATTTTTAATAGTTTTTCTCCTGTAATTGAGATCTAATCTTACTGCATTGTGGTCAGAAAAGATGCTTGGAATGATTTCAATTTTTTTGAATTTACCAAGGCTAGATTTATGGCCCAGGATGTGATCTATCCTGGAAAACGTTCCGTGTGCACTTCAGAAAAAGGTGAAATTCATTGTTTTGGGGTTAAATGTCCTATAGAGCTCTATTAGGTCTAACTGGTCTATTTTATCATTTAAAGTTTGTGTTTCCTTGTTAATTTTCTGTTTAGTTGATATATCCATAGGTGTGAGTGGGGTATTAAAGTCTCCGACTATTATTGTGTTTTTGTTAATTTCCCCTTTCATACTTGTTAGCATTTGTCTTACATATTGCAGGGTTCCTATGTTGGGTGCATAAATATTTATACTTGTTATATCTTCATCTTGGATTGATCCTTTGATCATTATGTAGTTTCCTTCTTTGTCTCTTTTCACAGCCTTTGTTTTAAAATCTATTTTATCTGATATGAGTATTGCTACTCCTGCTTTCTTTTGGTCTCTATTTGCATGAAATGTCTTTTTCCAGCCCTTCACTTTCAGTCTGTATGTGTCCCTCGTTTTGAGGTGGGTCTCTTGTAGACAACATATATGGGGGTCTTGCTTTTGTATCCATTCAGCCAGCCTTTGTCTTTTGGTTGGGGCATTCAACCCATTTACGTTTAAGGTGATTATTGATAAGTATGATCCCATTGCCATTTTCTTTATTGTTTTGGGTTCGAGTTTATACACCCTTTCTGTGTTTCCTGTCTAGAGAATATCCTTTAGCATTTGTTGGAGAGCTGGTTTGGTGATGCTGAATTCTCTCAGCTTTTGCTTGTCTGTAAAGCTTTTGATTTCTCCTTCATATTTGAATGAGATCCTTGCTGGGTATAGTAATCTGGGCTGTAGGTTATTTTCTTTCATCACTTTAAGTATGTCTTGCCATTCCCTCCTGGCCTGAAGAGGTTCTATTGAAAGATCAGCTGTTATCCTTATGGGGATCCCCTTGTGTTATTTGTTGTTTTTCCCTTGCTGCTTTTAATATTTGTTCTTTGTGTTTGATCTTTGTTAATTTGATTAATATGTGCCTTGGGGTATTTCGCCTTGGGTTTATCCTGTTAGGAACTCTCTGGGTTTCTTATTTCCTTCCCCATTTTATGGAAATTTTCAACTATTATCTCCTCAAGTATTCTCTCTCATGACCTTTCTTTTTGTCTTCTTCTGGGTCTCCTATGATTCGAATGTTGGGGCGTTTAACATTGTCCCAGAGGTCTCTAATATTGTCCTCATTTATTTTAATTCGTTTTTCTTTTTCCGTCTCTGTTTCATTTATTTCTACAATTCTATCTTCTAGCTCGCTTATTGTCTTCTGCCTCCATTATTCTACTGTTTGTTCCCTCGAGAGTGTTTCTGATCTCATCTATTGCATTATTCATTGTATATTGACTCTTTTTTATTTCCTCTAATTCCTTATTAAACATTTCTTGCATCTTCTCAATCCTTTTCTCCACTTTATTTATCTGTAACTCCATTTTGCTTTCCAGATTTTGAATCATTTTCACAATTAAAATTCGAAATTCTTTATCGGGTAGGTTCCCTATATCTTCCTCTTTTGTTTGTGTTGGTGGGCATTTATCCTGTTCCTTTACTTGCTGGATATTTCTCTGCCTCTTCATCTTTCTTATATTGCTGTGCTTGGGGTGGCCTTTCCGTCTTCTGGCAGTTTGTGGAGTTCTCATTATTATGTAGTTACCTTGTTGTGTTTGGGGTTGGATGGGTGACTTGTCAAGGTTCCCTGGTTAGGGAAGCTTGAGTCAACGTTCTGGTGGGTGGAGCTGGATTTCTTCTCTCTGGAGTGCAATGAAGTTTCCAGTAATGAGTTTGAGATGTCAGTGGGTTTGGAGTGGCTTTTGGCAACCTGTATATTGAAGCTCAGTGCTATTCTCCTGTGTTGCTGGATAGTTTGCGTAGTATGTCTTTCACTGAAACTTGTTGACCCTTGGGTGGTGCCTGGTTTCAGTGTATGTATGGAGGCATTTGATGAGTACCTATCAATTAATGTTCTCTGGAACAGGAGATCTCTGGTGTTCTCAGGATTTGGCCTTAAGCCCCTGCCTCTGATTTTCAGTCTTATTCTTGCAGTAGGCTCAAGGCTTCTCCCTCTGTTACTTCCAAGGCAGTTCCTTCTGTTGTAAAAGCTCTTCTGTTTGCTGGTCTCTTTGGTGTCTAATTCCCCTCTTGACACCAGGAGGCGGTGGTGGACACGGGCTCACCTGTTTCGTCCTGCTGTGGTGAGGGAAGAACGCAGCTAACAAATATCCCTGGCATCTGTGGGGAGTGCTCGCAGTATCTTGACTAGTCTGGGAATGCTCCTGCTCGTGGCATGTGTGCTTCCCGTTTATGTGCTTAGGCTCTAGGTTGCTCTGCTGGGATCTGTCCGCGGCTGGCGCTGGGTTGCATGCACTTCCCAGGTCTGAGCGGCTCAGGTTCAGGTCCTCGGGTACTCCATACAGGCGCAGACTTGGTTGGGCCTGCGTTTTGTGCCTTCCCCGGTCCGAGCAGCTCAGGTGACTAGGTGTTTGGCGAGCATGGTCGGTGCGACTTATCACCTCCCTGGTCCCTGCCACTCGGTTTTCTGGGTGTACAACTGGCACACTTTCTCAGGCGGATATCCACCGGCTGGAACCGAGAAGACTTAGTTATCAAGGAAGCCTGCCTGCAGCTTGGTATGGGAAGCTTCTCTGGGGCTGCAGCTGCCCCTTCCGGCACTGGCTGCCCTCCCCTGCCTGTCCAGGCGGGGGCTGGGATGGGCCGCCTGCTGTCGGCTTGCTCTGCTCAGTCCTTTGTTCTGTGAGCGGGGCTGGCGGAGTCTTAGGTTGGGGCTTTTCGCAAGCTTTTCACCTTTTAGCTGTAGCATCTGCTTTGCTATCTTAAGTTCACACCGTCAGCTTGCCCTCAGGGCATTCAGGCCCAGTCCTCTCTCTAAGCGCTGCCCTGGCGCCTCCCTGCCCAGCCCCCACCTGCTAGTGGGGGGCGCGGGCGTCTGCGCCGCTTCTCCACTGAGAGTTTCCTCTGGGTACTTAGTCCATGGGTTTTAATTATTTATGTCTTTTTTCTCCCAGTTATGTGGCCCTCTGAGGTTCCAAGGCTATCCACAGACTCAGCTGTGTTTCCAGGTGTTTGGAAACTTCTTTTTTTTTTTAAAGCCTCCCTTCCCGGGATGGAGCTCCATCCCTCCCTCGTTTGTCTCTCTTTTTATCTTTTATACTATTTCCTACCTCCTTTCGAAGACTATGGGCTGCTTTTCTGGGTGCCTGATATCCTCTGCCAGTATTCAGAAATTGTTTTGTGGGATTTACTCAGCGTTCAAATGTTCTTTTGCTGATTTTGTTGGGGAGAAAGTGGTCGCCCCATCCTATTCCTCCGCCATCTTCCCGTGCTCCCCCAAGAAACTGCCTTTAAACATAAAGACTCAGGTAGATTAAAATAAATGGATGGAGGGACTTCTCTGGTGATCTAGTGGTTGAGGATCTGCCTTGGAATGCAGGGGACACAGGTCTATCCCCAGTGGGGGACCTACAATCCCACATGTCACAGAGCAACTAAGCCCCTGCACGCTCCACAACTACTGAGCCTATGTGCTCTGGAGCCCACAGGTCACCAATGAGAGCCCGTGCGCCACAAGTACTGAGCCTGCACACCACAGTTAGAGTCCACACCCCACAGTGAAAGAGCCTGCATGATGCAGCAAAGATCCTGCCTGCTGCAACTAGGATCTGAGGCAGCCAAATAAACAAATGTTTCAAAAAGTAAAGGGTTGGAGGAAAATATGCCATGCTAATACTAGTTAAAGGGAAGCAAGCATAGGCATATTAATTTCAAACAAGAAAAATTATCATGAATAAAGGGTTTAATGCTCTAAGAAGACATAACAGTTATTAACATGCATGCACATAAAAAAGCTATATGAGTAAAAACTGATAAAACTGAAAGAAGAAATAGATGAATCCACTATTATAGTCAAAGACTTCACTACTTCTTTACCAGAAATACGCCAGCAGAAAATCAGTAAGGAGATAGCTGAACTCAACAGTATCTTCAGGCAACACCATATAATTGACAACTATAGTCTACTTATTCCAACAACAGCAGAATGCACGTTATTCTCAAGCTCACATGGAACATCAGCAAAGTAGACCACATTCTGGAAGATAAAATACACCTTAGCAAGTAAAAATTGTAACATCTGGTTTCAAATCACAATAGAATCAACCCAGAAATCAATAATGCAAAGATACCTGGAAAATCCCCAAATAAGTAGAGATTAAATAAAATAATTCTAAATAACACAGGGGTCAAAGAAGAAACTTCAAGAGAAAACTTGAAATATATTGGACTAAATGAAAACACAACTTATCAGAATTTGGAGTATGCAGTGAAAGCAGTGGTTAGAGCAGACTTGATAGAAGTCAATGTGTGTATTAGGAAAGAAGAAAGACCTGAACTCGGTCATCTAAGTTTCCACCTTCAGTTCAGTTCACTTCAGTCGCTCAGTCATGTCCGACTCTCCGCGACCCCATGAATCACAGCACGCCAGGCCTCCCTGTCCATCACCAACTCCCGGAGTTCACTCAAATTCATGTCCACAGAGTCGGTGATGCCATCCAGCCATCTCATTCTCTGTCGTCCCCTTCTCCTCCTGCCCCCAACCTTTCCCAGCATCAGAGTCTTTTCCAGTGAGTCAACTCGTTGCATGAGGTGGCCAAAGTATTGGAGTTTCAGCTTTAGCATCAGTCCTTCCAATGAACACCCAGGACTGATCTCCTTTAGAATGGACTGGTTGGATCTCCTTGCAGTCCAAGGGACTCTCAAGAGTCTTCTCCAGCACCACAGTTCAAAAGCATCAGTTCTTCAGCGATCAGCTTTCTTCACAGGAAACCAAAAAAAAAAAAAAAAGAAGATCAAATTGAATCCAAAGTAAGCAGAAGAAAGTAAATAATAAGAATCATAGGAGAAAACAATAAAATTGAAAACAGGAAATCAGTAGAGAAAATCAATGAAACCAAAAGCTGGTTCTTAAAAAGATCAATAAAACTGATATGCTTCTGACCAGGGTAGCTAAAGAGAGAGAGAGAGAAGACATAAGCTAGTAATATCAGAAGTGAAAGAGGGACTATCACTACAGATCCTGTGAACATTAAAAGAATAACAAAACAAACACTGTGAACTATGCCCATAAATATGATAATTTAGATGAAATGGGCCAATTTTTAAAGGGCAATCTGTTAAAGCTCACTGAAGAAGAAATAGACAATCTGACTAGGCCGACATCTATTAAATTTAATGAACAAAACAGCAACAAGCCCAGATGTGTTCAGTGGTAAATTCTACCAAATATGTAAGGAAGAAATTATTACATATATGCACCAGGTTTCCCTGGTGGCTCAGATGGTAAAGAATTCACCTGCAACATGGGAGACCTGGGTTTGATCCCTGGCTTGGGGAGATCCCCTGGAAGAGGGCATGGCAACCCACTCCAGTATTCTTGCCTGGAGAATCTAATGGACAGAGGAACTTGGCAGGCTACAGTCCATAGGGTCACAGAGTCAGACATGGCTGAGTGACTAAGCACAGCACATACACCACTATGTATACAATTAATAACTGAGAATCTACTCTATAGCACAGAGAACTCTGCTTGGTGCCCTGTGGTGACGTAAATGTGAAGGTAATCCCCAAAATAGGGAATATATATATATATATGATTCACTTTGCTGTGCAGCAGAAACAGACACAGCAATACAAAGCAACTGTATTCCATTAAAGAAAAAAAAAAAACTGAACAGGAGGATGGGCTTCCCTGGTGGCTCAGCTGATAAAGAATCCACCTGCAGTGAAGGAGACTGGGGTTCGATCTCTGGGTTGGGAAGTTCCCCTGGAGAAGGGAATGCTATCCACTCTAGTATTCTGGCTATGGGGTCACAAAGAGTCGGACACGACTGAGGGAGTTTCACTTCATTTCACTTCAGGCTTAAGTGTGGCTATATGAATATTTACATTAAATATAAATATACTGATACTTTAATTAAAAGGACGAGACTGTCAGGATGAATAAAACAATATTTGTGCTTTATAAGAAAAAATATTTTAAATGTAAAAAAACAAGCTGAAAATAAAAAGGTGAAAAAAGTTATGTTATGAAAACACAAAACACACACACCAAAGAAATTTTATAGGTTCGGGGCCTAAATCTATTACAGAAATTGAAGTAACAAACAGAAAACAGCAAGTCCAGATGTGTTCAGTGGTGAATTCCACCAAATATCTAAGGAAGAAATTATGCCGGTTCTCTAAAATCTCTTTCAGAGACTAGAAACAGAGGGAATACTTCTGACTCATTGTATGAGGGCAGCATTATGCTAATACTAACTGGAAAGACATTACAAGAAATGAAAACTATAGACCAGTATCTCTCATGGATAGATATAAAACTTCCTCAACAAAATATTAGCAAATTAAATCCAAAATGTATAAAAAGAATTATATACTATGACCAGTGGATTTATCACAGGTATGCAAGGCTGATTCAACATTTGAAAATCAGTAAATATAATTTATTCCATTAACAGGTTAAAAAGAAAAAAAAAACATGTGATCATACCAATGGATGCAGTAAAAGCATTTGACAAAATGCAACACCCATCCATAATATAAACTTTCAGTAATGTAAGAATAGAGGGGAACTTCCTCGAGCTGATAAAGACTATTTACAGAAAACCTACAGGTAACATCATACAATGGTGAAAGTCTCAAAGCTCTCCCCCTCAAATCAGGTACAAGGCAAGGATTGGCTCACTTTTTTTTGGAATCCTCTTTTTTGGGGTCAGATACTCACTTCTTACCTAGTCAATTGTAATGGGAAGATTTATAGAGTGCACTAGTCAGCAGAAGTTATGAGTAAGGCAGGATATAATGGTGTCATAGTCCATCTGGACTGAGCCTAGGCAGCTTCCAAACAACAGAAATTCAATTCTGACATTTCTGGAAGGCTAGAAGTCCGAGATGAGGGTACAAGTACAGTTAGATGAGAGTCTTGTTCTGGGCTGCAAACTTCTCATTGTATCCTCAAATGGCAGAATGGTGTAGAGTATTCTGTGGGTCTCTTTTATAAGAACATTAATCCCATTTACAAAAGCTCTGCCTCATGACCTAGTTACCCCAAAGGACCCACGCCAAAGGACCCACCTCCCAATGCCATCACTTTGGGGGTTAAGTTTCAACTACAAATTCTGGGAAGACAAAACATTCATAACATAGCGAATAATGTAGGTGAAAGTTTGAGCTAGGTGACTGCTCTGAATCTAGCTGGAGCTAAAAGACTACAGCTACTTCTCCCTCCAAGAATATAACTGATGGAGAATGCCACTAATCTAACCCTGTATGGGGCTTGAGGAGCAATGCAATTCAAGAATGCAACAATCAAATTTGGACAAGGTTTCCATTCACTACTGGCAGACAGAACTATAATATTCAAATTGAGGTGGTGAATAATGGCAGCATCATGACAAGTCAGACCATTAGCACTCAGAGAAGTGAGAATCATTGTGGATAGAGGAGTCTCCGGTGCTGTAGCAAAATCAATAGTGGCTGACGAGATTGAAATTTGAAACTGGGCAATTCAGATGCTCTTAATGTGACTTAAAGTGGTGCTACTCAAGTGTGATTTGTGAACTGGTTGGAAGTGCACATTCTCAGTGGTAAAGTTTGACCTAGTGAGTCAAAATCTCTAGTGATAAGTGATGGATTCTCCAGGTGATTTGGGTGCACACTCAAGTTTGAGAATGGCTGGCTTAGAGGATAGAGGCTTCCCTACCTGATGGAAGAATTCTTAGAAGATAGGGTAGGGAGGAACCTGGGAGGGATGTGAGGGGGCTTGAAGAGACAGAGATCTTCAGAGCGAATAGCAATTTAAAAGTGGCACCCAGGATTTGTAAGGGGAAGCCCATTTAATCCTAAGAGGATGTTGGTATAAATTAGGAGCTGAGCTTCTGGAAAAAGAAAAACTTCTGGAAAAACACCTTTTTCTTTCTACCCCAGGAGACTGAACTGACTCACAAGGTCAGAAATAATGATGGCCTCTAGTCACGCCCACCTGTGTGGGATCAAGGACGTGACTTGGGGGTTCATGGACTTCTAGGCACAGTTATTGCACTTACCAGTTAACATTCTGTGGGGGCCCCCAGCAGGGTTCGCCAGCTGTAGCAAATGCTCAAGAATTTCCTCTGTAACATAAATTTTTATGAAAGGTGTAGAATGTAAGGCTGTATTTCTTTTTATAGGGGATGATTATTATAAAAAGTCTTTCTAATTTTCTCTGAGGGCCTGGGAATATGTAGATAAATAATTGTTACCTACTCAGAGTAGATCTTGTTTTTCATCTGCACAAGTTTATTATGTAGAATGAGATGATGTCTATGAACCGGGCTGGGCACTCTCCTTTGAAGTCAGCTACTTCACAGAATTTTTAAAAGCTACAGGTCACTGCCACTCTCTACTTGTATTTCCTGATCTACATCACTCCCAAAATAAATTCAGAGGACATTGGATAATATCCAGTTGCCCTTAATACCATGAAAATAAACAAGATGACCCAAAGGCTTCCTACTTTGTATGATTCCATAAAAATCAAACTGAATCAGAGCTTTGCTATTTCTACCAGTTACAATTATTATATCTTCATCAGTTCTTCAATAACATTCTATCCTGGCTTGGCTAATAAAATTGATGGACTTTGACATGTAATATTCACAAATGCTAATAAAGCTATGATGATAGCTATGGTTATGATAAATTATTTTTGAAGATGCATATTTGGGAGGATGCTCTGTTGTAAAAATGCTACTCTTTAAGGCCATGTCTACATCTGTCTGCAGCTCAGTCTCAGAAAATATTGATTTTTAAATTAAGTGTGACATTTAATCTTTTTTATCAAAACAGAAGACCATATGGAGACAAAAAGGGAGAGAGAGGTTGGACTTTTGAAAAGAAATGAAAAGGATGTGACAGTCACTCTATATAAAACTGGGTGGTATTTTTAAAGTAACCCATTCAAAAAATAGTGAATTTAGATGACTTATCTTTTTAAAAATTAGCTTATAAATCCAACTTTTAAATTTTGTGAACAATTTTAGTTGATGAGACAGAATATGGAAATAATAAAATTTCATTTATAATTTATCATTTGAGTTTCACTATCTTTAGACAGTGCTGTGTATGAGAAGACATAGAATTCTACTATTTTTTTCTCCAACATCCAAGTAATGGGATCTCAGGCCACAGACATGGCCAGTGGGTAGATTCAGTAGGTCAATTATCTCCCCAAATCTACTTGATGGAAACCCAAAGTAATACAATATTTTACATAAAATCTTTAAGAACCATATGAAAAATTTTATTCTTCCAGTCAGGCTCACCCAAAATCTTTACTTTGGACAAAATGACCACTCTTTAAAGCCCTAATGCTGGACTATGAGTGACCATCATTAATAATTTGATGGTTCAATGAAGTTACCTGCAACATATTTGAGGGTGCAGGACCCAGATATATCATGCTTTAGGCCAGAATCCTTTGTATCAGACTGAGGGAAGCTGGAGCTGGCCATTTTCTCTTCCTGATAAAGGACATCTGAATATGAATTAGGGAACCATGGTACCAATATCTAATGATCAGTCCATCAGTACTTGCCAACAACTACCTGGTATATGGCCACATTGGTTGTACTTACTGAAATTTGATCAAAAAAGTTATTGAATCTATACTAAGTGCTGTGTGCTATGCAGGAATCAAATACAATAAAATATACAGTAGGGTTTGATATAATCATGACAAGTCGCTGTTAGGTCCTCATTGTTTTCAAAGTACTGGCACATTCGTTATCTCATTTGATCTTCTCAACGATCTTACCCCTCACAGTTGAGGATACTGAGGCCTGTGAGGGGTGGAATGGCTTGCAGTGGTCACTGGTGACCCGTCTTTGATGACAGAACACAGACTAGAACTAACTCACATACTTTCTTGCCATCATTCTTATTTCTGCCCAACTTGCAATTGATTTGTTGCCATCCACTCTTTACTGATGAACACCGAGTGGTGGAAAATGTCACTGACACAGGATATCCTGGTGGCTGAGCCACTCTTCACCGTGGACTGCCTGCCAAGTGGAACTGCCCCGGAAGGCGAGAAGTTTGCAGTATTAACAGGTGCTTGTCATATCGTCATCAATCATGGTCACGGCACTGCTCTCATTCTTTTAACCTTGCTCCAAAGCGTGATGCCTTTGTTAAGACTTGATCTTGAATGGAAGAAAAAGAATGTCTCTCCTGAAGAGAAGTTCGCTTTATCAAATGCATTTTAGGACAGGACAAAACCTACTCCTCCTTGACTTTGTGTGAAGTCTTTCTCCCTAGAGCAAACTGGAGATTCTTACCAAAGTCCATCAAACATTAAAAATTGTCTTCTTATTAACATTTATCCCCAAACCTAGGAAAACTCTGATACTCTCTTTTATTTTATTCCCTTTGCTTTTACTTATTTATTTATTTTTGGCTGCACTCTGTGGCATGTGGAATCTTAGTCCCTGACCAGGGATGGAACCCATGCCCCATGCATTGGAAGTGAGAAGTTTTGACCACTGAACCACCAGGGAAGTCCGTCTTTACTTCCTTATCTGAGCCATTAATAAGTCCTTATGGCTCATTCTCCAAAATCTACCCCCTCTGTTTGACCTTGTCCCCTCCTCTCTTGTGACCCCTCAAATTCAAGCTACCAGTGCCTCAGCCTCCTGTTCTCTGGCAGAATCCACGGCTCTAACAAATCCTTCTCCTTTCATTTGTGGCCCTTTTAATATCTAGCCTCCAAAAAAGGGACCACAGAAATGCTTTTAAAATGTAAACCTTGTCACTCCCTATTTCCTGTTTAAAATCTTTCACTGACTACCCATTGACATTGAACTTAAAACCTGAATCCCTTATCTTGACCCACCCCAGGCCCTGACTACCCATCAGCCCTAATGGTTCCCACACCTCTCTCTGTGCTGCCACCACAGCTATTAGAAGGCTGAACAACACTCCCTGCCAAATGGCATGTCCTAATTACTGAAACCTATGAATGTTACCTTCAGTTCAGTTCAGTTCAGTTGCTCAGTCGTGTCTGACTCTTTGCAACCCCATGGAATGCAGCATGCCAGTCTTCCCTGTTCATCACTAATTCCCAGAGCTTACTCAAACTCATGTCCATTGAGTCGGTGATGCCATCCAACCATCTCATCCTCTTTTATCCCCTTCTCCTCCCGCCTTCAATCTTTCCCAGCATTAGGGTCTTTTCAAATGAGTCAGTTCTTCACATCAGGTGGCCAAAGTTTGGAGTTTCAGCTTCAGCATCAGTCCTTTCAATGAATATTCAGGACTGATTTCCTTTAGGATGAACTGATTGGGCCTCCTTGCAGTCCAAGGGACTCTCAAGAGTCTTCTCCAGCACCACAGTTCAAAAGCATCAATGCTTCAGCACTCAGCTTTCTTTACAGTTCCACTCTCACATCCATACATGACTACTGGAAAAAACCATAGCTTTGACTTGACAGACCTTTGTTGGCAAAGAGATGTCTCTGCTTTTGAATATGCTGTCTAGGTTGGTCACAGCTTTTCTTCCAAGGAGCAAACATTTTTTAATTTCATGCCTGCAGTCACCATCTGCAGGGATTTTGGAGCCCCTCAAAATAAAGTCTGTCACTGTTTCCATTGTTTCCCTATCTATTTTCCATGAAGTGATGGGGCCGAATGCCATGATCTTAGTTTTCTGAATGTTGAGTTTTAAGCCAACTTCACTCTCCTCTTTCACTTTCATCAAGAGGCTCTTTAATTCTTCACTTTCTGCCATAAGGGTGGTGTCATCTGCATACCTGAGATTATTGATATTTCTCCTGGCAATCTTGATTCCAACTTGTGCTTCATCCAGCCTGGCATTTCACATGATGTATGTGCTCTGCCTATAAGTTAAATAAGCAGGGTGACAATATATAGCCTTGATGTACTCCTTTTCCGATTTGGAACCAGTCTATTGTTCCATGTCCAGTGATAATTGTTGCTTCCTGACCTGCATACAGATTTCTCAGGAGGCAGGTCAGGTGGTCTGATATTCCCATCTCTATAAAGTAACGTTACCTTATATGGGAAAAAAAGATGTAATTTTTTTGCAGACATAATTGTGTCTTAAGATGGAGAGGTTGATTATCCTGGATTATCTAGTGGGCTCTAAGTCCCATCATGATGTCCTTCTAAGAGGGAGATTCATCAGACAGACACCAAGGGGAATATTTGAAGATGCCAGTCTTGAAGATTAGAGAGATTCAGACACAAACCAAGAAAATCTGGCAGCCACCAGAAGCTGGGAGAGTCAAGGAATAGATTGTCCCCAACGCTTCTAGAGAAAGCATGGCTCTGCACACATGTTGTTTTCAGACTTCTAGCCTCTGGAACTGGGAAAGAATGAATTTCTGTTGTTTTAAATCACCAAGTGTGTGATAGTTTTTTACAACAGCTGATAAAGAACCCACTTGCCAATGCAGGAGACTTGGGTTTGATCCCTGGTTTGGGAAGTTCCCCTGGAGGAGGGCATGGCAAACCACTTCAGTATTCTTGCCTGGAGAATCCCATGGACATAGGAGCCTGGCAGGCTATGGTCCATAGGGTTACAGAGTCGGACATAACTGAGCGACTTCACACGTAGGAAACTGATACACCATCTTAGGGCTTTTATGGTTCCTTCTGCTGCAACTTAGCCTGTGAAAACTTCTGCCTCTCTCTTGTTCCTGAGGACTCAGCTGAAATACTAGCTCTTCAGGGAGGACTTCAACCCAGACATTCTTTATCATGTCACCTGTTTTATTTTCTTCATCATTGTTTGGAAATTATATTTATTTATTTTTTGAGTTGCTTATTATCTTACTCTAGCACATAAAACAGTATCTGACATGTAATAGATGCTTACTAAATATTTGTTAATGGAAGGAAAAAAGGAAGGAAAGAATATTACTAACTGTTTGGTAATAAAGAGAATGCTATTTAATAAATAATATCTAGGCTTTCAAAAAATTTTGGGGCTACTATGGTGAATGTCTTCTACTAGATAAGGTCGCTCATATGCAGTCTTACAAATAAAATACAGGGCATTCCATTAAGTAGGAATTTCAGATATGCACAAATAAATTTTTGTTTTAAGTATGTCCGCCTAAATATTCCATGGGGCATACTTACACTGAAAATGATTTAAATTTAAAATTCAAATTTACCTAGGCATCTTGTTTTGTTTGTCTTATTTTTACTACATCTGGCACTCTAACTATAAACCACTATAGCTCTCTGTTGCAGACAGAGATTGTTATCCTGTCCAGGAGATGAAAGGATAAAATTAAAAAGAAACAGAAATCTTCCCTTGAAAATCTTGTCTCCTGCAATTATTCTTCAACATCGTAGAACTACACAAATATCAATGTTTATTCTTCTCTTTTAGAAGGAAAACTAAAGAAGTTGTGCTTGTTTACTCACACCATCCAGAGAAAGACAAACACTCATTCTGCTAGTGGAAAGCCCTTACGGTTTCACAGATGAATCTGCACGTGTAACCCAGAACTGGGCACAGAGCAATTCTACGGAGTGGATCTGTCTCCATATGTGAAGGCAATGTGAGTAGCTAGAATATGTTTTCATTTCCCGTATAAAGGGCTTTTGGGAAAGTTTGTGATGAGATTTTGTGCATTCATCTGTTACTCCCCATCCACTCCAGTTTCATTCCCCAGGATCCTGGCTGATAAACGACAAAAGATGGGTTGCTAGAGGGGGTGATATATTTCTAGGACTTTCTGATCATGTCCACCTTAGAGACTAGGCTCCCTCACCACCCATCCCAACGGAAGACAGCAGAACTGCAGAGCATACTCCCACTTGTCCAGGCTGAAAGGGAGTGTGGACATTTGGAGCCCTGGAAAGGGCAGGTCCCTTGGACTGCACTGACCCAGAAAGACTAAAGGAGCAACCCTCTGCCATGAGAGTGGAGAGCACACATCACATGTGCAGTGGCTCTTGGCACACCAGGTCCACTCAGTAGAGAGTGTGACCTGAGGACAGTGCAGTCTGATAAGCCGAGCTCTTCCCGTGGGGAGGAGAGGTCAGAGGAAGATGGCGTGGATGCTCCCTCTCTAGCACCTCCTTGTCACAGAGAAGTGTTTGTGGACACTCCCTTCCAGGAATACGGGAAGAGGAACATGAATACATCTCCCTAGAGAGAGGGGAAACTGCTTCAGGGATGGAGGTATTTATAGGACCAGGTTGTCAGTATTACTGATGAATGTGACCAGCCTTTCAGCCTGCTAACATAAGAGATTCACTGTGAGAACCAAAAGGTTTACACTGGGCAACAGAACGATCTGAACATCCCCCAAAGCATACTCCAATAGCTGTGTTCACCTTGAAATTCCTTGCAAATCTAAAAATAAGAAGTTCTGTGGTGAAAGGTTGTCCATCAATAAGAAAACAGAGGATGTCAGCCATTCAAATAAAGAGCCCCAAACCACCTGCTTCAATTTACCTACTGTTATACAGCAGAGGCTCACTTCTGCTGAGCTTGTCTCAATGAATTCAACCATCACAATATAGGAAACCATTCTAGAAGAAGAGGTTCTAACAATGACTAAAAATATAAATCCGTCACTAGGGGCAATCTTGTTTTCATTTTAATTCACAAACAACATTCTTCTGAACCATTTCAGGAGAAAGGAAAATAAAAGTGTCTTAATAAGGACCCACCCCCATCTTTCACAGATTTCCTTGGACTTTTGTTTTAAAGAAGACCAGAGACTATCACAGAGACAGTTTCTTTTCAGCTCAGCACCAACTTAGAATAGGTTTTGTGATTTTTTTGTTTTCTAAAACACATTAACTTCACATTTTAAAGAAGATACTGAGCCCTAGTGATTACAAATAGAATTAGGTATATTATCAAAGATTAAAACTTCAAGAACTGAGCCTGAGGTAAATTCTTCTTCTGGATCATTGCTTAATATTTCCAATAGATAATTTGTCTAACTGTATTCATATGCCTCAAAGTAGTAAATGTAAATCTACTGGATGAACCAGTGCAATTGGATCATTTTATTTAATTTAAAAAGCCATAATATCTGAACTGAGGTATGGACAAAAAGTTCCTCAAGTTTAGCTTCAAAATACATTTTATATTATTTTTCTTCTAGAAAATTTAAGCAATATTTGAGATTCCTTAAAGTTTTACACATTGGAAAACTTTCTATAATGTTGCTGATCAGTCTCTCAGTCATGTCCGACTCTTTGTGACCCCATGGACTACAGCACGCCAGGCTTCCCTGTTCTTTACAATTTCCCAGAGCTTGCTCATGTCCATCGAGTTGATAATGCCATGCAACCATCTCATCCTCTGTCATCCCCTTCTCATCCTGTCCTCAATCTTTCCCAGCATCATGGTGTTTTCTAATGAGTTGGCTCTTCACACCAGGTGGCCAAAATATCGGAGCTTCAGCTTCAGCATCAGTTCTTCTAAAGAACATTCAGAATTGATTTCCTTTAGGATTGACTGATTTTTATCTCCTTGCAGCCCAAGGGACTCTCCAGAGTCTTCTCCAACACCACAGTTCAAAAGCATCAATTTTCATCATTTATCCTTGTTTATGGTCCAACTCTCACATCCATATGGAAAAACCATAGCCTTGACTAGATGGACCTTTGTTGGCAAAGTAATGTCTCTGCTTTTTAATACGCTGTCTATGTTTATCATAGCTTTTCTTCCAAGGAGCAAGTGTCTTTTAATTTCATGGCTGCAGTCACCATCTGCAGTGATTTTGGAGCTCAGGAAAATAGAATCTGTCACAGTTTCCATTGTTTCCCCATCTACTTGCCCTGAAGTGATGGGACCAGATGCAATGATCTTTGTTTTTTGAATGCTGAGTTTCAAGCCAACTTTTTCACTCTCCTCTTACATCTTCATCAAGAGGGTCTTTAGTTCTTCTTCATTTTCTGCCTTAAGGGTGGAGTAACAGGCAAGTTTGGTTTTGGAGTACAAAATGAAGCTGGGCAAAGGCTAACAGAGTTTTGCTAAGAGAAGGCACTGATCATAGCAAACACTCGCTTCCAACAACACAAGAGGTTTCTCTACACATGGACATCACCCGATAGTCAATACCAAAATCAGATTGATTAAATTCTTTGCTACCAAAGATGGAGAAGTTCTATACAGTCAGCAAAAACAAGACCAGAAGCTGACTGTGATTCATATCATGAACTTGTTATTGCAAAATTCAGACTTAAATTGAAGAAAGTAGGGAAAACCACTAGACCATTCAGTTATGACCTAAATCAAATCCCTTATGATTTTACAGTGGAGATGACAAATAGATTCAAGGGATTAGATCTTATAGACAGAGTGCCTGAAGAACTATGGACGTAGGTTTGTAACATTGTACAGGAGGTGGTAATCAAAACCATCCCCAAGAAAAAGAAATGCAAAAAGACAAAATGGTTGTCTGAGGAGGCCTTACAAATAGCTGAGAAAAGAAGAGAAGCAAAAGGCAAAGGAGAAAAGGAAAAGCACATCCATCTGAACGTAGAGTTCCAAAGAATAGCAAGGAGAGATAAGAAAGCATTCCTAAGTGAACAATGCCAAGAAATAGAGGAAAACAATAGAATGGGAAAGACTAGAGAGCTCTTCGAGAAAAATAGAGATATCAAGGGAACATTTCATGCAAAGATGGGCACAATGAAGGACAGAAACAGTATGGACCTAACAGAGGCAGAAGATATTAAGAAGAGGTGGCAAGAATACACAGAAGAACTATACACAAAAGATCTTACTGATCCAGATAATCACAATGGTGTGATCACTCATGTAGAACCAGACATCCTGGAGTGTGAAGCCAAGTGGGCCTTAGGAAGCATCACTATGAACAAAGTTAGTGGAGGTGATGGAATTCCAGCTGAGCTATTTAAAATACTAAAAGATGATTCTGTGAAAGTGCTGCACTCAATATGCCAGCAAATGTGGAAAACTCAGCAGTGGCCCCAGGACTGGAAAAGGTCAGTTTTCATTCCAATGCCAAAGAATGTTCAAACTATTGCACAATTGAACTCATTTCTATAAAGCATAAGCAACTGATTGAAAGGATTAGTTATAGGGGGTTTCCTTGGTGGTCCAGTGGCTAAGCCTGTGCTTCCAATCCAGGGGACCTAGGTTGGATCCTTGGTCAGGGAACTAGATCCCACGTGCTGCAACCTAAGTTCCCATGTGATTCAACTAAGACCCAGTGCAGAAAAGTAAATAGATAATAAAAGTGTTAATTGTAAAAATAAATCTTATAAATTTCAGATTTTCTTTGTTTCTGTCTAATTAAAAATAGTATGTATGTTCACTGTAAAAATCTCAAAGTTTTTAAAGTAAAAAATACAAATTTACCTTCTACTCAAACTCTACACTCCAGAGATACCACGGTTAATAGTTTGACATGTATCTTTTCAGCTTTTGTTTTCCTATTCCCATAGAAACACATATGTAAATATATTTTAGTTTACTTTAATATTTATTATGAAAAGTTTTAAAGTTGAAGAAATTAGAATATTATAATGAGCCAATATATACCTATCACCCAACTTCAACCATTTTCAATTTTTCGTCAATCTTATTTTATCCATTTTCCCACTTACTTGTTTCTATCCCTCACTGGGTTATTTGTAAGCTAATCTAAGACATAATATTTTATTAACAAAAACCTCAGTATTTGTGTCTAAAAGACAGGGACTTTTTAAAAAAATTATCACACCTAAAGTTTTCTAAATAAATAATTCTTAAATAACATGAACTACTTTTTGTTCAAATATCCTAAATATTTGACAAATATAATGATATATATAACCATACGTATATAACTATATGTATGTCTAGAATGCTTAGCACATATGAGACATAGTGCTATATTTCTGCAGAAAAAGTTAAACTTGAGGAATAAATTTTGAGCTTATGTCTTATATTCCTACCTATTAATATCTAGAATTCTATTATCTGAGTCAGGCTTAAGACTCACTTCCTCCATAAATCACAAGTAACATCAAATATCTTTCATATACATATTTTCCATTCATATATCCTTAGTGAAATGTCTCTTAATGTCTTAAACCATTTTTGAATTGAATTATCTTTTTGTTTGTTTCTTTGTTTCACTGTAGATTTTTGAGTATTCTTTATATTTTAAGATATGAATCCTTTGTCAGATGTATGGTTTGCAAATATTTTGTTCCATGCTGTAGATAGTATTTTTGTCTTAATAGGTCCTTTCACATAACAAAAGTTTTTCATTTTGATGTTGTCTAATAAGGATCATGATCTTAGTTTTCTGAATGTTGAGTTTTAAGCCAACTTTTTCACTCTCCTCTTTCACTTTCATCAAGAGGCTTTTGAGTTCCTCTTCACTTTCTGCCATAAGGGTGGTGTCATCTGCATATCTGAGGTTATTGATACTTCTCCCAGCAATCTTGATTCCAGCTTGTGCTTCTTCCAGCCCAGCGTTCCTCATGATATACTCTGCATATAAGTTTAAGCAGGGGTGACAATATACAGCCTTGACGTACTCCTTTTCCCATTTGGAACCAGTCTGTTGGTCCATGTACAGTTCTGACTGTTGCTTCCTGACCTGCATACAGGTTTCTCAAGAGGCAGGTCAGGTGGTCTGGTAGTCCCATCTCTTTCAGAATGTTCCACAGTTTATTGTGATCCACACAGGCAAAGGCTTTGGCATAGTCAATGAAGCAGAAATAGATGTTTTCCTGGAACTCTCTTGCTTTCTCCATGATCCAGCGGATGTTGGCAATTTGATCTCTGGTGCCTCTGCCTTTTCTAAAACCTGCTTGAACATCTGGAAGTTCACGGTTCACATATTGCTGAAGCCTGGCTTGGAGAATTTTGAGCATGACTTTACTAGCGTGTGAGATGAGTGCAATTGTGTGGTAGTTTGACATTCTTTGGCATTGCCTTTCTTTGGGATTGAAATGAAAACTGACCTTTTCCAGTCCTGTGGCCACTGCTGAGTTTTCCAAATTTGCTGGCATATTGAGTGCAGTACTTTCACAGCATCATCTTTCAGGATTTGAAATAGTTCCACTGGAATTCCAACACCTCCACTAGCTTTGTTCGTAGTGATGCTTTCTAAGGACCACTTGACTTTACATTCCAGGATATCTGGCTCTAGGTGAGTGGAAAATAGATGAGGAAACAAGGAAACAGTGTCAGACTTTATTTTCTGGGGCTCCAAATTCACTGCAGATGGTGCTTGCAGCCATGAAATTAAAAGACACTTACTTCTTGGAAGGAAAGTTATGACCAACATAGACAGCCTGTTAAAAAGCAGAGATATTACTTTGCCAACAAAGGTCCATCTGGTCAAGGCTATGGTTTTTCCAGTGGTCATGTATGGATGTGAGAGTTGGACTGAAAAGAAAGCTGAGCACTAAAGAATTGATGCTTTTGAACTGTGGTGTTAGAGAAGACTCTTGAGAGTCCCTTGGACTGCAAGGAGATCCAACCAGTCCATTCTAAAGGAGATCAGTCCTGGGTGTTCATTGGAAGGACTGATGCTAAAGCTGAAACTCCAATACTTTGGCCACCTCATGCGAAGAGTTGACTCATTGGAAAAGACCCTGATGCTGGGAGGGATTGGGGGCAGGAGAAGGGGACAACAGAGAATGAGATGGCTAGATGGCATCACCGACTCAATGTACATGAGTTTGGGTGAACTCCAGGAGTTGGTGATGGACAGGGAGGCCTGGCGTGCTGCGATTCATGGAGTCGCAAAGAGTCGGACACGACTGAGCGACTGAACTGAACTGAATTGAATAGGGATCATGCTTTTGGTATCAAGTTTAAGCCTTGGATCACCACAGTTACTCCTATGTTATCATCTGTAAGTTGTATAGCCTATGTTTTGCATTAAGGTCTATAATTAATTTCAAGTTAATTTTTGCATATGTATGAGGCATAGTTCAAAGTTCACTTTTTCTATGTATATTCAATTGCCACAGTATCACTGGTTAAGAAGACTACCTTTTCAAAAACCATTTTTTGCATCTTTATCAAAAATCAGTTGGCTCTTCTTGTGTGGAGTTATTTCTGGGTTTTCTATTTCATTCCATTGATCTCTATGCCTTTTGATTAATATAAATTTTGTGTAATGTTTCTAAATATGTCCCACTATACAACCTAGTCACCTGCCCACTATAGTTCATTGCTGTCCTCAGCTACGACCTCTTAATCATTGCGCTCCTGGGGTAAGTTTATTTCATTTGTGAAGAAGATACAGAGAATCTTGAATATTATTCTGTTCTAATGGTACTGTGTGAATTTCCTTGTGAAAATATCTAATCTGTTTATTAAAAAAATTTTGAAGTTATTAAAAACAAGACAATTTTGAGTTTATCTGCATGTCACTTCTTATCTGATGTTTACAAAATCCAAATATATCACATTTCATTTCCCTTTAATGCCCAACTTTCAACAGTCTGAAGCCCCATTCCATTTGCTGTAGAAATTCAGTCCTTTCTCTCAGGTCTCTGAGAACACTCTCTGCTGCTTACCTGTCCCACCAGTGTACCCCAGCTGTGTCACTTTAGCTGGTCATCCGGTCCTGACCTCTGCTTAGCTTTTCTATAGGCCCCTCTCACTGCCTTGAGATGGGTCTTCTTCTGCCATAGTTCTCTCTATACTGCTTTGCTTCAGGTATAAGAACAGATGTGCAGGCCAGTCCCTGTATTTCCAGCATGGTAGCTGGGACCAGGCTGCCTATTTAACAAGACTTTTATTAAAAACTGGAGTGTCGTGCAGGGGATTGTGGCATAGACCATTGGAAACACATGAAAATGCCCTTCCACAAGCCCCCTACCGGACACTCTCTCACTAGTCCCTGGCCTGCCCTGAAGTTGTGAATTCTCCCTGCTCTTACCCCAAGAAGGGTGCCCTTGGGCATCTTCCCTTCTATAATTCAAGTTTCCAAACTCCCTGAAGCTCCAGAAAAGAAACTTTATTTTAGAGCACAGTTTAAGGCCCATCTTGAAGTATTTTTTTCCTGGGTAAGGCTAACATCTTGAAACAACCTACCTTTCTAAATTTTTTTTTTCTTTTTAAAAAATAATTGGAGGATAATTGCTTTACACTATTGTGTTAATTTCTACCATACATTAACATGAATCAGCCATTGGTATACATATATGTCCCCTCTCTTTTGAACCTCTCTCCCATCTCCTACTCCATCCCATTGCTCTAAGTTGTCACAGAGCACCGAGTTTGAGCTCCCAGTATCATACGGCAAATTCCCACTGGCCATCTATTTTACATATGATAAGATATGTGTTTCATTTGTTACTCTGTCTATTTTTCTCTCTCTCTCTCCTTTTCCCACTGTATCCACTAGTCTGTTTTTCTAAATATTTAAAAAAATTAATTACTTTTGTTTGCAGAAGGTCTTAGTTGCAGCATGTGGGATCTTTAGTTGTAGCATGTGAATTCTTTGTTGCATGCAACATGTGAGATCTAGTTCTCTGACTAGGGATCCAACAAAGGCCCCCTGCCTTGGGAGTGCAGAGTCTTAGCCACTGGACCATCAGGGAAGTCTCCAAATAACCTATTTTTATAAGGAGAACTTATTTTTATTCAAAGGAGTTGGCCCTAAAGGTCCCACAAAAGCTATCTACAGTTTAGAATGCATAACAAGTAGCCTGATTCTACTGATATTTGCAGTACATACTCTTAAGCCTCATTCTTCCTTCTTCTCACATCCCACATCTGGGAAAAAGATGGAGCAAGTCCAGTTGCTCCTTCCTTCAGGATGGTAGGTGGTTCAAACAATGAGAGCCTTTGCCTGTGCAGGGACAGCCTCACCCCAGATACATCCCCTAATCACAGTAACTGCTCAAAGTCAGTCTCATTTTCTTGCTCTCTTGAGCCATTTTGGGCCTGCCTGGGTTGCCTGCCCTGCTTGCTCCAGAAAGCCTGCAAGTATATAATAATAAATCTCTTTATACCCTTTTGGTGTTCTTATGACATCAATCTTGACAGACAAACCACATTTTGGATGGGGGTCCATCCTGCTGTGGCTGATTTGGATATCATGACAACATCAGAATATGTCTTAAAAACACACCAGAGAATAGCTTGAGTTAAGTTTTGGCAGTTCTTGCTCTTTTGGCAGTCCAGTGCTCTTTAGGGTCCCTTCATAATCAAGAGGTAAAGATAAGATTTCACACCTTGTTTTGGTTATGCAAGACACACTAACATTTCCAAGAACAAAAACTAAATTTCAGAGCTTGTAGAGTCTAAATTTCTATTTAGCATGCACCAATCTGATGCTGGGAGGGATTGGGCTCAGGAGGAGAGGGCACGACAGAGAATGAGATGGCTGGATGGCATCACTGACTCGATGGACATGAGTTTGAGTGAACTCTGGGAGTTGGGGATGGACAGGGAGGCCTGGCATGCTGTGATTCATGGAGTCGCAGAGTCGGACACGACTGAGTGACTGAACTGAACTGAACTGAATCTTCCTAAGGGCTCCCCGGGAGGCTCAGATAGCAAAGAATCTGTCTTCAGTGTGGGAGACCTGGGCTTGATCCCTGGGTTGGGAAGGTCCCCTGGAGGAGGGCATGGCAACCCACTCCAGTATTCTTGCCTGGAGAATCCCATGGACAGAGGAGCATGATGGGCTGCTGTCCATGGGGTTGCAAAGAGTCAGACACATCTCTCTGTGAGAGGCTAAGCACAATATTCCTAAAGGACACAGCAGATGGGAATCAACTCTACTCACAAAGAAATGACCTTTTTCATTTTTATACAGATCAGAAACCCTGTCTCCTCTGGAATATCAACTTTACCTTTTTATAACCTACAATCTTATTAAAAGTTTCCTCCCATCCCACCCCCCCCAAAACAAAAACAAAAACAGAAATACAAAGTTAAATCAAATCTTGGCCTGCAAAGAAAAAGAAAAATACTTTGAAATTTTAAAATAGCAGGTCTGGACTTCTCTGGTGGTCCAGTGGTTAAGAATCCACCTGCCATTGCAGGGGACATGGGTTCACTCCCTGGCTGGGGAAGATCCCTCATGCCACAGACTAACTGAACCCAAGTTCTGGGGTCCATTGCTGCAGCTACTGAAGCCTGAGTGCCTAGAGCCTGTGCTCCGCAACATGAGAAGCCACCACAGTGAGAAGTCCAAGCACCGCAACAGAGTAGCCTCTGCTCTCCGCAGCTGGAGAAAGCCCGCGCAGCAATGAGAACCAAGTGCAGCCAAAAATAAATTAATATGTAAACTTAAAAAAATTGTAAAATGAAATAAAATAGCAGGTCTTACTCTGCTTGTGGGTTTCCTCACCATCAGAGTAACAAGTAGGATAAAACCACCTCCACCAGAACCTAACCCAAATTCCTTTATCCCTTGACCTTTCACGAAGAAGTACAGAACTACCACATTTATCAAAAAACATTATCCTCTTCAGTGAATCCATTCTTAATTTCCTACCTTGTGAGTTTCCTTAAATGATTAATCAAGGCTTATTTAAAGTTTATCTAGATAAGATTGAATTTTTTCAAAAGCAAGAAGCATATAATTTAGGCATTAATTTATACAGAAATTCCAGAAGCATGAATATTCTCCAACAAAGCTGGCCTCTAATAGGTACTGTACCTTGAAGTCTGTCTGTAGAACTTGACTTACTTAAGCTATTGCAATGTCATTTTGCTAAGAAAGCTAATACCCAAACTAGGTAAGACATGAGAACATGGAGTTTAAGAGCTTTGCCCTTAACTGTCATAATCAAGTTGCAATTAATAGAAGTAGTAGCCACAGAGAGGATAGTAGGGAGTCTCGGTCACAAAGATGAACACACACAACTAAAAATCATTAACCACGTAAGGAAAGTAACACTTTGAAAGAGATTCAGCAAATAAACTTAAAAGTCAATACCTGAGAGTTAATAGAGTACATAAATATATTTTAAAATGCCAAGATTAATACCTCCAGAGAAGATATTATACCCACATAGCAAGAAGACCCTACAATTAAAAACAGCCAATTGGGGATACTATAAATATAAATACAAAAATTGTCATGAAGATAAATAATGTATAAATTGTCAGCAGAAGAACGAGATGATTAAAGAACCAGTTAGAAAGTGGGAATATTGAAAATTATTAAGGAATTCTTCCAGATTCTCAAGCAAGAGAGTAAAGATAATACATGAGAGAAAAATAGAGACATGGAAAATAACTCTATAAATTCCAGTATCAGTATGATGCATGTTGCAGAATAACAGGTGTTACAGACGAGGAGAAAAAGAATTGAGGAGAGGAAATAATCTATTCCCACCTAGACAGAAATCTTCAGTTTGAGAGTGTCCACTGGAGGCTGGGCAGATGACACATCACAGTAAAATCTTCCATGTCAAAGACAAACTCATACAAGTTTTTAGTGAATAGTGAAAACAAAACAAACAAACAAAATGAACAAAATATCAGGTTATCTACAAAGGAATGAGAATCAGGATGTTACACCATAAAAACCATACCTGTTTCAGAGAACTAATTTTTTTCTCCCCTTTCATCAAAAGAGTGATGAAACCTATCATGTTATGTGCTTTTTTGCCCTGAATGACAGGAAACTATACATAGTGATTAAACACTGGTGCCATGTTAACAAAATGTGCTAGAATATTTTAATTTTCTTTTTGGTTTGTTTCTGGTTGTCAGTAGCTTTGTCTATTTTACTAAGCTTTTTTTTACAAGTCTTAAATTTTTTTAATTGTAATGAAATATATAAATACATAAAATTTACCACCTTAGCCATTTTAAGCATACAGTTCAGTTTTGTTAAGGATATTCACATCATTGTGCAACAAATCTAAAGAATTTGTTTCACCTTAAAAAACTAAAACCGTGTACCCATAAAAAAACGAATTTCCTCCTCAGTCTCTAGTAACCACTGTTCTACTTTCTGTCCCTATGATTTTGACTACTCTAGGTACCTCATTCACTGCTTCCACTTTTCTCCCTTCTGTTTGCCATGAACTGACTGGATTCCAAGAACTTAGTTTTTGGGGTTTTTTTTTTTTTGTTGTTGTTGTTGTTTAATGTTGAAACCCATTAAAGCTATGACAAACCTAGACAGAGTATTAGAAAAGGCAGAGACATCATTTTGGCAACAAAGGCCTGTAGAGTCAAAGCTATCTATGGTTTTTCCAGAAGTCATGTATGAATGTGAAAGTTGGACCATAAAGAAGGCTGATGGCCGAAGAATTGATGTTTTTAAATTTCGATGCTGGAGGAGACTCTTGAGAGTCCCTTAGACAGCAAGGAGACCAACCAATCAATCCTAAAGGAAATCAGTCCTGAATAATTCATCAGAAGGACTGTTGCTGAGGCTGAAGCTTCAGTATTTTGGCCACCTGAGGCAAAGAGCTGACTCAATGGAAAAGACCCTAATGTTGGGAAAGATGAAGAAAAAAGGAAAAGGGGGCAACAGAGGATGAGATGGTTGGGCAGTAGAGGATGAGATGGTTAGACAGCATCACCAGCTGTAGACAGCATCACCAGCTCAATGGACATGAATTTGAGCAATCTCCTGGAGATGGTGGAATACAGAGGAGCCTGGCGTACTGCAGTTCATGGGATCACAAACAGTTAGACACAACTTAGCAAATGAACAATCAGGTACCTCATACAGATAAATTCACACAGTATTTGTACTTTTTTTCATGACTACCTTATTTCACTTCTCATAATGTCTTCAAAGTTCATGCATATTTTACTGTGTGTCAGAGTTTCCTTGCTCGTAGAGAAAGAATTGTGGATACAGTAGGGGAAGGAGAGGGTGAGATGAATTGAGAAAGTACCATTGACATATATACACTACTGTATGTAAAATAGATAACTAGTGGGAAGATAATGTGTAAAATAGACAAAAATAGATATAATACAGGGAGCCCAGCCTGGTGCTCTGTGATGACCTAGATGGGTGGAATGGGGAGTGGGTAGGAGGGAGGCTAAAAAGGGAGGGTGTATATATAGATCGTCATGCCTGATTCTCATTGTTTTACAGAAGAAACCAACCCAACATTGTACAGCAATTATCCTCCAATTAAAAAAAGAATTTCTTTGCTTTTTAAGGTTGAATAATATTCTATTATATGCATATACCACATCTTGTTTATCCATTCATCTGTTGAAAACTTGAGTTGCTTCAACCTTTTAGCTATTTTGAATAAAGCAACTATGAACTTGAGTATACAGCTCTCTCTAAGACCCTGATCTCAATACTTTGAGGTATGTACCAAGAGTTTGGATTGTTGGATCATATGGAAATTTTGTTTTCTAATTTCAAGGAGCTGCCATACTGTTTTCCATAGTGCCAAACCATTTTAGATTCCTACCAACAGCGTGCAAGAGTTCCAGTTTCTCTATATTCTCACCAAAATTTTATGTTTCTTTACTAGTAACCATCCTATTAGGTATGAGGGTTTATCTCATTGTGAGTTTGATTTGTATTTCTCTAACAATTAGTGATATTGAGAATGTTTTTATTTTCTTCTTGGTCAATTGTATATCATCTTTGGAGAAATGTCACATTTGTATATCTCCTTTGGAGAAATGTCAAATGTCTTTTGCCATTTTTAAAAATTGAAGTATAGTTGATTTACAATGTTGTGCCAATCTCTGCTGTACCGAAAAGTGACTCAGTTACATACACATAGACATTCTTTTTTAAAAAATTCTTTTCCAGTATGGTTTATCACAGGATATATAGTTCCCTGTGATATACAGGGATATACAAGGTACAGTAGTACCTTGTTATTTATCCATCCTATATATAATAGTTTCCATCTGCTAATCCCAAACTCACAGTCCTTCCCTTTCCCTCCTCCTTCCCCCTTGGCAATCACAAGTCTGTTTTCTATGTCTGTGAGTCTGTTTTGTAGATAATTTCACTTGTGCCATATTTTAGATTCCACATGTAAGTGTTATTACGTGATATTTGTCTCTTTTTGACTTCACTTAATATGATAATCTTTAGTTACATTCATGTTGCTGCAAATGACATTATTTCATTCTTTTTTGTGGTTGAGTAGTATTCCATTGTGTTTATCTCCATGTACACACACACACACATACACACCACATTTGCTTCATCCACTCATCTGATGGGCATTTAGGTTGTTTCCGTGTTGCTATTGTGAACAGTGCTGCTATGAACATAGGGGTACATGTGTCCTTTTGAATTATAGTTTTGTCTGGGTATATGCCCAGGAGTGGGATTGCTCGATCTTATGCTAATTCTATTTTTAGTTTTCTCAGGGATCTCCACACTGTTTTCCATAGTGGCTGCATCAACTTACATTCCTACAAACAGTGTAGGAGGGTTGCCTCTTCTCCACACCCTCTGCAGCATTTGTTATCTGTAGACTTTTTAAAGACGGCCATCCTGATGATGTGAGGTAGTATCTTATTGTAGTTTTGACTTGCATTTCTGTAACTAGTGATGTTGAGCATCTTCTAATGTCCTATTTGCCATCTGTATGTCTTCGTTGGAGATGTGTTTATTAAGGTCTTCTGCTCATTTTTTGACTGGTTTGTTTGGTTTTTTGTTGTTGTTGAGTTGTATGAACTGTTTGTATATTTTGGAGATTGAGCTCTCGTCTTTTGCATCATTTACAAATATTTTGTCCCATTCCACAAGTTGTCTTTTTCAAATGGCTTCTTTTGATGTACAAAAGCTTGCAAGTTTGATTAGGTCCTGTTTATTTTTTTTTTGTTTTTATTTCCATTGTCTTGGGAGACTGACCTAAGAAAACATTGCTCAGAGAATATTTTGCTTGTGCTCTCTTCTAGGAGTTTTATGTCTTATATTTAAGTCTTTAAGCCATTTGAGTTTATTTTTGTGCATGATATGAGTGTGTGTTCTAACCTTCTTTTATCATTTTTTAATCAAGTTTGGGTGTTCTTTGTTGTTGTTATGCCAGTATCATAATATTTTGATTACTATAGTTTTGTAGTAAGTTTTGAAATGCAGAAGTGTGAAACCTCCAACTTTATTATTTTCAGGTTATGTTTGACTGTTTGGGTCCCCTTGAGATTCTATTTAAATTTTAGGATGGAATTTTCTATTTAAGAAAAAGTGTCTTTGGGATTTTGATATTGATTTTATTGAATTTATCTATCCCTTTGGGTATATACATATGCAGTACATATATCAATATATATATTACATGAGTAAATATGTAAATATATTTTTAATGTCTTGCAATTCATGAGTATATATTTCCATTTATCAGTGTTTAATTTTTTTTTACCAATATTTTGTAGTTTTTAGTGTACAAATCTTTTGCCTGCTTGGTTAAATTTATTCCTAAGGATTTTATTCTTTTTAATACCATCATAAATAGAATTGTTTTCTTAATTTCCTTTTAAAAATTATTTATTGTTGGTGCTAATAAGCACAACTGATTTTTGCAGATTGATTTTATATCCTGTGATTTTGTTAAATTCATTATTAGTTTTAATAAGCATGTGTGTGCACGCATGTGCACACATGTGCATTACATTTTTAAATATAAAATCATATTATTTGTGAACAGAGATAATTTCACTTCTATCTTTCCAATTTGATGCCTTTTATTTCTCTTTCTTGCCTAATTGCTCTGGCTAGGACTGCCAGTACTATGTTGAATGAAAGTGATGAAAGTAAACACTCCTATCCTATTTCTGATCTTAGAGGTAAAGCTCACAGCTTTTCACCATTAAGTATGATATTAGCCCTGGGCTTTTCATATGTGTCATTTATCATGTTACTTTAATTCCTAGTTTGTTACATCTTTCTATCATGAAAAGGTGTCAAATTTTATCAAATGCTTTTTCTGCATTAATTGAAATGATCATGGATATCTCCCTTCTTTATTCTGTTAATGTGGTATATTTAACTGATGAATATTTGTATGATTAACAATTCTTGCATTCAAGGAGTAAATCCACTTGGTCATAGCGTGTAAGACTTTAAAATGTACTGTTAAATTCTGTCTACTGATATTGCTTGAGGATTTTAGCAGGAGTATTCATCAAAGATATTGGTCTGCAATTTTTTCTCCTAGTGTCTTTGTCAGGATTTGGTGTCAGTGTAATGCTGACATCATAAAATGAGTATGGTATTGATCCCTTCTCTTCAGTTTTTAGGAAGAGTTTGTGTTTAGAGAATTAGTACTAATTCTTCTTTAACTGTTGGGAAGACTTCACAAGTGAAATTTCTGGGACAGGACATTTCTTTTTTGGAAGTTTTTTGATTACTAATTCAATCTCCTAACTAGTTTTGGGTATTCAGACTTTTTATTTCTTCATAATTCAGTCTTGGTAGGTTTTATAATTCAAGAACTTGTCCATTTCACTGGGAATGTTCAATTTGTTGGTGTGCAATTGTTTATACTATTATCTTATAATAATTTTTATTTCTGTAAAATTTATTTCAGTATCCCTTCTTTCATTTACAATTTCAATTGAGTCTATAGTTCTGCAGTCTTGCATTTCTCAGTTTACAGTTCTGCAGTCTTCTTGCAGCTCTCAGGCCCCACCACTGTTTCCAGAGACCTCCAACATAATACCCAAACTAAGCCAACATTCTCATCTGTGCTCCAAGTAATGTGAGAAAGAAACCAGAACTCCAGGCATCTCCCACACAATCCAGAACATTGCAAGCAAGCTCCACCCTTTCCTTGCTGTCCCAGGGGAGCAACCAGGAATTGATCACCTTCCTCCCAACCACACCACAATGCCATGAGCAGGAGGTGGGGCAAGAGTGAATAGAAATGCCATGAAATTTCCTACCATTTTAAGTGTGCCATTTGGTTAGGCATTTGCTTGTTGCAACTTTTTAACTGGTTTCTAGAATTCTTGCAAAGCTGTTTTGGTTTGTAAGTTGTTGTTTGTTTAATATTGTGGGAGAATGAGGGTGTAGAGCTTACAATTCTTCCATCTTATTGATGTCACTCTCCTGTATAAATCTTTTAAAAATTAAGTAGCCTTATATCTTTTTTGGAAATATGTAAAAATAAACTGAATAAATAAAATTCACATCATTTAAGAGGGAAACAATTATAGTATATTAATAATTTTGTTTTTCTGGAACTCTCTTGCTTTCTCCATGATCCAGCGGATGTTGGCAATTTGATCTCTGGTGCCTCTGCCTTTTCTAAAACCTGCTTGAACATCTGGAAGTTCACGGTTCACATATTGCTGAAGCCTGGCTTGGAGAATTTTGAGCATGACTTTACTAGCGTGTGAGATAAGTGCAATTGTGCGGTAGTTTGAGCATTCTTTGGTATTGCCTTTCTTTGGGATTGGAATGAAGACTGACCTCTTCCAGTCCTGTGGCCACTGCTGAGTTTTCCAAATCTGCTGGCATATTGAGTGCAGCACTTTCACAGCATCATCTTTCAAGACTTGAAATAGCTCAACTGGAATTCCATCACCACCACTAGCTTTGTTCGTAGTGATGCTTTCTAAGGCCCACTTGACTTCACATTCCAAGATGTCTGGCTCTAGGTCAGTGATCACGTTATCGTGACTATCTTGGTCGTGAAGATCTTTTTTGTACAGTTCTTCTGTGTATTCCTGCCACCTCTTCTTAATATCTTCTGCTTCTGTTAGGTCCATACCATTTCTGTCCTTTATCGAGCCCATCTTTGCATGAAATGTTCCCTTGGAATCTCTAATTTTCTTGAAGAGGTCTCTTGTTTTCCTATTCTGTTGTTTTCCTCTATTTCTTTGCATTGATCACTGAGGAAGTCTTTCTTATCTCTCCTTGCTATTCTTTGGAACTCTGCATTCAGAAGCTTATATCTTTCCTTTTCTCCTTTGCTTTTCTCCTCTCTTCTTTTCACAGCTATTTGTAAAGCCTCCTCAGACAGCCATTTCGCTCTTTTGCATTTCTTTTCCATGGGGATGGTCTTGGTCCCTGTCTCCTGTACAATGTCACGAACCTCTGTCCAGAGTTCATCAGGCACTCATTCTATCAGATCTAGTCCTTTAAATCTATTTCTCGCTTTCACTGTATAATCATAAGGGATTTGATTGAGGTCATATCTGAATGGTCTAGTGGTTTTCCCTACTTTCTTCAATTTAAGTCTGAATTTGGCAATAAGGAGTTCATGATCTGAGCCACAGTCAGCTTCTGGTCTTGTTTTCGCTAACTGTATACAGCTTCTCCATCTTTGGTTGCAAAGAATATAATCAATCTGATTTCGGTGTTGACCATCTGGTGATGGTCAGCCTTTGACTGTGTCGATCACAATAAACTGGAACATTCTGAAAGAGATGGGAATACCAGACCACCTGACCTGCCTCTTGAGAAACCTGTCTGCAGGTCAGGAAGCAACAGTTAGAACTGGACATGGAACAACAGACTGGTTCCAAATAGGAAAAGGTGTACGTCAAGGTTGTATATTGTCACCTTGCTTATTTAACTTATATGCAGAGTACATCATGAGGAACGCTGGGCTGGAAGAAGCACAAGCTGGAATCAAGATTGCTGGGAGAAATATCAATAACCTCAGATATGCAGATGACACTACCCTTATGGCAGAAAGTGAAGAGGAACTCAAAAGCCTCTTGATGAAAGTGAAAGAGGAGAGTGAAAAGGTTGGCTTGAAGCTCAACATTCAGAAAACAAAGATCATGGCATCTGGTGCCATCACTTCATGGGAAATAGATGGAAAAACAGTGGAAACAGTGTCAGACTTTATATTTTTGGGCTCCAAAATCACTGCAGATGCTGATTGCAGCCATGAAATTAAAAGACGCTTACTCCTTGGAAGGAAAGTTATGACCAACCTTGATAGTATATTAAAAAGCAGAGACATTACTGTGCCAACCAAGGTCCGTCTAGTCAAGGCAATGGTTTTTCCCGTGGTCATGTATGGATGTGAGAGTTGGACTGTGAAGAAAGCTGATCGCCGAAGAATCGATGCTTTTGAACTGTGGTGTTGGAGAAGACTCTTGAGAGTCCCTCATACTGCAAGGAGATCCAACCAGTCCATTCTAGAGGAGATCAATCCTAGATGTTCATTGGAGGGACTGATGCTAAAGCTGAAGCTGCAATACTTTGGCCACCTCATGCGATGAGTTGACTCACTGGAAAAGACTCTGATGCTGGGAAAGGTTGGGGGCGGGAGGAGAAGGGGAAGACGGAGAATGAGATGGCTGGATGGCATCACCGACTCTGTGGACATGAGTTTGAGTGTACTCCGGGAGTTGGTGATGGACAGGGAGGCCTGGCGTGCTGTGATTCATGGGGTCGCGGAGAGTCGGACACGACTGAGCGACTGAACTGAACTGAACTGAACTGAATAATTTTGTGCTTCAGATTGTTGAGTAGAAGAAATTAAGATTTTCTTGTTTGAAGCTCCAATATTTTGGCCACCTCATGCGACGAGTTAACTCACTGGAAAAGACTCTGATGCTGGGAAGGATTGGGGGTGGGAGAAGGGGACGACAGAGAATGAGATGGTTGGATGGCATCACTGACTCGATGGACATGAGTTTGAGTGAGCTCCGGGAGTTGGTGATGGACAGGGAGGCCTGGCGTGCTGTGATTCATGGGGTCGCAAGGAGTCGGACACGACTGAGCAACTGAACTGAACTGAACTGAGAGTTTAATGCTCAGAGAAAGGGCAAAGAGGTGCCAAAAAACCCCAGTAAATATCGATGGTTTAAATAGCTATAGACCTGGGGGGCCAGAATTTAAAAAAAACTTCCACATAATCTTCAGTTAAATGCAAAGTAATAAGATACTATTTAGTGACTGTGTTGTAACATTTGGAGATTACTGAATTGGTGCTTAAGAAATTTTAGTTTGTAAAGTAGGCTTTGTACCAGCTAGGTATATGTTCATTTGCAAGAAAAAATATTATCCATCAATGGTTTAATAAATCTGGTTATATTTTCTAATATAAGAAGCCTGGAGATAGAAAGATTCAGGCTTCTGTTCATCAGTTCAATGATGTCAGAACGTGCGTTGCAATTCTTCTAGTCTTACACTCACGGGTGCTAATAAGTTCCCACTACCCCACATTCAAAGCAGGAAGAAGAGGGAAAGTTGGTGCCAGTTATCAGACTCTTTGTCAAGCTGCTGCAGCTAAGTCGCTTCAATCGAGTCTGACTCTGTGCGACCCCATAGATGGCAGCCCACCAGGTTCCCCCATCCCTGGGATTCTCCAGGCAAGAACACTGGAGTGGGTTGCCATTTCCTTCTCCAATGCATGAAAGTGAAAAGTGAAAGTGAAGTTGCTCAGTTGTGTCTGACTCTTAGCGACCCCATGGACTGCAGCCTAACAGGCTCTTCCATCCATGGGATTTTCCAGGCAAGAGTACTGGAGTGGGTTGCCATTGCCTTCTCCAGGAATACACATAAATTTCCCAGGAACCTGTGGGAGACTTCAGGTTACAGCTCATTGGCCATAACATGGTCATATGGCCTTCTTTGCTACAGAGGATAATGAGAAAGTGAATTTCCACATTTTTCAGTTTATCCTGTGAAAGATGGCAAGAGGGGAGAGAAGTGGGGTGGGACTTACCCTGTTGGGTAAGCAGATCCAGCAGTGTTTCCCCAGGGGCACTTAATGAATAAAATCTCACTTGGTCCTCAGGTAAATAAGCAAGTAATTCTATGCCTTTATTTTATCACAGACTTCCTTACTCTCCAGAGCATTCTTACAGAGAGATGCATTCACAAAGTATATTCTTCAGTGTCGATTTTAAGATGAGGCTTCCTAATTTTGAACAAAAGTACATATTCCTTTTTACATCTACTAACAATTTTAATAATATAATGACAATTTAATGAACTTATTCAACCAACATTTATGAGGTATTAACTTGATGATTTTGAACTGTGGTGCTGGAGAAGACTCTTGAGAGTCCCTTGGACTGCAAGGAGATCCAACCAGTCCATTCTAAAGGAGATCAATCCTGGGTGTTCATTGGAAGGACTGATGCTAAAGCTGAAACTCCAATACTTTGGCCACCTCATGTGACGAGTTGACTCACTGGAAAAGACTCTGATGCTGGGAAAGGTTGGGGGCGGGAGGAGAAGGGGACGACAGAGAATGAGATGGCTGGATGGCATCACCGACTTGATGGACATGAGTTTGCGTGAACTGCGGGAGTTGGTGATGGACAGGGAGGCCTGGTGTGCTGTGATTCATGGGGTCGCAAAGAGTCAGACACGACTGAGCGACTGAACTGAACGGAACTATGTGATAGTAATTATGATAGACACTGATAATTCAGAGATGAGTAAGATAAGATCCATAGCCTCAAGTAGCTCATAGTCCAGAAGTTAAAGACTCTGAGTGGATAATTATATACATATAAATTATAATTTATTTATAAAAAGAGGATTAATGATCATATATGATAGTATGTTTATCCAGCTTGATGATAACATATTCTGAGTCTGTGGATGGGGTTTCCCACATAGCTCTAGTGGTAAAGAACCAGACTGGCAATGCAGGAGACATAAGAGATGCATGTTCAATCCCTGGCTTGGGAAGATCCCCTGGAGTAGGAAATGGCAACCCACTGCAGTATTCTTGCCTGGAAAATCCCATAGACAGAGGAATCTGATGGACTATAATCCACAGGGTCAAAGGGAGTCAGACACAACTGAAGCAGCTTAGCACACATGCATGCAGACTCTGGCAAGCCTTTTGAGTTTGACAGTTTTGATAGGAGATCTAGGGAGAATTAGACACAACTCAAAGTTCCTTAAGCAAATGTCCTTTTGTAATGACAGCACCTTTCTTTAATCTTTGTATTGTCCCTGATGTCACTGAAGTCTGTCAGTCTTTAATAAGGCTAGCTTACCCAACTTGATGATAACGCAGAGGTTTGAATTTAGGTACCACGGTGAGGGACAGGGAGGCCTAGTGTTCTGCAGTCCATGTTGCTAAGAATTGGACACGATTGGGTGACTGAATGACAGCAGCTTGTGATATACATGAAAACTAAGAATGTGATCAGTATTTAGCTTTATATCTTAAAAGAACTGATGAGTTACTAGGTCTGGTTCACTTGATGTACCTGGCTTCTGAGTAGGAAAAAGATTGTGAGTCAGAACTGCACCTGGCAGCCTGAGGCACTCCCTAGTAGAGCCATGAGATCTGCTGCTCCCAAACAGACAAAAGAGAATGGTTCCACCTTTCCTTCTCTTCTTTCAGCAGCTCACAACTGCCTGGAATCATGAGAAACTTTCATTTCTTTTTTGGGGGCTAGGAATATTTCCCCCTTTGCCCCATTGGATTATAAGAGGTCACCACACAACATTAAACCTTGCTGTCCTTTACCTGTATTTGTAACTCCATATCTCTATGGAAAAGTCCTTTATTTAGAGTAGAAATCCACGAACTTCAGCCCTTGGAACAAATCCTGTAGTGTCCATGGGACAAATCCTGTAGTTGTAAACCCTGTGAAAGAAGAATGGTTTCTATATTTTCAATTAGTTGAAAAACTCAAAAGGAGGATTTCTTGTGATATGTGAAAATTATATGACATTCAAAACTCTGTCCACAAATTCATATTGAAGCACAGCCATGTTCACTTTTTTACACATTGTCTGTGGCTGCTTTTGAGGTATAATCGCCGAGTTAGAGTTGCAACAGAGATTGTATCATTTACAAAGTGTTTACTAAATGTTTACTAAAACTAAAATTTATAAAATGTTTACCTTTATAGGAACATTTTGCCAGCCTCTGATTAAGAAGAAAAATCTCCACTTCTGCATACAGAGTAGAAGTCTATAATCACACTGCTATACTTCACTGAGCAGATTGGGATTGCATATCACTACCAGTCTACCAGGTGTAGGGGCATTGGGATCATGGCACAGCACAGCAGTAATCAAACATTTTTAGCGACAGAACTGTTTTTTGGAAGGGTCTCTAAGGTCCCTCGGGTGGCCTGTAAGTTCTGTAGCTATATGCTTGCCTGAGTCTCAGCCTCATACTCTTTGTTAGTTAGTACTCTGTCATTGCTAGGAGGAGCTGTTCAACACCCAGAAGTTTCATTGTTTCCATCTCAGTAAATGCCACTGATCATAAAATGAGTCAAAAACTACATGCCACCCATGACCACCTTTTCTCTCCTTTATCCACACATTCAATCCACCACCAAGCTCTATCTGGACCATCTCCTAAATGTCTTGCTCAAGTGTCCTTATCTTGCCCTTCATATGCTACCTCATTACCCTAAGGTTACTAGCATCTGGAATCCTAGAGAATCCGCCCAATGATATCATTATTCACTCCCACTCACCAGAGCAGAAGTCACAAGCAACCAGTTGTTGTTTAGTTGATAAGTTATGTCTGATTCTTTGCGACCCCATGGATAGCCCACCAGGCTCCTCTGCCCATGGGATATTCCAGGCAAGAATACTTGAGTGGGTAGCCATTCCCTCTCCAGGGGATCTTCCTGACCCAGGGATCGAACATGCATCTTCTGCTTGGCACGCAGATTCTTTACATCTGAGCCACCTGGGAAGCCCAAGCAACCAGTATGGTCTTTTAAAAACATAAATTTGGTGCAAGATTCCCTGGTTTCATACCCCTTCAGTGTTTTCCCATTGACTGCCCCTTCAGACTTCTCTTCTCTCTCTCTGCCTAGAACCCAACCCCGGTGGTCTCCATGTAGTTCCTTTATTGAGGAGTGCTCTGTTCTCCCTCAGGGCCCATGCCCACTGTTCCTTGCCTTCTCATTCCCTTTGCCTAACTATTCCATTTATCTTTTAGTTCTTGGTTTTCATTTATAAAGTGAAATACTGTATACTTATTATGTTCCAGCCACTGTGTTAAGAACTCACACTACAGGTATAGAAAAGACACAAGTGTCCCACAGACCTTATAATCTAATAGGGGATACATATGTGAAGCAAATTATCCTCAAATAATGCATTAATTACCAGTGTGATAATGTTGTCATTTAGTCGCTAAGTTGTGTCCTACTCTGCAACTCCATGGATTGTAGCCCACCAGGCTCCTCTGCTCATGGGATTTTCCAGGTGAGAATACTACAGTGAGTTGCCATTTCCTCCTTCAGGAGATCTTCCTGACTCAGGAATCAAACCCATACCTCTTGTGTCCCCTGCATTGGCAGGCAGATTCTTTATACCACTGAGCCACATGGGCTTAAAAAACTGAAACACAGGAAGATTCCAGAGAGTAAAACAGGGACCTTAGTCTAATCTTGGGGGCACAGAAAAATCTTTATGGAAGTAATATTTAAGCTAAACCTTGTAGAATGAGTAATAATTCCCGAGATGAGAGAGAAGAAAATTCCAAGCCAAGAGAAAAGCATGTACAAAGGTCCTGAGGCTAACAAGAATTGAAAGAGGTTCCATTCCAGAGCATGAAGAGTAAGAGAAACAGCAGCTTGTCATACGCTGAAAATAGGGGAGGGTCCAGATCATGCAGGGTCTCGTGGGCCCTGTTAAGCATGTTGGCCAATTCAGATAATTTACGCTTACGTGTTTCCTTCCTCCAGAAACCTTCCTTCACTCTCCACTCTGGGTGAGGCACCAGCCCCATCCACAGCGCTGACATTTACATACGTTGTTCTGTAGTTTCTCTTCTTTGCTGGCCTCACTGCCATGCCTTATTTTCCCAGCTAGTCCAAGAGTTTCATGAAGGTAAAAACCTTGTCTGCCTGGTTCATTGCTATTTCCTCTGTGCCTGGCACAGTGCTTGGAATATAACAAGAGCTCGATGCATACATGTTGAATGAATGACCCTCCTCCTTTTTGGTCTCTCTACAATCATGGGCTTTCCTAGCGCTTCCAGTATGACGGTCACTAGCTGACGGTCACCAGCTGTTCCGGCAGTGGCCCTATTGATGGATCATTCTCCTTCATCATTGGGGTGACCTCTTGCCTGCTATCCTGACTTCCATCCTCTTGCCCCTCTAGTCCATCCTCCTCACTGCTACCTAAACTACTATCCTAGAGGAAAGTTTGGACCATGTCTTTAAAAAAATTTTTTTAACCCCTAAACACCCTCTCTCAATCCTACTGCATGCAGAATAAAATTCAAACTCCTTTGCTGCTGTCCTTAGACCCTCCATGAATTGGCCCTGACCCATTTTTCCAGTCTTATCTATTCCTTCTTTCACATGTCCTGAACTCCAGTCATAGCAGACTTTCCACAGACCTTCAGGTATGCTCCACACCGATTACTGTGTCAACCAGGAGTTCTCCTCTCTCTTCTCTGCCTTTCAACATTTGACTCATCCTTTGCCACCCACCCGAATCCTAGCATTCTGTTCTTGTAAATCTATTCCCGTAGCCCAGCGGTTCTCAAAGTGTGATTCCTGAGACCAGCAGCAAACTTGTTAGATATGGGAATTCTCAATTTCCACCACAGACTTACTGGAAAATGCAAAGGTTGGGGCGATCTGTGGCTAAACAAGTCTTCCAGGTGATTCTAATGCACACTAACATTTGAGAGCCACTGCCCTGAACATATTGCTGTATTTCTAGTTTAGGGTTTTATTTCTATTTTATTATTTTTATTTCATAGATAAGAAAACTGAGACTTAGAAAAGTACTTTTGTTAAAAGTACCCAGTTCAGAATAGAATTTTAACCCAGTCCAGGGGATCTGGACTCCATTTAGTTTAGGAGTTTAGATCACATTGAGTTATCTGGTTAGTTGTTTATTTGTCAGCATCCCTTATTAGAATAAGTAGCCTGAAGGCAAGGACCACATCTTATCTATTTTATCTCCACCAGAATGAAATAAAGTGGTAACAAAGCACCACTGTGTTGGACAGTTGAACAGTACTTCTACTACTTACACAATTTAGGGGTTCCTCCACTGCAAATCTCCCAGATTTCCAGGAGAAATATCAATAACCTCACATATGCAGATGATACCACCTTTATGGCAGAAAGCGAAGAATAACTAAAAAGCCTCTTGATGAAAGTGAAAGAGGAGAGTGAAAAAGTTGGCTTAAAGCTCAACATTCAGAAAACAAAGATCATGGCATCCAGTCCCATCACTTAATGGCAAATAGATGGGGAAACAGTGGAGACAGTGGCAGACTATTTTTTTGGGCTCCAAAATCACTGCAGATGATGACATGAAATAAAAAGACCCTTACTCCTTGGAAGAAAAGTTATGACCAACCTAGACAGCATATTAAAAAGCAGAGACATTACTTTGCCAACAAAGGTCCGTCTAGTCAAGGCTATGGTTTTTCTAGTTGTCATGTATGGATGTTAGAGTTGGACTGTGAAGAAAGCTGATCGCTGGAGTATTGATGCTTTTGAACTGTGGTGCTGGAGAAGTCCCTTGGACCGCAAGGAGATCCAACCAGTCCATCCTAAAGGAGATCAGTTCTAAATGTTCACTGGAAGGACTGATGTTGAAGCTGATACTCTAATACTTTGGCCACCTGATGCGAAGAACTGACTCATTTGAAAAGACCCTGATGCTGGGAAAGATTGAAGGCGAGAGGAGAAGGGGACGACAGAGGATGAGATGGTTGGATGGCATCACTGACTGAATGGACATGAGTTTGAGTAAGCTCCAGTAATTGGTGATGGACAAGGAGGCCTGGCGTGCTACAGTCCACAGGGTCGCAAAGAATCAGACATGACTGAGCGACTGAAGTGAACTGAACTGAACCTCTGCAAATAAATTTATTTGGAAAGGAAGAATATATTTACTACCTTTTATTATATTATTATAGGGGAAGCCCCTATAATGTGGCTCAGTGATAAAGAATCCACCTGCAATTCAGGAGACACAGGAGATGCTGGCTCAGTCCTTGGGACAGGATGAGGCTCTGAAGGAGGAAATGGCAACCCACTTCAATATTCTTGCCAGGAAAATCCAAGGCAGAGAAGCCTGGTGGGCTACAGTCCCTGGGGTCACAAAGAGTTGGAGACAACTGAACAATTGAACATATTATATCATCATACATTACATTACAGTGTACTATATTACATACATATCTCACTGTAGAAATTCATTCACCTGTAACATTCTTGATGATGAATCCTGGACTTGAATTTTAAGAACTTGATAAAAAGAAAGTGTTCTAAGGGGAAACTGATTTGTCTTGCCTAATTAGACTTTAGGATTTTCAGCAGTGCTTTACTGACTTTAATGTAAATATGAATAACCTGGAGATCTTTTAAACTATAATTTCCTGACTTAGTAGGTCTGTAGGAGGCCCAAGAGTCTGCATTTCTCACAAGCTCCCAGGTGATGCTATTGGTCTGAGTGGACCGCAGAAGAAATTTTACAGACTATCTTCTTGCAAACTGGTTCTCTAGTTTCTTCTGGCAGAAGGAGATTTAGTGTATGGTACAACTTCTTTGTGGTAATTGTAATCAAGCGTGGGTCAAAGGCTCCAGCCAATGGTTTTCAACCATAGCTGCACTTTTGAGTCACCTGGAGGTGCTTTTAAAAAACACCAGTGCCTAGGTTCTGCTCTCTGAGAACTAGATTTAATGAAGCATTGCCCTAGGCAATGAATTAAAACATGCATAAACTGCTCTTAACGTTTTACACAGCAGATCTATGACAAGTCTGCCCTTGAGAAGTTTTTCAAAATGATAAGATGGTACAATATATATTATGAAGGACTTAACATTTAAATTATTAAAAGGAAAAATAAAAGGCAAACGTTGTTTTGCTATAAAATGTGATAGACTACCTGCTTCTTAAGATGAAAACCAAACTGTAGGTCTGCTATTATGTGCATCTGTCTCTGCAGACACTTCTAAGGAAATTGTTGTTAAGAAGAATAGAATTCTTGATTACCTGCCTGGATAATGAGGTAGGTCATCATTATTTGTGTAGCATGGTGAGTTTTCAGATATTAAGCTATAGATTGGATTATGTTCCAATCCTTTATTCCCTTCTTTGTTATAGAATTCAAGACATCCAGGAAGTGCCTCCCACAAGAGTAGGGAGAGACATTTTCTTGTCTCATTGATGTTGGGCAGAACCAATGAAATGTCAGGACACAGAGACTTGAAATGTTCTTAAGAGGCTTTGGTTGGCTTCTTGTACTCCTGCCATTCCACAAGATCACACCCAGGATAGCTGAGGTTCTGACTGACCCCTAAAGATCTGGAGTATAGCTCAGACATCTGCATTTGTTGGTTATTACAAACAGGTAACTCACTGACCTCTGGTTTTGAAGGACTAGAAAGTAAAACAGATAATGCAAATGCACTTTGTCCAGTACACTTAAGATCTCGGTCCATTAAACTTCTGAAATACACTTCATCTGATGATTTTCTATGATGAAGTTGTCACTGTTTAATTGTCAAATAAGGTGGTTAGGGTTCCATGAAGTCTAAGTATTTAATACAAAGATTTATTTTGAGAATGTGATTCTTTTGTTTAAATTGTTCTTTCATTTATGAAATGATGGAGATGGTTGGTTAGCTATTTTTTTCTTAGAAAAATTAGAAGTTGGAAATTGAAAGTTGAAAAGGTTACACACATTCCTAATTTTGGTGGGATACAGGGGTGAGTGCAGACATTTTATGGTATAAGAATCCAAAAGCTAGGGAGCATCTTTACAAACAATTAACTTGACTCAGTGTGGATAAATCAAATGGAAGCAGAGGATTAGGCCATTCTGTACTCAAGGGTCCCTACCAGTGTCTAATGGGATAGGCAAAATATGCCCTAAAAGAAACCCATACTAGTTAGGTGCTATCCCTTAGGAGCATATTTTGTCATTTGTGTGTGTGTGAACTTTGTGTTAAGGTCTTAAGTGGGTGTGGTATTTCTGCAGAAATCAAGAATGGATCCGTTCCGTTCTGTCGCTCAGTCGTGTCCGACTCTTTGCGACCCCGTGGACTGTAGCCTACCAGGCTTCTCCATCCATGGGATTCTCCAGGCAAGAATACTGGAGTGGGTTACTGTTTCCTTCTCCAGGGGATCTTCCCGACCCAGGGATCGAACCTGGGTCTCCCGCATTGGAGGCAGACGCTTTAACCTCTGAGCAAGAATGGATAGACTTTAGCTAAGGAAATGCAGTGTTCACAATAAACTATCAGTTCAGTTCAGTTCACTTCAGTCGCTCAGTCGTGTCCGACTCTCCGCGACCCCATGAATCACAGCACGCCAGGCCTCCCTGTCCATCACCAACTCCTGGAGTTCACTCAAACTCATGTCCACAGAGTTGGTGATGCCATCCAGCCATCTCGCCATCTCATTCTCTGTCGTCCCCTTCTCCTCCCGCCCCCAACCTTTCCTAGCATCAGAGTCTTTTCCAGTGAGTCAACTCGTCGCATAGCTAATCATATAAAAGTGTCAAAATCACTCTTCCTAATAGTTAGTGTTATGAAGTGTTATAAAAATTATAAGCTGTTAATTCCTCTTTCTGGGATTTCTAGCTGACTGTCAAATAATAGTAATATCACCTGATGTATTTTGAGTATTAAAATAAAAAGGTTGGCAACATCTTCAGAAATGCACAGGACTGTAGAACTGAGACAAATTGTACCAGTTGGTTATGAAAGCTTCCCCTGTTTACTTTTTGGAATGGCATGGACTCCTTCAAAGCCAGGAGGCAGACGTGGTATGGCAGAAGCCCACTGCACAGGGCCAGGCAAGACCTGGTCACCTCTGTGTCATGGACATGTCACTGAATCTCTCTGAGACTCAGTGTATCTATAAAAGGAAGGGTTTAGAGAGGTGGTTTTTAATAAATTTACCAGATATGAAATTCTATGATACTGTTACATTTGTACAGTAACATCTCCAAGTGAAGAAAAAAAAATGAGGTTGTTATTGTCGTTCAGTTGCCCAGTCTCTGCGACCCCATGGACTGCAGCACACCAGGCTTCCCTGTCCCTTACCATCTTCTGGAGTTTACCCAAGTTCATATTCATTGCATTGGTGATGCTGTCCAGCCACCTCATCCTCTGATGCCCTCTTCTCCTTCTGCCCTTAATCTTTCCCAGCATTAGGGACTTTTCCAATGAGTCATCTATTCACATCAGATGACAAAATATTGGAGCTTCAGCATCAGTCCTTTCAGTGAATATTCAGGGTTGATCTCCCTTAAGATTGACTGGTTTGATCTCCTTGCCTAAGTTTGGCCAAATTTTTCTTCCCTACTTTCTTGGTAAAGGCAATATTTTTGCAAGTGAGGAAACAGAGCCATAGAAGGGTTAATTAACATGCCCCAAATCACAGAAAAACTTTATACTTGGTCTTTTGAATCTAGAACTTTGAAATATATATAGATCTATTTTTCCAAAAGAACATCTCCAAAAAATGCCCATTATCTAGGTTTTATTTTGGGCAGATATTAAAATTATTTTTACCCTTTTCACATGGATTATTAGATCTTGGGGAAATTTTCTGTTTTATAATTAAAATAAACTATTTCTAAGTACTAAGTATCCTGACTTTAAAAAGTCTTTACATCTTCTCTTTAAAAGATAAAAAGCAATTCGATAAGCTAAGTGACTTCTTGTTTTTTTCCCCAGTTGTTATTAAAGTACATGTATGTATATGTGACAGAGGGGAAGAGGTAACCTTGTTTAAGGTAATCTTGTTTCTCCCATCACTTTTTACTTAGAGTTATTATACTATAGGAATTACCTGAGATCTATAAAACATTGCCCAGGTGAAACCCTGCTGCCCTCAGTGTTTGGATAAAGAGATTCAAGCACAGAGGTATTAACTGTGCTTCTCAAGGTTAACTGACTTTTTCAAGGTCACACAGAAAATTACAGTCAAGGCTGAGATTAGGATCTAAGTTTCTTGACCCAGATGCTTTAATTCCATTAGGCTGTTGTTCTTTTCCAGAGTCAGTTTAGATTCCCAGTTCCTTTGCAGAATTTAGAGACTCTGAGGAAATGCACCCTTAATAATCATAGAGACACAAGTGGCATTTCCAGGAAGAGATGATAGGTTTTGAACAGGAAGTTAGGAAGTTTAGAGCATAAATTCACAGGAAAATAAACTAACATGGAAGGACAGCCTGGATTTTCACTAAGAATCAAGCCAGAACTTTCATACTGATTCAATTTTTTCCCCCTGGGTTGACCATTCCACTTCCACCAAGCATTTGTTTTTAACCTGGTACTCATCCTGGGACTAATTCAATGGCATAAAGACCCTGTTTCTTCTGGGTTTTGGAGTTTTTTTGTTTTTGTTTTTTGGCTTAGTAAAAGCAGATTTCTGCATATTTCATAAAAACTCCTTTGACAGTACCACACAAATAGTATTCAAACAAGTTTCCCAACCCTAATTAGAATATTGTTTTATTACATTGCACATTTCCTAAATCTCACACTAATTAAATGTATATTGTACTTTCTTATTACCAACAACTATCTGTGCTCAAGATTTATGGTCGTGTACCGTGGTGGTTGACGACTATATCAGCATTTCAATTTCAAATGTGTTTCAGAGGTTCAGGGCTTATCTGGAAAATTAATTGCAGCTGAAAACCTGGCACAGCCTATTCTTCCACAGACCAGCCTGGGGCCCTCCTCCAGCTCCTGACTTCTTTTTCTGGAACAGCTGCAGGGGAAGTGGAGTGAGGAGTGGGAGAGAAGGGAGGGAAAGAGGGACGATGGGGGAGTCCGGAATGCCATCCCATTTTCCGAGCTTTCCTTCCGATCTCTGGAATCTGTCTGCAGGGGAAATGAACATTCTTGTCTGCCTAATGCACACGGTAAGTGGACAGAGGCCCTGCTTCCCAGTGCTCCATTAGCAGGAAGGCCATGTGTTGGCTGCTGAAAACACTGGTGGCTTTTCCCCTTTATTATTTTTTAAGCAAGGATTTCAGCTTTTTTTTTTTTTGGTTTTTTGTTTGTTGAGTTCAGCTGTGGGCATTCAAGATATGGATATATTTATTGGCTTAGAATCATAGAGATGACCCTTGAAGGCAATTGGATTTTTCCTGCCGGTTTGTCTCTCAACTTTTCCAAAGCGAAGGCAGGGAACATTAACACAGTTACCCTGGCTAGTGAACTTACAACCCAAGTATTCGACATTTCTGCTTTATGAGTTGTTTTATTGTTGTTGTTTATGGGTTTTTTTGGTTGCACCACACGACTTGCAGGATCTTAGTTACCCCTTGACCAGGGATCAAACCCAGGTCCCCGGCAGTGGAAAGGTGGAGTCCTAACCTCTGGGCAATTGGGGAAGTCCCTGCTTGTACCGCAAGGAGATCCAACCAGTCCATTCTAAGGGAGATCGATCCTGGGTGTTCATTGGAAGGACTGATGCTAAAGCTGAAACTGCAATACTTTGGCCACCTCATGCGACGAGTTGACTCACTGGAAAAGACTCAAGACTCTGATGCTGGGAAAGGTTGGGGGCGGGAGGAGAAGGGGACGACAGAGAATGAGATGGCTGGATGGCATCACCGACTCTGTGGACATGAGTTTGAGTGTACTCCGGGAGTTGGTGATGGACAGGGAGGCCTGGCGTGCTGTGATTCATGGGGTCGCGGAGAGTCGGACACGACTGAGTGACTGAACTGAACTGAACTGCTTTGTGAATTTAATTATACATTATGAGTATAAAAGAGCAGTTTGCAAAAAGGGACAGTTCACATATTTTTGTTTTCTTACTAATTTACCAGGAAGGTCCTGGTAGTAGACTAGGAACCATCTTATTCAGTTCAGTTCAGTTCAGTCACTCAGTCGTGTCCGACTCTCCGCGACCCCATGAATCACAGCACGCCAGGCCTCCCTGTCCATCACCAACTCCCGGAGTTCACTCAAACTCATGTCCACAGAGTCGGTGATGCCATCCAGCCATCTCATTCTCGGTCGTCCCCTTCTTCTCCCGCCCCCAACCTTTCCCAGTATCAGAGTCTTTTCCAGTATGAATACTGAAAAGCAAAGAACCCCTGTTTAATTCAGGGGGCATTTGGTTACAAGCAGCAGAAACTAATGGACAACAGTTTAAGCAAGTGGAATCTGAGACCTGAAAGGACAGCTGAGACTAATGAGAGTCTGGAATTGGAAGCTAGAAGGCGTTCATGAAACAGGATTCCAGTTGTTTTCATCTCTCTGTCTCACGCCCATGCTTAGCTTCTCTTTCTCTCCATGGTGTATTTCATTTCCTCTCTTCTAGGACATCTGCTTTACCCTCTGCTTCTTCCTGTGCTCTGGCTCCCTTGATTTACTCATCCATCCACATCGTCCCCAAACTCCCAGCCTTGAGGGTCTCCACTTCCACTCTCTGCTCCAGACTATCACTAATTACTACAGTTTTACTTTTTCAGTTAATTATTGAGAGGCTTTGATTAACTCAGTTTGGGTCAAATGTACAGCTGATGCTGAATCAGTTTTGATGACAGTGGTGGCACTGAGACCAGTGAAAACATTGCTTACTTTTGTAGACTCTGAGGGCAGCCTTGCCAAGGAAAAGAAAGTTGGCTGGGAATCTAGCCATCCATTCCAGTTGTGACATAGTAGGATCCAGTGTTTCTTTCTTTTCTGTCTTTCTCACACACACAGGAAATGGCTCAATGATAAGTAGGTGGTATCTCATCTGAAATATGGCTAAAACAAAATACTTGAGTTCAATTGTTCTTAGTCATTTCTCTCTTAAAATTGAAGAGCATACATACCTTAGGAAGACCTATTAAAAATGCAGATACCAGGGCTCGCTTCAGAGATCCTGAGTGAAACAGGTATCAGAGCTTCCTAATAAGCTCTTCATGAGAGCCCACTTAGAGTGGTCCACACACCTCATTTTGAGGAAGCCCTGGTTTCTCGCTGATTCCTAACATGTGTTCAGGTGTAACAGTGATAGTGGTGAAGGAATTTTTGGACACTTAGCTATGGTAAGGAGAAGGCAATGGCACCCCACTCCAGTACTCTTGCCTGGAAAATCCCATGGATGGAGGAGCCTGCTGGGCTGCAGTCCATGGGGTCGCTAAGAGTCGGACACGACTGAGCGACTTCATTTTCACTTGTCACTTTCATGCATTGGAGAAGGAAATGGCAACCCATTCCAGTGTTCTTGCCTGGAGGATCCCAGGGATGGGGGAGCCTGGTGGGCTGCCGTCTATGGGGTTGCACAGAGTCGGACACGACTGAAGCAACTTAGCAGCAGTAGCAGCAGCAGCAGCTATGATAAGGCATAAGGACTTCTGACTCACTTGTAATGGCTGTAACAGATTAAGTAGTGAAAATGAATTGCATCGTACGTCTTAGCTTCAACTGGGATTTAGTGACGTAGGAGTTATAAACAGTTCAGGTGCCTAGTCAAAGAAACCCCAAATGCTCTCATTTCACTAGATATAGTTCCTGTCTGTAAAATAAAAGGTAAGTTAATTATGAAATAACATGATCGTATTAATAATGCCATTCAAGTCAGCACTACAGTGAAACATACCAGAATTGATTTCATTAGCTTGCCTGAGAGGATTGACACTAAACTGAGGACTGATACTAAACTGTCAGGATTGACATGAGAAAAGTGGCAGTGACATTATTCCAACCTCACAGGAGCATCATCAGGAAGGATAATTTAATTTCTCTCACCATTTTTTCTAGGGTTTCATACCTTCCTGAAAATGCTAATTTTGAAGAGCAAAGATTTGTAATTTTTTATTCCCAAAGTTAAAAATACTCTTCACATTTGCAAGCTTACTGCTTCATGTGTGGCTTTTGAGTTTGCTGTTGGGCCAAATATCTACCTTACAACACCCAGGGTTCAGCATACTTTACTGGATGGAAAAAGCAAAGAGGCACAGGAAGAATGAAATTAAAAAGAAATTAAGATATGAGGTGTACACAGCCAAGTACATCATCTTTTTTCCACATGAAGCACAGAGGGTGGTTTTTCCAGGCACTCATAGGCGTGTGGCACCTGTGTTCATTTAAATGATTACACATTCAACAAAATTTGAATGTGTGATGTGCAATCATTTGGATCACTCATTATACATTAAAATAAAACAACACAAACACAACTCATTTTCTGCTGCTTTTGAGAAACTAAGTAAATTAAATGAAAGAACAAAATGAAGATGATGCCAGGCTGAAGATCATTCTTTGACCATGATCAAACTTTTAGCGGTGGTGTGGGGTTAGAAAAGGAGTAAAAGAAAAGAGAATGTCTCCTCCTGCCCAGAGCCACCATGTTCCCAGACCACTTCTCACTTTGCCCTAGCTCAGAGGACCACATGGCACAAAGGGAAACAGTAGGAAAAAACAGGAAAAAAGGCAAGTGGAAAGAATATAGTCTTTTGGGGAAGTGCAGGTGTTTTCCCCAGCTTTACCATCATCATTGTCTGTGGTTGCTGTGTCTTCTTTTTTTATGGTTAATGATTTCTACAGCCTACTTGAATGGGACTTCTGTCCACATAAATACACAGAAACTGTTTCAAGGTTTATCATCTTGCCAAATACAAATGTCCCTTTCTTATCTTTCTTGACCTGTCAGCATTTGAATGAATGAGTCCCTGGCTCCTATCTAAAACATCCTCTCCTACCTTCACAGTCAATATGATTCTAGTTTTCCTCATGATAGTTCCAAATCTCTTCCTCCCGCTTCCATGATCAGTGAGTAAATGATTGACAAGTGCCAGACTTTGGTTTGCAGTGGTCTTCTTTTCTCCCCCTGGGGGATCATGTTCAGTCTTGCACAAGCATGCAGATGGATCCAGACTCACATATCTAACTTACATATTAAGTTATCCCTGCACACACAGTTATCCCTGAACCACCACAAACATATATCCAGTGTTTCCTTGATATCCTGTCTCAGGAGTCTTATTAAGATCTGAAACTTAAAACCTGGTGAAAACAGAACTCTTAATTTTATACTGACCTCTCTAAACAATTGGGCTTCCCTGCTGGTTCAGTGATAAAGAATCTGCCTGCCAATGCGGGAGACACATTTTTGATCCCTGGTCCAGGAAGATCCCCTGGAGAAGGAAATGGCAACCCACTTCGGTATTCTTGCCTGGAGAATCCCATGGACAGAGGAGCCTGGTGGGCTACAGTCCATGGGGTCGCAGAGTTGGACGTAGCTACTGAACAACAGCTCTAAACAGTAGCTTCTTCATCTACCCAGTTGCTCTGGCAAAAAAAAAAAAAAATGAGTTTTTCTCAACTCCTGTTTCTTCCTCTATTCATCCTACATCTCATTAGCAAGTCCTTTCAAGACTGCTTCCAAAATGTTTCCCAAAGCCATTAAGCTCCATCCACTCTGATGACTATGTCAGCAGTTTAACAGGTTTGTCTCCTTCCAGCAGTAGACAGAATATTCTTTTTCCTCAATTTTCTCTATCTTTTCTGAAATCCCTCTTGTCAACCCACCATCATATTTTTCCTGACTAATATCCTAACTCTGCAAGAGGTCCTCTAAAAATACAAATAAGTTTTGATGTTTCCTATAGTAGCTTCCTGTCACATTTAGGATAAGATTTGAGATTATCATAGCATACAAAGCCTTGAGAGATATATTTCCAAATTCTATGAGCACATTTTCTACAATCCTAATTTCACAGAATGTTCTTTGTAAAACTTAAGTCAGATTTTGTCATTCCCCAGATTAAGAAACTTCAAAGTTTGGTAATCTTTGCCACATTGTACAATGCCATATCTGTTAAGAATCTTTTTGGCTCGAAGTAGTGGAAAAACTGATTAATGATTACTTAAACAAAAAGGGATTAATTTACCTCACAGAACAAGTAATCTTGAGTAGGAAGTTGGTGCTATTGGTGCAGCTGTTTAATGATTCCACAAAGTACTTCTCTTTTTTCTCTGCCATCCTTATTATGTTAGCATTTGACCTTATTGCCTATTGTCTCATGTACCCAAGATGGCTCTTATAGCTCCATACATCACATGTATCACGTGCATGTTCAAGGTAAGAAAAACATAGGAGAGATAGGATTAGTACCAGCAAACACACCCCAGATATAGGGCCTTTGCACTTATTATTTCTTCCAGTTGGAATGAGTTTTGCTGATTTTCACACAGTTTGTACCTTATAACTATTGAAGTTACAGCACAAACATCATCTCAGGGAGTTGAGTTCTTAATCCAATGCAGCTGTTCTTGTTGTTTAGTTGCTAAGTCATGTCTGACTCTCTATGACCCCGTGGAGTGTAGCTCACCAGGCTCTTCTCTCCATGGGATTTTCCCAGGCAAGAATACAGGAGTGGGTTGCCATTTCCCACTCCAGGTGATCTTCCTGGCCCAGGGATCAAACCTGTGTTTACTGCATTGGCATACGGATTCTTTTTCCTCTGAGCCACCAGGGAAGCCCCAATCTAAAGTAGTACATCCTGATATTTCATCATAACTATCTGTTTGTTTGTTTTCTTATTGAAATTTTATTAGTTTGGTAGAGCTGCTGTAACAAAGTATCACAGACTGGTGACTTAATGTCTTAGTTCAGGCTGTTGTAACAAAAAATGCCACAGACGGTAGTTTCAGTTCGGTTCAGTTCAGTCGCTCAGTCGTGTCCGACTCTCCGCGACCCCATGAATCACAGCACGCCAGGCCTCCCTGTCCATCACCAACTCCCGGAGTACACTCAAACTCATGTCCACGGAGTCGGTGATGCCATCCAGCCATCTCATTCTCGGTCGTCCCCTTCTCCTCCCGCCCCCAACCTTTCCCAGCATCAGAGTCTTTTCCAGACGGTAGTTTACGAGACAGAAATTTGTTTCTCAGAGTTATGGAGGCTGGGGAGTCCAAGATCAATGTGCCTACTGATTTGATTCCTGGTGAGAACCCCTTTCATGATTTGCAGATGGACACCGTTATGCTATGTGCTCACATACCAAGGAGATAGAGAAGAAGAAAACTCTCCTGTGTTTCTTCTTATAAAGACACAAATCCCCTCATGGGGGCTATACTCCCATGATCTAATTACCTCCCCAAAACCCCTCCTCCAAATGTCATCACACTAGGGACTAGGGTTTCAATGTAGGAACTTAGGAGTCATTCAGTCCATAGCACTTAAACAATAAAAATTTATTAACTTATAGTTCTGGAGGCCAGAAATCTGAGATTAAGGATTTGGCAGGACTGGTAAATTCTGAGTGCTGTGAGGGAAGGAGCTGTTCTGGTCTCTCCCCCTGGTTTGTAGACAGCCGTCTTCTCCCTGGGCTTTCAAGTCATCTTCTTTGTGTCAGTGATGGTACCCAAATTTCCCATTCTTAGGAAAAGGTGTACGTCAGGGTTGTATATTGTCACCTTGCTTATTTAACTTATATGGAGAGTACATCATGAGGAACGCTGGGCTGGAAGAAGCACAAACTGGAATCAAGATTGCTGGGAGGAATATCAATAACCTCAGATATGCAGATGACACTGCCCTTATTGCAGAAAGTGAAGAGGAACTCAAAAGCCTCTTGATGAAAGTGAAAGAGGAGAGTGAAAAGGTTGGCTTGAAGCTCAACATTCAGAAAACAAAGATCATGGCATCTGGTCCCATCACTTCATGGGAAATAGATGGAAAAACAGTGGAAACAGTGTCAGACTTTATTTTTTTTGGGCTCCAAACTCACTGAAGATGCTGATTTCAGTCATGAAATTAAAAGACGCTTGCTCCTTGGAAGGAAAGTTATGACCAACCTTGATAGTATATTAAAAAGCAGAGACATTACTTTGCCAACCAAGGTCCGTCTAGTCAAGGCAATGGTTTTTCCCGTGGTCATGTATGGATGTGAGAGTTGGACTGTGAAGAAAGCTGATCGCCGAAGAATCGATGCTTTTGAACTGTGGTGTTGGAGAAGACTCTTGAGAGTCCCTTATACTGCAAGGAGATCCAACCAGTCCATTCTAAAGGAGATCAATCCTGGATGTTCATTGGAGGGACTGATGCTAAAGCTGAAACTGCAATACTTTGGCCACCTCATGCGATGAGTTGACTCACTGGAAAAGACTCTGATGCTGGGAAAGGTTGGGGGCGGGAGGAGAAGGGGACGACAGAGAATGAGATGGCTGGATGGCATCACCGACTCTGTGGACATGAGTTTGAGTGAACTCCGGGAGTTGGTGATGGACAGGGAGGCCTGGCGTGCTGTGATTCATGGGGTCGCGGAGAGTCGGACACGACTGAGCGACTGAACTGAACTGAACTGATAAGGACATCAGCCATGTTGAATTAAGTTTCATCCTAAATGACTGCATTTTAACTTGATTACCTCAGTAAAGACTCTATCTCCTAATAAGATTATATTCTGAAGGACTGGGCTTAGTAATTCAACATATAAATTTGGGGAGAGGGCACAACTCAGTTATAACAAGCTCAATAATTATGTGCTGAATGGGTAGATTTTGATCATAGCCACCACTTGTTGAATGTTTGTAATGTGCCACGTCCTACATGAAGCACTTTATCCTGTCTTCTTTAATTTGCACAGTGATCCAATGAAGAGGGTACTACATGTGTTCTTTTAGAAATGCAAAAACCATAGTGAGAGAGAGAGTGAGTAGTGCAGCAGGAGCGTGGAGGCAAGGAAGAAGACAAAGGCTGGGATGTCGCCAGCAAAATGGTTAGGAAACATCCTCTGAGACGTCTTCATTACCTTTGATGGGTCACATTGGATCATAAGCAGACAAGGAGTCTAAAATAAAGAGTTTATATCAGATCAGATCAGATCAGTCGCTCAGTCGTGTCCGACTCTCCGCGACCCCATGAATCACAGCACGCCAGGCCTCCCTGTCCATCACCAACTCCCGGAGTACACTCAAACTCATGTCCACGGAGTCGGTGATGCCATCCAGCCATCTCATTCTCGGTCGTCCCCTTCTCCTCCCGCCCCCAACCTTTCCCAGCATCAGAGTCTTTTCCAGTGAGTCAACTCGTTGCATGAGGTGGCCAAAGTATTGCAGTTTCAGCCTTAGCATCAGTCCCTCCAATGAACATCCAGGATTGATCTCCTTTAGAATGGACTGGTTGGATCTCCTTGCAGTATAAGGGACTCTCAAGAGTCTTCTCCAACACCACAGTTCAAAAGCATCGATTCTTCGGTGATCAGCCTTCTTCACAGTCCAACTCTCACATCCATACATGACCACGGGAAAAACCATTGCCTTGACTAGACGGACCTTGGTTGGCAAAGTAATGTCTCTGCTTTTTAATATGCTGACCCCTATATAAACTAAGAGTTTATATAGGGGTCAGCAAATTTGTTTCCTTAAGGTACATATTTTAGCTTTCCAAATCACGTGGTTTCTGTCACAGCCACTCTGCCATTGTAGTATGAAGCAGCCATAGATAATACGTAAACAAATGGCTGTGGTTGTGTTCCAGTATAACTTTATTTCTAAAAGCCAGTGGCTACCCAGATTTTGCCTATGGATCATAGTTTACTAAAACTTCAGAAAAGGAAATTTGCACTTGATTTTCTTTCCTTTTGTTTTCCGCAATGTCATGTAAATCTTATGAATTTAGAAAAACTGTGCTGACTTGATGTCTTTGACATGCCCAGCATTTGCTTCTATATTTTAGAGAACATTATACTAAACCATACACAATCTGTGAGGAACCTTCAAGCCACAAACACCCTCCTTAATGTTCTCTTCTCTGGGAAATTCTTCATCACCTCCTGTTACAGTGTGAACTTATGTCCTCAGTGGTGGTGGAAGAGAGGTGTGCAGACAGAGGAGAGGTCAGAAGACAGAGGTACAAAGCCTATCAATCTGGACTTTCATTCCTGGCTGAGGGATGAATGAACATGTGGTTTGGGTGCCACATTTCAATTCACCGTGAGTTGTCTTCTTTCCTGATGAGATCAGAAAACAAGTTTTACATGTCTGAGGATATATTCCGTATTAAATCTTAGAGATCATCTGGATGAATACACTTGATAAAAGGGCAGTGTACGAATACCCTGATTTAGCGGTGCTGAAGAATTCTCCCCAACACCTGAATATTTATATGTTTTGAACTTGTGATTCCCTGTGCCCTTCATCAGCCTAATTTTCCCCTTCTTTTCATGATCTACCCTGCCCTACTCTAGTCTTTAGAGTTCTTCCTTTTTCAGATCTAGACTCAAAACAAGATGAAGTTTCCATCTGCTTTACCCTCCACTCCACCATAGCAGTGTCCTTAAGGACCCAGGCCTATCTCATTTTGAGTAGTTTACCACTAAAACAACCTGGGAAACAGAGAAGAAATAATAGAAGTGAACATGGAATTTAGATGTCTGATAAAGATCTTACAACAGTGGACTCTGATCAGACTCCGCCATGTTTTCATTCTCTTATTCTAAGGGGGAAAAAAATCTTCATTTTTTCCTTATTACAACAGTAACTGGTGGGCCTATAATTCTGGCAATATGGTAGGCTAAACATCCTGAAAAACCACCCAGTACAAAATCCCGCAACACACTATATAAAATACAGCAAACATTCTTAAAACACAGAGCTGAAATCATAAGAATATGAGAGAAATCTCCAGGAGCTAAAAACAAAGAAGGAGCTAGAAACCTGTGTGGCAAGTTCAACCTGAAGCACTGGCTTTCCACGGAACATTTGCCAATTCTAATAACCAAGAGGCTTTCATTTTAACAGTTGAACAGGGGATAAAAAATGAAGCTTTAGACCCATGCCATATGGGGAACTGGAGCTTAGAGACTCCTTCAAAATTAAGACCTCAAGAAATACATTAAGAATGGACTAGAAAAAAATCACCTGCTGGCAAAGAGAAATGACAAGGACATTTATTTATCATTGTCTAAGCTCCAGGTTGAAAAAAATTGTTTTCCTGATATAATCAAGGTCTTTCCATGTGAGGGCTTGGGAATTGAATTTATATTACCTGAATGACTAGGAAACTCTAGACTGAGGAATTAAAGTGGTTCTTGTTTGAGAGGACCCTGGGGCACCTAGCAAAAGCAAATGAACAACCCCCAAGGAGGCTTGTCTCCTTACTCAGGCTCTGCAGTATTCTTATAGATTAAACCCAAATATGACTTCACATTTCAAAACACATAGTAAACACACCATTTTGTGTGATAATGTTAGCAGAAACAGCACAAAGCTCATTAGATACCCAAAACTTGATATTGAGTGATCGGACACAGGATATCAGTTAAGTAGATATATAATATGTCCTTTTTCCAGTACTGCACTGATTACTATACTTTTATAGTTATAGTTTCTTGTTTGAAATCAAGAAGTATGAAGTCTATAACTTTGTTCTTCATTTTGAGATGTTGTAAATACTTAGGGTTTCCTGAAATCCTATATGAATTTTAAGATGGATTTTTCTAATTCTGCAAAAATATGTTTTGGGGATTTTGACAGGGATTATATTGAATCTGTGGATCACTTTGGGTAGTATTGACATATTAGCAACTTTATATCTTTGAATCCATTAACATGAGATGTTTTTCAATTTATTGATTACTTTAATTTCATTCAGCAATAATTTCTGGTTTTCAGTGTACAAGTCTTTCATCTCCATAGCTAAGTTTGTTCCTGAGTATTTCATTTTGATGCTATTATAAATAGAATTATTTTAATTTTTTCTAATTTTTCATTGTTAATGAATCGACAGGCAACTGATTTTTGTTTGTTAATTTTGAATGTTGTAACTTTGCTGAATTCATTTATTAGTTTTAATAGTTTCTTTGTGGAATCTTTAGGGTTTTCTCTATATAAGATCGTGTCATCTGTAACCAGAGATAATTTTACTTCTTTTCTAATTTGAATGCCTTTTGTTTCTTTTTCTTGTCTAATTGCTCAGGCTAGGACTTTTAGTATTATGTTGAATGGAAATGAGGAAAGTTGTAACTCTTGTCTTGCTGCTGATCTTATAGAGAAATCTTTCAGCCTTTCACCATTGAGAATGATGTTAGTTCTGGGCTTTTCATATGTGTCATTTATTATATTGAGGTAGTTACCTTTCATTCCTAGTTGTTGAGTATTTACATCACGAAAAAGTGTTAAATTTTGTAAAATGCTTTTTTTTCATTGATTGAAATGATTATGGATCCTCTACTCTCCCTCATTTTGCTAATGTGGTGTATTATGTTGATTAATATTTGCATGTTGAACTATCTTTGCTCTCCAGAAATAAATGCCATTTGGCCACAGTGCATAATCCAGTTAATGTGTTGTTAATTCTGTCTGCTAATTACTTTCTTCAGGATTTTAGCAGTAATGTTTATCTGGTCTGATATTGGTCTGAAATTTTCTTGTAGTGTCTTTGTCAGGATTTGTTATCAATGTAATGCTGATCTCACACAATGAGTTAGTATAAAAAAATATTCCCTCCTCTTCAGTTTTTTGGTTTGTTTGTTTTTTTGGAAAAGTTTAAGGAGGATTGATTTAATTTTGTGTGTGTGTTTCTAGTAATTTTTCCATTTCATCTGAAATATCTAATTTGATGTACAGTTGTTCATGGTACTCTCTTATAATGCTTTTTATTTATGTAAAATCTATTATAATGTCCCCTCTTTCATTTCTGATATTAATTGACTTTGTTCCCTTTTTTCATCACTTTAGCTAAGGTTTTGTCAATTTTGTTGATCTTTTTAAACAACTAATTCTTGGTTTCATTGATTTTCTCTATTTTATTTATTTCCCATTTTGTTTATCTCTTTTCTAATCTTCACTCTTTATTTCCTTCTGCTAGCTTTGGGCTTAATTTTTCCTCTTTTTTAGTTCTTTAAGGTATAGATTTGGCTTTGGCTTGATATTGTTCTTATTTTTTAACATAAGAATTTACTACTATGAATTTCCTGCTTAGCACTATATTTGCTGAATCCCATAAATTTTGGTATGTTGTGTGTTTTCATTTTTATTTGAGTCAGGATATTTCTAATTTTCCTGTGGTTTCTCCATTAACCCAAACATTAAACTGTGTTGTTTAATTTCTACATATTTTAAATTTTCCATTTTTCTTCTCTATTGATTTCAAGTTTCATTCCTGTGTTATTAGAAAAGATTTTTAGTATAATTTCAATCTTTTAAAATTCTTTAAGGCTGTTTCACCTGATTTACGGTTTATCCTAGAAATTGTTCCATGTACATTTTTTTTAAAGTTATTGAAAAATAGCTGATTTACAATGTCATATTTCAGGTGCACAGCAAAGTGATTCAGATGTGAATATGTATGTATATAGTGTACAGTTCCCTGTGCTATACAGTAGATCCTTCTTGGTTATCTATTTCATATATAGTAGTGTGTAAATGTTAATCCCAAGCTCCTAAAAGATCCACATATATTTTAGGAAAACATATATTCTGCACCTGTTGAGTGAAGTTTTCTATATATGTTTTTTTAGGTCCAGTTAGTCTATAATGTTGTTCAGGTCCACTATTTCTTTATTTATCTTCTGTCTGGTTGTTCTATTCAAAGTGGGATACTGAAATTTCCCACTATTATTATAGATCTGTCTACTTCTCCTTTCTAACTTGACACGGTTTCCTTCATAAATTTTGGAGCACTGATATTTCCCACAAATATGCTTATAATTATTATATCTTCTTGGTGAATTAACACTTTTGTTATTACACAATGTCTTTCTTTATTTCTTATAATAGTTTTTGACTTCAAGTTTATTTTGTCTGATATTAGAATGGCATCCCCTGTTATCCTTTGGTTACTATTTGCATGGAATATCTTTTCCATCATTTCATTTTTAGCCTTCATGAGCTCATGGATCTAAAGTTGGTCTCATATAGACATCACATAGTTGTATCCTCTTTTAAAGTCATTCTGCCTATCTATGTTTTCTGATAGGGGAATTCAGTCCTTTTTGGTTTTAAGTAGCTGCTGGTGGTGAAGGACTTATTATTGCCATTTTCTTATGTGTTTTCCAAATGTCTTACAACTTTTTGTTGTTGTTGCTTATTGCCTTCTTTTTATGGTATTTTATTTTTTTAAGTAGTTACACATTGTGATTCCCTTCTTATTTTCTTTTGGCTGTGCCATGCAGCACGTGGGATTCTAATTCCCTTCAGTTAGGTTCAGTTCAGTCGCTCAGTCGTGTCCGACACTTTGCAACCCCATGAATCACAGCATGCCAGGCCTCCCTGTCTATCACCAACTCCCGGAGTTCACTCAGACTCATGTCCATTGAGTCGGTGATGCCATCCAGCCATCTCATTCTCTGTCGTCCCCTTCTCCTCCTGCCCCCAATCCCTCCCAGCATCAGAGTCTTTTCCAGTGAGTCAACTCGTCACATGAGATGGCCAAAGTATTGGAGTTTCAGCTTTAGCATCAGTCCTTCCAATGAACACCCAGGACTGATCTCCTTTAGAATGGACTGGTTGGATTTCCTTGCAGTCCAAGGGACTCTCAAGAGTCTTCTCCAGCACCACAGTTCAAAAGCATCAATTCTTCAGCGATCAGCTTTCTTCACAGTTCAACTCTCACATCCATACATGACCACGGGAAAAACCATAGCTTTGACTAGACAGACCTTGGTTGGCAAAGTAATGTCTCTGCTTTTTAATATGCTATCTAGGTTGGTCATAACTTTCCTTCCAAGGAGTAAGCCTCTTTTAATTTCATGGCTGCAATCAGCATCTGCAGTGATTTTGGAGCCCCCAAAAATAAAGTCTGACACTGTTTCCACTGTTTTTCCATCTATTTCCCACGAAGTGATGGGACCAGATGCCATGATCTTAGTTTTCTGAATGTTGAGCTTCAAGCCAGTTTTTTCACTCTCCTCTTTTACTTTCATCAAGAGGCCTACCAGGGGTCAAACCTGTGACCCCTGCAGTGGAAGTGTGGAATCATAACCACTGAGTCACAAAGGAAATCCTAGATATTCTCTTTATGGTTACCATGGGGATTATATATAACATCCTAAAGATATAATGGACTTCTCAGGTGACACTGCGACTGAGTGACTGAACTGAACTGAACAGGTGACACTAGTGGTAAGGAACCCGCCTGCCAATGCAGGAGACTTAAAAGATGCCAGTTCAATCCCTAGATCTGGAAGATCCCCTGGAGGAAGGCATGGCAACCCACCCCAGTATTCTTGCCTGGACAACCCCACAGACAGAGGAAACTGGTGGGCTATAGTCCACAGGGTCACAAAGAGACAGGATGGAAGCAACTTGTCATACACAAAGATATAACTATCTTATTTTCATTGAATTATAATTAACATACAATGTTATATTTGTTTCTTGTGTATAACACTGTGGCTTGATATTTTTATACATTATTAAATAATCATATAACTATTTGAAATTGTTACCAAATTAAAATTAGATACATACAAAATCTACTCCTTTATCTCTCTGTTCCTATTATGTTATTTTTCACAAACTAAATCTTTATATAATGTATGTTTATATATGTATATAATGTATACATATTATATGTATAATTTATGTTAAATCTTTATGTAATATGCATATTGAAATAGATTTGTTACTTTTTTGTGTATTTTCTTTTAAATCTATAGAATAAAAAAAGTACAGTTATACGATTATGGTAATACTACTTTTTATATTTGTCCATGTATTTACCTTTGACAGAAAAGTTTATATTTTTTGTGTGACTCCTTTGTTTGAACTAAAAGAACTCCTTTTAGCTTTTCTTATAGGGCAGGCTTGTTGTTGTTCAGTTACTCAGTGGTGTCTGACTCTTTGCGACCCCCTTGACTGCAGCACACCAGGCTTCCTTGTCCTTCACTGTCTTCTGGCGTTTACTCAACTTCATGTCCCTTGAATCAGTGATGCCATCCAACCATCCTATCCTCTGTCAACCCCTTCTCCTGTTGCCCTCAATCTTTCTCAGCATCAGGGTCTTTTTCAATGAGTTAGCTCTTCACATCAAGTGGCCAAAGTATTAGAGCTTCAGCTTAAGTATCAGTCATTCCAATAAATATTCAGGGTTGATTTCCTTTAATACTGACTGGTTTGATCTCCTTGCTGTCCAAGGGACTCTCAAGAGTCTTCTCCAGCACCACAGTCTGAAAGCATCTGTTCTTTCACGCTCTGCCTTCTTTATGGTGCAGCTCTCACATGCATACATGACTACTGGAAAAGTCATAGCTTTGACTACATGAACCTTTGTCAGCAAAGTGATGCTTTTGCTTTTTAATACACTGTCTAGATTTGTCATATATTTCCTTCCAAGAAGCAAGTGTCTTATAATTTCATGCCTACAGTCACCATCCTCAGGTCATTTTGGAGCCCAAGAAAATAAAATCTGTCACTGTTACCACTTTGTACCCTTCTATTTGCCATGAAGTGATGGGACCACATGCCATGATCTGTTTTCTGAATGTTGAGTTTTAAGCCAGCTTTTTCACTCTCCTCTTTCACCTTCATCAAGAGGCTGTTTAGTTCCTCTTCATTTTTTTGCCATTAGGGTGGTATCATCTGCATATCTGAGGTTGCTGGTATTTCTTCAAGCAGTCTTGATTCCATCTTGTGCTTCATCCTGTCCAGCATTCTGTGTGATGTACTCTGCATGGAAGTTAAATAAACAGGGTGACAAGATACAGCCTTGTACTCCTTTCCCAATTTTGAACCAGTCAGTTGTTCCATGTAAGGTTCTAACTGTTATTCTAACTTGATCCACATACAGGTTTCTCAGGAGACAGGTAAGGTGGTCTGGTATTCCCATCTCTTTTTAAAAAATATTTATTTATTTATTTTAATTGGAGGCCACCTCTTTAAGAATTTTCCACAGTTCGTTGTGATTCACATAGTCAAATCCTGTAACATAGTCATGAAACAGAAGTAGATGTTTTTCTGGAATTCCCTTGCTTTCTCTATGATCCAATGAATATTGTCAATTTGATCTCTGGTTCCTGTGCCTCTTCTAAACCCAGCTTGTACATCTGTAAGTTGTCAATTCTTGTACTGTTGAAGCTTAGCTTGAAGGATTTTGAACATAACCTCACTTGCATGGGAAATTAGTGCAATTGTGTGGTAGTCTGAAAGTTCTTTGGCACTGCCCTTCTTTGGAATTGGAATGAAAACTGACTTTTTCCAGTTCTGTGGCCACTGCTGAGTTTTCCAAATTTGCTGGCATATTGAGTACAGCACTTTCATCAGTATCATTTTTTAGGATCTGAAATAGTTCAGCTGAAATTCCATCACCTCCACTAGCTTTGTTGCTGGTAATACTTCTTGCTATTCTCTGGAACTTTGCATTCAGGCGGGCATATCCTTCCCTTTCTCCCTTCCTTTTTGCTTCTCTTCTTTCCTCAGCTATTTGTAAAGCCTCCTAACACAGCCACTCTGCCTTCTTGCATTTCTTCTTCATTGGAATGATTTTGGTCACTTCCTCCTGTACAGTGTTATGAACCTCTGTCCATAGTTCTTCAGGCATTCTGTCTACCAGATCGAATCCATTGAATGTATTCATCACCTCCACTGTATAACCATAAAGGATTTGGTTAAGGTCAGATCTGAATGGCCTAGTGGTTTTCCCTGTTTTCTTCAATTTCAGTCTGAATTTTGCAATAAGAAGTGGATGATTTGATCCACAGTTAGCTCCAGGTCTTATTTCTGCTGACTTTATAGAGCTTCTACACCTTCAGCTGCAAAGAATATGATCAATCTGATTTCAGTATTGACTATTTGGTGATATCCATGTGTAGAATCACCTCTGTGTTGGTGGAAAAGGGTGATTGCTATCACCAGTATGTTTTCTTAACAAAACTCTGTTAGCCTTTGCCCTGTTTCATTTTGTACTCCAAGGCCAAACCTGCCTGTTATTCAAGGTACCTCTTAACTTCCTACTTTTGCATTCAAATCCCCTGTCAAAAAAGGATATCTTTTTTTGGTGTTAGTTCTAGAAGGTCTTGTTGGTCTTCATAGAACCAGTCTACTTCAGCTTCTTCAGCATCAGTGGTTGGGCCTAGGCTTGGATTACTGGGATGTTGAATGGTTTGCCTTGGAAATAAACCAAGATCATTCTTTTGTTTTTGACACTGTACCGAAGTACTACATTTCAAGCTCTTTTGTTTGAAAGGCTATTCTTTCAAATAGCCTAGAGGGCTATGTGACTGTGAGGGATATTCCCTTTCTTCTAAGGGATTCTTGCCCAAAGAAGTAAATATAATGGTCATCTGAATTAAATTTGCTCATTCCAGTCCATTTTAGTTCACCAATTCCTAAAATGTCAATGTTCACTCTTACCATCTCCTGCTTGACCACCTCCAATTTACCTTGATTTATGAACCTAATATTTGAGGTTCCTTTGCAGTATTGTTCTTTACAGCATCAGATTTTACTTTCACCACCAGATACATCCACTGAGCATCTTTTCTGCTCTTGCCCAGCCACTTCATTCTTTCTGGAGCTATTAGTAATTGCCCTCAACTCTTCCCCAGTAGCATATTGAACACCTTATGATCTGAGGGGACTCATCTTCCAGTGTCCTATCTTTTTGCCTTTTCATGCTATTCATGTTCATGGGGTTCTTGCAGCAAGAACACTGGAGTGGTTTGCCATTCCCTCTTCCAACAGACCACATTTCATCAGAACTCTTGACTATGACCCATCTATCTTGGGTGGCCCTGCACAGCATGGCTCATATTTTCATTGAGTTATGCAAGCCCCTTCACCATGACATGGCTGTGATCCACAAAGGGGTTCCCTTATTACATCTTTTCTCTTTAATCACTTTGCTACCTGATTTATAGAATGGTTAGCATATGCAGTTAGAGAAATATTATACAGAGTAAATGGAACTCCAGAACATCTTTTTTATTTTAATTTTTTTTACTTTATTGAGATGTAATTGACAATAACATTGTGTAAGTTTAAGGTATATAACATGTGATTTGATATGCTATATATTGAAAAATCATTATCACCATAGTGTTTGCTAGCATCTCCATCATGTTACATAATTACCATTTCTTCTTGTGTGTGTGTGTGTGATGAGAGCATTTAAGATATATTTTTCTTAGCAACTTTCAAGTATACAATACAGTACTATTAATTATAATCATTGTATGTACATCAGATCCCCAGAATTTATTCATCTTATAACAGGAAGTTTGTACTCTTTGACCAACATTTTTCTACTTCCCCCATCCCCAGTCCCCAGTCACCACTATTCTAACTTTCAGTTTCTATGTATTTGGCAATTTTCAGGTTCCACAAACTTCCCACCAACAGTATCTGAGGGTCACCTTTTTTCCATATTTATTAGTGCCAACATTTATTATTTATTTTTTCCTTCCTTTCTTTTTTTTTTTTTTTTTGATGAAAGCCATTTAACAAGTGTGAAGTAATATCTCATTCAGTTTTGATTTGCATTTCCATGATGATTAGTGATGTTGTACCTTTTCATGTGCCAGTTGGCCATTTGGATGTCATCTTGGAAAAAATGCCTATTCAGATCCTTTGCCCATTTAAAAAAATTAAAGTATACTTGATTTACAATGTTGTGTTAGTTTCTGGTGTACAGAAAATTGACTCATTTATGTGTGTATACACACACACACACACACACATATGTGCTTAGTTGCTCAGTTATGTCTGACTCTTTGCAACCCCATGGACTGTAGCCTACAAGGTTCCCCTGTCCATGAGTATTCTCCAGGCAAGAATACTGGAAGGGGTTTCCATGCCCTCCTCCAGGGGATCTTCCCAACCCCTGGCATCGAACCCAGTTCTCCTGCATTGTAGGTGGATTCTTTACCATCTGAGCCACCAGGGAAGCCATATACATATTGTTGTTTTTCAGTCACCAAGTCATGTCCAGCTCTTCATGACCCCATGGACTGCAGCATGCCCGGCTTCCCTGTTAAATGTATGCATATGTGTATATATATATATATTCATTCACACACAGATATATATGTTTTTTACATATTCTTTACAGTATAGGTTATTAGAAGAGGTTGAATATTGTTCCCTGTGCTATGCAATAGGTCCTTGTTGTTTATCTATTTTATATATAGCAGTGTGTATCTGTTAATCCCAAACTCCTAATTTATCACTCCTCCTCGTTTTCCCTTTGGTAACTCTGTTTTCTATATCTACCAGTCTAGTTCCATCCATGTTGCTGCAAATGGCATTATTTCATTCTTTTTTATGGCTAATATTCCATTATATATTATATATATATGCATATTGCGCACACACACACACACACACACACACACACACACACACACACACACCATGTCTTCTTTATCTACTCAGCTGATGATGGACACTCAGGTTGTTTACATGTGTTGGATATTGTAGTGCTGCTACGAACATTGGGGTGCATGTATCTTTTTCAATTAAGTTTTCATTTTCCCAGATATTTTCCCAGGAATAGGATTTCAGGATCATATGGTAACTCTTATTTTTAGTTTTTTGACTGCAAGGAGATCTAACCAGTCCATTCTAAAGGAGATCAGTCCTGGGTGTTCATTGGAAGGATTGATGCTAAAGCTGAAACTCCAATACTTTGGCCACCTCATGCCAAGAGTTGACTCACTGGAAAAGACTCTGATGCTGGGAGGGATTGGGGGCAGGAGGAGAAGGGGACGACAGAGAATGAGATGACTGGATGGCATCACCGACTCGATGGACATGAGTTTGAGTGAACTCCGGGTGTTGGTGATAGACAGGGAGGCCCGGCGTGCTGTGATTCATGGGGTCGCAAAGAGTCGGACACGACTGAGTGACTGAACTGAACTGAAGGAACTTCCATATTGTTCTCAATAGTGATCGCACCAATTTACATTCCCACCAATGGTGTAGAAGGGTTTCCTTTTCTCTAAACTCTCTCCAGCATTTATTATCTATAGACTTTTTGATGATGGACATTCTGACTGGTGTGAGGTATGATGTGATTCTTCATTGTAGTTTTCATTTGCATTTCTCTAGTAATCAGTGTTGTTGAGCATCTTTTCATGTGATTTGTGGCCATCTGTATCTCTTCTTTGGAGAAATGTCTATTTAGGTCTGTCCATTTTTTGATGATTTTCTTTTTTTTATGTTTTTCTTCTGACTCTATTTTTGTTATTTTTAAAAATGTATATATATAAATTTTTTATTGGAGTATAGTTGATTTACAATGTTGTGTTGGTTTCAGCTGTACAGCAAAGTGAATCAGTTATACATATACCCATATATCCACTGTCATTTTTTGATTCTTTTCCCATATAGGCCACTACAGAATATTGAGGAGAGTTCCCTGTGTTATACTTAGATTCTTGCTATTTATCTATTTTATATATCAGTTCAGTTCAGTTCAGTCACTCAGTTGTGTCCAACTCTTTGAGACTCCATGAATCACAGCACACAGGCTTCCCTGTCCATCACCAACTCCCAGAGTTCACTCAAGCTCATGTCCATCGAGTCAGTAATGCCATGCAGCCATCTCATTCTCTGTCGTCCCCTTCTCCTCCTGCCCCCAATCCCTCCCAGCATCAGAGTCTTTTCCATGAGTCAATTCTTCGCATAAGGTGGCCAAAGTATTGGAGTTTCAGCTTTAGCATCAGTCTTTCCAATGAACACCCAGGACTGATCTCCTTTAGAATGGACTGGTTGGATCTCCTTGCAGTCCAAGGGACTCTCAAGAGTCTTCTCCAGCACCACAGTTCAAAAGCATAAATTCTTCGGTGATCAGCTTTCTTCACAGTCCAACTCTCACATCCATACATGACCACTAGAAAAACCATAGCCTTGACTGCTGCTGCTGCTGCTAAGTCACTTCAGTCATGTCCAACTCTGTGCGACCGCATAGATGGTAGCCCACCAGGCTCCCCTGTCCCTGGGATTCTCCAGGCAAGAACACTGGAGTGGGTTGCCATTTCCTTCAATGCATGAAAGTGAAAAGTGAAAGAGAAGTCACTCAGTCATGTCTGAGTCTTCACGACCCCATGGAATGCAGCCTACCAGGCTCCTCTGTCCATGGGATTTTCCAGGCAAGAGTAGTAGAGTGGGGTGCCATTGCCTTCTCCGATAGCCTTGACTAGATGAACCTTAGTTGGCAAAGTAATGTCTCTGCTTTTTTAACATGCTGTCTAGGTTGGTCATAACTTTCCTTCCAAGGAGTAAGCGTCGTTTAATTTCATGGCTGCAGTCAGCATCTGCTGTGATTTTGGAGCCCAAAAAAATAAAGTCTGACACAGTTTCCACTGTTTCTCCATCTATTTCCCATGAAGTGATGGGACCAGATGCCATGATCATTGTTTTCTGAATGTTGAGCTTCAAGCCAACTTTTTCACTGTCCTCTTTCACTTTCATCAAGAGGCTCTTTAGTTCCTCTTCACTTTCTGCCATAAGGATGGTGTCATCTGCATATCTGAGGTTATTGATATTTCTCCCGGCAATCTTGATTCCAGCTTGTGCTTCTTCCAGCCCAGTGTTCCTCATGATGTACTCTGCATATAAGTTAAATAAGCAGAGTGACAACATACAACCTTCACGTACTCCTTTTCCTATTTGGAACCAGTCCATTGTTCCATGTCCAGTTCTAACTGTTGTTTCCTGACCTGCATACAGGTTTCTCAAGAGGCAGGTTAGGTGGTCTGGTATTCCCATCTCTTTCAGAATTTTCCACAGTTTATTGTGATCCACGCAGTCAAAGGCTTTGGCATAGTCAATAAAGCAGAAGTAGATGTTTTTCTGGAACTCTTGCTTTTTCCATGATCCAGCGGATGTTGGCAATTCGATCTCTGGTTCCTCTGCCTTTTCTAAAACCAGCTTGAACATTTGGAAGTTCACAGCCACGTATTGCTGAAGCCTGGCTTGGAGAATTTTGAGCATCACTTTACTAGTGTGTGAGATGAGTGCAATTGTGCGGTAGACTGAGCATTTTTGGCATTGTCTTTCTTTGGGATTGGAATGAAAACTGACCTTTTCCAGTCCTGTGGCCACTGCTGAGTTTTCCAAATTTGCTAGCATATTGAGCATCATCTTTCAGGATTTGAAATAGCTACACTGGAATTCTATCACCTCCACTAGCTTTGTTCATAGTGATGCTTTCTAAGGCCCACTTGACTTCACATTCCAGGATGTCTAGCTCTATGTGAGGGATCACACCATCGTGATTATCTGGGTCGTGAAGATCTTTTCTGTACAGTTCTTCTGTGTATTCTTGCCACCTCTTCTTAATATCTTCTGCTTCTGTTAGGTCCATACCATTTCTGTCCTTTATCGAACCCATCTTTGCATGAAATGTTCCCTTGGTATATCTAATTTTCTTGAAGAGATCTCTAGTCTTTCCTAGTCTGTTGTTTTCCTCTATTTCTTTGCATTGATCGCTGAGGAAGGCTTTCTTATCTCTTCTTGCTATTCTTTGGAATTCTGCATTCAGAAGCTTATATCTTTCCTTTTCTCCTTTGCTGTTCACTTCTATTCTTTTCACAGCTATTTGTAAGGCCTCCCCAGACAGCCATTTTGCTTTTTTTGCATTTCTTTTCCATGGGGATGGTCTTGATTCCTGTCTCCTGTACAATGTCACGAACCTCTGTCCATAGTTCATCAGGCACTAGTTCATCAGATCTAGTCCCTTAAATCTATTTCTCACTTCCACTGTATAATCATAAGGAATTTGATTTAGGTCATACTTGAATGGTCTAGTGGTTTTCCCTACTTTCTTCAATTTCAGTCTGAATTTCGCAATAAGGAGTTCATGATCTGAGCCACAGTCAGCTCCTGGTCTTGTTTTTGCTAACTGTATAAAGCTTCTCCATATTTGGCTGCAAAGAATATAATCAATCTGATTTTGGTGTTGACCATCTGGTGATGTCCATGTGTAGAGTCTTCTCTTGTGTTGTTGGAAGAGGGTGTTTGCTATGACCAGTGCGTTCTCTTGGCAATACTCTATTAGCCTTTGCCCTGCTTCATTCCGTACTCCAAGGACAAATTTGCCTGTTACTCTAGGTGTTTCTTGACTTCCTACTTTTGCATTCCAGTCCCCTATAATGAAAAGGACATCTTTTTTGGGTGTTAGTTCCAAAAGGTCTTTTAGGTCTTCAAGGAACCATTCAACTTCAGTTTCTTCAGCATTACTGGTTGGGGCATAGGCTTGGATCACTGTAATACCAAATGGTTTGCCTTGGAAACGAACAGAGATCATTCTGTTGTTTTTGAGATTGCATCCAAGTACTGCATTTCGGACTCTTTTTTTGACCATGATGTCTACTCCACATCTTCTAAGGGATTCTTGCCCAGAGTAGTAGATATAATGGTCATCTGAGTTAAATTCACCCATTCCAGTCCATTTTAGTTCACTGATTCCTAGAATGTCTATGTTCACTCTTGCCATCTCCTGTTTGATCACTTCCAATTTGCCTTGATTCATGGACCTAACATTCCAGGTTACTATGTAATATTGCTCTTTACAGCATTGGACCTTGCTTCTATCACCAGTCACATCCACAACTGGGTATTGGTTTTGCTTTTGCTCCATCCCTTCATTCCTTCTCTAGTTATTTCTCCACTGATCTCCAGTAGCATACTGGGCACCTACCGACCTGGGGAGTTCCTCATTCAGTATCCTATCACTTTGCCTTTTCATACTGTTCATGGGGTTCTCAAGGCAAGAATACTGAAGTGGTTTGCCATTCCCTTTTCCAGTGGACCACATTCTGTCAGACCTCTCCACCATGACCCGCCTATCTTGGGTGGCCCCACACGGCATGGCTTAGTTTCATTGAGTTAGACAAGGCTGTTGTCCGTGTGATCAGATTGACTAGTTTTCTGTGATTATGATTTCAGTGTGTCTGCCCTCTGATGCCCTCTCGCAATACCTACTGTCTTACATTATAAGTGATGCCGGCTTCGATGCACTGCGCAGAAGCATGGCCGAGAGGAGCTACCCCACGCCCGAGGTCAGGGCAGCGGCCAAGAGGAGCTATTCCACGTTCAAGGTCAGGAGGGGTGGCTGTGAGGAGATACCCCTCTTCCAAGGTAAGGAGCAGTGGCTGCATTTTGGTGGATCAGCTGTGAAGAGATACCCCACGACCAAAGTAAGAGGAACCCAAGTAAGACAGTAGGTATTTTTAATATAGTATTGTGTATATGTCAATCTCAATCTACTTTTTGATTGATTTTTTTTCATATTGAGCTGTATAAGCTGTTCATATATTTTAGACATTAGTCCCTTGTTGGTCACATCATTTGCAAATATTTTCTCCCATTCCATAAGTTGCCTTTGGTTTTCTTTATGGTTGTTTTTGCTTAGCAAAAACTTTTAAGTTTAATTAAGTTCCATTTATTTATTTTTGCTTTTATTTCCACTACTCTAGAAGATGGATCCAAAAAAATACTGTGATGGTTCACGTCAAAGAGTGTTCTGCCTAAGTTTTCCTTTACGAGTTTTATAGTATCCAGGCTTATGTTTGGGTCTTTAATTCATTTTGGTTTATTTTTGCATTTAGTGTTACAGAATGTTCTAATTTCATTTTTTTATATATAGTTGTCCATTTTCCCCAGCACCACTTATTGAAGAGACCATCTTTCTTCTATTGTATGTTTTTTCTCTTTTGTTTTATATTAATTAATTAGTCATAATGGTTTTGATTTATTTCTGGGCTTTCTGTTCTGTTCCATTCATCTATGTTTGTTTTCATACAAGTACCATACTGCTTTGATTACTGTAGCTCTGTCATATACTCTGAAGTCAGGGAAAACAACTGATCCAGCTCTGTTCTTCCTCATCAACATTGCTTTGATTATTCAGGGTCTTGTGTGTTTCTATGCAAATTTAAAAGTAATTTTTCTAGTTCTGTGAAAAATATCATTGGTATTTCGATAAAGATTGCATTGAATCTGTAGATTGCCTTGGTTAGTTTTTTTGTTTTAACAATATTGATTTTTTTTCCAATCCAACAATGTGGTATATCTTTCTGTTTGTGTCATCTAATTTTTTTTCATCAGTGACTTACAGTTTTTGGAGTACTGCTCTTTTGCTGTTTTAGGTAGGTTTGTTTTTATTCTTTTGATGTGATGGTAAATGAGATTTTTTCATAATTTCTCTTTCTGTTATTTCATTGTTAATATATAGAAATGCAACATGTGTCTGTGTATTAATTTCATAACCTGCAGCATTATCAAATTTCTTCTGGTGGTGTCATTAGGATTTGCTATGTATACTATGTTGTCATGTGCAAACAATGACAATTTTACTTATTCCTTTCTAATTTGGATTCTTTTTATTTGCTTTTCTTTTCTGATTGCTGTGGCTAGGATTTCCAAAACTATGTTCAATGAAAGTGGCAAGAGTGGGCATCCTTATCTTGTTCTTGATCTTAGAGGAAAGGCATTCAGCTTTTCACTATTGTGTTTGATGGAGAATTTTTAAGATCATAAACGGAGGTAAATTTTAGCAAAAGTTTTTTCTGCATGTATAGAGATTATCATGTGGTTTCTTTTAATTTGTTAATGTGATATATTACATTTATTGGTTTGTAGATATAGAAAAATCCTGGCATCTCTGAGATAAATTCCATTTGACCATAGTGTATTATCCTTTTAAGGTGTTGTTGGATTTGTTTATCTGGCTTCCTAGTATTTTGTTGAGGATTTTTGCACCTATTTTGTTGCTATTCAGTTACTCAGTCATGTCTAACTTTTTGCAACTCCATGGACTGCAGCATGCCAGGCTTTCCTGTACTTCAGTGATATTGACCTGTAACTTTATTTCTTTTTTTGATTGTCTGGTTTTGGTTTCAGAGTGGTAGTAGCCTCATAGAATGAGTTCAGACGTGTTCCTCCACAATTTTTTGTAACAGTTTCAGAAGAATACATGTTAACCCTTCTCTAAATTTTTGGTAGAATTGACCTGTGAAGCCATCTGGTCCTGGACTTTTGTTTGTTGGGAGTGTTTAAATTACTGATTCAAATTCAATATTGGTAATTGATCTCTTCATATTTTCTATTCCTTCCTGGGTCAGTCTTGGGATGTTGTACTTTCTAAGAATTTGTCCATTTCTTCTGGGTTGTGTGTTTTATTGGTACAGAGTTGCACATAGTAGTCTCTTACAATCCTTTGAATTTTTGTGGTGTTGGTGGTAATGGCAAGCCACTCCAGGACTCTTGCCTAGAAAATCCCATGGATGGAGCAGCCTGGTAGGCTGCAGTCCGTGGGGTTGCTAAGGGTCGGACACAACTGAACGACTTCACTTTCCCTTTTCACTTTCACACATTTGAGAAGGAAATGGCAACCCACTCCAGTGTTCTTGCCTGGAGAATCCCAGGGACAGGGGAGCCTGGTGGGCTGCCGTCTATGGGGTCACACAGAGTCGGACACGACTGAAGTGACTTAGCAGCACTAGCAGGTGGTAACTTCTCCTTTTCCATTTCTGGTTTTATTGTTTTGGGCTCTTTCCTTTTTTTTCTTGATGAATCTGGCTAAAGTTTTATCAGTTTTGCCTGTCTTTTCAAAGAGCCAGTTTTTAATTTAATTGTTCTTTTCTGTCAACTTTAAGTTTCTATTTCATTTATTCCTACTCTGATCTTTATGATTTATTTTCTTCTACTAACTTGGGGTCTTGTTTGTTCCTCTTTCTCTAGTCTCTTTACATGTAAAGTTAAGTTGTTTAATTGAGATTTTATTGTTTCCTAAGTTAGACTTGTGTCACTATAAACTTCCCTCTTGAAACTGTTTTGCTGACTCCCATAGGTTTTGGATCATTGTGTTTTTATTTGTCTCTGGGTATTTTTTACTTCCTCTTTGGTTTCCTCGTTGATTCACGGGTTGTTTCCTAGGATACTGTTTAGCCGCCACATGTTTGTGGGATTTTTTTGCAGTGTTTTTCTTATACTTAATTTCTAGTCTTGTAGCACTGTGCTTGGAGAAGATACTTTGATATGGTTTCAATCTTCTTAAATTTACTGAGACCTGTTTTGTGTCCTAGCATGTGATCTATCCCAGAGAATGTTCCATGTGCACTTGCAAAGAATGTATATTCTATTTCTTTCAAATGAAATGCTCTATATATCAATTATGGCCATTTGATCTAATGTGTTATTTAAGGCATACGTTTACTTATGGATTTTCTGTCTGAATGATCTGTCCATTGATATAAGTGATGTGTTAAAGTCTCCTACTATTATTTTGTTACTGACAATTTCTCCTTTAATGTCGGTTAATATTTGCCTCATATACTGAGGTGCTCCTGTGTTGGATGCATATATATTTACAATTTTCGTATCTTCTCACATTGACCCCATCAATCATTATGTAGTGTCTGTGTCCTTCTTTGTCTCTTGAAACAGTGTTTATTCTAAATCCTATTTTGTCTAATATAAGTAGTTATCCTCTGACTTTCTTTTGATTTCCATTTACATGGAGTACTTTTTTTCATCACCTCACTTTCAGTGTTTATACAATAAACTGTGGAAAATTCTTCAAGAGATGGGAATACACACCACCTGACCTGCCTCTTGAGAAACCTGTATGCAGGTCAGGAAGCAGCAGTTAGAACTGGACATGGAACAATGGACTGGTTCCAATTAGGAAAAGGAGTACGTTAAGGCTGTATATTGTCACCCTGCTTGTTTAACTTCTACTCAGAGTACATCATGAGGAACACTGGGCTGGAAGAAGCACAAGCTGGAATCAAGATTGCCAGGAGAAGTATCAATAACCTCAGATAGGCAGATGACACCACCCTTAAGGCAGAAAGTGAAGAGGAACTCAAAAGCCTCTTGATGAAAGTGAAAGAGGAGAGTGAAAAAGTTGGCTTGAAGCTCAACATTCAGAAAACTAAGATCATGGCATCTGGTCCCATCACTTCATGGGAAATAGATGGGAAAACAGTGGAAACAGTGTCAGATTTTATTTTTGGGGGCTCCAGAATCACTGCAGATGCTGATTGCAGCCATGAAATTAAAAGACACTTACTCCTTGGAAGGAAAGTTATGACCAACATAGACAGCATATTAAAAAGCAGAGACATTACTTTGCCAACAAAGGTCCATCTAGCCAAGGCTATGGTTTTTCCAGTGGTCATGTATGTATGTGAGAGTTGGACTGTGAAGAAAGCTGATCACTGAAGAATAGATGCTTTTGAACTGTGGTGCTGGAGAAGACTCTTGAAAGTCCCTTAGACTGCAAGGAGATCCAACCAGTCCATTCTAAAGGAGATCAGTCCTGGAAGGACTGATGCTACAGCTGAAACTCCAATACTTTGGCCACCTCATGCAAAGAGTTGACTCACTGGAAAAGACTCTGATGCTGGGAGAGATTTGGGGCAGGAGGATGACATGTCTGTATGGCATCACTGACCTGATGAACATGTGTTTGAGTGAACTCCGGGAGTTGGTGATGAACAAAGAATCCTGGCGTGCTGCGATTCATGGAGTCGCAAAGAGTTGGACACAACTGAGCAACTGAACTGAACTGAACTGAGGTCTGAAGTCAATCTCTTGGAGGCAGCCTATGTAGATGTCTTCTTTTGTATCTATTCAGCCACTCTATGTCTTTTGGGTGAAGTATTTAGTCTGTTAGAGATCTTCACAACCAAGATAACCATGATGGTGTGATCACTGACCTAGAGCTAGACATCTTGGAATAGAAGTCAAGTGGTCCTTAGAAAGCATCACTACGAACAAAGCTAGTGGAGGTGATGGAATTCCAGTTGAGCTATTTCAAATCCTGAAAGATGATGCTGTGAAAGTGCTGCACTCAATATGCCAGCAAATTTGGAAAACTCAGCACTGGCCACAGGACTGGAAAAGGTCAGTCTTCATTTCAATCCCAAAAAAAGGCAATGCCAAAGAATCCTCAAACTACCACACAGTTACCCTCTACACTCATCTCACACACTAGTAAAGTCATGCTCAAAATTCTCCAAGCAAGGCTTCAGCAATATGTGAACCGTGAACTTCCAGATGTTCAAGCTGGTTTTAGAAAAGGCAGAGGCACCAGAGATCAAATTGCAACCTCCACTGGATCATGGAAAAAGCAAGAGAGTTCCAGAAAAACATCTATTTCTGCTTCATTGACTATGCCAAAGCCTTTGACTGTGTCGATCACAATAAACTGTGGAACATTCTGAAAGAGATGGGAATCCCAGACCACCTGACCTGCCTCTTGAGAAACCTGCATGCAGGTGAGGAAGCAACAGTTAGAACTGGACATGGAACAACAGACCGGTTCCAAATAGGAAAAGGAGTATGTGAAGGTTGTATATTGTCACCCTGCTTATTTAACTTACATGCAGAGTACATCATGAGGAACACTGGGCTGGAAGAAGCACGAGCTGGAATCAAGATTGCCGGGAGAAATATCAATAATCTCAGATATACAGATGACACCACCCTTATGGCAGAAAGTGAAGAGGAACTGAAGAGCCTCTTGATGAAAGTGAAAGAGGAGAGTGAAAAGGTTGGCTTGAAGCTCAACATTCAGAAAACTAAGATCATGGCATCTGGTCCCATCACTTCATGGGAAATAGATGGTGAAACAGTGGAAAGAGTGTCAGACTTTATTTTTTTGGGCTCCAAAATCACTGGAGATGCTGATTGCAGCCATGAAATTAAAATACACTTACTCCTTGGAAGGAAAGTTATGACCAGCCTAGATAGCCTATTAAAAAGCAGAGACATTACTTTGCCAACCAAGGTCCGTCTAGTCAAGGCTATGGTTTATCCAGTGGTCATGTATGGATGTGAGAGTTGGACTGTGAAGAAAGCTGATCACCGAAGAATTGATGCTTTTGAACTGTGGTGTTGGAGAAGACTCCTGAGAGTCCCTTGGACTGCAAGGAGATCCAACCAGTCCGTTCTAAAGGAGATCAGTCCTGGGTGTTCACTGGAAAGGTGATGCTAAAGCTGAAACTCCAATACTTTGGCCACCTCATGCAAAGAGTTGACTCACTGGAAAGGACTCTGATGCTGGGAGGGATTGGGGGCAGGAGAAGGGGACGACAGAGAATGAGATGGCTGGATGGCATCACCAACTCGATGGACATGAGTTTGAGTGAACTCTGGGAGTTGGTGATGGACAGGGAGGCCTGGCGTGCTGTGATTCATGGGGCTGCAAAGAGTCAGACACGACTGAGCGACTGAACTGAACTGAATGCTCTTTTTGCCATCTTGTTAATTGTTTTGGATTTATTTTTGTAGGTCTCCCCCCACCCCTTTTCATTTCTTTTCTTGTGATTTGATGACTATCTTCAGAGCTATCTTAGAATTCCTTTTTCTTTTTTGAGGGTATATCTATTATAAATTTTTGTTTTGCAGTTACCCTGAGGGTTTTAGAGGAGTATATGATTGTTGTATGTTGCTGATTTTTTATTTTCAAATGTCTTTTTAAAAATCTTCTATTTATATTTTCTTCTGCTCGTGATTATTTTTTTTTATATCGTTTTTTACATCTATTTGTTTTGTGTATCCCTTAACTGCTTATTGTGGATATAGATGATTTTAGGACATCTGACTTTTAACCTCCCTTGTAGTTTTGAGTGTGAATGATTTCTTACCTTTACTGTATGTTTGCCTTCACTGGTAAGCTTTTTCATTTTGCAATGTTCTTATTTCTAGTAGTAGACTTTTTTTTTTTTTTTTCCACCTAGAGAACTTCCTTTAACATTTGTTAAAGGAACAACGAACATTGTAAAGTTTGTTGGATTGTGCTGAATTCTTTCAACTTTTGCTTGTTTGTAAAGCTATTGATTTTTCCACCAAATCTGTATGAGAGACTTGCTTGCTTGAGTATTCCTGGTTGTTAGGTTTTCCCCTTTCATCACTTTAAATATATCATACCACTCCCTTCTGATCTGCAGGTTTATCACATTTATCAATTTGTGAATACTGAACCATATTTGCATCCTAGGATATATTCCACCTGATCATGGTGTATAATTCTTTCAGTGTGTTATTGAATTCAATTTGCTAAGATTTTGTTGAGAATTTTTGCGTCTTTATTTATCAGGAATTTGGTCTGCAGTTTCTTTTTCTTGTAATGTCTTTAATTGGTTGTGGTATCAAGTAAATATGACTTTGTAAAACTAATTAGGTAGTGTTCCCTTCTCTTCAATTTTTTGGAAGAGTTTGGGAGGTGGATACGTGTTAATTATTTCTAAGTATTTAGGAAAATTTACCATTAAAATCATCTGGTGCTAGACTTCCTTTGTTGAGAAATTTTAAATCATTCATTTTAGTTATTATTGGACTTTTTATATTTTCTATTTCTTCATGATTCAGGTTTGGTAAATTATATGTTTATAGGGATGCATCCATTTCTTTTTGGCTCTCCAATGTGTTGGCATAAAATTACCCATCGTAGTCTCTTATTCTTTATTTATGTGACATTAGTTGTAATGTCTCCTCTTTTATTTCTTACTTTACATTTTTTGGTGCTCTTTTTTCACAGTTCACCTGGAGGTTGTCAACTTTATCTTTTCAATAAGTAGCTCTTAGTTGTGTTCTTTTTGTTTTTCTTGTCTCTGTTTCATTTATTTCTACTCTGAGCTTTGTTGTTTTCTTCCTCTGATAACTTTGGGCTTAGTTTTTTTCTTTTTTGTAGTTTCTTAAGGTGTAAAGTTAGTTTGTTTGAGATCTTCTTCCTTCTTACCTCCCCTCTCCTTCCCTCTTTTTTTCCTTCCTTATTTCCATTCTCCCTCCATCCTCCCCTTTCTCTCTCTCTCTCTTTCTTTCTCTATTATAGGTATTTATCACTATACACGTTCCTCTTGGAATTGCTTTGCAGTATCCAATAGGTTTTGATATGCTATATTTCTGTTTTTGTTCATTTCAAGATACTTTTGGATTTAAAAACATTTCTTTTTTGACTCAGTGGCTGTTCAGTAGTGTTGTTTAATTTTCATATATTTGTGAATTTTCCATCTTTCCTCTTATCAGTGTTTCCTAGCTTCATACCATTGTGTTTGGAACAGATACCTAGCATGACTTCAGTCTTAACTTTTTTAAGCCTTGTTTTGTGACCGCTCATATGATCTATATGTTCCATGTACACTTGAGAAGGATGTATTTTCAGCTGATGTTGGATGAAATGTTCTGTGTATGTCTCAGATTCATTTGGTCTAAAGTATGGTTCAAGTCCAATGTTTCCTTCATGATATTCTATTTGGAAGATCTATCCATTATTGAATGTGGGGTATTGAACTCTTTTACTATTGTTTTATTTTTCTTATTTCTCCCTTTAGATCTATCAGCATTTGCTTAATATATTTAGATGCTCCAATGCTGTGTACACACATACACACATATACAATTATTGTATCTTCTTGATGAATTGATCCCTTTATCATTACATAATTACTTTGTCTCGTTACTGTTTTTGGCTTAATTTCTATTTTGTATGGTATAAGTATAGCAACCTGTGCTCTCTTTTTGCTTCCACTTGTACTGAACATCTTTTTCCATCCCTTCACTTTGAGCCTATGTTTGTTCTTAAGGCTAAAGGGAGTCTCTCATAAGTGATATATACTTGGGTCTTGATTTTTTAAAAATATATCTAGCCACTCTATGTCTTTTGATTGGAGAATTCAATCCATTTCTATTTAATTGTTGATAGATAAGGACTTTCTAATCCCATCTTGTTTTCTAGCTGTCTTATAGGTTATGTGTCCAAGGTTTCCAACACTGCTTGCTGAAGTTACCTTTTCCCATTGTATATTCTTGCCTCTTTTGTCAAAGATTGACAATAGGTGAGTGGGTTTACTTCTGGACTCTCTGCTCCATCGATCCATATGTCTGTTTTTGGGTCAATACTACACTGTTTTGACTACTTTGGCTTTGCAGTATTATCTGAAGTTAATCTATTTCTGCTTCATTGACTATGCCAAAGCCTTTGACTGTGTGGATCACAATAAACTGTGGACAATTCTGAAAGAAATGGGAATACCAGACCACCTGACCTGCCTCTTGAGAAACCTGTATGCAGGTCAGGAAGCAACAGTTAGAACTGGACATGGAACAACAGACTGGTTCCAAATTGGAAAAGGAGTACATCGAGGTTGTATATTGTCACCCTGCTTATTTAACTTCTACTCAGAGTACATCATGAGGAACGCTGGGCTGGAAGAAGCACAAGCTGGAATCAAGATTGCTGGGAGAAATATCAATAACCTCAGATATGCAGATGACACCACCCTTATGGCAGAAACTGAAGAGGAACTAAAAAACCTCTTGATGAAAGTGAAAGAGGAGAGAGAAAAGGCTGGCTTAAAACTCAACATTCAGAAAACAAAAATCATGGCATCTGGTCCCATCACTTCATGGGAAATAGATGGGGAAACAGTGTCAGACTTTATTTTTGGGGGCTCCAAAATCACTGTAGATGCTGATTGCAGCCATGAAATTAAAAGACACTTACTCCTTGGAAGGAAAGTTATGACCAACCTAGATAGCATATTAAAAAGCAGAGACATTACTTGGCCAAGCAAGGTCCGTCTAGTCAAGGCTATGGTTTTTCCCGTGGTCATGTATGGATGTGAGAGTTGGACTGTGAAGAAAGCTGATTGCCGAAGAATTGATGCTTTTGAACTGTGGTGCTGGAGAAGACTCTTGAGAGTCCCTTGGACTGCAAGGAGATCCAACCAGTCCATTCTAAAGGAGATCAATCCTGGGTGTTCACTGGAAGGACTGATGCTAAAGCTGAAACTCCAAATCTTTGGCCACCTCATGCGAAGAGTTGACTCACTGGAAAAGACTCTGATGCTGGGAGTGATTGGGGGCGGGAGGAGATGGGGACGATAGAGAATGAGATGGCTTGATGGCATCACCAACTCGATGGACATGAGTTTGAGTGAACTCTGGGAGTTGGTGATGGACAGGGAGGCCTGGCGTGCTGTGATTCATGGGGTCGCAAAGAGTCAGACACGACTGAGCGACTGAACTGAAATGAACTGAACTGAAAGACAGTTATCCTCTTGCTTTGTTCTTTTTCTTCAGGATTTCTTTGGTGATTCTGGGTCTTTTATGGTTCCATATAGATTTTCGGATTATTTTTTTTAGTTCTGTGAATTTGTCATGGGTAATTTGATAGAGATTGCATGATATCTTGAGAGAGTCAATTCCTAGGCAGGTTGCTAAGAAGTCTTGGGATCCCTGAGGAGAGAGGGGTCTGGGGTTCTCGAGGAGGAGATAGGGGTCTGGAATTATTAAGGCGGAGGAAAGGACAAATTTTTTATTTTTTTTCTCTACGTTCCTTAGTCTTAGTCACATAAAATGGTCTTTTTCTTTTTTCTTTCTGGAATTGATTACACAACAAACAACTCAGTTTAAACTCTTTACTAGGGATTATATGGGCTTCCCTAGTGGCTCAGATGGTAAAGCGTCTGCCTGCAATGTGGGAGACCTGGGTTTGATCCCTGGGTCAGGAAGATCCCCTGGAGGAGGAAATGGCAACCCACTTCAGTACTCATGCCTGGAAAATTCCATTGATGGAGGAGCCTGGTAGGCTATATTCCATGGGGTCGCAAAGAGTTGGACACAACTGAGCGACTTCACTGGTGTAGGGATTATATAATAACAGTGTATCCTATTTGAGGACAGTTTCTCCTTCCTGAAAACCTTCTGACTAATTCTGATATCTTAGAATGTATATTATGGGAGTGGGTCTGGTAGGATCTTTCTCTTGTTAAGTTCTAATCCTGTTATCCTAAAATTTCAATTGTGGGAGTGGGTCTGATAAACTTTTTACAGCCTTGAGACATTCTTTTGATTTATTGTAATAAATAATTTAAAAAGTATATAATTCCCTTGCTAAAGATTAGCAAGGGGGCACTCTCCACCCCCCTTCTGATGTCTATGTCAGAAGCTTTCTCTGTCCCTTTGTTTACTTTAATAAAACTGCTACACAAAAGCTCTTGAGTGATCAAGCCTGGTCCCTGGTCCCAAAGCTAAATCTTCTTCTTTGGAGGTCATGAATCCGACATCATTCACCATAAGCTATCAATTTGTAGATTGTTTTGAGTAGTATGATCATTTTAACAATATTAATTCTTCCAATCCAAGAGCATGGGGTATTTTTCTCTTTCTTTGTATCATCTTCAGCTTTTCCTTTATTGATGTTTTATATTTTTCAGCATATAAGTCTTTCGCCTTCTTGGTCAGGTTTATTTCCAAGAATTTTATTTATTTTGATGCAATTTTAAAAGGTATTTTTTTAATATCTCTCTTCTGATATTTCATTTTTAGTATAAAGTAATTTCTATATGTTAATCTTGTATTCTGCTATCTTGCTGAATTCATTTATCAGTTTGGGTAGTTTCTGTGTGGAGACTTTAAGGTTTTCCATATGCAGTGTCAATTGTGATTTCTATTTTAACTTTATTCTACATTCTGGGGTATTCTTCCTAAATTTCTTGAATGGAAAAACTTGGTATCAGGGAAGGTAAGGCATTCATTCATTTATTGATTCATTCAACAAGTATTTATTGAAATTCTACTGCCATATCTGCTTAGAAACGATGAGTAAATACATTATCCTCCTTTTTAAAAATATGAAAAGATTATTTTTAATGGCAATTCTCCTTGTATATGGTTTATAGGATCAGTATTCAATCATCTTTTTCCAATGGGCCTCTAAATGGCACCAGGATATGTAGTTCTGACTACTTTTGGCATCTAGCCCACTAATATTGTTGGTCACATGTCTTCCTCTGGGACCCCGGGATTTCCAAAACAGTCTGGAATCCAAAATATATACAGAAGTATGTGCTGAATGTGGCAGATACACAAAAGAAATTGCAGCAGTTCTCATCAAACTGTGGAGCCCAGGACAGACATCTGGGAAACAAGATCAAGAGTTCTGCAGGTTTCAGGCAAGGATAAAAGTTTTGTCAGAGCAGAAGTACCAATGCAGTCTTGTGCTGGAGCTGGGCTTTAATAGAAGTCATTGATAGTGACCTCAAGATGCATTTTACATGCATTGAGAGTTGAGAGAGCACATTGTTTTTCTCTGACACTGTCACACTTGGAGTTTTACTGTCTAAATCCAATATGAATGTGATGGTTGGCTCTAATTCACATTTTTTATTAGTATAAAGCAGTAGTTCTCATCCTTGTTGGTCATCAAGCCTCTTCACAATCTTAAAGTACTATAAAGCAGTTTTTGGAGCTCCAAAAAGCTTTTATGTGAATAACATCTATTAATATTTAATATATTAGAAACTAAAACTGAGAAATTTTAAAAATTTACTCAATTAAAAAAAATAACCCTATTGCATGTTATACATAAAATGTTTAAATGAAAAATAACTATTTTTCTAAACGGGTGAATCTCTCTCTCTTTCTCTCTCTCTTTAGTCACTAAGTTCTGTCCGACTCTTGCAACCCCATGTACTGTAGCCTGACAGGCTTCTCTGTCCATGGGATTCTCCAGGCAAGAATACTGGAGTGGGTTGCCGTTTCCTTCTCCAGGGGATCTTCTTGATTCAGCGATTGAACCCAGGTCTCCTGCATTGCAGGCAGATTTTTTACTGACTGAGCTATGAAGGAAGCCCTAAAATGAGAGAATAGTATATTGCTTTATAGTTTTCATGTCTGGTTTACAGCTGGATGCTCGTAATTGCTTCTGTGTTCAATCTGTGGCCAAATCCCATGTTCTGTAGCCTCTGGAAACTCCACTGTACACTTGTAAGAAAATGAGAGTGAAAAGGTTAAAACTGTTTTCACATAATTATGAAAATAGCTTTGATTTTCTAGACTTCATGAAAAAGTCTCAGACTCTCCTAAAGGAATCTAGACCACATTTTGAGAACCACTCTTCTCGAAGCTTACGGCTGACAAGGTGCTTTCAAAATATGTCAATATTTCATAGACATTTCCAGCCAAGTTCCCACGAAGAGAGGAAAGTATAGGTATGACCTAGGGGCCTAGATGAAGCAGGTCACCATAAACATATGATTCCTTTGAAGACTGTTATTTTAAATTAAAAATGCACTCACATTTTGCATTCAATGCCATAGCATACCTGTGATTGTTTTAATACAATAATTTCTCCCTTGATTATTGAAACATTCACCTCCAAGAAGGTGTCTTGTATTCATCTTGTGGTTTTTTTAATACTTCCTGGCACACTGAATCCAGTGTGACACACTAGGGACTTCAAAATGACACTGACTGCTGGAACTATTTAGGCCCATTTCATGGTAGGAAGCTAGAGCTTAGGTTAAATAATTTAGTAGGATAAAGACCACTCAAGAAGGAGAGAACATATGTATACCTCTGGCTGATTTGTGTTGATGTATGGCAGAAACCAATACAACACTGTGAAGCAATTATCCTCCATTAAAAAAATAAAGAAAAGACCAACTAAATGAGAAAAAGCAAAGCCTATTTATTCTGACCTTGCTGTAGCAAAGGAATTAGTACTGTCACTTGTGTTTTGGCAGAGACTCAAAGGCAGGCAGAGGAGTGGGACAGGTATATATAGTGGAAAAACGGGAAGACTTCAGGTGGCTCTGATCGGAGGCAATTCGTATGGGGAAGCTGGAGGTGGGTAACAGAAGAGGGCATCCTGTGTGTTTGGTGAGAGGTGCATATTTGGCTTTCTCTGGTTGGTCTTAAGACAGAAGTAGGGATAAAAATTAGGGAAGCTGTCAGTTATTAATCAAGTCCTGGATATTTGGGGCTGATTGTTTCACAGGCTATTGTTTGGCATCCTAGCCTGTCACTAGAAAGAAAATAGTCTGACTTCCTACAAGTCTGGCTGGCTTCCTAGTCTGATTATTGTAGATAAAGGGTTGGTTTCCTAGGCTGGCTGCTGTAGGTTGTGGGCCAGTGTTATATTTTTATATATGGTCTGGCCATTGTCCACTTGTACCTTCAGTTTCCCAGTAATGAGGGGTCACATGGGAGAATGTAGGTTTGTGAAAGGAATCCTCTAAAGAGATGAGCAGGAGAAAGAAGAGTTTGTAGTTCCTCCACTTATGATTTCTTGGTCATGGTTGCAAAACTGTAGTACTTAGAAAGGAAACAGACTGAACTAAACTTATAACTGTTATTTCAGATACTTTAAAGCATTTCATTAAGTTTGCAAATGGAGCCAGACATTCAGAAGCCTTTTTAAAACTGGTAAAATTTGCTAAATTTATGAAAAGAATAGGATTTGGGCTCAACTTCAAAGTTTAAAGGAAAGAACTAGCTTTTATGATCTGAAACCTTAATGCACTGAATAGACTTTGAAAAAAAAAAAAAAACACCAAAGAACATCTCTGAAGTCTTTTTTGGGCAAACACTGCCCTTGGTGGACTTAACTCATACTTCCTGGGACCTCTGGGGAGTGGCCTGGCCTGAGCTAGGGTAATAGCAGGACTTAGGTTTCCTGTTTAGCCACCTTGTATAACTTGAGATTTTCTTCTTTTAACATGGGTATTTCTTTCTCTTTTTTTTTGTTTTTCTTTTTTTTATTGAAGGATAATTTCTTTACAGAATTTTGTTGTTTTCTGTCAAACCTCAACCTGAATCAGCCATAGGTATACATATATCCCCTCCCTTTTGAACTTCTCTCCCATCCTCTGCCTGTCCCACCCCTTTAGGTTGATACAGAGCCCCTGTGTGAGTTTCTTGGCCATACAGAAAATTCCCGTTGGCTATCTATTTTACATATGATAATGTAAGTTTCCATGTTACTCTTTCTCCAGTGCTGCCCTGTAAGTAAATTCTTCAGTACTATTTTTCTAGATTCCATATATATGCATTAGAATATGATATTTATCTTTCTCTTTCTGACTTCACTCTGTATAATAGGTTCTAGGTTCATCCACTTCATTAGAACTGACTCAAATGCATTCCTTTTTATGGCTGAGTAATATTCCATTGTGTATATGTACCACTTCTTTATCCACTTATCTGTTGATGGACATCTAGGTCGCTTCCATGGTCTAGCTATTGTAAATAGTGCTTCAATGAATAATGGAATCCATGTGATTTTTTCAATTTTGGTTTCCTCAGTGTATATGCCTAGGAGTGGGATTGCTGGGTCATACAATGGTTTTATTCCTAGTGTTTTTTTTTTTAAGGAATCTCCATACCTTCTTTCATAGTGGCTGTATCAATTTACATTCCCAGCAACAGTACAAGAGCATTCCCTTATCTCCACACCCTCTCCAGCATTTATTGTTTGTAGACTTTTTGATGATGGACGGCCATTCTGACCAGAGTCAAGTCGGCCTTAGGAAGCATCACTACAAACAAAGCTAGTGCAGGTGATGGAATTCCAGTTGAGCTATTTCAAATCCTAAAAGATGATGCTGTGAAAGTGCTGCACTCAATATGCCAGCAAATTTGGAAAACTTAGAAGTGGCCACAGGACTGAAAAATGTCTGTTTTCATTTCAATCCCAAAGAAAGGCAATGCCAAATAATGCTCAAACTACCACACAATTGCACTCATCTCATACACTAGCAAAGTAATGCTCAAAATTCTCCAAGCCAGGCTTCAACAGTACGTAAACCGTGAACTTCCAGATGTTCATTGGATTTAGAAAAGGCAGAGAAACCTGAGGTCAAACTGCCAACATCCATTGGATCATTGAAAAAGAGAGAGAGTTCCAGAAAAACATCTACATCTGCTTTATTGACTATGCCAAGGCCTTTGACTGTGTAGATCACAACAAACTGTGGAAAATTCTGAAAAAGATGGGAATACCAGACCACATGACCTGCCTCCTGAGAAATCTGTATGCAGGTCAAGAAGCAACAGTTAGAAATGGACATGGAACAACAGGCTGGTTCCATATCAGGAAAGGAGTATATCAAGGCTGTATATTGTCACCCTGCTTATTTAACTTATATGCAGAGTACATCACTAGAAACGCTAGGCTGGAAGAAGATATAAGCTGAAATCAAGACTGCCGGGAGAAATATCAATAACCTCAGATACGCAGATGACACCACCCTTATGGCAGAAAGTGAAGAAGAACTAAAGAGCCTCTTGATGAAAGTGAAAGAGGAGAGTGAAAAGGTTGGCTTAAAACTCAACATTCAGAAAACTAAGATCATGGCATCTGGTCCTATCACTTCATGGCAAATAGATGGGGAAACAGTGGCTGACTTTATTCTGGGGGGCTCCATAATCACTGTAGATGGTGACTGCAGCCAGTAAATTAAAAGACGCTTGCTCCTTGGAAGAAAAGTTATGAACAACCAAGACAGCTTATTAAAAAGCAGAGACATTACTTTGCCAACAAAAGTCCGTCTAGTCAACGCTATGGTTTCTCCAGTAGTCGTGTATGGATGTGAGAGTTGGAATATAAAGAAAGCTGAGCACTGAAAAATTGATGATTTTGAATTGTGGTGTTGGAGAAGACTCTTGAGAGTCTGTTGGACAGCAAGGAGATCCAACCAGTTCATCCTAAAGGAAATCAGTCCTGAATATTCATTGGAAGGACTGATGCTGAAGCTGAAACTCCAATACTTTGGCCACCTGATGTGAAGAACTGACTCATTGCAAGAGACCCTGATGCTGGGAAAGACTGAAGGCAGGAGAAGGGGATGATAGAGGATGAGATGGTTGGATGCCATCACTGACTCAATGGACATGAGTTTGAGTCAACTCCAGGAGTTGGTGATGGACAGGGAGGCCTGGCGTGCTGCAGTCCATGGGGTCACAGAGTCGACTGAACTGAACTGAATTCTGACTGGTATGAGGTGATATCTCATTGTAGTTTTCATTTGCATTTCTCTAATAATGAGCATGGGCTTCCCTGGTGGCTCAGAGGTTAAAGCGTCTGCCTCCAATGCGGGAGACCCAGGTTCGATCCCTGGGTCGGGAAGACCCCCTGGAGAAGGGAACGGTAACCCACTCCAGTATTCTTGCCTGGAGAATCCCGTGGACGGAAAACCCTGGTAGGCTACAGTCCATGGGGTCGCATAGAGTCGGACACGACTGAGCGACAGAACGGAATAATGAGCATGTTGAGCATCTTTTCATGTGTTGTTAGCCATCTGTACATCTTCTTTGGAGAAATGTCTGTTTAGGTCTTTTTCCACATTTTGATTGGGTTCTTTTGTTTTTCTGGTATCAAGTTGTATGAGCTGCTTGTATATTTTGGAAATTAATCCTTTGTCAGTTGTTTCATTTGCTATTTTTTTTCTCCCATTCTGAGGCTTGACTTTCCACCTGGCCTTTAGTTTCCTTTGCTGTGCAAAAAGCTTTTAAGTTTAATCAGGTCCCATTTGTCTACTTTGAACATGTATATTTCTTTTTTAATCATGTACTGTCATAATTTTTTAAACAGTTACTTAAAATTTCCTTGTAATAAAATCATGTTGGCAGTGATCATGTGTAAGTAAACATCTGGCAGAGTATCTGATGGGGTCAGATAGATACCAGTTATTGAAGATTTCACCATTTTCCCCAAATAAGAAGGAGATGCTGCTAAAGAACTTCTAGTTGTTCCTTTACTGGACTTAAAGTATTTGAAGGAAAGAAGAACATCATCAGTATCTGTCCCAAGAGTATCATTTAAGAATCAGAGAAAACACTTTACCCTGTTTGTCCAGTTATGGACACTTTTTGACTTAGTTTTATTGGAAGAGACTTGGACTGTGAAGAAAGCTGATCGCTGAAGAATTGATGCTTTTGAACTGTGGTGCTGGAGAAGACTCTTGGGAGTCCCTTGGACTGCAAGGAGATCCAACCAGTCCATTCTAAAGGAGATCAGTCCTGGGTGTTCATTGGAAGGACTGATACTAAAGCTGAAACTCCAGTACTTTGGCCACCTCATGCGACGAGTTGACTCACTGGAAAAGACTCTGATGCTGGGAGTGATTGGGGGCGGGAGGAGAAGGGGACGACAGAGAATGAGATGGCTGGATGGCATCACTGACTCGATGGACATGAGTTTGAATGAACTCCGGGAGTTGGTAATGGACAGGGAAGCCTGGCATGCTGTAATTCATGGGGTCGCAGAATCAGACACGACTGAGCGACTGAACTGAACTGAACTGAATGAGATTTAAGCTGGTCAAAAAAAAAAAAAAAAAAAAATCAAAGGATGGAATGAGTTAAAATGTGGATTTTATATTGTATTATAGGATTGAAAAAAAAGTTGATTTTGTAATGAAAAATTCCTTTAAATTCTTTTCCATAATTTTCCCTTCTGTACTCAAAGGTCACAGCAGATCCAAACAGAACATTTCTGAGCCTTATTAGGGATGTGTCCTGTCTGGGTGACACTGCCTCATGTCAGGTGACATGCCCCAGGTTTAGAATGCTGCTGCTGTTGCTAAGTCACTTCAGTCGAGTCCGACTCTGCGTGACCCCATAGACGGCAGCCCACCAGGCTCCCCCTTCCCTGGGTTTCTCCAGGCAAGAACGCTGGAGTGCATTGCCATTTCCTTCTCCAATGCATGAAAGTGAAATCACTCAGTCGTGTCCGACTCTTCGCGATCCCATGGGCTGCAGCCTACCAGGCTCCTCTGTCCGTGGGATTTCCCAGGCGAGAGTACTGGAGTGGGTTGCCATTGCCTTCTCCAGGTTTGGCATGCAGAAGCATCTTTAGACCATTAGCAGGAAGCACCTCTTCCTACAGCTGATGCAGCGCAACACTGGCACACCTGGTCTCCAGGTGGTGCCCTGTGCGGGCCTCAGTCCCAACAACTTCTGCAGCAGCCCTGACTGAAATCCTATCCCTTCATTTTCCCCAGAAAAATCATGTTTTAAGTAAGTATAGGTTATGAAAAACATAATTTTAGATATAATCCACATAAAAGTGCACATGTTATCTGAGTGACACATAACTGGTAAACAGATACACATCTGCTTTCTTAAAAGTATTATGACAGTTGCATACAGAGCAGACCACAGTATTTTTAAAAATGAATTTATTAAAATGCTCATAATTATAAAAAGAATATTAAAATGCACAGAAATTTGCAAAATATTACAAACTTTACATCTTATGCCACGGTGTATGAAAAGCATCATGAATATTTCAGTTTTACTTAAGCTGTTTGTAAGTTTTAACTTTTCAAACATCTTAAAATATAATATGGACACAATAAAATGGTACAAGAAGTGTTTCAACAAAGAGCATGTCCTGCTCCCCTATTGTGAATTAATGTTTTCTGAAATTCAAGATGCATGTGCAATTATAAGGGAAGACTTTCAGTAATAAACAGTTTGCAAGATGGTTTTGTTTAGTTTTCAAACCAAAACGAAAGCTTTCCCATCCTATTGACATAAGAAAATATCAGGGATATTCAGAGAAAAATCTCCTGAGTATTTTGGTCTAATGCTTTGATCTGTTAAAATTCACAGGCCTCACAAAAGGACATAAAGTAAAATTTCTCTAGTGGTTAACAGGGGGCAGGTCTAGGGCCAGATTTTCCCTTCATGGGTCCATTGCCACACCCATCCATTTTGCCAGGGGGCTGCCTCTGCTGGCATTTACAGATCCAGCCCACAAAGGCCTGCAGCCACAGCCCCACACATTCATCATGCACACGTTCATCACATGTTCATCACTGACATGAACAATGTCGGTGTCACAGGTGACCCTAGGTCTCCACTACAACCTGGCCCTCTGGGGAGTATTGGCAGTGTCATACATCACATTTGCTGCCTTTAAAAACGTAGAGGTTTTTTCCCTCCTGTCCACAGAAGCACATTTTGAACTATGAAGACGATTTATGAAAACAGAAATGCACAATTCTTTTCAAGTTCTATTTTATATACAAGGAGATAAGGCAAGAACATTTCCTTTTTTATAGTTCCACGAACAGTGAGTAACTGCCAAATCCAACACTAGGAGACAGTCCTACACTTCAGAGAAGAAAAGAGGTAATATGAGGGGAAGAGGCACCATTTCAGGAGCAGTGTCCCAGGTGAGTGGGGGAAGGGACGAGAATGCTTCCCCACTGGGAGGAAATGCATTTCTCGATCCCTCTGTGACCAGACCTCATGGGGCCTGTCATGAGCCCCATATGTATGTCACACATACCCTTAACATTATCAAGAAAGTTAGTGAAATGATCCTGATCCACTGGGACAATTCAAAAGTCCAGAATACTGTTTCGCTGAATCCTACATTAATACTCCCCCCCGCCCCCTCGGTTTGTTAACATTCATAGCAGGCATTTAGAACTATGACCTGGAGTGAAACTGCTATATTATAGCAAGCCTGTCAATTTGCTCACTGAAAAGTGTTTCCTTTTCCTTGCTGCTGGGATTCTAAGTGCCTTGGCTCCTGTGGCACCTGGGCATTGAGCAGCATCTTAATATGTGGCGAGTGGCTCATAGAGAGAGAGCCAGGTGCCAGAAACTCTGCACCCAGCCCTACCCTGTCACCAGTACAGGTGTCTTTTCTAGAGCCTATCAGAGGGCTAGGCATCCAAAGGGCAGTAAAGTGCAGTAAAGAATGCTGAACTGAATAAACTGAGGGCAAGATGTGCACGGTGGGACAGGAGTTCAGCAGGAAGTTACCTCCAGCTGACAGCAGGGTTTGTGACCAAACCAATTTTTTTTTTTTGACCCTTAATTGCCTGATTGGCTTGATAGGAGGCTGAAAATTAAAATCAAATCCAGTCTCTCTTCTTGTTTGGGAATAATCTGGGTATCCTCCTGTTTTTCCATCTCCCTCCCTAAAAACACTCCCCGGGTGCAAACATGCAATTACAAACAAGTTACTGGGCAGAAAGTAAGAGAAAGGAGGATGTGCTGAGCTACCTTCACTATGGCAGATGCTTTGGTAGGCCGATCGCTAGGATGTGCAGAACCCCCCTTAGGAACACGGTGAGGTCACACTGAGGAGACCTGCTGTCCTCTTGACGTGCGCAGCACTGTGCTGTTACAACGGCTGTGAGCCACTCACAAGGGTCCTTGCAATACTGTACTTCCTAGATCTAATAGATAAATGGCAACTGGTGGGAACTTGATAGGCTTGTCTTTTCCAAAGCATTATGTTGATAAATATGTAATTTTAATCACTTGATTTCATTTTTTTCAAGATACAACATATCTTTAGAAGATGTAAATTAATTATCCTGATCAATAGCAGAAATATGTTCAGAAATGCTATCTTCATTTCAATCCATTAAGAGTATTTCTCCGAGATGGAAAGATAGGCCAAGATGAAGACTGAAAGTATTTCCTCTTATTACCTGAGGTTTCCTTTTCTATAGGAACGTGATAACATACCTAAATATTGTAAAGTCTTGGGTCTATCTGAAACTTAATATAGCATTCAAACTGAATTCTGTGTTAGATATTTTTAATCACACAACAGCTAGCATGTCTAGCCTTTAATGATGATACTGTAATGGAAGGATAACCCTGGAATAGGTCTAGCAAAAGTGAAGAAACAAAACAGTGCCTAAAAATAAAAAAAAGATCATGTGCTTGAGAACAGAAAGGAATGAAAATAATCAAATGAAAAAAATCCACCCTGCTTTGGTAGATGTTGTTTCTTTAAGCACATGAAGAGAATTCCTGTGTGTGATTAAAATTCCAATTTATCCAAAAAAGTAACATTTTTGGTTTTTCTGGTGATTAGTTTTATGCCCTTCTTGAACTCAATTTTACATTTTCCAGTTCCTGCATCACTAGCTGAAACTGAAAAATAATCTGCATGAAAATGCTGATAGTTAAGACTCATATTTGCCAAAGTGATTTAACTTAAACATTCTCATTAGTGATTCATAATAAATTTTGACAGAGCTAAATTCTTTAAAGTGCTTCTCAGAACATAAAGCTCTTAATCGGATTTTGGCCGTAAATTGTTATCTACTACTGCTCCTATCATCTTCTCAGCTATGACTCCTATATTTTTGGTCATGTCTTTGAGGTGATTCTCATGAAGAAGCTTCTGGGTTAGGTATTTTTCTCTCTTGATCTTGCTCTTTGTCCTTTTCGATACATCTGGAATTGCATATGAAATGAAAAACTTCACAGAATAGATGATATGCTGAAGGAGAGAAAAAAAAAAGTCAGTCACAAAGAGATGGAGGGGAACACAGAGTTTCTTCCATTTATTTTTGCCGGTCATTACAGCAGTGTATCAGGACAGGGTGGTAGGTGTTTAAGCTCTACCTCCATGGCATGATTCTGCCATGTTACTTCATGAATTTCAACCATACTATTTGCTATGTAGAGAAGAATATATCTCCCTAACATCTAGAACATTCACCATGGCACCAATGATGTTATGACATTTTCATGTGTGTTCTTTTCCTGTCTTATTCCCAGGCCTCATCCCCAAAGGTAAACACTAACCTATCTATCTGAGTATATGTAGATCATTTTCATTTATTTTTGAATAGTTTAACAAAGTATGTATATATCCCCCAAAGAATATCTTGTTTAGTTTTACTCACTTTAAGCCTTATAAAGACAGTATGATACAGTATGGTACAGTCTTTTGAAAATTGCTTTCTTCCATTCAAAGTTAATTTTTAAGATTCATCAATGTTACTGTGTATAACTGTAGTTCATTTTCACTTGTTTATAATATTCCACTGTGCGAACATACTTCATTTGTTCCCCTATCAAAAGGTATTGGGTTAGTTCCCAGGTTTTGGATTAGAAACAATGATGTTGGGAACATTCATACACTTGGATTCTGGAGAATATCTGTGAGAGTTTCTCAAGAGCAGCACCTGGGGTGGAACTGTTGAGACCGAACGTTACACAAATGTTCGATTTTACAAGATGGTGCCAAGTATTTCCAAAACAGCTGGCACGGCCACCAGCAGTGTGTGATGACTTCAGTTACTCTTCAATGTCGTCTGCACTTATTATCACTTGTTTTTTTTTTTAATGAACATGATGACTATGAAATGGACTTTATTTCACTTTGAGCTTTCCTCACATTTCCCTGATGACTAATGAGCTTGAAAACCTTTCTATTTATGCACTATTGAAAAATCCTAACCTAGCAAGAGGATAGAGATAATACAAAATAAACATAATTAAGAACAAATAAATTACACATAGCCTTAAAATGTGTAAGAACTATGGGGAAAACAAGAGATATAAGCTAAGTAAAGCACAGTAACAGTTATTAAGATTGTTATGGTGGGAGATAAAATTTATACAGATTTTATGTAGATCAGTTTAGACATGCCTCACTGAGCAAAGACTTTAAGGAAAAGGAAGTTAAATATCAGGAGAAAAGACATTTTAGGCAGAGGGAACACCTAGCAAGAGCCCACATGGGGGAAGCCTACTGGGTGTATTCCAGGAAGGCTGAGTGTGTAACATCAGGGAAGTAATAGAGTGTGGCTAGATTGTGCTGGGCTTTGAATGCTATCATAAGGACTTTGGCTTTCACTTGGAGTGAGCTGTGAAGACAATAGGGAGTCCAATTAGTAGACTGATGCCCTAATTTGAGCAAGAAATGATGGTGGCTCCAACTTGGGGGCAGCTGCAAAGCTGGTAAGAAGTGGTCAGATTTGTGACATTTTCTAAGCAAAAGCTAACAGGATTGGATGTGGAATAAGTGACAGAGAGAAAACAAGGGGGGCTTCAAGAATTCTGGCCTGAGCAACTGTTCATATGAACTGCCATAATTGGGGTGGGGGGCGGAAACTGTGGACAGAACAGATTTAGGGCAGGGTAGGGACAGAGAATGAGATGACCAGATGGCATCACTGACTTGATGGACATGAGTTTGAGTGAACTCTGGGAGTTGGTGATGGACAGGGAGGCCTGGCGTGCTGTGATTCATGGGGTCACAAAGAGTCGGACACGACTGAGCGACTGAACTGAACTGACGGGGAGAATACTGAGTGGATTTAAGAAAATATGGGTGGTGCTCGATAACTCACCTCCCAGAATATTGGAAATAAAAGCAAAAATAAACAAATGGGACCTAATTAAAATTAAAAGCTTCTGCACAGCAAAGGAAACTATAAACAAGGTGAAAAGACAGCCTTCAGAATGGGAGAAAATAATAGCAAATGAAGCAACTGACAAATAATCTCAAAAATATACAAGCAACTCCTGCAGCTCAATTCCAGAAAAAAAAAAAAATGACCCAATCAAAAAATGGGCCAAAGAACTAAACAGACATTTCTCCAAAGAAGACATACAGATGGCTAACAAACACATGAAAAGATGCTCAACACCACTCATAATCAGAGAAATGCAAATCAAAACCACAATGAGATACCATTTCACACCAGTCAGAATGGCTGCTATCCAAAAGTCTACAAGCAATAAATGCTGGAGAGGGTGTGGAGAAAAGGGAACCCTCTTACACTGTTGGTGGGAATGCAAACTAGTACAGCCACTATGGAGAACAGTGTGGAGATTCCTTAAAAAACTGGAAATAGAACTGCCATATGATCCAGCAATCGCACTCCTGGTCATACACACGGAGGAAACCAGAATTGAAAGAGAAACGTGTACCCCAATGTTCATCGCAGCACTGTTTATAATAGCCAGGACATGGAAGCAACCTAGATGTCCATCTGCAGATGAATGCATAAGAAAGCTTTGGTACATATACACAATGGAGTATTACTCAGTAATTAAAAAGAATACATTTGAATCAGTTCTAATGAGGTGGATGAAACTGGAGCCTATTATACAGAGTGAAGTAAGCCTGAAAGAAAAACACCAATACAGTATACTAACACATATATATGGAATTTAGAAAGATGGTAACGATAACCCTGTATACGAGACAGCAAAAGAGACACAGATGTATAGAACAGTCTTTTGGACTCTGGGAGAGGGCGAGGGTGGGATGATTTGGGAGAATGGCATTGAAACATGTATAGTATCATATGTGAAACGAATCGCCAGTCCAGGTTTGATGCATGATACAGGATGCTCGGGGCTGGTGCACTGGGATGACCCAGAGGGATGGGATGGGGAGGGAGGTGGGAAGGGGGTTCAAGATGGGGAACACATGTACACCCGGGGCGGATTCATGTCAATGTATGGCAAAACCAATACAATATTGTAAAGTAATTAGCCTCCAATTAAAATTAAAAAAAGAAAATATGGGAATCCAGGGCAGTAGATTTGAGGTATCTGTTAGATATACATGTAGAAAGGCCAAATATGCAGTTGGATGGATGGGTTCAGCTCAGTAGAGAGGTTCTCTGGGGATATCCATTACAATATGAGTCACAGGCATACAAATAGCACTTAAAGTCTCCAGACTGCATGAAATCACCAAGGCTGTGAGTAGAGAGAAAAGACAACCAAGGAATGAGTTCCAGGATCGTTAAGAAAAAAAGGAAGGGCTGGCAAAGAAGCTAAAAACGGGACTGCCTAGTGAGGTAGGAGTAAAGGCAAAATATGTGTGTTCCTGGGAGCCAAGTGAGGAAGAGTTTCGAGGAGGAGTGATCAGTCGTGTCAAATGTTTCTTTAAGTTAGATGGTGTGAAAAATGGAGAATATTTTGAGATAAGAGAGATATTAGTGAGTGTGAATGACGGAAATCACATAGCAGTAAAAAGGCAAAAACTGAGGTCAGAAAGAGATTTAGCATAGTTTTTTTTTCCCCATTTATTTCTGAGGCAGGTAATATTTATAGATATGAGTATTTTCTATTAAACCACCCTTGCATTTCTGGGACAAAGCCAATGTAGTATGATGTTATCTTTTGAAAATATGTTGCTAGATTCAGTCTGTACATTTTAAAAAGATCTTTGCATCTTATGTATTTAGTAAGACTAACTTATACTTTCCCTATCTCATTCTATTCTTGTCTGATTTTAGGATCTAAAAGGAGATGGAGAGTATTTCCTCTAACTTTCCACCTGATCTCTGGAGGAGTTTGTATAAGATTTAAATAAAGTATTGTAGAAAGTTTGATATCATTCTCCTAGAAAGCCTGGCCTGGTGTTTTCACTGTGGTCAAATTTTCCAGTTACTCAAAGTTTTGCTGTCACTGGAGTTTATGTTACCTTCTTTAGCATTTTGAAGATATTAGACCCCTCTCTCCTGGCTTCTATGCTGTTGTTAAAAAGTCTACTCTCATTCTAACCTTAATTTTCTTTGTCAGTCATCTATCTTTTTTTCTCTCGTTAAATAAGATCTTCTCATTGGTGCGATGCATTTTTCTTACAGTGCATGCAAAATAAATGTGGGCTTCTTCAGATAGTACTTCTTCTTCATTAACCTTTTTTTGAAGGTTATTTCCCTTCTGTCTTCCATATCATTTCTTTTTTTGTATTTTCCATATCTTTCTGTGATGTGCTAGAGATAATTTCTTTCAGATCTGTCTTTCATTTCACTCTCTCTTCAAATTTGTCTAAACTTCTGTTTTATCTGTATGTGAATATTTTCATTTCAACAGCTATATTTCTAAAGGTTCTATTTAATTACTTTCCAAAATTGCCTTGTAATTTTTTATAGTTTCTTATTGTTCATTTTGGCTTGGTCATTTATTTAAACATTTTCATATACAGTTAATATATATTCCTTATCTGATAATTCAAACTCTTAGAGTTACTGAGAGTACAAATCAGTTTTCTCAGGTTTTATTGGCTAAATCTCATTCATTTTATTGTTTTAAATTTCCCCTTTGTCATTGTTAATCCTTGATAATTAGTTCATATTTGCTTATCCCAATGTGGGGGAAAAAATTGAGGTCTAAATTGAAGATACTTTTCTTCAGAGAAGATGTGCACTTCCATCTGCTCTGAGACCCCTTTTGTGGGGTCCCTGGCTGGAATCTAAGGGTCTTAAGTTCAGCTCTTCTGCCTCACTCTGACCCAAGGCTTGGTCTCTTTGAATCTTCAGTTGGAGGCCTAATAACAGAACTTGTTCTCAGAGCACTCCTGAACTTCAGAGGTGCTCACTACTCTATCTTAAGCCATTATCTTTTTTTCCTTTTTTTACATTCTCTTTCCTTCTAGTAAGCTTAAAACTGCAAAGGAAATTATGTTTCTAGCTGGTTCTAATTGTTTTTTTTAATTTTTTTTTTATTGGAGGCTAATTATTTTACAATATTATATTGGTTGGTTTTGCCATACATTGACATGAATCTGCCCCGGGTGTACATGAGTTCCCCTTCCTGAACCCCCCTCCCACCTCCCTCCTCCCCTTATCCTCCCTCTGGGTCATCCCCACATAGGAGCCCCGAGCATCCTGTAATATGCATCAACCCTGAACTGGTGATTCGTTTCACATATGGTAATATACATGTTTCAATGCCATTCTCCCAAACCATCCCAACCTCACCCTTTCCCACAGAGTCACAAAGACTGTTCTATACATCTGTGTCTCTTTTGTTGTCTCGTATACAGGGTTATCATTTGCACCTTTCTAAATTCCATATATATGCGTTAGTATATTGTATTGGTGTTTTTCTTTATGGCTTACTTCACTCTGTATAATAGGCTCTAGTTTCAGCCACCTCATTAGAACTGGTTCAAATGCATTCTTTTTAATGGCTGAGTAATACTCCATTGTGTATATGTACCAAGGCTTTCTTATCCATTCGTCTGCAGATGTACATCTAGGTTGCTTCCATGTCCTGGCTATTATAAACAGTGCTGCAATGAACACTGGAGTACATGTGTCTTTTTCAATTCTGGTATCCTCAGTGTGTATGCCCAGGAGTGCGATTGCTGGATCATATGGCAGTTCTATTTCCAATTTTTTGAGGAATCTCCACACTGTTCTCCATAGTGGCTGTACTAGTTTGCATTCCCACCAACAGTGTAAGAGGGTTCCCTTCTTTCCACACCCTCTCCAGCATTTATTGCATGTAGACTTTTGGATAGGAGCCATTCTGACTGGTGGGAAATGGTATCTCATTGTGGTTTTGATTTGCATTTCTCTGATTATGAGGGATGTTGAGCATTTTTTCATGTGTTTGTTAGCCATCTTTATGTCTTCTTTGGAGAAATGTCTGTTTAGTTCTTTGGCCCATTTTTTGATTGGGTCATTTATTTTTCTGGAATTGAGCTGCAGGAGCTGCTTGTATATTTTGGAGATTAATCCTTTATCAGTTGCTTCATTTGCTATTATTTTCTCTCATTCTGAAGGCTGTCTTTTCACCTTGCTTATAGTTTCCTTTGCTGTGCAGAAGCTTTTGATTTTAATTAGGTTCCATTTGTTTATTTTTGCTTTTATTTCCAATATTCCGGGAGGTGGGTCTTGGAGGATCCTGCTGTGATTTATTTCGGAGAGAGTTTTGCCTACATTCTCCTCTAGGAGTCTTATAGTTTCTGGTCTTACATTTAACTCTCTAATCCATTTTGAGTTTACTTTTGTGTATGGTGTTAGGAAATGTTCTAGTTTCACTCTTTTACAAGTGGACCAGTTTTCCCAGCACCACTTGTTAAAGAGACTTTTTCTCCATTTTATATTCTTGCTTCCTTTGTCAAAGATAAGGTGTCCATAGGTGCATGGATTTATCTCTGGGCTTTCTATTTTGTTCCTCTGATCTATATTTCTGTCTTTATGCCAGTACCATACTGTCTTGATGACTGTAGTTTTGTAGTAGAGCCTGAAGTCCGGCAGGTTAATTCCCCCAGTTCCATTCTTCTTCCTCAAGATTGCTTTGGCTATTCGAGGGTTTTTGTATTTCCATACAAATTGTGAGATTATTTGTTCTAGTTCTGTGAAAAATATTGTTGGTAGCTTGATAGAGATTGCATTGAATGTATTAATTACTTTGGGTAGTATACTCATTTTTACAATATTTATTCTTCACGACCAAGATAGTCATGATAACGTGATCACTGACCTAGAGCCAGACATCTTGGAATGTGAAGTCAAGTGGGCCTTAGAAAGCATCACTACGAACAAAGCTAGTGGAGGTGATGGAATTCCAGTTGAGCTATTTCAAGTCTTGAAAGATGATGCTGTGAAAGTGCTGCACTCAATATGCCAGCAGATTTGGAAAACTCAGCAGTGGCCACAGGACTGGAAGAGGTCAGTCTTCATTCCAATCCCAAAGAAAGGCAATGCCAAAGAATGCTCAAACTACCGCACAATTGCACTCATCTCACACGCTAGTAAAGTCATGCTCAAAATTCTCCAAGCCAGGCTTCAGCAGTATGTAAACCGTGAACTCCCAGATGTTCAAGCAGGTTTTAGAAAAGGCAGAGGCACCAGAGATCAAATTGCCAACATCCGCTGGATCATGGAGAAAGCAAGAGAGTTTCAGAAAAACATCTATTTCTGCTTTATTGACTATGCCAAAGCCTTTGACTGTGTCGATCACAATAAACTGTGGAACATTCTGAAAGAGATGGGAATCCCAGACCACCTGACCTGCCTCTTGAGAAACCTGTATGCAGGTCAGGAAGCAACTGTTAGAACTGGACATGGAACAACAGACTGGTTCCAAATAGGAAAAGGTGTATGTCAAGGTTGTATATTGTCACCTTGCTTATTTAACTTATATGCAGAGTACATCATGAGGAACGCTGGGCTGGAAGAAGCACAAGCTGGAATCAAGATTGCCGGGAGAAATATCAATAACCTCAGATATGCAGATGACACTACCCTTATGGCAGAAAGTGAAGAGGAACTCAAAAGCCTCTTGATGAAAGTGAAAGAGGAGAGTGAAAAGGTTGGCTTGAAGCTCAACATTCAGAAAACAAAGATCATGGCATCTGGTCCCATCACTTCATGGGAAATAGATGGAAAAACAGTGGAAACAGTGTCAGACTTTGTTTTTTTGGGCTCCAAAATCACAGCAGATGCTGATTGCAGCCATGAAATTAAAAGACGCTTGCTCCTTGGAAGGAAAGTTATGACCAACCTTGATAATATATTAAAAAGCAGAGACATTACTTTGCCAACCAAGGTCCGTCTAGTCAAGGCAATGGTTTTTCCCGTGGTCATGTATGGATGTGAGAGTTGGACTGTGAAGAAGGCTGACCGCCGAAGAATCGATGCTTTTGAACTGTGGTGTTGGAGAAGACTCTTGAGAGTCCCTTATACTGCAAGGAGATCCAACCAGTCCATTCTAGAGGAGATCAATCCTGTATGTTCATTGGAGGGACTGATGCTAAAGCTGAAACTGCAATACTTTGGCCACCTCATGCGACGAGTTGACTCACTGGAAAAGACTCTGATGCTGGGAAAGGTTGGGGGCGGGAGGAGAAGGGGACGACGGAGAATGAGATGGCTGGATGGCATCACCGACTCTGTGGACATGAGTTTGAGTGTACTCCGGGAGTTGGTGATGGACAGGGAGGCCTGGCGTGCTGTGATTCATGGGGTCGCAAAGAGTCGGACACAACTGAGCGACTGAACTGAACTGAACTGACTGAACTGATTCTTCCAATCCACAAACACGGTATATTTCTCCATCTATTAGTGTCCTCTTTGATTACTTTCACAAGTGTTTTATAGTTTTCTATGTACAAGTCTTTTGTTTCCTTAGGTAGATATATTCCTAAGTATTTAATTCTTTTCTTTGCAACAGTGAATGGAATAGTTTCCTTAATTTCTCTATTTTCTCATTATTAGTGTGTAGGAATGCAAGGGATTTCTGTGTGTTGATTTTATATCCTGCAACTTTACTGTATTCATTGATTAGCTTTAGTAGTTTTCTGGTAGAGTCTTTAGGGTTTTCTGTGTAGAGGATCATGTCATCAGTGAACAGTGAAAGTTTTACTTCTTCTTTTCCAATTTGTATTCCTTTTATGTCTTTTACTGCTCTGACTGCTGTGGCCAAAACTTCCAGAACTATGTTGAATAGGAGTGGTGAGAGTGGACACCCTTGTCTTGTTCCTGACTTCAGGGAAATGCTTTCAGTTTTTCACTGTTGAGGGTAATGTTTGCTGTGGGTTTGTCATATATAGCTTTTATTATGTTTAGATATGTCCCTTCTATTCCCACTTTCTAGAGGGTTTTTTAACCCTCCAGATGTTGAATTTTGTTGAAGGCTTTCTCTGCATCTATTGAGATAATCATATGATTTTTATTTTTCAGTTTGTTAATGTGGTGTATTACGTTGATTGATTTGCGGATATTGAAGAATCCGTGCATTCCTGGGATAAAGCCCACTTGGTCATGATGTATGATCTTCTTAATGTGTTGTTGGATTCTGATTGCTAGAATTTTGTTATGGATTTTTGCATCTATGTTCATCAGTGATATTGGCCTGTAGTTTTCTTTTTTTGTGGGATCTTTACCAGGTTTTGGGATTAGGCTGATGGTGGCCTCATAGAATGAGTTTGGAAGTTTCCCAACCTCAGCAATTTTCTGGAAGAGTTTGAATAGAATAGGTGTTAGCTCTTCTCTAAATTTTTGGTAGAATTCAGCAGTGAAGCCGTCTGGACCTAGGCTTTTGTTTGCTGGAAGATTTCTGATTATAGCCTCTAGTTCCGTGCTTGTGATGGGTCTGTTCAGATTTTCTATTTCTTCCTGGTTCAGTTTTGGAAAGTTGTACTTTTCTAGGAATTTGTCCATTTCTTCCAGGTTATTCATTTTATTGCCATATAATTGCTGATAGTATTCTCTAATGACCCTTTGTATTTCTGTGTTGTCGGTTGTGATCTCTCCATTTTCATTTCTAATTTTATTGATTTGGTTCTTCTCCCTTTGTTTCTTGATGAGTCTGGCTAGTGGTTTCTCAATTTTATTTACCTTCTCAAAGAACCAGCTTTTGGCTTTGTTGATTTTTGCTATGGTTTCTTTTGCATTTATCTCTGCCCTAATTTTTACAATTTCTTTCCTTCTACTGACCCTGGGGTTCTTCATTTCTTCCTTTTCTAGTTGCTTTAGATGTAGAGTTAGGTTATTTAGTTGACTTTTTTCTTGTTTCTTGAGGTGTGCCTGTATTGCTATGAACTTCCCCCTTAGCACTGCTTTTACAGTGTCCCAGAGGTTTTGGGTTGTTGTGTTTTCATTTTCATTCATTTCTATGCATATTTTGATTTCTCTTTTGATTTCTTCTATGATTTGTTCATTATTCAGCAGCGTGTTGTTCAGCTTCCATATGTTGGCATTCTTAATAGTTTTTCTCCCGTAACTGAGATCTAATCTTACTGCATTGTGGTCAGAAAAGATGCTTGGAATGATTTCAATTTTTTTGAATTTACCTAGGCTAGATTTATGGCCCAGGACGTGATCTATCCTGGAAAAGGTTCTGTGTGTGCTTGAGAAAAAGGTGAAATTCATTTTTTGGGGGGATGAAATGTCCTATAGATATCTATTAGGTCTAATTGGTCTATTGTATCATTTAAAGTCTGTGTTTCCTTGCTTCTTTTCTGTTTGGTTGATCTATCCATAGGTGTGAGTGGGGTATTAAAGTCTCCCACTATTATTGTGTTATTGTTAATTTCCCCTTTCATACTTGTTAGCATTTGTCTTACATAGTGCAGTGCTCCTATGTTGGGTGCATATATATTTATAATTGTTATATCTTCTTCATGGATTGATCCTTTGATCATTATGTAGTTTCCTTGTCTCTTTTCACAGCCTTTGTTTTAAAGTCTGTTTTATCTGATATGAATATTGCTACTCCTGCTTTCTTTTGGTCTCTGTTTGCATGGAATATCTTTTTCCAGCTCTTCACTTTCAGTCTGTATGTGTCCCTCGATTTGAGGTGGGTCTCTTGTAGACAACATATATGGGTTTCTTGTTTTTGTATCCATTCAGCCAGCCTTTGCCTTTTGGTTGGGGCATTCAACCCATTTACGTTTAAGGTAATTATTGATAAGTATGATCCCATTGCCATTTTCTTTATTGCTTTGGGTTCGAGTTTATACACCCTTTCTGTGTTTCCTGTCTACAGAAGATCCTTTAGCATTTGTTGGAGAGCTGGTTTGGTGATGCTGAATTCTCTCAGCTTTTGCTTGTCTGTAAACCTTTTGATTTCTCCTTCATATTTGAATGAGATCCTTGCTGGGTACAGTAATCTGGGCTGTAGGTTATTTTCTTTCATCACTTTAAGTATGTCTTGCCATTCCCTCCTGGTCTGAAGAGTTTCTGTTGAAAGATCAGCTGTTATCCTTATGGGAATCACCTTGTGTGTTATTTGCTGCTTTTCCCTTGCTGCTTTTAATATTTGTTCTTGGTGTTTGATCTTTGTTAATTTGATTAATGTGTGTCTTGGAGTATTTCGCCTTGGGTTTATCCTACTGGGGACTCTCTGGGTTTCTTATTTCCTTCCCCATTTTAGGGAAATTTTCAACTATTATCTCCTCAAGTATTCTCTCATGGTCTTTCTTTTTGTCGTCTTCTTCTGGGACTCTGATGATTCGAATGTTGGAGTTTTTAACATTTTCCCAGAGGTCTCTAATATTGTCCACATATTCGTTTTTCTTTTTTCCTCTCTGTTTCATTTATTTCTACAATTCTATCTTCTAGCTCGCTTATCCTGTCTTCTGCCTCTGTTATTCTACTGTCTGTTCCCTCCAGAGTGTTTCTGATCTCATCTATTGCATTATTCATTGTATATTGACTCTTTTTTATTTCCTCTAAGTCCTTATTAAACCTTTCTTCCATCTTCTCAGTCCTTTTCTCCAGGTTATTTATCTCTAACTCCATTTTGCTTTCAAGATTTTGAATCATTTTCACCATCAAAATTCGAAATTCTTTATCAGGTAGATTCCCTGTATCTTCCTCTTTTGTTTGTGTTGGTGGGCATTTATCTTGTTCCTTTACTTGCTGGGTATTTGTCTGCCTCTTCATCTTGCTTATATTGCTTTGCTTGGGGTGGCCTTTTCCTTTTCTGGCAGTTTGTGGAGTTCTCTTTATTATGTAGTTTCCTCGCTGTGTGTGGGGTTGTACGGGTGACTTGTCAAGGTTCCCTGTTTAGCGAAGCTTGTGTCGGTGTTCTGGTGGGTGGAGCTGGATTTCTTGTCTCTGCAGTGCAATGAAGTGTCCAGTAATGAGTTATGAGATGTCAGTGGGTTTGGAGTGACTTTGTGCAGCCTGTATATTGAAGCTCAGGGCTATTTTCCTGTGTTGCTGGAGAATTTGCGTGGTATGTCTTGCTCTGGAACTTGTTGATCCTTGGGTGGTGCTTGGTTTTAGTGTAGGTATGGAGGCGTTTGATGAGCTCCTATCGATTAATGTTCCCTGGAGTCAGGAGTTCTCTGGTGTTCTCAGGATTCGGGCTTAAGTCTCTTGCCTCTGGTCTTTGGTCTTATTCTTGGAGTAGTCTCTAGACTTCTCTATCTGTCATTTCCAAGGTGGTTCCCTCTGTTTTAGCTTCTGTTTGCTGGCCTCTTCAGTGTCTAATTTGCGCCCTGATACTAGGGGGCAGGTGGACACTTTTTAAGGCTCAGTTCAGTTCTGTTCTGGGAAGGGAGGAACACTGCAGACAAATATCTCTGGCGTCTGTGGGGAGTGCTCGCAGCGTCTCGGCCACACTAGGTTTGCCCCTGCTCAGCGCATGTGTTATCCCAGTCTATACTGCACAGGCTCTAGGTTGCTCTGCCGGGAACCATCCGAGGCTGGCCCTGGGTTGTATGTACTTCCCAGGTTTGAGTGGCTCAAGTTCAGTTTCTCGGGTACTCCACAAAGGTGCAGACTTGGTTGGGCCTGCGTTTTGTGCCTTCCCCGGTCTGAGCAGCTCAGGTGACCAGGTGTTTGACGAGCGTGGTCGCTGCGACTTATCACCTCCCCAGTCCCTGCCACTCGGTTTTCTGGGTGTACAACTGGCGTACCTTCTCAGGCAGGTATTGATCGGCCTGAGCCCAAGAAGTCTTGATTAGCAACAAGCCTGCCTGCAGTTTGTATCGGATGCCTTTCTGGGGCCACAGTTGCCCCCTCCGGCTCTGGCTGACCTCCCTGCCTGTCTCGGCGGGGGATGGGGGATGGGCTGACCGCAGCCGGTTCTCTCTGCTCAGCCCTTTGTTCTGTGAGTAGGGCTGGCGGGGTCTTAGGTTAGAGCTTTCTGCCTTTTTGTGGGGAAGCTATCCCAGTCTGCTTTGCTATCCCCAGTTAGTTCTCTCAGATTGTTCTCATGGCATTCAAGCCCAGTCCTCTCTCTAAGCAGTTCAGCCGGATCCTCCCTGCCCAGCCCCTGCTTGCTAATGGCGTATGCAGGCGTCTGCGCTGCTTCTCCGCTGGGAGTTACCGTTTGGCGGGTAATCTGTGGGTTTTAATTGTTTCTTTTCTTTTTCCTCCCAGTTATGTGGCCCTCTGAGGTTCCAAGGCTCACCACAGACTAGCCAGTGAGAGTGTTTCCTGGTGTTCGGAAACTTCTCTCTTTTAAAGCCTCCCTTCCCGGGACAGAGCTCCGTCCTTACCTCTTTTGTCTCTCTTTTTATCTTTTATGTTTTTTCCTACCTCCTTTTGAAGACAATGGGCTGCTTTTCTGGGTGCCTGATGTCCTTTGCCAGCATTCAGAAGTTGTTTTGTGGACTTTACTCTGCGTTCAAATGTTCTTTTGATGAATTTGTGGGGGAGAGAGTCATCTCGCCATCCCATTCTTCTGCCATCTTGTTCCTCTCACGATTTCATTTTTAATTCAATCAGTAGCTAGATCAATGGTCCAGGAAATTTTTAATAGCTGGGTTTTCTACTTGTTGTCAGGAACTCCACTTGTTGTCTGGTATGAAAGTTGGCAGGTCCAACTGCAAAATCTCAAACTGCCAAAAGTCTGAACATGGTTTTATTCTCAGCCTTTTTGACAAGCCTCTTCTTTATGCCAGGAGCCTCAGTGGATAAACAGTAACAGTCGTGAACGTTCCTTCTCTGAACCTTTCTGGCAACGCCTCCCCTGTTCCTGGTTCTAAATATTTTATAGTGAGATGGCCCCTCGCAGTATCCACTCCATCATGATATCAAATGAAGAAGTCTAAACACTGGCAACTACATATTTGAATATAAACTAGTAACTCTTGTCAACAAATCAGATACTGTACTCTACTTGTGATACAGTGAACTAATGATTCACTGCAGTTAATTTTTGATAACTATTTAAAAAAATACTAGAAAAATTATCTAAGCCAAGTAGCCTGTCCCCAAACCAAATACCTCCTGTTTCTGCCTGCTAAGCTGCTAAGAGGAACCATGTGCTTAGTTCCAGTCAGTGAGATGCAGGTGAAGGTCTGCTCCAGAGGCTTCTGGCAAAACTTTCTCTTTCCTAACATGGGAACAGGTATGGCTAGCATTGCCCTTTTTCCTTCTTCCTGCCTAGAACATAAATGTGTTATTTGGAGTTGTGGTAGTCATATTACAACCATAGAGTGACATGTAATGAAAGTAAACCTACAGAAGACAGACATTCCTTATACCAGGGATTTGGAACTGATTCAGGAGTACCCACCTGCTTCCAGTGGAATCTGTTACGTGGGAAAAATCAGCTCTTACTTGTTTAAGCCACTGTAGATGGACTTGTTGTTTCTTGCAGTTAAATGTAATCCTAACTGACCACACCAATCGGCTAACTTTTGAACCTTTAGAATTTAGTAGTAGTTATTCACTAAGAAGTAGAGTCGGCTAGATCAATTTCTAACTGACAGCTGCCTTAGTATTTTTCAGAGCTGGTAAATTCCAGGGATGTAAAAAACTCTTGTAAGAAGGTATACTGTGAAAATGCTATACAAATAAACTATTACAGCAATAAAAGTTTCTCCAGGAAGCTATCTTATTTATCTTGAATAAACCTCTTCATAGCCTAATATGGAGCCCAGTTCCCCAAATAAAAAGGCCTTCAATTAATACTGAACTGAAAGGAATTGAATCTCCCTAAGCCCACATGCCGGAGAAGGCAATGGCACCCCACTCCAGTACTCTAGCCTGGAAAATCCCATGGACGATGGAGCCTGGTAGGCTGCAGTCCATGGGGTCGCTAAGAGTCGGACATGACTGAGCGACTTCATTTTCACTTTTCACTTTCGTGCACTGGAGAAGGAAATGGCAACCCACTCCAGTGTTTTTGCCTGGAGAATCCCAGGGATGGGGGAGCCTGGTGGGCTGCCGTCTATGGGGTTGCACAGAGTCGGACGTGACTGGAGCGACTTAGCAGCAGCAGCAGCAAGCCCACATGCTTTTAACTTTACAGCAGATAAACAACTTCACTGAATTACTAAGAGCATTATGGGTATTCTCAGGTCAAATTTAACAAATGTTATAATTATTAGCAAGAGATAAGACATATTGTGTATTTTAAGTCAGAAGTGGCAACATTTAAAAGTTAATAAATTGTCTGCAAATACACTGCCTTATAACCTATTTCAAAGTTAACTTTTCTTACCTCCATGACAATGATAAAAGCCAGCTTGGCTGCAATCACATGCCAATAATAGATGTTGTGTTTATACTCTTGTTGGTGTCCAGGAGGGTACCGGAAATCACGATACCTGCAGAAAAGATGGGGGCAATTTGGGAGATCATTCTTTCTAATCAAATGTAAACAAGGGCCCATTAAAAAGGTCATACTTAATGCAACACTCTTTTAAATTGGTCATCTCATAAATTTTCTCCAAGGGTTTCTGGGTGTTTTTGTTTTTTTTTCGGCTGTGCCATGTGGGGTCTCAGTTCCCTGGCCAGAGACTAAACCTGGGACCATGGCAATGAAAGCCCAGAATCATGACCATGAGGCTACCAGGGAATGCCCAGATTTTCTCCGAGAGTTTAATTTGATGACAAAACCCTGAAATAACTACTCCAGTAATACTTCCTTTAACTTACAAGATGGTAATGATGGTTTCCATCTTTGTAAAAAAAAAAGAACAAAAATATCAAAATTTATCCCTGCTTCCTCAAAAGAGTGTAACTAAAACAAGTTACCATATTTTCAGAAACATGCTACAGAGAATATTACCTATTTTTTTATAGTTTTCTTACCTAGTTTCCTTGTTGTCAGACATCATATGCTATTGCTTGAGTGTATCTCCCTTGGGCAGCAAATCTCTAACTTTCCACCTGTAACCTATTAGACCTGGAAGTTTAATTACTCTTTAGAATTATGTAAAGTAAGAGTAAGCAGATGCAATGTGTGATTCTGAAGAGGCTTTGCTATGTGTAACCTAGAAACATTTATTTGGGGCTTATTTATGGTTTTTTCGTTGTGTTGTTGAGAATGTGAATAGGAGACAGCTTTGAGGAGTTTAAATTTTAAAGTCTCTTTAGGTTTTAGACTTTGACTGAAACAAAAAAAACTACGATACCATGCAGTCTAGTAACTTAGTTGATGTACACTGTCCACAGTTGATCTTATCAGCCATTAAAATCAATGCAGAGAGCTTTGGAATACTTCTAGAGAACACTGCTAGGCTGGGCTGAGGTATCAACCATTTTTGTCTCTGTATGGCTTTGTTAAGTGATGATACTAGTTTATCATCATTCGGTACTGTCAGGTTGTGGTTGAATAAAATATTAGTTGTAACAACTGAATCATCTTGCTTTTTGGAACTCTCGGAGTTTCTTAATTTCTAAGATATAAGACTTTCCCCCTGAATAAGTCTTTTTGTAATCGTTTGAAACTCTCATTCTAACACCGTGCCTTATGGGGGCTTCCCTGGTGGTACAGTGGTTAAGCATCTGCCTGCCAATGCAGGAGACACGGGTTCAGTCCCTGGTGCAGAAAGATCCCACATGACATGGACCACAGCTTCTGAGATGGTGCTCTGCAATCAGACAAGCCGGCACAGTGAGAAGCCTGCTCCCACAACAAAGAGGAGCCGCCACTTGCCACAACCAGAGAAAGTCCAGCAGCAGCGACAACGATCCAGCACAGCAGAAATAATCAAATAAATCCTTTAAAAAGTTATAGGAGTACTTTACATTTGCAAAAACTAAAATACAATCCTGCCTTACCGTTTGGCTTGAAAGTTTTAATCTACAGTAACTTTTATATTTTATACTTTTTGAAGTCTGATTGAAAAGAAAGCGAGGAAAAAAAAATCTAGCAACTTCATTTAAATACCAAGTAGAATGATATTACAATGAAAGTCCTTTAAAAGAAGACGTGTATTTTTAAACAGTTGTAAGTAGAACTTGCCTGCATGTGTCATATTTAGACTCAGCGTATGGATTTTCCTTGACTCTGCTTTTAAAGTCAGCAGTATTGAAGATGGAGAGACTTATGTTGATGTATCCTTCCATTGTGTAGTTTGGGTGGTCCCCATATGGTGGGATGGAGAAGGACCAGTAATATACCAGGCGGGGGATCATGTCTGATGTGAATGCAATGATCATGGCCTATGTTGGAAGAAAATGGTAGAAAAGGTATTAATTTAGAGCCTTTATAGCTAGGGTTAACAGACATGCCAAAATTACATTTTCATCAGTTGAGTTTTTTAAATTAAAGATTCAGAATTCTCAAACGGATATAAGTAGTGAATGTCCTAAAACTTTTGAGCAGCTGTTTTAAAGTAGTTTGTTTGCTTCTGGTCTTTGAAGGGAATGTCCAGCAGACCTGCAGTTCAAATGCAAAGCCCTGGTAGTTGCCTATTATGTATCTTAAGTACAGTAAGAATAATTGTAGACTAGGGTATTGTGGATAACTCAAGAGCCACTTGCATATGTTACATATAACATATTTTAAAAAATAGAATAAAATAAAATTCAATCAACCCTGGAGCACTACTTGATATAATTTAATCTTTATGCCTTAGAAGGTCCTTTTGCAAGTGAAATACTAAGATCAATAAATAAGCTGGCTTTATATGATTGCTTTGTAGATAAATAATTGATAAAACTGCTTTTTTAATCACTTATTTCTTAAAAATAAAATACTAACTGATAACAAATATTTTCCTTCAAATTTATCCTTTTTTCCCCTATAGTATCATGACTTGTGGAGATAACTCAACCCCACAGTCTGATTTAAACTTTCAGTAAATACTTATGTCTGTTGCTTCATTAGAGAGCAAGAATTATTTATTATTCAATAAAATATAGTAGCAAGAAACTGTGTTGGGATTGTTCTATTTTGTTAGACTTAGTGTCTAAGCCTTTCTACTCCCAAAAAGTTAAATGGATAAAGTCAGAAAGATTATAGTTTTCAAAAAACTTTAAGAGAGTTTAGTGTGTTTCCAGATTAAAGGAATAAATATGGATCGGTCTTAAATCTGAATCTGTGTCAGGCAGACATTCATTAGGATCTAAGTGAGTGAAGTCGCTCAGTCGTGTCCGACTCTTTGCGACCCTGTGGAATGTAGCCTACCAGGCTTCTCTGTCCATGGGATTCTCCAGGCAAGAATACTGGAGTGGGTTACCATTTCCTTCTCCAGGGGCTAAAGCTATTATTAATTACATGAATTCTCTCCAGAGTTCAAATATGGGCTTTAAACTCTCCAACATGTAAAACTGGTGTCACAGAAGGAGAAAGTAATGAATATACTTCAATCCAAATTCTATGTGAATAAACAAAGCTAAATGGTTCAGTCATTTCTGAAGCAGAAGCACAGACATGTTTTGCACAACATGATTTTAACAGTATTCATCTGAACATATGGTTTAGACACAGTGAGACCACAAGCCAACAAAGATCTCATGCAAAGCAAGAAAAACAACTGAGGGGCTTTTCCATTGCAAAATTTCCCCTACCAGAACCAGCTTTGTCATTTCCTCTGATGTAAAGTCTCTCTGGGTGTGTATTCTTGCCTGTCGGTGGTGGTGGTGGTGGTGGTGGTGGTGGTGGTGGTGGTGGTGTAAGGCAAGACTAATTTACTTTTCCCAGATTTCAATAGATTAAAATTTCCTGTTATCATTTAACTCAAATAGAGCTTTTTACAGAATCACCTGCAGATGTGCTTCAAGAAGCTATACAAATTCCAATAAGGAAGATAATTCTATTGTCTTCTGACAAGATACTTTTTCCTCCTGAATTAAGCTGCTCTGAGACACACTGCAAGAGCACAAATAAATGTAGTGTGCTTCATTTCCCATGCTGTTCCAAACACAATTTTCCATTTATATCAAAATAAATTAAAATTGGCCTTCAATAGCAGATGCTCTGGCATGACACAACAATGTCAATTCAGCTTATTTATTGAACCAGCAGCTTTAAAATGAATGATTTTATACCAAACTCTGGCCTGATGCCCTTTCAAATCCTGAGGAGCTGTTCTCTTCTTCCTCCTTCCTAAAAGTTCCCCTATTATGGAAAGCTAGCTGTTACTGAGCATGTGAGGTTGGGAAGGCACAAATTAGGTATGTGAGGGGATAAAATACATGTTTAATTCTTATAGAATTATATGCAAGAGGACCTGCACCTTGGAATCTCTAACATCTTAATATGGAAAAAAGGTTTGTCCATAGTTTAATTGGGCTTCCCTGGTAGCTCAGATGGTTAAGAATCTGCCTGCAATGCGGGAGACCTGGGTTCAACCCCTGAGTCGGGAAGATCTCCCGGAGAAGGGAATGGCAACCCATTCCAGTATTCTTGCCTGGAGAATTCCATGGGCAAAAGGAGCCTAGTGGGCTACAGTCCATGGGGTTGCAAAGAGTTGGACACGACTGAACAACTAACCCTAGTCACCATAGTTTAATTGATAATTGAGTAAGCAATTTTTCTAGTGTATAATAAGCCAGCACCTGAATTATAAGAACAAACAACTACTAGACGAGAACCAGTAGCACCAATCAGTGGGTACATGTGTGCCTGTGTGCACACACATGCAGGCAGACCAGCCTTGAAAATACAGCCAATATTCCATCTGCATTAATGGTGAGGAGCCATGCTGGGGTGACGAGGAAAAGGTGCCTCATACAGTTAAGACAGGATGCTTGAGTGATCGGGAGTAGGAGTCAATTGAATTTTCTGGTTAGCTGAAGGTCAAACAAAAACCTTTTAGTTCCAAACCCTGTTGCTAAAAATTTCCTTAAAGCACGTAACTCCACGTTCCAGCCTGGCTTCAAGTCATATAGTATATTGAACATGACAGATTCATACTTTTATGACTGTGGAGCTTGAAAGGCCTCACTGTCGTATTTCTGAACATCAGCCTACAAGTTTTGCAGTGCAGCGGATGCTGAAGGTGGGGGCTATTTGGGTGAATGGAAATGGATATAACCTCACAGTTGTTTTTGTGTGTGTGATTTACCAACTTTCTCCAAAAAGGAGAGACAGCAAGTGATCCAAATAAACTGAGGGTTCTTGGGGGGTAAAAGCTGGGTTAAAGATAACTTATTGTGTAAAACTGTGACCATGGTCTAGACAGTGACATATTGTAAAATTCTTGAGCCTCTAGTTTTGACACCTGGCAAAGCTTACGGAGTTGCTGTAAACGATGCTGTGTGATGAAGATGATAAGAGAGTGTGTGCATGCTTGTGTGCTAAATCACTTCAGTTGTGTCTGCCTCTTTGCGACCCTATGAACTGTAGCCCACTAGGCTTCTCTGTCCATGGGATTCTCCAGGCAAGAATATTGGAGTGGCTTGTCGTGCCCTCCTCCAGGGGTGATAACAGAGTAGCCACTAATACCCCCACAAGGACCAGACTCTGTGCATCCCATGCACTGACTCACTGAATTCCCCATACACCCTTTGTGGTATATAATAGTCTGAAAATATGTGACAGGGAATTATTCAATACAAATGATAAAATGAAGCTCAGAAGTGTTAAGGTCTGGGCGGATGCCCCTCAGCCGGGAGCCTGACCCACAGGCACTGCCAGACTCTCTTCTGTTTCTATAAGTGCTCTTGGGAAAAGGCAGGGGACTCAAAGCAAGTGGGACTTGATTAAGAAGTTAAAACTGGAATATTATTTTGTTAACCTGGGAGTGAAATTGGCAGTGGAATAAGGGAGGAAATAACCTTGAGTGTCTGGATTTTTCTGGGGAAGGAGGTTCTCTGATGGTCTCGCGTGGGAACTGCTCTGCTTGACAGCTCCCTGCCGACCTGTGGGGGCAGCAGTAGGGAAGCAGACAAACTGTTCCATCATCGGTATAGACGGTAACAAGTGAGTTCTGTTCCCTCATCACTCAGACACATGCAGCACATGAAGGTGCTCAGCCAATGACTAACACTGGATAGCAAAGACCAAGGGTGGGGCGAGAGGAGACTTGGGACCTGCCCGAAATCCACCTCCTTGAAGAACCTCTGTCCCATGACACAAGGAAGGTAAGGAATGATGGGGAATGCACACAGCACATACTTCATCAAGTAGTTACTAGTTTAAATTGATAGTTTGGAATATACAGTAAAATATGGTGGAATGACTGTTCTTATTTTAGGGTCTACAAACTCTAAATGGATAGATTTCTATTTTCATTATAAAAGCACTATTTGATAATACCTTTTATAGTCATGTGAGGATTAAAAGAGTTAGTGCTTACTGTTAATATTATTACCATGTTTCTATTGAATAAAACTAATAAATGAGCAACAAAAGCATAATAGTCACTATTCTTAGCAACTGCCTCTGTAAGAGGTCTTGTAAGTCACCAATAATAATTATAAACAAAATATATTAAAAAATAATAACAATTACAGTTACAGAAACTATGTTGTTTATGTGGACGAAAGTATTAGCATCTTCCTCCCACATTATGAAATGCCAAACACTGGATTCCTTAGGAAGCAACACTAATGCAGTTTTGGACTTTTCAAGGTCTTTACCCTGCGAAGCCTAGTTACTCACATTGGTCACCACAGCCAGAATTGCTATTCCTTGCATGATGGGCTGCCATGCTCCGATGTCCTGGGCTTTTTCTGGCACCATGCGTCTATACTGGGTAGTCAGTTTCCATGCGTCCACTCTTATTTCCAATATATTGTTCACCAGAGCCAACAGAGGGGCCAGTGGAAAAGAGGCCACAAATAAGGTGACGAACCCAAACTGAATAACTGTCAATGGAACGGACACACATCATGGAGTGGTGGATGGATGGAAGGACAACACATTCCTTTACTCTCATAAAGAGAAAGGCAAACAGTGAACTAAATTCCAAAGAGAAAAGACATCCATGGTAATAATAATGTTCAACAGTGAAAGAATAAAACAAAAGACAAATATAAAGTCTCTGGAAAGAAGTCTAAATATAGGTTGTTTACTTCACAAATATACACAATAGGAATAACATATTTAAAAATCTTTAATCAACCACAATTACTTGCTGGTAATAAACATGGGGCACTTTAAGTAAATTATTCATTCCCAGTGTAGAAATAATAGAATGGTGGGAGAGGATTTGTGATTTAGGATTAAAAAAAAAAAGAAAGAAAAGGGATATTGTGGAAATATCCAAAGTTAAAAAGAAATAAGAAATGTACCTTTGGGAGAATGTTTAGAGAATGTTGGAGGAAATATACAGAAAATAGGCAAATGAGCAAGCTCCCCTGAATCTGTGAATGCAAGGGCAGCATATTCTAAGAATTTGTGATATTACTACAAATCATGGAAATGTATGCAATAAGTGTCTTAATAAGTCAAAATATAATCCTTCAGGAGCTTTTATTTTGACATTGTGGCAGTGTGTGTGGTCATAGTAAGTTAAAATTGTGCTGGTGGTTTAGAGGTTCCTTTCTCTTTGTCTGAAATCTATCTGGCTTTGCTATAGACGGGCTGCAGAGACTTGGGGAGGGGGGTGCAGGGGGGCTTGACCACAGGGAGGGAGAAATGAGCTGTGATAAGGTCAGGGATCTAACTGGCAGAGCTTTGAAGTAAACTACCATAGGTATTCGTAACAGACAGTGGATGAGAGGAAAATTTACAGCCCCTTTAGGACTTCTGCTCAGCCAAGGGGCAGGGACCGCTCTGGCCAAGAAGGGCAAGACTGTGGAGGTATAGCTGGGTAGGAGGAGCTGACATTTGCTTCTGATCTGAGAGGCCAGAATGTATTGCAGAAAAGCAGTCAGGGTTGGAAAGACTTGGCCAACATACAGGCTGGGCAGGTGCCACTGTATTCAGGGAAATCAGACAGGCAAGGACCAGAGTTGGTGACATCACAGAGCCTGGCACGGAGAGGGATGTCAACATCCATGACTCACCCAACCCTAGAAGAACTCATCTGCCTCCAAGGGCCAGGCAAATAACAGAAATGTGTGGCATGCGTACAGTAACTGGCAAATTGGCAAGTGGATGTCCTAATGAAAGGTACCACATTGGAATGAGGGCCCCATGCTGCCAGGTCCCCTTAATACTCAAGAGAAGTCAGAAATTAGAGCTTTATTAGCAATAAATCCAGTTAAAAATCCAAAGGAGAAAAGACATAGTTTATAATGACAACAAAGGCACAGACTACTTAGAAATAAATTAGTGAGAAATGTTAAGATGGTTATGATAACTGACTTAAAAATAGAGAAAAGTAATGATGAATGAATGGTATGATACACCATACTCTTAACTGGGAAGATTCAAGTTTGGGGACATATTAAATTCCTTCTCCAAAAGTAAAATTTAGAATTTGAATGCAAATTTAGTTAATACTTCCAAGTGGATTTAAGGAAAAAAAGCTGAAAGTTGAGGCTAAAGTTCTTCAAAAACCGTATACAAGTACACAAGCAAAATAATGAGGAGGGATGTTTAAAGTAACAGTGTTAGGGATATTTCTGCAAAAGGATTAAATGGGACCACTTCTAATAGATATTAATGTATATTATAATGCTATGGCAATTGAAACAATTCAGAACTATTGTGTTAATAGACAGTATGAATTAAATAAACTTCAAGAACGGATGGAGATATTCATCGGATTTCAGTATATTATAAAAATGATGCTTCCAATCAGTAGATTCAAGTAATTAGCTAAATCATTAGAGAGCTGGTATGGAGTATTCACTTTTGATATCAAAAGAAATTCCAGATGGATTAAACATTTTTAATTAAAAAAAAAGTAGGAAAAACCAAGATGGTTTAATCTCTTCTGGTATTTAAGTGAGAAGAACTTTCTAAACAACTTTTGAAACCAAGAACCACCAAGGCCTATCAACTTAGCAAGGCAAAAAACATCCATTGTAAAAACAAAAATAACCCTCGCCTGAAACTTGCTCATGATCCTGAATTGCTCTCTGATATGCTTTCTTTTTTATTTATAAGTCACGTTTCTCGAAGAAGTCCCTACATTGATTATTTCTCTGCCATTCAGAGCTCTACGTCTTCTGCGGCCCTCACCATGGCACTGAAACTCGTTTTGCTCACTCTGTTGGTGGATGCACATGCCAAAGCCAATGTACATTTTCAGTCCCTGTTTATTTGATTACTAGGCAGTTCTCTCCCACCCCCCCAGGCAGCTTTTGACATGGCCAAATATTTTCTTCTCTGTGGAATGTTTTTCCCTGTTGATTTTTGTTTACTTAAATACTTTTAAAAAACCAAGGTAGAAGTGTGTGTGTACATACACACATACATACATACACATTTTACTTTTAACTGCAGGATAATTACTTTACAATATTGTGATGGCTTTTTGCCACACGTCAACATGCATCGGCCGTAGGAATACATTCGCCCCCTCCCTTTCGTACCCCTCTCCCACCACACATATTTTCAAAGACTGTCTAACTATAGTGCTTCTTATATTTTTCCCCACAGTCCTAGCAATTATGGGGACTTGAGCTCTTTTTTTTTTTTTTTGCCTCCCTGTCCCTTTTCATTATGCCCCTTTTAGTTGATATTCATCTCTCTCTCAAGTAAGGTTATATATGTCTCTTTGTTCACACAAGTCTCCACCAGTTTTCTCCCAATTGTTCTTCTCTTTGTGGATTTCTTTCCCCAGCTATACCCTTTAAATGGCCCCTTTCCCCAGGGCCTCCTCATCCATTCTCCGCTTGGCAGGCCTGAATCATCCCCATGGCCTCAGCAATAGCTTCTCTGAGCTCCTGACTGATGAATCCAACTTAATAATGGACCACACCTCTCTGGAGTCTCATAGACACCTCACCGTCACAATATCCAACTTAGAACCGTTTCCTCAAAACCAGCTCCTCTCCTTGTATTCCATCCAGGAGACTTGTATTCAGTCTCCTGGAAGTTATCCCAACAATTCTATTCCTCACCTGCCACACTAGTCATCTCTTTAACACCTATCAAATCTGTCTCCTTTACCTAAGCCCATAGACTCCACTTAGGTGCTTTTGTCTGGTTACCTGGTGTGGCCCCTTATATATCCTCTTCCCACCAAATATGGGCACCACATAAAATAGTATCTTTCATTCTGCTGCCAGAATAATTGGATCTTCTTCAATATACACATTATGCAATTTTATTGCTTACAAATATTCCAAAGTGTCTGTATTTGTTTAAGGATAAGTTCAGGTGTCCTGGCTAAGCACACAAGACCCATCAGGGTATAGCCCTTGCTCACCTGATATTTCTACCTACGGATCCTTGGTTCTAGCCATACCTTGTTTACTTGCCGTTCTCTGAACTGGCCAAGCTGTTTCAGGTCTTGTGACTGCATCCATCTCTCTGCATGAAATGTCCTTTATCTCTATCACACTTTTGACAGCTACCTTCAGATCACCCTTCCAAAATCTAGTTTAAGTCTGATTTGTGCTCACCTGATTAGCAATCTACCAAGTGCTCCCTATCCCTCGCTTGGCCCTGGGAGGCCAGACACCAAGTTTTACTTGGCTTGGTATCCCGAGCAACTGATACAGTGTTTGGCACAGCAGCTGCCCAATGATTGTGAGATGGATGGATGGATGGATGAATGACTAAGTGATTAAGAGATGAGAGGCCTACAAATCCTTCCCAATTGTCCAGCTGCCATTTTGGAATGTTCATTCTGCAGAGATGAGGAAGCATCAGTGCGGGCGGTAGGCAGAAACAGAGCAGAGATGGGGGAGTGGGGGGAGACAGGCCTGGTCCTGGGGAGTGTAGGGGATGCTTGGGTGGGTGTAGCACTGTAGAGGGCAAGAAAGGAGCAGGTACAAGGAGATGCTGAAGAACCAGTGATATCAATTACAGCACATTAAATGGAGAAAATAATACATGAAGGTAAGATCAAGTGAACGTGCAAGGATGGAAGAGGCAGGACCAGAGACTGACAGAGCCCACTTCATCACTTCCCTGCATTTCATTTATTGCACCTGCCCACTGGGAAGGTACCACTAAGTAATCAACAGACTGGTGTTTATGCTGTATAGTGTTCTAAGTACAAAACAGTACCCTATGGCTTTTAGATTTTAAATCTGACAGACAATTCTTTCTCCTATGTCCTGTGTCTGAGTTCTCAGCAGTCAGGACCATATACTTAGGGAAGCAATTTTGGTTAACAACCCAGGATTACTCTAATAATCTCAAAGGATGGTGGGGAATTTACTACCAAAATAAAAGAATTTCACTCAAAAAAACATAGGCCATACAGAAGCTGGTGGGGGCTGCTGGGGCAATGCTACTCTTCACTCAATTGACAGTTGTATTTGTGTGTGTTGAACTCCAAGCTCAAGTCACTTAAATAAATATTCATGAGGGTCCAGGCAGCAGTGCTCCAGCTGAGGACTGGAAGATGCAGGCCTGAATGCTACTTTCAACAGGATCAGTCCAGCTTGGTAGAGAAGCATGCACACAACCACGTACCATCAGGACAAGAGTCAAGTGCTACTGATCCCAGAGAAGAGAGCAGGAAACCTGTGTGAAAAGTTGAGGGTTCCTGCTGAGGTTTGGTAGGAATCCTTTCAGGTAGAAAAGAAGGGAAAAGTTTTTCCAGGCAAAGGGGAGTTCTAGTTCCCTTCATGGGGACCAGAGCTGGTGGCCGCTCGTGAGTCCTAACCAAGCATGAGGGGAGGCCTTCAGGGTTGCCTGTCAGATGACAGTCCTCTTCAGCAGCTAAGATGCATAATTAAAAAGGTAGATGATTCTATCATTAATGAGTAAACTGTGGGGATGCACTCACCACCACAGGCACTCTATGTTAACTTTAGAGCAACAAAAATAATTCAAAAGGCATTTGGAAATTCTATCTCCCATAAACCCAAAGAACAAAACATAGACTTCACTCTGGTTTCGAATAAAGAATAACACACTGCCTATGCTTAGAAACTGATTAATTTTCTAATTCATTAGGAATTATGTGAATAATAGGAAAACAATTTAATAAATCTAAAAAAAAATTGGGGGAGGGATAAATTAGGAGTTTGAGATTAGCAGATAAAAACTACTATATATAAAATAGATAAATGACAAAGTCCTACTGTATAGCACAGGGAACTACATTCAATGTCCTGTAATAAATCATAGTGGGAAAGAAACAAAACTTAAAAATCTCTCTATAACCACTGTTATTCCATCCTGTCTTATGCAGGAGGGTGAGGCTGAATTATTATTTTTATTATTTTTTTTAATATAGTTTCCTGCATGAAAACAGCAAGACCTTGTTGTTCATTTTATATAAAGTAGAATGTATTTGTTAATCCCAAACTCCTAATTTACCCCTTTCCCTTTTCCTTTGTTTTCTATGACTGTGAGTCTGTTTCTGTTTGTAAATAAGTTCACTGTATCATCTTTTTAGATTTCACATACAAGTGATATATTTGTCTTTCTCTGACTTACTTCACTTGGTATGATAATCTCTAAGTCCATCCATGAGAGGCCAAGTTATTTAGCTGGTAATTATTTTAATGAGACTATTCTAAAAGTCCTATCAATTTCTCCCCAAAGCATGACCATATAGCTTTTGTTTTCTATACCATTTATTTGACTAACTACAGAAAAATAAATTTTTTCCAAGTATTTTTTTGTGTTAAAATAACAAATGGTTCTGCCACATAATATTGTTGTTATTAATGCTGATAATGGCTCCAGTAAGAAATATTTACAATTATGACTCATTTTGGAATACAGATAATTGTCTTGTAGTCCTTTTGAAAATAAACAGAATAAATAAAGATAGCTTCTACATTATGGACTACAGCTACACCCTTAATTGAACCTGGTCATGAAACATAACAAAAGCAGAAAAGAAATTCAAATCAGACTTCTTGCTGCAAAGCAATGACTGAAGAAACTACAAGAGGAACCATTCAGAAGCAGATGTATGTCCACATATAATGTATGTTTTTAAAAGCAATTATTTTATATATAGAACGTGACTTAATAAAAACCTCCCTCTATCTGCAGACTTATAAAGGAACCACAAAGGGGTGTCTCTGCAAACACACAAACCTGCATGCATAAATGCAATACCTGTCAAAATCCTTTCCTGTTTTCCTAAGCTTAAAAAATTGTAATTCAATGCAATGGTGAGCTGAAAGGGCACAGATACAAAACATGTCCATTGTTAGCCTTCTATTAGATAAAAGTGTGTCATGCATAATAGAAAAGACGGTGTTTCCAATGGAAATCTATTTTGAGATGCATTCATTTAAAGGCAACCGACAGCTCAAAATCAAGTTCAAGTGACGAGAAAGAGAGCCCAAGCAAATACTACAGAAACGGACAAAGACATCCAAGAAGGAGGGAGTCTGTACTAAATCTTAATTCCAGACCAGCAAAACAGTTTCAAACTCAAGCCAGTGATTTGCCATGAGGTCACTCAAGGAATTAGGCTGAAACCACCAACCAGAAGCAATAGATACAATGTCAAAGGCAAGTGTGAGATGTGGAGGGGGTTGGGGGGACCCTGTGACCCTTGTTCCCATGGGCTTCTTGGACAGGCTTGCTCACACGAGTCTGTTCAGAAGGAATCGGCCAACAGCTGTGCTTCATGAACTCCAGCCAGGGCTGAGTCACGGCTAATAATAGCTCTGAGTTCATCTTTAGACAACATGGTAAGAATCCTGAGAATTAATGGTGAAGATGTACCTCAATGAATATTCCATTTCATTGCTGTGTAATAAGTTTTCAGCTTTGTATAACACAAATATTGACAAAGATACACACAGTCACCGTATTTGAAAGCCTGACTGTATAATTTTATCTAGTGGCGAAAAATGGACTCCATTTCAATAGGCTAGATAATAATTTGGCTCTATAATCGATGCTTTGGGGATCCAAAGCGTGTTCCAATATATTTCATTAAACCAAAATTTCACTAGTGACTTACTCATTTCAAGATATTCATAAAATAATCCCAGTTTGCCCATGGGCTGCAGATGGTAGTCTTGTTCCCATCGTGGGGTTATCTTTTCTGCTCCTGAAGCAGTGTGACACCGTCCAAACACGTTCATGACCCAGCTGCCAAAAAGATCAAATTATCAGTCAGAATACTGTCAGACCAAGAGCCTAAAAGTATTACTGATATTTTGAGCTGAACACATCATCTGTCCAAGAATTCAATTTCTTGTTTTCATGCTAAATTTATTTTTATATCTGCCTCTCTATCCCAAAATATTTTGAAGAATAATATTGACTACATACCTGGTTTTATCACAGCTGTAACTATGATTTGTCCTCCAACCTCCTATTCATGTGGGCATTTTAGTTTTTTAAAAATACTCTTCCTCATTTGATTAACTTTAGCTTCCCCCCACCCTGCCCCCACCATTTTCCTGCTATTATCCAAAGTGATCTTTCCAGACTGAAAATTACCAGAGAAAATAAACAAAGCATAGAGGCCAGTGTGCATGTGTGCTCAGCACTTCTGACTCTGCTGACAGGAATACTGGAGTGGGTTGCCGTGCCCTCCTTCAGGGGATCTTCCTGATCTAGGGATCAAACCTGCGTCTCTTGTGTGGCAGGCGGATTATTCACCTCCTGAGCCATCAGGTAAGTCTGGAGGCCCGTGTGGTCCAGGGCAAAGAGAAAAGGAAGTCTGTTGACTGTGGGGTTAAAGCCTGAGACACCACAGTGAGGATTTGGGCATTTTTTTACACTGAAGGAAGTGGGGAATCATTGAGGGCACTGTGCAGAAAAGTGACATACTTTGACTTTGGATAAGACAGATCCAAGGCCCTATTTTCAGCTGAACAAATTAAAGACCAAAGATGTGACATGTTTCCTCAAAGTCAGTGCAGAGCGCGGAGGAATCCTGGCCTCCACTGGTGGCCCAGTGCTGGAAGCTGCCCTGCAGAGCAGTCCTGTGTCTCCTCTTGGGTTATGTGTTTTTCTTTATCAGAAGATTCTGGGCTAGCTGAATGCCTCCCACCCTCACCCCACCCCCACCCCACCCTTTTTTAATGGCAATTTCTCTTGAAAAGAAATTGGAAACAGTTGGCGTTGAAACAAGGTGTGTGCAGCTCTAGCTTATAGGGCTGTTGTCCCCTGAAATAACAGCTGGCTTGTGGTTTACTTGTCGAGTTCATCAGAAGATGCACCACAACAGCAAATAACGTTAGCATCTGGTTAAGCTCTGGCTGATTGCACAGCACATTTATGAGGATTTCACTGTAAAGACCACTGTTTGCGTTGCACGTGAACACCTGTATGTTCACACCCAGCCACCCACCCACGCAGAGTGTAAGATGTGAATCACAAACAGCTGACCATGCTGGGCTTCCCACTGCTCCTGACCTCAGTGTTAATTGCTCACTGACACTTCCCCAGGCTTGCTAAGGGGAGATTTCTCTACAAGCAACGGTGCCCTTGGCTTCACAATCTTTCCCCACTTCTTTCTTCTTTGACATTAGGGGAAGAGCAGGAGGCTGTGGAAGTGGAGGGGATATGGGTTCAGACATATCCCTGGGTCTGAATCCATACTTCATCACTTATTCATTATAACTTTAGTCAAGTTTACATAAAATGGGGTGATAAAACCTACAGTGCCCAGGGTTGTTGACAGAATGAAATGACTCAGAGCGGATGAGGATTTAGCAAACTTCCTAACACATCAAAACCCCCTGTGTGAGATTTTCTTTTGACAAACAGAGGCTAATTGGCTGAGGCCAACAGTAAATGAGGGCTAAGTTACTTAGAGTCTTGGCTTGCATCTCACTTCAGCACTTACAAGAATGACGTGGAGCACTTGTTGCTGGTGTTACTTCCGAGGCCACAACCCGGAGCTCTGTAATCAGTCAAGTCTGAGGTTTGGCCGGGAATGCGCCGTTCTTCAGACATTCCAAGGGCCCTTGTGGTACACGTGGCAACGAAGACCACACACATCCATCTCCCTTCATGACACCCAAACTCAAGATCACTGGGTTCTATTGGTTTAGTTTTTGCTCTGCCCTCACACTTTCAGTCTCAGCCTCTCGCGAAATCCTCTCCAGGCTCCAGAGAAACAGGTCTTTCACGGTCAGGGACCCAAATCCATCATGACTTGGATTCAGGATGAAACTTCTGTCCTGGCAGCCACTTGCATGACTAACTCATCTGGCGCTTGTTCCTTGTACTGTACTGCTTCCCACCACCAATCATATTAGGTCAAATCAGAAGTCCTGACTAGCTTGCTTTTCTGAGCTTCACACTCTGAGCCTTGCCCAGTCTGAGTTGAATCACTCATCTGTAGCAGGAAATCTTGGTTTGAAGTCCATCTGTTATTGTTTGGGGTCTTTTGGGTTTTTCTATTGGGTTATGAGTCTAGTACAGGAATATCAATTTAATTGCCCATGAGAATTGCCTATAAAACTTTTTAAAAGTATAGACACACTGGATACTTCTTCCCCTGGTCAAGACTGGGGAAAAAGATTCTTCCTCTAAGCATGAGTTACAAAGTAATTTTCTTAGGAATGGGCCATGCATATTAGTCTTAAAATATAAAAAATTGTCCTTTAGTGAGTATTTACTACATGTAAAGTGTGGTGTGAAACACTTTACACCTCATTTTGTCTTTGTGTCTTTATTACCACATTTTATCCATATATTATAGATCATCACCATTTCTGTTCAGGATATTTCCACTTGCTAATTTTGAATACAAGCATCCTTCACTATCTGAATCTATTTTACCCCTGAGTTTACTGTTCCTGAATTTTAAGACTGAGTGTGTAGAGTGAAGAATACCTGTACTTAGGATTCTCTTATTGTATGTCTCTGATTCATTCTCTAGTCAAATTATATCTAGACAAGAGATATTTCCTCTTGTAAAAAGTCTGCTTTTTCTTATTATCTAAATAGGAATGTTCACTGTGGAAAATACACAAAACATATAAAGGAAGAGAATTATAGCCATCCATTATCTAAACACCAAAGAACAATGCTAAGGCATTTTGGATGCTTAACTCTGTTTTTTTTTTTTTTTAAACATTTTATCATAAAATTTCTTCAGAGTGAGTAGCTTAATGCAGGAACTGTACTAGTTTTTTGTCAAGTACAGAATAAAATTCCCAGGAATGCTCCAATTATCAAAAAAGGAAGTGAGGTTGGGAAGGCCAAAGCGCTCTAGGCTTGTTCTCTGGGTCCAATGAACAATTCCATTCATTTACTGACATTTGTATTTGAAGCACAAGTCACTCATTCACTCAGCTGGCTCTGCTGAGGACCTACTAAATGCCACGAGATCTCCCCAACCCCCTAAAGGGAACCTAAATCACAGCATCATATGGCCTTCATCTGCTCTGAGAACCCTATGCAAGGACCGCAAGTGGAGCTGAGGGTGGAAGCAGGTGAGTTTCTGGTGAAATTCATTTCACGGGTTACTCAGACAGTAAAGAATCTGCCTGCAATGCAGGAGACACAGAAGAGATGTGGGTTCAATCCCTGGGTTTGGGAAGATCCCCTGGAGGAGGGCATGGCAACCCACTCCAGTATTCTTGCCTATAGAATCCCCATGGACAGAGGAGCCTCGCGGGCTGCAGTACATGGGGTTGCAAAGAGTTGGACATGACTAAGCAACTAAGTATGCTTGCTCCTTTTGACATATTTAAATGGTGTGAAAACAGCCACTAACTTTTGCAAGTTTTCTTTCCCCTTTCTATGTGTTTTTGGAATGGGTGTAGTTCTGACAGCAAAAATAACTGATATATCTCTATTATGTTAGGGTGCTGCACGAAAAGGAAGGAAGGAAACTGGCACCTTTATAAAGAACAGAAGCTAGTCTCTAAATTGCCTAATTTAAAAAAAAACTAATTTATTTATTTGGTTATGCTTGGTATTAGTTGCAGCACATGGCATCTTTGATCTTCACTGTGTCATTCAGGACCTTTAGAGGCAGCATGTGGGATTCAGCTCCCTGACTGAGGATCAAACCCTGGCCCCTGTATTGGAAGCACGGAATCTTAGCCACTGGACCACCAGGGAAGTCCCTAACTTGCCTAACATTTAGCACTCCCAGTTGTCAAAGAAGGGAAAAATAATTCAAAACACACTACCTAAATGTTCTAGGCGAGTAATAAAAATACCTGAAGGCAAAGTTCAGCTCACAAGAATTTACAATAATGTGTTTCCTTGAAGTGAAGGTACAAACAAACCACTGACACTATAATGTATCCTTTAACTATATGAACGAGTTCCATTTTGTATGAATTTCTCAGTACCGGTTTAAAAAATATACCCTTCTCCTTGATTATTTAGATCATAAAGTGGCTCACTGATGAGTTATTCACAAACACTCAGTGTTACGTAACTAACCTATTTCCTTCAGAAAATGCTTTTTTTTTTTTGGTAATCTGAGTTAAGCTTTTCCTCTGTTTGATACATTCATTTTCATATGGAAACACAGTATTATTTGCACACAACCTACTTTTACTCATCTGGAAAAAATTTAACTGTGAGCCCAAGGTAATGGTTGTCTACTGCACAGTAGGGCAAAAAAGTATTCATTTCACAGCTAAGATCAGAATCTGTTTTTGAGGGGGATGGATGGAACTGGAGAAAAGAGGATGTCCTCATTTACAGACAGACCCTGATAATTCACATTGGAGATAGAAGATAAAGCTTCAGTGAAGAAATGTGGAAGGACATGCTGAAACCCAAAAGGTTTTGCTCTACAAAAACAGAAAAGAAAAAAAAAAAGACAAGAAATGAACTGCTCTACAAAGAGAATAAACAGAAACTTGGTAATGAGGGAGAGAGAAGAACGGTTAGGAGAGGGAGAAGAAAGGATGAGAAGGAAGCTGGGTGTGGTGGCAGGAAGAGAGGGCAGAATGATCATATTCTGGAGCCCACAGAGAAGGGTGATAGTAAGCAACAGCAACAAGATTCTCAGCAGGACAGTGGGATGAAAGACTAAAGAGACGGATTTTTGCATTTCGAGATTGCCTAAGTGTCTCCTCCATGCCCCAAACATCAATGAGGCCTGCTTGTGTGAGTGGCTCTGGAGGACGTTGAGAAGGTTGCATTCGGCATTCAGGCTGGCAGGAGCAGAGTACCGATGTGGGAGCAAGACAAGAGAGGGATCAACAGTTTTGTGACAACAGAAACTCAGAGCCAGAAATCATCTTGAAAAGGGTAGTGTGGCAGGCAGGAAAACAGTCTTCCCAAAGATGTCCACATCCTAATCCCCAGAACATATGAAAATTATGGGTGCAGATGCAGGTAAGGGTGCTAATCAGCTGACTCTATGAGAGACAAGACTTGATTATCCAGGTGGGCCCACTGTACTCAAAGGGTCATTACAAGTGCAAGATGGAGGCTTCTAGAAGAGAAGGTAGAGAGGGGTGTGGGAGGCAGATGTAACCACGGAAAAGAGTCAGAGACAGGCAACCTTGCTGGCTGTGAGATGGAGAAAAGAAGTCACAGGTCAAGGGATGCAAGTGGCCTGTAGGAGATAGAAAAGGCAAAGATACAGATTACCCTAGAGCCTGGAGGAAACAGCCCTGCCAGCACCTTGATGTTAGCCCAGTGAGACCTCTGCAGACTTCTGAGTTTCAGGACCCACGGGATATTAATATTCAATTTATTATTTTGTGGGGCTACCCCCCATTTTCTTCCAATAACCATTAACTGTAGGGATATTTATTAAAGCAGCAATAGAATATTAAGACAATAAGCTGAAATATGCAGAAATTGCAGGTGGCATTGGACTTGTCCACTCTGATATGGGATTGGGTTTCATTGAAAAAGACAGTGACCTTAGCTAACATCTGTTCTCATTTCCAGGAAAAGAACTGTAAGTCAAAACCTTTGTAGTTATTTTCGACAACTGTCTCCTAAACTGCTACACAGCCTGGTGCTTTAGGACCATAAGTGAACCTCTGTTCTTAAAAGCACATGGATTTGGAGCCATGGGGTTTTACATTTGAACCTACAGTAGCCTCTTATTGGCTATGTGAACTTGGGCAAACCATTTAACCTCAATAAGACATGGATTCTTCATCTGCAGAAGGGAAATAAAAATATGCATTGTTTGGATGATTAAATGAGAGTGTATATAAAGCACTTAATACACTGACTGGCATATACTTAGAACTCAACAAATTACTATTATGGATTTTTAAATGCATGTATAAAAGGTGGAGAAAGTTGTAACAAACTGAAAAAACTTAGTCTGAAGCTCCAACAAGGGCCATCTCTCAGAGGGCTATGATCTATCTGCCCCCAAGGATGGGCTAATAGGCAGAAACTATAGCAGATGGGGATTTATGTTTAATAGAAAGGTTTTAAAATATCATTATTAAACACTGGATACATGCACACTGTTGGTTGGATAATAAGCAGAGAGTCTACTCCATGTTAGAGGTGGGCGTGCAGCAATGCAGACATGCAAGGAAGTGAGTGTGATGGGTGGGCTGTTCTATCCTCAAGATTACACAACTCAGTACTCACGGAAGTAACACCTCTTGTATGTTATTCCAGATTGCTTTTCCTCCCATGATGATTATCAGCTGTGTTGTCAGTTCAAGTAGACACCCTCCTGGGTCACACTGAAATATTAAAAAGTCCCATTTAAATTTTAGATGGATCTAACATGAAATAGTCATTAATTTTATTTTTTTTCTGAAATTCTAGTTTAGGCTAAAAAAAAAGTAAGGAATATACAATGAAAATGTAAGGAATATACTTTTCATTGGGCAACTAAGAGAAAACACACAACAGTTTAAAATGCCAAGAGAATGTAACTCTATATTCACACCTCTTCATTTCTGTATTTTCCCAGCCAATAAACTGGATCTCCTGGATAACCCACAAATTTGCCCTTAAAGAATGCGATGTAGAAACATGAAGAGTAGTAGTTGACAAACTGGAATAAGAACATCTTCATGGTTAAGCTGTTCTCATAATCAGTCTGGGTCCTTGGGAGTTCTGTAGTTAAAAGAAATGTTAAGATTTTAAAATTGCTAACAGCTTTGAGACCCTAATCAAAATCATACTGATACATGAGTTAACATGATAAAAAAAATACAATTCACAGTTTCCATTTCAGCTGTTCTGAATTTCTTAATGTAGCTACAATATTAATTCCAAGTTTACACATTGTTGAGTTTCTCCCTTAGGAGAAACAATATCCCAAAAGGCAGAAAAACAGTCAATTGTTCCTTAAAATTTATAACCACAATGATAGCAAATAGGCAAGAAACAGATCCAACCAGTCCATTCTAAAGGAGATCAGTCCTGGGTGCTCACTGGAAGGACTGATGCTAACGTTGAAACTCCGATACTTTGGCCACCTCATGCGACAAGTTGACTCACTGGAAAAAGACTCTGATGCTGGGAGGGATTGGGGGCAGGAGGAGAAGGGGACGACAGAGAATGAGATGGCTGGGTGGCATCACCAACTCGATGGACATGAGTTTGAGTGAACTCCCGGAGTTGGTGATGGACAGGGAGGCCTGGTGTGCTGTGATTCACGGGGTTGCAAAGCGTCGGACATGACTGAGCGACTGAACTGAACTGAACTGATCCTCTTTCAATGTAAGACAGAAAATTAATGTTGAAAAGTATGCTAAATGATATTCTCTTGTCTTCCTGAACTGGAATAAGGTAGGTCTGTTGGAAAGGGAAACTTTGCTAGAAGCATTTGGGGGAAGACAAAATGGGTTGTCCTCCAAGTTTAGAATTTAAATCAGTCTTATCATTTTCAGAAGATGACCACTGAACATAACATTTTGGAGAACGACCCAGCCACATGCAGTGTGTAGGAAGCACTTAATTCTAGCTACTAAGCAGCTGCCTGGGATACAAGCCAGAAAGAAGAAACATTTACAACAATTGCCAGAGCTGATGAGAGTGGAGCTATATAAATATGAATAGCGTGGGGGGAAGACGCATAACAATCTAATGGTTTGTCCTCTCGGCAATGCAGGAGCAGATTTACCACTGGCATCATGACCCTCTTCCACTTATTAGAAATAAAGAGACTATTTACTTTCAACAATAGGGTACATAATGTAATGTAATTGAAAATATTATTCAGCACTGATCTGTTTACACAGAGCTTGGACATCATAATGACTGTCTTTGCTTTGTCCCTTTTACTAATGCAAACCTGGAGATAATTCATTTCTTGGACAGGCTGGAGAAAATATGTTTACACTTGAAATTTTTTAAAAATTGTAACATACTGGAATTGGAATGCCTAAAATATACAGTCTGTTTTTACTTGGTTCTAAAAATGGCTTAGAAAAGACCCATGTTATAGATACAAAGCAGGACCTTACCAAAGTTAGTAATCATGATTGCCACTTTCTCATATATAGTGTTCAGAATCATGATGATGATAAAGCTGATGAGGGAAGCAGTGATGGATGTGGCCATCTGTGGAGTTACATACTTCTGGATTGGGTCTGTTCCATTAGAGATCTTGCGAAGGTTTACAGAAAATATAACGAACACTGAGAGCCTGTAGACAATGATCCCAATAACGGAAGCAATGATCAACAGGATCTGAAAACACAATATATTAACACAGCAGTGTGAGACTCATCAATAATTATACTTTTACACTCAAAAACCGGCCCCATGCTGAAATGGACAACGTGCATTGCAAAGTGATGTAAATCTCACATAAGTGCCACAAGAGGGGTGAAAAATCAGACATGTTAAATTTCAAAGACAGCAGAAGGAATGATAGTAGTCAAAAGAATTGGTGCACCCACGGAAGATGCTAACAGCAGGAGCCACTGTGAGCAGGGAAGGAGGGGTATGCGGGAACTCGGTACTTTCTGTGACTTTTTCTGTAAACCTGAAACAGCTCTAAAAAAGAAGCCCTAATAAAAAGAGAGAAATAGAGAGAGAGAATCTTTACAGCATCTTCAAAATCGAGTACCTGGTAGCATGTTCTGGTAAAAGAAAAAAAATCTATGATCGCAGAACCAGTGAAAATATCCCTTCTAGGTATGGAATTACTTAGGTTATAAATGAGCGTTTTTTGCTCAGTTGTAGTCCATGGCAACCCACTCCAATATTCTTGCCTGGAGAATCCCCATGAACAGAGGAGCCTGGTGGGCTGTAGTCCATGGGGTCGCAAAGAGCCAGACACTATGGAGCAACTAAGCACAGCACAGCATAGTCCATGAAAAGGGTGTTTCCTTCCAACAGAGAACCTTTCACCGACTCGAGGGGGTGGGTCAGCAGGTGCTGGCTGCTGTCTTCATTCCCACAGCTGAGGAGACCCTGGGGAGAACCCGTGAAGCTGCAGAGGTGCCCCAAGGTCACACTGGAAATGGCAGCAGGCAGCTCTCTGCTGACAAACGCTTCACACACATTTTATACTTGGATCTTGAGATCTTAAACCGGCAGTTATTTATACCTGCACCTGCACAAGATTCATTTCCCTAATCCATTGTAGTTTTGACTGCTCAGACCCAAGATGAGTGGGGGTGTCAAACACAACAGACACTTCCTCACTAGGTGGGTTTTCTTTGGCCTCTGAACAGGGCACATTGAAGGTCCCATTTTTAAACTGCATTCCCTTCATCTACCTTCTTGGACACATTCCAGAAGCATGTATTCAGTGTCTCTGATGGCCTGTGATGACTGCCATGATAGAGAAAGCTACAGTGAATGTGAATTACAGGGCCAAGCAAATCATGTCATTGTTTCTTACAGTCACAGAGGGAAGCTGGTTTCTACCAGTCGGGGGCAGTAGAGGGAGCAATCACAAGCCTGGCCGCACTCCAAAGTTCAAATCCCAGCTCCTCCACTTAGTGCAACTTACTTAGTCTCTGGGGCATTCAATTTCCTCACCCATATAATGGGGGGATAATAACAGCAACTCATCTATAGGATTATTGTGAGGCTTCAATGAGTTACTACAGGTAAAAACAGAGCATTAAGCCCAGGCACACGAAAAGCACTATCTAAATTTTGGCTATGATTATGGTACCCAAAAGTGTTAAAAGATGTTTTCCTTACTTTTGAAGCCATTATATGAAGCATTATACTTCCTCCTCTAATCTCTCTCATTATCTCCTTTTCTGCACAGTTAAGGTTTTATATTTGTGAAAGGAAATAACATTGTGTGTGTATGTGTGAAAATTAGTTAAGGCTGAGAGAAATGTATTAGAGAAAGGAAATCAAGTCTTCCTCTCTCAGAACAACACATACAGGCCATTGAAATAGTTTTTTGTTTTTAAAGTCTGCTAGTAATTTTTAAAATTCAGTAATCATTAATAATTGAGATTTTAAAAATACTATTGCTTCAGCATCCACATATTTTTAAAAATCTTCACAACTGACCTGTGAGGTAGGTAGTATTATATTTCTTTTTACAGATGAGGAAATAGAGCTGCAAAGAGATGAAGCCATATGCCCCCAATTAAGCATCTAGTGAGAGAACTGAGATTCTCAGAGTCCAAGAAACAGGAAATTCTATATGGCACTGCCTCCTACATGATTGAATTCTAATTCATTTCAGAAAATTTACAAACTTGACATGTTTCCATTTTTCTTCAGAGCACTTAATGGGTTCAGTACTTCTTAAAGAGACAGGGAACCTTTTCATCCTCCTTCCTCCAGTTTCTTACATTTCACTTTTTCTGATCATGACTTTAATGTATGTTTTTAGAGCAAATTGGAAAGTACCCTGATTGTGGACACTGGACACTGGTTGCTTCTGCTGCCCGGGATCTGTTCCCTGTCTTAGAAGAGCACCTAGTTTTGTTTTAGGGTGGGGGAGCCTGGTGGGCTTCCGTCTATGGGGTCACACAGAGTCGGACACGACTGAAGTGACTTAGCAGCAGCAGCAGCAGCAACCTCCTCTCAATGGCGACCCACTCCAGTACTCTTGCCTGGAAAACCCCATGGACGATGGAGCCTGGTGGGCTGCAGTCCATGGGGTCACGAAGAGTTGGACAAGACTGAGTGACTTCACTTTCACTTTTCACTTTCATGCACTGGAGAAGGAAATGGCAACCCACTCCAGTGTTCTTGCCGGGAGAATTCCAGGGACGGGGGAGCCTGGTGGACTGCCATCCGTGGGGTTGCACAGAGTCGACGCCACTCAAGCGACTTAGCAGCAGTAGCAGCAGCAGCAACCTCTTCTCTATTTTTACTCTAGTGGTTTGGGCTCTACTGCCCACCCTCCCTGGACTCCACATGTAGATCCCAATTGTTTTGAGACAAGTAAGTGTTTCATCCTATTGGCTCAGCACCTGATTCAAGGACTGGCAAATAACCTACTAAGAGCCACCAAGATGTGAGAAGATAATGCCAGTGCCCACATGATAGATGAGCTTCCTCAGCCAACAGGGGAAACTGCTAAGCAGACCTTTCTTGGCTTGGATGTGATGTAAGATCTGGAAAACTGCAGCCATCTTATGCCCATGAGGGATGCCTAGCACTGTACTGGGACACAGAATGATGTCAGAACAAAACCAGCCTTGACATCATCTGGGCTACAATATCCTTGACTGAAGTCATACCTCAGACATGAGATTTTTCAGTTTTAAGAACCAAGAAATCTCACCCATTCCCATTTTTTGATTATTGTTTAAACCAACTGGAGACTGATCTTCTGTCACCTACAACTGAAAGACTCCAAATATCAAAATGAATAAAAGATAAAAATAGGAAAGAATGCATCTATATGTAGGCATAATTCCTTCAGAACTATGTACTCTTTGCATATAAAAATTATTTTACATATTAACTTGTTCATAAGCCCATCATAATCATAACATTTTTATAGGTCATAAAATATTTTTGTGGACATACTTTTTCATGGCTGTCCAATATTCTACTGTATGAAAGGTGGAAAGAAGACATTTTTGGCAGAGATTTTATATATGTATATATAATATTTATATAGCAACAAAAATATTATATATATATATAAATGTCTGATTAAATCCATGCTGAATTTTATCATTTTGAAATACTTCCTGATTAAAAGTTTTTAAAAGCTGAGTTAGTAGATTAAAGCAAAAGAATATTTTTGACTTTTGATATATACTGCCAAACTGCTTCCTAAGAAGGCTAGAGCAGTGTATAAATCCAACAGTCTAGGTATGAGAGTAGATGATCACTTGGCACTTCATCCTACAGAGTCTTATCACTTGAGAGGTGAAAAACTGTATTTCATTTTCACGTGCGCTGATTTAATTACCACTGAGGTCTGACATCTGCCATTGTATTTTTTCCTTTTTGAATGCATATTCATCTCCTCTGCATTCTTAACTCCTGAGATTTTTGGTGTTATCTTAGAAGTGCTCTGAAGTCTTTATGTATTGAAGGAACTAGCCCTTTGTCCTATTTGTTGACAGATATTTCCTCTGGATGTTCTGTTTAAATTTAGGATGCTTTTGATGCATAGAAACTGGGAAATACTTTCCTCTGAAACTTCTTCCACATCTAGAGATTGTATGTATATATCAATATCAATATTTACTTCTAATTTTTTATGATATTACTTTTTTAATGTTTCTGGAATTTATCACAGAACATGGCTTAGACTATGATTTCAATCTTTCCTTTCTTTTTTTCCCAAAGAGCTAACAACTGTTCCACTGCCATTTACTGAATAATCTTTACTGATCTCCCTGATCTGTAATGCCTTCCTTTTCATATGTTAAATTATTATTGAGCTCATATCTGGGCTTCATGTCCTGTTTTCTAACCTGGTTATCCCTGAGATAATGTTGTGCCATGTGCTCAGTTGTGTCCGATTCTTTGTGACCCCATGGATGGTAGCTTGCCAAGCTCCTCTGTTCATGGAATTTTCCAAGCAAGAATACTGGATGGGTTGCCATTTTCTTCTCCAGGGGATCTTCCTCACCCAGGGATTGAACCTGTGTCTCCTGTGCGTTCTGCATTGCAGGCAGATTCTTTACTGCTGAGCCAGCAGGTAAGTCTCTTGAGCTAATAAAACTCATTATGTTACTAATATGATTTTATTAATAATAAACCCCCAAAAGATGGATAGAAACAGCAAGGACCTAACGGAAGCAGAAGAGACTGAGAGGAGGCAGCAAGAATACACAGATGAACTGTGCAAAAAAGGTCTCAATGACCGGGATAACCTTGACAGTCTGGTCACTCACCTAGAGCCAGACATTCTGGAATGTGAAGTCAAGTGGATCTTGACTTACCAGGAAGCATTCCGTTCCATTTCGTCGCTCAGTCGTGTCCGACTCTATGCGACCCCGTGGACTGTAGCCTACCAGGCTTCTCCGTCCATGGGATTCTCCAGGCAAGAATACTGGAGTGGGTTACCGTTTCCTTCTCCAGGGGATCTTCCCGACCCAGGGATCGAACCCGGGTCTCCCACACTGGGGGCAGATGCTTTAACCTCTGAGCCACCAGGGAAGCCCACCAGGAAGCATTACCAGCAACAAAACTAGTGGAGGTGATGGACTTCCAATTGAGCTATTTCAAATCCTAAAAGATGATGCTGTGAAAGTACTGCACTCAATATGCCAGAAAATTTTGAAAACTCAGCAGTGGCCACAGGACTAAAGGTCAGTTTTCATTCCAATCCCAAACAAAAGCAATGCAAAAGAATGTTCAAACTACTGCACAATTGTACCAATTTCACGTTAGCAAGGAAATGCTCAAAATCCTTCAAGCTAGGCTTTAGCAGTAAGTGAACCAAGAACTTCCAGATGTACAAGCTGAATTTAGAAAAGGAAGAGGAACCAGAGAACAAATTGCCAACATCCACTGGATCATAGAAAAAGCAAGAGAATTCCAGAAAAACATCTACTTCTGCTTCACTGAGTAGGCTAAAGCCTTTGACTATGTGGATCACAGCAAACTGTGGAAAATTCTGAAAGAGATGGAATACCAGACCACCTTACCTGTCTCCTGAGAAACCTATTTTCAGGTCAAGAAGCAACAGTTAGAACTGAACATGGAACAACAGAATGATTCAAAATTGGGAAAGGAATACATCCAAGGCTGTCTATTGTCCTTCTATTTATTTAACTTATATGCAGAGTACATCATGTAAAACGCTGGGCTGGATGAATCACAAGCTGGAATCAAGACTGTCAGACACAGCAACAGCCTCAGATATGCAGATGCTGCTGCTGCTGCTAAGTCACTTTAGTCATGGCAGAAAGCAAAGAAGAACTAAAGAGCCTCTTGATGAGGGTGAAAAGAGGAGAGTGAAAAAGCTAGCTTAAAACTCAACATTCATAAAACTGAGATCATGACATCTGGTCCCATCACTTCGTGGCAAATAGATGGGGAAATGTGGTAACTGTGACAGATTTAATTTTCTTGGGCTCCAAAATCACTGCAGACAGTGACTGCAGCCATGAAATTAAAAGACACTCACTCCTTGGAAGAAAAGCTATGATAAACCTAGACAGCGTATTTTTAAAGCAGAGACATCACACTGCCAACAAAGGTCCACATAGTCATAGCTATGGTTTCCCCAGTAAGTCATTTATGAATGTGGGAGCTGGACCATAAAGAAGGCTGAGGGCCATAAAACTGATACTTTCTAACTGCAGTGCTGGAGAAGATTCTTAAGAGTCCCTTGGGCTTCAAGGAGATCAAACCAGTCAATCCTAAAGGAAATCAACCCTGAATATTCATTGGAAGGACTGATGATGAAGCAGAATCTCCAATACTTTGGCCACCTGATGGGAAGAGTTGACTCACTGGCAAAGATCCTAATACTGAGAAAGACCGAGGGTAGGAGGAGAAGAGGGCGACAGAGGATGAGATGGTTGGATGGCATCACTGACTCAATGGACAGGAGTTTGAGCAACTCTGGGAGATAGTGAAGGACAGGGAAGCCTGGTGTGGTGCAGTCCATGGGGTCACAAAGAGTCGGGCACAACTTAGTGACTGAACAGCAACAATATGATTTTATTAATAATAAACACAAAATTACTTTAAGTTCTGATATTTTAGAGCACTGTCTTTTATCTAGAATCATTTAAGACTTATGTTTTTCAGAAGTTATTATTTTTGATAGTTCCTATTACCTTCTTATTAAGGCTACTCTTGGAAAATTTTAGAATACTTGATGCCTCCCAACTGGTCTCTCTATTAGAAACTGGAAATCCTGAACCATGGATCTGATTTAAAGAACAGAGGTAAAAAGAGCTGGAAGAGCCATGGGAAGCAGGAGTTCCTGTGAAACCTTGAGAGCCACTCCACATGGTGGCTTAATTGTTCTCTGGAATCAATCTTTTTTATGAGACTGCACAGTTTCCAGCTCGACTTTCAGTTTTCTCAACATTTGAAATTAGATACTGAAAAAGACCTGTTGCAGATTCTCACCCAGAAGAAGACAGCACTGGCACAGAGGGTCACACGTATACACTTGCCCCATGTGGTAAAGGGAACACGCTCTTCTTCCTAATTAAAAAGGAAAAAAAAGTCAGTCGAAGGATTTCTCCAACAAAATGATCTTTCTCCTAATTGGTTGCTGTATCCTAGGTTTAATTTTTTGTATGTAAGTGTTCACAGAAATTTATTCATAATAACACAAACTAGAAAAATCCCAATTGCCCATCATCAGTCTATTCAAAGGATAAACAAATTGTAGTATATGTATGTAATGATAAGTTACTCAGTAAAAGGAGAACTAAGAATACACCAAACAGTTTGGGTGAATCTCACAAGGATTGTGATAATTAAAAGAAACTAGACACAGAAGACTACATCCTAGTCATTTTCATTTATATAAAAATTCCACAAAAAACAAGACTATAGGAAAAATCACTTTTTCCTACAGCTATAGGAAAAAATGATCAGTGCTTGTCAAGGTGAGGATTTCGAGGAGGATCTAGAATCCAAAATTATTAATATACAAGGGGACACTTGGCATAAAAGAATTGTTCTGTGTTTATGTTTCTGGTGGTGGTTACCTTCGATATGTTTCAAAATTTATCATATTTGTACATTTAAAGTTGATAAACACACATACATACACATACACACACATAGGGTTTAAAGATAAAATCATTAACTTATCCCAGCCTCTATAAACAGCAATGATACAAAATTAACATTTGACTTCCAGGAAAAATGCATTCTTGGGTGCTCTTAAAAAACACACGGTCTCAAAAGCCTAGGCTTAATTTTTTTAAAAAATTAGTTTTCAAACTCAGCCTCCTCCTTATTCAAAATTGCATGCTTTTTTTTTTTTTTGGTTAACAATTTCAAACATACACACAACAAAACCAGTGCAGTATTTATTTTACAAATAGTTTCTGAAAAGGCAAGTGTGAATAACATACTGTTTATCTGCTATGATTTGAGTTCAACAGTCTTGGTATCTGACAATGCTATTACTGAGCTTGTCTCAGATTTCAAAAATGACTGCAGTGATAGCAAAGAGCCTCTGCAGGACAGAAAGTTCCGCAGGTATCTGCAAGTACTAGGTATCCATTGTAAGTTTCCTGACAGAACTTTTGTATTAATAAAGTGTAACTCTTGAGTTTTTAGCATTTCTATTTTATAGTTTATATGAATATATTGAGGTTTCTTTAGAGACCCAATCAACCATGTGATCATAGTTGCAAACATATACATGGCATTTCCTTTGTTCCAGGTGCTATTCTAAGTAGGTTCTATTCATTAATTTCATCAGCTTACCACAATCATATGAGGAAACAACTCTTGTATTTCTGCTTTACAGCTGGCCAAACTATGGCACAGAGAAGTTAACAAATTTCCAGTATCACTCAGCTAGTAAGTTGTTGTGTTTGGATATGAATTCCATACATTTTATTCCCAGGGCCTCACCATAACACTGCTGGCCTCTCTATACAATGGAGGATGTGTTTGCAATAAAAGGAAAGTGAGGAATAAGAAGGAAAAAAATGAACCTTTATCTTCAATTTTTTTACCAAGGAATGCTACAATGGAAATTTAACTTATTAGCTGGCAATTTTAAACTGAAAATGGGTAGGTTTAAATTTCCAAAATGTCTTTTCCTCAGTATTTTTCATACATTGCAAATAACATAGGCATTTGTTTTTCAGTACTCAAAAACATTATGCACATCTGATTTTGTCTAAGTTTCAGCCTTCTTTTCTGAATGTACAATCTTTCACAAATACATGCTTTGACCCCAGTCTTTCACTGTAAACAAGAGAACTATTCATAATGGAAATTATTTGAAGCCTGTTACATTATAAAAGACAACTGTCACCTTCTGTTGGGTAACTGAACCTCATTTTTTTTTCCATTTATAAAATGAGGAGGTTGAACTGCTCTCTCCAGACCCTTTTAGTGCCAACATTCTGTAAATCTGCGATTCAATTTATAAAATCTATAGCTGAAGCCATTTTCAGATGCTCTTGGTAAAAAGCATTTTCTTTCCAAGAGTTATTCGTACTCAAAACCTACTGTCCTTATACTGATGACTGCAAATACAATCAGCTCTAAATTTTCTATGTTGATGGCAAGAAGCAATAATGCAGAGGATTTTAAAAAATCATCTTTCACTGACTTTGAAATGTTTACACAAAGAGATACAGAGTTTTATTTTTAAATTCTGCAGCAACAGTAAAAGCAGCATATTTACCTTTCTAGTTATACAAAATGCCTAGTATGGGGCCTCAACAAATGTTTCCCCTTTTCATCCACTGTCTGGTTTTAGGATAACAGTCACACTACTCTGTGCACATCCCAACCAGAAGGGGGAGCAGTGACTGAGGCTTAGTGCAAGACAAAGAGACAGCTAGTCTATGATGAAAAGTGAGCTGTAGGGACTTCCCTGGCAGTCCAGTGGTTAAGACTTTGCCTTCCAATACATGGTGTGTGGGTTCAATCCCTGGTCAAAAGGAGCAAAGGTCCTACATGCCTTGTGGCCAAAAAATGAAAACATGAAACAGAAGCAATACTGTATCAAATTCATAAAGGCTCAAAAAAAAAAAAAAAAAAAAGAGAGAAGGCTGTAATAATGAAGCTAAGTGTGAAAGACTGAGAATCAACTATGAAAACCAATGTGTTTTTCCTTCTATGTCACTGTCTATTATTTTTTGCATTTTTTTTTACTGGTATGAAAAGATACAAATCAGTACATCTTTTATACATTTCTCTCAGAGTTTATGTATTTTTCATTTTTACTGTTATTAAGAAAGAAAGGACCATAGTTGTCTCCTGTGTCCACTATTCTAAACAGTGCTCCTTCACTGTGGCTGTACATTAAAAATCGCCAAAGAAGCTTTAAAAAAATTTTTGTGACAGAATGCATCCTATTCCACTGAGTACCATGAGTGTAAATAGACAGAAGCTGGGCATCAACATTTTATAAACTCCTCGGTGATTCCTGTGTGCAACCAAGTTTGAGAACCCCAGCAATACATAGATTGAATTGCATGTAGGTGACACCCTCTTTACCTGAGTGATTTCATTTATCACCACATGAGTACACTGTGCCTCGTATTCTGGTCGGGCTTGTTCTTCCTGCTGTAACTCAACAGTGTCCCATTCGTACTCAAGTTCTGCCTGGCGCCGCTTCCAAAACTCCAAAAACAAGGTTACTAACAAAGAGAAACAAAAGCATCATGTGGATCTTCAAGGATCAGTGATGCTTCAGAAATCTGTACTCAATAATATTAATTACTCACAACAGTTTTGTACATGGTCAATAAAATCCAATTTTAATTATAGATGACACTAATACTTAAAAGAGAAAAGTGAGCTAATGTTTGTTTTTTAAGGAAAATGTTGATAATTTATCCAACTTGTGAAACCAGGCTATAGCTCATGGGAAGGGTAGTAGTGGGATGGTCAGAAGGCATGTGATCGTGTCTACCACTAAAGCATCTGCTACTAGAGCATTACTGCCAATAAAAAACACAGGCAACTATAATAATTCAAAGCAGTCCATGGTCCATCTTTTAGTCTGCTTCTCCTTGCATCCCTCTCCCTCATTCCCTCCAAAGGGCCTGGGGGATGAGAATGCTTCTGTGGTCCCCAAATCTTTTATTTTCTACCACCCAAGTCGCCACAATTGAAATAATATTCTTAAATATGTAAATATATTTTTCAAATTTGTATGAAGTATGAGTAAAATAATTTTTAGAAATCTTTATTATTTTCCAAGACTTGCCACTTCAAATACTAGACAGAAACAACACTAAGTGTGCATTGAAAATATGGTTTCAGGGTAAATCCCCTAGGCACTTCTTCCAATCAGACTGTTACCCATTAGCCCTTTCTACACAGAAATTCTGGAATAACCAGTTAAACCCACAAATATTTCTGAGTCTCTACTGAGTGCTGAGAATAAAGAGAAAAAAAGATACGGTCTCTGCTTCAAGGAGCTTCTAAGTGTACAGGAATGACAGTGAAGTGCCAGTTACAGTGGACTTTTAAGAGGGCTGTGATCTAGATAAGTGCTGGGTGGTCTGGGCACACAGAGTCACAATGTATTGATAACAAGGCTGTCCCGGAGAAGAGGGTCTCTGGGGTGAGTTCTGAGATGCCATAGAGCTGATCAGGTGAAAGTTAAGGCCATTTCCCCCAGGGAGCTGTGTGTGCAAAGGCAAGATGCTAAAGAGACACAGGAGCACTACTTTCCAGGAAGTTCAAATAGTCTGGAACTAAGTCCAGAGTGTGGTGAGATGGGTGGGGCCGCCAGGTGGACCGATGGCAGGGGAATACCACAAAGGACTCTGTGTGCTTTAAAGATGGAGGAGACATCAAAGGCGGTCAAGAAGGAGTAGAGGCAGCTAGACAGGGCAGGTCCAGGATGCTTCAGCTAGGAGGTGAGAGAAGATGGCATTTTAGCAGATGGACAGATTGGACACAGGTGTGATGAAAGGGGAAGATCAAGGATGCTTGCCAGGTTTCTATCTTTGGCAGTGTCCTGAATTCTAGTGTCATTCCCTGAAATAAGGAGGGCAGGAAAAGGGGCAAGTCTGAGAGAGAAGACTGATTCGGTTCTCATCAGCTGCCTGTGGGCCCAGTAGAGATGTCTGATAGGCAGATAAAAGTCGAGAACTCAGGAGAAAGACCCAGACTGAGCAGAGAAGTTGTCCTGTTTCCAGTGGTAACTGGGGCAAGAGTGGATGAGCTCTGCATGGACTATGGAGGGGCAGTTCTCACCCTGGCTGCATGAGAAGCACCAAGAGCTCTTAAAATGTTTTGAGCCTCAAGGTTCTGATTTTATTGATCTGGCATTGATTTTTGTCTTTGGAAAGCTTGACGGGGCAGTCAGGGTTAAGAATGAGCCTGCAGAGAACAGGGACTCTTTGGGAAGAGGGCAAACAGAGGCCATCTTGAAATCCTGCAGACTCTGCCACGGGCAGTTGGACATGTGGGGGAAACCTCACAATGCACCATGAGGAAGGTGAACTCAATGCTTCCCGATGGTGAGGACAGTGGAAATGCTCAATATACCCCCTCCCGGCAGTGTTTGTTCTGACTTCACTGATGTTCCAACGACAGCGGTGACAGTAGAGATAACCTGGACAGCGGAACCACGTCTGAATTCTGGTTGTGACATTTACTAGATGTCTGACTGCCAGTGACACGGCTTCCACAGCCTGAGCTCCTGCTTCCCTCTATGGAAAATGGGGGAAACAGGAACCAGCTCACAGGCTGTCCTGAGCTAAACGACATAACATTTATATAGACCCTTATGACCCTCTGAGGTAACTGCTATTACCACCCCCATTGTGGACATCAGGAAACAGAGGCACAGAAAACTTCAAATACTTGCCTGAGATAAGGAATCAGGTATCGAAGCAAGGCATGCTTGGCTTCAGAGCCCAAGCCCTTCTTACAGCTAAGCCTAACTTCACAAGCTGCCTGCTCCATAACCCGCCTCCTGCTGGCTCTGCTCCAGCACCCACTCTGCTGAGATGTCATCACTGCTTGCCTGCCCAGTGTCTGATTCTCCTCCTCCAGGACATGAAGCGAGTAACTGCCCTCTGTCCCAACACTGCCTCTGTGGGTACACTAATCCTCATGATGCCACTGCTGTGATTACCTGATGTTCACAAGCATATATGGGTGGCAGCCTGGCTTTCTGCCACAGATGCTGCTGTCAATGAACAGCATCTCATTGACAAAGAGCACAAAGTTAGTGGGGGAGGCCACTAATCATCTCCTATGTGGCTGGGAAGCTAGAAAGATTTCAACCAGTCCCCAGAGTGGCTCCTGCTCTCAGGACAGGCCTTTCTCCTTCTACATGCCCTTCCCAGAATGAAAGAGTTTGTTCCTCATTTATGGGTAAGACAGCACTTGTGACTCCTTGACCAGAACCTTCAAAGACAGACCACTTTGCTGGAATGGAAGCGTGGTACCGCAGCTCAGTTACTCAACAGCCTCATGTGTCTCAGACCAGTCAGTGCAAGGGATCCACAGCGGTGAGTATTCCGTACAGAGAGCGATGCCTCCACCACTGAGAACCTGCCCAGCCATTCACGCTCTTCCCCATCCAGGGGGAAATGAAGTATCCATGGGACGAAAGCCTTGAGGGCACCAGGTAACTGTGGACTAAGCTGTGACTGACTGGCCCTGCTCCCCATCTGACCCATGTTCGCCTCACACACAGATCCTCCAAAAAGAGATCCCAGCTTTGGGCAATGAGCCAACTCTCCTCGGGCTGCACATGAAGCAGAACCTCCACCCACTAAGACCCCTGGGCTCATACCACCACACACCTTATCTAACAGAAGACCCCTACTTTTTGAGAATTCTACTGCCAACACTGTATTACACCTTCCACCCATGAAGTTCTTTCCACTCTGTCTTCCCCTCTGCAGCTATGAAATCAGTCCAGAGCTAGTGTACACTCTGCAAAAAGGCACACACTTTATTCCCTACGCTGATCTCCACTTGTGCATGTCACAATGGATAGCATTCACACATCCTGACCTTTGTTGGCTCCTGCATTTATCATTTACGATGTCCGTGAGGGCAGGGATTTGGTTTTGTCCATGGCTGAAACACTAGCAAACAGCAGGCACTGGGTAAGTATTAGCTAAATGAATGTACTGTGGGAAGTCATTCCAAACACTGCAGGACTGCCACTGCCTGGGACAGCTGAAGGATGTAATCATCTGCTTGGAGGGCCAAGCTAGCTCCAGCCGCTCCCTGCTCTGCCTGACCGTCCACTGTCTACCGCTCTATGCTTGGCCCATCCTGAGGGCCCCAAGGAGCTGAGAGGAGGATGTAACTGTTGATGGGTGAGACTGTGGAGGCTCCAGCCCTTTGAGTGCTGGGAATTATTCAGGAGAGAGAGACAGAAAATATCACATGTACCACCCTGACTCATGGTTCACTTGACCCAGGACCACTCACCAGGGGACATGCTGGCCCTTTCCAACCTCAAGAAAGAGACTGCGGGTGAGAGGATGGTATCTTTCCTTTAATAGCCTCTTTATAAGGCTAGCCTGGAGAAAGCTCTCTAAAGTCACTTTGGATACGTTCCTTGTGTTTATGGAATCTCTCTAAATTTTGTCACTTTAATTGAAATATGAGAAATACAGCTATTTTTGAAATTTTTATTGATTTTCAATGAAGAAAATTCTTATTTTCTTCTTCTGCTAAGTAAAGAAAATTACTTTTCACTTCATTTGAAAGAGCAGCTTACTTTCACGAATTTATATCTTCAAACATAACTATCTGAAAAAAAAAACGTGTGATGCAGGACATGAAAGTCCTACTGTGTTTTGGTGCCTACAGGCACGTGGACAAAACGAACAGGACTGATCTCGTAAGGCTGGGCTTTCTTACTCCTGATCCAGAAAGAAGGGTCCATATCTGAATAGGTGAGGTAGGACCAAGGTTGTAGAACCATTATTTTCTAGCCCGTTTCTCAGATCCCCAGATAAGATAGTGCAATTATATCAAATAAATACTTCTGCATCCTTTTAAAAGTCTGTTACAACTTTATTACTATTCCCTGCATTTTGTCACTGATTTAAGGGCTGACGACAACCAAAGTACCTACAGAGCTCTTATTCTGTGATTGTCACTTTTTGTCTTTGGGGCCTCTAGTAATTTGCTGCATCTGCTTGAGTGTCATTTTCCTCATCTTTAGAACGGGAGCATAACAGCCATTCATCTAGCAACAGTATTAGCAGGATATGAGTGATGAAAATAAAACTTCTCTTCTCACAAAAAGCAAGAGAAGCAATTTAATCAGTTGCTATAAGGAAAGGACAGTGGATACCCTTCCCCTTCCTCCCTGAACTTGAACATAAAATGGATGCTTTTACCAAATCCTAAAGTTGACGCATTCTGAGTGGGAAGTGATAGGACCGCTGTGCAAGCCAGAAATGGCCTGATGAAAAATAATGAGTGGGCAGAAAATCCGCGAAAACTTTGAGGGCTTCAGGAATGGGTGGGAGTTTCTTAGTTCCTTGTTTCATAGAGCCAAGAACTCAGCAGGGTCCACGCCAGACTCCATAGCCCAGTATAACCACTCAATGATTGGAGTCTCCTGGGCCATGTGGCTGCTTGCTCACAATGCTGCATGTCCCAGAGTGAGAGCACGGGGACCTGGGGTGACTGAGCATGATGCCAGACAGGAATTTCCTGTTCTGTATCTTTTGTACTTTCTCTTCCTGCAATAAAACAACTGGTTGGACTCCAGAGGGGAGCACGGGACTTACATTCTCTGGCAAACCACATACCAGGCAGCTCTAGCTGACTGAGAGAGACACAGAATAAGAAGATGAACACAGAATATGAAACACAGAATATGTTTCATAAGAACATAGAATGAACGTAGAATAAATAAAGAAGGCTGCCTAGGACCATGGGAACCAAGACCAGCTGGTCCTCTTAATCAGGATATTATACAGCTTAAGAAAATACGCATCTGATGGAAGATTCCAACACACAGTGTAGGTGGCTGTATCCAGCAATGTCTAAGGACAAGGTATACTCTGCAGCTGGGATCATTCTGGTTGCTTTAACAGTTTGCTGCTAAAGGCCTAGTGGGTTTTACTGGGTCTTGAAACTATTCAGACTTCTGTAACCACTCACAAAGGTAGATGAGTTTGCTTACCCTAGATTCCTACTTCCTAACTGAAAGACTACAAGGCTGAAGATACATTTCTTGGAATAAATAACAAGGTCATACTGTATTACACACGGAACTATATTCAATATACTGATGAATATATATTCAATATACTAAACCCTATGGAAAAATATGAAAAATTCCTATATATGTATAATTGAATAACTGTGCTGTACAGAAGAAATTAACACAATGTTGTAAATCAACTATATTTGAATAAATTTTAAAAATCATTAGAACAGTCTTTGGGACTCTGTGGGAGAGGGTGAAGGTGGAATGATTGGGGAGAATGGAATTGTAGCATGTATATTATCATAAGTGACCAGTCCAGGTTCGACGCATAAATTTTCCTCTGTTCATTTCTTTGCATTTGTGCTTTTTTAATAAAAATACTTTTAACTGTATTAAAAAAAATAATAAAATAAAAAAATAAAAAACAAACAAACAAACAAAAAAAATCGTAATTCTAAAAAAAAACCACATCTCTCAGACTCTCCTGCAGCTAGGATTCCAATGTGGTTTTTAAAATGCCCATCAGATGCACCTGTGTGTCACTGACATCAGAAATGCAGCTGAAAGGAGACAGAGGTGGTTATAGGAGTTGCATCATTTTGCTAGTGTGGATGCAGCCACAGAAGCAGAGACCTGAAACGAACAGCTGAAACAGTCAGTTTCTGATCTCCAAGTGCAGCTAGTTAGGGTGATGGCTTCCTGAAATCCCCCTTCTTATGAGCTAGGTGTCTGAATTTTTCTAGAAATCACTAAGCCCACCCTAGAATTCAAAGGTGAAAATTAAAAATGGCAGTCATGAAGCCAGGAGGCTGGTGGGGAGCATCAAAGAAGTAGGTAAGAAACGACAAGGAATGGGGAGGGGAGAAGGCTTTCAGAACCTCTACTTCCACCGGGAGTAGTTGGTGTTTAGCGCTCTAGGAGTCAGTAGGAGCAGATGGACTAGCTTGGCCTAAAAGGGGGGGATATTTTTCAAAGAAGAACCTGATTTATGCGAAATTTATTATACAAGGTTTTCTACTTTCAACTTTTATAGTTTCCAGGGAGAAGAAAAATACTCTGCAACATACATCTGGGCACAAGAGATGGTATAGGAATATGATGATGGTGATATGAAAAACTTCAGTTTTGCAATTGCAGACTTTCTGTAATGAGGTTCCCAGCAGTAGTTCTCATCAGGCAGAGGTAACAGGAAAAGCAATAAGGCATTTAAAATAAAAACTTCATCATACACACAAATATCCTTAAAGATACACATATGGTGCCATGAGCAGGGCTGAAATGTTTTCTGCATTCTAAAATCTGATGAAATAAAATCAGCAGCTCAATATGCCTGTCACTTCTATAAACATGGTGCAGTTTAATGATCACAGAAAGCAGAGCTGGTTAGGAAATTTGAAGCTTTTCTTTCGTGTCAAAGTTAGTAATTTTTGCCTCATTTAAGAAGTCTCTTTTAATTAGGGCTATCAGCTCTATTAACATATGGAGTTCAATAGATGTGTTTGAATTTTATAGATTATGAATTAGTGTTGAGACTGAGGTTTGGGCAATTTAGTTAAAACTGCCCCTGCCCACATATTCAGCACTCACCTTCTTACCAGGATTAAAAAAATGAAAGGTGTATTTCACAGTGAAGGGGTACAGAGAATCTTAATAAATGAACTTGATCTTTATTCTTCTGTGTGGCAAATATTAGCTACTGTTTGGTCTCCAGCCAAAACATGCTAAATGTCTGAATGACAATGTGACTTATTAGGTACATTTGGCTATCTTACAGTTTACTTTATGCAGGACTGGCAACTAATACCTCTTAAAAGTGTGCAAAGTAATTGGCCTGTCTGTTTTGTGATTCATTTGGGGACCCTTCATAGGCACAACCACTGCAAAAGGACACCTTTAAACAATGGTATCTGGATGTAAGTAGCATGTGTTGACAGGCTGTCTTCTCCCAAATAAGAGACTTGGTTCTGTTTCCTCTCCCACCTATCTACACCCTGAACTGTTTTACCCCAGACTCACACAATGAAATTGAAAATGCGTTTATCTTCGAAAATGAACATTTTTTTTCTATGGTAGAACATCAGTTAAACATGTCAAAGTCTGTATAAAATGATAATTGACTCATTACATTAATGATGCTTTTCAAGATAAGTAATATATAGTGTTAAAGAATTTATTTCTATATACAAATTATATTCTTGAGGATCACATCTGTCCTATTTATTAAACAACGTTGTTATGATAAGAGTAGCAGCATTTATTAACTAGTCACTCATACAGAAGTATATAAACAAGAAAGCTTACCTGGAATCCCCATGCTGCTGCTCTTCCTGAACCCCAACCCCATGAAAATTAGGTTGGATCACAGCTAGGGATGCTATTACAACAACAGCTGCCAGTGAACCATGCCTCCCTGTATGATCTAAGCCCTGGAGCTGTCCTCCCATCTCTTCACATTGTTGTTGGGTTGACCATGATATGCTTTGGTTGATGGAACAATTGCAAACTAGATGCAAATGTAGACTTAAAAAATGCCTGATGTGTACTTTTCCTTCCCTGTTTCTCTTTGGAACACTGAACTGCCATGTGAAGAATGCTGGTCCAGCTCCTGGAGGCTGAGAAGCCATGCAGACTGAGACGAGGTGGCCCAGTGGAGCCCCGGACACCAACCCGACCTGGCGAATTTCCCACCTGACGCAGAGAATCACGAGAAATCATACATGTGGGTTTTAAGCTACTACATTTTGAGGTAGTTTTTTTATGCAGTAATCGATACAATGGCCTTAAGAATTACAAATGTGGAGTTCCAGGGGAGCTGAAGCTTGGGCAATCCAAGAGACTAAAAGTGGGTTGCTCTGATAGTCTATATATATAAGACCGTATAAAGATATTAAGTTCAGTACTTATGTGATTTTAGGGTTTTTGTTTGTTTTCAGTTAAGAGGCAAAAGGAAACTGAAAAAAAATGAATATAACTTACCCCACACCCCCATAAATACTGCAAAGACTAGGGTTCCAAAACTGTCAAAGATGCACAATTTCTGTAAAATACAATAATGGCATTTACATGAATTACGTTCTTCACCTACTAGAATTCATCGAATATGCACTGCTTTGTATATCTTACAGTCTGGAAATTTCTTTTAAATCTGTTTCCTAGTTTGACAATCAACATATCTACTACATACTTACAGATGAGATTTCTCATTCTCCTGAAAGCACACAGCCTTTACCAGACTACATTTTCCAAAGGAGTCTTTCTGTGTCTTGATAAAGAAATAAGCACAGCTGCTAAGATTCCATTTTGTTGAAAGCCTCTAACATACTTTTGAATAACAGCCTCTTTTTATGGACTATCAGAGTGAATTTGAGGAAACAGAATGGCCCTAAGAGTACAATGAACTCCAAACAACTTTGAGATTTATGATTTGCATCTTATTATCCCACCCTGGTCAGAGGGCAAGTTCCCAAATTCCTGGTTTTCTTGTTAAGAGAAGCAAAAAACTGGGGTTTACTTTAAGATGGCTCTCCTCCAGAGCTTGTTTTCCTCAAATCCAATGATGACTTTTCTATCATGGCTGACAGAAGCTTTCATCAGGATAAAGATGCAAAAGTGCTTTTGCTGACATTACAAAGGGTACAATGATCATGAATGAATACACCACATACTCTATTTACTAGCTTACTAACTTTCAAATTTTGCTAATTGTCTCCCTCTATTATATTCCTGAAAAATTTTCCAATTAGCTACCGATTTTTCATCAGTGAGCATTTTTATATCTCCTAAAATGGTCTATAAAATTAGTAGAAAAAGTGGCAAACACAATATCAACTTTATGAAAGATTTTATGAAAAGAAAACATGCTAGAAAAGGAAGCTATAGGCTAAAATTAATAAAAAGCAAACTCTTCAGTGCTAAAGAAAATTCAAAGCTACTTCTAAGTAAAAAAACTTGACTTTTTAAAAGTTCTTTCTGGGTTGCCCTTATACTGATGCAAAATGAATAAACTTCCATCTAAATAAAGTATGAGTTAATGTTATTTTTGTAAAATAATATCCACCTACCCATCTTCTTATATATCCTTTTCCAAACCACATAGATGCCCCTCAATCACACATATATTTCCTGAGCAGAAAGAACAGTCCCAACTGTCATTCAATTACTCCTCTCAAAACCAGCTCAAGGAAGACAGAATTAATAAATGAGTGATCAAACTGGGGAACAGTGCTCCCCACCTACTCTATTCCTAGGAAATCTTTTAGCTTTGACTCTCTTGACCCATCTTTTCCAAGCTCTCTTTTATTGTCACGTCTTATCCTTAATTGAAAAATTATTATAGGAAAAGTCCTATGAAATACAGTTCTGCGTGTTATAATGTTATTATTGAAGATTCTGTCCAGTGTTACTTCTCTTCTAGGAATCAGGGCAAACTTCTCTCTATGTGATACCTCTTTGCCCTGATGCCTTTACCCTCCCACTCCAGAAAGAGAAAATCCTATTATGCTGAGAAAAAAACCACTGGAAGCACATCTGTCAATACCAGAGGAGTGGGAGGGAAAGGAGCAGCAGGAAAAGGCAAGTTTACTGCTAAGGCCAAGCTCACCACAGATGCTGAGCTTAAGACATCTTGCAAAGCAAGATGTGCCTTGCACTCCTACGAGAGAGTTAGGTGGCTTGGAGGAGGTTACCATTTTTGCCATATGGGTAAGAACTGAGGAACTGAAAGTTTAAGATGATTGGCCTCTCTGCTCTACCTGCCCCAGAAACAACATGGAAGCAGGAAGTAAGGGGGAAGACAAGCAAAGAGTTTTCTTAGTAAGAAGCTTAGCTTAGCTTGCTTGGTAGGATGGCAGAGAGGGAAAGCTGGTTAACAGTGACCCCGAGTCAGCATACTGCTTTAGTCAGGTGGAGCAGGAAGACAGAGAGAGCTGTGCATGTGGGCATGATGATTTTAAGTGGAGGATAGAAATCTAGAAAAGTTAGAATCTAGAAAAGTGACAATGTGCTATGCTTTCTTCCTGCAAAGGAACAAAATCAAAATTATATAACAATGCATTTCAAAGACCTAAACATTATAACTTAACCGTATTTCCTCTTTATCTTGCCAGCTAAAAAAGCTAAGAACTTTATTTAATGCTCAGTCACAAAACCAGTATCAATCCTGATTATTTCCATAACTGTTTCTTCATTTCCTTGATCCTGATTATCCATTTCTAATTTGTTAATAATTCTGGCAAACATATCAACTAGTGAACATTCTATCGCTTTCCAAAGGGAAAGAAATGACTATAAAATGTATAAATGAATAAATGATTGAATTAACCAACAAACAGGAAAGGTGCTTCTCTTTTTTTCCTTTTTTACCTTAGTTTTTCATTTCATTCTTTTACTTATATTCTTTTATACGCTTCCCTTCCTTTGTAAATCACTCTGAAGAGAATCAAAGGATATTTTTTTGAAGATGGAAGAGAATGATTCACTTTTTTTCCCCGAAACATGAGAGTGTGAAAATTTCTTAAGGAAAATGGAATTTCCGTTTGTACTTTGTGGAGTACAGTTTGCCTCTGGTATTATCCCTTGCACTTGCCTTATACCCTGTGGCCTGGGGATACACACTAACTAAGGACCTTTATGAGTTAACAGTACTGGAAGGCAGCTTCTCTCTTACTACCTCCAAGTCTTCACTTTGAGTGATCTATGATGGGTATTTATAGTCTAGAACTTGTGTTGGTTGATGGGGAGTGGGCAATGAAATCTAATTTAACTCATAAAGTATATAAAAATACACATGTTGACAATACCCTGCAATCCGCTTAATTAAGTGGTGGAGCAATTTTTCAAACTGAGTTCAAGAGTGAAGTGCACGGTCCTACAGTCAGCCAGTGAGGAACATGGTAATAGCAAGGAAGGCAGATGTGTTGTCATTTTCTGGCTTGTCCATTACTAGGTGGGTGCTTAAACAAATCATTTAATCCCGCAGATCCAGTATTTTAATCTGTAAAATAGAGGTAACACCTGTTCTGCCTGCCTCACAGCACTGTTTTGTGTGTCAAGTGATAATACAGGAATAAGTTTGTGAAGTCTAAACTATAAAGTAACATCACTATATTAGCTTCAGTTAAAGTAAAACTTACATGGAGCAGATCAGAATATTCTGAGATAATAAAAATATTCCTAAACTTCCGTAACAGAATGAGGGGACAGAGAGATCAAGACAGGGAAGAATGCTATGAAGGTCAAGTTGTCAGGAAAACCTTCTGAAGCGAGCCCGCCATCTTTCTTCCTGTCTAGCCTTTCTGGCATGCCTTTCAGGAAGCTCCCTCCAGTCTCAATGCTTTTGCTAAACCTCCTGGATTTTAAGAAGTCATATAGCTCAAGACCATCTATCTGCATGTGTAAGGGGAACCAGATGTGTTTGGTGGGAATGTTTACAGACAAAGTGAATATCTGTTACCATTTGAAGACAAAGCCTTTCTTAGGCATTTTTATAAATACAGTCTAAATCTGATCTGCAAAGTCTTTAAAAATCCAAGGAGAGTTTCAGCATAATTTCAAAGTGGAAAAACAAGTACAGATTTCAAGTTTCCATTCACTTGAATTACGGAAAATACTTATAACAGTAAACCTATTAAATAGTATTTATGAGATAAGCCAGGTTTGAGATATCTGCTTTGATTACTTGAAATACTCAAGCAGTTTCAACTCCACAGTTCTTCACTGACCTTTCAGGAGATTATTGATAAGGCTTTTAATTGCAATGAATTATTTATAAACAAGGAATAACACATGTATTTTATATCTATCTGAAAATGAAGGCTTAGTTGAAAATTACCTTTCTAAACTCCTTAAGAGGAAAAAAATTTAAGCACTATGTTGTACTAAAATTATTAGAAGGCAAAAAAAGCTTTCATTACTTGTAAATGTTTGAAAAAAATACCTTTGAGGACTCGCAAGTAACATTGAGTGACCAGAATGGACACTCTTTATCACATTGAGGACACATTATGATCTGGCCACCAATATCAGGATCACAAACTTCTTTGCTAAAGAAAAGAGAAAAATAAAGTTTAATTTTTAAAAATTTAATGAACAAGACTTTACCAGAATGATATGATCCAACATCCATTCATGATAAAAAACTAACTAAATTCTTATAAAACTAGGAGTGGAAATGAACTTCATTAACCTGATAAAATCTTGCCGTATAAAACCTATAATAAACATTATCAGTTCAGTTGCTCAGTCATGTCTGACTCTTTGTGACCCCATGAATCACAGCACGCCAGGCCTCCCTGTCCATCGCCAACTCCCGGAGTTCACTCAAACTCATGTCCATCGAGTCGGTGATGCCATCCAGCCATCTCATTCTCTGTCATCCCCGTCTCCTCCCACCCCCAATCCTTCCCAGCATCAGAGTCTTTTCCAGTGAGTCAACTCGAAGCATGAGGTGGCCAAAGTATTGGAGTTTCAGGTTTAATATCAGTCCTTCCAATGAACACCCAGGACTGATCTCCTTTAGAATGGACTGGTTGGATCTCCTTGCAGCCCAGTAAAAGGCTGAAAGTATTTCCTTTACATCAGAAACAAGATAATATGTCCCACTATCACTGCTTCTTTTCACTGGTTGTGATACCACTGCCATAGTAAAAAAACAAACAAAAAAACAAAGACAGGGGAATAGCATCCCTAATAAACTGCTATCCCTAACAAATTACATAATTGTTTATATGGACAACTCACTAAAACTTGCAGATAAATTATGAGAATAAATGAGTTTAGTAAGTTTGTTGGACACAAAATCAGTATACAATATATATATATGTAGGGTCACAAAAAGAAATTGTGTCTCTAAAGACCTGCCGTAGTTAAGAATTTTAATTTTTTATAACTGTTTTTCAACAGCTTAAAAATATGAAGAGCCCAGGAACAAAAATCTAATTCAAAATGTACAAAATTTATATGGAGAAAATGATAAAACTGTTGTAAAAGAGTGAAGAACCTATCAGTTCAGTCAGTTCAGTTCAGTCGCTCAGTCGCGTCCGACTCTCCGCGACCCCATGAATCACAGCACGCCAGGCCTCCCTGTCCATCACCAACTCCCGGAGTACACTCAAACTCATATCCACAGAGTCGGTGATGCCATCCAGCCATCTCATTCTCCGTCGTCCCCTTCTCGTCCCGCCCCCAACCTTTCCCAGCATCAGAGTCTTTTCCAGTGAGTCAACTCGTCGCATGAGGTGGCCAAAGTATTGCAGTTTCAGCTTTAGCATCAGTCCCTCCAATGAACATCCAGGATTGATCTCCTTTAGAATGGACTGGTTGGATCTCCTTGAAGTCCAAGGGACTCTCAAGAGTCTTCTCCAACACCACAGTTCAAAAGCATCGATTCTTCGGCGATCAGCTTTCTTCACAGTCCAACTCTCACATCCATACATGACCACCGGAAAAACCATTGCCTTGACTAGACGGACATTGATTGGCAAAGTAATGTCTCTGCTTTTTAATATACTATCAAGGTTGGTCATAACTTTCCTTCCAAGGAGCAAGCGTCTTTTAATTTCATGGCTGCAATCAGCATCTGCAGTGATTTTGGAGCCCAAAAAACAAAGTCTGACACTGTTTCCACTGTTTTTCCATCTATTTCCCATGAAGTGATGGGACCAGATGCCATGATCTTTGTTTTCTGAATGTTGAGCTTCAAGCCAACCTTTTCACTCTCCTCTTTCACTTTCATCAAGAGGCTTTTGAGTTCCTCTTCACTTTCTGCCATAAGGGTAGTGTCATCTGCATATCTGAGGTTTTATTGATATTTCTCCCAGCAATCTTGATTCCAGCTTGTGCTTCTTCCAGCCCAGCGTTCCTCATGATGTACTCTGCATATAAGTTAAATAAGCAAGGTGACAATATACAACCTTGACGTACACCTTTTCCTATTTGGAACCAGTCTGTTGTTCCATGTCCAGTTCTAACTGTTGCTTCCTGACCTGCATACAGGTTTCTCAAGAGGCAGGTCAGGTGGTCTGGGATTCCCATCTCTTTCAGGATGTTCCACAGTTTATTGTGATCGACACAGAAGAACCTATACAAATAGGTAAATTATCATGTTCATAATTTGGAAGAATCGATACTTGAAGATGTCATTTCTCCCTTATTTGAGCTATAAATTTAATAGAAAAGCAAAGCCTCAAAACAGTCAAGACATCTCCTAAAGAACAAGGTGCTACTGGGGTTGTTGTTTAGTCACTAAGTCCTGTCTGACTCTTGTGACCCCACAGACTGTAGCCTATCAATCTCTGTTCATGGGATTTTTCAGACAAGAATACTGGAGTGGGTTGCCATTTCCTTCTCCAGGGGATCTTCTCAACCCAGGGATCAAACCTATGTATCCTGAATTGGCAAATAGATTCTTTACCACTGAACCACCTGGGAAGCCCATTAAGTTAAGAAAAACTGAGCAAAAGAGAAAAAGAGTTCAGCAAGAGACATCTGCATACACCAAAACTGATGTATAACAGGCAGCACTGACCCAGCAAACCAGTAAGGTAAAAACTGATGTTTGAATAAATAGGGCTGCTACAGTGGAATATCCATACAGAACAAGGTGAAAGTGAACCCCTAAATCCTATCATATATAAATCAATTCCAGGTGGAAAATAAAACTGCAACAGTACCAACTTACAGAACAGTATCTAGATAACCTTGGGGTAAAGGAAAATACTACTAAAAAAAAAAAAAGAACACAAATCATAAAGAAAAATATTAATACATTCAAAATCTTTTAAAAGAACCTCATTAAAGCACTACAAAGAGAGGGGGGAAAAATAGCCACAGACTGGCAGAAGTTTTACAATATACAGGAATGACAAAGGACTACTCACAAGAGTATTTTAAAAACTCCAACAAGTTAATAAGAAAAACCCAGCAAACTATTTATAACAACAGGTTGCACACTGCTCACTCTAGGAGAAGCTATGCAGATTGACTCCAATGTGAATGGTATTGGAATTGCAGAATTAGTTAGCACTGCAAATAACTCAGTAAAAAATAACTGGGCATGAGAAATGCTTCAAGAATATCTGAGTAAAGATCTTGGAAAACATGCTCCTCCATAAAGCAAATAACTTGACAAAATCTGTCAAAAGTAACCTCTGCAGAACTGCAGAAACTAAACAAAGGTTTATTTGAGAAGAAACAACTAAATCTTTTCCATAAAATAGTGAGCTTTGTGGCATTTTGGCTTATCCCCATTCCCATAACCTCAGCTTCATGCTGCCCTTTAAAACCAACAATCTCACAACCAAGGGAGCCTCAGTTCAGTCCAGTTCAGTTGCTCAGTCATGTCCGACTCAGTCATGTGACCCCATGGACTGCACCATGCCAGGCTTCCTTGTCCATCACCAACTCCCGGAGTTGACTCAAACTCATGTCCATCGAGACAGTGATGCCATCCAACCATCTCATCCTCGTCATCCCCTTCTACTCCCGCCTTCAATCTTTCCCAGCATCAGGGTCTTTTCCAATGAGTCAGTTCTTCACATCAGGTGGCCAAAGTATTGGAGTTTCAGTTTCAGCATCAGTTCTTCCAATGAATAGTCAGGACTGATTTCCTTTAGGATGGACTGGTTGGATCTCCTTGCTGTCCAAGGGACCTTCAAGAGTTTTCTCCAACACCACAGTTCAAAAGCATCAATTCTTCGGCGATCAGCTTTCTTCACAGTCCAACTCTCACATCCATACATGACCACAGGAAAAACCATAGCCTTGACTAGACGGACCTTAGTTGGCAAAGAAATGTCTCTGCTTTTAAATATGCTGTCTAGGTTGGTCATAGCTTTTCTTCCAAGGAGCAAGCGTCTTTTACTTTCATGGCTGCAGTCATCATCTGCAGAGATTTTGCAGCCCAAGAAAATAAAGTCCCTCACTGTTTCCATTGTTTCCCCATGTATTTGCCATGAAGAGATGGGACCGGGTGCCATGACCTTCTTTTTTTGAATGTTGAGTTTAAAGTCAGCTTTTTCACTCTCTTCTTTCACTTTCATCAACAGGTTCTTTAGTTCTTCTTCATTTTCTGCCATAAGTGTGGTGTCATCTGCATATGTGAGGTTATTGATATTTCTCCCAGCAATCTTCATTCCAGCTTGTTCTTAATCCAGTCCAGCATTACTCATGATGTACTCTTTGGCCTTAAACATCCAGATAAACTGATAGTGAATATAACAACTGCCTGATAGGGTGCTGAAGGCATTCCCAAACATGCAAACACAGAGCCACCTGGCAAATGCTCAATAAAATGATTGATTCCAGGCATTTAAAGAAATCACTGTCCAATCATTAGCTGATAACTAAGCTTTTGTTTACACATCTCATGGCCATGCATGATAAAGAATATAGACTTTACAGAATTTACCCAGGAAACTAACTAAATAAATACTGTCATCAGCAGCAATGACAAGAGAAGCAACAATAAGCTCTGAGAAGGGGTAAAATCTAGTTTTCAGATTGGCCACATTATAATTAAAATGCCCAGTTTTCAACAAAAAATTACAAGATACATAAAGAAACAGAAAAGGCTGGCCATGACACAGGGTGAAAAAGAAGCCAAGAGAAACTCCCTGAGGATGTCCAGACATTGGACATACTAAATAAAGACACAAATAAGCAATTATACATATATTCAAAGAACTAATAGAAATCATACCTAAAGAAATAAAGTATGTGAGGATCTTACTGTACAGAGAATATGAACAGATAAAAATTACTTGAAGACCAACTATAAATTCTAGAGATACAAATATAATGAGTAAAACAAAAATTTCACTAGAGAGGTTTCTCTGCAGAATGAACTAGATGAAGAAAAAGTCAGTTAACTTAACATTAGGTCTATTGAGATTACCTAGTCTGAGAATCACAAAGAATAAGGAATGACAAAAAAATGAATGTAGCCTCAGGGATGAGTGGGACACCATCAAAAATACACCTAATAGGAGAGCCAGAAGAAATGAGAGAAAGAAAGAGGCAGAAAGAATATGTGAAGAAATAATGGCTGAAGAACTTCCAAAATTTGATGAAAGCATTAATTTGTACATTCAAGAAGCTCAACAGGCTCAAAGTAGAATAAATTAGAGAAATCCAAACAGAAGCACATCAGACTCAGTGTATCAAAAGTCAAGAACAAAGACAGAATTCTGATAGTCAAAAGAGAAAAGTCATTCCACATATACAAAGACTCTTCAGTAAGATAAGCAGTTGATTTCCAATCAGAAACCATGGAAACCAGAAGGCAGTTGGATGATACTGTCAAAATGCTAAAAAGGAAAAGATTGTCAACCAAGTATTCTATATGCTGCAAAACTATTCTTCAAAAAACAGAGGAGAAACTATGACACTCCTATAAAAATAAAATCTGAAAGACTCCTTTGCTAGCAGACCTGCCCTACAAGAAATACTGAGAAGAATCCTTCAGGCTTAAATGAAAGTACACTAGGCAGTAAGTCAAACTCACTTGAAAAACTAAAGATACGCTGGTAGAGGTAACTACATAGGTTAAGAAAACATATATAATATATATAAATACATTTTTACATAATATATATTTATATATATTAAGTGCAACAAGGTGCAGGTACCCAAATTACACAATCAGCTCTGTATTACTATATTGTAAATAGGTTTATAATACTTTCACACAAATAAGACATAAAAAACAAACACAAAAATAAAACATTTTTAATCTTATAGTAGTACAATACAACAGCTGGCACACAGGGGCTGGCATCCAGTAAGCAGATAACGATTCTATACTACTGTACTTGTTGTAATCTATACAGTTCTGTAGAGCACACAACAGCACCATCATGTCTAGACAACGCATGCATGTGACACTGTATCCCAGACATGTTAACTAACTTACATGACTGGACATGCAAATGCACGTTTGTATCTTTGAAAGCTCACAATTTGAATGTTCATATGTAGGGGACTAACTGTAGCAAAATGGCAGATGTAACTCCATTGTAACTCCAACTTAATCAGAAAATGAAGTGAAGTGAAAGTCACTCAGCTGTGTCCAACTCTTTGTGACCTCATGGACTATACAGTCCATGGAATTCTCCAGGCCAGAATACTAGACTGCCTTTCCCTTCTCCAGGGGACTTTATTAATACTTTGTACTAGTAATTAGTAATTAATACTTTGGTCACCTGATGTGAATAGCTGACTCATTAGAAAAGACTCTGATGCTGGGAAAGATTGAAGGCAAAAGGAGAAGATGAGATAGTTAGACAGCATTACTGATTCAATGGACATGAGTTTGAGCAAACTCTGGGGGATAGTGGAGGATAAGGAAGCCTGGTGTGCTGCAGTCCATGGGGTTGCAAAGAATCGGACATGACTTAATGACTGAATGACAATAACAATTTTTGACAAGGGTGCTAATGGGGAAAGATTATGTTTACAAAAATGGTGCTGGAACACTTGAATATACCTGGCAAGAAAGAAAGTTGAATCTTTATTTTATACTGTTTACAAAAATGAAATCATAGACCTAAAACGAAAAAAAAAAAAAGGAAACAACTTTTAGAAGATAAACACTGAGAAAATCTTCATGACTTTGGCTTACCAATGCTTTTTAGGCTATTACAGTAAAAGTACAAACAACAAAAGAAAAATCTCAGGTAAACTAGACTTCATTAAAATTAAAAGCTTTTGTTTCAAAGGACAACATCAAGAAAGTGAAAAGGAGTCCACAGAATACAAGAAAATATTTGATAAGGGGATTTTACCACAGTAGCTCAGTTGGTAAAGAATCCACCTGCAATATAAGAGGCCCTGGTTCAATTCCTGGGTGGGGAAGATCCCCTGGAGAAGGGAACAGGCTACCCACTCCAGTATTCTTGGGATTCCCTTGTGGCTCAGCTGGTAAAGAACCCACCTGCAATGTGGGAGATCTGGGTTTGATCCCTGGGTTGGGAAGATCCCCTGGAGAAGGGAAAGGCTAACCACTCTAGTATTCTGGCCTGGAGAATTTCATGGACTGTATAGTCCATGGGGTCACAAAGAGTCGGATGCGACTTTCACTTTCACTTATTTATCATAAAATATATAAAGAACACTTAAAACTCAACAGCTGTACTGAACACTTATAAGAGATACAAGTGGCAAAATAAGCACATGAAAAGATGCTCAATATCACTGGGAATTAGGGAAATACAAACCAAAGCCAACAATGACGTACCACTTCATACCCATTAGAATGATACACACACACACACTTACTTCTTTGCTTATTTATTCAAAATTCAGCAATAACAAGTGTTGATGAAGATGTGGAGAAATCAGAATACTCATTCATAGCTACTGGGAATGTAAAATGGTGTAGTAACTTAAAAAAAAAAGCTTTGGCAGGTCCTCAAAATGTTAAATCTAGAGTTATATATCCCAGCAATTCCATTTTTTTATATATTCTCAAAAGAATTGAAAAAATATATTCACACAATTGTACATACTTGTTCATAGCTATTCATCATAGCTAACAAATGAAAACAACCCAAACATCAACTGATGGATGGATAGACAATGTGGCATATCCATACAATGGCATATTAAAGTAAAGTGAAGTCACTCAGTCATGTTTGACTCTTAGTGACCCCATGGACTGTAGCCTGTCAGGCTCCTCTGTCCATGGGGTTTTCCAGGCAAGAATACTGGAGTGGGTTACCATTTTCTTCTCCACAATGGCATATTATTTGACCACAAAATAGAGTACTGATCCATGCTATACCATGAATGAATCTTGAGAACATTGTGTTCATGCATGCTAAGCTGCTTCAGTAGTGTCCAATTCTTTGCAACACTATGAACTGTAGCCGGCCAGGCTCCTCTGTTCATGAGATTCTCCAGGCAAGAATACTGGAGAGAGTTGCCATGTCCTCCTTCTGAGGATCTTCCTGACCCAGGGATCGAACTCACATCTCTTACATCTCCAGCACTGGCAGGTGGGTTCCTTACCACTAGCACCACCTGGGAAGCTCCCCTGAAAACATGCTAAGTGAAAGATGATAAAGATGGCACCACATACCGCACACACGGTATGGTTCACTTACAATGAAATGCCCAGAAGAGGCAAATATGTAGAGACAGAAAGTAGATTAGTAATTGCCAGTGGCCAAGGGAAACAGACGTTAAGAAATGACTTCTAAAGGATACTGGTTCCTTATGGGCTGATGAAAATGTTCTAAAATTAGATAGTGGTGAGGGTTACAGAACTCTGTGGAAGTAGTCCTTCAAACCACAAACTACACTTTCAAAGGCTGTATTTTATGGTATATGAATTATATCTCAATAAAGTTGTTATTTTAAAGTGTGCATAAGCTTTAAATAGGCCTTTTATGGAAGAGGAAATACCTACAGTATCTTCCACTTATGCACAGATATTTTCAGAAGCACCCAAAATTATATTTTACAGGGGTATAAGTACATATGAAAAAGAATATACAGTGTATGATAAAAATAAAAATTTAGTCTAGTTGTTATTTCCAAAGTGGAAAGTGAGGGGATGCAATTGAGCAAAGAATTTCCTGGGTAACAGTTATGTTTTCTTCTTAAACTGGGTAATGGATCATTTTTTCTTACATCTTAAATCTATCTTCTATTCTGATCTATCGTCTATTCTTGTGAATCTACTCAATTGGTAATAAAATTAACTGTAAACACATATAGGAAGTATGTGGGATGACTGCATGGTGACTTTATAAAATAAATTATAATGAGAACTACCACCATGCAAGAATCATAAAAAAATGCTACTTTTTCACTCTGAAACCATACTTTTGAGATACCCTTTTTTGGTTGGAACAATATACAAAACAATGGAGAAGCCAAAGAAAAAATTAGGGAAAAAATATCAACATTCAGGCTTTAGCCCTAAACTCTTTTTCAGTGAAGAGCGGCAAGTACTTCAAGGACCATCTGCAGCTTTCAAGCTGACGGCCATAATGGGCACAAACCCTCAGAATCCTTTGTTAAATAGAATGGATAATTACGCCTATACATCAGAGCTGCCAAGTACACTTCCTGCCTCTGGAGTCAGGCTCATATGCTGCAGGCTAGAAAAATTTGGTCATCAGCTTGTCACTGCTGTCCAGAAATTCTGATCTGGCTGTCACACCTGGATAGAGGCCAGATGAACAAGAGAAAAGGCCTGGTTCAGTGTTGCACCCCTTCTGGAGGTTGAGATCACCAAAAGCAAAGGACCAGTAACACACTTCCGATCAGAGATGGTGAAATTCAGTGTTTTGGCACCCATGTATTTCCCTTCACACAGTGTAGCTGGTATTTTAATTTCAACATCAAGCACAAACTCATTCTTTATTACTTTTTTACCCCTCTAACACTGTGGGTTTTTTTTAAAGGAAAACAAAAAGTATCGTTTACTCGAGTTTTATGATACATATTAATATATATTACAAAGTCATAGACTTCCCTGGTGGTCCAGTGGTTAAGAATCTGGCCGCTAATGCAAGGGACATGGGTTGCATCCATGTCAGGGGAGATTCCACATGCCAAGGGGCAACAAAGCCCATGTGCCACAACTAATGAAGCCTCCATACCCTAGAGTCCGTGTTCCATGACAAGAGAAGCCAAAGCAATGAGAAGCCTGCACACTGCAACTAGAGACTAGCCTCCACTTGCTGCAATTAGAGAAAGCCCACATGCAGCAACGAAGACCCAGTGCAGCCAAAAATAAGTAAATTAAATAAATTTATAAGAAAAAAGAAGTAATTTCTAAAAAACATAAAAACATTGGTTTTACCAGTTTTGCCACTGAAACCCTGATGCAATCAGAGCTGCTCTAAGCTCACATCTGTAGGGCTGAATGAAGCATTCCTCAGGGGGCCAAAAGTTCAAAGATATTCCTCTCTTCAAACCTCCTTTCTTTTTCAAAGTATTGCCTTAAAATACTGGAGTGTTTCCTAAGGTTAACAGTCTTGTCAGAGGCTGGGCTGCATTATCTAAGAAAAATTTTTTTTCCCATTTCACTTAGTTATTATGCTCATGACAAAAGAGATGTATCATCCAAAGCAGTAAGTGTTCTGTAATGAGTCTTCTTTTACTAAAAGAGTCTAAGACCCGGAAAATAATTTTATGTCTAAGCGGCTTTTCAGCACAGTAACAAGGAATAGAGAGAGGTTACCTCCATGTACAGTTATTCTGAGTAAAATATCCATAGAGAAAGCAAGCCACTCCCACGATGGCTGCCAGGAGAAGCATCTGAGTGTAATAGCCCAGCCAGGCAAAATAGATCCCGATCTTCTCGCCATAATATTTCCTGAAGGAAAACAGAAGTTATTTTCAGAGGAGACACATGATCAGTCTGCAGCTTTATCCTCATATTAGTTTCTGATTATAAATAAAGGGGGCTTTAAACTTAAACCTCTGACTCAATGCAAATGTTTTTAAATTCTCACAGCAGGCCCCCAGTTCTACTGTGAAATAAGACATAGTTTACATATTATGGAAGTACTGACCACTGGCTAACCTGCTGCAGCAAAGTAAACTAGAATAACACAAAGAGGGGAAATCGCTGAATATGGAGCAGATAGAGGATATTATCATCACTCTTCATAAAGACTGGCAGATCTGGTACGTTTCCCCAAAGATTACTCTTGACATTTATGAAACGTATGAACATGAACCATTTGTTCAATTACCAGTTTTTGCTTTCTTTTGAGAACTTCCTTAGAGCAAATGTAATGTAAAATCACAAATAATAAGAAAATGCCAATAATAATAATAATAACTATGAGTGGAATGTCTCTCTAACCAAATATTTATAAAACTCCTTTCAAGAATGGAAAGGGCAGGATGGATGTGACTGAGTAATCTACTGTCCCATAGTCTTTGTATGTAGCATTTCTATTTTTCCTCAGTTTTAAAAACTCTTCAATGTTTTTAAATTAATCTGGAGTAAATGGAAGAGAACAGGCAGTCAAAATAAAAAAAGAGGCAGGGCATGAAACAGGGCCAGATTGTTCCTGAAAGGGAGACAAATACAGACAGGCAGAGAAAGGGTTTAGGGGTGAGGACAAAGCAATAAGATGGCTGTTTAGGCATATACCTTTCCTTGACTCGCTTTTCACTTCTGGCTCAGAACAACCTGGCTCTGTAAAGCCTGTAGATTGTTACAACCTGTAGACTGCCTTAGCTCTGAGGCCTCTATGAGACTTCTGGCTCAGTCTGACATTGAGCTGAGCTCGATGGGCTTAGCCCAGGGGGGACTGAGCTCTGAGAACAGCCTGGAGTCTGGAAGACTTCACAGAGGAACATCCCCGAGTTGGACCAGCCCTCACAGGGTACTTCTGAGACCAGCTCCCTGGTCAGAGTCCTGGGCATGGGCTACATCCATAGGGAAAAGGAAGGGCTGAGACCGAGATGGAATCACGAGCTGGGAGGAACACAGTGTGTCCATTCTCATGTGACTGGGGCTTTGTGGTCTGGCTCATGGGTGGCAGGCAAATTACAGCTCAGGAGATGGTGTCTGGGAGAGGAAATCCTGGCAGTGGGTTTGAGACATTTTGGACTCTTGGCTGTTAGGCTTTTTGTAATACAATCCTATCAAACATCTGCCCTGGAAATGCCACCGTTAAAACTGGAAAGAATGCTAGAACTTGCCCACTCCAACTGCCCAGTAGTAAAAACACCCTGCAAGAGGGCTGGTCACTCTACTTGGATATTTACAGTGACAGGGGGTTCAGTACTTCCCAAGGCACCCTTGTTACACTGCTTAAAGAAGAAGCTGAGAAAGAATTTTTGAATCCTAAACAGAAAGCCTGTCTCCCGGTTCTTGGTGAAAGGCTGGGGAAAATGAGGATCCCTTCAAATGTAATATCCTCTGATCATTATCTTTCTCTGCCCCAAACATCCCAATTCTTAACACCAATTTTTTTAAAATTCAGCTTTGATTTAAAAAAAAAATCAAAACTATAACTATATAGTCAATAAAGAGTCAGTTCTAGAACACTAGGTATAAAAAGAAGCAGCCTTCAAGAACCGCTCCCATTTCCTGGTGAGAAGTAACCACTTTCATTTCTTATAGCTGACTCTCGGAATATTTACCTCCACTTCTGTAAATAATACACTTGTAGTGTAGTTCATTGACTTCTCAGTTTTACATATCACGTCCTGATGCTTTACTTTGGAAGATGAGAATTAAGCTCTCTTTTAACCCCCGTCTCATCTACACACCCATACCTCCTTTCCCTACATCCTCTCGACATAGTTACAATATAATTTTGGTTCGAGTAATAGCCTTGCTTTGCATTATTAAGATGCCATAAAGACTGTTCACAGCTGCATCAAGTCGTCTGCTATGCTTACTTTTTCTTTTCTGCGCAATATTTTGTTTTCTCTGGAGTTAATAATTGTCTTGGTGGTTCACTGTTTAGCTTTCTGTGTACTTAGGAAAAATTCAACCCCAGACTTTCCTTGCAGGTGTAACTTTCTCACTGCTTTCTAACACATGAGTCAGTCTATCAATTTCATCTCCTGGAATCAATCTCTTCAGTCTCCTGACACCTGGATTAATGACTTGCTAGTAGTCCTGCCACAGAGCTGTTACCTGGGCTCTCCATACCCCTCTTTTAGATTGGGAACATCCATTTATTGAATCCATGCATTTCTCTTTCTGAGTGGAGTACCTCTGTACTTCCTCCATTACTTTGCACATTTAAATTATGAAAATTTCCTCACACTGAATGAAGAATTTGGCCATATATAGGACAGTGAATTAAAAAAAATCACCTTCCTTGGCAATATGAAACTGTTGCTCTCTTTTCTTGTACCTGGAACTGTTGACATTGAGAAATTCAAAGCTATTCTGAGTCTTGCTCCTTCATATGAAGCCTGATTTTCTCTCTGGAAGCTTGCAGGACCTTCTGTCTGCTCCAGTGTTTGAGAGGTCATGTTTCAGTAACTTGATGGCTCTCTGTCCATTCTCCAAGCTGGGTGCTCCGCATGCTCTGTCCACAGAGAGACTCAGGGTGCTCAGTTCTTCAGGGGTTCAGATACTTGTCTTGAAATACTTCTCTCATTTCCTCCTTACATTGTCTCTGGCCTCAGCATTCCTATTATTTGTTCATTGTGCATCCTGGACTGATTTTTTAATTTTTATCTTTTCCCCTGTGTCTTTATATTTTGACTCCATGTTTGGTATAATTTCTTCAACATCATTTTTTAATACTGCTGTTGGTTTTTTTCCCCATTCTGCTCCTTTTTAATTCCCAAGAGCTACATGTTACTCTCAGAATGATCTTTACTTTTCTTTAAACTAGAACCCTGTTTTTGTATTGTGGATATCATGCATTCTCTTAGCACTCTGAGCAAGTGTTATAGGAAACTTGCTTTTTTTTTTTCTGTGCAAGGTCTGTTTCCTTCAGGTGTTTTTTCCAGTTTGCTAGACTTACTTTTTGGGAAAGAGTTCATTTTCCCTCTGCTAATCCCTGGGAACCAGAGAGGAAAGTTTAACATCCTGAGTGCTCAAGGGGTTACTATTGGGAAGTGTCAACTACAAATTGATATTTGCCATTGGCACATGCCATCTACCTCTACAAGGATTAAATCATGCAGCTGCTGATGTTCAACATTCCCTGAAAGGTGCTCAGGGTAAAGAGCAGAAATTAGGCACTCTGTGCTCTGAGAAAAACTGGCAGAATAGGTCTTCAGGTAGTTAAATCTTTTCAGAAGCTGATTTTATGAGCTCAATTCTTATATCTCCTCATATCTAGAAAAGCACTAAAATTCTTCATGTTCCTCATGGCTAGCGGAAACCTTCTGCAAAAAAAATATGTGCTTGATGGCATGTATTCCCCCTTCATCAAAATCACATATACATTGACCTCTCCCCCTGCCTCTCTGAAGCAGTTTCTCAGAGCTGAGATGCTGTCTCTGGGCTCATTCTGCCCCAAATAAAACTTAATTCACAACACTCATGTCGTACATTTCTTTTTCAAGTTGACAGAAGCAACAAAGGGGACTGGTGGACCAGAAGCAGGGAATAGTTAAATGTATTTTCCTTAGCAAAAGATACTTAAAATCCTGGGGAAATTGTTTTCTTTATAGAACCCCTGCCCTTAAACAAAATCCCATAAAGAATGATTAAAAAGCCATCAAACCAATCACTCTGCCAACAGATGCTATAGGTTTAGTACAAAATGAAAATAATGGAAGAGAACCCTCATGTAAATATCAGCTTCAAATACTGACATGTATATAAACATCCTTTTTCAAAATTTTATTCTACAGGGTATCTGAGTTAATGAGAGAAACTGCCTCTTTATGACTCTAACACAACTAGTAAATAAAGGAAGAAATCATACTCTAGTACTTTGGCCACCTGATGTGAAGAGCTGACTCACTGGAAAAAGACCCTGATGCTGGGAAAGATTGGGGGAAGGAAGAGAAGGGGATGACAGAGGATGAGATGGTTGGAATCATAGACTCAATGGACATGAATCTGAGCAAACTCTGAGAGATAGTGCATAGGGCAGCCTGGCGTGCTGAGGTCCATGGGGTTGGAAAGAGTCGGACACAACTTATGACTGAACAACAAATGACCAAATAAAATAAAATCCCTGAGGAAATGATGAATCTAGACAACATTCATTAATGGCTGCTATCATTTCAGAAAAGATAAGACAACTGGACATTATATACCTACTGACAGAAATATGAAACTCACACAAGTGTTCTTGTGCAAAGTTCAATCTCAATCAGATCAAGCCTTTAGATGAGGATCAAATGACTTCGCTAAAGCAAATACACAGGACAGAGAAACAAGTAACACCACAGGGGAGAATGAAATCAGCCAGATAGAAAACAGAGAAACAATTACGAGGAAAAAAAGAAAGAAACTGGAAAATTATAGATTAGAAGCTATTTGAGAGATGTTACTTGCGACATCTGGACCTTGTCTGGATACTGATTACAACGAAAAAACTGTTAAAAAATGTATTTTTGTGACAGGAAAACATGAATACTGATTATTTTACGACTTTAAACAAAAGGAGTATTCTGGTTGTATTTAAAAGAGATCTTGTCATTCTATTAATGAAATGTTATGCTATTTGGAGTTTTCTTCAAAATGACCCAGTAGGAGGTAGAGAAAAAGATGAAACAACGCTGACTATGAGTTTATAATGTTTGGAGATGGGTGACAGACATAGGCAAACTTGCTGCATTATTTATTCTCTCTACTATTGTATATGTTTAAGATTTCCCTTGTGCTCAGTCATGTCCGACTCTTTGTGGCCCCATGGACTGCAGCTTGCAAGGCGAGAAATTTTCCAGGCAAGAATACTGGAGCGGGTTGCCACTTCCTACTCCTGGGGATCTTCCTGACCCAGGGTTCAAACCCATTATCTCTTTCGTCCACTGCAGTGGTAGGCGTATTCTTTACCACTAGCATCACCTGGGAGGCCCAAAATTTCCCTTAATAAAATGTAAAACAAAATGAAAATTCTTCAGTGTTTTAAAATTATCACTTTTAAGGTTAAGAGGTTTTCCCCAAGTTCAGGTGGACAGGCAATGAGACATCATAGGAAGAACAGGCACACGGTTCCAGGCCCACCTTGACCCTCCTCTGCTCCTCATCCCACATATCAAATCCATAAGCATGTCCTGTCAACCTGACTCCCCAAACACATTCCATTTTTGGCCCCAGGACTTCTCATCTGGTTTGCGCTAATAGCCTCTTACCGGCTTTCCCTGCTTCCTGCCTCCCCCATCACTTAGTCTCCAAAAAATCTTTGCAAAAGGTGAGTGAGATAAAATTACTCAAATGGTTAAAATATTACAGCAGTTTTTCACTGCACTTGTCTACACTCCTTTCCATGTTCCTGATACCCTTCTAACCTTGTGTGTCATCTTTCTCTTTCCCCTTAGCACTGGTTTTCACTATTTCCTCAAGCTTAACAAGTGGTTTTGTGCCTTGAGGCCACTGTAACAGTGGCCTCTCTTCCTGATGTGACTTTTTCCCAGATTCTTAAAATACTGGGCTTTTTATTTTTTTTTTCACTAGACAAATCTCAGCTCACATGCCACTTACTCGAAGATAACTTTCTTGACTTACTTTCCTCCCCACTTCCCAATTCCTCTCCATCTTATCACTGTGTCATTTTCTTCATTTCACTCAGAAATTTTGTTTACTTATTTATGTGCTTAGTTGTTCTTGATCTATTTTTCTCCAACAGCCTTGCCCAAACAATGTAAGTTTCTGGAGAGCAGCCGACTGGTGCTTTGAGAATACGCGTGCCGGACATTATGTTCACCTGCTGTTGGAAATGGTATCCAATAGAAGATACAGGAAAGCAGTGAAAACTGGTATCTCCTATCATGGCTCAGGTTGTAAAGAATCCACCTGCAATGCTGGAGACCCAGGTTCGATCTCTGGATCAGGAAGATCCCCTGGAGAAGGAAATGGCCACCCACTCCAGAAATCTTGCCTGGGAAATCCCGTGGACAGAGGAGCCTGGCAGCCTACAGTTCATGGGGTCACAAGTCAGACACAATTAAGCAACTAAACCACCATCATCATACAATTTAAGCTAAATCTAACTTGGTCCCAGTTCCTGAGAGGTAACCTCATATGCCTTGGAATTTCCCAAGATAAGACTGACTTCGCTATTCACAGTAGACCCTAAATAGTTGGTGCTAATGAGATGATTCAGGATGTGGACTGGCCAGGCCAGAAAGACCAATCACATGACTGGAGCCATGTGATATTGCAGGATCACTGGGAGAAAAAGGGGTTGGAGATCGAGCCGTGTGCACAGTGACTCAATCAATCATGCCCAGTAATGAGGCCCCAGTAAAAATTCTGGGCAACAAAGCTCAGAGCCACAGTGAGCTTCCCTGGTTGGCAATTCTCTTAAGAGGACTGTCACGCTTAGAAACCACAAGGACAACCCTGAGCCCTTCCCACTGGAGTGCTCACTACAACAACTCACCTGATAAGATCCAAGGGCTGCTTTTTGTATATGCTTCTAGGATGAGCCCACTCCCTGTACAGAAGGTACCGCTCATTGGGGCAGCTGAGGTCCTCCGACGGGCTGCTGAAGTTGCACTGGGAAGAAGCAGCAAAGAAACGAGCATCACAATCGGTATGTGTTTGCGTTTGCGTGTTCTGTTGGCTAAATGTGGCCCTAACACTTCACAGTCATTTGTAAATAAGGGGTCTCATTTGCTGGAAGGGGTGGAAATACCATGTTCTTAGGAATTCTCAACCGGGAGTAATACTAATGCCTGGAGGGCCATTTGTGAATGTGGGTGGAAAGGAATGCTTGGATGTTACAATCCCAGGGACCACTGCAGGTACCTGGTGAGAACCCGAAGGATAGTTAATGTACTATAAGAGAACCAGCTCTAAATAATGAAAACCTCGGCTGCTCAAGGGCCCAAACTCTCATGGCAGAGCAAAGTCTGACAGCCCAGCCCCGTTCTTAGACACCCAGAGCAACAAGCTGGTTAGTGATGGGGTCAGTTCTAACACCCAGGCTTTTTTGTCCCTCAATTCAGCAGTTATTCTGTGAAAATACAGAATATAAACAACAAAAAAAGCCTGATGTGATGTTATACATTTAGCTTATTCAAGAAACCAAACTTTCTGCCTCTGCTTAAATGCAATCCCTCTTCTTCCCACCTGACTCACCTTCCTTCCCTCATACTAGAACCAGAATCACCTGCTCCACCACTTGCTAGCTGGATGACCTTGTGGAAGTCAGTCAGCCTCTCCATTCATCAATCTCCTCATCAATAAAATGGGGATAATAATACTACCCACCTCAAAGAGTTGTTAAGATGATCAATTCATCCACAGCAATGTTCAAAGTCCCTGGCATAAAATAACTACTGACAGATGTTATTATCAACCAGAAAATTATTAATAGCTTCCCTGGTGGCTCAGAGGTTAAAGCGTCTGCCTCCAATGCGGGAGACCCGGGTTCGATCCCTGGGTTGGGAAGATCCCCTGGAGAAGGAGATGGTAACCCACTCCAGTATTCATGCCTGGAGAATCCCATGGACAGAGAAGCCTGGTAGGCTACAGTCCACGGGGTCGCAAAGAGTCGGACACAACTGAGCGACTGAACAGAACAGAACAGAAAGCTTTAACAAGAGTCCTGACCTCTACTTGCCTGGCTTCTAAATACCTCAAGAAATCATCCCTTGGCCTGGACGTGGGACCAGAGCAATTACAGGAAGATTTAGTGGAAAACAATGGAGCATGGGCAGATGTCCACTGAATACTACAGAACCTTGACATCCCATACTAATAATCATGACAGCTATTTGCAAGTGTACCCAAGTTCATATCATGCTCACTGCTAATCTTGCTGGTGCACAAATATAAAACACATGGACTGTCAGGTTGGACTGCTCTGTTGGGTCTTTTAGTCAGGAAACTAAGCATCTGCTTCCCCATCCAGCTCCCAGTTCTCTGTGCATGTGTATCAAGGAGCATGCATACTGTCCTAGTTCTTACACAGTACATTTCAATATTGTCTTCATCCACAAACACATGTACTTCACAGTAGCAATTATCAATCAGTCCTTGCTTTCTTTGGCCTTTCAGTTCAGTTCAATCACTCAGTCATGTCCGACTCTTTGTGACCCCATGGACTGCAGCACGCCAGGCCTCCTTGTCCATCACCAACTCCCAAGGTTTACTCAAACTCCTGTCCATTCAGTCGGTGATGCCATCCAACCATCTCATCCTCTGTTATCCCCTTCTCCTCCTGCCTTCAATCTTTCCTAGCATTAGGGTCTTTACAAATGAGTCAGTTCTTCGCATGAGATGGCCAAAGTATTGGAGTTTCAGCTTCAGCATCCGTCCTTCCAATGAATAGTCAAGACTGTTATCCTTTAGGATGGACTGGCTGGATCTCCTTGATGTCCAAGAGACCCTCAAGAGTTTTCTCCAGCACCACAGTTCAAAATCATCAATTCTTCGGCACTCAGCTTTCTTTACAGTTCAACTTTCACATCCATACATGACTACTGGAAAAACCATAGCTTTGACTGGACGGACCTTTGCTGACAAAGTAATGTCTCTGCTTTTTAATATGCTGTCTAGGTTGGTCATAGCTTTCCTTCCAAGGAGCAAGTGTCTTTTAATTTCATGGCTGCAGGCACCATCTTCAGTGATTTTGGAGCCCAGAAAAGTAAAGTCATCCACTGTTTCCCCATCTATTTGCCATGAAGTGATGGGACTGGATGCCATGATCTTAGTTTTCTGAATGCTGAGCTTTTAGCCAAGCTCTGCTCTTTCACGTTCATCAAGAACCTCTTTAGTTCTTCTTCACCTTCTGCCATAAGGGTGGTGTCATCTGCATATGTGAGGTTATTGATATTTCTCCCGGCAATCTTGATTCCAGCTTGTGCTTCATCCAGTCCAGCATTACTCATGAGGTACTCTTTGGCCTTAGAGATCCAGATAAACTGATATTGAATATAACAAAGTAGCAGAGCAATATAAAACAGGATTTTATTTATTTTAATGACAGAATTTAAACAGCTTAGGTAAAACATCCTTGCATTTATAGAATCATTAAGCTTCTACAGCAGTCACATTTTAAAATTTTCATTTCATGAGTGATCTTATCAGCTAGAGGAGTGCTCTTGAATTTGAGGAGTTGCTGTCATCTCAGTATGCAGTCCTTAAAAAATGTCAACACTCTGCTGTACTGCCATCCTGACAAGAACCCTGACAGATGCCTTTTTAGAAGCCCTGTGATATTCCAGGACACAGTTTGAAAATGGTTATTTCAGAGGAGAAAATGCCTGCCTGTATTACAGAAAATGATAAATGAAATGATCTAACATATATTTTTCTTACAAAGAACCAATACTTTTCTGGTTGATAATAATATCTGTCAGTAATTATGAAAACAGCTGACAGATATATAGTACTTATTATATGCCAAGAACTGTTCTAACATCCATGTGGATGAACTGATCCTCATAACAACTCTACAAGATAGGTACTATTATTATTCCCATTTTACTGACAAGGAAATTGATGAGTGGAGAGGTTAAGTGACTTTCACAAGATCCTCCAGCTAGAAAGGTGTTTGAGTCTGAGTCTCAATGCTCTTAATTGGTCCACACATTAACTCTGGGAAATGCTGTCTATTCATTCCTTCACTCATTTTAACTAAGGGGTTTTCCCTGTGCCTGGGATTCAGCAGTAAACAATACAACACGATTCCTGCCCTAAATGAGCTTACAATCTTGCAATATGTCCTCTTCATTTTACCAAGGAAGAAATAAGTTCAAGAAGATTAGCCTTTCCTAACACAAGAATACATTTTAGATATTTTATTTCATTTTTGCCATTTGACTTACATCATGGAGAGGGAAAGCTGCCTTGTAGATTCCAGAGCTTACGAGTTTGTTAATCCCAAACTTTTTAACATTGTCCCTTACTTGGTACATTATCCGAGAAAGAATGAAGTAAACCTAAAAAAGATTCGAAAATAGAGTGTATAGTTTACACAGTGTAACTAGCCAATCACTGCTTACTATCCTAACAGAAATCTGTAGGTGTATTACTTTTCTTTCTTTTTTTTTGGCAGTTTTTAAAACCCAAACCAAACCAACCAAATTAAACCACTAATTATTCAACAGTAGGCTCTAAATCACCCCAAGACAGCAGCTAAATTGGGTTTAGACTTACAATGCGGCTTCTGGTGGCTGGATTGAAGAATGTGTCTCTATCTTGAATGTAAAAGTCATTCATGCGGTTCTTCTCAAATGGGGCAGTGAAAAACTCTTGCTCTGGCTTGATGATACTTTCATCCACTTGGAGGACTTTGGTAAACCAATTGAAATTATCAAACGCTGAGGACCGGGTTTTCAGATCATTGGGTTTCAGAGGCAATTTGATGTGCATTATCTCTGCATAGGTACATAGCACCTCCCATGGGGCATGTACTTTTACAAATACGAGCTTGTCATCCACAAGCTATATTGAAAGAATAAGCATACAAACCAGGAAACCAAATCAACTATTGATATTTTCACTAATTTAAAACAGACTATTCTTACGTTGCATAGTTCTTTCATAAAATCACCAATATTTTAGATGAAGTAAAGCAAATGTGTTCATTATTAGTCCAAATTAGTAACTAAACATAAAAACACTGTATTGTAGTGTTATTGTAATGACAGGTTTTAAAATTTCTTAAACCGAGAAGAAGGCTGTTTAATTTATTATGGATCTGTTCAATGTCATTATGTGATCATTAAAAAGGATTTAAAAGAACTATATTTATTATAGAAATGCATTTACTGTATGATAGAGAAAAGCAAACTTTAGAACTGTGAAATGATAATTTCCTTTTAAGGGAAAAATGTATATATTTGAGCAAAAGAAAATATTTAGAAGGACAAGATTATTTACGGATAAAGTACAGATGATTTTCAATTCCACTATTCTTACATTTTCTAATTTTTGGGGGGTAAACTATCATTTGTATTATATAAAAAATTTTAAAAAGGTTCTTGAATAAATATATTCATACATAGATTTATTACATTCTTTGGCTATTAATAAAGATCCACGGTTTTTATCAGCAACAAACATATATTCTATAATGCAGATTTTGACTGACTCCGCTCCCAGCCTGCAGTTAAGGCGTGGCTGGGGTTACATGTTTCAAATGCCTTTCCAGCACTCCGAGTGACACGCTAGTTCCCAGGAGCAACAGTCAGCTGACAGCTGGAAAGGGTCTGACACTTACGGATCTGGTTGCTTCTAGTTGCAGTCCATCACAGATGAGGTTAGATTCATATGCTTGTCTTTTTCTCTGCCAAAAGAAATTGTAAATGTGTTAGGCCTTCAGTTTTACCAAGGGAGTGGAAAAAAGCTATGTGTTTTTTAATTAAAAAAAAAAAAAAATCAAACCAATGTGAACTGAATGAAGAGACACATTTGCTCAAAACAGCACAGAAGCAACAGAGGTGCTCTGTCTGTTGGTGAGAGGCAATTCTGTGGAGAATAACTGGATTCTCTTGGGACTCTGGAGGACCCTTGGTTGTCCTGTAGGTTTCTGGCCATTTGAGGTACATAAAAGTCTCCAGCTTTGGCACAGTTTCAAAGACTTTTTTTGGCTTATGAGAGATTGTGTACATAAGTGGAGTTTTTGGGGTCCCACTCACTCATGGAATATACCAGAGTTACAGTCCAGATCTGACATTCTAGATTATTAAAATTTTGTTTCTACATCAGACATTGAAATAGCTTGGTTTTGGATGTATATATTTCATCTTTGCATGCCCTGACCAATTTTAATAACACACAATTTTGGTAAAATGCAAGAACTTTTTCTCTTTGGAAGACTGAAATGTTCAGTTCAGTTCAGTCGCTCAGTCGTGTCCGACTCTTCGCGACCCCATGAATCACAGCACGCCAGGCCTCCCTGTCCATCACCAACTCCCGGAGTTCACTCAAACTCATGTCCACAGAGTCGGTGATGCCATCCAGCCATCTCATTCTCTGTTGTCCCCTTCTCCTCCCGCCCCCAACCTTTCCCAGCATTGGAGTCTTTTCCAGTGAGTCAACTCGTTGCATGAGATGGCCAAAGTATTGCAGTTTCAGCTTTAGCATCAGTCCTTCCAATGAACACCCAGGATTGATCTCCTTTAGAATGGACTGGTTGGATCTCCTTGCAGTACAAGGGACTCTCAAGTTAGTGAAGCTATAAAACAAACACCTAGATCTACAAAATGAATTAACTGATAATATATCCGACCATGTTACAGAGCCATTTATATGCACCACATGGTGAAACATATCTCAACTAAGATGTTAAAAACAGAGGAAGTAAGGGAAGAATATATTTCTGAAAAACAAAAACAAAGCCACATTAAAAAAAACCCACATAAAATATAAACTAGAATTTCCATCTTTAGTAATCACAGGAGGTGAATTGGACCAATTCTCTCACTGAAGACAACTAAAAACGCTGCATTAAAATCAGTTTTTAACTTCAGCAGTTAACAGGATAGAGAGGAATTACTGGGCCAATGTTCTGTGTCTAGTGGGTTGGGCAGTCAGGCCACTGTGCCCACGGGTCATGCTTTGCCCACTTGGACAGGCAGAGATGGAGCTCAACTGCTGTGCCATACACAGTGCCTAGAACATAGAAAGCACCTAATAAATGTAAAGTGGATGCCGCATGTAAAAAGGTCCAAGGTGAAAAAATACACCTGGCATTTGACTTAACGTGAGTGCCAGTGGAATCCCTAATATATTTTGTGGAAGTATGAGAAGTAGAATATTGTTTTATTTTCATATATTTAATAAAGTTATATACTATTAACACTTACTGTGCCAGACACTGTTCTAAGAGCTTTACAAGTATAACACATTTGTTACACCCTTAGCACAAAATAATCACTTAGAGAAAAACAGCAAGTGCTATAAACAAAGAAGCCAAACTTACCTAGGAAAGTCCAGTGAGATGAGAGCTCGGGGGTGAGATGGGGTGCGGAGGTACAGCTTTCCCACTGTTCCCAGCAGGCAGCTGCCCCCTCTGCCGCCCTCCCAGCCCCGCCCTCTGCAATGCACTCTGCTGTGATTTTCAGTCTCCTCCACCCTTCATTCACCATCTGCCCACCACAACTGGGAAGCTGGTTCGGACCCACTCTGCTCGATACCCAAGCAGTATTTCTTCACCTTAGACTCAAACCCTCATACTTCAGTTCCTGCATGGCAGCCCAAGCATTGTTCCAGATGGAATCTTTCTTTACTATTGTGTAAAACCATTTCTGATTTTTCCAGCCACACCTGACAGAGTACTCAGCAGGAGTACATGCTCAATACGTGTTTGTTGAAAGAATAGACTCAACAAACATTAATTTTTTCTACAAACATTTCCTGAGAGCACTCTTCAAAGTGATGAAGATTCGAAGAGGAATTTGAAATGGTCTGCTGCAGAGGATCTGCAAACTCAGCGTCCAGGGATCTAGGACTGTCCAATACAAAAGGACCAGAACATTCATTCATGGGTCTAAGGCACTGTAATGGACACCCGTCATTCTATATGGACACTTAGCATTTCCACTCCTGCCAGAGCCCACGTACCCTACAGCAAATAAAAACAGACACACCTATTCCTTGTCTCCCGTGAGTTCAGTTACTGGCAAGTGAGTAGCTATTAAGCAGACCATTTAAGACTCTAATCAGAAGCTGGAGATGCAAAAAAGTCAGACCAAGCAGAACTCCTCCTGGGGTGGCTAGGAGAGTGGGTGCCAGTGAAAGCAGTGGCAGAGGTCTCAGCAGGAGCTTTCGGGGAGCACTGCTGGTCAGAAGTGACCAGAAGCAGTTCTGGACCCTGGGGAGCAACCTCACGTTGTCCCAGATCAGCTGTGAAATGGAATTTGGAGCACTGCCTCTGGCTGCCTCGTCTCCAGGTTTTGTTTGTCCGAGTCTTCCAATGAATCTGTGAGCACCCTAATATTCTTTACTAATAGACTTCTTGTTTCTTTGTCTGCTTAAATTAGAGCTAATTTCTGTTACTTGCCAGCAAGAATCCTAATAGAGTAATAAGGATGAACTAGGGAAAACCCTATAGGGAAAACCCTCGGAGAAGGCAATGGCAAGCCAGCCAGTCCAGTACTCTTGCTTAGAAAGTCCCATGGATGGAGGAGCCTGGTAGGCTGCAGTCCGTGGGGTTGCTAAGGGTCGGACACGACTGAGCAACTTCACTTTCACTTTTCACTTTCACACATTGGAGAAGGAAATGGCAACCCACTCCAGTGTTCTTGCCTGGAGAATCCCAGGGATGGGGGAGCCTGGTGGGCTTCCGTCTATGGGGTCACACAGAGTCGGACATGACTGAAGTGCCTTAGCAGTAGCAGGGAAAACCCATTTGCCTAAAACCGAAATCACTGTGCAATAAAGGGAGGGGTGTTCTGTGCAGACCAGACACTCTGACTTCCTCTCTCTCTGGGGAGATGCCTCAACCTGAAGTTGTACATATGGCGACCCAGCTTGTCCCACTAGAGGTCATAAGCAGAATTCAACTGTCTTGTCTCCTCAAGGAATCAGGCAGAAGTAACTTCAGTTAGGACGTGAAAGCTCAGACTCAAGGCTTTTAGCTCTCATGAACAAATGTCCTTCTAGTTAGATGACTAGGTTGTTGTTCAGTCCCTCAGCGGTATCCGACTCTTTGCAACCCCATGGGCTGCAGCACTCCAGGCTTCCCTGTTCTTCACAATCTCCCAGAGATTGCTCTGACCCATGTCCATTGAGTCAATGATGCCATCCAGCCATCTCATCCTCTGTCGCCCCCTTCTCCTCCTGCCCTCAATCTTTCCCAGCATCAGGGTTTTTTCCAGTGAGTCAGCTCTTCCCATCAGGTGGCTAAAGTATTGGAGCTTCAGCATCAGTCCTTCCAATGAATGTTCAGGACTGATTTCCTTCAGGATTGACTAGTTTGATTTCCTTGCAGTCCAAGGGGTTCTCAAGAGTCTTCTCCAGCAACACAGTTTCTAGAAGGATAGGAGAATCAGTTAAAAGAGCAGCTTCTCCCGTGGCTTAATGGATGTGTGAACAATGAAGTGGTGGTAATAAGAAACCACATAACTGTGTTAACTGGTCTCATAAAATTCCACGGTTCCCATCAAAGGCATACCGTGATGCACAACTGTCTCCTTCCTGGCGCCCCTCCTCCACTGGGGAGTGGCTCCAAACTTTGAAGGTGCTCCTTGCATTTGACACTTCACTCGCAGACTCTTCAAGTGCAGCGGTCTCCTTTCTCAGACAAATGCAGAAACACACAAAAGGTCCTGTGCAAGCCGCCTCTCTTAGGAGGATACCACCTTTCTCCTGGGTATCAGGAGATTATGCCTTTTTCCTGTTCATCCTGAGTTTGCTTCGGCAATGCCCTCTCTTCTTTTCAGTCCTTTATCTTCATTGCCCTTATTCAGCAAACACATTAGATGTTTCCTTTGTTAAAAGGAATATGAAATATGAAAAAATATGAAATCCTGCCTCAGGCCTGGCTGCTCTTTGGTTACCACTCCTGTCCCTAGGGATGTCTGTCTTTTGATACCCTGAGCACTCAGAATGGTCCTAACGTGGAAGAAACAAGCAACAGATGTCTGATGAAAGAAGGAATAAGTGGACGGTGCGTGGATGGCTACCGGTTTTGTGGGAATTGACTGAGGAAAGCAGTGTAGCAACCAGGCGCCTCTTTCCTGAGCTCCCCTTCCCCCACAGTGCTCCACGAACTTCTACTTATGGGCATTACAGGACACGATGGAGAAAGAGAGATACAGTTTAACTCTGGAACGTGCTAGCAGCAAATAGCTCCAGGGTACCCATTGCAGGAAGACATCTCTTGATCCCCTGGGAGTCTGAATTACCAGACGACAAAAGGGGGCCAGTTCAGAGAACCTGCAAAGAACCAGCCCCACGAGAGGGCAGTTCCATCATCACACATACCAAACACAAACTACTCCTGCCTTGGCTGGATCTGCTGCATCAGCCATGACCGTGACAAGTGGCATGGTGCAAACTAGACATGGTTAGATTCCGAGTCAAAATTTAAATCCTGGTCCTGCCATTTGCTAGCTCTGTGATGTTGGGCAAATAAACTCTGCTAGTATCAGTGGCTTCATCTCAAAGGTGGTGTAAGAAATAGCTTCATAAATATAAAGTCCTCAGCATAAGGCCTGACACATAATAAGCCTATAATAAGACATGTTAACCATTGTTATCTCCTTTCTCTGTCTTCAAATATGCTCAGCCTCCTTTATTCCTTAAAAAAAAAAAAAAATCCTCTCTACCTTGTAAGCCTCAGAGGCTCACCTCTTTTATTTAATGTCAAACATCATAACAAAAATAAGCAACTCTAATCACATAGCTTCCACAATGTGTACCCAGTGACATCTTAATTCCTCCAACGGGACACCAATGACATTATTTCACCAGAACTCCAGGAACTGTATCTTAAATCTGAGTAATTTAGCTCACTCTCCTCTTGACTCTTTATACACTATATTGTCCTGGTCCTCAGACTACCTTCTTTGATATATAATGGATGTATATATCCTTCTGGACTTCCCTGGTGGCTCAGATGGTAAAAGCATCTGCCAACAATACGGGAGACCCAGGTTCGATCCCTGGGTCAGGAAGATCCCCCTGGAGAAGGAAATGGCAACCCACTCCAGTACTCTTGCCTGGAAAATCTCATGAATGGACAGAGGAGCCTGCTTGGCTACAGTCCATGGGGTTACAAAGAGTTGAACATGACTAAGTGACTTCAATTTCATATATCCTTTTCATTCTCTGAAGAAAGAATTAATATTGTTAAAACGGTCATACTACTTAAAGTAACCTACAGATTGAATGCACTCTCTATCAAAATACTCATGACATTTTTCACAGAACAAATAATTCTGAAATTTATATGGAAGTACAAATGACCCAGAGTTGCCAAAGCAATCCTGGGAAAAAAGAACAAGACTGGAGGTATAACCGTTCTAGACTTCAAACTATACTACAAAACTACACTAATCAAAAAAAAAAAAAACAAACAGACAAACCAAGGTATTGGCTCAGAAACAGACACACAGATCAATGGAACAGAACAGACATCCCAGAAATAAACCCACTCATTTATGGTCAATCAATCTATGATAAAGGAGGCTGAAATATACAATGGAGAAAAGAGTGTCTTCAATAAGTGGTGCTGGAAAAGCTGGACAGCTACATGCAAAACAATGAAATTAGAACACCCTTCATATCATATACAAAAATAAAAACTTAAAATGGTTTAAAGACTAATTTAAAGATCTGAATATAAGATATGACATCATAAAACTCCTAGAAGAAAATACAAGCAAAACATTCTCAGACAGAAATTATAGCAATATTTTCTTAGCTAAGTCTCCCAAGGAAAAAGAAATAAAAGCAAAAATCAACAAATAAGACCTAATCAAACTTAAACATTTCTGAACAGCAAAGGACACCATCAATGAAAAGAAAAGACAATGAAAAGGAAATGGGAAGAGAGATTTGCAAATGATGAGGTCAAAAAGGGGCTAATAACCAAAACATGTAAACAGCTCACATAACTCAATATATTTAAAAAAAAAATGCTGATTTAAAAATGGGCAGACATTTTTGCAAAAAAGACATACAGATGACAAACAGGCACATGAAAAGATGCTCAACACCATTAATTATTAGACAAATGCAAATCAAAACCATAATGAGAAGGTTTCCCTGGTGGTTCAGTGGCTAAGGCTCCACGTTCCCAGTGGAGGGGGCTCAGGTTCAATCCCTGGTCGGGGAACTAGATTCCACATGTCACAACTAAGAGTTTGCATGCCACCGCTAAAGATCCTGCATGCCACAACAAAGACTGAAGATCCCACATGCCATAACTAAGAGCTGGCACAGCCAAATAAATAAATAAAAATATTTTAAAAACCACAATGATACATTGCCTCACACCTGTAAGAGTGGCTAATATTAAAAAGTCAACAAAGAACAAATGCTGTCAAGAATGTGGAGAAAAGGAAATTCCTATACACTGCTGATTGGAATGTGAACTGGTGCAGACACTAGTGAAGCCAGTATGGAGTTTCCTCAAAAAAGTAAAATAAAATACAATTAGCATGTTATCCACAATTCCATTCCTGGGAATATACTGAAAAAAACAAAAACTCTAATTTGAAAAGATACATGCATCCCAATGTTCATAGCAGTACTATTTACAAGAGCCAAGATGTGGACACAATCCAATGACTGTCTTAAGAAGATGTGATACACACTTGTGAGCTCAGGCACACACACACACACGCACACACACAGTGGAATGCTACTCAGGTGTAATGAGTATATTACACCTGATATATTTCCATTTGAAACAACAAGGATAGACCCAGAGATTATTAGGCATAGTGAAATAAGTCACACAGAGAAAGACAAATGCCGTATGATACCATTTATATGAGGAATCTAAACTATAATATAAGTGAATACATATACAAAACAAACTGTTTATTCACAAACTGTTGAATGTTTTAATTGCTTCTAATTTTTCACAATTATGAAAATTCTTGTAGAATAAGTTTTGTGTATCCTCCTCAGAATAAAATCCTAGATGCAGAATTGTTGAAAAGTGCATGCAACTTTAACTTCTTTAATAGATAGTGCTGTACTGCCATTGAGAAAAAGTTATACTATAGCGTATCCAATTTTAGTTCTTATTTGGTTCTTTACAAAGACCTTCTAAGATATTTACCTGCTGTCTCTCGATAATTGGCAGACCTTGGAGTTGGTTTATAATGCCCTCTGTTTTATTACTAACTATAAATACTTAAATAGTTGAGCCAAGGAAAGGGCATTTTTATTTGCTTAAACATGTTAATATATCACCTTGGTGTTACTTTAATAAGACAGTTCCTGTTATTTCCCTTTGGCATGGCAGTTCACAAAGAACTAGTAGAATATTTTAAAAACTGATCAAACCAGTTTTCTTGGTTTGTCAGGTAGCTAAAGTAAATTAGCATATGTGCCATATTTGTCAAACAAGAATATTTCAGGAAAAGACTGCTTACTTAAGAAAAGATTGCTTAAATCTGTTTAATATGAGATCATCAGCTTACTGCTGTGTAGAATTTACACTTGGATAAGTAACAGTGTTCCTGACATTTAAAAAAAAATTAGGGTAGAGCTGTCTTCCATGTTAAAAATGAAAGAAAATTAATATTGCATATTGAATGACATACTCATTGCTCAATAAATATTTGCTGAATAAATGAGTATCTGAGGCCACACAATTTTTAACTAAAAATTATCTATGTACTTTTTGGAAACCTTACAGGTAAGAACCTAAACCTACGTTTATAGTCTATGATGTATATTTGGCAGCACAAAATGACTAAACCAGACTCACTGGCTCTGAAAAAAGCCCAGTCATATACTAGATTATGTTGTAAGTTCCTCTGTCTCTAGGAGAGTAAGTTCACTGGCACTGTAACCTGGATATCTCTCTTTCTTTTCAACCTACTTCTAGCAAAGCCAAAGAGACTATAATCACTGAGGATCAACGGACACCACAAAAAGAGGCACATGATTCTACTACTGTCAGTGGAGAATGGTACTTGGGGTTCAGAGCAGAGACGGACAAGAGCACTCATCCCACCCCAGAAACTGAAATTTTATTCATATCTCTTATGGGAGGTTAATAAAGCTGTCAGAGAAACAAAGAATAAAGCAATCAAAATCACAAAGGACAGACTGGTATAATTAAGGCAGCTTTCTGTCCCTTAAGCACCTGAGACTGCACATCTCATTTGGCTTAATAAAGTCATTGTTAGGAAGGACCTGCTTGTGAATTATACAGTAATAATACTGATTTTAAACACCAATTTCAACCATTTCCTTTATGTTGCTCTGCTTTTATGCATAAAATGCAGGGGTTGCAATGTCTAAGAAGATTACTAAATACACTCTGATGATAATATATCAGCATAAATCAGTTGAAATAAATGAAATAGATTTATTTCAAATATTCTTTCAGCTTTGTTAGGCAAAATACTGACGCTGCTGTCACTGTACTTTTCAACTTGCCAATCTTTGCTATGCCTATGAAGTTGTGTAAGAAATAAACCAAAGGAGAAGACTCTACACATGGACATCACCAGATGGTCAACACCGAAATCAGATTGATTATATTCTTTGCAACCAAAGATGGAGAAGCTGTATACAGTTAGCGAAAACAAGACCAGGAGCTGACTGTGGCTCAGATCATGAACTCCTTATTGCGAAGTTCAGACTTAAATTGAAGAAAGTAGGGAAAACCACTAGACCATTCAGATATGACCTCAATCAAATCCCTTATGATTATGCAGTGGAAGTGAGAAATAGATTTAAGGGACTAGATCTGATTGATAGAGTGCCTGATGAACTCTGGACGGAGGTTCGTGACATTGTACAGGAGACAGGGACCAAGACCATCCCCATGGAAAAGAAATGCAAAAGAGCGAAATGGCTGTCTGAGGAGGCCTTACAAATAGCTGTAAAAAGAAGAGAGGCGAAAAGCAAAGGAGAAAAGGAAAGATATAAGCATCTGAATGCAGAGTTCCAAAGAATAGCAAGGAGAGATAAGAAAGCCTTCCTCAGTGATCAATGCAAAGAAATAGAGGAAAACAACAGAATAGGAAAAACAAGAGACCTCTTCAAGAAAATTAGAGATTCCAAGGGAACTTTTCATGCAAAGATGGGCTCGATAAAGGACAGAAATGGTATGGACCTAACAGAAGCAGAAGATATTAAGAAGAGGTGGCAGGAATACACAGAAGAACTGTACAAAAAAGATCTTCACGACCAAGATAGTCACGATAATGTGATCACTGACCTAGAGCCAGACATCTTGGAAGGTGAAGTCAAGTGGGCCTTAGAAAGCATCACTACGAACAAAGCTAGTGGTGGTGATGGAATTCCAGTTGAGCTATTTCAAGTCTTGAAAGGTGATGCTGTGAAAGTGCTGCACTCAATATGCCAGCAGATTTGGAAAACTCAGCAGTGGCCACAGGACTGGAAAAGGTCAGTCTTCATTCCAATCCCAAAGAAAGGCAATGCCAAAGAATGCTCAAACTACCGCACAATTGCACTCATCTCACACGCTAGTAAAGTCATGCTCAAAATTCTCCAAGCCAGGCTTCAGCAGTATGTAAACCGTGAACTCCCAGATGTTCAAGCAGGTTTTAGAAAAGGCAGAGGCACCAGAGATCAAATTGCCAACATCCGCTGGATCATGGAGAAAGCAAGAGAGTTTCAGAAAAACATCTATTTCTGCTTCATTGACTATGCCAAAGCCTTTGACTGTGTGGATCACAATAAACTGTGGAACATTCTGAAAGAGATGGGAATCCCAGACCACCTGACCTGCCTCTTGAGAAACCTGTATGCAGGTCAGGAAGCAACAGTTAGAACCGGTCATGGAACAACAGACTGGTTCCAAATAGGAAAAGGAGTGCGTCAAGGTTGTATATTGTCACCTTGCTTATTTAACTTATATGCAGAGTACATCATGAGGAACGCTGGGCTGGAAGAAGCACAAGCTGGAATCAAGATTGCTGGGAGAAACATCAATAACCTCAGATATGCAGATGACACTACCCTTATGGCAGAAAGTGAAGAGGAACTCAAAAGCCTCTTGATGAAAGTGAAAGAGGAGAGTGAAAAGGTTGGCTTGAAGCTCAACATTCAGAAAACAAAGATCATGGCATCTGGTCCCATCAATTCATGGGAAATAGATGGAAAAACAGTGGAAACAGTGTCAGACTTTGTTTTTTTGGGCTCCAAAATCACTGCAGATGCTGATTGCAGCCATGAAATTAAAAGACGCTTGCTCCTTGGAAGGAAAGTTATGACCAACCTTGATAGTATATTAAAAAGCAGAGACATTACTTTGCCGACCAAGGTCCGTCTAGTCAAGGCAATGGTTTTTCCCGTGGTCATGTATGGATGTGAGAGTTGGACTGTGAAGAAAGCTGATCGCCGAAGAATCGATGCTTTTGAACTGTGGTGTTGGAGAAGACTCTTGAGAGTCCCTTATACTGCAAGGAGATCCAACCAGTCCATTCTAAAGGAGATCAATCCTGGATGTTCATTGGAGGGACTGATGCTAAAGCTGAAACTCCAATACTTTGGCCACCTCATGAGACGAGTTGACTCACTGGAAAAGACTCTGATGCTGGGAAAGGTTGGGGGCGGGAGGAGAAGGGGACGACGGAGAATGAGATGGCTGGATGGCATCACCGACTCTGTGGACATGAGTTTGAGTGTACTCCGGGAGTTGGTGATGGACAGGGAGGCCTGGCGTGCTGTGATTCATGGGGTTGCGGAGAGTCGGACACGACTGAGCGACTGAACTGAACTGAACTGAACTTAATTTGTGCAAAAATATTTCTTTCTAATTACTCAAAGTGCTTCTTACTTGGTAAGGTCTGGTAAGCAGGAATAAATTATTTAATTGGGGCTTAAATTCATGTGTTGTTGATAAAACATTGAATGTTAGTGGACTGATTTAGTAGGTGACCTATGTTCATGAGGAGATAGAAAACAGATAAGCATCCTAAATGATAAGCATAGAAAGGAAGTGAATATGTAGCTGAAGTTTATTTCCAACTTTTCTTTTTAAGGAAATGATAACCCTATATACGAGACAGCAAAAGAGACACAGGTGTATAGAACAGTCTTTGGGACTCTGTGGGAGAGGGCGAGGGTGGGATGATTTGGGAAAATGGCATTGAAACATGTATATTATCATATGTGAAACGAATCACCAGTCCAGGTTTGATGCATGATACAGGATGCTCGGGGTTGGTGCACGGGGATAACCCAGAAGGAGGATAAGGGGAGGAGGGAGGTGGGAGGGGGGTTCAGGAAGGGGAACTCATGTACACCCAGGGCGGATTCATGTCAATGTATGGCAAAACCAACCAATATAATATTGTAAAATAATTAGTCTCCAATAGAAAATAAAATAAATAAATTAACATTTTTGGTATAATTATGAAAATAAATAAATGGTAACTTAGAAATTTTCCAAGAAGGAAAAAAAAATCACCTGTTATCAATCCACTGCTAGGATAGCTACTGTAAACACTTCAGGGCAGTGTTTTCTACCTGCTTATATGAACAATCTAAAGCGCCCTAGTTAAAATGCAGATTCTAGGGCCTCTCTTCTCTACACTTTGGCTCAGTACATAGAGGATGGGCCTGGATAATCTAGTTTTAACAAGCAAAGCAGACTATTCTTATCATCAGGCAAGTTTAAGAAATACTATTTTCTTTTTATCCCAAACTTTAAACTTTTTATTTTGTATTAAGGTTTAGCCCATTAACAATGTTGTGGTAGTTTTGGGTGAACAGTGAAGGAACTCAGCCATACATATACATGTATCCATTCTCTCCCAAACCCCATCCCATCCAGGCTGGCAAGAAACACTGAAGAGAGTCCCATGTGCTATACAATAGGTCCACACCTGGTTATCCATTTTAAATACAGCAGTGTGTACGTGACCTTCCCAAAGTCCCTAACTTCATCTTCCCTCCCAGCAACTGTTAAGTATTTTAGGAAATACTATTTTCTTAGAGCATGTCTTTTCTGTGCACATAAGCAAGCTCTTCTTTTATGATTATTTATTTTCTTCAAGCCTGTTCTGTTTGAGAATTTGGTATAGTTGATGTTGCCCAGCTCTTTACCCATTTACAGAAAGTGAGACACAAGTACCTGTTGGTCTAGGGCAAATGACATCTTCTTCATTCAAAACTAACTCAGAAGGACTAATCTGGAAAAGGATTTTTCTCTTCTCCACCTCTTTCTGAGATGAAGTGGAATAAACAGATTTTACTTTTCAGAATTTCACTGTCCTCTGCATTTGTCTATTTTTAAGGATTGAGTCCAAGGACACGTCCCATTCTGGAAATACGAAGCAAGATTTGGATTCACTTCTGTGCTGAGTACGCAAAAATAAAACCAAATATGCTTATATCAGCAACACATCTTGTAGTTGTAATTTGAAACTGCTGATTCTAATTTAATTTATTCCTTTTAACCTGCAATCTTAGTTTAAGCAAGTAGAGTATAAAGGAAGGAGAATGTAAAGAACTTCCTGCTTCAGTTTAAAATATTAAGGAGTTAAAGCCAAACCTGATTTCACATCCAAGAACAAAAGACAGAACACCTACCAAAAGTTATCTGAGGAGGTGAAACTGCCCAACAGGAGTTGCCACCATCACTTAACTCAGCGTAATACTTTTCATGGACTATTTGTGGCAAAAATGTAATTTTAAGGAAATTTTTTATACTATTCTGATTCTTCATAATTCCCTTCTGCCATCCCTTTATTTCTTCAATTTGGAGAATACAAGTCGATGTTAAGTCGACTCAATCATACCTTCTCCTTTAGGAGGCTCCAACGGATAAATTTCTTTCTGGGGGATCTTTAGACCAGAAAGATTATATTTCTTTTGAACAACCAGTTTGGTTTTTATGGTGCTGAAACTTTAAACCACGGTGTTGATAACATCCGCTATTTTCTTTGGCTACCAGGAAACTCAAGAGGCAAATTTGCAGCTGAACTCTAATTTCTGAACAGGACTTCATGGTTATAATACGTCACTTTGCTTATTACTTTGATACATAGTTTCATTTTATTTTTCTGGCTTTTACAGTTTTGTCACCATGATCAGTTCAGTTCAGTTCAGTCACTCAGTTGTGTCTGACTCTTTGCGACCCCAGGGACTGCCGCACGCCAGGCTTCCCTGTCCATCACCAATTCCCAGAGTTTACTCAAACTCATGTCCATCACGTCAGTGATGTTATCCAACCATCTCATCCTCTGTCATTCCCTTCTCCTCCTGCCTTCAATCTTACCCAACATCAAGGTCTTTTCAAATGAGTCAGTTCTTCACATCAGGTGGCCAAAGTATTGGGAGTTTAAGCTTCAGTATCAGTCCTTCCAATGAATATTTAGGACTGATCTCCTTTAGGACTGACTGGTTGGATCTCCTTGCAGTCCAAGGGACTTTCAAGAGTCTTCTCCAACATCACAGTTCAAAAGCATCAATTCTTTGGTGCTCAACTTTCTTTATGGTCCACTGGAAAAACCATAGTTTTGATATCCTCATCTAATTACTTTTATTTAGGTTATATTCTGTATGTGACCTCAAGTACTTTTTAATGAATTATAAATAAACTATGTTATAACATAGTATTAACATAAGTAGAAAGCTAGTGACTATAAAACTGATACATTGCATATTAAAACCAATAATGAATGATGTTTGAATATTCTCTGCTGTTAGCTATCATCTTCCGAGCTACAAATAATCATATACTTTATGTACATAAGACTTACTGAAAAAGCAATGATACAAGAAAGCACATTTGATACATTTTAAAACCCAATTAGAAAAGCTCATAGCAAGTTCAACTAGAAGAGAACTCATAACCTTTTAAAAGAAAACTACCAAAAATTTATAGCAAATGTGTATTTAATGGTGAAATTTTAGAAACACTTGCACCAAACTCAGGAACAATACAGTGGTGGCTACTATGTGCTGCAGGTTTTATTCAAGAGGTCTTAGCCATATCATTTGGACAGACAGCAAATGAAGTATAAAGAAAGGTACAGTGAAGCTGTCAGTTGGAGACAATATGGTCTCAATATGGTCTTCCTTTGAATAAACTTAAAACAAGCGTTAGAAACTACTGGAACTAAAAAGTTTATCAATGTAGCTAGATCTTATTAAAAAAATCAATAGACTTCTTTCTTAACACAAAATACTAAATCACAAGCTGCAATTTAAAATGTGTCTGACAACAGCAACAAACTCTGATACTGGGAGGGATTGGGGGCAGGAGGAGAAGGGGACGACAGAGAATGAGATGGCTGAATGGCATCACCGACTTGATGGACATGAGTTTGAGTGAACTCCGGGAGTTGGTGATGGACAGGGAAGCCTGGCGTGCTGTAATTCATGGGGTCGCAAAGAGTCGGTCACGACTGAGCGACTGAACTGAACTGAAAAATGTATAAGATCCTCAGACATTATTATAAAACTTTACTAAAGTATGTAAAATCTTAATAAATGGAATGGTGTACTGTGTTCATTTTATTAGAATTTTCTGATGAACTTTTAATCACTTCCAAAGGGATTTCATCTAGCTTCTATGTAAACAATTTCAGCCTCATGATAATTCATATAAAACAATGGATAACAGTTTTAAAAGCCAAGGGATCTATAACCAATTAGTCAGTTGTTTCACATTATTTGAAGGTTTGGATATAATTTAATTTAAACACTTATTTTTTGGAAAATTTCTTACTCTGCTCTCTCTACTGGTCAGATCCACTAAAGAATTCTTAAGGCCTGATATACAAGATAAACTTATACTTCCATAACTTTTCATCAATTTCTAGGAAATAAAATTTCCATCAACTTTTAGGGATGGATTCTGCTGATAAAAAAGCATTACATTCAGGATGACTTACACTGCTCTTGTGCTATCTAGACTTTTCTATTCTCTTTATCATCATCTGCATTATACCATTACTTGGTCATAAACACATCTGTTTAGAAGGGAGGCCAAGTGTCAGACAAAATGAAATTTAGAATAGATCAGTTATGCCACCCGTTGGCAGTTCTAGATAAGGGAAATGGAAGAAACAAAACTGAGCAGGAAGAGTTGGAGAAATATATGGAAACATGTCTCATTTAAAACATTTTTGCTCTTCACAATATGGAGCAAACTTATTTAGATATATTTAATCATGAGATGTGCCAGGCAGTTGCTGGCTGCCTATTCAACAGTCATCCTCCTCTTCTTCATTACCAAGAAAAGCTGATGTTTTTCAGATACTAACTAATCAGATGATTCAGGAAATGAAAGACTAGTATTGATTAGTCTATGCTAATGATGGTAGTTTCATTCATCTTGCCAGTGGTTGGTTTGGGAATAGGCCTGTGAGAGACAATCAACAGTAAAAGGAAGTTTGCCATTCTAGGGGAGACTTCTTCCCCTTTCAAAAAGAGGAAAAGAAAGGGCATTCCTTCTTACTGTCGCTGATGTCTGGAAACACGACAAATATCATGAAACGAAATGAAGACAGTTTAAGAACAGCCAACATTTGAGGATGGCAGGGCAGAAGGATATAATGAAGCTTAAGTCCAGATGATCCCATTAAGCCAATAAATTATCTAACTCAGAAATGCTCCTATCTCCGCACTATTTCTTAAATGAGAGAATTATTATTTCCTTTCAGCACTTAAATAATTTTGAGTTTGGTTTTCCTGTTACTTCCAGTAAAAAGACACTCGAACTGATTCTATGCCACAGACAGCAGTACTGGCTAAACAAACACTTATTCTTGGAACAACTTATGATCAACCCCATCTGTAATCTAAACATAAATGGTTTATGCTTTTTCAAAGGGAGGTGTGAGATTCTGAGGTATTTTCACTAATACAAGTGGACAAAGTTATATGATATTTGGAGGTTTGGCTAGAAAAATAATTTCTCTTTTGCTCATATACAGATGTAGACTTTTACTCCTGTATGTTTTTGATGCTCATGGCCGTATCAGTTCTATCTTGCTCTACAAGAATTTAACAATACTTTATAGATTTAACAATACTTTTTAGATCAGCCCCTGGCAAAGTCAACCTTGGGGCTGTTTTAGGAAATCAATATGATTTACACATAATTTTTTTTTCCTCTCAATGAAAAGAGAATTTTGAAATTGCCTTTCCTTGGCATTGTCCTAAATTCTGAATATGGCCTGATAGAGAGTGTGATGGAACTTGCAAATGATTTTCCAATTAATAAAAATGTGATTCCAAAGCTGAGCTTCAAATTCTAGTAGAATCTAAATTAAGTAACATGTATAAATAGTCTCAAAACACTTAAAAGCATAGCTTATAAACAAACACCAACATCATGGTACATCAATTCACGAGTTCAGATAACAAAATTAATGACGGTTTTTTTCCTCTTGATTTATGTAAGTTACTTCAGCACCTTTGTTTCTGTATAACCCAAATGCAGACCTTGCTAATAATGTCACGAGCTCTAGGCTTCTTTACCATGGGAGAGAAGCCCTTGTATAAAACTAAAACTGTTTCCTCTATGCTGTAGATTTATTAGGTTTAGGTTTATTTAACTTACTTTATATAGTGCTCAATTCAGTTCCATCAGCATATGGATGCCTAATAAATATTTGATGATGGTGACCCTGACTGCACAGAAGATATCTTAGTGTTCACAGAAAACTGATAAAATACTCTAAGCTAGTTTAGTGACAAAATTATATAATAACCAGATAGTGATGCCTTTTCATATCAGTGTATACCCCAAATAAAAGAGAAGGCACAAAAATTAACATTTGTTATCTAACATGTACTGAAAATTTATGTAGCATTTCTGTATACTATTTTATTCAATCCTAAACATATTATCTGGATTAGGTATTGAGATTCCTATTTTCCAGACTCTAAGATGCCTCTGGTTGTATGGTGAGCCAATACTTTATGTGCCAATAAAGAATTCATCCAATGAAATTATGATACACTTTTTAAAAGATGTACCCTGATTTCAGAGATGTCAAAATGTAAAAATAAAAGGCATCTCTAAATAATAATAAAATATGAGACTGATAAGAAAATTCATCCAACTCACACAGTTAGCTGAAAACTGTGGCAAAGACAAGCCGCTGATGACCAAAAGTTGATGACCTGCTGATGACACATCCATAGCATGGAATTCCTGCTGAGAAATGTCTGTCCAGCCAGAAACTGTACTTTCCACCTTCCAGAGTTCTGACCAAAAGAATGTGAACCCAACTGACAATGTCAGTTCCAACCCAAACAGGTAAAGAAGCATGAGTACATTCTTCATCTTCTCCTTTATTCTATCTACCATTTATTGATGCCCAGAGTAATCTCAGAAACGACCTGCTGAATATGGCAAAGCCTTTGTGTCAGCATGGGTTCCTGAATGACTGTGAGCAACAAAGCCCTGCCCATACCTCCAAGACACTGTGCCAAACAGGAATGCCATGATTGACTTGAGCCATAAGTGAAGTGAAGTCGCTCAGTCGTGTCCGACTCTTTGCGATCCCGTGGACTGTAGCCCACCAGGTTCCTTCGTCCATGGGATTCTCCAGGCAAAGAATATTGGAGTGGGTTGCCATTTCTTTCTCCAAATTCTAGGCTGGTGTTGCCTCAACTAGAATTTCTCCAAACACTACAGTGGCAGAATTAGAATCTGAATATCAGGTTCCAAAAGCTGGGCTCGTTCTGTGACACTATGAAAATACAAGCCTCCAAAATTACCCTTTCCAAATCAAACAGAAACCAAAATAAAAAGGACTGTTACCTTCATCCTTGGTTTGAAAAATTAGAGAGAAATCAATAAATTTAAGGATGACATATTTTAGAGAGAAAGCCCAGAGAGGGACAGATTAATAGCTGTGTATTTGTAACAGCACAAATGTGAGAGAAAGAAAAAAATAGAATGAAGAAGTGATTTTCAAAGCGGGTAAAAGTGACGCACTTGTATACTTTCTTTTTTGTCTTGATTTAGTCTGATGCACTTTGATAAAGAAGTTCCAGGAAGTTGTTATATATTTAGCAGGTTAAATGGCTTAATATCTTGAGATAAAGATGACCGCATTACCTGAAAGAGCCTGATGCAAAGGAAAGGTAAAGCCTGACTGGCAATGAACGAAAAGGAAAGGAAGGGAAGAAAGTGGGAGACGTCAAGAGCACAGGTTCATGATTCGAGACAAGAGTTTGAATTGTAGCTCCACCAGTTCTTAAGTTAGAGTCCATGAACTTGTGCAAATTTAATCTTTCTAAGGGCCAATCCTCTTATCCAGAATGGTATGAAAATAAAAGACACATTATAGGTTGTTCTGGAAAACACCTTGATGTTGGGAAAGACTGAAGGCAAAAGGAGAAGAGAGTTGCAGAAGATGAGATGGTTGGGATGGCATCACCAACTCAATGGACATGAATTTGAGCCAACTCAGGAAGACAGTGGAGGACAGGGAAGCCTGGCGTGCTTCAGTCCACGGGGTCTCAAAGAGTCAGACACGACTGAGCGACTGAACCACCACCACCACAGCAAGGTTATTCCAAGAATTAAATGAGAACATGTGTGCAAAATACACAGACCATCCATGAGTTAGCATACCCTGACACTGGCTGGTTGTTATCATACTTGTTGCCACTATTTATTATTAGCTTCCTTTCATATCTAGTTGCAAATAGCCAAGTGTGCTTTTAGTGTAAATCTCTTTTACAGATAGAAAGGACAATTCCTCTGAAGAAAATCTGCCTTCAGCTTAAGAGCCTGAGGAAGTTTCTGTTTAAAACTCAAAAAAAAAATTTTTTTAATGTTTTTTGTTACCATGCCTTGAGGGAATGATGAATAGAGAAAATATGAAGGTATGCCTGACTTGATATTTCAAACACCAGTTTCACTTCATTGCTTACACAAAAATAGCATTTATTTTTTTCATTTTACAATATTATAAAGAATAAAAATAAAAGAAAATAAACTTACTCTTTGTTTTTCATTTGAACCCTTTTTATTGGTCTCTTTTCTACTTTCATCTTCATACACTAGAACAAAGTCAATTCTTCGCTGACCATCATTAAAATAGAGGGAGTCAGGTTTTCCATTAAATTCTTCCTGTGTAGAAAAGAAAGATAAATTTTAATATAGTTTCTTGAAAAGTGTCAGTTCATAAGTGCTTATTTCGTAGCTTTAACAGGTACATCAGAATGTTAACAGAAAATGAGAAATACACCCTTTACTAGTTTCTTAACCAAGAAGGCATGACCAACATGATCTTTGCAGGCATGGTCTGTTCTTGCTGAAACAAAGTCCTTGAATTAAGCAGGTTAGCATTATTCTACAAATATATGGGGAAATATCAGCATTGTGTATTATCCCAGAATTATTCCCACAGAACAAGAAAAGGAGTTTCAAGTTTGGAAATAAACACAGTAACCAGAGATGCCTATCTGAAGGACTATCTTCTTTTAACAAAGAGAAAAAATATCTAAGGCATAGCACTGTTTATGAAAATCCCAGGGCTTCCCTGGTGGCTCAAATGGTAAAGAATCTGCCTGCAGTGTGGGAGACTCAGGTTCGATTCCTAAGTTGGGAAGATCCCCTGGAGAAAGGAATGACTCCCCACTCCATCATCCTTGCCTGGACAATTTCATAGACAGAGGAATGTTGCGGGCTACAGTTCCATGGGGTACCAAAGAATTGGGACACGACTGAGTGAATGCCTGCATCCTACCTATGTCATATTATCTAACTTTTTCATCAATTTTCATGACTTCGCTCTGAACCACATCACTTTATAAAAAGTATCATTTTATAACCTTAAACAAAAGCCAAAAAATGCTTTGATACACACAAAATACATAGCAGTCGTTGGTATTTGTCCCGAAATCCATACAAAATACCCACTCACTCCTAGCAAAAAACAAACAAAAATCCCAACAACAAGAACAAATAAATGAGCCTTTAATTGAGAGCTTAAAAGCCTTATAGCATAAAAAAAAAAAAGTCATAATGGCAGAACAGACCTAATACAGCTTAAAACAATCTCTTACCATATGGATCTGGATAGAATTGTTTTATTTGCTCTAAGGAAAGACTTGAGTTTGTGTTTCTCACATAGCTGGTCAAGATGCTTATGTGAATTTTGCTTTAGAATTGAAATACTTTTTAACTAAGTAATACTTTTTAATTTTTCAAGTTTTTTTCCATTAAAAATTCATGGGAAGGTAGGGCTTTGCAGTCACTTGCTGAAACCACTTAACTATTAAGTGTGATTAATTCTCTGCACTCAGCATCATTTAGTACATAAATCACCTTATTTTACCACCCACTTTCTCATTTTTGTCACACTTTTGAGATGATGTGTTTTTTTTTGCCAAATGTATACAATTTGATGGGAAAGCCCCAAGTGGCTCAGTGGTATAGAATCCACCTGCCAAGCAAGAGACATGGGTTTGACCCCTGGGTCAAGAAGATACCCTGGAGAAGGAAATGGCAACCCACTCCAGTACTCTTGTCTGGAAAATCCCATAGACAGAGGAGCCTGGCAGGCTACAGTCCATGGGGTTGCAAAGAGTAGGACACGACTCAGCAACTAAACAACAACAACAAATACCACCTGATACTTGTCTTTCCTTTCTTCTTTCCTACCACAGAGCATCTGAAGATTGTTAACAGTATTTGCAGTTCCTTTCATTCAGCAAGGTATTTTACCTGCAGAATGCACTCTGGCAACGTAATTTAACTCACAGCCGTTCACCGAGTTTGCATTTGACCAGGGACCTTCACTATGAACAGTGTGACCCGGCCTGAGACCTTGCCCAGCCAGAGCACTGAAGGACCACAGAAACAGACACATCAATGTCCAAGGCTGAGGCCACTACTCAAGTCTTTTATTTGCAATTTCAGCTCTTTAAAATTGGTAACCTTTGAGAGTATTTAAAGTTATACAAGACATAGAAAACAAGATTATGGTCACCAAAGGGGAAAGGGTGGGGGGATAAATTAGGAGTTTGGGATTGACATATATACACGACTATATTTAAAACAGAGAACCAACAAGGACCTACTATATAGTACAGGGAACTATACTCAATGTTTTGTAATAACCCATAGGGGAAAAGGATCTAAAAAGAATATATATATACACGTATAACACTGAATCACTATGCTGTACACCTGAAACTAACACAACATTGTAAATCAAGTATACCTGAATTAAAAAAATAAATTAAAACTATATTTTTAAAAAGTTGTACAAAAATGCCAAGGCCTGTCTTTTTTCATTTCGGCAGTGGAGTCCTTGAGGCCCCTATTCTTCAATTTCTCTTTCTTTTACTGAGGATGTTACTATTGGTGACAACCTGGGCAGTTGCTAGAGGAAAACTGTGTGTAGAGGAAAAAACTGTGAGGCCAAGGGGAAGCGGGGTAGGGTGGAATACAGCCACAGAAACCTAGTCACCATTACAGATGTTTGAAATGTGTACAAAAGCAGCTCGTGCTCTGGAGCCCACATTCTGCTGCTTTTCCTTGGTGGCATCTGCAGGAGCTCACTGAAGTCAGGTTGTGAAGAATAACACATGGAAAGAGAACTATGTCTGCACGGGGCCCCCGGCATTCCTCCCTGCATGGCCCTCACTCAGCACATATGTTGGCAGCCTGCTACCAGATAATCCGGTCTGCAGGCATGTCTCTCCTGCGTGAGAGAAGACCATGGCCCTCTGTTGGATGAAAACCCCACTGGCTTGGCAAAAGCTGCCTGTGTAAAATAACTAGGTCAGACTCTGATACGGTATTATTAGAATGCAATGCTGGGGGAAAGGTGCCAACTCGGTACTGCGGTGAAATCCAGGTTTCCCATCTCTTGGCAGAAAACAACTGGGAAGAAGGGAGGAACAAAATGCTGGGCTGGAAAGCATTCCTAACAAAAAAGGAAACTGTCCCACATCAAAGAGACTGATCTATGAACACATCTGTGCTGTTTAAAAAGGCTGGATTGTTTCAAGTTATAAGTTCCACTACAGGCCTGACTCATCCAACAGGTATTAAAATGACAGAAAACTAAAAAATAAAACAACCCTCTTCTAAAGTTTTGAAGCAAAGTTTCAATAGTTTCCAAGGATAAATACTGATCATCTTAAACACTGATTAATCAGAAATGGATTATTCTAGTCCTGACTCTAGAAGTTAACTCAAAATTTGATCTTTAGTTTTTCTCTACCAAGTCAAATGGCATCAAGGTGAAATAAAAAAAAAAAAAAACAAAAAACCCTGAAACAATCCTTCCAGCTCAGCAGCTTTAGTTTAAAAACACTGTAACAGATTGTTTAAAATTTATCAGGTCAAATCATCTTAGAGCTCAGAGCTTATGTATGGGTATTGACTTCTCTACCAGTTCAGTTCAGTCGCTCAGTCATGTCCGATGCCAGGCTTCCCTGTCCATCACCAGCTCTTGTAGCTTGCCCAAACTCATGTCCATCGAGTCGGTGATGCCATCCAACCTTCTCATCCTCTGTCAGCCCCTTCTCCTCCCACCTTCAATCTTTCCCAGCATCAGGGTCTTTTCTAATGAGTCAGTTCTTTGCATCAGATGGCCAAAGTATTGGAGTTTCAGCTTCAGCATCAGACCTTTCAATGAATATTCAGAGTTGATTTCTTTAGGATTGGTTGGTTTGAACTTGCAGTCCAAGGGACTCTTAAGCATCTTCTCCAACACCACAGTTCAAAAGCATCAATTCTTTGGCACTCAAGACTTCTTTATGGTCCAATTCTCACATTCAAACATTGCTGCTGGAAAAACCATAACCTTAACTAGACAGACTTTGTTGGCAAAGTAATGTCTCTGCTTTGTAATATGCTATCTTGGTTGGTCACAGCTTTTCTTCCAAGGAGCAAGCGTCTTTTAATTTCATGGCTGCAGTCACCATCTGCAGTGATTTTGGAACCTCAAAAAATAAAAGTCTCTCACTGTTTCCCCATCTATTTGCCACGAAGTGATGGGACCAAATCCCATGATCATCAAGTTTTGAGTGTTGAGTTTTATGTCAACTTTTTCACTCTCCTCTTTGGCTTTCATCAAGAGGCTCTTTAGTTCCTCTTCACTTTCTGTCATGAGGGTGGTGTCATGTGCATATCTGAGGTTATTGATATTTCTGCCTGCGATCTTGATTCCAGCTTGTGCTTCATCCAGCCCCACATTTTGCATGATGTACTCTGCATATAAGTTAAATAAGCAAGGTGACAGTCTTCACCTACTCCTTTCTCTATTTTGAACCAGTCCATTGTTCCACGTCTGGGTCTAACTGTTGCTTCTCCACCAGGAAGCTTATTAATTCTTTTGCTCATCAGAGTAACTTACTGTTACCCTAAGGGTCTTAGGCAAATGTCTTCAATGTCAAAAAAGTCAAGAGTCTCTAGTTGTTGACACTTCTTTTGTCCTGAAAAAATAACAAATAAACTTCTGATTATAGTTTGGGGTCTATAATATGCTTTATCTGTTCACAGACATTGCCTTCTCTGGTCCCAAGAATACTAGATTCCACCAATTTAGCATTCATTTACGCATGTGCAGCAATCTATCCCAAAGCTGTAAAGACTGCAGTGGTTAAAAAGACTAGCCATGTTCATTTGTCATTATATCAAAATAAACAAACACCAACCAGCCAACCACTGCAGAAGAATGACCTGACCACCTCTATCTTAGGCTGTTGGCACTCACATTTTACACTTGGGAAGAAGAAAAGACATGCTTGTTCCGAGCAAGGGGTGAGCTAAGAAATAAGGTCCTGGCAGAGCAATGTAGGAGAGAAGGGATAAGAAAGGTCGGGTATGAGGTACCCAAGTGAGAAATTCTCTCCAGGTCTCCCTGCTCTCAGCTGGCTTCTTTCTTCCTATTTGCAGGGCATCTCCTGGTGGTTCAGATGGTAAAGAATCTGCCTGCAGTGCAGGAGACCCAGGTTTAATCCCCAGGTCGGGAAGATCCCCTGGAGAAGGGAATGGCCACCCACTCCAGTATTCTTGCCTGGGGAATCCCATGGACAGAGGAGCCTGCCAGGCTACAGTCCATGGGGTCACAAAGAGTCGGACACAACGGAGCGAGTAACACTTTCACTACTTTCACTTTCCTTTAACGGAAGAGCCTCTGGGCCCTTTAACCAAATGCTTAACCAAATCAGGATAAAAATGTAGGCAGCAAAATTACTCTACCGAAATCTGTGGATTCAACCAAACTCAAGCTAAAAAATATTAAAAGAAACTTCCAGAAAGTTCCCAAAAGCAAAGCTTGAATTTGCCATGTGCTAGCAACTGTTCACATGTTATTTACATTGTAGTCACAGCTACTGACAAGGCCTTTACATTGTACTAGGTATTATAAGTAATCTAGAGATGATAAAAGGACATGGGAGGATGTGCATATGCTATATGCAAATACTATGCCATTTTATATAAGGGACTTGAACATCCAAAGATTTGGGTATCCACAGGGGTCAAACCAGTCCCCTGTGAATACCAAGGAACAACTGAAATGACTTGGTAGGAAAACTTCTCTTAAGTAATCTCAGAATCCAGTAAGGCATTGGACTTCTTGAACAGGATGCTTCGGGTACACAAAGTGTCACATGATGCTTACATGATGCTTAGGTTTATCTTCTGGGTGGAAAAAGAGGGGCTGGGGAAGGAGAGAACTTTGGGAGACAGCTGCCTGGGTGACACTGCTCCCATGGCATTTATGCCAGTTAGAGATGAGCAGCTGACCTTACAAAGCACCCTCCTGGAACCCTTGGCATCAGCACTTGGTGAGTCCAGGACTTGCTCCTCAACATGTGTCCAACCTCACACTTCTCACACTTCTCTTTAAATAAAAAAAGTGAAAGTGTTAGTCACTCAGTCATGTCTTACTCTTTGCGACCCCGTAGACTGTAGCCCACCAGGCTCCTCTGTCCATGGAATTCTCCAGGCAAGAATACTGGACTGGGCTGCCATTCCCTTCTCCAGGGAATCTCCCTGACCCAGGGATTGAACCCAGGTCTCCTGCACTACAGGCAGATTCTTCACCACGTGAGCCACTAAATAAGTAAATAAAACATTTCTGCAAACAAACCCTGCAAAATCAAAATTGGAAGTCCTATTTCACAATAGAGGCATCTACTCCTAGAGTTTAAAATACAAATGTTAAATGATCGGTCCAAGATCTGGATACAAAGCAACTAGATTATCATCGTTGTTCAAACTCTTGTTTATGTATAATGATGCTAGAAACTTGCCTTACAGCAAGTGATATCTGACTGTATCAGATTAAAAAATTCTAGAGAATTTCCACACCCTCTATTCCTGCCCTGATAGGGTTGTTGTTTACTATGAGATCAGAGAGTATTCCAGGTTTATTGGGATTAATGGTCTCAACCTTTACAGAAAGTAGGACACAAAAAGCCTTACTGTTTAACAATGACAGCTGAGGAATTACATTATGAAAAATAAACAATATCAAAACACTCACATAATTAAAGAGCGACTGATACGTGAATGTGGAAAACACATGTGGTTCTCTCCAGTCCTTAAGACTAGCAAAACAAAGGAGTTAGTTAATTCCAAGCAGAACACAAAAGACAAAAACAAACTTTAATCACAGCAGAAAACTAAAATGAAAATACAGGATTTTCTACTTTTCAGTAAACCTTGGATTCCTGCCCACAGCAAGTTGTAGGAAAACAAAAATTTAAAAGCAAAAGCCTTTATGTAAATATTTAGACCTCATGAAATCTAGAACATAGTGAAAATTTATTTATATGCCATGTAGTTATAAATTAGGTATCAATATATTCTGGTGTTTTCCCTAACTGTAGCAGAGTCCAGGCAGAGTCAAGGCATAAAAATTAGTGGAACATTTGTTTTTCTTTAAACAATTGTGCAAAATTAGTGCAAAGGATAGCAGAGACTTGATTAATTTTTATTCCTTTTATTCAGGCCACCTCCTTGGCCCGAATGAATACTTGACAGTGAGAAAATGCAAAGTACAAAGGAAAATGCCAAGAACTGCAGGCGTGGAAGGCTAAATGCTGAAGGTGGAAGATTAGTATTGTGAGAAGCAGGGATGGGAGTAACATGTCAGTCCCAGGGCTTACGTACACTTTCACTACCAGGAGTAAGGAGAAATAAACACATGGATGTACAAGGGAGCCAAAAGGAAGTCAGCCAAGTCAATGGCATGTTATGGGGATTAGTGAACATGTTTTTGATGAGACATTCAAGAATGTGTGGGCTTCCCTAGTGGCTCAGACGGTAAAGAATTCACCTGCAAGGCAGGAGTGAGTGAAGTCGCTCAGTCGTGTCTGACTCTTTGGGACCCCATGGACTGTAGCCCACCAGGCTCCTTGGTCCATGGGATTTTCCAGGCATGAATACTGGAGTGGGTTGCCATTTGTTTCTCCAGGGGATCTTCCCAACCCAGGGATCGAACCCAGGTGTCCCGCATTGTAGGCAGACGCTTTACCATCTGAGCTACTGGGGAAGCCCTGCAAGGCAGGAGACCCGGGTTTAATTCCTGGGTTGGGAAGATCCCCTATAGAAGGGAATGCCTACCTCTTCCAGTATTCTTGCCTGGAGAATTCCATGATTTGCCTGGCAGGCAAATAGTCTGTGAAATGCAAGTCAGACTTGACTGAGCGACTAACACTTTCACTTCAGTTTTCAAGAACGTGTTGAGGGGAAAGAAGTACAGTGGAAAAGTTACTCATTCAAGGAGGAGGTCTCTGTGACAACTACAAGTCTGTTAGTCCAAGAACATCCCTTGTTAGTGACTCCATGACAATCAGGAGAAACTCAACTCAGGAGTGACCCAGAATGACATTTGTACAAATTACACTGTCTCCTCCTCCACTCAAACACACTATCAACTTCTGAAGGCCGGTGGCCAGTCCTTCTTCACCCTGAATTTTCTGCTGAGTCTTTGCATTTAGCAGGAGCTTGGTTTGCTTTTTCTCCTAGGAAAAAATACCTTTCTTTTTTTCTGATGATAAAAGTAATATGTACTCAATAACAAAAAAATTCTGAAGATACAGAGAAGTATAAAGGAATAAATAAAAGTCATACAAAATCCCATCTCCCAAAGAGGAGCCAAGCTTGTCAATATTTTGGATCTCTCTCTCACACACATGCACAAACACACATGCACATTCATTAAGAGAATACCATACTATACACACTGTTCTAAAAACACCCATCACAACCAATTTTTTAGCTTGCTATAAAGCTCTACATCATCATGTTTAATAGCTGCAATACCATCTAAACAGTTCCTCCACTCATGAACATGTATAAGTTGCTTCCAATTTGTTGCTTTCATAAACTGCTGCAAGGAGCATCTTTGTACCTATGTATCTGTGTACATAGTCAATTACTATTTCCTTAGGCTAAATTCTACAAGCAGATTTTAAGTTTTGGAAGTGTTTTGATATATATGTTGCCAAACCATCATCCAAAATATTTATAAAAATGAAGACTTCCACCAGCAGAGTATGAAGTGCCTTTCCCTCGCTGAATTTCATTCTTTCTCACTTTTCCCATGATAGTAAAAAAAATTTTTTTTTTTCATTTTCACCTTTTAATTAGAGAGCACTAACATTTTTATGGGTACTGCCCAACTGAATTACTGCTTTTCTGAAATGTCAATTACTATTCTCAACTTAGGCTTCCTAGGTGGTGCAGTGGTAAAGAATCCGCCTGCCAATGCAGAAGACACAAAAAAATGTGGGTTTGATCCCTGGGTTGGGAAGATCCCCTGGAGTAGGAAATGGCAACACACTCCAGTATTCTTGCCTGGAAAATTCCATGGACAGAGGAGCGTGGTGGCCTACAGTCCATGGGATTGCAAAGAGTTGGACATGACTGAGTGCACACACACACACACACACACACACATTCTTGACCTAACTGAACTATCTTATTATTTGCTACACATTCTTGACCTATCTTATTATTTAATCCCTTTCCAGTAGGTTCTCTTGATTTTTACTCATGAGATTCTAAAGACCACACTGTAAGTAAATGCTAATACAGAAGCAGACCATACAGTTACTTCCCAAAAGAAAGAGAGAAAGACTCTAGGGCACTGTCCACCAACGCTGTCCTCAACAATGCTGATGTGTTTTGTGAAATGTAGACATTTAACTGGAATGTGTAGAGTAGTTTGAGAAGGTCACTGCCCCCTGGATATACTTTCCATTACAGTTTATATGCCTCCTATGCAACTACCAAATATTAGTATATATTTTGACTCAGATTTCTTTAGAGTATAGAACTTACTGCTTATTTAGTTTACAAATGATTTCTGTTGCTGGTTAAAAACTGATGTACAAATTCTTAAAAACAAAAAAAGACTTGCTATTTTATATTTGTAAATGGCTATAAATAGTTTCCAAATAGTGCAATTGACTACTTTCAGTCATTTCCCATCAGAAATATATGTAGTTCATTTATAAATAATATTGGATTGTGCCATGAAAATGCTGCTACTGCTGCTGTTTCTTTTTTTGTTGTTATATTGATAAAGGAATGTTTATATGCCAATGGCTCCCTAGTTTGGTCTATGTATTTTGCCTTTGTTTGCCTGTGTTAAAATAAACTCTAGAGTTCTATTATTAGAACATCACGTTTCAAACACAGGATGAGGGTGGAGGCATAATGCCTCAGGCATAATTGTGCTTCAATAGTTCCCTCTAGCCTCTGCCAAGGAAGCAGTAGTTTTAGCAAACAGAGTTCCCTGTGTTTTTAAATATTACATTCTTAAAATTTATGAACCAGGCTAGAGGAAATATGAAAATAGAACTATGACATGACATTTACAATAAAGCTTCCTTAAAAGGAGTTAAGCAACCAAAGCAGATAATAAGCTTTCCACAGTGGGAAGATGCTTATTAGTTTAGAAGCCTTCTCAGAGTGGAGGGACTCTGAGTGAACTTTCCCTTATACCCACAGTTGCAGTTTGGGTTAGGATTTGTGTTAGCACGATTTCAAACTTGTTTCGCTTTCCTGTTTCCCCACAGGCAGTCCACCATTTTTACAACTTTCGCTTAGCCATCCTTAAAGGTGATCTGCAGAAAACAAGAGGAAAAAGTGAAGAAAAGGGAGGGAAAGGAAGAAAAGGAAAAGAATAGGGAAAATGTGAAAAAGTCTGGAGTGGTTGTTTTCATACTTCCCCTTTTCTAGAAGAAGCCATCATCTGCTTGCACTGTTCTCATCCGGTAGTGGTAACATTAGAGAAAGGAATGTAGGTGAGATTAAGCAGTAAGATATTCCCAGTAAAGTCAGGAATGATAAAGTGATGGATATGATGAAACAAGACAAGTGTGCAATAGGACATTTTTAAGAGAATGATTATCTTCCTGGAGGCTAACCTCTAAAGGTTTCGATATCCCCTATGTTTTACTATTCCATTATAGATTTAACAGCATTCCAATATATCTTAAACTTTTTTGAACCTACTAACATTTTCAGTTTGTGTCACCTCTCAAGGAAGATTACGCAATAGATTTTCCATGCAGGCAAGATGGCTGTCCTAAATGACATTTTTTGATCTTTAAGAAATAGCTCCCAATCTCATATTCTGGAATCAGTTAGAACAAAAGTAATATTGCTATAACCAAATCCTTCATGACTTAATGGACTAGCACACTATCCCATCTACAGTTTTAAGATCCTTAGACTTAACAATAATTTTAGTTTGACTTTATTACCAGAGGTTTTCCTCCATCTACTCCCTAGTTCCTCTTAACTAATCTGATTTCAATAGCATACTTAGTTTCAGTTTTTGGAAAATTAAGTGGTTATGACTCAGAAATATTAACTATTAGGCTAATTAATACACCAAATTAACAGCTGTGAATGCCCCTCTTTTCTCAGCCAACTGAATTGCATGGGGCCTGGGTTACCACTGATATTTCACGCTTTTGAATGAAAGCCAATGTGTGCTATGACCTGAGAGCAAACAGAAAAGGGAGTTTCAAGATACTGCTCTTCAGATTTTTGAGCTGAAGAAGATACATAAGGTATAATTGAGGGCGTAACTAAGGCAACAGGTGTTCATCTCCTTACTAGGTTCCCATGCAATTCTGCTGCTGCTGCTAAGTCGCGTCAGTCGTGTCCGACTCTGTGCGACCCCATAGATGGCAGCCCACCAGGCTCCGCCATCCCTGGGATTCTCCAGGCAAGAACACTGGAGTGGGTTGCCATTGCCTTCTCCAATGCGTGAAAGTGAAGTCACTCAGTCGTGTCTGACTAGTAGCGACCCAATGGACTATAGCCTACCAGGCTCCTCTGTCCATGGGATTTTCCAGGCAAGAGTACTGGAGTCGCTTGCCATTGCCTTCTCTGGACTCCCTCAAAATGACAATCAATCATTCCCAGAGAGATCTTCCACAGGAGACTTCCCTGTGCCATCTAAGAACTGCCCTGACTTATTTTTGGCTGCTCAGGGTTTGCAGCACAAGCGTCCTGTCATCCATGGTGACTCCCCCATTGGACTGTAATATCCCCATGTCATAACAAGTGCCTTGGGCACAATCTTCTCAGACCATGTCTCTGGGAACTGATGTTTGCAACCTCATTCACAGCAAGAGGAAGAAAAACAAATCAGAGCATCTGGTGCCCAGCAAAGCAAGGATTGTGCCAACTCCTGTCAGTTGGTTAATGCTTTATAAAGATAGTATTTTTTCTGTTGTAACTCAAGACGCAGTTTACAAGAATGGCTGCTCTTTGTGGCATCCAAATGAGGATACAGAGATGTTTCCAAAACAAAGTTAAAAAACCCAAGTGATTCATTTAAAATAATGGCACAAAAATGTTTTAATTGACTACAAATAATAAATAACACCTTAAAAAATCCTCCTCCCAATCAATTATTGGGAAGTCTTAAGAAACAAAGTGTTCTGAGGAAATGAGTATTAAGATGAACTTTACGCCAATTAAAAGGTTACTTCAACCTTTTTGTGCTCAAAATTTTCCCAAATATAGTACATAACATTTCTGATCTTTAGAGAGGATACTGAACACAACTACTATTGCTACTACTACTAATTATTATTAACGAGGTAAAAATGAAGAGAGAGCTTCAATTAAAAGTAAAAAACATGCGTTGCGGTATGTGGCAGAGCTGGGTTCAAATCGCAACTCTACTATATACAACTAGCTGTGTGTCTCTGTGTATATATTTTATCTCTTTACACTAAATTTATTCACCTGTAAAAAGGGGGGAAATCATAGAAAGAAATGCAGGGTTCTTAGGAAGATTAAGTGAGATATGCATGTAAAGCAACAGCACAGAGCCCAGAACATAGTAAAAGCTCAATAAATGTGAGCTCCTGGTGTTCTCTATTTAACATGAAATAGTTCTTTACTGATTATTGAGTGATTACTTAATTGATTAGGTTAAGTGCATTCACATGCTTTACAGTCATTATGAACTTTCACCTGTATCTTGCTGTTTCTCTCTGCTACCATTCAGATTACAAAGTCTCTTCTTTTGTTGTGAATTCACCAGTTTTTAATAGGTATTCCACTACCCTTCTATGATAGTGATATACTGCTATCATAGAGATACTGCTTATATCTGCTTTGGGCAACCAGATTAACTGAATTTGTTGACTTTCTTTGAAATTAGGTCTCGGTGCTTTGGTTTTGGATGTCAGAGGCTTTTTAGCTTTCTTCAGATTCTGAGTAAACTGACTGAAGCAAAGGGCTCCATCCCAGAAACAAATAAAATATGCTAAGAGTTAATATATTACTCCCCTTATCCCAATCTCTTTCAAAAGAGGTCCTATGATATCAGACATCAAACAGAATGAAAATAGTAAGATTAATGAACTGTAAATAGAGACAGAGATGAAAAAAAATGAAATTCTGCCATTTACAACAACATGGATGGACTAAAGAGAGCATTATGCTAAGTGAAATAAGTCAGACAGAAAAAGACCAACACTGCATGCTATCACTTATATGTGGACTCTAAAAATGAAACAAGACCAAAGTGCCAACATCCACTGGATCAAAGAAAAAGCAAGAGAATTCCAGTAAAACATCTACTTCTGCTTCATTGACTAGGCTAAAGCCTTTGACTGTATGAATCACAACAAACTGTGGAAAATTCTTAAAGAGATGAGAATACTAGACCACCTTACCTGTCTACTGAGAAACCTGTATGCAGGTCAAAAAACAACAGTTGGAACCAGATATGGAACAACTGACTGGTTCAAAATTGGGAAAGGAGTATGTCAGGCTGTATACTTTCACCCATTTATTTAATTTATGCAGAGTATATCACGCAAAATGTTGGGCTGAATGAATCACAAGTTGGAATCAGGACTGCTGGGAGAAATATCAGCAACCTTAGATACACAGATGATACCACTGTAATGGCAGAAAGCAAAGAGAAACTAAGAGCCTCTTGATGAGGGTGAAAAGAGGAGCGTGAAAAAGCTGGCTTAAAATTCAACATTCAAAAAACTAAGATCACCCTTATCCAGTCCCATCACTTCATGGCAAACAAATGGGGAAACAATGGAAACAGTGGCAGATTTTATTTTCTTGGGCTCCAAAATCACCGCAGACAGTGACTGCAGCCATGAAATTAAAAGACACTTGCTCCTTGGAAGAAAAGCTATGACAAACCTAGAGAGCATATTTAAAAACAAAGACATCACTTTGATGACAAAGGTTCATATAGTCAAAGCTATGATTTTTCCAGTAGTCATATACAGATGTGACAGTTGGACCATAAAGAAGGCTGAGCACCAAACAATGGATGCTTTCAAACTGTGGGGCTGGAGAAGACTATTGAGAGTCCCTCGGACTGCAAAGAGACCAAACCAGTCAATCCTAAAGGAAATCAACCCGAATATTCATTGGAAGAACTGATGCTGAAGCTCCAATCCTTTGGCCACCTGACACATAGAGCTGACTCACTGGAAAAAATCCTGATGCTGGAAAAGATTGAGGGTAGAAGGAGAAAGGGGCAACAGAAGATGAGATGGTTGATGGCAGCACCAACTCAATGGACATGAATTTGAGCAAACTCTGGGAAAAAGTAAAGGACAGGGATGCCTGGTATGCTGCAGTCCATGGGGTCACAAAGAGTCGGACACGACTTAACAACTGAACACGACAGTGAATACAACAAAAAAGGAAGTCACTCACAGAGAACAAACTAAAGGGTCACCATTGGGGAGAAGGAAGGGAGGGAGGCAAGATAGAGGTAGGGGATTAAGAAGTACAAACTATTACATATAAAATAAATAAGCTACAAGGAAATATTGTAAACACAGGGAATATAGCCAATATCTGTAAACGAAATATAACCTTTAAAAATTATGAATCACTGTGTTGTATACCTCTAATATATACTATTATACATCAACTATACCTTAATAAAAAATAAATAAACAGAGATGGAGAATCGGGGCTATCGAACATAGGAGGAAGAAATGTGCTAACCATAGGAACAATTTTAATCGTTGTGATTTTAACAGGACATTGGCACAAGGCCTCCTGGCAGCAGAGCAAGAGGGAAGTATGTTCAGTGATACAGTCCTTGTTATCAGGAAAAAGGAAGCATTCTGATTTTTCAGGGAGGAGAAAGCTTCATGTATGATCTTACACAGAAACACCCTCTTTTTATCCATTTTCCTAACAATGTCCTTGGCAAGGAACTGTGGTTATAAAATACAATATACTGGTAACCTTTTGATTTTTTTGTCTTTAGTTCTCATATTGCTTCCACTTTTGAAGCCATTAGTCTGCATTTCACTTAGTTTCATCTGTTACCATCACCCTAGCCCATGCTCTTGACCTTCACTAACTAGATCACAATTAACACCCCAGTTCATTTCCGAGCACCCATTTGTCTTGTCCGCCAATTCAGTTTATACACTGTCACTATTTGGATGTTCCTAAATCAACACATTCCAGTCACAGATTCAAAACCCTTGTCACCCACAATGTCCTCTGGAGAAAGTGTGAACTTTTCAGATAGGTATTCAGATCTCTCCTAATCTGATTCATCTCACATTTTATTTACTGTCACTCTCCACTCCTAACCCTCCAACCCAACCATGCTTTCTCATCAGACTTTGACTGTATCATGCTGCTTCCTGTCTCTCCTCCTTTGCTCACATGATTTCCCCTCTGGAAACCCCTTCCGTGATTCTTTCCACTGATCCAAATCCTAATTTTCCTCGAAGGTCTAGCTCAGTTCTTCTCTCATGAAGCCTTCCTAACAACTGGCTTCATGTTTCTTTCTCCTGCACCAGACTCCTGTCCATGCCAATGGATGTGGGTTCTGTGGACCTCTGGGGATTCCTGAAACCCTTTGAGGGGGCCCATGAGGTCACAAGCATTTTTATATAATACTAAAATGTTATTTCTTTTTCTCATTGTGTTAACATCTATAATGATGGTACAAAAACCAGCACCATAGCACAACTCAGTAGTGGCACCAAACCGTGCAAGTCATCATCGTACTCTTCACCACCACCAACTCACAGTCTGCAGAACAGACTCCAGCTCTCACCCCTATATTAGCCATCCTCCTTCTCTCTCCCCACTGGCAACCACTAGTTTGTTCTGTATATATGTGAATCACTTCACTTAGGAATGTTCTTCATGAAGCTGAAACAATTACTAACTTTATGAAACCTTAGCCCTCGAGTACCTGGGTTTTTAATATTCTGTGAAGAAATGGAGGTGCTCATAAAGCACTCCTGCTGTGCATCAAAGTATGACGGTGGTCTTCAGGAAAATCGCCGAGCAATTTTTGAGTTGTCGGTTTTTTCCACAGACCCCACTTTCACTTGACAGACAACTGACACAAAATGCAGTTATCAAGCTTGACTGTTTGGCAGATATTTTCCCTAAAATGAACAAAGCGAAACTGTCATTTCAAGGAAAACAGCTGACAATATTTGTTGCTAATGATAAAATTCACGCTTTCGAGCAATTAATGTATTAGAATTTAAGACAACTTGTATTTGCCACTGGGAACTTGACAGGTTCCCAATATTTAATGGATTTTCTGATGAGATTGATGAAATGGAGATTGGAGGTATTTATTTTTTATATATCATGAAATGGATCAAAATTTGTAAGAGTTAGTTAATTCAATGAACCAATATTTTCCAACTGCCCTATGCACAATGATAAAATCATGCTTGGGTAAAGATTCAATCTAAATGCAAGACAGACTTCACCTCCCACCCCTATATAAGCCATCCTCCCTTCTCTCTCACCACTGGTAACCACTAATTTGTACTCTATGAATCTGCTTCTTTTTTCTTTTATTCACTAATTTGCTGTATTTTTTAGATTCCTTATACTAGCAATATCATACAGTATTTGTCTTTCTCTGTCTGACTTACTTCACTTTAGCAAAATACCATCCAAGTCCATCCATGTTGCTACTATGCCTTAGCAATTGTAATGTTGAGATAAACACTGGGGTGGATGCATCTTTTCAAATTAGTGTTTTTGCTGCTTTCAGAGTGGAATTGTTGGGTCCAACCAGTCCATTCTAAAGGAGATCAGTCCTGGGTGTTCGTTGGAAGGACTGATGCTAAAGCTGAAACTCCAGTACTTTGGCCACCTCATGCGACGAGTTGACTCACTAGAAAAGACTCTGATGCTGGGAGGGATTGGGGGCAGGAGGAGGAGGGGACGACAGAGAATGAGATGGCATCACCGACTTGATGGACATGAGTTTGAGTGAACTCCAGGAGTCGGTGATGGACAGGGAGGCCTGGCGTGCTGTGATTCATGGGGTCGCAGAGAGTCGGACACGACTGAGCGACTGAACTGAACTGAACTGATAGCAACTTTTAGTTTTTGGACAAACCTCCATACTATTTTCCACAGTGGCTGCTCCCACCAATAAGATAGGAGAGTTCCCTTTCTCATATTCTTCCCCACATTTGTATTCCCTTTTTTTTTTTAATGACAGCCATTCTGATAGTTGTGAGGTGATTTCACTGAAGTTTTGATTTGCATTTCCCTGATGAATAGTGATATTGAGCATCTTTTTCTGTGCCTAGACAGCTACTTGTAAACTAATGAAATTAGAACATTCTTTAACCCCATACACAAAAATAACTCAGTATGGATTAAAGACCTAAATGTAAGCCTGGATACTATCAAACTCCTAGAGGAAAATACAGTCAGAATACTCTTTGAAATAAGTTGCAGCAATATCTTTTTGGACCAATATCCTAAAACAAAGGAAACAAAAGCAAAAATAAACAAATGGGGCCAAGTTACACTTAAAAGCTTTTACCAAGGACAACCTACTGAACAGAAGACATTTGCAATTGATATGACTGATAAGGCATTAATAATCAATATATATAAATGCTCATACAACTCAACAACAAAAAACAAACAATCCAATTTAAAAAATGGGCAGAAGAAAAGAACAGACATTTTTCCAAAGAGGTAATGCAGGACAACAGGCACATAAAAAAGAGGTGAGGCAGGCTTTTAACACACAAAAGCTCATTGAAATGGTTTTGCATTCCGTATCACAGGCAACGTTTAAGAACTACTACTTGTTGAGTTTTAATGTGGCATGAAAGAAGAATATGGACATCGACCTAAAAAGGCTTTAAAATACTCTTTTCTACCTACCTATCTCTGTAAGGCCGCACCTATGTCATATACTTCAACCAAAACAACATACTGCAACTTTCAACTAAAGTTAGAAGAATCAAATAGAAGAAACAGCTGTCTTCTCTTAAAGAGATCTGTAAAATATATAAAATAATGCCACTCTTCTAATTTTTGTTTTAGAAAAGTCACATTTCATAAAATATTTTCATATGTATTGAGTTTCTTATGGATTGTTTATGTTTTTCAGTTTTAATACTATCAATTATTTAATACAGATAGATATATCCATGTTAAAGATGCTCTTGGGGGTCAATATTTTATTGAGTGTAAAGTGTAAGAATATAAAATGTTTAAAACTGCTGTTCTGTAGCATTCATTCTGGCTCTTAATTTTACATTTTGTCAATTGTAATCATATGATACCATATAGAGGATGTGAAGTCGCTCAGTCACATCCGACTTTGCGACCCCACGGACTATAGAGTCCATGAAATTCTCCAGGCCAGAGTACTGGAGTGGGTACTTCCCAACCCAGGGACTGAACCCAGGTCTCCCGCATTGCAGGCAGATTCTTTACCAGCTGAGCCACAAGGGAAGCCCATATAGAGTATAATGCCACATATTTTTAGGTATACATACTATAATTTTAATTGGATTATAATGTGAAGGAAAAGAACTGTTTTTAACCTATAACAACTAGGAAAGTAAGCCAACAGATACTTGCTGAATTGCCTTGGGATAAAATATTCAAGTCAAAGTGTTTAATAGACAAGGCTCTGCCTTGTCAGTTTCCAAAGGCTGTTCCAGGTGTTCTGGAAAGTTTAAGATTATGCTCTATCCCAAAGCAGTTATCAGCTACTATATTCCATTAACAAGTTTTCGTTTGTTTGTTTTTGGCCTTACCATGTTGCTTGTGTGATCTTAGTTCCCCAACCAGGGACTGAACCTGTGTCCCCCGTGGCAATGAAAGTGCAGAGTCCTAACCCCTGGATCTCCAGGAAACTCTCACTAACGTTAATCCTCACTATTTTGAATGACTATGTTGTTCCATCCAAGTATTTTCCCCTATCTCTGCACCTGTAGTTTCCACCTCCTAAATTTCCTTCTCTCCCCATCCATGATACTTGACTCTTCATGCAGCCCTTTCCTGACCTTCCTTGTAGCTTGGGTCTCCCTCTGTCTTTCTCTCAGAGCACCTTATACTCATCTTTAAATGTCACTTCTCACAATTTTAATTGTGTAATTATTTGATTAATGTCTGTCTCTCTCACTGGAATATATGCCCCAAGGGACATTTCAGTGAAATTTCTCAATTGTACCTATTTTACAGGGTTATAGAAATATTAAATGCATAAATAATAGTAAATAAATCAACTGAAATTAATTAACCCTTTATCCTATGCCATTTAGTAATATGATAGCTAAAGCAACAGGAGGAAAATTTTATTACACATCACAGAAGAAACAAATTGATGTGTTTTCTCTTTTTAAACAAACTGCTCAGAAAGTAGATCATGGATGGCAGAAGTGTGTACAGGGGGACTGTGTGAGTCCCGGAAAGAGAGGTGGCAACGCTTCTGAGGGGGACAAGAAGACAGGGAATCAGCAGATCAGACATAAGGGGCTGGGAAGATTCTGAGGTTTCCAGCCCAAGTGGTTGAAAGGATGGAGATTACTTTGACCAAAATTCAAAAAGCTGGAAGAGAAATACAATTAGAGGCGGAAGATTATGAATCAGTAAGATTTCCAAGTGGAGATGCCAGGGGTCTGGGGTTGAGACGAGAGAGCTGAGGCTGCAAGTATAAACTTAGGAGGTTAACACAGAGCTTATAATCGAATCTGAGGGAGTGAGTGAGAAGCGGGGGTGAGTGTGGGTGAGCTCTGAGGCCCTGGGGCAGATAGGAGGGGCTCGGGTGAGAGAGGAGCAGGCAGTGGGAGGGCCAACAGGGAAGCGCTGGGAAAGGAGGAGAGAGGAGCAACCACGCAGTAAGTCGACTCCCTCCTCCCCGACTCCTTCTGTCCCTTCCCACCTCTCTGTGCCCCCCCCCCGCCCCTCCACACAGGGACTACCAGAGGAGGCTATGAGCTGCTTCTCCTTCTCATGCCCCCTACATACTCATGCCAGATTGATCCCTCTCTGGCTACACAGTTCAATACAGTAGCTACGAGCTGCATGGGGTTATTTAATTTACTTGAATTAAAATGAGACAGAATTACATATGCAGTTCCTCTGTCTCACTAGCCACTTTCAAGTGTCTCTACAACCACGTGTAGCTAGGTGGACAGCACAGACACAGAACAGATGGAAACATAGTCAGTGGTGCCCCTAGACAGCACTGTCTCCTCAGTTCAAAAGTCCAGACCCTTAGTTGGAGACTGCTACAGTCTACCCTAAACTACCATTTTTATTTTTTTTAACTTTTGATTTTGTATTGGGGTATAGCCGATTAACAATGTTTTGACAGTTTCAGGTGGACAGCAAAGGAACTCGGCCATACATATACATGTAACCATTCTCCCCCAAACTCTCCTCCCATCCAGGCTGCTGCATAACATTAAACAGAATTCCCTGTGCTATACAGTAGGTCCTTGTTGGTTATCCATTCTAAATATAGCAGTGTGTACATATCAATTCCAAACTCCCTAACTATCCCTTCTCCCCACTCTCCCTCCATGGCAACTATAAGTTCACAGAACTAACTTTTTAACTTCATTTTCTTCCACTTCCCTAGATCAACCTTCTGCTGGATACAAACTGAGTATACCTCACTCTCTTCTACTTTCATTTCTTGACTTAGGCCATGCTATTTGGATACCTTCCAGTAATATATCTACTGAGATGGTTAGGTTTATGCATCACCTTGCCTGGGTTCTGTGCTATGCTGTGCTTAGTCGCCCAGTCGTGTCGGACTCTTTTTGACATCATGGACTGTTGCCTACCAGTCCTCTGTCCATGGGGATTCTCCAGGCAAGAATACTGGAGAGGGTTGCCATGCCCTCCTCCAGGGGATCTTCCCAACCCAGGGATCGAACCCAGGTCTACCACATTGCAGCCCGATTCTTTACCATCTTGAGACACCAGGGAACTTAAGCAATCAAACATGAATCTAAGCCTTGCTATGAACTTATTTTGTAGATGTGGTTAACTGATGTGGTAATCAGATGACTTTCAGTTCAGTTCAGTTCAGTTCAGTTCAGTCGCTCAGTCGTGTCCGACTCTTTGCGACCCCATGAATCACAGCACGCCAGGCTTCCCTGTCCATCACCAACTCCCGGAGCTCACTCAAACTCATGTCCATCGAGTCGGTGATGCCATCCAGCCATCTCATTCTCTGTTGTCCCCTTCTCCTCCCACCCTCAATCCCTCCTAGCATCAGACTCTTTTCCAGTGAGTCAACTCGTCGCATGAGGTGGCCAAAGTATTGGAGTTTCAGCTTTAGCATCAGTCCTTCCAGTGAACACCCAGGATCGATCTCCTCTAGAATGGACTGGTTGGATCTCCCTGCAGTCCAAGGGACTCTCAAGAGTCTTCTCCAGCACCACAGTTCAAAAGCATCAATTCTTCGGCGATCCGCTTTCTTCACAGTCCAACTCTCACATCCACACATGACCACGGGAAAAACCATAGCCTTGACTAGATGGACCTTGGTTGGCAAAGTAATGTCTCTGCTTTTTAATATGCTATCTAGGTTGGTCATAACTTTCCTTCCAAGGAGTAAGCGTCTTTTAAAATGAAGATCATGGCATCTGGTCCCATCACTTCATGGGAAATAGATGGGGAAATAGTGGAAACAGTGTCAGACTTTACTTTTTTGGGCTCCAAAATCACTGCAGATGCTGACTGCAGATGACTTTAGGAAATAGAAATTATTCTCAATGATCTAAGTGGGACTCATCTAGGCAGCTGGCTGGACTTAAGAAAAAAACTGAGGCTTCTCTGAGAAAAAGAAATTCCATCTCTAGACTGCAGTGTCTGCCCCTACCCAAGGGTTTCCAGCCTGCCCTTCCTGCCACTGTGCCCAACAGATTAGAACCCACAATTGTGGAAGCAGGTTCCTTGAGATAAGTCTCTTTAATAAATATTTCTCTGTATGTGTGTGTTAATATAGATACGTACATGTACATTTGTGTATATACATGTATGTGGATGTGCTAAGTTGCTTCAGTTGTGTCTGACTCTTTGCGACCCTATGGACTGTAGTCCACCAGGCTCCTCTATCTATGGGATTCTCTGGGCAGGAATACTGGAGTGCATCGCCATTCCTTTCTTCTGGGGATATTCCCAATCCAGGAATAAACCTGTGTCTCTCATACCTCCTGCATTGGCAGGCAGGTTCTTTACCACTGGCACTGCCTGGGAAGCCCATACACACATACAGATAGAGCCAAACACACACATATATACATATGCTTACAAATGTGTGTTTGCGTCCAGATATTCTATGAGTTCTGCTTTCTGGTAAAACCTTGACTGGTACAGATTTTAATACCTGATAAAATGCACTCTTCAAGGTTGCAATACATACCACCTTCTTCAAAAATACAAACCTGATTTTTCAAAGACAATGATTCTAGACCTGGCTGCACATTGGAGTCACCTTTGTAAACTTTATGTAAACATACTCAGGTTCTTTATATAAACACAGGCAAGAGCAAGATTAGTGCATGAAGGCGGAGCTTGGGCGTTCATGTTTTAAAAGAGTTTCTCCAATAATTCTGATGCACAGCCAAGGTTGAGAACTACAGTCCAAGTGGAACTCCTCTGGCACCTTTGCCATAAGTGCCACTGAAAATCATCAAACACAGCACACTGTCTTACATTCTTTCAACCAGCCAACCAACCAGCCTCAGTTACATGATTTAACATCTGTCAGATAATAATACAGTGTGCAGGGGACAGAGGCAACAGTATACCCACTCTTGGTCTTGAGGGCAAACACTGAGATATACGGCTTAATATTATTCTTTGAAGCACACTGATTAGTGAATTATTATGTGATGGAATAAATAAAAATTTTATTGCAATATTTAGAGAAGCTGATAGTGGTTATTCAAAACTGCATAATTTAAGTAGCTCTTATTTCAACTGAAAACTCTATCAGCAAGTGTTAATAAATGCTCTATATATGTATTTATTAATAGATTGTACTGTTGGTATTTGTGATACTGCAGGGCATGATTAATTCTCAACCCAGAGATTGTTTGTTAGGGATCGCAGTGTCTGTAACTATTTTCTCAGCAGCAAAAGCTACAAATGCTCCTGTGAGCTTGATCTAAGGAGAGCAAAACCAATTCCTGAGACCAACACAGTCTGATTTAATCTGCAAGAGCAGGAGGAGGGTTTGGCTGGGCTGAACAACGTGGGTTGGGGCCACTGCAAAGATGGCTAGCCCAGTGCCTGCAAGATGCTTTGCCAACTCTAAGTCAATCCATAAATATTAGATAAAACTTCTCACTGTATTATTATTTTATAAACACACTTTTCAGACAGCTAAAATGCTTTTCAATCCCTGTGCAGTCACTGAATGATACTCTTGTGAGGAAATCTACTGCTGATTTTTCTGCTTTTATACATTTAGAAAACTAAGATCATAGCATCTGGTCCCATCACTTCATGGCAAATGGGTGGGGAAACAGTGGAAACTGGCTGACTTTATTTTTCTGGGCTCCAAAATCACTGCAGATGGTGACTGTAGCCATGAAATTAAAAGACGTTTACTCCTTGGAAGGAAAGGTATGACCAACCTGCTGCTGCTGCTGCTAAGTCACTTCAGTCGTGTCCGACTCTGTGTGACCCCATAGACGGAAGCCCACCAGGCTCCCCCTTCCCTGGAATTCTCCAGGCAAGAACACTGAAGTGGGTTGCCATTTCCTTCTCCAATGTGTGAAAGCGAAAAGTGAAAGTGAAGTCGCTCAGTCGTGTCCGAACCTTAGCAACCCCACGGACTGCAGCCTACCAGGCTTCTCCATCCATGGGATTTTCTAGGCAAGAGTACTGGAGAGGCTTGCCATTGCCTTCTCCATGACCAACCTAGACAGCATATTAAAAAGCAGAGACATTACTTTGCCAACAGAGGTCCGTCTAGTCAAGCCTATGGTTTTTCCAGTGGTCATGTATGGATGTGAGAGTTGGACTATAAAGAAAGCTAAGCACCAAAGAATTGATGCTTTTGAACTGTGGTGTTGGAGAAGACTCTTGAGAGTCCCTTGGACTGCAAGGAGATCCAACCAGTCCATCCTAAAGGAAATCAGTCCTGGGTGTTCACTGGAAGGACTGATGTTGAAGCTGAAACTCCAATACGTTGGCCACCTGATGCGAAGAACTGACTCATTTGAAAAGACCCTGATGCTGGGAAAGATTGAGGGCAGGAGGAGAAGGGGACGACAGAGGACGAGATGGTTGGATGGCATTGCCAAATCAATGGACATGGATTTGGGTGGACTCCAGGAGTTGGTGATGGACAGGGAGGCCTGGCGTGCTGTAGTGCATGGGGTCACAAAGAGTCGGACACGACTGACCGACTGAACTGAACTGAACTTATACCTGAGGAAAATGAGCTCCTAAAAGAAAAATCAACTTTTCCCCTGAGGGAATGAGAGCAGAGCCGCAAAGGGATGGAGGGCTTCCAATCCCCTGGAATTCCATCATGTTTAGTTTCCTAGGGGTGCTTTACAAAAAAGAAAAAAAATAAAAACACTTTTCAAAGTTACAGATGCCTCCTCTCATTCACCTCTCTCTTCAACTTTCTTACTTCCTCTTTCACAGGACAGTTTATTTAGTTTACTTGTTAAAAACACTTGAGGCTCATGAAAGTTCATGAAAGGGTGGTGATACCATTAACATCACTAAATGATCTATCAAAACTTTCATCATGTGTTTTTATTCTAATAGATTTGGACTTCACAGTCAAATTTTACTCCAGCTTCAAGTATGGCCTTGACTTGATATGTTTTAATTCATATTAACATTATAAAGATCCATATTATTGGTTTGTCCATTAAAATTAATGAAAATTCTCTTCAGTAGCCATTACAATCTGTCAGATCACATTAATCTACATTTCAAAAAGTGACTTGGGAGAAGGAACTCTAAATACATTTTCCTTTTGAAGGAGCCATTAGGGTTTTCAGGATACAAGCATATTTATAGTTTTTTTTTTCAAACCAGAGACAGACTTAAGGAATATATTTGAGACTTAAGAGTAAAAATGCACTTTTTATTATTATTGTTGAAATAAGAAAAACTAGAGTTAAGTATTAAGACTTCAGGAATGAAAGAATTTCAAATCCTCTTTCCAAAGCCCTTAAGCCTTCCAAATTAATGAAGAGTTCAAAATGCAGGAGGGTCAGCTACAGCTGAAATCTCACAGAGCTCCCCTTTTCAATTTTCTAGGAATCCTGTGAATTCATATTGTGTTTACATTTCCACCAAGTTCTGTGTTTCTCTTTAAATTTTTATTACAACTTTTTTACATTAGTGCTGTTTTTTTTAGGTCATGGCATGGTCAGGTCATTTACTGGCAGACTTTCAGCTTTAACTCAATTCTTTTGCTTTTGTGGGCTTTTCTGGCCATTACTGCTATACGCTTCTAGATGACTTATAATCAAATGAGTTCCATGGTAAATACTGCAATCACATCTTTGTTCAGAATGCCCAGGGCTCCCTGCTTTCCTCATGCATGTTTTTGTCAAATTAATTTTGACATTCCCCAGATAACAGATAGCTTGCTGAATTTCAAATGGGATGCACTGTGGGAGAGGAATTCACAAAGCATTTTACAGTCAAGGGCTTCTGAAAACAGGGAATAAAACCAGGTAGAATGAACACTGTTCTGTGGAGGAAAGGGTTTTAATTAATTACATAATTTGGCTGCTGATGACAATAGGTTGAATTAGGGAACTAAAAAGTAAAACAAAAGCAAGTCAGATGCATCCATGAGCCAAATGTAACTGACTAAATGGTACATTCCCTGAAACATCCTCTTTCCTTCCTTCCCCACTTTCCATCAACTACCAAGTCCCGCAGCACATAAAACATGTATGCCCTTCCTTTCCTTCCCTACTGGCTTGGCCAAGTATTCATCATCTGCCGAGACTATTATCTAGTCTGTCCATTTGTAAACGACTCCAAGGAACTAAGGTAGCTCAATTATGAGACCGTTTTCCTACTGAAATCTGTCTGCCTGTGTATACCTTCTATCCCTAGGTTTGAATACCATATTTTGCACCATCATCCACCTATTACCACTGTCAAAATATGTACCTGCTGTCATCTTCTTGCCTGGGTCAGGATCTACCACCTTGCTCATCTTTCTCCTCTCAATACATTTTCCCTTCAAATGGAGCACCCAGATAGGGAGGTGGTTTCACCAATACCGAACAGAAATCTAGTACTTTCTTGGTTTTGGACAGATAGGTATGAATATAACCCAGATTCACATAAAATTTCTGACATCGTTATTACATGCTCAATTCATACTGAGTTTAATTATAGCCTCTTCATGTGATCAGTTATTGGCCTCAGCTCTTGCGATCTTTCCTTAGATAACTGATACTTACGAATTAGGAGCTGGAGCTGACTTTAATTCATATTGATTTTTGTCTCCTGTAGAAATTGATTTCCATCCTTATTCCGCAGTCTTGGCAAGATCAATTGCCCAGATAAGCACATACTCACTAGGCCCACATTTCTTCAATCTGTATTTAAAAATGATTATTTTCCCACACACCTTGCTAAACCCAAGACACAAAATGTCTGCAGCTTTCTCCTATTCTAAAAGCCTAATAATTCCCATAAGAAAAACAAAAAAGGAAAGAAAAGGAACACGCTGTCAGCTTGACATGACTTATTTTTACTGTTTTACTGAACTCAAGTTGGTTCCTGACGACCTTTTCTTTTAACAGTCACAACCCATCTGCTTAAAAGAAAAAAAAAAAAACACCTCAGCTGTAATATCCCTGGAGATAAATGCTCCAGCTTCAATGTCTCCATTTATCAGAATACAGTCCATCATGCCCAACTTCCACCCAACCCCATCTCTTTTTGAAGACATTTGTCCCTCATTCTATTCTTCTGGCACCTGTCCTGGTCCCCATATGACCTCAAGATTATCAGCTGTGGTTCCATGAACAGATTTATAAACTCTTTTAATGCCCTGATAGATACATATTTTTTTCTAGTCAGGAAGCTTAAACTGCTTTGGAATAATGGTATTCCTTTCTAAAACTGTCTAGTGCAGCGTGGGCTTCTATAGCCCATACTAGAACTTGAGCCGTTTCAATAAAAAGATGACCTTCATTAGCAGAAAAGACAAAAGTAGTAATTTAGAAGCTGATGAGCTCTTTTCTTCTCTGTCACCTTGTACCATTAAACTGTCTTCCTCAGGTGTGGGACTCCTCACTGCTTCTTCAGGGTTTAACATAACTCAAAGTCTGTCCTTCTCTATTTCATGATGCTAAACATCTGTTCACAGGCCTCAACTCACTCACTCTGCACCTTAGTTTTATTTGCCCTTCTTTAGTAATAATGGAAAAAAATAAGATTGGTGTATTCCAGAGGATCAGTGCTAATGCACAGAATGAACACTTCTTAGCACTCTGTGTTCAGCTGTGTTTAGCAAGTCTGGCCTGGCTGGGTATAGAAGCCTACTCACCATTTATGAGTGTTTCTCTGGGAAAATACACTCTGCATTCCAAAGAAGTGACTTGGAAAGAAATTTCTCAGATCTCTGTGTCTTGGACTACCTTTAGTTCCTAGGCCGCAACCCTAGCAAATCCACAAATGTAGCTTCTGAATCAATCACATAAAACATAAGAGTAGATCCTCTTCCTCCAGATTTAGGAAAAACACCATCACTTTTTTTTTCTCTTGAATGGACAAAAAGCTTTCAACACCAAAATGCCCTGTGAATTTCTACCACAGCAAATGGACCAATTTAGGAAATCTTACTAGTCTATTACCTTTGATCTCATTTCCCTTTTTGACCATCCTTATGCCAAATTAACATTCCTTTGTTTGGGTGATACCCCCTTTTTTAAAAAAGTTTTTTATTTGAGTAGAGTTGACATACAATGTTGTGTTAGTTTCAGATACGTGGCAAAGTGAATCAGTTGTGTGTGTGTGTGTGTGTGTGTGTGTGTGTGTGTGTGTGTGCACGCATAGGCTTCCCAGGTGGTGCTAGTGGTAAAGAACCTGCCTGCCAATGCAGGAGACCCAGGAGACCCAGGCTCAATCCCTGAGTCAGGAAGATCCCTGGGAAGAGGGCACGGCAACCCACTCCAGTATTCTTCCCTGGAGAATGCCAAGATCAGAAGAGCCTGGAGGGCTACTGTCCATGGGATCACAGAGAGCTGAACACGACTGAAATGACTTAGCATGCACACACACACACACACACATATATATATATATACCTTCTTTTTCAGTTTCTTTTCAGTTTCATATGGGCTATCACAAAATTGTGAGCAGAGTTCCCTGTGCTATTCAGTAGGCTCTTGTACTGTGTGCTAAGTCACTTCAGTTGTGTCTGACTCTCTGCGACCCTATGCAGTGTAGCCCACCAGGCTCCTCTGTCCATGGGATTCTCCAGGGAAGAATACTGGAGTGAATTGCCATGCCCTCCTCCAGGGGATCTTCCTGACCCAGGGACTGAACCTGTGTCTCCTGCATTTCCTGCATTGGCAAGCGGATTCTTTAACACTAACACCAGCAGGGAAGCCCACAGTAAGTCCTTATTAGTTATCTATTTTATATACATTAGTGAATATATGTTAATCCCAATCTCCTAATTTGTCACTCTCTGCTCCATCCCACCCCAATATCCCCTTTAGTAACCATAAATTTGCTTTCAGTATATGTGAGTCTATTTCTGTTCTGTAAATAAGTCTGTATTATTTTTTATTCGATTCCACATACAAGTGATACCATATTTATCTTTCTCTGACTTACTTCCCTTAGAATGATAATCTCTAGGTCCATCCACATTATTCCAAATGGCATTATTTCATTCTTTTTTATGGCTGATATTCCATGGTATATATGTACCACATCGTCTCTATTCATTCCTCTGTCAACGGGCATTCAAGTTGCTCCCACTTCCTGGCTATTGTAAACAGTGTTACAACAAACACTGGGGTACATGTATCTTTTCAACTTATGGTTTTTTCCTGGATATATGCCCAGGAGAAGGATTCAGGATCATATAGTAGCTCTATGTTTAGTTTTTTAAGGAACCCTCCATACCATTCTCCATAATGGCGGTATCAATTTACATTCCCAACAACAGTGTAGGAAGGTTCCTTTTTCTCCACACCCTCTTCGTCATTTACTGTCTGTAGACTTTTCAATGACGGCCATTCTGACCTTCGTGGGGTGATACTTCACTGTTAGTTTTGATTTGCATTTGTCTAAGAATTAGCGCTGTTGAACATCTTTTCATATGATTTTTGGCCATCTGCATGTCTTCTTTGGAGAAATGCTTTTTTAGTTGCACTTTTTTTTCTCTTCTCTTCTCCTTTAGTTTAGTGAACTTAGTGCCATAAAGCTACAAGGCAAAGCCACTCTGTTTCTTTATTTGTAGAAGGCACAAGAGAACAGAAATACTTGAATGGAAGCTTTATTCCCCATCTTCTCAATCATGAAGGTCTTGGGAGTCTGAGGCAGTCTTTGGGACTTAATTAAGTTGGGTTTCTCGGGATTTCCAAGGAAGACCTTGGATAGACCATAAAATAAACCTTATTTTCTCTCAATAGACCCAGCACCAATTCAGTTGCCTCAGGGTCATTTAGACCAGAAAAAAAAAAAAAAATGAAGTCTGGATTTTGGGGGAGAGTGCAGGAAATAAAGATGAAAATGGATCCTTGAGCCTACTTTGAAACAAAACTTGACCAACCAAAACATGGAAACAAAACTCTGCAGACTCAGCTGGCTCTGACTTTTCCCTCACATCATTCACACCTTAGGGACAGAAAGACTGATAGCTTCCTGGTTCTCTGTGCCATTTCCAGATCATCACACTCCAGCGTTCTTGGGGGAAAAAACAGTTCCTTTTAGGTCCATGCAAGTAGAATATACCCCCAGGCTTTCCTAGAGCGTGGCATCCCCTACTTCTCAGCTGCTGCTTCTAGTTCAGTGCAAATCTGGCCCCAGCTCACACTGTCCCTCTCTGTCCCAGGGCCCCCATCAGACCAGAAGCATATCTGCATCCACAGATAAGACCTCTCAGTAACTGGACTCTTCATCTCCAACGTCCTTCTCCCTTTCACCTGAAACATTTTCTGTTCCAAAGTCACCTACTCAAGAACCCCTCTTTCTGAAGACAACAACATCTTCTCATTTCACAGTGACCACAGAGGTCCCATGAGTTTTCCTAATTAATCTGCTGATCCTCTTTTTCTTCCGTCTTTCTTAAGGTTCCATAACCAGGTCATCCTTTCAGTAACACTCTTACCAGAACTCTTTCCATCAAGATCACTGAGCAAAGCTCCGAGTCTGGCTAAAGCTGCCTATGTGCTTTCTCAGTGTCTGAGTGATGCTGGAGAGAAGCCACAGCAGGGCAGCTTGGCCTCATCATAAATTCAGGGTCCTCGGCCCCACATGGGCCTTCAGAAAGCCTAGCACTTTTTCTCAGTTTCTCCAGGTCAGCTTGGTCCCCAGTTCTCCACAAGTACTTCAAAACGCTGACTCCTCACACTTAGTGTTCTCTTCACTCTCAGCAGCTGAGAATTGAAGCAGTCAGATGGGAACTCCCTCAGCTTCTCTCCATCAAAGCCATAAACCTACAGCATCAGCCCACCGCGCCTATGCCTCAGGAGACAATGCTCTTCCTACAGAATGCTGACTCCTTTACATCTACAAACCATCCACGGCCATTTTCAAAGTCGTGCTTTCCTCCAGAGTCAACAGTTCCGCTCATGTGGATCCTTCCTATCAACATTAAAACTTGTTCAAATTTCTCCATTCGACAGAAAAAAAAAAAACATCCCTGGCCTTCATATTCTCCTCTAGTTCTCTGAGCCCCTCAGAATCAAACCCCTTCCTTCAAAGAGAGCTCAGTATTTTCTACCTCCTTTCTCCTTCTCGTTCCATGATCCGCCCTAACATGGATTATAGAAGCACCTCCACGCTCCCGAGGAGCAGCTCTATCCGAGGACAACCGTGACCTCAATGCCTTTTCAGTAACCGTTTCACTCAGTGGCTCTCAAATGGGGATCGTTTTGTCTCCAGGGGACACTGGGCAATGTCTGGAGCTATTTGGTTGGGGAAAGGGTCCGCTGCATCTTGTGGGTAGAGGCCAAGGATGCTGCTAAACAATCTATATTGCACAGGACAGCCTCCACGACAAAGAGAAATCCAGACCAAAATGTCAGTGATGCTGAGGTTGAGAAATCCTTAGATGATGACCCCTACCCAACACCTAAAACTACTCACTACTTCATCTGTTTCTTAGCTTCCCTCTGGCCACTCTCCACATTTTCCTCAGCCTCTTGAGTGTTCTCCTTTTGCAGCCATCTATTGATTCTCAAGTCACTGCCCCTTATCCCTTGGAGATTAAAGCCCTGGCTCACTGTTACTTCTCCAATACACTACTCCCGACATAATTCTTGGGGATTTCTGTCCACAAAAGTAACCCTTCCCACTCTCTTTCCCTGTGGCTCCACCCTTCCTCAGCCTTGCATTCCTGAGCTCACAGCCCAGACCTGGTCTGTACCACTTAGTACAACTTCTCCTTCAATTATACACATCTGACTCTCTAACTCCAGCCTCCGATCTTTCTAGTTCACTGTCTTCAATACCACAAATTCCAAAAATTACCAAACCTCACTACAGACTAAATCTAATGATCCTACTGTCTCTTCTTCCTCATGTCTGTGGTCGTCTACTGTTACAGAGACAACTCTCTCATCCTTATCTTGCTTTGCTGAACTGACCCCCAAATAAGTTAAATCAAATTCTCCCTACTCCACACCTGCTCCCCACAAGCTGGACTTGAATAGGAAAAACAACTGACCTCAAGGGGCTCTTAGGGCCGCCAGGCAATCATGTTCCATTACCCAGTGCATTCACTCTCGGATGACTGTCTCATAACTTCCCTCTCTTCAGACCTCTTCATCTCTTTTCTTCCTCAACCCTAGCTAGGCTTTGTTTCCCATTTCATTGGTAAATGGGAAGCAATCAAGTAAAAACTTCAACAAGCTCCTACTAGTAAATTTACTGAACTGTTCCACCTGGGCCCCAGCAGGCTGGCCTCCCCTCTGTCCCTAGAATGAACCGTCTCTACAGCTATGGGGGGACACCCACCCCACCTCCCCTTCTTGCCCTCTCAAGGTCATCACTGCAGAAATTCTTCCTCCTCGCTCCTGTCTGATTCACCAGGGAAGCCCTACCAAGGGTTACCCCTGAGAACTCAAATGTTGACTGCCATATCAGTAAACAAAGGATGTTCCATCACATGGCAGCCTCCTGGACAGTGAGCCCTGAGGGAACTCGGGATGGAGACAAACTGCCCACTGCCAAGCCCATCGGACAGCAAGCTGCTGCAGATACCCCCGACGGTGTACCTGAGGAGACGCAGGATGAGAAAACAGAGGATACCGGCCCCAGAGCGCTAAGGTGATATCAAAGGGGTACTTTCAGTGAGCCCAGACTCTTACCGTCTCTTACACAGAAAAGCACTAAATTCGTTAATTTGAGACGTCTGGTATCTTCTCATTAACACTGACCACTTGGTCTTTTGTTGCAAAAACGTCTGTATGTCTTTGCTTGCCCCCTTGCCTCTTTGGAGCAGTATCTGAGAGTTATTGAGTTGCTGTCTCCTGGGCTTGAAGTCTTAAGAAAGTCCACTGAATAAAACATAACTCTCAACTGTTAGGTTGTGCTTTTTTTTTTTTCAGACAACATCCTCAAAGAAGTTCCCAACTCAGAGTAAAACCAAAGTGTTTGCAATCACCTGTAAAGTCCCCACTAGCTGCTATTCTCTCCACCCTTCACTCTACTCCAGTCATACTGGCCTCCTTCCATTTCCTCCAACATTTCACCAACTCCCATCTCAAGACCTTTGTTCATGTTCTTCTGTCTGCCTGGGATGCTCTTCATCTAGATTTCCAAAGAGTCTGCTCCAGCACCCCTGCTTCAGGCCTTTCCACTCATCACCTTCTCAGTGAGATATGCTTGTACATCTTGCTGAAAACCATAACCAACTTCCTCCACAAGACACACAAATAATCCTTCCTTCTCTGAAGGATTTAGTATCATGGGACACGCTATGCATTTTATTTATTTTGTGTTTTATACCTGCACTACCAAAACGCAAGCTCCACATATGGAGGATGTTTTCTGTTTGTCCACCATAGCCCTTAAAATAGTAGATATCAAATAAATATTTGTTTAATGAATTAATATTTTAAGTCTTTCTTCAGGGTCACATCTATCTTCTCTTGTTAAAGACAATCAAATTTGAATTTCAGGAAATCAACTGTATTTTCTATTAAGTAGTGCATGCATGGTCAGTCATGGTTGAATCTTTGCAACTCCATGGACTGTAGCCCATCAGGCTCCTCTGTCCATGGAATTCTCCAGGCAAGAATGCTGGAGTGGGTTGCCATTTCCTTCTCAAGGGAATCCTCCCAACCCAGGGATTGAACCTGCGTCTCCTGCATTGCAGGTGGATTCTTTAACCACTGAGCCTCCAGGGAAGCCCTAGTGGTAGTATCCTCTCTCAAAAAGAGAATGCAGTTATACAAAATTCCAAATGGCATAAGTACTCTTCCCACATCTTTCTCTCTGCATAATAATGAGTGCTGAACTAAGGGAACATATCTGCTCCACTTTAATTCTCATCTTCCTGAGTCTCTTTGTCTTTTTTAAATTCTGTGGTTTCTCATCATCTTCCCTGATTATCCTGTTATAATCCGACACTCTTTTGCCAGTCTAAACTTTTTCGTGTTACTTACTTACACCACATCTGATAGAAGCTAAACAAAGGGAAACATCATCAACTGACATCAGATAACGGATGATAAGAAGCCTGAAAGTGAAAGTCGTTCAGTTGTGTCTGACGTTTTGCGACCCCGTGGACTATACAGCCCATGGAATTCTCCAGGCCAGAATACTGGAGTAGATGGCCTTTCCCTTCTCCAGGGGATCTTCCCAACCCAGGGATCAAACCCAGGTCTCCCACATTGCAGGCAGTTGCTTTACCAGCTGAGCTATCAGGGAAGCCCTGCCTCTAAAAAGTCCAGAGAGTCAGACATAAATCTCATGTTCTGGAAAAACTTGAACTATGTGAAACTTGAAAAACTTGAAAAATTCAAAAAAGAGGCTCTTATTCTTAAGACTTACATCTTAAAATGTAATTTTTTAGCCCTGTTATTTCATTCCATGTACTTCCATATTGACTGCAGCCTGGTTTCTACCCAGCTTGCTGCTGGATACATCCATGATTACTAGATGAGAATTCCTCTCCATACCCTATCCTTCACCCCATGTATACTCAAGCAATCGGGCCCATGTGAGTTCCTGGGTTAGTGCCAACAGAGGCAGGGCTTCTACAAAGAGCATTGACCACTACCCAAACTTTCTGCCTATTAGCTCCCAACCCCCAGGTTTTTTCCTATTCCTTGGGGTTTGGAATCAACCTGGGGTCTGCTGGGCAGTCATGCCTGCTGCATCCCTGCACTGACACATCAAATCACCTTCACTCTTAACTATGTCTGGGATTGGGGACACTAGCGGGTGCCTGAAAGACCCCATGTCTGTGCTGCCATTTTGCAGGGCCACCTTCATCTGCTCCATCGCCATGTGAATGGTTCCCCATCCGTGGTTCTAACCAGACGGCCTAGTGCTGTAGTCTCCACTTCTCAGTCTGAACTGTACACATTTATCTGGGTCTCTGGCACTCAGTTCCTAGCCTCACTTTGGTTGATCCCCTTCCTCAGAGGCTGATACCTGTTATCTTGCACCCCATCTACTTGCAGGGTTCGGGTCCCAAAATGATAGTGACCAATCACATGGTCACAGAGCATCCAACCATGCCACCATTTACTCGATGAGATTCCTCTTGAACTGACTGCTTTGAAAATTCCTAATGTGATGAATTATAGTTTATTGACACAGGGAACAGAAAAGATATCAGTGTCAGAGACAGAAAACCAGCATGGAAATTTGTACACAAATGCACACTGTGCTACATGTCGATTATACCACCATGAAAACTGGGGAAAGAACAGAATGGGAAAATGTTTGGGATAAAATATTAAGTTAACAAAGCAGTCATAAAGCAGATTTTCATTGTGCTTGAACAAAAAAACCAAACCGCAACTGAGGTGGTTTTCCACCAGTGAGATCACAAGGGACTCTCTGAAAGGTCAGTCTTTACCCAAGTCTCTCTCAATTCGACCCTCACCCACACATGCATCTCACCTCAGAGCGGCTTGATGTCCAGTTTCAACATGTTCCCAGCTCCTCACAAGTTTGGGGTGGCAACAACTCATGCACCAGTGTCCACATCTCCACCTACCCCGTAACATGTCAGCATGGTTTGGCTAACCTCACCCACTTCAGCCTGCAGAGTGGAGTGGGAGGTAGGGACGAGCAACAATGAGATCACGAGACAACACGTGATCACGGCCCTACAAGGTGGCCGTTGTCTGCAGGCACAGAAGGAGTTCATGAGAGCATTTCCTACCCACGATTTACATAGACGATACAATGGTACTTTGTTCGACTAGTCCTATTACAGACACCTGGGCTGGGAAGGAAACCTTTAATGTACTCATCATGCCCCAAGGAACACCGTTCTCAGGACTTGTTTCAAATGAAAGAAAGACAAGAGCTGAAGGAAACAAAGTAATAGCGATAAGAATTCTGTGCTCCCTCTTGGTCAAATGATATAAATACACTCCACTGTATAAAAACACTGGGAGCTGGAGCCTTCTAAAATCTGAACTATTTGAGGATAAGGCCTGAGTAAACACGGTCTAAGACTTGCTTTATTTCAGTTTAATTCAGCAAACTGCGGCTGGACCTTCCAAAATGCCACCCAGAGAAGAATAGAATAGGTATTCTTCAGTTCCTTTTATTCTACTCTGTCTTTTCTGCTCTCAGTTTTGCTTTGTCTCTGGGCACATTTTGCTCCCAGGTTTGCACTGTTGTTCCTGTCCTAATTTAAGATTTTGGTTTGGGTCAACTTACCTGACTTTGTCCTGGCAAGTGCCCAATACGCCTCCCCACCCAACGGGAGCCACCCATTCTTGCTGATGCTGTAACTTTCTGTCTACAGAAGAGGCTTCCCTTAAATATCACACCAGGTTCCCCTGAGAACCCTATTCTCAAGGTGGCTTCTGCACCTCCGGTTTGTTTACCATGGAGACCGCAGTTTGGGGAATAGATGTTTACCATGGAACTGGGAGAACACGGTCTAGACTGATGCTGAGGAGAAAACACAGCTAAACACATCCTACACCAAGATGCAGCAGGCAACGAGCATCAGACACGTTAAAGTCTGTCAGTTCAGTTCAGTTCAGCCGCTCAGTCGTATTGGACTCTTTGTGACCCCATGGACTGCAGCACACCAGGCCTCCCTGTCTATCACCAACTCCTGGAGCTTACTCAAACTCATGTCCATTGAGTCATTGATGCCATCCAACCATCTCATCCTCTGTCGTCCCCTCCTCCTCCCACCTTCAATCTTTCCCAGCATCAGGATCTTTTCAAATGAGTCAGTTCTTCTCATCAGGTGGCCAAAGTATTGAAGTTTCAGCTTCAGTATCAGTCCTTCCAATGAACACCCAGGACTGATTTCCTTGAGGATAGACTGGTTGGATCTCCTTGCAGTCCAAAGGACTCTCAAGAGTCTTCTCCAACACCACAGTTCAAAAGCATCAATTCTTTGGCGATCAGCTTTCTTTATAGTCCAACTCTCACATCCATACATGACTACTGGAAAAACCATAGCTTTGACTAGACGGACCTTTGTTGGCAAAGTAATGTCTCTGCTTTTTAATATGTTATCTAAGTTGGTCATAACTTTTCTTCCAAGGAGCAAGCGTCTTTTAATCTCATGGCTGCAGTCACCATCTGCAGTGATTTTGAAGCCCAAGAAAATAAAGTCTGTCACTGTTTCCACTGTTTCCCCATCTATTTGCCATGAAGTGATGGGACCGGATGACATGATCTTCGTTTTCTGAATGTTGAGTTTTAAGCCCATTTTTTCACTCTCTTTCACTTTCATCAAGAGGCTCTTTAGATCTTCTTCAATTGCTGCCATAAGTGTGGTGTCATCTGTATATCTGAGGTTATTGATATTTCTTCCAGCAATCTTGATTCCAGCTTGTGCTTCTTCCAGCCCAGCATTTCTCATGATGTACTCTACATATAAGTTAAATAAGCAGAGTGACAATATACAGCCTTGATGAACTCCTTTCCCAATTTGGTACCAGTCTGCTATTCCATTTCCAGTTCTAACTTGCTTCCTGACCTGCATACAGATTTCTCAAGAGGCAGGTCAAGTGGTCTGGTATTCCCATCTCTTGAAGAATTTTCTACCGTTTGCTGTGATCCACACAGTCAAAGGCTTTTCACAGTCAACAAAACAGAAGTACATGTTAAAGTCTACAAAATGCAACAAAATCACAGATTCCTCCCTGAACACAATATGAACATACAATTAGAGAAAGATACTAGCCAGGACATAGAGATCTGATATCAGCCACTCAAATAAGGAAACTCTGATTAACAATTTCAGCACCATAATGTGGTCTACAGAAATGACTCTAGATATTCTTTAAGGCGTGACAGAGGAAAACAAAAATATGGAGATTTAACCTAAAAATCTCCTTTCAGCGTGGGTATTCTAAGACTCACTGTTAAGACAAGGGTCCCCAAAGGAAGCATAGCCTATGATCCTCGAGTTCAACCCCTGGTCATTCTAGCCTAGTCTCACCAGTCTTCACACTTTGATAAGGGAAAAGTTGTGGGTTAGCATTGAAGGTGGAAGAAGATTATCAGTGTAATTCCCAGTAGACTATAGCAAAGACACTGCTGAGGCATGCCAATTTCAAACATCATTATTACATACTGAAATCTGTTTTATTTTCACATGAGGGATTGGTGTGGATAATGTATGTGTTTACCAAGCATACTGACATCTTACTGCACACAGCTCTTTTTAAAGCTGCACACACGTTGCTTAAAGATTATCAGTAAAAAGCAGTTAAGAAAATAACAAAACAGAAAAGGGCCAGCTCCATGAGTCTGTGCCAGTATCGTACTCAAACATGGAAAAATATACCTGTGTCAATTCTCCTCTGGGGCCATAATAGCAGAAATCGGAAAAACCAAAAACTGCTCTGCTACTTTAAGATGTGGGAATACTGGTGAGCAGTCACAATTTTGCTTCGCTGAAAATCTTACTGAATATAATAGGGAAGTCATTGAATACTATGTCTTTCTATTATATCCAAGTGATTTTCACAGCAGGCAATCTGCTAGTACACCACAGGAGTCCCACACTTTGAAATAAAATGGCACCATGAATAGTTTCATATGCGATCCCTTTTCAGTCCAGAGCCCTGCCTAGTTTCCTTACTCTTGGCTGAATGGTGGGGGTGATCCTTAAAGAATCAATGAGAAGAAGGAAACCACATAATGAGGTGGGGTGGGTTTTTTTTTGTTTTTTTGTCACTATCAATAATAACTATGCTCTGCCAATTACTGGAGAGGTGATTATATATCGTATTTCAAAAATAAATTTGAAAAACAGGTTTTTCCATTGTTAATGTGGTGGACAAATCATTTGCAGCAGGGGGCAAAAAGTAAATCTAGGTGCATCCGGGCATGCTCTCGTCACACATCTGGTGCAATAACATGGTACATGAGTCAGAGAAACACTTCTTCCCATCCCCCTCTTCAAAGAGCCCAATATAAAATCCAGTCAGCAAGGACATTCTGCACCAGGCATCCTATGTGCTTAATTTTCTTTAAACAAGGCATGAATACAATCACAGTAGCATCTAATAAGATTTTTAATTTCTTGAGGGTAGGAACCATGGCTAATTTTTAATGAGTCTAATTTAGTGAGAGCATTTAGTCCCCTTCTTAGCAGAAACAACCAATAGAATAGCCCTACAAACGTATCCATATAGGTTGTGTGACTGAAAACTCCAGGACGAAACATGAATCGGACTGGTCAATGTCCTGGATGTGCTCAGTAAAGATTGGTTTCCAGGGTTATTGACAGCAGAAACTGTAGTAAGGGTGTCAGTGAATAAAGGGGGTAGTTTTAGAAACATGATGCTATTTTACTGCAGAGTTCTCATTAGTGATTACAAGCAGAATGAAGAGCAAGCTTATAGTCCATGATGCCAAGACACTACTTCAGGAACCTGCTCCCCAGAGGATCAGAGCTTTGCACACACATTCCCACCAGCCAGAGCAGCGCCAGACTGAGAGCCACTGAAAGCAAGAACTCAGTTTAAAAAAAACAAACCCTCTTTCTCTAGGTAACTGATACAAATTTAAGATAGAGTAGTAGTACTCACAAACTCCGGGGTTCGGAAGTCCTGCTGACTTTCCAATGATCCAAAACCAGAGACAATTGTCTGTTCAAGGTTTTCCAAGACTGAAAAGAAACAAACGGAAAAATAAATGAGCATGAACTTTCACTGACTCACATACATTTTTTTTTTTCGCTTTTAAGTCAGCAGCATCAGATTAACTACTGTGCCCATGGCACACTTACAAATTGACATTCTTTAATGCTTTCAGGTACCAGGACACTCAAAATCTTCAGCAGCTGTTTCATCTATTGGACAATGCCATGTTTATAGGATATTAGATCTTAAAATGCTCTGGGCTAGATCGACCACGGAAAATCACTGAGCTTCTACATGTAAGGACACGGCAACTAAATGTTATACAATTCTAGTTCAGGAACACTTTAGCCTATTGATGTCCTTTTTTCCTCTACTATGTCTCAGGAAACTGATGTGAAATCATTTTAGGGTAGTAATTTCAAAATCTGCTGAAAAGCACTATCTGATAGAAATATACCAGGAGCCCAACAAAATGTTCTAGTAGCTACATTAAGAAAAATAAATAGGTAAAATTATTTTTAGCAATAAGATTTATTTAACCTGATATACCTAGATTATCATTTCAACGTGTATATTCAATATAAAAATTATTAGTTAAATATTTTACATTTGTGGGTATTTAGTCTTATACTCACAACATCTCAGTGTGAACTAGCCACATTTCAAAACCTCAATAACTTCACAGGATTAGTGGTTACTGCACTGAACAGCACAGTGTTAGAGAGATAAAGAAGCCGAATTCAGACAGTGGGTCATTCTGCAAGACACTAGTCTCCTCTTATAAACAAGTTCCCGATGTGAATAAAAGGGACCGTTCCAGATTAAAACACATGAAGAGAACAAAACAATCATCTGAAGTGTGTGGTTCTGGGCTGGATCCTGCTTTAAACGATCCAGATATGAAAGACTTCCAAACAAAATCAGGAAAATTTGAATATTGATTAAGTGTTGGATTATATTAATATTGGAGAAGGAAATGGCAACCCACTCCAGTGTTCTTGCCTGGAGAATCCCAGGGACGGGTGAGGCCGTCTACGGGGTCACACAGAGTCGGACACGACTGAAGTGACTTAGCAGCAGCAGCAGCATATTAATATCAGTAAGTGTGATATTGCAATTTGGGCCATGTAGTGAAACGTTCTTAGTTAAATAAACTAACATAAATAATCTTAAATACTATTAAGCATTTAAATAATCTGATGTATCAACAGATCCAGCCTTTTCAACAAATCAATGACATGAAATATGTTGCACACAACTGAGTGACTGAACTGACTGAACTGAAGGAGCTTCAAACAGTGTCTGTGACAACCTAGAGGGGTAGAATGAGCTGGGAGGTGAGACAGGGACACATGTGTATCTGTGGCTGATTCACACTGATGTATGGCAAAAGCCAATACGATATTGTGAAGCAGTTATCATTCAATTAAAAATAAATTTAAAAAAAAAGAGCCCTAAGGAACAGAACTCCAGTGTGTGTTTTTTCCCATGCCACCAAACAATTAATTCAGTTCTGACATGATCTACTTGAACGTAGCATCAGATTGCACAGGGTATGTACAGCCTCAAGACTGCCCCTATTTCAGATGCCAACTGGAAGTCCAGGTTGCCACTTGTGCTTCTGACTAACCAGCTATATAAATCAGAGGTTCCCACCACCCTCTCCTCAGGTTCAATTAATTTGTTAAGAGTGGCTCACAAAATTCAGAGACACACTGATTCACACTTACCAGTGTGTTACAAAGGATGTTATAAAGGATAGAGATGCACAGCTAGATGAAGAGGTACAGGGGAAAGGTGTGTGGGGACAGGGGCAGAGCTTCCACACCTTTCCAGGTGCACTGCTCTCCCCACATCTCCACGTGTTCCCCAACCTGAAGCTCTCCAAATCTGGTCTTTTTGGGTTTTTATACGTGTATATATCAAAGTCACTCAGCTGTTTTTGATTCTGTGAAACCACGGACTACACAGTCCATGGAATTCTCCAGGCCAGAATACTGCAGTGGGTAGCCTTTCCCTTCTCCAGGGGATCTTCCCAACACAGGGATGGAACCTTCCCCCACGTTACAGGCAGATTCTTTACCATCTGAGCCACAAGGCAAGCCCAATGGAGGCTTCATTACAGAGGCATGATTGATGATCAGTGGACATTGGCAACTGATTCAACTTGTCCTCTCCCCTACCCAGTGGCCAGGGAGGTGGAACTGAAAATTTCTATCCTCAAATCACTTGGTGGGCTCCCCAGGTAGCCAGCCCCTGCCCGTTTGGTTACCTAGGGGCTATCAGAGCACCTCATTAACATAATAAAAGGCATCTTTATCCCTCTCATCACTTAGGAAATTGCAAGTGTTTTTTAAAAAGGAGCTCCATGGGAATTCCCCAGAGTCTAGTGGTTTGGGTTCCAGGCTCTCATTGCTTCCATCCCTGGTCAGGGAACTAAAATCCCACAAGCCACAAGGTACGGTCAAAAATAAATAAATAAGTCGCCCTTGGGACTTCCCTGGTGGTCCAGTGGTTAAGACACTGTGCTTCTAAAGCAGGGGATGAGGGTTCAATTCCTGCTTAGGGAAATAAGATCCCATATGCTGCACAGCATGACCAAAAAATTAAAAAAAAAAAAAAAGGAGCTCTGGGCCAAGAACCAACGAGGAGTAAATAAATACTTATTACAAACCAGAATATCACAACCACCACTAGCTACATGTGGTACTCAACTGGATCCTAAGTTCAAGAAACTAGCTGTAAAGGTTTCTGTTTATCAAAACTAGGGAGACTGAGCATGGAATAAGCATTCAGTTATGTTAAATTACTTTTAAAGTTAGGAAATGTAGTAACTTTTAATTGTATATTAATTTAAAAAAATCCATTAGAGGATTTTGTGAACAAAAAGGTTAGGTTCTTATAGAACCAGAAAAATTTCCTTCAATGGCCCAAAGGACAGCTGGGTATGTATAGGTGAGGGTCACTAAGAGATCTCTAAATGATTGTTTAACAATCATTTTTTGGCTTTGTTTGACAAAACCAAACTATCAGTCAACAATTCAGCTACTTAGCTTTGGCACTTCACTACCCCAAATCGGAATTTGATTTCAGGTTCACTCAGAATCTTGCCCACTATAATCCTATGAGTTGTAATCCTATGGATTGCAAGAAAATGCCAGTAGAAAAGGACACAAATGATTCTAGCCCTTCACTTTCAGTCTGTATGCGTCCCTCGTTTTGAGGTGGGTCTCTTGTAGACAACATATATGGGGGTTTTGTTTTTGTATCCATTCAGCCAGCCTTTGTCTTTTGGTTGGGGCATTCAACCCATTTACGTTTAAGGTAATTATTGAAAAGTACGATCCCGTAGCCATTTTCTTTATTGCTTTGGGTTCAAGTTTATACACTCTTTCTGTAATTCCTGTCTATAGAAGATCCTTTAGCATTTGTTGGAGAGCTGGTTTGGTGATGCTGAATTCCCTCAGCTTTTGCTTGTCTGTAAAGCTTTTGATTTCTCCTTCATATTTGAATGAGATCCTTGCTGGGTATAGTAATCTGGGCTGTAGGTTATTTTCTTCCATCACTTTAAGTATATCTTGCCACTCTCCCTTCTGGCCTGAAGAGTTTCTGTTGAAAGATCAGCTGTTATCCTTATGGGAATCCCCTTGAGTGTTATTTGCTGCTTTTCCCTTGCTGCTTTTAATATTTGTTCTTTGTGTTTGATCTTTGTTAATTTGATTAATATGTGTCTTGGAGTATTTCGCCTTGGGTTTATCCTGTTGGGGACTCTCTGGATTTCTTGGACTTGGGTGATTATTTCTTTCCCCATTTTAGGGAAGTTTTCAACTATTATCTCCTCAAGTATTCTCTCATGGTCTTTCTTTTTGTCTTCTTCTTCTGGGACTCCTATGATTCGAATGTTGGAGCGTTTAACATTGTCCCAGAGGTCTCTAATATTGTCCTCATTTCTTTTAATTCGTTTTTCTTTTTTCCTCTCTGTTTCATTTATTTCTACAATTCTATCTTCTAGTTCGCTTATCCTGTCTTCTGCCTCTGTTATTCTACTGTTTGTTCCCTCCAGAGTGTTTCTGATCTCATCTATTGCATTATTCATTGTATATTGACTCTTTTTTATTTCTTCTAAGTCCTTATTAAATCTTTCTTCCATCTTCTCAATCCTTTTCTCCAGGTTATTTATCTGTAACTCCATTTTACTTTCAAGATTTTGAATCATTTTCACCATCAAAATTCGAAATTCTTTATCAGGTAGATTCCCTATATCTTCTTCTTTTGTTTGTGTTGGTGGGCAATTATCTTGTTCCTTTACTTGCTGGGTATTTCTCTGCCTCTTCATCTTGCTTATATTGCTTTGCTTGGGGTGTCCTTTCCCTCTTCTTGCAGTTTGTGGAGTTCTCTTTATTATGTAGTTTCTTCGCTGTGTGTGGGGTTGGACAGGTGACTTGTCCGGGTTCCCTGGTTAGGGAAGCATGTGTCAGTGTTCTGGTGGGTGGAGCTGGATTTCTTCTCTTTCCTTTAGAAGACAATGGGCTACTTTTCTGGGAGCCTGATGTCCTCTGCCAGTATTCAGAAGTTGTTTTGTGGACTTTACTCCACGTTCAAATGTTCTTCTGATGAATTTGTGGGGAAGAAAGTGGTCTCGCTGTCTTGTTCCTTCCTCCCCAGAACACTAGATTCTTATATTCCACTTGGTCGTGGAGTATCTCTTCCCAGCTGCTCCAGCAAGGCGCAGCCGCTGCAGCTTACCTTGGACGAGGGGTATCTCCCCAAGGCCGCCCCTCCTGCCTTGAATGTGGATCAGCTCCTCCCGGCCCTCCGGTGCCCAAGCAGCCACCGCCTCCTGGACGTGGTACAGCTCCTCTCGGCCACCGCCCTAACTCTGGGTGCGGGGCAGCTCCTCTCAGCCACGATTCTGCACGTGGTCGGTTGCGCCGGGAGCCGGGCGTCTCTCGCGTCTGCGCCGCCGGGAGCCGGGCGTCTCTCGCGTCTGCGCCGCCGGGAGCCGGGCGTCTCTCGCGTCTGCGCCGCCGGGAGCCGGGCGTCTCTCGCGTCTCAAGAATGACTGCTAGTATTGGAAGATCTCCTTTTCGCCCAGTTTCGAGCCTGCCGGACGCCAGAGATCACCCGAGTCCGCCCGGGCCCGCCGGAAGGAGAGAAGCCCAAATGATTCTAATGCTTCTGAAAAACTGAGTTCATCACAGTGAACCAAAGCAGAAACAAGAAACAGATGAAGGGAGCCAATCAAGGCTTGCAGAGCTGAGACCTGAACCAAAAGTAAGGTACCTGCTCCTGAGAACTCTGGTGAACAACAGCAAGTACTGCACAGTCTGTTACACTCAGGGAACTGGAATAAACCGGTTATTTCAACATCAGAACAAGAGATGTCCAACATAATTACAAGCTTGCAGATCACCTTTAAAAGTTGTCAAAATATATGTTTAGACTAGTGGCTATGAGTCTGGGTTATCAACGGGTGTTTTGAGTTTGGTTTAGAGCAAAAAGAAAAGACCTATCTTTTCACAGAAATAAGGTAGATATTGAATAAGTTATATCTGTGGTACTTATGATTCTTTTTTTTTTTCTGGCAGAACTAGCAAGTCAATGAAACATAATAGTGCAGGTATTTTTTTAAATGATTACCATCAATCTGATGGAATGACTTGATTTTGCATCTTATCAGTATTCCTTTATAAATAGATGCTCAGTTTATCCATTATGTACCTGGGGTCAGCAGATGGGACAGAGCTGCTATCGGTGATTTTTTCTTTTAAATGAAAGGATAAGATTAAGAAAGCACAAATTTTGCCTAAACACAGAGAAGAAAGCAGATGTATTACCCAGATGTTCTATCAAATTAAAGGCATCTATGCAGCTTGACAGGATTTGAGAGAGAAAATATAGAACTATTTATAGTTTCAGTTATTCTGCTGGTAATGGAAACTAATAGATTCACTAGTTAATGTCAATGCAAAGGAGAAACTGTAAATTTAAGTGAATAAAACAGAAATGGCTTTATTGAAATATCATCTAGGTAGAACAAAGCTGCAGCTGTTGCTCTCATGACCTAATATAGTACTGAGAAGCAAATGATTTATGATGCTAATATGATAATTATACTTCCCTACTAAGAGGCTCTGGTTACTGTTTGATATTCTCATTTCTGGTAATCTAACATAGTTGAAAAAGTTCATTTCTCAGCAAAAATAAAATAGCCAAAATCAAGGTGACTCTTTGAGGTCTTTTTATCAAAATAGGTGCAGAATCAGAGGGAAAAAAAATCTAAAAAGGCAAAAATGTTCACTTTGTTTTTTTCTTGATAAAAGTCATTTTAAAATGTAATATTTGGAATGCATTTTTATCATCGTCATAATGCCTCACTTTGTACTACAGAAGTACCTCCTTGAATGGCATCATGATTAGCTCACTTAGTTTTGGCACTTGGAATATAAAAAGCATGTGGGACTCCTACGTTATCAGAGCTGCTGAGAAAACTGGTTCTTCTATGAAAAGTCTTTGCCTTGACATGTCAATAACATTTTGTATGGATGCAAAATTAAAGTTCAATTGGAAATCAGGTTCACCAAACATTCATTGCCTGGTTTATACATATTTTGCACAGGCATTGTCTTCTTAGGCCCTGGGGATACCAAGAAGAACCAAAGTTGTTACCTCTTCTTGAGTAAAGGAATTTGAAGCATGATAAACGCTATTTTTAGGATAGTTAGTTAAGTACTAGGCTAGACAGACTAATGGAGTATTGTAGAACTAAAAAGAAAACACAATATATACAGATATCAACTGATTTATTACTGGCAAAACTCAAATAATTGAGGATTTGGTCAAAAGAAATCCACTATTTAGTCTTCCTAACTTTATGAATCACATAACAATTAGTTTAAAATTAAAAAACAAATTTTTTTTTTAATTTATCAATGCAGTTACTATATTAAGATTAAAGGAATAAAGTCATTGGTGGTACTAGTTGTGACATTCATGAAGGGCCCAATAGAAATGTGTAGAAGTCCACTCACAATAACGGGTTAATAAGAAAACAGTAGAAACCTCAGCAGAAAGTTGCAGTTCACCTGATTACTTGTCCATCAATCAGAAATGGAAATCACTCCAATTGCAAAATGAAGAGAAAACTTCTACAGCAATGATGACTAAGATTACTTAAAATGGGTAATAAAAAGACTCATTATCTACATTTTATAACTTAGATAATCTATCATCCATCAGAAAACACAAAATGACCTCATGAGAACCTCACGCGTAAGACCCAGAGTGCCTGCTAAGCAGTGCCCCAGCAATAAAATTAATCAGAATTAGGCATACACACAGCATCAGTACAGAAGGTCATAGGGTTCAAATGACATATTCTTTATGGTGACTGGTTGTGACTGAAATCATCAGAGGAATAGCAAGTATATGAGAGACAGCAGGGAAAAACAGACCATGGTCTGGTGCAAAGGGCATGAATTTAGGAGACTGACTGGGATGATCTGCAACTTAGCTGCATGATCCTGGGCAATGACTCATTCTCAGTTTATCTGAAACTAGTGATAAAACTACTTACCCTGGTTATCTCACAGGTTGTGCAAAGAACACGAATGACAATGCAAAAGCATGTTGCAAAAAAATAAAACATTATCTAAACATAAATTAAGTTCTTGTACACAGAACCTAATCATATCATGTCATGATATAAAGAAATGTAAACAGAAACGTCCTGGGTATATTATAAAATGTCTGGCACTTCTAAAGGTTTGATCTACATCTTCTTTTTATCCTTATTTTCACAGATGATGAAAAATTGCAGGTTATTAGTTGCCTGAAATCAACCACTAGAAGTGATATAATGGGAACCTAATTCCAAAATTGTACATCTTTTTTAATATACTAATGTCTCCTAAACTGCTCTAAATAATTCCAAGAAGCCCTCTAGTGCTAAATATAAGTTGATAAGAAATTAAATTAGCACTGTGAGTATAAGTCAGAGAAGTTTCTTGAAAAGCAAATAATGAAAAAAATGCAGTGAAATTTATTGATATAGCATTCACAATTAGAAGAATTAACAGAAAAGTTCCACAAAATAAACAAATACAATATTCTGACAAGGAATTAAAGATATTCACGTGCCAAGGATGGAGCTAAGCGATATGAATACAAATATCAGGATGAAGATGGCATAGAAACTCTCCTCAGGAATCCCATGATTTAGTGAATGTACTATTAAAGAAATGTTAAAAGAATGGCCCATATCACCTTAGGATATGAAGATATGTTCACATATTCAGATTGGGTAGATTGTCTAGTGATCTGCCAGGTAGTCCTATACCTGAAACTCTCTTTGCCCACTGGACTACAAGTCTATGAAAACTGGATATTGGCACATATCTAATGTTTGACCTGAATACCAACACCCACTAGCCACTATTATTAAAGCAACCACACCCTTGGACCACCATTTCCTGTCACTCCATAATATCCAGATATAATGCAGGCTTGCCCAGTGTCCATCCCCACACCACCTAAGGCTAAGCCGACACCCAACGTCTAATATCATCCCTATGGTATCATACTTGGTCTCCAGGTTCCAGCGTCTCTTCCGCTGGCCTCAGTTTTACAGGATCTACTGAATTTTGATGACAGGTAAGTGAAAATCTCTTTTCCCTATTACCAGAAGCTGTAATATTACAAATTATAGGCCTCAAAATATTAACTGTAATTCTAAAATGGGGCCAAAGAGTCATGATCAATGAAAAGAAAGTTAATAATGAAATATAAAACACAAAGGAGAATTTCTTTCCAGGCTAAGATGGCTGTGTTCTACTACCCAGGGCAGTGGGCTTGATTCATAAAACCTCTACGCAATATAACCCTGTGGCTTCAGGCACATCCATCAACCCATCAACCTTAAGTCTCAGTTTCCTCACCATTAAAATGCAGATTATAATACCTACAGGCTTCTCTGGTGGCTCAGATAGTTAAGAATCTGCCTTCAGTACAGGAGACCCAGGTTCTATCCCTGAGTTGTGAAGATCCCTGGAGAATGGAATGGCTACCTACTCTAGTATTCTTGCCTGGAGAATTCCACGGACAGAGGAGCCTAGCAGGCTACAGTACATGGGGTCGCAAATAGTTGGACATGACTAAGTGACTAACATTTTCACTTTCTATAATACCTACATCAGAAAGCAAAAAATAAACTGATACATATATAAAAGTGACTTGAAGACTGTTAAATATTAATACTATGTAACTACTTTTTTTAAACTTCATTCTTTAGTAAACTTTGTCATCCTTTACCTTGTTAGGCACCCATTTTTCCTTCTGACTTTTTAGGTTGATTATCCCTACTAATCATTCTCTTTTATAATATAATAAAAGTTTAAACATAGAAAAAGATAACACTAATTCAGTAAGTATTTTTGAATGACCTCAAAGTCTTAAACACTGTTGGTTATTGCTTTCAATGAAAAGAAATGTGAATCAGGAAATGTTTCCTCACTTTCCTGAATCTGGATGGATCAGTCTCTGACCACAGCTTTTACTGGCATATAAACTCAATGACCATACTATTTAAATGAAAAAAACTGTGGCATTCTCCTCTAATCATTCCTGGAATGCAAATTCCAAATTGAATTTCATGGCTTCATTTTGAGTTCTGTTTTTCCCATCCTCAAAAAGATAAAAGTGTGCACCCCCACCTCTCAGATAATTTTGAAAGTGGAAAAAAAATAGCTAAAGTGAGAAGGAAACAAAAAAAAAACACTCATGGATATGTCAAGTTTGTCAGAGCAAGACCTTTTTTTTTTGGAGTCATGACTCAGACCTGGTACTATTAATACCTACCCATCAAATAATTTAGAAAATTAATAAATACACTCCCTACATTATGGTAAAAACTGCCTTGTTTCAGAGTTCCCCCTGTTGTATCTGCCTTCTTGATTAATGTATTAGCATCCCAAACCAGAGTTGGGCCGTTTTTTACTTTTCTTTTCCCCATTTTTGATATTTGGTCAGTCATCAAGTTTTATCCTTTTTATATTCAACCTTATCCTAAGTACACTGGGTCTAGAATGCACTTCTGCTCAATTCCATTTTACCCTTTGTTTAAATTTTTATTTCATTGTCACCATTTATGTTAAGGCTAAATTAGTTGTCTCAACCTCATGGTCTTACAGCACTTTGCAGGTCTCAGTTCAGTTCAGTCACTCAGTCGTGTCCAACTCAGCGACCCCCTGGACTCCAGCACGCCAGGCTTTGCTGTCCATCATCATATTCCGGAGCTTGCTCAAACTCCATCGAGTCAGTGATGCCATCCAACCATCTCATCCTCTGTTGTTCCCTCCTCCTCCCGCCTTCATTCTTTCCCAGCATCAGGGTCTTTGCAAATGAGTCAGCTCTTCACAGCACGTGGCCAAAGTATTGGAGTTTCAGCTTCAGCATTGATCCTTACAATGAATATTCAGGACTGATTTCCTTTAGGATGGACTGGTTGGATCTCCTTGCAGTCCAAGGGACTCTCAAGAGTCTTCTCTAACACCACAGTTCAAAAGCATCAATTCTTCAGCACTCAGCTATCTTTATAGTCCAACTCTCACATCATTAAATGACTACTGGAAAAACCATAGCTTTGACTAGACAGACCTTTGTTGGCAAAGTAATGTCTCTGCTTCTTAATATACTGTCTGCTGCTGCTGCTGCTGCTGCTAAGTCACTTCAGTCGTGTCCAACTCTAATATACTATCTAGGTTGGTCATAACTTTTCTACCAAGGAGCAAGCGTCTTTTAATTTCATGGCTGTAGTCACCATCTGCAGTGATTTTGAAGCCCAAGAAAATAAAGTCTGTCACTGTTTCCCCATCTATTTGCCATGAAGTGATGGGACCAGATGCCATGATCTTTGGTTTTCGAATGTTGAGTTTTAAGTCAACTTTTTCACTCTTCTCTTTCACTTTCATCAAGAGGCTCTTTAGTTCTTCTTCACTTTCTGCCATAAGTGTGGTGTCATCTGTGTATATGAGGTTATTGATATTTCTCCCGGCAATCTTGATTCCAGCTTGTGCTTCATCCAGTCCAGCATTTCTCATAATGTTCTCTGCATATAACTTAAATAAGCAGGGTGACATATACAGTCTTGACGTACTCCTTTCCCGATTTGGAACTAGTCTGTTGTTCAACATCCAGTTCTAACTGTTGCTTCTTGACCTGCATACAGATTTCTCAGAAGGCAGGTCAGGTCAGGTGGTCTGGTATTCCCATCTCCTTAAGAATTTTCTACAATTTGTTGTGATACACACAGTCAAAGGCTTTGGCGTAATCAATAAAGCAGAAGTAGATATTTTTTCTGGAATTCTCTTGCTATTTTGATGATCCAAGGGATGTTGGCAATTTGATATCTGGTTCCTCTGACTTTTCTAGATCCAGCTTAAACATCTGGAATTTCATGATTCATGAACTGTTGAAGCCTGGCTTGGAGAATTTTGAGCATTACTTTACTATTGTGTGAGATGAGTGCAATCGTGTGGTAGTTTGAGCATTGCCTTTCTTTGGGATTGGAATGAAAACTGACCTTTTCCAGTCCTGTGGCCATAGCTGAGTTTTGCAAATTTTCTGGCATATTGAGTGCAACACTTTCACAGCATCTTCTTTTAGGATTTGAAATAGCTCAACTGGAATTCCATCACCTCCACTGGCTTTGTTAGTAGTGATGCTTCCTACGGCCCACCTGACTTCATGTTCCAGGATATCTGGCTCTAGGTGAGTGATCACACCATTGTGGTTATCTGGGTCATGAAGATTTTTTTTGTATAGTTTTCTGTGTAGTCTTGCCACCTCTTCTTAATACCTTCTGCTTCCGTTAGGTCCATACCATTTCTGTCCTTTATTTGCCTATCTTTGCATGAAATGTTCCCTTGGTAACAAAATCACTAAACTTTGCAGGTCTAGTATTAATAAAACCCATTGTGTTGCTATGGAATCAAAAACTGAATTACTATATTACTAGCTATTAATATTTAAATACAGTATTTTTCAGTTGGTTTCATTAAAGTATAGAAAACAGATATAAAAATGAGTGATTGTTTTAAATAAATTAATTTGCAGCTTATACTGAACAGAATCTCAATCACATAGTAATGTGTGTGCATGCTAAGTCACTTCAGTCGTGTCCGACTCTTTGTGACCCCATGGACTGTAGCCCTCCAGGCTCCTATGTCCATGGAATTCCCCAAACAAGAACACTGCAGTAGGTTGCCATGCCTACTTTCTCACAAATTGGCTACCTCCAAGAAGAGAAAATCTGGGTGAAAGAGAGAGAGAGAGAAAAGCTATCTATCTCATCACACTGTATGATCATGACTTGATTTTGTTCTCCACTTGGTCTATGAGGTCTTAGAGAGCAAGCCACTGTCTTAAGCTACTTTATTTCCTCAGAACCTGGAACAACACTTAGCATATTAAGGATGCTCCACAAATGAACAAATGACGGAACGAATTATAAGTGTTTTGTCAGTCTAGAAAAGTTACTAGCACTCAGTTCCTCAAAATGAACTTAATTATCTATATAATAATAAAGATATTTTATATTTCCAGAAATATATCCACATACAAAACAGGCCAATAGGAGAATGTCCCTTCAAGACAGCAGTCTTCTAGTGTTTGGACAATGTTCATAAAAAGGAGAGACTCTGCCTCTCCTCCACCCTGCCCACTGATCCACCAAAGTATCAGCCAGAAACTTTTCCTACCTTCAGCACAGAAGACACCATGAAGAAGGAAATGGACAATTCGGTGAGTCCCTTGGGCATCTCATCCTCCCAGCCCTACCCCAAGTGGCAACTCTAAGGAATCCTCCATCCACAAATAACAATACTAATCCTGAGAAGAGCTCCAGGAAATACAATTTCTCCGTCTTGTTACATTCCCAGTGATGCTTAGTGTTGTTTTAGTTCCCCTCAATAGCCTTTCCCTATTCCCACAAGCCTCTCCCAATAAGTCAGCTCCAAAGATATTCCTGGAAGTTAAACATGTCTCTTTTTGAACTCACATTATTCATTCTCACATCCCAACCAGATGAGCTAATGCTTTTCTAGGAAAGCCCAATATATATCACAAACCTATCAGATTCTAATTGAGTTTATTGGTTTCTTCATCATCTAAAAAAGTTTTATTGTAGTAACATATATATATCACAAAAATTGCCATATAAATCATTCTTAAGTGTACAATTTGGTGGCATTAATTATGTTCACAATGTTGTGCAATCATAACCACTGTTTCCAAAACTTTTTCTTTTTTTAAAATCACCCAAGAGACTCTGGGAACCATTAAGCAACAACTCCACATTTCCTCCTTCCTCTAGTTCACAGAAACCTCTAATCTACTTTGTCTCTCTGAATTTGCCTATTCTAGATGTTTCATATAAATGGAATCAAGATATTTGTCCTTTTGTTTACTTAGCATAATCATGTCAAGGTTCATCTATGCTGCATTGTGTATCAAAACTTCTTTCTGTTTTTGGTCGAATAATATTCCATCGTAGGTATACACTGCATTTTGTTTATCCATTCATCTGTTGATGAACACTTGAGTTGTTTCCACCTTTCAGCTATCATGAATAATACTGCAATGAAACAATAGTGTATACATATTTGTTTAGGTCTCCTGTTTTCAATTCTTCTGTGTATATACCTAGTAGTGGAATTACTGAGTCATGCAATAATTTTATTTTTACCTTTCCAAGGAACCACCAAATTGTTTTCTGCAGTGGCTGTACCATTTTGCCTTCGCATCAGCAATGCAGGAGGGTGTCAACTACCCCATATCCTTGTCAATACTTGTAATTTTCTATTTTTTAAAAATCAGCCATTCCAGCATATGTGAAATGATGTCGTGATTTTGACTTGCAGTTCCCTAATGACAAATGATGCTAAGCATCGTTTCATGCACAACTGACCATTTGAAGATCTTTTTTGGAGAAAGATCTACTCAAGTCCTTTGCTCATTTTTTACTTGGATTGTTTGTCTTTTTGTAAAACTGTAAGAGTTTTTTATGTATTCTGGATATTAAAGGCTTATCAGATTATATTATTTCCAAATGTTTTTCCCACCATTAATTTTTTAATTTTCTTGATAATATCCTCTGTTGCACTGAAGTTTTCATTTTGAAAAATCCAATTTACCTATTTTGCTGTTGTTGTCCATACTCTTGGTGTTCTATCTAAGAATCCACTGCCAAATCCAAGGTCATAAAGGTTTACCTCTATCTTCTCCTAACAGTTTTATTGTTTTGGCTTTTATATTTAAGTTTTTGATCCACTTTGAGTTAACATTTATATGTGATGTGAGGTTGGCATTCTTCTGGCATATGGAATCCAGTTATCACAAAAACATTTGTTAAAAAAAAAAGACTCTTTTTTTCCACATTGAGTGTACTTGACACCATTTTCAAAAATCAATTGGTCATTCCTGGGCAATTTTGTAACTCAATTCTATGCTGTTGGTCTATACGTTTATCCATACACACGAATCTCACTGTTTTGATTATTGTAGTAGCTCTCCAGTAAGTTATGAAATCAATAAGTGTGAGTCCTCCAATTTTATTCTTCTTTTTCAAAATCATTTTGGCTATTCGGGTCCCCTTGCAATTCCACATGAATATGAGTCAGCTTTTTTATTTCTGCATCCTTTATCATTTTAACAAACGTATTTTTAAAAATTTGGATTTAATAACATGAACAACTGCTGCTGCTGCTAAGTCACTTCAGTCGTGTCCGACTCTGTGCGACCCCATAGACGGAAGCCCACCAGGCTCCCCCGTCCCTGGGATACTCCAGGCAAGAACACTGGAGTGGGTTGCCATTTCCTTCTCCAATGTGTGAAAGTGAAAAGTGAAAGTTAAGTCGCTCAGTCGTGTCTGACCCTTAGCGACCCCACGGACTGCAGCCATAAAATTGAACTAATTTTTATTTAATTTTACCAATTTGGTATTATTTTTTAAAACTCTGGCTAAGATGGTTGATGCTCTGTAAAGAACAAGTGGTATCAATTATGGAAATATGTTCCAACAACATCTTGGAAAGCTATCACTATCACTCCACAGTCCAACTGCTTCAAGTCTCTTAAGACCCACAGGGTTCCCAATGGAACGCCACCCTGAGTTTGCAGTTGGCTATGGTTCAGCTGAAACTTGGTTCTAGTCATTGATCTGTCAGTTCCCAGATTACAGTTCCCAGAAACATGCCCTGAGGATGAAAGAAGATACCACACATACATTTCCATTGTCTTTAAATTCAAAGCACATGTGAGTCATAACTCTACGCTTAACCTACCACAGTAGGCCTGATTTTAAAATCAGTTTTTAAAGCCTAGGAGAGATGAGAACATAGAAATACAAGGGAAAAAAAAATCCACTATAAATCCACATTCCCTTATCTAAAACTTTTGATGCCAAAGTTCAGAATTTTTCAGAATTCAGAAAGAAAATAACTCTCTCTGTATATATTGTATATTACTATGCAACCTCAGTGGGGCCTGGGACAGCATCTCTCACTCAACCAAGACCATGTTTTGCAGCCAAAAATGTGAACACTCTAATGCGATGAGTCAAAAGCATAAGTAGTCTCATGTTGGCTGTGGTCAGGTTTTTTCATCAGATCTGACAGGTTTTGTAACATGAATTACCAGAAAAATTTTTTTCTAGCACTTTTTGGATTTTTGAATTGTGAGTTAAGATTTATGCAAGTTTAACTACTAAGAGTATATTTAGAACACAATAACAGAAAAGCTCTATTACAGAAGCTTGTCAGATACACACAGAGCAAAAAACCTGCAACTACCTTAGAATGAAAGACTAAGGAAAGATTCCTAGCCTTTCATCACTTCTCAACGCCTCACAAGCTGGCGGTGGTAGTGGTTTAGTCGCTAGAAGTTGTGCTCAACTTTCTGCGACCCCATGGACTGTAGCCTGCCAGGCTCCTCTGTCCATAGGATTTTCCAGTCAAGAATACAGGAATGGGTTGCCATTTCCTTCTTCAATCTCACAAGCTCAGTGTTTAGCAAATCAAAATTTCACCCAGTAATCAGCTACAAATAAACTCTAACCCAGAAAGTGAACCCTAAATTTGCATAAAAGGAAAATCAGAATTGATATATCATTTCTAATTATCAAACTGGCAGAAAATAGTTATTAATACCTAACATTAGCAAAGATGCAAGGACAAATATTGCCACTGCTGGATTGTGTAAGTTTCTCGGTTGCAATCAGACAAATGCAGCAACAGTTTCAATGTTAGCCATACCCTTTGAATTCATAATTCTATTTCTACAAAACAATACCTGCTTCCTTAAATCAACTAGGATACAGCTATATGATACATAATGCAATTATTTAATATTGGAGGAAAATACTCATGACATGGAAAATTTTAACAATGTATTTAATGTGAAAAAGATTATAAAATGAGATTTCAGTACATACCCAAAATAATTGAAAGCAGGAACTCTAATACTTGTACACTAATGTTCACGGCAGCGTTATGCGCAACAGCCAAGAGGTAGAAGCAATATAAGTGTTCATCCATGGATAAATGGATAAACAAAACATACAAAGGAACACTGTTCAGCCTTAAAAGCAAGTTCTGACACATGTAACAACATGGATGAATCCTAAGGATATTATAAGTGAAATCAGCCAATCATAAAAAGCCAAATACTCTATGATTCCACCTACATGAGGTCCCTGAATAGTCAAATACAGAGGGAAAGAATGTAAATGGTGGTTACCAGAGGCTGGTGGGAGGGAGGAACAGGGAGCCATTGTTTAATGGGTGCAGAGTTTCGCTTCTTCAAGATGAACAAGCTCTGGAGTTGGATGGTGGGGATGGTTACACAATGTGAACTTGTTTTATGCCACTGAACCATACACTTAAAAATGGCTACAATGGTAAGCTTTACATTATATATATTTTACAATGAGAGGGGGAAAAAAGGGTAGCTTAAAGTCTGCCAACAATTGTGGATAAGGTTGTAAAGAAATAGGGACTGGGAGTTCTTAGATGAGCAGAAATAAAATCTGTGTCATGCTCTACCTTCCTTAGCAGAAACCTCTCTAAAGGGACCTCCCTGGTGGTCCACTGCTTAAGAATTTGCCTTCCAATGCAGGGATGTGGGTTCGATCCTTGGTTGGGGAATAAGATACCACAAGCCATAGGGCAACTAAGCCTACAGACCTCGAGCTTTAGAGCCTGCAAGCTGCAACTACTGAGCCCATGCACTGTAACTAAAGACGGCCACGAGCCCATGTGCTGCAACCAAGACCCAGTATAGACAAAAAATTGAAAAAAAAAATCTCTCTCAAATTCATAATCTGTGTCAGTGGCGGTGGGGATAGAGGGCTCTCATGGTGCTTTTATCACCTGGCTTGTATTTTAACTCTCCCTTTTGCCATGAAACATTTTCCAATTAACTGAAGAGGGTATTAAAAAAAACCCCAAAAAACCCTGTATATACACTATGATATTTAAAATTTGTGTGGAGGTAAAAATAAACTTAAGCAAAAGATAATGGGTGGCAGAATATCAGGTGTTTTTACTTGTCTATATTTTTTTTTTTTATTTGTCATGGCAGGTTTAATTTTTTTGGTAATAAAATACAAAACTAAGACAATTTATTGACCATGCCGTAGAATTGAGGCAAAATAAAAAGAGTTTATTCATGCTAAGAATTTATTATTATCAGATATTTGAAATGAGATGAGTTATTTAATAAGTTAGTAGAAAGAGAGAGGTTAAAAAGGGTTTGTTCATGCCAAGAACTCATTATTGTCAGAAATTTGAAATGAGATGATGAGTTATTTATGATGGAGGAAGAATCCATCTTTCAGATGGACAGAAATGAGAGAAAAGGGTTCTTTGTAAAAGTTCACAGAGCAGTCTGCTAATCATTTGCTCTGAGGAAGACAGGAGGTAAACCTCAATGAGTTCATAGAATTTTTCTTATTTTTTTTTTTTTTCCTCTCCCCTCTTCCCCCTCCCCTCTGGTAACCACTAGTTTGTTTTTTTTTTTTTTTTTCATGTCTATATAATAACATTTATTTCTTTTTTTTTTTTTGAACAGAGGAAAATTTATGCGTCGAACCTGGACTGGTCACTTATGATAATATACATGCTACAATTCCATTCTCCCCAATCATTCCACCTTCACCCTCTCCCACAGAGTCCCAAAGACTGTTCTAAATGCCTATGTCTCTTTTGCAGTCTCTTATACAGGGTTCAGGTTACCATTTTTCTAAATTCCATATATATGCGTTAATATACAGTATTGATGTTCTTCTTTCTGGCTTACTTCACTCTGTATAATTGGCTCCAATTTCATCCACCTCATTAAAACTGATTCAAATGCATTCTTTTTGATGGCTGAGAAATACTCCATTGTGTATATGTACCAAAGCTTTCTTATCCATTCATCTGCAGATGGACATCTAGGTTGCTTCCATGTCCTGGCTATTATAAACAGTGCTGCAATGAACATTGGAGTACATGTGTCTCTTTCAATTCTGGTTTCCTCGGTGTGTATGACCAGGAGTGCAATCGCTGGATCATATGGCAGTTCTATTTCCAGTTTTCTGAGGAATCTCCACACTGTTCTCCATAGTGGCTGTACTAGTTTGCATTCCCACCAACAGTGTAAGAGGGTTCCCTTCTCTCCACACCCTCTCCAGCATTTATTGCATGTAGACTTTTGGATAGCAGCCATTCTGACTGGTGTGAAATGGTATCTCATTGTGGTTTTGATTTGCATTTCTCTGATGATGAGGGATGTTGAGCATTTTTTCATGTGTTTGTTAGCCATCTTTATGTCTTCTTTGGAGAAATGTCTGTTTAGTTCTTTGGCCCATTTTTTGATTGGGTCACTTAGTTTTCTGGAATCAAGCTGCAGGAGCTGCTTGTATAATTTGGAGATTAATCCTTTATCAGTTGCTTCATTTGCTATTATTTTCTCCCATTCTGAAGGCTGTCTTTTCACCTTGCTTAGAGTTTCCTTTGCTGTGCAGAAGCTTTTGATTTTAATTAGGTCCCATTTGTTTATTTTTGCTTTTATTTCCAATATTCTGGGAGGTGGGTCTTGGAGGATCCTGCTGTGATTTATGTCGGAGAGTGTTTTGCCTACGTTCTCCTCTAGGAGTTTTATAGTTTCTGGTCTTACATTTAGATCTTTAATCCATTTTGAGTTTATTTTGGTGTATGGTGTTAGGAAGTGTTCTAGTTTCATTCTTTTACAAGTGGCTGACCAGTTTTCCCAGCACCACTTGTTAAAGAGACTGTCTTTTCTCCATTTTATATTCTTGCCTCCTTTGTCGAAGATAAGGTGTCCATAGGAGCGTGGGTTTATCTCTGGGCTTTCTATTTTGTTCCATTGATCTATATTTCTGTCTTTATGCCAGTACCATACTGTCTTGATGACTGTGGCTTTGTAATAGAGCCTGAAGTCTGGCAGGTTAATTCCCCCAGTTCCATTCTTCTTCCTCAAAATTGCTTTAGCTATTCGAGGTTTTTTGTATTTCCATACAAATTGTGAGATTATTTGTTCTAGTTCTGTGAAAAATATTGTTGGTAGCTTGATAGGGATTGCATTGAATGTATAAATTACTTTGGGTAGTATACTCATTTTTACAATATTTATTCTTCCAATCCACGAACACGGTATATTTCTCCATCTATTAGTGTCCTCTTTGATTACTTTCACTAGTGTTTTATAGTTTTCTATGTACAAGTCTTTACATAGAAATTCTAGGTAAATTCAAAAAAATTGAAATCATTCCAAGCATCTTTTCTGACCACAATGCAGTAAGATTAGATCTCAATTACAGGAGAATAACTATTAAAAGTGCCAACATATGGAGACTGAACAACACGCTGCTGAATAATGAACAAATCATAGAAGAAATCAAAAGAGACATCAAAATATGCATAGAAATGAATGAAAATGAAAACACAACAACCCAAAACCTCTGGGACACTGTAAAAGCAGTACTAAGGGGGAAGTTCATAGCAATACAGGCACACCTCAAGAAACAAGAAAAAAGTCAACTAAATAACCTAACTCTACATCTAAAGCAACTAGAAAAGGAAGAAATGAAGAACCCCAGGGTCAGTAGAAGGAAAGAAATCATAAAAATTAGGGCAGAGATAAATGCAAAAGAAACAAAAGAGACCATAGCAAAAATCAACAAAGCCAAAAGCTGGTTCTTTGAGAAGGTGAATAAAATTGACAAACCACTAGCCAGACTCATCAAGAAACAAAGGGAGAAGAACCAAATCAATAAAATTAGAAATGAAAATGGAGAGATCACAACTGACAACACAGAAATACAAAGGATTATTAGAGAATACTATCAGCAATTATATGGCAATAAAATGAATAACCTGGAAGAAATGGACAAATTCCTAGAAAAGTACAACTTTCCAAAACTGAACCAGGAAGAAATAGAAAATCTGAACAAACCCATCACAAGCACGGAAATTGAAACTGGAATCAAAAATCTCCCAGCAAACAAAAGCCCAGGTCCAGACGGCTTCACAGCTGAATTCTACCAAAAATTTAGAGAAGAGCTAACACCTATTCTACTCAAACTCTTCCAGAAAATAGCTGAGGAAGGGAAACTTCCAAACTCATTCTATGAGGCCACCATCACCCTAATCCCAAAACCTGGTAAAGACCCCACAAAAAAAGAAAACTATAGGCCAATATCACTGATGAACATAGATGCAAAAATCCTTAACAAAATTCTAGCAATCAGAATCCAACAACACATTAAGAAGATCATACATCATGACCAAGTGGGCTTTATCCCAGGAATGCAAGGATTCTTCAATATCCGCAAATCAATCAACATAATACACCACATTAACAAACTGAAAAATAAAAATCATATGATTATCTCAATAGATGCAGAGAAAGCCTTCGACAAAATTCAACATCCATTTTTGATAAAAACCCTCCAGAAAGTGGGAATTGAAGGGACATACCTCAACATAATAAAAGCTATATATGACAAACCCACAGCAAACATTATCCTCAATGGTGAAAAACTGAAAGCATTTCCCCTAAAGTCAGGAACAAGACAAGGGTGCCCACTCTCACCACTACTATTCAACATAGTTCTGGAAGTTTTGGCCACAGCAATCAGAGCAGAAAAAGACATAAAAGGAATACAAATTGGAAAAGAAGAAGTAAAGCTTTCACTGTTCGCTGATGACATGATCCTCTACACAGAAAACCCTAAAGACTCTACCAGAAAACTACTAGAGCTAATCAATGATTACAGTAAAGTTGCAGGATATAAAATCAACACACAGAAATCCCTTGCATTCCTATACACTAATAATGAGAAAATAGAGAAATTAAGGAAACTATTCCATTCACTGTTGCAACGAAAACAATTAAATACTTAGGAATATATCTACCTAAGGAAACTTGTCTATATTTTTCAAATTTTCCACAGTGAACATAATATAAATGTGAACATGTTAAGAAGCAGCTCAGCCTTAACATGCTCAAACCAAAGTTGTTGATTTCTGCCCTGCACTCTGCCTTCACTCTATAAAAGACTTGTGAATAGTGAATTATCAATAACCATAGAGAACAGTAAACAGTGTTAGTTGCTCAGTCATGTCTTTGGGGCCCCGTGGATTCAGCCTGCCAGGCTCCTCTGTCCATGGGATTTCCCAGGCAAGAACACTGGAGTAGGTTGCCATTCACTTCTCCAGGGGATCTTCCCAACCCAGAGCTTGATCCTTGGTCTCTGACATAACAGGCAGATTCTTAACCATCTGAGCCATCAGGAAGGCCCTCTGCAAAAGACTTGCTATACCCCAAGTCTCCCCCATCTCAGTAATTTGGTCAAATTAATAGACCAAAACTGTTGCAATCATCCCTGCCCCCTACCCTCATACCCCTGCATTTGGCTCCTCAATAAATCACATCAGTTGAATTTTCACAATCTACCCAGAAACCAGCGACATGTCACCATTCCCATTGGGCCTAGACAACAGAGACTAACCCTTGCAAAGTGCTTACTATGCTCCAGCGCCTGTTTCCTGGTAAGTCCTTTTTACATATGAACCCATCTCCTCCTCACAACTGCCCTAGAAAAGAGAATCCTAATTTGAACCCAGGAGCCCACAGGCTGTGTTTGTACCTATTATATTATACTGGCCTAGGATAGCTTGCTTTCCTGCATTATTCAAGTCTCTGTAAAATATCCCTGCCTCCGAGACACTGTCCCTCAAATCCTAAATTACACAGCCCCAGAGCAGAGCCCTTGCTCACCTTTCCTTTAGTACTTAATTAATAATCATTTATTACAGATTGTAAGTGAGGGCTTCCCTCATAGCTCAGTCAGTAAAGAATCCGCCTGCAATTCAGGAGACCCTAGTTCGATTCCTGGGTCAGGAAGATCCACTGGAGAAGGGATAAGTTACTCACTCCAGTATTCCTGGGCTTCCCTTGTGGCTCAGCTAGTAAAAAATTCGTCTGCAATGTGGGAGACCTGGGTTCAATCCCTGAGTTGGAAAGATCCCCTGGAGAAGGGAAAGGCTACCCAGTCCAGTATTCTGGCCTGGAGAATTCCATGGACTATATATATAGTCACAAAGAGTCAGACACAACTGAGCAACTTTCACTTCACTTCTTCATTACAGATTATGTGAGTTCCACGAGGGCAGAGATTGTGCCCTGTCTGTAGCTGAATCCCAAGCACCTAGAATAGTGTCTGGGCCACAGCAGACACTCCACAATGCTCTGCTGAATGAGTGGCCAAACGGATGCCTGATTTCTCCAAGGCTGGCTGCCTGCTGGAGTCAGACAGACCCAAACTCAAATCCAGACCCACCACTTCCTAACTCTGTGACTTTGGGCAGCTTAATTAGCCTTTCTATACTTCAGAGTCTACTCTGACAAATGGGGTTAATTGTATTGATACGTCCTCTTAAGGCTGTTTGGCAAAAGAAATGAGGTGTAAAATATGTAGCATGGCACCTGCACAGAGTAAACATTAGATAAATATTAGCTACAAGTATTATATAATGACAGAGGGGGGAAATGTTACCTTTGAACCTTCCTGAAGGTCTTTTCAATTTTTAAAAAGGAGTATAGCCTCTAGAATATGTCACAGAATAAGAATGCTGACAGCAGCTGATTAAATCTTTCGTTGTATCAAAAAATTAGGAAGGTGTATGTAAATCTGGTCTAACACTGAAAATGAAGAAATGTAAATCCCATTTTTATGCATTCCCTACTATATTAGTATTTAATATACATTATTAAATGTATATTAAATGTCCATTATTTAAAGTTTGAATATATAGATACATTTTTCAAGCCACCAGTTAAATAGCAGGTTGAGACAACAAAAATTTCTTCCAAATGAATCAATTTTAATAGTTCAGGACATCACCTTAGGCTAAATAGAACTGAAGGCCTATGCCATGAAGGTGACTGAATTCCCATCTAAACAGCCTCTAGTGCTGCCACCACTCCAGGAAAACGGGATAAGAAAATAAAGGATAGCCCCAGCAACACAAGCCTCATCCTCTTCCTCGTTCACCCTTTAATAGCCAGTAGCCTCAGGGGACTGCTCAAAGGTGGGACACCTAGACCTGGGCCCTTCTGTTGAAGAAGTGGCGAGGGCCATGACTGTCCTAACTGAGGACCTGGAAAGTGTGCTATTAATAGGTAGCTGTTTGAAGGAAGCTCCAATTTTGGATGCAAACGGAGGAATCATAGCAAGAAGTATCTGCCCATGTCCCAGGGTGCTGAGCTCTTTCTGCAGGACTGCAGCCCTAGTGACAAGGACTGCTCTAGATGGGCCTAGGGACGTGGATGATTCCCAATCCTCACTCTCGCAGTCTTCTGAGCACAGTGCTTCTTAGCTAGGAATGTAATGCTTTAGAAGGTTTGAACCCGTGCTCTTTGCTCCACAGAAGAATAACCAACTCCTCATGTCTCTTCGTTCATTAAGCTCTGATTGTGTAACTTGAAATATTAGTTCAGTTGCCAGCTGGTACGGACCTCCTACTTCTCTCCCTGGCAGCTGGGGGTGGGGCACGGTGACAGGGGAGGCAGGCAGATCCAGACAGGAACATTCCACCCCAATTTAGGAGCTCTTTTAATGAGCTGGAAAGCTGTTTCTTTTAGAATCCCATCAGGGACTTCAGCCTTGTGATTATCCTCCAGCTGGCCAAAGGCAGCTAAGACGGTTCAGGCGTTTCTACTCTAGAAAATATCACCAAGTAGTTCTTTAATGAGACGTCTAAAATAAAAAGATCACCTGAACCTAGGGAAATCACCTTAGAGAAGAAAATATTTAAATTTTCTCAATATATGTATTTAATGTGCTAATTACAGAAATCATAATACAAATGACTGCCTCTCCCCAAGCAGTGAATAATAATCCTAAGAGTTGTTCCAGGATCAAATGTCTTATGTTACTGGTGCTCTGTGAGCTTATCTCACGCCTTTTTTTTTTCCTGGTCCTTCCTGTCCCTGTAGCAAGTTTACATAAGCAAATTTATTTCACACAAAATAATACCTATCATTTATTTAGCATGCAATGTGAACTAAGCACTACAGCTTAGTAAAAACAGCCATTAAGACATTGGCATGTGGGCTTTAGGTAAATAAACACACAAGTGACATCCAGAGAGAACAGATGCCTGCACAGGGTTGGGGAACAGAAGAGATTCCTGAGTCAGCTTGGCTGGGCTGGAAGAGGCTGCCTCTAGTATGAGCCCTGAGGAAACAGGAGACCATCTAAGAGTCAGCTATGATAACAAAATCCACACTGGAACTAAACTGGAAAGGTGAAAAAGCTCAATAAGTGGGTGCCTCTTGAGCTGACCACAAATCTAAAAAGTCAATGTTTTTAAGTGTTGTCTTCTCTTATTCTATGCAACAATGAACCATTTCTCAATTGAATTGTGGCATGTGATGGAAAGTGAATTTTATATGATGACTGGTGACAACCAGCTCAGTGGCTGGACCGAGAAGAAGCTCCAAAGCGCTTCCCAAAGTCAAGCTTACACCAAAAAGAGTCATGGTCACTGTTTGGTGCTCTGCTGCCCATCTGATCCATTATAGCTTTCTGAGCCAGCAGTGAAACCATTACATCTGAGAAGTATCCTCAGTAAATCGATGAGATGCACCGAAAACTGCAATGCCTGCAGCCAGCACAGTGCAACAGAAAGGACCCAATTCTTCTCTATGACAACCCCTGATGGCACATGGATACTTCAGAAGTTGAGCAAATTGGGTTACGAAGTTTTGCCTTATCAGCCATATTCACCTGACCTCTCGCCAACCAACTACCACTTCTTCAAGCATCTTGACAACTTTTTTTGCAGGAAAAACGCTGCCATAACCAGCAGGAGGCAGAAAATGCTTTCTAAGAGTTCATCAAATCCCAAAGTGCAGATTTTTATGTTATAGGAGTAAACAAACTTATTTTTTGTTGGCAAAAATGTGTTGATTGTAATGGTTCCTATTTTGATTAATAAAGCTGTGTTTGAGCCTAATTATAATGATTTAAAATTCATGGTCCAAAACTGCAATTACTTTTTCACCAACCTAAATAACATAATGATGGTAGAAGTGGGAATAAACAGAATTAGATGAAGTCCAGTGATACTAAGGCCTTAGAATCAACAGGCTAATTGGAGAGAAAGATAAGAGATACCTAGACCAGGAGTCCTGACTGACCTGGGCATCTGGGGTCACTAAGCTAGGAGGCCCTTTAAGCACTTCAGCTCCTCCTTCACCAATTTCAGTAGGAAATCTTAACCTTCTATTTGGGAGAGACAGTGGAAAAGTAGATGCTTTCAGATGAAAACATCATTGAGTTCTGTTGCCCCATCAACCAAACTACATCCATTTATTCATTCAAAGAGCAAGGATCTGTTGCACGTCTGCCACATGCCATCACAGGGCAAAGCTCTGGGGATGAGAGTGGCTGCAGACCCTGCCCTCCACCCCTCTTCACTGTGTCCACTCTCCTTAGCCTAGAGCCTCTCTCATGGCTTGGTTTCCACTCCCACTCACCTTCTCATGAGTGAACATTCAGCCAATCAGCACTTTTTCCCATGACTTCAATCTACTCGTATTTGCCCCTTATGGACATTTTTCATGCTCAAAATTCTTCCATCTTAAAAAACAAACAAACAAACAAAAACCAACCCTTTTTCCTTGGCAACGTAGCAGGATCAAAATGTCAAATATGCATGCCCTCTGTCCCCACTTTAGGAATTTGTTAAATGGAAATTTGTGTACACATATGAAAAAATATACAAGTAATACGTACAAGTATGTTCTGAAGAGCATTATGTGAGGGAGCAAAAATGTCTAAATAAAACTCAAATATCCAGAGAATACTGCAGCACAACATAATACTATATATCTGCTGCGTGCAGCCAGATGTCTAAAATATACAGATTGTACACCTGAAACTATCATAACATTGTTACTCAGCTATACTCCAATATAAAATAAAAAGTTTAAAAAAAATAAAAATAGAAAAAGAATATATGGATAAGAATCTAAGAATACAAACTTCAGCAGACTATATAGCAATATACCCAATTTTTAAAAAGTGTATGTATGTGGTAGCACATGCACCGAAAATTCTGAAGGATGTGCCTCAAATCATTAACAGTGGTTATAAATGTGATTATGTGACAGAAATGAGAGAATGTGATTATGGCGGTGAGTCTCAGTCCTATTTTTTTAATTTAAAATTTTTATAGTGAGTACATACTGTCTTAGTAAGCAGAATAAAACAATAAAGATAAGACACTACCATAAAAAGGAAACACAAGTTTATCGACCTTTCTCACCACATCTACTGCATGATAACACAGTGCAAGATCGTTCCTTTCTCCCACCAGGGCCCTGGGTGAGTTGGTGGGCCTCCGATGGGGATCAGCCTCTACTACCTGGCACCTGACTCTAGCTAAAGTCATGCATGAGGGGCACACAGATAAACTTAATGTGCTTTCTCCCCCTTACCTTAGTGACATCTCAACAGTCATTACATAACTGACCCTTAGTGACATCTCAACAGTCATTACATAACTGACCATGTGACCGTGACCTCTTGTGAAGATTCTCTTTGCTTGCTCTCCTTCGCTTGGAGATTCTTCCATCTCACTGGTCTCTTCTGTTGGCGCCTCCTCCCTAACTGAACGTTCACTTCTAAAAATATCCAGGGCTCTATCTGAGGTCCATTCCTCTGTAATGTACCAGGAGCACCTGTTAACACCCCTAGGCCAAAGCTTTCAAGTGCATCACTCTATTTCCGATGTCTTTTTTGAACACCAGGTTTACACATCCAACTGCCTGTGTGATGACTAAGAAACCTCCCAGGCATCTCAGATGTAGTGTTCATACAGAACTTATGTTTACACACACGTGCGTGCACACACACAGAGCTTTTCTTTCTCCATTACTTCTTGTTTCAGTAAATGGCACCACCATCTATTCAGCTCCTCCCGTCAGACACCTGCGTGTCCTCCTGGACTCCTTTCCCCCCCCTCATCCCCACAGCCAACATTCACCAGCGTATAGTGCTCTGTTTCTTGATGCTGTCTTCCTCTCTCATCTTACACTGCTAAGTGTCCAGGAGCCCTTATCTGGACTACAGCACTAATCTCCTGACCTGCCAGCAACTTTTGCCCCTCCCAATCCTTTCTCCCTACAGCAGCCAGAGACCTTCGAAAATATAATTCTGACCACATACTCATCTACTTTAAACCCTTTAGTGGCTTCCCATTAAGAAGAAATTTTCAAATTTATGACAACAAGCATGTGTTATTTCTGTAATGGAAAATAAGAACAATAATTTTTAAAAGAAGTGTGGTTAGAAAGAGACTGTAAGTACAGTGAGAGCAGGGCTCATGTCTATTTAATCTGATGCAGACCCTCAGTACCTACTCAAGGTCTCTGCACACAACTGACCCTAATAAATACTGACTGACGGAACACAGAATAAATGAATAAGATACAGCAGAACTTAGAATGGCTGCAGAGTTGAGGAAGGTATATTTTTGTTTGTTGTGCTTTGTTTTGTGAGATGAAATATATATTCACACGGTATATATTATGTATTCATATACACACACATGTTGATAGGCAAGCGTGAAAGAAAAACCCATAGGAGGAAGCACTGATGGAGAAAGAAGGGTTAACCTCAGCCAGAGAAGCAAAGATGAGTGTAAACAAAAATTTACATGTCCATTACGCACACACACACACATATATATTTATCCATGGAAAAGAAAGAAAAGCAGTCGAGAGCATCTCCTGAAGGTTCCCACGTCCTCTCTGGTTTACGGAGTTGATCCACTAAGCATGAGGGGAAAGGGTGTGAATAAGGACATGAAGAAAGCAGTGAGACGTGGAAATCATATCTGTGACTGATGGGAGCCAGTTAGGTGTGTACGCAGTTTCTTTTCTCCTGGCTTTGCCCTGAACTCTACCAACGCTCGAGATTGTTTTTCTTTTTGACCTCTTGCTCCTGAGAAACAGTTCCCCAGAAACAGTACTAGAAACAAGTGTTTCATCATAACCTGGAGGACTTTGATGAAGTAATTCCCACACCCCACTCCATGAAGATCCTCTCTTAGTAAGTGGGGTAGGGGTGGCTCTCATTGCTCTAAGGAAGTTTGGTCTCTTGAGCCACGAGTCACCGGCCTCATGGACCACATTTTCTCCCTAGTCACTGTACTGACCACTGCTGAGCACACTGGGTTAGCGATCGCACCCGTCAGTCAAAACCACACTGACGTGAAATGTCCACTCTGCCTTTCCATCTAACGGAGAAACAGCAACACAGAGCAGAGAGGAAATATAGATGGGCTATTATCTCCTCACACATGGCCTGGATGGGAAGGGCACATTTCCTGCTGGGTTACAATCAAGACAGTCATCCCTGCCACAGGATAAAAGGGGGAAAAATAGACTTCTTTTTTATCTTTCTTGTCCTCCTGGCTCAAAACTAATGCTTTATCTGCTTAGGAGAATTTGAATCCAAGTATGCTTTGGAGTTTAACTGCTATCACCTGAAAATAGCACGGGGCGGGGGGGGGGGGGGGGGGGGGCGGGGTGGGAATCAGAATTTTTAACCTTTTAACAGTTTTTTGTTCATGAAATATGGGCTGCAATTTTACTTGAGACTTCAAAGATGTCAGAGTTACAGAAACTGACAAATACAAGGAGACACTTACATTCTGCATTTTCAGCTGGCTGCTGCAATTTTGTTACTAAATCTAGCGCTCAGTTACACATAATTATCTATTTAGAGATAAACCTATGGGTACAAAGAGACCTGACAATTATCTATTTCAATTCCCTGGTCTTCTAGATGAGGAAATAATGATGAGAGAGAATGCTCACAATGAAATGCACGCATGTGTGCTCAGTCATGTCTGACTCTGCCACCGCATGGACCCGCTAAGCTTCTCTATCCATGGGATTTCCCACGTAGAATACTGGAGTGGGTTGCCATTTCCTTCTCCAGGGGATCTTCCCTACCCAAGGATCAAACTCGCCTCTCCTGAGTCTCCTGCATTGCAGGAGGATTATTTAACACTTGAGCAGTTGCGGCGGCCCCAACATTAAACGATTAGCAGCAAATCTGGGGATAGACCCCAAGTCTCCTAAATCCCAGCCCAGAGAACATTCCACCACACACCAGCCCCCAACTCTGGCTGCAAGTAAGGAAAGAAGTGAATGTGGTGCCACTGGAGACTCAGAGCACATGCAGAAATCCGCTTCCCAAGTGTGACCAAATGCCTCATTAACAATTACTTAAAGAGGAGTATTAAACATACGCATTTAGTTCTGGTCCCTCCTCAAATACAAGAACATAAAAGAGATAAAGACAGAGAAGAGAACTAGAGAGAGTAACAGTTTTGAAAGATGGAGAGCAAACAGACAAATGGCAACTGGCTGAACAGACTAGAGAGAGCTCAGTCCCAAACGAGGGCCACTCAGAAGCAGCCCCATTTAAATGATAAGTCCCTAAGACTGCGGGTGGTGGCGCCAGGTTCCTCTGGAAATGGTGGTAGAGGTGGGGCAGGGCAGCGGCTGAAAGTCTGTTTAAGGAGTTTAAGACCCTCAGTACCCTCCCTCACTCCCTGAAGACAAGTGATTGTTCAACCCCCCAGCTGCCACCTAGGAGAAGACTAGCAATGTATCTCCTGAAAACAGCCAATAAAGGATCTTTGGAATAGAGGAGTCTAGGCATAGTTGGGAAGGGGATTCCATACTGAAGAGATTACACGAAAAATTACTACTCAATGAAGAGGCCACCAGCCTTCAACTTGGCTTTCTGACTAGTCATATTTTCACTGGGAATCTGATTAGGCTCATTGAAAAAAAAGACATAACTATACTAACAGCTGCTGCTGCTACTGCTGCTAAGTCACTTCAGTCATGTCTGACTCTGTGTGACCCCATAGACGGATGCCCACCAGGCTCCCCTGTCCCTGGGACTCTCCAGGCAATAACACTGGAGTGGGTTGCCATTTCCTTCTCCAATGTGTGAAAGTGAAAAGTGAAAATGAAGTCGCTCTGTCGTGTCCGACCCTTAGCGACCCCACGGACTGCAGCCCACCAGGCTCCTCCATCCATGGGATTTTCCAGGCAATACTACTGGAGTGGCTTGCCATTGCCTTCTCCGATACTAACAGCACGATTTCCAAAATAAAACAAACAGCGTAGCTAGGTCCCCAGAGAATGAAGCCATAACTGCCAAACCCTATTCACTTTCAAAGCTCATCTAAAACAGGAGGAAATAGAAAGATTTTCCAGATATTAAGGTAAGCACATAGCAGAGAAACACCAAAGCAATTTAGAGGAAAGAGAAAGTCACAAAAAGATGAAATCTAAAAATAAAATTACATAAAACACTCAAGCATCTTCAGAGATCTGAGAAAAGTATATTCATGAAATAAGGACAAGATGTTATTAAAGACAGAGAAAGAGAGAATGAAAGAGAGCTCACAGATATTAAAATGAAGGCAGATTAAAAATTCAATAGGTGGCCTGAAAGAGAATTCAGGAATGTCCAAGAAAGTTGAATAGGATGACTGAGATGAAAAACAGGAAAGATAGAGCGTTTCGGGCCAAATCAGGACAGCTAATATCCAAATAACAGTGTTCATAGTCAAAGAAAAGGAGAAGGAATTGTGATTTCCAAAATCAAAGGACATTTTCTCCCAGAACTAAAGGACATTGTTTTTCCTTTACAGAAAGGACAGAAGTAGGATGTGGGAGAATGGGGTTTCCATAGTAAAAAGGCCAACAGAGTTTCTAGCATATAAGATGCAGACAGACCTACACCAAGGTACATGCCTGAGTGGGTACTTCGTTGTGTCCAACTCTTTGCAACCCCATGGACTGTAGCCTGCCAGGCTCGTCTGTCCATGGAATTTCCCAGGCAAGAACACTGGAGTGGGTTGCTCTTTCCTTCTCCAGGGGATCTTTCTGACCCAGGGATTGAACTGGCATCTTCTGCATTGGCAGGTGGGTTCTTTAACACTGAGCCACTTGGAAGCGCACCCAAGGTGCATCATAGTAATTCCCAGAGAAAGTTTTCATATGAAGGATTTTAAGTCAGAATGATAGGAATTTCTCAAGTGTAACGATGGATGGCAGAAACTTCAAAATTCTGAGAACAGGTGATATCTACCTTAGAATTATAAACTTAGTCAAGCCATCAATTAAATGCCAGTGGAGAACAAAGGCAATGTCGGATCTACAAGTCTCAAAAAGTTACCTCTCACATCCACTTTTTCATAAGAAACTGGAGAATGTGCTCCGCCAAAATGAAGTCATAAGCAAACAAAGAATAAGTCATAAGTTCCAGAGACTGACAGCTCCAAAACAGTAGAGGCAAAAGGAAACCTCAGAAGGGCAGCAAAGGGGAAGCCCTAGTTGTTTTTGACTGAGAAAGCAACTGAGACAGATCAGAGGCTCTGGGAGGAATTTCCCCCAAAGATGAATCTGGTAGATCCTCTATGTTGGCTAATTTAGGGAGAAGATTTACAACTGGGGTAGAGTCTGAGGTTGAATATTCATAAGTCCAGAAAAAATTAAGAGATTCAAAAAGTCAGTATCTGCTGGGCCTCTTGAGAGGAAAAGTAATCAAACAACATTACAGGGCTCTTCTGTAGAAAGTATCTGGAGCTATAATAAACACTGCTTATTGATCTCACCAAAATTACAATACAATACAAAATTACAATATAACACAGCTAAGAGGGTGGGGGCTGGAAGAGTGTGTAAGGAGGGGAGGGGGCAAGGGTAGACGAAGGAGCTAAATGCTCACTTTTTCGGCAATAGATAACTCCTCAAAATAAAACAAATAGATAAGTAACAACACAAATATCTTAATTAAAGATATAGAAGTAATTACTAAAATAATCAGCTAAAGTTGAAAACACGTGCCTCTGGGGAATAGAAAATGAAAGAGGAGATGCTGCTATTTTTCATAACAAATCTTGAAGTATTAATTTTCTAATTATGTAAAATGCTATAAACTAATTATACAAAACTTTGACAAAAATAAAAGCTTAATTGTTTTCTTTTAAAAAGGGGGGGGGGCAAGAGCTCATGTTAAACATCTCATGACAGACACATATCAACACAAGAATCCATGTTCCAGCACCTACTACGCATCAGTGTTGTGACAGAGGCAGAAGATGCAACAGCTAATACAGCAGAAGTCTCTTTTCAGGGAAGTTATATTCCATAATGGAGAAGGCAATGGCAACCCACTCCAGTACTCTTGCCTGAAAAATCCCATGGATGGAGGAGCCTGGTAGGCTGCAGTCCATGGGGTCACTGAGGGTCAGACACGACTGAGTGACTCACTTTCACTTTTCACTTTCATGCATTGGAGAAGGAAATGGCAACCCACTCCAGTGTTCTTGCCTGGAGAATCCCAGGGACGGGGGAGCCTGGTGGGCTGCCGTCTATGGGGTCGTACAGAGTCGGACGCGACTGAAGCGACTTAGCAGCAGCAGCAGCATATTCCATAATGACAATTAAACATAAATCCTTTAAAAGTAATTGATTCTGCTTAGGGATAAGGAAATACAGTGGTCATGGTAGAGAATAATAGAGAAAATAAGAATTTTTGAGTAGTGCAGTCAAAGGAGGTTCCCTGAGGAGTGATACTTGAGACCTGAAGGATGAGACAGAGTTGGGCATGCAGGACTAAAGAAAGAACACTCAGAAAGAAAGAGCATTCAGGACTGGGGTCAGGGCGGGTGGGGAAGCAAGTCAAGGGTTCTCAAGCAGAAACCTTGTTGTGTTGAAGGCTATGATTAAAAGAAGTCAGTATAACTGAAGAGTGAAGGCTTTAGAGGTTGAGGAATAAAGTGCGGCTGAAGAGGAGGTAGGGGGAAAGGACACACGCACTGCCAGGTAAGCAGAGAATGGCATCCCAGTGCTTTTGAGTGCTCTGCCGATCCCTGAGTTGGGGAGGTCTCCTGGAGAAGGGAATAGCAACCCGCTCCAGTATTCCTGCCTGGAGAATCCCATGGACAGAGGCGCTTGGTAGGCTATAATCCATGAGGTTGCAGAGTTGAACAGGACTGAAGCCACCAAGCATGCATGCACATGCCGTGGCAAGACGAGACACAACAGACCAGTTGCTAGACACTGTCAACAGTGAGTCAGGCTGTCGCTGGCACCAACCGCCACCTGTTTCCTAAAGATGTCACTTGCTCCACAGATCAGCAGTAAGCACTGGTCCTGAGAAGGGCTCGTGCCCCAAACAGCTCCCATAGGGCAGCCTGAGACCTCATTTCATTGCCTGTGTGGCTCCCTTTCAAGTAGCAGCTTGTGGAGGGCAAGAAGCTTTTCATTAGAAAAACCCAGTGTTGGTGCAAAGACCCATGAAGTAATGCCAGTGAGGGGTCACACTGTGGCAGAGCAGACACAAAGCTGTGTGACCTTGGGCACATGTGTAACTTCTCTGAGCCTCTGGTTCCTCATCATATTGTGACAATGAAACAGGAGGACAAGTCTTTGCTCAAACTATCATACAACTGAACTCATTTCACACGCTAGCAAGATAATGCTCAAAATCCTTCAAGCTAGGCTTCAACAGTATATGAACCGAGAATTTTCAAAAGTACAAGCTGGATTTAGAAAAGGCAGAGGAACTAGAGATCAAATGCCAACATCCATCTATGATCAAATGCCAGATCATAGAAAAAGCAAGGGAATTCCAGAAAAACATCTACTTCTGCTTCATTGACTATGTTAAAGCCTTTGGCTATATAGATCAAAACAAACTGGAAAATTCTTAAAGATGGGAATACCAGACCACCTGACCTGCCTCCTGAGAAATTTGTATGCAGGTCAAGAAGCAACAGTTAGAATCAGACATGGAACAATGGACTGATTCCAAATTGGGAAAGGAGTACATCAAGGTTGTGTACTGTCAGCCTGCTTATTTAACTTCCATGCAGAGTACATAATACAAAATGCTGGGCTGGATGATTCACAAGGTGGACTCAAGACTGCCAGGAGAAATAACAACTGCAGATATGCAGATGATACCATGCTAACGGCAGAAAGTGAAGAGAAACCAAAGAGCCTCTGATGTGGGTAAAAAAAAGAGTGAAAAAGCTGGCTTGAACTTCAACAGTCAAAAAAATAAGATCATGGCATCCAGTCCCATCATTCATGTTGCTTGCTAAGTCACTTCAGTTTTCTCTGACTCTTTGGGACCCCACGGACTATAACCCACCAGTCCATAGGATTGGATTGTGGATAGGATTCTGTCCTCTGTCCATGGGATTCTCCAAGCAAGAATACTGGAGTGGGTTGCCATGACCTCCTCCAGGGTCATGGAGTGGGTTGCCATGACCTTCCTCCAGGGATTGAACTCACATCTCTTATGTCTCCTGAATTGGCAGGCAGGTTCTTTACCACTGAGCCACCAGGAGAAGCCCTTTGGTCCCATCACTTCATGGCAAATAGATGGGAAAAAGTGGAAGCAGTGACAGATTTATCTTCTTGGGCTCCAAAATCACTTCAGACAGTGACTGCAGTCACAAAATTAAAAGACACCTGTTCCTTAGAAGAAAAGCTATGACAAACCCAAAGAGCATATTAAAAAGCACAGACATCACTTGGCCGACAAAGGTTCATAGAGTCAAAGCAATGGTTTTTCCAGTAGTCATGTACAGATGTGTGAGCTGGACCATAAAGAAGGCTGAGCACTGAAGAATTGATGCGTTCATACTGTGGTGCTGGAGAAGACTCTTGAGAGTTCCCTGGACAGCAAGGAGATTAAACCAATCATTCCTAAAAGAAATCAACCCTGAAAATTCACTGGAAGGACTGATGCTGAAGCTGAAGCTCCAGTACTTTGGCCACCTGATGCCAAGAGCCATCTCACTGGAAAAGACCCTGATGCTGGGAAAGGCTGTGAGCAAGAGGAGAAGGGATGGCAGAGGATGAGATGGTTAGATAGCATCACTGACTCAAACTCCAGGAGATAGTGAAGGACAGGGAAGCCCGGCGTGCTACAGTCAATGGGGTTGCAGAGTCGGAATGACTTGGCAACTGAACAACAAAAGTACTGGAGCAAAGGGGGACAATGAAACAGAAACCCAGGATGATACCCAAGTTTCTGACTTTTTGCAAATGGGGAGGATGAAAGTATCGAGATGGGATGTGGAAAGGCAGGTTCAGGGAGATGGAATTCGGAAGTGAATCAATGCTCTTGAGCATGAGACATCTGAACGTGTCCAGGAAGCAGTCAGATGTGGGGCCTGGAGGTCAGAAGAGGTCAGTATTGGACACATACGTACAATGGTGAGTCATCAGCTCATTGATGGTGTGTAAAGCCCTGGGAACGAATGAGCGTGCAGAGTGAGAAGCAGGCCTAAGCCACAACTTGAAGAATTCTCCACATTCAGAGGTCCCCAAAAGGAGATGACAGCAAAGGATCAACAAATGGCTAGCAGGTAGAAGGGAATTTCAAGAACAGAATGGAAAACTGTGCTGAAAGCTACTCAGAGACCTGGTAAGACAGGATGGGAATGTACTCACTGGAGGCAGAGACACACAGAACTTGGATGACTCTGAGAAACCACACGAGCGATGAGAAACAGTATTAGACCATCAAGAGTAAAGGTCAGTCCAGTTCAGTCGCTCAGTCATGTTCGACTCTGCGACCCCATGAATCACAGCACGCCAGGCCTCCCTGTCCATCACCAACTCCCGGAGTTCACTCAAACTCACGTCCATCGAGTCGGTGATGCCATCCAGCCATCTCATTCTCTGTCGTCCCCATCTCCTCCCGCCCCCAATCCCTCCCAGCATCAGAGTCTTTTCCGGTGAGTCAACTCGGCATGAGGTGGCCAAAGTATTGGAGTTTCAGCTTTAGCATCAGTCCTTCCAGTGAACACCCAGGACTGATCTCCTTTAGGATGGACTGGTTGGATCTCCTTGCAGTCCAAGGGACTCTCAAGAGTCTTGAGCTATAGTACATCTAGACATTTAAGAAATTCTAAAGGGGTACAGAGAAAATGTGGGGAGAGACAGACAGGGATATTAGTGTCTAAGAAGATATCTAGCTCTTTAATTTTTAATATAGGGGTACCAGAGAACTAGGGGGCTTCCCAGGTGGCTCAGTAGTAAAGAATCCACCTGACAACGCTGGAGATGCCAGAGACGCAAGTTTGATCCCTGGGTCAGGAAAATCCCCTGCAGTAGGAAATAGCAACCCATTCCAGTATTCTTGCCTGGAGAATCCCATGGACAGAGGAACCTGGAGGCTACAGTCCATAGGGTCACAAAGAGTCAGACACACCTGTCATGACTGACCACACACACCAGAGCATTAATTCCCTTATTTCTTCAGTTGTTCAGAAACTGTGTATTAAGCACCAGAACATCATCTTTGGGGAGCTTCAATCTGCCAGAGGACAGAGGCAATAAACAAATACCCATTTGCATATTTCAGGTGGGGAGAAATGCTTTAAAAACAAGTAAAGCATGTGAAGGGGACACAGAGTAAAAGCAATATTTCAAATGAGTCAGAGGGCCAGCTCGGAGTGGGTGGCATTTGAGAGAGAACTGAATGAAGTGCAGGAGAAGGAATTCTAGACAGGCGGGGGCTGGGAGGTGAGAGGGGATAAGGACAGTGTTCTGGGGCAGGGCTAGGGGGTGCAGCTTGTCAGGGAATATGAGAGTCTGGTGTGTCCAGGGCACTTCAAGAGACAGGTAGGGCAGGCAGGGCACTTCAAGAGACAGGCAGGGCAGGAAGAGATGGGGAAGAGTGGGAGCAGGGGCCTTAAGGGCAACATGGCTGAGATTCGAACTGTATACTATTTGGAGGGAATTCACTGAAGATCTTATAAAAGTCTAACACAGAAGCATCCCTGTGACTGTTGTCTGAACTTGGAGCAAAAGGTACACAGCTGAGGCTCACTTAGGCAGTGGTTGCAGAATTCCCACAAGATTTGGTGGTAGTCTGTATTTGGATTTAGGAGTGTGGGCGGGAGGTTAGGAGCACTTACATTTGGAATGGATGCTAATGGTTCACATATGAGATGGGAGAGAAAGGCAGGGATCATAGATGACCAGTTTCATGGTTGGGCAACTGGGTAGAGCCATTGCTGAGATGAGAAACAACAGGCATGCGGGGTTAGAAAAGAAATCAAAAACTGGGTTTTGGCCGTGTCAAATTTGAGGTATCTATTAGACAAACAAGTAAAGAGGTAAAACGGGCAGCTGCAAAGCAAGGGAGAGATAGGAATTGAAGATAAGTCTGTGAAGTCATTAGCATATCAATTTAAGGTATTTGAGGCCCTGAAAGTGAAGGAGATCACTGAGGAGTAAGTTAAGATGGGGAATAGGACAGAGAACAAAGCCCTCGGGGCTGCAAAGTTTCAGGGCCAGGAATGGAGAAAGACAGATCCAGCAGAGGAGACAGAAGAAAGGAGGGAGTTGTGAGCAGAATCAAGATGGAGGAGCATCAAAGAAGCCAAGTAAAGAAAGAATTTCAGGAAGGAGGGAGTGGTCGGCCAAGCCCAGGGCTGCTGAGATAAGCAGGAGCTCCAGAAGAAAGTGCAGGGGCCTCTGTGACTCATGATGAATGAACGATGCTCTGAGATAACATTCCTGGAATAGGGACACTTTCTGAGCACTAACTCTGTATCAAAGTTGTAAGTAGATACACAGCAATCAAGCTGTTACTGTTCTTGTCTTACTGACAGGGCAACTAAGGCACAGAGGTCAGGTCTATTGCCCACCATCACACAGCACATAGTAGAGCCAGGGTTCTCCAGCTCAGGAACTGCAAGGCAAAGCATAAACGATCAATCATTTTGCTTTGCTGCCTCCCTCACATCAAAGGCATGATGTCTGAGCGAAATCACAAAATTCTATCTGACACTGTATGTCTTGTGGCTAAAAATAGCCACTGCTGACCATTCCTTTCCTCCCTTTAAAATAATGACAATGAATACACTGGAACTCTTGAGGGTCACTACAATAACGACATGTCATTTTAAAATCAGAACTTTATAAGATATTGTGAGGACGTGCTTTTAACTGTGTCACATAAGTCTGTAAATGTTAACTTACTGGTGTTTAATAACAACTCTAGGGGAAACTAAGGCCCAGCCTTCTTCCACCAGTACAGCAAATGCTCAGAGTTAATAACCAGGCTCTTTTGGAGATATCTTCATTCTCATGAAAGGCCATGTTAAGGGAAAAATACAAGGACTCTGGAATTACAGACAGGATTCAGATTCTGGCTCTGCTCCCTAGTGGAAAGGTGAGTACAGACCTCTTCACATGCAAAAATCAATGTGAATAATTCCTAATTTGCTGGGCAGTCATATTTGATGGCACAATATGGGTGAAAACACTAAACATGGTGTCTTACATATTTAGTAGACTCTTCCTTTCCCTCCTTCCCCTTGGATGTACTCCTGAGCATTTAAAATTGGTGAGACAGAAGTTGGTTACTTAGCAAAAACCTTTATTGGTTTAATTTTTCATCCAAGTAGCAGCAAAGAAGAGCCTCGAAAAGTGGTTCTTTAAAATTTCTTACCTTAAGAAGTTATACAAATGTTGACTTTTATTCCATAATATAATCAAATTATAATATGAAATGTTGTATATTTACCTCCAGCTAAGTAACTTAGCTTTCTCTAGAAATTTTTAAGGACATTAGTTTGAGAAAGACTTCCCAGTGAACAGTGGCTTCACTTATACTCTGCCACATTGCTGCTTACGTGGAATACGAAAACTCTGAACCTATGAAATCTTAGTAAGACTTCAGAAAGATTACATACACATGGGTCATTACTGGCTACTGACTGCAAGCCCTTTACATCCATCTTAACATCCACCCAACAATGTAGCCCAGTTGGTAGACCTGACTCCAAAATCTTTTAACTCTGAATTCTCCAAATGAGAAAAACAGCAACTTTCTGCTATCCTACATGGAGCCTCCAGGCCACCTGTAAGGTAAAGAGATACTGACTATATTCTAAGACAAACTTCTGTAATGGCTATAATGGTAAACATAAATAATGAAAATTGGAACCAATTTTCAAATAACAAGGTAACAGGAAAAACATGACCTTAAGCAAACTGAGATGACATAAGACTGATAGTTTCTCATTGTTATTTTCATTTTTTATTGTTCAGGTATATATATATATATATTCAGATTATTTTCATTATGGTTTATTACAAGATACTGAATATAGTTCCATTGATTTTTATGTCAATTTCTGTGCCAATACCATTCTGTTTTGATTATTATAGCTTTGTAGCACTGTCTAACGTCTGGAAGGGTTATGCCTCCAGTTTTGTTTTTCTTCAGTACTGATTTGGCAACTCTGGTTTTTTTGGGGCTCAATATAAGTTTTAGAATTATTTGTTTTAGTTCTGTGAAAAATGTCCTGGGAATTTTGACAGAGGTCACATTAAATCTGCAGAGTGCTATAAGTATTAAGAGCATTTTAACAATGTTATACCATCTTCCAATCCAAGAGCATGGTATTCCCCTCATTTCTTTGAATCACCTTCAGTATCCTTTATCAATCTTTTGTAGTTTGCAGCATAGAGGTCTTTCGATTTCTTTGCTAAGTTGACACCTAGATTTTTCTCTCTGTGTGTATGTATGTGTTTGGTGTGATTATGAATGAGGTCTTTACTTTTGCTTTCTGATATTTCATTGTAGGGCAAAGAAATACTACAGGTTTCTATATATTAGTTTTGTATCCTGCTACCTTGCTTAATTTATCAGTTCTAATAGTTTCCATGTGGCATATTTAGGCCTCTATAAAACACCATGTTATCTGCAAATAATGACAATTTTACCTCTCCATTTTCAATTTGGATACTTTATTTCTTTTGCTTGTCTGACTGTTGTGGCTAGGACTTCCAATACTATGTCGAATAGAAATGGTGAGAGTGGGTGTCTTTGCCTTACTCATGAATTTGGTAAAAAAGCTTTCAGATTTCACCTTAAGTATTATGTTGGTTGTGGGTTTGTAATAAATGGCTTTTATTATGTTGAGAAATGTTCCCTCTTATACCCACTTTGGTGAGAGATTTTTGGATGTTGAATTTTATAAAAAAAATTTTGGCCTCTATTGAGATGATCATATGATTTTTTTCTTTTGTTAATGTGGTATATCACATTGATTTGTGTATGCTGAACCATCCCTGCTACCCTGGAATGAATCCAACTTGATTATGGTGTATGATCATTTTTTTTTTAATTGTTGGATTTGGTTTGGCAATATTTTGTTGAGAATTTTCTCATGTATATTCAAAGGTATTTACCTGTCATCATTTTCTTTATTCATGGACTCTTTGTATGATTTTGGTATAAGGGTGATGGTGGGTTCACAGATGAATTTGGGAGTATTCCCTTCTCTTTAATCTTCAGGAATAGTTTAAGAAGGACTAGTTTAAGTTCTTCTTTATATATTTGGTAGAATTCCCCAGTGAAGCGTTCTGGTCTTGACTTTTGTTTGTAGGGAGCTTTATTATGATTATTATAGATTCTATTTCACTTTTAGTGATTTGTCTGTTCAAAATATCTTTTTTCTTGATTCAGTTTGGCAGGGTATATATTTCTAGAAACTTATTCACTTCTTCTAGGTTGCCAAATTGTTCACAGCATTTTCTTCAGATTTTTTGTATTTCGGTGGTATCAGCTGTCTTTTTCAGTGAGTCAGTTCTTCACATCAGGTGGCCAAAGCATTGGAGCTTCGATTTCAGCATCAGTCCTTTCAATGAATACTCAAGGCTGATTTCCTTTCAGATTGACTGGTTTTATCTCCGTGTACTCCAAGGGACTCTCAAGAGCATTCTCCAACACCATAGCTCAAAAGCATCAATTCTTTGGCACTCAGACTTCTTTATGGTCCAACTCTCACATCCATACATGACTACTGGAAAACCATAGATTTGACTATACAGCCCTTGTCAGTAAAGCAATGTCTCTGCTTTTTAATATACTGTCTTACTGTCTGGGTTGATCATAGCTTTTTTTCCAAGGAGCAAGCGTCTTTAAATTCATGGCTGCAGTCACCATCTGCAGTGATTTTAGAGTCCAAGAAAATAAACTGTCGCTGATTCCATTGTTTCCTCAACTATTTGCCATGAATGATGGCACTGGATGCCATGATCTTCATTTTTTGAAAGTTGAGTATCAAGCCAGCTTTCTCACTCTCCTCTTTCACTTTCATCAAGAGGCTCTTCAGTTCCTCTCCACTTTCTGCCACAAGTGTGGTGTCATCTGCATATCTGAGGTTATTGATATTTCTCCTGGCAATCTTGATTCCAGCTTGTGCTTCATCCAGCCTGGCATTTCACATGATGTACTCTGCATATAAGTTAAATAAGCAAGGTGACAATATACAGTCTTGATATATTCCTTTCCCAATTTTGAACCAGTCCATTGTTCCATGTCTGGTTCTAACTCTTGAACTACTTCTGCTACATCCTATGGATTTTTGTTTTTTTTATATATATACATATAAAATTTATTTTACTGGAAGCAAATTACCTTACATTAATATATTGGTTGGTTTTGCCATACATTGACATGAATCCGCCCCAGGTGTACATGTGTTCCCTTTCTTGAACCCCCCTCCCACCTCCCTCTTCCCCATAACCTCCCTCCAGGTCATCCCCGTGCACCAGCCCCACACATCCTGTATCATGCGTCGAACCTGGACTGGTCACATATGATAATATACATGCTATAATGCCGTTCTCCCCAATCATCCCATTTTCACCTTCTCCCACTGAGTCCCAAAGACTGTTCTATATGCCTATGTCTCTTTTACAGTCTCGTATACAGGGTTCCGGAGAAGGCAATGGCAAGCCACTCCAGTACTCTTGCCTAGAAAATCCCACGGATGGAGGAGCCTGGTAGGCTGCAGTCCGTGGGGTCGCTGGGGGTCAGACATGACTGAGCGGCTTCACTTTCACTTTTCACTTTCACACATTGGAGAAGGAAATGGCAACCCACTCCAGTGTTCTTGCCTGGAGAATCCCAGGGAGGGGGGAGCCTGGTGGGCTTCCGTCTATGGGGTCACACAGAGTCGGACAAGACTAAAGTGACTTAGCAGCAGCAGCAGCAGCATACAGGGTTCAGGTTACCATCTTTCTAAATTCCATATATATGCGTTAGTATACTGTATTGATGTTTTTCTTTCTGGCTTACTTCACTCTGTATAATAGGCTGCCATTTCATCCACCTCATTAAAACTGATTCAAATGCATTCTTTTTGATTGCTGAAAAATACTCCATTGTGTATATGTACCAAAGCTTTCTTATCCATTCATCTGCAGATGGACATCTAGGTTGCTTCCATGTCCTGGCTATCAGAAACAGTGCTGCAATGAACACTGGAGTACATGTGTCTCTTTCAATTCTGGTTTCCTTGGTGTATATGCCCAGGAATGCAATTGCTGGATCATATGGCGGTTCTATTTCCAGGTTTTTGAGGAATCTCCACACTGTTCTCCACAGTGGCTGAACTAATTTGCATTCCCACCAACAGTGTAAGAGGATTCCATTCTCTCCACACCCTCTCCAGCATTTATTGCATGTAGACTTTTGGATAGCAGCCATTCTGACTGGTGTGAAATGGTATCTCAGTGTGGTTTTGATTTGCATTTCTCTGATGATGAGGGATGTTGAGCATTTTTTCATGTGTTTGTTAGCCACCTTTATGTCTTCTTTGGAGAAATGTGTGTTTAGTTCTTTGGCCCATTTTTTTATTGGGTCACTTATTTTTCTGGAATTGAGCTGCAGGAGCTGCTTGTATATTTTGCAGATTAATCCTTTATCAGTTGCTTCATTTGCTATGATTTTCTCCCATTCTGAAGGCTGTCTTTTCACCTTACTTATAGCTTCCTTTGCTATGCAGAAGCTTTTGATTTTAATTAGGTCCCATTTGTTTATTTTTGCTTTTATTTCCAATATTCTGGGAGGTGGGTCTTGGAGGATCCTGCTGTGATTTATGTCGGAGAGTGTTTTGCCTACGTTCTCCTCTAGGAGTTTTATAGAATCTGGTCTAACATTTAGCTCTCTAATCCATTTTGAGTTTATTTTGGTGTATGGTGTTAGGAAGTGTTCTAGTTTCATTCTTTTACAAGTGGCTGACCAGTTTTCCCAGCACCACTTGTTTAAGAGACTGTCTTTTCTCCATTTTATATTTTTGCCTCCTTTGTCAAAGATAAGGTGTCCATAGGTGTGAGGATTTATCTCTGGGCTTTCTATTTTGTTCCATTGATCTATATTTCTGTCTTTATGCCAGTACCATACTGTCTTGATGACTGTGGCTTTGTAGTAGAGCCTGAAGTCTGGCAGGTTAATTCCTCCAGTTCCATTCTTCTTCTTCAAGATTGCTTTGGCTATTCTAGGTTTTTTGTATTTCCATACAAATTGTGAGATTATTTGTTCTAGTTCTGTGAAAAATATTGTTGGTAGCTTGATAGGGATTGCATTGAATGTATAAATTACTTTGGGTAGTATACTCATTTTCACAATATTCATTCTTCCAATCCACGAACATGGTATATTTCTCCATCTATTAGTGTCCTCTTTGATGACTTTCACTAGTGTTTTATAGTTTTCTATGTACAAGTCTTTTGTTTCCTTAGGTAGATATATTCCTAAGTATTTAATTCTTTTTGTTGCAACAGTGAATGGAATAGTTTCCTTAATTTCTCTTTCTATTTTCTCATTATTAGTGTATAGGAATGCAAGGGATTTCTGTGTGTTGATTTTATATCCTGCAACTTTACTGTGATTAGCTCTAGTAGTTTTCTGGTAGAGTCTTTAGGGTTTTCTGTGTAGAGGATCATGTCATCAGCGAACAGTGAAAGCTTTACTTCTTCTTTTCCAATTTGTATTCCTTTTATGTCTTTTTCTGCTCTGATTGCTGTGGCCAAAACTTCCAGAACTATGTTGAATAGTAGTGGTGAGAGTGGGCACCCTTGTCTTGTTCCTGACTTTAGGGGAAATGCTTTCAATTTTTCACCATTGAGGACAATGTTTGCTGTGGGTTTGTCATATATAGCTTTTATTATGTTGAGATATGTCCCTTCTATTCCCACTTTCTGGAGAGTTTTTATCATAAATGGATGTTGTATTTTGTCAAAGGCTTTCTCTGCATCTATTGAGATAATCATATGATTTTTATTTTTCAGTTTGTTAATGTGGTGTATTACGTTGATTGATTTGCGGATATTGAAGAATCCTTGCATTCCTGGGATAAAGCGCACTTGGTCATGATGTATCATCTTCTTAATGTGTTGTTGGATTCTGATTGCTAGAATTTTGTTAAGGATTTTTGCATCTATGTTCATCAGTGATATTGGCCTGTAGTTTTCTTTTTTTGTGGGATCTTTACCAGGTTTTGGGATTAGTGTGATAGTGGCCTCATAGAATGAGTTTGGAAGTTTCCCTTCCTCAGCAATTTTCTGGAAGAGTTTGAGTAGTATAGGTGTTAGCTCTTCTCTAAATTTTTGGTAGAATTCAGCTGTGAAGCCGTCTGGACCTGGGCTTTTGTTTGCTGGAAGATCTCCGATTACTTCCTCTAGTTCCGTGCTTGTGATGGGTCTGTTCAGATTTTCTATTTCTTCCTGGTTCAGTTTTGGCAAGGTGTACTTTTCTAGGAATTTGTCCATTTCTTCCAAGTTATTCATTTTATTGCCATATAAATGCTGATAGCATTCTCTAATAATCCTTTGTATTTCTGTGTTGTCAGCTGTGATCTCTCCATTTTCATTTCTAATTTTATTGATTTGGTTCTTCTCCCTTTGTTTCTTGATGAGTCTGGCTAGTGGTTTCTCAATTTTATTTACCTTCTCTAAGAACCAGCTTTTGGCTTTGTTGATTTTTGCTATGGTCTCTTTTGTTTCTTTTGCATTTATCTCTGCCCTAATTTTTACGATTTCTTTCCTTCTACTAACCCTGGGGTTCTTCATTTCTTCCTTTTCTAGTTTCTTCAGATGTAGAGTTAGGTTGTTTAGTTGACTTTTTTCCTGTTTCTTGAGGTGTGCCTGTATTGCTATGAACTTCCCCCTTAGCACTGCTTTTACAGTGTCCCAGAGGTTTTGGGTTGTTGTGTTTTCATTTTCATTCATTTCTATGCATATTTTGATTTCTCTTTTGATTTCTTCCATGATTTGTTCATTATTCAGCAGCGTGTTGTTCAGCCTCCATATGTTTGCATTTTTAATAGTTTTTCTCCCGTAATTGAGATCTAATCATACTGCATTGTGGTCAGAAAAGATGCTTCGAATGATTTCAATTTTTTTGAATTTACCAAGGCTAGATTTATGGCCCAGGATGTGATCTATCCTGGAAAAGGTTCCGTGTGCACTTGAGAAAAAGGTGAAATTCATTGTTTTGGGGTGAAATGTCCTATAGATATCTATTAGGTCTAACTGGTCTATTTTATCATTTAAAGTTTGTGTTTCCTTGTTAATTTTCTGTTTAGTTGATCTATCCATAGATGTAAGTGGGTTATTAAAGTCTCCCACTATTATTGCGTTCTTGTTAATTTCCCCTTTCATACTTGTTAGTAATTGTCTTACATATTGCGGTGCTCCTATGTTGGGTGCATAAATATTTAGAATTGCTATATCTTCTTCTTGGATTGATCCTTTGATCATTATGTAGTTTCCTTCTTTGTCTCTTTTCACAGCCTTTGTTTTAAAATCTATTTTATCTGATATGAGTATTGCTACTCCTGCTTTCTTTTGGTCTCTATTTGTGTGGAATATCTTTTTCCAGCCCTTCACTTTCAGTCTGTATGTGTCATTCTATTTGAGGTGGGTCTCTTGTAGACAACATATATGGGGGTCTTGTTTTTGTATCCATTCAGCCAGCCTTTTTCTTTTGGTTGGGGCATTCAGCCCATTTACATTTAAGGTGATTATTAATAAGTATGATCCCGTTGCCATTTTCTTTATTGTTTTGGGTTCCAGTTTATATACCCTTTCTGTGTTTCCAGTCTAGAGAAGATCTTTTAGTATTTGTTGGAGAGCTGGTTTGGTGATGCTGAATTCTCTCAGCTTTTGCTTATCTGTAAATCTTTTGATTTCTCCTTCATATTTGAATGAGATCCTTGCTGGGTACAGTAATCTGGGCTGTAGGTTATTTTCTTTCATCACTTTAAGTATGTCTTGCCATTCCCTCCTGGCCTGAAGAGTTTCTGCTGAAAGATCAGCTGTTGTCCTTATGGGGATCCCCTTGTGTGTTATTTGTTGTTTTTCCCTTGCTGCTTTTAATATTTGTTCTTTGTGTTTGATCTTTGTTAATTTGATTAATATGTGCCTTGGAGTATTTCGCCTTGGGTTTATCCTGTTAGGGACTCTCTGTGTTTCTTGGACTTGGATGATTATTTCCTTCCCCATTTTAGGGAAATTTTCAACTATTATCTCCTCAAGTATTCTCTCATGGTCTTTCTGTCTTCTTCTTCTGGGACTCCTATGATTCGGATGTTGGGGCGTTTAATATTGTCCCATATGTCTCTAATATTGTCCTCATTTCTTTTAATTCTTTTTTCTTTTTCCGTCTCTGTTTCATTTATTTCTACAATTCTATCTTCTAGCTCGCTTATCCTGTCTTCTGCCTCTGTTATTCTACTGTTTGTACCCTCCAGAGTGTTTCTGATCTCATCTATTGCATTATTCATTGTATATTGACTCTTTTTTATTTCCTCTAATTCCTTATTGAACATTTCTTGCATCTTCTCAATCCTTTTCTCCAGTTTATTTATCTGTAACTCCATTTTGCTTTCCAGATTTTGAATCATTTTCACAATTAAAATTCGAAATTCTTTATCGGGTAGGTTCCCTATATCTTCCTCTTTTGTTTGTGTTGGTGGGCATTTATCCTGTTCCTTTATTTGTTGGGTATTTCTCTGCCTCTTCATCTTGCTTATATTGCTTTGTTCGGGGTGGCCTTTCCGTCTTCTGGCAGTTTGTGGAGTTCTCTTTATTAAGTAGTTAACTCGTTGTGTGTGGGGTTGGATGGGTGACTTGTCAAGGTTCCCTGGTTACGGAAGCTTGTGTCGATGTTCTGGTGGGTGGAGCTGGATTTCTTCTCTCTGGAGTGCAATGAAGTGTCCAGTAATGAGTTTGAGATGTCAGTGGGTTTGGAGTGGCTTTGGGCAGCCTATTGAAGCTCAGTGCTATTCTCCTGTGTTGCTGGATAGTTTGCGTAGTATGTCTTTCACTGAAACTTGTTGACTCTTGGGTGGAGCCTGGTTTCAGTGTATGTATGGAGGCTTTTGATGAGTACCTATCAATTAATGTTCTCTGGGACAGGAGATCTCTGGTGTTCTCAGGATCTGGCCTTAAGCCTCTGCCTCTGGTTTTCAGTCTTATTCTTGCAGTAGGCTCAAGGCTTCTCCCTCTGTTACTTCCAAGGCAGTTCCTTCTGTTGAAAAAGCTCTTCTGTTTTCTGGTCTCCTCAGTGTCTAATTCCCGTCCTGACACCAGGATGTGGTGGTGGACACTTTTTTTTTTTCCCGGCTCACCTATTTCAGTCCTGCTATGGGGAGGGAGGAACAGCTAACAAATATCCCTGGCGTCTGTGGGGAGTGCTCACAGTGTCTCGGCTACACTGGGAATGCTCCCGCTCGAGGCGTGTGTGCTTTCCCTGTTTATGCTGCTTAGGCTTTAGGTTGCTCTGCTGGGAGCTGTCCGCGGCTGGCGCTGGGTTGCATGCACTTCCCAGGTCTGAGAGGCTCAGGTTCAGGTCCTCGGGTACTCGACAAAGGCGCAGACTTGGCTGGGCCTGCGTTTTGTGCCTTCCCCGGTCCTAGCAGCTCAGGTGACCAGGCGTTTGGCGAGCGTAGTCGCTGCGACTTAGCACCTTCCCGGTCCCTGCCACTCGGTTTTCTGGGAGTACAACCGGCGCACTTTCTCAGGCAGATATCGACCGGCCCAAACCCAAGAAGTCCTGGCCAGCAAGGGAGCCTGCCTGCAGCTTGGCACGGGAAGCCTCTCTGGGGCCGCGGCTGCCCCCGCCCAGGTGCTGGCTGCCCTCCCTGCCCGCAGCGGCGGGGGCTGGGGGATGGGCCGCCCGCTGCCAGCTCGCTCCGCTCAGCGCCCAGTTCTATGGGCGGGGCTGGTGGAGTCCTGGGCTGGGGCTTTTTGCAGGCTTTTCCCAGCCCTCTCGCCCTTCAGCTGCAACCTCTGCTCTGGTATCTTAAGTTCGAGCCCTCAGTTTGCCCTGGAGCGTTCAAGCCTGGTTCTCCCTCTAAGCACCGCTGCTGGCGCCTCCCTGCCCAGCCTCCACCTGCTAGTGAGGGGCATGGGAGTCTGCACCACTTCTCCGCTGAGAGTTTCCTCAGGGCACTTAGTCTGTGAGTTTTAATTATTTATGTATTTTGTCTCCCAGTTATGCGGCCCTCTGAGGTTCCACTAGCCAGTGTTTCCAGGTGTTTGGAAACTTCTCTCTTTTTTTTTTAAGCCTCCCTTCCGGGACGGAGCTCCGTCCCTCCCTCTTTTGTCTCTCTTTTTATCATTTTATCTATTTCCTACCTCCTTTCGATGACTATGGGCTGCTTTTCTGAGTGCCTGATGTCCTCTGCCGGTATTCAGAAGTTGTTTTGTGGGATTTACTCAGCGTTCAAATGTTCTTTTGCTGATTTTGTTGGGGAGAAAGTGGTCGCCCCATCCTATTCCTCCGCCATCTTCCCGTCCACCTCCATCCTATGGATTTTTGTAAGGTTGTGTTTTCATTGTCACTGGACTTGAAGAATTTTCTGATTTTTTCTTTAATTTCACCATTGATCCACTGGTTTTACTGAATAATGTTGTTTAGTCTCAATGCATTTTGTTTTTCCTGTTTTTCTTTCTGTGGTTGATTTCTAGTTCCATTCCGTTGTGCTCAGAAATGATGTTTGAAATAATTTCTATCCCCTCAAATTTGCTGAGGCTTGTTTTGTGTCCCAATGTGTGGTCAATCCTAGAGAATATTTCAGGCGCATTTGAAAAGAACGTGTATTCGGTATTTTTTGGATGTAGTGTCCTGTATATTAAGTTAAATTGTGTCATTTGATATCTCTGTTGACTTATTAATTTTGTATGGTTGATCTGTCCATTGATGTCAGAGTGGTATTAAAGTCTCCAACTCTAACTGTATTTCTGTCAATTTCCCCCTCTCTGTCTGTTAGTATTTGTTTTACATATTTAGGTGCTTCTATGTGCTCTGCTTAAGTCACTCAGTTGTATCCGACTCTGTGACCCCATGGACTATAGCCCATGAGCTCCTCTGTCCATGGGGATTCTCCAGGCAAGAATACTGGAGAGGTTTGCCATCCCTCCTCCAGAGGATCTTCCCAACCCAGGGATTGAACCTACAACGTCTCCTGCACTACAGGCAGATTCTTTACTATCTGAGCTATCAGGGAAGCCCAAGAATACTGGAGTGGGTAATCTACCCCTTCTCCAGGGGAACTTCCCAATCCAGGAACTGAACCGGGGTCTCCTGCAATGCAGGCAGATTCTGTACCACCTGAGCTACCAGGGAAGCCCAGGTGTTTCTAAATTGGGTGTACATATGTTAATGAGTGTAAAATTCTCTTCTTGTATTAATCCTTATCATTATGTAGTATCTCTTTTTCTTTCTTTTTTAAATTACTTATTTTACTTAGAGGCTGGTGACTTTACCATATTGCGCTGGTTTCTACCATACATTGACATGAATCAGTCACAGGTGTCCCCCCATCCTGTTTTTGTCTTTCTTTGCGGACTCTGTTTTGAAGCCTACTTTGTCTGATATGAGTATTGCTAACCCTATTTTCCAGCAGATTCTATTTGCATGAAATATCTTTTTCCACCCCTCCACTTTCAATCTATGTGTGTCTTTCAGCCTAAAATGAGTCCCTCATAGGCAGTATATTGTAGGTTCTTGTTTTTTTTTAATCAATCCAATATGTAACTCTATGTCTTTTGTTCAGAGCATTTCATCCAAAGACATTTGAAGTAATTCTTGATAAATATATATTTATTGCCACTTTAAACCTTATTTTCTAGTTGACTTTGTAATTCTTCTTTGTTCATTTCTTTTTGTTTGTCCTTTTGATGGTTTCCTCCTGAATTATTCTTGAGTTCCTTTGTTATTTATTTTTATGAATCTACTATATAATTTTGATTTGTGGTTACCCTGGGTTTTAAGTATGGTGCTCTGTAACTATAACGGCTGGCTTTAGACTATTAGTCATGTAAGTTCAAACACATTCTAAAAGATTTCTTTTTTACTCCCCTCCCTCCACATTTTGTGATTTTTAGGTCCTATTTGACACCTTCTTGTTTATCTTTCCTATTAATTGTAGTTATAACTACTTTCACACACACACACACACACATAAAATCTGATTTTTCCTTTTAATCTATGTCCTGGCTTAAGTAAATGATCTTCAATCATTTTATATATTTGCCTTTCCTATTATGATTTTTCCCTTTCCTATTGAGTCTTGCCTCTTTTCTATGCAGGAGATGCTGCAGACACGGTTTTGGTCCCTGGATCAGTAAGATCTCCTGGAGGAGCAAATGGCAACCAGCTCCAGTATTCTTTCCAGGAAAATCCCATGGACAGAGGAGCCTGGCAGGCTATAGTCCATGGGGTTGCAAAAAATCAGACATGACTGAGGGTCTGAGTACATCCATTCCTGAGTAGCGTGTCCAATATTTTTGGTGCCGGGGCTATTTCTGGTATAAATGCCTGCCACATCTTTCCTCAGAGCGTGCTGGGCATTATCCCCTTGATAGGGGGTGTGACTGACATTCTGGTGTCTAGTTCCTGCACTGGGTGTTGGGCAGTGCCTCCTCTTTGCTCCGTGGCTGTCACAGCCCTCTCAGTTGTGAGGTCTGCTCCACAGCTGTTGGAGCAGAAATCCTGAGGGTCAGGATCATTAAAGCTCTACTGCCTTTAAATATATAATTTGCCCCTAAGGAGGTGAGCTCTGAAGCAAGTGAGACTCATGTGGTCACAGTGAACCTATGTGCTTCCCATGCAGGTAACCAAGATTTTGCCCAAATTAGCCCAAATTCAAATTCCCTTCTCTGGTATATTCATCCCAGACCTAGTGCTAAGCTGGTGGAGGAGCCAGAGCACTGTGGCTCTAAAAACTATGGTGATTGAACTGTGGCCTGGGACCTACATTACCTCTGTGTCAGGTCTCTTCCTAGATCTGTCGACCCCAGATCTAGCTCCAAGCTTTGGTGTGAGGTGGGTGAAACTACAACACTCCTACTGAGGAGGAAACTGCTACATGCTCCTGCCTGGGACTGTCCTACATGGGATTCTGTGATGCCATCAGCCATGTCACGTGCGCACGAACAAAGTCCACTGCTGTCCAAACCTGCCCCCACTGTTGGACAGCTAATAAGCTCAGATGTCAGCCCTACCCCACCCTGTGCTGCTGCTGCTAAGTCACTTCAGTTGTGTCCGACTCTGTGCGACCCCATAGATGGTAGCCCACCAGGCTCCGCCATCTCTGGGATTCTCCAGGCAAGAACACTGGAGTGGGCTGCCATTTCCTTCTCCAATGCATGAAAGTGAAAAGTGAAAGTGAAGTTGCTCAGTCGTGTCCGACTCTTTGCGACCCCATGGACTACAGCCTACCAGGCTCCTCCACCCGTGGGATTTTCTAGGCAAGAGTACTGGAGTGGGTTGCCATTGCCTTCTCCCACCCCAACCCTGTACATGCTTACAAAAGCATAAACCACCAGAGCCGAGCCCTGCTATGAGGTAGCTATTGAGCTCCACTGGCGGACCCATATCCTGCCCTACTGGCATTAACAATGGACCACACTTCAAGTCCTCCAGGCTGTCACCATGAAGCTAGACCAAGTCTTCTCCCCGGGTCCCTTTGCTGGAGTTTTAGGACGTTAGCACAAACTAGCTGCCCCACCTAGCATGCATTTCAGGCTTGGAAATGCAGCGAGGTGGCAGTCCTCCATGTCAGTGCTGGACTCACTCTGCCCTGACTGCTAGCAAGCCAGCATGTGCATGTTCCTCAAGAGCAGAGTCCAGGCCCCTCCAGCTTCCTATCCGTCCTGGCAGGCGTCCCAGCAGACACAGGAGTTTCACAAAGCAACCTGCCTGTGCAGACACTCTCTCCTTTATAGATCCCTGCCAGGGGAGCTGGTCTCATTATTTTCAGTCCTACTCAGTTCCATGGGGATCTTTCCTGAGCAGCTCTGGTCATTTAAGAGATCTTCCCCTACTGTCTGGCTGGTTTTTTGTGAGAATTATTCTATTTGTAGATATAATTCTTGATATGCTTATGTGAGGAGTGAGTTTTGTATCCTTCTATTCCGCCATCTTGATCTCCTCAGTAGTCTTTTAACCAGTTGAACAGACTTTGAAATACTAACCCAGAGAAGCCAAAGGATTTAATTCAGCTATGCTAGTGGATGTGGTTATTCAGTTACATACACAACATGATAAAGGGAATTAAAAAAAAAATTACGAAAGAGTATTATTTTCAATTTGTCTTAAGGTAACGCTAGGTGCTCCTTTTCACTGATGCTACACACACTTGTGTGTAGGGCTTCCCTTGTAGCTCAGTCAGCAAAGAATCTGCCTGCAACACAGGAGACCTGGTTCGATTCCGGGGTTGGGAAGATCCCCTGGAGAAGGAAATGGCAACCCACTCCAGTATTCTTGCCTGGAGAATCCCATGGACAGAGGATCCTGGTAGGTTCCCAGTCCATGGGGTTGCAAGAGTCAGACACGACTTAGCAACTACACCACCACCACCACACACACTTGTAAGTGTGCTATTTGGAAGTCCCTAGATGTTATAAACACGCTTTACCCGGAGCAACAGGTAAAGTCACAGAAATCTTGCTTTCATTACTTTGTCATCAAAATCTCCTTGATAAAACTCTCCCCTTCCCAAACTCTCTCTCTTGCAAGGTAAGGGTGGGCAGTCTTTGTGTTTGAGATCATGACCCACAGCAGAGTGGGCGGCTGGAGAGGAAACAATAACATTTGCTCTCAGAAGCTACTTTCAAAAGGAGTAGATTATTTTTAACAACTCATGAGGGCTAACCGGCAAACAAAGAGTTAGGGAACTTCAATTCACCAAATATTATCCTCAGACTGTCAGCTCTAGAAGGACAAGGCCCCTGTCTTTCTTGTCCTTTCGTTAACTTGCCAGCATGTGAAGAAGAAGACACTACTGAGCATGCACTTCTTCATCCTATGCCAGCAAATTACCAAAAGGACAAGACAGACATGGATCCTGTCCTTCTAGAGCTGACAGTCTGAGGGGAATGGTAAGGAAAGTGCTGTTAAATATAAAGGATGGACATCTTACCCAGGCTGGATGGGAGAGTGGGAGGAGCCATTAAAGGCCTCTTGGAGGCAGGAACATTACCTAAAGGATGAGGAGGCATCAATAAATACAACAAACAAATACACCTGGGCCAGGCTAGGCAGCAGACAAACCAGTCAAAGGCGTCAGACCTGAATTTCAGACCTGCTTGTACAACAACCAGGATCCGACCTTGAGCAAGCCATCTGACCTTTTCAGTTCTCCTTTTCCTTATCTATGATATGGAATGGTTAGATTGTGTCAGTTGACCTTAACCCTTGCTGTGCATCAGAAATCGTCTGGGAGCTTTCTAAAAACCCTGGATCCTGGATCCCCTGCAAAATGTGGTTTTAATTGGTGGGGCAGTAGTTTTTTTTTGCAACAGCTTTCCAGGTGATCCTTACCCGCAGTCCGGGCTGAAAACCACTGGGTGAGATGAGCCCTCAGGCCTGCGGTTCTCAACCCTTGTTTCAGCGTCACATCCTCCCAGTGTAGCCTGCATTCCCGGAAATTAAGCGAGACTCTCTGGGGTGGGACCCTGGCATCAGTATTTTTGAAGGTTCCCAGGCTGATTCCCTGGTGCAGCTCAGGCTGAGAACCACTGTTTGAGGCCCTCTCGCGACTTCAGTTTCCGATATGGCCAGTGAAAGGTGGGAAAGAGAAGGAAAGAAAAGCCCATTTCTCCCATAAGAATGAGAATTTTTGTGTCAAATTAAAAAAAGACCTGAGTGCCAAAAGCTACCAATAGATTTTATACAGAGTTGTACCCCACAGTAAAGTTGATTTTGGATATGTGTATAATTCATGTTGATGCATGACAGGTAGAAAATGTCCACTCCAAAATGCTCTCAGTTCTAAATTCAAAATTCCATGAACTGCATCTATAAAATGACTCCACGGTGTGCTCTCTGCAATACTCTGAATCTGATTTGCATGGTTGACTGTAATATGAACATTACATTCCCTACCCCCAAGGTTACTTAAATCCACTTATTAGGCAATGCTGAAATAAACAAACAGTAATTAGAAACACTCCAGACTACCTTTTAAATCTGTTGCTAAATTATATTTTGCCTGCACCAAGCTCATACACACAGCATGTCTACAAGCGTCATGAAACCAAAGTCTCAGAAATATTTACATTAATAAGAGCATAAGCTACCTCTGAGACCCTCACATGGGATTCTTCAGGGATGTAAGGGCTGCTTCAGATGAAGGCTGTTCATTACTGTTATTTCCCACATCTGGGTAAATAAAGCACTGCCCACGTGTGGTTAGAAATCCCAGGAGAAAATGAACTCTCTGGAGGTCTGGAAATGAAGAACACCTCTGATAGACTGCCTCATTTCCTGAAATGAGTCAGAAATGAAAGTAATTCTTCAGAAAAGAACATCTGCATGGTGGCACAGCTTATAAAATAACAACAGATGATACCTGTGGCTAAGAGGCTGGGTCTGGGGACAGAGAGAGGGCCTAGAGAACAGGGCTGGGGCCCCTGCTCTGCACTTAATCTTGGAGCTGCTGCTGTTAGCTTGGAGGGTCTGCAAATCCAATGAGCGGCTGGGCATCCTGGTCTCAGCTGTAAATCTTGATTAGCAGTAAGACTGTTCGCATTCCATTAGAAAGCTGGCCCCTCTCCAAAGGGTCAGAGCAGCCAGAAAGGATTCATGTGTCATTGTGGACACGGAAACAGCAATTCTTGCAAGAAAAATGGTTTTGCTTAACTAGAAATAGCCTACGGCTGTTGAGTTGGGAGAGCCTTTCCCCCGGAGGAGGAAGAACCACTGTACAAAGATGACCTAAGGCTGCCCAGGGAAGGGTCTCCCTTCACATTATGCAGGAAGAAGAGGTACTAGCACAGGGTCAGGGACAGGAAGGTGAGAAAGACAAGCACCTTTCACAACAACAATCCCAATAAGAACCAAGAAACAGGAAGGTGATAAACACAGGCTGTTGTCACCAAAAACAGGTGTCAGTTATTTTTATTAGGTGACCTGTTTGTTACTATTCTTTCCATGACGGGTATTTAAAAGAACTCCATTGTTTATAAAGGCGGGGGGTGGGGGTGGCTGGGGAGATTGGAAACAACCTGAGTGCCTATTAATAAATGGCTAGTTAAATTAAAATCTGGTACGCATACAACGGGATATTAGATAGGCATTTAAAAGAAGGCCGATTCAGAGCATCTGCAGACATAATATGTACTCTGAATAATACATTAGGGCCCGAGAAAAAAATGCTCCTGGACTCCATATAGTAAACATGTATTGGTGTAAATGTTTTTAAAGAAGCTGCCTTATAGTAGAAGGAGGGGGCTAGGAGGGTGTCATTCTTCCTTTTACAACCTCAATACAGTCTGAGTTATCTTTTCATGTACCTATCACCCCACTGCTTTTAAATAACAGGCATTAACTAGGAAGGCTATTTTTGGTTTTCTCTTTATACTAGTCTCTCTCTAAGTAAAACAAATGAATGCTATTTTAAATAGATATCATGGGGTGAACTGTGTCTCCTCAACTGTAGAAGCCCTAATTCCTGATACCTCAAAATGTGACTCTATTTGGAAACAGGCCTCTAAAGAGATGATGAAGTTAAAATGACATTGTTAGAGTGGGCCCTAGCCCAATTTGATTGGTGTCCTTTAAAAAAGAGGAAATATGGATATGGAAAGACCTTGGAGATGGTCACACACAGGGGAAGGACCATGTGAGGACACAGTGAGAAGGTGAGGTCTGCAGGCCAAGGAGAGAGGCCCCAGAAGAAACCACATCTGCTGACACCCTGACCTTGGGCTTCACAGGCTACAGAGCTGTGAGAAAATAAACGCTAGTGCTCAACCCTCCCAGTCTGGTATTTTGTAGGGAAGTCCTGATACACTAACACAGTACAAGTAGACCTTATTTTATTGCACTTCATTTACTGCACTTTGCAGATACTGCCTTTTTAAAAAAACAAAAGCAAATTGAAGGTCTGGGGGAATCCTGCATCGAGCAAGTCTATTGGTACCATTTTTCCAAAACAGCATTTTGTACTTCATGTCTCTGTGTCACATTTTGCTAATTCTCACATTTCAAACTTTTTCACTGTTGTTATATTTGTTACAGCAATCTGAGATCAGCAATAATAACTGACATTATTATTGTAACTGTTTTGGGGCGCTATGAACTGCACCCACATAAGACAACAAATTATACATATTGTGTATGTTCTGACTGCTCCACTGACCAGCTGTTCCCCATCCTGCTCCTTCGCCCTGGGTCTCCCTATTCCCTGAGATACCTACCACAATATTGAAACTAGGCTAATTAATAACCCTACAAGGGCCTCTTCAGTATTCAAGTGAAAGGAAGAGTCAAGGGATGTGGCAAACTCCATTGTTGTGTTATTTTAAGAAACTGACACAGAAACCACCACCCTGATCAGTCAGCAACCATCAATATCAAGGCAAGACCTTCCATCAGTAAAAAGTCAGATGACTTTCTGACTTTCAGGTAATGGTTAGTACTTTTTAGCAATAAAACAGTATTAAATGAAGTTATGCATATTGTTTATATGACATAATGCTATTATATACTTAACAGACTACAGAATAGTGTAAACTTTTATATGCAGTGGGAAATCAAAAAAATGTTGACTTGCTTTATCACAATATTCACTTTATTGTGAGGTTTGCTTTGTTGCATTCTTTGCTTCATCATGGTGGTCTGGAATCGAGCCCACAATATCTCCCAGGAAAGATTGTATATACACAAATAGATGGATGTAATTCAGGCTAACATTACATGGAGAGAGGTACCCACAAGTCTTCAGTGGTCAAAGCCCCACCATGTCTGCAATGATGTAGATGGCCTCATCTGACATGTGAAGAAATTGAGGCTCATTGTGCTTCTGACTAAATCAGGGTGACCCCATTTAGTGACTTGAGCCAGGACTAGAACAGGTTTCCCATCTCAGCCAGGACTCAGTCCATTTATGTCATTTATCTTTTACGATATTTTTAACAAATCCCATAACTCAAAGGACTAACTCAAAGTTCAAGATATTTTATTAGTGTCTTTTAAAGGCTTAGCTTATATTCAAAAGTCTTTCTTCTGGTGCTGATAACTAATGAAGAAGAAGGTAAAACCATAATACTATTAATCAATTTAAAAAATAAAAGATTTGGTATCTGGGTTTCTAAAAAAAAATCCAAAGAAACAGCCGTATGACATATTTATGTGCCCATCTAAATTTTTATACTTTAATACACGTGGTCTCAGGTCACAATACAATATATTTTATTAAAGTATGATAGTCCAAGGCTAAAATTTATGAAATTTTATATATTTTTATAATCAATCCTTCCTTTAAAAAGTAGAGTTTAGTAATCAAAGATAAACTGAAACAGACTTTACTTATAGATTCCATAACCCAGAAGTAGGCTGAGATTCAGGCACATGAAAAGAAGATCAAAACTTAAAGACAGATATCTGGTACAGTCAGTGTAGGTCACGTTCAGAGGAAGACAGACTCGTTGTTGCTTTGACTGGTTAGGGAAAGTTTCACCAAGGGCAAGAGTTGGAAACCAATTTGGGATTAGACATGTAGAGGCTAAGGAGAGGTGATGTGTCCAGGTCTGCCTGGGCACTGAGTATAAAATTTTTAACCAAGAACTGTGTACCTAAGATCCTAACAGAGTGCTTGGTACATAGGTGTTGGCCTGTGCTGGGGCAGTGGGGAAAAATACAGTATGCCTACCCTGGGGTCTGTGCGGCAGGTCCTGTAAGGAGGTTGTAGGATATAAAGGAAAAGAAGTTGGGGCCGACCTGTAGACTGATTAAAGTCTGGGGAGGCTTTAAAGGTGTTTCTAAAAAAGAATATTAAAGAACACAGATGGGACCAGCACTGACGTGCAGACCAGACCAGGGGTAGTAGGGAAACGACAAGAATCAATCAATCAATGGATTACTCAAAGGAGATAATCAGGTGACCTACTGGAAAAAGTGTCAGATTCCTAATCTATAATATAGGCATCACACTATCCTATCTCCATACCTATGCCTGTGAGCACTAAAATGGGCACAACACATAACCTGACAGGATCATCATGAGTATTCCATGCTGGAAGCTAGACAAAGAAATGAGTGAGAGAAAACTGTGAGATGCAGAAGCAGGATGTGTCTCCTTGGATTCTCAAGTCCCTTAAACAGAGGATGGATATGGTTGTTTTGGAAGTGCCGTGTACAGTATTCATTCCTTATTTCTCAAGAACTTAATATATCAAATACAGGAGACCTAAAACAGGAAAATCAGATGTCTGAAATGATCTTTAAAAGTCAAGATACTCCAAAATCAATATTTAAGTTGGTTTTGTATAAAAGTAACTATACAAGTTAAGGCTAATCAGTTTTCAAACACTAAATTAACAGTTCGGTTCAGTTCAGTCGCTCAGTTGTGTCCGACTCTTTGCAACCCCATGAACCACAGCACGCCAGGCCTCTCTGTCCATCACCAACTCCTGGAGTCCACCCAAACTCAGGTCCATTGAGTCGGTGATGCCATCCAACCATCTCATCCTCTGTCATCCCCTTCTCCTCCTGCTTTCAAATCTTTCCAAACATCAGGGTTTCAGCTTCAACATCAGTCCTTCCAATGAATACCCAGGACTGATTTCTTTTAGGATGGACTAATTGGATCTCCTTGCAGTCCAAGGGACTCTCAAGCGTCTTCTCCAACACCACAGTTCAAAAGCATCAATTCTTCTGTGCTCAGCTTTCTTTATAGTACAACTCTCACATCCATACATGACTACTGGAAAAACCATAGCCTTGACTAGATGGACCTTTGTTGACAAAATAACATCTCTGCATTTTAATATGCTGTCTAGGTTGGTCATGACTTTCCTTCTAAGGAGTAAGCATCTTTTAATTTCATGGCTGCAATCACCATCTGCAGTGATTTTGGAGCCCCCCAAAATAAAGTCAGCCATTGTTTCCACTGTTTCCCCATCTATTTGCCATGGAGTGATGGGACTGGATGCCATGATCTTTGTTTTCTGAATGTTGAGCTTTTAGCCGGCTTTTTCATTCTCCTCTTTCACTTTCATCAAGAGACTCTTTAGTTCTTCTTCACTTTCTGCCGTACAGGTGGTGTCATCTGTATATCTGAGGTTATTGATATTTCTCCTGGCAATCTTGATTCCAGCTTGTGCTTCATCCAGCCCAGTGTTTCTCATGATGTACTCTGCATATAAGTTAAATAAGCAGGGTGACAATATACAGCCTTGACGGACTCCTTTTCCTATTTGGAACCAGTCTGTTGGTCCATGTCCAGTTCTAACTGTTGCTTCCTGACCTGCATATAGGTTTCTCAACGGGCAGGTCAAGTGGTCTGGTATTCCCATCTCTATCAGAATTTTCCACAGTTTATCGTGATCCACACAGCCAAAGGCTTTGGCATAATCAATAAAGCAGAAATAGATGTTTTTCTGGAACTCTCTTGCTTTTCCAATGATCCAGCGAATGTTGGTAATTTGATCTCTAGTTCCCCTGCCTTTTCTAAACCCAGTTTGAACATCTGGAAGTTCACGGTTCACATATTATTGAAGCCTGGCTTGGAGAATTTTGAGCATTACTTTACTAGCATGTGAGATCAGTTCAATTGTGCAGCAGTTTGAGCAATCTTTGGCATTGCCTTTCTTTGGGATTGGAATGAAAAATTAACAGACTTAGCTATAAATCCAGAATAACTATTTTCATAATGAAAATGCCAATGCCTTTTTAATTAAGGATGGAATAGACAACACAAAAGACTTCAGATAAATGAGGATTTGTTCCTTTCTCTCACAAATGAAAAGACCTGATAACTAAATTATTTTGAGATACTGATCACCAGAAATTGTTTAGAATCTAAACTACAGAATTTTACAACTGCATAATAATTTTCACCTCATATTGGGGCTGACAGCCTCAGACCAAATTTGGTGCTCTGGCTTTTAAAGATCGTTTTCTGGACCACAGCTCTATAGTCCATGGGGTAGCAAAGAGTTGGATATGACTGAGCGACCTTCACTTTCACTTTCACACCTCTATATTTATAGTCAATAGGTAGATGAAGTTCTACTGAAGATAGCAGCATTTAGTCCAACACAACACAATGTTAACTTTTTTTTTTTTGTCAAGTTGACCTTAGAAGGAAGAGTTACTACACATAAAAAAAGTATACCCACATTTACATAAATATGCTTCACTGGTGGCTCAGACAATGGTAAAGAATCTGCCTGCAATGCAGGAGACCCAGGTTCTATCCCTGGGTTGAGAAGATCCCCTGAAGAAGGGCATGGTAATCCACAGAAGTATTCTTGTCTGCAGAATTTCATGGACAGAGGAGTCTGGTGGGCTACAGTCCATGGGGTCACAAAGAATCTGACACAACTGAGCGACTGACACACACACAAACACATGTGTATTCATGGTAAAAGGTTTACCAACTAACCTTTATGTATCAGATGAAATTAATACATCAGAGAATGTATTAATCTGTGCTAATATTACTAATATCAACATACATGATCTATTTAAAAACTGCTTACTCTTTGGCCCTGAATCAGGTTCCCACATTCACTATCTCATTGGAAGGTATGTTACTTCTTAAAATTAATTTATAAAAGAGAACTAACAAAAAAAAACCCACATAACCCAACAAAATTTCCCAAAGGGACTAACACAAAGGGAGTAAGGAAAAACATAAAGCATCACTGATTAGTTTTGCCAGAGCCGAGAGAATCTTTCCAATAAACAACAAGGCCAAAATGAAGAGAGAGTTAGCAGCCAAAGAAATCAGTCAACCAAAAGAATGCAAACACACCAGCATCATGTGCTGACTCAAGACAGATATTAGCCAGCACATATATATATATTCAATGAGCTTCCCTGGGGATTCAGAGTTAAAGAATCCACCTGCCAAGCAGGAAACATGGGTTCCACTCCAGGGTCAGGAAGATCCCCTGGAGAAGAAAATGGCTACCACTCCAGTATTCTTGCCTGGGAAATCTCATGGACAGAGGAACCTGGTGGGCTACAGCCATAGGGTTGCAAAAGAGTTGGACACAACTTAGCAACTAAACAACAACACACACATTCAATACTAAAAATGAGTAAAATCTTGGAAGAAAACAGCAGAGAACAAAATCAGGAATTTAGGAGTGGGAAGAAGAAAGGGTTCTTGTAAAGAGAAAAACAAAGGCTTAGACAACATGGTCAAGTAACAGGGTGACCACTAGATAAATCAAGAGAAACGAGTTGAATTTCTCTTCTTTGTCCACCCAACCGATCTCCTTTAGAATGTGTAACTTCTCTAAGCCCTTGACTCTTCATCTGTTGTCTGAACAGGCCAATACTGCACCATATCTGAAAGCCTCTTGCAGCTTGGGTAACAGACCAGAAGTTTTCTGTCCAGATGATAAACAGATGCTTTTTTTTAATAGGCTATTTTTATTGCACAGTGGGTTTCAAGTGCACTCGTCTAGAGTTTCACAGAAGAGGGCCAAGCTTGTCAGCATATACACAGAGCACAGCCCTAAAGCCTGAGCCAAACCAAAGCCTCTGAAATGAGTACAAAAGCCAGACAGTTCAAATGTTCCCTGTGCCATGTCCACCTCGGCCATGATCCCTCTGTCTCTGCCCTCCCATGCTCTTCCCAGTCAGATAACACTCTTCACTCAATCCCAATGCTTCACACAATCCTGCCAAGTGCAATAAGACATAAATTTATTAAAAAGCTGGTAGAGTTCATCAGGTACAATATGCAATGAAAATGTTAGGTGACCATCCCCGACCTTGAGAATGGCACAGTGATTGACAACAACCAGAGAACTAACAGAACACTCTTATGGCCCTGCCACAAGCAGTACTCCAGTAATTCCCCTCTTCAAAATCTTCATAAAATAATATGAAATATGAACAAATATTTATACATACAATTATCTCACAGTATTACTCATAACAGTAAAATAATCTGCCACACCTTAGAGATACAATAATCAAGGGATGATTGTGTAAATAGTACCTCAACTTACCATTGAAAAAGGAGAGTGAAAAAGTTGGCTTAAAGCTCAACATTCAGAAAACAAAGATCATGTCATCCAGTCCCATCACTTCATGGCAAATAAATGGAAACAGTGGCTGACTTTATTTTGGGGGGCTCCAAAATCACTGCAGATGGTGACAGGAAGGCATGAAATTAAAAGACACTTGCTCCTTGGAAGGAAAGCTATGACCAACCTAGATAGCATATTAAAAAGCAGAGACATTACTTTGTCAACAAAGGTCCATCTAGTCAAGGCTATGGTTTTTCCAGTAGTCATGTATGGATGTGAGAGTTGAACTATAAAGAAAGCTGAGCACCGAAGAATTGATGCTTTTGAACTGTGGTGTTGGAGAAGACGCTTGAGAGTCCCTTGGACTGCAAGGAGATCCAACCAGTCCATCCTAAAGGAAATCAGTCCTAAGTATTAATTGGAAGGACTGATGTTGAAGCTGAAATTCCAATACTTTGGCCACTTGATGGGAAGAGCTGACTCATTTGAAAAGATGCTGATGCTGGGAAAGATTGAAGGCAGGAGGAGAAGGGGACGACAGAGGATGAGATGGTTGGTGGCATCACCGACTCAACGGGCATGATTTTGAGTAAACTCTGGGAGTTGGTGATGGACAGGGAGTCCTGGCGTGCTGCAGTCCATGGGGTCACAAAGAGTCAGACACAACTGAGCGACTGCACTGAACTGAACCTCAACTTATACTCTCCTCCACAGCCCCATGCCTACCCTCTACAATAATCAAACTGCTGGCTGGTAGACAACCTCTTCACTAGACTTAAGATCCAGGAGGCAAAAACTGCTTTGTTCACAGCCTCACCCATAAAGTCTACCTCACAGTAAGCACAGTAACTATTTGTGACATGTTTGCTAGCAAAGGTTTCCACATCAATTCTGCCTTGTGGAGTATCACGCAGCTATTAAATGTGGTTAGGGAAGCATTTTTTAATATAAGGAATGCTGATGATGAAAAGATCCTAAAAAATAAGAGCAGTGAATGTATATAATGCCACTGAATCATACATCTGAAATTGGATGTGTGCTCAGTCGCTAAGTCTTGTCTGACTCTTTGAGACCCCACGGACTGTAGCCCACCAGGCTCCTCTGTTCATCGGATTTTCCAGGCAAGAATACTGGAGTCGGTAGCCATTCCCTCCTCCAAGGGATCTTCCCGACCCAGAGATCGAACCTGCATCTCCTCCATTGGCAGGCGGGTTCTTTACGAGTTACCTGGGAAGCCTGAAATTGGATAAAAAGGTCAATTTTATGTACTGTATATTTTGCCACAGTGAAAAATAATTAGGAAATGCTTATGAGACAAGTTAAGTGAAAAGATAGGATACTGTGTGTCTAAACTTTATATAAAATTCTGTTTTTAAAAAGCTGGAGAGAAGTACACTAAGGTACTCATGTTTGCATTGGGGTGATTTTTGTTTTATTTACAATTTTCTGGTTTTTTCCCCAAAATATCTACAATGGCCCACTTACAGTTGTCCCCTTGTCTCTGTAGGTGACTGGTTCCAGAATCCCCTGAAGTTACCCAAATCCAGGATCCCCAAGTCCCTCATATAAAATGGTGAAGTATTTGCATATAACCTCCACATTTCCTCCTATATGCTTTAAGTCAACTCTAGACTACTTATAATACACAATGCACTATAGATGCTAAGTAAATAAGTTGTTGGCTTGTGGCAAATTCAAGTTCTGCTTTCTGGAAATGTTTTTTGGAATATTTTTGATCCACGGTTGACTGAATTTATGGATGCAAAGCCTATGGATATAGAGGGCTGACTGTATAACACTCACAATCAGAAAAATATGTGGTATGGCAGCTGTTGGGGATAGGAAGGTTTGGATACCAACAGGTTTAATCTGGATGGGAATCATTCACCTTGCTATGATCCTTGATGTACTTGTGTACTGCATACCATCTGTGCTTGCCTACACTGTGAAGACAACCCAAAAGGCATGCAAACAGGACTAAAATTTTTAACTTTATTATACTAAAATGTCTTTTTCTTCTTGCTATGCTAGAAAGCACATACCACAAATTTTCTTCTCCCTAAGTATGTTTTGTCCTGGCTGAGAAATAGCAACAGATGATTGTTTTTGGACATTCAAGTGCCAAAGTGGATCAAACGCACAGTTGTTCTCAGAGGCGAAAGCTTTCCGGACCTGGGATGGGCCAGTCTGGAACGCCTCACAGAGAATGAGGCATCCAGAAGGCCTCAGTAAACATGAGATTCATCACATTTATGGATAAATAGAAGCAAGGGCTCTGGAGTTGCACAAACTCAGGACTGAAGTAACATATAACAAAGACCTAGGACTGCCACCTATCATTGTCATCTTGAGTGTTCCTGGCCTCAAATAAATAGCAATAATAATACCTGCCCCTTGAGTATTAAATGGGATGATATCAGCAAATCCAAGACATAGGAAAACCCAGAGCAGAGCCTGAGGTCAGCAGGTGCTCAATCTGTATCATTGGTTTTCTTTTGTTTCCCTCTTTCAATCAAGTGTCTAATCTGGGAAAGCAACAGTATAAATGAAATAATAATCAACTGTCTATAACTCATTGAGTTAACATGACCGGAGTACAGGAAGATAGTCTCAACAATCTTTTAGTTTATCCCATTAATTCAGAAGCCCTCATGATATAGTTCAAAACAAGTTTCTATTCTCTGTTCCTTAGTAATGTGTGCTAAGTCACTTCAATTGTGTCCAACTCTGTGTGACTCTATGGACTACAGCCTGCCAGGTTCCTCTGCCCATGGAATTTTCTAGACAAGAATACTGGAATGGATTGCATTTCCTACCTCAGAGGATCTTCCCAACCCAGGCATCAAACCCACATCTCCTGCACTGGCAGACGGAGGCAGGGAGAGGGGGAGGTCCTTTACCACTAGCGCCACCTGGGAAGCCTTCTTTAATAATAGGAAAATAATAATCACTACACTCTGTGTGCTTCATACACCTGAGATCATGAAGCCGCCCTTCAATTCTTTCTTCAGTGTTCCCATCTTAAAATCTTTCATTGCTTTAAACACACTGTGGCTCCTCTGAGCCTTCTGTGAGTTCTCCCCACACCGTAAGGAATCCTCTGAATTCTTTCACACAAGGCAGTCACCTGTCCTATGCATCCCGGTGTTGCCCCTGGAAAATACAACTAATCATTATGTTTCTGAAGGTCACTTGACTTGGGGTAACTGATGGGGTAACGTGTTGGCGTGTGGGTGCTCCCGAGACAGATCCAAGTGTGACCAAGTGTGCCCTCCACATCTGCTTCCATTGTAACCTTTGTCCCTTCCTTTGCGTCATCATTATCAACAGTGTTCAGCAAGCTGATAGCTTCTGAGATTGCATCAGATTCAACATTGCATCAAATCCCATCCTTCAAAAGAGCAGTCCTATCTATGCAGAAGATCTGCTGCCTTCCTTGATTAGCTCTTTTACTTCAGTGCCTCATGGGGCAAAGGAGGAAAGCAACCAAGCAGAGATAATGGAAATCTTCAGTTGTTCAGGTTTTCCTTTGTGCAGGCTAAACTCTGAACCCCACTACCTTCAGGCTAGAAAGCTCAAGTGCATTCTTTCAATAAACATGTCCTGGGCCTAGCACTAAAACCTGGGCTTTCAAAAAGAAGCTAGTCTTGACTTATGGAAGAAAAGAGTATTACCAAGTTCACCACAGTGCAACCTGTTCTACAACACAGGTATGCCCAGGGTGTTACTATAGCTGAGAGGAGCAGGAGAGGACACTGGGCCTGCCCGGACAGGATTCTAGGGGTCGGGCAATTCACACACCTCTCTACTGGCTGCTGAGCAATGAAGGAGCTGACCCTACCGTGTCTCTGGGGGGCTGTGATGTTGCAGTCTGTTAATGCAGTCTGTTTAATACCACCGTCACTGAACTGCTTTGGTTACTGCATATGCATTCATTCTATTCCCTTCCGAGGCTTTCAACCTCATCGTGCTTCCTGCCCTGGAGTGTTGCTTTGACTATCAGGAAAAGAACACTGTAATGACTTGGATGGGCTTCCCTGGTGGCTCAGAGGTTAAAGAGTCTGCCTCCAATGCAGGAGACCCAGGTTCGATCCCTGGGTCGGGAAGATCCCCTGGAGAAGGAAACGGTAACCCACTCCAGTATTCTTGCCTGGAGAATCCCATGGACGGAGAAGCCTGGTAGGCTACAATCCACGGGGTCGCATAGAGTCGGACACGACTGAGCGACGGAACGGAACGGAATGGAATGACTTGGATGGAGCAAACAAAAAGGCAGGAATGGCCTGCTTGCTGAAAGGAACTAGAAAAGCGGGTGTGGAGCCATTACCAGAAGTGCCAAAGGTGACCAGGCCCTTGGTGGTCCCAGCCGGCGAGTGACTGCCCTGTGGGTGCCCACATGCATCCCCATCAGCTGCAACTAAGTACGGTTTATCTTCTGATCATTGTTTATCCCCCACCCCTGGCCTCACCCATTTCTAGTGGTAGAATATTCATCAAGAGTGGTTTTTAACCTTTCACAGGCCACGCAACTCTTTGGGAAAATGGTGAATTTCAAGGATCCCTTCTCCAGAAAATTTCTCAGAAGCACATAACCATAAAATATTATACACACCTTTTGGAGATTCACAAACTCCTGAAGCCCATACATGGATTACGAGGAGGGGCATACTGTTCAGTTTGAATGTTTTTTATTTTCTATCTTGTGCCAAGCACCTCGGAGAACCCACCTCAGACTCAACTTGTCACCATTCTCAGTGTCAAACTCTTTTCCATGCCCAACTACATTATCAGCAACCAGAGGGTACATGTGGATTGTAACTTAATCATCTTTTATTTCCGGCTTCTAGTAAAGTCCTTATTCTGGAGAAAAAGAGTCCACTGAGTGAAACAGACACAAATTCAGATAATTTTATCACTGAAATCCTAATGGTCAACCTTATGGGATGAGCAACTTTAAGCTAAATCCCAGAGGAGGGACAGCAGTAAATGAGAAAAGTTAGAGGTGGACATTACAGGCAGAGGGGTACGCAGCCAGGAAATAGCATGTACTAGGAATGAAGTAATTCAGGATTCATGGTGACTGAAAAGACAGGCAGGAAGAACCTGTAAGAGTTGAGGAGGAAGCAGTAAAGAAAGCCGAGGTTATAGAAGGCACTGAATAAGGTGTGAAAGTGAAGTCATTCAGTTGTGTCCGACTCTTTGTGACCCCATGGACTGTAGCTTACCAGGCTCCTCAGTCCATGGAATTTTCCAGGCAAGAGTACTGGAGTGGGTTGCATTTCCTTCTCCAGGGGATCTTCCCAACCCAGGAATTGAACCCGGGTCTCCCGCACTGCAGGCAGGCGCTTTACCATCTGAGCCACCAGGGAAGCCTGAATGAGGTGTAAGGGAACCCAAATTTATTTTGTAAAGGTAGGAAGTCACTGAAAAGACATTTTTTTTCTTTCCTATTTGAAAGTAATAGATGATAGTTGTAGAAAATGGGGAAAAGTCAAACATTTAGAACCCTACCATACTGAGAAAACCACTAATACTATTCTTTCATCATATATATGTGTGGTTGCCTAGTGGTTAGGATCACTGGCTTTCACTACCATGGTGGTAGTGGTTGAGTCCCTAAGTCATGTCCAACTCTTGCGACCCCATGGACTACAGCTTGCCAGGCTCCTCTGGAGATGGAATTCTCCAGGCAAGAATACTGGAGTGGGTTGCCATTTCCTTCTTCAGGAGATCTTCCTGACCCAGGGATCGAACCTGGGTCTCCTGCATTGCAGGAAAGTTTCTTTACCAACTGAGCTATCGGAGAAGCCAGTGACCCAGATTAAATCCCTGTTTGGGGAACTGAGATCCAGCAAGTTGTGTGACCAGAGGGAAAAAAAGAAAGAAAGAAAAAAACTAGAGAGAGAGTGAGAACAAAAGTGGACCCAGATTGATACTTTAAGTAACACCAGGGTTTCAAGTTGAGCAGAGGAAGCAGGAGACCAAGAAGGAAGAAACAGTGAGACACAGAGCAGAAAGAATACTGAGACCATCCTGCCCTTGAACTTCTTAGGAAGAATTTTTTTTTTTGATTCGAAGGTCGTTCAGTCGACTTCAATGATTAAACAAAATCAGATTAAAAAGTCCATGATGAGGATAGGAATTTACATCTCCTGGCTGCCTCTCCGAGCTTTATCCACCGGCCATATGGAGTTGACGATTAATATTCAGTAGGAAGTAGATTTATAATCATGTGCCTGCCATTCAAATGTGAGAAGAAATGTTTTCTTCTCAGTACACCCAATAATACATTAATACATCTCCAGTTTAAAATACATTTATGAATAACATTATACATTTTATAAGTTTCCTGGCAAGAATGATAATAGAACAATCTATTTTCACTGCTATGTGAAACAAAAAAAGAGGAATGAAAGGTTCAGTTAATCAAGGAATTTAATATGCTTCATAATAAATATCAAACAGTCATTACTTGGCCTATACCAAGGGTGGTGGAGGTCAAAAGACGATTGTAACAGCAAGAGTCGGTGCCCATATTTATTCTCTGTCAGTTGCTCACATTTGCATAAAACGTCTCCTCTACTCATGAATTTTTTACCACATTAGAAAGCTAGAAATCAAATTTGCTTTTTCTGATTTATATATGGGGAGTAATAATAAGATTTTGTAATGATTAACAGTAGGAACAATCAAATAAATGGAAAACACCAGCCCTTCCAAGGTACCAACACAACAACCAAAAGACAGATAGGAAAATAAATTACCTTCACTGCCTCAGGTAAAGACTGGATGGCTTAGAAAGCCAGCAAAGGGGCAGAATTTGAAAGGATTACTGTGTCAGTTTTTGATACATCCAGGAAAGGTCAAATACAGTGAATTCTTTATCTTCTGTCATTTTTGCCAATAGTATGTATGTGTACACAACATATGCACACTCAACTTGATGGCAGTGTGATCATAAAAAGAGAGGCAATAACTTCAAGATTATAGTGGCAAGATGTGGGCTAGAAGGAGATGTAAGCACTATCTATCCAGGAACTGATGCAGTCATAATTTCCTCTCTTGATAACCACCCGGAACTGGGGGTCACACCTAGTAGATACCAAAATTTAATAAAATGACTTATACAAGTGAGCTTATTTACAAACCAAAAATAGAGTCACAGATGCAGAAAATAAATTTATGGTTACCAAGGGGGATACTAAAGAGTCAGGCACGACTGAATGACTAACACACAAGGCGGGTAGGGGGAGGGATAAACTGGGAGATTGGGCTTGATATATAGACACTACCATATATAAAATGCTGCTGTGTTGTTATTTAGTTGCTAAGTTGTATCTGACTCTTTGCAACTTCATGGACTGGAGACCACCAGGCTCCTCTGTCCATGGAGTTTCCCAGGTAAGAACACTGGAGTAGGTGCCATTTCCTTCTTCAGAGGATCTTCCAAATCCAGGGATCAAACCTGTGTCTCCTGTATTGGCAGGCAGATTCTTTACCACTGAGCCACCAGGGAAGTGTCCCCATATATAAAATAGATAAGTAATAAGAACCTACTATATAGCACAGGGAATACTCTTCAATGACCTATAAGAAATGGAATGTAAAAAAAAGTGGATACATGTATATGTATAACTGATTCACTTTGCTGAACAAACTAACATCATAAATCAACTACACTCCAATAAAAATTAATTTTAAAATAAATAACTTTAGGATGATCTTTCCTAAATTGAGTATCCTATGATTCCATGATAATTCCTTTAGGAATAACGTCTGTTACAATTACCTCCAGCAACATTTCTGCTTTTAATGAAGGAAAGAATTCCAAGAAGAGGGAAAATATGGTAATGATGGCTAATCATCTCTAAATGTTCAAAGGTGAGCAAGATTAAGGGCTTCCAATACATTCACTTCAGTTCAGTCGCTCAGTCGTCTCCGACTCTTTGTGACCCCATGAATCACAGCACGCCAGGCCTCCCTGTCCATCACCAACTCCCGGAGTTCACTCAAACTCATGTCCATCGAGTTGGTGATGCCATCCAGCCATCTCATTCTCTGTCATCCCCGTCTCCTCCTACCCCCAATCCCTCCTAGCATCAGACTCTTTTTCAGTGAGTCAACTCGTCGCATACTCAATAAATACCAGAATAATAAAATCAGGGAAGGAAGGAGAGAGGAAAGAATAAACAACTAAATGATAGGGGGCAGGGGGAAGGATGCTATAAAATTAAGAACATTCTAGTAAACAGGAATAAAGTTTTACTGAGTTTGATGATCTGGACAGGCAACTTAATTTTTACTGTCTACAATGTGTAAGAAACATTTATCATGGCAAGTTTAAGTAAAAAATGAGCTTATTCTAAACTATTAAGTATATAAAAGAGTTACTAGTTTGATAACTCAAATCTTGACAGGGTTATAAAATATGATTATCTCATGGCATAATATTTAGATTAAAAATATACACTAAAATCACAGAACTAGGAAACTTTACGCATTCAAATACATTGAGTTTATCTGTTTACAGAAGAACTCGGCCATAATGGAATTTCTATTTCATTTTCAACTGATAACTGGGTTTCATTGTTTGTATTTACAATTTTGAGAAATATCCACAATTCATTTAATCATAAGAATAGCTACTGAAAAGAGTGAAATGTCACCATTTTATATGCACTCCAAAGTGTGATAAACACTTGATTAACCAAACTAAAAAAAACAACAAAACAAAACCACAAATTATTGATACTAAACTATATTTATTTAAAAAAAAAAAAACTTAAAATGTGACAATAAAGAGTTGGTTCTTTAAGTACAAGTAGTTTTAGCATTTTCATGCCTTCAACGAACCTGCCCAGTCCTGTGCAGCCCAGTCTTCTGGGAAAGAGGCTGCACCGTGGTCAAAAAAATGGCCTCTGGAGCCAGACGGCCTGGGTTCAATTCCCAGCTCAACCACTTGCTGATATTATGACCTTGACAAGTTACTTCATCATTCTGTGTCAGTTTCTTCACCTATAAAAATGGAATCATAAGAGCACCTAACCAACCAAAGCTCTCGTGAGGAGTAAATGCATGAACGTGAAGGACATAAAAAGAGCTCCTACAACACAGCTGTTGTTCAGTTGCTCAGTGGTGTCTGACTCTCTTTGTAACTACATGGACTGTAGCACACCAGACTTCCCTGTCCTTCACTGTCTCCCAGAGTTTGCTCAAACTCATGTCCACTGAGTCAGTGATGTGATCCAACCACCTTATCCTCCGTCACCCCTTCTCCTCTTGCCCTCAATCTTTCCCAGCATCAGGGTCTCTTGGAATGAGTCGGCTCTTTCTATCAGGTGGCCAAAGGATTGGAGCTTCAGCTTCAGCACCAGTCCATATAATGAATATTCAGGGTTGATTTCTTTTATGACTGGTTGGATCTCCTAGATGTCCAAGGAACTCTCAAGTCTTCGCCAAAACCACAGTTTGAAAACAATTCTTCAGCATTCAACTTTATGGTCTAACTCTCACATCAGGACATGATTACTGGAAAAACTATACCTTTGACTATAAGGACCTTTGTCAGCAAAGTGGTGTCTCTGCTTTTTATCACGCTGTCTAGGTTTGTCATAGCTTTTCCTACAAGGAGCAAGCATCTTTTAATTTCATGGCTACTGTCACTATCCGCAGTGATTTTGGAGCCCAAGAAAATAAAGTCTGTCACTGTTTCCATTGTTACCTCTTCTATTTGCCACGAAATGATGGGACCAGAAGCCATGATCTTCATTTTTCATATATTGAGTTTTAAGCCAGCTTTTTCAGTCTCCTCTTTCACCTTCATCAGGAGGCTCACAGTATATACTCAATAAAGATTGGATTATTATTATAGTTTATTATAATTATTGTTATCATCACCTTTATTAAAACTATTACCTATTTTGTGGGCTTTCCATGAAACAAAAATCAACTCAGGTCTGAGTACTCTGGTCCAACTAATAAGCAGTTCTCACAGAACACCATATGTCCACCATTAGTGTCTAGGATCTGTGCATGATTTTGGTGAACTGTAAGACACTTATTAGTCAAAGGCTAGTAAGGGGTAGATACAGGTCTGGACCAGGTATTCTAACTCTTGCCGATGCTCCTGTTTCTCATGGCGGTTTCTAATCTTGGTAGACTTTCAGTAAACCACAGCAACAGGCTCAAAAATAAAGCTATAAGTAAATAAATAACCCACCAATGTATATATTTCCCCACAGACCACAATAAAAGCAAGGGAGATATACTGAAGACATCCAGTTGCAAGTTTTATGGCCTCAATTCTTTAGCCATGTGTGTTCTCCATGTGAAAGTAAAACAGGAAAAGTAGTCATCACTCAGCCAAAGCCATGTTCTAGCACGTACTACCTGCAGGCAACCACCAGTAACGCCGCATGCTTTCTCTCCTCCTACTTCATGGCCTACTTCCAAGAGGTGTGGACAACTGTGCTACAAACCTGAGTTTCCAGAATCTTGGAGTAACCTTCCCCAACTCTTTAAGACTTCAACTCAGAAGTCTTTCCCTACTGACTTCTCCTTTCTGTACCATCCAGTATGCATCAACTCCCTCATTCATAAGACAAGAGAGTTTTCTGGAATAAAAACATGCAGAGTTCTGAAGTGCTTTCGAAAAACTAAAATATAAACCAAGTATGACTAGCCTCATGATAGGAGTTATTAATGTACAATTATGCAATCAGCAAGCTGTGGGGGGGGGATCAGATATTATCTAAACTCCTTATTGTATAGGTAAGGAAACTATGATACTGGTCGCCTGTAGCCAAAATAACAACTCATTCAAAGCAACTTAATGTATTCATATAACTTTTAAGGCACTCATTAAGGAAATACTTATTTACACATTTTGACATTTTAATGTTGTGAGAGGCTAATCATCTAAATCCAGGTTGTTAATAATACTGTATCCCTTCTAACTTATAATCACGTGCAAATTTAGAATAATACTTAACCTTTCTAAATCCTGGGCTTCTTCCATGGACCCACATTTCACACTGTGTCATTACTAATGGCATCAATGTACTTCTCAAAAATTACTTTCAAACAATGAAAAACTGTGTGTTTAAGCTTTCTGGATTCTGTCTTCTCTTCTCTGCAACTGCATCAGGTCAGGAACTTGGACGGACATGAGATGCATGGTCTGGACTCCTGACTTCAACCAAGAAAGCCCAGCAGGACACAGCAGGGTGAAGACATTCTACAAGATGGTAAAAGAATCTGCCTGCAATGCAGGAGACCTGGGTTTGATCCATGGCTTGGAAAGATCCCCTGGAGAAGGGAACGGCTACCCACTCCAGTATTCTTGCCTGAAGAATTCCATCAGATGAGCCTGGAAGGCTACAGTTTATGGTGTGGCAAAGAGTCAGACATGACTGAGCGACTTTCACTTTCACACATCTTTTCCTAAGATATCCTCTTACATTTACTACAGGGAACTCTTCCATTATTATATGTTTGGCAACCTACGCACATGTTAAGTCACTTCAGTCATGTTCGACTCTTTGTAACCCTATGGACTGTAGCCCTCCAGGCTCCTCCATCCACAGGATTCTCTGAGGCAAGAACACTGGAGTGGATTGCCATGCCCTCCTCCAGGGGATCTTTCTGACCCAGGAATTGAACCTGTGTCTTTTATGTCTTCTGCATTGGCAGGTGGGTTCTTTAGTTTCACTTGAGAAGCCCAAGGTAAGTCAAAAGTAAATTCATAGACAAATAAACAAGGAAAAATTTTATTTTTCAATTCTGTATTTCTTACACACAAATTGAAGTTGGTAGAATCAGACTATGAAAACATTTAAACACTTTTAAGGGGCAGAAGTAAGAAAGCTATACAGCATGTCTACATATACATGGGGAAATATCCAGAGAGATATAACCCAAGACCAATTTTAACCAGACAATATAGATCATGAAATACCAATCCATTCTGATTAGCTGGTGCCTGTGCCATACTGGCTCTGAAGTAATTTTATTTAATTTATATTTTATTAAACATAAATGTTTAACTCCTGATATGAAGAAAATGTTGGTAAACATTTTAGGTGCTATCATTTTGTGTCTTCCTCTGTGTTTTCGCATCTTCTTCCAGTGACAATGTAATTTTTATGCCATTAAGCAAACGTGATGTTAAATAATCCACACTATAGCATGTTCTCTACTTGCTGAAAGGATCTTAACTTATGTTATGCTCATCTATAGAACATCTCACTATAATAAAGCAAAGAAATTTTTTTGACAGAACAAGGAAGAGTGGCCACTTTTAAAAATAGAGTTTTTCATAAAAAGCTAATTACCAAAAGACACAATAAGTGTTAATAAAAGGCTAATAAAAGTGTTGATATCTTCAGTATCTGCAGAGAGTAAAGCAAGAACAGTACAATGATAACTTTTTTCCCTGAGCAAGTCTCAAGAGAAAGACATCAGCATCTGAATGAGCCAGGAATCCTCTGCTATACGAAGTTTCCACAAATCCCCAAAGCTAACTTAGAGAAAGAGATTATAAAGACCAGGTCCTTACTGTAATTTGTCCCTTCAGGGACAAAATTTTTATTTATATTTAGGTGTGTCAATGAACAAACCATTATCTATAAAGTGTAATGAAATAAGACAACGTAACATTTTTAAAAATTAAAGTAAATGTTGTTTCCCCCACTATTTCCTTGGGCAGAGGAGCTGGCAGCCTAGAGTTCATAGGGTTAGAAGAGTTGGACGTGGTTTACCAACCATCACCATCACCACCACCATTTCCTAGTTCACTTTGAGCCTCAGTAAAAATGTGAGAGTTCTTCGGACTCACAGTGGGTGAATGAATGCCCTGCTGCGGTGGCTGGAGCAAGCGCCCTGCTCTCAGGTTTTTATGGGCCTGGGCAACAAAATTCCTTCACAGCAGCAAAACGAGTATTTAATGAGGACCCTGACTGTCAGCCAAATTTCAGCATGTGCCTCTGTCCAGGAAGCAAAGGAGAGAGGTCATTTCTTATACATTATAGCTAATTAAAGCAGTAGCTTAAAAAAATATCCAAAATAGAACGCTGAAATTTTAAAAATCACCTAGACTTCTAAAAAAATGAAAATGATTAAGCACCTTTGGAGATACAGATATGTTTATGTTTAGAGATTTCTGACCACTTGCCTATAATATCTGGCTATTAATTTCTTTAAACCCTTTACAACGTCACCTGTTATGTTCAGAATAAATACAGGGTCTCCAGGAGAGATGAGTTCAAAGTGTTTTATTTAACTTCAGTATTACAGAAACATGATGCATCAGATCAGGCGGTTTGGCTGTTTAACAACAAATTACCCTCAGTTTTCCAATTGCTGAAATAATCTCTTCATGGTAATTTGTGTGCTCAGCCAGATAAAGCCAGCACTTCCCCCAGGTTCTCCACTTCAATTAACCAAACAGAAATAAGAAGGCTGGATCATTAACTATTAGAGAAATGCAAATTGAAACTACAATGGGGCACCACATCACACAGGTGAGAATGACCTGTATTAAACACTCTATATAATAAACACTGAAGAGTGGAGAAAAAGGAACAAACTCTCCTATACTGTTGACAGGAATGTAAACTGGTGCAGCCACTATGGACAAAAACAGTATGGAGGTTCCTCAACAAACTAAAATGAGTTACCATATGATCCATCAATCCCATTCCTGGACATATATTTAGACAAAACTATAATTCCGAATGGAGAAAGCAAGAGAGTTTCAGAAAAACATCTATTTCTGCTTCATTGACTATGCCAAAGCCTTTGACTGTGTCGATCACAATAAACTGTGGAACATTCTGAAAGAGATGGGAATCCCAGACCACCTGACCTGCCTCTTGAGAAACCTGTATGCAGGTCAGGAAGCAACAGTTAGAACTGGACATGGAAAAACAGACTGGTTCCAAATAGGAAAAGGTGTACGTCAAGGTTGTATATTGTCACCTTGCTTATTTAACTTATATGCAGAGTACATCATGAGGAATGCTGGGCTGGAAGAAGCACCAGGCTGGAATCAAGATTGCTGGGAGAAATATCAATAACCTTAGATATGCAGATGACACTACCCTTATGGCAGAAAGTGAAGAGGAACTCAAAAGCCTCTTGATGAAAGTGAAAGAGGAGAGTGAAAAGGTTGGCTTGAAGCTGAACATTCAGAAAACAAAGATCATGGCATCTGGCCCCATCACTTCATGGGAAATAGATGGAAAAACAGTGGAAACAGTGTCAGACTTTATTTTTTTGGGCTCCAAAATCACTGCAGATGCTGACTGCAGCCATGAAATTAAAAGACGCTTGCTCCTTGGAAGGAAAGTTATGACCAACCTTGATAGTATATTAAAAAGCAGAGACATTACTTTGCCAACCAAGGTCCGGCTAGTCAAGGCAATGGTTTTTCCCATGGTCATGTATGGATGTGAGAGTTGGACTGTGAAGAAAGCTGATCGCCGAAGAATCGATGCTTTTGAACTGTGGTGTTGGAGAAGACTCTTGAGAGTCCCTTATACTGCAAGGAGATCCAACCAGTGCATTCTAAAGGAGATCAATCCTGGATGTTCATTGGAGGGACTGATGCTAAAGCTGAAACTGCAATACTCTGGCCACCTCATGCGACGAGTTGACTCACTGGAAAAGACTCTGATGCTGGGAAAGGTTGGGGGCGGGAGGAGAAGGGGACGACGGAGAATGAGATGGCTGGATGGCATCACCGACTCTGTGGACATGAGTTTGAGTGTACTCCGGGAGTTGGTGATGGACAGGGAGGCCTGGCGTGCTGTAATTCATGGGGTCGCGGAGAGTCAGACACGACTGAGTGACTGAACTGACTGACTGACTGATAATTCCGAAAGACAGTCACACCCCTATGTTCACAGCAGCACTACTCACAGTAGCCAAGACATGCTAACAACCTACATGTTCATCAACAGATGAATGGATAAAGATGTGGTACATATATACAATGGAATGGTACTCAGCCATAAAAAGAATGAAATAATGCCATTTTCAGCCACATGGTTGGACATAGAGATTATTATACTAAGAGAAGTAAGTCAGAAAGACAATACCATATAATACCACTTACATATGGAATCTTATTGTGATACAAATGAATTTATCGATGAAAGAGAAACAGACTTACAGACATAGAGAATAGACTTGCCAAGGCAAAGGGGGTAGGGGAGAGATGGATTGAGAATTTGGGATTGGCAGACACAAATTACATATAGGATGGATAAACAACAAGATCTTACTGCATAGCACAAGGAAATATATTCAACGTCCTGTAATAAGCCATACTGAAAAATATGGAAAAGAAGTATATATGTATAACTGAATCACTTTGCTGTACAGCAGAAATTAACACAACATTGTTAATTAAATACACATCAATAAATTTTTTTAAAAAAGAAAAAAATAAGTTTGGGAAACAACTTGTTCATTTCACCCCCTGTCAAACCTTTGGAAATATGCTCTCAAGCTCCACTTTTCAAGATCTTAGTACTCTTTTTATTGTATAATAATAGTAAAGCTTAAACGGTTGAGGGACCTTGAGATGTAAACTGAACAAATAAAAGTTTATAAAAATTAAATGAACAAGAAAACATTTCCAGAGAATGGTCAAGAAAAAATGAATGGAGAACAGGGTATTAATTTCGGTAACCACCATTCTCTCCTAAGGCATAAGGATGATTTTTCTATCCTGCCAAGATTCTGAGAAGGCTAAATTTAAAACAGCAAGTTTTACCACAGGTGAACAAACTTTACCATCCATGGTGAATGGGACGATAGCAACTTTAAAATATGGCCATTAATTCTCTGAAACTTCTCTCATTAGGTGATGGAAGGCTGTGTCCCCTCCCCTTGAATCTGGGTGGAATGGTGACTGCTTCCTCCAAATAGAGTATGATGGAAACAGTGCTTGTGAATTCAAAGGTCACGCAGGTCCCTTCTCATCCATGTGAACATGGGGCTCTGAGCCCTGAGTTCCCCTATCATAAGCCCCACTACCCTGAGGCTGCCAAGCTGATGGACAGCTCCAGCTGAGCTCAGCCTTCCAGACTCCCTGCCACGGTTAGACAAACATGAGTGAAGCCGTCTGGGACATGACTGTCTGCCAGCTGGGCACTACTCACCGAGCCATGGCTGAATGTCTGTGTAAAGTCACATGGTTATTGTTCTAAGTCACTAAGCTTTAGAAGAGTTTGTTATGTAGCAACTATGTAGAGAATCACAGAATTTGGAAGGTGCTTTGAAGATCTCCAGGTGAAACACTGTTTGCTATTTGCTTTCAAGGAAACAGATCCAGATTAGTTAAGTGTCCAAGGTCTCTTGTTAGCAATTGGGTTAAAACTAAAAAAACAGGTTTTGGGGCTCCCAGGTCTGTTCTTTCAAAGAGCCCACCTTGGTTTCATCACATCCCATCTCCACATTTTTATTCTGTTGTTGTGGGAACTCAAAGAGTAGTTTAGGGCATGTCCTTAGAAGTTGTGTCTTCCATTAAAAATTACAGACAATCTGACATGTTTTCTTTCTCATGCCTTTATCTTAAACATTTCCCTTGGGTGAAACTGGGAAGAATTACTATTTGGAGAGTCTGAAATAAAAGTTCTAACCAGAATTTGCTTCAAATTCTGGTAGTGTTAGCTTCAAAAGGTATGCCTAACGTTTCACCTCTATTCTCATTTCACGTGAAATATCTTCAGGGTAAACCTTGGTGGCACTTTTGATAAAAGAAATTTTCACATATTGCAATACAGGGAAGACATTCTGCCTTCTTCATGAGTTAACTTGAATTTGATACTAATTAAAACAGCCTGTTTGTGGCCTATCAAACACACATTGTACATCTGCTTTAATTATTAGAGAGCCGCTACACGTGCCGGCGGTGGGGAGTAGTTGGTGGAGACAAAACAGCAGGATGGTACTCTGATGGGGCTGCCGACTTTGGACTGTCCGCTTTCGTCTGGGAAATCGGGACGCGACGGCTTAGCGACCTGCGGGCGGAGCTGCAGAAGTGGAACCTGGACACGGGCGGCAACGAGTGTCCCGATAGAACGGCTGTAGGAGGTGAGGCGGCCCGGGGCCCCGGGGTGGCGCCAGAGGCTGAGGAACTTCCGCGGCCCGACTGTCAGGGACCGCGGGGCCGGGCTGTGAGACCCAGGACTGACACTGCCCTTGCTGTGCCTGGCGCCTCCTCTCCAGCCGGGGGTCTCAAGACGCGGAAAGCCCATCGATGGTAGCCCTGAGCTTGACTTCCTGGGTTCAGATCTCAAGTCTCAGCTCTGCCAGTTTCAAGCTGTGTGACCTTGGAGAAGTCTTTTAACTTTCTGATGCCTCAATATCCTCAACTGTAAAATGGGGATGCAAATAGTACCTATCTCAGGATTATCTTTCAGGATAATTAATTTATCAGGATTAAAATAATAGTCAGTGCTTCACTGAAGTATTTAGGAAATGCTCTAAAATGTTAGCTGTTACTCTTAATAAGTGTATGTGTGCTAAATCTCTTCAGTTGTGTCCAAGTTTTTGTGGCCCTGTGGACTGTTGCCCTCCAGGCTCCTCTGTCCAAGAGATTTTCCAGGCAGGAATACTGGAGTGGGTTGCCAAAAGCTCCTCCAGGGGATCTTGCTGACCTAGGAATCAATATGTATCATAATTTGCTTAACAATTCTTGTAGACGAAAAGGTGCCATATGCTTTTTTGTTATCAATAATTTTAACACCTGAAAGCTTCCTCTCACCATCCCCTCACCCACTGCCCCGTGCCTCCATGGACTAGATACTACCCTGCCTTTGCATAAATTCTAAGAAGTAGCGATATTGTGCTAAAAGAGGTAGGAAGATTCTACGGCCCATGGTATCTACTTTTGACTATTGCTATACATCTCCCCGAACCCAACAAAGTGATTCTGAAAAGTTGTGGGTGAAACACGTTTGTGTCTGGTTGAGAAATCCTATAGATGGGCAGGATGTGCTTTCTACATTAAGCAATCTGGGGCAAATGTTTCTACAACATGGAAAGTTAAATGGTATATGTTTATTAAAGTCTTTCTATGATGACACTCTTATGCAGGGCACAAAAATGTGTAAAACCTGTTCTCTGCGTAAGCCAAGCCTTTCACAGTATAATGTGTATACACACACATATGCACAGATATATACATTAATTAACACAAATTTGTAGTGCTGAGAAAGATTCTCTTGGGATTGAAATAAAGAGAAGGTGCGTTGGGATATTTAGAGAATTATCAGCTATTAATTTAGATTTTGCTAATACAGTAATTCCCCTACATATGAACCTGTAAGTTGCAAACTTTCAAAAAGATGCAAATGTGTGCCAACCCTTGTATGCCCCTGTTGTACTGTACTACTGTACTTTTCAAGGCACTGTACTGTAAGATTACAAACATTTTATTTTTTGTGTTTGTTTTTAATGTACGTATGATTTGTATGGAAAGGATCATGAACCTATTATAGTACAGTACTGTATAGTTGATTGTGTTAGCTGGGTACTTAGGCTAACTTTTTGGACTTACCAACAAATTGGATTTATGAACACACACTTGGAAAGGAGCTCATTTGTATGTAGGGGAATTACTCTAAAGAATTTTATCCAGGGTAAAAACTCTTCGGACTGACTCAGTGAATTAGCTGGGACTCTCCATTCTAGTCCTGGCTCTCTGCAGTCAGCTCATGCTCTTGAGTTTCCATCAGTAGTTGAGGGAACCATATTTTTTGAACCATTTAAACACAGTTAAACCATTCTAAGCTTGTGAGCCATACATAAATACATGGTAGTTCAGATGTGGTCCATGGACCACAGTTTGCTAATCTCTGATCCAATCTAAAGTCTTCATTTTCCAGTTCAGAAGCATAAAGCCCAGAGAAAGGGAATGACTTCCTGAAGAACACACAGTGTTCCTGGAAGACCTGGGACAGGGAACAAGCCTCATGGTTCCCAGAGTCTGGCTCTGTCCACTACCCTAAACCAACCCAAGCACAGACCACACAGAGATGGAAGGTACCTAACACATCACCTGCTCCAGTCCTCTGGTTTTGAAGATGAGGCTCGAAATGAATCATTTCAAGACCCTACCTTGAAGTCATACGTGTGAGGCCTTACCTTTATCTCCATCCTGTTCATTGGAGATTTTCTTCAGGTCGATGAAGTGGGTTGCCAGCACTATATCATTCATGCTGCCTTCATCCCACACCTGGATTTTTACCCTCCAACACAATGGAGGAAACATTTCCTTGAAGACCACCTGTTCATGCCACACGGGATCGGCACAGTTCTTCTGCACCGTGGTTCGCCCCTAAACATGAAGCCAGGAGGGTGTGAACCATTGAAGGAAAGGCAAGAGGCCCTTGACCGACTAAAGAAAGCTCTTCACGTCAAGTGGTATCTTTGGCATAAGTTATTTTAAACACCTCTTACTTGGCTTGGACCCACATCAAGAAAATCACCAAACTATCCATCTGAACTCCCCACTCCCCCAGTTTGACATTATCCATTGGCTACTTGTGGTTTTTTAAAATAAATAATTGATTGATTTTTGGCAAAAAAAAAAAAAAAAAGAAAATCCCATGGATGGAGGAGCCTGGTGGGCTGCAATCCGTGGGGTCGCTGGGGGTCGGACACAACTGAGCGACTTCACTTTCACACATTGGAGAAGGAAATGGCAACCCACTCCAGTGTTCTTGCCTGGAGAATCCCAGGGAAGGGGGAGCCTGGTGGGTTTCCATCTATGGGGTCAAACAGAGTCGGACACGACGAAGTGACTTAGCAGCATTATTATAACCAGTAAATATATTAATAGATATAAAATATGTGTAATTATACATGGTGCTTAATATATGTTCCTCTTTTTATACAACTGTTTAGTGTTTAACACTGATAGGTATACAGCAGACAATTAAATTCTGGTTGATGGATTTCATTAGAAAGTAGGATGGAACAAACCCACATGGAATCATCTGGTATACCATCATAGGCAGCAAGGCTGTAACAACCCGAACCCTGCTTGGTCTACTTTTAAACATTCTTAGGGAAAAGTCTATATTTGGAACACATTAAGTGTTTAACAATCTATACCACTATCCTAATTATAGGAATGAATTCCCTGAATCTGCTAGGATTCCCTCTATATCCATTTTCCATAGCTGGCCTCTCTACATTATTACAGGCTGCTGGTCAGCTTTCTTTTCTAAAGCCCAACAACTTCAGCCCCATTACTCTGGCCTCAGGGTTAGCAATGTTTATTTTGTTTGAATTCCCAAGTGTAGAAATGTTTCAGGCACTATACTGACCCAGGTTAAAAAAATCCTGAAAAACTCAAAGAGGATTACACTGGAAAGTGCAAGAAACCCAAAAACCACAAAGTAACTTCCGATAGGTTTCAGTCTTGTACTCACTGGCACCAAAAAATGTCGCTGATACAATTCTGATCAAAACTATTTACTGCAGAAGGTAAATGAATATATTCATTTTATTCATCCCTATTACAATATTATGAAAAGTGAGCCCTAGTACAAACTGAATAAAGTCCCCCGAGGAATAAAATCAATTATAGACATACTGTGTACTTACACTCAGACTTGGAAATTCAACACTTTAAGCTAATTTCCCTCTTGATATTTTCAGATTTAATTCAATAACCAAGTGCTGCTTATTAGTAATATTAATGTACCATATGCTATCTCTGTCATCTTAATAATCTTCTTGATTTTTTTTTTTTACTAAAATGTCAATCTAACTTCTGGAATCCTACCCAAGAGAATCTATGCAAAATTACAATGAACATATTCATTCTATAGACATAATAATTAGCCATGAACCCACGCATGAATGCCTATAATTAATTTCTTGTATATATTATAATAATTTTACTTGAAATTATAAAATTTGCATAATTTGGCTAATATAAACAGTTCAAGGCACTGTACAAACTCCTTTATGTACATTTTCTCATTTTATCTTTACAAAGAGAGAAAATAGCTCAGGGAATCACCAACTTACTTAAGTTTGCACAACCAGTAAGCATCAGAGCAAACATTTTAATTCAGTCATCCTAACAGTGGAAACAGTGTCAGACTTTATATTTTTGTGCTCCAAAATCACTGCAGATGCTGATTGCAGCCAGGAAATTAAAAGACGCTTGCTCCTTGGAAGGAAAGTTATGACCAACCTTGATAGTATATTAAAAAACAGAGACATTACTTTGCCAACCAAGGTCCGGCTAGTCAAGGCAATGGTTTTTCCCATGGTCATGTATGGATGTGAGAGCTGGACTGTGAAGAAAGCTGATCGCCGAAGAATCGATGCTTTTAAACTGTGGTGTTGGAGAAGACTCTTGAGAGTCCCTTATACTGCAAGGAGATCCAACCAGTCCATTCTAAAGGAGATCAATCCTGGGTGTTCATTGGAGGGACTGATGCTAAAGCTGAAACTGCAATACTTTGGCCACCTCATGCGACGAGTTGACTCACTGGAAAAGACTCTGATGCTGGGAAAGGTTAGGGGCGGGAGGAGAAGGGGACGACGGAGAATGAGATGGCTGGATGGCATCACCGACTCTGTGGACACGAGTTTGAGTGTACTCCGGGAGTTGGTGATGGACAGGGAGGCCTGGCGTGCTGTGATTCATGGGGTCGCGGAGAGTCGGACACGACTGAGCGACTGAACTGAACTGAATTGATCAGAAAACCTTCCCAACAAGACTTTTCTGCTGCTTTACACTGGAGAGGTATTTGAAAAACACTTGTGGTAACACAATAAAAAATCAGATTAACCCAGGGAAATATCTTTTCTATAAAGAGCTGTCAACACCACCAACACAAGGCAAGAGAGGGCTCTAATGAGCCTCCTCCCTCAAAGAAAAATCAACTTTAATGTTTCATTTGTTTTTAAGACAGAACAATAGAAAAGATATTATGACTCCAATTTTTATATTAAGAAAGAGCAAACATAAAACTATTAAGTTACTGTGACTATTAAAAATTACACTTCAGTACTGTGAACTAACTGGTTATCTCACCACAGTTTCAGTTTCAGAATTTAACAATACAAAAGTTCAAAAGAAATTTTTCTTTATGTGGCTTAAATAACTCCACTCTTGGGGGCTCATCAACAGACCCTGTGACTCTTGTCCACAATGGTGGTTACAGAGGTGGGTATATAATCTCATCAGTGTTATTTGGTGGGATTTCTAGGGCTAAGAAGTTACCCGAATGTTTCCTTTCTGTGGATGATGTGGTAACACAAAGTGGGAAACCAGCACTGTCCTCAGCTACAGTGGGAGAGCTGGTGCAGCTGAGAGTCCCTTCCATATGACCCGAGGGAAAGGCTGGCTCCTGGAACTAAAACCACCCCTGAACCTTTCACTTCTTGTACTAATAAATTCCCTTGATTATTCAGGCCATTTGATTAGACTTCCTGTCCCCTGTGACCAAAGATTCCTAATTAAAACAGAAAATCAAAAGTCAAGAAACATAAAGAACACATATATAACAAAAACATTCTCTATTCCTCTCTAGTCTTCCCCAAATACAGCCACACAAGGGAATCCACTGTCATGAACACATTTTAAACCAGATGGACCTTAGGATTGCCAGTGTGGGAGCAGATGATGACAGCACGATCCAAAAGGCAGCACTGTTAGTGAACATACAGCCTGTGCAATTGACAAATCTTAATGCAGGAGTTCTCTATCATAATCCTCCCAGTCTCACTGAACTGGCAATTCAGTCCTTTCGGATCAACAAGTCCCTTAAGAGTCTGATGAAACCACAATGAGGCACCATCTCATGCTGGTCAGAATGGCTGCCATCAAAAAGTCTACAAAACAATAAATACTGGAGGGGGTGTGGAGAAAAGGGAACCCTCTTATACTGCTAGTGGAAATGCAAAAACTAGTACAGCCACTATGGAGAACAGTGTGGAGATTCCTTAAAAAACTGGAAATAGAACTGCCATACGACCCAGCAATCCCACTGCTTGGCATACACACGGAGGAAACCAGAATTGAAAGTGACACATATACCCCAATATTCATCGTGGCACTGTTTACAATAGCCAGGACATGGAAGCAACCTAGTTGTCCACTGGCAGAAGAATGGGTAAGGAAGCTGTGGTACATACACACAATGAAATATTACTCAATTATAAAAAAAGAACACATTTGAGTCAGTTCTAATGAAGTGGATGAAACTGGAGCCTATTATGCAGAGTGAAGTAAGCCAGAAAGAGAAACATCAATATAGTATATTAACACATATATATGGAATTTAGAAAGACGGTAATGACAATCCTACATGCAAGGCAGCAAAAGAGACAGAGATGTAAAGAACAGACTTTTGGACTATGTGGGAGAAGGCGAGGGTGGGATGATTTGAGAGAATAGCACTGAAGCGTGTATAATATCGTATGTAAAACAGATGACTGATGCAAGTTCGATGCATGAAATGGCACTCAAAGCCGGTGCTCTGGGACAACCCAGAGGGATGGGGTGGAGAGCGAGGTGGGTGTGGTTTCAGGATGGGGGGACACATGTACACCCGTGGCTGATTCATGTTGATGTATGGCAAAAACAACCACAATATTGTACAGTAATTAGCCTTCAATTAAAATAAAAAATAAAAGAGTCTGATGAAAGTTATGGATTCCTTTCACCAGGGACCTGTAAATATGCAAATAAACCCTCTTCTCATACAGTTTAGGGGATCCAAGAGTCTCCCTACCCCCAAGCCCACCCATGTCAATCTACTGACCCAAGTCAAGAACCCAGTTAGTAGCTTAAGCAATATGAACAGAAATGGGGCAGCAAGCATCTTCCTGCTCAGTTTCTCAAAAAGTTCATCCTCAGAAATTCCCTGGTGACCCAGTGGTTAAGACTCTGCACGTCCATCGCAGAGGGCACAGGTTTGATCCCTGGTCAGAAAACTAAGATCTCACGTGTGACAGAGCATGGTCAAAAATGAAGGAAAAAAAGGCCATCCTCCATGCCAGAGATTCCCATAAGCCTCTCCAAAGATGCCTCACAAATACTGTCCTTTCAAGAGCCTTCTGAAAACCCATTCACTTGCAAAGTCTTTCATTCACCCATCTTCTAATGACTACAATAACAACCAGGCAGGAATCATGAAGAACATGAACAGAAGCTTTTACTATTCTGTCATCAAAAATCAAGTATGATTTTATACAGTTACTGGATTTCCCTGACCAATCAATTTTTAAGTTACAGGAAAAACTTTATATGGCACTTATACTGGATTCAGTTATTTTGTGATTATTTATATAAAACACAGGACAAAAAAAAAACCCTTGGTATAATCTTCCTTTATATACTATTCCTACAAGAAAATAAGCTTCCAATTTAAGTTATTTAAATATTTCTTTACAACACACTCTTCCAGGAGATTAAATGAAGACAACGTGTACTATGTCTGAATCTCTCTTATTTAAACTGTAGTAATGAATTACACCAAAAAGTGCATCTATAATCGTCTCTAATAAAACCAGAAAGCAGGTAAATTCAATCACTCTTTTATATTTGAGGAGAGAGATTCGTAGAAAAATAAAATGCTTTATTCCAGGTTGTCATGAGCAGATAATATTAAGAAAGTGGTGCTTTTAAAAGTTCAGAATATGGGACTTTCCTGATGGTCCAGTGGTTAAGAGTCCACACTTCCATTATAAGGGGCACAGGTTTGATCCCTGATCGGGGAACTAAGATCCCATATGCCACATGTTCTGGCCAAAGTAAAAAAAACCAAAAACAAAAAATGAATGCACAGATGGACAAAGTGAGTCCCATGGACAATAAATTCATTTAGACTTCAAAACATTATAAAGCAATTTGTCACCATATTTTATTATCCAAATAATCTCTTACTACTTGTGGACAAATAAAGGCACGATTATGGATTTTCTAAATGTGTTTACAAAATATTAATACATACAGTTCTGTTCCCATAGCAGATTAAAACTCAGCAGTCACATCAGCTTTTTTCAAAGGCATGCGAAACACTGTAACCTTAGATATTGAATAAAATTTTAAATTCCGAAGGGAATCTTTCTCAATCTCTCTTCAGCTTCACGTGTGAAAGCTTAATAAAATGAATGACAAGGACACACACTAGTGTCATCAGAAGTCTGATAATAAACCTTAAACAGTCTATTTTAATAAACCTTAACAGCCTATTCACAGCATTTATCACTTTTCTAAAATAATTAAAATGTCTTCTAGGTTCTGTCCCAACAGGCGTGTCTTGCCTGTGTGTTCACCTTAGCTAATTTCCCCTCACCAAACGCAGGTTAAGAACCCTCTTTCCATCATATATAGCCTCTGCCATTTCCAAAGACAGTCGGCCTGGCCCAGGGAGATTCTGGATGAGGCTGTGGAGGCGGCCTGGGAGGAAGGAGGCCTGACAGCAAGTGCCTGGACTGAGCCCAGTGCAGGAACCAGGAGGCAGGCCACCTGCCAGAGGATGTGGTGACCAAGGAATGTGAAGGCAGACAACCATGCTGGCTCAGAAATGCCATCAGCATCAGGAAGAGAAGGGGAAAGCTCAGGGTGGTTCTCTGCTTTTTAGATTTTCGGCACATTTTCAAATACTGGAAATTTTGACCAGGGACTTTTCTTAAAAGTATACATGCACAAGACTGAGAAAATATCCACTTTCCATATCGAAGAACAGGGAAAGAAGGTTTCCAGCCCCACGCTCTCAGCTGAGTACCAGCTCAGCTCAGTTACCCCGATGCTCAACGTGGTCCCTCCTCAGCCCTGGGAACTGCTTTTGAATAGAACTGTTTCCTGCCAGGCCCAGACTTCTACCAGGCCCAGAAGGTGGTGTGCCCACATTCCCGTAAACACCTAATCTTTCTTAGGAGCTGGGCTGAAGTTACATCTCCTATCTTTTATTGCAGGAAACTGTATCCCACTCTTACTCACAGTCAGCATGTGTGACTAATGAAATGGAGTGAAAAGAAATACATTTTGATGGAAAACTGCCAAGATTTAAGGTACCACTGGTAAAAACGGCTCAAGAAAGGGACAGAGATACAGCTCGTCTTATCAAATCTGGGGACAGAGGCAGACCTATGGGGGCCTGGCAAGGGGCAGGGGAAAGAAGGACTTCTCTTTCCACGAATGGGAGAAATGAGGAGACGCTGATGAGACTTAAGACAGGACCTGAACAGCTAGAGAGACCGGCGTTCTGGGCATATTTCTGGGAAGAGTTTAGGCAACTAGGGACAAAAGACTGAAACAAAACACAAGCACGAGGCCGACACTGCACTGATACTAAAAGTTCAGCTATAAAATCCTGCTGCCTGGAGTCAGAATGGGTTCCAGACTGCTGAGCGGCTGAGCCAGGAGGTGGGAATCAAGGGGGTGGGAGCAGGAGCGGGTGGGGGTTGGGGGCGTTGGTATACTGTGAAGGTTGGAATCCGGCAGAATCTAACAGTCTGCTTTAATCCAAGCAGTGCGGATGACTAACAGTGGAAACTCGACTCAAGAAATCATGAGTCACCCTTAAGAGGAACGAACGTCAGTGTCAATAACTTCTCTGGGAACTTGGAACACGTGTGCTAGAACAAATATTTTGGAACTGAATATCTCGCACCAACACTGAATCACACCTTCATTTTGGATAGATCACTATAAATGTCTTGTTTTCAGAGCTCTTCAATTACCAAATGAGGCTAATAATATCCATTTAGATATTTTTACCAGTTAAAAAAAAAATCAGTAACAACTGACCTTTTGGAAAAATGAATTATTATTACACTTGAACTTCTTACCCTGGAGAAAAGTGCCCACAAACAGTCCACTCTGGAGTGTAAAATTGTTAGTGGGCTAATGCTCAGAATGAACATGCTGTTTGTTTTCAAACTACAGCAGGGCAGTTAAAATCTGAATTTCTATAAAATGAGATATGAGTTCATTTTCCTCACACATTCTCTCCCAACTTAAAGAAAACATTCGCTAATTTCCTATTACAGGCAAGGCATTGTATGAGCTTCTAAAAAGATTACAAAAGTACAAAAATAACTAAGATCAAAAAATACTTGACCTTAGAGTAAAGACAGAATCAAAAGGTTAAGTATTGTTAGTTTGCTCTTTATCAGAGATGTAATATGTCAAGACTTAAATCAAAATATTTTTCCAGATATTCTTACAGTTAAAATATACTAGACATTCATCCACAACATGGATGAACTTCTAAAAGTACTATGCTAAGTGAAAGAAGTTAGCTACACAAAAGGCTAAATTCTCTATGATTTCATTTATTTGGAGTTTAAGAACAGGTGAAACCAATTTATGTAGTAGAAATCCTTAAGTGTTTGCCTGGATTGTGGGAGGGGGTGATGACAGCTTGAATTGAAAGGGTGATGAAAATGTCCTCTGTCTTACTTTGGGTGGGTGGTTATACAATTGTCAAAACTTACCAAACTGAACATTTAACTGCATCTTACAGGATGTGAAATATGTCTTTTACATGTTAAAAAAAAAATACTACTGAACTAAGTAAACATGACCAGGAGTGCAGGGTTCAGATAAAAAGCATGGCAGAGGGTTAATGGCATCTCTAGATCTCGATCTCAATGGCATTTGTAAGAAAACAGTCTCCATCTGAAAGAAACTAGCTGTAATGGATATAACAATAAGTTTAACAATACAACCATACCGCCTACTAGATTTCAGCCATGTATGAAAGATTCTAACACAGAAAAACAACAGGATGTTTTAAGAGTAAATGGAAACAATTTGCATCTGTTTCTTTCTGCCCTATCAACTGAAAACACAAAAGTAGCTTCAATTTGCATCTTCCAAATACTACTCCAGTAACTCAGTTGGTAAAGAATCTGCCTGCAATGCAGAAGACCTGGGTTCGATTCCTGGATCAGGAAGATACCCTGGAGAAGGAAATGGCAACCCACTCCGGTATTCCTGCCTGGGAAATTCCATGGACAGAGGAGCCTGGCGGGCTGCAGTTCATGAGGTCACAAGTGTTGGACACAACTTAGTGACTAAACTGCCACCACCACCACACGAGTTATAGGATTTGTCAAGGGGAGAAATTCTTGAATATGTACCTCAGATCCTCTGTGGGGCTTTTCCACCATCATACAAATTCTGATTCATGCCTCAGGGGCTTGGTTATGACTCCCAGCTAATATTGGTCATTTCCAAACAGGAATGAGTCACACCCCTCAGCTGGTGGGGCAGGAAGACAAGAGAACTAGTTTCTGGCTGAGAATCTAGAAAAGGAATTCGTGCTAGCTCCCCGCCCCTGCCAAGTCAGGAGAGGAAAGGGTGGGCCACAGGGAACAAGAGGTACGTGCCCCACCTCCCAATCCGTCCTCCTCCTCTGGAAGCTCAAGGAAAATACACAGAATTGCTTGGGCCATACCTCACCTTCTCCTTCAACTTCCATCAGAACACTACGCTAAACTGAGCTACAAAGAAAGAGAAAAAGGAACTGCGAGTGACCCACTAAGTTTTGCTCCTTTCCAATCCAGTGCTTGGGCCTCCCTTGTGGCTCAGCTGGTAAAGAATCTGCCTGCAATGTCGGAGACCTGGGTTTGATCCCTGGGTTGGGAAGATCCCCTGGAGAAGGGAAAGGCTACCCACTCCAGTTTTCTGGCCTGGAGAATTCCATGGACTGTGCAGTCCATGTGGTCACAAAGAGTCGACACACGATTGAGCGACTTTCACTTTCACTTGACTTCCCTGGTGGCTCAGATGGTAAAGAGTCTGCCTGCAATGCGGGAGACCCAGGTTCTATCCCTGAATTGGGAAGATCCCCTAGAGAAGGAAATGGCAACCCACTCTAGTATTCTTGCTTGGAAAATCCCATGGATGGAGAAGCCTGGAGGGCTACAGTTCACAGGGCTCCCTAAGAGTCGGAGACGACTCAGCGACTAACACTCTCACTTTCACTCCAGTGCTACCATTTCAGCCAACCTACCCGGGGCAGAGAGACACAAGCCCACTGGCACAGCCACAATGCTACTTGCTCACTTTTGCAAGGTGCATTAATAGCTACTGAAATCAATACCAACAAAGCTCCCATATGGATGATCCCCCCGGTACAACTGGAGTTATGAGCCTGAAACCACGTGTGGCATTGTACACATTAATCTAATGTACATCTTGAACCTTCTCGAAGACGTGCCTTTTAAAGACTGTAGTCTAAGGTCGTGCTATTTTTAGAATTATGAGAACAACAGCTGTACTTGTCAGCCATTCCCCAGGGAGGGCCCAGTCCTCTGACCGGGCTTCGGACATGTCCCACTTCTGTTCTTGGCTGTGCTGTCCTGGTTCTGCCTCTTTTTTCACAATCTTTAAATATAAATTCGCTGGCGACTGGTTGGCCTGTTTGTCTTCCCTGCCAGCGGACCTACTCACTGAGGGCAGAGGCTGTTTCTTCTGTCTTGTGTTGAATTCCTGGTGCCCAACACAATGCCTGGCACAGAGAGCGGGCTGAATAGACATTAAGTAAATAAATGGATTTCCATGTGCATGTGGGGGGGGGGGTGTGTGGTATTTGACTATAAGCTCCACCAGAGATGGGATCTTCTCTACCTGGTTCTGTGTCCTCAGACCTTAAGCAGCACATGACCTATAGGAGGTCTTCACAAAATATTTACCGAATTAATAAAAATTGTGAGATGAGATCAAGCCAGCTCGGAGCTAAATGAAATTTCTGCACATCACCTTTTAAAAAAGCAACAAACCTGATCTGATCTATGAAGGCCACTGCTAGCAATACTATGATCAGCTTTCAAAGGGATTTTTGTGTATGTGCCAAATAAGTTAGTAAAGATTGTAATTGAACTCTTCAAAATAAGCGTTTTGAAGTACAAAACAAGCCACTAGCCACAGTAGAGGCAACTATAAGCCTCAAGAAAACCATGATTACCCCATTGCTCAAAAGCCATCTGCTGTGTTGCTCACCATTAAGAGTGGATGGCAAGGCCTGTTAGAAATGTTCCCATCTCCTCTGTGACTTGGAAGCTGCAATATGCCTGTTATAGAAGCATGTACCCAGTGAGCACCAAACACTATCTAAATTTAAATGGAGGCAGGAAATACGAGCCAGTCAGGCATCTTGTGGATGGAGCATAGGCTGAAACGCAGGGGACAAGAAACGCAGTTCTAAGTGCAGTAACTGAAGGATGTAACTCTGGCTTTTACTGAAAAGTCACTTCTAAGGAAGACTTACATATAACACAAATAACAGTAAACTCTATTTGGGGATCAAAGCAGCCTTCCTCCTTTTCCTTTGCTCTCACTTACCCAAAAGGAATGGAATGTCTAACTTTTCTTAGGTCTGACGCTGCTGAAGGGGCACCTGGCAGTGTTCCATTTCTAACAAACCGATATAGGCTGACTCGTTCCCAAACATCAAGCTTATAAAATGAGAAACCTTATTTAATATACCTATTTTGCAAATTATATATGGTCTATTTCTTTATTTTATATCACTAAATTTAAAACAATTCAAACCATAAGAGTAACAATTTTTTACATGTTCATGTTTTGTCATTTTGAGCTGTGTCACATCCATCTCTTTTAACAGGTTTTTTTATTTGACTTCAAACTCTTCAATAAAACCCAACTAACAGAAATTTTAGTCTTGTGGGAAAATTAAACATTTTAGAATTTTCCCATTAAAAATAACGGATCATTCACATGATAAGTAAAATTACATATTTCTTTAAAAACTACCTATTAAATGTTTATTTTATTAAAAGTTCACATGATCAATATCAACAATTACCATTTAGGCCTTGATGAAAGATACTTTCAAAAATCTTAAATTTGTTAGATTAAGAGACGCTCCTATTTCTTACACATTTTCTTTAGTGTAAAGCTTATCAAAGTATCACTTAAATTTCATTATGAATTTTTATCCTATGTTCTCCTAAATTCTTACTAAAATTATATATATTCATGATATAATTCTACTGTGAAATGCATCTACTGGAAAATCCAACTTAGGTCATGCTAGTCACTTATATTTCTCCTGGTGGCTCAGTAGTAAAGAATCAGCCTGCAATGTGGGGGACCCAGGATCGATCCCTGGGTTGGGAAGATCTCCTGAAGAAGGGAATGGCAACCCACTCCAGTCTCCCTTCCTGGGGAATTTCATGGACAGAGGAACCTGGAGTCCAGAGGGTCACAGAGAGTCAGACACAACTGAGAGACCAACACACTTTTTATATTTCTCCATTTTTAATTGTTTTAAAATGAATGCCACTATTATTTATTGGCCTATTATGTGCCTGGAACTGTCCCTCATCCTTTTATATGTCAGTTTTAAACTTTATAAAAATCTTATAAAGTATATATCATTCAGTTTAGTTCAGTTCAGTCACTCAGTCATGTCCGACTCTTTGTGACCCCATGAATCACAGCACGCCAGGCCTCCCTGTCCATCACCAACTCCCGGTGTTCACTCAAACTCATGTCCATCGAGTTGGTGATGCCATCCAGCCATCTCATTCTCTGTCATCCCCTTCTCCTCCCACCCCTAATCCTTCCCAGCATCATTACCCCTTCTGTATTATTATCTCTACTCATTTTTCTGATCTGGAAACCAAGGCTCCAAAGTTACATGAGCCTGTCCAAGGGTCGATCTGTATCCAACATCCCACCTTTCCAATTATACCATACCACTCTTCAATAATCAATATCTTTCATTCATTGCCTAACTCATTCACCAAGATTGTATTGGTCACCTACTCTGTGCCAGGCATGATGCTGCTCACTGAGATAATAGCTCTCAAGATGCCCTTAATGAAAAAGACAAAAACAACGAGCTGTATAAATGGAAGAGTATAAAATCTCTAATAAAAAGCAAAAGAGACACACCTGAGTTAAAATACAGGAAAAAAACAGCTATCCACAATACTAACATTAGCTCCTAATGCAATGGCAAGCCACTCCAGTACTCTTGCCTAGAAAATCCCATGGATGGAGGAGCCTGGTAGGCTGCAGTCCATGGGGTCGCTAAGGGTCAGACATGACTGAGCGACTTCACTTTCACTTTTCACTTTCACACATTGGTGAAGGAAATGGCAACCCACTCCAGTGTTTTTGCCTGGAGAATCCCAGGGACGGGGGAGCCTGGTGGGCTTCCGTCTATGGGGTCGCACAGAGTCGGACACGACTGAAGTGACTTAGCAGCAGCAGCATGGAGGGCTTTATTCTATTAGACACCACAATCCTGTAAAGTAAGCTTTTTAAAATTATGTCATTTTTTACATAATTACCCTTGAATAGGTTCTAATATTAACTCCACTTTACAGAGGAGGAGAAAGTTACATTAATCACTCAAGGTCACCCAGCTAGTGAATTTATAGGTTAGAATTTGAACTTCTATCTGCATAAAACTTAAGGCTGAGCAGTGTTGGCCTCCATCTCTGCAGACCCAGGCTAAGGGCCTGATGAAAATACTGGGACGGGGCAAGACAGCAGACCTTAGGAGAATGACCGGCCACTGAGGAGCAGGACAAGCTGGTGTGGGATTTAAAAGGACCACAGACCAGCAGAGTGGCCCCTTTCTCCCTCATTACAGACATTCGCAGTCCAATAGGAAGCAGGTCCACAGCCTTGGCCAAGGTCAGGCTATCTGTAAAAGATGGTGGAAATAATCTTTCAACACAGGGAAGAGTCATCCTCTTTTACCTCCAACATAAATACCTCTAATGAAAGTGAAGTTTTCATCTGCAAATCCAAGCCTCAAGTACAGACCACTTTCACCTGATCCTTAATATCTACACTTATCCAGGGCTTGGTGGGTGGTTAGGGATCTGGAGGCCTCATCTCTCCTCCCCTCTGGATCAAAGTAGATGTCGATTCCCAAGGCATCCCCCAACCCTGTGAGAGTGGGTTTGAGTATGCCAGGCCAGCAAAGGCCGAGAAGGTCCTTTCTCAGAGACCCAGGGATAATCTCCGAAGATATTAAGAGAATGTGGGGCCAAGACTGACAGTGCCTGCAAACATAACGGTCAGAAACTGGTAGAGGGCTGGTGGGAAGAAATGTCAAAGAGGTTTTTTTTTTTTCAGTTGTGCTAGGCCTTCTTCGTTGCCCTCAGGCTCTCTCTAGTTGCCATGAACAGGGACTGCTCTTCATGGTGCACAGGCTTCCCACTGTGGTGCCTTCTCTTGTTGCCGAACACAGGCTCAAATGCATTCTTCAGTATTTGCAGCACATGGGTTCAGCAGTGGTGGCACACGGGCTAAGCTGCTCCACGGCATGTGAAACCTTCCCAGACCAGAGACTGAACCCATGTTCCTTGCATTGCAAGGAAAATTCTTAACCACTGTACCATCAGGGAAGCCCTCACAGTTGTTAACATCAGATCAATAATCGTTCCTTCACTGCTTTGTGACTGCCCTTTCTCCATGGAATGCTGAACTCTCTGAAATCCTCCAGCATCCACCATTCAGTAGAGACAAAGGAATCAGGGAACACTGAGTACCGATAATCTCATCATCAATCATTCCCTCCTCAGTCCTCCAGTAATATCCTAAAAGCTCAATTTGTAATAAAAGCTATTCACCTCATACTTAAAAGTCTTCTTCCTCTCTTCTTGTGCATACAATTACACGGTGACACACGGGGGCTGACGGCAATTGGGAGAATGGGAAAAGCCACAGGCGCTACCGATGAAAATACAATCTTACATTTATGAGTCATTTATCGGGAGCCCACAAAGTGTCAGCTGTTGGAATCTTTTGCTAAGATTCCCTGAAAGAGATTCCCCCTGAAATAGGTTTCCTGGAATCTGAAGAACATTATCATCCTGCCTGAAGATCAGTAAGAATATAGGAAAACACATAGTAATTATCTCTTTGCAGAAACCACATGCTATTCTTTTATCTTTAAGTACATGTGTCTGCAGCACAGCCACGGTCATGATCTCCCTTAACCTGACACTTAGTGGGTAGTTCCTGCACGCATAAAGTGACACAGAGCAGCACAAAACAGACAGCGGGGAAGGACCTAGGGCTCTCCGAGGTTAAGAGTAGCAGTTCCTATGACTGCTGTTAAGTAAAAGAATTCACTATGATGGTGATATTGTAACTGCCACTCAGGTAGTATGAGTGAAAAGGCCCCATACCCAGCACTGTTGGGGCTTCCCAGGTGGCACCAGTGGTAAAGAACCCACAGGCCAATGCAGGAGACATAAGAGAGGCGCGGTAGATCCCCGGGAGGAGGGTATGGCAATCCACTCCAGTATTCTTGCCTGGAGAATCCCATGGACAGATGGCCTGGCTGGTTGCAATCCACAGAGTCGCAAATAGTCAGACACAACTGAAGCAGCTTAGCACACCAGCACTATACCAGCCTCCTTGCCTCTTCTTAGCAACCCCACAAGGTGGAAAACACAGGCTGTGAAGTCAAGAAACTTGCTCCAGTTGATAGATTCTAGGGGGCCAAACGGAGAAGGCAATGGCAACCCACTCCAGTACTCTTGCCTGGAAAGTCCCGTGGATGGAGGAGCCTGGTGGGCTGCAGTCCAGGGGGTCGCTAGGAGTCGACATGACTGAGCAACTTCACTTTCACTTTTCACTTTCATGCATTGGAGAAGGAAATGGCAACCCACTCCAGTGTTCTTGCCTGGAGAATCCCAGGGACGGGGGACCCTGGTGGGCTGCAGTCCATGGGGTTGAGAAGAGTCAGACACGACTGAGAGACTTCACTTTCACTTTTCACTTTCATGCATTGGAGAAGGAAATGGCAACCCACTCCAGGGTTCTTGCCTGGAGAATCCCAGAGACAGGAGCCTGGTGGGCTGCCATCTGTGGGGTCGCACAGAGTCGGACACGACTGACGTGACTTAGCAGCAGCAGCAGCACCCCAATGAATCCAAGAGGCTCTGTCTTTAAAATCTTCTACTTTCCCTAAGGAGCATCTATGATCAGTGAGCTTACACTCTTCCTTCACTCTCTGTATTACTTAGAAACAAAGGGGGGGTTGATTTGTTGGGTTTTCTTTTTTTGCTTGTTGGCTTTAGAAAAATAAAAGTATCTTATGTTTTACATAGATTAAGCATTCAGGACTTGTTTAATAAGTAACAGTAGATGGAATAAAACAATACAAAAAATGAATGCAATTGTTTAAAATCATAATATAAATTATAACAAAACATTTAAAATAATGTTAAGGGTTTATATGTGGGGAGGCTGTATTATTTTTGTTTTAAATTTAGTGGGGAATAACTTTTATTAGAAACTTCACACAAATCAGAAAAAAGTAAAAACAGAAACATGTTTTAGTTTATGTCTATCTGATGCCACAAGAAAAATCTCACCATCATTTTGTCTGTGCCAAGTCAAAGATTATTTTTCAAACATCTAGATAAAATGTCTGGAGAAATCATAAAAAAATCAATTATGTAAACATGTTAGTTTATATAAAACAAGCTTTATAAACAAACCTATAATTTGCATAATTGTACTCTGTGAAAGAACATCTATTTACATGACTTTGACCTCTGGCTCAAGTTCTGCCAAAGTTAAAATAAAAATTATAGAAAAGAGAATTTTAATGACTAATATCCTTTTTTCCCCCAATTTCAAGTATTTGTATGTTCAAATAATATAGGAAACAGTAGAGCTTCAATGTTCTAGATTGAAAGCATTAAATATAAAAGCAACATCTGGACTTCACAAAAGAATACATTTTCTTCCATTTGTATTTTTGGCTGCTGAACAACTTACTGTAGCAAGTTCTTTCAATTAATATTCAGATATGTAGCCAGGGCAGTAATAAGTACCATGACAGAGAAAGTTGCCTATTAACCCTTCAACTTGTCTTCTGTGCAAACATTCCATCTGATTTGGGGCTGAATAATATTTGGATTGCTCTTTGGCACATGTCCAAAATATTCTATTGTTGACATTTTCATCAAGCAGTCTTTAAACTGGCTACTTCTTAAGATGGGTGCTAAATAATTTTAGCTGCATTTTACAAAGCAAGACAAAACTAAAGGAAAAACAATAATGACAGGAAACAATGACCACCCTGTACTAAATTCTCACAATCTCTACATTTACATATGAGTTACCAGTCAGTCAAGAAGTACATTTCCTTGGTTGAAGGTGACTGGAAATATATTTTTCTGTTCTAAAACTAGTGATTTTTGCATTCATGGGGTCGCAGAGAGTCAGACACCACTGAGCGACTGAACTGAACTGAACTGAAACCCTGAACGATTTGTATGAAAAGCAGATCAACCAGCTTATAACTTGTAACAAAAAAAGTTTCACGTTACAATCTACAATACCATCTCTTAACAAACGTTTGGGACTCTGTGAAAATCATTATGATACTTAGTTTGTAGGGTACAAAGGAAATAAGACAGCACTTCTCCCTCTAAGGCTATACAGTTTGTTAAAATATGCTAAAATAACTGGAATGCAAAACACAAAGTGATGTGTATGATAAAAGAAGAAAACCTAAAGAATGAGCTCGAGTGGAAACTTCTATAAAATACAATGATTTTAATCTAACTTGCTACAAATAACACTGAGAGTTCAAGACCATCCTTTAACTAAACATTAGACTGGGACTTCCCTGGTGGTCCAGTGGTCAAGACTCCATGCTTTTACTGCAGAAGGATCTGCAGTTGGATCCCTGGTCAGAGAACTAAGATCTCACATGCTGCTTAGCATGGCCAAAATACATAAATAAAGCTAGACTGTGGAGTTCTTAACAACATACTATAATCTTCCTCCAAGAATGTCAGAATTTAAATAGCATCTCTAAGGGTAATCTTTACAGGAATCTAAATTTCTTGGTTTCTAAAAGAAAGAAAAAAAAAACAAGAAACACATGGCAATCAACATATGTGTTTGCTGCAAACTCTTGAGAAAAAGATAGGGGTAGGGTATATGTGTGTAGAACTCTTTCCCTCTGTTAAAGCTGTTTGTGTCAGATGCAAAGAACAATGAGACAGGTAAGAGAAGACCGGGGAATCTTTCGGAAAGTAATTATTTGGCTTGAGAGTTAGAACGTGGAAGATACATTGTGACTGTGGATTTGAAACTGAAAACAAAAGGTTTATACAACAGAGTAAGACTGACTATGCTCAAACAGAAGGACTTAAAGAATAGTTTGCTTTTTAGCCATCATACCCCGGTATGATGAGAATATACACACACACATGCACACCATATACATAAGAGCCTCTTGTCAGAACAAATAAGGCAAGGACAGCATCGAGGATGATTTGCTAAGAAATCAGGCAACATTTGCTAACAAATCAGAACACTCCACTATTTTAGCCCCATCCCCTCATCGATCTGGCCATTCCTTGAGGGCCAGCACTGCCTCTGGAGAGCGATCCTGGATTCTCCTAAGCAAGGTTACATATTCTGTCCTTGGTGCCACCATGACACTGGTACACACCTTGATCACAGTCTAGCATTAATCACAGAGGACTCCAATTATCTATTCACATATCTGCCTCCTTCCCAGATAACGAGGAACTGGAAGGTCAGGGACCACAGAACCTAGCAGAGAGCCTGGAAGAATATGTACAATCAGCACTTTTATAATAGATGACTGTGGGCATCTCCAAGAGCCAAGGAAAAGAACTGCACAAGGGCCATAAAAACCACTAACCATTATGCTTATTATTTACTTACTTAAATTTACTTACATAATTTAACTAATTCTTTTAATTATTCAGAGTAATTCATTTCTCCTTCCTTTCAACAATGATTTACTTGGTTTCCACTGAAGATATCAAACATCATTCTAGGCACTGAAAGTAACCCAGTCATGTCCAACTCTTAGAGACCCCATGAACCATACAGCCCATGGAATTCTCCAGGCCAGAATACTGGAGTGGGTAGCCATTCCCTTCTCCAGGGGATCTTTCCAACCCAGGGATCGAACCCAGGTCTCCTGCATTGCAGGAGGGTTCTTTACCAGCTAAACCACCAGGAAAGCCCAAGAATACTGGAGTGGGTAACCTATCCATTCTCCAGAGGATCTTCCTGACCCTGCATTGCAGGTGAATTCTTTACCAGCAGAGCTACCAGGGGACTAGCTTAGAAAACACACAAAACACCTCAGAAAGTTTATTACATTTTAGAGAAAGGTGAGGAAGACAGAATTTTCTTAGATTACAGGAATGGAATGTCTATAACATTTGGGATATTAGCATGACCTAGTCTCAGCCCTCAAGAAATTTACATTATAGTTGGTGGAATTAATGCAAAGATAATGAACAGCAAAAATACAAGGTGAGTGCTAACTGTGTGGAATAGAAAAATGGGGGGTGTGATCATCCACTGGTGGCCACTTTGGGCTTAAAGAGATCAACAATAACTTTCTGGGATTGTGATGGGTTTGGAACGGGAGGGAGCTGCTGAGAAAGAGAAGGAGACTCTGGTATTGCTGGGAAGGGGAATGGTCTGAGCTCCAGCAGAAGAGAAAAGTTTAAGCCTTGCAGAACAATGCAAAATTCTGCCCTACTGCACATCTGTTCTCCTCCTCCTGCCATTACTTTCCACCTAATCACTCAACTCAAGTCCCCACCTTGGACTCCTCTCTGTTTGCTGGAAGCCTTCAGTCTCCCAAGACCTTATAGGTGCTGCCTCTCTTACAAGCTCTCAGTTCCACTTCTCTGCATTCCCATGACCATCAGTGGCCATTTCTGAACCTGACTACCAGAAAGGCTTACCTCGACCATCTCCCCTCTCCAACCCATTTCCCAAGGCACTGCCAGGGAGACCTTTCCAAAAGCAAATTTGATTCTATCACTCCTTTCCTAATCATCTTTCATGAGCTCCATATCACCGACAGCTGGGGTCCCCAACCCCCGGGCTACAGACCATCCCTTGCATTACTGCCTGAGTTCTGCCTCCTGTCAGATCAGCAGCAACATTAGATTCTCAAAGGAGCATGAACCCTACTATGGTGAACTGCACATGCAAGGGATCCAGGCTGCATTTTTCTTATGAGAATCATCGTATCATCCCCCACCCCATCCATGGAAAACCTGTCTTCTGCGAAACCAGTCCCTGATGCCAGCTGGGGACCACTGACCTACAGGGTAAAATCCAAAACCCTTAAAATGTTTGGAGGATTCTTCGTGGTGCCACACTTTCCTGGCTTCCCAGACTCGTCATTGCTCTCCTCCACCACAGGCAATACTTGGAACTCCAGACTTTCTGCCTGCCTGCTTCTTCAGCACCTGGCCCAGCAATCTCCTCTCTGCAGCCGTCTCCTGGCCTCCTCCATGGCTGCGGACGTACTTCAATAATAGCACTTACTGCAAATGGCTGGTTCCGTGGAACCTACTCTCTACGGCCAGTACATGCATCTTACTCTCAGCACTTAATCCTACAACTAGCACAGGTTTGCTCAACTAATGGTGACAAAGCAAAAGTGGTACAAGAATCAGATTTGCAAGTGATTAAAGGTAAAGTTTGTAGTGAGGGGACAGAGATAGTGCAGAAGATATGTCTATATAAAAATGCAACAGTAAAAAGAAAGCTAACAAAGATACTTCAGGGGCAGAGCTGGACTATTGCCTCTCAGAGGTAATAGGCCTCTTCCCACCCATCCCCCACTCCAGTGACAGGACTATTAACTGTCCGCCCAGAGAGTAAAGTCTACCATAGGTAGTCTGGAATCCAAAATAGTCCAAAAATGTCACCAGCCATTTCAGTAAATGAAGATGTTACTGCCATAAACTCAGCAACCACCCCATGATGAACTCTGAAGGGAATTCAGGATGGAGGGAAAACAGGATACTGGTCCTAGATAATAGTTAAGATGAATATCAAAGGAATGATTTTAATAAGCCCAGACTCTTGCATTCTCCCATACACAGAAAAGCACTAAAACCTCTAACTTGAGATGTCTGGTTTTTGTGATTAGCAGGAAGCTTTTGATGTTCAACTACATGTTTCTTGTTCTTCATGCTTTTTAAGCAAAGAAACTCCTATATATCCGTCCTCCCTCGCCTCTCTGAAACAGTCCCTCAAAGCTACCTGAGAGGCTGTCATCCCCAGCTATGGTCCTCAGTAAGCTCCCAAACAAAACATAATTCTCAACTTTCAGGTCATGCTTTTTTTTTCTAGTTGAAACAACCAACCATAAAAACCTTTTGCCTGAACTATCTGAAGTGTTCCTGATAAGCCTTGTTTTTGGAGAACAATTTCCTTCCCTCAGCTAAGTCTGAACAATGGAAATGCAAGAAACAAAACAACATACTAAATATCTATAAAAATAAAAATTCTGACTATGAAAGATATTCCTATCACTTTCTACACCAACAGGAAGAGATGTTAATTCAATTCACTGATTAATGAGGTGGCAAGATGTGGGGGTAGTGTTTCTGGAGGCAAGGCAGCTAAGGACCTTCTGCACACCAGGCAAACAGAACCTACCTCAACTCTGATCTCCATCGGCACCAGTGCAATAAAGGTCATGAGCCAAATACCTCCTGCCATCACTGCCCGGATGTAACATCTGTGGTTCGTTGTTAAAAATGATTTAGAAAATAAGTGGCATTTTGCAAAAACACTCCCATGCCATTAGGCTCTTTCACAGACCTCTGGTGATTATTTCATGCTAAACAAGGAAGCAAGCCTTAAACTTAAAGCACTCAACAATGCTTTGAAAGTAAGCAGAAACCCACATGTCTAAAAAAAGGAGGGGAGTGCAAATCCCAGTCTACTAGAAGGCACACTTCTGTTTATGTATGGAAAACATTTCTATCATGTAATCAGGGGCCACATCTAGTTTAAATAGTTTTTCTTTTTGTCTCTTGCCAATTAATTGATGATAGAGGTTTTACCCAGGAAATTGTGTCAAAATAAGTCTTCTGCTCTGAATTAACAAAGTTATTAGCTATAGAGAAGTTTCATAGAAACCTTCAGCAACTGAGTGGGTTTTAAAGTATTATACAACTCTCAGTAGTGACAAGTGCTGGGAGAAATATGTTAGTCAATAGGTTTAGCAGAGCCCTGCATTACAAAACTAGAGGCAGAGGTTAAAATTATAATCTTCATATCGCCAGAGTCTTCTCTCCCATAGTTGGCAATTATAATTATTTCATTAAAGGTTATATATCATTAGCCTACTTCTGGTAAGCTCTAAAAAAGCTTATTTTACAATGACAAACTTTCCACTGGTATGGTAAACATCTCCTGATATAAAATCACTGCAACCCACATTAAATTTATATAACAACTCCAAATTATTGAAACCTGGTATTTGTTGACTGACAAAATATGTTGACTTGACTCCTATATACACTTAAGTATAAATATCAGTAGACTCTGAAGGGTGGGATGAAAGAAAAATAGAGATATTTATTTTCTTAAATATATCTACACTGCTTGACTTGATACAACCATCAGGTAAATACAGAGTAGCCCAAGTTAGGTTTTTTTTTCCCCTAAAGTGAAATCTCTTGATAGCATGGTTAACAAAGCTCAGTCTTGCTTACTTTCATTTTTATTTGGGTTTTCACCCTTCTTTATTTACAACTGTCAATGTAAACAGTGACACCTCACCATAACAGGCAAAACTGTTTCCCTATGAAACAGACTGTACTAATTTTATTATAACTTTTTAAAGTTTGCTCCTATGATTTATATTTGTATGTAATAAGAATTTGGGGCTTCCCTGGTGGCTCAGAGGTTAAAGCATCTGCCTCCAATGCGGGAGACCCGGGTTCGATCCCTGGGTCGGGAAGATCCCCTGGAGAAGGAAACGGTAACCCACTCCAGTATTCTTGCCTGGAGAATCCCATGGACGGAGAAGCCTGGTAGGCTACAGTCCACGGGGTCGCATAGAGTCGGACACGACTGAGCGACGGAACGGAATAAGAATTTGGGCTTCCCTGGTGGCTCAATGGTAAAGAATTCACCTGCCAATGCAGGAGATCCAAGCTCAACCCCTGGTTCCAGAAGATCCCCTGGCAAAGGAAATGCCAACCCACTCAAGTATTCTTGCCTGGAGAATCCCATGTACAGAGAAGCCTGGTGGGCTACAGTTCACAGGGTCGCAAGAGCTGGACACAACTTGGTGACTAAACAATCAGTATTAGTATCCTGAGAAAATTGGGTCAGGCTGGAGGAGTAGAGGGATATGTGCTCATCTTCTCCTGCCTGAGCACCAAATCACAACTAGCTGTTGAACAACCATTGACAGGAAGACACTGGAACCCACCAAAAAAAAGATACCTCACATCCAAGGACAAAGGAGAAGACACAACTAAATGGTAGGAGAGGCACAATCACGATAAAATCCAATCCTATATCTGCAGGTGGGCAACCCACAAGCTGGAGAACAATAATTCCAAAGAAGATTTCACACTGTTGCGAAGGTTCTAGGCCCTACATCAGGCTCTCCAGCCTGGGTATCCAGCCAAGAGACTGGGAATCCCCAGGGAATCTGACTTTGAAGGCCTGCAGGATTTGATTACAGGACCTTCACAGGACTCCAGGAAACAGGATTTACTACCATAGCCTGCTAAACAGTAGTATAATACCCCGACAGCTGGAGTGACAAGGTGGAAAGGCATCAATCTGCATAGGTCTTGCAAGTCAGAAAACCTGGGTTTGAATCTCAATAAGCTATGTGAGAAGTTACGCAAATCAACCTGTGAGCTTCAGTTTTCTCTCCCATAAAAATGAACACTACTATTTGCTCCCTCCATATGGATGATTACCTAATAAATTATTCTCAAGTAAATGAAAGTATGGAGTATATAATACCTTCTCTTCAATTTAGCTTTGGATTTCAATGAGCAGTGCCTGCAATAGCTAAGATATGGAAAGACAATAATTATCTGTCTACAGGTGAATGAACAGAGATGATGTGATATGTATAGGTATACATGCATGCTTATAATATGGGATATTAGCGCCATGAGAAAGGAGATCCTGTCATTTGCAACAACACAGATGGAACCTGAAGGCATTATGTTAACTGAAATAAGACAGAAAGAGAAATACTGTGTAACTTAGATGTGAAGTATTTTTAAAAGGTGAACTCACAGAAACACTAAAATGAGGGGGAGAGTGTGGAGATGTTAGTCAAGGGTACACTTCCAATTATAAAATGAGTAAGTTCCAGGTATCTAAGCATAGTGCTTAGAGTTAATAACACTGTATCTTATACTTTCTGAGATTAGATCCTAAAAGTTCTCACCACAAAAAAAACATGGAATTAAGTGACATGCTGGTGTTAGCTGTCTGGTGGTGATCATTTTGCAATATATAAATGTGTCAAACATGTTTTACCTTAAACTTACACATTGTTAAATGTCAATTATATCTCAGTAGAGTTGAAAACAACAGAAAAATAAATACATGAGCAGTACCCAAAATGTGAACGAAAAACCACACCTAACTCCTAAAATTAAGTTACTACTAAAGTTATTACAGAAGAATATATTAGAGAAGAATGTTAGTACATAAGCAGGAACTGTTACGTTATTGAAACTGATTTGGCATCCAGGAAACCGAGTCGGAGTCTGCCTGGTAATTTAATCGCCAGTCTTCCGGATGGGCTCTATGTGTCATCATTAGCTGACAGTGTTCTCTTTAGGGACCTGACTTTGTCTGCACTCCTCCAACTGCGTCCCCCTTCCTCACTTCCTCCCACCCCTTTCGGTTAACTCTTAAAACAGCTGTCCTTGGGCACCGTGCACCACTTCTAAAGAATTTTTAACCAGAAACAGGGCACGCAGGGCTTCCCCCCGAGCTCCGGGGCCCCCGGGACGGGTAGGAAATGCCCAGCGGTCCACCCTGCCTCAGGGCTTCCTCCACCGCATCACTTCCCCCGCCCGCGCCGCGGATGGAAAAAGGATCCCGGCCCACGCCCAGCGGACTCAAATCAGTCCCGGGCCGCCCCACCCAGCCCCACCCAGCCCCGGCCCTCCGTCCCGGGCCGCGCGACTGCTTTCACCTGGAGGTGGCTTCGGGCGGGTCACACCCCTGCCCTCCCCACCAGGGCGCGCTCCTTGAAGCCCGCCCTCGGGCTCGCAGCCCGCGCTGGCTCCCCGGAATCCCCCGCGCCAACTAGAGCCGGAGAAAACGACCCAAAGTTGTTGTCCAAAGACTTCCCGCGCGCGGGGGCTACCCCGTATCTACGATCGGGGCCCTCGTCCCTCGCCCGTCCCGAAACTGACACGGAGACCCGCGCCTCGCCGGCCTTCGCCGGGGCCGCCAGCTCGCCCGCCCGCCGCGAGCTGAGCCGGGAGGCGGCCGGTCTGCGGCTGGAAGCGACCGCATTGCGGCCGCAGGCGGGCGGCGCGGGCTTCCTCCTCCCGGCCCTCTGCCCCCGACCTGCCGAGGGTCCCAACAACCTCCCTCGCCGAGAAGGGTGCGGCGCCCACGCGCAGTGCCCGAGCCCCTCCTGCGTGGGCTGCGGATTCCGGGGACGGCGCCCGGCCCCGCGCCGCACCCCCCGCTCCCGGGGAAACCCCTCGCTCACCGATATCCCCATCTTCGTCGTCCTCCTCCAGCTCCATTTCTAGCAGAACGTCCCTGGTCATCATGGGCATGTCTGGCCCCGCAGCTCGGAACTTGGCGCGAAGTTGGGGGCTCCTTCGAGTCCGGAACTTCGGCTCTCCGACGGGGCGGGCGCCCGGGCAGGGGCCGCAGGGCGCGTCGCACTCCCGGCGCAGGGGCCGCCGTGCTCAGCCGGCGCTCGGTGAACCCGGACCCGAGTGGTGCGCCCGAGACGAGCTCTGGCCGCCGGAGCCGGGCCGGGCCACTGAGCATGCCCAGTGAGCGCCGCGGCTCGCTGCGGAGTGATTGAACCGCCGCGGGTGTATGAGCTCCCAGAAGGAAGTCGGGCGAAGAGAGGAGGAGTAGCTGGTGTTCGCGCTGTGCCCGCCAGTGAACCCGCCGAAGGGGGAGGCGAGAGCGGGGACTGCGAACGAGGCAGCTCTCTGTTTCAAGTTCATATATGGGCACGTCCTGGGCTCGCTTTCTTTGATATCTGCTGCAAGAGGGGAGAGACGCTGCTGCAGCTCCCAGGAAAGACCCTTTAAGCGAGCGAGTCTGGATGGTGTTTAAAGGCGAAGTGGAGCCCATGGCGGATCTTAAAGTATCAATTACTCTGACTCCAAGTGGGGAAACATGTATTCTGTAGGGGAATGGGGAGGTGGCAATTACAGAGAAGAGGCCAAACTCGTAGATAAGAAACAGAAGAAAACAAGACCAAGAGAGCGAGATCCAAAGAAACACGTTCAAAAGAGGCAGGATTTCCACATCTAGTGAGGTGAGGTTAGGGAAGGGAGAAGCGCCCCCTACTCCCGCCCGTAGGGGCGCATGCAGGGAGTGGTCGGAGGATGTTTGCCAAGAGATCATCTTGAAAGCTTCATCTTCCGTGTCACAAGGGCAAAGGAAGCGAAGACCTCCCTTATGGTTAGGTGTGAATTCTACTCTCGAGCAACGGTTAAGTGTGAATTGTACTCTTGAGCAATGTGAAAAACCATCGTAACCAGAGGGAACAAGGTACTGAAATAAAGTTGAGGCAGAGAGTATGAGAATGCATTCCTGGTGACCAGCGGGAGCAAATACAGAGGGATTTCTGCTTTCAGACACATGGGATAAATTGAACTGCGGGTTCCTGGGGTTGTACATCAGCAGAACTTTTTTCCTAAGAAGCTGGTGAGTTCCCATGGGTCCATTTTGACTTCTCCAAAGGGCTAGAAGGTACATTTGAAATCGTTGTTATATTCATTGTTTCCCTAAAACTTATTGAAACTTTTTGTAATTTTTCCACTGAAGTCCAAAATTGTTATGATAATGAGAATAAATATTCAGATGACACGAAATCTGTGCATTTTATTCTCCTATGCACTTATTTCTCATGTTTTCTTATGAAAGAAATAAGGCATTGAGATCAACTGTCAGTGGGAGTGGGAAAACAGCTATGAATATGCATTATAAGACAACAGGAAATTACTTTTAAGAAAATATACAGGAAACATATTTGCTTCTTAAGGAAACTTTTGGTGGAAAATGGGTTGAAGAAAAAAAATGAGGAGAAAAGATTATTTTCTTTCAGTAAACTTTGTCCCTAATGCTTATAATATGGTTCCTACTAAAATAGAAATTCCAGAAGTATTTTGGTTACATGTGAATGTGATTAACTTCACAGTTTTCATTTAAAAAATGCATATGGTAGTTTTTATGTGCTAGGCACAGTTCTAAATGTTCTGTTGTTGTGCTTGCTTGCTTGTTCAGTTGTATCTGACTCTTCGATCAGATGGACTGTAGCCTGACGGGCTCCTCTGTCCATGGAATTTTCTAGGCAAGAATACTAGAGTGGGTTGCCATTTCCTATTCCAGAGGATCTTCCTCACCCCGGGGATCGAACCCAAGTCTCTTGCATCTCCTGTATTGGGAGGCAGATTCTTTACCCCTGTGTCACCTAGGAATCACTCTAAATGTTTTACATTCAGTTATTTACTCTTCATAATAACCCTAGGATTCACCACTCCTTCACTCAGGCAGAGCGATTGAGTAGCTTGTCCAAAATCACACATGGAATAAGTGGTTGAGCTGGGAGTCAGCAAGCAGCTTATTCCAGAATCTGTGTTCTTAAGTTACTTTGTAAACCCCTTCAGAGACATTTTTAAGGCATTTTTAAAAATCACTTTTTTTCCCACCATTTTTTAAAAAAATATTTATCTATTTATTTCTTTGGATGCATCAGGTCTTAGTTGCAGCATGCAGTATCTTTAGCTGCTCCATGTGAACTCTTAGTTATGGCATGTGATATCTATCCTTGACCATGAATCGAACCTGGGCCCCCAGCATTGGGAACATGGAGTCTTAGCCACTGGACCACCAGGAGAGTCCCTTCCCACCAATTCTAAAGCTTTAAAATTCTCATCAACTCTCTGCTATAGTTCTTTCACCAAATAGTCTAGTTTTTTGGGCCTAGGATTTTGTTCAGTGTTAATCAGTAATTAGAAAATTCTTATGATTGATTTTCCATTAGGTTTCACTGAGTCATTTTAAATTCTTTGCAGATTTTAAAGTTTACATTTTTCTTGCCCAATAAATGTTGCAGAGACATTGCTAGACTTATATGTAAAGGTGACTGTTGCTAGAAGGGAAATGAATTGTTTACTTTGGTTAGCTGTAAATTTATTATTAGTAATCTGTTATTTCATTTAATCCATTTTATTTCCTACAACTTCTTTCATGCATTATTTTTTTCAACTGAGTAATATGTGCTTCAAAAAATAATCAAGGTAACAGGCCTGGGTAAGAACCATACCTTTGACTCTGAAAAATTATCATCTATATCATGAATAGTTTATGAAATAAAATGTTCCTAACAATCCGTGGCCAGGTGATGGAACTGGCAAAGCTTTTCCAAGTCAGGGATCATAGACCAAGTATCTTCCCCTTCACTGATCTTCTGATTAACTGCAAGCTTTGACTGGCCACAGAATGGCCCATCTTTCTCTGCCCATGCCTTAAATGTTGGTACTTTTCTGGCTCCCATCCTCAGACCTCTTTTCTTATCTTTCCCTACTTAACTCATTCAGTCTTATAACTGTATTATCTTTTCCAAGCAGGGCTAGTTTCATGGGCATACCAACAGTTCATTCACACAGGGCCCTGCACTCAGAAGGGCTTAATATACTTGAGGTCTTAATGCTCTGTGGTTGCCAGCTTGAAGATCTTACTAACAGTATGTTTGGGTTTTTGTTTTGTAAGTGAAGTCCATTGACAGAGTGGAGCATGCCTCCTGCCACCTCTCTGCCTCCCTGGGATAGGTTCAGCTGCCAGCTCCTCTCATTTTCTGGCATTTCACTCATATACACTCTCCCCTTCACCTCATTCAGGACCACGGAGAGACTTGGGCACAGGTTCAGGGAAGGTCAGGTTCATTTGTGTGCAGGGCATGGTGGCAGCTGTCCTGGATTGTCAATGCCACAGAGCACCTAGGGGTGACTTGTTGGGAATGAGCCTCTGACCCATGCGCAAATGCATCCTAGCCTGGAAGTTGTAGTCTCTTGGAGGTGTGCCTCTGATGTGGTTTAGAGATTATTGGCCATAGGAAGGGGCTCAACTTCTCCACCCCCATCCAGAGCATTCAGTTCTACAGATTTTTGGGAGGAGAACCAAGCAGCTCATGGATCTCAAAGGCTCTTTGAACAAGGGACCCTGGCTTTGCATTTTGCACTGGGCCCTCCAAACTGTAGAGTTGGCCTTGATTTCAGGATATTTATTTCCAGCTCAGCTTTCTCTTCTGTGTTGCACATGCTGTATCTGCCTATTTGGTTGAACGTCTTCGCTTGGATATTTGTTAAGACATTTCAGATTCAGCAGGTTTAAAACTAAATTTATGACCTCTGCTCTATATCTGTTTGCCTAAACTAAGAATGGCACCACTAGTTACACAAGCCAATGATTTGAGCCTCACTTTGACTCCTTCCTCTCTCTCTTTTCCCTCCTATTCAATCAGTTGATAAATCCCAGGGCATCTACCCTATTTTCAGGATATCTCAAGTACATCCTGTGTTTGTTGCCTATTGTTATACTGTTGCATAACCACACAGCTTGACATTTTAGCAGAGACTTGAAGGAAGTAAGAGATCAAGACATAAAACTGTCTGAGGAAGTAAAGTTCTATGCAGAAGAGAAACCAAGTATAAAAGTTCCAAGTCAGTTCAGTTCAGTCACTCAGTCCAACTCTTTGCAACTCTATAGACTGTAGTACACCATGCTTCCCTTTCTATCACCAGTTCCCGGAGTTCACTCAAACTCATGTCCATCGAGTTGGTGATGCCATCCAACCATCTCATCCTCTGTCGACCCCTTCTCCTCCTGCCTTCAATCTTTCCTGGCATCAGGGTCTTTTCCAATGAGTCAGTTCTTTACATCAGGTGGCCAAAGTTATGGCATTTCAGCTTCAGCCTCAGTCCTTCCAATGAATATTCAGGACCAATTTCCTTTAGGATTGACTGACTGGACCTCCTTGCAGTCTAAGAGACTTTCAAGACTCTTCTCCATCTCCACAGTTCAAAAGCATCAATTCTTTGGTGCTCAGCTTTTTTATAGTCCAACTCTCACATCCATACATGACTACTGGAAAAACCATAGCTTTCACTAGACGGACCTTTGTTGGCAAAGTAATGTCTTCACTTTTATTATGCTGCCTAGATTGGTCATAGCTTTTCTTCCAAGGAGTAAGCGTCTTTTAATTTCATGGCTGCAGTCACCATCCACAGTGATTTTGGATTCCAAGAACATAAAGTCTGTTACTGTTTCCATTGTTTTCCCAGCTATTTGCCATGAAGTGATGGGATTGGATGCCATGACCTTCGTTTTCTGAATGTTGAGTTTTAAGCCAGCTTTTTCACTCTCCTCTTTCACTTTCATCAAGAGGCTCTTTAGTTCTTCTTCAGCTTCTGCCATAAGGGTGGTGTCATCTGCATACTTGAGGTTATTGATTTTTATCCTGGCAATCTTGATTCCAGCTTGCAAAGTTCCATGGAGAGCCACAAAGAGGTCATGGCAATGGTGGCATAAAAGATTGGCCTCAAATGTAGTGACTTAGAGTGAGGTGGAAGCTACAACATCTTTTGTAAACCATACATTACCATTTCTGCTGTTGGCCATACAGGTCAGTCAGCTCTAAACATTGAGGGAGCTTATACAGAGGATGAAGACCAGAGGTGGGGATCTTCGGGAGCCATCTTGGAAGCTGGTTGCCGCCCATCTCTGTTGTCACTGCTCTGATACATACCACCATTCTCCATTCTTAGTTCCTGAGAACTAACTATTTGCTGGCCACTTTCCTGGATGTTGGGGATTTAATAGGAAAAACAAAAACAAAAAAACAAAGACAGGTGACATCACTGCCCTCATGACCTTCCATTCCAGTGGATGAAGACAGATAAGACAAATGTACTTATTTATTTGTCTCTCTCAGGAAGCAACAGTTGTAACCCAGTGTGGAACAACTGACAGGTTCAGGTCTGAGAAAGGAGTATGAGAAGGCTGTCTGCTGTCACCCTGTTTGTTTAACCTAGACGCTGAGCACATCATGAGAAATGCTAGGCTGGATGAGTTACAAGCTGGAATTAAGATAGGAATTGCTAGACGTGGAAGCAACCTAGATGTCCATTGGCAGATGAATGGAAAATAGGAGGGGAAAAGGTGGAAGTAATGACAGATTTCCTCTTCTTGGGCTCTAAAATCACGTTGGATGGTGACTGCCGCCATGAAATCGAAAGATGGTTGCTTTTTGGCAGGAAGGCTATGAAAAACCTAAACAGTGTGTTGAAAAGCAGAGACATTACTCTGCTGACAAAGGTCCGTTTAATCAAGGCTGTGGTCTTCCCAGTGGTCTCGTTATGAGACCTGGACGATAAAGAAGGCAGAGTGGCAAAGAATTGATGCCTTCAAACTGTGGTGCTGGGGAAGACTCCTGAGAGTCCCTTGGACAATAAGGAGATCAAACCACTCAATCTTAGGGAAATCAATCCTGAATACTCATTGGAAGGCTTGATGCTGAAGCTGAAGCTCCAGTATTTTGGTCACCTGATGCAAACACCTGAATAACTGGAAAAGAATCTTCATGCTGGGAAAGATTGAGGGCAGAAGAAGAAGAAGCTGTCAGAGGAAGAGATAGGGGGATGGCATCACCAATGCAATGAATAGGAACTTGAGCAAATTTTGGGAGATTATGAGGGACAGCGAGGGCTGGTGTGCTACAGACCATGGGGTCCCAAAGAGTCGGACACAACTGAGCGACTGAACAGCATCCACTGGAATTCCCAAATAAGTACATTTGTCTTATTTGCCTGGGTAAGAGTAATAGGGGATGATGATTAGGGGATGGATTTACAGAGTGGTTAAGGAAAACCTCTCTGCTAAGGTGACATTTTTAGCAGAGATCTGAAGAAAGTGAGGGAATTAGACATTAAGTATCTGAAAGAACAGTTTTAAGGAGAGGTAAATGCAAGTGCAAAAGCCTTGATGACAAGTATGTTTAGTGTCTTCAAGAAAAACAGAGAGGCCATGGTGACTGCAGTGTTAGTGATGGAGGAGGAGAGAGGTAGGAGGTCAAGCTTGGTGGGGAAGGGGGAGTGCTGCAAATCACCTTTGCCATTAGAAGACTTCGGCATTTACTATGAATAATGTGGAAAAACTTTGGAAAGTTTTGAACAAATGGATGGCATAATGGGATTTATATTTAAAAGGATCCTTCTGACTTTATCAGACTATGCGAGAGGAAGTGTAAAAGAAAGAAGACAGTTAGGAGACAAAGTTCTTTACTTTTGACAAGGGGTGATAGTCTTGAGCCAGAGTGGTAGTGGTAGATGTGGATTATGGATATACTTTAAGGTAGATCTTAAAAGAGTTTCTGATATAGTGAATACGAATATTAGAACAAAAGGGAGTTAAGGATGACTCCAAAGTTTTGACGTGAGTACCTAAGGGAATGGAGTTGTTGTTTTGAGATGTGGAAGGACTAGAGGGCAATAAGGGATAAGGGAGTTTGAGTCTGGATCCATAAATCTGAAGTCAACATTAGATATCCATGTGGAGATGTTCAGTAATCATGGGTCTGGAGCTTGGAGGAGAAATCTGCACTGGAGATATAAACTTAGGACTGGAAAAGACTGCTTGGAAAATTAACCTATATAAAGAGATAAGTCCATGGGACTGAGCTCTAGGACTCTCCACTCCAACACTTACTTTGCGAAAATGAGGAAAAACCAGCAAAGGAAACAGATGGAATGCGAGTCCAGTGAGGAATGAGGAGCAACAGAGAAGGGTGCTGCTGCTGCTGCTGCTGCTGAGTCACTTCAGTCGTGTCCGACTCTGTGTGACCCCATAGACGGAAGCCCACCAGGCTCCCCCGTCCCTGGGATTCTCCAGGGAAGAACACCAGAATGGGTTGCCATTTCCTTCTCCAATGTGTGAAAGTGAAAAGTGAAAGTGAAGTCGCTCAGTCGTGTCCGACCCATAGCGACCCCACGGACTGCAGCCCACCAGGCTCCTCCATCCATGGGATTTTCTTGGCAAGAGTACTGGAGTGGCTTGCCATTGCCTTCTCTGAGAGAAGGGTGAGGCTCACTTAAAACTTTTTTCAGAAAAAGGAGACGTGGGGAACCCATTGCTAAACTGTTCGTAGATGACCTGCTGCTGGATAGGGGTTTTGTATGTAGCAGAGCAGCTCCCTTGCTGCAATCTATTGAAAGTCAGCCCTAGACACAAGGGTTTGAAGAAAAAAAAATTTTTTTTAATAAAATAAAAATGAGAAAAAAAAATTTTAAGTAGAAAAAATATTTTTAAAATGAGATAATAAAATTAGAAAAAAAAATTTTAGAAATGATAAAATGACCTCTGTGTCAAATAAACCTGATAAGATGACTTTGTAAAGACTTCCAATTTTTCTGTATCTGGAATAGTTTTCTTTGGGTGTGAAGAGAATTGGTCATTGGATTTAACAAAGGGAGGTCAACAGTGAACTCAGTTGCAAATAAGTGGTAGGGGACAAAAGTCTGAAACTAGTCCTCCAATATTTTTTGTCCAAACCACAAGTAAGTCTGAAGTTCTCAATAGGCACATGACTTTGTGTCCTACAATTTACTCAATTCTGACACTATTTACATAGAGAGAGCATCAGGTCACATAAGTTAAGTTTTTAGTCCCACAAAATCACATCCCCTCCTCCATTTTAGATGCCAATCACAGGTCCAGGTTGTCACCTAAGCTTCCGGCCAAATTGCTACGGACTGGAGGTTCCCACACCCCCAACTTGGATTTGATTAATTTGCTAGAACTGCTCACAGAACCTGGAGAAACATTTATTTACATTTACCAGTTTATCAAAAGAATTTTCTAGAGGAAACAGATGAACAATCAGGTGAACAGATGCACAAGACAAGATCCAGAAGCATCCCAAGTGCAGGAGCTTTTGTCCCCATAGAGCCGGGGTGCACCATTCCCCCCAGCCTGTGCATGTGTTCACCAGCCCAGAAACTCATCAAATCTTGTTTTCAAGGGTTTTTATAGAGCTCAGTCCACAGCACTTTCCTTCCCCTTCTCAGAGGTTGGTTGTTGGGGCTGGAAGTTCTAACTCTAATCACGTGGGTGACTAGCCCATCCTAAGGCTACCCAGGAGTACTACCCTAAGTCACCTCATTAAGCAGAAGCTCAAAAGGGGGTCCTCATGAAGGACGACACTTTTACCACTCAGAAAATTCCAAAAGGGACTTCCCTGGTCCTCCAGAGGCTAAGATTCCACTTTCCCAAGGCAGAGGGCCCAGGTTTGATCCCTGGTCAGGGAACTAGATCCCACATGCCATAGCTAAGACCTAGTGCAGCCAAATAAAGGAAAAAAAAATTTTTTTAAAGAAAGTTCCAAGGATTTGAGGTTCGTGCTGGAAACTAGGGACAAAGACAAAGTGCATTTCTTAACATCCCACAAGTGCACAGGGGAAGGAGGAAAGAGGAAGTGATCGTGATGACGGCAGACAACCCTCTTGAGGAGACATGAAACTTACTGAGACGCATGAACTCTAGACGTCTAGATCCACCTCCACTTGGATTCTAACAAGCAGCGAAAATTTCATATCCAGTGTGAAACTTCTGATCTTCTTCCAGACTCTGGTCTACACATAATCTCCACCTCAAATAATCAGTTCATCCTCTAGTTGCTCAGGACCCAAACCCTGGAGTCATCTTCAGTTCCTCTTTTTCTGGTATACCACATATCCATGCCATCACATTCTTTTAAGTCTATTAAAATATGCATCTAGAATTGAACCACTAAACACCACCTTTACCACAAACATCTCCTCTGACATCATCCTCTCTTCCTTGAGTTATTTTTCTACCTGGTTTCCCTGCTTCCACCTTTGTCCCCCTGCAGTCTGTTCTCAACACAGTAGTCAAGGTGATGCTGGAAGCATCACCAGAGTCAGATCATATTGCTCTCTGCTCAACAACAGCTCTTTATTCTAACACTAGGAAAATCGAAGATATTTACAAAGCCACTCAATTTAAATTGCAAAATCTCCAGAGTGACTCCACATGGTTGTGCAGGATGTTTATTCTATACAGGTGTCTGGTCAAGGGAAATAAAGTGAAGCCTGAATTCTAGCTGAGGCTCTGCTTGCCAAGTCATGTGGTATAAGGCTCTGTCTGTACAATGTTTCATACAGGCTGGATACATCTACACACGTACTCTCTCTTTCTTCAGTTCAGTCAGTTCAGTTCAGTCGCTCAGTCGTGTCCGACTCTCTGCGACCCCATGAATCACAGCACGCCAGGCCTCCCTGTCCAACACCAACTCCCGGAGTTCACCCAAACTCATATCCATCGAGTCGGTGACGCCATCCAGCCATCTCATTCTCTGTCGTCCCCTTCTCCTTCCACCGCCAATCCTTCCCAGCATCAGAGTCTTTTCCAGTGAGTCAACTCGTCGCATGAGGTGGACAAAGTATTGCAGTTTCAGCTTTAGCATCAGTCCTTCCAATGAACACCCAGGATTGATCTCCTTTAGAATGGACTGGTTGGATCTCCTTGCAGTCCAAGGGACTCTCAAGAGTCTTCTCCAACACCACAGTTCAAAAGCATCGATTCTTTGGCGATCAGCTTTCTTCACAGTCCAACTCTCACATCCATACATGACCACGGGAAAAACCATTGCCTTGACTAGACGGACCTTGGTTGGCAAAGTAATGTCTCTGCTTTTTAATATACTATCTATGTTGGTCATAACTTTCCTTCCAAGAAGTAAGCGTCTTTTAATTTCATGACTGCAATCAGCATCCGCAGTGATTTTGGAGCCCAAAAAAATAAAGTCTGACACTGTTTCCACTGTTTCCCCAACTATTTCCCACGAAGTGATTACTTTGCTATATTTTCTCTTTATTTCCTAGCCTCCTCTCATATATCATTTGTTTACTTATTTTGTTTATTATCTGTGTCACCAACTAAAAGACAAGTTCCACGAGAGTGATGGTTTTGTCTTTTGTTCACTACTATATCCTCACCACATAGTAGGTATTCAGTAAATATTTATGAAATTGAATTGCGGTTTTTTGTAAAAGGTAGTGGGAAAATGCATTAGTAGATAGAAAGGTATGTGGGCCAAAAGAGGGGAAATTTTTCATGTGGGAGAGAAAAGGAAAAATTGCTGACATGATGTCCTCAGGTAACTGAAAGTGATAAGCCCTGCTAAATCATGGAGACAATGATTGTACAAAGCGAAATAAAACCTCCATCACAAAACCACAGGGAAGACATAGTGTATGAATGCAGATCCAGGTGTGTTGGTAAATGTTTAGATAGGAGCTGTAGAAGCTATCATTTTCCCCTCAAACGTTTATTTGGAAAGCTTTCAGACATACAGAAAAGTTGAAAGAATAGTGTAACAGACATCTATACATTCATCACCAAGCCTCAGCAATCGCAAATATTCAGTTCCATATGTTTTATCTGTTTGTCTCTCTGCATATATTTCACTGAATCATGTTATTCCTGGAGACCTCATAACATACCATCCCTACATAAATAATGTATTCACAAAGAAGATACTTCTCTCATACCAACTAATACCTAATCCATATTTAAACCTCAGAGATTTTAATGGTCAAGGCTTTTATACATCTTATACATTTCACACATGCAACTGATTATATTCCTTGATGTTTTCAGGAGAAGAGAATGTGAATGATTTTTTCCCCTAATGCTGTTCAATGTCTAGCATTTGTTATAAACTGGACATTAAGTGAGAGGTTATTAGATTCAAGCAAAATATTTTTGGCAAGAATCTGTCATAGGAGATGCTGTTGTTTCCATGTGGCATTACAGTAGAAGGTATGCACTTGCAGATTATTCTACCATTATTGGTGCTAAGCTAGAGCACCAAGCTACATAACAAATGCAAGATCTTTCCATTAGGTCAAGGTTTGAACCCAAACAGTGTGACTCCAGGGTCTTTGCCTCTAACCACCTTACTATAGGGCCTCCTGAGGTAAGGGCACTGGCCTCAAGGACCGACAGCACATGCACAAGTAGCAAGGCTAGGGTGCAAAATTGATGGCTCCACCCACTCTACGTGGAAATGACCTGTCAGTTTATAATCTTAAAAAAGGGCCCTGGGAACTTGTACCTCCTGGTGAAAGTAAACTCCTTCTTCATGTGTTCTCTATTTATTGAAGAAAAGACAAATACATGTGTCAGCTTCCGAGCTAGTACCAAGGATTGGGTTGATTTGCTCCAGGGAAGAGAGAACTCAGATTGTAACTGATTTTCTAGATTCTATATTGATTTATTATCATTCCCCAAGATCCATCTTTCTTATGTACAGAAAAATGAGTAAATGAAGTGGGAAAGTGGCCTATGATAAGGGCATTAATCTCTTTGATTCTGTGATAACCTGAGTTCTGAGGAAAGAGTGTTCTAATATTGGCAAAGCAGAAATTCGAGATTAGAGTTGTTTTCTTAAGGGCAATTTAGGCCAGATTACCTGTAGCTCTGCTTAAAAGCAATGAATTAATCCAGATAATTTTTAAAAATATTTATTTATTTGAGCTTCCCTTGTGGCTCAGTGGTAAAGAACTTGCCTGCCAATGCAGGAGACGAGGGTTTGATCTCTGGGTCAGGAAGATCCCCTGAGAAGAAAATGGCAACCCACTCCAGGATTTTTGCCTGGGAATCCCATGGAGAGAGGAGTCTGTCAGGCGGGCTACAGTCCATGGGGTCACAAAGAGTCAAACACAACTTAGTGACTAAGCAACAACAATAAATTTATTTACTATTGTGGGGTGTATGGACTTCTCATTGTGGGGCTTCTCTTATTGCAGAGCCCGGGCTCTGGGCACATGGGGTTCAGTAGTTGCTGACTGTGGCCTCAGTGGTTGTGGCGCACAGGCTTAGTTGCCCGAGGCATGGGGGATCTTCCCAGACCAGGGGTCAAACCCATGGCCCCTGCATTGGCAAATGAATTCTTAACCACTGAGCCACCAGTAAAGTCTCAGATAGCTTTCTGGTTACTAAATTTTCAGAGGTAGATATGTTTGGTTTTATTTTGCTAGGGAAGATTGACAAACGGACTTCACTTGAAGAGGCTGGGACAAAGGGAGTAAAGTGCCTCCCCTCTGGCAGTTTCCAAAGCCCCAGCTCAGGGCCGCTCAGTTTCCTGCAGTGGCAGAAGGATCACAGTTAACAATTAGGAAAAGGATCACCTACAATACTGGCTTAGATTGGAATCACAGTGTCAGGACAGGTAGGTTAGAGGCGGGCGGGATGCTTTCCTAAAAAAGAAACTTTCCTCCTTGGCTTTTGTTCTGCTTTGTTTTGTTTATGTTCTTTGCCTTTGAAACTGAATGGAGGCTTCAGCTTGGCCTATAGCTGGTCCTCAGCTGCTGTACGGGATGGAAAATATCAAATATTCCTAAATGTTCACACAACCAGTTTGATATACAGAATCTAAGTCATTGCTGGTGAGGAGGGGGATTTCTATAACAAAGTTTCAAAGTTATTTTGATTTTAATCCCATTTTTAATGTTTGTTTGTTTGGGGCTGTGCTGCACACTGGCTTCCTTCCTTGGAGCAAGTGAGGGCTACTCTTTAGTTGTGGTCCACTGGCTTCTCATTGGGGTGGATTCTCACTTGGGTTCCAGGGCTGGAGGGCTTCAGTAGTTGCAGCTCACACTCTCTAGCGCATGGACTTAGTAATGTGGTACATGGGCTTAGTTGCCCCATGGCATGTGGAGTCTTCCCAGACCAGGGATCAAAACTGTGTCCCCTGCATTGGCAAGCATGTTCTTAACCCCTGGACTACCAGAGAAGTCCTTAATTCCATTTTAAAAATACATAATACTCTGCTAAGCTAGGTGTGTGCTAAGTCACTTCAGTTGTGTCTGACTTTTTGTGACCTTATGGACTGTACCTGCCAGGCTCCTCTGTCGATGGGATTCTCCAGGCAAGAATACTGGAGTGGGTTGCCATGCCCTTCTCCAGGAGATCTCCCCCACTCAGGGATGGAAACTGAGTCTCCTGCATTGGCAAGTGGGTTCTTTACTACTAGAGCCACCTGGGACCCAAGCTAGGTGAGGCATCAGGAAAAAATGACATGAGGGTCTCACACTTCCAGAAATTAGAAATAACTTTCTATAATAGCTAGAGTAATGGTTTAGGGAAGTGGGCAGACCACATGAAGGCATGATTCCCCACGGCCCATTGACCTGCCTCATAATCTTCATTTTCACTAGCATTTAATTCACAAATAACTTTGTGAGTGAATGTGAGGTAAAATCTCTTTTTCAAGAACTTTTATAGACATTTTTGCAATTCACAAGAAGGAACAAGTTTTATGAGCATAGTCAACTCACAGAATTAGCTAAGCCTTCTTGGAATCATTTACTGAGCCACATGGCCTGCAAATCTGAAAATATTCACCTTTACAGAAAAACCTTTACAGTATAAACCCTGGTTTATACTATCCCTTCTCTTGACCCAACATTTGCAAGGTGTATTGTACTTCTGAGATGAAGGTGTTTCTAAACAATCTGCACTAATGGGTATCTAAAAAGAAACATTTGTTTATGTGTTGTTATTTTCAGCAATTACACATTTTTGCCCTGTAGATTATCATGGAAGAAATCACAAAAGATGTCCTAGAATTAGCAGCCAATTCAAAGTAAGTGCTCTCCTGTGGTGTTTTTGACAAGTGCTGAATGTCATTCTGGTTGCATAGTACAGGCAATGAATACATGCCCGAGATTGGAGTGGTGGGTCCAGCTCAACTTTAAATTTTCCCCCCAAACTGGCCTTGAAGCACCTCAACATTATTGAATTTTTAATAAAAAAAAAAAGAGCCAACTGGGTCTTGGCTCTATCCTCCACGCATTGGGGGAAGTCAGTTCTCACCCACCCCGAGCAGCACCCACGTCCCCTTTCCTCCGCTTCCTGAGCTCCTTGGCATAGATTCTGGTTGGTAATGCTGAGATTTGCTACTCACTGTGCTATCCTGGCCAGTCCTCCTTCACCTGCATTTCCTTCTTAGTATCTTCCTCAGACTTCTTCAGGGGTCCCAACAGTTCCTCCCCAGTGACGGGCTCACAGGGCGACTTCCTCTGTAGTCTGGGCTGCAGTCTGAAAGTTCTGAGACTTTCCGCTAGATACCTTCACGTTTCTTTCTGTATTGGCAGGGTTTTCTTATGGCAGTAGCTCTGCACAGATATCTGCTTTGTTTTCATTGGCACCTCTGCTTGAACATGGAAGTGCCTGAGACCAGATGGTAGGGGAGGCAGTGGCCAGGGATAGGAAACCTGGGGTGGACATGCACCTGACTGAGAGTGGATTACATTGCAGACTGAAAGATATTTTTTTTTCCTTTAATTGTGATTAAGACCATGTAAGGCAAAATTTACCATCCTAAGCGTTTCTAGGAGAAGGCAATGGCACCCCACCCCAGTACTCTTGCCTGGAAAATCCCATGGATGGAGGAGCCTGGTAGGCTGCAGTCCATGGGGTCACTAGAAGTCGGACACGACTGAGGGACTTCACTTTCATTTTTCACTTTCATGCACTGGAGAAGGAAATGGCAACCCACTCCAGTGTTTCTGCCTGGAGAATCCCAGGAACAGGGGAGCCTGGTGGGCTGCTGTCTATGGGGTCGCACAGAGTCAGACACGACTGAAGCGACTTAGCAGCAGCAGCAGCAGCAGCAAGCATTTCTAAGTATAGGTTCCATAGGGTTACATATAGTCACGTTGTGCAACAGATCTCTAGAATGTCTTCTTGCAAAACTGAAACTCTATGCTCATTGAAAAACTCCCATTTCCCCTCCCCCCAGCCCTGGCAAGCACCATAGAACAGAAAGTTCTATGAGTTGAGTTACTTTACATACCTCATGTACATAGGATTATATAGTGTTTGTCTTTTTGTGACTGAGGTAATACAATGTGCTCAAGATCTGAAAACTATCAAATAATTTCTATTTACTTGTGCATGCTGCATGCTAGCGTGCTCAGTCGCTTCAGTCGTGTCCTACTCTTTGCTACCCTGTGGACTGTAGCCCACCAGGCTCCTCAGTGCATGGGATTCTCCAGGTAAGACTACTGGAGTGGGTTGCCATGCTCTCCTCCAGGGGAGCTTCCTGACCCAGGGATCGAAACCTCATCTCCTGCATTGCAGGTGGATTCTTTACCCACTGAGAAACATGGAAACCCCTAAAATAGTAAACACAGGTCAGTAGCAAGCATGAGAATGTGGAAGGATATTTAAGCAGAGAGAAGGTTTGGAACACTATCTAAGAGAGCTGGAAAGTAAATGTTCTAGTGAAACAGCATGGGATCACACTAGAGACCCAAATGAGGTCAAGAATCTAAAGCAAAACCTGTTAGCATGCTCATATTTTTCTCCAGGCACATTCTGATACTCAGGTCCATGTATCAAATAGGTGGACAGTTTGATAAAACTAGGATTGGGTTTTGGAAGGTAAGTTCAACAGAGGGAAAGAAGGGGTGGAAATTGATGGTATAATCAAAGGAATGCTTCTTCCTTCCTCTTTTTTCCCCTCGCATCCATAACCTATGTATTCAATAGATCTGATTCATTTTACTTCCAAACTGCACTAAGCATCTTGTTATCCCCCATGACGCGCCCTGATCCAAGTAGCCGTCATAGATGACTAAAGCAGTCAGAAAATTGTAGCTGATCTTCTTCATTTCCCCCTTTGCCACCTCACAACCCATTCTTCATTCAGTGGCCAAAGAGATTCTTTGAAAATCTCTAGATGAATATATTCTGTCCCTGCTTAAAACCCTCCACAACTGAGGAAACTGGAACACTCCCTAGATATTTAATGATATTAAGACATAAGTATGAGGCACCTTGCTTAACTTATATGCAGAGTACATCATGAGGAACGCTGGGCTGGAAGAAGCACAAGCCGGAATCAAGATTGCTGGGAGAAATATCAATAACCTCAGATATGCAGATGACACCACCCTTATGGCAGAAAGTGAAGAGGAACTCAAAAGCCTCTTGATGAAAGTGAAAGAGGAGAGTGAAAAGGTTGGTTTGAAGCTCAACATTCAGAAAACAAAGATCATGGCATCTGGTCCCATCACTTCATGGGAAATAGATGGAAAAACAGTGAAAACAGTGTCAGACTTTATTTTTTGGGGCTCCAAAATCACTGCAGATGCTGATTGCAGCCATGAAATTAAAAGATGCTTGCTCCTTGGAAGGAAAGTTATGACCAACCTTGATAGTATATTAAAAAGCAGAGACATTACTTTGCCAACCAACGTCCGTCTAGTCAAGGCAATGGTTTTTCCCTATGGATGTGAGAGTTGGACTGTGAAGAAAGCTGATCGCCGAAGAATTGATGCTTTTGAACTGTGGTGTTGGAGAAGACTCTTGAGAGTCCCTTGGACTGCAAGGAGATCCAACCAGTCCATTATAAGGGAGATCGATCCTTGGTGTTCATTGGAAGGACTGATGCTAAAGCTGAAACTGCAATAGTTTGGCCACCTCATGCGACGAGTTGACTCACTGGAAAAGACTCTGATGCTGGGAAAGGTTGGGGGCGGGAGGAGAAGGGGACGACCGAGAATGAGATGGCTGGATGGCATCACCGACTCGATGGACATGAGTTTGAGTGTACTCCGGGAGTTGGTGATGGACAAGGGAGGCCTGGCGTGCTGTGATTCATGGGGTCGTGGAGAGTCGAACACGACTGAGCGACTGAACTGATGAGGCAGTTATATATGGATGTGAGAGCTGGACCCTAAAGGAGGCTGAGCCCTGAAGAATCGATGCTTTTGAACTGTGGTGTTGGAGTAGACTCTTGAAGTCCCTTGGACTGCAAGATCCAACCAGTCAATCCTAAAAGAAATCAGTCCTGAATATTCACTGGAAGGATTGATACTGAAGCTGAAACTTCAGTTCTTTGGCCACGTGATGCGAAGAGCTAACTCATTGGAAAAGACCCTGATGCTGGGAAAAATTGAAGGCAGAAGGAGACAGGGATGACTGAGGACGAGACAGTTAGATAGCATCAATTATTCAATGGACGTGAGTTTGAGCAAACTCTGGAAGATAGTGAAGGACAGGGAATCCTGGCATGCTGCAGTCTGTGGGGTCGCAAATGGTTACACTCAACATAGCGACTAAACAACAACAAAAACAACAATGGATTTTTAAAGTGTGATAGTAGTATTGTAGTTAAAAGTTTTTATGTGCATACAAGTTTATAGATAAAATGATATGATTTCTGGGACTGTTTCAAAATAATCCAGAAAGAAGGGATATTGATAAACAAACTGGTCAGGGACTGAGAATTGATCCAAGGTGATGGGGAGGGGTCAGTATACTCTTCTCCCTATTTTTTGTGTTTTAAATTTTATTTTTTTAAAAGGGGGAGAATCCTTCAGTGTTTTTTTTTTCATCCTCTCTTCTCTTCCCTTATTTTTGTCTTTAAACAAATTCATTGCTTTTCTTTCTTTTCCTTCCTTTGAGGTAGCCATGGCAGACCTCCCCCTAGTGTGGAGCTGCATCAGAGAAAGAAGGGCTGGAGAAGGTGCCTCGTGCAGGCGGGGCACATGCTGGGTTGGCACAGGAAACCGGCCAGAGCTCCAGATCGTTTCTTCTTCTCAGTCATCCTCCCAAGAGTGAGCAGTTATGTGTGTGCATTCTTCAGGAGTGGACGCTTAATTTCTGACAGCCCTCCTCTGTGTTCCACTGGTTTTCAAATCAGTTAGGATGACTTTTCTTCCTGGTGTTGAACCCCAGGGCTGGGCTTCCCAATATGTGGCTTGAACCCCTCATTTCTCAGGGAAGATCTCTGAGCCCATGATATTCGCCTTCTCTTCTATGTCCCCTGCTAGGAGCACAGGTACCTACCTGATTGCTACTTCTCCCTTCATACCTGACCCCATGTGAATCTTACTCTGCTGCCTTGGCTGTAGGAAAACCTTTCTGCCAGTCTCCAGCTTGTTTACAGTGAGAGCTGCTCCACATGTAGATGTATTTCTTGTTGTTGTCAAACTTTTTATTTTATATTGGAGCATAGCCGATTAACAACGTTGTAATAGTTTCAGGTGAACAGCAAAGGGACTCAGTCATACACATAAATGTATCCATTCTCCCTTAAACTCTCCTCCCATCCAGGCTACCGCATAACACTGAACAGAGTTCCCTGTGCTATATATAGGACGTTGTTGTTTATCCATTTTAGATGTAATTTTTAATCAATTATAAAATGTTTATTAGTAAGATACTATTTCTCTGTGTGTGTTAGTCACTCAATTGTGTCTGGCTATTTGCGTCTATGGGATTTTCCAGGCAAGAATACTGGAGTGGGTTGGGATTTTCCAGGCAAGAATACTGGAGTGGGGTGTCATTCGCTTCTCCAGGAGGATCTTCCCAACCCAAGAGATGAACCTGGGTCTCCTGCATGGCAGGCAAATTCTTTAGTGTCTGAGCCATGAGGGAAGCAACTCTTTCCTAATACAAGTCCCCATTACCAACTCCATTAGTGGGGGCTAAAGCTGAAACTCCAATACTTTGGCCACCTCATGAGACGAGTTGACTCACTGGAAAAGACTCTGATGCTGGGAGGGATTGGGGGCAGGAGGAGAAGGGGATGACAGAGAATGAGATGGCTGGATGGCATCACCGACTCGATGGACATGAGTTTGAGTGAACTCCAGGAGTTGGTGATGGACAGGGAGGCCTGGCGTGCTGTGATTCATGGAGTCGCAAAGAGTCGGACACGACTGAGCGACTGAACTGAACTCCTTTAGAGCATGGAATTGTCATCACTAAGATGATGATCCATTTGTCTTCCAGTGTATTTTTGATGTGCTCATGGGGGAAGGTGAATTCAATATCCTCCATTCTACCATCTTGATCGCCTCCCAGAATGCAACTAATAAGTGTTGAATGAATAGTGAAATTAGGAAAGCACCACTTGGCAACCCCAATGATAATGATTCAGGCATAAATCATCAATGAATCCAATAAAACCAGGCAGTAAAAGTTTATTGAGGAATGGGATATTTACATAATCTGAACGTTTTTCTTTCACAAGATAACTTATTACCTGGGTTAAAAATATTAATTGTAGAGTGAAGAAATAGGAATAGATCCTTCTTAATCAAAATTAATGTTATTAGGAATGAGACAAATTAATTTCATGCACTCTCTTACATGTTGGCTGAGAAGAATACAGCACAACTTGTGTGAATTTCCTACCAAAAAAGCATAATGTGAATCTAATTTTGAAGAAACCTCAGAGAAACCCAAACAGAGGGGCATTCTGCAGAATAGTCAGCCTGCAACCTTTCAAAATGTCTAGGTCTTGGAAGACAAGGAAAGACAGAGGAACTATTCCAGGTTGAAGTAGATTAAAGAGATATGACAATTAAATTCAACCCATGGTTTTAGACAGAATCTTCTACCTAAAGATGACAATTTTCTATAGAGTATATTATTAGGAATATTGTAGAAATTAAATGGGGTCTCTTAGCTTATAGGTTGTATCAGTTTCCTAATTTCAATGTTTATCCTATGGTTTTGTAGGGGCACATGGGTTGAAGGTATATGGGAGTTCTTTTTATATTCTTGCATCTTCTCTGAATTTTGAAAGTAGTTCAAAATAAAAAATGAAAAAATGATAACAAATTAACAAATCCCAAGCAAGAGGGTCCAGTGTCTTATTGCTACATTTAGCTGGACAAATATATTCCCTTACTTGGCCCTGCTGGTCTCTGCCTTTATCTCCCTTCACTTTACTCTTGTTGAAACCACTCCAGCCACTTTTTCTTCTTTCACTTCTACGAACATCAGTCAAATGAGTTTCCATGTCACGGTCTTTACATTTGCTGCTCTTCCTTCCTCAAATTATCCCTTCCAGTCTTCACAGGGAAGACTTCTTTTTCATTCAGCTCTCAGTTCAAATGGATCCCATAAGGCTCTTTTATCTTCTGCACTGCACTTGTGAAGCTATCTTGTTTATTTGTTTGTTACCTGTCTCTGTTCAGTAAATGTAAGTTCTCTGAGGGCAAGTACTTTGTCTATTTTAAACCCCTGGGCTTCTCAGATGGTGCTAGTGGTAAAGAGCCTGCCTGCCAATGCAGGAGATGTAACAGACGCAGGTTCAATCCTTGGGTCAGGAAGATCCCCTGGAGAAGGGCTTGGCAACCCATTCCAGTATTCTTGCCTGGAGAACCCATGAAGAGAGGAGCCTGGCTGGCTATGGCCCATAGAGTCACAAAGCGTCAAACATAACTGAAGTGAGTTAGCACACACGCATGCACGTACCAACAGCTCGGATAATGCCTGATGAATAATAGCTGCTTATTCTTCATCATTGTGTCTGACTGATTCTGAAAGGTCTGTTAAATCATTGACATACAGAGACTTTAAAACAGTCTATCAGTTTAGTATTCCAGTCCTTTGACATGTCCTGGTTAAAAGAGAAAAAAATTAAAAACTAAAAGAAGAAAAGAGGCTTTGGTGGCTAAACACATGACGGAAATGCCCCACTCTGTGCCTCCTTTAGAAACTCACAGAAGCCCTACTGAAATGAATTCTGCTTCCCTTTATTTACCAAAACATGTCTTAATTGTATTTGAGCATGGGATCCTTTTTTCAATTTGGTATGAGAATATAAAACACTGTGCTGGGATCTTTCTGTACTCCATTTAATATGCTCCAGTAATGGAGGCAAAATCTATGGTGTATACATATGTGAGCTGTTAATCTCTCAGTTGTGTCCAACTCTTTGCAATCCCCTGCCAGGCTCCTCTGTCCACGGGATTTTTCAGGCAAGAATACTGGATGGGTAGACATTCCCTTCTCCAGGGGATCTTTGTGAGCCAGGGATTGAACCTGGTTCTCCTGCATTGCCGGCAGATTCTTTACTGTCTGTACCATCAGGGACGCCCATGGTGAAAAAAACGAAAAGAAAAAATTCTGAACATATTAGAAGATGTTTCCTGTTTGACCTTGCAGTGAAGCCATGGATGCCACACTGTGTTCACTGCAAACTAGGGCTGCCTCGTCTTTGACAGTCAGATGTACTATGTCCCTCACTCCTCCAGCAACTCTCCCCAGTAAAGCTGTCACTAGACGCTGTTCCAAAAGGTCATGAAAGCAAGCTGGGAATCCAAACCCAACTGCTGACACCAGTGGAAGAAGGGTGCAGGCAATAAGGAATTATGTTTATCTCCTGGATTCCAGAAAAGAGAACTCAACAAGGCAACATAATTAAAATGAATTTTGTAACCAGTAATAATGTTTTTGCTTAGTAATTTATGAAAGGTGTAGTGTTCCTAAATAATCATAACTGTATTACATATTTTATACTTTTTTTGGAATGAATTTTGAGAGTATTCACTTTCTTTCTACACGCAGATTTCAAGTGTGGATTACTAAGGAAGTTCATTTTATATACAATCCAACTAATACTGCATTTGGCACGGTTTAGTTTTACTAGCTGTTTGGTACTTTCATATCTCCTCCAAGTAGAAAACTGACTACATTTTAGAAATGAGGTGTTAAAAGAAGATATTACATAGCTTCTTCTTCACGAGGAATTTCTCTGATCTAAATTTGCTTCCCTTTACTCTTCTGTCCTTGGGCTATACCCAACCTGCCCTATCCACTCTTCCCCTGCCCCAGTCCTGTCTCCCATAACAGCAGTAGGAAAACAGAAAAGAGGCTTAGTGTTTGCTACCAAATGCCTACAAGTTGCAAGATCATTGCCTTCATAAATTTTTTTTCCCTTTTTCACTAAGTCCCTCCTCCCCAAGGTCTCCCCCTCCCCAAATACATTTCTGCTCCCTTATTATCTTTCCATATATGTTCTAAGTTGAGAAAAACATTTTTTCTAGCAGGATATAATACGAATCTTAAAAGACCCAAAGTTCAGGTGAGGGAAGGTTGTATAGGGTAGGATCTTCCTTGTCTGTATATTTCATCACCACTGAGGTAACTGTGGGGGTAGACTTGATTTCTATGTGGGTGCAAAACTGTACAGGTACAATCATTGCTCCAGAAAAGCAAGTGGGATTGAAGGCAAATTCTAACACTGTTTTTTGCAGCTACAATTTCTCACAAAAGAGTGTTCACCAGTTAAGACTCATGATGGCAAAATCTAAGAGTATTTTTCTTCCCCACATCCAGGGGCAGAATTGGAAGGGTACTGAGATGGTTTCCAAACACTCACCCTGAACAGAGTCCACCTTTGTGGTTCAGGTTAGAGAAAAAAGCCAGTGAGTGGTAAGAGAATGAAGGGGTTAAAATGAAAGAATGAAGACAGAAAGAAAAAAGTATTAAGTCCTTATCATCATGAATATCTGAGACCCACTACAATATTTACAGATAATACTTGAAGAACCTTGTGAACCTGGGAATACATACAATATTAAATACAAATAAATATTAATTTACTCTATTTGAGTTGAATGGATCCTAAGAAGAAATATGGAAGGATGATCAATTACAAGTTTATGTTTTCAAGTTAGTAGTTCAGAGATAGCATGGAGGAAGCACTTCTGAATCTAAACAGAGAAAAAATTTTCATCTGGAATTTTTCATTCTAACCTGATTTTAAAATATGCAAACATCCCTGCATAAGCATCCAACTATAATGTACTTAAGTCAACATGTTTCATATCAGTTGCAAAAAACAACATGCCTCTAAAAATAGCAATGGCTTATAAAAGTAGAGGCGTTAGGAGGGAAAGTACGTTGGGAAGAAAAACTCTGCCCCCTTCAGAATTCTGAGTCTAGAGTCAGTTATAACCTTTATAATCAAAACCTCAGCAGCCATCAGCACAGAGAAACTAGTCCCACTCATCCCCTCGCTGAAGAGCAGCAACTAATCTTGTTGAAGATGGGTGACTCTTCTGTTGCTCTGATACTCATGATGAACGTGTAAAGGGTGTTGCAAATGAACTCCAGTTAGAACATGGTAGCTCTGCTGGTGGCTTCTCTCTTTTTTCTTTCCTGTCTAGTATAAATACCACCCAGGGTTGAAGGCCGGAGATTTGCTAGTCTGGCTATTTAACAAAGATCTTTTTGGAGAAAATTCTATAAACTTTTTTCCCCATAGGGATCCCAAAAGTTCAAGTTATACTATAAGATCATTGGAATAAGATGGGAGGGGTACTTTAGAACAGTTTATACCCTCTATAAGTAACGAGTAGGAAAAATGACCACTGCTGTAGGGTTATATAGTACCTAGACAAGTTTGTAAAATACACAAAAATATTTGAAATGTTTTCTCCTTCAGGTTGTTTTTCTTCATCTATTAGTGCTCAAGTACATTTCTTGTCTCAAAATCTGCTCTCAAAAAAAGTATTATCTAGATTGAAAGTGGAAAGATCTCAAAATATGGAGCCACTAAAGTCCAGGTTTGGGTCAAATCTTGACTCTGCTACTTGAAAACTGAGCCAGCTTAGAAAAGTTGCTTAACTTTGCATGTCAGTTTCCTCCTTCCTTGGGTTGGGGGGAGGGAAGAGAAGTGATGAAGATAAAAATAGCTAACTCATTTTATAATGTATCAATGTTCTCTACACTCAACAAATATTGAGTCTTACTGTGTGCTATGCACTTGGGATTCACTGGAAAAAAGACAGTACAGGCCCTCAAGAAACATATGGTCTTGCTCCTCAACAACCAAGGTCTGAGATATCTGGACTTGAGGAAGAATGACATCAGGCTCAGTGGCATACCTTTCTTGCCATTAAGCCATTAAGAAACAGAAGTGGAAAGCCAAGGTCATGCTGGAAAAGAAACACAGCAGTGGTGTGGATATGATGAGAAGGCTGGAGGGCCAGTGGTGAAAAATGAAATCCTGAAGACAGTTTAGGACTAGAATTTTGACTGCTATGATGGGACATCATGGATGAATTGACCTGGTGACCCCCTAGATCATTTTTTTCCTGATGAAAAATTAGGAGACGGTTGCCTATTCTGTGGACCATTCTGAGTCTAGAATGGCTCAGTTAGTTCTGGGAAATTGTGGAGGGCGTGACATCCAAACAGCTACCTGGGAGATATTAAGGGTCACATGTCATACATAGATTAGTCACTGAATTGCAGGCACCGCAGTAAGGAGAATTCCAGCTCAGCTGTACACTTAGCTTCCAGATGTCTTTGAATATGCCGTGTTAATGTTGTCTCTGGAATATATCTTACCTACCTACTGGGGTATTGGGAGAATTTAATTTAAAATGTGCATGAATGCAAAAAAAAGTTGGGGGGGAGCTTACAGTGTGATGAAAACTTCTGAATGCTTTTTAAAAGTTTTTTGAAAACTTGATTTGCTAGGGACTTTCACACATACAGAGAAGGCAATGGCACCCACTCCGGTACTCTTGCCTGGAAAATCCCATGGACGGAGGAGCCTGGTGGGCTGCAGTCCATGGGGTCATGAAGAGTCAGACATGACTGAATGACTTCATTGTCACTTTCACAATTTCCACCCACCCTCACAACTGCAGAGCTGTCACTAGAGATTCCTGAGCACTCACAGCTGGGAATTTATCTAGGGCCTATCAGGGGCCAGTGTTGTGCTAGACACTGGAGATTTAATAGGGAACCTTGTTGGGGGACCAACTGGACTTCATCTGATTAACACAATGATTTCCTGAGTTTATTCAAACAATACTTGGAGTGTCTTAGACTGAAGTGTATTTTGTACTGGGGAAAATATACAGCTGTATGATTCAGCTGTATCATTAACCCTGACATTCAGTCTCTGTACTTTAGATTCATTGAAAAAGTACAAGAAACATGTGTTGCTAGGTTGTTAAAAGGAAGACAACAAATATTTATCACGCTCCTTTCATTTGCCAAGCTCCAGTCCTCCTGTGTACTTTCTCACTTAGGCTTTACAACAAAGATGAGGTGTAGGCATTATCCTGTTTTACACAAGAATTGTTGAAGTTACAGTCTGAACTGCTGTAATGAAGGAACCAGAAAATATAGTGGCTTAATTAATTAGTGAGTGAGTCAAATTCGTTCAGTCGTGTCTGACTCTTTGGGACACCAGGCTCCTTTGTCCATGGAATTTTCCAGGCAAGAATACTGGAGTGGTTTGTCATTCCCTTCTCCAGGGAATCTTCCTGATCCAGGGATCGAACCTAGGTTTTCTGCATTGCAGGCAGATTCTTTATCATCTGAGCCACCAGGGAAGCCCTTATTTCTGTTTATTTCTTAACAGCCCCAGTGTGAGCGTTCCAAGTTGCTGGAGCAACTGTACCCTATAGGTTCATTCTGGGGCCCAGATTCCCTTTCTATTGCTACTGCCATCTCCTGTATGGCCAAAGCTCAGTCACCAACATACACATGTTCCAGGTTATGGGAGAGGGAAGAAAATAATGTGTTGGTTAATGAATTTGTTGGTTTTTTCCATAAAATGGCTCTAGGAGCACTTAGTTTTCTTTAACTTCATTTAAAACAATTGTTAGATTGTATTGTGACAGCTGCCGTATCAGGATACATTTAAAAAATTATCAAAATTGGTGAATTTTTGTGTAGCCATTTTAATATTGGTGATGGAAGAAAAAAACATTTAAAGCATATTATGTCTTATTTCAAGAAAGGTAAAAATGCAACTGAAATGCAGAAAAGGTTTGTGCAGTTTATGGAAAATGTTCTGTGACGGATCAAATGTGTCAAAAGTGGTTTACAAAGTTCTGTGCTGGAGATTTCTCACTGGATGAATCTCTACCATCAGGTAGACCAGTTGGAAGTTGATAGCTCTCAAATTAAGACATTAACTGACAGCAATCAACATTATATCATGTGGGAAATAGCCGACATACTCAAAACATCCAGATCAAGTGTTGAAATCTTTTGCACCAGCTTGGTTATGTTAATCACTTTGATGTTTGGGTTCCACATAAGTTAAGCGAGAAAAACCTTCTTGACTGTACTAAACCTTCTTGACTCTATTTCTGCATGTGACTCTCTACCAAAACATAACAAAAATGTACTATTTCTAAAGCAAATTGTGACAGATAATGAAAAGTGGATACTGCACAATAATGTTGGATGGAAGAGATCATGGGGCAAACAAAATGAATGACCACACCAAAAGTTAGTCTTCATCCAAAAACAGTAATGTTGTGTATATGATGGGGGTGGCAGGGAGTCCTCTATTATGTGACCCTTCCAGAAAACCAAAGGATTAACTCCAATAAGTACTGCTTCCAATTAGACCAACTGAAAGCAGCATTTGACAGAAAGTGTCTTGAATTACTCAACAGAAAACACATAATCTTCCGTCAGGATAACATAAGACCACATGTTTCTTTGATGACCAGGCAAAAACTTACCACTTGGCTGGGAAATTCTAATTCATCCACCATATTCACCAGACATGGTACTTTAGGGTTTCCACTTATTTCTGTCTTTAAAAAATTCTCTTAATGGAAAAAATTTTCAATTCCCTGGGAGACTGTAAAAGGCACCTGGGACAGTTGTTTGCTCAAAAAGATGATGGAACTGTGAAGTTGCCTGAAAAATGGCAGAAGGCCATGAAACAAAATGGTGAATACATTGTTCAATAAAGTTCTAGGGGAAAATGAAAAATGTGTCTTTTATTTTTACTTTAAAACTGAAGGAAACTTTGGCCAACCCAATATATTGGACAAGTGGCTTTGTCCTGAAAGAGATAACCCAGAAACTGGAGCAATCTTTTCTGCTCATATCCTTCTAATCTGAATTTAGATGCATGGCCACATCTAGTTGCAAAGGAGGCTGAGAAATGTAATCCACAGATGGGTAGCCTTGGACTCTGCTAAAACATAGTGTGTTCTATTTTATACAAGAGAGTTAGTGGGAAATTGCTCTATAATACAGACAGCCCAACCTGGAGCTCTGTGATGACCTAGAGCGGGGTGATGGGAGGGGAGGGAGGCTCAGGAGCGGGAGAATAAATATATAATTATGACTGATTCATGTTGTTGTATGGCAGAATCCAACACAATGTTGTAAAGCAATTTTCCATCAATTAAAAAAATTTTAAAAATATGGTGTTTTATGTTTAATTAAAACATAAATTAACAATGAACATTTAGAGTAGTTAAAAAGGAATTCAACTACTTAGATTTACTTGAATCCAATACCTTGCCACTCTCTCTTAAAACACAGGAGCTAAAGAAGTCTGCCTCACCATCCATTTATCTGCAGAGGAGAATAATAATAATATTTTACTATTATAGTTTATGAATGAGCAATTGAAATTAGGTGTCACCTTTTCAGAAACGTAGGAGCATTTTTCTATAATATTAATTTGTCTTCCTATAGATGCCAATATCTTCCTCTCCCACCCCTTCAGTTTTCTTGGAAATATCTCAAATTTTAAGCAGCCTGGCCTTGTGACTCATGTGAACTACTTGTTGAATAAGTTACAGAAGAAATAAAGAAAAATGCAGTAACTTCAAAAAACTTCCATTTTGTTGCCAAATCTGTCAGAGGAGATACTTTAAAGATAGTACAGTGTAGCAAAGTATAGGTTTGTTCAAAATTGGATAACGTGTAAAAAGTCAATAAGTGAAATGCCTTTCTTTAAAAAATAGTTTCTTTGCTCCCATTACACTTACAAACAGAGATCCTTGAAACTACTTCTGAGGATAAAAAAGGAATAAACCATGTTTCCATATTCTTGGCAAAGAAAGAAACAGTGGTTTCTTTTTAAAGGGAAGAAAAACTGTCTGCAGTTCAGAATAAAAAAAAGATGCCATGTTCATTGCAAACTATTGTTTCTATCATTGACAAAGCATTGTTTGTTTTTACTTATTTTTTATCTTTATAAGTAAATTCAATTCTTATATAGAATGTATAGGGTGAACAAATAGCAACCTTTAATGCTGGTCTTCTCATTGTAAAACACGTACTTTTTTGCTTCCCTTTCCCTCTGCACTTGATGGGAAATCACTAAGTATAAGGTAGTTGTCTGGATCACAGTCACCACAAATCTGTTTTGCTTCTTTTACTTTTTCGTAGTCCCTGAAATCTTGGACCTCTATCTTTGATCCTATCATTCTAGAATGCTTTCTATAATCTTGTGAAAGAGCTTCTAATTGGTAAATGTAACATTTATACAATCCTACTACACTTTGTTTCCTTGGTGGCTTAGATGCTAAAGCATCTGCCTGCAATGCGGGAGACCTGGGTCCGATCCCTAGGTTTGATCCCTAGGTTGGGAAGATCCCCTGGAGAAGGAAATGGCAGCCCAGTCCAGTGTTCTTGCCTGGAAAATCCCATGGACAGAGGAGCCTGGTAGGCTGCAGTCCATGGGATTGCGGAGTCGAACATGACTGAGTGACTTCACTACACTTTGCAGCTTTGATTCTACTGACCACATTTTTTCTTTTCGCAACTCTAATTTTTTCAGACCTTGACTTCTAAAATATTTTGCCCTTGACCTTCAGTTCTGTCTTTCTCTCTAACAGCCCATTCCCATCTGATCTCACCTCCTTTATTGCTTCAACCTGCAGCTTTACGCCGTGGTTTAGTATTTAACATCTAGTTCCTGGACCACGGAAAGAATGAATTTGCTAACACATGTCCTGTGTCAGATCTCTTTCCTTTTCCTGCACTTTGCTTCCACCTGAATCTATTCTGCACTGTATTCCCACTTGAATCTTCTTAAAGCACACCGTCATTCAATCAATTACCCTCAAGAAATCTTCAGTAACTCCCTGATGACTAAAGTCCCAATACCGTACTCTACTTTTAATTTCAGCATATGCCAGACATGCTTTTAACCATTAGGTGAAGGTATCTTTCTCATCCCATACCAAAGTTAATGAACTTCTTTTTACATTCACAGCTACCACTAGTCAAGCAAGCACCAGCCCTTACCAGGATATTGCTAGAAACTCCTGTTTCTATTTTTGTCTTACTGTACTGCACTCTTCACAGTCAGAAGGTCTTTTAAAAAGTGAATGCTGCTGCTGCTGCTGCGTCGCCTCAGTTGTGTCCGACTCTGTGCGACCCCATAGATGGCAGCCCACCAGGCTCCCCCATCCCTGGGATTCTCCAGGCAAGAACACTGGAGTGGGTTGCCATTTCCTTCTCCTTAAAAAAAAAAAAGTGAATAGCTTGTGCAATAACTGGCCTCTGTGCTGACAGGTTTTTTTTTTTTTTTTAAGTTACTGATTCAACCTCCTTACTGGTAACTGGTTTATTCATGTTTTCTATTTCTTTCTGCTTCAGTCTTGGAGATTGTAATTTGTAGAAATTTGTCCATTTCTTCAAGGTTGTTCATTTTATTGGCATATAATTGTTGTAGTAACCTCATGATCTTTCCTATTTCTGTGGTGTTGGTAGTAACTGCTCCTTTTTTATTTCTACTTTTATTGATTTGGGCCTTCTCTCTTTTTTTTTTCTTGGTGATTCTGGCTAAAGAGTTATCAATTTTACTCATCTTTTCAAATAACAGCTGTTAATTTCACAAATCTTTTCTATTTTTAAGTTCTCATTTTTTAAGGTTCTGATCCTTATGAATTCTCTCCTTCTTATGGGTTTTATTTGTTCTTTTTCTAGTTCCTTTAGGTGTAAGTTTAGGTTGTTTGAGATTTTTCTTTTCTCCTGATATAGCCTTGTGTCACTATAAACTTTCCTTTTAGAACCAGTTTTGCTGAATTCCAAAGATTTTGGATCACTATATTTTCATTTTTACTTACCTCCAGTTATTTCTAAAATCTTTTCATTTGGTTTTTTTCAGTGATTCAGTGACTGTCTAGTAGCATATTGTTTAGCCTCCATGTATTTGTGTGTTTTGAAGTGTTTTTTTTTTTCTTCTTCTTGTAGTTGGTTTTTAGTCTTGCAGTGTTATGGTTGGAAAAGATGCCTGATATAATTTCAATGTTCCTAAATTTACTGAGATTTATTTTATGGCCTAGCATGTGATCTTTCCTGGAGAATGTTCCATGTGCATTTGAAAAGAATGTGTATTCTGCTTTTGTTTGGAATGTTCTACATACACCTATTAAGTACATCAGATATAATAATGTATCACTTAAAGTCGGTGTTTTGTTATTGATTTTCTGACTGGGTTGGTCCATGATGTCAGTTGGGTGTTAAAGTCTCCTACTATTCCTCTGTTATTTTCAGTTTCTCCCTTTTTGTTTGTTAATATTTGCTTTATGAATTTAGTTGCTCCTATAAGGAGATCCCATGGATGGAGGAGCCTGGTAGGCTGCAGTCCATGGGGTCGCTGAGAGTTGGACATGACTGAGCGACTTCACTTTCACTTTTCACATTGGAGAAGAAAATGGCAACCCACTCCAGTGTTCTTGCCTGGAGAATCCCAGGGACAGGGGAGCCTGGTGGGCTTCCGTCTATGGGGTCACACAGAGTTGGACACGACTGAAGTGACTTAGCAGAAGCAGCAGCATAAGGAGATCCAACCAGTCCATTCTAGAGGAGATTAATCCTGGGTGTTCACTGGAAGGACTGATGCTGAAACTGAAACTCCAATACTTTGGCCACCTCATGCGACGAGTTGACTCACTGGAAAAGACTCTGATGCTGGGAGGGATTGGGGGGTGGGAGGAGACGGGGACGACAGAGAATGAGATGGCTGGATGGCATCACCAGCTCGATGGACATGAGTTTGAGTGAACTCCGGGAGTTGGTGATGGACAGGGAGGCCTGGCGTGATGTGGTTCATGGAGTCGCAGAGAGTCGGACACGACTGAGCGACTGAACTGAACTGAACTGATGTTGGGTGCATATATATTTACAATTGTTTTATTTTCTTCTTGTATTGACCTTTTGGACGTTATGTAAAGTAGTTTTCTCTCTTATTACAGTCTTTGTTTTAAAGCCTATTTTGTCTGATATAAGTATTACTACCCTGGCTTCCTTTTAATTTCCCTTTACATGGAATACCTTTTTCCACCCCCTCACTTTCAGTCTATATGTGTCTTTACATCTGGAGGTGGTGTGTAGCCTGCTGGTGGGCAGGGGTAGGGCCAGGATTCAGGGATTCCTGGGGCTGAGGCCTGCCCACTGGCAGGTGAGCTGGTTCGAGTGCTAGTGCTCGTGCACTGGTGGGTGAATCTAGTTCCATGATCTCTGACTGCAGGGTCTTGGAGTTCCAAGAACAGGTTTTCAGGGCCAGGTCCTGGTCCTTCTGGTGGGTATAGTTGGGTCCTGGGGCAGCTGTGGTCTCAGGTGGTCTTAAGGCATCAGGCCTGTTGGTGGGTGGGGCTGTATCCCTGCCTGGCTAGCAGTTTGGCCTGAAGTGTCCTGGGATTGGTGTCAACAAACTGGTAGGTAAGGATAGGTCCTGGAGCTAATCAAGTTATAGGGAGCAATCCAAACTTGCAATTACCAGCACCAGTGTCCTTGTGGTGGAATGAGCTCCCCAAATTGGCTGCCACTCATGTCTATGTCCCCAGGGTGAACCTCCTGTCTCTCTGGGAGCCTCCCCACGATGAACATGTGGGTCTGATCCAGGTTCCCTTCAAATTATTGTGTCTACCCTGGGTCCCCAAGCATGAGATTTTGTTTGTGCTATTCAAGAGTGTAGTCTCTATTTTCCACAGCACTCTGGGTCTCCTGAAAGTAATTTCTGCTGGAATTTAAGCCAAATGTTTTAGCGGCTTATCCCAAAGTGAGACCCTTAGTCTTGGGAGCTCAAAGTGAGACTTGGACCCCTTACTCTTTGGGAAGAATCTTTGCAAATATAATCATCCTCCCATTTGTGGCTCACCCAACCAGGAGCATGGGTCTTGGATATAATGTGACTTAGCCCTTCTGTCTGTCCTGTTATGGTTCCTCCTTTATATCTTCAGTTGTTGAAGATATTTTCTGCTAGTCCTCTGGTCTTTCTTGTCAGTAATTGCTCCATAATGCCTATAATTTTATTGTGCCTGCAAGAGAAGGTGAGCTCAGGGTCTTCCAGCTTGGCCATTTTGGCCACTCTCTCCTTATATTTAATTTGGTATTTGTAATTTTGTACTCTTTTTCTTAAAGAAGGATCTTCAAATTGTTTGAACTTCAAGCCCCATACAATCTAGCTCCACCTTTGTTAACTACTGTTTTCTTGGGGCCCAGAATTGTTTGCATCTTATAATAAACACTCAGTAAATGAAAGAAACAAAGATGTCTCGCATTTTATAGGAATAACTAATGTGTCTTCCCATTCCAGGGAGGTAATTTCCATTCCTCTCACATCTATTTTGTACTTTGCTTCTGCATTAAACATCTTAAAATACCACCTTCAACCTGCCACTTCCCTATTCTAAACATCTCCAATAACTCCAACATCAATGGAGAACAAAATTTAAATCTCTTAGCCTGCCATTCAAGACTTGAGACAACCTGAGTTACCTTCTACTTCTTGTCTTCATGAATACTGCATTATAGGCAGACAGATCTATTTACTACTTCAAGAACATCTTTACTCCTTCCACTCCCAAGCCTTCATATTAGCCATTTATGTTATCTGGAGGAACTTTCCTTTAGTCTTAGTGATCTGAAAACCTTATTCCTATACAAGACCCTTATCCATGAAGTCTGCCCAGCTGCCAGCAGAGCCAGTGTTCTCTCCCTTTCCTGAACTCTGGCCAAACATGCCATTCTATTACTCATAATTGTCTTTTATTAGTCATTATCTTCTCTTGTCTCTGGTTTTATCTACACATCTGGATTATTCAAGCACTTTTCTCAGGGACCATAATCTCATTGGAGCTACACCCAGTTTAGAAGCCTCAATGGAGACTGAAGAGGTCATAGGGAGGCTTATTGGGTTGTACATTTGCAGCCAGGGCTACCCAGATGGTGTTAGTGGTAAAGAACCTGCTTGCCAATGCAGGAGACACAAAATATGCAGGTTCAGTCCCTGGGTTGGGAAGATCCCCTGGAGAAGGAAATGGCAACCCACTCTAATATTCTTGCCTGGAGAATCCCATGGACAGAGGAGCCTACTGGGCTACAGTTCACGGAGTCACAAGAAGTTGGACACAACTGAAGTGACTTAGTACACAGCACAGCACTGGAGGAAATGAGAATTTTACAGCTTCTTTAGAACCAAATAAAATCACCAAAAATATAAACAGAAAAGAAATAAAGTCTTGTAAGAATGGCAATATAATACTTTAATCTAAGTTCCTAAACCATAAACTCTTCATGGGCAGCTATAAACCTGAAAAGTAACTGTCGTGGGCTGCAAAATTACACTTCCAAAGATATTACAGTGTAGCATTTGGTAATGTGATGATCATGGTGGTGGTGGTGATTACAGCAATGTGAAGAAAGCTCTTGTTCTTTAAGCTGTATGAGGCATTGGGATTGCTTAATGGGGTCCTGCATGAGAAGAAGTTACTCTTTTGTTGCTTTCTATGTTAGACACCAAAGGAAGCAAACTTTTTCCAAAAGAAAGAACACTTTTATGTCATTTTTAAGAAAATGGCTACACTTTCCATGAGGCATAATGGAAGAGCCTTCTCCAAACAATACACTTCCAGAAAAGAAAGTACTTTTAGGAAATGAAGAGCTTTTGTTTCCTGTTAACATCAGGCTTCTTTGTATTCTTTTATGTGTGTTTCAATGATTGGCAAAACAACAGTACCTTAGTAGAAGTTAAAATTATAACTTTAAAAAATCTACTCAAATATTATACTTGATTTCAGTTTAGACTCATTTCCAATTGTGCTTAATCTTTTCCAGCTTTGTTATTGCTTTCTCTTAGAGTTTCCACTGTGAAATGACATTTTTGGTCTCTTTTGCCCTCTATTGAATTGCCCTGGTAATAACAGTAACTAGCAAACTGCTAGTTCTGTGGCACGTGGGGGAAGACATAAATATTTGATTTCAGATCAGTGGTGTGTGTAATTGTTACTAGAGAAAATCTTTGATTGCTGTCCAAAACTGGAATCCCATTACAATTTGATTTCTGGGTCTTCTTCATATATATAAAGCACAGAACATTTCATAGCATATAAGTTAACCCTTGGCTGGTCCTGTGACAAACTATTTTCTATCTCTACAGGGGTGGAACAAGAAGAAACACAACTCATGTACAAGAATACTATTTAGATATTAGAGAGTAATATTATCTTTAATTTTTTAGGGTTCCTTCAATGAATTTTAAAAGTCAAGATTTAAATATCAAAGGAAACTATAGATTGTCTACTCTAGATAAAATTATAGACTACCATTTGTTGGCTATTTTTCTGTTACTAACATTGCTATTTTCTACAAAATCAAAGAAAAGCAAGATAATAGAAAAAATAGATATTTTAAAGCAATTATGTATTAGCTTGGGTTTATAATCACTTTAAAAAATTGAATCAATACTACAAAACTAGGAAAGCTATTACTTAACAGCAATTTAATCATAATTCATAAATCATATTTATAGAATTTCATTCTTAAAAAAGAAACAGAAAGTGAATGTTCTCAGGGTAAAATGGCAGAAATATAATATATGAAGTTTTACCCCCAATACTTAACATCACAGTTGTAAGTGGGATTTGGCTAATGGCTAAGTCATCTCATTAGATCCAGATGAATGAAGGACTAAAGAAGTAGATAATCCTGAAGCTTAATTTTGTACATTAGTTCCTAAGTCTCTCAGCTGTACCCAAAGCTGTTATGATAACACAATTAAGTGCTCGACATTCCACCTCTTCTAGGTCCCCTTCTTTGATAGCTGTGCTTAGTCACTCAGTCATGTCTGACTCTTTGCAACCCCATGAACTGCAACCTGCCAGGCTCCTCTGTCTGTGGGGACTCTCCAGTTAAGAATACCAGAGTGGGTTACCATGTCCTTCTCCAGGGGATCTTCCCAACCCAGGGACTGAACCCAGGTCTCCTGCATGGCAGAAGGATTCTTTATCAGCTTAGCTACCAGTGAAGCCCCTTTTCTGATAGGGTGGGATATAAATCCAAAAGGAATAAAAAGGTTAGCAGAGCATAAAGATTGGTGAGCTAGGAATACATATATACTTATATACTTATGACTATACATATATATCTGCCCCAAGATAAGTCAAGATTGACCAAAGGGGATATCTAAGGAGAAATCTAATGAGATTTTTAGAAATCTAAGCTTCCCTTGTGGCTCAGACGGTAAAAAATCTGCCTGCAATGTGGGAGACCCGGGTTTGATCCTTGGATTGGGAAGATTCCCCTGGAAAAGGGAATGACTAATCCACTTCAGTATTCTTTTTTTTTTTTTCACTTCAGTATTCTTGCCTGGAGAATTCCATGGACAGAAGGGCCTGGTGGGGTACAAAAAGTTGGGGTCACAAAAAGTTGGACACGACTGAAATGACTTAACACACACACAGAAGATTCTCTAGTTGGCACATGTCATGCAACTAATTTTCCTACTGAGATTTAAGATAAGAAAGCCCTAAACTACTAGTTTAAGAAACCAAACTCTAGAGTCAATCCAAAATTCCAATACTGATTATGCCACTTAATTGCTATATGATTGTAAGCAATTTTTGTTTTTTCTTTTTTATCTTCCAGGTCTCAATTTTCTCATCTGTATAATGAGAAAGATAAGACTTCACAGAATTGGGGGGGCAGTCCTAAGATGGCAGAGGAATAGGATGGGAAGACCACTTTCTCCCCCACAAATTCATCAAAAGAACATTTAAACGCTGAGTAAATTCCTCAACACAACATCTGAATGCTGGCAGAGGACATCAGGCACACAGAAAAGCAGCCCATTGTCTTCGAAAGGAGGTAGGAAAAAATAGAAAAGATAAAAAGAGAGGCAAAAGAGGTAGGGACAGAGATACATCCCGGGAAGGGAGTCTTAAAAAAGAGAGGTTTCCAAACACCAGGTAACACTCACTGGCGAGTCTGTGGTGAGCCTTGGAACCTCAGAAGGCAACATAACTGGGAGGAAAAATAAATAAATAATTAAACCCCACAGATTACGTGCCCAAGGGTAACTCCCAGCAGAGAAGCAGTGCAGACGCCCACATCCACCACTAGTAAGTGGGGGCTGGGCAGGGAGGCACAGGCTGCATTGCTTAGAGTAAGGACGGGGCCTCAACGCCCCGGGGGCAATCTGAGGGAACTAACTTGAGATAGCAAACCAGACTGTGGGATAGTTATCCCACGAAAAGCCCTAACCTAAGACACCACAAGGCCTGCTCACAGAACAAAGGACTGAGCAGAGCTAGCCGGCTGCGGACCAGCCCATCCCCCGCCAGAGACAGGCAGGTGAGGGCAGCCAGAGCCAGAAGGGGGCAATTGCTATGCCCAGAGAGGCATCATCTACCAAACTGCAAGCAAGCTCCGTTGCTAATCAAGACTTCTTGGGATTCTGGACGGTCAACATCCACCGGGAGGGTCACAGCGAGAGATCAGCTCCCCAGAAGAGACACAGGGCACACCTGAGAAGGTGTGCCAGTTGTACACTCAGAAAACTGAAGGGCAGGGACGGGGCAGGCAATAAGCCGCAGCAACCGCGCTCACGAGTACCTGGTCACCTGAGCCACTTGGACCTGGGATGGGCACAAAATCCAGGCCCAACCGAGTCTGTGGCTTTGTGGAGTACCCAAGTACCCGAACCTGAGTGGCTTAGACCTGGGAAGTGCATACAAGCCAGGGCTGGCCTCAGAGAGTTCCTGCAGAGCAAACTAGAGCCTAAGCAGTGTAGACAGAGAAAGCACACACGCCGTGAGTGAAGGCAAACCCAGTGTGGCTGAGACACTGTGAGCACACGCCAGTGATATTTGTTTGCAGTGTTCCTCCCTCCCCACAGCACAACTGAATCAGTTCAGTCAGTTCAGTCGCTCAGTCGTGAGCGACTCTTTGCGACCCCATGAATCACAGCACGCCAGGCCTCCCTGTCCATCACCAACTCCCGGAGTTCACTCAACCTCATGTCCATCAAGTCGGTGATGCCATCCAGCCATCTCATTCTCTGTTGGCCCCTTCTCCTCCCGCCCCCAATCCCACCCAGCATCAGACTCTTTTCCAGTGAGTCCACTCTTCGCATGAGGTGGCCAAAGTATTGGAGTTTCAGCTTTAGCATCAGTCCTTCCAATGAACACCCAGGATCGATCTCCTTTAGAATGGACTGGTTGGATCTCCTTGAAGTCCAAGGAACTCTCAAGAGTCTTCTCCAGCACCACAGTTCAAAAGCATCGATTCTTCGGCAATCAGCTTTCTTCACAGTCCAACTCTCACATCCATACATGACCACGGGAAAAACCATAGCCTTGACTAGACGGACCTTTGTTGGCAAAGTAATGTCTCTGCTTTTTAATATACTATCTAGGCTGGTCATAACTTTCCTTCCAAGGAGTAATCGTCTTTTAATTTCATGGCTGCAATCAGCATCCGCAGTGATTTTGGAGCCCCAAAAAATAAAGTCTGACATTGCTTCCACTGTTTCCCCATCTATTTCCCATGAAGTGATGGGACCAGATGCCATGATCTTCGTTTTCTGAATGTTGAGCTTCAAGCCAACCTTTTCACTCTCCTCTTTCACTTTCATCAAGAGGCTTTTGAGTTCCTCTTCACTTTCTGCCATAAGGGTGGTGTCTTCTGCATATCTGAGGTTATTGATACTTCTCCTAATAATCTTGATTCCAGCTTGTGCTTCCTCCAGCCCAGTGTTTCTCATGATGGTACTCTGCATATAAATTAAATAAGCAGGGTGACAATATACAGCCTTGACATACTCCACTTTTCCTATTTGGGGCCAGTCTGTTGTTCTATGTCCAGTTCTAACTGTTGCTTCCTGACCCGCATACAGGTTTCTCAAGAGGCAGGTCAGGTGGTCTGGTATTCCCACCTCTTTCAGAATTTTCCACAGTTTATTGTGATCCACACAGTCAAAGGCTTTGGCATAGTCAATGAAGCAGAAATAGATGCTCTTCTGGAACTCTCTTGCTTTCTCCATGATCAAGCGGATGTTGGCAATTTGATCTCTGGTGCCTCTGCCTTTTCTAAAACCTGCTTGAACATCTGGGAGTTCACGGTTCACATATTGCTGAAGCCTGGCTTGGAGAATTTTGAGCATGACTTTACTAGCGTGTGAGATGAGTGCAATTGTGCGGTAGTTTGAGCATTCTTTGGCATTGCCTTTCTTTGGGATTGGAATGAAGACTGACCTTTTCCAGTCCTGTGGCCACTGCTGAGTTTTCCAAATTTGCTGGCATATTGAGTGCAGCACTTTCACAGCATCATCTTTCAGGATTTGAAATAGCTCAACTGGAATTCCATCAACTCCACTAGCTTTGTTCGTAGTGATGCTTTCTAAGGCCCACTTGACTTCACATTCCAAGATGTCTGGCTTCAGGTGAGTGATCATGCCATTGTGACTATCTTGGTCGTGAAGATCTTTTTTGTACAGTTCTTCTGTGTATTCTTGCCACCTCTTCTTAATATCTTCTGCTTCTGTTATGTCCATACCATTTCTGTCCTTTATCGAGCCCATCTTTGCATGAAATGTTCCCTTGGTAGCTCTAATTTTCTTGTAGAGATCTCTTGTTTTTCCTATTCTATTGTTTTCCTCTATTTCTTTGCATTGATCACTGAGGAAGGCTTTCTTATCTCTCCTTGCTATTCTTTGGAACTCTGCATTCAGATGCTTATATCTTTCCTTTTCTCCTTTGCTTTTCACTTCTCTTCTTTTCACGGCTATTTGTAAAGCCTCTTCAGGCAGCCATTTTGCTTTTTTGCATTTCCTTTCCATGGGGATGGTCTTGGTCCCTGTCTCCTGTACAATGTCACGAACCTCCGTCCATAGTTCATCAGGCACTCTATCAAATCTAGTCCCTTAAATTGAATAAGTGTGCCTAAAAAAGTGTTCACCACCACCTCCTTGTGTCAGGGCAGAAATTAGACACTGAAGATACCAGCAAACAGAAGAATCTAAAACAAACAGAGGGAACCACCCTGGAAGTGAGAGGTGCAATAAATTAAAACCCTGTAGTTACCACCGACTACATAGGAAGGGGCCTATAGATCTTGAGAAGTATAAGATGGATCAAGGAATTATCTGAAAATGAACTGACTGCACACCATCTACAACAACACCAGAGAAAGTCCTAGATACATTTTTACTCTTATCATTTTTTAATTTTCATTTTATAATCTATTAATTTGCAAAAAAAGACCCTATTTTTAAAGCAAACTTCATATATATATTTTTTATAATTTTTGTGACTTTTTTTTTGATATTGTATTTTTGAGAATCTAACCTCTACTCTAGATGTTTAATCTTTGCTTTTTGGTGTTTGTTATCAACGTTGTACCTTTAAGAACCCAATCTTCAGTGCCCATTTTTACTTGGCAGTGAGATTACTGGCCTGACTGCTCTCTCCCCCTTTGGACTCTTCTTTTTCTCCACCAGGTCGCCTCTATCTCCCCCCTCACCTTTTCTTCTCTACCCAACTCTGTGACTCTCTTTGTGTGTTCCAGACTGTGGAGAGCACATAGGGAAGTGATTAGTGGCTGGAACTGTCTCTCTCCTTTTCATTCCCCCTCTTCTTCTCCTGGCCACCTCTCTCTCCTTCCTCCCTCTTCTCTGTGTGACTCCGTGAACATCTCTGAGGGGTCCAGACTGCGGAGAGCACATAGGGCAGTGATTAGTGGCTAGCTTGCTCGCTCCCCCTTTGATTCCCCCTCTTCTCCTCCTGGCCACCTCTGTCTCCCTCCTACCTCTTCTCTTCTCCATGTAACTCTGTGAACACCTCTGGGTGTCCCTCACTGTGGAGAAACTTTTCATCATTAACCTAGATGTTTTATCATTGGAGAAGTCTTGAGGCTACTGTAAAAATAAGACTGAAAACCAGAGGCAGGAGGCTTAAGTCCAAATCCTGAGAACACCTGAGAACTCCTGAATCCAGGGAACATTAATCAATAGGAGCTCATCACACACTTCCATACCTACACTGAAAAGAAGCCCACCCAAGGGCCAACAAGTTCCAGAGCAAGACAGACCACATAAATTCTGCAGCAAAACAGGAACATAGCCCTGAACTTCAATATACAGGCTGCCCAAGGTCACTCCAAACCCATTGACATCTCATAACTCATTACTGGACACTTCATTGCACTCCAGAGAGAAGAAATCCAGCTCCAACCACTAGAACACCGACACAAGCTTCCCTAACCAGGAAACCTTGACAAGCCACCCGTCCAACCCCACCCACAGTGAGGAAACTCCACAATAAAGAGAACTCCACAAACTGGCAGAATACGGAAAGGCCACCCCAAACACAGCAATATAAACAAGATGGAGAGGCAGAGAAATACCCAGCAGGTAAAGGAACAGGATAAATGCCCACCAAACCAAACAAAAGAGGAGGAGATAGGGAATCTACCTGATAAAGAATTCCCAATAATGACAGTGAAAATGATCCAAAATCTTGAAAACAAAATGGAGTTACAGATAAATAGCCTGGAGACAAGAATTGAGAAGATGCAAGAAATGTTTAACAAGGACCTGGAAAAAATAAAGAAGAGTCACTATATAATGAATAATGCAATAAATGAGATCAAAAGCACTCTGGAGGGAACCAACAGTAGAATAATGGAGGCAGAAGATAGGATAAGTGAAGTAGAAGATAGAATGGTAGAAATAAATGAAACAGAGAGGAAAAAAGAAAAACGAATTAAAAGAAATGAGGATAATCTCAGAGACCTCTGGGACAATGTTAAACACCCTAACATTCGAATCAAAAGAGTCCCAGAAGAAGAAGACAAAAAGAAAGACCATGAGAAAATACTTGGAAAGATAATCATTGAAAACTTCCCTAAAATGGGGAAGGAAATAATCAGTCAAGTCCAAGAAACCTAGAGAGTCCCAAACAGGATAAACCCAAGGCGAAACACCCCAAGACACATATTAATCAAATTAACAAAGATCAAACACATAGGACAAATATTAAAAGCAGCAAGCGGGAAACAACAAATAACACATGAGGGGATTCCTGTAAGGATAACAGCTGATCTTTCAACAGAAACTCTTCAGACCAGGAAGGAATGGCAGGACATACTTAACGTGTTGAAAGAAAATAACCTACAGCCCAGATTACTGTCCCCAGGAGGATCTCATTCAAATATGAAGGAGAAATCAAGAGCTTTACAGACAAGCAAAAGCTGAGAGAATTCAGCTCCACCAAACCATCTCTCCAACAAATGCTAAAGGATCTTCTCTAGACTCAGAAAGGGTGTATAAACTGGAACTCAAAACAATAAAGTAAATGGCAAAGGGATCATACTTATCAGTAATTAGCTTAAATGTAAATGGGTTGAATGCCCCAACCAAAAGACAAAGGCTGGCTGAATGGATACAAAAACAAGACCCCTATATATGTTGTCTACAAGAGACCCACCTCAAATAGACTTTAAAACAAAGGCTGTGAAAAGAGACAAAGAAGGACACTACATAATGATCAAAGGATCAATCCAAGAAGAAGATATAGCAATTATAAATATATATGCATCCAACATAGGAGCACCACAATATGTAAGACAAATGCTAACAAGTATGAAAGGGGAAACTAACAATAACACAATAATAGTGGGAGACTTTAAGACCCCACTCACAGCTACAGATAGATCAACTAAACAGAAAATTAACAAGGAAACACAAACGTTAAATGATTCAATAGACCAGTTAGACCTAATTGATAGCTATAGGACATTTCACCCCAAAACAATGAATTTCACCGTTTTCTCAAGCTCACACGGAACCTTCTCCAGGATAGATCACATCCTGGGCCATAAATCTAGCCTTGGTAAATTCAAAAAAATTGAAATCATTCCAAGCATCTTTTGTGACCACAATGCAGTAAGATTAGATCTCAATTACAGGAGAAAAACTATTAAAAATGCCAACATATGGAGGCTGAACAACACGCTGCTGAATAACCAACAAATCACAGAAGAAATCAAAAAAGAAATTTAAATATTCACAGAAACGAATGAAAATGAAAACACAACAACCCAAAACCTGTAGGACACTGTAAAAGCAGTGCTAAGGGGAGGTTCATAGCAATACAGGCATACCTCAAGAAACAAGAAAAAAGTCAACTAAATAACCTAACTCTACACCTAAAGCAAATAGAAAAGGAAGAAATGAAGAATGCCAGGGTTAGTAGAAGGAAACAAATCTTAAAAATTAGGGCAGAAATAAATGCAAAAGAAACAAAAGAGACCATAGCAAAAATCAACAAAGCCAAAAGCTGGTTCTTTGAGAATGTAAATAAAATTGACAAACCATTAGCCAGACTCATCAAGAAACAAAGGGAGAAAAATCAAATCAATAAAATTAGAAATGAAAATGGAGAGATCACAACAGACAACACAGAAATACAAAGGATCATCAGTTCAGTTCAGTTCAGTCGCTCAGTCGTGTCTGACTCTTTGCGACCCCATGAATCACAGCACGCCAAGCCTCCCGGTCCATCACCAACTCCCGGAGTTCACTCAAACTCATGTCCACAGAGTCAGTGAGGCCATCCAGCCATCTCATTCTCTGTCATCCCCGTCTCCTCCCACCCCCAATCCCTCCTAGCATCAGACTCTTTTCCAGTGAGTCAACTCGTCACATGAGGTGGACAAAGTATTGCAGTTTCAGCTTTAGCATCAATCCTTCCAATGAACACCCAGGATCGATCTCCTTTAGAATGGACTGGTTGGATCTCCTTGAAGTCCAAGGGACTCTCAAGAGTCTTCTCCAACACCACAGTTCAAAAGCATCAATTCTTCGGCGATCAGCTTTCTTCACAGTCCAACTCTCACATCCATACATAACCACGGGAAAAACCATAGCCTTGACTAGGTGGACCTTGGTTGGCAAAGTAATGTCTCTGCTTTTTAATATGCTATCTAGGTTGGTCATAACTTTCCTTCCAAGGAGTAAGCATCTTTTAATTTCCTGGCTGCAATCAGCATCTGCAGTGATTTTGGAGCCCAAAAAAATAAAGTCTGACACTGTTTCCACTGTTTCCCCATCTATTTCCCATGAAGTAATGGGACCAGATGCCATGATCTTTGTTTTCTGAATGTTGAGCTTCAAGCCAACCTTTTCACTCTCCTCTTTCACTTTCATCAAGAGGCTTTTGAGTTCCTCTCCACTTTCTGCCATAAGGGTGGTGTCATCTGCATATCTGAGGTTATTGATATTTCTCCCAGCAATCTTGATTCCAGCCTGGTGCTTCTTCCAGCACAGCATTCCTCATGATGTACTCTGCATAGAAGTTAAATAAGCAGGGTGACAATATACAACCTTGATGTACTCCTTTTCCTATTTGGAACCAGTCTGTTGTTCCACGACCTGTTCTATCTGTTGCTTACTGACCTGCATACAGGTTTCTCAAGAGGCAGGTCAGGTGGTCTGGTATTCCCACCTCTTTCAGAATTTTCCACAGTTTATTGTGATCCACACAGTTAAAGGCTTTGGCATAGTCAATGAAGCAGAAATAGATGTTTTTCTGGAACTCTCTTGCTTTCTCCATGATCCAGCGGATGTTGGCAATTTGATCTCTGGTGCCTCTGCCTTTTCTAAAACCTGCTTGAACATCTGGAAGTTCACAGTTCACATATTGCTGAAGCCTGGCTTGGAGAATTTTGAGCATGACTTTACTAGCGTGTGAGATGAGTGCAGTTGTGTGGTAGTTTGAGCATTCTTTGGCATTGCCTTTGTTTGGGATTGGAATGAAGACTGACCTTTTCCAGTCCTGTGGCCACTGCTGAGTTTTCCAAATTTGCTGGCATATTGAGTGCAGACTACTATCAGCAACTATATGCCAATAAAATGGACAACTTGGAAGAAAGGGACAAATTGTTAGAAAAGTACAACCTTCTTAAACTGAACCAGGAAGAAATAGAAAATCTTAACAGATCCATCACAAGCACGGAAATTGAAACTGTAATCAGAAATCTTCCAGCAAACAAAAGCCCAGGTCCAGACGTCTTCATGGCTGAATTCTACCAAAAATTTAGAGAAGAGCTAACACCTATCCTACTCACACTTTTCCAGAAAATTGCAGAGGAAGGTAAACTTCCAAACTCATTCTATGAGGCCACCATCACCATAATACGAAAACCTGACAAAGATGCCACAAAAAAAGAAAACTACAGGCCAATATCACTGATGAACATAGTTGCAAACATCCTTAACAAAATTCTAGCAATCAGAATCCAACAACACATTAAAAAGTTCATATGTTATGACCAAGTAGGCTTAATCCCAGGGATGCAAGGATTCTTCAATATCCACAAATCAGTCAATGTAATACACCACATTAACAAATTAAAAAATAAAAGCCATATGATTATCTCAATAGATGCAGAGAAAGCCTTTGATAAAATTCAACATCTATTTATGATAAAAAAAAAAACCCTCCATAAAGCAGGAATAGAAGGAACATACCTCAACATAATAAAAGCTATATATGACAAACCCACAGCAAACATTATCCTCAATGGTGAAAAATTGAAAGCATTTCCCCTAAAGTCAGGAACAAGACAAGGGTGCCCACTCTCACCACTACTATTCAATATAGTTTTGGAAGTTTTGGCCACAGCAATCAGAGCAGAAAAAGAAATAAAAGGAATCCAAACTGGAAAAGAAGAAGTAAAACTCACTGTTTGCAGATGACATGATTCTCTACATAGAAAACCCTAAAGACTCCACCAGAAAATTACTAGAGCTAATCAATGAATATAGTAAAGTTGCAGGATATAAAATCAACACACAGAAATCCCTTGCATTCCTATACACTAACAATGAGAAAACAGAAAGAGAAATTAAGGAAATAATTCCATTCACCATTGCAACGAAAAGAATAAAATACTTAAGAATATACCTTCCCAAAGAAACAAAAGACTTATATATAGAAAACTATAAAACACTGGTGAAAGAAATGAAAAAGGACTCTAATAGATGGAGAAATATACCGTGTTTATGGATCGGAAGAATCAATACTGTGGAAATGAGTATACTATCCAAAGCTATCTATAGATTCAATGCAATCCTTATCAAGCTACCAACTGCATTTTTCACAGAGCTACAACAAATAATTTCACAATTTGTATGGAAATACAAAAAACCTTGAATAGCCAAAGCAATCTTGAGAAAGAAGAATGGAACTGGGTGAATCAACCTGCCTGACTTCAGGCTCTACTACAAAGCCACAGTCATCAAGACAGTATGGTACTGGCACAAAGACAGAAATATAAATCAATGGAACAAAATAGGAAGCCCAGAGATAAATCCATGCACCTATGGACACCTTATCTTTGATAAAGGAGGCAAGATAATACAATGGAGAAAAGACAATCTCTTTAGCAAGTGGTGCTGGGAAAACTGGTCAACCACTTGTAAAATAATGAAGCTAGAACACTTTCTAACATCATACAGAAAAATAAACTCAAAGTGGACTAAAGATCTAAATGTAAGACCAGAATGTATAAAACTCTTAGAGGAGAACATAGGCAAAACACTCTCCAACATAAATCACAGCAGGATCCTCTATGATCCACCTCCCAGAATATTGGAAATAAAAGCAAAAATAAGCAAATGGGACCTAATTAAAATTAAAAGCTTCTGCACAACAATGGAAACTATAAACAAGGTGAAAAGACAGCCTTCAGAATAGGAGAAAATAATAGCAAATGAAGCAACTGACAAATAATTAATCTCAAAAATATACAACCAACTCCTGCAGCTCAATTCCAGAAAAATAAACGACCCAATCAAAAAATGGGCCAAAAAACAAAACAGACATTTCTCCAAAGAAGACATACAGATGGCTAACAAACACATGAAAAGATGCTCAACATCCCTCATAATCAGAGAAATGCAAATCAAAACCACAATGAGGTACCATTTCACGCCAGTGAGAATGGCTGCTATCCAAAAGTCTACAAGCAATAAATGCTGGAGAGGGTGTGGGGAAAAGGGAACCCTCTTACACTGTTGGTGGGAATGCAAACTAGTACAGCCACTATGGAGAACAGTGTGGAGATTCCTTAAAAAATTGGAAATAGAACTGCCATATGACCCAGCAATCCCACTCCTGGGCATACACACTGAGGAAACCAGAATTAAAGAGGCATGTGTACCCTAATGTTCATTGCAACACTGTTTATAATAGCCAGGACATGGAAGCAACCTAGATGTCCATCAACAGACGAATGGATAAGAAAGCTTTGGTACATATACACAATGGAGTATCACTCAGCCATTAAAAGAATACATTTGAATCAGTTCTAATGAGGTGGATGAAACTAGAGCCTGTTATACAGAGAGAAGTAAGCCAGAAAGAAAAACACCAATACAGTATAATAACGCATATATATGGAATTTAGAAAGATGGTGATGATAACCCTGTATGTGAGACAGCAAGAGACACAGATGTATAGAACAGTCTTTTGGACTCTGTGGGAGAGGGCGAGGGTGGGATGATTTGGGAGAAACATGTATATTATCATGTATATTATCATATGTGAAATGAACCGCCAGTCCAGGTTTGATGCATGATATAGGATGCTCAGGGCTGGTGCACTGGGATGACCCAGAGGGATGGTATGGGGAGGGAAGTGGGAGGGGGTTCAAGATGGGGAACACATGTACACCCACGACGGAATCATGTCAATGTAGGGAAAAACCAATACAATATTGTCAAGTAATTAGCTTGCAATTAAAACAAATAAATTTATATTAAAAGAAGACTTCACAGAATTGTTCTGAAAGTTAAATGTAATAATATCTATGAAATATTAGGGAAAGATTTGGCCAGAAGAGACTTTTGATTAGTGTTACTCATTATTAGTATCATCACAATGATTATAATTCTCAACATTGTCATTATTATTTTTAGCATTAATAACAAAAATAATAGTGATAGCCTTAACAGGGAAAATTGCCCTAGACATTTGCTGGAAAAGAAAACTGAGAGGAAGTTTGACTTCTTTGCATGCTTCTTCCCAACTCAATATTGTGTTTGAGGCTGTGACCCAGAATAGGATCTACAGGATTCCTTGGCATCACCCAGGGGACACCATCTGGTCCTATGCCTCCTATATATTTTCAAAGCAGGACTCAGAGCTATTTAGGTAATTGATCAGTCAGGAGCCACAGAGGCCTTGAGGTGTAAGTTAAGCAATTCATTATTTCTGATATGCACAGTCCTGGTTTGGGCCAAGAAGTAGAATAAGAGAATTATTTGACTTAAAAATTTTTTTCACATGGAAAAATATTGCACAACCCTAGGCTCCGAAAGTCAAACAGGATGAGATTTGCACCATCAACATACATGCATAATTCTGCACTAACCAGTAGCATTTTACTTCAAATATAAAAATTTATAAATTGGAAATGAGGGATTTTTTTCCTTTTTTTTTCTTTTCTTGTTGAAGATACCAGCCATCCACATTACCATTGCCTTTTTTCTTTTCAGGGTCAGGAGAGGGAGATGTGTGGAAATATATTGTCTTTTCCATGGAGCATTAGCTTTTCTTTCGGATGATCTTTGTGGATGATATATTCAAGCAAAGAGGGAGACTTGGAAGCAATTTTCTCCAAGAACAAAAAACTGTTATTAATATGTATCTGGAGACACTTGGTGTGTCTGAGCAAGCTGACTAGAGTTGAGTCTCTAATGCCAGTTATTATGTAATCTCTGTAAAGAAAGACTAACTTATAAAGGGAAATAAAGGCTGAAAACCAAGGAGGCTAAAATAATCAATGCATTTTCTTTTATTTTTCTCAAGAGACAAAATGGAATCTGAAATACTAGTATGACTAGTATTAACTAGGATATAGAAGGAATGCTTTTCTGAGGAGGTGGGATGGAATACCAAGCTTTTATGATTTGAAATAATCTCTTCCTCAGTCTTACTCCCTTACTCTCTTTCCTTTTTTTTTGTCCTTGTTTTAAAAAATTAAGTTAATACCTATTGAATGGCTGCTACGTGCAAAAGAGCACATAGGCACCTTGGTCACACAAATGTGACACCATCCCTGGTCAGCTTGGGTATTATGGTAACAGGAAAGAATACGTGTTTTTTCACAGCAATCTAATTAATTAAGATTTTCATTTATGCATCAATCTGGCATGATTTGGTTAATGTGAGTCCCAAAGACGCTGATTATCTAAACACATTGACCAAATTGAGCTTTGAACCTACAGAGCAGAAGCTCAATGCAGAGAACCAAAGAAGCAGAGAGCCAAACCTGGTCACTGGAGACCCACTGAGGTGCTGTGACCCAGGGCCCTGCCTCTGGTTGTTCAGTGGGCATCCTTCTCACTGAAAACTTTAGCTCATTCCCGTTAATTTCCCCATGAGGGAGTTCCTATGCCAATTCACGAATATCACCATTCAGATACCCTTGTTGAAAAAGAGGAAAAATGGACATTGGTTTTTGTTTTAGTTTTTAGTGGCAGTATATGTTGACCTGCTCCTCATGGTATGTATGTGCAATTCTAGAAGAATAAAAACAGGTAGAATGTACTAGAAACAGAGGAAAGTGAGGGGAATTTTTCAAATTACAAAAATTGGCATTGAGGCACTGGATATAATCCAACAACCAAAGAAAGTATTATTAAAACAATGATTTCACAGCATTAATCAAGCTCTTTAGATCCCACATTTTCAATAATTTGCTTTATAATATTTTATTATTTTATATCCTGAAATTACCCAAGACATGGGTCTAAATCTAACCATGTGATTATAAATTTATATAAAGTCATGAAGTCCTTCACAAATTATTCATTTACTCAAGATTAAATGTTACATTGGCCATTATATTCTGTAATAAATCCTAATATTGATTATTTGTACAAATGATTTAAACATTTAACTATAGTTTAGCTTGCTGTTTGTTAAGTCCTAAACCCTCAAAAGGAGAGAAAAAAATTGCTTAGGATAATATATATTACATGGATCAAATGATTTAAAAATAATTTTAAAAGAAGCAAAGCCAATTGTATCTACTAAGAATAGCAAAGTAATGCTGAAAATTCTCCAAGCCAGGCTTCAACAGTACTTGAACCATGAACTTCAAGATGTTCAAGCTGGATTTAGAAAAGGGACAGAAACAAGAGATCAAATTGCCAATATCCATTGGATCATCAAAAAAGGGAAAGAATTCCTGAAAAACATCTACTTCTGCTTTATTGGCTATGCCAAATCCTTTGACTGTATGAACCACAATGAACTCTGGAAAATTCTTCTAGACATGGGAATACGAGACCACCTGACCTGCCTCTTGAGAAATCTGTATGCAGGTCAGGAAGCAACAGTTAGAACTGGACATGGAACAACAGACTGGTTCCAAATAGGGAAAGGAGTATGTCAAGGCTGTATATTGTCACCGTGCTTCTTTAACTTATATGCAGAGTACATCATGAGAAACGCTGGGCTGGAGGAAGCACAAGCTAGAATCAAGATTGCTTGGAGAAATATCAATAACCTCAGATATGCAGATGACACCACCCTTATGGCAGAAAGTGAAGAAGAACCAAAGAGCCTCTTGATGAATGTGAAAGAGGAGAGTGAAAAGTTTGGCTTAAAGCTCAACATTCAGAAAACTAAGATCATGGCATCTGGTCCCATCACTTCATGGCAAATAGATGGGGAAACAGTGGAAACAGTGTCAGACTTTATTTTTTTGGGCTCCAAATCACTGCAGATGGTGACTGCAGCCATGAAATTAAAAAAAGCTTGCTCCTTGGAAGAAAAGCTATGACCAACCCAGTTCAGTTCAGTTCAGTTCAGTTCAGTTGCTCAGTCGTGTCCGACTCTTTGCGACCCCATGAATCACAGCACGCCAAGCCTCCCGGTCCATCACCAACTCCCGGAGTTCACTCAAACTCATGTCCACAGAGTCAGTGAGGCCATCCAGCCATCTCATTCTCTGTCATCCCCGTCTCCTCCCACCCCCAATCCCTCCTAGCATCAGACTCTTTTCCAGTGAGTCAACTCGTCACATGAGGTGGACAAAGTATTGCAGTTTCAGCTTTAGCATCAATCCTTCCAATGAACACCCAGGATCGATCTCCTTTAGAATGGACTGGTTGGATCTCCTTGAAGTCCAAGGGACTCTCAAGAGTCTTCTCCAACACCACAGTTCAAAAGCATCAATTCTTCGGCGATCAGCTTTCTTCACAGTCCAACTCTCACATCCATACATAACCACGGGAAAAACCATAGCCTTGACTAGGTGGACCTTGGTTGGCAAAGTAATGTCTCTGCTTTTTAATATGCTATCTAGGTTGGTCATAACTTTCCTTCCAAGGAGTAAGCATCTTTTAATTTCCTGGCTGCAATCAGCATCTGCAGTGATTTTGGAGCCCCAAAAAATAAAGTCTGACATTGTTTCCACTGTTTCCCCATCTATTTCCCATGAAGTAATGGGACCAGGTGCCGTGATCTTAGTTTTCTGAATGTTGAGCTTTAAGCCAACCTTTTCACTGTCCTCTTTCACATTCATCAAGAGGCTCTTTAGTTCCTCTCCACTTTCTGCCATAAGGGTGGTGTCATCTGCATATCTGAGGTTATTGATATTTCTCCTGGCAATCTTGATTCCAGCTTGTGCTTCCTCCAGCCCAGCGTTTCTCATGATGTACTCTGCATGTAAGTTAAAGAAGCACGGTGACAATATACAGCCTTGACATACTCCTTTCCTTATTTGGATCCAGTCTGTTGTTCCATGTCCAGTTCTAACTGTTGTTTCCTGACCTGCATACAGGTTTCTTAAGAGGCAGGTCAGGTGGTCTGGTATTCTTATGTCTTTCAGAATTTTCCACAGTTTGTTGTGATCCACACAGTCAAAGGCTTTGGCATAGTCAATGAAGCAGAAATAGATGTTTTTTGGAACTCCCCTGCTTTTTTGATGATCCAGCGGATGTTGGAAATTTGATCTCTGGTTCCTCTCCCTTTTCTAAATCCAGCTTGAACATCTGGAAGTTCATGGTTCACGTACTGTTGAAGACTGGCTTGGAGATTTTTGAGCATAACTTTACTAGTGTGTGAGATGAACGCAATTGTGCAGTAGTTTGAGCATTCTTTGACATTGCCTTTCTTTTGGATTGGAATGAAAAGTGACCTTTTCCAGTCCTGTGGCCACTGCTGAGTTTTCCAAATTTGCTGGCGTATTTGAGTGCAGAACTTTTACAGCATCATCTTTTAGGATTTGAAATAGCTTAACTGGAATTCTATCACCTCCACTAGCTTTGTTCATAGTGATGCTTCCTAAGGCCCACTTGACTTCACATTCCAGGATGTCTGGCTCTAGGTGAGTGATCACACCATCGTGATTATCTGAGTCATGAAGATCTTTTTTGTACAGTTCTTCAGTGTATTCTTGCCACCTCTTCTTAATATCTTCTGCTTCTGTTAGGTCCATACTGTTTCTGTCCTTTATTGAGCCCAGCTTTGCATGAAATGTTCCCTTGGTATCTCTAATTTTCTTGAAGAGATCTCTAGTCTTTCCCATTCTATTGTTTTCCTCGAGTTCTTTTCATTGATCACTGAGGAACACTTTCTTATCTCTCCTTGCTATTCTTTGGAACTCTGCATTCAAATGGGTATATCTTTCCTTTTCTCCCTTGCTTTTGGCCTCTCTTCTTTTCACAGCTGTTTGTAAGCCCTCCTCAGAAAGCCATTTTGCTTTTTTGAATTCCTTTTTCTTAGGGATGATCTTGCTCCCTGTCTCCCGTACAATGTTACAAACCTCCTCAGGCACTCTGTCTAGTCCCTTAAATCTATTTCTCACTTCCACTGTATAATTGTTAGTGATTTGATTTAGGTCATACTTGAATGGTCTAGTGGTTTTCCTTACTTTCTTAAATTTAAGTCTTAAATTGGCAATAAGGAATTTGTGATCTGGGGCACAGTCAGCTCCCAGTCTTGTTTTTACTGAATGTATAGAGCTTCTCCATCTTTGGCTGCAAAGAATATAATCAATCTGATTTCAGTGTTGACCATCTGGTGATGTCCACGTGTAGAGTCTTCTCTTGTGTTGTTGGAAGAGGGTGTTTACTATGACCAGTGCGTTCTCTTGGCAGAACTCTATTAGCCTTTGCCCTGCTTCATTCTGTACTCCAAGGCCAAATTTGACTGTTACTCCAGGTGTTTCTTGACTTCCTACTTTTGCATTCCAGTCCCCTATAACGAAAAGGACATCTTTTTTGGGTGTTAGTTCTAGAAGGTCTTCTAGGTCTTCATAGAACTATTCAACTTCAGCTTCTTCAGCATTACTGGTCAGGGCATAGACTTGGATTACTGTAATATTGAATGGTTTACCTTGGAAATGAACGGGCATTATTCTGTCATTTTTGACATTGCATCCAATTATTGCATTTTGGACTCTTTTGTTGACTATGATGGCTACTGCATTTCTTCTAAGGGATTCTTTCCCACAGTAGTAGATATAATTGTCATCTGAGTTAAAGTCACCCATTCCAGTCCATTTTAATTCTCTGATTCCTAGAATGTCTACATTCACTCTTGCCATCTCCTGTTTGACCACTTCCAATTTGCCTTGATTCATGGACCTAACATTCCAGGTTCCTATGCAATATTGCTCTTTACTGTATCAGACCTTGCTTCCGTCACCAGTCGCATCCAAAACTGGATGTTGTTTTTGCTTTGACTCCATCTCTTTATTCTTTCTGGAGTTACTTCTCCACTGATTTCCAGTAGCATATTGGGCACCTACTGACCTGGGGAGTTCATCTTTCAGTGTTCTACCTTTTTGCCTTTTCATGGGGTTCTCAAGGCAAGAATACTGAAGTGGTTTGCCATTCCCTTCTGCAGTGGATCATATTTTGTCAGAACTCTCCACCACGACCTGTCTGTCTTGGGTGGCCCTACACAACATGGCTCATAGTTTCATTGAGTTAGACAAGGCTGTGGTCCATGTGATTAGATTGGTTAGTTTAGTCAAGGCTATGGTTTTTCCGGTAGTCATGTATGGATGTGAGAGTTGAACTGTAAAGAAAGCTGATCACCGAAGAATTGATGCTTTTGAACTGTGGTGTTGGAGAAGACTCTTGAGAGTCCCTTGGGCTGCAAGGAGATCCAACCAGTCCATCCTAAAAGAAATCAGTCCTGAATATTCATTGGAAGGACTGATACTGAAGCTCCAATACTTTGGCCACTTGATGTGAAGAACTGACTAATTTGAGAAGACCCTGATGCTTGGAAAGATATAAGGCAGGAGAAGAAGGGGATGACAGAGGATGAGATCATTGGATGGTACCACTGACTCAATGGACATGAGTCTGAGTATCTCTGGGAGTTGGTGTTGGACAGGGAGGCCTCACATGCAGCAGTCCATGGGGTTGCAAAGAGTCAGACACAACTGAGCTACTGAACTGAACTGAAGAATTGCAAAATGAGTTCCATCTATGTGGTTTAAAGCCCTTCTTTATTCTTGTTTGACAACTTTTATCCAGTACTTAGGAATGATTAGTTTTCTTTAATTACTCTGACCCTACAGTGGGAATAGGAATAAGATAGCACAAACAAACCATGACACATTCCTGCAGAAAGCTCACCTTGGGCTTGGTTAATGCATGCAAAAGATACTTCAAGGGCTTTCTTTTTTCTGGTCTCTTTTTCTCTCTGGCACAATTCAGAAAGTGATCAATAGATTGTCTCCCTTTGAAGGCCATGGCTCTAGTTGAAAAAGACTTCAGCCAGGAGTAGCTATCTATTTTCTTTGTGCCTAAGGAATACATGCTCATTAATTTAAAAAGGAGCTTTATTTTCGTGCTGCTAAGTTGCTTCAGTCATGTCCAACTTTTTGTGACTCTATGAACTATAGCCCACCATGCTTCTCTGTCCAAGGGATTCTCCAAGCAAGAATATTGGAATGGCCTCCTCCAGGGATCTCGCCCACTCAGGGATCAAACTCATGTCTCTTTATATCTCCTTTCATTTGCCACTAGCACCACCTGGGAAGTGCACAATGCTAATAGTAATATCAATATTACTGTTAAAAATTAACTATGTCAACCAGGTAATCAGCTTGAAAGTGAAAGTCGCTCAGTCGTGTCCCACTCTTCGCAACCCCTTGGACTACACAGTCCATGGAATTCTCTAGGCCAGAATACTGGAGTGGGTAGCCTTTCCCTTCTCCAGGAGATCTTCCCAACCCGGGGATCAAACCCAGGTCTCCCACATTGCAGGGGGATTCTTTACCAGTTGAGCCACAAGGGAAACCTTGAACCTGGGTCTCTTGCACTACAGGCAGATCCTTTACCAACTGAGCTACAAGGGAAGCCCCCATATATATAAAATACTTCCTACTAAAAAACTGGCTATGTCAACTATTTAATCAGCATGTATATATTAAGACTAGATTGTGTTATATAGCACACCTTGTTTTAAAATAAAGTCTAAATTTTAGACTCATTAAGTCCACAAAAAAATTACAAAGAAAACAGGTAAGTACAATCTCAAAAGAGTTAAAATTGAGGGACACGCTATGTGGCTGGCACCATGTTAAATGCTTCATGTGTTACCTCCTCTAATCTCGATGACAATTTTGGAACATAGATACTATTATTCTTCCCATTTTAGAGATGAAGAAGGTGGAGTCACAGAGAGATTAAGTAATTTAACCAGCAGGTATAGCAAGCCACAGCAGCAAGATCTGACACCAGGCAGTCTGGCCAGAACTCGTTCACCATTCAGCTGTGCTAAGTGTTGGTGATATCAAACTCACAGATACTAATTCAGAAGGGAAGTCAGGGATCATTCATTCGGATTCTTTTTAAGACACGTTGTCACCATTTTCCCAGGCCTGTGGAAAAAATGTCAAACAACAGCACTCATTGGCAGTGTGTATGCCATACCAAGAGCAGAAAGTGGGTTTTAGCTATCAAACGTCAAGGGTTCTGGTCCCACCAAGTCTGCATACCCAGATGCTATGCAACTCTTGTCACCTTATGACCTTCTGGTTGCTGCTTGCTTTTCCTGTCAGCCTGCCTAAAGGAAGAGAATGCTCTGACCACAGAGATATGAGTGTTTTGATCCCTGAGATGTCCAAGTCTTCTTTAAATTATCAGATTGATATTTATTTGCAAATGCCCTGCTGATGAAATTGGCCACATATCCTGCTTTAGATGTAAGGGAAAGTAGTACACCCTTGGCTGTACTCAAAGTCACTCCCTTTGCCCACCTTCCCAATGTCCTTGGACCCAGACACTGAGCCTTGGAATGGAGCCTCCACAGGAAGCTCCATCTTTCCTCAAATATACACTGGCTGGCCCAGTTTTGGGTTCCCAGCCCAAGTCCCCCAGCGTGTCAGGCTCTCCAAGTGGGTCACTGTCTCAACAACATCCTGAAACAACAATAGATAAATAAAAATTCTCGCATGGCTCTGATAAGGAAACTGGAGCTCCTTGTTTAGATGACGATTAAGGAGCAGTGATGAGCTAATGAAGAGCAAGACCAAACTCAAGGCTCCTGATTCCCAGTTCCGTGCTGCCTCCTAGTGGTCTAATGTTAATAGCCCTCTTACCCAAGGTAGAGAACAGCAGTGTTCTTCCCTTCCACTTTTCCTTTCCCTCAGAAGAACTAGAATAAACGAACCGATTCACACAACAGTGCAGGAGTTGGATCAGTAAGAAATCTCCTAATTTTGATAGGAATGATGACCCTATCAAAAATTCTTCTTAGCAAAAAAAAAAATTCTTCTTATTTACAAATAAATTTAAAAGGCTCATTTGAGGATTATTTGGTGCTTTAAAAGGTTAGAACAATTAGGATAGTAACTTTTGAAATACATTGTGGTGTGTGCCCCCCACAAATTATTTTCAAGGGATAGGCTAGAATCTTAGAATTCTGCCTTTCTAGACTATACTGGGACGGCGGAGCCTGGTTGACTGCTGTCTATGGGGTCGCACAGAGTTGGACACGACTGAAGCGACTTAGCAGCAGCAGCAGACTATATTGTTTGTGAATTTGTGAGAAGGAAGCAAATATTGATACATAAAATGCCAAATAAAAATATTGTTTCTCTTTAAACTATTTCAAAGGAATGGACTGCATTTGGTACATGTTCTTTTCATTCTCTCCTGATATGTTCCTAATAATGTATGTGCTTGCAAATACCATGTGACAGTATGTTCAGTGGGATTGCCATTTTCAATCTGAAGTTTATGATATGATAAGTTCAGTGACATGTCCAAAATCTTACATATATCTATATATATACACATATATTCACACATATCTATGTATGTATGTATATCTGATTATATATTAATTACTGTATTCTACAAAACATTACACAGGTATGTGAAGGGAAAAATATTCTCAAAAGCAAATCCACATATTGTGATTTGGGTTAAAAACTTGAGTATAACCTTTCCAACTTCACAAGCCAAGAACAAATGATCAATGCCCTGTTTCTTCAGTTTATCCTAAGAGACAGAGGGTTCTGATCACTTAAAACCTGGCAAAATTGAGGTTTAAATCAAACTACAGCAATAAATTTGAACCCGCGAGGAAATATCAATTCTGTAAATGCCAACTCTTGATTGCAATCTACAATATGGTCTGGGATCAACTGTTGTTCACAACAGGTGCAACAGATGGTGTCACCCTCCGGCATTCCCCAAGATGCCTTTGTCCTGCCCTTTTATTGTTGTTACTGTTTGGTCACTAAGTCATGTCCGAGTCTTTTGTAACCCCCCCAGGCTCCTCTATCCATGGGATTTCCCAGGCAAGAATCTTGGTGTGGGTTGCATTTCCTTCTCCCTTTTAATCAGCGGGCAAAAAAAGCCACCACTTAGTTTGGTGAATTGTGTTCATCTTGGAGGGCAGAATACTTTACTTTTGTCTCCATTTTCAATGGCTTGGTGGTCCACAGCGGAGCAGCCAGGAAGTGTTTAGGTCATGCTGCTGTCTCTAAGTTAAGAGAAAAAAAGAATACAGCAGTGTCTGCAGTGTCGATTTGGGATCTGTTGAGATGTGCTTGTTTTTTTTTTTTTTTTTATAAACTCGTTGGAATGTAATTTCTTCTGCTTTGGAAATATTGATGTCTGTCATATGGGATGAGAGACTTTCTACCTATTCAGTCATGGTGATGTTTGCAGAATGCTCTGAGCAAATCTGCTAAAAGGAGGAGTGCTGAAAATATATGATAAAGAAGCTCCAATTTAACATGATAGAAAAATCCAGGTCATTTGTCTAAACGGTCAAAATAATCTTGCGGAAAATGAGTAGAGGCTTAAAAACAAGATTTATTTAAAAAGTGAAAATTTAGAATCCCTGATCTGAAGTCTGAATGGTGACTTAAATGATTTTAAATACATGAATTGTTTTAATAATTTCAGAGATGCAGGCAATCATCTATTTTGCATACCCATTACTTACAGATTATAGCAGGGAGGCTTCAGGACGTGAACTACACAAAGAAAATCTTTCTTACTATAGGCAGTACTATACTTCATTGATTTACTAAAGGAACAGGCAGTGCAGGGACACAGCACAGAATTTTTGCATAGTTAAAATGCCTAGTGAGTTTGCAGGAATCCCTTATACAACTTGCTTCATGGATGTCAAATAGCTTTTCCCTAAACGTGTTCAGTAATAAGAAAATCACTATCTCAAAAGGCAAGTCATTCTGTTTTCAAATAACTTGAATCATTAGGCTATTCTTTCTCATTGTAAGGTGAAATCTATCCCTGGAAACTTGCATTCCTTGGTATTCTCTCTGGAACTGTAAGAATAAGATTTGTTTCCCTTCTGTAAAATAATCCACAAGATACTCAAAGTTCACCATTATCAATATATTTAACCCAAGTCTCTCCTCTTTCCTAGATAAATACCCTATCTTCTCAAAGCACCCATAATATAATCAATAATCCTTTTTTCCTACCTATCCTCTCCTGATTGCGCTCAAGTTTAATGTTTTGAAACCTCTAATGTATTTGCCAGCAAATTTGGAAAACTCAGCAGTGGTCACAGGACTGAAAAAGGTCAGTTTTTATTCCAGTCCCTAAGAAAGGTAATGCCAAAGAATATGCAAACTACTGCACAATTGCACTCATCTCACACGCTAGCAAAGTAATGCTAAAATTTCTCCAAGCCAGCCTTCAACAGTACATGAAACAAGAACTTCCAGATGTTCAAGCTGGATTTCGAAAAGGCAGAAGAACCAGAGATCAAATTGCCAACACCCATTGGATTATTGAAAAAGCAAGAGAGTTCCGGAAAAACATCTACTTCTTCTTTCTTGACTATGCCAAAGCCTTTGACTGTGTGCATCACCACAAACTGTGGAAAATTCTTCAAGAGATGGGAATACCAGACCACCTGGCCTGCCTCTTGAGAAATCTGTGTGCAGGTCAGGAAGCAAGTTAGAACTGGACATAGAACAACAGACTGGTTCCAAATCAGGAAAGGAGTATGTCAAGGCTGTATATTGTCACCCTGTTTATTAACTTATATGCAGAGTACATCATGAGAAATGCTGGACAGGATGAAGCACAATCTGGAATCAAGATTGCCAGGAGAACTATCAATAACCTCAGATATGCAGATAATACCACCCTTATGGCAGAAAGTGAAGAAGAACTAAAGAGCCTCTTGATGAAAGTGAAAGAGGAGAGTGAAAAAGTTGGCTTAATGCTCAACATTCAGAAAACTAATATCATGGCATCTTGTCCCATCACTTCATGGCAAATAGATGAGGAAACAATGGAAATAGTGACATTTTATTTTGGGGGGGCTCCAAAATCACTGCAGATGGTGACTGCAGCCATGAAATTAAGATGCTTGCTTCTTGGAAGAAAAGCTATGACTAACCTAGACAGCATGTTAAAAAGCAGAGACATTACTTTGCCAACAAAGATCAGTCTAGTCAAAGCTATGGTTTTTCCAGTAGTCATGTACGGATGTGAGATTTAGACTATAAAGAAAGCTGAGCGCCGAAGAATTGATGATTTTGAACTGTGGTGTTGGAGAAAACTCTTGAGAGTCCCTTGGACTGCAAGGAGATCCAACCACTCCATCCTAAAGGAAATCAGTCCTGAATATTCATTGGAAGGGACTGATGCTTAAGCTGAAGCTCCAATACCCTGGCCACCTGATGCAAAGAACTGATTCATTTGAGAGGACCCTGATGCTGGGAAAGATTGAAGGCAGGAGGAGAAGGGGATGATAGAGGATGAGATGGTTGGATGGCATCACCGACTTAATGGACATGAGTCTGAGTAAGCTCTGGGAATTGATGATGAACAGGGAGGTCTCATGTGCTGCAGGCCATGGAGTCTCAAAGAGTCGGACACAACTGAGCAACTGAACTGAACTGAATCATTTTGATATCTTGAAGCTCTCATTTTGTTTTCTCTGATTTTTTCTTTTAAAAATAAGCAAGCACATGCTCAGTCTCCATTACCTTCTAGCTTTCCTTATATTTCTCTTCTTTATTCAAGTTTTTGAAAAAATATTTGCACTCATTTTTCCTACTTTCTCCCTTCCAAAGCCTCTGCAGGCTGGCTTCTGTCTTGATATTCTGCTGAAATTGTTTATGATTATATCACTGATGACCCTTGAAGGTTAGTTGGTAAAGTGGTCTGAGAATGGGCTATGGTGTCAGACAGTTGTGGTTTCTCGGATCTACCACTTGCTGGTTGCGTGACCTTGGCTATATATTTAATGTCTGTCAGTCCCAGTTTCTTCATTGATAAAATGGATTGTTGAGAGGACCAAATGAAATGATGTAAGAAAAGTGTCCAGTGGCACAGCCCACAGTTGGTGATCAGCTTCTGTAGTCGTCATCATGATGTTCCTATAATTGCTTACACCAGTGGGTGTCAGATTGCAGTGCGTATCAGAATCTCATGGTAGTTTTCTTTTGATTTCTATTTGCATGGAATACCTTTTTTCATCCCCTCACTTTCAGTCTGTATGTGTCGCTAGGTCTGAAGTGGGTCCTTTGTAGACAGCATATATATGGATCTTGTTTCTGTATCCATTCAGCTAATCTATGTCTTTTGTTTGGAGCATTTAATCCACTTACATTAATGGTGGTTATTGATATGTATTTTCCTATTGCCATTTTCTTAATTGTTTGGGATTTATGTAGGTCTTTTTTCTTCCATTCCACATTTATTCTCTTCTCTTGTGGTTTGATGACCGTCTTTAGAGTTGAGACTGCTTTTTCTTTTGTGTGTGTATCTACTGTAGTTTTTTTGTTTGCATTTCCCTTGATGCTTATATGTGACATCTAAAACGTATGGTACAAACGAACCTATTACAAAACAGAAGTAGAGTCTCAGATGTAGAAAACTAACTTCTGGTTACCAAAAGGGAAAAGAGGGAGGGAAGGGATAAATTGGGAGATTGGGACTGACGAATACACACTACTGTATATAAAGTGGACTTCCCTGGTGGCTCAGAGGTTAAAGCATCTGCTTGCAATGCAGGATACCTGGATTCGATCCCTGGACTGGGAAGATGCCCTGGAGAAGGAAATGGCAACCCACTCCAGTGTTCTTGACTGGAGAATCCCAGGGATGGAGGAGCCTAGTGGTCTATAGTCCACGGGGTCGCAAAGAGTTGGACACGACTGAGTGACTTTACTTAACTTAATATATAAAATAGACAACCAATAAGGACCTACTATAGAGGAACTCAAGGCCTCTTGATGAGGGTGAAAGAGGAGAGTGAAAAGTTTGGCTTGAAGCTCAACATTCAGAAAACGAAGATCATGGCATCTGGTCCCATTACTTCAATAGATGGGGAAACAGTGGAAACAGTGTCAGACTTTATTTTTTTGGGCTCTGAAATCACTGAAGATGCTGATTGCAGCCAGGAAATTAAAAGACGCTTACTCCTTGGAAGGAAAGTTATGACCAACCTAGATAGCATATGAAAAAGCAGAGACATTACTTTGCCAACAAAGGTCCGTCTAGTCAAGGCTATGGTTTTTCCCGTGGTCATGTATGGATGTGAGAGTTGGACTGTGAAGAAAGCTGATCACTGAAGAATTGATGCTTTTGAACTGTGGTGCTGGAGAAGACTTTTGAGAGTCCCTTGGAGTGCAAGGAGATCCAACCAGTCCATTCTAAAGGAGATCAATCCTCGGTGTTCATTGGAAGGACTGATGCTAAAGCTGAAACTCCAATACTTTGGCCACTTCATGCGACGAGTTGACTCACTGGAAAAGACTCTGATGCTAGGAGGGATTGGGGGTGGGAGGAGACGGGGACGACAGAGAATGAGATGGCTGGATGGCATCACCGACTCGATGGACATGAGTTTGAGTGAACTCCGGGAGTTGGTGATGGACAGGGAGGCCTGGCGTGCTGTGATTCATGGGGTCGCAAAGAGTTGGACATGACTGAGAGACTGAACTGAACTGAACTGAACTGATAGCACAGGCCAACCTACTCAATACTCTAATGACTTATATGGGAAAAGAATCTATGAGTGGATATGTGTGTATATACATATATAACTAATTCAGTTAGCTCTGCAGCTGAAACTAATACAACATTGTAAATCCACCACATAATCCAATAAAAAATTTTTTTTGAAAGAATTACCTGGTAGGTTTGTTAAAACAGATGTCTGTGTCCCACCCCTAGGGTTTCTGATTCAGGAGGTCTGGGGTGGGGAGTAAGAAAGTGCATTTTAAACAAGTTACCTGGTAAGGATGATGCTTCCGGTTCAAGAAGCACACTTTGAGAAGCAGTCTGGCCTCAGTCTTTGCCTTTCAAGTGTACCATCAGCATTGACACTACCCAGGGGCTTTTTAGAACTGCCCCACCCCAGACCTCTTGAATCAGATTCTGCATGTTAACAAGACACTAAGTGATTCCTTCACATGTTAAAATTGGAGAAGCACAGACCTACTGTGTGATATTTCTTGGTTCTTACAACAGTTGATCAAGTAATGCCTACTGCATTGTTTCTTCCTTCTTTTAGTTATTTCTTTAGCTTTTCAGATAAAATTTTCTCCTGGTTTTCCTCCTATCTCTTCGATTATTCATTCTCAGTCTGAGTCCCCCACCTCTGTAGCTAAAATCCTCTCTTGGGTTCTGCTTTTCTTCTGTTTCCACTCTTTGTTCTTGTATTCTTTAAGATTAGATTCAAAGCAAGTAATAGTAATGCCCCCTCTTCCCCTGCCCAAAGACAGTGGTTTAGACAATATAAAAGACCACTTCTTTCTTATGTTTAAGTCCAGATATGAGCAGTCCACTGTTGTGTGATGTCTCTGCTCCACCAAGCTTTTGATTACTCACTCCTTTTGCTCTGGTTCTTCATCCCTCATGGCAGCCACTCCTGATGTCACTCTTGGCTTAGATACCTCATCACATCTGCGTTTCAGTCACCAGATAGGAGGAAAGAATGCAGAAAAAAAGGGGCAAAAGACAGTTCTCAGCTGTCTATTAAGGAATACCACTGGAAGCTGCCACCAGATACATCTGATTATGGCTCATTGGCTAGAATTTAGTGACCTGGCCAAATGTAGCTGCACTGGAGAGTAAGAAATGTACATAATTTGGCTCAGCTAAAAAGTGAGGATATGGTTAATATGAAATAGATCAACTAGCAGTCTGCCACAGGTGCCACAATTCACCTGTATATTATCCATCCTACTGCACATGGAATACATTCAACTTCTCCCCAGGGGAGATGTATTAGTTTGTGAGGGCTGTCATAAAAATGTGCCACAGGCTGGGCAGTTTAAACGCTAAAAGCATGTTGTCTAGCAGTTCTGGAGGCTGGAAGTCTAAGCTCAAGCTGTTTGTAGGCTTGGTTCCTTCGTAAAGTTGTGAGGGAAAGAGATATTCCAGGTCTCTCTGCTTGGTTTGTAGGTGATCACTTTCGTGTTCACATGGTGTTCTCCCTGAATGCCTATCTATGTCCAAATTGCCCCTTTTGTAAGGATATCGGTCATATTGGATTAGGGGCCCAACCTACTCCAATAGGACCTCATCTTAGCTTATTACATCTTCAATGACCCTATTTTCAAATAAGGTCACATTCTGAGGTATTAGGTGTTAGGGCCTCAGCAAATGAACCTGGAGGGGGACACAGTTCAATCCATAACAAGATATAGTTGCTATTTTCTATGCAGTTATTGAAATCAACCCCAAATCTAGGATACCTTGGGTCAAATGTCCACACTTGGTCCACAGTGTTGAGGCTGGCATGCTGGAAGAGGAGGTAGGAGATATTGCCATCATGACTGCCTGTATCTTCCAGATGGCCAGTGATTATATTCAAGGTGGCTCCCTCGGAAGGGATGAGGTTGGACCCATCTACACCATTGATGTGATGGCTAAAGCTATCAATCCTGCCCTCTGCCTAACATCTCCCCTTTCTTTCATACAAACATATTTGCAGTACTTGCTGCTTTCTCTTCTTTTCTTTTTTTAAATAATTGAGTCATTTGTTTTATTTATTTATTTTTATTGAAGCATGATTTATAGCATTATATTAGATTCAGGTGTACAACATAGTGAATCAATATTTTTATAGATTACACTCTATTTAAAGTTTAAATATGGGCTATATTCCTTGTGCTCTATAATACAACCTGTAACTCATTTATTTTATACATAATAGCTTTTAAAAATTGAAGTAGAGTTGATTTATAGTGCTATATTAGTTTCTGATATATAGCAAAGCGGTTCAATTATATACCTATATTCTTTTTCATATTCTTTCCCATTATAATTTTTTTATAGAATATTGAATATAGTTCCCTATGGTACACAGTAGTACCTTGTTGTTTATTTTATAAATAAAATAGCTTGTACCTGCTAATATAAAACTCCTAATTTATCTCTCTGCCACCCTCTTTCCCTTCCAGTAACCATAAGTTTGTTTTCTCTGCCTGTGAGTCTCTTTCTGCTTCATAAATAAGTTCATCACATTTTAGATTCCACATATAAGTGATATCCTATGGCATTTGTCATTTTGCTTCTTACTTACTTCACTTAGTATGATAATCTCCAGATATATCCATGTTACTGCAAATAACATTATTTCACTCTTTTTTATGGCTGAGTAGTATTCCATTGTGTGTGTGTGTGTGTGTGTGTGTGTGTGTGTGTGTGTGTGTGTGTATACATCTTTATTCATTTCTATGTTGATGGATATGTAGGTTGCTTCCATGTCTTCGCTATTATAAATAGTATTGCTATGAACATTGAGGTGTATGTATCTTTTTTTTTAATAATGGCTATCTGAATAAAATTTTCAACTTTAAGTATTCTGTATAAGTAATACCATTTAAATTAAAATCACTAAATTTGTAAATCTTCAAGGAAGGTCAAAAGACTATGTCAATCACATTGTGCTTTATTACTTTTTTTTTAGGATCTTTTCAAATTATAGTTTTCTTCAGATTTATGCCCAGGAGTGGGACTGCAGGATCATATGACAACTCTAATTTTAGTTTTTTGGGGAACCTCCATACTGTTTTTCATAGTGGCTCCACCAATTTGCATTCCTACCGACAATGTAGGAATGTTCCCTTTTCTCTACACTCTCTCCAACATTTATTATTTGTAGACTTTTTAGTGATGGCCATTCTGGCTGTGTGAGTTGGTAACTCATTGTAGTTTTTATTTGCATATCACTGATAATTAGTGATGTTTAGCCCCTTTCAGGTGACTTATTGGCCCTCTGTATACAGAGTAATTTGCCCCTGTCAGTTACTTCCCCTACCTTGCCCCTCCCCGTTTCCTCTCCCGATAAACCACTGGTTTGTTCTCTGTATCTGTGAGTCTGTTTCTGTTTTGTTATGTTCATGTTTGTTTCATTTTTAAGAATCCTCATGGAAGTGAGAACACGCAGTATTTACCTTTCTCTATCTGACTTATTTCGCTAAGCACAATGCCTTCTTGATACATCTTTACAGAGAAGACTTTAGGGACCACCCTGTCTGCAACAGCCCTTTCCTCTTCACCACTTTCTAGCCCCTTACTATGTTTCATTTTTCTTTTGAAAAATTTATCACTGCTTGACATTGTATTTCATTTATCTGTGTTTTTTCTCTATATCCTCACTAGAAGGTAAATTCTATGAGGACAGGAATTTTGTATATTTTTTACACCTCTGTAGTGCAAACATCTAGAATGCAGTGCTCAGTAAATCACTGAAGGAATGCACAATCCTTCAAGATTTTGTTTCCCTTACCTAATGCAGACTTTGTAATGTGTAGATGAATAATATCCTAGAGTGAGAGAATGAGTACTCTAAATTTTGCTTCTGGGCTAATATTTCTATAAGTTTATACTTCTGTATAAGTTAAATAGGTATGTAGGCAAAATGGCCATTTGACACTTCACCTGGTTTGCAAATTCCTCTCAGTTTTCCTATCTTATTTAATAAGCGTGCACTAAACCACAGTTTCTCATTAGAACAATGAGTCGTGACCCATTCAGTTCAGTTCAGTTCAGTCACTCAGTCGTGTCCGACTCTTTGCGACCCCATGAATCACAGCACGCCAGGTCTCCCTGTCCATCACCAACTCCCGGAGTTCACTCAAACTCGTCCACAGAGTCGGTGATGCCATCCAGCCATCTCATTCTCTGTCGTCCCCTTCTCCTCCTGCCCCCAACCTTTCCCAGCATCAGAGTCTTTTCCAGTGAGTCAACTCTTCCCATGAGGTGGCCAAAGTATTGCAGTTTCAGCTTTAGCATCAGTCCTTCCAATGAACACCCAGGATTGATCTCCTTTAGAATGACCCATTAGGGGGTCATGAAATTGATTTAATGTATCACAACCATTATTAACAAAATGAAAAGAAAACAGTTTGTCACGTGTTTCAGGAATAAATACTGTTTCGTGAAATTTCTCCTTTGGTTTTATGTATCTGTGTACCTGTGTACTGTGTTACAAAGTATAATGTATTTCTTACTTTGGATAATGGTCAAAAAACAGTCACAACTTCTGTCCTTGAGTGACAGAAATGCAAGCTTATCTTAATGTGATAATCACTAATCTTTAGTGATTGAATTTTAACTCATTTCTTCAATTCAGTTCTTCTGAAGCAAGAACAATGGATTTGGTTAATACTTATTGTTTTCCAAAACAATCTTTGCCCTTGAAAATCTTAAATTATAGCAAGGAAATCTTATATTGTACCATACACAGTATGAGAGATTCAACATAAAGCAAAATCTTATAGGAATCTAGAACAAAAAAAGCAATGAATTTTGCCAAGAGAGTTCCCTAAAAAATAAGTTCACAGTTTAGGAGATGTAAAGTACTATGATACATATGTGATATATCATATATAATATATTATATATATATGTGATACATGATATATGATATCTAGCACTCATGACAAAAACATGGGAAACAAGTTTTGTCTCTTTCACGCTTTTGATTAATTCCATCCTGGGTGGAGGAATGGTCTTGGACGACCAGCTGTTCACGCATACTCAGTCATTCATTCGTGTCTGACTCTTTGTGACCTCATGACTGTAGCTCACCAGGCTCCTCTGTCCATAGGATTCTTCAGGCAAGAATACTGGAGTGGGTTGCCATTTCCTCCTCCAGGGGATCTTCCCAACCCAGGGCTAGGCCCTGCATCTCCTGCGTTGGCAGGCAGATTCTTTACCGCTGAGCCACCTAATCTATTTTGCTTAGAGCTTGATAGCATTTGGATGCATTTTAATATCATAAATATATTCTCTTTTCATAGTTTTGTATACAAAATTCTCCATAGGAATAGTCAGATAACATATTTGTTCTGGTACCCATAGGAATACAATAACAATCTTAATGTAGATTTTAGGCATAGCAGTTTAACTCATTCTTTTCCAATTCAGAACTATTTTCATTTATAAAGGAGAAGTCCAATTATGTGTTTTTCTATATGATATCTATTGCTTTCAGCATCCGAGATTAGGGCACCCATACTTTCTGGATATTTCCAGGAAGGTTATCCTCACCACCATACAATTGTTTTCTTTTGTAAAACAATGACACATTAAATATTTGACAAAGTATCACTAAGTATTTACACATTTGAATTTGATATAGAAGAATCACAAACATGAGAAATCCTTTATCAGGCTAAGTCTTGATTTGGGATCTCTCAATTATGGTCAATACACTCAACAGTACAATTCATCATAAGTTGAATTGTTACTTGATGTCAGTGTATAATGAGCCAGAGCTTTGGGTTGCTAGTTACAGAAGGTGGGACTCCAGCTGGTTTTAGAGTGATGGGAACATGGACTTGGCAGCCACTAGTTTGCTCTATTTTCTTTCTGCTCTTCTCTGCGTATTGCTGGCTTTCATGACACAGCGGGAAACATGTCAGTAGCTTTTCTCCTCATTCCTCGCCAATGTACCATTGAGGAGGGGCCAAGATGCTCTCTAGTCCCAAGTTAATAAACAAACAAACAAAAAAGTCTGAATTACCTTAACAGATATCATTTTCCCCATTCCAGACCAGTAAATTGCATCCAGGGTGTGGGATACACTTTCTGTCTGATAAGCATCTGTCAGCCAATCAATGGTGCTGACTAGTTGGGGTTTATAAGAAAATGGTAATTTCTCTTTAATCATGTGCCTAATTCCAGAAAGAGGTATTGTTTTCAGTGGATCTGAACTTCATTTCTTATTTAGATGTAATGCTAAGTATCTTACACATATTACTTCAGAGAATCCAACCACGTGTGCAAACAATCCTTAGGATTCAACTCAGCTTATTATTAAATTGTTTTGTCTTCAGGTATAAAAGTACAGGTGCTTTGGGGTCCCTCTATGTGGGTCATTCTGGAAGAGAAGTCTGATAAAATCTACCTACCTGGTCTTGTTTGCTAGTGGTTTACAGTGATGGAAGAAGAGATTTTAGATGATACAGCAAGTACTATCAAAAAACACTGTAAGAAGGTTTCCCTTGAAATTTTCTGTGCAAAAATGCTGATTTGACCTTTTTTTCCCATATGGGCTGACCCATTCTCTGCTGTTCTTAGCAACTGCTCTGAAGGTTACAGAATCTGTTGCTTACAGTTGCTTTAGCAGAGGGTGGCCAGACTGAGCTCCAGCCTTTAGACAGTTTGTTAACTCCTTATCAGTTAGTTAGAAGTCTAATAAGGGTTACTTATTTTATAGACAGGCATTTCTGTTCCAGTTCAGTTTTGACCAGAGGAGCTGATGAAAGGAAAATTTTTATTTCCTTCCTTTTTTCTTTACCTCGTTTCCTTCTTTGCCTCCTTCCACTTCTCATTCCTCCCCCTTCTTTCCTTGAAATTACCATTTATTGCACATATGGGATAATCAGTTCAATTCAGTTCAGTTCAGTCGCTCAGTCATGTCCGACTCTCCGCGACCCCATGAATCACAGCACGCCAGGCCTCTCTGTCCATCACCAATTCCCAGAGTTCACTCAAACTCATGTCCACAGAGTCGGTGATGCCATCCAGCCATCTCATTCTCTGTCGTCCCCTTCTCCTCCCGCCCCCAACCTTTCCCAGCATCAGAGTCTTTTCCAGTGAGTCAACTCGTCGCGTGAGGTGGCCAAAGTATTGCAGTTTCAGCTTTAGCATCAGTCCCTCCAACGAACACCCAGGATTGATCTCCTCTAGAATGAACTGGTTGGATCTCCTTGCACTCCAAGGGACTCTCAAGAGTCTTCTCCAACACCACAGTTCAAAAGCATCAATTCTTCGGCGATCAGCTTTCTTCACAGTCCAACTCTCACATCCATACATGACCACTGGAAAAACCATAGCCTTGACTAGACGGACCTTTGTTGGCAAAGTAATGTCTCTGCTTTTTAATATACTATCAAGGTTGGTCATAACTTTCCTTCCAAGGAGTAAGTGTCTTTTAATTTCATGGCTGCAATCAGCATCTGCAGTGATTTTGGAGCCCAAAAAAATAAAGTCTGACATTGTTTCCACTGTTTTTCCATCTATTTCCCATGAAGTGATGGGACCAGATGCCATGATCTTCGTTTTCTGAATGTTGAGCTTCAAGCCAACCTTTTCACTCTCCTCTTTCACTTTCATCAAGAGGCTTTTGAGTTCCTCTTCACTTTCTGCCATAAGAGTGGTGTCATCTGCATATCTGAGGTTATTGATATTTCTCCCAGCAATCTTGATTCCAGCTTGTGCTTCTTCCAGCCCAGTGTTCCTCATGATGTACTCTGCATATAAGTTAAATAAGCAAGGTGACAATATACAGCCTTGACGTACTCCTTTTCCTATTTGGAATCAGTCTGTTGTTCCATGTACAGTTCTAACTGTGGCTTCCTGACCTGCATACATAGGTTGATTTTAAAAAAAAATGCTACCTGGTATGCCCCTTCCTCCCCATCACAATTATAGACTCAAGATATTTTCACTTTACGTTTCTCCCTTAGCAACATTTTAATTAAAAAATTTCTTTAACATTAAAAAAATAAGCTCTGGTGTATTATGACTTCTTTTAGTATTTTACTTACATATGGGAAATCATAACTCAACTTGTCAAATGTTATCTCTAGAAATACAAAAAGGAAAGGTAGATTGTTAACTATCATTTCAGACTCGTGACATCTTTAGATGTATTGCAGTGACAAGAATAGAAGAAATAAACTGAATTCTAGAAAGACATGAAAATTGTCTATTTGAGCAAAACAACATGCAATTGAAGGACTTTAAAATACAACTTTATTGACATTGTTTGATATAAATAAATACTGTGCAGCTACTCTTTTAGTCTTCTCTAATCAAAGAACTGTGAGTGGCTCAAGGTGTCTGTTCAAGTATTTACCATATTTGGCATGTACTAGTCATGAAGGAGCAGAAGTAAATAAGACTGACATTGTCCTTGATATGATGGAGCTATTTAGTGTAAGAGACATTAAATAAGCATTCCCCAAAGTAACAAATTATAATTTGTATGAATGTCATGAGAGAAATGCACAGTGTGAGGTGGAAATATGTAATACGGGGATGATTCCTAGTCTGGTATTTGAATGAGGAAGCATTTTAGGGCTGGTTTCTCTGAGACAGGGACATATAAGGATAGACCGAAGGTAAGTTGAGGTTGGCTAGACCAAGAAAGAGATAATGTCCCATCCAAGAGAACAACATGTGTAGAGACTCCACGCTGGAAAAGGGGTTTGGCAGATTTGAAGAAATGAAAGAGTGATTACAGCATAGTGTGGGGAGGAAAAAGAGGGAGCATGGTATAAGGGCATATTAAAATTTTTAAGTTGATTTTACATGTAGCAGTATCAGTTAGCTATTGCTGCATAATAAACAACCATGGAATCTCAGGAGCCTGAGACAGGAAGTGTTTATTTCTTGTTTATACATATCATTTGAGTTGGGTTGGTTTGGCTAGAGGCTGCAGGTCTGATGGTCAGCTAAGAGGCTCTGCTTCATACGGATTGTTCTAGAGCAGTGATCTAAGGGTCAGTGGCTGAGGAAGTTCTCTTCATGGTGATGGCAGAAGCACAAAAGAGCAAGCCTGGCAGCAAACAATAGGCAAAAATTTTGCTGTCACATGACTAATATCTCATTGGTTAAAGTAAATCACATGGTCATGCTCCACAGCAAGGGGGCACAAAGAGTAATCTTCTAAAGGAGATGATAGGAGAGGGAGTGAGGGTTTTTTTTTTAGAATCATATAATCTCCTACAGAGGACACAACAACTATAACCTGGAAGTGGAGTAAACAGATTTGTTTTTAAAATGGGCATATTAGGGAGTGTGGAGAATAGAGGGTTCAGGAATAACTGTAAGAAAACAAACTAGGAGATTATCATGTTACTGTAAGAGACATACAATGGATGTGATGGATTCACATGATATATAGATATAGGTTGTAGTTACAGTAAGATGTGCTTACAGTAAAGGAAATGTCAAGACCAACACTCTAGTCTTTGTCATAAGCTCCTGGGTGCATGGACATACTTCTCATTGTGATAGAAAAGAAAATCTTTATGGGGCAAGATGATGAGCTTAGTTTTGTACATATTTAATTTCAGTAGGACAGTTTGGTATCTAAGTCAAACATCATCTATGTCATCATTGTGAATCACATCTTGATCACCCCATGTTTATCTTCATAATTTCTCCAATAATAGTACATGTTGTACTTATATTTGCTAGTAACTAGAAGAAATTGCCGGAGAAGGCAATGGCACCCCACTCCAGTACTCTTGCCTGGAAAATCCCATGGACGGGGGAGCCTGGTAGGCTGCAGTCCGTGGGGTCGCTAATAGTCGGACATGACTGAGCGACTTCACTTTCACTTTTCACTTTCATGCATTGGAGAAGGAAATGGCAGCCCACTCCAGTGTTGGTGGCTGGAGAATCCCAGGGACAGGGGAGCCTGGTGGGCCGCCATCTATGGGGTCGCACAGAGTCGGACACGACTGAAGCGACTTAGCAGCAGCAGCAGAAGAAGAAGAAATTGCAAGTGGATATTTCAACAGATACATTTAACAAATAGCAAATAATTTTATGGTTTTGAGATAACAGTCTAACTCCTTCATTTGACAAATAAATAAAAAAAGACCTAGAGAAGTATTTTATTCTCTTATTAGATGCACTATTTATGAAATCATAGCCTACATAGATCAATCACTAAACAAAAATTTTTGTTGGACATTTATGAAACATTTGCATTTTTTCATTGTTTTGTGGTATAAAAACAATTTTAATAACAATTATGAACATTAACAATATAAAATATTTCTTAAGTGCTATATGCAAAGCACTTAAAAAGTATTTTTCAATAATTATCTCATTTATTCTTTATTAAAAGAGTGCATTTATTAAGAACCCGAGACTTAAAATGGCTAGTAAGTTGTCTAATGCCCATGTTCTTAACCATTATATTATTTTGGTCCCTGACTTACAGCGGTCAACAACATGATGAGGGGGACAAGTAATGCATAAACATAGAATATTGTAGAGAAAATATAAAATACCATTTATTAAATAGTAAGTTTGGAGGTTACCAACTGCTATAAAATTGTATAGATTAGAGAATTCAATTTAGAGGAATAATAACGTAGGCTTTATGTGAAGTTCTTTCACTTTGGAATCAGGATGGATATGATAGAATTTACTGTTGAACGTGATAGAACTACAGTCGCCTAGAGAATGGAGGCATAAGGGAGTGAGATTCTTTTGCTGTAAACCTTTGAGACAGGAGACAGATCAGTTCTCCCTCTTCTTGCTCTCCCATGAACTACTCTAAAGTATGGTTTCTCACTGTTACCCTTCCAAAGAGTTTGCATGTGCTGAGCAGATCCATCCAGTAACCTCTTAAAGATTATCATCCTGATTTTGAGATAAGGACGCTGCTCTAAAAACAATGCTTTGCGCCTTGCCTGACTTTTCCTTTTCTATCACCCTCATGGCTCATGGCTTGCTCCTCTTGTATAAAATATTGGCATCTTAATCTTTGTTTTAGATTCTTGTTTCCTAGAATATGTGGGTGAAGACAATGTTTAAGGTTTCAACTCTTTGACAGTGACACAAAGTTTTTATCGCATGCACTGATTTCTAATTTTGTCTAGGCAAGAGGATAAAGCATAAGCTTCTCAAAGGTGGTGGGCTTCTGAAAGGTGATGGATGGGATCAAGTCATTGAGAAGTGAGTGAACACTAAAAAGTACCAATAATCCATATCACAGTGGCACTTGATTAGTTTATATTTTTTCCTTAGCACATTTGGGGGGTATAAATCACCTACTACATTGTTTTTATAAAGTATGAGGATACATCATGCCCACAATAATGCAAATGACTTTGTAATGTGAGGTGTATATAAATTGGAGATCCCAAGAATTCCAAAGTCTTTAGGATGCCCCAGTCATTTTAATAATCTTGGGATGATGAAATTCTGTATTTTATATGAAAGAATTTTGTGGGTCCCGTTTGGAGCACCATGGCTGGGTTTTAATGTATTTCACTCAGTTGTGACATACTTAAATAAATGGGCATGTTATGAAGTGGAATGCAAAAATATATGTGAGTTTTAAAAGACAAAATTCAAGACTCCAAAGAAATAATATGTTTGGCATTGGATGCTTTGAGATAACATGCCCAGTTCCTCCTGGAATTCTTGCTTGTTAGGAATAACTACTTTGGAAATTTGAGAAATGCTGTGTGGGTGTATGTATAACTTTCTCCCCGTCATATATATTTGTACATCTATAAAGCGAATAAAAATATTATTTCATGTCTGGGGATGTAGCAGAATTATCTTTCAAAGGAAGATTACGTTTTAATTTGGAAGAAATCATTGCAGTGGGCCTCTTGGTTTGCCAAGTTAAGTAAATCCCAGGGGCCAATCTGGAAGGGAAAGGCTGAAACACAGAGGGTTAAACTCCTTCCTCTAGGAGTATAAATAGCTGTGGTCATTCCATGTAGGTTGGCAACTTTTACAGGTTATTATGGGGCTCCCTGGTGTAGCCCCTACTGGTTGGGCTTAAGGGAAGGAATGTTTGGACTGTGGACATGAAGGGAGAGCTTAGGCAAGAGCCAGACCCTCATTTGAACCGACGTTGGTTCCAGCAACATAGCAGCTGGCTGGGGGCTCTGGAGAGATTGCCGAAAGAGGACCCTACTTCCAGGGTATGAAAACAGTGAGTGTCGATAACCCAGCTGAAGCTCTGTCTCTCTCCCCTGCAAATCTCCTCTGTTCTTGAATCCTCACTTGTGCTTCGTGGAATAAAAGGGGTCTGCGTTTGGGGGCAATGTGCACCTGCAAACTGTTGGGTAGGCATACAAAAGTGATGCTGTTGCCGTCAGAAATGATTAGGGAAATTAGGGGAGCAAAAGTTTGCATAAGAGAACAACCACAGCGGAGTGTGAGCATTTTCTGGGTATTCCCAGAATTATGCAGAGAAGTTTAAGTTGGCTTGTTTGGTTACAATAGGTATCAAGTCATTTCTGTTTGTGGTCTCTGTTAGATGCAGCTCTATGGCAGAGAACATATCTGTCTCATTTTTATATCCCAGCATATGGTATTGAGCATGGAACACTATAGATGCTTAGCAAATAGTTGTCAAATGAATGAACAGCATAGTAGGTGGAGATTCATTGGGGCTCATCATATCTGTAAGCTGGAGATCTTAAAACACCTTGATGGATAGTTTTAACACAGTCAATGGCATGAAATAATTTATCAAATGTGGAAAGCTACAAAACTTGCTATGAATTATGACTGATGTAAAAAGGTAGCTTGACCTGATAGGGGAAAACATTTCAGATTTTCTCAGCCAAATATTGATTTTAAATGTTTTAGGAGGATTTGATGTTAAGAGAGTAGGAGGGTCCAAGAGCAAAAGCACATGGCCCCAATGACTTGTCAGAGCCTTGGCTGGCCTCCACAAATGCTTACTGTAGGAAGCATTTTTAAAAATCTTATGCTTGTTTGAGGGCAATCTACAGTTGTAGGATGTTTAGAATTTTTATTTCTTTTCTCTCTGTATCTTTTGGCATGAGAGAATAGAACTATATGGGAAAACTAATTTTGCTTTCAAAAATGGATTAACATACATTCAAGATTAACACACATACCACTACTATATATAAGACATATAACCAATAAGGATATAGTGTGTAGCACAGGAATTCTACTCAATTTTCTGTTATAACCTATATGAGAAAAGAATCTGAAGATGAAGGAATATATGTATAACTGAGTCACTTTGCTGTACACCTGAAAATAGCACATTATAAACCAACTATACAAGCCACTCCAGTACTCCTGCCTAGAAAATCCCATGGACGGAGGAGCCTGGTAGGCTGCAGTCCATGGGGTCGCTATGAGTCAGACATGACTGAGCGACTTCACTCTCAATTTTCACTTTCACACATTGGAGAAGGAAATGGCAACCCACTCCAGTGTTCTTACCTGGAGAATCCCAGGGATGGGGGAGCCTGGTGGGCTGCCGTCTATGGGGTCACACAGAGTCGGACACGACTGAAGTGACTTAGCAGCAGCAGCAGCATACTCCAATAAAATTAAAAAAATAAATGTATTCTTTTGAAAATTAGTTTTCAACTACAAATAAATACTGGTTCTGAATGAGAAGTTTGAAATAATAAAATAGCTAATTCTAGAAAACAAATTCCATGAGGACAGGACATACCTTGAGTATGAGGAAATACTCATCTTTAAGCCCTTAGTACTGGCAAATTTGGCCTTGGAGCACGGAATGAAGCAGGGCAAAGGCTAATAGAGTTTTGTCAAGAGAATGCACTGGTCATAGCAAACACCCTCTTCCAACAACACAAGAGAAGACTCTACACATGGACATCACCAGATGGTCAACACCGAAATCAGATTGATTATATTCTTTGCAGCCAAAGATGGAGAAGCTGTATACAGTTAGCGAAAACAAGACCAGGAGCTGACTGTGGCTCAGATCATGAACTCCTTATTGCGAAGTTCAGACTTAAATTGAAGAAAGTAGGGAAAACCACTAGACCATTCATATATGACCTCAATCAAATCCCTTATGATTATACAGTGGAAGTGAGAAATAGATTTAAGGGACTAGATCTGATTGATAGAGTGCCTGATGAACTCTGGACAGAAGTTCGTGACATTGTACAGGAGACAGGGACCAAGACCATCCCCATGGAAAAGAAATGCAAAAGAGCGAAATGGCTGTCTGGGGAGGCCTTACAAATAGCTGTGAAAAGAAGAGAGGCGAAAAGCAAAGGAGAAAAGGAAAGATATATAAGCATCTGAATGCAGAGTTCCAAAGAATAGCAAGGAGAGATAAGAAAGACTTCCTCAGTGATCAATGCAAACAAAGAGAGGAAAACAACAGAATAGGAAAAACAAGAGACCTCTTCAAGAAAATTAGAGATTCCAAGGGAACATTTCATGCAAAGATGGGCTCGATAAAGGACAGAAATGGTATGGACCTAACAGAAGCAGAAGATATTAAGAAGAGGTGGCAGGAATACACAGAAGAACTGTACAAAAAAGATCTTCACGACCCAGATAGTCACGATAATGTGATCACTGACCTAGAGCCAGACATCTTGGAAGGTGAAGTCAAGTGGGCCTTAGAAAGCATCACTACTAACAAAGCTAGTGGAGGTGATGGAATTCCAGTTGAGCTATTTCAAGTCTTGAAAGATGATGCTGTGAAAGTGCTGCACTCAATATGCCAGCAGATTTGGCAAACTCAGCAGTGGCCACAGGACTGGAAGAGGTCAGTCTTCATTCCAATCCCAAACAAAGGCAATGCCAAAGAATGCTCAAACTACCGGACAGTTGCACTCATCTCACACGCTAGTAAAGTCATGCTCAAAATTCTCCAGGCCAGGCTTCAGCAGTATGTAAACCGTGAACTCCCAGATGTTCAAGCAGGTTTTAGAAAAGGCAGAGGCACCAGAGATCAAATTGCCAACATCCGCTGGATCATGGAGAAAGCAAGAGAGTTTCAGAAAAACATCTATTTCTGCTTCATTGACTATGCCAAAGCCTTTGACTGTGTCGATCACAATAAACTGTGGAACATTCTGAAAGAGATGGGAATCCCAGACCACCTGACCTGCCTCTTGAGAAACCTGTATGAGGGTCAGGAAGCAACTGTTAGAACTGGACATGGAACAACAGACTGGTTCCAAATAGGAAAAGGTGTACGTCAAGGTTGTATATTGTCACCTTGCTTATTTAACTTATATGCAGAATACATCATGAGGAACGCTGGGCTGGAAGAAGCACAAGCTGGAATCAAGATTGCTGGGAGAAATATCAATAACCTCAGATATGCAGATGACACTACCCTTATGGCAGAAAGTGAAGAGGAACTCAAAAGCCTCTTGATGAAAGTGAAAGAGGAGAGTGAAAAGGTTGGCTTGAAGCTCAACATTCAGAAAACAAAGATCATGGCATCTGGTCCCATCACTTCATGGGAAATAGATGGAAAAACAGTGGAAACAGTGTCAGACTTTGTTTTTTTGGGCTCCAAAATCACTGCAGATGCTGATTGCAGCCATGAAATTAAAAGATGCTTGCTCCTTGGAAGGAAAGTTATGACCAACCTTGATAGTATATTAAAAAGCAGAGACATTACTTTGCCAACCAAGGTCCGTCTAGTCAAGGCTATGGTTTTTCCCGTGGTCATATATGGATGTGAGAGTTGGACTGTGAAGAAAGCTGATCGCCAAAGAATCGATGCTTTTGAACTGTGGTGTTGGAGAAGACTCTTGAGAGTCCCTTATACTGCAAGGAGATCCAACCAGTCCATTCTAAAGGAGATCAATCCTGGATGTTCATTGGAGGGACTGATGCTAAAGCTGAAACTGCAATACTTTGGCCACCTCATGCGACGAGTTGACTCACTGGAAAAGACTCTGATGCTGGGAAAGGTTGGGGGCGGGAGGAGAAGGGGACGACGGAGAATGAGATGGCTGGATGGCATCACCGATTCTGTGGATATGAGTTTGAGTGTACTCCGGGAGTTGGTGATGGACAGGGAGGCCTGGCGTGCTGTGATTCATGGGGTCGCGGAGAGTCGGACACGACTGAGCGACTGAACTGAACTGAACTGAACTGAGCATTCAGGACTTCCCAGGTGGCGCTAGTGGTAAAGAGCTTGCCTGCCAACACAGGAGACTTAAGAGAAGTGGATTTGATCCCTGGGTTGGGAAGATCCCCTGGAGAAGGGAATGGCCAACCAGTATTCTTGCCTAGGGAATCCCAAGGAGAGAGGAGCATGGTGGTCTATGGTCCATAGGGTCACAAAGAGTCAGACACAACTAAAGTGACTTGGCAGACACACACATACTGAGCTTTCAATCTTGAGAATAATAAATTATTCAGAAGTATTGCTTTCTCTTTTCATGAATGAAGAAAGACAGTATTATGAATGGAAAAGAAAAATCAGTCAAACTGCTTATTTTGGTTAGTATAGAGACCAAAATTTTTTATAATTGATAGGTTATTTTGATGTTGTAGATATAGCCAGAAGAAGTTAATCAAAATTAGTCAAATATTTCAATTAGATTGCATCATAATGTTTATTTCCAGCCTACCTACCTCCGTAAGAAAATCATAAATACAATGAAGGAAAACTTACAAAACAAAAGCCAAACAAAGAGAACCTGGAGAGGAAAATTACATTAAGAAAATAATGTTAAGAAAATGTTTTAGAAAAAAGTCATAGCAGTTAAGCAAGACCCTTAGATCTGAGTTTCCTGTCAGCCAATGCCAAGAGGAAGGCATTAAAGAATACATACGTTTCCTTGTCCAGCAGAAGGAAACAGCTTATTTCATCAGGAGAGACAAAGATTTTCCTGCTCCTGATATAATTTATAATATAGATCTTTGTAAAAAAGACACTGAAAAAAAGCAGGGACAAGATGTAATGCCAATATTACAAATAAATATGAAAAATCAAGAACATAATTCAATCATGGTTCTATAAAAGCTATTACTGAGGGTGAGATGAGTAGATTTATGTTTCTAAGGAATGATGTGGCATAAAATTTGGGGGGGGATTGAGAACTGAGTATTTTCTATCACCCTTAGTTCTGGGTATCTCAGAGTTCTAGGGTCAATAGCAATGCATCAGAAGTCAATAGTGGGAGGACACTGTGAGACTTTGGGGGCCCAGGAGGACCAGGCAATATGGGAGAATTCTGAATCTTCACCCCAACTCTGCTTCAACCAACAATGGTCCTCAAATCCAGGTTTTACATTTTAAGTTTTATGGGTTTTTTTTTTTTTTTTGTAGATTTTCCTTTGAAAGTTCTGCTAGGAGATATGCAAATAGATTACATACTTTTACTGATGAAGCCTGTTCTGAATACATGATTTAAGAAGCACCCACCTGCCCTGACCCACTACACCTTGTCAACTTTCCCTGCTTTGTTTTTGTCAATAGTGCTTGCCAACATTTAAATTATTATATAGTATATTTCTTTGTTTTTTGTGTTGGTTATAACAGGAAACAATCCCCTTGAACTTGGTGATCCAAGGACAAGCTAGTAAAGGAAATATTAAGGAAAGTGTGGGCAAGGTTTAGAGAAACCTGTGAGTGTTAGTGCAGTGCCATGGGGCCATAATGGTGGCCATGGTGGTGGGGAGCCATTGCCACTCCTAGGAATGGAGAGGCAAAATGAAGGAGCAATTTCTAGAACGGAGAGAGAAATTTAGAGAGGAGAGAGGCAGGAGGAGGGCTGTCTTTGAGAGAAGGATGTGGCCATTCCACAATGAATAAAATGCCCCAACTTTGCTCTCGTTTTTTGTCACAAGTGCCTCCCTTTGGCCACATGCAACCAGAGGTCAGAGGGTGAGTCTGTTGTGTGGTCTGTACAGACTCATAGATTGGGATGGAGAAGGTTAGAGAGTTGGTCAGGTGATGTGTACAGAAAATAGACGCTGTATATTTTTTGTCATCTTCCTCCTACAACTAGGACCTAAGTTCTGTGAGGGCTGGAATTTAAAAAAAATTTTTATTGGAGTATAGTTGACTTACTATATTTTGTGTTGTGTTAGTTTCTGCTGTACAGCAAAGTGAATCAGCCATATCATATATATATATATATATATATATATATATATATATGTATCTCCACTCGTTTTTTAGATTCTTTTCCCATATAGGTCATTACATTATATCGAGTTCCCTGTGCTATATAGGAGGTCCTTATTATGAAAGTCACTCACTCATGCCTGACTCTTTGTGACTGCATGGACTGTAGCCTACCAGGCTCCTCAGTTCATGGAATTCTCAAGGCAAGAATACTGAAGTGGTTAGCCATTCCCTTCTCCAGAAGATCTTCCCAACCCAGGGATGGAACCTAGGTTTCCTATGTTGTAGGCAGATTCTTTACCATCTGAGCCACCAGGGAAGCCTAGGACCTCTTTAGTTATCTATTTTATATATAGTAGTGTGTATGTGTCAATCCCAGTCTCCCAATTCATCCCTCCCCTCTTTTCCTCCCTAGTAACAATACATTTTTTTCTTACATCTGTGACTCTATTTCCATTTTGTAAATAGGTTCATTTGTACTAGTTTTTCTTAGATTCCACATATAAGTGATACCATATGACACCCATCTTTGTCTGACTTACTTCACTCAGTATGACAAACCCTAGGTCCATCCTTGTTGCTGCAAATGACATTCTTTCCTCCTTTTTTATGGCTGAGTAATATTCCATTGTGTACATTTTCTTTATCCATTCCTCTGTTGATGGACATTTATATTGCCTCCATGTGCTGGCTATTGTAAATAGTGCTGTAGTGAACATTTGAAAATATGAATCTAAGGCTGGAATTTTTATCTGCTTTCTTCTCACTGTATCCCTGGTGCCCAGAACAGTGCCTGATTCATGATTGGTGCTGAGTAAAGATTTCTTGTGGAGAAGGCAATGGCAAGACATTCCAGTACTCTTGAGTAGAAAATCGCATGGATAGAGGAGCCTGGTGGGCTGCAGTCCATGGGGTTGCTACTAGTCGGACACGACTAAGCGACTTCACTTTCACTTTTCACTTTCACACATTGGAGAAGGAAATGGCAGCCCACTCCAGTGTTTGTGGCTGGAGAATCCCAGGGACGGCGGAGCCTGGTCGGCTGCCATCTATAGGGTCGCACAGAGCCGGACACGACTGAAGCGACTTAGCTGCAGCAGCAGCAGCAGCAGCAGCAGCAGCAAAGATTTCTTGAATGAAACAATATCAGTTGTTTTTAATGTGAGTTTAAAAACCAGCAGTTTTTTTTAAAACCCAGCAGTTTTGAGGTTATTTATAATATATCACCATGCTGCTGCTACTAAGTTGCATCTGTCGTGTCCGACTCTGTGTGACCCCATAGCAGCAGCCTACCAGGTTCCTCCGTCCATGGGATTTTCCAGGCAAGAGTACTGGAGTGGGTCGCCAGTGCCTTCTCCAATATCACCATGGGAGACACTTTTTGAGTGAATTTTCTTTGTCTTCCTGATTTATATGAGTTATAAGTGCATGATGCTCAATAAATTATACATATGTGTACATATAATTTATGTGCATGGTATCCCAAATGGTGTACTTAAAAGTATTATATTATTAACATTTTGAAATGGCTTTAAACTACTAGATTTTGAATAATCTTATTTAGAAAAAGAATTTTCTGCACAAGCATTTTCTGTATATTAACATAATTCAAATCATTAAATCATCTTTATTTCATATGTGCCTGATATCGCTGAGGGCTGTCTTATCTTCTTAAATCCTTTACATTTTAATGCAGAAATAATCATAGCACAAAACGTCAAGCTCAACAACATTTATACTACTAAGCTGGTAAAGATTTATCACGGAGACAACTGTTTTGAACACCCTTCTACTAGGGCAAGAAGAAGAGAAAGGTCAGTGATTTATTTGAATGGACAGATGGGTCATAATGTATTCCTTCAAAGTGATCTAATTTGGTCTCTGTCAGGCTGTAAAAAGAAGTGACTCAGAGTGCAGTGTCCTTTACTAGCACAAATGTGGCCTCCAGTGGAGGAATTTCTCTAGCCACTCTGACTCGGGGGCTGGGCAGGGGTTGAGGTCTGCTTCTTTAGGTACTGGGATCTTACACAACCTAGGAATTACAAAAACCAGGAGCAACACCTTGACTCACCTCAGAAAGTCTCTAAGAAGAGTGCCATCTGTCAGTGTCAGAGGAGCTGAACTCAACGTGGCCAGAGTGACTGAGAAGATGAGCAGATCTCTGCCGTCCTGGCAGAATCTCGTGATGTCTTGAGACTGGGGCTTCACAGGTGATACTTCTTCCAAGGCAACTTGGCGACATCACACCAGGTCACCATCGCAGTGAGGGTGGCAAATTGTGTTAATGCTCAAAACATTTCCTGCCCCTCTATGGGATGTTGCGCCCTGAAGGAGGGTTTCATGTTCCCTAGCTGTTGGTATCCCCTGAAGGAGGGCATGGCAACCCACTCTAGTATCTTGCTTAGAGAATCCCATCAACAGAGGAGTCTGGAGGGCTATAGTAAATAGGGTCGCACACAGTCGGACATGACTGAAGCGACTTAGCATGCATGCACACACGCTCTGTTGGTGTCAGACGTGGCCATATGATTGCTTTGTTGATGAAGTGGGGACAGAAGCTTTAAGAACAAGCCTATGCTCTGTCATGTTTCATTTACCTTGCCACAGACTTAATATTCCCCAGAGAGATTGCTCCATTAGCTTGGGTCCTAGAGTGAAGAGGACATGGTACAGAGATGAAGCCAATGCACAGTGAACATATAACACAGATGAGAAGTAGACCTTTGTTGTAGGCTGCTGAGATTTGGGGTCATTTGTTACCACAGTTTAACCTAGTAGACCAGACTGATACAAGGAAATCACACCTCTCACTGTCCCTATTTGCCCAGCCTGTGGCAAGAAATGGCTGTTATTGTGGGCAATCAACTTGTAGGGCTCACCCTGCTGATGAAGGTAAAGCAAGAACTGTTGGACAAATGGATAGTAAGCAGTACACAGTGCTTTGCCTCCTGAGAAACAATCTGAACTTGGAAGTTGCCCGAGCAGGGGTGTGCTGGTTTGTTCCAGAGGCTGACTGCTCATGCTGGTCTCTTTGGGCTTCCTAGATGATGCCTTGGAAGCAGGCCAAGCAGGGAACTGTTCCAGCAAGACTAAACCACTGGCACATTTGGGCTGTTAAGTGCTGCCATGATGCAACAGTAACACCTGGAATTGGCGTTCCTGAAGAACAAGGATTGGAAGCAGCAGGAGGCAGGAGCATTAATAACTGTCAAGAGCAGGGCAGACTGGCTAACTTAATGGGTGAGCTCAGTCCACTCGGGGCCTGACGTGCCCCATCACTCTCCTTTCCACAGGCACTCCCCTAGGAGACATATAAATCATCTGATGACCTAATAAAATAATAAGGTTTGTCTGAGTTTTGACAACAGAAAATAATAGAGGACCTCAGATTCAGAGGGAGAGATATAGGAGGCATTTTAAAATTACTTTCTCACTGGAATAGAGGAAGTCTAGAGATGGACAAAAAGTTATGCTCTGTTCACACAAAATTGTCAGTTTTCTGAAAATGCCCACAAATCGACAACACTTTACAGAGCTATAGAAAAGAGTAAGGTTAAGTGACACTTTTCTGCTGGATATTTTCTCTGTTAGGTATGGATACCTGAATGGTCTCTTTCTGGCATGCAATTGATTTACTGGAGGTTAAACTTTTTTCTTCATTGTTGCATTGTTACATGTGTGAAGAGTGGGTTTTTAAGTGAAGCAGGGCTGAGTTTGAATCCCAGCTCTGCTTTCTAGATCCATGATGTTGGCAAAGCACTTAATTTCTCTGAGTCACTTTCTTCAATAGTGTTGCTGTGGGGAATTAAATGAAACTGCAGTATATTAGGGTATTTGGCATAGAGCGTGACACTTAAGAGCTCAATCCTTGTTAATTTCCTTTAATCTTTTAGAAATATTTAAAGGTGGGAGGAAAGGCATTTGTGCTTCTGGTGCAGGTTAGTCCTGGAATGTTGATTAGTGTGATGCATTTGGTAATCATTATATTTAAAGTAATGGGCAACTACTGAGTGTCCCATTTGCTCTATTAGGTGAACTCATGGCTAATCCAGCCCAGTGTTCTGTTCTAAATATCTACTGATATATTACATTTCCCTGTAGCTGATTCCTGGATATTCTGTTTCAATGACACTTTTTCTTATTCACTAGGAGCTGGTCATTTGTGTCACTAGTTAACAGCTACGTGTGTGCTAAGTCACTTCAGTTGTGTCCAACTCTTTGTGACTCTATGGACTGTAGCCTGTCAGGCTCCTCTGTCCATGGGATTCTCCAGGCAAGGATACTGGAGTGGGTTGCCATGCCCTCCTCCAGAGGATCTTCCTGATCCAGGGTTTCTTATGAACCTGCACCAAGCGGGTTCTTTACCACTAGCACCACCTGGGAAGCTCAGTTAACCTCTATTGAATTCAGTATTTGAGTTCCTATTACACACAAGGCACTTTGATCTTTTCTCTAAGGCTCTCCTTGCCCCCTGCTTTCCTCTCTTCTCTCCATTCAACAGAAGAAAAAATGATGCTATTCCTATTCTACCTGTGTTCCCAATTCTATTTTTTCTAGACCTTCAGGGAACTTGCTTTGTCAAATTATTTCTTCCTTTGTTTACTGTCATTCACCTTTTTTTTTTTTCCTGGTGCTTCCTCCTCTGCTAGGGCAGAAAAGAGAAGAAAAAACATCAACCAAAATGCCCATAAGGAGCATCTTCATACAACTCAGTCTCCTTCCTCAGGAAGCCTTGGACAAGCTCCAGCAAAGGTCCAGACACTACGAAGAGCGCGAAGGGCATTGAGGACAATCAGCAGGATAATTAATTGTGGCTGGTGGCGCCGACCCCTCTTCTCTCCCCCATACTGCGTAGTTGGCAGCGAGCGAGTTTGTGGCCTCCAGGTTAGTTCCGCCCACGTGTTAAATGAAGTGAGTATAGTTCTGGGTGCTGGTCCAGCAGGAGCTGAGGCTGCAGAGAAAGAGTTGCAGTTGTCTGGAACTCACAATTAGGGGGAGGAAAGAGGAACGGGAACAAGAGACTTTGGCATGTGCTCACAGTATAAAGTCTTAATAGAGTTCAGTAGGCTTTCTGACAGAGGGGACATTCAGCCGGATGTCAGCACCAAAGAAGCGCAGGGAACTCCCCCTTCCAGTGGACTAGCCACCGGTGCTCCCTGCCTTATTGAAAGCTGGACCCCTCTTCCTTTCAGAGGAGGTGAAGAGTTGCAGCATTTGGGTGTCGAGTTTTTAAACAGACCCAATCCCATGGATGGAGGAGCCTGGTAGGCTGCAGTCCGTGGGGTCGCAAAGGGTCGGACACGACTGAGCGACTTCACTTTCACTTTTCACTTTCACACATCGGAGAAGGAAATGGCAACCCACTCCAGTGTTCTTGCCTGGAGAATCCCAGGGACGGGGGAGCCTGGTGGGCTTCCTTCTATGGGGTCACACAGAGTCGGACATGACTGAAGTGACTTAGTAGCAGCAGCAGTATTGTCATTGTGTTTTTTGGACAGCTGAAGAAAATGTTCAAGGAATGGGAAAGAGTCCAATGCGCTACAATTTTGTGCTATTTGTTTTGTCATATTAAAAATTCTGATATCTTCACTTCTGATGTCTTATTAAAAATTCTGGTATGTGAATCTAAAATATAGCACAAATGAACCTATCTGCAAAACAGAAATAGACTCATAGAGAACAGACTTGTGATTGCCAAGGGGGAGGTGGGAGGGAGAGGGATGGACTGGGAACTTGGGGTTGGTATAGGCAAACTACTACATTTAGAATGGAAAAGCAACAAGGTCCTAATGTATAACACAGGAAACTATATTGAATATTCTGTGATAAATCATAATGGAAAATAATTTTAAAAAGAATATATATACCTGTATATATGAGTCACTTTGCTGTACAGCAGAGATTGGCACAACCTTGTAAATCAACTATACTTCAATAAATTTTTTTTTAAAATTCTGATATCTTTTTTCTCTTTTAAATTAATTTTTATCGGAATGTAGTTGCTTTACAATGTGTTAGTTTCTACTGTCTGAAATCTTATTTTCTACATATTTCAGTCCTAAAACATCAGTTTTAGGCTATTCAAGAAACATACCTATCCTATACCAACCATTCAAAATCATAAAATGTTTTAAAATTAATAAAATAAATCCTGTTCTTTACTTAGACAGTTTTGACTCCTGTAGATTGTGTTTCCATGAACATCTTTGAATCAGCTTGTCAATTACTGTCTTAACCTTCTTACCCCTTAATCTAATACTCTTGACCCACTGATCCATTTTGTTGAACTTGAGTTCTAATGCAAAAAACAAAATGCAAATATACCAAATGTAAACAGCATGCAAATAATGCAAATATGTGAATGATGTGCCAATGATGTGGAAAAATGCTAGCTTCCACAAGTAGAGCACTCAGAGAAGACAGATAGATGATGTCATGACTTTAGAGGCAAATGGGCTTCCTACCAGCTGCTGAATGTGGGGGAGAAAAATGGGGTCTAACTTGTCCAGCTCCTTTGGATTAGGTCTTTTAATTAATGAAAATGTGCAAATATGCAATTAATATGAAAATGAGTTAACAGAGAATAATTTCATACTATTATTACCTGAGGTGAACTGACATGACCCTTTAAAAAACACAACAGTTTCTAGATAGTGATGGGATTTCTGTGAAAATCATTATTAAATCTAATATTTCAAAGTGGGTAAATGTATGTGAACAAAACAGTTTCATCATTTTTCTCATCTAAAATTGTAAAGCTACTGGAACATAATTTGATAGACCTCTGGAGACCACCAGTTATCTATAAGCCACACTGTAAGAAATATTAAAATTCTAAGTGACAGTGGAATTCCAGACAAGGTGGAATTCAAGGTTGAGAAATGCTGTACTGGAAGAATAAAGATGTATAATTTTCAACTAATTAGAGGAAATGAAATGATTAAAGAACACTATTTTGTAATCATTTTCTCATGTCATAAAAATTTCTTTAGACCCTACTCTTTAATTGGCTGTTTAATTTTCTATTGTGCTGTTGGGCCAGCAAATGGAATTCAACAGTATAGAAAATGATTTTCACACCACAAGAATGCAGCAATGATTTGTTATTAGAATTTTTATTAACACTATAAATCAAATCAATAAACTCAGAGAAAAATAACATCAATGGATAGTGAAAAGGCACTTGATGCAATTCAACAAAAATTTCCTGTTTTCCTATATTCTTAATAGTTTTCTGTGCACAAGAGACTTATATTTCCTTGAAAGTTGGAAAGAACTAGTAGGAAAAATCCTGAAAGTTTTCTATTTTTAAAAATAATGATTTGATAACCCTGCACTTCTTGGTTATAGATGATTATTCCTCTATTCAGATTTTGTCGATTTTCTTAAATTTATATTTTCACAGAAAATTGTCTGTTTTTTAAGACTAAATTTTATAGGCAAGGAATTAGAAATGGACCTCTACATCATTAATTACTCTTTTTCCTAGCTGTTAAAATAGCTTTTTTTGTCCCTAGTTTTGTTTTATTGTGGTTTTCTACTCTTCTTGATTAGATTTTCTAGAAGTTTATCCATTATATTTTTTCACCAAGAGATTCTTCATTTAACTATTCAAGCTACTTTTCAAAATTCATTAATTACTGTTTATTTTTATTATTTTTCTCTTCTTTACTTAGATATTTTATTATGTAATTTAGTCAAGGCTATGATTTTTCCAGTGGTCATGTATGGATGTGAGAGTTGGACTGTGAAGAAAGCTGATTGCTGAAGAATTGATGCTTTTGAAGTATGGTGTTGGAGAAGACTCTTGAGAGTCCCTTGGATTGCAAGGAGATCCAACCAGTCTATTCTAAAGGAGATCAGTCCTGGGTGTTCATTGGAAGGACTGATGCTAAAGCTGAAACTCCAATACTTTGGCCACCTCATGCGACGAGTTGACTCACTGGAAAAGACTCTGATGCTGGGGTTGATTGGGGGCAGGAGGAGAAGGGGACGACAGAGAATGAGATGGCTGGATGGCATCACCGACTCGATGGATATGAGTTTGAGTGAACTCCGGGAGTTGGTGATGGACAGGGAGGCCTGGCGTGCTGTGATTCATGGGGTCTCAAAGAGTCGGACATGACTGAGTGACTGAAATGAACAGAACTGAGTATAACATCTCTTTCAACTTGAGTTGGGATTATTTATTTTCATTTATAGTTTTAATAATAATAATTTTTTACCTTCAGAGGAATTATTAATTCATTCAACAATTTTATTGAAAGTCTACTGTGAGCCAGGCAATATTTCAAGTGCTGGGAATTTACTAATGAAACAGACAAAAATCTCTGGCTTTGTGACATTTACATTTTAGTAGGAGAAGGTGGAAATTAAGTAAAAGATAGATTATGTAGTATATGAGAAAGTGATAAATTTTAGGGAAAAAAGAAAGCAGAAAGGGTAGAAAAAGAATTCTAGGGAGTAGAATTGGTAATTTATTATATTTTGAGAATTCTCAGTTGAGTCCCTTATTTTAGTCCCAGTATATATTTGCATGTTTATTTCCTGCTTTGCCAGTCATCATTGAGAAGAATACTGTAAATTTTATAATTGATATAAAAACTCTTATTTGTTTCTAGTTTTCTTGAATTTAGTTAGAGACTGTGTACAGAAAGGTTTTGTGTTGATATATTTGTTGATATTTCCTTTGTAGCCATTTAAGTTAGCGTTATACCTAGCACCTAGTACCAGAAAATACAATCAAGGAAGAGGGTGACGTATGTCCCGGAACTAGGGGCTGATTTATGTCCTGGAACAGTAGGAAGGTTAGGACAACCATGAAGGGACAAAGCTCTCTCTCTTCCTGCTCTCCTGATCTGCAGAGATGGTGCTGCCATCTTGGACATTCCATGTATAGGCTAGACAGTTAGGAGGAGTGAGGCAATGAGGTAGCCCTAGGAGATTCATATTGCTGTGTCTTTGGCCAGAACAGAACCACATGGGCATCCCCAGCCACAAGGGAGAATACAGATAGGTTTCTGTTTAGTTTCTGGTCTCAAGTAATAAAGTTCAGAATGACTGTTTGGTAGGCCAACCTAGTGAATATAGTACACTATCAATTTTTATAAACATATGAAAAACAGAAAACTATATATTTTTTCCAATTAAAAATTTTTTTAAAATGGAAATATAGATAATTTACCATGTTGTGTTAGTTTCAGGTATATAGGAAAGTGATTCAGTTATATATATATATATATATATATATATATATATTGTTGTTGTTCAGTCCCTTAGTCATGTCTGACTCTTTGCAATCCCATTATTGCAGCATGCAAGTCTTCCCTGTCCTTCACCATCTCCTGGATCATGCTCAAACTCATATTCACTGAGTCAGTGATGCCATCCAACTCTCTCATCCTCTGTTGTCCTCATCTCCTCCTGCCTTCAATCTTTTCCAGCAACAGGGTTTTTTCAGTAAGTCAGCTCTTTGCATCAGGTGGCCAAAATATTGCACCTTCAGCTTCAACATCAGTCCTCCAATGAATATTCAGGACTGATTTCCTTTAGGATTGACTGGTTGGATCTCCTTGCAGTCCAAGGGACTCTCAAGAGTCTTCTCCAAGACCACAGTTCAAAAGCATCAGTTCCTCAGGACTCAGCTTTCTTTATGGTCCAACTCTCACATCCACACATGAACACTGGAAAAGCCATAGCTTTGACTAGACAGACCTTTGTTGGCAAAGTAGTGTCTCTACTTTTTAATATGCTGTCTAGGTTGGTCATAGGTTTTCTTCCAAGGAGTCTTTTAAATTCATGGCTGCAGTCACTATCTGTAGTGATTTTGGAGTGCAAGAAAATAAAGTCTGTCATTGTTTCCATTGTTTCCCAATTTATTTGCCATGAAGTGATGGGACCAGATGCCATGATCTTCATTTTCTGAATGTTGAGTTTTAAGTCAGCTTTTTCACTCTCCTATTTCATCTTCATCAAGAGGCTCTTTAGTTCTTCATTTTCTACCATAAGGGTGGTGTCGTCTGCATATTTGAGGTTATTGATATTTCTCCCAGCAATCTTGATTTCAGCTTGTGCTTCATCCATCCCGGCATTTCACATGATGTAATGTACATATAAATTAAATAAGCAGGGTGACAATATACAGCCTTGACATACTCCTTTCCCAGTTTTGAACCAGTCATTTGTTCCATGTGTGGTTCTAACTATTGCTTCTTGACCTGCATACAGGTTTCTTAGGAGGCAGGTGAGGTAGTCTGGTATTCCCATATCTTTAAGAACTTCTCATGGTTTGTTGTAATCTACACAGTCAAAGGCTTTAGTATAATCAATGAAGCAGAATAGATGTTTTTCTGGAATTCTTTTGCCTTTTCTACAATCCAGTGGATGTTGACAATTTGATCTCTGGTTTCTCTGCCTTTTCTTTTCTTTTTTTTTTTAGTTTTTAAGCATCGTTATTGAGGTATAATTACACAACATAAAAGTCATCTACGTTAAATTTACAATTTCATGAATTTTAGCTTGTTAATGTAGTTGAAATTACAAGATGCTTACTCCTTGGAAGGAAAGTTATGACCAACCTAGATAGCATATTGAAAAGCAGAGACATTACTTTGCCAACAAAGGTTCGTCTAGTTAAGGCTGTGGTTTTTCCAGTAGTCATGTATGGATGTGAGAGTTGGATGGTGAAGAAAACTGAGTGCTGAAGAATTGATACTTTTGAACTGTGGTGTTGGAGAAGACTCTTGAGAGTCCCTTGGACTGCACGGAGATCCAGCCAGTCCATCCTAAAGGAGATCAGTCCTGGGTGTTCATTGGAAGGACTGATGTTGAAGCTGAAACTTCAATACTTTGGTCACCTCATGGGAAGAGTTGACTCATTGGAAAAGACCCTAATGCTGGGAAGGATTGGGGGCAGGAGGAGAAGGGGACGACAGAGAATGAGATGGCTGGATTGCATCACCGACTCAATAGACGTGAGTTTGAGTGAACTCCTGGAGTTGGTGATAGACAGGGAGGCCTGGTGTGCTGTGATTCATGGGGTCTCAAAGAGTCGGACACGACTGAGCGACTGAACTGAACTGAATGGAGTTGCACAAGTGTCACTATAGTCAACTTTTAAAATGTTTCCATCACCCCAAAAAGATCCCTTGTGTTCATTTACACTCAAGCTCAAGAAAAAAACTATTTTCTCTCCCTCTAGATTTGCCTTTTAGGGGGAGTAGTCCTCTGCCTTTTCTAAATCCAGCTGGAACATCTGGAAGTTCTCAGTTTAAGAGCTGTTGAAGCCTGTCTTGGAGAATTTTGAGCATTACTTTACTAGTGTGTGATATGAGTGCAATTGTGTGGTAGTTTGAACATTCTTTGGCATTGCCTTTCTTTGAGACTGAAAAGAAAACTGACCTTTTCCAGTCCTGTGGCCACTGCTGAGTTTTCTAAATTTGCTGTTGTATTGAGTATAGCACTTTCACAGCATCATTTTTTTTAGGATTTGAAATAGCTCAACTGGAATTCTCTCACCTCCACTAGCTTTGTTCATAGTGATGCTTCCTAAGGCCCACTTGACTTTCACATTCCAGGATGTCTGGCTCTAGGTGAGTGATCACACCATCGTGATTATATGGGTTGTGAAGTTCTTCTGTGTATTCTTGCCACCTCTTCTTTATATCTTCTGCTTCTGTTTGGTCAATACCGTTTCTGTAGTTTATTGTGCCCATCTTTGCATGAAATGTTCCCTTGGTATCACTAATTTTCTTGAAGAGATCTCTAGTCTTTCCCATTCTGTTGTTTTCCTCTGTTTCTTGGTATTGTTCACTTAGGAAAGTTTTCTTCTCTCTCCTTACTATTCTTTAGAGCTCTGCATTCAGATCTTTCCTTTTTTCCTTTGTCTTTTGCTTCTCTTCTTTTCTCAGCTATTTGTAAGGCCTCCTCAGACATCCATATGCCTTTTTGAATTTCTTTTTCTTGGGGATGATTTTGATCACTGCCTCCTATACAGTGTTATGAACCTCCGTCCATAGTTCTTCAGATCTATCAGATCTAAACCCTTGAATCTATTTGTCACTTCCACTGAATAATTGTAAGCGATTTGATTTAGTCATACCCAAATGGCCCAGTGATTTTCCCTACTTTTTCCAATTTCAGTCCAAATTTTGCAGTGAGGTGTTCATGATCTGAGCCACAGTTTTCTCCAAGTCTTGTTTTTGCTGACTGTATAGAGCTTCATCTTCAGCTGCAAAGAATATAATCATTCTGACCTTAGTATTGACCATCTGGTAATGTTCATGTGTAGAGCTGTCTCTTGAGTTTTTGGAAGAGGGTGCTTGCTATGACCAGTATGCTCTCTTGACAAAACTCTGTTAGCCTTTTCCCTGCTTCATTTTGTACCCCAAGGCCAAGTTTGCCTGTTACTCAGGTATCTCTTGACTTCCTATTTTACATTCCAGAATGACATCTTTTTTTGCTGTTAGTTCTAGAAGGTCTTGTAGGTCTTCATAGAACCGTTCAACTTCAGCTTCCTCAGCATTAGTGGTTAGGGCATAGACTTGGATTACTGTGATATCGAAAGATTTGTCTTGGAAACGAACAGAGATCTTTCTGTTGTTTTTGAGACTGCACCCAAGTACTGCATTTCAGACTCTTGTTCTCTTGTTGACTATGAGGGCTACTCCATTTCTTCTAAGGGATTATTGCCCACAGTACTGGATATAATGGTCATCTCAATTAAATTTGCCCATTCCAGCCCATTTTATTTTTTTTATTCCTCTTCTTTTTTTTTTTAATTTTTATTGGAGGCTAATTATTTTACAATATTATATTGGTTGGTTTTGCCATACATTGACATGAATCTGCCCCTGGTGTACATGAGTTCCCCCTCCCAAACCCCTCTCCCACCTCCCTCCTCCCTTTATCCTCCCTCTGGGTCATCCCCGCATACCAGCCGCTGCTGCTAAGTCACTTCAGTCGTGTCCGACTCTGTGTGACCCCATAGACAGAAGCCCACCAGGCTCCCCCATCCCTGGGATTCTCCAGGCAAGAACACTGGAGTGGGTTGCCATTTCCTTCTCCAATGTGTGAAAGTGAAAAGTGAAAGTGAAGTCGCTCAGCCGTGTCCGACCCCCAGCGACCCCATGGACTGCAGCCTACCAGATTCCTCCATCCATGGGATTTTCTAGGCAAGAGTACTGGAGTGGCTTGCCATTGCCTTCTCCCCGCATACCAGCCGCAAGCATCCTGTAATATGCATCGACCCTGAACTGGCGATTCGTTTCACATATGATAATATACATGTTTCAATGCCATTCTCCCAAACCATCCCACCCTCACCCTCTCCCACAGAGTCCCAAAGACTGTTTTATACATCTGTGTCTCTTTTGCTGTCTCATATACAGGGTTATCATTTGCATCTTTCTAAATTCCATATATATGCGTTAGTATATTGTATTGGTGTTTTTCTTTCTGGCTTACTTCACTCTGTATAATAGGCTCTAGTTTCATCCACCTCATTAGAACTGGTTCAAATGCATTCTTTTTAATGGCTGAGTAATACTCCATTGTGTATATGTACCAAAGGTTTCATATACATTCATCGTTAATTTGATTAATATGTGTCTTGGAGTATTTCGCCTTGCGTTTATGCTGTTGGGGACTCTCTGGGTTTCTTGGACTTGGGTGATTATTTCTTTCCCCATTTTAGGGAAGTTTTCAACTATTCTCTCCTCAAGTATTCTCTCATGGTCTTTCTTTTTGTCTTCTTCTTCTGGGACTCCTATGATTCGAATGTTGGAACGTTTAACATTGTCCCAGAGGTCTCTAATATTGTCCTCATTTCTTTTAATTCGTTTTTCTTTTTTCCTCTCTGTTTCATTTATTTCTACAGTTCTATCTTCTAGCTCTCTTATCCTGTCTTCTGCCTCTGTTATTCTACTGTCTGTTCCCTCCAGAGTGTTTCTGATCTCATCTATTGCATTATTCATTGTATATTGACTCTTTTTTATTTCCTCTAAGTCCTTATTAAACCTTTCTTCCATCTTCTCAATCCTTTTCTCCAGGTTATTTATCTGTAACTCCATTTTGCTTTCAAGATTTTGAATCATTTTCACCACCAAAATTCGAAATTTTTATCAGGTAGATTCCCTATATCTTCCTCTTTTGTTTGTGTTGGTGGGCATTTATCTTGTTCCTTTACTTGCTGGGTATTTCTCTGCCTCTTCATCTTGCTTATATTGCTTTGCTTGGGGTGGCCTTTCCCTCTTCTGGCCGTTTGTGGAGTTCTCTTTATTATGTAGTTTCCTCGCTGTGTGTGGGGTTGGATGGATGACTTGTCAAGGTTCCCTGGTTAGGGAAGCTTGTGTCGGTGTTCTGGTGGGTGGAGCTGGATTTCTTCTCTCTGGAGTGCAATGAAATGTCCAGTAATGAGTTATGAGATGTCAGTGGGTTTGGAGTGACTTTGGGCAGCCTGTATATTGAATCTCAGGGCTATTTTCCTGTGTTGCTGGAGAATTTGCGTGGTATGTCTTGCTCTGGAACTTGTTGACCCTTGGGTGGTGCTTGGTTTCAGTGTAGGTATGGAGGCGTTTGATGAGCTCCTATCGATTATGTTCCCTGGAGTCAGGAGTTCTCTGGTGTTCTCAGGATTTGGGCTTAAGTCTCTTGCCTCTGGTTTTTGGTCTTATTCTTGGAGTAGTCTCTAGACTTCTCTATCTGTCATTTCCAAGGTGGTTCCCTCTGTTTTAGCTTCTGTTTGCTGGTCTCTTCAGTGTCTAATTTCTGCCCCGATACTAGGGGGTGGGTGGACACTTTTTAAGGCTCAGTTGTTCAGTCCTGTTCTGGGAAGGGAGGAACGCTGCAGACAAATATCTCTGGCGTCTGTGGGGAGTGCTCGCAGCTTCTCGGCCACACTGGGTTTGACCCCGCTCACAACGCATGTGTTGTCCCAGTCTACACTGCACAGGCTCTAGGTTGCTCTGCCAGGAGCTATCTGAGGCTGGCGCTGGGTTGTATGCACTTCTCAGGTCTGAGCGTCTCCAGTTCAGTTTCTCGAGTACTCCACAAAGGCGCAGACTTGGTTGGGCCTGCGTTTTGTGCCTTCCCTGGTCCAAGCAGCTCAGGTGACCAGGTGCTCAGCGAGCGCTGTTACTGGGACTTATCGCCTCCCCAGTCCCTGACACTCGGTTTTCTGGGTGTACAACTGGCGCACCTTCTCAGGCGGATGTCGACCAGCCTGAGCCCAAGAAGTCTTGATTAGCAACAAGCCTGCCTGCAGTTTGTATCGGATGCCTTTCTGGGGCCGCGATTGCCCCCTCCGCCTCTGGTTGCCCTCCCTTGCCTGTCTTGGCTGTGGGGGGATGGGTGGTGGGCTGACCGCAGCTGGCTCGCTCTGCTCAGCCCTTTGTTCTGTGAGCGGGGCTGGCGGAGTCTTAGGTTAGAGCTTTCCGCCTTTTTGTGGGGAAGCTATCCCAGTCTGCTTTGCTATCCCCAGTTAGTTCTCTCAGATTGTTCTCACGGCATTCAAGCCCAGTCCTCTCTCTGAGCAGTTCAGCCGGCTCCTCCCTGCCCAGCCCATGCTTGCTAATGGCGTATGCAGGTGTCTGCGCTGCTTCTCCGCTGGGAGTTACCGTTTGGCGGGTAATCTTTGGGTTTTGATTATTTCTTTTTCCTCCCGGTTATGTGGCCCTCTGAGGTTCCAAGGCTTGCCACAAACTAGCCAGTGAGAGTGTTTCCTGGTGTTTGGAAACTTCTCTCTTTTTAAAGCCTCCCTTCCCGGGATGGAGCTCCGTCCTTACCTCTTTTGTCTCTCTTTTTATCTTTTATGTTTTTTCCTACCTCCTTTCGAAGACAATGGGCTGCTTTTCTGAGTGCCTGATGTCCTCTGCCAGCATTCAGAAGTTGTTTTGTGGACTTTACTCCGCGTTCAAATGTTATTTTGATGAATTTGTGGGGGAGAGAGTGGTCTCGCCATCCTATTCCTCCCCATCTTGTTCCTTCCCCCCTCCAGTCCATTTTAGTTCACTGATTCCTAAAATGTCAATGTTCATTCCTTTTTGTGCCATCTCCTTTTTGACCACTTCCAATTTACCTTGATTCATGGACCTAATATTCCAGGTTCCTGTGCAATATTGTTCTTTACAGCACTGGACTTTACTTTCACCGCCAGATACATCCACAATTGGGCATTGTTTCTGCTTTGGCTCAGCCTCTTCATTCCTTCTGGGGCTATTTCTCCATGCTTCTCCACTAGCATATTGGGGACCTACTGACCTGGAGAGTTCATTTTTCATTGTCTTATCTTTTTGCCTTTTCATGCTGTTCATGGGGTTCCAAAGGCAAGAATGCTGAAGTGATTTGCCATTCCTTTCTCCAGTGAGCCACATTTTGTTCAGAACTCTCTATCGTGACCAATCTGTCTTGGGCAGCCTTACATGACATGCCTCATAGTTTCATTATGTTAGACAAGGCTGGGATCTATGTGATCAGTTTTGGTTAGTTTTCTGTGATTGTGGTTTTCATTCTGTCTGCCCTCTGGTGGATGAGGATAAGAGGCTTGTGGAAGCTTCCGGATGGGAGGGCCTGGCTGTGTGGAAAACTAGGTCTTGCTCTGGTGGGCAGTTCAGTTCAGTCGCTCAGTCATGTCCGACTCTCCGCGACCCCATGAATCAGAGCACGCCAGGCCTCCCTGTCCATCACCAACTCCCGGAGTCCACTCTAACTCATGTCCACAGAGTTGGTGATGCCATCCAGCCATCTCATTCTCCGTCGTCCCCTTCTCCTCCCGCCCCCACCCTTTCCCAGCATCAGAGTCTTTTCCAGTGAGTCAACTCGTCGCATGAGGTGGCCAAAGTATTGCAGTTTCAGCTTTAGCATCAGTCCCTCCAATGAACATCCAGGACTGATCTCCTTGATCTCCTTTAGAATGGACTTGATCTCCTTGCAGTATAAGGGACTCTCAAGAGTCTTCTCCAATACCACAGTTCAAAAGCATCAATTCTTCAGTGATCAGCTTTCTTCACAGTCCAACTCTCACATCCATACATGACCACGGGAAAAACCATTGCCTTGACTAAACGGACCTTGGTTGGCAAAGTAATGTCTCTGCTTTTTAATATACTATCAATGTTGGTCATAACTTTCCTTCCAAGGAGCAAGCGTCTTTTAATTTCATGGCTGCAATCAGCATCTGCAGTGATTTTGGAGCCCAAAAAAATAAAGTCTGACACTGTTTCCATTGTTTTTCCATCTATTTCCCATGAAGTGATGGGACCAGATGCCATGATCTTTGTTTTCTGAATGTTGAGCTTCAAGCCAACCTTTTCACTCTCCTCTTTCACTTTCATCAAGAGGCTTTTGAGTTCCTCTTCACTTTCTGCCATAAGGGTAGTGTCATCTGCATATCTGAGGTTATTGATATTTCTCCCAGCAATCTTGATTCCAGCTTGTGCTTCTTCCAGCCCAGCGTTCCTCATGGCTTGGAGAATTTTGAGCATGACTTTACTAGCGTGTGAGATGAGTGCAATTGTGCGGTAGTTTGAGCATTCATTGGCATTGCCTTTCTTTGGGATTGGAATGAAGACTGACCTCTTCCAGTCCTGTGGCCACTGCTGAGTTTTCCAAATCTGCTGGCATATTGAGTGCAGCACTTTCACAGCATCATCTTTCAAGACTTGAAATAGCTCAACTGGAATTCTGTCACCTCCACTAGCTTTGTTAGTAGTGATGCTTTCTAAGGCCCACTTGACTTCACATTCCAAGATGTCTGGCTCTAGGTCAGTGATCACGTTATCGTGACTATCTTGGTCGTGAAGATCTTTTTTGTACAGTTCTTCTGTGTATTCTTGCCACCTCTTCTTAATATCTTCTGCTTCTGTTAGGTCCATACCATTTCTGTCCTTTATCGAGCCCATCTTTGCATGAAATGTCCCCTTGGAATCTGCCATACTAAATACATCTTTGATCCAATTTTCTGCTGAAGGGTGGTGCTGCATTCCCTCTCTGTAGTTTAGCCTGAGGCCAAACTGTGGTAGAATTAATGGTATAATCGCAAACTCCTTCAAAAGGACTTATGCCAGAACTTATGTTCCCAGGACTGTTGTATTCAGTACCCCTGACCCTGCAGCAGGCCACTATCAACCCATGCCTCTGTTGGAAACTCCTGGACACTCACAGGCAAGTCTGGTTCAGTCTTGTGAAGTCACTGTTCCTTTCTCCTGGGTCCTGGTGGGCACAAGTGTTTGTTTGTGCCCTCCAAGAGTCTCTTTCCCCAGTCCTGTGGAAGTTCTGTAATTAAACCCCACTGGCCTTCAAAGTCAAATTCCCTGGGGGTTCTCAGTCCCTTTGCTGGATCTCCAGGTTGGGAATATCATATATGTATATGCTATATGTTAAATGTGGAATCTAAAAAAATTAAGTGAATCTATTTACAAAACAGGAAGTCACAGATGTAGAAAACAAACTTATGGTTACCAAGGGAGAGTGGGATAAATTGGGAGATTGGAATTGACATATACACACTACTATATATAAAATAGATAAATAATAAGAACATACTGTATAGCACAGAAACTCTACTCAATACTCTATAATGACCTACATGGGCATGCATGTGTGCCAAGTCACCTCAGTCCTGTCTGACTCTTCATGACCCTATGGACTGTACCCTGCCAGGCTCCTCTGTCCATGGGGTTCTCCAGGCAAGCCCTGACTTATATGGGAATACAGTCTTGAAAGCAGTGGGTATATGTATATATCTATGGGCTTCCCTAGTGGCTCAGCAGTAAAGAATCCACCTGCCAATGCAGGAGACATGGGTTTGATCCCTGGGTTGGGAAGATTCCATAGAGAAGGAAATGGCAATCCAGTCCAGTATTCTTGCCTGGGAAATTCCATGGACAGAGGAGACTGATGGGTTACAGTCTATGGGGTTGAAAAGATTTGGACATGACTTAGCAACTGAACAACAGCAAATGCTTATGTATAATTGATTCACTTTGCTATATAGCAGCAACTGACACAACATTGGGAGAAGGAAATGGCAACCCACTCCAGTATTTTTGCCTAGAGAATCCCGTGGACAGAGGAGCCTGGTGGTTTGCTGTCCATAGGGTCACACAGAGTCGGACACAACTGAAGTGACTTAGCAGCAGCAGCAACACAACATTGTAAACTAACTATATACCAATAAAAATTGATTTAAAAATATATTTTTCAGATTCTTTTCCGTTATAAGTTATTGAAAGACATTGAGTATAGTTCCCTGTGCTATACAGTAGCTCTTTGCTGTTTACTTATTTTACATATAGTAGTGTGTATATGTTAATCCCAAACTCCTAATTTACCCTCTACCTTTCCCTCTTGGAAACCATAAGTTTGTTTTGCATGTCTGAGTCTATTTCTGTTTTGTAAATAGTTCATTTGGATCACTATTTTAGATTCCATAAATGATATCATATAATATTTTCTTTCTCTGCTTAACTTATTTTACTTAGTATGATTATTTCTCAGTCCATCCATGTTGCTGCAAAGGCAACAAAGAACTACATATTTTTTATAAGGCTCCTTTTCCCCTTTTATTGCAAATGCCATATGTCATTGTTTATTTTTTTGTACTTGATCTGTCAAAGGTTAAAAATTATCTTCTAGAATAACAAGTCTTTTGTTTCTGCTTTTATTTTTAATAATCATTATTTTCTTTCTTCTTCTTCTTTTTTTTTTTTTTTGGCCCTACCTTGTAGCTTGTGGTTCCCTGACCAGGGATTGAAACCACGCCCTATGCAGTGAAAACATTGAGTCCTAATCATTGGATTGCCAAGGAATTCCCCTCATTACTTTCTGTATTTCAAAGCTACTTTATTTATAGCTTAAAGGTTAATGATACTTTTTTTATTGTAAATTGATGCCTTTTATGTTATTTATTTCTTTTTTACTTGAACTCTGTAAAATTTATCCTGCTTTTTCTGCTTTATTTTAAATTCCCCTTGGCTGGAATATATTGGTCTGTCCTTGTATTTTAACCTTTGTCATTCTGTTTTAGGGCATCTCTTATTTGCATCATATACTTCCTCGTTTATCACAACTATTTGCCTGGTTCCTATGATGGGCCTGGCAGTTCTTGATACTGGAGAGATAACGGGAAAGAAAACAAAGGGTGCAACCGTGGCACCATTACATACATTGGACAAGTATAACTCTTGGAATGTAATCATTGAGCAACTTTAGTTTTATTTATTGGCATCCCTTCAAATTTACTCATGGAGTTAATTCACCTTTATGCTGATTTCCTTTCCTCCTCTAAGTTTCAATCAAATTGAGTTCAAAAGAAAAACTACATTAGAAGATGGGGAGGATCAGTAACAGTGCCCAAACAGATTTTCTCAGAGGGTTAATTTGTAAAAGGCCTGAGTTGGGGAAGGGAGTTGTCTTTAAATAGTGTTTAAATTTTAATTATTATTTGACATATTAATTACTACCTGAAGGTAAAGAGGAGAATCATAGAATTTGCATTAAATTTCATGTCAGGAAGAAGGAAGAGCCAGACCCATATGCACAGACTTCTCTCTCCTTTTCACATCCACCTATATTGTTAATATAATCCGGGGTCCAGATTACATTCATTATTAAATTTTAATTTTTACAAACCTTCTCTTTTGAATATTCTTAGCATAGTAATTTGATTTTGTAACTATATTTTCAATGATCATTTAGAATAATTTCCATTTTAAATTTCTTTTTAAGTTGCAATCACATTTTTTATATCATATATTTTCTCTTCTAAATTTTTATTTTTTTCTCTGTAGGTTAGAATATAAGTTTTTACATATCTGAGACAACATATCTATGGCCTAAGTAAATTATCAGCAATTTATCAGGTTATTAAATTCTTGAGCCTCACAGTCTCCCCCTTGTAACTTGTGATCTTTGATTCAGTGTCTTCTGGCATTAGTGGTACATGAAATTTGAAGTGAAGCTGGCTTTGTTCCTCAGTAGGAAACTAAACTGTTTGTGTGAAAGGCTACAGAAATTTTTCATTATCCTTGATGTTCAGGAAACTTGCCAGAATATTTGATGGTTAATTTCATTTATTTTGTTTGGGATGTAGTGTGCCTTTTAAATCTGCATACCTAGCACATTAACAAAATTTTCCTTAGTTTTGGTTCTGATCTTTAGTTTATTGTTCTTGTAGATTTGCAAGTAGATTAAAGAAGAGTCTCCATCAAATTTAAATTCAAATATATACTGCATAATTTTTCCACATTCATTTATTTTTGTATAGAAATATTTGAGTAATAAGAGTGATTTAATAATATAGGTAAGTATTTTTTACATACAAAGACAAATTTTAAAAAGTATCTAACAACCTTTAATGAAGTCTAAAATGTGTGGATGTGAGAGTTGGACTGTGAAGAAAGCTGATCGCCGAAGAATTGATGCTTTTGAACTGTGGTGCTGGAGAAGACTCTTGAGAGTCCCTTGGACTGCAAGGAGATCCAACCAGTCCATTCTAAAGGAGATCAATCTTGGGTGTTCATTGGAAGGACTGATGCTAAAGCTGAAACTGCAATACTTTGGCCACCTCATGCGACGAGTTGACTCACTGGAAAAGACTCTGATGCTGGGAGGGATTGGGGGCAGGAGGAGAAGGGGACGACAGAGAATGAGATGGCTGGATGGCCTCACCGACTCTGTGGACATGAGTTTGAGTGAGCTCCGGGAGTTGGTGATGGACAGGGAGGCCTGGCGTGCTGTGATTCATGGGGTCGCAAAGAGTCAGACACGACTGAGCAACTGAACTGAACTGATTATCATGACGATTCAAGATAAAGGTGTGGTAGGAGAGACAAAAGGACAGTTGGAGTATGTTACAGTACTTGTCTTATTCAGGGAAAAATATATTATAAGTTTAAGAAATTTACAGAAAAAGAAATCTAAGAATGAGTACTCACCAGAAAAATAAAAATAGAATGCATAATTTCCACATCAGACAAATAAAATTTTACCTACTAAGTGGAAGACAGAATATCAGAAATAAAGTAAAGTATAAAGTAAGATAGCAGAGTAAGTTTGAACACAGCACAAATTAAAATGAATATAAGTGTGTTGAACCAATGATAGTTCATATACTCTCAGAATAAACAATAGCCAAGATCTGGCAACATTTGCTCCATATGTTACTGGGGACTTGTGCCAGACTCATTGCATGTAACAGGAAATAGGTACTGTGGCAGGTTCCCCAGACTGTAAAGATAAGCTGAAAAAAGAGCTATGACATCTACCAGAGCTTTATAACTTATGGAATGTGGTTTATATGGGGAGGCAAGGGAAGGTGAGAAGAAGAGAATGGCAATCCCCTGCAGGATTCTTTCCTGGAGAATTCCATGGACAGAGGAGCCTGGCGGGTTATAGTCCATGGGGTCTCAAGAGGCAGACACGAGTGAGCAGCTAACACACACACACATGAGGGAAGATGAAGCGTCACTTGCTCAGTATGGAATACATGGGTGACTGTGGAAGTGTTAATCGCTCAGTTGTGTCTGACTCTTTGCGACCCTTTGGACTGTAACTCACCAGGCTCCTTTGTCCATGGAATTCTCTGGGAAAGAATACAGGAGTTGGGTAGCCATTCCCTTCTTCAGGTTCAGTCCACACCCAGGGACTGAAATGCACTGCAGGCAAACTCTTTACCATCTGAGCCACCAGGGAAGCCCCACGGAATATGTGGGTAATTCTATCTAATCCTGGGTTTCAGTATTGGAAAGCCTGTTTTTGTCTGGACCCATTTACACTTTACCCAGTGTAAATATAAGCAGTCCAGAATTCCTGCTCTTGGCTGTCAGGCAGATGCTCAAGGGAAAGGAAGAGGAAAGGGCTATTTTTTGTTTGTCCTGTGTCACCAAGCAGATACCTTCTCCATCAGTCTGGTGGGAGAGTTATGTGAGAAGGCAAAGAGAGGCCTGGAGTGTTCCTTTAGAAAACTCCCTCCACAGGACATGAAACATTGGGAGTAAAAAAAGGTTTTCCTTATATTAGTCTCCTTTTTTAAGTGCATTTTAAAACTGTGGTAAAATTCACATAATATCAAACATACTATTTTAACCATATTTAACTGTACAGTTCAGTGGCACTAAGTACATTCAGATTGCTGTGTAACTCTCACCATTATCCATCTCTCCAATTTTTCACCTTTCTAAACTGAAACTCTGTTCCTGTTAAACACCAAGTCCTCCTTTCCCTCCTTGGATCCTGACATCTACCAATGTACCTTCTGACTCCGAATTTGACTGTTTTAGGTATCTTATGTAAGTGGAATCATTCTAAAGGAGATCAATCCCGGGTGTTCATTGGAAGGACTGATGCTAAAGCTGAAACTGCAATACATTGGCCACCTCATGCGACGAGTTGACTCACTGGAAAAGACTCTGATGCTGGGAAAGGTTGGGGGTGGGAGGAGAAGGGGACAACAGAGAATGAGATGGCTGGATGGCATCACCGACTCTGTGGACATGAGTTTGAGTGAACTCCGGGAGTTGGTGATGGACAGGGAGGCCTGGCGTGCTGTGATTCATGGGGTTGCGGAGAGTCGGACAACTCAGTCGGACGACTGAGCGACTGAACTGAACTGAACTGAGCTGAATGTATGTTGGAACACATTTTTAAGCTTAACAATGTATGTCCTACAGATTGTACCTTCTTCCCCCACCCCCTCGACTACACAGTAGGCTCTCATTAGTCATCTTGTTCATTCACAGTAGAGTATGTATGTCAATCCCAATCTCCCAATTCATCCTGCCTCCTCTTCTCGCTCTTATTCTCCTGTTGAAGCTGTTTGCCATACTTTCCTACTTCTCTCTCAATCTTCTAGCTTGCTCTAATATCTTGGCTGCCACCAGGGGGGACCCCAAACAGGGTTTTCTGCTTTTTCTATCATTCACATGTGGCTTTTGTCTCATGTCTGGCTGGGTCTCTATTGAACCATCATTTGCAATCTTGTGTGTTTATCCTCCTTTTCGTGGACTTGAGGACTTGTGAGGGGCATGCAAGGGAAGTTAGAGGAGATAGTAACTACAGTGCAAATTATGACCACAAGCAAGCACTTCAAAAATCACTTCACTACACAATCTATTCCTTACAGCAGACTTGTGAAGTTATTGTATGTATGTGTGTGTACGTGCTCAGTTGTGTCCAACTCCTTGAAACCCCATGGACTAAAGCCCATCAGGCTCCTCTGTCTGGAATTTTCCAGGCAAGAAATACTGGAGTGGATTTCCATTTCCTATTTAAGGGAATCTTCCCCTCTCAGGGATAGAACCTGAGTCTCTTGCATCTCCTGCATTGGCAGGTGGATTCTTTACCACTTGTGCCACCTGTGGAGTTATTTGCAACCGTATTTTATAGAAGCAAAAACTGAATTTTAGAAAAATTAAATATCTTATCTTCAACCACTCTCCAAACTGGAAGAACCAGAATTCTAAGCTAATTTTTCTTATTTTTAGTCCTTTGCTCTGCCTGCTATAACATGGTGGTTAAAAAGTGTTTCTTTTTCAGCATTTCTTGACTTGTTAGCCTCTTTCTCTTTAGCCTGCAGATAAGAGAATGCCAGAGTAGTTCTAGAAAACAGACATATGTGAGGACATCTTTTCTTATATGTTTGAGAGAATCCATACAAAAATACTTGAACAATTAAGCATGCACACATTCCGTCCAAGTGTGCACACATTCCATGTTAGTTGATGCTGTTATCTTCCCAATGCCCAGTCCCTGATAACCCACATTTATCTCTTTAATCCCCGCTTTTCAAATTTGGAAAATGGGTTGGAGCAAGTGGAACAATCTGTTTCCTAAAGATTCTTCTTTTAACTGGTAAATCTCTCTGGGAGGACAGACATTATTTCCATCACACTTTAGGTAGAATAAATTGGTCAACAGTGCTCTTTCCAGCTGGAGATCTTAGTGCTAACATCAGCTTCACTTTCTCCTCATCTACACTCTCATCTGGACCCAACTCCCTTAGTTTCAGGTTCCATATTGCCCAGTCCCAGAATTATCTTTTCAAATCATCAATCGATCTTTTAAGAAAAAGGTATCATAGAACATTTCAAACATACACAAAGACAGAATAGTAAAATAAATCCCTCTATATCCATCATTCAGAATCAATAATTATCAAAATTACACAACGTTGCTATATATATATTGTTTTTCTTTGCTGAAATATGTAAAAGAATAGCCCAGGCTTCATGTCATTTCACTCCTACATACTTCAGAATGAGTTGAGCTCCAGTTTTTAAACATCATCAACACTCCTTTAAGAAGTATGGATCTTATTCTCTAGGTTCATGATTCACCAAATTATTTCATAAACACCCCATGCATTTGGTGTTCAAATTTCCAACTCAACTATATAAAATAATTTAAATGAATCCATGGCTTGTGTTTACTTCAGTATCTATGAGGAAAAAAGTCTGCATAATTTAAAACAGTGAATCAGTGGCCAACAGTTATGTGGAGTAATGGCTCAGCTGGATGCAGGGGTAGGAAAATCTAGTTGGAATGCAGCTCCCCCGCTGACTCCTGCAGAGCAGGCGACCTCCCTTCCCCAGCCTTGCCTCCAGAACAACTGCCATCGGCTCTGCTCCCTCCTGCACGATTGGCTCAGCTGTGCAGCAACAGGCTGCCAGCTACAATGAAGGCATTCTTTAAGGTCAGCTGCAGTCCCACCTGTTCAAGGAAGGCTTTCAGAGACAAGGTTTCCAGTTGGTACTCTCACTTTCTTTCCTTTTTTAAAAAATTGGGCTGTGCTGGGTCTTAGTCGCAGCACGCAGGACCTTCACTGCAGTGCGCCTGCTTCTTTAGTTGCATCACGGGAGTTTTCTTAGTTGTGGCACTTTGGCTCAGTGGTTGCAGTGCTTGGGCTTAGTTGCCTTGAGGTGTGTGGGATCTTATTTCACTGACCAGAGATTGAACCCTTGTCCCCTGCATTGGAAAGAGATTCTTAACCACTGGACCACCAGGGAACCCCCCCAGTTGGTAGTCTCTTTAGCATACAATTTAGCCACTACTGTTTCGCACATACATCTTGTCTTCTTAGGTAGACTGCGGCTACATCAAGATAGAAACCATGTTTTGTTTTCTGCCATGTAACTACCTGTACGCAATAATGATGGCAAGCAGGTGCTCAATAAATATTTATTAAGGAGCAAATGAAGCTCAATTTGAGCTTTCATATGAGTTGAAGTTATTAATGGTCATTTTTCTGCTCAGCATCAAGGCATAAAAATAGAGAGATAGAAAAAAACCTGCAGAAGCCCTTCTGTCTGAGAACATAGATAAAAGCCAAGTTGAGTTGGCCCTCACCCATCTACTTGCCCTACAAGTCCTCTTAAATCCTGCCCATTCTCTGCTTGAACAACCTACAAATGCTCTTTTCTTTTTTTTTTCCCTTGTGCAAATGACTAGGGCAATTTTCTGTTGTTGGCACACATTGTGGTATGACCACATGTTTAAGAATCATGAAACCCTACGTAAGAGATCAGTCCCTAAATGAACCTTTACCCAAATCAACAGGCTCATTCCTGCAGCAGCACCATGGTGCCACCAAGTGGACTGTTTTCAAATAACTCATCTCATCGTGAACTGGCAAGTCAATTTGGAGTTGGAGCACGGGTGGCCAGCACATTTATGAAACTGCAGCTTTTATTCTCTGCATTCTTATGCCTTGAATGTTTGATGAATTCTGATAATTGCTTCACTTAAACTTCTTGAAATTTTCTTGTCTTTAACTTCTGCTTGATTTCTTTAAGAAAATTCCTAATGAAAGTGTCATGGCATACAATGTCATGTGTGCTTACCTTTTATTTTACTACATTTTGGGAAAAAATCAGATCCTCATGATTTTTGGGAGAACTTTTAAACACTAACTCTATCTCCTAGAGAGGTCTAATTAAAGGGTATGACCACATGTTTAAGAATCATGAAACCCTACATAAGGAATCAGTTCCTAACTGATGCACGTTGCCTATGCACACTTTTGGTGTTTAAGATTTTCTGGAGTTAGCCTATCTTGTTATTCAGAACAGCAAACAAATGGTGCAGGAAGAACTGGACACCTGTATGCAAAAAAATTGAATCTCAAGTCATATCCTGCAGCACATACAAAAATTAACTTGAAATGGATATGATTGTCGCAGATATCTCAAGCCTCAGCTGACTGACCAATTTGAGAAAATCCTTGAAGAAATTAGATAACTCTAAGTCACCTTACTCTCTCCTTCTCTCCAGAGGCTAAAGATCTCTCACCTGTATTTTTTTCAGTAGAGCCCCAAATAATGAGTTTTCTTTCTTTAAAAACGTATTTGGTTGATTTAATATTTAATTTTTCTAAATGTGCATCTTTACAGTCGTGTAGTAGGGAAGTGTATTGGACAGGAAACCAGAAGCCTTGTATTTCATCCCTCTAAGCACCTGATTATGGGGAAAATCACTTAATGTGTCTGAGTCTCTGTTGCATTATCTGCAAAATAATAGTGGTCAATTACCTGAACATGTTTAGTTATTCTAAGGTACAAGTAAAATAAGGTTCGAAGTTATTGTTGTTCGGTCCCTCAGTCGTGTCCAACTCTTTGGGACCCCATTGACTGCAGCATACCAGGCTTCCCTGTCCTTCACTGTCTCCTGGAGTTTGCTCAAACTCATGTCCGTTGAGTCAGTGATGCCATCCAATCATCTCATCCTCTGTCATCCCCTTCTCCTCCTGCCCTCAATCTTTCCCAGCATCAGGGTCTTTTCCAATGAGTCAGTTCTTCACATCAGGTGGCCAAAGGATTGGAGCTTCAGCTTCAGCATCAGTCCTTCCAATGAATATTCAGGGTTGATTTCCTTTAGGATTGACTGCTTTGATCTCCTTGAGGGACTCTCAAGAGTCTTCTTCAGCACCACAGTTCAAAAGCATCAATTCTTCGGCACTATTTAATACCCTTCAAATCTTTCTGAAAAAATGTTATAAATAGGTAATCTGGGTGAAAGGTACATGTATATTCTCTGTGCTATTCTTATTTGTGCAACTTTTCTGTAAGTTTGAATTTATTTCCAAATAACAACAATTTTTAAAATATTTTAATGAAATCTTCCATTCATCCTCATCATTATTTTTAGTTATTATAATAACTGAACATTTGCATGGCTCCTAACCATTTACAGAGTACTTTCACACATTTTATTTATTTAATCCTCATTAAGAAAGTGCCATTCTAAATGCCATTTGGAGCAACATGAATGCAACTACAGATTATCATACTAAGTGAAGTAAGTTAGAAAGAGAAAGACAAATATATATGATATCACTTACATGTGGAATCTAAAATATGATACAAATGAACTTATCTAGGAAACAGAGACCTCAGGCTCACAGACATAGAGAACAGACTTGCGGTTGTCAAGGTGAAGGTAGGGAGAAGATATGGATTGGGAGTCTGGGGTTAGCAGAGCAAACGATCATATACAGGATGGATAAAAACAAGGCCCTACTGTGTAGCATAGGCAACTATATTCACTACTCTGTGATAAACCACAGTGAAAAAGAATGTGTGTATACATGTGTGTGTGTGTGAATAACTGAATCACTTTTCTGTAACAACAGAAATTAAACCAACATCTTCCATAAGATCTTAAGAAAAAACCTGAATGAACATTTTGGCCAACTCAATAAATCTATTGTACTTCATTAAAATAAAAATTTTAAAAGCCTGATTTAATAAAGAAACAGTCAGAGGCTTCTTGTGAGGCTTTTACTAAGCCATCTTTGTATTTTCACTGCCTTGCCCAGTGAATGAAGGGAGGAAGGCAGGGATGGTGAACTGACTTGCCCCAAATTATAAACTTAGAGTTGCATGAATAGGGCCGAGACTCAGAGCCTAGTATCCTCTTGCTATTTTGTGGCTATCAGACATCATAAAACACACTCAAATCTTAGACCAGGATTAGCCATTATTTAATTACTCTTTGATGATTCACAAGTCACACAGTCTTACTGTGCTCTAGGCTAACTTTTATATATGCCATTTATCATCCTGTAGCTAAGGGAAATAACAGTTGGAAAAAATGTTAATCAAATCCTGGAAAAGTGAAAACTACTCTGTAGTAAATTCCAATATATTGCCTTTATCAGTGATGCTGCTTAACCTAACAGGAAAACAAAACAAAAAAATCTTATATAGACATTTTCTTAAACAAGAGAATAAAGAAGATGCTATCAAGATACCTACACTGCTTATTTTGATGGTAAAGCGCACACCTAATGTGAAATTTTGTGTACTCTTACTTGGAGCTCTTGAAATTTAAAAAATATTTTTAGTACTTTTTCCCCCTGCATTTAAGGTGAAAATCCTGGAGAGCTAAAGGAAATTTGCTCTAACTGGTGAAGAAGAGACACGTTACCAGCAGTAGAAATGGTTTCTGGGAACAGGTTATTAATCTTCTTGGTTTTAATCCCTGTGCCGTATTTTTGACATTGGTTGATTTCAGTTTTTTTTTAAGTGTAAGAAGTTATACTAACTAAAAGCAACAGCAGCACAAGAATAAATTAAAACAGAAATGTTAAGAACATGAATGGAATCCTAGGCCGCTGGTGCTACAAAGGATTTCCTGGTCTAAATGTACCTATCTGGTGATGAAATAAATTTGGTATCAGTGGCAATTGTGGGAATAGATCATGACCAGACCTCCTTTCATGACTGGGCCTTGTCAACCTGTATTGACTTCTCTTTTGTTATGTGAGTAATGAATCTAAATCTGGATACTCGTGTGTAGAGAGGTGTTATGGTTGGGAGATGACAAGGGTGTCATCTAGGGAGGATAGTTGTCCACTTGACCCAGTCTGAAACGTGATCAGACAACTGATTATGGCTTATTAATCACCCCTCCCTAATCGGTCCTTTGGGACAAATAGACATGGCCTATGACCCCTCAGTCTGCATTCAGTTCTCCATCTCTTTTCTATGTTGTATCATCCTGCTCATCAGTGAACTGAAAATCAGATGCAAGTTGATTCTTAATGCTAAGGCAAAAGAAAATGGTTTGGCAGTTATCCTCATACAGATTTCTATTTGCATAACTCACAGCAAGAGAATCTCCTCCTGTGAGTTATCCATCCTCCATGAATGCTCAGTTTGGTAGATTATATGAGCAGATTATGTGATTATGTAAGCAGACAAGCCTATCGCTGTCATTTTAGGGACAACAAATTTACTCCTCAATTCTTTAGTCAGTATATTGTTATTGAGCACATTTATGGACTGATGGTTCAAAGATGAATAAGGCTGTCTCTCTGTTTTGGGGGAAACATGATCACCAAAAATTGACGTGCACTCCGGGAGTTGGTGATGGACCGGGAGGCCTGGCGTGCTGTGATTCATGGGGTTGTAAAGAGTCGGTCACGACTGAGCGACTGAACTGAACTGAACTGAAGATAGAATGGGGGTGAGAACAAAGTTCGACAGTACAATTCTTAGTAGGCTCCTAATCTATTCTGTGATAGTTACTTGACTCCTCTATGGATCAGAAAAACTTCCAGAAAAGAAGATAACTAAGCAGAGCATTGATGGACTCATAAAGGACAGCCACAATAAGGAAACCCAAGGGAAGAAGGGAAACCAGGTGGAGGGGCTAAAATATGCAAAGGACACAAAAGAGAACAGGATAGATTTTGGAAACAGCAAGAAGTTGGTACAGCTGGAGTTAAGAAAGGGTCAGATCATGAAGTTAAGGAAGAGTCAGATCCTCATATGTCTCTTAAAGAAGTTTGGATTTTATACTGATGGTTTTAAGACCACACTGAAGGGTTTTAAATAAATATAAAATGATCGAGTGTACAGAGAATGGATTGACATGGGGTGAGTCTGGAAGCAACAATTGTAGTTAAGAGGCTATTGCAGACTAGGAAGCATGGTAGCCTGGCCCCAACTCCAAACCCAACATGGCACACCTTGCAGCTGTGTGCTATGTATTGAACGTTTACCGAGAAAGAAGAAATGGGGGTGGAGAAACCTGGAACCCATTTGTGCTCTCCACCCTTTCCAGTTCAGTTCAGTCGCTTGGTCGTGTCTGACTCTTTGTGACCCCATGAACCGCAGCATGCCAGGCCTCCCTGTCCATCACCAACTCCTGGAGTTCACCCAAACCCATGTCCATTGAATCAGTGATGCCATCCAACCATCTCATCCTCTGTCGTTCCCTTCTGCCCTCAATCTTTCCCAGAATCAGGGTCTTTTCCAATGAGTCAGTTCATCGCATGAGGTGGCCAAAGTTTGGAGTTTCAGCTTCAGCATTAGTCCTTCAATGAACACTCAGGACTGATTTCCTTTAGGATGGACTGGTTGGATCTCCTTGCAGTCCAAGGGACTCTCGAGAGTTTTCTCCAACACCACAGTTCAAAAGCATTGAATCCATATATTCATAGGTTAGAGCTGAAAATTATTCCTTTATTAATTCTTAGTTTTGAAACAAGAGGATTGTATCCTGTTCATTTTAGCACACTCAGAATCTCAGACAGGGACTGCTATATAGTAAGTGCTTAATAGGTGGTTGAAAATCAAGAATTAAAAACACAGACAAGAACTGATTTTCTAGGACCTTTGAAGATCTTCATGAAAATTCTAAAAAACTTTTTTAACATGAAATAAAATATTAATTGGAAGTAAAATAAATACCATGTTCACTGGCGATAAATACGTCTTTTGAAGGGTTTGATACAGTTTACAAAAAAGCAGTGGGAGTCGTGTGGGTGTAACTGAGTGAGGAATTTGGTCTTTTGTAATTCTGAGCTATTTGAGATGAGAAGGGTTGAATAGTTTAAAAAATGGATGGGAGGAGCTGGGGGTTTAATTGCACCCCGCAATTTTCTTCTCATGACTGTGACTATAGAAAGAACACTTTCTAATTTTTACAAAGATGATTCTAGATCAAGGACTGTGAGAACCTTTGAATATAAGAGCTAGAAAAGCTTAAATGGATTCATGCACCTACCTCTTCATTGCATCCAAATTTTAAATATAGTCAAATAATAATCAATATATATCACTATGCAATTGTAGTTTATAATTATATATATCTTTTAGCTTTAAGAAAAAAATCACATTATATACTTTTTAAATACTAGTATTTCATTTTCCTTGGTCATTTTGAGCGATGCTTTTGTAACATGAAACCTCTGTTTTTGCAATAAAAGCAAAACTTTTCAGCACGTAGAGTGCAAATTATACATCTGTACCCTTACACCATGGAATTTATACCAACCAAATTATTTACTAAATGCACGCTAGTACTTTCTTTGTCTTTTTCTTTGTATTTTAGTCATGCAGACAAGGAATAATATTTTCATAGAGATTCCTTACTATATACTTGTTAATAATAGTGACCAGTCACTACCAGCAAAGTCACTACTGCGCCTATACCCAGAACATGTGCCTTTGTGTCTATTATCCCAGAAGGCCTCCTCTTTTCTTCTTTTTGCTATTATAACATGCAGTTTTATTTTTTTTTTAAGTTTCATTCATCTAAGGAGCTCTCTTCCATTTTTTTTGTTGCCCATATCGTGCTTTAGTTTATTTTCTAAGAGCTCTAAGTAGAGAAAATGGAGAATTTTGGTTTAAGTGGAGGCACGGGGACTTGCATTTTCCTGTTGGTGGCAGCACTGCCTTTGTTTTCTTTGTCCATACAAGGAGGGCTTGCATTGAAAACAATCATACTAAACTGTGCCTGTAGGGGAGCTTTGAGTACAGAATGTTTTGAATGAATCAGAAGAACAAAAATGAAACTACCTTAGATGTACAGTAAAGCAACTTCATTTTAAGAAAACCAAATGAATTAAATACAAAAAAACCAAATTTACATTACAAAAACATTACAAAATCTTCAACTAGTGAGCTTTTCTATCAAATATACATTTTGATATGGATAAAATTTTTACTTAGTCGCACCACAGAGTACTGTATGATAATAAAATATTTTGTGATAATAGAACATTTTGAATCTGATAGTTTTTAAGTTCTCAAAGCTTGTTACTAGTCCTTGTCTCACGTCTTCTACTGACAATGTGTAATATTCTACAGAACAAGAAACACAGCATAGTATCAACTGTGTAACTTCTAACTCAGCACCCATTTCACAAAACTCCATCCCTATGAGGGTGTTTTATGTTTTTAGTCTGTTGGGTTTTGTTTAGTAGAGGCATATGTCTATTAAAAATAACATAAAATTGTTTTGAACTCCTGGCTATATTAAAATACTGTGCATTTAGCAGAATATTGAGATCTATCATTTAAACTCTTAAATGATGGACATATTGTAACATATTTTAAAGTTACTTCCCTTTTATTTGAAAATATTTTAAAAAACAAATCTATAACATGCCGTATGGTAAATTTAGGAGATACCAATCTTCTTAGTATGTTAATGAACACTTTACTGATATTTTATTTTATATTCTGGAGTAATAATTTGACATTACTTCTCCATGTAATGAAAATTATTGGCTCATCAGTTTATGCCAGGTCCCTTGATTTTTGTTTTTTTGAGGAAATAGTATAAGCTTGTCTTTGATCCAATACTTTAAAGAAATAAGCATAACACACAGAAAGAATGAGTAGAAAATTTGTCCTCAGCATCACCACTTTGATTTCATAAGAGGGACAGCATCTAATTTTATTCTGTTGAGAACAAAAAGGGGGTGGAAGTGTGCAAAAGCACCAAACGCTTTGGTGATGTGCAACCAAGATCAGTCATTAAACTGAGTGCTTTAAACAAATCCAATGATTTTGTATGTAGCTGGTGCTCAATAGTACTGACTGATCAGTTAATTGACTTTGATAAGTTATTAATATGGCTGGTTTAGTTCATAATTTGTTTTCCTGTTTGCTGCCTGATTGGTCCATTTCTTATCAATTAGCTTCATACTAGATTTTTTCCTTGAAAGTAACCTTCTTCTGCTGTATTTTTTTTGAAATGGCTTTCTTTTTGAAAAAGGGCTTTGTTTTTGAGCAGCTGAGTTGAGAACTGTGACCAGGTTTCCTGTTAAGAAAAATAGTAGCTGCTCTGGGACTAGGAGGTATATCAGTGCCATTGATGTAGGGAGGCAGTCAGCCAATTTCTCACAGGTAATTTGCTTCCTTTGTCATCTGGTGTCTAGATGTGTGCTCAGCCAACTCTGTGGCCTCACGGACTGTAGCCCATCAGGTTCCTCTGCCTGTGGAATTTTCTAGGCAAGAACAGTGGAGTAGAGCGCCATTTCCTATTGCAGGGGATCTTCCTGACCCAGGGATTGAACCTGTGTCTCTCGTGTCTCCTGTATTGGCAGCAGATTCTTTACCGCTAGTGCCACCTGGGAAGCCCTCTGGGTTAGTTCTTAACCCGAAGGAAAGTGTGGAGTATCTACATGGCCCCTTGCCTCTTGCTCTGCCCTGTCTCCCAGGTCTTGGGTCTTTTGGCACTATTTGCTTTTCAATTTGTCCACCTTTCCAAACTTCTCCTGGCCTCTAGTGCTCTACTTAACCTTGGCTACTCCAAGGTGGTGTCCCATTTTCCAAAACCATCTCCATATCTTTGTCTCAAGATCAAAAATTAATTTCGATAGAGATTTTGCTACCTGGTTGTTAGAAGAGTAGCAATTAAACCAATTCATAACAACAAGTGCAGTAATCTTTATAAGGGTACTAACATTTTAGAAGAATAAGTTTTTAAACCAAAAAATAAAGCTGTAATGACAGAAGTTCTTATCAGTAAAGATGTGTTTAAGTCAGGAATCTCCAGGTACTTATTAAGTGGAGGTTTATTCTCATTCTTATTCTATCTAGATCTTTTAAAGAATGAGAAACAGTTTGTTGGGATGAACCAGAGGGATGGGATGGGGAGGCAGGTGGGAGGGGGCTTCAAGATGGGGAACACATGTAAACCCGGGACAGATTCATGTTAATGTATGGTAAAACCAATACAATAATGTAAAGTAATTAGCCTCCAATTAAAATAAATAAATTAAAATTAAAAAAAAAAGCTATCAGCTTGCATATAAACCAGTGCCATACTTGGTAAAGTTCTACTTGGGCCTGACAGCCTTGTAAATGGTTAAGCAGACTTGTAGTTTAGTCAAGAGAATCTGAGTAATTTAATTTATCACCTTCTTTCTCTGATATGAACAAAAGAGGTGATTACTATTGTAGAATTTGCACCAGAGATATATTAAGGGCAGTTTCTGTCTTTTGCTGACTGTATGGCCTTGGGCAAGTTTCAGAAACTTTCTAACCTACAGCTTTCATATTCATCTCATATAGTTTATGTGTGTGATTCCTGTACAGGGAAAATTGCCAAAATTCTCAAGTATGTGTTTAAATTTCAAGTAATTTGGATCAGAGTGCCATTATTGTTACTGTTGTTTTTAACTCATCAAAATAATTCTAAAGTTAGTATGGAAGAAAAAGTTTACAAATATTCTCAAGAAAATTAAGAAGGATACAAATAGTGAAGGGGAACTTGTCATACCAGCCAGCAAAACTTCCTAGATGACTAATACAATAAAAAATTATGAATATTGGCTCAGGAATGAACAAATTGACCTATGAAACAGAGAGCACAGAAACTGATTCAAGTATTCTTTAAAATAAAAACTTAGTGTATGGTGATGGTAACATTTTAATTTAGTGAGAAGAGGGAGAATTACCTTATAAACAGTGTTAAAGTAAAGGAATATTCATCTGGAAGGGAAACAAAATATATTTGTATCTTGCTGCTGCTGCTGCTAAGTCGCTTCAGTAGTATCCGACTCTGTGCGACCCCATAGACGGCACCCTACCAGGCTCTGCCATCCCTGGGATTCTCCAAGCAAGAACACTGTATCTTACAACAAGTATAAAGAGAATATTAGAATATAATGAAGGTGATTATGAATGTTTAGGGTAGGGTTGAGGGATTTATGGGCAAGAGAAAAATTCATAAATCATAAAAAATGGACAGACGACTCCATAAAAACCTAAAATTTCTGAATGGTAAAAGGTACCTCAAATGATAGACTAGAAAATAATATTTGCAGCAATTATAACAAGGTGTTAATTTCCCTTGTATATAAGAATGGCTGTGAATGGATAAAAAACAAGAAATATAATTAAAAAATAGGTCCTCAAGATGATCTAGCAAATCTCAAAAGAAGGATACAAATAGCCAATAAATATTTTGAAAAGGTACTATACCTCAATGGTAGTTAAGGATATTAATATTAAATAAATAAATAATACATTATTTTTTAGCTATCAGAAAGATAGAATTAAAAAAAAAGTTTTCAAATCTACTTTGGAAAAAGGGTGGAGAAAACTGATATTTCTTAGGCACTCTCGGTGAATGTGTGACTTGTTAAAACATTTTTGAAAATCATCTGGTAACATGAATTTAAATGTGCTTATCTCTGACCTAGAAATGCATTTCTAGGAATCTAACTTACATAAATCAAAGCAGCAGTTTTAATGAAAAAGCTGAGTGAAACTTCATATTGCTGCTTTTAAAAATGGACATCTCCAAACCCTGGGAATACTCTGAATATTCACCAATATTGACAAGTGTTTGCATAGATTATCATTCATACATACTATAGAATATTGTGCAAATATTTACATAGGTTTATGGCTTAGAAAAATGTCCATGATTTATTACAAAATGAAAAAAGCAAGGGGCTAAACAGTATGTGTAGTATGATTGGATTTTTATAACAGAAGAAGAGTACATATGTGTGTGTCTAAATAGAAGATGAATATGTGGTGTGTATGAGCATGTGTGAGTGAGTGTGTGTGTGTGCATGTGTGTGCAGACATCAAAAAACTTATGTAAGGATACATTACAAATGTTAAAAGTAGAGGAATGGAACTGGATTGCAGGGAGAGACCATTAATTTTTTTTATTTCCATGTTGCTTCAATGATTACACAAAACTTTATGACTTATGAGTTGAATTGTGTCCCCTCTCCAAATTCATACGTTGAAATCATAACTCGCAGTACCTCAGAGTGTGATATCATTTGGAATTAGTTACAGATGTAAATTGGTTAAGCTGAGATCATATTTGAATAGGTGTCCTAATCACTGCTGTCCTCATAAAAAGGGGAAATTTAGATATAGAAACAGCCAAGCATAGAGAAAAGACAATGTGAAGAGATAGAGGGGAAGATGGTTATCTGTATGCCAAAGAGAGAGGCTTGAAAGTCATCTTTTCCTAATAGCCTCAGCAAGAGCCAACTGTTGCTGCCAACACCTTGATCTTGAACTTGTAGCTGCTAGACTCAGGAGACAACAAATTTCTGTTGTTTAAGCCACATTGTTACGGTAGCCCTGGCAAATGAAAATAATTGCTGTGGAAATTAAAAACCAATACAGTAGGACTTCTCTGGTGGTCCAGTGGTTAAGAATCTGTAGGAAACATTGGTGCAATCTCTGGTCCAGGAAGATTTCTCAGGCCGTGGAGCAACTAAGCCCAATGTACCACAACTACTGAGCCTGTGCTCTGGGGCCCTCAAGCCGCAGCTACGGATCTCATGTGTGCATCTAGTGAAACCTGCATGCCTAGAGCCTGTGCTCTGCAACAAGAGAAGCCACAGCGATGAGAAGCCTGTGTGCTGCAGTGAACAGTAGCCCCCACTCTCCACAACTAGAGAAAGTCCACATGCAGCAGTGAAGACCCAGAGCAGCCAAAAGTAAGTAAAAATAAAATTTTAAAATACGTTGAAAAGAATCTGCCTACCAATGCAAGGGACATGGGTTTGACCCCTGGTCCAGTAAGGTTCCGCATGTTGCAGGTCAGCTAAACCTTTGCAGCACAACTACTAAAGCCTGCACGCCTCGAGCCCGTGCTCCACAAGGCACCACAGTTAGAGAGCAGACCCTGCTCGCCACAGCTAGAGAAAGCCCTTGCACAGCAGCAAAGACTCAGCACAGCCAAAGATAAATAAATAAATAAACAAAAAAGCACAGAAGCTTAAAAAAACACACCAATTTGGTATTTTTGAAAAGGCAAGCAATAAAAAGTTTATTCATTTAAGAAACACTTATTAAAGGTATTCCACATTAATTCTTTTACTTAATTTTCCAGAAATGTTGAAGGAGAAGAATTAGTGACCACATTTTACAGAAGCTCAGTAACTTTTTCAGAATCACACAGTTAATAAATTTGTGGGAAGGAGTCCAGCTGACTTCAAGTGCCTGGGGAACAGTTGCTTTTCTGTGCTGAATCCCACTGCTGAATGTTTGATCTCTTCATTGTCCATTTCAAATCTGAGGTGAGTGTTCAGGGAAAAATTAGTTCTCCCCTTCACATCTTTATAATGTCAACATGAGGTGCAGAATAAAAATGTCAGAATGACATTGCCCATAATAAATGATACCTAAGTGGAATGATTTTAGGGCATCTCGCTTTATTGTATTGTCTTGAAGGGAAAGACAGTGAACAATGGTTATAGGATTTCCTTGGTTGTTCTCAACATTTCATGTTCATTTTTATCTTGCTAGTTATATAAACTAGACAGTTTAAAATCCAGGAGGCTGGAAGAAAGGAATATTTCACAAATCATAATACTTAATAACAGATATGTGGTTTGACTCAATGACATATTTCAGAGTTTTATCAAGGATAAATCAAAGAGAAAACATCCATGACCTTGTGATACAGATGTTATACTTTCCATATCTTTTAGTGTAGGGTTTCTTTGTTGCTCTAATTGCTTGGGAAGGGAACTTTGATTACCTTATCTGTCAGGTCTAGTGATAGCAATTATGCATGTTTAGATGCTTACTCTTTTATTGTGTCATTTATAGAGAAACATTTAATTTGCCCCTAACATCCAGCTCAATTATCACTTTCTGTCATACTCTCTCTGGTCAATTTGTTGTACCCTCCTCTTTCCACTAGAAACACATTTTTAGATACAGAGTATATAATGTGTTCTCAATGACATGTATTCTCTCGTAATATTTATATATCAGAATCTCTTGCTAAATTACAAATTCATTAGGGTTTGAGGCCACTCAATCTCTATGTTTATTAGCATCTCAAAAACTGTCATGTAAGAAGTGACCACAAGAGCAGAGGGAATTAAAGGTACAGGATGGGTTAGGAATGAGATTGTGGATAAGCGCCTTCACCATCTGGGCCTGAGACCACTTCATCGTTCATTTTTCACATGCTCTTCACCTTCAGTTGGCATGATCACAGCTCAGTAGTTTGCATTCCCTCCTCAGAATGTACTTAAACCTTCCTTCTTTTGTCTCCTTTCTCTATGGCAAGAAACAGTTATTAGTAGTAATATCAGTACCATTACTAGTACTGGTAATACTAACACTTGGCATGCATTGTTTCTGGCACTGTCCTAGGTGGTATACGTGTGCTAAATAACTTAACTCTTAGAAAAAATCTCTTTGGTAGGCACTACTATTAGCCTCGTTAAAAACAGATGATAAAACAAAAGTATCAATACAATGAGATTAACTTGCCTGAGGTCATGTAACTCCTAAATGACAAACCTATAATTCAACTCAGTCAGTCTGGTTGCAGAGTCTGTGCTCTAAACCACTATGTCTTTACCAGGAATATCATACCTGTAATTGTAATGTAGTAGAAAAGGGGGATTGATAACAGATTCTTTCTTCCTATCCATCTGTGCTCAGTCATGTCGGACTGTTTGTGGCCCCATGGTCTGCAGCTCACCAGGCTACTCTGTGTATGAAATTCCTCAGGCAAGAATACTGGAGTGGGTTGCCATTTCCTACCCCAGGGGATCTTCCTGACCCAGGGACTGAACCTGTGTCTCCTGCATCTCCTATCTACCTATCCATCTATAGCTGTTTACCTTAAAACGTATAAATGCCTCATTTAATTGCCAAACTTTAGTACAGAGTCAAGACTTTTTCTTTGAGAATGACGCTGCTGATTCAAGTTTCTGCTGGTTCACCTTGCATTATCTTTGTCCTTTCTGCATAGTTCTATAATTTCTAGTTTTGGTTTCATTAAACAGGAAGAGAAATTTAAGCACATTTGGAAAGGAATCTAGGCTTAGAATCCATCTAGATGTTTACAGTGTTCTTCCAGTGATCTATAGGTGTCTTACCTACACCTAATGCAACACCAATTTCCTTTTTTATAGTGACTAATTTATGAAGCCTTTCCAAAGCACTTGTTTTTATAGACAAATCATTCTCTTCCTTATCATGCAAAATTAGAATGTTTACCTAATATTTAGTTCAATTCAGTAACTGCAGTAATAAGTATAATTGGCATAAACACTGGGGAGTAAATGCCCCTGACTCCTGATAAGCACTTACGTCATCAAGTGAGAGGGGAAGGCTGGCACATTCTAGAGGGTGGTTACTGCCACCAGCATCCTGTAGCCACTATCATCAGGAAGTATGTTTACAAAGGAAATGAGACGGAGTGTCAGTAAATCTGGTGTTGAGTGGTGGTGATTGAGCAAGTGCTAATGTGTTCTGTATCTTCTAAAGCCTCACTCAACTATTTCCCCCTCTGCAAGCCTTCTCTGGGTGTCTCTCCACCACATACGGAGGTGATTGCTTCTTCTTCTCTGACTCCAGTACATTGCTTATGTTTCTATGATATACTTATAATTTTAAATATACTTTCCTCAGTTGTTTATGGTGATAAAATACATGCAGTATAAATTTACCATTTAATTATTTTTAAGTCTACAGTTCCGTGTCATTAAGTATGTTCACTTTGTTGTGCAACCATCATTACTATCCATCAGTTCAGTTCAGTTCAGTCGCTCAGTCACGTCCGACTCTTTGCGACCCCATGAATCACAGCACGCCAGGCCTCCCTGTCCATCACCAACTCCCGGAGTTCACTCAAACTCATGTCCATCGAGTTGGTGATGCCATCTAACCATCTCATCCTCTGTTGTCCCTTCTTCTGCCTCCAATTTTTCCCAACATCAGGATCTTTTCAAATAAGTCAGTTCTTTGCATCAGGTGGCCAAAGTATTGGAGTTTCAGCCTCAACATCAGTCCTTCCAGTGAACACCCAGGACTGATCTCCTTTAGGATGGACTGCTTGGATCTCCTTGCAATCCAAGGGACTCTCAAGAGTCTTCTCCAGCACCACAGTTCAAAAGCATCAATTCTTCTGTGCTCAGATTTCTTCACAGTCCAACTCTCACATTCATACATGACCACTGGAAAAACCATAGCTTTGACTAGACGGACTTTTGTTGACAAAATAATGTCTCTGCTTTTTAATATGCTGTCTAGGTTGATCATAACTTTCCTTCCAAGGAGTAAGTGTCTTTTAATTTCATGGCTGCAATCACCATCTGCAGTGATTTTGGAGCCCAAAAAATAAAGTCAGCCACTGTTACCATCCATATCCATAGCTTTTTCCATCTTGCAAACCCAAAACTCTGTGCCTATTCAACAATAATTCCCATTTCCTCTTTTCCCAGACCATGGCAACCATCATCCTACTTTCTCCCTCTAGGATTTTGAGTGTTTTAGATACCTCATACAAGTAGACTCACACAGTATTAGTTTTCTTGGTGTGACTGATGTATTTTAATTAGTATAATGTATTCAAGCTTCATCCATGCTGTAGGATGTGCTAGAATCTCCTTCCTTTTTAAGCCTCGATATATACATTGCATGTATATACCATATTTTGCTCATCCATTCATCTGCCCACGGATGTCTGAGTTGCTTCCACGTTTTAGCTCTTGTGAATATTGCTGCTATGGGTATGAGTGTACAGCCATCCCTTTGATTCTACCTGGTAGAATGTGAACCAAATTTTCCCTCTTCAGTGGATATTACATTTCCTGAAACATAGTACTTTAATAAAGGTTTGTTAAGTAAAACATACTCCACACATAAGTGGAGGTTGTATCTAAGACAGATCTAGAGCTATGATTACTAGCTATATGCAATTTTGTACCTTGAGAACTATTCAAACTTGAACTGAAATTGCTTTGTGAACTTTACATAATTTGTGCCCTAAATCCTAAAGTTTGCTTTCCTCCTTCCTTCTTTTCTCCATAAGTAATGGTGTATAGACTTGAACAATGTGTTTTCCTTCTAAAACTAGGTCTACTTAATTTTTCTAACTGTAGCTTCCTATATTTAAATTCAAGGTGACAGATTTTCCCCAGGAAGCCACAAAACACTATTAATTCTTGATGTCTGTTTACAGAAGAGTCTAAGCCTTTAGAATACAACATGAAATCTCATATTTTTTACTTAACGTTTGATACAGACATTTCGGATAACTACTGAGTGTTTATATCAGTTAACTGATCATCATTACTGCCACTCAAGAACTCAATTTCCAACTGCTGAAAAGACTGTATGTAACTTCTATAGGGAAAGCATACATTTTAGAGTTTAAAAAGAAGAGAGAAAAGAAACTCTTTGAAGCATAGGCACACACAAATAATTTAGTGGAGAAACATTTCAATAGAGAAAAGGAGCCAAACTTTGATGAGGCTGATCACTGTCAGGAGCTGTTTCAGCTAAACTGCTGACCTAGTGAGGTCGATGGTGTAAGTGAAGTGTAATTAATCATGCTTTTAATGGGATGAGTCCTGCATTTCTTCTCCTTTGCTGCTATTCTAAGGAAAGTATATATTTTTTACTTCAGTCATGGTATAGTAACTTTATTTTTACAATGACTTCCTGTGTGTACATTTTTACTGGTACAGTCTACAAGTAATTGCTTGAGATAAAGAGATTAAAGGAATGGAAAAGAAAAAGAACAAGGCAAAAAAAAAAAGACCAGGAAACACAGTAGCCTTATATTTATGAGAATTCTTCACCAACAAAACCATTTTATTTTTGGTTGTGTTTAGATTGTAGTTATCTAGCCGATTGTTTTTCCATTTCATTCTTATTTGGCTAGAACAATAAACTTATCTTTAAAATTTTATGTTTTATTATTTAGCAAATGATATTTTTGTATAAATATATTTGAAAGGGTAAGGGCCTGATTTTAGTAATGTGCTTATATTCTCATTCAAGGAAACAAGCTGAGGTGGACCACAGAAGGTGAAAAAGACCTTCAGAGTCTCCCTCATGTTTCCCTCATGTTCTAATTACAGAAAACTAAAGAAAACTGTCAGCAAATACTTTTTATTTCTCTGATCCCAAATTAAAATTCTATCAGATTTCCCTAGTTTTAATATTTAATTTTAATATGTATATGGAAATCTGTAAAACATTTATACTTTGTGGTATTTGTCGGACATATCCCCAGGAAACAAACAATAAATTGGTTAATTTTCCTGCAATCCCTGTATGTTCTTCTTTCTAGCCAGTGCTCCCTTTCTCACCCAATGCACACATCACACACTGCCCAGCAGTGACCCAGAGAAGAAAGGAAAAAGGGCTATTTATTTACAGAGCTTGCAATCTAGTTGGGAAGACAGGCAATAAAAAATTAATTTCTAACATATATCAGGTAAGGATGAGTCCGCCTAAGAAAATTAAATCTGGAAGAGGAATTAGAGAACCATGAGCATCAAAATGTGTTCTTTTTAAAAATATTGATTTTATTATTATTTCTAATAATGATATCAGTAAATTTCCAAATTAAAGTATCTCTTATTTATCTTTATATAAATATATATACAAAACATTAAAAATGTAATCATCTCAGCCATGTTCATAGATAAGAAGATTCAATATTGTCAAAGTGTCAGTTTTTCCCAGTGTGACCTATAGATTCAACGTAATCTCAATCAAAATTCCAACAAGTCATTTTGTGGATATTGATAGTTCAGTTCAGTCGCTCAGTCGTGTCCGACTCTTTGCGACCCCATGAATCACAGCACGCCAGGCCTCCCTGTCCATCACCAACTCCAGGAGCTTACTCAAACTCATGTCCATCGAGTCGGTGATGCCATCCAGCCATCTCATTCTCTGTTGTCCCCATCTCCTCCCATCCCCAATCCCTCCCAGCATCAGAGTCTTTTCCAGTGAGTCAACTCGTTGCATGAGGTGGCCAAAGTATTGGAGTTTCAGCTTTAGCATCAGTCCTTCCAATGAACACCCAGGATTGATCTCCTTTAGAATGGACTAGTTGGCTCTCCTTGCAGTCCAAGGGACTCTCAAGAGTCTTCTCCAGCACCACAGTTCAAAAGCATTAATTCTTCGGCGATCAGCTTTCTTCATAGTCCAACTCTCACATCCATACATGACCATGGGAAAAACCATAGCCTTGACTAGACGAGATAAACTGATTCTAAAGTTTATATGGTGAAACGAAAGATCCAGAATAGACAACACAATGTTGAGGGCAAAAAAAAAAAAAAAATTGGAGGACTATTGCTACCTGATTTCAAGACTTGCCATAAAACTACAGTAATTAAGACAGTGTGGCACTAACAAAAGACAGATCAGTGTAACAGAACAGACAGCCTAGAAATAGACCCACAGACATTTAGTCAACTGATATTTGATGACGGACTAATGAAAATACAATGGAGAGAAGATAACTTTTCAAGAAATGGTGCCAGAACAACTGTACATCCACACACAAAAAAATGGATCTAGACACAGACCTTACATTCTTCAAAAAAATTAACTCAAAATGAAATGTATAATTAAATACAAAGTGCAAAACTGTAAAACTCCTGGGAGATAGCATAGAAAAAAATCTAGATGGACTTGAGCAAGGTGGTAACTTTTTAGATACGTCAGAGGCTCAATCTGTGAAGAAATAATCGACAAGCTAGACTCCATTAGAATTAAAAACATTTGCTTCTCAAAAAGCAATGTCAAAGAATGAGAAGTCAAGCCACAGATTCAGTTCAGTTCAGTCGCTCAGTCATGTCCAACTCTTTGCGACCCCATGAATTGCAGCACGCCAGGCCTCCCTGTCCATCACCAACTCCCGGAGTTCACCCAAACTCATGTGCATCGAGTCGGTGATGCCATCCAGCCATCTCATTCTCTGTTGGCCCCTTCTCCTCCTGCCTCCAATCCCTCCCAGCATAAGGGGCTTTTTCAATGAGTCAACTCTTTGCATGAGGTGGCCAAAGTATTGGAGTTTCAGCTTCAACATCAGTCCTTCCAATGAACACCAGGACTGATCTTTAGGATGGACTGGTTGGACTTCCTTGCAGTCCAAGGGACTCTCAAGAGTCTTCTCCAACACCACAGTTCAAAAGCATCAATCCTTCGGCGCTCAGCTTTCTTCAAAGTCCAACTCTCACATCCATACATGACCATGGGAAAAACCATAGCCTTGACTAGATGGACCTTTATTGGCAAAGTAACATCTCTGCTTTTTAATATGCTGTCTAGTTTGGTCATAACTTTCCTTCCAAGGAGTAAGTGTCTTTTAATTACATGGCTGCAATCACCATCTGCAGTGATTTTGGAACCCAGAAAAATAAAGTCTGACACTGTTTCCACTGTTTCCCCATCTATTTCCCATGAAGTCATGGGACCAGATGCCATGATCTTAGTTTTCTGAATGTTGAGCTTTAAGCCAACTTTTCCACTCTCCTCTTTCACTTTAGGAGAAAATATTGGCAAAAGATGTACTAAGTAAAGAAAGGATCGCTATCCAAAATATACAAAGAACCCTTGAGACTCAAGAGTAAGAAAACAAATAATCTGACTGAGAAATGGGCTGAAGACCTAAATAGATGCTTCACCAAAGAGAGAGAGAGAGAGATTATATATATATATATATCAGATAAGCACATGAAAAGATGCTCAACATCACATGTCATTAGAGGAATGCATAATTAAAATTATAATGTGGTACCACTACACACCTATTAGAATGGTGAAAATCCAAATCATTGAGACACCAAATGCTGGTGAGGATGTAGAGCAACAGGAACTCTAGTTCACTGTTGATAGAAATAGAAAATGTTTCAGCCACTTTGCGAGACAGTTTGGCAGTTTCTAACAACACTAAACATATTCTCACCATATGATTCAGCAATTGCGTTCTTTGATATTTAACCAAATGAACTGAAAACTTATGTTCACACAAAGACCTGCACATGGATATTTATAGCAGCTTTATTCATAATTGCCAAAACTTGGAATTAACCAAAACATCCTTTAGTAGGTGAATAGATAAATGAACTGTGGTACATCTCAATAATAGATTATAATTCAGGGCTAAGCAGGAATGAGCTATCAAGTTATGAAAAGATATGGAGGAATCTTAAATGCATATTGTTAAGTGAAAGAAGCCAACCTGAAAAAGCAACATAGTATATGATTTCAACTGAATTGAAATATATGATGTTGTGGAAAAACCGTGGAGACAGTGAAAAATCATTGGTTTTCGGGGGTTAACAGGAAGGTAAAGAGGAATAGGCAGAGCACAGAGGAATTTAAGGTAGTGAAACTGTTTTTTATGATACTACTCTGATGGATATATGTCCTTACACATGGGTTAAAACCCACAGAATATGCAACACCAGGAGTGCAAATGTAAGCAATGGACTTTGGGTGTTAGCTGATGCTGGGTAGCTACGTCAGCTAACCAACTGATGTAGGTTCATCAGCTGTAACAATCACACCACTCTGGAGTGGGATGTTGATAGTGGGAGGCTGTGTGAATGGAGGAAGATGAGGATATATATGAACTCTGTGCTTTCCACTCAATTTTGCTGTGAACTTAAGACTACTCTAAGAATAAAGTCTATTTTTGAAAAAAATCATGGTTTTGAACATCACTGTCCTTAATCTCCTAATGTTCAGTGCTAGAAAATCACTGTTTCAATCATATATACTTATGATGGGAGGGCAAATCTGGCCCCTGTTACTTCATCTTAGCTAGAAGTGGAAGTGTCTCTTTTCCAACATTTGTGTTGGTCTCACTTCTAAAATTAGATCAGAAGAAACAAATTACACTCACTTTTAGTGTAAGAATTACACTTTATATTTTTTAAGTCAGAAAGTATAAATGCAAATTTCTTTAAGAGCCACTAATTTAAGGAAACATTTAAAAACACTTCACTAATAGACATAAGTAGGCTTTATGCCCAGTTTCATAAAAGGCAGCCTTGAGCATCACCCCCAACCCCCACTCGGAGGTGCCTTATTTCTCTCTCTGTCCAGTGCCTTAGGATGACCTGAATCTCTACAATTCCTTTCACATCCTACTTTACTCCAGTCTGAACTCTTTCAGTTCGGACAATCTGCTCTGGACTGTGTCCTGTTTTTTGTGTTTTTTTGACTAATATATACTGGAGAGAGAATGGATATTATTGGGTAAATATACTGTGTCTGCATTTTAATGGGCCTTCTGTGAATGTTTTATGAGCAGCAATGACTCCAATGATGGAAACTGGTATTTTGGCAGGTTCGTGGAAGTGATAATTTTAGGTCGATCAGAGTTTTGATATTCCTGCATCACACACATTTGGCTGGTTTGTACTATCCCTTCTTTAGTGTCAAACCTATAAACAGATACATGCTTCCAGCTTTCTCTTTATTAATAAATATTAGTCGGTTTCTACTTCTAAATTTCTCTGCATTGCATTTAAAAATAGCAACAAGTCAAAGTAAAATGATTATGTCATTCTTTCCCTTCCTATTAGTCAAAGAGAACAGTCGAAGAGCTGTGACAGCAATTAACTATGTATATTAAAGAGTCCAGGAGTATTTCCAGTCTATAAATGTCCATTCTTTATGGCCTTGAACATTGAAACTAGTTATCTGAAACCTAAGAGGTTTTTCATTTATTTGAACCTGGTCTGATTTTACAAATATGAAAGTGACATTCAAGTAAACTCTGAAAATTAGTGGATGGGGAAGAGGACTGAAAATCAGATCAATAATGTAAAGTAAAATGGGGGATCAGAGTTACTATCTGCTGAAAGTGACTTCCTTTGTTGCCCAGTGGTTAAGAACCCACCTTTCGATGCAGCAGATGTGCGTTTGATCCTTGGTCTGGGAGCTAAGACCCCACATGCCTCAAGGCCTTGTGCCATGCTAGATAAGTCAACATGCTTGCAAGCAAGATCCAGCACAGCCAAAATCAAAATAAACAAGTCATATGAAGTAAAAAGTAAAAATATATATAAGCTGTTGAAAGTACATGATGGCATATGTGCCTTCTGATCTAGTTATTAACAGTTTGACAATATACTGCCTGAATCCAACATTACTGAACGACTGAACTGAACTGATACTGCCTGAACTTCCTGAATAAACACGATTTTCTACTTTTGTAGTAATCAAGTCATGGAAAAAAGAGGTGTTGGTAAGTAATGAGTTGTTTGTATCTATCAACAATAGCATGGCTTTATCTTTGGTGTTGGGAATAGAAACACAAAGCAACAGAATTAGAGTGTGTGTGTGTGTGTGTGTATATGCTCGGTCATGTCCGACTCTTTGTGACCCCATGGATCATAGCCTGCCAAGCTCCTCTGCCCACGAAATTTTCTAGGCAAGAACATTGGAGTGGGTTGCCATTTCCTAGTCCAAGGGATCTTCGCAACCCAGGGATCGAACTCGCCATCTCTTGAGTCTCCTGCCTTGGCAGGCAGATGCTGTACCACTAGCGCCACCTTGGAGGCCCAAAGATAGAGTCCTTGTCTTCAAATAATTTATAGCCTATGTGAGTCAGATTCAAAGAAAACTATTTTACCCAGCAGAAAATAAAAACACGGAAGGTGCATAAACACATAAACATTTTTACTGGCTCATACCCTCAGATCTTCCATTTTTACCCATGGGAGAGAGTGATGATGCTTTTAAATGTTATCCTATGAACAAAACAATGGAGTGTGGTGCTCTTAGACCTCAGGTCTGTGGCTTACATTGCATTATTTGAACTGAAGTTCTTTGTAATAACAGACCAGGATTATTGTGATGAGCCAGCAACTACACGGACCAACGAGTCTGCTTAAAGTGTCCTGTATTTACACAAGTGGTTCTCTTCATGACATCATACTCAGTGTGGTTATGTTTTACTTATTTCAAACCAAGGGGCACCAGTCCTATCTTTAAGAAACCAGATCACAAGAGGAGAAAAAATTCTCTGTTTCGTTTAGAGGAAGTATATATTTAAGTGTATGAACTGTATAAGCAACACAAAAAGTAAGTACATTGCATTTCCATTCAATGAATATTAGATACTGCGAGTATCCTGCTTATTTCTATGGGCAAGAGATTGTCAATGTTTAAAAATAATTATAGGTAGTCACCACAGTTGCATAATTTTCTCTTCTAATATTCTTGGTGGTTGGGAAGCAAATTCATGTATTGTAACCAACTTAAAGATGTGTTACAGGGTTATTTCATACATGGCAGATTTTCAAAGTCCTGCAATGATGACATTGATATAGTGCTGCTACTCTGTTATAACCTTTGTATATTCTTTAAGTGTAACAAATACTTCATTCACTGCTTGCCCTAAACTTTGCATTTGGTGACATTCTTGCTGCTGTGTTAATATCAGGTCTATTAAGCTGGACCTCATGGTCCATTACCCTTTCTTTAGATTTGACCCCATGACGTTTAGGGGTCTTGAGCACAGTGTGAAAAAGCAAAGGGTTTCACTCTCACCCAAGGAGCTCATTAGGACTTTATAGAAACACAATAAATACTCACACAGTACTAACATTTGCACTGAGGGATGCTCACCAGACGCACAGCCTGGTGTCAGGAGGTGTCCATTGTTCCCTTTATCTAGCCTGCACACTCACTTAGCCCACTAACTAAAGAGAGCCCTCATTTGTAATCTGGCATTTTTTTCTTTGAAGGGAAGATTCACTTACTGGTATCCTAGCTTTGTGGGATTTTTTTTGGTACTTTTCCCTGTCTCGGTTCCTTTCTTAAGGCTCTCACATACATTTTAGACTGTGTAATTAAAATCAACTCCCACAGTTCATGAAAGAATTCCACTGTGAACTGCTGACAGCAATATCTGGACTGGAGGCCTTCATTTGTTCATAAACTACATTGTAATACATTAATCCATTTGCCTTATTAAACACAGTTTAATCCAGGAAAATACTATTAGATCAGTTTAGGGGAGACCTGTCATCCACAGTATTACTTTAGCTTTAATTTTAAGGTCTAGTTGCATTAACTCTCTGATATGCCTTCTAATATTTTTAATTTTATAGTAGAGAGTTATGTCATTACAGAGGCCAACATTTGATTTCATCATATTATTATGCCCAACCACTGCCATAAGCAAGTTTCCCTCTTTGAAATGTATTTCAGTCTGAAAATGTCATGTCTTCCAGGGGCTTGCAGGCTGCACAAAATGGGATTTCTACCCAGAAGTAGAAGCAGCCTATTAGTGCAAAGGGAGGCTTTTATGAGGTATGATTGGAGTCTCCAACTCCACTATTCAAATTAATCAGATTTTCTTAGGCAGAATGCCTCTTGAATCCCCTACAAACACTCTTTTCCTCCCCACTACATTGCAAATTACTTAATAAAAACACCGGATTATAGGAAACAAAAGGGTTTTTTTCACTGATGTCAATCAAGCCACGATGGCTTTTTTTGTTTGTTTCTAAAACAAGAAAATGAAGGGACAATTTTGTTTCACAAAGTCTGGATGAATCATCTCACTGCATAACTTTCCAAGGAAATTTCACTGAAGACTTGGAAAAAATACTGGCAACTCAACAATTTCCAATTCAAGTTCATATGATAAGATTCAAATATAAGCCAAAATGAATCATCTTCTTTTACTAACCAGCTACTCCTTTTTTTAATGTTTTCTTATTATGGTAAAAGTCACATAATATAAAACATACTCTTTTAACCATTTTTAACTATACAGTTCAGTGGCACTAAGTATATTCATATTGCTGTGCAACTTTCACCATCATCCATCTCCTGAATCTTTCACCTTGCTACACTGCAACTGTGTCCCCATTAAACACTAACTCCCCATTCACCCCTCCTTCCTCCCCTCCCTCCAGCCTCTGGCATCCACCAATATACTCTTTGACTCTTTAAATTTGACTGTTCTAGGTACCCAACCAACTCTTTAAAGAGGAAACTGATGTAGAAGATGGGGTATGCTTTGCTTTGGCATATGCCAAGAACACTCACTAATCCTTCGCTATGTTATTCAAAAATGAATAAAACTACTCTAGGTTTCGACAGCCAGGTGGGACAGATTCAACTAACCATCATACAAAACATGCACCAACAGTGGAGGCTGTGCTGGGGAGTGGAGAGGTAAGGAGGACAAGAAGGAATTTATATTTCTATTGGTGACATTGGAAGATTTTAAGGATACATTGATGAAGACGAGGGAAACCACTCATATGGTCAGATCAATGCTTCAGGAAGATAATTGATGGCAAGGAGGAGAATGATTTGGAGAAGTGAGTAATTCACTCCCGGCTAGATGTTATTGTAAGAATCCAGTAGGTGGTCCCTGATGGTCCTACCTAGGAAGGTGGTAAAGGATAAGAAGCCACATATTTAAAAGACATTTAAGAAGTAGAATTAATGTAACTCAATGATCAAACTCTTATGGAAATGAGCAGTGAGAGGAAAGAAAAAGAGATAAGCCTAAAATTTTTAGGTGGATGATTCCCAAGTAATTCCCAACAGCAGGTTTTTGGAGAATATAATAAGTTTGATTTTGAACAAGCTGAGCTTGAAATACTAAGTGAATAAGGACTTTAGGTTATTGGAAATACAAAACTCAAACTCAGGAAAAATGTCAGGTAAAGTTTGGGAACCATCTTCATAGGTGTGAATGTTGAAGTTGTAGGGGGAGACAAAATCATTCAGTAGAGAGGTGAAAAGGTAGTAGATTTCTTGTTGCATACCATCCGAATGGAAGAGCTTCCTGAGGCGTTGCGTTGAGAAACAATGTGAGGTCACCTTCAGGTATGGTGGAAAGAGTGCCATGAATTATGGGCAGGATCTACCATTGGTTCTGGAGATGCGAGTGACTGCCTGGGACAGATGTTAGCCATTCCTGGTAACTGAAGGAGGAGATTCAAGAACAACTCCCCAAAGGACACCAGCTCCTCAGGGATGGTGGGAAACTTGTGGTTGCAAAAGTAAACCACAACTGTCAGAGTTAGGAGAAAAATGAACCAGTACACAGTACTGTACTTATCTCAGTATCTCAGCCATCATACTCAATAAATACGTATAGAAGGAATAAATGAGTTAATGAAGTGTTGACAACTATACTGCAATTGGAGCAACATAAAAAGTCAGCACATAATTCATAGCAATACTAGCAACATACCCAGGTGCCGTTGGTTAAGGATATTAATGTTTTGGCTAATTTCTCCATAAGATCTTGCTTTTTTTCGACTTTTCACGTTAAGATGGGACTTATTCTATTGCATAACGAATTGGAATATTTGGAATAATTATAAAATTATCAAAATAGTAACATGGAAAAGTTTGTATGATTTGATGTAGAGAATTAAATTGAGAAATTAAGTGTAGAAAAACAGTGGTTAATGAAAAAAAGGAAATGAAGACTATTCTTTGGGATATATCCAGGGAAGAGTGAGCTAAATTCTCTCTCTTATACCCTAAAAGACAAATTCTTTTAAGAAAAAAAAGATGCTGTATCTACCTAGATAATACACAGATTTGATCAATTACTTGTAGCTTGCAGCAGGCAGGTAAATATCACTATTCTGCTATTCAAGCATTTTTAATTTGAAAAGACTCTGCTTGTGAAATTGGGCCCTAAAAATAATTAACCACTCACCCATTCAACACTGTACTTTTTCTAAAGTATTAAACCTATGTATGACACTGGTCAACTGGTTATGAGCATGTGCCAGAGTCAACTAAAGGATGCAGGCACTTAGAAACAAGTGGAATGTAGTTGTTATCATGAAGAGACAACTTTTTGGAGTTGTATTATGTCTGCTGAATGGTGATAGTGTGTGGAGAGCAAGTGCCAACACAAAACCATGAATAACTAGAATATTTAGCAATTATAATACATGGGCTTCCCAGGTGGTGCTAATAGTAAAGAATCCACCTGCCAATGCAGGGGACATAGGAGACGCAGGTTTGGTTACTGAGTCAGGAAGATCCCCTGGAGGAGGGCATGACAGTCCACTCCAGTATTCTTTCCTGGGGAATCCCATGGACAGAAGAGCCTGGTGGGCTATGGTCCATAGGGTTGCAAAGAGACAGACACAAAACCACGAGAAACTAGAATATTCAACAATTTTAATATGTAGGGTGAGATAAAGTCCAAAGAAGGAAGCCATCCCCTTATTTTATCACAGAACTGATGATGATCTGAAAAGCTTCTTTGGAGAATGTAGGATCTGCACTGAGTCTTAAGGAAAAACACATATAATTTTAGTCCATGGGCAGTAGAGGTAAAGGCAAGGCAGGTAATTTGAGTGAGGGCAAAGGAAGAAAAGTCTGGTAAGTTCTGGAAGAGGGAATGAACCTGTTGAGCCAGAGAAGACACCTAGGAATCTTGAGTCTCTGACTGCTCTTCACCTCCCAGTCTTATTCAGGTCACCTCTCTTTTGCTCCTCTGGCTTTGGCTGTCTGGGATCCTCCCAAAGGAGAGAGAAGTCTGAAGGTGCCTTCATGACTGCTTCCATTTCTCATGTTTCCTGATGCTCTGAGATGATGCCAGCACAATGTTTTGTAAGCCAGCTTCCTCCAGTTGTTCGAACAAGAATTTACTGATGTAGTCTCAAAACCTCAGAGGACCTAAAACAAAAGAACACTGACTAAACACGGGAAGGCAGGAGTTAGTTATCTTACATGTGTTGTGAGGAGGTACTAGAGGAGGGACTCCAATATTTCCGAACTTTTGTAACTTTCAGTGTTGGAAAATATGATTTGTCTTTGGATAAAGGTTTCAGTTTTTTTCTGGGAATCAGAGATTTTTTTTTGAAGCTGTTTAATCAAGCAGATGTGATGCACTCTACTTATTGTTTTAAGAGAAGCCCTGAATCGGTAATCTAAATGTGGCTGTTTCTGACTGAGAGGCAATGCAGCCTTGCTTTGATTAAATGCTGAACTTTTGACTTTCATTTCCCAGAATTTGGTATAAGTTTCTTGATGACAAGATCTTTATTTTATGCTTATTTATATCTGCCACATTTTACGTCGCTTACTACATGATTCTGTGTTGAATGAACATTACCTGTCCATCTACTTGACTCACAGTTATTTAAACACATCACACTGAGATAGAGGAAGCTATGAGAAAGATTTTCATTATCGCTTAAGGTTTTTAATAGCTTTAATAAAACATGTTTTAAAGTATAGAATTAATTCATATGTCACAATAGTCAATAGGTAGATACGACCAATTTGTCCACTAACAAATAAATGGATAAACAAAATGTGTGCACATATAATGGAATATTATTCAGCCATAAAAAGAATGACATTTTGATACTTGCTCCAACATGGATGAACCTTGAAAACATCATGCTAACTAAAAGACACCAGACACAAAAGGCCACATCTTGTGTGACTCCACTTACATGATATATCCAGAACAGGCAAGTCTATAGGGACAGAAATAAGATGAGTGACTTTCAGGCACTAAGGAGAGTGGGGTGTGGGGAGAGATTGCTTAATATGTACAGAATTTTCCCTTTGAGGCAATGAGGAAGTTCTGAAACTGGGTAGTAGTAACAGTTGCACAACACTGTGAATGAACTTGCTACCACTTAATCGTACACCTTAAAATGGTTAAAATGTTAATTTTATGTTACATCTATTTTACTACAAAAAATGTTTGAAAAATTAATTCATGATCTTTGTAGAAAATTTATCCTCCACTAAATTAAACTCCTTGAGAGTTAAAGTTGACAGATGAAATATTATGTTTATACTAAAAAAATTATTATTTGCTTAAAGTTCAATTTTAATTGGAGGTCTTGTATTTTTTATTTTGCAACACTATTTGGAGTAGGAAATGGCAACCCACTCTAGTATTCTTGCCTGAAAAATTCCATGGACAGAGGAGCCTGGCAGGCTATATAGCCCATGAGGTCACAAAGAGTCAGACATAACTGAGCAGCTGAGCAGATATTAATTTATATGCACTTATTAAAGATTAGAGAGATGAATTCGTTACCTACCACTCTTTTAACAAATACTGTTTTCAGTTTATTGTTAAATTTTGGTTGTTCCTTTTGTGAGAGAGGCTTTACTCAAGAATAAGACTGATGGTTTATCTGTTACTGTATCTTATGATTTCCTTTGGCCTGAAATATAGTGGCAGGGTCAACATCACCTTAAGTTCTCTGGATTTGGGAAGAAGACAAAAAGAATAAATGCAGAGAAAAAGCAAGATAATTTGATTATTGGAGTGCAACATTAGCAAGCTGGCTTCCCTGTGCCTGCTAGGGTTTTATTTGTTTCAGCCATAGTCTAAAGCCTCTATCTGCTTCACTGTGTGTAGCCTTTCCTTACTGGAAAATAAAAATTTTCTCAATGTTTTAAAGAAAATTCACCTTGTTTGATTCTGCATTTCATTCAGTGTTTTGGGGAGCTACAGACAAAGTTTCATGGCACTTACACAACTGGAGAATTCATTTCAGGATATGGTTACCAAGAATGCCATATACCTAAAGTTTACAACTGCCCTAAAGGACACTCAAATTGATACACTAAGAACAACTCAGCTCAGACAAACTGACAGTCTTGTAACAATAAGCCAGTGCACAAGGTGACCACTGGGGTGTGGGAAGAAAATATAGCTTCTAGTTACATTTAATGTAGATTGCATTTTAAAGGTTTTATTATTTATTCACCTTATAATACCTTTCAGTAAATAAACTTAAATTGGAAGAATGTACTAATTTTTTAAAGATAAAGATGAACAAAAATGCCTTGAAAATGACTATAAGAGGTGATTGGAAAGTGTAAGCATTGCATTAAAGAGGTATCAAAGAAAAGAGTAAGAATGAATGCAGAACTGAGTAGGGCTTCATTCACTTCTATTGGCCCTCACAAAGCTGAATGAATCCAAAGGTTACTTTTTTGTCAGATTATTTTCCACTTCTTTAGAGAATATCTGAATAAAATCTGATTGCACTGAGGAAACTTACTGAGGCAGAAGGTCTGAACTCTGCCAATGGTGAATCATTAGTAATTTTACAGTAAAAAACCTTTATAAGCCTAAACAGAGTGATGTTATTTTAAATCAATTCAACTAAATTTTATTTCTAAGAGATGTTCTGCTTAGCAATTAAGGCAGACAAATAAGTGAACAATTAGACTTCTGGAATAAAGTTTTCTGGTATTTACTGGAAAGTGAAAGGCCGACTCTTTGTGACCTCATGGACTATACAGTCCGTAAAATTCTCCAGGACAGAATACTGGAGTGGGTAGCCTTTCCCTTCTCCAGGGGATCTTCCCAACCCAGGGGTCGAACCCAGGTCTCCCTCATTGCAGATGGATTCTTAACCGGCTGACCCACAAGGGAAGCCCTGATATTTACTAAAGTGGAAGTGAAGTCGATTAGTTGTGTCTGACTCTTTGCGACCCGTGAACTGTAGCCTACCAGCTCCTCTGTCCATGGAATTTTCCAGGCAAGAGTACTGGAGTGGGTTGCCATTTCCTTCTCCAGGAGATCTTCCCAACCCAGGGATCAAATCCGGGTGTCTGGGATTGCAGGCAGAAGCTTTACTGTCTGAGCCACCAGGGAAGCCAATATTTACTAAGTACATTGCATTCTGTGAATTATAATTATTTTTTTATCATTCTGCATGAATTTATCACAAGTCTAACCTCAGCATGCAGCAAGATATCCAATACTTCTCTCATTCCCTCTTCTGATTTTGTCACAGGTAAAACTTAGGACATGGCGCTGTGTCTGCTTTGAGTCAGTCCCTTCTCCAGTGTCTGCTCTGCTCACAGTGACTGCTTCCTTTCCCTCCCATCCTGCTGAGGCGGGGTCCCTAGCAGCCATGCTGACTGCCCCACTTCCCTCCCATCCCACTGAGGCTGGGTCCCTGGCAGCCATGGTGAGAACTATAACCTTGTCTTTCAAATAAAGCTTTTATTATCTTTACAGTGCTGACTGCAACATGGTGGAAAGCTATATTCCTCCATGCAGATTAAGGGAGCAGAGGAAATGAATGGCAAAAGAGAAAAAAAAAAAAATGAAACAACACAGAGAGAAGGCGAGGTGGGGACAGCAAGATAATGGATTTTCTCCAGATTCCCTTTTACAGTAGCCAGTAGCCTTGACTTCCCTTGAATTCCCTTGAATCATTACATCCTTGTAATACAGTCCTCTTTATTTTTGTTTTTTAAAAGCTAGCTATGATTGGCTTCAGATGTCAGCAAGCAGAGTCTTAAGGAGCCTACTATGTATATCCTGGTCTTCACAACTGTAGAACATGGAACTATGTGCTGGCAGGGAGAAGGCTGTTCATTCTCCTGTCAGAAATCACGCTGAAAACCCAAATGTGGCCTCTGTTTGGCTTAACTCAGCAGTCACAGTTTCCCGACTGGGTCTTTCACATACCTGTTCATAGTTTGTGTGATTGACAAGATTGTAGTTGCTAAAGGGCTGAAGTCGCTGACTTCATCCTGATGACAGTTCCATTTTAGTGTATCACATGGCCAGACCCTTATTCTCTGTGATTAAACAATTGTATTGCTTTGAATGTGTCTGTAGTTCTGTGGGAGTATTTTTCCAGTGAACTGTGGGCTCTTGGGATTCTTTTTTTTTTCTGCAGAAGTTGAGGAATGGAGATTTGACAGTGGCCAGGCTTGAAGATCATAAGGGTTTCTTCTCTGATGACCAATAGGTGATGATAGCGTCGCACCCTCAGAGGAGCAATAAGTTCCTTATGGGCAACTGGGAGCTCAATTTAGGTGTGACTTGGATACAAAGGAAATTACTTTGTAGTCAGAATGGTGAGGTCTGAACATACTGGTTGCTGCTGCTGCTAAGTCGCTTCAGTCGTGTCTGACTCTGTGCGACCCCATAGACGGCAGCCCACCAGGCTCCCCTGACCCTGGGATTCTCCAGGCAAGAACACTGGAGTGGGTTGCCGTTTCCTTCTCCAATGCATGAAAGGAAAAGTGAAAGTGAAGTTGCTCAGTCGTGTCCGACTCTTAGCAACCCCATGGACTGCAGCCTACCATGCTCCTCCATCCATGGGATTTTCCAGGCGAGAGTACTGGAGTGGGGTGCCATTGCCTTCTCCGGAACATACTGGTTACACTTCTGCAAATAAAAAACTCTGCTTAACTCATCAACAGACAGCTGCTTACATAATTTGATTTGAAGAATACTGCAAGGTTTCTCTCTCCAAAAAAAAATTTCCTCAAGGAGGACATCGCCCACCCCTACAGGAAATTCCAACCCTCTTTGATCAGACAATTTAAGGAGAGCCAGGGTTTGTCCCCAGAAGGTTAGTGCTAAACTGCAGATGTTATCTGGGAGCAGAGGAGAATCCTGAGGGTTCTATTGATCTCATTGTACAATGGCAAGCATTGGTTTATTATTAGACTAACAAACCGTTGCCTAGGAAACTAGAAGAGAGAAGAGGTGGGGTGAAAAGTGCGGGTGAGGGATAAGGTGAGAGGTTGTTATCAAACAGCTTGGGCTAGACATGGATCCTTAGGGCCAAGCATGAAAGGTTGGCACAAGCAGCGCCCACACAATGACCCCATTGTGGTTGGGATGCTAGAGAGACAATGAAAGAAACCAAGGCAGTGTGAAAAACGTCCTGGGTGAGGATACAAAAGCAGAATGTCTCAAAGACCTCAAAGGTTTCCCTTGGCTATCTTGTTGATCAGAACAACCAGCTATTTGAAGAATTTATATTAATACATGAAAATTTTCTCCTGGGTTCCTCAAATAGCCACTATAATTGTAAGACTATAAGACTCAAGCTATAAATTTGTTCTTCTGCTCTTTTTTTCTCCCAAAACATTCAGTTCAGTTCAGTCGCTCAGTCGTGTCCGAGTCTTTGCAACCCCATGAATCACAGCACGAAAGGCCTCCCTGTCCATCACCAACACTTTATGGTGGCTATACACATATAGCCTTGGGACTTCCCTCATAGCTCAGTCGGTAAAGAATCTGCCTGCAGTGCAGGAGACCCAGGTTCGATTCCTGGGTTGGGAAGATCCCCTGGAGAAGGAAATGGCACTCACTCCGGTATTCTTGCCTGGGAAATCCCATGGACAGAGGAGCCTGGCGGGCTACCGTCCATGGGGTCGCAAGAGTCAGACACGACTTAGCGACTAAACCACCACCACCATACACATATTGCTATAGCAGAATCGGTTGTGAACAAATTCACACCCACACTAATTCACTATTGCCCAGAAGTTAACACTGATAGTGGTGAATCTGTCATGTGTTTGGATGGGGGATGCCAGATTTAGCAAATAAAAATATAGGACCTTCAGTTAAACTAGAATTTCAAATTCAAATTTAACTGAATGTTCTCTATTTTACCTGGCAACTCTACTTTGGAACTAATTATTACTGTCTTTTTCTCATAAACTCGTCATAATGGGTTGCCATTTCCTATCTGTGGGTCTGCTGGCAACCCACTCCAGTATTCTTGCCTGGAGAATTCCATGGACAGAGGGCCTGGCGGGCTACGGTCGGTGGGGTCTCACAAAGTTGGACATGATTGAGTGCGCATGCGCACACACAGCACACATGCACATTCAGTTCAGTTCAGTTCAGTCGCTCAGTCGTGTCAGACTCTCCGCGACCCCATGAATCACAGTACGCCAGGCCTCCCTGTCCCTCACCAACTCCCGGAGTTCACTCAAACTCATGTCCACAGAGTCGGTGATGCCATCCAGCCATCTCATTCTCCGTCGTCCCCTTCTCCTCCCGCCCCCAACCTTTCCCAGCATCAGAGTCTTTTCCAGTGAGTCAACTCGTCGCATGAGGTGGCCAAAGTATTGCAGTTTCAGCTTTAGCATCAGTCCCTCCAATGAACATCCAGGATTGATCTCCCTTAGAATGGACTGGTTGGATCTCCTTGCAGTATAAGGGACTCTCAAGAGTCTTCTCCAACACCACAGTTCAAAAGCATCGATTCTTCGGCGATCAGCCTTCTTCACAGTCCAACTCTCACATCCATACATGACCACGGGAAAAATCATTGCCTTGACTAGACGGACCTTGGTTGGCAAAGTAATGTCTCTGCTTTTTAATATACTATCAAGGTTGGTCATAACTTTCCTTCCAAGGAGCAAGCGTCTTTTAATTTCATGGCTGCAATTAGCATCTGCAGTGATTTTGGAGCCCCAAAAAACTAAGTCTGACACTGTTTCCACTGTTTTTCCATCTATTTCCCATGAAGTGATGGGACCAGATGCCATGATCTTTGTTTTCTGAATGTTGAGCTTCAAGCCAACCTTTTCACTCTCCTCTTTCACTTTCATCAAGAGGCTTTTGAGTTCCTCTTCACTTTCTGCCATAAGGGTAGTGTCATCTGCATACATGCACATAGAAGGCAACTAAAACTGGTAATTAAAGATTCAATTCAATTCACAAAACAAATACTGAGCAGGCATTTCCTTTTACAAAGTATTTATTGTGTAGATAAGCTGTGGGGAAATCAAACATGATTAAAATACAGTCACTGTTTCTCATTTGCTTATAAACATGAATGTGAATGACCATCATTACAAGACAGAAGGAAAGATGCCAGAGTGTGTCTTAAGACTCCAGACGAAGGGATGATTAAATCTGATGGAAAGAATTTGGGTAGGATTTTGTGACCAGAGAAGCAAAGAAGGGTATTCCAGGCTCATCGATCAGTAAACATGAGCAAAGACTTGGAGGAATGAATGGTCATAGTACATATTTGAGAAGTGGTGAATAAACCAATGTCTACAGTGCAGAGTGTACAGAGAAATGAGATGAAGTTGATGCTAAAAAGGTAGGTTAGGGTTGGATGGAGAAGAGTCTCAGATGTTATGCTTCAAGTTTCATGGCAAAGATGTGGAGGTGTAGGAAGAGCCTAAGTACTTACTCTGAGAAGGGCATAATCCATCCTGTGTTTCAGGATGAAACGTGTTTAGCAAAATAATAATGATGGTTTGGTGAAGCAAGAGGTTAGAGGCAGAGAGCTAGCTTAGCAGGATGATTGCAATTATTAACAAATGATATCTTATGATTTTAGTAAAAGGTAATCACTCTCTCTTTAATGTACTGAAAAGCCTACTTTCTGCTTTTGAAGTGGCAAAAGAGTCCTTTCATTGCCACCTCTGTTGTTGGTCCTGGCCTCTGAGGTCTCACTCGATCCATATCAGCATTTCTCTCGCTGTAGGGCTTCCCAGGTGGTGCATCCATCTGCCAATACAGGAGATGCAAGAGATGTGGATTCAATCTCTGAGTCAGAAAGATCCCCTGGAGAAGGAAATGGCAACCTGCTCCAGTATTATTCTTGCCTGAAAAATTCCATGGACAGAGGAGGAGCTTGGCAGATTGCAGTCCATGGGGTTGCAAAGATTTGGACACGAAATGGCAACCCACTCCAATGTTCTTGCCTGGAGAATCCCAGGGATGGGGGAGCCTGGTGGGCTGCCATCTATGGGGTCGCACAGAGTCAGACACGACTGAAGTGACTTAGCAGCAGCAGCAGCAGAGCACAGCACAACACAGCATAGCTGGCAGCTCTGTGGATCACAGGCTGCAACACTTCCCTACACGTCTAAGTGGGGCACAGGCCTGTTCCTGGGATAACATATTCCTGGACATCTATGGACTCACCACTCTGTTCCCAAGTAAAGGGATGTTCTTGTGATGGTTACAGGGACCGGGAGAGTCATGGATAGATTACTATCCAAGAACATCTTCCTTCCATAAATTTGTGATTTCAGGTTCTTTATAGAAGTGTTACTTTTATTTTACAATTAAGCATGTATCTTCAGAGTAATAATAATGAAATCTTAATTTGAGTTTTTGTATTGACCACATTTATATCTGTAATAGATAAAACAAATCAATATACATAATTATAACTAAAACTCATTGGATACAATATTTTGCTGTATTAATACCATTAAAAATGACATTTTAATTTATTAATTTGGTAAAGATTAAGAATAAATTATACCAAATGCTGGTTTTGATATAGTCTTCAGTTCAGTTCAGTTCAGTCGCTCAGTCGTGTCCGACTCTCCGCGACCCCATGCTAATAAGATGAAAATTGGTAAGACTTGTATGGAAGGCCATTTTTCAGTGACTGAAAGTTTCATGCTCCAGAATTTCTAAGTTATATGTGAGGGAATTCATGCCAAAGAAATAATTTTAAATATATACAAAGCTTATGGTATAATTATATTCACTGCAATGTTACTATTGGGAAATGAAAAAGACCTAACTGCTTAACAATAAGAGATTTGTGAATTGTTTTTTTGAAATTTACTCTACAAGGATATTTGGTTAGGAGAATAGAAAGTTATAACTTTCTTGTTCATTCTTTAAATTTCTTTGAAAAGTTATCAAAACATTTTAAAATGTTCCCTGTGTTAACTAAAACACTACTTAACTTATTTTTCTTTATACTCTACCCAAACAGTGGAAAATAAATATGGTTAAAGATATAGCAGTTAATTTTTTGTTTCTTCAATTAGCAGTCATTATTCTTCAAAGCATAAATGTTAGGAACTATTATATAAGTATTTGTATTTATGTAATTAAACCCATCAGATAAGTCATATTATTAATTATTTCTTCTCTTGGAATCTTTTCCTGTAGGTTTGGTTTAGGCTGCAGTAAGCCAGTTTTTTTTTTTTTTAATCTTTTTTCTTTAAAATTTGCTTTATTTTTGAATGAGAAAAGAAATTTGAGTATCTAGCCAACTCATTAAATTCTTTTTCCTTTGCGTAAAAGAAATACCAAGAAAATTTTTTTTTGAATTCTATTGCTGATTTAATTTTCTCCTATTGAGTCTTTAGCTTTTATTCCCCTCTCAACATACAAATTTGGTTTCATTTAGTGTTTTCGAGTCTAGTGGGCTCTTAGTCTAAATTTTTTTTATCTACCTGACAGTCAAAAGAACTCCTGGTTTCTATAAGGATTAAGTCAGGAAGCAGTTTTTAACTACAACAAATTGAAACGTTTGCACAAACGTTTGTTGCTTTTATAAGTGATGGGAAACTTCAAATTTGATTACAAGCAACCTTTGGCTTCCTATCTGTTCAACAATAGGCCATGTTGTTAAGGGCAATTTCCATGCACAGCATGTGGGTCCCATTTTTTCATCCTTAGACATGGTTGTTTACTGTTCAGCACTGTTTATGCATTTTAATCAGGCTTTTTCAGTCTCCCTTAATAAATCACTACAAAGCGAATGTACCAAAACAAGAACTATTATGCAGTATTGCTTGCCCTTACACATTATTTGCTGCCCTGGAGTTTCACTCAGTACCCAGATTTAAAAAATAATGACCACAAGAACAAAATCCATAGCTAAGAGTATTATATTTGGAATTGCAACATTTCTGGCTAAATACCCTCTTAGAGCGCCATTCTTTAACAGTAGGAGCCTGACTTTAAAATTCAGTTCAAGCAAGAATGACTTAACAATTGGAACCTGCCATCAGTCTTGGGGACTGAAAGTCTTTCTGATGGGATGAAGCTGACAGCCTAGTTCCTGCCTGGCAGGCATTCACATGAAATGTGCCTGTATTAGTACAGATAAATGTTTAGACATTCAGGTATCTTGCTGTCTGAGAAGAGTATTACCGGTTAAGGCAATGGTAAGCAGAAGAAAAGGGAGTTTTCAGGCATTTATGCCTGAGTGAGAAAAAACAATGGCGTGTTAGCATCATCTGGCAAGCAGGCAAAAGAAACAGTGTGGCCTATCTCTCTTCCCTCTTTAAAGCTAAACTTTTATTTGCTTCTAAACAAAGACAAAAGTACAAATTTTCCTCCAAGAATTTTTTTTTGTTGTTGAATTAAGTAGGTTTTCTTAACTTTGGTTTCCAGCATCAAAGACAGGTTATAATAAGTTATAATATTTTAAAGCCCAGGCCAGAGCTAACAAAGCCTTAAAGGAAAAAGAAAGCAAGGAGCATTGTACAATGTAGATTTGTATTTCATTTTAAAACATGACAGCACTTAGAATTTAGATCCACTTATGTATTTTAGAATAGTCACTGGAAAATTAACAGCATAAATACGTATTACAATTTCTTGGAGACTCAGGAGGAAAGTTTATCAAAAATAGGAATTCCCAGAAAATGTTTTAAATGAATAGATGGTCCCCAAACCAATTATTATTTGGAAATGTGGATGCTAACCTACTTTGCAAAATATCTTGTATTTCCCTTTGACATCACTGTGTAAAATCCACTGGAGTCCCATGGAATGCAGCAGAGGCAGGTGCTGTGCATAATTCCTTACAAACCCAGCCAGCCGAAGTGCTGTTTTGGACATGGTCTGTAGAGAATATTTTATGAGTGAGAAATCGAACTGTCATGTGTTTAATTAAGAGGGAGAATAAAGTGTTTAAGGACTTTTTCTGAAATTATTCATCATGAAAGCGACAGCCACACTTTTAGAGGTGTTCTGACTTAAATTCCTGTGCATCCAATGGTATAGTACAAAAAAGTTTTCCACCTGAAAAACAGAAACTTGGCATTTAATTGACAAGTTTTCTAAATTGTAGCAAAATCTCCAGAAATTTACTCTTTACGTCTTTCTTTTTGACTATAAATTTTTAGTTTTTTTTTTCCCAAATAATTTTTTTTCCCCCTCCAGCCCAGGTCCTAAAGCATTCATTCTTTTCCTCAAGATGTCCTCCTGGCTGCTGGTTGCAGTAGGGATAAAGTAACCTGGAAAATATCTTTTCACAACAACTCAATTTGTCTTTCAGGAAATTCATCACAATTCTCTTTATTTTTTTGTCCATAGAACTTTGAAGCACAGACTTTTAACTCGTGACCCTGATTCACCCCCTTCTCTTCAGTAATAAACGCACTTATGCATGGGTAAAGGACTAACTACATTTCCCAGTCTTCTGTGGCTAGGTGTGATGATGTGACTATGTTCCAACCACTAAAAGACAAACAGGAGTATTGTGTAGACTCTCCAAGAAGTCTTCCTAAAAGGAAGGAGTTTCTTTAGCCTCCATGTTCACCCCCAAATCCAACTGCTTAGAATATACATGTGATGTTGGAGCTCTAGCAGCCATATGGACCCTGAGGGTTAGAATCACATCCTATAGATGGCAGAGTGGTGAATTGCAAGGATTCTGCGTCTTGGATAACTTTATGGAACTATGATTCCAGTCATGAGCAGTGTTAGGTTTTTCTGTTATACACAACTGAAATAATCCTAATGGGTACACCTAACTGAAGTAGGGGGAAGTTTTTTTAAATGGTGATTTTGATATAATTAGAAGAAATTTATTAAACTATTTTTTTAAAATGGTCATAAAAAAAGACAGCTTAACACAGATGGAATTTTTATGCTCAGGAATTTTGTTTTTGAGTATGTGTTTTTGATAGCTAAGTATCTGTTTGAACCTGTAAATGTTTATGATTTGGACAAATTCTCCCTCTGGCCTATGTTAAAGTAATTGATTGGCCAACTATATAGAATTATTGGAATAAGACTTTGAATCTAATGCTGCCAGACATCTGGGGACCATGTTGGAGATTTTGGGTTTATATCTGGTTTGGTAAGTACAAAGCATTTCTTTAAAGTTCTGCTTGCCTTAATAGTTCTGTCTTGGACTGCTCAGGGCTAAAAAGAAACACATTTCCCAAATATATTAATCAGAATGATGTTATGATTATTTTATTATTATTATTGCAACATTTATTGAGCACTTACTACATATAAATACTTTATGAAGCACTTTATCTGTATGATTTTATTTAATTCTTTCATCTATAAGATAGAGATATCATTGTTTTTATCATTTTACAGCTGAGGAGATCAAAGCCCAGATCAGCAGTTTTAGGGAATGGAAGACAGGCAATTTAGATTTATCTCAGACAACTGGAAAAGTTGGGAGGAACCCCCAAAATGTTTGCTTGAACATAACATTGCTGATACTGTTCATGGGGTTCTCAAGGCAAAAATACTGAAGTGGTTTGCCATTCCCTTCTCCAGTGGACTGCATTTTGTCAGAACTCTCCACCAAACCCACTCGTCTTGGGTGGCCTTAAATGGCATGGCTCATAGTTTCATTGAGTTAGACAAGGCTGTGATCCATGTGATCAGATTGGTTAGTTTTCTGTGATTGTGGTTTTCAGTCTGTCGGCCCTCTGATAGAGAAGGATATACAAAAAAGATCTTCACAACCCAGATAATCACGATGGTATGATCACTCACCTCAAGCCAGACATTCTGGAATGCGAAGTCAAGTGGGCCTTAGGAAGCATCATTATGAACAAAGCTAGTGGAGGTGATGGAATTCCAGTTGAACTATTTCAAATCCTAAAAGATGATGCTGTGAAAGTGCTGCACTCATTATGCCAGCATATTTGGAAAATTCATAAGTGGCCACAGAACTGGAAAATTTCCATTTTCATTCCAATCCCAAAGAAAGGCAATGCCAAAGAATGCTCAAACTACTGCACAATTGCACTCATCTCACACGCTAGTAAAGTAATGCTCAAAATTCTCCAAGGCAGGCTTCAACAGTACATGAACTGTGAACTTCCAGATGTTCAAGCTGGATTTAGAAAAGGCAGAGAAACCAGATCAAATTGCCAACATCTGTTGGATTATCAAAAAGGCAAGAGAATTCTAGGAAAATATCTACTTCTGCTTTATTGACTATGCCAAAGCCTTTGACTTTGTAGATCACCACAAACTGTGAACACTTCTTAAAGTGATGGGAATACCAGACCACCTGACCTGCCTCTTGAGAAATCTGTATGCAGGTCAGGAAGAAAGTTAGAACTGGACATGGAACAACAGACTGGTTCCAAATAGGAAAAGGAGTACATCAAGGCTGTATATTGTCACCCTGCTTATTTAACTTATATGCAGAGTACATCATGAGAAACACTGGGCTGGAGGAAGCACAAGCTGGAGTCAAGATTGCCTGGAGAAATATCAATAACCTCAGATATGCAGATGACACCACCCTTATGGCAGAAAGTGAAGAAGAACTAAAGAGCCTCTTGATGAAAGTGAAAGAGGAGAGTGAAAAAGTTGGCTTAAAACTCAACATTCAGAAAACTAAGATCATGAAATCTGGTCCCATCACTTCATGGAAAATAGATGGGGAAACAGTGGAAATAGTGACAGACTTTATTTTGCGGGGCTCCAAAATCACTGCAGATGGTGACTGCAGCCATGAAATTAAAAGACGCTTACTCTTTGAGAGAAAAGCTATGGCTATCCTAGATAGCATACTAAAAGTGGAGACATTATTTTGCCAACAAAGGTCCATCTAGTCAAAGCTATGATTTTTCCAGTAGTCATGTATGGATGTGAGAGTTGGACTATAAAGAAAGCTGAGCACTGAAGAATCGATGTTTTTGAACTGTGGTGTTGGAGAAGATGTTTGAGGGTCCCTTGGACAGCAAGGAGATCCAACCAGTCCATCCTAAAGGAAATCAGTCCTGAATGTCCATTGGAAGGACTGATGTTGGAGCTGAAACTCCAATACTTTGGCCACATGGTGTGAAGAACTGACTCATTTGAAAAGACCCTGATGCTGGGAAAGATTGAAGGCAGGAGGAGAAGGGAATGACAGATGAGATGGTTGGATGGCATCATTGACTCAATGGACATGAATTTGAGTAAATTCTGGGAGTTGTGATGGACAGAGAGGCCTGGCGTGCTGCTGTCCACGAGGTTGCAAAGAGTCAGACACGACTGAGCAACTGAACTGAACTGTACATTGCTGATGAGGTAGTGAATAATTATAGGCCCCCAAACCAGAAGAAGACAAAAATAGAGAAATATGAGTTTAGTATTTGAGGAAAGGGTATACAAGAAGATGGGAACAGTTCCCCGGCTGGAGCTTTAAAGTTTGCGAAGGATGGCTGAGGAATACTTTTCATAGGTTCTTAGCACTAGGGCAACAGAAGTTGGAGTTAAGGACCTGTTAATGTTGAGTGCTCAGGTGAATACTTTGGCTTGGGACACTGAAGGGCTACACTCTACTAAAAAAGGTGAACCATAAGAAATCCAGCCCTGACATCTATGTGTCCTAGAGAATTTCAGTTCTTGAAGTTGATTAAAGGTAATTCTCGATTGCTAAAATCCTTAGGTGCCTGGCAAAAGCAGATGGAAAATCCTCTCTGGAGAATAACATTATCCCAAGTCTCAAAATCATTTCATAAACAAATTTTTATACACAATGTGTGGTACACAATAAAAGATAACATGACACAAAATGAGCTAGTTAGCAAAGAGAGAATTAGTAGAAACAACAGACCAAAAAAAAAATAATAATAAAAAAACCCAGAACCCCAGAAACTTCATATATTAAGTTAATAAGACACTGTTTTTAAAATAACTTCCTTGCCAAGTTCAAGGATATAAAAAATAAAATAAAAAAACTCAGTTGATAGCTGCTGCTGCTAAGTCACTTCAGTCGTGTCTGACTCTGTGTGACCCCAGAGACGGAAGCCCACCAGGCTCCCCCATCCCGGGGATTCTCCAGGCAAGAACACTGGAGTGGGTTGCCATTTCCTTCTCCAGTGTGTGAAAGTGAAAAGTGAAAGTGAAGTTGCTCAGTCGTGTCCGACCCTTAGCGACCCCACGGACTGCAGCCTACCAGGCTCCTCCATCCATGAGATTTTCTAGGCAAGAGTACTGGAGTGGCTTGCCATTGCCTTCTCCATCAGTTGATAGCGAGAACTACCAAAAAATGGACATTTACCCCTACAAAATATCCTTATCCAAATAATTTTATAAGTAAAAAATACGGCAATTAAAATCAAGAAGTTAATGAACTGATTAAACAGTGTATTATACACAAATGAAGAAAGAATTGGTGAACTGAAAAGAGAGTTCCGAAGAAAATATCCAAACTTCAGATGGAGAGATAAGGCAAAAGGTGATGAAAAGGAAAAGGAGAAAAGAAACACAAGGATAGAATGTAAGGGTCTAATCTATATTTAAGTGGAGTACCAGAAAGAGATAAGAAAATGGAAAGAAGCAATATTTGAAGACAGAATGGCTGACTTTTTCCAAAAGTTGCTGAAAGACAACAAAGAATTAAGAAAGAGCAACAGGTTTAAGAAACTGGATATAACTGGATTCAAGATAAATAAAATGATATTCATATCTGGATAAATCATAATAGAATTGAAAAAACAAACAATTAAAATGAAGAAAAACAGCCAGGGGAAAAAAAGATAACCCCGAAAGTAGTAAGAGTCTGAGATGTGATCTATCGAGTCTAACAGTGAAAAATCAGATGGCAATTGTATGAAACCTCTAATGTGCCAATCTAGAATAATTTACCCAATCAAAATATCCTTCCATAGTAAAGATAAAATTTTAAAAATGGAGAGAACTTATTACCAGCAGATTCATAGTATATGAAACCTGAAACTTCCTTTAGGAGGAAGGAAAGTGATGGTAAATAGAGAGTCAGAGACTAAGGAAGAGAAAAAGGAGAATAGAAATGGTAAAAATTTGGATAAATATAAGTAAATACTAACTGTATAAAATAATTATCATGACTCAAGTAATTAAAAATATATATGGAGTTGAAACATGACAGTTTCATATATAGCATACATATTGGGAACAGTTAACGGTGTTCAGTATTCCAAGATTGTTTCATTATCTCAGAAGGGAGTAAAAGCATCAACTAAGACTAGATTTTGATAAATTATGTATGAACGTTGAAACCTCTGAAAAATCACTAAAGAATAACAAAAGACAGTAGAACTAATTTCCAAGCTAGTTGAGGAAAACTATGAAATAATAAAAATAATTGATCCAAAATAAAGGAAGAAAGGAGAGAAGGAACATAGAAGAGACAAGATGAATAGAAAAACTGAGTAAAATGGCATATTTTTATTTAAGTAAACCATGCTTACCTTAAGTGGTAATGGACTGAACATCCCAATTAAAAGAAAAATATTGTCAGGCTGAATTAAAATATACAACTATGTATCTTTATAACAGATTTATCTAAAGCATGTATACTATATATTCAGAAAACTTAAAGGTAAAAGAACAGAAAAGGCTCATTTTTACAGAAAGATAAACAATTATAAAGATGCATGAAATTAATAGTGACATCAGGAACTTCTCTGGTGGTCCAATGGTTAGGAGTCTGTGCTTCAGAGGGTGTGCAGGTTCAGTCCCTGGTCAGGAAACTAGGATCCCATATGTTGTGTGGTATGGCTAAAAAAGAGTGATCTCAAAATATACAAAGAAAAAAGTTGACAAAACGACTGGAAGAAAACCCACACTTATAATGAGTAACTGTTATAAGAGAGCAAGCAAAACATAAAACAATATGAAGCAAGGATATAGAAGAATTGAACAACACAATTAACAATATAGACATGATGGAAATAGATGTAACACTACCCACTGCAGAATGCACGTTATTTTTAATCACACACGGAATGTTTACAGATTGACCATACACAAGCAAATTTCAAAAAATTTCAAAGGATGTTTTCACACCAAAATCAAGTAAGCTAAAAAATATGATGAAAAGATAATTTGAAAATCCAAACATATTAGGCAACTAAAAATACACTTGTAAGTAATTAATATGTCAAAAAATAAATTATAATACATTGGAAATTAGAAAATATTTTTAAACTTAAAACTTTCGGTAAAAGCAGTGGTTAGAAAATATGCAGTCTTAAAATGCAAAATACTTTGAAAAAACTCTGAAATTCATGACCTAAGAATCTATCTTAAGAAGTTAGAAAATGAATAGCAAAATTAACTCAAAGAAAGTAAATAGTAGGAAATAAAATAGAAGCAGAAACTAAAGAAGCAGAAAGCAAAAAGATTAGGAAAAAATGTAAAAGATTTAACTAATATGCTAAGAATAAAAAGAGCACAGTTTTGCAAATCATGCAGATATAAAAAAGATAGTAAAAGGGTTTTAAAAATAATTTTATACCAGTATGGTAACAAATGAGGGGAAATAGGTATCAACACATTTCTGAAAAACATATTTAGTTCAGTACTGACCCAAAAAGAAAATTTGAATATTCTTACAATTGTTTAAAAAATTAATTTAAAACTCAAAATTTTCCTACAAACAAAACTCCAGGCCCACATAGCATAAATGGCAAATTCTAAAATATATTTAAAGAAGAAACAGTTCCAGTTTTGCAAAACTCTTCCGGAAAAGTAGAAAAACACTTTTGTGAACTCATTTCAACAAGTTAGTATAACTTCAATCCAAAAGTCTGACAAGGACATTTTGAGAAAGGAAGATTAAAAGTCAATCTTATTTATAAACATGGATGGACATAACAAATCAAATTCAACAATAATATCCAAAATATATAATAGATTAATTATATCATAAACCAGTTGGGTCTTCAAAAATTCTAGATTAGATACAATAATGAATTAGTATAATTTGTCGCATTAATGAAGTAAAGGAGAAAAATATCATTGCAATAGATGTAGAAAAATGCAGCTTCCATTATAATTAAAAAATTATTTTAGTAAACTAGGAATGGTTTATTGATAGAGGGTTTCTAAAAACCCTTAGAGATATCATCAAATTTGATGATAGTTAAATGTTGAAAGCTTTCTCTTAAAATGAAAAACAAGACAAGGGTATCTGCTTACCATTGTGTCTAATATTGAATTGGAGAGTATACTAGGGAAACTCTTATGTGTATGTAACAGAAGGCCCTATAAAATATGGGTTAAATCATGAGAAAAAAATTTTAATCTAACATAACAGTTCAGTTCAATTCAGTCACTCAGTCATGTCCGATTCTTTGCGACCCCAGGGACTGCAGCACGCCAGGCTTCCCTGTCCATCACTAACTCCCACAGTTTATTCAACTCATGTCCATTGATTTGGTAATGCCATCCAACCATCTCATCCTCTGTCATCCTCTTCTTCTGCCTTCAATCTTTCCCAGCATCAAGGTCTTTTCCAGTGAGTCAGTTCTTCACATCAGGTGGCCAAAGTTTTGGAATTTCAGCTTCAGCATCAATCCTTCCAGTGAATATTCAGGGATGATTTCCTTTAGGATGGACTAGTTGGATCTCCTTGCTGTCCAAGGGACTCTCAAGAGTCTTCTCCAACACCACAATTCAGAAGCATCAATTCTTTGGTGCTCAGCTTTCTTTAACATAACAGGAACTCTGCTAAAAAGTGCCTGGATTTTCCCAGAGGCTTAGTAATGTCATAAAGGATCCAAACTCTTTCTCCTCTGTTCCCCTCAGGTTGGTTCTTTGGCTTACCCTTTCATATTTTGCAAGATGGATGCCACAACTTCAGGCATCAGAGATAGAACAATATTTGGCCAAAGAAGAACTGCATTACATTCATTACCATTGACTCTCTATTTAACAGAGAGGGAAACCTGTCCTAACATATCTCTAGCAGGCTTTCTTTACAGCCCATTGGATAGCGTTGGATCACAGGCCAATACCTAACTTCAAGGGAAGCCACAAGAATCATCAGTACTTTTTGGCCTCTATAGGGATGTTAAGGCTCTGTCAACCAGAAAAAGGCAAAGGAGAATAGGTAGAGAATGTCTTTTGTATAGTGAACAATAATGTCTGCCATAGACAGCTTAAGTAACTCACCCAAGGTCACATTTCTAGTAAGTGGCAGTGCTGGGATTTGAACTCAAGCAGCCTGACACACTCTGAAAGCCCATACATTCTTGGCCTAGTATATGACTGAAAACAGTGTACTTTAACTTAATTCTTAATTCAGAACCCATAAAATCATCTGAATACATTGACTCTCAGTGCCACCCTCAAAGTCTGTATAGTACTCTATTCAGTATTCACAGAAATTAATTGACAGTCATTGAAAAGCTTAAATAAGCTAAAATTCATCTGTTTTTCACAGAAAAGTTTTAATTTCACAGAGAACTTTTTTAGAAATAATTATTTATAACATTTGGGAATTTTAAAATCAATCTATTATGTGTTTGAAAGAATGTGAGAACAGCTCATCAACTTTGAAAAGCAGTAATATGCACACAAATCACATAAAAGGTTTATAATAAGATTAAGTATCACTAAGCAGAAAAAGAAACACAAAATACAAGCACACATTTAAAAATAAAATGGGTACATCTTAAAATAAATCTTTTCAGCAAAGTTAAAGTAGTCGAAGATGCTTATGTAGTAAAAAAAGTTTTAAAATAGTGAAATCATATTTTCACTTTATAGAACACAAAATTATATGAATACTATCAAAATTACATTACAATAGAACAATTGTACCTATTTATCACCTGTTGTAATAAAAGCAGATACAGTTAACTGATTTAAAATACCATCAAGTAGTTTTAATTATATAAACAAAAATTAGTTTCTATAAACATGCGTGTGTGCAGGTACATATTAAAAATTGGTAAGCAAAATAACTTCATGAAATTAAGTTACTCTTGGCCCTAATTATTACTATGAGGCCAGGATCTTTTAGCTTCCATACTCTATAGTTGTATTTTTATATTGAAACAAGACCACATATTGCAATAAATAATAATCTTTTTCCAATTTCCAGTACAACTTGGGCAGTATTTTTATCTTTATATCTTTGTGGGTATTTCTATGGTTTACAAATCAAAAATGACTATCAGCTCTATGCTGTCTATCCCCCAAAGGCACTGGCCAGTCTTGCTTGAAATGAGGGAGAATGGGGTAGAGACAGGAGGACTACCTGTACCTGGGTCCCTGCAGGTTATTTACTACCATCGTAGTACAGTGCTGAAATCTGCATGCCCCAGGGTGAATAAAGGGGAGAATTCAGTAAATGGATCAGTGCATTGCTATTGACCTTTGACAACAGTTCTGGGTACTATGGAGAAGAGAAACCACCCTATATCTGTGGTTCAGGAGCTCACAATCTATTGTGGGAGACATAATAATATATAAGTGAATAGGTAAGTGGCAGATTACATTAGGCAATTATAGTGATATGTGGAGAAATGAATCCTGACTTGGTAAGAACATGGGGAAATTTCCTAGAAGCAGCAGGAGAGAGTAGTGATAAAGCCATCACTTGTCACTTTCACACATTGGAGAAGGAAATGGCAACCCACTCCAGTGTTCTTGCCTGGAGAATCCCAGGGATGGCGGAGCCTGGTGGGCTGCCGTCTATGGGGTCGCACAGAGTCGGACACGACTGAAGCGACTTAGCAGCAGCAGCAGCAGCAGCATGCAGTAAGATCAGTTTGAACCAACAAGTATATTCGTTAGTGGAAGGTTTTAAATTGAATTGGGTAGAAGATTTCAGAGGAGTATGTTTGAGATCAGACTGGAAAGGTAGGAAACAAACTCCTTACTAAAATATCAATAACCTCAGATATGCAGATGACACTACCCTTATGGCAGAAAGTGAAGAGGAACTCAAAAGCCTCTTGACGAAACTGAAAGAGGAGAGTGAAAAAGTTGGCTTGAAGCTCAAGATTCAGAAAACAAAGATCATGGCATCTGGTCCCATCACTTCATGGGAAATAGATGGGGAAACAGTGAAAACAGTGTCAGACTTTATTTTTTGGGGCTCCAAAATCACTGCAGATGCTGATTGCAGCCATGAAATTAAAAGACGCTTGCTCCTTGGAAGGAAAGTTATGACCAACCTTGATAGTATATTAAAAAGCAGAGACATTACTTTGCCAACCAAGGTCCGTCTAGTCAAGGCAATGATTTTTCCTGTGGTCATGTATGGATGTGAGAGTTGGACTGTGAAGAAAGCTGATCGCCGAAGAATCGATGCTTTTGAACTGTGGTGTTGGAGAAGACTCTTGAGAGTCCCTTATACTGCAAGGAGATCCAACCAGTCCATTCTAAAGGAGATCAACCCTGGATGTTCATTGGAGGGACTGATGCTAAAGCTGAAACTGCAATACTTTGGCCACCTCATGCGACGAGTTGACTCACTGGAAAAGACTCTGATGCTGGGAAAGGTTGGGGGCGGGAGGAGAAGGGAACTACGGGGAATGAGATGGCTGGATGGCATCACCGACTCTGTGGACATGAGTTTGAGTGTACTCCGGGAGTTGGTGATGGACAGGGAGGCCTGGTGTGCTGTAATTCATGGGGTCGCGGAGAGTCGGACACGACTGAGCGACTGAACTGAATTGAAATCCCTTTTATTAATATGTCATATTTCCCCAATTGAAATTATCACTAGAAGTCTAAGCCCTTAAGGTCTTCCTGTGTTGCCCGAACACTTGCTGTCCCTGTACATCCAATAGTCTAACCCAAATCCCACCCATCCTTGATCTCCAAATCCTTCCATGATGTCCTTTGGAGCTTCTCATTGCCATCAGCAAAGTCCCCTCTATCCTTGATTTCTTTCCCCGAAGCCTCCATACACATACTTGCTCTAACACAAACCTTTTACTTCTCTAAGAGCAGAGCATCACCCAAGCCTTCTCAAGCAATGGCTGCTCCCACCTCCATCTTGAAAATCACTGGCCTGAAAGTGAGATGGTTGCCCTTTTACTCCTTTTTGTTATTTCCCAACAACCATTCTTACCTCCTTGCTTAAAAATTCCTCTTCCTTTGATGAATTATATTGGTTTATCACCCTTCACTCCACCACACTGCAGACATCCATGATCCTTCTGGTCACTTTTCCTTATTCACTGAAGATTTTAGCACATCCCTCACTGCTTTTCAAACGACTGCTCATGAATCAATGAACTGTCATCATTTTTGGTCATTTCTGTTTCCCCACGACTGTTTCATCCCAAATCCTGAAATTGCAGTTCCTCCCCGACCTTCTTCCTGCCTGTGCTCTTGTCTTCACTCCTCCTGGTACCTACTTCCATAGAACTTGTCATTATCATGCAACGATGACCACCACCATCACCACCATCCAACCCATCTTATTAATCAGTTTAGGCCTCTGTAACAGAATGCCATAGACTGGGTGGCTTAGACAAAAACATTTATTTCTCACAGTTTGGAGGCTGTGAAGCTCAAAGTCAAGTCCCAGATCAAGGTAGATCCAGTGTTTGGTGAGGGCACTCTTTCTGGTTTGCAGAAGCCATCTTCCTCTTGTGTCCTCACATGGCTGAGAGAAAAACCATCTCTCTGGAGTCTCTTCTTATAAGGATACTCATCCAATTCAGGAGGGCTCCATCTTCATGACCTAATTCATTTCCAAAGTCTCTACCTCCTAATACAATTACATTGGGAGTTGGGATTTCAAAGTATGGATTTTGAGGGGACACAGCATTCAGTCTGTAGCACTCCCAACAGCAAGTGTCCTACTCTCTAGAGAGTACCACTTAATTTCCCTTTAGTTCAGTTCTTCAAACACTAAGATTTTCACAATTCTTTGAGCCCATCGGGACTTTTTTGAGCCCATTGACCTCACCAACTTTTTCAGTTCATCACCCGCCCTATGTACTTGCAACTCTTTTTACTCAGCTTAGGTTCCATTGTTAATTATTATAATAAGTCCCTTCAATCTAAACTCAGCTTCTTGCCCATCTGTCCCCCTGCTGTATTCACTGGGATAAAACTACAAACCATGTTTAAATCCAATTCTCCATCTTCTCTGCTCCTGGTGCAGCTAAACCCAAAATCACACAGAATGCTCTCATTTTATTTATTTTTTTTAGTTGATTTGCAGTGTTGTATTTGTTTCAGGAGTACAGCAAAGCGAATTAGTACACACAGGGCATCTGGAAGGGCAGACCCTGGGGACCACATACAGTGGCTTCTATGAAGCGACTCAGCATGTCTTCCCTGAAACAGCTTCCTGAGATAACGGGGTGTGGAACTTTCCCATTTTTCTTTTTTTTTTTTTATTGGAGGCAAATTACTTTACATTAATATATTGGTTGATTTTGCCATACATTGACACGAATCCGCCCCGGGTGTACATGTGTTCCCCTTCTTGAACCCCACTCCCACCTCCCTCTTCCCCATATCCTCCCTCCAGGTCATCCCCATGCACCAGCCCCAAGCATCCTGTATCATGCGTCGAACCTGGACTGGTGATTCATTTCACATATGATAATATACATGCTACAATGCCATTCTCCCAAATCATCCCACCTTCACCCTCTCCCACAGAGTCCTAAAGACTGTTCGATACACCTATGTCTCTTTTGCTGTCTTGTATACAGGGTTAAGGTTACCATCTTTCTAAATTCCATATATATGCGTTAGTATGCTGTATTGATGCTTTTCTTTCTGGCTTACCTCGCTCTATAATAGGCTCCAATTTCATCCACCTCATTAGAACTGATTCAAATGCTCTCATTTTAAATTTACAACCACAAATCTTAAGTGGGATCTCCCACATCTGTCAATTCACTTCCTTATTTTCTGAGAATACTTTACAAAAAAAACCAGTTTCCTTTGTCCTCAAATGTAAAACTGACTCCTGCTCCACTCATTCACTGTTGGTATCTTTATTTATTTCATTATATGGAAAAGTAATTGATTAAGAACTTATTTGAAATCTACTAACCAATCACATTTGCACTTACAGCTTTTGCCTTTCCACCTGTTGAAATGGATTAATTGTCTACATTCCTATGTAAGGCCAAGTAATCCGGTCATACATGGACCAGTAGCCCAGGTACGCAGGTGAGGATCTTCTCACCTACCCTCAGACTTAGCTTCTGTCATTAGCCCTTCTTTTTTCTGAATTATCACTTTTTCCTTAACACTTTTCTTATTCTTATTAGTGCCTTAGAAAATGAAGCAAAATGAAAAACCCTACACATTCCCATTCAGATACTGCTCCATCACTCTGCTCCCCTTTATAATAAAATTCTTCGAGATTTCCTTAAATGCATTGCCACTCCTTCATCTCCTATATTCTTTTTTTAAAAATTGAAGTATAGTTGATTTACAATGTTGTGTTAGTTTCAGGTATACAGCAAAGTTATTCAGTCATATATATTCTTTTTCAGATTCTTTTCCATTACACATTATTACAGAATATTGAATAGAGTTCACCGTGCTATGCAGTAGGTCCTTGCTGGTTATCTATTTTACATACGGCAGTGAATATCTGTTAATCCCAGACTCCTGATTTCTCCCTCACCCTTTCTACTTTGTTAAGCATAAGTTTGCTTTCTATCCATGAGTCTATTTCTATTTTGCAAATGAGTTCATTTGCATCATTTTTTAATATTCCACATATAAGTGATATCATATGGTGTTTTTCTTTCTCTTTCTTCACTAAATATGATAATCTCTGGTTCCACCCATGTTGCTGCAAATGACATTACTTCATTCTTTTTTATGGCTGATTTATATTCTATTATATATATATATATACACACACACACACATATACCACATCTTTCTTATACATTCATCTATTGGTGGACATTTAAGTTGCTTTCATGTCTTAGCTTCTATAAATAGACTTCTATATTCTTTGACCCATTACAATCACTCTTTAGTCTTCATGTCTAGGCTAAAATAATAATAGTTAAGGTCCTTACAAACTCAGTTTTGTCAAATGTAGTCATTCCTTTTAAAAAGTGTATCTTCAATTTAAAAAGTAAGGAGAACTTGGCAGTAGAGTTTAGCTGAGAAGAGCCTGCTACTAAGTATGATTCATGAACAAGCAATATCTACATCACTTGGGATCCTACTAGAAGGGCAGATTCTCATGTCCCATCTAAGACCTTGGGCAACCTCTCTGAGCCTCAGTTTATCTCTAAAATGGATAAGAGTCAAGTCTCGATCCCTGTCTTACTCAGTCTTGCTGCAGAAACTGACTGGTTGGTTCTTTCTTCTTCAATTGCTTTGTTTACTTGGCTTCTAGGATGACACATAGCCCTAGTTTGCCTCTAACCTTAACTGCAACTCTTGGTCAGACTCTTTTGAACTCTTCTACTTCTTGACCTGTAATTGTTACAGTGCTTATGATATTCTTTTTCACAGTTGTCCTAACCATCATGAACACACAAACTATAAATATTTTCATTGGTCTGTATCCCGTGCCTTTGTTGGTTTTCTGTGAGCTGTGGTTTCTGGGAAGTGAGCAGCTCTCATTCCTGTGACTCTTGTAACCCAGTCATCCGTGTGCCTCCTTCATGAGGATCCAGTGCGGCTGTGGTGCTCTCATCCCTCTGATAGGAACTCTAACTCGGTGTAAAGCCCCAAAGGCCTGTTACTTATTTTTATGTTATATTGTACTATATTTTATTTACAGTGTTGTGTTTGTTTCAGGTGTATAGCAAAGTGATACAGTCATATATATATATGAATTAACAAAAGCAGTTCCCGTCTAAAAAAATAAATAAATAAATATTTTCATGAAGTGATTCCTGAAGTCTCTGGATCATCACCTGAAGCTTCAGGAAATATTGTCTATTTGCTTCTTCATGTGTGTGAGTATGTGTGTGTGTGTGTGTTCCATCACCCAGTTGTTTCCAATTCTTTGCATCTCCATGGACTGTAGCCCACCAGGCTTCTCTGTTAATGGAATTTTCCAGGCAAGAATACTGGAATGGGGTTGTCATTTCCTCCTCCAGGGATCTTTCCAACCCAGGGATTGAACCTGCATCTCTGCATCTCCTGCATTGGCAGGCGGATACTTTACCACTGCTCCAGCTGGGGATCTTGTTCTTCAAGTGTACAAATAGTATAATTTTTTATGTGGTCCACTGCATGAAAATGATTAGAAAGTACTTTCAGGATGATCACACCCAATTGCTTGGTTTTAAATGCCATTTATAGGGAAATACCTGGTTGTCCAGTTGTTAGGAGTGCCCACTTCCACTGCAGGGGGCAAGAGTTTGATTCCTGGTTGGGGAACTAAGATCCCCATGCCATGTGGCATGGCCAAAACAAATAAATAAAAGTAAGTAAATACTATTTATATATTGTTGATTTTCAAATTTGTATTTCTAACCTCAACTTTCCCCTGAACTCCAAGCTCCTGTATCCAGTTTCCTAAGAAATATCTTCCCTTGTATGTCTGATAGGCCATCCCTAACTAAAAATACCAAAACTGATCTCATCACACCTCATGGGATCTCATGGCATTCAGGGAAAATGAAAAAAAGAGGAATTCTTGACTCCCCAGTACAGAAGCAAATATGGGAACTAAATTCAGAACAATCCCCAAATATGACCACTTCGGGGGTTCCCTCATAGCTCAGTGGGTAAAGAATCCACCTGCAATGTAGGAGACCCCAGTTTGATTCCTGGGTTGGGAAGATTCCCTGGAGAAGGGATAGGCTACCTACTCAAGTATTCTTGGGCTTCCCTTGTGACTCAGCTGGTAAAGAATCTGCCTTCAATATGGGAGACCTTGGTTTGATCCCTGGTTTGGAAGATCCCCTGGAGAAGGGAAAGGCTGCCCACTCCAACATTCTGGTCTAGAGAATTCCATGGACTGATAGTCCTTGGGGTCACAAGGAGTTGGACACGACTGAGTGACTTTCATTTTCACTTTCATGACGACTTCTCATTGCCTCTACTACCTCTACCCTATTCCACACCACCATTCAGTTCAGTTCAGTCACTCAGTCATGTCTGACTCTTTGCGACCCCATGAATCACAGCATTCCAGGCCTCTCTGTCCATCACCAACTCCCAGAGTTCACTCAAACTCATGTCCATCGAGTCGGTGATGCCATCCAGCCATCTCATTCTCTGTCGTCCCCTTCTCCTCCCGACCCCAATCCCTCCCAGCATCAGAGTCTTTTCCAGTGAGTCAACTCGACATATGAGGTGGCCAAAGTATTGTAGTTTCAGCTTTAGCATCAGTCCTTCCAATGAACACCCAGGATTGATCTCCTTTAGAATGGACTGGCTGGATCTCCTTGTAGTCCAAGGGACTCTCAAGAGTCTTCTCCAGCACCACATTACCCTTACTTAAATGCGTATGATTCCCTTCCAATTTCCCTACTTAGAGGATTGAGTGACTATTGGACAATGTAAACAAATCACCTAATTGCCATGCTCCTGACTTTTCATTGGTTGCCCATCACACTTAGAATAAAATAGTCCTTTGGATACTTATTAAGCTATACATGATCTGGCTTCAGGCTCTCTCTCCAAGATCAATTCCTCTCTCTCCCCAGCCAATCACATCCCATCCATACTGGTCTTGCCTGTGTGCGTGCTTAGCTGCTTCAGTCATGTCCAATTCTTTTGATCCTACAGACTGTAGGCCACCAGGTTCCTCTGTCCATGGGATTCTCCAGGCAAGAACACTGGAGTGGGTAGCCATGCACTTCTTCAGGTGATCTTCCTGGCCCAGGGATTGAACCTGCATCTCCTGCACTTCAGGCAGATTATTTTAGCCACAGAACCACCTGGGTAGCCGCACTGTTCTCCTTACTGTTCTTCAAAACCAAGTGTGCACTCATCTCAGGCTCACGTTCCTTAGCTGCTAATCCTTTGTCCTAGATATTTTCAAGATTTGTGTCATTTCAGAAATTTGTCGAGATATTATTACCTTCTTAGATTGGCCTTTACAAAAGTCCCAACCAAAATAACTTGACACTCCTCCCCTCACTTTGCTTTATTTTCTTAGCAACAGTCAATTTCACCTGCCAAACACAATTTATATTTATTCTTTGTTTGTTGTCTGTTTTCACTTGAGAAAGTAAGTTCTATGAGACACAGGAAGCACTTGTTTTGTTCACTTCTGAGTTCTCAGTACCTAGAAAAATACCAGGCTACAAATGTAGCTCAGTAAATGTTCATCTAGTTAATTCTGAGTGAAGAAATGCTGTATGATACATTGGCATGGAGGGGTGGTTGAAGAAAATACAGGTAAGAAGCAAGGAATGTGGCTGGGACGCTTTTTGCAATAATTCAGGTCAGGGATAAGAACTGGTGCTAAAACAGCACATTGGAAATAGTTTTCAAAAGGAAGCAGGAAAAAACACACAAGCTTGAAAACCCAACAAGAGTCATTTTGATGCCCTTCTGGGAGTAAAAAGGTGAATGAGATTCAATTGGTCATGATGAAGTGACACTCAGGTAGTTAAACATTTTATTCAACATGTATTTATTACCATCTATAATGTGGCACATATGGAGAGAATAATATGTTTCCTCTTTGAGAAAGAAAAAATATGAAATCAGAAATCTGAGTCGCCCTTCAAGAATCAAATCAGCTTTTATTAAAGGGAGGTGATGAAAAGAATTACTTGAATCAAAGAGTACTTTGTTTATTCACATACTTTCTTATAGAATGCGTATGTATTAACGAGGCTAAATTTGGCTAGCTAACTAAACACATTTTAAGATTAAATTTGAATGCTCTGTGCTTTATCATAAGTGACATATTTCATTGTTAAATTTCCTGCCATTCAATGTAAAGAAAAAGGAACTTTTTAATTAGATGTTATCATCACTATACCAGAGCATGTCTTTTATAAACTGTTGTTCTTAGCTTTTTAATAGATGCCAAGATTTGAGAAATATAAATAGTGAAAAAGTAATAACAATGGCTACTGCAGGCAATAGGAATAGTCTACAAATTATACTTATTAATGGTTATTTCAGAAACAATGGAATTTAACATAAATTACTTTATAAAAATATTTTCCTGTCTAGAATTAAGCTCTTCAGTCTTCAGCACTCTAAGAACTTCTGTACAATTCCTTGTATCTGAAACAGCAGTTTGATTTACCGATACAGCTTTTTGCAGCAAGTTTACATTAAATAAAGTGTTTGTCTGTCAAAACATAAAACACAATAGTAAACTTTGTGTTTATTCTTATTTATTCTTCAACATAAGCAATGTACCTGTGAGCAGGAATGAACAGAACTGACAGACTGGCATCATGCACATGGAGCTGTATATTCACATGAACAGAACTGGGGACCAAGCTGAGATCAGCTGGAGCTTAATAAGGTGCTGAGGACAGCCATTAAATGAAAAACAAATGATCTGATTACAGTTAAATACAATCCTTGGGGTACTCTGAAAGTGGGTAACTTGAGTCTAACCTCAGCTGACTGTAAGATTAGGGAACTCAGGGAAGGTTTCTTAAGGAAGTGACACTTCAGCTCAGACCAAAAAGGCAAGTGGGCATTTTCCAGGTGAAGCTGAGAATGAGGCTTTCTGGCAGCAGGAAGAAAATGTGAAAAGGCTCAGAGATAGGGAGGGGGAAAACACCTTCAAAGGAACCAAAGAAAGAGCAGTAACCCAGGGGAAACTGATTGAGATGCCAGGAGGCAGACCATCCAGGGCTTTGAAGAACACGTACCATTCTGAAAAAGAGAAATGAAAACCATGAAGAGTTTTAAGCAGGTGAGTTATATAACTAGATTTATACTTCATAAAAAGATTAATCTGGTTCCCATTGAAAAACAAAGCATTTCCATTTTTGATAATATGGGGTCTTAAAATCCCTACTGGTATAAAACAATTAAAAATTGTGGGGTAAAATATGACCTGTTCACTTGAAATATATAGCTTGGGTTTCAGTTTCAATTGCTCAATTTGCATCTTCCCAAAGTCTCATCTTCAGTTCAGTTCAGTTCAGTCGCTCAGTCCTGTTCGACTCTTTGCAGCCCCATGAATCACAGCACGCCAGGCCTCCCTGTCCATCACCAACTCCCGGAGTTCACTCAAACTCAAGTCCATCGAGTCGGTGATGCCATCCAGCCATCTCATTCTCTGTCGTCCCCTTCTCCTCCCGCCCCCAATCCTTCCCAGCATCAGAGTCTTTTCCAGTGAGTCAACTCGTCGCATGAGGTGGCCAAAGTATTGGAGTTTCAGCTTTAGCATCTTAGCAAGGCTGGAAAAATTGGAACAAGCAGCCACAAAGTATCTCTAGAGTCATACACATTAAAGTCAGATCATAGCGGGGGCTTCCCTGGTGGCTCAGACGGTAAAGCGTCTGCCTGCAATGCGGGAGACTTGGGTTCCTCGATCCCTGGGTTGGGAAGATCCCCTGGAGCAGGAAATGGCAACCCACTCCAGTTGCCTGGAAAATTCCATGGGTGGAGGAACTTGGTAAGCTACAGTCCAGGGGATCGCAAAGAGTCAGACACGATTGAGCAACTTCACTGGTTCATAGTGGGTTTCTCTAAGTCACAACTCCATTAAAAATGATCTAATGATGAAACGCTGCAATACATAAGGAAACAATCTAGCAAAAGCAAATTTCATGTGACACATTAAAAACAGATATGGAACTTTAGGATCTTCAGATAACAGAATTATTAGTAGAATCCATAAAATAAGTATTCTTAAATTGTTTAAAGACATTTAAAAGAATGAAAATATAAGAAAAGATCACTATAGTATTAAAAATGACCATGAAGATTTAAAAATAGAATTTTTAAAATTAAAGTTGAAACTATAATCATTTAAGTAAAAATTCCACCAAATCAAATAGCAAATATTTAATTTGTTGAAATAGTGTCTAGAATATAGATATAAGGAAATTACCTAGAAGACTGAAGAAATGAAAAAATGAAAATATAGATAAGAGAAATGGAAAATCAAGCAAAAAATGTTTGGAATTGGCCTAATAGGATTTTAGAAAAGACAGATTAAAGAACAGTTTGAAGAGAAGTTATGTTTAATGAGAGAATAGCCGAGAATATTTTAGAATCTATCAAATATATGAATCATCATATTCAGGAAGCACTACAAGTTCTGAAAAGGATTTTTCAAAAAGGGTAAAAAGTAATCATTAGATATATTATAGTGAAATGTTAAAAGCAAGCAAGCAAGAAAGAGATTATAAGCATACATTAGAGATATTGCTGATTCAATTCCAGACCACTGCAATAAGCAAATATTTTAATCAAGTGAGTTGCACGAACTTTTTGGTTTCTAAGGGCCTATAAACATTGTGTTTACACTATACAGAATAGTATATGAATTGTGCAACTATAAATTCAAGGTTTGTGGCAAGCTTGCATCAGACAAATCTATTGGTGCCATTTTAAAAATAGCATTTGCTCCCATTGTGTCTCTGTCACACTTTGGCAAACTGCAATGTTTTTAGACATAATGCTGTTGTACACTTAAATACAGTGTAGTATAAATGTAACACTAGGAAGCCAAAAAATTTGTGTAAGTTATTTTATTGCCTATTCACTGTATTGTCACCACAATGAAACTGAATCCACAATATCTGTGAGGTATGCCTATAATCCTTTTAGTCTGGTAAAACAATCTATTTCTTAACTAAAAAGGCAGTCTGGCTACTTAAGAAAGACATAGGAAATTGTTTCCTTAATTAGGAATTATTAAAGCATTATTTTTTTAATTAGACATAGTTTTGAGAAATCTTTTAATAAATATACTTTTACTTATATTTATTTGTCTCTGTTGGCCTTCGTTGGTGGCTCAGCTGATAAAGAATCCACCTGCAATGCGGGAGACCTGGGTTTGATCCCTGGGTTGGGAAGATCCCCTTGAGGAGGGCATGGCAACCCACTCCAGTATTCTTGCTTGGAGAATCCCCATGGATAGAGAAGCCTGGTGAGCTATAGTTCATGGGGTCGCAAAGAGTTGGACACAACTGAGCAACTACACACATTTGTCTCTTAGTTGTTTGATATCTTTGTCCATAGTCTTAAATGTTTCTGTACTTGTAGATTGTCCAATTTTTTGGTGTATAGCTGTTATAGATTTTTTTTCTGTGATATTGGTTGATAGTCTCTCTCATTTCTTACTTTATTTGGATCCTCTCTTTTTTCCCTTAATGAGGCTGACTATAGGAATATTAATTTTATTTTTTTAAAAAGTATTGGTTTCATTGATCTTTTCTATCATTTATTTGTCTCTTTTATTTATTTTTTTTCTGGTCTTTACTATTTCCTTCCTTTTGCTGACTTTGGGCTTTGTTTCTTCTTTCCTAATTTTTTTTTTTTAATTGTAGGTTATATTGTTTATTTGCAATTTTCTTGTGTCTTGAGGCAGGACTGTATGCAATAAAATTTTCTCTTAGAACTGCTGCATACTATATAGAACTAACACCCAAAAAAGATGTCCTTTTTTTTTAGGGGACTGGAATGCAAAAGTAGGAAGTCAAGAACACCTGGAGTAACAGGCTAATATGGCCTTGGAGTACAGAATGAAGCAGGGCAAAGGCTAATAGAGTTTTACCAAGAGAACACACTGGTCATAGCAAACACCCTCTTCCAACAACACAAGAGAAGACTCTACACATGGACATCACCAGATGGTCAACACTGAAATCAGACTGATTATATTCTTTGCAGCCAAAGATGGAGAAGTTCTATACAGTCAGCAAATGCCGGACAGGGAGCTGACGGTGGCTCAGATTATGAACACCTTATTGTCAAATTTAGACTTAAATTGAAGAAAGTGCGGAAAACCACTAGACCATTCAGGTATGACCTAAATCAAATCCCTTATGATTATACAGTGGAAGTGAGAAATAGACTTAAGTGACTAGATCTGATGGACAGAGTGCCTGATGAACTATGGACAGAGGTTCGTGACATTGTACAGGAGGCAGGGATCAAGACCATCTCCAAGAAAAAGAATTGCAAAAAGGCACATGGCTGTCTGAGGAGGCCTTATAATATAAATAGCTGTGAAAAGAAGAAAAGAAAAAAGCAGAGAAAAGGAAAGATATTCCCATTTGAATGCAGAGTTCCAAAGAACAGCAAGGAAAGATAAGAAAGCCTTCCTCAGTGATCAGTGCAAAGAAATAGAGGAAAACAATAGAATGGGAAAGACTAGAGATCTCTTCAAGAAAATTAGAGATACCAAGGGAACATTTCATGCAAAGATGGGCTCAATAAAGGACAGAAATGGTATGGACCTAACAGAAGCAGAAGATATTAAGAAGAGGTGGCAAGAATACACAGAAGAACTGTGCAAAAAATATCTTAATGACCCAGATAATCATGATCGTGTGATCACTCACCTAGAGCCAGACATCCTGGAATGTGAAGTCAAGTGAGACCTTAGGAAGCATCACTACGAACAAAGCTAGTGGAGGTGATGGAATCCCAGTTGAGCTATTTCAAATCCTGAAAGATGATGCTGTGAAAGTGCTGCACTCAATGTGTCAGCAAATTTGGAAAACTCAGCAGTGGCCCCAGGACTGTAAAAGGTCCATTTTCATTCCAATCCCAAAGGCAATGCCAAAGAATGCTCAAACTACCACACAATTGCACTCATCTCACACGCTAGTAAAGTCATGCTCAAAATTCTCCAAGCCAGGCTTCAGCAATACGTGAACCATGAACTTCTAGATGTTCAAGCTGGATTTAGAAAAGGCAGAGGCACCAGAGATCAAATTGCCAACATCTGCTGGATCATGGAAAAAGCAAGAAAGTTCCAGAAAAACATCTATTTCTGCTTTATTGACTTTACCAAAGCCTTTGACTATGTGGATCACAATAAACTGTGGAAAGTTCTGAAAGAGATGGGAATACCAGACCACCTGAACTGCCTCTTGAGAAACCTGTATGAAGGTCAGGAAGCAACAGTCAGAACTGGACATGGAACAACAGACTGGTTCCAAACAGGAAAAGGAGTGCATCAAGGCTGTATATCATCATCCTGCTTATTCCATGTTCCTGGCTAGGAAGAATCAATATTGTGAAAATGACTATACTACCAATTATACTACTATACTACAGATTCAGTGCAATCCCTATCAAATTACCAATGACATTTTGAACAAAACTAGAACAACAAATTTCACAATTCATATGGAAAAACAAAAGACCCCAAATAGCCAAAGCAGTCTTGAGAAACAAGAATGGAGCTGGAGGAATCAGTCTTCCTGACTTCAGATTATGCTACAAAGCGATAGTCATCAAGAGAGTGTGGTACTGGCACAAAAACAGAAATACAGACCAATAGAACAAGACAGAAAACCCAAAAATAAACCCATGCACCTGTGGGTAACTTATTTTTGACAAAGGAGGCAAGAATATACAATGGGACAAAGACAGCCTCTTCATTAAATGGTGCTAGGAAAACAGGACAGCTACGTTTGAATGCAGAGTTCCAAAAAATAACAAGGAGAGATAAGAAAGCCTTCCTTAGCGATCGATGCAAAGAAATAGAGGAAAACAACAGAATAGGAAAAACTAGAGATCTCTTCAAGAAAATTAGAGCTACCAAGGGAACATTTCATGAAAAGATGGCCTCAATAAAGAACAGAAATGGTAGGGACCTAACAGAAGCAGAAGATATTAAGAAGAGGTGGCAAGAATACACAGAAGAACTGTACCAAAAAAATCTTCACGACCCAGATAATCACGATGGTATAATCACTCAACTAGTGCCAGACATCCTGGAATTTGAAGTCAAGTGGGCCTTAGGAAGCATCATTATGAACAAAGCTAGTGGAAGTGATGGAATTCCAGTTGAGCTATTTCAAATCCTGAAAGATGATGCTGTGAAAGTGCTGCACTCAATATGCCAACAAATTTGGAAAACTCAGCAGTGGCCACAGGACTGGAAAAGGTCCATTTTCATTCCAATCCCAAAGAAAGGCAATGCCAAAGAATGCTCAAACTACCGCACAATAGCACTCATCTCACACGCTAGTAAAGTCATGCTCAAAATTCTCCAAGCCAGGCTTCAGAAATACATGAACCGTGAACTTCCAGATGTTCAGACTGGTTTTAGAAAAGGCAGTGACACCAGAGATCAAATTGCCAACATCTGCTGGATCATCGAAAAAGCAAGAGAATTCCAGAAAATCATCTATTTATGCTTTATTGACTATGTCAAAGCCTTTGACTGTGTGGATCACAATAAACTGTGGAAAATTCTGAAAGAGATGGGAATACCAGTCCACCTGACCTGCCTCTTGAGAAATCTGTATGAGGGTCAGGAAGCAACAGTTAGAACTGGGCATGGAACAGCAGACTGGTTCCAAATAGGAAAAGGAGTATGTCAAGGCTGTATATTGTCCCCTGCTTATTTAACTTATATGCAGATTACATCATGAGAAATGCTGGGCTGGAGAAAGCACAAGCTGGAATCAAGATTGCCGGGAGAAATATCAGTAACCTCTGATATGCAGATGACACCACCCTTATGGCAGAAAGGGAAGGAAAACTAAAGAGCCTCTTGATGAAAGTGAAAGAGGAGAGTGAAGAAGTTGGCTTAAAGCTCAACATTCAGAAAATTAAGATCATGGCATCTGGTCCCATATGGGGAAACAGTGGAAACAGTGGCTGAGTTTGTTTTTCCTGGGCTCCAAAATCACTGCAGATGGTGATTGCAGCCATGAAATTAAAAGACGCTTACTCCTTGGAAGGAAAGTTATGACCAAGCTAGACAGCATATTAAAAAGCAGACACATTACTTTGTCAACAAAGGTCCATCTAGTCAAGGCTATGGTTTTTCCAGTAGTCATGTATGGATATGAGAGTTGGACTATAAAGAAAGCTGAGTGCTGAAGAATTGATGCTTTTGAACTGTGGTGCTGGAGAAGACTCTTGAGAGTCCCTTGGACTGCAAGGAGATCCAACCAGTCCATCCTAAAGGAGATCAGTCCTGGGTGTTCATTGGAAGGACTGATGTTGAAGCTGAAACTCCAATACTTTGGATACCTGATGCGAGGAGCTGACTCTTTTGAAAAGACCCTGATGCTGGGAAAGATTGATGGCAGGAGGAGAAGGGGACAATAGAGGATGAGATGGTTGGATGTAATCACCGACTCAATGGACATGAGTTTGGGTAGACTCCTTCAGTTGGTGATGGACAGGGAGGCCTGGCGTGCTGCGATTCATGGGGTCTCAAAGAGTCGGACATGATTGAGAGACTAAACTGAACTGAACAGGTATTGATTTTGGAAAGTTGTATTTTAATTTTAATTTCTCAAGGTAGTTTCTGATTTTCTTTTTGGTTTCTTTGTTGACCCACTAGTTTTTTAGTAACATGTTGTTTAGTCTCATGTTTATTTTTTTTCCTATTTTTCTTTCTGTAATTGATTTCTAGTTTCACATCAATGCAGATGTAAAAATGCTTGATATTATTTCTATCCTCTCAAATTGGTAGAGACTTTTGTTTTGTGATCAGTCATTTGATTATCCTGGAGAAAGTTCTGTATACATTTGAAAATAATGTGTATTCCGCTGTTTTTGGATAGAATGTGTGATAGATATCTATCAAGTCCAATTGGTCTTATGTGTCATTTAAGACCACTGTTTCCTTACTGATTTTCTCTCTGGAGGATATGTCCATTGATGTAAGTGATATGTTAAAGTCCCTACTATCATTGTATTACTTTCAATTTCTCCCTTTATGTCTATTAATATTTGCTTAATATATTTAGGTGTGCCTGTATTAGGTGAATGATACATGCTCTTCTTGTACTAATTCCTTTGTAATTATATAACACTCTCCTTTGTCTTTTGTTATAGGTTTTGTTTAAAAGTATATTTTGTCTGACCTGAGTATTGCTATTCCAACTTTATTTTGTTTCCACTTGCATGAAATATTTTTTCTACCCTCTTATTTTCATTCTAAATTTGTTTTTAGCTCTAAAGAGTCTCTTGTAAGCAGCACACTGATGGGTCTTGTTTTTTCATCCAGCCAATGACTACATGTCTTTTGATTGGGATACTTGTTCCATTGATATTTAAAGTGATTGTTGATAGGTATGTACTTAGTGTCATTTTATTACTTGTTTTTTTTGGGTTGTTTTTAATTTTTCTATGTTTTTTTTCTTCTTTAGCTTTTCCCTTGTAGTTTGATGATTTTCTTTAGTGGTATGCTTGTGTTCCTTTCTTTCTATTTTTGTTGTATTGTAGGTTTTTGACTTGTGATTACTATGGGATTCATATATGTTTACCTATAACAATATTTACTTGTTCTAAACTGATTTTAGGGTTTCCCTGGTGGCTCAGAGATTAAAGCATCTGCCTCCAATGTGGGAGACCCGGTTTCGATCCCTGGGTCGGGAAGATCCCCTGGAGAAGGAAACGGTAACCCACTCCAGTATTCTTGCCTGGAGAATCCCATGGACGGAGAAGCCTGGTAGGCTACAGTCCACGGGGTCGCAAAGAGTCGGAAACGACTGAGTGACGGAACGGAACGGAACGGAAACTGATTTTAACTTCAAATACATTTTAAAAGATCTTCCTTTTTTTTATTGCCCTCTCCTGCATTTTGCTCAGTCGTGTCCGACTCTTTGCAACCCCATGGACTGTAGCCTACCAGGCTTCTCTGTCCATAGGATTTTCCAGGCAAGAATACTGGAGTGGGTTGCCATTTGATGTCATATTATACATCTTCATATTTATCCCTTACTATTTATTATATTATGGTTGATTTTACAATTTTTATATCTTTGTCCTAGCTTTTCAAAGTGGTTGATTCACACCCTTTACTATATATTTACCTTTACTAGTGGGATATATCTTTATTATATATCTATCTTTTCTTTAAGTTTTTCTTATTGTAACCTTTTTTTTCCACTTGGAGAAGACTCTACAGCACTTCTTTATGGTTTGGTTTAGTACTGAGGAACTGTTTTAGTTTTTGCTTATCTGAGAATTTCTTTATCTCTCCTTCAATTATGAATGATAATCTTGCTGTATAGAATATCCTAGGTTATTGGATTTTGCATCAAGTCTCTCGCTTTTGTCCAGCAAAGTTCTTACAAGAAAATCAGCTGACAGTCTTATTAGAGTTCCCTTCTATGTGACTCTTTGTTTTTCTTTTCTTGCCTTTAGAATTCTCTCTTTAACTTTTGATATTTTAATTATGTCTTGGTGTGGGTCTTCTTGGGTTCATCTTACTTGGGATTCTCTGTTTCCTATACCTGGATATCTGTTTCCTTCTTCAGGATCAGGATGCTTTCAGTCATAATTTCATTGAATGCATTTTTGACCCTTTTCTCTCTTGCTCTCCTGGGACTCCTATAATGCATAAGTTGGTATGCTTGTTGCTGTCCAAGAGGTCCCTTAAACTTTTCTCATTTTGTAAAAGTTGTTTTTCCTTTTGCTATTCTGATTGGGTGAGTTCCATAATTCGTCTTTTAGATCATTTATGTATTCTTTTGTGTCACCTAATCTGATGTTAATTCTTTTATTTATTTCTCATTACAGCTATTTTACTCCAGTTCTGACTGGTTCTCTTTTATATTGTCTAGTTATTTATTAAAATTCTCACTGTGTTTATATATTATTTTTCCAAGTTCAGTTGGCATTCTTATTACTGCTTTGAACTCTTGATATGATAAATTTTTTATCCCTCTTTCATTAGGGTTTTTTTTTTTCAGGTTTTGTTTCTTCTTCTTTAAGAATATTCTTCTGTCTTGACATTTTGTTTAACTTTCTCTATCTACCTATCCTAGTCTTAGAGAGGTGCCCCTGTATGGGAGCTTTCTATGCAGTCTGTGTGTGCCCAGTAGCTTTGGAGGAAAGCTGATTCTGAAGTGAGCACAGGTCACACCTTCCCCCAGGGTGTGCTGTCAGCTGCCACCTTGGCGGGAGGCAGCAACAAAGATGGAGGGGCAGAGCTGTAGCCAGGTGTGATCCAGGGCTTCTCTGATGCCCAATGGTAGTCCCTATCTTATCAAGTATAAGGGCAGGGCTCAAGGTGCTGGAGCAAAATCCCTAAAGGAACTGATTTCTCTAATGTTGGTGACGGCAGTCTCTACCTTGACTGATTAAGTGGCAGTGGCCTGAGGGCATGGGAATCCACTTCTGTGTGGTTTCACTTTTTCCCTGTTGTGCGTGCTTTGTTTAGAGGTTGGGTCAGGGCCACAGGGGTTGATGTCACACTACTGAGCTGGTTTCACTCCTGCCGGCAATGTCAGTCTCTGTCCTGGAGCTAGGTTCACTCCTCCTAAATGCAGGTAGGGATGTGTGTGCTGGCAACGGCTACTTTCTCTCTGATCAGAGATAGGGAGATCATGTCCAAGCTGGCTCTGTTCCCTCTAAGTTTACACACTGCCATTGGCAATGGCAGCCTCTGCTCTAATGGAGAGCAGCACTGGGAGCAAGATGGGCAGGATCACGTGCTTGGTACAGGCTTAGAGGCATGCTGGGGCAGTCCTGATAAGCCAGCCAGAGCCCCAGCAGTTTTCAATTTGCTGCTTCTGCATTGTGACTGGGAGTAAGGAAGCATGTGTATGCTCTTCAAGAGCAGAGTCTCCATTTCTTATAACCTTCTGGTAAGCCCCACTAGTTTTCAGTCCACCTAAGGAGATTTGCCTTCCTGGTGTTGGACCCCAGTGCTGGGGTGTCTTATATGTGTCTTGAACCCCTTGCTCACCTGGAGAAGATCCCTTAACCTGTGGTATCCCTCTCCTTTCCTGGGTCCCCCATCAGGTGTGCAGATTCCAAGCAGATTGCTTCTCTTCCCTTCCTACCAGATTTCATGTGAATCTTTCTGTAGGGCCTTGGTTAGAGAAGACCCTTTCTGCCAGCCTCTAGGTTGTTCCAACAAGATCTGCTCTGCATATTGCTGTATCTTTGATGAATTCATGGAGGGAAAGGAGGTCAGTGTCCTTCTAACTCTGACATCGGCTCTCTATCTGCCCTGACAATAAGCCTAGATTAACAGGATTCTCCCTGGTGGCTTAGAGGTAAAGAATCTGCCTGCAATGCAGGAGACTTGGGTTTGGTCCCTGGGTTGGAAAGATCCCATGGAGGAAACGGCAACCCATTCCAGTATTCTTGCCTGGGAAATCCCATGGACAGAGGAGCCTGGCAGGCTGCAGTTCATAGGGTCACAAAGAATTGAACATGACTGAAGAGACTAAACACAATAACAACAATAAAATAGGGTCAAAATGCCAATTTAATATTTTGTGAAAATTAATAAAAGTTACTAACCAACTTAGCAAGACTAATCAAGATAAAATAAAAAGAATAAATAAATCATATTATGAATAAAAAGAAATATAATTAGAAATTTTACAGAACATAAACATAAAAAAGTATATTATATATTTTTCCTATAAAATTGCAGTTAATACATTTCTAGGAAATACAACTTATTAAAGGTGACTCAAGAAAAATATAGAAAACCAATGTAATCCAGTAGTTAAAATCTCCCTCCTCCAAACATACACAAAAACACCTGATCTATTAAGTTGTACAGAAAAGTCTTCACCAAGCTGTCTTAAAACATAATTTCAATTCATATAATTCCAGAAAATAGAAGAGAGAATCTAAAAAGGGCAACATAGGAATGCAAAATCATTGGCCAATCAGACTCATGAATATAGGTGCAAAAATTGTAAACAAAATATCTGTAAACTAAATCTAGCCATGTATATAGCAGAGTTGAGTTTATCTTGGGAATTAATTGTAGTTTTGGTCTCATGGATCTCTTTATCAGTTTATCATAGGTAAAGCCTATGGAACTCATCTCAGAAAAATGTTTCATAAAGTAAAGTCTGTAGGGTAGAAAAGGAAAATAAGTATATTGAAAAACAGTTATCAAAATATAGAAAAGGAAATCTGTGATATAGGAAATCTATAATTTTCCTGTTATATATTAAATAATGACAGGGCCTAGTTGTGAGTCTAATAACTATTAAAATTTTGAGGTAGCAATAAGTGTAAGTCATATTTCAAGATATCTATAGCAAATGCATTTTGATATAAAAGTATTTGTGACTTCTATTGGCACAGATACTGATTGTTCCATTGTGGTTTGTTGCTTACATTCATAATTGAAGGAAATGCTAAATTTCAGTTAAAGAATAATGAGAAGAAAGAATCAATTTTTTCCCACCTAAGTTATTCTGAGTTCTGCAATGAGCCTGCGAACCCCAGGTTAAAATTCTAGTTCAGATAGGAATCTTGACTAGAGACATTTGAGGAGTCTCATCATAGAGCTAGGGGTTGCATAGATATGCATATTTAGAGCAATCAATGAGTGTGTAAAATATTAGAAAAGACATTCCTATGGAACACTAAAATTTAAGAGACCCTAATCGTATCAGAGTTGGACTGAGAGTTGGACTATAAAGAAAAGTGAGTGCTGAAGAATTGATGCTTTTGAACTGTGGTGTTGGAGAAGACTCTTGAGAGTCCCTTGGACTGCAAGGAGATCTAACCAATCCACCCTAAAGGAAATCAGTCCTGAATATTCCAATGAATATTCACTGGAAGGACTGATGCTGAAACTGAAACTCCAATACTTTGGCCATCTGATGCAAAGAGCTGACTTATTTGAAAAGACCCTATTGCTGGGAAAGATTGAAGGCAGGAGGAAAAGGGGATGACAGAGGATGGGATTGTTGGATGGCATCACCGACTCAATGGACCTGAGTTTGAGTAGACTCCAGGAGTTGGCAATGTACAGGGAGGCCTGGCATGCTGCAGTCCATGGGGTCGCAAAGGGTCAGACACGATTGAGTGACTGAACTGAACTGAACTGAATCCTATCAAAGAAAGGGACACTGATAAATAGAATGAGATGTTCAAGAGGAAAATTAGAAGAGACTGGAACCAAAATGTTAAAACAGGAACTGTTTCTAGGAGGAGGAAATGGTTATAAGCATCATCAACTTAAAAGAAATCAAGAGGATTTCAAGAAGGACCAACTTTGACCATTGGGTTTAGAAAAATAAATCACTGATGACTCAGGCATGATCAGGTCTCTGTAAGCTAAGAGTGGAAATCAAGTTACAGTAGTTTGAGAAGTGAATGGTGGGGGGAGGGGAGTTAGAAAGTAGATAAACCTTTCTAGAAGGTAAACTTGAAGGCAAAAAGAGAGGCAAATGCTAGAGAAGAATCTCTAAAGTTAATGATGAGCTTTTTTTTTTTTGTCAGTTGGAAGTAACCTGAGCATGTCTAAATATAGATAGGGAAGACTCCAAAGAAAGGGACATATTAACTGGACATCCAAGATGTTTCATTCACATGTCTACTGTCTTTATGTGTCTTAGTGAAAGTCTGTATCTCTCTGATACTGCCCTCTGTCAGCCCTCCTCTCTCTAAATGGCACTGCATTTTCCAGACCCTCTTCACATGGTTTGAGCTTGTCTTAGCATGAAGGTCTTTGGAAGGCACACTTCTATGATGACTTGTTTCCAAGAAGCAAGATGCAAGAAGCAGAAGTTTCCAGCCAACTAAGGGCTACACTCAGTCCCACTGTCCATCAGCAATATCTGGGGTGACTGTAAAGATGCTGATGCTAATTATGAATCAGAAAGTGTTGAGTGGTGCCTGAGATCTGATTTTCAGCAAGCTCCACACAGGCTCAGCACATCCAGGTTTTGAAATTACAGGGTTAGGAAGCTAGAGAAGAAAGACCAATTGCTACAGTTGGTTCTCAACATGAACCCTCCCTTCCCCTTCCTTGTCAAACCTCCCTTTCCTTTTAAAGATCACAAATTTCCATTTTGATTTCATGATTGTGTGAAACACTCCTTTGTTTTAGGATCATATTTCTTAAAGGAGAAAACCTTTCTTTCTGACTGATTCAAAATTACCAAATCAAACTAATCCAAAGTTGAACACGGATTTCACCTGTCAAATATCCCCTTACTAAGGAGACTTTATTTACATGAAGAATTTTTAAATGGTCGACTTTTCCTTTGAATCTCATGGTTCTATAAATAAGCATCCCATCTCTATTTTTTACCACCCTCCCACTGTCAGACTGGCCTGACAGTCTATGGACTCACCTTTGATTCCCTGGTCTCCTTACAAGTACAAGGACATAGTACATGTCAGCAAAACCTCAAACTATCCATTTTCTCCTACTCTATCTTGAGCAGCTGAAAAGGTACTATAGAAAATCAAATCATCAGGCTGACTGATTGACATTAAAAACATGAACACAAAGCTCAATCATGCCAGGCAATCTGAAGATTTCCTGAAAGTTTACTTTTGTACTTTTCAAAAAATAGTGTTCTATTTCATGTCTATACCTCCAAATCAGTTTGCAACATCTCACACTTTTCTGAATATATGAAAGCCATCCAGGAACTTCCTTATCTTTCTACCATCAAATCAACAAACTGTCTGCAATGATATCTGCAATATCTCTTCCCAGGTTTTTCTATGTATTTACAACAGAAGTTGCCTCCTTCTTCCCACCAGAGACCATACTTGCATGAGTAATCTGGATTTCAACACCTCTGTTCTTAAGGGCAGTTCTTTGGTTTTTCTTCTCCCTTGCATCAAGAATTTCTTTTTCTACTGGATTATTCCTATCAGCATACAAGCATGCTCTAGAAAGGCTTGCCTTTTTTTTTCTCTTAACCCCTCCTTACTTCATATATGTCTCTAGCAACTGCTTCATTTTAGACTCTTCCTAGCAAAATTTCCTTTATTTCTTACTTTTTATTGAAGTATAGTTGCTTTACAATGTTGTGTTAGTTTCTACTGCACAGCAAAGTGAATCAGCGATATATATACAGATATCTCCTCTTTTTTGGGTTTCTTTCCCATTTAGGTCACTACAATAAACTGTGGAAAATTCTGAAAGAGATGGGAATACCAGACCACCTGACCTGCCTCTTGAGAAACCTGTATGCAGGTCAGGAAGCAACAGTTAGAACTGGACATGGAATAACAGACTGGTTCCAAATAGGAAAAGGAGTACGTCAAGGCTGTATATTGTCACCCTGCTTATTTAACTTATATGCAGAGTACATCATGAGGAATGCTGGGCTGGAAGAAGCACAAGCTGGAATCAAGATTGCCAGGAGAAATATCAATAACCTCAGATATGCAGATGACACCACCCTTATGGCAGAAAGTGAAGAGGAACTCAAAAGCCTCTTGATGAAAGTGAAAGAGGAGAGTGAAAAGGTTGGCTTGAAGCTCAACATTCAGAAAACGAAGATCATGGCACCTGGTCCCATCACTTCTTGGGAAATAGATGGGGAAACAGTGGAAACAGTGTCAGACTTTATTTTTTTGGGCTCCAAAATCACTGCAGATGCTGATTGCAGCCATGAAATTAAAAGACGCTTACTCCTTGGAAGGAAAGTTATGACCAACCTAGATAGCATATGAAAAAGCAGAGACATTACTTTGCCAACCAAGGTCCGTCTAGTCAAGGCTATGGTTTTTCCAGTGGTCATGTATGGATGTGAGAGTTGGACTGTGAAGAAAGCTGATCGCCGAAGAATTGATGCTTTTGAACTGTGGTGTTGGAGAAGACTCTTGAGAGTCCCTTGGACTGCAAGAAGATCCAACCAGTCCATTCTAGAGGAGATCAATCCTGGGTATTCATTGGAAAGACTTATGCTAAAGCTGAAACTCCAATACTTTGGCCACCTCATGTGATGAGTTGACTCACTGGAAAAGACTCTGATGCTGGGAGCGATTAGGGGTAGGAGGAGACGGGGACGACAGAGAATGAGGTGGCTGGATGGCATCACCGACTCGATGGACATGAGTTTGAGTGAACTCCGGGAGTTGGTGATGGACAGGGAGGCCTGGTGTGCTGTGGTTCATGGGGTCGCTAAGAGTCGGACACGACTGAGCGACTGAACTGAACTGAACTGAACTAGGTCACTACAGAGCACTGAGTAGAGTTCTCTGGCCATAAGTAGGTTCTCATCAGCTACCTATTGATACACAGTATCAACAGTGTATATATGTCAATCCCAATCTCCCAATTCAACCCACCCCTCCCGTCCCCCACAGCATCCACACATTTTTTTTTCTCTGTCTGTGCCTCTATTACTCTTGCCTGGAAAATCCCATGGATGGAGGAGCCTGGTGGGCTGCAGTCCGTGGGGTCGCTAAGGGTCGGACACGACTGAGCGACTTCACTTTCACTTTTCACTTTCACACACTAGAGAAGGAAATGGCAACCCACTCCAGTGTTCTTGCCTGGAGAATCCCCGGGATGGGGGAGCCTGGTGGGCTTCCGTCTATGGGGTCACACAGAGTCGGACACGACTGAAGTGACTTAGCAGCAGCAGCAAAATCTCTTGAAAATGGCCTTCATAAAGTATTCACTTAACTCTCCTGCAATTCATTCTATCAATCCCTTATACTTAATAAGTACTTTTCCATTCTTATCTTTCTAACACTTTAAGCACATTGACTATAGTTGACCACTTCTGCATTCTGAAATCACTCCCCTTTCTCAGCCTCTGTGTGTAATAGCACATTCTCGTAGCAGGGGGCAGCTTCTAAAATAACTCCCAATGATCCCCACTTCTGGTAGTCATGCCCTTGTGTGATCCTCTGACACTGAGCATAAGCTAGACCAAGCAACTTGCTTCTAAATGAATATGTGTATCTAAGTCACTTCAGTTGTGTTTGACTGTTTGCAATGCTATGGACTGTAGCCCACCATGTTCTTCTGTCCATGGGATGTTCCAGGCCAGAATACTGGAATGGGTTGCCATTTCCTTCTCAGGGGGATCTTCCCAATCCAGGGATGGAAGCTCCATCTCTTATGTCTCCTGCATTAGCAGGCAGGTTCTTTACCACTAGTGCCACCTGGGAAATGAATAGAACACAGCAAAAGTGATACTTCTGAGATTCAATTACAAAAGGCTCTGGCTTCCAACTTGCTCACTCTCCCTGGTTTGCTCTCTTTTATTTTGATGGACGCTTGCTGCCATGTTGTGAACTTCCCTGTAGAAAGGCCCATATGGTTAAAAAAAAAATCTAAACTAAAAGAGGTCTCTGGACAGCAGGCAGTGAAGAACAGAATCCTGCCAGCTACTACTGGGTGAGCCTGGAGGCAGACCCTCCCAGTGAAGTCTTGCAGTGATAGCCTCAGCCAACACCTCAGTGGCAGCCTATGAAAGACCCCGGGCCAAGGACTCAGTTACGCTGAGCCTAGATTCCTGAAACACAGACACTGAGAAAAAATAAATATATGTCCCTTTAAGCTGCTAATGTTAAGGTAACATGTGATACAGTCATAGATAACTAATAGAGGGGAGTTTCCCTCAGGGTTCAGCGAACTACAGCAATGGGCCAAATCTAGCCCACCACTTGCTTTTGTCCTGTCTGTGGGCTAAGGGGCTTCCCAGGTGGTGCTGCAGGTAAAGAACCTGCCTGTCAGTGCAGGAGACCTAAGAGGCGTGGGTTTGATCCCTGGCTCAGGAAGATACCCTGGAGGGGGGCATGCCAACTCACTCCAGTATTCTTCCCTGGAGAATCCCCATGGACAGAGAAGTCTGACAGGCTACAATCCATATGGTGGCAAAGAGTTGGACATCACTGAAGTGACTTAACACATACACGCTGGTGAGCTAAGGATGGTTTTCATATTCTTATATGGTTGAATTTGAATAAAAAGGATAATAATATTTCATGAATTGAAAAAGTTATGTGAAATTCAAATATGCCCATGAATAAAATTTTATTGGAACATAGCTACATTGTCTGTACTGTCTTTGGTTTGCTTTTGTATTGCAACTGCAGAGTGAAGTAGTTGTTCAATGACTTGAAGATAATCTATTTACTATCTGACCCTTAACAGAAGACATTTCCCACTATTTTTCTATCTTCTTTGTGGTTCCATCTCTTCTGGTCTATCTCTAAATGTTGTACTCTGTCTCCATCTGTCTTTCTATACACACACATATAGAAATATTATGCACATTCTAACATATGATAACATTGTATATTAAAGATGTTAGATATTACATACGTTACTTTCTTCCTATTTGATGCTTGTGCTTCCGTATCTAATAAGCTTCTCAAGCTTAACATGTGGAACATAGGAGCTCTCTGCTGCCAGCTACCTCTGAAAGTTTTCTTCTGTTCTTCCACACCTCAGATGATGGCGCTATCATCTACTACCGTGATCTGGCCAGACAATGAATAACCCTTGATTTCTCTCTGTCGCTCATTTTGTACAGACAGTCCAGCAATAAGATCTATATATTTCATTTCCAAAATATATTTTGGAATATATTCAGTCCGTATCAGTTAGTTCCCTAAACACAACATCCATTTCATTTTTTTCTTATCATTTATCAACGTGCATGCATGCCTGCTCAGTCACTTCAGTCGTGTCCGACTCTCTGCCACCCCATGGACCATGGCCTGCCAGTCTCCTCTGTCCATGGGATTCTCCAGGCAAGAACACTGGAGTGGGTTCTCCAGTGATAAAGTATGAAGTGAGAGAAGTGAAATCACTCAGTTGTGTCTGACTCTTTGCGACCCCATTGACTGTAGCCTACCAGGCTCCTCCGTCTGTGGGATTTTCCAGGCAAGAGTACTGTAGTGGGTTGCCATTTCTTTCTCCATCATTTATCAACATATATACTTCAGTTCAGTTCAGTTCAGTCGCTCAGTCGTGTCTGACTTTCCGCGACCCCACGAATCACAGCACGCCAGGCCTCCCTGTCCATCACCAACTCCCGGAGTTCACTCAAACTCATGTCCACAGAGTTGGTGATGCCATCCACCCATCTCATTCTCTGTCGTCCTCTTCTCCTCCCGCCCCCAACCTTTCCTAGCATCAGAGTCTTAATGTATTTTCTGTCTCTTTAACTAGAATTTAAGCTCCCTGAGGACAGACCATCTCTGTCTTATTCACTATCATATCTCTGGGGCATTGTCCACTGCAAGTACCAGGGAAGTTAATAAATATTTTTGAATAAACTGGGAGATACTTGCTATGTGGCTATAGTTCAAAAGGGCATTAATTCACCTTTAAAAAGTTGTATTTATCTTTTGGTTAACTATAACTACATTTAACAGAAGCAAGCAAATAGCTTCAACTCTTAAAAAATGGGTGATGCTCTGTTCAGTTCAGTTGCTCAGTCGTGTCCGACTCTTTGTGACCCCATGAATCACAGCACGCCCGGCCTCCCTGTCCATTACCAACTCCTGGAGTTCACTCAAACTCATGTCCATCGAGTCGGTGATGTCATCCAGCCATCTCATTCTCTGTCATCCCCGTCTCCTCCCACCCCCAATCCCTCCCAGCATCAGAGTCTTTTCCAGTGAGTCAACTCGTCGCATGAGGTGGCCAAAGTATTGCAGTTTCAGCTTTAGCATCAGTCCTTCCAATGAACACCCAGGATTGATCTCCTTTAGAATGGACTGGTTGGATCTCCTTGCAGTCCAAGGGACTCTCAAGAGTCTTCTCCAGCACCACAGTTCAAAAGCATCAATTCTTCGACGATCAGCTTTCTTCACAGTCCAACTCTCACATCCATACATGACCACTGGAAAAACCATAGCCTTGACTAGACAGGCCTTGGTTGGCAAAGTAATGTCTCTGCTTTTTAATATGCTATCTAGGTCGAGGCAACTAAAACTGAAAAAGACACATGTACCACAGTGTTCTTTGAAACACTGTTTATGATAGCTAGGGCATGGAGTTCGATTCCTGGGTCAGGAAGATCCCCTGGAGAAGGGATAGGCTACCTGCTCCAGTATTCTGGGGCTTCCTTTGTGGCTCAGCTGGTAAAGAATCCGCCTGCAATGAGGAAGACCTGGGTTTGATCCCTGGGTTGGGAAGATCCCCTGGAGAAGGGAAGGCTACCCACTCCAGTAGGGCTTCCCTCATAGCTCAGTTGGTAAAGAATCCACCTGCAATGCAGGAGACCCCGGTTCAATTCCTGGGTTGGGAAGATCCCCTGGAGACTGGATAGGCTACCCACTCCAGTATTCTTTGGCTTCCCTTGTGGCTCAGCTGGTAAAGAATCTGCCTGCAATACGGGAGACCTGGGTTTGATCCTTGGGTTGGGAAGATTCCCTGGAGAAGGAAAAGGCTACACACTCCAGTATTATGGCCTGGAGAATTCCATGGACAGTCCATGGGGTCACTAAGAGTCGGACACGACTGAGTGACTTTCACTTTCACTTTCAGGACATGGAAGCAACCTAGATGTCCATCGACAGATGAATGGATAGAGAAGCTGTGGTACCTTTATACAATGGAACACTACTAAGCTATAAAAAGGAACACAGTTTTGTCAGTTCTAATGAAGTGGATGAACCTGGAGCCTATTATACACAGTGAAGTAAGTCAGAAAGAGAAAACCAAATATCATATATTAGTGCATATACATGGAATCTAGAAAGATGGTACTGATGAACCTATTTGCAGGGCAGCCTTGGAGACACAGACAAAGAGAACTGACCACAGACACGGGCAGTGGAGAGGAAGGTGAGGGTGAGAAGAATGGAGAGAGTAACGTGGCAGCATACACACTACCATATGTAAAATAGATGGCCAATGGAAATTTGCTGTATGACTCAGGAAATTCAAACCAGGGCTCTGCAACAACTAAGAGGGGTGAGAAAGGGTTGGAGGTGGGAGGTGGGAAGGAGGTGAAAGAGGGAGGGTATATATGTACACCTATGGCTGATTCATGTTGATGTATGGCAGAAATGAAACCAATATTGCAAAGCAATTGTCCTTCAATTAAAAAAAAAGTGATGAACGGAGAAGATTGTTCTTCTATTTTTAACTACAGTAGTTCACTAAACAACATATTTTGAGAGAATAGTTATGTTATTGTAATGACTGAAGAAGTAAAGACTGTGATTTATACAGAAACATTTGTGCTACAGTTTAAAATGTCTAAAAATCCGATGTCAGTGATCTGTGCCATACAAAAATATCACTAAATATTATTCAGTGCTATCTCAGTTTAACAATCAGGCAAAGCAAGAAAAATCCAGATAATTAATAGAAATAAATGGGAAAAGCTGCATGGGTACCTAACTAATAATTGCATTACTATGAGGTTTTGTTACTACTCACACAAACCAAAGATAATTCCTTCTATGATCAACTGAGTTTATCATATTTTCTTTTGATTTTATAACCCAGTGGAGAATCCCAGGTTGGGGGGAGCCTGGTGGGCTGATGTCTATGGGGTCACACAGAGTCGGACACGGCTGAAGTGAGTTAGCAGCAGCAGCAGTATATATATGTTTTTATTTCTAATTAATGCAGAACATTATATGATTAGGATACTGCAGTGTACTTTAAAACTATTCACATATGCACACTGTCCCTCCTTACAGGAGGATTTTATTTTCTCACACTATTGAACTCAAGCATGGCCACATAACTTGCTTTGGCCAGTGAAAGGTGAGCAGAGGTGACATGTGCCTGCTTTGGGCAGAAGCTTTAAGAGTTAGTATATGCTTTGCTATACTTTCTTTGCCTTCAACCAAAAGGCCAGAAATACTTCAGATGGAGGTTGCTCCATCGGTTTGAATTCTTGAATAAATTCTACGTGGAGGACAGCTATGGCCCACCAGAAATGGACATAAACTTTCACTGCTCTAAGCCATTACAATTTTACAGTCATGTGTTACCAGAGCAAAACCTAACCTACCCCTGTCTTCGAACATTATATACATTTGTAACAAATACAGTAAAACTGTACATTGACAGAGTGTTGCCTAGGAGAAGCCATTTTGAATTAGTAAGAAGTCAGATCTGTAGAACAGTTTAAAGAAATAAAAACTCATTATTTCCAAATCCAACATTAACCTACTAGAAGACTAATTAGTAGTTACACTCTATTAAAAAGGTGAGACTTTGGCAGAACATTTCTAATCAAACGATGCAATCTAAAACGAAATATTGCAATGTAAGAAGAAATGAAAGACCCTGGTGTGTCATTCAGTGAAGTGATGTGCCATTTCACAAGTTTATTGCTGGTCAAAGTGTGTAGCTAAAGAAAGAACGTGTAGCTAGAGTAAAGGTGTTGGATTGGGGCTGGGGGTAATTAGTAGATGGAATGATGGACATAAGGAATGACATAAGGAATGTCACTGGAGAATTATACCATGTGATTTATATGGTTGACTTTCAAGCAATGCTTACTATAGAAGCTTTGTAATATTACTTTAGTTTTCAAATAAATCAAAGCTATGGAACTCAATAGAGGATGGGGGGAGGGCTACAGACAAACTCTAGGGATAAATTTTTGTTTACTGACCTAAAACACTTGTTATATTTTACATGAAACAAACTCTCACCTGAGAAATGACACTCTGAAGCAAGGTAATTAACATATCTAAATTTGGTTCAGAGAGCCTGATTCATAGCCTTAGAGCAGAGCTTCACCAAGGGATTAAATGCTCTGTGTTTACTTCATAATTTTGGTAGTAAATGCAAACAACTTAATACGCATTGGAAGGGACTACTGTGGTGTAAACATTGGGGAATATGACAAAATTCACCATGCAGGGTGCATCCATCCTTTTGTCCAAAGCTGTAATTCTGGGCCAACCAGAAAGCTTTGCAGGATTTCAATATGAATGAGAGGCACCTGTGACTGTGAGGACACTGAGCTAATAAGAGACGGTTGAAAAGCCGCTGCTCGGCAGCACTCGGTAATTTCCTCAAAATCTTTCAGTGGTTCTCACATTTCACTTCGGGCCAAACAGTACAAGCGGAGATGTGGTTAGAAATGATCAATGAGCGAGGAATGCCAGAGAAACTGAATGGCCTGGAAAGAAACTGGGAAGTCTCCCAGTTACAGAAGAAAGTCAGTAAAATAGAGTTTGGAGGTAGAATGCAGGGCACGGAGATGAACAATGCCCAAGGCATGGCAAAATAATATACCAACGCCAACACAGTCAGCCAGGAAAGACATGTGCAGGAAAAGCAGGACGATCAGAGCATGAGTCCTGCCAGATCAACACTGAAAATATATTTATAAATGTGTGCCAGACTTTTAGAATTTATTTCAAAGGTCAGAGAAGTGTATAGGAATGAGATGGGGTGGAAGGAGTGGGAGAATATTTAGAATTCAATTGAGTAGTGATTATTGAAGTGGCTGAATATGTCTACCTCTTACCATATTCCTGCAGCTTTCTTTAAAATATTTTTTCCCTCTAACTCAAGGATTAGGATGTAATCTGTCCCAGGCTCTGAGTCAGGAGTGGGTATTGAGCTATGGAGAGAATCTACAGTTACTGGGGAAAACCTGTTTCTCCTTGAGTAACCCTGTATCAGTGAGGTTTCCAGGTTACTAAAAGGGCTACCATGGGTTCCTGAAGCTCCTCGCAGTAACTTTCTTTTTGGTTGCACCACATGGCATGTGGGATTTTAATTTCCCTACTAGAGATCCAATCTGTGTCCCTGCATTGGAGGCACGGAGCCTTAACCACTGGACCACCAGGGAAGTTCCACATCTTTTTAAAGATGTTTGATTGTTGGAGTGGGTGCTCAGAGTCTACCAACGAGAGGTCAGCAGTTCATCCCAGACTTCCACCATATCTATGAGACAGCTATGAAACAGCTTCTCTCTCCGCCAAGCACAGAGATTCTCCTGCTCAAAGGGACAAGTTCTGCTGATTATGGAGCTGAAGAGCTTCTTCAGATGCCATTGCAGAGGCCCAGGTCTTAACGGAGCTGTTGTAAACATGTGTTTAAAAAAAGAGAGTTACCTGTTTGTTGTATTTGTTTACTGCTTAAAGGCTTTGAGGAGACAGACTAAATGGATATACATACCACAGATGTAAAGTGAGCTAAGGAGAGGATGGAGATGAGGGAAATGCAGGCTAAGAGAGTTGCTGCCATTGAACTCTAAAATTAGCTCAACTTCTTGGCACTGAAAACACATTAGGAAACACAATGGCTATATAGTTCTCACGGTCTGATAACACTAAGCACACTGGCTCCTTACGAGAGATAAGACTTCCTCAGACTCTACATTCACAGGTACCGTATAGAGAGCTCTCAAATTCTCTTTCTTTCCATCATCACTGCCACAAACCCAGCCCAAACTCTTGACTGAATTACTTTCATCATCTTGTCTCCAATCACAGTCTCCTCCAACTCTTAGCATAGCCTCCATATCACAGAAGTGGTCTTTTTAAATGCAAATAGGAGATCACATCTCATTGCTTTTTAAAAACATACAATGTTCTGTTTTAGGTATACAGACATAATGATTTGATATAGGGATATACTGCAAAATTATTACCATGATAACTTTAGTTAACATCTATCATCACACATAGTTATTTTTTTTTCCTTATGCACACCTCATTAATGACAAAGTCCAAAATCCTGAGTGCTGCATACAAGACACAATCTGGCCCCAGCCTACATCTCCAGTGTAATGACAACATAGGTCTTACTTTTCCCTATGAACTCTCTGCCCTCGTCGCAACCTTCTTTAATAGATAATTCACAGTCACTATTTTACACAAGGCTATCCCATAGGTTTTACCCATCTGAACTTGAAGGCATTCAAGTTCTTTTTTTTTGGACCAGATTTCAGCATAGGCCAAGGTGGTTCTTTAAGGAATGACAGCTCTGTTGCAAAAAGGCTGAGACTCAGTGCATTGTCAATTATTAGGGTGTTTTTTTTTTTTTTTTCTCCATAAGTATCAGTAGCTTTTAATAGCTACTTGGGCTTCCCTGGTGGCTCAGATGGTAAAGAATCCACCTTTGATGCTGGAGACCTGGGTTAGATCCCTGGGTTGGGAAGAACCCCTGGAGGTGGGTGTGGCAACCCACTCCTGTATTCTTGCCTGGAATATCCCTATGGATGGAACCTGGCGGGCTACAGTCCATGGGGTCACAAAGAGTCAGACACAACTGAGCGACTAAGCACAATAGCTACTTAAGCAAATTAAGGAATATAGAGCCATTCCCATAACCTCATGACCACCACATGTGAAAGCAAGAGTCAGACTGAATTCTACGACACACTTAAACATTTATGTGCAGGCAGGTACAGAGACAGTCACATAATATGTTTTGGAAGCTCAGTGATGCCAGCTCCTGACCCTTTCAATTTCACATTCTTTAAGAGAGATTTGCTTGAGGAAATGTGACAGTGTTCTAGTCCTGGGATGCTGCTAATCCTAGCTGGGTTTGGGCAATACATTCTCTAAGTTAGTTGCTAAAGACAAGACTGGTTCAGTATTATGCCTTAAACTCCATTCTGGAGGTTACAGGCTTTCATGTAAAGGTGTAAAGGATTCCTTCCACATCTTAAACACTACTTATTGATCTCCTGAAAAATAATTTGTGATGTCCATTGTACTAATTTAAAAAAGTCCGGTGTTAATTGAAGATAAACATAAATGTTGGGAAAGGCAGTCTTTCATCCCCTACTTGGCTGCATAACAATGGGCCTGGGGCCTGGAGTACTTCTTTCCCAGGAGAGAAAGAGCCCACTCAGCTGGGCTCATCGCCTCTCTTGGCTCCATCAAACAGCCCCATCTCTTTTTAACCTTCAGCCTCTTGTCTGTAGCACCTCTTTTTTTCTCATCATATAGACATAGTCATCTCTTCTTTTAACCCATGACTGTCTTTAGCTTTTCCCCCATGCTTCTTCCATCTCTACTTTCCTATTTTCTATGGACCCTCAATAATCCACAAACAAGGTTTCCACTTCTCTTTGCTCTCCATGAAAAGCCTCTTGCACAAGTCACTCAGAAACAAGTCATTTTTTTGGTGTGAAGCAAAGAGTTCAAGTTTACAGAGTTGCATATTAACTAAAGTAGGTGAGGATTTGCTGTGGAAATCAACTCTTTAAATTTTAAAGGTATTACACAATAAAGATGGATTTTTTGCTTAGTAAAAGAATCCACCTACCAATGCAGGAGATGCTGGTTCAATCCTTGAGTCAGGAAGATCCCCTGGATGAGGAAATGGCAACCTACTCCAGTATTCTTGCCTGGAGAATCCCACAGACATAGAAGCCTGGTGGGCTACCATCCAAGGGATCGCAAAGAGTCAGACACAACTGAGCACACTAGCACACATGCTAGGTTTGTCATAGCTTTCCTTCCAAGGAGCAAGCGTCTTTTAATTTTATGGCTTCAGTCACTGTCTGCAGTGATTCTGGAGCCCAAGAAAATTTGTCACTGCTTCCACTTTTCCCCCTTCTGTTTGCCATGAAGGCATGCGACCAGATGCCATGATCTTAGTCTTTTTTTTAATGTTGAGTTTCAAGCCAGCTTTAATGTATTAAACACTGGATAAATGGTGGCTATGATATGGGAATGGTGGTGATGATGTAATCTCTCTATTCCTTGCTAATTTCAAAGGTTACTGCTTCACACCCTATTTCCAATCACTGTTCACTTTAAAGACTCAAAGTGGGGGAGACTTCTGGAAGTTTTCTCACACTTTTCCCTCCAAATTTCAAGCCCTTTTTCAGATGTTATTTCTTTTTCTGCCTCACTAGGCTGTGGATTATTAATACAAAGCAAGGACCAGATCTTTTCTTCTCTATATATTCCCAGGACCACCACTAGACCTCAATATACATGAAATGCTGTGTAAACGTGTGCTAACTCAGTCTTAAGTGAATGAATATTAGTAACATGAACCAGGCCTTCCAGTAATTTCTCTCTTATTTGGCAACATGTGGGGGTGTGGGCCTTTAAAAATCTTTGGACATACCAAGTATAAATGAAATACAAATCAACCAGGTGAATTTTCAAGAAGAAATCTATGTAACAAACCTGGCCAACATTTTAGGGACAAAACTATTCTTAGGGTAAAAAGTAAAACAACACATGTGACCCCAAACTTTGAAGACATCCTTTAAAAACCACCTTCTAAATAAATGCATCTAAATTTGCACAGGAGAGAGGCAGTGGGAAGTATGAATTAACAAAAGTCACAGTTTGAACTTACTATTATCAAGGTAAGACAGTTTCCAAAATGAAGTTGCCTTGTGTTTAACTAGAACATTTAAAGACACGCAAGCTTTTTTCATCTGTCCAGTCTCTATTTAGCAGACTGTTAATAAATTGAAAAATACCCACATTTCTAGGGGGGAAAAAAAAAGAGTTGCTGTAATCCTAAGGAATTCAGAGTTCTCACCCTGGTCTCTCTGAAGAGTCCCTGGCCACCTTTGCTTTGGTGGTGGCTTTCTTCCTGGAATTTGGACTCAAGCACCTGTTATTTGCCATTTAATCAACTCCAACTAAGATCCCCTTTGCTAAATCAAAATTTATTAGATCACTTCTCCTAAAGTGACTCCTAAATAAAATCTTACCAAAAAAGTGTCTGGAAATGAATTGCTGGAAACAGAAATTTTGTAACGGTCTTCCAAAAAAACTCATTTCCTTTCCTCTTAAAAACAAACAGGAGCCACATTTCATACACAAACAACGCATTCTTTAAAAGGTGCCTTTTCATCTGCACAAGTCTCAGTAACACATGTGACTTTCTCCGATGATTACACCCCTCCAGGACACTAGTGACTCCCATTCACTTCCCTAGTGGCCCCGCAGTGACGGTAACCCCGGAGAGCCAGGGGTCGTCCAACAGGTGGTCCGCCGAGCGCTCTCCAAATGCGAGCGCCGCCCGCGCGCTGTGCCCGGCTCCAAGCTCCCCCGGGCTGCGCAGGCTCCCGGACGGAGGCCGGGATCCTCTCGCCGCCGCACCCCTCCTCCTCCCGCTCCGCATCCCCTCCCCTCGCCAAAGCTCGGACTCTCGGGTTGCCCTTATTGTTGGCCGCGTCTGTCACTTTGTGGGCTGGGTGACACGAATGGATGGGTTGGACACACCTTCCAGCCTACTAGAAAAAAAAAAAAGTCCGGATCTGCAGAGACAGCGGGAGGGACTCCCCCGGCGCCCTCGGAGCCTACGCCGCGGCCCGGGGAAAGGCACAGCTCCCCGTCCCACATTCACTCCTCCCCGCCTTTAAAAAAAACAACGCTCAGCGCAAATAAATAATATCGTTCCCAGCCCGCCAGGGTCCTCGGTGTCCTCGCCTCCTCTGCCGGCTGAGCGCGTCCCAGCGCGGCGGGAGGCGGCGGCGGGAGGCGAGCGCGCAGAGGCCCGGCGCGCACCATGCTCCCCAGCGCCGTGGCGGCCCACGCCGGCGCCTACTGGGACGTGGTGGCTTCCTCCTCGCTCCTGAACTTCCCCGCGGCGCCGGGCTTTGGCAACCTGGGCAAGAGTTTCCTGATCGAGAACTTGCTGCGGGCTGGGGGCGCCCCGCCGCTCGGACCACCACCGCCCCAGCACCACGGCTCGGCAGCGGCTCTCGGCGCGGGCGCGCAGGTCCGGCCCCTGCCGGCCAGCCCGGTTCCCCTCAAGTTGTGCCCCGCGGCGGAGCCAGTCAGCCCCGGCGCGGCGCCCTACGGCACACGGTGGGCGTTTCAAGTGCTCAGCCCCTCGGCGGACGGCGCCCGGCTGCCAGGCCGCGCTCCGGGGGACCCGGACTGTGCCTTCCAGCCACCAGCCGCAGGTGAGCCCCTTCTCCCCTCCCCAGCCGCGCGCTGCGCCTCCCGGGCCCACCAGCCCCAGTGCTCAGCAATCCGCCCGGGCTTCGAGCTTCCGAGGGCATCTCGAGCTTCAGTGGAGATGCGGCCTCGGGAGTGAGGAGGGTGCCACCGCTAATCGTGATGTTCCTCCCCATCCCACCCCACCAGCTTCCTCTTCTCCCCTTCTTTCTACAAGTGGTAGGGCTACGTTGAATTTCAGGCCTTTCTGTAGAAATCCTGAAGTCACCTCGGGCCTTAGCCGAAAGCGCAGCCCCGCTCCCGAGATCTCTGGGCTCGCTGGACCAATTTCACTGGGTTTCCAAAATTCAGCGTCTCTACCCGCCCGCTTCTGTCTCGGAGGCCGAGAGATACCCGCTCCCTGGACAGTTCTTGGCTTGAAGAGCCTCGCGCTCCCGCTTTGGGTACTTGTGGCTCTCAAACCTTAGCGTCGGTCGGGGAGGTTGGAGAACACGCGCAAAGATCTTTGGAAAAAGAGTTGCGCCAAGTTTTGACTTCTCCACTCTTACATTTTGGATCGCTAAGGCGCAAGGAAATCGACGCCGGCTTTTTCTTCGGGCTGAGCTAGAACAGTTGAATTGGCACCTGGAGTAGAAAGTGCACCAAATAAATGATAATTTACCCTCAAAGGGGTGGTTTTGGTTTGCTTGTTTTAATTCCCGCATAAAACCGAAGTGTTGTGACTGGGAAGAGAATGCGGACAGTTTAATCCTACGTTAGCTAAAACTTATGGAGGGGCTGCTGAAGTTGGCCTTGAGAAGGGGAAAAGCGTCTTAGTGACTCAAAAGCTGAGATCCAGTCGGATTAATTTTTTTTTTTTTTTGGCTGCGTCCTTCAGTTCAGTTCAGTTCAGTTAGATGATCTTAATTCATTCTTTTAATCCCGATGGGTTTGTCCAGAATGACTAATCGACGCTTTTTCAGCAGATTTCATTGTCCCAGCAAACTGCCGGATCAAATTTATTGCTAATGACTTTATAGAATTGAACATGTTTAGAACCTGTCCTGGTCTTTCAGTTTGAAATGGTTACTAACAGAATGGAACAAATATGATTATATGAGCACCGGTCTCATTCACACAGTGTAAAACCTAAATTCTAAGCAGCCTTTTTGCACCCTGAGAGAGGAACAAATACAGTTAAAGGCAAAGTTTATGTGCCTTGGAAATCTGGGCCACTGTTTCCTTTTTGAAGTATTCGGAAAATTAGAAACGTATATAACAGGTCCATTTAGACAAGCACTAGTAAATAATGTCTCATAAAAGTAACATTTTCAAGAAAATTTAGTGATTTCTGTGGTTTTTGATGGCTTGGCATTGTGTTCATAGAAATTACTTTTCAAGGATTCTTAAGTTGCTCTTGATCATGATTGGCTACTCCAAAAAGCTAATTTCAACCTTTGCAGATTTTACAGGTTAGATTTAAGTAAACCGAATGCAAATCAAATGCGGATATTTCAATAACTCTGAAAAATTATTTTGTATACCTATTCATTTCATTCAGAATATTGCAATTATTCAGTAAAGGGTCTAACTACATTCTTTTTATTTTCAAGAACATATTCATTCTGTACACTTATTAAAACATCAAAATGCAAAAATGCTTTTTGGAATAATTGAGAATATGAGAATTTAAATTTCACTTTGAAGTATTTTAATATAGCTTTAGGCCCATATATCTCCTAATATTTTATTCAGTCCTTATTGAAGATTTGATGCTTTCTGAGGTTAATTTTTATTTGAAAAAATAACTTTTTATTTTAAAAAATCATTCTTGTAAAGACTGCATTTAATTTTTGAAACTCGAAAAATATCTTAAGAAGAAAATTAAAACCTTGTAAATTTGTGCCCACGAATATGCTTAAAAACATTTTTTAATAACTTGACAGAGAATACAGTTTTGTGAGCACTGCTCCAGTTTTGTCCTGCCAAATGATAGATCCTTGTCCTGGCAAATGTTGTGGGAATTCTTTTGTACTGTGTAGAATTATGAAGTTGTAATGAATGCTGACAATATTCTCTATCACCTGAAAATTAGATGAGGGTGAAATAGTGATTGATGTTCTGTAAAGAGTAGAAAGGAGATTTAGGAAAGCTACAGGTTTTTAGAACGATAACAATATTTCTTTCTGAAACATCAGTGAACAACCAGTTCTGATCTTCTGTGCGTTAACTTAGTGTGGATCAGCGAATATGACTTTTAATGATTTCAGTGTATTGATTACCCTTTTTTTCCCTCAACCTTAATTTGTTGAGTGCACCAGTCTAAATATTGAGTAAGAAAGCCTCAGAGTTGTTTTTAAGTGCATTGGTGAAAGACAGCACCATTTAACTAGGGGATTTATGCCACTGCATGTATTTCTGCTTCATTATTTCTGTTACCCACTATTAATTATACCATATAGTTCATTCATTCAGCAAATGCTTACTGACTGTCTCCCATGTGTCCAGACTTTGTTCCAGGCCATTGGGATAATCAGGGAACAAAACAGATGACCGTCTCTGCCACTGTGGAGCTTACAGTCCATGTTCTGTCCTACTTTATGGTTTACCAAGCATTTTCATAATTGTTAGCTGTCTTAATCCTCATAATAGGCCAATTTTTTCTACAATGATTATTCCACTTGCTAACTTTGTTTTTGTCTGAAGTATCAATTTACAAACCTGTGATCTTGTGAAAAACAAAAATATTGCCCCAAATTCTGTGATCTTGTGAAAGAGAAAACTATTGCCCCAAATATTCCTTACACTGGTTTTCCACTGAATAGGAAAAAACTAATGAGGGCTTATGGGGTAACCAATTACATGTATCTTCATAATAAATCAGATTGGGATGTTATATCTGAGCCCATAGGAAATTGGTCTTTCCCTTCATCTCGTTATGTGTCTGAACAATGGTGGCAGTTAAACAGTAACACAGATTTACAGATTATGAATGGAATTTTGCTGTCCATGCTTCATTCCTAAAAACTGGCAAGTCTTTAAGTATTCAGAGTCAAAAAAAAAAGGAACACTCCATAGCTATATATTGTCAAGGTGTATATACAGAGTAGTTTAAAAACTTTAAAAATCAGAGCACATTCTCCAAGATTTGAGAGGGGCATGTTTAGTGTGATAACAGGTAGTGGGTAGATTCACCTCCAGACATTGTAGGTGAAAAAGAGAATCTTGGATGTCATAGTGTATTGGTAGGAATCAGGTTTGTCAAGTAAATCCTAATAATCATCAGAGATCCTTCCCCAGAAGTTCGTTAATGTCATCATTTGGTGGCTATTGTACTGGATTCAGATATCCATGCTTTTGTATATTAAAGAAGGTCTTGAAAATGTAAAAATCTGAACAATTTAAATTTCTTTTAGTTATGCAACCTGTTTTCTTCAAAGTGGAACAAATAGCCTTGCTTTTCAGTGACATTTGTTATTTTAAACATTTTAGATAATGTTTGAAATAAAGATAATTTCCTGAATGTAATTTAGTGATTATTAAATCTACTTCTTGTGCTGCATATAAAAGGATTAGAAAGCAATTTTTTATTCTGAAGAGTTGAGTTAAACTGTCCTTTTTTAAAAAGTAATTTTGTCCAGTAGGTTGTACCATATAGTAGTACAGGCATGGAATCAGATCCGTCTTATTTTTTCTGGTACCCTGTTAAGTTTCTTATTACTATTAATACCTCATGTGACTCTGATTTTCTTGTCCACCTCACAGTCCCAGCTATAATTTATGTATTAATCTTGACTCTGTCTTAAACTACCCAAACTTGTATATTGTGTCCCAACTGGTAGTTTTTTCCATTTTCACTGAGATATAGTGAAAGTGTGACATAAAATAGCTTCTCTTATGCATTAGGCACTTTGGGGAGGGATGAGAAAATGGAGCATCTTGTGTTCTAGGTGGGGATTCCAGTCCAGCTGAACATTTTTGTGGTCGAATTTATGAAGCTAGAGTTTGTTATTTATTTTAGCTAATGCTATGCTCTAGCTGTATTTTGGCAAATTAAAATGACAGAATCTTGACTGTTGATAATGCTGACCCAGAACCAAGATAATGGGGGATCCAGAAGAGGATAATGATGGAGCCTGTGCTAGTAGCTCCTTGCTCAGACCATCACCCTAAAACATCCTTTGGTGGAATTGAAGATAATACCCAACAATATTCTTATTACACTTGTATTTTTAAAATAAGCTACTTAACATATCTTTGGATTTATATTAACATATTAATAACTTTTGCATAGTTTATAAGGGATCAACTCTGAACAAATTGCTATATGGTCCCAAACTTCATAAACTTCTGCAGGTTCAGGAAGGTTTTGCAGTGAAGAGGACCAGTTGTACTAATAGTCTTTTTACTTCCAGTTTTGGATTGAGAAAACCACACTGCCTCTATGTCTTGAGTTGGAATTACAAAATGGTAGCAATTTATGTGCATCTTATTTACCTCTGACATTAGCATCTGTCCCTCTCCCAGTCACTAAAATATGCTTCTCTACTTTGATTTAACAGCATGAAATCTCAATCTGTCCACATGCATTGAAACTTTATTATTGAGGTTTAATAATAAAATGGGAGTAAATCCAGGAGGCAAGTAGGAACATTTTAGAATTTTCCCTTAACCTCTTACTCACGTTAGAGATTTGAGGATTATTTTAAGAGGCACAGTGGTTTGAATGCCCAGAAAATTGGGTATGGATTTAAGCAGAAGTAATCGCTGATCGCCGAAGAATTGATGCTTTTGAACTGTGGTGTTGGAGAAGACTCTTGAGAGTCCCTTGTACTGCAAGGAGATCCAACCAGTCCATTCTAAAGGAGATCAATCCCGGGTGTTCATTGGAGGGACTGATGCTAAAGCTGAAACTCCAGTACTTTGGCCACCTCATGCGACGAGTTGACTCACTGGAAAAAACTCTGATGCTGGGAAAGGTTGGGGGAGGGAGGAGAAGGGGACGACCGAGAATGAGATGGCTGGATGGCATCACCGACTCTGTGGACATGAGTTTGAGTGAACTCCGGGAGTTGGTGATGGACAGGGAGGCCTGGTGTGCTGTGATTCATGGGGTCGCGGAGAGTCGGATACGACTGAGCGACTGAACTGAACGGAACTGAATCGGAGGATCTGGAGAGTTCAGTCATCAGGGTGCCAAAGGATGCCAAATGTTGTCATATGTTGTAGATGTGTGACACCATATGTTCTGGACAGTTTAAAGGAATTGTTAACCGTGATTTTAACTATGTTTGTTTACCATCAGTGTGGCTCAGATACTGAACCCAACACTGTACATTAGAGTCTGGTGTATTGCTCTTGGAGTGTGCCACCTCCTTCCTCTCCTTGTGCTCAGCAGAAATAGTCTCTTTTTGGTGTAAGAAAACATCTCATGGTCATTGGACAGTGATAGAAATGGTAGCAACTCGAAAGTAAGGGAACCAATATAGGTAATAGCTACATTGGTAAAATACTTTGAGCTATGAAAGTTTTTACAGAAGCAAAAATGTTATCGTCTTTCAAATATTTAAACAAAGTGTTCTTATGTTAGAATTGGGAAGTAAATGCCTTATTTACTCTTTAACCTACTTTCTGCCATCCTATTTCCTTTGTTGATATCATCCATAACTTTTGAATCTATCTTATTCTATCTTTTGGGGAGATTTGATTTGTGGTTCTTAAAAACAGTATTTGTCCACTTAATCATGGGCTAACAGAGCCTCCAAATAAAGTTTTTGTTTTTTTTAATCTTATTACTGTGATTTTTTTTCCACAGTGAAGGTACATAATTTTTAAGTTAGTTAAAGAACTTTGTTTTCATTCAAATACACCTGGAGTCTGTCAGAAACAAAAAGGCAAATTGTAAAAAGCAACAGTATGAGTTCTATGTAGGAATGCTTGTTAGAATTTCTCCTTCTTTAAGACTTCATTAGATCATGCTTCCATTTTACACTCTCTTAGTAAAAAATTGGATTTTTGCCTTAACGTCTAATATGCTTACCAGACCCTTGTATATTTTATTCCAAAATATTTTTATTTTACTTTCAGTAATGTTTCCACTTTTAATGAAATCTCTCCCTTTCATTCCTTTTAGCCTCCAGTCAGGACCTGATTTGGCAATGCTGAGTGATTCATCACTTTTATATAAAGTTACCATAACTGATTTTATTTTTAATAGCATTATTCATTTTGTCAGCCAGCTATTAGTTGGGACTATTTCAGGGGCACACTCTTTTTGTGAGTTATATGAACAGTAAATTTAAGGCACTAAAATTCTCTCTGAAGTCAGATCAAAAAGTCTGTATAAGTTTTTAAAATTTTGTTTCAGAATCAAAGCATCTGGGAAAAGGAAAGGGAAAAAAAATCAGGTCTTTTTTCTATATATTGCTAAAATATTTAATTGCCTTCTTGTTTTTAAATATTCCAAAGACGAACTAGGTTGTTCCCTTTTCTTTCACATATTCAGGCACCGTGCATGCCATAGCAACCTTGTTTTTAATAATTCTGTGGCCATCAGAAATAGCATGTACAATATATACATGTCTAACAGTCCTCTTCTTGCTTGGAGAATCCTGTGGACAGAGGAGCCTGGCAGGCTGCAGTCTATGGAGTCGCAAGAGTTGGATACGACTAAGCACACACAGCACAGCAGTCCTCTGGAGAGAGCTCAAAATTTCTTGTTCCTTAGAAATTTAAATCTCTAATACTTTAAAAATTAAATTATATGAAGAAAATAGCTATTCTTCGAGAAGATTTATGTACGTTAAAAGGGAATAAAAACCATGATGGCTGGTGAATTTTCTTTTTTTTTAAGTTTTATTTATTTGGCCCCACTGGGTCTTTGTTGCTGCACGTGGCCTTTCTGGAGTTGTGGTGAGCGGGGGCTACTCTCTAGTTGCAGTGCGCAGGCTTCTCATTGTGGAGCATGTGGACTCTAGGGCTTGTGGGCGCAGTAGTTGTGGCGCACAGGCTTGTTTGCTCCAGGGCATGTGGGATCTTCGGGGACCAGGGATCGCACCTGTGTTCCCTGCATTGGCAGGGGAATCTTAACCACTAGACCACCAGCAAAGCCCTGGTGAATTTTTTGATAAACTAACCTAGGACTAGATTGAATTTAGGTGTGTTGAACCTGTGCTGTGCTTAGTCACTCAGTCGTGTCTGACTCTCTGCAACCACATAAACTATATCTCACCAGGCTCTTCTGACAATGGGGATTCTCCAGGCAAGAATACTGGAGTGGGTTACCATGCCCTCCTCCAGGGGATTGTCCCAACCCAGAGATTAAACCCAGGTCTCCTGAATTGCAGGCGGATTCTTTACCAGCTGAGCTACCAGGGAAGCCCATGTTGAACCTACTCTAGGGTTATACTGGGTCTGAAACCAAAAGACAGTCTGATCCTTCAAAGCAGGAAAAGAGTCATTTCTGTTTGCTTATTTCTATAGGTACTTTTGCATTACAAATTGAACAGATGCAGCAGAAACCACATGACCTGCAAAGCCTAATGTATTTACTCTCTGGCCTTTTATAGTAAAAGTTTGCCAAAACTTTCTCCAAAGCAAAAAGGCATATTGAGTCAATTTTAAAATAATATATAGTTTTCTGAGCTGGCTTTAGCAGCATTTCTTTAATTTTAAAACCTAGATTCAAATCAAGATCTTTAAATGACTGATTATATAATCCTAAGCAATTCGTGTAACTGCTTTGAGCCTCATTTCAAAATGAACACAGGTGATAGGCTCACCATGGGACTTTCAGCCGCACATCTCAAAAGCCTGTTGGTACCATACAGGGAAAGATGTAAAAGACAGAGTTCCACAATTCCGCCATAAACAAAATGCATACTGGTTAAAGGGATATTGCTGTGTAGGAAACTGTCTCAAAACTTAGAGGAACAATTGATTATTTTTGCTTATTGTTTGTTGGGCTGTCTAGGCTCAGCTGGGTGGTTCTCACTTGGAATCTCATGTCAATTAGAAGTCAGCTGCAGTCATCTGCGGGCTCAGCGGAGCTGGATGTACAAGATGGGTGTCCATGGACTCACACGGCAGACAAGGATGCTGGCTGTTTATGGGGTGCTCAACTGTAAGCTATTCTAGCATCCTTTGATAATTGCAGTCAACTGTGATTTCAGGGTACCCCAGCTTGATGAGAAGCCAGACTCCAGACACTTGGTGTTGTGATAGCGGAGAAGGTGCTAGTGAGAGTGTCCAAACAACTGGTCGTTACCTCGTGCCACAACATATGACCACAGTAGGATCCTTCCATATGCTGCTGCTGCTGCTAAGTCACTTCAGTCGTGTCCGACTCTGTGTGACCCCATAGACAGAAGCCCACCAGGCTCCCCCGTCCCTGGGATTCTCCAGGCAAGAACACTGGAGTGGGTTGCCATTTCCTTCTCCAATGTGTGAAAGTGGAAAGTGAAAGTGAAGTCGCTCAGTCGTGTCCAACCCTTAGCGACCCCATGGACTGCAGCCTACCAGGCTCCTCCATCCATGGGATTTTCTAGGCAAGAGTACTGGAGTGGCTTGCCATTGCCTTCTCCGATCCTTCCATATAGTCCCTTATTATTCTACCACAGCTCATCCACCATAGTTAGGTGAATTTTTTTTTTTAACTTGCTCTGATCATATCATCAAGTTACTTAGGAAAACATTAATTATTCCTATTTGACTATCAGATCAAATAAAAATATTCAGTTTGTCCTTTAAGACCTTCATTCTATCAACTGCATTTAGCTCCTCCAACCATATTCCTTTTTTCAGTTATTCCTAAATATATACATATATATATATCTTCTTTCTCATATTCTTTCCCATTGTAGACTGTTATAAAACATTGAGTATATTTCCCAGTGAAGGTCCTTGTGGGTTATCTGTTTTGTGTTTAGCAGTATGTATCTGTTAATCCCAAGAGCCTAATTTATTCTTCCCTACTGCTATCCCCTTTGGTAACCATAAATTTCTTTTCTATGTCTGTGAGACTATTTCTGTTTTGTAAATAACTTTGTATTATTTTTTTAGATTGTACTTTTAAGTGATATTACATAATATTTGTCTTTGTCTGACGTATTTCACTTAGTATGATAATCTCTAGGTCCATCCATGTTGCTGCAGATGGTATTATTTCATTCTTTTTAATGGCTGAGTAATATTCCTCTGTGTGTGTGTGTGTGTGTGTGTGTGTGTGTGTGTGTAGCAGCTGACTCTAGTATTGTTGCCTGGAAAAGTCCATGGACAAAGAAGTCTGGCAGGCTACAGTCCATAGGGCTGCTCAGAGTTGGGCACAACTGAAGCAACTTAGCACAATACACACACACACATACACGTATCTTATTTATCCATTCATCTGTCAGTGGACATTTAGGTTGCTTTCATGTCTTGGATTTAGTAAATCGTGCTCAAATGATTGTTGGGGTGTCTAACCACATTCTTAATGCTCACACCTTTGACCTTGGTCTTAACCTGCCCTGTGTGTCACCATTATCCTTGCTGTCTTTCATTTTTTTCATGCCACCTTTCTTCCCTGGAATGCCTTATTTCTCTTCTTATGCCATTCAGATACTTTCCCAGTCAAGTTTCCAGATCAAGATGCTTTTCCTGCTTAAAGCCTTCTTGAGAGAGGTTTCCTGAAAATACTCTTTTCTTTTTACTTGCTAGTATGTTTTAATGCAGGTCTGAACCATGATGCTTCTTTTTATTTGTTGTCTTAGAATCGATCCCAAATTATGTAATAATGGTAGGAATAAAGGCTAACATTTATTGAGTGCCTGCTGTGTGTCAGGCATTGTTTTGTGTTCTATTCAGTGGTCTCATCCTGACTATACATTGTAATCACGTGTGCAACTTTTGAAAAAATATTAATAATATGTTGGGGGACCCACTCTTACTAGCCTGATTTAACCCAATTCCTGTGGGGTCCGGGCTCTCTATCTTTGAAAAACACTCTAGATCATTCTCATGTGTATTCAGGGTTGGGAAACAGTGGTTAGGGGAAGACATGGTACTATTTTTTTTAAGATCTCACGGCCATGGGAAATGTCTTAGATTTTATAGCACAAAATTTAATTTGGAGTTTGGAAATATTTGTATTTCATTTATTTGATCAGCAGATTCAAATCTGTAAGTTATGGAACATTTAAAAATAGAAATTCTTTCAGGGAGGGAAGATATCCTGTTGTAATCTTTGTCATCCCAGCACACAGTGCATTATGTGGCACTTGATAGACATGCAGTAAATATTATTTGCATGGAATTAAAAGGACAGAATCAAACAAGTAGACACTGCATTTGATTTATTTTCTCATGAACTATACCAGACTGTTAAGACCTTTGCTTTCTGTCTCTGAAACACTCAAAGCAAAAAAAAAAAAAAAAGTGGACTTCTGTCATTTTTTGATGACAGAAGGTAAAGGATGACTTAACTTGCTTTGTCTTGTGATAGAAGGCATATTTGCATGTGGATCACATAAATGAATTACTTCCAGCTTGTGTGATAAAATGAATCATACCTTATTCAATAAGTGATATTTCTTAGGTTTTATAACTCATGACAGATAGTTGTCATTCTTTAGGGATTTTTTTGGGGGGTCCACTTAAGATAGTCTGTTCAATTGTGTCATATATAAAGTCAGGAGTTTAGATTTCTTTATTCCCAGTGCCCATATACCCAGTAATTGAAGGAGGTCATTAAAATCATCCTTTTGAAATTATTTAATTCCCTGTTATTCTTTCCCAGAGGTATGTTTTGATCCTTTGGTTGCCTTTGTAAGACATCTTGGAACCTTTTCTCTTTTTTCTTCGTCCTTCTTCAAATGTGCTGCCCAGTCGGCATAGCATCACAGTGGCTCCTAAAATTTATTTGAAGATTTTGTGGTCTTTAAGATTCTTCCTTTGAAATGTCAGCCTGCATCAGTTAGTACCACAATTTGCTGTGACAATAAAAAATGTGGTTTCACCCTATTTAGATACACTCTGTTCTTCTCCATTGGTAAAGAAAGTGAAAATAATAATAATAAAAAAAAAACAATGAAATGTTTTGCTTGCTTTCTAGACCACAGAATTTTGAAAATGATTTCTCTGTAACTAGGCTTGTAACCCAGAGAAGGCAATGGCAACCCACTCCAGTACTCTTGCCTGGAAAATCCCATGGGCGAAAGAGCCTGGTAGGCTGCAGTCCATGGGGTCATGAAGAGTCGGACACGACTGAGCAACTTCACTTTCACTTTTCACTTTTATGCATTGGAGAAGGAAATGGCAACCCACTCCAGTGTTCTTGCCTGGAGAATCCCAGGGACAGGGGAACCTGGCAGGCTGCCATCTATGGGGTCGCACAGAGTTGGACATGACTGAAGCGACTTAGCAGCAGCAGCAGCAGCAGCAGGCTTGTAACTATCCTTGACTGTGGGGTGCTTTTGTCACAGAACCATCTGGTTAGGCTTAAAAAAAAGTCAGACCAGTTCACCATTAAGTTGGCTTTAAGTTCCCATCTTAATTAAACATTCAAAATAATTAATAGTTTGATTCTGTGTTTTCAGATAAGTCAGAACATGTGATTAAAAACTGAAAAGTTCACAAAGTTTTCTCTGAATAAGCAAGTTTAGTCATTTGGATTCAGACAGTTTTGTTCTAGAAATTTTAAATCATTTGTTTGTAACTTGAAACAGATTCACGCAGAACCCGGAAGGCAGATTTGTTGGCAGAATACAAACTTTGGAGTATCCTGAAATGGTGTGCTCAGAGAACCTAGCATCTTGCTGCAGGACCTGACAGCATGCATTACCCAACCCCCGCCCCACAGGAAAGCTGTTGGTTTTTCTCTTCTGGAAAGCTGGGGAGATATGGAAATGTCTGCCTCTTACTAAGTAACTGCCAGTATGTGTGCCTGACGTCCTTCTCTCTCATGGCTAAGAACTATTAATACATATTATGCTAAAATACCTGTGTTTCCCTTGTCTGCTGAAAACAGTCATCATCACATTCCGGATGCATGCCCATTTGAGGATGAATATTAATAAATGAAATAGCTAGTGTTAACTTCATAGCCAGTCTAGTGCATATGTATAGTAGGCATTCCTGTCGTGTATATTGTTTGGTAAGCCTAAAACAAACTGTTCCTAACATGACAAATGATAAGGTGACTGCATCTAGATTGCACTGATGGGCTTTGAAATGCATATCATGGTCTTGAAATTGCCTTGTTTTCTGCCCTTTTCAGAGTATCTCCAAAGTAGTTCTTAAATGGTTTGCTAAAGTTTTAATGTATCTGTTAACTTGTCACTTTGTTTTTATCATACTTGAGTTTTCATTTTTTATTCACTGCTTGAAAAAGTATGTGATTGACAAACATTAAAATGTAGTATATATCTTCAATGCATTGCATTGTTTTATTTATTTTATTTTTTATTTCACCATTCAACATCCTGGCCATCACATGCTCCGTTAGATTAACATTTGACTTATGTCCAAGTAGGAGCACGTAAAAAATGGAGCACTTAATTGAAATTTCACAGCAATTTCCACATAAACCAGCTTAAACAAGATGTACTTATGCATAGAAATTAGGAATCAACTAATCTTCCGTGTAAATACATGTGTGTCAATTAGGTGATTTTAAATGGTGAGAAAATACTATACGATGGAACTTTAAGCCTGGTCATGTCACATGTAGTTCTTTAGCCACTATAGAGTTGCTACTGTGCAGCTGTCATTTTGATTACAGATTTACTGTATTAAGATAGAATAGTACGGAGTAATATAAAAAGCTGTTCAATTAAACTTTTTCTGATTAAATTTAACACTAAGAGCCTATATCTCAGAACCTCATTTATCACAATTGAATTTAATTGAACACTTGTCTCAAATGAACCATACTTTTTTTTTGTTTTTATTTGTTTATTTTTTTCCAATCCTTATGTCTTTTTTAAAATTTATTTATTTTAATTGGAGTCTAATTACTTTACAATATTGTGGTGTTTTTTGCCATATATTCACATGAATCAGTCATGCGTGTACATGTGTTCCCCCATCCTGGCCCTCCCTCCCACCTCCCTCCCCATCCCATCCCTCAGGGTCATCCCAGTGCACCAGCCCTGAGCACCCTGTCTCATGCATTGAACCTGGACAAGTGATCTATTTCACATGTGATAATATACATGTTTCAATGCTATTCTCTCAAATCATTGCACCTTGCCTTCTCCCACAGAGTCCAAAAGTCTGTTCTTTACATCTGTGTCTCTTTTGCTATCTTGCATATAGGGTCATCATTACCATCTTTCTAAAATTCCATATATATGCGTTAATATACTGTATTGGTGTTTTTCTTTCTGACTTACTTTGCTTTGCATAATAGGCTCCAGTTTCATCCACCTCATTAGAACTGATTCAAATGCATTCTTTTCAGTAGCTGAATAATATTCCATTGTGTATATGTATCAAATGAACCATACTTTAAAAAAATTCTTTGTTTTCATTTTTAGGGCTGTAGGATTAAACTGAGAAACATTTTGGCTAGAATAGTAAAATTTGTAATTTGTACCTATCCTGCATTGTTATATTGATATCAATAGTATCACCATAGCATACTTATTTTCTACACTAGATATTAAGCAAAAAAAATTTTGTGTGTGTGTTTCCAACTATTATGATGGATGCTTACATGCACATTTGTAAATGCACATATGAAAAGGCTCATGGCTGAGCCTGTTCCTTTTACCTGAATTTACAAAATGCCAAGCAGCACAATAGCTATAACTTAAAATAACTATGAGGTACTTAGTTTGGAGGTGAAGTAAGTTAACAGAAATACTTGAGAATAAGCATGAGACAACTTTTATTATATATATTAATATCCACTTTTCAAAGTGCTTCATATATTCATCAGTTCAGTTCAGTTCAGTTCAGTCGCTCAGTCGTGCCTGACTCTTTGCGACCCCATGAACCACAGCACGCCAGGCCTCCCTGTCCATCACCAGCTCCCGCAGTTCACTCAGACTCATGTCCATCGAGTCGGTGATGCCATCCAGCCATCTCATTCTCTGTCGTCCCCTTCTCCTCCTGCCCCCAATCCCTCCCAGCATCAGAGTCTAATTCTTAACTCGGGCCTAAACAATTCCATATTATTATAATATTGTTGCTGTTTAGTTGCTAACTGGTGTCCAACTCTTTTGCAACTTCATGGACTCAAGCCCACCAGGCTCCTTTGTCCATGGAATTTTCCAGGTAAGAATACTAGAGTGGGGTGCCATTTCCTTCTCCAGGGAATTTTCCTAACCCAGGGATCAAACCCACCTCTGCAATGGCAGGCAGATTATTCTTTACCACTGAACCACCTGGGAAGCCCTCTTATAAGATATTAAGTTCAAATAAAGTGATTTATCATTTCTGTCATGGCTTTTAAATCGGCATTAGAACAACTTATGATAATGATGACAATTTAAAAAAAGTTTTATAGAACTTACTGAATACCAAAACGGATCTCTTTTTCATACTTTGGTTAGTTGCCATGTTTTCAAAGTAGCACTGACATTTTATTACTTAAAAATTCAGGTATTAAAAAACTAAAACCATTGACACTGACAGCTTTTCATCATATTGTGACCCCATGGACTATAACCCACCTGGCCTCTCGGTCTGTGGAATTCTCTAGGTAAGAATACTGGACTGGATAAGCCATTTTCTTCTCTAGGGGATCTTCCCGACCCAGGGATTGATCCTGGGTCTCCCATATTACAGGCAGATTCTTTACCATCTGAACCACCAGGGAAGCCATATCATAGAAAAGACCCTCCATTATGGTTAATTTGCAATTTTACAGCATTAAGGACCATGAGACCTTAAAATTATTTTATGTACTTATATATTTATTTTGATATGTCCTTCAAAGATCTTGGTAAAATAAATGAATGCTTATCAATTGGTTAAAACATGAGTCTGAAATTACTCTGTTCTTGAAAAAAGCATGTATTTGCAGCAAAATTATATACACTGTGTATGATTAAGAAGTGAAAAAAGTTTCCATTGAAAATAAAGGGAGAATAGTACAAATATTTATTTTCAAGTCATCCTCTAGATTTAAAAGTTATCTGTTACAAAAGATACTATGTTTCAGAGTTGCATCAGGCGAACAGGGAAAAGATTAATTCCTGATTTCCTGTTTCTTAGTTTTAAGATTATTCATTCATCAAAAATCTGTTGATTATTTAGAATGTGTCAGACATTCTGATGGTTATGTGATGGTAAAAGCAAGTTGCCCACCTAAGGAAATCTCACCTGTGTTTATACTATATTAAACTCTACTGTATGAAAGGACATATTGTATTTAAGGCACTACACTTAACCAAAGCTTGGCATATAGTGAGTGAAAGTGAAGTCGCTCAGTCGTGTCCGACTCTTTGCGACCCCATGGACTGTAGCCTACCAGTCTCCTCCATCCATGGAGTTTTCCAGGCAAGAGTACTGGAGTGGGCTGCCATTTCCTTCTTCATGGGATCTTTCCAAACCAGGGATCGAACCCGGGTCTCCTGCATTGCAAGCAGACGCTTTACCATCTGAACCACCTAGGCATATAATAAGTGCTCAGTACAGGAGAGCTACTAATGTTCTGTGACATCCTTTATAGCCATTTTTCATCTGCTGAGGAACAGAGTTTAAGATTTCTTTATTTACAAGAGTAATGATAACTATTCTGTATATATGTATTGAAAGTGTTCTGAATAGCATAGTTTAATAAAGTGAGCACAGCAGAATTATATGGCAACTCCCTATACTATAAACACACATGCTTTCAGGTTGACTAGATAGCACTTGAGATTGAATGTTGTTACTATTCTCAAATACGCATGTAAAAGTGATCAGAAAAACCACTGTTGTCATTGAATTACTCAGTAAATTAACTGTTTTCAACTTTGGAATCTAGCTGTCTATATATTTCAAAGCACCTTCTGAAAATAAAAAGTGGAGTAATATGATCTCTTTAAAAACTAAACTGAAGCGTGTAACATACAAATTGTTTCTTGGTAAGAATTGTATCTAGAACCATGCTGCTCAATGTGTTAGCCCTTAGACATACGAGTCTATTTAAACTTTAAAAAACTGAAATGAAAAATTCAGCTATGCAGACATACTGGCCACATTTCAAGTGCTCAGTGGCATATATGACAAGTAGATACATATTGGGCAAGCAGAGAGAGGACATGTCCATCATCACAGAGAGTTCTCCTGGACAGTGTTGCTCTAGGCAATTTTAAATAAAGCGATATTTACTATTTATAACCACACAGAAAATGAACAATTAAGTTTGGTTTTGATAATTTGAGCGTTTATACCATAACTTCCAAACCACGATTAAGTTATTCAGCAAGCTCTGACAGATGAAGACTACTTTATTTACTTTTAAATTTTATGTATTTATTTTGAAGGATCATTGTTTTTCAGTTTTGTATTGGTTTCTACCACACATCAGCATGAATTAGCCCTGGTTTACCCATATCCCCTCCCTCTTGAAAGTACTTCCCACCTCCCTTCCCATCCCACCCCCTAGGTTGTTAAGACTACTTTAAAATGACTTTAATTCCAGTAAAAATTGTAGCTAACTAAATGCTCCGAAGATGTAGGGCTTTACCCCATGACTTTAGGAAAACTGGGATTTTGAATATTGTCTAAAGGAAATGGCTAATCAATGTGATCAATGCTTTCTCTGCAGCGCCTTCCAAGCCTTTTTTTCTGAGCGCCCCGCCATTCTACTCGGCGTGCTGTGGTGGGTCCTGTCGGCGCCCCGCATCCCCCACTGCTTTTGCAAGTAAGTTTTTATGCTTCATCAGCAATGCCTCAGTTACTCTGTAAACCAAAGCAGCAGGATTTAATGTGCTCTGGAAAACTAATTGGTAATGCAATGACAAGGAGCTAATTCCTCAGCTAAAAATCACAGCGTTCCTATTCACGAGGTTTCCAGAGATTTATCAGACCTCAGCACACTGTGCGATTGTGAGCGGTTTCTAACAGCATTGAAACCCAGGGCTGACACATCAAGGAAAGCGACTTGTTTTCCATTTGATATAAAAGATCTCAGAGGGACCCATTTGGCTCTTGCTGAAACATGTAGCGATGCTCATTTAAAGAAGAAAAAAGAAGGAAAGCTAAGAGATTGTGTAAAATTTCCATTCGGTTTAAAATGTGACACAGAAAGTCACTAGGTGTCCCTGGAAAATAATCCAAAATTGCCAAGATTGTAAAAGGAGATAAATACCATCTCTTATGATCTTGAAGAAAACCAACCAGGGCTGTAGGAAGTATTTTCAAGAGAACTTTTCTTCAAACATTACATCATTTTAATAGTGTCCGAGATAGAGGGAGAATGACAACCTTTGAAACTTGAAGAGCACACACACATTCACATGCACAAAGGAAAAAAAAAATGTCTAAGTGAAAATAAAAAGAAATAACATTCACAATGATCTTGAGATTTTTTTGGTCAACCAAGAATCTGTAGGCAGGAGGACTCAAGTTGGTGATAAAGAAGTCCAGCAGAGGGGTACGTGGATTTCTGCTGCCGAAGAGAAAACATTGATTCAGGTTAACAGCTCTGTCAGGTGAAAAGTGGGCTAGGAGTAGAGTCAGGCTGAAGTCCAGAGCTGTATCATGGTTGAATTCAGATCTCTGTTGCCTCTCTGCATGTGTTTTATGAATGTTTTAGGAGAGCAGTTGCTCAACAGAATGATTCCTGACAAGTGAGGCAGCAAATGCTGGCCGTTTAATGAGCTGCAGGCTTCTGAGCATCTCTTTAGGGGGCTGATACTTTCCCACAGGGCACTTTACATGGCCGAGACCCGGCCACAATGGGTGACAGACCCGTGACCAATCGCCACTGTCACTTGACTCATCCACACGCGACCTCACCACGATTTTTCACTGTGCAGATGAATTTTCGGAACCATTTCACAGGGAGAAGGCTCGGGCAAGGGTCAGTTGCCCTTTTGTATGGTCATAAAGTGAGGCTCTGTGTGGCAGTCTTTTCTCCTGTCTCACATTCCAAGTGAATTTCTGGACACCATTTAAAGCACTTGGCTGAAAAATAAAGCAGTGAATGAAGCTGACTTTTATAGACTCATTCCAGCTCATCTTCCCATATAACCCTGTCCACCTGAAAGGGGATTTAGTGGATGAGCTGAGTGTATACAGGGCTTGCTGAATACATAGGGCCCATTATCCACTGTGGGGATCGTTTATTAACCAGGACTGATACACTACTATTTTGAAAGTGACCTATTAATTGTCCATTTAACTAGAATGTATTGATTCAAATAGAAAAATAGAAACCATGACTAAACCTTTTACTCGCTCCTTCAAGGTGGTCTCCTATGAGGGTAATTGAAAAATGTTGTACAGATTAAGGAAACATTTATCACCATATATTAGAGTATCGGGAAAGAACGACTGGAGCAGAGAATTACACCCCAAATATCTGATACCGCAGCGTGGTGGCATCTCTATGGAATTAATCTTTAGTGTGGTATCCCAGGGGTGGAGATTGAAAGAGTTCCCATGCCTAGTTTCAGTGATTTCACCTTGATATAATACTGGTCTTCTACTTTAGAAAATCTCTGGCAGTGTAGTTTAGGTAAGAGCAATGGACCAAAACATTCCATGTGACAGGTGGACACTCATGTATGTGTGAGTGTATTCATTTTATAAGTAGGGTTTTAATAAGAGTTTCTAGGCTGTAAAAGTATTCTGGTGCCCAGACCAGTTTAATAAATAAATCCCATAAAAGTGAGTCGAAAGTTATTTCCTAGACAACTGAATCTTCTCGATTGTTTGAAAAAAAAATCATTCTAAGTAAGTCTCTTTATTCTCCATCTGCTTCTCGGCCCTTCCCACTTTGTGCCTTTGGTATGGCTGTTGTAAACTGTGGTGTTTATTCCTGGAAGCTTATAAAGCCCTGTGTTTATCTCTTTTATTTAATAAAACATACAAGTGGAAAATCAACACTGCTCAGACTGACGTTTGTCTCCATTTCTAAGTTGCCATTTTAAAACAAGTTAGAGATGCCACCAGTGTTCTTAATAAAAATGATGGAATCTCATTAGTGATAAATCTGAAGTGAATTTCTTATTTTCTTATGTATAATGTTTATTGTATTTGGAGCAAATAATACTGAAATGGTAGATTTCTGCTGTCAGTAAGAATTTTACATAAATATTCATCATACCTATTCATACTGTTCATAGGGTTCTCAAGGCAAGTATACTGAAGTGGTTTGCCATTCCCTTCTCCAGTGGACCACATTCTGTCAGACCTCTCCACCATGACCCGCCCGTCTTGGGTGGCCCCACACGGCATGGCTTAGTTTCATTGAGTTAGACAAGGCTGTGGTCCGTGTAATCAGATCAACTAGTTTTCTCTGATTATGAATTCAGTGTGTCTGCCCTCTGATGCCCTCTCCCAATACCTACCGTCGTACTTGGGTTTCTCTTACCTTGGTCTTGGGGTATCTCTTCATGGCTGCTCCAGCAAAGCTCAGCCGCTGCTCCTTACCTTGGGCAAGGGGTATCTCCTTATGGCCTGCCCCTCCTGACCTTGAACGTGGAGTAGCTCCTCTTGACCCTCCTGCGTCCGTGCAGCCGCTGCCACTTGGGCGTGAGGCAGCTCCTGTCGGCCACGCTTCTGTGCGTGGTCGATCGAAGGACTGATGCCAAAGCTGAAACTCCAGTACTTTGGCCACCTCATGCGAAGAGTTGACTCACTGGAAAAGACTCTGATGCGGGGAGGGATTGGGGGCAGGAGGAGAAGGGGACGACAGAGAATGAGATGGCTGGATGGCATCACCGACTCGATGGACATGGGTTTGAGTGAACTTTGGGAGTTGGTGATGGACAGGGAGGCCTGGCATGCTGTGATTCATGGGGTCCCAAAGAATCAGACACGACTGAGCAACTGAACTGAACTGAACTGAACTCATGATACCAAGGAACAATTGATAAGGCTTACAACTGCCCAGTAAGGTTTTTATTTAAGGCATTTATTGGCTTTTCTTCTTCTTGTTTTTAATAATAAGAATGATTTTATGCCCAGGAATTTTAAGTTTTTTTTCCATTTGTACAAAAGAAGGAAAATGAACTGTCCAAGTAATTTTGTATTTAGTTTCAGCTTGGACAGCCAAAATTATGGTTTATACTAAAAATTTTAATAAGTAGTAAAATCAGTGACTCTCATCATTGTTTCAAAATATTGATTTCACTATTTCTAAAAGTTTAGGATCAGATCAACAGATCCATAGCAAGAGAAATATCATTTTGAGTCTCTACATGATTCACTTATTTAAAATTGATTTAGTTTTTCTTGTTAACCTGTTAGATTTATGACTGACTTGTTGAAATGTGGAAATAATCATTCATCCAGTGCCCTTCTCACATATAATAAATAGTTTAATTAGCTATTTAAGCACAATCCTTACAGTGGGGGAAAATTATAAGGCAGTGGTATTGTGTTAGGAAGTGTTCTAGTTTCATCTTTTACAAGTGGCTGACCAGTTTTCCCAGCACCACTTGTTAAAGAGACTGTCTTTTCTCCATTTTATATTCTTGCCTCCTTTGTCAAAGATAAGGTGTCCTAGGTGCGTGGATTTATCTCTGGGCTTTCTATTTTGTTCCATTGATCAATATTTCTGTCTTTATGCCAGTACCATACTGTCTTGATGACTGTGGCTTTGTAGTAGAGCCTGAAGTCCGGCAGGTTAATTCCCCCACTTCCATTTTGCTTCCTCAAGATGGCTATTCGAGGTTTTTGTATTTCCATACAAATTGTGAGATTATTTGTTCTAGTTCTGTGAAAAATATCGTTGGTAGCTTGATAGGGATTGCATTGAATGTATAAATTACTTTGGGTAGTATACTCATTTTTACAAGATTTATTCTTCCAATCCACGAACACGGTATATTTCTCCATCTATTAGTGTCCTCTTTGATTACTTTCACGAGTGTTTTATAGTTTTCTGTGTACAAGTCTTTTGTTTCCTTAGGTATATTTATTCCTAAGTATTTAATTCTTTTCGTTGCAACAGTGAATGGAATAGTTTCCTCAATGTCTCTTTCTATTTTCTCATTATTAGTGTATAGGAATGCAAGGGATTTCTGTGTGTTGATTTTATATCCTGCAACTTTACTATATTCATTGATTAGCTCTAGTAGTTTTCTGGTAGAGTCTTTAGGGTTTTCTGTGTAGAGGATCATGTCATCAGCAAACAGTGAAAGTTTTACTTCTTCTTTTCCAATTTGTATTCCTTTTATGTCTTTTTCTGCTCTGATTGCTGTAGCCAAAACTTCCAGAACTATGTTGAATAGTAGTGGTGAGAGTGGGCACCCTTGTCTTGTTCCTGACTTTAGGGGAAATGCTTTCAGTTTTTCACCGTTGAGGATAATGTTTGCTGTGGGTTTGTCATATATCGCTTTTATTATGTTGAGGTATGTCCCTTCTATTCCCACTTTCTGGAGGGTTTTTATCATAAATGGATGTTGAATTTTGTCGAAGGCTTTCTCTGCATCAATTGAGATAATCATATGATTTCTATTTTTCAGTTTGTTAACGTGGTGTATTACATTGATTGATTTGTGGATATTGAAGAATCCTTGCATTCCTGGGGTAAAGTCCACTTGGTCATGATGTATGATCTTCTTAATGTGTTGTTGGATTCTGATTGCTAGAATTTTGTTAAGGATTTTTGCATCTACCATACACCAAAATAAACTCAAAATGGATTAGAGAGCTAAATGTAAGACCAGAAACTATAAAACTCCTAGAGGAGAATGTAGGCAAAACACTCTCTGACATAAATCACAGCAGGATCCTCCAAGACCCACCTCCCAGAATATTTTAAATAAAAGCAAAAATAAACAAATGGGACCTAATTAAAATCAAAAGCTTCTGCACAGCAAAGGAAACTATAAGCAAGGTGAAAAGACAGCCTTCCGAATGGGAGAAAATAATAGCAAATGAAGCAACTGATAAAGGATTAATCTGCAAAATATACAAGCAGCTCCTGCAGCTCAATTCCAGAAAAATAAATGACCCAATCAAAAAATGCGCCAAAGAACTAAACAGACATTTCTCCAAAGAAGACATAAAGATGGCTAACAAACACATGAAAAAATGCTCAACATCCCTCATAATCAGAGAAATGCAAATCAAAACCACAATGAGATACCATTTCACACCAGTCAGAATGGCTGCTATCCAAAAGTCTACATGCAATAAATGCTGGAGAGGGTGTGGAGAGAAGGGAATCCTCTTACACTGTTGGTGGGAATGCAAACTAGTACAGCCACTATGGAGAACAGTGTGGAGATTCCTCAAAAAACTGGAAATAGAACTGCCATATGATCCAGCAATCGCACTCCTGGGCATACACACCGAGGAAACCAGAATTGAAAGAGACACATGTACTCCAATGTTCATTGCAGCACTGTTTATAATAACCAGGACATGGAAACAACCCAGATGTCCATCTGCAGACGAATGGATAAGAAAGCTTTGGTACATATACACAATGGAGTATTACTCAGCCATTAAAAAGAATGCATTTGAATCAGTTCTAATGAGGTGGATGAAACTAGAGCCTATTATACAGAGTGAAGTAAGCCAGAAAGAAAAACATCAATACAATATACTAACGCATATATATGGAATTTAGAAAGATGCAAATGATAACCCTGTATATGAGACAGCAAAAGAGACACAGATGTATAGAACAGTCTTTGGGACTCTGTGGGAGAGGGTGAGGGTGGGATGATTTGGGAGAATGGCATTGAAACATGTATATTATCATATGTGAAACGAATCATCAGTTCAGTGTTGATGCATATTACAGGATGTTTGGGGCTGGTGTGCGGGGATGACCCAGAGGGAGCATAAGGGGAGGAGGGAGGTGGGAGGGGTGTTCGGGATGGGGAACTCATGTACACCCAGGGAAGATTCATGTCAATGTATGGCAAAACCAACCAATATAATATTGTAAAATAATTAGCCTCCAATAAAAATAAAAATTAAAAAAAAAAAGGCAGTGTTAAATTCTCCTTTTCCCCAAAGCAGTGTAAGGAAAATCTTTGATAGTGTATTCATAAGGTTCCTTTCAAAATAGCATACTTCTCAGCTAAAATGAAATGGAAAATTTTAGAAATTATGCAGAGAATGACTTTAAGAAAAAGACTACATGAAAATGTGTAGGTGTGTTAATTATGTGGAATATCTCATTGAATTAATCAAATCATTATTTCTTTGTCTTTGAGTACCCAACTTGAATTTAACTTCTCAAGAATTTTATGCATTAAAAAACAAAATTTAAATTTTAGCAGCATTATGAAGATATGAGTGAGGAAATACTATTCTGGAATAAATTGTTTTAGCTTTGTTGGTAGGTGAACTTAGATTCTGCATTTAGAGGTAATTTTACTATCTTTTCTTCCTTGTTAAAACTTAAAAGAATTTAACATACTCTTGAAATTTGAATTTAGGATTTTGTTGAAGGCAGCAGGAAAGGGACCTTGTTATTATTGTAGGTTGGTCCTAAGAGTGTCACTTTCAAATGTGGCGATGGCTCTGTTGGGCACACACCTTGATAAACACACCTGTCCTGGCTGTGTTCTGCTCTCAGCTGGAGTGGTCAGTAGGTTTAGAGAACTGAACAAGACCTATGCATACTTGCTAAGTTGCTTCAGTCATGTCTGACTCTTTGCGACCCTACATACTATAGCCTGCAAGGCTCCTCTGTCCGTGGGATTCTCTAGGCAAGAGGATTGGAGTGGGTTGCCATGCCCTCTTCCAGAGGATCTTCCCGACCCAGGGATCGAACCTGCATCTCTTATGACTCCTGCATTGGCAGGCAAGTTCTTTACCACTAGTGCCACTTGGGAAGCCCCATCAAAACCTATGGAAATCCACAAAAGGCTGCCTGAGAGCTTCTTTTATAAGGATTTATCTTTAGTACTCTTAAGATTTTCAGAAGGATGCAGCATTTTGTGATAATAGATAAATAGTCTAGTTATTGTGATGAACATGTAAATGAGTTTGTGTGATGAGTTGAACATAGGTTTTGACTTCTCAATAATGAAGGGAGGGTACTCTATAGATAAATGACACTCAGTCAACCAGGAAGAAGGTTTAAAGGAGTCAGAGACTCAAAGACAATAGCTTTTCCAAGTTGATGGCTCTATTCAACAATTCCACAGAGGCAGTGAAAGCATTCAAGTAACATTTTTGGAATGGAGTTTTCTTTCTCCCCAAATGTTCATAAGTAGTAGTAGCAGCCTACCCTGGGCTAGACAGAGACCTCCACCAGTTTATCTACTGCATTTTTCTCTATCGTTCATCACCCTGTATCATTCACACACAGCACACCTCCATTTGAAGTGCCTTTCATAAGGCTCACGTCACACAGGGATTTCCCAGGGATGGAGGTGGTACAGGGGGTCCGTCGCAAGATGCTGGGAATTATACCTTTGAAAACTTTGTTGTCCTAGGTCGTTCTGCCATTTTAATGACTCTCCCCACCTTCTGACCTCTTTCCATGACCATCTGTAACTTTGACAATCTTCAGTATAGTTTTAAAGAGTGTCCGTTGGCCTCTGCTTGCATGTGCGGTCTCAATTGCAGAAGTTATCTTTCCAGAGCCTCAGTTTTTTTCCTATGGAAATAAGGATGCTAGTATCTTCCTCTTGGTATTGTGGTAGAAAATTCATGACACACTGCTTATTGTTGGCACATACAGCAGCACATACTGAGCCCCAAATATATATGGATATCACACTATAAAATAATATACGGTCATCTGAAAATTGGCAGTCTATAGCTCCTTGAGTTGATGGCCCTGGCTTCTAAAGCCTCTTATCTAGGCATGCTCTATCTCTGTATCTGTTCATTGTTATTTTTTAGTATTTATTTATTATTGTCATCTGTTAGTTTCCATATAAATCAGATTTGTGTCATGAATTTAGGAATAATCAGAGGTATTCATTGCTTGTGACTTTTTAATAACTTCTGAGAGACTTTTAAATCACCATCAAGTTCTTGAAGTCCCTATGTTTGTTTTGCAGGTGTAAATTTGAGCTCATATTCCTAGAATTAGAAGGTAGGAAAATGGGGTAAGTTCATCATTGGTTTATGACGGATCCAGAGAGACCCCACGAAAGACTCCCAGGGGAGACATGGAGAGGAGCAGTGGTGGTAGAAGCAGCATCTTGTCTCATGCTTCTTCTAGGAAACTGAGCCACGTGGAGGCTGAACAACAGGCTGCTGCATAATGAACAAATCATAGAAGAAATCAAAAGAGAAATCAAAATATGCATAGAAATGAATGAAAATGAAAGCACAACAACCCAAAACCTCTGGGACAGTGTAAAAACAGTGCTAAGGGGGAAGTTCATAGCAATACAGGCACACCTCAAGAAACAAGAATAAAGTCAACTAAATAACCTAACTCTACATCTAAAGAAACTAGAAAAGGAAGAAATGAAGAACCCCAGGGTTAGTAGAAGGAAAGAAATCATAAAAATTAGGGCAGAGATAAATGCAAAAGAAACAAAAGAGACCATAACAAAAATCAACAAAGCCAAAAGCTGGTTCTTTGAGAAGGTAAATAAAATTGACAAACCACTAGCCAGACTCATCCCAGGGATGCAAGGATTCTTCAATATCCACAAATCAATCAGTGTAATACACCACATTAACAAACTGAAAAATAAAAATCGTATGATTATCTCAATTGATGCAGAGAAAGCCTTCGACAAAATTCAACATCCATTTATGATAAAAACCCTCCAGAAAGTGGGAATAGAAGGGACATACCTCAACATAATAAAAGCGATATATGACAAACCCACAGCAAACATTATCCTCAATGGTGAAAAACTGAAAGCATTTCCCCTAAAGTCAGGAACAAGACAAGGGTGCCCACTCTCACCACTACTATTCAACATAGTTCTGGAAGTTTTGGCTACAGCAATCAGAGCAGAAAAAGACATAAAAGGAATACAAATTGGAAAAGAAGAAGTAAAACTTTCACTGTTTGCTGATGACATGATCCTCTACACAGAAAACCCTAAAGACTCTACCAGAAAACTACTAGAGCTAATCAATGAATATAGTAAAGTTGCAGGATATAAAATCAACACACAGAAATCCCTTGCATTCCTATACACTAATAATGAGAAAATAGAAAGAGACATTGAGGAAACTATTCCATTCACTGTTGCAACGAAAAGAATTAAATCAGTTCAGTTCAGTTCAGTTCAGTCGCTCAGTCGTGTCCGACTCTCCGCGACCCCATGAATCACAGCACGCCAGGCCTCCCTGTCCATCACCAACTCCCGGAGTACACTCAAACTCATGTCCACAGAGTTGGTGATGGCATCCAGCCATCTCATTCTCCGTCGTCCCCTTCTCCTCCCGCCCCCAACCTTTCCCAGCATCAGAGTCTTTTCCAGTGAGTCAACTCGTCGCATGAGGTGGCCAAAGTATTGCAGTTTCAGCTTTAGCATCAGTCCCTCCAATGAACACCCAGGATTGATCTCCTTTAGAATGGACTGGTTGGATCTCCTTGCAGTATAAGGGACTCTCAAGAGTCTTCTCCAACACCACAGTTCAAAAGCATCGATTCTTCGGCGATCAGCTTTCTTCACAGTCCAACTCTCACATCCATATATGACCACGGGAAAAACCATTGCCTTGACTAGACGGACCTTGGTTGGCAAAGTAATGTCTCTGCTTTTTAAATACTTAGGAATAAATCTACCTAAGGAAACAAAAGACTTGTACACAGAAAACTATAAAACACTCGTGAAAGTAATCAAAGAGGACACTAATAGATGGAGAAATATACCGTGTTCGTGGATTGGAAGAATAAATCTTGTAAAAATGAGTATACTACCCAAAGTAATTTATATATTCAATGCAATCCCTATCAAGCTACCAATGATATTTTTCACAGACTAGAACAAATAATCTCACAATTTGTATGGAAATACAAAAAACCTCGAATAGCCAAAGCAATCTTGAGGAAGAAAAATGGAAGTGAGGGAATTAACCTGCCGGACTTCAGGCTCTACTACAAAGCCACAGTCATCAAGATGGTATGGTACTGGCAATGTTTGCTTGTTTTCCTTATAAAACTGAATCACAGGTAAAACATGGAGTGGAGATGCATTATTTATCTATAATGGTGTGACAATAACCTCTCTTAGTTTTTATTTTTGCTTTATCAATCTTTTTTTCCTCTGCATTTTTACTGAGCGTTAGCATGATATGTAGATTATATATCAATATAGTGTATTTTTTTTTTGCTGCTGCCTGATCTTCCTAGTCATCTTTAATGGCTCTTTAAATTTTCATTTAGTAGGTATAACATGATGTGCTTATGCATTTCATTACCTTTGGGTATTTAAGTTTCTGTCCCTAATTTTAATATGTATGGCTATAATAATGGTAGATTGGATACATTTATAAGTTAAGAATTCCAGATCAAAATATGAAGTGAGAAGGGCCTGCTGGAATTTGAGGACACTGTTGCCATGCTGTATCGGAGATGCCATGTGGTCCTGACCAAGGACAGGGAGCAGAAGCCCATAGTCACAAACAGTAGCTCTGGCTGTGTTCGTAAATGTTTCTTTCTTCACAATCTTGACCCACCAGTGGGGGACAGAGGAGGGAGCCAAGAATTTGGATTCAAAAAGTCTTGCTACTATTTAATTCTATCTTTTGTGCCACATTGAGCCTTAACTGCTTTGAACACTTTTTCATCTGATCAGATGTCTTTAGCATATGATGATCCTTACTGTGGGCTCAGCACTGAAAGTTGTCTTGTGCTATTTCATCAAATCCTTAGAACAACTCTGTAAAGTAAGCTGAAAGGGTGAATAACTCTCTCCAAATCACACAGGTATGTGCCGAGGTCTAAACCTAGTTTTCCCATCCTCCAGAGTCCTCTGTCCTGAGGCTTCCCAGAGAGACACCATCTCAGCAGATGAATCTGTGCTCTGAAATAAAATGCAGAAGGCTAATTCTGTAGTATCTATACCAAGGATAGTTCAGAAAAGAAAAGCATTTAGAAATATATGAACATATTGAGATATTCATACTATTTTTATCAATATTATTGACCATAATTGCATGTGTGTGTGTGTGTGCGCACACTCAGTCATATCTGACTCTCTGTGACCCTATGAACTGTATAGCCCGCCAAGCTTATCTCCATGTCCATGGGATTCTCCAGGCAAGAATACTGGAGTGGGTTGCCATACCCTCCTCCAGGGGATCTTCCTGACTCAGGGTTTGAACTGGTGTCTCCTGCATTGGCAGGTGGATTCTTTTATCACTGAGCCTTGACCAGTATTGCATAAAACTATTTAAGCCTCTGAGAAAGAAATAGTGAATCCAATTGCCAAAGCCTGACATTAAGATATGACCTTGGTGTGAGTCAGGCAAAAGTAATTGGTTCTATAGATGGAGAATTAACCAAGATCCCACAATAGGATGAATCGAAAATACATCAGTAAAACTAGAACTTGGTAAAGAATTGAGCTTCATTACATCCCAAGGATTATGGCATTTCTGTGGAGATTTCTACGAGTGTTGCAGAGCTCAAAGAAAGAGAGAGAGGCCAGTGTTTCTTCTGGGAATGTCAGGATGGATGAGAATGAGACATAACCCGGAGCTGAGAGACTAGCTGGAAGTTGTTTATGAATCTTTCAGACAAATAGGAAAGAAAGCAATTATATTGCAGAGGTAGAATAGACAAGATTTATCCATTTATTGACATTTTCTTCTAAAATACAAGTCAGTATTGTGTCAGTACTGTGTAGGGTTAAGAACATTTGTTTTGGAATGTCTTTGGACAAAGTTCCTTAAGCTACCTAAGCTTCCTTTTATTCATCTTTAAAATGTAGGGAATAATAGTAGCATTCATGGCATAGATAGGTTGGGAGAATTAAATGAAATAATGCGTATCAGCAGCTTACTACAGGGCAAGTATGAGGACAGAGGAAGTGCTCAGTGTGTGTTTATTATTATCAAGTCACATCCTGCTTAAACATATTCTGTTGATCTTCACTACCTATTGGATAATGTTCCAGACCCTTGTAGTCCTCTTCAGTCTGATTTTGCTCCATTCCATAATCTCTACACCACAGGTCCAGATGTCTTCAAGAGCTTGACAGGTAAAAAGCAAGTTAATGAGGCTGTGGCAAACGAGGGACCACGTGCTTCCTATGGGGGCTTCTGCCATTCACTCTGGTAGCTCTTTGCTCTGTGGGAAGGTAAGCTCAGTGAGGTTACCTTTGAAGAGATGTTGAAAACCCGAGTTTCAAATGAAACCTCCCAATTATTAATTATGAACAGCTAAATCAGAATTTTTTACCAACAGTCTAAGACCAGCAAAGCGCACCTCCAGGCTGGATATGGTTTCCAGTTTGTATCATCTGCTTTATGCTGTTCATTGGCCTTGCTGACTGTTTACTTTTCCTTGTTGTTCAGTCGCTAAGCCACGTCTGACTCTTTATGACACCGTGGACTGCAGCATGCCAGGCTTCCCTGTTCTTCACTGTCTCCCGGAGTTTGCTCAAACTCATATCCATTGAGTCAGTGATGTCATCCAACCATATCATTCTCTGTTGTCCACTTCTCCTTCTGGCCTCAATCTTTCCCAACATTAGAGTCTTTTCCGATGAGTCAGGTCTTCGCATCAGGTGGCCAAAGTATTGAGGCTTCAGCATCAGTCCTTCCAATGAATATTCAGGGTTGATTTCCTTTAGGAGTAACTGGTTTGGTCTCCTTGCAGTCCAAGGGACTACTTTTCTTTGGTGTCACTTTATTCCTTTGTGCCTTAGTACTTTGAAACATGCTGGTCATTCTGCCTGGGTTGGCCTTAGTTCCTTTTCTCTGGAACTGAATTGTTCTTTTAGACTTGACTCAGCCTATTTTCTCTGAACTCATCACTTCATTTTCTGTAATGCCAGATCATTTTTGAGATCATTCTATTCTAGTACTTAAGACATTCATTTGCTTCTTTATTTGGAAATAATTATTAAGTACCAAAATGCATACCAGCTACAACTGTAAGCTGGAGTCCCTGCTCTCCTACTGCTTGTATTCTGGAGTGATGTTCGTGTGTTGGTCCTGCCATGAGAAGGTGAACTCCCTGTGGCAGGTACCATGTACTTTTTGTCTGGTTTCCTCAGCAGTTAACCCAGTGAGTCTGATACCAGTGTATTAGTGTCTTCTTGCTGCTGTAACAATTTCCACAAACCTACATCTTAACACAAACTTACTGTCTTTACAGTCACAGAGGTCAGAAGCCTGAAATGGGTCTCACTGGATTAAAATCATGGTGTCGGCAGGACTGCATTTCTTCTGGAGGCTCTAGGGGAGAATTTGTTTCCTTGCCTTTCCAGTTTCCAGTGACTGCCTGCATTTCTTGGCTTATGGCCCCTTCTTCCAATATTCAAAGGAAGAAGTGTGACATCTTCAAAACTCTCACTGTGACTTCCTTTTTTGTCTCCCTCTTCCACTTACATTGGACCTACCTGGATTCTCCAGGATACTCTCCCAATTTCAAGGTCAGCTGATTAGCAACCATAATTCCATTTGAAACCTTAATTCCCCCTTGATATTTAATGTAGTATATTCATGTGCTCTGAGGATTAGGACATGGGTATCTTTGGGAAGGACGTAATTCTACCTACCAATACTAGAAAACTGAATGAACGAATGAAGAATGGTGAATGATGAATGAAACTCACAGAGGCTGGGAACCAGTGCTGTGCCAGCCAAAAAAGGCAGAAAAAGTAGTGTCTCTGCCCTGAAGGAGCTGATAATCAACTGAACTGAGAGGGTAGGAGGTGATTGGAGGGCTTCCAAACCTTCCTTCTCATATTAAACATCTCTGACTCTTGCCTACTTTCCCTGACATCCCAGATTAAGGTTGCTGCTGCTGCTGCTGCTAAGTCGCTTCAGTCGTGTCCGACTCTGTGTGACCCCATAGACGGCAGCCCACCAGGCTCCCCTGTCCCTGGGATTCTCCAGGCAAGAACACTGGAGTGGGTTGCCATTTCCTTCTCCAGTGTGTGAAAGTGAAAAGTGAAAGTGAAGTCGCTCAGTCGTGTCTGACCCTTAGCAACCCCACGGACTGCAGCCTACCAGGCTCCTCCGTCCATGGGATTTTCTAGGCAATAGTACTGGAGTGGCTTGCCATTGCCTTCTCCGCAGATTAAGGTTAGACCCATCGTTTTGTGTTCCTAGGCACCCTCCTTAGGAATACTTCATCACACTTGTGATGCTAGTTCAATAAATGCCTCCCCCTTGGTTTTATAGGTAATGAGTATGATAGAACATATGTCTTACTTTTCGTTGTGTAGTACTGAGCAGAGTGCCTGGCATATGGTAAGTGCTCGACAGTTTGAGACAAAAAATGAATGAATAAGTAAATGAAGAATTAGAGAAAATTAAGTGTTTAAACCGTCTATCACTTGTTCTACATTGGAGCTTTGTAACATGGGACCATGGACTTTCTGACATGGCATGCAAAATTGGGAAGGCAAGCATCTGTATTTTTTTTTTCCCCCAGTGGGGAGCAAAGAACTTTTATCAGATTCTCAATGGAGTCCATGACCAAAATGAGGTTAAGAAGCACTCTACATGTGCAGAATTCAGAGATGAGATAATTTGGTCATGGAAAAGAGGTAGAGGATATGGTTCTGGGGAATATGAGTGGAATTCTCCTCCCAAAGCTAATGGGACTTTTTGTATTATTTTTTCCCTCTAGGAGAAGAGAGTGTACTGCCTCTTCTGACACAAGAATCTACTTCCAAAGCTCGGAGGGGCATTTTAAGAAGAGCTGTCTTTTCTGAGGACCAGAGAAAGGCTCTGGAGAAAATGTTTCAGAAGCAGAAATATATCAGCAAAACAGACCGAAAGAAACTTGCCATCAACTTGGGACTAAAAGAGTCACAGGTACTGATGAGCAGGAAGATGTGTGATCAGCACACAGCTCCTGATTTCTGAAGGAATCCAATGAAGTCCATTCATTGGGCAACTGTTCCTTGTCCTAAGCATGATACTGGACCCTGAGGCATTATTGAAATCACTCTCATAATTTTTTAGTGAGTGGAAATATGTGCAACAATTCTTATTTGGAAATTGGTCCATTTGCTGAGAAGTCTAGGTTTTTGCCTGGTTAATTCTTCCCAAATGAAAAAGAAAAACAAAGGCTGTGGCGTTTACATCATTACATTGTTTGCTCTGTTTTCAGAGAAACTGGCCGCATAATTGCCTACAAAAGCAGGAACCAATTTTCCTGTCTTTTTCTTCATTTCCAATCCAACAGTCAAGGCATAAATGAATGACTCATAAGTACCTCTTAATAGATTTCATTATCTTATGTCAAGTACAGTTAAGTAACTTCACGTTTGCAACCTTTACAAACCTTTCTTGTACAATGGCATTTCATAAATTTTGAAAGAGACTTCCTGGCCTTTGGGGAAGTGCAGCATACTCCATTTAAAGATTGGCCTACTTATAAATAATTAACAGTATAAGGCACTGGTGTTTTCCTGTTTAATCCTTGTTATGAAATATCCCCATTTTCTAGATGAGGAAATGTAGAGAAGTAAACAGAGATCCAGTGTCACAGAGTGAAACTGCTGGGCTCCCCACCCCAGGCAACCTGACTCTGGAATTTGCCTTCTCTTTAACCTGGAACCACCATGTACGTTTGTGCAGGCTGTTCACTGCACAGGGGCACTTGGCTCATGGGGATGGCAGCAGCTGAAATGCAGCAGGTACTCTAACTGGCTTTCCTGGTTCAGGGCTCCATCTACCTGAATTTTTTGAATCAGCATAAAAGCTTTAAAGGGCTAGCAGAGGCTCTGTGTTAACCACCATGTTCTTCTGTACTTTCCCTCAATACAAATGACCTGGTTTCTAACTTTAGATGTTATTAAACTAGTTATTTTTGGATGAAACCTTTCTTAACCTTGCTTCCTTTCCTCAGGGAAATAATCTGTCCCCCTGACCCCTGACTTTTTGTAGTCATAGGAGGCAGTACAAGGTGTGTTTGAGGGTAGTTGGCCTAGATCAGCCAGTATGTGTTTTCCTCACGTGTTTTACTGGTGAGCCCATACCCTTAATTGACTGCTCTGTGCCTCAGTTTCTCACATTAAACACAGGGACAAGTATAGGAATTCTGTCTATGTCACAGAGCAATTTTGTGTCTGTAACAGACAAATCAGTAGTTATATCCTGATGGTCTGTTTTATGTAAGACTCAGAGCTTCCCGGGTGGCTCTCATGGTAAATAATCTGCCTGCAATGCAGGAGATGCGGGTTCAATCCTGGATCAGGAAGATCCCCTGGAGAAGGAAATGACTACCCACTCCACTATTTTTGCCTGGGAATCCCATGGACAGAGGAGCCTGGTGGGCTACAGTCCATGGGGTTGCAAAGAGTCAGACATGATTGAGCAGTTAGTACACTCTGTGCTAGGTAAGAGGGAATATTGATAAGTACTGATTCAGGTAACACTCCTTGGACCCCAGGAATGTTTACAACCAACTGAGAAGACAAAGCAGAAGCTTACAAGCAATTAGATAAGAACATAAAACAATAATATAGGAAACAGTGCCTGGCAGGTTAGTTATACTGCCATATAGGAGCTGGATCAGTAGTTCTTCTAGAACTTATATATCTCTTTGGAGCCTTACAAATAATTCCCGCCTCTGGAGGGGATGGTCATATGACTGGTCCATATATCCTTGGGGAGTCTAGTGATAGCAATTTTCTGGTCCTCAGAGGAATTGTTGAGTCTGAGAAAGGACCACATGAGGGCTCAGTAGGCCTGGCCTGCATTGCATTGGCCTGGATAAGTGTGTAGTTTTGTAAGTTTGGGGGCCTCTGGTTGAACTGGAACTTGAGGTAGGTGTTGTTTAGTTGCCAAGTCACGTGAGACTCTTTTTCAACCCCATGGATTATAGCCCACGAGGCTCCTCTGTCCATGGGGTTTCCCAGGCAAGAATACTGGAGTGGGTTTCCATTCCCTTCTCCAGGGGATCTTCCCCATCCAGGGGTTGAAGCCGCGTCTCTTGCAAATATATTGGCAGGTGGATTCTTAGGTGTTAAAGAGCAAAAATGGCTAGGATTAATCTGACAGTGCTCTGAGAAAGTGTGAAAATCCATAGTATCTTCTTTAAAATGGACTATTGAAAAAGGATTGCATCAAGCTATTAAATAATATTTCTGAGGAGTTGACTGTAATATTTCCACTCTGAGAAAGCAAACTGTTTCTGTATTTTCATGTTATCTCTCAGTTCTTATCCATAGGCACATAGTTGTACATAGTTGATTATATTGGTTTTAAAATTCAAATGCCTCAGGAAAGAATGTTTTTTATCTCATTGAGTTTGGTGAACATTTCAGAAGTAGGTTAACATTTTCTTATTTCATATGTTGTCATTGTTGTTCAGTCACTAAACTGTGTCCAACTCTTTGTGATGCCACGGACTGTAGCACGTTAGGCTTCTCTGTTCTCCACTATCTCCTGGAGTTTGCTCAAATTCAAGTCCATGAGTCAATAATGCTATCTGACTGTCTCATCCTTTGTCATCCCCTTCTCCTCCTGCCCTCAATCTTTCCCAGTGTCAGGGTCTTTTCCAGTGAGTTGGCTCTTTGCATCAGATGGCCAAAGTATTACAGCTTCAGCTTCAGCATCAGTCCTTCCAATGAATATTCAGGGTTAATTTCCTTTAGGATTGACTGATGTGATCTTCTTGCTGTCCAAGAGACTCTCAAGAGTCTTCTCCAGCACCACAATTCAAAAACATCAATTGTTCGGCCGTCAGCCTTCTTTATGGTCCAACTCTCGCATCTGTACATGACTACTGGAAAAACCAAAGCTTTAACTATACAAACCTTTGATGACAAAGTGATATCTCTGTTTTTTAATACACTGTCTAGATTTGTCATTGCTTTCCTTCCAAGGATCAAGCATCTTTTAATTTCATGGCTTCAATCATTGTCCTCAGTGATTTCGGAGCCCAAGAAAATAAAATCTGTCACTGCTCCCACTTTCTCCCCTTCTGTTTGCCATGAAGTGATGGGACTGGATGCCATGATCTTAGTTTTTTAAATGTTGAGTTTTAAGCCAATTTTTTTTTCACTCTCCTCTTTCACCCCCATCAAGAGTCTCTTTAGTTCTTCTTTGCCATTAGAGTGGTATCATTTCCATATCTGAGGTTGTTGATATTTCTCCCGGAAATCTTGATTCCAGCTTGTGTTTCACCCAGCCCAGCGTTTCTCATGATGTATCTGCATATAAGTTAAATAAACACAGTGACAATATATAGCCTTGTTATACTCCTTTCCCAAATAAGCTTATAAGTTTGTCATATATGCACGAACACATAAAAAACACATGCTAAATCACTTCAGTTGTGTCCTACTCTTTGTGACCCTTTGGGCTGTAGCCTGCCAGGCTCCTCTGTCCATGGGATTCTCCAGGCAAGAATACTGGAGTGGGTGGCCATTCCCTTCTCCAGGGGATCTTCCTAACCCACGGATTGAACCAGGGTCTCTTACATCTCTTGCATTGGCAAGTGTGTTCTTTACCACTAATGCCACTTGGGAAGCCCTATTTAAAAAAAAGATAGACTCTTGCATAATGATTACCACATCCCCTGACATTTGATGTCATTTACAGATAAAATAGCTACTTCTGTTATTTCTGTTTTACAGATGGAACCAGAACACAGCTCAGGCAGTAGAACTTTACCATGGGGCCAGGTGCCCCCTGCACACCCACTCCCAGGCACTATCTGCTCCTTCCTGACTGAGCTGCATGGATTAGTTTGCCCGTTTTTGTGCTTTGTGTAAATAGTATCACTCAGTTCATATTCTTTGGTGTATGGCTTCTTTCACTGACCATATTTTGTGAGATTCATCCATGTGGCTGTGTTGTAGCAGTAGCTCATGTACACTTATCACTGCGTAGTATTACATGGTACACCACGGTTTATCCATTCTAATGGTGGCCATTGGGATTGTTCCCATTTTTTGGCTGTTATGAAAATGCTGTTGACAATGACTGTTGTTTTACACTTTGCTTTCCCCCTGCCCCCATTCAAATGTCATGAGATACATCCTTGCATATCTGCATACATATTTACTTCATTTTTCTTTAGTGTCTTAGAACTGACCATTACATGGACATACTGTAATTCACTTAGCCGTCTTCAGCTTTAAGTTACTTCCTAGTTTTTGCTATTACGTATCTCTAGGTTAACGCGTCTGCCTCCAATGCGGGAGACCCGGGTTTGATCCCTGGGTCGGGAAGATCCCCTGGAGAAGGAAACGGTAACCCACTCCGGTATTCTTGCCTGGAGAATCCCATGGACGGAGGAGCCTGCTAGGCTACAGTCCACGGAGTCGCAAAGAGTCGGACACGACTGAGCGATGGAACAGAACAGATGCACTTTAAAAATATTAAAAGTCAGATAGGAAACTAGGAGTGGGACTTATAGGTTAAAGTTTATATATTTTTTAAATTGTGATCAATTAAAAAATTCCTTTCTAAGGAGGGAATATATGTGTACATACAGCTGATTCACTTTGTCTTATAGCAGAACCTAGCACAACGTTGGGAAGCAACTATATTCTAATTAAAAATAATAATAATAACAATGAAGTTTATACCTAGATACTTGAAAATGGATAAGTAAATAAATGATTAATAAAAAAGTTAAAACACACACAAAGATATTGAATTGTATCAGATTTCACTCCTAATAATGAATAGTCCTCCTTTTTTTAATGGCCCCACTATTTAAATTTTTGAAAATGTTGCCACCTTCATTGGCAGCTTGTATTTGTTATTTTTTTCCTAGTTATCAGAACTTGGGAATCTTTTAATCACTTTACTGGTTATTTTCATCTGAATTTAGACTTCTCATGGCTATACCATTTTATTTCTATCATATTGTCTTTTTGTTGATGGATATGCAGCAATTATTTTGTCTGTTAATCAAAATATTTGAAATATTATGGTTAGTAACATTTTCCTGTTAACAGCTGTCACAGAAATAACAAGTTTGTGGCTTTTTTTTTTTATTGTGGTAAAATACACGTAACATAAAATTTACCATTTTAACCTTTTGGAAGTGTACAATTCAGTGGCATGAAGTGCATTCACATTGTTAGCAGCCATCATCACCATCCATTCCAGAACTTTTTTCAGCGCTCAAAACGGAAATTTTGCACTCATTAAGCAGCGGCTCCCTGTTCCTCCCTACCCCAAGCACCTGGCAACTACCATTCTGTTTTCTGTCTCTATGAATTTGACTACTCTAGGTACTTCATATAAGTGGAATCATACTGTATTTGTCCTTTTGTTACTGGCATATTTCCCTGGATATGGTGTCTTCAAGTTCCATCTGTATTGTAGCATGTGTTAGAACTTTCTTCCTTGTTAGGGCTGAATGATATTCAGTTGTATATATAGACCACATTTTGTTTATTCATTCATCCATCAATGGTCATTTGGGTTGCTTCCACCTTTTGGCTAATATAAATATTGCTGCTCTGAACATGGTGTGTACAAATACCTCTTTGAGTCCCTACTTTTAATTCTTTCGGGTAATTTGTGTCTTTTTCATATGTTTATGGTCATCTTTATTTATCCAAAAGTTTCTCCTTTTTATGTAGTCAGATCTAGCTTTTCTTTTGTAGCCTTACTGTTTTGTTTCATGCTTAAGAAAACATTCATCTTCGTAAGACTGGAATGATCATCTTTTATATTTTCTTCTAGAACTTTTATAGTTTTGTGCTTATGTTTAGCTGTTTTATCTATCTAAGATTTTTACTGAGAGGTAGAACTTTTATGCATGTATGTGTGCTAAGTTGCTTCGGTCATGTCTTGACTCTTTGTGACCCTATGGACTATAGCTCACCAGGCTCCTCTGTCCATGGGATTCTACAGGCAAGATTAGTTTAATGGGTTGCCATGCCCTGCTCCAGGGATCTTTCTGACCCAAGGATCGAACCCAGGTCTCCTGCATTGAAGGCAGATTCTTTACCACTGAGCCATTGTTGAAGCCCAGAACTTTTATGATTTTCCCCAAGTACGTACATTTGTCTCAGTACCACATATGGTACACTTTTCCTGATACCACTTATGAAAAAAACTTCTTTCATGATTTTCTTCAAATTGAGATATTACTCAAAAATTTTCTAGACAGAAAAGCTAACAGGAGAAGAAAATAATTGATGTGATGAAAAGGCAAGAATCACTAATGGGAACACATAACTGTCTTAGTAAAAACCCATTAGAAATACTTGGCAGATTTTCTGGGAGTAAATACCTACTGCAAATAATAAGTGAGTTTATGAATAGAACCAAGTGCTCTGGTATGTACACAGTAGTACTGTTTTCTTATGAAAAGGCTTGTAACTGAGACTGCTGTGTTTTGGACTCAGCTGCCTGCAATAAGCTTCTTTTGTAGCCATTTTGGACATTGCCACTTACTTTGAAAGAATGTTTTGCCAATCTGGAAAGACCATCTCAGAGTTAGAGTTTTACTTCATTGGGAGAAATATTTGGTTTGTACACTTTAATAATTATTTCTTTAGGTAAAAATTTTCCAGTTTTTGTTTTAAAAATAGAAAGCTACGCAAAAGGATGCAGTGTAATGCACAGGAAAGCAGTGTGATTGACTTTTCAACAACCAGGAAACCAATTGTGATGTTTTTTGTTCAGGTACAGTTGATTATATAGTATATAAAGAGGGAAGTTAGTAGAAAAGATTCAAGTGGGATGGGGGCAGATATGGCTTAGATTAGAAACTACCATCGTAAGCACTTTAAGGTTCATTACAATCAGTTGTAATTTATTGAATGTAATTCTTTGAAGTTGATAAGCCGTGGGAGTACTTGAACTTGGAAATTATATTAAGCCTGCAATTTATTTGATCATTATGAAATGTATTTTTAATTTAGTCTCCAAGTTTCTGATGAGGTTTGAATGTTTATAGAGCCTCGGTACTGGAGTGGGACTGTCACTGAGTCTAGCCTAAGTACTTCCATTTTACAAGCTATGTGACCTTGAGCTAGTTCAGTGCTTTGAACCTCAGTTTTCTTATGTGAGCAATAAGGACTTCTTGCAGTCACTGTGAGAATCGAATTTTAAAATCTATGTTGAGTGCCTGGCTTGACACCTGGCACCAAAACAAACAAACAAACAAACAAACAAACAAACAAACCACTCAGATGATATTACTAGCTGATAACATTTCCTTTGGATAAATAATTTAGCATAGACTAAATGAGTTTTTAAAATATTGAAGAGTTAAACCAGTCTTGAAAGATGTCCAACTTATAGGATGTCACCAACTTAACCACAGTTGTTTTGTTTCATAAGTGTGTGTGTGGAGATGTTATATTAAAGTAATTTCTCAGATATTTCTGGACTGAAAAACTAACAAGGACTCTGCTAGGCTGGCTCTCATAATAAGGTATTCTGTGGAATGAACAGTGGGAAAAATTACAGTTTAAAATGCTGAAGTGAAGTAATGTGGAGTTAAGTGATCATTTTGTTCAATTACTTTATTACTAGGTGAAAATCTGGTTTCAGAACAGAAGAATGAAATGGCGGAATTCCAAAGAAAAGGAAGTACTTTCCAACAGGTGTCTCCAAGAAGTAGTCCTTCAAGAGGACCCCCTCTCGAGATCGGCTCTAGGCTTCCCTTCTCCATGTGCTTCACTCTGGGAAGTCTCCCAGCAGCACTCGAGCCCAGGATGGAGGGAGAATTCACCTGAACCTTCAGAGAGACTAATCCAGGGGAGCCCAGGGGCAGAGGCACTGCCCCCAGAAGCAAAGTCACTGCAAGGTGCCTTGTATTTGTGTTCTGAAGAGGATGCAAGAGACAAGGGTGTACTTACTGGCACAGTGTGAATGGACACAGTCTGCCATGTTAAAAGAACGCTTGATTAATAACATTCGGGCTCTAAAGCCTGCTAGCTTGTGCCTCATCAGTGCCTAAAACCTAATTCGTTAGGAGTGAAACATGGACTAATGTTTTAGGAAACCCTCTCCAGTGTTCTCTTATTTGGGTCCTAGACTCAGACTTAATTTGTAAGTGGAACAGAATCTCCTGGAATTGCAGTGAAACTAAAAAAAAAACACCAAGAGTAATAGTTGACTCAGTCGCTGCTCTGAGTTTGTGCATATATGCTTGTGTCTCTATGTGTGTATATATATAAATAGTCATTAAAAATACATTAGTAGAAACTAGTTCCTTTCTATATAGTGCATTGAGCAAATTCACTTCCTTTTATATGAAGAAAAACCAACGATGGACTGAGTGTTTTAAATTTTTTAAAAATTATGTGAAATTTGGACGTTAGTGCAAATTTTCATATCAATAGGACATGTTTTTAAAAATTCTCTATTTTCTGGCTTCTTTCAGTATCCAGCTATAAATGATTTTTAACAACTCAGCTCAGCAGTCCTAATCAAATGTGCCACTGTTAGGTACATACATTGAAAGTATGTATTTAAAATTAGTCCAGTAGGCAAGCTAGAAGAATTTCTGAATGTGACTGTTAGTATCTTTAATTTCCCAGGCTCTGGACTTCAGGCTGTGAAGTGATGTGTCAGTGATGGGGGTACCTATTTAGCTGCTGATTATCATATGATCTCTTTTCTGTAATGATGGGCCTTAATTAGGGTTTGCCAAACCAAATGCCTTTAAGGGCATGTCAGGAAAATAGAGGGCATGGCCCACCTAAAGATCTGTGAGTTTAATAATTGTTGAAATACTGTGTTGGCTGAACAAACATCTGTGCCAAGAAGTCTGTGACCTCTGGCTAAGACTTAAGTGTCGCAGTTCTTAAATGTTCCAAACAGGACTTCAAAACCCAACCCTGATGGAATCTGTAGTGATTGTTATTTGCACTTCTGATTATAGACTAAATTTTCCACTTAGGTGGTATACACGGTAATATTAGGTTATTTTTATGTATTAACAAATACCACAAGATGTTTTATGTTTTTTGAGTACTGTGAAATAGTATTATTATAAAATTTCATTTCTGGTAATGATTTGCTTAGTTCAGCTAGAATTTTTTATTCTAGGTCCAAGAAAAAATTTTGCTTCACTTTGAAGGAAATGAGGCAGAAAAAGGAAATGATGTGATTTTGAAGTAGATTATTATAATTTGTGGACAAGAAACATTATTAGAAGTTCACGATGTGGAATTTTGTTAGAAAGCTACACAGAGAGAGTGACTTCTAATTCGCTTACATTCTTAGCTATTGGCTTTGAGGGCTTAGAGTTTTTAGCAAAGGTAATATTTCCGAAGATAACAGTTTTGTCAGCATGAGGAAACTATTTTGTGTGAATGGAATTTGATTTGGTGTATGATAGCTTATGTCTTTATCTTTTGCTTGCAAGTCATCTCAGAAGACTCAATCCCTCTTTGTGGGAAGTGAAGCCAGGGGTCTGCTGTCAACAATTTCAATTTTAAAACCTGTCTTAAAATGAGTTATAGTATGATTCCTTTTATTTATATAATGTTAACCTCATTTACATTTATTGGGTCCTTTCTATGTACTGGAGACTGTGCTAAGCCTTTAGGGTGAATTAACTCATTTAATCCTCATGACAATGACCTAATGAAGTATAGGGACTATTACTGTTAGAATTCTCGCTACCTAGACAAGGGACCTGGAACAGTATGGTTAGGGAAATTTGCCCAAGGTCATGAGGTTAATAAATGGAATTTGACCTCTGGCAGTCAAGGTTCAACTCTTGAAATTTAACCAACCATTTGGGGGTATATACACTGCAAGGAGATCCAACCAGTCCATTCTAAAGGAGGTCAGTCCTGGGTGTTCATTGGAAGGACTGATGCTGAAGCTGAAACTCCAATACTTTGGCCACCTCATGCGAAGGGTTGACTCACTGGAAAAGACTCTGATGCTGGGAGGGACTGTGGGCAGGAGGAGAAGGGGACGACAGAGAATGAGATGACTGGATGGCATCACCGACTCGATGGACATGAGTTTGAGTGAACTCCGGGGGTTGGTGATGAACAGCGGGGCCTGGCATGCTGTGATTCATGGGGTCGCAAAGAGTCAGACACAACTGAGCGACTGAACTGAACTGAACCGAACCACTGTGAATGTATTCACCTAGTTATGGGATGCACTGTAAGACATACATTTTGAAGACTGAAGTGAAATTTATTAAAGAAATTCAGAAACACACCGTACTTTTAAAAAATATTTATTTTAATTGGAGGATAATTGCTTTACAGTATTGTGTTGGGTTTCTGCCGTATATGAACATGAATCAGCCATAGTTGTACATATGTCCCCTCCCTCTTAAACCTCCTCCCTATGTCCCACCCCTCTAGGACATTTAACGTTTTAGTATCTTACTTGGGAAATGTTTTTCTCTTCAGTATCTTCACTATTAATTTTGAAATGTTGGGAAAGTAAAGAATCATGAGGGTCTTCAGTTGTGAAGCCTCCTCCATAGAGAATAGACTCACAGGAGAACCTGAGTGTGAAATGAAAGAGTATTTTTCTCTCACTCTTTGCTGGAAATCATAGAGAGCTTACCCATAGATAAGCTGTTTCCGTGGATAAGTGTTTCTTGAGAATAACTTGAAAATCAAATGAAAGAAACCTGCATCCTGGCCATCCAGTTACCCAAGTGTTAGAAGTGGGCCTCTTGGTGCTGAAATGATCTTTCCCCATGGTTTCACCTCGAATTCTAAGACCCAGTGGAGGCTCTGTCTGTGTGATTGGCCTGATAATCATATACACAGATGCATCTTTTAATTGTTTTCTACCTTGGATGTGTTAGGGGCTTCCTTGGTGGCTCAGATGGTGAGGAGTCTGGCTGCAGTGCGGGAGACCTGGGTTCGACCCCTGGGTCAAGAAGATACCCTGCCTAGAAAAGGAAACGGCAATCCACTCCAGTATCCTTCCCTGCCAGATTCCATGGATGGCAGGCTACAGTCCCTGGGGTTGCAAAGAGTCGGACCCGACTGAGCAGCTTCACTTTTGGATGTATTAAAGCCTTAGGAAAAGAACATCTTGGATGAATATGAAAGTGAAAGTGTTAGTTGCTCAGTTCTGTCTGACTCTTTGCAATCTCTTCGACTAAGCCCACAAGGCTCCCTCTGTCCATGGAATTCTCCAGGCAAGAATACTGGAGTGGGTTGCCATTCCCTTCTCCAGGAGATCTTCCCAACCCAGGAACGGAACCTGGGTCTCCTGCATTGTGGGCAGATTCTTTACAGTCTAAGCCACCAGGGAAGCCCCTTGGATGAATATATTAGGGATATATAGGAAACACGCACAAACACACACACATGGCCCACAGGCATATGCTTGTTGTACCTTGACTTTGCCTTCATTTACCCAAAATATTTGGGGAGAAGTGCTGAGCTTCATAGTCTAATTGACAAGGGTCTCCTTTCTCCTTTAACTTGTGCTTAACCAATGTTCTCTCCACCTACAGTGTTCTTAAACATGTATTGGGTCGACCAAAAAGTTTGAGTCTTTCTGTAACCTCTTACAGAAAAACCCAAATGAACATTTTGTCAAACCCAATATTTCCTCTGCTTTCAGAATGAAGACTACTTTTCTCCACATGATCACATATGAGTATTTTTGCTATCTGCCGTCCAGACAAACACTATTCTATAAAATACCAGGAAAATAGAAACCTGAAGGCAAGCGTATTTAAAAAAAATATAAAAACATGCCAAATTACCTTAAGTGGAAGAGAAGAAAAAAATGTAAATACCATCCTTCAGCTTTTACGAAGGAAAATATAAAGCTAAGGATAAAGAGTTGGAAGTATACAGATTAGGAATGGTCATGGGGTCTGGAGATAGTGAAAGCCATGATAATTGATATTTAAAAGGCAATTCTATTTTCTTAGTACTAAAGTGGTTTGAATGGGTAACCTGGTTATTCAGGCCAGTGGTTCAGTCTCTAAAAATCCATACCTGTGAATGCCATGCCTTCCAACCAGTTTTGAATATGTGCTCAGATTGGAATATACTTCATACATGCTCTTCAAAAGCACCCACACCTCCCACTCCATCTGCTGAAAATCATACATATACTTACTTCACTTTTCAAATATAAGATCCTAAAAATATGTAAACCACATGTGTCATTTCTGGCCCCCTGTATTCCCCATTCTGATGCATCTTTTGCAAAGGTACATACTCCCCAGCTTACTCTGTGACCCATTCCTTGATGAACAGTGATTTTATCAAATTCTTCTGACCTTTAATAAATCAAAGCTCATTCCATTGTGCTCATAAGCTTCTTAGACACTGCTTCTGCACTCGTTTGAAACCCACAAAAATATTTTTTTCTGGATCTCATACTTCTTAGGTATTATATATAAGGCACTGTCTTCAGCTCTATGTAAATAAATATGAAGGAGCTCATGGTCCTTGCCCTCAAGGAAACTTAAGATCTAGTCTTGCCAAACATTTTTTGGAATCTTCCATGTCAGCAGTGACTGGATCCAGTAGTTTTGGGGTAAAAAATAGTGTCCTCCAAAATGCTATCTATCTATTTGCAAGAGTAGTGGCAGTTTTGTTATTCAGTTGCTCAGTCATGTCCAACTCTTTGCTACTCTGTGGACCGCAGCCCATCAGGATTCCCTGTCATTCACTATCTCCCTGAGTTTGCTCAAACTCATCATGTCCATTGAGTCAGTGATGCCATGGAACCTTCTCATCCTCTGCCACCCCCTTTTCCTCCTGTCTTCAATCTTTCCCAGCATAAGGGACTTTTCCAATGAGTCAGTTCTTTGCATCAGGTGGCCAAAGTATTGGAGTTTCAGCATTGGCATCAGTTTTTCCAATGAATATTTCAGGTTGATTTCCTTTAGGACTGACTGGTTTAATCTCCTTGCTGTTCAAGGGAGTCTTAAGAGTCTTCTCCAACACCACAGTTCAAAAGCATCAATTCTTTGGCCCTCAGCCTTTTTTATGGTCCACCTTTCACATTCATACATGACTACTGTAAAAACCATAGATTTGATTATATGGACTTTGGTCAGCAAAGTGATATTTCTACTTTTTAATATGTTGTCTAGGTTTGTCATAGCTTTGCATCCAAGAAGCAAACATTTTAAAATTTCATGGCTGCAGTCACTGTTCGCAGTGATTTTTCATCCCAAGAAAATAAAATTTGTCATTACTTCCACTTTTTCCCTCTCTATTTGCCATTAAATGATGGAACCAGATGCCATGATCTTAGTTTTTTTAATGTGGAGTTCCAAGCCAACTTCTTCACTCTCCTCTTTCACCCTCATCCAAAGGCTCTTGAGTCTCCCTTTACTGCCATTAGAGTGGTATCATTTCCATATCTGAGGTTGTTTATATTTCTCCTGGCAATCTTGATTCCAACTTGTGATTCATCCAACCCAGCATTTTACATGATGTTCTCTGTATGTAAGTTAAATAACCAGAGTGACAGTATAGAGCCTTGTCATGCTCCTTTCTCAATTTGGAACCAGTCAGCTGCTCCGTGTCTGGTTTTAACTATTACTTCTTGACCTGCATACAGGTTTCTCAGGAGACAGGTAAGGTGATCTGGTACTCTCATCTTTTGAAAAATTTTCCACAGTTTGTTGTGATCCGTACAGCCAAAGGCTTTCAGCATAGTCAGTGAAGCAGATGTTTTCCTGAAATTCCCTTGCTTTTTCCATGATCCAACAAATGTTGGCAATTTGATCTCTGGTTCCTCTGCCTTTTCTAAATTCAGCTCATACATGTGAAAGTTCTTGGTTCGTGTACTGCTGAAGCCTAGCTTGAAGGATTTTGAGCATAACCTTGCTACCACGTGAAATGAGTGCAGTTGTACAGTAGACTGGACACTCTTTGGCATTGGCCTTGTTTGGCATTAGAATGAAAACTGATCTTTTCCAGTCTTGTGGCCACTGCTGAGTTTTCCAAATATGCTGACATAATGAGTGCAACACTTCAATAGCATCATTTTTTATGATTTTGAGTAGCTCAACTGGAATTCTGTCACCTCCACTAGCTTTGCTTGTAGTAATGTTTCCTAAGACCTGCTTGACTTCACACTCCAGTATGTCTGGCTCTAGGTGAGTGACCATACCATCGTGGTTATCCTGGTCACTAAAACCTTTCTTGTGTAGTTCTTCTGTGTGTTTTGCCACCTCTTCTTAATCTCTTCTGCTTTTGGTAGGTCCTTACCATTTCCATTCTTTATTGTGCCTATCCTTGCATGAACTATTCCCTTCATATGTCCGGTTTTCTTGAAGAGATCCTAGTTTTTCCCAGTCTATTGTTTTCCTTTATTTCTTGGCATAGTTCATTTGAGAAAGCTGTCTTATCTCTCCTTGCTGCTCTCTGAAACTCTGCATTCAGTTGGGTATATCTTTTCCTTTCACTTCTCTTCTTTCCCAGTTATTTGTAAAGCCTCCCCAGAGAACCACTTTGCCTTCCTGTATTTCTTTTCTTGGGGATGGTCTTGGTCACTGCCTCCTGTAAAATTTAATGAGCCTCCATCCATAGATCAAAGATCTGGTAGACAGAGTGCCTGAAGAGCTATGGATGGAGGTTCATTAAATTGTACAGGGGGCAATGACCAAGACCATTCCCGAGAAAAGAAATACAGGAAGGCAAAGTGGTTCTCTGAGAAGGCTTTACAAACAGCTGAGAAAGAAATTTTCCCTGGTAGCTGGTAAAGAATTTGCCTGCAATGCAGGAGACTCTGGTTCGATCTCTGGGTCAGGAAGATTCCCTGAAGAAAATATAGGCTATCCACTCAAGTATTAGAAATTTTCCCTGGTGACTCAGATGGTAGACAATCTGCCTGCAATGAGGGACACCTGGGTTCAATCCCTGGGTTGGGAAGATCCCCTGGAGGAGGCAACCCACTCCAGTATTCTTGCCTAGAGAATCCCCATGGACACAGGAGCCTGGAGGGCTGCAGCCCCTACAGTTGCAAAGAGCAGGACACGACTGAGCGACTAAACACAGCACATGCCTGAATGACCTAGTGGTTTTCTCTACTTTTTTCAACTGAAGCCTGAATTTTGGCAATATGAAGCTCATGATCTGAGCCACAGTCAGCTCTGGGTCTTGTTTTTGCCGATTGTATAGAACTTCTCCATCTTTGACTGCAAAGAACATAACCAGTCTGATTTTGGTATTGACCATCTGGTGATGTTCATGTGTAGACTCAGAACTCTTCACTGTGACCTGTTCATCTTGGGTATTCCTGCACTCCATGACTCATAGTTTCATTTAGTTATGCAAACCCCTTTGCCATGACAAGGCTGTGATCCCTGAAGTAGCGTGGTGGATTGGGGGGTTGTTATTGAATGCTCCAGTTTTCAGAAAAATGCAAGCTACTTGGCATTGCTGATTTTCTGTGCTCTTTCTCCTCCATTTGGGCCACATTGGTCCCAAGAGAAGTCAGAAAGAATCTAAGGAAATAATATAGTAACTTTTTGTTTATAGTGCACCCTACCCTCTACTTTCTTCTTTCTACCTTCTCAGCCTCAGATCAGCTTTCAACCATGATGAATAGGAAGAGTGAAGAAAAAGCAAGTAGCACAAGTAAGGCGAAATCAGGATGGTGAGTATTCTTGAATATATTGGAAAAATCTTGCAGAATTAATTTACATCCTTTATAAACCAGTTCTGAAATAAGCACCTACCTGAAGGACAAAGTACTAGCCCCCCCACAATGGTTCTTAGCTTCCAGCTGTTAGTTGGGTTCCATTACATTATTATTTTTGGTTATAAAAGCTATACGTGCTCATTATAAAAAGCACACTGGAAAATATAGCTGACAAAGAAAAATTTATGTGTAATTCTACCATCTGGAAATAGCCAATTTAGCTCTTTTGTGAAAATGTTTCACTTTTGAATGTATTTATGTGTAGATGTGTGTATGTCTAAACAAATTTGGATCATAGTGTATGTCTAGGTTACCCTGCTTTTTTTACTCAACTTTATAGAGAATAGTTTCCCATGCTGTTAGAAATTCTTTAAACTTTTTATGACAGCTGTATGGTATTATTCCTTTATAATTCCTTCACTTCTTGAGGTGGACCAAGGGATGGGGCCAGGAGATGGCAGGTCATGGAAAGAATGATCATGGGCTCTTGTACCAGAAATTTACTTAAGAAAAACAATCTGATGCTTATTATTTCTTTTAACTATTAATAAACAAAAGCCCAGCAAACATATAAGACATAGAATGAAAATCGAGGAGTTAGGGCTTATGCTTTCAGTGGTCTTTAATGTCAAGGAGTTTCAGATATACCAAGTGGAGAGCCCCTTCCGAAAAGCCACCATGATGTTTATTAAAATGTCCTCCCATCCATGCAAAATCCAAGGGATTTTTTGCACATGGGTTTCAGCAAGTAGCCAGCTACAAACATAACTAATATAAGGTAATAGTTTACCTCTCTTTAATCATGTTTTATAGTCACACTGATACATTATTTAACTTTTTAAAGTACATCCTTTTGTTCACAACATGGGCAGAAGCCAAGTCAGCTGATGGGTATCTGACGTGTTACCATTTTGAAGCCCTAGATGATAAGGCATTTTTGCCTATCTAGTCTAGAATCTCCCAGCTCTCACAGCTCTATGGACGTTCTCTCAAACATGCTTGAACAACAGAAATTATGGAGAGAATCATTTGAGATCAGAACATTCCAAGGTTAAAAGAGAGCCTTGAATGTTATTTAAACCCAAAGCAGAACCATCAAGTGCTTGATGCTAATCAAAAGTAAAATAATTAAGCATATTAAATCTGAATAAAGTGCAGTGATACAGTTAATTCATAATATACATCTAATCCTATTACCGGAGCTTCAGTGGTGGCGCAGTGGTAAAGAATCTACTTGCCAATTCAGGAGATGTGGGTTTGATCCCTTGGTCAGGAAGATCCCCTGGAGCAGGAAATGGCAACCCACTGCAGTATTCTTGCCTGAAACATCCCATGGACAGAGAAACCTGGTGGGCTACAGTCCATGGGGTCACAAAAGAGTTGGACATGACTTAGTAACTAAGAAACAACAACAATCCCATTACAGTGGATTCCCATTGTGGTTTCCTAGGGATGTTGTAACAAATTACCACAAACTATAGCTTAAAACAACAAAGTTTATTCTCTTGGATTTGTGGAGGCTGAAATCCAAAGTCAAGATCAGCAGGGCCTTGGTCCCTCAGAGGTTTTATTCTTGGGCTTTGCTTGTGGCTCAGCTGGTAAAGAATCCGCCTGCAATGCAGGAGATCCTGGTTTGATTCCTGGGTTGGGAAGATCCCCTGGAGAAGGGAAGGCTACCCTCTCCAGTATTCTGGCCTGGAGAATTCCATGGACTGTGTAGTCCATGGGGTCGCAAAGAGTCAGACACGACTGATCGACTTTCACTTTAGACTCCTGTGGCATCACCTATAATGGAATTTGACTATATTGCTCTGACGTAGGCTTTTGTATCAACCAATGCAAGGATATTTGCGGCAAGGAAATTTTTGTAAAAATTGCCTCCATTTTGAATTTCTTTCTATGCTGGGAAAATATAAGAAAATACAGCACTAATTTTTTTAGAGCCCTCACATGGATTCCAGATGTTGATCATTTAATCCAAGAAGGTGTTTCCTTATTATATGGATGTGGTGCACATCAAAAAATTGGCATTGTTTAATTTATGACTCACACATGAACCATTGTTTTTTGTGATGTAGTTATTTTAAGTGATTCATAAACTAAACAATGCCAATATTTTGGACACGTACCATATTTGTGTAATGAGGAAACACCTTCTTGCATTAAATGGTCAACATATGGGATCCATGTGGGAATTTCTTTGAAATTTTAAATAAAGACAAATTAGCATGGCACACATTTTCTCAGAGATGCAGCTAGCTTGTAATCAACATGCAGAGTGAACTTGGTACTATAGTGGGGTTAAGAAAATAGGAATGTTTTGGACAGAAAACCCAATGTTGTTTTTTTTTTTTTTTTTACTTTATTTTATTTTGCTTTGGGATAAACCGATTAACAATGTTGTGGTAGTTTCAGGTGAACAATGAAGAGACTCAGCCAGACATATATATGTATCCATTCTCCCCCAAACTCCCATCCCATCCAGGCTGGCGTATATCACTGAACTGAGTTCCATGTGCTACACAATAGGTCTTTGTCCTGCATTCTGGACAGAGAAAGAGAAATATCATATGACATCCCTTGTATGTGGAATCTAGAAAGAAATGATACAAATGAACTCAATTACAAAACAGAAAGACACTCACAGACTTAGAAAACGATTTATGGTTGCCGGGGCTAGGGATTGTTAGGGACTTTAGGAAGGTCATGAACACACTGCTATATTTCAAATGGATAACAACCAATGTTGTTTTTACAGCATTGTTTGGAGGATGGGTCAGTGGAGGTGTGGAGTGAAATCCAGTGTGGGCAGCATTGAGTCAGCAATGAACAAATCAACTCAAGTGTACTTTCTTAGCAGTGGTGGCCCATTTGGTAACCCAAAGTTGTTAAATGAGCATACCTTTTGACCAGACAAGTCCACTTACTGGAATTTATCTTACGGAAACAGTCAGAAATGTGCAAACAGATTTGCCTACAAGGATGCTCATCATAATACTAGGTTTTATGTTTTAGAGCAGTTTGGGGTTCACAGCAAAAGTGAGCAGAGGGTACAGAGATTTCCCATATGTCTCCTGCCCCACATATTCACAATCTCCCTTACTATCAACATCTCACACAAAAAGAGTACATTTGTTACAAGGAAAGAATCTACACTGACACACCATTGTCACCTAAAGTCCATAGTTTACATTAGAGCTCATTCTCGGTGTTATACATTCTATCGGTTTTGAAATATGTGTGACATGTAACTACAATTATAGCGTTATACAGAATAGTTTCACTGTCCTTAAAGTCCTCTCGTAATATGTTTTGATAGCAAAAGCAATTTGATAGCAACAGGGGATGGCTAAAATCAGTTGTTGCAAATTTATGTAATGAAATCCTAAGCAGCCATTGAAAATATTGTTGAAGAACAATGATTAATAAAAATGGCCATGATTCATTGTTAATGGGAAAAATAGATTACAAAACAATATTTTAATACCTAATTTGTTTGTGTTTGTGTGTTTAAAGAAAAGCCTATACACCCATGTTTTAACTGTAACTGTCTCTGAGTAGTGGGATTAAAGATGACATTTGCTTTCTTTTTTTCGCCTCCATTTTCCAAATAATCTACTACAAGTATATTACTTTTAAAAAATTTATTCATTATTTAAAAAAAATCTTTAAATTTATTTTTGGCAGCAGCACGTGGCATGTGGGGTCTTAGTTCCCAACCAGGGATTGAACCTGTTCCCTTTGTAGTGGAAGTGTGGTCTTAACCCTGGACTGACATGGAAATCCCCAAAATCATATTACTTTTAAAATTAGAAAACACATGTTGACTTGAATGTCTCACAGACATCTCAAATTTCAACAAGTTCTTCTTTTACCTCAAATCTTTACTGGTATTTCCTTCTTTTGGTAAAATAGGACAAACAGGTATGATTTCAGCAACTTAGGAGTCAGCTTGACTCTTTCCTCTCTGCTCCCCTCATATGTAATTAATTACCCAGCCCTGTCTATGCGTTCTCCTAAACATGTTTTCGGTTTGTCCCCATTCTAGCCAAGTCCATAGCCACAAATGCATTCCAAATCACCAGTCCCTCTTGTTAGCACTTGTTTCCTAGATGTCTCTTTGCTTTTCCTCTAGCTCCCTTCCAACTTCTTCCTCAGGCTGTAGTCAGAAGGATCCTTTTTAAAAGTTTAATCAGACTGATTCTATTCTTTGCAGCAAAAGATGGAGAAGTTCTATACAGACAGCAGAAACAAGACCAGGAGCTGACTGTGGCTCAGACCATGAACTCATTGCAAAATTCAGACTTAAACTGAAGAATGTAGGGGAAACCACTAGACCATTCAGGTATGACCTAAATCAAATCCCTTATGATTATACAGTGGAAGTGAGAAATAGATTCAAGGGATTGGATCTGATAGAGTGCCTGAAGAACTATGGACGGAGGTCCATGACATTGTACAGGAGGCAGGGATCAAGACCATCCCCAAGGAAAAGAAATGCAAAAATACAAAATGGTTGTCTGAGGAGGCCTTACAAATAACTGTGAAAAGAAGAGACGCTAAAAGCCAAGGAGAAAAGGATAGATGTACCCATTCGAATGCAGAGTTGCAAAGAATAGCAAGGAGAGATAAGAAAGCCTTCCTCAGTGATCAGTGCAAAGAAATAGAGGAAAACAATAGAATGGGAAAGACTAGAGATCACTTCAAGAAAATTAGAGATACCAAGGGAACATTTCATGCAAAGATGGGCTCAATAAAGGACAGAAATGGTATGGACCTGACAGAAACAGAAGATATTAAGAAGAGAAGGCAAGAATACACAGAAGAACTATAAAAAAAAGATCTTCATGACCCAGATAATCATGATGGTGTGATCACTCACCTAGAGCTAGACATCCTGGAATGTGAAGTCAAGTGAGACTTAGGAAGCATCACTACAAACAAAACTAGTGGAGGGAATGGAATTCCAATTGAGTTAATTCAAATCCTAGATGATGCTATGAAAGTGCTGCACTCAATATGCCAGCAAATTTGGAAAACTCAGCAATGGCCACAGAACTGAAAAAGGTCCATTTTCATTCCAATCCAAAAGAAAAGCAATGCCAAAGAATGCTCAAACTACCACACAATTTCACTCATCTCACATGCTAGTAAAGTCATGCTCAAAATTCTCCAAGCCAGTATGTGAGCCATGAACTTACATATGTTCAAGCTGGATTTAGAAAAGGCAGAGGAACCAGAGATCAAATTGCCAACATCCGTTGGAGTATCGAAAAAGCAAGAGAGTTCCAGAGAAACATCCACTTCTGCTTTGTTGACTATGCCAAAGCCTTTGATTGTGTGGTTCAGAACAAACTGTGGAAAATTCTTAAAGAGATGGGAATACCAGACTACCTGACCTGCCTCTTGAGAAACCTGTATGCAGGTCAAGAAGCAACAGTTAGAACTGGACATGGAACAACAGACTGGTTCCAAATAGGAAAAGGAGTACGTCAAGGCTGTATATTGTCACATGCTTCTTTAACTTATATGCAGAGTACATCATGAGGAACACTGGGCTGGAGGAAGCACAAGCTGGAATCAAGATTGCCAGGAGAAATATCCATAAACTCAGATATGCATATGGCACCACCCTTAAGGCAGAAAGTGAAGAACTAAAGAACCTCTTGATGAAAGTTAAAGAGGAGAGTCAAAAAGTTTGCTCCAAACTCAACATTCAGAAAATGAAGATCATGGCATCTGGTCCCATCAATTCATGAAAAATAGATGGATAAACAGTGGAAACAGTGACAGATTTTATTGTTAGGCTCCAAAATCACTGCGGATGGTGACTGCAGCCACGAAATTAAAAGACACTTTCTCTTTGGAAGAAAAGTTATGACCAACCTAGACAGCATATTAAAAAGCAGAGACATTACTTTGCCAACAAAGTTAAAAAAACCATCCAGTCAAAAGTATGGTTTTTCCAGTAGTCATGTATGGATATGAGAGTTGGACTATAAAGAAAGCTGAGCGCAGAAGAATTGATGCTTTTGAAACTATGGTGTTGGAGAAGACTCTTGAAAGTCCCTTGGACTGCAAGGAGATCCAACCAGTCCATCCTAAAGGAAATTCGTCCTGAGTGTTCATTGGAAGGCCTGATGCTGAAGCTGAAACTCCAATACTTTGTCCACCTGATTTGAAGAACTGACTCATCTGAAAAGACCCTGATACTGGGAAGGATTCAGGGCAGGAGGAGAAGGGGATGACAGAGGATGAGATGGTTGGATGGCATCACCAGCTCAATGGACTTGAGTTTGAGTAAGCTTTGGGAGTCGGTGATGGACAGGCAAGCCTGGTGTGCTGCAGTCCATGGGGTCGCAAAGTGTCGGACACAACTGAGTGACTGAACTGAACTGATTCAGACCATTTCTACCCATTAAAATCTTTCTGTGGATATTCCTTAAGCTCAGATCAAGACTAACCTTTCTCTCACAGTTACAATGTTCTCTGAGATCAGATTTCCACTCATCTGTCTCCACTTCTCCTTTCCTAAATTCCAAGCATGCTGAATTTTCTTTATTTACTTCAGTGTGTTCAGCTCTCATAACTCTCCCACATCTTTACCCAAGCTGCTCTCTTGCTATGCTCCCCACTTTTCTCGTTACATGTTCTTACTTATCCTTCAGGTCTTCCGTGCTCTCCCAGGTCCAGCCCCTTACCATGAACTTCCTGCTTCCCAGCACCCCTACTGCCTTTGTAATTGCCTATTCATTTTTTTGTCTTCCTAACCTTACGAATCTAGATGAACTTTAAGCTCGATAAGCTCAGGAAACCCGTCTGTATTTTTCCTCTTTCCATCACTAATAGCTAGCAGGGAGCCTGGGATTGGATTTGGTAATTCCACAATAAATATTTGTTGGTTTGATTTGAAATTAAATAATAAAGAGTTTTATCTTCAGTTTTCCCCCCATGCATTTATCTTTTATACAGCTGTCTTGTTAAATGACAATAATGCATACATGAGGAAAAGAGAAGTAAGAGAGGCATGAAGAGCTCCTGCTTCAGGCATCTTAGAGATGGTTGTGACAATGTCCAAAGTGTGACAGGCTTAGTGTGAAACACTTGTAGTTTTCTTTTTTATCTATTTATTTATCTGGCTGCATTGGCTCTTGGTGCAGGATCTTTCATTGCTGTGTGCGGGCTTCTCTAGTTGCAGTGCATGGGCTTCTCACTAGTTGTGGCGTGGGCTGTAGAGTGAGCAGGCTCAGTAGTTGGGACACGTGGGCTTAGTTGCTCTGTGGCATATGGGATCGAGTTCCTTCACCAGGGATTGAACCCACAATCCCTGCATTGGAAGGTAGATTCTTAACCACTGGACCACCAGGAAGGTCTCTGCTTGTAGCTTTCTGAAGTACAGTCTTTTTCTTCTTGAGCTGTATAACTGAGCACAAACTCAATTTATGGAGGAATATGTAAGCAATTAGTAACATAATAATAGCTTTCTGATAAAGGCAATTAGAAAGAATATTTGTATTAGACAGCTTAGGCTATCATGACAGAATACCACACTGGATGGCTTAAACAGCAAAAACGAATTTTCTCACAATTCTGAACATTGGAAGTTCAAGATGAAAGCACCCGCAACGTTGGTTTTCGGTGGGGCATCTCTTCCTGGCTTGTATATTGTCAGCTTCACACTTTGTGCTCATAGGGTTTTTATTGTGTGTGTGCAGAGAGAGAGAGAAGTATCTGGAGACTCTTCCTTTTCTTATAATTTTTTTTCTAAAGACTTTGAAAGTCTCAGTCGTGTCCAACTCTTTGCAACCCCATGGACTATACAGTCCAGGGAATTCTCCAGGCTAGAATACTGGAGTGGGCAGCCTTTCCCCTCTCCAGGGAGTCTTCCCAACCCAGGGATCAAATCCAGATCTCCTGCATTGCATGCAGATTACTTACCAGCTGAGCCACCAGGGAAGCCCATAATGATACATCCTATTGCATTAAACCAACCCTCCTCCCCCACCACCGCCACTTAATGGCCTCATTTAACTTTAGTTTACTTCATCTCCAAATACAGTTACCTTGGGGGTTAGAGCTTCAGTATAAGAATTTTGTGGGGGACACAATTCAGTTCTTAACAATATTACCTATGTCCCATTCTATTTTATATTGATAATATTAAAACTATTTTAACATATAGAAGTATATAAAATACTTTCAAATTAGATTCCTTTGGCTGCTGTAATAAGACATAACTGCAAACCTGGTATCTTAAAACAACAGAAATGTATTCTTTCATAGTATTGGAGGCAAGAAGTCCAAAATCAGTATTAATAGGTTGAAATAGCAGTGTTGGCAGGGCTTGATTCTTCTGAAGGGTCTGGGGAGAATATGTTCCTTGCCCCTTCCAGCTTTTGCTGCCTCCCAGTTTTCCTTAACTTGTGACTGTACCACTCTCATTGTGGCCTTGTCTTTTCTGTGTTTTCTCAACTTCTGACTGTGGCAGATCTCCTCTGCCTTCTTCTTGTAAGATTACATGTGATTGCATTTAGAGTAACCATAATTCAGGATAACCTCCCAGTCTCAAGATCCCTAAATCAATTACATCTGCAAAGACCCCTTTTCCATATAAGGTGAAATTTACAGATGCCAAGAATCAGGATCTGATATCCTTGTGGGGAGCATTTCTCAGCCTGCCAAAACCAGTATTTTAAAATATCCTAGTCTTTTACAATTCAGACTTGATTTTGAAGTAGTTTCTTTTGGTCAAAACTGTATTCTTATATTGTGGGTCTGTGAACATACAAATCTTCTTTATAATGAAGAAACTCAAGTCATAAACGTCATATTAGAAGCCCTAACACCATTATTTTAAATAGGATACAATTGTCTTTTCTCTTTCTCTCTCTCTTTATATATATATATATATATATGTATATATATATATGTTATATATATATATATAACTTTTAAATTCCTTTCATGTAATACAACTGGCCATTTAATTGCTCACTTGTGCTAAAAGTGTTAGCTAATAAAATTCATGTGCTCTATACACAGGGAGGCCAAACAAACCGAAATATCAGAGTTTGGAGTAGAGAAAGGTTATAGGACCATGCCAAGAGAAGGGAGTGGGACCTGGAGGGCATTCTCTCCCTCCCCCTAACTCCCCAACTACCTGAAGGGTTTCAGCAAAGGCAAGGACTGGAGAGGGGCATCCCAGGGTATGTGATCAGCTCGTGCACAATTCTCTGATTGTTGTTGTTGAGGTAATAGGGCAGTTAACATTATCAGCCCTTTGGCACCAGAAGGTCTGGGAGCTCACAACCATCAGGTAGTTCATTTCTTCCATTTGATGAGGGCTTTTTAGCATCTGAAGAACTCAGGAAAGATGCATGAGTTACTGTCATCTGGGTGCTTCAGAGAGGAGCTACAGCAGAGGATATGGGGTAGTGGTCTGTCCTGGGAAGGTCCCATAAGGTCCTGCTTGATTACAAAAGGGATTATACATTCACTTTAAAGGATTTCTCCTCTGTTTGTCATCTTCACTTATTTTAACTTCATTTTCTGTTTTATTGTATGATCTCAGTGATTTTCTCTAGGTATTTTGAATCGCTGCATTTCTAAAGATTGTATTCCTTTTTGCCTAATTTCATGTTATTCTTTTTTCTTCCCTTGTGTGAAATGTCTATAGTAACTAGACTGTATGCTACTTATTTATGCCATATTTTTTCTCCTTTGTAAGATTGGTCTTGATTTATCTTGGAGAATTTACATCTTAGGGTATTATTTTTTTTTACTTTTATTTCAGCAATGGAATTAAGTTTGAATTATGAGTTCCACAACTATTTGTTAACTTCATGTTTCATTCAAGACCAATTGCATCTTCCTCTCCAAGTGAGTTCAGCTTCAGACTCAATGAATGCACTGCTTTTATTGAGACATCTAAATGAGAAGACTGCGAGTAGCCCTGGATATTTTTTTCTGTCTACCTGACTCTCTCTCTCAAAGTACAATCAAGTGCAAACATGTACCCTATATCCAAACATCCTAAACATGTATTTACTTCTCTCCATACCACATTCTTTGTTCCATTATAGGATATCCTCTCTTATCTGGAATAACCTTATAATTTGTCTCTCCATTGCCAACCAAGGAAGAGACTAACTAGCAGTAATCTGTTCTTCACGTTTTACTTTGATCTCTCTAAAACAAGATCTGTTACCTTGACACTGTGAGCCTTTGGGTCTAGATCATTCATTGTTGTGCAGGACCTTATAGGATTCCATCAGTAGCCCCAGTCTCTACCTACTAGCAAATCCTCCTCCTCCCCAAGTCATGACAATAAAAAATATCCAGATGTCCCTGGGGGAGGGAAGATTCCCCTCAATAAAGAGTCACTTCCCTAAAATATAAATTTTATCATGTCACCCCCCTCCAGGTATGTCATTGATTGCTTATTTAATTTTTTTAAGAAAACTGTGTGTTTGCAAGTCTCTGTCCTAGACTATAATATCATGGTGAGCAAGTTAAATGTGGTCATTGCCCACACAGCTTATATTCAGTTTCACTGAACAATCTAAGTCAATAAAAAACAGTAAATTATAATAAGTTCTAGAAAGAAAACAAAACAGAGATGGCACAGGCTTTACTCTGGGTGGTAACATTCCAGGTACACTGTGAAAGATAAGAAGTAGTTAGATGTGCAAAAAATGGTGGGAGAAAGGTTCTTGGCAGGGGAAAGATCATGTGCAAGTGCGTTGAAGCAGAAGAACCTGCTGTGTCTGAGGAACTGGGGTAGAATATATGGAGATAAGCACTGCAGAGGGGAAGAGTATGCAGCATTGGGCAGGGACTGGATCAAGATGAGTTGTGTAAGACGTGTTAAGCAGTATTCTAAGTGCAACAGAAGCTATGGAAGAGTGAAGGGATAATTATTTTTTAAAAATCACTTTCTTGTGTATGGAGAATGGAATGGGAAGGGATAGGCAAGAGATTAAAAAGTAGGCAGAAAGAGGAAGGAAGGAAGAAAGAAAGGGAGAAAGAAAGAAAGAGAGGAAGTGAAACAGAGTCCCCCTAAAACTGAGTTCCCTTGCTGAGTCTATGATTAATCTATCTATAACTTTATTCCCTTCTTGTTTGCCCCTGTTCCCCTCAAGATTGTAGACTATCAATGAAAAAGGGAGACTGAAATCAAGCAGGACCCTATGGGTCCTTTTCAAGTACAAAAGCCCCTCTGTGTTCCCTGTTTCTTGTTTTTATTTAAAAAAATAAAAAGGCTTTAGTCTCCTAGACTTTCCCTGAGTTCCATAAAGCAGGTTAAAGCAGCTAATGATTAGGACAATAGGGTCACAGGACTCCTAGTTCCTCCTGAATATATATATACACACACACACATATATATTATATATTGTTGTATATATGTAACAATCTAGATGCATATCTTTGAGTTGTTCTGTAGGAACTAGGACCCTGTCCCCTCAACCACGTGGAGGATGATGAATACACATTATGATCACACATGCTACTAACCTCTCCCTTAGCTCTGTCTTTAAACACCTTTGTCTGAAAGCCACGGGGGTATTCAAGTATCCTGAGCATGAACTGCCCATTCTCCTTGCTTGACTCCCTGCAAATAAACTCTCATTTAGCTGCAAACATCTGCTGTCAGAGTTTGACCTTCTGCTCTGTGGGCACATGAGCTCTTGCTCTGTAATCAAAGAAGGAAGGAGGAAAGGAAGGAAGGAAGAGAGGGAGGGAGGAAGCGAGAGGAAAAAGGAAGGAAGGAAAAGGCTATTTAGTAGACTAAATGGGAAATGAAGAAATGATGGTGGCATGAACAAAGCTGATGGCATTTTGTTTATTTTTTTATTATTATTGGCTATGTTGGGTCTTCATTCTTTTCACAGGCTTTCTCTGGTTACGGTGAGCAGGGGCTACTCTTCATTTCGGTGCACAGGCTTCTCTTGTTGCACCTCACAGGCTCTAGAGCATGTGGATTTCAGTAATTGCAGCACGCTGACTCAGTAATTTCAGCATAAAGGCTTAATAGTTTCAGACTACGGGCCCTAGAGGAGAAGACAATGGCAACCCACTCCAGTACTCTTGCCTGGAAAATCCCATGGACAGAGGAGCCTAGTAGGCTACAGTCCATGGGGTCGCAGAGTCGGACATGACTGAACGACTTCACTTTCACTTTTCACTTTCATGCACTGGAGAAGGAAATGGCAACCCACTTCAGTATTCTTGCCTGGAGAATCCCAGGGACGGGAGCCTGGTCGGCTGCCATCTATGGGGTCACACAGAGTCGGACACGACTGCTGTGACTTAGCAGTAGCAGCAGCATGGGCCCTGGCATGCAGACTTCAGTAGTTGCTGCAAGTGGGTTTGATAGTTACAGTTCAGGGCTTTAGAGTGTGGGCTCAATAATTGTGCATGGGCTTAGTTGCTCTCTGGCATGTGGAATCTCCTGGGACCAGGGATCAAACCTGTGTCTCCCATATTGGCAGGTAGATTCTTATCCACTGCACCACCAGTGGATAAGATGTCCTAATGGGATTTTTTTTTTCTGATGGCATTATAAATGGAAAGAAATTGATATATTTGAAATAGGTAGCGAAACTAGAGTCAGTGGGACTTTCCAGTGGATTAAATGTGATGAATGATGGAAATGAAGAGACCATGAAGATTTTGAGGTCTGTGGGTTGAGCAGGGAGATGAACAATGAAGACATTTACTAAGATGGTGAAAGTATGGGGAACGAGTTTGAACTGGAAATTCAATTTTGGGCTCATGAAGTTGATGAGTCATTCAATGAATATTGTTTGAAGGTGGTTATAGGTAACTGGGCTTGAGAGGTGACATCTATATGAGAGATACCAATTATAGGTCAAAATATAGGTGGTGGGAAACTACTGGGTGGGAGAGAGAAAACAGGAGAGGGCCCTGGAGTAACTCTGAAGAATGCCAACAAAGAGTTTGTGAAGGAGCAGGCACTGAGGTAAGAGGAAATGAAAGAATGCATTGTGTCAGGAAGCCAAGAGAAGATTATTGCAAGGAAGAGAAGGCTAACTGCCTCCTCAAATGCTTCTGAGAGGTAAGATAAGGACAGAGAAAAGTTCTTTGAATCTGACAACAGAGAATGAAAATGACATTGACAAAGGTAGTTTTAAATGTAACTGAAAGCAACTGGAGCCCATGAGGATGTTGCCAAACCCAGGTTTGTTGTCATAGTGAGGCCAAACCAAACCTTAATGTTTGGAGCAGAGAAAAGTTTATTGCAAGGGCCATACAAGGAAAATCAGGCCCCTTGTGGCTCTAAAAACCTGAACTCTCCTATAGTTTTCAGGGAATGGTTTTTAACAGCAAAATCTGGGGTGAGGGCTGCAGGGTTTGTGACTTTCTTCTGATTGGTTGGTGAGGAGGTGACGGGATAATGTTCTAGGAATCTCAGTCACCAGCCATCTTGTTCCAACCAGTCTAGGGTCCACATACTTGTGCTCAGCCTGAAGTTACAACCCTCCACCTGGAGGGGGCCCCAACTCGTGTATAAGAACCAGTATCAGATTGCAATGCACATCCCCTGAGGAGGAATCAGGTCACTTCCCCGTGGCTGTACAATTGATTCCCCGTTTCTTGACTGCCTTTCCTTTGTTTCTATATTCACTCGCTCTGCTGATTAGTAACTGTTCGAATCTTCCCTCCTGAGCTCAGTGAAGTTCTGGAAGGCTGAAGCTTTTTTCTTACAAACAAGAAACAGGGGACATGGAAAGGCTTTTGTACCCATGAGGGTCCTGCAGGCTCCTACCTGGTTTCAAAGAGAGAAAAAGTTTGAAACAGTTTTGCTGTGATGGGGATGAAAAGATAGTGTGGAGTGTGGAGGGGCATATACAATGAAGTGAGGTCCTTTTTAAAGTCAGAGCTGCTAGAGGATATCAGGGTAACAGTGGAGTGCTACAGTTGAGAGGGGATGTTGACAATGTAGGAAAGGGAGAGAAGGAGACAGTCTTGATGACAGCAAGAGGGACTGGATAAAGGGCCATGGGTAGAAGAGGGGCCGTCCTTCAGGAGGGGAGTGCACTTTCTCCACCGGACTCACAGAGGAGAGCAGTGCAGAGGCGTATCTGTGTAGGTATGTCGCTGGAAGTGGGACCCTTTTAAGGTCCAAGAGTGGGCTCTTGTCTAACACCCGGAAATGAATTGTTTAAGAAAAACACATCCTGACAAAGCAAAATAATTTATTGGGAAGGTGCACCCAGACAGAGAGCAGCAGGAGAACTGCTCTGCCACATGGCTCACAGCCTCAGGTTTAATCGTAATGGGGTTAGTTGCCACGTTGTCTCTGGCCAATCATCTTGCTTGTTCCCATATTTGGTCTGACTTGAGGTCCTGCCTGGTGGCGTGCCCAACTCTCAGTCAAGATGGATTCAGCATGAGGGTTTCTAGGAGATTAGCAGGCAGCTCCTTCCTCCTTGTGGCCCCTCCTCAATTCTCTCAGCTAATTTTTAGTGGCAGCAGGTGATGCTCAATGGGACCTCCCATTGTGAGAGAGTTCATGCAAGCAGTTCTTGTCCGGCTTGGCTAAGGCGGGTGGTTTCCGTCAACAGTTCCCTAACAAAGTCTTTAATGGAGAGTGAAGGTAAAGGATGAGGGAGGGTATGGGAGGTTAGGGGATAAAGGGAACAAAATAGGGAGATTGAAATAGGGGATGGGGAGGGAATCTATCAGAGAAACAGAGTAAGGCGTCTGGGTCTTTTTTGTGTACTTGTTACTGAACTCAAGTTCATTAGTGTGCCCATCCCACAGAGAGGCCAAACCGAAAAGTCGGAATCTGGAGCAGAGAAAGACTTACTGCAGGGCCAAGCAAGGAGAATGAGTGGCTTAAAAACTCCAAACTGCCTGACAATTTTGGGGAAGAAGTTTTATAGGAAAATTTGGGGTAAGGGCTGCAGGGCCTATGACTTTCCCCTGAGTGATTAGTGGTGGAGTAACAGGGTGGTGTTCCAGGAATCTTGTGTTTAGCCTAAGGTTAACCATCCTCCATCTTGACGGGGGGTTTTTGATCCTTTAGAAGAACTCAAAGATTTTGTTCTGTATGGTCCTTGAAGGGAAACCAGCATCCTGCTTTCATGCTGACTATTATTTCTTGATTGCTCCTCCTTTGTTTCTGCATTCCCTCCCTTCCCCAATTACTGCTTGATTCTGCCTGTGGTATTCAGGAAGGTCTAGGAGGATGAATGAAACCTATTTCCTACAAACAAGAGACAGGGGACACCACAGAAAGTGTTTATACCTGGGAGGACCCCACAGGATCCTGCTGAGTTTCAGTCCATGATATGAATTTAAAGAGAAATGAGTAAGTTTACACATATGATTTTTCTTTACTAATTTTCAGATGCCAGTGCATGTATGAGGAAGGCAGATTAACAATCAGGGTTTTTACAAGAGTGTAGTATGGAGGGAGAAAAGAATACGAGAGCTCAGGCTCTTTGGAAAGAGTGTGATTATGATGGTCGACCACGATCTATGCTAGATGAGGGACGGGCTGAGGAAAGGGCTGAAGGCAGAGACCGATCGTTAGAAAGTGGTGGGATCGAGGTAGTGGAGGTCTTTGTTGTTGTTGTCCAATCCCTAAGTCATGTCCAAATCTTTGCGACCCCATATACTGCAGCACGCCAGGCTCCTCTGTCCATTATCTCCCAAGTTTGCTCAAATTCATGTCCACTGAGTAGGTGATGCTACCTAACCATCTCATCCTCTGCCACCCTCTACTCCTCTTGCCTTCAATCTTTCCCAGCATCAGGGTCTTTTTCAATGAGTTGGTTCTTCACATCAGGTGGCCAAAGTATTGGAGCTTCAGCTTCAGCATCAGTCCTTCCAATGAATATTCAGAGTTGATTTCCTTTAGGATTGACTGGTTTGATCTCCTTGCAGTCCAAGGGACTCTCTTCTCCATAACCAAAATTTGAAATCATTAATTCTTTTGCCCTCAACCTTCTTTATGATCCAACTCTCCCATCTGTAAATGACTGCTGAAAAACCATGGCTTTGACTATATCGACCTTTGTTGGCAAAGTGATGACTTTGCTTTTTAATATGTGTCTAGATTTGTCATAGCTTACCTTCCAATATAGGTTGTTAGCTTGGGAATATAGAAACAAGGGAGCTGATGACTGCAAAGTGTGATGTTGTATTATTGTCTTATTATAAGAATATTGAGCAGAGATCCCTGTACTATACAGTGGATCCTTGCTGTTAATCTGTTAGTGTGTCCATGTCAATCCCAGACTCCCAATTTACCCCACCCCACCCTTCTTTTCCCTTTGGTAAACATAAATTTGTGTCCTAAAAAAAATTTATAAATAATTTAGTTTCTAGTACTTATGAGATCTAGGTTGGAATCATGTGGCTGGGTGGCTGATAGGATGGAGAGAAAGGTCATTGATGATTAAGAGGTGAAGGAGCTGAAGATTCCCATTGCTTTTAGAATGAAGCTTAAATTCTTTAATAGGACATTCACAGGTCTATGTGAAATTATCCCTGCTTAATTCTCAATCTAACCATCTCCTCACTCCAGACTTTTTACTGCATATTGCTTTTCACACTCTCACTATATTCATGAGTGAGGTATGTAAGTATATTATGTACACTTAATTACATATGTAATTAAGTAAATTGCACTCTTTCACTCCAGGTGGACAGCTCTGCCATGCTTTAATCTTAACGAGACAAACTATTTGTTGGTGTGCTCTCCCACTTTTGTTGTGCTGTTAGATATTAGATATCTAATAATAAACTTTGTACCTACATTTACAATTTTGTCTCCATGAGAAATTCATTTTTCACTGGGGGCAAAGATCCAGGGAAAAATAGCTTCTAACCTCTAGCTGTTGCTGGTCTGGTGGCTAGGATTCCTGGTTTTCATCCAGGCTATGCAGGTTCAATTCCTGGGCGGGGAATTGCAATCTTGCTTCATACCATGGCTCACTTCTGCCTCACTGAGATCAGTTTGGAAACGTGAGGAGAGAAGTGGATCATGTAGATCAGTGGTTCTCCAGGGACATTGTAATGTCTGGAGACATTTTTGATAATCATGATTGAGGTTATGCTGGTGGCATCTTATGGGTAGAGGCAGGGATAATGCTGAACATCAAATAGTGCATAGGATAGTCCCCACAGCATAGATTATCTGGCTCAAAATGTCAATAATTTCAAGACTGAGAAACTCTACCATAGATAAAGACATGTCCACACAGAGCCACAAAACTTTGAACACAATTTAAATAAAGACATGTCTACAAATACACACAGAATTTTGAACAAAACTTCAGGGGTTTCCTTAATAAACCAACTCTGAGTCAACTATTGTTGTTTAGTTGCTCAGTTGTGTCTGAACTCTTGTGACCCCATGGACTATAGGCCACCAGGCTCCTCTATCCATTGGATTTTTCCAGGTAAGAATACTGGAGTGGGTTGCCATTCCCTTCTCCAGGGGATCTTCTTGACCCAGGAATTGAACCCACATCTCCTGAATTGGCAGGTGTATTCTTTACTACTGAGCCACCTGGGAAGCCCCTGAGCCAGATGATCTCAGGTCAAAACCCTTTGCTGGAAGGTTCTATGTAGTCCTATATCAGAAAGATAGACTTATTTGAGCATTATTTCAAACAAGTGAATTAAATTTTAGAGTAGTATCAAAAATGTATTTAATGCTTTACAGTCTTTTACAAAAGCACACATTTTTACAAAAACTTTCCACGTTATTTTCAAATCAATGCATATTTTAAGCCAAACATGATACAGATGTTTTTGATTCATATATTAATACATCAAGATGTTTTGTATGGATCATTTAATGTTAGCAAAGTCTCCAAAGGGTCATTTAATTTTCAAAGGTGGGAGGTCATATTTTTCCATTAGAAAATTCACTAACATGGGCTCAAATCATGTTCAAGGGCACAGTCCCATTAGGATTTGGAAAAAACAAGTCATCTCTTTATTTTATCATGCTTATGCAATATGCAAGTGCTTGGGGAATGACTTAAGAAATGGCTAAATGGATCTTTGTTCTATTATATCACCAATAAAGTTTAGATTTAAGTCTTTTTGTAACTGTTGCCTTGTTAAAACAGTTTAAAAATCCCAGGAAATGGCGTAAGTTCTTTGTTGAACAAGTGTGCTAATAACTTTCATAAAAATCTCACTATTTGGAATTTATAAAACTTTCTGCTGCAGTCTAGGAATTCATTTAAAGGTTGATTATATCAGCCCTGCATATATGTTAAAAGGCACATTTCATTGATCATTCAGTAATAGGCTCTGATCTCAGAAATGTATTATTAAATGCATGCTATTTACCATTCAGTTGTCTAGGATTGAAAAGCAAGCAGACTTAAGAAAAAGCACTTCAAATCACTCAGCAATCTTTACATTTTTAATGCCATTGAATAACATACATGTCACTCCTTATGCTTTTAATTTAGTTTGTATGTCTGGTTGGTAGAACATGAAGGCATATTATTTGTAGCATTTTTTCCCTTTAAATAAGGAGCTTAAAATGCAAAGAATGCTTATTATGATTGCAGTTAAAAGTATTCATTATATTAGAATTTGAGAAGGGAAAATGAAGAACTGAGGTAATTATTTGGTTTTCATCTATTCGGTAATTCATATAACAAATATTTATTTGTTCCAGACTCGAAACTAGGAATTGCAGATAATGTAAAAATGCATTGAGTGGGGATCATCTCCTCAGTGAGTTCACTATTTGAGGTGGGAGATAGGTAGGACATTCATTCAGTCAGTCAGTCAACAAATGAGTACTGAGCACTTATTATGTTACAGGTATAGTTCTAAGCTCTAAGGAACCATCAGCTTATTAAATAGCCAGAGTCTCTTTCTTTAAGTAGAGAACACTGAGTGTTCCTCGCATTGGGAAGATTTGATAAGAGATTGATAAGAAGAAGGCTGTTTCTTTAGAGGAGTATGAACAATGATGTACAAGAAAGGTATTAATTACTGAGATAATCACAATGGTGTGGTCACTTACCTAGAGCTGGACATCCTGGAGTGTGAAGTCACATAGGCCTTAGGAAGCATTACTATGAACAAAGCTAAACAGAATTCCAGCTGAGCTGTTTTAAATCCTAAAAGATGATGCTGTTAAAGTGCTACACTCAATATGTCAGTAAATATGGAAAACTCAAGAGTGGCCTCAGGACTGCAAAATGTCAATTTTCATTCCAACCCCAAAGAAGCGTAATGCTTAAGAACGTTCAAACTACCATACACTTGTGCTCAATCTCACATGCTAGCAAGGTTAGCATGTGAAATCCTTCAAGCTAGGCTTCAGCAGTATGTGAGCTGAGAACTTCCAGATGTACAAGATGGATTTACAAAAAAGGCAGATGAACCAGAGTTCAAAATACCAAAATTCATTGAACCATGGAGAAAAAAGGGGGTTCCAAAAAAAATCTACTTTTGCTTCATTGACTATGCTAAAGCATTTGATTGTGCAGATCACAACAAACTGTGAAAAATTATTAGAGATGGGAGTCCCAAACCACCTTACCTGCTTCCTGAAAAATCTGTATATGGGTCAAAAGAAACAGAAGGGACGTGGAACAACAGACCGGCTCAAAATTGGGAAAGGAACATGACAAGGCTGTATATTGTCACCCTGCTTAACTTACATGTAGAGCATATCATGCGAAATATTGAACCAGATGAATCACAAGATTTCCGGGAATCAAGATTTCCAGGAAGATTATCAACAACCTCAGATATATAGATGATACCACTATCATGGCAGAAAGAGAAGATGAATGGAAGAGCCTCTTCATTAGGGTGAAAGAGGAGAGTGAAAAATCTGGCTTGTAACTCAACATTAAAAAAACTAAGACCATGGCATCTAGTCCCCTCATTTCCTGTCATCTAGAAGGGGAAAAGTGGAAGCAGTGACACATCTTGTTTTCTTGGGCTCCAAAATCACTGTGGACAGTGACTTCAGTGATGAAAGTAAAGGATGCTTACTCCTTGGAAGAAAACCTATAACAAACTTAGACGTGGTACTGAAAAGCAGAGATGTTATTTTGTTAGAAACAAGAAAAATGCCTGTATAGTCAAAGCTGTTTTTTCCAGTTGTCATGTATGAATATGAGAACTGGACCATGAAGAAGGCTGAGTGCCAAAGAATGGACGCTTTCAAACTGTGGTGTTGGAGAAGACTCTTTGAGAGTCCCTTGGACTGCAAGGAAATCAAAGCTGTCAATCCTAAAGGAAATCAACCCTGACTATTCATTGGAAGGACTGACATTGAAGCTGAAGCTCCAATACTTTGGCCACTTGATGCAAAGTGCTGACTCACTGGAAAAGATCCTGATGCTGGGGAAGATTGATGGCAAAAGGAGAAGGGGGCAGCAGAGGATAAGATGGTTAGTTATTAATATCATCACCTACTCAATGAGCATGACTTTGTGCAAACTCCGGGAGATAGTGGCAGGCAGAGGAGCCTACTGTGCTACGTCCATGGGGTTGCAAAGAGTCAGACATAGTGACTGAACAACATACAGCTAATGACCATACTTCCTCTACTCACTGAGTATATACTATGAGTCAGATACTGTGATAGGCTCATGTAATTCTTCAATATCCATTGAAATGGGCATTGTATAAAATGAATAAAGTGAGAGTTAAAGAGACTAAATATTTCATTCAAGATGATAAGCCATGTGTACTTTGTACTGAATTTGAATAGTTTATCTTCAGACTAAGTTGTTTGTGCCTTAGTATGTAAGTACTGAGGAGCTACCAAAAGCTCTTTAGCAGTGCTTTAGGAAATTTGATCTGGCAGTATGTGGCGACAGTGGTAAAGAACCCACCCACCAATGCAGGAGATGTAAGAGATGAGGATTCAATCCCTGGGTCAGGACAATCCCCTGGAGGAGGGCATGGCAACCCACTCCAATATTCTTGCTTGGAGAGGCTCCATGGCAGAGCAGCCTGGTGGGCTATAGTCCATAGGGTTGTAAAGAATCAGACATGACTGAAGCGACTGAGCACTCACTCACACATAGTATGAATAGCCAAGTAAGGATGCAAGATGAATGTAACCTTACTGGCTCTGAATATTTTTCTTGATGTCTTTCTCCAAGAGAGATGTCTGACAATCTGTGGCATAAATGCAGTTTGACTTCTATATGTGGACCTTGATTATATTTGATATTTTATAGTACCATGTAGATATGTCTTTGAGAACATTATCATCTTCTTGAAAATTGTAGGAATAATCTGTTCATCGTATCTGTTGAAAACTCCTTCCATTGCTGAGGAGAACCCGTGACATGTAATTTGAGCATAGATGACTCCATCCTTCAGGTGCAAAAGAGGACACATGCCCCAGGCCTAATTTGAGCACCTCATTTCTCTGGCCATAGCGCTTAGTTAAGGAAGGGCTGTCAATGAGTTGTCAAGAGCTGACAATGGAAATTGCCAAGTCTGAACAAAGAGAAAACAGAGAGCTATTGAGAAAGTTTCTTTCTTTCTGTGGGGGTTCCTAAGATAGCAGGATGTGGGCTTTGGGACTGCAGATATTCATTGTGCCTAGAAAATCTTTCCAAGATAGGAGGAGTGAGAACCATATATGAGCAACTGGGTCCCACTGTGCTTGAAGGTAGAAACCTATGGCTTTTTGTTTACATGAGCTAATGAAAAATCTATTTTGCTAATTGGTTTGATATGGGGTTTTATCACTAGCAGTTGAAAGAGTCCTAACTAGTAGAATGACCGGACATTGATTTCTCATATCATTCATTGTGTCTTGGCCATAAAATACTAAGTTGGTGAGCCCCAAACTCACTGAATTCAAACAATTAAGGATACATAGACAAAAATGCAAAATACTTTCTGTCTTTGTTAACTATTTACTTACATTTCTTGAAAATATTGCATTGCAAAATTCCCAAGTAACATACAAGGTGGTGGTAGAATTTTGCTTTTTAATAGAATCCTGACATTTGGCTTTTTGAGGCTAATTGTAACACAGTCTTCCAAGGGAAATACAGCAATTCAGATATATTAGAAGCTTGATAGAAATGGTAGAAAGTAGGTTTATGAGAAGCAGATTAAGGCATTTGGGTTGTGAACCACAGAACGTTTTCATTCAAGACAAAGAAAATAATATAATCTCATTAACTAGAAGCCTGTGGTAACTTCAGAAATCCTTAAAACTGGTGAATAATCAGGCTAAGATACTGAATTAATAAATTTATATACTCTGGGATGAAGCAACAGATAGAGACAGCAATGGTAGTTTAATCATATTTGCATAAAACCATTGCCTCCTAAAATTCACAGCAGAGTGAGCCTTGGGAAGACTCTATTACAAGACTGTTGCTATAAGTGTGGGAGATTGAATGAATATCCCAGTCTTAGTAGGACTGAATGATCTCCACAATTAAGGTCAAGAAGGTTTCCATGAAGTCAGAGACTATGGCTTTGTACTGAAAGTGGGAGGTAACTAACAGAAATTCAGTCACTCAGTCACGTCCAGATATTTGTGACCCCACTGACTGCAGCATTCCAGGCTTCCCTGTCTATCACCAACTGCCAGAGCTTGCTCAAACTCATGTCCATCCAGTTGCTGATGCCATCCAACCATCTCATCCTCTGTCATCCCCTTCTCCTCCTGCCTTCAATCTTTCCCAGCATCAAGGTGTTTTCTAACAAGTCAGCTCTTTGCATGAGTGGCCAAAGTATTGGAGCTTCAGCTTCAACATCCATCCTTCCAATGAATATTCCAGGATTAATTGACTGGTTTGAAATCCTTGCAGTCCAAGGGACTTTCAAGAGTCTTCTCCAACACCACAGTTCAAAAGCATCAAATCTTTAGCACTCAGCTTTCTTTATGGTCCAACTCTCACATCCACACATGGTTACTGGAAAAACCATAACTTTGACTATATGGACCATTGTTGGCAAAGTAATGTCTCTGCTTTTTAATATGCTGTCTAGGTTGGTCATAGCTTTTCTTTCAAGGAGCAAACATCTTTTAATTTCATGGCTACAGTCACCATCTGCAGTGATTTAGGAGCCCAAGAAAATAAAGTCAGTCACTGTTTCCATTGTTTCCCCATTTATTTGCCATGAAGTGATGGGACCGGATGCCAAAATCTTTGTTTTCTGAGTGTTGAGTTTTAAGCCAACTTTTTCATTCTCCTCTTTCACTTTCATCAAGAGGCTCTTTAGTTCCTCTTCACTTTCTGTCATAATGGTGGTGTCATCTGCATATCTGAGATTATTGATATTTCTCTCAGCAATCTTGGTCCCAACTTGTGCTTCATCCAGCCCAACATTTTGCATGATGTAAGTCAAATATAACTTACATATAAGTTAAATAAGCAGGGTGACAATATACAGCCTTGATGTACTCCTTTCCCAATTTGGAACTAGTCCGTTGTTCCATGTCCAGTTCTAACTGTGGCTTCTTGACCTGCATACAGATTTCTCAGGAAGCAGGTGAGGTATTCCCATCTCTTTAAGAATTTTCCAGTTTGTTTTTGTGATCCAAATAATCAAAGGCTTTAGCATAGTCAATGAAGCAGAAGTAGATGTTTTTCTGGAATTCTCTTGCTTTTTCTACGATCCAACAGACGTTGGCAATTTGATCTCTGATTTCTATGCCTTTTTGCATTTCTTTTTCTTGGGTATGGTTTGATCACCACCTCCCGTACAATGTTATAAACCTTCGTCCATAGTTCTTCTGGCACTCTGTCTATCAGACCTAATTCTTTGAATCTATTTGTCACTTCAACTATATAATCGTAAGGGATTTGATTTAGGTCATACCTGAAAGGTCTAGTGGTTTTCCCTACTTTCTTCAATTTAAGTTTGAATTTGGTAATAAGAAGTTCATGATCTGAACTACAGTCACCTTCCAGTTTTATTTTTGTTGACCATATAGAGCTTCTCTATCTTGACTGCAAAGAATATAATCAACATGATTTTGGTACTGACCATCTGGTGATGTCCATGTGTAGAGTCATCTCTTGTGTTGTTGGAGAGGGTGCTTGCTATGACCAGTTTGTTCCCTTGGCAAAACTCTGTTAGCCTTTTCTCTGCTTGCTTCATTTTGTACTCCAAGGCCAAATTTGCCTGTTACTTCAGGTATTTCTTGACTTCCTACTTTCATTCAAGTCCCCTGTGATGAAAAGGATATCTTTTTTTGGTGTTAGTTCTAGAAGGTCTTGTAGCTCTTCATAGAACCATTCAACTCCAGCTTCTTCAGCATTAGTGGCTGGGGTATAGACTTGGATTACTGTGATATTGAATGGTTTGCCTTGGAAATGAACAGAGCTCATTCTGTCATTTTTGAGATTGCATCCAATCTCATTTTGGACTCTTGTTGACTATGATGGCTACTACATTTCTTCTAAGAGATTCTTGCCCACAGTAGTAGATAGAATGGTCATCTGAATTAAATTCACCCATTCTGGTCCATTTTAGTTCACTGATTCCTAAAATGTTGATGTTCACTCTTACCATTTTCTGTTTGACCTCTTCCAATTTACCTTGATTTATGGACCTAACATTCCAAGTTTCTATGCAATATTGTTCTTTATAGCACCGGACTTTATTTCCATCACCAGTCACATCCGGAACTGGGTGTTGTTTTTGCTTTGGCTCCATCTCTTCATTCTTTCTGGAGTTATTTTTCTATTTTTCTCCAGTAGCATATTGGGCACCTACCAGCCTGGGGAGTTCAGTGTCCTATCTTTTTGCCTTTTCATACTGTTCATGGGGTTTTCAAGACAAGAATGTGAAGTGGTTTGCCATTCCCTTCCCCAGTGGACCGTGTTTTGTCAGAACTCTCCACCATGACCTGTCCGTCTTGGGTGGCCCTACACGGCATGGCTCATTGTTTCATTGAGTTAGACAAGCTGTGATCCAGGTGTCCTTTTGTTAGTTTTCTGTGATTGTGGTTTTCATTTTGTCTTCCCTCTGGTGGATAAGGATAAGAGGCTTGTGGAAGCTTCCTGATGGGAGGGGCTGACTGTGGGGGAATCTGAGTCTTGCTCTGATGGTCAGGGTCATGCTCTAAATCTTTAATCCAATTTACTGTTGATGAGTGGAGCTGTGTTCCCTCCCTGTAGTTTGGCCTTAGGCCAAACTATGGAATGGGTAATGGCTGTAATGGAGACCTTCTTCAAATGGACTTGTGCCAGCACATCATAGCTCCCAGGACTAGTGTGTTCAGGGCTCCTGACCACGCAGCAGGCTACTGTTGACTTATGCCTCTGCCAGAGAGTCTTGGACACTCACAAGCAAGTCTTGCTCAGTCTCTTTTGGGGTCCCAGCTTCTTTCTCCTGAGTCCTGGTGCACACAAGCTTTCGTTTGTGCCCTCCAAGAGTCTGCTTCCCCAGTCCTGTGGAAGTTCTGTAATCAAATCCCACTGGACTTCAAAGTCAAATTCCCTGGGAGTTCTCAGTCTCTTTGCTGGATCCCCAGGTTGGGAAATCTGTTGTGGGCCCTAGAACTTCTGCAACAGTGTGAGAACTTCTTTGGTATAATTGTTCTCCAGTTTTTGGGTCATCTGCTTGGTGGCTCCATGGTGGGGCTAATGGCGACCTCTTCCCAGAGAACTTGTGCCACATGTTGTGCCTCCCACGCCTGCTATAGCCAGAGCCCCTGTCTGTGCAGCAGGCCACTGTTGACCCGTGCCTCCGTAGGAGACACTCAAACACTCAAAGGCAGGTCTGGCTGAGTCTCTTGTGGGGTCCTTGGGACCTGGTGTGCGCAAGGTTTTGTTTGAGCCCTCTGAGTGTTTCTGGTGGGTATGGGGCTTGATTATAAATGCAGTTTTGCCCTTCCTACTGTCTTGTTGGGGCTTCTCCTTTGCCCTTGGACATATGGTATCTTTTTTTGGTTGGATCCGACATTCTCCTGTTGATGGTTGTTCAGCAGCTAGTTGCAATTTTGGAGTTCTTGCAGGAGAAGATGAGTGCACATCCTTCTACTCCAGCATCTTAGAGCAAGAACAGAAAGTTTCTTCATTTCCCTGGAAAACCAGCAGAAATTTCCTCTATTTGTTACCAGTACATAAGCAGTTAGAAATATTTTTTTAGTACTAATTATATGCTAACTATATCCAGTTTGTTTTTCTCTTATTTATTCCATCCCCAAACCTGCATACCAAATAGCATATTATTCTTAAAATAATCATGATAGCTATGATTGGTGTCTTATGCTTTTAATACTTTTTAATACTTTAACACTATTTTCCATTCCCAATTTAAATCCAATAGAAGTATTAGGAACTTTTCTCTAAGAATTATCTTCACCATGTTTATTTCACATTTCAATTGATAGTATATCCATCTTTGCCACTCAATCACCAAATGTAATCAGGCCTTAAAATTGCTCTTCAGATGTCTGAGTCTGGGCTTCATTTAGGGAGTTTCTGACAGTGGGGTTCTACAATAGACTTAACACTTTGTATCTACTTCCAGCCAGATAACCCTGGACCTGACTTCATTAATTTCCCATAGTGTTTTTTAAATGTTATTTTAACAGCTTTTTAAGGCATAATTTATATGTAGTAAATTACACATATTTAAAGTGTCAGTCAGTCAGTCAGTTCAGTCGCTCAGTCGTGCCCGACTCTTTGTGACCCCATGAATCACAGCACGCCAGGCCTCCCTGTCTATCACCAACTCCCGGAGTTCACTCAAACTCATGTCCATCAAGCTGGTGATGCCATCCAGCCATCTCATTCTCTGTCGTCCCCTTCTCCTCCTGCCTCCAATCCCTCCCAGCATTAAAGTGTATAAAATAAAAAATTTTGAAATATTCATATACCCATGAAAACGTAACCACAATCAAGATAATTAAAATATGCCTCACCCCCCAAAGTTTCCTCATATCTATTTGTAATCCCTTCTTTCAGTTTCTTTCCATTGTCTCTCAACCTTGTGCCTAAAGGGCTACTGTTCTGCTTTCCTTTAATTTGCATTTTCATTAATTCTTATTTCTCAGACTTTTATATAACTGAAACCATACAGTATGTATTCTTTTGTTTGGCTTCTTTTGCTCACCTTAATTCTGAGATTCATTCATGCAGCAAATCAACAGATCATTCTTTTATATTGCTGCGTAATATTCCATTGTATGGATACACTTCAATTTGTTTCTTATTTTTTATTCATCTGTTGATAGACATTTGTTTCACTTTTTAACTATGACAAATAAAGCTTCTAAAATATTTGTGTACAAATGTTCATATGAATATATACTTTAATTGTTCTTAAGTAAGCACCTAGAAGCAGAGTAGCTGAACAACAGCAGCATTTCTCTTCAATATTATACTGCAGGTTCTAGTTTGTTCAACATGGTGAGAAGAAGAAATAAAAGGCATCCATATTGGAAAGGAAGAAGTAAAACAGTCTTTATTTACAAAAGACATGCTCTTTCATGTAGAAAATTCAGTTGAATGTATAAAAATCTGTTAGAACTAATAAAGTAGTTTAATAAGGTTTCAGGATACAAGATCGATATATATTGTATATTGTACATTGTATTTCCATCTATCAGTAGATAGAAATGTATTTTATATACCAATATAATCAGAAATTGAGGTTTAAAAAATACCATTTACAACAGTTTCTAAAATTGAAAACCTGCATTAAAAAGATTCTATTACCCCACACCACCAAGCAATCTCATATACCGTTCATTTATGTCCTACAATTCAACTTAATCTGCTACTCTCTACTTAGTAAAAGCATCAGATCTTACAGGGCTCAGTCCTGCAAGACTGGTCATGCTACCCAGCTGAAGATACCAGTTGCAAGTTCAGGTTGCCACCTCTGCTTCTTACTGACTGACTATAAACAGGAGGTTCCTTCTACCTTTTTCTTGAGTTTGATTAGTTTGTTAGAGCAGCTCATGGAACTCAGAGAAATATTTTACTTACAAGTCACCAGTTTATTACAAAAGGATATAACTCAGAAACAGTTAGATGGAAGAGAGGCATTGGCAAGGCCTGAGGAAAGGGTGGGGAGATTCCATGCTCTCTGAGAGCACCATTCTCCCAAGATCTCCACATGTTCACCATTCCAGAAGCTCTCTAAATTCCATATTTTGGGGGTTTATGGAAGCTTAATTACATAGACATAATTGATTAAATTATTTACCATTGGCCACCAACTCAACCTCCAATCCTTCTCCCATTCCTGGAGGTTGGCAGGGTGGGACTGAAAGTTCTAATCCTCCAATAACATGGTTGATCCCCTTGGTAACCAGCCTCCATCCTTAAGTGCTTTCCAGAAGTCACCTCATTAACATAAATTCAAGTGTGGTTAAAAGGGTTTTGTTATGAATATCTAGATACTTTTATTACTCTTCCCACTTGGGAAATTCCAAGAATTTTAGCACCTAGAATGCTAGGAACCAGGACAAAGATCAAATATACAGTCCTTACTATAAATCACATCACAGGGATAAAACTGATAAAATATGTGAAGGATATGTGCACTGAAAACTGCAAAACATTGCTGAGAGAAATTTTAAAAGACCTCAATAAATGGGAAAATATACATGTTCACTGACAGAAGATGTAAATTGGACTCAAAATGAGTTTTAGCTTCAATGCAAGCTCAGTCAAAGTCCCAGAAGGGTTTTAGGTGGAAATTGACAGACTAGTTCTAAAATTCACATGGAGATGCAAAGGACCTAGAATTACAAAAACAGTTCTGAAACAGAAGAACAAACTTAGACGATAAACAGTAGCTAATTTTAAGACTTACAAAACTGGAATAATCAAGAAAATGTGGAATCAGTGTCAAGATAGAAAAGCAGATCAATGGAAAATATTACAAATTCCACAAATAGACTCACACATGTACACACAAGTAATTTTTTACAAAAATGCAAAGGCCCTTGTGGCTCAACTGGTAAAGAATCTGACTGCAATGCGTGAGACTTGGGTTTGATACCTGGGTTGGGAAGATGCCCTGGAGAAGGGAATGGCAACCCACTCCAGTATTCTGGCCTGGAGAATGCCATGGACTGCAAAAAGTCGGACACAACTGAGTGACTTTCACTTTCAAAGGCATTTAAGTGGAGAAAAGATAATCTTTTTAATAAATTATGCTTGAACAATCAGATATCCTCATGCAAAAAAATTAACTTCAATTCATCTCATGTACAATATATAAAAATAAAATACATAATTCAAGCAGATAAACAGACCTAAATATTAAATCTAAAAATACAAGAGTGATCTCATGAAGATGGTGATGTAAGTTGTTCCTGACCTCACTGCCTATCACAAGACCAACTAGCAACTATCCATAGACAAGATATGATTATGAAAATCCCAGCACCTGAGGATGAGGCTGAGGCATACTTTTGGACAATGAAGGACCACATTAGAAGAGTAAGAAGAGCTGCTACACTTTGACTATGTTGTTTCTACCCTAACTGCCAAATGCCACACCTAGAAAGAGTCCCTGGGTCGTCGTAACAATATGTTATACTAGTGCAACCACGGAAGGTGTTTTAATGGTTCAGTAGTACACTTGGCCAGAGAAGGCAATGGCAAGCCACTACAGTACTCTTGCCTAGAAAATCCCTTGGACAGAGGAGCCTGGTGGGCTACAGTCCATGGGGTCGCTACTAGTCGGACATGACTGAGCGACTTCACTTTTACTTTTCACTTTCACGCATTGGAGAAGGAAATGGCAACCCATTCCAGTGTTCTCGCCTGGAGAATTCCAGGGATGGCAGAGCCTGGTAGGCTGCCGTCTATGGGGTCACACAGAGTTGGACACAACTGAAGTGACTTAGCAGCAGCAGCAGTACACTTGGCAAAGTAGGAAGGTGGGGAAGGTGAGGTAAGTTATGTATTAATAATACAGAATCTAGAAAAATGGTACTGATGAACTTATATGCAGAGCAGGAATAGAGATGCAGAAATAGAGAATAGACAGCAGAGGAAGGAGCAGGTGGGATGAATTGAGAGAGTTGCATTGACAAATATATATTACCATGTGTAAAATAGATAGCCTGTGGGAAGCTGCTGTGTGGGCACAGGGAACTCAACCTTGTGCTCTATGATGACCTAGAGGGGTTGGATGGGGTAGAGGGTAGGGGGAGATGGGGAGATGGGGACATATGTGTACTTGTGGCTGTTTACATTTTTGTATGGCAGAAGCCAACACAGTATTTTATAGCAATTGCCCTCCAATTAAAAAGAAATTAAAACATTTAAAAAATAAGTATATGAAGAGCCATCAAGAAGAAAAAGCTAATATATCAAGGATAGAAAAGTTGAGTTTAATATACTCAGAGGAAGGGCACAGACATGAACAGATGTTCTGGCTATGATTTAATATTGAAAAGATCAATTGCTCAATTGATCCATTTGACATTTCAGTGCTTTAGTATTTTAAGTATGTGTACATGATTCTTTTGTCTGTGTACTTACGTACAAAGAAATTCAATATTTCAAAGTTGGTTGTTTAGAATTTTTCTGTTGAACCCCTTAAGAAATGTTGCTTGTAGGTCAAGGAAATCTCCTAGATGCACTACCCGATCACTATTTAGTTCCTTTGGAGGAAGAATGACAGGCATTTTTGAGATAATTTTATTATTCCTGGTGCTAATGGAAAGAAGCTTCATTCTGCTGAGTTGAAGGAATAAATGAACATGGCCCTTCTGCCTTTTTTGTTTCTTTGAGTCCAGAGTAAGAGGATCTGGATCACATTTTTGGGATGGTCCCCTTTCCTCCATGGTCTAGAAAGTTGTAAAGTTGAGAAGCTGCCCCTCTCTTGGGCTGGGCTTCTCTCCTTGACTCACCTCTGAAAATCCAAGCAGCTCCGATGGGCTGGGTGAGGTGGGTGGGCTAAGTCTGTCCTATGGACATGATTTGTCTCTCCCTTTCTGTGCTGCTGCTGCTCCTGCTCTGTTCTCTTCTGGCAGCCAGCATCCTCTGGATCAGCCTTTTCCTGCTTTGAAAAGCTGAGATGAATGCTAGAGGGAGAAGAAAGCAAACTCAGTTTTTAAAGAATTATTTATTTGGCTATACCAGGTCTTAGTTGTGGCATGTGGGATATAGTTCCCCAACCAGGGATCGAACAAAGGCCCCCTGCATTGGGGTGGCAGAGTCTTAGCTACTCAACCACCAGGGAAGTCCTAGGTTTAGGTTTTATTTAGTTTGAGGCCTCTCAGGTCTCCTTCCCTCATGTAAGAATCCCCCAGGCAATCACACTGGAATTCTAGTTTGGAGTTTGGGTCTAAATCCCTCGTTAGAAATGGTGTTCCATTGTCTAGTGAGCCCCTATGATTACATTTTCTTGGGCAACCTGACCAGAGAAGGATTGTCAGATTGAGGACAGTATTTAGGTGTCTGGAACTTAGGCCATTAACCTCTCCCAACACAACTGTCTATGGTGTCACATTTCAGTGCAACTTATAGTGGAGACAAGGTAGTTTGCAGAAAGCCCACATAGGTAAAGATCATTTAGAGTATTCTTTCAGAAGTGCTTTCCTTGATATTAGCCTGGACACTTGTAATTTATTAGCTTTCTTTGTAATGTCAGATAAGGTGTTCTAGGCTAGAAAACTTCTCTGAATTGAGAACAAAAGACAGTTTTACCTATGGGGATTGAAAGGCTCAAGGTCTGGATTTCCGTCCTCACTCTACAGTTAAAATATTTAGATATTTACAATTCAAGGGATCCTAAAACAGGGGTACCTTCATCCCCTAAATCCAAGTGTGTCTATGTATATGCATATAAATTCATATTTGTATGTAAGTTTTTATGTAAACTGTCTAGATAAGCGCACAAAACTATGGCCAAACTCTATAACAATTTAAAAATTAAGACTCTTGGCTTGAAATGCAGTCATTAATCACTTATGTGGCACTTTCTGGAACTCAGCTTTTTCTACATTATATTTGTATGGTGGATTGAATGCCTTCAAGATCAATTCTAATTCCAACTCTAAAATTTCATAACTCTAAAACACTACGGTAATAATAAAATCTTTGTAATTGTATACACAGTTGTCTGTACAATCATTTATATTGAATCCAACTCCTAAAATATTCAAGTCGAATAAGGGGACACAAAAAGATAAATGAGACATGGTCCCTTCTTAAAGATGTTATCAATCCAATAGGGGATCTAACAATAAAGAAAGCTGAGCATCAAAGAATTGATGTTTTAAGCTGTGATGTTGAAGAAGACTCATGAAAGTCCCTTGGACAGCAAGGAGAGCAAACCAGTCAATCCTAAAGGAAATCAGTCCTGAATATTCATTGGAAGGACTGATGCTGAAGCTGAAGTTCCAATAGTTTAGCCACCTGATGTGAAGAACTGACTCCCTGGAAAAGACCCTGGAGCTGGGAAAAATTGAGGACAGGAGAAGGGGACGACAGAGGATGAGATGGTTGGATGGCATCACTGACTCAATGTACAGTTTGAGCAAGACCTGGGAGTTGGTGATGGACCAGAAAGCCTGGCGTGCTGCAGTCCATGGGGTCACAAGTAGTTGGACACGACTGAGAGACTGGACTGAACTGAACAATGTACAAATATCTTACACTTAGTAGGGCAAACAGACACAATTTCTTTAGAATATGTTAAATTAAAAACTGAAATTCTCAACTCTTGATTCTTCCAGACTGTCCCTCAAGCTTCAAGACACCACTTCCTCCAGGATGTTTTTATACCTCTGTACTGCTGTGAAAGTGCTGCACTCAATATGCCAGCAAATTTGGAAAACTCAGCAGTGGCCACAGGACTGGAAAAGGTCAGTCTTCATTCCAATCCCAAACAAAGGCAATGCCAAAGAATGCTCAAACTACCACACAATTGCACTCATCTCACACGCTAGTAAAGTCATGCTCAAAATTCTCCAAGCCAGGCTTCAGCAATATGTGAACTGTGAACTCCCAGATGTTCAAGCAGGTTTTAGAAAAGGCAGAGGCACCAGAGATCAAATTGCCAACATCTGCTGGATCATGGAGAAAGCAAGAGAGTTCCAGAAAAACATCTATTTCTGCTTCATTGACTATGCCAAAGCCTTTGACTGTGTCGATCACAATAAACTGTGGAACATTCTGAAAGAAATGGGAATACCAGACCACCTGACCTGTCTCTTGAGAAACCTGTATGCAGGTCAGGAAGCAACAGTCAGAACTGTACATGGAACAACAGACTGGTTCCAAATAGGAAAAGGAGTACATCAAGGCTGTATATTGTCACCTTGCTTATTTAACTTCTATGCAGAGTACATCATGAGGAACGCTGGGCTGAAGAAGCATAAGCTGGAATCAAGATTGCTGGGAGAAATTTCAATAACCTCAGATATGCAGATGACACTACCCTTATGGCAGAAAGTGAAGAGGAACTCAAAAGCCTCTTGATGAAAGTGAAAGAGGAGAGTGAAAAGGTTGGCTTGAAGCTCAACATTCAGAAAACAAAGATCATGGCATCTGATCCCATCACTTCATGGGAAATAGATGGAAAATCAGTGGAAACAGTGTCAGAATTTATTTTTTTGGGCTCCAAAATCACTGCAGATGCTGATTGCAGCCATGAAATTAAAAGACGCTTGCTCCTTGGAAGGAAAGTTATGACCAACCTTGATAGTATATTAAAAAGCAGAGACATTACTTTGCCAACCAAGGTCCGTCTAGTCAAGGCTATGGTTTTTCCCGTGGTCATGTATGGATGTGAGAGTTGGACTGTGAAGAAAGCTGATCGCCAAAGAATTGATGCTTTTGAACTGTGGTGCTGGAGAAGACTCATGAGAGTCCCTTGTACTGCAAGGAGATCCAACCAGTCCATTCTAAAGGAGATCAATCCTGGGTGTTCATTGGAAGGACTGATGCTAAAGCTGAAACTGCAATACTTTGGCCACCTCATGCGACGAGTTGACTCACTGGAAAAGACTCTGATGCTGGGAAAGGTTGGGGGTGGGAGGAGAAGGGGACGACCGAGAATGAGATGGCTGGATGGCATCACCGACTCTGTGGACGTGAGTTTGAGTGAACTCCAGGAGTTGGTGATGGACAGGGAGGCCTGGCGTGCTGTGATTCATGGGGTCGTGGAGAGTCGGACACGACTGAGTGACTGAACTGAACTGAACTGAACTGGACTAGTGGCTTTAGGTCTGTATCCCAAAAGTCTATGCATACATTTATCACAGATGTTCCATATTTTATTTAGATTATTTCTTGCATGTTTCTCTTAACCAGAAAACATGTAAGCTTTTTGAGTGTAAGAGTAATATGTTATTTATCTTCATATTCCCAGTACATAGCATATTGTCTGGCACATAAAAAATTCTTGCTATTGTCTGACTCTTTGCAACCCTAAGGACTGTAGCCCACTAGACTTCTCTGTCCATGGGATTTTCCAGGCAAGAATACTGGAGCTTCTATTAGCTTGTCACCCTCTTTTCTGCCAATTGGTAGAATAGAAAGAGCTCACTCTGACCACTTCAACAAACATTACAAATTCCCCACACATCAGATGAGGTGGGGAATCCCTGCCAAGCAAAGGACAGTAGAGTTTCAAGTCAATGAAATGAAATTTTGAATAATACAGGGAGATTAAATAACTATGCTTTTAAATTGAGGTTTCAGATGACAGCCGTGCCGGCTGACAGGCTTATCTACAGTCCTTTTCTGAGGAATGCTGCCTTTTTGACAATAGTGGCTACAGTCACGCTGTTAAATACAGAGTGCTCTAGTATATTCCAGGTGATCCTGACACTCTGACTTCAATGATAAGCCCAAGGATCAACATCTGACCTGGAGTCAAACTTCATAGCATAATAGTGGCATTTGGAGTGCCAATATATTTACTGTTGGCCAGTGGATGCTTAATCAAATTCTTATTCTTGGGAAATTCAAATGCAAATCTGATGCATTCTGTCTCAATGTATTCATTGTTTACTTTCTAGTGCTGCTTCCTGGTATCTTGAAGGTACCCTCTCCACACCAGAAACAAAGATTTAAGAAATTGCTCACCAAGTTTGAGACCAAAGTTTCCAATGCTTGCACAAAAATCTTTGAGTAGGAGATTTTATCTCCTACTCAAACAACAACAACAAGTAAATCTGAAGAAGGGGAGAGAGGAAAGGAAAAAGGAGGGTGGCTGGCAGGAGAAACGAACAGTCGGGAGTGGGAAGGAAATTGAGAAGGAAAAGGAAGGTCACAAGAAATAAATAGTGAAGTGAAGGGACTTCACTGGTAGTGCAGGGGCTCAGACTCCATGCTCCCAATACAAGGGGCCCGAGTTCGATCCCTGATCAGAGAACTCAATGCCACATGTTGCAACTAAGAGTTTGCATGCTGCAACTAAAAGATCCTACACGCCACAACTAGAAGATGATAGATCCTGTGTACCACAGCTAAGATTCATGCAGTCAAATAAATCAATAAATGTTAAAAAAAAAAAAAAAGAAAGTAGAAGAGTCCAGCCAAGCTGACATTGAGGGTATAGGTGCCTCAGTGGCCTGTGGCTTGAGGTCAAATTAAGGTTCAAGATGGACACTTAGACCTTCAGAAATTGGGAACTTATGCTTCTTGTATGCAGATGGGGGCACACTATGATGGAACTAAACCAGGCAATGGGAATTTCCCTAAATTCTGGGGCAACTATAGACCCACTGTCATTGTCACAGAAACCTTACAAGTGGACAGTTGTTGTAGGCATAGTGGAAGAAAACAGAGGTGGGATAATTGAGTCTCTATAATCTGAAAACACTTAAATATTGAACAGGTGAAACAAAGTGCTGCCAGTACACAGTACATTTAAGGTTTGATTTGCAGCTACTCGGACTGTCTTCTCTAAAGCCTTAGTTCCTTCTATACATATTACAACAATAAACTCCCAACAGGCAAGTAATCAGAAAATATCGCTCTATTCTTTGCAAACTTCAAGAGATTAATGCAGCCATTTCTAATAAAACATGGGAGAGGGACTAGTCAAGATAAACCTGATTACATTGCAGTAACTGATATATAACCCCAAACCTCAGTAGCTTAAAACTACAGGGTTTATTTGCTGTGAATGCCCATTGTGGGTAATCTGAGGGTTCGACTCTCCAGTGTGCTCTCTTCAGGACTCTGATGAATCTGCTCCAGCTGGAGGTTGCTGGTCACTGCACCAAAAAGAAAGAGAGCCAGGTACTCCTTATTATTATGCACTGGCTCCTTAAAGTATCTACCAGGCACGTACACTCACATTTCACTGGCCAAAGCAAGTCACACGGTCACATGTAACTTCAAACAAGCCCATAAGTGTGTCCTATTAGGTGCCAAATATGTTGTGGACAGCAACAATGGTGACTGCGGAAAGAAGGGGACATCCAGATAAAACAGAATTTCTGTGATTTTGAAGCAATGCAATATTACCATCTTGCATATTTATTCCAAAACAATGGCCCATTTGTGCTGTGGTTTGGAGATCTTTTGTCATATAAATGTATAACTTGTTTTGAACTAGTACTTGTGTTAGGATAGTCTTTTGCAAAAAAATTTATGACTGAGCTTTCTGGGCTTCCTTAGGGCTCAGATGGTAAAGAATCCACCTGCAATGCAGGAGATCAAGTTCAATCACTGGGTTGGGAAGATCCCCTGGAAAAAGGGAATGGCTACCCACTCCAGTATTCTTGCCTGGAGAATTCCATGGGCAGAAGAGCCTGGTGGGCTACAGTCCATGGGATCACAAAAAATTGGACACAACTGAGCGACTAACACTTTCACTTTCATAGTTTATATTAAGACTCACATTTTGTGTTGTACATTTCAAACTCATAGAATGGACTTGAAAAATCATTGTTTTTCAATGAGCAAAAGTAGTTGTAATTGAAAATATATGAGGAAACAATGACAAAAGAGACTACAGTCAGTTCTTACAATGTACGGTGCTTTACATTATTCACCTACACTGAACAGACTCTGGTTTAGATTTGACTGAGAAATCAAAAGCTATACAGACAAGCAACAGTTAAGCAAACTCAGCACCACCAAACCAGCTTTACAACAAAAGTTAAAGGAGCTTCTCTAAGCAGGAAACACAAGAGAAGGAAAAGACCTACAATAAATAAGTCCTCAAAATTTAAGAAAATGTTCATAGGATCATGCGTGTGTGCATGCTAAATTGCTTCCATCCTGTCTGAATTCTTTACAACCCTATGAACTGTAGCCCGCCTAGCTCCTCTGTCCATGGGATTCTCCAGGCAAGAATACTGGAGTGGATTGCCATGCCTCCTCCAGGGGATCTTCCCAACCCAGTGATCAAACTTGAATTTCCTGCATTGCAGCGGATTCTTTACCACTAGTGCCACATGGCGGAGAAGGCAATGACAACCCACTCCAGTACTCTTGCCTGGAAAATCCCATGAATGGAGGAGGCTGGTAGGCTGTAGTCCATGGGGTTGCCGAAGAGTCGGACACCACTGAGTGACTTCACTTTCACTTTTCACTTTCATTCATTGGAGAAGAAAATGGCAACCCACTCCAGTGTTCTTGCCTGGAGAATCCCAGGGAGGGCGGAGCCTGGTGGGCTGCCTCTACGGGGTCGCACAGAGTCGGACACGACTGAAGCGACTTAGCAGCAGCAGCAGTGCCACATGAGAAGCCCAATAGGATCATACATATCAATAATTACCTTAAATGTAGTTGGATTAAATGCATCAACCAAAAGACAGAGACTGACTAGGTAGATGAAACATGTGCATGTATACACTTCCACTTACCACATCCCTCGACTTAAACTCCCAAATTGTATGTAACTATTTCATATCGTTAGGTTAATCATATTTCCATATGGCTTGCAACTGTAATTTTTTTTGTCTAGCTATTGATTGTGAAAACTGATAACTATCTTTTTCTATTGTGATTATATAACTGTAATTCATTCTAAAATCTTGTATAACGATCAATCAACAGAAAATAAGAGAATTCTATATTGCTGTAACTACCATTTAATAGAAAAACCTGTAATCACTTTTTAAAATCCAGACACATTTTAGAGTTATCTTGGGATTTTTTTGAAAAATACAAAATGTCCAGGGATTGTTTTTTACTCCAAAGCTCCAGATGTGATTATAATAATCAGCCATGTTTAGAAACAACTGTACTATCTGATGATCTTTTACTTTTATCTAGTTTGTTCACTTTTTATTTTTCATATTCAGTGCTCCCATCTCATTCAGTTTATGTTTTCCAATTTCTCCATTTCTTTGTTTTGTTGTTGTTTTTCTTTCTCAAGTCTCCATCAAGTGTAGTAGAGAAGCCTTTGTATACATATACATGGGCTTCCCTGGTGGCTCAAACAGTAAAGGAAAAAAAAATCTCTGCCTGCAATGCAGGAGACCCAGGTTTGATCCTTGGATTGGGAAGATCCTCTGGAGAATGGAGTAGCTACCTACTCCAGTGTTCTTGCCTGGAGAATTCCATGGACAAAGGAGCCTGGCAGGGTACAGTCCATGGGGTCACAAAGAGTTGGACACGACTGAGTAACTAACACTTTCATGCATATATATATATGGATATATAAATATATAGTATGTGCAATATAATTTATATAATAACATATAATATTTTAGAAAACATGAATTTTTGCTTAGCTAAAAAAATTATAACATTTTGGTTCCACTTTTTTGACTAAGTATGAATAGAATGTTAGATTGCTAACTTATATTCACTCAAAACTTTGATGTGGTTCCGTTTGTTCTGGCATCTAGTATTATTTCTAAAAGTCTAGAAAGTTTATTATTTTAGTAACTTTTATTATAAAAATTTTTGAATGAGACTTGAAATTTATGATCCAATTCTGACAATAAAAAAAAATACTATGTTGCAAAAAAACCCCAGTAAATTAACATGTGACACAGTATTATTAACTAACGCACAGATTTTGCTCAAATTTCACACAATTTTAAGCTTGTGTCCATTATTTGTTTTCATACCTTATTCAAGATTCTACATTGTATTCAGTTGCACTGAGCAGCTTCAGCTGTATGCAACAAATTCTGATAAATTATTTTTAAATGTTTATTCTGTTATAAATATTTTCTAATTTTCCTTGCTGTGGTGTCTTAATATACCCATCATTTAAAAGTTGACATTTAATTTCCAAATACATGGGGTTTTTAAAGTATCCTTGATATTAATCTCGCATTTTGATATTAGTTTCTCATTTAAATACTTTCTTCTGTGCAATTACCCTCAGTGGTTTTTCAGTCTTTTAACTTTATTGAGGCTTTCAATGGCTAAGTCAAAGATCTCTCTTGGCAAATGTCACATTGCACTTGAAAATAAATGGGTTATTTCCAAATATCTTTTGATATTTATTTCTAACAAAGTCCCACAGGTATAAAAGAACAGAGTCTGTGTGATTTCAATACTTTCAATCCATGAAATTTTTGCACCTTGTTTTATGTCCCTGGATATGTTTCAGTGTCTCCTGGTTTATAGTCTTTGGGAACTTGAGTAGAATTTATATCCTGCTGTTGTGTGAAAATTGTGTAAATCTTAATTATGTTGAATTAGTTCACAGTGCTTTTTAGGTCTACTATATGCTTCTACTTTGATGTCTATTCATTTTATTAATTTTTGAAGTTTTATATTGAAACTATAAAAATCTTAATTTATCTACTTAAAAATTGTAATATATTTAGTGGAACTGTATGTAACTTTGTTCTCTATTTTCTAAGTTTCCTATGTTATCATACTTTCACAGTTTAAAAAAACTACCTTGATTAAAGAAAAGGAATTGTCAGGTCACTCTAGATTTAAGCAGATATTTCATAGAACTATCATATATTTAAACATTTTGAAAGCTTTTTCTACTAGGTGAAGATCTATAGAAATTATAAATTTGTATTCAGCAATAGTTGCACCATAAAGAAAGCTGAGAGCCAAAGAATTGATGCTTTTGAACTGTGGTGTTGGAGAAGACTCTTGAGAGTCCCTTGGACTGCAAGGAGATCCAACCAGTCAATCCTAAAGGAAATCAGTCCTGAATATTCATTGGAAGGACTGATGCTGAAGCTGAAGCTCCAATACTTTGGCCACCTGATGTGAAGAACTGACTCACTGGAAAAGACCTTGATGCTGGGAAAGATTGAAGGCAGGAGGAAAAGGGGATGACAGAGGATGAGATGGTTGGCTGGTATCACCGACTGGATGGACATGAGTTTGGGCAAGCCCCGGAAGTTGGTGATGGACAGGGAAGCCTGGCGTGCTGCAGTCCATGGGGTCACAAAGAGTTGGAAATAACCGAGTGACTGAACTAAACTGATTCAGCAATAGAACAAAACTAACTTTCAGACACATTTTCAAGTCACATAATAAAGTAGGAATTTAATAATAATTTTTTGGGAATTCCAGTATGGGGAAAAATAGGTTTTCTTTTTCACTTTTCAGGAACTATAAGGAATGAAAGCCTGAAATTATATTTTCTTAACTCCAAACTGAGTTCATCATCATTAAAAGAAGTCATGATTTAACTATTCAATGTGTCATATCTTTAGCAGGCCCTTCACTAATTGTAGTCATCTTAACTGGGTGTGCCAGATGTCTAGATGTGTAAGCCACACAAGCATCATAACATTTTGTAGTAAAAAATTCCTGGCACCACCTCAGTCAGTCCTTTCTTGTGCAGGAGAGCTGTAGGGAGAAAATAACAGAAATGAATTTCTAAAGACTATAATTCTTGAAGATTTTCTGTTTAATGATTTTTATACCCCTCTCCCTCCACTGTTGCAGAGATTACTAAAAAAAAAATTCAACTTTAATCCTTGTAAAAAGCCACAGGAATATTACGGCTAAGCATTTCAAAGCTCTTCTATTAATGCAGGAAACTGTTAGAGTGCTTTGAACATTCACTGTTTAGTTTCCTAATTATTTCAGTTTGAAAATTTGACTGAGGTTTAATTCTGCTTTGAAAGTTCACACAAATGTTAAAGAATACAATTTGCTTCAAGATTAATGAGAGCCAGTGATGGTGCTGGATATTTCCATACTGTTTATAAGTATTTTCCAAGTGGATGATAATTTAGCAAATAGATATTTCTGTTAGGGTTCAGTTCAGTTCAGTCGCTCAGTTGTGTCCAACTCTTTGCGACCCCATGAATCACAGCACGCCAGGCCTTCCTGTCCATCACTAACTCCCGGAGTTCACCCAAACTCATGTCCGTTGAGTCGGTGATGCCATCCAGCCATCTCATTCTCTGCCGTCCCCTTCTCCTTCCGCCCCCGTTAGTCTATTTAAATCTGAAAGTCACATAGACCTGGAAACAGAGCCCTAGTTTCCTAGGAGTATTATGTCTTTTTTTTAAAAATTTCCTATATATTTTATAATTTATTTATTTTAATTGGAGGCTAATTAACTTTTTATTTTGAAAAATTTGGGAAAAAACACCTATAGAATATCTTGTGGGTGTATCAATTGTTAGCATTGCTACTTTTATTTTCTACTTAATTTTATATATGTGTATGCACTTTTGTTCATTTTGCAAAATCATTTAAAAATAAGTTGCAAGCACCAGTCCTCTGCATTCCTAGGTAAGCCAGATTTATCTCCTAAAAACTAGGTTGTTTTCCTATATACTGCAATGCCATTATTACACCTACAGTTTTAACATTAATACAATCTTATTATCTAATATACAGTCAATACTCAAATATCCTCAATTGTGCTGATGATATTCCTCATATTCCCTCTTAAAAAAATTCAGCATCTAAACAACGGTCATATATTTCATTCAGTTGTCTTAACTCTTGAATCTCTTTAATTGAAAGGAGTTTCCAGGCTTTTGTTTTGTCTTTCACATTATTGACATTTTTGAAGAGTTACAATCAGTTGTCTTGGAGAATATCCCTGGGTAATGATTTTTTCACCCGAACCAATGCTAATTAATTAGGTTAACTTTTCTGGAAAAAAAAAAAAGGCTTTGTGCTAAGATTTTATAGCCACCTGTACATTTCTGATGCTGCATACCATCTACAACAGATTTGGATTAGAAGTGGATTAGTGCTATTTTCTGGAGACAGTCAAGAACTTAGATGATGAGGGTAGGGAGTCACTGGATATATCCTGTTTGTCTCCTTGGCTCCCACCTAGCTCAGTTAATCCAATAGGTCACTGTCATAGAAATTTTCCTACAGTTACACTCTTTCTTCCAGTGTTTTCTCTACCTAAGAACCTGGTAGTTATATAACATACTGTTTAACTACTCTAAGCCACATTGCCCTAGATTTGAATTCTAGCCCTGCCCTGTTTGAAACCCATTTCTCTTGTGATGAAAGAACAGTACCAATGTCTCACATTCAGAAGAGGGACTGATTTTGAAAATAGCTTCATTACCGTTACTTGAATCACTGTGGTTATGAAATACTTTTGTTACTCATCCATTCTGCCACTGAACCTGTGTCTGGCTCTCTGCTCTCATCATGCTAAGAACAAATCAACTTTTCTATTTCACTGATATGTGAACACTGCCAGCTATAGAAACTAAATTCAGAGAAAGTCACCACTGGCCTCTGCCCTACTAGATAGTAAACCACTCCAAAACCAAGAAAACAAAGCATGATATAGACCTGTACTGAATGCTTCAAATTATTTTTAATTTAAAAAATGGCATCTTGTTTTCCCACAGATGGGGAAGTTTTTCAGAGAATTCTTAGGAAAAACTTTTCAATTTTTTTTTAAAATATGTTTTCAACTTTTATTTTCAACTAAAAACAGAATATATGCTTGATAAAATCATTCAACAGACTTTAAAATAGAAAGAAGGAAATAAAAATGGCACAGAACTTTCATATGCAGATGTAAGTAATGCTAACTTTTTGGTATATTTTTACCATCTAGTCTTTTTATATACCATTTTAAACCTTATAGTCATTTTGTCATCATTTTAAAATACATAATTATTATATATGTACACATATATAGTTTTTGTAGAGTTCTATATGTATACATAAACACATATATATATAATTTTTATGTAGTTATAAGGACATAAAAATAAAAAGTAAGAGGCTGAGTGTTTCCTATTGCAAACAATGAGAGATAATTTTTCTTCTGCTTAGAGCATTTACTTGTATTTTTAAAGTACTTTCTCCTCTCTGCAATGTATATAAATTCTTTTGAGGATTAGATAACTTTTGTCCCTTTCTGATCCAGAGATGTCTTCTTCAGTGAACTGGGAGGCACCTCTTAGAATGCAGACATTGAGAGGGACAGTTTTTTGTATTTTTAACTAATTCCTTCCACCTGACAAGTATCAGTATAAGTTTCTATTTCTCAGAAACAATGAGACTTTGAAAAAGTTACAGGTTCCTGTAATTTTCCATTTATTCTTCTGTAAAGTGAAGGTAATCACAATAGTTCTGTCTGGGATACATGCATATGTGTTCAGTTCAGTTCAGTTCAGTTGCTCAGTCGTGTCTGACTGTTTGTAACCAAATGAACCTCAGCATGCCACACCTTCCTGTCCATCACCAACTTCTGGAGTTCACCCAAACCCATGTCCATTGAGTCGGTGATGCCATCCAACCATCTCATCCTCTGTCATTCCCTTCTCCTCCTGCCCTCAATCTTTCCCAGCATCACAGTCTTTTCAAATGAGACAGCTCTTTGCATCAGGTGGCCAAAGTATTGGACTTTCAGCTTCAACATCAGTCCTTCCAGTGAACACCCAGGACTGATCTTCTTTAGGATGGACTGGTTGGATCTGCTTGCAGTCCGAGGGACTCTAAAGAGTCTTCTCCAAACCACAGTTCAAAAGCATCAATTCTTCGGCGCTCAGCTTTCTTTATAGTCCAACTCTCACATCCATACGTGACTACTGGAAAAGCCATAGCTTTGACTAGATGGACCTTTGTTGACAAAGTAATGTGTCTGCTTTTTAATATGATGTCTAGGTTGGTCATAACTTTCCTTCCAAGGAATAAGCGTCTTTTCATTTCATGGCTGCTATCTCCATCTGCAGTGATTTTGGAGCCCCCTAAAACAAAGTCAGATCAATCCTGGGTGTTCATTGGAGGGACTGATGCTGAGGCTGAAACTGCAATACTTTGGCCACCTCATGCCAAAGTATTTCCAGTTGACTCACTGGAAAAGACTCTGATGCTGGGAAAGGTTGGGGGCGGGAGGAGAAGGGGACGACAGAGAATGAGATGGCTGGATGGCATCACTGACTCTATGGACATGAGTTTGGGTGAACTCCGGGAGTTGGTGATGGACAGGGAGGCCTGGCGTGCTGTGATTCATGGGGTCGCAGAGAGTCGGACATGACTGAGCGACTGAAATGAACTGAACTGAAAACAAAGTCAGCCACAAGTTCCACTGTTTCCCCATCTATTTGGCATAAAGTGATAGGACCAGATGCTATGATCTTAGTTTTCTGAATGTTGAGCTTTAAGCCAACTTTCTCACTTCTCCTCTTTTACTTTCATCAAGAGGTTCTTTAGTTCTTCACTTTCTGCCATAAGGGTGGTGTCATCTGCATATCTGAGGTTATTGATATTTCTCCCAGCAATCTTGATTCCAGCTTGTGCTTCTTCCAGCCCAGCGTTTCTCATGATGTACTCTGCATATAAGTTAAATAAGCAAGGTGACAATATACAGCCTTGATGTACTCCTTTTCCTATTTGGAATCAGTCTGTTGTTCCATGTCCAGTTCTAACTGTTGCTTCCTGACCTGCATACAGGTTTCTCAAGAGGCAGGTCAGGTGGTCTGGTATTCCCATCTCTTTCAGAATTTTCCACACCTTATTGTGATCCACACAGTCAAAGGCTTTGGCATAGTCAATGAAGCAGAAATAGATGTTTTTCTGGAACTCTCTTGCTTTTTCCCTGATCCAGCAGATGTTGGCAATTTGATCTCTGGTTCCTCTGCCTTTTCTAAAACCAGTTTGAATATCTGGAAGTTCATGGTTCACATATTGCTGGAGCCTGGCTTGGAGAATTTTGATCATGACTTTACTAGTGTGTGAGATGAGTGCAATTGTGCGGTAGTTTGAGCATTCTTTGGCATTGCCTTTCTTTGGGATTGGAATGAAAACTGACCTTTTCCAGTCCTGTGGCCACTGCTGAGTGTTCCAAATTTGCTGGCATATTGAGTGCAGCACTTTCACAGCATCATCTTTCAGGATTTGGACTAGCTCAACTGGAATTCCATCACCTCAATGGACATGAGTTTGGGTGAAGTTCAGGAGTTGGTGATGGACAGGGAGGTGTGGCATGCTGAGGTTCATTGGGTTGCAGAGTCAGACACGACTGAGCTACTGAACTGAACTGAACATGTGTGTGACAGAGCATTAGAGAAAAGGTAGTGGATAGACCTGAGACAACAAAGGCTGATGGAAGAGTGAAAGGAGAGGAGACCCAGAAGGTGAGGCTGAGTGAAAGTTGAAACAGAATTTATTTCTCTGTTGGGCTGGAGCATGCAGTCTGGCAAGGCCTGTAGTAGTCTAGCTTCAAGGCTGCAGGAAGAGGCTGGAGCCATGTGACAGAGACATCAGCAGTTTGATGGACAAGGGGAGTTTACATGTTGGAAACAAGGTCCTGCAGCAACAACCCCTCCCCCTACCCTGTGTGCAGCAGACATGGCAGCAGTGTTTGCTCCCAGGGGAGGAGAGATTACCAGCTATAGGGGAAACTGACATCAGGTTGACTGATTGGTTACCAGGGAAACTAACGGAGAGGCACAGCCCTCATCACTCCTTTGATAAGGGCAGTCACTAGCTAGATCAAGACAAGTATGTAGGCAGGTCTGTCATGTGAGTAGGGTTATGGTAAAGCAAGCACTGGTTGAGCAGAGCGTGTACAGAGAGCAAGAGAACAGCTATCTTGAGTGGCCTAACCATTCGCAGAGTTTTAAAATTACATGGGAAAGGATGTACACTGACTTTCTATTACTGCTGTAACAAACTACCACAAACTTATTGGCTTAATACAACACAAATTTGCTATCTTAACAGTTCTGGAGGTCAGAAGTCTGACAAGAGTCTCACTGAGCTTACCCCAAGGGGGTTCATACCCCTTCGGGATAATCCAGGAAAATTTCCCCATCTCAAGATCCTTAACCTTAATCACATCTGCGAGTCCCCTTTGCCATGTAAAATAACATAACTATAGAACTTGATATTTAGAGCATGGACACCTTTGGGGATCAGTATTGTGCCTACTTTTGAAAAATAACACCATTCATTTAAGGTTTTTGTTAAAATTAAATGAGATAAATGAATGGAAGTGCCTAAAATTGTGCCTGGCAGAAAGGAGAAGCTGGATAAACGTAGTTAACACTGAAAACAATTCAATAACCAGGAACTGGGAAGGTGTAGCTGAAGATTAGCAGCACTAAAGAGAACTAGAAATGAGTATCTGCTTTCAAAGGATGCATCTTGTATATCTTTTTTTTCTGCTGTGATATAAATTATCTAGGCATAGTAATTAGGAGCTGTCACATTTGGGAGCCCGAAAGGTGGAAACTTGGCTGGAGTGAAAAACTGGGGGCTAAAAGAAAGCCCAGACCCTGATATCCAGGAGACTTCTGGAATTCATAAACCTTTCAGAATGATTTTAGAGGCATGCACTTTTGTAACACTTTACAATTGAGAAAACAGGCTCAGGTAGCTTAAGTAACAGGTTCAAGGTCACACAGCTGGTTAAGGGTAAGCAGGGACTCAACCCAAGCCATCGGTTTTGAAATCTGAAGTTTTGGATTTTGAACTCTTCTACTCCATGTTTTGAAACTGACATTTAAAACATAACCTTTTTTTTTTTTTTTACAAAGGTGACTTTTTTTTCTTCATTATCCTTTGGAATTAGTTTTTGAGGAACTGGAGGTTTAAATCACTCTACTAAGAAAACCTATCCCATGGGTTAGTATGTGGCCATCTCTAAACTAGCTCTCTGAAAGCCGGGAAGACATTTATTTAATTTGCAAAATTCCATGTTCTCACTTTGGAATCTTAGAATGTTTAATAGATGACTATTGCATTTCAGAAAAGCTTGTCTGAGTCTTCTCTGGATGTCTGACACTAATTCTTCAACAACTAGCAAGAATGTAGATAGTGTGAAAAATTAACTGTACCTGGTTAAAGTCTTCCTATGAATAATTGGAAAAAAGTAAAATTTTACTAATTCTTCCTGTGCTAGAATAAGAACTCAATATATTTTTTCAGGAGGTTGTTGAAACTAAGACCAGTTGTTGACCACTAAGACGCAGAAAACTGAGTCATCTAGTTATTAAACATTAGACCTTTAATCAAAGGAAATATACTGTGTTAGGGTTTCTCCAGAGACAGAGAACCAATAAAATATCTTATGGGGCTTCCTAGGTGGGTCTAATGGTAAAGAACCCACTTACCAATGCAGGAGAAGTAAGGGGTGAGGGTTCAGTCCCTGGGGCAGGGAGATCCCCTGGAGGAGGGCATGGCAACCCACTCCAGTATTCTTGTCTGGAGAATCCAGGGACAGAGAAGCCTGGAGGGCTACAGTCCATGAGGTCACAAAAAGTCAGACATGACTGAAGTGACTTAGCACGCATGCACAGATATATATCTTTCATGAGGAGATTTATTATGTAACAGGGAAGAGCAAAATCTGACTCTATATTGGGTCTTTTTGTTGCTTTTGTTATTAATATTATAATCATTAAAAGGATACTGTCTATAGCTATAAAATGATCTGCCTCAAGAAGCCCTGCCCTCTGCCTGAATGTTAAAGTACCTTTGTTCAGCTCACAGAGGAGACATTGTGACCCTGCCTAACTGTGAATGGCTGCAAAAAAAGAAGAAATTAACACATCCCCTTTCTGATGTCGACTAAGCTGGAGATACTTTGCAAAACTTATGGTCTTTTTACTTTACATCCTCACCTCCTCTCCATCTCTGTTCTATAAAAGAAACTGGCAACCAGACCCTCTGTATCTTTTAGCCATAGAAGACTTGAGAGTTCCCTTGGACAGCAAGGAGATCAAACCAGTCAATCCTAAAGGAAATCAACATTGAATATTCATTGGAAGGACTGATGCTGAAGTTCAAGTTCCAATACTTTGGCCACCTGATGTGGAAAGCTGACTCACTGGAAAAGACCCAGATGTTGGAAAAGATTGAAGACAGGTGGAGAAGGGGTCAACAGAGGACAAGATGGTTGGATGGCATCACTGACTCAGTGGACATGAGTTTGAGCAAGCTCTGGGAGATGGTGAAGGACAGGGAAGCCTGGTGTGCTGCAGTCCATGGGGTTGCAAAGCCTCGGACACAACTGAGCAACTGAACAACAATCCAGGCCCTAGGATGGTGCTCTAGGACATTAGTCTGCCATCTTCTCGGATGCCCAGCTTTCCAAATAAAGTCTCTATTCCTTGCCTCAACACCTTGTCTCCTGACAACTGGCCGTCATGCAGTGAGCAGACCCGAACTTGACTCGACAACGATTATAGGAATTGGCTCATGTAATTATGAAGGCTGAGACATCTCACAATCTGCTGTCAGCAAGCTAGAGAACAGAAAGCCAGCGGTGTACTCAGCCTGGGAATCAGGAACGCTGCTGACTGAGAAGAGATGTCCCAGTTCAAGCAGAGGTAGCAAATGAGTCTGTCCTCTGCCTTTTTGTTCTACTCAGGCCCTCAGAGGACTAGATCATGTGAGGGACATTGATTTCATTCAGTCTACAGATTTAAATGCTAACCCAGCAGCGTTTTTACCAGTTTTGCCACATCCCCTAGCCTAGTCAAGTTGACACATACAATTAACCTATACAAATATACCCTTTAACTTCATTGTGAACAACCCCCAAAGCCCTTATCTGTTCATCCTAAGTGTGGAGTGTCCTTTGGTATCTGATCACTTCTCAGGTACCACTACAGGTACCATTCTGATCCAAACCACCTTCATATCTCTCTAGATCTCTGTTCCAACTTCTGATTTGTCTCCCAGCTTCCATCTGTGCCCTTTGCAGCCTATTTGCACACAGTAGCAAGGGTGTTCGTGATCTCACTGAGGTGGTGACATGAAGTGAGATCTTAATTCCCTGCCCAGGAATTGAACCTGGGTAGGGGGAAAGTCCCAGGGATGGGGGAGCCTGGTGGCTGCATCTATGGGATCGCACAGAGTCGGACACGACTGAAGCAACTTAGCAGCAGCAGCATTCTGGATGAAGAATCCTAGCCACCAGACCAGCAAGAGCTAAAGGTTAGAAGCTATTTTTTCCCTTAGATCTTTGCCCCTAGTAAAAAATGCATTTCTCACAGAGGCAAAACTGTAAATGCAGGTACAAAGTTCATTTTTAGAGACATAGCACAACAAATGAGAGCACCCAGAGAAACAGTTTGTTTTGTTAAGACAGAAGCAAAGCAGAGATGCACACCCAGAGAGAAAGGGTGTGTGCATCCCCACAGTGAGGAAGAAAAAGAAAGAAAGAAAGTGAAGTCACTCAGTCGTGTCTGACTCTTTGCGACCCCATGGACTCTAGTCTGCCTGGCTCCTCTGTCCATGGAATTTCCCAGGCAAGATTGCTGGAGTGGGTTGCCATTTCCTTCTCCAGGGGATCTTCCTGACCCCCAGCGAGGAACAGTACAGCAAAGAGGTGGTTAAATCATTTATATAGGTCAGTTCTTCTGGGTCTTTACCTTTAATCAATTAATCTGATTTCTTTTTCCACAACTGACCTGCCCTAGGACCCTCCCCAACAGCAGTGTGGAATATTTTTCCAAGATGGATTCTAGCCCAGAGGCCTATGGGGTCATGTATCAGCATCACATATTATGGGGTGGTGCCCCCTCCTTCTGACCACCAAGGAGTCTTTCTGCACGTGTGAAATGTTTCCTTTGCTCCAAGGATTTGAGGTGTGTGACCTCCCTTCTCTTTTAACAGGGCTTAGTTCCACTCTGTCCCTGCCATAAAAATGCCCAATATCTGATTATTTACCCTATTGCTGTTGCTGTTTTCTGAAAGATATGTGTTTATCTCTTTGACTGAGGCGGGTCTTAGTTGTGGCACGTGGGATCTTCTCTGAGTCATGCAGGGACTTTCATTGTGGCTACGCAGCACATGGGATCTTAGTTCTGTGACCAGACATCGAACCCACATCCCCTGCATTGCAAGGTGGATTCTTAACCACTGGACCACCAAGGAAGTTCATCTTGCTGGTTTTTATATTGAAGTGTAGATCTCAAAATATGGACAGGAATCCAGTCATAAAGATGTAGTCCTGGAGTCTATTTGTCTCTTGCTTTAGGAAAGGTAACCAAGAGGCTGGTAATGAATGGACAGCCTGTAGCTCATCTTCTTACTCCAGAAGGAGTGACTAGGAGGCCAGGTGTAAACACCTAGTCTGGAGTCCCTCTATCTTCTGGTTCATCTTTATTCAAATAAAGACCCACATGGTCTCCCTAAGATGATGTTTTGCCAATGTCTCAAGCCCTGATTCCGGGCTACTCCTCTGAGCTCAGTATACCATTTCATACCAGCTCACTCTGAACTCCTGCTCTCACCCTTCCTCAAACATGTGAATACACGTCTGCATCATGGATTTTTCACTTGTTTTTTCTTTCTAGATCACTCTGCGCTCTTCACTTTCTGCTCCTCTTCCCTTCCTATATGTTGACACATTAGCAAAGCCTTCCCTGACCACCCTGTATAAAATCACACTTTCCCATTCCCTGTATGTCCCTACCTTCTTAACGTGCTTTTCCCCCTTCATAACACTAATATTCTATTTATTTACACATTTATTTGGTTACTGTCTGTCACTGCCTGCCCCAACCCCACACCCCCTTGAAGAACATAAGCTCTGTGAATAGGGCTGGAACTTAGATTTTTGTTTTCTGCTGTACGCTGAGTGCCTAGAATGGAGCTTGACATTTGATAGGTTTGTTTAAAAGGAATGTTATTTTGTCCCCAAAAAACAATAACATTTATGGTAGAAAATGTAAAAATACAGAAAGATACAAAGAAAGAATATGCACCCCCACAAAAGATATCTATTATTAACATTTTCTTGAATTCCTTCCAGGTTTTTCTAAAAATATATTTTTTTCTTTCTGAGAAATCAAGATTATTCTTTATTTAAATCCAGCCTTTTAATAAACTATATTGTGATCATTTTTACATTATGCATGTTTTTTTGTTTGTTATTTTTTCCTACTAAATTATACAATTTTGGTTCTGTGTTTTCCAATTGTTCATATAACTTTATCAAATAATAATTGTATATGTGCATTTATAGGTAAAGGATATGCTGTGATAGATGCCACATGAAGAAATCTGAAATAGACATTCTACTCATATGACAATAAATACTTGAAATAGTAAAAAGAAGTCCATGGTGGCCAACATAATTTCCTAAGGGGATAATTTTCTAGATGAAGGTTACCGTGTTGTCATGTCAATATTTCAGGTGCCAAGATTGCTGAATTTGTGCTAGGACACTTTAAAATTGCTTCATATTCAGTCTATGGATTGTTGAAATAGCAGCTTGCTTTTGGTTACCTAGAAAAATGTAGGTCATTAAAATACTCTTTATATGCAACCCTGGGAACATATCCCATGCATAATGTATTCATAAAAAGTTCATTTTATTTACAGCTTGTCACATTATATGGTATAAGGAAGCACAGTTCTGATGTGCTTCAATTGAATTATGCTTCTCTTTTTGACAGAATAGGGAAATATATTTGTAAAAATGAATAAACACACCTTGAACTGCCTACCTTTTGAGAAGGAGGCAGAGACAAACACATTAACATTATTCTGTTATTAAACCATCTATGGCAATAGACATTTTGGACATTTAATAGCTGCTTGTTTTCTAAATTGGGTGCCTGAAATAGTTTATGTCAAAATCTGATGACAGTGATTTGAAAAAGCAGTAAACTCCTAGAAAAACATTTTCCAGAGTTACAGTTTTATAACTGCATGGAAATGAAAAAAATCTATTGTTACCTTTTCTGGCATTTAATCCTTTGATGTTTAATTCAAGGTAATTCAAAGATTAGTTTTTATAATTGACTGCTGTGGCAAATTCTCTGTTTCACATAATGATAGAGTGCTTATTTTTGTAGGACAAAATGTACCAGTGTAGTATTTGAGCAGTTTTTTAAATAGCAGTATTGACAAACATCCAGTCAAATAAATTTTCTTCCTCAACAAATTCTTTAATTTATAAATCTATATCTTTTATGCAATGTAGACTACTAAAGTAAGACCAGAGAGGAGATGGAAGTACTTTAAATACTTTAAGATGAATATCGGTGTCCATCTACTAGACACTTTGAGGTCTAACAAGGTCTAAATTTTAGTGTATTACATGTAAGGACTATTTATTATCCTTTGCAATTCTTGGGCCATTAATTAATTACCATACCACTTACCTCCTATGTTGATATTCTGAAAATACATGCTCCTTGTTATTTGGGACTCCAGAGGAGTAAAAGAGGTGGACCAGTGGAAATCCATTACTATTACGAGAAAAAGAAGATGGAAAGAAAAAACCAAAGTGTGAAGCTGTGAGCACATGTCCTTTCCACAGAGCCTAGGTGCAGAGACCAGAACCGGGGGTGGTTAGGCAGGGGTCGGTTAGGCAGGTTGATGCCTTCCCACTGCTGGTTCTGGCGTCTGCAGTTCATGATGAGGCCACACGTCCGCTGAGGAACCAGAGGTGTCAGACATGCAGATGAAAGTTCCAGTCAGACATATTGACTACGTAAGTGGGAAAAGGTTAGAAAGATAGGCTACCATCTGATATTCATGAGAACTATTAAACCTCAATGTCCAAAGTACAAAACACCCAAGGTTTAGGAGCAGTAGATTTTTCTGGGGCACCTCACATTTCACCGGTCTGGTTCTTACTGGTCTGGAGTCTGGATGGATCCTGACAGAAATGTCAGCTTTTATCAAAGGTAGCTGGAGACAGCACTGAATACACCCAGAGTCTCAGATATTCCAGTTGTATTAAGTTAAATAAAAATGAAAAGCAGGTACAACTTTCTCTATCGAATAGATTCTGTATTTGAAGCATCGTCTACACCAAGCACTATTCCTTTTCCTGATAAGGAAACTGAAAATTAGAGAGGTCAAATACGTTATTCATCATGTCATGCTAGTAAACGGCCAAGCTGGAATTTGAATACATCTAATCGCAAAGCCAGTATATATTATATTTTATTATTTTCTAATTCTGACATACAATTTTCCTCCTTCAGGGCAACATATTCGGATACGAATAAAAATTTCTAGGTGGGAATTTGTTTCTTGACTAAGCAAGTCAGTCAGAAGACATCTTCAGTTCAGTTCAGTTCAGTCGCTCAGTCGTGTCCAACTCTCCGCGACCCCATGAATCACAGCACGCCAGGCCTCCCTGTCCATCACCAACTCCCGGAGTTCACTCAGACTCACGTCCACAGAGTCGGTGATGCCATCCAGCCATCCCACTCTCTGTCGTCCCCTTCTCCTCCCGCCCCCAATCCCTCCCAGCATCAGAGTCTTTTCCAGTGAGTCAACTCGTCGCATGAGGTGAGCTTCAAATAGCTGAGATCCATCTCTCTACGTTCCAGTATTTCAGCCTCAGGGCAGGATGCTCGTTGTCGGCAAGTCAGTTTCATCACAGCCCTGGAGCTGTCTCCTTCCGCGACCCCCAGAGGGCAGCGTGCATTAACGATCCCCCTGAGCCCTCTAGCGGTCAGTTAGAAGCGCTAACCTTGCCTCGGGGGATTTATGTTCCCAGGAACATTCTCAAAGCTCCGCGGGTGTTGCCCGGGGAAGAAAGGCGGTGTGACACCACCTGGAGTCACCCTCATACTTCCCTTTGGGTGCCTTGTGGGTATGTCCACAAGCACTGCCCCAACTCAGGATGACTTCTCAAACCTGCCAAGTGTGCACTCTCGGATGCTACAGGGTAGATTCTTTCACTAAATTTCAGGAAGAATCCAACACAGGTATCTAGACGATGGGGCAGCAAGTCCAAAATTTATTCTCTCATCTCCGTCAAAATGCACAGGGTAGTTTATTTAAATTGATTCCCAGAAGCAGTTCTGAACATCTACTTCACCAACGTAAATATTTGAATAGCTCTAGTGACACCCTTCGATTACATAGGGTGGTATAATTATGATTTCTGGGATATCTTGGGGTGTATTTATGGGTATATTTAAAATAACATTGGCAAGCCTTACATTTTCTAATGTAGGAATGTAAAATTTCCGTTGATTTTAATATAATCATGATGACCTAGTACAGTAATTTCCTTATTATTAACTTAATGGCTTCTCAGGTGGCTCAGTGGTAAAGAATCCGCCGGCCAAATGCAGGAGATGGAGGAGACATGGGTTCGATCCCTGGGTCGGGAAGATCCCCTGGAGGAGGAAATGGCAACCCATTGCAGTATTCTTGCCTAGAAAACCCCATGGACAGAAGAACCTGGTGGGCTACAACCTATCGCGTCACATTAATTTAATACAGTAACTCTGCTGCTGCTGTGTCGCTTCAGTCGTGTCCCACTCTGTGCGACCCCATAGAGGGCAGCCCACCAGGCTCCACCATCCCTGGGATTCTCCAGGCAAGAACACTGGAGTGGGTTGTCATTTCCCTCTCCAATGAATGAAAGTGAAAAGTGAAAGTGAAGTCGCTCAGTCGTGTTCCACTCTTAGCGACCCCATCGACTGCAGCCCACCAGATTATTCTTATTATTTTGGAACATAAACATATGTCTATTTAAATATATGTATACTTTAACATATGTATTTTGGCTATCAAATATAGATAGCAATTATAAGTCTATTTTACTGCCTCCACTGGAGTTTATTGATATTTTTATCATTATATTTAAAATAGACCAATTAACAGTGTTAAGTGCTGTAGAATAGACAAGAATATGACATGATTCCAAACCTCAGAGTTTGTGGGGAGAAGTAAAGTATCCAGATAAATTTTAAAGAGGATGTAGCAGTAGAATTCCATCATCTTAGCAAAATGGAAGCAAACTAAGCAATCCCAGAAATAAAATAGAAAAATTACAGCTTAAATGGTGCTGGCAATACTGTCCATCATTCAATGATTACCTGAAGTAAGTATGGCAGGAAAGACGGAAATCTGTGCTTCCCTCATGTCTCTGTTCTGTGGGGCCTCTCAAGTTCAAGCATATCACTGAGCTGAGTGTGATTCTAACTTTTAAAGATATGCATATATGCATTTTTCATATATAATGGACCCTAAAAGCAAGCCAACTACTTCATCTGGTGCTCAACCAAAGAAATAGGAATCTGTTCCAATGCTGGAGGAAAAACTTGTTGTGCTGAACAAACTCGTGGTCTCCAGTGGAATGCCTGTCGAAGGATTTTTCTAAGGTAATTTTTATTTTTATTTTATTTTTGATTATTCATAACTTTCTTATTTCTGATTTTAGGATCTAAGAGGTGTGATTTGATTGTAAGATAAGTATCATCAGAGAAATACATAAATTTTGCTGCATAGTAGGAGGCTCTTAAAGATTTCTGGATAAAGGATGTTGTAACATTGAGTTTGGAAGATTAATTAGGCAATAATAGTCTAAATAAACCAGAAGTTGGCAATCAATTGAGAAGCTACTATGATTGTAGAAGTCAATGAGAAGGAATAACTGTCAGACCTCTGGTGGAGGTAGGATAAGTAGGATAAGTTGACAGTTAGGTTTGGAAAATAGGACAGGGGTGAGATAATTTCAGGAAGAAGAGATAGCAAATGATTTTAAGTGTTGGTGAAATTTCAAGGAGGGATGGGTGCTAAATTTACAGAGATAAAAGTTTAAATCTCAAATTAGGATATGTGGTTTTTATCAAAGGACTTTTTTTAGATTTATAATGTGTATAACTAACACACATACTACAAAAAATTAGCTCATATTTAGTTACATAGTTCATTCCTTATATGCTCAAAATAGTATTAAGTTGCTTCAGTCGTGTCTGACTCTTTTGAGACCCTATGGACTGTAGCCCACCAGGCCCCTCTGTCCATGGGATTCTTCAGGCAAGAATACTGGAGTGGGTTGCCATTTCCTTCTCCAGGGGATCTTCCTGACCCAGGGATCGAACCCACGTCTTTTACGTCTCCTGCATTGACAGGCAGGTTCTTTACCACTAGTGCCAAGTATAGGAAACTGGGATTTTCTTAGAAATGACTATTAAAGTAGAAATTAGTGACCTTTTTAGAGAATGTGGGCTGATGTCAGATTGCCAGCCAAGGAATGAGTTGGAGTTGAAGAAATATAGGCTTTGTTTTGAGAAATTAATGATAAGAGCAAGGAGGAAGAAGAGTATGGTTAAAAGGCAAGAAAGACCTGGAAGACAGCTCAGACCAGCCTAATTTTCTCATTGCAACTTTTGGATTATTTTTCAATTATTCTTTCAGCCTTTCTCTTTGCACATACTATTTTGAAATCATTTGATTTGCCACAGATTTTGTCCATGTGATAAAACAAATTGGAAAATATCATGCAGTATTTGCAGCCAGACGAAATTATGTTTAGTGCATTATCTGAGTGGAAAGATCATGCAAGGATTCAATCAAAGAACACTGTTTCCACGACTCTTTAGTCACTCCTACAGTGTCTTTCAGGTTTTTCCTATCTGTGAAATGCTGTGGTTCTCCATTCCCTAACCTAGAAGTCTTTGAAACAGTTGGGTGGGAGATGCAGATCTTACTGCAGCAGAGATATTTCTCATTTCAGACATGTGGGATTAAGGTGATATTGCAATATCAGTCATTTCCCAAGTGCTTACTATTTAGTGGGATATGATTTTGTCAACCAAACAATATTTTCCATCAGACCTATTCAGGCACTTAGAACACTGATTGGTCTCCCGAATTGTAGGCAGATGCTTTACCGTCTGAGCCACCAGGGAAGTCTCTCATAGGAAATTAGCTCTAGCTTTTAGAGCATAATAGGTTTGATGAGATAGGAAGCAGGATCACTGCCCTTAAGGGAACAAGTCAGGCAAAATGGGAGGAAAATGAGTTGGAAATCTTTGCCTTGAACAAATTAGCGAATGTGAGCAAAGCATCCTATTCTGAGATAAGGAATTAAATAAAGTAGTTTTACCTGGCACATGACAGTTTTAATTTAAAATTTAAAACATCCATTATCACACAGAGCCTGGAGATGGAGCAGGTATTGTTTTTATTGCGTCTTTCAGGAAATAGCTCATTCTTTCTTCTCTCTCAAAATCTTTAGCTCATGGAGGTCCAGTATGTAGGACTTTCAGTATTAAAACTGGGCAAGTCCTAGGCAAACTGGGACAGGTTGGTAACCTATGTTTGGAGTAAGCCTACTGACTATGTATGTCCTTACTTCTTGCAGTAATCTCCTGGTCAGTCTTCCTCATTTGGTGAGGAATTTAACATCTAACTTACATTCTTCTTTCCATCACTACTCCTGTTCATGTGGAAAATCCATCCAATGCCCGAATATTTGTTAGTTCCTTGACCTTTTCTCTTACAGTCGTTTCCTTATCCTTCTCCCTGAGCTTCGTTGCCAATTCTTATGGTCACACTTTAGATTTTGTCATTATGAATAACTATAACTATACTTCTCTCAAAATCTCAGTTTCTAACATCCCAGTCATCAATCAGTTGACCTCTCCTCTCTTTACAGTTGACTGTCGCTATGATAATTCTTTGATTACAACAGAGCTTCCAATCCATGCCTTCCTTACCTCCCTCTCTGCCTTACTTAAATGGTAGAAATCAATATTACTTAATCCCAACTATTTACATAAAAATAAGGTAGTTTAGCAGAGATGGCAATGGCACCCCACTCTAGTACTCTTGCCTGGAAAATACCATGGAAGGAGGAGCCTGGTAGGCTGCAGTCTGTGGGATCGCAAAGAGTCAGACATGACTGAGCAACTTCACTTTCACTTTTCACTTTCATGCATTGGAGAAGGAAATGGCAACCCACTCCAGTGTTCTTGCCTGGAGAATCCCAGGGACAGGGGAGCCTGGTGGGCTGCCGTCTATGGGGTCGCACAGAGTCGGACACGACTGAAGTGACTTAGCAGCAGCAGCAGCAGCAGGGTAGTTTAGTGGCCAAAGATGTGATCTTTGTTAATCCCGGGTCTAATATTTATTAGCTACGTGGCCTTGGAAAAGTTTCTTAACATCTCTATACCTGTTTTCTCATGAGTGCCCAACTCATAGGGCTGTTGTGGGCTCACAATATTAATAAAGGTAAGATGCTTAGGCAGTGCTTGGCACAGGATAAACATCAATAAATGTTTCCCAAGCTTGGAGTTGATGGCTGGAGAAAAACATCTAACAATTCTGGCTGATCTCTTTTAAATTTTATGACTGCGTGTCTCAAGTGGGTCTTAATGCAGTTTCAGTCAACCACAGTTCCCATTTCCTTATTGATTTATTTTCTCCCTTCAGAGATTACTATTTCATGCCTTTTTTTTTCTCAAATTTTCAACTCCTCTTCCCTGCTCCTCACTATCAGTGGATGATTTTGCTTCTTATCTCACTGGGAAAGCAGGTGCAATCAGAAGGTAAAGCTGTTTTCCCACCAACCAGCCCACCCACATCTGTAGCCTTCAGATGCAATGAAAACGTCTATTTTAGGAAAATCCTTTACTTATTCACTGGATTCCATTAATTTTCACTTTATCAAGAATTTACTGGGGTAATTGCCTCTTTTCTGTCTTGCATCATCACACGTCTTCTTTTCTCTCTGCTATATTATTGTTGTTCAGACGCTCAGTTGTGTCTGACTCTTTGTGCCCCATGGACTGCAACATGCCAGGCTTCCCAGCCCTTCACCATCTCCTGGAGCTTGCTCAAACTCATGTCCATTGAATCAGTGATGCCAACCTACCATCTTGTCCTCTGTTGTCCCCTCTGCTCCTACCTTCAATCTTTCCTAGTATCAGGGTCTTTTCTTCACATCAGGTGGCCAAAGTAGTGAAGCTTCAGCTTCAGCATCAGTTCTTCCACTGAATATTCAGGGTTGATTTTCTTTAGGATTGACTAATTTGATCTCCTTGCTGTCCAAGGGACTCTCAAGAGCTTTCTTCAACAGCACAGTTCAAAAGCATTAACTCTTGGTCATTCAGACTTCTTTATAATGTGCTCTGTTATTAATCAGCAGTCTTAAACAAAAGGAGAAAAGAAACCTCCCTTGCATCTACGCCCTCTGTGGCTACCAACTCATTTACCTTCCTTTATAGCAAACCTCACTATTCCCACAGTCTCAGCTCCCACACTTATGACAATTCTAATCAAGCTTTCATTTCACTATTCCACCTAAAACCATACCTTTGTGAGCCAGCGTTGGCTTCCATCTTGTCAAACTGGATCATCCATTGTCAGTCCTCATCTTACTCTGCTTGTCATTAGTGTTTAACACAACTGACCACACCCTCTTTATTGAACCTTTTTTAAACACTTGGCTTTAGGAAATTGTACTATTTTGATATATCATCTACCTTTCTTCTAAGTGTCCCTGACTGGATTCTTCTTTGGACTTTTAACTGCATTTTAAATAACAGAGTTCTCCAGAAGTCAGTCCTTGCTCCCTTGGGTTTGCTGAAGAGATTGGAGTGACTGAAACGAGGAGAAATTAATTTCATAGGTTTTTATGAGGTAATTAGAACTGTGTTGTGAAAAAGAAAATAAGCACACTTTGTAGGAAAGTCATTTATGATTATTTTTGTTAACTTTTATTAATAATCTGATTGTCTGATGGAAGCAGTTTTACTGTGATAAATTCAGTTCCACAAGTGTGATCTGAGCACTGGCCCTGAAAAGGAGAGAAGGAGAGGGGATATGCAAAGATGAAGCAGAAGAGTCCTTGCCAACACGTCCTGAAAGTGGTCAAGTTACTACCCTAATTTAATTAATGGTAATTTCAGAACTAAATCAGTACTAGAATGAGAACCAGAATTCTTGGTAGGTCCAGGTCTTTGATTGGCTGATTAATTTCAACCTGCCTCCAAGACTGAAATACAATAAAGAATAATGTGTAGCTAAATTACAAGTTTAAAAGATGTTAAAGTGGAAAATTATGGGGAAAAAAAACAGTGTGAAAACATTTTCCTTGGCATTTTTAACTTAACTACCCCAAGAGCTGCTAAAACAACATATTCTTCTCTTTTTCAACAAGATCTCAAATATTTCAACCAGCCACTGCTAGAATTTTTATATTGGTAAAATGGGATTTTCTTTTTGGAAAGTAATTTTTTATGAAGAACCAACTAGAATATAGGTGGATAATTCACTTTATTATCAAAACCCCAAAGCTGAAGCTTTGAACAAATGCATTTTAGAAACGTAATCATAAATGTGCTTAATCACTTTTGAGGTTTTCTGTATAGCACCTAAGAGATCTGAGAGTTTGTCTATTTAGATTTGAATTTGGTGAATATTGTAAAGATTAGAAGTTTGGATAGATAGTTTATAACAAACAACTCTCAAAAATATTATCAATAGTAGTGCTAATAGTGATAACTACTCTTTACTGAGCAACTGTTTACAATTAGCTATTTACATCTGCTATATCTTTTATTTCTTTTAATAACCGGATGAGGCAGTGTTATTTTCCTCTCCTGAAGAAACTGAGATTCAGACAGGTTTGATAAGTTTTCTGAGAAAATGAGAAACATGCTCCTACCATTCCTGAACCTTTTGTGTTACTCCCTCCTTTAACCAGAAGTAGGAGTTAAAAATAGATTGGAATATGAGCACTTGTAACACTTAGCACTTTGTGTTGCAAGAGTACAACTTGAAAACATTTAAACTATAGAGATTGGCTGTGTGTTTTGATGACTGTTCACCATTTCAGCATTGCATTTCATATGTGGATATGTAAATTCTTGACCCTATAGAAAACTGTAAGAATTATTTCACGTCAAGATTTTTTCTCTTATTTAATGATTGCTGAAGCATTTCTTCTTTACAAATCAGTTTATAAAACTGTTGGCCCTTGCTTAAAAATAGAAAGGGAAAAACATTAGGGAATTAGGTACTTGATCTACATACATGTAGAGCAATCACACTGGTAACATTCCTTATTGTATTTTAAAAAAATTTTTATTTTATATTGAATTATGATTTATTTGACTCAGTGGTAAAAAATCTGCCTGCAGTGCAGGAAACACAGGTTTGATCCTTGATCCCTGGGCTGGGAAGATCCCTTGGAAAAGGAAATGGCAATATACTTCAGTATTTTTCCTGGGAAATCTTAGAGGAACCTGGCGGGCTACAGTCCGTGGGGTCATGAAGGATTCAGACATGACTTAGTGATTAAACAACAACAACAACATGATAATCTCCATGTCCATCCATGTTGCTGCAGATGGCATTATTTCATCCTTTTTATGGCTGAGTAATATTCCATTGGATATGTGTATCACCTCTTTATCCATTCATCTGTTGATGGACATACAGGTTGCTTCCATGTCTTGGCTATTGTAAACAGTGTTATAGTGAACATTGGGGTGCATATATCCTTTCAAACCATGGTTTTCTTTGGATATATGCCCAGGAGTAGGATTGCTGGATCATATGGTAGTTCTATCTTAAGTTTTCTCCATACTGTTTTCCACAGTGACTGTACCAGTTTACATTCCAACCAGCAGTGTTGGAATGTTCCCTTGTTTTCCACACCCTCTCCAACATTTATTGTTTGTAGACTTTTTGATGATGGTCATGCTGAGTGATGTGAGGTGACATCTCATCGTAGTTTTGATTTGCTTTTCATGTGCCTCTTGGCCATCTGTATGTCTTCTTTGGAGAAAAGTTTATTTAGGTCTTCTGCTTATGTTTTTGATTTGATGTTGTATTTTTTATTTTGAGCTGCATGAACTATTTTTACATTTTGGCGATTAATCCCTTGTTGATTGCATTGTTTACAAATAATTCCTTCCATCCTGTGGGTTGTCTTTTCATTTTGTTTATGGTTTCCTTTGTATGAAAGCTTTTGAGTTTAATTGTCTTGTTTATTTTTGTTTTTATTTCTATTACTCTAGGAGGCAGATCAAAAAAGATATTACTGTGATTGCTATCAAAGAGTGTTTAGAGCTTTTTAGTATTCAGTCTTGCATTTAGGTCCTTAATCCATTTTGTCTTAATTTTTATCTATGATGTTAGAGTGTGTTCTAATTTCATTGTTTTTCACATAGCTGTCCAGTTTTTCCAGCATCATTTATTTAAACGACTATCTTTCCTTCTATTGTAAAGCCTTCTCTATTTTAGTACATTGGAAGGACTGATGCTAAAGCTGAAACTCCTTTGGCCACTTCATGCGAAGAGTTGACTCACTGGAAAAGTCTCTGATGCTGGGAAGGATTGGGGACGGGATGAGAAGGGGACGACAGAGAATGAGATGGCTGGATGGCATCACCGACTCGATGGACATGAGTTTGAGTGAGCTCCGGGAGTTGGTGATGGACAGGGAGGCCTGGCGTGCTGTGATTCATGGGGTCGTGGAGAGTCAGACACGACTGAGCGACTGAACTGAACTGAACTGAACTGAAGCATACAGCAAGTGTAGGACACTTCTGAAATAAGAAGTTGAACTTGTTTAACAGTTGTTTCTCTAGACATCTTTACTTCCATTTGCTGGTTACAAGTTGGTGAGCTTTGTTTCTTGTTGCCATCAAGAACACTAATGTGGATATCTTGAGGTGAGTGCCTAAGTGTGGCCAAATAAAATGGAAATAAAAGTTAGTCAAATAAGACAGAAATTGGATTCCAGAGTGTTTGGTGTTAATGATTTCTAACAAAGTCTCCTTCTGTGTGTGTTAGTCGCTTAGTCATGTCTGACTCTTTGCGACACCATGGCTATACAGTCCATGGAATTCTCTAGGTCAGAATACTGGAGTGGGTAGCCCTTCCCTTCTCCAGGGGATCTTCCCAACCCAGGGATCAAACCCAGGTCTCCTGCATTGCAGGCGGATTCTTTACCAGCTGAGCCACAAGGGAAGCCTGTCTCCTTCTGTGGCCACTGTGAATTCTTCTGTTATCCTGTGTTAACATTTTAGGTAAAAAAATAGAGTCCAGGTGAGGGGTGGGGGCTGAGGAGTGAGAGCTAAGAGCTGAGAGAAGACAGAGGTGAGGAAGAGGGAAATGTACCACACTGAGAGATTTGTCATCTTCTTGCTGCTACTGCTGCTAAGTCACTTCAGTCGTGTCCGACTCTGTGTGACCCCATAGACGGAAGCCCACCAGGCTCCCCTGTCCCTGGGATTCTCCAGGCAAGAACACTGGAGTGGCTTGCCATTTCCTTCTCCAATGTGTGAAAGTGGAAAGTGAAAAGTGAAAGTGAAGTCGCTCAGTCGTGTCCGACCCTTAGCGACCCCACGGACTGCAGCCTATCAGGCTCCTCCATCCATGGGATTTTCTAGGCAATAGTACTGGAGTGGCTTGCCATTGCCTTCTCCTTGTCATCTTCTTAGATAATATTATTTTTCCTTGCTTTTATCTTTTAGTTCTCTAGCAAGAAATTGAGCTACATTTTTAGATTTTTTTTATTAAAAAAGAAAATTTAGAACATTTAAGAAAAATTCACCCTCAAGTTCCCCCCCCATAAATTAAAAACATGTAGATACAGAAACAATTTTTCTTTTATCCACTGCCTTTGTTCAAGAGATATAGTTTTAAAAATAGACTCAGGCCTGAAAATCCCCAAACAAGAGCTTTGTAAATGACAACCTTAGAAACAAATCAGCACCACTATTGGTTAGTGCTGCTCTTGTGACTTAAGGAATGCCTGAATCATTGTTACCCATGCACTTATCACTGTGGCCAGACATGAATACTATCATAAAATACAGTCGATTCAACTCAAGAAATGTGTTAAGCGTTGAGTATCCACTATGGTTGGTGTTAAGTATAATAGGGTGAGAAAGACAATCTTGATATTCAAAGAACTCCCAGTCTTAAGAAAAGCAGGCAGGTGAATATTGCTCAGAATTATTCATAAGGAGTTAAGTTCCATATTTGGTCATGAGCATATTGTTATGGGATCACAGAGGAAGAAGTTGTTTAATTCCACAGAAAGGATATCTGTGCTCTAACCTTTTATGGACCATAAAGAAGGCTGAGTGCTGAAGAATTGATGCTTTCGAGCTGTGGTGCTGGAGAAGACTCTTGAGAGTTCTGTGGACTGCAAGGAGATCAAACAAGTCAATCCTAAAGGAAATCAACCCTGAATATTCATTGGAAGGACTGTTGCTAAAGTTGAAGCTCCAATACTTTGGCCATCTGATGCAAAGAGCCGACTCATTGGAAAGGACCCTGATGCTGGGAAAGATTGAGGACACGAGGAGAAGGGGACAACAGAGGATGAGATGGTTGGATGACATCACTGACTCAATGCACATGAGTTTGAGCAAGCTCTGGGACATGGTAAAGGACAGAGGAACCTGGAGTGCTGCAGTCCATGGGATTGCAGAGTCTGACATGACATAGCGACTGAACAGCAAAGCTCTTTTGGGTTTGTGTGGATTACAGTCATCTGTAAAGTACTTTGAAAAGTGTATTAGAGGATAGGATTCACCCAGGGTTTTGGCATTTGGTTCTATCCACTGTTTTGGGAGAATGAGTGAAAAATTTTCTTCTCTTTCTCTTACCTCTTAAGGTTCTATTCCATGTGAGTAGCCTTCCTCAGCGTTTCCTCCACCCTGAAATGATATGTGTTCCTCACCAGTCTCCTCAGTGTACCTCGGGAGGGGCTGTGTGCATCAGCCATCTTCACTGCTCACGCCTACCGAGTTCTTGGCGTAGTGTAGCCTCCCAATGGTGGTGGTTTAGTTACTCAATCGTGGTCAACTTTGCAGCCCCATGGACTGTAACCTGTCAGGCTCCTCTGTCCATGGAATTCTCCAGGCAAGAATACTCAAGTGGGTTGCCATTTTCCTACTCCAGGGAATCTTCCCGACCCACAGATCAAACCCAGATCTCCTGCATTGCAGGCGTATTCTTTACTGCTGAGTTACCAGGGAAGCCCAGAAAAGCCAAGACCCGCAGCATTATTCCTTTTTCATCCCCCTTTTCCCTTTCTCTTTTCAGATTCCTTCTTTGGTTTCAGAGCAACCTCTAATAATGATATTAACCTTGTATTTCTCTCTATCCAAAACGGACAAAAATCACCTGGTTTCTGTATTATATATGTTAATACTCTAGTCTTATACCATCCTTTGCTGTATGACAGACATTCCAGATTTAGCATTTTAAAATAGTACATCATTGAAAGAAGCTTTCCTGGTGACTCAGCGGTAAAAAAAAAAAAAAAAAAAAAAATCCACCTACAATGCAGGAAATTTCTTGGACAGGGGAGTCTGGTGGGCTACAGTTCATGGGGCTGCAAGAGTCAGACGCTACTTAGCAACTAAACTCACTACCAAAAGAAACTACAGTCAGTGGCCAAGGTTTTCAGTCACTTCTTTCCTAATGGTATCAAAGCAGTTTGCTAATTAGGTACTTTATTCCACAAGATGGCGCTGTAGTGCTTTCGATTATTTGGAGTTAGCAACCCAGGGTTTTATTTTATTTTTTAAAGTATCTGCCCCTCCCTCTCTTTCTTTACATATAAAAGTGACATAGAAGAAAGTATGTGAGATTGTCACTTCATAAAAGACCATATTAACTATCTGATTTTAAAGAGGTCCATAGGAATAACCCGGAGAAGGCAATGACAAGCCACTCCAGTACTATTGCCTAGAAAATCCCATGGACGGAGGAGCCTGGAAGGCTGCAGTCCGTGGGGTCGCTAAGGGTCGGACACGACTGAGCGACTTCACTTTCACTTTTCACTTTCACACATTGGAGAAGGAAATGGCAACTCACTCCAGTGTTCTTGCCTGGAGAATCCCAGGGACGGGGTAGCCTGGTGGCCTTCCGTCTATGGGGTTGCACAGAGTCGGACACGACTGAAGTGACTTAGCAGCAGCAGCAGCATAGGAATAACCATATTATAGTCGGAGAAGGCAATGGCAAGCCACTCCAGTACTATTGCCTAGAAAATCCCAGGGATGGGGGAGCCTAGTGGGCTTCCGTCTATGGGGTCACACAGAGTCGGACACGACTGAAGTGACGCAGCAGCAGCAGCAGCAGTCAATAATAGGCATTAGTACACAATGAATAATTACCAGAAATAAGATTCAGTGTGTTTTATTGCACTATTTTTTACTTTAAACAGTTGTTTATCAAAAGAAAAAAAATTTGTTAAACACAGTCTAACTCAAATATGAATTAGGATTTATTTTCTTAAAGCATTATGGATAAAATTTTAATGTTCTTTAATACTACTTGTAGTTTGGGTGTTGAGAGTAAGTTGTTGAATTCACTTGGCATTTTGTTGTTGATGTTTATACTCGTGTAGAAAAACATCTTAGAGGACTAATTTTTTGACTAAATATTTTTGTGTTCAATTGCATTCTCAGGTTTTTTCTAAACAGTTTTTCAATTTGACTTTAAAAGCTTCCCCAAATTTGCAGATGAATTTGCAGTTGAATCACATTTATAATAGTGATCTAGAATCCCTTTTATATGTAAAACACGGTTTTAATTGGATCTACTCAGGATAAAGGGCTTCCCTAGTGGTTCAATGGTAAAGAATCCTCCTGCCGATGCCCGTCAATGCAGGAGTTGCGGTTTGACATTGCTGGCTTGGGGAGATCTCCTAGAGAAGGAAATGGCAACCCACTCCAGTATTCTTGCCTGGGAAATCCCATGGGCAGAGGATCCTGGTGGCCTACAGTCCATGGAGCCGCAGAGAGTTGCACATGACTTAGTCATTTCCTGAATGACTCAGGAAAATAAAACTTCACTGCTACTGTCATCCTCTGAGCCACCAGGGAAGCCCCGCTACTTTCATAGAATCCTCTAAACGTGAAAAATAAAAGATTGCTGCTAAAGATATGTTCCGCAGACTTTGTCGTTGTTCTGTCACTCAGTTGCGTCTGACTCTTTGTGACCCCATGGACTGCACCATGCTAGGCTTCCCTGTCCTTCACCATCTCCTGGAGCTTCCTCAAACTCATGTCCATTAATTGGTGATGCCATCCAACCATCTCGTCCTCTGTTGTCCCCTCTCCTCCTGCTTTCAATCTTTCCCATCATCAGGGTCTTTTCTAATGAGTCAGCTCTTCGAATCAAGTGTCCAAATTATTGGAGCTTCAGCTTCAACGTCACTCAGAATTTAAAGATTTGGGAAGCAAATTCTTTTTTAGATTTACTTTGATATTACTGGGCCCATTGAATGAAAGTAACATATTGACCCCAAATACTGAAGATTTTAATTAATGCCTGACATAGTTTCTCTGTTAGAATAATAAATTTATTCAATTTAAAACATCCAACATGAAGAGAAAACAAATAAATTACATAAATTCTTAATTATGTCTAATTGCAGTGAGCTTGTAATGCATTTCTATTTATTAAATCACTTAAGTTGTCAATGTCTGAGACAGTTTGTATTTATGAATTGCACATTTGTAAGGAGTGAATTCGTTAATGTGCTAATTAGAAAACTCTTGTAAAAGAATCCAGATTGTGGCTCACTTCTGTCCATTTACTCGTATATGGATCTTGTAGTGATGAGTGGGTAGAAACGCTCTGGTTAAGTTTAAAATCGCTAAATTCACATTAGCAGATATGTTCATGCTTTTAGTTGGTGATTGAAGTATTTAAGCCATTTATACTCATTATTACTACTACCAATTACTTTCCCAAAAGGTCTATTATGTGTCAGGCACATCAAGCAAGTATTTAACTCACATAATAATAGTATGGAGCAAGTACCATATGGAGCAGGCTTTCCTAGATGAAAACACTGAGTCTTAGAGAAACTGGATAATATAACAAGAGTCAGGCAGCCGGTGAGTTGAGGCCAGGATGTGAATGCAAATGAAAACCTGTTAACCATTTCAACCACGTACTTATATTGTGTATGTAATTACCATGTCATGTGGCTCTTGGTCCGGTCTTCAAATTTAATATGAAATACTATGTTCTTAATCTGTAAGGAATAACTTAGACTTTCTCTTCTACTTAGGTCACAATAAAAGGGCTTTTGCAAAGCAGTTTTGTTATTATGACACAGGCAGCAAGCAGAGCATCTCTGGGGTAGAAAGGAAGTTCCTTTTTCTTCCTTCCTTTCATCCTTTATCTTTTGGTCATGTCACTTTGTCAGTATACAAAGTACAGGCTACTGTGGCCCTACTGGGAGGACTTGATTGCATTACTTTAAAAAGTACTTACCAAATTCATTACCTTCCAACGGACTTAGTTAAAAGATGAAATGTTTCTATTTCAAAATATTGTTATCTTCTTAAAAGATATGTTCTAAAAAATACTTGGTAAACTGACAGCTGGAGAGCTTTCTGTGTTATTTATTGGGGGGGGGGAGATTTTCTACTTATTCTGTTGCAAAGTATGTAAAAATTGTTAAAGGAAGCACAGCTGTGAATATTGCTAAAATGTAGCTAGATGGTCATTTAGAAGAGATGGATATGGGTAAAGTCTTCATAGGCTTCATAAATAAGCCTTAAGAAAGTTATGTCATGCTCAGTCTTTAAGTCCTGTCTGACTCTTTGTGACCCATGGACTGTAGTCTGCCAGGCTCTTCTGTCCATGGAATTTTCCAAGGAAGAATACTGAAAAGAGTTGCTTCATTTCCTACTTCAGGGGATTTTCTCAGCCCAGGGATTGAAACTGCATCTCTTGCGTCTCCTGCTTTGGTAGGCAAATGTTTTGCCACTGAGCCACCCAGGAAGCCCTAAGAAAACTTGTGCGTGCACTCAGGCTAAGTCACTTCAGTCCTGTCTGACTCTTTGTGACCCTATGGACTACTTCTCTGTCCATATGATTCTCCAGGCAAGAATACTGGTGTGGGTTGCCATTCCCTTCTACAAGGGATCTACCCGACTCAGGAGTTGAACCTGCGTCTCTTGTGTCTCCTGCATTGACAGGCAGGTTCTTTACCACCAACGCCACCTGGGAAGCCCCAAGAAAGCTTGCTCTGCTGTGCTTAGTCACTCAGCTGTGTCTGACTCTAAGACCCCATGGATTATAGCCCTCCAGGCTCCTCTGTCCATGGGATTCTCCGGGCAAGAATGCTGGAGTGAGTTGCCACGACCTCCTCCGGGGATCTTCCCAATCCAGGGATCGAACCCAGGTCTCCTGCATTGCAGGCGGATTTTTTACCAGTGGAGCTACTAGGGAAGTCCCAAGAAACCTTACTTCCTTCTACCTAAATTAACCCAAACCTTAAAGATTCTTTGCTGCTCTAAATGATGCCAGAAAGGCCCACAGCTACAAGCACAATAACAGGTATGAAGCAGACAGAACACGCCTAGTGCTGGAAGGTTTAATGAATCAAATCATTCTTCCCTTCATCCATCTGTCTGGCTGCTATTTGATAGTTACTTAGTATTTGTACCGTATTAAATTCAGTAGTTATTGACTCCACTGTTACAGGTGCTGTGTGAGGTACTGCAAGCCTTAATTTACACACAAAATTAAATCATCAGTTCAATATATTTGCCTCAGTATGTGATTATATCTTTTATGGGACTGCTGATTCAACTGTTTGGGGCTGTAGTCCTTGATTTTTATTGTCAGCTTGTTTAAGCAGGTGATAGTCTATCCATTGAGAAAGGGTTGGTGGAATTTATGTATTTGGGTGACTGAATTGATCTGATTATTTGGCTTTTAAAGGATTTGGTATGTGTTTTAGACACATTCAGTCACATGTATAGGAAATAAAGTGCTGCATCACATCTACGCCATAGTTTAATAGAGGTAGTAGTAAGAATCATAGTAATAATGTTTATAATTTTAATAGTAAGTTATACTACATTGGTGGGAAACAAGCTTCATATGTTAGTTAGTGCTATAAATATTCTATTCAGGATCTGCCTTAGCACTTCAAGAAACACAGAGAAAGTGTGTGTTATCTTGGGCAAGACACTGTTATCTCTCTCCCTTCGTTCTGTCCTGTGCAGGGTGAAGAAGCTGCACTAGATGATCTCAAATTAAAGTCCAATACTGAAGTTTTAGACTTTAGGATTCGATTATCCTTCTTTAAAAAAGCAAAAATTATTGGACTACAGTTGATTGGCAGTGTTGTGTTAGTTTCATGTGTGCTGCAAACTAACTGAGTCAACCGCACATATCCACATATCCACTCTTTTTTAGATTTTTTTCCCATGTAGGCCATTACGGAGCATTGAGTAGAGTTCCCTGTGCTATATGATAGGTCTTTATTAGTTATCTGTTTATATATAGTGCTGTGTCTGTCAACCCATTCTCCTGATTTACCCGTCCCCACCCAGTTGCCCCTTGGTAACAAAGATCATATCATCTGGTCCCATCACTTCATGGGAAATAGATGGAAAAACAGTGGAAACAGTGTCAGACTTTATTTTTTTGGGCTCCAAAATCACTGCAGATGCTGATTGCAGCCATGAAATTAAAAGACACTTACTCCTTGGAAGGTATGACCAACCTAGATAGTATATTAAAAAGCAGAGACATTACTTTGCCAACCAAGTTCCATCTAGTCAAGGCTATGGTTTTTCCCGTGGTCATGTATGGATGTGAGAGTTGGACTGTGAAGAAAGCTGATCACTGAAGATTGATGCTTTTGAACTGTGGTGCTGGAGAAGACTCTTGAGAGTCCCTTGGACTGCAAGGAGATCCAACCAGTCCATTCTAAAGGAGATCAATACTGGGTGTTCATTGGAGGGACTGATGCTAAAGCTGAAACTCCAATACTTTGGCCACCTCATGCGACGAGTTGACTCACTGGAAAAGACTCTGATGCTGGGAAAGGTTGGGGGCGGGAGGAGAAGGGGACAACCGAGAATGAGAAGGCTGGATGGCATCACTGACTCGATGGATATGAGTTTGAGTGAACTCCGGGAGTTGGTGATGGACAGGGAGGCCTGGCGTGCTGTGATTCATGGGGTTGCAGAGAGTCGGACACTATTGAGCGACTGAACTGAACCATAAGTTTGTTTTCTACATCTGTAACTCTATTTCTGTTCTGTGGATAAATTCATTTGTATCCTTTTTGAGATTCTAGACCTTCCCTGGTGGCTCAGAGGGTAAAGCATCTGCCTGCAATGCAGGGGACCCTGGTTCGATCCTTGGGTCAGGAAGATCCCCTGGAGAAGGAAATGGCAACCCATTCCAGTATTCTTGCCTGGAGAATCCCATGGACGGAGGAGTCTGGTAGGCTACAGTCCACAGGGTCGCAAAGAGTCAAACGTGACTGAGCGACTTCACTTTCACTTTCTTTAGATTCTACATATAAGTGATGTCATATGATATTTGTCTTTCTCTGTCTGACTTACTTCACTCAGTATGACAATCTCTAGGTCCATCCTATGCACTGCACATGGCATTATTTCATTTTTTATATGGCTGAGTAATATTCCATTGTATATAGGTACCACATCTTTATCCACTCCTCTGTTGATGGACATTTAGGCTGGTTCCATGTTCTGGTTATTGTAAATAAGGCTGCAGTGAACACTGAGGTGCATGTATCTTTTCAAATGATGGTTTTTTCCAGATATACACCCAGGAGTGGGATTGCTGGATCATATGGTAGTTCTATGTTTAGTTTTTTAAGGAACTTCCATACTGTTCTCCATAGTGGCGGCACCAATTTACCTTCCCAACAGTGTAGGAGGGTTCCCTTTTCTCTACACCCTCTCTAACATTTATTGTTTGTAGATTTTTTGATGATGGCCATTCGCAGTGGTATGAGGTGATAATTCATTGTAGTTTTGATTTGCATTTCACTAATAATTAGTGACTTTGGACATCTTTTTATGGGCCAGTTGACCATCTGTATGTCTTCTTTGAAGGAATGTCTATTTAGATCTTCCACCCATTTTTTGATTGGGTTTTCTTTTTTTATATTGAGCTGCATGATCTGTTTGTATATTTTGGAGATTAATCACTTATGGGTTATGATGTTCCTTCTGATATTTGAAAATTTTTTTGCACCATTTTTTGTTTTATGTTTGTTTAATTGAAGTGTAGTTAATTTATAATATTGTGTTAGTTTCAAATGTATAGCAAAGTGTTTCAGGAACATACACACACATACAAACACACATGTGTATATTCCAATATACTGAATATAATTCCCTATGCTATATGGATGGTCTCTGCTGTTTACCTGTTTCACACATAGTAGCTTATATTTGTTAATCCCAACTCCCAATTTGAAGAATTCTATTTTTAAATTTTACTGTTAGGAAGTACCTAGCAACTTATCTTACACACAACTTGTATCTCAACTTACACTGCTGTTGAGTCGCTATGTCATGTCTGATTCTTTGCAACCCCGTGGACCATAGCCCGTTAGGCTTCTCTGTCCATGGGATTTCCCAGGCAAGAATACTGGAGTGCCATTTGCCATTTTCTTATCTGTATCTAACATGCTGCTGCTAAGTTGCTTCAGTCATGTCCAACTCTGTGCAACCCCATAGAGGGCAGCCCACCAGGCTCTCCCGTCCTAAGCAAGAACACTGGAGTGCGTTGCCATTTCCTTCTCCAATGCATGAAAGTGAAAAGTGAAAGTGAAGTTGCTCAGTTGTGCCCAACTCTTAGCAACCCCATGGACTGCAGCCTACCAGGCTTCTCCATCCATGGGATTTTCCAGGCAAGAGTACTGGAGTGGGGTGCCATCGCCTTCTCTGTATCTTACACATAGGAGACAGTAAATATAGTTGAATGAATAAAAGGTCGCATTAGATCAATATCAACTTTACATTCTTTTGGTGGTGGTGGTGGTGCATTTAATATCTTTTAATTGAGTATCAGTTATATGCTGGGCACTGATCTACATGCCTGGGAACCAAGCAGCAAATTAGGATTAGATTCCCTTTTCTGATTTAGTTTTACAATCTAGTGGGGAAAGATGGATTAAAAAAACCTTTTAATAGCGATGATTTTAGGTAGTAACAACTGTCGTGCCAAAGTATTGGAGTTTCAGCTTTAGCATCAATCCTTCCAGTGAACACCCAGGACTGATATCCTTTAGAATGGACTGGTTGGATCTCCTTGAAGTCCAACGGACTCTCAAGAGTCTTCTCCAGTACCACAGTTCAAAAGCATCAATTCTTCGGCGATCAGCTTTCTTCACAGTCCAACTCTCACATCCATACATGGCCACTGGAAAAGCCATAGCCTTGACTAGACGGACCTTTGTTGGCAAAGTAATGTCTCTGCTCTTTAATATGCTATCTAGGCAAGCCACTCCAGTATTCTTGCCTAGAAAATCCCATGGATGGAGCAGCCTGGTAGGCTGCAGTCCGTGGGGTCGCTAAGGGTCGGACACGACTGAGCGACTTCACTTTCACTTTTCACTTTCACACGTTGGAGAAGGAAATGGCAACCCACTCCAGTGTTCTTGCCTGGAGAATCCCAGGGACGGGGGAACCTGGTGGGCTTCCGTCTATGGGGTCACACAGAGTCGGACACGACTGAAGTGACTTAGCAGCAGCAGCAGCAGGTTGGTCATAACTTTCCTTCCAAGGAGTAAGCGTCTTTTAATTTCATGGCTGCAAGGTGTGCTGTGATTCTTGGGGTCGCAAAGAGTTGGACATGACTGAGCGACTGAACTGAACTGAACTGAACTGTCCTGCAGGATAATTGTGAAGGCCTGAGGTGGGCAGATGTGTATAGATGGGATGTTCAGGGAAGGCCATTCTGCTAAGTGAAGATTGAGCGAGAATATTCCAGGCATTGGATAAAGCTAAAACAAAGATCTTGAAGTCAGGTATAGGTTGTAATTTTCAAGGGGCACGTGATAGATAGGTAAAGAGTGGAGGAGAGTTCTGAGATGAGGCTGGCATTAGGCAGTGTCAAAATGGTGATGGATCTTCTGTAACTCAGTGAGGAGTCTGGATTTTATTTAGTTATAGTGAGAACAAGAGAAAGTCTTAAGTGTATACCTAATTCTCCCATTACATAAATGTATATTCTGAGATTGTGGATGTTGAGTCATACTTAGCTAAAAATTTATTTCTCCTCCCTGTGTCCATAGCGATACCCTATTACTGTCTTTAGAAACTCATTTCTAACATTACTTCATTAAGTCAGGAATGAATGTTTTTCCCTGCTCATGAATTGAGGATTGCAATATTTCCAAAGGCCACTTTGAGAAATGAGAAGCAAATGCGGTAAACTTTAAGAGGAGGTAAAAATGTATTTGTAATCCCTTTTTGTTTGTTTGTTTTAGAAAATTCAGCATTTACAGACCATTTTTGTTACATGAGAATTCTGTAACAGTGGAAGTCAAATTCCTATTTTTGTGATAAGATGTGAAGATTTATGATTTCCTTTTAAAATTCTCCTTCATATTATAAATCAAAGTATAGCACAGATAGACTCATCATGGAAATACAGATTTTACTTTATACTGAGGTAAAGGAGCCTCTAAATATCTCCTCAAAATGGAATAGAGAGAAGGGAAGCTCAAACTGAAGTGCACTGATATTCTTTCATAAGAGTTTCATTCGATTTAATATGGGATGCCAGTAACTATTAAAAGATAATTGGGAAGTTGATTGGGCTACTATTAAAGTGAAGGTCACTGACAGTGAGGTAAAACTTGTCTGTAATGATAGATAGTGTCTAATTCAGTCCAATGTTTCCCTTCAAAATGTGGAAAAGTCACTTATTACATTTAAGTGCTGATATACTGGTTTGAACCAAAGAAAAGTAAAAATAGTGCAGGAGAAGTCGTTTAATGTCTCTGAGTTTCTGTTTCCTCACCTACGAAAATAAAATGGAAGCAAATGACTTCTAAAAAGGGTAGAATTCTGAAATTTTTTATTCTATGCAATCATCCCTGGTAATTATTATGTAAATAAGGAAAGAAGAGAGTGTTTATGACTTTATAATCAATTTTTGAATAAAGGATGATGAAAAGGGACAGAATAGATAAACTTTAAGATGAAAGGCTCTTGAAGGATGGATTGGTTTTAAATAATCTTTCTTTTGTAAATAATAAGGTATCTTAAAACTTGCATTTCCCTCCTGAACCTCCGAATTAAGTGGAAAATAGATTCTATAAACATCCCCTAATGTTGCCCAATTCAAAAGCAGTTTCTGGAAAGAAAACTCTGCATGTGTTATTGCCGCCTGCATGTGTTTTCACACTTTTATAACCCAAAGTTAGTTTTGTGAATTAGTCATGGTATTAAGTCATTGCACTGTTTCTTGTCTCTCTTCTGGTCATCAAGTTCTCAGTAATCCAAAGGCACATTGAAAATAAAAGAGCAGTTCAAAGTTGAGAAGGGAATGAGAATTCAATCGGGTGACAATACTTCTCTTGGGTTTGGGTTTGTATGTTGATGTTTATTAGCTTCCCTGTTGGCTCAGATGGTAAAGAATCCTCCTGCAGTGTGGAAGACCTGGGTTCAATCCCTGGGTTGGGAAGATCCCTTGGAGGAGGGCATGGCAACCCACTCCAGTTTTCTTGCCTGGAAAATCCACATGGACAGAGGAGCCTGCCAGGTTACAGTCCTTGGGGTTGCAAAAGTCAGACATGACTGAGTGACTAAGCAGCACACATGTTTATACAGAAAGCTTGAGTATTACAAGGCAAGTTGATGTCTTATGTGAAGCATATATTCAGAATTTACTTGGGGTTGACAGATGTACAGAGTAAATGCAAGTGGTTTAGTTGCTATAAGTTTATCATTGATAGATATCTGAAGCAAATTAAATTTTATCATCACTGTTAAGTAAAATTTAGTATCTCAATGTTAAAAGTAAAATTCAGGAGATTTATTTTTAAGCATGTGTTTAATTTTTTAAAGCAAATTAAGAAATGGAGAACTTATTTTCAAGAAAATTAAAAATATTTCCTGTAGATTGTAAAGAAATTAAGGATATATCCAAGTGCTTTAGTTTTTCAAGACATAATCAAAGACCTTTCTATCTTCTCTCTAAATACTTTGATCGGTCAGCATCTCTACGTCTGTGATTCCTTTCAGTGATGTCTTTGGCCCAGGCCTCTCCACCAAGACGTAGACTCCTCTGTGACCCTGTTTACTCAGCATTTGCCTGTGGATATGTCATCAGAATCTTAATTCAGTATAGTAAAAACTAAACTCTTACCCATCCTTTGCTACCTGATTCTCTTCTAGCTTCTTATCAGAAGAAATGATACCTCACTGACCCAGCAGCACAAACCAGAAACCTTGTTCTCATCCTTAACTCTGTCACATTTAATCTATTACCATCTTCCGCTTGTTTTTTTTTTTAAATACTCATATAATCTTTGAATCTTTGTAACTAATTTCTTGCTCTGAGCTACCCTTATCTCTCATCCAGACTGCTGTACAGCCCCCAACTCATCCCTTCACATCCATTCTTGTTAACTTTCAATACCTAGTCAGGAGCCAGGGAGAAATTTTTGAAAGGCAAATATGATTATTCACTCTCCTTCTGAAAACCCTGCCAAAATTTCCCATTGTCTACTAGGAAAGGGTCAAAATGCTTAATCCTTAATCAGTGCTTAATACTTAATCAATGATCTGGCCACTGCCTGGTTCACCAGACTTACCTTGATGGAGCCTTCACTTTCACTTTTTGGCTCTTAGCCATCTTGACCTGTGAATTTCTAAAATGTACTGTATTCTCTTCTCTAAAGCCTCAGGGCCTTCATAAATGCTATTTTCTTTGCTTGCTGCTGCTGCTGAGTCACTTCAGTCGTGTCCGACTCTGTGTGACCCCTTAGACGGAAGCCCAACAGGCTCCCCCGTCCCTGGGATTCTCCAGGCAAGAACACTGGAGTGGGTTGCCATTCCCTTCTCCAATGTGTGAAAGTGAAAAGTGAAAGTGAAGTCGCTCAGTCGTGTCCGACCCTTAGCGATCCCACGGACTTCAGCCTACCAGCCTCCTTCATCCATGGGATTTTCTAGGCAAGAGTATTGGAGTGGCTTGCCATTGCCTTCTCCGATTTTCTTTGCTTAGAACACTCTTATCTGTTCTTTTTTAATTAACTTTCATTAGTCCCTCATGAGCAGTTAACTTCTATTTAAAACACTGCCCAAATATAATTTCCACAGGGAAGCCTGTTTTGATCTTTTAGAAAAGGTCACATCTCCTTAGTAAATATTCTGTTATTCTGTACCATTTCTTTTTCATTCATTCATTCTTTCAGGAATTATTGGGTGTCAACAATGTCACGTATTCTTCTAAAACCTGGAGGTGGAATGAGAGGAGACTAACCAGTCATAGGAAAAAACAGAGAAGTAATTTCATTATCTAGATGAAGATTAGAAAGAAAATTAAACAAACTATTGTGTTAGGATGACTTGAAAGAGGTGCTTTGGATAGGATGTTTGCATTCAATTTCATGAATGTTAGTTTGTTTAATGTTTGTCTTCTCTGTAAGAACACAAGTGCCCAAGAACTGGGACTTCATTGCCCTTGCTCGCAGTATCCACAGCACTTGCTTGGTACACTGCTCAGCACATGGCAGATGCAATAAGCATTGCTGAGTGAATGAACTAACCTACGTGTTAGTGTCTTGGGGTTGCCATCACAAAGTATACAGACTAGGTGGCTTAAAACAGAGATATTTATTCTATCAGAGACTAGAAAGCTAAAACCAAAATGTTAGCAATGCCTGACTTCCTCTGAAGTCTGAAGAAGAATCCTTCCTCACCTCTTCCTAGTTTCTGGTATTTGTCGGCAGTTCTTGGCATTCCTTGGCTTTAAGCTGCATCACTCCAGTCTCTTCCTTCTTCATTACACCACCTTCTCTTTGGATCTATCTGCTGTATCTCTGTGTTCAAATTTCCCTCTTCTTATCAGGATACCCTAATTACCACTGTCATCCAGGATGAGCTCATCATTTGATAACATCTGCAAAGTAAATGCAGGAGACATATTTCCAAGTAAAGTGATATTTATAGGTATGTGGATGGAGGTTACCACTACATCTTTTGGGAGGACAAACTTCAACCCACACAATACCTACAACTAAAAGTTAAAGGAAAATTAAAAAGTTAATATTTTAAAAGTTTATACAGTTTTTAAGGCTTATTTTTAAGTAAGTTGTATATGATGTACAGAATTTCCCAGGTGGTGCTAGTAATAAAGAACCCACGTGCCAATGCAGGAGACATAAGAGACATGGGTTCAATCCCTAAGTCGGGAATATGCCTTGAAGGAGGATGTGGCAACCCACACCAGTATCCTTGACTGAAAAATCCCATGGACAGCGGAGTCTGGTGGGCTACAGTCCATGGGGTTGCAAAGAAGCAGACACAACTTAGCCCAGACATATATGATGTACAAATATTTGAGAAGGCATTCCTATTTTACTTTGAGTAAGCATGATAAATTATGTTTTATTTGTATAGACTATTGGTTGAGTCATAACCACACCAATATCTGTGCCATCCTAAAAAATCAATACCATGATGTGAACCAAATTCATCTCATATTCTCTTTTCCCTTAGCAGAGAAGCACTTACTTCTTCATATATTAAAAATAAATGAATGTGGAAGGATATTCATGACTCTTGCATCATAAAATTTCATCCTGACATTCTTGCAAAGACTGTGTGTGGAGTGTTGACATCTTTTTGTTATAAAATGACAGTTTTAGTACAAGTTGTTCTCACTGTGACCAAGCAGGAAGAGCAAACAAAAGAAAAAGAATATGTTACAGTACTACCCACACATGAAGTGAACCTGTCAGGCAACAGAATGGCAGAAGTACTTTCTAAAAAGGTGGAGAAGCTCTTTTGTCTGTGATGGGGAGAGGGGAGATGACTAATATTGTCTGCTTTATGCTCTCTGTCTTAGGAAAGTATTCCTGGTTTTCCCACCGAATGCCATCTTGCCCTCTCTTGGATTCCATTGCACATTGTTTTTAGTTTTCTCAAATGACCCTGACCTCAGATTTATTGCTCACACTGCTCTAAGTACTTTACGTTAATTAGCTCAATTAGTCTTCATAACAATCTGTGTTCTCATTGCACAGATGAGGGACTGAAGCACAGAGAAATTACGTGACTTGTTAGGTTAGAGTCACAATTCAACCCAGTTTAACTCTTGGATCTTTGTTCCTACTCATCATACTATACTGCCTGTGTTGTTAGTGAATGTTAAACTTATTTTATACCCCTGCAGACTGTAAGCTTCTGAAGACGGTCACTATGCCTTATTTTATATTTGCATCTGACATAAAACCTAGCTCAGTATCTTGTGTGTAACAGATACTCAATAAATGTTTGAAAATAAATTGAAGTTAGACCGTGGTTTGTACAAGTCTATCCCGTGTCTGGGGCTCTGAGTTCCAAAGCACAGTTTGCTTGAGAAGATGTTCATTCAAAAAGAAATTATTTATTTGACTACACCAGGTCTTAGTTGTGGCATACAGGGTCTTTGATCTGTGTTGCAGCATGTGGGATCTTTAGTTTTTCCATGTGGGGTCTTAGTTCCCTGGCCATGGATCAGTCTCAGGCCCCCTGCATTGGGAGTGAGGAGTCTGAACCACTGGACCACTGAGGAAGTCCAGTTTTGATGCTTCTAGCTCCAGGTGCTTCGTTCTTTCACTCTCTCCCCCCAGTGCCGACTGAACAGCTATAAAAATGTGCACTTAGGTTGAGATCCTAAATGTTTTCACTGAGGATAGCTTAAAATGTTGTCCTCTTTAAAAATATTTGTATTATTCAGGAATCAATCACTCTAGTCTGCCATCAGTCAGTAGATGGGGGAGGTATTTAAGCAGTAGCACTCCCCCTAAGCTACAAAAATTGAACCAATTTTCATGTAAAATATCATTTTATAAGTCTGTTGGTAACTTTTGCACTTGTTTGCACTCTCTTAATGTATAAATATTCACATGTGTGCATGCTAAGTTGCTTCAGTTGTGTCCAACTCAGCGACCCTATGGACTGTAGCCTGCCAGGCTCCTCTGTCCATGGGATTCCCCAGGCAAGAACACTGGAGTGGGTTGCCATTCCTTCTCCAGGGGATCTTCCCACCCTAGGGCTCAAACCCACATCTCTTATGTCTCCTGCATTGGCAGATGGGTTCTTTACCACTAGGGCCACCTGGGAAGCCCTATGTATAAAAATAATATTAATAGTAAATAAAAATTTTAATCTTCAGTTTTGAATTTGGCAGTTCTAAAATAATGTAGCCATGTTTGTATTCATTGTATTATCTGAGAATTTAAATGAATCTTGCCTTTTTACTATGTGATATGTGTATCACAAGCCTGTGGGCAATAGATGAGCTTTAAGAAAGCTGCTGCTGCTGCTGCTGCTAAGTCACTTCAGTCGTGTCCGACTCTGTGTGACCCCATAGACGGCAGCCCACCAGGCTCCCCCGTCCCTGGGATTCTCCAGGCAAGAACACTGGAGTGGGTTGCCATTTCCTTCTCCAATGTGTGAAAGTGAAAAGTGAAAGTGAAGTCGCTCAGTCATGTCTGACTCGTAGCGACCCCATGGACTGCAGCCCACCAGGCTTCTCCGTCCATGGGATTTTCCAGGCAAGAGTACTGGAGTGGCTTGCCATTGCCTTCTCCTTAAGAAAGCTAAGAATCAATAAAATAAGAATGTTAATAAACCTTGTAGCACATAAATATTTGGATTCATTTAGTATTTATTAATTTTAGATGAAACTACACTAGAAAACCTTTGTTACTTGAAGGTTGTAATTAAGTGAATAATATATTCAAATTCAATACAAAACAGCTTTTTCCACATCTTTCTACTGACAATTCTTTAGTAAGAAACTTCAAGGAACTGAAGACTTAAAAAGTAATGATAAAATATGCAAATATAACATTTTATAATTCTTTGTGAAGAATTAAAATTTAAAATGATATGTCCAAATGGATTCTCTTCGACAGCTCCTTATTATCTTCTTAATCTATTCTGGCATTTGTGATTTCATCATTATCTTAAGAAAGTGCACTTGTCTCTTAACCTTCTTTATTGTTCTGTTCCATTTGTATACTTGAAAATTCCATCTTAGTTTCTGTTAAAATACATGCACTCTAAATTATTCCTTTCTCTTTCTCTGTAGAATATTCCTCTTTCTTTTAAGAATCTCTTCAGTGTCTGACCTGAGGTTTATCTATGTGTAAAGACTTTATTTTGAGAGTCACTTTTTTGTACTACCATCAATTATCTATGAAAATAAACATCAGTATGATTATGGAAAAAGTGAACTTGTTTTCTGTAGGGTTTTTTTTTTTGTTGTGGTTTCCTTTGGAATTTGGGTTTGTTTTTAGCATTGACTTATGTATTAGTTTTCTAGAGCTTGTTAAAAAACAAAATTCAACTGAGTAAATTTGAAGATCTAATTGGGTTTATTCAATGCTTCATGAATCAGACAACATCCCATCTAGCAAATAGAAAGGAAATTCCAAACAGCTGCAAAGAAGGAAAGTCTTTTAAAGTCAGAAATGGGTGGGATAGGACATCATAAATAAAGTAAAGGATTATTTCTGATAAGATCACCTTCCTTTGGGAGATAGGCAGGGGTCTATCAGGCAGAGTCTGTCACTGGTGCTGACCAAGAAGTTTCAAGATGACTGGTTAAGATGGCATTCCTAGGAGAGACTGAAACTGTAGTTAGATTAGGTTTTAAGTGTTGTTTTGCTGACTTGGGGCTTAGCACAATTTACCCCATTGAGGGCCTGTTGTCTCTTTTTTGACTGGAGGCTATGACAAACTACCACACACTGGATGTTTGTACAATAGGAACTTATTGTCTTGCAATTCTGGAGGCTAGAAGTCCAAAATCAAGGCACTTGTAGAATTGGTTTCCTCAGAGAGTGGTTCCAAGCCTCTCATCTAGCTTCTGATGGTTTTCTGGCCATCTCTGGTGTTCCCTGTCTGTATTCCCATCACTCTGATCTCCATCTGTTACTTACACAGGTTCTGGGATTCTTTAATCAATAGAAATTGATGAGGCCAGATGATAAATTCAGGCAAGGCTTTAATGAGACTCATGCTACAACACAAGGGAGTGAAAACAAGCGACAGGTGCTCCTTGGTTTCTCCCTGAGTCAGGGACAAGGTGGTTCTTTAAATGAGGTGATGGTAGGGGTGGATCAGTGAGTTGGGCGTAGGGGGTGGCTTTAGGAGTTCTGCTCACCCCCTCTGGTGGTGCTGTTTGCAGGGTGCATGCTCAGAACCCTGCTTTTTCTCCCAGCACCTCAGAAGTGGCATTTGTTTTCTGGCCTTTTTGTATCATATTGTTCACTGTTTGACCCAACTGTGCATACGAGCAGTTATTTTTAGTCCCTTATTGTATTTGTATTTTGTTGCTCTAGGAGACATTTGTCCAGGCGCAAGCACTGCAGCAAAAGGGTCCCAGGTCCAAGCCTATCGTACCTTCATGTGCACCTGGCCTTTATTTCTGTGGGTGTGTCTCTGTGTTCAAATGTCTCCTTTTTGTAAGGATAGTCATATTGGATTAGGGCTCACTTTACTGACATCATGTGATGTTGTGATGTATAATAAGAAATATATATTTGTTCTTTGTCACCATTTCCTACAGAGATCTCCTAAAAACCTTGGAATTTCCGGAGTGTAATTAAGGTGAATTTTATTATGTTAATGAGGTAACTTTTAGAAAGCATTTAAGGAATGGGGGCTGGTTGCCAGTGGTGTCAGACATGATTAGAGGATTGAAACTGTCAGTCCCATCCCTCAACTTCCAGGGAGGGGAGAGGGGCTGGAGGTTGAATCAATCACCAAAACCAATGAATAAATCAATCATGCCTATGGAATAAGTGGCTTCCCTGGTGGCTCAGAGGTTAAAGCGTCTGCCTCCAATGCGGGAGACCCGGGTTCGATCCCTGGGTCGGGAAGATCCCCTGGAGAAGGAAACGGTAACCCACTCCGGTATTCTTGCCTGGAGAATCCCATGGACGGAGAAGCCTGGTAGGCTACAGTCCACGGGGTCGCAAAGAGTCGGACACGACTGAGCGACTGAACGGAACGGAAAAGCCGAAAGGGTTCAGGTTGGTGAACACGTGATGAGGGCATGGAAACTCCATTCCTTTTTCTCATGCCTTGCCTTCTGCATTTCTTTTGTCAGGTCCTTCTTGAGTTATATATTTTATAATATAAATAACAGGCAATCTAATGGGTTGATTTGGTCTTTTCTATAAGATGGCTCTAGGAGCACTTAGTTGTCTTTAACTTCATTCGAAACAATTTTGTTAGAGTATACTGTGACAAGTGTCACATCAGCATGCATTTAAAAAGAACATCAAAATTGGTGAATTTTTGTGTAGCCATTTTAATATTGAAGATGCAAGATAAAAGCAACATTTTTGGTGTCTTATGCTTTATTACTTCAAAAAAGGTAAAAATGTACTTGAAAAAAAGATTTGTACAGTGTGTGGAGAAAGTTCTGTGACTGATAAAATGTGTCAAAGTGGTTTGTGAAGTTTCATGCTGGAGATTTCTTGCTGGATGATGCTCCATGGTCAGGTAGAACAGTTGAAGTTGATAGTGATCAAATCAAGATGGACAATCATCAGTGTTATACTATGTGGGAGATAGCTGACATACTCAAAATATCCAGATCAAGTGTTGAAAATCATTTGTACCAGCTTGGTTATGTTCATTTCTTTGAGGTTTGGGTTCCACATAAGTTAAGTGAAAAAACCTCTTGACTGTATTTCCTCATGTAATTCTGTACTGAAATGTAATGAAAACATTTCAGTTTTAAAACAAATTGTGACAAGCAATGAAAAGTAGATACTGTATAATAATGTGGAATGGAAGAGATCATGGAGCAAGTGAAATGAAACTCCACCAACCACATCAAAGGCCAGTCTTCATTCAAAGAAGGTGATGTTGTATTTATGGTGTTACTGGAAGGGAGTCCTGTATTATGAGCTCTTTATTGCTCCCAGATCAACTGAAGACAGTGCTTGACCCAAAGGGTTCAGAATTATTTAACAGAAAATGCATAATCTTCCATCAGGACAACCCAATACCAAATGCTTCTTTGATGACCAGGCAAAAAAATGTTACAGCTTCCCTGATAAGTTCTGATTTCTCTGCTGTATTCACCAGGCACTGTACCTTCAGATTTGTCTTTACAAAATTCTCTCCATGGAAAAAAAATTCAATTCCATGGAAGACTGTAAAAGGCACCTGAAACAGCTCTTTGCTCAAAAAGGTAAAAAGTTTCGGGAAGACGGAATTATGAAGTCGCCTGAAAAATGGCAGAAGGTAGTGAAACAAAAAGGTGAATCCATTGTTTGATAAACTTCTCTGTGAAACTGAAAAACGCATCTTTTATTTTTACTTTAAAAGTAAAGGAACATTTTGGCCAACCCAACAGGAAGTGACATGGAGGGAGTCTTATGATCCTCCAATTTATAGCGAGTTGTTCAGAAGCACAGGTAATCCAGGCTTGTGACCAGGATCTGAAGTGGTAGTGCAGTCTTCAGTCTTACAAGACTGATCTCTTAACTTGTGGAATCTGGGGTCTACCCAGAGATAGTGTAAGAATTGAGTGTGAGAATTGAGTTGAATTATAAGCCATCCACCTAGTGTCCAAGAATTGCTTTTTGATGTGGGAAACACCTTCTTCCTGTGCTATTCTCCACATATTGGAATTGATACCAGAATCTGTGTACCTCAAATTGATCATCTGCAAAGACTGTATTTCCATGTTTTCTTTTTCCATTGCTGAAAAATCTAAGGATTAAAAATGTAAAAGTTATTAGAGATAGGCAAGTGTATCATTTAAGATATTTGTGGCTACAAGGAACTGAACACCCGGAAAGTGTCTTACACAAAAACTTGGGAGAGATATGCAGAAGGGTGATTGAAGGTCTGGTTAGTTCATTGGCTGAGCAATGTGGAGAACTCAAGCTCTTTCTGTCTTTTCACTCTGTCATTCTCAGCATGCTGGTTGTCTTTGTCAGGTCTCTTCAGGGTCATATGCTTGTGACCTCCATAAGGAAGGTGGAAAACTGCATATGTGGTCTTAATGGTGCCTATATAGGGAATCAGGAACTGCCTGTAGGGGGAAAGAGTAGCGGTGAATGACTGTTTGGCCGTGTCCATCATAGGAGAGATGCTGTTAATTTTCTATGCATGCCACCTTCAGTTCAGTTCAGTTCAGTTCAGTCGCTCAGTCGTGTCCGACTCTCCGCGACCCCATGAATCACAGCACGCCAGGCCTCCCTGTCCATCACCAACTCCCGGAGTACACTCAAACTCATGTCCACAGAGTCGGTGATGCCATCCAGCCATCTCATTCTCCGTCGTCCCCTTCTCCTCCCGCCCCCAACCTTTCCCAGCATCAGAGTCTTTTCCAGTGAGTCAACTCGTCGCATGAGGATTATGGAGGCTATTAATAGGAAGGCTCCTTTTTAAAGTTAAAGATAGATAATTCATATAGTCTGACATAAAATCATTAGTGAGAAAGGTGAGAAGAAGGAGGCTTCATGGTGTGTTTGGATCTGCAGTGGCTGGAGGTACTTCTAATGTGCTTTCTCTGCACAAATATGTAAAGAGGATACTAAGGTTCTGAGGTTTTCCTGGTTGGCAGGAGAATCTACATGTGTTTGTGTGTGTGCACATGCATGTACATGGATATATCTTCAAATAATGTAAAGCTAATGAGGTCATTATGCAACTCCAATGATTAATAAAAACTGTAACAGATTAGTATAAATTATAATAGAAGTGTATATGACTTTATGAAACTCTCCAAAACATTTTGCAAGCTTTGGTGTTATACAAGTTTCAGATTTAGTGGGTTACTTTCCAGATAGAAGAAGAGAGGCTCATTAGCAAAACAGTTTGTTAACAAAAGAGTCCCTTTCTCTTTACTCTTAAGTGTGAGGCTAATACAACAGCAAGGAGCTGTATGTTAGGATGAAAAACACGGCATGATCAAATTTAATTGTGAATACCATGTTTCTCATTAAGTTTAGGCCACTGCCACAATCCCAGATTCAGCATCCATTAATGCTTTCTACCTAAATAAATTTTTACTGTGATGGTCACATTCATTTTTTTTTTTTTTTTTGCAAGCCACACTTCACAGGAAATTTAGCTAAAGTGGAGATGTTTGCAGTAGAGTGACTAGGACCATAAAACGACAGAAAACATTCAAACAAAATGGTATTACTTTTATACTGCAGCCCAAACTGCCACAAACTTAGTGGCGCAAAACAACACTGTATAGTCATCAAGGAGTGTGTCATCTGTATGTCAGTCTGTATAATCATCTTGGCATGGAGTGAACCTAGTCTACTGCGATGTTTCTCAACCCTGGCTGCATATTAGAATCACCTTGGGAGCTTTGACAATATACTGATTCTAAATCAGAGTCGCTCAGGGTTAGGCCCCAGGCACTGTGATTTCTTTTAATGCTTTATTATCAGTAAATATCCCAGGTAAAAGTATTTAGTTTGGGTGCCATCATAATGGAATGAATAATCTGAAGGTGAAATGGACCATTTTGGAAGATGATGAATTCTCCTTCAGTCAACATGTTTCAGTAAAAGTACTATAGCTGCGTGGCAAGAATGTCAGAGGGAATTTGAGAATGGATACTTGGTTGGACTGGAAGACCTTCAACATATCTTTTGACCTTGCAAGTCTATGAGTCTATGATACGGGTATTTAATAAGTGTTAACCATGGCTGGAAACCCACTCCAGTGTTCTTGCCTGGAGAATACCAGGGACAGGGGAGCCTGGTGGGCTGCCGTCTATGGGGTCGCACAGAGTTGGACACGACTGAAGCGACTTAGCAGCAGTAGCAGCAGCAAACATGACTTATAATAAGTCAACCAGAAGGCTTTCAAATTTTGATGTTTTCTTGACTTCCATACTCCATATAAATGTCTTTTGAAAAATGGGTATGTTGGGCTCTGGAAGGTATTGTAATGCTAGACTCAATGAGGAGAGCTAGAGAGATGTATGTGCTAGAGAAGAGAAGCTGTAGAGACTTTACTGGAAAGAAGAACTAAGAATAATTCAGGGCCATTACCTATTTAATAGCAGTTTCCACATTTCTCTTGCTTTATTTACTCTCACCTTGGTTATAATAATTTCTATTTTTAAAAATGTGAGTTTAATGTGATGGTTGAGTAGTATCAATTTCTTTTCAACTTGGATCCTGAATCCATTTCATTTACTTGATTTCTGTTTTACTTACTGTTCAGGTTGCTTTTATATTTTCAGCACTCTTGCCTTTATATATCTTCTTTTCATTCAATTTCCCTTGTCTGTTTCCTTTATGAAATTTTAATTTCTTTCTCAGCTTCTTCATCTTCATTACTTTAAACCAGCAGTTATTTGCAGTTTTTATACAGGTAAGGTTGGCTCGTTGATTGCCTATCATCTGCTGAGTCAGCACACTCTAATACATATTACTTGTTAAATAATGTAGGCTTTTCCAGTCCTTTAATTTGGATTTAAACATACTTGAAATATATAATGCAGATTTTAGAAATTTAAATATAGTAGGTGATGAAATGTTACATTTTGGAAAGTGGTGGTTGTGAATACACATTAAAGGTGTGTGGAAAAGCTCTTAGATTATTCTGCAGCTAGGCAGCTTCCAGCCCAACTCTATTTGTATCATGTTGAAACAAATTACAGGGTTGATGAGTGATGTCATTTAAGAAGTACAATGGGTTGACAACTTTATACATATAATTAACACAAATTACCAAGCAGTAGTGGTGGTTATTTTGTAATGCTTTCCCTACTTTGCACATCTGTTTCCACAGAATGCAGACAGCAGAGTCTTTGAAGGGACCATTCAGCATTCTAATGACTGATTCTCAGCAAAGTGTTGTCTGACCTCGGACTCTGCATTTGTATTTTGAAGAAGCTTCAGAATAAGTTTCAAGTTATTGGGAAGAAAAGCATAATCTCCATTTACTTCAAAGTATATTAATTTCAGTTCTGACATGTCCTGACAGTTACCAGTTAAATTAAAAGTTCACAGAAGATACAGACTAGAATGGGAAATTTTTAGGAGCACGTTACATGTGTTTCATTTCCTTATTAATGTTCCATGGTTATTGTTTAAGATCAGATGGTAGTCAGAGGGATGAGAAGACACACATGTTCTTCATTTGCTGAGAAAGTTAAGATAACCTTGAGTATGAAATAAAGCAAAGTACAATTAGAAAGCAATTCAAATTGACTCGAACTGGAGTTAGTTACATATTTTTATCACTTTAATTGCCTTCAGTTTTGTAAATTTTGCTAATCTGAAATTTGCAAAAAGTACATTATTTTTTATCATTATATTATACTTTTCCAAAAAATATTATGAAAATGAGTTCTCCTGAAAGTTTCCTCTGTACTAAATCTCTCTAGGCTTTATTTTTGATGGCATCTTCACTAATGTCTCCTAAAATTATAGGTCCAACTTAGGCATCTCTCCAAATAACAGGAGTATATATGCAATAACCTATCTACTATCTTCACTTTCAATTGACATTCACCAGATATTTACTAAGCAGCTACTGTGTGCTAAGGGCTTCCCAGAAAGCTCTAGTGGTAAAGAACCCACTGGCCAATGCAGTAAATATAAAGGACATGGGTTTGATCCTGGGTTGGAAAGATCCCCTGGAGAAGGACATGGCAATTAACTCCAGTATTCTTGCCTGGAGAATCCTAAGGATAGAGGAGCCTGGGCAGCTATAGTCCATAGGGTCACAAAGAGTTGGACACCATTGAAGCAACTTCAATGGTGTGCTAAGCACTGTTCTAGCCTCTGGGAATAATACCGCAGGAAACAAAACAGAGAAAAATCTTGCCTTCATGAAGCTTTAATTCTATTAAGAGAAACAATGAAATAAATAGGGAAAATACATAGGCTGTTAGATGATGTAGAGAAAATTCTGGGAAAGACGATAGAAAATATGTTCATGGGATGATTTGCAGTTTTAAAAGAGATAGTGTCCCAAAGACTGTTCTATACATCTGTGTCTCTTTTGCTGTCTCGTATACAGGGTTATCATTTGCATCTTTCTAAATTCCACATATATGCGTTAGTATATTGTATTGGTGTTTTTCTTTCTGGCTTACTTCACTCTGTATAATAGGCTCTGGTTTCATCCACCTCATTAGAACTGGTTCAAATGCATTCTTTTAATGGCTGAGTAATACTCCATTGTGTATATGTACCAAAGCTTTCTTATCCATTCGTCTGCAGATGGACATCTAGGTTGCTTCCATGTCCTGGCCATTATAAACAGTGCTGCAATGAACATTGGAGTACATGTGTCTCTTTCAATTCTGGTTTCCCCAGTGTGTATGCCCAGGAGTGCGATTGCTGGATCATATGGCAGTTCTATTTCCAGTTTTTTGAGGAATCTCCACACTGTTCTCCATAGTGGCTGTACTAGTTTGCATTCCCACCAACAGTGTAAGAGGGTTCCCTTCTCTCCACACCCTCTCCAGCACTTATTGCATGTAGACTTTTGGATAGCAGCCATTCTGACTGGTGGGAAATGGTATCTCATTGTGGTTTTGATTTGCATTTCTCTGATTAGGAGGGATGTTGAGCATTTTTTCATGTGTTTGTTAGCCATCTTTATGTCTTCTTTGGAGAAATGTGTGTTTAGTTCTTTGGCCCATTTTTTGATGGGGTCATTTATTTTTCTGGAATTGAGCTGCTTGTATAATTTGGAGATTAATCCTTTATCAGTTGCTTCATTTGCTATTATTTCCTCCCATTCTGAAGGCTGTCTTTTCACCTTGCTTATAGTTTCCTTTGCTGTGCAGAAGCTTTTGATTTTAATTAGGTCCCATTTGTTTATTTTTGCTTTTATTTCCAATATTTTGGGAGGTGGGTCTTAGAGGATCCTGCTGTGATTTATGTCAGAGAGTGTTTTGCCTACATTCTCCTCTAGGAGTTTTATAGTTTCTGGTCTTACATTTAGCTCTCTAATCCATTTTGAGTTTATTTTGGTATATGGTGTGTTAGGAAGTGTTCTAGTTTCATTCTTTTACAAGTGGCTGACCAGTTTTCCCAGCACCACTTGTTAAAGAGACTGTCTTTTCTCCATTTTATATTCTTGCCTCCTTTGTCAAAGATAAGGTGTCCATAGGTGCGTGGATTTATCTCTGGGCTTTCTATTTTGTTCCATTGATCAATATTTCTGTCTTTATGCCAGTACCATACTGTCTTGATGACTGTGGCTTTGTAGTAGAGCCTGAAGTCTGGCAGGTTAATTCCCCCAGTTCTATTTTTCTTCCAAGATTGCTTTGGCTATTCAAGGTTTTTTGTATTTCCATACAAATTGTGAGATTATTTGTTCTAGTTCTGTGAAAAATATCATTGGTAGCTTGATAGGGATTGCATTGAATGTATAAATTACTTTGGGTAGTATACTCATTTTGACAATATTTATTCTTCCAATCCACGAACACGGTATATTTCTCCATCTACTCTGTGGGAGAGGGTGAGGGTGGGATGGTTTGGGAGAATGGCATTGAAACATGTATATTATCATATGTGAAACGAATCGCCAGTTCAGGGTTGATGCATGTTATAGGATGCTTGGGGCTGGAATGCGGGGATGACCCAGAGGGAGGATAAGGGGATAATGGGAGGAGGGAGGTGGGAGGGGGCTTCAGGAAGGGGAACTCATGTACACCCGGGGCGGATTCATGTCAATGTATGGCAAAACCAACCAATATAATATTGTAAAATAATTAGCCTCCAAAAAAAATAAAAATTTAAAAAAATTTAAAAAGACTTGATGGAGTGAATAAGGGCACAGCAAGCTGCCAATGCACCTCTGTTAGAAATAAGCAAAAATTGGAGAATCTTTTCAAACTTGCCCTTGGGTACATTTTTGTTGATTATTTATGATGGCAATGCAGAAACTGAATATTCATTACTCAAAAAGTACCTTCAATAGGAATTTTTATTCTCCTATAATTATCTCCTACAGTCAGAAAACCCGCTTTTCTAAAAATAATTTTAAGCCTAGTAAATCACATATATATGATTTATATATATATAAATCAGGAGATAGACAACTTCCATGCAATCTCCTACTAGGATATGTTACATGATGGAGGGCAGGTCATTAATGTTTGTGTTTGAATTCACAATTTACCTGTGTTTTTTTCTGTTCGGCCTTTTTCTCCAATTTTCTAAGCATCCATTGTGCTTTTTAAATTTTTTAACTTTTTCTGTCTGCCCTTTAGGATAAAATAACCTAGTATTTTACTAGGTGCTCTTTGAATATTCTCATTCTATTGTATCATCAGTTCAGTTCAGTCGCTCAGTCATGTCTGACTCTTTGAGACCCCACGAATCACAGCACGCCAGGCCTCCCTTCTATCACCAACTCCTGGAGTTCACTCAAACTCATGTCCATCGAGTTGGTGATGCCATCCAGCCATCTCACTCTCTGTCGTCCCCTTCTCCTCCAGCCCCCAATCCCTCCCAGCGTAAGGGTCTTTTCCAATAAGTTAACTCTTTGCATGAGGTGACCAAAGTATTGGAGTTTTAGCTTTAGCATCAGTCCCTCCAATGAACACCCAGGATTGATCTCCTTTAGAATGGACTGTTTGGATCTCCTTGCAGTCCAAAGGACTCTCAAGAGTCTTCTCCAACACCACAGTTCAAAAACATCAATTCTTCGGCGATCAGCTTTCTTCACAGTCCAACTCTCACATCCATACATGACCACTGGAAAAGCCATAGCCTTGACCAGATGGACCTTTGTTGATAAAGTAATGTCTGTACTTTTTAATATGCTATCTAGGTTGGTCATAACTTTCCTTCCAAGGAGTAAGCGTCTTTTAATTTCATGGCTGCAATCAGCATCCATAGTGATTTTGGAGCCCAAAAAAAATAAAGTCTGTTTTGTATCATATGTCTTTTTATCATATCATTGTATCATATTCTTTTTTTTTATTTCTAAAAAAGAATTTTATTAAAAAAGCACAAATGCAAAGAAATGAACAGAGGAAAATTTATGCGTCGAACCTGGACTGGTCACTTATGATAATATACATGCTACAATTCCATTCTCCCCAATCATTCCACCTTCACCCTCTCCCACAGAGTCCCAAAGACTGTTCTAAATGCCTATGTCTCTTTTGCAGTCTCTTATACAGGGTTCAGGTTACCATTTTTCTAAATTCCATATATATGCGTTAATATACAGTATTGATGTTCTTCTTTCTGGCTTACTTCACTCTGTATAATTGGCTCCAATTTCATCCACCTCATTAAAATTAATTCAAATGCATTCTTTTTGATGGCTGAAAAATACTCCATTGTGTATATGTACCAAAGCTTTCTTATCCATTCATCTGCAGATGGACATCTAGGTTGCTTCCATGTCCTGGCTATTATAAACAGTGCTGCAATGAACATTGGAGTACATGTGTCTCTTTCAATTCTGGTTTCCTCGGTGTGTATGCCCAGGAGTGCGATCGCTGGATCATATGGCAGTTCTATTTCCAGTTTTCTGAGGAATCTCCACACTGTTCTCCATAGTGGCTGTACTAGTTTGCACTCCCACCAACAGTGTAAGAGGGTTCCCTTCTCTCCACACCCTCTCCAGCACTTATTGCATGTAGACTTTTGGATAGCAGCCATTCTGACTGGTGTGAAATGGTATCTCATTGTGGTTTTGATTTGCATTTCTCTGATGATGAGGGATGTTGAGCATTTTTTCATGTGTTTGTTAGCCATCTTTATGTCTTCTTTGGAGAAATGTCTGTTTAGTTCTTTGGCCCATTTTTTGATTGGGTCACTTAGTTTTCTGGAATTAAGCTGCAGGAGCTGCTTGTATAATTTGGAGATTAATCCTTTATCAGTTGCTTCATTTGCTATTATTTTCTCCCATTCTGAAGGCTGTCTTCTCACCTTGCTTAGAGTTTCCTTTGCTGTGCAGAAGCTTTTGATTTTAATTAGGTCACATTTGTTTATTTTTGCTTTTATTTCCAATATTCTGGGAGGTGGGTCTTGGAGGATCCTGCTGTGGTTTATGTCGGAGAGTGTTTTGCCTACGTTCTCCTCTAGGAGTTTTATAGTTTCTGGTCTTACATTTAGATCTTTAATCCATTTGAGTTTATTTTGGTGTATGGTGTTAGGAAGTGTTCTAGTTTCATTCTTTTACAAGTGGCTGACCAGTTTTCCCAGCACCACTTGTTAAAGAGACTGTCTTTTCTCCATTTTATATTCTTGCCTCCTTTGTCGAAGATAAGGTGTCCATAGGAGCGTGGGTTTATCTCTGGGCTTTCTATTTTGTTCCATTGATCTATATTTCTGTCTTTATGCCAGTACCATACTGTCTCGATGACTGTGGCTTTGTAATAGAGCCTGAAGTCCGGCAGGTTAATTCCCCCAGTTCCATTCTTCTTCCTCAAGATTGCTTTGGCTATTCGAGGTTTTTTGTATTTCCATACAAATTGTGAGATTATTTGTTCTAGTTCTGTGAAAAATATCGTTGGTAGCTTGATAGGGATTGCATTGAATGTATAAATTACTTTGGGTAGTATACTCATTTTCACAATATTTATTCTTCCAATCCATATTCTTATTAATAATGAACTCAACTTTCAGTAAACAAACTAAAAACCTACAGAAAAACTTAAAAAAAAAAATAAAAGAGATAGTGGTCAGTTCTCCAAAGAAAATATACAGATGGCCAGCAAGCACATGAAAAGATGTTCAATATTATTAGTTACTGCTGCTGCTGCTGCTAAGTCACTTCAGTCGTGTCCGACTCTGTGCGACCCCATAGACAGCAGCCTACCAGGCTCCCCTGTCCCTGGGATTCTCCATGCAAGAACACTGGAGTGGGTTGCCATTTCCTGCCCCAATGTGTGAAAGTGAAAAGTGAAAGTGAAGTCACTCAGTCATGTCTGACTCATAGCAATCCCATGGACTGCAGCCTACCAGGGTCCTCCATCCATGGGATTTTCTAGGCAAGAGTACTGGAGTGGCTTGCCATTGCCTTCTCCGTATTAGTTACTAGAGAAATGCAAATCAATACTGCAATGAGATTTGATTTACATTATCACCTCATGTGTCAGAATAACCATCATTAAAAAAATCTATAAATGATAAATACTGGAGGAGGTGGGGAGAAAAAAGAATCCCCCTACACTGTTGGTGGGAATGCAAATTGGTGCAGCCACCATGGAGAATGGTATGGTTGTTCCTTTAAAATCTAAAAATAGAGTTACCGTATGATCTTGCAATCCCACTCTTGGGCATATATCTGGAGAAAACTCTAATTTGAAAAGTTACATGCACCCCAATATTCATGGCAGCACTATTTACATTAGCCACACATGGAAGCAATATCTGGGCAAAATGTCCATCAACCGATGAATTGATAATGAAGATATAATATATACATATAATGTAATATTATCGGCCATATAAAAGAATGAGATAATGCCATTTGCAGGGACACGGATGGACCTAGACGTTATCACAAGACGTGAAGTAAGGCAGACAGAGAAAGACAACTATCACATAATATCACTTATGTGTGGGATCTAAATATGATACAAATGAATCTATTTAGAAAGCAGAAATAGACTCGCAGACATAGAAGACAAACTTATGGTTACCAAAGGGGATGGGGAGGGGAGAGCTAAATTAAAAGTTTGAGATTGACATATACACACTACTATATACAAGATAGGTGAACGTCAAGGACCTACTGTATAGCACAGGGAACTATACTCAGTATTTTGTAATAACTTATAATGGAAAATAATCTGAAAAGGAATATATATATATATATGGGCTTCCCTGGTTGCTCAGATGGTAAAGCATCTGCCTACAATGCGGGAGACCTGGGTTCAATTCCTGGGTCGGGAAGATCTCCTGGAGAAGGAAATGGCAACCCACTCCAACACCCTTGCCTGGAAAATCCCATAGACAGAGGAGCCTGGTAGGCTACAGTCCATGGGGTCGCAAAGAGTCGGACACGACTGAGCGACTTCACTCATATATATATATATATTGAGTATGTATAACTGAATCACTTCTCTGTATACTTAAAACCAATACACCATTGTAGATTAACTATACTTCAATAAAGGGCTTCACTGGTGGCTCAGTTGGTAAAGAATCTGCCTGCATTGCAGGGGACCGAGGTTCAATCCTTGGGTCAGGAAGAAGGGAACCCCTGGAGAAGGGAATGGCTACCCAACTCCAGTAATCTTGTCTGGAGAATTCCATGGACAGAGGAGCCTGGTGGGCTACAATCCATGGGGTCACAAACAGTTGGACATGACTAAGTGACTAACACTTTCACTTCAATTAAAAAAAAAAACAAAATAACTTTCTTATAACGTAGAAAAAAGAGGTGGTCAGGGAAAACCTTATAGATAAGGTGACGTTTGAGCCACATAAACATCTGCAGGAAGAGCATTCCAGGCAGAAAAAACAGCACGTGCCCGGGTCTGACTGAGTTGTTCTGGAAACATTAAGGACGCCAAGGAGACTGAAATGGAACAAGGGAGGAAGCCTGGGCTCAGAGGGGTAACATGGATCAGGTCATGGAAGATTTAGCAGGGACTTTCTTTTTACTTCAGGCAAGGTGGAAAAGCACTGAGGGTTTTGTGCAGAGTGACACATCAGACTTCTGTTGTAATGGGATCACCCCTTTGCATGCTGTTTGGGGCACAGACTAAGGGGAAGGATGATGGCAGAGAGAGCAATTAGGACACTGGTTTGGATGAAGGTAGTTGTGGGCAGACGTGGTAAGTGGGCAGACTTGGAATATATATTGAAGAGGAGTGGAAAGGACATATTAGACGATTGGATGTGGAATGTGAGAGAAATGATTCCAAGATTTTTGACCTGAGCATTCAGAATGATTCATCCAATTCTCATGGAAATGCTTTTATTCAATCTGGAAGAAAAACAAAATTTAGACTGTTATTATGAAATGTCTATAAGAAAAGTGAAGTCGCTTAGTTGTATCTGACTCTTTGCGACCCCATGGACTGTAGCCTACCAGGCTCCTCCAGCCGTGAGATTTTCCAGGCAAGAGTACTGGAGTGGGTTGCCATTTCCTTCTCCAGGGGATCTTCCCTACCCAGGGATCGAACCCGGGTCTCCTGCATTGAGGGCAGACGCTTTACCGTCTGAGCCACAAGGGAGCCTCCAAGACTCTTAGTTTTAATCCTCAGAATTTGAGTTCTTAAGCTCTTACAATTTTACTTTTAAGGTAATTCTGAACACCTTTTTTTTCTCAAGAAGTACAGTGATCTGAATTTTCAAGCAGCAATGAATTCAATGTAAGCCATATTGCTTTCTTTAAAATATTTTAATGTTCATGAATTTTTAAATTATGAGCTTTTGGGTTATTTTGGTGGTAAATTCACAACTATTTCTAATTTGAAACATAATTCTTCATCCTACCTTAGTTTCGCAAGTAGCTGACCACTATTTTTGGATTGAAAAGGCTAAAAGGAGAAAAGTTAGTATATTGCATTCATCTTTGTTTCTAACTCTAGTTTGAAAGCTAACTTTCTAAAGTAACTTGTTTTTGGTCTGGATAGAAAAATAATGCATACTGATTTTGGACAATTTGAAAACTAGGAGGAAGTACTATAAGAAAACTAGTTATCAACTTTATTCCTTCATCCTTCGGTTACATTTTTATATCCTGACTTTTCCAACCAGGTATGGGGACGAAATAATGAAAGCTCAGAGACTCTGGCTCACTACCCAGGGTAAACATTGATGTTTCAGTAAAGTTTCCTACTTAAGGGAAAAACTCAAATGGCATTGTTTCATCTCATTCTCACCAATCTCTAAACAGGCTAAAGATTTATTATGGAAATTTCCCAGAATAAATGTGCAATGAAATACTTTGGGAAAGGAAAGAAAAGCACTCCTTCTGACCCTAGCATATTTACTTACTTAACATAAAGCCACATTGTGCTTATTCTATATCTAGCACTGATCCAAGCACTTTGTAAATGTTAACTTATTAAATTTATTTAATCATCAGAACAACCCCTAACTTAGGTAATTTTGCAGCTCCCATTTTACAGAGAAGAAAATCAGCACAGATTGGTTAAGTAATTTTCCCAAGGTCACACATCTAGCAAGTGGGATAGTTAGGATTTAAATTCAAACAGTTCTACTCTTAAGTCAGTCCTAACTGCCACTATACCCTGATGATTTTGTGTCCTTTACAATAAGAATTCAAGTTCATTTTTGTTTTGTTCAGATAAACCCAGGTAGAATTTTATTTTTATTCCTATGACCATAATTTGAATTTATAAGGCTGGTATATTTTTATGCTCTATTAGGCTTAGCATGTAGAGGGTACTAAAAAAGTTTATTGAGTGAGGAATATATATATATATATGTCAGTTCAGTTCCGTTCCGTCGCTCAGTCTGTCCGACTCTTTGTGACCCCATGAATTGCAGCACGCCAGGCTTCCCTGTCCATCACCAACTCCCAGAGTTCACTCAAACTCATGTCCATCGAGTTGGTGATGCCATCCAGCCATCTCATCCTCTGTTGTCCCCTTCTCCTCCTGCCCCCAATCCCTCCCAGCGTAAGGGTCTTTTCCAATAAGTCAACTCTTCGCATGAGGTGACCAAAGTATTGGAGTTTCAGCCTCAGCATCAATCCTTCCAATGAACACCCAGGACTGATCTCCTTTAGGATGGACTGGTTGGACCTCCTTGCAGTCCAAGGGACTCTCAAGAGTCTTCTCCAGCACCACAGCTCAAAAGCATCAATTCTTCGGCGATCAGCTTTCTTCACGGTCCAACTCTCACATCCATCTATGACCAGTGGAAAAACCACAGCCTTGACTAGACGGACCTTTGTTGGCAAAGTAATATCTCTGCTTTTTAATATGCTATCTAGGTTAGTCATAACTTTCCTTCCAAGGAGCAAGCGTCTTTTAATTTCATGGCTGCAATCATTATCTGCAGTGATTTTGGAGCCCCCAAAAATAAAGTCTGACACTGTTTCTACTGTTTCCCCATCTATTTCCAATGAAGTGATGGGACTAGATGCCATGATCTTAGTTTTCTGACTGTTGAACTTTAAGTCAACTGTTTCACTGTCCTCTTTCACTTTCATCAAGAGGCTTTTTAGTTCCTCTCCACTTTCTGCCATAAGGGTGGTGTCATCTGCATATCTGAGGTTATTGATATTTCTCCCGGAAATTTTGAAGATATCATATAGTATGGAGCCAGTTTATATTGCAGTGATATCCTCATTGGCCCAATAACGTTTTTCAGAATACATTTCCACAAAATGTTAGTCTTCTAATATACTCCTTAAAAAAGGCGGGGGAGGGGAGCATTTCTGTGGTCAAATTAATCCATAAAACTATATTTTCTTTTGAGATTGACAATGTGTAGTAGGATATTAAGAAGTCTAGAGTGAAAAGATCCTTTAAATTTTGTTTAACATTATTTGATCAGAGATATTTTTTATGCCATATCTGACAATATTCCATAAAACTAGTATTTATGGAACACACTTTGGCAAATAACTACTTAACAGGAGTAAAAACAGTCTGCTTAGTCTAACAGACTACTTAACTATTTAAAAATAAATTACAAGGCTACATTTGCAATTTCATTTTACAAATATATCATCTATTGTTTCTCCTCATAAGTCACACCTCTCTCTTCACAATTAACCTAAATGTGCTGCGTATTTATTCTTCTATATTTTGCTGATGATTTTCCATCTGCATGAGCTTCTTACTTCCCAATACCAACTTCTCCCAGAACACAGACATACATAAACCTTCCATCTGAGCCCTAACTCAGTCCTCTGGGCCCAGTGTGGATATCACCTATGGTCCTCCTCTGACTCAGATTTAATCACCCTTCATTTTTGGTGACTTAGCATTTCATATGCAAATGTATATTGTACATATTTATTTTTCTTATATGTGTATCTTTCCCTCTAGTGTATGGGTGACTTGAAGGCAGAGATGAGTCTTTTACTAGCTTTTGTTTCCTTATCACATAGTAAATATTGTCATGACAGATAGCTATCCTGGAAAGCTTCTTTAATTTTCATTTTCAGTTGACACTTGAACAACATGGGTTGAACTGTGCAGATCCACTTATATGTGATTTTTTTCAATGATAAATACTACAGTAGTATGCCATCTGTGGCTGGTCGAATCCACAGATGTGGACCCACAGGTACAGAGGAACTGTAGATACGGAGGATTGACTATGAACTATACTTGAATTTTTTTTCAAGGGTCAACTGTGCTTTTGATTCTGATACATTGACCCAAACCAGGTTGCCTGTAAGAGTTTTGTAGCTTTCTTTCTAGAAGTGGTGAAAATTAAAGAGATACTTACTTTTGATGATGTTTATCTCTGTGAAAGATTATAATTTGTGAGTATAATGTGTAATGTAACTGGCAATATTTAGAGTTTAACTGCTGCTGAGTCACAATGCCATCATAAGCTAAATGGTCACCACTAGAAATATATAGTGTTTCTCATAGTCTCCTTAAGCTTGAACAATTGTGGACAGTGGTCAGAGTGATCACAACAATTGTCTGAAACCTGCAGATTTCCCTGTTGACATACAGTAGTAAGAATACGCATAGAAGCAAATAATCTCATGTTAAATTGCTCAAACATTTCCTTCCTTTGCATTCCTCCTGCCCCAGTATTTGAAAAATAGTACTTAATTTTTAAATATAACTACTGTTTCCTTTTTAAATGTACTTAATAAAGCATTGTATTGATTTAATAATTTCTCTGTTCTTATGTGCTCTGTGTATAGATACTTTTTTTAAAGATCAAATACTTTAAAAGTAAATCTGAGTAAATTATGTCAGTTGACTCTTCTTTCAGAGAAAGTTAAGATACATTAGTCATATGGGTTCATTTCTGAAGGACTCTTCCTACAGAATGGAGAGGTGTAAGCCAGCCTTAAAGATGTTCAGATGATTTACCCATTACTTAGTAGATACAATTTTAGTCCTGAATGTTTAAATAGCTTTCAATTACCTGTCTTTCTAGTGTGGTCATTAATATTCTGTAAAAGGCAAAAGGCAGGTTCCCATTCTTTATGATGAATACCTACCTTTAGTAGTACAAAGATTCTTCAACTCATTTACTTTAGATTCCTTGTTGAATGTAACCTTATTAATTGAGTATTTTAGCTCCTGGCTCACTTCACGTCTCCCATTTCTTCTGCCATGATTCTTAAAGACTTTAATATCCATGTGAATCATGTTTTCACTACTCTGGACACTTGGTTCCTTGACACTGTCTCCTTCAGAGATCTTGCCTGGTATTATTCCTCGAATACATCCTATGTTCATTCAAGACCATATCCTAATAACTACAGTCTTGCCCTAGGATTCCAAGCATCCTTCCCTGATTATTTATCCATAGTTTATTTCCTAATACTGTGATTGAACAATCTTTTGACTCCTACCTACCTACTATCCTTCATTTCCTCATATTTTACCACCTTTTAAACCTATCTTAAATTTTATGATTAATCACTAATGGACTTTGTCCATAAAGAAGAATGAGGGCCAAAGAATTAATGCTTTAAAACTCTTGAGAGTCCCTTGGGCTGTAAGGATATCAAGCCAGTCAATTCTAAAGGAAATCAACCCTGAATATTCATTGGAAGTACTGATGCTGAAGCTCCAATACTTTGGCCATCTGAGGCAAAAAGCCAGCTCATTGGAAAAGACCCTGATGCTGGGAAGGATTGAAGGCATTGTATAAAGATAGGAGAATGGGGAGGAAGAGGATGAGATGGTTCGATAACATCACCAAATTGATGAACGTGACTTTGAGCAAACTCTGGGAGATAGTGGAGGACAGAAGAGTATGGGGTGCTGCAGTCCGTGGGGTTGCAAAGAGTGGGACACAGCTTAGCAGCTGAAGAACAACAGCAATTCTCTTGTATGTACCCTCTATTCTTTTGCCATCTCAGGACTGGGAAAAGTTTTTTTTTTTTTCAATTACAGTCCTTTCTTTTATTGGAGTTCCAAATTTTAAAAACTGAAAGTAAAGCAATCATTCAGTGGTTCAGATAAAAGAAAAGCATCTTTACCTGAGTTACCCATCAGGCCTACTCTGACCTGCCCTAGCTCTTCCCAGAACAAGTTTCTGGGTATCTAAACAAAGCTCTTTGCATGTCAACTCCATTAAAAGTCATCTCTACTACAGGGGTCAACTATGAGAACAGTTCTTCTCATACCTATTAAATGTACACAGTCCATAGTTAGACCTCTATAGAGGTCTACAAAATGCTCTCCAGAGTAGTTTCTTTGGGGCCCAATAAGGTAGAGATTTCCTGCAAGGATTTATTTTCCCCCCCCAGACTTAGGGTTATTTATAGGGTCTTTCACTTATACAAGTTCCCTGGTGTACAAGAACTGATCATTGACAGAAGTTTTTCTCATTCAGAGAACTCATAAGGTCCTTCATCAGATTTTATTTTGGGGGGGTTGCAAACCCAAGAAGGCTCTCCACTTAATGCTTTTGCCACATTCAAGGCAAATACACAAATTTTCACCTGTATGGCTTCTCTGATAGGTAATAAAGTCACAGTTACGTTAAGAGGCTTTTTTCACAACTGTTGGATTTTCTTTCCAGTGGGGCTTTCTACGTCCAATGAGGCGTGCATACTGTCTGAAGCACTGTTTCACAGGGCATTAAAAAAATATCGTCCTCTGATCTGAATTCTCTTGGACTGAGGAGAGGTGAGCATTGCTAGCGAGCTTTCTCACATTCATGGAACTTGTAAGTTTCCCACCTGTATAAATCCTCTTGTGGGTGATCAGACATGAGCTTCAGTTCAGTTCAGTTCAGTTCAGTCGTGTCCGACTCTCCGCGACCCCATGAATCACAGAACGCCAGGCCTCCCTGTCCATCACCAACTCCCGGAGTTCACTCAAACTCATGTCCACAGAGATGCCATCCAGCCATCTCATTCTCGGTCGTCCCCTTCTCCTCCCGCCCCCAACCTTTCCCAGCATCAGAGTCTTTTCCAGTCAGTCAACTCGTCGCATGAGGTGGCCAAAGTATTGCAGTTTCAGCTGTAGCATCAGTCCTTCCAATGAACACCCAGGATCGATCTCCCTTAGAATGGACTGGTTGGATCTCCTTGCAGTACACGGGACTCTCAAGAGTCTTCTCCAACACCACAGTTCAAAAGCATCAATTCTTCGGTGATCAGCTTTCTTCACAGTCCAACTCTCACATCCATACATGACCACGGGAAAAACCATAGCCTTGACTAGACGGACCTTTGTTGGCAAAGTAATGTCTCTGCTTTTTAATATATTATCAAGGTTGGTCATAACTTTCCTTCCAAGGAGGAAGCGTCTTTTAATTTCATGGCTGCAATCAGCATCCGCAGTGATTTTGGAGCCCAAAAAAAATAAAGTCTGACACTGTTTCCACTGTTTTTCCATCTATTTCCCATGAAGTGATGGGACCAGATGCCATGATCTTTGTTTTCTGAATATTGAGCTTCAAGCCAGCCTTTTCACTCTCCTCTTTCACTTTCATCAAGAGGCTTTTGAGTTCCTCTTCACTTTCTGCCATAAGGGTAGTGTCATCTGCATATCTGAGATTATTGATATTTCTCCCAGCAATCTTGATTCCAGCTTGTGCTTCTTCCAGCCCAGCGTTCCTCATGATGTACTCTGCATAGAAGTTAAATAAGCAAGGTGACAATATACAGCCTTGATGTACTCCTTTTCCTATTTGGAACCAGTCTGTTGTTCCATGTACAGTTCTGACTGTTGCTTCCTGACCTGTATACAGGTTTCTCAAGAGGCAGGTCAGGTGGTCTGGGATTCCCATCTCTTGAAGAATTTTCCACAGTTTATTGTGATCGACACAGTCAAAGACTTTGGCATAGTCAATGAAGCAGAAATAGATGTTTTTCTGGAACTCTCTTGCTTTCTCCATGATCCAGCGGATGTTGGCAATTTGATCTCTGGTGCCTCTGCCTTTTCTAAAACCTGCTTGAACATCTGGGAGTTCATGGTTCACATATTGCTGAAGCCTGGCTTGGAGAATTTTGAGCATGACTTTACTAGCGTGTGAGATGAGTGCAATTGTGTGGTAGTTTGAGCATTCTTTGGCATTGCCTTTCTTTGGGATGGGAATGAAGACTGACCTTTTCCAGTCCTGTGGCCACTGCTGAGTTTTCCAAATTTGCTGGCATATTGAGTGCAGCACTTTCACAGCATCATCTTTCAAAATTTGAAATAGCTCAACTGGGATTCCATCACCTTCACTAGCTTTGTTCGTAGTGATGCTTTCTAAGGCCCACTTGACTTCACATTCCAAGATGTCTGGCTCTAGGTCAGTGATCATGTCATTGTGACTATCTTGCTCGTGAGGATCTTTTTTGTACAGTTCTTCTGTGTATTCTTGCCACCTCTTCTTAATATCTTCTGCTTCTGTTAGGTCCATACCATTTCTGTCCTTTAACATGAGCTTGGACTGAAGGTTTTCCAAAAACTCAGGGCATTTGTAAGGTTTCTCACTGGAGTGATTGATATGGTTCTGTAAAGACAGTTCTCTGGTCAAACCATTCCTCAAGTTCCTACAACTGCAGATTTTCTGGTCCCCAGTAAAGTCTGAGCTCTGATGAAAGTCTGAGATTTGCTTTGTGTTCTCCATCTTAAATGAGTTTTCTTACATTGTAAATACATACATATATATATATATTTTATGGTATAATAACTTCTTGTCTGGTCAAGACATCTGTGAGGCTTCTGATACATGGGGAGGGCTGAGCTCAAGACCTTTCTCAGTCACATTACAGATATATGGTTTTTCAACGATGTGGACTGTCTGTTGTTGAAGAAGGGCTGAGCTCTGGTGAAAGCTTTTATCACAGACACTGTATTTATAATGCAGCTCCTCTGTCTGAGTTCTCATTTTCTGTTGGGCAACGAAGTCCATGCCTAGGAGGAAGCCACTCTCACATGCAGACCACTGATGTGGTTTCTCTTCCATGTGAATTCTCTGAATCTCAATAAGGTCTGAACTACAGCTGAAGCTCTTCTCATATTCAAGGCATTTAAAAGTATGAGTGTGAGTTGCCTGGTGCCTGATGAGGTTGGCACTCTGGGTAAAACTTCTCATACATTCCAGGCATTTATACGGCTTCTCACCTGTTTGGGCTCTCTGGTGTACAATAAGGTCTGATTTCTGGCCAAAGCACTTCTGACAGGCACTACACTTATAGGGTTTCTCCCCAGTATGTACTCTCTTATGAACAATAAAGGCTGACCGGTGTTGGTAACATTTCTCACACTTATTGCATTTGTAGGGTCTTTCACCAGTATGAGTTCTCTGGTGGCTAATAAGATCGGATTTCCCACTAAAAGCTTTTTCACACTCCAGACACTTAAATGATTTCTCACCCGTGTGAGTTCTTCGGTGCCTTATGAGGTTTGTGCTTCAGCTGAAGCATTTATCACACTCACTACACAGATACGGTTTCTCGCCTGTATGGCTTCGCTGGTGGACAAGCAGATCAGAGCTCTGACCAAAATTCTTGCCACAGATATCACATGTATAGAATTTTTTACCTGTGTGCGTTCTCTGGTGTCCTGAAAGGACTAAGTGGTGCCAAAAGCTCTTCTCACATTTGCTACATTTATAAGGTTTCTCATAACTATGGATCCTCTGATGTGAAATAAGATCTGAGCTTTGGATGAAGGTTTTCTCACACATATCACATCTACAAGGTTTCTCCCCAGTGTGGGTTCTCTCACACATAATAAGAGCTAAGTTTTCACAAAAATTTTGCTCATGTTCAAGGCACTGGTATATCTGATCATCTATTTGAGTAATCTCATGCACATGAATAAAAATCTTTTTACCCTTCTGAGGGCATACATGATGTATTTTCCTTTTTTGAGTTCTCTGATTATATCTCTCTTCTGAAGTGTACATTTTCTATGCCTCTCTCCTAGGGAGTTTTCCACTGGTCTTCCTGACCCATCATTTTCTTCATAGTCATTTTCTCTATAAGAACTTGAAAGATACATCTGTCTTAGGCCTTTCAGTCATGAGCAGTTCCTCTTTACAAGTTTCCAGCATCACAGGCACTCGTTCTTTACGTGGTATTTACAACCCATAACAAGAAAGACTCTAGACTGTCTTCCTTTTGGTTCCAAAAGGTCTCCAGTCCATAGTTATTAACAATACTCAATTCTTCCCTCTCCTGGGAGGCCGACGAGAGCCGGAAGCATCCTCCTTTGCGCAGCTCGGCGAGGGTACCTGAGGCCAGGCCATCCAGTGTGTGATTTAAGGGCCAACAAGGCCAGCTAGCTTCCCGAGCCCTTTCAGCCTGGCTGGGAAGTGGCCGGCTAGGAAAAGTTTTGATCACTGAAATTGAGCAGACTTATAACTGCCTGGAAATCATGCTTCCCCAAGCCACTCATACTGCCATACTTACACGTCTGTTTCATATCTGCCCCTCTTTCCCCAATCTCTAAAATCTCTGCCTCATCCTAACTTCTGAGAAAATAAGCAGCCAGAAGAGATCATCCTTAAGCTTTATACCATCACATTTAACCACCTTCTGCCTTTGTGTGCCTAAGCTCTGTCTTCTCTTGTTAGTGTGGGTGAAGAACTATCCAGGTTTTCCTCAAACGCCAATCCTTTACTGGTGTATTAAGTTCCATTTTTAGAATGTACTCAAGAACACCACTCCAGGGTGACTCTCCCTTTTTTCTCTCAGTCATCAGTTTTCTCTTCTGCAATGGTTCTGTCTCACCATCTTACAGATGTACTGTTTTGCTTTTTTTTTTTTAATTGTAGGAAAAATGCTTTACAATATTGTGTTGGGCTCTGCCATACATCAACATGAATCAGCCACAGGTATACAAATGTACCCTTCCTCACAAATACACTGTTATAGCTTGTATCTTAAAACAAAAACAAAGGACAACCTCCTTTGATCCTACTCCTCTCCTGCTACTACTGCATTTTTCTCCTCTTTATAGTAAAATTGCTTCAAAAGGTTGTTTATCCTCACTGTCTCTAATTGCAGTTTTCTCATTTTTCTCATGAAATATCCCAAACTGGCTTATGCCTCCATCATTCAACTGAAATAGCTCTGGCCAACTTTACTGTTGACCTCCATGCTACTAAATCGAAAGATCAAATATCAGTCTTCATTTTTCTTGACCTAAAAGCAGCACTTGACGCTTCCATGACATTTCTTCCTTTAGTTTTGCTCCTGATTCACTGGCTTATTGTTTTCAGTCCTTTTCTATGTCTGTTTTTTTCTCTTTTTTTTAGAACTCTTAATGTTGGAGTGCCCCAGAACTCTTATTATTTTCTTTCTGTCTGCTTTTATAGTTCTTGTGATCTCATTAGGTCTTATAGCTTTAAATGTCATCTACATGTCAATGACTCCCGCATTTTTATTTCCTCTGTGTGCCTTTTCTGTGAATCTGCATCATGAAACTTCAGCTGCCAGCTTAGTGTCTCCATGTGGACATTTAATAGTCATCTCAAGTTTATTGTATCCCAGACTTACCTCCTGATTCTCACTTCTCTTCCCCTAACCATTTCTTCCTCTAGATTTTCCATGTCAGTAAATGCCTGTTTTAAATGATGTTTTATCCCTCTTGCGTGCATGCTAAGTCACTTCAGTCATGTCTGACTCTTTGTGAGCCCGTGGACTGTAGCCTGCCAGGCTCCTCTGTCCGTGGGATTCTCCAGGCAAGAACACTGAGTGGGCTGCCATTCCCTTCTCCATTTATCCGTCCTAGTTCTTCATATAAGATACTATAGCATTCCCTTCATTCCTCTCTTTTCCTCATGCTCTACATCCAATTTGTTGGTAAATTCTGTCTGTTGTGAATTCAGTATATTTTCAGAGTCTCATCACATTTACCTGCTGTTTCCCTGGTTTGAGCCTCATCATTCTCCCTGGATTATTGTAGAAGTCACCTAGCTCCTCCACCCTTCCTTCAGTCTTTGTCAGAGTAGCCAGAATGGAACATTTTCAATATAACTCATTTGATGTCATTCCTTTGTTCAAAATCCTTTAGTGAGTTTCCATTTCACTAAAAGAAAAGGCAATGTCTTACAGCTATTCACAGGCTCATGTGACTTGGTGCACTATTACATCTTTAACCTCATCTCCTTTCACTTTCCCCTTAACCCCACCATATTGCTGCTTCTCCAGGCACACTGTTGTCTTTCTGTTCCTCAAGTATGCCTAGAACATTCTTGCTGCAAGGAATTTGCTGTTTCCTCTGCCTAGAAACCCTCTTCCCTAAGATACTTTCACAACTCACTCCCTTGCTTCCTTCAGGTCTTGACAGCAGAGCCCACTGGGCAGCTGGAGGAAGGCTCGACTTCCACAGTCATTCAGAGGTTTAATTTCCTCTCATCATGTGGCTTTTGTTGTATTTTGTTTCTTAAATCTTCAAGCATCTCAGAGCATTGTACTGGGTATTTTTGCATCTGGCCAGCATGCTAGGAAAGAGAGAGAGTATGGAGGTTTTAGGAGCCAGTCTTGGAAGTGTTGTGTATCACTTCTATCCATATTCTGTTTGGCCACAACTCAGTCAAGAGCATTTCCTAAACACGGGAGATTGGGAAATTTATTCTTATTGTGTATTTAGACTAAAAGAAAATTGAGTTTGTTGAACATATAGCATTATTTCTATCATAGTGTCTAATCTAGCTTTTTTCCAGCCCACCCCACCATATTTGACATATTCAGTGCAGTGAAATACAGTACAGTCTTTCTGAAATAACATTTAGTTTTTAAATTTGCTGTTTTAACACTGGAAAACATTCCTCTTTTCCACATCATATTTTGTAAGTATGAACTTCGCTGGTTTTCCGTTGTTTCTGAGAATGTTATGATTAGTTTCTGCATTGTGTTCTGTAATCTGGCATCCCTGACAGGCATTTGACCAAGCTCAGGAGGTGATTAATTATTTATATCATCTTGTCAAATTTGAGAGGATTCACAGCTTCTTTTTAAGATTCTGATTTTACCAGCATTGTATAGATGGACTTTTTCTGAAAGCATGTCAATATGTATTTAGTATTTATTTGTGCAAAAGAACAAAGGACATTTCAAAGTTTTCTTATTGGGTCACTCTTGTGCTTGAAAACTGACAATTTCCCATTGTCCTCAAACTAATATCCAGAATTACTTTGGCTTTCAAAGCTGCGGGCTTCACTTATCTGTGCATCATCTCCTATTTGTCCACTTAATAAATCTAAACTAGATTTTTATTCTTCAGATAGGGAGGAAACATTTGCCTATACTTTACCATCTGTCTGGAATGTCCCTCATTCTCCCTTCTACCCTTTAAAAACCAAGTTTTTAAAGTCCAGATCAAACACTCCATTATCCGAGAAAACTCCACTGTTTCCCAGTTAATCTATTGCCCTTGTCCCCTGTGTTCCTCTAGTGCTTTAAGTAATTTCTTTCTCATAAAACCAGTTATGTTTTGTTTTGCCCAGTAGTTTTCAGATGTATACATCTATATCCCTGAGGCTAGACTATGCATTCCTTAAGGGCACGTGCACTTAGAAATAGGAAACATTGTAGCTTTTATCACTCCTGTGTATACATTAGCCATATAATTCCTTTAAAGAATGTTAGTTGATTTTGATTAAAATTTTGAAATAATGTTAATTTCTGTCATTTATTAAGAAAGGGCAGTTAACTAAGAGATGGAACTGTTAGAAATCTCCTGACAGCTTTTTAAAAGAAGCCTATAGAGCTAACCTCAGCTGGATATCCTGAACTAAAATATACATTTTTTTCAACTTTGCTGTGCATTTCATATTAGCTTACACTAGCAAATCTATTTAGCAAGCAACAAGAATTGCTTAGTTGCATGATTTTTGTGAAGTGGCACAACTTTTAGCCTTTAAAAAATGACATCTTGCTTTCTGATTTAGCGAAACGAAGGTCTGCCCTGATGGCCCAGTCTCCCTGTCTTACTGAATAGTAATTACTCTTCTAACTGCTCTGACCTAAATGGAAATCTCTGACTCATTTGCTTTTTTCTTCCCTTATAACACATTGAATTCTTTATTTTCTCTAGCCTAATCAGAGAAATAGCAACCAATAGAAAATAGGTCTTATAATCAGACTATAACACTTTATAATACCAAATACAGCAAAATATTTTCTGTTTGTAGATATATGTATTATGTTTTATTAATTGTGCAATTCAGGATTTGCCAGTGTAGACATGTTAGATGATAATGTAATCCAGTTGTCTGTTTCATCTCTATTTATTTTGTCAATATAATGCCACCACATAAAGGTCGAATGACTCCTTTAAGACTGTGAATCTCAAAGAATATGCCATAGGGCAGTGGTATTGGTATGGAAGGTAGGAGGGTAATATATGATTTCATAATATAAATTATAGAAAATAACATTTTTAATCAACTACACTCTAATATAAAATAAAATTTTAAAAACTCAACAAAAGTTTTATTGAGTGGTATGGATACAGATCATAGGGACAGGGAAGCCTGGCATGCTGCAATCCATGGGGTCGCAAAGAATTGGACATTACTGGGTAACTGAACAGCAACAACAATGGATACAGATTAGAATCCCCTGGGATTATGTTTAAAAAGGGAACATGAGATTAAATGAGTTGGAAAATTATGGCTTTAGGACTTCTCCCTTAACTGTTTGGGATGGTGACGATTGTGAGACAAACTTTTACTTTATTTGTTCATAATGAGATTTAGACCAAATTGTGATTTTCCATTTATCTATAATAATATGTTTTATTTAATCATCAGTATGAATACTAGTCAATTACATAGATAGATATGGAAAATGAAAAGCTAATTTTAAGCACAGCTAGGATAAATAGAAATCTTGGATTCAAACTAGGAATTCCTCTTTGCATTTCAACTGTTTCACTTGTTTCTTTTAACTGAATTAATGGCTCTTTACTAAACTGCTTTAATGTCATCATTTCACCCTTTAAACAGAGTTGACCTTCACTTATCCAGATAAACAGATACTCATCTAGCACAAAAGCAAGCACCCAATCTGCTACTGTTTTCTAAGTAGCAAAGGGAAAGGCTGCAGAAGACTTCCTTTCTACTTTACTTCCTATCTTTTCTCCTGGCCATCTCCAACCAGTCAAGTGTGAAAACAAGTATCACCTGTTTTGCTCCCACCTCCCTTGTGATTCACACCTCTCACCCATGTGTTTACTGCTCATCATATCTTTTAGCTCCTCTCTCCATTGTCTCTTCTTATCTCTGTCACTACAGCTTCTAGACTGAGTCTTAGGTAGAATTTCTCTTTAAAAAATGTATTTATTTATTTATTTGGCTCCAGTATTCTTGCCTGGAGAAACCCATGGACAGGGGAACCTGGCGGGCTACAGTCCATGGCATCGCAGAGTTGGATATAACTGAACACGCACACACGAGGAACACAACAAGCATTGGGTCTTAGCTGTGGGGCACACGGGATCTTCATTGTTGTGGATGCAGGATCTTTGATTGCAGCATGTGGGATCAAGTTCCTTGACAGGGATCAAGCCCAGGCCCCCTGAACTGGGAGCATGGAGTCTTACCTCTGGACCACCAGAGAAGTCCTAGCTAGCTAGAATTTCTTATGGAAAGGGGATTTACCAACCCTTCTCACAATCTTTTTATCAATAGTTAATTAAAAATTCAATATTCAGTACACTCAGATTCTACTCCTACATCATATTACCATGCTATTTAGAAACCAGAATACAACTGAGGTTTAATTTTTAATCAAAACTTTTTGTATAAAGATTTATTTTATTTGTATCAACTTAGATGAATGTTTTCATATTTAATTATTTACTTAAGTATTTTCTGTCATTCATTGATTGATTTTAATTGAATAGGATTCATAAATTATAGTTATGATCTGTTAACTATCATCAGATTACTGATTTGAAAAATCCCACATATAGCCAGAGGTATCAGATATCAATTTTGAAGTTTTACAGAAATGGCAGTAATACAAATATTAATGCTTTGTAAGCCAGGTCAAAATGGATATATTAGGCTATTATGATTTTGTGTCCTAAGTTCAAGGCAAAATGTCACTATAGTGAAATTAGCAAATTCAGAAAATCTATACCTTCCATCTTTCATTAGAGATAAATTAGGGCAGAACTTATCTCTTTGCTGCAGAAAAGTGGGAATGAAAAAATAATCCATAAAATATGAAAAACCATTAATCTATTTGGTTAGCTTAAGAAGGTATTTTAAAGCAGAGAAGTCTGATATATATTTTTGTTGTTATTAATACTGATTAAAAGCCAAACTCTAAGTTTGAACAATGAGAAATATGAAATTCTAGGTCAGAGTATTTTGCCATCTGGGCATAGCATTGGGAACTCATCTCAAAAAGACTAGCATGTTATGAGTCCATTTTTTGACTGAAAGGTTGAAAGCGTCCACATGGGAAACATACAGGGTCTGGTGGTTTGATGTCCTTCTTCCCTGCCCTTATTCTCGTCTTATGTAAACCACTGTTCTTGCTCTTATGCTTACCAGCTCTGTTCTCTATCTTCATGCCTTAGAACCGAGCACAACACTTTCTCTAAAGTAGATTCTCAGTAAATTATTGTAGAAAAAATAAATGATACTCAAAATATACTCAAGTGAAGATAAGAAGCCAAATAAATTGTTTGTTCTGGTTCTGTGAAAAATACTGTTGGCAGCTTGGTAGGAGTTGCATTGAATCTATAGATTGCTTTGGGTGGTATACTCATTTTCACTATATTGATTCTTTCTTCCATGAACATGTAATCAAAAAGTCTACAAACAATAAATGCTGGAGAGGGTGTATAGAAAAGGGAACCCTTTTACACTGTTGGTGGGAATGCAAACTGGTATAGGCACTATGGAGAACAGTGTGGAGATGCCTTAAAAATATGGGACTAGAGCTGCCATATGGCCCAGTAGTCCCATTGCTGGGCATGCACCCTGAGGAAACCATAAGTGAGAGACACATGTACTCCAGTGTTCACTGCAGCAGTGTTTACAATAGCTAGGACATGGAAACAACCTAAATGTCCATTGGCAGAAGAATGGATAAGAAAGTTGTGGTACATATACACAATGGAATATTCAGTTCAGTTCAGTTGCTCAGTCGTGTCCGACTCTCCACGACCCCATGAATCACAGCACACCAGGCCTCCCTGTCCATTACCAACTCCCGGAGTTCACTCAAACTCATGTCCACAGAGTCGGTGATGCCATCCAGCCATCTCATTCTCTGTCGTCCCTTTCTCCTCCCACCCCCAACCTTTCCCAGCATCAGAGTCTTTTCCAGTGAGTCAACTCGTTGCATGAGGTGGCCAAAGTATTGGAGTTTCAGCTTTAGCATCAGTCCCTCCAATGAACACCCAGGATTGATCTCCTTTAGAATGGACTGGTTGGATCTCCTTGCAGTCCAAGGGACTCTCAAGAGTCTTCTCCAGCACCACAGTTTAAAAGCATCAATTCTTCGGCGATCAGCTTTCTTCACAGTCCAACTCTCACATCCATACATGACCACCGGAAAAACCATAGTCTTGACTAGACGGACCTTTGTTGGCAAAGTAATGTCTCTGCTTTTTAATATACTCTCTAGGTTGGTCATAACTTTCCTTCCAAGGAGTAAGCGTCTTTTAATTTCATGGCTGCAATCAGCATCTGCAGTGATTTTGGAGCCCAAAAATATAAAGTCTGACACTGTTTCCACTGTTTTCCCATCTATTTCCCATGAAGTGATGGGACCAGATGCCATGATCTTAGTTTTCTGAATGTTGAGCTTCAAGCCAACCTTTTCACTCTCCTCTTTCACTTTCATCAAGAGGCTTTTTAGTTTACTCAGCTATAAAAAGGAATGCATTTGAGTCAGTTCTAAAGAGGTGAATGAACTGAAGCCTATTATACAGAGTGAAGTAAGCCAGAAAAAGAAACACAAATACTGTATATTAACATGTATATATATAGAATTTAAAAAGACAGTAATGATCCTATATGCAAGGCGGCAAAAGAGACACAGATGTAAAGAACAGACTTTTGGACTGTGCGTGAGAAGGCAAGGGTGGGACAATTTGAGAGGATAGCATTGAAACGTGTATTACCATATGTAAAAGAGATGGCCAGTGAAAGTTTGATTCATGAAGCAAGGAACCCAAAGCTGGTGCTCTGGGACAAGCCAGAGGGATGGGGTGGGGAGGGAGGTGAGAGGGTGGTTCAGGATGGGGGAACACATGTGTACTTGTGGCTGATTCATGTGGGTGTATGATAAAAACATCACAATATTGTAAAATTATCCTGTATACCCATGGCAGATTCATGTCAATGTATGGCAAAACCAATACAATATTGTAAAGTAATTAGCCTTCAATTAAAATAAATAAATTTATATTAAAAGTAAAATAAATTAAAAAGGCAAATAGATAAAATTTCATAGATTATTATGTCATTTTGTAATTATTCAGAGTGATCTCTTGTGTCCTCTTTTTCTTATCTAATTTTTCTCTCATTTATCTATCCTCATTTACTTCATCCTTAAGAGTTTTTTATTGCCTTTTGGCCTAATTTCCAACCATTCCCACCATACCCAGTTCCCTGTTTTCTCTTCCCCTAGTCCCTGTTCCCCACCCCTCAGCCCCATCCTTCTGACTTCTTATGGCAGGAAAATAAACATAGACCTTATTCATTCACCATATCAGCAAACATATTGAAATCTATACTGGGCCAGGCACTAAACTGGGTTCTGGCACCTCAAAGATGAGCAGGAATTCCTGCCCTCAAGTAGGATACATTTGAGGTAGATGGAAGATGTGTAAACAGAAAATTTTGTAAAATTGTGTGATATTTGATACATCAGAGGTGAATACTTAGTATTAGGATTTGAAGAATAGGGAGCTGGAAGCATTCAACCCCAGCTGTGGGCATGTGTATGTGTAAAGAAGGTGATAATCATGTGAGTCTTGAGGCTGGATGGAAGTGTATCAGGTAGGGTGTGGGATGAGAGTGGGGATGCAAAGTGAGATTTAGAAGGTTATTCCTGACAAAGCAAATGGCATAATGCAGAAAGCTTAGCTGCTTTGTACTTAGCCTTCTTCTGACTTTTTTTCTTCCCTGCCTCCCATCCTGTCTTACCCCATCTCCCGTTTATTCCTTTTCTAATTCTACCTCCATAAGGCTCAGGAGCTAAATAGTTCCTAGAAGGATGCAGTCGTACTATTAAAGTAAGGGGTCATTTTTCACTTTTGCTCCCCAACGAGTCTGAAAATGGTATTTTATGTTTTTCTAAAGATATGAGACATTTTTGTTACACTTTCCTGTAAACTGCTGTAGAAAAAGTCTGTTCAGGGCATATTTACTGTATACCTGCAATTTTCCTGGCATTTGGGATTTGATGATAAAAGGAAGGTAGACATAATCTCTGTCCCCATGGTGGTTACATTCTAGAAGGGAGCACTGACATTAAACAAATAGTTATAAAAATGACAAACTCATGTAGTCTGTGGTATATATCTATTCTAGGGGAAATATGGAGTGTGAAGTGAGAGACAGCTTGTGGTTTTTACATGTGACCAGAGTGTAGAGGGCTTCCCCGATAGCTCAGTTGGTAAAGAATCCGCCTGCAATGCAGGAGACCCTGGTTCAACTCCTGGATCAGGAAGATCTCCTGGAGAAGAGATAGGCTACCCACTCCACTGTTTTTGGGCTTCCCTGATAGCTCAGCTGGTAAAGAATCTGCCTGCGATGCAGAAGACCTGGGTTTGATCCCTGGGTTGGGAAGATCCCTTGGAGAAGGGAAAGGCTACCCACTCCAGTATTCTGGCTTGGAGAATTCCATGTACAGTCACAAAGAGTCGGACATGACTGAGCCACTTTCACTTTCATGTTCAGAGTACAGAGAGTGAGAGGGAAAGTGGCAGGAGATGAAGCTGGAGATCTGAGTGAGGATAGATTATGCAGAGTCTTGTAGACCAAAGTTATTCAAAGTGCAAGGCTGGTTTTGATAATGGGTCCACATGAGGTAACTGAAGAGCGAATATTTAGAAACTCTGATTACATTGTGACACTACCATAATATCTAAGCAGGTGTTTGCAGTTTCAGTTTTATGTGGAAGTATCCTCTCATGGTGTGACAGTAATAACAGAAAAGCATTCTGGAATAAATACCTGGATTAAGAAGCTTGTAATTTAACAGACTACCTAAACAATTATTTTACTAAAGTCTAGTTGATTTATAATGTTGTGTTAGTTTTTGCTGTACATCAAAGTGATAGTTATATATTATATATATATTCTCTTCAATATTCTTTGCCATTATGATTTATTATAGGATATTGAACATAGTCCCCTGTAACACACTATTTTCTTTATCAAGACAGTCTTGATAAGAGAAAAAATTATTAGTGGAGCAGACAGTATATTTCATGATGTAGCAAAAACTGTGAGATATGGTAAGGCTGATGTGTTAAATTTTAATACATTATTCTCTTTACTTTGTGGTGACTTGAAGGACATGAAAGCTGGTCATAAGCAGCTGTTTTTGCATGCTCAGTTATGATTATAGAGGGAGAAAGTTCAGTTGAGAATGTTTGAGCCACAAAAGAAGCCCTTAATCTTTTTGCAAGATAAGGAATAAATTTTATTTCAACATTTTAAAGTTGTGAATTGGACAGCATAGATTTGTATATATATCTGATGTCTTTGATATTTTAAATGATCTAAATACATTCAAGTAAGGAAGTAATGCAAACTATATTTCATTAATAGATAACACTGAAGGGTACAATTAAGAGTTTGAAGCTTAGAGGAACAGTTTCTTCTCAATTATTTCACAATTTAACAAAAAATATTGATGGCATAACTGATCTTGTAATTTTGACATTTGTGAAAGTGAAAGTCACTCAGTCGTGTCCGACTCTTTGTGACCCCATGGACTGTAGCCCACCAGGCTCCTCTGTCCATGGAATTCTTCAGACCAGAATACTGGAGTGGGTAGTCTATCCCTTCTACAGTGGATCTTCCCAACCCAGAAATTGAACAGGGGTCTGCATTGCAGTTGGGTTCTTTACCAGGTGAGCTACCAGGGAAGCCCCCTTGACATCTGTGAATACCTTACAAATTTGATAGAAGTTTTGGGATTTTACTTAATATCAAAAGAAGATCTATGCATAAATAGTAGTGGATCCAACTTTCCTTTCCACTTTTGAAAAATGATGTAGGCTTAGCTATGACTTTACATGACAAATTGTTGTAACTATTTACTGATAAAGAATTAAAGATGAATTTTGAAAATACACATCATTTTCTTCACTTTAGATAAAAATTAAGAACAAATATCCTGAGCTTACAGTGACTCATTTTCTTCCATTCTTGCCAGTATATCATATAGTACTGATTTCCCTATGATGAGTGTTAATAAAACAAGACATAGATGTATGCTATCCCCTGAGAGCAGCATTGTCATCAATCCAACCCAGATAAGTTAACAAGCAGAAAACAGATTCAACTGTTGATATATGCAGTGTTCATTCAAAGTGTGTGTAAAGCAATTTAATACAGGGGATTTCTATTTTCTTTATAACTCTTTGTTCTTTATGATTGTGAATAACAAAAGTTATGCACATAATCAACAATTCTCCATTTTAATCTCCTATGTGCAAGCTTTCAATAAACAATGTGCATAACTTCTATAATTTTTCTCTTTTATGTCTGTTCTGATTAGATCTATTGAAATGTAATTTTAGGTCTGTTGAGTTTCTATGCCTTAAAAAAATTTTTTTTCTAGAAGTTCATTTTATTATAGTTTACAAATATAAAATTTTGAATCTCTAATCTGTTGATTCATGATGATTTAGAAATAAAAATTTGTCCATCACTTCAGTAAAACTGGGAAAAAATTAGTCTGTCACCACAGATAGTTTGACAAATTTTTCTGTAGGCAGGTTTAGGGTTTTGAACACTGTCCCAAGGGCAGGAATAAGCCTTTGAAGGTTCAAATATAACTGGTATCCCCATTGTTTAGGATGCTATATGGACATTCACAATTAGAAGGCTTGGGAGACCCAGCTGTCAGGCTTGCTTAGGTGCTTAGAACAAGAGCACAGCTAAGACTTGGACATGACTTAGCGACTAAACAACATCAACAGTCTCAAACTTTAGCCAACTAAGTTGAAGATAGTACAGTGTTGCTCTGCAATACTTCTGACTGGCAACATCTACCTACTCTACATAGGAAAGAAGTACCCATTCGATCTCAGAAGCATATCAGTTCAGTTCAGTTGAGTTGCTCAGTCATGTCCGACTCTTTGTGACCCCATGAACCACAGCACACCAGGCCTCTCTGTCCATCACCAACTGTCAGAGTCCACCCAAACCCATGTATATTGAGTCGGTGATGCCATCCAACCATCTCATCCTCTGTCGTCCCCTTCTCCTCCTGCCCTCAATCTTTCCCAGCATCAGGGTCTTTTTAAATGAGTCAGCTCTTCGCATCAGCTGGCCAAAGTATTGGAGTTTCATCTTCAACATCAGTCCTTCCAATGAACACCCAGGACTGATCTCCTTTAGAATGGACTGGTTGGATCTCCTTGCAGTCCAAGGGACTCTCAAGAGTCTTCTCCAAAACCACAGTTCAAAAGCATCAATTCTTCGGGGCTCAGCTTTCTTTATAGTCCAACTTTCACATCCATACATGACTACTGGAAAAACCATAGCCTTGACTTAGATGGACCTTTGTTGACAAAGTAATGTCTCTGCTTTTTAATATGCTGTCCAGGTTGGTCATAACTTTCCTTCCAAGGAGTAAGCGTCTTTAAATTTCATGGCTGAAGTCACCATCTGCAGTGATTTTGGAGCCCCCCAAAATAAAGTCAGCCACTGTTTCCCCATCTATTTCCCATGAAGTGATGGGACCAGATGCCATGATCTTAGTTTTCTGAATATTGAGCTTTAAGCCAACTTCTTCACTCTCCTCTTTCACTTTCATCAAGAGGCTCTTTAGTTCTTCACTTTCTGCCATAAGGGTGGTATCATCTGCATATCTGAGGTTATTGATATTTCTCCCGGCAATCTTGATTCCAGCTTGTGCTTCCTCCAGCCCAGTGTTCCTCATGATGTACTCTGCATATAAGTTAAATAAGCAGGGTGACGATATACAGCCTTGACATACTCCTTTACCTATTTGGAACCAGTCTGTTGTTCCATGTCCAATTCTAACTGTTGCTTCCTGACCTGCATACAGGTTTCTCAAGAGGCAGGTCAGGTGGTCTGGTATTCCCATCTCTTCACTTAACTGTGTTAAAATAATTTTAACAATTGTCATTTAAGTGAGAGAGATTCTTTTATGCTAAATTATTATTAGCAAAATCATGATTTTATGATTATGGACAATTAGTAAATATTTGAAGGGTTAATTTGTCTGTTTTGTTTAGAATAATGGAATTTTGGAGTTGAAAAGAACGAGATGTATTTAACTTAGGCTCAGAGAGGTTTTATAGAAAGAACTGAGAAAGAGTTTGGTCTCAGATGCAGAGACTGGAGTTATGCAACCACAAACTAAGGAATACCTGAGGCTCCTAGAAACTAGAAAAATCGAAAGGATCCTTCTCTAGAGGCTTCAGAGCATCACCTTGATTTCAGACTTCTACTTTGCAGACCGGTGACAGAAGTTTCTTTGTCTTAAGCAACCTAGTTTGTGGTAATTTGTTATGGCCACCCTAGCAAACTTGTGCTGATAGAGTGTCATGAAAAACAGTTTATTTGGTATATGAACTTCCAAGGAGTTAAATTGACATCCTCTCTAGGGTTGCAATGTTTTAAAAAAGGGTTTGGATGTTGGAATCAAATTGCTGTGATTCATATTCCAATTGTGCCCCTTACTTAATATTGACCTAAAGCAGTTTGCCTAATTTCTCTATGCTTTGGTTTCTTCATCTGTAATAATTTGATGATGATAAATAATAATATAATAATAATAATTGTACTTACTCTATAGGAGGAAACAAGATGCTACAATAGTTAAGCCAAAGGAAAAAAAATTGACGTGTGGATAAAGGAAGTAGGCAAAAAGATTGAAAATATGACTGTAATGCTGAAAAAATAGTTGCTAGTCATATTGATGCAGTTTTCTGGGGGAGAGGGAGGAAACTGAAGGAAATGAAATGAATTTCCGTGCTTCATCCTAAATTGGAGGCATTTTGAGGCACATTTTTATGTACAATCAATAAGAGCCTGAAGTACTAAGATAAGTAGCAAGCGAAAGTAAGTTGTCAATTCCTTTTTGTTGCTAAAAAATGTGTGTTATGGAACTGCTGCTAATTTTATACAAGAGGATTTGCTTAGAAACTGAGACCTTAGACCTTAGACTTCAGGGAAAAAAAATCACATGTTGAACCCATTTTGAATGTATAACAGTGATCCAAACATGAACAAGGGGGGCTTTTGCTACATCTTAGCAACTATGTAAAGTGATCTGTAGAAGGTAATGAGGAGGTTTTACATGCCCTCAAGGATTATGTCCTGTTGATAGAAAGCTTAAACACTCTAGTAAATACTAAGTAATAATAGCTACCATTTTATCGAATGCTTACTATATGCCCAACACATACTAGATGTGTTTATATATATTATTTGAGTAATCAACATATTTACTGACACCTACTCTGTGGACATGAGTTTGAGTGAACTCTGGGAGTTGGTGATGGACAGGGAGGCCTGGCGTGCTGTGATTCATGGGGTCGTGGAGAGTCGGACACGACTGAGCGACTGAACTGAACTGAACTGAACAATGTGCCAGGCACTGCTGTAGATATTGAGAATAAATCAGTGAGCGGTCTGGCAAGATGGCGGAGGAGTTAGGAGGACATGGAATTCATCTTTCCCCACAGATGCACCAAGAATACAAATGGAACAGTTCTCACAGAGCACCTGCTGAATACAAGCATGGAACCTTGGACACCTAAAAGGACAAGAGAGACCCCTATGTAAGTGAGAGTTTAAAATAAAGACTGTTACAAGAGACAAAGAAGGATACTACATAATGATCAAGGGATCAATCCAAGAAGAAGATATGACAATTATATATGCACCCAACATAGGAGCACCTCAATATACAAGGCACCTCAACAGACAGTCAAAAAAGGGGAAAGTCAACAATAACACAGTAATAGTTTAATTCCCCACTGACACCGATGGGCAGATCACCCAGATAGGAAATTAATAAGGAAACACAAGTCTTCAATGAAACATTAGAACAGATGGACTTAATTGATATTCATGGGACATTCCATCCAAAAGCAGCAGAATACACTTCCTTCTCAAGTGCACATGAAACATTCTCCAGGATAAATCACATCTTGGGTCACAATCAAGTCTTGGTAAATTTAAGAAAGCTGAAATAATATCAAGCATCATTTCTGACCACAATGGTATGAGATTAGAAATCAATAACAAGAAAAAAACCCTGTAAAATACACAAAAACATGGATGCCAAAGACTTTACTAAAAAAAAAAAAAAATCACTGAAGAAATCAAAGAGGAAATAAAATAATACCTAGAGACACATGGCAATGAAAGTACAATGATCCAAAACCTATGGGACACAGTGAAAGCAGTTCTGAGAGGGAAGTTTATAGAAATAGAATCTTACTTCAGAAAACAAGAAAAATCTCAACCATACAACCTTACTTAGCACCATACACCTAAAGAGACTAGAAAAAAAGAACAAACAAGACCCAAAGTTAGTAGAAAGAAAAAAATCATGAAGATCAGAGTAGAAATAAATAGAGTCGAAGAAAATAAAAGCAAAGATCAATAAAATTAAAGGGTGGTTCTTTGAGAAGATAAGAAAAATTTATAAACCTGTAGCCAGACTCATCAAGAAAGTAAGGGAGAGGACTCAAATCAATTAAATTAAAAATGAAAAAGGACAAATTACAAGTGACACCACTGAAATACAAAGGATCTCGAGACTATTACAAGCAACTGTATGTCAATAAATTGGACAACATAGAGGAAATGGACAGATTCTTACAGAGGTACAACCTTACAACACTGAATATATAAACAGATCAATCTCAAGTATGAAATTGAAACTATGATTAAAAAACTTCAAACAAATGGAAATCCAGGACCAGATTGCTTCACAGGCAAATTCTATACAACATTAAGAGAAGAGTTAGCACCAACCTTTCTCAAACTCTTTCAAAAATTGAAGAGGAATGAACACTTCCAAGCTCATTCTACAAGGCCATCAACACCCTGATACCAAAACCAAAGATATCACAAAAAAAGAAAATTACAGGCCAGTGTCACTGATGAGCATAGATGCAAAAATCCTCATCAAAGTATTAGTAAACCAAAAAGAACAACACGTTAAAAGGATCATACACTATGATCAAGCAGGATTCATCCCAGGGATGCAAGGATTTCTCAGTATACACAAATCAGTCAATGTGATACAGCAATTAACAAATTAAAAAATAAAAATCATACAATCAGCTCAGTATATGCAGAAGAAGTTTTTGAGAAAATTCAACACTGATTTATGATAAATATTCTCCAGACAGTGGGCAGAGAGGGAACCTACCTCATCATAATAAAGCCATATATGATAAACCCACAACTATCATCAGTTCAGTCACTCAGTTGTATCTGACTCTTTGTGATCCCACGGACTGCAGCAAACCAGGGTTCCCCATCCACCAGAAACTCCTGAAGCTTACTCAAACTCATGTCCATTGAGTCGGTGATGCCATCCAACCATCTCATCCTCTGTCGTCCCCTTCTCCTCCTGCCTTCAATCTTTCCCAGCATCAGGGTCTTTCTAGTAAGTCAGTTCTTTGCATCAGGTGGCCAAAGTATACATCATACTCAATGGTGACAAGTTCAGAGCATTACCCCTAAAATGAATGAGACAAAGATGTCCACTCTAGACATTTTTATTCAAGATAGTTTTGAAACTCCTAGCCACGGCAGTCAGAGAAGAAAAAGGAATAAAAGAAATCTGAATTGGAAAAGAAGTAAAACTTTTACTGTTTGCATATGACATGATACTATACGTAGAAAACCCTAAATATGCAACCAGAAAGCTACTCAGTTCAGTTCAGTCGCTCAGTCGTGTCCGACTCTTTGCGACCCCATGAATCACAGCACACCAGGCCTCCCTGTCCATCACCAACTCCCGGAGTACACTCAAACTCATGTCCATCGAGTCGATGATGCCATCCAGCCATCTCATTCTCTGTCGTCCCCGTCTCCTCCCGCCCCCAATCCTTCCCAGCATCAGAGTCTTTTCCAGTGAGTCAACTTGTCGCATGAGGTGGCCAAAGTATTGGAGTTTCAGCTTTAGCATCAGTCCTTCCAATGAACACCCAGGATTGATCTCCTTTAGAATGGACTGGTTGGATCTCCTTGCAGTCCAAGGGACTCTCAAGAGTCTTCTCCAACACCACAGTTCAAAAGCATCAATTCTTCTGCGATCAGCTTTCTTCACAGTCCAACTCTCACATCCATACATTACCACTGGAAAAACCATAGTTCATCAATTAATTTGGTAAAGTTGCAGTATACAAAATAAATACACAGAATCCTGTTTCATTTCTATACACTAACAATGAAAGATCAGAAAGAAAAAATAAAGAAAAAAATCTTATTTATCATTTCATTTAAAAGAATAAAATATCTAGGAATAAATCTACCTAAGAGGGCAAATGACCTGTACTCAGAAATCTGTTAGAACTTGATGAAAGAAATTGAAGATGAAAAAAAAAAAAAAAAAGAAATTGAAGATGGTACAAACAGATGGAGAGATATACTATGTTCTTTGGAAGAATCAATATTGTCAAAATGACTATACTATCCAAGGCAATCTACTGCTGTAATGCAGTGCCCATCAAATTACCAATAGCATTTTCCACAGAATTTTAATTTTACAGTGTGTATGGAAGCACAAAGGACCCTGAAAGCCAAAGCCATCTTCAGAAAGAAAAATGGAGCTGGAGCAATCAGGCTCACTGACTTCAGAGTAGACCACAAAGCTACAGTAGAGTATGGTACTGGCACAAAGAGGGCACAAAGGAGAAGGGGGCAACAGAGGATGAGATGCATCACCGACTCAGTGGACATAAGTATGAACAACTCTGGGAGACAGTGAAGGACAGGGAAGCCTAGTGTGCTGCAGCCCATAGAGTCACAAAGAATCAGACACAACTTAGCGACTGAACAACAATGAGCACAAAAACAGGAATGTAGATTAATGGAGCAAGAGAGAAGGTCCAGAGGTAAACCCATGTGCCTATTTTCACCTAATCTGTGACACAGGGTGCGAGAGTATACATTGCAGAAAAGATAGTCTCTTCAATAAGTGGTTCGGGAAAATTGGATTCAGCTCAGTTCAGTTCAGTCGCTCAGTCGTGTCTGACTCTTTGCGACCCCATGAATCACAGCACGCCAAGCCTCCCTGTCCATCACCAACCCCCGGAGTTCACTCAGACTCACGTCCATCGAGTTGGTTATGCCATCCAGCCATCTCATTCTCTGTCGTCCCCTTCTCCTCCTGCCCCCAATCCCTCCCAGCATCAGAGTCTTTTCCAGTGAGTCAACTTGTCACAGGAGGTGGCCAAAGTATTGCAGTTTCAGCTTTAGCATCAGTCCTTCCAATGAACACCCAGGATTGATCTCCTTTAGAATGGACTGGTTGCATCTCCTTGCGGTACAAGGGACTCTCAAGAATCTTCTCCAACACCACAGTTCAAAAGCATCAATTCTTTGGCGATCAGCTTTCTTCACAGTCCAACTCTCACATTCATACATGACCATGGGAAAAACCATAGCCTTGACTAGATGGACCTTTGTTGGCAAAGTAATGTCTCTGCTTTATAATATATGATCTAGGTTGGTCATAACTTTCCTTCCAAGGAGGAAGCGTCTTTTAATTTCATGGCTGCAGTCAGCATCCATAGTGATTTTGGAGCCCCAAAATATAAAGTCTGACACTGTTTCCACTGTTTCCCCATCTATTTGCCATGAAGTGATGGGACCAGATGCCATGATCTTAGTTTTCTGAATGTTGAGCTTCAAGCCAACCTTTTCACTCTCCTCTTTCACTTTCATCAAGGGGCTTTTGTGTTCCTCTTCACTTTCTGCCATAAGGGTGGTGTCATCTGCATGTCTGAGGTTATTGATATTTCTCCCGGCAATCTTGATTTCAGCTTGTGCTTCTTCCAGCCCAGCGTTCCTCGTGATGTACTCTGCATATAAGTTAAATAAGCAGGGTGACAATATACAACCTTGACGTACTCCTTTTCCTATTTGGAACCAGTCTGTTGTTCCATGTACAGTTCTGACTGTTGCTTCCTGACCTGCATACAGGTTTCTCAAGAGGCAGGTCAGGTGGTCTGGTATTCCCATCTCTTTCAGAATTTTCCACAGTTTATTGTGATCCACACAGTCAAAGGCTTTGGCATAGTCAATGAAGCAGAAATAGACGTTTTTCTGGAACTCTCTTGCTTTCTCTGTGATCTAGCGGATGTTGGCAATTTGATCTCTGGTGCCTCTGCCTTTTCTGAAACCTGTTCCAAAGAATGGCAAGGAGAGAGAAGAAAGCCTTCTTCAGCGATCAATGCAAAGAAATAGAGGAAAACAACAGAATTGGAAAACAAGAGATCTCTTCAAGAAAATTAGAGATTCCAAGGGAACATTTCATGCAAAATGGGCTTGATAAAGGACAGAAATGGTATGGACCTAACAGAAGCAGAAGATATTAAGAACAGGTGGCAAGAATACACAGAAGAAGTGTACAAAAAAGATATTCATGACCAAGATAATAGCGATAACGTGATCACTGACCTAGAGCCAGACATTTTGGAATGTGAAGTCAAGTGGGCCTTAGAAAGCATCACTACGAACAAAGCTAGTGGAGGTGATGGAATTCCAGTTGAGCTATTTCAAATATTGAAAGATGATGCTGTGAAAGTACTGCACTCAATATGCCAGCAAATTTGGAAAACTCAGCAGTGGCCACAGAACTGGAAAAGGTCAGTTTTCATTCCAATCCCAAAGAAAGACAATGCCAAAGAATGCTCAAACTACCGCACAATTGCACTCATCTCACACGCTAGTAAAGTCATGCTCAAAATTCTCCAAGCCAGTCTTCAGCAATGTTCCATTGGTATCTCTAATTTTCTTGAAGAGAAATGGCTGTTTGGGGAGGCTTTACAAAATAAAGACCTCAATGTAAGTCCAAATACTATAAAACTCTTAGAGGAAAACAAAGGTAGGACACCCTGTGTCATAAATGACAGGAAGATCTTTTTGATCCCCCTCCAGAGTAATGAAAATAAAAGCAAAAATAAACAAATGGGACCAAATTAAACTTAAAAGCTTTTGCACAGCAAAGGAAATGATAAACAAAATGAGAAGACAATTCTCAGAATTGGAGAGATATTTGTAAAATGAAGTAATTGACAAGGCATTAATCTCCAGAATGTACAAATATCTCATGTAGCTCTATATAAAAAAAACAACTGAATCTAAAACTAAGCTTAAGATCTAAATAGACATTTCCTGAGGAAGATATACAGATGACCAAACAGCACAAGAAAAGATGTTCAGTATTACTAATCATCAGAGAAATGCAAATCAAAAGTGCAATGAGATACCATTTCACACCAGTCAGAATGGCTGCTATCCAAAAGTCTACATGCAATAAGTGCTGGAGAGGGTGTGGAGAGAAGGGAACCCTCTTACACTGTTGGTGGGAATGCAAACTAGTACAGCCACTATGGAGAACAGTGTGGAGATTCCTCAGAAAACTGGAAATAGAACTGCCATATGATCCAGCGATCGCACTCCTGGGCATACACACCGAGGAAACCAGAATTGAAAGAGACACATGTACTCCAATGTTCATTGCAGCACTGTTTATAATAGCCAGGACATGGAAGCAACCTAGATGTCCATCTGCAGATGAATGGATAAGAAAGCTTTGGTACATATACACAATGGAGTATTTCTCAGCCATCAAAAAGAATGCATTTGAATCAGTTTTAATGAGGTGGATGAAATTGGAGCCAATTATACAGAGTGAAGTAAGCCAGAAAGAAGAACATCAATACCGTATATTAACGCATATATATGGAATTTAGAAAAATGGTAACCTGAACCCTGTATAAGAGACTGCAAAAGAGACATAGGCATTTAGAACAGTCTTTGGGACTCTGTGGGAGAGGGTGAAGGTGGAATGATGATTGGAGAGAATGGAATTGTAGCATGTATATTATCATAAGTGACCAGTCCAGGTTCGACGCATAAATTTTCCTCTGTTCAAAAAAAAAAAAAAAAAAAATAAAGATGCACTGTCTCCTGAAAAAAAAAAAAAAACAAAAACAAAAGTGCAATGAGGTATTACCTCACACTAGTCAGAATGGTCATCATCAAAAAAATCTACAAACAATAAATGCTAAAAGGATGTGGAGAAAAGGGAACCCACCTATACTGTCTCAGGGAATGTGAATTGATACAGCCGCTATGAAGAACCATATGGAGATTCCTTAAAAATTTAAGTGATGCCTTAAAAAAACTAAGTGATGCCATCCAACCATCTCATCCTCTGCCGTCCCCTTCTCCTCATGCCCTCAATCTTTCCTAGCATCAGGGTCTATTCCAATGAGTTTACTCTTTGCATTAGGTGGCCAAAGTATTGAAGCTTCAGCTTCAGCATCAGTCCTTCCAATGAATATTCAGGGTTGATTTCCTTTAGGATTGACTGGTTTTTCTTCTTGCTGTGCAAGGGCCCCTCAAGAGTCTTCTGAGGCACAGAGAAATATCTATTGTATAAATGACTAAATTAGGAGAATGAGGCTTATGTGGAAGCTTTGAAATTTATATAGCTGTGTGATTTGGAACAGATTGCTTGACTTGTCTGCTTCTTAGTTTGCAAAATGAGAACTTTCTAAACTTTCTTACTAAATAACCATGAATGATAGCCAATATTCCCAGCGAGTCCCTGATTCTGTGAAGGCAAGTCAGCTCATACAGGGAAAGGGTGAGGATGACCTGAGGATCCCATGCACCATGAACGCATTTATTTCCCTGCTCACTCAGCAGCTCTGTCTTCCTTTTTGCCTTCTCAACTCCAGTTTTTAGCCAAGACAGTAAAGCTGGAGATAGAGTCTGGCTCTGTCAGGGTGACATAACTCTTGAGGTTTTTCTTCCTGTCGGAGGATTTGATTATATGTGTGAATAGACACTTTGGCCAGGCTCATGCTAAATCTCCGTCCCTGCCAGCCTCTTTAAGACACTAGCATAAACTTATCCTTGTTCTCAAGCCTTGCATTTGAACTTGGCTTGTCTGGACTTTCCATCTAGTAACTATATGTTCATCGAAAAGAAAATTCTAATGTCAGTAGCTAAGCACTAAGAATTATGTGATGAGTCAGAAAAGATTTTGAATTATTGTGTCTTGAGGCCTAAACTTAATAAATTTCAAGATGTGGGCTATGAATAAACTTAGAAAAGGAGAATGATTTTTGCTGATAGCAGAGGCAGAATCAAATAAAAATCTTCCTTTGAAATGGAATTTTTAATGACTTCTATATTTACCATTTCTGGAGTTACGTTTACAAGATGAAGGGGAAAATCTGATATAAGTAAAGTTGGCTGCAGGATATCATTAGGAATATTCTCACCTTTAGCCCTCCTGGGGAAGGTTACTTTGTCTCTTATAGGCAAAGCCCTCTCCTTTAACAGAAAATTTTGAGCAAGGCCAGAAGCCAGCAGACCAGCTGAGTCCACATGGATGCTTTATTCTATTCAAATGAACACTAAGTGCTGCAGGGTATTGGCAAAAGCAACCAATGCTCAATCTGCTTGCCTATTGGCAGTTAAAAATAAGGGCCGCATGGTGGAATATGTTTTTAAACCGATGACTCATGGCTCTTGCAGACTGGAAACATTTGATAAGCCAGTAAGTCAGTCCTGGTCTCAGAACTATATATGTATATATGTAAAATTTATATATATATATATATATATATATATATATATACACACACATATATGTATTTCAACCCACAAGACTCACTAGCAAATAGTGCTATTTAGTTAACCATTTACACATATTCAGTTCTGTTTTCCTTGCCTGTTCTCACAGACTGATTTTAATTCATGGTATTTTGCATTATGTTAACTAAGTCACAAAGGGGAATGACAGAAACAGGCCAACCTTGATGTGGCACAGTTTAATGTGACAACAACAGGAGGAACTAGCATTTATATATCACACAGCAATTTTCAAAGTAGACTTGACCGCCTGCCGTCCTGGGATCGTTATTATGCTCTCTTGATGGAGGGAAGTTGTGTTTGGCTCAGGAAAGAGGTGGTGGGCCAGGGCCTTGACTCCAAACTCCTGAACAAGTTCCAACTTGTTTCTTTTTGCCATGTTGCTCCTAGAACTGGATTTGAAGCATTACTTCCCTTATTTTTCTTAGAGAGTTTCAGTTAAGTTTTGTGAGTGGTTCAAAATATGGGAAGAATATAAAAAATGTTGGCTGAAACCTAGCTTTCTTCCATATCCCAGAGGGGTATTTCTTTTCCCTTCTACTGTCACAATGAGTGTGCTTTGGCAGGAAAGGCATCTTTATTAAGTAAATTCTCTTCTCTCACTTACCATTCTTTTTTTTTTTTTCATATTGTACATAATCATTGTCATTTTGAGATGCTGCTTTTACTAATCTTTATTCTTTTATATATATATTTTGCTATTTTAGTGTTATCAATCTCCTTTTATCTTTTTGTATCCCTCCTAGTTTAATTCTACTTTCAGAATCATTCTGTTATTTTCTGTGGTTCTGTTGTTTTGACAAAACCTCACCAAAAATTTCTTGGAGTGTTCGATTCAGTTCAGTCGCTCAGTCGTGTCTGACTCTTTGCAACCCCATGAACCGCAGCATGCCAGGCCTCCCTGTCCATCACCAACTCCCGGAGTCCATCCAAATCCATGTCCATTGAGTCGGTGATGCCATCCAACCATCTCATCCTCTGTCATCCTCTTCTCCTCCTGCCCTTAATCTTTCCCAGCATCAGGGTCTTTTCAAATGAGTCAGCTCTTCGTATCAGGTGGCCAAAGTATTGGAGTTTCATCTTCAACATCAGTCCTTCCAATGAAAACTCAGGACTGATCTCCTTTAGGATGGACTAGTTGGATCTCCTTGCAGTCCAAGGGTCTTCTCCAGTTCAAAAGCATCAATTTTTCGGGGCTCAGCTTTCTTTATAGTCCAACTCACACATCCATACATGACTACTGAAAAAACCATAGCCTTGACTAGACAGACCTTTGTTGACAAAGTAATGTCTCTGCTTTTTAATATGCTGTCTAGGTTGGTCATAACTTTCCTTCCAAGGAGTAAGCGTCTTTTAATTTCATGGTTGCAATCACCATTTGCAGTGATTTTGGAGCTCCCCAAAATAAAGTCTGTCACTGATTCTATTGTTTCCCCATCTATTTTTCATGAAGTGATGGGACCAGATGCCGTGATCTTAGTTTCCTGAATGTTGAGTTTTAAGCCAACTTTTTCACTCTGGTCTTTCACATTCATCAAGAGGTTCTTTAGTTCTCTTAGATTTCTGCCATAAGGTGGTGTCATCTGCATATCTGAGGTTATTGATGTTTCTTCCGACAATCCTGATTCCAGCTTGTGCTTCATCCAGCCTGGCCTTTCGCATGATGTACTCTGCATATAAGTTAAATAAAAAGAGTGACAATATACAGCCTGATGTACTCCTTTCCCCATCTGGAACCAGTCTTGTTCCATGTCCAATTCTAGCTATTGCTTCTTGACCTGCATACAGATTTCTCAGGAGGCAGGTCAGGTGGTCTGGTATTCCCATCTCTTTAAGAATTTTCCATAATTTGTTGTGATCCACACAGTCAAAGGCTTTGGCGTAGTCAATAAAGCAGAAGTGGATGTTTTTTTGGAACTCTCATACTTTTTTGATGATCCAGTGGATGTTGGCAATTTGATCTGTGGTTCCTCTTCCTTTTCTAAATTCACCTTGAATATCTGGAATTTCTCAGTTCAAGAACTGTTGAAGCCCTAGCTTGGAGAATTTTGAGCATTACTTTGCTAGCGTGTGAGATGTGTGGTAGTTTGAACATCCTTTGACGAATGAAAATGGACATTTTCGAGTCCTGTGTCCACTGCTGAGTTTTCCAAATTTGCTAGCATGTTGAGTGCATCACTTTCACAGAATCATCTTTTAGGATTTGAAATAGCTCCACTGGAATCCCATCACTTCCACTAGCTTTGTTCATAGTAATGCTTCCTAAGGCCCACTTGACTTCACATTTCAGGATGTCTGGTTCTAGGTCAGTGACCACACCATTGTGGTTTTCTGGGTCATGAAGATCTTTTTGTATAGTTCTTCTGTGTATTCTTGCCACCTCTTTTTAATATCTTCTGCTTCTGTTAGGTTCATACCATTTCTTTCCTTAATTGTGCCCATCTTTGCATGAAATATTACCTTGGTATCTCTAATTTTCTTGTCTTTCCCATTCTCTAGACTTTCCCATTCTATCATTTTCCTCTCTTTGCATTGATCACTGAGAAAGGCTTTATTATCTCTCCATGCTGTTCTTTGGAACTCTGCATTAAAATGGGTATATCTTTCCTTTTCTGTTTTGCCTTTAGCTTTAATTTTGTGTTTTTTTTTTCCATTTTTCTGTCTTTAGAATTTTCTGTGCATTTCCATAAATTTAAAAAATTTACTTTTTATTGATGAATAGTTGTTTACAATGTTGTAGTTAATTATTGCTGTAGAGCAAAATGATTCAGATATATATATAATTGTTGTTCAGTTGCTAAGTATTGTCTGATGCTTTCGACCTCATGAACTGCAACATGCCAGGCTCCTCTGTCCTCCACTATCTCTTGGATTTGCTCAAGTTTCTGTCTGATGTGTGAGTGATTCTATTTAACCATCTCATTCTCTGCCACCCTTATCTCCTTTTGCTTTCAATCATTTTCAGTATCAGGGTCTTTTCCAGTGAGTTGGCTCTTTGAATCAGGTGGCCAAAGTATTGGAATTTCATCTTCAGCAACAGTCCTTCCAATGAATATTCAGGGTTGATTTTCTTTAAGATTGACTGGTTTGATCTCCTTACAATCCAAGGGACTATCAAGAGTCTTCTCTAGGACCACAGTTCAGAAGCATCCTTTCCTTGGTGCTCAGCCTTCTTTATGCTCCAATTCTCACATCCATACATGACTACTGGAGAAACCATCAGTTCAGTTCCATCGCTCAGTCATATCTGACTCTTTGCGACTCCATGGAATGCAGCATGCCAAGCCTCCCTGTCCATCACCAACTCCTGGAGTTTACTCAAACTCATGTCCACTGAGTTGGTGATGCCATCCAACCATTTTATCCTCTGTCATCCCTTTCTCCTCCCACCTTCAGTCTTTCCCAGTATCAGGGTCTTTTCAAATGGGTCAGTTTTTCACATCAGGTGGCCAAAGTTATGAAGTTTCAGCTTCAGCATCAGTCCTTCCATTATATGTTCAGGACTGATTTCCTTTAGGTCCCAAGAGTCTTCTCCAACACCACAGTTCAAAAACATCAATTCTTTGGGGCTCAGCTTTCTTTATAGTCCAACTCTCACATCCATACATGACTACTGGGAAAACTGTAGCTTTGACTATATGGACCTTTTTTTGGCAAAGTGATACACTGCCTAGGTTTGTCATAGGTTTCCTTCCAGAAAGGAAGCCTCTTTTAATTCCATGGCTACTGTCACTATCTGCAGTGATTTTGGAGCCCCCAAAGATAAAGTCTGTCACTGTTTCCATGGTTCCCCCATCTATTTGCCATGATGTGATGGGACTGGATGCCATGGTCTTCATTTTTCAAACTTTGAGTTTTAAACCAGCTTTTTTACTCTCCACTTTCACCTTCATCAGGAGGCTCTTTAGTGTGTCATGCTGTTTATGACACACCATAAAGGTGGTTTCATCTGCATATCTGAGGTTATTGATATTTCTCCTTGTAATCTTGCTTCCAGCTTGAGCTTCATCCAGCCTAGCATTTCGAATGATGTACCCTCCATTTAAGTTAAATAAGCAGGGTGACAATATACAACCTTGACATACTTCTTTCCCAATTTGGAACCAGTCCATTGTTCCATGTCCACTTCTAACTTTTGCTTCTTGACCCGCGTACAGGTTTCTTAGGAGATAGGTAAGGTGGTCTGGCACTCCTATCTCTCTAACAGTTTTCCACAGTTTGTTGTGATCCACACAGTCAAAGGCTTTAGCATAGTCAATGAAGCAGAAGTAGATGTTTTCTGGAATTCCTTTCCTTCCTCCATGATCCAATGAATGTTGGCAATTTGATCTCTGGTTCCTCTGCCTTTTATAAACCCAGCTTGTACATCTGGAAGTACTCGGTTCACATACTGCTAAAGCCTAGCTTGAAGGATTTTGAGTGTAACCTTGTTAATGTGTAGAGTGAGTGCAATTGTATGGTAGTTTGAACATTCTTTGACATTGACCTTCTTTGGGATTGGAATGAAAACTGACCCTTTCTAGTCCTGTGAGCACTGCTGAGTTTTCCATATTTGCTGGCATATTGAGAGCAGCACTTTAACACCATCATCTTTTAGGATTTTAAATAGCTCAGCTGGTATTCTGTCACCTCCACTAGCTTAGTTCGTAGTAATGCTTCCTAAAGCCCACTTGACTTCACACTCAAGGATGTCTGGCTCTAGGTGAGCTACCACACCATCGTTGTTATCCGGGTCACTAAGACCTTTTTGGTGTAGTTCTGTGTATTCTTGCTACCTCTTCTGTATACACTTATACATTCTTTTTTAAATATTCTTTTCCATGGTTTATCACTGGGCATTGAATATAGTTCCTTGTGCTTTACAGTAGGACATTGTTTATCCACTGTCTGTATAAAAGCTTATATCTGCTAACACCAACCTCCTACTATATCCTTTCCCCAATCCTCTTCCCCTTGGCAACACTCAGTCTTTTCTCTATGTTTGTGATTCTGTTTCTCTTTGAATAGGTTCATTTGTGTCATATTATAGATTCCACACATAAGTGATATCATATTGTATTTGTCATTCTCTTTCTGATTTGCTTCACTTAGTTGATAATCTCTGGTTCCATCCATGTTGCTTCAAGTGGCATTATTTTGTTCTTTTTATGACTAAGTAGTATCCCAGGGATGGCAGAGCCTGGTGGGCTGCCGTCTGTGGGGTCACACAGAGTCGGACACGACTGAAGTGACTTAGCAGCAGCAGCAGCAGTATTTCATATACAACTATTGTTAATTGCTACCAAAAAGCCCACTGACATATTTAAAAAAAAAGTTTTTTTCCCACTGACATCTTGATTGTCTTGAATCTGTAGATAAAGATGAGTATAACTGATACCTTAAAAATATTAACTCTTCTAATTAATGAGTGTTATAAATCTTTTTATCCACTTATGTCTTCTTTAATTTCATTCAGCAAAATTTTGTCATCTTCAAAATAAAATATTGTGTATATTCATATTTTTCCATGAATATTTTATATTTTTAATGCTATTATAAAATGGTATAGCTTTATTTATATTTTCAGTTATTCCTTGCTAACACATAGAAACAAAATTTGTTTCTGCATGTTGGTCTGGTCACACTGCTAAACTCACTAATTCTAGTAGCGAATTTTTAAATGTAGATGACAAAATCATCTAGGGAATAATCATTTCTTCCTTTCTAATCTGAATGGCTTTTATTTCTTGGCTCACTGAATTGATTAGAAACTTCAACTTAATGTTACCTTGTTAATGTGGAATCTTTTAAAATGTCTTTTACTGTATTGAGGGAGGTTCCTCCTGCTTTTACTTTGCAGTTAGTTATTCAGTTTATCATCAGTAGTCGTTCAATTTTGTCAAATGCTTTTCTTGCATCAATTGATATGACCACATAATATATCTTCTTTAGATTGTAAATGAGATAGATTACACTGATTGATTAAAATACATGACTTAACCTTGTATTCCTGGGATAAACCCTATTTCATTACAGTTTATAAATTTTTTTATAGTTTGCCAGATTTGATTTACTAATATTTTGTAAGGATTTTACATGTATGTTCAAAAGATATATTCTATATGTTCAAAAGCTGTATTTTGTGTCTATCTTCTAGTTTCCTTTTTTGTTTTGTATTGTCTTTCGCTGATTTTGGTATGAGTGATGTGAATCTCATTAAAAGATTTGGGAAATAGTCCCTTCTCTTCTATTTTTTGGAAAGTTTATGTGATGCTGTTTGTTTTTTTTTTTAAATGTTTGGTGAGATTTGGCATTGAAAGTATCTGTTACTGGAGATTTTCATTGATTATGAGAGTGGAATGTGGAGAGTTTCTGAATATAATTCTGTATTTTCTTATATCTTCCTTCAGTTCTGTCACAATTTCTCTTGGGTTTCATGTACTTTGAAGTTTTGCTACTGGGTGCATACACATGTAGGATGGTTATGTCTTCTTTGTGAATTGACCATTTTATTTTCATGTAATGTATCTCTTTACATCTGGTAATTTTCTTTGCTCTAGATTTAGTTTTTCTGATATTAATATAGCCCCTCCAACTTTCTTTTGATTCATGTTTGAATCAGACATGAATGTCTGTGTATCTGTATATCTTTTCTTAATACTCTGCCTTAAATCTGCCACATTATATTTGAAATAAGTATCTTGTAACAGCCAATAGTTGGGGTACATTTTTCAAGTCCATTCTGGCAATTTTGGTCTTTTAATTGTTGCACTTTCAGTCCATTTACATTTAGTGCAATGTGTATATGTTTGGATTTTGGTTTTCTAGGTTATTTCTTTTCTATTTGTTGCTTCATTTATCTGTTCCTCACTTAATCCTTTTCCTGTCTTCTTTCAAGTTATCTGAATATTTTTAATATTTCATTTTAAATATTTCATTTTGTGTCTTTAAACTGTATCTCTTTTTATGTGTGAGTGTGAAAGTCGCTCAGTTGTGTCCGACTCTTTGCGACCCCATGGACAATACAGTCCATGGAATTCTCCAGGCTAGAATACTAAAGTTGCAGGCAGATTCTTTACCAGCTGAACTTTCAGTGTTCTGGAGAATACAATATGCATACTTACCTTTTCAGTGTCAACTTAGACTTACGTTACCACTTCAGTTGAAATAGAGACTTTCCCACCATATTGGTCCCTTTTTCTTCATCTTTTTATGTTGTGATTGTATTGCATATTGAATATATGCACATTGAAATCACTTTGAAGAACTTTTACATTTTCTTTCAGTCATTATAGTAGCCAGAAGAATGACTTCCCAAAGATGACCACACGCTAATCACTGGAATCCAGGAATATGGAAAGGGAACTTTGTGCATGTGATAAAAAGCCTTCATGTGAAAAATTATCTTAGATTATGAAATAGTCCCAGTGTCATCATATTAAATCCTTAGAAATTAAGGACGTTTCTGAATTGGAGTGAGAGAATGTGCTGTGTGAAGGACTTAGCCCACTGTTTCTGGCTTTGAGGATAGGAGAAGAGGGCAATGAGCCAAGGAATGCAGAAACTCTCTAAAAGTTGAAAGATGCAGAAATGGATTCTCTTCTAGAAAGGGATACAGCCTTGTCAATGCTTGACTTTGACAGCCTTGTCAAATGTGATACAGCCTTGTCAATGGTGACTAGTGTTAGATTTATGATCTACTGTACTCTAAGATCATAATTGTATTATTTCAAGGCACTAGTTTCTGGTAATTTGCTGTAGCAGCAATAGAAAACTTATAAAACCATCAAATATATTTTATAAGACTCAAGAGAAGAATAATCTATTTACCCAGATATTTATCATTTCTATTGCTATTTCTCTTTTCCTGATATGCCGAGTGTCTTTCTATTGTCATTTCTTTCTGTCTGAAGGACTTCCTTTAGCAGTCTCTTAGAACAGGTTTGTTGGCAATCAGTTCTTATAGATTTTCTTAGGCTGAGAATGCTTTCCCTTCGTTTTTATTCCTGAAGGATATTTTCACCAGATATAGAATTCTTTGCACACTTTAAAATATGTTATTTCCTTCTTTCTGGCCTGCATGGTTTCTGATGAGAAGCCTGCATTCATTCAAATTGTTGCTTCCTTGTAAGTAATATGTTATTTTACTCTGGTTGCTTTCTAAATTTTTTCTTTGTGATAGTTTTGTATTTCTATTGCTTTCAGCAGTTTGATTATGATATGCTTGGCCATGGATTCCTTTGCATTTATCCCATTTGGAATTCACCCTGCTCCTTGAATCTCTTGTTTATGTCTTTTTACTAATTAGAGAAATGTTAGGCCATTATTTCTTGAAATATTCCTTTTTTTGTTTTTTTGCTATTGAACTCTTTCCCTTCTTCTGAGACCCTGATTACATTAAGGTTATTTTGTCTCAGGTTCCTGTTTCTATATTCTATATTCATTTAAATGCAAACAAACAAAACAAAAGCAAAACCAAAAATCAACCAAACAAAAAAACTTATTTCTGTTGTTCTGATTGGATCATTTCAGCTGACCTATATTTAAGCTCACTGACTCTTTCCTCTATCATCTCCATTCTGTTACTGAGCCCATTCTAATGAGTTTTACAATTTTGGTTATTATGCTTTCCAGTTCTAAAATTTCCACTTTGTTCTTTTTTAATCTCTTCTATTTATTTGCTGCCACTTTCTATCTTTTCATTTGTTTGCCTTTATTTTACGGAGTATTTTAAAATAGTTTTTTAAATGTCTTTTTCAGATAATTGCAACATCTATGTCATCTTGGCATTAGTAAATGTTGATTTTATTTTTCTCATGTAAGTTGAAGTTTCCTTCATTTTTCATATGCCAAATAATTTCAGATTATATCGTGAACATTTGAATATTGTTAAGTACTATGAATTTTAAGTACTATAGAGCATGTTATTTTTTTTTTTTTTTTAGAGCAGGCAGTTGGCCTTGTCAGATTTAGACTGTGAGTTTTGACTAGTCTTCCTGGAGAGATTTCAAAGACATTATAGTCTATTCAGTTTTATCTCATGTGTGTATCACCCAGAGGCAGTCTATGACTTGAGTGATGGTATATTTCTTAGAAGTACTCACTGCCACTGGTGGTACTTCAAACTCTGGACTTCTTTCTCAGTTTGCCTGCTACTGCCTAATTTTCAGAGTCCTCATATACTCTGTGCATTCAAATACTCCAACCGTACCAGGTTTGGTATCATTCAGTGCGAGAGAAAGGGTGAGGTGTGCTTTTTCCATCTCACCCAGGTTTAGATTCTCATGCGTACTTTAATTCTTCAAAGCTTTTCACTCTTGTTTAAATATTTCCAGTGACACCATCTACTTCCATTTTCTATAGTCTCTTATTTTATGTCTCTGAGTAATTGTGTGGTGGATCTTCTAGTTGTGACATTCTTCACGTTTTCCATCTCCTTATCATTCTTGCCAGATTTTCAATAATATCTTCAGATTTAATTTTTTATTCCTACATTTCCCCCCTAATTTCCATCTTTACTTTATCTGCTACTTTTTATAGCCAATGCTTTTAAAAATGTAATTTTAAAAATACATGTTTATTTCTAGAGGGCTTCCCTGGTGGCTCAGATGGTAAAGAATCCCCTGCAATGCTGGAGACCTGAGTTTGATCCCTTGGTCAGGAAGATCCCTTTGAGAAAGGAATAGCTACCCACTCCAGTATTCTTGCCTAGAGAATTTCATGGACAGAGGAGCTTGGGGGATTACAGTCCATGAGGTCACAAAGAGTTGGACATGATTGAACAATTAACACTTTCATTTTATTTCTAGAAGTTCTATTTGGTTTCCTTTGAAATCTGCCTAATAATTACTCATATAGTTCTGTATCTTCATTATTTTTTCTATGCCTTAAAAAACTCTAATCATTTAAAATATATTTTTTAGTATTTCGATTATGCTTTTCTGATTTACTGAGTTCATGAGATACGAATTCTCTTTTTTTACATGTGTTTGCCTCCTGACTGATTTTCATGGTATATTACTTCAATGCAAATTATTATTGTTATTATTTTGTGCTTATATCTTCTTCAGAATTTTTTCTTTTTCTTTCCTTTTTTTTTATTTTTTTATTTTCTTTTTTTAAAATTTACTTATTTTAATTGGAGGCTAATTACTTTACATTATTGTATTGGTTTTGCCATACACTGACATGAATCTGCCCTGAGTGTACATGTGTTCCCCATCTTGAACCCCCTCCCCATCCCATCCCTCTGGTTCATCCTAGTACACCAGCCCTGAGCATCCTGTACCTACAGAATTTTTTCTTTTATATGCCAGAAGTTGTGGAAGCTCCCCTAATAGAATTCTTACATTTGCTTCTTCAGGACATGCTGGGGGTTTTATTCTAATTTTTATTTTAGAATTTCTTATACCAGTGAAGATGTAATTTTAGATCATGTGCTCATGCCAAGGCTTGAGATTTGACATTTTTTATAGTTAGAACCGGACATGGAACAATGGACTGGTTCCAAATTGGGAAAGGAATATGTCAAGGCTTATGTCAATATACACGTATATTGTCACCTTGCTTATTTAACTTGTATGGAGAGTACATCATGTGAAATGCTGGACTGGATGAAGCACAAGCTGGAATCAAGATTGCCGGGAGAAATATCAATAACCTCAGATATACAGATGACACCACCCTTATGGCAGAAAGCAAAGAGGAACTAAAGAGTCTCTTGATGAATGTGAAAGAGGAGAGTGAAAAAGCTGGCTTAAAACTCAATGTTCAAAAAATGAAGATCATGCATCTGGTCCCATCACTTCATGGCAAATAGATGGGGAAACAATAGAAACAGTGACAGACTTTATTTTCTTGGGCTATGAAATCACTGCCTGTAGACTGCAGCCATGAAATTAAAGGATGCTTGCTCCTTGAAAGAAAAGCTATGCTAGACAGCATATTAAAAAGCAGAGACATTACTGACAAAGGTTCGTCTAGTCAAAGCTATGGTTTTTCTCATAGTCATGTATGGATGTGAAAGTTGGACTATAAAGAAAGCTGAGCACCAAAGAATTGATGCTTTTGAATTGTGGTGTCGAAGAAGACTCTTGAGAGTTCTGTGGACTGCAAGGAGCTCCAGCCAGTCCATCCTAAAGGAAATCAGTCCTGAATATTCATTGGAAAGACTGATGCTGAAGTTGAAACTCCATAACTTTGGCCACCTGATGTGAAGAGCTGATTCATTGGAAAAGACCCTGATGCTGGAAAAGATTGAAGGCAGGAAGAGAAGGGGATGACAGAGGATGAGACAGTTGGATAGTACTACTGACTCAATGGACATGAGTCATGAGCAAGCCCTGGGAGTTGGTGATGGACAGGGAAGTCTGGCATCCTGCAGTCCATGGGGTCACAAAGAGTCAAACATGACTGAGCGACTGAACTGAACTGAACTGATAGATGACTTTGTTTTCCACCTATGGTCATATACAGCTGGTAAACATTCTTGTTCTTGGGTCAACATGCAAAATATGTATGTGTGTGTGTGTGTGTGTGTATTCAATATAATAATTCAAATCTCCCTATTCTTATTGATTGGATCAGTAATATCTTTACCTCTTCTGGCTTTGGCCGTAATTCATTGTTTCTACTTCTCATGTGGATGATAAAGTTCTATTCCATTGTCTTGAGGGCTGTACTGCGTCTGAAACCCTGTGTCCTACCCTCTGCTAATCATTACCTGAGTCAGTTCTTTTTCTGCCAATTTTCAGCTATCTCTGTTTTTCCCTGGCATCTGGGAATTTTTTCTTTCTTTTTTAATTTAAAGTTCATTTGTAAATAAAAAGTTCTTGGAAATATTATTTAGCTTCGAGATGTATTTATGAATACAGGGTTTGTAGAGGCTACCATTTTGACTGAACTTTATGTGGCTAGTATTTATATTAGTTTTCTCTGAATGCTGAAACAGATCACCACAAATTTAGTGATTAAAGCAACAGAAATTTAGTATCTTACATTTCTGTAGTTTAGAAGTCTAAAATGGATTTCACTGAGCTAAAATTAAGGTATTGGCAATATTGTGTTCCTTTGTATGTGTGTTCAGTTCAGTTCAGTTGCTCAGTCGTGTCTGACTCTTTGCGACCCCATGAACTGCAGCACGCCAGACCTCCCTGTCCATCACCAACTGCTGGAGTCTACCCAAACCCATGTCCATTGATTCGGTGATGCCATCCAACCATCTCATCCTCTGTCATCCCCTTCTCCTCCTGCCCTCAATCCTTCACAGCATCAGGGTCTTTTCAAATGAGTCAGCTGTTTGCATCAGGTGGCCAAAATATTGGAGTTTCAGCTTCAACATCAGTCCTACCAGTGAACACCCAGGACTGATCTGTTTTAGGATGGACTGGTTGGATCTCCTTGCAGTCCAAGGGACTCTCAAGAGTCTTCTCCAACACCACAGTTCAAAAGCATCAATTCTTCGGGGCTCAGCTTTCTTTATAGTCCAACTCTCACATCCATACATGACTACTGGAAAAACCATAGCCTTGGCTAGATGGACCTTTGTGGACAAAGTAATGTCTCTGCTTTTTAATATGCTATCTAGGTTGGTCATAACTTTCCTTTCAAGGAGTAAGCGTCTTTTAATTTCATGGCTGCAATCACCATCTGCAGTGATTTTGGAGTCCAGAAAAATAAAGTCTGACACTATTTCCACTGTTTCCCCATCTCTTTCTCATAAAGTGATGGGACCGGATGCCATGATCTTAGTTTTCTGAATGTTAAGCTTTAAGCCAACTTCTTCACTGTGCTCTTTCACTTTCATCAAGAGGCTCTTTAGTTCTTCACTTTCTGCCATAAGGGTGGTATCATCTGCATATCTGAGGTATTGATCTTTCTCCCGGCAATCTCGATTCCAGCTTGTGCTTCTTTCAACCCAGCGTTTCTCATGATGTACTCTGCATATAAGCTAAATAAGCAGGGTGACAATATACAGCCTGATGGACTCCTTTTCCTATTTGGAACCAGTCTGTTGTTCCATATCCAGTTCTAACTGTTGCTTCCTGACCTGCATACAGGTTTCTCAAGAGGCAGGTCAAGTGGTCTGGTATTCCCGTCTCCTTCAGAATTTTCCACAGTTTACTGTGATCCATACAATCAAAGGCTTTGGCATAGTCACTAAAGCAGAAATAGACGTTTTTCTGGAACTCTCTTGCTTTTTTGATGATCCAGTGGATGTTGGCATTTGATCTCTGGTTCCTCTAAATATGTGTGTATATGTATATTTATTTTTTCCTCTGATTTTATCTTTCAGTTTTTAATGTCACTTTTGTAAATACTTGTTACTATTCATTGCTTTGGTTGTACTGCTATAGAAAGATGTTTAATTTCTTGATGAATAATTTCCTTTGAATTAATTCAATTAAGTTACATTAATTTCATTTTGTGTAGTTTTGAAAGTTTGTGAAGTTACATAAAGCAATACTTGATCACATTTAAGTATAGATCTACTTCTCAAAAGTTTACAAAAGTAGAAATAGAATCAAATAGAAAAACTGAATGATCAAAAAGAAAGATCATTTAAATTTAATTTGGAAAAACTTCCAGATTCTGATATTTTTCCCTTAAAAATTCCAAGGACAAAGCTAAATATGCCCCACTCATCCTGTTACAGTATGCTACTAAGTTGCTTCAGTCATGTCCATCTCTGTGCGACCCCACGGACTGTAGCCCACCAGGCTCTTCTGTCCATAGACTTCTCCAGGCAAGAATACTGCAGTGGGTTGCTGTGCCCTCCTCCCATTATTGAGTATATATTTCCCTGCTGGAACCTCAGACTCTACCCAGTAGGTATTTTGGTAACTGTGTAGGCTCCTTTCAAGAATTCAGATTCAACTTGTTTCGATGGAAAATTAAGAAACTCAATTGACCTTTGTATAGATTAACATTTTAATCGCTTTTGAAACTTCCTCAGTATCGGACTTCAATGTCATTATTCAAAATTTACCTCAAAATTTAAAGGAACCTCTATCTATCTATCTATCGATCTATCATTTTTCTCTTCTTTTGGCATAGGCAGGCACCCTGACTCTGCTGCCCTTGCCTCACGCTGTGTGCTTGTCCTGGAGAACCGGAGCCCGGACCTGGGCGCTGTGTTTGGCAGGGGGCGCGCGAGGTCCCGGAGCTGTCCAGCAGTTCCCGGCTAAGTTCTCTCCTGCTCTCTCCGCGCGGGGGAAGCTCTCCAGCGCCCCGCCCTGGGCAGGGAACCTCTCCCCCGGAGCTCCCAGGGCTTCCCAGGCTCGCCACCAGTCTCCGCCCGTTTCTCCCTACTGCCAGCCCCACCGCGGGAGTCTAGCCTTAGTAGTCTTCCTCCGCAAACCTCCGAGAGGGATTCCCCTGTCCAGTCCGCGGGGCTGCGCTTCCCTCCTTTGCCTAAAGGGCGGGCGAGCGCGTCTCCATCTAGCCTCGCCTTCTGCAGTTGGGTGGTCCTTTCTCTTTCTCCGTATGTCTTTCTAGACACGCGCCTAAAATTGAGGGGTGAGAGCAAAGACCGCCCATCAACTTAGCACCTTGAAATAAGACCTTTCGATCCCGAAGGAGCTTAGCGTAGCCGGGATCGGCGAGAGAGGGAGGACGCGGCGGAGGCGCGCTCCGGGGTCCGCTGGACGGGGCTTGAGGACCGAGACGCCCGCGTGGGAGAGGGACCGGGGCACCGGCCTCGCCCTCGACTCCCTCCCCTCGCCTCCTCTCCCCGCCTCCCCGCCCCGCCCCTCCCTCGCCGAGGAGCAGTCTCTCCTCCGCGCGTCTCCCGGCGCTCTCTCCATTGTCTCTGCCTTTACAACAGGTTCGGGCGGCGGGGAAGACTGGCGGGTGTGGGGCCGCCCTAGTCCGGGCTTTCTTGGGGCGGCCTCCTTTCCTCCGGGAGTGTGCTCCTTCGGCCGCTTTGATTGGGCTCAAGAGCTAATTTCCCGGAGGAGCAGCCCCCGGCGAGGCCGACCCCTCCCTCCGGGCCCCGTCCCAACCCGCGCCCGCCGCCTGGGCTCTGCGTGTGGGAATGATGTGCGCATTGGAGGGTCTAAGTTCTTCACGTGCCTGGGGGGTCCTCCCTTTTTTTTCTTAGCAACCGAATCGTACTAATCTTACTAATCAGTGAATCCAAGCCAGCGGCAGGAAAGACAAGCGATATTTTTTTCCCGCTTGATTCCAAGAACCTCTTCGATTTTTATTTTTAAAGAGGGAGACGATGGACTGAGCAGATCGGCACCATGGAGTCTCGGGTCTTACTGAGAACCTTCTGTTTGCTCTTCGGTCTCGGAGCAGGTGAGTGGCCGCAGAGCTGGGGCGGGAGAAGGGATGGCTCCCACCTCGGGGCAGCCCCAGCTGCCAGGGGACGCCTCGCTTTCCCTCCACCTGAAGTAGGTCTGGAGTGGGAAGCTTGGAGTCGGGGGTGGGTTTTTTTTTTTTTTTTTTTTAATCCCTGTGCTTGTCTTGGAGACCGCAGGGCGGGTCACACCCCAAGTCTAGGGTCTGAGGGCCGAGGGGAACTTTGCACCGAGCAGGGTTTAAAGTAGGTCACGGAAATGGGACTGGAGCTCCGCTATTTAAAGCTGGGCTGTTGATCTCAGGTAAGGCTCTCCGCGGCGGCGGAGGGAGTCGCCTCTCTTGGTCAGTTTCCAATATTTGACTCGAAGACGCGGTTCCTTGCTGCCCTGAAAGAAGAGGCTTGTATTCTGATGGAGCTTTTTCTTTCTTTTCTCCTCCCTTCCCCACTCCCACCAGTTTGGGGTCTTGGTGTGGACCCCTCCCTGCAGATTGACGTCTTAACGGAGTTAGAACTTGGGGAGTCCACTACCGGAGTGCGCCAGGTCCCCGGGCTGCACAATGGGACGAAAGCCTTTCTCTTTCAAGGTATGAGAAGCGTGCTCGGTCCCCAGCGCGGTTTCAGTTCGAGTAACCACGGGAGGAGCTGGCCTGGCCGCTCCTCCTAACTTCTGTTCTGCCTCATGGATGACAGTATCTGAGCTGAGATGAGGAGGGGTCAGTGTGAAATACACACATCTTCCACCTCTTTTTAAGTGGCTTGTTTCTCTCTTCTCCCGTCCCCTCCTCTTCCTTACTTTGTACTCTTGCCAGTCTAATAGATAGTTCCTTAATTACTGTGCAGAAACTCCGATGGCAGATGGTTGCTTCTGTAGTCTGGGGAACAATGAATAATAACAAACACCTCATCTGGGTGAAATTGATTTAGGTAGGAAATAGGGTAGCTTAATCTTAGTTAAGACATTGCTCTCTGAAAGTTTCAGGTACAATGGTGCTCAGTTGTGGACGAATTTCTTTATGTGGGAAAATGAAATCTTTCAATAGTTTTAAGCACTGTATGTCACCAACAATATATTTAAGATTCCTCACTGAAAGATAATGATTCTTCTCCATCGATAACAAAAGAAATAATATTCTCTTAAAGTATTCTTTGTCTCACCGTTAACTGTGTACTTAGGATTTTAAACCGTTTTTGTTGAAGTCAGTAGACTGGCTATGCACGTGTCTGCATTTAAATTTACCTGTGTTAGGTAGTCAGAAGCAAACTCCAATGAATCAAGCCTTCAGCGTTGATTCAGCAACACTTTTGAAGGTTTCTTGGTTTGTGGGGAGATGGTGTAGCATGAGTATTCTAAAAGGTAGCTAAACACATACAGAAAGAGTAGTTTCCCATATGGTGAAGTACAGATGAAGGCAAAAGAGAAATGGAATTTGCTTTAACGTATTTGATAGACTGACTAAAGCATCTTCTCCCAACCCCACCCAGATTTTTCTTTTGTGATTTTGGTGCTGTGCCTTCAAAAACATGGCAACTCATAATTAATAAAGTGTTGGATATGCAAAATAAAACTTCTTCAGCAATATTACCACCAAGAAATAGGCATAAAATAAAACTTGAGTGTTGCTGTAGAGGTGTTGTTGCTCAATACAGCCAGTATGTGTCACCATGGACAGTAACACCAAAGCTTACAGTTGGAAAAGGAGGAAACTGACCTGTATTGCATTTATTTAAAACAAGTTTACTCTTACAATATGTTAAATGTAATTTTCTCTTTTAATTATGGTGCACCCACTAAATGTTTTTATTATGACAGATATTTGTGATAATATTTACTTAAAAGTCTTTTTTTTTGGTGGGAATGTGTGTGTGACTTTGATATTGAATCTTTTAAAAACAATGACCAAATCTAATAAAGAAAATAAGATTAGACTGTCAGCAAAATTCACAGAGTGGAATAAAGGTGTTATTAGGGTTAAACTCCTATTTTTTCTTTTTCTTCTCCTTTTTTTTTTTTTCCAATCTCTGATTTTTCAATCCCTGTGAACTGGAAACAAAATTATTTCAGGACTGCCAAATTGAGTCACTGGAAAGCTTTATGGAAGCTAAAGCTCCTGATAAAGAAATGGCATTGAAGTGTCCTTAAAATTTAAAAAGGTCCTTTAAATTATATTGGTGTTCTTCTTGTCTTTCTCTGAAGAGTGTCTGAGCTGTCACAAATAGAAACCTTCAGGACTGTGCGTTTTATGTTCTAGTGCTAGACAATTTCTCGTGAATAGTCAGAAGGCACCAATATCTTTTTCTGGTTAATGGTAAAAAGAAATGTTTAGCATTCATTTTTATTTAAATTGTCAGTTGTTCAAAATAGGCATTGTGTTGCAAATGAGTTGTCCATAGTTACTATGTATCAGTGCACACTGATGAACTGCTTTTGTTTCTGTGTTGGTACCAAGACCAATATTTAGAAAGATTAAATGCCCAAGAAGCAAGGCTTTAAGAGATTTGGAGATGCAAAGTTTTATTTCTTGTCTATTTATCAACCTTATTTCATATAGCCAATCAATCAGCAAGTTTTTGCTACTGGGTGGGGTCTTCCCAGGTGGCACAGTGGTAAAGGATCCACCTGCTACGGGTTTGATCCCTGGGTCGGGAAGATCTCCTAGAGTGGGAAATGGCAACCCACTCCAGTATATTTACCTGGAAAATTCCACAGACAGGAGTCTGGCGGGCTACAGGCCATGAGGTTGCAAAGAGTCTGACAGGATTGAGTGAGTGAGCTTGCACACATGCCCGTGTTCTCAGTGGGCTTATGTTACTAATGTGTTTATTATGCTCTAATGATTTCTCTTATTTTCAGACTAAGAATTTAAAATTGACAGCAGGTGGGTGTTTGAGCCTGCTTGATAGTTCTGTTTTACCTTGGAAAGTTCTGTTCTCTGCAATTAGAATGTGGAAACTGTTGTTAAGAAGTCAGTTCTGACTCCTGTTGCTTCACTGGGATTTCATGAGTTTTAGAAAGACAAAAGCTTTCAACCTCTAAAGACTTTATGGATTTGTTTTATAGTGAATTGAGGGTGCTGCAGATATTTTTGTATAGTTTGTAAAATGTCATAGCAGGAATAGTAACACATTACAAAACCTGTGAGATGCTCTCAGATTTCACATAAACCTAGCAGATAAGTTAGTTTGTGCTGTCAGATATGTTCTAAATAGATGGGAGAGATTTTCGAACCATCAATTTCCTTCTGCAGTCATATTGTCTCTTGTCTCTTATCTTTAAAGAAATCTCAGCATATAATTTCCCAATGACTTTTGCTCATTTAATATTTTGGTTACTTCCTTCTCTTTATTGGTTTTTAAGATGCTTGTAATTTGGTACTTTTCAAATCTAAATACTTTTTTGTAAATTATCATGCAATGTGAATCTACTATTATTTAATAATCATACTTATTATATATATAACAAAACAAAGAGAAATGTGTTTCAAAGTTATATCTGATCTTTATACAAAAGTTGTTTTGTTGTTGAAATTTGGTTCATAATTGTTTTGGAAATTGAAGTAATAAGATACTAAATTATATCATTCATTGATACATGTGGCTTTTGATCTGTGCCAGTGATAATAATTTTCAAAAGTAACAGGTGAACAGGCAACAATTTGGAATTTGTATCAAGATCTTCCATGTATTTCTAGCTGTAATCTGACTAAGCCACAAAAATATACTTATGTTTTTAACAAATGGAGGACTGAATGCTGAAGAATTCTGAAATGTTGAGGGCTAGTACAATTATAAATAAAATTCTACCAACCTTGTTTAAAGTCGAGGGAATATTCTTCAAGATAATTATCACAGTAATGTTCTTTCCTCTTTGTGCACAAGAGATCAAGAATAAGAGTATACAGAAGCATAGTTCTAGGACTTTCTAGCATGACTTTTAGATCTTTGATTTTAACATTTGCCCTGGCTGCATTCCCAAACTAGATCATTTCCTCTTTGGTTTAATAAAATTTCTTCTGGGGTGTCCACAGATTTTTATAATAACATTAATCTCCACAAAAGAAGTAGATAAGATAAAAGCATATTTCCCCCCTGATTTGGTAATTTGAAAGTAAATTTTTTAGTAGTTATTTTTAAAGAACTTTAATATTTTAAAGGAAAAAAGTATTCCCAAGTCTATCCTGATGACAGTATTTGAAAATAAGGATGAAATTGGACATTTGGTGGTGGGTCATTGGCTTGATGAGGCAGTAGCAACTGCATAAGGACAGTGAGTGGCAGTGAATATTTGCCTTCAGTGAATATTTGACCTTCAGTGAAGGTCAGAGAGTATCTGTGGACTTAGAGACAGTGATCATTGGTGCCCCATTAGAACAGAATAGCACAGTGACTGAGAGACCCGTCACATGTGACTAAAGGGCTAAGTGACTGGGCTTAAAAACCAGATAGAACACGTGGAATTTCATTATTTGTGTTTCTGTCATAAAGTTAATTTCTATGAGCTTCAGTACCCTTAGTTATAAAATTAATGTTGTTATGAAGAATTTTTTGTGCAATTACTGTTCTGCTAGGTATTAGGCATATAACAAATGAAGTTAGAACTTTCATAATGCCTTCAAAGTAGTCATTAAACAAACAATTACACAGATAATAATTTAATCACTATTAAGATAAATGATATGAAGAAAAACTAAGGATGTAAGAGAATCTACATCTTGTTTAGGGAGTTGCAGGATCAGGGAAGCTCTTTGAAGAAGAATCACTTAAGCTGATAGCCAGAGGATACCTGAGAGTAGTCTGGGGAAGAGGAGCTGTGGGGATTCAGAAAGAAAGTCTAACATGGGCAAAGGGAATAGCATGAGCAAAGATCTTTTCCTCGAATGAGCATAGTGTATTTGAGAAAATGGAAGAAACCCAGAGTGGTGGAAACCTAAGCATTGTGATGTGAAATGAAGCAAATGAAGATAGCATGGATCAGGTTACACGGTAATCATATTTATACAAAAGAATTGGAAGTTTATCATTATGCAATATATATTGTGGCAGGGTTGATAATAGTCCCTCAGAAATGTTCATATCCTGGGAACCTGATTATATGTTATGTTACTTGTCAAGGGGGAATTAAAGTTGCAACTCAGCTGCCCTTAAGATAAGGAAATTTTCTTGGATGATCTAGGTAGGCCTCCTATAATCACAAAGGTCCTTAAATGTGAAAGCAGAAGCTAGAATAGCCAGTGTCAGGGTGAGGCAAAGAAGAATGACTAGACCTGCACATTGCTGGCTTGAAGATAAAAATAGGCCGCGAGCAAAGGAGTGTGGGCAGTCTCCAGAATTTGGAAAATGTAAGAAAACAGATTTTCATTCAGTGTGTCCAGAAGGAATGCAGCACAGCTGACACCTTGATGTTAGTCCAGTAAGATTCCATTTGTACTTCTGACCTCCAGAAATGTGAGATAACGAATTGGTGTTGATTTAAGCCACTAAGTTTGTGGTGATTTGCTACAGCAGCAATAGGAAACTAGTACAGGTTTTGATAAATGGAAGTGGGAGATGCTATAAGAAGTAAAACCGTGGAAGTGGCTTTGAAATTGTGCAATAGGCACACGCTGGAAGAATTTTGAGAAGCATGATAGAAAAAAAAAGGCTAGATTCCCTTGAATAGATTGTTAGTAGAAATAGGGATGTTGGCAGTTCTACTACAGTGAGGACTCAGAAAAAGATGGAAGAACATGGTAGAGAAAACCCAGATCATCTCAGAGAATACCTGAACTGTCACGAACAGACTATTTGTAGAGATATGGGCAATAAAGGCAATGCCAGTGAGGGCTCGGAAATCAGGAACATGTTACTGGAAAGTAGAGGAAAGGATATCCTTGTTAGATAGTGGCAGAAAACTGAGCTGAATTCTGCCCTGTCGTTATATGGAAAGTCAAACTTGTAAACATGAATTTAGATATTTAGCTGAGATAATATATATGCAGAGGTGCAGCCTGGCTTTCTCTTACTGCTTATAGTAAAATGTGAAAGGGGAAAGATAGATTGAAGGAAGAACTGTTAAGCAAAAAGGAACCAGAACTTTACATTTGAGAAATTCTTAGCCTATCCAGATTGCAAAATATGCTGAAATTAGGAGATTTGCTGGCAGGAAAGCCTTTTTTGGAAAGAAAGCTGATAGTGTGACCTAAAAACATCTTGGTAGTGCCTCAGAAGTAAAGCCAAAGTGTTCAGTTCCAAAGAGGGCTCTTTAAAGAAATTGAACATGTGACACGAATTCCCTTACACATCTCAGTGGAAGCCCATAGTAGAGATAAATCTATCCAAGAGGTATTTGTGGAGGAACCTCTTGTCTGTTGGAATAAATCTCAATGACATATATGAGAGACACACAAGGTTCTTAAGAAGATCATACCAGCAATAACACTTCTGGCCTGAACAGGGAAGTGAGAGGATTTAATGAAAAAAGGTTGTTGGACCCCCTAAATTCTACAACTAAGATACAGGCTGATTAAACTGCTCAGCTATAAACATGTGCTACTTTACTTGGGCAGAACTGAGACCCCAAAGACAAAACTTATAGCCCAGAGGATTATTCTCAGACCTTGAAACCGGATGCAGTTTACCTGGATGGATTTCAAAATTGCATGGGTCTGGTGTCTAAATTTTTTAACTTGCATTTTCTTCTTTTCTGAATGGGAATGTCAATAACTGTTGTCCCATGTCTATCTCACCATTGAATTTTGGGAGGAGATAACTTGTTTCTTGAGTTTCACAGATGATAGGAATTGTGTCTCAGGATGGGCAATAGCCTCATTTTCACCTGATTTAGATGGTGAGATTTGGAGCTTTCGAACTGGTAAGATTTAGACCAGATTTTAAACTCTGAGTTGATATTCTAAAGGCTTGACTAAGTCTTTGGGAGGTTTGGGGATAGAGTAAATGTGGTTTCATTAGGGATGGACAGGTTGTCCATCTAAAGGACAGATTGTGGTTAGGCTGGATAATGATCCTCCAACTGTCTATGTACTATATCTTTAGAACGTGTGAATGTGTTATGTTTCATGGAGGGATTAAGGTTTCCAAAGGAATTAAGGTTCATAATCAGTGGACTTTAAGATATGGGCATTTTCCTGGATTATCTGGGTGAGCCTCATGTAATCACTCAGGGGGTTGCCCACTGGGTCCTGGAGGTGGCTTCCCCCAGGACAGTACCCTGAGCCACAGCCATGACACTCTTAAATATGGAGGAGGGAGGTAGAAGAGTCAGTGTGATGCAATGTGAGAAAGACTTGATTGATCATTGCTGACTTTGAAGTTGGAATGTAGTCGTAAACCGAGGAATGTTGGCAGTTTCTAGAAGCTACAAAAAGCAAGGAAATGGATTTTCCCCTAGAACCTCCACGAGGAACATAGCCTCACAGACGCCTCGGTGAGGTGTCTAGCCTAGTGAGATTCATTTTGGACTTCTGAACCTCTAAAACTGTGAGATAACAAATTTGCATTGATTCAGCCATTAGATTTGTGGGGATTTGTTACAGCAGCAATAGGAAAGTGATGTATATGTTAAACATTTATTTTGTAACTGAATTAAACTTTTTTTTGAGCATGGCTTCAACTGTGCATGAGAATATATTTGTGCAATGACTGGAAATCTGAAGTAGTCAGTTAAAGTTAACTTAGTCATTTGGGACTTAAAAGTTTAAGTATAAAGTCAGAGTCTTTATACTAAATTATTAGTCTTTAAGGGATTCTCTCCATCATTTAATTATGAGTTCCTTCTCAGAACAAACAGTAAAATCAAGTAATGTTTTTTTTTTTTTTATTTCTTTTTCAAAAATATATCCTTCCTTCCCACAACAGGTTAATTCAGAGGTTGAGAGGGAAAACAGAAAGCATGCATATTTTGAAAGTAGAATGGATAACACTTAGCATGGTGTTTGGCACCCAGTGAGTGCAGTCCTCAGAACTTGGACTACAAGAATAACTAGAGTTTTCCTATCAAAAGTGCCAGGGATCTCTGTAGCATGCTAACTTGGGAGGAGCTGGAGCAATCTTGACAGACTTTGACAGATGAGTGATCTTTCATTTTTTTGGCTGAGCCAGAATCCCCATGGCAGAGGAGCCTGGTGGGCTACAGTCCATGGGGTTGCAAAGAGTTGGACACGGCTAAGCAACTAAGCACACACACGGCTTATAGGATCCTAGTTCCCTGACCAGGGATTGATCCCGCGCCCCTGCAGTGGAAGCATGGAGTCCTAACCATTGGACCACCAGGGTTGTGGCATGTGTCTTCAAAAATAGCTGAAGCGAAGGGCATTTCTTTGGCTTTATTCCATCTCCCACTGGCTCCTTCACTTCATGCTGGTTCCAGACCCCATTCTTGCAGACACCTATTTTTTTGGGGTTATTTTCTGTCTGTAATTCAAATAATTATCTGTCAATATGGTAACTGATAACTTAGGTAATAGATATTAAGGCCTTATTAACATCTCCTTTTGATTTTCAACTTAATTCATTAATTCAACTTAAATATTTATTTCGCTGCTACTATGTATAAAGAAGTCATAAAGTATAGTAGAGGAAGAAAGATGTCTACATAAATTAGTACAGAAGGTAAAACAGGAACTAAAATTTAATTGTAAATAGAGAAAAAGAAAATTTGGAACTGTAGCATAAAGAAGGTAGAACTCTGAAAATTATGTGTCCTAGTCTATAGTTGATAAAATGTAGATAATCATTTACTATGAATCAATTATAAGAACAAATAGAATGAAGTCAAGTGTTGGGTTTTTGTGTGTTTTGTCTGTTTGCTTATTTTTGCAAAAATACCTAAGGACTGTCTCTTAACCTTCTAATGAGAAATCTTTCAGTTTGAGGTATTTATTATTTTGGTCAGATTTTTATTTTTCATGTTAAAAATTTATCTATCTGTGTCAGATCATCAAAACCTAGTGCCTTTGAGTCATGTAAGCATCGCTCTTACTTTGTTTTTACTGACTTTATGAAAGTTTTCATCTTTTGCTAGGCTTCAGTTTAGAATTGACATTGAAGAGATAGATGCCAATTGTATGTGGAAACATTTTATAAGCAAATGGTTTATTGGGGGATATTTTTGTTATGGTAACTTTTGTGTCACATTTGTTGAAACTCATATGTGGACTACCATAATTGAGGAGAATTAGCGAGAGAGTTGATGGGAAGAAAAGCACTACTCTCCCTTTTCTCATTAAGGCTGCTGCCAGGTGCTGGACATGGGCACTTGGACAAGTATTTGCTGAGTTGTTCTTGATGGGAACCCTCCTGACAGTCTTCATTCTGGGAAAGGATAGGGAGCCCAGACAACCACGTGTCTTTCCCTTCAAAGGAAAAATTTATAAAGAAGGCAACAAATCAGTGCTCAGACGGTCACGCTTTGCTCGTCTAGCAAAGGGAAGAAATTATGGAGGCAATTCCAAGTTCATTTCGATATGCTGTAGTAGTTTTTAGTGGTCAGGAACATAGACTCCAGAGCTAGATATCTCAAGTTCAAATCTTGGTTCCTTTGTTACTAGTGTGAGCTTTAACTTGCTACTTATCTCTACTTCCATTGAGATAATGACTGTACTATTTCTTAGAATTGATGTGTAAATTATATCAATAAAACGGTGCATGGCATTTAGCAAACATTCAATACTCATATATTGTTTTTATTTTGGAATCAGCTTAGAAGCAGGTCAATCTCCCTTGGATTGTTTTAGGAGCTCCCTGGTAGGAAAGCCGGGTTTTGTGAAGGAACTAAGGTAAGGTGACTTGCTGTGTGATGTGGGGATAAAGGTGAAGTTAAACAGGAGTGGGGGAGAAACTGGCCCTGCAGCAGCTCCTGTTCTATTTTTTCTGTTTGGGCTTTATTGGGGTGAAGAGGACATGCTGATTTGGGTAGAGAGAGGTGAAAACAATGGGTCCATTTGTAGAGGAAGGAGCATAATCTGCCCTGTTGTACACTCTTCAGAAGTGGGAGTGGGGCATAGAGTAGATCAACAAAAGAAGATTCAGAATATAGTCTCTCTATAGTCATCCCAACACACATTGCTTTTTAAGTGTGTTGAAAGTCTAGCTTAGATTTTGAGTCTCATATATACAGAGGATGAGATGGTTGGATGGCATCATCAATGCAATGGACATGAGTTTTTGTAGACTTGGGAGTTGGTGATGGACAGGGAAGCCTGCCATGCTGCAGTCCATGGGGTCGCAAAGAGTTGGACACAACTGAGTGACTGACCTGACCTGAACTGAGTCGTATATAGATTTTGAGTCACAATATAGTGGAAAGAAGCATTAGAAGTTCTCAGAAACAGCCCAGTTTTTTTACCTGTCTCTGTCTGGGTAACCTTGGCCTTCCTTGGCAAAGTACAAATTTGGTCTGCTGGTGGGAGCTGGTGATGGAGGATAAGATTCTGTGGAACCTTGAATGGTGGTTGCAGGGCCAGTGTAATGTTGGCAGGACCCTTGGGTGGCCCTGTGGGTCCTTTATGGATTAGAGTCACTTTCCCTACATTTCCTGCTACATCTTTGACTTCTCTTGAACAATCTTGCTGGAATGATTGTTTCTCTCCATACTTTCTCTGCTAATTTTCATTCCAGTGTCACTGGGACACTGATCTTAGGTAATTTGCTGTCTTGTTTCCCTATTGAGATAATAAGTTCCCCAGGGGAAGGATCATGCCCTATATTTTTCCTGGTCACTAACAACTTTGCCCTGGTGGCTCAGAGGTTGAAGCGTCTGCCTCCAATGTGGGAGACCCAGGTTCGATCCCTGGGTCGGGAAGATCCCCTGGAGAAGGAAGCGGTAACCCACTCCAGTATTCTTGCCTGGAGAATCCCATGGACAGAGAAGCCTGGTAGGCTACAGTCCACAGGATCGCATAGAGTTGGACACGACTGAGCGACGGAACAGAACGGAACAACTTTGCCAGTTCCCTTCTCTGGATGGTTCTTCCTCTTTCTTTTTCCTGGTGAACTTCTATATATTTTTCAGGACTCAGCTAAGCTACTTTCCTTTGGTGAAATTGTTGTTTCTTCTGTGCTGTCTTAGCTTTCTCTACTAAAACAACCACGTCACTGTAATATAGCTAGGTTCTTTTCTTAATATAAAAACTCGGACCACTTCTATTTTCCTTGCTGCTACTTCCCTGGTCCACACCACTGTCTTCTCTCACCTGGATGATTGTAGTAGCCTCCTAAGTGTTCTTCCTGTTTACACTCTTGCTCCCTTTCAATCTGTTTTCAACATAGTTGCTAGAATGATCCTTTCAGATCACAGTTCACACCATGTCACTGCTTTGCTCCAAACATTTAGTAGTTCTCCACTTCACTCAAAGGTAAAGTTCTTATTATGCCCTACAAAGACCTACATGAACACTCCCACCCTGCCCCATTACTCTCTGGGCTTCTGTTCTCCCCCTTGCTCTTGGCTTTAACTCTATGGCCTCCTTGCTGTTCCTTAAGCAGGGCCGGCACTCTCGTGACTCAGGACCTTTGCACTGGCTGTTTATTCTGCCTGGAATCCTACTCTCCCAGATATCTGAATGTTTTTCCCCTTTTTTTCAAATATTTTATTAACTAGCAATTTGTTAATGAGGCCTACTCTGAATGCTGAGTAAAATTTCAACTTGTATTCTACCCCACAAGTATTCTTGATATGCTTTAGTCTGATCTGTTAGTTTTTATAACATTTATCATCTAGAATGATGAGTAATTCAATTATTATTTTAATTGTTTATTCTCCCACTTCCCTCTAAAGAGTAAGCTTCATAAGAACTGGGCTTTGGGAATATTTTATTCACTAATAGATCAGTCAAGTGTCTACCATATAGTAGGAACTCCATAAATATTTGTCACATGAATCTCCTTGTTTTGCTGACTAGTCTGCAATCTCCTGAGGCTTGGAACTTTACCTCGTTCCTTCTTGTGGCCTCCTGGTCTATTGTGGTGGCAAACACAATGTGCTCAGTAAACCATCAGTAAGTGAATATTTGTAGCGTTGGGTTGAGTCCATTTGGTCATGGCAGATCTGGTTGTTTTTGTGTGATGTTTTTATGTTTTATATTTATGTAACTTTAAAGAAGACTGAAGAGCTCTTCTACTAAATCAAAACACTTCATTCTCCAGTCATAAGAAAAGGCAAGAGGTTTGGATGAATTGAAAAAGCGAGTTCTGCTTAACTTAGTCTCTGAATTATTCTGAGATGGCTCTTCTCCATCCCAAGATGAAGTGTGCCACAGGGAAAACAGCAGCATGGTGAGGAGCCTGAACGTCATGAATACTTCTTGACAATGAGAGTTTACAATTCTAGTTTAATATGTTATGAATTCACCATTTAGCAGACACTCATATTCATATGAATGCACTAAGAAAGATTTCCAAGACAGGATTGATTTGGGTTGTCTGTGCTGTCGTACTTCTCCACTCCTGTAAATGGACCAAACTGGAGCCTACCCAGAGGACAGCAACCAGAGAGTTGAGAGGTTTGGAAACCATGTCAGATGAGGAGCAGATGAAGGAGCTTGGGAATTTTAGCCTAGAGAGTAAAAGACAGTGTAGATATGACCTATATTTTAGATATCTGAAGGCTAGTCGTATATGGGAGACCTGAGATTTATTTTGTACTGTTCTAGAGCAGTGATTCCTAAGTATTAGTCTGATGATCAGTGGTTAATTAATTACCTTGTTAGAAATACTCTCAGACCTTCCTAAACTAAGTTTGTATCTCTGGGATCGAATCCTCAGTTCAGTTCAGTTCAGTCGCTCAGTCGTGTCCGACTCTCCGCGACCCCATGAATCACCTAGGAATCTACATTTTCAAAAAGCTTCCTGTGATTCTAATGTTCATCCAAATTTATGAACTGTTGTCTAAGCTGTCCAGTAGAGCAGACACTGGCCACTTGTGGCTCATAAGTACTTGAAATGTTTCTGATACAGACTGAAATGCAGTGGAAGTATCAAAATATACTTGGAGTTCTGAAGGCAATCTATAAAATCTTAATATTTTAATAGTGATTATATGTTGAAATAATATTTTGATTAAATAGATATATTATTAAAATTAAAATGATGTGTTTCTTTTACTTTTTTAGTGCGGCTAATAGAAACTTAAATTTATCTATGTGACTCACATTTGTGGATCTCATACTTCTTATACTGGGCAGAACTGTTATAGAGTTTGTCCTATAATAATAATATAATAATAATAAACTAGGATCTGCAAAGAAAGTTAGGAAGAGACAAATTTTGAGTTGACATAAGGAAAGCATTTTCAACATATAAATTCAAAAATTAAGAGACTTATTTTAAGCAATATTTGTCCATCCATCCATCCATTCATCCATCCAATAAACATGCTTCTAATAATACTCAAATAGAGATTAAATGACCTGTATCAAGGAAAATATTTCAATGGGGGAGGGGTGGGGATTAGACTAAATGATTTCTAATGTTACTTTAGTTCCAAATGAATGTGAATTATTGTCTTTTCTCTTTTAATTAACTTTTCTTTTTATTGTAACCATGGGTATCCAGGACATCTTCTTTTTCATCTCTCTGACAATCTGTGACCCTCTCTTCAAACAGTTCCCTTTTAAAAAGCATCTTGGATTGTTCTAATACTCTGAAGTTTGCTATTTACTACTGTGCTCTGCATTGTGTATCTCTTTTATAAATACTCCTTCTTTTTAAAAATTGAAATATAGTTGATTTACAATGCTGTGCTAATTCTGCTATACATCTAAGTGATTCAGTTTAGCATATGTACATTCTTTTAATATTCTTTCCGTTATGGTTTATCACACGGTATGGAATAGAGTTCCCTGTGTTATACAGTAGGACCTTGTTGTTTATCCATTCTATATATAATAGTTTGTGTCTGCTAACCCCAAACTCCCAATCCACTCCTCCTTCCTACCCCCTGCCCTGGCACCCTTTGAGTCTCTTCTTTACGTCTTTGAGTCTGTTTCTGTTTCATAGGTACATAGGTTCATTTGTGTCATATAAATATTCTTTCTTAATAAAGTGATTCACTTTATTTCTTCCATACATGGTGTTTAGTTTTTAATCTTTTTGTTTGTCTATTTAAATGGACAATGGAACTCATGTACACCCGGGGTGGGTTCATGTCAATGTATCGCAAAACCAACCAAAATAATACTGTAAAATAATTAGCCACCAATAAAAATAGACAAAAAAAAAATGGACAGTCCCCTAGGCAAACAGTATGTCTAATTCTATGTTCTTATAGTCTAATGCATTGTACTGATGGACCATTAAATGTCCCAGAAAAAGTGCCAAATAGATTAAGTATTTCAGAGCAGAACATAACCTATATTTTTAGAACTAATTTAAATTTCCGGCAGTAATTGGTAGCTGAACATCCTCACTTTGAGTTGAGTGTGTTGACATATACTTGTAACTGAGCAGAATTCTTCCTGGAGACTGACAGATTGTTTTTTTTTAAAAAAAGGCACATAAAAATGGTTGCTGTGTGCTACCAATGAGAGGCAGTGCTCCTAGTAACTGAATGTTGAACCTGGATGTTTCCTGAGAGCCTGTCGATTTTGGAGGAGGACATGTCGTTCACTGATATGCTTTGGTATTTCTTTCTACCTTTCGTGAAATTGCTAGTTATACTATAAATACAGATTTATTTAAGTGAATGAGTAATCTTGACAGGCAGCTTTATGGTACTGTCTTTCATATATTTGTTCTTCCTTCTGAGACATTTTCAAAAGTTGGGTTAATATATAGTAATGTTACTGCTTTTTTTTATACTGCCTATCCTCTGATGTTCAGAGTGAATTTATACAGGATAGTTAGTAGGTAATTAAAACATCTTAGAAAAGCACTGTGACACTAGGCTTTCTGATTTTGCCTTTTAAGAGAAAACAGAGATTTTTCTTACAGGAGAAGAAACATCATACCCCCAAGTAAAAGGGAGAGATGCTTTAAGATGTCTCAAAAGTGGAATTGTTTAATCCAAATTTGAGACCAAAGAATCCACACTTGGGCTTGTTGGGGGTTTTAGGACACTTCTGTTTTATTATTATTCTAAAAGAAAACACACAGACAGAGTTTACCAAATTTCTCTAACTTAAAATTCAAGGTTCCGAAATTGGAACTCATTTTAATTGGACTTTTAACATTTCAAACTCAAATGTAATTTGCTTTTACCATAACCTTTACCAAACCCCTCTTGAGGTCCATCACTAATTTCTATGATGAACGATAATCCTGAAAAGATAAGACATTGTTTTAAATTATGATTTTCATAGGCAATTATGGGTTAAAATTAAGAATTATTTGAGGTTGAAATGAACTGGTGATAAGCACTTGAGTTGGAGTGTGATGAAGTATGGGAATTTCCAAAAACTCAGGCCTAAAAAAGGGACAAAAATGCAGAATAGATGTGTATTTATTGCCACTCACCTTGAAAACACTGACTATGGTGCAGAGGTCATTTTTTTTTCAAGTTGCTGCAAAAATTTCATTATCCTTATCATAGACACTTCTCTGCAACAAAATATCTCATGGTCCATTTCATCCCTTTGCTGCTATGGGTCCACTTTTTAATAACTGAGTTGCATTTCTGGCGAAAATAGTGTAATTTAAATTGTTCTTTGATAACACACTTCCAAATTAGAATATGTTTCAGAGACTAGTGGGAAAAAAAAGAGTGTTGACTCTGTGAATCATTGACCTAGCAGGAAACTGTTGAATGGGAGTGAACCTACCTTTTTAATGACGATTACTTTTTGTTATTTTGGTCAGCAAATTAGTGAAGTTGGAGGGCAAAGTTGGGAAAAGGCCAGATATTTTGTGTAAAGTTGCAGGCTCAGTCTCGTTTCTAAAACTCTGGGATTGATGTTAATTAATTTCACAGGCATCAGACAAGTAGAAGTCGGACTTTGAGTAAACACTCACTGTCTGAGCTGCCTCATAATGAAACTGGAGGGAATGTTTAAATTGTAGCAGTCTGTATGGAACAAAGCTTTTCTCTTGTGGGAAAAACACAGAAAAGGGGCAAATACAGATCTAACTCTAAAATTTTTAGACTTTCTGAAGTTTAACTGTGCAACACATTTATACTACTGGGAGATATCAGAGGCTTCGTTTTCTTTCCACAGTGTCTTAGAAGAAGTAGGTAAGGAAAATAAAATTTGCTGTTTTTCTCCAATAATGTGCATTGAGATGTGACTCCACAGAAGGAAATGTTTGTATTGTTAAACTGAGATACTGCATTTCAGGTTCAAGGCTCTCTATTAAAAAAAAAAGAAAACGAGTAAATCAAATGCTTTGTTGATACTGATGACCATTGGACAGTGACTGCATTTAGGTTCTAGTGGATTAAATGGAGAGGATTCATAAAATAAATCCATAAAAATATGAGAGAGGATGATGGAATGTCTGTAATAAATGTTCTTCATTGTTGCAGCAGAGGGACTTATTTTTAATTACAGGAAGTAGAACGGAGTGAAAGCAAAGGTCAAATGTTTTTGAAGGGCAAAGTCTGTCTTTGTGGCATTGTACCTACTGAAGAAGAATAAGATATGGCAGACGACGCACAAACAGATTCAGCTGTCAGTATGTGATGCATGAAAAGACCTGGGTACTTCTGGCTCTGGAACTGGGTCTCACTGGCACATTATGCTGCCAACATTTGGAACTAAAATAGGCCATCTTGCACATGGCATATCCTCCCTCTGTAGGAGGACTGGGTTTATGATAAATATTAGTCAGCTACTATTCCATCTTCAGGAGAGACCCATGAAACTTTTTTGCATTTTGATTTTTAAAGCACTGTGTCTTTGGAGCTATAGTTTAATTCTGTCTATAGTTATGTGCATGCTAAGTCGCTTTAGTTGTGTCTAACTCTTTGCAACCCGGTGGACTGTAGCCTGCCAGGCTCCTTGGTCCATGGGATTCGCCAGGCAAGAATACTGCAGTGGGCTGCTATTTCCTCCTCCAGTCTGTAGCTATAGCTGTAAATAAATTGTTGGTGAAAAGTGAAAATTTAGCAGGATGCTTAAAAAAGACTGAAAGAAGATAATACTTGACTTTATATCATTCTGTTTAATACTACCATGTGCTAACCATGTGAGAGTTGGACTGTGAAGAAAGCTGAGTGCCGAAGAATTGATGCTTTTGAACTGTGGTGTTGGAGAAAACTCTTGCGAGTCCCTTGGACTGCAAGGAGATCCAACCAGTCCATTCTAAAGGAGACCAGTCCTGGGTGTTCATTGAAAGGACTGATGCTGAGGCTGAAACTCCAATACTTTGGCCACCTCATGCGAAGAGTTGACTCATTGGCAAAGATCCTGATGCTGGGAGGGATTGGGGGCAGGAGGAGAAGGGGACGACAGAGGATGAGATGGCTGGATGGCATCACTGACTCGATGCACATGAGTTTGGGTGAACTCTGGGAGTTGGTGATGGACGGGGAGGCCTGGCGTGCTGTGATTCATGGGGTCGCACAGAGTCGGACACAACTGAGCGACTGAATTGAACTGAACTGAACTGAACAGTGATGTTAGTAGTGGTTTAGTTGTGAAGTTGTGTCCAACTCTTTGCGACTCCATGAACTGTAGCCTGCCATGCTGCTCTATCCATGGGATTTTCCAGGCAAGAATACTGGAGTGAGTTGCCATTTCCTTCTCCAAGGCATGTTATGGGCTCCTTTTAATGGTGTTGCCAAGGCTTTGTTGCTAGTCCCTATCATTTTAAATTATGTATTTATTTTGCTATTGTTTTATCATGAACTTCAAGTTGGTTAGTTTTACAACAACTGTGAGAAACTTCAGTTTCATAAACCTGCTTTATTCATTGAGCTGTGCTCCAATGTTTTAGTATATACTTCCAATATTAATTTTTTATAGAGGGAAATATTACTTTTGTATCGACACCCTCTTTGATGAAAAAAGCCTCATGCTGTAATTAAATTTAATTTCTAAAAATGAAATTATAAAAAACTTTAATAACAGTTTATTAACACAGTCAGTAATATATAAGACAAATCAATGTATTTTTGAAAGGACTCTTGATAGTATTTAAAAAATGACCAAATGTACTGAATAGACATCATTGTCACTCAATCTCTTACAGTTTTCCACTTACGCAGAGATTTCTCTTCCCACTTAGTTCATTTTTATATTGTTGGGATTATTTATGTCTGCATTATTTTTATAATCCTGAAAAATAGTAATTAGAAAATATTTTTGTTTCTCTCAAAATGGTTATTATTCCCTATGGGACTGTGTTCGTCTATACATACATGTTTTTATTGAGATACAATTAACATGCAATTGAATATATAAATTTTGAATGCTTAATTTTTGATAATTATCTACAGTTGTGTATCTACTATCTAAAACAAGGTATACAATATTGCCATTCCCCCAGAAAGTTCCTTGGGCTCCTTTGTAGTCTGCTTTCCATTCCTTGCTCCACAATTATGCTCTGATTTCTTCTGTGATAGATGAAGTTTGCCTATATTTTGGAATCATGCAGTAGGTATTCTTTTGGTATTTCTTTTCTGGCTTCTTTTACTTAATGCAATGTTTTAAAGTTTTTCATGTTGTATGTACCAGTAATGCATTTCTTTTTATTGCTGAGTTTTATTCTATTGTTTGAATGTACCACAATTTGGTTATTTCTCTGTTGATAAACATTTGGTATTTTTCTAGTAAGAAAAATACTGGTTATGTGAGTAAGGCTGCCTAAAATTTCTTGTACACATCTCTTTTGGACATATGCTTTATTTCTCTTGGGTAAATACCAAGTGAGAACTTAGGTGAAAGTTGCCGTGAAGATGTATATTTAACTTTTTAAGAAACTGCCAATTGGTTCTTCAAAGTGGTTGTACTGTTTTGTATCCCTGTGGTCACATAGAAATGCTCCACATCCTTACCAGTTTTTGTGGGTATGAAAAAGTATCTCATTTTGGATTCAGTTTGCATTTTCCTGCTATAGCACAATATACTATTCAATCATTTCTTTTTGTGAAATACCTGTTCATTTGTTCTGTCCATTTAAAAAATGGGTTGTTTATCTTTTTGTTGATGGTTCTCATAGAATTTCTTTGTATATTGTAGATACCATGTATCTACATTTATCAGATATTTCATTTATCAGATATATACCTTGTACGTGTTTTCTTCCAGTTTTTGGTTGTTTGTTCATTTTCTCAATGGAGTCTTTTAATGAGTAGGGATATTTACTTTTAATGAAGTTAAATTTATCACTTTTTTCTTTTATGGTTGGGGCATTTTGTGTCTTGTCCAAGAAATCTGATGTTCATTTAATTTTAAAAACCTCTTAATTTGTGAATTCCTTATTCCCAATATGTAAATTCAGCAGAAAGAAACAGACCTATATCACCTTAAATTTTTAAAGCTACCATCACAAAACTGTTGCTTACGTGGTCAGGGCAAATAACATAAATAAGCTTACTGAACCATTTATGAGATTATAAGGAGTAGTGAGGTTAATAGCTAAATGGAAAGTTCAAGTTTCACTTAAAGCTATTCAAATTCAAATTTACATGCCTGTAGATCGATGCTTTTGAACTGTGGTGTTGGAGAACACTCTTGAGGGTCCCTTATACTGCAAGGAGATCCAACCAGTCCATTCTAGAGGAGATCAATCCTGGGTGTTCATTGGAAGGACTGATGCTAAAGCTGAAACTGCAATACTTTGGCCACCTCATGCGACAGGTTGACTCACTGGAAAAGACTGATGCTGGGAAAGGTTGGGGGCGGGAGGAGAAGGGGACGACAGAGAATGAGATGGCTGGATGGCATCACCGACTCTGTGGACATGAGTTTGAGTGTACTCCGGGAGTTGGTGATGGACAGGGAGGCCTGGCGTGCTCTGATTCATGGGGTCGCGGAGAGTCGGACACGACTGAGCAACTGAACTGAACTGAACTGAAATGGATTGGCCAGCTGGGGGAGTTTGTAATCCCTGCCTTAAAGAACTATTGAAATAGAGTTTTATTAAATGATTTTTGTCCAGTGACTGCTGCTTAAAGATGAGCTCTTTTCAGGTGAGGAGTAGATTAAAAAAAAAATCTAGTTTCTCAGATATTTTGGCCCTTTTGCCTTTTTCTACAATGATGATGGTTCATAAGGAGAGGGATATGGCTTTGGTTACCCAAAGGAAAGACTTGAGATCTTAGGGAGGCTTGTTGTCTGATTCCTCTGTCTGCGTGTGTGTGTGTGTGTGTGTGTGTATTGATGTCCGTCCCTCTGCTGCTCTCCAGGGTGATGTCCCAGGCCCCCCTGTTGCTACTTGGCTGGCGACTGTGGCTCAAGTGTATGTCTGCTATTACCTGTACACTGGCCTTTGTACCTGTGCACTCCATCAGAGCCAGTGGAGTCGCCTGGATGACTGTTACTGTCTTGGTCCTGCTGATGCTATAGAAGAGCCTCATGAGGTCTGGCTGTAACTGCCACATGAACCTAGCCTGACAATCTGGCCACTTTGCATCGCTCTCTGTTAAAGCCACCTAACCATTTCTCTGGTCTGTTCTCTGGCAAGGTCCCAATCCAGACCTTGGGAAAGATGAATCCCAAGACATCCCCCCTGCCTGGCACAATGCACTGCTAAGTTTACCCTGGCGGAAAGGGGTATAATTAGTACACTGCTGCTGCTGCTGCTAAGTCGCTGCAGTCGTGTCCGACTCTGTGCGACCCCATAGATGGGCAGCCCACCAGGCTTCCCCATCCCTGGGATTCTCCAGGCAAGAACACTGGAGTGGGTTTCCATTTCCTTCTCCAATGCATGCAAGTGAAAAGTGAAAGTGAACTCGCTCAGTCGTGTCCGACTCTTGGCGACCCCATGGACCTAGAGATCTCTATCAGATGCTATCAGGGAATATCAGAGATCTCTAAGAGCTTCGTTCTCATTATATACAAGGAGGGACTTGAGAAATTTATAAAATCCTCTCTGGAGATAGTAGCAGGTTTGCAAGGCTGTAGTCTTAATGCAAAATCCTGTTTTTGACTTACAGAAGTTGAATATTAGGCTTTTTTTCTTTGCACTCCTTCTGTACTGAGCCAAAATCTTCCTCCTAGGCAGAAGGATGCTTAGGCTAGCTGAGGTGAATGCATTCAGAAAAGTGCATTAATAATTTATAAAATATTCTCCCTGTTACATATAAGAAATAGAAATAAGTCCACACTGTTAAATCTACTGTGTTAATCTCAGTGGACTTAAACAGTAAATAGCAATAGGATGTATGATTACAGTGCTTAAGAAACATGCCTCTTAGTATGGAAGAGAGAATTAATAGAAGTAAAATACCTATAATAAGAGAATAATCCAATGTGTTTACTTCATAGGAATGATGATTTACATATTCCATTCTTAAGGCTGATTGCATCCTTGCTGTACCAGTGAGCTTGGCATGGGGTCAGTCACTACCCTGCCAATAGTAATAATGGTGACTGTATAGCTGAGTCTCTAGCTATTCCTGTGGTTCTTTTTCTGTCCTGGCTTTTTAACCCTGGAACTGTTAGAATCATAGAGAGTTATGTAAGAGTTCTGGTATCATGCATTATGTAGCATGGGAGAAAACTTTATCTGATAGTCAGCTGCTCTATGTCACCACAAGTCATTCTGAGATTAAAAAGTCACCTTCCAGTGACCCTTGGCTGATACTGGCTTTAGAACCTTATTGTTTATGAGATGTCAGAATGCCATGGGTGATAGATGGATTGTTTTTAATTCTGGAAAGTGGTGTAACTGAAAAATTCAAAGTAATACCTGTATATATCATACATGCAGACTTCAAATGGAAATGGAAAGATAATTTAGAAAATTTAAAAATTATTGGCCTGTGAAAAAACAGAAAAAATATTTTTAGGATTTATTTTGCATTGCTCATCTTAAATGGGTTCCATTGCTTACAATAAAATGTCATAACACTTTGATATGTTGTCTGAAAGGGGAGAGTATGGAAGAAAAATTATATATTTTTTAACTTGGAACCCAGGCTGCTCTGCTGTTGTGGCAACTTAAAATACGATAGATTGCAGCAGGAGCAATACCACCATGATAAATGAAAATGTTCCAGAGGAGCTCTGCTGATCAATATTGCTAGTGATCCATAAAGTGAGGACTCTCTTAGCGGGGTTTGACATGGTTAGAAACTCCAACATTTTCATTATAAAGCAAATTCGAGCATCATAGTACCTCTTTCCAGGTGATCTCCTGCCACTCTAAAGAAGGGGAGAAGAAGCCATCCCCATCTGTGACATCAAGCATCTTCATAAAAGCAGAATGTCCATGTTGATGCTGACCCCATAGACTGCCTGGCAATGCTGGAATTTTCCCTTAAGATAAATGTATCATTAAACATGATGGCTTCAAAAGAACTTTTGTGGTCTTTGGGGGTCAATAATCTCTAAGTATATAGTAGCATAATGAGCTACAGATGCTGTAAAAGCACTTTTGCAGACATCTGGCCTATAAGTTGTCTTTTAAATGGCCTTAAACCATGTACATGGCCAAGTCAGTGACTTCAGTGGATCCACTCCAATCATTAGTCAGTATGGTTATTAGTTCTCTTGGTATAAATGTTCTAAATCCATTTTTATTATATTAACATTTTTATAAGTCCAGAATCAGCACTGCCTTAGCATGGAGCTCAAGTCATTTTCTAATATAAAATCTTGAATTTTAAATGCCTTCAGGATTAAATCCTTGACATAAATGGAGAATAACCAGAGAAAGAAGAAGTACACCTTGGCTCAAAGACATTCCTTGGAAATGGAGGCAAATTGAATTTGCTGTTAAAAGATGTTTGGAGTGACTCTCACATGAACATAGAGTAAAAAAAATAATAAGGCTGACTGACCTTTAGTTTTTGCTTTAGGACTATGTGTGTTTTGTGTGTGTGTCTTTATGAAAAAGGCTTCCCTGGTGGCTTAGATGGTAAAGAATCCACCTGCAATGTGAGAGACCCGAGTTTGATCCCTGGGTTGGGAAGATCCCCTGGAGAAGGGAACGGCTACCCACTCCAGTATTCTGGCCTGGAGAATTCCACAGACTGTTCAGTCCATGGGATCACAAAGAGTCAGACACAACTAGTGACTTTCACTTCACTTTATGAAAAATCTTTGGTTCACAAGGTTCCAAATCTTAATTAGTGTCTGGTCATTTCCTTTGCTTCAGAATAGCAAATTTCCATTGAGTTAAAAATGCATCTTTTACCTTAAGGACCGTTTCTTGCCCCCAGTTTGCTTTCTAAATTGTAAGTGTCCAATAAAAAGGTGTGATGTGTGGAATTGTCCAACAAGGTAGCCATTAGTCCAAAATGGTAGTCATTAGTTCAGTATGGTAGCCATTAGTCCAATATGGTAACCAAGTGTGGTACTGCACACTTGAAATGTGTCTAATGTGAATGACGAACTGAGCTTTAAATTTTTATTTAAATTTAGTAGCTTAAATTTAAATAGCCTTGCATGGCTAGTGCATTGATAGACCTAGTGCAGGCCACAGTGTAGACTACTCCGTAAGCCACACTGTATTGAGCAGCAGAGCTCTAAATACTGTCCCACATTCCTATCACCTTCCTGTTCCTCTTGATGGACTTTAGGTCAGAAACGGCAACATGTGATTAAGAAAGACTTTTTACTCAATCATCTTTATCCCTTTACCACTCATTTTGGATGGGAAGGTCTTTTGTTTGAGACATAAACAATAGGACAGTTGGCTTTTTTGAGTATAGTTTGGAGTCTGTATTATTTAATCTCATTTTCTCAAGTTAGAAGTGATCAAATACTTTGAAGTTTTCTAGTTTGTATAGAAAAGGAGACTCACCTTCCATTTAGAAAATTTAGTGGAACTTTAGAACTCTCGTTATTCACATTTTTGAGTGGTAAATACGGTTGATTAAGAGGGTATATCCAAAAAACAAAACAGTATGTCCAAAATATTCAGCAAGGGACAGGTTGGAATTATCTGCCAGTTTATGGCTTCCCAGAATTAAAATAAGAGAATGGGCACCAATTGTTTTTTAAGAGGTAGTTTCCTTTTATATCACATGTGCACACTGATAAACACTCTCTAAGGTATTATTCTTTAATAATATGAGAAATAGAAAATAGAGGTTTGCTGTGACCAGATCATCAGAATTGAATACTTCTCACTGCAGTTATGATTTATTAGTTATAGACTGAATTTTAAAATTGAGTAGACTTATGCTCTTCTTTAAAAGTATTTTTCAGATTCTAATTTATACACGGTGATATGCACAGACACTAGGTGTACAGCTCAGTGAGTCTGACAAATGTGTATAGATGCTTACTCCTTGGAAGGAAAGTTATGACCAGCCTAGATAGTATATTGAAAAGCAGAGACATTACTTTGCCAACAAAGGTCCGTCTAGTCAAGGCTATGGTTTTTCCAGTGGTCATGTATGGATGTGAGAGTTGGACTGTGAAGAAGGCTAATCGCCAAAGAATTGATGCTTTTGAACTGTGGTGTTGGAGAAGACTCTTGAGAGTCCCTTGGACTGCAAGGAGATCCAACCAGTCCATTCTAAAGGAGATCAGTCCTGGGTTTTCATTGGAAGGACTGATGCTAAAGCTGAAACTCCAAAACTTTGGCCACCTCATGTGACGAGTTGACTCACTGGAAAAGACTCTGATGCTGGGAAGGATTGGGGGCGGGAGGAGAAGGGGACGACAGAGAATGAGATGGCTGGATGGCATCACTGACTCGATGGGACATGAGTTTGGGTGAACTCCGGAAGTTGGTGATGGACAGGGAGGCCTGGCGTGCTGTGATTCATGGGGTCACAAAGAGTCGGACACGACTGAGCGACTGAACTGAACTGATATATCTCATATCTCATGCCTCGAGGAAGTCTAGCATTTCTCATGTAAAACAAATTCAAGCGTCATAGTCCCTCTTTCCAGGTGATCCCTGCCACTCCCCTCTGCCACCCCCACTTTTGAGGAAACTGTGATCTCCATAACCATAGCTCAGTCTTTTTGTTCTCTTTTCTGTGTCTAGATTCCTTTTTTCGGCATAATGTTTTAGAGATTCAGAGTACATCTGAAATTTGTCTTTTAATAAAATTGTCATTGTATACATATATCACAACTTGTTTTTACATTCCTTTGTTGGTAGATATCTGGTTTGTTTCATTTTTTAGCTATTATTAAAGTTGCTGTGAAAATTCCTGTTCAAGTCGTTTTCGTATATACACTTTCATTTTTGTTGGTAAATTGGAGGAGAGAAATTGCTGGTTCACAAGGTTGGTATATGTTTAACTTATTAAGAAACTATTAAACTGTTTTTCTAAGCACTTGTATCATTTTATATTCCCTCCAGCAATGTCTGAGCATCCCAGTTGCTCCATGATTTCTCTTACATTTGGGGCTGGAAGGGTGTTAATGAGTATATAGTGGTATCTCTGGCTTTAATTTACATTCCCTAAAGATGAATAATGCTAAGTACCTTTTCATGTGCTTATTGCTCAATCATATATCTTTAATGAAGTTTCTGTTTAGTTCTTTTACTTAATTTTATAGTGTATATGTATGTATGTATATATGTGTATGTATATATCTACATAGAGAGAGTCATTTCTCTCATCTCTAGCTCAGCTGGGGTTTTTTTATTTTTTTAAATTTTATTATTTTTTTAATTGAAGGATAATTGCTTGCTAGAATTTTGCTGTTTTCTGTCAAACCTCAACATGAATCAGCCATAGGTACACATATATACCCTCCCTTTTGGGCTTCCTTGTGGCTCAGATGGTAAAGCGTCTGGCCGCAATGCGGGAGACCCGGGTTTGATCCCTGGGTCGGGAAGATACCCTGAATGAAGGAAATGGCAACCCACTCCAGTACTCTTGCCTGGAAAATTCCGTGGACTGAGGAGCCTGCTCCATGGGGTCGCAAAGAGTCGACTTCACTGAGCGACTTCACTTTCACTTTGAAACTCCCTCCTGTCTCCCTCCCGATCCCATCCATCTAGGCTGATACAGAGCCCCTGTTTGAGTTCCCAGAGTCACACAGCAAATTCGCGTTGGCTGTCTATTTTATATATGTTAAGTTTCCGTGTGACTCTCTCCATACGTCTCACCCTCTCCTCATGTCCGCAAGTCTATTCTTTATGTCTGTTTCTCCATTGTTGCCCTGTAAATAAGTTCTTCAGTACCATTTTTCTAATGAAATCTTTTGATGAGCATGTTTCGATTTCCTAGGGTAGCTGTAACAAATTACCACACACTTTGGGGCTTAAAACAGTAGACATTTATTCTCTCAGATTTCTGTAGGCCAGATGTCTGAAATCATGATTTTAGCAAAACTCCCTCTGAAGAATCCTTTTTCGCCTCTTCCTGCTTTCTGGTGGCCCTCAGCAATCCTTGATATTCCTTGGCTGGCACCTGCAGTGTTCCAGTTTCTGCCTCTGTCTTCACGTTGCCTGCTTCTTTCTCTGAGTGTCTGTTTCTGTGTCTCTATGTGTTACATGGCTTTTTTATAAAAATATCAGTGTTTGGATTTAGACCCTTCCTAAATCTTAAGGTATGATCTGATCTTAACTAAGTTCAATAAGGTTGCACTCTGAAGTTCCAGTGAACAAGTCATGGGGAGACACAACTCAAGATAATAGACTTGTCTATTTATTTTCTTAATGCTTAAGACAGAAGTTTTTCACTTTGATGAAATCCAGCTTATCTTTTTTTTTTTTTTAATTGTTGATGCTTTCTGTGCTCTGTATAATAAATCTTTGCAACTCAAGTTCTAAAAAGATATCCTCCTGTGTTTTCTACCAGAAGTTTTGTACTTTTTACTTTCACATTGAGGTCTATCATGCCTTTTGGATTTCTTTTTGTTTTTATAGCATGAGAAGGAATTCAAGGATTATTTTCTTTTACATATGGGCATCAAATTTTTTCGGCATGATTTATTGAAAACATTATCTTTTACACTTTGAATTTCTTTGTCAAGTTTGCTTTTGTCAAAATTTATTGAACAGACCTCTTTTTCTAGACTCTCTGAGCTATTCTTGTATCACTGTCTCCTGATTACTGTGCATTTGATGGTAAGTGTTGAAATCAGGTAGTGTAAGTCTCCCATTTTCCTTCTTCCCTCCCCTCATCTTTTTCAGAATTGTTTTGACTATTGTAGACTTTTTGCATCTTGTTGGATTTTGTTGCTTTCTTTTAAAGAGTACTGAGTTTTTTTTTTTTTTTTCCTTTTTTTAAAATATCAGGCAGATACTGGAGGATTATCATTTTTCTGTAAGGCTTAGTTTTAAGATTTGTTAAGATGGTTCTAGAGTGTCCATTACTCTATAACTAGAGTGGTTCCACTTACAAGGCATGGCTTTTCTGGCTTGTGTGCTCTTGGTGTTTCAGTCTGGATGGTCATAATCCCAGGCTTGCATGACCTCTGGACTCTATCTGGCTCCTGCTCCCCTGGAGCTGGTCTCTGCTGATCTCTTACAGTCTGGCTCAGTGTGTGCACAGCTTAGTAACTGGCCCAAGTTGGTTCTTGGGAGCCCTATGCAGATTCCTGGAGCTCTTCCTCTGCATGCACATCTATTTTCTACCTCTGTACAGTGAAATTGTGGCTGTGTCTTTGAGCTCCATTTGTTTCCCTATGCCTGTGACTCAGTTCAGTTCAGTTCAGTCGCTCAGTCGTGTCCAACTCTCCGCGACCCCATGAATAGGGGGGTACATTTAAGCATAAAGCCAAGGTTCTTGCAAGGATCACAGTATTGTGGTATCTGTTGACCAGTGACCAAAAATAGTTGCTTTCTCCATCTTTTTCTAGTATTAATTATAGTTTTACATAGAAGTGGTTAAGTCTGATAGCCATTTCTGCATTGTGGCTGAGACAAAAAGCATGCACCATCCTTTTGGAAACTGTATTACCAGTCAGATTCTTGATAATATCTATTTTTAAAGGATCCAATCTATAAAAAATTGAGGCAAGGTTCATGATATACAAGTAAAGATGTGGAAAGACCATGGGGTACACTTAAAGAAGTTCGGTTACTCCTGGCAATCACAGAGATTGTAGTCATTTTGAAATATCATACTACAAAGCCTGCCAATTTCTGCTTTCTTCTATCCATTATACTTTTTACTAATAGATTTCTGAGGCATTGCCCAGTGTACAGGTGTGCACTGGTTTATTTGTTTTAAACTGTTGAATTTTAATAAAATTATTATGATTTTCCCCCAATAGGTAGTTATGCCACCAACAAAACACTGCTTTCAGGGAAAAAAAAATTCAAGCCTAGGGGTCTGCCTGCTCTTACTGTTTTGCAAAATTACTTATCTCCTCAAATTCAGACACATAAACAACTGCCTTAGAAAGACATTTTTAGCATTTTAAAAGATATCTTTTCCATGTATTTGACCTCTTCCTGCCTTGGCAGAAAGGAAGGAAAATGAATTGCTACAGTTACTGTAGCACCTTTGACTTATTCATAATACAATTTGTTTTAAGGTAGATATCTATAAAAAAGTGGTTGAAATTGCTGTTGGTCAAGTAACCTTTATGACTCATTGCTTAGTTATGGTTAAGAGCAGATACAATATATATTACACCATTTAGAAAGAAAGATAAAGAGCCTTGTTTAGGAAAATAAATTTCAACATCAAAACAATAGGTATGCATTTTGAGCCTAATGTGGGCCAGTTTGGATTTTAACTTTTGGGTGTGGAAGAGACATTCATTACTTAAAAAATCTCACTATATACGATGACTAGGATGATTTAGTCAGTATTCCTCAACCATGTGTATTGTATAAACCTTTTCCAAAGGAAAAAAATTCTGACTCCCATTACGTATGTAAATTATTTATATTATATTGTTCCTTAAATTTATGTAAATATAAAATAAAGTATAAATTCCTTGTGCTAATAGCGTATATACTACTTTTAATCAAAACATATTTACAATTTAAATGCAAACAAAGCTGTAAATTCAAATTAACAACATTAGTTTCACACAATAGGTGATGTTTTACTGAAAAGCTTAAATTGTTTACAACATAAATATGACAGTGACTGCTATGATGCAGGTTCTTTTAAGCCCTGAACTGTCTCATCACTTTGCTGTGAATACTGCAAAACCTTTCTTAGTATTTATCCAGTATTGCAGTTTGATCATCTCTTGACCTGAAAGCAATCATGTGTGTGTGTTATTTACCTGTACCATTTTATATTTGTCTCTGTCAGTTATAATAGTACTGTTGGGGGTCAATGTAGTTAAAAACAAAAATATTAAGGCAGTCACTGCAATTTGATGAGAGTGCTCCAGAAGGTGGCTTTCCAGATGTGAAAGAGTGTATTAATACTAACGTTAAATTTTTGTATCAAAACAAGTCACAAAATGACACAATTCTTACAGGTAACTGACGGACTCTTAAGCATTTATCCATGCACATACAATTTAACAAATCGTCTTGTAGAATGGTTTTGAAGAGGCAAAGATTAGATGCAGGGAGAGTAGAAGTATACTGCAGTAGTCTAGAACTGGGACATCAGGAGCTTGAACTTGAGTGGAAGTAGTGGAAATGAAAGAGTTAATGGGTGGTGGCTGGTCACTGGCCCCAAAATTCCAGTTTGTTTGAAAGATTTTTTTTTTTATTCATTTAGCTGTTCATTTCTTCATTTGGTGATTTATCACTGAGGAGACTGTCTTCTGTGATGACTAAAACATCTTATTTTTGTCATCTATCATTTCCTCATAAGATTATTGAGTATGATCTTGGTACCTAAGTTCTTGGTAAATGAGGATTATTATTAATCCACTCACAATTATTGAGGTTGAATTTTAAATTAAAATTGTTTTAAATTATCAACATAGCTTTAAATTGTGTCAGGAAGTAGACTAAATTGGGATAGATAAAGCCTGAGTACTGCTGGCAAGGCATTCACAGTGTAGTGAAGGACACTGATGTGGAATCAAGTAGTTCAGTTCTGTCGCTCAGTCGTGTCTGACTCTTTGTGACCCCGTGGACTGCAGCATGCTAGGCTTCCCTGTCCATCACCACCTCCCAGAGCTTTCTCAAACTTATGTCTGTTGAGTTGGTGATGCCATCCAACCATCTTATCCTCTGTTGTCCCCTTTTCCTCCTGCCTCAATCTTTACCAGCATCAGGGTCTTTTCCAATGAGTCAGTTCTTTGCATTAGGTGGCCAAAATACTGGAGCTTCAGCCTGAGCATCAGTTCTTCCAATGAATATTCAGGACTGATTTTCTTTAGGATTGACTGGTTTGATCTCCTTGTAGTTCAAGGGACTTTCAGTAGTCTTCTCCAACACCACAGTTCAAAAGCATCAATCAAGTAAATACCCTGCAATCTGGTAAGCTTTGTGGTTCTGAACTCTACAGCTGTCAGTGGACTGGCACTCTGAGGAATAAATCAGCACCTCTGCCAACTCTAGTGGGATCTTCAGGAGCAGGGTGCTTGATTAAGCTGGAACTCGGAAAGCATTTAGGTGTTTGTATGACAGACCAACAAGGCAAGAGAGGACATTCTAGGCTGACACACAGCATTTGCAAAGATATGGGGCGTTCAAGAGCATGTGCACTTGGAGGCATGCAAGTAGTTCAGTATGGTCAGACTGTGACACGCACATGGGAGTGTGGGCTGGGGTGCAGTTGGAAAGGTAGTGACAATAAGGCAGTGGTGAATTCCGAGAATCCGAATGGAAACCTGACCTGTGGCAGCTGTCTTGCAAGTGGTGCCATTGGTTATGGGAGAAGCTGAGAAAGCCAGGGTTAAGCAGTGCAGCCAAGCCCAGTTGCCAGGTGCTGAGTAAGTCTGAAGTTGCTTCAGCTGTGTCTGACTCTTTGCGACCCCATGGACTGTAGCCCGCTAGGCTCCTCTGTCCATGGAATTCTCCAGGCAAAGATACTGGAGTGGGTTGCTATTTCCTCCTCCAGGGGATCTTCCTGACCCAGGGGTTCAATCTTGGAAGGCAATCCAAATCTGTGTCCCCAGATATCATGCAAATCACATCATTCTGGGCAAGAAGAGCAGAAATAGTATGGTACTTTTCAGTGGAGTCGTTAAACAAACTTTTCACCATGATTAGAGTCCTGACAGCACACTGAAGGAATGATAGTTTTCAAGTGAAAAATTCATTAAGTTGTGTTAGAAGTTTGAAAAATCATCCAAGAATGGAAAGAACTTTGAAATATTAAGAGATTATTACCAGTACAGAAAATACAGTACCAGAAAATACACATTTTGTATTAGTATTTCTGGATGGAACTGAAACACCTTTTGAAAAGCATTTGTTTTGATATTACTCAGTATTCACATCTTGCTATCATACTTAAGATAGTACAGAATTTTTTTTGGCTTTACATACTAGTACTTATGTTCTTCATCAATATTTATGAAACTAAATCTTCAGTTCAGTTCAGTTCAGTCCCTCAGTCGTGTCCGGCTCTGTTTGCAACCCCATGGACTGCAGCACACCAGGCTTCCCTGTCCATCATCAACTCCCAGAGCTTACCAAACTCGTGTCCATCAAGTCAGTGATGTCATCCAACAGTCTTACCTCTGTCGTCCCTTTCTCCTGCCTTCAATCTTTGCTAGCATCATGGTCTTTTCCAATGAGTCAGTTCTTCCCATCAGGTGGCCAAAGTATTGGAGTTTCAGCTGCAGCATCAGTCATTCAAATGAATATGCAGGACTGATTTCCTTCAGGATTGACTGGTTGGAGCTCTTTGCAGTCCAAGGGACTCTCAAGAGTCTTCAACACCACAGTCTGAAAGCATCAATTTTTTGGCACTCAGCTTTCTGTCCAACTCTGACATCTATAAATGACTACAGGAAAAACCATAGCTTTGACTAGGTGGACCTTTGCTGGCAAAGTAATGTCTCTGCTTTTTAATATGCTATCTAGGTTGATCATAGCTTTTCTTCCAAGGAGCAAGATCTTTCAATTTCATGGCTGCAGTCACCGTCTGCAAAATAAAAGTCTCTCACTGTCCATTGTTTCCCCATCTATTTGCCATGAAGTGATGGGACCGGATGCCATGATCTTAGTTTTCTGAATCTTGAGTTTGAAGCCAACTTTTTCACTCTCTTCTTTCACTTTTATCAAGAGGTTTTTTAGTTCTTCTTTGCTTTCTGCCATAAGGGGGGTGTCATCTGCGTATCTGAGGTTATTGATATTTTTCCCGGCAAACTTGATTCCAGCTTGTGCTTCATCTAGCCTGGCCTTTCACATGATGTACTCTGCATATAAGTTAAATAAGCAAGGTGACAATATACAGCCTTGACGTACTCCTTTCCCAATTTGGAATGAGTCTGTTGTTCCATGTCCATTTCTAACCGTTGCTTCTTGACCTGCATACAGATTTCTTAGGAGGCAGGTGAGGTGGTCTGGTATTCCCATCTCTTTAAGAATTTTCCACAGTTTGTTGTGATCCACACAGTCAAAGGCTTTGGTGTAGTCAATAAAGCAGGAGTAAATAAAACAAAATCTATAGTCACTTAAAGCATTGATCTGGGTGATCGTTGCAAATAATTCTGTTTTTATGACATGTTGCATATCTTTTATATATAATCGATCATCTCTTATTTCTTCTAATACAGTTTTCATTTTCTTTATTACCATTGTTATGTATGAGTAACACGAAAACATAAGCACAGACTGTTTTTTCTAATTATGATTATAGTGCCTTAGTTGTCTTTAAAATGTTTGTTCGTAGTTACCAAGGTTACCAAAGGGACACATAAATATTCTTCAGAAGTGTAGTTAGTACAGTGGTACAGAATAACCCTTCCCAGATGGTAGAACAGAATAAGAGAAAAATTTTACAGAGATCATGATGAGAACAGGAAGTAATGTAATATAAATTCACTCATGTGGCACAGATTGAAGTGTGTGTGGGGGGGTGTGGGAGATGCACAAAATTAAATTCCCTCATCACACTCTGAAAATTGCCATCTTGCAGTCATCAAGTCCTCCTCCTTCTCAGATGTTGAAGCTCTGCTCTCAGACCAGCAGAAGAAAATTTCATAGTTCAACATATTCCCACTTAGTTGATGAACTCACTTACAATTGTGGCTGCTAAAAGCGGTTGATGTGCATGTGAAATGACTGTTCATATCTACATCTGTTAGAGAAGTGTTTTATTCTTCCCGTGACTTTTATGTCATGCATAGAGTAGTAAAAGTGTAAGTATTTTAGTTCTGCTACAAGAGTTGTAGATATGTCCCTGTATCCGGCATTGAGGCTTGATTATCGATTTATTCCAATTTATATGTCAGTTTACACACATTAGTTTGAATTCTTTGAATACCAAAGTATGTATGGTATTAATTGAGCACTTACTGTATACCAAGCACTGTTCTAAGTGGTAAATGTGTATGTGTATATATATGTATGCTGCTGCTGCTGCTACTAAGTCGCTTCAGTCATGTCCGACTCTTCGGGACCCCATGGACTGTAGCCCACCTGGCTCCTCCATCCATGGGATTTTCCAGGCAAAAGTACTGGAGTGGACTGCCATTGCCTTCTCCAATATATATGTGTGTGTGTGTGTATATATATATATATATATGTATGTATTAATCCTGACAATGACCCTATGTACTATTATTATTATTCCCATTTTATAGATAGGAATAATAGAAGGAAGCCAAAGTAACTGAGGCCCAGAGAGGTTAAATAGTTTGACTAGGCTAAAATATGATGGCACTAGCATAGACATTCAGTGTACACTAAAAAATGATGGCAATAGACATTCAGTATACACTCACTCCAGACTGCACACACATATTCAAAAATGCTTATTCAACATATATGTCCATTTGCACTGTGAAAGATTTACTTATAATTTATAAATTTCCTATGTAATTCATATTGACATTACTTACAAAAAACGTTTTTCCCAATGAGTGGTAGTTGTTGGGTTTTCAGTATAGTCAATGACATGAATGTTATTATTGACCTTTCAAGGTATGCTCCATTGACACAATTTCAGACATCCTTTGTGTTTTGGGGAGTACCAGGATACCAAATTCTGGTACTGTATTATCAGTGGGTTTTATTACCTTTATTAAAGGATAGTTCATCCTGCATATTCTGGATACTAAAGGTAGAAAGATTTGATATTAAATGCTTTGGACTTCACTTTCTAGATAAATTTTTGAAATGAGAGAGAGAAACTCTGTGGGTTGTGGTTTGCTCCTATTGTCTTCGAATTGAGGCTTCTGTGAAGAGAACTGACAGCATTACAATCAAGTTACCTACCCCCTGTGCAGATTTCACAAAGGCCATCTTACTCTTGGAGCTCACATCTTTCGGAAACTATTCCCCACTGATTTGTGCTTCTACTTTAAGATGATTTTAGGATATTGTAATAAAACGGGAACAGTATAAGTCCTTAATGCTGAATAACAATCTGAATTGATTTAATGTAGACAATATAATCTGTTTAGTTCTGTAAGAAACACTGCAATTCTCAAAAACAGGACAGACAAGTCAGGACCTTAAACCATCAGCAAACCAAAATGTAGTTCTAGTCCTCCAGAAATATTTGAAACAGTATCTGGAATGTGAATCAACTTGTTAAGAACAGTACTTCAGATTATTCTTCTGTAGTGTTTGGTTTCAAAGTAGCCATGCAGATGCACAGCGATGGTGATCATGAGATGAGATGGCATGAGAAAGTGCTCACAGGACGCCTGGCTCCTAATAAGCGTCACTAAATGCTAGCTTGTGTGCTCAATGGCCAGCTGTGATGGAGAGATTAAGGGTGTTCCCTTGTGGATAACCTGAGTTCAAATTCTGGCAGAACCATCTATTGGTTAGAAATCCTAAACAGTGGTTCTCAACCAGGGACAACTTTGTCCCCCATGGCACATTTGGCAATGTCTAGAGACATTTTAGGTTGTCACCCTTCAGGGTGGGCTTCTATTGGAGGCCAGAGATACTGCTAAGCATTACACAGTGCTCTGAACCGCCTTCTCCTTGCCCGCTTCCCCCGACCCCGGCCTCCTGAGAAAGAGTCATCTGGTTTGAAATGTGAATGGCGCTGAAGTTGAGGAGCCCCAATCTAGAACAAGTAACATTGTCTCTCTGAATAAGGACAATAATAGTGCCTCCTTAGCAAATACAAAGAAAGGACTTAGGAAAGTGCCTCACCTACAAAGCACAGAAATACTAACTCTTGTTATTCTTTAAACAGTAGTTATTTGTAGGAGATTCACTGTGTGTCAGGCACTAGCCTAGGTGCTAGGTGTACAGTTGAAGTGGAAGGATAACAGTCCCAGTCCCTCCCCTCGAGGAGCTTGCTGTTTCTGGCTTCAGGGATCACTGCAGAGATGACACCACTCCTTAGAAGCAGCAGCATCTATCCCTGCTGGGGCCACCTTATGCTCTCTGTGCCTCCTTCCCCTTGAAGTACAAGCTCCTTCTTCATCTCTTTATAAAAATCTCTCATTTAGAAGAATCCACCAAAAGAAGAAAAATATTAGCCTCAGCTTTCATCTGAATTTGAGCATCACAAACTCACCTGATCCACATGCAGACACTGTCAGTATCTCCAAGCATCCTTTGCAAGCAAGGAAGACTCTTTCATGCCAGTGGCTCTCACTTAGAGAACGCTCTTCACTCCGGGACTGCTTCTCTTCCTTCTTTATGGCTTTGGATATCTTAGTCTTTCTCCATCAACGTTGGGACCCTTGAGTTTCTTCTTTCACCTCCTTCCTTTATCTCCTTAGTGCTGCCAGGAGCACTGCAGGCTTCTGCCCTTGCTCCTGTAACTTAGTGTGACTCAGGGAGGGAGCATTTCCATTCCCTTTACAGGTGTTATTTAGGGAGGAGACATTCTTAGGTCGTAAGTGTGAAGTTTGAATGTGGTTTTATCTGGAGGCCAAGCTGTAAAGCGTGGTCTGTGTCAGCAGGTTTAGGCTGGGGTAACTGAGGCTTTGTATGCCAACCATTCCCAGTTCCTGAGTCAGTTCTGACCAGGACAGAGAGTTTATGGGGACCTCACCCCACTGGTGTAGGGGTGCAACCCATTAGAATTCACTGTGCTGATGCCTGGAGCCTGGTGCTGTGCTGCCATATGCCTGCTCAGTCATGCCTCCTCCTTACGTCCCACTCTGCTGGTCTAGCTCATACAACTGGGCATCTGCTTTGGTTTTGTCTTAGCCCCACAGTTCTCTGAGTAACACAGTGTCCCTGCAAAAACTGATCACAAAACCATGATCTGTTCCTGACCACCTGACGAGACTCTCCATTCCCACCTCCCTCCCTCCCACATGCCTTATGCTTCAGCGGTATAAAACACTGGCAGGTCCATGAAGGATCTGTGCATCATGTGCTTTGTACAGATTGCTTCCTCTGCCTGGATTGCCTGACTTGAGCCAAGCCAGAATTCCTGTTTACTTCTTTGACTGTTAAGGATTGAAGTGTTGGCTCCCTTCTTCAGGATCTAGTCTGCAGCTTGCTCAGTTATTCCATCCCTCTACCTCATCTTGGCTTTCACATTTCTCCCTTGCCCACTGAGGTGCCAGGTGTTCTGAGTTCAGCCTCCTGGATTTATGAAACCAGAATTTACTGGATTTAAATCAGCCACAGAATACTGCAGCAGGTTGAGTCTTTTCAGGACCTAGCTATCATGTAAAGTATTGCTTCTGAGTAAAACTGCAGGTCAAAATCCTAAAAACTGATGGATCAGTGATGTTTTAGAAATGGCAACATTTATAAATTGTAGCTTGACCAGAGCAAAAATGTGTGTGAACTTATATACACAGCACACATTAACACATACTATTTATCTTTGGTATTAATGCTCATACTTTATGAAATAAGAGAGAAAAATGAAATAAGAATACTCAAAATAAGAATTCAGAATAAAGAGAAAATTAAAATATATTTCTAGTGAATGAATGTGAAGTTGTGTAGATAAGGGAGAGAAGGTATGCAAATGAGGAAATATGTGAGTGAATCACTTGCTGTTGATATTTAAATAGGAAATATTACTGTTGATGTTTGGGGTTAATTTCCTAAATTGGAAATATATCTTTCACATATCTGGAGGCATATCTAAATGTGGCATTAAGGTGGAAATACCCATTTTATCTTCCAAATGCTAGAAAGAAAACAATTTTGTGGAACTAGAATATGAACAAAGGGGAATAAATATATGATGTAGGATAGCATTCAAATAGGAAATTCTGGAATGAAAAGAAGCAGCTTATTTTAGGTTATACTCAGATATTGTGGTTTCAAAAGAACTTCAAACTCTAAGAATTTCAAAATCTTAACTTGGGCTAATAAGACTGGTACTTCTAACACTATAGGCCATGCCTCTCAGGACCTCTGCATAAACCCACACGCGCTGTCAGTTGTCTTTGCCTGTGAGGTTATCAGGCATTGCCTGGAGATGTACAGTGCGCTCAGGGTTGTATGCCTTGCTTCAGTGGGGAATTAAGAGGGGAGGGGAATGACACCCTTACTCAGCCAAGGTGGGTTTGTTGTTTTATCTTGCATACCTTGAAAAGGAAAATTAATTAAACTCTTTTCACAAATATTTTTCAAACTCTTTCTCTCTGTCTTGGACTATAATCACTAGTAGTTAGGAATTGAAGAGAACTAAAAGGTGCAGTTGTTGCCCTCAAGAAGATAAAATCAGTTTTTCTGAGGATGTAAGACTGGCACATAAAGGAATTAGACAAGAAACAGAGAAAGATATGAGAGCAAAAGTGCTACACTGAAAAACAATGAAAAAGTCCATAATAAACAATCAGAGCTCTAGACTACCCTGAAAGAAAAGGAACTGTCAAGAAGGCAGGATGTGACATGTTACATCCTGGTTTCTATATAATTCCAGGATAATTGTGATGCCTGGGTTCTCCTCTCTTTTAAAGGGTGTAAAATATAGTGAGGAAGCTATCTGTAGACCATTGCGTAGACTTTTTGCCTGAATAGTTTTTTCAAAAGAAAGAAAACCAAGAACATTAATTTATCAAAATGTTCTGAACATTCTATGAAGGTCAACTTACAACTATCCCAAAACTGATGGTGGAGCTGAGGGAAGACAGGTCCAGTGCTTTCATCTGGTTCTAGAAGGTGTTTTTTTTGCCATTCAATTAGAAATTGTTTCCTCTGACATTCTGGAAATTTGTGACGTTTCTAAGAAAGTACTCAAGCCACAGTGTAATCATGTGAGGAAAGTTTTGTACCTCTCATTAACTGAGACCTGCTATTATTCCTTTTTCTAGGAACATGCTCACCTCAGTGCTACAAATGACTGAGTTCTTTTCATAAATCTAGATTCCTTCTCCATACTTGCCAGTTTATATTCCAAGGGGAAAGGAGAGAGTCTTTGGTTTTAATATATAACAATATGAAATATTACTGTAAAATTGTTTTTACATTTGCTTGGGTTATCATCTGTTCTACATTTTAAATCATAAATATTAACCTAAGTGGAATGCCAAGGAATATTTGAAGGCAAAATAAATCTCTAACTTCTACTTATTTATTTGAGCAAACAGCAAACACTGTTTTGAAAAGGCATAGGGGTAGATGGGAAAATCATCAGTGAACAAGACAACTGTCCACATGTATATTCTCTGCATGAGCTGTGCCAAGAAGGAGAATTGCAAATCTGACCCCTGCACTCGGGAAGCCCATCACAGAAGGAAGGACAATAGGATATGCCCCCAGTGTAGATATTAACAGCAGTGATGAAAGCAAGTTAGCAGGAATTATCTCCCTCTTTTTTGATTCTATAGCATCTAGACTTGCTCTAATTAAGCAGATCATTACATATTTTTTGGTCTTATATTCTCAACATAACCATAACTAAAGATAAAAATAATTTCTTTTTAAAAAATTATTTTATTATAGTTGATTTACATGTTGTGTTTCTGCTGTACAGCATAGCGACTCAATTATTCATATATCTTTTCATATTCTTTCCCATTGTGGTTTATCACAGGATACTGAATGTAGTTGCTTGTGCTCTACAGTAGAACCTTGTTGTTTATCCATCCTATATATAATAGTTGGCATCTATTAATCTCAAACTCCCAATCTGTCCCTCCCCTATCCTCCCTGTCCTTTGGCAATCACAAGTCTATTCTCTTTGTCTGTGAGTCTCTTTCTGTTCCATAGATAAGTTCATTTGTGTCATATTTGAGATTGCACATGTAAGTAATATCATATGGTATATGTCCTTTTCTGGTTTGTTTCACTTAGTATGGTAATTTCTAGGTCCAGCCATGTTTCTGCAAATGGTATTATTTTATTCTAAAAGAATTGCTCTTTATCTAAGGGAAATTATATGAACATTTGTTGGTCCTAGGGTTCAGTAAACTGGCCCTGTGGACCAAATTTGGGGCCTGTTTTTTTTAAAGTTTATTTATTTTAATTGGAAGCTGATTACTTTACATTATTGTGTTGATTTTGCCATACATTGACATGAATCTGGAGCCTGTTTTTTATATGACCTTTTGAGCTAAGAAGGCTTCCCTGATGGCTCAGATGGTAAAGAATCCGCCTGCAATGCAGGAGACCTCAGTTTGATCTGGAGAAGGGCATGGGAACCCACTCCAATATTCTTACCTGGAGAATTCCATGGACAGAAGAGCCTGGTGGGCTACAGTCCACAGAGTTGCAAAGAGTCAGACACAGTTAGACAGTGACTAACATTTCCCTTTTTGAGTTAAGAATGGTTTTTAAAATTTTTGTGTGCTCAGTCTCTCAATCCTGTCCAACTCTTTTTGACTCCCTGGACTGTAGCCTATCACGGTCCTCTGTTCATGGGATTCTCCCAGCAAGAATATTGGAGTGGGTTGCCATTTCCTCCTCCAGGGGATCTTCCGGACACAGAGACTGAACCCGCGTCTCTTGTGTCTCTGGCATTGGCAGGTGGAGTCTTTACCACTGAGCCACCCGAGAAGCCATTTTAAATTTTTAAATGATTGTAAACAAAAATATGAATATAAAAGAGTGTGTAACAGAGATGTATGTGGCCTTCAGAGAGTAAAATATTTACGGTCTGGCCATATACAGAAAATTTTGCTGATGCTTGTTTTATTTACTTTGTTTTTTAATTGAGTTATAATTAACATACAATATTATATTCACTTCGGATGTTCAGAATAATGATTTGATATGTTTATGCATTATGAAATAATCACCACCACTAATATGGGTTATCATTCATCACCAGAGTTAACTTTAATTTTGACTATGGTGGTGGTTTAGTCGCTAGGTTGTGTCTGACTCTTGTGACCCTGTAAAACTATCTTAGAGATCCCTATTCTTTATTCTTGTCAATTAATAGGTTCAATTGAACGTTGGAGATACGTAATAAAAATCTCATCTTGTATGTTTCTTCCTTCTTTTTACACTAATAAATCTGCTGCTGCTGCTGCTGCTAAGTCACTTCAGTCGTGTCCGACTCTGTGCGACTCCATGGACTGTAGCCTGCCAGGCTCTTCTGTCCATGGGGATTCTCCAGGCAAGAATACTGGAGTGGGTTGCCATTTCTTCTCCAGGGGATCTTCCCAACCCAGGAGCCTTGGTCTCCTGCATTGCAGGCAGATTCTTTACCAACCAGGCTACGAGGGAAACCCATAATTGACTATATTCCCTATGTGTACTTCATATTCCTGTGATTTATTTATTTTGTAACTGAGAGTTTGTTCCTCTTAATCCCCGTCGCCTGTTTCGTCCATTCCGTTTGGGCAACCACAGATTTATTCTCTGTATCTGTGAGTCTCTTCTGTTTTGTTTTTCAGATTTCACATATAAGTGAAATCGTATGATATTTGTCTTTCTCTGTATGAGTTATTTCACTTAACATAATACCTTCATGTCTATCCATATTGCTGCAAATGGGAATATTTCAAATTTATAGATGATGGAAAGGAAGAATGAAGAATTAATAATTCTTTTTATTTTATGGCTGAGTAAATATTCCATTGTATATATATATCACATCTTTTTCCATTCATCTATTGATGGACATTTAGATTGCTTCCATATCTTGGCTATTGTGACTAGTACTGCAATGAACATAGGGATTTATATACATATATTTATATATATAAAACAAAAACATAAATGGAACAACATGCATATACATATATAGCTTTTCAATTTATGTTTTTGTTTTCTTTCCTTACATATCTGGAAGTAGAATTTCTGGATCATATGACAGTTCTATTCTGAATTTTTTGAGGAGACTTCATACTGTTTTCCAGAATGTGTGCATCAATTTACATTCCAACCAACAGTGCATGAGAGTCCCCTTTTCTCCACATTCCTGCCAACACTTGTTCCTTGTTTTTTTGCTAACAACCATTCTGATGGATGTGAGGTAGGGCTGCTGCTGCTGCTAAGTCACTTCAGTCGTGTCCGACTCTGTGTGACCCCATAGATGGAAGCCCACCAGGCTCTCCTGTCCCTGGGATTCTCCAGACAAGAACACAGGAGCGGGCTGCCATTTCCTTCTCCAATGTGTGAAAGTGAAAAGTGAAAGTGAAGTCAGACCAAAAAACTTTTCTAGAACAAAAAAAAACCATGAACAAAATGAAAGGCAGTCTACTGAATGGGAGAGGATATTTGCAAACAATATATATAGTAAGGAGTTGATATCCAAAATACATAAAGAAACCATAAAATTCAAAATTAAAAAAACAACCCAATTAAAAATAGGCAGAGGACCTCAATTGGCATTTTTTAAAAAAATTATTTTAACTGGAGGATATTTATGTTTTGAAAGAAGACATCCAGATAGACAGAAGGCAAATGGAAAGGTACTCAAAATCAGTAATCATCAGAGATGTGCAAACTGAAACCAAAATGAGATGCCACCTCACATTTGCTGATCCTTGTTTTAAAGAATGACTCCTCAAGGACCATCTGAATGAGTCACAGGAAACTTGGAGAGATGTATTACCGAGGGAATAGGCTAAGCTCCTGTAACAGAGACACCTCAAATTCAATGTTTACTAAAGGAAGAAGTTATTTTTCTCTCACCTTAGCAGTCTAGAGGCAGGCCAGTGCTTTCTTGGATGATGGGTATCTTTGTCATATGAGATTATTCAGGGTCCCACAGTGCACTTGTCCTCATTGAAGAACTTCACTTACTACTGCAGTATCCTGATTCCAGTCTGAGGGAAAGGAACGTGGTGAGCAGTCGGTTTCCTTTTTAATATTAAAATCTGGATCATAGCACATATCACTTCTACTCTTTTTTGCCAGATCTGAGTCACTTGGCTTCTTTAGCTGGAACATAGTTCCTAGCTAAACAGCTGTGTGCCCAGATGAAAGTAAGGAGTTTTATTGCTAAAAAGAAGACAATTATTGCTAATGGAGGAAAATGAGAAGTCTTTGCATAGTAGACAGTTCACTGTATTGAATTATTCCTGGTCTTTGTTGCTGAATGCTCACTTCATAGCAAGTACTCAATATGTATTTATTGAGTTAATTAAAGTAAGCCAGAAACTGGAGGCAATACTTACTGAAGGAAGGAGCTCTTAAGGAGAAATCCAAGTCTTGATATGGGAGAGACCTAAGCTTGGTAAGATTAGATTTAAGGCTCCTGGTGATGAGTAGTGGAGATTAAGCTGAAGTTCAGAGATAAGCTTAGACAGTGAGTGAATCTTCTGTGCTTTCTCTAGGGGTAGAATCTTCACTTAAATAGTGGACATAATTTAGAAAAACTCATATGAGCAGGAAATACTCCAGGAGGATGATAAGATGGGATGGAGGACAGTATGAGAATGAGGGGGAGTTGGGGTAGTATCCAGTCTGCTAATGAGGAAAGTCCAGTGACCCCTACAATTCAAAGGCAGGCAGGCATCATTTGATGGATCTAGCATTCTGACACTTTTTAACAGGATTCATCTATTCCTGAGGATTAGCAGAGAGAATTGGCAAGATCCTGTCTGGGCATCAGAGCCTCAACCAAACAGATGGGTGTGCAGGACAGAATTTTGAGTTCTAGGCTAGAAAACTGAAGCAGTGGATCAACTTTGTAGATTGGGCCAACATAGCAGGGCTGGGAAATAATTTATTTTAGAGGCTGTACAAACTCTCAGAGCTATTTTACTGTTATTGAATCTCTGAGCAGTAAGACTTAATTCTGAGCTTCACTTTTAATTTTCTGGCCTAATTATCATAACTGGTTCAGAAATGGAGGGGAGATAGATACGGGGCCTGGGGAACAAGGACAGAGGTAGACTTAAGGGCTGGTGTCTGAGACTCTGGATTGAGAAACTGATTATGCTATGCCCTGTATCCTTTGGTACTTTATAATGCTGTTTTCTTTCTTGCAATGAAAATAATAATCATAAAAAAGCACAGTTTCAATAGGGTGATAAATCATGTAACTGATATTTTGTTATCTTGTTATTCTAAAGTAATTTGATTATTGTAATTAAAGAAGGATAAAAGCGGAGCAAATTCCCAAAATTGATGTCTCAGGTCAAATTGGCCTATTAGGTAGAAGATGAAATTGTGTGTTTCAGCACTTCAGCTCTGCATAATTGATGGGGAACTGTATACTGTCTCTTTGGCTATTCAGCAAAGATTCTGTTAGCATCTGGCTGTGCAATCTGAGGTTGCCCCATTTATAAATTTCACATTTTATAGATGTAAAACTATCTTAGATCCCTATTCTTTATTCTTGTAAATTAATAATTCAATTGAATGTTGAGGATACATAATACAAATCTCATCTTGATCCTATGTTTTCTTCTTTCTTTTTACACTAATAAATCTACTAAGCCAAGCTAAACACTAACATATGTGTGGATAAAAAGATAGCCGGCTTTGTGAATGAACATATTGTTTTTTCTGTCTTATCCTTCTCAGGGACTATATGAATATTTGATGAGGCTTCAAATAAAATAAATGAATGACATATGGTTCACTTAAAAGACATATATATATATATATATATGTCTTTTAAATTTCCGGTTACTTTCTTAATAGATGAACATTTACAAAGAGTAATTATATATGTATTAAAGATATAGTTAGTTACTGTATATGAGATATCTTATAAGAGAAAAGAGAGGTTACATAATCAATGAATTTATGCACTTCACTGTTAAGGTGAGCAGTTTGTTAATGTAAGCAATACCTCATTCATCCTAACTGTATCAGTATAGGAAGGTGCATTTGAGCCTCTTCATCTGTCAATAATCAATAGTAAGACCAATAAAAATTCATGTTTTTTCCTTTTTTAAAGAAATTCATACATTTCACTTATTCAAGTTTTTAATGACTTTAATCACAGCAAAAGCATGTTTTGTAGATCATGAAAGTCCACGAATTTAAGTTTCCTTATGCATTTAAGACACTGACTAATGATATTAGCTAAGACATTGTATACAGTTTGGGTTCAACTGTATATAATATTTTGGGCTACTTTAAATAAAGGTCTAGCAAATTACTAAATCTCAGATCTACTACTTATGTTCAAATGATGTTGTTGAGACTACTATCCATAAGTAATGAGACAGGATCAACAAAGCAGTGCAACCAGTCTACTGAAGTTGTAAATGATGTCATCATTTTAATCATTGACATTGTCATTGTCATCAATCATCATATTCCCTTCTATTTGCTTAGTATTTCTGTCTATTTGATCTTATTCTTGAGCAGTATTGCAATTGAGAGAAGAGATGATAAAGAGGAATACTGTTTTGGTTAATTTACCTTCTTAATTTTGCTGGTAACAAAAGAGCTGCTAATTTCACTGGTGAAGTTCTGAGGGACTGCTAAACACTAGCTAAAAGTATTAATATGATTATAAACTCAAGCAGCAATTTTCATGGAAGCCAGTTTTCAGAAAGTTGCTTGTTACCATGGAATCAAAACAAACAAAAATAGAATAATCTTAATATCTTGTCTTATGGTTGTTGTGTATATAATTTTAAGCTTCAAAGTATAGAGATGTTTTATTATTTTAACCCCTTTACACCTTGACTACATTTTGTTCTGCTTTAATAATGAAAATTCCGATAATTTGCTTAAAGTCAATCATATAGTTGCTAAATTTAGTAGTATAATCTGCTATTTGTTTTTGTTTCTTTGACTAGTTAGTGGATGCTTTTGTTTCTGATTTTTTGTTATATTTATTTGTGTATGTCTATTTGTGTGTTGGGGCTTCCCAGGTGGTGCTGTGGTAAGAAATCTGCCTGCCAATGCAGGAGATGCAAGAGACTCGAGTTTAATTCCTAGGTCAGGAAGATCCCCTAAAGTAGGAAATGACAACCCACTCCAGTGTTCTTGCATAGGAAATTCCATGGACAGAGAAACCTGACCAGCTGCAGTCCATGGAATTGCGAAGTGAGCACACACACAGGTATTCACAACACTAAGCCAACAAATCTTTTTGGTAAATAATACGTGAAGATACATGTTTATTATGCATTGAATCAAATTATGATTATCTGTGGATTTGAAAGAAAATTTTGAGATTGTTTTGGATTTAATATTTCCAAGTTGACCTCCCCAGAGTGTGTCTTTGTACTCCCCGAACCTGGGAATGTAAAGAAGCATGTAGATGTCTAAAGGGTTAGGATATGGCATCCTTAGATGTGCGTTCGTTGATGAAAAAGTTGTGGATTACTCATACATTTTGATCGGTAACTTTTTGAGGAGAATTATTTGAAAATTGTCTTTTTAAAAAACTTTTTAAAATTTAGTGCCAGTTATACCTCAGTTGTTTCAAGTATCAGTTGAGAGATTGTGTGATATGAATAGTTTTGTAGATCTGCAAATCCTAAATTGATCCAAAGATCAAGAAAAGTGTATTTGTTTATCTTCAGAATAAATTTTTTCATAAAAGTTAACTTAAAATGAGGGTTTATCTACTTTGTAGAGTATGCATCACCATCATGGCCTGGGTTGGGATCCAGGTTCTGTCAACTGAATTTGGTAGGTTCGTTCCAGTAGTCCCACGTAATTGCCTAGGGTACTTTACTGGAGGAGGTCTTTGAGAGGACATGACTACCAGATGACCCAAAAGCCAGACCAGGGCAATCAGAAGCTCCTCACCCCCTCCCATCCTTGAAATGTACCTTCCAGGGTACCCACAGTGGGAACTGTTTTCAACCATACAGCTACCTTGAAGAAGCAATGTGTTTTTGAGACCATCTGGAAGTTATATGTGACTTTTACTATTCTGGTAGGTGAGTGTGGCGATCTATTCATCTTGCAACTGCCCAAGACAAGCCTGGTGTGTAAGTTCCTTTGTTTGTTAAACCTGCCACCTATCAATATGAAGCTATCTGCCTCTTCCTACAGTCTCTCCTTGCCCTCTGTGTATGTGGCCAGTTTTAGATTTCATTCAGGAAGTTCCTGAAGTTTTGAACCAACAAGTTCCTCGTATAATAAGCTGATACACATCAGCTCTGATTTTGAGCCTCTAGTAGAGATGAGTGTTTTGGTTTCTCTTTGCGGCTTTCCTCACCTGTAATTTTTATTACCATAGAGCTACTAATCCCATTTATTCAAAGTTGCCGTGAGGCTTAAATGAGATTGCTCATGTTGAAGGGCTTTGCAAACTGCATATTCTATGTTAATTCAGTTTTTATGGCTTTTAAAATTATTATTTTACCTTTAAAGTTTTGGACTGTAAAGGCTTGGGAATATTGAAGGGAGAGCAAGAGCAATGGGCAACAATGATAATAGTTATAACAGCTTACATCTCTAACCTGAATTTAGAAGACAACAACCTTTCCCAGTTAGAGACTGGGAAAACAGGGTAATCTGGTGAGTTTTGGAACATTCTAAGTTAACCATTCTATGCCTGAGATAGATCATTTTTAATGATTGAATCTGCACATTTTATTTTTATTAGTCTGATTATGTGGCAGGAAATCAATTTAGGTCTCTACATGCTGCAGACAGGATAGAGACCTGTCGGGGGCAGAGACTCATTAGATTCGTGATGGCAGTAGTAGTGATGCAACTTAAGTGCAAAAGAAGGAAAGAATTATTAACAATTGCTTTGTTATTGGGAGATGGACAGATTCCTTCTTTTACTACTAATGCACCAAAATTAGTACTTAAAGAAGCTCCAGTTGGATTCTTTATCAGTAAACATCCATGTTTGTGACCACAGATACACTTGCATTCAGCTGCATTTGATTTAGAAAGAAACCAGTCTCTCTCCATTTCACCCTCACTCTCCTCTCTCCCCTTAACTGTGTGTGTGGCGGGGGCCGGGGGTGTTGATACTCTGCATTCACATATGAACTCATCTCTCCATTCTGGAAGTCCCATAACTAAAAATAAGTATTTTGATGTGATTGCTTCTGACCTGCTTTATTATTTATTAATAACTACTTGAAAATGCCACTTGTGTTTTTGGTGGGATTTTTATGCTCTGCACACAATAAATATGGAAAACATGGAAACAAAGTTTTGCTTTAAATTTAAGCAGTTCTCCAATTAGAAAGACCTTGTATAGCATGGGTGTGTTGGTAAGTTCTTCTGTGCAGCTTCCTAGTAGTATTTAAAGACCCTTTTCTTAGCCTGTTTTTCTCTAAACAGGCAGTTCAAACGATCTTTGTCAGTTCTTTGAAAAGAAATTCAGTTCACTTTGACTTTTGTCCATAAGAGAATGATCAGTTCTCTAGAAACAAAGGGTGGTAGGCAGGATTTATCCTAAGAATAATTTCATTGCCAGAAACTCTTTTTTTTTTTTTCAGACTCTTAAAACAATGTAGTGTTTACATTGCCAGAAACTTTTATGTCAGTTTTCATATGTGGAAACTTGTCTTTTGTGGCTGAGTTTGAGATACTTAGAATGAAAGTAAGCTCAGAAGGTCACAAGGGTATAATGGCTCTTGGTAGTTTGAGTAGGTACCACAGGCTCATTGCTTATGAGAGTAATAATAATATGTATCATAATGTGAAAAGCCAACACATGGTGTTGCTACATGCCAAGCGCAGCTAATCATCTGTATAGCTGGCATTGGAAACTCATTATTCTGGGTTCAGAACCACCACACGCATTCTATTCTTTATACTGGTTCCTAACAGGAGGCCTTGTTGAGGAATTGCTTGATACATCCCTGAATTTAATTGTGAATTCTGAAAATTGAAATGATAACAAAAATGAAGTAGAATTATTCTCACGTGGTAGTTTCTCTGCCTTGATTTTCTGGTGAGGAATAGAGTTGGGTCTTGAAGTAATAATCACAGGAACTAAGAAGTCTCTCTGAACATTATATAATCTTTGAGATGGAAATAGAAGGCAAGAATGCTAACTTTTGCGAATTGGGAAACAAATGCAAATAAGGAAACTGACCTTTCTTAAAATCACTACTAAGCCAATCACTTAAGGAACTAAAAATGTTATCTTATATAATTACTTTTTCCTACATTATTTTTTTGTGTTTATAGTCTTGAATTTGCTTTTCTGTTTGTGAGAGGCAGTTGAGCATAGGTTAGGATGCATTCAGAAGGCAGGGCAGTTTAGTGGAAGGAATATTGGACCAAAAATTGTCATTCCCATTACACCTCTATCATGCTGGGTGCCTTTGGGTCAATCACAGAATTATTCCTTGGTTTGCTTTCCCTTTGAAAAAGGAAGTGATAACCATCGTCCTTGTTAAGTTTTGTGAGAATAAAGTGGAATGTGGGTTCAAAGGGGAAAATACATTATTTATACATTTTTGAAAGACAAATGTTGTATGGCATAGATGTGCAGCATTATGTAGCACATATATAAAGTTATATTTCCTGTCCCTGCTGTTCTACAGATCTCGTGTCTTTATGGTCCATTCTTTTATCCTGTCTCATTCCCATGATTCCTATGATTTTCTCAGGCATGCCTATCACTTTAGATGCTGTATTCCGGTGACCTCTACATTTATACTGCCAACCTCGACCTCTCTCTTGAGATCAGGTTCTGTAGTGCCAGCCTCCTACTGGACATGTCCACATGCACGTCTCTGAACACCTCAGAATGACCGTTTCTAAAATTGAAATCTCATCTGGGTACCATTATGCTCGTCCTGCAGTTCCTTTCATTCAGTCTCTCAAGCTGGGAATTTTGGATTCAATTTTTTTCTGTTCTTTTTTTTTTTTTTTTTTACCTTTTGCATGTTTTATTGGTGACCAAATTGTTTAGACTCTGCTTTCTAAAAACCTCTTGAATTCAACCCCTGCTAATTTTTCTGAGCTGCTCACAGAATTCAGGCTCCCATCAAGTCCTTCTTAGACTCAGACATAATGGATTCTTGAAAATCATGTTTTTAAGGGGGAACAATAGATGTAAATATCATTAGGATGAGGTAAGGGTTGGTGGGAGATGGTGTTCTGTTGACAGAAGCTGAAAATTATTCTGTTTCCTATAGGGGCTCTGTCTCACTCAATAACCTCCCTTCACTGTATCTTAGGCTTCTGGACTAGGAATGCCAGATTCATGCCAGCCCGTTTTTAAACCTCTATAACCATGAACTTGGTTAATCAAGATGGAAAAAAAGAATTTCATTTTTCCTGTCAGTAAAGTGTAGACTGAACGGATCTCCTGCAGGACATGTTTGATGTTGGTGGGTCTGTTCTTCTTGCAAGTCACCCTAATCCTCATAGAGGGAGCAAAACAGGAAGTGTAATGGGTCAAGGGGAGAGCTTGGATAGGTGAGAGAGCTTGTCCTGAACTGTGACCCCATGAATGAATAGGCTTAAGTCTAAGCTGGATAGAGGTCTCCTGGGACCCTACTCACCACCCTGGTAGGATAGAAGATGGTTCTGCCCTGCAGGTCTCCTTAAGCACTTCCTCAATATCAATGCAGTTAACATCTGGTGTTCACTTGGCCCTTCTTGCATCAGCGTTCCTGACAGGCAGTCAAATGACCAGTAAGTAACTCTGTATCATCATTCCTGGTAAATGCCAAAACATGTGAAACAACGAAAAGTCAACAATCATGTGAATTGTTATTCTCTCAAGTTTTCCCTATGTTCAATTTTTTTTTCTTTTTTCAAATAACCTTCCATATGGCTACCAGAGAAAATTTTTCCAAAATGAAGATTGAACAATTTTTACAAAATGATTTCCCTTCAACTACACTTGCCTTCACCATGTTTTCAACCACGGTGATATACATTTTTACCAAGGACACTCAAATGTTATCCATTTTTATGTCCTTCTTCATCATAAGGTCAGTCTTCACGAGTCATTTCATCTGAAAACAAGACAAACAAAACCCACAAAAATAATACAACCTCTCAACCCTTCACAAATCTGACTCCAAAAGCAATGGAAAATAACAGAGGTTTTCTTTTGAGTACCAAATGAAGAAACTTTCTAAAAATCCTCTTTAAGCCTCTCTTCTCTAAAGTTCTACCTTGTCAGGAAGCTGCTAGACTTTCCTCAATTTCTTTTCTCTCATTATAGGAGCTTAACCTCACTGGGCAACGCCTTTGCTTCTGTTGGTGGCACTGATCATCATTTCCATATTCAATGTAGTTCTCCTCAGTTTCTCTCCTTTGAGCCCCCATCTATCACCCTGTTCAGCAAGACAAAGGATTTTGCTCAAGCTCTACCTTGAACCAAACTCAAGCCTGAAAAGGGTGGGGAAGAGGGGAGCATAATAAATATTTATAATTCAATTTTAATTTGCTTTTATCTATAAATTAGAATGGAGTTATGGAATTTGTGAATAATTCACTTGTATGTAAATTGGAGTAGATTAAAAGTTAACACTAGGTAAATTCTTCTCACAGAGTCACATCTTATGTGCCTCCTTGAGGAAGTGGAAGGTTTTGGAGCTCAGAGGAATTGGATTGCATCTCTGCAAAGCCTCTCTTCTCCTTGATGGAGTCTGGGGAGAAAGTATTACATTAACCGTGGCTGAAATTGCAGATTATTGTTATGCTTTTGGTTGTGACTATGGGATAGAACTGAAAAAGTTTCTTTTTGGAAACATGGAAGTTTCTTTGTCCTGAAACTTTGAACCAGTATCCTGGACCTGATTTCCTTGTCCTGGGTTAGGTGCCTGTTCCTGAATTAGTTACTGTGGACAGGAAGAGGTGATGCTGTGATGGATCAGAGTCCTTCTAGCACAGAGGAAGTTGTGGGTTAGGAATGAGGTGGGATCATTTTTCAGTGGTACATAAGAATTACTATTATTTTAATTTTTTCACCCAGAGATTAAATCGTGGAGGGTGACAAAGACAGGTATCTGTTACACTGGCACACAAAGCCCTGCCTGTCCAGTCCAGCTTTCCTGCCCAGCTCCATTCTGCAGTGGCTGCTGTTTGCTCTTTCAGCCATATCATGCCCTTTCACATCTCTGTGCTTTTTCATCAGCTGTTTCTATGGCTGGAATGGTTTTCCTTCTCTTCTCTACCTGGTGAAGAATTTAAAAGTGTTTGTCACTCAGTCATGTCTGACTCTTTGTGACCCCATTGACTGTAGCCCGCCAGGCTTCTCTGTCCCTGGGGTTCTTCAGGAAAGAATACTGGGGTGGGTAGTCATTCACATCTCCATGGGATCTTCCCAAGCCAGGGATCAGACCTGAGTCTCCTTCATTGCAGGTGGATTCTTTACCGTCTGAGCCACCAGGGAAGTCCATAACTCCTGACCAAATGTCATCTGTTTTATGAGCTCCTTCCCTCCAACTGATGTTGGCTATTTTTCCCTCTGTGGTCCAAGAACACTTTGTATTTACCTGAAAGAACACTTTGTATTTATGCTGAAAATGACAGCATTTCTTTTATTTTGTTAGGATCATTTGTCCCCTCCTCTATTTTATGAATATCTTGAGGGCTTCTCCATGTCTGTGCATTCCCAGTGATGGACGCAAACCAGATGGTTACACTTTTATTCCATAAATTTGTGGGGCTGGAAAAGTGGGAACTTTAGGTTAATCCCATAATCTCTGTTTCATCAAGGTAGTTATTCTGAATCTGATTTCTGCTACTCTGTTCCCAAGGGAATGCTTGGCAATGTGTGGGAGAACTTTGGGTTGTTACAGTGGCTAGGATTGGGTGTCACTGGCGTTCTCTGGGGCTAGGACCAGGGGTGTAAATGCTCTGCGGTTCATAGGACAGTCTTCAAGGAAGGATTGTTCTCTCCCAATGCAGGGATCTTCCCCATTGAGAGCTCCTTATCTAGTCTATTTGGTCTAGAACATAGAAAAGAGTGGAAGGATTTGGTAAGAATAGAAGCTGTGTTCTGGGTCCCGTTAACCTTTTGCTCACACTTTGAATAGGGGAGTGTTATGCTTTGTTGGCAGATGGCTTGAATGATAGGCTTTTTCATGTCCACTAACTCTGTCCCTGGCTATTTTCCCATATCCTGTAAGTCCTGAGGTTGGAGCTGCAAGACTAAACCAAAGAGAACTGCAGATAAAAATCTACTCTCCCACTCAAATCTCTCGTCTAGTTGTTCTTTAAACCAGGGGAGAGCGATGTGGGAATGAAGTTCTCTGCATTTCTTTCAAAAATATGGTGTGATAATTTGATCTTAATGTTTCATCCCATGCACAGAAGGCTGAGAGTGACTAATTTCAATGATCTTTTAAAAAATCTATTTATAGCAAGCCTTCTGGCTATAGATATCAATGTGAAAGGTAGCACATTGATTTAAATCCAGTTTTCTGTCATAAGGTGTCAGAAAAGCTAAATGGCTCTATCATGGTCTCGTAGGTCCTTTTCTCGGAAGGACATCTTTCTGTTCTGTTTTGACACTGACGTGGCCATGGTATCCAGGATATAGGAAGAGTGTGAGCAGAAAACTTGGAAGCTCACTTCATCAAACAGGCTTTTTTGACAGGCTTCTTTGATTCCTTGTCTCAAAGACATTTTTGAAAAAAGATCCCTGAAATACAAGCTCAGTCACTCATGTGGTTTACTGTCTGTGTTATGTGTAGCAAAAAGTGTTTTTGAAAGAATTTACCAGGAGAGTCTGCAGTTTGATATTTATCAGCAATTACTTGTAATGTTTTTAAAGATGTTGCCTAGAAAGGATACTATAAAGGATAAAGGACCAAATTCTAGTCTATTTACTGTTTGTTTCCCTTTTTAGATACTCCCAGAAGTATAAAAGCCTCCACTGCTACAGCTGAACAGTTTTTTCAGAAGCTGAGAAATAAACACGAGTTTACTATTCTGGTGACCCTAAAACAGACCCACTTAAATTCCGGAGTGATCCTCTCCATTCACCATTTGGATCACAGGTATGTGTGACTGCTGGAGTTTCCTGTGTTTTCATTTTATATAGTGAAATTAACACATTAAAGAGAACTAAATAAAAGCGAGATAACAGGATTAGTTTAAAACAGCAAGAATAATTTTGTTATATTATGCAAAATCACAAACACAGGTAATTGAGATCAGCCTGAAAGCAGAAGGAGCTGCTGTTTTTGGTGTTGCTAAGAGCATATTGGTGTTGCTAAGAAGTTACCATATTCTTAAAACCCATTTATTAGTCACTAACTTCTTCATGAGCTATCCTTCTCAATGTTAAAGTCAAACAAACTTCTTAATTGACAAACAGCCACAAAAATATTCTATTTCTTTAAGATATTGCTTGAGTTTAGAGTTTAATAGTCTTAAAATTTTAATCACGGACAAATACATTCTTTTTCAACGTGTTTCTTAGACTGTGATAGTTACAGCTATTCTTGGATGTGTGTTGAATCAAAATGCTATCTGGTATTTTGATGAGAAAATGATTTGGGAAAACATGATTTGAGAAACATGATTTGGGAGCTGGTGGGAATAGGGAGGAGGGGTGGAGAGGGAGAAGAAAAAATTCATTCATGACACTTAGAATATCCATAAATTGCTGCTAAATAATATCAAGCAAGTTAAAGTGATTCCTTCCTGAAAGAATAGCCATGGTTCTGACAATGAAAGTTCTTTCGTGTTCATATTTTGAGTACCTACTTTGTGACTGTTGGTGGATCTTGGGCAAATTTCATAACCTCAATTTCCTCATCTGTAATACAGGGATAGTAATAATACCTTCTTCATAGATTGTTGTGAGGATCAAAGAACTTATATATGAAAAATGTTTTACATATATAATGGATTTAATGATCCTATTCAGCTGTGAGCAGAAACCTCTTTTCCTGGTTTCCCTTATGAGCGATGGGACAGTCTGGAACTTTGTAAATCTTTGCTAAACACTTAAGGCCAAATATATGTGGAGAACAAAATATAGAAAATTGACTCATAGAATTTAAGGGTTCCTGATCACATTCTACCTGGATTACTCATAGTATTTAAGACCCCATCTAATTCTATCTTTAACCCCAAAGGATTAGGGTAACATCACAAGTCGCTCACTTGGGTTTTTCCCTCCCAGGTTTTGGCTTGTTTTTCAGAGGAGGATGTCACCCAAACATTCACCAAGTAGTTGACTTAGTCTCTTCAAGACTAAGAGCAAGAAAGGGAGAGTTCCATCTCCCAAGGATTCACTAGGATTTTCCCCCTTGGTGTGTTTCTGTTCCTTGTCTTCAGGTGATTGATATCAGGGGAGTTCCTTGCTTACACCACTGTGACCCTGCTCTTCTCCATTGGGCTTTGGGCAACATGATTCATATACAGAAAAGGATATTCCTTCACAGAGCAGCCTGATTTATTTCTGATTATTTCTGCTTGCTAAGAAAATTTCCCCTGTATTTCAGGCACTGTATTTTTCTGCCCTGTGGCTTTTTCCCACTACCTCATTTGTAGATATTGAAAGGATGTGGTGGGGTCCAGGTGCTAGCTGCTCAAAAGCCAATAAACAGGCCAGGTTGGTGGAAAGGAAAGTTTGCTCTATTTCAGATGCCAGCAACTGGAAACGGGGTGGAGTCGGATGGACATCTGTCCAAAAACCAGCTCCTCCCTGCTGGCAACCAGAAGGGGTCTTTGTGCAGAGACAGCACAGCCAGCTCTGACAGTCATCTTCAAATTGGTCATCAGCGGTCTAACCAGTGTCACCCTGGTTGTTTTAGGTGTGGTTAATCTTTAGTTCCAAGGTCCACTTGTTCCCATTTCTTTGAGACCAGGGCACAGTCTTGTCATCATGCAGTTAACTTCTCCACCTGGCGTTTTGGTATCTGTAAGACAGCTCACTGGATATGCCTCAGAATATTATCTGTAGACTTTGAGAAAGTGCTAGAGGTCCTTGACTTTGCTTAATGACTACATTATTATTTGGTCTCCTTTGTTTTCCTTTGTTTCCATCTGTTCTCACTTTTCTGATTGAACTTATTCTTTGACTAAAGTTTTCCACAGACAACAGGCAGGCAGAGGACATGGTGGGGAGAGCAAAGGCCACAGGGTCCTGCTTTGTTTCATAGGGACGTGGAACTCGCCCATCCTTCTTCCAGATGACACCCTCAAAACCATCCCATCTAAATGGACAATGTTTTGTTTGGTCCCTAGAATTGAATATATTAGCTCTACAAATGTTTGCCCAGCATGGATTTCATATTATCTATGCACTTTTTATCTGATGCTTCTTAAAACAGTTTCAAAATTTTTTTTTAGCACCTTAGACATGGTAAGGGTATATTGATATACCCAGCCTTTATCAGATAGGTCCTTGAAGGCAGATTGGTGTCAGACAGATCCTTTCTTAATGTTACTATAAAGTAGACTTGTTAAAATTATATGTAGGGCTTTATATTGACTTATTTCAATTAAAAACAATGTTTACTTTATCAAATTAGCATAGCAATGTATTTTTATTGTAGAAAAATTGGAATACTGATTACTATAATAAAGAAATAGGAGAACTCATACAAATCATATCGCCCGAAGAAGACTATGTTGAAATTGTCATATCTTAATCCAGAATTTGTCTGTGTACAGAGATATGCTGTATTTTGTTTGATCAATTCCTTACTTTTGGGTACTTAACTCATTTCCTTTTTAACTTTAATAAATAGCACCAAGATGAATATATTTATGCAAATATTTGTGCTTAGCTCTCATGCTTTCCAGTTATTCTTGCTAAATTTATTATTAATTATTCACTTATATTATCTATAAATTTGATAACATTTACTTAAATAAATACTGCATTTGAGATAATAGGATATTTTTTATGATACTAAAATCATCTGTATTGGTAATTCACTTTTTCATTTGCTTAGCAGCAGCAGCAGTAAACCAATAATTATTAAAACCTTATCATGTGCCAGGCAGGGTGCTCAGTGCATTCCATGTGTTAATTCATGTTATCATCATGTATTAGATAATGGTTCATGGTACGGATCTGGAGCTGGACTGTGTGCATTCCAATCATAGCTTTAAGACTCATTGGCTTTGTGACTCATGTAAATTACTTACCTCTTCTGAACCTCAGGTTCCTCATCTGTAAATTCATATAAAGTACTTGATAATCCTAGAGAAAAAATTCCACAGAAGTTGATCATATGGCAAGGTCTTTATTCTCATTATCATTTTACAGATAGGAAAAATAAGCATTAGAGAGCTTAAGTTGTCACCATATAAAGTAGATACCAAATAGTTATTTACTATATTCCCCACACTGTACATTGCATACTCATGACTCATTTATTTTATAGCTGGAAGTTCGTACCTCTGAGTCTCCCTCACTTATTTATCTCCCCCCCTCAAACCCTTTCTACTCTGACGACCACCTGTTTGTATCTATAACTCTGTTTTGTTTATTAATTTGTTTTAGGTTTTACATTCCATATATGAGTGAAATCATGCCATATTTGTCTTTCTCTGACTTATTTCACACTTGGCATCATTCCGATTTTTGAGTCCCGAATTTTTCACCTGTCCACTGTGATAGCTCCTAACCTCATGTTACCCTCGCAGACCTTGTGCTTTGTTGTGACTTTTTTCCCTATTATTATTGCTGACATTACCTTTCTTTCCTTAAGTCTCATTCTCACCGGTCTCTTTAGTTTCATCATTTCCCGAACACTTGTTTATTCTCTGCTGATTTTTACGAAAGATTAAAGTGGTATATAGAGAGACATCTATCTGGGCTTCCCTGGTGGCTCAAACGATAAAGAATCTTTCTGCAGTGTGGGAGACCCAGGTTCGATCCCCTGGAGAAGGGAATGGCTGCCCACACCAGTATTGTTGCTGGAGAACTCCATGAACAGAGGACACTGGCAGGCTGTAGTCCATGGGGTCGCAAAGAGTTGGGCACAACTGAACAACTAACACTTTCACTTTTACTTTCATCGAGATATGTACAGGACAATGATTAAAAATAAAATGAAATATACAAATTAGGGCAAGGAAAAAATAGACACCCAGTTGGGTGATTAAGGAAATGCAACTATTCTTAAGTCTGAGACCAGAGACATATTTCTCCTGTGGCCTATTTTTTTTTAGTTACTCAGCTCTTTTATTTTTATTTAACTTTTGAAGTCTCCTATGACCTTTTATGGGAAGATGTATTGAGTGCCTTTAAAGGAACAAGTTCAGAAGACCTTGTGTCAACTGGTTGCATTATTACACAGTGCACCTCAGAAAAATCAAGTCTATGACAATGCCAGTAACATGCATCTATGTTGAGGGTGTTTGAAGCAATACTGCCTGCAAGGCCTTAGGCAGTGTGCACAAAAGTTCTGTGGAACCAAGTTTTACTGCTCAAAATGACAATAGCACCTCCTATGTGAAATCCTGATAAAATACCTTGTCTTCCAGGCAGTAGTACACATAGATTGCTTTTTTCCAGTGTCTTGAAAATAATATTAAATTCAAGTTAGACTTCTCTGAGGTATCCCAAATTACAGTTATTCTTTGTTGACAGTTAAGTGAGACTTAGTGTAGAGCTTTAGCGGCAATTGAGTTGGAGGAAATACTGACAATTTTTTATAAAAACTGAGGCGCCAACAAGGATATGCCTGAACAGAAGGTACCTATGTTTGCCTATGGTAGCTGAAGTAGGTGATTCCTAAGGGCAGGGCCAGGCTTTTCCTGGGGAAGTAGCACAAGTTCCACTCTGAAGTACTGATGGATGAATCCTCTAGAATGTGGAAGTTTTAATTATGCTGCAAATTTGAAACATTGCATGTCATACTTATAGTGAATTTTGCAAATTAGGAAAAATCACAAAGAAGGAAGCAAAAATCATCAGTAATTTTACTCTACTGGGGATAGTTTTTACTAATACTTTCAGTTATACATGTCTATTTAAAATGAATATAGTATTAAAAAATCAAATCACACTGGACATTATATTTTATAGATTTTTAAATTTAGCACAATATTTTGAGGATTATCCCATGCAAATAAACATTTGCTTATAATCTAAGCAGCTAAATAACTAAAGAGTATTTCATTGCTGGATGTAAAGGAGGCGTGCAGGAGGAAAAGATTCGGAGTTTGGGATTAGCAGATGCAAACTGTTACATATGCAGTGGGTAAACAACGACCTGATATACAGCACAGGGAACTATATTCAATATATTGTGATAATATAATGAAAAAGAATATGTATGTGTAACTGAATCACTTTGCTGTACAGCAGAAATGAACACAGCATTGTAAATCAAGTATACTCCAATAAAAAAAAAAAGTGCCAAACTAAGTATCCCCAGAATGTTAAATTTTAATCAGTAGAACTATCTGAGGTAGCCACTAAGATGACTAGTTTGCAAAACATGTCCTGGATAAGTGAATACATTTATGTGCTTTACGGGATGGTCAGCTGTAAACTAGTTAAATGTTGAAGAACAGCCGTCAGAATAAACAAGTGATCTTTCTTCCTTTACCTGGCAGTGATTAGATGTGGGTCCAGCTCTCTATCAGATCTGTCCTAGTTCACAGAAGGGCTCTTCCTGATTATTTCCTAGCTGCTTTTGGGGGTGGTTGTGGTGAGGTGGTAGTGCTCCACTGACCTTAACTGCTTGGTAGAAAGCAAGAACTTGAATGATTCCCCATTAATAAGGCTTTGTGAGTTCAACCACATAGTGCCCGCTGTGGAATAAACCCTAAATAAACATTAATGTTACTACTAGAGATGAGATGCTGCTGCTTCCCTGATCCTTGTGTCAGTCCCTGGCTTCACTTTCATCTCCATGCAGTTGATGATAGTGAGTTCTGAGATATCTGGCTATTTACAGCTTGCTCTGATGCCAGATGAAGTAAGGAGAATCAGAGAGAAATAGAGGCTGTGGGTTATGTCAGCTCCAGCACTGGCAGACATGAAGAAAAGTGGCATCATTCAGTAGGAGTATAAATGCCAGGCACAGAGGCCCGTCTGCTCATCATCTATGTGTCATTCCCTTTCTTTCTGCTCATCCAAAGCATGTTCACACTCCAGAACTTCACTCACAGCTCCATGAGGCTTTTACTGACCTTCCCAGTTTACATTCGTTGCTTCTTTCATGAACCTCCAATGCCTTTTTGAAATTTGGGCCACTCCTTTTGCCGTTCTAACATATAACATCTTACTTTGTTTCAATGTTTCACATATATACATATGTATTATTTACATATGAGACACTAAAAATATCACTTACTGCCTTTGATCACAATCATAGCAAATATTTATTGAAGATTTAAAAAATTTAAATTTTCAAAAATTGGTAATACATCCTGTGGTTCAAAATTGAAAAGGCACCATAGGACATAGAGAAAAAACTCTACCTCCATCCATGTCGCTGGCCACTTGATTTCTGTCCCTGGGGGCAACCACTATTATCCTTAAAGACATTTTGAAAATAAGAAAAACATAAACAGGAAAATATCTCTCAGACAATCAGTGGTGTGCTGGACTGGTACTGCTGACAGGAGTTGAAACTTTGTGAGCTGACTGACATTACTGCTGTAGCTTGAAGTAGGTTATGGACATCAGCAAGTGCTACAGAGTAGAGCTTTTTTAAAAATATGCATTTTTATTGATAAATATTCTTTTTTAATGAGTCCACTTTTTAATATTTTCTATCCCTAAACAAATGGATAAATGAACCAGTATCTCAGAATTATTTCTCTAGAGAACAGAGAGCCAAATGTTAAACATTTACCAGTGTCACTGTGTGTAGTTCTGGCATCTAGAGACAGCCACCACAACACTCCAGGATGTACCTTTCTAATCCTTTTCCCAGGTGTTCTTATGCATTTATGTGAAATTTTATGTAGCTGCCAACATTTTTTATTAGATTTCTTTTCCTTCGCTGTGGACGATTACACATAAAGTTTGCATACTCCATTTCACCTGCCATACTGTCATGCAACGTTAGATGCTAAATAAATATTTGGTGGATGAAGAAATGAGTGAAAGATCAAGAGAAAGATCATGAGTGGACCAGGAATCGTAAATGACATCAGGAAGTTTTCTCCAGGCTAGGGCAAATGATCTGGAGAATGTTCAAATTGCTCTATTGATGCAGGGTGCCTAATCTGTCCTGAAATGTCATTAGCTCTAAGCATGAGGGTTTCACTAACTGGCAGGTCCTGCCTCCAAATGACAAGTTCTTAGCGAATAACGACACCTATAATGAGCTACATAGCAACATCTCAGCCACAGTGTGAAAACTGGAAACCCAATCACACAACTTTGTTGGTCTGGACATAAGAGACTAATGGATGTGCTCTGGGTTCGGGGGCGTCTGAAGTGAGCTACGAGCAGGGTGGAAGTGGGAAAGGCAGGCATCACAGTATCTGGGGATTGAAAGTGGGCTGAAGTCACATCTTGGTATTGAAACACAGCTTGAAACAAAGTGGCATCATTGTGAAGCTGCTAGGAACCTCCTCAGGGCTTCCCTAGTGGCTCAGAAGGTAAGGAATCTGCTTGTAACGCGGGAGACCCAGGCTCAATCCCTGGGTTGGGAAGGTCTGCTGGAGAAGGGAATGGCTACCCACTCCAGCATTCTTGGAGCTTCCCTGGTGGCTCAGACGATAAAGAATCTTCCTGCAGTGTGGGAGACCCGGGATTGATTCCTGGGTTGGAAGAAAGGAATGGCTACCCCACTCTTGCTCAGTAGCAGTACTCTGGTACACTCTTGAGTAGGATCTCGTTTGGTCTCCCAACCTGAGATGCAGGTTTCAAATGATGTTTTCAAGTAGGAGCTGCTATTAAAAACTGGATCACAAACGTCATGTGAATACAGTGTAAAAAGGTTGTTGGCTCTTCTGTCATGTAAAACAAGACAATAATATATGGTACTTTATGTCTGAAAGAATTAAGACCCTTAGGCAGATCAAAGGAGTTTTCTCATCATTACAGTTTTCTGACTATTGTGTTTTGAAAGGAAAAAAAAAAGACTATAGAGAAATAATTTTATGATGTTAGTTCACTTACTTATTTATACTAGAAACATAGAAGAGAAATATGAAAACAGTAAATATTCATTGAAAATTTAAAGTGTATTTGTAAGTAAAAATGAATGATAAACTTTCCCCCAATTCCAAAAGGACTCTGTTTTCTTTTTCCATATTTTACAAAACTGAAGTTTCTTCAGAATAAGTAAAATCCTTTTGTTGTCCTTTGGTGTTGATTTAGTACAGCCCCCTAGGTTATGTTCTGTGATTTATAAACTTCTCTTTATTTAAGATAGTCTTGGGATTTACATATATAAATTGATTTTCATGAGATTAATATTAGAGAATTTCCTGATATGCGGATATTATCTGTGCTTCTAACTTTTAATGTTTTGCAAATAGGATACATGGAAATAATTTATGGCAATAGGTGTGCAACTATATACAAAAGTGTCTTGCAGTTTGCCATGATCTTCTATATTAATAAACTAGAGGTGAAATAAATGAGATTTTTTTTCAATTCTCTTAGTAGTAATTATTGTACATTTTGAATGAGTAAGAATGTATTTATGTATAAGGCCGAGAAAATATGTCTTCATATTTATGAGTGTTTGTCATGTATTAAGCCATTTCTTTCTCGATATTGCTAAGTAAAAATTAAATTTACTGGCAATATTTGCTGGGCTTAATGGTTCTGAACTAAAAGATGACTGTTTATTTTGGATAAAATTACCAGACTGATGTTATAGTTACTATACTTTTTATTTTTTGGTTGCACTTTACTTAATAAATAACATTAAACATAATGAGATTTATAAAGTTTCAAACCCAAATTCTACATAATTAAAAAAAAAAGTCCTTATATTTTATTCTCTTAAAGTGTGTTTCAACATCATTATTTATCTCTAACAAAATTGCATCTTTAATTATTAGGAAAGTTGCAATATATATTCTAATGTGGTTAAACCTATGTATACCATTCATTACAAGGCAGGGTGAGTTGCTCATTAAAGAAACTCAGTTGAAGTTAAGACTCAGAAAGCAAATGAGATTTCTCTTATTACTTATATGTACCAAATTTTTATATAGGTTAAGTGATAGAATATAGAGAGTTAATATAATAAGCTAATATCATATAGTTAATATAGAGAGGTTATTTCATGGAGCACAGATCTCTTTCTCATGCTGAAGAAGCAAGGCATTCTTCTCCTTTTGGTCAGCATTTCATTCTTTCTTCAGAGCCAGTGAGTGAATCTATTGGCTGCTACTGCTGCAACTAACCATGGACTAACCAGCCATACTCACAGCCACACATCACATGTGTGGGCTATTTACTTCCCTAGACACAGATGAAGAGGGCCGGGGTATTTCTAGGTTCCTTCTTGTTTTGACCAAGTCCACTTATCAGGCCTCAAATATCTTGGGGCATTATAAGACCCTTCTGCTGCATCCATCTGGTACCTTGTACTTCCTTGCCTGCTCTCTTCACTCTGCATGATAGAATACCAGTCCCTCGACTGTATGGGCCCATGTATCTACTAAAGTACAGTTTGCTACTAATTATTTTAAGGTATTTTTCTTATACTAAAAATACTTCTAATAATTAAATTTTTAAAAATATTGTTCTTCACTTGGGAATGAAAACTTTCAGAATGTGATTTTAATTCTTTTCCTTTGATAAGCCCTTGTGATTTTTTTATTTTCACTTTCATCATTTTTGATGATGTTGACATGTTTAAATTTTAGGGGGCAGTAACTCTCCCAGATTGCCTTCAAGTAATAAGCTTATGACTAAATGATTTACCTACTGTGTTTCATATAGAATCTTTATGAAATGATATTGAAATGAATGAAGAGTTTTTTTTCAGTTATTACCCCAGAATTTGTAGGAATAGGACGAATTCTAAGGAATGCAATTTGTTGGGTAACTAGTTATAACAGATTTTTCCTGTATGTTAATTTTTTTTTTCTTTTTAGATACACAATGTCTGTGTGTGCATGCTCAGTTGTGTCTGACTCTTTGTGACACCATGGACTATAACCTGCCATGCTCCTCTGTTCATGGAATTCTATAGGCAAGAATACTGGAGTAGGTTACTGTGCCCTTCTTCAGGGGATCTTCCAGACCTAGGGATTGAACTTGGGTCTCCTGCACTGCAGGCATATTCTTTATCATCTAAAACCACTAGGGACTAAGCTATCAAAATAAGAAAGTGATGAGTTAGAATGGACCTTGACTATAACCAACTACTATGGCTATTTCTGTGTGTACTAGGTATATGTCTCAATCTTATGGTGTTGGATGGAGGTGTACGTATAGATATACGTATCTAATCTGGTATGTGTGTATTTTCTACATGTTATGAATGTATATATATGTTTCAGGAAAGGTTTTAATACATAGTAATCTCATCAGCAGTTTAAAGTACCTACTTAACCCACTTTCTTCAACAGTGATTTGAAAATTTGCCAATCCAGTAGGTGAAAAATAACACTTTGTTGGTAAGATTGAATACTTTCTTATATATGTATTGGCCATTCATATGCCTTCTTTTGTAAATAGCCTATTTAGTTAATTCCCTGGTGGCTCAGACAGTAAGGAGTCTGCCTGCAATGAGGGAGACCTGGGTTCAGTCCCTGGGTCAGGAAGATCCCCTGGTGAAGGAAATGGCAACCCACTCCAGTATTCTTGCCTGGAAAAACCCATGGACAGAGAGGAGCCAGGTAGGCTACAGTACATGGGGTGCAAAGAGTAGGACATGACTGAGTGACTTCACTTCTTATTTAGTTAATCGATTAATTAATTTCTTTTGGCTATGCTGCGTCTTTGCTGCTGCACCTGCTTTTTTCTAGGTGTGGCGAATGGGGGCTACTCTCTAATTGTGGTGTAGGGGCTACTCTCTAATTGTGATGCTTGAGCTTCTCATTGCAGTGGCTTCCCTTATTGCGGAGCACAGGCTCTAGGGCATGCTGGCTTCAGTAGTTGGAGCTCTTGGCCTCTAGAGCACAGGCTCCGTAGTTGTGGCACACAGGCTTAGCTGCCCCACAGCTTGTAAGATCTCCTGGATCAGGGGCTGAACCTGTGTCTCCTGCATTGGCAGACGGATTCCTTAGCACTGAGACACCAGGGAAGCCCAACAGTGTATTTAGATACATCGTCTGTTTTTCTGTATTTTCTTACTGATCTAAGTGAACTCCATTTAATAAGAATATTAACTTCACATCATCTATAGTTTTCATTTGCTTTGAAGTCTTTACAGTGATTTTTGCTGTGCTAACTTTTTTTTAATTGATATGCAGTCAAATGAATAATTTCTGTCTCTAAAGAGTGAGACTATGTTAACGACATAGTGAAGAAAGAATATATTTTCTTTCACCAAAGAAAAGAGAAAGCCAATTAGAAAATTCCAGGAAAAGAAAATTTTAAATTGCCTTTATGAGAAATTTCTGGTCTACTATATAAAATAGAAAATTTGGCATGACTTTGAGCAGTTTGGTTGAAGTAAGAAAAATTGTATCTGTTCTTGATTCTACCTAACATTCTTCTTTGGATGTTGACAAGTTTGTGACAATAGACAGTACAGTTTTTGACTCTGCAATGAATACTAGTACATAGGCATTAATGCAAATACAGTTGATTAATTTACTATTGATCTTTTAATTGGAGGTCTGAAAAGAGGACAATGGTATATCTGTATTTACCTTCTGTCTTAATCTGTCTCACTATACTCAATAAATGGTCCACCTGCAATGCAGGAGACCTGGCTTTGATCCCTGGGTTGGGAAGATCCCGTGGAGAAGGGAAAGGCAGCCCACTCCAGTATTCTGGTCTGGAGAATTCCATGGGGTCGCAAAGAGTCGGACATGACTGAGAGATTTTCACTTTCACTTCATACTCAATGAATGATTTTTTTTGTTCTGATTAATAATGAAAAGAAATGGTCTTCTTGAACTTAGATCTAGGTATACTTATCTAGTGTAATAGCTGGGAGGTAAAGCTGGAGGTCCCTGTGCCAGTTACCTGAAGCCCATTCTTTTCTCACGTATTTGTAACATCAGTTGTAGGACCAAATCTTTGAGGTTGGCTTCTGGGTCTTGTATTCTGATCTGCTTGTGACTTCCACAGCAAGAGCACACTACTCTGATTGCAGTAGTTTTATAAGATTTGCTGTGTCATAGTTCTGGTCTCTGTTCTACCTGTTCAGAATTTTTTTTTTTTTTTTTGTCTATGTTTGCAACTTCATTCTGTGGTATAAACTTTAGAATCAATTTAATAAGTTTTATGAAAAAATGCTATTTGGATTTGTATTGGAATTACATCATATTTATAGATTTTTATATGTTACCATTCTCCTGATAGTCATTTTTTAAAATCCAGGAATATGACTTACCTCTCCATTTTCTTTCATATCTTCTTTACAACTATTTCCATAATGGGTGTACACATATTTTGTTAGATTTTCCCTTAGGAACCTTATGGGCTGTGTGTGCTCTTACTTAAATGGGATCTTTATTTTTCCATTATATTTTCTATTTGTAAAAGACTTAAATTGCTATAATGGACTCTGTTTGCTATCAAAAGTAACTTCTTTTATAATATTTAACTTGCTTTATCTTTTGTCTCTGGAAGAAAGTTGGATTCTTTGGTTTCAACTCAGAGTATAATAAGAAAATTTTCAAGGTGCATTCAAAGTTCATTTAACTCTCTTTTCTTAATCTGCCATACATTGATATGCACTGACATTTCAATGATCTTTTCCAAGATGAATGTTGAGGGTCTGTTGTAATATATTTTAATTCTTTGGCATTAAGACTCTTCTCTTTTTAGCCTTATGATGTCGTTATTAAACTTCCCAAATGCTCTTTAGGACTTTGATCAATCTCTTAAAATCATTTTTCAAAATACTCATTTAAAAATGGTAATCGACTTTCTGCAGTTTATTATGAAGTGGCAGGAAATAGAATTCAGCTTATTTGTAACTTGTTATTTTCTGTAGTTTGGTGAAACATATACCTTTTTAAACAGTCCACGCAAAATATTATTCTGGTGTCCTTATTGTCATGGAGTTTATATTATCTCCATTACTTAAGAAATCTTTTTTCACTGGATGGTGTGTGTACTTAAATTCCATTAAGCTTGGCAAGGTGTCATATTTTTATGGTTGAAACCATATATTAGTATATTTCATAGCAGTTGAATGAAAGTCATTCAGATTTTGCCTCTTCGTTTTAGTGATGTTTATCCATTGAGCATTTTGAAAAAGGAGGTGATTGACCTGCTGTCACTTTTTCTTTGTATTTTAACTTTTGGTTATTTAAAACTCTAGGTATTATAAAAATTGTGTTTGATTATTATTGAGGATGCTAACTGTACCAGAGAATATATGAATCACTGAATATTTTTAGCTTAAACCAATTTAATTTGCCTAAAAGAATAAAAACCCTGAATAGCACCAGAAAGAGAGATGTAGGTTCCGAGGAAACAATTTACTTTGGAGATGCTTAAACTATACATTTGAAGCACTGAACACTATGTTTAAAATATTTTTTGCTACTATGACATCTTAAAAATGACTATCATTTCTAAAATTTGCTGTTCTTTGAATATTAGTGAATTTGTACATTTTTAATGTATGTGTTAGTAAGTTGATGGTGTCTCTGATTTCATGAATAGTTTCTAAATATCTTTTTGCCATTTTATACCAGCCTTGTCATTTTTCTTGTTTATTTGTAAGAATTTTTATATGGTAAGAATATCAACTCACTGTCAGTTATATATGCAGGGGAGTTCCCAGGTTAATGATTGCTTTTAATTAAAAAAAAAGATTTTAAAAATCATTTCAAGCCTGCAGAAGGGTTTACAAAGACAGTACAAAGAACGCCCACATCTTCTTTTACCAGATTTCTAACTGGTAATATTTTTAGCCCATTTACTCCATCATCCTATATCTCATTTCAGTATTCCTTTTCCCGGCAATATACTCCATCACCCTTAAATACTCTACTGTATTTTTTCTTAAGACAAGGACACTCTCTCTGTATAACCAACATACATCTCCTGATCAAGACATCAAAACTGATAGCATAATATCATGCAATCTCAGACTTCACTTAAATTTCACCAACTATCTAAATAATGTTTCTTTTTCCTTCTTAGACCATGACTCCATTCTAGAATGCATATTGCATTTGGTTGTCATATCTTATAATTTCCCTCAATTTGAGCAGTTACAGTCTTTCCCTGTTTTGGGTATCCTTTATGGTCTAACTATAGGCATTTTATTCCGTATTATCACCCACCAGCTGGGTTCATCTGATGTTTCTTCATCACTCAAGCTATGCGTTCTTGTTAGGAATATCACAGAAATGATGCTGACCACATCTGGATGTACACTGTGTCAATTGTCCTTCTGTTGATGATATCAACCTTGATGACCTGGTCACATTGATGATCTGACAGGTTCTACACTACTTTTCCCTTTGATTTTCATTAGTATTTTATTGGGAGATAATTCAATTTTATTCCAATATCCAATTCCTCATCAGAGTTTCATCCACCCGTCTTAACATCCATTAACTGTTCCCACCTGTATAAGATATGATTGATACCAAGTGACATGAGTAAAATGGAAAATTGAACTCATTCTAACTCCAATTCATTTTTTGTATTGTCAAAAATTTAAAGAATATCTGTCATATAAAAATATATTTCTTTAAAATGGTAATTCAAACTTTTGTATCTCATACCTCATTTTAAGTGTAGATCACCATTCACCATGCAAAGCATCTTTATGTTAATTGTTCCCTCATAGCTCAGTTGGTAAAGAATCCACCTGCAATGCAGGAGACCCTGGTTCGATTCCTGGATCGGGAAGATCCACTGGAGAAGGGAAAGGCTCCACTCCAGTATTCTGGCCTGGAGAATTCCATGGACTGTATAGACCATGGGGTCGCAAAGAGTCAGACACGACTGAATGACTTTCACTTTCACTGTATTTTTCCTTAATGAAAGGTATTAATTTATACCGAATGAAATTCAGAGAAAATAGTATTTTATTTCCGTAAAGGTGATTTGCCTAACTTTTCTACTGTTTTCCTAATAGCTTTATATACAGGATTGCATTTATTGAACTAAAAAGACCTTTGTAAGAATAAGATCCGAGTGTATATAAGATATATTTTGAGGCAAATTTTGACGGAAATAAGTTTCTATGACATCTAGTTATTGGGTTTTCATTGTTTCACATTTCTAATAGGTTAAAAGTGCATGTCAGAGTTCAAGGTCTATTGCAGGAGTTTTATTCAATCACATTAAGAAAAGATGTGTTTATTATTAAGTTCTCCATTTCTAACTAGATTTGATAATCTAAACTTGTTTTTTAGTCACTAAGTCATTTCTGAGTATTTTGCAACCCCATGGATGGTAGCTCACCAAGCTCCTCTGTGCATGGGATTTCCCAGGCAAGAATAGTGAAGTGGGTTGCCATTTCCTTCTCCAGGGGATATCCTGACCAGAGACTGAACCTGCATCTCCTGCTTGGCAGGTGGATTCTTTTATTGCTGAGCCACCTGGGAAGCCCAAAGTGGAGTAATAGGACAGTATAAAGTGTCTGGTCATATAAAATAAAAATTTGGCAGAAATATAAAAATTCTAGAAATGAAAAAGGAAGCCCTACAGTTATAGCAATTCATCATCCAAGGAAGTGTAGATTCAGGAAAATGATGAACTGGGAACTTCTTTGAGGACCTGGACTTAGTCTCTTTTTTCCCAGTATTCTCTGTGCCTGCTATGGTGCATGCTCTAAAGATGGCTGGTAGATGTTTGAGGAATGACTCATGAGAAGTGCAGAGCATCTGCTTATATCTGGTTGTGTGGTAGCTGGATGTTTTCTTAGGTTCATTGAAATGTTTTCTCTAATAAAGGGTTAACCCTTTATTAGGTTTTTACTGGTGTCATATAGTCCTCTAAGCACTTTACATGGATTAATCTCATTAAATGTGCATCACAGTATTGGAGGTAGATACCATTCATAACGTATTTATTTTCCAGATAAGGAAATGGAGCCTTGAGAGGTTAAGTCTCAAGTCCAAGGTTATAATAAGTGGCAGAATCAACATTTGAACCAGGCTGCCAGGCATCAGAACCCATTCTCCTATAACCGCTATCTTGACATCTTCTCTCTGTTTGTTTCAGAGCGGCACCATGGCCTTTCTACTTCCTTAAAACCCAAGAATTCTATTTTTTTTAATTGTTGGATAATTGCTTTACAATGTTGTGTTGATTTCTGCTACACAACAATTCTAATCAGCCATAACTCTCTCTATATATGTATATATATCCTCTGCCTCCTTAGTCCCCTCCCGTCCCATCCCTCTAGGTCATCACAGAGCACCAGACGGCTCTCTGTGTTATATAGCAGCTTCCCAGTAGCTATCAGTTTTATGCATGGTAGTGTATACAAGTCAATGCTACTTTGACAGGGTTAATACTCTTGCTTTCTATTGCTTTTGAAGATAGCAATCATGTATTTTTCTTCCATTGAACTTTTTTGTTATAGTAAGAATTTTTATCCAGAAATCTCCTCCCTTACAATTTATTTCTTTATTTCAGCAGCAGCATCATGGCTTGTTGAAGTTGATATAGTACAAAAAATGTTGTTGTGGTCTGCATGATTGGGAAAACATTTTGTCTTTTCATTTTTAAAATTTCCTCTCCATAAAAGCTTGGACTAAAACTTAAAACTAAGATTCCTACCTTTTTGGCCTTTCCGTAATAGATCTGGGGCCAGGTTGGATATATTTTCTATAGTTAGGAGGAGTCCAGTACCCATTTCAATTGGGAACACTTAAAGTAATAGGCTCACTGAGAGCAAGATGTCACCTCAGTGGGTGAGCCATGAATCCTGTTGCCTTCTTCCTTGGTTCTTATTTATTCCGAACAATAGAGGAGACATGATGACCCATGAAGCATGTCAGAAAACAGTTGCTGCAGTGTTGACAGCTTACTCTCCCATGTGACTAATTCCTTTCTTTCAGATACAACCTGCCTAGAACTTGTAGCTGTCTTACATGCATCAGTGCTTTTCCTTTATTGTGTGCCTGGAGTTTCAGAATGTGTTACATATAAAGCCGCTGGAAATTCCTGCATGGGCCAACCTCTGTTGGCCTAAAGAGGTCCTATCGATTTTTTAGAACCTTAGCAAAGCAAAACGTTAACTTAAGAGGAAAATTTGAAATGGGATAAAATACTTCCTGGAATCAAAGGGCACTAAGGGTCTGTGGGAGTCACTTAGTCACTCCGGGTGGATGTATTCCTAAAAGCATCGTGAATCATTGTTTCAGGTGAAGGTCAAGACGAAAAGTTACCATCTTGAGAATATAATTTTCATCCAATAATATTATTTATTTATACTTTTAGATAGTACTATTGTATGCACACCTTATTTCACTTGTAAAGCCACTTAAGTATCTGGAAAGTGAAGAGACCATTGCTTTATTCTCTTGATATTATACATGCACACACACACACACAAATTCCAATTCATGCAAAATTATAATAATGTTTAATTTATTTGCATAAATGTATATGGATTTTAAGAGATCACCAAGTTCTTGTCTTCACGTGGAACTGATTTAAGTCATTCTAACAGGTTAAACTGCATTCAGAACAGGTGTTTTACTTTGAGATGTTTTGTCATTTTTTTCACAAAAGAGCTTGATTTATGAAATAAAGTTCAGAAATTAAAAAATGATGCATAATGGACTTTTTAAAGTAAAATTAAGTTCACAGTGTCTTATATGCTAAAGGATCAAGTAACTAATTTAATGATTCCTTAATGAGTATATTATTGCCTTCCTGGCTATGCTCTACTTTTCTATGTTTATATATTTTTAGATCCTTTCAACTCAAAGTGGATGTTATGAGAATTTCATGTATAAAATGTAATTTCTATATTTTTTCAACCCTACCTGACCTAAATCAAATCCCTTATGATTATACAGTGGAAGTGAGAAATAGATTTAAGGGACTAGATCTGATAGACAGAGTGCCTGATGAACTATGGACAGAGGTTCGTGACATTGTACAGGAAACAGGGATCAAGACCATCCCCGGGAAAAAGAAATGCAAAAAACCAAAATGGCTTTCTGAGGAGGCCTTACAAATAGCTGTGAAAAGAAGAGAAGCCAAAAGCAAAGGAGAAAAGGAAAGATACACCCATTTGAATGCAGAGTTCCAAAGAATAGCAAGAAGAGATAAGAAAGCCTTCCTCAGTGATCAGTGCAAAGAAATAGAGGAAAACAATAGAATGGGAAAGACTAGAGATCTCCTCAAGAAAATTAGAGATACCAAAGAACATTTCATTCAAAGATGGGCTCAATAAAGGACAGAAATGGTATGGACCTGACAGAAGCAGAAGATATTAAGAAGAAGTGGCAAGAATACACAGAAGAACTGTACAAAAAAGATCTTCACGACCCAAATAATCATGATGGTGTGATCTCTCACCTAGAGCCAGACATGCTAGAATGTGAAGTCAAGTGGGCCTTAGGAAGCATCACTATGAACAAAGCTAGTGGAGGTGATAGAATTCCAGTTGAGCTATTTCAAATCCTAAAAGATGGTGCTGTGAAAGTACTACACTACACTCAATATGTCAGCAAATCTGGAAAACTCAGCAGTGGCCACAGGACTGGAAAAGGTCCATTTTCATTCCAATCCCAAAGGAAGGCAATGCTCAAAGTACTGCACAATTGCACTCATCTCACACCCTAGTAAAGTCATGCTCAAAATTCTCCAAGCCAGGCTTCAGCAATACATGAACTGTGAACTTCCAGATGTTCAAGCTGGTTTTAGAAAAGGCAGAGGAACCAGAGAACAAATTGTCAACATCTGTTGGATTATCAAAAAAGCAAGAGAGTTCCAGAAAAACATCTACTTCTGCTTAATTGACTATGCCAAGGCTTTTGTGTGGATCATAATAAACTGTGGAAAATTCTGTAAGAGATGGGAATACCAGACCACCTGACCTACCACTTGAGAAACCTGTATGCAGGTCAGGAAGCAACAGTTAGAACTGGACATGGAACAACAGACTGGTTCAAAATAAGAAAAGGAGTACATAAAGGCTATATATTTTCACCCTACTTATTTTTATTTAACTTCTATGCAGAGTACATCATGAGAAACACTGGGCTGGAAGAAGCACAAGCTGGAATCAAGATTGCTGGGAGAAATATCAATAACTTCAGATATGCAGATGACACCACCCTTATGGCAGAAAGTGAAGAAGAACTAAAAAGCCTCTTGATGAAAGTGAAAGAGGAGAGTGAAAAAATTGGCTTAAAGCTCAACATTCAGAAAACTAAGATCATGGCATCCGGTCCCATCACTTCATGGCAAATAGATGGGGAAACAGTGATCACAGTGGCTGACTTTATTTTTGGGGCCTCTAAAATCACTGCAGACGGTGATTGCAGCCATGACTTTAAAAGACCTTTGTTCCCTGGAAGAAAAGCTATGATCAACCTAGACAACGTACTAAAAAGCAGAGACATTACTTTGCTAACAAAGATCCATCCAGTCAAAGCTATGGTTTTTCCAGTAGTCATGTATGGATGTGAGAGTTGGACTATGAAGATAGCCGAGCCCCAAAGAATTGATGCTTTCGAACTGTGGTGTTGGAGAAGACTCTTGAGAGTCCCTTGCAATGCAAGGAGATCCAACCAGTCTATCCTAAAGGAGGTCAGTCTTGGGTGTTCATTGAAAGGACTGATGTTGAAGCTGAAACTCCAATACTTCAGCCACCTGATGCGAAGAGCTGACTTATTTGAAAAGACCTGGATGCTGGGAAAGATTGAGGGCAGGAGGAGAAGGGGATGACAGAGGATGAGATGGTGGATGGCATCACCAACTTGATGGACGTGAGTTTGGGTAAACTCCGGGAGATGGTGGTGGACAGGGAGGCATGCCATGTTGTGGTTCATGGGCCGCAAAAAGTCAGACACCACTGAGCAACTGAACTTAACTGAACCTGATCATTAACACTCATCACAGATGGTTTCTCAGATCTAGGGATAATATACTCCAGTTCCTTTCTATAGAAGTACAATTACATATACTCAGTGGAAAGTGAAATTCATGTTTTATATAGGTGTTTTAAAATATTTTTTCAATAGCAGATTCATCCTTGAATTCAAATGAAGTTATATCTCAATTAATAAAACTCTTGGGAGCATGTATTTCATTCAGTTCAGTTCAGTTCAGTTCAGTCGCTCAGTCGTGTCCGACTCTCCCGCGACCCCATGAATCACACAGCACGCCAGGCCTCCCTGTCCATCACCAACTCCCAGAGTTCACCCAAACTCATGTCCACAGAGTCGGTGATGCCATCCAGCCATCTCATTCTCTGTCGTCCCCTTCTCCTCCCGTCCCCAACCCTTCCCAGCATCAGAGTCTTTTCCAGTGAGTCAACTCGTCGCATGAGGTGGCCACAGTTACTTAATGTTAAATACACAAGCTATTAAATACACACTTGTGTACATGTGCACACAGACATACCCCTCATCAAAGTCTTTCTAAAGAACTACTAGTGGATTATATTAAATGACCAAATCTTTTAAATTTTCCTGTGCAACATGTTGATCCGAGTTGTAGTAAAAGTGTGACCATTTCAGATATTAGAACAATGTTATATATTATAAAGAGGTAGAGAGTTGGAAGGGGGCTTCCCTGGTGGCTCAGCAGTAAAGAATCTGCCTGCAATGCTGGAGTTGCTGGAGACATGTGTTCTATCCCTGGGTCAGGAAAATCACCTGGAGGAGGGCATGGCAACCCATCCAGTATTCTTGACTGAAGAATACGCATGGACAGAGAAGCTGGGCAGGCTGCCATCATTAGAGTTGTGAAGAGTCGGACAAGGCTGAAGTGACTGAGCAAGCACACACAGTGAATTGGAAAGGTCTTAGAAAGAAGGAAAGGGTGACCCTTTATCAATCTATCCTACTTCAGTGTAAGCTCGGTTGGAGAGTTAGTAAAGGGTTATACTTCTAACTCGGAGAAGGCAATGGCAAGCCACTCCAGTACTCTTGCCTAAAAAATCCCATGGATGGAGGAGCCTGGTAGGCTGCAGTCCATGGGGTCGCTATGGGTCGGACATGACTGAGCGGCTTCACTTTCACTTTTCACTTTCACACATTGGAGAAGGAAATGGCAACCCACTCCAGTGTTCTTGCGTGGAGAATCCCAGGGATGGGGGAGCCTGGTGGGCTTCCGTCTATGGGGTCACACAGAGTCGGACACGACTGAAGTGACTTAGCAGCAGCAGCAGCAGCAGCATACTTCTAACTGGGCTTCCCAGGTGGCACTAGTGGTAAAGAACCCACCTGTCAATGCAGGAGACACAAGAGATGTGGGGTTCGATTCCTGGGTTGGGAAGATTCCCTGGAGGAGGGCACGGCAACACACTCTAGTATTCTTGCCTGGAGAGTATCATTGACTGAGGAGCCTGGTGAGCTACAGTCAATGGGATTGCAAAGAGCTGGACACAACCAAAGTGATTTAGCATGCACGCACATACTTCTAACTTCCTTGCTAATATCATTAACATCTCTATCGTGGAGCAAGGACTAGAAGGAGAAAAGCTTTGGAGATGCCATCAGAAGTGGAATGGAATGAATCCAGTCTCCAAACAGATGCCTCGAGTTTTCAGCAGGTGGGGATCTTATTGACATGTCCCATACTCATAGATCATAGATATAAGTTGGCAATCACTGAAAAGATCTTTTTCTTATATGAATGTCTAACTGATGCTCCCTAGTTTTTTGAAAAGAGCAATTATATTCTTTTAGAATTGCAGGCACCTTTGCTATAATCCACTGAACCTGATATATACGAGCCTGTTTTCAAATTATCTGTCTGGTTCCCTCAGTCCATGTTTCTACTCATGTGCCAACTTTGCACAGTTTTAACTACTGTTGTTTTATAATAATTTACATATGGTAGTGTAAACCCTCCAGATTTTTTGTTATCACTAGATTATATTTGCTAATGTTTGTTTCAGTTCAGTTCAGTTGCTCAGTTGTGTCTGACTCTTCATGACTCCATGGACTGCAGCACACCAGGTTTCCCTGTCCATCACCAACTCCCAGAGCTTGCTCAAACTCATGTCCATCGAGTTGGTGATGCCATCCAACCATCTCATCCTCTGTGGTCCTCGTCGTTTCCCCCTCAGTCTTTCCCAGAATCAGGGTCTTTTCTAATGAGTCAGTTATTTGCATCAGGTGGCCACAGTATTGGAGCTGTAGCTTCAGCATCAGTCCTTTCAATGAATATTCAGAAGTGATTTCCCTTAGGATTGACTGGTTGGATCTCCTTGCAGTTCAAGGGACTTTCAAAAGTCTTCTCCAACACCACAGTTCAAAAGCATCAATTAAAAACATCAAGTAAAGTTATTTTAGGCTTCTTATATCTATTCTTATGAAATAAATTGATTTGTAATTTCCCTTTGTTGTAATGTCTTTGTCTAGTTTTTGTCTCATAAAATGTGCTAGGATGTGTTCCCTTTTTGGTAATCTCTGGAAGAATTTGTGAAAGATTGCTGTTCTTTATCCTTAAAGTATTCAAAATAATTCAGATCTATCCATCTGAGATTGGAGTGATGTTTGTGGGATGATTTTAATTATAATTCTCCTTCTTTTTAGGTTTAGTGTTCATAACCCTAACAAAGGCTAGCATGCCAACTGCATATTAAATTGTGTTTCCACTCAGGGCATTACTTCAGAAATTCACTTCTTTTGCACTATTACTTGTACCCTCTCTATTGGCTATTTCCACAAGCATATAAATACACCACAATATTTATAGTCTCAACAGCAGGCCAAACCTAGAACTCTCTATTGACTTTTCCTGTTCAACTACTGCTCGTTTGTTTCCCTTTGGTTGTCTCCAGTTCTCCCTCCTCTTACTCTTTGTTGAACCCACTCCAATGAGGCTCTGACTTTCTGCTTCACTGAAAATGTACTTGTCAAGGTTCCTACTGATGTCCTTGTTGAAAAAGATATTCTTCAATTCTGAGTCCTCATTCTGTTGCAGTTTGATTATTCCGTCCCTTCAAACTCTTTTCTTGAGCTCCCACTTTTCTGGTTTTACTTCCTGACTCCTTCCTCTTTACATCTCTGACATCTGGATGTAGATCTGTTCTAAGGCTTGACGTGCAGACTTCTTCCCCATATTCATTTAATTCCTAAGTGAATTAAATGAATTCCATTCTAAGGGCTTTAAATCCCATCTCTGTGTAATAGTGGATTCTTAATTTTCTCTTGTCTTGACCTTTGCCGTTGAGCTGCAGACTTGTATATGGAACAGCCCACCTGCATCTTCACTTGGATAAGCTGGAATATCAAGTTGTGCCATGTCAGAAGTCAAACCTGTTATCTTCTTGCTTAAACTTACTCTTCTTTCAGTGTTCTCCATCCCAGTAAATGGTCGCTTCTTTCTTCTAGTTGTTCAGGCTAAAAACTTGGAAGTGTTTCTTGATTTCTCTCATACTGCGCATTTAATCCTAAGAAAATCTTTTTACCCTTTTCACCACCTTCCCTGGCCCAAGGTACCTTGACTTAACCCTTGCGGCCTCCCACAGTCCAGATAGTTTATTCTAGACACTGCAGCCAAACTGATTATATTAAAATCAATATAAAAAAACCTCTCCGGAAATCAAATTAATATTGTAAAACAATCATCAATCAATTAAAAATAAATAAATATATTTAAAAAAACCCTCTTTAAAAAAAAAAAAAACAACTCTTATGGTTTTCTATGGTAGGCAAACTTATTTATTAGACTCTAAGGCCTTAAATGGTCTCTGAGATCTATGCCTTTTTGATCTAACTTTCTATTACTTTGACTCTGCCTCTTTCCCCTCTAGCCACACAGGCATCAGTGACATTCCTTGAATTTGCCAGGCAGGCTCCTGCCTCAGGGTTGCCATTCTTCTTCAGGGTTTCACTAGATATCACTTTTTCAATGAGGCTTTGCTTGAACATCCTGTTTCAAATATCATCTTACCATACTCCTTATCCTCTTCTACTTTAATTTTCTTCTTAGATTTTTATCACCATGCAGCCTACTTATTTGGTATATTTTGTTAATTTAATTTGTTTTAATATAAATGTAATGAGGACTAGTATTTTTTTTTCTTGGTAATCTTCCTTTTATTTCTTTTTTTTTTTCACTTGATTTTTTAAATTGAAAGGTATTAGCTTTACAGAATTTTGTGGTTTCCTGTCATACATCAACAAGAATCAGCCATAGGTACACCCATGCCCCTGCCTCCCAAAACTCCCTTCCATCTCCCTTCCCATCTCAACCTTCTAGATTGTCACAGAGCCCCTGCTTGAGTTCCCTGAGTCTTATAGCAAATTCCCATTGTCTGTCTATTTACATATGGTATTGTAAATTTTCATGTTACTCTCTCCATACATCTCATCCTTTATCTCTGGTTCACTTGTGTTTCCCCCAGACCTAGAACAGAGCCTAGGACAAATAGGCATTCAGAAAATATTTGCTGATGAATAAGTGAGTGAGTGGTGAATGAATATAACAAATCCCTTTGAAATGTGTATGCCATTTGAATTAGCAATTTCATTTATAATAACTGTTCAGGTTTACAAAGAAACGTGTACTGAAATATTTTTTATTAAGAGTGAAAAGCTGGAAACCGTAATTGGAAATTGGATATTAAATAGATCATGGTACAGCTATACTATGAAATACCATGCTTTTATTAAAGAGGATGTGACTTTATTGACTTGGAAAGATGTTCACAGTGTGGTTAAGTGACAAAGACTACAAAAGATACACACAAAAATATTAATATTGGTCATCTCTTGCCGGCAGGACCATTAGAGATCTTAATTTTCTTTGTGTTTTGTGTATTTTCTGAATTTTGTATAATTTTTGTATAATTATAAACAATTATTTTATATCATAAAAGTTGTATACATGTGTTTTCAAATCTTTCACAAGTAATCATATTCTTAGCTTGGAGTCCATGAATGGGCCTTGCGGGATTGTGGACCCTTTGTAAAATCTGTAAGCCAAATTTTTGACACACTTGCATGTGTGCGTTTTCAGATCATCAAAGGAGTGCATATTTCCCAGTTGATCTTCCTCAACCTTGCAACAGTGTGTTCCTGAGTTCATTCTCGATAAAGTAGGGAAGACTCATCTTTTTTGAGTTTGCCCCTTCTTTGAACCCTTTCTCTCCAGGATTTCACTAATTTTCACCGGCTTAGTCTCCCTCACAACTAAGTGAACGGAGGTTTTGAGGGGGCCTAGCATTCAGTCATTACCCTTTATCCAGCAACTGTTCGACTCCTTGATTTTTGTAGACACCTGTGCTGTGAACTGAGTACCCACTTATTATCAGTGCTTTATCATATCTATTCTTTCTCTATCCTTGTATAAGACTTTTCTCAAAGTGATTCTTACAAAATACACATGATGCCACAAAATTCTCCTCCCCTTCAGAATTATAGCCCAAAGTGTTATTTCCTAGCATTTTTTTGTGTCATGGTCCTCTCATCATTAGTAGTAACAAATTACCTCCATTTCATGCATGGCCATTTTCTCTTTTATTTTATTGTAAACTCAGTTATGTGGGGTACTAATATGGAGAGGTTTTTATTCAAGCCATCATGTTTGATGCCAGGGCTTCAATCATGAATCAATTCCATTTGCTACTGCACTTTGCCCTGGTGATATAATTTTGTCTTCCAGCTATATTATTCATGAAGTAGCTTTGTTACCCTGATGGATCTAGCTACATTGCTCATCTTGCAGCAGGACTTTTATAGTAGTATTATTTTTAGTTTTGAAATGGCTAAACTTAATTTTCAGCTAATAATGTGTTTATTATTGAGGATCTTCAAGCCTCAGTGTTATTTGGCCTTATTCATTGTCATATTCCGTGTTCATAGTAAATATTTGCTGAAATAAATGATGAATAAATCTTAATTTAAAAACTATCTTCCCTTTGTGTTTCAAGATAAGGAAAGTCTTTATTTTATAAAAATGAAATGATCGGCCTTAGGAAGTGATGAATTATTGATCACTGGGTGAATTCAAACAAATTGGATGACCCAAATGGGAATATCATAGATGAAATTCAGATACCGTTATTTGGCTAGATTCTCATCAAATTTTTCTGTCTGATGTTCATATTTAAGTTAAATTCAGCCCTGAAAATTTGCTGATGTTTACATGCATAAATATGTCATAGGAAATATAAATCATAATCATGACATATATGGAGTGCTTTTTCAGGAACTGTGTAAATTAATACTTATACCTTATTTCATTTTCAAAATGACCATATAAAACCACAACCCTTATGACCCCTGTTCGATAGGGAAGAAAACTGAGAGTTGGAGATTTTTTTTAACTTGTCCAGTTGTGAACTGTGGAGACAGGATTTAGACTCTGAAGTCTTTGCTGCATTATACTGCCTTGCGGATGACCAAATACCGTTAAAAACTAACAAAAATAGCAGCGGCATGGTTCTAATGAAGGATGTCAAAAGGTACGCATTTTACTCCCAACTCTTCCGTTTCAGCACTTGAGGGAATCACTGGGAGAGGTGAGGTGAAACAGCCTTTTCGTTCTGATAAATGAACACAGGCTTGTTATTCACAGAATTGGTTATAAAAGGCTGCTGCTGCTGCTGCTGCTGCTAAGTCACTTCAGTCGTGTCCGACTCTGTGCGACCCCATAGACGGCAGCCCACCAGGCTCCCCCATCCCTGGGATTCTCCAGGCAAGAACACTGGAGTGGGTTGCCATTTCCTTCTCCATATAAAAGGCTAGACTTTATAAATGATGCCTAATTGGGACTATTGATAGATAATAAAAATTATCATTTATTGAGTTCTTTGTTTTTGATGCCACACTTTATATGGATTATGCCACTGAATCTTTATTTTACAGATGAGGGAACTGAGGCGGTGAGTGGTCAGGTCATGGGTAGTAGTGAGAGGTGGAGCTGGCTTTTCAGTTCCAAATCCTGTGCACATGTGTCCTTTGCAATTGTACGGTTCATGAACCACACTAATAACATAGTTGACACCAGAAGTGCTTGTGGCTTTTCTTCAGGTAACTAATTTACAACTGAGTTGTAGCTTAATGTACGGAGATGATCTGATCATTTTTCTGCTTAGGTTTTAATTTAAAGCAGCAAAAAAGTTCTCATTTAATGTTGTGTGTAACCTCTTTGTCAGTTGAGACATGACCTTATTTTTATCCTTTGATCTTGAGTTATGAAGGAGGTTGTTAAAATGAATGATGTTCTGCCACTGTTGCCTATTTCTCCATAGCCTAATCTTAGTTTATATTTCTGCCATTGCAAAGGATATTTGATTAACAAGGGCATAAATTATTATAAAGGGTGAACTTTATTTCTGATTTTAGTTACCTCTCCAAATTATGGATGACAAATCAGGGAGACATGGTATGTTGAAATGTGACAAATTATCTTCTTGGAATTTAAGATGTGATTTTAATTTAAGGCAGCAAATGCTCATTAAGTGTAAGAGGGAAAATAAAGCACAATACAAAAAAAGTTAAAAATCATACATAATTCTAGCACTCAGTTGCTATTAAAAATGTTAAAACATTGTATTCTAATTATGTGTTTTCCCCATACCACAGGTGTAATATACTAGTAGAAGTTCTTGCTTGTAAGGTGACTTTGGAGGTGGTGGGTAGGGAGGGCAGTTTACAGAACCGATGGGAAGCTGAGGCGCCAGAATTTGGAGCAGGCAATAAGCAAAGGTGCCCTGGCAGGCCAGCAAACAGGAAGCAAGGTGCAGAGTGACCTTAATATAGCGACTGGGATGCTGTGTCCTGTTGCAGTGCAGCAGTCTCTCCTCCCTGTCTTCCTCTGTGTGCTTCATCCAGATTCCCAGTCCCAAGGAAGAGTGTCAGATTGCTAGGATGTGTCAGAGGATTGTCCCTGACTGTACCACAGGGAGGACGAGGGAGGATTTGATCTTTAATTTTTTTAAAAAATTGATTTATTTTAACTGGAGGCTAGTTACTTTTTGAAATGAAAAACATAACCAATGTGTTGTGTGTGCTGAGTAGTGTTCTGAGTGATTTCTTAAATCGACTCACCCCAGTCCACATGGAAGCCCTTTGAAACAAGTGCAGTTAGCATCCTTGTTTTCTCGCCGAGTAACCAGATGAGCCTCGGAGAGGCGGAAGAGCCGCTCTATTATCTGTCACTGTTGCCAGGAGGGCTACCAGGATGTGAGCTGGAGGTCAGGCTTGAGGATTTGGGCATTTAACCACACTGATCTGCTGAGGTGGTGGGAGTGGGGAGTAGGGCTTCCCACTTAGATGCCACCACATGGAGGACAGGTGCAGTTTTGCACATTAATAATGTTTATTAAATACTCACCGCATGCCAGACACACTTCTGTTTCATATCATTATTTTTTTTTCTTCACTATATTTTGTGTGTATGTGTATTCTATATCTATTTCATTAAAAATCTTGAGTGTATGATGCAGATAAAAATGTAAGTTTTGGTAAAATATTAACTTCTTAAGGGTTGTTCTTGTTTGTGGAGCATAGTGTCAGCCTCTGTGCTATTAAGGATAATTTTAGTGCCTTAAGTCTAGGAATTAAATACAGGTGCCAGTAGTTTCTAGAGGAGGAGACCAGACCAACAGCAGTGGTAGCGTTCTTGCCTCTATGTGGTAAAAGAACAGAAGGTATATAACAATAGGGCGATGTGTTTGCTGATGTTATTTTTTTTAATGCAAATACTTACCTATTATTATAAAATTCACTAGTTGAGTTGATTAAATAATGAATAATTGTTTCCAAATAATAAGAAAGAAAGGACTCTCTGGTTTCTTCTGTATCAAAACCCAAACAAGTTGGTTTTTTACTTATCCTTAATAATTCCTACACATATTTTATATACTTGAATACTTGGTTTTTTATCTTAACATAGAATTTTACTATATATGTGTGTAAGTAAGTATTACATGACAGAAGAAGGAGAAACTTCAGGGTTATAAAAATATTTGAGAGATTCTTCACATCCTTTTCCCCCAAATTGTACTTCCCTGAGGTAACTCCTGTTAACATTTTGGCATATATCCTTCTTGATTTTTTTTTTCTCCATACACGCACAGTTTTGTCAAACTAAATGAGATTCTATAGAGCTTTTATTAACATAATTAATAATTAGCTATGGCATTGTTCATGTCAGAATTTCGTTCTTTCAGAGGGTGGTATAACGTTCCAGAATATGAATTCCCCTATGAGTGTATGTTGCGGTTGTTCAGTCATCCAGTAATGTCCCACTCTTTGCAACCGATGGATAGTTGGTATTTTATCGGATTTTTAGTGGCAGTGACAGGACTCTCACTTTTTTTCTCCTCTACCCTCACCAGCCTTTGGTTTCCTTTGCTAGTTCTTCCTCAAAAATGTTAGTGTGTCATTAACCTATTATAATTCCTTAGGTAATCCCAATGTCTTCATGGCTTTCAATATAGTTTATATGTCTATGACTCCCAATTCTTGTCTCCATATGAACCTGTCTTCATCTCAGACTTGTGGATCTAGCTGTCCTCCCTGCATGTCCTCTTGAATGTCCATTAGGCACTTTAAACGTAACATATGTGTGTTTAAAAGTTGATTCAGTTATCCCGTTCTTTCTTAATTTGAGAATGCCTTGATTTCTTCTTCATTTCTGAAAGATAATTTTGTTGGGTATATGATTCTAGGCTAACAGTTTTTTCTTTCTTCACATGAATAACATTTTGCCACTTCCTTCTGCCTTTCATTGTTTATTTTAGGGAATTCCTGACCATTCTAATTTTTTTTTGTATACATAATTGTCAATTTTTTCCCCTACTACGTTCAATGTTTTTTTTTTTTTATGTTTAGTTTTCAGAAGTTTAGTTAAAATCAGTATTTCTTTGAGTTTATCTTGTTTGGGGTTTCCACAGATTCTTAAATCTGTGAGTTTATATCTCTTACTAAATTTGGAGAGTTTTCAGCCATCATTTCTTCACGACTTTTCAGTTTCATCTTCTTTCTCCTCTTTTATGGACTCTGATTATGAAAATGTTAGATCTTTTGTTTTAGTCTCCCAGGTCTCTGAGACTGTTCCTTTCTTTTCAGTATATTTTCTGTCTATTGTTCAGATTGGATAGTTTTTGTTCTATCTTCTAGTTACCTGATTCTTTTTTGATCCTCTCCATTTTTGCTGTTTAGCCCATCTCTTGAGCTTTTTATTTCAGTTATTGTATTTTTTCAGTTTAAAATTTTTCTTTGGTTCTTCTTATTTGGTCCTATTTCTTTGCTGAGGCTTCTTTTTTTTTTTTTCATTTGTTTCAAGTGTATTCAAACGTTTGTAGTTGCTCATTTTTATCAACACTTATTTTATTTTATTTTTTTTAAAAACGCTTATTTTAAAATCTTTGTCAATTATTTTAACATCTCTATAATCTTGTGGTGTTGATACCTATTGATTGCCTTTTTTCATTATGTTTGAGATCTTTCTGAATCTTGGTATGACATTGATTTTTGATTGAAGCCTGGATATTTCTGTATATTTCCAAACTTGGATTGAAACCCGGTTATTTTTGTATTATATTCTGAGACTTGGATCTTATTTAAGCTCCATATTTTATCAGGTTTTTCTGACACCGCTCTGGCAGAGGTTGAGTGGGCGTCATCTTGTTACTTCCAGGTGGAACTAGAAATCCAAGTTCCCTACTTGCCTTCGGTTGACACTTGAGGCAGAACTTTTATTATTTCTGGATAGGGGTGTAGAATCTCCAACTCTCCCCATGGTCTCCACCAGACACTGTGGTAAGGATGCTGTCATTACTGCTGGGTGATGGTGAAAGTTCTGACTCCCACTAGGCCTCCTCTGAGAGGGCAGTATGCTTTGTTACTAGGGATGGAACACCGTCTCCACTGATGCCATGGTTCATCTTATTAACCTTGGCTGATAGGGTTTAAATTCTTGGCTCTCTCCTTGGCTTTTGCTGACACTACTCTGGCAGGGGTGTTGCTCACATGATTCCTACCTCAAAAGACTGGAAATCTAGCACTTCGCCTTTGCTGACATGTTTGGAGATAGAGTCACAGTTTTTCCTGTGATGCTTGGCTGGAATAGAGTGGTTGTTCTCTAAAAATGTTTCTCTTTACGGGCTTCTCCTTTTTTGGTATTTTAGCTAACAAGAGTAGGCTTTTGGGAGGAATTGTTTTGTCCACATCCATTGGTATTTTCAAGTTACTGATTTCTTCAGTTCCAAGCCTGAGATATATGAGGCAAAAAGAATACCCAGTACACTGACCACTCTGTTGTTACTTGGGCCCTGAGTTCCCTCGTGTTTGTTTTTTTTTTTTTCCCATTTCTCTGATTCTTCTTATTGTGTGTTTTATTTATTTTTATTTTTTAAATTTATTTATTTTAATTGGAGGTTAATTGCTTTACATTATTGTATTGGTTTTGCCATACATTGACATGAATCTGCCCTGGGTGTACATGTGTTCCCCATCTTGAACCCCCCTCCCACCTCCCTCCCCATTCCATCCCTCTGGTTTGTGATATACTGTTTAGTTGTACTTACTGGGAGGAGTAGGAAAAGTATGTCTATCCCATCTTTCTGGAGACAGAAATCATGTCCATCTTTTTTAAACTTTGTTTTCAATGGGCCCTATGTGGTTATTCTCTGTGCAGGTACCTGGAACTGGAAAGCAGTGGCCATCGGAATGAAGTCAGACTTCACTACCGCTCCGGCAGCCACCACCCTCACACGGAAGTGTTTCCTTACATTTTGGCTGATGATAAGTGGCACAAGCTCTCCTTAGCCATCAGTGCCTCCCACTTGATTTTACATGTCGACTGTAATAAGTAAGTGAAGTGTTCTCAGTTCAGGAAGCAGACAAGTCTAAGAAGTGATGGTTAATACATATTACTTATCTGATGTTTTTTTGTAGAATATATGAAAGAGTTGTGGAAAAGCCTTCCACGGACTTGCCCCTGGGCACTTCATTTTGGCTGGGACAGAGAAATAATGCACATGGATATTTTAAGGTATATTTTGACTAATATAAAATGTCAATACAAATGGTTTCTAATGAGCTTCTAATGAGTTTTGCTTTTTATGGTGTAAGCAAAATAAATAGATTTGTATAGTTTTCTTCCTACTGGTATCTATTTCTGTTTTATTTTTTTAACACTGATGTTTTATTTAGCTGGTCGACTCTATTCTCTTTTATGTTTTTTTCTTAATGAATTTGATCTTTAGATATGACAGGGATGATTAGTCTCTCAAGGCTCAATCAGGGCAGTTAACGTATTCTTGAAATTAGGCATTCAAAGTAATAAAAATCTAAAATGTTAATATACAAATAAACTCTCCACTTTTGAAATATAACCTTTGGTGATACTTTCATAAGGATGTTAATAATAAAGGTTTAAAACTTCTCAGTATTCATTATTCATAGTCTTCTTGTACTTCTGAAAATGAGAAAGGAACACATATATTAACATATGCACAAATCTATCAAAGCTGCTGCTGCTAAGTCACTTAAGTCGTGTCCAACTCTGTGCGACCCCATAGACAGAAGCCCACCAGGCTTCCCCGTCCCTGGGATTCTCCAGGCAAGAACACTGGAGTGGGTTGCCATTTCCTTCTCCAATGTGTGAAAGTGAAAAGTGAAAGTGAAGTCGCTCAGTCGTGTCCAACCCTTAGTGACCCCACGGACTGCAGCCCAGCAGGCTGCTCCATCCATGGGATTTTCTAGGCAAGAGTACTGGAGTGGCTTGCCATTGCCTTCTCCACTATCAAAGCTAGAAAGCAGTTATAATTGATATCTTTTTATTGCTGTCTGTTTAGAGATATACTGCATAGAACTGTGTCACAGGATCTAATGGACATCCCATTTAACTCTGTATTTTAAGGATGAGGAAATAAGATCCAGAAAATTGCTTGACTACCAGCTCATAGTGTCATCATTTTCCTGCAGTGATTCTGACACTATCTATAATACAAAAGTTATTTATTAGAAGATGATAAGTGATGTGTCTAACTTATGGATTTCTATGTAGAGAATGTACAAGTAGCTTGAAAATTGTGTTCTAAGATTTGTAAACCTCAAAAGGTGTTTTTATTTACTTTATTAAAGAATTTTTTTTTGCAATGCAAAAGACTTTACTGAGAAGAGGTGCCCTGGCAGAGAGCACGAACGTAAGGGAATCCAGGAGAACTGCTCTGCCACATGGCTCACAGTATTGGGTTTTATGGTGATGGGATTAGTTTCTTGGTTATCCCTGGCCAATCATTCTGACTCAGGGTGGCACATGCGTTACTTTCCTGGTGGCACATGCGTTACTCAACCAAGATGGATTCCAGTGAGGAGGTGGGACATGTGGTGTCTCCCTTTGACCTTTCCTGACTTCTGTGGTAGTCCAGTGTTAAGAATCCATCTTCCAGTGCAGGGGACATAGGGTTCCATCCCTGGTCATGGAACTGAGATCCCATATGCTGTGGGGCAACCAAGCCCAAGTGCCACAACTAGAGAGAAGCCCACATGCAGCAACCAAGACCTGAAGCAGCAAACTAAATAAATGATTTTTTTAAAAGGTGTTTTTAAAACTTAAACTGTTATCTGGAAACCAGGTGCTTTGACTATGTTATTTCACTGAATCTTAGTCTTGATGCAGGGCCTTTTTACACATGCACAAACCTGTTCAGAGAGGTTAAGTAACTTGTCCAAAGTCAGTCATGGGGATTTGATCCTGTGTATGCAAACCTTGAAAAATCAGTGCTCTTTTCCCACGTGGTGTACAAAGTCACTCAGTTGTGTCCGACTCTTTGCAACCCTCTGGACTGCGTGTGGCCCACCAGCCTCCTCTGTCCAAGGGATTTTCCAGGCAAGAATACTGGAGTGGGTTGCCATTTCCTTTTCCACTTTTTCCACATACAAAGGATAACAAATTTGTGCTCCAGGTATCAAGTTTCTCTTCTATTTAATCATGGCAGTCTTTCCCTTGGATCCCGATGTGGCCTCAGAAACCTTTTCACACATCAGTTATGTGTACTTCTCTAGAGTTGGGCATTGCACCAACCATAGAACTGTACATGGTAGCCTTGCTTTCATTTTGATACTTTCAGATGATAGGAGATTGTTATATACAGGTTGCTTCCTTAATCCAAACCCCAAACAAACAACAAATACAGCAATTGCCATGCAGTATACTGAAATATTTATAATTTAAACTGACACTCTTTTTGTACCATGCTATTAATCTGATTAAATACGTAGAAGATATATATATAGGCCAGGATTTGACTGGTAAATCAAAATTGTCTTAATAATATATTGGTATTCTGGTCTTGGTCACCTCTGTCATTAAATATTCTGTTTGCATTTTTCAAAGGGAGAAAGTGAAATATTAATTAAAATATGTAAAGATGATGAAGGAAGAAAATGGAGTAATGAATGAAAGGGACATATAGAGTGTCTGATGAGGTCGCTACCTTTTGGCTATTGCTTTGAGAGTCTTGTGAACTGGAAGCTAATTTTATCTTAGTGAGGAAGGATGAATGTAAATTTCACATATAAACATGTGATGTGAACTTCTGTGTAAAATACGTCATTTCAAGTTGGCATTTTAAAAAATTTCATACTAAACTTTCTGTATTCCCAAGGACTCATTACTCAGTCTTGCTGTAGCTATTTAATAACCTTTTTAAATTGAAGAATTCACTTTAAAAGATCCAACTGAGAAATGAGAAATACTCAAATAAGCATTGTTCTTATGACTTAGTTTTTCTCTTTTATTCTTGATGATTGTAGTTAACTCAAAATTGGTATCAGTTTTACTGTTGCTGAAACCTGAAGTGATTTTCAGGTTGATTTTTAAAGGTCATTTTCAAGCATTTCTTCAGGCTAACTAAAAATAACTTCCCCAAACACATGACTATTGCCTCTTAATTATATCTTGACATTTAATCTTAAGGGTTTAAAAATATTATCAATAAGAAAGTACATGGGCAATCATCTATTTTGCCTGATGTTTTTCTTTCTCTTTGGTTTGAAGTCAAAGCCATGTATTCAAAATATTTTTTTCAGGGACTTGGGTGAATCTGTCCTGTAATGTTTCTCTTCATGAACTTGACTATTGAACATAATTTGGGTAGATGAAAATAATACATCTTTTTCAAAATCTTTCGCACACAGGGTATAATGCAAGATGTGCAATTACTTGTCATGCCCCAAGGATTTATTGCTCAGTGCCCAGATCTTAATCGCAGTAAGTCCATTAGTTCTCTCACTATGTAATGAAAAGTGTGCTTCTTGCTTAATTTTGTCCAAAATGTCAGTTTGCAATTGGAGTTCTCATGTATTAGTTGTCAGCATAGACTTAACCAGATTGAACTCCTTATAAATATAACTTGACTGATGCGGTGTTTGTGATTCTAGCCTGTCCAACGTGCAATGACTTTCACGGACTCGTGCAGAAAATCATGGAACTGCAGGACATTTTAGCCAAAACATCAGCCAAGGTAAAAGCTCCTTAGAAATAGAGTGTGGGGAAGTGAAGCTCAGAAATCCTTGAGGTTTCCTATAGTTTATTTTATAACCACAGTTGTTCACCTTTGAGATTTTTCTTATCCCCTACTGTGTAGTCGAACTGAATCAAAATCCCTGCTCAAGGAAGGGGCTTATAAATATTCAAACCCAAGCCATCTGTATAACAAATGACTCAGTAAATCAAGAATGAAGCAGATTATTTGGTTTTTACCCTGCTTACTACAATAGGATTTATTGTTTAATTTAGTTTTTATTTTTATTTAGGTTTTATTTTTTTGTAAGGAAGGAGGCAAGAGGACATTGTAAAGAATATGGACCCTAGAATTATGTCAGGGAAATGGTCCCACAAAAGCTTTCTACCATTGTGTTACCACTGTAGGATCATTGGCTGCCTTAACCATGTGTCAAATTTACCTGTAGTTTCACCAGGCTGTTGTCATGTTGCATAGCAGATATCGATGACCTAAAAGTTATTTTGTATATGGATGATTTGTTTCTGACAAATGTAAAGTCTAAAATTTATGTTTGCACTTGAGCAAACATTGCTATGAAATTAAACATTTTTAAAAATGGAAAATGCTTCTCTGTATGGTGTATGATGCAATTTTGACTTAGACTTCTTTTCTGTTTTTATCATAAATCATACAGCATATTTTTCTCCGCTCCTCCACACACACAAAGTGAAGTGAAAGTCACTCAGTCGTATCAGACTCTTTGCGACCCCATGGACTATACAGCCCATGGAATTCTCCAGGCCAGAATGCTGGAGTGGGCTCCCTTTCCCTTCTCCAGGGGATCTTCCCAACCCAGGGATTGAACCCTGGTATCCCGTGTTGCAGGAGGATTCTTTACCAGCTGAGCCAAAGGGAAGCACCCCCCTCCACCCCCCTGCCACACTCACAAAGGCAGGAGGCAAATTTACTACAAGAAGAGAAGAAAAATCCTTTCTTTTAAATTAAAGGCTTAAGTCATTTGCAACAACATGGGTGAACCTAGAGATTATCATACTAAGCGAAGTAAGTCAGAAAGAGAAAGGCGAATACCATATGATTTCACTTATAAGTGGAACCTAAAATATGACAGAACAGAAAAAGACTCACAGAAATTGAGAACAGACTTGTGGTTGCCAAGGCAGAGGTGGGTGAGGGAGGCATGGGTTGGGAGTTTGGGATTTTCAGATGCAAACTATTATATAAAATACAGAATGGATAAACAATAAGGTCCTACTGTATGGCACAGGGAACTATATTCAATATCCTGTCATAAACCATAATGGAATCAAATATGAAAAAATAAAGCCTTAAATATATTTATAACAGATAGTTGATGAGCATAGCCATCGTTAGTGCTATTCACCTAAAAAGCAGTCAGATGCCTGTTGGAGTGTTTTGCCTTTCTGTGTTGCTGGAATGCTGAACAATACAAACCCCTTCCTTTGTTCCACAGCTGTCTCGAGCCGAGCAGAGAATGAATAGACTGGACCAGTGCTACTGTGAAAGGACTTGCACCATGAAGGGAGCCACCTACCGAGAATTCGAGTCGTGGACAGACGGCTGTAAGAACTGCACATGCCTGGTATGCTTTCTGCTGGAGTTCAGACTAATAGAACTCAGATGTCCCTATACTTTAAAAATGTATTAAACCAATGTCATCATGAAAATTTCAAGACCCATTTCCTCAAAACACAACACTAAAGTGCCAGCAAACTCAGTCAAATCTAAAGAACCGTGTATTGCATTATTAAAGACACTTTCTAGCTTAAGATTATTGTGGTTTAAGAATGCTATAAAGTTTTAAGTTTATTGCCCACATGTGAAGTTAATGACTTAAAGTGGGTCAGTAAAAGGATCCCCAGAGGATTCTATCCTGTTATCCTTAACTTTTCCAGGGATTTTCCCCTAATGTTTTTATTAACGCATTTTGATAAAACTAAATGAAATGCAGCAGGAAATACTGTGACCAGATTTGGCTGTATAAATAAATAATGGAGTCTAAATAAGCTTTAAAAATTTACTAATACAGTGGAATATAAACTATAGAGTTTAAATAAATATGATTTCTCTAATTGTTCATTAATTAGGTAGAATGGTTAGAAAGTTTAGTCGTTCAGTTATGTCTGACTCTTTGTGACCCCATGGACTGTAGCCTACCAGGCTCCTCCATCCATGGGATTTTCCAGGCAAGAGTACTGGAGTGCGTTGCCATTTCCTTCTCCGGAGGATCTTCCCAATCCAGGGATCGAACCCAGGTCTCTCACATTGTAGGCAGACGCTTTACGTCTGAGTCACCAGGGAAGTCCCAAGGTAGAAGGTAGAATGGTTAGTGTATTATTATTTCAAACATATAAGTTCATTTTCAAAGAAAAGTTCAAAATGAGTTTGGTTTTGAACTTTTAAACTCCACATGAATTATTTGTAAAAACTGGTTGGCTGTAAAGAAGTCAGAGGTCTAAAACATTTTTTCCAAAGTTCCTCTAGTTTACACAAAAGTGGGACATCATGATGTTAAGAAGGTCAAAGTTAGTGGGGAAATAATGGTCCATGTGCGTTTGTGTGTGCACTCTTTGATTTCTATTTAGAAACATATTTCTACCAAAATTACATTTGACAAATATAGTAAAACCTTCACAACTTGTTAAATGGGTGCCAAAAATCAAATTGAGTAAGATACAAGATGTAGTATGGTGAAGTCATAGTCATTTTGTTGAAAAGACTGGAAAAACAACTGAACTACCTGGGAGTTCTGGGTGACCTTCAGGAATCAAATTCCCTGAGCTACCCTTTAGCTCGGTGCCTCTTACAATGATTGTCAGCGTCCATTGATGGTGGTGGTCTGTTTGAGCTCAAATATCCCTGGGAGGATTTTTGCATCCTGAAACTGAGTCTCCAGTATGGCAGCTGCTATTCCAGAAATATTGTTTGTTGATGCTCATTTTGCGAGTCATCTGGGGAGACATGAGTACCCCAGGCTGGCTCTCAGCCTGCTGTTTCCCTCCAGTGACGCCCTTGCTTCCAACCCTGTCCTCCCTCACTTCACAATAGGAGGTGAGGCTTCTAGCTTAGTTGCTGAGCAGAAGATAGGGTCAACCACCACCAGTGTTATGACCCACTTGTGATACTGTGGGTCTCTGTATATAGATTTTACTGTAATTTTGCTGTAAAATTATGGTTTTACAAAAGAGAATAGTGATACTTATGACATTTTAAAAGAAGAATTTGAAATTTAAGAGACAACTTAAAAATACTTGAAAACTACCAAACTACAACTTGGAAATTCTTTAAAATACTGTTTTCTTCTCAGAATGGAACCATCCAGTGTGAAACTCTGATTTGCCCAAATCCTGACTGCCCCCTCAAGTCGGCTCTCGCATACGTGGATGGCAAGTGCTGTAAGGAATGCAAATGTGAGCATAACTTTTATGGTGAATACTTTCTTGGCAAAACTAAAGCTTTGTGTTAATAAATATTCACCCATCGTTGGTTTAATCTGGGTAAGCTAAATAGCTTTTAGGAATGATGAAAATAGGAAGAATCCCTTCTCTATTTTGGTTGGGCAGTTCTTTTCCACTTAAAAATGTGGTACTTGTATTCCAGCAAGAAAATTTTTCTTTGAGGCATCTATTCTGTTTAGTGACATTACTAGCAAGGATATGTAATCAACTTAGTAGAAGACATTTCTCTAATTAACAGTACTTGATACAAATATCTCCCAACTAGATTAAGAATAGTCCATACTCAGCCAAGATAACCAAGAAAATCCACGATACAAATGACCTATACAAAACTTGCTATCAGTCCAAACCACAGAAGTGCACATTGTTATAGGATAGTCCAGTGTGGACAGCCATGGTCTTAATTCATAAAAAGATGCTCATGCCACTGAATGAACAAGCTGTCTGACTTTCAGCATCTGTTGTATACAGTTCATTTCTGATGTCTGAAAATGCTCTTTGAATCCATCAGTTCAGTTCAGTTCAGTCGCTCAGTCGTGTCCGACTCTTTGCGACCACATGAATCACAGCACGCCAGGCCTTTGAATCCATAGCTGTCATTAAATGGATTCTATACAATTTATTTAATAAGAGAAAACATTGCGTCTATATTATTTACACTTTAACAGTTGTTAAAAGTAACATTTAAAACTAAGCCTTTTTTAAAAAGCCAAGAAATAGTATCATATGAAACCTGGGATGTCATGAAATTTGTAGAATACATAGGGGTATGTAGAGTTAGTGTTAGTCAGTCAGTTGTGTCTGACTCTCTGTGACCCTATGGACTGTAGCCTGCCAGACTCCTCTGTCCATGGAATTCTCCAGCCAGTAATACTGGAGTGGGTTGCCATTCCTTTCTCCATGAGATCTTCCCAACCCAGGAATCGAACCTGGGTCTCCTACATTGCAGGTGGATTCTTTACTGTCTGAGCCATCAGGGAAGCTCAGATAAGGCTACGTAAGTGCCATCTAATCTTACATATGTGTGTACACACAAGATAGAAAGAGAGGAAGAGTAAGGAGGAGGGAAGAAGAGGGAGAGAAAAGTAGCAGCTACTTCTAGGGTTTTTTATGCTTACCCTGCTCTGCTGACATTGCCATATCTACTCTTCCCTACGTAGGGTGCTCCTTCTGGTGAGAGTGACAAGTTATTAGAGAAAAATCAGGAAGTCACTTTGTAGTTCACTGATTTAATTCCCCCAGGAACTTATTTATATTTAATTTTGTTAGACTTTACTTTGAACCAATCCATTTCATAAGAGTGTATTAACCTAGTCACCTAGTGTATTAACCTACTGTATGAATCAGGAAGGGTTATATATTTGTCACTAGCTAATTTCCCTGGTGAGGGGTAATCTGAGTTCTTCCTTGAAGTTGTATTAAGAATGAAAAGCTTGTACCAACATTCTGTAGTTTTCTTTGTAGATACTTGGAGGTAGAAAGAAGAAGGGTCCTCTATAGGACTTTATATTGGTAACATGACAGTAGCAGGAATCAGTTTTTGCTTTTCTTTCTTTTATCTTTTCCGCTGATACTTCTACATTTTTACCTGTGAATATGATAGATTTGCATTAAGTGATATTGATTTTTATTAGAAACAGGTTGATTGAAATAATGAACCATCATGATAGATGAATTAATCAGAGTTGTAAATTTTAGTTCTGATTTTATCATTTGTCTCTGTTACCAAGAGTAAGCTGCCTATTAAATCAGACTATGCTTGAAATCTTCTTCAAAATAATGTAGTTAGATAGACTTAATTAAATGGTAAAATATTTTTCAATTCATTAATGCAAAGTGCTTCTGGCAGTCTTTGGTGTTAGTGATTGGAAATCAGTTGTATTTCCTATATAAAATAGTGAAAGCTGCAACTGAGTGACCAGTGAAAGGACCACAGCATCAGTGGAATTTGAGTCTTTCATTTCATACTGCTGAAAAATACTGAGGATTAAATGACTGTCTTTTTGGTCACATTCAGTGATATGAATGTCATGGTAGAGAATTTGTGTCCCAATATCGAGCTGGCATACTATTTTTAGTAAATACCCATAGAGTTTTCTCAAAAGAGAAGTAAGTATTTAGGTCATATGGTAAATATTAGAGATAATTTGGGATTGTGTCTCTACATGCACAAATTTTTTCATTTAGAAAATAGAAATACATAACTTCCTATTGAGTAAATTTATACATGATATAATTTATCCTTTAAAAAAGATGTACAATCCAATATATTTTAGTATGTCTATAAGGTTGTTCAACCATCACCATTGCCTAATTCCAGAAAATTTTCATTGTGCCAGGAAGATACCCTCTAATCAAGAATCATTCTGTCCTTTCCTCTTCTGCCACTCCCTGGCAACCACTAATCTACTTTCTATTCTTATTCAGGGCATTTCATATGAATGAAATTAAGCAATATCTGCATGCATAAATTTAAAAACAGTTACTAAAACATTTCAGGAAATGTTCTCCTGAAAAGTTTGCAAAAAATATTTTATAAAGTATAAATAATATTTAAAATAAATTTAATAATAATTAGCTGACTTGTTTACATAGTTCAGATTTTCATATGCGCTAAAAGTAGGAGAAGCCAGTGGTTATATGGATCTACGATGTTCTCTGTATGTGGATTTTACTGTTATATATGAGGGGAAAAGTATCATTTTCCTATACTAATTTTCCCAGTAGAATCAGTGTTATAGTTTATGAGAACTTAATTTCACTGGAATATGAATTCTATGTGTTTTACTTTTTAAAACACAACCATAGCCTTCCTCTTCCACAGTTCACTCATTCAATTTTTAAAACTCTTTTGCTCAGTAGCCTCTTTCAGTTCAGTTCAGTTCAGTCGCTCAGTTGTGTCCGACTCTTTGCGACCCCATGAATCACAGCACACCAGGCCTCCCTGTCCATCACCAACTCCCGGAGTTCACTCAAACTCATGTCCATCGAGTCGGTGATGCTATCCAGCCATCTCATCCTCTGTCGTCTCCTTCTCCTCCTGCCCCCAATCCCTCCCAGCATAAGGGTCTTTTCCAGTGAGTCAATTCTTCGCATGAGGTGGCGAAAGTACTGGAGTTTCAGCTTTAGCATCAGTTCTTCCAGTGAACACCCAGGACTGATCTCCTTTAGGATGGACTGGTTGGATCTCCTTGCAGTCCAAGGGACTCTCAAGCATCTTTTCCAACACTACAGTTCAAAAGCATCAATTCTTCAGTGCTCAGCTTTCTTTACAGTCCAACTCTCACATCCATACATGACCACGGGAAAAACCGTAGCCTTGACTAGACGGACCTTGGTTGGCAAAGTAATGTCTCTGCTTTTTAATATGCTATCTAGGTTGGTCATAACTTTCCTTCCAAGGAGTAAGCGTCTTTTAATTTCATGGCTGCTATCAGCATCTGCAGTGATTTTGGAGCCCAAAAAAATAAAGTCTGACACTGTTTCCCCATGTATTTCCCAGGTAGTGGTGGGACCAGATGCCATGATCTTAGTTTTCTGAATGTTAAGCTTTAAGCCAACTTTTTCACTCTCCTCTTTCACTTTCATCAGAGGCTTTTGAGTTCCTCTTCACTTTCTGCCATAACGGTGGAGTCATCTGCATATCTGAGGTTATTGATATTTCTCCCAGCAATCTTGATTCCAGCTTGTGCTTCTTCCAGCCCAGTGTTCCTCATGATGTACTCTGCATATCAATTAAATAAGCAGGGTGACAATATACAGCCTTGACGTACTCCTTTTCCTATTTGAAACCAGTCTGTTTTTCCATGTCCAGTTCTAACTGTTGCTTCCTGACCTGCATATAGGTTTCTCAAGGTCAGGTGGTCTGGTATTCCCATCTCTTTCAGAATTTTCCATAGTTTATAGTGATCCACACAGTCAAAGACTTTGGCATAGTCAATAATAGCCTCTTTAATGACATAAAATTAATAAAATATATTCTTTAGTGAGAATAGTTTAAAGAGATGAATCATTTATTGCTTCTAAAGCCTTTGGAAGGTAAAACATGTAACCTAACACTGAATGTTAGTCTGCCAAGACTGAAATGAATAACACCAGTACATGTGGCCAGTCATTTTTGATGTTCTTTATTTAATGCTTTCAGCCTTGCTTCACCAAAGTTGTTTGTGCAACACTGGGCAGCCCTGTTTTGTAGTCTGTTCTATATGTTTCCTCTGTAACTTCAGCTCTAGCCCTTTATCCAAATATAAATACTGTTGGATAGTAGGAAGGTTGTTATTTTGGGAGAGAAGTCAGAGAGAACCACTCCTGTCACGATCCTTATTTGAATCTACATAGGCAAAGTGTTGGAAGGAGGGTCTTAACTTTTATGCCTCTACAATTGAGCTCCAATGGTGGAGTTAGGATGAAATCCAAAGGCAGGACTGCACCAATGCCAAGCCATTAATAAATTAATAATTACAACTATACCAAAGTCATATCTCTTCCTGAGGTTGGAAGGCACATACATTGCTCCCCAGTTGATCTTTATAACAACTGTATAAAGTAGGCATTGTCTCCATCTTCTTAATTAGAGGGATTACGTGACTTGTCCAAGAACACACTTCTAGTTGGATGTTCCAGAGAAATTCTATCTGAAAAGTGCTGTGCTTTGCCAGCCTACTTCCCTGTCTAAAAGCTTTTGTTCTAATTAATCTCAGTGATCTACCTTCATCAATTGGTAACTAAGCTTACCATACAAAGGCCATTAGGGTCCTGGCTAAGTCTAGGTGAAGTTACAAAGTAAGCAGAGTTTGCCTTTGTCCGTTTCAGTTCAGTTCAGTTCAGTCGCTCAGTCGTGTCCGACTCTCCGCGATCCCGTGAATCACAGCACGCCAGGCCTCCCTATCCATCACCAACTCCCGGAGTACACTCAAACTCATGTCCACAGAGTCGGTGATGCCATCCAGCCAACTCATTCTCTGTCGTCCCCGTCTCCTCCCGCCCCCAACCTTTCCTAGCATCAGAGTCTTTTCCAGTGAGTCAACTTGTCGCATGAGGTGGCCAAAGTATTGCAGTTTCAGCTTTAGCATCAGTCCTTCCGATGAACACCCAGGACTGATCTCCTTTAGAATGGACTGGTTGGATCTCCTGGCAGTCCAAGGGACTCTCAAAAGTCTTCTCCAACAGCACAGTTCAAAAGCATCAATTCTTCGGCGCTCAGCTTTCTTCACAGTCCAACTCTCACATCCATACATGACCACGGGAAAAACCATAGCCTTGACTAGACGGACCTTTGTTGGCAAAGTAATGTCTCTGCTTTTTAATATGCTATTAAGGTTGGTCATAACTTTCCTTTGAAGGAGTAAGCGTCTTTTAATTTCATGGCTGCAATCCGCACCTGTAGTGATTTTGGAGCCCCCAAAAATAAAGTCTGACACTGTTTCCACTGTTTTTCCATTTCCCATGAAGTGATGGGACCAGACGCCATGATCTTCTCCCATTTCAGTCACCACCACCATACTGTTTATTCCAATCACAGGCTCTCAACTAGTCAGTAGTAAAATTGACACAAATTCAAGGCAGCTCTAGAAAATGTAACTGTACATTTGTACAGTAAATATAACTGTTTATATTGATAAACATTTTCCGTTCTGTTCCGTTCCGTCGCTCAGTCGTGTCTGACTCTTTGCGACCCCGTGGACTGTAGCCTAACCAGGCTTCTCCGTCCATGGGATTCTCAAGGCAAGAATACTGGAGTGGGTTACCATTTCCTTCTCCATTTTGGGTGGCATTAAATCTGAAATAGGATGAAGTCAAACTAATTAAAGTACATAATATCTCAACCCATTTAAAAATTATCAGAAAATAATCCATTACAATTCTATGAAATAGAAAGCTATTAAAATCATTGAACTTAGAAAAAAATTTAAACTATTCTGTGTATTCATTTTATTATATTTCAGTGGACTGTAGATTCAAGTTTGAACACAGAGTACTGCTTCACAACAAGGTGATTCATGAATACAGAGAACCAGAAGCAAATGAAAACTAACGTTGTAATGTCTTTTGCAGAAAAGGCTATGTTTTATTAAATATCAACTGGGAAGGCAGATTTCCTCTCCATTTCTAGAAAGGCAACAAATACAGGAAATGTGAGTGTGACCATCAAAATTGGTTGGTGCTTGCTTGTAGCCAGAGTTCTTTTAATTGGTGTTTTCTCAGAGGACATATTTATATGAATAAATTATAATAATTATTTTGATTGAATAAAATCAGAGTTTGAATACATAATCTGTTCAGTTCAGTCACTCAGTCATGTCCTACTCTTTATGACCACATGGACTGCAGCACACCAGGCCTCTCGGTCCATCACCAACCCCCAGAGCTTACTAAAACCCATGTCCATCAAGTCGGTGATGCCATCCAACCATCTCATCCTCTGTTGTCCCCTCTCCTCCCAGCTTCAGTCTTTCCCAGCATTAGGGTCTTTTCAAATGAGTCAGTTCTTTGCATCAGGTGGCCCAAGTATTGGAGTTTTCACTTCAGCATCAGTCCTTCCATGAATATTCAGGACTGATTTCTTTTAGGATGGACTAGTTGGATCTCCTTGCAGTCCAAAGGACTCTCAAGCATCTTTTCCAACACCACAGTTCAAAAGCATCAATTCTTCGGCACTCAACTTTCTTTATAGTCCAACTCTGACATCCATACATGACTACTGGAAAAACCATAGCTTTGACTAGACAGACCTTTGTTGGTAACGTAATACTTCTGCTTTTTAATATGCTGTCTACGTAGGTCATAGCTTTTCTTCCAGGGAGCAAGCATCTTTTAATTTCATGGCTGCAGTCACCATCTGTAGTGATTTTGGAGCCCAAGAAAATAAAGTCTCTCACTGTTTCCGTGGTTACCTCATCTATTTGCCATGAAGTGATGGGACTGTATGCCATGTTCTTAGCTTTTTAATGTTAAGTTTGAAGCCAACTTTTTCACTCTCCTCTTTCACTTTCCTCAAGAGGCTCTTTAGTTCTTGACTTTCTGCCGTAAGGGTGGTGTCATCTGCATATCTGAGGTTATTGATATTTGTCCCGGCAATCTTGATTCCAACTTGTGCTTCATCCAACCTGGCATTTCACATGATGTACTCTGCATATAAGTTAAATAAGCAGGGTGACAATATACTGCCTTGATGTAGTCCTTTTCCAATTTGGAACCAGTCTTTTTTTCTATGTCCAGTTCTAACTGTTGCTTCTTTACCTTCATTCAGATTTCTCAGGAGGCAGGTCAGGCGGTCTGGTGTTTCCATCTGTTGAAGAATTTTCCAGTTTGTTGTGATCCATACAGTGTTCTGTGTTGATTAGACATCGTCCAGTTTTAAACTTAAAACACTGTCGGCTTAGGTAAAATGGACTTACCATTCCTATTGAGTGGTTAAGCATGTGGGTTACAGAGTTAGAGTTTCTGGGTTTGAGTTCTGGCTCTACCGCTTATTAGCTTATTAGCTGTGCAGCTTTGGCCAAGTTACGTTACCTCTCCCAGTCTGAGTTTCCTCATTTGTGATGTTATATCTCAGGGTTGATGTGAGGACTGAATGAACTGTAAAGTGCTTAGAACAATGTTAGCTATTATTCCTGTTTTTATGAAAAGAATCATTTATATATATATTTTTATATTTTATTCAGTCTAGTGAAACTATCTCATTTGGCTATAGATCTTAAAACTGCACAGGGCCTAGAGATCTTCAGAACTGCAGTTTGCTTTTGTTGAGGTAAATAGGGACAATGTAAAACACGAACAATGAAGCTATAGAGGTTAAATGACTTTTCTGAGATCAGTTATTTTATAATGCAAGGTAATTTTTCCCCCCAAATTCTGTTCTAACACACAGTACTACTATCTTCAAGACCATTCCTTTCTCCATATTTTGGGTGGGTCTTGTTCAGGGTTGACACTTGGAACCAATGCATTATGTATTTTTTGGTGTTTGGCTTTTATTTAAACTCACATTTCTAAGATTCATCCATATTTTTTTTGCATGTAGATGTTGATTTTTCATGTTTATTGCTGTGTGTGTTCCATTTGTGTTAATATATCACAGTCTAATCTATTATTGAAGAGTGAGTCAGGTGGTTTCCAATTTTTGACTCCATAAATGTCCTTCTGTAAATGGGATGTACATGTTTGTGGTGTCATGCGTGCCTGCTGGATATATACCTTGGAGTTGTTTGGGCACACAGTAAAGCTGTTTTATTCTACAACAAAACTGTTTAACCCTTCGGCAAAATTGTTTTGCCAAACAGTTTCCCAAAGTGACCTTTCTAATTTGCCCTTCCATTAACAATGTATAAACATTCCATTTGCTCCACAATCTCACCCACACTTGCCATTCTTGATCTTTTTAATTTTAAGCATTATGATATATTATATTGATACATCATATTGTACTGTACTTCAAATTTGCATTTCCCTGACAACTAGTGAAGATGAGTAATTTTTCATATATTTGTGGACCAAATTTCCTTAATTTTAAATAATAGAAAATAAGAGTAGATTTTTAAATACAACTAAGTACAAACATTTCCCCGAAGATCATTTTTCTTTTTCTCTTGTTGGCAGGAGATGTTAGTTTGGGTGGTTTGATTCTTTTATTTTCACATTAGTATGCAAATATGGATGATCTAGCCTCTCTCACTTAAAATGAGTAGCAAAGTAGGGATTAAATGACTATCACTCAAGTAATTTGGGTTTTTTTTTTAAAAAGTAATGACAGGAGTGAAACTGACTCAGAGACTTTTAAACATGTGAATATAAAGACGAGGAAAAAAAAGCAATGGTATGTAAGTCACCAAGAATCTCCTGTTCTTAAAAAAAAAGAAATGCATAATTTATATAGGTGACATTTAAAAAGAAAATAATTTTGGAGCAACATAACCAATAAACTTAGCTGTGTCTAAAGTAATTCTGGAAGCATGGGAAATATGCAATATTCATTGAAGGTTCTTATGCATGAACACAATTATAAATTAGTTGGCTTTATAGAACCACAAGGGGTATGTGACCAGAATGCTAATGCTGACTTGGGGGATCTATGCAATAACGAAAAAGGTAGAAATACCTGTCAAGGGGAAGATGTGTTGTTTTACATGTCACACGCAATATTTTTGGGAAGTTTCCTGAATGTCTGTAGTTATTAAGGAATAGGATGTCAGCAAACAGTTGAAAGAGCTGAGTGCTAATAGCGTTGCTATAAATCATGTGCATGGCCTTGGTTCGAATTGTCTTTTCTCATCAAAATTATCTTAATTTGGTATTTAAAATAATATTGAATGAATCAGAATTAATACCCTTTCTTAATTATATAGGTATGTGTGAAAAATGGGCAAAAAGTTCACTTGTGTAATACTTAGTTAAGGTCATTGAGCTTGTGATAGGGAATATTTTCACTAAAGACAAATAGCTAAGTTTTATTAAAGAGAGATCTCATCTCTCTTTAATAAAGATAATCCTGTAGGCTTCCTGAACACCATCATTAATTTTGTGCTGATATTTTTTTCATAAACTCTTCAAACAGGCATTTGGCATCCTGCTATCTTTTAGACATTTTAAAAACTGATAAATGTCACATCAGTGGAAAAAATACTGAACTGGCAATATATTAGTAAGCAAGAATAATTAACAATATAGCCTTCAGATTAATGACTTAAGAGACACCACATGATACATTTTAATGATCTTTAGAAAAAATGAAAAATCTATTGTTAAGTAGTCAGCCAGCAGAGCTGACATGCCTGGGAAATACAGGGCAGAATTACAGGATGATGGCAATGTCATAACAATTTGCTGGTGTGTTCTGTACTTCACAGTCCTGTGATGTGTGACTCATTCTCTCTTCCTAATCCTACTACAGCACTTTTAATGTCTTAACTAAAATAATAATGCATACAGTAGATATTCAATCCATCTAAAAAGATATAACATAAGAAGTAAAAATCCCCCCTTTCCCCCCGCCGCTGAGCTTCCGGTCCTTGTGTGTCTGTCCAGAGGAGTTTCAATGAGTCCACTCACATGTGCATATGTAGGCTTTTCATGTACAGTAAATGATGTCATATATCTTCCTGTACTTTGATCTTGAAGATGTTTCCTTATCAACAAATGTTTAAAAGTGACTGCATAGTACTCCACTGTATAATTTATCACAATGTTATTTCTTCTTCCTCAAAGGATATCTTGATTGTCTCCAATCTGTTTTTCTTATGAAAATCAATATTGTGGGATGTCACACATGTATAATCTTGGAGTGCTTTTTTACCCCTTTATCTATATGGTAAGTTGCTGAGGGTGGTATTGCTGGGTCAGAGACTGTGGCTCTTTTAAATATTGCCAGCTCTTGTGCTACAATTATTTTCTTGCTCTAAATTACAAAAAGCTGCTGCATCCTGTTTTTCCCTTCTAGTAAGGAGCACTTGGTGGCAGTGCTGAGGGAAAACTGAAAACACCACTTTTCTCTGTGTCATGAGTTCTTTAAAAAGAGCATCAGGGACATTTTTCTTTTTCCCAAGCAAGCTTGACAAGGTAATATCAATTCATGGGAGGTTCCTCTATGAAAGATAGTCTATAAGAGCCTGAACTTTATTGTTTTACCACAAACAACATTGTCTGGTGAGCTGATAAAATTAATTGCCATTTTACATCTTTGGTAAATTCTATAGATAGCATGAGAATATATTTAATTTATTTACTTTTCCTGAAATGAAAGTGGTTTTCCAGAAGACATAACATAGGTACAGCCCTCTGATTTTGAGGCATTATACTGTGCCTATTTAATCATGTTTTATTTTAAAATAATAGAAAATACTCAGCTTCTAGTTCTTCACTCTGAATTGTAATTTCTCATTATTAAGGTTCTTGAAAAAATATATTTTGTGGATTTTATTATTTTTCATGCCCCATTACATTTTCTCAAAAGAATGTCTCTGCCCATCTAATGACATTTCTTAAATGGCCTAAAACTCTTCAGAAAAAAGCTTTATGCAAATTTGTCTGTAATAATAATTAAATCAAACTGTCTAGCACAGCTCTAGGAGAATAAAAATGGGACTCTTTAGGTGATTGGAAGGCTCGTCCTTCTTAGTAGTATAAGGTTTTGAAACAAGTGAGAGGATTTCAGATTTATACCAAAGCAAAAGATCCATAATCTGGATATCATTCATATGAGACACAATTTAAGAGAGAAGAAAAAACACTTATCTTAGGCAGAAAATGCAGCTTCTTATCTGCTGTGTTGGTAGGTAATTGTTTTAAAAGATGAGCTTATTTTCTTCTGAGAAGAGATCAAACAAAACAGCATTTTGAAATTCAGAGTAGGGAAAAATAGGGTATATGCAATTTAAAGCATCTTACCAGTTGATTTAAGCAGTTATGTTGAAAGTAGTAAGTCAGGAAGACCAGCTGCATAATAGAGGTAAGTGGATGTCAGAGTTTCCATTGGAGAACAAAGCCACAACTCCCACCAACCCCAAGCGGAAGGACAAAGCAGCAACTCAGCCGCCTCAGCCTCTCCAGTGGATGCCTTGAATACTGTGTGTGGCCTGTGCTCCCTAGCACATATTTACAGACTGTGTAAAATTAGTATCGATTAAAAATTAGATTTAGAAAACACAGTGATATTAGAGTTCTGTGTGAGGAAGGGTAAGAAAGGAATTTTTTTCAATTTAGAGATGCTTGTGATAAAGTACAAATCAGGCACATTTCTTTTTGTACAAATGCTGACCCTTATTTCACTATTAAAAATACATATAAAATCATATGAAATTGCTTTAAAAGTTGTTACTGGAATTGATGGTGGTAAGAATAGAGCTGCATTCAACTCAGGAAATTATAAACTTGTAAAATATCTCTTCTTTGAAATGGTTGCTATAATCCCATGGCCTGCTACTAGAATATTCTATCTACATTATATTCTAGAACCTTTGCCTAGATTTTGCTTCAAAATTGCAACAGCTGCTATGTACACTCTCTTCACTGCAGTTGCTGGAATGTTGCCTCTATTGAGGAACTGGATATATGGTCTCTGGAGTTGGAGCAACATCAGGTTTTTAGGATTTGATGTTCAGATCTTGGCCTTATTGTTTGTTTTATAATTTAGTTACATTGTTGGTATAAAAACATTTCTGGGCTGGCTGACTTCAGCATGGCCCTCAATTATAAATATTATTTCAAATTGTAAAGGCATGTCTCACAAACACTTATGCAACAAACTCAGTAACTTAGGAAAGAGAATTTTTTGTCTCCACAGCATAACAGATCATATACAGATATAATATTTATGATTTTAACTGTTTTCAAGTGACCCCAATGATCCGTGGTACATACATTCGTAATTTTGCTGAGATCTGAATTTTAATTCAACAAGCTGTGAGGGCTGTATGCAGCAACACATCACTTAGCTCAGTGCTTCTCAAATTTTAATGGGAATATGAATCACCTAGGGATCTTGTTAAAATGAAAATTATGATTCAGTCGTTCTGGAGAGCAGCCTGAGAGTTTGCGTTTTCAGCCAGTTTGTGGGTGATGCTGTTTTGGGGAACACACTTTGATTAGCAAAGATTTAGTTATTGGTTGTGCTTTCCTGGTTGTTTAGACTCTTGGTGGAGCTTCATTTTTCTGTCTTGGAAAACAAGTATGTAGTAAGGTCTCTGAATATATGTTTTAGGATTTATTTTTAAGCTGACATTTATTATTTTCTGAGTATGAAAATTTAACATAAATCATCCTGCTGTCTCTCATAATGGTTTCCCATTTACAGATGAGGAAATGAAAGGTCAGAGAGGTTACTTCACTTGGTCAAGATAATATAGCCAGTAAAGTGGCAGCACTACAATTGAGCACATGCAGTGTGTCTCCTATACTGCCTCATGGGAAGTGTAACATATTTCATTAATGGAAGCGGAAAATCAGTATGGGTAGAGAAGTAAGAAAACCTTAGGATGTTCCAGAGATAGCAATTGTATGTTAAAGTGATATGTAAGTACTTAGGAGATACAATATAACACTTATTTCTATATGCAGTAAAAAGGAGAGAAAGATCAAATGTCAATTATCCACTATTCATTACTAAAATGAAGTGTCTTGAGTCGGACACGACTGGGCGACTGAACTGAACTGAACTTTCTGTTACAGGAAGCAGAACTTCTCATTGCTTTGTAGTATTTTCTATGTGGGACAGAAACTGTTGATCCTGGTAGTTCAGGAAGAGAAATCTTAAAAGCAGATGTCTTCTGGTTGGATTTTATTTGATTTTGGCAAAGAACAGGAAAAGTACTTTGAATTCAAACTTACAAGATCCAAACAAAAAGATCCAGACCTACCTGGATTGTTGACTGGAATTTTTGAAAGTCTGTGGTCATGGAGAATTCTTTATCCTTAGTCCCCCAATTTTTTTTTTCTTCTTTTTGAAGTTTTCTTTGCATTTTTTAAATTAAATGAGGTCCTTTCCTAAATATTTTTGGTGGGATAATACATATCAGTCTGATTTCCTAGGCCTTTAGTAGCTTTCTAAGTCTTATAAGTTATCTAGCTTTAGTTTTGTCGGTTGTTGTGCTAAGATGAAGTGTGCTTTCTTAATGTTAAAGTGTTTTCATTGAACTTGCAACTATTCGTGTCCCCCCCCGCCCCACACACACTGAAGTCTTTGGTCTTTTTATTCTAGGTCTTGTAAGAACAAGATTAATAAAAAGCAACTTAGTATTAGAAAACTTGAGAACAAAACTTTCCATCAGCTTGCATTCCCTTTTCTCTTTTGCAGATATTCCCTGATTAATCCATGCCTTAGAATTGTGCTCTATTTCACTTAATTCCTGGGGTTATTTCAAAGATGGTGGCCCAAAGGAGCTAGTGAGCCTGCACAAACATACTTCATGGTGTAAAACCGAGTGTGTGCAGATGGACTTGCATATTCTCTCAGTTTTTGTTCAACCTATTCAGGTCTTTTTGATAAGTTTTAGGTCCTCATAGTTTATGGTAGTATAATTTGTTAGAAGACATGAAAGAGGAACTTTTTTTCCCCCTGGAGTTGTTATTGTTAGATTTGGGAAGCTAATTCTTTATTATGTTTGGAAGAAAAGAATAAAAGAGCAGTGGGTTACACATTCTTTTCACACTGTTTAGTGGGTAAGTGTCATGTCCTTAACCAATAAAAATTTGCGCTTTTCTGATCACAAATGAGTTTATCTCACAGCAAGCAGTGTTAAGAATTTCTCATTCGTGTTTATGCCTATAGTCTACCTCCAGCGTTTCTCAGGCCCTGAATCTCAGAAAGGTCACTTTGATTTGTTGGTTGGGAAGGAGGGAGGGGGTAGTCTAGTATAGAACAAAATGAGCATTGTACTTGTTCACTGATTTATTTCATCTATTAATGTCCCTTCGGACCAGGATTTTTAAATGCTGTAGGGCTTGGAGCGGGGGGAGACAGTCAGCTGAATGTGGAATAGAATTGGATTAAGTCTCCTGGCTGAGTTTACCATATGCCCAAGAATGAGTTTAGGAGCTAGAGAGCTTGGAATAATCCTAGAAATAGTAGTATGGGGATGGTTGCTCTATGCATATGGAAATTGTGTGAAATAAAGGTGAAATTATATGTCTTGCTGCTGTATCTCTTTCTTTATAATTTTCATTCCTTTGAAAAATAGTTATTAAGTACCGCCTACGAATTAGTTTCTGCTAGACACTGGAGATAGAGTGATGAACAAAATAAGATTTGTCTCTGCCCTTGTGAACCTAATAATCAAGTTGGAGAGACAGACATTAATCATCTTATAATCAAGTATGCAGTGCAGTGTTGCAGCAGTAAGATGTTATTAAGCACCTGTAGTAAGTGAAATTCATCTAGCATGGAGATCAGAGAAGGCATCCCTTAGAAAATTATGTTGAATTGAGATCTGATAAATAAATAGCATTACACCAGTAAAGAGAAAAAGGAAGGAATGTTCAGGCTGAGAGAATTTAATGTGCAAAGGCTCTGTGTATGGGGATAGGATGTTGTGAAAGGAGGCTGATGTGGTTAATGTGCAGACACATGACTGGAGAGGTAAGAAGGACTGGAATAAGGAGTTTTATTTCTATCCCAAGGGCAATGGAGTGCAAGTTACATATGATATTTTACCTGTGTTTTCAGTTATCCAGAGAAGAGATGATGGTAGCTTCATTAAGTAGAAGTGATATATGTTTATGGTAGAGCCAATAGGATTTTCTGATGGCTTGATATGGGTGTGAGTTAAAAGAGAAGAGTCAAGATGACTAAAGTTTTTGGATTGAAAAAGTAGGAGGATGGAGTTGCTATTGGCTACAATGAGATGATTGGTAATTGAGTCGGATTTGGGATGGTGGCTAAAATCAAGACTTTAGATGTGATTTGACAGATGTATCAGCCATTTAAATGGAAATGTAGACAAGCAGTTATATTTGAGTCTGAAGTCTGGGACAGAAGTCAAAAGTAGAGTTAAGAATCAATCTGAATAGTTGAATTTTTCCTATGTTTGTTGACAATTTGTGTTTATTTTTTAAATTAATTTTTTATCTATACTTTCCACTTTATTTTTTTTATAAAAATAAATAAATAAAATTTATCCATGAAAAAAAATATACTGTCCACTTTAAAATTCAGTTCTTTGTATTTTTGTTTCATAATAGCTATTTTTATAATAAAACTCATGTATGTTGCAAACATATTTTCATAATGTTACTTCTTCTATTTAGTGTTTTCCAACATGAAGAGAATTTAGAATTGTATGTAATTGAATCTTCTCATCATACTAAAAAGGCCTTTTCCTCTTTTTATTCATAAAAAATATTTACTTTATAATCTTCCAATGGCTGCTTCTCCTTCAGGTTTAAAGGATTTGAGATTTATTTTGTGAATCTGAGGTAATAATTCCAACTAACTTTCCCAAACAAGTTAAACACTAATATCGTTTGTTCAATGATTATTTTGTTTACTGATTAACATGGCACTTTATATTATATAAAGAGAAATTGTTGGTCACTAAGCTGTGTCCAACTGTTTGCTGCCCCATGGACTGTAGCCCAATAGGCCCCTCTGTCCATGGAATTCTTCAGGCAAGAATACTGGAGTAGGTAGCCATTCCCTTCTCCAGGGATCTTGCCAACCCGGGGATCAAACCTGGGTCTCCTGCACTAAAGACGGATTCTTTACTGTTTGAGCCACCAAGGAAGCCCATATTGTATAAATATTTACATATTTACATGTATTTAAGTTTGTTTCTAGAATTTCTCTTATTTTCTATTAATTTATCTCATGGTACTGATTCTACAGTATTTTAATCATTGTGGTATTCTAGCATGAGTTTTTATCTGGGAAAACCATCATTGTTCTCTCTAAAAACTCCTTGGTTTATGCTTCCAGATATTTGCATATCATGAGAATTACCTGTTCCTAAATGGTTTTCAAAGCTCAGTCATATGTGCATCTGATTCTGGTATCTTTTTTCGTGATAATCCTTTGACAGATACCACAGAAAATATTCTGTGGCTGTTTTTGGTTTTTTGTATGTATTACTGAGAGCAGTTTCATAGTTTAAGATTTGCAAAATTTCAAAGCTGAAGTATTTTTGGGTGTTGACAAGTTCAAGGGTATGGCTTTGGTGATAGTGCTTAACTGGTGAAGCAATGAAATTTGCTGTATTCCAGGAGGCAAGGAAACTTAGTTTCTAGGTATTGAATAAATTTTCTAAAGACCTTTCAAAGTTTCCCAAGATAAAGTGGAGAAATAGATTGTTTTTTAGGTTCCAATAACTCCATCATAGGCAGATGACGCTAATGAGGAGGTAGTGGTAGAGAGGGATGGAAACAAAGGAGGATGGGTTCATCCATAGGATGAATGTTTTGGAAGTAACACTTCTTACTATCGCAGGCACACATGTGGTATTGGAAAATGAAAAATCTAAATGACATGGTTCCATAGAAAGAAACAGTATCCTTACTGAAAATCTAAGTTTCAACCAGAAGAGGGAAGTGAAGGGAGCATTCTGTGAGATGCTAGATTGTGAAGGATATATATAGACAATAGTTAAGATGGAGGATTGGAAGCCCCATGGATCAGTTGGGTTTTGCTTTGTAGCAAAACATTCCCAAACTCAGTTTCTTAAAGCAATAGTTTGATAGGTTGGAAATCTAGACCGGGCACCTGGGTTTTTTATTTTTTCTTAATTTGGTTAGTCTAATCTTGGCCAGGCTTGCTCATGTATCTGTAGTTAGCTGGTGGGTTAACTTGGTTAGGATGGCCTCACATTTTGTGGCTGGGATAATGGGAGCCTTTTTCCATGTAATTAGCAGGTTAGTCCAGGGTTCTTCATCTGATGCTTGCAGATGTCTACGTATAGGCTTGCAAAGTCTTTTGAAACCTATGCTAGGAACTCAGCTGAATGTTGTTGAACACTGTTACTTCTACAATGCATTTTGTTGGCCAGGTCAAGTCACAAGGCAATTGTGATGATGGAGGACCTGTAAAGTTACTTAGAAAGGAACATAGAAACAGGGATCAGAAAATGATATTCATTCTACAGTCTTCAGTAACCTGGAAAGATGACTGAAGGGGACGGAAATCCAGAGGTATAAGGATGAAAGCAGGAGAGATGTATCTGATTGTTGCTTTTGAATTGTGGTCAAGAATGAAGGGATGTGAATTATAGTGGACTTCACTGAACTCAAGGACTCTATTCTTACTTTGGCGTTAACTTTCAACACTGGTAAAGCTTGCATGCATTCTCAATGGTATTAGAAACTCCGTAAAACTAGTGTTCCACCACCATGGCTGAGGTAATTCCTGATGGAGGTAACATGGTATTTCCAGATGGTCCACCACCATGGCTGATGGTAATTCCAGATGGAGGTAACTGTTATCCAGTTGCTCAGTTGTATCCAGCTCTTTGCGACCCCATGGACTTTAGCATGCCAGGCTTTCCTGTACTTCACTGTCTCCCAGAGTTTGCCCAAACTCATGTCCGTTGATTCAGTGATGCCATCCAATCATCTTATCCTTTGTTGCCCTCTTCTCCTCCTGTCCTTGATCTTTCCCAGCATCAGGGTCTTTTCCAATGAGTCAGCTCTTTGCATCAGGTGGCAAAAGTATTGGAGCTTCAGCTTTAGCATCAGTCCTTCCAATGAATATTCAGGGTTGATTTCCTTTAGGAAATGGTTTGACTGGTTTGATCTCCTTGCTTTCCAAGGGACTCTCAAGAATCTTCTCCAGAATCACAGTTTGAAAATATCAGTTCTTTAGCGCTCAGTCTTTTTTATGGGCCAACTCTCACATCCATGCATGGTCACTAGATGGTATGTTGCGCATGCCCAGTTGCTCAGTTGTGTCCGACTCTTAGTGATCCCATAGACTGTAGCCCACCAGGTTCCTCTGTCCATGGGATTTTCCAGGCAAGAATACTAGAGTGGGTTGCCATTTGCTCCTCCAGGGTATCTTCCCAACCCAGGCATGTGTCTCCTGCCTTGGCAGATGAGTTCTTTACCACTGAGCCACCTGGGAAGCCCAGATGTTATGTTAGAGGCATGAAAGTTTTCTTTTTGGAGTAGTGATTCAAATAGAAAAAAAAAGGAATGTAATATGGTGCCCTTCAGTTCAGTTCAGTTCAGTCGCTCAGTTGTGTCTGACTCTTTGCGACCCCATGAATCACAGCACGCCAGGCCTCCCTGTCCATCACCAACTCCCAGAGTTCACTCAAACTCATGTCCATCGAGTCGGTGATGCCATCCAGCCATCTCATTCTCTGTCATCCCCTTCTCCTCCCACCCCCAATCCTTCCCAGCATCAGAGTCTTTTCCAGTGAGTCAGCTCATCGCATGAGGTGGCCAAAGTATTGGAGTTTCAGCTTTAGCATCAGTCCTTCCAGTGAACACCCAGGATTGATCTCCTTTAGAATGCCTTTAATGAAATTCTATTTCAGAAATGCAAGGATCAGAAGTGGGTAACTCCTAGAAGGTCAGTCTCAAGTAGAAGTAATAGTGGGTGAGTGGAAAATGAAGAGAGAGGCTTCCAAAGAAATTGTAACCCAGGTTTATATAGAATGAATTGTTATTCTATTTCATACAAGGCAGGGTTCATTTGTCATTTATTTCATTTATCCATCACTTGACACGGTATCAATGCACAGTAGATGCTCAGTAAATGCTTTAGCATCCTTTATTGAATAAGATGTTTCATATTTTGGCCCTTTTCTGAGAATTTTTATTGTACTCTATCTCATCTGTACACATGAACGGTAGGTTTAGATTATTATATTCATGCATATTTTGAAGAAAGAATAATTGATTGCATGTTACTACTCTGTGGCAAGTTTATTCTTTCTGTATTTTGAATGGGAGCTTTAATAAAGCAGAGTAACCAGAGTTATGTGTGGCAGCAGTTGACACAGTTGATAGCACTCAGAAAAGCATTTATCCTGAAAAGAACAGAAGAAACTGTCTCTTCTAAATTCTTTATTTACTTTGTCATGAATATTGTAAACATTCATTCAGGATAAGTTAAAGCCATTTCTTGATTTTGACTCCTTTGAGGACAAAGCAATACCCCAATATTCAGTGATCATAGATAACATATCAGAAAACTAAAAACATTTAACTGGGATAGTCTCTTTAGATTATGCTAAAAACAATAATGAGTTTTCATATATGCAGTCCTAATGCTTGGTAAATATATCTTTTGTATCAAAAGAAATGTTTACTTGGAGAAGGAAATGGCAACCCACTCCAGTGTTCTTGCCTGGAGAATCCCAGGGACGGGGGAGCCTGGTGGGCTTCTGTCTATGGGGTCACACAGAGTCGGACACGACTGAAGTGACTTAGCAGCAACAGCAGAGATGTTTACTATCCATAAAAGAAAATACATTTCACTAGATAAAGCATGATGTTCATTTGTTTGCAGGTTTTACTGTTGTTAAAATATTACAATAATTATTATATCAGGTTTTATCTAATAAAAACAAAATTTAAAGGTCAAATATTATACAAAATTTTAGAATTTTTTATTGATTTCTTTTTTATTTTTTAATTTATTTATTTTGATTGGAGGCTAATTAATTTACATTATTGTATTGGTTTTGCCATACATGGACATGAATCTGCCCCGGGTGTACATGTGTTCCCCATCTTGAATCACCCTCTCACCTTCCTCCCCATCCCATCTCTCTGGTTCATCCCAGTACCCTCTACACAGAAAATTTTAGAATTTTGACCCAGATTGCTGAATTGTTCTCAGAGGTTTCACCAATTTACACTTCAGTAATACATGACTGCCTGCTTCTATACACCAGTCCAGCATAAGATGTTGTATTCATTATATTAAAAAGAAAATGTCTTCTAATTTGATGTATGGTGTATGGTATTAATATATTGTCCAGTGTGACTCAAATATACTGAATGGTGTGACAGTGTATGCAGAGTATTTTGTGATAAAGGTGGAGAAAGATACAATGGCTAGATAATACATGGTCTTTCAGGTGATATTAAAGATACTGAAAGGTCTTCATATATATTTGTTTAGTCATTAGAAAATGTACTGTATTTAGGTACAATTTAAATGCAATAAAATGGGAGGGAGCATGGGAAGATGGCGGAGGAATAGGGCGGGGCTACCACTTTCTCCCCCACAAAATCAGCAAAAGAATATTTGAACGCTGAGTAAATCCCACACAACAACTTCTGAATACCGGCAGAGGACATCAGGCACACAGAAAAGCAGCCAATAGTCTTCGAAAGGAGGTAGGAAATAGTATAAAAGATAAAAAGAGAGGCAAAAAAGGGAGGGACAGAGCTCCATCCCGGGAAGAGAGGCTTAAAAAAAAAAAAAAATGAGAGAAGTTTCCAAACACCTGGAAACACTGGCGAGTGGAACCTCAGAGGGCCACATAACTGGGGGACAAAAGACATAGATAATTAAAACCCACAGACTGAGTGCCCAGAGGAAACTCTCAGTGGAGAAGCGGTGCAACGCCCGCACCCTCGACTAGCAGGCGGGGGCTGGGCAGGGAGGCGCGGGCAGCTGCGCTTAGAGGGAGAACCGGGCTTGAAAGCCCCAGGGCAAACTGAGGGCGTGAACTTAAAATAGCAAAGGAGACGCTGCAGCTAAAAGGCAAAAAGGCTGCGAAAAGCCCCAACCCAAGACTCCGCCAGCCCCGCTTACAGAACAAAGCACTGAGCAGAGCGAGCCGGCAGTGAGTGGCCCATCCCTCACCCCCACAGGGACAGGCAGGGAGGGCAGCCAGCGCCGGAAGGGGCAACTGCGGCCCCAGAGAGGCTTCCCATACCAAGCTGCAGGCAGGCTTCCTTTCTAACCAAGACTTCTCGGGTTCCGGCCGGTCGATATCCGCCTGAGAAAGTGCGCCGGTTGTACTCCCAGAAAACTGAGTGGCAGGGATCCGGAAGGCGATAAGTCGCAGCAACCGCGTTCGCCAAACGCCTGGTCACCTGAGCTGCTCGGACCGGGGAAGGCATAAAACGCAGGCCCAGCCAAGTCTGCGCCTTTGTGGAGTACCCGAGGACCTGAACCTGAGCCGCTCAGACCTGGGAAGTGCATGCAACCCAGCGCTGGCTGCGGACAGCTCCCAGCAGAGCAACCTAGAGCCTAAGCAGCGTAAACAGGGAAAGCACACACTCCTCAAGTGGGAGCATTCCCAGCATAGCCGAGACACTGCAAGCACTCCCCACAGATGCCAGGGATATTTGTTAGCTGTGTTACTCCCTCCCCACAGCAGGACTGAACAGGTGAGCCAGGAAAAAAAAAAAAGTGTCCACCACCGCATCCTGGTGTCTGGACGGGAATTAGAAAATGAGAAGACCAGAAAACAGAAGAGCTTTTTCAACAGAAGGAACTGCCTTGGAAGTAACAGAGGGAGAAGTCTTGAGCCTACTGCAAGAATAAGACTGAAAACCACAGGCAGAGGCTTAAGTCCAAGTCCTGAGAACACCAGAGATCTCCTGTTCCAGAGAACATTAATTGATAGGTACTCATCAAATGCCTCCATACATACACTGAAACCAGGCACCACCCAAGGGTCAACAAGTTTCAGTGAAAGACATACTATGCAAACTATCCAGCAACACAGAAGAATAGCACTGAGCTTCAATATAGAGGCTGCCCAAAGCCACTCCAAACCCACTGACATCTCAAACTCATTACTGGACACTTCATTGCACTCCAGAGAGAAGAAATCCAGCTCCACCCACCGGAACATCAACACAAGCTTCCGTAACCAGGGAACCTTGACAAGTCACCCATCCAACCCCACACACAACGAGGTAACTACATAATAAAGAGAACTCCACAAACTGCCAGAAGACGGAAAGGCCATCCCGAACACAGCAATATAAGCAAGATGAAGAGGCAGAGAAATACCCAGCAAGTAAAGGAACAGGATAAATGCCCACCAACACAAACAAAAGAGGAAGATATTGGGAACCTACCCGATAAAGAATTTCGAATTTTAATTGTGAAAATGATTCAAAATCTGGAAAGCAAAATGGAGTTGCAGATAAATGAACTGGAGAAAAGGATTGAAAAGATGCAAGAAATGTTTAATAAGGAATTAGGAAATAAAAAAGAGTCAATATATAACGAATAATGCAATAGATGAGATCAGAAACACTCTGGAGGGAACAAACAGTAGAATAACGGAGGCAGAAGACAGGATAAGCGAGCTAGAAGATAGAATTGTAGAAATAAATGAAACAGAGACAGAAAAAGAAAAAAGAATTAAAAGAAATGAGGACAATATTAGAGACCTCTGGGACAATGTTAAACGCTCCAACATTCGAATCATAGGAGTCCCAGAAGAAGAAGACAAAAAGGAAGACCATGAGAGAATACTTGAGGAGATAATAGTTGAAAATTTCCCTAAAATGGGGAAGGAAATAATCACCCATGTCCAAGAAACACAGAGAGTCCCTAACAGGATAAACCCAAGGCAAAATACTCCAAGGCACATATTAATCAAATTAACAAAGATCAAACACAAAGAACAAATATTAAAAGCAGCAAGGGAAAAACAACAAAAAACACACAAGGGGATCCCCATAAGGATAACAGCTGATCTTTCAACAGAAACTCTTCAGGCCAGGAGGGAATGGCAAGACATACTTAAAGTGATGAAGGAAAGTAACCTACAGCCCAGATTACTGTACCCAGCAAAGGATCTCATTCAAATATGAAGGAGAAATCAAAAGGTTTACAGACAAGCAAAAGCTGAGAGAATTCAGCATCACCAAACCAGCTCTTCAACAAATTCTAAAGGATCTTCTCTAGACTGGAAACACAGAAAGGGTATATAAACTCGAACCCAAAACAATAAATAAAATGGCAATGGGATCGTACTTATCAATAATCACCTTAAACGTAAATGGGTTGAATGCCCCAACCAAAAGACAAAGGCTGGCTGAATGGATACAAAAGCAAGACCCCCATATATGTTGTCTACAAGAGACCCACCTCAAATCAAGGGACACATACAGACTGAAAGTTAAGGGCTGGAAAAAGATATTCCATGCAAATAGAGACCAAAAGAAAGCGGGAGTAGCAATACTCATATCAGATAAAATAGACTTTAAAACAAAGGCTGTGAAAAGAGACAAAGTAGGAAACTACATAATGATCAAAGGATCAATCCAAGAAGAAGATATAACAATTATAAATATTTATGCACCCAACATAGGAGCACCACAATATATAAGACAATTACTAACAAGTATGAAAGGGGAAATTAACAGTAACACAATAATATGGGAGAATTTAATACCCCACTCACACCTATGGATAGATCAACTAAACAGAAAATTAACAAGAAACACAAACTTTAAATGATATAATAGACCAGTTAGACCTAATAGATATCTATAGGACATTTCACCCCAAAACAATGAATTTCACCTTTTTCTCAAGCGCACATGGAACCTTTTCCAGGATAGATCACATCCTGGGCCATAAATCTAGCCTTGGTAAATTCCAAAAAATTGAATCATTCCAAGCATCTTTTCTAACCACAATGCAGTAAGATTAGATCTCAATTACAGGAGGAAAACTATTAAAAATGCCAACATATGGAGGCTGAACAACATGCTGCTGAATAATGACCAAATCATAGAAGAAATCAAAAGAGAAATAAAAATATGCACAGAAATGAATGAAAATGAAAACACAACAACCCAAAACCTCTGGGACACTGTAAAAGCAGTGCTAAGGGGGAATTTCATAGCAATAGAGGCACACCTCAAGAAACAAGAAAAAAGTCAACTAAATAACCTGATTCTACATCTAAAGAAACTAGAAAAGGAAGAAATGAAGAACCCCAGGGCCAGTAGAAGGAAAGAAATTGTAAAAATTAGGGCAGAGATAAATGCAAAAGAAACAAAAGAGACCATAGCAAAAATCAACAAAGCCAAAAGCTGGTTCTTTGAGAAGGTAAATAAAATTGACAAACCACTAGCCAGACTGATCAAGAAACAAAGGGAGAAGAACCAAATCAATAAAATTAGAAATGAAAATGGAGAGATCACAACCGACAACACAGAAATACAAAGGATTATTACAGAATACTATCAGCCATTATATGGCAATAAAGTGAATAACTTGGAAGAAATGGACAAATTCCTAAAATGGTACACCTTGCCAAAACTGAACCAGGAAGAAATAGAAAATCTGAATAGACCCATCACAAGCATGGAACTATAGTAAGTAATTAGAAATCTTCCAGCAAACAAAAGCCCAGGTCCGGACGGCTTCACAGCTGAATTCTACCAAAATTTTAGAGAAGAGCTAACACCTATTCTACTCAAACTCTTCCAGAAAATTGCTGAGGAAGGGATACTTCTAAACTCATTCTATGAGGCCACCATCACCCTATTCCCAAAACCTGGTAGAGATCCCACAAAAAAAGAAAACTACAGGCCAAGATCACTGATGAATATAGATGCAAAAATCCTTAACAAAATTCTAGCAATCAGAATCCAACAACACATTAAGAAGATCATACATCATGACCAAGTGGGCTTTATCCCAGGAATGCAAGGTTTCTTCAATATCCGCAAATCAATCAATGTAATACACCACATTAACAAACTGAAAAATAAAAATCATATGATTATCTCAATAGATGCAGAGAAAGCCTTCGACAAAATTCAACATCCATTTATGATAAAAACCCTCCAGAAAGTGGGAATAGAAGGGACATATCTGAACATAATAAAAGCTATATATAACAAACTCACAGCAAACTTTATGCTCAATGGTTAAAAACTGAAAGCATTTCCCCTAAAGTCAGGAACAAGACAAGGGTGCCCACTCTCACCACTACTATTCAACATAGTTCTGGAAGTTTTGGCTACAGCAATCAGAGCAGAAAAAGACATAAAAGGAATACAAATTGGAAAAGAAGAAGTATAACTTTCACTGTTTGCTGATGGCATGATCCTCTACACAGAAAACCCTAAAGACTCTACCAGAAAACTACTAGAGCTAATCAATGAATACAGTAAAGTTGCAGGATATAAAATCAACACACAGAAATCCCTTGCATTCCTATACACTAATAATAAGAAAATAGAAAGAGAAATTAAGGAAACTATTCCATTCACTGTTGCAACAAAAAGAATTAAATACTTAGGAATATATCTACCTAAGGAAACAAAAGACTTGTACATAGAAAACTATAAAACACTAGTGAAAGTAATCAAAGAGGACAGTAATAGATGGAGAAATATACCGTGTTCATGGATTAGAAGAATAAATATTGTAAAAATGAGTATACTACCCAAATAATTTATACATTCAATGCAATCCCTATCAAGCTACCAACGATATTTTTCACAGAACTAGAACAAATAATCTCACAATTTGTATGGAAATACAAAAAACCTCGAAAGGCCAAAGCAATCCTGAGGAAGAAAAATGGAACTGGGGGAATCACCCTGCCAGACTTCAGGTTCTACTACAAAGCCACAGTCATCAAGACACTATAGTACTGGCATAAAGACAGAAATATTGATCAATGGAACAAAATAGAAAGCCCAGAGATAAATCCACGCACCTATGGACACCTCATCTTTGACAAAGGAGGCAAGAATATAAAATGGAGAAAAGACAGTTTCTTTAACAAGTGGTGCTGGGAAAACTGGTCAGCTGCTTGTAAAAGAATGAAACTAGAACACTTCCTAACACCATACACCAAAATAAACTCAAAACGGATTAGAGAGCTAAATGTAAGACCAGAAACTATAAAACTCCTAAAGGCGAACTTAGGGAAAACACTCTCTGACATAAATCACAGCAGGATCCTCCAAGACCCACCTCCCAGAATATTTTAAATAAAAGCAAAAATAAGCAAATGGGACCTAATTAAAATCAAAAGCTTCTGCACAGCAAAGGAAACTATAAGCAAGGTGAAAAGACAGCCTTCAGAATGGGAGAAAATAATAGCAAATGAAGCAACTGATAAAGGATTAATCTCAAAAATATACAAGCAGCTCCTGCAGCTCAATTCCAGAAAAATAAGTTACCCAGTCAAAAAATGGGCCAAAGAACTAAACAGACATTTCTCCAAAGAAGACATAAAGATGGCTAACAAACACATGAAAAAATGCTCAACATCCCTCATAATCAGAGAAATGCAAGTCAAAACCACAATGAGATACCATTTCCCACCAGTCAGATTGGCTGCTATCCAAAAGTCTACATGCAATAAATGCTGGAGAGGATATAGAGAGAAGAGAATCCTCTTACACTGTTGGTGGGAATGCAAACTTGTACAGCCACTATGGAGAACAGTGTGGAGATTCCTCAAAAAGCTGGAAATAGAACTGCCATATGATCCAGCGATCGCACTCCTGGGCATACACACCGAGGAAACCAGAATTGAAAGAGACACATGTACTCCAATGTTCATTGCAGCACTGTTTATAATAGCCAGGACATGGAAGCAACCTAGATGTCCATCTGCAGATGAATGGATAAGAAAGCTTTGGTACATATACACAATGGAGTTTTTTTCAGCCATCATAAAGAATGCATTTGAATCAGTTCTAATGATGTGGATGAAATTGGATCCTATTACACAGAGTGAAGTAAGCCAGAAAGAAAAACATCAATACAGTATACTCTCGCAAATATATGGAATTTAGAAAGATGGTAACCTTAACCCTGTATACACGAGACTGCAAAGGAGACATAGGTGTATAGAACAGTCTTTGGGATTCTGTGGGAGAGGGTGAAGGTGGGATGAATTGGGAGAATGGCATTGTAGCATGTATATTATCATACGTGAAATGAATCACCAGTCCAGGTTCATCGCATGATACAGGATGCTTGGGGCTGGTGCACGTGGATGACCTGGAGCGAGGAAATGGGGAAGAGGGAGTTGGGGGGGGGGGTTCATGAAAGGGAACACATGTACACCCGGGGCAGATTCGTGTCAATGTATGGCAAAACCGACCAATATATTAATGTAAGGTAATTTGCCTTCAATAAAATAAAAAAATTAATTAATTAAAAATAAATAAATAAATGCAATAAAATGTACACTTTTAAAGTACAAATTTTACTGTATTTTGACAAAAAATACACCCATTTAATTCATACATCCATTTAAATCTGTTACCATCCATATATGGTCCATTTCATCTACGTCATTAAATTTGTAAGCATAGAGTTATTCATACTAGTCCTTTGAAAGATCTTGATGTATAATTCCAAAGCACTAGGAAGCATTTGAAGGGTTTTAAATAGAAGAATCTGATAAGGTATTACATTGTAGATAGATTACTCTGCAGAAGTATGAAAAGCTGAAGGGAACTGGAGGGGATGTGGGGATGTTAGGAAACATGATCACTAGTCCAACTGAGCAAGGCTGCAGTCTGGGGTAGGATGATGACACTGAAGTTGGTAAGAAGCAAATACTTTTTTGTATATAGGAAGTAGAACAGGTTGTGTATGCTAATTGGATTTCAGGGAATGAAGGAGAGAGATGTATTTCAAATAAGCTTCATATTTCAGATTGATGCAAAGAGGTATGATTATGCTACTTAATGAACTAGAGAGCACTGGAGTACAGCTTGGTTTGGGGGAGATTATGAGTTTAGTTTGATTGTATTGAGTTTGAGATACCCATGGAGATTTAAGAGGAAATGTAAAAATTTGATGTATAGACTTGTGTTTAGAAGAAAAGTCTGAATAAGAGATACGAATATGGAAGTAATCTGTCTGTAAATGATAATTGAAGCCATAGGGATGGTTACAGTAGCTCAGGGAGAGAATATAGCGAGAGAAAATGAGGACAAGGACCAATCCTCTAGGTCGTCTGATCAGTCCTTGAGGTGGATGAGCCTATAAATGAATCTGATAAACAGTTGTCAGAAGTTTACAACAACATTCTCTTACTGGGGAAGCTAAGGGAGGACTGTTTTAGGAGGGAGGGAGTGGTACAAAGGTGATTACAAAAGATGTTGCGAGGACAGGAATGATTATACTCAGCATTTTTCATAATATTCAAAATATGGAAGTGACTGACATCACAAGACCATGTTTGATGGACCAGAAAGTAGCTAACGTGGCTATGAGGAGTAGGGGGGGTATCCCCAGTGGCTCAGTGGTAAAGAAACCACCTGTGATGAAGGAGACATAGGAGATGCAGTTTCTTTTTGATTCTTGGATTGGGCATATCTCCTGGAGGAGGAGATGGAAACCCACTCCAGTATTCTTGCTGGGAAAATCCCATGGACAGAACTTGGCGGGCTATGGTCCGTGGGGTAGCAAACAGTCGGGCATGAATGAGCACAAGGATGCATGCATGGGGAGTGGATGGGAGGGGAAATGGTGATACTTTTTGGAGCAACTTTGTCTGTTAATGGGAGAAAAGGTGAAACAATTACCAGAGATTTTTTTTAAGATACCAGAGAATAGAAATAGATAACATTTAAATGTTGCTGGCATGTAATGGGTGGGGCACATTGAAAATAGAAGGGAGGAATTAATAGATGATATTATTAAGAAAGGATAGGGTTCAGAACATAATTGGAAGACTTTTTATTGCCTTTGCTGGGTGGAGAATATTTCTTGTATAGAACAAGAGGGAAAGGAGAGTGGGAGAATACAGATGTAGGTAAATGTATTGATTTGGTAGAAAGGAAGCTGAAGGAGTGGCCTCTGTCTGACAGCTTTTGTTTTCTCTGTGAAATGAGACCCACTACGAAGAAGCAGCAGAGTCAGAGGTAAAGTAAAGATGTGTTGGAAGATAGTTAACCTAATAATGTTAAAGTCGCTAACTAGAGGCTGCTCTTCTTCCATCAGTTTGTATGGTTTTCCATTAACAGTTTGACAACCCAGAGGTAGACATGAGGAAAGCAGATCGATTCGTCCATGACTGGGGTTTTGCTTTCTGGACAAATACACCATAAAGAAGTTTATGATGTTGGCCAAAAATGGATAAAAACTAGAGACTCTCAAGACTTAGGAGAGTTGAGGGCTAGTCAGTAGGAGAAAGTGACTTCTTATTGAACAGGAAGTGCTTGCAGGATGGAAAGTGAATGCACTGAGAACAGTTGAAGCAGCATCTTGAAAGCATAAAGAGTTTGAATTGGGGGATAAGGAGAATGTTTGATTTAGAGATTTTGGACATAGAGCAGTTTTGAGTGAGAAAAGGGCAGAATATGACCATGTAGGTGGAGTAGGTTTCATTGGAAAAGACCTTGATGATGGGAAAGATTGAAGGTGGGCGACAGAGGATGAGATGGCTGAATGGCGTCACCGACTTGATGGACATGAGGTTGAGCAAGCTCTGGGAGTTGTTGATGTGCAGGGAAGCCTGGTGATCTGCAGTCCATGGGGTCATAAAGAGTCGGACACGGCTGAGTGACTAACACACATAGAGAAGTGACAGGAACTGTATCTTCTGACTCTGAGGTGTGGAATTTGTACTTCATAGTGTACATGAATATTATTTTACTGGGGCTGCCATAACAAAATACCACACGCTGGGTGACTTAAACAACATAAATCCATTTTCTCAGCATTCTGAAGGCTAGAAGCCTTAGATTGAGGTGTTGGCAAGCTTGATTTCTCCTGAGGCCTGTCCCCTTGGTTTCTAGACAACCACATCCTTGCTGTGCTCTCACACGGCCTCTCCTCCATTCCTGCACATTCCTGTTGTCTCCTTGTGTGCCCAAACTTCCTTTTCATAAGGACAAAAGTCAAGCTGGAGTAGGGCCCATGCTAATCATCTCTATCACCTCTTCAAAGGCCTTATCTCCATCTATAGATACATTGTGAAGTATTGGAGGCTATAACTTCAATGTCTGAATTTTATGGGGACTCAGATCAGCTCCTAACAATGAAGTATCCGTGATGGTGAAAGAGCATTGAGAGGACCTTGAGAGGTCCATTAGGCAGGGGGCATTCTTGTTGTGTGTTTGGGGAAAGCTTCCCAGTTGGGACTAGTGGTAAAGATCCCACCTGCCAATGCAGGGGGACGTAGAGCAAGTTTGATCTATGGGTCGGGAAGAAGGTATGGAAACCCACTCCAGGGGAAACCAGAACTCAGGATCAAAGGCCAAGAGGATAAAACTATAAAAGGGATAGAACTCCAGAGGTGAGTTTGGTAGTGAGAAAATTTGGGGGTAGAAGGTAAAAGAAGAATCATAGTGCAGTATAAAGGTTGGTATATAGAAGGAGTGAATGAATAGCATTCACCTGATTGGTTCACAAAGGGGAAAAAAGGAGACATTTGATTTTTTGTTGAGTTAGTTGTCTCACAGTGTGGTCACAGTTGGTTCACAAAGGGAGAAAAAAGGAGACATTTGACTTTTTGTTGAATTAGATGTCTCATAGTGTGGTCAGTGTGTTTTTCCTAATGGAAAAACAGTGGGTTTTCAGTGCCTTTCACAGTATTTTACATTATTTCTTTTGCTAAGTGAATATATTTTCTTTTTTATCTTATACTTTATTATTTCTGTAAAGGAAAGCTATTGATTTTGGTCTGCTTATTTTATAACTCAATTATTGGTTCAAATAGTTTCCCAGGAATTATCTTTTTTCTAGGTAATCATTCATATCTTTCATAAATAGGGATCATTTGTCTTTTTTCCAATATACTTTTAATCATATTAATTCTAATAATAGTGTTGGCTCTGAAAATCTTTATCATATATTGGGCTATGGTAATAACTGAATTTTATTCTTAGAAAATTTATTCATTACTCTAGTTAAAAGTTAATGGAATTTAAGCGATGGTTGGTGACAAAGATGAAAGAAAAAGAATAGCTTTCATAATACGATACTTAGCTTTTGACTGAATATAGACTCTGGAAGAAGAAGGGAGCTAATGATGATTTCAGCATTTCCACTTAGATGCCTCTTGTGTTTCACTGTTAAATATAGGATTATTTCCTTACGATAAATGTTTGGAAGGGTAAAAACTGTGCCAAGACTATTCGTCATTTTAATACTTTTAGCCACAAACTACAAAACTGCATACCGGCTATGTACTCCTCCACCAACATTGGGTATCATCATTTAAAATTTTGTTGTTAGATCCACAGGATGAATATGATATCTCATTGTTTCTTTATGAATTCCTAAAATGGCCTTTTTAACACGTATTAGTTTTTCTACTGGTATGACTTTAAAATTCAAATGCGTTTGGGGTTATCTTTATACATGGTGTGAGGTACAAATGAGACTTTTTTCCTCCATTGAGTGACCTAGTGTTTGTAACTCCAGATGGATAGTATTTTGAAAGAGGGAAATGTGCCCTGGAAACCAGATGAAGTAAATTGCATTAACCCAGGTTATTTATTAGAATAATTTAGAATAAATATTAGAATATTTATTTATTCTAATATTAAATAACCTCAGATATGCAGATGACACCACCCTTATAGCAGAAAGTGAAAAAGGACTAAAGAGCCTCTTGATGAAAGTGAAGGAGGAGAGTGAAAAAGTTGGCTTAAAGCTCAACATTCAGAAAACTAAGATCGTGGCATACGGTCCCATCACTTCATGGCAAATAGATGGGGAAACAGTGGAAACAGTGGCTGACTTTATTTTTTTTGGCTCCAAAATCACTGTAGATGGTGACTGCAGCCATGAAATTAAAAGACCCTTGCTCCTTGGAAGGCAAGTTATGACCAACTTAGATAGTGTATTAAAAAGCAGAGATATTACTTTGCCAACAAAGGTCTGTCTAATCAAGGCTATGGTTTTTCCAGTAGTCATATATGGATGTGAGAGTTGAACTGTGAGGAAAGCTGAGTGCTGAAGAATTGATGCTTTTGAACTGTGGTGTTGGAGAAGACTCTTGAGAGTCCCTTGGACTGCAAGGAGATCCAACCAGTCCATCCTAAAATAGATCAGTCCTGGATGTTCATTGGAAGGACTGATGTTGAAGCTGAAACTCCAATACTTTGGCCACCTGATGCGAAGAGCTGACTCACTGGAAAAGACCCTGATGCTGGGAAGGATTGAGGATAGGAGGAGAAGGGGATGACAGAGGATGAGATGGTTGGATGGCATCACCGACTCAGTGGCCATAGGTTTGGATAATGGACATGGCAGTTGGGTTTGGCCATAGGAGCTGGTGATGGACAGGGAGGTCTGGCGTGCTGTGGTTCATGGGGTTGCAAAGAGTTGGACACGGCTGAGCGACTGAACTGTTTAGAATATCTTATTAGAAATAAATTTAAGAAAATGTATTAATTAGTTATTTATTAAATGCAAACTCCTCAACATTATGTTTAAAGACCTAAACCTGTTATAGAAAACAGGCAGAAAACAAACCAAAATACTAGCTAATATTTACTGAATGCTTACTGTGTACAGCCCTTGCATCAATCATTTTATATGTGCTTATTATATACATTGCCTCATTAAATCCCTGAAATGGTCCTATGAAGTATTATTATCATCCCCTGAGGAAACAAAGTGTTAAAAAGTTAAGTAATGGATGCAAGTCACACAGCCAAGTTGTTGGCTGTATTTTACCAACCTACTTCCTATTCCCTGAAAATACCATATATTTCACAATTCTTTGCTTTTTTTTTTTGATGTGATTTGAGGCACACTGACAGCACTGTTAATTGTAAAGTCAAAGAGGGAAGGGAGAGTAGAAATTCAAATTCATTCATCAACTCGTTCATCAACTCAGTGCTTTCAACTTATAGGCAGAGGTTGAAGGGCAGGGACCTTTGAATAAGGAATAATAGAGGCAGAAATCTCTTCTGGCATGAGTAGAACTTATTGTTTGTCGAGGGAGAGAGGCTATAAACAGAAATTAAATGATGATGTGAGACTCAGGGTACCATAAACAATCAGGATGAGGATATGGAGCAGTATGGGGCAGGGTGCTGTGGTCTCTTGAGAGGTGGCATTTGAGCTGAGACCTGAAATAAGTGAAGGAGGCAACCATGTGGTTATTTGGGAGGCAGAATGTAGAGGCTCTAGGCATGTGTGCTTGGCCCCACTTGTTCACTGAACTGTGAAAAGCCTGGGGCTGGGTGGGGAAGCCTGAGAGGCATGGAGGGAAGGGAGGCCTGGCTTACAAGATCTTGTTAGACCTTACAAGGACTTCCCAGGTGGCTCTGTGGCAAAGAATCAGCCTGTCAATGTAGGAGACACAAGAGGTGTGGGTTCGATCCCTGGGTCAGGAAGATCCTCTGGAGGAGGAAATGGCAACTCCCTCCAGTATCCTTGCCTGAAAAATCCAATGGGCAGAGGAGCCTGGCGGATTACAGTCTATGGGGTCGCAAAGAGTTGGACATGACTGAGCGACTGAGCACACAGACTTTATAAACTGAGGTAAAGACCTGGGATGTTATTCTCAGCCTGTGCAAATGGACCAGGTAGGATTAAAGACGTAGGCAGGAAACTAAAGTACAGCAGAGTCCTGGGCTGAGTCACAGAGCATGTTCCAGAACTTTCTGAATGGACACTTAGTGGTCTCCTAAGAATGCCCTCACATTTGCTGGGAACCGAAGGCTGTGGTGTGGTTGTCATTAGTTGCAGGTGTAGTCAGATCTGGATTAGAGGCCAGTCTTGATCACTCACAAACATTGTGAACCTAAAGTAACTTTAATTTCTTTGTTTTTTTTTCATTTCTGTGTTTATTTGTTGTGAGCTTAAATGAGACGCTGTAAGTCAACTGTATTGCTAGAACAAAATAAACCCTTATTAAATGGTGCTGTTACAATAATCAATACTGGGTGATTATTTTACATAATGTATATGAAATAATTTTATAAGATGAAAGCAACTAGGTATGGAGTGTCAGTGATGCTGATAAAACTGAGTTCTTGGTCTTTTCTGTACTGATTTCTAACAGTGAAAGTGACGTCGTTCAGTCGTGTCAAACTCTTTGCGACCCCATGAACCACATCACGCCAGGCCTCCCTGTCCATCACCAACTCCCGGAGTTCACTCAGACTCATGTCCACAGAGTCGGTGATGCCATCCAGCCATCTCACTCTCTGTCGTCCCCTTCTCCTCCCACTCCCAATCCCTCCCAGCATCAGAGTCTTTTTCAGTGAGTCAACTCTTCACATGAGGTGGCCAGTAGCTCCTATACTTATAAATTTAGACAATAGTATAGTAGTCAGTGTTTTATAGAAATATATGTAAAGCAAAATGGTGGTGTTACATTTTTTCAAAAATGTTCAAATTGCAGGCTTATATAATTAATTGAAGCTCAGAATAATTCAATTTTGTGATTTTATAGTAAAATTACAAGTTCTCATATTGTAAAATTTGATGATCTCAGTATTTTTGCCCTTAAATTCAGCTAATTAAGGAAGACTTGCTTAAAAGTTGAAGTAATGATGTTTTATAGGGTATAATGATATATATATTACTCAAAAGTAATGTGGGAAAATATGAAATGAAATTTTGGCCATAGATGTAAGTATTGAATCTTTCAATAGTTTCTGGTTTTGTCTTCAAGAATTGTTCCTTGAAAGCAAAATAAAAATTATATATGTTTAGCTAGTAGTTAATTTTAATGATTATTGTAAAAAAGAAGATAAAATGTGCTTCAGTTTTCAATGAAATATATGTGAAATCTAGTTATGTCAGAGGCTCAGATGCTTCCTGCATCTGAGCTACTCCCTTGAGACCATTAGGTTCTCTACCTAAAACAGAATATAAAAAATAAAATACAGTTGAATGGGAAGAAATCTAAGTTCACTTTTGGATGTATTTAAGAAAAAAATGGTTCATCTGAAACCAAAACAATATTAATACCTTCCCTCCCCTTTTTGGTTACTTTGTAAATGTATTTTATGTTCTATTTCCCTGCCTCTCATCCCTAATGACCTCAGTTTTCTGATTGGGCCTCTTTGACCTGCACAGAAAACTGCTTAAGCATTCAGTGAGTTTTTTATAAAATTCTGTGGTCATTTAATTTGCTGTGGGAGGTCGTTTTGGGAGCTTTGTTTTGTTCTCTAACTCCAAGTCCTAATTTTTATTTTTCCTCCTGTCAGTAGTATTTTAAAGATAATTTAAATATTTCCCACTCTGTTTTCATAATTACTCTTGTCATAATTTTGTTTTGATATTGGATCACTTTTAGAAATGTAGAATTCCAATTAAGTTATCTGATTAACTGCATTCTTAAGCTGTTAATCTTCCTTTTTCCATTTAAAATATTTAAGCACTTGTTATCAAGCCTTATCTCTCTGGTGTGTGTGGTTTATCCAACCCAGATGTATAGAAACATAATAGAAAGAAATAGTCTTACCTGAAAGCTTTGGTCAGCTGTGTTGTTTGGCTGTTATCATGGTACCTGAGAAGGAGGCTTTTCCACGGATAATGTTCACCTGAATGCAGTGAATTTTCTAGTAATGAAAGTTTCTTATTATTCTATTTTCTATCAGTGATGTTTGGCCTTGATAATCCAGAATTGTTAATGAAATAAATAGATTTCTCAAGTTGCTCTATTTTGCTTGCATTATGTAATGTAGTCACATAAAAGCATACAAGCTAATAACCCCCTTAAAACTTGTTTCCTGTAAGTGAATCCTCTAGCATTAATGTATTAGGAAATATCTGTCTCCTCATAAAAGTCTCAAAATAATTTGTCCTAGCATAAAATTTTAATAAAACTTCCCTTCTTATCTATTTAGCTCTGCTAGGCAATTATGGACTTCTCTGAACACCATCTGCTCTAGAGGCCGTAAAGAAACATACTTCCCCCTTTCAATTGATCTTTAGCAATGCACACTTGTTAATTCTATTTGTTTTTGAAAAAAATGTAAGAAGGAAAGACTAATCTCCTTTGGGTGACTTTCTTTCCTTTGGAAAAAGGACGCCTCTGTGGTTCCAGCCCCTTGTGGAGGAGAGGTCTTTTCTTGGAATGCACACTACATACAGCTGGGTGTATGCACTTGGAATCCCTTCTGTAATTTCTCATTTCCTCTTCCTTCTAGCTTCCTAGGTTGGCTTTCATGGTTCACATGAAGTTTGCCCCCTGTTTTTGTGGTGATAATCTTGTTGCTTGAGGAGCTCCTCCACCATCTCAGCGCTGTGTACACTCCCTCCGCGACAGAGTGCACACCACAGTGCCTCTGATACTGACTGTTTCTCGGTTTTGGCATCAATTTGCTTTTTACAGTCTGAATGATGGTGTCACCTCTTCTGTTTTCCCACCACAGTCACAGTTGTCCTAATAACACCCTTGCTATTCCCCTCCCCTTTCCTGCTCCTAAGAGGCAACACTTCTTTCTTAGCTAAGCATAATGGTATCTTGGAAATGCGTGTGTGTGTGTGTGTGTGTGTGTGTGTGTGGTTGTTTGTGCTTGGTCGCTCAGTCGTGTCTGACTCTTTTTCGACCCCATGGGCTATAGTCCACCAGGCTCTTCTGTCCATGGAATTTTTCAGGCAAGAATACTGGAGTAGGTTGCCATCCCCTCCTCCAGGGGATTTTCCCACCCAGGGATTGAACCTCTTATGTCTCCTGCATTGGCAGGCATATTCTTTACCACTGTGCCAGCAAAATACGTGCAATAATCCTCAAACGCCACTAATTTTTCCTAGTATATCCTCTGAAGTGGTAACCGAATAGTTTCTTCTATAGGGGATGGAATGTTCAGTGCTGCAGTAATTTTTAATGTGGACCACATATGTCCTACCTGAGGAAAACCCAGAAGGAAAGAAAAGTGGCCCAAACTATATCAAAATAGAATCAGGAAAAATAGTAGTATGATGACAAAAATTTATATTCTTTTTTACCCATGTGTCAGTATAGTTGAGAAAAAGGGTCGGGAAATATAGAGGGAAAATGAGATAACACTGAAAAAATATTGAATATGTGTAATAAATATTATTTTTTTAAAAGAGCTGATAATGCTTTATTTATTCTCTCACCTTTGTGGTAGCCCCTGCTCTTCTGAATCCTCAGGGAAATTTCTTTTGCAGTTTGCCTTTAGTTAAACCTGTTGGGAAAAACTGAATTAAAGTAACTGGCAGCTTCAAGAGGTTCACTACCTGTTAATCTTTAATTTTAAAACCTTGTCAGTGTTAACGAAATATGGAGTCAGTCCTTTTGGAGTCAACTTTTTGTTTTAAGGACTGATTTTCTCATGCAAGGTTGATGTGGCATGGGTGACATTAATTTAATGCTGAGAGCTCTGCTTCTATCAGAACCACTTTGCCCCTCATAGTCTCTAAATTATTTATGTGTGTGCAAATTTCCCATAATACAAATCCTATGAAGTGGAGTAATATTAATGTTAATTGTCTTTTATTTTGTCTCTTCCTTTCTCTTTGCTAGCCTTCGATATTCCCTCTTTGGCATTGGATTTTATTGCTTGGATACTTAATTTGGAAAGCTGATCTTAAATTCTGCCTGTTTTAATTTGGTAAATGGATAGACCTTTTCATTGCTTTCATACCGTCTGAGTTTGAAGAATTGGGTTTGTGTAAGCCAAAGCTGCCTGGATGTTTACAATCCTATTCAATAAGCAAAGTTTGCTCTGTTTAATTATAGTGCCATGGAAACTAAGTATTTCCCAGTATTCGGTCTACTGTATGAGCCTTTTTGAGCCACATTATAGGTATAGTATCTACTTCCCTGGTGGCTCAGATGGTAAAGCATGTGTCTACAATGCGGGAGACCTGGGTTCGATCCCTCTGTCGGGAAGATTCCCTGGAAAAGGAAATGGCAACCCACTCCAGTACTCTTGCCTAGAAAATCCCATGGACGGAGGAGCCTGGTGCAGGCTATTGTCCATGGGGGAGCAAAGAGTCGGACACGACTGAGCGACTTCACTTTCTTTCATTTTATAGGTATAGTAGGATTCCCTGGTGGCTCAGACAGTAAAGAATCTGCCTGCAATGCAGGAGACCTGTGTTCAATCCCTGGGTCAAGAAGATCCACTGGAGAAGGGAATGGATACCCACTCCAATCTTCTTCCCTGGAGAATTCCATGGACAGAAGAGCCTGACAGGCTACAGTCCGTGGTGTCACAAAGAGCTGGACATGACTGAGTGACTAACACCTGTCTCCTGTCATGGGTATAGTAAGGCTGATAATAACAATACTGATTTATTTAGGTTTGGTTCCTTGGCATGAGTAGTAATACTAAGTATTTTAAGTAGTAAAGAAAGGAAAAATCAAATATGCTGAATTCATTTGATAAGATTTACTTTTATTATTTCTATAAAGCATAGGATCAGAAGAAATGCAAAAGAAGGAGTGATGCCTTATCTATAGAGATTAAGGGGATAGAATACATAATTCTCTTACCAATGATTTGTGAAAGTGTATGTACTGTGAAAAATCTAGGGGCTTTTTGTTCTTGTTGTTGACTACATTTAAGATGCAAAGAGATATAAAGGGATACTTTTATTGTATATCATCTGCTAGTCTGTATGATGGTTCATATTATTTGTATTCAAAGATGACAGTATTGACAAAATGCCCTTAAGTTTGAAATTTCTGAAAAACACTGTGGTGACTTTTGTGATTTCTAATCTTATGCTGTCACAAAGTGCTGGTAATTTTCTCTGTCCACATTTTGTAGAGTATATTGCTCCTCTGATGAATCCTCATTTTAGAGATGAGAAAATTGAGAGTCAGAGACTGAGCAGTGTAACATATTGCTTAAAAGCCTGGACTCTGGAACAAGGGACTTCCCTGGTGGCTCAGACGTTAAAACATCTGCCTACAACGTGGGACACCCGGGTTCAATCCCTGGGTTGGGAAGATCTCCTGGAGAAGGAAACGGCAATCCACTCCAGTATTCTTGCCTGGAAAATCCCATGGATGGAGGAGCCTGGTAGGCTGCAGTCCATGGGGTTGCAAAGAGTCGGACACGACTGAGCGATTTCACTTTCTGGAACAAGACCACCTGGTTTCAAATCCTGGCATTGCTAATTACCATCTGAGTGACTTTAGTCAAGTGGACTTATTGGTTGAGTTAGAGCGTGCGTGCACACACATACAGTATATATATCTATAAATATAAAGTACTTTGTAACATTGCCTGGTACATAATATGCTGCTAAAAGCGTTACTTATTATTGTTGCTGTCATTTTTATTATGATCTATGTGACCACATAGATTGTCCTTGTCAGTGCTGGATCAGAGTTTTTATCTATTGTCCATATGCTACTGCCATGACTTATATGCCCTAGAATGCTATGTTGTACTATAGCCTGCTTCTATCTATAGTTAAAAGACATGCAGAAAAATGATCCATGCTATAGCATAGAGGGTTACTTGTATGCCAACTGGTAACTGGTACAGAAAAAACCAAGTCCCAAACTAAAGACTATTTAGTTCATATTCATTATTATATATACATATATATATGTGAATGAAGAGAGAGAGGCAGAGAGAGACACGTTCACATGCATACTTTTTTCCCTCATTTTTTTCTCATTTCTCATTTGTCCCTTTGTTAAACCTTATGCCATCCCTCATGCCATCTAGGCTCATGTTTCTTAGCTTTATATCTTGCATTGTTAACTGTATAAATGTCTTTTCCTATACAAAATGCTGTAGCAAGTTTTCTTTTTTCACTTGTTCATGACCCCATATAATGTCATACAGATTGGGGTTTAGCTGTGTATTTCTCTGAGTACAAGTTGCAGAAAACTCTGATGCAAATTGACTGAAAATAAAGAGAAAATGTATGGTATCACAGGGTAAGTGCTTCACGGACAGGGCAACTCAGGGACCAGTGTGCCAGAGTCTCACCTCTGCTTCTCTTTGCTTCTTTTTTTCTACCCTCCTTTGTTTATTGGCTTGGTCTTCAAGATGATAGCAACATAATTATAACAATTCCAGGCATTACATTTAGATAAAGTGCACCCAGAGGAATAAAGGAAACATCAGCTGGTCTGTATTTCTAGAGCATTCTTAAGGGCAAGAAAATCTCGCCCAAGTGTCTTCTCACATATTTCCTCATTTCTCTTTGGCCAGATTTTTGTTACATCTCATCATTTACCTTGTCATTGGCAAGGGCAATTGGCTTACCATGTTTGGCAAAGAATAATAATTTAGGTGGAACAGAAAATGGAAAATTTTTTTCTGTAAGAGGCCAGATAGTAAATATTTTTGTTTTGCAGGTCACGTGAAATTTTTTGCAGCCATTGAACTCTATCTCTGCATATAAACAGTATGCAAATGAACCACAATGGCTATATTCCAATACAACCATGTTTATTGACATTGAAATTTGAATTTCATATAATTTTCATGTCATTGAATATTCTTCTTTTTAATGTTTTCCCCAGCTAATCTTATCTCCCAGGCTGTACAATATTGTACATCTATAACATATATAATGTTGTACATCAACTGCTGCTACTGAGTCACTTCAGTCGTGTCCAACTCTGTATGACCCCATAGATGGAAGGAAGCCCACCAGGCTCCTCCATCCCTGGGATTCTCCAGGCAAGAACACTGGAGTGGGTTGCCATTTCCTTCTCCAATGCATGAAATGAAAAGTGAAAGGAAGTCGCTCAGTTGTGTCCGACTCTTAGCGACCCCATGGACTGCAGCCTACCAGGCTCCTCCGTCCAAGGGATTTTCCAGGCAAGAGTACTGGAGTGGGGTGCCATTGCCTTCTCTGTACATCAACTATACATCAATAAAAAATAAAAAGGTGATATTTGAAAAAAAAAATGAATGGCAGATGAATTTAAACTATGGGACATAGTTTTTCAATACAAATGAACCCTCAGGACCACTACAAGCTATTTTGACTAAGGAAATTCTAATCTTGATATTTAAACAAGTTCCATCTTGATATTTACACATGTTCTAGTAACTTCATTTTCTACAGCATTTAGACATATAAAGAATATTCAGTTTTCTTCTCTGAATCCAATTTTGGGGAAAAAAAAACTCCATTGGATTTTTTTTATTATTATCATTATCTTTGTTTTGGGAGTTTTTTTTTTTTAAATTGAGGTATATGTTTTAGGTATATGGAAAAGTGATTGAGTTATATATATATATACACACACACACACGTATATGTGTGTGTGTGTATATATATATACGTTTTCATTATAGGTTGTTACATGATACATAATATACAATTTCCTGTGCTATACAGTAGTTTCTAGTTGTTTGTCTGTTTATCTAGTGTGACTCCACAAGATTTTATTTATATTTTTCATCTCCTGCTTTTGTAATTAGGGATACACACACATCATTGCAAATTGTGTAAGAAGCATATAGAAAAAGTATGACACTATGAAAGGCAAATCTTGGGACTTAATTCATACAGAAATTCAGAAGGCCTTTTGTAAAAAAGGACCATTTAAAATCAGAAGGATGAGTATGCACTGTGTGTGTGTTGGGCACAGCAAATATTAAGACCTCTGAGCCTGAAAGAGCTTAGGCTTTAAATGCCAGTTTATCAAAATCATTGTGTTCAATGAGTGGGAGACAAATGAGAGATACGACTCTTGGATTCATTGAACAAAACGTTAAGTTCCAGGTACTTGGCTAGATACTTGAGATATGAACATAATAATACAGTCTTTCTCAATAACTTTACAATTCAGTGAGGGGTGATAAATTACAGTATAATGCGCTGGATACCATGTTGAGTTCTGTAGAAAGTCCTGGGGATCCACTGAGTAGAGGAAAATTTCTCTCCTTTGAGGGATTCAGTGAAGCCTCCCAAAGGAAGTCATATTTAATACATCAGAACTTTATTTGCTGTAAGGTCTTCTTGAATACTAGCAGCTGGTTCCTTTGACTTCATTATTGAGTCCCTTAGGAGCGAGTCTATATTTTTATCTTGTTATTTGCAATTGGTCACGCATTGCTTTGTACCTATTCTTTTGTCCTTTTCCCCCTCACTTGTATCTGGGTTTTTATTAGATAATGAGGGTCTAGAGAGTTAAGAATTCTCTCTTGATTGGATATAGAGGGAGGATATTCGGAAATGGAGAGGAAGACTTACTTCAATAATTAGATGAAAATATGGAATTAATGAAAAGTAAAACTGATGTATAAGCAAAAGAATAGAAGAGTGAATCTCAGTTGGCTAATACTGATTTAATGATGAAGTCAGATCAAAATTGTTATGCAGCCAGTTATATGTTATTGCTGGGTTGGTGTACTTATCATAAAGAATCATTAAAGGGTAGTGAAAAGTATGTGCAAAAAGCAATTACAGTGAAAGAGGTAATTTGAAATTAAAATAACAGTAACAGTATCCTAAGAAATGTCTTGCAGGAAAATTGGAAAGGAATATAGAAGGAGTGGTCAAACAGTTACCATCTGTCTATTAAAGAGGCATAATTTTGCCAAGAAAAGAACAAACAGGTGTTTAGTTATTGCAATGAATTGTTGATTGAGAGCTAAACGTATGCTGATTGACACTGTTTGATTGCCCCAATTATTATAATGGCCAATATTGCTGTATTCTGAGCAATTATGCATGGCCAGGAAAATGGATGTTTAAACAGCTACACATGAGAAACTTAGAATAAAATAAAATACTCAAAAAATGGGTATGCTTAATGCTACACAAAGCAACTGCACTCTGAAATGTTGGAAAAGAAGTAATTTTATTAGCATACAGGCTATGAAGAATTTTTCACACTTTTTACGGAATAAATAAAAATATTAGCTCTAAATATTTTGAGAGATGTTTGGATAACTGAAAAATGATCCTAAAATTTTAGGTAATTAATTACAACATTAAAAGTAAAGCACAACAACAAGTGGGATCAATAAGTAGATAGATATGATAATATTTACATTATGATAGTAATTTCATTACATACATTCACAAAATAAATTAGGGAAAGTATTTTTTTTTACTTTAGATAAAAAACATGCTTGCAAAAATAAATTTGTAGGCAGTATTATACTTTATACTACTTTCCTTTTAACTTCATATCACATTCTCTGAATTATGGTGGGAGACTAAGTATAAATTTGACTTTTGCTTAGTCTATAACTGTAATTTTTATATAAATTATAAATTTGAATTTTGCTAGGAGATCCAACCAGTCCATTCTAAAGGAGATCAGTCCTGGGTGTTCATTGGAAGGACTGATGCTAAAGCTGAAACTGCAATACTTTGGCCACCTCATGCAAAGAGTTGACTCATTGGAAAAGACCCTGATGCTGGGAGGGTTTGGGGGCAGGAGGAGAAGGGGTTGACAGAGAATGAGATGGCTGGATGGCATCACCAACTCGATGGACATGAGTTTGAGTGAACTCCGGGAGTTGGTGATGGACAGGGAGGCCTGGCGTGCTGTGATTCATGGGGTCGCAAAGAGTTGGACACGACTGAGCGACTGAACTGAACTGAAGTATAAATTTGATGTTTGCGAAGGAAATGGCAACCCACTCCAGTACTCTTGCCTGGAAAATCCCATGGACGGAGGAGCCTGGTAGGCTGCAGTCCATGGGATCGCTAGGAGTCTGACACGACTGAGCGACTTCGCTTTCACTTTCATGCATTGGAGAAGGAAATGGCAACCCACTCCAGTGTTCTTGCCTGGAGAATCCCAGAGAAGGGGGAGCCTGGTGGGCTGCTGTCTATGGGGTCGCACAGAGTTGGACACAACTGAAGTGACTTAGCAGCAGCAGCAGCAGCAGCAAGTATAAGTTTGACTTTTGCTTAGTCTATAACTGTAACTTTTATATAAATTATAATTTTCAAATATCCTTTGAAAAATAATATCAGTAGGGATAATTAGTTTCAAAGTTTAGGTTGTCTAATGGCAACTATTCTGGACTAATTTCTGGGAGTAGACTTTTGGGAGTGACTTCAATTCTGGTCTTTCTTTGCTTACTCTTGAATTTGTCATCCACATGCTAGCAAAAACTGACTTTAATTAAGAAAGGACCTGGTAAGATTCCAAAATTTACTTCTGTTTTTGCTCATGTTTTTTAAAAACTGGGCTGACCCTAGGAGATGTTTAGTATTAAACACTATTTAAAATATCTGCTTTCCACTTTGAACCTTTACAACCTTAGTTTTTGCTTTGGTTGCCTCCAAGTTTTGAATGATTGAATAAAGCTTCAACACTCATCTGTGTGCATGTTTTTCTTTGAACATTAGTTTTCAGCTACTTTGGATAAATATCAAGGAGAGCAGTTGCTGGATCCCATGGTAAGAGTTTGTTTAGTTTTACAAGAAACTACTAAAAGAAACTAAACTGTCTTCCAATAACATTTTGCATTCCCGTTACCAGTATATGAGAGTTCTTGTTGCTCTACAACCTCTCCACATTATCAGTGTTCTGGATCTGGGCCACTCTAGTTTAAGTGCGCAGTGGTATCTCATTGTTGTAATTTGCTTTTCCCTAACAACATATGATGTGAAGCATCTTCTCAGGTATATATTTGACCTCTACATATCTTCTTTAATGAAGTGTCTGTTCAGGTTTTTGGCCCATTTTAATTTATTTATTTATTTTTTTAATAGCCAAAGCAGATTTCACCATTAATGACCTCAGTCTTTTTCTATTTTTAAATCAGACTGTTTTCTTGTTGTTGAGATTTATGAGTTCTTTGTATATTTTGGATAACAATCCTTTATCAAGATTTTTTCTTTTGCAAATAAATTCTCCAGATCTGTGGCTTATCTTGTAATTCTCTTGACATTTTCATTTGCAGAGTGAAAGTTTTAAGTTTTAATGAAGTCTAGCTGTCAGTCATTTCTTTCATAAATCTTTGGTGTTATATCTAAAAAGCCATCACCATATCCAGGGTCATCAGGGTTTCCCCTCTGTTGTTTTATAGGCGTTTTACAGCTTTGTGTTTTGCATTTAGTTCTGTGATCCATTTTGTACTGATCTTTCTAACGGGTTGAGATTTATTTTTTTACTCATCCAGTTGTTCCAGCAGCATTCATTAAAGAGACTGTCTTTGATTCATTCTATTGCCTTTGCTCCTTTTTCAGAGATCAAGTGACTATATTTATGGGGAGTGTCTTTCTGGGGTCTCTGTTCTATTCCATTGATCTATTTGTCTATTCTTGTGGCCAGTATCACATTCTCTTGATTATTGTAGCTTAATAGTAAATTTTAAAGTTGGGTAGAACCAGTCCTTTATCTTTACTGTCTTCCAAACCATGTCCAGTGTCTTCTCAATAGCAACAGTTGAAACCAAAAGAGAGTGAAATGATATTTTCAATATAAAGAAGGTAAAGGGTTCCTGACTTGGAATTCTATTCTTAATAAGAATGATTTCATGAATGAAGTAAAAATCTTTCAGAAATATAAAAAGCTGAAAAATGAAGTACATAGTGAGTAAATCTAAATGAATAGTGATCAAATAATGCAATAATTATCATCATTTTAATAAGGTCTTATTTAAGAATATATAGAATGTTTAAAGTATGGCCATAACAGTATAGCAGAGAGTAAAATGTGCTAAAATGTGTTACTGAGTGAGTGAAAGGGAAAATACAATGAAAAAAACAATTTAAAATAATTTATAAAACAGGGCAAAAAAGAAACAGCATAGGCAGAGGAAAAAAGCACAAAATAAAATAGTAGATTTAAAAATGAATTGCACTAAATGTAAATGGGCTAAATCAGTTCAGTTCAGTTCAGTTCAGTCGCTCAGTCGTGTCCGACTCTCCGTGACCCCATGAATCACAGCACGCCAGGCCTCCCTGTCCATCACCAACTCCCGGAGTTCACTCAAACTCATGTCCACAGAGTCGGTGATGCCATCCAGCCATCTCATTCTCGGTCGTCCCCTTCTCCTCCCGCCCCCAACCCTTCCCAGCATCAGAGTCTTTTCCAGTGAGTCAACTCTTTGCATGAGGTGGCCAAAGTATTGGAGTTTCAGCTTTAGCATCAGTCCTTCCAATGAACACCCAGGATCCATCTCCCTTGGAATGGACTGGTTGGATCTCCTTGCAGTACAAGGGACTCTCAAGAGTCTTCTCCATCACCACAGTTCAAAAGCATCAATTCTTCGGCGATTAGCTTTCTTCACAGAATCCAGTTTAAAAAGATATTTTGAAACTGAATTAATGAAATCCAGCTCTCTACTGTTTAAAAGATGCATATCTAAATCATAAAGATGCAGAAAGGGTAAAAGTGAAAGAATAGTAAAAGATAGCCCATGGAAAAGAAGACTAGTTTCTCCTGATTAATATCAGATAATGTGACATTAAGGCAAAGATAACTACCAGAGTTACTTCATAATAATAACATTGCAAATCACAGGGAAGACATAGAAATTTAAATTAGTATATACCTAATAATATTCTAAGGGAGATCAATCCTGGGTGTTCATTGGAAGGACTGATGCTAAAGCTGAAACTGCAATACTTTGGCCACCTCATGCGACGAGCTGACTCACTGGAAAAGACTCTGATGCTGGGAAAGGTTGGGGACAGAGAATGAGATGGCTGGATGGCATCACCGACTCTATGGACATGAGTTTGAGTGAACTCCGGGAGTTGGTGATGGACAGGGAGGCCTGGCGTGCTGTGATTCATGGGGTCGCGGAGAGTCGAACACGACTGAGCGACTGAACTGAAATGAACTGAACTGAATAATATGGTGGTGGTGGTTTAGTCACTCAATTGTGACTGATTCTTGGGACCCCATGAACTGTAGCCCACCAGGCTCCTCTGTCCATGGAATTTCATATAGCCTCGATATATATGAAACAAAATTGACAGAACTACATGGAACAATAGATGAATTCAGTCAGAGTACTATATTGCAGGAATTGACAGAATACAAGTATACAAAAAAATCATTAAGAATACAGAGCACTTGAATGTGATTAACAGTTCACACCTAATGAACCTGTATATAGAACATTATGTTCCCAAAGTACACTTTATGTATTCTTTTATGTATCCAAGCAACATTTACAAATATTGATTATACTGGATGATAAAGCTCAACTCAATACATTTTAAATAATTAGATTATATGGGATATACTCTTTGACCACAATGCAAATAAGCTAGAAATCAATAACAATAGGTAAATAAAAAATTCTGTGCTAGAATTCCTTGTTTCTCCAATAAGCCATGCTAATTTCTCCCTCTTCCTGGAACCTTTTTCTTGTCATTTTCCCTTACCTTAGCTCCTCTAAACCTTCGGTCTCAGAGAACATTTCATCGCCTCAGAGAGGTATTCCCTGATCAACCCAAAGTATTCAATAGTATTCCCTAACCAAATCCAAAATAGCTTATTAGTTATTTAGTGCCTGATTCTTATTTGTTTTCTTTACTTAGTGTTAACCTGCAATGATTGCACATTTGCCTGATTATTTGTTCTTGAATCCTCCTCTTTATTGCATATTTTGTGAGGGCAAAGTCCATATCTTTCTGTTCACTTCTGTGTTTCCAGCGCTGAGCAGTGTCTGTGTACAGTGGCCACTATTGGGAGGATGAGAATTAATATTTCCATAATGTTCTTCTTAATAAATGGTGGTGAGGAGAAGTGCACCAATACAGATGATAGTATCTTCAAAGGCATGAAAAATTGTGGGACGTCCGTTCACTTCTTAATTGCAGAGGCTTTGGGGGAATGTAATCAAATTTTGACATATTATTATGAGAAGTGTTAAGTTTGAGGGTAATTTAATTCTTAATTTCCAGACTTAATGTGTTTAACATTTTAACCTCAGTGTTTCATTTAGCATAGCTGTAGAAAATTTTACTTAATTGGCCCCCTAAGGGGGAAAATTGTCTGAAAATAGGAAACAGTGAAATATTTCAACAAATATTTTGTCTCAAAATACAAGTCCAACTGTATTTAACGAGGCTCAATCTCCAGTTTCACAGCATGCATAAATTCTCTCTTTCTCTCTCCCCCTGGCATCTCTTCCCTCACTTGTCCTCCACCTCCATTATTTTTTTTTTGAAGTTATAAGTAAGTGATTTAGACGTTAAGAAGCTACTGGAAACAGTTCTTTAGGTTTATAATGTTATGATTAACTATAGCATAGGAGTAAAATAATTTTGGCCAGACTTCCTGTAAGTCACTCTTGTATTATCTAGGATGGAGGTGCATATTAAAAGATCCCTGAATTTGTGATTCTCAACACTGGCTGTCCAGTGGAATCAACTGAATGCTCTAAAAATACTGATGTCCAGGCCCCTCCTCAAGAGACTGTGATTTAGCTGGTCTGAGTGTCACATGCTGGTATTTTCGACAATCTCCCTAATTGATTCTTATGTACAAGCAGGGTTGATAATCAGTGATCTACAACTTCATGTTCCAAAGTGTGATCACTAGACTGGATCAGTATCACTGGGGAGCTGGTGAGACATGCCAAATCTCAGCCCCACTCCAGATCTACCTAATCAGGATCTTCATTTATATAAGATCTCTAGGTGATTTGAGAAGGACTCATCTGTGATTTTCATTGGTGCTATAAAAAAAAAAGTTAAATATCAACAGCACTTGAGGCTAAGCCTATGCACTTATGCTGCCATGACAGCATAAGTTAGATTTGCATGCTAACCAAGAGGTAGACTTTTTCCTCAAACCTGTTTATGGCAACTGTATTTGTACAGTAAGTCTAATATTATGGAATACTGTAAATACATATACATGCATAATATGCAAATCAATGAAATATGAATGTGAAACAAATACATTTTCTTTTAATAAAAGTTCAATGTTTTGGAAAAAAATGGTAAACTCAAACTGCTAAAAAATGTACTCTTGAATTACATATCAGTAAGACAACTGTGGAGAAGGCAATGGCAAGCTACTCCAGTACTCTTGCCTGGAAAATCCCATAGATGGAGGATCTTGGTAGGCTGCAATCCATGGGGTCGCTAAGAGTCGGACACGACTGAGCAACTTCACTTTCACTTTTACACATTGGAGAAGGAAATGGCAGTCCACTCCAGTGTTCTTGCCTGGAGAATCCCAGGGAGCCTGGTGGGCTGCTGTCTCTGGGGTCTCACAGAGTTGGACACGATTGAAGCGACTTAGCAGCAGCAGCAGCAGCAAGACAGCTGTAAAATACAAAAGAAAACATAAGAATAATCCCTCTTCAGATTGCTTTATGAGTTACCCTTAAAGCAATCAAAAACTTAGAAATTGTAGGCAACACGTTATAAATTTTATTTGTATAATCAAGATTACAATGAAGCACAATCAATGAATCTATATTGAAGAAAAGTGTTCTACTTCAAAACCCTGAATGCATAAGGGTGTGTTTTTAAGTAAAATGTTCAAGGTACTTATTTATTATGGTCTCTGATTTCTCACTTTAACTGGTTTTTTTCAAACAATGGACCAAATATCTATCCGGATAACATGGAATAAATGGCCTTCTACTGAATATCTATGTGACTGTCTCTGTTTGAATGTTAATTGTATTTTTCTCTTTTTCTAGTTCTTTTTCCTCTGCAGAGTAAAGTAGTTTTCAAGCTTAGCTGTATATGGACAGCTTTAAAAAATAAAGAAGCCCAGGTCCTACCTTCTGAGATTCTTATTACTATGCAGCTGGGTGTAAAGCTTTAAATGTTCTTCAAGTGATTTTAATATGTATCAGATTGAGAACTGTTGGCCCAGTAGATTTGGACCATATAAATTGGTTATAATCAACTGTTCATAAATCAATTCCAACTTACAGATCCAGGTCCTCAGTATATTATTATTATTATTCTCTTCTGGTCTCTGACTGTATCATGAGTACTCTTTCTCTGATATAAATCACATTAAAGCGATTTTCCTGCAGCGGTCATTTTCAAATGTTCCTCCTCTGGAAACCATTTTCAGTTTCACTCTCAAAAGATGCTTTTCTTCCTCTGAGTTGTGTGAAGTTCCTTGTGTGTGTGCTCCTCTGTTTTGCATGCTAGGCTGAATGCTTCTTGAAGGCAGGAAGTCACCGTCAAAGGACAGCGCCTGGCAGACAGAAGGCTATCATGAATGCATCCCATTTCCATGTGTTGCCACTTTTGCTGCAAGTTTTTATGAAATTATTTTGCTTCTCCTGTTTAACCTGTTGTTGCTTTCTGCTTTCCTTCCTCCTGCTCCATTTCACTTTATAATTTTTCTGACCCCTGCTGCTTCCTCTCCGCTCTCCTCCCTCCTCATCGTGATGGCCCTCTGTATATCTTATTCTACACACATCCAGCTCCCCTTAACCTTCTGCTGCTTCTCTTCCTTTGGCTCATATGCTCTGTATAATAGAACGTGTTATTAATATACCCCTCAAGAAACAGCATTTAAAATACATCCTTCCAAGAGAACTATCCTCCCAACTCCCCACCATGCTTTATTCTTTATTTCGCCAGTACACATAGGCCTTAAAATTGCAGTCACGATCCTTTGGTGAGCTCTAGTGTGTGATTTATAATGAAAAGAATCATGCTTTACAATTCACAAAGTATTCAATATCTTTGTCCATAGAATAATGAAACAACATATGTTAAAAGGTGCAGGTCATTTTGGAAGTATGTTCCTCAAAGTTAAACTAAAGATTAAGTATTTAAATTTTGACTGAGGTCACTGGATTCTTAGTGGTAAGAAAAGATACCCAGAAGTATTTTCAGATGAATTCTAGTCCTGGCTTTGAAACTGGAAGATTCAAATATGAACTTTTCCTTAGTGTATTATGTATTATGTTTTCTTTGTAAAAGCTGTCACGTCCTGTATGTTCATGTTGTCACTTTAATAGTATTCATGTATTAACATGAATATGTTTTTCTCCAAATCCTTACCTTTATTCATGAAACTTATTTTTGTTGTCTCTAGGAGAGTAAGTGGATTGATTACATTGTCTTTTTAAAAAGAATCCATTCTATGGTATATAAGGTCAGATCAAGAAAAGGTCAGGGATGGAAAGGTAGCTAAATGAAAAGAATTTCAGGATTTATCATAGTTACAATTTAATTGTGTAGAATTAAATTAAGGACAAAGGTACTGAATTCTTTCCAGCTATAGGCTTGGCATTTTTTGCTATGATCTTCTAAATATCCAGTTCTTGCTTTCCCAGTATCTGGCCTTTTAATCCAAAGGTTGGTCTGGTTAGGGTGTTAGAATTTTTGCTTCTGTTCTGTTTTGGAAGTTATTTTTATCCTCCTTTGTCTCTTCACTCCTCACTATTGCTAGGTTTGTGGTGTTTCAGGGCCTGTTCTCCTTTTGGAAGAATTGGCTACTGACCTAAATTAAGGCCCCCTACAAGAAGTACTCTTTGGTCCTGTAGAAACCCAAGGACATGAAATATATAGGCTAAGAAAGGAGGATGGCACATCCACTCTTATGCTCTCATTTCCTAAACTCTAATATTAGTTTTGCAAACAACTAAATTCCCAAACAATTAATGAGATTTAGTTAAAGGAAGAAATCATGTATAATTAATGAATTTGTAAATTATTTAAACAGTCTGAAATTCTGATCATTTAAATATCATTGGCTCATAAAATTTGGTTTTATGGAGAGGAAAGAAAAAGTTTTATCATCAAATTATTCAAGCAGACTTGCATTGTATATGTTGCCTTGTATTATTCTTACTGCCTGACAGTGGCCAGATACTTTTTCAGTGAAAATACAAATCTCTTCCCATTTCAAGTATTCCATCCTTGCTCCAATGGAACATAAGCTTCCATTTTATGGAAAAGGCAGAATATTTCTGTGAGACCCAATTTGTAGAACTTTTACTAGAAGAGGCAAAATTAAAGGATAAGGCCAAATATAAAGGGGCCCATGAAGATCAGAGAGGAGCAATTTTCTTGTTTTCAGACTTTTCATCTAATAGGAAGCTGGAAGAACCACTTGCAAAAAAATCAAAACTTTCAGAGTTTATTATCCGATGCCAGTGCTGGGTGCCAAAGACAAGTTAAGACACTGTCTCCCTGTCTCATGTAGATAAGATAAAAACTCTACAACTAACTAGAGGAAAGGAAAAATGGGTTCAGGGCCATAAAAGAGATTTAAGCATCATAGAAGAGGGAAAATTAATTTAAAGCACTTAGTGCTGAAAACTTTTATTACAACCATATTGTTAAAAACTGACTCCAAATTAATCCAGATTTCAGAAAAGATTCTGGGCTGGATAAATGCAGCATGGCTGATTAGGGTCTTTTAAGAATGTTGAAACACTCGCAGATATTTTTGTTTGACTCCACACAGTCTTAGCCTGTTTCAAGAATACATTTATTATGTATTCTTTTTTTTAAAGTTCTAATGAAAGTATAAATATACATAGTTACATTTAATGAGATATTTTTTAATCCAACCATTTTGATTTGTATATTGCTAACCAGTCCATTCTAAAGGAGATCAATCCTGGGTGTTCGCTGGAAGGACTGATGCTAAAGCTGAAACTCCAATACTTTGGCCACCTCATGCAAAGAGTTGACTCACTGGAAAAGATTCTGATGCTGGGAAGGATTGGGGGCAGGAGGAGAAGGGGACGACCGAGAATGAGATGGCTGGATGGCATCACCGACTCCATGGACGTGAGTTTGAGTGAACTCCAGGAGTTGGTGATGGACAGGGAGGCCTGGCGTGCTCTGATTCATGGGGTCGCAAAGAGTCAGTCACGACTGAGCGACTGAACTGAACTGAACTGAACACATAACTATCATGTTGACTCAAAATGAAATAACTGCCATTGTACATGGGGTTTTTAAAAGCCCTCCCAGAAGAAATCAAGATTTCAGAAAACACCATATGAAAGCCACTACTTTATACAATTATGTCCTTAAGGGACAGCTTAATCTAAAGATCACTGGTACCTACTGTTTTCAAAGAGAATTTTAAAGAAATCATAAATCCCATTTTTCTTTAAGTGAATTATACTGGTTTTCTCCTTGATATCTACAACTTTTAGTTTTGTGTTGTACCATTTTTAAAGGTGTTTATATCAATAGGGAAGTTTAGAGTAGACTTAACGTGTTTTCAATTCAGTAATGAACAGGAAAAGCTAAATATGTAATGAGTGAGGAAATGTTTAGAAGGAAATATGTCTTTTAACTTTTATATTCTAAAATATTGTTAGACTTGGGTAATTCTTTCTACAAAGCTTTGCAGAAGTTGATTTAAATCTCATTAGAGGGATCTACATTTTTTACCTTTGCATTAATAACTAATAAATCATGATTTTAATGTGTAATATATGACCAATTTTACTGGCTTCTTTCACTTATCCATTTCTCAATCTGTTCTATAAATTCCTTTTCACTTTTTTACCACTTATGATTTTCAAATTTGAATCTGTAGCATTTTCTGTCTTCCAGTTTCTTATTTATTGTTAAAATGGGGGTGATGAAGTGAAAATAATTCACATAAACTGCTTTTGCAGATATTCTCTTAATTATGGTGCTAAAACTGTGTAATTCAGTTCAGTTCAGTTCAGTCACTCAGTCATGTCCGACTCTCCGTGACCCCATGAATCACAGCACGCCAGGCCTCCCTGTCCATCACCAAATCCCGGAGTTCACTCAAACTCATGTCCATCGAGTTGGTGATGCCATCCATCCATCTCATTCTTTGTTGTCCCCGTCTCCTCCCGCCCCCAATCCCTCTTAGCATTAGAGTCTTTTCCAGTGAGTCAACTCTTCGCATGAGGTGGCCAAAGTATTGGAGTTTCAGCTTTAGCATCAGTCCTTCCAATGAACACCCAGGATTGATCTCCTTTAGAATGGACTGGTTGGATCTCCTTGCAGTCCAAGGGACTCTCAAGAGTCTGCTGCAACACCACAGTTCAAAAGCATCAATTCTTTGGCAACCAGCCTTCTTCACAGTCCAACTCTCACATCCATACATGACCACAGGAAAAACCATAGACTTGACTAGACGGACCTTGGTTGGCAAAGTAATGTCTCTGCTTTTTAATATGCTATCTAGGTTGGTCATAACTTTCCTTCCAAGGAGTAAGCGTCTTTTAGTTTCATGTCTGTAATCAGCATCCGCAGTGATTTTGGAGCCCAAAAAAATAAAGTCTGACACTGTTTTCACTGTTTCCCCATCTATTTCCCATGAAGTGATGGGACCAGATGCCATGATCTTCGTTTTCTGAATGTTGAGCTTCAAGCCAACCTTTTCACTCTCCTCTTTCACTTTCCTCAAGAGGTTTTTGAGTTCCTCTTCACTTTCTGCCATAAGGGTGGCGTCATCTGCATATCTGAGGTTATTGATATTTCTCCTGGCAATCTTGATTCCAGCTTGTGCTTCTTCCAGCCCAGCATTCCTCATGATGTACTCTGCATATAAGTTAAATAAGCAGGGTGACAATATACAACCTTGATGCACTCCTTTTCCTATTTGGAACCAGTCTGTTGTTCCATGTCCATTTCTAACTGTTGCTTCCTGACCTGCAAGAGGCAGGTCAGGGGGTCTGGTGTTCCCATCTCTTTCAGAATTTTCCACAGTTTCTTGTGATCCACACAGTCAAAGGGTTTGGCATAGTCAATGAAGCAGAAATATATGTTTGTCTGGAACTCTCTTGCTTTCTCCATGATCCAGCGGATGTTGGCAATTTGATCTCTGGTTCCTCTGCCTTTTCTAAAACCTGCTTGAATATCTGGAATTTCACGTTTCACTTATTGCTGAAGCCTGGCTTGGAGAATTTTGAGCATGACTTTACTAGCATGTGAGATGAGTGCAATTGTGCGGTAGTTTGAGCATTCTTTGGCATTCCCTTTCTTTGGGATTGGAATGAAGACTGACCTTTTCCAATCCTGTGGCCACTGCTGAGTAAGTGTCACTAAAACTGTGTAATTAGTGACACTTAATATAGCCTTGGTAAAACATATACCAAATGTTATAGCATCCTATTGAATTTCCCTAAGTTCTAATTAATTTTCCTACCTATGGCTGAATAGGTTGTTAATGGACAGCTCTGAGTGACGTAATTCAAATGATGTGAATGTACCTGCTCATATCAGGATATACCAGAGTCATAGTATATACACAGTTGACATTGGTTAATATTAATAATAATGCTACTAGTAAGAGTAGCTGCAGTGGTCTGGGTTAGTCTGACTTCAAGTAAGGCTCACATGTTAGTCTGAAAAGTGAGAAGACTGTATGAATGAATGAATACCCACCCTCTAGAAACCTTGTATCTTGAAATATGTACATGTAATATATTCAGTAAATCGCTTAGATCTTTGAAGTTCACTTCAGTTCAGTCAATCAGTCATGGCCGACTCTTTGCAACATAATGGACTGTAGCACCCTGACCCACAGAGCTTGTTCAAATTCATGTCCATAAAGTAGGTGATGCCATCCTACCATCTCATCCTCTGTACCCGCTTTTCCTGCTTTCAGTCTCTCCCAGTGTCAGGGTCTTTTCGAATGAGTCAGTTCTTTGCAGCAGGTGGCCAAAATATAGGAGTTTCTGCTTCAGTATAATCCTTCCAATGAATATTCAGGACTGATTTCCTTTAGGATTGACTGGTTTGATCTCCTTGCAGTCCAAGGGACTCTCAAGAGTCTTCTCCAACAGCACAGTTTAAAAGCATCAATTCTTCGGTTCTCAGCTTTCTTTGTTGTCCAACTCTCACATCAATACATGACTACTGGAAAAACCATAGCTTTGGCTATACAGACCTTTGTCAGCAAAGTTATATCTCTGTTTTTAAACATGCTGCCTAGGTTGGTCATAGCTTTTCTTCCAAGGAGCAAGCATCTTTTAATTTCATGGCTGTAGTCACCATCTGCAGTGATTTTGGAGCCCAGGAAAATAAAGTCTGTGACTGTTTCCATTGTTTACCCATCTGTTTGCCATGAAGTGATGGGACCAGATGCCATGATCTTCTTGAATTTTGAGCATTACTTTGCTAGCATGTGAGATGAGTGCAACTGTGCAGTACTTGGAACATTCTTTGGCATTGCCTTTCTTTGGGATTGGAATGGAAACTGACCTTTTCCAGTCTTGTGGCCGCTACTGAGTTTTCAGATTTGCTGGTGTATTGAGCTTAGCACTTTCAAAGCATTATCTTTCAGGGTTTGAAATATTTCAGCTGGAATTCTATCACCTCCACTAGCTTTGTTCAAAGTGATGCTTCCTAAGGTCCACTTGACTTCACACTCCAGGTTGTCTGGCTCTAGGTGATTTATCACAACATCATGGTTATCTGGGTCATTAAGATTTTTTTTGTACAGTTTTTCTGTGTATTCTTGCCACCTCTTCTTAATATTTTCTGCTTCTGTTAGGTCCATACCATTTCTGTCCTTTATTGTGCCCATCCCTGCATGCAATGTTCTCCTGGTATCTCTAATTTTCTTGAGATCTCTAGTATTTCCCAGTCTATTGTTTTCCTCTATTTCTTTTTTTTTTTTTTTGTATTGATCACTTAGGAATTGATCACTTTCTTATCAGTTGATCACTTTCTTATCTTTCCTTGTTATTCTTTGGAACTCTGTATTCAAATGGGTATATCTTTCTTTTTCTCCTCTGCCTTTCACTTCTCTTCTTTTCACAGCTATTTGTAAGGCCTCCTCGGACAACCATTTTGCCTTTTTGCTTTTCTTTTTCTTGGGGATGATTTTGATCACTGCCGCCTACACAATGTTATGAACCTCCTTCAACAGTTCTTCAGGCACACTATCAGATCTAACGCTCAAAATTCTCCAAGCAAGGCTTCAACAGTACATGATTTGAGAACTTCTAGATGTTCCAGCGGAGAAGGCAATGGCAAGCCACTCCAGTACTCTTGCCTAGAAAATCCCATGGACAGAGGAGCCTGATGGGCTACAGTCCATGGGGTTGCTACTAGTCGGACACGACTGAGCAACTTCACTTTCACTTCTCACTTTCACGCATTGGAGAAGGAAATGGCAACCCACTCCAGTATTCTTGCCTGGAGAATCCCAGGGACGGTGGAGCCTGGTGGGCTGCCGTCTGTGGGGTCGCACAGAGTTGGACACGACTGAAGTGACTTAGCAGCAGCAGCAGCAGATGTTCAAGCTGGATTTAGAAAAGGAGAGTAACCAGAGATCAAATTGCCAACATCCGTTGGACCATCGAAAAAGCGAGTTCCAGAACTCTACTTCTGCTTCATTGACTACATCAAAGCCTTTGTGTGGATCACAAAAAACTGTGCAAAATTCTGAAAGAGATGAGAATACCAGACTACCTTTCCTTTGAAAATTCAGTCTAATTAGGAGAATTCTGCTGTAAAATGGTAAATGATTTGTACATATGAATCCAGAGTTATGTCACAAGGAACTTAATGCTTTGTATACACACAGACACACACACACACATCCCTTAACTAGGAAAGAAATGAAGCCTCTGACCATGAACATGTGAAGGCAATTATATTAAAGAAGAAACCAATACAACAAAATGATTATTCTTTTGTCAATTTGTTGAGGAAGTGATTTACTTTACACTCCGCTGGGAATGTGTAAGAAGAAAGGTGCAGTTCAGCTGGGGAATTCTAGAGACTTTCTTACAGTCAGTGTGGTAGCCACAGTGATCATTCTTATTTATGAGGTTTTGTCCCTGACACCTGTTAGGACTGGCCTTGGTTAAAATTGGAGCATGAACCTGATCTGCTTCCTTTCCTCTATTTTAGCACTTGAACAGCCCAGTTCCTTCATTTTGCCTTCTCCTTGCCTATGGATCTCATTTTGATAAACTGTCTGGATTTTTCTTTAAAATAGACCTGTATTTTTCTTAATGTCTCAATTTTCCCTGTTCAAATTTTGGATTTGAAATTGGATTCCACTCTCATGCTTGTCCAAGCAGCCTATCTTTGTAAACTGTTTCTCTTCATGGTCTAAATTGTATTACTATGATAGCCACCAGTGCTGGGGACTGGTGATTTCTTCCTGGGAAACCCATGCTCTCAGTTCTATCTGTCTCCTTCTCTGCTTTACTCTGTGTCCTATAAGCTAGACTTCTGCCGACTACATTACCGTGGTCTCCTTGCCAGCAGGAAATTGGAAGGCCAGAGGAGAGAGTATATTGTTTGTTCTCTACACCTTCTCTGCACCAGGCTTGGTTTCTGGTGGTACCTGTGTTTTTGATGATTTCAGCTCCCAGTGGACTGCCTCTCACTTCATAACTCTAGCTCACCCTTGGGTGCCAGTAGAACCATTTCCTCTCCTTGTTCCTTAGCCGTAGGATGATGCTGACTTGTCGCTATTGCCAGAGTTTGGCAACTTCTACAGCCCTTATTTGTTTGCTCAGTCCTGATCCAGTTATCCCCTCCCATTTCATCAATGAATCTCCTGTATTTACATCTAAGTCATGAATGTCTCAATTGTAGCACTTGAGCTTGGTTTTCATTATAGTTATTTGTGTACACATCTGTCTTCTCTACTCAGCATTAGGGTGTGAATCGTGTCTCTTTCATCTTTGAGTCCTAGTACCTAGCAGACTACCTGGCATGCTAATAGGAGATCAGTACATGCTTGTTATATGTATTAATAAATTAATATGACTTTTACTCCTGCAGTCTACTCCTATTTCCCAGAGCTATCCTAATTGTACTTTGCGGATTCCTTGTAGTATTTTTAGGAATGATTAGGAACATATATATTTCTGAGTTTCTTAACATTTACTGCTAAAGAGCTTAGGGAAGGCATATCCTGATACATTACTAGATATTTGAAGTAAACCTCAGAATTACGGAGAATCACAACAGTTGATCAAAAATCACTCACTTTGGATTCTCTCTAAGCTAAGCTTGTCCTGTTTGTGCTCATTGCTTGAAACAGAAATAACCAATTGTGATCTCATTCGTTTTGTTCTTCTCCTTCAGCCAAGCTCCATTTGGCGCCCTATTGTCTCACAAGTTGCTTGTTTGAGTCTTTTGAATTAAGAGTTTAGAACAGAAGGTCCATCTGCTCTGCATGAATATTAAATTATCATAAGACTTTGTGTAAGAAGTATTTACCCTTGTATTTTTTACAATGTTGTTTATTTTTCCTTTTGTTCTAAGAAAAACTTGGAGCATCAGTTTTTGGGTTTTTTTTTCAACATACCCTTGGATTTGAATAGGCTGCAGTTATCAAGTTGTATAATATTGACAGTATAGGCCTAGGAACCTGTGATTGGCAGGTGCTGAAGAAGTAAGATTTTATTTATTCTCCTTATTGAAAAGTATGTAGTAGTTATTGATATAATTGAACGCACCATATGCCAGATCTTGTTATTTTGAGGTTATGCAATCTCATAAGAAAAAAAGGACTCTTAAAAATTACACATTGGAGAGGCATGTTTTACAATCAATGAGATTCATTAAGTCAATGCAAATGCTATTTTAATTCATAATATGATAGTATGCAACTGATAAATCTATAGTTTCATTTTGAATATTCATGAGTGAGCAAGCTTCAGCCAGCTTTTAAGTAATAAAATTTATGCAAGTAACTGTATTCTCTTTCAGCAAGCTTCAAAACTTTTAAATCAATTTGCCAGTAATGTATATTATGTAGTCAAATTTGTTAATAAAAGCTGAGTAAGTAGATCAGGTGAAGGATGGCATTTTAAAATGTGTATACTAAAAAAAAAAATAAAATGTGTATACTTTCCATTATTTAAATGTGCATCTTTTAAATAATCAGTTAACTTTTGAGTTTTAAATAATCAGTTAACTTTTGAGCAAAGATGAAAGTTAGTAATATTTGAACAACCATATATAAATATAGTCAATATTATTGATAAAAGTATGTCTAATTTATTTGTTATAAATTTTATAGGCAAAGTGATACCTTTAAAGATAATGGGATATATAAATTCTGAAGAGGGACTTTATTCTAACTCACACAATGGAATTAAAGGGAAAGGTCTACACCCATTTTGTAAAATTCATGTAGTTATAAAGCCTTGCCAGGTAGCACTAGTGGTAAAGAACCTGCCTGCCAGTGCAAGTAGACATAAAGAGTTGTGGGTTCAATCCCTGGGTCGGAAAGATCCCTTGGAGGAGGGAATGCCTACCCACTCCCGTATTCTTACCTAGAAAATCTCATGGATGAATGAGCTTGGTGGGCTACAGCCTGTGGGTTTGCAGAGTCGGACATGACTGAAGTGACTTAACATGTAATTGAAAATTGGTTTTAGTAAATAGGGTTAACAAATTATTTGTGTCTTTTTTTTCTTTTTATCAGATGACCACTTCCTCTGGTCTTTTGAAGTAATTAGCTTGGGTTGATCTAGGTGTCATGAAGTTCCAAAGCATACAACATTAAGTACCCTTTGAAAGAAAACAGTACAAATTTGTGAAAAAAGTTGGTTCAGAGTCATGGAAGGGAGTCTAAGACAGAGAAGGAAGCTGAAAGTTAAGCTTAATTAGCTTCAGAGTAAATCTGTTCCTATTTAGGTGATCAGTCAACATAGGTGGTGCAAAATATTCATTTCAAAACAAGCAAATGGTTTCCGTTAAGTAAATGTATGTATTGTAAATATTTTGAAATTTTCAAAAATTTATTTCATACTTTCTATGCATTTTATTAATTAAAAATATCTTTGCCAAATCTGAAGTTGTTTTTTTTTTTAATTTTATGTAATTGTAATGCATATAAGGGGCCTTCCCTGGTGGCTCAGTGGTAAAGAACCTGTTTGCAGTGCAGGAGATGTGGGTTCAATCCCTGAGTCAGAAAGATTGCCTGGAGAAAGAAATGGCAACCGGTTCCAGTATTCATGCCTGGGAAATCCCATGAACATAGAAGCCTAGTGGGCTATAGTCCCTGGGGTCGCAAAAGAGCCACACACAACTTAGTGACTAAACAGCAACAACAATGTATGCAAGGCAGGATGTGACAATGGGTACAATGGCAGATTAAGACCTTTCAACATCTTAAATAGGGAGCCCTAATCCACGTGTACTTATAAACAACCCCAAACCATAAAACATAAAATAAATATACATGTATGTATTGAAAGTAAAATAGTTTCTTTCTAATTTTCTGTTTTAAATTTTAAAATTCTGCAGTGGTATATAAAAAATGAACTTTTCTCATATTTATGTTGCCCCTGAATCAGTAGCTGCCTTGAGCACCTGTTTAATGTGCCTTTAAGTGCGACATCATCTAGCAGGCAAGTAACTTGCTTTGAGTCTACTTATCAGCACCCCTTTTCCAGATTTTAATTCTGACTTGCCATTACCTCTCATCCATGATGTACCTTATTTTCCTCTTTGAACTTAATGAGCATGAACATAACTTGGGCCTACAAGTTACTTATGTTGGATTAAATTTAAAATTATAGTTACTCAAGCACCTTGAAAAATCATAAGAACGTGAAATATTGAGGCAAAATGATCTGAACACCTATAAGCTATTTTTTTGTAACAAAACATTAAAAATATATATGTATGTGTGTGTATTTTTTATTCCAAAGCCATATGCCAATTTCAAGGACGGACGTACTTTGAAGGAGAAAGAAATACAGTCTATTCCTCTTCTGGAGTATGTGTTCTCTATGAGTGCAAGGTAAGGAAATTCTTCACGTGTGTTATAAAATTCTTTCAATTATGTGAACATAGTAAACGTGTCTTTAAAAATCTCACTCCTGTAATACTTTTAAAACTTCTTAGGCAAAGAGAAATTTTTTAAAAATTTAAGGTATTAATTATAGCTCAACTGTACAGAAAATTCTAATTGTTTTTGCAATCATGCAAATTAGTGATTCTAAAATAATTTCCCCAATAAATAAAAGCCCTGTTTTGTCAAATCAAAGTTTTATGAAGTTGTCTTATATTTTCTAAATACAAATCAGCTCCTTGTTTGCTGTTTTGAAGAAAATGTAGATAAATGTAGACTCAGCCTGTTATTTTAGTTTTGACTCATGTGACAAATATCACTCAGTCCAATTAAAAACACAATGCAATTTGCCTAATAAAAATTAGCTGTTTGATGAGATGAGACTAATATTGATCTTAATTTCTTTGGAAGGGATATTTTAATTGATTTGAAGGAAAATGATTTATAGATGTACTACCATGGTATCTTGAAATATGCTTCTGAAGCAAATGTGATTCATTTTAACTCTGCTTCTTGACCTAAGTGAAAAAGTAAATATGTTCCATAGCACTATTCACATATACCTTTTGTAAACTATCATTTTATATCCTTACCATAATGTTCTATTTCAAGCCATATTCTATTTAAAGGAAACTGTATACATATAAAGTTTCTGTATTAGGGTTCATTTATGTTTGATCACTAATTTTCTTCTTAAATGCCTCCTGTTCTTGGTTTTGGGGGATGATTTAATATGTATAGATTATGTAGAAAATTAAGATAAGTGATTTATTCTGCTGGCAATACACTGTGAGAATTCATTTGATTAAATGTTGATGAAAGGAAAATCCTCAGAATTTTGCCAAGATAAATTGACTCTGAAAAAAGCCAACTGTATACCTCAAGCATCTTAAATTGGAAGACTGGTTATAAGCATGGAGAAGACATAAAATAGCAAAACTGTGACAGATTTGATATCCAGAATGTGAAAGTTCTGATTTGTTCATGTTCATTATAAGGTATTCTGGAGGCTCCTTTTGGCTCTAAACCAGCTCTCTCATGTTGTAGGTTACCATCTTAAAGATAAAGGAGCTAGGACATGGGAACATTAACACAAATGCTTAAGCTACATTTCAAGTTTGGGTTTTCTCATGAGCATCTCTTCACCAATGCTGTTTTGAAAATAGATTTAAGGGACTAGATCTGATAGATTGACAGTTCCTGATGAACTATGGATGGAGGTTCGTGACATGGTACAGGAGACAGGGATAAAGACCATCCCCATGGAAAAGAAATGCAAAAAAGCAAAATGGTTGTCTGAGGAGGCCTTACAAATAACTATGAAAAAAAGAAGTAAAAAGAGAAGGAGAATAGGAAAGATATACTCATTTGAATGCAGAGTTCCAAAGAATAGGAAGGAGAGATAAGAAAGCCTTCCTCAGTGATCAGTGCAAAGAAATAGAGGAAAACAATAGAACAGGAAAGACTAGAGATCTCTTCAAGAAAATTAGAGATACCAAGGGAACATTGCAGGCAAAGAAGGGCTCAATAAAGGACAGAAATGATATGGATCTAATAGAAGCAGAAGATATTATGAAGAAGTGGCAAGAATACACAGAAGTATACAAAAAAGATCTTCATGACCCAGATAATCATGATGGTCAACCTAGAGCCAGACATCCTGGAATGTGAAGTCAAGTGGGCTATAGGAAGCATCACTATGAAAAAGCTAGTGGAGGTAATGGAATTCCAGTTGTGCTATTTCAAATCCTAAAAGATGGTGCTGTGAAAGTGCTGCACTCAATATGCCAGCAAATTTGGAACACTCAACAGTGGCCACAGGACTGGAAAAGGTCAGTTTTCATTCCAATCCCAAAGAAAGGCAATGCCAAAGAATGCTCAAACTACCACACAATTGCACTTATCTCACCTGCTAGTAAAATAATGCTCAAAATTCCCAAGCCGGCTTCAACAGAACGTGAACTGTGAAATTCCAGATATTCAAGCTGGATTTAGAAAAAGCAGAGGAATCAGAAATCAAATTGCCAACATCCGCTGGATCATGGAGAAAGCAAGAGAGTTCCAGAAAAACATCTATTTCTGCTTTATTGACTGTGCCAAAGCCTTTGACCGTGTGGATCACAATAAACTGTGGAACATTCTGAAAGAGATGGGAATATCAGACCACTTGACCTGCCTCTTGAGAAACCTATGTGCAGGTCAGGAAGCATCAATTAAAACTGGACATGGACCAACAGACTGGTTTCAAATAGGAAAAGGAGTACATCAAGGTTGTATATTGTCACCCTGCCCATTTAACTTACATGCAAAGTACATCATGAGAAATGCTGGGCTGGATGAAGCACAAGCTGGAATCAAGATCACCAGGAGAAATGTCAATAATCTCAGATATGCAGATGACACCACCCTTATGGCAGAAAGTGAAGAAGAACTAAAGAGCTTCTTGATGAAAGTGAAAGAGGAGAGTGAAAAAGTTGGCTTAAAGCTCAACATTCAGAAAACGAAGATCATGGCATCTGGTCCCATCACTTCATGGCAAATAGATGGGGAAACAGTGGCAACAGTGGCAGACTTTATTTTTGGGGGCCCCAAAATCACTGCAGGTGGTGACTGCAGTCATGAAATTAAAATACCCTTACTCCTTCAAAGAAAAGTTATGACCAACCTAGGCAGCATATTTAAAAGCAGAGACATTACTTTGCCAACAAAGGTCTGTCTAGTCAAGGCTTTGGTATTTTCAGTAATCATCTATGGATGGGAGAGTTGGACTATAAAGAAAGCTGAGCACCGAAGAATTGATACTTTTGAACTGTGATGTTGGAAAAGACTCTTGAGAGTCCCTTGGACTGCACGGAGATCCAACCAGTCTATCCTAAAGGAAATCAGTCCTGAATATTCATTGGAAGGACTGATGCTGAAGCTGAAACCCTATACTTGGTCACCTGATGGGAAGAACTGACTCAATTTGAAAAGACCCTGATGCTGGGAAAGATTGAAGGCAAGAGGAGAAGGAGACTACAGATGATGAAACGGTTGGATGGCATCACCAACACAATGTACATGAGTTTGAGTAAACTCCGGATGTTGGAGATGGACAGCAAAGCCTGGCATGCTGCATTCCATGGGTTCGCAAAGTGTTGGACACAACTGAGCGACTGAATGAACTGAACTGAATTTCCACTGTAGATACAAGGACTGGAAGGCTTGGAGTGAGATATAGCAACACCAAGAAAATCGGAGAAATGTTACGTCAAGGAAGGTGGAAATTTTGTCAACTGGTTCCTAAGTAAAGTCTAACTTTGAAATATCAGCTCTAAATTTAAAAACTGTGAGGGCATTTGAAGATTCTCCATTTTCTTTGTGTGATCTTTTCATTTGACAAATGTGTTCCACAATACTGATCTTTATGATTTAGAAATTTTCTGAGATGGTTTCCTATTTGATTTTAAAATACCTAATAAGTGATTTTATTTTAAATTGGGTTTGTGAAAATTCGCAGTATAGTCAACTTTCCAGGTGCTTAATAAATATTGTGTGAATGAGTAAATGTTACTTTTTATTTGTTCAAAGAAAAGACACCAATTTACTACCCTTTCATGCTGTTCTGTCCAGTAGAAATATGATGCAAGCCACACATGTGATTTTTACTGGGCTAAACTTTCTGTATACAAGCCCGTATAGCCAAAATATTATCATTTCTGATGTAAACAATATAAAATTCTTAATGAAATATTTTATAGTCTTTTATAATACTGAGTCATCAAAATCTTGCACATGCTTTACATTTACAGTGTTTGAGTAATATGTAGCTAGTGGCCGTGGATTCCACAGCACAACCCTCCCTGATCTTCATAAACTTTTATTATTCTTCACTAAATTCTTGACATTAAGGACTTCCACTGTTTCTTCTCCCTTCAGGCCCCTGAACTTCGGTATTTTACATAATTGACAGCTCTCTCGGGTTTCCATTTTCTGGGCCATCAATTCTAGTCCTTCTTTGTTCTTTTATTGTCACTTTTGTGACCTTGAAAATGTGTCCTGGGAAGTTTGTGAGCTTAATAGTAACACAGAAACACACCCTGATTCTGAAAATAAGATGATCAGAGTGGATATTACTGTCACACCAAAGGAAGGATAGGGTTTGACTCCCACTGTATATGTGTCTCTTGCCACTTTTTTGATAAGAGATTATCGTGGCATGGAGAAGATCCTTTCCATCAATAAACCAGGAAGAGGGGCATATTGAAGTTATTAAAACTTTTTCTTCAATAGAAGCAGTACTTACAGAAATAACATCTAAAAACTTAAGCTATTGAGCAGTATTAAGATGGAAGCCTTCCATTTCCAATGATTACTTTATTTCTTATTCATTGGTAAGCATAATACAACAGTTTATGACTCTTGTTCTTAAGAGACTAGAGATTGACAGTTTAGAAGCAAAATGTTTGCTTCAAGGGCAGGGCTACTCCATTTATCAGAAAAGTGTTCTGTATTTTGGTTTTCTCTTAAAGTTTTATCTACTTTAATGGATAGAACTATAATCATTTATTCATTCACTCAGGAAAATTGTTTGAGTACCAATTATGTGCCAGAAAATACGTGAGACTTTCATGCACAAGAGACACAAATCCTGCCCACATTTCTCTTTTTGGAAATGTTTTGTGAGAGATCCACAGCATTCCTTATCATACTCACTTGGTATAATCTCTTTAACGGTTTGGAAACATTGAAGTGAGAATGTTTAAAAAGTCCAGTTTTGGGGGGAGCACGGGAAGATGGTGGAGGAATAGGATTGGGCGACCACTTTCTCCCCACAAAATCAGCAAAAGAATATTTGAACGCTGAGTAAATCCCACAAAACAACTTTAGAATACTGGTAGAGGACATCAGGCACTTGGAAAAGTAACCCATAGTCTTTGAAAGGAGGTAGGAAATAGTATAAAAGATAAAAAGAGAGACAAAAGAGGGAGGGATGGAGCTCCATCCTGGGAAGGGAGGCTTAAAAAAAAAAAGTTTCCAAACACCTGGAAACACTGGCGAGTGGAACCTCAGAGGGCCACATAACTGGGAGACAAAAGACATAAATAATTAAAACTCACAGACTAAGTGCCCAGAGGAAACTCTCAGCGGAGAAGCGGTGCACATGCCCGTGCCCCTCACTAGCAGGTGGGGGCTGGGCAGGGAGGTGCCGGCGGCGGCGCTTAGAGGGAGAACCAGCGGCTAGAGGGAGAACCTGGCTTGAACACCCCAGGACAAACTGAGGGTGTGAACTTAAAATAGCGAAGCAGACGCTTAAAATAGCGAAGCATGGGAAAAGCCCCAACCCAAGACTTTGCCAGCCTCGCTCACAGAACAAAGCACTGAGCAGAGCGAGCCGGCAGTGGGCGGCCCATCACCCAGCCCCCGCCGACACAGGCAGGGAGGGCAGCCAGCGCCAGAAGGGGCAGCTGCGGCCCCAGAGAGGCTTCCCATACCAAGCTGCAGGCAGACTTCCTTGCTAAACGAGATTTCTTGGGTTCGGCCGGTCGATATCCGCCTGAGAAAGTGCGCTGGTTGTACACCCAGAAGACTGAGCGGCAGGAACCGGAAGGCGATAAGTCGCAGCGACTGCACTCGCCAAACGCCTGGTCACCTGAGCTGCTCAGACCGGGGAAGGCACAAAACACAGGCCCAGCCAAGTCTGCGCCTTTGTGGAGTACCCGAGGACCTGAACCTGAGCCGCTCAGACCTGGGAAGTTCATGCAACCAGCACCGGCCACGGACAGCTCCCAGCAGAGCAACCTAGAGCCTAAGCAGCGTAAACAGGGAAAGCACACACGCCTCAAGCGGGAGCATTCCCAGCGTAGCCGAGACACTGCGAGCACTCCCCACAGATGCCAGGGATATTTGTTAGCTGCATTCCTCCCTCCCCACAGCAGGACTGAACAGGTGAGCCAGGAAAAAAAAAAGTGTCCACCACCGCATCCTGGTGTCAGGATGGGAATTAGACACTGAGGAGACCAGAAAATGGAAGAGCTTTTTCAACAGAAGAAACTGCCTTGGAAGTAACAGAGGGAGAGGCCTTGAGCCTACTGCAAGAATAAGACTGAAAACCAGAGGCAGATGCTTAAGTCCAAACCCTGAGAACACCAGAGATCTCCTGTTCCAGAGAACATTAAGTGATAGATACTCATCAAATGCCTCCATACATACACTGAAACCAGGCACCACCCAAGGGTCAACAAGTTTCAGTGAAAGACAAACTACGCAAACTATCCAGCAACACAGGAGAATAGCACTGAGCTTCAATATACAGGCTGCCCAAAGCCACTCCAAACCCACTGACATCTCAAACTCACTACGGGACACTTCACTGCACTCCAGAGAGAAGAAACCCAGCTTCACCCACCAGAACATCGACACAAGCTTCCCTAACCAGGGAACCTTGACAAGTCACCCATCCAACCCCACACACAACGAGGTAACTACATAATAAAGAGAACTCCACAAACTGCCAGAAGACGGAAAGGCCACCCCGAACACAGCAATATAAGCAAGATGAAAAGGCAGAGAAATACCCAACAAGTAAAGGAACAGGATAAATGCCCACCAACACAAACAAAAGAGGAAGATATAGGGAACCTACCTGATAAAGAATTTCGATTTTAATTGTGAAAATGATTCAAAATCTGGAAAGCAAAATGGAGCTACAGATAAATAAACTGGAGAAAAGGATTGAGAAGATGTAAGAAATGTTTAATAAGGAATTCCGATCAGTCGCTCAGTCATGTCCGACTCTTTGCGACCCCGTGGACTGTAGCCTACCAGGCTTCTCCGTCCATGGGATTCTCCAGGCAAGAATACTGGAGTGGGTTACCATTTCCTTCTCCAGGGGATCTTCCCGACCCAGGGATCGAACCTGGGTCTCCCGCATTGGAGGCAGACGCTTTAACCTCTGTGCCACTAGGGAAGCCCTAATAAGGAATTAGAGGAAATAAAAGAGTCAATATACAATGAATAATGCAAAAAATGAGATCAGAAACACTCTGGAGGGAACAAACAGTAGAATAACGGAGGCAGAAGACAGGATAAGCGAGCTAGAAGATAGAATTGTAGAAATAAATGAAACAGAGACAGAAAAAGAAAAACGAATTAAAAGAAATGAGGACAATATTAGAGACCTCTGGGACAATATTAAATGCCCCAACATTCGAATCATAGGAGTCCCAGAAGAAGAAGACAAAAAGGAAGACCATGAGAGAATACTTGAGGAGATAATAGTGGAAAATTTCCCTAAAATGGAGAAGGAAATAATCACCCAAGTCCATGAAACACAGAGAGTCCCTAATAGGATAAACCCAAGGCAAAATACTCCAAGGCACATATTAATCAGATTAACAAAGGTCAAACACAAAGAACAAATATTAAAAGCAGCAAGGGAAAGCAGCAAATAACACACAAGGGGATCCCCATAAGGATAACAGCTGATCTTTCAGCAGAAACTCTTCAGGCCAGGAGGGAATGGCAAGACATACTTAAAGTGATGAAAGAAAGTAACCTACAGCCCAGATTACTATACCCAGCAAGGATGTCATTCAAATATGAAGGAGAAATCAAAAGATTTACAGACAAGCAAAAGCTGAGAGAATTCAGCATCACCAAACCAGCTCTCCAACAAATACTAAAGGATCTTCTCTAGACAGGAAACACAGAAAGGGTATATAAACTTGAACCCAAAACAATAAAGAAAATGAAAATGGGATCATACTTATCAATAATCACCTTAAACGTAAATGGGTTGAATGCCCCAACCAAAAGACAAAAGCTGGCTATATGGATACAAAAACAAGACCCCCATATATGTTGTCTACATGAGACCCACCTCAAAACGAGGGACACATACAGACTGAAAGTGAAGGGCTGGAAAAAGATATTCCATGCAAATAGAGACCAAAAGAAAGCGGGAGTAGCAATACTCATATCAGATAAAATAGATTTTAAAACAAAGGCTGTGAAAAGAGACAAAGAAGGAAACTACATAGTGATCAAAGGTCAATCCAAGAAGAAGATATAAAAATTATAAATATTTATGCACCCAACATAGGAGCACTGCAATATGTAAGACAATTACTAACAAGTATGAAAAGGAAATTAACAGTAACACAATAATATGGGAGACTTTAATAGCACACTCACACGTATGGATAGATTAACTAAACAGAAAATTAACAAGGAAACACAAGCTTTAAATGATACAATAGACCAGTTAGACCTAATAGATCTCTATAGGACATTTCACCCCAAAACAATGAGTTTCACCTTTTTCTCAAGTGCATACGGAACTTTTTCCAGGATAGATCAAATCCTGGGCCATAAATCTAGCCTTGGTAAATTCAAAAAAATTGAAATCATTCCAAGCATCTTTTCTGACCACAATGCAGTAAGATTAGATCTCAATTACAGGAGAAAAACTATTAAAAATGCCAACATATGGAGGCTGAACAACACGCTGCTGAATAATGAACAAATCATAGAAGAAATCAAAAGAGAAATCAAAATATGCATAGAAATGAATGAAAATGAAAACACAACAACCCCAAATCTCTGGGACAGTGTAAAAGCAGTGCTAAGGGGGAAGTTCATAGCAATACAGGCACACCTCAAGAAACAAGAAAAAAGTCAACTAAATAACCTAAGTCTACATCTAAAGAAACTAGAAAAGGAAGAAATGAAGAACCCCAGGGTTAGCAGAAGGAAAGAAATCATAAAAATTAGGGCAGAGATAAAAGCAAAAGAAACAAAAGAGACCATAGCAAAAATCAACAAAGCCAAAAGCTGGTTCTTTGAGAAGGTAAATAAAATTGACAAACCACTAGCCAGACTCATCAAGAAACAAAGGGAGAAGAACCAAATCAATAAAATTAGAAATGAAAATGGAGAGATCACAACAGACAACACAGAAATACAAAGGATTATTAGAGAATACTATCAGCAGTTATATGGCAATAAAATGAATAACTTGGAAGAAATGGACAAATTCCTAGAAAAGTACACCTTGCCAAAACTGAACCAGGAAGAAATAGACAATCTGAACAGACCCATCACAAGCACAGAACTAGAGGCTGTAATCAGAAATCTTCCAGCAAAGAAAAGCCCAGGTCCAGACGGCTTCACAGCTGAATTCTACCAAAAATTTAGAGAAGAGCTAACACCTATTCTACTCAAACTCTTCCAGAAAATTGCTGAGGAAGGGATACTTCTAAACTCATTTTATGAGGCCACCATCACCCTAATCCCAAAACCTGGTAAAGATCCCACAAAAAAAGAAAACTACAGGCCAAGATCACTGATGAACATAGATGCAAAAATCCTTAACAAAATTCTAGCAATCAGAATCCAACAACACATTAAGAAGATCATACATCATGACCAAGTGGGCTTTATCCCAGGAATGCAAGGATTCTTCAATATCCGCAAATCAATCAATGTAATACACCACATTAACAAACTGAAAAATAAAAATCATGTGATTATCTCAATAGATGCAGAGAAAGCTTTCGACAAAATACAACATCATTTATGATCAAAAACCCTCCAGAAAGTGGGAATGCTGCTGCTGCTGCTGCTAAGTCACTTTAGTCGTGTCCAACTCTGTGTGACCCCATAGACGGAAGCCCACCAAGCTCCCCCTTCCCTGGGATCTCCAGGCAAGAACACTGGAGTGGGTTGTAGAAGGGACATATCTCAACACAATAAAAGCTATATATAACAAACTCACAGCAAACATTATGCTCAATGGTTATAAACTGAAGCATTTCCCCTAAAGTTAGGAACAAGACAAGGGTGCCCACTCTCCCCACTACTATTCAACATAATTCTGGAAGTTTTGGCTACAGCAATCAGAGCAGAAAAAGACATAAAAGGAATACAAATTAGAAAAGAAGAAGTAAAACTTTCACTATTCGCTGATGACATGATCCTCTACACAGAAAACCATTAAGACTCTACCAGAAAACTACTAGAGCTAATCAATGAATACAGTAAAGTTGCAGGATATAAAATCAACACACAGAAATCCCTTGCATTTCTATACACCAATAATGAGAAAATAAAAAGAGAAATTAAGGAAACTATTCCATTCACTGTTGCAAAGAAAAGAATTAAATACTTAGGAATATATCTACCTAAGGAAACAAAAGACTTGTACATAAAAAACTATAAAACATAGTGAAAGTAATCAAAGAGGGCACTAATAGATGGAGAAATATACCGTGTTCATGGATTGGAAGAATAAATATTGTCAAAATGAGTATACTACCCAAAGTAATTTATACATTCAATGCAATCCCTATCAAGCTACCAACGATATTTTTCACAGAACTAAAACAAATAATCTCACAATTTGTATGGAAATACAAAAAATCTCGAATAGCCAAAGCAATCTTGAAGAAGAAAAGTGGAACTGGGGGAATTAACCTGCCGGACTTCAGGCTCTACTACAAAGCCACAGTCATCAAGACAGTATAGTACTGGCATAAAGACAGAAATATAGATCAATGGAGCAAAATAGAAAGCCCAGATATAAATCCATGCACCTATGGACACCTTATCTTTGACAAAGGAGGCAAGAATATAAAATGGAGAAAAGAAAGTCTCTTTAACAAGTGGTGCTGGGAAAACTGGTCAGCCGCTTGTAAAAGAATGAAACTAGAACACTTCCTAACACCATACACCAAAATAAACTCAAAATGGATTAAAGAGCTAAATGTAAGACCAGATTCTATAAAACTCCTAGAGGAGAACGTAGGCAAAAATCTCTCCGAATTAAATCACAGCAGGATCCTCCAAGACCCACCTCCCAGAATATTGGAAATCAAAGCAAAAATAAACAATTGGGACCTTATTAAAATCAAAAGCTTCTGCACAGCAAAGGAAACTATAAGCAAGGTCAAAAGACAGCCTTCAGAATGGAAGGAAATAATAGCAAATGAAGCAACTGATAAAGGATTAATCTCCAAAATATACAAGCAGCTCCTGCAACTCAATTCCAGAAAAATAGATGACCCCATCAAAAAATGGGCCAAAGAACTAAACAGACATTTCTCCAAAGCAGACATAAAGATGGCTAACAAACACATGAAAAAATGCTCAACATCCCTCATAATCAGAGAGATGCAAATCAAAACCACAATGAGATACCATTTCACACCAGTCAGAATGGCTGCTATCCAAAAGTCTACATGCAATAAATGCTGGAGAGGGTGTGGAGAGAAGGGAACCCTCTTACACTGTTGGTGGGAATGCAAACTAGTACAGCCACTACGGAGAACAGTGTGGAGATTCCTTAAAAAACTGGAACTAGTACTGCCATATGATCCAGCAATCGCACTCCTGGTCATACACACCGAGGAAACCAGAATTGAAAGAGACTCATGTACTCCAGTGTTCATTGCAGCACTGTTTATAATGGCCAGGACATGGAAGCAACCTAGATGTCCATCTGCAGATGAATGGATAAGAAAGCTTTGATACATATACACAATGGAGTATTACTCAGTAATTAAAAAGAATGCATTTGAATCAGTTCTAATGAGGTGGATGAAATTGGAGCCTATTATACAGAGTGAAGTAAGCCAGAAAGAAAAACACCAATACAGTATACTAACGCATATATATGGAATTTAGAAAGATGGTAACCTTAACCCTATATACGAGACTGCAAAAGAGACATAGGTATATAGAACAGTCTTTGGGACTCTGTGGGAGAGGGTGAAGGTGGGATGATTGGGGAGAATGGCATTGTGGCATGTATATTATCATAAGTGAAATGAATCACCAGTCCAGGTTCGACACATGATACAGGATTCTTGGGGATGTTGCATGGGGATGACCTGGAGGGAGGATATTGAGAAGAGGGAGGTGGGAGGGGAGTTCAAGAAAGGGAACACATGTACACCCGGGGCAGATTAGTGTCAATGTATGGCAAAACCAACCAATATATTAATGTAAGGTAATTTGCCTCCAATAAAAAAAAAAAAAACTAAATTTAAAAAAAAAAAGGAAAAAAAAAGTCCAGTTTTTATTTATTGTTTTTGCAAAGTGAGCTGTTAATCAAATTCAAGCTATCTCTTTGCCACAATTGTCATCTGGATGTGCAAATATGTTTTAAATTAACAGTATCTCTCAGGATAACTCTAATGTTTAGAAATTGCAGGTATGCTTTCATTCCCAATGCTGCTTGTCCGTTTGAAAGTCTTTCCAATTGTCATTTGATATCATTTTGCAAGTGAGTCTGCGACCTATGCAGAGGTTCTCAGGATGAAAATTTTATTCTTATGTTTGAAGAGATGTCTTTAACACTGGATCTGGAAACTTGGAGTTTACAGAATTAGGAGTTAGTCCTAATTGATAAGTTTGAAGCATTTATTTTCTGTTGTTTAACAGGACCAGAGCATGAAGCTGGTTGAGAGTTCAGGCTGTCCCGTTCTGGACTGTCCAGAGTCGCATCAGATTACCTTGTCTCATAGCTGTTGCAAAGTCTGTAAAGGTAAGCTTTTTGCAAAGTAAGATTTATGTGCATGAGTCATTCTAGGAGGCAATTTCAACTGTTAGGAAATAAAACTTTTCATAGGGAAGTTATTTCCAAAGACTATGGAATTAAAATTGAGATGCTCCCATGCCTTTCTCCTGGGTGTCTTGTACCTGGCTCAAGGTCTAGGTTTCTAAACTTCTCTCTGTGTATTGGTTCTGAGTCAGCATGACACTGTTGAAAATATACAACAGGGCTCAGTTATTTTATTGAGTTTTTTTTTGGGGGGGAGGGTGGGTTTGCTTTTATTTTCTCTTCAGTCTGTTTTACAATTGACTTAGCATAATTCCCATGTTGGCTACTTCAGTTCCCTCTCTTCACAATTCCACTCTACTTCACTGATAGGCTTCTATATCACTGAGAAGAGAGAGACTATCAAACATGCATTGCTTGTTCTTTGTTGCCTTTGTGATGATAGACATACAACCAATAAGTAGAAGGAACGTAGATTTTTAGTTTGAAATAAGAAAACAGTAAAATTTGAGATATTCAGAAATTCAGTGGGCTGCCCAATGGCAACCCACTCCACTGTTCTTGCCTGGAGAATCCCAGGGACGGGGGAGCCTGATGGGTTCCGTCTATGGGGTCACACAGAGTCGGACACGACTGAAGTGACTTAGCAGCAGCAGCAGCAGCCCATCAATAAAGATTCTTAAATTTGGTATTTTGCTGTAGATTCAAGTATTAATCTAAAGGATTGATTATGCAGAACCTTTTATGATCCCTACCAATCATGAAATTATGTGTGCCTTCTTGCATTATCTTGAAATCATGTATTTGTAAATCTGTCTCCTTCACTGAACTTTGCATCTTGAGGGCAGGACTAGGTGTTTATCCTTGTATGACACTTGGAATGTAGTTGGGACTCAAAACTCCTGTAGTTGGTGTTACATTAACAAAGTGCCTTATATGAGCTACTGGCACGTGTTTTAATAATAATCTTTATTGATAACAAGTAAAACTTAAACAGAAAAAAGTAAGAAAAAGAAACTTTATAAAACATATGCTATTTTTTTTCCTTTTAATCTCATTTATTAAAAGGGAAATATAAGATCCTTCTCTCCCATTTTTTGGAGGATGGTGCAGATTTCTTTTCATTTTCTTTTTAGATAATTGCTCCATCTATTCATTTAAGAGTTTTAAAATCTCAGTTCTATGAAAGGCTCTTTGGGAGTTTCAGAGTGGTTTCAGACTTGGTCTGCCTTTCAAGAGCTTTAGGGATAGCTCTCAGGAACCGAGTATAAAGGATTGTAATCAAATAGACAAAAAAGAGAGCCACTAGTGTTTTCAGCCTAACCGTCCATGAGCCAGTGCCTTGCACAGAGCATGTGTGGAGGTTGATACAAATCTGGAATGCTCATTCCAGTCACTTGATTTGGGAACTGGACTCCCAATATGCAGCTTGACTAGAGTGTCTTTGGAAGCCAAAGGTAGGCTATCAATTCAGTTCAGTTCAGTTCAGTCACTCAGTCATGACCGACTCTTTGTGACCTCATGAATCACAGCACGCTAGGCCTCCCTGTCCATCACCAACTCCCAGAGTTCACTCAAACTCATGTCCATCGAGTCGGTGATGCCATCCAGCCATCTCACTCTCTGTCGTCCCCTTCTCCTCCCGCCCCCAATCCTTCCCAGCATCAGAGTCTTTTCCAGTGAGTCAACTCGTCGCATGAGGTGGCCAAAGTATTAGAGTTTCAGCTTTAGCATCAGTCCTTCCAATGAACACCCAGGATCGATCTCCTTTAGAATGGACTGGTTGAATCTCCTTGCAGTCCAAGGGACTCTAAAGAGTCTTCTCCAGCACCACAGTTCAAAAGCATCAATTCTTCGGCGATCAGCTTTCTTCACAGTTCAACTCTTACATCCAGACATGACCACGGGAAAAACCATAGCCTTGACTAGACGGACCTTGGTTGGCAAAGTAATGTCTCTGCTTTTTAATATGCTATCTAGGTTGGTCATAACTTTCCTTCCAAGGAGTAAGCATCTTTTAATTTCATGGCTGCAATCAGCATCCGCGGTGATTTTGGAGCCCAAAAAAATAAAGTCTGACACTGTTTCCACTGTTTCCCCATCTATTTCCCATGAAGTGATGGGACCAGATGCCATGATCTTTGTTTTCTGAATGTTGAGCTTCAAGCCAACCTTTTCACTCTCCTCTTTCACTTTCCTCAGGGGGCTTTTTAGTTCCTCTTCACTTTCTGCTATAAGGGTGGTGTCATCTGCATATCTGAGGTTATTGATATTTCTCCCAGCAATCTTGATTCCAGCTTGTGCTTCTTCCTGCCCAGCGTTCCTCATGATGTACTCTGCATATAAGTTAAATGGGCAGAGTGACAATATACAACCTTGACGTACTCCTTTTCCTATTTGGAACCAGTCTATTGTTCCATGTCCAGTTCTAACTGTAGCTTCCTGACCTGCATACAGGTTTCTCAAGGTAGGCTAAACCAGAACTTAAATGTATATACAGATAACCTAGGGATTAAAGTACAGATCCTAATCTGGAAGGTCTGGGGTGGAGCTCAAGAATCTGCATTTCTGTTAAGCTTCTAGGTGACTTCTGGTCAATGGGACCACTTTGAGTGGCTTTTGCTGCATAACAAATTACCCCAAAGTTCAGTGGCTTAAAACAACCACCACTTAATTATCAGGCATACTTCTTCTTGTTGCACTTTGCTTTATTGTGCTTTGCAGATATTGTGACATTTACAAATTGAAGTTTTATGGCAACCCTGTGTCAGGCAAGACTGTTGGTGTCATTTTTCCAGCAGCGTTCACGTCATGATTCTGTATCACATTTTGGTTATTTTCACAATAGCAATAATTCAGATTTTTTCATTATTATTATATTTGTTATGGTGATCTGTGATCAGTGATCTTTAATGTTCCTACTACAACTTGCTGAAGGTTCAGATGATGGTTATCATTTTTTAGCAAGAAAGTACTTTAAATGGTGAAGGACAGTGAATCCTGGCCGTAGTCCATGGGATCACAGAGTCAGACATGACTGACCGACTGAACAGGAAATTTTTAAATTAAATCATGTACGTTTTTTTATAGATATAATGCTGTTTCATATTTAATATGCTACAGTATAGTAAAAACAACTTTTTTTTGGCCATATTGCACAGCTTTCAGGATCTCAGTTCCCTGATCAGGGTTAAACCTGGGCCACAGGAGTGAAAGCCTGGAATCCTAAATACTAGGCAACCAGGGAACTCCCCAAGCATAGCTTTTATATGCACTGAGAAAATAAAAAAATTGTGTGACTTGCTTTATTGTGATACGCACTTTATTGCAGTGATCTGGAACCAAGCGTGCAATATCTCTGAGGTATGCCTAGATATTACCGTGTTGTAGGTCAGCAATTCAGACAAGGCTTAGTCAGGTGATTCTTCTGCTTCATTGGGTGTTAACTGGGGTCACTCAGCTGGAAGTTGGTCTGAGCTGGAAGGTTCAAGATGGCCTCACTGTATGTTGGGCATCTTAACAGGAATGGCATGAAGGCTGGTCATAGCCAGAAGTCTCTCCCTTTCTATGTAATCTCAGGACTTCTCCCTGTGGTCTCCCTAGCAGGATGGTCATCAGATTACTTAAATGGTAGCTTGGGGCTGTTAAACAGTAGGTCTGGAACTGACACAGCATCACTTCTACCACAGTTCATTGATCAAAGCAGTTAAAGCCAGGCCCAGATTTAAGGGGTGGGTGTGAGGGGAATAGATACCACTATGATAGGAGGAGTGTTAAAAATTTGTGGCCATCTTTAATCCACTAGTGGTGTCCAGGAACTACTTAGAGAGCAGAGAGGTGAATACCTATCAGTCAGTATTGGCTAGATTTGGGTAAAAATATGTGGATAAGAATAGGGCATTTCAGAGGGCTTCCCTGGTAGCTCAGGTGGTAAAGAATCCACCTGCAAGGCAGGAGACCACAGTTCAATTCCTGAGACAGGATAATCCCTTGGAGAAGGGATAGGCTATCCACTCCAGTATTCTTGCCTGGAGAATCCCCATTGACAGAGGAGCCTGGCAGGCTGCAGTTCATGGGGTCACATAGAGCTGAACACAACTGAGCAACTAAGCACAGAACAGAGCATTTCAGATGTCAAGAAAAGACCTGATTACATTCATTTCTTTTTAAAGAGCTTTAACATATTACCAAAAGCAAGTTAAGAATGGAAAGTGAAAGTGAAATCATTCAGTCACGTCTGACTCTTTGTGACCCCATGGCCTATACAATCCATAGAATCCTCTAAGCCAGAATACTGGAGTGGGTAGACATTCTTGTCTCCAGGGGATCTCCCCCTCCCAGGGATCAAACCCAGGTCTCCCACATTGCAGGCAGATTCTTAACCAGCTGAGCCACCAGGGAAGAATGAAAAATCTAGGAACAAAAACTGTTATGTTTATATTGCCTATAGTTTTAAAAGTTAATATGTTTACACAACACACTTGAAATACAATGACAAAGTTTACTATGATCTATACTACTTCCACCTGAGACTGATATACTTGATTTGTGACCCACTGAAGCCAGAACTGAACTCAGGTTTGGCTGCTCATTTCTCAAAAGTTGATATTCAAGAGAAAGAGTTGGTGGGGGGAAAAAAAAAGAGATATGTTATTCAGGAAGCTGGCAACCTGGGAAGATGATGGACTAGCATCCCCCAAACCATCTTCAAGTTGCCAGACAGGGAACAAGAGTTTGTAAAGGAACAGTTTCAGAGATGTGCTGGTGGGGGCTATGTGTGAAGCACCACAGTCTGCTCCAATAATCATCTTGAACCTGGTGGTGCGGTGGTCTGATTAGCATCATTGTGTGATTGTGTAAGGAGAACAGGTTATCTGTAGCTGTGGAGTTGAAGCATCTTGTAGTTCCTGGAATTTCTCAAGAGATTGTTCTTTAAGTATTTAATCACATTATAGCATATTCAGTCCTACATCATGGATTTTTCTCACAGTGGAACTGGGGCCTCCAATATGGAATTGCCCTTGCTAAGGTAAAAGCAGAGATTCCTTTTCCTTATTCCTGAACAAGTGTTTCAGAGTCAAGTGAGGTATATGTGATAGAACCTTGGTATCAGCTTTCAAAAAAAACTTGAGTAATGAATTATTTTACACAGCCTTGATTGAGAACCACTGGCTTAGCTAATACTAGAGCTGAAATTGGACAAGTTGACCTTTCTTGAAATATCTAACACCATGTAAAATAAAAATTGCTTCCATTTCTGACTTCAGATATATAGAATAAACAAATGAGCTCCCCTGCCATTATCTGACTTTTAAACTAAAAAGCAAATTAATGTTTGAAGGCTGAAATTTTGAGTCAACTCCTACACATATGTTGTGACAAATTCATTCGTAGTTAAACTGGTCTCCAGTTTCCAGGCCTGTCTGCCTAATGCTAAAGATGACATGTTCACATCTGAAAAAGTAAGTTGTTCAACAATGCTTATTAAATATTCCCTGAGGGCAGAGCATGAGAGTAAAGAGTTGACCTTTCCACTGGAGGCTCAACCAGTGTTTGGAAACCAAGCTGTGCACCAAAATAAGGCTCCAAATCTCTAGGCACCAAGTCACATACAGGCAGGACTGTTTTCCAGGTACCCTCTTCTCTTCTGTTGTAGCAACTCAGGAACAGTGTAGCAAAAGTGTTCTTTTCACTTTTTTCATATTTGAGAGCTCTTTCAAGGCGTCATATGACCAATTACAATAGGATAGAGACTTCGTCACACAATGATGACTCTGACTTAGGTAAAGAAATAACATGAAACTATGTGTTTTCATATCTCAGCCCTTCCCATTCTCTTCCTCCTCTCTTGGCCACCCCTTTCTCTGCCTGTAGACCATCAAATCCTATTCACCAGATACCCAGATTTTTAATTTAGTATTGACTTTGTCATGACTTACAGTTAGAAGTAATGGAGGCATTGTGTGCCTAAGGCTGAGTGAGTGTAGACTGCAACTTCTGGACAGTTCATAATCTACCACATCATCCAATTACAACTTCGTGATTCTTGTTATCTATCGCAAATAACATCATTAGGTAATTTTTTATTATCTACTGTTAGTTAACACATTTTGGGAAAAGTTAGTTTCATTCCAGTGGTATCCATGAAATGACTGGATTATTTGTTGAATTCGTGTATTTTTTGTACACATTAAAAGTATTCCATTGCTATCTTTGAAAATGAAATTGAAAGTTGCTCAGTTGAATCTGACTCTTTGCAACCCCATGGACTATACAGTCCATGGAATTCACCATGCCAGAGTACTGGAGTGGATAGACTTTCCCTTCTCCAGGGGATCTTCCCAACTCAGGGATCGAACCCAGGTCTCCCACCTTGCAGGTGAAATCTTTACCAGCTGAGCCATCAGGGAAGCCCAGGAATACTGGAGTGGGTAACCTGTCCCTTCTCCAGGGGACCTTCCCAACCCAGGTCTCCCACATTGCAGGTTAATTCTTTACTAGCTGAGCCATCAGGGAAGCCCAAGAACACTGGAGTGGGTAAACCTATCCCTTCTCCAGCGGATCTTCCAGTCCCAGCAATCGAACCATTGTCTCCTTCATTGTAGGCGGATTCTTTACCAGCTGAGCTACTAGGGAAGCCTATTGCTATCTGTATTTTATTTTAAATGTTCATCCATGCACATGAACTACATTTTGGGAAAAGTCAGGATTATCCATCATCTCATAGATGGTACCGATATAAGTTAGTATTGTTTCAGGTACGAGTGATAGAACAACCAATCCAACTGACCTAAGTGAAAAAATGGAACGCATGGCCCTGGTGAGTGGGTTGATTCAGATCTCAAACCTTGTCACTTTGCTTAGCTACATCTATTTGCCTCCTCTGAGATGGCGTTATTTTAAAACTCTATGTGTTCTTGGGTAGGCCCCAACATTATTATGCTCACATTATTTTGAAACTTAAGTAGGTGGAAGACAAAGTTCAGTATCTTCTTGAGTTGAACAAAAGTCCCAGAATTGAGATTTAATTATCTGTATTAACCTATACTGGATCATTTGCTCAGACCTGAAGAAATTATGTTCAGGCTAGTAGGATGTATTGTTTGGTGTGGCCTTGATCAGTGGGCAGTGGAGTCCATTTTCCTGTAAGCATCTAGGCTAATAGTAGAGGTGAAGAGTTCATTCCAGGTATGGCTAGGTTTTTTTTTTTTCCTACTGAAAGAAGAAATAGACACCTATAGACAAAACCGACAAATAATCACCTCAAAATTATTGTATTCTTTTTCTCTTGGATATTATGAAAAACCTTTATTTGTGTTGTTCTTACGTATAATCTTTTGTACCTTTCCTTACCCCATCAGTCATAGAAAATGCATATCAACATTTTATAGAAGGTTATAGAAAGTTCTAGTATACTTAATACAAGAACTTCATATAAATTTGGAAAGCTTAAAAAGAATAGAAAACTTGGCATCCGTGAGTTTAAAATCGAAAGGAGGAAATAAAAGAAAGACCTGATTGTATTAGATCATTGCTGTATCCATCTGTAAAAAATATGTGAATTTTCTCCTATGATAGCTATCTCAGCACATTTATTTGTGGCTTATTAGTAATACTCTAATTACTTTAATTATTAACTAATGTGAAACTATTATAGTTTTGCATAGATGATCTCATGTGAACCTTACATTTTTGTGAGGTAGATAATATCCTAATTTACAGGTGAGAAAATCTGAAGGTTTAGAAAGGTTAATTAACTTACACAGCTAGTAATTTATGCAGCCAGTACATGGTAGAGATCAGATGTAGATCTTTCAACTCTAAAATCCAAGCACAGATGAGTAGGAATGCAGCTATGATGGTAGTAGGACTACGGTTTATTGCCAACCCATAGTCTGATTTTTGTTTTGAAGTTCTTCCCTATAGACTGGAAACAAAGCTCTTTAAGTGAGTCTGAATTTTCTACCCATCAGTAGTTAGCAGTTAGCCTTTTAACCTTGGCATTTTTGAATCTAAGCAGTAAAACAACCAATAGATTCAATCAACATTTGTCTGTTGAAAGACTAGATCAAAACAGCTGACACTGTTTAGAGTAAGTTAAAATTTGACAAGATTTTCAATTTTCAAGTCTCTGGGTTAATTTATAAAAACTCATTTGACAAAAACCAGTGTACTCCCTAAATGAACCTAAAATAGTGAAAAGTAGAAATACACTGTTTTCTTATATTTGGAAATTCTTGCAGCAATTAAGCACTGCATGGTAAGCGTGTACATGGTGTTTGATGCGCGGATGAGGGAGTCTTGCCATTGGTTAGGTCAAATCAGAAATGGATTTTAATAGAGGAGGCATATGGCATAGACAGTGATGGCATGCATTGGACAGAATCTGAAAACTGGGAGAAGAGAAAATACATCAAAATGTGTTGAAAGATAGTTTTGAAAATTATAAACTTACAAAAGAAAAATAAAAGTGCACCAGGAACAGGTCCTGTATTTAGTCAGTGCTCTCTAAGAGTTGTTTGAAACATTAAAGGTAAAATTCTACAGATTCAGCACTGTGTTAGAGCATGGTCTCTTAATTATCTGTGTTTCTTAAGGACTGTGAAAGTTGTACAGTCATGTCCGATCCTTTGCGACCCCATGGACTATTTAGTCCATGGAATTCTTCAGTCAGAATACTGGAGTGGGTACCCTTTCCCTTCTCCAGGGGAATCTTCCCAACCCAGGGATTTAATCCAGATCTCCCACATTGCAGGTGGATTCTTTACCAGCTGAGCCATAACGGAAGCCCAAGAATAATGGAGTGGGTAGCTATCCCTTCTCCAGCGGACCTTGGAGACCCAGGAATTGAACTGGGATCTCCTGCATTGCAAGCGGATTCTTTACGAGCTGAGCTATCAGGGAAGCCCTCTTAAGGACTGGGCTAACAATTTTAGTACTTTGTTTTAATTTAGAGTAAATATAAAGTGATTTTTTGGAACTTTTTCATTTTAGGTTGATGATGTGGTGAGTTATTGGGAAAGAGAATGAGGATGACTTTTTAGCTGAAATTATCCCCTCAGGCATTGTAAAAAGACACTGGAATACATTTTAAGAAAAATGGTCTCAATTTAGCCTCTTAAAGAAGAAGGAAAGAAAACGACCTAAGGAGAAAACATTTTTAACTTTCCTCTTCATAAGAATGAACCTTTCACTTCAAAATTTTCAGCCTGAATCATAAGAATTTAGATTGTGAAGAATTTTGTGAAGAAAAGTTGTCAAGTGATTTTAGTGCTGTTATTTACTATGTAGGTTTCCAATTTTCATTCACCTCAGTTCTATTTTATTTAATTGCTATAGAAATCACTCAAGCCTCACCCTTCCTAAGGCTTATTCAGTTCAGTTCAGTTCAGTCGCTCAGTCATGTCCGACTCTTTGTGACCCCATGAATCACAGCACGCCAGGCCTCCCTGTCCATCACCAACTCCCAGAGTTCACTCAAACGCACGTCCATCGAGTTGGTGATGCCATCCAGCCATCTCATTTTCTGTCATCCCTTTCTCCTCCTGCCCCCTATCCCTCCCAGCATCAGAGTCTTTTCCAGTGAGTCAACTCTTCGCATGAGGTGGCCAAAGTATTGGAGTTTCAGCTTTAGCATCAGTCCTTCCAATGAACATCCAGGACTGATCTCCTTTAGAATGGACTGGTTGGATCTCCTTGCAGTCCAAGGGACTCTCAAGAGTCTTCTCCAGCACCACAGTTCAAAGGCATCAATTTTTCAGCGATCAGCTTTCTTCACAGTCCAACTCTCACATCCATACATGACCACTGGAAAAACCATAGCCTTGACTAGGACCTTTGTTGGCAAAGTAATGTCTCTTTAAATTGTACCAAAATTTTTTTACTATACATTTTAACACATCTCATGGGAGATATGTTTTAATTCTGTGATGATATTCAGCATAGTCATTATGGGCATTATGGGCACAAACCAATTGGAATGGACATCAGTCATTGTGCTGTGCCAGAGTATACCTACTGGCTATGGTTCAGTCTTTCACTGAATCACAGATTCTATGGTAATTTGATAAATAAGATGAGCTGGTGTAGAACTTACATCTTCATGATTTGCTCAAGTAAAAGTCTTTTCTTGCGTGTAAGTAAATGAGTTTATTCTGAGCTGCATGAAATGTATTTTTCTAAACATCTTTTCCTTTATACATGCAGAAATAACAATTCATTAGACAGTGTAAAACTAGCTAGAAAATTTATGCATCAAGCAAATTTAAAATTGTTTGAATGATGCATAATCATATAATTTCCATTAAATATAGATTCCAGTGTTCAAGCTTTTCATTTCAGCATCTTAGATGATCTTTGAACAAGGGATTCACACAGGAAAAAGAAATTCAAGAAATTACACATGATTAGTGTCACTGTATATGAAGTGTTCCATTTATGTTTCCTCTGATAAAGACTCTGGAATCTTTATAATTCATAGACTTTTTTATTTTGAGTAGCCATACTTGTCTTGCCGATTTCCAGAGAAAATTAAAGCGGTGTTTTGTTTTTTTTTTTAGCACATTTAGAGATTTTCTGTATTTTTTTCTTTAAGATGCCAGGTCATCTGTTTCATTTCTTAAATACACAATGTGCACATCTGGTCTTTTTTAGTCTGTGAGAGGCCTGGCGTGCTGTGATTCATGGGATCGCAGAGAGTCAGACACGACTGAGCGACTGAACTGAACTGAACTCATAGTTATTAATAATGTTTAATCACTAATTCCAAGGTTACTTTCCTTCCTCACTATGTTATCTTCAGTTCAGTTCAGTTCAGTTGTGTCCAACTCTTTGAGACCCACGGACCACAGCATGACAGGCCTCCCTGTCCCAACCATCTCATCCTCTGCCATCCCCTTCTCCTCCCACCTTCAATCTTTCCCAGCATCAGGGTCTTTTCTAAGGAGTCAGTTCTTTTGCATCAAGTGGCCAAAGTACTGCAGTTTCAGCTTCACCATCAGTCCATCCAGGACTGATTTCCTTTAGGATGGACTGGTTGGATCTCCTTGCTGTCCAAGGCACTCTCGAGAGTCTTCTCCAACACCACAGTTCAAAAGAATCTATTCTTCGGCACTCAGCTTTCTTTATAGTCCAACTCTCACATCCATAAATGATTACTGGAAAAACCATAGCCAGTTAGATGGAGCTTTGTTGGCCAAGTAATGTCTCTGCTTTTTAATATGTTGTCTAGGTTGGTTATAACTTTCCTTCCAAGGAGCAAACGTCTTTTAATTTCATGGCTGCAATCACCATCTGCAGTGATTTTGGAGCCCCCCAAAATAAAATCAACCACTGTTTCCACTGTTTCCCCATCTATTTGCCATGAAGCGATGGGACTGGATGCCATGGTCTTAGTTTTCTAAATCTTTAGTTTTAAGCCAACTTTTTCATTCTCCTCTTTCACTTTCATCAAGAGGCATTTTAGTTCTTCTTCACTTTCTGCCACAAGGGTGATGTAATCTGTGTATCTGAGGTATTGATATTTCTCCCGGCAGTCTTGATTCCATCTTGTGCTTCATCCAGCCCAGCGTTTCTCATGATGTACTCTGTGTATAAGGTAAATAAGCAGGGTGACAAAATAAAACCTTGACCTACTCCTTTCCTGATTTGGAACCAGTCTGTTGTTCCATGTCCAGTTCTAACTGTTGCTTCTTGACCTGCATACAGATTTCGCAGGAGGAAGGTCACGTGGTCTGTTATTACCTTCTCTTTCAGAATTTTCCACAATTTGTTGTGATCCACACAGTCAAAGGCTTTGGCATAGTCAATAAAGCAGAAATAGTTGTTTTTCTGGAACTCTCTTGCTTTTTCGATGATCCAGCAGATGTTGGCAATTTGATCTATGGTCCCTGTGCCTTTTCTAAATTCAACTTGAACATCTGGAAGTTCACAATTCACGTTCTGTTGAAGCCTGGCTTGGAGAATTTTGAGCATTCCTTTACTAGTGTGTGAGATGAGTGCAATTGTACAGTAGTTTGAATATTCTTTGGCATTAGAATGAAGACTGACCTTTTCCAGTCCTGTGGCCACCTCTGAGTTTTCCAAATTTGCTGGCATTTTGAGTGTAGCACTTTCACAGCATCATCTTTTAGGATTTGAATTAGCTCAACTGGAATTCCGTCACCTACACTAGCTTTGTTCGTAGTGATGCTTCCTAAGGCCCACATTCCAGGATGTCTGGCTCTAGGTGAGTGATCACACCATCGTGATTATCTGAGTCATGAAGATCTTTTTTTTGTATAGTTCTTCTGTGTATTCTTGCTACTTCTTCTTAATATCTTCTGCTTCTCTTAGGTCCATACCATTTCTTTCCTTTACTGAGCCCATCTTTGCATGAAATGTTCTTTGGTATCTCTAATTTTCTTGAGGAGATCTCTAGTCTTTCCCATTCTATTGCTTTCCTCGATTTCTTTGCACTGATCACTGAGGAAGGCTTTCTCATCTCTCCTTGCTATTCTTTGGAACTCTGCATTAAAATGAGTAAGTCTTTCCTTTTCTCCTTTGCCTTTCACGTCTTTTCTTTTCTTAACTGTTTCTAAGGCCTCCTCAGACAACCATTTTGCCTTTTTGCATCTTATTCTTGGGTATGGTCTTGATTAATGCTTCCTGTACAATGTCATGAACCTCCATCCATAGTTCTTCAAACACTCTGTCTATCAGATCTAATCCATTTATTTGTAACTTCCATTGTATAATCGTAAGGGATTTGATTTAGGTCATACCTCAATGGTCTAGTGGTTTTCTCTACTTTCTTCTATTTAATTCTGAATTTGGCAATAAGGAGTTTGTGATCTGAGCCACAGTCAACTCCCAGTCTTGTTTTTGCTGACTGTGTAGAGCTTCTCCATCTTTGGCTGCAAAGAATATAATCAGTCTGATTTCAGTATTGACCATCTGGTGATGTCCACATGTAGAGTCTTTTCTTGTGTTGTTGGAAGAGAGTTTGTTATGACCAGTGCATTCTCTTGGCAAAACTCTGTTAGCCTTTGACCTGCTTCGTTCTGTACTCCAAGGCCAAATTTGCCTGTTACTCCAGGTATCTCTTGACTTCCTACTTTTGCATTCCAGTCCCCTATAATGAAAGGTACATCTTTTTTGGGTGTTAGTTCTAGAAGGTCTTGTAGGTCTTCATAGAACCATTCAATTTCAGCTTCTTCAGCATTACTGGTTGGGACATGGACTTGGATTACTGTGATATTGAATGGCTTGCCTTAGAAATGAACAGAGATTATTCTGTCATTTTTGAGATTGCATCTGAGTACTGCATTTTGGACTCTTGTTGACTATGATGGCTACTCCATTTCTTCTAAGGAATTCTTCCCCACAGTAGTAGATATAATTGTCATCTGAGTTAAATTCACCCATTCCAGTTCATTTTAGTTCACTGATTCCTAGATGTTGATGTTCACTCTTGCCATTTCCTGTTTGACCACTTCCAGTTTGCCTTGATTCATGGACCTAACATTTCAGGTTCCTATGCATTATTGCTCTTTACAGCTTTGGACTTTACTTCCACCACCCATCACATCCACAACTGGGTGTTGTTTCTGCTTTGGCTCCATCTCTTCATTCTTTCTGGAGTTATTCCTCTACTGATCTCCAGTAGCATATTGGGCACCGAGGAAGTTCATCTTTCAGTGTCCTATCTTTTTCCCTTTTCGTGCTGTTCATGGGGTTCTCAAGGCAAGTTACTGAAGTGGTTTGCCATTCCCATCTCCAGTGGACCATGTTTTGTCAGAACTCTCCACCATGACCCGTCCATCTTGGGTGGCCCTATAGTTTCATTGAGTTAGACAAAGCTGTGGTTCATGTGATCAGTTTGATTAGTTTTCTGTGATTGTGGTTTTTATTCTGTATGCCCTCTGATGGATAAGGATAAGAGGGTTACGGAAACTTCCTAATGGGAGAGACTGAGGGGGAAACTGGGTTTGGTTCTGATGGACAGGGCCATGCTCAGTAAATCTTTAATTCAATTTTCTGTTGATGGGCGGGGCTTTGCTCCCTTGCTGTTGTTTGACCTGAGACCAAACTATGGTGGAGGTAATGCAGAAAATGGCGACCTCCTTCAAAATGTCCCTTGCAGGCACTGCTGCACTCAGTGCCCCCAACCCTGCAGCAGGCTACTGCTGACCCATGCCTCTGCTGGAGACTCCTGGACACTCACAGGTAAGTTTGGGTCAGTCTCTTGTGGCATCACTGATCCTTTCTCCTGGGTCCTCGTGTGCACAAGGTTCTGTTTATGCTCTCCAACAGTCTGTTTCCTCAGTGTTGTGTAAATTATGGTGGCTTTATGGTGGAGTTAATGGTGACCTCCTCCAATTAATTTTAATTGGGTTAAATACACTAAAACATTTTTTGGTACATATAACATGTGGTTCTATAAGCATTGGATAAAGATATCAACATAATCATGTAAGAAAATATAGCTTCTAAATAAAAGAAAGATATTAAGAGACAAAATGTTTTTGCTTTGTTATGATTTCATTTACCATAATAATTTCTTTTTTCCTGTAGGTTATGACTTTTGCTCTGAAAGACATAACTGCATGGAGAATTCTGTCTGCAGAAATCTGAATGACAGAGCTGTTTGTAGCTGTCGAGATGGTTTTCGGGCTCTTCGAGAAGACAATGCCTACTGTGAAGGTAATCCTTGTAATGAAGTGTAGCTTGGCTGTATAAATTTCCTAGAATTACTGCATGCAAAATTTATTAATTTCCCAGGTTGTCAAATTGAGATGCCCATTAAAAGCAGTGAATTTAATTTGAAGCATATTAATCAGCTAAAAATAATTATCTTTCAAATTAAAGTTTTTCATCTTTCTGCTATGTCAGACTAATAAGTTAATATGGCTAGGTTTCTTGAATTAGGACAATACTTCCACTGTGAAATTGCCTTCTTTTTTTATAATTAGATGTTTAGATAGTTCACATATTGACATGATTACTGTGGCTTGCGGTTAGGATAGTAGTCAGATTTTTGCAGGCAATGTTGTATGACAAAGACAGTCAATTAACAGGAAGATGAAGTGCCCACACCGTTTTTGTTTTGCTACTGTCAGTAATCTCAGTGGTTGTATTCATGCTCTGTGGTATTTAGTAAATAGCTCCAGTGGAGTAAACAGTTTCCAAGTTATTTTAAATCCTTAATGAATATCTCAGATAGTTTGTTGTCTCATTGAAAGAGTCCAGATACAGTGAGAAGGCCTGGGCATCCACAAATACTGCAGCATTGACTTTTCGTGAATACCCTAGAATTACTAGAGGTGTAGTAATGTGTAACTTCCCCGAGGCACGTATTTGAATCATTCTCATCAATTGTGTGACTAGCTAGTGGATCTTGCAGGTAAGAACAGTGGTGTGGTGGTATTTGGGCACCTGGAAGCTTCTGGTCTTACCCTTTCCAACTGTCCATAATCAGTGCCATCAGTCCCTAGAGATCATTTTTAGTTATATAATGATTTATTGGCCCTTGTTCAGTCAGTAAGTTGTGTCCGACTCTTTGTGACTGCAACTTGCTAGGCTTCCCTGTCCTTAACTGTCTCCTGGAGTTGGCTCAAACTCATATCCATTGAGTTGGTGATGTCATCCAACAATGTCATCCTTTGTCATTGCCTTCTCCTCCTGCCATCAATCTTTCCCAGCATCAGGGTCTTTTCCAATGAGTTCAATTTCTGTTGTTTCTCTTAGTTTTCAGTAGATTTTCTCTGCCTTAAAAATTGGTATTCACTTTTTAAATTGACCATTTCCCCTAGTATATTCCTTTAAATGCTTCTGATTCAGACCTAAAGAGACCATTCCACTTTTGCCAAAGCACAAACACATCTGTAGTTTCCCTTCCCCATTCATATGCAGATTCATGTAAAATTCCTAATTTTGAAAGTTTTTATATTAAAAATGAATTTAAACATACTTAGTAATGTGTTTTTCATTAATATTTGAGATCTCTGATATGTAATGCATTCCACTGATGTTGTTAATATGTGTAATATGAAATCACATGATATAAACTCATATGGTACCTCTTTTTTCTTAATCTTATAATTATTTATGTTTTGAGCTGATTCTTTTTTGTTGTCATTAAGTGTATTTACTCTTCTAATAAATATTTAGTGAGCACCTACTGTGTACCAAGCAGTTTTCTAGTCTCTAGGTGCCTAGAAAACGGTGAATAAGACTGATAAGGTAAATGGTGAATAAGACTGCTAAGTTTTCTGTGCTTTGGAGCTTATATTTGAGGGAGAAGACAGAGAATAAGTAGGTAACTTAGAAGTAGAGAAGGCAATTTAAGATAGTAATAAGCAATAGGAAGAAAGTTAAATAGGATGATGTGATATAAATTGATTGGGGATTAATTTAGATGAGATGGTCAAGGAAAGCCTCTGGGTCTGGGGTTGGCAGGGTATTGCCAGTTGACTTGAGATTTGATGATAAGGAAATAACACAGAAAGATCTGAAACAGGGCATTCCAACTAGAAGGAATAGTAAGTAGACAGACCATAAGTGGTAATCGCTTAGATGTTCTACAAACAGAAAGCAGGATAATGTGATGAAACAGATGAGTTAATTAAGATGCAATTGGAGAATTAGGTAGGGGCCAGGTAATGTAGGGGTGCTTGTAAGTATTTTAGATTCATCTAGGAGAGAAGTGATATGCACAGACTTGTATCAAAAAAGATAGCTCTGACTGCAATGTGTTAGATGAACTGTGGGGTTAGATGTAGTTAGAAGAACAGAAGTGTAAACAGGAAGACCAGTTGGAAGGCTACTGTAGAAGTCTAAGCTAAGTTGCCTAAATTAAGCACAGTGGTTAAGATTCCATGCTTCCACTGCAGGAGGCGCAGGTTTAATCCCTGGTTGGGGGACTAAGATCTCACATGCTGTGAGGTGCAGCCAAAAAATTTTTAGGCTTCCCTGGTGGCTCAATCAGTAAAGAATCCGCCTGCAATTTGGGAGACCTGGGTTCAATCCCTGGGATGGGAAGGCAACACACTTCATATTCTTGCCTGGAGAGTCCTCATGGACAGAGGAGCCTGATGGGCTACAGTCCGTGGGACCACAGAGAGTCAGACATGACTGAGCGACTTAGCACAGGAGAGATAAAAAGGAATATATTCATGTATTGTTTTAGAGATAGAGCCAAAAATACTTGCAGATAGTTTGCTATGGAGGAGAATTAAAGAGTGATGAATGGGAGTCAAGAATTTTGAGCAACAAATGGATGATGTTGCCATTTACTGAGACAGGAAAGAACTCAAGGGAAGAAGCCAGAAATTTTGATTAAATTATTTATCAATACAAGCTTTTAAAATTTTAATTGTAAAGACTAGACCACTGTTTTTATCTGCATGTTTATCTGTAGCACAAACGGCAGCTCTTTTTCATTCTGAATGGATCATACTGAAAAATGGTTTGTAAACGTCCTCATGTTATTCATTTTTCATTTAAGGAAGTAATCTTCACAAGTTAAAAAAATGATGGAAAAACCTGTTAGTTTATTATAGGGATCTTGAATATTTTATACATGAATATTTCTAGTATAGCTTTTGTTATTCATGTTAACAGGTTCCTTAGTGTTCTGATCAAATTTGATTTTCTTTGCACTTTGTTCTTGCTAAGAATTTTTTTTATTGAAATATAATTTACTTACACTTTCTGTTAGTTTCAGATGTACTACATAGTAATTTGACGTTTTGATACATTATGAAATGATCACCATTATAAATCTAGTTACCATCTGTCACAACACAAAGTTATTATAATATTATTGACTATATTACCTATGCTGTACATTATATCCCAAGGCTTATTTATTTTATAACTGGAGGTTTGTACCTCTAACTATCGCTCATCTATTTCACTCATCCACCAACATGCTTCCATTCTGACACCTACTCATGATCTGTATCTGTGAGTCTGTTTCTGTTTGGCTATATTTGTTCATTTGTTTTCTTTTTTTAGATTTGCTATATAAGTGAAATCATATAGTATTTCTGTTTCTTTGTCTGATTTATTTCGATTAGCATAATACCCTTTTGGCCCATTCATGTTCTCAGAAATGGAAAATCTCATTCTTTTTTATGGCAGAGTGATACTCCATTGTGTATATATATACATACCACAATATTGTGTATATATATACCACATTTTCTATATCCTTTCATCTATTATTGGGCACTTAGAATGCTTCTGTATCTCAGCTATTTTGAATAATGCTACAATGAACATAGGAGTACATATATCTTTTATGATTAGTGTTTTTGTTTTCTTTGAAGAAATACCCAAAAGTGGAATCACTGGATTTTATGGTAGTTCTGTTTTTAATTTTTTGAGGAATCTGCATACTGTCATCCATATTAACTCTACCAATTTTGATTTCCACCAATACTGCACACACTATTCCCTTTTATCCACACCCTCACCAACACTATATTTTGTCTTTTTTATGATAGCCATTTTAATAGGGATAACGTGATATCTCATTGTTGCTTTGACTTGCATTTCCCTGATGATAGTGACATTGAACATCTTTTCATGTGTGTCTTGGTCATCTGTATGTCTTCTTAAGAAGAATATCTAGTCTAATCTTTTGCCCATTTTTAATAAGGTTATTAATTTTCTTGATGTTGTATGAGTTTTTGTATGTTTTGGATGTTAGTCCCTCATTAGACATGTTATTTGCAACTATCTTTTCCCATTAAGTAGGCTCTTTGTTTTGTTGATTGTTTCCTTTGCTCTGCAATATCTTTTTAGCTTGATGCACTCCCATTTCTATTTTTTTTTCATTTCCCATTTCTATTTCTGTTTTTGCTTTTTCTTTCTCTTACATAAGGAGATAGATCCAAAAAATTTTGAAGACTAATGTTGCAGAGTGTGCTGTCTATATTTTTTTCTGGGAGTTTTATGGTTTCAGGTATATCATTTAAATCTTCAATCAATTTTGAGTTTATTTGGTATATGGTGTGAGAAACTACAATAAGTTCCCTACATATGGACAAATTTCATTTCGAGAGCACGTTTATAAGTTGAATTTGTTCATAATTCCAACATAGTCAGCCTAGGTACCCAACTAACACAATTGGCTGTATAGTACTGTACTGTAATAGGTTTATACTTCTCACACAAATAATACATAAAAAACAAACACAAAAAATAAAGAAAACATTTTTAATCTTACAGTGCAGTGCCTTGAAAAGTACAGCAGTAGGGTACAACAGCTGGCATCGAATGAACAGGCAAGAAGAGTTCCTGACTGGAAGAGGGAGAGGAGGTGAGAGATGGCAGAACTGAAGGATCATGAGCAATGCAAAGCAGAGGGCAAGCTGCAGTTTCACTCATGCCTGACATTGTCAGCACGGGTTCTGGTTCCTTGCTGGATTCAGTTCCATCTGTCCTCGTGAATAAATGATCCAGTGATGTCTAGGTAGTGGCTCTTTTTTTCTGGTCATAAGTACCATTGGATTGCATCATGAATGGTTGCTCCAGCCTTCATGTACTTTTCTACATCTGGCCCTGTGTCTCAAAAACTAAGTGTCTTCTCGAATAAAGAAAATCTCCTTGCCATTTCCTGCATCACGAGTCTCATTGTTTCTTCAGATGCTTCTTCTTCCTCTTGTCACGCCACTCTCTCAATTATTTTCACTTCTGTTTCCGTTGTTATCACTGGGTGCTTCTTAGCAGTACCAGCTACATCACTGCTGTTTTATGCTTGCTTCTGGACATCCTGGGATTGAAATAAAAATATTGTACTACTGTATTCTATGCAGTACTGTATAGTAAAGTACACAAAAGCACAACCAGTTGTAGAGGATGCATGCATGTGGCAATGTACACCAAACACATGAACTAACAACATGATTGGACATGTGAACGCACATTTGCATCTTTGAAAGCTTGCAACTTGAAGGTTCATATGTAGGGGATTTGCTGTTGTCTGGTTTGATTTTTCAGCGTGTAGCTGTCCAGTTTCCCCAGCAACATGTATTGAAGAGGCTATCTTTCCATTTTATATATTCTTGCCTCCTTATTCACAGATAAATTGGCCATATAAGTATGGCTTTATTTCTGGGCTTTCTCTTTTGTTCCATTGATCTAGTGTCTGTTCTGTGCTTTGTTTGTTCTTTCTCTAGTTCCTTTAGGTATAAGGTTAGGTTGTTTATTTGAGATTTTTCTTATTTCCTGGGGTAAGCTTGTATTGCTATAAACTTCTCTCTTAGAGCTGCTTTTGCTGGGTCTATAGATTTTAATCTGTTGTATTTCTACTTTTATTTGTCTCTAGGCATTTTTAAAAAAATTTCCTTGTTTTAATTTTTTTTTTTTTGCCTTCATGAGCTTGTATATTTTCCAGTTTTTTTCTTGTTGATTTCTAATCTCAGACCCTTTGGTTGGAAAAGTTGCTTGATACGGTTTTAGTCTTCTTAAATTTAATCTGAATTTGTTTAGTGGCCTACTATGTGGACATTAAGTGATGTCCTTCTTGTTTATTGTTATAGTGTTTGTTTTAAAGTCTATTTTGCCTTGTCAAAATACTGCTACCCCAGCTTTGTGTTTTTGTTTGCATGGAATACTTTTCTATCCCTTCACTTTCAGTCTGTGTGTGACTTTAAATCTGGAGTCTTATAGGCATTCATATATATGAGTCTTACTTTTTTATACATTCAGCCACTCTATGACTTTTGATTGGAACACTTAGGCCATTTGCATTTAATGTTATTTTTAATAAGTATATACTTATTGACATTTAAAAAATAGTTTTCCAGCTATTTTTGTTGTTCTTTTTTGTTCTACTTTTGCCCTCTTTCCTTGTGGTTTGATGACTATCTTTAGTGTTATCTTTGGATTCTTTCTATTTGAATGTGTCTATCTATTATAGATTTTTGATTTATGGTTTTCATGAGATTTAAATATAACAGTATATATGTATGTATATATATTATTTTAAGTTGATCTCTTAAGCATGAACACATTTTAAGAACTCTTCATTTTTACTCTTTGCACCCTATTTAATGTTTTTTGACATTACATTTTCCATCTTTTCATTTTGTCTATCCCTTAAATACTTTGGTGGCTATCGATCGTTTTACTATTTTTGTCTTTTAACCTTTATATTAAATTTATCACTGATGATATACTGCCTTTATTATATGTTTGTCTTTACTAAAGAGACTTTTTAAAAATAAGTAATGTATTTCCTGTTGTGTAATCTTTTCTGCTTAGGGTAGTCTCTTTAACATTTCTTGTAAAGCCAATTTAGTGGTGTTGAACCTTTATGGCTTTTGCTTGATAGCCTTGCTAAGTAGAGTATTCTTGGTTGTAGATATCTTCTCTTCATCAGTTTGAATATATTGTGCCATTCCCTTGTGGCCTGCAAAATTTCTGCTAGAAAGTCAGCACATGCTCTTATGGAAGTTCCTTTATTTGTAACTAGTAGCTTATTGCTGTTAAGTTTCTCTCTTTATCTGTAACTTTTGCCATTGTATTTATAAAGTGTCTTTTTTTGGACCTCTTTGAGTTTATCTTGTTTGGGACTCAACAACCCCTAAAATGCAAATGTTAGTACACTTGTTGTTGTCCTAGAATTCGCTTAAACTATCCTCAGTTTTTAAAAATTCTTTCTCTTCAGTTTGTATGTAATTTTCTCTACTCTGTCTTCCAGTTCACTGATCTATTCCTCTGCATCATCAAATATACTGTATATACCTAGATTCTGATGTATTTTTTTATTTCAATTATTTACTCTTCAGCTTTGTTTAGTTCATCTTCATATCCTCTAGCCTTTTGCTAACCTTTTACCTGTGTTCATCCATTCTTCTCCTGAGTTCATTGATCATCTTTATAATCCTTACCTTGAACTCTTTGTGGGGAGACAGTTATCTCCACTACATATAGTTCTTCAGGGGTTTTGTCTTGTTCCTTTGGAATATGTTCTTCTGTTTCCTCATTTTGCCTAATTCTCTGTATTTATTTCTAAGTGTTAGGTAGATCAGTTATGTTTCCTGATCTTGCAGAAGTGGCCTTATATTGGAGATATCCTATGGGTTCCAGCAGCACACTCCACTCTGGTCACCAGAGCTATCTGTTCTAGGAGTGCCCCCCATGTGGATTGCCTTGGGCATTTTGTTGTGACAAAGCAACAACTGTTGGCACACTCTTAGGCAAAGCTAGTCCCCTGCCCAGTCAGCTGCTAGTTCCTGCCCTATGCCAAGGCTGCTTGCCACTGTTGGCAACAGTGGCAAAACCATTCCTGGCATGGCTGGAAGGCAGGAGCTGGGGATCTTCGGACTGGTTCCTCCTGCTGGGTGGGCTTCCTCCCAATATTGCTGCCTGTGGGGCCGGGGTATCCCATTAAGGGTATTTTAACTCCCTAGAAGTAGCTTTTAAAATTTTTTTATTCAACTGTGCATGTTGTCTATCAGCTGGTCTTATAGAGTCCTTGTTCTCTAAGAAATTAGACTTGTCATTATATACACAAATAAACATGTGATAAGTTTTAAGTAAAATAAATTTTATTTGCTTAATCTGAGTGACTGAACTGAACTGTGGTACTGTTTTAATAATATAACTTCTTGAGATTATTTATTCTTACTATATTTTTCTTGATCAGGGTTAAAATAGCACTGTTAAATTTTATTCATTTATTCATTTGACAAATATTTGTTCAATATTTATTTTGTCCCAGTCTAGCCTAGAGGTGAAGCAGTAAATAAGGAGCACCTGACTGATATTCTCTCAGGCAAGGAAGATCATTGCACCAAACAGCTATATATGTGGAAGTGGCCTGAAAGAAGAATAAGTTAACAGAGTTTCTGATCTGGGTGGGTGGTCATGCTTGAATAAAAGTTTTTCTCTGATGTGTGAAGATTAAGTACAAATCAGTTATGTACATAAGTAAGTGGGAAAGAGGGGGAATCACCACGGCTAAAGGCCTTGAGGTAAAAAGGAATACTTTGTAATAAATGAAGGAAGGGAGAGAACAGGAAGTGGCCTGATGAGGTTAATGATGGGAAGCAGACCCTTGAAGGGCACAGTAGACTACAGGTTGTGCTAAGAACAAGGGAAAGTCAAGGAAAAGTTTTAAGCAGGGGAATGCCCTGGTCACAGTGGTATTTTGGGTAATTACTTCTGCTTCAGGCTGAATGAGGTTAAGACTAGATGTGGGAAACCAGTGGATGGAAGACAGCAGTGTCTTGCAGTAAAAATAGAGATGGAGATGTGGGTATATTTGAGTGTTTGTGAGGTAAAGCCAGTCCTGTTAATTAATTGGTGATAGTAGATAATGCGGAGAAGGCAATGGCAACCCACTGCAGTACTCTTGCCTGGAATATCCATGGGCGGAGGAGCCTGGTAGGCTGCAGTCCATGGGTTCGCTAAGAGTCGGACACGACTGAGCAACTTCACTTTCACTTTTCACTTTCATGCGTTGGAGAAGGAAATGGCAACCCACTCCAGTGTTCTTGACTGGAGAATCCCAGGGACGGGGGAGCCTGGTGCGCTGCCGTCTATGGGGTCGCACAGATTTGGACACAACTGAAGCGACACAGCAGCAGCAGCAGCAGCAGTAGATAATGAGTAGAGAGGTTTCAAGGTTGCTACTCAATTTTCTGTCCTGAAAATAAGCAAGTGTTTGGTAGAAAAATCATCATGTCAGGTTATTGTGCCTGAGGGACGGGAGAGTACCAGTTGAATTATGCTTCAGTGTGGAGTTCAGAGAAGGTTAAATTATACATAGCATTTGGGATTTTTTGGCATGTAAATGGTAGTTGAGGAAATGGTAGAAAATACCTAGAGTTTGAAAAACCCCAGTATTTGAGCATTTATGAAGAAGATTTGGTGATGGAGACAGAAAATTTTCATGGCTGAAAATGAGGGAGAGAAGGAGAGGTGGTGTCACAGAAACCAAGGAAAAGAGAGTATTTCAATAAAGTAGAAGGTTCTGAGAGATTGAGAAGGATGCAGACTGAACACTGTCCTTTGTGCTGAACTTTATGCATGCTCCTGAGAATATCAGCCATGGGGATTTTGGTGCAATGGTGATGAAAAAAGCCAGTTTAGAGTATATTCAATATTGCATAATGGGAAAAAAATGGATATGATGAAAGAACAGAACATATTCCAGATGTTTGCTTATGAAAGAAAGAAAAGAGAGCAATAGTTTAAGGAGCAGTGTGGCTAAGGAAGGGTGTTTCTTTCCCACCCTGTTTTTTCCTTTTCTGTACTGTCTACCCCAACCCCCAGTGTCTCAGCCATGCAGATGATGTGCTGTGCTTAGCTTCCCAGTCATGTTTGACTTTTTGTGGACTATAGCCCACCAGGCTCCTCTGTCCATGGGGATTCTCCAAGCAAGAATACTGGAGTGAGTTGCCACACCTTCCTTCAGGGATATTCCCAACCCAGGGATTGAATCCGGGTCTCCCATATTGCAGGTGGATTCTTTACCATCTGAGCCACCAGGGAAGCCCAAGAATACTGGATTGGGTAGCTTATCCCTTCTCCAGGATTACTTCCTGACCCAGGAATTGAACTGGGGTTTCCTGCATTGCAGACAGATTCTTTGCCACCTGAGCTACCAGGGAAGCTTCCTGTTTTTGAAAGAGTTTTGTAATTCCTTAGATATTTATAAACATGGTTTGAATTAAGATTTTATGACTAGATGGCTTGTCCATCTTTTATATATTAAAGATCTAAAATATCTGAGAGCATATTGCCCTATTTTATGTTTCTTTTTTTTAAGTTTCCTGAGAATGTATATCGGAATTAAATTTTTTTTTCTTTTTTAATTTATTTAAGTGGAGGCTAATTACTTTACATTATGGTATTGGTTTTGCCATACATTGACATGAATCTGCCCTGGGTGTACATTTTGTTCCCCATCTTGAACCCCCTCCCACCTCCCTCCCCATCTCATCCCTCTGGTTCATCCCAGTATACCAGCCCTGAGCATCCTGTATCATGCATCGAACTTGGACTGGCGATTCGTTTCACATATGATAATATACATGTTTCAATGCCATTATGAACCATATGTTTATCATATTTCTCTTTTAAAAATTATTTATCCGTCTTCATCCATCCAGTGTCCTTCGTTCCTTATAGAGTGTTACAGACTTTTTTTTTAGTACTTTCCTCTTCATTTTGTCTCTTGTCAATACATATAATCTATAAATTTGCCAAAATTATGTTGGACATTGTGTTTTTCAGAATGATTCTTTGCTGTTTTCACTTTAAAGTGAAAATTGTGGGAACTTTTGATGTTTTGACTATTCTTTCTCTTGACATTATATTATCAAGTACTACTTTAGGACCATCTTGGCATTCAATTTTAGATACTGTTTTCAAAGTCATTTATTTGGTAAGTTTCTCTCTTCAGTGCATAATTAGTGCCAGGGATTACAGCTTTGTCAGCCCAATAGTGCATTATGATGAAGAAGCTTATTTTTGTTTCCCATACCCCTTAAATTTGCTGGTATTGTTTCTATCCAAGCTTTTGGCATTATGCTAGGAACAGGAAAACACTTCTGCATAGATGAGCCATGTATGTAGCTGCATATCACATATATTTACCAAAATTGGGAATTGATGCCATATTAATGAAAGGAAGCTTGTGAAATATCTCTTCAAATTGATGAAAATATAGAAAATCTGAACCTCCTAAAAGAATAACCCCTTGCTAATGGGCCAGTTTTTCTCATATTCATCTTATCTCTTTCCTTCTGACTGCTGCTGCCAGATATAATTTTCTTTTTTTAATTCATGTCACCGTCTATTTAGTCATTCTGTCTGTAGTGTCTCTCCCTCCTACCCAGCCAGGACCATTAAAGCTTACAAAACCCATTTCTTCTACTTGAGAGCCCATGGTGCCTTCTTGTTGCTCAACACATCAAGCCCGAACTCCTTTGCCAAGATATCCAAGCTTTCTGTTGCCTGGTCCTACATAGCTCTTTATCCATGAATCCATAGCAAGTCACTTCCACTATTTCCATCTTTTTCTTTGCTCATGATGTTTTATCTGTGTTATGGGCTGACTTGTGCCTCTCAAAAGTTCCTGTGTTAAAGTCCTAACCTGTAGTACCTCAGAGTGGAAACTTATTTGGATATAGAGCTGTTGCAAATGTGACTAGTTTAGATGAAGTCATACTGGAAAGTTGTGGGACCCTACTCCAAGTTGACTGTTGTCCTTATAAAGTGAAGAAATTTTGGTATGGACACACAGGAAGACTGTCATATGAACACATAGGCAGGCACTGGTTGATGCACCTACAAGCCAAGGTGCACCAACAATTTCCAGAAAAAGTACCAGACGCAAGGTAAGGAGCATGAAGCAAATTGTCCTTCTCAACACCAAGAAAGAGCCGAGTCTCTGACTCCTTGATTTGGGAATGTTGGGCTATAAAATTATGAGACAATAAATCTCTGCCACTTAAGCTACCTGTTTGTGATGCTTTATTATACTAGCCCTAGAAAACTAATACAATATGACAGACACACCTGTTTCTTTTTGGTCTAATTTAATTGTTGTAGAGTGCTTAATTTTTATTTTTTCTTTGGATGAATTATGTGCATGTGGATTTAATTTCTCAATCTATTTTTTATTTTATCTGACTGAAGAATTAATACCTTGTTCTTAACTGATTTATATCCAGTTGTCCAGTTGTAATATACTTTATTATATGCCATGTTAATTGTCAAGGGATTCATATCATTCATTTATACATGTGCATTTGTATATATTTCTACCATCTATAAGTGTTTTGTGATCACAGACTGTTTATTTTTCTTGAATTCTCTAAAACTTATAAACAGAGATAGGCAATTTAGAGTTTAAGAAATATTTGTTTATTGGTGGTTTGAAATACCTAGATATGCTGAACAGATGGGCTCCTTTAAAAGGCAACATACATGCAAAGTCCCTTCAGTAGTGTCCGACTCTTTGAGACCCTAAAGACTGTAGTCTGCCAGACTCTTCTATCCATGGGATTGTCCAGACAAGAATTCTGGAATGGGTTACAGTGTTCTCCAGGGATCTTCCTGATTCAGGGATCAAACCCGCATCTCTTAATGGTCTCCTGCATTGGCAGGTGGTTCTTTACCACTAGCACCACCTGGGAAGCCCCACCTTTAGACTACCTTATCACTAAAGAATTATTCAAGAAAAGTATTGGACTTGTTAACAGTATAAGAAAGTCTAATTGTCTTGTAGACTTTTTATAGCTAGAATTGATTCAGCTGTTTTAAATTGTTGTATATTTTCCTTTAAGAATTATTTTGAGTAGTGCAAGGAAAGGAATAGCGTGCATACTTGGAGGACCACAAATCCCAGAAAATTTCCCATATCTACCATTGCTTTTACTGAATACTCTGTTTTCACCTATGATTTGAATACTAGCTTTGCAAACCAACGAACTTGAACATCAAATGTTTGGCATGCAGAAGTTGCTTAAATAAATGCCACTTGACTTAAATGAACATGAAGATTGGAATCTTAATAAACATTTGGTTAGCATTTGCTACGTGCCAGTCATGGCACACCTCAAACATAAACTATTATAATTAGATATCCAGTTCAACTACCTGTTTTTTTTTAACCTGTCAATCAAAAGAAACACTGTCTCCTCTCACCCTATTTCCATCTTTTTAATTCATTCTAACTTTTCTACTTTCTTTTTATTATGCATTTCAGTGAACTGAGGTGCATGTACAAAGTAATGTGAGCATAAACCTTAAATGAAAACATGCAATTTCTCTATCATTTCTCTGTTGTCTTCTTTTTTCTTCTTATATTATTTGTCACTAGGGAAAATATAAAAAACAAAAAGAACAACTAATAAACCATATTGTTGTTCAGAAACGTTTAGAAAGCTTTCTGTATACAACAATTTATTTCATCCAGCAGTCCTATGATGCAGGGATTATTATAATCTCTTGTTTTGTGGTTCAGAAATCTGAAGATCTTGGAAATAAAATGATTTTCCCCCAAATCAGTTATTTAGATAGCGAACAGTAAGCCTAGGGTCCAAATTCATGTCACCTATCTTCAAATTCGGTGCTTTTAAACTTTTACTACTTTTGAGTTACTTATTAGATACCTCATCTAATTGTTATTTTTATGGGTAAGAATACCATAAAGATATTTTCTGCAGAAAGGCCTTTTTTTTTTTGTTATTAAAGCAGTTAACTGGCTTTAAAAATTGAAAGTTTCTGAACAGGAAAAAAAAAATCTTAGTCCATCTGAAAAGCAGCTTGTTGGCATTAGAGAAACTAGTAATCCATACCAGAAGACAATGGGAGAACTGTTTCATTCCCTCCTGCCTTACCACTTCCCCCCTCTCTCTCTTACTGTGTCTTTCCTACTCCCTCCCTCCCTCCCTTTCCTCCTTCCTTCTTTTCTTCCTTCCTTTCTTCTTTATGTTAAGTCCTTTTAACAGTTGTTGTAAAGCTGGTTGGTGGTACTGAATTCTCTTAACTTTTGCTTGTCTGAAAGCTTTTTATTTCTCCATCAATTTGTAATCAGATCCTTGCCAGGAACAGTAATCTTGGTTGTAGATTTTTACCTTTCAGTTCTTTAAAACATATCCTGCATATCCTTCTAAAGAGTTTCTGCTGAAAGATCAGTTGTTAAGCATATGGGGTTCCCCTTGTATTATTGCTTTTCCCTTGCTGCTTTTAATATTCTTTCTCTGCATTTAGTCCTTGTTAGTTTAATTAGTATGTGTCTTGGCTTGTTTCTCCTTGGGTTTATCCTGTATGGGACTCTTTGTGCCTCTTGGATTTGATTGACTATTTCCTTTTCCATGTTGGGGAAATTTTCAAGTATAATCTTTTCAAAATTTTTCTCATATTCTTTCTTTTTCTTTTCATCTTCTGGAATTCCTATAATTTGAATATTGGTATGTTTGATATTGTCCTAGAAGTCTCTGAGACATTCCTCAGTTTTTTTCATTCTTTTTACTTTATTCTGTTCTTCAGAAGTTATTTCCATCATTTTATCTTTCAGCTCACTGATTCATTCTTCTGCTTCAGATATTCTGCTATTGATTCCTTCCAGAGTATTTTTAATTTCAGTGATTGTGTTGTTTGTCTCTGTATGTTTATTCATTAATTCTTATAGTTCTTTGCTAATTGATTCTTGCATTTTCTCCTTTTGTTTTCAAGGTTTTTTATAATCTTTATTATCATTATTCTGAATTTCTTTTCAGGTAGTTTGCCTATTTCTTCATTTACTTGGACTTCTGTGTTTCTAGTTTGTTCCTCCATTTGTGTAGTATTTCTCTGCCTTTTCATTATTTTTTTTTTAAACTTACTGTGCTTGAGGTCTCCTTTTCCCAGTCTTCAAGGTTGAATTCTTTCTTCCTTTTGGTTTCTGCCTTCCTAAGTCTGGTCCAGTGGTTTGTGTAAGCTTCATATGGGGTGAGATTTGTGCTGAGTTTTTTTGTTTGTTTGTTTTTCCTCTGATGGGCAAGGCTGAGTGAGATGTTAATCCCGTCTACTGATGATTGGGTTTGTTTTTTTTTTGTTTTGTTTGTTATTTAGATGCGGTTTCCTGCACAGGGTGCTACTGGTGGTTGTGTGATACTGAGTCTTGTATTCAAGTGATTTCCTTTTTATGAATTCTCACTATTTGATATTCCCTAGCATTAGTTCTCTGGTAGTCAAGGGTCTTGGAGTCAGTGCTCCCAATTCAAAGGCTCAGGGCTTGATCTCTGGTCAGTAAAGAAGATTCCACTAGTGGTTTGTTATGGCATTAAGTGAGATTAAAACAAATACCCGAAAGTGAGAATCCAAAGAGGAACCCCAGGCAAATGGCAGTTACAAAATCAGCCAAATAATAATGGAATATACACATATACATAATCACCCATAAACAAAGTCAAAACAGTACAACAATAATAAGTACGGTAGATGACCCAGCAAACAAAGGAAATAAAAAATTATATTTACCAGTTAAGAACAAAACTAACTAAAGCACAAACTGGAAAGCAAAACTAAGGCAAAGTGCCAAGTGGTGATTAAAGCAATGAAAACAAAACTTAAGAAATCTGTTGAGAGGAAAAAAAAGAAAGGATATGCAAAGTTAAATAAAGGTAGATGAAGATTTATATACATTAAAGATTAACTGCAGGGGGAAAAGAACAGTAGGTAATGCAAACAAATGAATAGATATAGAAAAAATAATAATAAGTTTAAAAAGTTAAAATTAAGAAAACAGAAATAAAAAGCTCAAAAGCTTATTTTTCCTCGCTGGGAGGCCATCTCCCCTCCCTAGAATGCCCTCCAACACTGTGCTGGTCTCTGGACTTGCTGTGGGGGGAGCTCAGATTTTAATCTGGTCCTACTCCTGTGTGTACTTGCCTCCAATGTCCACAGCTATCAGAACTAGTGTGTTTTCTTTTGTGGGAGCTTTCAGTTTCCTTTTATATATTCCATAGATACAAAGTCTGCCTAGTTGATCGTATGGATTTAATTTGCAGCTTGTACAGCTGGTGGGAAAGTTTGGGTCTTCTTCCTAAGCCATACTGCCCCTGAGTTTCAATTGTGGTTTTATTTCCACCTCTGTATGTGGTTCATCCATTGGGGTTTGCTCCTGAGGCTGCCCTGGAGGACTTGGGTTTGGCCCTGTGAAGGCCAGGTGTGGAGGTGGTACAGCTTCTTGGGTTGCAGGGGTTCTGGCAGCACCAGGTACTCAGGGGAGTTGGCGGCTAAAGCAGCAGGAATTATAGTGCTCTAGAAGAGTATGTGAACCAGTATTGGCCAATATGCTCCAGTATTCTTGCCTGGAGAAACCTGGCAGGCCACAGTCCACAGAGTTGCAAAGAGTTGGACATGACTGGAGCGACCCTGTGTGCATAGAAGCAAGACTTTTATTTTTGCCTGTGGCAGCTCTGCCGCAGTGAGAGCTGAGTGTGAAGGTGGTGCAGCTGCTTGGCTTGCGGGGACCCTGGCATCGCCAAATATGCCAGGACACAGATTGTCTCCACTGCAGAAGTTATGGCCCTATCAGAGTCTTTTTTCTAGCCCCTTGTAGCTGGCAATGAGAAGGGCTCCTTGGCCAGTCTTTCTCTGTAGCTCCACCCACTCAGGCAGTTAGAGGACTCCCTTGCCTTCTGTGATGTTTGGTGTGTCTGGCACGCAGAGGGGCCCCACTGGATGGTGTCCTACTCTGTAGTTGAGTGCATCAGGTGTTCGATAGGCCAGTCTCTCTGTTGTTCAGCTGCCGATGCTGGCGTATGGGGAAAGGGAGGCTATGGTGATGGCTCCGCTCCCTATGCGTGACTCAGCAGTAATGCCTTGCTTCCATGGCTACTCAGCTTTCCTCCACAGGCATTTCCCACCACAGTCTCCTCCCTCACATCCCCTTGATCTGTCTCTCCTCAGACAATAGCAGCCCTCGCCCTAGGATTGCTCCACAATCCCTAAACTCCAGCTCCCAGCTTCTGTGCTTCCAGGGGACCTGTGTCCCTGTCCGGGGTATGTATGGCTGTGGCAAGGACTGTCTTATTCTCATTCCATTTAGGCTGTCAAAAATAAGCTGTTTATCAGTCTGACTCAGACTGTTGCCCTGGTGTGGAGATCGTACCCCTGCTTCAGTTCCCTCACCCGCTGAGGGCAGGTCTAGTCCTACTAACACTCCTGCTTTTCCCCCCTAGTTCCTTCATCCTATCAAGTTTGACGTGGTTCTATATATTCTTTTCTGCTGGTCAGGTACTCCTGTCCGCTCTAAAGCTGGTGTGTCGCATGCACTTCTGTGTCTGAAGGTGTATTCCTGATGTATCCATGGGGAGAGATGTACTCCGTGTCCACCTACTCCTCCACCATCTTGTTTTCTTCTCTGGCAGTTGTTTTTTAAGACCTTATTATTCAACATACTGGTCCAAGGACCAACAATACAGACCATCACATGGGAGCTGGTTAAAAATGCAAAATCTCTTACTGCATCTCAGACCTACTGAAATCAGATCCACACGTTAACAAGTCTCCAGTTGATTCCTGTTCGTATGAAAATTTGAAAAGCCCTGGTTTAAGGCATAGACTTTATATGATAAATTTTAATAATTTGGTAACTATCCAGTGTTCTTTAGCCATATGTTCAACTGGAGGAAAATTTTAGTGTTCACAGACTCAGTTTATTTTCATCAGTATGCAATTTTATTTCAATTTAGTTTCTTAGAGTGCTCAGAGTTTAGAGATTCAAGCTGTATCAAATTCACCCAAAGAGCTTGTTTAAAATACAGATTCCTTGTTGTAGCCTTTGGGTTGTAGATTCTTGGGTTGAATCTCAAAAATCTTCATTTTTACAGGCTTCCCAGGTGATTCTCATTTACATTCAAATTTGAAAAAGATTATTCTTACACTAGTTATTTATGTATTGACATCTTTCTAAGGATAACTTTTTCAAAACTTGTTGTTATTTTTGAGCCTTTAATTAATTTATTCCTCTCTAGAAAGATGAATTCTTGAGCCTGGGTGGCATATATCCCCGTGTATCACAGTGGTGTTAGTTTAACCAGGATTTCCCAAACTTGGTACTACTGACCTTCTGGACTTGGTAATTCTTTATTGTGGAGGCTGTCCTGTGCATTGTGGGATGTTTAACATCATCCCTGGTCTTTTCCCATTAGATGCCAGTAGCACACCTGTCCATCTCCCAACTTCCAGTTGTGATAACCAAAAATGTCTCCAGACATTGCAAAATTTCCCTGGGAAGGCAAAATTGCTCCTGGTTGAGAACCACTGTTTTAAACTAAGTAAAGAATAGGAACATGGCTATAGGTGAGCATGATGTCTACCCCCAGTGTCTATTTGTATTATTGGATTCTTTTGAGGGCTTTTGGTCTTATGCCACAGAGGAGGGTGTTATGTATAAGCTTGTAAGGGTTGCCTGGACCTTTGTGCTGGTTTAGCTTTGTGATGGGAGAGACATAATGTGATGATTGGGAAGGGGGCAAACTCTCATAATATGGAAATAAACAAGGCTTCTGTAGGACCTACATTCCAAAGAACAAAAAAAAGTAGGTAAACAATCCTTTTATTCCTGATTTTTCTCTTTTCTTTCAAATTTATTTATTTTAACTGAAAGATAATTGCTTTACAGTATTGTGTTGGTTTTTACCAAACAGCAACATAAATCAGCCATTGGTTGTTTGGGTTTTTTTTCCCACTTTTTTAGTCGTTCTGAACATGCTGTGAAGACTTAAAAAGCTATGTGGTATCTTGAGAATTTTGTAGTCTGTGTATGAGAGCTTTTTAAAATTTTATTTATTTATTCTTGATTGTGCTGGGTATTTGCTGTTGCATGTGAGCTTTGTCTGGTTGCGGTGAATGGACTTCTCATTGAAGTGGCTTCTCTTGTTACAGAACATGAGTTCTAGGGCACAGGGGCTTTGAAGTTAGAGCACACAGGCTTAGTTGCCCTGTGGCATGTGGGATATTCCTGGACCAGAGATTGAACCCGAGTCCCTAAATTGACAGGGGGATTCTTAACCACTGGACCACCAGTGAAGTTCCAGGAACTTCTTTTAAAGGAGCAAAATTAGTAATACCCTTTTACTTGTCAATGCTGAAAACTCAATTAGAACAAATAATTATTTTGTACAACTCCTTGTGCATAAAGAGTTATTCTGGTACCTGCTGCTGCTGCTGCTGCCAAGTCACCTCAGTCGTGTCCGACTCTGTGCGACCCCATAGACGGCAGCCCACCAGGCTTCCACGTCCCTGGGATTCTCCAGGCAAGAACACTGGAGTGGGTTGCCATTTCCTTCTCCAAGGCATGAAAGCGAAAATCGAAAGTGAAGTCGCTCAGTCGTGTCCGACTCCTAGCGACCCCATGGACTGCAGCCCACCAGGCTCCTCCATCCATGGGATTTTCCAGGCAAGAGTACTGGAGTGGGTTGCCAGTGCCTTCTCCATTCTGGTACCTAGATGGATATTTTAAAGATTTAGATGTGCATATACCTATAATTATTTTTTTTTAATGTCAGAAAAAATTTGAGGATTTAACAGACAAATGAGTGTAAAACGTTTATATGATCAAATCATTTACTAACTAGGAATGTGTGCAAATCACCTAATATATCTATCTGAGTCAGTCACCTCACCTATTAAACAGGGAGAAATTGTCTTATGAGTTTGTTGGGGAAGGAAGGTTAAATAAGATTAAGTATGTGAAAATGCCTTTAAGAAAAATAAGTCTATGGTAAGATTTTGCATTAAACTTGTGTTTTACGCATATATTTATTACTACCAGTTTGTCAGTCAATTCATGCAACATGAATTTATTTTGGGAACTAAGATATTATTAACAAGTTAAGATATTAACAACGAACTGTGAAAAATTCTTAAAGAGATTGGAATACCAGACCACCTTACCTGTGTCTCCTGAGAAATCTGTATGCAGGTCAAGAAGCAACAGTTAGATCTGGACATGAAACAACAAACTGGTTCCAAATTGGGAAACGAGTACATCAAGGCTATATATTGTCACCCTGCTTATTTAACTTATATGAAGAGTACATCATGGGAAATGCTAGGCTGGATGAAGCACAAGCTGAAATCAAGATTGCCGGGAGAAATATCAATAACCTCAGATGTGCAGATGACACCACACTTATGGCAGAAAGTGAAGAAGAACTAAAGAGCCTCTTGATGAAAGTGAAAGAGGAGAGTGAAAAAGTTGGCTTAAAACCCAACATTTAGAAAACTAAGATCATGGCATCCACTCCTATTACTTCATGGCAAATAGATGGGGAAACAATGGAAACAGTGAGAGACTTTATTTTTGGGGGCTCTAAAATCACTGCAGATAGTGAGCAGTCATGAAATTAAAAGATGTTTGCTCCTTAGAAGAAAAGCTATGACCAACCTAGACAACATATTAAAAAGCAGAGACATTACTTTGCTAACAAAGGTCCATCTAGTCAAAGCTATGGTTTTCTAATAGTCATGTATGGACGTGAGAGTTGGACCATAAAGAAAGCTAAGTGCCGAAGAATTGATGCTTTTGAACTGTGGTGTTGGAGAAGACTTTTGAGAATCCCTTGGACTGCAAGGAGATCCAACCAGTCCATCCCAAAGGAAATCATTCCTAAATATTCATTGGAAGGACTGGTACTGCATCTGAAACTCCAAGACTTTGGCCACCTGATGTGAAGAACTGACTCATTTGTAAAGACCTTGATGCTGGGAAGGATTGAAGGCCAGAGCAGAAGGGGACGACAGAGGATGAGATGGTTGGATGGCATCAACGACTCGATGGTCATGAGTTTGAGCAAGCTCTGGGAGTTAGTGATGGACAGGAAGCCTGGCATGCTGCGGTCCATGGGGTTGCAAGAAGTCAGACACGACTGAATGACTGAACTGAACTGAAGATATTATATTATTAGTTTATTGGAAACTTGAGACAGCAATAGTTTTAGAGTCTGTAAGATGATATCTTGTATTTTAAGTCATTTATAGAGATCTTTAGCTATTGCAGTAACTAACTTGCTATGGATTGTTTCTAGAAACAAATCACTTTATACTAAATTAATAAAATTCTAACCAGTTTTTGGATATAGAGTTTATAAAATTTGTTCTCATTTTGCAAATTACATGGTAAAACTTTAAATGTAAACATAGGAATTCATGTTATTTTTCTATAAATGAGTGACAGGCTTAAATACTTGATCATTATATGTATATATACTTGTTTATTAATGTTAGGGGAAAATGCTTAGAATTAAACAAAATCAGCTGCAGGTGTCTTATGTGAAGCAGTAGTTCTTCATCAGTTTTTTATTAGATAAAAATCATTTTTGAAAAAAACCCTTGAAAAGTATCCATTTGAAGTGATGTGTGGTGCATCATATGATTAACACTTTTTTAAAATTTATTTTAAAAAGTATAGCTAGTTTGAAATATTGTTTTAATTTCTGCTGCACAACAAAGTGAATTGGACATATGTGTATATATATATATACCCATTCTTTTTTAGATTCTTTTCCCATGTAGGCCATTACAGAGATTTAAGTAGAGTTCCCGGGGCTATACAGTATGTCCTTATTAGTTACCTATTTTATATATAGTGGTACATATATGTCAATCCCAATCTCCCAATTTATCTCTCTCCCACTTAACCCTGATACCCATTAGTTTATTTTCTACATCTGTAACTATTTCTGTTTTGTAGATAAATTGATTTTTTGTACTGCTTTTTTTTTTTAGGTTTCACATATAAGCAGTATCATATCAGATTTGTCTTCCTCTTTCTGACTTCACTTGGTATGACAACCTCTAGGTCCATCCGTGTGTGCATGCTTAGTCGCTTCAGTCGTGTCTGACTCTTTGTGACCCTTTGGACTGTATTTGCCCGGCTCCTCTGTCCATGGAATTCTCTAGGCAAGAATACTGAAGTGGATTGCCATTCCCTTCTCCAGGGGATCTTCCCAACTCAGGGATGGAACTTGATTCTCCTGCATTGCAGGTGGATTCTCTACTGTCTGAGCCACCAGAGAAGCCTGCAGGTCCACTCATTTTGCTTCAAATGGCATTATTTCATTCTTTTTTATGGTTAAGTAATATTCCATTATATGGGCTTCTGTGGTGGTTCAGTGATAAAGAATCTGCCTGCTAATGCAGGAGACTTGGGTTCAATCCCTGGGTTTGGAAGATCCCCTGGAGAAAGAAGTGGCAACCTCTTCCAGTATTCTTGCCTGGAAAATAACAAGGACAGAGGAGTCTGGCAGGCTGCAGTCCACGAAATTGCAAAGAGTAGGATACGATTTAGCAACTAAACAAAAGCAATATTCCATTGTATGCATCTTTTTTATCCATTCCTCTATCAATGGACATTTAGCTTGCTTCCATGTTGTGGCTATTGTAAATAAATACTGGGGTGAATGTATCTTTTAGAATTATGGTTTTCTCTAGATATAAGCCCAGAAGTGGGATTACTGGATCATATGGTAATTCTATTTTTAGTTTTTTAAGGTACCTCCATACTGTTATCCATAGTGTCTGCACAAATTTACATTCTTACCAACAGTGTAGGAGGATTAAAATTTAAATTGATGGGAAAAGTCTGTTTTACAACTTCATTAAGTTTAAGGTCAGTTTTAACTTAGAGATTAAATTACAAATACCAACTCTATCTTGCCTTTCAAGAAATCTAAGTCATATGTTTTAGTTATATTTGTTAAAAGTGTTGAAGCTAATTAACAAATGTTTGTTTGAAATGAGACACAACTATTAACTTTCCTCTTACAAATCTCTTCCTCTCATTATATATTCATGAGTTTCAAAAGGAACCCCAATATAAAATAAGGTTATCCAGGAGCAGCAAGTGAAAAAATGCTTGGCGATAGGAGATGGAAGTTTGAGCCTGGTTAATGGCAGAAATCAATATAGCTAGAAATACCTAAGAATTGCATAGATTCTGACTTTGACTCAGTGATCTAAAATTAAGTTTGGAATCAGTTGCGACCATATGTGATACTGTGAGGAAAAATGAAATGGCATGGTCAGAACAACCAGATATAGGAATAAATGTTATTTTATTATTAATGTTATGAATAAAAATAGGAGTTTTTAGGAGACAGCAGCTGTGGATTGTGAGAAGCACAAATTAAATGCCATAGAATAGTGAGAGATATATGTGGTGAAGGACTTGGCTTATTTGGGCAAAAGACTATTCTAGAGCAAAAAGAGCTTCGTGTGTTTGTACACAAGGGATTGTTAGGAAATTGGTGGTACTCTTAAAAAAGGTAAGGACACATGGTTCTAAACTGCATCTCATTCTTTGGTATGATACAAAAATAGATCCCTAGTATTTTGATAATATGTAAGAATATTTTCATTTTTACTTTTGATTCCATTTTCAGTTCCCTCCAAGTGGTTTTTCTTTAATATGAAAAAACGCACTTTTAAACAGATTTTTGCACTGTTCATTTCCTTAAAGAAGAGTGTGACAGTAAAGATATGGGACTGAAATTTTAAAACATATATGTTTGTTTATACTGAGTTGTTATGAGGTCATACTTCCTATAGCATTAAACGTTGATTAAAATTGTCAAATTTAGCAATGCCATTTAGTCAGTGATTTATGTATAAACAAACAGTTGGAAACTGGACCAGCTTTTCATTGTTACAGCCACGCCACGCGTTCCGGGAAACAAACTCACTCAGAAGAACAATGCAGATAGGGGAGTGCAGTTTATTACACTGGCGGGCCCAAGGCAGAGTCTCCTCTTAGCCAAGGAACCCGACCACCATTTGTGAAAATCATTTATACCCTATGTGTACGTCGAACCCACCACCCCAATTTCCTTGAGACTTACATAAAACAAAGGGTAAATACAATCACAATAGCCCCATCAATTTCATGTATTAGGTGTTCAAACAGTTAATAATCAGTAAGCCTGTGATTACATTCCAATAGACACGGAAAGAGTTTATGGCCTGTCTGGAGGCAGGGGTGGTTAGAGTTTGTTTTCTCTTAGGTGATTAGTAACCCGGATGTGCTCTTCAAGATTCCCCTCTCTAGAAGGGGGGTCTTATCTTTCTATTGTAGTTTCCACAGGCACTAAGCATAGAGTTCAGAGCCCATTGGGGAGGTGGCCGAGCATGATCAGCATGAACAGGCCTAAGATGGAGTCCAGGCCCTATGAGTTCCTTCTTCATCATGAGCACTGATATAATGTTTAGATTAATCTAATTCTTACTGAGTAACACTCTGGATATTGTAATGACTGGTTGTTGGCAAAATAAACATATATTTGTTAAATTAGTTTTTAATATTTAAAAATACTAATCTGCCTTCTTGAAATGAATGCTGTTTATCTTGATGAATTTTCAAATCCAACATGACAAGGCAGTGTTTCAAATGAGCAGGTCTGTTTCTTAGTTTCAAGCAGGTTGGATTCAGCCAAAACAGCTACTAAGTAGCACAGATAAAAAGTGCAAAAGTAGAGACAGATGGCCAAAAAGGCTCGGGAAACACTGTGAAGGAATTGGGACTTCATCTGGGCCTTGAAGTGTGAATCCAGTTTAGATTGGCAGATAAGAGAAAGCAAAGACAAAGAGCAAAGATGTGTTTTTGAGTTCTTTTACAAGAGGCTTATATCCAGGTGTGCTGGTAGGTTACACTGATAGAGACCAGCTCTCGGCCGAACAGTGGGTTACATGGAGTGATTCTTCTCTCAATTTGCCAATCACTGATATACAACAAACATTTGAGAAACTTCTCACCTTGGAGTATGTTCCTTGGCTGTGAAAAAGGCTTTGAAAAAGGATTATTTGTTCTCCCTAGGTCACAAGGTTATTGTGAGAATTAACATATAATGCCTATAACATGCACTGTAAGAATCCAAGTGAAGTGAAGTGAAGTGAAGTCGCTCAGTCGTGTCCGACTCTTTGCGACCCCGTGGACTATAGCCCACCAGGCTCCTCTGTCCATGGGATTCTCCAGGCAAGAACACTGGAGTGGGTTGCCATTTCCTTCTCCAGGGGATCTTCCCAACCCAGGGATCAAACCCAGGTCTCCTGCATTGCAAGCAGACGCTAACCTCTGAGCCACCAGGGAAGCCCGTAAGAATCAAAGTGTTACAAAAATATCAAGTGGTACACTTGTACCTCTGTGTGTGGGTGGTTACCAGCCCCAGCTGCATGCTGTACCCTGCTTGGTAACTGTGCATCTGCATCCCAGCTCAGTTTCCTCTCCTGCTTGCAATGCTTATTTCAGACCTTCACTATTCCCTGAAGAGTTGACTCACTGGAAAAGACCCTGATGCTGGGAGGGATTGGGGGCAGGAGGAGAAGGGGACGACAGAGAATGAGACGGCTGGATGGCATCACCGACTCGATGGACATGAGTTTGAGTAAACTCCGGGAGTTGGTGATGGACAGGGAGGCCTGGCGTGCTGTGATTCATGGGGTTGCAAAGAGTCAGACCGACTGAGTGACTGAACTGAACTGAAGACCTTTGACTCTACCATTCTCTTATTCTCAGCCAATAGCTTCTTTACCAACCTTACAGAAAATGGAAACAGTAACTTCTTCATCCTCCTGCTCTCATTACAACCACATTCTTTACACACACTCTTCCTTCCTCTACTCAGTACCAAAGGAATAGATACCCTTACCCCTGGGAGTCAGGGGTCCATCTCAGTGCTTAATCTCATCTCTTCCTGTCTTCAGAGGAAACTTGCTCCATCTAGTATCCTCTCAAATTAGGTTTTCAACTTCTTTCAGTTATTGCTTCGTGTCTCTCTGATAACCTAGATGGCTGGCATGAGGGGAGAGTAGAAGAGATATCCGGGGGGGAGGGGTACACATGCCTATATTTAGCTGATTGACTTTGTTGTACAGCAGAAAATAATACAACCTTGTGAAGCAACTATAACCCCCCAAAAAAGAAAAAGAGTAAATATGCTTTCATTTCTTCATTAACCCACTTTTCTAGCTCTTGGGTTATTGTCCCCCCTTCTTTATAGCCAAATTTCTTTAAGCTACAATGTGTTTTCACTGTCATTATTTCTTCGTGTCAGCTGCTCTCCTTAACCCACTTCAGTCTAGATTTTTTATCCCATGTCCCTTTCTAACTCCTCTCACCAAAGTCACTGATCATGTCTATATTGTTAAATCAGACATCTTTCAGTCCGTATCTTGCTTGACCTGTAGGCAGCAATTAATTCTATTGATCAGTCCCTCCTTCAAGCACTTATTTACCTTGTCTTCATGAGAGCACATTGTATTGATCAGGGGTCAGATTTGCAAACAATAGAATCCATTCTGGCAGTTTGAGCAGAAAAGGAATATATTGAAGGATGTTAGGTGGCTTACAATATATGTGGGAGGACAGCTTTAGACGATGTTAAGCCAAGACAACTCCTATCTCATCTGGGTGCAAATCCCACTACCTCTGTTTCTTGCTGTCAGCACCACAACTCACACAAATACTGACACCGGGACTGGACTCTGGAAGCTGACCAGTCCTGAGTGCTATATACCTTCTCCACCATGCTTGCTAGAAGATCTCACAACCTGCTTAGTCAGGAGTTCTCTTCTGAATCGAAATGCTTGCTCCTAATTTTCTGTCCCAGGGTGCAGGTCTACATTCTAGCTGCCACCTATGCTGAAAACTAGAGTTGTGACTTCATCTTGTACGTGAGACAAGGGTTCCCCAGACAGAGAAGGTGTGTTGAAAAGGTGATAGTTGCCACTATTTCAACATTCGTCTGCTTCCAACATGCTTGTAACGTCACTGCTACTTCTCCGAGCAGTCTTTTTCAGTCTCTTTTCTTTACTTGCTTACTCCTTGAATATTGAAGTTCCCCAGAGTTCCATCTTAATTTTTCTCCCCTTATTCTCCACCCTCTGTCTGGGTGTTGATGTCTAACACCATGTCTTTAATTACCTTCTCTGTTCTTAGGACTCTCAAATCTTGATCTTTAGTCCTATCCTGTCTCCTGATCTCTAGGCCCACATATCCGACTGCCTTTGGACATTTTTACTTGCATGTGTGATGAGCAACTTAAACATGCGTAAAGCCATACTCCTCTGTTACCCAAATGGATTCCTTCAGTTCCCCACAGGACAGGTCCACTCAGTTGCTAAGAAGAAGATGTTATCCTTGAGAGCTTCCTTCTCTCATCTGTATCTGGTTACTTCCAGAGTGCAGTCAGTTTTAGATCGCATGTATTTTTTTTTTAATCTGCCACTATCTCTCCATATTTGACCAGAATAGAAACTCATTTCATATGCCTGTAAGGTTATGCTCTAAATCCTTCAAGCTAGGTTTCAGCAGTACGTGAACTTCCAGATGTACAAGTGGGATTTACAGAAGGTGGAGGAACCGGAGATCAAATTGCCAACATTTGTTGGATCATGAAGAAAGCAGGGGAATTCTAGAAAAAGATCTACTTTTGCTTCATTGACTACACTAAAACCTTAGACTATGTGGATCACAACAAACTGGAAAATCCTTAAAGACACAGGAGTACCAGACCACCTTACTTGTCTACTGAGAAACATGTATGCAGGTCAAGAAGAAACAAAACCAAACATGAAACAACTGATGAGTTCAAAATCGGAAAAGGAATACGTCAAGGCTGTATATTGTCACCCTGCTTATTTAACTTACATACAGACTACATCATGTGAAATGCTGGGTTGGATGAAACACAAGCTGGAATCAAGATTCCAGGAGAAATATCAACAACCTCAGATAGGCAGATGATACCACTCTAATGGCAGAAAGTGAAGCAGAACTAAAGAACCTCTTGATGAAAGTGAAAGAGGAGAGTGAAAAAGTTGTCTTAAAACTCAACAATCAGGAAACTAAGATCGTGGCATCCAGTTCCATCACTTCATGGCAAATAGATGGGGACAAAATGGAAACAGTGATAGATTTTTTCTTGGGCTCCAGAATCACTGCAGATGGTAACTGCAGCTATGAAATTAAAAGATGCTTGTTCCTTGGAAGAAAAGCTATGACAAACCTAGACATCATATCAAAAATCAGAGACATCACTTTGCTGACAAAGGTCTGTCTAGTCAAAGCTATAGTTTTTCCAGTAGTCATGTATGGATGTGAGAGTTGGATTATAGAGAAAGCTGAGTGCCAAAGAATTGAGACTTTTGAACTGTGGTGTTGGAGAAGACTCTTGAGAGTCCCTTGGACTACAAGGAGATCAATCCTAAACGAGTTAAACCAGTCAATCCTCTCTCAAGAGTCTTCTCCAGCCTTGACTTCCGCAGTCACTCTCAGCCTTGTCTCAGATTTTCCTACTGCATGTCTTTCTCTCTCTCTCGGTATCTGCGTCTCTCGGCTTCTGCCTCTCTGTCTGTCTCTCTCTATATATATATGTGTGTGTGTGTGTGTGTGTAAATAGATTGTTGGTCAGTTGCAAAATTGTGTCCAACTCTTTTGCAGACTTCATAGACTGTAACCCACCAGGCTACTCTCTTCATGGGATTTCACAAGCAAGAACACTGGAGTGGGTTGCCATTTCCTTCTTCTGGGGATCTTCCCGACCCATGTACTGAACCTGGCTCTCCTACTTGGCAGGCAAATTCTTTACCATTGAGTCACATGGGAAGCTATAGATACAAAGTCAGAAATCCCAAAGACTGGAGTAATGTATTTTGTTAACTGTAGCAAGAAAACTGATATAGTGCTCGTGTTTTTACTCTTCTTGAAGAATATACCATACAACTTGCAATGAATGAATTCTAAAAAATGAATGGAGGAAGTATACGGCTACTATTTTGAGATGTAGAAAAGTTGTGTGTTTCAGTAACATAGGTATAGTTTTCAATGAATAAAAGTTAATATTTGGTAAACTACTGACTTTAAAATATGATTGCTAGCAATTCCTTGAAATGTTAGTTTATTTGTAAATCACATTTTAATTTATTCTTTACTGATTTTTCACTAAGCTGCCTACTTTTACTTGCAAATTTTTTGTTTTTAAAAATACTCTTATCTTCCCAAATGTTACTCTCAAATCTCTTTCCAGAATTGCATTTCTTAGAACTTAGGCTTTTTCTTGTTTTATGAATTAAGTTATTGATCTCTTTGCCAACTTTACCAAGCCAACTTTTCACAGCTGGTGAGCCAAGACCTAATAATAACCCATACTGATCTGTTATTTTTCAATATAAGGAGTTCTTGAGCTGTTGAGCTGTTTGACTTCAAGATCTTATTGGCTATGCAAGAAGGCATTAGTGTTCATTAACATACTAACATACTCCTCTTACAGGACAGTATTGAGAATACTATGGCTTTAGAAATACGCCATGCTGTATATAAAAAATGGCACCAGTGACATGCAAGGCATAACATGTGAGTAGCTGGATGGTGTGGCAGAAATACATAAGTGAAAGGACAGCATACCTGAGTGCCCACTGCCTCCAAGGTTAGTGTGGAGACTAGTGTATGGGCAAAAGGAACATTAACTTGGGATCTGTGGTCTGAGAACAGTATTCTCATTTTTACTGACACTCAGAAGCCATGTAAGCTTGTACTAGAGGGATCTTTCAGAAACACAGAGCTGATTAAATTAACCGTCTCCTATGTGGACATGAGTCTGAGTGAACTCCGGGAGTTGGTGATGGACAGAGAGGCCTGGCGTGCTGTGATTCATGGGGTCACGGAGAGTCGGACACGACTGAGTGACTGAACTGAACTGAACGGAACACCTTTCCCAGTTCCTATAGGATGAAGTCTAACTTTTTAAATTTGGCTCATGGAAAGTTTACCACCTGACTGGTCTCTGCCACCTCCTTAATTTGTCTCCGGCTTCCTTGTGCCTCCATTTCTCCAATTGTAAGTGACTGGGATTAGGGTAGATGATTTCTAAAGTTTCCTTTCAGGTCTAAAAATCTGTGATTCTGAATAATTACAAAGTCGGCCTCGGCTTTCAGATAGAATAAAAGGGAATTTATAAATTCCTGTTTCTAAAATAGCTCAGCCTGAATTATCCTGGGGCAAGAGAAGTTGTTCAGGTTAAAGGTACTCAGTTTGCTTCTGCTTTTTAGTCTGGTAGAATACAATGTATGTCCTCCAGAATTCTGGAGAGTCAGATTCTTCAGTGCAAACCTGCGGATCATGTTTTCTTTGTTAGAACTGTGAAGTGTGCGGGCCGGTAATGACTTCAAAATCTCTAGCCTTTGTCTTTACAGTTGATTAAATTAAGGTCCAATGAGATGAAATGCCTGTTTGGTTTATAATAGAGTCAAAGACTAGAATCCAGGCTTCTTTATTCCCACTGCAGTGTTTTTCCATGATACAAGAATATTTCACCACCACGGCTTATGTTCACATTCATACAAAAAGCCCACATCTAAGTAAATGCCTGTAGAGTGTCCTGAGAAGACGGAGGATTCACATCTGCCAAACTGAGCTCCAGGTCAAGCCAGTGTAAACAAGGAAACTTATCTTTTCTCCTTCCAGATGAAAAACCATGAAAGGATCCTTTGATTCATTCAGCAGATATTTAGTGAGGGCCAGCCATTGTTCTGGGACAAACTCTCTATACTCCTGAAATTCATATTCCAATAAATATAAACTACAGATACATTAAGGCTTCCCTGGTGGCTCAGCTGGTAAAGAATCTGCCTGCAATGTGGGAGACCTAGGTTCGATTCCTGGGTTGGGAAGATTCCCTGGAGAAGGGAATGGCTACCCAATCCAGTATTTTAGCCTGGAGAATTCCAGGGACTATATAGTCCATGGGGTCACAAAGAGTTGGACATTACTGAGCTACTTTCACTTCACAGATATATTAGAAATAACTTACTAAGATACTTTAGACCCTGACAAATAATATGGAGCAACTGGGGCTGCGGAGGAGTTACTTTAGATTTAGTAACCACCTGAGACTCCAACTTTTATTTATTCATGAACATTCTCCTCACCTTGATTGTATCTTTCTTAATAATTCCACAATTGTACCTTATCAACTCGTGTGAGGTGTATTTTCCTCTGCTACTTCCCCACTTTCCTCCTTCCAAATGCTTTAATGTCTTCATGTCACAGCAAAGAAGATGCCTTTCTTATATTTGTTGGGCATTTAAGTCCATTTGTATTGTGTCTCCTATCCCATAAATGTATTTCTTTTTTTTTTCCTGCACAAACTTCATTCAGATGGAATATTGTTTCTCAATATTTCATATTTTTGCTGTCTCTGCTGCCTACACCGGGCTTGAATCTTTACAGTACTGTTTGAACAACTCTGTTTAACAGGAAACTCTAAATCAGTCACTTTAAACCTACTTCTTCAAAAACCACCTCAAGTCCTGCCATACCACACAGATGTTTTGGTTGCCTGTCCTTAGTCATCAGCCTTCCTTTTTTTATTTCCTTTTGGCACTTAGCATAAGGACCTCACATTGTTATTCATGTAAATATTATATGTCCTGGCTTCTTAAAGATAATTTCATTATCAACTCCTCGAGTTGGGGTAGAAATCAGTTTAGTTCAGTTGCTCAGTCATGTCCAACTCTTTGTGACCCCATGAACTGCAGCACGCCAGACCTCCCTGTCCATCACCAATTCCCAGAGTTTACCCAAACTCATGTCCATTGAGTCAGTGTTGCCATCCAACCATCTCATCCTCTGTCATCCCCTTCTCTTCCTGCCCTCAATCTTTCCCAGCATCAGGGACTTTTCAGATGAGTCAGCTCTTCTCATCAGGTGGCCAAAGTATTGGAGTTTCAGCTTCAGCATCAGTCCTTCAAATGAACACCCAGGGCTGATCTCCTTTAGGATGGACTGGTTGGATCTCCTTGCAGTCTAAGGGACTCTCAAGAGTCTTCTACAACATCACAGTTCAAAAACATCAATTCTTCGGTGCTCAGCTTTCTTTATAGTCCAACTCTCACATCCATACATGTCTACTGGAAAAACCATAGCCTTGACTAGACTGACCTTTGTTAGCAAAGTAATGTCTCTGCTCTTCAATATACTGTCTAGATTGATCATAACTTTCTTTCCAAGGAGTAAGCGTCTTTTAGTTTCATGGCTGCAATCACCATCTACAGTGATTTTGGAGCCCCCCAAAATAAAGTCAGCCACTGTTTCCACACTTTCCCCATCTATTTGCCGTGAAGTGATGGGACTGGATGCCATGAGCTTAGTTTTCTGAATGTTGAGCTTTAAGCCTACCTTTTCACTCTCCTCTTTCATGTTCATCAAGAAGTTCTTTAGTTCTTCTTCGCTGTCTGCCATAAGAGCGGTGTCATCTGTATATCTGAGGTTAATGCTATTTCTCCCAGCAATCTTGATTCCAGCTTGTGCTTCATCCAACCCAGTGTTTCTTATATACTCTACATGTAAGTTAAATAAGCAGGGTGACAGCCTTGACATACTCCTTTTTTTATTTGAAACCAATCTGTTGTTCCATGTCCAGTTCTAACTGTTGCTTCCTGAGCTGCATACAGGTTTCTCAAGAGGCAGGTCAGGTGGTCTGGTATTTCCATCTCTTTGAGAATTTTCCACAGTTTATTGTGATCCACACAGTCAAAGGCTTTGGCATAGTCAATAAAGCAGAAATAGATGTTTTTCTGAAACTCTCTTGCGTTTTCCATGATCCAGCGGATGTTGGCAATTTGATCTCTGGTTCCTCTGGCTTTTCTAAAACCAGCTTGAACATTTGGAAGTTCATGGTTCACGTATTGCTGAAGCCTGGCTTAGAGAATTTTGAGCATTACTTTACGAGTGTGTGAGATGAGTGCAATTGTGCGGTAGTTTGAGGATTCTTTGGCATTTTCTTTCTTTGGGATTGGAATGAAAACACCTTTTCCAGTCCTGTGGCCTCTACTTAGTTTTCCAAATTTGCTAACATATTGAGTGCAACACTTTTACAGCATCATCTTTTAAGATTTGAATTAGCTCAAGTGGAATTCCATCACCTCCACTAGCTTTGTTCATAATGATGCTTCCTAAGGCCCGCTTGACTTCACATTCCAGGATGTCTGGCTCTAGGTCAGTGATCGCACCATCGTGAATATCTGAGTCGTGAAGATCTTTTTTTGTACTGTTCTTCTGTGTATTCTTGTCACCTCTTTTTTAATATCTTCTGCTTCTCTTAGGTCCATACCATTTCTGTCCTTTATTGAGCCCATCTTTGCATGAAATGTTCCCTTGGTATCTCTAATTTTCTTGAAGAGATCTCTAGTTCACTATACTATTGTTTTCCTCTATTTCTTTGCAATGATCGCTGAGGGGATAGGAAATAGTTATAAAATTATGTATATCACTAAATATAAATTCCTAATTATGGTCTAAATTAATTGATTCTCAGAACATATAAACACTGTTTTAAAAATAATCAGTTGCTCCTTATTAAATGCACATTGTATATGTTTCTGATATGCATCACCTCATAACATTATAATTTAAGTGTTATTTCTCCAATTGGAATTTTTCTTTTTTGCCTCATGCAATTAATGGACCTCTCAGTGAAGAACAGAGAAGCCTGGTGTGCTGAAGTCCATGGGGCCACAAAGAGTCAGACACAACTTAGTGACTAAACAACAACTTTGCTCTCTCAGATAAGCAGAGTTAAAGTCCTTTGGTACAGCTGAGCACATTAATAATCCCATATGACTCCTATTATGAGCCTAAGACTCTGGAAGCAAATGAATTTTCATCATATTACCCCAGGGTGCTTGCAGTTTGATTTTTTTAGGCTGTAATTGAACACGATACTTTTCTTATTCATGCATATGTGTTAAATTGCTTCAGTTGTGTCTGACTTTTGAGACCCTGCCTGTAGCCCACCAGGTTCCTCTGTCCATGGAACTCTCCAGGCAAGGGTAGTGGAGTGGGTAGCCATGCCCTTCTCCAGGGGATCTTCCCAACTAAGGAGAACCCATGTCTGTCTCCTGAATTGGTAGGCGTGTTCTTTACCATTAGCACCACCTGGGAAGCCCTAATTTCCTTATAGACCAGTGGAAACATATAGAAGTAGCAGGGGTAGATAATGCTCCATGTGTGCTTCAAATGAATGCATATTCTGATTTTTTTGTAGTGTCCTGTAAACATGAATTAAATCCAGTTAGTGTATTGTGTCATTTAGGACCTCTCTTACCTAAAGATTTTCTGTCTGGAAGATCTGTCCATTGATATCAGTGAGGCATTAAGTTCTCCTACTATTAATTTTTCCCTTTACGTCTGTTTATACATTTAGGTGCTCCTATATTGGGTGCCTACATGTTAATGAATGTAATATCCTCTTCTTGTATTGATTCTTTTATCATTATATAATGTCCTTCTTTACCTTTATTTATGGACTTTTTAAAAAAGTCTATGTCCTCTGAGATTAGTATTGCTACCCCCGCTTTTTTGTCATTTCCATTTGTATGAAATATCTTTTTCCATTCCCTCACTTTTTCAATCTATGTGTCTTTTGTCCTTAAGTGAGTCTCTTATAGGCAGCGTGTTGTAGATTCCTATTTTTTAATCTAATCTGCCACTCTGTATATTTTTTAGGCACATTTAGTCCATTGATATTTAAAGTAAAGTACTTATTTCCATTTTAAACCCTATTTTCAAGGTCATTTTGTAGTTCTTCTTGTTCCTTTCTTTTTCATTTTGTTGTTGGATGGCTTTCGTGTTTTGCCTGAGTTCTTTTCTGTTTGATTTTTGTCAATCTATTGTATGTTTTTGATTTTGGTTACCCTGGTTTTCAAGTGTGTTGATTCATGACTATATCTACTTGCTGTAGACATAGTCGTGTAAGCTCAAACACATTCTAAAGAACTACATTTTTTACTCCGCTTCCCCATATTTTGTGATTTTGATGTCCTGTTTTACATCTTCATGTTTATCCTTTTACTGACAATTGTAGTTACACTGCTTTTTCAAATTTTTTTTTTCTTTAACTTATACACTGGCTTAAGTAATCCTCAGTATTTTACTGAAGATTATATTTATCTGTTTTCTTTAGATTTGGGAAGTTTTCAGCCATAATGTCTTCAAATATATTTTCACTCCATCTTTCTCTTTTCTCCTTCTGGAACCCCTACTATGCATAGGTTCCGTTCCGTTCAGTCGCTCAGTCGTATCTGACTCTTTGAGACCCCGTGGACTGTAGCCTACCAGGTTTCTCCGTCCATGGGATTCTCCAGGCAAGAATACTGGGGTGGGTTACCATTATCCTTCTCCAGGGGATCTTCCCGACCCAGGGATCGAACCCAGGTCTCCCACATTGGAGGCAGACGCTTTAACCTCTGAGCCACAGAAAGCCCATGCATAGGTAGCCATGCTTTATATTATCCTATAGATCTCGTGTATTTTTTATATATTTATGTTTCCTGTTGTGAGTTTTCCTTTCCTATAGATTCTTGCCTCTTTTCATTTTAAAGAAGAGCTTTCAATATTTATTTTGAGTATGTATACCTTTGCTGTGTTATTTCAGTTTTTCTTGTCTGAGAAATCCTTTATCTCACCTTTTATTTGCAGTGATAATCTTGCTGGGTAGAGTATATTAGGTTGCAGGTTTTTTCCTTTCAAGACTTTGCATGTATCGGTGTAAGGTCGGACCTTAGTGGCCATTTTGGCCTCTTCCCTTCCCCGCTTCCTTTTTTCCTGCTGGCAGAAAAAGGGCTGACTATTGTGCCCTGTTCCCTCACTCCCTCCCCCATTGCTAGAGTGTCCTTGATATAGCGGTTCCTGGTAGAAATCAACCCTCTCCTGACCTCCCCCTCCTGTCCAGAAACAGCTTTCTGCCCAGAAACAGCAAGAACTATTCCACTGCTTCAGCATAACCTTAAGCAGACCGGGCAACCAACCCAGTCTTGCCCCCCGGCTAACTGACCTATGAGGGACCACCACTCCAAATCTTGCCTTATTTGGGAAAAATGTCGCTGTTTCTTACTGTAAAGCTATATAAGTTACCTCTTGCCTTGGTTTGGGCGCAGTCTTCCTCGACCTCACTTGCTTGGGTCCGGGAACCCTGCCCGGGAGCACCTGCCATTAAAGCTTGTTAAATTACATATTTGGCGTCTGAGTTCTTTTATCTAACGTCATTGGGCCATTTTGACCTTACAATCAGGACTCTCCCTTCTGGCCTTCAAAGTTTTTGCAGAGAAATCAGCTGATATGCTTATAAGGGTTCCCTTGTAACTGACCCTTTTTCTCGTGCTGCCTTTAGAATCTCTCTTTATCTTGAGTTCATTCTGTTTTAATTATAGTGTGGCTTGGTGTGAGTCTGTTTGGGACCCTCTGTGCTTCCTATTCCTTGATATCTGTTTTCTTCTTTAGATTGGGGAAGTTTTCAGCTATAATTTCTTTAAATACATTTGCAAGCCCATTTTCTCTCTCTTCTCCTTCTGGAATCCCTACTATACATAGGTTGTCATGCTTTATATTATCCCATAGATCTCCTATGTTGGGCTTTTCTTTCTTTTTTTTACCCACTTGTATTATGTCTGCTGTTCTGATTTGGTGTTTGCATTATTCTGTCTTCCAGATCGCTTAATCTTTCTTCTGTGTCTTTCAATCTGCTATTCATTACTTCTACATTGATCTTTAGCTTAGCAGTTGTCTAATTTTGATTGGTTCCTGTTTATAGTTTCTAATTCCTTGTTACAGTTATCTGCATTTCTATTGATCACCTTAATTCTTTTGTCATTTTTGTTGCCTCCTTTTTGAACTTAGGGTCTAGACTAAGTAGACTGGTGAAGTCTGCTTCATTATTTGTTCATTTGGAGACTTCTGTTGTTTTAATTGGGAGGAGTTCCTCTGCTGTTTCATTTTGCTTAACTTTCTGTATCTCTATGAATTTAGGATAAACCATTATTCACTGTGATCCAAAAGGATTGTTTTCATGTGGGATCATCCCTGTGTAAACTTTATTATTCCAATATTTTTGTTGGAAGGGCTGTTTTTCATGTGGATGTCAACCACATCCTTTCTCAGGCTATGTTGGCCATTATCCATTTGATAGGGGTTGCAACTGGTGTTGCAGTATCCAGAGACTGCACTTATGTTGGACAAGGCCTCTTTACTCTGTGGCTGTCACAGCCCTGTCAGGGGCAGGATCTGCTCCCCAGTTTGAGTAGAAGCCCTGAGAGCCAGGTTCAGTAAGGCTCTGTTGCCCTTAAATGTTTGCTCTGTCCCAAAGAATGTGACCAGTGAAAGAAGAGATTCAGTGAACCTATGTGCTGCCCATGTAGGCATCCATGGTTTTGCCCAGAAGTAGCCGAAGGTTGCATCCCTTTCTCCACTTTTTGCCCCAGACCTAGTTCTAGGCTGTGGTGTGGAGTGGGTTGGTGCTGGGGAATAGGATACTCTGGCTACAAGAATCAAGGTGGTTATGCTGCTTCCTGGAGTCTTGACTACCTCTGTGGCTCAGGTCCTATGTGCCCCAGATCTGGCTGCAAACTGTGTGATGATATGGGTGGAACCAGAAAGCTCTATCTGGAAATGAGCTCCTATATACTCCTCCCCAGGGGCTGTCCACTCAAGACATGCATTCATCTGTCAGGTGCCACCTGACAAAGTCCACTGCAACCAGACCTCTCCTCACCCTATGAGCTCTTATGATGGGCTTCATGGCCAGACCTGCCCCTTCATATGTGAGCCCACAGTGTGCCACAGCTGGACCCAACTCCACCTGTATGAGCACTGATGATAGCTCCAATGCCAATCCCACACCTGCCATGTGCATGCTGTGCTGACAGTGGGCTTTAAGGTTTGACCTGAACCACTCCCAAGACCCTTAGGCTGTCTCCGTGCAGCTAGCCTGAGTTCCCTCCAAGTGCCCTTCTGACTGGAATTTAACACCTAGTCATGGAGTGCTAGCAGCCCTGCCTGGCACACATTTCAGGTGCTTGGGACTGTGGTGAGGGGGCAGCCATCTGTTCTGTCTCTCTCCTCCATGATTACTAGCAAGCCAGCATGCACATACTCCTCATGAGCAAAGTCCAGGCCCTTCTAGTGCCAGCTGACCTCTTAGCTGGAAAGGGGTCCTCCAGGACAAGGGGATACATATGGACTTTCTCTCCTTTACAGATCCTTCTCAGAGATGCCAATACTGTCCTAATGCCTTTTTATTTTTCTTTTCTGTTCAACCTCATTATGTGGAGAGCTTTCCTGCAGCTTCAGTTGTATAAGAGATCTTCTCCAGTTTCTAGTTGAATATCTGTGAAAATTCCCATATGTAGATGTATTTTTAATGTGTTTGTTGGGGGAGGTTAACCTCATGCCCTGCTACTTTGCCATCATGGTCCTTCTGAGTGATCCTTAACTCTGATTATGCATTAAACAAGGGGTTATCAAACTATGGCCTGTGGGCCAAATCTAATTCACCTTCCTATTTTATAAATAAAGCTTTATTGGAACATTGTCAGGCTCATTCATTTACATATTGTCTGTGGTTGCCTTCATGCTGCAACAACAGGAGTTAAGTAGTTGCAATAGAGATCATCAGTTCAGTTCAGTTCAGTTCAGTTGCTCAGTCATGTCCGACTCTCCGCGACCCCATGAATCGCAGCACGCCAGGCCTCCCTGTCCATCACCAACTCCCGGAGTTCACTCAAACTCATGTCCATAGAGTCGGTGATGCCATCCAGCCATCTCATTCTCTGTCGTCCCCTTCTCCTCCTGCCCCCAACCTTTCCCAGCATCAGAGTCTTTTCCAGTGAGTCAACTCGTTGCATGGTGTGGCCAAAGTATTGGAGTTTCAGCTTTAGCATGAGTCCTTCCAATGAACACCCAGGATTGATCTCCTTTAGAACGACTGGTTGGATCTCCTTGCAGTCCAAGGGACTCTCAAGAGTCTTCTCCAGCACCACAGTTCAAAAGCATCAATTCTTCGGCGATCAGCTTTCTTCACAGTCCAACTGTCACATCCATACATGACCACTGGAAAAACCATAGCCTTGACTAGACGGACTTTTGTTGGCAAAGTAATGTCTCTGCTTTTTAATATACCATCAAGGTTGGTCATAACTTTCCTTCCAAGGAGTAAGCGTCTGGACCCCCAAAGCCTAAATTATTTACTATCTGGTTCTCTACTGAAAAATTTTGCTGAACCCTACATTAAATTCTTCAAAGAGAAGATTAAAAATAATATTATGTGTGTGTTCCATTACAGATAATTAAATAAGAATTTGGAGTGAGAGTTAGGAAGTCAGCACAAAAACCAGTGGTTTGTAAAAGCATCTCAGTTAAGTATAATATGTAGCCAGAGTTAAGAAACACAAATAGATGATCCCTGCCCTTCAGGAATATATTTGACTGATTGGAAAAAAGAAGCCTACAAAAATTAGTAAAGGTAAAGTGGATATATCTTTAATGGAAGCATTCGCAAAGTTCCAAGAGAGTATTACATAGGGAACATTTTACTTCATTAGGGAAGTTTTCACAGAGAGATAGTTTAACAGATTCTTGAAGGGTGAATTGATTGGTAGACAAGACCCACTGAGGTGGTGATAGGGAGAGAAGGAGACTAGAAAATGACATAAACAAAAACACCTAAATATGAAAAAGCATGGCCCCTTCGAGAAATGACCAAAAGCTCGGTGTGGCCAGAACACTGAGAATGAAGAAAGAATGAGGTCATAGAGTGTAAAGTCAGAAAAATAATGGCCAAACTGGGAAGGGCTTTGTATGCTGCTTGTAATTTACTGTGTTGACTTCCATTTAGAAGTTCAATGGAAAATTGAGTCTCTCTAAACTTCAGTTTTTTCATCTGTAAAATAAGTAGTTAGCCCAGATAATTACCAGTGGTCCTCTAGCTCTAAAATATAGCTGCCTGAGACACTGTGTCAGCTGCTTCTATTGACACTCTCAGGAAGCATAGTTGAGTTTCTATGAATGGCATGACTTTTATAGTACTGGATCATCTAGTTCTCTCCTATAACTGATTCATTTCTTTTAATAGTACAGATGAGGTCAGTGTTACTTTGTGGCTTCACCACAAGGATTTGAGAAAGTAGATTTCTAGAGGAGAAGCACTTTGCCTGGTCAATGCATTAAGGCCCTTAATAAAGAGTCCCATAATGATAAAATACCTGTAAAATGCTTTATGTTCCATGCAGAGAGAAACTATAAAATGGGGACAGTTTTACTGTTAAAATTCACTTTCTTCCCAATTAGTACTAGTGCTTATTATGGCTTTGCACTTGCAAGTTTCTTCACTCAAAACTTGGTGTATGACAAGGTCCTACTGTATAGGACAGGAAACTCTGCTCAGTGTTATGTGGCAGCCTGGATCGAAGCGGGTTTTGTGGAGAATGGATATGTGTATATGTATGGCTGAGCCCCTCTGCTGTCCACCTGAAACTATACAACATTGTTAATCAGCTGTACTCCGATATAAAACAAAATGTTTTAAAGAAATGTCAGTTCACGTGATAGTGATGCCATAACAATGTATATAATTTCACAGAGTGGAGAGAGAGAAAACAGGTCAGGGACAGACCCCAGGAGACACCAGCCTTCACCCCTGGCAGGTAGAGGAAGAAGAGCTCCTTGGAGTCAGAGAAAAAATAATCGGAAGTATACATGAGATATACAGTGAGATATGGCAGGACCCAAGGGACCAGAGTCCCTGGCAGGAGGTTATGACCAGCAAAGTATACCTGGTAAACGCACCTGTGAACTAGACTAAGACGTTTCTTTCATTATAATACAGACTTAAGAAAGCTTGTGGTTGGAACAGTGCAAAAGACCTAGGTTCACATGCTTTGATCTGCCAATTAATTATCTCTATGACTTAAGGAAAGTTCTTTAACCTTTCTGTGCCTCAGATCTCTCATCTGAAAAATGGAGGTAATAGTTAAGCTCATTCTATCTACCTCAATGGGTTATTTGAGTTCTTTGAGGAAATGCCTGTGAAATCCAGCCTATTGTGAAAGAAACAGCATGTATGCGTATACTTATTTGTTGTTTTTGACAGACAGATTAGTGATTGCTAATAAATGCTTGAAACTTAATGGTCTATGTGAAAGTTGCTCAGTCGTGTCCGAGTCTTTGTGACCCCATGGACTATATACTGTCCGTGGAATTCTCCAGGCCAGAATACTGGAGTAGGTAGCTGTTCCCTTCTCCAGGGGATCTTCCCAACCCAGGAATTGAACTCAGGTCTCCCACATTGCAGGCGGATTCTTTACCAGCTGAACCACATGCTGCTGCTGCTGTTGCTGCTAAGTCGCTTCAGTCATGCCTGACTCTGTGCAACCCCACAGACAGCAGCCCACCAGGCTCCCCCATCCCTGGGATTCTCCAGGCAAGAACACTGGAGTGGGTTGCCATTTCCTTCTCCAATGCATGAAAGGGAAAAGTGAAAGTAAAGTCGTTCAGTCCTGTCCGACTCTTAGCGACCCCATGGACTGCAGCCTACCAGGCTCCTCTGCCCATGGGATTTTCCAGGCAAGAGTACTGGAGTGGGTTGCCATTGCCTTCTCCGGAGCCACATGAGAAAAGCATAAATACTCTGCTTTAATAAAGCTCTTTAAGTTGTAAAGAGTTTCTCAGATCAGTGAATCATTATTTTTCCCAAGAACTCATAAGTCCTCTCTCACACAAGCATGTGGGGCTTCCCCCAACACCCTAGCAGCAACAATGCTGGGCTGAGATTCAGGGTCCTGTCCCAGGCCTTGCCCACCATCTTGTGCCGTTCTTTGTTGTCAGCGTGACACACTCACTGTGATTCTTTGATCTACTTCCCTTCTAGAAGGGAGGTCTACTTCCCTTCTAGATGGGAGATCCTTGAACACACATCGTACCTTACCCATGCCCTTCTGTTTTCATCAATAAACCCCAGAACAATGCTTGGAACAAGGAAAGGGGAACATAAATATTCACTGAAAGAGGGCCTCTAGCCTTAGCCTTAACCTCATTATAAGAGAACAAAATTAGATTATTAGTTTGCACGAAATCCTTAGAGCATTAATAGTTTCTTCAGACACATTAAGCAATACCAAGAAAACAATACTTAGAATATGAATTACTATGAAAGTTCTTCAATATGTTATCTTATTTTGCTGTTTTACAGCTTCTTATTTATATCCAGCTCTACACTGTAATTTCATCTCTGTTCAACACTTACTGGGATAGCTATATCTCTAATAAACTACATGCTGTTGGTTTCATATATTTATGGGAAGATTTTCAAGTTCTGGTGTTTATTGAATATTTTATTTACCTCTTTCAGGGCCTCCCCAAGTGTACAGAATAGCCAGTGAATAAAAAAATAATATATGGTACGCTCAGTGACTGAAGCTTCTAAGACCCTAAGGCAGCCCAATCTCTACATTCTGATTCATTTTATCATTCTATCTAAGGTAGATGAATGGGCTGGATATTTTGAAATATATTTTAGAATGACACAAGTTGAAATAAAAAGACATCTTTTAAACTCCCAACAAGAGCTGTTAGGAAAAAATATTATAGTTTCTGTCATTTCAACATCAAAGGTTTCTATTAAAAGAGATACTTTGAATACATTTAAAAAATTCTTCTCAATTAGCAACTTGTGCCCTCTCACTGCCAAAGAAAATTGTGGAAAAACTCTGTAATATTGGCCATGGTTGACCTCTTTGCCCTGCTTTTTCTTCACAGACATTGATGAGTGTGCCGAAGGGCGCCATTACTGTCGTGAGAACACGATGTGTGTCAACACCCCAGGTTCCTTCATGTGCATCTGCAAAACTGGATACATCAGAATTGATGATTATTCATGCACAGGTAAACAGCGGCTATTTGTGAAATAAATTACCTCTATGTCTTAAGTTTACTTTTAAAAGTTTCTTTTAACTCAAGTATTTGGAGAAGCATGCCGTAAATACCCACTTACAACAAAACAAGTCATAAGTAAAAACATATCTTCTTGATTTGATAGTTAATTCTGAATCTGTTCTAAGGAAAGAACTATCTCCTTGCTCTGGATAAGAAATTCCTGTTAGAAATGCAAAGATAAACTGAAGAATAAAATCAGTGATATATAATTGTATACTTAAATAGTACTTATACTCAACACTAATTTGAATTCTATGACAAATCTGAGCAACAGCCCTGAAATAATATTTTCTCTACATGACAGTCAACTTTTGAATAGAGAAATGATGACATAAATAATGTGATGTTTTCAGAAATAGATTCTTGGTGTGCTAGGAAAAGGGAAAAACTTCATTCCTCTGGGAAGTATGGTCGAGTACCTGCCTGAGAGAAGTTTTGCTTATGTTTGTGTTAGGAAATACAACTCCCATCAGTACCATCCAGAGACCTGCTCAGGGGTATCTTGAGTGTTAGTAGTGTCTAAAGTCATTCCTGGAATACAATAATCTATTCCCACTATAGTCTATAGAATATGAAAGAAAACTGTGCTAGCAGAGTAGCTTGCAGAATATGGGGATTAAAGAAGTGTGGGTGTGAAATATGACATTCTTTTGGCATTTTTAAATAGAAGAAGCATATATATATTTATATATATATATGTGTGTGTGTGTATATTTATATATATATACATATGTATACACACACACCATATTCTAGAAAAACGTAGAATCATAAAGCTGGAGAGCACTTTAAGTGTTATCTTGTCATTTTCACTCTACCTCCACCTTATAATTTTTATCAGGTGGACATATAAACAATACTGAGAAGTTTCCAGGGAAGGACTCTATAATACTTCCTGGTAAAATACAAAATTTATAATAAAAATGTTGCCTTTGTTAATGTGCGTTCTTCCAAGTCTTCATTATTGTGATAATACTGCACACTCCAGATCTTCCTTGACTTAACAATGTGGTTATGTCTGCATGAACCCATCATAAACTGAAAATTTCTGAAGTTGATAATGTATTTAATGCATCTAAGCCTTCAACCATCACAGCTTAGCCTAGACTACTTTAAATGTGTTCAGGACACTTGTATTATCCTACAGGTATGAAAATTCAACTAACACAAAGCTTGTTTTATAATAAAATGTTGACTATCTCATGTAATTTATTGAATACTATGATGAAAGTGAAAAACAGCATGGTTGTAAATGTATCGGTTGTTTACATCGGCTCTCTGCTGCTGCTCAGAATCACAAAAGTATCATGCTGCATATGGGAAAAGATCAAATTCAGAAGTTTATTTACTACTGAATGTACATCATTTTTATACCACCATGAGGTCAAAAAAATCATTTATTGGATCATTGAAAGTGAGGACCGTCTGTACTTGGTATCCTGTTTATTAGTTAGTGCAAAGGGAAGGTCCTTCCTCTAAATTCAAGTATAGTATCTATAAAACAGAACGATGAAAACAAATTGTAATGGGAAGTGCCTTCTGAATCTGTGGAGAATAACCAAAGATATTCTGAAGGTAGAAAATATATTTAATATAGAATTGCCAACGGATTTACAGATTCTTGCTTTTGTGTTAGTTCATCCTAGGCATTTCCACATTATGGGAACATTTCTGCACTTTCTCTTTATAAAAAAATATCATCACACTGAGTGGCAAAGTATCCTGATGGAGTACTAGAGAGATATTTTTCAACATAAAAAAGGGAATATAAAAGAACAAGTCTTAATAAATATATGAAGAATAAAATAAACAGTTTGCCATAATATTGGTAATATCAGTAAGTCTGAGTTCCAATGTGATGAATAACAAAATTGTCTAAGATAAAACTATTCAGAGAGTGATATTTAAGATGTGCTCATTAAAAATCAGTGTTAGCAATTTTCAAGGAGTCTGCTAAATTTTTGTCATTAGAGACTTAAAAAGCTTTGTACATTTTTGTATTTCCTAGTGATTCTTTTTGTTTTTCTCACAATCTTAAAAAGTGTTAGAGATAAGTAAGGAAGAATGCACAGCACAAAATTTGACATAGTGTTGAATGAGGAGTGTTTCTTCGGGGAGAGTATTTTCAAGAGGTTCATTTCCATCCTGAGCCTCTCTGTTGACTGTAAATCCTGGGGCTAGTTCAGCTGTCATCCCTTACAGAGCATCTCCTTCTTTGGCTCTACCTCTCCCAGTATATTTTCTTTCCAAATAAAATCCCACAAATTATTGTTTTTGTTTTTTTTTTTTTACTTCTTAGGGAGAATTTCCCTTAAGATTTCAAAGTATCTAATGATAAAAATGAAGTGTCCCTTTATTGGGATACCAAGGAAGGTTGAAATCATCTTAGGAAAAGCTATCAAGGCCATGACTTTTTGCCTAAGGAACCAGAGCCAGGGATTTCACAATCTGGCAGATGCTAGAATATGTTTCTTTATTGATGCACCAGCATTTCCAACAAGCTATTTCTATGCTTCCATTTAAAAGAGACTTTCTTGCCTCTGAAATTTCTATTTACTATAAGTGAGAAGCCCATGGACAGAGAAGCCTTGCAGGCTGCAGTCCATGGGGTCGCAAGAGTTGGATATGACTTAGTGACTAAACCACCAACACACGTGTAGGTTTGCAAATTTGAGAATTTACATCCATACATAAAAGTTAGATTTTCTTGGGAATATGGGTGAATTTTATTTTGTCCTCCAGAGTCAGATGATCTTTGGCAAAACATTTTATGCTTTACCATGCAGGGTCAGCACATATTTAGGGTTCCTATAAAGGAGTGCATTTTAAAATTCTCCCTCTGTGAATCATTTCCCTCCACCCTTTCATATTAGCATCTGTACAGAAGGCTTCAAGAAATGACTCCTCTCTGATGTGGGTTTACCTCATGGCTGAAAGCATCACAGCTGTACTTTTTCAAGAGCTCTCATAAGACCAGAGTAGGACTTTGTTTCTCTGCGAAGATTAGGGTTTATTTTCTCTGAATTTTAGAAACAGACATTCACATACTTGCAGCAGTAAGCCTTCCAGAATAAATGTCAAGACACCACTGCAGAGCTATTCTCTGATGTTTGTGACTGAGCTCTTGAAGTTCTGAATTTGTTTTGCTTCTGTATCCCTGCCGCTCTTTCCTAGTGAAGAGCACACTGCCATAGCATGACAAGTGACATTGTCAACACTGTACCCAGCAGAAACTCAAATGTGCTTACCCTGTCCGAAAATAAATCATAGACATTCTAATTTAAAGAAAAATCCAAGGCAATATGCATTACTTTAGAGTCAAGGCCTTTGATCAATTAAAGAAGCCTTTTTTATAACCCTGTAGTTCTGGCATAGAAATTATGTATTATACAGAGTATTCGCCTTCCATAGTTGGTAGAATTACACATTGTTTCTTTTTTTTTTTTTCTGTCACTTTCAGATAATTTGAGTTAGAGCTTCCTCATGATGAGATTTTAGAGATGGAAAAATTCTTGAGGATAATCTAGTCCAATCTCCTAACTTCCATAAATGAGGAAATTGAGGCTCAGAGAGATTAATTGCCTTCCTTTGGTCATACAGTTAGTGGAAGGCAAAAGGGGGTCAGAGATAAGACTTATTCTTAGTTCTTATGTTGTTCACCATATGTTCAATTTGTAACTACACGAAAACAAGTAAGGAGAAAAGATTCGTATTTTACGTAGAATCGCATGATTGAATTTATAATGTTCAGTAGCTAAACTGCCATTCTATAGATTGTTTCACTTCATTAAGTTCAACTCTAAAAGGAATTTTTCCCCTACAGACCTTATAGTAATGATCAGAAGTCAAGAGAAGGAATAGAGATTGTCACTTTCTGGGCCTCTGACTCTGTTTTACAGTTTCATAACTCAGTTGCACCATTTGCACACTTTATATTCTTGATAAAGTGTTAATGCTGCACTTTAAAATGCTTGTAAACACATACATTTTCCTTCCGGTGAGGATTTTTTTCATGGTTAATACTTCATAATGTCTGTCCTCATGTTCTTTTCTATTCTGGAGAAAAACGTGGGTCTACCTACAAGAAAAGAGAAAGTAAAGAAGGGAGGAAGAAACGGAGGGAGGAGACGAGGAAGGGAGGGAAGAAAGAAAGAAGGAGAAAAATCACAGAGGAAAGGGAAGGAAAAGAGTTTGGTGTGTATAAGCCACGATGTTAGCAGTCCGTTCTTTCACCTCTCTGATTATAAAAATAACTTAATTTTTATGCATAACAAAGTGTCTTGATTATTTATCTGGACTAAGAGTTGGTGATGGATAGGGCAGCCTGGAGTGCTGCAGTCCATGGGGTTGCAGAGAGTCGGACACGACTGAGCGATGGAACTGAACTGAACGCCTTTCTTGGTTCACTCACATAAGCATTGATTAGATTGGAGACATCTTTCTGAATCTTATCAGCCCCCCCTTTTTTTTCCTTTAAACTTTTTATTTTGTATTGGGATATATCCAATTAACAATGTTGTGGTAGTTTCAAGTGAATAGCGAAGGGATTCAGCCTTACATACACATGTATCCATTCTCCTCCAAACCCCTCTCCCATCCAGACTGGCACATAACATTGAGTAGAGCTCCATGTGCTATCCAATAGATCCTCGTTGGTTATCCATTTTGAATGTAGCAGTGTAGACAGTTCTTCTTGACACTAGTCTTGTGTAGTGGACAAAGAATAAGACAGTTCTGGTAATACAGATGGGGGTCACAGATTTTGGAATTATCAAAGGATAAAAATGTCCTGAAGGAAAAGGTTTATTTCAGATTTTCATGATTTATATCTCTCTGCTTTGAGTATTATAATGAAAAAATGGAGTTCTCATTCTTTTTTATGTTGATGAGCTTGTAAGCTTCCCACTCTTGTGTAGTCTTTTAGAGTGGGAACAAGAATAGGGAGGGTAGACCATGCTACCACCTAGAAATGGAAAAGGTCCTGCCCAATTTAGGGAGAAAATTGATCCTTTAGGGCAGTGGTAACCGACAAGGCTGATTTTGCCTTTGTGCCTCTCAGAGATTATTTGACAGTTTGTGGACATGTTGCTCGTTACCACGCTATGTGAAAGGGGTATACTACTGGCATCTGACAGGTAGAAGCCAGAGACATGCTAAACATCCTATAATATTATCATACTAACTAACTAACCTCTTTGAGTTAATTCTTGTTTTTCTGGAACCCTTTCAACTGGGAGCTTTTTCTTTGGTTACTTTCCAAATGAGTCATTAATCTTTATCCTGCACAGGACATCCAGTATAAGACAGTGCCCCATAACAAAGAATTATATGATCCAAAATGTCCGTGGTGCCAAGGTTGAGAAATTAGGGTCACCGCATCAAAAATGTAGCATGTACACTTTCTTTTTAATTTTCCTTTTCCTCTCCTGGTTTTTTTTTTTTTAGACCTTATATAGAGAGCCCTTGGCTCAATTCTTATGGTGCCCAGTATCCTTTTACTGGCCTTTGGCCACAAAAGGGGCCCCTTCTTGGTAAGTACAGCTCTCTCCCAAGTTCTTTTCTCTTCTTTCTCTTATCAAAAACCTGTTCTTAAGCCTCACAGACATAGAAGACAGACATGTAGTTGCCAATGGGAAAGGGAGTTGGAGAAGGGATGGACTGGGAGTTTGGGGTTAGCAGATGCAAACTGTTATGTATGGGATGGATAAGCAACAAGGTCCTACTATAGCACAGGGAACTATATTCAATATCCTGTGATAAACCATAAAGGAAATGAATCTGGAAAGGAATATATATATGTGTGTATGTGATGTGTGTGTGTGTGTGTGTCACTGAATCACTTTGCTGTATAGCAGAAATTAATACAGTATTGTAAATAAACTATACTTCAATAATATACATTGAAAAAACCAAACTGTTCTTAGCTTAACCTAGGGGAATGTGGTAAAATCACAGATGTCACAGAAGTGGCAGAGGGGATTTCTTAGGGCCCCTCAAATGACACTATCCTGCTGCCTCCCCACTGTGCTTTCCACTGACCCTAACTGCTTCCATTGTTCCAGAGCTACTAATTCTGGCTTTGGTCCTTGTCACATATCACAGAAAATTCATAAAGTGTCTAAGCGAAAGAAATTCTACTGGATACTTGATTTTTGTTGTTAAACACAGAGCCTCCTCTGGTGTTCCCCGAGGAGTTTTACTTCTTAAAGTACTTAACTTTTTATAGCATTGAATACTCCTAGTGCTTACATTTTATGATCTCATTGTTGCGGTTACTTTTTCTCTAAAATGGCCCATACTGACTTCTTAAAAAATCATTACCATCCTATTTTTCAGGTTTTATTACTGTTGATTTTCTAACATTTTCAAGAGTTTTGGATGCTATTTGACATACACAGAAGGTTGCAGAGGATTTACTACTGAGCAACCAAAGCAAAGATTTTAAGTCTGTTGTAACCGATGCATGCCCCTTCTGCAAATAGTTGTCTCTTTTATGTGTGTTTGTTTGAATCCCCTACTAATTAATGCTAAAAAAGGTAATTTCCTTACAGTGATTAAAGAGATGAAACACCACATAATATTATTCTTTTTTAATCCTGCAGTCTTCCAAAAAAAATTTAAATTGAAGTTGATAATTTATTTTATGGATCTACAATAATTTTTTCATCATCTGCTTTAACATGGCTCTCAGTGGATTTATCAAAATCACAAGTACAGAAGAAAATAGATAATTCATTGTGCGTGTAGCATGATAATTGCTGGTATATAAATTGTGAAGGAAGTACAAGTATTGTGGACAATGGCAGAGAGGATAGGAGGCCAGGAGAAGCACAGATCAGAGACAAGGACGCTAAAGAACAGGAAGTGAAAATATGCATATCAGCACTCAAAAAAATCCTAAATAAAGTAATTTGAATTATAAAAGGCCTTGACTCTTTAGTAAAATACCTAGCACAGAAGGAGTCTTTAATAAAGTTAGCTACTCTCGTTGCTGTTGCTATTGTGATTAGAGAAATGATCCTCTTGAGGAAATGTCTTATTTCCCTAGGATTTTTTCAGCTGGGCACTTCTCTCTGGTTATTTTTCAATGGAATTATTTTTGTTATTATTATAAACAGATAGATTTGCTGGAGCAATAGATTCAATGTGTTTTTATTTGTTCAATTGACTTATTATGTACCTATGAATGGGAGCTTAAAAAAGAAAAGAGAAACCTTGGTGTAACTGAACAGCACTCCCTCTGAAAGTTAGAAAAACTACTTCCATAGGAGGATTTGTTGTACTTCCTAGGATCAGGGAGGTTGCTCAGATTGTTCTTGAGAATGAATGCTAGACGGGGATACCCAGGGGCTGGATAGCTGCATCCAGACCTCACTGTGGATACTAATCTGCCCAGAGTAGAAATGTGGTCTGGAGAGAATTAGTGAGTCTGGTCAGTTCTCAGGCAGGGCAGATTTTATGAGCCTGGCTGCTACCATTTCTTTTCTAAAGACACACAATCAATGATCAGACAATCCTACCATCTGGCCACTAGTTGCCATGACTATTGGGAAAGACTTTTGCATTTTTATGAGCAATCATCCCAAATTTTCCTTTTCTGGAATCAACATTACAAAATATGATACAATTATGGCATATTTCATTAAACATGAAAAATCAGATTTGAAAAATCAGGTTTTAAAATTTAAAAATACAGCCTGTAATGCTAATAGCTGCTTCATTCATCTCCTACAGTTCCTTATATATTATTATGCTGTATAGTTAAATTATCGAGTAGCTTGAAAATCAAAACATGATTACAAAATCGAATTAAAATACCAAGCCTCAGGACTCAAATAATTATAATGAAAAACAGTTTTTTAAGCAAACATAATTGAACTCTGGGAGGTGGTGATGGACAGGGAGGCCTGGTGTGCTGTGATTCATGGGGTCAAAGAGTTGGACACGACTGAGCGACTGAACTGAACTGAATCAAGAAAACCTCTCTAGAAGAATGTCTACTGTGGTTACCAGGAAGGGTTAATGTTTAGAAAACTTCAGACCACATTTGGAAAACTTACAGAGAACAGAAGTGAGACATGTCTGCACAGTGAGTGTGGAGGCCAAGGCAATGTGCTTATCTCTCTTCTGAAACACATATGTGCACGCATACAATTAGCAGTCAGCTCAAAATGGAACAGGCTCAAAGGCTCAGGGAGCTGAATTGCCTTTTTCAAGATGAAAAGCTTGGAAAAGGAGACTGTGCTATCTGAATCTGTCAGTGAGTGGGGGTTGCACACCAGCGCCGATATAGTGGTTTCCAGGCTTGTCAGAGCCTTTATGCAGCATCTCAGCCCAGCCGTCGTATCCATGTATGACCTCCAGCCCGGCTGTGGTTTGATCAGAGAGCACACCCAGTGGTGTGCGTTCGCACAATCTTGCCTCTGTGCAAGGGCATCCGAGCACTGAAGTGATGGGAGCTGCCTCATTAAGCTGACTCACTGGCTTTGACTGGGTTGGTAAACCCTAATTCACCTTTGTCCCAAATGGATTATTATTTGAGTTTTAATATGAGATTTTTATGTGAAAAGCACAGAGCTGAAAACTCACAGAGGGGAATAAAAAGATTATACATGCCAGGAGTGTAATAATAGTGGTGTCTTAGCAACAGACAACCTGTGGGGGACAGGATTATATAAATTGAGGTTTAAAAGACGCCTTTCACATCCTTCCTTGATTGTTGGCTTTGGCACTTTAGCCAGAATGGAAGTGTGGCCTTCCTTCTGCCTCTTTACTGTATGCTCCATGGAACAGAGTTTGTCTGGCTCTGCTGCTGATCTGGTCTTGCAGTGGCTGTGTATCCTCCTGGTGACATGGTCCTGTGTTCCCCTTTCCTCCCCAGTCCACGGTGTCTTTGCAGTATCATGTTCAGGTTATGGGTTTGGACTCGGAGAGTGAGCTTCTGTCAAATCCTCAGCCTATTCTCTCCTGCGTGCCTCTACCGGGTAACAGCAGAGCCTCATTCACTGTTTGGATAATACTTTCACTAGTCTATCTGTTGCCACCTATTTCAGTGATTGTTACTTTCTTTAGATAACTTCTGATACCACATAGAGGCTTTCTTTTGCTTAAACCAAGTTCTATCAGAGGGACTAACATTGTTATTAGTTATCTACTGCTGCATAACAAACAACCCCCAAATTTAACAGCTTAAAATAACACACATTTATTGTCTCACAGTATCTGGGCATAGAGTAGCTGGATTCTTTTTTTCAGGTCTTTCACATGGCTACAATCAAGGTGTCCACCAGGGCTAAGGAAGGGTTTTTTTCTAACCTTTCCTTTGTAGTTGGTGGATTCAGTTCCTTCCTGGCTGTTGAACATTAGTTTCCCTCGGTTCCTTGCCATATGGCCCTTTCCAACATGGCAGCTTGTTTTCATCAAAACCCGTCAGAGAAAGAACCTGCTGGCAGGACAGAATCAACACCTTTTGTGATCCAACCAAAGAAATGACGTCATATGGCTTTTGCTAAAGTGTGTTGGTTAGAAGCAAATCACTGAGATCCAGCTCATTCTAAAGAGGGAAATTACACAAAGCCATGTCTATCACGAGATGGAGATCAGTGGAAACTCTCTTAAAGGCTGCCTACTGCAGACATAAAATGTTATCAATAGTTAACTAACCCACTTCAGCTAAGTACTGATAAAGAGCTCCAAGTTGAAAAATAAGAGTCATGAATGAAAAGTAAAATGTGTTGTGTTAGAACTGTATGTGAATGATTGTGAAAAACTCAAGATGTCACACATTTCTTTCACTTTTCTTGGCGGCAGAGTTTTGATCTGTGTAGTAGATCTGGGTAGTTTTGATCTGCATAGTAGGGTCCAATTTAATAGAAGGAGATGGTGTAAATGAATCATTACTGTGCTTTGTGGTATATTCTGTAACAGAGGAAAGTGCAGAGAGCTGTGGCCAGTTCAGAAGGGGCAGTGAGTAGTCTGGTTTAAGCCAGGTTTGGGGTAGGCGTCACCAAGTGACATTTTAAATTGAGGTTTTTAAGGATGAACAGACATTTCAGGAGAGTGAGAGAAGGAATTTCAGGAAGGAAGAGTAAGTACAAAAGTATAGGTTGTTTATAATGAAAAGTTTAGTGTGAATGGAATTGTTAGCGATAAAGCTGGCAAACTCTGGAAATTCTAAGACACATTTTATAGTTTCTAAAACATTTCACTCAGCCTCTGTACCTTATAATTGAGATGTGCACATTGAAGCGTCAGTATTTTACTTTGTTTTTATGTTATTTTTCTTTTCTGCTGTGAAAACGATTATTAAATTGATGATACTTCTAACAATGCAGAGCTAGAATCAAGGTGATAGGATATTTCATTTCAAAGAAGACAGAATGCTTTGTCAGTATTCTTGGAACTCCGTGAAAGCATATTTTCAGTGTGGTCTGATGAGAGTTGAATTTAGAATTTTTCTAGAACAAAATCATAACCATTAAGTCACTACCTGAGGCATTTTTATACAATAGATTTGAGCATACATATCCCTTAAATGTTAGGAAAGGCAACAACAAGGAAAAAGACAGGAAATGACTAAGTGTTCCACAGAGCTCCTCTCTTTAGATGGTCCAAATCAAATCTTAATCTTCTCTCTAGCCTCCTCATCTCCACAAATATTTTAAGGTATTTTAGTATGGATACTACCTCATCCAGATTTCTTGGATCTGAGTCTTTGTGCTGCTGTCTGCTAGCTGTGATCTTGAGCGATGTACCTAACTTCTAGGCTTCATTTTCTTCATCTTTAAAATGGGATGATGTTACATACCTTACATGTTGTTTTTAGAACCAAATGAGGTGAAGCATGCGAAATCATCAGTATAACAGCTGAAACATAGTAAGCATTTAGAAGTGATAGTTATCTTTGTTCCTAGTGGTGGTAAACAGAATAATGTCCCTCCGAAGATGTCCACATCCTCATCCTGAGAACCTTTAAATATGTTCGTTTACATGGCAAGAAGGATTTTGCATATCTGATTAGGGTTAAAGGCCTTGAAATGAGGAGATTATCCTGGATCATCAGGGTAGTTTCAATCTAATCACACAAGTCCTTAAAAGACAAGAGCTTTGCCTGGCTATTGTCAGTAGGAGATGTGTCTATGGAAGGATGGTCAGAGACTTGTAACATTACTGGCTATGAATATGAAGTGGGTCGGGAGCTGGGGAACACCTGGAGGAAAAAAATCAGCAGAACTTCCAGAAAAGAATGCAGCCCTCTAGACATGTTGATTTTAGTCTGGTCAGACTCATGACCTAGAGAACTATAACATAATGAATTATGTCATTTCAAGCCATTGAGTTGAGTGTTTGTTATGGTGATAATAGAAAACTAACATATTATTATTAGTTCACACTGTTGAATTGTCCAATATATAAAAATAATTCTCAGTTCCCATCTCTTTTCTAATTGTTGAGGAGCAGTAATTCAATTCCAGTGATTCTGGAGCAAGTCTGGTGTTATGGAGAGAGTTAGGAAGATAGTCTGTTACACAGAGGGGATCCAGTTCATATTTATGCCTGAATTCCTCACTTTAATGATTGAGTTGCTTTTTTCCTATTCAGTTTCTGGTGTAAAAGTTCAAGGTGCCCCTTATTTTAAAAGACGTTTTTCTAGTCTAATTCTGAAGAAAACAAAGACATGTACAAACACAGAGAATTATGCAGAAAGATCAAAGCAATCAATCCTAAAGAAAATCAGTCCTGAATATTTATTGGAAGGACTGATGCGGAAGCTAAAGCTCCAATTCTTTGATCACCTGATGCAAAGAACTGACTCTTTAGAAAAGACCCTGATGCTGGGAAAGATTGAAGGCAGGAGGAGAAGGGAACGACAGAGGATGAGATGGTTGGATGGCATCACCGACTTGATGGACATGAGTTTGACTGGACTTTGGGAGTTGATGATGGACAGGGAGGCCTGGCGTGCTGCAGTCCATGGAGTTGCAAAGAGTCACACATGACTGAGCAACTGAACTGAGCTGAGACTATACATTTACCCAAACATAGTAAATCCAATGATGATATAGTACATTTCTTATCTGCCAACTTTTTAAAAGATTATTAACTTCATAATATGAAGAAAGTTGGCAGATAATTTTGAAAGTACTATTTTTAAAGTACATGTGTAGACTTAGTCTTTGGGGGTTTGCTGCTGCCATAGATCTTTGGAATGGAATGGTGGTTGAGAATGGTGGTGGAAGGATGGTTGAGAATGACTTTTACATTCAGGAAAGCTCCACGCCAGCAAGACTATATCTGAGTCACAAATCAGTGACCAGAACTGGCTCTTAGGTTCGATATATTTGGCTTTGGGGACATTTTAATGATTCAACATTTAAACAGTTAGATGATTTCATTATGAAAATCAGGAATTCCAGCCAGATTTTCAGATGTTTCTCCATTAATTTTGGGTCTGTGTCACTGCACCTCAATTATCAAATGCAGCTGCCTAGTAACATCAACCCTCTTAGGAGGAGAGCGTATCCCCATTCACTGAAAGTCCTCATTTCCCATTCACTGAGACTCAGCTGTTCCAGTAAGAAAACTGATGTCTGAATATCAGAATTCCTATAGCCAGACTGCCTCATCCATTTACTTTACCATGAATTAGAGTATTTTTAGTTTGCAGCCTATGATTTACAGTATTAAAGTGAACACAAGTACTGTCATTTTAAGCCATAGAGATTTTTATATAGAAATAATGTCAAAGGTTTGGTTTTTTTATGAGTCATGTTCCTACCAAATCCATAAATCACATTGACATAAACCAGGAAATCCATCAGACACTTCAATAAATTTTAAATTCATCTATATTGGTTTTCTTAAATAACCTTAAATAGTTCATTGGAAGGACTGATGGTGAAGCTGAAACTCCAATACTTTGGCCACCTCATGCAAAGAGTTGACTCATTGGAAAAGACCCTGATGCTGGGAGGGATTGGGTGCGGGAGGAGAAGGGGACAACAGAGGATGAGATGGCTGGATGGCATCACCGACTTGATGGACATGAGTTTGGGTAAACTCTGGGAGTTGGTGATGGACAGGGAGGCCTGGCGTGCTGTGATTCATGGGGTCGCAAAGAGTCGGACACGACTGAGCAACTGAACTGAACTGAAATAGTCATGGCACATGCAGAATATGTATGCCATTCTAGTGTAGTATCGAATAGTTAGCCAATTTTTAAAACTCCTAAAAACTGAGTTCATTACAAAGTTTATACAGAACAAATTGTTTAGAACCAAAAAACATAAAATTTGGTGATAAACTGGAAAAGGTCCATGGAAGTGAAACTGATGTGACTAATAGATGTTGTTTTCTAATGGCCAGTTTATTCTTTGATAGATGTAATATTTTTCAAAAGCGGGTAGCAGTCAATGGCTTGTAAGGAGATAATAAGATATTGCATAGAAAGTAATTATCTAAGGGAATATAAAACCTAGATTCAGTTTGCAGGATTTCACTCTGAGTTAATCAGTGAAAGAGGCTATTACCAGTTGCAAGTCCTCTGCTAGAGGAGTTGGGCCAGGGGCTTTTGTCATTAGCTTGCTGCTGCTGCTGCTGCTAAGTCGCTTCAGTCATGTCCGACTCTGTGTGACCCAATAGATGGCATCCCACCAGGCTCCCCCGTCCCTGGGATTCTCCCGGCTTCAGTTCAGTTCAGTTCAGTTCAGTCGTTCAGTCGTGTCCGACTCTTTGCGACCCCATGAATTACAGCACGCCAGGCCTTTCTGTCCATCAGCCTTCAGTTCAGTTCAGCCGCTCAGTCGTGTCCGACTCTCTGCGACCCCATGAATCACAGCACGCCAGGTCTCCCTGTTCATAGCCAACTCCCGGAGTTCACCCAAACTCATCCATAGAGTCAGTGATGCCATCCAGCCATCTCATTCTCCGTTGTCCCCTTCTCCCACCCCCAACCTTTCCCAGCATCAGAGTCTTTTCCAGTGATTCAACTCATCGCATGAGGTGGCCAAAGTATTGCAGTTTCAGCTTTAGCATCAGTCCCTCCAATGAACACCCAGGATTGATCTCCTCTAGAATGGACTGGTTGCATCTCCTTGCAGTCCAAGGGACTCTCAAGAGTCTTCTCCAACACCACAGTTCAAAAGCATCAATTCTTTGGCGATCAGCCTTCTTCATAGTCCAACTCTCACATCCATACATGACCACGGGAAAAACCATAGCCTTGACTAGACAGACCTTTGTTGGCAAAGTAATGTCTCTGATTTTTAATATACTGTCTAGGTTGGTCATAACTTTCCTTCCAAGGAGTAAGCGTCTTTTAATTTCATGGCTGCAATCAGCATCTGCAGTGATTTTGGAGCCCAAAAAATAAAGTCTGACATTGTCTCCACTGTTTTTCCATCTATTTCCCATGAAGTGATGGGACCAGATGCCATGATCTTTGTTTTCTGAATGTTGAGCTTCAAGCCAACCTTTTCACTCTCTTTCACGTCCATCACCCTTAGCTGATATTAATGATGCTTTTGATTTTGTTCGGCTTCTCTTTATACACATATCAAGCCCTGTATTATCTCTCCTTTAGCAGTAAAGCCTTCCACATTTCTATGCAGAACCTGAGCCTGATGACAAAAAACTAAGAGCGAAGGAGCAGACAGCCCTGTGTGCCTGTCTACCAACTGTCCTCGTGGCCACAGGCAACTCTCAGCCTTTCTGCATCTCAGTTTCTCGTGAGCAAACGGGGCGGGGGGAGTATGATTTGTTTGTATGTAGTTAACGCTCTTAGGTGCAAGTAATAGAAAAAACTCTGGCTCTCTTAACCTTAAAGGGATTTCCTGGAAAAGTTTGTACAGCCTGAGAAGCAGTTTGTAAAATGTGCAGAGACAAAGGCATTACTGGAGGCTTCAAAGCTCTAATGGTTTTCTCAGGAAGGGGCAATTATAAGGTGTTGTTACCCATTGCTAGGGGCCACTGCAGGATGCAGAGTGAGAATGCACAGCTCTGAAAAGTAAAGCTAACTATCCCACTGCTTCCAACCACCCACTCTACGTTCAGAATTCCTGGGCAGAAGCAGGTGGTTGTTTTAGTGTATATCACATGGCCATGTATTTGCCAAGTGGCAGGAGGTTGGCTGGGGTGGAAGGAAGGCTTCTTTTGGCTTCCATAGTGAGAGAGATGCTCTGACTCACACAGAGGATGATGATGTCTTCAAAACAGACAAACAGTTGAGATGCTGGATGGGTGAAAAGTGGGGTCAGGGATGGAGAGGACAGGATAGACAGACAGACAGGGAGCGGAATCTGTGTTGTCCTTTCTTCTTAATCTTCCCAGCTGAGGTGGGTTCTGTGGTAAGACTATATGTAAAAGAAGGTTGAAAACCTTTTGAAGCATTACAAAATTATAACATGGTATGATTATTGTTATCAAACAATTGTTTAATTGATTTTCACCTGGACAGTTTCAATATTCTTCTGGCTATCTCATTGTCTGTAGTATTTTGCCTCTTCACTATGACTCAACTCTTGTCAACAGCTTTGTCTTCCTATCCAGTACAGTCATTTCCTCTTCTAGAAACTTCAATGAAAGTAATACTGACACAGCTTAGCAAAGCATGTTTGTCCAACTATGTCCATGTATCTGTCGACCTCTATCCTTCTGCAAACCACAGGCTTCTCCTGTTTTGCAAAACGACTATAGAACTTGATAAGGTACCACACTGTGGTGCAAAACTTGATAAGGTACCACCCTATAATATAAATTCTGATGTATCTGGCTCCAGCCCTATTCTCCACCTGGATGAACCAAAGGTCTTAGGTTTTTAGACAGTTGGGAGCAGGAAAGGAAGTAAGTAGGAAGTCACTGAGATGATCATCTGAGACTTTAGTATTTCAACTCAAAGCATATTTAACCTTGCCAGGATTCAACAGAGAGCATGCTCCAAAGCCTTCCAGCAGGAGAAGGCTTTCAGGATCCTGACACTTGTCAATCTCTGAGTCTAGGCATATAGCTGTCCCTGTCTGCTCATGTGCACCTTACCGTCACAGTAGGGTTGCATCCAATCATAGTGACCCATGTCGCACAATTCCCTGCTCCTTCTAGTCTAAGCCAAGAAAACTGACCCACTAAATGCTAAAAACCAGAAGTAACAGCACCTGTCCGCTCCCCTTCCAGCCACGCAGTGCATCACACAGTAATTGGGCAACCAACTAAAAAATAGTGTTTCCATGAACCTTGTAACATTGCTACCTTTGTCTTACTCGATTAGATTTTTAGACCCCACTTATCCCATTACGGTAGGTTTTGTCATACCATTCTCCAAGAATGTCTTTGCTGATATGGTTTTTATGGGCCAAAATAGCTTTCTTCCTTTTTCTTACTGAAATGCTGCTCACCTTTTCTGAGTCAGTGAACATGGTCTCACTTGTATGAAGTTTCTTTGAGTCTTCTCATTAGAAAGTGAGTTAATTTAGCAGCTAATGGCATGAAGTTCAAGTGGATTTGGTATTTACCTTCTTAGTCAGAGTATGACATGTTAATAGATTTCTTCATCTGCATTTCTACAGCTCTTAATGCAGTCTGTTTACTTTTGTGATTAGATGTTTACACATCTGTCTTCCCCATTAAATTATATATGTTATTTGAAGACAGGCTTTATGTCTTTTTCATCTCCATGCTCACAGAGTAAAACTTAGTGAATTTAATAAATGTTTTTTGAATCAGTTAATGAAAGGTGATATCTTATCTCTATAATAATGAGAGGAAGGAAGTGACAGGTAAAGCATTCACATGATCAGTGCATTTTGGGGTTTTCAAAAGTAGTTTTATCAACAGAATTCAAGAATAGGTCTTAGAGCTAGAGAGCATTTCTGTGAAATGTATAGCTATTATCTTGTGACTGCTTCCCACATACTATATATTTAATCGACATAATCCCATGCTGTAGATATTCCTGTTCATAGGTGAGAAGAGAGGTTGAGTAACTTGCTCAAGTTCTTGTTTATTGTAAGTGGAGGAACTCTAGTCAAATAAGGAAAGAAAGTACATTTGGCCACTCTCTTCTCTTCTTTCATCATTTTAAGAAAAGCAAAACTACCCCTAGAGTATAAATATATAAGCCAAATGTATATTGGTAATCTTTGGCTCTGAATCTCACTGTGCTCAAGTTCATGTCTATTAGGTTTTGTATCAGAGCTAGTCCCAGAAAGCATGGTGTAGGAAACCAACTATCCACTCCTTGGCATTTTCCTCAATGTCTGGTTTCTAATAGCCTCACATTCCTTCTAGTGGATTTAGAATGGATGCAAGCTATCACACTTCTTTTTGTCTTCTCTAGCAGAACTCATAAAGCCAGGCATTCATTAAATAGCTAATTATTGAGCACTTATACATAAGACATTTTGTTTATAATAACAAGAGCTAGCATTTGTGTTCACTATGTGCTGGGTACAATGGTAAACCCCTCAGTATACGCATTTTCTCATCTAATCTTATTAGCTATCTTTTAGGTTAACACTGTTATCATCTCTGTTTTACATATGAATGAATTGAAACTAAAGAAGTTTATGTAACATCATAAATTTGTAGGCTTTTAAGTGATAGGGCCACTCAGGGAAGCTAAAAGTATGTCCCAGTAGTATTTTGACCTATCAGTCAAAATAGTTGCATGGATCAAGAGTAATTTTAAGCCTCCATTCATTCAACTTTTCATTATTCAACTTTTTCCTGACTTTTTTTTTGACTTCTTTCCTTAAGTTGGATTCTTCACTTTATGTTCAATAGTTAGTGTAGTACTGTACACAAGCATTACTCTTGAACCAGATCCCGAGGTCTGAATTCTGAATATTCAGCTTAACCTTTGGCAAGTTACTTAACTCTCAGTGCCTCTGTTTCCTCTTCTATAAAGTGTGAATGAAAATAATAATACTTATACTCAGTGTGATGGGTTAATATATATTTAACTAGTAAGTGAGTGAAGTTGCTCAGTTGTGTCCGATTCTTTGCGACCCCGTGGACTGTAGCCTACCAGGCTTCTCTGTCCATGGGATTCTCCAGGCAAGAATACTGGAGTGGGTTACCATTTCCTTCTCCAGGGGATCTTCCCAACCCAGGGATCGAACCCGGGTCTCCCACATTGGAGGCAGACACTTTAACGTCTGAGCCACCAGGGAAGCCCGGGAAGCCCATATTTAACTATATATATATACATATATATATATATATACACATGTATATATATGTATGTATAGTATATAAGGCATTTACAGCAGTGCCTCACTTGTGGTTTTTTTTTTAATATTTATTAACTGCAATTTGGTAGATATGTGCTTTTGCTTTGGATTATAAAAATATAAATAATACCTATACCTTTTAGAGGAGATAGAAATAAATTCATTTAACCAGTTAATGAAAATGAATAAAAGACAAAATTAATTACTAAAAAAAGTTATAGGTGATGTCCTTTGGCCATGTGCTTGTACAAAGTTAGAAGAATGGATGAAAAATGAGGGATAAAAAGAAATGAGGAAAAATACATTAAGTAGGAATTAGGAAGTGAGGGGTGTGTGAAAGGACTGATCGTTTAATAGCTGGGAAACTCAACGATTATTCTATCTCCTTGAGATTTTTTCTCTGTTAGTAAAATGGAGAAATTATGCCCACCTTATAAAGATACTGAAAAGACTAATAGTATTAAAGTTTAAGTGACTACAAGAATGGCTGTAAAATAACATGGTTAACCAGAGTCCCTTGGACTGCAAAGAGATCCAACCAGTCCATTCTAAAGGAGATCAGTCCTGGGTGTTCATTGGAAGGACTGATGCTGAAGCTGAAACTCCAATACTTTGGCCACCTCATGCGACGAGTTGACTCACTGGAAAAGACCCTGATGCTGGGAGAGACTGGGGGCAGGAGGAGAAGGGGACGACAGAGAATGAGATGGCTGGATAGTATCACCGACTCGATGGACATGAGTTTGAGTGAACTCCGGGAGTTGGTGATGGACAGGGAGGCCTGGCGTGCTGTGATTCATGGGGTCACGAAGAGTCGGACACGACTGACCGACTGAACTGAACTGAACTGAGCTGAACCAGATAATATGAATCTATCCTATTATTTAACTATAAAAGAGATTATTATAGCCAAGGAGAAGCTTGGAATTCAGAATAAGAAAACATTTCTCTCCTAGTCTAACTCATTTTTGCCTCAGCCAACACCTATTTGCTATAGCCGTAGGCATCGAGGCTGCCATGATTCCTTGCTCACTGTCTACATCCAGTTCATCTACACGTCTTTTGTTTTTGTTTTCAGAATAAAACTCAAATCTGTACCCTTGTCTTTATCTCTCTCCCAGTGTATAAGTCCAAGCCACCCTACTGTTGTCACCACCATATTGGTTTTCCATGTTTGTTCTTAACTATTTCCAACCTATTCTGTGCACAGCAGTCAGAGCAATAATTTAAAAGCAAAAATTGAACCATGTTATACCCATGCTTATTGCCTTCAGTGCCTTCAGGGCCCCCTCTTTACCAATCTGTGATACAGTTTCTCCTTACCTCTCCTCTTTTGTCTTATTCCATTCTGCCTTGCTTCTCATGTTGGTTTCACTGGTTTCTTATTTCCTGGAAGAAATCCCAGGCCTAGCTCTTCTTCAGAGATTTCCTGTACTCTGTCCCTTTTATTTGGAACACTTTCCCTCCCTCTCCTCTTGCTCAGTTCTTTTCCTTATCCTTTAGATTTTAATGTTATTACTGTCCTTGTCTATTTTATATAATTAGCTTCTTCCCCATTCCCTGTGATTCTCAATCATGTCACCTATGTTTCCTTCAAAAAACTAGTACCACACACAAACCTTTCTATGTGTTTTTCTTACTTCTGGCCTATTTTTCTCCAGCTCCTGTTAGTTCCACAAAGGCAAGGAAAATGTTGCGTCTGCTTTGTTCCTCATTGGATAGCCAGAATAGTTCCTGGGAAGTACTTGATGACTGAAAACCAGTAGGCGTTTGGATTCATTAATTCATTCAACAAATATGTGTAGATTACTACCAAGAGCATCAAAGCACATCATATCAGAGTTTTATGGAATAAAAAAATATTTTATTAGGGAATGTGGAATATTGTGTATGTGTATACTTTAATGGAGAAGGCAATGGCAACCCACTCCAGTACTCTTGCCTGGAGAATCCCATGGACGGAGGAGCCTGGTGGGCTACAGTCCATGGGGTCCTGAAAAGTCAGACACGACTGAGCAACTTCACTCTCGCTTTTCACTTTCATGCACTGGAGAAGGAAATGGTAACCCACTCCAGTGTTCTTGCCTGAAGATCTCAGGGACGGAGGAGCCTGGTGGGCTGCTGTCTGTGGGGTTGCACAGAGTCGGACACGACTAACCAACTTAGCGGTAGCAGCAGCAGCAGCATATGCTTTACCTCATCTAGTATAGCATGTCTGCAGAGTTTATTAGTGCCTTTGGAAGACTGACAATCAAATACTTCACCAGGAACCTGAGACTGAATTAAATTAAGACTTTTTCTCCTTTGTCACACTGTTATCGTACTTATCTGATTCTATTTGAGGAAAAGTTTGAGGTATACTTCTAAAATACTAGTAGGTGGTTGCCATGGTTCTTTTTTTTTACTTTCTAAGTTACATTGCATTGAATTCATCTCAGAAGTATACAAAATGAAAGTCAGTTACATGCCACACAATGAGCTCATCTCTGTCAGTTTTGCTAGTCCCTTCAGTTCAGTCGCTCAGTCGTGTCCAATTCTTTGCGACCCCATGAATCACAGCACGCCAGGCCTCCCTGTCCATCACCAACTCCCGGAGTTCACTCAAACTCATGTCCATCAAGTCGGTGATGCCATTCAGCCATCTCATTCTCTTTTGTCCCCTTCTCCTCCTGCCCCCAATCCTTCCCAGCATCAGAGTTTTTTCCAGTGAGTCAACTCATCGCATGAGGTGGCCAAAGTATTGGAGTTTCAGCTTCAGCATCAGTCCTTCCAATGAACACCCAGGATTGATCTCCTTTAGAATGGACTGGTTGGATCTCCTTGCTAGTCCCTTACTCATGTTTATTGCTAAACCAAGCCTATTTGTCTGTATTTTTTCTTCTACTGCAATATAATGACCTGAATATGTTATTCTAAGCTTATCCCAGCAGAGGAATAGAATGACATTGTTAATTTCTTTGCACTGGCTCAGACGGTAAAGCATCTGCCTACAATGTGGGAGACCCGGGTTCAGTCCCTGAGTAGGAAAGAAACCCTGGAGAAGGAAATGGCAACCCACTCCAGTACTCTTGCCTAGAAAATCCCATGGATGGAGGAGCCTGGTAGGCTATAGTTCATGGGGTCGCAAAGAGTCTGACATGATTGAGCGACTTCACGTCAACCTATCAATAGTTAAATCTGTTTGTTAACAGTAGTAAGTATAAATTTGAGACACTGTCAACACAAATGTTCTTTATTATTATTCCATTCTAGGTTATCTTATCCTGTCAAACATCTCCCTGGTTTCTTTAGATTTTCCCTGGAGATTTCATTGATATTGTTCCAAGTAGAAACTCTTACCCATGTCTCTAGTCTTTTTTTTAATTTTTAAGTCTTGTAAGTATTTTTCAAGTATAGTATTTTCTTTCTAATTTTGTAAAATCATGTATGCACATAGTAGAACCAGCCCATCAAAATGAATTAGGTTAATATTTATCAATATAAGTCCTACTGAAATTCAAGGGAAAACAAACACATATGTTTTAAAAAGTTCAACATTGGTGAATTTAAATATACCACATTTATGTGAAACCCTAAATTTTTCTTTCATACTGCTATGTGTTTTATTTTGTATATGTTTTGTTTTCTATCTGATCCAGAAGTATTAGATGTGCCCAGTAAAAATATTCAGAAAAGCCTCAAGAAAGAGGAAGGAACTTAATCCTCCACTATCCCATATCCTCGGAGAAGGCAATGGCAAGCCACTCCAGTACTATTGCCTGGAAAATCCCATGGATGGAGGAGCCTGGTGGGCTGCAGTCCATGGGGTCGCTAGGGGTCGGACACGACTGAGCGACTTCACTTTCACTTTTCACTTTCACACATTGGAGAAGGAAATGGCAACCCACTCCAGTGTTCTTGCCTGGAGAATCCCAAGGACAGGGGAGCATGATGGGCTTCCATCTATGGGGTCACACAGAGTCGGACACGACTGAAGTGACTTAGCAGCAGCAGCAGCAGCATCCCATATCCTATTAGTATTTTAGAAATAGTCCTTTATCTATGCAGATGACACCACCCTTATGGCAGAAAGTGAAGAGGAACTAAAAAGCCTCTTGAGGAAAGTGAAAGAGAAGAGTGAAAATGTTGGCTTAAATCTCAACATTCAGAAAACTAAGATCATGGCATCTGGTCCCATCACTTCATGGGAAATAGATGGGGAAACAGTGGAGACAGTGTCAGACTTTATTTTTTGGGGCTCCAAAATCACTGCAGATGCTGACTGCAGCCATGAAATTAAAAGACGCTTACTCCTTGGAAGGAAAGTTATGACCAACCTAGATAGCATATTAAAAAGCAGAGACATTACTTTGCCAACCAAGGTCCGTCTAGTCAAGGCTATGGTTTTTCCCGTGGTCATGTATGGATGTGAGAGTTGGACCGTGAAGAAAGCTGATCACCAAAGAATTGATGCTTTTGAACTGTGGTGCTGGAGAAGACTCTTGAGAGTCTCTTGACTGCAAGGAGATCCAACCAGTCCATCCTAAAGGAGATCAGTCCTGGGTGTTCATTGGAAGGACTGATGCTAAAGCTGAAGCTCCAATACTTTGGCCACCTCATGCGATGAGTTGACTCACTGGGAAAGACTCTGATGCTGGGAGGGATTGGGGGCAGGAGACGGGGACGACAGAGAATGAGATGGCTGGATGGCATCACCGACTCGATGGACATGAGTTTGAGTGAACTCCGGGAGTTGGAGACTGAACTGATGCATGCAATACATATATCTTTTAAAATTAGATTGAAATCATATTATAATATTAATTTTTAATCTTTTAAAATGATCAATTTGGTATGAATATTTTCTCATATCAATAATATTTCACAGCATTATTTATAATGGTTGTTTCAGTTCAGTTCAGTTCATTTCAGTCGCTCAGCAGTGTCTGACTCTTTGCGACCCCATGAATCCCAGCATGCCAGGCCTCCCTGTCCATCACCAACTCCTGGAGTTCACTCAGACTCATGTCCATTGAGTCGGTGATACCATCCAGCCATCTCATTCTCTGTCGTCCCCTTCTCCTCCTGCCCCCAATCCTTCCCAGCATCAGAGTCTTTTCCAGTGAGTCAACTCATCGCATGAGATGGCCAAAGTATTGGAGTTTCAGGTTTAGCAAACGGTTGTTTAGCATTCTGTAAAATAGATACACTCTAATTTGTTTAATCAGTCATATATGTTTGAAATTTTAAGCACTTACCAAAATTTCATTGTTACAGATAACACATGGGGTGGGGTTTTTTCTAAGCCTCTTTGATAATTTCCTTAGGATACATTTCTATGAAGAGAACCATCAGGCCTACGTTTTGCACATTTTAATACTTTAGATGTATATTATCAAATTTTGATAATTGTCCTCTGAAAGTCTGCACCAATTGTATTCCCAGTCAGCAGTATACAAGAAAAGCTGGTTCCCTAGTACTGGTACTCAGTTTTGCAATGGTACTTTATCCCTTTTATCTACCAATTTTAAGATTTTATATATATATATATATATATATTTATCTTGGTGTTTTTAATGTATTTTATTACCAGTGGATATGAACATTGTTTTACCATGTGTGTATTGATTTATTTTTCCTTTTGTGAGTTGTGTGTTCATGTCCTTTGACCCTTTTATCTATTTTGGCTGTTGAAGTTTTTCTTATTGATTTCTAAACATTACATGAATTTTCAAAATCTTCAGTTGGGTTAGCACAATTATCAGATCAGAATCATTTAGAAATTCTTGCTTAAAAGATAATCTATTACCAGCTTATTCTAGAAGCCCATACCTATAAACTGAGTAGTGGGAAAGTGCAATAGTGACTTCATCGATCAATCTTTTCTAGCTTCAAAAGATCCTGCAGGTATTCCAAGGACTATCATCTCCATTTCACAGAAGAGAAAATTGTACTTCCAAAAGTTAAGAAATTGATACAAGGCATCACAATTTGTAAATACCAGGACTGTGATACAGTTTTAGGTGCCTCATCTGCCTTGTCACCTTAACCGTGCTCTCATGCTTTTGATTTCCTCTTTTTCCTTTTCTCATTATTTAGTTTATTTTTCCTCACTATTTTATCAACACTTCAGTGCTAACGGGTATTTTAATCAATGTGGTTTTAAATGGCCTCTCAAGTCGTTAGGTGAAGCTGGCTTTATATCACACACTGGGCATTCCGTTCCGTTCAGTCGCTTAGTCGTGTCCGACTCTTTGCGACCCCGTGGGCTGTAGCCTACCAGGCTTCTCCGTCCATGGGATTCTTCAGGCAAGAATACTGGAGTGGGTTACCATTTCCTTCTCCAGGGGTTCTTCCCGACCCAGGGATTGAACCCGGGTCTCCCGCATTGGAGGCAGACGCTTTAACCTCTGAGCCACCAGGGAAGCCCACTACATGTCTTATGAAATGTGAATCATTTCATTATCTTTCATTTTGTCCAAATCTCTTTTTACCATGAAATGATTTGATTGAATTTTACAGTTAATTTTATTACTTATTTCTGAATAGAAAATATGTCAGTATATAGGCTGCGGGAAAAGAAATATGACTTAGCTGACAAGGAATTAAGATTGTCTTTGCATTGTTTCGGCTCTGTGTTATGTGCTTACTTACTTTCCCCATTAATTTATTTTAAGTATAAGGTGATACTATTAAAGTTGGCATTTTTCAGATATGTACTTTTGTTTCTTTGATTTTTTTGTTTGTTTATTAGTGGCAATGGCTTTGTATGGAACAAGCCATGTGCTCCTTGGTTACATCTGGTGCCAAGAGACAGAATCTGTGAGAATTCTAAGTAGGAGTCGATATTTGTGGAACATTTTTTTTCTCTTTATAAAATAAACATAGTTCTCTTCAACACTATTGCTCTTAACTGGTTTAGTTCTAAACTGTTAATATCCTCATTTCCATGTTATCATCCCAACTCTTTTGGGTTCTAAATACATTTGATGACTGAAAGAAGTATTTGGAAACAAAGGTATTCCAAACAGAAAACTATCCACCTTATTGTTTATGCTTTATTGCAGAGTTCCTTCTTTACAATATTTGCACTAGATTTACCCATCTTGTTCCTCAGATATTTCTGTATGAATAGCATGTTAACTATATTATAGCAAACATAATATGGAAGATCATTCAGTCTAATAATGCTGGTTGCTAGGAAACCATATTCCCAAAATAGCAGCTGAAGCAATGTGATATCAGCTAAGATAGCTAAACAATGTTGAGTGTAGAGACTGATCACATGTGTACTGACTGTTACAAATTTTAAGTTTGTTAACATTTTTTAATCAAAGCTAGAGAAAAATTAAGTGATCCATTTAAAGCTTTTGGGGATTTCAAGGAGGCGGACTAGTTAATTGTTTGTAGAAAAAGACAGATCAGGATTCAAATCCTCATTCTAATATTTAATTAATCCCAGTAACAATTGGCAAAATATTTACAGCTTTAGTTTTATCATCTTTATTACAGTAGTGATGATAACATGTACCTTATGGGGTTGTTGTGAAGGCTCAGTGAAAATGTTTTCACATAATTCCTGGTGCCTAGGAAGTCTTCAATAGGTTAATAGTATGATGATTGTGATGATGATGATAATACATGAAAAACATTTTTAACTCTTTCATAATTTTGAAGCAATCAACAAATATTCATGAGGTTCAAGTAACAAACTATAGAAGTAAGTGCTTGCCCTCAAAAAATTAACAATTTCATTCACAAATACACAGGAAAAGATGATACTGCTCAGCATAGGCAAAGGCTCTAAATTGGGATTAAAAAGTTAGTATGTTTGAAACCTGAAAAGAGGCTTGGGTTTGTAGCCTAGTGAGCAAGGAGGAAGTTGGTATGAAATGAGAATGGGGTAGAACGATGTCAAATCATGCAGAGTCTTAAATCATGGAAGTTGTTCTAACTTTAGGTATCATAGTAAGCCTTTGAAGTGTTTTCAGCAAGGAGAGATGTGATTTGATTTATGTTTTAAAGACATTTCTGTGACCTGTTTGGATAACAGTTTGGTTCAACCTAAGAGTGAAGTTCACCCATTCCAGTCCATTTTAGTTCACTGATTCCTAGTATGTCGACTTTCACTCTTGCCATCTCCTGTTTGACCACTTCCAATTTGCCTTGATTCATGGACCTGACATTCCAGGTTCCTATGCAATATTGCTCTTTACAATATTGGACCTTGCTTCTATCACCAGTCCCATCCACAACTGAGTATTGTTTTTGCTTTGGCTCCATCCCTTCATTCTTTCTGGATTTATTTCTCCACTGATCTCCAGTAGCATATTGGGCACCTACCGACCCGGGGAGTTCCTCTTTCGGTATCCTATCATTTTGCCTTTTCCATACTATTCATGGGGTTCTCAAGGCAAAAATACTGAAGTGGTTTGCCATTCCCTTCTCCAGTGGACCACATTCTGTCAGACCTAGATAGCATATTAAAAAGCAGAGATAGTACTTTGCCAACAAACGTCCGACTAGTCAAGGCTATGGTTTTTCCAGTGGTCATGAATGGATGTGAGAGTTGGACTGTGAAGAAAGCTGAGCTCCAAAGAACTGATCCTTTTGAACTGTGGTGCTGGAGAAGACTCTTGAGAGTCCCTTGGACTGCGAGGAGGTCCAGCCAGTCCATCCTAAAGGATATCAGTCCTGGATGTTCATTGGAAGGACTGATGCTAAAGCTGAAATTCCAGTACTTTGGCCACCTCATGCAAAGAGTTGACTCACTGGAAAAGACCCTGATGCTGGGAGGGATTGGGGGCAGGAGGAGAAGGGATGACAGAGAATGAGATGACTGGATGGCATCACCAACTCTATGCACATGAGTTTGGTTGAACTCCAGGAGTTGGTGATGGACAGGGAGGCCTAGTGTGCTGTGATTTATGGGGTCGCAAAGAGTCGGACACGAACTGAACTAAAGTGAAGAGTGACTGAACTGAACTGAAGAGTGAAGTTGGAAGGACCAGTTAGGAGGCTTATCTAGGCTAAAGATGACAGTGTCCCAGGTCAGGACACTAGCCCTGGATATGAGGATAAGTTAGCAGATTCAGAATACTTTGAGAGAGGATCATCATATCCTGTGATCTCTGGGTTGTACAGAATGAGGTCAGGGGAGGAGTCAAGCATGACTCATTTCTGAATTGAGCAACTGGGTACATGGTGATCATGAAGAATGATTAAAATATCAATATTAGCAAGGAAGAGGAATTAGCTTTTTAAACAAGAGAATTAGCAATGAAGAAACTCAAGGTCTTGTTGGGAAACAGCACACAGCCCAGTTCAGCTCCTGTGTGTGTCAGGAATGAGGTGGGATGGGCAAGATCAAGTTGGAAAGGGATTGGTTGGCACAGGTTCGAAGGTGTCAAGCCAATATATATGGATGTGTGTTGTTTATCCACATGTGTGTTTATTTACAATCAAGTCTATTCTCTGTAGACTTTCTTTTCTGCTTCTTCCTTTAGGTAGGCCTAATCCTCATGGAGGGTGATGAGGACTGGGAGAAGAACACAAAGAACAGCTGAGTGTCCACTAGGGTAACTTGTGGCTTTTAAGCTCTTTAAATGTGGCTCAACCAAAGTACTGTCATCAAGTGTAAATTGTACACTAGATTTTGAAGACTTAATATGAAGAGAAAGGATTTGAAATATCTCAATGATTTTTATATTGATTATATGTTGAAATAATGTTTTGAAATGATTGGGTTGGCTAAAATATTAAAATTTTCATTAAAATTTTAAATGTGGCTATTAGAAAATTTACACCTGTAACTTACATTATATTTTTGTTGGGCAGTGCTAATCTAGACTGGTTCTAACTCATGCCGGCTTACACGGACCACCTGAAGAGTGACTTTCCGTATTGCTAGTCTATACTTTCTTGAAGACAGTGATCTTGATGAGTAAAGAAAGTGAGATAGTGTGAATGAGTCATGCCAAGATGTGTTATCAATAAATACTTAACTAGGATCCTTGGGTAAAGCTACATGTCAGCTTTATCCACAGGAGAGTGTTAATGTTCTACAACTCAAGATACAAGATATCTGCAAAACATCCCATAGCTCTGCCAATTTCTCCGCTCATTGTTGCTGTCCCTACAATATTTAGCTCTTTCTTCTCTAGATTTGTTTGATATATTTTTCCTGTAAATTTTCTCTAATCAGCTCTTTTCACTCAGACTTATGTGTCATGTACTTTATTGCCATTAGCCAGGTGTTCCTGTTGCCATTCATCAATAGAAAGTGAAAATATATTGAAGACTTTTATATAACCCTTCAGTTCAGTTCAGTTCAGTTCAGTCGCTCAGTTGTGTCCGACTCTCCGTGACCCCATGAATCACAGCACGCCAGGCCTCCCTGTCCATCACCAACTCCCGGAGTACACTCAAACTCATGTCCACAGAGTCGGTGATGCCATCCAGCCATCTCATTCTCCGTCGTCCCCTTCTCCTCCCGCCCCCAACCTTTCCCAGCATCAGAGTCTTTTCCAGTGAGTCAACTCGTCGCATGAGGTGGTCAAAGTATTGGAGTTTCAGCTTTAGCATCAGTCCCTCCAATGAACATCCAGGACTGATCTCCTTTAGAATGGACTGGTTGGATCTCCTTGCAGTATAAGGGACTCTCATGAGTCTTCTCCAACACCACAGTTCAAAAGCATCGATTCTTCGGCAATCAGCTTTCTTCATAGTCCAACTCTCACATCCATACATGACCACGGGAAAAACCATTGCCTTGACTAGACGGACCTTGGTTGGCAAAGTAATGTCTCTGCTTTTTAATATACTATCAAGGTTGGTCATAACTTTCCTTCCAAGGAGCAAGCGTCTTTTAATTTCATGGCTGCAATCAGCATCCACAGTGATTTTGGAGCCCAAAAAAATAAAGTCTGACACTGTTTCCACTGTTTTTCCATCTATTTGCCATGAAGTGATGGGACCAGATGCCATGATCTTTGTTTTCTGAATGTTGAGCTTCAAGCCAACCTTTTCACTCTCCTCTTTCACTTTCATCAAGAGGCTTTTGAGTTCCTCTTCACTTTCTGCCATAAGGGTAGTGTCATCTGCATATCTGAGGTTATTGATATTTCTCCCAGCAATCTTGATTCCAGCTTGAGATTTTTCCAGCCCAGCGTTCCTCATGATGTATTCTGCATATAAGTTAAATAAGCAGGGTGACAATATACAACCTTGACGTACACCTTTTCCTATTTGGAACCAGTCTGTTGTTCCATGTCCTGTTCTAACTGTTGCTTCCTGACCTGCATACAGGTTTCTCAAGAGGCAGGTCAGGTGGTCTGGGATTCCCATCTCTTTCAGAATGTTCCACAGTTTATTGTGATCCACACAGTCAAATATATATATATATATATATATATATATATATATATATATATAAAACCCTTATATATCTTAAAGTCCTCACCAGGTCATTTATCCTTCAGTGTCACCTATAATATGCTGATGCTTTTTAGTTGGTATTATAAGAAAACTACAGGAGACTCAAACAAATGATTATTGAGCGTATACATGAAGCAAAGATTTGGGAATCTGATCAGGACAGAGTAAGTCTAAACAACACTTCTGTTTCATTGGTTAAGAAAGACTACATAAAGGAGAAAATGTATCAGGACTTATCAAATGGATAGAGTTTGCACAGTAAAGGTGTCTATGGGACATCATGTCATAAGTTTGTGGAGCAAGAAAGTTCTCTGTGTTGAGAGTGAAAGAGTCACTGGGACTAGAAGAAGCAAACGATTGAGGAGTGTAGAGAGAATAATGAAACCTGGCAAAGGGCTTTCATCAATAAAAGTCTTTGAAATTTTTGGCCTATGCTGTAGCATAAAGGTTCCAATGAAAGTTGTTGGAGCAGTGGGTTGAGAGAAATACTCTCAAAATTATTTTGAAAATCAGCTAGATAAGGCTAATGGAGGTGATGGAATTCCAGTTGAGCTATTTCAAATCCTAAAAGATGGTGCTGTGAAAGTGCTGCACTTAATATGCCAGCAAATTTGGAAAACTCAGCAGTGGCCAAAGGACTGGAAAAGGTCAGTTTTCATTCCAGTCCCAAAGAGAGACAATGCCCAAAAATGCTCAGACTACCACACAATTGCATTCATCTCACACACTAGTAAATTAATGCTCAAAATTCTCCAAGCCAGGCTTCAGCAATATGTGAACCGTGAATTTCCAGATGTTCAAGCTGCTTTTAGAAAAGGCAGAGGAACCAGAGATCAAATTGCCAACATCTGCTGAATTATTGAAAAACCAAGAGAGTTCCAGAAAAACATCAACTTCTGCTTTATTGACTATGTCAAAGCCTTTGACTGTATGGATCACAATAAACTATGGAAAATTCTCAAAAAGATGGGAATACCAGACCACCTGACCTGCCTCTTGAGAAACCTGTATGCAGGTCAACAAGCATCAGTTAGAACTGGACATGGAACAACAGACTGGTTCCAAATCGGGAAAGGAGTACATCAAGGCTGTATATTGTCACCCTGCTTATTTAACTTATATACAGAGTACATCATGAGAAACGACGATCTGGAGGAAGCACAAGCTGGAATCAAGATTGCCGGGAGAAATAGCATTATCCTCATATATGCAGACGACACCACCCTTATGGCAGAAAGCGAAGAGGAACTAAATAGCCTCTTGATGAAAGTGAAAGAGGAGAGTGAAAAAGTGGGCTTTAAAACTCAACATTCAGAAAACTAAGATCGCGTCATCTGGTCCCATCACTTCATGGCAAATAGATGGGGAAACAGTGTAAACAGTGAGAGACTTCATTTTTTTGAGCTCCAAAACCACTGAAGATGGTAACTGCAGCCATGAAATTAAAAGATGCTTGCTCCTCAGGGCAAAAGTTAAGACATACCTAGACAGCATATTAAAAAGTAGAGACATTACTTTGACAACAAAGGTCTGTCTAGTCAAAGCTGTGGTTTTTCCAGTAGACATGTATGGATGTGAGAGTTGGACTATAAAGAAAGCTAAGCACCGAAGAATTGATGCTTTTGAACTGTGGTGTTGTTGAAGACTCTTGAGAGTCCCTTGGACTTCAAGGAGATCCAACCAGTCAATCCAAAAGGAAATCAGTCCTGAATATTCATTGGAAGGACTGATGCTGAAGCTGAAACTCCGTACTTTGCCCGCCTGATGAGAAGAACTGAGTCATTTGAAAAGACACTAATGCTGGGAAAGATTGAAGGCAGGAGGAGAAGGGGACGACAGAGGATGAGATGGTTGGATGGTATCACCGACTCGATGGACATGAGTTTGAGTAAACTCTGGAAACTGGTGATGGACAGGGAGGCCTGGCATGCTGCAGTGCATTGGGTCGCTAAGAGTCAGACACGACTGATAGACTGAACTGAACTGATGAAGGTGACATCCTGCATGTTTCCAAATCAACTTGTCTCTGATATAGTTGAGATGCTTTTGTCTCTGTTTCATTACTACAGAGTCAAAACAACCCTGTGTTCTATTGCTAAGAAAAAATTTCATTAGTGGGACTTCATGTTTTAATCCTCTGAAACTGAACCTGGTTGTAAATACCTCTATTGACTAGATAATTATATAAAAATATTTCAATAAACTTAAAAATATTCTCCTGAGATGGTTTTCAAGCGACTTTTTTTGCAGATACATTTAACTCTGCTAACTCGATATTTTTCTTTTGTAGTGGACTCTTAATATGCTGGAAGGGAAATTATACCCTTTCATGTTTCAATTTGAAAGTGGCTGTTTAGGCCATTTGTATAGAAATAGTTGTCATTCAGAAGTAGCATTAATAAGCAGAATGAAATTATATTATTTCATTCCTTTTACCCAAATTCAGATACACTTTATATAATATCATATCTCTTGAAATGTGACTGCATTCAAATAAAAACCTGATATTATACAATTATTCTGCATTGAATAGAGAAGCTGTTAGTCTTATCCCTCAATGCATATCTACTAGTTTTCAAATTTATAGTTATGAAGTGTGATAAAAGGCTTACAGAAGGAAAGAAGTTCTTTAATCTGAAGGACATATGGATCCATCATCTTTGAGAGTCTTCTCTGTATGGGTGCAATGCTAATCACACACTTCCTGTGCTCATTGACTTCATCATCTATAGCAATAGGAGACTAGTAAACAAGCAAGTGGATGAATACTATCAAATATTTGGTATGTACAAATGCTGCAGAGACCAGCACTGGAGACCTGCTCAGACTGTGTGTTCAAGGAGGGTCATGAGAGAGGACGAGCCTGGGGAAAAAGATTACAGATGGAAAAATCAGATCCAAATAGCCCGAAACAAAGTGCTGACCGATAGAGAGCAGGTCTCAAGGCTGGGAGAGTTAAACAGAACCCAGTGGGATAGGAGACTGAAGTAACAGATTTAATCATCTCCATCTCAGCTGCATGAGTACTACATTTTGACCCGGATTGTGTTGCATTGCAAGTAGCTAAGTGGTTAACACTTTCTACTTATAAAGTCTTATAAAGTGGCGGGTATGCTACAATTCTTCAGCAATCACTGTAAAACTGCAAAGTCTGAAAAACTACAAGAGGGTTTGCTGATTTACCATTGCTCCCGCTTTCAAAAATGATATTATAATACCATTGTATGATTAGCTAGCATTGTCGTAGTATGATAGTCACTCAGTTGTGCCTGATTCTTTACAACCCCATGGACTGTAGCCCACCAGGCTCCTCTGTCCATGGAATTCTCCAGGCAAGAATACTAGAGTGGGTAGCCTTCTAAGAAGAATTCCCTTCTACAGAGGATCTTTCTGACCCAAGGATCAAACCCGGGTCTCCTGCATTGCAGGCAGATTCTTTAAGTACCATCTGAGCCACCAGGAAAGTCTATGTGTTGTTATATCTTGAAATGTACAGTTTTTCTGCTCTTAGCGCATTGAGACATAAGGTGTATTTGGAAATTTGTATCCTTATGTTAACTCGTCCTTCTTGACATTCATAGAGCATTTCCGTCTTGATGTTTGGATAACATTTATCCTCATTTTGTTACAAAAAAGCAAAGGATATTAAATTTAAAAGTTAAAATGGGTCCAATTCTTTTGTGTCACTGTGGAATAATCACTGTGTACTTGGATTCCATATCAGTCCTGTTTTCTCATCATTGTTTCACTGCTGGGTGCATTCAACACTAATTATCAACTATAAGTCCTTTACTCTTGACCTCCTCACCCATTTATTCATCAGTTTCTGCTGATGATGCCAAACTATGTTGGAACATGTGAACCCGATAAGGACACAGTTAGTTCCACTTAATGGTAATTGGTCTTCTGGTATGGTTTCCAAGAATATATTGCATCATGAAAGCAGGAATCACTTATCTGCAAAATCAAAGTCATCTGTTTACTCATATACTTCTGTTAACATATTGGTGTTACCCAGAGGGAAAAAAAGTGTGTTCCCTGGATGTATTTGCAAAAAGAGTTTGTACAACTTTCTCCTAAGTAGGCTGGTTTTTAATACTGTCTGTTAAGTTATTCAATCTACTAATCTCAGTCTTAGAATAGGAATTTGGCAGTAGTACTTTTTTTTAAAAAAGGTGAAGGAAAACAAGTTATATCTGCAGGTAAGTATGTATCTGTGCATTTTTATTTTTTATTCTGACAGTCTGCCTGTAATTTGTGAAGGATTTTGGCTGGCAGTCAAACTCAGAGCAGTCAACCTTTACAATTGTTTGTTTCTGTATGTATTCTCAAGTGTCTTTATAGCTGAAATGAAAGAAGTAACACATTTGGTGTACATCAGACTTCTCTAGATCAGGATTTTGGTGGATTTTTAAAAATTCCGTTCTCCTGACATTTTTCATACATCTGCTTTTCTGTGAAGTGTTCTGTGTAACTTTTTAACCTTTGAGAACACAGTCTTATTTAAAGCAAAACTTTGTTATAAAGATTTGCATTTCAATGCAAAGATTAGATTAAAGCAAAATGAATACACAATATTTGAATTATGTGAAGTAATAAATGTCCATTTAGATTTGGGTTTTAATTTTTAAACATTTATTTAACAAAATACTGCACAAAATCTGTAGGCAAAGGTTTTTATTGAATTGACGGGGAAAGCAGTCCAGAATTTCATAAAGCATTCACCAGGGAAACTGTATTGTCAGCAGCAGTAATTACAGCAGGTAATTGTGTCATTTACCCTGTTACAGACCACTGAATGTGACGAGCAGGGGACATACCAGCTGTCACACCCTGTTAGCTTTCACGTTCTGGGATTTGCAAAATCACACTAGAACTCACTCTTGGAGAATGAAAGGAAAACAAAAATAAAGCGAGATTAAAATCTATTACAGTTTTTGTAGAGAGACTGTTCTAGAAAACAAAAAATTATAAATCTCTGTAAAGTGGAAAGTCGACCTAGGCATTCCTCTTCTTCATTTTTGTTTCTTGTAGTCAACGGCTGTTGGACTGGAAATAAATATAACTCAGACTCAATTCTGCTGCTTATTAACTATGACCTTCGATAAGCCATTTAATCCTCCTGAGCCTCAGTTTCTTCATGTGCTCAATAAAATTTTGGTGAAGGATACACTCTCTAAGGTCCAATTTCCCTTTTAAAACCCTCTGTTTCTACTGGGAATAAATTCTCTTTCAGTTGTTGTAGCTATACCAGTGAACATATTAGGGTTGCTGCCCTTATGAAACTTGTATTCTAATGAGGAATGAGGAAGATAGACCATAAACACATAAGCAAATGATTTCAGATAGTTTAACATCAGATAAAAGCAGGTGTTGTGAAGAAGGAATCCAGGTAAACAAAGGTGTGAGACAGAGCCTCTCTGAGGAGGCACCCTCTGAGCAGAGGCCTGAATTCAGTGACTAAACCCTGTTACACTGTGGGTTAAGAGCAACTCAAGAGGAACAAACAGCAAGATGTTTTTTGTGTTCAAGGAGCAGAGAGAAGCCGGTGTGTTAGGGAGGAGGAAAGAAGTAGAAAACGACTTCACTGGGGCATGCTGTGACTATGGCAAAGACTTTGGATTTTATTTGAAATGAATAAAGTTGAAGCCAATCCAGGGAAAGGTTAAGAGCAGAAGGATGTTGTGGACATCATATGTTTTGAAAAAATTTTTCTGCCTGCCTTAATAAATGAGGCTTCTGGTGGAAATACCTAGATTTTAACAGCATACGCTCAAATATACTGATATATGTGTGTATGTTGTTGCTTCAGTTGTGTCCAGCTCTTTGCAACCTTACGGACTGTAGCCCATCAGGCTCCTCTGTGCATGGGATTCTTCAAGCAAGAATACTGGAGTGGGTTGCCACGCCCTCCTCCAAGGGATCTTCCTGATCCTGGAATTAAACTCACGTCTTTTATGTCCCCTGCATTGGCAGGCATGTTCTTTACTACTAGTGCCACCTGGGTCCCCACTGTTATATAAATCATCACTTTAAAAAATAACGTGATTTCAAATTTATGGGGATAAATTTTTGTAGAGATATCAGCGAAGCCTCATGATCACAGGATTCTTTTGATTTTTTTTAAGATTACCTTTGAATTTCATTTTACCTTAGATAATGTAGAACTGGCAGGAATAATCACAAAAGAAGAAAAATGCTAATTTCATCTGTGCTGGCATGTTTAGTTTTCAGTCTAATTCAGGAAAGAGTTGGGGATATGATAGCGTATTATAAGATTTGATTAAACAAAGAATAATGAACACTTTTACAGGTATCTTTTTCTGGAATAGTTGAATTGGGAGAGAGAGTTAAGGTACATATTTCCAATCAGACATAAGGAAATTCCTGCACGTATTCAACGTAAAGGCTGGGAAGTTTCTTAAAACATCCTGAATGGATTTTTTTCTTCTGTTGGTATGTCATGCCAAACTGATTTTTTTAATGCATGAAACATTCAATCAACAAACATAGAGCATTAAGTTCTAGTCAAACATTCCACCAAGCACTCGGGATTTAGCCTACAGAAAGTTTGCTGGTGATAATACGCTTGACTAGGGAGCTAAGAATCTCTTTTAAAGCTGTATTTACATTCACACCTGCATTCTGTCATTACCTAAAAGTCCAGCAATGGCTGGGAAGTTGATGAATGCCCATTATGGCAGGACTAACTCCTCTTCCAAACGATCTGTTTTGTCAGCTGTGTATAAAAACAGAACACATCTTCCTTGTCACTAAGGAGATCATAACCTAGAAGTGAAAATTGATCTGTACATAGACAACTGCAGTTCAATCCTGTAATAGAGGAAAGTGCGGCAAGCTAAGGAAACAGGTTAGGCAAAGATGCTGAGCCAGGAAAGTGATGAGTTTGTGGCAGAGGAAATAGAAATTTAAAGAATAAGAACAAATTAATCTCTGCACATCTACCTTCCTGTTCCCAAAATAAATCTGTAATTAACATCATATTATACATTTCCTAACATTCAGGTACTCAGAAATATGTATAGCTAAGGATTTCTGTCTCCTCTTATAGAGAATTTATTTCTCATAGATTTCCAAACACGATACCATCATTTTGTTTTTCCTAGCTCTGGGACTTTTAAAAATAATAATTTTGATTTAGTGGCTTAGTCCATTCAAGCTGTTATAACAAAAACACAGACTGGGTGGCTTAAATAACAAACATTTATTTACAGTTCTGGAGACTTCCTAGTTCAAGATCAGGGTACTGGCAAGTTCATTGTTTGGTGCCAATCTGCTTCCTGATTTATAAATGACAGTCTTCTCCTTGTGTCCTCAGATGCTAGAAGGGGCATGAGAGTTTTCTGGAGTCTCTCTTATAAGAGCATTCGTCCTATTCATTAGGGCTCCATCGTCATGATCTAATCACCCCCTAAAGTCCTACTTCCAAATACCATCACTTTGGAATTTAGACTTCAACAAATGAGTTTTGGGAAGATCCAGGTTTCCAGTCCATAACATTCAGTTTATCATTTTGTCTTGATTGAGGGTGGATAATGCAGAGGACAGATTAGAAGATGGAAGCAGAACTGGCCAGTGGAAAATTAAGTCACAGCCCACTTGGTCAATCTGCCATCATGGCCCAGGAGGCTACTTGAGCCAGCTGTTCTTGGGTAACTTGCAAGTATTTCCCATTTTGCCTTCTGGCCATCCTCCTTTTGTCCCAGTTTGTCTGTCTTAAAGGAACATTCTGAATGAGCAAATGGATTTTGTCATTCAATTGAAGATACATGGAATACGTTCAAGTAGCACTAAAAGAGGGAGGTTTTAAATATACTTACTTGCCAGTTGTATTAGATATGAGCCCCCAGAAAAAGGAGGGGAGGAAAGGCTGTGATGAGGGGGTCTCTGGGTATAATTAGAGGAGGGAAGAGTAAAATCTGCGAATACCAAGAGCACATGTTTTCCCCAGAGCAGGACATTGTTGATTGTAATTAAAACACACTTGCCGTCAGGGTGAAGATTGCTACAAGTTACCTGTTAAAAAAATTGATGCTGCAAAAGAATGAAAGAATGCAGGATGATTAAATTGGAGAGGGAAGAATGGAAATAAAGCTCACACTGAGGAAGAAGGGCAAGAAGCCAAGAGGTAAGAAGGCAGGTAGTGAAACCAGAAGGGAGGGAAGAGAAAGTTAGGAACAGGATCCAGTCGCACTAGTTATTCAGCTGTTCACCTGTTTTTGAGGTATGATTTCTGTTCACATTCAAACAATTCAAATCAGATTCTTTGAATCTGATTGGGATCCCGGAAGCAAAAAGGACTGAGGATCCACGAAGGGTGAAAGGGGAAGGGAAGAGCTTGTTGAAGAGGGACATATGCTATTCAGTTCTGTTCAGTCGCTCAGTTGTGTCCCAACTGTTTGTGAGCCCATGGACAGCAGCACACCAGGCCTCCCTGTTCATCACCAAACCTGGAGTTTACTCAAACTCATGTCTATTGAGTCGGTGATGCCATCCAACTATCTCATCCTCTGTCGTCCCCTTCTCCTCCTAACTTCAATCTTTCCCAGCATCAGGGTCTTTTCCAATGAGTTGGTTCTTTGCATCAGGTGGCCAAAGTATTGGAGTTACAGCTTCAGCCTCAGTCCTTCCAATGAATATTTAGGACCAGTTTCCTTTAGGATGGACTGGTTCAATCTCCTTTCAGTCCAAGGGATTCTCAAGAGTCTTCTCCAACACCAGTTCAAAAGCATCAATTCTTCTGCGCTCAGCTTTCTTTATAGTCCAACTCTCACATCCATACATGACTACTGGAAAAACCATAGCCTTGACTAGATGGACCTTTGTTGGCAAAGTAATGTCTCTGCTTTTTAATATACTGTCTAGGTTGGTCATAACTTTCCTTCCAAGGAGTAAGCATCTTTTAATTTCATGGCTGCAGTCACCATCTACAGTGATTTTGGAGCCCCCCAAAATAAATTCAGCCACTGTTCCCACTGTTTCCCCATCTATTTGCCATGAAGTGATGGGACCAGATGCCATGATCCTAGTTTTCTGAATGTTGAACTGTTTCCCCATCTATTTACCGTGAAGTGATGGAACCAGATGCCATGATCTTAGTTTTCTGAATGTTGAGTTTTCAGACCACTTTTTTACTCTCCTCTTTCACTTTCATCAAGAGGCCCTTTAGTTCTTCACTTTCTGCCATAAAGAGTGGTGTCATTTGCATATCTGAGGTTATTGATATTTCTCCTGGCAATCTTGATTCCCGCTTGTGCTTCATCCAGCCCAGTGTTTCTCATGATGTCCTCTGCATGTAAGTACAATATAAAGCCTTGATATACTCCTTTTCCTATTTGGAGCCAGTCTGTTGTTCCATGTCCAGGTCTAACTGTTGCTTCCTGACCTGAATATACTATTTGGGGAATATGAATGATGGAGTGGCAGGTTAAAATCTTTCTCCAACTCCTCTGCACACTTTCAGAGATTCTTAGGAATAAGAGCTCCCTTCTGTGAGAAACAGTGAGAGAAGAATTGCTACATTTGAAGGAAACTCATCAAGTGAAAGTGAGTGATTCAGAATGAGGTTTTGAATGAAAGCCATTTCAAATTCTTGAAAAGAATATAATATAAAAAGAAGAGGCACTCTAACCATATTATCATGAGAGAAAATCCTTTTTGGATTTTAAGAAATGGTTTCTAAATGACAGAAAAAAGATTTTGCTATACTGCTGAGTTGATTCCTGCCTCTTAAGAACTAAAAAAACATGGGCATAATTAATTGACAACTTCCTCTCTGTCTTCTCTCTATACCTAGTACATACAAATTATATGCATTCATACATACAAATATATACACACACTCATAAAAAATATATTCATACATATACCCCACACATATAAAGAAATACACTTATGTGTATTATTTTATGGGCAAACCACAGCTATAAATATTTTGGAAACAGGTATTCTGCCTTATTCATCTTACAGCAATTACAACTCTTACTTAAGCATATTATAACTTTCTTGTAATATCAGTAAACATTATTGCAATGAGAAATACTAAAAGATATAAAAAGATATTAGCTCCAGCATGTCAAAGGTAGCTATATACTATGAAGCACAGAGTACACAGAAAAGCGTGAAATAAAAGTGTATCAAAAATACTTTTATATATATGTATCCTATGTTTCATCAAGTATACTGAAGAAAAAAATATATATATGTAAAATCCTTTGGAATCTAAAAGACTCTTATATCTTGTATTTTGCTGTAGTAAAGACTCAAATAACTTTCTCTAAGATGAATTTTATAATGAAGCTCATTTTAAAAATTAAGCTTACAAGTGAAAAGGTCAATGGTTTTCCTTTGTCCCATAGTCCCAACACTTTAGTATTTGAGGATCATTTTACTTTCTGTACGTTGGACGATAAAAGGTCGGAATATTATGTTTGATCCCAGTATGGAAATCTGAGATCATCTTGAAAAACATTGGGAAGGCTTGTTTAGGTTGTTGCGGTTGGTTGTTTTTTCTTAGATAATTTTGTATTTCAAAAGTCCCCTTTTATGTTGCATTTTTTGAAATACTTTTTCCGATTCAGTTGGTTGAATATCCTCTCTATTCTTACTATTTTTTGTGGGCATTAAAGCAGAGCAGGCCTTAGAACTTTAAATGAAAGAATGGATCACATGGTGTTAGGTAGGGATGATCTTTTTCTCCATTAGAAGTTTTCCCTAGCTTAGTGAATGTCTTTCTTTTCTTTCAAATAAATCTTAACAGATGGAGGAAAAAAATGCCTCTTTCCTAATTTAGAGGCAGCACTGATATTAAAATGTACGAACATCAAGCTTGAACCTTTGTCTTGGTGAAATTAAGCATCATGATCTCTTAAGCAATACATAGGTACTGCTCTAAATGATAAATCCCAAGCATGTTACATGGCTTTGGAATGAGTAAAATGTAAAGTACCTAATGTGAAGTACTCTGAGAAATTGAAAAGATTGATTTTGTATTGATTGAAGCCAAATATTTATTTTAATATTTGAATCCATGTTTACCAAACACCTAAAATATGTCAGATGTTGTGGCAAGAACAGAGGATTCAAAGATCTGTTGTAAAAAATTTGCTATCTCAGGGAGTTTACTGATTCATGGGGGATGGGTAAAAGAATTATCAAAGAAAAATCCCTGACAGTGTGATAAGGGCTAAGCTCATGCTAATTTATGAAACATTTTCCTGCACTGGATTGTTTTGTCCATTACCTCAGTTAACTCTGAAGGGCATCAGTTCAGTTCAGTCGCTCAGTCATGTCCGACTCTCCGCGACCCCATGAATCACAGCACGCCAGGCCTCCCTGTCCATCACCAACTCCCGGAGGTCACTCAAACTCATGTCCACAGAGTCGGTGATGCCATCCAGCCATCTCATTCTCTGTCGTCCCCTTCTCCTCCCACCCCCAACTTTTCCCAGCATCAGAGTCTTTTCCAGTGAGTCAACTCGTCGCATGAGGTGGCCAAAGTATTGCAGTTTCAGCTTTAGCATCAGTCCTTCCAGTGAACACCCAGGATCGATCTCCTTTAGAATGGACTGGTTGGATCTCCTTGCAGTCCAAGGGACTCTCAAGAGTCTTCTCCAACACCACAGTTCAAAAGCATCAATTCTTCGGCGATCAGCCTTCTTCACAGTCCAACTCTCACATCCATACATGACGACGGGAAAAACCATAGCCTTGACTAGATGGACCTTTGTTGGCAAAGTAATGTCTCTGCTTTTTAATATACTATCAAGGTTGGTCATAACTTTCCTTCCAAGGAATACAGATCCACAATCCCCTATCTACAGTTCTGAACTCCAGAATGTCACAGAGAGCTCTGGACATTGATTGTTTTTATTTTTTAACTCATTTAGCAGCAGAATTGATCTCATGCCTGTTATTTTCTCTTCTTTATCCAATTTGATATGAAGAGTCATACGTTTACTACAGAAATATTTGAATACTGAGTACTAACCCAGATCCTGCTGGAGATTTTACTTGTACTGTTGTTAGGTCCATTTAACAGAGGGGGAAACTGTGATGTAAAGAGATTAAGATCTGACAACTGGTATAAACCAGAACTAGGATCTGAACTGAGGTAACCTGACTTCAAAGTCCTTACTCTTAATACTACTACTGTGGCTTTTAAATGCTGTGATGTAATTAAGCATGTCCTAAGGGGCTCAAATACATTAGACTGATAATGTTTTAAGAAAGGTTTTCTGAAGAAGGAAGTTTTGTTTGATCTGAGTGGGAGGTGAGTAGGAGAGTTAGACGAAGAAAGTGGGGAAGAGCCTTTGAGACAAAGAACCCGGATGCCTGTGTGAAACATATAGGGATTGGCTGGTATGATCTTTGGCTGTTAGTAGAATCTCAATCGATGTCATCATTAATAAATGGGTGCCATGGGGGAGTTGTAAATGATGCAGTTTGGTGACAGCAAAGTGTCATAATGAAAGTCTTGATGAGTAAGTGGTGTCTTGATGGCTAGGGACAAGGTTGAGAACTGCCAAGGAAGTAGAATCTGGATGAACTGGCCCTTGGATGTTGTGGTTGGATGGAAAGGCAGAGAGGTCTGTGGGTGTGTGCTATGTCACTTCAGTGTGACTCTATGGACTGCAGCCTGCCAGGCTTCTCTGTTTCTCCAGGCAAAAATACAGGAGTGGGTCACCATGCCCTCCTCTAGGGGATCTTCCCAACCCAGGGATCAAACCTGTGTGTCTTAAGTCTACCTGCTTTGACAGGTGGATTCTTTACCACTAGTACCACCTGGAAGCCCCAGAGAGGACTATGGTGACTCCTAGATTCCCAGTTTGAGAGGAAGAAAGACCTAGGGGATACATTTAGCTACAGATTCACCTGTGGGTGGGAAATCTGAGGATGTTCTTTGCTGATGACCTGGACGTTTTCTGTGAAGTTGTTGGGAAGGTTATGTGCCAGGAGTAAGGGAGTGAGGATGGGGCAGGTATTTTAAGAGAAAGCAGCATGGCCCTTGAGGGGAATGGAAAAGAAAGCAGGAAATGGGCAGAATTGTCACTGCAGAATACATGCCTCGAATATTTTGCACTAGCAGGTCACTGAATGTTTTGCGTGTTAGAGACGTACTTTATAGTGATTGATTAACTCCTTAACAAATACTCGCAGGAGATCAGTGATGTGCCAGTCATTATGTTGGATGTTGGGGCAATTGATGGGTTAGACCCAAGACTTTAGCATCTAGGGGTTATCTGTGAGACAGATTTTGGTTGGGGAATGTTTTCTTGGTTTCTTGTCACCATCAGTAGAGTAAATTCAAACTTCTAATATTATCTGTGCTTTTATATTTGACTTCTTAATTCTATTTTCTTCTTTTCCATAAAAACCAAATCAAACCAAACTAAAACGAGAACAAAAATAATAAAATCCCTAAAATTAAGATGCTTTCTCAGTTCTATTCATCTCACCACCATCTTCCTGATCATCCAGATTTGAAACCTAAGCTATTTTTAATGCCTTTATTCCTCGTGGCTCAAAAATGGATTCACTGTGGGGTGCATTAGTTCTATGTCTAACCCTGCCCTGCTCCCTGCATCACTGGGTTCATTTTATTGTAGGCCCTCTTTCAACACAGTTTCATTCCACAAGAGTATAGGAACTGGGACATATAAAATGAATGACACAATTGCTGCCTCAAAGGGACTTGAATCTTATGATCTGGAGGCTTGACTTTCCAGCTCTTCTTTCTGTGTCCTGGCAGTACTTCCTTATGCTGTACCTGTGCATCACCCAAGGTGGTGCTTCTTCCCCGTCCACTACCCCTCCTCCTCTTCCTCTTCTGTACCCCTTTGTTTCAACTCTCAGTGTTGCACAGACACTTTTTTTTCAACTCTCAGTAATAATCTAACACCAATTTAAAAGGAGAAGAATAAAAGGAAGAAAGAGGGATTAAGGAGAGAGAGGGAGGCTGGCTTGCTAACATAGGACTCCTCCCTGTGTCAAGGAAAGTTATTCTCTCCTCAACAGCATACTGCTATTAATTTCCCTAGAATCAGCTCTAATTTTGTGATCCCACTTTGTGTGGTACAGGGGAAGCGGGTATTTATTGTCCACCTGATAAAATCATGCGGTTTTCCTGGCCCTGTTCACACTGTCCTTCCCTCTCCCCTGTCAGTCATCACCCACAGCGGCTCGGTCTCTCCAGGCCCTACTGTACCTCATCGCGTGTCTTTTGCACCCGTGCTCTGTCCATGTGGAATGTTCCTTTCCATGTTTATTCTTTTCCTGACTCACTTGTTTGGCCTGTTTGCTACATGACATTTCCCCAGAATTATGGGAATACCTCTCAGTTGTTCCTCGTCTCTTCCTCTTTAAACCTTTTGAGATCTCTGTTTATGGGTTGTAGTTTTTTGAAACACTGAAGGCAAATCGTGGTCTTATCACCTCCCAGCTATATGACATTGGCAAGGAAATGTCCTTGCTCTGAGAAAGCTCTAATTCCTATTTGTAAAATAGAAATAACCACAGTACCAATCTGAAAAGATTTTTGTGAAGACTGAAGGGGATAATGCATATAAAACACTTAATGTAATGCTTTAGAGTATGCAGTAAGCACTTAGAAATTAACTATTGTCATTATTACTATTATTTCTCTTACAGCACTAATCAATAGCTGCAGTATATCATAGTTATTATCTCTTCATATCATCAATCCTGTAATAGTTCAAAAGTTTCTTGAGGTCACAAATCCTAGTTTGATGCATCTTTGCCTCTTCTGGAGCACTAGACTCACATAGCAGAAGCTTCATAAATGTGTGTTGAAAGAACAAATGAAAATCACCTGGTTGATGCTTAAAAGTATTTTATTGCCCTACATTGTGTTCAGACAAAGCTTACTTCATGAAACACAAAATAGGGCAAAGTAAGATTTTGCCATTAAAACTGAATTTTAATTTCTTTGTGAAATTACTGTAAGGGTAAAGAGGAAATTTGTGCTTTGGATGTTAAGATTCTTGATCAAATAAGAATTAGGCAAGAAGTCTGAACATAGAGTGAAAAGACTAGAAGAAAGTCAACCAAGCATGTCAAAGGAAGGAAATCTAACAAATTCCTAGTTGCCGAACAAACTGAAGAATAACAAGAAGTCAGTATTGAATTGGTGTGGTCAGTGAACAGGAAACTTGAGTACTGAACAAGAAATGCCTGGGTGTAAAAATGAGTTTTAGTGGGTTTGTTACAGCTGTAGGCATTGAGCAGGCTGAAAGTATAATTTCTTGTAGCTACTTGAGTAGTGTTAAAAGTAAAAGTCGATTTCTGTTAAAATGACCTTGTAATAAATAGACATTTCTCTCTAATAAAATTGAATAAGTAATGTAACTATAAGAAACAAAATGAATAGCTCTGGGTAGGTTTGATAGAGGCATTTTCCCTTAATGTAACTACTGAAAGTTGTTTCAGTGGCATTTTAGAAAACAGAAGAATGTCCAGAATGTAATTGATTTCAGAAAAGATTATGAAGAAAGCAAATTCTGTAAGACATTTAGGTTTTCTCCAAATAATTGAAATAGAAAAGAGAGGACATTATCTTTAGTTGTCCATTTGCTAATAAAGACAAAATGAATTTTCCCACTGAACTAGGTAATGAGATGAGAGGGTAACTAATATCCGTTGAGTGTCTATTCTTTGCCAGTGTGTTTACCTTCATCATTTAAGTTTATTCTTTGCAACAGTTCCCTATCGTAGGTCTTAATTTTCTCATTTTAAACTTAGAAAAATCGGCTAACTTTCTCACGGCCACTGAGAACTTTGAATAAAATGGCTTCTCAAACTAAGCCTGTAAAGCATATGTATCATGTTGCCTCCCTGCTATTGCTTATTATAATAGTACATAATTTTCTCATATTTCTGTCAATGTATGTATGGCAAAACCAACCAATATATTATTGTAAAGTAATTAGCCTCCAATAAAAAAATATTAAAAAAAGAGTGTGAAATAAGAAAAAATAAATGAAAGTTGCAAGATTTCCCACCTGAAAAAAAAAATTTTTTTTCTGATATTTCTACTTTGTCCTTCAAATGTAATTAGGGTCCCCTTACAGAACAGTTGATGGGGGACATTTTAAACTGATAAAGGGAAATAATCTTTAATCATTAGGACAGATGTTTTGATTTCAGAGATTTGTCTTGCTGGTGTCATTGAGCACTATGTCTTCACATACCAGATCACTAAATATTTGTGGAGGGGGAGAAAGAAAGGAGAAGAGAGAAGGAAGTGCTTCAAGTTCTTTCCAATAGGCCCCCAAATTATCTAAAAATCGTTGAGTTGTAATAGACACCTTCTTTATATTCAGTTTGTACTCACTTTGAAAAGACCTGCCATTGAATAATTATCTTGTGAATGTACTAAGGAGCTATGTGTGCATGCTAAGTTGCTTCAGTCAAGTTTAACTCTTTGCAGCCCTATGGACTGTAGCCTACTAGACTTTTCTGTCCATGGGATCCTTTAGGTAGGAATACTGGAGTGGGTTGCCATGCCCTCCTCCAGGGGATCTTCCCGACCCAGGCATCGAACCCATATCTCCTGCATCTCCTGCATTGCAGGGGAATTCTTTACCACTGAGCCAACAGGAAAGCCAAGGAGCTATGGTCAAATCCAAAGAGTTATGTTTGAGAAACAGAGATGGCATGTATTATCTGGGGACTCATCATTGTTGCCATTCTTTTGAGAGAAAAATAAGAGATCTCAGTTGCAGACCCATGGGCTGTCATGTTCTGATGCTCTTTACAGGTCAGAGCACATTGACTTTGGTGGGGACACATATGATTGAAATTCATGGATGAGCTTCTGCAAATCTCCTTGATACTTTCAGGCAAGCAATATGGTTTCCAGAAATGTAAGAGGACAATAACCACGCAGTTTCAATCTAACCACATAGTTTGATGATGTTATTAAGAGCTCTGTGGGCTTCCCTGCTGCAAGACTTATCCAGTCTTAAGCCTGATGGAGCTTCTTCCCAGGTTTCTAATAATCAGATCATAGTAAAGGCCTGAGGCTGGTTGTCACTAGATTCAGAGCCACATCTTGCCACATTCAAAGAGAGAATATACTCGTTTTGAATTTGTAGTCTAGAAAACACTTGATTCAAAGAGAGTGAAGCAGTTTTCTTTGTGGAATTTGCACCTGTATATTGTGATAGCTGCTGTTTTCCCAGCATTTCTGGATTTAGACAAGAGAGTAGAAGATGAAGCATAGGTAATATAATTCTTGTGACTGGAGAAATCTATCAGAGGAAAAGAAAGATTCTCTGAGAGTATTGGGCCAGTTATAAAGCTATGAAGATATATTACATTCTGTTAACAGAAGAGTGGAATTTACTGTGTAAAGATGTCAGCCAAAAGATCTGGTATATTACAGGGATATAAACCAGAATTATCCAGAAGCAAAGGATGACATTGCCAAAGCCTAACTGACTCTTGGACATTGGAGATATCTGTTTGCCAAACTGCATTAAGGTTGAACTTCCAAAGACTTAATTTGAGGAAAACAGTGCTGGAGTCCAGGTTCTATGCGGCAGTTACTTTGTTTTTTAAACATTTGTACTTGACCAAATTGCTATTTTCCTTTTTTTTTTTTTTTTCGCAAATGTCTCTCAACTGAGTGAAAATGTGAATTTTAGTATGAGCTGAAATCACCTCAGTGCTTTGTCCTATGGAGTTCTAGAATTTTTAATAAGGCTCCTATAGGGTTCAAAGCACTAGAAAATACAATAAAGAGATCAACAACCTCAGATGTGCAGATGATATCACTCTAATGGCAGAAAGTGAAGAGGAACTAGAGCTTCTTGTTGAGGATGAAAGAGGAGAGTGAAAAAGCTGGCTTTAAACTCAACATTAGAAAAATTAAGACCATGGCATCCGGTCACTTCATGGCAAATAGATGGGGAAAAAGTGGAAGCAATGCCAGATTTTATTTTCTTGGGCTCCAGAATCACTGTGGACAGTGACTGCAGCCATGAAATTAAGATGCTTGCTCCTTGGAAGGAAAGCTATGATGAACATAGACAGCATATTAAAAAGCAGAGACATCACTTTGCTGACAAAGGTCCATATAATCAAAGCTATGGTTTTTCCTGTAGTCATATACAAATGTAACAGTTGGACTGTAAAGAAAATTGAGTGCCGGAGAATTGTTGCTTTTGAACTGTGGTGCTGAAGACTCTTGAGAGTCCCTTGAATGGCAAGGAGATCAAACCAGTCAATCCTAAATGAAATCAACCCTGAATATTCTTTGGAAGGACTGATGCTGAACTGAAAATCCAATACTTTGGCCCCCTGATAGAGCAGACTCATTGGAAAAGACCTGATGCTGGGAAAGATTGAAGGCAGGAGAAGGAGACAAGAGAGAATGAAGATAGCATCACCGACTCCATGGACATGAGTTTGAGCAAACTCTGGAAGGTAGTGAAATTCAGGGAAACCTGGCATGCTGCATTCCAGTGTGTCACGAAGAGTTGGACGCTACTTAGCAACTGAACAGCAGTAACAGCTTCCTAATCACTAAGCATTGCTGCTGTTGCTGCTGCTGCTAAGTCACTTCAGTCGTGTCTGTGTGACCCCATAGACGGAAGCCCACCAGGCTCCCCCGTCCCTGGGATTCTCCAGGCAAGAACACTGGAGTGGGTTGCCATTTCCTTCTCCAATGTGTGAAAGTGAAAAGGGAAAGTGAAGTCGCTCAGTCATGTCTGACTCATAGTGACCCCATGGACTGCAGCCTACTAAGCATTAGAAGACTTATAATGTATAAACATTCAAACTTTCTGGATAATTACATTGAAGATCACTAGAGTAAAAAAGTAGATCAGGGAAGACTTATCATGAAATGTCAGGAGGCTCTATTGCATAGCAATCAGTAGACTACTTTCTGGAGTCAGATGTCCTGATTCACAGCTCTAACAGTTATCAGCCATGTGATCTCAGGCAAGATAGGTAACATCTACAAGCCAAGTTTAACTTTCTGAAAAATAATAATGTTTCCTTGTGAATATTAGGATTAAATGAAGTGGTTTTTGTTACAAAGTGTGTAGTATGTAGTAAGCACTGAATTAGAGATACAATTATTACAAAGCATTGAAGTTCATTCAACCTTGTAAGAGGCTCAAGATTCCAAAAAGAAAAAAGCAAATATGTAAGTGCTGTTTTAATTTAGAATCTGTGTCTTCCCCTCACACACATAAAAAATATGTGTCAAATGCTCCCTTCTGCATAAAGTCATTCTTGTATTCCCACTTACCCAACTAGAAATGACTTTCTCCCTTGATCTCAACAACATTTTTAAACAGAGATTAGCATTTCTCGTAATGAAGCCATTTCTCATAATGGCTTTTATGTTTTTGTCTAATCTCCCCAACTAAATTATAAGCTCTGTGAGGGTAACTACTACTTATAGTCATATTTTTAATCCCAGGAAAATCCTAATACAAATAGACATTGAAAAGTTGTATTTAATTGAATTGTAGATATATTTAAATTACTTTCAGTCCTATTATCTGTAGTATTTGCATTGTGTATCATAGTGAATTTCTCAGATAGAACATGTGCTATGTGTATTGTATGTCTGTGTTGAAATCACACTGAGAAAAGCTATGTGAATTTTAGAATGGCCATCTCATCTCTAGATAGTATATTCATTCTGGAAACAGCTCCATATGAACACCAATTTTAAAATTCAATTTGAATCCAACTATATGTTATTATTACTGATGATCTGTTGGGTGTTGAGTCTTAAAATGATTTTAGATACATTAATTTACACAGGTTAGTGAAAAGAAAGTGTTTTTATTATATGTAACATCTACATTTAGGTAAATTCAGGTGTGTATATTATTACTTTATTTTCATAAATGAATTTTACTGTGCTGACCTTTATCACTGGTATAAAATCTGTTTCACATGTATGTGAAGATGCAGAGCAAGCAAATTATGGCATTCAAGAGAAATCTTTGCCAGCTATCACTATAAGATTATCTGTTCTATATAGAATGTACTGTAATAATTGACACCCATATTACTATTTTTTAAGAAATGTTAAATGATGGAGTTTTCCTTCAATATTTCTTTCTTTTTTCCATTTTACTAAGTTTAAAATGCATAGATACAAAAATGATTATATTTTGATTAAAATTATTATACGCTAATATTTTTAGTGACAAGAAAAAGAAAAGGGTGCATTTGGTTTCAATCCCAGCTATTGTTTGAACTGTCATGTCACATGAACAATGACATTTTATCTGAGAATATGAAGATAGCATTGAATCTGATGGATTGAATATTCTGAACATCATACCTGAAATGTCTGCATTTCACTATATGTGAAATAAAACTTATAATTCATTCATACTTACATCCTGACATGCTTTTCTCAAACACTGGTATGTAACATTGATTTAAATTCTGTCATAATATTTCCCTCTTTATTTTATCTATTATATGTTTAAAATGTTGGAGGAAGTTTTAAAAATGGATAGGCTGACTGGTGGGTTGGTGGTTGAGTCCTTAGGGATATATTAGTCAGGGAAAAAATTGACATTTGACCAAAACTGGATATGGCACAGCAATCATTAACTATTTATTGAGATAACCTCATAGGATATTTGCTCCTTGCTTCATTCACATTCTCTTTGGAAAGAGTTGTCAAATTAAAGTTATTTCTTCTGTGAGATTTCAGGAAAGGCATTTTAAAAAACCTTTCTTAAGATCACAGTTTAGTTGAAATTGTATGACCAACTTTAAGTTGTGTGAAAAAAATTAAAGTGATGATGAAAAGGAATCAATATTTGTTTTCAAAGTGTGTCTTGCTATCTTAATAAACTTTGAAATATTGCAAACCAAATAGAACACCATGATAGAAAAATCAGTAAAAAACAAACAAACAAACAGCTTAGGTTTCAGTAGCTTTCCATTTGATATCTAGTCTCCAGTTGAATGGGGCTTCCCAGATGGCTCAGTGGTAAAGAATCCACCTGCCAGCATAGGAGATAAAAGAGATAGGGGTTTGATCCCTGAATTGGGAAGATTCTCTGGAGAGGGAATGGCTAACTATTCCAATATTCTTGCCTGGAGAATCCCATGGACAGAGGAGCCTGGTGGGCTTTAGCCCATGGGGCCACAGAGTCAGATACAACTGATGAGCACACACACACACACCACAGTTGAATGGATTGGGTTGATTTGAATGATAACAGCAGAGGAAGGGTATCCTAGCTTTCCTGATCTGGTCATTCATTCTTTCAATCATTTATCCAAAACACTATCTTTGAATACGAAAATGAAATATAAGGAAAAATGTAAAATTCTTCTCCTAAACTTCACAGTCCCAAGTGGTGCATGAAAATAGAGGACCAAGGAGAAGCAGACACTTATGATAAAATATATTAAGAGAGCCTTGTGCTAGGGAAAGCAGACAGAAGCCCCCAACTCTGCAGGAGGTAGGAGAAAGATATTTTCACAGAAAACATGTCATTTAACAGTGAAAGACTTTATTTTGGGGGGGCTCCAAAATCACTGCAGATGGTGACTGCAGCCATAAAATTAAAAGACATTTGCTCCTTGGAAGAAAAGCTATGACCAATCTAGACATGCATATTAAAAAGCAGAGACATTACTTTGCCAACAAAGGTCTGTCTAGTCAAAGCCATGGTTTTTTCAGTAGTCATGTATGGATGTGAGAGTTGAACCATAAAGAAAGCTGACCCCGAAGAACTGATGCTTTCGAACTGTGGTGTTGGAGAAGACTCTTGAGAGTCCCTTGGACTGCAAGGAGATCCAACCCATCAATCCAAAAGGAAATCAGTCCTGAATATTCATTGGAAGGACTGATACTGAAGTCGAAACTCCAATACTTTTGCTACCTGATGCAAAGAACCGACTCATTGGGAAAGAACCTGGTGCTGAGAAAGATTGAAGGTAGGAGGAGAAGGAGATGACAGAGGGTGAGATGGTTGGATGGCATCACCGACGTGATGGACACGAGTTTGAGTAAGCTCCGATAGTTGTTGATGGACAGGGAAGCCTGGCATGCTGCGCTCTGTGGGGTTGCAAAGAGTCAGTCACAACTGAGTGACTGAACCAAATTTAAAAGGACTAAGAATTTTCCAGGAGAATGGGGCAGTCACTGAAGGCCGAGAGAATAACGTTTGTACCGGTGTGCACTAGTCCATTTGAAAACTGGAGAACCGTCTTCACTCTTGAGTTGCTTAGGACCCACTTGTTCATTTCGGTGGATACTGTGAGTGGAGGACAACAGGGGAAACCAGGTCCCGGGTTGTGCAGTTATTTACAGTGTTGAACATGACCACACTGGATGTTCGGCTAAATCTTGTTAGGCCCTTCCTCTACCCGGTGGGTACCATCTAATTAAGAGGACAAGCAAGGCAGGGATAAAAACAGCATCAAATCAATCAGCAGCTGTCTGTAAAGGGCCCATAGCTATCCATATAGAGATTTATAGATTAACTGCAGCTCTTTGAATTGCACTGGAAAGAAAATTGGCAGCAGCTGCAAACTACACAGTGCGGATTTATTTTGCTGTAGGCAGCTGAATTCAGGTAGGGAGGCTGCCTGTTCTGGTCTCTCTGATATTTAATCGTGTCCAAGGGTAGCCCCAGTTAAGACACCCATTTGTAATCCAGCTGTTTTCTAGGCTACCATCAGTATGTGTACATTTATTAAAATCTCTAAAATATTCTGATTCTAAATAATAAAAGTGGAATTTTATATAATTGGGGAAAATTCAGCCAGGAATTTGTAGAATAAGGTATCTATTACTATAATTCTATAACCTTAGTGAGTGAAATCTCTCTGTCCTCTGAAAAGTTATTGGGAATAATCTTTATAAAGTTATTATAGAGCTATAGTTAAAGGTATCCAACTTTGTGCTTGTTTAACACAGGACATAGAATCATGAAAGTTAATCTTTTTTTTTTTTACTTTTTTAAATCTATTTTTTGTCTCTGCTTTTTATTTTATTTTATTCATTATTATTTTTTTATTTTTATTTATTTATTTAAATTTATTTATTTTAATTGGAGGCTAATTACTTTACAATATTGTATTGGTTTTGCCATACATTGACATGAATCTGCCCTGGGTGTACATGTGTTCCCCATCTTGAACCCCCCTCCCACCTCCCTTCCCATACCATCCCTCTGGTTCATCCCAGTGCACCAGCCCTGAGCATCCTGTATCATGCATCGAACCTGGACTGGCAATTCATTTCACATATGATAATATACATGTTTCAATGCCATTCTCCCAAATCATTCCACCCTCGCCCTCTCCCACAGAGTCCAAAAGACTGTTCTATACATCTGTGTCTCTTTTGCTGTCTCACATACAGGGTTATCATTACCATCTTTCTAAATTCCATATATATGCGTTAGTATACTGTATTGGTATTTTTCTTTCTGGCTTACTTCACTCTGTATAAAGGCTCCAGTTTCATCCACCTCATTAGAACTGATTCAAATGTATTCTTTTTAATGGCCTAGTAATACTCCATTGTGTATTTGTACCACAGCTTTCTTATCCATTCGTCTACAGATGGACATCTAGGTTGCTTCCATGTCCTGGCTATTATAAACAGTGCTGCAATGAACATTGGAGTACATGTGTTTCTTTCAATTCTGGTTTCCTCGGTGTGGGTGTTGCTGCTGCTGCTGCTGCTGCTAAGTCACTTCAGTCGTTAATGACTCTGTGTGACCCCATAGACTGCAGCCCACCAGGCTCCCCCGTCCTTGGGATTCTCCAGGCAAGAACACTGGAGTGGGTTGCCATTTCCTTCTCCAATGTATGAAAGTGAAAGTGAAGTCGCTCAGTCATGTCTGACTCGTAGTGACCCCATGGACTGCAGCCTACCAGGCTCCTCCGTCCGTGGGATTTTCTAGGCAAGAGTACTGGAGTGGCTTGCCATTGCCTTATCCATGGTGTGGGTGTTAACTGCATCTAATTCCCAGGGCTTCAATTCCATTATCCTGCAGGTCAGGATTCGTGAAGCAATACAGTCACACCTCCTTTCCTATCATCCTTTCCTTACCACAGGAAAAAGTTAGGTGGCCGATTTATATCATGAGATAATTCCGCAAATATTAACCACTGAGACTAAACAACTAGCTTTGGGATCTACTTCTGAGAATTAATCCCTATCCTTCCCTCTCTGCTCCTCTATTCCTTCCTACTATTCGTTTGCTTTTGTCCAAATCTTTTGTGTTCAAAGTTTGTGGATGTATGCACTATGTATGTACCTCAAAGCACAAGCTCTTCTTTAATAGATAATTTGTGCATGTTTTTTGTTGGAAAGAAATACCATACAATAACAAAGATAAAGGTACAGTTTCAAACACAGTGTCTCTGAAAATCTGTCTTTGAGTAACAAAACTGTATCCTCATTTCAGAACATGATGAGTGTGTCACAAATCAGCACAACTGTGATGAAAATGCTTTGTGCTTCAATACTGTTGGAGGACACAACTGCGTCTGCAAGCCAGGCTATACCGGGAATGGAACTACATGCAAAGGTAAAAGATTTTAAGTGCTAATATGCTTCCATTAGGGATGATGCAATCCATCTCTCCTTCCCTCCACCCTTTTTCATCACTGTTACCTACCTTCTGGGTATTTCCCACAGCCATTGAGAACTTCAAAGTGTAGCTCACGTTCTTCCTCTTGGATTACATCAGTGTTTAAGTGGCCAGCTGTTCATCAACTCTGATTTAGCGTTCCATGACCTCAACCGCAGTGGTTTCTCACCTCTATTCCTCTCAAGCAGACCGTAGCCATAACCATACCCTAGGCACTTTTGTACAGAGCTGCTCCATCTTTGAAATCTGGACTTTATCTTTTTATTGTCTAACCCCAGGTCCCTCTGCTTCCAGTTTTTCCCCTCTGTTCTTTTCATAGTGTTTCATCTTTAACCTCTCTGACCTTTCCTTTTCATCCAGTTCTCCAGTCCCCTCCCAGGTTCATATATTTCTTTTTGAGTCCAAACATTACAGCTGTATTTTTTCAGCAGTACTATCAGCCCATTTATTTTACTACCATGATTCACTGTAAAATATCTATTTGGGATCAGTCGGACTGTTTTTCTTCTCTATTTTCTCTCTTGAGCGGTTAGGTACTAATTAACTGGGAATATTGGAATCGTATGTATTATCATCTCTGATTTTACCTGGCTTGTCAATACCAATCAATAATTCTCAGATTTTCATTTCCATCAGTGGATATTCCAGCTACTCTGCCACCATCCATTAATTCTCTCTTGCATCCATGCTCTCTTTTTCCTTCATCAGATGAGCTTACCTCCTAGTTCACAAGGGAAAGAGAGGAAACTGTTTTGGAAACTAGTTTGGAAACTCATACTGACTTCCATAGATAAAGTCCATGTTCCTTATTATGTCATATAAAACATGATTTGTCTAATTTGGGCCTTTTAAGCTTCAAAACTGACCATTCCTCAAATACACTGTCATGGAGATTACTAAAATTAATTTTACTTGATGCCATGTGTATGGGACACAGGAAATAACAATAAGTGATTATTAATGCAGTGGCCTTGGAGCATGAGTCTAAGGCCTGTTCTAAATAATACACTGGATGCACACATGGATGAGCCAGAGGATTATTCTGTTTGTAAAAGTTATGGAAATCCATAATTTAGAGGATTGTAAAGATCTACTCATTTAGGGGTCCAAATCCCTCAGAATCTAGACTGATCCAGAGGAAAGCTAAATCCATAGCATAGTGTACCTGAACCCTTAGGACTTCCCCAAAGCATCTGGGTGTGCTGAGAGTTAAGATTTCATCTGGGAGCCCAACCTTCTCAGTCCTAGTTGTATTTGACTCTCACTCCTTATTCGTATGAAGAGTAAAGTTTATAGTGTAAAGAATTCTTGAAGCCTTGAGTAGATGCAGATAGAAAATTCTCTGAAATAAGGAGAACTTTCCAGGATCTAGAAATTTCTTCTGGGAATTAGGACTATAGGTTGCCTGAGTAAAGACTCTCCAGTCCTGTGTGCCTCTCCGATGGGAATGTCAAAAGCTGGGAAGAGATGTAGTTTAGATGTAGGATCTGCATCCTGCCCTCCATCAACATGCTGAAATCTTGCAAATTACCCCAATGAGGATATATACATGATGTACCCTTTCTTTTTATGAGACTTAATTTCCTAATCTCTTTGCAAATTCCTGGTGAATAGGTATTGTTTTTGCCTAGGATGAAGACAGATTAGGACCTAATATCAAAGAAGTCAAGTGGGCCTCTTTGAGCCTCTTCTTTTAACTCAGCCACAGAATCTCAGATTTCTACAGTTTACCTCTCTGAGAAAATACATCCTAACTAACTCTAGGAAGCATGTGCCAAAAAATTAGAGAAAAAGCTTTTGCTTCAGGCCTGGAAAATGCTGGTGTTGTTCATCCATGACAGACCTGGCCAGACTGAGGGAGTAGCCCTGAGCCTTACAGAAACAAAGTATAAATTGAGGTGGAAATAAAAGTTTCTAAAGGTACACAGTCTTCAGTTCAGTTCAGTTCAGTCCAGTCGCTCAGTCGTGTCAGACTCTTTGCGACCCAATGAATCACAGCACGCCAGGCCTCCCTGTCCATCACCAACTCCCGGAGTTCACTCAAACACGTCCGTCGAGTTGGTGATGCCACCCAGCCATCTCATTCTCTGTCGTCCCCTTCTCCTCCCGCCCCCAATCCCTCCCAGCATCAGAGTCCTTTCCAGTGAGTCAACTCGTCGCATGAGGTGGCCAAAGTATTGGAATTTCAGCTTCAGCATCAGTCCTTCCAATGAACCTATCTTGTTTTTCTCACTTTTTTTTTGGAAGCCAGACCATCTCAAAACATCACCCTTTCAATGGCTTGAAGCTTGGCTCCCTTTTCTACTCACAGAAAAACTCCCCTCACTCATATACCCACTCTAACACAACAGGCCATGAAGTTCCTTTGCCCTGGATCCTGACCTATCCTTGGCGGGGGAATGCAAGATTCTAAGACCCCTTTGGCAAATTCTCATTATTGGCTAATTCATCCCTTTAGGATGGATTTATAGCTTTTTGAAAGATGGGGCATTTTTCTAGTATTTTTTGACATTTTGGACAGTGTGTAGAATGATCAGAGCCTCATAGGATTGTCATTTCTAGTTTCTGAGTCTCATTCTCTAGATTGTGGTTTGCTCTTTAGGTAATTGTCTAGGATAGTTGCCATTTTTTATAGTTTTAATTTCAAGATTTTTAGATTGTAATAATGAGATGTAATACTAATTCTAATGTACTTCCTGCTGTGTAAGGTTACTGGTTTTTGTTAAAAGAAAGTTCAGTATTTTCATTTGTAGGTGAAACACTTAACATCAGAAAGAGTATTATTCTGCAAATTGTGTTGAAGTTTCTTACCTATATGGAAAGTATATTATGAATATGAAATTATAATATAATGTATAGTTTGATGTCAGCATCTCCAAGGCAATAAAGAAAAGCTAGTTTGAAAAATCTTGAACTGCTTCCTTATAAAGTGCTAAAATCATGTATCTGAATTATTTTAGCATTTTGCCAAGATGGTTGTAGAAATGGAGGAGCTTGTATTGCTGCCAACGTGTGTGCCTGCCCACAAGGCTTCACCGGGCACAGCTGTGAAACAGGTAAGGATATCATACCATCTTCTAGAAAATGAACTTTTACACCAATGTATGAAGTAATCCATGAGGAAAATAGTGTTTCAAATAGGCTCTCAAAAGCATTGTTCTATTAACACAGAAGCTTAGGACGCAGGAGGTGGAAAGTTTCAGTGAGAGGTACTCACTGTTTGCCCAAAGTCTAAAGAGGTTTTGCAGCTATTATAACTAGAAGCATATTGAACTTTCGCAGAAAAAAAAATGTGTGGGATTGCCTAGGATTTTGTGACTTCACTATTCATTTTACTCATTTGGAGCCCCGTGTTCCTGAAAATTATATGATAATATCAAAACATGAAGTTCAAACTTCTGGTCAGCTCACTTCCTGGAATATACTACATCCTGCATCCACATCTGAGATGTTTTAATAAATTTTTCCCTGGTCCACTTAATGTTTTTTCATTGTCATATATTTACAAAATATTTAAGTTCTCTACTCCTTATTTTTTCCTCATCCAAGTCCATTCTGAACTTACTCTTTCTGATAGAGACTAATACAAAAGCTTTTAAAAATATTTAAATATATATATCTATATACAGTATATAGCTTATGACTCAAAGTAAGATTGTTTTGTCCATTTAAATACACCTTAAGAATTTTAAAAATACTTTTATTATTAGATCCTAATTAAAATCATGTCAGTAGTAGTTTTGGTTGCTTTGGGGTGCATGCCTGCTGTTGCTTTAGTCATGTCTGACTTTTTGCAACGCTCTGTACGTAGCTCACCAGGCTCCTCTGTCCATAAGATACTCCAGGCAAGAATACTGGAGTGGGTTGCCACATCCTCCATCAGGAGATTTTCCAAACCCAGGGATCAAACCCACATCTCTTATGTCTCCTGCATTGGCAGATAGATTCTTTACCACTAGGGCCACCTGGGAAGCCCTGCTTTGGGTTAAATGGATTCTAATAGCAGGTCCTCACAAAGTCCGATTATTCTCCTTAAGAGAAAAAGCTGCTGCCACCAGTGATTGGTGGTCACAGCCTCCTATTGGTTTTCATAAATCTCTGTGCAGTAGACACAGTGAATGTACCATCTCCATCCCTCTTGCAGTCATCTGGTTTAATAAACACATCGATCAAAATGTAAGACAGAAAATGCTCTGGTCCACTTGGGAAGTGAAAATTTTGCTGAATAAGTACTGCCACTGTACACAGAAGGATGCTCACGAAAGGACTGCATCACTACATCCTTTGTTTCTGCAGATGCCTCTAAGTGGTTCTTTTCAAAGTTCAGTGACTAATGGGTTACAAACATCTCTAACAGAAAATTCCTAGTGACTATCTTTGATATATGGGGCTCTTTCTTAAGGAGATCATTTCCTAAATCAGGAGTTCCAAAACTCATCGTGCATGTGAATCATTCAGAGAGCTTACTGACTACAGATTTCTGATAATTAACTATCTTGGATTTACTAGATCAAAATCAAATACTTCCAGTGCAATGGTTCTACAATGCTTCTATCCCATGATCTCTACTAGTAACCCCTCCACACACATATATCAAGGTACATTGTAATTCTCCTGTACATTAATTCCTGTGGTGACTATGTCCCTTGAATACTACAGTATTTTATGCTGTTTCTGGTGCAGAATCTAGTTAGTGAAATAGTGGCTTCTTCAGGGCATTTCAATGGTGTGGATTTTTGAAATAAAGACTGTCCCGGAAAATCTGGGATGAATAATGACCGTGCTCAATCCTGGATATTATTCCTCCACTAAAAAAAATTTATTTGGAGAAATTGTGAAAGTGTGAAATGGCATAAGATTAATATGAGCAATGTAAAATTTAAAACTGGAGTTAAAAATAACCCAACAGAATATGTAGCTTTCTCTATATAATTATCCTTGAACTTTCAGTCTATAAGAGGAGAGACTGACACTTGCTCTAAGTTCAGTTCACTTCAGTTCAGTCGCTCAGTCATGTCCGACGCTTTGTGATCCGTGAGCCACAGCCCACCAGGCCTCCCTGTCCAGCACCAACTCCCGGAGTTTACCCAAACTCATGTCCATTGAGTTGGTGATGCTATATAACCATCTCATCCTCTGTCATCCCCTTCTCCTCCTGCCTTCAATCTTTCCCAACATCAGGGTCTTTTCAATTGAGTCAGCCCTTTGCATCAGGTGGCGAAGTATTGGAATTAAAGCTTCAATATCAGTGCTTCCAATGAACACCCAGGACTGATCTCCTTTAGGATGGACTGGTTGGATCTCGTTGCAGTCCAAGGGACTGTCAAGAGTCTTTTCCAACACCACAGTTCAAAAGCATCAATTCTACAGTGCTCAGCTTTCTTTATAGTCCAACTCTCACATCCATACATGACTACTGGAAAAACCATGACCTTGACTAGATGGACATTTGTGAACAAAGCAATGTCTGTGCTTTTTAATATGCTGTCTAGGTTGGCCATAACTTTCCTTCCAAGGAGTAAGCGTCTTTTAATTTCATGGCTGCAGTCACCATCTGCAGTGATTTTGGAGCCCAGAAAAATAAAATCAGCCACTGTTTCTACTGTTTCCCCATCTATTTGCCATGAAGTGATGGGACCGGATGCCATGATCTTAGTTTTCTGAATATTGAGCTTTTTTTTTTTTTAAATATTTAGAGGCTAATTACTTTACATTATTGACTCTCCTCTTTCATGTTCATCAAGAGGCTTTTTAGTTCTTCTTCGCTTTCTGCCATAAGGGTGGTGTCATCTGCATATCTGAGGTTATTGATATTTCTCCCAGCGATCTTGATTCCAGCTGTGCTTCCTTCAGCCCAGCATTTCTCATGATGTACTCTGCATATAAGTTAAATAAGCAGGGTGACAATATACAGCCTTGACGTACTCCTTTTCCTAATTGGAACCAGTCTGTTGTTCCATGTCCAGTTCTAACTGTTGCCTCCTAGCCTGCATACAGATTTCTCAAGAGGCAGATCAGGTGATCTGTTATTCCCATCTCTTTCAGAATTTTCCAGTTTATTGTGATCTACACAGTCAAAGGCTTTGGCATAGTCAATAAAGCGGAAATAGATGTTTTTCTGGATCTCTCTTGCTTTTTTGATGATCCAGAGAATGTTGGCAATTTGATCTCTGGTTCCTCTACCTTTTCTTTTTTTTTTTAATATTATTTTCTTTCTTTATTCATTTATTTATTTTTTAATTTTAATAACATCTGGAAGTTCATGGTTCACGTATTGCTGAAGCTTGGCTTGGAGAATTTTGAGTATTAGTCTGCTAGCGTGTGAGATGGGTATTGGTGGAGAGGTCTGACAGAATGTGGTCCACTGGAGAAGGGAATGACAAATCACTTCAGTATTATTGCCTTGAAAACCCCATGAGTAGTATGAAAAAGCTAAAAGATAGGACACTGAAAGATGAACTCCCCAGGTCGGTAGGTGCCCAATATGCTACTGGAGATCAGTGGAGAAATAACTCCAGAAAGAATGAAGGGATGGAGCCAAAGCAAAAACAACACACAGTTGTGAATGTGACTGGTGATAAGAAGCAAGGTCCGATGCTGTAAAGAACAATATTGCATAGGAACCTGGAATGTTAGGTCCATGAATCAAGGCAAATTGGAAGTGGTCAAACAGGAGACGGCAAGAGTAAACGTCGACATTCTAGGAAATAACGAACTAAAATGGACTGGAATGGGTGAATTTAACTCAGTTGACCATTATATTTACTACTGTGGGCAGGAATCCCTTAGAAGAAATGGAGTAGCCATCATAGTCAACAAAAGAGTCCAAAATGCAGTACATGGATGCAATCTCAAAAATGACAGAATGATCTTTGTTCGTTTCCAAAGCAAACCATTCAATATCATGGTAATCCAAGTCTATTTCCCTACCAGTAATGCTGAAGAAGCTGAAGCTGAACAGTTCTATGAAGACCTAGAAGACCTTTTAGAATGAATACCCAAAATAGATGTCCTTTTCATTATAGGGGACTGGAATTCAAAAGTAGGAAGTCAAGAAATACCTGGAGTAACAGGCAAATTTGGCCTTGGAATATAGAATGAAGCAGGCCAAAGTCTAATAGAGTTTTGCCAAGAGAACGCACTGGTCATAGCAAACACCCTCTTCCAACAACACAAGAGAAGACTCTACACGTGGACATCAGCAGATGACCAACACTGAAATCAGATTGATTATATTCTTTGCAGCCAAAGATGGAGAAGCTCTATACAGATAGCAAAAAAAAGACCAGGAGCTGACTATGGCTCAGATCGTGAACTCCTTATTGCCAAATTCAGACTTAAATTGAAGAAAGTGGGGAAAACCACTAGACCATTGAGGTATGACCTAAATCAAATCCCTTATGATTATACAGTGGAAGTGAGAAATAGATTCAAGGGACTAGATCTGATAGAGTGCCTGAAAAACTGTGGACAGAGGTTTGTGACATTGTACAGAAGACAGGGATCAAGACCATCCCCAAGAAAAAGAAATGCATAAAAGCAAAATGGCTGTCTGAGGAGGCCTTACAAATAGCTGTGAAAAGAAGAGGAGCGAAAAGCAAAGGAGAAAAGGAAAGATACACCCATTTGAATGCAGTTCCAAAGAATAGCAAGGAGAGATAAGAAAACCTTCCTCAACAATCAATGCAAAGAAACAGAGGAAAGCAATAGAATGGGAAAGACTAGAGATCTCTTCAAAAAAGTTAGAGATACCAAGGGAACATTTCATGCAAAGGTGGGCTCACTCAAGGACAGAAATAGTATGAACCTAACAGAAGTAGAAGATAGTGGTGGCAAGAATAAGAAGAGGTGGCAAGAATACACAGAAAAACTATCCAAAAAAGATCTTCATGACCCAGATAATCATGATGGTGTGATCACTCACCTAGAGCCAGACATCCTGGAATGTAAAGTCAGATGGGCTTGATCACTGCGAACAAAGCTAGTGGAGGTGATGGGATTTCAGTTGACCTATTTCAAACCCTAAAAAATGATGCTGTGAAAGTGCTGCCCTCAATATATCAGCAAATTTGAAAAACTCAGCAGAGGCCACTGGACTGGAAAAGGTCAGTTTTTATTGCAGTCCCAAAGAAAGGCAATGCTCTAAGTAACTGTCTGTAAAAACCAAGGGCTTTGAGAAAGATGCAGGTCTGAAACCTAATTCTACTGTTTCCTTGTCATGTGGTCTCGGACAGGGTAATTAACTTCAGTGTCTTGTACTCTCTACGCATCACCTTCTTCTTCACCGATATCCTCAAAGATGGGCATTATCTTTGAGCTAACGTTCGTTTACAAGCAAAAATGTTAGGTTCATAGTGATTAATTTTTTCTAATGTCACAGAGTTAGCAGCTGAATACTAAGAGCTTTTTACCCCATACTCTACTTAAAAAAAAAATCTATATCAGTGCTTATCAAAGTTTTCAGTTTCTTTTGAATACACTAATGATGAGGGAGAGACAACGCCTTCATCTAGGGAGTTCCTGAAATGGCTAACCATGAGAGTAAATAAAATTTCTTCAAAACATTTTGTTTTAGCCTATAAATCCATTCATTTCTATTCCATATATAAAATATTTAATTCACTCACCATTGAGTAAAGTTGGTGCTCAGGACAGTGGGCCATAGTTTATCTCTGCTTTCTAGCATCTCTTAGCCCAGGACCATATTTCACTATTTGAGTAGCAAGGCATTCCTGCCTCCTCTCTGAGAAAGTGTAATAGAAATACTTGCCACAAGGTGTCCGTCCCAATAATTTCTCCAGGTTAGATCCTAATTCCTTACCTTCTGACACCACCACTTTGTTGATGTAGTTAGAAAGTGTGCTGTTAAAAAAAAAAAAAAAAACCTTCAGATGAGAAGTGATGCACAGTCCAACCTCCACAACCCAAATCTGATCATATCACCCCTGACAGAAGAAAAGTCAGTGCCTCCCACTGCCCTTGAGATAAAGGTCACCTGTCTTAATGCAACATTTGAGATTTGACCCCTGGCTCATCTACCCAACTTTCACCTGCTGGTCCTTCTGTCTGCTCACCTCATTTCCACTCCAGGAATGCAGTTTCATGGAGGTAAACTGATTTAAAGATTCACAAGATTTACTGATTTAAAGATTCATAAGATTCACTTAGATTCACTTCGGAGAAGGCAATGGCAAGCCACTCCAGTACTCTTGCCTAGAAAATCCCGTGGATGGAGCAGCCTGGTAGGCTGCAGTCCGTGGGGTCGCTAAGGGTCGGACACGACTGAGCGACTTTACTTTCACTTTTCACTTCCACACATTGGAGAAGGAAATGGCAACCCACTCCAGTGTTCTTGCCTGGAGAATCCCAGGGACGGGGGAGCCTGGTGGGCTTCCGTCTATGGGGTCACACAGAGTCGGACACGACTGAAGTGACTTAGCAGCAGCAGCAGCAGCAGCAGCAAGATTCACTTATGAATCTTTGAGACATTGTGTTAGGCCTACACCTTATTAGGTGCTCCACAGATTTTTGTTGAATAAATAAGCAAAGATATAAATGAGGAAGAAAAGATGATGTGGTTACTTCCATATTTGCTGGATATTTTAAAATATTAGTTTAAAGAGGCCATCAGTATCATCTGATCTTGTGCTTTCACCTACTGGATGAGGTAATTTCTGCACAGAGTTGTGGAGGAACTTATATATGGTGTTTAATTGTAGTTACAGGCCTGCACTGTAGAACTCAAGGCTTCTGTTTCCTTTCTCCTTCTTCCCGTCCTTACTCCCCCTCCCTTGCTCCCTTCCCTCCTTCCTTCCTTTCTTCCTCCCGTCCTTCCTTCCTTTCTGTTTATGCCATGTTATATGTTCAGGAATTCATCGTGCTGTCATTACTCATCAAGTCTGTGTTTTTCTTATGCCTGCCCCTTCAGCTACCGTTCTTTAACAGTGACTTCTGTGACAGAGTTTCTCTCTCGAGGTAGGGAAGAATCAGCATTGCCAAGATTACTCACGTATAGGAATGGCCTGAATGTCTGCTGTAGTTGGATGCTGCCTGATAGCTTAGAAAGGAGATTAATGCCTGGCTCCAGTCGCTGTCTACTGAGCCCTCACAGTGGAATGTCTGAGAAGGAAGTAAGAGGATTTCCTGATTTCTTGAAGGATAATCTTAATGAAAATGAGTTTTACCAACCCTTATTACTTTAGTCAAAAAGTCTCCTCTGAACCCCCTCCTCCCTAACTTATTTAGTCTATTTCTCCATCATGTGTACCTTGGTGAAATGATTGAATCCGTTTACCAACTTCACAAAAGGGCTTTGTATATGTTTTTACTGAGTAAAATTAATTTTCATGGCCTTCTTTTTTAGCCACTTGTAAGATTACATACTTGTAAAGCATGACTTCATTTTTAATTAAACATCCTAATATTCCGTCATGTGTTTAACTTGGGTTTAGCAGGGTGATTATTTCTTGGATAACTCAATAAAATGTATTTGAAATCTATGTGCTGAAGTTTAACAGCTCTATCACTGCCATGCTGTATTTATTGCTCAATTGCTAAATCTCAGCAAACATGTGTCTGATGATCTAATTAATATGTGAGGCTGTCATACTAAAAGTAAATCTCTCAATCATGATTTGCAGCATGACTCTAAAGCAGTTGACAGTCCCCTATAGGTAACTGCTGACATATCAAATTAAAATGCTTATGACTGGGAAAAAGTTGATATCAAATGGCAAAACTAAAAAAAAAAAATGTACTGCAGTATCAAAGAAAAGGATATCAGACATTTTAGTGTTAAATGGCTGTGTGTGTGTAAAATAATGGGTTTACTGACCGCAGATCATAATATGAGATGAATTTTTAATTATTTTCAGTGAGTAATTAAATGAATGTAAATTTAGTTGTATTCCTAAGTATTTTTCTAGCTTTTAATATCTCTAATTTCAAAATGAAACATGATGCATGAGGCATATATGAATGTTGTTTTACATGCAAGGTAACTTTAAATTGGTTGAGGTGGATTGATTTTTTTAAAAGTTCATATTATTACTGTTATAGTGTAGGTTGTAAAAATCCTTCAATTCATTTATAGTAAAGTTATTTTTCTGGTAGTATGCATAGTTAGCATTTATAATTAATGTCAAATTGTATTACATTTCCTGATATTGTTAAACTAGCAAAGTTTCAAAACATTTCTGCCATAGCCTATTTTTTTTTTACCTAAATGACTCACAGTGAAATTCCATTAGCAAAATGTATAACTTTTCGTAGGAGTAAATAATTTGAATAAAAATGTTGAGATAACATAGTTTAAAAAGAAAGAAAAAGTATAGATGACTTTGCTTTACCAACAACCGATCTTTTTTTTTTTTTTTAAGCATTGTTTTGAATCATTTTGCTCTCAGTTCAGTTCAATTCAGTCGTTCAGTCATGTTTGACTCTTTGCAACCCCATGGACTGCAGCACACCAGGCTTCCCTGTCCATCACCAACTTCCAGAGCTTTTTCAAACTCATGTCCATCGAGTTGGTGATGTCATCCAACCATTTCATCCTCTGTCGTCCTCTTCTTCTCCCACCTTCAATCTTTCCAAGCATCAGGGTCTTTTCAAATGAGTCAGTTCTTCGTATCAGGTGGCCAAAGTATTGGAGTTTCAGCTTCAGCATCAGTGCTTCCAATGGACACCCAGGACTGATCTCCTTTAGAATGGACTGGTTGGGTCTCCTTGCAGTTCAAGGGACTCCCAAGAGTCTTCTCCAGCACCTCAGTTCAAAAGCACCAATTCTTCAGCACTCAGCTTTCTTTTAGTGCAACTCTCACATCCATACATGACTACTGGAAAAACCATAGCCTTGACTAGACGGACCTTTGTTGGCAAAGTAATGTCTCTGCTTTTTAATATACTGTCTATGTTGGTCATAACTTTTCTTCCAAGGAGCAAGTGTTTTTTAATTTCATGGCTGCAGTCAGCATCCACAGTGATTTTGGAGCCCAAACTGATTAAGTCTGCCACTGTTTCTACCGTTTCCCCATCTATTTGCCATGAAGTGATGGGACCAGATGCCATGACCTTAGTTTTCTGAATGTTGAGCTTTAAGCCAACTTTTTCACTCTCCTCTTTCACTTTCATCAAGAGGGTCTTTAGTTTTTCTTCACTTTCTGCCATAAGACTGGTGTCATCTGCATATCTGAGGTTATTGATATTTCTCCCGGAAATCTTGACTCCATCTTGTGCTTTATCCAGTGCAGCATTTCTGATGATATACTCTTCATATAAGTTAAATAAGCAGGGTGACAATATACAGCCTCGGTGTACTCCTTTTCCTATTTGGAACCAGTCTGTTGTTCCATGTCCAGTTCTAACTGTTGCTTCCTGATGTGCATACAGATTTCTCAAGAGGCAGGTCAGGTTATCTGGTATTCCCATCTCTTGAAGAATTTTCTGCAATTTGTTGTGATCCACACAGTCAAAGGCTTTGGTGTAGTCAATAAAGCAGAAGTAGATGTTTTTCTGTAGCTCTCTTGCTCTTTCTATGATCCAGCAGATGTTGGCAATTTGATATCTGGTTCCCTGTCTTTTCTAAATTCGGCTTGAACATCCGGAAGTTCATGATTCACGTTTTGTTGATGCCTAGCTTGGAGAATTTTGAGCATTACTCTGCTAGCGTGTGAGATGAGTGCAATTCTGCTGTAGTTTGAGCATACTTCGGCATTGCCTTTCTTTGCAATTGTAATGAAAATGGACCTTTTTCAGTCCTATGGCCACTGCTGAGTTTTCCAAATTTGCTGACATATTGAGTGCAGCACTTTCACAGCATCATCTTTTAGGATTTGAAATAGTTCAACTGGAATTCCATCACCTCCACTAGCTTTGTTCATAGTGATGCTACCTCAGGCCCACTTGACTTTGCATTCCAGGATGTCTGGTTCTAGGTGTGTGGTCACACCATCATGGTTATCTGGGTCATGAAGATTTTTTTGTATAGTTTCTGTGTATTTTTGCCACCTTTTCTTAATATTTTCTCCTTCCATGAAGTCCATACCATTTTTATCCTTTATTGTGCCCGTCTTTACGTGAAATATTCCCTTGGTATCTCTAATTTTCTTGAAGAGATCTCTAGTCTTTTCCATTCTATTGTTTTCCTCAGTTTCTTTGTATTGATCACTGAGAAAGGCTTTCTTATTTCTCCTTGCTTTTCTTTGGAACTCTGCATTCAAATGGGTATATCTTTCCTTTTCTCCTTTGCCTTTCACTTTTCTCTTCTTTTCTTAGCTATTTGTAAGGCCTCCTCAGACAACCATTTTTTCTTTTTGAATTTCCTTTTATTGGGGATGGTCTTGATCACTGCCTCCTGTACAGTGTCACAAACCTCCATCCATAGTTCTTCAGGCACTCTGTCAGATCTAATCATTTTGCTCTACTTAAACAAATACAAACTTCCTATACAAAAGCCAAAACAAACTTCATTGTAAAAACTTGTGAAGAAGGAAGTTAAACTTCTGATCCTTCTCCATGTCTATTAGAGTCACCTTTCCAGATCTGAATTTCTCAGTGGAAGAGACAAGACACAGAGCAGGTATTTCAGTGGCTTTTGTAATGTGGGAACAGACCTGTGGTGGTTGTTTTCAGTCACTCAGTCATGTCTCTTTGCGACCCCATGGGTTGCAGCATGCCAGGCTCCTCTGTCCTCCACTGTCTCCTGGAGTTTGCTGAAATTCATGGCCATTGAGTCTGTGATGCTATCTAAACATTTTATCCTCTGCTGCCGCCTTCTCATTTGCCTTTTCCAGGTATTCATTAATCTGCCTAAGGTGGGGACTCCAATCATACTTGCTGAGACCTAAGTGATCTATCTTATTGGTTTCTACTGATAAAAGTGAATGAATTACATTTGATGAATGAATGTATATTAATGAGCTTAGGATGAATTTAGATGCCAGTGTTACTTTTTCTTGTCACCAAATTAAAAACAAAAGCTCTCACCAAAAGCTTTTTGACCATACCTGTATATGAGTTAGTTTAGGTGCTTAAGACATGTCTTTTCTTTATGTTGGTGATCCTTGACCTCTTTTAAATAATCCTTTTAATTTTTTAATGTTATGCCAAACCTTGTTTCTCCTTGAAGCATTTAACTGAATGGTCAAAAATATAAAAACTAGTGTCAGAGTAACATCGGCAAGGTCCTAGATCTACTCTTGTCCAGCTGTGTGATCTTTTCTATATTACTTCATTTTCCTATGCCTTAATCTTTATGTATGTAAAATTAAGATAATAAAACCTATCTCATTGGTTGTTCTGAAAATTAAAATAAGTAACATTAACAGGCCACACCACACCATGTCTTAGATGTGGTGAGCACTCAATAAATCACATTTGATGTGTTTCTATTATACATTTTAAGTAAAATTTACATACAGAGCTGTCTGAAGCTTTTAAATGTCCTTAAATTGGCTGCATGTACCCTGAGATGTTATAAAATAAGGGTTAAAAATAAGAAATAATTTGTTTTCTTGATTTATTTATAAACCTGCTTTAAGTATAAATTTACCACATTTCAATGATTTTAAATGTTTAATTTAGGAATTTTCATTCTTCACATTTGCTTATAATTGCTTTATTTTAATTCTAATGCTAATCTTTATAAAATAATGTTTTATGGAAATTTAAGTCTTTGTACTATTCAAAAAGTAGTTAAAAGTTCTCAGTGTTAATCTCAAAGTCATTTTTCCAAGTCCTTCAGGTTAATTGGAAAAAAATCTTACTCTTTCCATGTATTAGTCATGTATAATAGATAACAACTCTGATGGGGAAATTTTTCAGACTGTTTTATTGTAAGGCCTGCCTAATTAACACTAGAAGTGAGGACACATCATGGAGTTAATGTAAGGGGGAGAAAAAAGTACATTTCAAGCTATTAGAAGGCTGGTCTCCAGAAATAAAATTTAGAAATTTGGAAGAGAGCTCCACTTTTGTTTTAAAATATTGATAATTTTTTCATGGGCTCACATTTGAATATAACTTACATTTGATTATAACCTTGAGTTCCTAGTATCCATATATCCCCTCTTCTTTTATTCAAAGCAAACTTAGATTTTTCTTTGATATTATTCTAAAATCAATTAACTGAATAAATCATTAATATCTTGAATAAGCAATATAGGTACATGGTATAAAATTTCAAAGAACAAAGAACATATAATGAAAAGTAAATTTCCTTTGTATCTCTTCCTTAATCACTGCTTTTCTTCCCCCTTTAACAATATGCTTTGGAACTCATAGTATTGATATATTTTCATTGGACAGAGTGATTCAAATAGGAAAGTCAATGTTACAGAAGCCTGCTATCCCTCACGTAAGTACACTTTTAGTTTGTAACTCTGAGGTCACTAATAGCAATGCACATTCTGGGTATAGGATCTTTCTTTTTCTTTGGGCACCCTCATTTGGTTGGGGAAGTTCTAGTACTTTCTCCTTCGTATATTCTAATTTTGTTTACATACATAAGCTGATGAACTTCTATTCATCAGAAATATGAGGACGTATCAGCTTGATATCTTGGAGAGACTTTTGAAAGTGGAAAAGACACAAACAGGCTTCCCAGGAGGCTCAGCAGTAAAGAATCTGCCAGCAATACAGCAGAGGCAGAAGACTCGGGTTCCATCCCAGGGTCAGGAAGATCCCCTCGAGGAAGGCGTGGTAACCCAGTACACGATTCTTGCTCAGAAAATCCCAGGACAGAGGAACCTGGTGGGCTACAGTCCGTAGGGTTGCAAAGAGTCGGATGTGACTGAAGCAACTGAGCACTGCACAGCACAAAGAGGCAAACAGCTATCTGGCACTTCAGTTCAGTTCAGTTCAGTTCAGTCACTCAGTCGTGTCCAACTCTTTGCGACCCCATGAACTACAGCATGCCAGGCCTCCCTGTCTATCACCAACTCCTGGATCTTCTCTAATTCAATATATATGTATGACATATTTCATATTCAGTCAAATTATGTTTGCTTCTTGCATTTCATTTATTTCTTCTACCTTTTGTTTCTTTCTTCCTGAAGGACCTACGTTAGTACTCTCGGAAAAAAAAAAAGAGTGTTAATCACTCAGACGTTTCTGATTCTTTGCCTCCCCGTGGACTGTAACCCACCAGACTCTTCTGCCCATGGGATTCTCCAGGCAAGAATACTGGAGTGGGTAGCTATTCCCTTCTCCAGGGGATCTTCCTGACCCAGAGATTGAACCCGGGTCACCTGCATTGCAGGCAGATTCTTTACCATTTAGTCTATTAGTGGCAAACTCTCTATCTTGGCTTGAAATGAGCTTTATGCTGTTTTCATTCTTAGATGAGTTTGGTATAGAATTTCAGGTGTTTTCTCTAAGCCCATGAGGGAAATATTCTACTTGGAATTGAACTGTGGACGTAGCTGCTTCTTTCTTTTCACCCAATTTCTGATGCTCTCAAAGAGAGTCTGTACATCTTTCTGGAGGGTTCTTATCCATGGCTAGTTTCCATTTCTTTCTTTATGTAAGCTTTATGGAAGAAGCCACTGGAATTTAGGTATAACATAACCGTAACAGTCAACTTTATCCAGACGATAAGTGACTCTTCCTTAAGAACTCTGCTGTTTTTTGAGAGAATAAAATATAGTCTAGGTCATTTAGTTTTAGATTTAAGCTAAACTGTAGTACACAGAGACAAAGGTAAATATCAAATGTATGGGTATATACTCAATCAAAGGAGATGAATCAAATTTGCAAATGACATAGATTGAGAAAGGTAGCTAATATGGCAAAAAACAGAACCGAGATTCAAAACTACTCAGACTGTAAGAACAAGAGGATTGAAATACTCGTATGACATTTAACAAACATTTAAAAGCACTTCCTGTAGCTGTCCTACTTTCAGCTTTCAAATAAGGACACACTGCTTCAACCAATGTTTCATTTTTAGAGTCATAATTCTGATCTCTTACATCTTGGGCCCACATTCATTATCCTGCCATTTGACTTTCTTCTTTTCTTTTACTGTCCTTCTTTCTCTCTGTCCCCTTTTCCCTATTCCCTCCTACTGGTTCCTTGAGAATAGAAAGGAAACCTACAATTTTTTTGTTTTTTATGGGGCTCAGCATCATGCTTTGCGTATAGTAGGCATTCAATGAATATTAATAAAATATAAATAGACTCTTACATTTGGATTAGAAAAAACAACTGCACAGGATTGAGGAAACCAACTTTAACAGTTTCATGCTCTCCTTGACCACTCATCCAATTTAAGTATGAGAAAAAGTATATTGTGCTACTTAAAAGAAAGTATATACTAAGTCTGTGTTAGAAACAGAGCATAAAAACTAACATAAGTAATTTGCAGTTGTTCAGTCACTAAGTGGCGTCTGACTCTTTGCAACCTCATGGACTGCAGTGCACCAGGCTTCCCTGTCTTTCAGTATCTCCCAGAGTTTGCTCAAACCAGTGTCCATTGAGTCAGTGATGCCATCCAACCATCTCATCCTCTGTTGCCCCTTTCTCCTCCTGCCCTCAGTCTTTCCTGCATCACGGTCTTTTCCAATGAGTCAGCTCTAGCACATCAAATGGCCAAAATATTGGAGCTTCAGCTTCAGCATCAGTCCTTCCCATGAATTCCTTTGGAGTTGACGGGTTTGATCTTCTTTTTGTAAGGGACTCTTAAGAATCTTATCCAGCAACACAGTTTGAAAGCATCAATTCTTCAGTGCTCAGGCATCTTCATGGTCTAACTCTCACATCCATACATGACTACTTGAAAAGCCATAGCTTTGACTAGATGGACCTTTGTTGGCAAGGTGATGCCTTTGCTTTTTAATGCGCTGTCTGGATTTGTCATAGCTTACTTTCTTCTAATTTCATGGCTGCAGTCACCATCCACAGTGTTTCAGGAGCCCAAGAAAATAAAGTATGTCACTCTTTCTACTTTTCCCCTATCTATTTGCCTTAAAGTGATGGGACTGGATGTCATGATCTTAGTTTTTTGAATGTTGAGTTTTAAGCCAGGTTTTTCACACTCCTCTTTCACTTCCAAAGAGAGGCTCTTTAGTTCCTCTTCAGTTCAGTTTAGTCACTCAGTCATGTCTGACTCTTTGTAACCCCATGGACTGCAGAATGCCAGACTTCCCTGTCCTTCCCCAATTCCCAGAGCTTGCTCAAACTCATGTCCATTGAGTTGGTGATGCCATCCAAGCATCTCATCCTCTGTCATCCCCTTCTCCTCCTGCCTTCAGTCTTTCCCAGCATCAGGGTCTCTTCCTTTTTTTAAAAAATTTATTTATTTATTTATTTTACTTTTTTTTTTTATTATTACCTTACATTAATATATTGGTTGGTTTTGCCATACATTGACACAAATCCGCCCCGGGTGTACATGTGTTCCCTTTCTTGAACCCCCCTCCCACCTCACTCTTCCCCATATCCTCCCTCCAGGTCATCCCCGTGCACCAGCCCCAAGCATCCTGTATCATGCATCCAACCTGGACTGGTGATTCATTTCACATATGATAATATACATGCCATGCTACAATGCCGTTCTCCCCAATCATCTCACCCTCACCCTCTCCCACAGAGTCCCAAAGACTGTTCTATACACCTATGTCTCTTATGCAGTCTCATATACAGGATTAAGGTTACCATCTTTGTAAATTCCATATATATGCGTTAGTATACTGTATTGATGTTTTACTTTCTGGCTTACTTCACTCTGTATAATAGGCTCCAGTTTCATCCACCTCATTAGAACTGGTTCAAATGCATTCTTTTTAATGGCTGAAAAATACTCCATTGTGTATATGTACCAAAGCTTTCTTATCCATTCATCTGCAGATGGACATCTAGGTTGCTTCCATGTCCTGGCTATTATAAACAGTGCTGCAATGAACATTGGAGTACATGTGTCTCTTTCAATTCTGGTTTCCTCAGTGTGTATGCCCAGGAGTGCGATTGCTGGATCATATGGCAGTTCTATTTCCAGGTTTTTGAGGAATCTCCACACTGTTCTCCATAGTGGCTGTACTAGTTTGCATTCACACCAACAGTGTAAGAGGGTTCCCTTTTCACCACACCCACTCCACCATTTATTGCATGTAGACTTTTGGATAGCAGCCATTCTGACTGGTGTGAAATGGTATCTCATTGTGGTTTTGATTTGCATTTCTCTGATTATGAGGGATGTTGAGCATTTTTTCATGTGTTTGTTAGCAATCTGTATGTCTTCTTTGGAGAAAGGTCTGTTTAGTTCCTTGGCCCATTTTTTGATTGGGTCACTTATTTTTCTGGAATTGAGCTGCAGGAGCTGCTTGTATATTTTTGAGATTAATCCTTTATCAGTTGCTTCATTTGCTATTATTTCCTCCCATTCTGAAGGCTGTCTTTTCACCTTGCTTATAGTTTCCTTTGCTGTGCAGAAGCTTTTGATTTTAATTAGGTCCCATTTGTTTATTTTTGCTTTTATTTCCAATATTTTGGGAGGTGGGTCTTGGAGGATCCTGCTGTGATTTATGTCAGAGAGTGTTTTGCCTACGTTCTCCTCTAGGAGTTTTATAGAATCTGGTCTTATATTTAGCTCTCTAATCCATTTTGAGTTTATTTTGGTGTATGGTGTTAAGAAGGGTTCTAGTTTCATTCTTTTACAAGTGGCTGACCAGTTTTCCCAGCACAACTTGTTAAAGAGACTGTCTTTTCTCCATTTTATATTCTTGCCTCCTTTGTCAAAGATAAGATGTCCATAGGTGGATGGATTATCTCTGGGCTTTCTGTTTTGTTCCATTGATCTATATTTCTGTCTTTATGCCAGTACCATACTGTCTTGATGACTGTGGCTTTGTAGTAGAGCCTGAAGTCCGGCAGGTTAATTCTTCTTCTTCAAGATTGCTTTGGCTATTCGAGGTTTTTTGTATTTCCATACAAATTGTGAGATTATTTGTTCTAGTTCTGTGAAAAATATCGTTGGTAGCTTGATAGGGATTGCATTGAATGTATAAATTACTTTGGGTAGTATACTCATTTTGACAATATTTATTCTTCCAATCCATGAACACGGTATATTTCTCCATCTATTAGTGTCCTTTTTGATTAATTTCACTAGTGTTTTATAGTTTTCTATGTACAAGTCTTTTGTTTCCTTAGGTAGATATATTCCTAAGTATTTAATTCTTTTCGTTGCAACAGTGAATGGAATAGTTTCCTTAATGTCTCTTTCTGTTTTTTCATTATTAGTGTATAGGAATGCAAGGGATTTCTGTGTGTTAATTTTATATCCTGCAACGTTACTGTATTCATTGATTAGCTCTAGTAGTTTTCTGGTAGAGTCTTTAGGGGTTTCTGTGTAGAGGATCATGTCATCAGCGAACCGTGAAAGTTTTACTTCTTCTTTTCCAATTTGTATTCCTTTTATGTCTTTTTCTGCTCTGATTGCTGTAGGCAAAACTTCCAGAACTATGTTGAATAGTAGTGGTGAGAGTGGGCACTCTTGTGTTGTTCCTGACTTTAGGGGAAATGTTTTCAGTTTTTCACCGTTGAGGATAATGTTTGCTGTGGGTTTGTCATATATAGCTTTTATTATGTTGAGATATGTCCCTTCTATTCCCACTTTCTGGAGGGTTTTTTTTATCATAAATGCATGTTGAATTTTGTCGAAGGCTTTCTCTGCATCTATTGAGATAATCAAATGATTTTTATTTTTCAGTTTGTTCATGTGGTGTATTACATTGATTGATTTGCGGATATTGAAGAATCCTTGCATTCCTGGGATAAAGCCCCCTTGGTCATGATGTATGATCTTCTTAATGTGTTGTTGGATTCTGATTGCTAGAATTTTGTTCAGGATTTTTGCATCTATGTTCATCAGTGATATTGGCCTGTAGTTTTCTTTTTTTGTGGGGTCTTAACCAGGTTTTGGGATTAGGGTGATGGTGGCCTCATAAAATGAGTTTGGAAGTTTCCCTTCCTCGGCAATTTTCTGGAAGAGTTTGAGTAGAATAGGTGTTAGCTCTTCTCTAAATTTTTGGTAGAATTCAGCTGTGAAGCCGTCTGGACCTGGGCTTTTGTTTGCTGGAAGATTTCTAATTACTTCCTATAGTTCCATGCTTGTGATGGGTCTGTTCAGATTTTCTATTTCTTCCTGGTTCAGTTTTGGCAAGGTGTACTTTTTTAGGAATTTGTCCATTTCTTCCAAGTTATTCATTTTATTGACATATAATTGCTGATAGTATTCTCTAATAATCCTTTGTATTTCTGTGTTGTCGGTTGTGATCTCTCCATTTTCTTTTCTAATTTTATTGATTTGGTTCTTCTCCCTTTGTTTCTTGATGAGTCTGGCTAGTGGTTTGTCAATTTTATTTACCTTCTCAAAGAACCAGCTTTTGACTTTGTTGATTTTTGCAATGGTCTCTTTTGGTTTTTTTGCATTTATCTCTGCCCTAATTTTTTACGATTTCTTTGCTTCTACTAACCCTGGGGTTCTTAATTTCTTCCTTTTCTAGTTTCTTTAGATGTAGAATCAGGTTATTTAGTTGACTTTCTTCTTGTTTCTTGAGGTGTGCCTGTATTGCTATGAACTTCCCCCTTAGCACTGCTTTTACAGTGTCCCAGAGGTTTTGGGTTGTTGTGTTTTCATTTTCATTCATTTCTGTGCATATTTTGATTTCTTTTTTGATTTCTTCTATGATTTGTTCATTATTCAGTAGCGTGTTGTTCAGCCTCCATATGTTGGCATTTTTAATAGTTTTTCTCCTGTAATTGAGATTTAATTTTACTGCATTGTGGTCAGAAAAGATGCTTGGAATGATTTCAATTTTTTTGAATTTACCAAGGCTAGATTTATGGCCCAGGATGTGATCTATCCTGGAAAAGGTTCTGTGTGCACTTGAGAAAAAGGTGAAACTCATTGTTTTGGGGTGAAATGTCCTATAGAGATCTATTAGGTCTAACTGGTCTATTGTATCATTTAAAGTTTGTGTTTCCTTGTTAATTTTCTGTTTAGTTGATCTATCCATAGATGTAAGTGGGGTATTAAAGTCTCCCACTATTATTGTGTTATTGTTAATTTCCCCTTTCATACTTGTTAGTAATTGTCTTACATATTGCGGTGCTCCTATGTTGGGTTCATAAATATTTACAATTGTTATATCTTCTTCTTGGATTGATCCTTTGATCATTATGTAGTTTCCTTCTTTGTCTCTTTTCACAGTCTTTGTTTTAAAATCTATTTTATCTGATATGAGTATTGCTATTCCTGCTTTCTTTTGGTCTCTATTTGCGTGGAATATCTTTTTCCAGCTCTTCACTTTCAGTCTGTATGTGTCCCTCGATTTGAGGTGGGTCTCTTGTAGACAACATATATGGGGGTCTTGCTTTTGTATCCATTCAGCCAGCCTTTGTCTTTCGGTTGGGGCATTCAGCCCATTTACGTTTAAGGTGATTATTGATAAGTATGATCCTGTTGCCATTTTCTTTATTGTTTTGGGTTCAAGTTTATACACCCTTTCTGTGTTTCCTGTCTAGAGAAGATCCTTTAGTATTTGTTGGAGAGCTGGTTTGGTGAAGCTGAATTCTCTCAGCTTTTGCTTGTTTGTAAAGCTTTTGATTTCTCCCTCATATTTGAATGAGATCCTTGCTGGGTATAGTAATCTGGGCTGTAAGTTACTTTCTTTCATCACTTTAAGTATGTCTTGCCATTCCCTCCTGGCCTGAAGAGTTTCTGCTGAAAGATCAGCTGTTATCCTTATGGGGATCCCCTTGTGTGTTATTTGTTGTTTTTCCCTTGCTGCTTTTAATATTTATTCTTTGTGTTTGATCTTTGTTAATTTGATTAATATGTTTCTTGGAGTATTTCGCCTTGGGTTTATCCTGTTAGGGACTCTGTGTTTCTTGGACTTGGGTGATTATTTCCTTCCCCATTTTAGGGAAATTTTCCACTTTTATCTCCTCAAGTATTCTCTCATGGTCTTTCTTTTTGTCTTCTTCTTCTGGGACTCCTATGATTCGAATGTTGGGGCGTTTAATATTGTCCCATATGTCTCTGATATTGTCCTCATTTCTTTTAATTCATTTTTCTTTTTCTGTCTCTGTTTCATTTATTTCTACAATTCTATCTTCTAGCTCGCTTATCCTGTCTTCTGCCTCCGTTATTCTACTGTTTGTTCCCTCCAGAGTGTTTCTGATCTCATCTATTGCATTATTCATTGTATATTGACTCTTTTTTATTTCCTCTAATTCCTTATTAAACATTTCTTCCATCTTCTCAATCCTTTTCTCCAGTTTATTTATCTGTAACTCCATTTTGCTTTCCAGATTTTGAATCATTTTCACAATTAAAATTCGAAATTCTTTATCGGGTAGGTTCCCTATATCTTACTCTTTTGTTTGTGTTGGTGGGCATTTATCCTGTTCCTTTACTTGCTGGGTATTTCTCTGCCTCTTCATCTTGCTTATATTGCTGTGTTCAGGGTGGCCTTTCCGTCTTCTGGCAGTTTGTGAAGTTCTCTTTATTATGTATTTACCTCGTTGTGTGTGGGGTTGGATCGGTGACTTGTCAAGGTTCCCTGGTTAGGGAAGCTTGTGTTGATATTCTGGTGGGTGGAGCTGGGTTTCTTCTCTCTGGAGTGCAGTGAAGTGTCCCGTAGTGAGTTTGAGATGTCAGTGGGTTTGGAGTGGCTTTGGGCAGCCTGTATATTGAAGCTCAGTGCTATTCTCCTGTGTTGCTGGATAGTTTGCGTAGTTTGTTCTTCACTGAAACTTGTTGACCCTTGGGTGGTGCCTGGTTTCAGTGTATGTATGGAGGCATTTGATGAGTACCTATCAATTAATGTTCTCTGGAACAGGAGATCTCTGGTGTTCTCAGGGTTTGGACTTAAGCCTCTGCCTCTGTTTTTCAGTCTTATTCTTGCAGTAGGTTCAAGGCTTCTCCCTCTGTTACTTCCAAGGCAGTTCCTTCTGTTGTAAAAGCTCTTCTGTTTTCTGGTCTCCTCAGTGTCTAATTCCCGTCCTGACACCAGGATGCGGTGATGGACACTTTTTTTTTTTTTTTCTTGGCTCACCTGTTCAGTCCTGCTGTGGGGAGGGAGGAACGCAGCTAACAAATATCCCTGGCATCTGTGGGGAGTGCTCGCGGTGTCTTGGCTACGCTGAATGCTCCCGCTTGAGGCGTGTGTGTTTTCCCTGTTTATGCTGCTTAGGCTCTAGGTTGCTCTGCTGGGAGCTGTCCACGGCTAGCGCTGGGTTGCCTGCACTTCCCAGGTCTGAGCGGCTCAGGTTCAGGTCCTCGGGTACTCGACAAAGGCGCAGACTTGGCTGGGCCTGAGTTTTTTGTCTTCCTCGGTCCAAGCAGCTCAGGTGACCGGGCATTTGGCGAGTGCAGTCGCTGCAACTTATCGCCTTCCCCGTCCCTGCCACTCGGTTTTCTGGGAGTACAACCAGCACAGTTTCTCAGGCGGATATCGACCGGCCCAAACCCAAGAAGTCCTGGCCAGCAAGGGAGCCTGCCTGCAGCTTGGCACAGGAAGCCTCTCTGGGGACGCGGCTGCCCCCGCCCCGGCGCTGGCTGCCATCCCCGCCCACGTCAGCGGGGCCTGGGGGATGGGCCACCCGCTGCCCGCTTGCAATGCTCAGCGCCCCTTTCTGTGGGCGGATCTGGCGGAGTCCTGGGTTGGGGCTTTCCTGTCCTTTTCGCCTTTTAGCTGCATCTTCTGCTTTGGTATCTTAAGTTGGCCCCCTCAGTTTGCCCTGGGGCGTTCAAGCCTGGTTCTCCCTCTAAGCGCCGCTGCCCACGCCTCCCTGCCCAGCCCCCGCCTGCAGGTGGGGGGCGCAGGCATCTGTGCAGCTTCTCCACTGAGAGTTTCCTCTGGGCACTTAGTCTGTGAGTTTTAATTATTTATGTCTTTTGTCTCCCAGTTATGTGGCCCTCTGAGGTTCCATTCGCCAGTGTTTCCAGGTGTTTGGAAACTTCTCTTTTTTTTTAAGCCTCCCTTCTGGGGACGGAGCTCCGTCCCTCCCTCTTTTGTCTCTCTTGTTATCTTTTATACTATTTCCTACCTCCTTTCGAGGACTATGGGCTGCTTTTCTGAGTGCCTGATGTCCTCTGCGGGATTCAGAAGTTGTTTTGTGGGATTTACTCAGCGTTCAAATGTTCTTTTGCTGATTTTGTGAGGGAGAAAGTGGTTGCCCCGTCCTATTCCTCCGCCATCTTCCCATCCATCCTCCAGGGTCTCTTCCAATGAATCAGTTTGTTTCATCAAGTGACCAAAGTATTGGAGCTTTAGCTTCAGCATCAGTTCTTCCAATGAATATTCAGGACTGATTTCCTTTAGGATGGACTGGTTGGATCTCCTTACATTCCAAGGGACTCTCAAGAGTCTTCTCCAACACCACAGTTCAAAAGCATCAATTCTTGGCTCTCAGCTTTCTTTATAGTCCAACTCTCACATCCATACGTGACTACTGGAAAAGCCACAGCTTTGATTAGACAGACCTTTGTCAGCAAAGTAATGTCTCTGCTTTTTAATATGCTAAGTTAGTCATAGCTTTTCTTCCAAGGAGCAAGCATCTTTTAATTTCATGGCTGCAGTCACCACCTGCAGTGATTTTGAAGCCCCCCAAAATAAAAATCTATCACTGTTTCCATTATTTCTCCATCTATTTACCATGGAGTGATGGGACCGGATGCCATGATCTTAGTTTTTTGAATGTTGAGTTTTAAGCCAACATTTTTTTTTTATAAAAGCAGTATTTGATTTTATTTCATTAATTTTTTGGACCAAATCAGTCTTTTTTTTTTTCTTTCTTCTTTTTTTAAAATTTATTTATTTTAATTGGAGGCTAATTACTTTACATTTTTGTATTGGTTTTGCCATATATTGACATGAATCTGCCCCGGGTGTACATGTGTTCCCCATCTTGAACCCCCCTCCCACCTCCCTCCTCATCCCATCCCTCTGGTTCATCCCAGTACACCAGCCCTGAGCATCCTGTATCATGCATCGAACTTGGACCAGCGTAAGCCAACATTTTTACTCTCCTCTTTCACGTTCATCAGAAGGTTCTTTAGTTCCTCTTTGCTTTCTGCCATTAGGTGGTGTCATCTCCATATCTGGATAAGGAAATGGCAACCCACTCCAGTACTCTTGCCTGGAAAATCCCATGGACGGAGGAGCCTGGTAGGCTACAGTCCATGGGGTCGCGAAGAGTCGGACACAACTGAGCGATTTCATTTTCACTTTTCAATTTCATGCATTAGAGAAGGAAATGGCAACCCACTCCAGTATTCTTGCCTGGAGAATCCCACTGACGGGGGAGACTGGTGGGCTGCTGTCTGTGGAGTCGCACAGAGTCGGACACGACTGAAACGACTTAGCAGCAGCAGCATCTCTATATCTGAGATTGTTGATTATTCTCCCAACAATCTTGATTTCAGCTTGTGCTTCATCCAGCCTCGCATTTTTCATGTTGTACTTTGCATGTAATTTAAATAAGCAGGATGAAAATATACATCCTTGACATATTCCTTTCCTAATTTTGAACCAGTCTACACAGGGAGGCCTGGCGTGCTGTGATTCATGGGGTCGCGGAGAGTCGGACACGACTGAGCGACTGAACTGACTGACTGACTGACTGATTGTTCCATATCTGGTTCTAACTGTTGCTTCTTGACCTGCATACAGATTTCTCAGGATGCAGTTCAGGTGGTCTGGTGTTCCCGTCTCTTTAAGAATTTTCCACAGTTTGGTGTGATCCACACAGTCAAAAGCTTTGGTGTAGTCAATAAAGCAAAAGGAGATGTTTTTCTGGAACTCTCTTGCTTTTTTGATGATCCAGCTGATATTGGCAGTTTGGTCTCTTGTTCTTCTGCCTTTATGAAATCCAACTTTTACACCTGGAATTTATTGGTTCTTGTACTGCTGAAGCCTAGCTTGAAGGATTTTGAGTATTACTTTGCTAGCATGTCAAATGAGTGCAATTCTATGATAGTTTGAACATTCTTTGGCATTACCTTTCTTTGGGATTGGAGGCAAAACTGACCTTTTCCAGAACTGTGACCACTGCTGAGTTTCCAAATTTGCTAACATGTCGAGTGTGGCATTTTAACAAAATCATCTTTTAAGATTTGAAGTAGATCAGCTAATTCCAGCTGAGTACTTTGAAATCCTAAAACATAAGTAACTGTCTCCATGAATTCTGTATTTCTTACTGCATGGTAGAATATTATATTCACTTTGGCCAACAGATTGTTTGTAAGAAATTATTGGAAAATGGGAGTTTGATGAGGGAAAGTTTACCTGGGAGATGAAAGCCTTGGCAGATGTAGAGGATAGTTCAAAAACTCTATCCAAGAGATGGATTAAAAAAAAAAAGAAAAGGTAGCATGAAAACTCTTCCTAAATACTTGAAGAGCTAAACCAGTATGTGAATTTAGGATATTATGTGTAGCTGTAATATGAAAAAACTAGCAAATTTATCCAGAGACAATTTGGAGTTCCAAAAGAAATACACTGATCACAAAAATCATATGAAAGTGAACGTGGAGTCTAGATTACCAAATGTTAGAAAGCACTTAAAGCCTAGAGAATTTCCACATGGGTCTCAGTATATGTTAGTTATTATTATGACCTTACCCCTAATCTCTGCAATACCCCCTAGAGAAGTTAATATTATCAGATGTGGAAACTGAGATTCGAAAAGATTAAGTAAATTTTTTCTGGGCTATACACCCAATAAAGTAGGGAAATAAGAAATCATGCCCAGGGCTGACGAATTAGAATAACCTGTGATCTTTCTGCTCTGATATTTGGCCTCTATTGCACCATAAAGATGATTAAATGCCTTAAAAAATGGCAGCCAACTTTGTGGAATACAGAAGCCAAATTATCTAAATTAAATATTTATTAAGTTCCACGCACTCACAGTACATGATGTGTATATGAAGATGCAGAATGTAAAATGCAGGTTTTTTCCTCTTGGGAGTTTGTATCTCTATCTAATGCACAGGGGAGCATTTTACCTAAATGACAGGGAAAGTACAGGTGGAAACAAAAATAATAGTAATACCTTAAGTGATTGCTAACTACTAATCTTGTCTGATATGGTAACCCAGGAAGAAATTGCTCTCAGGAAGAGTGAATTCTGGAGCTGTAACCCAGAAGTTGTAATTTACCTGGAAAGCTTCATGATAAACTCTTCATGGTGGAGCCTGGAAGACAAGCAAACAACTGATTAAATGTGTGAAAAGTACACTCTAAAGTGTTAGACAGTTTTTATTGCCAATTTTCTCAGTATTCAGTCTGTAGGTAATTATAAAGCTCAGTAAGAGTGAACTTTGACCTCTTGTTAAATCAGAAGCCTTAACAAAACAAGTTAAAGGAATTCTCTGATAGTCTTTGAAGATGCGGAACTCATTCTTCTCTTTCTTAGATGAGATGTTTTCATTTGCTTTGATAAACCTTTAAAATATAAACCAATCACTCAAGCATGTTTTCTTTGAGATTTCAAAAGATCTAACCCAGCCTTAAAATTAACCTTCCTTTTTTTTTCTTTTTATATAGAGCCAAGTATATTTTTGTGATATTATTCTCGTTAAAAATGCTTAATTCAAGGAAAATAAAATCACTTAACCGCAACTGTTTGTATTTCTTTTTTGCTTGCAAGTCAGTCAGTCTGATGGATTCCATAAACATGACAACTTAGTCATTATAATCTTCCTGGTTTTGACCATTTAGAACAAAAAAAATTAATTAAACACAGAGACCTATAAACAGTTCTGAATAGCCAAGAATCAAAAGTAAGTTTCAAATTACAGGATGTTCACAACCTTTACTCTCTGAATAATGGGAAGGGGACTCTCCATAAATCACAAAACTAAATTACAAACCAAAGGGTGCTGAATCTCTAATTATAGATAATTTTGCACCCTACACTGAAAGAGAGGCAATATTTAGTGACTAAAATCAATTAAAGTCAATCAATTAATTTTAGCTTATATAGGAGCAGAATGGGCAGAATTTTCAGATTTAGTTGAAATTACTGATAAATATTCATACCATATTATCTGAGATCAATCAAACCTTTATTCTCATTTGCATTCTTGAAAGGCAAACTGATGGCGTTTGTTGTACATTCATTGTGCTTCTTTACCTTATACCTCACCCCACTACTAGATGACTCTTCTGGAAATCAAATGCAATTTCTTAAGCACTGTTTCTAATATGTTCAGGTTTCTTGATCTTCCTCCAACAAATTCTTTCAAGCAGTCTCTCCCCCACCTTTTGTTTTTGGTTTCCTTGTCACGACATTTTCTCCAGACTGTCCATCCTGGGTGTTCATTGGAAGGACTGATGCTAAAGCTGAAACTGCAATACTTTGGCCACCTCATGCGACGAGTTGACTCACTGGAAAAGACTCTGATGCTGGGAAAGGTTGGGGGCGGGAGGAGAAGGGGACGACGGAGAATGAGATGGCTGGATGGCATCACCGACTCTGTGGACATGAGTTTGAGTGAAGTCCGGGAGTTGGTGATGGACAGGGAGGCCTGGCGTGCTGTGATTCATGGGGTCGCGGAGAGTCGGACACGACTGAGCAACTGAAGTGAACTGAACTGTCCATATTGCAACAGCCTTATGTTATAGATGTTATGAGTCACATTTTGGGGGGAAAAGATAGAGAAGTAGGTGAATTGCCCAAGGTGACATAGCTATTCAATTGAAGAGTTTGGGGTTAAACACAGGGTGACATAAATCTAAAGCCCATCAATAAATGCTACACTTGGTGCCCCCACTTGGCAGCCTCCACACACGTGCCCTTCCTTTTCTGCCTTTCTAACTGCCTTTGTTTGCAATTGTTTCCTTGTTTCATCTCCTAAATGTGGAGATTAAATTACACCCTTGACCTCTTTCTTAACACTTTCTCCTGTGTGGAACTCAGCTACCTTCAAGTCATCAAAAGGAATCCTCCTCCACAGCTTAACTGTCACATTCCAAAGGGCTACAATGTATTTCTACTTGGACATTTTGCAGTACATGACAGCCTGCTTCCCTCCTGTTACCTGGATCCTGAGTGCTTCCTTTCCTCCATATTGGAATCACCTTGACCTGACACAAATCATCTCCCTTCATGTCTTTTAGTCCCCTCAAAGTAACACCAGTACAAATACCATGTAGCAGAATGTTAACTACAGTTTTGATCATAAAGGCTGAGACCTAAATAACAAAGTGAGGGCCAAAAACCAAAATTAAATAGAGATCCCATTTTTCTGACAATCCTTTGACTATTGCTTGCCATAGAGTCAGAGGCAGATTCTTTGTTAAGCCAGTAAAGCTTAAGCTGTACTTATCTGACTGTGTTTCCCTCTTTCAAGGTCTCAGAAAGAGCCCTAGCAATGTGCTTACTTGGTCATATATTTTTGTAAAGTGAGCAATAATTATGTATTCTGGTAATCCCTTTTTCTTCTGAAGGGGCTGTCAATATTATAAAGACATCTCATCCTCAGATTCACTCTTACAGAGTCCATTCTCCCCAGGAAAGATATCTCCTGCTCTAAAGTCCTAACATCATACTTCTGTTCCTTCTAGATCCTTCTTTTTCCTGAGACCCTTATCTCCTCTTCAGTTTAAAACTTTAAATTCTTCTCTCTATCCCCCCACCACCCCTACTTTCCTCTCCCCCATACTTTGGAAGATGGAGTAGCACTTTTGTACCCAAAGTGATCATCAGGACATTTTCCTAAAGCAAAATTTTTTTCCACTGTTATTACATATCCCACTGTCCTGTTATATAAAAACTATTTCAATTATTTGGGACTGCCTTTTAAAATTTCCTAACACATCAGCTTCCCTGGTGGCTCAGTGGTAAAGAACCTGCCCCCTTATGCAGGAGACACAGTTTTGATCCCTGGGTTGGGAAGATCCCTCTGGAGAAGGGAATGGCTACCCGCTCCAGTATTCTTGCCTGGAGAATTCCATGGACAGAGGAGCCTGGCGGGCTACAGTCCATGGGGTCACAAAGAGTCAGACCCAACTGAGTGACTGACACTTTCATTACTTTTTTCCCAATACATCAGCTGGTCATGATTGAAAATGTACCATATGCCAAACATTGTGCTAATTGCTTAACATTTGTTATCTCAATTTAATCAAAAAAACAATACTCTGAGGTATATGTAGCTATTTCCATGATCATTTTAAAACCCATGCTTAGTGAGGTTAACCAGTGCATCCAAGGTCACATAGTAGGCATATGGTTGGCTTTCTATTTCATTAGTTACACCTGGCACCAGACATGCACTCATTACCCCTGCTCTATTTTACCATCTGGGTATCACTCTTTTGTGAAGTTCTCCTTGATTTGTCCAGCCAGGAGAATTCTTGTCTTCCTCTCAACAACCATGATTGTGCCAATTTCATTTTACTTCTCTAAGATTACCTTGTACTGTAATTAGTCTTAAAACAAAAAAAGTGACCTTAAACTCATGCAGTTTCAGTGCTTCGTGGGAATCAATCCTGTAGTTTATGGATTGCTTTTTGCTTTTACAACTAAAAAACAATTTCTGTTATATCTAGATAAAGGAGATTACTATTATTAAATTCATAAGTAGTTTACGTTTAAAAAGTATATTGAATTTAGAAAGATGATAACGATAACCCTGTATACGAGACAGCAAAAGAGACACAGATGTATAGAACAGTCTTTTGGACTCTGTGGGAGAGGGCGAGGGTGGTATGATTTGGAAGAATGGCATTGAAACATGTATATTATCATATGTGAAATGAATCGCCAGTCCAGGTTCAATGCATGATACAGGATGCTCGGGGCTGGTGTACTGGGATGAACCAGAGGGATGGGATGGGAAGGGAGGTGGGAAGGGGGGTTCAAGATGGGGAACACATGTACACCTGGGGCGGATTCATGTCAATGTATGGTAAAGCCAATACAATATTGTAAAGTAATTAGCCTCCAATTAAAATAAATAAATTTTTTAAAAAGTGAAATTAAAAGTATATTGAAATAAGACTTTAAGTGAAGCATTACTTATATGGCTTATGTCCCTCAAGTGATGAACCTTGGCTGCACTATGGAAAATGTATATTTGTCTTATTCTTGAAAATGCAGTGTGTCATCTTCCCTAATGGGTGATGTTGACTGTAACAAGGAGGGAGATCTGTTAAAACAAAAACATGTGTTCTTAGTTGACAGGGGAACAAGAATAAGCCTAACTGATGACCTACTAATAATAGAAGTAGAAGGGGAAATATTAGAAATCAGTGATATTTTCTTGGGCTCCAAAATCACTGTGGATGGTGACTGCAGCCATGAAATTAAAAGGCTCTTGCTTCTTGGAGGGAGAGGTATGACACACCCAGACAGTATTAAAAACCAAAGATATCACTTTGCCGACAAAGGACTGTATAGTCAAAGCTGTGGTTTTTCCAGTAGTCATGTATCGATGTGAGAGCTGGACCATAAAAAGTCTGAGCACCAAAAAATCGATGCTTTTGAACTGTGGTGTTGGAGAAGACTCTTGAGAGTCCCTTGGACTGTAAAGAGATCAAACCAGTCAATCCTAAAGGAAATCAACTCTGAGTATTCACTGGAGAACTGATGCTGAAGCTGCAATACTTTGGCCACCAAATGCGAAGAACTGACTCATTGGAAAAGACCTTGATTATGGGAAAGGTTAAAGGCAAAAGGAGAAGAGGGAAGCAGAAGAGGAGATGGTTAGAGAGCATCACCAACTCAATGGACATAGGTTTGAGCAAACTCCAGGAGACAGTGAAGGACAGGGAAGCCTGAAGTGCTGCAGTCCATAGGGCCGAAAAGAGCTGGACATGACTTAGACACTGAAGAACAACGATAGCAGCAACAGTAATAGCTCTCTCCTGATTCTGATGGATTTGGCTACTGCCATTTGTGCAAAAGGATAAATCAGTACTTACAGATTGGATTGAGGTGAGTACGTTTTACACTCTGAGTTACAAGTTGAGTGACTCAACAAGGGGAGTATGAAGAGAGGGAAGCAGGGATATTTTCTCAAATGTAATGGGTAAAAGAATCAAGTGAGACTGAAAGTGGACACCAATCAGCTGAGCAACAGGCAGGGTGTGTAGTGAATTGGAGCCAGTTGGCAATTTCCAGAAAAATTTCTGTGCAAATCTGTGCACAGTTTCAATGGGGAGGACTTCGACAGACATTCTGGTGAAGAAGTTTTGGCTTGCTTTGGTTGTTACAAAGAAAATCAAGAATGAGTCCTTAAAATGAACCTTAATGGATGTACTTTTTTAGCTAGCATTGCTTAGAACTAGAGCTTCTTTGGACTTGTAAAGACTGTCTGGAGCGTACTTTTTCATCTTTCTCTTTGAGTTTAAATGCCATAAAAGGAGTTTTTTGGAGTCAGATGGTTCGTTTTTCACTGAACTGAGAGGAATGAGCACAAACTCAGTTTCCAAAATGTAGGCAGACCAACATCATGGTCAGAAGTATGAGTCTGGGAGTCCGGATGCTAGAGTTCACTCTTCCAGTCCAGTGCTTAAGGCTGTGTGGTACTCGAGTGAGCAGTAGCATCTTTCTTAATCTCAGCTTCCTCCTTTGTGAGAAACAATTAACCAAATACCCCTTATGGTGGTTATGAGTTCTGAGTGAGCTAATTCAAGTGAAACACTTAGCACAATGCCTGGCACAACCAAGTGCTAAATAAATATTAAATAGTACTGTGAAAATCAGTATTATTTATGAAGTCATAGAGACAGAAACTTGATTAGATGCTACCAGGGAGTGAGGGGAGGGGGAAATAGGGAGTTATTCCATAAAGAGTGCAGAGTTTCTGTTTGGGATGATGAATCATTCTGGAAATAGATAGTGGTGATGATTGTACAACATTGTGGACTTAATTCATGTCACTGAATTGTAGATTTTTAAATGGCTAGAGTTTTTTTTTTTTAATTGTGTCATTTAGCATTTAGAAAATAAAAGAAACAGAAAGAAAGATTATAAATGATGACTATCACTTAGATTCTTTTCTTTTGGTTCTGCCTGATGCCAGGAAACACACAGATTACATAATTTCAGATCCAACACACTGACTGCTTTCATTGCTTCCTTCTCTGTCCTCTGAACCGCAAGGGAAGATCCCCAAGGTAAGGTGTCCTCTAAGATGCCCCCTTAGTGGGCTCGGAGTTCACCTTGGCAGTCTTGGAGTCTCGGGCACCGGGTCAGGAGAGAAATACTTGCATTAACAGATCCCCACAACTTCAGCAGTGCAGCATAGCTTGGGAGCTTTTTTCTGGTGCTTCACAAGGAAGGGCGAGGCTTGATGAAACTAATTCAGTCGTGGTGCTTATCGGTCATCACCAGATGTGCCAGCTAATTTCCTTTACACTCCATCTAGGTCAAACATATGGATTCTATCTCCTACACCATCATAAGAACCCTTCATCGTTTTAGATACAGAAGATTTTATTAATTTAGCGGTAGACAGGTGACCACCAAGAGGACTCTTTATGTGGTCCATAAAAACCAGGATGCTCTAGACCCAGAGAGGACATTTTTCTCTGAGGTTTCTTCCACAACTTAATGGATTTTAGAGAATCTAGAGTTATTAAATAACCACCTCTCTTTTGTTACATTGAAACTACTTGAAATCTGAACCTTACTTGACACATGAGGTTAGATTGCATGACCTCAGAAGTTCTTTTTGATTCTTATTCTATGACTCGAATCCACCCAGGATAACTAGTCTTGAAAAGAAAAGTGATATCATTTCAAATAATTTCCTTTACTGAGCTATGCAAATGTATATAAAATAATGCATGTGGTAATTTTGTAACGTAACATGCACTTAATGAGATTACATGATTATTAGACTTGTTATTTTTAAGCTACTATTGTTCACCAGTAATGATTATGAAAATTACATTAGTTTTACTTCATTCTGATTGTGGTAACTGTATATATAACTTTAAAATGCTTAAGTCGATACATCACTCAACAACTAGTGTTTTAGATTAGACCTAGTTGTTAATTTGTGTAGAATGTGAGGTGGATATGTTTTTAGTTCCTTAACTCATGTATACTGAGCTCCGGCTTTGTGCAGGGCACTGGTCTAGGTACTGGGACTATGGTGGGGAAAGAGATTGGGTAACATCCTTGTTCTCATAAAGCCTATTTCAACCTCCTCAAAAATAACCCTATATCTAAATAATTTAGATGCTAACACACTGTAGAACAGAATGGGGGAAGTTGGCTACATCAATGTGTCTATTATTATACATGACATAGAAAGCCTGTGAAATAATTTTCATTATCCCTACTTTAGAAGAGAATAAATTGCTTTAAGATACTTGCAAGACCAGTTAAAGTGTAGATCTTCTTATGAGACTCCTTGGTAAAATTTATGTAATTATTTTAGGTATCTTCACAAAATGGGGAAGAAATTAGAGAATTAGATGGATACATAGGTAATCCTATTTTGAGGGAGCCTATGGAGAAGGAAATGGCAACCCACTCCAGTTTTCTTGTCTGGAGAATCCCAGGGATGGGGGAGCCTGGTGGGCTGCCGTCTATGGGATCGCACAGAGTCGGACACGACTGAAGCAACTTAGCAGCAGCAGCATGAGAATGATAATTCATTATAGAAGTTAACAGCAACAAAAGAAATACTTGTTTTAAGAAATCTTCTATATGTGACATATAAATAACTGTGTCTGTATATCTATCTGAGTTCGTTCAATCGCTCAGAGGTGTCCGACTCTTTGCAACCCCATGAATCACAGCACGCCAGGCCTCCCTGCCCATCACCAACTCCCGGAGTTCACTCAAACTCATGTCCATCAAGTCGATGATGCCATCCAGCCATCTCATTCTCTGTCGTCCCCTTCTCCTCCCACCCCTAATCCCTCCTAGCATCAGAGTCTTTTCCAGTGAGTCAACTCTTCGCATGAGGTGGCCAAAGTATTGCAGTTTCAGCTTTAGCATCAGTTTTTCCAATGAACACCCAGGATTGATCTCCTTTAGGATGGACTGGTTGGATCTCCTTGCAGTCCAAGGGACTCTCAAGAGTCTTCTCCAGCACCACAGTTCAAAAGCATCAATTCTTTGGCGCTCAGCTTTCTTCACAGTCCAACACTCACATCCATACACGACCACTGGAAAAACCATAGCCTTGCCTAGACAGACCTTTGTTGGCAAAGTAATATCTCTGCTTTTTAATATGCTGTCTAAGCTGGTCATAACGTTCCTTCCAAGGAGTAAGCGTCTTTTAATTTCATGGCTGCAGTTAACATCTACAGTGATTTTGGAGCCCCCCAAAATAAAGTCTGACACTGTTTCCACTGTTTCCCCATCTATTTCCCATGAAGTGATGGGACCAGATGCCATGATCTTCGTTTTCTGAATGTTGAGCCAACTTTTTCACTCTCCTCTTTCACTTTCCTCAAGAAGTTTTTTAGTTCCTCTTTACTTTCTGCCATAAGGGTGGTGTCATCTGCATATCTGAGGTTATCGATATTTCTCCTGGCAGTCTTGATTCCAGCTTGTGCTTCCTCCAGCCCAGCATTCCTCATGATGTACTCTGCGTATAAGTTAAATAAGCAGAGTGACAGTATACAGCCTTGACATACTCCTTTCCCGATTTGGAACCAGTCTGTTGTTCCGTGTCCAGTTCTAATTGTTGCTTCCTGACTGGCATATAGGTTTCTCAAGAGGCAGGTCAGGTGGTCTGGTATCCCCATCTCTTTCAGAATCTTCCACAGTTTGTTTAGATCCACACAGTCAAAGGATTAGTCAATAAAGGAGAAATAGATGTTTTTCTGGAACTCTCTTTGCTTTTTCAGTGCTCCAGCGGATATTGGCAATTCGATCTCTGGTTCTCCTGCCTTTTCTAAAACCAGCTTGAACATCTGGAAGTTCACGGCTCACATACTATTGAAGCCTGGCTTGGAGAATTTTGAGCATGACTTTTCTAGTGTGTGATATGAGTGAAATTGTGCAGTTGTTTGAGCGTTCTTTGGCATTGCCTTTGTTTGGGATTGGAATGAAGACTGATCTTTTCCAGTCCTGTGGCCACTGCTGAGTTTTCCAAATTTGCTGGCATATTGAGTGCAGCACTTTCACAGCATCATCTTTCAGGATTTGAAATAGCACAGTTGGAATTCCATCACCTCCACTAGCTCTGTTTGCAGTGATGCTTTCTAAGGCCCACTTGACTTCACATTCCAGGATAGCTGGCTCTAGGTGAGTGATCACACCATCATGTTTATCCGGGTCATGAAGCTCTTTTTTGTACAGTTCTCCTGTGTATTCTTGCCACCTGTCAACATCTGCTTCTGTTAGGTCCATACCATTTCTGTCCTTTATTGAGCCCATCTCTGCATGAAATGTTCCTTTGGAATCTCTAATTTTCTTGAAGAGATCTCTAGTCTTTCCTATTCTGTTGTTTTCCTCTATTTCCTTGCATTGATCGCTGAGGAAGGCTTTCTTATCTCTCCTTGCTATTCTTTGGAACTCTGCATTCAGATGCTTGTGTCTTTCCTGTTCTCCTTTGCTCTCTCTGTAGTCCCCCTTCAAAGTCTATTGCTTCTACCCCACTCACTGCAGTAGCAGTTTCAGTCAGAGGTGATTTTGTCCCCCGCAGTACCAATGGCAACATTGGGGATGCCACAGTACAATGGCAATGTTTTGGGGAGTCACCCCACTGTGGGGTGGTGGGGATGCTACTGGTATCAATTAGCTAAAAGCCAAGGGTGCTACTGTCATGCGATACTGCACAGGATAGAGCCCCATAAGAAAGCAGGACTGAACTCAAGGTTTAAAACCCTACATTAGAGGTAACAACTCTTAGCTGTTTGATGTGTTTTTACACACCTGAACATACACACTCCCTTGGTGTGCAAATGGGATAATATACTTATTATCTTGTGGTTTATTTTTACTTACTAAAAGTTGTAGTTCTTTCAGTCAGTTCTGTCTCATTCTGGAGAACTGCATAGCATTCTCTATGTATGTGTAAATGTATCAGAATTTATTTAACTTTTTCTATGAGTCAATGTTTAAGTTGTTCTCAGTTTTTTGCCCCTATTTCAAGTAGTTGCAGTGAACATCCTCATATGCACATTTTTTGTACAAAGCGTACAACATTTTTCTAGGACTATTTCCTAGATGTGAGATTGCAAAGTCAAATTGTATCAACATTTAAAAACTTGGTAGATATCACCAACCCCTCCAGAAAGGATATGCCCAAGTAATAATTCCAACTAATTGTCTGTGAGAATGACAGGGATATTTTCAGTTTCACAAGTGTGCTTTACTAAAAAGGAATATAACATAAGCAAATAAAACGGTACTTGATTTCAAGAATGTGTAAACAGACAAAGCCTCAAAAGCTCATTAAGCTGTATCAAAGAATATAATAATGGTCACTGGAAAGTATTTCGTGATTATCATAGAAATCACTCTGTTATACAAGCAATAACATTGAGAGGACTAAACCCCATAGCAAGTGTATCCACTGTCTAGATTGTGCTGGAAAATTTACCAGAAAGCTAATGGTTTATGGCTGCCTTGTTAATATGATCCACTATGTCATCTGCCTTCACCTAACTGCCTGATAGCAGGAGGAACAGCTATTGTCCACAGGATTTATAGCTACTTGGCTTCTCAGAAAGGCAGAAGAAAAATAAACCAGAGAATAAGTCGCCCACTGAGTTCATTAGAAAAGGAATCATGAATAAATGAATTCTAAGAATGAGATATTGTTAGCTAGAAATGGAATAGGTAAAATCTGAATTAAATAATCATTTCTACTAGTCTTTCCCAAACAAAACAACTGTATTAATAAGGCCCAAATATGTAATATAGAAATAATACCCAGTCCTCTAATTTTCATATGAAACTGAAAGAACTGGTTATAGAGCTTGATAGATTTGTTGGCTGAAAGGGTGTTGTATAACATGAGATCCAGAATTGAGTGCCTGGTTTGTCAGCAAATCTTAGGGAAATCTCTGTCATTTGCATGACATTTCTTGCACGTTGCTCTGTCGTTGGGGTATTTGTCCTATGATCATCTGTGAATGGTCATTGTCCTAGGGTCACTCTGGTCATCTGTGAATAGGATCTGAGGTGACAGTGTTAGAAAAGATAGAAGCTTCCTCTCCTCATGGAGCTTACATGTTCAGAGGGAAAACGCACATTTAAAGGTCGATTATATAGCTATTTAGGTCAAGTACTCTTGCCCGGAAAATCCAAAGGATGCAGGAGCCTGGTAGACTACAGTCCATGGGGTCACAAAGAGTCAGACATGACTGAATGGCTTCACTTTCACTTTTCACTTTCATACACTGGAGAAGGAAATGGCAACCCACTCCAGTGTTCTTGCCTGGAGAATCCCAGGGACGGGGGAGCCTGGTGGGCTGCCGTCTATGGGGTCACACAGAGTCGGACATGACTGAAGTGACTTAGCAGCAGCAGTAGTGATAAAAGTTGAAGATATAATGACAAGATGTAACAGGGCACCTGACTGAGTCTAGAGAGTGAGTAGGGAGGCCTCCTTCAAGATGTGACATCTGAGTCAAAACAGGGGGACCACCTGACTTGTACCTTTGAAAACTTAACAACAGTTTGTATCACACTTAGGGTACATGTCAGATATTTCCTAGTGTTTTCACCCATTTCAAACACTAAACTCTCCTATAGAATAAAAGCTTCCTAAAGGAAACTAATAATATTAGAAATCTTTGTCTTTTCCTTAACAATTAACACAGCTCATGACACATTGTAAAGCCTAATCAGTAGTTTCATTCACTTATTCATTTGTTTTACTCAGTCAGCAACGCCTAAGACGTGACCATTACTATTCTAGGTCTCCAGGAGACAGTGATGACCACGATGACAAGGTCATGCTCTCAGTAGGTTTCCATTTTGGTGAGGGATCCTTGCAAACAAACACTTCCCTGGTGGCTCAGATGGTGAAGAATTTGCCTGCAATGCAGGAGACCTGGGTTCAATCCCTGGGTTGGGAAAATCCCCTGGAGAAGGGAATGGCTACCCATTCCAGTATTCTTGCCTGGAGAATTCCATGAACAAAGGAGCCTGGCAGGCTCCTTGGGGAACCTGCATCCATGGGGTTGCAGAGAGTCTGACACAACTGAGTGACTAACATTTTCACTTTCTATACAAACTTAATAAGTAAATGATAAGTGATATGATGTACTATAAAGGAAATAAATAGACTAACGTGGGAGAGCATGAATATTAATGGTTAGAGAAATACTTTTTAAAGAAATGGGATTTAAGTTTGGAATTTATGGCATCAAACTGTACAACTCCTCTCCTGCCACCCCCAGGCTTCCCATTGTTCGTCTCTTCTTGTTCATTGACGACTCCTACGTCTGGATGATTATATTCTTCCCCCACGCCCTCCTTGGCTCTCAGTATGCATTGGATGACCCAACCAGAACCCTTTCAGCTCTTTATCTTCTCCTCTCCTCTGTAACCCATGACCTATGGCCATGACCTTGACCGTGTCCTTGTCCTCACTTACATCACCCTCAGAATCTCGCTTTCAGGCATCTTTCTCTTTGGCTGCCATCTTCGTCCTTCCATCTCACATACGATAATACTTTTACTCCTTTAATTGTTTCCCTTTATTGAGAACATTAATCCTTTTAGCTAAATAGCTTTCTAATACTCAGCTTGATTCTGTGGTTCATCAATCTAAACACACCTTTATGAGTATTAGCTCTTACTTAGTCTTTCCCTCTCTATATCGTCTTGTCCAGAAAACCACAGTCCTTGTCAGATACAGTGCTTGGCTTCCTCCACTCTGCTCCAGAGCAGCTATCGGTGGAAAAGCACGCTGTACTGACTGAACACCCTGAGTTCAAGAATGCAAATGACCAAAGGGGTGCTGAGCTACCGTTCCCTAGAATGTTCCTTTCCCACTCTCCAGAATAACTGCTTCATGTCCATTTCTGTCTCATCAAGCTTTTAACATTTCTGTCTATCAAATTAACCCCTCACAACCTTCACCCACCCCCTTCTACTGATGACCCTCCCTTTAATTTCTTTGATACCCGAATGAAAGAGAGGAATTACCCTTGAAAAGATTTGGGAAAAATGGAAGCATACAATTATTATGTGACTCTTTCTTCATATGTTTTCTCAAAAGTGGCTGCTTTAGCCAGTGGCTCAGTTGGTAAAGAATCTGCCTACAGTGCGGGAGACCTTGGTTTGATTCCTGGGTTGGAGAATGAAATGGCAAATCACTCCATTACTCTTGCCTGGAGAATTCCATGGACAGAGGAGCCGGGCAGGCTGCAGTCCATGGGATCACAGAGAGTTGAACAAAACTGTGCAACTAACATTTAGCATTGTGTTTATGTAGCATGAGCTTAAAATTTTTGTTGAATTGACTTTTTAAATTTCCAGCCTAATTTGATCTTTTTTCAGTATTTACATGTTTAGGTCCATGTTTGACCTTGCTTCTTCTTTAGTCCACATTCAGAACTTGCAACATATTTCTAAGAGATCTATATTCAAGTTAAATTATATTTTCAATCATATGTTTTCAACTGAGTTTTATTACCTTATTACAGTCTCACAAGGAAAATGACTCTAGGCCATTTAGAAATCCTGTCACTTCAAAGAGAATTCTAAGATTTTTTGTGTTTTTTTCTTTTTTTGAATGTGTATTTTATTATTCAACCAGTCTATAAAAAGACATTTACTGGAACTTCCCTGGTGGTCCAGTGGCTAAGACTTTAGGCTCCCAATGCAAGGGGTCCAAGTTCGATCCCTGGTCAGGGAGCTAGCTCCCACATGCCACAACTAAGACCTGGTGCAGTCAAATGAATTTAAAAAAAAGACATGAGGTTAAAACGGGCCAACTAAAGGTTTTACACATGCTTTTTTTAAGTATTAAAAGTTAGTTTATAGCTAAGATTCATTCCACAGGAATATCTCCTTCAATCTGTGATTTGATTGTCAGTGTTTAGGCAACTATGAAGACCTTGTTCCAGATATTTAGAAGAGTGTTTTACAGCAAGATCTTTGATGAGCAGATAACTTCTCAGTTATGACTCAAATTATAACCCTTCATTAATTTATTCCACCTTCAATATATAAAGTGGGCAATGCAGATTGTAAACTGAGATTGCCTTTTTGCTTTTAAATTAAATTTCCATGAGATAAAGAGTTCTAATTGCTTTCCTTCTAATTAAAACTTACATGCACAAGAGTAGTTGTCCATTAGTGATACATTGGTTAGTAAAGAATGGTGAGTTTAAGTATAGGCTTTAGTTTACAACCCGACTCTATGGACATGAGTCTGAGTGAACTCCGGGAGTTGGTGATGGACAGGGAGGCCTGGCATGCTGTAATTCATGGGGTCGCAAAGAGTCGGACACGACTGAGCGACTGAACTGAACTGAATTAGAAAGTTTTATTTATTCACTGACAAACCTGAAATTATACATATGGAAATCACCCAAAATAGAAGTAGAATTACTTATGTAATTGACTAAAGCTTTCAGAAGTTGAAATATAAATTATCCTATGTAAATATTTTTATATTTAAAAAATTTGTCTCAAAATGAGGTCTATCTGTAAATATTTTGCCATACTGATCATTTTTACAATACTGTTTTCTATACTGACTTAAAAAAACATTACAGTGATTTAAACTTCAAACTCAAATTCTTTTTAATTATAAGGTCACAGAAACATGCATATGTTAGATGAGAAGAGATGAAATATGCAGGTCACAGACAGTAAAACATCCTGAGGTTTCTCTATAGTGATTTTTGTAATTTAAAGCAAATTTCCAGAAATTGAGCCAACCAAAGCTTTCTAACTTTTGTCTCATATATTAGTATATGGATATCTTCAGAGAAGTATTTATATCTTAAAAAAAATGGAAAGTGGTCTGAAATGGTCTAAAGAAGTAAATTTCTTTTACCTCAATAGTGAATTTTTTTTTCACATGATTTCTGGAGAGTAATATACATCAGAGGAATAAATTCATGCACTGGGATCACTCTGGTATCAGTAATTGGACAGTTCAGTTCAGTTCAGTCACTCAGTCATATCCGACTCTTTACGACCCCATGAACCACAGCACGCCAGGCCTCCCTGTCCATCACCAACTCCCAGAGTTTACCAAAACTCATGTCTATTGAGTCGGTGATGCCATCTAACCATTTCATCCTTGTCGTCCCCTTCTCTTCCTGCCTTCAATCTTTCCAACATCAGGGTCTTTTCAAATGAGTCAGCTCTTCACATCAGGTGGCCAAAATACTGGAGTTCCAACTTCAACATCAGTCCTTCCAATGAACACCCAGGACCGATTTCCCTTAGGATGGACCAGTTAGATCTTCTTGCAGTCCAAGGGACTCTCAAGAGTCTTCTCCAATACCACAGTTCAAAATCATCAATTCTTCTGCACTCAGCCCTCTTTATAGGACAGTAGATTGGACAGTAGCTCTTTAAAAATCTTTGATAGATTTAATTATATATGTCTTATTACCGTAGATATTAAAAGTTGAGCATGGGTGGTTTGTGAGTATTGGCAGATAATCCATGAGGTTGACTCCACTTTGCAGTCTCAAAATGAACCAGTTTCTGTGGAATGTTGAAAGATACACCAGCAGTCACTTACTCTGAATTTAGGTCCATGTTATGTTAGGAGGGGAAGATGTGGAGGAGAGAGCATCTGAGGTCCATGGAATAGCATCTATTCTACCTCTGATGCTTGGAGTACTTCATGCCATCTCCAGGGTGCCTTTCTGTCTGAGCTGCGCATCTGTGAACCAAGACAGTGAGAGGATTGACTGCCCCTTAGTCTCAACAGATACCTCATCTTTTTTCCCTTAAATCAAATGTGGATCTTCCACATAATTATTTTCTGTTCTGATAAACCCATAATAGAAGAATGACATTATACAGTTTACAAGGTGATGTCAGAAGATTTTGTCCAATTCAAATTTAACGTTAATTTGAGTGGGTACAAAATTCATTCAAACTTTTAGTCAGGTTCCCTTTCTAAACACATAGCGCTGTAGCATATTTTAAACTAATTGTTACCATTTCAAGATACATTCCAAGAACTCCTTTCTTGGTTCCAAAAAGCTTTCTAGATAGTTTAAATAACCCCATAAAATTATTCCATAAAATTGATGTTGTTATAAATATTTTAATGTGGCTTAACAGTTTTCTAGAGTTAAGGTATGTATTATGTCTTTTGACCATCTCAGAAAGCCGTATATTTATGACAGAGATTTCCTAGTCTAGAGGTGAAGTAATTTAGTCTCAAAGAGTTAACAGAATTTATTTTTCTGGTTTTCCACAACCAGAAAGTGGCAGGACTAGAAATTAAAGTATTGTCTTCTAATTCTAAATGTGCCTTAAAAAAACAACTTAATCAAACTCTGTTGATTTAATTCTGTGAGAAAGAACAATTTAACTGTGTAAAACTAAACTGTGTTAAAACTAAATTTATACTTAAAGAGGGCAATACTAAATAATTCCATATTACAGGGTGAGGCATCTAAATAGCTGGGGATATAAATTTTCAGATTAACATCTTATAGGACCTAACAGAATATGGTTCCACTCAAAATCAGTTCACTTCAGCTACTCAAAAGTGCTTGATGAACAGGTATGAGGCCAGAGTGATAAGTATTTCACTTGTTGCGAAATAAAATGATTACTTGTTGCGAAGTAAAATGATTACTTTTATGCCTTTTGGCACACCTACTGAAGGTCTCTGGTGAACACTTGTCCTTGTCCTTTAACAGATTCAAACTTAATTTCTGAAAAACAAAAATGTCTTATCTGTAAGTGGCGCTATTGTACACCTGCAAGAGTAAGCAAATGCTGGGGGCTAATTCAAACTCCTGGTTTTTTACTAAAACTTAAATTTGTCATCAGTGTGCTTGAATTTAAAGCAGTGTGTTCTCCTTTAATCACTAACCAAAATATAGCATTTCAGGGAATTAAAATTAAAAATGATATTTATCTAACACTAGCCAAAGGTCCGTCTAGTTAAGGCTATGATTTATTCCAGTAGTCATATATGGGTGTGAGAGTTGAACTACAAAGGAAGCTGAGTGCCGAAGAATCGTTGCTTTTGAACTGTGATGTTGGAGAAGACTCTTGAGAGTCCTTTGGACTGCAAGGAGATCCAGCCAGTTGGTCCTAAAGGAGATCAGTCCTGAGTGTTCATTGGAAGGAATGATGTTGAAGCTGAAACTCCAATACTTTGGCTACCTGATGCGAAGAGCTGACTCATTTGAAAAGACCCTGATGCTGGGAAAGATTGAAGGCAGGAAGGGAAGGGGATGACAGAGGATGCAATGGTTGGATGTCATCACTGACTCAATGAATGTGAGTTTGGGTAAACTCTGGGAGTTGGTGATGGACAGGGAGGTCTGGCGTGCTGCGGTCCATTGGGTCGCAAAGAGTCAGATAAGACTGAGCGACTGAACTGAACTGAGACAAAAGCTGGTTTAAACCTCTGAAATCTTTAGAGCATGATAATCACAAAGAAATCTCAAAATCCATTCCTCTGGGTTTTCTGAGCCCTGTCTCAAGAAGGTAAGGTAATAAAGAACAAACAAAGCAATGCCTCTGAGAAAGGCCTTTCCTAAGTTATGGTTGAACTTAGAAGAGAGAGAAAGTAGACATTTGAAAACTTATTATTTCTTTGCAAATTAATAGTAAAATATTGACCATCACCTTAAGACATTGCACTTATAAATTACTCTTAGTGTCCAAACCAGGAAAAAAATTTGTTTCTTTAGGAAAACGTGTATTCACCATTTTGCTGGGTGTGAAAAAATCTCCATCTTTCCTTTGCGACTTTGTTGCCAGGAGCCCACTTGCAAATACCCTGGTGGCTCTTACTCTCTCTTGGCAAATTTTTGCTCTCTTCTTTTCAAATTAGTTATAATCCCTTTGAGACGTAGATAAGATATTAATTAAATAAACACATGTGTCTAAATTTTGAATAGAACCAAACCAATGTCTAGAGGAAAGTAGAATAGCTTCTTATGACTTCATTGTAGTACTCTCATTCCTTTTAAGGAATTTTCTTATTTCTCTTAACTGTCATTTCATATGCTTAGGCCTTTTTTTTCTATCTCATACAATTTTTTTACTTTAAATTTATATTCAAAATTTAAACTTTATAATTTTTTTTTTTTTTTACCTATACCGAAACTCCAATACTTTGGCCACCTCATGCGAAGAGTTGACTCACTGGAAAAGACTCTGATGCAGGGAGGGATTGGGGGTGGGAGGAGACGGGGACGACAGAGAATGAGATGGCTGGATGGCATCACCAACTCGATGGACATGAGTTTGAGTGAGCTCCGGGAGCTGGTGATGGACAGGGAGGCCTGGCGTGCTGTGATTCATGGGGTCGCAAAGAGTCGGACACAACTGAGCGACTGAACTGAACTGAACTGAAAATGCTGTATGAGAGGATGGGTTTTGTTGTTATTTTTCTATTTTTATATTTTTAAATATATATTGTTTTGATATATTTAAAATGTAAGTTGTAATATTATGTTTACAATGTTTGTAAAAGGAGAACTATGGCTCCTTGAAGAAAGTTAAGATAGAAAAAAATACTGGTAAATTAGAGGTTTAGAGAAAAGTGACTAAGAACAATTTAACTTAGTAGAATCAAGTAGAAATGTATGGCTTAATATAATACTTTAATTCACACATTCTAAACTTAAGAGAAAATGTTTGGTACTGTAGGGTATTTAAGATAAGTGCAACCCAGCTCTTGTGTTAGAGGAATTTACGATTCAATAGAGGGAATTGCAAATACACAAATTACCATACCACTCCGGTGTTCTTGCCTGGAGAATCCCAGGGACAGGGGAGCCTGGCTGCCATCTCTGGGGTCTCACAGAGTCGGACACAACTGAAGTGACTTAGCAGCAGCAGCAGCAGCATAGCACGTAAAGAAATCAAGAGATTCAAAAAATAGAAATTCCTTCCAATTGGTGAGATCTGGGCAGAATTTAAAAAATGGCACATTAGGTTTGTTCGGGTTATGTATTAAAGGTCAAGGGAAATAGGGTTACTATTATGAAATGCCATGATCAAAGCTGTACTAGTTCAAAAGACAGGCTTTTGGGGTAACCAGGAGAAAAGCATCTACCAGAAATGATGATGATAGCAATGGGTAGAGTGACAGTGAGGATGCAGTGAATCAACTCCGCTTGCTATTAGGATAGGCCCTGGAATTTAGTGATGGAAAAGGCTCACCGCCTCCCTCAAGGAGCGCATGGTTTAGGGAGTACAGAGATCAAACCAAACGGTCCCTCTGATAATTCAGAGGTCTGACTCAGCCTAGTCCTGTTGACAGTGCTGATACCTGCCGCCGCACTACACAGCTCCACAGACCACCTCCACATCGTGTCTGGAGGAAGCGGGAGGATTTGACCTATTCAGGGCTGCGAGAAATGCTTCACTGAGGTGAGTGGGCTGACCTGAGATCTACTGAAAGGGTAAAAGTTCAGTCAGTGAAGTGGGGAGAAGAGTGTTCCAAGCAGGGGAGACAGCATGTGCAGAGCACCTGTGATGGGAGCAATGAGGCATGTGTTTGGGGAATGGAAAGGAGGTCAACGTGCCCAGAGCACAGAGGCACGGAAGAGCCTGGTGTGAGGTGAAGCTTTTGTGGAGGGTAGGGGCCGAACTATGGGGGCTGTGGGTCTTTCATATTTTGGACCTTATCCTCCAAGGAAAGAAAAACTCTTCAGTGTTTTAAGTGTGGTCAGAGTTTTAATTACCCAGAGAAGAAACTGGAAGGAGCTAAAAGTGAGAGTGGGAAAAACAGTTAGCTCCTTGAGACAGAGGTGATAATAGTGGGGAAAATGACAAAGTACTGAGCTCTCACTGTGTAGCAGGCACTATACTGAGTGCCTTAGTGCATCATTGATGACTTGCCTGGATAGCTGCTCTGTAAAGTGAGTTCCCATTTCCACTTCCTCTCCAGTCCCAGCGCATCAAGCAGGCAAAATTCAGTACTTCTAAAATGTTAGACAAGATGGTGGAGACAAAGGGATGACCATAGCAACACCACAGACCGAGACTCTATCTCCGCACATTTCCTTATAAATTACTCTTGTACTTTGCGTCTCTCTGATGCCACGTACAGGCAGATGTCAGAGCTTTGTAGCAAAGATACAGCAAATCAAGAAGTCCAATTACTTCCAAGACTCTAAGACCCAAAGCTGCTAGGAGTTTATAGAATACCTGACTGAAAGTGAATCCTCAAACTTCAATTATTCAGATATCCCTATTTATTACCTGTCAGTTTTAAGTAAGGGGAAAAGTTATTTAGAATGGTAGCTAATAAGATGAAACTCAGTTGTGCTCACTAATTTCTATTTATTTTCCTGAGTCATTTGTATATTAAGTATTTGCTTTCATGACTACCATGTACAAGGCACTGTATCAACACTAAGGATACAATAGTGAAAAAAGTAGGTGACAATTCCTGCCCTTGTGGAGCTTAGGTTGTAGGAAGAGTACACAAACTATGAACAAGATACATTAATAAAACATGTATTATGTTAGATGAGATTATATAGCAAACAGGATATGTCTTATAACTCATGCTGTATTTATATTATAGCATAGTTTGTGTCTCATAACATATATTTCTTAATGAGAAAATTCAAGCAGATTGAGAGGAGTGTCCAGTATAGAAGCATTGCGTGTGTACTCAGTCACTAAGTTTGTCAGACTCTTTTGCGACCCCATGGAGCCAGCCTCCCCTGTCCATGGGATTATCTAGGCAAGGATATTGAGATGGGTTGCCATTTCCTCCTCCAGGGGATCTTCCCAACCCAGGGATCAAACTCATGCCCCCTGCATTGGCAGGTGAATTCTTTCACCACTGAGCCACCTGGGAAGCCACATAGGTACATTGGAAGACTGAAATTTACCCAATAGGTACATTGGAAGGCTTCACTGAATCGGTGACATCATCTCAAATACTTAAAGGAGATGAAGAAGCCAACTGTGTGAATATATGGGGCAAGAATATTTTTGACAGAAGGAACATCAGTACAAAATCTCTGAAATACTAGCATCTCTTGATTCAAATGGAATTTTCATGAACATTTACAAAAATGCTAACCATCAAATCTATAACATTTATTAAAAGTTGTCATGACACAGAATAAGATTAAGTAACTTTTTTGCTTTATCTTGTCAAATTCCATTTCATGTGGCACGAAAGATATTTACTGGTTTTTATTACATCAAGATATATTATGTTTTAAAAGTTTCCTCTAACTTTAAAATAGAGGAAGATTATAAAAATGTGTTTGCTCTGGATATTTAAAATGTATTTTTCAGTGTAAAACAATACAAAGTCCTTGATTACCCCTGCCTCCGGTTTTTGTTTTTGTTTTTTTTTTCTACATTTGCAAAAGTATCTGAAAGTGAAGTTTTTTGGTAACCATAATTTGCACAAAGTTTTCAGATGGTGAAAATGTGAAGCAGCAAATAAACAGATCTCCGGTTATATAAAAGAAAAGGACTGGGGAGGCTCTTGGATTGCATGTTTCGGGGGAGGACTCCCTTAGTTAATATTGAGCCAAGACTGTAAGATGGCAACCAAGAAAAGCTTTTGAGTGCAATGTGCGTCCCTATGAGCATTCGGTATCATATTTCCTGGAAAATGGTGTGGTCTTCCTGTGTGTAAATTCTTTCTTTATTGTGAAGAACTATATTAAATATGTTTAAACAGGTTTCCTCTTGCATGTATGAGTCTCTATTTCAGAGACCCCAATTACCCTTAGCTGAATTGTGTTTGCCAGTCTTCCATATCTATTATCGTCATCCTAATTACTTAAGTCTTCCTTTTCCTTCTAACTATATATTCTGTGATTATGACAAGCTTTCTTTTATGTTGGAAACTGTGTTTTAAGCCATGTATCGCTTGCTGTTTCTGATATATGCATTACTTCAGTGGATATGTTGTTTTGGTCTTCAATTTTATTTCCTTTAAGGTTGTAATTTTTCTACTTTTTTGTTTTTTACTCTACTATTTTGTTTTTCTACTTTCTCATTTTTAAAGCTTTTATTTAATTAATATATTCCTATTGAGTGCTGTGGGAAGTTTCCTTCTGTCTTGAGGTCATGCTTTTTCCTAGGCTGAATATATTCTTTCTTTCTGTGCTGTATGGTTTTGAGTGTTTTCCATAGTTTTTGTGCATCTATTCAATTCCCTTTTTTCATATTTTACTCACACTTGGACAGTTTGGTCCAGATTTTCTATTTGACTTCTTTCCTCTCCATCTGTGAATTGTTTGTTGTGTCCTTCTCCACTGAGATTTAAGGATGGGTATTTTGAGTTCTATCCACAATTTCCTCCAGCTTAGGGGGCCTGATGGGCTAAGAGGAAAGCTCAGCTGAGGGAGGGATATCTGAGCTTTGCCTTCACTTCAAGGATTTTATCACTGTTTGTTCTAAGAGTTCAATCCATAAAATCAGAGAACTGTCCCCTTTCTACAGATCACCGTCACACGTCCTGTCAGCCCTTGATTCTACGCATCACTTTGGTGCTTTCCTCTGAGAATCAGTCATATCCTGTACAGTACCTGTATTTTGCCTGTCTTTCCCTGATGCCGTTTCACCCACTCTCTAGCGGAAAGAGTAGCTACTTCGTTTTCTTCTTGCCAGATGTAAGAGTATGATTGGGAATTTCTGAATCTGGTCTATTCTCCCACATGGCTTCTTGGAGATGGGATGGGAATAGTCATTTGGTCAAGTCACAATGGCTATAGTTGGCTGCAGAAACTTAGGTTTCTTTAGGGAAGCCGTTGCATTGTGACCCTTTGCTCAGTTATTGGTGGTGATTTTTATTATGGTTGTTGCTAAAATTTGTGCTGTTGTCCATCTAAACTGTAAATCTCCCACTGCCCTTGTATTCCTCTAGTTCTTTCATCTACCTGTGTATAAACAGACTCAAAACCAAACACTGAAATATAGTTGTCCAAAAAACATCTTAAAACTGGTGAAATATTAAAGCTTTGTATATTGCTAAAAAATTCCAAATTGGATGAGCTTTGCATTTATCATATTTCTTAAGAAAATCAAAATTATTATTATAGAAATCAACGATCATTTGAGTTATTAGACCTTAGAAGTATTAGATATGAATAAAATCTGTGATGGGCTTGGAATAATAGAATTTCTTTAAAAAGAGGAAGAAAATACGGAATGACCATCATTACCCATCCAGAGTTATTTCTGTTTCGAGCTATGTGTTATTTTACCGGTAATGTTAAAAAGTCCATAATGCTTTTTGTTTCTTCCTCATTTTCTTGTTTAGTTTATTTTTCATGTGGGTGGCTATAATCTACATACTGACTATGAAATTTTTATGGTTGTGACTGAGCCATAAGTTCCTACTAAAATACCATTAAAAGCTTAGAAGCTGTTTTATACCTGAGCCAAGAGAAACGGCATTATGAAATCATTGTTTTATGCAGTTTATTTATCTTCTAGTCATGTTCCCCCCCCCAATATTTATAAAGCTGACAGTAAAAACTTCTCGTATTCCATATACTGTGCTGAAATGCTTCAAAATTCATTTTGGTATCTTAATAAAGATTTTTATCAAATGTGGAAAATTAACTTATTAATATATCTGGTAAATACTTATTGAATGCTTACCATGTAACTGGAACTCCTTTGAAGACTGGAGATGCTCTGATGAACAAGATAATATTCCTCCCCTACTTTTAAGTGTAGGAAGTGGACAATCAATCTGTAAAAAAGTAATTACCTGATTGTGTTCTTAATAAGCATTCTCAAATTTAACCACTTAACCTTCAAACTCAGCCATTACTGACCTGAGATCAGAGAGAATGTATCAGTGAATCAGTGCAAACTAATTGTTGACTTGTGCCTGAATTGTGTCTTCCAAGTGACAGACCTATAGACTCTGGGCTAAGCCAAAGAGGCACTGCTATGCATGAAGATATATAAAGAGGGGAGAATGAATAGCTGAAACTCTTTAAAGATTGCCCCATTTACTACTCTATCACCTAAAAAGGGGAAATGCTTGTAAGGGCTATTTAAAAGGCTGACCTTCATGGTGGATTTTCCTCTTGCTGCTAAAATGGCTTTTGTTCACAGAGCTATTTTCAGAATACTCTTTGTAAGATTCCACCTGGCTTTTTTCTTTTAATATATAAAGTATGTGCTGTGCTGCGAGCCTATTAATAAAGCACAATAGGGTTGTTGTGACCTTGATTCCTTGTGGAAGAACCCCAATGGGACTGTCAGTGCAGCTTCCACGGCTAGCTTGAAATATTAGCTGTCTTTACAAGGTAAGAAGGCAGTACCACACATTTTGCTAAATTTGGTTTGGACAAAACGTATTTCTGTTCAGTTCTTCAGATGGCATGTACTGGCATTCACTAGATGAACACCATATTCATGGGCTACAGGTAACAATTTTGAGATGTGGGAAAATGAAGCAATTTAAGTCCCAAGGAAATTTGGCATTAAGTAGAGTATTATCGTTTTAAAGAGACAATCCTCATAAAAGATAGAAAATCAGGTTGTAACTATTGGGGTCAACACTCAAGACTGTAATTGTGTTCTATCATTTAGAATAATATTTTTAATTTAAATTTTAATGGGCATTGACATACTTGATGGCAATGATCCCAATGATACATTTCATGCAAGTTTAAAAAAAAATTGAAGCATACAACTAATTCATCATGCCTAATTAAATGTTCTGAATTATCAGCTTCGATTGTTACAAGTGTCATCTCCTTTGATAGTATTGGCCACATAATAGGAGACTGTCACCATCTCCATTGTCTGTGGATCTGTGATTGATCAATTTTTGACAACTTAGAAAAGTTAACAGGGCTACATAGCAAAGCAGTCACTGGAAAATCCCTTTCACAATGTTTCTCCCTAATTGTGAACATCACCATCACCACACATGATATAGCAACACGATTAAATTTCCTTTTGCTCACATTTACTGGCACCTGTGGGGGTGTGCAGAAATCAATGGGGGATCAGGAGCCTGGAAAATTACATACTTGAAGAATTAATGAACTATAATTCCGTATTACGTTCTCAATCACATTGTGCTTCCTTTTCATTAATAGAACTAAATTGGTTTTCCATAGACAGGGTACTGTTTAAAAATGCAATCATGCTTTTGCTCAGATTGAAAAAAAATGTTACCTGCTTTTCGATGAGACTTGTTCTATCATGAAACTTGTCAGTAGGAAATTTATAGAGTTGTAGTGCCTTGAAATCAGTCTTTAAATCCCTGGCTGGAAATTGTAACTAATTTCTTAGTCCTTGTCCTTTTTAAGAAGAAAAATATTTTTGAGTTAGACAGTGCTGCCTACTAGGGTGATAATCAAAGGCTTCTCTGAATACAATGTATATCTTCTAAAAATTTTCATAAATAAAAGTTTTAATATCTTAATATTTCAGTAGCTTCATATTATTTCAGGGTCCCAAGTCATAAAATCCTTTAGATATATAATGTTCAAATTGTATAAAATTGAAATCTAAACATAACATTAAAAATCTTTAGCCAGGTCTAAAACAGAGCCATTTGTATATTCAAATTATTTTCAGTGTATGTAGCCGTGATTAGTTAGCTAAAGAAAGTAGTTCATCATGATAGGCATATTGCAGATATTGCTTTCTTAACAGGCTAGCTGTGTTACAGTGTGCTTTACCCACACACATGCACACTCACACACACACACGCACATGCTATAGTTTCAAATCACAAATGAGTATGTGGCAGTCTAACTTTGTAAAAGCGAATTCTATCAGGGTTTGTATGTCAGGAACAATTACATTAATTTCTAGTAATGTTACTATTATACGTACTCATCCCTCTGGTTCTAGCTTTTAAGAATCAATTTATATTTCCTTTCTTGGTGATTCTCTTTTAGGTATTACAGTGATGATATGATAACCTGTAAAAGTATAGAATATAATACCTTATTCTAGATGAATGAATTCCAAAGGCTTTTATGCTTCCATGCTCTCACTATTATGTTTCATTTCCGTGATATAAATCTCAAATCAAAATTCAGTCTGAATACAACTGAAGCATTGAAAATATGGAAATAGCACAATTACATAAAAACCAAACCACATTTTTTGTTATAAAGTAAGCCACAACTTAGATTTAAATTATTTAAGATTGGTTCCTAATTATATGATTATATAGTCTCATGAAACTGTGATAATTTGATAGGTTTGAGCCTTTCACTTTTTTGAAGCATCTGTGTTCTCCCCTACAATACTGAGCTCCATTTCCTGCCACCAAACCACTTAGTTTACAATCATATATCAAATTAAATCCCTTTCATTTTCAAGCTTCCTTTCATCCATATAACTTTTAATGACTCCAGTCTTGCTATTCGGGCCAAGTACACCAATATAAATAGTTTTCCTTTTAACTTCTGTAATTATTTAGCATTCAAATGCATATTTTTTTTATTCATGTGATTTTATATATTTATTTATGTGCATTTGGTGTGTTCTTGGATGTCTCTTTCATATTTAAAAATTCTCAACTAGATATTGCTAGCTTGGCCAACTTTGCTTATCAAATGACCGGAGGTTGTAAGAAAATCTTCAACTGTAAAGGAACGTAACAAATACCGTACATGATAATTGTGAAAATTTAGATAACTGATATCATAAGCAGAGCATAGTGATGGGCATGTAGTAGGCATATTTAAGTATCCTTCTTCTGTGGCCTTTGTCCTTTTCTTCAATGCTCTATGTTCTTTTATTGTTTAGTCACTGACTCGTGTCCAACTCCTTGTGACCCCATGAACTGTAACACGCCAGGCTTCCCTTCCATCACTATCCCCTGGAGTTTATTCAAACTCATGTCCATTGAGTTGATGATGCCTTCCAACCGTCTCATCCTCTGTCGTCCCCTTCTCCTCCTGCCCTCAATCTTTCCCAGCCTCAGGGTGTTTTCCAATGAGTCAGCTCTTTGCATCAGGTGGCCAACGTATTGGAGCTTCAGCTTCAGGATCAATCCTTCCAAAGAATATTCAGGGTTGATTTCCTTTAGGATTGACTGGTTTTATCTCCTTGTCATCCAAGGGACCCTCAAGAGTCTTCTCCAGCACCACAATTCAAGAGCATCAATTCTTTGGCACTCAGCCTTCTTTATAGTCCAACTCTCACATCTGTACATGACTATTTTATATATATATATATATATATATAGCTTTGACTATATGCTTTATGTTCTAATTCATCCTATATTTAGTCCATTATTAGCCACCTGATGGGCCCTGATATGATTTCACTTTGGGATGATGTATTGCTTGACTCCCTCCCCCCGCCCCCAATCCATTCCTATGACTACTTCACTGAATCAGATCCTCCCCTAGAATATTGTGACAATGGCTAATTAGTGTCTAGGCCTGATTGGCATCTGTGCCTGTCTTCCCTCTGCTGCCCCTCCGATCTGTTTTCCACACTGCTGTCAGAATGCTCTTTCTAAAGCATTATTGATGATGTTGGATCTTGGCCTAAAACTCAGCAATGATTTCTGAGTAATGTTACACTAAAGATCAAACTCTTTGGTATGACCTTTCAGCACTTTCACAGTCTGATCTCTAATTGCTTCTTTAGCCTTGTGTCTTGCTTGTTTCCCTCGTTCCACCCCCAAGATACATATATGTGCCCATGAACACAGAGACAGCAGTCAAGGGGTGCTCACAGAAGCCAGGTTTTTCTCTAACCTCTTGGACTTAATATGTTTCTGTCTTGTACCATCTGACTTCTGTCTAACTTCCCTGTATTTTTTTTTTTCAACTTTAATATGCCTTCCTCTGGGAAGCTTTCTGAACCCTAGTGTTCAAACTGGGCACTATTTTTAAGTGTTTTGACATATTCTATGATTCTTATACCATACTACATAATACTCAGCATTGTAAGTAACTATTGGATTATCCTTCTCTCTGTTAAACTGATAAACTTCATAAGGACCATGTCTAGATAATTCATGGTTGTGTTTCTAATACTATAGGGCTGAACACAGAGCAGGCTCCAAATAACTCTTTTTTCTCTTAAAAAGTACATTTTTACATTTTTTTTTAAAAGGGCTAGGACACCAGATATTTTATACACTACTAAGATGGGCCTGCTGCTGCTGCTGCTAAGTCGCTTCAGTCGTGTCCGACTCTGTGCGACCCCATAGACGGCAGCCCACCAGGCTCTGGGATTCTCCAGGCCAGAACACTGGAGTGGGTTGCCATTTCCTTCTCCATGCATGAAAGTGAAAAGTGAAAGTGAAAAGTAAAAGTGAAGTTGCTCAGTCGTGTCTGACTCTTAGCGACCCCTTGGACTGCAGCCTACCAGGCTAGTCCGACCATGGGATTTTCTAGTCAAGAGTACTGGAGTGGGTTGCCATTGCCTTCTCCTAACATGGGCCTAGATCAGAATAAATGGGCAGCTTAGGTAGGCCCAGGAAGGATATTCCTGTACCTAAGGTAATGGTATGAAAATTTAGAAAAAGGAAATCTAAGGATAAATGCAATATGAATAATGTCACATAACCAAAATGTCTGTGTGCTTTTTTTCTATTTCTAGATTATGTTCAAGTACTAACTAAAGTCATCATTTCCTTGCTCCCTTATTTTGGTCTTTCTTCCAGTACTGTTTCCTCTCTTTTTTAATTTTTTGTTACCCTAAGGTTATTTAGGAAACATTTTTTTAATTTTTTATATGAATTTTATTTATTTTCATTTATTTATTTTAATTGGAGGCTAATTACAGTATTGTAGTGGTTTCTGCCATACATTGACATGAATCAGCCATGGGTGTACATGTGTTCCCCATCCTGAACCCCCCTCCCACCTCCCTCCCCATCCCATCCTTCAGGGTCATCCCAGTGCACCAGCCCTGAGCATTCTGTCTCATGCATCGAACCTGGACTGGTGATCTGTTTCACATATGATAATATACAATTTACTATATAATGCAGAGGTCATTCAACTCTAATTCTTTTTTTTTTCCATATCCTGAAAAATAAAAATCAGAATCTGCCTTAAAATAGGTTAAATATTTGCATTCCCTTTCTGTTACCTCATATTTTTTTCACAAAAGAATATCATTAGCATTGAATCTCATTGGCTGATGGATCTGAAATCCAAGTAGAAAGATATTGCAAAGCCTCGAGAGCAAATGGAACTGGGAAATGAAGGTTAAGTTAATTTTTTAAAACTAAAAGTAGTGTAAGTGCTTTTTATAGTGATTCTTTTTTTTTAATTTTTATTTTTTTATTTTTTCAAAAACAATTTTAGGAATCTTTACTTAAAAACAACCTTATCTTAAAATGGAGTAACTTTGGTTTTACGAGCAGCAAGCAAAGTACAGAAGGAAAAATGCATTACAGGAGCATTCAGTTCTACGTTAGGTCACAGCATCTAATCTGAAATCACACCCGTATCATTTTTCAGGATATCTGGGAAATAGTTATTTCCCAGGATGTCTGAACCATAGCTACTCTATTTTGACTTTTAATTGTAAAAAAAAAAAAAAAAATTTTTTTTTTAATAGCCAAAGCAGATTTCACCGTTAATGACGTCAGTGTTTTTCTAGGTATGAGAAGATGCAAGAATTAGAACTCATAAAACCTTTTTCTGAAAAGATCTAACTATCTGAAGGCCTGTTCTGCCAGGTTTGTTTTTTTTTTTCCAGAGCACAGTGCCTCATTCCTGATTTTCACCCTGAACTTCTTTCAGGGGGTGTTGAAGGTCAGCAGCTTGCAATGGTCATGATGTAATCTTTGTAGAGGCAGCTGGCAAGTACCAACTTCCAGTCAGCAGGGTCCCTTCATAGCCACATATCTGACCATGTGACACCATTTCATGGCCATTGTGTCCCACGGTGCTGGGAAGGCTCATTCCCAGGTCTAGAGAAGTGATGGGCCACTCCGTGTGCTAAAATTGGACCAGGCCTTGCAAGTAGCAAAAGTCTCTGGACCACTGTCTTACTAGCCTCCTGGTCCAGGAAAATATTTCCTCTTGTTGTTTTTTCCCATACCCAGAGTCACATTATTACAATTATTGATCTCATATGGAACTGTCAGTTCAGCATTATATCACAGGCTCAGAGAAACAAGTGACATAGAAAATAATATAGCCATAGCTAGCAGTTATTACTCAAATAAGAATTATAAGTCAAGAACTTTCATTAGATAAAGCCTGGTATACCCCAAGTCACCTGACTTCATTCATTAAATGATTATAGTCTGGTATTAATCTCCTGGTTGTACATTATGGAGCATCCGACCTTTATCTGAAGATTGGTCACTGAGATAAGCCTTAGAAACTAACCTAGAGTGTCCTTTTTAATAACTTAATTAAATCTTTTAGAAGTATCACGTAACAAGAAACTGTTTCAGCAGTGAGTCTTAGTAAACACTGCTGCTGCTGCTGCTAAGTCACTTCAGTCGTGTCCGACTCTGTGCGACCCCATAGACGGCAGCCCATCAGGCTGCGCTGTCCCTGGGATTCTCCAGGCAAGAACGCTGGAGTGGGTTGCCATTTCCTTCTCCAATGTGTGAAAGTGAAAAGTGAAAGTGAAGTTGCTCAGTCGTGTCCGACCCTTAGCGACCCCATGGACTGCAGCCCACCAGTCTCCTCCATCCATGGGATTTTCCAGGCAAGAGTACTGGAGTGGCCTGCCATTGCCTTCTCCGTAGTAAACACTAGACATTAACAAAACTAGAAACTTAATTTAACAATTTAAAAAACTTAATATTCCATGATTTTTCATTATGGAGGCCCTGTAGCCAGGGAGGCTTTAACCCATCAAATAAAAAATGAGGTTTGTCAGGGAGCTGGGAAAAGCCAAGCAGCCATCTTGGATTTCCCATAGCCCCGACTCTGATTTCCAGCTATTGTTTTTAATTTTCCAATTTAGAAGCAGACTGTTGCCATGGTTGAAGGACATTAGGATGGCACAAGTCTAACAGAGTTTTTGTATAAGCAGAATGAGCTTTTACATGTCTACAAACCCGACAATTGGATTAATTTCTAAAACTAGCATAGGATCAGGCCTATGGTAGAAAAGCATTTGATTTATATGCAGAGGGCTAAGAAGTCAAGAAAACATTATAAATGATCATACGAATCAGGTCCAGGATCTTGGGCAAGCTGTCTACCTCTGATGTCATCGTCTTCTCATCCTGGTGTAGTGTAGCTTCTTCTGAAAAAAGTCCTTCCATCCAGGTTGGAGACAGTCCTTTAAATTATGTCTTTTTTTTTTTCTTTCTCTCTTTTAGTCCTGGTTGCAGGTCACGAGGCATCTGATCTTCATCCAAAGATAGATCACTGAGATAAGCTTCAGAAACAAACTTAGGGTGTTCTTTAAGAATTCAATTAAATTTTACATTAATATCACATAACAGCAAGGAACTATCCAAGAAATGAGTCTTACTACCTCCATTGGTAGACCACCATTAACAAACTGGGATTTAACATTTATTGAAACATCCTTTTCTCCCTAAAAACAGAGTTTTATGTTTCATGGAAAGCGTGAAACTTCTTATTAGTCAAAATATATATAGCATAGTAAATATAACTTTACACTTTTCAAAAAGCTTTTATAAAAATTCTAAAAATTAGGTATAATTTTCCTGTTTTAATAGATGATGAAGTTGGATCAACAAAGTTAATTGCCTTAAAGCACAAGATATTAAATGGTTTCAGCGCTAAGATTAGAACTTAGACTCTCTGATTCCAGCTACAGGACAATCTCCCTATCCGTGGATATATGGCACATTATTATATTCCTATTATTATTCATGAGACTTTTGTATATACATGAAGTCTCTACTAGGCTACATGCCAGAAAGAGTATGTGAACTCTGTGATTTATGTGTTGTTTTATTTTCCTAATTAATTTCCTCCATTCTTGATAACATTAACCTACTGTCCATGCCAGTTCTTCTTCCTAACATTATCTTCTCTTTATTTAGTGGTATCTATGAATGCTATTTATATGTTGACTTCTAAGGTTTTCCATTTGAATTGTTAATTTTCTTAAGGGCAAAAGCTGTTGTAAATCTCTAAAATATGCATCTATGTAATTAGCCTCCAATTAAAATAAATGAAGTTAAAAATAAGTAAATAAGAAAAAAAAAAGAAAGTAAAAAAGAAAGAAAAAAAAATAAGTAATTCCGTAAATTAAAATACTTGGGAAATAGTCTCCCTATAATCACTCACTTACTGCATCAAATTAGTCACAAAGTCATGTAATCTTACCTTGTAAATAGCTTCTGAGTCTGTCTAAGAAGTCTTTCCCAACCTCCATCCCCACTGCTATCACTCTAGTCATCTTTCACCTGAGTCTCCTAAATGCCCTCCTGGTTTCTGTGATTCTTCTGTCAAAATCCGTTGTCCAAACTGATGGAATTCATTGTTCTAAATACAAATCAGACCAGTCACTTCCCTGCTTCCAGTGACTCCAAGATTCTAGACTCCCTCGGAATATGAAGTCATCAAAATTCTATTCTCACCACTTCAGTTTCAGCTTCTCACACTCCCCATTCCTGCATATATACATTTCATATATATGTTTATATATGTATTTCATATACATGTTTTTGTGTGTTTACTTGAGTGTGAATCTAGTAGGGCACAGGCTGTGTGTATGCACTCAAGGTCTAACCCAGTTCATGGCACACTGTAGAGCCCCAACCCAACAAAGTGCTTCCAAACACGATTTCATAATAAAATCCTACACCTCACTGAGAACATTATGTAAGTACGGGGAGCTGAAACAGTCACCCAAAGACTGTTAAAATATTTAGATCATTTAGCTTTTCCTCTGATAATGGAAATTATATCTCTGTTTTTTTTTTTTTCTCAATAAAGGATTTCCTGAATATAGCTTGAGTTGCTTTTTGCCAGAAATATATATTTTTGCTTTCCAGTACTTTTTTTCTGCAGGCACACCTCACTTTTATATATTAATAACATTCACCTGCTAACATATTGCTTAACATACTGAGAACTTTAAGGATGATTTTAGTTGGGATTAGTAAGTCAAGCATCATATCCTTTCATTACTGAGATGGTCCAGCTGGATGAATATGAAAACAGAAATGTTCCATCATGTGATATCACCAAGTAGTTATTTAAATCACGGAAATGTGTTACCATCTTGTTTATGCACTTTTCCCAAAAGAATTGTCCTAGGAATATTCAGCAGTATAAGGCTGTATTTTTTACCTGTAGGAAATTTATTAAAGTAAGATTGCTGAAAACCATGGTAGCAAGTTTTCATCAGGAAATAATTATAGCATCTTAGGAACCAGAAGCAAACTGGCAGTTCTGTACCTTTTGTAATATCTGTGACATTAACCTTTTATTGCTTCCAACCTATCTGTCAATGTGTTTAGCAAGTCTGAAAATAGAAAAGGCCATTTCTACTAGAAAGTATCAAAAGAAATGACAGTTCTCTATATTCCATGATAATTAATATTTATAATGACGGCCCTGGGGCACTGTAAGTTCCTTCTAAACCAGTAAAGAAAGATTGAGTTATGTTCAGCGTAATTTTAGTAGATAATGGGTTTTCTTATCTTATAATTATTTGGAAATATTAATATATTCTTGAATGGTATATAGGATGATCCACTTAATTTGACTCAGTCTTCAGTTAAGCAGGGTCACCCTTTCCCAAAATTAAGGATGAATGATGACTTACTAGGGTTAGTAAGTATTAGTTTTTGTTTGCATGTTTAAGTCATACAACACTTTTAAAGTGGTATTTTCTGCTCCAAATTCAGGACTCGGGATTTTACTGGTGACAAAGGCAGGAAAAGAGGAAAAAAATTCTACCAGTAGCTTTCATCTCCTTTCTAATGATCCATTTTTTACCCTCTATCTTGAATATCAGAGAAGAATAAAATAATTTGTTTTATGAATTATTTTTCTTTCGTGCAGAAACAGGGAAATGGGAGTAAAGCCCAATCATCCACTTTGTGTTTTGTATCATCTGTCTTCCCTTTAAAGGGTCTCATTTCTTCAGCCTATAAATACACTCAAGTTTCATTATCTCAAAATATTCCTTGAATCCTTACTTTTCCTTTCCTTTCAAAATACCGACATACCGTACTCCTTTCTTTCATGGTCAAGCTGTTTTGAAATGAAATCTGTACTCACTGTCTTTATTTTATTGACCTTCTATTTACTGTTCAACTGGTTTCTGTTTGTATCCCCCCACCCGCTGCCATCTGAATTGCTGCATCCAGTGGCCTCTCTTCCATTTTCATTTTATTTAACCCATTTGACACTGCTCAAAATTCTCTTTCTGGAAATCCTTTCTACCTCTTACTGTTTGAGGCTGTTCTTCTGCCTCTGATTCCTCTTTCTCCGTCTTGTTTCCTATTTTGAATACTCTAATTCAGCAAAGCTTTTTCTCATTCATTGTTATGGCTTCGTTTAAAACGGTATATAGCAAACAGTATCAAATCTGTGCTTTGTTTCCAGCCTCTCTTGAACCCTGGATATGTGTTTTCAGTGGTCATTAAGACATCTTTGCCTAGAGCTCTCACAAGCACCTAAAAGTCAACAGCAGAGTGTTCTTCCATTTTTCTCTCCCTCTTTCTATCAAGTCCTGTGGATTCTACCTCTTCAGCATCTCTGCATTGATCCTCTCTGCTACTACCATCATTACCTCTATTTATCATCTCTACTGGTCTTCCTTCCTCTAATTTAGCTTTCTTCTTACCATCCTCCCCTTCTCATCTATCTCTAAACAGATCTGGCCATGTGACTGCCCTGTCTCTACCTTTGGTTAGTAACATTTCAAAACCTGTGTGTGTGTGCTGTTTCAGAGCCTAGGATCATACAAAAAATATTGGTACTTTCTGTTTCCATTTTGACATAGTATTTTGGCAGTTAGTGGGAGCAGTGGCCCCTTGGGGAGAAAATTAGGTCAGGGTTTGGTAAATAACGTCGAATTCAAATGGGACAAGGCAGAGCAGACAGTCAAGGGATAAGCTCACCAAAGCAGAGGATGAGTGGGAGCTCACATTCAAAACTGGACCAAGGCATTTCCTAGGAGAATGGGTAAGGGTTTATGGGAACTCATTATCTGCTTTTTGTCACCATTAGACTGCTGATAGAGCTTCATGAGTGAACATAGTCTACTCAAAAGCTGGCTTGTCTCCACATTGCTTTCAGGATAGTATCTAAAATTGCAGCTCCAACAATGGAGCAGCTCCTTCACCATTTGATCCCAACCTGCATGTTCTACCTGGTTTCTCGCACCTCCGCTCACATGAATACGCCGCTGCCCTACTGAGTCACTCACTCTTCTCTGATCTTTGTCCTGCCTCCTGTGTCTCTCTGTTTGGAATTCCTTCATCAGCTTGTTTTTCCATTCAGTTTGAAAGTCACTGACTTTGCCTAGCCTTTCTGGCAGAGCCTTTGACATTCATGTCTAGTGATTTGTTAACATGTCTGTACCTGTAATATAGCTGCTGCTGAGCTGGATCTAGCTCAGTTAGTGCTCTTAACAAATCCCCTCATATCCGTAAGGAGGCCCCAGCTTTCTATAAAAGAGCCAGTGTCTGTTTCTTTAGGAAGAAGAATTCTTCCAAGTTGATTCCCACTTCCTCTTCTTCAGTTTCAACGATCTGGCACCTGACTTCTCCTCCTATTCCTACCCCTTTGGGCTGATGACTGGTAGTTCATCACCTGCAAGTTCAGTCTTTGTTCATCGCTGCCTGTTTTTCATGGTCCTTGATCTCACACACTCCCATCACCTCCAAGGGCAAGTTCTGCCCATCCTTCTGTGCTGGTTAGACTCTCAGACCACCCCATCTGGGAGGCACTTACTTTCCTGGAATGGGGACGACTTGCTCATTTGTTGCTGCATCCACAGTGCCCACCATGGTGTTTGGAACTTAGACTCATAATATTTGTCTGATCAAATCAGACAGAAAAGCTCTGAAGGAAATGACAGAAACTGTATTTCCCTTTGTATCATGACAGCTGCAATGGAACTGGATTAGAATTATCAAATTAAAGAAACTGTGCCCTTTCCTCTCCGTGAATCATCGAGAACAGAGAAGCTCAAGAGCTTATTTTGGTAGCTTTTCAGTTATGTGGACAAGTGCATTCTACCTGCTGTGTTCAACAGAGTGGACCTGAAGCAGCATGCATGTGTGTGAGTGTGAGTGTGTGTTCCTGCAGCACATAAACCTTACGGCTTAACCTCACCAGATCCCCAGCGCCTAGTACCCACTCGTCCTCTCTTCAGTCTCTCCCCCACTGATTGAGTAGGGAAAGTGTCTGTGAAAGATAAATGTTATGTTATGCCCCCCTACCCCAGGCAGATCTGCTGCTGGATTCGTCTCCTGCTGAGATGGATTGCTCAAAACTCAAAATCTCAGTCGAGTTGAATCAATAGCAAGGCAAGCCCAAGGAACTCTCTGATTTGGGGAATTGAACTCAGATTTCTTGGCCTCCTGTCATAGTGGCTTCTGCAACCATTAATAAAATGAGTCCGAGATTTATCATTGTTACTTTGGCCACCTCATGCGACGAGTTGACTCACTGGAAAAGACTCTGATGCTGGGAAAGGTTGGGGGCGGGAGGAGAAGGGGACGACAGAGAATGAGATGGCTGGATGGCATCGCCGACTCTATGGACATGAGTTTGAGTGAACTCTGGGAGTTGGTGATGGACAGGGAGGCCTGGCGTGCTGTGATTCATGGGGTCGCAGAGAGTCGGACACAACTGAGCAACTGAACTGAACTGAACTGAACTGAAAAGGTCATTGTAATTTAACTCTCAGATTCTGGTGTCCATCGTTTACTAGGTGAACTAGGTGGCTGATTCTGTTTGTAGCAGAGTGTCTTTGAAGTAGATGATGGTGTTGGCTGGGAAACTGTGCTAATAAGCTTTAGGAAAGCCTCCTAACATTATTTTATTCCTTCGATCAATTTTATTGTCAGCAACATGAGGGATCAAAGAGTCATAGGCAGTGCTCTCCACTGTAGGAATATGAGCTCAAACAGAGAGTTGTTGGTGATAAGACACACATTAAAAAAAGCTGCAAAACAAGTCAGTTATGTTAGGAGACGTATGATGAACCAGGAAGTGCTATAAGTACTCAAGGGTGAAAAAGAGTCCATCTCAAACTGGGCCTGACCTTCCAGACCTTTCAAGATTCTGTTTCCCACAACTGGATTCATTGATTTCCAAATGGGTTGAGCAGTCTGCTGCCCACCAACCCTTCCCAGGAACCCGGAACAGTGGGACCCAGTGGGACCCAGGGGGTCTGGGCTGCCCTGGACCCCCATGTGGTCATCTTTGCTTTTGGTGCTGTCTGGGAAGAAGTGCCGGGCAGGCTGACGCGCTGAGCTCAGTGATATTCAGGGCAGTAGTCCTCCTTCCCCTGTCGCCTGCTTTCCTGTTTTACAAAGGAGGCTTCCCAGCCTGTGTCCCTGAACCTGTGCCTTTGTAAAATTTCTGTTTCTTAATGTGAGGTTAAAATACTGTATTCCTGTTAATTACTTCTATCCTTGAGTTCCCAAACTCTCAGCCTCCCTTTATACTAACTCTCCAGTTTCTGTAATTGATTTTCTAAATTTTATTGCTATTTTTGGCTCCTTCTCTAAGTACAGTTTGATCACTTGAAGACTTGAAGATTATTTAGTCGTTGATAGTTATACAGCAGTAAATGATTAAAAACCAATTTCTGTTGTTATCAGATATATAAGATATATTTCTGACTATTGTTATCAGATAATAAGAACACATATTACTTTTAAAATTGACAGACAGTAAACCTCACATATTGAAAGTATAAATTTGATGTTTTGGTATATAGCATACACTTATGAAACCATCACCCCAATCAAAATTGTTAACATATCCATCACTCGCCAACCCCCCCAATTTTCCTTTGTTAAAAAATGGGCTATTTTTGGAACTTCCCTGGCTGTACAGTGGTTAAGACTCCATACTTCCAGTTCAGGGGGCCCAGGTGTGATCCCTGGTCAGGGAACTAGACCCCATATGCTGCAACTAAAGATCCCACATGCTGCCACTAAGACCTGGTACCGCCAAATTAAAAAATGCAGAAAAAGGGGCCTTTGTAATGCCTCCCCCATCCCCAGAGAACTATTGATTTACTTTCCATCAGTGTATGTTACTTTGCATTTCATAGAATTTTAAGGAAACGGAATTATACACTGTGTACTATATCATTTCTTTATTTATATTTGATTTATTGATATTTATTATTAGTTGACAGAGCACCCAGGCTGTTGAGAGGGATATATGAAGAATGATATTTTAACATCCTATAGCTCAATTTATGGGTCCACCACCTGTGAACAAGATGGCAGCCACTCAGAATTTTCAAAAGTGCAATTCTTCTAAAATTTCTGTCATCAGAATGCTACATTATTTTACAGCTTAAGTTTGGAGTCCTTCCCAAAAATTATCTATAATACTATAGTAAAATGCCTTAGCAACCACCACTATACGTAGTTTCTTTTATGCAGCATATGACATCTGAAGTCTGTCCTGTTACATTAGTACCTGTTAGATCATGAATCAACCTCAGAGATAGAGGTGAAGAGATGCATTTATAGGAAATGTTCACTTTTAACCATCCCTCCATGGCCCCATTGAAATAGGGAGATAAACAGAGTAGACAATAGAAGTTGACCAAATAAAGCCTCAGCAATGCGAATCTCAAGTAATAGGTCTTGTTGTATGACACATTTGGGATCCTTGGCCTATGACAAAATAAAATTTGAAAGTCACAGCAATAACTTTAAAACATGGAAAAGAGAGCATTATCATTAATTCAGGGTTTGGGGAATGTTTTCCTCAGAATGTAAGTACAATGTCGACGGCTCATTTTTGTTCTTTTTTCATGTTTTCACATAGTCTTAACATAATGTGCAAAAAATCATTTTGTAAATGTCCTCCCTGTTGGAGAGTTTTGTATAATATGAGGAGAGTGGTAGTAATATAATAATTGCTATTGGTAGAAGATTTTTTTAACTAGGAAAAGGCAATAATCACATGTAAATTTTTAGAATAATTCGCTTCATTTTAAGAGACCCTGTAATTGAAACTTTCTGTGAAATTCCAGAAACACAGTCACTCTGAGTGGAGAAAGAGTATGGGTCAGTCAGACAGAAAAAAGTTATTATTTTGAAGAAAATCTGTAGAGACTTTTTAGAAACCCTGGAGAATATAATTATATGACTTTAATTTCAGAATCATCTTTAAAAAGGAAAAGTTATATGGGGTATAATTCATCTACTTCATAATGTTGAAGAAATAAGAGACCTGGAAACCAGATCAAATTATTAGTTAATCCTTTCATAGCATTACTCTTTTGGAAAATTTTGTGTTTTAGATACTTGTATCTAAAATTGCTATCAAATTGCATGCAGTGAGAAAAGTACCTGGATAATCTAAGTGATCTCAGGGTAGTGTTTTTCAATTGCATAACTACATTCCAGACGTCACCACAGATACTGTATTAGCAGTAATATCCCAAGGCTGTGCACTGTGAACCCAGTATTATTAGCAATCAGGCCAGTCACTTTTGGGGATCAGTCTCTTCAGTGTACACCCAGAGATGCTTACACATATGACCTATGTTTCCCAGGGGCCTTCCAGTTTGTGTGTCCAGGATAGCTTATCTTGACATTGATGGGATTCTGGTAGACAATGTTACAGGAAGGTGTTTGTCTTGTGAATACCAAAACTTACTGGTAATCTTAATAGTCATTGTGAGGTTCTCCACTCCAGCCTGGGCACCAGGTGCTGTCTATGCTACCCTCAGATGGTTTCTGCATCCTTCCCCAGACCTAGCTTCATTGTCTTATTAACTCCTTTCCTATTTTCCCAAATACCCTTAACTAATCTTTCCACCTTTGAATTTTCCAGCCTTTGTTGTTGCTATTTACAGAGTAGGTAGCTCAGTGTTCTATATGAACTGGGGATGGGCTCTAGAGGAAGGAGAAAGGACCCTTAGGAGAGAAAGCCATTCACAGATAAGAGAAAAAAGGGAGTAAACAGGAAGCACATGTATTAGTACATTAGGTTACACACAGAGCTATCTTTCTTACTATACTTAAGAACTTTTCAAAATCAGGTCCCATATTCTTTTTACTCCTGAGTCCTCAAGTTCTGCTAAATAAATAAGTTCTATGTCAAATCTGCTGCATGAATGAATAAATTAATTAGTATAAACATGATTATACATGACATGGATATTATGTATGCTTCTAGGAAAAATATCTATATTCAAGGTGACATGATTGACATTGCTTAGATTTCCCATGCCTATGAACTAGAAAGATAGATTTCAGATAGTTTATATACGGTACAGTATTGAATTAGGGGACTATTAGCAATGACAAATAGATTGACTTTATCATCATAGAAGTTTATTTCTCAAGTAACTGTTCAAAGTGTTTCTTTTTTTTAACTGGAGTATAATTGCTTTGCAATGTTGTATTGACTTCTGCCAAATAACAGTGTGAATCAGTCATAATTATATCTATATCCCCTCCCTCTTGAGGCTCACTCCCTCCCTCTCTGCTTCCATCCCTCCTCTCTAGGTCATCACAGAGTGCCAGGCTGTGCTCCCTGTGTTTTTTATTGGTAGGAAGTTAAGGGAATGAAACTCCTTCTCTCTTTTGCTTCCTCTCCCATCCCTCCTTTCCTGTTTCTGGAGACCTTGTTAACTGTATCCAGCCAGCAGAAGGAGAAGAAAGTGTAGAGGTCAACACATCTGTTTCCTAAAAGCTTTGGCTGCTCATACTCCATTGGCTAAAACTCAGGTAGTCTAGCTGTGTGCCAAGGAAGAGGAAATTGGTTTCTGAGATCTGTTAGCAATCTGCCACAATAAGCTTACTGTAACTATTTTTACTCTTCCCAGGAATTTCTTTTAATAGTAGATAGTATGTGTAAGGTCGAAACGGCCCAATGATGTTAAACAAAAGAACCCAAATGCCAAATAGATAATATAACAGACTTTAATGGCTGCGCATCCCCAGGCAGAACCCTAAGACCTAACAGAGCGAGGTCAGGAAGTCCACGCCGAACAACGGCAAGAGGCAACTTATATAACTTTAGGCAAGATTTGAAGTGGTGGTCTCTCATAGGTCAGTTAGCCAGGGGGCGAGACTGGGTTGGTTGCCCGGTCTGCTCAAGGTTGTGCTGACGCAGTGGAATAGTTCTTGTTGTTTCTGGGCAGAATGCTGTTTCTGGACAGGAGGTTAGGAGGGGGAGGTTAGGAGAGGGTTGATCTCTACCAGGAACTGATACCTCAAGGACACTCTAGCAATGGGGGAGGGAATGAGGGAACAGAGCACAATAGTCAGCCTTTTTCTGCCAGTGGGAAGAAGAGAAGCGGGGAAGGGAAGAGGTCAAAATGGCCACTGAGGTCCGACGTTATGTTCTGACCCTTTTGATAGGATAAGGGGTGATGTAGTCGTCTCTGGCTACTTCCTGCTGAAAAGGGGCTTCGTGGGGTTGGGTCAATGGTCAGACTCTGGTGTCTTTCAGGGATTTTTAAGGTCTTTGGGCAGAAGTCTGGAATAGGCCGTCATCATCATTTTCTGTCTGTTGGCATTTCAGGTCATCTTTTGCAGCTGTTGGTATGTGGGCTGAAGAGCAATGTGAGTAAAGTGACTGCAAGAATAAAAACAGGTTTAATTTCAACCAGCTAACATGGTCTTGGGTCTGCAGCCTGTCATTCCATAAGAGGCTGCAGAGCAAGCATGGCTGATTAAGATATTAGGCAGAGGAGAACCAAGGTATAAAAGTTGATCTGGGTGTTGGTATAAAGAAGGAAGGTTTCCTTAGTCAAAGTTTAATGATAGCCTGGGTGAGAGAATTGAAGTCAGTGAAACTCCAATACTTTGACCACCTCATGTGATGAGTTGACTCACTGGAAAAGACTCTCGTGCTGGGAAAGGTTGGAGGCGGGAGGAGAAGGGGACGACAGAGAATGAGATGGCTGGATGGCATCACCGACTCTGTGGACATGAGTTTCAGTGAACTCCGGGAGTTGGTGATGGACAGGGAGGCCTGGCGTGCTGTGATTCATGGGGTCGCGGAGAGTCGGACACGACTGAGTGACTGAACTGAACTGAACTGAACTGATAGGAATGGCAAGTCAGAGGTCTTGCAGGAGGTCAGACAGAAAGTTTTCAAGACTGGCAAAGGTGAGAGACATGTAGAGAGGTAGGTCACTACAAAAAATAGTAGCACCCCAGAAGTATAGTGCAAAAAAAAAAAAAAAAAGAAGTATAGTGCAACCTACGATGTAGGTGAGGGCCAGAAAGAGGCGGAGAGCAAAGGACCATTCCGGTGGGGCGATTGAAGTGAGGCCTATGGCAGAAAGTATGGCCAGGAGGATGACTAGAAGCAAGTTTTACCAGTTGAGTTCGATAGTCATTATTCGCCTATGGGTGGAGGGGTATTTTGGTTATAGTGAGTCTGGCAGGCCCGGAAACTTTGGAAATGTAGGTATGGTTATTTGTGGAATGAGGAAGGGGCATGCCATGCAAGGGGGCCCATTTGAGTCTAGTAATGTGGTTCCAGGGTTCGTGTCCCAAGAGTTTGGCCGCTGTGGGAGTGGTGAGAATTACCATGAGAGGGCCAGTCCATTGCGGTTGGAGGGGGTTAGGTGTTAGCACCTTTAAGAGAACCAGGTCTCCTGGAGCCACGGTAGTTAATGGAGGCTCCCGATCTGCGTCGCTAACAGGCTGGGGCAGGGTGCGGTCTGCGTGTTCCCGTAGAAGGGATCGGAGGAGTGTGAAATATGGCACATAGGCTCTGAGAGGTGATAGTGGGGGGGTCTGGGAGATTGGCGAGCAGATATGGTCTACCGTATAGCAGCTCGAATGGCGTGAGGCCTGTCTTGGAGTGGGGAGTCGTTCGGATGCATGTGAGTGCTGCTGGCAGAAGGTGACTTGTTTCAACATTGTCTAGGGGTTGGTCAGGGAATATTCTTGTCATATTATCATTTGGAGATTTGTTGCATCCTGGAAGAAACAAACTTAACAAGAAAGTTAAAGGTACATGGCCCAAAGATTAACAGAAGTAGAAAAGCTGCTCAGGGGCTACCAGGAGAACCAGGACCAGACATTAGTTCATGACGTTAATGTTTCTCTAGGTACAAGAAGATGCAAGAATTTGGGCTCATAAAATCTTTACCTGAAAATATCTGACTATCTGAAGGCTGGTTCTTCTGGGTTTTTCCCAGAGCACAGAGTGCCTTATTTCTGATCTCCACCCTGAACTCCTTTCAGGGGGTGTTGAAGGTCAGCAGCTGGCAGTGGTCATGATGTAATCTTTGTAGAGGCAGCTGGCAAGTACCAACTTCCAGTCAGCAGGGTCCCTTCATAGCCACATATCTGACCATGTGACACCATTTCATGGCCATTGTGTCCTGCGGTGCTGGGAAGGCTCATTTCCAGGTCTAGGGAAGATTCCACGGATGGGCCACTCAGTGTGCTAAAATTGGACCAGGCCTTGCAAGTAGCAAAAGTCTCTGGACCACTGCCTTACTAGCCTCTTGGTTCAGGAAAATATTCCTTCTTGTTGCTTCTTCCCATATCTAGAGTCACATCATTACAATCATTGATCTCATATGGAATTGCATATCAGCATTATATCACAGGCTTGGTCAAACATTTGTTAAAGAAATAATCTTCTGAAACAAGTGACATAGAAAATAATATAGCTATCCGTTCCGTTCCGTTCTGTCGCTCAGTCGTGACCGACTCTTTGCGACCCCGTGGACTGTAGCCTACCAGGCTTCTCCGTCCATGGGATTCTCCAGGCAAGAATACTGGAGTGGGTTACCGAGCTAGCAGTTATTAGTAAAGTCATAAGTAATGATTATAAGTCAAGAACTTTCATTACATAAAATCTGGTATACCCCAAGTCATCTGACTTCATTTGTTAAATGACTATCAGTATAGCCTGGTGTTAATCTCTTGGTTGTACATTATGGAGCATCTGATCTTTATCTGAAGATTGGCTATTAAGATAAGCCTTAGAAATAAATTTAGAGTGTCCTTTTTAATAACTTAATTAAATTTTTAGCAATATCCTGTAACAAGGAACTGTCTCAGCAGTGAGTCTTAGTAAACACTAGACCTTAATTAACAAAACTAGAAACTTAGTTTAACAATTTACAAAACTTAATATTTCAGTTCAGTTCAGTTCAGTCGCTCAGTCGTGTCCGACTCTCCGCGACCCCATGAATCACAGCACGCCAGGCCTCCCTGTCCATCACCAACTCCCGGAGTACACTCAAACTCATGTCCACAGAATCGGTGACGCCATCCAGCCATCTCATTCTCCGTCGTCCCCTTCTCCTCCCGCCCCCAACCTTTCCCAGCATCAGAGTCTTTTCCAGTGAGTCAACTCGTCGCATGAGGTGGCCAAAGTATTGCAGTTTCAGCTTTAGCATCAGTCCCTCCAATGAACATCCAGGATTGATCTCCTTTAGAATGGACTGGTTGGATCTCCTTGCAGTATAGTGATTTTTTATTATGGAGGCATTAACCCTGTAGCCAGGAAGGCTTTAACCCATCAAATAAAAATGAGGTTTGTCAGGGAGCTGGGAAAAGCCAAGTGGCCGTCTTGGATTTTCCATAGCCCTGACTCTGATCGTCAGCTATTGTTTACCCATTTTTAATTTTTCAGTTTAGGAGTAGACTGTTACCATGGTTTAAGGACATTAGGATAGCACAAGTCTAACAGAGTTTTTGTATAAGCAGAATGAGCTTTTACATGTATCATAATCTTAAATAACATTCATTTACTTTATTAAAGTAACAAAAGATTTTAAAAACAAATATGAATCATTTAAAGGCAAAGAAATTAATAATCTGTTATTGAAAGATTCATTCTAAGAAAACTTTGTTTTCTTAATGTAGAGAGTAGACTTTATAAATTTCAGTTTGTTACCAGTTTACCAGATAGCAAACAAACAAAATTTATCAGTTAATCTTAGAAAAGTCTTTTCCATAAACCTTGAAGAACTAGCAGTATTTTTCTGAAGGCATGAGAGTGAAACCATACAAGGCATGTTTAAAATCTAATTAAATTATAATTTACAAAGTAGCCTGGTCATTGCTGTAACTTGTAACATTTGACAACATTTTACCAGGACATATTAGATTTTCATGAATTTTACATAATTTCTAGGATATAAGTACCATCACCCATACAGTATAACCTGAGAAGACTTATCACTCCAACAATATTTCCTATGCAATTTAACATGTCAGATGAACTCAGGTAGTTTAATAGCTTTTTGGGAGGTCTCAGGGCCCTCTGAAGCATCCCAGAGTCAGCTAGAAGTCAAGCTATTTAGGCAGTTTTGTCAATAAATATCAAAAGGGTTTACAACACTCAGTCAGATAGAATCATGTAGATCACTGTGAAATAATATATTCATTTAGCCAAGGTAACAAAGAAGATTTCAAAGTAAACATAGAACAGATCACTTCAGAGGTAAAGAAACTTAAAATGCATTATCAAAGGCAGTTCAACATCTTAAGAAAACTTTTATCTATACATAGAAACTCTTTCTTTGGGGTCTACTTTCCATCAAACCTTCTTATCACTTTCTGTACCCATTTGTTTTAGCTTCATTTTCATACCTTCTTTACTGAACATACACATCTTACTTCCCTTAAGTGGGGACCTTGGTGTCCCATACTGTGGGGTCTATAAAGGAAGATTCAGAGGCACAAAGGAGGAGTAGAGGTAGGGTCGGTAAAGTGACGGAACAGAGGGAAACCCCTGGTGGCGCCTCCTGGGAGCCAACTCTTGAGTGAGAAGGCTGCGGAGAAGGCATTGAAAGTGTTAATGAGGGAGTGGTTGGGGAAGCTGGGAAGAGGGAGTTGAGAAAGTAACAGAAGTGGAAGGTGGGGCCCCGTCAGGTCTTCTGGAGGAACCGTGAGGGCGGAGTTTGCCTTCCTCAGCTGCTGGCGCTGTGCCAAGCTGCGAGAGCTGAGGGCTCCCAAGGCTGCTTGCACGGAGTCGGGAGCGGAGTTTTCCTCGGTCTGTGTGGACCGTTTTGGTTGTTTTGGCTGGCGGCGAGGGGCCAGAAGGGGAAAGGGAAAGAAGGATTTGGTGGTGGGGGGGGGGAGATATAGGGGGAGGGGCGGGAGCACAGCAGCCAAAAAGCCTGTACATAGGGCACCTCAGACCACTTTCCCGTCTTTCGACAGCAGTTATCTAAATCATGGAGGATATTAAAATCAAAAGTCCCCACTGAAGGCCATTGGGAGCCATTGTCAAGAGAATATTGGGGCCAGGCTTCAGAGCAAAGGAAAATCAACCGCTCTCGGAGGATATCTTGAGAGAGATGTAAAGTCTTAAGGTTGGCCAAGAGGCATTCTAGAGGAGTAGACCAACCCTGGTCAGGTTTGGAAGCGGCTGTCCCCATGGCAAGTGAAGGAATTGAGGCTCAGCGGTAAATCAATCAGGCGTCCCCAAGAGATTTAACACCCCAGCAAGGAGGGTCACTGCAGCTGAAAATGTCTCTGAGATCAACTGGTGCCGAGGAATTGGAAGGGCAGCCACAGCCAAAATGGACGTTTCCAAATCCGAGGAGCAGGCCTGGCCTGCGAGAGGGAGCCAGACACAGCGCTGTGATTTTCGGAACGGGCCTGGCCCGCAAGGGACTGGACTCCCTAGGATTGCTCACCAAAAGGGAGACCCGCCCCAAAACCCGATGCAGGAGACTTACCCCATATCCTGTCAGACGGTTGAACAGTCTTAGCGAGGTGTTAGATCAGCCCAGGGCGTGGGTCGGGCCGGAGGGAGCCACAGGCCCTGTGGCCGGTGGGGTGGGCTCTCACCTCAAGCCCCACACTGGGCGCCAAATGTAAGGTCGAAACGGCCCAATGATGTTAAACAAAAGAACCCAAATGCCAAATAGATAATGTAACAGGCTTTAATGGTTGCGCACCCCCGGGTGGAACCCCAAGACCTAACAAGGCGAGGTCAGGAAGTCTGCACTGAACAAAGGCAAGAGGCAATTTATATAACTTTAGGCAAGATTTGAAGTGGTGGTCTCTCATAGGTCAGTTAGCCAGGGGGCGAGACTGGGTTGGTTGCCCGGTCTGCTCAAGGTTGTGCTGATGCAGAGGAATAATTCTTGTTGTTTCTGGGCAGAATGCTGTTTCTGGACAGGAGGTTAGGAGGGGGAGGTTAGGAGAGGGTTGATCTCTACCAGGAACTGATACCTCAAGGACACTCTAGCAATAGGGGAGGGAATGAGGGAACAGAGCACAATAGTCAGCCTTTTTCTGCCAGTGGGAAGAAGAGAAGCGGGGAAGGGAAGAGGCCAAAATGGCCACCGAGGTCCGACCTTACCGTCTGACTCTATTTTATTCAAGATAACAAGAGATTAAATATGTGAGTAGAAAAATTTTTAGCCAGCGAGGTAGAATTCATCAATTAATTTTCCCTGCGTGTCTAATAAATTTCACTTTTGTAGTTAAGTTAATTTCTTTTGTTCTCTAGGCACAGGAGATATTAGAGTGGAAAGAATTACAGAGGCTATCTTTATGGTTTAGAGCGAGCATGCCACCAGAGCATAAATAAAGGTGATTTAACAGAAGTTTTCCCTGTTTTTTAATGATCTGCAGTAGGAAATGAGAAGTCTAGACTGCTTAATTTTATAGTTTGCATTGCAGCTATTTTTATTCATTATCTTTGAAATGGTTTCAGTTAAAATGTAGACAAATTTAATATTTATGCTTTAGCTTTAAAGTCCCAAATTTAAATTTCAGAGCAGTTATTGTTAGTGTAGTTCTTAAAGAAAGTGTTGGTTAGTTGAAAATAAAATGGCAGCTCTCAGTATATATCATATTCTTTAAGCCATGTAAAAAAATTAGATTACTTAATCTTTTAAGTCAGCCTCCCTGATATTTTTTTTCTTTGTTTTTAAAGTCCAAAAGTCCTTCTTGTTTTTGGTTTACTCATTGTGAGTTAAAGTTTGAAAGACCATTGCTTAAGTTATGTTCTTAAATTCACTCCAGAATCATTTCCTTTTATAAAAATATAATTGATACATGAGACAAGGTGCTCAGGGCTGGTGCACTGGGATGACCCTGAGGGATGGGATGGGGAGGGATGTGGGACGGGGTTCAGGATGGGGAACACATGTACACCCATGGCTGATTCATGTCAATGTATGGCAAAGCCAATACAATATTGTAAAGTAATTAGCCTCCAATTAAAATAAATAAATAAATTCTAGAGGAAAAAATATATATATAATTGCTTAAATAAGTCCATTTCATTAATGGTCTTTGAAATGCTTTCAAACACTCATATATCAATCCAGATGCCTCCTACTCATGACTCAGTCCTGTTTGTTAAGTTTGAATTCATCAGAGTTCAACAGTTATTTACTGAGGCCCACTGTACACCAGACATATTCTAGAAACAGTGGGATTCAAAAATGGATGATGCAAAATTCAGGCCCTCTGAGGACTGACATTTAGAAACAACCAATTGTCCATCACTGGATGAATTTATAAAGAATATGTGATACATATATACAGTAGAAAATTATTCAGTCATAAGAAAGAAGGAAATCCTGTCATTTGTGAAAACATGGATGGACCCTGAGGGCATCATGCTAAGTGAAATGTCAGACGTGAAAAGACAGTACTGTTTGATGTCACTTACATGTGGAATCTAAAAAAGCCAAATGCACAGAAGCAGAGAGTGGATTGGTGGTTATCAGGGCTAAGGGTTGGGAGAAATGGGGAGTCATTGGTCAAAGAGTACAAATTTCCAGCTAGAAGATGAATATGTTCTGGGAATCTACTGCATGGCATTGTGATTACAGTTAATCATACTGTATTATACATTTGAAAGTTGCTAAATCTTATGTGTGTTCTCATCACAAAAATAGAAATAGAATTTACGTGACATGATGGCAATGTTAGCTTAGCTATGGTGGTAATCATTCTGCAACATAAGTGTACCAAATCAATATGATATATACTTTAGACTTATACAATATTATATACCAATTATGTTTCTATAAATCTGGAGTGCAAAAAGTCTAACAGATTCTCAGCCGACTGTGGTAAACTCAACAAGTCCAGCAGGAGAACTGGAACCCAGGGAATTTGGAATGGTTTCCCTGAAGACCTGAGAACAGCCTTGTAAATATGATTCAGATGAGTCCAAGAAGAGAATATGTACCCCAGGAAAAGGAAATCTTGTAGGCAAAAGCATGGAGACGGAAGAGTCCAGTTCATGTGCAGGGAAGGGGAGGGCCGGTATGAGTCTTGGAGCAAGCAATCTATGGAAGGGCGACCACAGGAGATGAGAATAGATGGCCTTGACATCTTCTTAAGACATTAGTTTATGAGGGTGCATAACTACTCTTCCAATCCATCCTGGTTTTATTTATAAACTCTATACTCTTTTTGTAAATCTTTTCAAATTATGAAAGTAATGCATATTTAATTTTTAAAATTTATATTGAATTATAGTTGCTGTATGGTATTATATAAGATACCATATTATATAAGAACAATGTTTTTAAATTATAAAAGCGATATATATTTAATTTTATAAGATTTATAAAATGAAGAAATACACAAAATAAAAATAATCTGTAATGTCACCAATTGGAGGTAACTGCTATCTTATTCAAAATGAAATACACATTTACATACTGGAATAATATTTTCTTCATAATTTTAATCCTTCTTTTTTATATGACATTAATCATATTTTTCATATCATTAATGATTTTCAGAAACATCATTTTAATAAGCTGTATAGCATTCCATTTTATGCATGTGTCATAATTTAATTACTCCCTCATCATTGTGCTTTTAATCATTCATTATCTTTGCTCCAGCAGCTTAATACCAAGCCAGTGTAGATAAAACTAGACTCCCCGTTACTTCTATTGTTGATTGATGCACTGAAACTACTAGGGCAGATCTTGCCAAACTGCTTTACAACATTGAATCTCACCTCTAAGCAGCAGGATGAATTCCAGAGAAACACATGCGCTTCCATAGAAAACAAGTAGCTATGGCAGCTCTGCTTGTGTAAGGATTGTTTTTCCTTTAGGTTCCTACATATCATTTCTCCAGTTACTGTGTTTTTTTAAAGTTTAAGTGTGTGTGTATGTGAACAGTGGTATGATGGTGTGCTGGAAATGGTAGTGTAATGGTATTTTGTTGCCAAATGAAATACCCGACACTTAATAGCCAGGCGGCTGTCAGTTATCTTTCCCTCTCCTATGCTCAGTCTCTCTGTCATGTTTAACTCTTTGTGATTCTGTGGACTGTAGCTCACCAGGCTCCTCTGTCCATGGGATTTTCCAGGCAAGAATAATGGAGTGGGTTGCCATTTCCTCCTCCAGGAGATCATCACAACCCAGAGATCAAACCTGCATCGCTTGCATCTCCTACATTGGCAGGCAGATTCTTTACCTCTGGAACCACCAGTCCCTTATTTATTTCAGATAATCATAAAAGTGTGGTCTAACAGACTTTTTTTCTTTTTAAAATGCATTACTCAAATACAGAATTAGGCTGAATCAAGCACTCAAGATTGGAAACCCTTTGATCTATCATTTGGTGTTGCCTTAGGGAATCAAATCTAATTGTACAACTAATCTAACTATCATGAAGAAATGGTTTATTAAAGTGAACAAAAAATATAATTAGTCTGGAAGAAGTTTGATTAAGTGACAACGTATTGACAGGACCAAGAAGTGGCCCTCAGCCTCTGTGGTTTGGGAGCACCATAAAAGAGTAAACCTATGTTTAAGAAACCCAAAGGCTGTTTCGTATAATTATAATTGGAAGAAGTTATTGCTTTGCTCAATTACTTCCTTTCTGGTATTTTTTTCCTTCAGTTATCAATGTGGGAGAGCTGTGATGTTTCATTACTGGCTGAGAATCCTGTATCAAGCTAATGGGTGTTTTAATAGAGATGGAAGCAGTTGTTATAATAAAATGATGTGAAAGAAGATAGTCTATCAGAGATCTGACACTTGCTCAAAGCCAATAGAAACCATCTATCAGTACATTTCTTGTTTAGGACCCACTCAGAGCTCTATCTGATGACTTCTCATTCAGATATGTGGAAATTGTAGTGTTCCATTTCTTTATTTATGGCATCAGTGAGCTCATTTCACTCAAAGCAATATTTCTCCTGATATAAATTTGTCAGGTAGTTCTCTAATAAATACAGAGTAGCTATTTTGACTGTCATCTTACCTTTCTTGGCATGCCATTCAAAACCTTTTTTCTGAATAACTGGTGAGTTCATCAAAATGCATAAAGCCTTTTGTAGTGCTATGTTAATAATTAGAAAGTTTGTGGTAGATTACTACACAGAAACACTCCAGCTATCTTATTCTTACTGGACAGTTTGAGAAATCAGCTTCCTTTTTCTCCTTCTGGAAATAATCTCAAAATCAAGTAGGCAGTCTAATCCTTGCTTTTAGAAAGTGGCTGAGGGAAACATAGGAGTTAAGAGTGTTCTAGTTTTACTCTGTTTTAAAGCGATCTACTCATTATTATAGAGCCAGCAGTTCATATTATCTTGGGAGCCTAACTATAATATCATCTAATGTATGAAAAAAAGCATGTCTATTTTAAAAGTAACAAAATCACTGCAGATGGTGACTGCAGCCATGAAATTAAAAGACACTTGCTCCTTGGAAGAAAAGCTGTACCCAACCTAGACAGCATATTAAAAAGCAGAGACATTACTTTGCTGACCAAGGTCTGTCTAGTCAAAGCTATGGTTTTTCCAGTAGTCATGTATGGATGTGAGAGTTGGGCCATAAAGAAAGCTGAGTGCTGAAAAATTAATGCTTTTGAACAGTGGTGTTGGAAAAGACTCTTGAAAGTCCCTTGGACTGCAAGGAGATCTAACCAGTCCATCCTAAAGGAAATCAATCACGAATATTCATTAGAAGGACTGATGCTGAAGCTGAAGCTCTAGTATTTTGGCGACCTGATGTGAAGAACTGACTCATTTGAAAAGACCCTGATGCTGGGAAAGATTGAAGGGAGGAGGAGAAGAGGATGACAGAGGATGAGATGGTTGGATGACATCACTGACTCAATGGACATGAGTTTGAGCAAGCTCCAGGAGTTGGTGATGGACAGGGAAGCCTGGCATGCTGCAGTCCGTGGGGTCGCAAAGAGTTGGACATGACTGTAATGACTGAGTGACTGAACTGAACTGAACTTGATTACAATATAATAAATGAATAAATGTTTTAAGTAATTCACTAGCATTTATAGGAATAAATCTGGAAGTTTTTGTTCAGCCGTGTTTTTACTTCAGTGGCTTAGATTTTAATGATCAGAGTTTCAATGTCTCTTTCCTGAATTCACATATTTCTTCATCTGTATTCTTCCTACAGGACTCATCTCTATCTTGTATCTGAAACACTTGTGCTAATGCTCCATCTTGTTTATTAGCCTATGAGCTCTTGAGTATGCTGCCAGAATGACTAGCATGTTGTCTATGAGAGACTTTTGGTCTGTATTTGTCAAGTGAATGAATAAGTCTTCTAAGTCTCACACATTAAGCTTAGCTCCCCTGTAAAAGGGATAGAACTGGCAAGATTTTTAAATTTCTAGGAGTTTCCAAAATTCCATTTTATTAAACACTTTGTTCAATTTGCTGCTAATGCATCAGAGAGAGTTTCAATTCTGTATTAAACTAGAAGTATCAGTTATGATTATATTATCCACATGCTTCCAGTCCTCATATCTTTCTCCAGAGCTTCTGGCTCATTTTTCTTTTCATCTAGATATCACTGCTAGCAAAACTGTTATCCTATTATACTCAACATTTTAAAGATGAGGGTTTCTGAATGTTCTTTAAATGTATTTTTATGTACATGAAAGAAAATAGATACCTGGTTAAAAAATCAAACATACAGCTTGAAAAGCAATAGCTCCCCTGACTCACTTTCTGCTTACCTTCTATCAGTTTTTCTAAGATTAGTTCCTCACCTGAGCAACAAATCAGAAAATGGCCAGAGAGACTAATTTCTCAGATCTCCCAAGGAATGCACATAACTAGTACCATACCTGCTATATGGGGGAGAATTTATAATTTATAAATCATTTATAATCATTTATAATTTACTCAGGATGCCTTAGGGCATTAGAACTTAATTCTCTCGTGAAAGTCCAGTTGAGACAAAGTGCTAGAGGGGACTGCTTTCCTATTCTACTAATATGTTTATACAGTGCTTTAATTGGTCCATTTTATACATTATTAGTAGACGTCTTGTATGATAGATGATGATTTACCTACCTTGTACCACTGCCCATCTATATTCCCTTTAAGTTACCTTTTTAGCCTTCACCAGTATATGTTTTCGCCTTCATTTCTTGTTTTATCTACTAAAGATAGTTGTTTTTTTTTAATTTCCTATTTCCAAATAGAGTTATATTCTGAGCTATGAGTGGACATGAAGTTTTTAGGAGCAGTATTCAACCCACTACAGGTAGTTTTCAGTATATTGGTGGTGTTTGAGTATTTAAAGCGCTAGTATTAGATGAAATCATTAAGAAGTTAGTAGATGGAAAATAAAATACCTGAGAATAGATCTCTAAGGAACTGAAACTTTTGGAGATTGAGAAGATAGGAGCTGCAAAGAAGACCAGATATAGAGGCAATGAGGTCAAAGAACTAAGACAGGACTATATCCCTGCAAAGTGAGAGGTCTTAGGAGAGGGTGTGAACTACTGACTGGTCTTTTTCTACCTGGATTTAGTCCTTTATTTTATTGCATTACATCATCAGTAACATCTTTTAAAAAATAGTGCATGGCACAAAAACTTTCTAAGAAATTATGTCTTACAATATATTTATCTTGCTTTTATAGGTATTTAATAGTTTTGCCAAGCATAGAATTCTAGGGTCAAAATCATTGCTTTCCTGTCTTATCACAGTGAGAAGTGTGATGCTAGACTTACTCTTATCCCTTTATGTGTAACCTGAAGGTTGTACATAAGGGTTATCTCCCTTCTGGAAGATATTAAGATTTATATTTTGTACTTATTGTGAAATTTCACAATGTGAGTTTAAACATGAGTCTGTTTAATTCATTTGAGGTGGTGTTGTATATGGAGTCAGGGTTTGACCTCTGCAACTGTAGTATCTGGATTCAAGTAGCTGATCTCTCAAGTCTTACATTGCATTTTTTAAAAAAATTTCAACTATTCATATTTTTAATTTCCAAGAAATTAAATCTTCCAAGGAAAGATTGGGAATTTTCTAAGGAACTAAATCTCCTTCTTATTCTTTGACTATTCCTTTTAATAACACTGTATCCCTTATGAATGAAATATTCTTCCAAATCTATCAGAAAGCATTAACTAGAAATATTTTAAGTTGTGTTCTGTTTATTATCTCTATTTCCTTCAGGGTCAGTTTTTATGCTGGTATATCTTGGTTATTCTGTTAAATATTATAGTCTTTTCTCAAGTATTTTGTTCTCCTTGATTTCATGATAATGTTTAAGAGTGAATTTTTAAATAAAACAGTATTGTTTGACCGTCAATATGAAGATAAAATTTTTTGACCAACAGAGTTATTAACTGAGTTAAAAAGATGCCACTTTTTATACTTTGAACTCTAAACTCTAAAATGCAGGATAATTTGTTACAAAGGATAATTCCTACATTAGCTACTTAGTTTCCTCCACACATTATATTTATTTTCCTTACAGAAGAACCATCCATTCTGGCTGTGGGGGTAATTGCTTTCTTTCAGCTGTCCTCTTAAGGTGGGAGGAGGTAGTTGGGTTGATTATTCATCGGTAGACCTTTAATTAACTCAGAAATTTCTTAAATTTGCTTCTTTTATTGATGGTGTTTTACTTTTTGCCTTTATTTACATGTTTCTTTGTTCCTTTAACATAATGTTTATAAGATTAGGAGGAAGAGATTTAACAATGTTTTTAATCTTTCATCTTTAATTAGAAGTTTTGATGTACCCTTTTTGTTAAAAAATTAATAATATATGTTATATATTTTAAATACACCATTACATTTATATTGTATCTTATAAATGTAGTGAACATATTTTTTATACCAGTTCTACTCCATTTAATATGATAATGAATTTTTTGACATAAATATTTGAAGTAGGATGAGAAATTGTCATCTTATCTTGTTATTGTATCTTCATGAATGCTTTTAAGCTACCTCCCCTGGTGTAGTTCCCCCTGATCTTGCAGGACTGAAAAGGTGACATGCTGAGCTTGCCACTTAGTTACTTGATGTTACAAATAGATCATTCAATCACTCAGTAAATACTTCTGAACCTCTATGTATCCAGTACTTTGCTAGACGTTAGAGAAAAAAACAAAAACAAAAACACACACAGACGCAGTCTGCCCATATTTACAGACATTATTTTAAACTATTGTAATATTAAGGAAATTTGAGGCATGAAAACAATTTATCATACCTTGATTGTGTAGTGTTTACATATCAAAACTCATGAAATTGTTGATCATCTTTTGTATATAAATGTTACCTCAATATAGATGGTTTTAGGTGTGAGGAAATAATACGTGTACCATAATGAGTATAGTTAATAACACTGTATTGTATAACAAAAATTTTCCGAAAGACTACAGTTTCAATGTTCTTACCAAAAATTAAATCTGTGAGGTGATGGATATGCTAATTAACTCAATCAGAGACTCCTTTCATGCTTTATACTGATATTAAATCATCATATTTGTACACTTTATATTATCATTTTATTTGTGAGTTACACCTTAATAAAGTGAGGGGGGATAATGTTAGTCTTAATAAAATGAATACCAGTAAAATATCCATTTAGGAATAAGCCCAGGTGAAATATATAGAAGACATCCTTTTAAAAACCCATGAAGACCATAAAAGCTATAAAAATCATTAGAGAAAGAGGAAATGCATCATGTACATGGATTAAAAGATTCAATAATGTAAAGAATCAGTTCTCCCGAAATCAATCTATAGAACCAATTCAGACTTCCCCTCACCCTATTTTTTGTTTTGTTGTGGATTTTTTGGTGAAAAATTCACAAACTGATAAATAGGAAACTCAAAGAGTCAAGATAATTTTGAAAAGTGAGCAAAAAGTTAGGGAGGAATACCTATTATGAGCTAGGCACTGTTTCTCCTGTGAGGAAAAGCTATTAGAAGATTACTTAACAGCAGTAGTCAGCAGCTAACTATTCAGAAATAGAGAGTATTACTTCTAGGTCAAAAACAGAAAACTCAGAGAGGTTTAGTGAAATACTCAATGTTACACAGTTAGCACACCAAAGAGCTGAAATTCACTCACATTAGGATATATTATGAGACATCTCCGAGTATAGGCTGTTTCTGGTTGGCCAAGTGTTGGTCTTCAGAGGCAGCCTACAGTGAGAGAAAGAGCAATGGACTTGAAGAGTTCTGGTCTGTGGTTTGACCTTGGGCAATGCATTTGCTTTCACTGCTTCTTTGTCTATGACATAGGGATAGGAATAGTTCACATAGCTGTTGTGACGCCTAAATGACATAATGAAAAAATGATATTATGCTTAAGAGCAGTCATTGGCTTCCTAATTATGAACTGTAAAGTAATTAAAGTAATTTTCACTAAATCTCCAATGTTATCATCCAACTTATGAAAAGAATTTTAGGATTTTCAAAGTTATTTACATATATCATCATTTTACTTTTAAAAAGTTCACATGAGAAAATTAGCCTTCTTATGAAATTTTGGACAATATTTTATTATATATTCAAATCTGACATAGTTGTAAAAAACAATGCAATACTCAAATGAGTTTGCTTTCCTTGAGCGCTCACATCTGAATGTTGAAAGCAGACTCCCCAGAAACTCAACAAAAGACAGAAGGAAATGACCTTTTGATTAAAAAAAAAAAAAAACTGCTGCAGATAATCTGAAAAACAAATAATCCACATGTGGGTAATCAAGAGTTGATTAATTGTTTTGAGGATGTTTAATTGCCTATTGTTTATCAATATAATTTAACTACTAGTGCATAGGATAGTGACATAAATAGTCCAAGCACTATTTTTAATGAGAAATGATATCAGGTTTTTATTAATAATAAACACTTTGAAACACAGTACGCTCATTATTTGACTTTGCCATTAAAAATAGCTTTGGATTTTAAAAAAATATTTTTTTTTCTTTTGTATAGGGTAGCAACTTAAACTAATGATTAGGATCTGTTTTAGATATAGCTGGTTCTAGATATTTGCACTTTATATTGTTCTGAGGTATGCTGTTATAGTAGAAACAACTGTTATCATGCATGAGAAGGCTTTGTTTATCATTCAAGTGTCTCATTTTATAACTACATTTAATTTTACAAAGAAATGATTTGTCACTTTCTGAAGTGACCTTCTAAATGCTGATATCAAAAGCCATTTTCATTTGGCTACCTCTGAAGCCAGTGTTCTGGCTTCAGAACATAGGAGGCACCAAGTCTTATGTCACCATACCTGAGGGAGATGAAAAAAGCAAGATACTAGTATCTGTGAACTTTTTTTTATTCATACAGTTTCTTTTCTTGTTTTTCGCCTGTTGGTTTATTTATTATTTTTTTTAGGGTGCAATTATTTTTATTTTATTTTTTTCTTTTTGTATGTCTTTGTTTCCTTTATTTTATTTTTTTTTACATTATTGTATTGGTTTTGCCATACATTTACATGAATCTGCCCCGGGTGTACATGTGTTCCCCATCTTGAACCCCCTCCCTCCTCCCTCTCCATCCCATCCCTCTGCTTATCATTTGTTGGTTTATTTTTACTTATTTTTATTTTTTTAATTAAAAAGTCAATGTTTATTAACGTTTCATATCTTTACGATAAAATCACAATAGACATATTTCTAGGTAGATATATCCACGTGTGCGTGTGTGCTCAGTCACTCAGTCGTGTTCCATTCTTTGTGATCCTGTTGCAGGAAGGGAGACCCCTTCCAGGGAGTGAAACTGGGCTCTTGTCTAACACTCAGAAGTGAATTGTCTAAGGAGACACATGTGCTGACAAAGCAAGAGATTTTATGGGGAAAGGGCACCCAGGCAGAGAGTAGTAGGGTAAGAGAACCTAGAACTGCTCTGCCACATGGCTCACAGTCTTGGGTTTTATGGTGATGTGATTAGTTTCTGGGTTGTCTTTAGCCAATCATTCTGACTCAGTGTCCTTTCTGGTGGTGCATGCCTTGTTCAGCCAAGATGGACGCCAGCAAGAAGGATTCTGAGAGGTGGTTGGACATGTGGTGGTTCCTTTTGACCTTTCCCAAACTCTTCCAGTTCCGTGTTCCTTACCGGGACCTCCTGTCTTAAAACAACTCATGTAAATGGTTACTATGGTGCCTGGCCAGGGTGGGTGGTTTCAGTCAGTGTGCTTTCCCTAACAACTCCCCCCTGAGAGACGTCATACTCAAGATACTTCTTGGGAATTGGGGTGGAGGTATCTTTCTTCTGTAACTTCTTCCTGCTGTGCATGGGTATAGGCCTGCCTAGCAGAGCAGAAGTCTCTCTCTACCTGATCTAAGTCAAGGTATTCTTTGCCTGAAACCAGCATTCACTCTTGTAATAACTGCAGTTTAGCTTGAAGCTATTGGCTCCTCTAAGAGATGAAATAGACATGGGCCAAACAGGAGACCTAACAGAATGGTCATTACTGGTCCCCAGAAACAGAAGGCAACATCTGGGATGAGGGCTGCAGGGTGTGTGACTTTTTTCTGATTGGTTGGTGGTGAGGCAACAGAGTGGTGCTCCAAGAATCTTGTGTTCAGCCTGAAGTTACCGTCCTCCACCTCGATGGGACCCCAGTTCTGCAGAAGAACTCAAAGAGATTGTTATGCATATTTCTTTTTTTTTTTTCAAAAGGAAGACACCTTTATTATAAATAAGGTACATTTCAACATAGCTAGTAGCACTGTAACCTGTATTGTTGAGAGTATGTTTGGCAGAACATATGAGAAGTCAATCTAAACACAAAAAACACTTCAGATGAACTTACGTCATAAATATCCAAAAAAGAGGGGATATATGGATATATTTAGCTGATTCACTTTGCTGTACAGCGGAAAGTAACATGAACATCGTAAAGCAACCACAAATGTGTGTTAGTTGCTCAGTATCCAAATATTTGGGACCCCATGGACTGTAATTAGCCAGGCTCCTCTGTCCATGGAATTCTCCAGGCAAGAATACTGAAGTGGATAGCCATTCCCTTCTCCAGGCGATCTTCCAACCCAGGGATCAAACCCAGGTCTCTTGCATTGTGGGTGGATTCTTTGCTGTCTGAGCCACCAGGGAAGCCCAACTATACTCCAGTAAAAGTTTTAAAAAATAAAATAAAATTTGTAACATGATGTAAGAGAAGTTAAAAACAAAATAAATGGATTCTGAAAGTTTAAAACAATCTTATTGAGGATCTAAGAACTTTGAAAAATCATTTTAAAAAGCCAAAACAGTTAGGATTGTCGTATACATATACAATGCACACATTTGACAAATTAACACATTTAGCAGAAAAGCATACAGTGTAAACTAGGCTGGCCACATTTTTAATGATTATGTAGTGGGTTTCCATTTGCTTCTCCAGAGGATCTTCCCGACCCAGGGATCAAACCCAGATCTCCCGCATTGTGGGCAGACGCTTTACTGTCTAAGCCACCAGGGAAGTCCTTAAAACATATGTACTTTCTAGAAAATCTATCCCCACAGAGCTTCCATTTTATTTTCTAAGTCGATTTTGATCCCTGGAGTATAACGGCTATTTGTGACTGCTATTGGAGAGCTAAACAATTTTTGGATTTTAGATTCTCTGCGCTCTGGGACAGCATCTTAATATCATCACTAGCTGACTGTTCTAAAAGTAGCTGCTGAAAAAGTTCTAAGTGTTCCCAAAGAACTACAAACTAGTTCCTTCCTAAGACAGAATATGTAATGAAGTCATAGTTTTTCATAAAATTTATTTTTAGTTTTTTATATAATGTACCTGCAGAGTGTAAAATTAGGGCCCTTATAATCAAGAATAAATCATATGACCTATACATGCTGTATTGATCTTTTTGAATACAGTTGGAAAGTAATTTGTTCAAACTTGGGGGTTCTTATAATAACTTTTTCTCCCCTAGGTCTGCTATTCTCTGTGTTTCTAACTCAATAATATGAAGTTTTGTCTTTAACTGACCTAAAGAAATACCAAAGAAATATATTATTTGATTTTTTTTGCTATTTTCTGTTAATATATGATATGTAAAGCATGATATGTACGATTCTGAAAATGCACACAGTATGTGCATTTAGATATTCTAACTCACAGTAATATTTAAATTTGTGTATAGATAAAAGTCTATTTAATTCTTAAGTGGCGGATCAGATTTCAGTTCTTATTAAGGTTTACAGAGTAACTAACAGCATACATACCATCAGATAGCTTACAGTGCTGCTTGTTTTATCTTTTGCCTTTATTAGAACCATGACCCAGACAAACATACCTCCGGTTGGGAAATGCATACTTTGGCAATTCAAGCACACTTTCTTTTTCTACTGACTTTCTCCAAAGAAGAAAAGTTTTCATAAACAAATCAAAAATAACAAGAACATGAAAGTATAAAATAAAGCAATGTACGTTATCTGGCCAGCTTTACTTTGCTGTCCTAAATGGTAACAAGTATATAATTTGAGCCATGACATATGAATTGAGTATTTGATAAATTGAGTCATATTTTAAATGAATTAAGACATTTCAGTTCCTAAGGAATTACTCAGTAATTCATTCTGAAATGTGAATAATTGTTCCATGCTATATCAAAACTCGTTATTTATATGCCATCTTAATGTTTTGTCATATTCATATATTGTCTGTACCAATATGTACTTAATTTTGTTTCTGTATTCTCTCTCACTTTTAAAATTTAAATATAATTTCACTACTGTACTATTAGTATCACTTGTTATCAGTTCAGTCAGTTCAATCGCTCAGTCGTGTCTGACTCTTTGCCACCCCATGGACTGCAGCACACCAGGCCTCCCTGACCATCACCAACTCCTGGAGTTTACTCAAGCTCATGTCCATTGAGTCAGTGATGCCATCCAACCATCTCATCCTTTCGTCCCCTACTCCTCCCACCTTCAATCTTTCCCAGCATCAGGGTCTTTTCAAATGAGTCAGTTCTTCACATCAGGAGGCCAAAGTATTGGAGCTTCAGCTTCAGCATCAGTCCTTCCAATGAATATTCAAGACTGATTTCTTTTAGGATTGACTGGATGGATCTCCTTGCTGTCCAAGGGACTCTCAAGAGTCTTCTCCAACACTCCAGTTCAAAAGCATGAATTCTTCAGTGCTCAGTTTTCTTTATGGTCCAACTCTCACATTTGTACATGACTACTGGAAAAACCATAGATTACTATAAAGAGAAATAATGCAGAAACATGAAATAAGATGTTTACCTTATCGCCTAAATACCATACCAGTGGTGGCAGATGTGTCACATGTTAGGAAACACTGTCCTGTAGGATTGTAAATTCAGACTTTCATAAATTTATTTTCTTAAAACACAATTTAGATATATACTAAACCCAGTGAGGGCAGGAATTACTTCTTCATTGTTTATCCTTGTTTCCCCAGCACTTAGTACTTGACATATAACAAGTATTCAATAAGTATTGAATGGTAAATTAATGAGTGACATATATTTGCTTATTTATCTTTTAAAATACAACTTAATAGTAACAGTCAAATAATAATACTCAAATTGAATAGGCAAATGCTTTATAGCCAGCGTATGTTTCAATTCCCAGTCTTCAGGGAATATCCACTAATATACTGCATAGCATTTCTATTAAAATTTAATGGTTATAGATCAAGGAAGGCTGCTGTAATATAAACAAAGAGAAGTGGAGATGAATCAGTTTAACAGTGGTCCTGGTGATTAGAATGACTGAAAAGAGAAAATGAATGAGGAGTAAAAATTTAAATATGCATCTGTGTCATATGACCTGAGATAACCCTTGTGTTGCAGAAAGATAAAAGGGCTAAATAAAAGTGCACAAGAAATGTGAAAGTTGCTCCAGTAGAGAAGGCTCTGTTCCATTAATAGTTCCTTCCAAATCACCAATGCTAAAGAACAAATTCTTCTAAAAAAGGTACTCTAAACATCCCCCTCATGGCCTTCTTGCTATAAACTCACTTCCAAAGCTTAAATTCCAACCTGTTTTCTTTTGTTCATGCACTTAAGAAATAGCATAACCAATTTTCTGCATCACTTGGGTTAGAGGAAAAGACCATATAAAGCTGAAATGAGCATAGCATTTTAGTCCCATTTATAAATCAGAGGTTCATCAGTTAGAGAGGCCCCTGAAATACAAATAGGCTGTTTCATGAAACCTGTAAGGTTTTAGTAAACCGAAGCAGCCCACATCAGCTGTATGTCAGGAAGTTAATGGCTAGCTGATTTAACCACTAACAATTATTTTGACAATAAGAATTACTGACAGCAGGAGCTGACTCTTCAGAAGAGGAACCACAGCGACATGCCATTCATTCAGGGCTTTGAAATAATGTTAAAATTTTGCAATCATATGAAATATTTATTTTTTCGCTTATTACCTGATCTAAGACAATGGTTTGTACCTTCTTTAAGTGAAGGATCTCTGGGTTTATCAAGAAGTAAATGAGTGATGACTTTTTTTTCTCTTTTTAAAAAAAATTATTATTTTATTCAAAGTTTGTCTCTTTCAAAAGTGAACAAAGAAAAACAGAAATTTTAAAAGAAAGTGAAAGAAATATATACTTTCAGAATTTGGAATTAGATGAGACTAAGCAGACTTTATTTTTGGGGGCTCCAAAATCACTGCGGATGCTGATTGCAGCCATGAAATTAAAAGACGCTTACTCCTTGGAAGGAAAGTTATGACCAACCTAGATAGCATATTAAAAAGCAGAGACATGACTTTCCCAACCAAGGTCTGTCTAGTCAAGGCTATGGTTTTTCCCGTGGTCATGTATGGATGTGAGAGTTGGACTGTGAAGAAAGCTGATCGCCAAAGAATTGATGCTTTTGAACTGTGGTGCTGGAGAAGACTCTTGAGAGTCTCTTGGACTGCAAGGAGATCCAACCAGTCCATTCTAGAGGAGATCAGTCCTGGGTGTTCATTGGAAGGACTGATGCTGCAACCGAAGCTCCAATACTTTGGCCACCTCATGCGACGAGTTGACTCACTGGAAAAGACTCTGATGCTGGGAGGGATTGGGGGCGGGAGGAGACGGGGACGACAGAGAATGAGATGGATGGATGGCATCACCAACTTGATGGACATGAGTTTGAGTGAACTCCGGGAGCTGGTGATGGACAGGGAGGCCTGGCGTGCTGTGATTCATGGGGTCGCAAAGAGTCGGACACAACTGAGCGACTGAACTGAACTGAACTGAAGAAGCAGTGTATACTCCATTCCAGCTCAACAGTATTTACTGCCTTCTTAGTCTCATCTAACTGATTTAAAGTGGACTGTCTGGAGGGAAAGAGCTCTTAAAAGTACTTGGTCTTTCCTTCAACAGGGAAGGAAGGACGTTTTCATGATGGTCACTGCAGCAGGGAATGACACAGGTGTGGGAAACATTAAGAAAAGCCTGTTCTACCTTGACAAGTGGAATCTGCAGGCATGGCAAGGTTGTCAAGATGGATATGGCAGCAGATCATTTAGCAAGGTCTGAGGCAACCCCATGATTCTGTGATCACTCACCTAGAGCCAGACATCCTGGAATGCAAAGTCAAGTGGGCCCAAGGAAGCACCACTACGAACAAACCTAATGGAGGTGATGGAATTCCAGTTGAGCTATTTCAAATCCTAAAAGATGATGCTGTGAAAGTGCTGCACTCAAGATGCCAGGAAATTTGGAAAACTCAGCAGTGGCCACAGGACTGGAAAAGGTCCATTTTCATTCCAATACCAAAGAATACACAAACTACCACACAATTGCACTCATCTTACACACTAGCAAAGTAATGCTCAAAATTCTTCAAGCCAGGCTTCAACAATACATGAACCGTGAACTTCCATATCTTCAAGCTGGATTTAGAAAAGGCAGAGGAACCAGAGATCAAATTGCCAACATCTGTTGGATTCTAGAAAAAGCAAGAGAGTTCCAGAAAAAACATCTATTTCTGCTTTATTGATTACACCAAAGCCTTTGACTATAGATCACAACAAACTGGAAAATTCTGAAAGAGATGGGAATACCAGACCACCTGACCTGCCTCCTGAGAAATCTGTATGCAGGTCGGGAAGCAATAGTTAGAACTGGACATGGAACAACAGACTCGTTCCAAATCAGGAAAGGAGTACATCAAGGCTGTATATTGTTACCCTGCTTATTTAACTTTTATGCAGAGTACATCATGCAAAATGCCAGGCTGGATGCAGCACAAGCTGGAATCAAGGTTGCCAGGAGAAATGTCAACACTGGGATGAACCAGAAGGATGGGATGGGGAAGGAGGTGGGAGGGGGGTTCAAGATGGGGAACACATGTACACCCGGGGCAGATTCATGTCAATGTATAGCAAAACCAGTACAATAATGTAAAGTAATTAGCCTCCAATTAAAATAAATAAACTAAAAAAAATTTTTTTAAGTGAAGAACTAAAGAGCCTCTTGATGAAAGTGAAAGAGGAGAGTGAAGAAGTTGGCTTAAATCTCAACATTCAGAAAACTAAGATCATGGAATCTGGCCCCATCACTTCATGGCAAATAGTTTGGGAAACAATGCAAACAGTGACAGACTTTATTTTTTTGGCTCCAAAATCACTGCAGATGGTGACTGCAGCCATGAAATTAAGACGGTTGCTCCTTGGAAGAAAAGCTATGACCAACCTAGATAGCATATTAAAAAGCAGAGACATTACTTTGCCAACAAATGTCTCTCTAGTCAAAGCTATGGTTTTTCCAGTAGTCATGTATGGATATTGGTGAGCGCTTTTATGCTTTTAAACTATGGAGAAGACTCTTGAGAATTCCTTGGATGGCAAGGAGATCCAACTAGTCAATCCAAAGGGAAATCAGTCCTGAATATTCATTTGAAAGACTGGTGCTGAAGCTGAAACTCCCAATACTTTGGCCACCTGATGTGAAGAACTGACTCATTGGAAAAGACCCTGATGCTGGGAAAGAGTGAAGGCAGGAGGAGAAGGGGATAACAAAGGATGAGATGGTTGGATGGCATCACTGACTCAATGGACATGAGTTTGAGTAAGCTCTGGGAGTTGGCAATGGACAGGAAAGCCTGGTGTGCTGCGGTCCATGGTGTTGCAGAGTCGGAAATGACTGAACGACTGAACTGAGGCAACCCCACGCATCCAGAAACCCAGACGGTATATAAGAAGGGGACACTGACAGGCAACTCTAGGCATTCTGTGAACAAGTAAAGAGACTTGGATGAGCGTCAGATGTTCCCATTTATCAACAAAGTGCACAAGGAGAATAATGACCTCGTAACATTTGGGATTAGTAAAAAGCTACTGGAAGCAATATATTAGACTCAAGATGCATACTCTGTTTGTTTAGGTAATTTTGCAAATTTGAACCTGTGTCTACTTGTGGGAAGGAACACACAGCTGGAAGTTAGACTACCATGAATTTTTAGGTGACCTTGGTTAGATCCCATAATTTCCTTTTACCTTATTTTTTTTCCGTATGTTCAATATACTGTCTACATATCAAGATCTTTTTTGAGGGTTGAATGAGCTAATGATATTTATGAACCAATTAAAAGGTGAGATATATTTTCAAAAATCAGAAACATATTGATGCATGAATGCTATTGCCAGAGACTGGAGATTATGTTGATAGTAATAAAAGACTCTAAAATCTCAGTGATTTAAAGCAAAAAGGTCTATTTCTGTTCTCACTGTATGTAGAGGAGGACCATGCCCCATATCATCTTCACTCAGGACTCAGGTTGAACTTCAGAGCTTCTGGAAATCACTGGTCATTGTGATGGGGAAAGAATGTGTGTGAATCCACACACTGCATCTTTAAGATTCTGCCTAGAGGTGACACATATCACTCCCTAGTTGGCTTCGGGAAGTCACACGGCAATCCTAGCTGGTGTCCAGAAGAAGAGTGGGAAATATTTGGTGAGCAGCACTAATGGTTATCATAGATGCTTTTCTTTTTCCACTTTCTGCAATTGGATGACTTCGGCAACAGGGAAACTGTCTAGATGTTTCTTCTATCACTAATGCCACTACATTCTTTCTGTATAGCTGTCAACAACCAAGTAGACGTCCTTTATTTTATATTTTCTCAGTTTTAAGGATTTGCTGGCCCTGAATATTTTAGTACCCGTCTAACAGAATATTTTAGTTTCTTAGAGAGAGAGGCAACAATTGTATAACATCTCATTTGTGTTTTCTTTCCCAGACATTGATGAGTGCTCTGATGGCTTTGTTCAGTGTGACAGCCGTGCTAACTGCATCAACCTGCCTGGATGGTACCACTGTGAGTGCAGAGATGGCTACCATGACAATGGGATGTTTTCACCAAGTGGCGAATCGTGTGAAGGTCAGTATAAGGAAAAGACCTAGAGTTTAAGGTCTTGAAATTGAGACATGTTCCCTAAGACATAATTAGTTGACATTGATCTCATATTTCAGGTATTGGTGATTTTTGCTGTGTGTTTTTTACAAGTGATTGGAAACATGTTAAAATCTAACTTTTGCTTCTGAATTATAATAATTAATTGATTTGTGAATAATTAATACTTGCAACAGCAAACCAATTTTCTGTGGATACTTTGTTGAAGGATGTTTTTAGAATAAATAAACCTATACTATCAGATAAATTTTTTAATGGCAACATGTAAAAATCTGACCCAAAAAGAGGTAAAAAAACAAATGAAAGCAGGATAGAGGGAAAATGAGGTTAGAGAAAATACAGCGATGACATGGCCAAGAAAAGCATGCTACATGCTTCTCTGGGCTATTCCTGATGCATCTTTTGCCTGGCAAAGTCAGATGTTTAGTGAATGTTGCAAATAGAAGATATGGTCCGTGCTTAAAAGACGTCAATCTAATAGGAATGGAAACTCAATCAGATTATATTCAATTATTTAGTATTAATTTTGTCTTATTTTCAGTGAATTAACAATTCTGCTCTTTTATATCCACTATTGGAGAAGGCAATGGCAAGCCACTCCAGTACTCTTGCCTAGAAAATCCCATGGATGGAAGAGCCTGGTAGGCTGCAGTCCATGGGGTCACTAAGGGTTGGACACGACTGAGCGACTTCGCTTTCACTTTTCACTTTCCACTTTCACACATTGGAGAAGGAAATGGCAACCCACTCCAGTGTTCTTGCCTGGAGAATCCCAGGGACAGGGGAGCCTGGTGGGCTTCCGTCTGTGGGGTCACACAGAGTCGGACACGACTGAAGTGACTTAGCAGCAGCAGCAGCATATCCACTATTAAGGGGCATACATTTTAGAAGGTGGGCAGAATAAGCAAAGCACAGTAAATAATTGCCAAGGAAACTACCCACACCAAAAGGGTTTGGCATGGAATTGGAAAACAAAACAGACCTCAAGAAGTCTTTATTTTCTCCACTGGTGTTTACACCTTCATGGAGTAACAGCCTGAGAGAATGATGAGGCTAAAATGACACAGTCGATGAAAGCCTTGGCGAATCTAACTTAACAGTACTTGACACTTAAATGATGAGATGCCTTTTATCCTTGGGCCTCTAGAGGTTTTCACACAGAGAAAAGTGATGCAGACTTGGGTGATAGATGCCAAGTTTCCCTGTGTGCTTTGCTAACAGCTGCAGAGCTCTGGACCTTGAACAGTGTTCATCTGGATTTCTACATGGAGTGGGAATGCTGCTGCCTTACCAGGGGCTAAAACCTAGCATTTGTAAATAACCCATAGCTGTGATCTGAAGGCTTTACCTTGTGCTTATGAGAATGCCATTCAAGAAGCAGATCAAACCCTGTGACTTTGCCCTTCCCTGATAAACTATATTGCCTGATTCTATAGTATATTATCAGGAAGAAGTCTTTAATGCTGCTTTTTTAGCATTGTCTTTTATTTTAAATTTTGTACATAAACAATAAATATAAACTGATTATAAATAATTCAATCATTCAGAAATATAGAGAGCAAAGCTAAAAATGTGCCTTTATTTCATCTCCTCCTTTTTCCTGTCTTTGCTTCTTCTGCTCTAGGAGTAACCTGGGTTTAATTTTGCTTGCTTTCCCTTTCTGTGCATCAGAATGTGACTAAGAAAAATACATACCTCTGATATTATTTTACTTTACATTTGTAACTGCTTTCAGTATCTTTTAAATTTATGACCACATGTTTCAAGAGGGCTGTATTAGTTATCTCCTGATGCGTAAAAAGTAATGCCCAAAGTGTAGCCACTGAAAATAATAAATTATCTCACATCTTTTGGATAAGGAATCTATGAACAGCTTAGCTGGATGCCTCTGGTTCAGGTTTCTATTGAGGTTACCAACATCAAGTTGCTGCCCAGAGATGTGGTCTCATCTCTAAGTCTTGTCTGTGACAGGAGTGGAGGGAAAGGTAATCTGTTTCTAAGGTCACTACCAGTGCTACTGTCAGGCCTCGTTTCCTTAACCCATGAGCCACTCCGCAGGGCTGGGGGCTGGCTTCTCCTAGAAAAATCATTCCAAGAGGCAGCAGGTGCCCAAGATGGCAGCAACAGTCTTCCACAACTAAATCTCAGATATGGCATTTCACCACTTCTCCCATAGTCTATCTGTTAGAAGCCACTCAGTAAGTCCAAGGAGAGAGGATTACCGAAGAGCATAAATAGTAAATGGTGAGAATTGTTGCTGGCCATCTTGTTTAACTGCTTACTGCAAGAGCTGTCAGCATTGCCCGTTAATTTCCACTGCAACTCTCTGATGCAACCATGTCATAACTTCTCCACTCTCCTCACATCTCAGATACCACTTTCTCTTCTTTCTCTGTTAGTTACTCTGCTTCTTATTTAACTGAGAAGAGAGAAGTACTTCACTTTTCCACCAGACATATGGTATGATATACAGTAAATCAGATATATGATATACACCACCTCGCTGGTGGCTCAGATGGTAAAGAATCTACCTGCAATGCGGGAGACCTGGGTTCGATCCCTGAGTCAGGACGATTCCCTGGAGGAGGAAATGGCTACCCATTCCAGTATTCTTGCATGTGAAATCCCATGGAGAGAGGAGCCTGGTGGGCTATCATCCATAGGGTCGCAAAAAGTTGGACACAACTGAGCGATTAACACTTCTACTTCCTTCCATACAGTGAATATATAATAGTCTGGTGAAAATGACAAAACATAACGAGTGCATTCATTAAGTGTCCAAAAGTAACAGGGAAAACTAATCATTAAAATAACACATGGTACAGATGAATATAGGGAAGTAACAGATTCTGTGAAATGTCTACACAGAAAAGGCTTTTTGAGGAAATTCCATAAATACATAAAGATTAGGAAATCTTATTCTTAAAAAAAACACCCACAATTCTGTGAAGATAATTCTACAACTATCTTTCAATGGAATTTATAATGATTATCATAAAAATCTACTACTCTTTCAAAGACAGTGTGCTCTGAAGAATTCTCTTAAAAGTACTAACCTTTGTCATATAAAAGAGAAGTAAAATGCTTCTTTTTAACAACTGTCTATTTACTGCAATTTCAGTGATCTGTAGTTGTAATATTAGCATTTAGAAGGATGCCATTTTAAGACTATGGTTATATCAGATCAAGTTCCATATTTCTGTGCTGGGGGAAAAAACAAGAAGCTTTTCAATATGGAAAAATCCACAGCAGTAGGTTTACAATTATTCTTAAGTATAATAGTCATATTTGAAGATATTAATGAATAACTTTTTACTGTTGCACTACTTTTTAGACTGTGTAATCTACAACATACCTGTTGATAAGCTTCATGCATACAAACTGTAAATTATTTTGCTCATCCATTTACCTCAGAGGTGTAGACATTTAATCCCTAGAAAATGTGCAAGGATACCAATTTCCTTATCCACATCATCATTTCTAATGTGCCTGAAAATTTGTCTCTCTCTGAGACAAGGCCAAGTTATTTTTTTTTCCATGTAGGAATATCGCATTTCATGCCCACATTTCCTTTTTTTTAAAGCTTTTATTTCTAGATTATTTTATGCTTGGTGAGGTATTTTTGAACTTGTATGACAAAAAGAAAATGTTTATGTGGTAGTATCTTTGAGTATTATGTTCAAAACAAATACTGTAAATTGTTACCTTAAATCAAGGGAAACTATGAAAATGAAATGAATCTATTTCAAATCGTGAAGTAGTTACTGAATATATGTACCGGTACCTTGCGGTACTTTACCAGGCATCTGCTGTAAACAGAAATGAAGGAGGTATGGCCACTGCTCTCAGCTTATAGTAGAGATAAAATATATACAGTAACAACTGTCACGGAGAAGGCAATGGCAAGCCACTCCAGTACTCTTGCCTAGAAAATCCCATGGATGGAGGAGCCTGGTGGGCTGCAGTCCGTGGGGTCGCTAAGGGTCGGACACGACTGAGCGACTTCACTTTCACTTTTCACTTTCACACACTGGAGAAGGAAATGGCAACCCACTCCAGTGTTCTTGCCTGGAGAATCCCAGGGACGGGGGAGCCTTGTGGGCTTCCGTCTATGGGGTCGCACAGAGTTGGACATGACTGAAGTGACTTAGCAACAACTGTCATATAAGATAGAATGTGGAGAGTTTCTCAACAGAGGAGAAAAGCTACAAAGCTGAAAATGATGAGTACATAAGGAAAGAATAAATTCAGAGCCATAAGATAACAAAGAGAAATTATTTTCTGTTGGGGTTAAGAAAGGATTGAGTATCTATCTAGGGTTGTTTCAGGACTTAAGTATGATATGACATTGCGCACCTTAAGATAGGGACAGAAAGTGCAAGCAGAGGAAGCAGTTTTAAATGCCTTTCTCAGAAGTTTGAGCTTGAGTCTGAAGGTCTATTTTTGAGAAAGGGAATGATTAAAGTGTATCTCTGCCAAATCCATATTTTGGCCCCGTCCTATTTTCTGAACCCCAGACCTGTATTTCCAACTACTTACTAATCAGCTCTACATGGAAACTCATAGGAAAGTATGTCTTAAACTAACTCATGTCTTTGCTTATTCCTGCCACCCACTTCTGTTACCAAGTCCAAGCTTGCTCTGCTTGCTGCAAAACAGGTCAGTAAGTCCAAGTGACAAGGTGTTGTGGCAAGGAATATGACTTTATTCGGAAAGTCGACTGACCGAGAGGATGGCAGGCTTATGTCTCAAAATAACTGTCTTGTCAGGGAGAAAATCCAGGTTCTTTTATGGAAACAGGAAAAAAAGTAATGAGGAGCTAAAGTCAAAGGGCAGAATAGAGAGGGAAAGGCCAAGAGAACACACTGTTCACAGCAAACACTCTATTTCAACAACACAAGAGATGACTCTACACATGGACATCACCAGATGGTCAATACCGAAATCCGATTGATTATATTATATGCAGCCAAAGATAGAGAAGCTCTATACAGTCACCTTGTGTGCACCAGGACCCAGGAAAAAGGAGCGGTAACCCCACAAGAGACTGGCTCAGACTTGCCCATGAGTGTCTAGGAATCTCCAGTGGAGACATGGGTCAAGGTCAGGGGCACTGCGTGTGGCATTGCCTGTGAGGGACCATATGAAGGAGGTCACCATTATCTTCATTACCTACACCATAGTTTGACTTCAGGTCAAACAACAGGGAGGAAACACAGCCCCACCCATCAACAGAACACTGGACTGAAGATTTACTGGGCATAGCCCCACCCATCAGAACCAGTTTCCCCCTCAGTTAGTCTCTCCATCAGGAAGCTTCCATAAGCCCATCCTCATCCACCAGAGGGCAGACAGAATGAAAACCACAATCACAGAAAACTAATCAAATTGATCACATGGACCACAGCCTTGTCTAATTCAATGAAACTACGAACCATGCCATGTAGGGCCACCCAAGATGGTCAGGTCATGGTGGAGAGTTCTGACAAAATGTGGTCCACTGGAGAAGGGAATGGCAAACCACTTCAGCATTCTTGCCTTGAAAACCCCATGAACACCATGAAAAGGCAAAAATATAGGACACTGAAAGATGAACTCTATGGGAGATCAGTGGAGAAATAACTCCAGAAAGAAGAAGAGATGGAGCCAAGTCAAAAACAACACCCAGTTGTGGATGTGACTGGTGATGGAAGTCAAGTCCGATGCTATAAAGAGCAATAGTGCATAGGAACCTGGAATATTAGGTCCATGAATCAAGGAAAATTGGAAGTGGTCAAACAGGAGATGGAAAGAGTGAACATTGACATTTTAGGACTCAGTGAACTAAAATGGACTGGAATTGGTGAATTCAACTCAGATGACCATTATATCTACTACTGTGGGCAGGAATCCCTTAGAAGAAATGGAGTTGCCATCATAGTCAACAAAAGAGCCCAAAATGCAGTACTTGGATGCAATCTCAAAAACGACAGAAGGATCTCTGTTTCCAAGGCAAACCATTCATTATCACAGTAATCCGGGTTTATGTCCTGAGCAGTAATGCTGAAGAAACTGAAGTTGAATGATTCTATGAAGACCTACAAGACCTTCTAGAACTAACACCCAAAAAAGATGTCCTTTTCAATATAAAGGACTGGAATACAAAAGTAGGAGGTCAAGAGACACCTAGAGTAGCAGGCAAATTTGGCCTTGGAGTACAAAACAAGAGAATGCACTGGTCACAGCAAACACCCACTTTCAACAACACAAGAGAAGACTACACATGGACATCACCAGATGCTCAGTACCAAAATCATGCTGATTATATTCTTTGCAGTCAAGATAGAGAAGCTCTATATGGTCAACAAAAATAAAACTGGAAGGTGACTGTAGCTCAGATCATGAACTTCTTATTGCCAAATTCAAACTTAAATTTAAGAAAGTAGGGAAAACCACTAGCCCATTCAAGTATGACCTAAATCAAATCCCTTACAATTATACAGTGGAAGTGACAAATAGATTCAAGGGATTAGATATGTTAGAGTACCTGAAGAACTATGGACAGAGTTTCATAACATGGTACAGGGGGTGGTGATCTAAACCATGCCCAAGACAAAGAAATGCAAAAAGGCAAAATGATTGTCTGAGGAGGCCTTACAAATAGCTGAAAAAAACAGGAGAAGTGAAAGACAAAGGATAAAAGAAAAGAGATACCCATTTGAATGCAGAGTTCCAAAGAATAGCGAGGAAAGCTAAGAAAGCCTTCCTCAGTGATCAATATAAAGAAACTGAGGAAACAATAGAATGGGAAAGGTTACAGATCTCTTCAAGAAAATGAGACACAAAAGGAACATTTCTTGTAAAGACGGGCACAATAAAGGACAGAAACGGTATTAAGAAGCAGAAGATATTAAGAAGAGGTGCAAGAATACACAGACTATACAAAAAAGATCTTCATGACACAGATGACCATGATGGTGTGATCACTCACCTGGAGCCAGACATCCTGGAGTGTGAAAACAAGTGGGCCTTAGAAAGCATCACTACAAACAAAGCTAGTGGAGGTGATGGAATTCCAGTTGAGCTATGTCAAATCCTAAAAGATGAAGTCGCCCCCTTCTCCTCCTGCCTTCAATGGTTCCTAGCATCAGGGTCTTTTCCAATGAGTTGGCTCTTTCCATCAGGTGGCCAAAGTATTAGAGCTTCAGCTTCAGTATACTAATGTGATAGGAAGCAAGTAAATGAAATTTATCAGGGAGAGGGAAGGACCTGTGTCAGAAACTGCTGTCAGCTGAAAGCAGGAACTGAGACTTGACCACTGGCTTTGGCAACATTATTTCTCCAATCACTCACTAAAGAAATAATCAATATTTTTAAAGTTGGAATTTCTATATACCATAGTATAATTTTCAAAGCAGAATACACATTCTTTATGTATATGTAATGTAGGAATCTTACAATAAAATTGTATATAAAAATAAATGCCAAAATTTTATACTACCATTCAATTGAGAATAGTTTTTGCACTGAGAAACCCGGTATAGATAACAAGCAAGAAAGATAAGGTAAGTTCAAATTAATTCAGATCTCATAGGACAGCAAAAGGTAAGAGTTAGTCCATCATGATGTTTCTGCTTAAATATTAATATTTCTCCAGGTATGACAAGTACATGCCAGCCATTGTTGTAAGCAACTTTTTATTCTATTTCTTTATTGTTAATATACTTTGAGTACATATTCTCTTTGTACCTAAATATCTTTTCTTCGTTGTCTTCTGCATCAAATCCAAGGACTTTCTCTGCTTTTAACCAAACAAACAAAGCTGTTACTAGAAATTTTATTTTAAATGTCAGGCAAAATGAGATGATTGTTCAAGTCCAGCCATTGCCATTAATGAAATAATGTCTTTATATTAGCAGATATTTAAAGAGAGAAATATATAAAACATATATACATGTAATGGATATTAAAAGATATATTAAGAGGTATTTGTAGAGATTGTGGTCAGAGAGACCAAACAACTATGATTAGTGGTGTTGTTTTTGCTTCCTATAATTGCTAATTATAAGAATATTTAATGCAGACTAATATCAACTCTGAGGATACTTTATTATTCCAAATAGAGCAAATATATAGACCTGCTGTATAAAGTTCATTTCCTCACCAAGAGAAATTTTTTTTCAGATCTGATATACACCTATATATCTGATATATAGGCGTATATACTAATACAATTATATAAATGTATTTTTTAAGATTTTCATGTATTCTCATGCTGTTATTTTTTTATCATGGTCTTTTTTATACAGTATTATCCTTGACAAATCAACCTATATTAAAGTTTACTATAGCTGTAATAGAAATCTTTTCAGCTATCCTCTCAATTCATTGGTTTTGTTGCTATGAGAACTAATAAAAATCAAAGTACATAGAAATAATCATGTAACTTATGTCAGGAATGCATATATGATAGAACTTAAATATTTAGGAATTGAAATGTGGCTAAAATATAATCTTGACTAGTTTATTTCCTTTACAATGTTGAAATCAAAGCATTTAAGGAGGATAGTTACTAAATCCTATAATTTTTAAGGAAAATCAGTGTACATTCTGCTGGTTAAAAGCTATACATTCCATCTTCTCTCTATCCCTCTTTTCCTGCTGTGATTTAGTTCTTTTTTCTTGACCTTTACTCAGATGAAAAAGGAAATAACTCCTTACTGCCACTCATACAATATCCCTGGAATGATTTTGGCTTATGACCTTTAAATGATGGGGATAAATAAAATGAATCACATCTGCTTGCTTGGACCTGATCTGTGGGTCAACATATGTTTGCTTTTCATCTGTATGAAAATGCTTTAGGCTATGATTGCCATGGAGTAGGTGAAGTCAGGTGAAGAATGGGCAGGTGCCAATTGAGTCAGGCAGGAGATGAAATGATGATATGAAATGGGAAAGCTGAGAAGTGGGGAATTCTTTGTAAGAGATGCTGATTGCTTGTGATCACTTGCCTTTCCATGGTTGAAGGGCAGGGTGTAAGGACCGTGTGCAAATGCCTGGACCATTAAGGGAAGAACACCTGAGCAGAATGCTGGAAAGAGCTTACCTGACAGTGACATGGCTGTGGAACAGGGCTTGAAACTGAATGAAAATGCCTCAGGGCTTCCATAACATTTCATCCCCCATGAGGAAGGGATTTTCTGGAAGCACCTTTTTAACATTGAGGATGATTTTGCCAATTAAAAAAACATAGGCACTTCTAGAATTTCCACTGCCAAACTGTGTTTGATATATTGAGTCCTATCCTTAACTTTAAAAAAAAATAAATGTTTCATAAGGCCTAATGATATTTACAGAGATATAAAAGTTGAAAATCTAGCCAAGGCTATTTGGTGTTTGAAATCAAGTATGATAATATTTTCCTGTGAAATCCCAAGATCATTAACATTGCTTTAGTCAGCATTAATAGGAAATACATGCCAGCAAGATGAAAATTAATTTACGGTTGAATGCTTTATGTCAGGAGACAACTTGCCTGATCACAGTTATTTGAAACAGCATATTCTAAGCACATTGCCTGATGCTTTTTCTTGGCTGTAGATATTGACGAGTGTGGGACTGGGAGGCACAGCTGTGCCAATGACACCATTTGCTTTAACTTGGATGGTGGATATGATTGCCGATGTCCTCATGGAAAGAACTGCACAGGGGATTGCATCCACGATGGAAAAATTAAGCACAACGGTCAGATTTGGGTGCTGGAAAATGACCGCTGTTCTGTGTGTTCATGTCAGGTTGGTATAAACAAAACATTGTGACCATTTTTATCAAGATGTAATTTGCATGTATTTCAAGTGTACGGCTTGATAAACAAATGCATACATCTGATTAATTTCTGCACAATTAATATCACATAACATTTTCATCTACCCAGATTGGCTGGCCTCTGCCCTTTCTTAATCCCATAGCCCCAGACACAAGTAAACACTGTTTCCTGTTTCTACAGATTAGATTTGTTTTTTCTCCAGCCTCATATAAGTGGAATCATATAACACAGTTGGCCTTCCCTATCTGCAGGATCTGCATTCATGGATTCAGCCAACTGTGGAGCAAAAATACTTGAGAAAATAATTCCATAAAGTTCTGAAAAGCAAAACTTTCATTTTCCTGACCCCAGCAACTTTTTACATAAGTTTTATATTATATTAGATATTATAAGTGATCTAGAAATAATTTAAAGTATATGGGAGATTATGTATAGGTTGTATGCAAATACTGTGCCATTTTATATAAGGGACTTGAGCATCCATGGATTTTGGTATCCATCTGCAACCTGGAAATAATCCCCCAGGCATATGAGATGAAAACTGTACATATTCTTTTGTGTCTGACATTCGTCTTAGCATTATGCTTTGACACTCAATTATATTCATTACCTGTATAAGTAACCATAACCCTTTTTCTTACTGAATAGTGATCCCTTGTACAGAAATACCACAATGTGTTTATTCAGTGATAAAATTTTGATTCTGACTAGGCTAATGTTTTTATAGTCACAATAGTATATTTGAATGAATGCATAAATGAAGCCAGAATGAACATGCTATGGCCTGCAAGTGAAAAAACGCCTATTTGGGTTATATTTCAGTTTTAGAGAGGTGTTCTGGGTACCCAGTTGATAATAGAAATTTAAATTATAGTTAAATAATAATACCAAGGACTCAACTATTATTAAAGAAATTGATAACAGCTTATACAAATTATAAGGTTAACATATCTATAAACTTAATAATATGTAAAACTGGATGCTGCTGCTACTGCTGCTACGTCACATCAGTTGTGTCCGACTCTGTGCGACCCCACAGATGGCAGCCCACCAGGCTCCTCTGTCCCTGGTATTCTCCAGGTCAGAACACTGGAGTGGGTTGCCATTTCCTTCTCCAATGCATGAAAGTGAAAAGTGAAGTCGCTCAGTCGTGTCCGACTCTTAGCAATCCCATAGACTGCAGCCTACCAGGCTCCTCCATCCATGGGAGTTTCCAGGCAACAGTACTGGAGTGGGTCACCAGTGCCTTCTCCGAAACTGGATGACTACCTACCAAATATAAACATACAATCCCTTACACAAAACAAACTTTAGTTAGTATTCAAATTACAAGTACATAAAAATTTATATATACATACGCGAATTTATTTGCACATAAGAGCCATGCAGTGGTTATCATACTATACTGGTTATTTCTGAAAAAATTTTTCCAATCAAGTCATTTAAAGAGTAATGTGCAGAAAGAAAATGGGAAGTTCTCCGGCTTGAGTAATTTCTGGGTGTTAGCTACAAATAAGAATTTTAAAGAAAATCAGTTATATTTAGAAAAGAGTGTGAGTCATCTCAAACTTCCAAATCAACATCTGAAATTATAGGTATGGTGCTGATGCTCAGTTGCTCAGGTGTGTCTGACCCTTTGTGGCCCCATGGACAGTAACCCACCAGGCTCTTCTGTCCATGGGATTTCCCAGGCAAGAATACTGGAGTGGGTTGCCATATCCTCCTCCAGAGGATCTTCCTGGCCCAGCGATGGAACCCATGTCTCTTGCATCTCCTGCATTGACAGGCGGATTCTTTACCACTAGCGCCACCTGGGAAGCCGGATTTTAGATATATTATGTAATACATATGTATATATAGATATATAGATATAATTATATTCTATGAATATAGATATATTAAGAATATATCTATATATGTTCCCCTGGAGGAGGAAAGCAATATTCTTGCCTGGAGAATCCTCATGGACAGAGGAGCCTGGCAGGCTACGGTCCATAGGCTCACAAAGAGTCGGACATGAATGAAGTGACTTAGCACAGCACAGCACATATATATAATGTCTATATAGGTGTTTATAAACATAGGTACTCACACATACAGACACACCCACATACATATGATATCAGTATATTGAGACACAGAGGCTCTTGGTAACTACTTTTTCTCCTTGTCATACAGAATGGATTTGTAATGTGTCGACGGATGGTCTGTGACTGTGAGAATCCCACAGTTGATCTTTTCTGCTGCCCTGAATGTGACCCAAGGTTGAGCAGTCAGTGCCTCCATCAAAACGGGGAAACCTTGTACAATAGTGGTGACACCTGGGTTCAGAATTGCCAGCAGTGCCGCTGCCTGGTAAGTTTGGCTTCCTAAAGTTCAGTAAACATTACGCCCAGAATCAAAATAGGAAAGCAACCTCCCCTGCCCCTCCACCAATATTCAGTACCTGGCCATAGCGCTGGAAGTTACAAAATGTGAACCTAATTATGATGACAAGGTGATGGTTCTACATTCAGGACCTGAGAAGGAGTATCCAGGCGTAGATGCAAAACACCATGCCATGTCAGTCTTTCAGGAAAATCTCCAGAGCTCCAAAGAAGAAAAGGCTGTCCTCACTTTCCCAATCCCGCTCAGCCTAGGTTTACTTAAAAACAGTTATGAACAGAACAATGGCATTCAAAAAAATCCTTTTTTCCAAGTAAACCTTTTTTTAATCCATTTATGTCAATTATGCTCTGACTTAAGAAATCAAAAACAAAAAACAATACCTTTTTTCTTTCTAAAAATTGTTACTGTCAATGCTATTCCGGCGGGAACCCTGTTTTACACATAGTTGAATTTGCAGTAACTATTAGAATGTTAGAGTTGAATATATATATATATATGAAACTTCTGCTGGAAACTAAAAAGAAAATAAAGACTTGATAAGAAGACCCCAGTCATTTTTCATGTTGCCGAATTTTTTGCTTCTTTCTATAGTGTAAATGAAAATTCATCTACATGTCTTTATAGAAGAAAGTTTCATAGATACTAGTCTTAAAGTTAAGACCAGTTTCCTTTCTATTTGTGTGAGGATATTTTTAAGGCAATGCTTTTTTGTTGCTTCCTTTTTATACTTTCAACCCAAAACTCAATTGAAAGAGAAAGGTCAGTTTTATGCCTGAAGGCTGCTTTCATCTCCCAAGACCATGAGACTCAGAATTATGAAGAAAATAGGAAACAGGTGGGAACTAAATTTTAAAAAGATCCAATTCACACAATTTTCCCATGTGGAATAAAAATGACTGAAATCAGCTCCTAGGTTTGTTTTTTTTCCAAAGTCCATACACTGAGAAATGTATAAATGAACAAAGAAAAATTATCAAATTTCCTTCATATTTCAATTTACTTTCTTGTCAGTGGACAAAACTTTCTTTTTGCAGAAGGGAATAAATGAGAAAGTAGGGTAAAAGATTGAAAGTAAGAAATAAGCATCTCATAGGCAAAAAAGCTAAGTAAAAATCTCTTCTGTAGTAAACATTTCTTTGTCATGGGAAAGAGAGGGCATGTCCACTTGATTGTTTTAAGAGAATTGGCTTTTGCTTTCCTTTATTGCTATTCTTATTTAATCCATGAAGACTATTTCATAATCCATTTACAGTATAGATCTCATGTGTGGATTCCCTACAACATTCATGGCTGTGAAGGTCTAAGTATGAATGTCCATCAAAGAAATTGAGTATTCAGTAAAAACTATGTTCCCTCCCTCCCTCTCCCTCTGCCCTTGTCCATCTGCTTTCCTTATAGCAAGGGGAAGTTGACTGTTGGCCCCTGCCTTGCCCAGAGGTGGAGTGTGAATTCAGTGTCCTCCCCGAGAATGAGTGCTGCCCACGCTGTGTCACCGACCCTTGCCAGGCCGACACCATCCGCAATGACATCACCAAAACTTGCCTGGATGAGATGAATGTGGTTCGCTTCACTGGGTCCTCTTGGATCAAACATGGCACTGAGTGTACTCTCTGCCAGTGCAAGGTAAAACCCACTATATTCAAGTAGGGAGCACTTGGCCAGCTGTGCCCAGGAATCATAGATATTAATGTGGCCAATGAGAAGCACCTTCCTTCCTATTTACTGTTCAAACAGAGTTGGGAGGAGGACCACTCACCTTAATTAGTGCCAAAGCTGACTGTCCTGTGCATCCTCTAATGCATTTTCAGGGAGAAGGAGGTGCTTGGTCTGAAACCAGAATGATGGTTACTTATATCACTGAAACAGAAAGAACCTATGTAAATTTCCCTAAAGCATCTAACTGTACACATCTTTAAAAAAAATAGTACAACACCAAGCTTCATGTTTCTTTCATGATAGAGGACAATATTATTTTATTGATTTTTATCTAGTCTTTTTATGATACAAGATATATCAACAAGGTAAACATACTGTGTTTTCCAAAGTGAAAATCAATATGGCAAAAATGGGCATATTTCTTGGTTTGTTGTGGTCAGTTACATTGAGTTGAAAAATTTAAGACTTGTTGTTTACCCTATTTTATTCCTACAGCTGGAGAAAAATCATTATAAAGATTTTTCTTTTCATTCTCATAGGAAAATAAAACATTATGTCTTTTACTTCACTGAGAAAAAATATACTGATAGTGTAGACAGGGTATATAGAATTCAAAAATGGTGACAAAGTTGAAAACTTTCTACTTTGATTATTGTTCCTACAAATATTTGATTCAGTGGTCATTGTACTTCAGAGTCAAAGTTTTAGAATCAACACTAAAGCTAATAATCTGGAAAGCTTAACAACAAGAAAGCAAAGATGTCAGATTTTTCCTAGTATAGCAAAGCCAGATATATCTATCTACTCTGCTTCTTTAAATGAACATTTCCATTTAAAAATTTTTTTCAGTAGACCAATTTAATTCCGATTCACATAGTACAAATTTCTTACTAGAGTGACTTGATGTAACATGACAAAGAAATATGAAATGCTTTAAGTTTGAGATGCTATTATTATCTATTTCACACCGAAATTTCTAGCTCTTTTAATCAATGCAATTTGTCAATCAAGCACAGCTTTTTGGGAGGAACATTTAATGCAGTCTTCTAAAAGTGCATTAGCACATTTGAAAGTTACTTTTACTACAAAAAATTACTAGCAATGTATATGCAGTGCCATTTTAATATACATTTAATCTGAATACATATGCCTTTAGTGGTGCATTATCTAGAAACTTCAGCATTAATGATTAATAGGGAAATACTTTCTGACATTTAATTGCCAAAGATATTTGAGTCTCTTTACATTCTTAATCTACTATTAGATTATTGTTCTGAGCAGTGACAACAAAAATATATACTGAGTGATGCAATGTAAAACACACCAGATATAGCTCAGACAGATACTTCCAACAAGAAAAATGCAATCAGTAATAGGCAGAAATATTACAGTATTTTCTGGGGGTAAAGAGTGTGAATGAGCTTGTCATTCACTGCCTTACAAACAACTAGGATTTTTTGACTCCTAGTAGAAATTTTTCCATAAAGTGTATTTTGGCATTAAATTCATTTCTTGACAGATAACTGCCATTTCTCAGAAGTTACTATTTGATGCCATTTCCTTTTTCCCTTCTTATTAAGTTGAGTTATAAGAATATGCTCAATGCTACCCAATGTATCCCTAATAGTCATTTTATTATATTTATTTTTTGCTATTGTAAAAATAAAATTTATGCCAAATAGGCTTGAGAGATTGCATTGGAGGTAAGCATTCATCACAGTTCGATACTGTCAGAGCACTATTTGCACTTACTATTTCTGCATCCCACTAAATCTGAGTTATTGGTGCAGTCAATAAATACAAGTTGTGTGGGGTATTATGCCAGGGTAGAACGATAACCAAAAACAGCAAAAATTGTTCCTGGAATTTTTTCCACAGCAGGTTATCATCTAGAGCTCTGCTATCCAGTACCGTAGTCAGAAGCCACGTGTGGCTATTTAAATTCATTGAAATTAAACTAAGAATCCAGTTCCTCAGTCACACGAGCCACATTTCAAGTGCTCACATGTGCCCGTGGCTATCATAGTAGACAGCACATGCAGAGAACAATTCTTTCATGGCAGAATATCCTATAGGAAAGCACTGGTCTAGAGGTGAAGAATGGGGCATCTGCAATCAGGCTACCTGGATTCAGAGCCTGGTCCACCACACTAGCAATGTCACTTCAAGGGACATTTATAAATCTCTCTGTGACTCCATTTCTCTCACCTAAAACTTGGAATAATAATATTACATAAGAATAATTAAATTACCTACTTGAGAAAGTTGCTTTAAAAATTAAGTGAAATGGTCCCCACAAAAAGTCTCCTATACGTTTCATACACATTCAGAGTAGTGCTCAATAAATTTTGTCTATTATTACTGTTGGTAGTGGACAACAGAAATATTTAGTCATGAAAGAGATAGAGACAGCATTACTCACTGTGAAGGACTCTCTGAAGGAAGAATGAACTGTGCTAAGAGGCTGTCCAACAAGTGAACCAATTTTACTTCCTGAGAAATTAAGAATTAGCTGGGAGAAATAGGGTTAAGAGCTTCCCTTTCCTTTTTAAAGATGTCTTTAAATTTAAATTGCTTAGGTTAAAAAAAAAAATGTTTCCTTCACTCAGAAGTTGAACTCTCATCAAAAGTGAATTACTAATACTGTCTTTCCTAAATCTGATAGAGACTACACAACTTCAGAGAGCTTTCAGGCAATCATGCTTTGAGTTCCAGGCAATAAAGAGGGATGTACCCAGTTGATAAATAAGGAAGGAAGAGATATTAGAAGGTCAAGTCAGAATACTGGAATGGGTCGCCATTTCCTTCTCCAGTGGATCTTCCAACCCAGGGATCGAACCCGGGACCCCTGCATTGTAGGCAGATTCTTTACCGACTGAGCCACCAGGAGGCAAATAAAAAATGGAAGTGTTAGTCACTCACTCAGTAGTATCCAACTCTTGGCGACCCCATGGACTGTAGCCAGCCAGGCTTCTCTGTCCTTGTAATTCTCCAGGCAAGAATACTGGATTGAGTTGCCATTCCATTCTCCAGGGGATCTTCCTGACCCAGGGATCAGAACCTAGATTTCCTGCATTGCAGGCAGATTCTTTACCATCTGAGCCACTAAGGAGTAATATAGTCAGAAGATCTTTGTAGATCAAAAGAGAAGAAAGCATCAGTCTATGAATCCTGGAATGACTGGATAGCAATTTGAGGGATGTAAGTTGTGTATACTAGTATGCTATGTATCAAAACATATCCCATGTGGAAAAAGTGTTAGATATTAAAAATAAATCAAAATAAAGATAAGTAATCAAATATTTATCAAAAGTCTAGAAGGGAGATGACTTTTCTAACTGAAAAATGATAAAATATACCTCAAAAAATTTATATAGAAAAAATGCTATAGATAGACAAAATTAGCAAAGTATAAAATCACAACTAGAGACTGGAAAAATATGTTCAGCAGGTATGATATCTTTCAGTTCAGCTCAGTTCAATCGCTCAGTCGTGTCCAACTCTCCGCGACCCCATGAATCATAGCACGCCAGGCCTCCCTATCCATCACCAACTCCGGGAGTTCACTCAAACTCATGTCCATCAAGTCAGTGATGCCATCCAGCCATCTCATTCTCTATCATCCCCTTCTCCTTCTGCCCCCAATCCCTCCCAGCATCAGAGTCTTTTCCAGTGAGTCAGCTCATCGCATGAGGTGGCTAAAGTTTGGAGTTTCAGCTTCAGCATCAGTCCTTCTAATGAACACCCAGGACTGATCTCTTTTAGAATGGACTGGTTGGATCTCCTTGCAGTCCAAGGGACTCTCAAGAGTCTTCTCCATCACCACAGTTCAAAAGCATCAATTCTTCAGCGATTAGCTTTCTTCAGAGTCCAACTCTCACATCCATACACGACCACTGGAAAAACCATAGCCTTGACTAGAAGGACCTTGGTTGGGAAAGTAATGTCTCTGCTTTTTAATATACTACCTAGGTTGGTCATAACTTTCCTTCCAAGGAGCAAGCGTCTTTTAATTTCATGGCTGCAGTCAGCATCCGCAGTGATTTTGGAGCCCCAAAAAATAAAGTCTGACACTGTTTCCACTGTTTTCCCATCTATTTCCCATGAAGTGGTGGGACCAGATGCCATGATCTTTGTTTTCTGAATGTTGAGCTTCAAGCCAACCTTTTCACTCTCCTCTTTCACTTTCATCAAGAGGCTTTTGAGTTCCTCTTCACTTTCTGCCATAAGGGTGGTGTCATCTGCATATCTGAAGTTATTGATATTTCTCCCAGCAATCTTGATTCCAGCTCGTGCTTCTTCCATCCCAGGGTTCCTCATGATGTACTCCGCATATAAGTTAAATAAGCAAGGTGACAATATAAAACCTTGACGTATTCCTTTTCCTATTTGGAACTAGTCTGTTGTTCCATGTACAGTTCTGACTGTTGCTTCCTGACCTGCATACAGGTTTCTCAAGAGGCAGGTCAGGTGGTCTGGTATTCCCATTTCTTTCAGAATTTTCCACAGTTTATTGTGATGCAGTGTTAGTGACATTGAAAAATACAATCAAGAGTCTCACATATACCTCCTAGTCCCATTCCCATCTCCACAGAAATATCCAGAAAATCTTATTAATCCTGAGTCTCAGAATCCAACCAAAAGAAATAATCTAAAATATGGAACAGTTTTTTGAGGAATCTCCACACTGTTCTCCATAGTGGCTGTACTAGTTTGCATTCCCACCAACAGTGTAAGAGGGTTCCCTTCTCTCCACACCCTCTCCAGCATTTATTGCATGTAGACTTTTGGATAGCAGCCACTCTGACTGGTGTGAAATGGTATCTCATTGTGGTTTTGATTTGCATTTCTCTGATTATGAGGGATGTTGAGCATTTTTTCATGTGTTTGTTAGCCATCTTTATGTCTTCTTTGGAGAAATGTCTGCTTAGTTCTTTGGCCCTTTTTTTGATTGGATCGTTTATTTTTCTGGAGTTGAGCTGCAGGAGCTGCTTGTATATTTTGGATTAATTCTTTGTCAGTTGTTTCATTTGCTATTATTTTCCCCCATTCTGAAGGCTGTCTTTTCACCTTGCTTATAGTTTCCTTTGCCCTGCAGAAGCTTTTAATTTTAATTAGGTCTCATTTGTTTATTTTTGCTTTAATTTCCAATATTCTGGGAGGTGGGTCATGGAGGATCCTGCTGTGATTTATGTCGGATATGATCCAGCAATCGCACTCCTGGGCATACCCACTGAGGAAACCAGAATTGAAAGAGACACATGTACTCCAATGTTCATCGCAGTACTGTTTATAATAGCAAGGACATGGAAGCAACCTAGATGTCCATCTGCAGATGAATGGATAAGAAAGCTTAGGTACATATACACAATGGAGTATTACTCAGCCATTAAAAAGAATCCATTTGAATCAGTTCTAATGAGGTGGATGAAACTGGAGCCTATTATACAGAGTGAAGTAAGCCAGAAAGAAAAACACCAATACAGTATACTAACGCATATATATGGAATTTAGAAAGATGGAAATGATAACCCTGTATACGAGACATCAAAAGAGACATAGGTGTATAGAACAATCTTTGGGACTCTGTGGGAGAGGGCAAGGGTGGGATGATTTGGGAGAATGGCATTGAAACATGTATATTATCATATGTGAAATGAATCACCAGTCCAAGTTCGACACATGATACAGGATGCTCAGGGCTGGCGCACGGGGATGACCCAGAGGGAGGATAAGGGGAGGAGGGAGGAGGGAGGCGGGTTCAGGAAGGGGAACTCATGTACACCTGGGGCGGATTCATATCAGTGTATGGCAAAACCAACCAATATAATATTGTAAAATAATTAGCCTCCAATAAAAAATTTAAAAATATAATAATAAAATATGGAACAAACTGTGTGCATCATAATATTCACCTCAACTTTACTTGGCATGCAGAATCAAAAAGAAATCAAAATACCCAACAATGTTAAGATGGTTAAATAAATTATGATGAGGGCATGGCAACCTAGTCCAGTATTCTTCTCTGTCCTACTCCACATGGACCGAGAAGCCTGGTGGGCTACAGTCCATGGAGTTGTGACGAGTCAGACACAAGTGAGCAGTTAAGCACACAGCATGTGATATAACATAAACTCCAGGAGGTAGTGAAGGACAGGGAGGTATGGAGTGCTACAGTCCATGGGGTCACAGAGTGGGACATGATTGAGTGACTGAACAACAACAGCAAAATCTAACAAGTAATACTACAACTATACATTATATGTAATTATATGATTACATCATTCGATCATTCAAGTACCAACAATGCTGATAATAAAAATTAAGATAAAAATACTCTGTGATTATATATGCACTTTGATTACAAGAAGGCTGAAAATCTATGAAGCTATACTAAAATATTGATAATAGCAGAATTTAAAATATATTCATTTTTATGTAGATTATTTATAGACAGGGAAGCCTGGTGTGCTGCAGTGTGTGGGGTCACAAAGAGTCAGACATGACTTAGCAACTGAACAACAACAACAATTTATAGCACATATATGTACATATATTATAATTTCGCATATATTTATTCTGTTAATATAATTTATAAACATTAATGTATTAATAATAGTGTTTTATAAAATTATATTAAATTTGTATGCTAATAAAATATTTTATGCTTTGTGTATATTATATAGAAAAATTTTACTGAAAGCTGAAAGTCAACTGTCTTCTAATCTTGATTTTATAGAGTTTAGTATGCAAAAACTGATGAGGACTTCTTTACCAATAAAATATAGCCAGAAATAACATGGTGTTAAGGAAACTTACTGTTATTATGTAAAAATAATTAGATTTTTAATGTTATGGCAGTTGATGGTTACTATTCCTAGCAACCTAAGTTTCAGTGGATCACCTTTTATTCTAGGTTTTATCAAGGTAATGTTTGTTAAGGTAAAATACATAGCATTTTTGTGCAAATTTTTTAAGTTTGATGAATCAAAATATAGAATATTTTCAACAGTCTAGCAAGTACCTTTTTGCCCCCTTCTAGGCAATACCTATTCCTGTAGGAAACCTCAATTTTATTTCATTAAAACAAATGTATTTTGCCTATTTAAAAATTCATATGTGTATCACACAGTATGTATTATTTTATGACTAATGGGGAATTGACCAGTTTATCATTATGTAATGCCCCTCTTTATCTCTAACAAGATTTCTAGACAAGAAGTCAGTTTTGTCTGGTACTTATGTGACCACACACTATATTGTTTGATTCATCAACTTTCAACCTGTCTATCAGTTCAGTTCAGTCGCTCAGCCGTGTCCGAGTCTTTGCGACCCCATGATTCACAGCACGCCAGGCCTCCCTGTTCATCACCAACCTCCGGAGTTCACTCAAACTAGTCGGTGATGCCAACCAGCCATCTCATTCTCTGTCGTCCCCGTCTCCTCCCGCCACCAATCCTTCCCAGCATCAGAGTCTTTTCCAGTGAGTCAACTTGTCGCATGAGATGGCCAAAGTATTGGAGTTTCACCTTTAGCATCAGTCCTTCCAATGAACACCCAGGATTGATCTCCTTTAGAATGGACTGGTTGGATCTCCTTGCAGTCCAAGGGACTCTCAAGAGTCTTCTCCAGCACCACAGTTCAAAAGCATCAATTCTTCGGCGATCAGCTTTCTTCAGAGTCCAACTCTCACATCCATACACGACCACTGGAAAAACCATAGCCTTGACTAGAAGGACCTTGGTTGGGAAAGTAATGTCTCTGCTTTTTAATATACTACCTAGGTTGGTCATAACTTTCCTTCCAAGGAGCAAGCGTCTTTTAATTTCATGGCTGCAGTCAGCATCTGCAGTGATTTTGGAGCCCCAAAAAATAAAGTCTGACACTGTTTCCACTGTTTTCCCATCTATTTCCCATGAAGTGGTGGGACCAGATGCCATGATCTTTGTTTTCTGAATGTTGAGCTTCAAGCCAACCTTTTCACTCTCCTCTTTCACTTTCATCAAGAGGCTTTTGAGTTCCTCTTCACTTTCTGCCATAAGGGTGGTGTCATCTGCATATCTGAGGTTATTGATATTTCTCCCAGCAATCTTGATTCCAGCTTGTGCTTCTTCCAGCCCAGGGTTCCTCATGATGTACTCTGCATATAAGTTAAATAAGCAAGGTGACAATATACAGTCTTGACGTACTCCTTTTCCTATTTGGAACCAGTGTGTTGTTCCATGTACAGTTCTGACTGTTGCTTCCTGACCTGCATACAGGTTTCTCAAGAGGCAGGTCAGGTGGTCTGGTATTCTCATCTCTTTCAGAATTTTCCACAGTTTATTGTGATGCATCCACACAGTCAAAGGCTTTGGCATAGTCAATGAAGCAGAAATAGATGTTTTTCTGGAACTCTCTTAGTTTTATATTTAGAATACATATTTATAGATAATATATAAATAGTTTTTACTTTTTAATCCAGTGTGACAGTTTCTGTCTTTTAACTGAAGTGTTTAGTCGATTTATATTTGATGGTGTTTTTGATATTCATGTATTTAAGGGCCACCATTTTGTGATTTGTTTTCTGATTGTTCCATTTGTTGTTTTTTTAATATTCTTACATATCCAAGGAAAGTATCCACTTGCTTTCCTTCTGTTTATTTTTATATTAGTTTTATATAAGTTTTTCTATTATTCAATTTTAATTTTTCTTTTAGATTCTTAACTATAACTCTTTATATTGTTATTTTTTGTTGTTGGCCTATGCAACAACTAATATAATAATATAACCAAAAAACTTTGGGTTTTATAATTTTGATTATGATACACTTAAGTGTGATTTTTCTTTTTGTCTTTATTCTCTTTGGGATTTGCTGGGCTTTTTTAATATCTAAGTTGATTTTTTTCTCATCAAATTTGAGAAAAATTTGGCCATTGTTTCTTCAGATATTTTGTCTGCCACGCTTTCTCTTTCTTATTCTCCGGGGCCTCCAATCACACATGTGTTATATGGTTTAATATTACCTTGAAGGTCACTGAGATTCTATTTCTACTTCAATCCTTTTCTCTTTGTTTTAAAGACTGGATAATTTCTTTTTTTTAATTTATTTATTTTGCTGCTGCTGCTGCTGCTGCTGCTAAGTCACTTCAGTCGTGTCTGACTCTGTGTGACCCCATAGACGGAAGCCCACCAGGCTCCCCCGTCCCTGGGATTCTCCAGGCAAGAACACTGGAGTGGGTTGCCATTTCCTTCTCCAGTGTGTGAAAGTGAAAAGTGAAAGTTAAGTCGCTCAGTCGTGTCTGACCCTTAGCGACCCCAGGGACTGCAGCCTACCAGGTTCCTACATCCATGGGATTTTCTAGGCAAGAGAACTGGAGTGGCTTGCCATTGCCTTCTCCGTTATTTATTTTAATTGGAGGCTAATTACTTTACATTTTTGTATTGGTTTAGCCATACATTGACATGAATCTGCCCCAGGTGTACATGTGTTCCCCATCCTGAACCCCCCTCCCACCTACCTCCCCATCCCATCCCTCTGGTTCATCCCGGTGCACCAGCCCTGAGCATCCTGTATCATGCATTGAACCTGGACTGGCAATTTGTTTCACATATGATAATATACATGTTTCAAATTTCTATTTTTTTTTTCAAATTTACAGACTACTTCTGCGATCTCTAATCCTGTGTTAAGCTCATCCAAGGTTTTTTCCATTTCAAATACTGTACTTTTCAGTTCCAGAATTGTTATTTAATTTTATTTTTAGTTTCATTACTCTGCTGCAATTTACAACCTTTTCATTCATTATGACCTTTTTTTTTTTCTTCACATCTTTGTACACATTTGTAATAGGTACTTTCTAGTCTTTATCTGGGTTTCCCTGGTGGCTCAAAGGGTAAAGAATCCATTTGTAATGCAGGAGACCCAGGTTAGATCCCTGGTTCAGGAAAATCCCCTGGAGAAGGGAATGGCTACTCACTCTAATATTCTTGCCTGGAGAATTCCATGGACAGAGGGAGCCTGGTGGCTACTATCTTTATCTGCATTTACACTAACTGGATTAACTCTGAGTCATTTCTCTTTTACTACTTTTTCTCTTGATGAGTCACTTTTTTCTGTTTTTATTTTCACATATCTAATAATGGTTATGGTTTATTGGATACTGTGGACAATATGGTAGTATAGACCCTCCATTCTGTTAGCTTCCGCTGAAGACTATTGTCATTCTAGCAGATTTCAAATTACAGCCAATAAACTTGCAGTTGAGAAGGCTGGACTTTTTATTAGTTAGATCTATTCCAGATGTACCTTTAGTTCTAGGGTGAATCTCTTAATCTTGAAACTGTTTTATTCCTAAACATGAAAGCCTGAAATTTTTTATCAGTCCCGTCTAACTTGGTAGGACACAGATTTTAAGCACTACTACCCACAGGGAGCAGCATCTGAAATATCTGCTCAGAGCTTTCCAGCTTCAAGCTGTGACTCTCTGATTGTCTTTTTAGAGTCTCCTCCGCAGTTCAAAGACCAGCCACTGATTTGAGGGGAGTTTACATGCTGATTCATTCCTTCCTTTCTAAGATATTTCCTTCTGAATTTCCAGGCACCCTGACAGCCCTAAATGTTGTCCTCCAACATCTGAAGCCTATCAGATTGTGGCTTTCTGCTTGAGTTGTAGTTACCCAAAGTTTCACAGGCTAGACAGTGCCCTGAGGGAAAATGCCGGGTAGAAATGAATCTCACCAATACATTTTCCTCCTTTCAGAGACTGAAATTCCTCGTGTCTGCTTGCTTTAGTCACTAATTCACTGATTTAAACAATTTGTACATTTTGTGCAAACTTTATAGTTATCCATATGAGAGATAGTCTTGTGTAAGTAACTATGCCATTAATGAAATTGGAACCCCAGTGGAATATTTTATTACTCTTTCTTATATCAACTAGGTTTCCCTAATTGAGGAGCAATCAATGGCATGATCTGTAGCATTCATGTTCCTATAGCAAAACATACTGATAGGGAATAAGAAAAACACTACTTGAAGATTTGGGGAAATATATCTTTTCTTCCTAAAATCTACTTATACTCCAGAAATTTCCCTAACTCTCTCTGCTCAAAATCCATACAATTTGAGGAATTGACATTCTTGGGAACTGGTACACCTCTCCCTTCACTGGGTCAATGAATTGGGAAAGATCATGTGACCAGGTTATGGTCAGAAATCCTCAGCCTCTGAGCATAACAGCAAAACTTTAAAACACTGCTAGAGAACTAAGAAATGATTGTCTGTCACACTTTTTTGCTGCCAGAGTAAGAATTCTGCTTAATAACAATTTTAAAAGAAAGAGGATTAAGTTAAATTGATAATATTCTTCTTGGATATAGACTGTCTTTTCTCTCATTTGGTAAGCTTCAACAAAGGCTAAAGTATCAAAGTCCTTTCTAAAGTTTTATCTGAACCTTTTGGTTTTATCATATTAAGGTCTGATACATTTTCAATTATGTAAAGTCAATTATCTGAGAGAATGTATCAAATAGAAGATGAGTTTTAGAGTCAGACTAACCTGTATTTTAATCCCAGTTGTACCCTTATATTAGCTATGAGATTTTGGACATATTTAAGCTTTCTGATCTTCAGTTTCTGAACCTAAAAATCATCACTATTAATAGTGATCCTACTGGGAATGCTCTGAGGTTGAAATTAGATAATGTATTTAAAGTGTCTGGTGAAGTTTCTGACATAGAGTATGCACTAAAAAAGTATAAGGATATTATCATCTTGTGATTGTGGTAATATCATTATTATTAGTGAGCCAGTGGAAGAAAGTAAGAGTCCAAAAATTCAAAAGAATAAGGTACAATTTTCTTCTTTTCTGTAATACATTGTACTGTTTTGGCTGTCATTGTTCAGTTGCTAAGTTGTGTCCAACTCTGCAACCTCATAGACTGTAGCACACCAGGCTCCTCCATCCTCCAGTATCTCCTGGAGTTTGCTGATGCTATCTAACCATCTCTTCCTCTGCCTCCGCTTTCTCCTTTTGCCTTCAATCTTCCCCAGAATCAGGGTCTTTTCCAATCAGTAGGCTCTTTGCATCAGGTGGCCAAAGTTTTGCAGCTTCAGAATCATTCCTTCCAATGAATATTGAAAGTTAATTTCCTTTAGAATTGACTGGTTTAATCTCCTTGCAATCCTGGGGACTCTCAAGAGCCTTCTCCAGCACCACAATTCAGAAGCATCAACTCTTCGGTGTTCAGCCTTCTTTATACTATTTTTTATACTATTTTGCTACTTTGTTATAAAAACCAATTATGCTTATTTGGCTCTTCCCTATTTTCCTTGCCTCATCGCTGCAGTTTTCTTCCCCAGCTTAGAATTCTTGCCAAGACAGAACCTTTTTAAGCTTCTTCACTACACAGAACTCTTTTCACTTTAAAGCCTGTACTCATTCTGTTCCCTGTGCTATTGGCATAACTTTTCACAGAACTATCTTGAAGTCTTGGTTTAAACATCGCTTCTATATAGAATTCTACTCTGGCCACCCAAGCTAAATAGCCAGACTTTTTATTAATCTCATAACATCACCTAGTTCGTTTCTTTTCTAGCACTTGTTACAATTTTTGATTGTACATTTGATTATTAATGGATAAAACTATAGACCCTGTCCTGTGAGAGTAGCAACCATATCTGCTTTATTCATCAGCATGTCTAGGGCTCAGTTTACTCAGTGCTTATTTTGTGAATGGGAAATAAAAGAACAAACGGGATCTAAGAGAGTGCCATGGAGTAAGTAAAGCTCGCCTATGATTTACCACAAATAACTGGCCATAGTCGGTTTTTAAGCGAGACGTGAAAAGTGATTAGGACATTGAACTTTCAGGAGCGTATAAATAACAAATAAACCGTTTGGTTATGTTATGTGTAACGATCAGTGAGTACTGAATAATGGCTTAAAAATTCATCCTGTGCCTTTTTCCCCTGTCTTTTCTCTAGAATGGCCACATCTGTTGCTCAGTGGATCCACAGTGCCTTCAGGAACTGTGAAGTTAACTGTCTCACTGGAAATTTCTGTTTAAAGAATGTTCTTTCATTAAAAAGACCAAAAAAAAAAAAAAAAAGGTAAAACTTAAACTGGATGATTTGTGGGCAGCTGAGTGCAACATTGTTATTAGCTGAGTGAACTTTCAATTATGAAATTCATGGAGCTTGAGAAAATCACAAAAGGAAATGGCTTGGGGCAAAACTAGATCAGAATTCCACCTCAACAGTGTCTGACGTCAAGCATGTAGAAGAATGGGTGTGAGATACATACCATGACATCATGACCCCTGGACATAAAGCCTGAGTTTATGGGAGCTTTGGAAACCTCTGGCTTCACTGGTGCAGAAAATACTCCTTTAGATCAGCATCTTCATGAATCAGTTCAGTTCTTCACTGCAAAAAATAAAATGTAAGGCAGTGAATGAGTTCTATTTTCAGAAACAAAGCAAAGAAGTTATAACATGTTATATGTACAATATACACTCTGAGAAGAAATCTGAACCGTTATTGTCATGATAAAAATAATGCACAGGCATGGTTACTTAATATTTTCTAACAAGAGAACTCATCCCTATTTCCTTGTTTTACTGCACTTATTTGGTTGAATTTGTTCAGTATAAGCTCGTTCTTGTGTAAAATTAAATAAATATTTCTCTTACCTTATAACATGTCCCGGTGTTTGCTTACTGTGTTCCTTTCCCCCAAACATTCTTCAACACACAAATTGCTTTCTAGTTCTGCTGATGAAACACTCCCACCTCCCAAGCTGAAAGGTGATTTTTGCTATATTACATGCCTAAATGGGGGGGGGGGGGGGTGTGTGTGTGAAGGATACCTTTGTTCTGCCTCTGTGGATCCCCTAGGTTGCCTTTTCAGTTCAGTTCAGTTCAGTCGCTCAGTCGTGTCTGACTCTCCGCAACCCCATGAATCACAGCACACCAGGCCTCCCTGTCCATCACCAACTCCCAGAGTTCACTCAAACTCATGTCCACAGAGTCGGTGATGCCATCCAGCCATCTCATTCTCAGTCGTCCCCGTCTCCTCCTGCCCCCAACCTTTCCCAGCATCAGAGTCTTTTCCAGTGAGTCAACTCGTCGCATGAGGTGGCCAAAGTATTGCAGTTTCAGCTTTAGCATCAGTCCTTCCAATGAACACCCAGGATCGATCTCCCTTAGAATGGACTGGTTGGATCTCCTTGCGGTACAAGGGACTCTCAAGAGTCTTCTCCAAGGTTGCCTTTTACCCTACCTCATATCCTGGGGACTGACTTATGTACAGCATATTAATAGGTTCTGTTGTCCTCTGAATTCTGATTCAGTTTGACTAGTGGCGACCACAGCAGGATATCAGAAAGAGAAAGTCTGGCTGTTTACTCTGCTGGTTCCTTTCCTGTCAGGTCACTGCCGTGGTTAGCTGTGTCACTGAAGGTGGCATCTCCGGACAGGTGGCCCTCCCTGTTCAGCTACCCTCTCCCAACTTCTGTTTTGCTTCTTCTGGCTTTAGGGATAATAACAACTCTGGCTGTTTTGTCTTTGTGGGTACCTGCTCAGTTTCTTGTTTTCCCTGTTTCCTATCGCTTCTTTATAAACGGTCCCTTTGTTAAACTCTCTTTAATTAGCCAGCTTGAGCGTGCCATCTGTTTCCTGCCAGGACTCTGACTGATGCCCATAAGGAAAGGAATATGTGAGGGTTGGGAATATCTTCAAAAATTCGTCCTTCACAATTTGATATAAAAATTTAAAGAATCCCAATGTTAGGAGGGATTATAATATTACATGTTAAAATTTTTGATGCACTAGGATCTCAGGAGGAAAATGTAAACTTACAGATGCTCAGTAGTGATGGTAAATACAATATTCTATTCGTATGTTTTGCACTAGGGTGAAAAAGAAATACAAATCTTATTAAATTTTAGTTGCATATAGAGATTTCTTTAAAGAAAAAAGAATGGAAGTAGACAAGGTGTAACTCCCACAAGCTATGGAAAAGGTAAAGTACCATTTAACTTTCTTTTCCCTTTTGCTATGAAAATAACCTCATAGGAGCTGAGCTAAAGGATAATTTATAAATGTCTTAATACTTTGGCATGTAGTATTTACTGAATGTGTCAATTCAAGTAACTCTCAGTATTCCCTGAACTTATAAGTGCTTTTTTCTGCAGCCTTTTTACACTTAACTAAAATTTTCCACAGAGCATAAACTTTATTTTGAGCAGGTATTATTTACTGTGGAAACTAGCAATTTATTCTCCAAAAAGATATTAATTTGAAAGTTTTTCCACGTATTTTTCCTTATATAAATTTGGGATTTCATATAAATCTCCATAAAATATATATTAATAAAACATTAATAAAAATATATATACTTGCTTTTCTGAACAAAGTATGAAATATGTGCATTTGTATGTGTGTGTACTTGTATACACACTCACAGTTTACATCCATATGCTTGTATATACTCATCATTTAGATGTTTTATGCCTTCTAGAAGAAACAAGGTGGAATTTCACACTCCCACTCTGTCATAAGTGTAGGGCTCTGAGCATATTGGTGGTTTTCAGAGCCTGGTTTCCATAGACTTCTGAAAGAAAGAGAACTCATAACATTGAGAAGAAAAGAGGGAGAAAATAAGATTATATTCTTCCAAGGACTATTAAAGCAGTAAATGTGTTCAGATTGAATTTTTTACTTCAAGGTTTATCCCATAAATAATAGATACTCAGGAGAATTACTGTTTACCCAGGCAAGCAATAATCAATTGCTTCCTAAGGACTTTGTTCTTTGTAAAAGAGGTTGTTAAATGCCTTATTTCTTATTCTGGAGATAATTGGCAAAATGCCATGGTTGAATCATGCCAATGTTGTTGGGAAGTGAGAAATAAGAAGCATGAATTTAATTTGGGGGTCCTTGGCTCTTTTAAGAGCAGCCTTTGGTGGAAAAAGTCTTTATTACATTCTCTTTGTTTTCCATTTTCTGAAAGAAAAAAAAAACACAAGAATATTTGAATATGATTCTTTGGTAATTCATGAATGGTAATCCATGTCATTTGTCATCCTTTTTGAAAGACTACCATATTGCTATTTCCTTTGCCTTATATGGTGGTAAGGAGAATCACATATAGTTGTTCAATATGATCCAAGCAGTATCATCTAACTCCTTTCATCTCCCAGTAACTTGGTTAAGACAAAGTTGACACCTTGTAATTGCCTTAAAAAATGGATGGTATATCAAAGCTCTAAAACAGCAATCGATTCTCCGTATATTGGAGTAGCAGAAGTTATTCAGTTGAACAAAACTGAGATTACATGTGTGGAATAAAAAATAAGCTTCAAGTCACTAAGGATTACCCCAAAAGCTCCATGTTTCTGACTAGTTAAGAATTCCTCTGGAGATCAACAGGTCCCAGAGACACTTGCATGGTCCCAGTCCTGTTAACCTAGCACTGAGCACTGATAAGATAAACCTTTATTAGAGCAAGACTTTTTGTTTTTCTTATTTTTCAAATGTAAAGTGTTAGTGGCACAGTGGTAGATTGATCTCAGAAAGATTCATGCCGAAAAGATCCCTGAAGGCAGTAAGTAAATGCTATGCTCTGTATACACTTCATTCACTGAACACTCCCCCTGTGTAGTCACTCTGTTGCAGTCAAGTTGTCTCATTGTGTTCTTACTGACCTTTCAATATTGATGGACTGTTTTCTGGCCTAGAATTCAATATCTTCCGTAAAGGAATTGTCACCTCTTTGCAGAATAATTGCCCTTACTTAATAAACGTACAGGTAGAAAAACAGGAGAGCTTTGATCTACAACAGCTCTGGATCTGTGGTGAAATAAATTGGCAAAGAATAGAACCATTGGAGGAGTTTGGAATAAGATAGTTTGAGTTTCAGTTTCCCATATATCTTGCGTTTGCCAAGAGGCTGTGGCAACTCCTCCAAGCCTTTTATCTTTGTTCTGGGATTAAATCATGGTTCAAGAGATCGTTTGCATGTCAGATTCTGAAGTTCTTCTTTATTTTGAATGACAAATGGCACAATATATTACTGTCACCACCAAAATATTGAGTTTAAAACATGCTCTCCCTTCATCTCCAGTGCTAGGTGCTTTAATAAAACACTCTGGAATCAAAGTGTGACTAGATGTAAAAATAGAAATGGTAACAAGTTTATTTTTTAGTTACTTTCTTTCTCTTTCACAAAAAACAGCTATAAATAGGGAAAGCAGAAAACCAGAAAATATAATTTTCTTCAAAATATATAAGGAATTCAGGAATAAGTTTATCAAAAGAAATTCATGCTCTTGTGGGAAAATATAAAACCACAGTGAACAAATCTTTTTGAAATCCTAGAATACACTTAGGCACTACCTGAAGAGTTTGCATAGCGAACCAATTTCACTGCACCAGTCCGCATGCCACAATGTGTACAGTGTGTGCAGAGCGGAAGCATCTGCATATTTCCTCCTCGTGGAGTTCACATCCTTATGGGGGGCGGAGGATTAAGTACATGGATGCTATGGCAGGGGAAGATAGGAGCTATGAAGAATTAAGCTGAGTGGAGTAGCGATGCGGACAGGCGATAGTGTAGAGAGGGTGGGGATGAAGTCTTCTCTAAGACAAAGTGACATCGGAGCAAACACGGGAATGAAGTGAGGCAGTGAGGCATCTGCACATCACAGGGGGAGAATGACAGGCCAAGGGAGCGTGCGAACAGGTCTGAGATGGGAGCATACTGACATGCAGTGTGAGTGGAGTGGCAAGCTGAGACTTACAGAGGATGTGGTCAGGGAAGTGGCTGGTGACCAAATCACACAGGTCCTCCTAGGCCATCATTAGCGATTAGCATTTTTATTCTTTGTGATTTGGAAGCTGTTAGAGAGTTTGGAGCATAGCTGCGACATAGTCTAATGACAATTAAAGAATTAACCTAGGCCATTTGTGGAGACTAAGACGAGGTGAGTGGACAGGGTGAGGGGGTGTGCTGAGCATGGGTGTAGGAGGTACATTCGTGGTGTAGGAGGTACATTCGTGCTGCAGAATTGCCAACAAGAAGATAATAATAGGCTAGGAGGGCAGCGTTGAAGGTGAGAAGGAAGACGCATTTAACATTAGAGATCTGCTTAATTGAAAAAATGGGTAGGAAGACTAAGTACTAAAAAAGTGTCAATTCTCCCCAGTAGTTCTAATAAGAAAAAAAAAAAAATATCCTAAACTATTATGGAAAAGCAAATGGCCAGGAATATTTTGAAGAATTATATCTAGGGGCAGGGAAGACCATATATCATTTATCTATATTTCATATATCATCTATCTTGGGATTCTACCATATATCAAGAGTATAAAGCTATAAAAATTGAGTCATTGTTATGGGAATAAATGGAAGGCAGGTCAATGTATAACAGCACCAAAACTTCAGAAAGCATCCCATACACAAATGGATGTTTCATATGTGACAGAGGTTATGCTGAAGAATTGGGCATGTGGAAACTGCCTATGGAAAAGCAAAAACATAAAATTATGTCCTTATTTCACATAAATCAATCACACATAGATTAAGGACCTAAATTTAAAAAACAAAACAAATTTATGAAGAGATTTTAGGAGAATGCTTTTTGATCTTGGGATGGTTTAAAATAAACTCAAAAGACATATATCATAAAATCATAGTTAAATTCTACTATATGAAGTAGATGAAAGACAGGCCATAGGCTGGAAAACATATTGGTTTTATATATGATCACAAAGGACTGGTAACTGGAATGTATGTATTTAAAAACTCCTAGAAAGGAGAAAAGTACAAAATATCCAATAGAAAAATGGGCAGAAGACATACATAGGTGTTTCACAAGACAGGAAACCCCAAAATGGCTAATAAAGATTGTGAACATTTGCTTGGGCTCCCTAGTCATTAGTTGAGATTATTTTAAAACCACAATGACAGAATATTTTTAAAACTCATCAAAATTAAAAAGAATAGCACCAGTTGTTGGTGAGAATGTGAAACAACCTGAAGTCTTGCACACCAGTAGTATGTATTATACATTATGTATATCTCCACACCGCTTTGGGGGGCAGTTTTGTGATACCTAAGGTCAAGAGTGTGCACTTGTCATGATGCAGCATGTACTCTTAAGTTTATTATCTAGAGCTGCACTGTCCTATACAATAGACATTGGTCATTTGTGGCTATTCAAATTAAAATTAATTAAATTAAAATTCAATTCCTCAGTTGCATGAGAAAATTTCAAGGACTCAATAGCCACTCTGTGACTAGTGGTTAGTGGCTACTTTGTAGACAGCACAATGATATTTCTATCATCATAACAAGTTCTAATGGACAGCATTGTTCTATAGGAATTCTTGTAAAAGTGTATAAGAAGACATGGAAAAAAATATTCATAATAGCATATTTGCAAGAAAGCTCTAGAAATCATTCAAATGTCAATGAGTGAAATCAGTTATAAATAAAATGTGATACGTTTATATTTTGGAATACTCTAGAGGATGAAAATGAAAAAGAACTACACTTAGAAACATGGATGAATCTCAGACACATGTTCAGAAAAAAGATGCAAATAAAACAGGAAAGCATAACAGTATTCACACAGTAATTTTGAATGTGTAAAATATATTTATGCAAGTATAAATATTTTAAAATGCATGGCAATGCAAACATCAAATTAGGATAGCTGTTGTCTCTTAGAGGTTGAAGAGGGGTGTCAAGTACACAGGGTGCATACCTGTGTTGGTAATATCTGTTTATTGTTTTATTCCATATATTTCCAATATTTCAGAATAGTGCTATCTATTGCTGTGTGTGTGTTAGTCACTACGTCGTGTCTGACTCTTTGCAACCTCGTGGACTGTAGCCCACCAGGCTCCTCTGTCTATGGAATTCTCCAGGCAAGAATTCTGGAGTCTGTTGCCATTTCCAGGGGATCTTCCCAACCCAAGGATCGAACCTGAGTCTCCTGCATTGCAGGCAGATTCTTTGCCATCTGAGCTACCAGGGAATCTCTTCAGGTAAATGAATTTATAAATTGATTAAATGAATTTTTATTTATATATCTATACCCAAAACTAAGCCAGTTGGTTTTTCACATGTACATATGGAAGCCTCAAGATTTGTGGAAGCAAGGCTTTAAACAAATATACATAGTAACACCTACAAGGTTTCCATTATTAATTATGTATATAAATAAATACAATATTACTCCTTTGTTGTTTGGTTTAGTTGCTGAGTCATGTTCCATTCTTTTGCAACCTCATGGAATGTAGGCCACCAGGCTTCTCCGTGCCTGGGGTTTCTCAGGCAAGAATACTGGAATGGGTTGCCATTTGCTCCTCCAGGGGATCTGTCCAACCCAGGGATAAAACCTGAATCTCCTGCATTACAGGCAGGTTCTTTCCCACTGAGCCTAAAGACAAATAATGAAAGAAAAAATAATTACATGATCTTACCACCTTTGGTACTTCTTTGATCTTTCTTTGTTCTTTGTGCAATATTTGCATATGCAGTCATAGTATTTTTAATTCCACCTCTTGCATAGCATTTTATTGTAAACAATTTATATTATTGTATGTTTCAGGATTTCAGTGACTGTTAAATATTTCATTGATTTGTTAGAAATATAGTTTATTTCCTTTGAACTTTTTCAGTGTTACAGATACTGCTGCAATTCGTATGGTGTAAAACTGTGTTACTCTGTAGACTGTATTATCAACAATAGATTTAATGAAACAAGTTATAAACTATTCTAATGGCATGGTTTAGCTTTTTTTAAATGAGTTGCATTTGATGTACAACATTATGTAAGTTTCATGTGTACAACATAGTGATCCATAATTTTCAAAGATTTTGCTTCATTTATAGCAATTATAAAATATTGGCTATATTCCCTGTGTTGCACAATATATCATTATAGTTTATTTATTTTATACACAGTAGTTTACAACTCTTATTCCTCTATCCCTATCTTGGTTCAGTTTGTTTTATTGCTTGTCCAAAGGCTGTACCGAGGAAACACTGCCACTGGTGTTATATGCCAATACTTTCAAAACAATTTAGTCACCACTGAATATTATCAATTAATTTTAGTCTTATATTGTGGCTTTTTATAGGTATAAAATGGTCCATTGTCACTTTAATTTTAATTTTTTTAATAAGTGAGGTTAAATTTATGCAGGCATTATAATTTTCTACTTATGTCCTTTGTTCATATATCTCTGAAGCTTTGATCAATTGATGGTGAAAGTGAAAGTGACTCAGTCGTGTCTGACTCTTTGTGACCCCACGGACTATATGGTCCATGGAATTCTCCAGGCCAGAATACTGCAGCGGGTGGCCTTTCCCTTCTCCAGGGGATCTTCCCAACTCAGAGATCCAACCCAGGTCTTCTGCACTGCAGGTGGATTCTTTACCAGCTGAGCCACCAGGGAAGCCCAAGAATACTGGAATCGGTAGCCCATCCCTTCTCCAGAAGATCTTCCTGACCCAGGAATCAAACTGGAGTCTCCTGCACTGCAGGCAAATTCTTTACCAGCTGAGCTACCAGGGAAGCCCCAAGTCTAGTCAATTGGTGGTAATGGTGGTGGTATAATCACTAAGTCGTGTACAACTCCTTGCAATCCTGTTGACTATAACCCAACAGGCTCCTCTGTCCATGGAATTTCCCAGGCAAGAATACTGGAGTGGGTTGCCATTTCCTCCTCCAAGGGGTCTTCCTAACCCAGGGATCAAACTCATGTCTCCTGTGTGGTAGGCAGATTCTTTACCACTGAGCCACCTGGGGAACCTGCTTTTATTATTTACACATAAGATAAACTATAAAAAGATATCATGTGTAATTTTTGGAAATCCTTCAACCAGTTTTTACCAATGTTTTTCTCAAAATGTTGTTACTTTTTGTAGTTTACTTATTTTCATTTTTAGTATAAAGAATTTCAATATGTATCACTGATGGTTACTTTTATAATCTCTTATATTTCTTCAAAATTCATATTATTATATCCCCAAATAGCTCCCTATGCACATTCCATAAATGTGGAGCTCTCCATCTCCAGAAACTATCCAAGAACTATTAAATTTCAGCTTAATTTATGTCATGTTGGTCTTAATTCTACTCACTGGGCCATATTAACTCCTCTTTAAACAGTCTCCTTAAACCCTTTTCTTCCACTATTAAATCCCTCTAATTCCTTTAATCTGTCTTGAGGAAAAGAAGTCTCAGTTGTTATTCTCTAGATGTCCTCCTTTTGTTCATGTACCGAGTACGTGTCATGCCCAGAACCAAACAACATGTTCCAGGAGGAATCGCTCCAGCCAAAGACACACTTGGTTTTGGACCTGAGACTATCAATTAGGACTCTTTTACCAAATATCTCTATTTTACAGAGAAGAAAAAATTTTCTCTCCCAACTCACCAACTGAACTCTTCTGATACATTTTAAATTCTTAAAAAGTTGTAATGTTAAAAAGAGAACATTCATATTCAAATTATATTCTCCCATGTGTGTTTACAAAACTGTCTTTCTTACAGCATATTCAATGTTGTATAAAATCACATTCTATTCGGTAGTATTTCACTATTCCATAAAGAATACAGTCGCATGTATTTTCTACTTCAAATTGAATTTTTCTAGTAATTTGGGCTTTTCGTCTCTACTAAATATATTTCTCAGTACAGATCTTTGTGTGTCAGTTTATCATCTCTCAAATATATTCCAAAGGAAGATAACTTTGTCTGTTATGAATAAAACAGATTGATTTTTAGTAATTTGAAATATTTTAACTATGAAGCTAAACCAATACAAACAGAATCTTATCACTTTGGTGTAATTCTCACTCTCATTGAGCAGGACACCAGTAAACACTTCACTAGGTGACAACTAACAATAAACAGAGTTTTAATTCACACATTTAGCTCATGTATTTTGAATGTTATTTTCCATTATTCCATATGAGTCACATGTCAGTCTTTACAGAATTTTATCTGCCTTTATTTTCCTTGATGGAAACTGCTTATAGTTTGACTTTTATCAAAAGTGAACTGTTTTGCTTATCTGTTACTTTATGTTTTTTTAATCACTTTTATTAAAAGTTACTCTTCCTTCTATTACAGTTGATAACTACCACTTTGTCATTGTTCTGAGAGAAGACAATGTTCTGTTTCACGTCTTAAAGAATTTCTTTCTTCTTTTATTCTTTTATATTAGAGTATAATTGCTTTACAATGTTGTATTAGTTTCTGCTGTACAGCAAAGTGAATCAGCTATATGTGTGTGTGTATCTCCCCTCCTTTTTGAGCCCCCTCCCAACCTCACCTCTAGGTCATCACAGAGCACTGAGTTGAGTGCCCTGTTCTATACAGCAGCTTCTCACTAGCTATCTATTTTACACAGTGTGGCTCAGATGGTAAAGCGTCTGACTGCAATGCAGGAGACCCGGGTTCGATCCCTGGGTTGGGAAGATCTCCTGGAGAAGGAAATGGCAACCCACTCCAGTACTCTTGCCTGGAGAATCCCATGGACAGAAGAGCCTGGTAGGCTACAGTCCATGGGGTCGCAAAGAGTCTAACACGACTGAGCAGCTTCACTTTCAATTTCAGTATATAAAAATCTGTGATATTCTCTCCATTTGTCCCACCCTCTCCTTCCCCCGTATCTACACGTCCAGTCTCTATGTCTACATCTCTATTCTTGTCCTGCAAATAGGTCCCTTAGTACCATTTTTCTAGATTTCATATATATACATTAATGTATGGCATTTTATATCATTTTCCTCGTTCCAACTTCACTCTGTATGACAGATTTTAGGTTCATCTACATCACTACAAATGATCCAGTTCCGTTCCTTTTTATGACTGAGCAATATTCCATTATATATATATATATATTCCACATCTTCTTTATTCATTCATCTGTCAATGGGCTTTTAGGTTGCTTTCATGCCCTACCTATTATAAATGGTGCTGCAATGAACACTGGGGTACATGTGTCTTTTTGAATCATGATATTCTCAGATGGTATGCCCAGTGGTGTGATTGCTGGGTCATATGATAGCTATAGTCTTAGTTTTTAAAGGAATCTCCATACTGTTCTCTGTAGTGGCTGTATCAATTCACACTCCCACCAGTAGTAGTAGAGAGTTCCCTATTCTCTGCATCCTCTACAGCACTTGTTGTTTGTAGCTATTTTTAACGATGGCTAAACCTGTATTCAAAGCTAGTGGAGGTGATGGAATTCCAGTTGAGCTATTTCAAATCTTGAAAGATGATGCTGTGAAAGTGCTGCACTCAATATGCCAGCAGATTTGGAAAACTCAGCAGTGGCCACAGGACTGGAAAAGGTTAGTCTTCATTCCAATCCCAAAGAAAGGCAATGCCAAAGAATGCTCAAACTACCACACAATTGCACTCATCTCACACGCTAGTAAAGTCATGCTCAAAATTCTCCAAGTCAGGCTTTAGCAATATGTGAACCGTGAACTCCCAGATGTTCAAGCAGGTTTTAGAAAAGACAGAGGAACCAGAGATCAAATTGCCAACATCCGCTGGATCATGGAGAAAGCAAGAGAGTTCCAGAAAAACATCTATTTCTGCTTCATTGACTATGCCAAAGCCTTTGACTGTGTCAATCACAACAAACTGTGGAAAATTCTGAAAGAGATGGGAATATCAGACCACCTGACCTGCCTCTTGAGAAACCTGTATGCAGGTCAGGAAGCAACAGTTAGAACTCGACATGGAACAACAGACTGGTTCCAAATAGGAAAAGGAGTGCGTCAAGGCTGTATATTGTCACCTTGCTTATTTAACTTGTATGCAGAGTACATCATGAGGAACGCTGGGCTGGAAGAAGCACAAGCTGGAATCAAGATTGCTGGGAGAAATATCAATAACCTCAGATATGCAGATGACAACACCCTTAGGGCAGAAAGTGAAGAGGAACTCAAAAGCCTCTTGATGAAAGTGAAAGAAGAGAGTGAAAAGGTTGGCTTGAAGCTCAACATTCAGAAAACAAAGATCATGGCATCTGGTTCCATCACTTCATGGGAAATTGATGGGGAAACAGTGGAAACAGTGTCAGACTTTATTTTTTTGGGCTCCAAAATCACTGCAGATGGTGATTGCAGCCATGAAATTAAAAGACGCTTCCTCCTTGGAAGGAAAGTTATGACCAACCTAGATAGCATATTAAAAAGGAGAGACATTACTTTGCCAACCAAGGTCCATCTAGTCAAGGCTATGGTTTTTCCCGTGGTCATGTATGGATGTGAGAGTTGGACTGTGAAGAAAGCTGTTTGCCGAAGAATTTATGCTTTTGAACTGTGGTGCTGGAGAAGACTCTTGTGAGTCCCTTGGACTGCAAGGATATCCAACCAGTCCATTCTAAAAGAGATCAGTCCTGGGTGTTCATTGGAAGGACTGATGCTGAAGCTGAAACTCCAATACTTTGACCACCTCATGAGAAGGATTGACTCACTGGAAAAGACCCTGATGCTAGGAGGGATTGGGGGCAGGAGGAGAAGGGGACAACAGAGAATGAGATGGCTGGATGGCATCACCGACTCGATGGAGGTGGGTTGGAGTGAACTCCGGGATTTGGTGATGAACAGGGAGGCCTGGCGTGCTGTGATTCATGGGGTCGTAAAGAGTCGGAAACAACTGAGTAACTGAACTGAATTTAACTGAACTTGCTGTGCAAAGCTTTTAAGTTTAATTAGGTCCCATTTGTTCATTTTTATTTTTCTTTCATCAGTCTAGGAGAGGGGGTCAAAAAGGATCTTGCTGCAAATTATGTCAAAGAGTGTCCTGCCTATGTTTTCCTCTGAGAGTTTTATTGTGTCTGGTCTTACATTTAGGTCTTTAATCCATTTTGAGTTTATTTTTGTGTATGGTGTTGGGAATTCCTGTTTTCTAATTTCATTCTTTTACATGTAGCTGTCCAGTTTTCCCAGAACCACTTATTGAAGAGGCTGTCTTTCCCTATTTGTATATTCTTGCCTTGTCAGGGAAAAAGTGTCTGTAGGTGTATGGGTTTATCTCTGGACTTTCTATCTTGTTCCATTGATCTATATTTCAGTTTTTATGCCAGTACCATACTGTCTGGATTAATGTAGCTTTATAGTATAGTCTGAAGTCAGAGACGTTGACTCCTCCAGCTCCATTTTTCTTTCTCAAGACTGCTTTGGGTATTCAAGGTCTTTTGTGTTTCCCTATAAACTATACAATTTTAAGTTCTAATTCTGTGAAAAATGTCACTGGTAATTTGATAGGTATTACTTTAAATCTATAGATTGCTTTGACTAGTATAATAATTTTCAAAATATTAATACTTATTTCTCCATCTGTTTGTGTCTTGTTTCTGTGATCTTTGATTTCTTTCATCAGTGTCACATAGATTTTTTAATAAAGGTTTTTTGTCCTTTTAGGTAGGTATATTCCTAGGTATTTTATTATTTTTTGTGTTATGGTAAATGAAATTGCTTCCTTAATTTCTCTTTCTGATTTTTTGTTATTAGTGTAGAGGAATACAAAAGATTATTATGTATTAATTTTGTATCCTGTGACTTGACTAAATTCATTGATTAGCTCTAGTAGTTTTATGGTGACATCTTTAGGATTTTCTATGTATAGTATCATTTTATCTGCAAACATACCATTTTATTTCTTTTCAAATCTGGATTTCTTTTAATTCTTTTTCTTATCTGATTGCCATAAACCTTACAGAGTTTCTTTTAGTTCTGCTTGTTCTAATGCAAAGGTGAGCATCATAGGGATAGGCATGAGTATGGAAGCAATGAAGAGTGTAGAAAGTTTATTAGGTGACTTTATCATCATCATTAATTTTATGTTCTTTATTTCCAAAACATAGAATAGTTTTCACTTATTCTTCTCCTTAAGAAAGTATATTTGTCTGGAAAATATTATATGTTAAATCTTATTCTTTCTTCAGTTTTCAATAAGAGTAATTCCCCTCCTCCTCCAGATTACTTCTATTTAAATGAATTTGTTACTCCTACTGAATATACTTGAAAGCAGGATTCATGTCCCACTCATCTTAAGCTTTCAAACAGTGCAGAGGTTAGCAAAAAATAGAATCTCTATTAATAATTTTATGCTATAGTTTTTTCCCAGATTTATTGAGGTATAATTGACAAAAAAATTTCAATACGTTTAAAATGTATATCACAATGAATTGCCATATGTTTACATTGTGAAAGGATTTCTGCCTGTTGTTGATTAACACATTACTGTCAGTCAGTTCAGTCACTCAGTCATGTCTGACTCTTTGTAACCCCATGGACTGCAGCATGCCAGGCTTCGCTGTCCAGCATCAACTCCTGGAGCATGCTCAAACTCATGTCCATTGAGTCAGTGATGCCATCCAACCATCTCATCCTCTGTCATCCCCTTCTCCTCCTGCCTTCAATCTTTCCCAGCATCAGGGTCTTTTCCCATCAGGTGGCCAAAATATTGGAGTTTCAGCTTCAGCATCAGTCCTTCCAATGAATATTCAGGGATGACTGCCTTTAAGATTGACTGGTTTGATCTCCTTGTAGTCCAAGGGACTCTCAAAAGTCCTCTCCAACACCACAGTTCAAAAGCATCAATTCTTCAGCACTCAGCTTTCTTTATAGTACAACTCTCACATCCATATGTTACTATGAAAAAACAATAGCCTTGATTAGACAGACCTTATTTGATAAAGTAATGTCTCTGCTTTTTAATATGCTGTCTAGGTTGATCATAGCTTTTCTTCCAAGAAGTAACCATCTTTTAATATCATGGCTACAGTCACCATCTGCAGTGATTTTGGAGTCCAAGAAAATAAAGTCTCTCACTCTTTCCATTGTTTCCCCATCTATTTGCCATGAAGTGATGGGGTTGGATTCCATGATCGTAGTTTTTTGAATGTTGAGTTTTAAGCCAACTTTTTCACTCTCCTCTTTCACTTTCATCAAACGGCTCTTTAGTTCTTCTTCACTTTCTGACATAAGGGTGGTATCATCTGAGTATCTGAGGTTATTGATATTTCTGGCAATCTTGATTCCAGTTTGTGCTTCATCCAGCCCAGCATTTTGCGTGATGTATTCTGCCTATAAGTTAAATAAGCAGGGTGACAAAATGCAGCCTTGATGTACTCCTTTCCCGATTTGGAACCAGTATATTTTGTTCCAAGTCCGGTTCTAACTGTTGCTTCTGAACCTGCAGATTTCTCAAGAGGCAGGTCAGCTGGTCTGGTATTCCCATCTCTTTAAGAATTTTCCACAGTTTGTTGTGATCCATAGTCAAAGGCTTTGGCCTGGTCAATAAAGCAGAAGTAGATGTCTTTCTGGAACGCTCTTGCATTTTTGATGATAAAACGGATGTTGGCAATTTGATTTCTGGTTCCTTTGCCTTTTCTAAGTCCAACTTGAACATCTGGAAGTTCGTGATTCACGTGCTGTCTGACTCTAAGTGAGTGATCACACCATTGTGGTGATCTGGGTCAGGAAGTTCTTTTTTGTGTAGTTCTTTTCTGTATTCTTGCCACCCCTTTTTAGTATCTTCAGCTTCTGTTAAGTCTATATCATTTCTCTCCTTTATTGTGCCCATCTTTGCAGGAAATGTTCCCTTGTTATCTCAAATTTTCTTGAAGAGATCTTTATTCTTTCTCATTCTATTGTTTTCCTCTATTTCTTTGAATTGATCACTGAAAAAGGGTTTATCTCTCCTTCTATTCTTTGGAACTCTACATTCAAATGGGTATATCTTCCATTTTGTCCTTTGCCTTTAGTTTCTCTTCTTTTCTCAGCTATTTGTAAGGCCTCCTCAGGAAACTATTTTACCTTTTTGCATTTCTTTTTCTTGGGGGGTGGTCTTGATCACTGCCTCATGTACAATGTCATGAACCTCTGTAGTTCCCCAGGCACTCTATCAGATCTAATCCCTGGAATCTGTCACTTCCACTGTATAAATGTGTAAGAGATTTGATTTAGGTAATCTGTGAATGGGCTAGTGTTTTCCCCTACTTTCTTCAATTTAAGTTGAATTTTGCAATAAGGAGTTCATGATCCGAGCCACAGTCAGCTCCTTGTCTTGTTCTTGCTGACTGTATAGAGCTTCTCCATCTTTGGTTGCAAAGAATTTAATCAATCTTATTTTGGTATTGACCATCTGGTGATGTCCATGTGTAGAGTCATCTCTTGTGTTGTTGGAAGAGGGTGTTTGCTATGACCAGTGCATTCTCTTGGCAAAACTCTGTTAGCCTTTGACTTGCTTTGTTTTGTACTCCAAGATCAAATTTTACTGTTACTCCAGGTATCTCTTGATTTCCTACTTTTGCATTCCAGTCACCTATGATGAAAAGGACATCTTTTTTGGGTGTTAATTCTAGAAGGTCTTGTAGGTCTTCATAGAACTGTTCAACTTCAGAGTCTTCAGCATTACTGGTTGGGGCATAGACAGGGATTACTGTGATTATGAATGATTTGCCTTGGAAACGAACACAAATCATTCTGTCATTTTTGAGATTGCACCCAAGTGCTACTTTTTGGACTCTTTTGTTGACTGTGAGGGCTACTCCATTTCTTCTAAGGGATTCTTGCCCACAGTAGTAGATATAATGGTCATCTGAATTAAACTCACCCATCCCAGTCCATTTTAGTTCACTGATTCCTAAAATGTTGATGTTCACTCTTGCCATCTCCTGTTTGACCATTTCTAATTTGCCTTGATTCATGGACCTAACATTCATTCCAGGTTCCTATGCAATAGTGCTTTTGATAGCTTCGGACTTTACTTCCATCCCAGTCGCATCCACAACTGGGCATTGTTTTCGCTTTGGCTCTGTCTCTTCATTCTTTCTGGAGTTATTCCTCCACTCTTATCCAGTAGCATATTGGGAACCTACCGACCTGGGGAATTCATCTTTCAGTGTCCTATCTTTTTGCCTTTTAATACTGTTCATGAGGTTCTCAAGGCAGGAATATTGAAGTGGTTTGCCATTCCATTTTCCAGTGAACCACATTTCATCAGAACTCTCCATATGACCCTTCCATCTTGAGTGGCCCCACATAGCATGGCTCATAGTTTCATTGACTTAGACAAGGCTGTGTTCCGTGTGATCAGTTTGATTAACTTTCTATGACTGGTTTTCATTCTGTCTGTCCTCTGATGGATGAGGATAAGAGGCTTATGGAAGCTTCCTGATGGGAGAGACTGACTGTGGGGGAAACTGGGTCTTGTTCTGATGGTTGGGGCCATACTCAGTAAATTTTTAATCCAATTTTCTGTTAATGAGTGGAGCTGTGTTCCCTCCCTGCTGTTTGACCTGAGGCCAAACTATGGTGGAGGTGATGAAGCTAATGGGGACCTACTTCCACAGGTGCTGTGCACACACTGCCACACTCGGTGCCCCCATCCCTCCAGCAGGCCACTGCAGACCCACACCTCTGCCAGAGACTCCTAGACACTCACAGGTAGGTCTGGGTCAGCTCTTGTAGGTTCTCTGTTCCTTTCTCCCGAGTCCTAGTGCACACAAGATTTTGTTTATGCCCTCCAAGAGTCTGTTTGCCAAGTCCTGTGTAAGTTCTGTAATCAAATCCCACTGCCCTCCAAAGTCAAACTCTTGGGGTTCTCAGTCCCTTTGTCAGATCCCCAGGTTGGGAAATGTGTTGTGGGTCCTAGGACTTTCTTAACAGTGCAAGAATTTCTTTGGTAAAAATTGTTCTGCAGTTTGTGGATAGTCTGCTTGGTGGCTTTGTGGTGGGGTTAATGGCGACTTCCTTCAAGAGGGCTTATTCCACAGGCTGTGTAACCCAGGTAGCTGTACCCCTAGCCCCTTCTCCTTGTGACAGGCCACTGCTGGCTCATACCTCCACAGGAGACTCAAATACTGGTCTGACTCAGTCTTTGTGGGGAATTTGTTTGAGCCCTCCAAGCATCTCTGGTGGGTATGGGGTTTGATTCTAAATGTGATTTTGTCCCTCCTACCATCTTTCTGGGACTTTTTCTTTGCCATTGAATGTGAGGTATCATTTTTTAGTGGGATCCAACATTCTCCTGTTGATGGTTGTTCAGCAGCAAGTTGTAATTTTGGAGTTCTCACAGGAGAAGATGAGTGCATGTCCTTCTACTCTACCATCTTGCCTTTGCCTTGTAATGTAGCACATTACATTCATTATACACACACACACACAGATACATATACAGACACATGGAGAAAGCAAGAGAGTTCCAGAAAAACATCTATTTCTGCTTCATTGACTATGCCAAAGCCTTTGACTGTGTCGATCACAATAAACTGCAGAAAATTCTGAAAGATGGGAATACCAGACCACCTGACCTGCCTCTTGAGAAACCTGTATGCAGGTCAGGAAGCAACAGTCAGAACTGGACATGGAACAACAGACTGGTTCCAAATAGGAAATGGAGTGCGTCAAGGTTGTATATTGTCACCCTGTTTATTTAACTTATATGCAGAGTACATCATGAGGAATGCTGGGCTGGAAGAAGCACAAGCTGGAATCAAGATTGCCAGGAGAAATATCAATAACCTCAGATATGCAGGTTACACTACCCTTATGGCAGAAAGTGAAGAGGAACTCAAAAGCCTCTTGATGAAAGTAAAAGAGGAGAGTGAAAAGGTTGGCTTGAAGCTCAACATTCAGAAAACAAAGATCATGGCATCTGGTCCCATCACTTCATGGGAAATAGATGGAGAAACAGTGGAAGCAGTGTCAGACTTTATTTTTGGGCTCCAAAATCACTGCAGATGCTGATTGTAGCCATGAAATTAAGGGATGCTTGGAAGGAAAGTTATGACCAACCTAGATAGCATATTAAAAAGCAGAGACATTACTTTGCCAACCAAGGTCCATCTAGTCAAGGCTATGATTTTTCCAGTGGTCATGTATGGATGTGAGAGTTGGACTGTGAAGAAGGCTGATCGCTGAAGAATTGATGCTTTTGAACTGTGGTGCTGGAGAAGACTCTTGAGAGTCCCTTGGACTTCAAGGAGATCTAACCAGTCCATTCTAGAGGAGATCAATCCTGAGTTTTCATTGGAAGGACTGATTTTAAAGCTGAAACTCCAATACTTTGGCCACCTCATGTGAAGAGTTGACTCACGGGAAAAGACTCTGATGCTGGGAAGGATTGGGGGCAGGAGGAGAAGAGGACGACAGAGAATGAGATGGCTGGATGGCATCACCGACTCGATGGACCATGAGTTTGAGTGAACTCCGGGAGTTGGTGATGGACAGGGAGGCCTGGCGTGCTGTGATTCATGGGGTCACGGAGAGTCGGACACGACGGAGCAACTGAACTGAACTGAACAGAGAGAGAAGGGAAGGAAAAAAAGAAGGAGGAGGTGGAAGAAGGAGGAGAAGGGGGAGGAGAAAAAGAAGAAGACAAAGAGAAAAAGAAAAAGAAGATTTAAGTTCTACTTTATTAGCAAATTCAATTACACAACACGTTGTTTTCAACTATAGTCACCATGCTCTATTTAGATACTCAGACTTGTTTCATCTTGTAGCTGAACGTTTATATTCCTTTACCAATTTCTCCCTATATCTCCCATTTCTTAACTCCTGGTAATTATTTTTATACTTTCTGCTTTTATGAGTTTTACATTTTACTTTAAACTTCATATATAAGTGATCATGCAGTATATGTCTTTGTTTGGTTTGTTTCACTAGCATACTGCTCATAAAGTCCATCCTTGTTGTTGCAAACTGCAGGACTCGCCTTCTTTTTCATGCCTGAATAATATTCATACATATATATGTGTATATATATATATATATATATATATATATATATGCATATATGTTTTCTATCCAGTCATCCATTGAGAGACATAAAGTTTGTTTCTATATTTTGGCTATTGTGAATAATGCTGCAGTGAACAGGGGAATGCAAATATCTGAGATCCTGTTTTCATTTCCTTTGAAATCTCACTCAGAAGTGAGATTGCTGGATCACACAATTATTTTAAATCTTTGAAGAAATGCTATACTCTTCCATGGAGATGGCACCAATTTAAATTCCCGACAATACTCAAGGGTTCGCTTTTCTCCACATTCTTGCTAAAATTTGTCCTTCTAATGATAGCCATTCTAATGGGTGTGAGGTCATTTGTTGTTCAGTCACTCAGTTGCATCTGACTCTTTGCTATCCCATGGACTGTAGCATGCCAGGCTTCCCTGTTTTTCACTCTCTCCTGGAGTTTGGTCAAACTCATGTTCATCAAGTCAGTGATGCCATCCAACCATTTCATCCTTTGTCACCCCGTTCTCTTCGTGCCTTCAATCTTTCCCAGAAACAAAGATTTTTCCAATGAATGAGCTCTTCACATCAGGTGGCCCAAGTATTGGAGCATCAGCTTCTGCATCTGTCCTTCCAATGAATATTCAGGGTTGATTTCCTTTAGGATTGACTGGTTTGATACCCTTGCTGTCAAATCTCATTATAATGTTGATTTGCAATTCCCTGATCATTAGTGATACTGGGCACATTTTCATGTATCTGTTAGACATCGATATATCTTCTTTGGACAATTGTTCATAAAATCATCTGCCCATTTTTTAATCAACTGTTTCTGTTTTTTTGCTATTGAGTTGTGTGAGTTCTTTATATTTATTTTCAATATGAACCCCTTATTATATATGTGATGTGCAGATATTTCTTCTCACTTCACAGGTTGCCTTTTCATTATGTTGGTAGTTTTCTTTGCAGTAAAGAAGCTTTTTAGTTTGAGGTGGCCTAACATGTTTATTTTTCCTTTTACTGCCTTTGCTGTTGGTTTCAAGCCCCCCAAAATCATTGCCAACACCAAGATGAAGTAACTTAGCCCTTTGTGTTTTTCTGGGAGTTTTACAATTTCAGGTCTTAAATATAAACCTTTAGTCCATTTTGAGTTGGTTTTTATGTATAAGATAATAGTGGAGAAGGAAATAGCTACCCACTCCAGTATTCTTGCCTGGGAAATCCCATAGTCAGAGGAGCCTGGCAAGCTAGTATGGGTTGCAAAAGAGTTAGACCCAACTTAGGAACTAAACAACATCAATAAGATAGATGTCCAGTTTTATTCTTTTGCATGTGGCTGTCAGGTTTCCCCAAATCATTGATTAGAGACTATCATTTCCGCATGGTACATTCTTAGGTCCCTTGTCATATCAATTGAACATATATACATGGGTTTCTTTGTAAGCTCTCTGCTTTGTTCCATTGATCTATGAGTCTGCTATTATGCAATAAATTTAGTGTTCCCATGGGAGGAGGTAAATTCAGGAGGCTCTTATCTCCTTCTTGGACCAGATTCTGTCTATAGGTGGCTTTTAACTTAGATCTTAGACTAAGGGGAAAGAAAAGAAGTTCTAACTCACATGGAGTCCAGAGAGTTGAATAAAAGTAGGCTTGAAGCCAAAACCCCAAAAGTAAATATTTAAATATGTGCCCATCAATGTGCATAAGAAATGGGAATGGGAATGTGAGAGTTGGAGAATAAGTTTGGGGAGATGACTGCTGCTGGATGGAAACAGCCTGAGGGGACAGGAATGAGGAAACCTGCAACTCAGAATGCTTGTGGAGGAAACCTGGACTGCCATAGAAGCAAGGCACCATTAAGAACCTATCAGTATCTCAATATATGCAAAAAAAAGCTTTTGGTAAAATTCAACACCCATTTATGATAAAAAACATTCCAGACAGTGGGCATGGAGGGAAACTACCTCAACACAATAAAGACCATGTACAAAAAACCCACAGCAAACATTATTCTCAATGAGGAAAAAATGAAAGCATATTATCTGAGATCAGGAAGAAGACAAGATGTCAACTCTCCCCACTATTATTGGATATAGTTTTAGAAGTCCTAGCCACAGCAACCAGAGAAGAAAAATAAATCAAAGGAATCCAAATTGGAAAAGAAGTAAAATTGTCATTGTTTGTAGATAACTTGTTACTATACGTAGAAAATCCTAAAGAAGCCACCAGAGAACTACTAGAATTTGTCAGTGAATTTGGGGAAATTACAGGTTAAAAAAATCAATACACAGAAATCTCTTGTACTCTATACACTAATAATGACAAATTAGAAATTTCTGAGAAATTAAGGAAGCCATTTCATTAACCATCACAACAAAAGGAATAAAATACCTAGAAGTAAACCTACCTAAAGGGACAAAAACCTGTACTCAGAAAACACTGAAGAAAGAAATCAAATATGACACAAACAGATGGAGAAATACACCATCTTCTTGACTTAGAAAAATAAATATTGTGAAAGTGTTGGACAGGGTGTGGAGAAAACAGAACCCTCTTACACTGTTGGTGGGGACGTAAACTGATATAGCCACTACGGAGAACAGCATGGAGGTTCCTTAAACAACTATAAATAGAACTACCATATGACCCAGAGATCCTACTCTTGGGCATATATCCAGAGAAAACTATAATTCAAAAATATACATGTACCCCAGTGTTCATTGCAGCACTATTTGCAATAGTCAAGACATGGAACCAACATAAATGTCCAACAGAAGAATGGATAAAGAAGACATGGTGAGTGAGTGAGTGAAGTCAGGAAGCTTACTCAGACATAAAAACGAACAAAATTGTGCAATTTAGAAACTTGGATAAACTGAGAGACTGTCATATAGAGTGAAGTAGAAAGAGAAAAACAAATATATGGTAACACATATGTGTGGAATCTAGAAAAGTGGTATGCTGCTGCTGCTGCTGTCACTTCAGTTGTGTCCGACTCTGTGCGACCCCATAGATGGCAGCCCACCAGGCTCCTCCGCCCCTGGGATTTTCCAGGCAAGAGTACTGGAGTGGGTTGCCATTGATTTCTCCAAAAAATGGTATCAGTTAAGTTCAATTCAGAGGCTCAGTTGTGTCCGACTCTTTGCGACCCCATGAATCACAGCACGCCAGGCCTCCCTGCCCATCACCAACTCCCGGAGTTCACTCAAACTCATGTCCATCGAGTCGGTGATGCCATCCAGCCATCTCATGCTCTGTCGTCCCCGTCTCCTCCCACCCCCAATCCTTCTCAACATCAGAGTCTTTTCCAGTGAGTCAACTCTTCGCATGAAGTGGCCAAAGTATTGGAGTTTCAGCTTCAGCATCAGTCCTTCCAGTGAAGACCCAGTACTGATCTCCTTTAGAATGGACTGGTTGGATCTCCTTGCAGTCCAAGGGACTCTCAAGAGTCTTCTCTAACACCACAGTTCAAAAGCATCAATTCTTCAGTGCTCAGCTTTCTTCACAGTCCAACTCTCACATCCATACATGACCACGGGAAAAACCATAGCCTTGACTAGAAGGACATTCGTTGGCAAAGTAATGTCTGTTTTTTAATATGCTATCTAGGTTGTTCATAACTTTCCTTCCAAGGAGTAAGTGTCCCTTAATTTCCTGGCTGCAGTCAGCATCCGCAGTGAATTTGGAGCCCAAAAAAATAAAGTCTGACACTGTTTCCACTGTTTCTCCATCTATTTCCCATGAAGTGATGGGACCAGATGCCATGATCTTAGTTTTCTGAATGTTGAGCTTTAAGCCAACTTTTTCACTCTCCTCTTTCACTTTCATCAAGAGGCTTTTGAGTTCCTTTTCACTTTCTGCCATAAGGGTGGTGTCATCTGCATATCTGAGGTCATTGGTATTTCTCCCAGCAATCTTGATTCCAGCTTGCACTTCTTCCAGCCCAGCGTTTCTCATGATGTACTCTGCATATAAGTTAAATAAGCAGAGTGACCATATACAGCCTTGACATACTCCTTTTCCTATATGGAACCAGTCTGTTGTTCCATGTCCAGTTCGAACTGTTGCTTCCTGACCTGCATACAGGTTTCTCAAGAGGCAGGTCAGGTTGTCTGGTATTCCCATCTCTTTCAGAATTTTCCACAGTTTTTTGTGATCCACACAGTCAAAGGCTTTGGCATAGTCAATGGTATAGATGATCTTATTTGCAAATCAGAAACAGAGACTCAGACATGGAGAACAAATGCATAAATACCAAGGGGAAAGGAGGAGTGGGATGAATTGGGAGATTGGGATCTATGCATACCCACTACTATATATAAAATAGGAACTAATGAGAACCCACTGTGTAGCACAGAAAGCTCCACTCAGGGATCTGCAGTGACAGAAATGGAAAGGAAATTTAAAAAAAGGGTATTTATGTATTTGTGTGGGCTTCCCTGGTGGCTTAGCTGGTAAAGAATCCGCCTGCAATACGGGAGACCTGGGTTGTATCCCTGGGTTGGGAAGATCCCCTCGAGAAGGGAAACGCTGCCCACTCCAGTATTCTGGCCTGGAGAATTCCATGGACTGTGTAATCCATTAGGTCGCAAGGAGTCGATCATGACTGAGTGACTTTCACTTTCATGTATTTGTATAACTGATTCATTTTGTTATACAGCATAAATTAACACAATATTTTAAAGCAACTATATTCCAATAATTTTTTTTAATTTCCAAAAGTATTTTTGTAAAAATCAAAGTGTAAGAGACGATATTTGCTGAACACACACATAACTTACTGCAGTAGAACTTGCCTCCCTGCTCCCTTAGCCTCAAACTCTCTAATCTGTTCATTCAAATCAATTAAAGCTGAGCATCTACATCCATAGAAAAGCTTCTCCCTTTCCAAAGATTTATAAATACCTTACTGTCACACACGTTAAGACCTCAGGGCTCCAGAGACTGATTCTCAGGATTCACCAGTCATGGGGGACAAAGCCAACAATACTCAGCACCTACAATTTTCATTCCCAGTTTGACATGTAGAGGCAAGTGAGTTTATTTTTCCTAATCTCTGGGCTAAGTGGAGTTACCACTTTGGAACCCAGGAAAGCAGACTCAGATGTCTACTGTAGGCCTCGCAGCCTAAAGATGTTCACTTACAAAATGGATTAACAGTGTTGCCTATGTCATAGGGCTTTTGTGAGGATATAATAATTATTTATGTGTCTAGCACAGTACTAAACATAATGTATGTATGCAGTAACTGTATTTTTTCTAACACGTATTATTATTCTCAGTTGCCAAAGAGATTGGTAGAAGAATCTCACTTCTAAATCCTTTACAAAAAGCCTCTAACTGCAGCCTAAAGCCACTAGTTTGCTACCAATTATTCTGTTGAATTTTCTTCCCAAGAGATATTCATTTATTCAGATCCCTCAAATGAGAGTCAATCTTTCCCCACTAGCAAATACATGTCATACTTTCTACAGTTGTCTTCTGAGCCTATGACATACATTATTATTCAAACATAAAATTCTTCCTTCAGAGCCTGCAGGCAGCTGCAAAATCTAGCTCAGTAGGGCTCTGAGAAGCCCTGTCTCATCCTGGATCCTCTGGAGATGAGGCAGCTGTACCACAGGGCTGTCCCATGAGGGCTTTTAACTCAGCCAAAGCCCCACAGAGAAAGGCTTCAGGTCATCATTTCAGAAAAGTTTGGGAAACATTGCAGAACCCAATTTTTAACTACCAAAATTGTAAGAGGGATAGGTTTAGATTTCTTGAGATCCCTAGAAATAGCATCAGAATTTCCCTTCATTTGGAGCAAATGAAGGATATAAATTCTTCACACAAACCCTAAGAAAATGTTGCCAACTGCAGGCCAGTCCTACCCACTTCTCTCTGAACTGCCCCACTCACCAACTAGCTGGGTCAATACAGGGTCCTAAGCCATTACCCCAACTCAAGGAAGGGCCAGCCTCTACAGGAACCTCTTATTTAGTCTATGTCTTCAAAGATACCTGCATCTTGATGTTATTAAAAGAGCACCCAAGACTAGTTACTCCAAATTCCCTTAAATATTCTGAAAGTTGTTAAAAATCAAGAATGAGTTAGACCTGATTCACATCCCTGCCCTGCCATTTACTAACTGAATCTTGGTGAAACTCATTTTCTAAAAAATTGGGAATGTATTCTAACAATATTGTCATATCAACAATATCTAATGTATAAGGTTGTCAAGATTACATTCTTTTATTTATAAGTTATATTTATATAATATAGTACCTGAAATTAGTGACTTTTTAACTCAGGAAAGAAATAAAGCCAAAGAAGGTTCACCATAGGACTGAATTCACCCTGATTAAAATAACTGATATGTGTGTGTGTACTCAGTCATGTCTGACTTTTTGCAACCCCATGGGCTGTAGTGCATCAGGCACCTCTGTCTGTAGAATTACTGGAAATAATACTGGAATGGGTTGAAAGAAATACTGGAGTGGGTTGCCATTTCCTACCAATAAGTCCAAAAGGAGAAATGAAATTGAAAATTACTCCTAAGTTTAAACCAGCTTCCAAGGTTACAATGCAAATGATGAACAGTACAAGAAAAGGGTGAGAACTCCCGCTTTGAAAGCAAAAGCTCTGCCCAGGTCCTGGTCAACATACTTGTCATGCTAGTGAAAGGTTACTGCTGTGAGCCATGCGTTACATCAGAATTTGTGACCTCTGGAGGAGAGGATTTCGATCCAGGGTCAGAAATGAGACTTGACTCCTTGGAGCTTTTTTGTGTAGCAAAGTTTTATTAAAGTATAGTAGAGATAGGGAATGTTTCTGACATAGACATCAGAAGGGGACAGAACGAGTGCCCCCTTGTTAGTTTTTAGCAAGGTGTTTTATGTCGGTTAGACAGCTATTAGTCAGATAAGAGAGACACCTCAAGGCTGAGGGAGTTTCACCAGGCCCCTCTCCCACAATATGCACTTTTGAGATAGGAAGGCACAAGGTGTGTCATCCCTCAGCCATAAAATAATTGATAGGGATACTGGTTTGTTGAGCCATTATCAGCCCAGGGTTTGAGAAAAGAAAAAAAGTTAGCCTTAGGCGAAACCATTTTTGAAGAGAGGCAAATTCCAAAGCAAATACGTAGTTTCATTAACATAAGAAAAACGCATTGGTTAGCTCAAGGCAGAACCAGGTGTCCTCAACACAGAATTAAAAGAAGCTTCTTTTAATTTTGTGTAGAGAAGGAAAAAAAAAAACATCTGCCACTTGCAGTTTATTTCCTCTTGCCACTTGGGGACCTCTGGCCTTCCTGCCTATTACCCTCTCACTAATATTCTTTGGCATGAGGTGTAACATCTCTTTGGTTTCCTTTCTCTGTTGCCTTCTAGAGCCTACAGCTGAGGCCTGTGTATGCCTCCCTGCTGGTTATAGTTTCTTGATCAATCCTAGGAGAATTGAGATATTTGAAGACCTTTAGCCCAATTTTCTGGGACGTGGCATCTAGTGAGTCTTGCTCTTTATCTAGGTCTACGTTTTGGTTTACTTTTTCCTGAGATGTACTAGTGCCTCTCTTGTACCTAAATTCCTGTTTCATTCCTTGTAGGAGCGTCTCAGAATCTTTAGGTTTACAATTTTTCATAGTTTTCAAATCCCCTCCCAAGGGCTAGAGTCTGAATAACTGCATAGAAAACTGCTCAAATCGAACACCAAATTGTCTTTTGATATGAATGAGAAAAATCTTGAATTGTTAAGCTATTGAGATTTTAATGCTGTTTGCTACTGCACTTAGCCTAATAATTAAATTTTCCAGTGGAAATAAAAGGGAAGTGGTCAGCAGTTTGAAAATCAGGAAAGTACCGTGTTATGGGAAAGACATTTGCAAAAATCTGTTACCAAAAATAATTTGGTAGGCAGACCTTGTGCTTACTGAATTGTAACTCTAGGGAAAGAGGTTAGAAAACAATGTTAGTAGATACAAACTAGTGTTGTCCAAATTTGGCAGGTTATTACAAGAAAGAAATGAGCTCATAAAAAAAAAAAAATGGCCACATTATAAGTGGAAATGAGAGGCAATAGAAAAAGTCTAAAAATGTGTGCCATCAAAGGGTTGGGGATATCTTTGTTTCTAGAGCCCAAAGAGTAAGTGATGTGATTGAGAAAGGCTTTGAGTAACCAAACTTCTGCTGATCAAAGTGACTTAAGTCTTGCACCAGAGACCACACACATTAATAATGATTTTTAGCCACCATTAAATTAAGAAAAAACAATTTGAGGGATCAAGCAATAAAATCAAGCTGATTAGAGATCAATATCTGGAAAACATCTTTGGGTATGGTAGCAGGCACACGGTACTGATTGAAAGCAAATAGACCTGAAACTTTGGTCACGAGGAAATTGCATGGCACATGAAACCACATGGGTGGTTGAAGGGAACTTGTAATTAAACAACATAAAACAATCATTTGACAGACAGTGGGCTGACAAAACTCTGCAGCCCCAAGGAAGGAACAGCCCATTTCAGATGTGCCAATGAGGAGAAGAGATAAGGATGAATCTCCCACAGGATAGACTCTAACTGAATTCTTCCAAGAGAATGCACTGGTCATAGCAAATATACTTTTTCCCCAACACAAGAAACAACTTTACACATGGACATCACCAAATGGTCAATTCTGAAATAAAATTGATTACATTCTTTGTAGCCGGAGATGGAGAAGCTGTGTACAGTCATCAACAACAAGACCTGGAGCTGACTGTGGCTCATATCATCAGTTTCTCATATAAAAATTCAGGCTTAAACTAAAGAAAGCAGGGAAAACCACTAGGCCAGCAAAGTGAAAGTCACTCAGTTGTGTCCAACTATTTGCGACCCCTGGACTATACAGTTCATGGAATTCTCCAGGCCAGAATATGGGAGTGGGTAGCCTTTCCCTTCTCCAAGGGATCTTCTTAATCCAGAGATCAAACCGAGGTCTCCCTCATTGCAAGCAGATTCTTTACCAGCTGAGCCACAAGGGAAGCAATGTACAAATTAAATCAAATCCCCTATGAATATGCAGTGGAGGTAGCGAATAGATTCAAGGGATTAGATCTGGTTAATAGTTTGCCTGAAGAACTATGGAGGGAGGTCCATAATACTGTGCAGGAGGCAGTGAACAAAACCATTCCAAAGAAAAAGAAAAGCAAGAAGGCAAAGAGTTTGTCTGGGGAGGTTTTACAAATAGCTGAAGAGAGAAGAGAAGGGTAAAACAAGGGAGAAAGGGAAAGATATATCCAACTAAATACAGAGTTCCAAAGAATAACACGGAGAGACAAGAAAGCTTTCTTCAATGAACAGTATATAAAACTAGAAGAAAACAACAGAAGAGAAAAGACTAGAGGTCTTTTCAGGAAAATTGGAAATATCAAGGGAACATTACACCCAAAGATGGGCACAATAAAAGACAGAAGCAGTAGAGATCTAGTAGACGCTGAAGAGATCAAGAATAGATGGAAAGAATACATGGAAGAGCTGTACAAAAAGTTCTTAATGAATCAGATTACTATGGGGGTGGTCAGATTACTATGATGGTGTGGTCGGTCACTCAGAGCCAGACATTCTGGAGAGTGAAGTCAAGTGGGCCTTAGGAAGGACCGCTGTTAATAAAGTTAGTTGATGTGATGGAATTCCAGTAGAACTATTTAAAACCCTAAAGGATGATGCATATACCAGTCAATATGTCAGCAAATCTGGAAGACCCAGCAATGGCCACAGGACTAGAAAAGGTCAACCCTCATCCAAATTCCCAAGAAGAGTAGTGCAGAATGTGCCAACCATCGGACTATTGTACTCATCTCCCATGCTAGTAAGGTCTTGTTTAAAATCTTGCATTCAAGGCTTCAACATTATGTGAACCAAGAATTTCCAGATGTCCAAGCTGGGTTTAGAAAAGGAAGAGGAACTAGAGATCAAATTGCCAATGTTCGTTGGATCATAGAGAAATCTAGGGAATTCCAGAAAAATATCTACCTCTGTTTCATGAACTACGCTAAAGCCTTTGACTGTGTGGATCATTACAAACTTTAGAAAGTTCTTAAAGAGATGGGAATACCAGAACATCTTACCTGTCTCCTGAGAAACCTAAATGTGGGTTAAGAAGCAACAATTAGAACCCTGTGTGGAACAACCGATTGGTTCAAGATTGAGAAAGGAATATGACAGGCTGTCTGCTGTCACCCTGTTTAACCTATATGATGGGCACATCATGAGAAATGCTGGGCTGTTTGAGCTACCAGCTGGAATCAAGATAGCTGGGAGAAACATCAACAACCTCAGATATGCAGATGATACCACTCTAATGGCAGAAAGCAAAGAGAAATTAAAGAGCCCGTTGATGAGGGTGTAGGAGAAGAGTGAAAAAGCCGGTTTAAAGCTAAATATTAAAAAAAAAAAATAACAAAAAACACTAAGATTGTGACATCCAGACCCTTTGCTGCTGCTGCTGCTAAGTTGCTTCAGTTGTGTCTGACTCTGTGCGACCCCATAGATGGCAGCCCACCAGGCTCCTCCATCCCTGGGATTCTCCAGACAAGAATACTGGATTGCATTGCCATTTCCTCCTCCACCAGCCCCTTTACTTCATGGCAAATAGAAAGGGAAAAGGTGGAACTAGTGACAGATTTCCTCTTCTTGGGCTCTAAAATCCCTGCAGATGGTGACTGAAGCCATGAAATTAGAAGATGATTGTTTCTTGGCAGGAAAGTGATGACAAACCTAGACAGTGTGTTGAAAAGCAGAGACTTTACTCTGGCGACAAAGGTCCATATAGTCAAGGCTATGGTCTTCACAGTAGTCACGTACAGTTGTGAGAGCTGGACCGTAAAAAAGGTGGAGCACCAAAGAATTATGTCTTCACACTGTGGTTCTGGAGAAACTCCTGAGAGTCCTTTGGACAGCAAGGAGATCAAACCAGTCAATCTTAATTAAGGGAAATCAATTCTGAATATTCATTGGAAGACTGATGCTTGAGCCACCCACTCTAGTATTCTTGCCTGGCAAATCCAAAGGACAGAAAAGCCTCACAGGCTACGGTCAATAGGGTCTCAAAGAGTCAGACATGACTGAAGTGACTTAGCATATACAGGCTGAATCATTAAATGAATAATGAAACAATTGAACTTGTAAGAATTCTTTTCTAGTGCCCATACTTTTGGAATTCCCACTCTCTGTCATTCTGTGGACACACCTACCATGTTTTGAGGCAGCAGGAGAAGCAGTGGAAATGAAATCATGGTCAGATTCCCAATGCAACAGTGCACTCTTCAGAAGTTGTAGATACTTGGTTAGCTCAACATTTTATGGAACGATCATAATGTGGTTCCTGCAGATGGCATGGTCATCAACCACAATATTCCAGGTCCTAAAAGCTACTGCATTCCACTTGTTTCACTTCAAAGCTCTTCTTGCCCATGTGGTCCATGGTGCCACTTGGGGTGTCCACATCCATCACTGCTGCCATATTGGAACCATGCCTTCTGTGGTCCTGACTGCCATTTTTTGTTCAACCATGAAGGGAATTCCAATAATAATAATAATCTGATTCATTGACTACACTAAAGCCTTTGACTGTGTGGATTACAATAAACTGTGGAAAATTCTTAGAGATGGGACTACCAGACCACCTTACCTGCTTCCTGAGAAATCTGTATGCAGGTCAAGAAGCAACATGTAGAATCAGACATGGAACAACAGATTGGCTCAAAGTTGGGGAAGAAGTACATCAAGGCTGTACGTTGTCACTCTGCTTATTTAACTTATATGCAGAGTACATCATGTGAAATGCTGGGTTGCATGAAGCACAAGCTGGAATCAGGATTGCTGTGAGAAATATTAACAACCTCAGATATGTAGCTGATACAACTTTAATGGCAGAAAGTGAAAAAGAATGAAAGAGCCTCTTGATGAAGGTAAAAGAGGAGAGTAAAAAGCTGGGTTAAAACTCAACATTCAAAAAACAAAGAGCATGGCATCCAGTCCCATCACTTCATGGTAAATAGATGGGGAAAAAGTGGAAACAGTGACAGATTTTATTTTCTTGGGCTCAAAAATCACTGTGGATGGTGACTACAACCACAAAATTAAAAGATGCTTGCACCTTGGAAGAAAAGCTATGGCAAACCTAGACAGCATATTAAAAAACAAAGACATCACTTTGCTGACAAAAGTCTGTATAGTCAAAGCTATGGTTTTTCCAGTAGTCATGTATGGATGTAAGAGTTGGTCAATAAAGAAGGCTGAGTGCTGAAAAAATTATGCTTTCGAACTTTAGTGCGGGAGAAGATTCTTCAAAATCCCTTGGACAACAAGGATATAAAACCAGTCAATCCTAAAGGAAATAAACACTGAATATTTATTGGAAGGACTGACGCTGAGACAGAAACTCCAATACTTTAGTCATCTGATGAGAAGAGCCAGCTCATTGGAAAAGACCCTGATGCTAGGAAAGATTGAGAGCAGGAGGAGAAGGAGGCGATAAAGGATGACATGGTTGGATAGCACCACTGACTCAATGGACATGAGTTTGAGCAAAGTCAGTGAAATAGTGAAGGACAGGAAAGCCTGGTGTGCTGCAGTTCATGTGGTCGCAAAGAGTCAGACACAACTTAGTGAGTAAGCAACAACAAATGAGCTGAAATGGCTTTACATTTTAAAATTACTTTTGAAAATAAGAGCAATAATATTCTGCAATGTTAAAAATTATACGAAATTTAAATTCTAGTGTGCAGGTGGTGCAGTGGTAAAAGAATCCGCCTGCCAATGCAGGGGACACAAGAGACATGAGTTCAGTTCCTGGGTTGGGAAGATCCCGTGAAGAAGAGAATGGCAACCTACTCCAATATTCTTGCCTGGAAAAATCCACTCACAGAGAAGCCTGGCGGGCTTGAGTCCATGGGGTCACAAAGAGCCAGACAACACTGAGCACACACATGGCAATGGTCATAAGCAAAGTTTCAGTGGAACACATTCACATTCATTTCTGTCTTGTTTAATGCCCGCTTTTATACTAGAGCAGAGTTGAATCTGTAACAGAGACCATGTGTGGTACCCTCAGTTCAAACCCGTTGGCTGTCTCAGTGCATTCTACATCACAATGATGCAGTTGTAACAACACCGTTTGACAGTGATCTATATCACTGTACTGTAACTTTTTTTTTTTTTTTTACTAACAGTGCATATTCATCAGGTCAAAACTGATGGACTTCATATGGTGCATGTTTAAGGCATAGTGGAGTGTGGATTATTTTGTTACCAAATTAGGTGCCAAAGCATTGTGTATTTTCCCAACAACCTGTTAGTTGGTTAGGCAAAATAATCCCAACCCCAAACCCCAGATGTGAAGTGAAAGTCGTTCAGTTGTGTCCGATTCTTTGCAACCCCATGGACTATAGAGCCCATGGAATTCTCCAGGCTAGAATACTGGATTAAGTAGCATTTCCCTTCTCCAGGGGATCTTCCCAATCCAGGGATCCAACCCAGGTCTCCCACATTGCAGGCAGATTCTTTATCAGCTGAGCCATAAGGGAAGCCCAAGAATACTGGAGTGGGTAGCCTATCCTTTCTCCAGTGGATCTTCCTGACAGAGGAATCAAACCAGGGTCTCCTGCTTTGCAGGCAAATTCTTTACTAACTGAGCTGTCAGGGAAGTCAAACTCTAGATATCCATACCCTAATCTTTGGAATGTGTGAATTTATTATTTACATGTCAAAAGGAACTTTGCATACATAAAGTAAAAATATTAAGGAAAAAAAGGACTTTGCAGATGCAACTAATATAAGTGTCTTATGATAGGTAATTTGAAATTTAATCTCTATTCAAGACTTTATTTATAAATGTTTAGATTAACAGCATTTGCCATCAAATCAAGGGCATAACAGTGTGAATAAATCCTGTCATAAAAACAAGACTGTAAATAAGGAAACTGCACGTCTATAAGCCACAGTTTTGAGTTGCATGACTGCTACCTTGTATCACAATGGATAACTTTTTTCTTTTGTTTTTGCAAACATATACACACATCAGCAAGTCAGGGTCCCTGGGGGAGTCCCTTGGGATGCCACAGTGTAAGCAAAATAGATCACTCTTAACTCTTTAACAGAATGCACCAAACTGCTCTAGGATTTTCATTTTAAAAAGCAGAAATCACTTGCATTTCTATATACTAACAATGAAAACTCAGAAATTAAGGAATCAATCCCATTCACCATTGCAACAAAAATAATTAAATATCTACCCAACCAGTAATGCTGAAGAAGCCGAAGTTGAACAGTCCTATGAGGACCTACAAGACCTTTTAGAACTAACACCCAAAAAAGATGTCCTTTTCATTATAGGGGACTGGAATGCAAAAGTAGGAAGTCAAGAAACACCTGGAGTAACAGGCAAATTTGGCCTTGGAGCATGGAATGGAGCAGGGCAAAGGCTAATAGAGTTTTGTCAAGAGAACGCACTGGTCATAGCAAACACCCTCTTCCAACAACACAAGAGAAGACTCTACACATGGACATCACCAGATGGTCAACACCGAAATCAGATTGATTATATTCTTTGCAGCCAAAGATGGAGAAGCTGTATATAGTTAGCAAAAACAAGACCAGGAGCTGACTGTGGCTCAGATCATGAACTCCTTATTGCCAAATTCAGACTGAAATTGAAGAAAGTAGGGAAAACCACTAGACCATTCAGATATGACCTAAATCAAATCCCTTATGATTATACAGTGGAAGTAAGAAATAGATTTAAGGGACTAAATCTTATAGATAGAGTGCCTGATGAACTCTGGACAGAGGTTCCTGACATTGTACAGGAGACAGGGACCAAGATCATTCCCATGGAAAAGAAATGGAAAAAGGAAAACGGCTGTATGGAGAGGCCTTACAAATAGCTGTGAAAAGAAGAGAAGCAAAAAGAAAGGAGAAAAGGAAAGATATAAGCATCTGAATGCAGAGTTCCAAAGAATAGCAAGGAGAGATAAGAAAGCCTTCCTCAGCGATCAATGCAAAGAAATAGAGGAAAACAACAGAATGGGAAAAACAAGAGATCTCTTCAAGAAAATTAGAGATTCCAAGGGAACATTTCATGCAAAATGGGCTCGATAAAGGACAGAGATGGTATGGACCTAACAGAAGCAGAAGATATTAAGAAGAGGTGGCAAGAATACACAGAGGAACTGTACAAAAAAGATCTTCACGAGCAAGATAGTCACAATGGTGTGATCACTGACCTAGAGCCAGACATCTTGGAATGTGAAGTCAAGTGGGCCTTAGAAAGCATCACTACAAACAAAGCTAGTGGACGTGATGGAATTCCAATTGAGCTATTTCAAATCTTGAAAGATGATGCTGTGAAAGTGCTGCACTCAATATGCCAGCAAATTTGGAAAACTCAGCAGTGGCCACAGTACTGGAAAATGTCAGTTTTCATTCCAATCCCAAAGAAAGACAATGCCAAAGAATGCTCAAACTACCACACAATTGCACTCATCTCACACGCTAGTAAAGTCATGCCCACAATTATCCAAGCCAGGCTTCAGCAATATGTGAACCATGAAGTTCAAGATGTTCAAGCAGGTTTTAGAAAAGGCAGAGGCACCAGAGATCAAATTGCCAACATCTGCTGGATCATGGAGAAAGCAAGAGAGTTCCAGAAAAACATCTATTTCTGCTTCATTGACTATGCCAAAGCCTTTGACTGTGTGGATCACAATAAACTGTGGAAAATTCTGAAAGAGATGGAAATACCAGACCACCTGACCTGCCTCTTGAGAAACCTGTATGCAGGTCAGGAAGCAACACTTAGAACTGGACATGGAACAACAGACTGGTTCCAAATAGGAAAAGGAGTACGTCAAGGCTGTATATTGTCACCTTGCTTATTTAACTTGTATGCAGAGTACATCATGAGGAACGCTGGGCTGGAAGAAGCACAAGCTGGAATCAAGATTGCCAGGAGAAATATCAATAACCTCAGATATGCAGATGACAACACCCTTATGGCAGAAAGGGAAGAGGAACTCAAAAGCCTCTTGATGAAAGTGAAAGAGGAGAGTGAAAAGGTTGGCTTGAAGATCAACATTCAGAAAACAAAGATCATGGCATCTGGTCCCATCACTTCATGAGAAATAGATGGGGAAACAGTGGAAACAGTGTCAGACTTTATTTTTTTGGCTCCAGAATCACTGTGGATGCTGATCACAGCCATGAAATTAAAAGACGCTTCCTCTTTGGAAGGAAAGTTATGACCGACCTAGATAGTATATTAAAAAGCAGAGACATTACTTTGCCAACCAAGGTCCATCTAGTCAAGGCTATGGTTTTTCCCTTGGTCATGTATGGATGTGAGAGTTGGACTGTGAAGAAAGCTGATCGCCGAAGAATTGGTGCTTTTGAACTGTGGTGCGGGAGAAGACTCTTGAGAGTCCTTTGGACTGCAAGGAGATCCAACCAGTCCATTCTAAAGGAGATCAATCCTGGGTGTTCATTGGAAGGATTGATGCTAAAGCTGAAACTCCAATACTTTGGCCACCTCATGTGAAGAGTTGACTCACTGGAAAAGAGTCAGATGCTGGGAAGGATTGGGGACGGGAGGAAAAGGGGATGACAGAGTATGAGATGGCTGGATGGCATCACCGACTCTATGGACATGAGTTTGAGTGAATTCCGGGAGTTGGTGATGGACAGGGAGGACTGGCGTGCTGTGATTCATGGGGTTGCAAAGAGTCGGACACGATTGAGCGACTGAACTGAACTGAACTGAAGGAGACAAAAGAACTGTACATAGAAAATTATAAGACACTAATGAAAGAAATCAAAGTTGACATAAACAGATGGAGAGATATTCTATATTCCTGGGTAGGAAGAATCAATATTGTGAAAATCACTATACTACCAAAAGCAATCTACAGATTCAATGCAATCCCTATCAAATTACCAATGGCATTTTTCATAGAACTAGAACAAAAAATTTCACAATTCATATGGACACACAAAAGACCCAGACCCAGAATAACCAAGTAGAATTGAAAAAGAGGAATCAACCTTTTTAAAGCTACAGTAATCAAGACAGTAATGTACTGGCACACAAAAACAGAAATATAGACCAATGGAACAAGACAGAAACCCCAGAAATAAACCCATGCACCTATGGGTACCTTATTTTTGACAAAGGGGACAAGAATATACAATGGGGCAAAGACAGCCTTTTCAATAAATGGTGCTGGGAAAACTGGACAGCTATGTGTAAAAAAATGAAATTAGAACACTTCTTAACACCACACACAAAGATAAACTCAAAATGAATTAAAGACCTAAATGGAAGACCAGAAACTATGAAACACTTAGAGGAAAACATAGGTAGAACACTCGATGACATAAATCAAAGCAAGATCCTCTGTGACCCACCTCCTAGAGTAAGGGAAATAAAAACAAAAGTAAACAAGTGGGACCTGATTAAACTTAAAAGGTTTTGCACAGCAAAGGAAACTATAAACAAGGCAAAAAGACAGTCCTCAGAATGGGAGAAAATAATTGCAAATGAAACAATTGACAAAAGATTAATTTCCAAAATATACAAACAGTTCATACAACTCAATGCCAGGAAAACAAACTCAACCAAAAAGTGGGAAAAAAGACCTAAACAGACATTTCTCCAAAAAAGACATACAGATGGCTAACAAACACATGAAAAGATGCTCAACATCGCTCATTATTAGAGAAATGCAAATCAAAACTACAATGAGATTATCTCGTCACATTGGTCAGAATGGCCATCATCAAAAAGTCTACAAACAATTTTAATGCTGGGAAGAGTGTGGAGAAAAGGGAACACTCTTGCACTGTCCGTGGGAATGTAAACTGATACAGGCACTATGGAAGATGGTATGGAGATTCCTTAAAAAACTAGGAATAAAACCACCATATGACCCAGCAATCCCATCCTAGGCATATACCCTGAGGAAACCAAAATTGAAAAAGACACATGTATCCCATTGTTCATTGCAGCATTATTTACAGTAGCTAGAACATGAAAGCAACCTAGATGCCCATTGACAGATGAATGGATAAAGAAGTTGTGGTACATATACACAATGGAATATTACTCAGCCATGAAAAGGAATGCATTTGAGTCAGTTCTAATGAGGTGGATTTCAGAAAGAGAAAGATAAATATGTATTCTAACACATATATATGGAATCTAGAAAAATGGTACTGAAGAATTTATTTACAGGGCAGCAGTGGAGAAACAGCCATAGAGAATAGACTTATGGACAAGGGAAGAGAGGAGGAGAGGGTGAGATGTATGGAAAGAATAACATGGAAACCTACTTTACCATATGTAAAATAGATAGCCAACGGGAATTTGCTGTATGGCTCAGGAAACTCAAACAGGGGCTCTGTATCAACCTAGAGAGTTTGGGATGGAGAGGGAGACAGGAGGGAGTTTCAAAAGGGAGTGAATATATATATACCTATGGCTGATTCATGTTGAGGTTTGACAGAAAACAATAAAATTCTGTAAAAAAATTATCCTTCAATAAAAATATTAAAAAAAAAAAACTAAAGGCAAAGATAGAAATGAGTCCACAAATCAACCAAAATCTTATTTTCCACACATCACAATTTTGGGTTTTATTTAACATTAACTCTACAATATCACCCTATTACTATATGCATGTTTGCAACCCAGAAAGATATATTTTTTGCTTTGGTGTCTGTAAAAAGGGATTTTAAATGTATAATTTAAACACTGCAGCTGAGCTGAGTGTATTATATGCTGAGGTTTACCTGTCCTACTTCAAACAACTTCTCAATTCCCAGCCTAAAACATGAAGTCAATTAGAAATCAGTGAACAGAAGTGGAGAACTTGTTCAAATATAAGGTTGTTGTCTTAAAAAATAAGATTGCTTCCTTTGCAATACAGTATTCTCTCAGCAGCCAAATCACCTAGTACAAAGTAATAAGTTACTTTGTATCAATACAAACACTGAAACACCATTAGAAACACTTTCCTCTTTACAAAACAATTTATGCCGATTTTATGATGTAAAATAGCCTCTCATACTAAGAACACAAAAATTATCTTAAATTATTTCCCAGTAGTGTTAAAAACGCACAGTTTAAAATTCCTTAATGGAAGACCTGCAGTAGTTCTGGCTGTCTGGTTCAGAATCTCATTATTTCAAAAAGACACTGAGACCATTATTATCCTAGTGGTTCTAAGGTAATCACAATGGCCCTTATTAAAGGAGAGGCAAGAGAGTCAGTCAGAGGAGGAAATGGAATGATGGATGTAAATGTTAGAGTAATGTAATTGCTGGCTGAGGCCACGAGTCAAGGAATCCTCTAGAGGTTGTGAAGGTCTGCCTGCAATGCAGGAGATCCTGGATTGTGGGTTCCAGGGTCTTCTGCAATCCTGCAATGCAGGTTCAATCCCTGGATCAGGAAGATTCCCCTGGAGAAGGGAATGGCAACCCACACTCCAGTATTCTTGCCTGGAGAATCCCACAAACAGAGAAACCTGGTGAGCTACAGTCTATGGGGTTGCAAAGATTTGGACATGACTGAAGCAATTTAGCACGCATGCATACAGAGGCTGCAAAAGGCAGAGAACTGGCTTGTCCCATACAATCTCTGGAAGGAACATAGACTTTGATTTTAGCCAGTTAGACTCACTCTAAGTGAGTGAGGGAAATGAGTGAGTGAAGTCGCTCAGTCGTGTCCGACTCTGCGACCCCATGGATTGTAGCCCACTAGGCTCCTCCAACCATGGGATTTTCCAGGCAAGAATACTGGAGTGGGTTGCCATTTCCTTCTCCAGGGGATCTTCCTGACCCAGGGATTGAACCCAGGTCTCCGGCATTGCAGGCAGACGCTTTAACCTCTGAGCCCCTAGACTCACTTTGAACTTTTAATTTCCAGAACTGTAAAATAATAAATTGTGTTGTATTAAGTCACTAAGTTTGTGGTGTTACAGCAGCAATAGGAAGCTGATATTGTATGTCTTGATAATACCAGACAGAGCACACACTGAAATATTCCCAACCGACAGGAAAATATTGTCCAGAAAAATTAGAAAGTTTAAAACAAAATACCTTAACAGAGTAGAGTTTCTTCACAAAAGTAAAGAAAAAATATTTAGGTTGCAACCTAAATAAATTTTCCAATGGCTCATTTGTTAGCCAAGCAAGAAGGCTGTTTACTTACGTTGAGTTAATTAAATTGTCTTTGATTATGGCTGAAAAAAAATGCATCCGAAAAAAATAATTCAAAGCTATTACCCTTTTGATGAGAAGTGAAGTTGCTCAGTCGTGTCCGACTCTTTGTGACCCCATGGACTATAGCCCACCAGGCTCCTCGGTCCATGGGATTTTCCAGGCATGAATACTGGAGTGAGTTGCCATTTCCTTCTCCAGGGGATCTTCCTGACCCAGGGATCGAACCCAGGTCTCCTGCATTGTAGGCAGACACTTCACCGTCTGAGCTACCAGGGAAGCCCTTTGATGAGAACAGTTGCTCAAAAAGTTAAGGATGATGGAAACTGAAGGAAAGTTACACGGCTCAAAATAGCCTGGAGTTAAAACTCCCCTCTGGGTCCTTCCCACCATTCTATTCAAAACAAAGAACTCTCTCGAAGAAAAAAATGGACATTAAGGTTGATTACATTCAACTCCCTGCGGGTCCCAGCCTCTGGCCTATCTCCAGAATTCCTTGCCCCAGCCATTTAAGAGATTACTGACCCAAACAACCTTGGAGAAGAACAGACGCCCTTAAGACAGTAGATTTCCACATATATGCCTGTATATAGTTACTCTTTTCTTGGGTTAGTGCAGCAGCTCACTAATCTGACTGCTGCCCCTTCCCGCCTCATTAAAGGTGATCTGTTCCTGTAAGGTGCTGGTCTCGTTGTTTTTCCAAACCTTGCCTTCTCTAACTCGAACCTACAGAAACAACATCAGGAGTTGACAAAAACATTGATAACAATGGAGATGATTTTGAGTGGTTTGTTCCTGATTCTTGATAAGTAAGATACCTGTACTACCAGTTGCTCATTGGATGTCAAGTTTTAAGCCACTGAATCATCTGAGTAGAAATACAGGTGAGTATCTTTCCAGAGAAGTTGAGAAAATATTAATTCAGTATAACATGAAGTGGAATTTTCTAAGATGTATTACAACTGATGATGGTAAAAATACGTGTGGATCAGAAAAAGGTTCTGTGGACAAATTAACAAAAATAGTGAAAAAATATTTAAAGCCTATAGTTGTTAATTGTCTTATTTATGAGTAATGTCTTTGCAGAAAGTATTTGACTCTATTATGTGTTGTTGAGACAGAAGTATCAACAACATATCTCATTTGCTTTCATGGATTTATCCATTATCACTTCCATAAATTTTTGTCAGGAATAGAAACTGAATTTCTTACATTTCCCTACTACATGGTAGTTTAGTAGTGGATGGATGGTATAGCAGTTTTAATATTTTACTGTCAAACAGATTCAAAATTGAAATTTTCTTGAATAAGAAAAGCAGTGCTTAGCCACTATTATCAAAAACTTACTTTGGAAATCCATTTTTTCCACAGAACTGATAATGTTTACTGAATTCAACCTAGAATTTGAAGGCAAAATACCACTTAAGTATGAAACACGTACACTGTGAAGTCATTTCCATAGCACCCTAACATTTGAGCCACAAGTAATGTCAAGCTGCTTTATACACTTTCTGTACTGTAAATTTAAAACAAAAAACCAAATCTCCATTCCCACATAAATTTGCAGTGATATACTTTTCCAGCTTAGACTCCTGTAACAGCAATATTTTGGATATCGCAATGCAAGTACAAAAATTTCCTTATTTCAAAATCCATACAATTGATCAGTTGAGGAGCTTCCTTCTAATCTTCATCAGAAGTGATTAGTTTGCAATGTAATGACAAGTTAAAAGGCAAGCAAAGAATCTAATAGAATCCTAAATCTATCTTTTAAGATACGAATATGGCCGATTAAAATCATACACTCATGGATTGGTATCGGTATTGGCAGAACTTATCATGTGAAAAGATGAAATATGAGAAAATATCTTAATACAGAGTAGCATTAACTGGAGAATATTTGAAACCATTTTGACTATAGGGAAAGTAATTTTAAGCCTCAATTAACCAAAATTGTATCCCTCAACAAAATAATCCAATTTTTCTCATTGGAAGGCTTATATTACAAAGAACTATACTTAGTTATTGTATTTTTGAATTTTATCAGAACAATATTTGCTGAAATTTATTTTCTCTCTTGTTCAGTAAATACCTATATAATATCTTTGATTTTCCCTCTTGACTGGCAAGGCTTAAAATATTTACTTTCTGGCCCTTCAAAGAAAATGTTTTTTACTTTGATATAGAAGAGGTTGAGCTATCAGATACCAGGAGACTAGAATACTAATCACTAGATGGTGAGGTGATGGTCCAACACTCAGTTGGACCGCTGAATAAGAAATTAACCTTCATTGTGGTAAGCCACCAAGGTTTGTGGGTTGTTTGTTGCAACAACCAGTGCTACTTACCATGACTAAAACAACCTTTTAATTATGATTGAAATTCACATTTAAGGAAACCTCGGAAACCATGAGAATTTCCAGGAAATACCAAGTCACTTTGGGAAAAAACTACAGATGCATTATCTTAGCAAAGTATTAAATCAGCATAGGGAATTCATTAAGTTAGCCGACATTGTTCAAGGCACTGTGAGGAAGGTTATATGCAAGGTTGATTTGATATTTCTCTGTGAATTATAAATTCCCACTTATTTTTGAACTGAATAATCTAATGCATTTAAATCAGTTGATCATTAGAAGCCAAATGTAATCATTTGTTCAATGGAAATCTTCACTTAGATGAAGAAAGAACATGCTTTTTTGCTCTGCAAAATGAGGGATTTCTCATCCCTTGGAATGATGCTAAACTTTTCCTTGCTTGCAAACTAGAAAAGAATACATTTTGAGGTCTGAATAGGACATTATTTTGAAATACCCCCAGAGAGAACACTGGGCAAACTTCTGTAATAAAATGCAGCCACCAAATTGTCAATGTTTTGTCCAATTGCATGGAGAACTAGGGAAAACAAATCAGTGAGGAAAGAATTTTTTTTTCCATTTGGCACTGTGAAGTGAACAATTACCTAAGGTGATAAGTATTTCACTTTCTGATTCAGAATTGAGTCAGGTCCATAAAATTAAATCATATAAGCAAAGCTCAATGTTTCTTTTAAAATCACATATTTTAAAACTATTTTCTAGATGTGTTTAATATGACTGTGTATCCTAGGTCTCATCCTGATCATTCTAATTAATTTTCCCCCAAATGTTCCTAAAGTATGAGAATCCATTGGGCGAGTGTTGTTTAGTATGTCAGTTTTGGTACCCAGAAACGGATTCATTAGGTCAAGTGAAAGTCTAAGAGTCTGTACTTTCACAAATTCACCTTGGAGGTTAAAGTGGATGTTGCATAATATGAATCAGGTTCACTCAGCCTGCATTTTGCCTTCTTAGACTCTTACAGCTAGAATTCTGGCTGCAAACTATTCCACTATTTAAAATGAACTTGCCGAAAATTTGGAAGGTGAAAGCAAAGTGGAAGACATCTTTCTCCCCTTTTTCGGTTATTTCTGCTCTCAAGCATGGTTATGGTCATGAGTTTTCTCAGGTAATATTTCATTTTCTGTTACCCAGTTTTCTATGTGTTGAACAGTGGCAGTTTCTGAGGTAGTAGTGGGGCCCCTTTTTTCTGGCATGGTTCCAGTGTTGACTTACAGTTCTGGAATGTTACTGGAGGCCCAAGCAGGAAAGTATCTGTTTATATAACATCTAACTATTTTGTTGGAGAAGGCAATGGCAAGCCACTCCAGTACTATTGCCTAGAAAATCCCATGGATGGAGGAGCCTGATAGGCTGCAGTCCGTGGGGTCGCTAAGGGTCGGACACGACTGAGCGACTTCACTTTCACACGTTGGAGAAGGAAATGGCAACCCACTCCAGTGTTCTTGCGGAGAATCCCAGGGACGGGGGAGCCTGGTGGGCTTCCGTCTATGGGGTCACACAGAGTCGGACACGACTGAAGTGACTTAGCAGCAGCAGCAGCAAGTATTTTGTAGGCATCTACTTCTCTGCCTCACGTCAGTTCCTGCTTAAAATACCCTGAGCTGTTTTTGTTTCTTAAACTCAACTGTGACTAATAAAGAATAATCCCCATACAGCAGTGGGTTCTAGAGCAGTACAATTGTTTCTATCTCTTAAAAACATTCTTTTCTCACTGTATAGGGATGTGTTTCTGAGAAGATTCATTAATGGCATCAAGATGAACTTGAGATCCTGGGTTGACATTTGGGCAGCAAGTATGCTAGCCTGCTGATTCCCTATACCACCTCCCTTCCCAGCACACACATCAGAGGATCAAGGATCATAGTAAACCTTTTTACCATTGCTTCCAGGTGGAGAGAACACCACTCGGCAGAAACCACAGACCCTTACTAGAAGAACTGAAAATTTGATAGATATGGGAAGGCCATCCAAGTTTAAACTTCTTAAGGACAGATAATTTTGACTTTATTTTTAATGTTACAATCATCACACCTAGAACAGTGCCTGACAGTCAATTATAACTATATAAAACATTTTATGAATTGATGAACCATCAGTGAAGATTTGCTGAACAATGAATTAGTATGCTATGCCTCATGCAGTCACTCATGTCCAACTCTTTTCCACCCCATGGACCATAGCCCACCAGGCACCTCTGTCCATGGGGAGTCTCCAGCCACCATAGAAGCACAAGAATACTGGAATGGGTAGCCTATCCCCCGTCCAGGGAATCTTTTCGACCCAGGAATCAAACCAGGATCTCCTGATTTGGATTCTTTACCAGCTGAGCTACCAGGGAAGCCCAGTGAATTAGTAGAGCACTAAAAGGTGTTACTACTTCTTATCAAGGTAAAAATTCCAAAGCCTTGTCTTTCTTCAAGGCTTGGATGGTAGGTATATTAGGGCTTAAAAACAAAGGAACATTTAGGGTGTAGAAACAAGCATTGGTTATAAGCAGCCTGGAATTTTATTTATCATCCTAAACCTCTGAATACTGTTTCAACTCTTTGCTTTGCCCACTGGGCTGGCCACTCTATGTTGTGTTTCAAAGATGCTCTGAGTTAGTATTGGCCACAGTCCATCAAGTTATGTCCTAGAAATGACTCTGGTACCTTCTATTGGAACCAAGCCTAGCTTTGCATTGTTTTAATTTTCTAAGCCCCTTACAACTAAGTAAGTGAAGTGAGTATTGAAGTGAAAGCTGGTCTTAGTAACAGGAACAAAATCTAAATTATCAAAATCAGCATGCACATTTAGTGTCAAGTTACTATAAGGTAAGTTAAAATCAAGGCCCAGAACACTAGGCTAGTGCATAAATCCCTTTTGGCTAAGATCAAGATTATCCCAAGAAACTTTCATATGGCTGAGGATTGGTGGTGGACATTGAAATATAAGAGCTAAGATAAGAAGTAGGTTATCCAAGTTGATATAAACTCTGCTACAGAAAATTTTATTTTATTCATTTATATCAGTCCCATTTGCTGACCTTTGTCATCAAACATGAATTCCCAGGTTTGAACAGAGGGAAGCTCTGAGACAAGAATACCCAAGCAATGTTTTGTCTTGCCAAATGATTTGAATCTTTCTGTTAGGATTCCCTCACTTCCATTATCACTGCCATATTTACTCTTTAAAACCATGGTCCAATGAGAAAAAAAAACAAAAACCTTCAGCACAGCTGAGCTGTGGCATTTAAAAAATGACCTATGATTGTAAGATAGATAAAATTAAACATGAAGAAAATATAAACCACATATAAACTATACATTCCCCTAAGAAAAAAACTCCCTTCTAGCCTTTATAAAGGCCTGATATATTTTCACCTAACTTGGCTTCCAGCTCTCTGATCCATTCTTATTTCCATGAAATAGAATGCATCTGTCCTCAGAAATGCTGATAAATTTCCCCATCTTCTTACTTTGGCAACAAATCTTCTATTCTGGTGAATATTAAAGTTGCTCTTATACAACTCAATTAGTCTTTCTAAGGTTTGGCTTCCCTGATGGCTTGGTGGATAAAGAATTCACGCGTTATGCAGGAGACAAAAGAGATGTGGGTTCGACCCCTGGTTGGGAAGATCCCCTGGAGAAGGGCATAGCAATCCACTACAGTATTCTTGCTTGGAAGATCCCATGAATTGAGGAACCCAGCAGGCTACTGTCCAAAGGGTGGTAAAGAGTCCACCTTGCTAGGATTGAGTAAGTATGCGCAATGCACGACAGTCTTTCTAAACTGCTTAGCACACATCAAAACAAAAGAATAGACTTAATTTTTGTGATTCAGTTTCCAACCACTGTTTGAACTTACCAATCACTGTTTGAATAGCAAACATTTGTTGGAATCCTTACAGGTATCAAGCTTTATGCAAGGTTCTAAGCATACAATCATGAGTGGCCACTGCCTTTCCCATCAAAAAGCTGTCTGTGGTACCATGGACAGAGCCACAGAATCAACTAAAATGCAAGGCATGATATGACTTGAGTTGGGAACTGAATTATCAAAATAATTACCAAATATGGCAAGTTTTGCGAAAATTAAGGTTTAAGATCAGAAGTAACTAATCAGAGAATGAACTTATGGTTGCCAGAAGGAAGGATTTGGGGAAGGGATAGTCAGGGAGTTTGGGATGGACAGGTATACACTGCTATATTTAAAAAGAATAACAAACAATGCCCTACTGTATAGCACAAGAATTCTGCTCAGTGTTATGTAGAAGCTTGGATGGGAGGGAGTTTGGGGGAGAATTGATACTTGTATGGCTGAGTCCTTTGGATGTCTACCTCAAACTACCACAACATTGTTAATCAGATATACTCCAATACAAAATTAAAAAGTTTTTAAAAAGTGAAGGTTGATATTCTTCTCATAGAACAGAGCATTGGATACAGAAAATAGACACTGGTGACATTTAAATTGCAGCAGAACTGGACTGTAATATCTGAGATAGAGCTGTTTTCTAAATCAGATTACATCAATTTTGAAAGTGGTTCTTTGGTTGTCAAAAAAAAAGAGTTGATTTAAAGGTTTATATGACTTTGGCTATCTTTCTATTGTTTTATTTTAAATTACATACAAAAATTTCTTTTCTTTGGACAAGGGATAATCAACATATAGTCATAATTTTGACAGTGTTATATCAATATTTTAAAACTTAATATTAATAATCCAGGGTCACAATGACTTTAGATAATTTGCATTTAAGTTTTTTATAATCTCTTTGATTTCAAATGAGTAACCTATCAATAAAACACTGGGCTGTAGGTATGCAAAGTATTTGAAAGTTAAATTTTAATAACAAATAGGTTCTCCTGACCTTATTCTTTCAAAATCTCTAGAGATCAGGAATAAAGAATGCAGTCAATTTGCAAATTTTTATTAAATATTCTCTGTACTGTTTAGTGTTTTACTTATTTTCAACAATAGACATATATTTTCATTAAATATGTTTTTTCATATATTACATATATTTTCATTTCATTAAAAAGTTTATTTGAAAATAATTCTTACAAACTTTCCTCACTTGGGAGCTAAATATTTCCTCTCAGTTTCTCTAACCATAAAACCATTTCACTTGTATTTGGCAAGACAAAGGTGAAGAGTTCTGTTACAAGTAATTGTGAGAATGCATACAACTGTTTAAATGTTTTTGAAACTTTTAAACTTGCTGTCAACACTTACATGGCATCACTGAATAATCCAGGGAATTTTTGAATCCTGTTTCTTCATTTTCATTTTGAGATTCAGAAAAGAGAATTGATGTACATAGGACCACATACTTCCTTCATTTATGAAAACAATGGGAATATAACCCAGAATTTTAAGAAACTTTTATTATAACACAGCTGTCTCTTTAATTAGTTATGAAATAATAACAGGTATCTTTTGAAACAAAAGTTGTAAGTGAAAAATTCTTTATATTCCAGAGATTTAAATAGATCTGTGAGAAAAAGTGATACAAAATTTCAATGTTCTAATTTAGGATAGCTAAGAAAATTTTGTTTAACATCAGTGTTTGACTTGAGTAATAAACAAGGTAGCATCTAATCTTGAATGAGTGAGTGAGTGAGTGAAGTCACTCAGTCATGTCTGACTCTTTGTGACCCCGTGGACTGCAGCCTACCAGGCTTCTCCATCCATGGGATTCTCCAGGCAAGAGCACTGGAGTGGGTTGCCATTTCCTTCTTCAGGGAATCTTCCCAACCCAGGGATCGAACCCAGGTCTCCTGCATTGGAGGCAGACGCTTTAACCTCTGAGCCAGCAAGGAAGCCCAGGTCAACGTAATACCTAATAATATATGACAGTTTTTTCAATCCATAAGCATTTAAAATTAATTTTTATTTAGGTATAGTTTCTTTACAAAGTTACGTTAGTTTCTGCTCTACAGCAAAGTGAATCAGCTATACGTGCCCCTCCTTTTTGGATTTCCTCCCCATTTAGGTCACCAAAGAGCATGGAGTAGAGTTCACTATGCAATACAGTAGGTTCTCACTTTTTTACCTGTTTTATACCAAGCAGAGTGTAAATGTCAATCCCAATCTCCCAGTTTATCCCACCCCCTCCCTCCCTGGTATCCATTCATCCATTCTCTGCATCTGAGTCTTTATTTCTGCTTTGCAAATAAGTTCATCTGTATTGATTTTCTAGATTCTACATATAAGAAATATAATATGATATTCATTTTTCATTTTCTGACTTACTTCACTCTATATGACAGTCTCTAGATCCATCCAGATTTTTGCAAATTCTACTATTTTATTCCTTTTTATGGTTTATATCAGCAAAAACAAGACTGGGAGCTGACTGTGGCTCAGATCATGAACTCCTTATTGCAAAATTCAGGCTTAAATTGAAGAAAGTAGGAAAAAACACTAGACCATTCAGGTATGACCTAAATCAAATCCTTTATGACTATACAGTGGAAGTGAGAAATAGATTCAAGGGATTAGATCTGATAGACAGAGTGCCTGAAGAACTATGGAGAGAGGTTTGTGACATTGTAGAGGAGGCAGTGAGCAAGAAGATCCCCAAGAAAAAGAAATGCAAAAAGGCACAATGGCTGTCTGAGGAGGCATTACAAATAGCTGTGAAAAGAAGAGAAGCAAAAAGCAAAGGAGAAAAGGAAAGATATACCCATTTGAATGCAGAGTTCCAAAGAATAGCAAGGAGAGATAAGAAGGCCTTCTTCAGCGATCAATGTAAAGAAGTAGAGGAAACCTCTAGAATGGGAAAGACTAGAGACCTCTTCAAGAACATTAGAGATACCAAGGGAACATTTCATGCAAAAATGGGCTCAATAAAGGACAGAAATGGTATGGACCTAACAGAAGCAGGAGATATTAAGAAGAGGTGGCAAGAATACACAAAAGAACCATACAAAAAAGATCTTCATGACTCAGATAAGCACAATGGTGTGATCACTCACCTAGAGACAGACATCCTAGAGTTTGAAGTCAAGTGGGTCTTAGGAAGCATCACTACAAACAAAGCTAGTGGAGGTGATGGAATTCCAGCTGAGCTATTTCAAATCCTGAAAGAAGATGCTGTGAAAGTGCTGGACTCAATATGCCAGCAAATCTGGAAAACTTAGCAGTGGCCATAGGACTGGAAAAGGTCAGCTTTCATTCCAATCCCAAAGAAAGGCAATGTCAAAGAATGCTCAAACTACCTCACAATTGCATTCATTGTCGACACGACTGAGCGACTTCACTTTCACTTTCACACATTGGAGAAGGAAATGGCGGCCCACTCCAGTGTTCTTGCCTGGAGAATACCAGGGACAGGGGAGCCTGGTGGGCTTCTGTCTATGGGGTCGCACAGAGTCAGACATGACTGCAGTGACTTAGCAGCAACAGCACATGCTAGTAAGGTAATGCTCAAAATTCTCCAAGCCAGGCTTCAAAAGTACATGAGCTATGAAATTCCAGATGTTCAAGCTGAATTTAGAAAAGGCAGACAAATCAGAGATCAAATTGTCAACATCTGCTGGATCATTGAGGAAAACATCTCCTTTTGCTTTATTGACTACAACAAAGCCTTTGACTGTGTTGATCACAACAAACAGTGGAAAATTCTTAAAGAGAGAGAAATGCCAAACCACCTGACCTGCCTCCTGAGAAATCTGTATGCAGGTCAAGAAGCAACAGTTAGAATTGGATATGGAAAAACAGACTGGTTCCAAATTGGGAAAGGAGTACATCAAGGCTGTGTATTGTCACCCTGCTTATTTAACTTATATGCAGAGTGCATCATGTGAAATTCTGGACTGGATGAAGCACAAGTTGGAATCAAGATTGCCAGGAGAAATATCAATAACCTTAAATACACAGATAACACCACCCTTATGTCAGAAAGCGAAGAACTAAAGAGCCTCTTGATGAAAGTGAAAGAGGAGAGTAAAAAAATTGGCTTAAATCTCAACATTCAGAAAACAAAGATCATGGCATCTAGTCCCATCAGTTCATGGGAAATAGATGGGGAAACAGTGGGAACAGTGAGAGACTTTATTTTTTGGGTTCCAAAATCACTGCAGATGGTGATTGCAGCCAGGAAATTAAAAGATGCTTACTCTTTGGAAGGAAAGTTGTGACCAACCTAGATAGCATATTAAAAAGCAGAGATATTACTTTGCAACAGAGGTCCATCTAGTCAAGGCTATGTTTTTTCCAGTGGTCATGTATGGATGTGAGAGTTGGACTGTGAAGAAAGCTGATCGCTGAAGAATTGATGATTTTGAACTGTGGTGCTGGAGAAGACTCTTGAGAGTCCCTTGGACTTCAAGGAGATCCAACCAGTCCATCCTAAAGGAGATCAGTCCTGGGTGTTCTTTGGAAGGACTGAGGCTGAAGCTGAAACTCCAATATTTTGGCCACCTCATGCAAAGAACTGACTTATTGGAAAAGACCCTGATGCTGGGAGGGATTGGGGGCAGGAGGAGACGGGGACAACAGAGGATGAGGTGGCTGGATGGCATCACCTACTCGATGCACGTGAGTTTGGGTAAACTCTGGGAGTTTACTTTGCGAGTGTTTGAGATGAGTACAAAGAATGTTCAAACCACCTCACAATTTTACTCTGGTTCCTCTACTTTTTCTAAATCCAACTTGAACATCTGGAAGTTCCTGGCCTTATTCTGAGCATAATTTTTGCTATGCAAGAATTTCAATTGGCCTGCCACCTCTGCAGGGAATGTAAGGCTACAATCTTCAACTGAGAACCATGAGCTGTGTTTACGTTCAGTAGATGGGAAAGGAGAATGCTGGAATCAGTTGCAGTTTGTCTTATTTTACATCAGGCGCTGTGGTAATTAAATAGAATGATTATCCTACCAGTTGTTTTCTGAATGCTTCTATATTTTCTTTAGATTTCTGCCCTGGAATTTTCACATGGAGGGGCTTGCAGGATGCTATTTGGGAAGCTGCAGGTTGTCTCAACTGTTTTCTCTTTCTCCTATTGAGTTTTTGTTTTGTTTTGTTTTTTGCCTTTCCATCTCCTTTATTTTTTTTTTTAATTTAATTTTTTTTTATTTTATTGGAGGCAAATTGCCTTACATTAATATATTGGTTGATTTTGCCATACATTGACACGAATCCACCCCGGGTGTACATGTGTTCCCTTTCTTGAACCCCCCTCCCACCTCCCTTTTCCCCATATCCTCCCTCCAGGTCATCCCCGTGCACCAGCCCCGAGCATCCTGTATCATGCGTCGAACCTGGACTGGTGATTCATTTCACATATGATAATATACATGCTACAATGCCATTCTCCCAAATCATCCCGCCTTCACCCTCTCCCACAGAGTCCCAAAGACTGTTCTATACACCTGTGTCTCTTTTGCAGTCTTGTATACAGGGTTCAGGTTAACATCTTTCTAAATTCTATGTATATGCCTTAGTATACTGTATTGATGTTTTTCTTTCTGGCTTACTTCACTCTATATAATAGGCTCCAATTTCATCCACCTCATTAGAACTGATTCAAATGCATTCTTTTTGATGGCTGAAAAATACTCCATTGTGTATATGTACCAAAGCTTTCTTATCCATTCATCTGCAGATGGACATCTAGGTTGCTTCCATGTCCTGGCTATTATAAGCAGTGCTGCAATGAACATTGGAGTACATGTGTCTCTTTCAATTCTGGTTTCCTCGGTGTGTATGCCCAGGAGTGCGATTGCTGGATCATATGGCAGTTCTATTTCCAGTTTTTTGAGGAATCTCCACACTGTTCTCCATAGTGGCTGTACTAGTTTGCATTCCCACCAACAGTGTAAGAGGGTTCCCTTCTCTCCACACCCTCTCCAGCATTTATTGCATGTAGACTTTTGGATAGCAGCCATTCTGACTGGTGTAAAATGGTATCTCATTGTGCTTTTGATTTGCATTTCTCTGATTAGGAGGGATGTTGAGCATTTTTTCATGTGTTTGTTAGCCATCTTTATGTCTTCTTTGGAGAAATGTCTGTTTAGTTCTTTGGCCCATTTTTTGATGGGGTCATTTATTTTTCTGGAATTGAGCTGCAGGAACTGCTTGTATATTTTGGAGATTAATCCTTTATCAGTTGCTTCATTTGCTATTATTTTCTCCCATTCTGAAGGCTGTCTTTTCACCTTACTTATAGTTTCCTTTGCTGTGCAGAAGCTTTTGATTTTAATTAGGTCCCATTTGTTTATATTTGCTTTTATTTCCAATATTCTGGGAGGTGGGTCTTGGAGGATCCTGCTGTGATTTATGTCAGAGAGTGTTTTGCCTACATTCTCCTCTAGGAGTTTTATAGAATCTGGTCTTATATTTAGCCCTCTAATCCATTTTGAGTTTATTTTGGTGTATGGTGTTAGGAAGTGTTCTAGTTTCATTCTTTTACAAGTGGCTGACCAGTTTTCCCAGCACCACTTGTTAAAGAGACTGTCTTTTCTCCATTTTATATTCTTGCCTCCTTTGTCAAAGATAAGGTGTCCATAGGTGTGTGGATTTATCTCTGGGCTTTCTATTTTGTTCCATTGATCTGTATTTCTGTCTTTATGCCAGTACCATACTGTCTTGATGACTGTGGCTTTGTAGTAGAGCCTGAAGTCCGGCAGGTTAATTCCCCGAGTTCCATTCTTCTTCTTCAAGATTGCTTTGGCTATTCGAGGTTTTTTGTATTTCCATACAAATTGTGAGATTATTTGTTCTAGTTCTGTGAAAAATATCGTTGGTAGCTTGATAGGGATTGCATTGAATGTATAAATTACTTTGGGTAGTATACTCATTTTTACAATATTTATTCTTCCAATCCACGAACATGGTATATTTCTCCATCTATTAGTGTCCTCTTTGATTACTTTCACTAATGTTTTATAGTTTTCTATGTACAAGTCTTTTGTTTCCTTAGGTAGATATATCCCTATGTATTTAATTCTTTTCGTTGCAACAGTGAATGGAATAGTTTCCTTAATTTCTCTATTTTCTCATTATTAGTGTATAGGAATGCAAGGGATTTCTGTGTGTTGATTTTATATCCTGCAACTTTACTGTATTCATTTATTAGCTCTAGTAGTTTTCTGGTAGAATCTTTGGGGTTTTCTGTGTAGAGGATCATGTCATCAGCAAATAGTGAAAGTTTTACTTTTTCTTTTCTAATTTGTATTCCTTTTATGTCTTTTTCTGCTCTGATTGCTGTAGCCAAAACTTCCAGAACTATGTTGAATAGTAGTGGTGAGAGTGGGCACCCTTGTCTTGTTCCTGTGTTTAGGGGAAATGCTTTCAGTTTTTCACCATTGAGGATAATGTTTGCTGTGGGTTTGTCATATATAGCTTTTATTATGTTGAGATATGTCCCTTCTATTCCCACTTTCTGGAGGGTTTTTATCATAAATGGATGTTGTATTTTGTCGACAGCTTTCTCTGCAACTATTGAGATAATCATATGATTTTTATTTTTCAGTTTGTTAATATGGTGTATTACATTGATTGATTTGCGGATGTTGATGAATCCTTGCATTCCTGGGATAAAGCCCCCTTGGTCATGATGTGTGATCTTCTTAATGTGTTGTTGGATTCTGATTGCTAGAATTTTGTTCAGGATTTTTGCATCTATGTTCATCAGTGATATTGCCCTGTAGTTTTTTTTCTTGTGGGGTCTTTACCAGGTTTTGGGATTAGGGTGATGGTGGCCTCATAGAATGAGTTTGGAAGTTTCCCTTCCTCAGCAATTTTCTGGAAGAGTTTGAGTAGAATAGGTGTTAGCTCTTCTCTAAATTTTTGGTAGAATTCGGCTGTGAAGCCGTCTGGACCTGGGCTTTTATTTGCTGGAAGATTTCTGGTTACAGACTCTAGTTCCGTGCTTGTGATGGGTCTATTCAGATTTTCTATTTCTTCCTGGTTCAATTTTGGAAAGTTGTACTTTTCTAGGAATTTGTCCATTTCTTCTAGGTTATTCATTTTATTGCCATATAATTGCTGATAGTATTCTCTAATAATCCTTTGTATTTCTGTGTTGTCGGTTGTGATCTCTCCATTTTCATTTCTAATTTTATTGATTTGGTTCTTCTCACTTTGTTTCTTGATGAGTCTAGCTAGTGGTTTGTCAATTTTATTTACCTTCTTTAAGAACCAGCCTTTGGCTTTGTTGATTTTTGCTATGGTCTCTTTTGTTTCTTTAGCATTTATCTCTGCCCTAATTTTTACGATTTCTTTCCTTCTACTAACCCTGGGGTTCTTAATTTCTTCCTTTTCTAGTTTCTTCAGATGTAGAGTTAGGTTATTTAGTTGACTTTTTTCTTGTTTCTTGAGGTGTGCCTGTATTGCTATGAACTTCCCCCTTAGCACTGCTTTTACAGTGTCCGAGAGGTTTTGGGTTGTTGTGTTTTCATTTTCATTCATTTCTGTGCATATTTTGATTTCTCTTTTGATTTCTTCTATGATTTGTTCATTATTCAGCAGCGTGTTGTTCAGCCTCCATATGTTGGCATTTTTAATAGTTTTTCTCCCGTAATTGAGATCTAATCTTACTGCATTGTGGTCAGAAAAGATGCTTGGAATGATTTCAATTTTTTTGAATTTACCAAGGCTAGATTTATGGCCCAGGATGTGATCTATCCTGGAAAAGGTTCCGTGGGCACTTGAGAAAAAGGTTAAATTCATTGTCCTACTGAGTTGACTCCACACGTTAGTCCTTTGAAGGTAGTGGGAGCCTTGTGTTTGCATCCCTTCCAAAGAGAGGCAGTCTTACTGAAAGCTCAGGGGAGAAGGTATGCATCGACTCCCTCCAAGCAAGATGGTTTCCATAGAAAACTGCATGAAGTAAGGGTTTCACAGGAACTTCAAGTTTTTACGGTTTAATCTTCCACATATTTCTTTTTGTTAAATCATAACTTAAGAAATAGATTTCAAATCATTTTTAAATGCAAGACTCAAGTATGTGTGATGTGCTAATAGACCCCATGGAGATATGGTATTATTGCACTTTAAACCTGTGCAATCCTGACACTGGATGTGAAATAAAAACCTGGCCTTCTATCACCCTGAATTTGAATTAGTGACTTTTAAATCAATTTTTCATACTTTAGCTTTGCCTTTATTTGTAACTCTCTTTGTGACACATAGCATCCTATGTCTTGTATACTTTTACATCTACCATTTTTTATCACACTATGTCTGGTATTGCAAGCTGGTCTTCCCCAGACTGTAAGCTCCTTGAAGGAAAGGAAGATATTTTTCTGTCATCTCCTGAACAGAGGGCTATGTCCTTCACCAATCGAAAATTTCTCTACATGGTGTAGGTCAGCACCCAGGGTTTCTTAGCCTCCATCCCAACTTTCTCTCTTTTGAGAAATAGTCACTATAAACCCAATAATAATCTTTAGTCAACCCCCAGACGTCAGAGTAACTCATATTAGGGGCAGAGAGGGCAATTCCTCTAGCAGTAAGATTTCATACCCCATACTTAACCCTGGTTTCATCAGCTCTTCTTAGTTAGTAGGGTGAAGCCAAGTTCTCCATCAGGAGGGTCAGTGGCTGTTCTCACCATGTTATTAGATTCATATATTCTTGTGAATTATTATTTTCTTTTTATGGACTGTCTCTCTTCATCTCTAATCATGCTCCTTTTTTTTTCCTTGTACAATTCTATGGACATGAGTTTGGGTGAACTCCGGGAGTTGGTGATGGACAGGGAGGCCTGGCATGCTGTGATTCATGGGGTCGCAGAGAGTCGGACACGACTGAGCGACTGAACTGAACTGAACTGAACATCATCTGATCGGAGAAGGCAATAGCAAGCCACTCCAGTACTCTTGCCTAGAAAATCCCATGGACGGCGGAGCCTGGTAGGCTGCAGTCCATGGGGTTGCTACAAGTCAGACATGACTGAACGACTTCACTTTCACTTTTCACTTTCACACATTGGAGAAGGAAATGGCAACCCACTCCAGTGTTCTTGCCTGGAGAATCCCAGGGACGGGGGAGCCTGGTGGGCTTCCGTCTATGGGGTCGCACAGAGTCGGACACGACTGAAGTGACTTAGCAGCAGCAGCAGCAACATCATCTGATAGTGACCCCATCATGGTTTAAGTGTCTGTATTATAGATTGTTTTCCTACCTTTTGTTTTCAATCTTATGTCTAAAGCATATATCTAGTAAACAGCATACACTTGTTTCTTCCTTTTAAAACCAGTGAGAAAACTTGACTTATTACAACATAATAAAAATGATTACTTTTCCCCATTTCCCTAGCTAGCTGTAATATTACTTTAGAACTTTTAATCCATTTCCCTCCCTTCATATTTGTGTGTGTGTGTTTTACTCGTTTAATGTGAAAAAATATCACTTCATAGTCTTTTGGCTTCTATCATTTCTCTGCCATATTAAAGCAGTCAAAATATGGCCCTGTCTATCTAAATGTTGTTCTCTTGTCTTTGTTTTTAAACTGTTTTATTGTGATATACTTTTATGTAGTTTCCTATTTATTCTGATGGGGGTTCTTGAATGAGCGGCTCAATATCTTTCATCAATTTTGGAAAATCCTTGCCTGTCATCTTTTCAAATATTGCATCTTGTCCATTCCCTTAGTCCTTTCCTATTGAAACTCTGTGAAATAATTATTTTCTTTAATCTTTGTAGCACCTTTAACCCTAAATTCCATTTTGAGTGACATTAATATTGCTGCTCCTGCTTTCTTTTTGTTTGCAATTGACTGTTATTTCTTTATCCATCTGTGTCCCTTTTTAATAAAATAATTGCGTTATTATTTTATTTTATGTAGGTTACTTATAGGGCTTCCCAAGTGGTACTAGTGGTAAAGAACCCTCCTGCCCTTGCAGGAGACTTAAGAGACATAGGTTCAAGCCTTGGGTCAGGAAGATCCCTTGTAGGAGGGCATGGTAACCCACTCCAGTATGCTTGCCTGGAAAATCCCATGGATAGAGGAGACATGGGACAGACAAAACCCTATGGCAGGCTACAGTCCACGGGGTCTTAAAGAGTCAGACCCAAATGAAGCAACTAAGCACGTGCACACATACACGTTACTTATAAACAATGAAAAGTCAAAGTGTAAAGTGTCAAGTTGTGTCCAACTCTTTGTGACCCATGGACTGTAGCCTGCCAGGCTCCTCTGACCATGGGATTCTCCAGGCAAGAATATTGGAGTGGGTTGCCATTTTCTTCTCCTGGGGATCTTCCGGACTCAGGAATCGAACCCAAATCTCCTGCATTGAAGGCAGATTCTTTAATGTCTGAACCACCAGGGAAGCCATCACACACCACACACACACATGTTACTTATAAACAGTTAAGTAACATAATGCATAAAATATATGAAGTCTAACAATTTCTGTCTTCAAACCTTTCACTGGCATATAGTGTAATAATTGATATACCCGATTTTATTTCTTCCTTTTGTTGGTTCTTTTTTCTCACAATTTGCTTTTTTCCTTTTAAAAAACTACTGCTGTTTCATTTAGTTTGCGATTCATTCCATCTTTTGCTCCCTGTTTATTTGGAAGTTCTATTGTTCTTTTTCAGTAAGGTAGGATCGGCACTGACCTTACCCTAGTGATCCATACACAGATCTTAATCTGTATTCATCGGCGGAAATACTAACACTTTGACTCCATGCCATTAAGCAATTGCTTACCCAGACCACAGGAGAGGAAGCCCCATGGGTTTTTTCTCCCAGGACCACAACAGAACTCAAGACTCCCTTTATTCCCACTTACCAGTAACTTATGGCAGCTGCTTGAATATGGAACTAAACAGCTCAGAGTCGCTCAGAAAAGGAGGCTGTATTCAGGTAATCCTGTTTCTAGAATCTCAAGTGCCTCTCATAGACTACCTCATTTGATCCTCCCACAGAACATCTGCACAGAATATTCATTTCTACAATGACTGCATTAGGAGAGGTAAGCCTGCTTCACCACAGAGTGGCACACATCTCTCTTTGGAGCTGAGCTATTGGTTTCATACTACTTTTTCAGGATGCATTCCTTGGGGACCATTTGGAGCCTATTCATTCCTCTCTGGAACTGTCTCTATTCCAATTAATACTCAGATTGGATTCATTGGGAGTTCTTTCTGTGTAATCTCTCTGTGTCACCTAGGTTCACATCCACAAATCGGTTCCAGAAACTTCCTATTCCAAGGACTGCCATGGTTGTGCAGGACAGATATGACAGTGATAACTATTATAGTTACAGCAATCATTACAATTATTTTGGTTACTGATTACTGATTGCTCATTTTACAACACTGGGCAACAAAAAATATATCGTTAATTTTTGCAACTTTACAGGGCAATGTAATTATTCTCTTACTACAAATGAGGAAATGAGGGCTTCAGACAGTTTAAATGATTGGCTCAAATTCGTTTAGATTTTCAGTGGAAGAGCTTGGGTGCTGACCACCTTGGTTTGCCTGTCCTTCCTTCCACTGCATCTCAGATGCTCAAGCTGGACTCAGAGGAGCTGTTGGTTTCTGCATAGCCTCCTTAGGGGAGGGGAGGACTGAAGTAGTGTAGTTACAGCACCATCCGTGATCCCACCAATGCAGCTCAGAGAGTTCTCAGAGTGAGGATGGGAAGTAGGTGAGAACTGGAAGGGAAGACTTTCTCAATTTCTTTGGACTTCATTCTCTCTGTTAGCACTTCCTGTGTCTGTCTGCTGTGCCATGTGCAATGCTAAAGCTATTTTCCTCCTTGTCAGTGTCCTTCTTTTTCTTCCTTTCTCCATTTCCTTGCTCCAATTCTGAGCCCTATTCTTAATTTCAGCTGTTAAAGTAGCACGTGATTTCTAGCAAAACTAAAGCTTCAGGAGACTTTCCAGATCAGTGAGCAAACCTCTTCATCTGGCAGAAATTGGGGCAGTAACTGAAGCCTTGAGAGGAAACGGGGCTGATTGGAGTGAGGTTCTGTTCATAGCTCTGCTCCCCCATACAACATACTGCCTTATTAAGACTAGATGGCGTAGCTCATAGGGCTTAAGGTATGTTCTCTCTCAGAGGTACTTAAGGAAAATTCCTGAAGATGGACAGCCAGACAAATAGCAGGCTGACAATTGGCCACCCTATCACTCTTAAAAGGGTCTAATCTGTGCCTTGAGGAAATGAAGCTCATATTCTGGTATGTCTCCATTATATAGGGTAGAATAGACACAGCAAAGATGAAGGCTGTAAAAAATGTGGTATCTGTGGGTCTACTAACAGCTGTTACTGGCTATCAGTTGATGTAATTATATTTTCATCTTTAACTACTCATTTGTACTTTAAAATTTAAATGTATTAACAAGCAACTAGGATTTTTCCTGGAGGCTTTTCCTGGTGTGTGAGTATGTATTTTTAAGCAGACTCATGTTTATGCCCCAAAGTCATCAGTGCTGACATGAAAATAAAATTACTGCTTTTTACTCAAGCCCTGAAAGAAATCACTATTGGTTTTCTTAAAAAATATCTTATATCCCTAGTCTATCTTTTATTTCCTTTTTCCTGCATTCATCAGAAGCATCTTCTGCAACCCATCAAGTGTCTCCCCTCCAGTCATATGTAGATACTCCCAAGACAGGAGAAAAGGTGATTTTCCCTAGCTTCAGATCAGAGCAGAGCACCATGAACTATTGGTCAAAGAAGAATATTTCTGTCAGAATTTTGGTTGCAAGCAACAGAAATCAACTTTAGCTAACTTAAAAAAAAGTTACAGGAAGGATTTGAGGAGCTCACAGAATCCTTGGAAAAAATGGAGAAAAAGCTTGAACAATATACGAAAATCAAGAAGACTTGGTATCAAGAAACACAAACTGGTGGTCCCATAGGTCAGTCCAGTTAAAGATTTTGTGCAGCCACCACCACTAGTGGACCCTTTAGACTTACGACCTTCCTTCTGAAACTATGGTATCAATTATCCCTGTCTTTTTGCCCAGTTCTCTCAAGATTCAAAGTCCAAGGTGAGAGCATTTGACTGTCCAAGTCATGTTTGTTGCTGGAGGTGAGAAGAGGTAATTTCTGAGTCCTTGCTCTTCCCCAGTTGGGAGATCCTGCACTTAACACACAGGGGGAACATCCCCATAGTCAGAAGGATATTCAAATGGTTGGTAACCAAAAAATCCACTTTGGATAGTCAACAATTTAGATAATTATTCCAGCTTAATTTCACACCACCTTGATGAATCCATCAGATTTCTACACTCCTAGGTTAACTGGATAAATGATAACAGTCTGATGTGTCTATGTGTCTATGGACCCTGGCCAAGTGGGGATAGAGGCCCTTCCTATGGGACATACACATATGAGACATCAGTGCAATAATTAGAGTACTTCCTTCTCAAAATAATTCTATGCCTAAATGGCCTTAAAGTCTAGAATAAAAATAAGTGTTTACACCCCCGACTTTGAATTTTACGCCTCCTATATAACAATGCCCAATAAATGTTTTTTGAGTACATACTTATAAGAGCTACTTTTTATTTGGCACTTAGCTTCATACCAGGCACTGTGAAAAGCAATTTGTATGCATTATCTAATTGCCACTATTATTATCCTTATTTTACAAATGAGGCATCAAGTGTCATGAGGTTAAATAACTTCTTTAGTGTTGCAGACCTAATATGTGGCAGAGCCCCCAGGACCCTAGTCTGTCTAGAGTGAGCTGGGTAATGAGACACTTCCTCAATGTGTGCTCTGCTCTGCGCTCCCAAGAAATGACTGCTGACATTTTATTCTGGCTGAGCCAAGTGGCATGTGGTATCTTACTTCCCTGATCAGTGATGGAACCTGTCCCCCTGCAGTGGAAGCGGAGTCTCAACCACTGGACCACCAGGGAAGTCCCACTGCTGCCATTTTAATTGCAGCTCGACCATCTTTGGGTTCAGTTTTATTATTATCATCAATATAAATGTATCATAGGATAGAACAGAACAGAAACTAGAAATTGTTTCTGCCTCTCTCTCTGTATCTATTTTCTTATACAGTCTATCTATACCTTTTTTTTTTTTTCTCCTGGTGGGGTGGGGAGGGTTTTGAGGGGAGCAAATACTATCATCTGTGTTGTGTATGTGCTAAATCACTTCAGTCATGTCCTATTCTTTGCGACCCTATGAACTGTAGCCCACCAGGCTCCTCTTTCCATGGGATTATTTTATTGGAGTGGATTGTCATGCCCTCTTCCGGGGGACCTTCCTGACCCAGGGATCGAACCAGCATCTCCCGCATCTCCTGCATTGTCCAGTGGGTTCTTTACCACTAATGCCATCTGGGAAGCCCCATACTATCATCTATAAGAGAACAAAAGACACAGTTGGGATTGCTATTTCAAGGAACAGGAGGAAATAGAATTTTCCACTTGAATTTAGAGAGTTATGATGTCCACATACATAAATCAATTCCTAGACAGAAACTTGACATAGAAAAGAATCCATGAATCCTGGAGAGCTTTAAAAAAAGAGAGAGAGAGAAAGAAAATTGACAGTTGCTAATTGGCTCATTAGTGCTTCACTAAAATGACTCCAAATTTGAGCACTCCCAGATGAACAGTAGGGAAAGTAAGCAGGAAACACATTTAACAGACTTAATGAAGTGAAATGCATGTGACTGTTAGTCAAACAAGTAGCTGGTCTGCATTTTCTTGTCCACCCTTTACAAGGTAAGGTTTTCCTGAAGTAATACATGAAACTGCATAGAGCAAAAGGGATACTCAATATTCATTCCCTTTCCTCCTCCAACCCACTTTACCCCTTCATTCCATGTTTGCAAGGAGAGGACCTGAGGCCACTCCATGAGTTATCAGCAGAGAGAATTCATGCATGCATCTGGTCACTCAACAGCAATTCCTGGAGAACTGTTATATGTCAGGGACTATGCTCGACACTGAGGAAAAGCAATAAACCAAACAGACATGGTTATTGTTCTGATGGAACTCATAGCCTTGCACAGCCACAGCCTTTAAGTCAGGTCAGTTCCGTTCAGTCGTTCAGTCATGTCCAGCTCTTTGGGACCCCATGGACTGCAGCATTCCAGGTCTCCCTGCCCATCTTCAACCCCCAGAGTTTACTCAAACCCATTGAGTCGGGGATGCCATCCAACCATCTCATCCTCTGTTGTCCCCTTCTCCTCCAGCCTTCAATCTTTCACAGCATCAGGGTCTTTTCAAATGAGTCAACTCTTCGCATCCCAGATGAACAGTAGGAAAAGTAAGCAGGAAACACATTTAATGGACTTAATGAAGTGAAATGCATGTGACTGTTAGTTAAACGAGTAGCTGGTCTGCATTTTCATGTCCAGGTCCTGGACTTATTAAATCAATGATTGCTTAACAACGGTCACGATATGTGCTATGAAGACACAGAATCCGAGGAGTGGAAAGGAAGGGTGTCCAGATCGAGAAATAGTCTCCCTTCCTTCTCTCCTCCTCCTTCTTCAGCTATGGATCCCACACCTGAAATAATTAGGCAAGAATAGAAGAATAGAAGGCTTATCAGGTGGTGCTAGTGTTAAAGAACCCGCTACCAACGCAGGAGACATAAGAGACAGAGGTTCGATCCTTGGGTTAGGAAGATCCCCTGGAGAAGGGCATGGCATTCCACTCCAGTATTCTTGCCCGGAGAATCCCCATGGACAGAGGAGCCTGGAAGGTTACATTCCATAGGGTCTCAAAGAGTTGGACACGACTGAGCGACTAAGCACGCACAGAGAAGAATAGAGTATAGTGCTGTCACTGTGCACGTTTGCTGTGGTCAACTCTTTGAGACCCTATAGCCTGCCAGGCTCCTCTGTTCATGAGGTTTTCCAGGCAAGAATACTGGAGTGAATTGTCAGTTCTTCCTTCAAGGGATCTTCCTGACCCAGAGATCAAATCCACATGTCCTGAGTCTCCCGCGTTGACAGGTAGATTCTTGACTGCTTGAGCCACTGGGGAAGCCCAGTGTGTAGTACTGTGTCTTTGCATGAATCAAGTTGTGCCTTGCCTTCAGCTCAGGCTCAGACCAAAGCCTTGAAAGGAGTTCCACCCAGAGTCCTTAGGGACCGTACACATGGTTGGCTACTTTGGGTTGCCTCAGTCCCCAGGGAAGCTCCTGCAACACAGTCTGAGCCAGAATCTCAGGTATCCTTAAAATAAGCCAGCAAATGATGTCTGAGTTGGCAGATGCTCTGGTTTTAATGTCAGTGAGGCTGACGAGGCTGTGATATTACATTATATTTTCTATGTTCGTAAATTTCCATGTGGCTTTATAGCTAAGGAATTATTCTACTCCTAGCACTGAGCTTTGAAGAATCTTTGCATCATAAGTATAGAGACATATAAGTGCTAATATGTGTGTGCATCCAAAAACTATTTCTTGACAATAACAGCTAAACTTTTATGAAATACTTACTTGTTAAAAGATTTCAGACTTGATCTCTTGGAGGCATTATTATCCTAATTCACTGAGACCATGAGGCTGTGGGAGTTTTGAAATTTTGTTCTGTTCCTAAAGTGAAAGTGTTAGTTGCTTAGTCATGTCTGGCTGTTTGTGACTCCCATGGACTATAACCCACCAGACTCCTCTGTCCATGGAATTCTCCAGACAAGAATATTGGAATGGGTTGTCATTTTCTTCTCCAGGGGAAATTCTTTCCTGACCCAGGGCAGATTCTTTACCACTTGAGCCACCAGGGAAGCCCCAATTCAATCCCTAAGAGCTTAAATATTTCACTTTGAACAGAAAACTTCAAATTAGGATCTCAGAATTATATTATTGTAAGGGCAATTCTTTTTACTATGTCACCTAGGGCAGGTTATTTAGCTCCTTGGGCAATGGTTCTTAAAGTGAAGGGGTTAAACTAGATAAACTCTAAGATCCTCTCCAGTGGTGCCATCTTTCTAATTCAAACAGATGAATTCTGCTTTCTAATACATAGAAGAGAAAATGATGGTCATAAAGAGTTTTAAGTCATTTGCTTTCTCTATTCAAGAGAATACATGAAAAGAAAAAGAAAAGCTGATGTTAATGACACCTAGACTGAAACAGTATTTAGTTTCATTTCTTTTTTACAAAAATATTTTCTAATTCCCAGTGGATAGTCTTTATACCCGGTTAGATAGAAACTTCAAAAGTGAAACTCAAGTCTTTTCCAATGAATCTAAAATGAAATCCTAATGAGAGTATGTTCTATTTATATACGGGTGAGAATTGGGAGGGGGGCAGCTTTCCCCTTCCCCATTTGTAGCAAGCTTTTGAAAAATGGCAGTTTAGATAAAGTTTGTCAGTTTTCCCACCAAGGCTAGATTTCAGACCTCCGGGAAGTTGGAAATGATTATTGTCCTTTCAACTAGAGCATAAGACCAAGTTTAATTTTCCCTGCTTTAGCCAAGATTTGGGGGCAATCATGAAAGAAAAAATATTAAAGTGCTTCTTACAAATTTTTCTGCCTCCAAAGAGAGAAAAATAAAATATTTCATGCTGCACCAGAGAACTGTATGAACTCATTCTTATTTGTAAATTATAATGAAATAATAGGTATGGATACCTGCAAAGTATAGTTTCTCTCTAATTTGAAATTGGCCAGGTTATTGACTGAGGTCTGAGTACTGATTTCCCAGGGACGGAGGAGCCAGCAGGCTCCAGTACGTGGGGTCGCAAAGAGACATGGCTGAGCAACTTCACTTTCTTTCACATTTCTGAGTACTGTTTGCAGTTGGAGTTTGGTGTGTAATTTGATGTGTCATTCTTCCCTTTGCATTAATTAGAAGCTGAGTGGGAGCTTTAGGGCTTTCAGTGGAGACAATGCCTATAATGATTTATTTAAATTCTGACCATGTTTTCTAATTATGTAAATATCCAATCACCTCTATTACTGACTTGACTCTTAAGATGTTGAGAACATTTCCTATACATAACATTTGGCAAAGTTTCCAGGCTCTTATGCATTAAAAGCTATGAAAAAAGATGTGTGGCAAGGAAAAAAAGAATCAAGTTGAGTGCTTTTTTAATAATTCAGCATTCTTTTGGAGTGAAAATCCAGCAGTTACATTTTGATGTGCTAACCATACATCCAGCGATGTGGAAAATGCTTTTGTTCACTTGGAAGAGCAGAATGTGTCATCAAACCCTCAGTGTCTTTGCGTGCAGCAGCCTGTAGGGTGGCAGCCATTCCAGGGCAGGAAGTGAACACTGGGTGTTGACTGAATTCAGTCATAAGTTTGGAATGGCCATACTTTTTAATTTCTAAAATTATTGTCTTTTACTATGTGTTAATACTGGAGCTAATTGTCACCAATCTTTGTTGCATACAAAGTAAAAATGTCACTGAGGGGAAAGTCCTGTAGAATTATTCAAACTATAGAACAAACTCCTGGAGTTTCTGCAAGATAAATTTGGTCCAGCTTTTAAACATGTCAATTGGGCAATTAGATTTGCTTATTTATCCTACCTCCAATATTTTTAATGACTTTAAAACTTCTACTCTAGTAAAAGAAGGAATGATTCTAGTAAAAATAAAGAATCACGATTTTAATTAAATTTTTGTAGTATATCATTTTTATTAAATTAACCATTCTGTGCATAAAATTTTGTTTTTTAAAATCAAGTCATTACCCTTATAAAAAATCTCAAACATTTTCTTAAAGGATAAAGTTCAAATTTCTCCACATGACAGTTAAGATCCTCTGCAAGTTGGCACTGACTTGTGTTTCCTGCCTTAGTTCTCACTGGGTTTTTTTTTTTTTTAAATAAAAATTGTATGTATTTAAGATGTGTTATGACATCTCACTGGGCCTAAAATTTTCATTTTTCTAATGATTTTGAGCATGTTTTCTTTTTTCTTTTTTTTTTAAATAGTATACCTTAAAAGTCATTAAAACAACTATCGTAAGTGAGGCATAAAAAGCCGCAAAGATTAAGAATTTCTTTAGGGAATGGCCACACCTTTTCACCTGCAATTCCAAGAGCAAAAGCCAAGTGTTAGCAAGCTCTAGTTATTTCTTATCATTATACCCTGTTATTGCTCACTTCTTCCCAAAACTTCTGACTTGCAACTCTTAAAACTCTCTGCTCACTGTGTGGCAGCTATGCTGGCTTTCTTGTTTTCCCAGACACCATATGGCGCAGGCCAACCACTCCCACCCCTGCCCCAAGGGCAGGGCTGCTAACCTTCCAAAAGCTGCCCAGGTTGCTCCCACTTCCTGCAGATCTCAAGTGCCACTTATCAGAGACATCTTCCCTGTGCACCAGCCTCAATCATCCCCTTCCCCCGACCCCTTCCTCGCTATCAAACTCTATCTCTCCAAGCTGGTTTATTTTCTTCAATTGATAATATTATTTGACATATGTTTATCTATCTTCCCTAACTTATTACACACAACCGTTATCTCAAAATGAAATTTTTTTTATCGAAGTGCAGTTGATTTACAATGTTGTGTTAATTACTTCTATATAGCAAAGTGATTCAGCTGTACATATATAGACTTTTTTTATATATTCTTTCCCATTATGGTTTATCATAGGATATTGGATATGCTTCTCTGTGCTATACAAGAGGAACTTGCTGTTTATCCATTCTATATATAAAAGCTAACATTTGCTAACACCAACCTCCACCCCTCCCTCCTCCCCCAGCCCCTGGCAACCACTAGTCAATTCTCTACATCTGTGACTCTGTTCTGTTTCATAGAGAGGTTCATTTGTGTCATATTTTTGATTCCACGTGTAAGTGATATCATACGGTACTTGTTTTTCTCTCAAAGACAAGTTGGCACAGCCATTGTGGAAAACAGTATGGAGGTTCCTCAGAAAACTCTTTGTTTTGTATATTTTTTATCTCTCTCCTGCTGTATTCTTAGTGCCTAGAACAATGTGACAGTCATTCAACAAGTGCTTATTGGTTAAATGAGTGATTGAATTATGGTTGATAAAATTATCTTTAACTTAACAATGTGTGAAATGTCCTTATTACTTAAAACAAACAAAATAAAATAAAAAACCCAACAAAACAAAAACAAGAACAGAACAAAAATCCCACCAACACTTCCAACTCAAGCCTTCAAGTCCCACAACTTTTCAGCATTAACATTCCAGGCCTCCAGCAGTTAGGCTCCCATCTCCTGATATAATCTTAACTTTCACAGTATACTTGCCTCCTGGCTCATGCAATATCTGCTCCACTCCTGAGGATATACCCAGCATCCTGGGTGTATTTCTTCTCACTCTAGGTCTTGTTCCAGGGGTAGTATGCATTTCTTTATTTACCTGATTAAATCTTCACTTTCTGCATTAGTTTGCTAAGACTGCTATAACCAAGTATCACAAACTCAGTGGCTCAAATAACAGAAATTTGCTTTCTCACAGTTATGGAGGCTGCATGTCTAAAATCATATCTCCACAGGATCGGCTTCTCCTGAAGGCTATGAGGAAGGATCTGTTCGAGGCTCCTCTTTTTTAGTTTCTGATAGTTTATTGCCAGCCTTTGGTATTCTTTAGGACTTCCCTGGTGGCTCAGAGGGTAAAATGTCTGCCTACAATGCGGGAGATCTGGGTTCAATCCCTGGGTCAGGAAGATCCCTGGAGAAGGAAATGGCAACCCACTCCAGTACTCTTGCCTGGAAAATCCCATGGATTGAGAAGCCTGGTAGGCTACAGTCCATGGGGTCGCAGAGTCGGACAAGACTGAGCGACTTCACTTTCACTTGGTATTCCTCGGCCTCTGCTATACTGCTCTGATCTCTGCCTTTATCTTCTCTGGTGTTCTCCCTGATGTATGTCAGTGTCCAAATTTCCTCTTTTTATGAGGACATTAGTCATATATATTGGGGCTTCCTTGGTGGCTCAATGGTAAAAGAATCCACCTGCCAATGCAGGAGACACAGGAGACTGGGGTTTGATACCTGGGTCAGGAAGATCCCCCAGAGGAAGTAATGGCAATGTGCTCCATTTTCTTGCCTGGAGATCCCATAGACAGAGGAGTTTGGTGGGCTACAGTCCATTGGGTTGCAAAGAGTTGGACAAGACTGAGTGACTGAGCACACACACAGTCACATGCATTAGGGGGAACCCATCCATCCTTCCCTGGTGGCTCAGATGGTAAAGTATTCTCCTGCAATGCAGGAGACCTGGGTTTGATCCCTGGGTTGGGAAGATCCCCTGTAGACGGGCATGGCAACCCACTCCAGTATTCTGACCTGGAGAATTCCCATGGGCAGAGAATCCTGGTCTGCTATATTCCATGAGGTCACAAAGAGTCAGAGAGTACTGAGCAACTAAGCACAGCACAGAACAGCACACATCCATGCTACTCCAGTATGACCTCATCTTAACTAATTACATCTTCAATGACTTATATCCAAATAAGGACACATTCTGAAGTATTGGGAGTTAGAACTTTAGCATATGTATTTTTAGGGGATACAGTTCAACCCATAGTACCTTCCTTCAAAGCCTAGAACAAATATCACTTTCTCCAAAATGCTTTCCTGATTCTTTTAGTGAGAGTCCCTCTCCCTTCTGTGTTCCCATTATGTTTTCTTTATATCTGTATTCTTCCTTTGACACCACCTATTTCACTAACTCCTTCACTTCCCATTCAATCCTTAAGGGTTTTTAGCTTGTCTCTGGGAACATACATTAACTAAGATAAGCCTTCTGCCCTCTTAGAGCTCCCAGGCTAATGGAAATAAGAGTCTAAACTCTAAAAGGGCAGAGATTTTAATCCCTTGGTAAAATTTGGTTGATTTCAATATTTACTCTTTAACATTGCCATGGTAGATACATAAAGAGAAGCAATGGGATAACAAAAGAGACTGTTTTCACAGAAGAGACCCCTACTTTTCTCTGGAAAGATCAGTAGAAATTTGGCTGACCAGATGGGAAACAACAGAGATTTCAAGCAGAGGTGGCAGTAGTTTGGGTCAGGCATGAAAGAACAAGCCATGCTTGGGATGTTGCAAGAAGTCAAGGATGTTGGTAGTGTAGGTGTATGGGGAAAGGTGAATCAGAGAATCAGATTGAGTTCTTCTGAGTCATAATTAGGAAATCAGAATGTTGACTATAATTCTTGTTCTCTCCAATTTTGTCAAAAGTCTCAAAATTGAGGGCAGTTGTGAAGAGGAGCAACAGATATCTTGTGAGATCTTATTAAGATGAGTCCAAAGCACTCTTTCTCCCCACCCAACTCTTTCCAGATTGTGTAACAGTTCAGTTTATTGAAGAGAGGATTGATAAAGGCAGGAAATCGTGTGCTTAGAGGAATAGTGTGCTGCTTTTCTTTTTTTCTCTTCATCTTCCCATACAGGAAAAAAGCAAGACAGGTGGAGAGACACAGCATAAATGAGCAAGAGACATTCAGAGAGGCTGAGAGTGCCAGCAAAAAGGAGAAGCCAAGGAGATGCAGACATAGAGAACAGACTTTTGGACACAGTCAGGGAGAAAGAAGTTGGGACGATTTGAAAGAATACGACTGAAACACATATATTGCCCTATGGAAAGTAGATAGCCAGTGGGAATTTGCTGTATGACACAGGAAACACAAAACCAGTGCTCTGTGATAACCTAGAGGGGTGGGACTGGAAGGTGGGGGGGAGGTTCAACAGGGTGGGGGCATATGTATATCTGTGGCTGATTAATGTTGATGTATGGCAGAAACCATCATAATATTGTAGTTAATCTTCTAATTAAAAATAAAATAAAAGACAGTAAAAAAAAAAAAGCAAAAAACCATAAGAAGCCAGCATTTTACCCCTATGCTGATGCTTGTTCAACTACAGAAATTCATAGGCTCTTCCCAGTGGAGGGGAAAGAATTCTTGGGAAACATACGTGGACCTACAGGCTGCATATATTGATATTTCCTGACCAGAGAAGCCTGGAGATGAGAAGATGGGCAGAGCTCCACATTCAGGCAGCAAGGCTGGGAGCAAGAACATCAGGGCTGGCTTCTCACCCAGCTTCAGGGTGGTCAAAGGTGCCTCACAGATGTTCACCCAAGGAAGGGTGAGGGTGCCTCAGGGATAAGGCACCATGTGTTGAGTTGCTGGGAAAGTTCTGTCAAGCAGGTAGGTGAGGGGCATGGAAGAGTCCAAAATAGGTGCCCGAGAGAATGCTTCGCCCACTGTGAGAATTGTACACTGTGGAGATTTCTCTGAGGAGCCCACAAAAACGCTCCACAAGAAAGCCAGCATCTGGATGCTTGCGACTGCAGGGCACCACTGGTGAAGGGAGAAAGACACGCTTCCTTATGTGATTAAATAACTCTGACCTCTTGCTTTTCTCAGTCTCTTTTCACCAGCCCATAGCCTAGAGCTAGAAGCAAGAGAATGAGAAGAGGGATCCGAGAGAAATAAAAGACAGACCATGCTCCTTCATCCCTTTCCTGCTACAGGACCCCTTAACTCAAATTTTAACTCAGACTGGGTAGACGTGAAGCTTCCATCTGAACTGCACATTGAATGTATCATCTTATTCAATCCATTGGATAAGCCTGCAACGCAGAGCTTATCTTACGGTGGATGCAGAGTTGCTAAAGGTTCTCAGTCAAGGAGATGTGTATTCAAGTTGTCATTGGAGGAGATAACAGCAGTAAAATTCTACTGTTCTTCCACAGCCCAGTCATCACTTTCTCAGGTAAGCCTCCTCTTCCCTCACCTCAGTCAATTCTCCTGTTTCTAACATTTACCCACACAGCAGTATCTGTCTCTCTTTCGGAGAGGCAAGGGCTGGTTTTGCACTTATTATCGACATTCTTTGATAAATGCGCTCTCCCACACGTGTACGGATGGTTAATGAGGATGGAAATTGCCTGCATCTTTTCTTTTGTGCTATTTTAATTTTAGGGCCTAACATTCCTTCCATAAAAATACTTAATAAATAAAAAGAAAAAAAAAGCCTTGTTTTATTGTACTTTGTCTATTGCCTGCTTCACAGATATTGAACTTTTTACAAATTGTAGGCCTGTGAAAATCTTGCATCTTCAGATGCTAATTAGCCATTTTTAACAATAAAATGTTTTAAAATTAAAGTATGGAATTTTAAAGGCATAATTATATTGCACACTCAATAGGCTACACGAATGCATACATGCATGCTAATCACTTCAGTCATGTCTGACTCTTTCTGACCCTATATACTGTAACCCAACAGGCTCCTCTGTCCTTAGGATTCTCCAGGCAAGAATACAGGAGTGGGTTGCTATACCCTTCTCCAGGGGATCTTTTGTATGCACAGGCAGACCAAAAGTTCATGTGGCTGGCTTTATTTAAATATTTGCTTTGTTGCAGTGGTCTGTAATGTAACCTGCAGTATCTCCAGGTCTGCCTGTACATATTTGCTATGACTAAGCTGTAAATTCTCTGAAAGTAGGAACTATGCACTATTAGTATTTATGTTACTAAATTTATCTAGAAGATTATTGCACAACTCTTTGTTGAAATTAGATGAATTTTATTAATAAGTTACCTTTAGTGATTTTGAAATCTAAGGTATCTGATAATCCCTACAGGACGTTCCCCTGTCTATTCTGTTCTGTTGATCTCAGTCACGTTGTCTTATCTCCTCACAGTTTTGTTATATCTTTGACTCCATGTGTGACTTTGATTTGAAAAACTACTTGCAAAAAAAATTTGAGGTATGAAACAATGTATTCCTTCAGGAAATTTTTTATTTGCTCTACAGGTACCTGGAGGCATTAATATTAAAGGATCATTTTACTGTAATTTCAGAATTAGATTTTCTGAGTGATATAGATGTTTTTGTTGCCAAACAAAAGATCATGTTCCTGACTTGCGGTGAATCCAAATAAACTGAACTATTGGACTGTAGAGGAGAGAACAGTTTCTTGAAACTCCAAGCAAGGAGATCAGGTAGTTCATGCTGTGTTCAAAACCCTGAACTCCCTGGTGGTTTTGGAGGAGGAGTTTTTATAGGCAAAATTTGGGATAAGTGCTGTAGGGTGTGTGGCTTTCTTCTGACTGGTTTTGTTCAGTCACTAAGTCGTATCCAACTCCATGGACTTCAGGACCAGGCTTCCCTGTCCTTCATTATCTCCCAGAGTTTGCTCCAACTCATGTCCATTGAGTCGGTGATGCCATCTAACCATCTCATTCTCTGTTACCAGCTTCCCCTCCTTCCCAGCATTAGGGTCTTTTCCAGTGAGTCAGCTCTTTGCACCAGGTGGTCAAAGTATTGGAGCTTCAGCTTTAGCGTCAGTCCTTTCAATGAATATTCAGGGTTGATTTCCTTTAGGATTGACTAGTTTGATCTCTTTGCTGTCTGAGGGACTCTCAAGAGTCTCCAATACCACAGTTCAAAAGCATCTGTTTCTCGGTACTCAGCCTTCTTTATGGTCCAACTCTCATATTCACACATGACTGCTGGAAAAACCATAGATTTGACTATACAGACCTTAGTTGGCAAAGTGAAGTCTCTGCTATTTAATATGCTGTCTAGTTTTGTCATAGCTCTGTGGACATTTGAGGCAGTGAAGATTTTGTTTAGTCTTCAGCCATCTGTCCAGGATCAGCAGATGTTCCCAGGGCAGAACCAGCCATTGGGGGTCTCTTTCTCTTGCCACTGATGGCCTGATATTCCTCGCTCTGTTATCTCTCTAAACATTTAAGCAGCTCTTTTTTTTGTTTTTTTTAAATCTCGTGTCCATCTTTCCTAGCTGTTCTCAGTGACAGTCCTCAGAGCTGATCCAAGTTGCTTAGTCTATCATTGAGTGAGAGAGAGAGAGTGAAGTCGCTTAGTTGTGTCCGACTCTTTGCGACCCCGTGGACTGTAGCCCACCAGGCTCCTCCGTCCATGGGATTCTCCAGGCAAGAACACTGGAGTGGGTTGCCATTTCCTTCTCCAGGGATCATCCCAACCCAGGGATCGAACCTGGGTCTCCCGCATTGGAGGCAGATGCTTTAACCTCTGAGCCACCAGATTTTGAAAACCATGATGTTGAACTGATAATGCATTTTGCAACTTTAAAAGGGTGACCACTGGCTTTGACAGATTTTCAATTAGCCATAGTAGGAATCTTGGATTCTTGCCTGACTACTGGGTAACATTTTGAAAGCTACCAGGAAATGTTAATAAAATATCAGATTTCAGAGTTCAGCCAAGTGCTTCCTGAACTTCAGAATTAAATTGAATAGATTTAGCTTCAGAATAGATTTAAATTTCTATGCAAGTCAGTCTTAATTCCCTATGAATCTATTTTCATCTTGGTTATGATAAAATGTAAGAATTAACACTGTGGTAATTTACATAGTTTCCACATTGACTCCACTTATTGAAACAGTTGGATATGTGAAAAGGCAAAAAGAAATGGAAGAGTGATGGCCAGACTCTGTGGACAAAGCTTCTTTCTGTGGTGACTTTAAGATTATTTATCCATTAATTCATCCAGCATTTATTAGAACTCCAAATTGTGTCGGGTATGATAAAGGATGCTGGAAATGGGGAGAAAAATTGAAAAAGAAAGCCATGGTTCCTGTCCTCTCAGCAACCGCTTAATGTACAATTACTCTAAGAATATTCCAAAACTTTCTGACATTCATTTAAGAATGTTTTATTTGTTCTACTGCCGAAACACATTTGGAGTGGGTCCCAAAATTAGCACTTCATGGCAGCAAGAGATGACCATTTGCTGAGAGCAGTGACTGGGGTGTCCTGGTCCTTGCACAGGCTGGAAAAGAATTTCCAGACACGAGGCAAAATGAAAGGAGAAGGAAGTTTATTACAGTGCGAGATGTTATTAGAACAGTGGGCCAAGCTCAAGGGAGAACTGACATTGAACAGGGGTCCTTAGTCCATTTTTATACCCAGGGTACAAGGAGTGGGATAGGGGTCTTTGTGGGTCATTTGCTGATTGGATGGGGCCAATACCGCATCCAAGAGTAAGACCAATACCTTCTCCCTATGGGGTAGGAGGGGAGACAGGTTATACTGCTCAGGAGGACCTGAAATCTATTAATAGCTATAACAGGAGAGGGAAGGACGGTAAGGATCTTTTTTTTTTTTTTTTTCTGTTCCTGCATTCCAAGGCCCTCCTTGTTTTTTTTTTTCTCTGTTCTTTCCTCCTTGGGACATCACGGGGGAAGGAAATGAGAAAGAGTTGGCATAATGGGAGGAGAGTTTGCTGCTGTGTTGTTTGGTTGATGAGCAAGGAACTTGGTCTGCAGGGTCATCCCAAGCCCTAGCTTCCACTCCACTGTTTTCCCTTTGTATTGAAGGACTATTCCCTGGATGAGAATCCCTTTCTCCTACTTCATTCTCCTCTTGTAACAGGGAAGAACAAAATCTGACTCTCTGTTTTATCTGTTTCTTTAACCTTTGCTTTTTGTTGTTTTTGTTACTATAATCACTAAAAAGATATTCTCTATAGCTGTAAGTATACATAATGTCCTGCCTTGGGGAACCCTGTCCCCCTGCCTGAATGTTAAACTAAAGTGCCTTTGTTCAGCTCACAGGGAAATACCCTTACCCTGCCCACTCCCCCAGGTTAGTCAAACCAGGAGATATTCTGCAAGACTTCTTGCCTTTTTACTTTATTTCCTCTCCTCCTCCACTTCTCTGTTCTATAAAAACTGGCATCCAGACCCTGATAAGTTGGTATTCTAGGTCTCTAGTCCACCATCTTCTCAGATGCTTGTCTTTCAGAATAAAGTCCCTATTCCTTGCTCAACACCTTGTCTCCCAACCATTGGTCTGTCATTTGGCAAGCAGACTTAGCTTGGACTTGGTAACACTCTCATTGGGACCAAAGCAAAACATCACAGTGAGACTTATGCTCAGATGGACGCATCTGTAATGAGATCTGGATGAGACAGAGCACTGTTCCTGACATTTTAATAGATCAGAAGCTTTCATGAAAAGCCAGAAAGAACAGAAATTGTTCAAACTCTCTAACTTTGCTTACACCTTATATTTTTTCGAGGGATTCCTGGAAAGAAAGCAACTGTTAGGCCAAGCATATTTACTAAGTTTGAACGAGAATTAGCAAGTTAAACAGACTAGCCAAGTTCTACGGAAATTAAACAGGCTCCTCGTATTAGTTCTTCTTGTGTCTTAAAACCAGGGATAAGGCCTGGAAGTCACAATGTCTCTTGCCTTTCTCTCTACTGTAAATAATTCAACCAAAATGACACATCTTGGTGAAGTTCAAACGTTTATGAATAAGCTAATTGAACAAACATGCCTTGAGCTTGGATGTGGAAACTGCTGCTGCTGCTGCTGTTGCTTCAGTAGTGTCCGACTCTGTGAGACCCCATAGACGACATCCCACCAGGCTCCCCCGTCCCTGGGATTCTCCAGGCAGGAACACTGGAGTGGGTTGCCATTTCCTTCTCCAATACATGAAAGGGAAAAGTGAAAGTGAAGTCGCTTAGTCGTGTCCGACACTTAGCGACCCCATGGACTGAAGCCTACCAGGCTTCTCTATCCATGGGATTTTCCAGGCAAGAGTACTGGAGTGTGGTGCCATTGCCTTAGACAAACATAAACGTTGTGATTTGACAGAGGCAATCTTTCCTGTTGGCTCAGCGGATAAAGAATCTGCTGGCAGTGTGGGAGACGCAAGTTCTATCCCTGGGTCAGGAAGATCCCCTGGAGAAGGAAATGGCAGCCCACTCCAGGATTCTTGCCTGAAAAATCCCATGGACAGAGAGGTCTGGCAGGCTATAGTCCATGGGGTTGCAAAGTGTCAGACAAGACTGAAAGACTAAGCAGCAGCAACAGCAGAAAATAGAAAGTGGGAGGATTACAAATGTGAAAGATTTGAGAATTAAAAGGCTAAAATATGAAGTAAATGCAACTGCCTTAACACCGCTGTAGTCCCAAGGAAGCTAATCTTATATTGTCTATTTTAATTGCAAAATTGTACTGTTTTGCTGTTGGTTAGCTATTATATTAGGTAGCTGATTAATTAATTAAGTAATTGAAGTGAGCTTGGTTGTCCAATTAAATTTTAATTAATACAATAATTGGAAGCAGTCAAAAAAACCCACTGCTTAGCAGCAGCCCTTTGGGACCTGCTTTTCAACAGATCAAAATGATTTATAATTAGATGTCAATTATTTACACTGCTGAAGAGCCTGAGGACATCCTGAAAAGTTTATTCTGAAGAGGCATAAACTCTTTTTCACCTGCAACCTCATTTATATTTATTATTAATTTTCTTAGAAAAATACATCCACAGAGAACAAACTAGATCTTTGCTTATTTTAAAAAATTCTAAACTCATGGCAAGGGAATTAATAGAATGTTTCTATTTTGGCCTTCCCTCATAGCTCAGTTGGTAAATAATTTGCTGGCAATGCAGGAGACCCTGGTTCGATTCCTGGGTCAGGAAGATCATGTGGAGAAGGAAATGGCAACCCACTCCAGTATTCTCTCCTGGAGAAGCCCATGGACAGAGGAGCCTGGTGGGCTACATTCCACGGGTCACAAAGAGTTAGACATGACAGTGACTGAGCATGCAGGAATGTGTCATCAACTAGATTGGCTGATTTGTTCCTTCCCTTCCCCCCCCCCCCCTTTTTTGGTCTTTCCTTCCCTCCTTCCTTCTGCTATGATCAGGCCACCCAAGATGGCTGTTCTCTTGCTCTCTGTTCGTCCCCTGTTCAAGCAGCCCCTGCCTCACTTACACCCAATTCACAGGACTGAACTTCCTCCTGCCTTCTTGCCCTCTGCACATTAGTGACTTTTCTAACTTTCAGATCGGAATGTCTTCACTGTGATAGTTTTACAAAGAGGTAGTAAGGTACATGCTCCTCTACTGGTTTTGCTGGTAAACACTGAGACAACCAGACATCAGTTTCCCTTGTAACTGATAACCTCCTTCTTCCCCTGATAGATGGCTGCCATGTCTTGCCTGCCCTCTGCCATCCATGATGGGGTGTTTCTCCAGGATTCTTTTTCTTCAAATATACTACTGATGTATCTGTCACTGTTTCTGAGCTCTTTCTTCTTTCCTGCCTTCTTCTCTTTCTTGCTGCTTCCATCCCTTCATCTTTTCCTTCCTCACTTCTACTTCGTTAGAAGGTTCTGAGCCTTTCTGTTTGTCTGTGTGTGGGGATACACTGATTGTTTGTTGAATGTACCTTTCATCAAAGATATTTTATACTCTTGAACTTTCATGAGTGTTAAGGAGAACTTGCATGAACATTTTCTCCTTTAATCCTCACAATTTAATGATACTTAGAGATAACATTTTTTTCCATTTTACTGATGAGAAACTAAGTCTCAGAAAAGCAAAGTATCCAAGTCAAGGTCAACTGTTACTAAGTAATTGAATTTCTACTGTTACAACATGCTCACCAATATTCACCAACTTTACATGCCATAAAATTACAGAGTAAAATGTCTGTTCGATGTTTCATGATTATCCTACCTGAGCAGATGGCAGAGTCTGGCCTGCAAATATTCTTTCCCTCTCAGTTCACTGTTCTCTTCTCTATCTTCAGTGGCTAAGAGAATACCAGCATCTCTCCATATTGGATGAACTGAAAGACTCCACCAATTACAATCTCAAACAGAGAATCCTCTGAAACCCAATCAGAAAAACTCAGAATATTTTAAATGGTCTTCCAACTCTCTAATTTTCCCTGCAAAATGAGAACAGTTTTGTTCTAATGTAGATTTTCAACCCATAGGTCAAACGTTTTTATGTCTCCTATAAGATAAGATGCAGGTCCTTATCTAATGCTTCTTCTATGAAAATAGACAAAAGGATCACACAATCTAAAGGTAATTTAGACTTGTGATTTTGTTAATGCATCCATGTTGAACCACTTCACCTTGCCCATTATAATTTCACATTTTTACTTGTATAAATGCCCAAACATAAGCATTTTTTCATTTTAAAAAGCAATTTCTAAAATTTAAAGTGTTTTTTAAAATCTAAATCTAAGCTATTTAAAAAATCTAAGCTATTTTTTAAACAAGCACATGATCTCTATTCCTCTTCCTCTGACAACGTTAAAACTTCCTAACTTGATAGACTTGTGAATTTAAAAAATAATCAGTGGGACAGCATGTCCTCTATTAACCTAGGACCAGAATGGTACATCCATTAAAAACAAAACCCCCCAAACTTGATAATAACATTCCATGGAAAGAGTTCTGAAGAGTCAAATATGGTCACTGTTGAAAGAGCTGATAGAGAAAATGGAGATATGATTTTTAAAATAGATTAAAATACACATACATGTACATATTAATGAAAATATAGATAACTTTGCATATATACATAAACATATATATGTATATACATATATATATAATATACACATTAACATCAGTTCAGTTCAGTTGTTCAGTCAAGTTCAACTCTTTGTGATCCCACAGACTGCACCACGCCAGGCTTCCCTGTCTTTCACCAACTTCCAGAGCTTGCTCAAACTCATGTCCATCAATCTGGTGATGCCATCCAACCATCTCATCCTCTGTTGTCCCCTTCTCCTCTTGCCTTCAACCTTTCCCAGCATCAGGGTCTTTTCCAATGAGTCAGTCCTTTGCATCAGGTGGCCAAAGTATTGGAGATTTAGCTTCAGCATCAGTACTTCCAATGAACACCCAGGACTGATTTCCTTCACAATTGACTGGTTTGATCTCCTTGTAGTCCAAGGGACTCTCAAGAGTCTTCTCCAACACCACAGTTCAAAAGCATCAATTCTTTGGTGCTCAGCATTGTTTATAGTCCAACTCTTACATCCATACATAACTACTGGAAAAGCCATAGCTTTGATTAGACAGACTTTTGTCAACAAAGCAATGTCTCTGCTTTTTAATATGCAGTTTAGGTTAGTCATAGCTTTTCTTCCAAGGGGGCAAGCGTCTTTATATTTCATGGCTGCAGTCACCATCTGCAGTGATTTTGGAGCCCCCCAAAATAAAGTCTCTCATTGTTTCCTCATCTATTTGCCATAAAATGATGGGAGTGGATGCCATGATCTTCATTTTTTGAATGTTGAATTTTGGGCTTCTCTGTGGCTCAGCTGGCAAAAAATCTGCCTGCAACGCAGGAGACCTGGGTTCTATCCCTGTGTTGGAAAGATCCCCTGGAAAAGGGAAAGGCTACCCACTCCAGTATTCTGACCTGAAGAATTCCATGGACTGTATAGTCCATGAGGTCGCAAAGAGTCGGATACAACTGAGCAACTTTCACTTCACTACACATTAACATAACACACATAAATATGCCAAGAATACTCTAAGATTCCATCATTTCCCATTAGGTAGGGGGAATATGTTGGCTGATTTACTTGGTAATAGATTAGAGTAGGGCTTCTCCTGTGGCTGAGACACATGACTGAGTGACTGAACTGAACTGAGATTAAAATCAGATGGAATGTTTTGAATTAGGTTCCTACCTATTGCTTTATTATTATACTTATATTTAATTCTCATTTCTACAATTGGCTAAAACCATAGTAGAAGAAATGGGCTTGGGAACTGGCAGGTGTCACAGAACCCCGAAACTGCATGGACACGCAGTGGACACAGGCGACTGCATATATTACAATTGTTGTTCAGTTGCTCAGTCATGTCTGACTCTTTGCGACCCCATGGACTTCAGCTTGCCAGGCTTTTCTGTCCTTCACCATCTCCTGGAGATTGCTCAAACTCACATCCATTAAGTCGGTGATGTCATCCAGCCATCTCGTCCTGTGTTGTCCCCTTTTCCTCCCGCCTTCAGTCTTTCCCAGCATCAGGGTTTTATTCTAATGAGTCAGCTCTTCATATCAGATGACCAAAGTACATTCTTATTAAAACCTTAGAAGATTGTGGCTGCAGAAGAAGGTCGTCAACAGGACATGACCACCAATTGCCTGAAGAGCTAGACCTAGCTGGGCAATCAGGGGCTCCTCACCTCAACGCCTGGTGTTAGAGGATATGTTCTGCCCACTGTTCCCACAGTGGGAGCTATTTTCAAGGATGCAGAATCTAGACAGTAACACCTTGTTGAAACTATCTCAATGGTGTATGTAACTGAATCCCATCAAGACCTCCATATAAACCTTTAAAATTCTGGCAGTTACCTGGGTGGAAATCTATTCATCTCTTGGCTGCCCAGGACCAGTCTCATATGTAAGCTACCTTGCTTATCAAACCTGCCAACTCCCAATCTGGAATGGTCTGTCTCTTTCTTGGGACTCTTTGCATGCCATGTATGAGGACCAGTTTCAGATTTTATCTGGGAAGGTTCTGACGTTTTGAATCCACAATGGCTTGGGGGTGTGTTATCTCCTTAAAGGTTGTTGAACAAAACAACCCACAACATAAAAACTGAGTCAAATTTATTCAGTGATTACTGACTACTATAGCCTAGGAGACCACCTTTTACAAAGCTCTGAAAAACTTCAGAAGAGGTAAGGGGGTTGGTCAATATATATGTGATTTTGGCAAAAAGGTTACATGCAACCAAGCTCACATCTCAGAAGGTTGCTGCTAGTCATGAGGAACAGGAATCTTAGTTAATGGTTTTACTGTTTTTTTCAGTATGGGAAGATGCAAGAAACCAGGTTCATAAAAAAATTTCCTCTGAAAATATCTATCTGAAGGCTGGTTCTGGCAGTTTTTCCAGAGTACAGAGTGCCTCATTTCTGATCTTTACCCTGATCTCTATCCTTCCCCCATTCCACCTTCCTCTAAATACTCAGAAGATGGAAGTTAAAGTAGGGAAAGGCTTCCCCAGGTGGCACTAGCAGTAAAGAACCCTCCTGTCAATGCCAGAGACACAAGTTCCATCTCTGGGTTGGGAAGATCCCCTGGAGGAGGAAATGGCAACCCACTCCATTATTCTTGCCTGGAGAATGTCATGGGCAGAGGAGCCTGGTGAGCTACAGTCCTTGGGGTCAAAAAAAGTCAGACACGACTAGGGCAACTGAGCACACACACACTTTCTTGTTTACAATAATTTAAAAATATAATTATTATAAATTAATTTCATTGGCTCTTTTACCCACTTGTAGATTCAACTCTTGCAATATTCACCCTCAAGTAGCTCTAAGAAACTCCAAGGACTGTTGTTTGTGTTCTCACGGACAGTTAATCCCCCTTGGGACTCTGCTATTTCTCCATTAGGTTCCAAAGATCCCTCTGGGCACAATAATCTTCTAGTAAACTCTTCCATTGCTCCCCCAGGCATCATTGCCAGTGCACTCTGGACCACAGTAGATAAAAGCGCAGGGGCTGGAACGCCTCTTCCCTTGTGTTAGAATTTGTCAGAGGGGTCCCCAAGCAGCGCTGCCTGTACACCAACACTTCCAGAATTTTTATGTAAAACTGCTCTTTCGGTTTTTAGTTATCATTTTCTCTCTCTCTAGACATGCATCCAGGCTGGAGATGTATTTGAGTGACAGCCACTATGTACTCAAAATTCTCGTTCTCTTTCAAAGACAAAGGCTTTATTGAGATGTGTCATGCCTGCTTCCTTTTTCCCTTTTTATGAATATGTTTCCAGGAGGCTTCTCAGACCCTGTGAAGAGACTTCCATCAGCGCCATGCCCAAGTATTCTAGACTTATCAGAATGTCAGCACTAGACATAGATTGGACTAAAGATGAAACCCTTGCTATAGAAATAAGAACACATTGATGGACCAGTAGAACTGAAAAGCCAGTCGGTGCTCTGATGCTTAGGTTAAAAAAAAAAATTAATGACAATTTGAGAAGAGAGCAACTCATTGCCTATTAGTCATATGCCTTTGGGGAAAAGAGTCTGAGGGAAAAGTACATAATTGTGAGCTAGCTTGCAGTTCCAAATCGACTCCCTCCTAAAGTGAGGAAGATAATTCTGGATATAGAGGCCTGGTTTTGTCACTTAATTGAGTATAAAATCTCTTTTATCTTTAATTTTCTCATCTGTACAATGGAAGATCCTAATTAAATTGGAGAAAACCATGGACTTAGATGCTACACTTCTCCTCTTTGGGCAAAATTGCATATATAATAATTTTTCAGTCCCTTTTTCCAATTAGTGAAAACATGTGTATTTTAAAATATTTTTACTGTCAGAATGAAAACAATATTTGTATAATACTCTCTGTAACATGTGAACATCAAGGTCAGGTTGGTTTAACATTTATATTTATATCACTTTTACAAAGTCAAGATAAGACAGCCTGAGCCTGAATATAGTTTCTTTTTGACAGAAGGCCTCTGTGCCCAATTGCAGCTTTCTTCTGCCTGTTCTTCAGAATGACCTGTTGAAGATTGCTCAGGGGCCAGGTCTGAATGAAACGGGGGCAGGGGGCGGGGGGAGAGGAGAGTATCCCATTGATGCTAGTGTATCTCACTGAATTCTCTGTCTTCTCTTGAGGTCTTTAATGGTACTCTAGGACATTGGAGGAGACAACAGAGAGATCATTTGCATTTTCTGAACACCATGAGAAATTTTGCCTTTAAGCACTAAATTTCTCAGTCTGATTAAGAAGAACTAGGAATTAAAATAAAGTTCATGGCTCTTCCCTTTGAGCTTACTGAATTCTTTCCCTAAACCCCAAAGTTTACCCCTATTACTGAGTTGCTGGGTGGATTGACTTTGTACACTCTAAAGCACTATATGAATATTTTTAGGGTAGTCAACATGTAAGATAGAATATCAGAGCTGATTTATTAAGCAGCCATGTATTGCCAAGATTTAGAGCCAAAGTCCCAGTGAAGATTGATGTTATGTGCCAGAAATGCAATATCTACTACAATAGCCTGGAGCTAAAAATTCGAATTTCAACAATAGAATCAATTCTCCATTCTTAACAGGTCCCCTTAATTAAACCTGAAATGATACAAGAGTCTTTGGGGACTATTTCTCAGCTGCCATGTCCTGCTCTGCACTGACGAAATGATTGCTGCCATTGAGGCCAAAGATGAGTAAAGTCACCAAGGCAGGATGTCCTCCTCTGTGGTAGCTCCACTTAGGATGTTTGCTCTTCTGGTCAGTGGAACTGCTGGGTTTGCACTGTGCTCCATCAAGAATTACAAATGGGAAATCCACCCTTCATGGTCCTACAAACCACACTCATCATAGGCTACAGAGAAGGGCTGCCTTTTGCTCTCACAGTCTCTACTGTATTTCACTAAGAAACAGCTACCAGTCAGATAGAGAAGTTCCACCGTATATTAATGAAATAGCGCTTCAAGGTGCCTTTGGATTTTTGACATGTTCTCCTTTCCTTTGCCCTTAGGAGGGGGTTGGAAACTTTATGCCCAACCCCAAGTGGCTCTTCCCTTTTGTCACTAGCTTTTCCTTTGTCTAAACTACGAACCTCAGTCTTCTATTCCCTTGGGTTAACAATTTTCCCCAAGGACTTTACTCTCAGTTCCCAAAGCAAGTAAACTGATGTTATACCTATTTTCATTAGTCTCCCAGAAGTATTTAGTCAAGTCTGGATTCCAGAGCGAAATGAAAAGACTTACACTGCCAAATTGGGCCTAACTGCTCTAAGAATAATATCCTGCTGCTACTGCTGCTAAGTCGCTTCAGTCGTGTCCGACTCTGTGCGACCCCATAGACGGCAGCCCATCAGGCTCCGCCATCCTGGGATTCTCCAGGCAAGAACACTGGAGTGGGCTGCCAATTCCTTCTCCAATATCCTAGCCACAGAGTATTTAGACTCACGTGTAGATTCTACACTTTAGGACAGTTTTAGTATGCAACTAGTTGTCTGAGTCGTGTTTCTCTTTGCTTAGAAATGGAATGGGGTACAATCTGTAACTCAGTCGGTTATAAACTTAATTTTCACTGAAACTTTGGTATTTCACCCCACAAGTAATGTTCCTTGAAGGAAAGATGTCATATCTGGAAAAGTGTCTCATCTGCACAACTTTGCTCACTTATTCAAAGACTGTTCTTTAGTATCTACTATGTGCGTGTCCATCAATGTTCTAGCTGCTGGGTAGAGCAGTGAATAAGATGACAAAACTCTGGCCTTTACATTTTTCAGTTGCTGAATAGTGTCCAACTCTTTGTTACTGTAGGGACTGTAGCACTCTAGGCTTCTCTGTCCTTCACTATCTCCCAGAGTTTGCTCAAATTCATGTCCATTGAGTCAGTGATGCCATCCAACCATCTCATTCTCTGTTGCCCCCTTCTCCTCCTGCCCTCAATCTTTCCCAGCATCAGGGTCTTTTCCAATGAGTCGGCTCTTCGCATCAGGTGGCCAAATTATTGGAGCTTCAGCATCAGTCCCACCAATGAATATTCAGGGTTGATCTGCTGAACAAATAAATATGATAAATCTGGATTGTGATATATGCTGTATAGGAAATTGTTTTAGTCATCTTAAGCTGTCATAACAAAATACCATGGACTGGATGACTTAAGAGGAATTTATTTCTTCTTGATTCTGGAGGCAGAAGATCTGAGATCAGAGTGCTAGCATGGTCAGTTTCACATGAGAGCTCTCTTCCTGGCTTGCAGATGGCTACTTTTTGGCTATGGCCTCACATGGTGGGGAGGGGCTTCCCAGGCAACTCAGTGGTAAAGAATCTGCCTGTCAATGCAGGAAGCACAGGTTCAATTTGTGGGTCAGGAAGATCTCCAGAGTAAGAAATGGCAATACACTCCAGTATTCTTGTCTGGGAAATCCTATAGATAGAGGAGCCTGGCCTGGCAGGCTACAGTCCATGAGGTCACAAAAAAGTCAGACATGACTTAGCAACACAAACAACAAATAGAAACACGTGGTGGGAAAAGAGAGAGAGCAAATTCTCTGGTGGCTTTTTTTTAATAAGGGCACTAAACCAATCATGAGGGCACCACTCTCGTAATCTTATTTAAATCTAATTGCCTTTCACAGGCCTGTGTCCAAATCCATCCATCACACTCGGAACTAGGGCTTCAGCATATGAATTTTGGAGAGGTGCAATTCAGTCCATAGCATAGCTGAGAAAGTGACAAGCCTGTGAGATGTTCAAATATAAATTATTCCAGACATAGGAACAGCAAATACAAAAGCCCTGAATATCTAAAGAATATAGAAGGTGAACATGACTAGAGTTAAAGGAGAAAGTGATGTTATCAGCTTGGAGTAAGATGGTAGCTCTGGAGAGAGAAGGAAGTGTTAATAGATGAAGCAGAATTACAAAAGTATCAGGGTTAATGGATTAGAGGTGGAATATAAGAAAGAGGAAGAATCAAGGTGACTACTGAGCACTTGGATGCACCATTAACTCTAAAGGGAATTGGGAACTTATGACCCAGGAGAGCAAAAGCCACTCTTTATAAGCTCAGAAAATTGGCAAACAGTTAACCCAAATGATCCCACAAAAATCCCTATATAGCTACGGGTTGATCATTCTGAAATATAATAAAGGTATCTTCAAAATAAGGCTTTTTCCCAAAATAAGTCTCTGAACTTCAAGTCTAGTAAAATGAAAACCAAAAGACGGAACTGATCAAAATTAAGTTATGGATCATGAACTCATATATACATTTTGACTTGCCTTCCCTCAATTTATTTAAATTATATATATGCTCTTGAGAAACAAATTATTTCTGTATTAAAATAAATCATGAACAACTATCTTAGCAGTGAATCACCCACCTGCAATGCAGAAGACCATCTACAATGCAGGAGACTTGAGTTTGATCCTTGGGTCTGGAAGATCCACTGGAGAAGAGAAGGGCTACCCAGTCCAGTATTCTTGCCTGGAGAATTCCATGGGCAAAGGAGCCTAGTGGGCTACAGTACACGGGATCGCAAGACTCAGACACGACTTAGCAACTAAACCACCATCACCATGAATAACCATAATAACTAACACTTATAAATGCTTACTTTGTTCTCCTTTTTAGAGACTTTGAGCATGAATGTGATTATGCTAAGCAGCTTCCGTCATGTCCGACTCTGTGACCCTATGGACTGTAGCCTGCCAGGCTCCTCTGTCCATGGGATTCTCTAGGCAAGAATGCTGGAGTGAGTTGCCATTCCCTTCTCCAGGGGATCTTCCTGACTGAGGGATCAAACCCACATCTCTCATGTCTCCTGCATTGGCAGGTGGGTTCTTTACCACTAACACCACCTGGGGTGTCCACGTTATAAATTTTTTTAAAAATTTATTTATTTTTTATTGGAGGCAAATTATTTTACAATATTATATTGGTTGGTTTTGCCATACATTGACATGAATTCGCCCCAGGTGTACATGAGTTCTCCCTCCTGAACCTCCCTCCCACCTCCCTCCTCCCTTTATCCTCCCTCAGGGTCATTCCCGCACGCCAGCCCCGAGCATCCTGTAACATGCATCGACCCTGAACTGATGATTCGTTTCACATATGACAACATACATGTTTCAATGCCATTCTCCCAAATCATCCCACCCTCACCATCTCCCACAGAGTCCCAAAGACTGTTCTATACATCTGTGTCTCTTTTGCTGTCTTGTATACAGGGTTATCATTTGCATCTTTCTAAATTCCATATATATGCATTAGTATATTGTATTGGTGTTTTTCTTTCTGGATTACATCGCTCTGTATAATAGGCTCCAGTTTCATCTACCTCATTAGAACTGGTTCAAATGCATTCTTTTTAATGGCTGAATAATACTCCATTGTGTATATGTACCAAAGCTTTCTTATCCATTCGTCTGCAGATGGCCATCTAGGTTGCTTCCATGTCCTGGCTATTATAAACAGTGCTGCAATGAACATTGGAGTACATGTGTCTCTTTCAATTCTGGTTTCCTCGGTGTGTATGCCCAGGAGTGCAATTGCTGGGTCATATGGCAGTTCTATTTCCAGTTTTTTGAGGAATCTCCACACTGTTCTCCATAGTGGTTGTACTAGTTTGCATTCCCACCAACAGTGTAAGAGGGTTCCCTTCTCTCCACACCCTCTCCACCATTTATTGCATGTAGACTTTTGGATAGCAGCCATTCTGACTGGTGTGAAATGGTCTCTCATTGTGGTTTTGATTTGCATCTCTCTGATGATGAGGGATGTTGAGCATTTTTTCATGTGTTTGTTAGCCATCTGTATGTCTTCTTTGGAGAAATGTCTGTTTAGTTCGTTGGCCCATTTTTTGATTGGGTCATCTATTTTTCTGGAATTGAGCTGCAGGAGCTGCTTGTATATTTTGGAGATTAATCCTTTATCAGTTGCTTCATTTGCTATTATTTTCTCCCATTCTGAAGGCTGTCTTTTCACCTTACTTATAGTTTCCTTTGCTGTGCAGAAGCTTTTGATTTTAATTAGGTCCCATTTGTTTATTTTTGCTTTTATTTCCAATATTCTGGGAGGTGGGTCTTGGAGGATCCTGCTGTGATTTATGTCGGAGAGTGTTTTGCCTACATTCTCTTCTAGGAGTTTTATAGTTTCTGCTCTTATATTTAGCTCTCTAATCCATTTTGAGTTTATTTTGGTGTATGGTGTTAGGAAGTGTTCTAGTTTCATTCTTTTACAAGTGGCTGACCAGTTTTCCCAGCACCACTTGTTAAAGAGACTGTCTTTTCTCCATTTTATATTTTTGCCTCCTTTGTCAAAGATAAGGTGTCCATAGGTGTGTGGATTTATCTCTGGGCTTTCTATTTTGTTCCATTGATCTATATTTCCATCTTTATGCAAGTACCATACTGTCTTGATGACTGTGGCTTTGTAGTAGAGCCTGAAGTCCGGCAGGTTAATTCCCCCAGTTCCATTTTTCTTCCTCAAGATTGCTTTGGCTATTCGAGGTTTTTTGAAATTCCATACAAATTGTGAGATTATTTGTTCTAGTTCTGTGAAAAATATCGTTGGTAGCTTGATAGGGATTGCATTGAATGTATAAATTACTTTGGGTAGTATACTCATTTTTACATTATTTATTCTTCCAATCCATGAACATGGTATATTTCTCCATATATTAGTGTCCTCTTTGATTAATTTCACTAGTGTTTTATAGTTTTCTACGTACAAGTCTTTTCTTTCCTTAGGTAGATATATTCCTAAGTATTTAATTATTTTCATTGCAACAGTGAATGGAATAGTTTCCTTAATTTCTCTTTCTGTTTTCTCATTATTAGTGTATAGGAATGCAAGGGATTTCTGTGTGTTGATTTTATATCCTGCAACTTTACTGTATTCATTGATTAGCTCTAGTAGTTTTCTGGTAGAGTCTTTAGGGTTTTCTGTGTAGAGGATCATGTCATCAGCAAAGAGTGAAACTTTTACTTCTTCTTTTCCAATTTGTATTCCTTTTATGTCTTTTTCTGCTCTGATTGCTGTAGCCAAAACTTCCAGAACTATGTTGAATAGTAGTGGTGAGAGTGGGCACACTTGTCTTCTTCCTGACTTTAGGGGAAATGCTTTCAGTTTTTCACCATTGAGGATAATGTTTGCTGTGGATTTGTCATATATAGCTTTTATTATGTTGAGGTATGTCCCTTCTATTCCCACTTTCTGGAGGGTTTTTTATCATAAATGGATGTTAATTGTGTCGACGGCTTTCTCTGCATCTATTGAGATAATCATATGATTTTTATTTTTCAGTTTGTTAATGTGGTGTATTATGTTGATTGATTTGAGGATATTGAAGAATCTTTGCATTCCTGGGATAAAGCCCACTTGGTCATGATGTATGATCTTCTTAATGTGTTGTTGGATTCTGATTGCTAGAATTTTGTTCAGGATTTTTGCATCTATGTTCATCAGTGATATTGGCCTGTAGTTTTCTTTTTTTGTGGGGTCCTAACCAGGTTTTGGGATTAGGGTGATGGTGGCCTCATAAAATGAGTTTGGAAGTTTCCCTTCCTTGGCAATTTTCTGGAAGAGTTTGAGTAGAATAGGTGTTAGCTCTTCTCTAAATTTTTGGTAGAATTCAGCTGTGAAGCCGTCTGGACCTGGGCTTTTGTTTGCTGGAAGATTCCTGATTACAGCCTCTAGTTCCGTGCTTGTGATGGGTCTGTTCAGATTTTCTATTTCTTCCTGGTTCAGTTTTGGAAAGTTGTACTTTTCTAGGAATTTGTCCATTTCTTCCAGGTTATTCATTTTATTGCCATATAATTGCTGATAGAATTCTCTAATAATCCTTTGTATCTCTGTGTTGTCGGTTGTGATCTCTCCATTTTCATTTCTGATTTTATTTATTTGTTTCTTCTCCCTTTGTTTCTTGATGAGTCTAGCTAGTGGTTTGTCAATTTTATTTACCTTCTCTAAGAACCAGGCTTTGGCTTTGTTGATTTTTGCTATGGTCTCTTTTGTTTCTTTTGCATTTATCTCTGCCCTAATTTTTACAATTTCTTTCCTTCTACTGACCCTGGGTTCTTCATTTCTTCCTTTTCTAGTTTCTTTAGATGTAGAGTTCGGTTATTTAGTTGACTTCTTTCTTGTTTCTTGAGGTGTGCCTGTATTGCTATGAACTTCCCCCTTAGCACTGCTTTTACAGTGTCCCAGAGGTTTTGGGTTGCTGTGTTTTCATTTTCATTCATTTCTATGCATATTTTGATTTCTCTTTTGATTTCTTCTATGATTTGTTCATTATTCAGCAGCGTGTTGTTCAGTCTCCATATGTTGGCGTTTTTAATAGTTTTTCTCCCGTAATTGAGATCTAATCTTACTGCATTGTGGTCAGAAAAGATGCTTGGAATGATTTCAATTTTTTTGAATTTACCAAGGCTAGATTTATGGCCCAGGATGTGATCTATCCTGGAAAAGGTTCCGTGTGTTCTTGAGAAAAAGGTGAAATTCATTCTTTTGGGGTGAAATATCCTATAGATATCTATTAGGTCTAACTGGTCTATTGTATCATTTAAAGTTTGTGTTTCCTTGTTAATTTTCTGTTTAGTTGATCTATCCATAGATGTAAGTGGGGTATTAACGTCTCCCACTATTATTGTGTTGTTGTTAATTTCCCCTTTCATACTTGTTAGTAATTGTCTTACATATAAATATTTATAATTGTTATATCTTCATCTTGGATTGATCCTTTGATCATTATGTAGTTTCCTTCTTTGTCTCTTTTCACAGCCTTTGTTTTAAAGTCTATTTTATCTGATATGAGTATTGCTACTCCTGCTTTCTTTTGGTCTCTATTTGCGTGGAATATCTTTTTCCAGCCCTTCACTTTCAGTCTGTATGTGTCCCTCGTTTTGAGGTGGGTCTCTTGCAGACAACATATATGGGAGTCTTGTTTTTGTATCCATTCAGCCAGCCTTTGTCTTTTGGTTGGGGCATTCAACCCATTTACGTTTAAGGTAATTATTGATAAGTACGATCCCGTAGCCATTTTCTTTATTGCTTTGGGTTCGAGTTTATACACCCTTTCTGTGTTTCCTGTCTAGAAAAGATCCTTTAGCATTTGTTGGAGAGCTGGTTTGGTGATGCTGAATTCTCTCAGGTTTTGCTTGTCTGTAAAGCTTTTGATTTCTCCTTCATATTTGAATGAGATCCTTGCTGGGTACAGTAGTCTGGGCTGTAGGTTATTTTCTTTCATCACTTTAAGTATGTCTTGCCATTCCCTCCTGGTCTGAAGAGTTTCTATTGAAAGATCAGCTGTTATCCTTATGGGAATCCCCTTGTGTGTTATTTGCTGCTTTTCCCTTGTTGCTTTTAATATTTGTTCTTTGTGTTTGATCTTTGTTAATTTGATTAATATGTGTCTTGGAATATTTCTCCTTGGGTTTATCCTGTTGGGGACTCTCTGGGTTTCTTGGACTTGGGTGATTATTTCTTTCCCTATTTTAGGGAAGTTTTCAACTATTATCTCCTCAAGTATTCTCCCATGGTCTTTCTTTTTGTCTTCTTCTTCTGGGACTCCTATGATTCGAATGTTGGAGCGTTTAACATTGTCCCAGAGGTCTCTAATATTGTCCTCATTTCTTTTAATTCGTTTTTCTTTTTACCTCTCTGTTTCATTTATTTCTACAATTCTATCTTCTAGCTCACTTATCCTGTCTTCTGCCTCTGTTATTCTACTGTCTATTCCCTCCAGAGTGTTTCTGATCTCATCTATTGCATTATTCATTGTATATTGACTCTTTTTTATTTCCTCTAAGTCCTTATTAAACCTTTCTTCCATCTTCTCAATCCTTTTCTCCAGGTTATTTATCTGTAACTCCATTTTGCTTTCAAGATTTTGAATCATTTTCACCACCAAAATTCGAAATTCTTTATCAGGTAGATTCCCTATATCTTCCTCTTTTTTTTGTGTTGGTGGGCATTTATCTTGTTCCTTTACTTGCTGGGTATTTCTCTGCCTCTTCATCCTGCTTATATTGCTTTGCTTGGGGTGGCCTTTCCCTCTTCTGGCCGTTTGTGAAGTTCTCTTTATTATGTAGTTTCCTCGCTGTGTGTGGGGTTGGACAGGTGACTTGTCAAGGTTCCCTGGTTATGGGAGCTTGTGTCGGTGTTCTGGTGGGTGGAGCTGGATTTCTTCTCTCTGGAGTGCAATGAAGTGTCCAGTGAAGACTTATGAGATGTCAGTGGGTTTGGAGTGACTTTGGGCAGGCTGTATATTGAATCTCAGGGCTAGTTTCCTGTGTTGCTGGAGAATTTGCCTGGTATGTCTTGCTCTGGAACTTGTTGACCCTTGGGTGGTGCTTGGTTTTAGTGTAGGTATGGAGACGTTTGATGAGCTCCTGTCAATTAGTGTTCCCTGTAGTCAGGAGTTCTCTGGTGTTCTCAGGATTCGGGCTTAAGCCTCTTGCTTCTGGTTTTTGGTTTTATTCTTGGAGTAGCCTCTAAACTATTCTGTCATTTCCAAGGTGGTTCCCTCTGTTTTAGCTTCTGTTTGCTGGTCTCTTCAGTGTCTAATTTCTGCTCTGATACTAGGGTGTGGGTGGACACTTTTTAAGGCTCAGTTGTTCAGTCCTGTTCTGGGAAGGGAGGAACGCTGCAGACGAATATCTCTGGTGTCTGTGGGGAGTGCTCGAAGCGTCTCAGCCACACTGGGTTTGCCCCCGCTCACAGCGCGTGTGCTGGCCCAGTCTACACTGCACAGGCTCTAGGTTGCTCTGCCGGGAACTGTCCGAGGCCAGCGCCGGGTTGTATGCACTTCCCAGGTCTGAGCGGCTCAAGTTCAGGTTTTCGGGTACTCCACAAAGGCGCAGACTTGGTTGGGCCTGCGTTTTGTGCCTTCCCTGGTCTGAGCAGCTCAGGGGACCAGGTGTTTGGCGAGCGTGGTCGCTGCGACTTGTCACCTCCCCAGTCCTTGCCACTCGGTTTTCTGGGTGTACAACTGGCGCATGTTCTCAGGGGGATATCGACTGGCCCGAGCGCAAGAAGTCCTGATTAGCAACAAGCCTGTCAGCAGTTTGCATCGGATGCCTTTTTGGGGCCGTGGTTGCCCGCTCCGGCTCTGGCTGCCCTCCCTGCCTGTCTCGGCGGGAGATGGGAGATGGGCCGACCTCAGCCGGCTCGCTCTGCTCAGCCCTTTGTTCTGTGAGCGGGGCTGGTGGAGTCTTAAGTTAGGGCTTTCCGCCTTTTTGCGGGGAAGCTATCCCAGTCTTCTTTGCTATCCCCAGTTCTCTCAGATTGTTCACGCGGCATTCAAGCCCAGTCCTCTCTCTAAGCAGTTCAGCCGGCTCCTCCCTGCCCAGCCCCCGCTTGCTAATGGCGTATGCAGGCGTCTGTGCTGCGTCTCCAGTGGGAGTTACCGTTTGGCGGGTAATCTGTGGGTTTTAAAAAAATCTTAAAAAAAAAAAAAAGAGGGTTATGTGGCCCTCTGAGATTCCAAGGCTCGCCACAGACTCGCCAGTGAGAGTGTTTTCTGGTGTTTGGAAACTTCTCTCTTTTTAAAGCCTCCCTTCCCAGGACGAAGCTCCGTCCTTACTTCTTTTGTCTCTCTTTTTATCTTTTATGTTTTTTCCTACCTCTTTTCGAAGACAATGGGCTGCTTTTCTGGGTGCTTGATGTCCTCTGCCAGCATTCAGAAGTTGTTTTGTGGACTTTACTCTGCGTTCAAATGTTCTTTTGATGAATTTGTAGGTCTCGCCGTCCTATTCCTCCGCCATCTTGTTCCTTCTCGTCCACATTATAAATTAAGTTAATAAACTAGTGCAAATCATTGATCTTTTCAACAGTTCTCATTAGGCCCACTTTACAGATGGTGAAACTGAGGCATAGTTAGCAGAAATGAACATTATAAAGTGTTACAGCTAGTAAGTGGGCAGAATCAGGATTAAGCACAGCAATCTGAAACCAGAGCTCACCTTACTCTAACTCTCATTCTTGATTAAGAAGGCTAAAGAAATTTGGGCAATTAATGGGTTAAATACACTTATTTGCAGACTAATGGTCCTTGAAAAAAATTATAAATGTAAAAATTATCTGTAAAAACACTTTTATATACTGTGTAGTCTCACATAAAGCATAATTTCCAGTTTATAACACAATAAGAATTTTTTCAGAGCAATCCAATGACTTGGTCATGAGAGAAACTGAGTCTGCTTTGTGATTTCTCTCCTGGAGTTTGAACACTGGTCATCATCATCCTTTAGAAGTTGTTTGATCCATTCAACAGACTATGACCTGTTAAATTAATTCCAATTAATAACATTTACCTGTTTGTGCAAGCTGTCAACAGATTACTATAAATATGGCAATTTGACAAATCAAAGGCAAAAAATAATTTATTTCTAGAGTGCAGAACTATTGATTGATTTCCTACCATGTGCCAGTTACCAAAGATTGGGTCCTTTCACTGTTTTAATTACACCTCAATAAACACAAGGGCTTCTCTATTGGCTCAGACAGTAAAGAATCTGCCTGCCAATTCAGAAGACACAGAAGACACAGGCTCAATCCTTGGTTTGGGAAGATCCCCTAGGAAAGGAAATGGCAACCCACTCCAGTATTCTTGGCTGTAGAATCCCATGGTAGAGCAGCCTGGTGGGCTACAGTCCATGGGATCACAAACAGTAGGACACAATTGAGTGACTAACATTCACTTTCAAACATAAGACTTGGTCTCCTGATTTTGGTATAGAGAAAGAAAATGACTGAATTTTTAATATGACAATTTTAGAACCAATAGTGGCTTTATATACAATTCGTTTTTTTCTCTGCATCATGATATTGTTTTCTTCTAATGAGTTATACATCAGTGCCCCTAGAAAATGATGCAACTTTCTTCAGTGATTTTCTGAAAGAATGTTTTCAAGGTGTCATTATTTGCAGAGAAGGAAGTACTATTAATAGTTGGTGTGCTAATCCAGCGCTGCCCTTAGTGACAGAGTAACCTGAGATGAGATTTGGGACACAGACTTTTAAATGTTTCATAAAATGGAAGCTTGCTTTGTGTTCTGAGTGGTGCTCACTAATTAGTGCTACATGTTGTCAAAACTTTTCCAGCATCTCATTTTGATAGCATAGAGGAGAGTGAAAAAGTTGGCTTGAAGCTCAACATTCAGAAAACAAAGATCATGGCATCTGGCCCCATCACTTCATGGGAAATAGATGGGGAAACAGTGGACACAGTGTCAGATTTTATTTTTGGGGGCTCCAAAATCACTCCGGATCCTGATTGCAGCCATGAAATTAAAAGATGCTTACTCCTCGGAAGGAAAGTTATGACCAACCTAGACAGCATATTAAAAAGCAGAGACATTACTTTGTCAACAAAGGTCCATCTAGTCAAGACTATGGTTTTTCCAGTGGTCATGTATGGATATGCGAGTTGGACTGTGAAGAAAGCTGATTGCCGAAGAATTGATGCTTTTGAACTGTGGTGCTGGAGAAGACACTTGAGAGTCCCTTGGACTGCAAGGAAATCCAACCAGTCCATTCTAAAGGAGATCAATCCTGGGCGTTCATTGGAAGGACTGATGCTAAAGCTGAAACTCCAATACTTTGGCCACCTCATGTGACGAGTTGACTCACTGGAAAAGACTCTGATGCTGGGAGGGATTGCGGGCAGGAGGAGAAGGAGTCGACAGAGAATGAGATGGCTGGATGGCATCACTGACTCGATGGACATGAGTTTGAGTGAACTCCAGGAGTTGGTGATGGACAGGGAGGCCTGGTGTGCTGTTATTCATGGGGTCGCAAAGAGTTGGACACGACTGAGAGACTGAACTGACTGACTGACTGAATCTTAGCCTGATTCTTACTGAACACCTACCTCTGCTAGTTTTCCTCAACAGGCTGTGTGGAGGGAGAAAAATCAACAGCCCATTTATAACCTCAGTGAGATGAACAAGTCCAGGAAGAGACTCAGTCAAATTTTGCATCCTCCTGACAGTGAAATACATGCTTTTCTTATTTAGATGCACAGTTTATAAGCCATAATTGACAGTTTTGCAGAACTTCTCAAGGTTAGATCTTATGGTTCTATAAGGCCTTACTGAGGGTGCTATGAGTACATCTATAACCACCCTTTCCTGCCAAGTTCAATTCCATAGAGCTTTCTATTCTTGAATGTGCTCAATAAATGTTAAGGCTAGCTAAGTAACTGGAAGAAAGCTATTCATCATCTGCAAAGCTGGGTGGTAGTGATTTAACAGAGAAATCTGAACAATCAAAAGGTACAAGTTTAGAGGGATTATGTTTTTTATTCTAAATATCTGCCAAATGTATTATGAATTTTAACTTACTTAATCTTGCTGATTGTTGGAGATAGGGATGGACTTCTCTTGTGGCTCAGCTGGTAAAGAATCCTCCTGCAATGTGGGAGATCTGGGTTCGATCCCAGGGTTGGGAAGATCCCCTGGAGAAGGAAAGGGCTGCCCACACCAGTATTCTGGCCTGGAGAATTCCGTGGACTGCATAGTCCATGGTTTCACAAAGAGTCAGACATGACTGAACGTCTTTCACTTCACTTCACTTCAGAGATAGGAATAATGGAGGGTTGATTTAATCAGAGCTGGAAGTCATTTTTTGTACTTGATCGTAATTGATTCATCCTGGTAAGTATATGGCTACTGTTACTCTTAAACTTAAGGCAGAATATACTAGTGGAAACTTACAATGGAGCAAAAGCTGCACTTTTTATACTGCTTATCATGAAAGATGCAACTCTGTTAAGTCATGACTCCTATACAGAAATAGGAATAGTCCTGGAATGTTATTTAAATGAACACTGTTGGAAGTAAACAGATTTGAGGGGAACCAGACTTTAGTTCATTGTGTCACTACTTACCTTTCCAAGAAGAAAGTCACCTATGTTCTTTTTCTGTCTTTTTCTCACCGACCTTTCCAGAGCTGTATCACTTTAACCATATATCCACCTATTCCTGCTAAACTCCCTTTTTCCAGGTGTAATGACATAAATTTCCACTAACAATCATTTACAGAATGGTTTACATCTCAAAAAGAATATCCATTTCATTTCTTAGTACAGTTCTTTCAAGTAAGATCCATTTAATTCCAGATGTTCATGTGATGAAACTGAGGCTCGGGACCATTGAGCACGATTTTCCATGGCCATGTGCCAATAACCAACAGAGTAGGGAAGGCTACATGGGTGCCACAATTATGCTGCTCTGAATATTTCTGCACATGTTTATATCTGAATTGTCTGAGTAGTTTTTACAAATGGTGATTTCTGGGCTCCATCCCAGAATTACTGAATCAGAATCTCTTGCAATACAGCCTATAAATCTCATTTGAAGTAAGTACTACAAGTAATTCTGATGCACACTCAGTTTAAGAATCCCTCTATCATACTTTAGTACCATTGAGTAAATCATGTACATAAGATTTTGGTTTTATTTTTGTTTGTTTGCTTTAACACAGCTCATCGTCAGAACAAACCTGGTTGTTGTACAGAACAGGTATTAACTTTCTGCTTCTCCCTTTCCCCCAGTGTTTTTTAAGATAGATAAACTGAGACATGTGGAAAATGATTTTTCCAAAGTCACATAGCTTGTCCCAGATTTAAAAGCATTCATGCACTTTAAAGTGCCATTACCAGAAATCATTTGAGTAAGACTGCCTTTTACTGTGAGCTTATACTCTGTTTGCTATGGAGGAAAAGATTGTTTCAGTAATGCTCATTTCTGTGGTGTAGTCTGTGACTATGCAGACTTTGAAGATGGAGTGTAGATTTCTAAATTAGGAGTAATGAGCAAATCTTGACAGAGAATGCAATACTGCTCTTTGAGAGTGACTTTCTATACTAAGTTCCATTTTGTTATATTATTTGTTTAGGTCTCTAAAGGTCTAATTCAAGAAAAGGAGGTGATAAGCTCAAAGCCTCTGCTGTGGGTCACTGGGGATGTGTACCCTTTGATTGTGACTATTGGAATGAATGATGCCCCTACAATATGGAAGACATCATCATTGACTAATGATCTTTTCTGCCTTTGTTGTCCCTTTTGAGCACTTTCCTATTTGTGGCACTGTGGAAGGAAATCAGTTTGGCATTTACCTAGGAGGACATATTTTATTTTTTGCCGTTAAAATTGGGGGGAAATGACATGGAAATTGCCGTTGAAAAAAGGCAAGTCACAGATAAAAGAGCAAAAAGATTGTGGATGTTCTGTATTGAATTGATTGGTAACTCATTCTTCTATCACTTTCTCCTCGTCCATCTCCCAAAGATGAGTGCAATTTTGTGGTAGTTTGAACATTCTTTGGCATTGTAAATTTGGAAAACTCATCAGGGCCACAGGACTGGAAAAGATCAGCTTTCATTCCAATCCCAAAGAAAAGCAATGCCAAAGAATGCTCAAACTACTGCACAACTGCACTCATCTCACACACTAGCAAAGCAATGACTCAAAATTCTCCAAGCCAGGCTTCAACTGTATGTGAACCGTGAACTTCCAGATGTTCAAGCTGGATTTAGAAAAGGCAGACAAACCAGAGATCAAATTGCCAATATCCGTTGGATCATTGAAAAAGCCAGAGACTTCCAGAAAAACATCTACTTCTGCTTTATTGACTGTGCCAAAGCCTTTGACTGTGTGGATCACAACAAACTGTGGAAAATTCTTCAAGAGATGGCAATACCAGACTACCTGACCTAAGAAATCTTTATGTAGGTCAAGAAGCAACATTAGAACAGGACATGGAACAACAGACTGGTTCCAAATTGGGAAAGGAGTACATCAAGGCTGTGTATTGCCACCCTGCTTATTTAACTTATATACAGAGTACATCATGCAAAATGCCAGGCTGGATGAAGCACAAACTGGAATTAAGATTGTTGGGAGAAATATCAATAACCTCAGATATGCAGATAACACCACCCTTATGACAGAAAATGAAGAACTAAAGAGCCTCTTGATGAAAGTGAAAGAGGAGAGTGAAAAAGTTGGCTTAAAACTCAACATTAAAAAAACTAAGATCTTGGCATCCAGTCCCATCACTTCATGGCAAATAGATTGGGAAACAGTGGAAACAGTGGATGACTTTATTTTTTTGGTCTCCAAAATCACTGCAGATGGTGACTGCAGCCATGAAATTAAAATATGCTTGCTCCTTGGGAGAAAAGCTATGACTAACCTAGACAGCATATTAAAAAGCAGAGACATTACTTTGCCAACAATGGTCCATCTAATCAAAGCTATGGTTTTTCCAGTAGTCATGTATGGATGTGAGATTTGGACTATAAAGAAATCTGAGCACCGAAGAATTGATGCTTTTGAACTGTGGTGTTGGAGAAGACTCTTGAGAGTCCCTTGTACTTCAAGGAGATCAAACCAGTCTATCCTAAAGGAAATCAGTCCTGAATATTCATGGAAGGACTGATGCTGAAGCTGAAACTTCAATACTTTGGCCAACTGATGTGAAGAACTGATTCATTTGATAAGACCCTGATACTGGGAAAGATTGAAGGTGGGAGGAGAAGGGGAACGGCAGAGGATGAGATGGTTGGATGCCGTCACTGACTTTATGGGCATGAGTTTGAGTACTTTCTGGGAGTTAGTGATAAACAGGGAAGCCTGGCATGCTGCAGTCCACGGGGTCACAAAGAGTTGGACATGACTGAGTGAATGAACTGAACTGATCCCCCAAATATATGACCACTTTGTGCAGGATGCAAGTCCTTGTTCCAAACTTGGGCAACTCTAAAGCGCTCTCCCAGCTCTAGAGCTCCCTGTACATTGGGTAAATAAATTTCAATCAAAATAAGAACTTAAGGATGGTCCAGTCACATCACTAGTTGTTGATAGGCTGAGACCAGCACAAAACAGATAGGAAATTAGAACAGCCTGTATTTGCAACAAGAAAATAGAAGTAACAGATCACAATGGCAAGGAGACAGGAGTTTCCATATTCCAGAGGGATGCTGTGGCTGGTGACTGTGCTAGAGCAGTATTGATGTGACTTCAGTAATGAAGAGCCAAGGGATATATTAAGTCTAGGGACAGGAGCAGAAGGAGAGTTAAAGGATGCTGGCTGATAACTGTATACCCATGTCACTCTCTGAACTCTATATCAAGGGTTATTGGAGTAAATGTGTGCATGAGATCTCCTGAGGGATCTTCACTGTTCATCTCGTCTATCTGAGCTCTACACTTCCACATGTTTATTATATTTTCCCCTCTCTGATTCAATCTCCTCCCCCTTGTCTCTCCTCCCCAAATCACTATTCTCCATCCCTAGCAAATTTTCCTTAATTTCTTAAGGAGATCAGCCTAGTTATCTGTTTGTCTTACTCCTCATCTATGACCCAAATTGCCCCCCAAGTTATATAGCTAGCCTGGCTGTTGTTTAAGTTTTGGACCCAGAGCCATTTAAAATATCTGTCAAAACTGGAGAAAGCTACAACGCATTTTTATTTATTGTAGATTTAAAAAATTTATTTATTCAAAATTATTTGATGATGCTTTCAAGAAAAAAAATATGAGAAAGAGAAGATTCCTTAAACTTAGGAAATAAAGGGACCCAGTGTTATTAGTTACTCAAGATGATTTGATTGCCATAATTAGACCTTAATTTTACTGAATTAAATTTTCTGGCACGAGAGAAAAAAAAAAGATGAGAGAATTATGTAGCACTGATATTCTGGCAGAAGAAAATATTTAAACTAGTCAACAGAAATTTTTTCCATAAACTAAAGTCAAGCATAAATGTATTGCATGTCATTAAGTAAGAGATGATATGACTTGCAAAAGATGTATATTAATAAATGCTTTCAGAATGGACAGCCCTTAAGTCGATGTTATTTGAAGCTAGAGGGCATGATATTACATTGTAAGGGCAATTCTGTGGAATAGTGGAAAACACACTGGACTTGGAATCAAAGATTTAAATCTGAATTTTGTAAAACATTTAGAGAAACTCTGATTAACATTTTTATCTCTAAAGAATACTGCTTGTTCATGAGTCTTTTTGTGGAAATAAAATAAATTCATATATATGAAAGTGCATATATTTGCCTCGCTTAAACTAGAAGATAAATCTTTTTTAAATCTAACCTGGGAGGAAGAGGAAGCTATGGGAACATATTCATCTATCAACTGCATATATTTGTCACAGGGCATTTAACTTTATTTTTTGCATTTTACATGTATAATTTTCTTTCAGAAATGTTATTCACATTTTAGAGAAAGAAAAGAGGTTCTTGATTCTGGGATGATCTTGGTCCATAGAGATTCACAGCTTTTCAAAAAAATTAACAGAACAACAGTAATACCATTTTTCTTGATTGTTCTTCTAAGGATGTGCTATTAGCCTCACCTTCTAAGACAGGGGAGTTTCACAGTGGGCTGAGCTGTCTCTGCACCTGAAACTGGAAACTAGTAGGCTTCATAGCTTGAGGGAGAACAGAGCACAAGGTTCTTCTTGGATCCCAATAGGGGACTGACAACCTTCCAGATTAGCCCAGAGCAACAGAAACTGTTATCCTCTCACTCGCACACAAGGGAATACTGCCGCTCAAGATGTAACTAGAAGCTTTTTAAAGATCCTATTGTGAATACATCTATGTATGGCAACAAAATATATTAACTTCTCTAAGGAAAATTAAACGTCCTTAAAGACACTCAATTATAGCCTCTCAAAGGACTGATTTTCAACTTAAATGTTTAATAAATAAATATTAAAAAAGAATTGAAATTATTGAGAACCAAAATGCTTGAGAGAACTTAGTTTCTCAAAATACAGAGGAAAAACACAAAGGTATGCAAACCATCAGGGAATATGTAAAAGACTTGGAAGACAGATTTAATAAACAGAACATAGACTAAATGGGAATTCCAGAAGAAGGTAAATGAGTATATGGAAGAAAGGCTATAATTTACAGAAGAAGAGAAGGAAGAGGAGTGAGAAATTTCACCCAAGCTAAAGAATTACTTGAATCAATAGATTAGAAGGGCTTACTGAGATCCAGGAAGGAAGGACTGAAAAAAATAATGATCACATGTACCTAGGGATATCCTGGAAAAATTTTTGAACTCTAAAAAGAAGAGGAAAACACACACGTTTCCAATAACAATGAAAACTCTTCAAAAGGAAAAACAATTTTGTATCAGACTTCTCAGTAGCAGCAATAAAAGCTAGAAACAGTGGGAAAAACCTTAGGACTGATGAGAAGAGATGACTCCAACCTAGGAATTTCTGAGCATGATATTCTCTACTGCTGCTGCTGCTACTGCTAAGTCACTTCAGTCGTGTCCGACTCTGTGTGACCCCATAGACGGCATCCCACCAGATTCCCCCATCCCTAGGATTCTCCAGGCAAGAACACTGGAGTGGGTTGTCATTTCCTTCTCCAGTTCTCCACTAGTTAGGATGAAAATTTTGAGGATACACAAATTCTAAGAATATGGCATGCTACCACCCTGTCAGAGAAAAATCACTCAAGAATAGACATAAATGGATCCGAGCAGAAACTTCATGATAGGAGATGTGTAGGAGGAAAGGCATTAATTTTGAGCAGCTAGTTCTGCACTTGCATAGTTAAATCTAAATAGTTAATAATAGAGTGATTGGAGACACGCAAGAGGAATACTAGATAATGATAATTAAAAAGAAGGAACACCCTGCGATCGGGACAATCCCTAAGAGGTTGGGTGGCCCAGAGCACCTCAACGATGTGTGATGAGAAGAATAATAGCCTCCCAAAGATGTCCATGTTCTGATCCCCATGAATGTGCTATGTTACATGGCAATGGGGACTTTGCAAATGTGATTAAGTGATAAACCTTGAGATAGGAAAATTATTATAGATTGTCAATCTAAGTACATGAGTCATTTCCATAGAAACTTTCCAAGATATGGACAGTGGAAAGTTTTACTACAGACGAATGGCCAAAAATATGCCACATCACTGACTTTCAAGAAGGAGTAAAGGTCCATAAGCCAAGGAATTTGGGAGTCTTCTAGAAACTGGAAAAAGTACGTATCCTTCCCTAGAAGTGAAGTGAAGTGAAGTCACCCAGTCGTGACCCCATGGACTGTAATCTACCAGGCTCCACCGTCCATGGGATTTTCCAGGCAAGAATACTGGAGTGGGTTGCCATTTCCTACTCCAGGAGATCTTCCCAAACCAGAATTGAACCTGGGTCTCCTGCATTATATGCAGATGCTTTACCGCCTGAGTCACCAGTCTCAAGAAAGGAACACAGTCCTGCTGATAGCTTGATTTTAACCCTTTGAAATCCATGTTAGACTTCTAACTAACAGAACTGTCAGATAATTATGTGCTGTTTTAAGTCACCAAGTTTGTGGCAATTTGTTATAGCAGCAATGGGAAGCCAAAACATGGTAGTGTCCACTCAAGTCAGCTGCACTTAAAAGAAGCCCATACTGTTACTGGTAGCACTATATGGGGCTAGCCTGACAAATTCTATTAGAAACAGGAATGGGGACTTCCCCGGTGGTCCAGTGGCTAAGAATGTGCCTTGCAATGAAGGGGACATGAGTCTAATCCCTGGTTGGGGAACTAAGATCTCACATGCTGCTGAGCAGCATGTGGTGCTGTGCACCACAATTTTTGGGCCTGCATACTATCATTGGAGAATTTGTGCACCACAACGAAATATCTGCATGATGGCATTGAAACATGTATGTTGTCATATGTGAAACGAATCAGCAGTTCAGGGTCGATGCATGTTACAGGATACTCGGGGCTGGTGTGCGGGGATGACCCAGAGGGAGGATAAAGGGAGGAGGGAGGTGGGAGGGGGGTTCGGGAGGGGGAGCTCATGTACACCTGGGGCGAATTCATGTCAATGTATGGCAAAACCAACCAATATAATATTGTAAAATAATTAGCCTCCAATAAAAAATAATTAATGAAGATAAAAAAAATAAATAGCTATACCCTACTTGACAAGTTATATTCTGTAAAAATGTATTTTGGAGAATGGTACTTTGAATATAGGCCAAAAGATAGTACCTATATTAATACTTGGGGCAAAATATTTATGTAAGAAATTTTGAATCAAAATAGTATACATTTAGAATTTGTGTAGAATTTAACAATTTCTCAATACCTGAGGGGTTATCGGCAATTAAAAATGTTGTGGTCTAAAAAAAAAAAAATATCCACATGATGCAACTAAGACCTGACACAGCCAAATTCATTCATTAGTTAATAAAATAAAAAATAACGACAGGAATGGTCACTTCGGTTAAAAAAATACACTTAGGCATTGTTACTTATAGGAAATACCCTTAAAACAAAGTAATATCATATTGAACATGAAAGGAGTCTAATAAAGTTACAGTGGCAATATTGTTGCAGGAAAGGGGACCCCTTCCAGGGCCAGAAACTGGGCTCTTGTCTAACACTCAGAAAAGAATTGTCCGAGGAGACATGTGCTGACAAAGCAAGAGACGTTATTGGGCCAGGGCACCGGGGTGGAGAGCAGCAGGGTAAGGGAACCCAGAACTGCTCTGCCATGTGGCTCACAGTCTCGGGTTTTATGGTGATGGGATTAGTTTCCAGGTGGTCTTTGGCCAATCATTCTAATTCAGAGTCTTTCCTGGTGGCACACGCATTGCTCAGCCAAGATGGATGCTAGCGAGAGGAATTCTGGGAAGTGGACAGACACACGATGTCTCTTTTCGATCTTTCCTGAACTCTTCCGGTTGGTCGGTTGGTCGTAGCTTATTAGTTCCATATTCCTTATCAGGGTCTCCTGTCATAAAACAACTCATGCAAATGGTTACTATGGTGCCTGGCCAGAGTGGGCAGTTTCAATCAGTGTGCTTCCCCTAACAATAACAGTATCAGGTAAGAGAGAATTTAAGGCTAAAAGCTCTAAAGAGTAAAGATATTGCAAAATATTAAAGTACTACTTATGAAGACAACAGTGCATCATGTACGACAACCTAAGCAGCTTTTCGCAGAAGTCCCTTTGTCTTGTCACTTTGGCAAAGCTTTATTTTAACTAACCTTTATACCAGGTGACCCCGTGCTTAACTAACCTCTGAATAAAGTACACCTTTCAAATCTTTTGATCACATGATGACTCACTTAACCTATTGATTCTTTTCTTACATTAAAGAAGCAGAAATAAAAAATAAGTAATTAATGGATGACTAGATCACTTCCCCAACTTCCCCTTCAGTAATCTTGTGAGCGGATAGTGTGAACAGATAGCTTCTAAAAAAAGATCACATGGAGTTAACAAGCCTGCACGCGCTGGGAGATGGTAAAGAATCTGACCTCCTACCTCAAGAATTAACTGAGATCATTTTCCTTTTTTCCCTTTAAAATCTTTCATGGCTGAGTGGAGTCTTCAGAGTTGGTTCCAGGACACAAGTTCAAAAAAAGAAAAACAACCTTTTCCTTTCCTATTCTTGTCTCTAGAGTATTTGTTTTTGAACAGTGAGCAGTGAAACCTGAGTTTTGTAATAGTTTTACAAACATATATTTTTAAAACCCTTATTGGAAATGCAAAGAAAATACGATTTTAAAATATAGTCATAATATTTTAAAATGTAGTCTTAATATTTGTTTAAACTTTTTGGACTTTAAAAAAAATCAGTTTTGGTAAAGGAAATTAGAGAGCTTTCTATTTTTTCCCCTAAATCTTATAATAGCTTAGGAAAAATATTGCTTTCTTTAAGAAAGAACTCCAGTTTGAATAACCTCTTGTCTCTGGTAAATTTTTAATGGTACCTCTTTAATGATTCCCCAAAATCTTCCAGAGCAATTGATCATTTGCTTTACTCTTTTAAGGGATTAACTTTGAAAATTTGTATTTTACTGGGATGCTGTGCTGGGCTTAGTTGCTTAGTCCCATCAAACTCTTTGCAACTCCATAGACTGTAGCCCACCAGGTTCCTCTGTCCATGGGGATTCTCCATGCAAAAATACTAGAGTGGGTTGCCATGCCCTCCTCCAGGGGATCTTCCCAATCCAAGGTTCGAACCCAGGTCTCTCACACTGCAGGTGGAGTCTTTACAGACTGAGCCACCAGGGAAGCCCAAGGAATCAAACCAGGGTCTCCTGCATTGCAGGAGGATTATTTCACCAGGATAGTTTTCTATAATTGTATCTGAATTTTTCTTAGTATTCCATGATAGTTTTTTGAAACTTTATCTTATTTTTCAATTTTCCATAATTGGTCTTTACTCTACATTTTCAGTTCCATCTTGAGTTAATCTGCTTCACACTTCTGGCCAATCTTCAGCAAATTACCAATCCCTTCCACATCATCCTTTTCTTTGAATGGTCTCCTGGCCTTCATGCTCTGTCTCAAGTTAGGTTTCCTCTTAAATCATCACTTCCCTTGAAGCCCTTTCAGACAAGAGAAATGCTGTGACCTTCTTACTCTTAACTGTTATTTCTAGACCATTTCCCTTCTTCTGTACATCTGTAGAAATCCCAGGTGATATCCTGCAATGTTTTGTTGTTTTTTTTTTTTGAGTCCTCTACACCCCATCATCATTTCATGACTATTTATTTGGCCCCCTGTTATTGCAAAGGGTACCTTTGCCATAAATGTATGACCAACTGTTGAAATTCTCAACCAAACTGGAGAGAGTTTCTCCCATCTAGTCCTAAATCTTGGTGATTTAAGACTGTGTCCAATGCTGTGGACCCTAGGCTCCTTAATGTCTTCTGCAATATTCTCATCTTTATCTGTGCTTGTGCCACATCCCTCTCATGGAAAATCCTAGGACATGTTACTGCTAATAACTACATAACCTTCCGTGCACATGTGTGTGCCCACTAAGTCACTTCAGTCATGTTCGACTCTTTGTGATCTTATGGACTGTAACCCTCCAGGATCATTTGTCCATGGAATGAGAATTCTGGAGTGGACTGCTATTCCCTCCAGGGGATCTTCTCCACCCAGGAATGGAACCTCAGTCTCTTACATCTACTGTATTGACAAGTGGATTCTTTAGCACTAGCGCCACCTGGGAAGCCTGCACGATCTTGGTAATATGGATTTCAGCACTCCTCTCTGATTTTAACCTGTGCTGTGCTTAGTTGCTTAGTCTTGTCTGACTCTTTGTGACCCCATGGACTGTAACCCACCAGGCTTCTCTGTCCATGGGGATTCTCCAGGCAAGAATACTGGGGTGGGCTGCCATGCCCTCCTCCTGGGGACTTTCCCAACCCAGGGATGAAACCCAGGTCTCCCACACTGCAGGCAGATTCTTTACTGTCTGAATCACCAGGGAAGTGATTGTAATCTATTAACTGGTTTACTCTCTCTGTTATCTACATTTCAAAATTCTGTGACTCTGTTCATATAGGCATATAATCAAATGGTCACCTTCACAGTCCTTCTCATCCTTTAATGTGCTCTCTTTCCTTATATGCCTACATTCCATATTCCATCTATTTTTTCTTTTTTGTGTACTCTTATCTTTTGTGCCTTTTTCTTCCTGCAATATATTTGTTTGACAAAAGCCTGTTAATGCCAACTATCTGCCTATTCGAACTCTATACTCACCGTTTATGTCGTGGTTGGTAAACAGGAAAACTGTGTTGACTTTTTCTTCTTCACTTCAAAACTAACCATTGTGTTGTCTGCCAATCTGATAGTGTTTCCCTAGCATTTCTCTCATCCTCTCAGACAAGTATGTCACAACTTATCCTCTCCCTTCAGAATTCTAACACCTTTCATCCCCTTTTACCTAATGATGTTTTCTCTTTCATTGAGGCAAAAAAACACCAAAACCTGAACCAGTAAGACCTTCCACTCCCTGGAGACCTACAGGCTCACGTTGTAGCTCCCTACTCACTGTATCTAAACACTTATGCTCTGCCCTCCCACCTGTTTCCATAGCTCTGAGTTACTCTTTCCACCTGTGCTGTAACTACTTCAGTCTCTCATCCCTGAAAACATCTAGCAATTATCCCTTATTTCCCTTACCTTTCTCTCTCTACTGAGTCATGCCTAGCAACATACAGCATAGAGTAATAATTTCCTTCATAACAGTTCTTCTCATGGTATCTTTTCTCCTCCAGCTACGTCTCATTTTGCTATTCTCCCTTTAACCAAGGGATCACCCTAGAACCATAGAAACTCAATGTTTTCACTCCCTCCTTTCTCATTCTTTCTAAAACCCACCTTAATCAGGTTTTGTAATTCACCATTCCAATAAAATAGCTCTTATCAAGGTCACCTGTGGGCCCTACCTTGCTAAACCCAATGACCATTCTCAGTCTCCATCTTACTCAACTAACTGGCAGATTCAACACATGAATCATTCTTTAAAAAAGAAGAAGATTGATGGATTGATTTTTACAGTTTTGACTGTGGTGGGACTTTGTTGCTGTGCAGGCTTTCTCTAGCTGCCATGATCAGGTGCTATTCTTCATTGCAGCGTATGGGCTACTCACTGTGGTGGCTCCTCTTATGTGGAACACAGGCTCAAGGTGCGTGGGCTTCAGTAGTTGCAGCGTGTGGGCTTCAGTAGTTGCAGCTCAAGGACTTTAGAGCACGGGCTCAGTTGCTTAGCAGCATGTGGGATCTTCCAGGCCTCGCGATCAAACTGGTGTCCCCTGTATTGCAAGGCAGGTTCTTAACCACTAGACCACCGGAGAGGCAAGATCACTCTTTTCTTGAAAAATCGTCATGATTTGGCTTCTGGGACATCATCCTCTTGATTCTCATACCTCACTGGCTACTTACACTTAATCTCCTTTACTAGTTCTCCCTAATCTCCTGACTTCTAAATTTCAGAGGATGCCCGAGCTCAGTGTTAGAATATCTCTCTACCTCCACTTGGTGATCTCATCTCATCTCATGGCAAGAAGTATCATCTCTGTCCTCACTACTTCTAAATTTATGTCCGTCTCTCCCCTGAACTACAGATTCATATAATACTTCATTTGCTAGGACCAAATCCTTGGAGTCATCTTTCACCTCTCTCGTACATCACATAAAAAATTTAATTTGTCAGTAAAAGTCTTTTCAGCTTTATTTGAAAACTACATCAAAAATTAAACTATTTCTTGTCACTCTTCCATAGCTATTTTAGTCCAAATCAGCATTATCCCCAAAATGTATTTCAGTAGTCTCTTTTTCCTGACTCTGCTTTTGACCCCCTAGATGCAAATGGCAGATAATGCTACTCCTTAAAATAGTCTCCAGAGTCCTAATATTTTCTATTTAAAAGTGATCTGTGGACCAACAATCATTGCATCACCCATGAGCTTGTTGGAAGTGCAAAATCTCAGGCCCTATCCCCACACCAACTGAATCCAAATTTAGAGATTTAATGAGCTCTTCAGGTTGTTCATATTTCACACCAATGAGAAGAAAGGCCCTCTGAGTTCTGTCCCTCTCCCACACTCCCCATCGCTTCTTGCCATGGTCCCCGTTGATCCTGCCCTGGAATCACTACATCCTTCCTTGCTCATTGCTGTTCTCTGAATGCATCTGTCAGGCTTCATCTTCAAGGTCTTTGCATTAACTGTTCCTTCAGTCTGAAATGTACTTCTTCCAGATACATGTTGTGCTAAGTCGTTTCAGTTGTGTCTGACTCTTTGCAACCCCATGGACTGTAGCCTGCCAGGCTCCTCTGTTCATGGAATTTTCCAGGCAAGAATACCGGAGTGGGTTGCCATTTCCTCCTCCAGGGGATCTTCTCGATCCAGGAATCAAACCCACATCTCTTATATTGCCTGCATTGGCAGACAGGTTCTTTACCACTAGTGCCACCTGGGAAGCCTGTTTCCAGATATTTGCAGTGTTCTTTAGTCATGATTCTTCTCAAAAGTCACCCTCTCAGAGAGATCCTTGCTGACCACCTCATCTAACAGAGCAACCAAATCCCCACCCCTACATTCTCTTTCTCCTTTTCCCAGCTATATTTTGCACAGCTGGTGTATTAAAATTTTATTTGTTTTTTATATATGTCTCCATGTTAAAATGTAAGATCTATGAAAGCAGGAACTTTTTATCATCTGCCTTGGGAGTCTCTGGTTCTAGCAGGCCATCAATAAAACATTTGCTGAGTTCATGAACAAATGCAGGGGGCGCCTCAGCTGCACCTGACTCTTTGCCATCTCCTGTGCGTACCCTATCCATGTGTCTCCCCATTGTCTTCTATTGAAATGCCATCCATACCCCAAACCTTCACCCAAACGCTGTCTTCCACCAGGCCTTGCCTAACTTCTCCAGGTGAAAATAACTTTTCTTTTCTCCTTTCATATTTAACTTTGTATTGTTATGGTAGCACCTGCCACATCCTGCCTCATGCTTTGTGTATTCAAATTATCAATGATCTTTTTTTATCAATTTGACTGAGATAAAAATTTACATGTAATAAAATACACACATTGTAACTGTGTAGTTTGAGGAGTTGACAAATGTGCACCCCATCCAACCACTGACTCAATCAAGATACAGATTGTTTCCATTACCACAGGGACATCTGTCATCCCTTTTGCAGTCCGTCTGCCTTGCCCCGCTGACTCCTGTATCAGGTAACGACTAATCAACTTTGTATCATTAGAGCTTACTTTGCCAATTATAGGGCTAAATGAATCATATAGTACAAACGCATGAGGATTTTATTTATTTTACCCAGTATACTCTTGGAAATTTACCAGTGTTGTTATGTGTAGCAGTAGTTTCTTCTTTTTTCTTGCTGAGTAGTGTTCAATTATATAGATATACCATAATTTCTTTATCCATTCACCCATTGATAACCATTTAGTCATTTCCAGTTTGAGCTATTTTGAATACAGGCCCAGTGAGCATTTGTGTGGGTGCCTTTTGTGGACATAAGATTTTATTTTGTGTAAATACCTCAGGGTCAAAGAGGTGGATTTTATAAGCATTGTTTATCTATATAAAAATTAATTACATGTTTTTGAAAGTGGTTATATAATTTATACTCCCACCAGCAATGTATGAGAGTTTATTTTGCATTTCCCTGATAACTAAAGATGGTGAGCATCTTTTCATGTGCTTATTGGCATTCTTATATCTTCTTTTATAAAATATCTATTTAAGCTTTTTACTTATTTTAAAAATGGACTTGTCTTCTTATTGTTGAGTTGTAAGAGTGTTTTATATATTATTTATACTGCTGCTGCTGCGTCACTTCAGTCGTGTCCGACTCTCTGTGACCTCGTAGACGGAAGCCCACCAGGCTCCCCCGTCCCTGGGATTCTCCAGGCAAGAACACTGGAGTGGGTTTATTTTCATATGTACTTATATTCTGAATACAAATAATTTATTAGAAATTGCAAATATTTTTCCCATTGTTGCTTGCCTTTTTATTTTCTTAAAATCATATTTTAAAGAGCAAAAATTTATCTTTTTTGTAAGTACTATTTATGGTCTAAAAAATCTTTGCTTACCTTAATGTCACCATTTTACAGTCAATAATTATTTCTAATTCTAGGCAACTTTTGCAAGTATTTAGTGATGATTATATGACTGTTGAATTTAAAAGTATTAAAGCTGGCAGAGCATGGCTCTAATGTAGCTAATTGTCACCACAGTTGTTTAGCTAACGATTAAACATATGGGTGGTCAGCTCAAGTCATACGTGACACTACCAAAATGGGATGCTTCTGTCAGAATGTTCCTACTAACTATGATCTTAGCAATCACTTTTCTATAGGCACCAAAGAAGCATAAATTCAGTATCAGTCACATAGCTGGAATCAATAGGAATCAGATCTGCTTTATGAAAAAATAGATTTGTAGAAAGGATATTGATACTTCCCTGGTGGTGGTGTGGGATCAATTGCTGGTCAGGGAAATAAAATTTCCCCATGCTGCATGCTACGCAGTGTGGCCAAAAAAGAGAATAATAATTTAGAAAATAATAATAAAATAAATAACAGAAAGGATATTGAGTAGCTCACAAGATTTAAGGGAATCTACTAAGGCAGGCTTTGTAAACAGGCAGGAACCTAGATGGCTCTGGAAATGGAAGATTCTAGCATGCTGCTTCCTCTGCCTGCACAGTGGTTTTTGTGGACATCATCTCTGGTGACTAGCTCCTCTGAACATCTTGACATCTATGGTCCACCAACTGGAGTGAACTTTAACTGTCCCTTAATTTCTGCATTATTTGTTCATAAATCAATATTATGGGGATTCCCAGTTCACACTAGTGGCAAAGAACCTGCCTTCCAATGCAGGAGACATAAGAGATGTGTGTTTGATCCCTGGGTTGGGAAGATCTCCTGGCATAGGAAATGGGAACCCACTACAGTATTCTTGCCTGGAGAATCCCATGGACAAAGGCACCTGGTGGGCTACAGTCCATGGGGTTACAAAGAGTTGGACATTACTGAAGCAACTTAGCATCACACATGCAATATTATGGGTAGAAATATCAAATCCCTTGAGTTTTTTGTGTGTCAAGCTGCATTCTAGGTGCTGAAGATCTCCTTACAAACAAAATATATAAAAGTGCTCTTTCTTATGAAGCTTAAGGTATTGAAGAAAGTGCAGAAAATAATGATAAATTTGATAAATATGCAAAATATATAATAGGGTGATGTGCCTGTTATTGGTTTTCTGGAAGTAAGTAGAAAATGTATCTCCTATTTTGGCTCCTATAATAATCAAGTGGGCACTTTATCACATATAAATGTATGTGATAATTACCTAATGAGATGTTGGGGAGGCAAAAAGAAAGAAAAATATTATAATATGGCTACAGTTTATTTTAAAGCATGGATGAATGCTTATTATTCACATTTGCCCAGTAACATTTATTGAACTCTTTATTCCAGGTACTATACAAATCAGTTTCATATGTATTATTATTTCATTTTATTCTAATAACAATCCTATAATCCCTAAATTACTATCCACATTTTCTTGAGATAAGGCAACTGGGAGTTGAGAATGATTGAACTTATTTGAGGTTGGACAATAGAATTTATCCCCAAGCCCTTTTATTCTATATCTTTTGTTTCTTTCACTATGCCATTCATTTAGTTAACAGTGAGGATTGGCTACTGGCATTTTGAATGAGAGGATGTTTCTTGTCTGTTCAAATTCCTTCACATGGTTCCTGTTCCCTACCCTGACACATGATAAATTCCACAAATGTCCCTAATCCAACAGAATAAGTGTTAATGATTTTACCTATAGACTTCATTGATATTTCAAAATAATAACTGGCCTCTACTGCAGTTCAGGGCTGATCATTTCCACTTCTGGGGATAAGAAGTCAGAGGAAGAGAAGCAATTATTGCATCTTGCACTGACTGATGAAGTGCTTCTCATCCATATCAAGTCAGATCATAAAATACATAGAACTGTGTAAAAAAATTACCAGCAAGTAGGAAAGTGTTTCTACTGACCTCAAAAACACTCAAAGTGCCACTAATCTGGGGGTCACAAGAAGGACCATTATCATTGCTTGTTTTCTTCCATTAAGTGTTTACACTTGGCATTCTATTTGGCAGTAAGCTCAAGGTTATGCTGTCAGTGCAAGATCATTAGCTTTACAATTTTGCAAAAAGCATTTACCTTAGCAAATGCTCATCCCAACCAGAGTGAACATGTTTATGTCCAGGTGTAAATTCTGTTGCTGGAAGATCTGCTTGCTAATTACACTGGCTACTGTTCTTTATTTCTCTATGCATGAATTGGGCAGCAGAAATTCATCAGAAACCTTTTCTTCCTGAACGACATTAGCTGAAGATTTTAGCATAAGCTTAAATTGTTGTGCCTTGGTAAGCAATTTCCTCCTGCCAGCTGTCCAGGGCAAGGTCTAAGGAGCTGTGCCTCTTTCACCCCAGCATCATCAAGGCAGCTAGAGAAAGTGACAAATGTCTAGTTGTTTTTGGTTAAAGTGGTGTCAGTTTGAGGTCAGAAAATGTCTAGACTGATAAATATCTTCACTTTTTTCTTCTCTGAATGCTCTTTGAAAAGGAAAGATGTGATTTAGAGGGGAGGCAGAGGGAGTTGGTAGATGAAAATAACACTTCAAAGAGGAAGTAGAGCTTGGTGGAGACTGTGTTTAGGGCTTGATAGACAAGGATGATGTTGTCCCTACCTACAAAAAACTCCCAAAACCAAACCCTAAAACCCTCAGTCTAGGAGACAGAAGACCATGTAACAAAGTTGTTGCAATATATTGCAATATATATTTGTTACTAAGATTGGCTCAGGTGATAATAGAGGGCAAGAAATCCTATAGTAATGCTGTCTGCAAGCTGGAGAATCAGGAAAGCTGGTGGTTGTAAGACAGTGGAATAAGGAATAAGGTTAGACTTGCGAGTACATTGGAGTGGCTGCCATGTGGAGTGTGTTAGAAAGTATGGCAAGATGAGGGAGAGGGAAAGTTAAATGTTTCTAGAGTTCCAAGAAAAAGAGGGAGCTTCAAAATTATGGCACACTTGGTAAGGATATAGTTGAAGTGACATACTGGATGTAGAGACTAGGCATGTGGAGTGATTGAGTAACTAAAGTCAGAGATAGTAAATCATCTAGGATAACTTCTTCTTTCATTACTTGAGCATCTGGGATCTGGGTGAACTGTAGGGCCATTCATCAAATAGGAAATGGATGCAAACTGTTTTACAGCCAGTTTGGCAGGGCAGAAGACAACAGCTTATTTGTAAATATGGTATCCTCTGGCAGAGCAGAGGTAGATGGGGGGTCTATGCTTTCTCTTACCCACAAATTTGCTACTGGCTGGCATGCCACTGTGAAAGCCAGTCTTAGGCCAAATTCTACTAAAAACTCAAACATGACTAGACAAAAGGCACAAGGACTGCTGACATGAACAGCTGACTCACTGAAAAAGACCATGATGTTGGAAAAGATTGAAGGCAGAAGGAGAGGGTGACAGAGGATGAGATGGTTGGGTGGTATTACCAGTTCAATGGACATGAACTTGGGCAAACTCAGGGAGATGGTGAGGGACAGAGAAGCCTGGCGTGTTGCAGTCCATGGGGTCGTGAAGAGTTGGACATGATTGGCAACTGAACAACAACACAAGAACAGTGCCACATGCTGCATTGGCCACCTGACTAGCACCTTGCAGAAAAGGCTTAGGATAAATGATTCCAGAACTTTCTGAGAAAAGGGGCAAACAACTTTCTAGCCTGGTTAGGTTACAGAGTTCTGTGTGGAGGGACAGATGGCCCCTGTTGGCACGTTAGCCAGAGGCTTTTCAGTTCAGTTCAGTCACTCAGTTGTGTGTGACTCTTTGTGACGCCATGGACTGCAGCACTCCAGGCCTCCCTGTCCATTGCTTTTGCTGGGTCCTTATTCTCTGCTATTGCAAGTGAAGACTGTAGAACATTCCTAGCCAGTCTATACAAAGCGTATAGATGAAAAGGAGGGATGAAATGAACTGGCCTGAGTGAAACTAAAATATGCTTCTCCTTGGAAGAAAAGTTATGACCAACCTAGACAGCATATTAAAAAGCAGAGACATTACTTTGCCAACAAAGGTCTGTCTAGTCAAATCTATGGTTTTTCCAGTAGTCGTGTATGGATGTGAGAGTTGGACTGTATAGAAAGCTGAGTGCTGAAGAATTGATGCCTTTGAACTGTGATGTTGGAGAAGACTGTTGAGCGACCCTTGGACTGCAAGGAGATCCAACCAGTCCATCCTAAAGGAAATCAGTCCTGAATATTCATGGAAGGACTGATGCTGAAACTGAAACTCCAATACTTTGGCCACCTGATGGGAAGAGCTGACTCATTTGAAAAGACCCTGATGCTGGGAAAGATTGAAGGCAGGAGGAGAAGGGGACAACAGAGCATGAAGTGGTTGGATGGCATCACCGACTCAATGGACATGAGTTTGAGTAAACTCTCTGGGAGTTGCTGATGAACAGGGAGGCCTGGCGTTCTGCAGTCCATGGGGTCGCAAAGAGCTGGACATGACCGAGTGACTGAACTTTACTGAACTGGAGCAGTATACAGATAAGCTACAAATTTATTTGCTAATCAACCCTGTGTGGATTTCCTGATTTCCATTCCTCTTGGATAATAATCAGAATATAAATCTCAAATAACCCTGTGAGGTTGTTCTTGTTCTGTCATTCAGTTTTGTTTGACTCTTTGTGACCTATGGTCTGCAGCACGCCAGGCTTCCCTATCCTTCACCATCTCCCAGAGCTTGCTCAAACTCACATCCATTAAATGGGTGATGCCATCCAACCATCTGGTCTTCTGTCATCCTCTTCTCCTTCTGCCTTCAATTTTTCCCAGCATCAGGGTCTTTTCCAGTGAGTCAGCTCTTCATATCAGGTGGCCAAAATTTTGGAGTTTCAGCTTCAGCATCAGTCCTTCCAATGAATATTCAGGACTTATTTCCTTTAGGATTGACTGGTTTGATCTCCTTGCTGTCCAAGGGACTCTAAAGAGTCTCCTCCAACACCACAGTTCAAAAGCATCAATTCATTGATGCTCAGCCTTCTTTACAGTCCAACTCTCACAAGCACACATGAAAAAACATGCTTTGACTATTCAGACCTTTATCAGCAAATTAATGTCTCTGCTTTTTAATATGCTTTCTGGGCTTGTCGTAGCTTTTCTTCCAAGGAGTAATATCTTTTAATTTCATAGCTACAGTCACCATCTGCAGCAATTTTGGAGCCTAAGCAATTAAAGTCTCTCACTTTTTCCATGTTTCCCCATCTATTTGCTATGAAGTGATGGGACCAGATACCATGATGTTCTGTTCTGTTCAGTCGCTCAGTCGTGTCCGACTCTTTGCAACCCCGTGGACTGTAGCCTACCAGGATTCTCCATCCATGGGATTCTCCAGGCAAGAATACTGGAGTGGGTTACCATTTCCTTCTCCAGGGGATCTTCCCGACCCAGGGATCGAACCTGGGTCTTCCGCATTGGAGGCAGATGCGTTAACCTCTGAGCCACCAGGGAAGCGCCACCATGCTGTTAGTTTTTTGAATACTGAATTTTAAGCCAGCTTTTTCACTTTCGTCTTTCACCTTCATCAAGAGTCTCTTTAGTTCTTCTTCACTTTCTGCCACAGGGGTGGTGTCATCTGCTTAACTGAGGTTATTGATAGTTCTCCCAGCAGTCTTGCTATTCTACTTATTGTAGATGAAGGAACCAAATCACAAATAAGTAACTTCCCCAATATCACATAAGTCCAAAAATAAAAGCAATATGGTGCCTGTGCCCTTTGCACTAAAGTAAAAATTAAAGTTTTGTTAGCAATGAAGACAAGGGAGGTGTTTTTACCAGGTGAGTTAAACAAGTAAACATAGAGATTTTCTTTCTTTTATTTCTAAAATAGAAAATCAAATTACTCTAAATAAAAACTAAATGCCCTCCTTCTGGAAGGCCCAGTCTGTCTCAGAGCTTAATGAAGCTTCTTAATTAAACAATGTGATCACTGGGAAGAAGCATTTCTAAGTGGCAAGTTGAAGGAGAGGGCAGACAGCAAGAGTAATCCAACTTGGAACTCTCTGGAAATAGTGATGTCTGATTCTCCCCATGAGAGAAGGGAATTAGTTTGGCTTATCAGGAGGTCAGGTACTCTTGAGGAACAACTCTCCCCAGACAGTCCTTACCGGCTGTGTCTCCCTGGATGGCTGTGTGTCCTCTTCTCTCTACCATATGAGGACTTGAACTGAATTTGCAGCTCTCCTGGGGCCACCAGGTAGAGAGAGAAATAGTTCCAGGTCTCAGGTCACAGGGCAGCCCTGGGTCACAGCTATGAATTCTTTGTGTGGTCCCTGAAAGCACATTCCAATGGCTTTTCCTCTGGAGACAGATCTGGCTACCAGCTCCGTGTGGCCTTTCTTCTCCTTGAGGTGGTTGCACAGGCTGGTTATGCTAGGGCCTGCGAGTGTGGGGTTTGGCATCTCACATTAGCAAAAAAAATTTTTCTTGTGAATAAAAGAAAAATTTTCTTTTTTTTTCCAAGATGACTTCATGGACCTGCATAGAGGCAGAGGCTGTGGAATGTGGGGTGTATAAAGAGACCAGCAGGGTTCAGGTGCCAGGTTTACCCTTGCCAGCTGTGTGACACTTGGGGCCCTCGTGTCATCCTTCCCTGCCTTAATTTCCTCACCTGTAAAAGGAAGATTAGGGCTTCCTTGGTGGTACAGTGGTAAAGAATCTGCCTGCAATGCAAGAGACTTGGGTTCAGTCCCTGGGTCAGGAAGATCCTCTGGAGAAGGGAATGGCAACCACTGCAGTATTCTTGCCTGGAGATTCCCATGGACAGAGGAGCCTGGCGGGCTACAGTCCATGGGGTCCCAAAGAGTCAGACATGACTTAGTGACTAAACAACAACAAACTAAAGATTATCATACTGTCTACTCCATAGCTACTGAAATTTTAATAGTCCCATGATAGGACATAGTAAGTGTTCAGTAAGTGTCAGCTGCTATTGTTAAATGGGAACCGCTAACTGAAACTGCTACCCTGGCCAGGCACCATAGTAAACACTTACATGAGTCATTTTACAACAGGGAGTCTTGGTAAACAACGCAGAACTAACAAGCTACCACCAACTGACAGCAGGAGTTTGGGAAAGGTCAAAAGGAGAGAGGAGACTTTAGGTCACATGTCCTACCAACCTCCCAGCATCCTTCTTGCTGGAATCCACCTTGGCTGAGTGATGCATGCGCCACTAGGAAGGACCCTGAGTTGGCAGAAACAACCCAGAAACTAACCCCATTACCATAAAACCAGATACTGTGAGCCCCGTGGCCAAGCAGGTCTCCTGGTTTCCCTTACCCTCCTGTCTCCACTGGGTGCCCCTTCCCAACAAAGTCTCTTGCTTTGTCAGCGTATGTGTCTCCTTGGATAATTCATTTCCGACTGTTAGATGAGTCCATTCTCAGGCCCTGGAAGGGATTCCCCTTCCTGCAAAACCACTATAATTATTATATGCAGTCAGAGAGTGAAAGTGGGAAGACTTGGCTAAGGCATCCTTTATATAACTCTACCTGTGACTCACCTGTCTGTAATATACCATGAATTAATATCTTTCAGAAATTCCATTATGATCTGATAAACAAGACAACTATACTGCAACATGCATTATATACTTATATTTTTCTATTTAAAGAATTTTTTTTAAAGTAATAAGACAAACTCGTTGGACATAAATCTCTGGATGACTGTATTTGATGATGCGGACTGACTCTTTGTGACCACCTCGACTGTAGCCTGCTAGGCTCCTCTGTCCGTGGAATTCTCCAGGTAAGAACACTGGAGTGGGTTGCCATTTCCTTCTCCTCTGCTGCTGCTGCTGCTGCTAAGTCGCTTCTGTCTCTTCTTGTCAGCACACTAATCCTGTTAGATCAGGGCCCCGCCCTTATGACTTCCTTTAACCTTAATTACTCCTTCCTTCTCCTCACAAGGATTAGTGTGCTGACAAGAAGAGACACCAGAAAGCCCACCAGAGAACCTCTCCCTCTCCCTCCCTTCCTCATCCTCTCTCTGTGTGTCTCTCATCTCAGCATGCACTGAGGGAAGACCATATGGACACACAGAAAGTGTCTGTCTGCAAATATTGAAGAGAATCTTCAAGAGAAGCTGAATTAGGTAGAACCTCCATCTTGAATGTCTAACTTCCAGAATTGTGAGAAAATTAACTTGTATTGTTTAAGCCTCCAAGTCTAGGGTATGTTGTTATGGCAACCTGAGCCAATTAATACAGTGTTCAGTTCAGTCGCTCAGTCGTGCCCAACTCTCCGCGACCCCATGAATCACAGCACACCAGGCCTCCCTGTCCATCACCAACTCCCAGAGTTCACTCAAACTCATGTCCACAGAGTCAGTGATGCCATCCAGCCATCTCATTCTCTGTCGTCCCCTTCTCCTTCTGCCTTCAATCCCTCCCAGCATCAGAGTCTTTTCCAGTGAGTCAACTCATCGCATGAGGTGGGCAAAGTATTGGAGTTTCAGTTTTAGCATCAGTCCTTCCAATGAACACCCAGGACTGATCTCCTTTAGAATGGACTGGTTGGATCTCCTTGCGGTCCAAGGGACTCTCAAGAGTCTTCTCCAACACCACAGTTCAAAAGCATCAATTCTTCGGTGATCAGGTTTCTTCACAGTCCAACTCTCACATCCATACATGACCATGGGAAAAACCATAGCCGTGACTAGACGGACCTTTGTTGGCAAAGAAATGCCTCTGCTTTTTAATATGCTATCTAGGTTGGTCATAACTTTCCTTCCAAGTAGTAAGCATCCTTTAATTTCATGGCTGCAATCAGCATCTGCAGTGATTTTGGAGCCCAAAAAAATAAAGTCTGACACTGCTTCCACTGTTTCCCCATCTATTTGCCATGAAGTGATGGGACCAGATGCCATGATCTTTGTTTTCTGAATGTTGAGCTTCAAGCCAACCTTTTCACTCTCCTCTTTCACTTTCATCAAAAGGCTTTTTAGTTCCTCTTCACTTTCTGTCATAAGGGTGGTGTCATCTGCATATCTGAGGTTATTGATATTTCTCCTGGCAATCTTGATTCCAGTTTGTGATTCTTCCAGCCCAGCATTCCTCATGATGTACTCTGCATAGAAGTTAAATAAGCAGGGTGACAATATACAACCTTGACGTACTCCTTTTCCTATTTGGAACCCATCTGTTGTTCCATGTCCAGTTCTATCTGTTGCTTCTTGACCTGCATACAGGTTTCTCAACAGGCAGGTCAGGTGGTCTGGTATTCCCATATCTTTCAGAATGTTCCACAGTTTATTGTGATCCACACAGTCAAAAGCTTTGGCATAGTCAATGAAGCAGAAATAGATGTTTTCTGGAACTCTCTTGCTTTCTCCATGATCCAGCGGATGTTGGCAATTTGATCTCTGGTGCCTCTGCCTTTTCTAAAACCTGCTTGAACATCTGGAAGTTCACGGTTCACATATTGCTGAAGCCTGGCTTGGAGAATTTTGAGCATGACTTTATTAGTGTGTGAGATGAGTGCAATTGTGCGGTAGTTTGAGCATTCTTTGGCATTCCCTTTCTTTGGGATTGGAATGAAGACTGACGTTTTCCAGTCCTGTGGCCACTGCTGAGTTTAACAAATTTGCTGGCATATTAAGTGCAGCACTTTCACAGCATCATCTTTCAGGATTTGAAATAGCTCAACTGGAATTCCATCACCTCCACTAGCTTTGTTCGCAGTGATGCTTTCTAAGGCCCACTTGACTTCACATTCCAAGATTTCTGGCTCTAGGTCAGTGGTCACGCCATCGTGATTATCTTGGTCGTGAAGACCTTTTTTGTACAGTCCTTCTGTGTATTCTTGCCACCTCTTCTTAATATCTTCTGCTTCTGTTAGGTCCATACCATTTCTGTCCTTTATCGAGCCTATCTTTGCATGAAATGTTCCCTTGGAATCTCTAATTTTCCTGAAGAGATCTCTTGTTTTTCCTAGTCTGTTGTTTTCCTCTATTTCTTTGCATTGATTGCTGAGGAAGGCTTTCTTATCTCTCCTTGCTATTCTTTAGAACTCTGCATTCAGATGCTTATATCTTTTCTTTTCTCCTTTGCTTTTTGCTTCTCTTCTTTTCACAGCTATTTGGAAGGCCTCCTCAGACAGCCATTTTGCTTTTTTGCATTTCTTTTCCATGGGGATGGTCTTGGTCCCTGTCTCCTGGACAGTGTCACGAACCTCTGTGCAGAGTTCATCAGGCACTCTATCTATAAGATCTAGTCCCTTAAATCTATTTCTCACTTCCACTGTATAATCATAAGGGATTTGATTTAGGTCATATCTGAATGGTCTAGTGGTTTTCCCTACTTTCTTCAATTTCAGTCTGAATTTGGCAATAAGGAGTTCATGATCTGAGCCACAGTCAGCTCCTAGTCTTGTTTTTGCTAACTGTATACAGCTTCTCCATCTTTGGCTGCAAAGAATATAATCAATCTGATTTCGGTGTTGACCATCTGGTGATGTCCATGTGTAGAGTCTTCTCTTGTGTTGTTGGAAGAGGGTGTTTGCTATGACCGGTGCGTTCTCTTGGCAAAACTCTATTAGCCTTTGCCCTGCTTCATTTCGTGCTCCAAGGCCAAATTTGCCTGTTACTCCAGGTGTTTCTTGACTTCCTACTTTGCATTCCAGTCCCCTATAATGACAAGGACATCTTTTTTGGGTGTTAGTTCTAAAAGGTCTTGTAGGTCTTCTTTGAACTGTTCAACTTTGGCTTCTTCAGCATTACTGGTTGGGGCATAGACTTGGATTACTGTAATATTGAATGGTTTGCCTTGGAAGTGAACAGAAATCATTCTGTTGTTTTTAAGATTGCATCCAAGTACTGCATTTCGGACTCTTTTGTTGACCATGATGGCTACTCCATTTCTAAGGGATCCCTGCCCACAGTAGTAGATATAATGGTCATCTGAGTTAAATTCTCCCATTCCAGTCCATTTTAGTTCACTGATTCCCAGAATGTCTACATTCACTCTTGTCATCTCCTGTTTGACCACTTCCAATTTCCTATTCATGGACCTAACATTCCAGGTTCCTATGCAATATTGCTCTTTACAGCATCGGACCTTGCTTCTAGCATCAGTCACATCCACAACTGGGTATTTGTTTTGCTTTGGCTCCATCCCTTCATTCTTTCTGGAGTTATTACTCCACTGATCTCCAGTGGCATACTGGGCACCTACCGACCTGGGGAATTCCTCATTCAGTATCCTATCATTTAGCCTTTTGATACTGTTCACGGGGTTCTCAAGGCAAGAATCCTGAAGTGGTTTTCCATTCCCTTCTCCAGTGGACCACATTCGGCTGTGGTCCAGTTGATGTATTATCTGCCGTGTTTGTTAGGGTTCTCCGCTTGTTGCACTCATTCTTTCTATTATTTCCTTTTTTTCTTTTAAAAAAGAACTTACCCTCTTTTTCTGCCTTCTCTGGATGGTTTGAAATGAACATTTAATATGATTCAATTTTTCTCCTCTCTTAGCATACCAATTATATTCTTTTAAAGTTCTTTTTAGTGGTTGCCATCAGGTCTGCAATGTATGTATCAACTAATCTAAGTCTACTTTCATATATTGCTGTAGTGCTTTATACGTTATGCAAGTCACCTTATAGCCAAGTATTACCACCACCCTCCCATCCCTTAAAACCATGCATTTCACTCATCCATAAGCCATAATCACCCCAAATACTGTATATTAACACAAAAATATGGAATTTAAAAAGATGGCACTCATGATCCTACATGTAGGGCAGCAGAGGAGACACAAAGAACAGACTTTGAACTCAGTGGGAGAAGGCGAGGATGGCCTGATTTGAGAGAATAGCACTGAATCATGTACATTACCACATGTAATAGAGATGACCAGTGCAAGGTTGATGCATGAGGCAGGGCGCCCAGATGCTCTGAGGTAACCTGGAGAGATTGGGTAGGGAGGGGAAGGGGGAGGGTGGTTCAGTGTGGGGGGACACATGTGTACCTGTGGCCAGTTCCTACCAGTTTGGGGCTCCAGTAGCTCCTAATCCATATAAGTGGATGCCACCTGTGATTCTCTGTGTTTGGATGTGATCCTCTGTATTCACCTGTCTTTCCCACTGTCAGGGTGACAATTTGCCCCCGTGGCCTCTATTTCTCTGACATATCTCAGAAAAGTTGTTGATTTTCAGTTAGTTCAGCTTTTTCATGGTGTAAAGATGGGAGCCTCCAAGTTCTTTACCTGTTGTAGCTGGGGTAAGAAATTCATCCATTTAAATGATCAACTGCTTATTTGTTTCACTTGCTTATTATGCTACAATTGGGCTTAAGCACTTGGGTTAATGATTGCAGAAGAACAACCACTGATTGGCTAAAAACCATTTCAACCTGCAGTGATGGAATTTTATTAGACTTTCCTTCTACCACCCACTCACCAACTTGCCAAGTTAAATACCAAGGTCTGTTACTTTCTGGCATATTCTATTCAAAATAAGGAAATAACCACACTGATGTATTCCTGCAGGTGGCCTTTAGTTCAGTTCAGTTCAGTTCGGTCACTCAGTTGTGTCCGACTCTTTGTGACCCCAGGAATCACAGCACGCCAGGCCTCCCTGTCCATCACCAACTCCCGGAGTTCACTCAAACTCATGTCCATAGCATCGGTGATGCCATCCAGCCATCTCATTCTCTGTTGTCCCCTTCTCCTCCTGCCCCCAATTCCTCCTAGCATCAGAGTCTTTTCCAGTGAGTCAACTCTTCGCATGAGGTGGCCAAAGTATTGGAGTTTCAGCTTTAGCATCAGTCCTTCCAATGAACACCCAGGACTGATCTCCTTTAGGATGGACTGGTTGGATCTCCTTGCAGTCCAAGGGACTCTCAAGAGTCTTCTCCAGCACCACAGTTCAAAAGCATCAATTCTTCAGCGATCAGCTTTCTTCACCATCCAACTCTCTCATCCATACATGACCACTGGAAAAACCATAGCCTTTACTAGATGGACCTTTAATGACCTGAATCAAATCCCTAATGATTATACAGTGGAAGTGAGAAATAGATTTAAGGGACTAGATCTGATAGAGTGCCTGATGAACTATAGAAGGAGATTCGTGACATTGTATAGGAGACAGGGATCAAGACCATCCCCATGGAAAAGAAATGTAAAAAAGCAAAATGGCTGTCTGAGGAGGCCTTACAAATAGCTGTGAAAAGAAGAGAAGTGAAAAGCAAAGGAGAAAAGGAAAGATATAAGCATCTGAATGCAGAGTTCCAAAGAATAGAAAGGAGAGATAAGAAAGCCTTTCTCGGTGATCAATGCAAAGAAATGGAGAAAATGGATCAATGCAAAGAAATGCAAAATAGAATAGGAAAGACAAGAGATCTGTTCAAGAAGATTAGAGATACCAAGGGAACATTTCATGCAAAGATGGGCTCGATAAAGGACAGAAATGGTATGGACCTAACAGAAGCAGAAGATATTAATAAGAGGTGGCAAGAATACACAGGTGGCCTTTAAGAGTAATTCAAAAGAAAGAATATGGTCATAGATCACTTTGCTTTTTAGTGAAACTCTACAACATCCATTTGGGTTGATTGTTGAACTGTGGAGACACAGAGCCCAAAGAGAATGACAGTCTGCCTACTAGCTCTCCAGATTTCCTTTCTCAGTGCCAGTGAGCTCTTCTCTTGGACTCACTTTAATATTTCCTTGCTCATGCCCTGCCACCCACTCATATACCAGGATATGATCCTGAAACCATCTGCTTCAGAATTAATCTGGACTGTGTGTATTAAAGTGCTTGCTCTAGTTCCTGGGTCAGGACCTTGGGGTTTGAGGTGTAGAATCTGGAAATACAACTCCTTCTTATTCCTGACCTACCACCACCACCATGGTTCCTATATTCACTTAGAACATTTGAGTCAGTTCTAATGAGGTGGATAAACCTGAAGCCTATTATACAGAGTGAAGTAAGCCAGAAAGACTAGTACTGTATATTAACACAAATATATGGAATTTAGAAAGATGGCACTCATGATCCTACATGTAGGGCAGCAAAGGAGACACAGACATAAAGAACAGACTTTGAACTCAGTGGGAGAAGGCGAGGATGGCCTGATTTGAGAGAATAGCACTGAATCATGTACATTACCATATGTAATAGAGATGACCAGTGCAAGGTCGAGGCATGAGGCAGGGCGCCCAGAGTCTGTGCTCTGAGGCAACCTGGAGAGATTGGGTAGGGAGGGGAAGAGGGAGGGTGGTTCAGGGTTGGGGGGACACATGTGTACCTGTGGCCAGTTTATGTTGTTGTATGGCAAAAACCATCACGGTATTGTAAAGTAATTATCATCCAATTAAAATAAGTTCATTAATTAAAAAAATTCTTAATGCCACTGCTCTTACATTAAACATTTAAGAAACCACTACGTTTAACTGAGTTTGAATGGATCTTCCCAACCCAGGGATTGAATCCAGGTCTCCCGCATTGCAGGCAGATTCTTTACCAGTTGAGCCACAATGGAAGCCCAAGAATACTGGAATGGGTAGCCTATCCTTTCTCCAGGGGATCTTCCCGACCCAGGAATCGAACTGGGGTCTCCTGCATTGCAGGTGGATTCTTTACCAATTGAGCAATCAGAGAATCCCTGAATGCATAGCAGGCAATTCAAAGGTATCAGTTCAGTTCAGTTCAGTCGCTCAGTCATGTCCGACTCTCCGCGAACCCATGAATCACAGCACACCAGGCCTTCCTGTCCATCACCAACTCCTGGAGTTCACTCAAACTCATGTCCACAGAGTCGGTGATGCCATCTAGCCATCTCATTATCGGTCGTCCCCTTCTCCTCCCGCCCCCAACCTTTCCTAACATCAGAGTCTTTTCCAGTGACTCAACTCATCGCATGAGGTGGCCAAAGTATTGCAGTTTCAGCCTCAGCATCAGTCCTTCCAATGAACACCAGGTGGATATATACTACCACTGTGCTATAAAGAACATCAAATGAAGGTGTGATTCATGCCTTCAAACACTCAAAGTTAGTAGAGGAGGCAGAATAAAATGATAAATTATGGTGTTTATTATACCTGCCTCTTGAGAAACCTAAATGAAGGTCAGGGAGCAACAGTTAGAACTGGACATGGAACAACAGAGTGGTTCCAATTAGGAAAAGGAGTACGTCAAGGTTGTATATTGTCACCCTGCTTATTTAACTTCTATGCAGAGTACATCATGAGGAACGCTGGGCTGGAAGAAGCACAAGCTGGAATCAAGATTGCTGGGAGAAATATCAATAACCTCAGATATGCAGATGACACCACCCTTATGGCAGAAAGTGAAGAGGAACTCAAAAGCCTCTTGATGAAAGTGAAAGAGGAGAGTGAAAATGTTGGCTTGAAGCTCAACATTTAGAAAAAGAAGATCATGGCATCTGGTCCTATCACTTCATGGGAAATAGATGGGGAAACAGTGGAAACAGTGTCAGACTTTATTTTTTGGGGCTCCAAAATCACTGCGGATGCTGATTGCAGCCATGAAATAAAAGACGCTTACTCCTTGGAAGGAAAGTTATGACCAGCCTAGATAGCATATTAAAAAGCAGAGACATTACTTTCCCAACCAAGGTCCACCTAGTCAAGTCTATGGTTTTTTCCGTGGTCATGTATGGATGTGAGAGTTGGACTGTGAAGAAAGCTGATCGCCGAAGAATCGATGCTTTTGAACTGTGGTGTTGGAGAAGACTCTTGAGAGTCCCTTGGACTGCAAGGAGATCCAGCCAGTCCATTATAAAGGAGATCAATCCTGGGTATTCATTGGAAGGACTGATGTTGAAGCTGAAACTCCACTACTTTGGCCACCTCATGCGACGAGTTGACTCACTGGAAAAGACTCTGATGCTGGGAGGGATTGCGGGCAGGAGGAGAAGGGGTCGACAGAGAATGAGATGGCTGGATGACATCACCAACTCGATGGACATGAGTTTGAGTGAAGTCCGGAAGTAGGTGATGGACAGGGAGGCCTGGTGTGCTGTGATTCATGGGGTTGCAAAGAGTCAGACACCACTGAGCGACTGAACTGAATTGAACTGAAACTTAGATACATGTGGTAACAGAAGCAGGAAAGACTATTTCTGAGTAAGGGGATCAGGAAAGATTAGTGGAGGGGGTGACATTTGCATTTAAGCTTTGAAAGTTAAAGAAGGAAAAGTGTGTGTTCTATGCAGAGGGAACCCCAGGAGCAATAGCAAGGATCTTGTCAATGACCGACAGGCATGTGCAGCTGTGGGAAAACTGGAGAAAGAGATGAAACCAGACAGTAAGCTGGTGACAGCCCTTGAATTCTAATGTAAGGAATTCTGTCTTATTCTCATAAAAAGAAAAGAAGTATGGGGGGTGGTTATTGAAGGTTTCTAAAGAGTGGGTGACACTGAAATAATATGGCAGAAATGTGAAAGCCAAGATCACAATGAAAGACAGGTGCGAGGTTGTGGCAATAATCCATGTGATAGACAATAAAAAGTTAGTCTGGGTGGGTAGTAGTGGAGGTAGAGAAGAAGGTATCTGAACTATATATTAGAAAGGTTTAGATTTGCTGCCAATTTCAATGTATTATTTTTGTAATTTATTTATTTTTTTGTAATTTATTTAATTGGAGGCTAATTACATTATTGTATTGGTTTTGCCATACATTGACATGAATCTGCCCCGGGTGTACATGTGTTCCCCATCTTGAACCCCCCTCCCAACATATTAAAGTTGATGCTGAAGTTTCTGGCTTCTGTAAGCAGGTGAGTGGTTAGCAGTAACCAAATGAAACAGACTTAAGTTAATTGAATGATGCACCCCTCTAGATGCTTCTATAGATAAATGTAGTCTCTAAAAACTTGAGATAATGAAGATTATGTATTATGCATTAAGGGTAGCATATCATAATGAAAGCAGATCTTAGACAAAATTCTACCTCCCAAGTCAACATTTACTAGATATTTTCTAAATAGGCATGAAGGAGTGCATACAATCTGTCTTGTAATCTTATCAATACCCCATCTCTCTGTTCTCTTAAGTGACTTAAAACAACTTGCATGAAAGATTCACCTGAGGCAGACTGACAATACTTTAGAGGCAGAATGTGGTCACTTTTCTAGTAACCATCAGGAAACAAGGATTCTCTGGTTTGGTGGCTGGTCCTGTAGGGATTAAGTCTTGAGTGCCTTCTCTGAGTGACTTTCACCAGATCTGTGAGGTTTTTATTCTGCATTCATCCAAAAATGACAAGTATCATTAAAATATCTTCATCTCTTAAATATTATTAAAATATCTTATTACTAATTTCACCAATGAGAGATGATTTCTGGCATTCATCATCCTGTGTAGTAAGATCAGTTCTGAGATCAACATAACTGGAACACTGTTGAAAACACTTTGAGGTACAACCTTTCTGATCTAATGTTAGCTTGCTAGCTGACACCCCTAGAAATGAGATTTCCTATCAGGACCACTTACTGCCTAAAATATATTTCAAATAAATATGCACATTTTGTGTCACCGTGTGTTGAAGAATTTTAAACTAATTTTTACATAACAGCAAAATCTGTAATACAAGAGGGATGGTTTTGAGGAAGAAAAAGTAATTTGCTTATGTAAATCCTGACATTTTACAAAAATATATAGCTATGCATAATAGGAGGATTTTGATCATTGGAAACAATCTCTTTTCAAATTTACTTATTCTTTGCTTTTCCTTGGTATCATGTAAAATCCTCTGCCAATAGAAGCATATAGCAAAAGCTAAAAGCGGTTTTCCACTAGTGGTTTTCCAATTTTTTTCCCCTCTGTGGGGATCTGCATTTGAGTAAACTGGTTTTCCAAAGTGAAAAAGAAAAATCCTATCAGAGAAAAACTGGCCAAAGAAATAACACATTTCCACATGTAGGAATTTTAAGTGTGTTAATTCTGAGTGTTGCAGAAAATGAAGCATACAATATGTCTATAATCAAATTTGATTCAATGGTACTGAGACTTCCCCCACTTTAAATTCTATATGTTGCAGGGAAAGCACGAAAAATAAATTCTGTTTGTAGGGCCATGGTAAAGGAACACAATAGCATAGGCAAAAAGAATGAGTTGAACTCTGCTAGGATCTCTGATTTCTCCCTCCCAGGCCTCCTGCTGTCTTCCCCTCACACTACTGGTATGAAGTCAGTGTACAGAACAGAGCAGGCTACACATATTGCCGGGGAGGAAGAAGTTACCTATTTTTCTAGGTTCTTTGGCTGATCATAGAATTAAATTGACATAAGATAGGTTAACAGGAGAAAATCAAGCAAAAGTTTAATGACACATACATGGTAGAGACCCAGGAAAACTAAGAAACTTGCCCAAGATGGCCAAAGCCCTCACCTTAAATACCATCTTCAGCGAAAGACAAAAGAGGATGTTAGGGATAGTGGTTTGAGACCTCCAAGTGGAAGAAGACAATTCACGGGGAGACGGAAAAGCAAATGTTTGCTGTGGCAGGCAGGGACAACAAGACACAGAGTGGACTCTGATCTCTAGGCCCTGCCTGGAGTTTCCTCTACCACAGCCAGCCCAAATTCTTTGCAAATATTTCTGGTTTTATTCTGCAGCCATGAAATTAAAAGATGCTTGCTCCTTGGAAGAAATGCTATGACAAACCTAGACAGTGTATTAAAAAACAGAGACATCACTTTGCTGAAAAAGGTCCCTATAGTCAAAGCTATGATTTTTCCAGTAGTCACATATGGATGAGAGAGTTGGACCATAAAGAAGGCTGAGTACCAAAGAATTGATGCTTTCAAACTGTGGTACTGGAGAAGACTCTTGAGAGTCCCATGGACAGCAAGGAGATCAAACCAGTCTATCCTAAAGGAAATCAGTCCTGAATACTCATTGGAAGGACTGATGCTGAAGCTGAAGCTCCAATACTTTGGCCACTGGATGCGAAGAACTGATGCACTGGAAAAGACCCTGATGCTGGGAAAGATTGAAGGTGGGAGGAGAAGGGGACGACAGAGGATGAGATGGTTGGATGGCATCACTGATTTGATGGACATGAGTTTGAGCAAATGCTGGGAAATATTGAAGGAGAGGGAAACACAGTGTTTTGTGGTTCATGGGGTTGCAAAGAGTTGGACATGATTTAGCAACTGAACAACAACTACTTGTGATAGCTTTATTCTGGCAACAGACCCTCTACCTGAATTCTTTTAGGCAGTTAACTGGATAAAGTCAAGGTTCCTTCTCCAAGTCTTTTGAACCTAGAGTGTTTTCATCTCCAAATAATACACAAGCCAAAGAGATGTTGTGGTAGCAAACTTTGCTTGCCTATGATAACTGTGTATCTATAGATAATTTATATGCCTATAAACTTGAATCTGGCTATACTCCTTACTAGTTCTGCAACATTGCCCACCACATCTCTGAACTTCTCTGAGCCTCAGTTTCTTAATCTGTAAAAAGGATACAATGATTATGTCTATCACGGAGATTACCTGGGGATCAAATGAGTTAATGAGTATGACGTGCTTTAAAAAGAGCCTGGTTCACAGTAAAGGGTTCAACACATGTCATTGTGTGTACTGCTGTTCAGTATTGGATGAGACTGAACTCGAAATTTTTGCAGCAGCTGTGGTTCTTTGCTAGGGCAACTCTCTTGTGTTTAGGTAAGAGTCTGATGAGTAGTTCTTCTTAGTTATGTGAAGGCTGATTTCCCTTGAGGAAGTTGGAGCAGGCCATTTGGTCATGACAAGGGAATTACCTCCCAATTCCCCTTGATATGTAAAGGAGAGTAAAAATATAGGGCCCAAAAACCTCCTGGGAGGGAGAAAGATCTCCATCACCTCTTTGAGATTCAATATTATCCCATGCTTTTAGTTAGTTATCTGGCAAAAAGGAACAACATGGGCCCTAAAAGGGTGTGTGCCGCATGGAAAGGGAGCGTCTAGGTTCAATACAAAGTTTAAAAATGCTTTGGAGGCGGGACTGCTTTCAGTCCATCATGATACCAAGGCCGATGGAGTCTCAGAACCCAGCATCCTGTCCACTGCATTGTGCTTTGTATAAAAAATGGCCCTACGCTGAGGATAAATAAACTAAAGAGCTGTACTTTGGGAACTCAAAGACAGGAGCGGGGGATTCCTCTTGAGCCTATTCTTTTTAAAGGCTATAAATTCCTAAGGGTGTCATCTTAGCAGTGTGAATCAACCCCTGTGACTAAAAGGGACCAATTTCCAACAGCAACTCCATATGGCAACGAGGAATCAATAATGAAAATGGACTTGGCACTTCTCTCAGATGCAGACGGGACTAGTGACCTGGGTTAACAACTGCAGTGAGAACACTTTAGAGAGGTGTTACTGGATTCTGGATAATTTGGGCAAGTCGGATTTTAGTTAGGAAAATGAAAACCATATTATATCACCTTATCGTATATTATGTAAAGCTCTCATACCACTTACATCGCATTCATTAATCCTTCCATTCATCTATCCACTTATTCTTTCATTAATTCCTTTATTTATTTATCCAATCAATATGTATTTATTGAAGATGCTCTTTAAGATAGACAGCTTTGTAAGATATATTTTTTTGCTATGATGGGTCAATAACCCAATCAACCAGACAAGTTTCATAGAGTAGCTCATAAAAAAATACGATTACATTCAATTCGTTACTCTCTTGCCAATGAAACATTGTATAATCTGAAAATCCAAATCATCACTTTGTGCTAAATTATTTCACTTTGTGTGTGTATGTACCTGTATGTGAGCACACATGATTGGCAAGTTTTGTGTTTATAGATTTAGGGGAGGACAGAATACTTAGGCTGGTCTGCTTGGTTTTAGTATCTGTTCCGTTCAGTCGCTCAGTCGTGTCCGACTCTTTGCGACCCCGTGGACTGTAGCCTACCAGGCTTCTCCATCTGTGGGATTCTCCAGGCAAGAATACTGGAGTGGGTTACCATTTCCTTCTCCAGGGGATCTTCCCGACCCAGGGATCGAACCTGGGTCTCCTGCATTGGAGGCAGACGCTTTAACCTCTGAGCCACCAGGGTGGTTTTAGTATAGTGACTGCTATTTTGGTGTATAAGTTTGTTTTACAAAACAAAATAAAAAATAAAAGCTCTATAATGCACTACGTGGAGAAGAAAGCCTTAGAAAACATGCCCTGGGTGGGATCTTCCTCATCTGTCTATGGAGATAATTGGCTCCTAAGGAAGCATTTCTTGTCTTTTCTTCTTATGCCCACACTGAGGAGGTAATGATGAAGATATCTTGCCTAATCATCTCATATTCATGAATATCCATACCCTAACACATCAGCTTTTGTGGTTCTAGAATAAATGAATTCCCACCTGGCTCCCTTGGTAGCTCAGATTGTAAGCAATCTGCCTGCAATGCAGGAGATTTGGGTTCACAATACCTGGGTCAGGAAGATCCTCTGGAGAAGGGAATAGCAATCCACTCCAGTATTCTGGCCTGGAGAATTCCGTGGACAGAGGAGCCTGGCGGGCTACAGTCCATTGGGTCCCAGAGAGCTGGACACGACTGAGCGACTTTCACTTTTCATGGATTAGCAAATATTTCTGCATCTGTCTAATAAAGGGAATATTATTAATAGCACAGTAAAAATAAGGCTGCATCTATGTGCATCTGTCTGTTTCTTTGCTAATCTTCTATATTTTGCTTTTTGACCTCACGATGCTGTAATAAACATGTTCTTTGGATGGAAGAAGACATCTGACCAATATTCCCTAATTAATAGACTCTCTGAAAAAGCATCCCAATATCCTTAGAAAGTCTTTGAGCACCCAGGCAGAATGAGGAAGGAGCTCACTGCCTTATTTAAGAATTCCTATTCATAGCAGCATCTCGCTGAAGTATTCTAATCAGCTGTTGGGCAGGCAAGTCTCCCCACAGCTTCTGGACAGCCCCAAGGCTCACAGAAAGACGGTGGAGAAGGGTCAGGCTGAAAGATTGTTTTTGCTGTCTTAATGAGCACAAGCTAACTGATTTTACTGAAAAATCTCTCTGGATTATGATGGACACAACATCTTTCATAACATGATATGTTTTCAGTGAGCAGTTCGGGTTTCTTCCTGTGGAAGCTGCCAATCCAGCTTACTTGTTCTAGTTTATTCCTTGTCAATATTTTGCCATGATGACTCAGCCTCAGCAATTTCCCAAATACACAAACACAAGATTAGAAAGCAGAATATGTCATATATATGTATGATCTTACGGTCCAAGTGGTGTGTGTGTGTGTGTTTATATATATATATATATCCTTTTTTTCCCGTAACCTGGGATGTCCAATGATAGAGGTTGACATCAACTGCTGAGTTATTTTTTCTATTTGGTTGTTTAATTTCTCCTTCAGGGTGAATACTTTCTGTGAGCATTAGCATTTGCTACAAAGACCTTAACACTTTATCACTCCTATGTCTGTGCATATGCCTCCACAACACTTGACTGGTTTGCCAGGCCACTTGCCACAACCTATAAGTCCATATACATTCCAAACATGGGTTACTTTTTCTTTCCACACAAAATATATGACCAGATAAACCAACCAGAGCTCTGCCCATTGGGAAGAATTTCCCTTTCCAATGTTTTTCAAGGCCATCCCTTAATGAGCCATATTAGATTTGGTGTTCAGCTGACCATCATATTCCAAGCCGAGTCATCCATAAACCAAGCCTGAGTTTTGTTTGTTTGTTTGTTTTTTCCCTTTTAGTTGGTCATTTGGGAGCTGCCACATATCTGAAAAACAGATGAGGCAAGGATACTATCATAACAGAGGTGGATACTGTCTTAGTTCAGGCTGCTATAACAAAATTTCATAGATGTAGTACCTTAAACAACAGACATTTATTTCTTACATATCTGGAGGTTGATAAATTCAAGATCAAGGTACCAACAAGCTTGGTGTCTGGTGAGGGCCAGCCTCCAGGTTCAGAGACAGCTGCCATCTTGCAACATCCTCATGTGGCAGATTCCATTCTGGGATCTTTATCTCCTTGTAAGGGTACATATCCCATCATGGGGTCCCTACTCCCAAAACCTCATCCAAACCTGGTTGCCTCCCAAGTCCCCACCTCCTACTGCCATCACACTGGGGATTAAGCTTCTGTACATGAATTTGGGGAAGATACAAACCTTTAGTTTGCAGCAGATGCCATGGTGGTGGGACGGGTCTGGCTTACCCTCTTTCACCCTTATACATGCTCTCTGGTCCTGCCTGAAGCCAGATGTATCACTCTTATCTGACAGTGAACACTCCCTGGGTGTACCCAACCTATAGTTGGCTTATAAGCAATTGAGCTATATGGTTAAGTGGTGTTCCATCTCTACCAGGGCCTAGTCCCATGTCAAGAGTTGTTTTACACATGTTTTACACTCTGCTGCAGATGGCATGGTCTAGTTCCAGAAACCCAGGAAAACTGCTGTGATTTTCTCAGTGGGACATGGCACAAACACCACTCAGCCTCTTTTCACATCACTGATGCCTCCGGCACTGTAGGGCCTGTTGATCTTATGGTCCAAGTGGTGGCAGAGTTTTTTGTTCCTCACCTAAAAACTGCTGAAGTCCTTTCTTAATCAAAGCTTAAATCCACTTAAACCTGGAAGCCTTTCATGTTGCCTGCTATATGGACTGGGGCTATGTTACTATATGTGAAGTCACATTAGCATCGTGATTCTTCTTTTCTTTTTGGTGGTAAATCCACTAATTTTGAAGAGGATGTGTCAGTATGTTCTCAACCACTGGACCCTGAAAATTTTACAAATGTATCAGGTACTTGCACTTTTTGAGGGCCCATTATCCTCTAGGACACATACCTCTTACCAAGACCTTCTGTGTGTTAACCATCTTTTGCTCATTTGGCCCTGAAAATAGAATAGCATTGGTAAAATGAGTCAGTGTGAAGTTCCATAGGATGTTTAAATGATCCAGATTCCTTTGGACCATGTTTTGATGAAGAGTAAGAGAGTTCTCCTTCGATAATTATTTATCTCCTTCTATATTTATTAATAAATAAACACTTCTGTTTGATTCATATGAATGAAATCTGACACTCCTTTTTAATTTTTTAAAAATTTTATATTGGAGTATAGCTGGTTAACAATGTTGTGATAGTTTGCAGTGGACAGCAAAGGGATTCGGCCATTCTTATACATGTATCCATTCTCCCCCAAACTCCCCTTCCATCCAGTCTGTGATACTACTTTTTGGTTAACTTAGAAAATAATGCACTTGATTTGCTACAGGAATGCTGAGTCCCTGGGCAAAGTGTCTCTGCAGCGGAGACTGGCCTGAGGAGCTGACAGTTGGAGATGTCTGCTGATCTGGGCAGCTCATCTCCAAGTTCACCACAAGTCATTAAGAGGATGTTATTGGTATTGTTGGTGTTTGGGGACAACTATTTGCAGAAACAAGGTTTCTTTGCTGTTTTGTTTTGTGAGTGGACCAGAGCTAGAACTAAGATACACAATCACCTTTTGACTTGCATGTTATCTATTTATGTAAACCCAGACAATGCTTTCAACTGTGCTGCTGGAGAAGACTATTTTGGGGGTTCCAAAATCACTGCAGATGGTGACTGCAGCCATGAAATTAAAAGACGCTTGCTCCTTGGAAGAAAAGTTATGACCAACCTAGACAGCATGTTAAAAAGCAGAGATATTACTTTGCCAACAAATGTCCATCAAATCAAAGCTTTGGTTTCTCCAGTTGTCACTGTATGGATGTGAGATTTGGACTATAAAGAAATCTGAGCACTGAAGAATTGACACTTTTGAACTGTGGTGTTGGAGAAGACTGCTGAGAGTCACTTGGACTGCAAGGAGATCCAACCAGTCCATCCTAAAGGAATTCAGTCCTGAATACTAATTGGAAGGACGGATGCTGAAGCTGAAACTCCAATACTTTGGCCAACTGATGCGAAGAACTGACTAATTTGAAAAGACCCTCATGCTGGGAAAGATTGAAGGCGGGAAGAGAAGGGGATGACAGAGGTTGGATGGCATCACCGACTCAATGGACAAGAGTTTGAGCAGACTATGGGAGATAGTGAACAGGGAAGTCTGGCGTGCTGCAGTCCATGGGGTTGCAAAGAGTCTGACAAAATTTAGCAACTAAACAACTAACCCAGACACATCTGTTGATTCAGCCTTGTTCAGTCACTGAGTGACCCCCATCCAAATTTATCAATGTCTGAAGAGAGCCATCCTCAGCAGTGTGATGTGTTCTCATAAGCCAGCTCCCGTTTGGGGTGGGGTGGGCATGAAGATATTTTTCCCTTCATATTTGGTGTGTCCAGTTGGCAGGGACAGAACACAGCCTGGTCTCTCACCTATTGTCCAGCTCTACTGGTAACCTCCCTTAAATCCCACACAACTGCACGGAGGCCGCATGCCCTAGGAAACAAAAACTGGTCAGTCTCCAAGCCCTGAGTCATCCCTATAACCCTGCTTAGGCTTCCCCCAGGAAAGCTTTTTGCTTCAAGCTAGATAGATTGCTCTGGAACCATGACAACACTGTGACAACTTTAGCAGATTCCGTTGCCACTCCTCCCATCAGATCCCTTGGATACGAAGCATTTTCTGCCTTCTTGAATCATCATTCCTTGGCCCTTTCAAATGGACGAACTGCACAGGGAAATGAAGCCCTCAGCTCTGACTCTCATTTTCCTCAATGTCGATTCATAACCTTGCTTTTCAGGTTTGCGCTCTGACACATACTTGAGCCCTTGGGTTTCAGAAAAAGACTCTGCTCTGTCCTTTAGAATAAACAACAGGGAGTGAGGTGGAGCACGATACAGCATACATTCACTGCTTGGAATTATGAGGTTGTTGTTGTTCAGTTGCTAAGTCATGTCTGACTCTTTGTGACCCATGGACTGCAGCACACCAGGCTTCCCTGTCCATCACCAACTCCCAGAGTTTACCCAAACTCATGTCCATTGAGTCAGTGATACCATCCAACCATCTCATCCTCTGTCGCCCCTTTCTCCTCCTGCCCTTAATCTTTCCCAGCATCAGGGTCTTTTCCAACGAGTTGGCTTTTCACATCAGATGGTCAAAGTATTGGAGCTTCAGCTTCAACATCAGTCCTTCCAATGAATATTCAGGGTTGATTTCCTTTAGGGTTGACTAGTTTGATCTCCTTGCTGTCCAAGGGACTCTCAAGAGTCTTCTCCAGAACCATAGTTTGAAAGCATCACTTCTTCAGCACTCTGCCTTCTTTATGGTCCAACTCTCAAAATCATACATGAATACTGGAAAAACCATAGCTTTGACTATGTGGACCTTTGTCTGTGACATGTCTGCTTTTTAATACTCTGTATAGGTTTGTCATAGCTTTTCTTCCAAGGTGCAAACATCTTTTAATTTCATGGCTGTAGTCATCATCCACAGTGATTTTGAAGCCCAAGAAAATGAAATGTGTCACTGTTTTCACTAACAGGTGACTGATGATGAAACGCCAAGGCAGCAGAATGAGAAGACATGAGACATTTCCTCCCTGATGATTTTCTCCCCACACAGCTGTCATTCCTCTGGATCTCAGGCTGGTGAGACTGGCTTAGATACTTACACTTAGACCCCACACAATTGATTCAGTTAGGGCTGTGTGCCAGTTTTTTTCTTCCAGTCCCTCCAAAACTAATCAGATTAATGGATGCCACTGCTGGTTCTCATCAAATGCCATTAAAATATAACTCTTTCATGAATAATTCTAAACATTGACTCAAAGCAATTGATTATGAGAACTACATATTTCAAATGAGAAGAATAATTGATGTTTTCAATATGTAAATGTCTTCTAAGGAATTCTGAGACACAAGTTATAAGAGTACGGCTATAATCACTGTTCATTTGAGTCCTAGAGCTCCTAGCTTCTTGTTTGTTTTCTAATTTTGGCTTCCAGAGAACGACATGTAAAATCTTGCAAATCTGTTCCATCATCTCTCTTCACTCCGAGGTATCCTTCCTGTGGATACCCTGAGTGCTTTGGGTCTGCAGAGAGCTGTGAACTACTCACAGTGCTACGTAGAATGAGGTAGTGTACTTCTTTTCTTCTAAAACCAGCATCTCAGAATACATGGTCAGTCATCATGTCACTGCCTGTGCAATCAATCAGAGTAAACTCACCCATGCTAATCTGTAGCAGAAGCAACTGACGATTCAGGTGAGGATATAGAACCTCTCTCTCATGGACTGGAACATGGACTTCCAGTTGCCACTCTGATTGACTGCTCTTTGTTTTAATTGCCTCTCCTGCTTTGTCCTGGTTTGGTTCTTAGCACCTATCTTGAGCCTCCTTTACCTGAGGAAGAGTTTGTACACATTTTCTGGCTCAATTGTGACACCCCATTTCAATGAGATTTTGGTTAATTTTATGTGTCAGTTTGAAGGGCCATGCATTGTTGCTATTGTTCAGTCACTAAGTTTAATCTGTTTTACGACCCCATGGACAGTAGCCCACCAGGCTCCTCTGGGATTTCCCAGACAAGACCCTGGAGTGGGTTGCCATTTCCCTCTCTCAAGGATCTTTCCACCCCAGGGGTCAAACCTATGTCTCCTGAATTGGGAGGCGGATTCTTTAATACTAAGCCAACAGGGAAACCCAGGGCCATAGTTGCCTAGGGTTTGCTACCATGCAATCTATTTAGGGCTTGAAAAGAATGGAAATTCAGAGGAAGGAGCAGTCTGCGCTCTTTTCCTGCTTTGCTGATTGAGAGTGAATGTCTCATCTCATCTTCTCCTGCCCTCGTACTGAGATTTGTGGCATCAGTTCCACTCGTTCTCAGGCCTTAGCGCTCTGAATTACATCACCACTTTCCCGGGTCTCCAGCTTGCAGAGAGCAGCTGTGGGCCTTGTTTGCCTCCACCATCTTTTGAGGTAATTCCTCATAATAAATCTTCATGTTTGTGTGCACATATCTGTGCATCTTCTATATCTATATGTTCTATTGGTTCTGTTTCTCTCGAGAGCCCTTGCTAGTGTACCCCTCACTCCCCAGATCAAATGCAAAAATTTATCCTATTTCCCACCTAACAAAGAAATTGTTTGGCTGAGGCCATTCCCTTATAACATTTATCATCAAGGGGGTCAGAGAATCTGAGAATATTATGCTACTCAAATGAGACAGTTTCAAGTACAATAACACTGCTTCACTATATAGCTATTCAGTCAAATTTTACCTCAAGTCATTGCTATATGCAAGATCAAGGACTTTATAATTGAATAGGAGATTCAGATATGCAAACCTATAAAGAAAGAGAATGTTAAACGCTTTGTTAGATGAATGTGGGTCATGTATGGGGAGTCGTTTTCAGTTTGGAAGGTGAAGAAAGCCTTAAAGAGATGATACTTGAGTTAATCCTAGGGGTCGTGGTGGAAAAGGGTATTTCAAACAAGAGACACTGGCAATAGCAGGGTTAAGTGATATGGTGGCTCACTAGGGGAGTAGTAAGCAGTTAAACATGGATGGATGTTCAGAACCCTGTGGGCATGGACGTCAGAGACAGTCTTTAGTGCCAGAGAGAATTCTGCACTTTAGCAATGATCCCTGAATTGATGTTTGTGAGACAGTCACCTATGCAACTTTTAAAACTCAGCTCTGTGGCAGTTCTATCGTAAAGCCACTGAGTTTGAACTCCTAGATGTGAGACATGACTGGGTTTACATTTTAAAATGCTTTCCAACTAGAAATTGCAAAAATTGTCCCTGTCCTTTGTAAGCAGGGAGCGAAACGTGTTTCCTAGAATCCCTTGTAGTTAGGCAGACCCCGAAACAGAATTTTGGCCAAGAGCATGGGCTTCTCAGGTGGCTCAAGTGGTAAAGAATTCACCTGCCAATGCAGGAGATGCAGGCAGAAGATGTAGATTCGATCCCTAAGTCAGCAAGATCCCCTGCAGGAGAAAATGGCAGACTCCTGCAGTACCGTTGGCTGGGAAATCCCATGGACGGAGGAGCCTGGTGGGTTATAGTCTACAGGGTCACAAAGAGTTGGACACAACAGAGTGACTGAGCACACACATGCTGAAAGTGATGTCGGGCACTTCTAGTCTGTTCCTAAAACTGACTGTGAGATTTTCCTCACCTTCTCTCTTTTCTCACCAGACATCATTTTAAATACACAGAAAACTCTTGTGTTCCAACCATTGTTGTAATATGTCTGGATCCCCAAATGGCTGAATGGAAGGTCACCCAGTGGACATCTGATTCAGTTGCAACACGAGCAAGAAATGACATCCTATTATGTGTAGGCATGGGGAATTTGCAGTTGTGCACAATAGTATTAAAAACTACTACTGAGCAATAAGTGGTCACTGAAAAGGTAAAGTAGTATGACCAGATTTAGAAAGATTGTTTCATTAATGTGTGGAAAACGGATTACACCGGATAAAGGCGAGCATTGGGAAGAACACTGCAGCTATCCTGGGGAGAGACGATGAGATCGCTGTGTGGCAGTCAATGATAATGACAGGTAGCAGGAGACAAGACCTGTGAGACACAAAGCAAACGCAATCTGTTCCTACTGGAGACTATTTGGATATGTAAATGGCAGAATCTGCTGGCTTTCTGGCATATTTGAAACTCTAAATATTGCTCATAAAATTCAGGAACATTATAATTTGTCCAAAAATAGTTTTATAGTAATTTCATCATTGTCAAATCTGAATAATAATTGTTAGAGTTGTCTTTCTTGATTTGGCCATTGCTTTTTCTCCCATCTTACGCATTTTGTTTCATTCGAGAGTGATTTTTAAGTACAAATCTTTTCTCATGTTGGTTAGATTGAAGTCAACTGGACTATCCAGATAAAATAATGTATTCAAGGCAAATATCTCTAAGCTGAATGGAAAACCACAATCCTGTTTTTAAATATCATTCTTTGAAGCACCATGGCTTGGCTGAAGCATCACCTTAATGCCATGGGATATGCAGTTGGGCTTTTTCTGAAAGGCAAGGCTGGAGCAACACCCTGATTCAGAAATGGCTACCTCGACTGCATCCTAATACAGTTGGAAGATGCTGAAGGGCAGGGGCTCAGGTGTGTGTGTTGGCTCTTGTTTAAATGTGAGGACACAAGCCCTTTCACTTCAGGATTTATGAAAGGTGGTGGATTACTGGCACGATGAAAAAGTCCTGATACGAGAAGCTAGTAAAGCAATCATAAAAGGAAGGAAATAATTGAAGAACTCTAGAGCAGAGGAAACCTTGAAGAATAAGTTTGGCTCAGCAGCTCCAAGGGATTATGGTCATTGATTTCAGACAATTTAGCCACTTGCTCCAAACTAAGGAATCTGAACTTCCATTAAAAGTGAAAAGGGATTACATTGCAATTTGCAGAGTTCAAAACCACTACAGAGAGACAGAAAACGGAACAAACAGGCTAACCACTTTCAATGCTGTCTGGAGCTGCTGGTGAAGGCAAGTCCCCGAGCTTCCTGGAAAGATGAGCACTGGAGGGACCTGAATGGCCTGGGACATTACCTCCCACTTGCACGGCTTGTTCACAGGGTGAGTTCACATGCAGTCTAAGCTTATTCTTTTCAAAAACTCTGTGAGCTATTCCCATTTTATGGATGAGAAACTAAAGTTCATAGTGTTCAAGGGTCATATTTTCAAGATCAGTGCTTGCAATGCAGCTTGCTCACCTTGGTAAAGACTTTAAATGATAAATTATGGATGATGACTTCAAAATATGGTTGTTTCCAGAGTCCATGTTCAACTTATGCTTTCTAAAACTGGCCAATCACTAAGCATTTTTTATAGCTTAAATATTCATAACTACATATTATTATTCTGGCATCTGCCTGAGGTTTCATTTAAAATATGCGGAGGTCCATTCTTTCCTTTCCCATCAGGAAAGGAAACCAGGCAATAAACCAGTTCCAATGTTGGAGATTGTATTAGGACAAATCTGTGTTGTGGTTCTATAAATGTAGCTTAAATCAGAACACCTGGCAATGAATGCCATTTAATTCAAACTTACCTGTTTCAATCATATGATTTAACTTGCAATTGCTTCCAGACAGCTGTTTGAAATTATTTAATTTAGATTCTTGAGAGATAAGAATTGCTAGAAAGCATGCATCTTACAGTGTTACAACTGCTTCTCAGGTCATCCTCACCAAAGATCCTGTTTGAAAGATACTCTAGTTTAGATGGATCTTTATGAAGGATTGTAATGGAAAATAATGGGGCTTTGGATTCAGGCAAATTTGGGTTCACATCTCAACTCTGTATTTGCTAGCTTTATTATCTTGGACCAGTTAATAAACCTCTCCGAATCTATTACATCACCTATGAGATTAAATTAGGGCTTCCCAGGTGGTTCAGTGGTAAAGAATCTGCCTGCCAATGCAGGAGATGCAGGTTCAATCCCTGGGTCTGGAAGATCCCCTAGAGGAGGAAATGGCAACCCACTACAGTATTCATGCCTGGAGAATCCCATGGACAGAGGAGCCTGAGGGCGACAGTCTATGAAGTCCATACTTACTCTTAATGGTTAATGGGAGGATTAAATGGGATAATTTGTTTGCACATAGAAAATAATCAAAATGGTATAATATTGATATGAAGAATGAACAAAGATCTAGATAGAACAAAATATTTAAGATGAGGAACATCTATAATTTGTTTCATTACTGTAGTTCTCAACTGTAAATTATAGTGGTCCTTCTCAACCATGCAGGTTAAGCCTTAAAAAACCTAGTAGTAAAATTATGTGGTGTTAAAAAACTTGAAACCTTATGAAAAATTATGTTACAGGACAGAGCTTAGAAATAAGCCAATGAAATATATTAGATGTGTTTCATATTCTCTGAAGTAAAATAACTGATACTTCACACTCAAAATCAGTGGTATTTTACATGTGTTAAAATAGTAATAATACTACCTTTTTAGTGTTTCTCACTAAATTTTTAGTATTTCTCACTAAAAATTTTCAGAATGTCTATCCCAAAGGATCTGCAAAATACTTTTGTTCACAAGATGTCAGCTTTTATATGCTAATAAGCTACTGCAGACGTTGCTCTCAGGTCTGTTCTCTCATCAAGGAAGCTGCAGCCTTTCAACTGTTATGTGTTGATTTCGACCTTTTCATCTCGTGTTGCCCCCTCCACCAACACCTATGTCTGAAGGTTGTTTCCAAGGTCCCATACCCCCACTTTTGGGTCTCACCACACTCCCTGGGGCAGACGTGGCATCATTTGAGTGTAAGGATGCTTAGGAAACCATCCAACCTTTTGTGTCACCCCCTCAGTTGTATTCAACATCTTTTGGAGTTTCTTGCCTAACAGGCAGGAGTATAGTCCTCATGATAACTTCATGTTGAAGTTCCTTTTACAACAGCCTCCCTCCATTCCCTGAAGTTTCAAGGCCCATTTGCACTAAAACTGCCATTTTTCGTTTCCAAGACTTCCTTGCTGCGTTTCAATCCACGCTCTCCCATCTGCCTAACCTTCTCTTTCCATTATAAATATCCATGTAATTTTCCAATTATCTTCAACAAGAGTGACTTGTAAGCCACAAATGCTACATCTCAACTTCTCTAATTGTTCAATTATAGTACAGCCTGGTCCAGTCTGAATGGTAGCAAGCCAAACATGCCTGACCTTGGGTCTCATGTCTATGTTTGTTCTCATTAATCACAACCGCATGTACACAAACATGTTTAAAAATAAAAATAGGGATAAAGAAGAAAAGTGACATTTTATCTGCTGCAAAACTAGTTCAATTGCTTTCTCCTTTCTAAGGGCAGAAGTGGTTAATAGATTATATAGTTTTGTTCTGCGGAAGAAAGCTGGGGAAAATCAGGCCAGATAGAGTAGGAAGTCACATCTCCACCTGAGAGAGAAAAGTCAATAAAAGCACAATACCCAGATTGGGGTTGCATACCCGAGAGTGGCAGAAGGCAATGGCAACCCACTCCAGTGTTCTTGCCTGGAAAATCCCATGGACGGAGGAGCCTGGTAGGCTGTAGTCCGTGGGGTTGTGAAGAGTCGGACACGACTGAGTGAGTTCACTTTCACTTTTCACTTTCATGCATTGGAGAAGGAAATGGCAACCCACTCCAGTGTTCTTGCCTGGAGAATCCCAGGGACGGAGGAGCCTGGTGGGCTGCCGTCTATGGGGTCGCACAGAGTCAGACACGACTGAAGTGACTTAGCAGCAGCAGCAGCACCCAAGAATGAGGGCTTCCCTGGTGGCTCAGAGGTAAAGAATCCGCCTGCCAGCGCAGGAGATGTGGGTTTGATCTCTGGGTTGGGATGCTTCCCCTGGAGAAGGAAATAGCTACCCACACCAGTATCCTTGACTGGGAAATCCCATGGACAGAGGAGACTGGCAGGCTAGAGTCCATGGGGTCGCAAAGAGTCTGAAACAGCTTAGTGACTGAACAGCGACAATAACCCAAGATGAAGTGTTAGTTTGCAGTAGGACAAGTAAGTGGTAAGAAATGGTAGCGTGCTGAGATTTTGGCTTAGTGTCAGGTAATACAGTTGGCATCATAAACTGTCTTCCTCAGGCGCTCAACAGTAAAGAACTCACTTGCAAAGCAGGATACACAGGAGATGCAGGTTCAGTCTTTGGGTTGGCAAGATCCCCTGGAGGAGGGCATGGAAACCCACTCTAGTGTTCTTGCCTGGAGAATCCGCGTGGACAGAGGAGCCTGATGGGCTATAATCAATAGGGTTGCACAGAGTCAGACATGACTGAAGCGACTTAGCATGAATGCATGAGTCTCATAAGACAGCCAAAGAGTGTAACAGAATTGCTCATAGAGCCCAGTCATGAGATATGACAGTGCTATCGACTCTTACTTTCAAATATGAGTGTCTGTGTTGAACAACTTTCTGTTGTCTTGTCAGCTGGTAGTGCTACTGGACACGACTTGTGAAATCTGAGGCTATAAAGGTGACAGGGGATTTTGTGTCTGAGGACTCTTAGAATAAATGAAGAAGAAATAATTCTTAACATTTCTAATAGGATTCACTGATGATCTTAGATGTGCAAGAAGATAATTGAACACAATAAGGAGCCACCATGGGGAGATGAGATAACTGACTGTGGTTATGTAATCTAAATGGGTATGTGATGATAAGATTTATGTCTAGGAATATATTATAAGGCATAAATTCAAGTGTTTATTTAATTTTTAATTTAAACTGCTAATGAAGTACTCTATGATATAGGATACTAAAATCATGTCAAATTAGTACAATTTCTACACTGCACAGAAGAAAATACTATAATTACTGAACAGTAGAAATATAATTGTTTATAGTCCTTAAGCATTACAGCAATTAAGTTATCACATTTGTTAGGCTTTCTTTAGAATTTTGGTTAGTAATTTTTAATCCTCTTCTTTTAACTCTCCATTTTCTGAATTTACTACACATTTTTTTGAGTGTCCTTGATAGTCCAACAGTTTTGCTATTCATAAAGCTCTGTGGAGTCATAACCCAGTGACATACAAGTCCAGATCTGAGACTAAGCATGGATGGGTGTGATTTTGACTTTGATTTTATTTCATTTCCTAATCTTTAGTTGGAATAGGTGTAGATGGAATGTACAATACATCAAAAGAGGTAGCAAAAGGAGGGAGACCCCTGTGCAGATGAAAAGGTCAAGAGTGGGCTATGCAACTGAATACTGGAAGCCTCTGAAGGCTTGAATCTTGTTTGACTATTTTAAAATGTCACCCTTGGAAATTATCCCATTTGATACTAAAATTCATGGAAACTTTAAAGACATATTTTCATATCAGCTGACATCCAGTTTCTTCAGTCAACCCCCTAAATCACCTAAGCATAGTGCTCTAAGGTTGATGGATTGGTTTGTTTTTTATCTTATCTCTGCTGACAAGATTCCTTCATGAAGTACTTCTTTAAGAGCCATGCAAAGATCCTCAAATAATGTTTTAATAAGGACTACATACAGATAATAACACCCACTTTCTAAATCAATTCCTTCCTCATTCTGCAAGACAATGGCTTTCAGAAAAAATAAAAATATAGTCTTAAGTGGCATAAAATACTTGTCCCAGAGCCAAAAGTTGAATCCTCCATGCTATGGAGATTTGATAATGGCCAGTGTTCCTACATATCAGGGATAATGTGGTAAGTTCCTTTGCACAGAAGGGTCAGTGGGTTACCATAGTGAGTTTGATCTCTGCAATTTTAGTGTCAGAGATATTTATGTTCCTAAGTACCCCATGCATACTATTAAAGGTAAAAGAAATAGCAGGGGCATGGTTCCAATTGCTGAGCAAACAATGGTAGAAAGATGTTTATTAAAGCTGACTCTCAAGTGACAGATAAATGCATAGTTCTATTATGCATGCTAATTTCAACATGCAGCAAGCTTAAAAGCAGATAGATCAAAACAAGAGAGGTTTTAAAAAATCATAAAGACAAAATAGAGCTATGTTGGTATGTGACAAGAAAATAATTTTGCCTTAAAAGTGAGTCTTCCTCAACCCCCTCAAGAAACATGTAACCACAATTTATGGAACAAAATTAAAAGCAAGTTGGAATTGTTCCATTTCTTAGCTTGCCTGGCTTTGAGTTTAAAAAAAGTGGGGGGAGCTGTTGTTAAATTAAGATACAATTGATCCTTCTATTATAAACAAAAAACTAGATCACATAATTACTGATGTATAATTCTGATTTATTAATGTGCAATGTTTAGTTCTTAAAAAAAAAGGAAAACAACACAAACACACACGAAACAAGCCAATAAACAGACTTTTTCATGCGCATCTTCTTTTCTACCTCACAAAGTTCCATGGCATGAATTTTAGAGGTGTTCCCTTGCTCAGGGTTGGCATATGTTTTTCAATTTTCACTGTCCAGAGCCATATTTACAGAAAGATGTACAAATATTGTAGATGGTAGGCTGCACAACCCTCACATGATTAAAACTTCAGTTCCTTGGTTTTCTAGGGCTTTGTGTAAATGCCAATAAACTTCAGAGTTTACCTAACTGTGCCTCTCAACCTTTGGTCCCAAAGGTGAAGGGCAGGATTTTTAATCAGGTAGCAATTTATCTGTAATTAGGAAAACATAATTACGTATTATCATCTAATTGCAGTTACTGGTTGGAGAAAGTCACATTTCACAGGCAGTGACCCATGCTGGATTATTGTTCTCCTATTACTGAATTCTGCATCTGTATTTGTATTTGGCAGGAAGCCAATAAAAATTCAAAGGTAATCACTATGCTTCTCTGCAGTCCAGCTGTCAAAGTCACCAACTCCACTGCTGAATAAGAAAGCGAGACATACTTTCTGAACCACATCTTGGCTATATCTGTTTCCTGCTCAGACATCAAGTGGAGATCAAAATAATTGTATACAAAAAAAACCCCATGTGAAGTAGGTTAGAGAACTGTTCCACGCTTCATTTCTGGTACAGTTAAAAAGTTTAATGTCTCAAGGCACCACTATGGTTGAACATTGGATACGCGGGTAACCAGCTAATCTAGTAGGCTGTAAAGTCAGTAAATAGCTTGTGCAACTGTGAAAAGCAATCTCTAGAGGACTGTTAGATATACTGTAGGCACAGGTATCATAATAATACAAATAGAAAACAATGAGTCCTAGAAAAAGCATGTTGAGCACCGTTGTGGCATCATTTGTATTTCTTTACCTAACGCTATGTAAACCTCACATTTACGAAAGGAAAGACTAACTTCTGAAAGTTACACTCAAGGTTGCTCTTTGTGCTTTCCCCGAAAGTGGATCTAGTTCGTTGGTGTACTTTTAGAAGTTGTTGGATCCCCATCACCCTCAGTGGTGCTGGTTGATTCATTCAAGTGCGAGCTCAAGTTCTCTGATGTTAGGTGGGAAGACTTGTAGACAATCTCATTGAAGTCAGACCTGATGCACACCAAGGCGGGGTCATTCAGTGGGTCTTCCACCGAGGCCTGGGTGTTTTCTCTTGTGATTCCCATGTCCTTGCTGTGTTCTGAGGGGGATTTTCTTCTCATGCGAGTGTAAGTTTTGTCTTGATTCTCCATGCCTTGCTCATTTTTCAAAAACCGTCCAAAGAACCAAATGAAGAATCCAAACCACACAAAAGCTATTAAACTTGGAACAAAAGCCAGACACTTGACATCAAGGCTTGCCCCTATGAACCTGCTGTGGAGGAACATGTCTCCCTCAACATAGGTTTTATTAGTCTGAGGGTTGGTGTGGTTGGACCGCCATTCCCAGGATAGCTTGGTTCTGTTCAAATCCTTTAGACTCTCTGAGTCTTTGACTGTATATATCTTCTGTCCTGGGCCAATATACTGTCCATATTCATGAGGCTTATAAAATATCTGATTCTTCCACATATTAAGATCCAAAATCAAGACGAGAAAGATAATTCCATAGTTAAACCATTTACCTGCATTAAAAAAGAAATACCGTGTATTAGTCAAAGACTGATAAAACTGCAATAGGGTTTTCTCCTATAAAATGGGGATAATGGTATTACAGCATAAACTGTTACTGTTTTAGCCCTGTTAACAATTTTTTGAGAGTACTATGCTGCCATTAAGTCAATTGGCAAAGGGAATTTCCTAAATGGATATTAAGCATGTGAAAATGTAACTCTTGATCCCAGAGCCAGTAATTTATGGTATTTACACTAACTAGACAAAGTCTCCTGGCTTTTAAGGCACCACTACAATACTCTCATTGGGTTTCATGTAGGTTATTCTCTAGAACATTTCAATTAAGGTTTAAAAACAAGTTCTAATAAAATTCTTAGAAAAGTCCAACATATGATTGAATATCTCTTTCGGTTTTATAATTATGCCTGGGAAAGAAATAAATCATTTTGCAATGTAAGCACAACAGTGCATCAATTGAATTCACATTGCTGTTTGTTGGTGACCTGTTGATTAAACTATTAGTCGATGTGGTTCAGATCAATAATCCTTGAGCATTCATTTCAAGACTTTAAAAATAATTGCATCAAATTCTCATTGAACAGAATCCATTCATCAGACATATAAATATAACCAAAGCTTTAGAAGATATCATTTGGAGGGACTATAACCACGATGACTTCTTTGTAGGATTTAAAAGTCCTAAATAAAGAAGATATTATTTAGAGACATATTATCTAGTGAAATCGTTGCATCTTTAAATGGAAATAATGTGGAAAAACTTTGAAGGGATACTATATTCAATTACAATTTTTATTATAATTTGTTCCAAATTTTACAGTATGAAGTGTTAGCTTAGTAATACCGCATAGTTTTGGTATAGCAAATAATGTGATATATTTACAGATTCTAAAAACTTGAGTTATAATTATTATATATATTATGTCCAAATTATTTTGAATTTAAAAATAACAATATTGAACATTATTAAGTTACTGCCTCACATGAGAGCTAGGATCTTGGGAAAACGTCTTAAACTAAAACTGGTAAACACGTATTTTGTAATACTTCAATAGAACACATAGCTTAAATATGACCTTGGGTAAGGAAAGGAGGTTAGGAAAATATTTTATCCTCATCATTACACATTTTCAAGCACATAAGTGCAAATACGAGGGCTTTCCTGAACTGAACTGAATGAGGGCTTTCCCAAATCCTTGTCTGGATTCTAAAACCTACTAGCTACATTAACTTGAGTTAGTTGCTTAAATTCTCCAAACTCCAATTTCTTTACAAGCAGAAAATAACAGTACTTATTAAAGCAGTTAACATTTTATGAGATTATTAGATACTAAGCACAATGTTTACTATATAATAGGAACTCAGTAATTGTCACTATTATTATCATCAAAGCCTTGCCTAAGTCATGATAATGTCTTCATTTGCATGGAAAGGTACAACTTCTCTATGAAGAGAATTTATTTAAACCACAGGAAGGGAAATTATAATGGCCTGTCCTAAAATCATTCAGCTATACAGGGTTTATAATATTTGTAATGAAAATTCTTGCCTGGATGATTAATTTGGCACACCTAAACTATAAATTAAGTGGGGACACTGGAAACATTTCCAGATATGAAAAGATGCTTATAACACCTTGTACTGTTAAGTTCAAGCCACTCCTGCCCTCTTGTATCTTCAAAATGAAAACAGAATCAACCATAAAATAAATCAAGAAAGCTCAAGCCAGAGAAATTCCACCAAATACAAAGGCGGGCATCATTGCCAGATATTTATTGTATTCATAATAGACTCTGTGGAGGATACCTTAGTAGATCCTGAGGACATATGTTACTGCCTTCAAGGGAGAAAACAGAACAGAGACATCAACTGATAAATAATAATAATAAGAGGCCACATCTAAGAGGTGCCAGAGGAGTGATACAAACCATAAAGCTGCAGATGTTGAGAAAATGGAGTAAAAACTGAGTGCTAACTTCTGCAGAAAGGATTTTGAAGGAAGTAGCAATTCATGTGGTCGAGAAAGAAAAGGAGGCCAGGGAACAGTTTGGAAAACGTTATGCTTCTTTTAGTATATGTTTTTATTATGCTGCAGGTAGAATAATGTACAGAAAAAGATGAGCTAATGTGAAAGAGAGGGGGCAGAGAGAAGGGAAAGAATGGAGAGCATCAGGAAAAGAAGGCACAGCACACTGAGAGGTGATATGAAGAGCTCAGGGATTCTCAGTCAGTATTACAGAGGCACTAAGTTTGCAGCTTTCGTGACTGAAGCAGTTAGGAGAGGAGTTTGGGGTCCTTCTCTGTTGTAGGAGGTCCGTACTTATTCTCTTTTTGTAAACTACATCGGTTATGAAGCTTTGGGGAGGGAAGAGGTCCTTGAACCTGTATGACTGACCATCAACTTTTTGACTCACAAAGTGAAAAAAGTGAAAGTGCTAATTTCTCAGTCATGTCTGAATCTTTCCAACCCTTTGGATTGTAGCTCAACAGGCTCCTCTGTCCATGGAATTCTCTTAGTAAGAATACTGGAGGAGGTATTCCCTTCTTGGGGGATCTTCCTGACCAAGGGAGGAAACCCGGGTCTCCTACACTGCAGGTAGATTCTTTACCATCTGAGCTTACAAAGACCCCTTGGAAAAACCCTGCTTAGATCACATTTATCAACTCATGAATAGAGCAGCCTCCCATACGGGGTTTCTGTTTCTAGGGTAATGATGTCAGAAATTGAACATAAGCAGCACCACAGACGGAGAAGGCAATGGCAAGCCACTCCAGTACTCTTGCCTAGAAAATCGCATGGACAGAGGAGCCTGGTGGGCTGCAGTCCATGGGGTCGCTACTAGTCTAGTCGGACATGACTGAGCGACTTCACTTTCACTTTCACGCATTGGAGAAGGAAATGGCAACCCACTCCTGTGTTCTTGCCTGGAGAATCCCAGGGATGGCGGAGCCTGGTGGGCTGCCATCTATGGGGTCGCACAGAGTCAGACACGACTGAAGCGACGTAGCAGCAGCAGCAGCACCACAGAATCAGAAAGGAAAAAGAGGAATGTTCATGAAGCTTAGAGAAGGGTGCTTTTCTGGTGGCTAGAAGATGCTCAGTGAATAATAGTAAAAGGAAAAAAAATATCAGGGAAAAAAAGTGGTAGTGAATGTACAGTGATCAAACTGAAAGAACCTTGCAGATAGAGCTTTTTTTCATACTTCCAAATTATTTCCTCTACCCAAGTTGAATGGTGCTGGGTCAGCTTGATCACTAAACATGCACATTAAAAAATCATGTTATGTCACTTCTCAAGTGACCTGGTATCCATATATTAAGACAAGAGGAAGGAGACACCAGTTAAGAATGTGTTGCCTAACATGGATACCATTACTCTGCCTCTTGATGAAAGTGAAAGAGGCGAGTGAAAAGGTTGGCTTGAAGCTCAACATTCAGAAAACAAAGATCATGGCATCTGGTCCCATCACTTCATGGGAAATAGATGGGGAAACAGTGGAAACAGTGTCAGACTTTATTTTTTGGGCTCCAAAATCGCTGTGGATGCTGATTGCAGCCATGAAATTAAAAGACGCTTACTCCTTGGAAGGAAAGTTATGACCATCCTAGATAGCATATTAAAAAGCAGAGACATTACTTTGCCAACAAAGGTCCGTCTAGTCAAGGCTATAGTTTTTCCCGTGGTCATGTATGGATGTGAGAGTTGGACTGTGAAGAAAGCTGATCGCCAAAGAATTGATGCTTTTGAACTGTGGTGTTGGAGAAGACTCTTGAGAGTCCCTTGGACTGCAAGGAGATCCAACCAGTTCATTCTAAAGGAGATCAATCCTGGGTGTTCTTTGGAGAGACTGATGCTAAAGCTGAAAGTCCAATACTTTGGCCACCTCATGCGAAGAGTTGACTCACTGGAAAAGACTGATGCTGGGAAAGATTGGGGGCGGGAAGAGAAGGGGATGACAGAGAGTGAGATGGCTAGATGGCATCACCAACTCGATGGACATGAGTTTGAGTGAACTCCGGGAGTTGGTGATGGACAGGGAGGCCTGGCGTGCTGTGTGATTCATGGGGTCACAAAGAGTCGGACATGACTGAGCAACTGAACTGAACTGAACTGAACACATCTTTACTGATTTGTGAGAGGGGAATCATAGTGACAAAAGCTGCAGCCTAGACACCAGCAGATGGAGATCAAATACTCAATACAATGTGGGTAATGTGTTTAACCTCTCCAGATCTCAACCATTTTAGTTTCAAATTGAGTTAACAGAAATAGATGCCTTTCAGTTCTATGATTCTGTCCTCTTTCCCCAAACCCTTCTTTTTGTTAACTATGTAAATTCAAATTTTTTGTGCTGTGAAATGGAGAACAACACCAGTGTTGTTGTTCAGTTACTCGGTCATGTCCGACTCTTTGTGACCCCATGTACTGTGGCATGCCAGGCTTCTCTGTCCTTCACTATCTCCCTAAGTTTGCTCAAATTCATGTCCATTGAGTCAGTTATGCCACCCAACCATCTCATTTTCTGTCATCCCCTTCTTCTCCAGCCCTTAATCTTTCCCAGCATCAGGGTAGTTTCCAATGAATCAACTCTTCACATCAGGTGGACAAAATGTTGGAACTTCAGCTTCAACATCAGTCTTTCCAATGAATATTCCTTCAGGGTTGATTTCCTTTAGGATTGACTGGTTTGATCTTCTTACTGTCCAAGGGACTCTCAAGAGTCTTCTCCAGTACTATAGTTCAAAAGCATCAATTCTTCAGTGCTCAGCCTTTATGGTCCAACTCTCACATCCATACATGACTACTGGAAAAACCATAGCTTCAACTATCTGGACCTTTGTTGGCAAAGTAATGTCTCTGCTTTTTAATATGCTGTCTAGGTTGGTCATAGCTTTTCTTCCAAGGAGCAAGCGTCTTTTAATTTCATGGCTGCAGTCACCATCTGCAGTGATTTTGGAGCCCAAGAAAATAAAATCTCTCACTGTTTCCATGGTTTCCCCATCTATTTGCCGTGAAGTGATGGGACTGGATACCATGATCTTAGCTTTTTTGAATGCTGAGTTTTAAGCCAGCTTTCTTACTCTCCTCTTTCACTTTCATCAAGAGGCTCTTCAGTTCCTCTTCACTTCCTGCCATTAGGGTGGTGTTATCTGCATATCTGAGGTTATTGATATTTCTCCTGGCAGTCTTGATTACAACTTGTGCTTCATGTAGCCCAGCATTTCACATGGTTTTTCCCGTGGTCATGTATGGATGTGAGAGTTGGACTGTGAAGAAAGCTGATCGCCGAAGAATTGATGCTTTTGAGCTGCGGTGTTGGAGAAGACTCTTGAGAGTCCCTTGTACCACAAGGAGATCCAATCAGTCCATTCTAAGGGAGATCGATCCTGGGTGTTCATTGGAAGGACTGATGTTAAAGCTGAGACTGCAATACTTTGGCCACCTCATGCGACGAGTTGACTCACTGGAAAGGACTCTGATGTTGGGAAGGGTTTGGGGGCGGGAGGAGAAGGGGACGACCGAGGATGAGGATGAGATGGCTGAATGGTATCACTGACTCTGTGGACTTGAGTCTGAGTGTACTCCGGGAGTTGGTGATGGACAGGGAGGCCTGGCGTGCTGTGATTCATGGGGTCGCGGAGAGTTGGACATGACTGAGCGACTGAACTGAACTGAACTGTGCATATAAGTTAAATAAGCAGCGTGACAATATACAGCCTTGACATACTCCTTTCCCAATTTTGAACCCGTCTCTTGTTCCATGTCCAGTTTTAACTTTTACTTCTTGACATGCATGCAGGTTACTCAGACACCCGTCAAACCACCTCAAAGGATTATCATGATTGTCGACTAAAAAATATAGTCACAACCTGAAAGTAGAGAGCTATTTTATTTGGAGGGAAGGTTTAAGACTCCAAATCTGGGAAGTAGCTCTGAGAAAACTGCTCTAAGGAGGCAGGAGGGGAAGTCAGGCTATATACAAGTTTGCAATAAAGGGGGCAGGCAGTTTGAACATCAAAGATCAGGTATCAAGTTAAGGAATTTAGCACTGTATGTACAGGAAGAGTCAAGTCTCTGGGCTCACTGAATTTATTCCTTTCATATGCACTTCAGCTGTCTGGGGCCAATCCTGTTTCCTTGTTCACCTTGCTTCTTCCATTCCCCCAGCCCCTAAGCAATCACTGTGGGGGTGGCAGCATCTGCTGGATCTCAGTTTTGGGAGTCCTCATTCACATTTGGAGGCCAGATATTGGTGAATATTGTGACATTTCTTGTTTATTAATATGGCAGGAGATAGTTTCATTTCACAGGATTTAATGAAAAACTGTGGACCTACGAGGTGATGCTAATGATAATGAACCTGCTTGCCAATGCAAGAGATGTAAGAGATGCCAGTTCAAACCCTGGGTTGGGAAGATCCCCTGGAGGAGGGCATGGAAACCCACTCCAGTATTTTTGCTTGGAGAAGCCCATGGACAGAGGAACCTGGTAGGCTACAGTCCATTGGGTCGCACAGAGTTGGACACGACTGAAGCGACTTAGCATGCATGCAAGCACAATGAGAAGTGGTCATTTGAGAGCTCGCTGAAATATACTGTTTGCCCAAAATGTAGGGTAGTATTATTTCTACAATTTCTTCTTTCTGCTTCTTCCATCCAGTTAATATACGATCTAAGTAGAGAGAAGAGCACGTTAATGGTTTCAAACAAAGATATACCCTCAGTGTTTCAGTTTAGATAAGACAATGAATTACTGAGCAGTGACATCAATAGGTGAATATCACTGGACCAATCGGGCTTCCCCTCTGGCTCAGGTGGTAAAGAATCTACCTGCAATGTAGAAGGCCTGGGTTCAATCCATGGGTGGGAAGATCCCCTGGAGGAGGAAATGGCAACCCACTACAGTATTCTTGCCTGGAGAATTCAATGGATAGAGGAGCCTGGCAGGCTACAGTCATACTGAGCAACTAACACTTTTACTTTCACTGAACTAATTACCCAAGAGGCCCCAGTGTGTATCTAAATGTAAATATGCATTGTGAATCAGCATATTTAACATGTTAAAAATCCCTAGCAATTGATAATTTGTCTACAGCTTACAGTAGTATTAGTCCAGAGAAATGCACAAAAAATGTGAAGCTAAATAACAGGGGACAGATTCTCCCCATACCCCTACTCCATTTCCACAGCTGAGAGACCACGTGGGAGTGGGGAAGTGTAGAGGGGAGAGAATTAGATGAGGCAGGATTCCTATTGATTTATTTCCTTTTCTGCTACTGTGAAGGTAGCCTCACCCTTCCCCCACTGCTGTAGTTGCTCAGTTGAAAATGAAACTGCTGAAAATAGAGAAGAAATGCCTCTCCTTACTTTTTGCGTCTTGCCCACCTGACATAACTCCTGCTCCATTTATCCATCAGTCCAGAGGAAGGATGTCCATCTTTCTCTACAGTCCTTTTTTCCATTTCCCTACACAGTATTTTGTTACCTTCGTAATACTCTCTCCTCTTTAAAAAATTACTTTTATGAGATGAAGCAAACTAGAAAGCAAAATCAAGTGGGACAACTCAACTTAGTGTACTTGTCTATGAAGTGGAGGAGTTGAGTTATATAACCCTTAAGATTTCTTCCTAGTCCTAAAAGTGTCCTTGATGAGTCTATGAAATAAACACTTCCTAAACCTTAATGTTTTATGATGGGGCAGGAAATCTCACCATTAGAGCAAAAAAGATGCAATAGACATTTTTCAGATGGAGAAAGCTTTCCTTAAAAAAAAAGATTGTATATTCTCAGAAATGCTGTTTACCATAAAAAATAATTTTAGTCTCTGAAATGACTCACATGAAAAGGTGTAAGACGCAGAAAAAGAAAAAGACTAACAGTGCTTCTATTGCCGTTTTTCCATGTCTGTTGTGAATGTACAGTCAACCAACCATAACAAGAGGTTTGGTATTTTGGCATTGATTGCATGAGAGTTTTTGCATTTCCCCCTGTTGTTTCAACTACATAGCATAATGTAAATCAGCAAGGAGGAAGGGTAAGAATCCATACATTATTTCTATTAATCTCCTTCTCGAAATACCTCACTGTCTCCTTTAATGAGAAATCCCTGCATGGTGCATGGTGTTGCGGGATTGCTTCTTTCCTGTGTTGTGTGCTTGTAATGAATCTTACTGATTGGCAAAAATGATATTATGACGGTAATTTTATCATTTTACTTTGTGGGAGCTTATAGAATTCTCAGCTAGTTAATTTTAAAAGAATTCTTCATTAAATATCAGCCTCATTTTAGCATAGGAAATGGCAAGGGTTTGGGGAAAAGTGTTATTTTTTTCAACTAAGGAAAAATACTATATGTGCTGATGTTTCCACCTATAATAAACCTTTCATGATTCAAACATGCAATTATAATATTAGGAAAAAAATCTTTTACTCAGTAGGGTTGCCAGTTAGCATTGAGGTCGAGCTGTGCTGCTAGCACCTCTATAGCAAGTGCTTTCACCATTTGGGCGGACTTTACGCCCAGCGGTCATGCTCCACAAAGTCACCGGCATCCATTATGTAATCACAGGAAACCTTGACTTTGAAGAAGATGAGGTTTGTATAATTAAATAAATAACAGTTTGCTGTAATAGGTTTCCTGGCCATGTTCAATATTCTCTCATTCCGGACCTGATCAGTGTAAACAGGAAACTCTGAGTTAGCGGCTCTTTAAGCACTGCCCCCCCACCCCCTTGCAGCCAGGTAATTTAAGACTATCCAGAAAACGCATTAAATGCTTGGGTCATGAGGAGACGGTTGAGCAAATTGAAGATACTTACTAAAAATTTATGAACTAATAAGAACTGAGTTAGTAAATTATCTCAAGACTTAAAAACAAATGAATATAGCTTCTCAAAATGCTTCTCTTGTCATTGTTACTTTCTTAAGTAGAAGACTACTCCTTTAGGACATAATCCAATATGATGAATAAAGGTAGAAACTTGTGATGATGAAAAGCAAAAGAAAAGGATGTGAAGCTGTACTGAATTCGATTACCTTCACACTCTGACTTTCTTGAGACTGGGAACTGTGCTGTGCTCATTTCTGTATTCCCTAGATCCTAGTTTAGTTTTAGACACATGTTAAGTCAGAAAGTGTCCGTTAATCAATAAGTAAAGTCTGAAATACTATGTCCAGAAAAATTTCAAGGAGTGAAGTTCTAGTCTTTCAAATCAGATGCCATTGTCGCAATGATCTGGCGAATTCTAAGATACTGCTAAAATCAGATAAAGTCTGGAAAATTGGGGAAAACAAACTATTTATGTCTCAAAGAATATGATTAGTTATATATTTCAAGTCTTTCTTCTGGCTATAAAGAGAAATATCTGAAAAGCATGTGAGTTTTACTATAAAACCTCTCATCTATGCATAAATGAACCCAGGACACCTCAGTCTGGACAGGACAGATCAGCTTAGGGGCAGCAAGGGCTGACAGACTATGGGGAGAACAACCATGGCCTTGAAGAAGATGAGTTTGGGACAAATAAAAGGAATTGCTGCTTTAGGTAGAAGTAAACAGTTAATGCTAGAGCTTCACAAATGTGTTGGAAATAGAAATTGCTGCAGGAAAGGTTCAGAAAAATTCATAACTAAGAGAATAACAAGAGATCCTTGTATGCTTTGGATGAATTCATGATCATTGGGGACTGTCATGGTGAAGAAGATGCATTGCATTTCCCTATAACAAGTCCCTTGCTAATTTTGCCAGACAGAATATTCAGCTGGATGGACCACTGGCCTGCCCTCCCCAGCACTTTCCATGATCTGATTGACACAGGAGAGCTCCTTAAAAAACAATCCTTAGGAACTCATTTGCCAGAAATCATGCACCTATGGAAATAAAATGAAGGACATTATTTATATGCACTATTTTCCACATTCTCGCCATTGTGAAGCACCTGTGCCCTGGCACTGCTCAGGAAACTGAAATAGAAAACAGACCTAGGGAGGCTTGTTGACTGCTACATTTTCCATTTTTGCCGAAAGGTTCCCATGGGCATCATCGCGCCAGTAGCGTGAATTCTCTCCTCACAGATGCACAGGCCTTCCTTCTGGCCTTTTCCCCAAACCTCTCCTAATTTACTCAGATGATGGCCACCAATGGGACACTTCTTTTGTCTGACTGGGATGACAGATGGCAGAGATTCCACCGGGATCGGCATTAATAGGACTCGGGGAGCTTCCGAGTCTGAATTGAGAGGCCATTCCTCTCTGGCCTCCAGAGACTTGGTACATCATAGTTTGAATCCATCTTTGCACTCACCTTATAGGTAAAAGGGAAAAGGGCGAAAGAGATAATTATACGGTTGTATTTAACATTTACTTTTAGGAGAATGAACAGTGGACTTGCGCTAAAAGCACCAGTGTGACCAAATCACTAACCATTTTCCCCTTTATTGCTGAAGTCAAAATTCCCAGAAAAAAATATTTTAACACACCCTTGGAAAAGAGATGATTTATTTTTATAAGCTGTAGCTCAGCTTATAAAATGAAAGCTCATACATACTGCAGCAAACCATCTGTCGGGGGGATCCAGATGAGCTAAACAGATGCAACAATTCAAGTTATTTCTGACATGCATAAATAAAACTAGCTAGGAATCAGGATTAAAAAATACTCAAATCCTAAAGCCTTTTAAAATGTCAATGGAAACTCATCAGTGTCAGATAACCCTCTACATATATAGCATTTCATTGGGAGAGAGATTTTTTTTTTTTTTTTCATTCCTAGCTTGGTCTTTCTCGAGGACTCAGAACATAACTGCTATTTACATAACAGCAAAGAACTCAGAATAGTTGATAAATAATCAGAGAACCCTCTCTCAGGCTACCTGGTATTTTTTGAATTATAGGGAAAGCAGATTCTGAATGGATAAAAGGAAAAGCTTTAGGTAAAAACAGTGAGAACTTACTGAATGCTTGCTTCACGGCAGGCAATGTTTTAAGTTCCTTGTACATATTAATTAATTTCATCCTCACTGCAATCCTATGGGATAAGTACCATCACTGTCCCCATTGAACAGATCAAAATACTGAACCTCTAAGAGGTTAAAGAGCTTGACAAGGGCCCCGCCACCAGTTCCTAGCAGGGCTGGAATCTACACACCAAATCTTTACATTCCATTGCCTCAGCATGCACTGAACGTCTTTTCCAGATCACAGAGAAATGATAATTGAGACCATAAAGCCATTCTTGACCCTGGAAGAATCCTAGCCATCCTTGTCTAGGCTCTTCTGGTGCAGAAAAAACACACAGAAAGTATTAGACAGAGCTGTCTGGCAGTCTGTAGGATCCTTTTCTAGTCCTGTCTCCAGCTTCTTCTGGACCTTTCTCCAGTCATGCTCTGCTTTGGGACCTCCTCTGTTTTGTTCCCAGCTCCGAACTTTCTAATTCCTCTTAGATATGCCTTTCTTACAGACTACCCCATTTAAAAATTTTATTTATTTATTTGGGTGCATCAGGGCTTAGTTGGGGCATGCAGGATCTTCACTGTGTCTGGCAGGATCTTTCGTTGCCCCGCACAGAGTCTCTAGTTGTGGTACATGGGTTCTGGAGCTCATAGGCTCAGTATTTGTGGCACATGGGCTGAGTTGCACTCTGTGGCATGTGGGATCCTAGTTCTCCCACCAGGGATCGAACCCAGATCCTCTGCATTGCAAGGCAGATTCTTAACCACTGGACCACCAGGGATGTCCCTACCCCATTTCTATTGTGTATTCTGCCTCTTGCGTTTTGTTTGATAAGGATTATAGAAAGTACATAAATGCTAAGATGAGAGGAATTCTGATTACAGGAAATGTTTCTCAGTAGCTGTATTTTTCAAAGTTGATCCTCTGGCTACCTGCATAGGCATCACTGGTGGTGCTCCAGAGAATGGCGGATTCTGGGCTCCACCTCATACCTGAGGCATCCTACTCTGGGTGTGTGGCTGATGGATCATTTACACAAGCTCTCCAGGTGATTCCCATACAAACTAAAGTTTCAGAACTATTGACAGATAGAGAGTGTTTCATACTTAATGATCCCAGGGGTGATTCTATATTTACTGACCAGGAAAGCATTAAGGTCTCCCTACAAAAAGAAGCAGAACTTGGAGGAAACTATCAAGCTAGCATTTGTGGTTCTCTTGGAAGTTTGTGGGCTACTATTGAGCATGTTAAAATACAACACAATGCACTATGTTTTAGAGATTTTACCTGGGTTTGCCCCAAAACAACTATTTTACAATATCAAGTAAAATCAAAGGCCTTTCAGGGTAGAAGGGTGGTGCTCCAGAATGGCTTCAGCAAGCTCTTCAGTCAATGCACAGAACAAAGAGAACAACAGAGACAAAACAGAAGGGGGCACGTTCTGATTTTCTTCAGTTTCCCTGGGTCGGAAAGATCCCCTGGAGGAGGGCAGGGCAACCCACTCCAGTATTCCAGCCTGGAGAATTCCATGGACAGAGGAGCCTGCTGAGCTACGGTCCATAGGGTCACAAAGAGTCAGACCCAACTGAAGTGACTTGGCACATACACATGGATTCGTAAGTAGAACATTCCAAAATATGTAAGCTTTGGGCACCACAAAACCTGCCCCTACCCCTGTCTCTAAATGACAGTATATATGACAAAGCTATGCATAAGAGCCCTGAATTAAATATTTTTAACAGCTTTATTTTCCTTTCCAGTCAATGGACTCTCTGAGCCTCCCTCCCCACCTCTCCTGTCCTTTCTTTAAACTTGATGTTCTGCACTCAAACAGGATATTTTTGAAAAGACTTCTGATAGTCAGAGACAATATTAGTGCCATGATAGTCTGAGACGAGAGCTGATAGTAAGAACAGATGGTTCTGGCAAAAGCCTACCCAAAGGGATATGGTGATACCATGTGTGTGATAGCTGTTTTAGAAGTCTGAGAGGGCAGTGTGCTGCAGAGATTAAGTGGGGACTCTGAAACCACACTATGTGACCTGAACTCAAATTGATTGATTTACCCAGCAAATTTAATAGATGGGCCTCATTCATTTTGAATAGGAAAAGAAACCTGCTATACCTTCCCTATTCATGAGCTCATTCTCCAATTTAGGAAGGTCGCCTCATGCTCAAAGCAAAAAACAGCCTTCAAGTTGGGAAGCAAAGGTTTTTTGCAGCACTCAGATGTTCACGTTTTCTGCGCTCAGGCTATTTTTATTCGGCAGCACAGACGGTCGTGTAAGCACAGATTTCTTTGGCAGTTTTTATTATAGCAGGTGTAGGATCCTAGGCCATTGTCCTTAAAACACACACGTTCACTACCTGCATTTGAACAGCTTGAGAACTAATGCCATTCTTTATTTGATTATGTAGCTTACTGATTCTTGCTAAAAAAAAAAAAAAGAATTATAAAGCATAACTCCAAGAAGCCTTGTTTAGATGAGAATGACTGAGATGTCATGAAATAATATTATAATAAATCATATTCAAGCCATTTCAAGAGCAGGACACATTTGAAAATGGAATAATCTAAGGATCCACAAGAGAATGACTTGAGGGAAACATGGAGCCTTGCCACAGCAGTAAGTTTCACTCAATGAAATGAGAAGTGGCCTGAACTCCCTAAAGGCACGTGGTCTGACTGGAGCGGTAGGGTACAATTGTTTTGATCTCAGCAGTAAATGAAGAAGAAAGCACAAAGAGTATTCATGTTGAAAAAATATACTGAGCCATATGTTGTGAAAAAGAAACCCACCTAATGAACAAAACCCAGGCAGAGTGGCCTATGGAGTGTGGCAGAGACAGCTAGTGATATTCCTAGGCTAGAATGTGGCTAGACCTGATGCCACCTGGCTGCTCAATGGCAGATCATGTCTCTCTGTTCTCCTTGACTCTGTGTGGGGCTGTCTCACTAGGTATTCCTCACGGAATGTGAGTAGAGGTGCCATGTTCTATTTCCAGGCCAGGTGGCTAAGAAAGACACTCTCTCAGTCATTTTCCCCATTCTTGTTATTCCCATTTGCCCACTGGATGCTGAAGCTGAAATTGTTAAAGCACCAGGAACTTAAGTCCAGAATGATGGTCCAGAGCCCCCCACTTATCTGGAACCACCTTGCACTGCTAAGTGAGTGAAACTAAACTATATAGGCAGATGCTTCTAAACTGTTACCATTTTCATTTTTAAAGCAGCCAGCATGACTCTAACCAGGAGACAATCAAATCATGTTCGAAATTTTACCTGTTATGTGAATATGATATTCCTCCTTGAAGATCTTCTGGAAGAAAGGAATCTTGAACTGCATATGAGGAGTATGCAAACCGGGAAGATTTACATCAACGTCTCCCATGAAATGTGGAAATTCCCAGTCCTGTCAGAGAAAATCAACATGACAACATATCTGTGATTTGTTTCGTTCCTAAGCAGCAAAACACCAAAAATTGACTTTTTATAAGCACTTATTTTAAAATCATTTAAATGCAGCCAGCTGTTGGGTGTATCTGTTTTGTTCTGTGATGGTTGTTTTATGTACATTAGGTAGCAGTATGCAATCAAAATCAAAATTAAGTCATAACTTATATCCTCAGATTTTCTCTTTAATGTGATAATAAGAAACCAATGCAGAATTGATGTGCATTAATATATGTTTCTTTCTTTCATTATGGAGATCTGATCTTAAATTTTTATAGGAAGGAAGTGATCCATATTTTATAAATATGGGGTAATTTAGTTATTTTTTGTTCCACTATTTTTTAAAAATAAGAAATTTATACCAGCATATTTTCTGTAAGAAGACACAGAGGATCTAATTCATTTAACCAAGTTCCTCAGTTCACATCAAGGGAGTTTTATTAATCATCTGTGCTAGCAACTATATGGAATGGAAAAATGCCAAAATCTTCTGTCCTGTTCTCTTGCAGTTTAGCATCAATTTGAACCAAATGATGGAGGGCCTGACATGCTAGCCTGAAAGATGCACAGTGAATTCATTCCAAAACTGTCATTAGTTATTTCCTTGTTGTCAAGGCAAAATCATGTGGGATGACCCTCCTTCTCACAAGGAAGGAAAAAAGATGCAAATGAGGATATTTTTAGGTGACTCATCCGCTCTTGGTTTTTGGATAGAAGCACCAAATTAAAGTTCATAACTAGCATGTGAAGAAGAAATACACTAAAATAATGAAGAAACCTTTAAGCTGAATCCACGTTTTTATTTCCAGCAATAAAATTATTACTAAATTGACAAACAGTTCTATATTTAGTGAATATTTTCTAAAGAACTTGGAGATGAAAAAATAATAAGCAAAATATTGCTTTAAAATTTTAATCCACTATTTTGACATAAAAAGTTAAATTTTTCTGAGATTTCTCTATGTGAAGCTAATAGAGGTGTGCTGATAATAGTGTGCATGGACATTTCAGGAGTTTCCATAGCCATTCCACTTCCCTCTTTGCAGCAAATTCTGATTAAGGGAGAACAAACCTTAAAGGAAAGAAGAATATGTGAGTGGTGGTAATCAGGAAAGTTTTCAATGTTTATTAATTTTTGATCTATGGATAACTTTAAGCCAGTTATAAGAAATAAATATATAAGTGTAAAAAGAAAATGATGCAATATCATCCCTTACTACTGGTGCATATGCCAGTATCTTGTTGGTCTTGCCTTTCCTGGTTTTTCAGAAATCAGCAGCAAATAGACATGTAATTTTGGAAATTCAGAAAACCCAAAGCACTGATGTTGGATGAATTTGGAATATTTTGAACTAAAATATTAGTAGAAAATGGATTGGAATAATACTTGTGAACTATTGCATTTTATTAAAGTGTACTTTTTTTTTCATTGATATCATCTTGCTCTAATCTTGTTACTCAGAAGACACTTGAAAAGAATTAAAATTGAATTTAGTCCTTTGCTAAAATATAACTGACATCTGCCATAAAAAATTATGCTTGGCAATGATAACCAGAGAATCTTTCACTAGCTCAGGATAAGAAGCATAAAACATTATCAATAGAGCAATTCCCTTTCTTACTTCTTGGTTTAAGAAAGAATTAAGGATTAACAGATACACACTACTATCTATATAAAATAGTCACACAGTAAGGACCTACTGTATGTATAGCAAAGGGAACTATATTTAATTCCTTGTTAATGGAAAAAATCTGAAAAGAATCACTGAATCACTTTGCTGTATACCTGAAACTGACACAACATTGTAAATCAACTACACTTCAATTGAAAAAAAAAGGAGTGAATATTTCTTGGTAGTAATTGGGCAAGTGTACTTAGTGTACTTTCTTTTGAAAAGATGTTCTTGGACTGTTATCGTTTAGCTTCTCATTTCATGAAATGAAAGCTTTCTACTAGGTATGAAATTGATTTTTGTTTGAAAGTAATCTCTAGAGATTTCTTGTATACTGGGATCAAATCCTCACCACCCCCCGTCCGAGTACTTCCTTAATTATATCCCAACTGTACTTGGAGATAGAAAGAGGAATTCAGGAAATGTAGACTAGAGGACAGGAGAAAGTCTTCCTCTTCATCTAGATGATGGCATTCTTTTCTTTCTTTTTTTTAAAGAGATGAAGTCAGAGAGTTTGGGGGGAAATGCGAGAGTAGTATCTTACACCATCTAAGAAATTAAAAGCAAAGAAAGAACTAATAAAAGAGATGATACATAAAGTCTCTCAGATTCCCCCTTTATATTATCCAGGGGCTTCCCTGGTAGCTCAGTGGTAAAGAATCTGCTCGCCAATGCAGGAGACATGGTTTTGATCTCTGGTCTGGGAAGATCCCACATGCCTCAGAGCAACTAAGCCTGTGCACCCCAGCTATTGAGCCTGTGCTTTAGAGCCCAGGAGCCACAACTTCTGAAGTCTGTAAACCCACAGCCTGCTCCACAACAAGAGAAGTCACTGCAATGAGAAGCCCACACACCACAGCTACCGAGTAGCCCCTGGTGGCCACAACTAGAGAAAAGCCCGTGTAGCAAGGGAGGCCCAGAACAGCCAAACAATGAATAAATAAAATTACCAGATTTGGGTTTTAAAAACTGTTTTACTTAGTCTTTCAATTCCCTGCCTCCACACTCTCCCTGCTACTCTTATTTTTGTAGTTTAGTTCCTCAGTCGTGTCCTGACTCTTTGCAACCCCATGGACTGTAACCCGCCAGGCTCCTCTCTCCATGGGATTCTCTAGGCAAGAATTCTGGAGTGGGTTGCCATTCCCTTCTCCAGAGCATCTTCCTGATTTAGGGATTAAACCTGGGTCTCCTGCATTGCAGGCAGATTCTTAAACATCTGATTCACCAGGGAAGCTCCTAGTTCAATTCCTATTCTGTATATTTCTTCAGAAGCATTGTTGAATCAGTGTAAACTTTGACCTTGACTTAGAATGGAATGGTAATAATAAGCATTGCTACCACTTCCAATACATTTTGGGCTCATCTTAATGGAAGCATCAGAGGGTAGTGATACCTCAAGTATTTTTTTTATATATATAGGAGATAAAAGAGGAAGAAGAATGATATTCTCAACCCCCATCTTCATCTCCAAATCCCACAGGCTTCTTGGGAAGGTGAGATAATGCCTGGACAGCAACTAGCACATTGCTGGGGACAGAGGGAAGAGACAGAGAAACAGTCAACAAGCATGGCTGATTTCCCAGAATCATTCCAAGGTCAGAGTATTCCTGAGAGTGAAGCAGAGGAAGCAGATAGATCTGTTTTCAAGAGAATCACACACAAAGCTGCTTCAGGGTCCAAGTGGAAAAGGACGAAGGTCATCTTCTCCTGCCCTCATCCACTGCACAGTGCTGGCCTCCTGAAGCCTCTGATGGGACTTTGGTCAGAGCAGAGTCCTCCCAGAGGGCACCAGGAGCAGGACCATAGGGAAGGTCATTTCTCTCAAAGGGACATGTGAGTGATCTCAGTGGAGGACAGAAAAACAGGAGCAAACTAATTTCTTGTGCAATGTGTATCTCACACTGTAGTGACCTCCAGGAATAACTGTGGCAGACTTTCACTGTGATGGGGGAGACATTGCTACCCTGGAGCAGGAGCTGGTAACCTAGCAACATGTGAAACTAAAGGCCAAAGAAACCCAAAGACACTTGGATCATAAATTTTCAAACACTGGCAATGTTCTAACATCATCCTAAGCTATATGCTTATATTTACATACAAAATAACCTCCAAATCTTGCTATTATTAACTCATTTTACAGAAAAGAAAAATTTGCCTCAGAGAGGTTAAATTGTGACAAAATGATAGCTGTCATATGGCAGAGCACAGGCAAAAGAATAAATACTTTCTGCTGGGCCATGCTGCCTCTAGCTATGAAAACTGATGACCCTTAACTGTTTTTGACTTATTACTATAATTATCTATACCTGCTATACCTGTTCTGGGGGCTTCCCAGGTGGTAGACAGGTAAAGAATCCACCTGCTAATGCAGGAGACACAGGAGACATGGGTTCTATCCCTGGGTTGGGAAGATCCCCAGGAGGAGAAAATGGCAACCCGCTCCAGTATTCCTGCCAGGATCATCTCATGGACAGAGGAGCCTGGTGGGCTACAGGCCATGGGGTCACAAAGAGTCAGACACGACTGAGCAATTGAGCAGGCATGCATGTACACTAATCCTGTTCTTATTGAGAACCACGGATAACAGTCATTGCATGTTCATCTCTCACCAAAAGTCAGTTCCATGTGTGGCTTTAAATGATTTCCCCACCCCAACCCCAGAAGTTTCTCGTATTTTCAGTTCAGTTCAGTTCAGTTGCTCAGTCGTGTCCGACTCTTTACAACCCATGAATCACAGCACACCAGGCCTCCCTGTCCATCACCAACTCCTGGAGTTCACTCAAACTCATGTCCATTGAGTTGGTGATGCCATCCAGCCATCTCATTCTCTGTTGTCCCCTTCTCCTCCCGCCCCCAATCCTTCCCAGCATCAGAGTCTTTTCCAGTGAGTCAACTCGTCGCATGAGGTGGCCAAAGTATTGGAGTTTCAGCTTTAGAATCAGTATTTTATCCAACCCTAATCTTGGAATGTGAAGTCAAGTGGGCCTTAGAAAGCATCACTACGAACAAAGCTAGTGGAGGTGATGGAATTCCAGTAGAACTATTTCAAATCTTGAAAGATGATGCTGTGAAAGTGCTGCACTCAATATGCCAGCAAACTTGGAAAACTCAGCAGTGGCCACAGGACTGGAAAAGGTCAGTCTTCATTCCAATCCCAAAGAAAGGCAATGCCAAAGAATGCTCCAACTACCACACAATTGCACTCATCTCACACGCTAGTAAAGTCATGCTCAAAATTCTCCAAGCCAGGCTTCAGCAATATGTGAACCGTGAATTCCCAGATGTTCAAGCAGGTTTTAGAAAAGGCAGAGGCACCAGAGATCAAATTGACAACATCTGCTGGATCATGGAGAAAGCAAGAGAGTTCCAGAAAAACATCTATTTCTGCTTCATTGACTATGCCAAAGCCTTTGACTGTGTGGATCACAATAAACTGTGGAAAATTCTGAAAGTGATGGGAATACCAGACCACCTGACCTGCCTCCTGAGAAACCTGTATGCAGGTCAGGAAGCAACAGTCAGAACTGTACATGGAACAATAGACTGGTTTCAAATAGGAAAAGGAGTACGTTAAGGCTGTATATTGTCACCTTGCTTATTTAACTTCTATGCAGAGTATATCATGAGGAACGCTGGGCTGGAAGAAGCAAAAGCTGGAATCAAGATTTCTGGGAGAAATATCAATAACCTCAGATATGCAGATGACACCACCCTTATGGCAGAAAGTGAAGAGGAACTAAAAAGCCTCTTGATGAAAGTGAAAGAGGAGAGTGAAAATGTTGGCTTGAAGCTCAACATTCAGAAAACAAAGATCATGGCATCTGGTCCCATCACTTCATGGGAAATAGATGGGGAAACAGTGGAAACAGTGTCAGACTTTATTTTTTTGGGCTCCAAAATCACTGCAGATGCTGATTGCAGCCATGAAATTAAAAGACGCTTCCTCCTTGGAAGGAAAGTTATGACCAACCTTGATAGTATATTAAAAAGCAGAGACATTACTTTGCCAACCAAGGTCCGTCTAGTCAAGGCTATGGTTTTTCCCATGGTCATGTATGGATGTGAGAGTTGGACTGTGAAGAAAGCTGATCACTGAAGAATTGATGCTTTTGAACTGTGGTGTTGGAGAAGACTCTTGAGAGTCCCTTGGACTGCAAGGAGATCCAACCAGTCCATTCTAAAGGAGATCAATCCTGGGTGTTCATTGGAAGGACTGATGGTAAAGCTGAAACTGCAACACTTTGGCCACCTCATGCAACGAGTTGACTCACTGGAAAAGACTCTGATGCTGGGAAAGGTTGGGGGCGGGAGGAGAAGGGGATGACAGAGAATGAGATGGCTGGATGGCATCACCGACTCTGTGGACATGAGTTTGAGTGAACTCCGGGAGTTGGTGATGGACAGGGAGGCCTGGCGTGCATGATTCATGGGGTTGTGGAGAGTCAGACACGACTGAGCGACTGAACTGAACTGAACTGAACTGAATTTGACCAAGAAGATCAACTGTAACTTTTTCTCCATTAATCAACTGTCCCAGACGTCGCTGATTTACAATCAGATTGTTGAGTAGGGAGATTTAACCAACAGGTGATTACTAGCAGGTACAGCAATTCTCTTGGCATCAAAACTATGGATGTATAGCAGTTTCACACGCAGATTGTATGTACATGTTATGAGAGCTATGGTATTCTTTCCTTCTCCATACATTTTAAAAATCATATTTTGAACATCAGATGAAAACATTGATTTAAGAGAATGATGAAGCAAGATGTACTCAGCTACCAAGATTGGGGTAGAAACAGGTTGATCCTGTGATTTTATATTATAATATGTTCATTTACTCTATTCTTTAAGGAATGCTGTCAGTATTCAGTCATTCAAAGCTTCCTTACTATGGTCTCCTATCACATCCAACAATGCTTTCAGCCGTCTGTCCCATTTGTGGCTCAGTGATGTGAGAATGATTTAAGTACATTGTGTCACTCATCCTACTTTAGTTATGATCAGCTTATGGTAATGAACAAACTTCCAACTTTGTATCTTGCTTCATATATGAGAAACAGCTAACTTTTATTAGGTTGGGTATATTTCCCATATAAAAACAAATGAGAAATGTCATGGTATATATCTACTCAGATTTCTTACATACAAGGGTTTACTTTTGCTTATAGCTATAAAAATCACATTTGAACACTGATGTCCAAATTGCATTTGGACGAGTAATTTGGGACTGATGGGTCCAAATGTGATTCCATCCAAGTGTGGCACTATTATTCATGGATCACATCTGGATAGACTTTCAGGACAGTGTTCAATATATAGTCTCAAGATATCCTGGATTCATCATTTCCTCACATTTTCTCACTGAAGTACATGCCCTGGGGTCCAGGAAAAGCACTTGGTACTGTGCAGAGGAACTCAAGCTTGAAACCAACATGGTTTTGAATTCCCCAACTAGCATTCAATTTCCCAAATCAAATGAAGGGGTCCCCATTTCTATTTAGAGAAGCATTAGAGGATAAAAATGTAATAACAGTGAATACTTTACCCTGCAAAAATGAAACCATGGTTTCAGAACAAAAATCATATTTTAGGAGCTAAAGACTGGCCACTTGGTTTTTGAGAAATTTAAGACACAATTTAGATAATAGTTTGCCAAAAGTATAGATAACAACTTAGAACTGACAATAAATTCTTAAATATTGATTAAAAATACCATTTTTCAGTGTAATAATTTGCATATCTCCTCTTTATAGGCATTTAGATTATAAGGATTTAAATGATTTCAAAATTCAACTTTAAAGATTTGCTTCTTTCCTTTTGTTAATCTCCATTCTTCCTACTTCAGAACTGAATATAGGTCCATGAATATCAGAACATTATTCTACACAAACTGTCCCCAGCTTGTAAAGTGTCCTTGGTTTTTCTATGCTTACCGTGTCCTAGCAACAAGATTTTAGATGACAGTGAACAGTGGTCGCCTAAAGAATTGTACTCGTGCTTTGGAAGATATTTTTGCTTCTTATTAAGAATCTCAAGTGCCTGATTTCTTTCAGCAACAGTACGCTTCTCCTAATTGGCAAAACTGCCATGGTATCACCTAGCTGAATAAATCCTTGGAAACCTTGATGTACAGTAGATGTTGCTTATTTGTTTGTTTATTACCTGCCTCTCCCATTGGAATGTAAGCTCCAACATAAGGAATTTTCTCCTGTTTTGTTCACTGTTACATTTCTCCATACCTGTAGTATATACTAAGAACTCAAATACTTGATAAATTGATGAATGGAGCTCTTTGAAAGTTAAAGATATACAATTACTTTTGGGTTTCAGGTAAATGGAATTTAGGTAAACAGAGCAATAAATACGTGGTTTTGTAAATAATATTACACATCAAACTGAGATTCATTATAATGGAAAAAATGTTTTTTTCCCCTATAAACAAGGTGTATTGCAATTATACAGGCAGTCATTACTTTTAAGAAACTTTACCATCAGGCTCTGGCATGATAGCAGAGGTTTTTTTAAGATAAGTTTTATTCCATCTAGACAGCTTGAAAGATCATTCCTTTAACCCAAAGATTAAGTCATTTGCCAAAAATCACAGAGGAAAGGAGACAGTATATAATGGGAGGAAGAAAGTGGTCAAATTTAAATACTGTTAGATGAGGCAGTTAATATTTGGGGAATTAGTAAAAATGCTCATCGTGATGGTCCAAGACACCCTTCTAATTCCCATATAAGTGTAAAGAAGCTCATGAGACACGTTCAACCAAGTCAGAGAACAAGAAAAGAGAGTGTAAACCAACATGTGATTAAAAAATGGAGGATCGTCTCCCAAGATGGGTGACACTAGGAAGGTGATCAAGGCAACAATGAGTATCAGAGATGCCCAGCAATAAACATGAAGGATGTACAAAAGAGAAAGATCAGCAGGTTAATTCTTATAGGTACCTTTTGACAATTATTCTTATAAATTATACTCTCATTTTTTAACTCCAGAAAGAATGAAGGGATGGAGCCAAAGCAAAACAAATACCCAATTGTGGATGTGACTGATGCTAGAAGCAAGGTCCGATGCTGTAAAGAGCAATATTGCATAGGAACCTGGAATGTTAGGTCCATGAATCAAGGCAAATTGGAAGTGGTCAAACAGGAGATGGCAAGAGTGAACAAAGACATTCTAGGAATCAGTGAACTAAAATGGACTGGAATGGGTGAATTTAACTCAGATGACCATTATATCTACTACTGTGGGCAGGAATTCCTTAGAAGAAATGGAGTAGCCATCATGGCCAACAAAAGAGTCCGAAATGCAGTACTTGGATGCAATCTTAAAAATGACAGAATGATTTCTGTTCGTTTCCAAGGCAAACCATTCAATATTACAGTAATCCAAGTCTATGCCCCAACCAGTAATGCTGAAGAAGCCGAAGTTGAACAGTTCTATGAAGACCTACAAGGCCTTTTAGAACTAACACCCAAAAAAGATGTCCTTTTCATTATAGGGGATTGGAATGCAAAAGTAGGAAGTCAAGAAACACCTGGAGTAACAGGCAAATTTGGTCTTGGAGCACGAAATGAAGCAGGGCAAAGGCTAATAGAGTTTTGCCAAGAGAACGCACCGGTCATAGCAAACACCCTCTTCCAACAACACAAGAGAAGACTCTACACATGGACATCACCAGATGGTCAATACCAAAATCAGATTGATTATATTCTTTGCAGCCAAAGATGGAGAAGCTCTATATAGTTAGCAAAAACAAGACCAGGAGCTGACTGTGGCTCAGATCATGAACTTCTTATTGCCAGATTCAGACTGAAATTGAAGAAAGTAGGGAAAACCACTAGACCATTCAGATATGACCTAAATCAAATCCCTTATTATTATACAGTGGAAGTAAGAAATAGATTTAAGGGTCTAGATCTGATAGATAGAGTGCCTGATGAACTCTGGACGGAGGTTCGTGACATTGTACAGAAGACAGGGACCAAGACCATCCCCATGGAAAAGAAATACAAAAAAGCAAAATGGCTGTCTGAGGAGGCCTTACAAATAGCTGAGAAAAGAAGAGAAGTGAATAGTAAAGGAGTAAAGGAAAGATATAAGCATCTGAATGCAGAGTTCCAAAGAATAGCAAGGAGAGATAAGAAAGCCTTCCTCAGCAATCAATGCAAAGAAATAGAGGAAAACAACAGAATAGGAAAAACAAGAGATCTCTTCAAGAAAATTAGAGATTCCAATGGAACATTTCATGCAAAGATGGGCTCGATAAAGGACAGAAATGGTATGGACCTAACAGAAGCAGAAGATATTAAGAAGAGGTGGCAAGAATACACAGAAGAACTGTACAAAAAAGATCTTCACGACGAAGATAATCACGATGGCGTGATTACTCACCTGGAACCAGATATCTTGGAATGTGAAGTCAGGTGGGCCTTAGAAAGCATCACTACAAACAAAGCTAGTGGAGGTGACAGAATTCCAGTTGAGCTATTTCAAATCCTGAAAGATGATGCTGTGAAAGTGCTGCACTCAATATGCCAGCAAATTTGTAAAACTCAGCAGTGGCCACAGGACTGGAAAAGATCAGTCTTCATTCCAATCCCAAAGAAAGGCAATGCCAAAGAATGCTCCAACTACCACACAATTGCACTCATCTCACACACTAGTAAAGTCATGCTCAAAATTCTCCAAGCCAGGCTTCAGCAATATGTGAATTGTGAACTTCCAGATGTTCAAGCAGGTTTTAGAAAAGGCAGAGATCAAATTGCCAACATCGGCTGGATCATGGAGAAAGCAAGAGAGTTCCAGAAAAACATCTATTTCTGCTTCATTGACTATGCCAAAGCCTTTGACTGTGTGGATCACAATAAACTGTGGAACATTCTGAAAGAGATGGGAATACCAGACCACCTGACCTGCCTCCTGAGAAACCTGTATGCAGGTCAGGAAGCAACAGTTAGAACTGGACATGGAACAACACACTGGTTCCAAATAGGAAAAGGAGTACGTCAAGGTTGTATATTGTCACCCTGCTTATTTAACTTATATGCAGAGTATATCATGAGGAACGCTGGGCTGGAAGAAACACAAGCTGGAATCAAGATTGCTGGGAGAAATATCAATAACCTCAGATATGCAGATGACACCACCCTTATGGCAGAAAGTGAAGAGGAACTCAAAGGCCTATTGATGAAAGTGAAAGAGCATAGTGAAAAGATTGGCTTGAAGCTTAACATTCAGAAAACGAAGATCATGGCATCTGGTCCCATCACTTCATGGGAAATAGATGGGGAAACAGTGGAAACAGTGTCAGACTTTATTTTTTTGGGCTCCAAAATCACTGCAGATGCTGATTGCAGCCATGAAAGTAAAAGACGCTTACTCCTTGGAAGGAAAGTTATGACCAGCCTAGATAGCATATTAAAAAGCAGAGACATTACTTTGTCAACCAAGGTCAGTCTAGTCAATGCTATGGTTTTTCCCGTGGTCATGTATGGATGTGAGAGTTGCACGGTGAAGAAAGCTGATCGCCGAAGAATTGATGCTTTTGAACTGTAGTGCTGGAGAAGACTCTTGAGAGTCCCTTGGACTGCAAGGAGATCCAACCAGTCCATTTTAGAGGAGATCAATCCTGGGTGTTCATTGGAAGGACTTATGCTAAAGCTGAAACTCCAATACTTTGGCCACCTCGTGCGACGAGTTGACTCACTGGAAAAGACTTTGATTCTGGGAGCGATTGGGGGTAGGAGTTGATGGGGACGACAGAGAATGAGGTGGCTGGATGGCATCACCGACTCGATGGACATGAGTTTGAGTGAACTCCGGGAGTTGGTGATGGACAGGGAGGCCTGGCGTGCTGTGGTTCATGGGCTCGCTAAGAGTCGGACACGACTGAGCGACTGAAGTGAACTGAACTGAACTGAATATTCTCATTTTCTCCTAATATTCATTATTGTTTTTTCCCCTCTGGGCAAATGAACTCCATACTCTTTTGGAGTTCTCTCTCAGGAGTCACTTATGGTATTTAAAAGATTTAAAAGCTTTGGGGAAAAATCTTGTCTTTCTGATTGAAGTAGGCTTTTTTCAATGAGTAGAAGAGATAGCAGATCTCATTCATCACTAAGACAAATCCAAGTCAAACTGTAAATCCTTACTTAAAATGTTGAAAGAAGTTGTCTCAAGATTTTTACGCATTCTAAGATACAGATGAACTCTCAGAATTGTTGTTCAAACAATCTAATTCATCCTAAAGGCGTATTTCATAGTGTGGTTTAACGTATTTTCTTCATCTGTAATCCTTCTCACTTGCAAAGGCCAATAGGAATTTCCCTGGCTAATTTTGAAGCCAATGTACATCAGTGAGATTTAAATAACAGTTTAGTGCCCATCCGTTCCGTTCCGTTCCATCGCTCAGTCTTGTCCAACTCTTTGCGACCCCGTGGACTGTAGCCTACCAGGCTTCTCCATGCATGGGATTCTCCAGGCAAGAATACTGGAGTAGGTTACCATTTCCTTCTCCAGGGGATCTTCCCGACCCAGGGATCAAACCCTGGTCTCCCGCATTGGAGGCAGACGCTTTAACCTCTGAGCCACCAGGGAAGCCCCATACAGAAAGCAAATAAGTCAAGTCCAAAGTAGATTTGAGAAGTGAGTGTAGTTTGTTACTTTCAAGAGACTACCATGAGGTTCTGGCACCACAGCAGTGGGTTTTTTAAGATAAGTTTTACTATATCTAGACAGCATGAAGGCATCATTCCTTTAAGCACCAAGGTGGAAGAATGTCTGATGAAAAGCAGGAGGCCTCATTTACAGATGTCCTGCCCTGGTAGACAGATGCGGTAAAGGACAAAATGAAAGTCATTCTTGTAAGTGTTTACAGCTAACAGAAATGCATCATGTGGCCTCTAGGAATAATGGGAAATCAATATTCCTCACCAGGGCAGTACAGTTCACCAATATGCACCGAAAGAGTGCTTGACATTTTACAGACTCCTATGTGTGTGGGGGGGTGAGGGGGCAGGGTGCAGGCAAACCATCGACAAGGACAAGCTGCTGAAAACTAAAGCTAATGCAAAGACTAAAGAAACATGGTGTCATAACTCAATGATAGATCCTTTTGGATAACATCTTCCATCCATCATCAAACAACAACTTGACTTACTGTGCACTTAAGATGAATGAATATTAGCTATATAAGTTGATATTTTTAAAATTGAGAGCACCCACTCTAGTACTCTTGCCTGGAAAATCCCATGGATGGAGGAGCCTGGTAGGCTGCAGTCCATGGGGTCGCCAAGAGTCGGACACGACTGAGCGACTTCACTTTCCCTTTTCACTTTCATGCACTGGAGAAGAAAATCGCAACCCACTGCAGTGTTCTTGCCTGGAGAATCCCAGGGATGGGGGAGCCTGGTGGGATGTCATCTATGGGGTCGCACAGAGTCGGACACGACTGAAGCGACTTAGCAGCAGCAGTAGCAGCAATAACTCTTTTCCTAAAGAGGAAAATGTGAAGTCTGGTGGAAGAAAGTTTTTGAACATCACATTTTCATGTTATTTTTCAGACACTGGCTGCAGTTCAATAGTAACAGCCCTTGCTTATTTTGTACTATACTGTATTTGCACATTTGGTATAAAATGTCACTGCTCCAGTTATCTGTTCTGGCTCTATGCATGCTGCCAGGAATGGTCACATACAATTGTCTGAATGACTAATTTCTTCTATAAGCTATATAGGAAAATTAATTGCATACTGTCAAAAGAGTAGATATTGTCCTTGGTAAAATTTTAATTTAATATTGAAGTCATTTTTCTCTGTGAAAAAATAATAATAGTGGAGATCAGTGGATAAATGTAATTCAATATAAAAATATTCACAAACAATAGAGAGGATACAAGGTTGATCTAAATATCAGATGTGTGGTTGAGGTAAAGGGCTCTAGTGTTTCTTGCAATAGGTTCCTTTTTCATAAATTTTTTGTCAACAGTGTCTCATGGAGCATATATTTTAATAGGAGAGAGACCAATCAGCAAATAGAAATACAGTATGATGTCAAATAGAGATAAATGCTCTAAAGAAAATAAAGCAGGGTAAGGGGATGGAGCATGGTGAGTTAGGGGTGGGTACTAGTTTAGTTAGTCAAAAGAAAGCTTCTTTAGGGTGACCTTTGTATGGAGTGCTGACTCATGAAAGAACAAGCTCTGGACATCTCTGGAGGAGGACGTCAGCTAGAGGGAGGAGCTAATGCAATGGCCCTGAGGAGGAAACGAACTGGAAATGTTCAAGAAACAGCAAGAATATAAGGGGCGTATAGGAGGATGAATTATGTGGAAAGTGGTAGGTTGGCTGCAGGAGGAATAAAGGCCAGTTGCAATGCGGGAGAACTGGGTTCAATCCCTGGGTTGGGAAGATCCCCTGGAGAAGGGAAAGGCTACCACTCCAGTATTCTTGCTTGGAGAATCCCCATGGACAGAGGAGCTTGGCAGACTTCAGTCCATGGGGTCGCAAAGAGTCGGACACAACTGAGCAACTAAGCACAGCACACAAGATGACTGTCATAATTTAGGTGTGAGATGATGGTGTGATCAGGTGTTCAAATCAAGATGTATTTTGAAGTAGCACCAACTGAGCTTCTGAATTTACCATTTGCTCCAGAAACTGGTAAATGACAGTATCATTTACTGAGAAGGTAGAATTTGGGGGACCAATCAACTTGTGGAAGATAGGGAGGTGGATAAGAAATCTAGAGATCTATTTAGACTGTGCTATTAAACACTGAGTAGAGGTATTGTGTAGGCAGATGGGAAACTTAGGGGGGGAACCAAGACTGGAGATGTAGGTACTTCCCTGGCAATCCAGTGGTTAAGACTCCAAGCTTCCACTGCAGAGGCCCGAGTCCTATCCCTGGTTAGTGAACTAAGATCCCACATGCCATGTGGCATGGCCAAAAAAAAAATAAAAAAGACTGGAGATGTAGGTGTGGCAGTCACAATGATATAAAACCACAGAGCTGGATAAAATCATCTGGAAAGGGAGTATAGAAAGCCAAAAGAAGATAACCAGGAACTGAACACTGAGGCGCACTGACATTTAGAATTTGGAAGAGGAGAAGCCAGTGAGGAAAACAGAACAAGAATGACATATGTTATAAGAAGAACAAAAGAAAGTGCATCCTAGAAGCCAGGTGAAAAAAGTGTTTCAAGAAGAAAGAAGTGGTCAACTTCACTGCATGCAGCTGAAAGTCTGAGTGAGAAGACTGAAAGTCAACCACAGGATTCAGCAATGTTGAGACTGTTGATAAGATCTCCAAGCTCCAGAGGAAGCTAAAATTGAAGACAAAGGCTGACTGCCTGGTTCAAGAGAAAATGGCAAGTGAGAAGTAGAGATAATAACTATAGATCTCTTATGAGGTGCTTTGCTCTCAGTAGGAACAGAGTAAAAAGGCAGGAGAGAGGCTGGAGAGAGACTATAGTCTTTTAATTTCAAATAAATTAGTGTTAGTAGAAAATAAAGTCAATGTTGACTGAGTAGGGGACTCTGAGTGAGACCTGAAATTTCCTTTTTATATTTTCAACAGCTTCTGCAATGGCTAATATGTGCACCAGCATGGATGCATGGGTTGTTTACAGCTGCTGTCTACTCTGGTTGACAAATACCTTCACAGTATCAGTAGTTAAATATTCTGACCATCACTCTTTGTGAGTCAAGAGGGCTGCTTTTCTGAAACAAAACAAAACAACACTAGGCTGAGTTCACTGTATCTAGAATGCAATGGAGTTTTAGAAACAGTAGGCTGGATCCTTGCGGCTCTACTAATGTGATTTCCTTCTGTTTTCATCTTTCTCAGAGAAGACAATCACAGAGAGTCTGCTTCTGACCCCCAGTTATCACTGTCGGGTGATAACATGAACAGAAAGTAAAACCTTTAGAGCAATGGATTTGAACTACCAGAAATCCCAGGCCTTTCTTCTATGAGTTTTAGGTCAAGAGTGTTCATCCTCTGAGCTCTAGAGAAAAATTATCAACCCTCAAGTAAGAGAGTAAAGACTAGAAAAACAAGATATATAGAGGCAGGTTGGAGGGATGGAAAGAACAAAATACATTTTGTTGTTGGAGGATTATACCTCAGTGAATCTAAAACTTTTCTGAATCTATTTTTAGTTCAGAGGTCATGGGCCAAGAAAAATCTAAAATACATGGTTTTACTTGTCGGAAACCTAGGACAGTGATTCTACCACCCTCAGGGTCCTTTTGAAAAACAAGTTTCCAAGCTGGGGTAAAGAAGCCTTGCATGCATGTTAGCAGTTGCCTGTCTTTATATTGACACGTTCCTTTCAGAAAAGCCCGAGGTGACTATAGTGGGCTTGGTTTATAGAATCCACTCAGCTCAGTCTAAAAAGACTGAATGTGAAGTCTATATAAGTTCCTACTAACTCATGCTACTTCCACATAGAATTGTATCTATTAATTGAATTGTATCAGACAATTCAATTAATTCAACACTTATTGAATACCAACTATATGCAATGCATTTATTCTCAAAGAATATCACATGGCATTAATAAATAAAGAAACTATGCTCTCCTTCTGCAAATATAGACAATGAGGGTCAGTGATGTCACAAGACTCCTCCCACATTATAACCCAACAGACCACTGGTAGAGAAAAGATTATATGAAATTAAATCAGTATCACTGTGTTTCACTGCATCCCCCTTATTAAGAATTCTATTTAAGGGAAAAAATATCCTGTTAAGAAGATTGCATTTTCATACTATATTCAGACAAAACAAACATTTATCATAAACTTGCTCTGTATCAAGCACTTGATCCACAATAAACCACATGCAAACACATGTGGCAAGGAAAATTTTTCTCATTTTATAAGGGAATAAACCGAGGCTCAAAGAACAGTCAAGTAGCTTGCCCAGTGCTGCATAGTGAGTATCAAAAGGGTTGGTTCCCAGGTCAGTCTGACTCCAGAGATATTTTTCTATACCATAGCAAGTTTGTTCATTACTTTTTTCATTATGCTCTAACATTGCAACTATCTTCCCACCTGAAAGCCAATTGTCAAGTCAATGTGTATTTCCCTTGGATGCTAACTTACGTCTGTAATTAAAACTTTCCTGTTAGTGGTATGTTGTAGCTCATCTTGAAATAATATTTTCTTAGAATTATCTTGGTACCTGCAGCACACAAGGAAGGAATCCTGTCTCATTTCCATTGTAAAGTCAAAGAATGGCAGTGGGTCTGTGTTTACCCTGCAAGTCACTGACAAAGCCACAAAACACTCAGGCTGAGGTGCACATTTAACTCCAGATGGTTTGTGCTGTGCTGTTCTCAGTTGCTTCAGTCTTGCATGACTCTTTGCCACCTATGGACTGTAGCCCACCAGGCTCCTTTGTCCATGGGATTCTTTAGGCAAGAATACTGGAGTGGGTTGCTGTGCCCTGCTCCAGGGGGATCTTCTCAACCCAGGAAGCGAACCCATATCTCTGGTGTCTCCTGCATTGAAAGCAGGTTCTTTACCCCCTGAGCCACCTGGGAAGCCCCTAGATGGTTTACGGCCATCTTAGAATTTTCACTGCCAATTCATAGATTTGGCTCTAAACTTAGAATACTTCTAGTAATGAATACTCTCTGCCCAACTTTGCACTTCAGTTTTATCACCTGAGGATATTTTCATCATACTCTGATGTCAGATTCCTGTGTCATTGCACTAGAAAAGAGGAATAATTTGGGGGCGATTTGGTGCCCACTAGTGTTGACTTTTCCCTAGTGGCTCAGATGGTAAAGAATCTGCCTCCAATGTGGGAGACCCAGGTTCAATCCCTGGGTTGGGAAGACCCCATGGAGAAGGGAATGGTTACCCACTCCAGTATTCTGGAGAATCCCATGGACAGAGGAACTTGGCAGGCTACAGTCCACGGGGTCACAAAAGTCGGATGATGATGAGCGACAAACACTTTCACTTCAGTGTTGTCTATTAAACTTTGCAAATTCCTAAAAAGACACAACTTTTATGTTTCTTTGGAAGTTGAATAACAGTGAGATTTGTGTTACTAACACATTGTGGCTTGACTTATTAAGTGATAAAATCTTATATTATGTAGGTGACTCAAGGTAGCACAAAAACACGAGAAAGAGAACTATACGAACAATATAACACATTTAACATATATTAACTTTGTAGCGTTCTCCCTGTGTTTATATATAAATATGGTTATAAATATTATAATTTTATGTAATGTGTATAAAGAAGGCTGAGTGCCAAAAAAACTGATCCTTTCAAATTGTGGTGTTGGAGAAGACTCATGAGAGTCCCCTGGACAGCAAGGAGATCAAACCAGTCAGTCCTAAAGGAAATCAACCCTGAATATTCATTGGAAGGACTGATGCTGAAGCTGAAGTTCCAATACTTTGATTGCCTGATGCAAAGAGCCAACTCATTGGAAAAGACCCTGATGCTGGGAAGATTGAGGGCAGGAGGAGAAGGGGGCAACAGAGGATGAGATGGTTGGAGGGCATCACTGACTCAACGGACCAGAGTTTATGCTAACTCCAGGAGACAGTGAAGGATAGGGAAGCCTGGCGTGCTACAGTCCATTAGGTCCCAAAGAGTCAGACATGATTTAGAAACTGAACAACAATACAAAAAAATATATATTCTGCATAGCTCTCTAAAAAGTCTATTTTGTTTTATCTCAAGTCTTCCTTGTTCTATATGTCATTGAAGTTACTGTGCTTCTGGGAACCTCTCCAAGGATTAATTCTTCTTGTTCATAATTATGATAGGTAGAAGATGACACAATTTTTATAAACATAATGTTATTAATAATCCACTTAAAGCCTGTCTTGATGTTTGATTTTAAACAGAATTATCAGTGTAAGCAACATTGAAAAGTACATCACTAATATTATGGGATTGAAGCCCCATATAATATCTCTGTGTAATATATTAGATTTCTAATGAAATATGTCATATTTAGAAATATTACAAACAGTATCCTGTGGAAACAAAGTAACAGTGAACTTTGGGAAAGTGGTAAATATTATCAGAAAATAATTTTATACTACCTCAGGATAATATCTCATAAAATTTTTTTGTAAAAATTGGTAAGCTTATGGTTCTGAAAATTGACTTTTAATGCACAGAAAAGCTACATGAAAGCAATCATAAAAACTAAACATAAAACATAAAATTTTGCCTTCAAGCATTCAATTTTACTTGGTGAGTCATAGGTAAATTTGAAATTATTACATTTGCAGTTGCCAAAAGCTTTGTTTTATGGATATCTGTAATACATATACATAAATCAATTAATACATTATTTTTCCTATATAAACCCAGGTGCATTTGATTTATTACTTCTCACTAGAGGAGAAGTTGGCCAATCCACATCATTATGAAACTGTTCAGGCAATAGACTGTCTTCAGAAATTAGTTTTATAAAGGTTCCAAATTGTGTTACAAAGTTATAGCTCGCTGACAGATCCCCACTCTCTCTCTCAGTTCAGAGATACTGGGCTTTTAATAACTGTATTTCTCTTTTAAATAATAAATACACTCTTTAACAACTAAATACCCATACTAAAAACTTCAAAGAATCAGGTATCATTTGCCTTTAAATATAGATACACGATTGCCTTAGCCAGAAATGCAGACTTCTTCATATTTCTCTTTTGGAAAAAATACAGACAAAGAATGCTTGGGTGTTATAATGTAAGCAACGACAGGAGATACTAATTAACTCAGAATCAGTGAAAGATTTCAATTGTACTTCCTGAGGCTCAAATACATACAATGAGAAAGAATATATACGATCATAATGAACAATTTTTCTATTTTTCTTTTTCAAGTCAACGATTATGATTTAGTATGCCCTCACTGACAATTATATAGCATGATCTATAGGTTACACATTCAATGATCCAAAATAAAGATATGCCCTCTAAAGTTACTTAAATGTAAGGAAATTGATTTCCTTTTACTAATATTTTTAAACATTCTGCTTGCCATCCCTCCAGCCAGACACTGAAACATGAACTGTTATGACAAACAGCCATTATTCAATGAGTTAATGAAACAGGCTCTGCAGCAGTATAGTTATTTACATACGTTTCCTTATTTTATCTTTAAATAATGATACAAGGTGAGTTTTCCTTTTCCCATTTTGCAGTTATGGAAACTGAGGTTCAGTAAAGGTATCTGACTGACTTACTGTAATATATAAGTGGAAAAGTAGCAGCCAAGCCCCGGTCATCTCAGTCTTATATCTGCTGATTTTTAAACCCCATTTAGAAGGATGAGTAGGAATTTAACATATCTTGCTTCTAAGTGACCTATTACTATCTTGGTTTAACTATTGCTTTTTTTTTTTAAATGTAGCTTGTCCTTTCCTTTCATGACATCATCTTTTATTGGCTAAATGTTTGTACACATGGCAGTTTGTCATGTCAGCCCCTCTTTTGCACATTGGCCATATAGTAGTATCTCTGAGTTGATCTAGTTCTAGGCTTTACCTTCATGAGGTTTACAGTTTGAATGTAGCATAAACACACAAACAGAATAATTTCAGGAAATGATTAGTGCCAAAGAGAAAATAATCTAGGATGATTGACTAGGAGAAGTTACTTTATGTAGGGCTAGAGAAGGTCTCTAGGTAGATTAAACCTCTCAAGTGAAAGGTACCAGGTAATGTGATGTATGCTATGGATGCAACAGGGAACAAAACAGACCAACAGAGCCCCCACTCTCAAGTATAATAACTTAAGTCAAGATGGCTTCCCAGGTGGCACAGTGGTAGATGTGGGCTCTACCTCTGGTTCGGGAAGATCCCCTGGAGTAGGAAATGGTAACCCACTCCAGTATTCTTGCCTTGAAAATCCCATGAACAGAGGAGCCTGGTGGGCCCACAGGGTTTCAAAGAGTCAGACATGACTGAGCATGATAGCACATACAGAGAGAGCAAAAGATGAAAGAACTAGAGTCAACTAGATGAAATGAGGTAAAATTAGTAAGTGCTATGAGGGAAATAAAATGGAGACTGAGAAACAGAATAACAAAGAGGCCACTCAGGAGGCACCCTGGAAGAGGTAATACCTGATCTGAGAACTGAGGATGGGATTGATCCAACCACACAAAGAGCCGAGAATATTGTGCAAAGCAAGTGCTCAATTCTCTACCTTATGAGGGTATTCTGCTTGGTCCTTGAGATACAATGGTGAAAAAAAGCCTATGGACACTATACTTTATTGGTGCTTGTGAACAAGTTGGACATGAATCAAATAATGGTGGAAATAGAACCCCTTGTTTAATATACTGTTTGCAGATATCTTTTCTCATTCTGTAGGTGGCCCTTTCATTTTGTTGATAGTTTCCTTCTCTGTGAAGAAGATTTTTAGTTTGTTACAGTCCCATTTGTTTATTTTTGCTGCTTGTTTTGCTGCTTGTTTATTTTTGCTGCTTGTTTTGATGCTTTGTTTATTTTTCCCTTGCTTGAGCAGAAATATACAAAAAAACATTGCTTAGACTGAAGTCAAAGAGCATACTTTGTATGTCTTTATAAGGTTTATAGTTTCATGTCTTACATTTAAGTCTTTAATTGGTTTTGAATTTACTTTGAATATGGTATGAGAAAGTAATCCAGTGTAAGTCTTGCATGTAACTGTCCAGTTTTCCCAAGACTATTTGCTGAAGAGTCTTTTTGCCTTTGTATATTCTTGTTTACTTTGCCATAGACTAATTGGCTATGTAAGTGTGAATAATTTCTGGGCTATCTATTCTACTTCACTGATCTGTATGTCTGTTTTCCTGCCAGTACCATACTGTTTTCATTACCATACTTTTGTCCTATAGTTTGAAATCAACTTGCACTATAGTTTGAAATTGCTCTTTTTCCAGCCTGTTCTTTCTCAAGACTGTTTCGTCTATTCAAGGTCTTAAAATTATTTTTTCTGGTTCTGTGAAAAATTCCTTGGTATTTTGATAGGGATTGCATTGGATCAGAAGATTGTCTTGGGTATTATGGTAATTTTAACAATATCAGTTCTCCCAGTAGAAGTACAGTGTAGCTTTCCATCTGTTCATATTACCTTCAATACCTTTCATCAGTTATCTTACAGTTTTCTAAGTACAGGTCTTTTACTTCCTTAGTTTTATTCCCAGGTATTTTATTATTTTTGAAGCAATCAGAAATGGGAATTTCTAGATTTTTTTTCTTTCCGATAATTTAGTGTATAGAAACGCCACATATTCCTGTATATTAATTTTATATCCTACAATTTTATTAAATTCATTGGTGAGGTCTAGTAGTTTTTTACTGGTGTCTTTAGGATTTTTTATTTATATAGTATGTTATCTGCAAACAGTGACACTTTTACTTCTTTTCCAATTTTTATTACTTATATTTTTCTTGTCTCATCTTTGTGGCTAGGACTTCCAATACTATGTTAGATAAAAACTGGCAATAATGGGCACTTAGCCTGTTCTTTCTCATGTAAAACTGCTTTTAGCTTTTTACCATTGACTATGATGTTAGCTGTAAGCTAGTCATATATGGATTTTATTATGTTCCTTTTATACTCTACATTGTGAGAGGTTTTATCATAAATGAATGCTGAAATTTTTCAGATGTTTTTCTGCATCTATTGAAATGATCATATGATTTTTACTCTTTAATTTGTTAATGTAGTGTATCACATTGATTGATTTGTTGATATTGAAAAATCCTTGCATTTCTGTGATCCCACTTGATCACAGTGTATGAACCTCTTAATTGTTAGATTTGGTTTGCTAATATTTTGTTGAGAATTTTTGCCTGTATGTTCATCAGTGTTACTGGCCCATAGTTTTCTTTTTTTGTGATATCTTTGTCTGGTTTTATGAATAGGGTGATGCTGGTTTTGTAGAATGAGTTTGGATGTACTCCTTCCTCTACAATTTTCTGGAATAGTTTGAGAAGCACAGATGTTGACTCTTCTCTAAATGTCTGCTGGAATTAACCTGTAAATGTCTGATCCTGGACTTGTGTTTGTTGGGAGGTTTTTTTGTTTTTTTTTTTAAGGAATCATTCAATTTCATTATTGGCAATTAGTCTGTACACACTTTCGATTTCTTCCTTTTTCCAGTCTTGGGAGAGTGTACGTTTCTAAGTATTTGTCCAGTTCTTCTAGGTTGTTCATTTTATTGGTGTATAATTATTTATAATAATCTCTTGCTATCCTTTGTATTTCTGTGGTTTCATTCCTGACATTACTGATTTCAGGCACTTTCTCTTTTTTCTTGATGAATCTGGCTAAAGATATTTTTGTATATCTTTTTAAAGAACCATCTTTTAGTTACATTAATTATATGTATTGCTTTTTAGTAGCCATTTCATTCATTTCTCCTTTGACCTTTATGATTTCCACTCCATCTACTAACGTTGGGTTTATTTGTTCTTTTTTTCTAGTTCATTAGGTGTTAAGTTGTTTGAGATTTTTATTGTTTCCTGAGGCAGGTTTGTATCACTATAATCTTCCCTCTTAGAACTGATTTTGATGTATCCCAGAGACTTTGGATCATTTTGTTTTTGTATCATTTGTTTCCAGGTATTTAAAAATTCCCTCTTTGATTTCTTCAGTGACCCATTGGTTGTATACATCACATTGTTTAGCCTCCATGTGTGTATTTTTGCAATTCTTTTCTTGTAGTTGATGTCTACTCTCTCTTTTTTTTTTTTTTTAGGTTATTCTGCTTAAGTAATTTCCACTACTCTTTCTGTTCACTGATCTGTTCCTCTGTATCATTTAATCCACTATTGATTTCTTCTATTTATTTTTTTTTTAGTTATATTGTTCTTCAGCTCTGTTTGGTTCTTTTTCACATCTTTCTAACTCTGTTAAAAACTTCTAACTTCTTACTTTGTGCATCCATTCTTCTTTGAAGTCTTTGAGCACCTTTATGATCATAACCTTTAACTGTCTTTCAAGTGTTTTGCTCATCTCCATTTTGCTTAATTCTTCTTAATTCTTTGCTTAATTCTTGCTTTTATCTTACTCCTTCATTTGGAACATACTTTTCTCTGTCACCTCATTTTACTTAATTCACTGCTTTTATTTTGCTGTGCTGGGTTAGTTTTATCTCCTGATATGAAGGAATGACCTAATATAGGAAATGTCCTAGGGGACCCAGCAGGGCACTCCTCTCTGTCATCAGAGCTATATGTCTTAGGGGGCCTCTCTATGTGGGTTATATGGGTCCTTCTGTTGTGGTGGGTTGACTACTGTGGAGAGTGTGGTAGGAGAGCTGGCCACTGGTCTGTTGCCTATCTGACCTTGCCTTGTGTGGAGGCTGCCAGTTGCTGGTGGGTATGAATAGGTTCTGGTGCAGCTGGCTGCACTGTCAAGGGCATCCTGGTCCCGGGGCTGGCCCAGAGGCAACTGGTTATGGAGTGCTGGGGGGTCCTAAGGCAAATGCTGACCCAGTGATGGGTGGAGGTGGGTCCCAGAATAGCTGCTAGTTGTGAGGTCCTGAGACCATGGTGGGAGAAGGGTTGGATGGTTGATGTCTGCCTGGTGTTGGACAGGGGGTGGGTGGGGAAAGGGGAGGGGTCCAACATGACAGAACTGGTGATGATCTGTTGGTGAAGCCAGACCTTGACACGACTTTCTAAGAGGTCCAGGATGTTCCAGAATTGGTGTTAACCTGCTAGGGGGTGGTGCTGAGGTCCTGGTAACACCAGCCTGCTGGACATGGCTGGCTGTAGGGCTTCACTAGTCCTGGGGCTGGTGGCTGAGGCTTAGTCCTGGGGCTAATACTGGCATACTGGTGGGCAGGTCTGGGTCATAGGGTCTCTGGCTATAGGGCCCAGACATTTCAGAACTGGCTTAAGCCTGCTGATAAGTAGTTTTAGGGCCCAGGGAGTTCTACGGTTAGTGCCAGCTGACTGGTGGGCAGAGCTGTGTTTCAGGGTCTCTGATTGCAAGATCCTGGGACTCCTGGAGTGACTGTTGGCTGGCAGGTGGATAGGGCTGGGTCTGGGCTCTCTGGTGGGTAAGACCTGGTCCTATGACAACTGGGGGCTTGGGGAGTCTTAAGACAGCTGGCTTGATGATAGGTGGGGCTATGTCCCTGCCCAGCTAGCTATTAGACCTGAAGTGTCCTAGGACTGGTACTGGTAGGCAGAGCCAGCTCCTGGAGCGAGTAAGCTAGAAGGCAGATTCCAAAATGGTGCTTAATGGCACCAGTGTCCTTGCAGTGGGATGAGCTCCCAAAAATGGCTCCTGTGAGTTTCTATGTCCCAGGGTGTTTGAATTGCTTCCTCCCTATCCAAAAGGCTTTCCGAGATCAATGAGTGTGTATTACCCAACTTGCTTTCAAATCACTGCGTCTACCTGGGGTCACAGAGCATTGAGATTTTGTGTGAGACCTTTAAGTATACAGTCTGTATTTTTCATAGACCCCAAATCACTGCGTCTACCTGGGGTCACAGAGCAATGAGATTTTGTGTGAGCCCTTTAAGACAACAGTCTGTATTTTTCACAGACCCCTGGCTCTCCTGAAAGTAAGCCCCACTAGTCTTTAGAGTCAAATGTTCTAGGGGTTCAGCCTTCCCCATGTAGGACCCATGGGATTGGGAACCTGATGTGGGTCTTGGAACCCTCAGTTCTTGGGAAGAAGCTCTGCAATTGTAATAATGCTCATTTATGTGTTACCTAACTGGGGGGGGTGGATGGGTCTTGACTCCATTGTGTCTTCATGCCTCCTATCTCACTGTGGTTCCTTCTTTCTATCTTTAGCTGTAGAAGTTCTTTTCTCCTTCTCTCCAGGTCACTCTCATAGATAGTTGCTCTTTGAACAGTTGTAATTTTGGTGTGTCCAGGGCAAGAAGTGAGCTTGGGGTCTTCCTACTCTGCCTTCTTGGTCACTTCACCAGATCCTCCTTTCTTATAACATTTTGACTTAAGTTCTTTTTTCCCCAAGATAGATCCTCTTACTAGAATATGTAGTAAAATTAAAAATACAACCTATAGAGCTGCCACAGTGTTCAATGCATATTATTTGAACACTATTGCTAAAGCTATAAAAATACGAATGATTTGCAAAATTTCTGTGAGCTAGTAGAAATGTTTTTGGTGTCCTACATAAACCTAAGTCAATTTGCAACATTGCTTTCAACTATAAAACAGTTAAACATCGGCATATGAGTTAAGATCCATAAGAATACTGAGAAAAGTGATTAAAACCTCAGGATTCCCAAGTCCATGGTTAACGTTATATGCCTTACCCATATTTAAGCTAGTATTGACTTCATACTCAAGTTATCATTTAGATTGATGGTCATTTAAAGTAACATCAGCCTGGCAGTTTCCTTGGCCAGTATTTACATCACATTTCAACACTTTTTAATGTTTACCTTAACCAAAGCCAATATTTTTTATCCTTGAGTCGAAGTAATTACTTTGGTAAATGACTATGGCATAAATCAGATAACCATATAAAAACTCACCATTGAAAACAGTTATGTTCATATCATTTCCCCCAGTGCCTCTATAATTAATAAGAAAACCACAATCTTATTTACCTCCCTGAAATGGGACGTTAGGTATTGATATTCACATACACACCTAATTATTTTCAGAGAATATTTGGCCATGTAAATTAAAAGGGCAGAGAAATTATCTGTTCTATCCAAGTAAATCTATTTTCCTCCATATGGTACAAATTTGTGTTCTCAATGAGTCAACTTTCTCTTTTCTATCTGGTTTCACACTATCAAAGTAATTAAATAAAGACATGATGGAAAATAAAATCAAACCACTTGTTTGAGCGTTGACAAAAAATTGATTTTTCACTTTTAAAGTGGCTGCTTTGCCAACCTATAAACATAGTAAGTCTTTAGACAGATTTATTTTCTTACTATTTCTTTTCCTGACTTACATGATAATTTTGGAGTATATTTATATAGACTTGTTATACATCCATATTATTCTGATAATTCTGCATGTGGAAATCTTTCTACTAAGGAAATAACTTAAAAAAAACCTTGTGCATAGTTTCAATTTATTATTATTTAATCTAATGACAAAAATAGAAGCAAACTTAGATAGAAGAGTAAAACTAATTATGGCATATCATTCCATGGAAAATTGTATAAGCTTCTCAGAATTATAATTATGCAAACTTTATGACATATTGTTAAGTTAAAAATACATAATTTATAAAATTGAATATGCACTATAAGTATAATCTTGCCTATATACAGTAAATAAAAATCCAAATAAAAAACTAGCAATATGGAGATAATATACCAAATTTGTTCTGTTATTGTGGCAAAATTACAGATGGTTTTAAAAGCACTTGTTTTTCAAATTTCTAAAGTGTTCACATTTTATTTTAATTTCATAGCTAAAATATTTATAAGCACACTCTAGACACACATTTTTCAGAGCAATTCCTATTTTAAAAAAATCTCTCTTTAATTCTAATAGTAAATTTCTTTCTTTAAACTCTAACCTTATATTGTCCTATAAATCTTGCTTTTATTCAATCATGCTTTTATTTACTTTTGGTTGAAGCAATTCCTTTTCAGCTCTGGGTTCAAAGGGGATATAATATCACCTGCATTCTCCCAATGTCCCCAGTGTGCCGTGAGATTTAATGAGATAACACATCCGTGCAGCACTTTAGACTCCATAGAGAAAGATGCTATATAAAAACAATGCATTATAATTATTTATGTTTTATAAAGCCCACAGAGATATTAGAACTACAATTTACCACAAGCAGACAGGGTTGGATTCAATCCAAATGCAGGCCAGACAATGTCCCTTAATGCCAGTCCTTACAAGGCAGGAAAGGGATGAAGTTGCTCCCTGTTCTGAGAGCACTGAAGGCAAACCCCAGTCCTGAACGTTAAAAACATGATACTTTGGTTTTTATGTATAATCTTCTAAAAATTACAGTGTGTCATTTGTGTTTGCTTAATATACTGTTCTCCCTGGCTCTGAAGAGTTTCAACTGAGTACATACTCAATTATTCATGAGAAATAAGCTTCCAGAACCAGGGTTAAAATTCAGCTATTACTGATTACTAGAAATCATCAGATGAGCTGAGGCATTGCTACTAAAGAAGTAAAACACAACTTCTGAATTGAATTAGAGGTCATTTCGTATAGCCACCCCTTATCTCATGTACAAATCCCTTAGCCAACTGCTCATAAGTGGGCAATCACTTTCTGAGCATTTGTAGAAAAGGGACACTTTTACTTTCTAAAAAAAGCTCTGACCCTTAGCATGTTCTGCTCTGCATTTAACTAGATCCTGCCTTCCATTGTTCTGCTTTCTGAAATCGCTCTAAGTGTCCTTTCTCTGACTTAAGTCATTTCAGCACGCTTTGCTTCTTCGTTCATTTGTTTAGCCAACACTTACTTTGCAGGTATTGTGTAGGCTCCCTGTGAGGCTCTGGGAACACACAAGTTTGATACTTCTCTCTCCTACAGGATCTCACAGTCTAATGGGACACAGACACCAGGATAGAAAAATCATCAAATATGGTAAGTGCTATGTTGCAGGTCGGCGCAACCAACCATGCAAAGAAGCTTGGCTGAGAGGAGCTACTACACGTCCAATAGGCAGTGGCTGCACGGCCGCAGGAGGGCCGAGAGGAGCTACTCCATGTTCAAGGTCAGGAGGGGCGGCCTTGAGGAGATACCCCTCGTCCAAGGTAAGGTGCAGAGTTGCGCTTTGCTGGAGCAGCTGTGAAGAGATATCGCACTACCAAGGTAAGAGAAACCCAAATAAGACGGTAGGTATTGCGAGGGGGCATCAGAGGGCAGACACACTGAAATCATAATCACAGGAAACTAGTCGATCTGATCACATGGACCACAGCCGAATGTGGTCCACTGGAGAAGGGAATGGCAAACCACTTCAGTATACTTGCCTTGAGAACCCCGTGAACAGTATCAAAAGGCAAAATGATAGGATACCGAATGAGGAATTCCCCAGGTCGGTAGGTGCCCAGTATGCTACTGGAGATCAGTGGAGAAGTAACTCTAGAAGGAATGAAGGGATGGAGCGAAAGTAAAACCAATACCTAGATGTGGATGTGACTGGTGTTAGAAGCAAGGTCCGATGCTGTAAAGAGCAATATTGCATGGGAACCTGGAATATTAGGTAAATGAATCAAGGCAAATTGGAAGTGGTCAAACAGGAAATGCCAAGACTGAACATAGACATTCTAGGAATCAGTGAATTAAAATGGACTGGAATGGGTGAATTTAACTTAGATGACCATTATATCTACTACTGTGGGCAGGAATCCCTTAGAAGAAATGGAGTAGCCATCATGGCCAACAAAAGAGTCCGAAATGCAGTACTTGGATGCAATCTTAAAAACGACAGAATGATTTCTGTTCGTTTCCAAGGCAAACCATTCAACATTAGAGTACTCCAGGCCTATGCCCCAACAAGTTATGCTGAAGGAGCCAAAGTTGAACGGTTCAAAGAAGACCTACAGACCTTTTAGAACACCCAAAAAAGATGTCCTTTTCATTATAGGTGACTGGAATGCAAAAGTAGGAAGTCAAGAAACACCTGGAGTAACAGGCAAATTTGGCCTTGGAGCATGGAATGAAGTAGGGCAAAGGTTTATAGAGTTTTGCTGAGAGAATGCACTGGTCATAGCAAACACCCTCTTCCAAAAACACAAGAGAAGACTCTACACATAGACATCACCAGATGGTCAACACCGAAATCAGATTGATTATATTCTTTGCAGCCAAAGATGGAGAAGCTCTATACAGATAGCAAAAACAAGACCAGGAGCTGACTGTGGCTCAGATCATGAACTCCTTATTGCCAAATTCAGACTGAAATTGAAGAAAGTAGGGAAAACCACTAGACCATTCAGATATGACCTAAATCAAATCCCTTATGATTATACAGTGGAAGTGAGAAATAGATTTAAGGGACTAGATCTGATAGAGTGCCTGATGAACTCTGGACAGAGGTTCATGACATTGTACAGGAGACAGGGACCAAGACCATCCCCATGGAAAAGAAATGCAAAAAAGCAAAATGGCTGTCTGAGGAGGCCTTACAAATAGCTGTGAAAAGAAGAGAAGCGAAAAGCAAAGGAGTAAAGGAAAGATATAAGCATCTGAATGCAGAGTTCCAAAGAATAGCAAGGAGAGATAAGAAAGCCGTCCTCAGCAATCAATGCAAAGAAATAAAGGAAAACAACAGAATAGGAAAAACAAGAGATCTCTTCAAGAAAACTAGAGATTCCAAGGGAACATTTCATGCAAAGATGGGCTCGATAAAGGACACAAATGGTGTGGACCTAACAGAAGCAAAAGATATTAAGAAGAGGTGGCAAGAATAAACAGGAGAACTGTACAAAGATCTTCATGAACAAGATAATCATGATAAAGTGATTACTGACCTAGAGCCAGACATCTTGGAATGTGAAGTCAAGTGGGCCTTAGAAAGCATCACTACGAACAAAGCTAGTGGAAGTGATGGAATTCCAGTAGAGCTATTTCAAGTCTTGAAAGATGATGCTGTGAAAGTGCTGCACTCAATATGCCAGCAAATTTGGAAAACTCAGCAGTGGCTACAGGACTGGAAAAGGTCAGTCTTCATTCCAATCCCAAAAGAATGCTCAAACTACTGCACAGTTACACTCATCTCACACGCTAGTAAAGTCATGCTCAAAATTCTCCAAGTCAGGCTTCAGCAATATGTGAACCGTGAACTCCCAGATGTTCAAGCAGGTTTTAGAAAAGGCAGAGGCACCAGAGATCAAATTGCCAACATCTGCTGGATCATGGAGCAAGTAAGAGAGTTCCAGAAAAACATCTATTTCTGCTTCATTGACTATTTCAAAGCCTTTGACTGTGTGGATCACAATAAACTGTGGAATATTCTGAAAGAGATGGGAATACCAGACCACCTGACCTGCCTCTTGAGAAACCTGTATGCAGGTCAGGAAGCAACAGTTAGAACTGTACATGGAACAACACACTGGTTCCAAATAGGAAAAGGAGTATGTCAGGCTGTATATTGTCACCTTGCTTATTTAACTTATATGCAGAGTACATCATGAGGAATGCTGGGCTGGAAGAAGCACAAGCTGGAATCAAGATTGCTGGGAGAAATATCAATAACCTCAGATATGCAGATGACACCACCCTTTTGGCAGAAAGTGAAGAGGAACTTAAAAGCCTCTAGATGAAAGTGATAGAGGAAAGTGAAAATGTTGGCTTGAAGCTCAACATTCAGAAAACAAAGATCATGGCATCTGGTCCCATCACTTCATGGAAAATAGATGGGAAAAGAGTGGAAACAGTGTCAGACTTTAATTTTGGGGGCTCCAAAATCACCGCGGATGCTGATTGCAGCCATGAAATTAAACAACGCTTACTCCTTGGAAGGAAAGTTATGACCAACCTAGATAGTATATTAAAAAGCAGAGACATTATTTTGCCAACCAAGGTCCATCTAGTCAAGGCTATGGTTTTTCCCGTGGTCATGTATGGATGTGAGAGTTGGACTGTGAAGAAAGCTGATCACCGAAGAATTGATGCTTTTGAACTGTGGTGCTGGAGAAGACTCTTGAGAGTCCCTTGGACTGCAAGGAGATCCAACCAGTCCATTCTAAAGGAGATCAATCCTGGATGTTCATTGGAAGGACTGATGCTAAAGCTGAAGCTCCAATACTTTGGCCACCTCATGCGACGAGTTGACTCACTGGAAAAGACTCTGATGCTGGGAGGGATTGGGGGCAGGAGGAGAAGGGGACGACAGAGAATGAGATGACTGGATGGCATCACCGACTTGATGGACATGAGTTTGAGTGAACTCTGGGAGTTGGTAATGGACAGGGAGGCCTGGCGTGCTGTGATTCATGGGGCTGCAAAGAGTCAGACACGAATGAGCGACTGAACTGAACTGAACTGATGTTGCAGGTAGGAAGTAAAATGCCAGAGTATCCTGCCTGAGTGCATTTACAAAGGCTTCCCGGAGAAGGGGATCTTGTCCTCTGTTGAAAAGGTGACTAAGATGGTTAATATTCTGTCAACTGAAGCGACTGTCAAAGAGTATAAAAATAGGTGTGAATGGTCCAGGCTTGTGCAGGGAAGGGTGAGAAGTTCAGTGTGGTTGAAACTGAGTGGCAGGTGTGGGGCTGAGTGACCAGCTGAGGGTTTATTTCCAACACTTCCAAGATTGGACTTTATGCAACATGCAAGAGGGCCAACAGAGATTCTGGAGCTGGTGAATAATGAGATCAAATTTGTCCTTAAGAAGATGACAGTAGCAATAATGTAGGAAGATTAATGATTAGAGTGGGGAAAGTCTTATATTAAAAAGTTACTGTAAAAGTCTATGCAAGGCATGATGAGGCCAATGATAGGAAGTTGGGAGTGAGATTTGAAAAATTAATTTTGGTATTGATGTCAATATATTGGATATAAGAACCAAAGGTGTGGAAGATTCAAAAATCAAATCTGAATAGATGGTGACATCATTAACAACAACCACAAAATATAGGAGGCAGAGCAATTTGGGGGACAATAGTAAGGTCATAAAACAAGTTCTGATGTCAAGTATGAGACTCCTATGGGATACTCAGTGGCAGTGTCCAGAAGTCAAGTGGTCTATCGGTCGACAGCTTGGGGAAGAGGTCAAAGCTGAAAAGAAACTAGAAAAAAATATTCCAAATAAAATAAACAAAAGAAAATTGTTTAGAGGAACTCAGTTGAATACCTAGTGAGGCACTGAGATGATACCCCTTTAGTTCAGTTCAGTTCAGTTCAGTCGCTCAGTCGTGTCCAACTCTTTGCGACCCCATGAATCACAGAAGCCAGGTCTCCCTGTCCATCACCAACTCCCGGAGTTCACTCAAACTCATGTCCATAGAGTCGGTGATGCCATTCAGCCATCTCATTCTCTGTTTTCCCCACCCCCAATCCCTCCTAGCATCAGACTCTTTTCCAGTGAGTCAACTCGTCGCATGAGGTGGCCAAAGTATTGGAGTTTCAGCTTTAGCATCATCCTGTTAATTCTGCTGACTCCATGAGCTCATTCAAAAGACAATACTATAAATACTATAAATAAGAAATGAATGAAGGAGCTTAATTTAACTACACTTTTCTCCTTTATAATTTACATTTGGGTTTAATCTTGTTGAGTGTGTTGAGTGTGGTTCTTTTATCTCTTTTACATGTAATATTGTCACTGTCATTCTTTTCTTACTCATCTGTCTTCCCCAAGGAATCTCCAGAAGAAAAGGATGTTGAGGCATTTCAAGACTTCTTATTCTTAAAAAACTGCCTCATTATCCCCCACCCTCTACCACATATACGCTATTACTGGGAAGTTGACCAATGAGTCTCACAATTGCACATGAACTTGGTTCTCTCTTTTAGCAAGTGGCTTCTGCCTTTTCCATGTCTTTCTTTTTTTCCCCTGACTTACAACAGACATTGACCATAGAAGATAATGTTCATGAACCTGCTAGGAAAATACTGGAAAGACACTGAGGATTCTCATTAGCCTCGAATTTCTAGACCTGCTGGTTTTGCCTCCTGCTAATGACTGTTTAAAATGTTTTCAATTCTGCTTCTTCTCAGGCTGATCCAGCCTCCTGCTTCAGGCATTCTTTCTGTTCCTATGCCCTCCATTCTTGTGGTGCTATATACAGCTTACTCTATCAAGTTGCTCTATTCCTCCCATAGGATGGATTACTTCCCCCAGTTCTCCCCAATCCATTATACAAATGAACTCCTCACAAGCAAGTCCCTAAATCTGATAATATCTGATTCAAGGGAAATACAGATTGGGTGATCATGGGTAATGCCACATGTCTCAAACAGAATAACTAGGCAGAGTTTATATAATTTCCAAATAGCTAGTGGAAAGGAAGTTTCAAATAAAACAGAACAAAATCTCTTTCTGTTTTAGACATTCATTTTGACAAATTCAAAACACTATCTCATTACTAAATTCAAACACAAACTTGATAATTGTAAAGCAATATAAACCAAAAGATACAGATTTCTAAACAAATATATAGAGCTGAAAAGGCCAAGTTACATAAGAAAAACTCATGTTTCAAACTATTGTGCATCATTTAAGTTTTACAATACCATGCATGAAATTTTAGTTTCCTCGGCCTTTGGAAATAATAATAAAAAACAGCACTGTATATCCATTTACTTTGGGTCTGCTGATTTTATTATTTTCAATACTAATAAAAAGTTATATAAGTATGCTGGTCAGATTAATTCTAATTTCATGCTTTTCAGAGTGATTATGGTTCTGCATAGAGTTTTCAAAAGAACTGAGATGACATAAAATTTCCTCCTATGACTAATTGTTTTTATAGCTTAATACTACTAAAAATTATTCCCCAAATTAAAAGCACTTAACTTTCTTTTCAGTAAAATGTTCTTTTTTCAGCTTTTAGTTATCAAGCATATATATCTGTCTTAAGAAACAAAAGGGGAAAAGGCAAGTAAAGTAAATAAAAATGAAAAGAAGATAAATCTGTTCACTAGTCTCCTAAATGGGAGAAGTCTATGGCACCCCACTCCAGTGCTCTTGCCTGGAAAATCCCATGGATGGAAGAGCCTGGTAGGCTGCAGTTCATGGGGTTGCTAAGAGTTGGGCACGACTGAGCGACTTCACTTTCCCTTTTCACTTTCATGCATTGGAGAAGGAAATGGCAACCCACTCCAGTGTTCTTGCCTGGAGAGTCCCAGGAACGGGGGAGCCTGGTGGGCTGCCGTCTATGGGGTCGCACAGAGTCAGGCTCGACTGAAGTGACTTAGCAGCAGCAGCAGTCTCATTAATGACCCCAATGCAGAAAAGGCTTTACTGAGGGCAATTGCTTGGGAAATGCAATTTCAGTGTTTTTTTTTGTGTGTGGGTTTTTTTATGCCATTGGTGATATATCTACCAATTTCAGTGTTGTGTAGAGAATAGGAACGTCATTCTAAAAGCAGTTCTGATTTAGAAGCAGAACTGTCAGAAAATACTCCAAACTATGTTCTAATTGCTGTAAACTCACTTGAATTTTGACAAAAATAATAGCTTGATTTTAATTTTTATTAAAAATCCACAAGCAAAAGATAATTATTTTTCCCTGTGTGACTCATATCAGATTTCCGTATCAGAATCTGAATTTATTTGTATGCCTTGAATGATTTAAAAAAAGTATGGGGTCTTGTCCGCATTCCACTGAGCTGGGAGGGGCAGGAGCCCTAGCTCGAGCTAGAAATAAACCCCATTCTTGCTTTTGCACTGCTGCTAGTGTCTTATTCTACCAGTATGGGGGGACTGGACTCAGAGCATAACATTTGGGGGCTCGTCTGGGATCCCTCTGACTGGGGAGAATAACGCTCTCCTGGCAGAAGAGGTTCATCAGCTCGGAGGAGGGCTGATTACAGCACCGGTGCCACATCTGATCAGGGGCGAATTGATCGCCATAGCCAGTGTAAGGCCGAGGCCCAGCATTCGCGCTGGAAGGCAGCTGGCTCTGCGGGAGAGAGGAGGTCTCTCCCGATCCGGAATCTGGTGGGCAGTGGACGCCCTTCGGTAAGGTTACTTTAAACTGCAGGAAGCCTCAGAGGTCTCAGAGACCTAGAGGTGTGTTTTCAGCCGACGTTTGTCTGTCCTCAGTTTGCCCTGTTATCGTGTGTGCCGGCATTGTCTCTGTCTCTCTCCTGTGTCTTTTCTCTCCCGTAATCTATTCTGTGCTCATGGGTCAAGGAAGCTCTACCCCACTCTCCCTCATGATGGATCATTTCTCTGACTTTAAATCTAGGGCGCGAGACTTGTCTCTGCTAGTGAAGAGGAATGAGTTGGTGACACTCTGCTCCTCGGAGTGGCCCACTTTTAATGTTGGGTGGCCGAGGGAGGGAACCTTCAGCCTGCCCACCATCCGGGCTGTTAGGGGGAAGGTTCTCGCGCCCGGCCCTTCCGGCCACCCGGACCAGATGCCCTATATCCTGGTCTGGCAACATCTGGTGGAAAACCCACCAGCATGGATAAACCCTTTTCTTTCTATCCTTTTCACCCATAATCCCACCTGGGATGACTGTCAGTAGCTGTTACAGGTGCTCTTCACCACGGAAATAATGGGAGCGGATTCTATTGGAAGCTCGGAAACATGCCCCGGGTGTGCATGGGAGGCCCACTATGCAGCCGAACCTAATTGATGAGGGATTTCCATTGACCCGGCCCCAGTGGGACTTTGAGCGTGCAGAAGGTAGGGAGCATCTCCGAGTGTACCGCCAGACTCTTATGGCAGGCCTCCGAGCAGCTGCCCAGAGACCAACGAATTTGGCTAAGATAAAGTTGTTCAGGGATTGGTTTCGGCTATGGAGATTAAATGAAAATTACACTTCGAATACAATCCCCAGAGCTCTGGTCAAGTAAAAAGGATGAATCGGACCCTAAAGAAACATTGGCAAAATTGGCAATAGAGACTGGTGGGGACTGGGTGACTCTCCTTCCTTTGCCCTTTTATTGTTTATGGGGCCCCTCCGCCGACCCCTATAGAACAGGTCCAACTGTTTTTATAAACTAGTAAATTTTATATTGTAATATCTAATTCATGACTAAAAACTCGCACTGTGTCTGTCTTGGTATGTCTTTGTCTCTGAGTAATATTTTTGAAGTTAATTTGTAAATGAGCTCTATTTTTTTCCAGTGAGTCAATAGAGAATGAGATGGCTGGATGGCATCACCGACTCTGTGGACATGAGTTTGAGTGAACTCTGAGTGTTGGTGATGGACAGGGAGACCTGGAGTGCTGTGATTCATGGGGCCGCAGAGAGTCGGACACGACTGAGCGACTGAACTGAACTGAACTGAGCTCTATTTAATTGGCTTAAAAAAAAGGTAAGCGCTTACAAATCAAATAATTCTAAATTAAATAATAAATTCCAGGTTCATGTAAACTGGAAAATATTCAGTATTAAATACCTGATATTAATGTTTGTTGATCTATCTAATATAGACATGTCTTAGAGTAATTAACATTAAGTAGAATATTTTCATTGCACCTAGGTTCAATATAAATTAAATATCATATCTGTTACAAGTTTGTCGACAAAGAAATTACCTTGAGTGAAAAAAAAAAAACTTCTAAAAATTGTAAATGAGATATGAGCTTTTAGATAAGCCCTATTAAGAATAATTATTCTTTAGGAATATCTGTCTAAAATAGTCTCTCCAGATTGGCATAACTTGAATTTCTAAGGGTTGTGCTAAGTTTTGGAAGTCTACTAAATAATTAGGTCATTTCCAAATAAAGTGAGATTTTGAAACATTTACTACTAAACACTAATTTCCTTTTTCAGAGAAACTAAAGAGATTTGAGACTATAAATAATGTTTGATGCCATCCTGAGATGTTTGCTAAAATTTTTTTAAGTTATCAGTGGTATTTATATTCACCAATCTATGGAATGCTAATATAAAGGTCAATTCTTGGTTGCTTAAGGGAAGTAAGATGTGTGTGCTCAGTAAAGAAGGTATGAAGAATGAAGTTACATTTTATGAAGGAAAAAGGTAGTAGGTCTGACTTACAGTTGGCTGTTCCAGGATGGGAGAACAAATGGGTACAGAAAGTGATAATAAGGTTTTGTGGAAAGTGGACCCCAAGGAAAGAGTTTTGTGTATAAATAAATGTTTTCTTGAGATGTTAAACTGCATTTGACAGTAGATTTAAGTTTATTTGCCTCTTAAATGGTCTGTTCTATATTTGTCTCTGAAATCCTATATTGTTACCAAGGCTGAGTGAACAGCTATTGTTCCACAGTGACCTATAATCCCATCTGACTGAGTGCTCTAAACCTTTCTGATATTTGTTGACAAAACTTCCTAAATCAATCTGATGAAGCACTTTTGGCTTCTAGCTAACTTTGGGATGCTTGAGAGGGCCCCTGAAACATCCCAAAGGGAGATATTACACTAATTGGGTTCAACTTCCATGTTAAATTACATGGGAAGTATTGTCAAATGAATAATAAGTCTCGGGTATATTGTATGGTAAATGTTACTAACACAGATATCCTAGAAACAATTTATATATAAATTCTGATATATTCAGGTAAAATGTTGCCATAATTCTGATTACTATCTTAAAGTGTTGTCACAGCACTCACCAAGTTTCTTGTGAAAATGCTTCCTCTTCCAGAAGATTTATAAAAAGGACTTTTGGATAAATACAAGTTTCTGAACTGGGTAAGAACTGGTGGCTCAGAGGTTAAAGCGTCTGCCTCCAATGTGGGAGACCCGGGTTCGATCCCTGGGTCGGGAAGATCCCCTGGAGAAGGAAACGGTAACCCACTCCAGTATTCTTGCCTGGAGAATCCCATGGACGGAGAAGCCTGGTAGGCTACAGTCCACGGGGTCGCAAAGAGTCGGACATGACTGAGCGACTGAACCGAGTGGGAAACCTGATGACTGTACAAAGGTTAACAAAAGGGCTGAATGAACTGGCAAATATGCTTATAACTTTTATGGTTTCTGAAAAATTACTGGTTTCAATCTGTGTTTTCCAGATCTTAGGAAACCTTCCTCTCAAACTAATTATGACTTAACAGTAATTTGGTAAAATGGTATTTAATTGACAAATTGAAGCATTTAACATTTTTCTCTATCTGACCCCTTCAGAGACTGGAAACTCTTAGGCTTCCAGTAACTTTATCAGATAAATTAAGAAGGTTATCTCACTAACAGGTACAGAAATCTCAGTTTTGGAGACGTTAAGAAAGGGAGGAATTCACTCAGATCTGTTAGGCAAAATCTGTGATAAGCCCTTGAGATGACTTTCCTAGCCCTGAAAGGTTTTAAAGTTAAGTTTGAGACTCCATAAGAGTTTCAGCAAAGCAAAAAAAAAAAAAAAAAAAGTCTATGGTTATATAAATAATCAGGTCAAGTTTATTGAGAACAGATCTATTTTGTAAACAAGTCTTAATTTGGTTATATTTAATAAAAATGAGAGTAATTTTAGGGAAAAAAAAGATGTTTCAATGAATGTTGAATCCCAGTTTGTTACTGGAAGTCTGTATCTACTAAGACTCATTTCCTGAATGGATCTTTGCTGTTATGTGATATTAATATAGGATTTGGTTGAGTTCTTGAAGAGCACCCTAGGTTTGTTTCTGAAGCTTGTCTCAGTGATCTATCTTTGGATGAAGATCAGATGCCTCATGACCTGCAACCAGGACTAGAAAAAGACATAATTTAAGGGACTGTCTCCAACCTGGATGGAAGGACTTTTTTCAGGAGAAACTACACTACACCAGGATGAGAAGATGATGACATCAGAGGTAGACAGCTTGCCCAAGATGCTGGACCTGATTCGTATGATCATTTATAATGTTTTCTTGACTTCTTAGCCCTCTGCATATAAATCAAATGCTTTTCTACCATAGGCCTCATCCTATGCTAGTTTTAGAAATTAATCCAATTGTCGGGTTTGTAGACATGTAAAAGCTCATTCTGCTTATACAAAAACTCTGTTAGACTTGTGCCATCCTAATGTCCTTAAACCATGGCAACAGTCTGCTTCTAAATTGGAAAATTAAAAACAATAGCTGGAAATCAGAGTCAGGGCTATGGGAAATCCAAGATGGCTGCTTGGCTTTTCCCAGCTCCCTGACAAACCTCATTTTTTATTTGATGGGTTAAAGCCTTCCTGGCTACAGGGTTAATGCCTCCATAATGAAAAATCACGGAATATTCAGTTTTGTAAATTGTTAAATTAAGTTCCTAGTTTTGTTAGTTAAGGTCTAGTGTTTACTAAGACTCATTGCTGAACAGTTCCTTGTTACATGATACTGCTAAAAAAATTTAATTAAGTTATTAAAAAGGACACTCTAGGTTAGTTTCTAAGGCTTATCTCAGTAACCAATCTTCAGATAAAGGTCAGATGCTCCATAATGTACAACCGGGAGATTAACACCAGGCTATAGTCATTTAACAAATGAAGTCAGGTGACCTGGGGTATACCAGGCTTTATCTAATAAAAGTTCTTGACTTATAATTCTTATTTTACTAATAACTGCTAGCTATGGCTATATTATTTTCTATGTCACTTGTTTCACTGAGCCTGTGATATAATGCTAATATGCAGTTCCATATGAGGTCAATAATTGTAATAATGTGACTCTGGGTATGGGAAAAAGCAACAAGAGGGAATATTTTCCTGGACCAGGAGGTTAATAAGACAGTGGTCCAGAGACTTTTGCTACTTGGTCCAATTTTAGCACACTGAGTGGCCCATCGCTTCCCTAGGCCTGGGAATGAGCCTTCCCAGCACCATGGGACACAAAGGCCATCAGATATGTGGCTATGAAGGGACCCTGCTGACTGGAAGTTGGTACTTGCCAGCTGCTTGTACAAGGATTACATCATGACCATTGCAAGCTGCTGACCTTCAACACCCCCTGAAAGAAGTTCAGGGTGAAAATCAGGAATGAGGCACTCTGTGCTCTGAAAAAACTGGCAGAACAGGCCTTCAGATAGTCAGATCTTTTCAGAAAAAGGTGGTATGAGTTCCAATTCTTGCATCTTCTCATACCTAGAAAAACACTGACGTCAATAATGGTGACATCTGCTTTGGCTATTAAAAAAAAATTTTACAATTAAAAGTCAAAATAGAGTAGCTATGGTTCAGACATCCTGAGAAATAACTATTTCCCAGATATCCTGAAAAATGATATTATGGGTGTGATTTCAGATTAGACGCTGTGAACTAATGTAGAACTTAATGCTTCTGTAATGCATTTTTGCTTCTGTACTTTGCTTGCTGCTCGTAAAACCAAAGTTACACTCCATTTTAGATAAGGTTGTTTTTAAGTAAAGATTCCTAAAATTGAAAAAAAAAAAAAAGTATGGCAGGCAAGACTTTCCTAAAGAAGATAGGCTATTCCCAGAAATGAACTATTTTTAGAAGAATATGGGAGGGGGTTTCAAGAAGGGGAACACATGTACACACACCCAGGGCAGATTCATGTCAATGTATGGCAAAACTAACCAATATAATATTGTAAAGTAATTAGCCTCAAATTAACAAAAAATAAAATAAAATAAAGAAGAATAGAGAAAATGATACTGAGAGTTTTTAAGAAAGTATCAATGATATGGGCATATACTTTGGATAAAAACTGGGTCAGTTGGAAACATAACCCACTGATTGGCTACTTTATCTTTCCTGTCTTTCATTTCCTTAAATTGACATTTGAAGCCAAGGCCATTATGGTCTTGCTCCAAAGAAGCACCCTGCTATTAGGAGCACCCTGCCTATGTCAAGCTGATTGATTTGGTCTTTCTCCTCTGCTACACTGTAATAACTTGAAGGCAAGAACTATGTCTTATTCATCTTATATGTTCTTAACACCTGATATAGTTTTGAGAACAGAGTAAGAGGATAAGAAATCAGGTGAAAGAATGATGGAGTGAGTGACTCAATCTATTCCATAAGGCAGCTGCATTCTACTAAGTTAGGAAAAAAATGACAGATTGAGTCCTCAGGGGAGAAGGATGCTACTTCCAAAAGAGTGCTCAGCACTTCCCTGGGAACCTCAAAAGTAGATTCTAGAATGTATTCTCACATAATGAGACATAGAACAGCACCCAGCACTCCGATCTGACAGGAATGTCAATTGTCAGGCTGTGGTTAAAAATGGAGGCATACTATAAGCACTTGGAAAGAAACAACTTGTACTGCTTAAACCAACATATTCTAAACGAGCTTAATTTTCTCCAATATGAATTCAGCTAAAACACCCGGACAACCTGATTGTAGTTTTCATAGTTGTTAAAATAACTACCTTATTCATATTTTACTGATGGGTGACTTTTTTTAGCATGTTTTATAATAAATAAATTTACTTATTGTTTGTTTAAACAAACTAGAACATTTATGTAACGGAGGGCCTGAAGAATGAGTTAAATTGATCTATCATCTACCAACTTTCATGGAAAAAAATTAAACACAGATTTGCAAAAGTTTGAAGATATTCCATCACACTTCATGTTTTTTTTTTTCTTCTTTTTAAAATTTGTCTATTTTTTGGGTATTTATTTATTTTTATTTATTTATTTTAATTGGAGGCTTGTTTGAATTCTTATACCAGTGAATCTCTGTTACCAATGTATACTTGACTAATAATAACAATATAGTTTCAGTACTCACTGTGATTAAGAAAGGCTTTCAACCCCAAATTTTTATTATCTCACTGGCACAAGACTTTAAACCTAGAGATACAGGCTAAGATGTAAAGGAATCAGCTCTTTAGCAAAAGCAGCACCCTTTAAGGATGAGCAAAGTGAGCCTTGTAGAGAAACATAAACTCTGATGGGAAAATAGGTCTAATCTATTGTAATAATCCTAATGCTTTACTTCAAGCTTCCTTCTGTGTCTTGGGTTTTTTTTCTTAGTTTGATTCTTGCTGTCATCAGCACAAATTGCCCAAAAGATACAAAAGTCTCCTTTTCTTAATCTAAAAACAAAAACTATAGTTGAAATAAAATGCTTTCCCCTTTGTTCTTTTTCATATAACTGGGTAGGTCTAGCATTAACAGTCCAAAGAAAATTTAAGAAAATAATTGAGATATAAATTCAATAAATACAACATTAGATATAATGCATATACTTATATATGTGGTAATTAATAATTAATACCATCACCTACTAGGCACTACGAACTTTTTATCATATGTGCTCCATCTTAAACTATGCTTTTGTTAATTTCTGAGATGTCCTTAGTGTTAAATATTGTTGTTCTTTTAAGAAAATCTCCATAAAAACACTTTTTATAACCTCCCAAACACAACTCCCAAAGGTCCCTCTATTTTATTTTTTCAAACAGAATGCCCATATAAGATTCTAACGAGAAGCTGAGTCAAGTACTTTCTATTACTCTGTTGGTCCCTGTTTGTGGTTAACCCTCTTACTAAATCATATACATATCCCTCTGAGGCTACGATGCTCAGGTTTGACTCCTGGATACTACTCTTGCAGAGTCACTTCAGTCAAAGTCACTACTCTATGGCTTGTGTGCTCAGTTGCTCCAGTTGTGTACAATTCCATGTGACCCCATGGACTGTAGCTTGCCAGGCTCCTAGGTTCCTGGCAAGAATACCGGAGGGGGTTGCCATTTCCTCCTTTAGGGGATCTTCCCGACTCAGGGATCGAACCTGTGTCTCTTAAATCCCCTGCACTGGCAGATGGGTTCTTTACCACTAGCACCACCAGGGTGCTACCACTAGCACCTCAAATACTCTACAGTGAGATTCAAATACAGGTATTTTGTAAAAAGCTCAGGAAATTCTAAAATGCAGCTGATTTGAAATCGTTGCTCTTAGAGCTGACTATAGAAACATTTTACAGAAAAATTCTAATGATAGGGACAGCTACTGTTTTGTACTTTTTTTTTTTTTTTTTTTACTATTTCTTTGAGTTTTAAAAAATGTTGTCCTGTCACTTTGATCCAATGACTGGTAACTCTTGTAAGAAAAATCATCTCTATTATTAAGTAAAACACAAAGTTCCCTAAGAGGGAAGTGACATCTTACTTGAAGAATGCTAGGACCCTAAATTATTTTGGGAACAGAGCCAGATATAAGAAAATCAATTAATTACCTTGATGATTGTCTCTTCAGAACTCTCCTGTGCTTATGCGTGGAGGGTTTAGAGTTTATGTGGAGAGTTTCCTTTGCAACTAAATACATACTTAAGCATGCTACCAAAACTGTGAGATTATGCTGTAAGATAGGAATCATTCAGAGAACCTAATACCTTTTTCCTCTGTGAATACTTAAAACTTAAGTGACTTTGAGCCCAAGAGTATTCTTGGGTCCATATGAGAGATTTTTATGATTCTATCACATTTGTGAGTTTTTTGGAGTTCAAATTTATTTCTAAATCTGAGGTTTAACATGCATTACTTTGAAATCCTTCCAGAATCTGTTACCTATGGGGAAAACTTCAAACTTTTAATTTAGAAAACTATTCACTATGGAATAAAATATTAAAGGATAGGTAAGAGTGATTTAATTGCAAGATTACACATACATATATTGTGTGTGTATGTGTGTGTATGTAAAGACAGACTGAATAAAAATCTTGATGGAGAAAATTAACAAATTATATTAGTTGTCTAAAGAAATGGCAAATCAATGTCCTTATCAGAGAAAAAGCAATTAAAATTAATTCATTGGCTTCTAAAATGATCTCACATGGCATCCCTTGGAGGGACATTATTTTCAATGATATGCTTACTTAATACAACTATTTGCAAAGGGACAACCACTTCAGTGAGCTGAAGATTTTACTTACATTTGGTCTAATGCATCTTTCCCCGTAAGTTAAAATTCACATAGACTGTCAGCTAAAGCAGGCACTCAACTCTGAAATCACTCTGCTGACTCAAATTGTGTTCTGGAGGAAATTGGTCAAGCTGCATTTGACACAATGAAGAACAACTCAGCAACATATGCAGAAGTGACACAGCCTGGAAAATGGAACCAAGCATGTCCTGCTGCTCCAACTTCAACTATCATGCAGTGTATGCAAGAGTCTAAGAGATAAACAGACTATGAGTCCTTTTACTGCTGAGAAAAGGAAAAAGAGGAAGAGAGAGGAGAAGAGGCTCTGTCATGCATCTTATGTGCTGCACATTGCCTGTGTATTTTGAAGAAGAGATTATGGACAACCACACTCTGCATTTTGAAGTAGGATGACCAAAGCCCTATTAATCCATTTAAAGAGTGAAGGACCTCGTACAGGCATCATTATGTAGGAACTGAAAGTTGATTTAGACCCACCCTCAAGGAACACTGCAAGTGGCATGCTGCTGCTGCTGCTAAGTCACTTCAGTCGTGTCCGACTCTGTGAGACCCCATAGACGGCAGCCCACCAGGCTCCCCCGTCCCTGGGATTCTCCAGGCAAGAACACTGGAGTGGGTTGCCATTTCCATTACTAAAGCAATATGTCATTTGTAAACTAAAATACACTGCCAAACATTTGTCCAAAATAATCTTTTCTAGAGCATAATAAAAGGAGAGCAGTGGGAACAAATAATAGAAGTCTGGCTTTCCAGCTAAGACCTAGATTGAAATGATGTAAGTTAACTTATTTAAAGGTAATCGAATTAAACAGACAAAATGATTTTATTTTTATGGAATGGATAGAATTTTAGAAGAAAGTAATTCGATGCTATAAAGGACACAGTTTCACAGATCTCAATTTCTTCATTTGTTAAAAGATGAAACCTTAGTTAGTAGACGATCTATGAGGTCCCTTTTACCTTTAAAATATTCTGTTATTCTACAAGTGAGATAAATTATCTAGTAGAGGATAAGACGCTATATTGTCCTTAATTGTCATTTTATTTGCAGACCATTAAAAAAGACACAATTAATAGTACCAGGCTCACTATTCAGTATACTTTCGATTTTAAAATAGAATTAATCACATCCTTATTGAAAAATAATATTAACAATCAGAAAATAAAGTAATAATCATGATATGTTGACTATGTAAATGAATCACAATTAGCTCTCTGTTCACCTTAATCCTTAGACTTCTGTACTAGTCTGTCTGGGCTGTCTTCAGCCCTTCACTTTTCCCCTCATTACCCTTGAGCTCAGCACTGACCAAGCCAGGCAACCTCCCAATCCAGGTTGCCCTCCCTGTGTGACTCCATCAGGCTTTCAAACTCCCTGTCAAGGCCATGGACATGGTTCTGACTCACGGTCTACCAAACACACTCAAGGATGATCAGCTTAGTGCCAAGCTCTTCCCACCAAAAATATTATTTGAGAGATGGTGACACAGCACATGCGAAACTGTGGACATTTAAAGCCAGTCACTATAAGAGTATCTTACTGACTTTAAATTTTTTTGTTTCTTTTAAATTGTGGTAAAATAATATAAAATTGGCCATCTAAAACATTTTTAAGTTCAGTAGTTTTAAGCACATTTACACTGGTGCATAGCCTTATTAGCATCCATCTCCAGAACTTTATCTGCCCAAACTGAAACTCTTGTATTTAATAAAATAATAACTCTATTCTACACCCTGGCCCCTCAGCCCTTGGCAAACACCATTCTACCTTCTGCCTTTACGAATTTGACTACTCTAAGTATCTCACATAGGTGAAACATATAATACTCATCTTTGGGGGAAGAGCTTATTTGATATTAACTTTTGATGTAAATTTGCTACAGCAGGCAGATAGCTACATATCGGCAGAGAAATGGGGGCAGGAGCCAGGTGGCAGGAAATCACATAGTGGGGGCCCGTAGGCAGACAAAGGAAAGCAGGAAATGACAGCAAATTGGGTGATAAGGGTTTGAGTAGCAAAGAGAGGTGGGGAAAGGTGGGAATCTCTCAAGTCCAAAAGTAACCTTTGGCTCACTGTGCTCTCCTTCAGTTCAGTTCAGTTCAGTTCAGTTCAGTCGCTCAGTCGTGTCTGACTCTTCGCGACCCCATGAATCACAGCACGCCAGGCCTCCCTGTCCATCACCAACTCCCGGAGTACACTCAAACTCATGTCCATCGAGTCGGTGATGCCATCCAGCCTTCTCATTCTCTGTCGTCCCCGGCTCCTCCCACCCTCAATCCCTCCTAGCCTCAGACTCTTTTCCAGTGAGTCAACTCGTCGCATGAGGTGGCCAAAGAATTGCAGTCTCAGCTTTAGCATCAGTCCTTCCAATGAACACCCAGGATTGATCTCCTTTAGAATGGACTGGTTGGATCTCCTTGCAGTCCAAGGGACTCTCAAGAGTCTTCTCCAACACCACAGTTCAAAAGCATCAATTCTTCGGCGCTCAGCTTTCTTCACAGTCCAACAATCACATCCATACATGACCACGGGAAAAACCACAGCCTTGACTAGACGGACCTTGGTTGGCAAAGTAACGTCTCTACTTTTTAATATACTATCTAGGTTGGTCATAACTTTCCTTCCAAGGAGTAAGCGTCTTTTAATTTCATGGCTGCAATCAGCATCTGCAGTGATTTTGGAGCCCAAAAAAATGAAGTCTGACACTGTTTCCACTGTTTCCCCATCTATTTCCCATGAAGTGATGGGACCAGATGCCCTGATCTTTGTTTTCTGAATGTTGAGCTTCAAGCCAAACTTTTCACTCTCCTCTTTCACTTTCATCAAGAGGCTTTTGAGGTCCTCTTCACTTTCTGCCAAAGGGTGGTGTCATCTGCATATCTGAGGTGACTGATATCTTTCCGGCAATCTTGATTCCAGCTTGTGCTTGTGCTCTCCTTATTTTACTCATGATGCACCAACACCATGACACTTCTGTGTGTGTTGGTCACTCAGATGTGTCCAAGTCTTTGCGATCCCACTCTTTGTGATCCCATGGTGTGGGATCACATGGACTGTTGCCCACCAGGCTCCTCTATCCATGGAATTTTCCAGGCTAAAATACTAGAGTGGGTGGCCATTCCCTTCTCCAGGGGATCTATGCAACCCAGGGATCAAACCTAGGTCTCCCACATTGCAGACTGATTCTTTACCATCTGAGCCACCAGGGAAGCCCAGGACATTTCTGATTTAAGCTAATGGGGGCAGAAATCCCTCCTCCCATCAGGAAAATAGAACTGGGATGAAAATCAAGGAAGTCAACCCCCAAACTCCTCCTTCACCAGTGAATATTCTGCCCCTTCATTATATGCCCCTCATAACTAGCTTGCCAAAGAAACTCAATGTGGCAGCTCCTCACCTACCTGCCCGCTTTCCCTCTAAGAGTGTATCCTTGGTTAAATAAATTTTCACATTACCTCTCTGCTTCACCTCCCAATTATTTTGTGATGAAGAAAGAACCTCAAATTCACCACCACCACCAATTTTTTTTAGGTGAATGTGTGAAACTGGAGGAGAATCACAGTTCTAATTAGGGTCAATCAATAGACAACCACTAAGTTTTAGAGAATTTGCTTATCATTGTAGGAAATAAGGCCTGAAAAGGAGAGTTGGAGCTGATTCCTGGGTTGCAAATATTTCCTTTACCTCTTCCTTCAAGCTGGCTGTCTCTTTTTCTTCACTTCTCTCTTTTTGTCAACAATGTTAACATCCTTCAAAGTCTTAGTGTCTCCATGTAAATTGCAAAGGGTTTTGTTTCTTAGGTTATTATACAGGAAGAAAAGCATGTTTTTGTCTCATACTAATAAAACAAATGGCACCCCACTCCAGTACTCTTGCCTGGAAAATCCCATGGACGGAGGAGCCTGGTGGGCTGCCATCTGTGGGGTAGCACAGAGTTGGACACGACTGAAGTGACTTAGCAGCAGCAATAAAACAAAATATCATTCAGGTAACCAGCCAACTCTTCCATTGTTAAGTATTTAGTGGTTTTTTTTTTTTTGACTAGGCAGCACCTTTTTTTTTCTTTGACTAATCAGCAGGAGGAGAAGGGGATGACAGAATATGAGATGGTTAGATGGCATCACCGACTTGATGGACATGAGTTTGAGCAGGCTCCAGAGTTGGTGATGGACAGGGAAGACTGGCATGCTGCACTCCATGGGGTTGCAAAGAGCTGGACATGACTGAGCGAATGAACTGAATCAGCACCTTATTTCTGCTTTATTTATCCTCTGCTCACCCTTTGTATTAGGAACATTTTGCCTAGATATGCAAATCGTTGCAGGCTGACCTTGATAAATGGTCTGTGTTTGTGTAATTGAGATTAGTTCAGTAATTGTTTGGAACAGAGGCCAGAAATCTTCCCAAGGGTATTAAACCTTCACTTTCAGGACTTGGTGGTCTGAGGAAGGGAAGGTGAGACCAAAGTTGCTTTACCACCTTTGCTCCAAGGTCATACCTCCTCTTGCTGCCTACAAGCAGCTGTCCTGAATCCATCAGCTGGAAGCAAGCTGAAAAGAAGGGGGTGTTCCCTGAATTTTCCAAGAAGCTAAGATGTGGTAAAGCTGGCTAATCTTTAGAAAAAATAGCAAAGCCAAATGGAAAAGGTGATAAAAGTGGTCCTGTGGCCTTTAGACATGACGAGCAATCTGCTGTGGTTCTGCTTTAAAGAGCTGGTTCCCCAGAAGAGTTCTTGAGAGACTAGTTGGCTGACTGCTAGCTTTACAACCTATTTTAAGTTTGTTTTCTTATATAGAACTATTTCTTTTTTATCTTTTAAAATATTTAAGGGCTTTTACCAACAGTGAATACCAGAAGGATTAGGATAACCACAGAACAGTCTTTGGGACTCTGTGGGAGAGGGTGAGGGTGGGATGATTTGGGAGAATGGCATTGAAACATGTATGTTGTCATATGTGAAAAAAATAAATAAATAAAAATAAAACAAGCCAACAAAGAAAAAATAAAATAAAATTTATTTTATTGAAGTATAGCTGATTTACAATGTGGTATTAATTTCTGCTGTACAGTATCAGTTCAGTCGCTCAGTCGTGTCTGACTCTTTGCAACCCCATGAATCACAGCACGCCAGGCCTCCCTGTCCATCACCAACTCCCGGAGTTCACTCAAACTCATGTCCATCGAGTCAGTGATGCCATCCAGCCATCTCATTCTCTGTCGTCTCCGTCTCCTCCTACCCCCAATCCTTCCTCGCATCAGAGTCTTTTCCAGTGAGTCAACTCGTCGCATGAGGTGGCCAAAGTATTGGAGTTTCAGCTTTAGCATCAGTCCTTCCAATGAACACCCAGGATTGATCTCCTTTAGAATGGACTGGTTGCATCTCCTTGCAGTCCAAGGGACTCTCAAGAGTCTTCTCCAGCACCACAGTTCAAAAGCATCAATTCTTCGGTGATCAGCTTTCTTCAGTCTAACTCTCACATCCATATATGACCACTGGAAAAACCATAGCCTTGACTAGACAGACCTTGGTTGGCAAAGTAATGTCTCTGCTTTTTAATATACTATCAAGGTTGGTCATAACTTTCCTTCCAAGGAGTAAGCGTCGTTTAATTTCATGGCTGCAATCAGCATCCGCAGTGATTTTGGAGCCCAAAAAAATAAAGTCTGACACTGTTTCCACTGTTTTCCCATCTATTTCCCATGAAGTGATGGTGTACAGTATGGTGATTCATATATATATATATATATATACACATTCTTTTTCATATTCTTTTTCGTTAAGGTTTATTACAGGATATTGAATTGGTTCCCTGGGCTATGGAGTAGGACTTTGCTGTTCATCCATTCTGTGTATAACAGTGTGTATCTGCTTACCCCAAACTCCCAATCCCCCCATTCTGTACCTCCCAATCCCCTTGGCAAACACAAGTCTGTTCTTTATGTCTGTGAGCCTGCAAAATCCCAAGCTTGATCTCTAGCCCTTTGCTCCCCTTACTTGACTGACAGAAGACAGTCCTGAACAGCTTTCTGAATGAGAGAATTCATTACTGACCACAGCAGCCTCCTCAGAGAGCCTTGCTGCTTAGTCTTTTTTTCTTCCATGAATCCAAAGTTGTTTCCTTTAATATCCTCCCCAATGCCATCCTATCCCTTGAGCCCACAGCCAACACATTTTCATTCCTTTTCCAGACTCTCTTTCATGAGCACTGCTGTAATTTCTATCCCAGTTCCTCAATCACCTAACTATTTAACATATCCGGATGCCTGTTTTGGCAAGACTGCAAATTCCTTTGTGACGTGGTTACTTTTTTGAACATGTTCTGGCTAGCTCACAGACCAATCTTAGAAGGTAGTGCCTATATCTGAACCCAGTGCCAACCCAGTTCATCCTCTCAGGAAAGAGTGTGACAAATACCAACCCTGTTTGAGATGTTATGCCGCTTTTAAAATATGAAAATGTGCATATGGTCAAAAATTCAAACATGCCTATAGACATATGTGGTGGTGGCTGTTTAGTTGTTAAGTTGTGTCTGACTTTTGCAACCCCATGGACTATAGCCCACCAGGCTCCTCTGTCCATGGGATTATCCCAGCAAGAACACTGGAAAGGGCTGCCATTTCCTTCTCCAGGGGATCTTCCCAGATGTGGCATTGAACCTGCATCTCCTGCATTGGTAGGTAGATTATCTACCTATGAGCCACCAGGGAAGCCTACAGACATATAGATGCCTCTAATTTAAAAACAATCCCTCCCCTCCTTCAAAGCCTCTAGCCCACATCTCCCCCGCACCCCTGCCCAAAGGCAACTACCGGTATCTCTTAAGAAAACAAATTTTTTACATGCACAGCTAAGTAGTTAAATGGCTAGAGATGAGAGGGTTGAGCTGTTTCTTCCTCAAGCCTCATATATTTTAACAGGAAAGGCCTTCCATAGCTGGAAATTGGCTAAAAAGTGAGTAGGCAAATGTGCTAAAATAGAGTTGTGGTGATACTGGCTAACCTTTCCAGAAAAGTAGAAATTACAACCAGATTACAGTGTTCATAAATGAGGTCCTATGGCCTTTATATCTGATAGGTAAAAAAATGAATCATCTTTACTTTGATTGGTTTTTCCCAAGTTATGAATGAAGTTGAATCTCCTTTAATGTTTATTATCTATTTACATTTATCAACTATGTCTTTTACACATTTTTCTCCTTAATATATTTTATTTCACCTAGAAGTGATTCTGGTGTTAAATATTTAGGTTGAGATCCAATTCTATGTTATTTTTGCAAACACCTAGCCTGTTACCTCAGCAGTTATTGAATAATTTACTTTTCCCCCACTGATGTGAAATATCTACTTCATTTTACATTAGATTATTTCTATATATCTTTTAGATGTGTTTTAAATCTCGACCTTAATCCAGTGAATTTCTATTACTTCTTAATGAAGAAACTATTTTAGTTATGGTTTCATGTTGTATTTTAATATCTGGCTCAGATATTCACAGCTAATTTTGAACATGTATTTTTTCATTTTAAATGTAGAATTGTCAGGTCCAAAAAAGTCTTGTGGATTTGGGAAAAAGTATATATATACTGTAATACATGTATTATATATTTATGTATCTTATATATGATTAAAAAACATTAAAATACTGGTGATATCAAAACTTGCTATTTAAAACAGAACATGTTTTTTCTTATATATATTTTAAAATATATATTTATATTTATATGTTATATATGTTGTATATTTATGTCTATTATAATTATATATGATTAATTATTATATAATATATAAACATAATATGTGTTTCATTAATAGTAATAATATATATTCATATATTATTATTAAAATAATATAATGTTTATAATATATAAACATATAGCATTATATATTATAATAATATAATTATTATTATAATTACAGAAATATAGAAATAATCATATAATTATCAATTATATATGAATTATATATTATATTTATTATTAACTATATATTAATATATTAATGATTATATATTTATATTATATATAATTTATATATAAGAAAAAGCAATGTAAAAATATGTTCTGCTTTGAAAAGCAAGGTTCAATATCACCATCTATATGTATTTCTAGTAGGAATTTTCAAGACCTTCTTTACATAAACATTTTTTTATTAACTTTATGGAGCTGGTATATCTTTTGTTGTGGTGGTTGCACTTGTAAATGGGATAACTTATTGTATTGTCTAAGTGGTTACTGATTATAGAAAAGCTGTTTGCTTTCTATATATTAATTTTAAAACCAAATATATTTCTAACACTGTTTCTAGTATTGTTTGTGCTGATTCTCTTGGTTTTCTGAGCATATGACCCTATTAACTAAAAACATGATAATTCTGCTTCCTTCTTTACACTTCTAATTTCTTTCTCTTGGTTAATTTCATTGACTACCATTTCCTGAGCAATGGAATTATAGTATGGCAAATGTTTTAGACCGTTCCAATCATGGCCGTTTCATTTCCTTTTTAAAATGACTTATTGCTTGCTAGAGGCTAGGAAACTAAGCCTCTAGCTTAGTTCCTAGGGTCACTTCAAGCTTAGATCCAACCTATAATCAAGCTCACACTGAGAAGAAGAAAATGTCTCCTCATGAGATTTGGAGGGTGGGAGTGAGACAAATTGTACCATGCTTCTGGTCTGTTGATACTATAAACCAGGAGCAACATCATAGACATTCTGAGGTTTTCTCAATCATACAGAGACCCTGTGTCTAATGCCTTCTTTTGTAGGTATTGAGAGGTAGTGGGCAGAGCATTTGTTTTGCTGCCATAGGTCATACCTGAGATGGTGTGGTCATGGAGCCAGCTGTTGGGATTGCTGGATTTCTCCTACTTCGTAATCCCAATGGTGGCAGCAGCTCTCCTGGCAGGCCAGTTTTAGACTGGAATTCTGGGTGATGGACTTGGAAGCTAAGCCTAGATCTTGCTCCACAGTCTTCAAACCATTTTATAATCACTTCTGCCACGTGACCATACCTAAATACTAATATTAGTTAGAATGGCTTCTGTTATCTACCAACCAACTCTAATGATAGAACACCCTTATCTTGTTTCTAAATTGAAAGGAAATGCATTTAGAATTCTAATATTTAGCCATTAAGGGTGTTGCTGGCTTTTGAAAATGTGTGTGCCTATGTGCACTATACAAATATATATGTATAATGCTTTTGAAATACTTTTGAAATTATTCCTTTAATTTCCTCTATATTCATGGTTATTTACTCTTCTAGTTTATAATTTTATGGTCTATTTCTTCCTCCTTAGTTCCTTTAGCTTCCTGCTTTGAAAGCCAATTTATAGTAAATAAATACCCACTATTCATCCACTGTTTTAAAAATATGTTCTATATTGATACATGTTACTTCAAAACCTGTTTTCCACCATCTTTTTCATGTGTCTCTGTGTGCATGTGTGCACACACACATGTGTGTTTTTAAAGCGTAGAAGCCACCTTTTACTTCTGTTAAGTTGCATCTTATTAGATTTGGCCTAGAATTTTATAATCCAATATATTATCTATACCTTTCAAGTTAGTTTCATCTGTAAATTTGACCAGAATGCAATTTACTTAGAAAGAAGTTAAATAGGAGAGGATTAAAAATAAAAGCCTGCTGCAAACCTTTAGAAATCACATTAAAGACTGACATTGATTTTTTAAATTAACATATTAAGTCCAATCTTCAATCAGTTCTGAACCCACTAAGCTAAGCTCACACTTATCCCACATTTCTTCACCTTAATTTAGATAAATATGTTGTATTAAATTTCTCAAATAATTCACAATTTCCTAGGAGGTCAAGGCCCATTTTATAAAATAATTGTTTCAATAAATTTTAAAAAATACTTCTTATAAAAATATTTGTAAAACAAATTTCTACAAACCTCAGTTCTAATGCAACACCTATAGTATCCCTTAAAATAAAAATTTTATCTACTTTAAATATTGCCAGCATTTCCCCATCATAGATCAGTGGTTCTTAATCATTCATTGCTGCTGTCTCTGTTCTGTCGGTTGCAAAGGAATGAAATATTGTTAGACTGCACATATATTTATCAACACTTAATTTATACAGTTTTGTCCAAACTATTTTGCACTTCTCAATGCCAAAATATTTTGAATGCCTATGTGTCTATATAAAGCATATCTCTAATAAATACAATAAATATATTTACACATAAAGTAAACACATAAACTCAATTATAAGATGTATTAACAACTTAATAATCATTTTTATGATGAAAAGAATATAGAAATAAAGTATTAAGTGTTATCCACTTGCTTTTGAGATGCAGATAGATGTGAAAATGTGGGAGTTAGAATGGCATACATGCTGTGACTCTGACTCCTAAAGATCTCCTGCAAGGCTGGTTGTCCTCATCTCCATCAGAAGATACATTATTTTCCTTTTCAGACAAATGTGTGATTTGGTCCTTTTGAAATACGGAGTCAGGTTTCCAGTCTCTAGCAGAGCGTGTCTCTCAAGGATGGAGATTATGATTGACCAGAATTGGGATCACACCCTCCACCTCCTTGTACCTCTTTAGCCCCTCCCAGCAGCTCTGTTACATTATTTTAATGGATGCCAGGAGGTGTTTTCTACAAGTTTCCACAACCACAAAGGAATATTATACACAGCAGAAAGGAGTAGAAGTTACTGAAGGGACTGAGTTTCAAATAATAATTTAAAAGCTCAATCTTGCTTCTCACATGCTTAAATTCATAGCACTACTTCTGTCAGCAGCTTCAATTTCTGGGCATGCAAAAACTGCTCTAGCCAAGTGGGTCTTGCTGAAGTTTACTCACATTGTTTTGAATAAATAATTTTGTAACAGCTGTGGAGTGCAGCGTGAGAGGGGAGGAAGGGCAAGGAAGAAATATCTAAATCTAAACATTTATAAAGTACAGTCATAAAGTGCTCTTACTCATGTACTTACCAACATGCACTTAAAAATGAGTGATATCATGTTTTACATATAGACCTTATTGGGAAAATGAAAAGACTTTGGTTTAAAAAGAAACTTTAAAATGTAACTTTCAGGCACTTTTCCAATGCCAAATGGAGTGCTTTAAAACCTAAAACCAGGAATCTAGGAAATATTTGCTTCTGGTTTCCAATAAAGCTTCATTAATCAACACAGATCACTAAAGATCAGTAAAATGTCATAAAAGCTTGCATTCCATTTTCCTGAAAAACTGTGTCATTTCTACAGTGAATGGTTAGAAAATGAAATGGATTAGACATGTCCTAAAATACAAATTAGTAGTTCATGGCAAATAGGAAATACATGTATGTCTGTTCAGTTCAGTTCAGTTCAGTCGCTCAGTCGTGTTCGACTCCGTGACCCCATGAATCACAGCATGCCAGGCCTCCCTGTCCATCACCAACTCCCGGAGTTCACCCAAACTCATGTCCACAGTGTCAGTGATGCCATCCAGCCATCTCATTCTCTGTCGTCCCCTTCTCCTCCCGCCCCCAACCTTTCCCAGCATCAGAGTCTTTTCCAGTGAGTCAACTCGTCGGAGGTGGCCAAAGTATTGGAGTTTCAGCTTCAGCATCAGTCCTTCCAATGAACACCCAGGATTGAATGGACTTTAGAATGTCCACCTTTAGAATGGACTGGTTGGATCTCCTTGCAGTACCAGGGACTCTCAAGAGTCTTCTCCAACACCACAGTTCAAAAGCATCAATTCTTCGGCATGCAAGCTAAACCACTGTTGTACAGACATGTACCTATGTATAAAATATATGTACAACAGTGGTTTAGCTTGCATGAGAACTTTTTATTCCTTACCATCAATTCATTTATTTATTCCTCTTCTATTTTAAAAGAATCATAAAGTTTATTATTATTATTATTTACTTTTTATAGACAAAGACAATAGGACATATAGAGGTTAAGAAACTTGCATAAGATAACAAATTAGTAAATGGGGATCAGGGTTTATCCCAGCAAATCTGAGCCTAGGATCTGTCCTCTTCATCACAAATACTACATGGACTGCCCTAAAGTATTTGTCAAGAAATTGTCACATGCATTGTTCTCTGGCCAAAAATTATGAATCAGCTAACAGAACTCAAGAAATTAAGTTAAATATGTTGATTGTCATGTCTTAAATTCACTCTATTTATAGAAAGCATATCCCCTGGTGGTGCAGTGGTAAAGAATATGCCTGCCAATGCAGGAGATGCAGGTTCAATCCCTGGGTTGGGAAGATCCTCTGGAAGGGGAAATGGCAGCCTACTCCAGTATTCATGTCTGGAAAATTCCATGGGTAGAGGAACTTGGTGGGCTCCTCATGAGGTCACAAAAGAGGGGGACATGACTTAGTGACTGAGCATGTATGCATAACACTGCTACTATTTAATAAATTTTAGTTTTAACTTTAATGATACAGATTTGAAATTCAGAAATTCTTACTTTTAATCCTGACTCTGCATTAACTCTGGAGAAGGAAATGGCAATTCACTCCAGTACTCTTGCTTGGAAAATCCCATGGAGGGAGGAGCCTGGTGGGCTACACCATGGGGTCGCAAAGAGTCGGACACGACTGAGCGACTTCACTTCACTTCACTTCACTTCACTGCATTAACTAGATGACCCTGAACATGACAACTAATCTCTCTGAGTATCTGTTCTTCTGTAAATAGTACTCTACCTGCTTGAACTGCTATGGTGATCAATGAGATAAGAGAAATGGGCATGAGTTAGATAATAAGAACATGACTTAAATAAAAAGTATTATTCTAAAATGACTTTGTTCATTGTCTTACTTTTTTGGATTTAGTTCTATCCTAAGAGGGCTTCCCAGGAGGCACTAGTGGTGAAGAACCCACCCACCCATGCAGGAGACTTCAGAGACATGGGTTCAATTCTGGGTTTCGAAGATCTCCTGGAGGAGAGCAAGGCAACCCACTCTAGTATTATTGCCTGGATAATCCTCATGGACAGAGGAGTATGGCAGGCTACAGTCCATATTGTTGCAAAGAGTTGGACACTACTGAATTAGCATGTAGGTACTATACTAAGAATCTACCCTAAATTTCTAGAAACTTTATTATGAGCATGTAAGTTTCATGTTCAGTGCCACCAGAGGCCCACATTACTAAATCCGTCAAGTGTATGTGGCTCTAGTTTTTCTTCTTTATTAAAATATTTAAACACAACTGATGTAAAGTAAAAAAGAAAAAAAAAGTCTGAGCCAAAGCTGGTAAAAATTCTGAATCAGTTGAGTGGGGTTTTTTTTCACCTCTTAAAAAGCAGAGACATTACTTTGCCAACCAAGGTCCGTCTAGTCAAGGCTATGGTTTTTCCGGTGGTCGTGTATGGATGTGAGAGTTGGACTGTGAAGAAAGCTGATCGCCAAAGAATTGATGCTTTTGAACTGTGGTGCTGGAGAAGACTCTTGAGAGTCCCTTGGACTGCAAGGAGATCCAACCAGTCCATTCTAAAGGAGATCAATCCTGGGTGTTCATTGGAAGGACTTATGCTAAAGCTGAAAGTCCAATACTTTGGCCACCTCATGCGACGAGTTGACTCACTGGAAAAGACTCTGATGCTGGGAAGGATTGGGGGTGGGAGGAGACGGGGACGACAGAGAATGAGGTGGCTGGATGGCATCACCGACTCGATGGACATGAGTTTGAGTGAACTCCGGGAGTTGGTGATGGACAGGGAGGCCTTTCGTGTTGTGGTTCATGGGGTTGCTAAGAGTCGGACACGACTGAGCGATTGAACTGAACTGATCCCTTAACTCTTTGTATTTCTAATCCCTACCTTCTTTTAGGGATTAGAGTAAACTAGACTAGAAATCTCTTCAAGAAAATTAGAAATACCAAGGGAACATTTCATACAAAAAACATAATAAAGGACAGAAATAATATAGACCTAACAGACACAGAAGATATTAAGAAGAGGTGGCAAGAATACACAGAAGAACTATATAAAAAAATCTTAATGAACCAGATAACCATGATGGTGTGATCACTCAACTAGTGCCAGACATCCTGGAGTGTGACGTCAAGTGGGCCTTAGGAAGAATCACTACGAACAAAGCTACTGGAGGTGATGGAATTCCAGTTGAGCTATTCCAAATCCTAAAAGATGATGCTGTAAAAGTGCTACAATCAATATGCCAGCAAATTTGGAAAACTCAGCAGTGGCCACTCCAGCAGGACTGGGAAAGATCAGTTTTCATTCCAATCCCAAATAACAGAAATGCCAAAGAATGTTCAAACTACCACACAATTGCACTCATTTCACATGCTGGCAGGTAAGCTCAAAATCCTCCAAGCTAGTATGTGAACCAAGATCTCCCAGATGCACAAGCTGGATTTAGAAAAGGCAGAAGAACCAGAGATCAAATTGTCAACATCCTCTGGATCATAGAAAAAGCAAGAGAATCATAGAAAAACATCTGCATCTGCTTCATTGACTACCCTAAAGCCTTTAACTGTGTGGATCACAACAAATGGTAGGAAATTCTTAAAGAGATGGGAATCCCAGAACACCTTACCTGTCTCCTGAGAAACCTGTAAGGAGGTCAAGAAGCAACAGCTAGAATCAGACATGGAACAACGAACTGGTGCAAAATTGGGAAAGGAGTATGTCAAGCCTGTATATTTTCACCTTGCATATTTAACGGAGGAGCCTGGTAGGCTGCAGTCCATGGGGTCACGAAGAGCCAACATGACTGAGCGACTTCACTTTCACTTTCATGCACTGGAGAAGGAAATGACAACCCACTCCAGTGTTCTTGCCTGGAGAATCCTAGTGACAGGGGAGCCTGGTGGGCTGCCGTCTACGGGGTTGCACAGAGTCGGACACAAATGAAGCGACTTAGCAGCAGCAGCAGCAGCAGCAGCATATTTAACTTATATGCAGAGTACATCTGTGAAATGCCAGGCTGGATGAAGCATAAGCTGGAATCAAGATTGCTGGGAGAAGTATCAATAACCTCAGATACGCAGATGACACCGCCTTTACGGCAGAAAGTGAAGAGGTACTAAAGACTCTTTTGATGAAGGTGAAAGAGGATGAAAAAACTGGCTTAAAATTCAACATTTAAAAAACCAATCATGGCATCTGGTCCCAACACTTCATGGCAAATAGGTGGGGAAATGAAACAGTGACAGACTTTAGTTTTTTAGGCTCCAAAATCACTGCAGATGGTGACTGCAGCCATGAAATTAAAAGACGCTTGCTCCTTGGAAGAAAAGCTATGGTAAACCTAGACAGCATATTAAAAAGCAGACATATTACTTTGTCGACAAAGGTTCGTATAGTCAAAGCTATGGTTTTTCCAGTAGTCATGTATGGATGTGAGAGTTGGACCATAAGGAAGTCTGGGCACTGAAAAGTTGATGCTTTTGAACTGTGGTGTTGGAGAAGACTCCTGAGATTCCCTTGGAATGCAAGATCAAGCCAGTCAATTCTAAAGGAAATCAGTCCTGAATATTCATTGGAAGGACTGATACTGAAGCTGAATCTCCAATACTTTGGCCACCTGATGCGAAGAAACTGACTCATTGGAAAAGACCCTGATGCTGGGAAAGACTGAAGGCAGGAGGAGAAGGGGATGACAGAAGATGAGATGGGTGGATGTCATCACTGACTCAATGTATAAGAGTTGCAGCAAACTCCAGGAGATGGTGAAGGACAGGCTAGCCTGGCGTGCTGCACTCCATGGGGTCTCAAAGAGTTGGATATGACTGAGTAATTGAACAATAACAACTTTCTTTTGTTCCCATGCTGTACTCAAAGGGGCTTCCCTCATGGCTCAGATGGTAAAGAATCTGGCTGCAGTGCGGGAGACCTGGGTTCAATCCCTGGGTAAGGAAGATCCACTGAAGAAGGGAATGGCTACCCAGCAGGACTTTTTCTTGGAGAATTCCATGGACAAATGAGCTTGGTGGGGCTACAGTCCATGGGGTCACAAAGAGTCAGACGTGGCTGAGTGAGGTAATGCTCACCTATTTAATTTTCTGTCAAAAGTTTTTCCTAGATACAAGATAAGGCCACTCAACTGACTCATTATTTATTGTGATCATCTTCCTTCTAAACCTTCTCCTAACTTGCCTTATTATGGTTTTTGTGAACTTTCTTTTTCTTGAACAAAAGATTCTTTAAATTCTAGACACTTGAAAAGATGTTCAACATCAGTAATCAGCAGGGAAATGCTAATCATAACAACAACGAGATGTTATCTCACACTTGTCAGAATGGCTATCATCAAAAAGAATACAAATAATGAACGTTGGCAAGGATGTGGAGAAAAGGGAACCCTCCTAACTATGCTGGTGAAAATGTAAATTAGTTCAGACACTGTGGAAAACTTTATGGACATTCTCCAAACTGTAAAAATAGAATTTCCATATGACCTAGCAATTCCACTCCTGGGTTTATATCCAAAGAACTCTTGAAACACTAATTTGAAAAGTTACATGTACCTCAATGTTCATAGCAGTGTTATTTACAATTGCCAAAGTATTTAAGCACTTTAAGTGTCCATCAACAGATAAATGAACAAAGATGTAATATATATCCATACACACAGACACACATGTACACACAATGGAATACTACTCATCCATAAAAAAGAATGATATTTTGCCATTTTCAGCAACATATGTGGACTTGGAGGGCACAGAGGAGCCTGGTGGGTTACAGTCCATGGGGTCTCAGAGTCAGACATGACTGAGCGACTAACACTTTAACATTTCTTTCACTTTCAAAATGATAAGTAAAATAAATCAGATACTTTATAATATAACTTGATATCGCTTTATGATATATGGAATCTAAAAAATAGTGAATAAAACAAAAAAGAAGCAGACTTCACAGATGCACAGAACAAACTAGTGGGTCCTTGCGGGGAAAGGAAGGGAGGGGGGAGGATATTAGCAGAGGATTTTAAAAAAGGATTATTATGGGATTATATGAAATCATATGTATGAAACTTCTAAAAATTATAAATGGCTCCTCTTGACTTTCAAGAACCTTTATTACTTGACTTCAGGCTTCAGTTCCCACCACTCACTACCATGCATCCTGCTGGACATACTCATTATCTTCCCATGTGTTCTGTCTGTTCCTTTTTCTACTCAGTCAACTCTCTTCCAGTCTTCAAAACTCCGTCTTTCCCATGATCATCCTTGGACTTCATGAAGAACTTACAGCACATACCTCATTTTATGATGCCCTTCTTATAGTGTCTGATTTTTGTTTGTGTTTTAGTCTTGCTCTCTTCACTAAACTATAACTTCTTTAAGGTGAAAGTTCAGTCTATATGGTTTTTCAGAATATTTTTATGATGCTAAGCACATAACTAGCGATCTTTTTTTCTGTCTTAGGTGATACACCAAATACTCTCTTGGCAGCATGGTGCCTATTAAATGCCAGGCACTGTGTCAAGCTCAGACGTGAGATGGGCACTATTTGCCCACTCACAGAGAACATAGTGTGGGGAAGGTTCAGTCCTATGCACACACATTCAGTAAACAATAACCTTTTCTTTTAAGGGAGCCTAGGACGTAGGAGCCTGGTGGGCTGCAGTCCATGGGGTCGTGACTGAACGACTTCACTTTCATTTTTCACTTTCATGCATTGGAGAAGGAAATGGCAACCCACTCCAGTGTTCTTGCCTGGAGAATCCCAGGGACGGGGGAGCCTGGTGGGCTGCCATCTACGGGGTCGCACAGAGTTGGACATGACTGAAGCGACTTACCAGCAGCAACAGCAGCAGGGGACTGACAATAGACCAAACCTTAGGCAGTCAGAGCAGGTTTCTCAGAGGAGGTGATCCTTAAGCTAAGAATCCCAGAATAAGAGTCAATCATGTGAAACAGGCCCTAATTTAATTTTTCAGCTTCCTATGATGATTGAGCTAAAAGGGATTTGGATTTGGGCCTGAGGCCCAGAGCTGCACCCTGACTTTTCAAGCATCTCACTTGCAATCTCATTCTCCTAGCTCTTAGTTTGGTGGGTTTTCCATTAAGACACATGACTTTACTCAGGCAAGCTAATGATATGTATAATGCTATTTTCCTAAAGTCAATGAATCCATTCCCTTAATTACACTCCTGGTCAAACACTTGACTTGAAATAAAATGTGTTGAATTGAACACCAGTATTTCTACCACAGGTAAAATTCTATATTGTAATTACCTGTCTTTGACTTGGATAGAATTTGTAAGGATATTTAAGAAGAAAAATGCAATTTTTTTTAGGCATTAAGAAAAGTTTGTCATCAAAGGAGCAATGGAGAGAAAGGACACTATTATTTACTAAGTGCTCATTGTATGCCAGGCACTAACAAGTCTTAAAGAACTGTGTTGGGGTAAATACAACAAAGTCCTTTTATAAATGAGAAAATTGAGATTTCAAATAATTTAACCAACCTACCTCAGGACAAGGAAGACATATTTGAAAATCAAGCTTATATCCATGCAAAGTCCGATGTCTTTCCCTATAGCACCTTCTTCACCTAGTTGATTGGTCAGAGAGGTAATCTGTAATCAAGCTCTGCAGACCATACCAGGTCCCTCCTTTCAACATTCTCATATCTTCTTGTACTTTTCCATAAGAAAAATCACCATAGTTTGTTCTTTTGTATATATTTCTATACTTCATTGATTAATACCAAGTTCTGCCACTAGATTCCAGGCTCCAAAAAGGCAATGCTATTTTTATCCACCACATTTAATGCCCCAGGCCTGGCATAGTGTTGGCATTTAATAGGTACTTATCAAACAAGTGACATTGATACCCTGCAGTCTGAAGCAAGAAACTTGGGAGTGGTTGATCAAAGACTCTTCCAGTAAGAACAACACAGTCTCAGAGAGGTGAGAGATATGCAAGTCGCCTGAGCTGTTTTTGACAACACAATTGTTTGTTGGTTTGAAAATATTAAGCAACGCTCTCTAGTAATCTATCACACTTATCAATTGTAATAAAAATATATATAACATGATAATAAAACTGTCAATACACAAAGACCTATTTTAAATTTGCTAGTATCAGTTGCAACTGAAAAGGTATAGCTTTACACAAAATTATTTTTAAGATAATTTAAAGTTATAGACATTTAAAATCCTCTGGTATTAGTTAAAACTATGTATACATACTGGAGAAGGCAATGGCAAGCCACTCCAGTACTCTTGCCTAGAAGATCCCATGGATGGAGGAGCCTGGTTGGCTGTAGTCCATGGGGTCGCTAAGGGTCGGACACGACTGAGCAACTTCACTTTCACTTTTCACTTTCACACATTGGAGAAGGAAATGGCAACCCACTCCAGTGTTCTTGCCGGGAGAATCCCAGGGACGGGGGAGCCTGGTGGGCTTCCATCTATGAGGTCGCACAGAGTCGGACACGACTGAAGTGACTTAGGAGCAGCAGCAGAATGTAAACACACACTCAAATGCCTGACTAGAAATAGTGTTCAATATAAATGGAATATCAATATTTCCATAGTGATATAATTCTACATTTATGTATGGTGGTGGTGTAGTCATTAAGTCATGTTCGACTCTTGCAACCCCATGAACTATAGCCTGCCAGGCCCCTCTGTTCATGGGATTCTCCAGATAAGATTACTGGAGTAGGTTGCCATTTCCTCCTCCAGGGGATCTTCCTGACACAGGGATCAAACCCAGGTCTCCTGCATTGCAGGTAGATTCTTTACCAACTGAGCTACGAGGGAAGCCCAAATACATACATTTATGTATATGTAGTTTAATATCATTTTTATAAGCCTTTAGCTATAAATTGATTCTGCCTAAAAGAAATTTCATAGGATTATGTTAGTGCCTGAGATCCTATATATTAATTATGCTGGGGTCATAAATTTTAACTTAGACTACAATAGGGTTCTACAGAACAATTTCATTAGTGGTCATATTATTAAAAAATATTTAAAGACAGTCTTAAATAAGCACATTTAGTTTTAGTTTCATTTGGCCTAGTTCTTTGATACAGAACAATCTGGTATAACACAGTGAAAGACTGGCTCATTAGTCTAAATGAGGAGATATTTTTTTCACCTTCTACTAAGAAGTGAAATGCTCTGCAAAAACTTATTCCATTTCTGCAAAGTGAAGAAAAGAAGAAAAGGGATTAAAATAAAACATTACATAATATATTTCTTACAGCAACACTTGGTAGCAGTGTTGCTGATCCCGTCATTTAAATAAGGGAAGCCAGACCCCAGAGATGTTTCGTATGTATCCATTGCACCAGGGCTGGTAGGTTGACCCATGCAGGGTGTGCTTTCACTGGGCCTCAGTGTACATACATGTAACAGAAGAATAATCAGTGCCTGATTTATGTGATAAGTTAGTAAGTGTGATGCGTCCAGCACTGAGTTGATACTTGGTAGGCATTCATATAATTATTGAGTTAATATTATTTTAATGAGCTAAATCTATTTTTGGAAGCATAGGTAAAACCCATGTGCCCAAGGTGATAAGAATGAAAAATTTCCTTGTCAGTCCATGGGTAAGTGTCACTGAGCATTGTGGTGGAGCTGGATGCCCTGAGGGACAGAAGCATGGCAGCAGGCAGGGATCTAGTCCCCAGACAGCTTCCCTCTGGATGGGAGGGAGAAATCCAGTGTACAAGAAAGGGTATCTGACACTGTGCATAGTAAAAAATGTTGACTTCTATAGGAAGCGTAGAAAGGTAGTCAATACTGTCTGTTCAATTTCAATGAACCTCACTGCATCATTAATTCATGAACAATTACCCTGTGATCCAAACTGTCAACAGTTAAGCTTAAATTGACAAGAGGTTCCTTCTTAATTATTTAAAAGCTCTTTAACTGTTTGGCATGCAGGCTGAACATAGAAGAAACAAATATGAAACCCCGAGAAACACTGAAATGGGCTAGAACTTAACAGCTATTAGTGTTCGGCTGGCCCCAGAGGGGACTCTTGGCTCATGAAATATTGCTATTATTAAAGCTGTCAAGGATCTCGGAGAATCTAACATGTCATGTGACAGCTTCCGATTTGGCACCCATGGTGCCGTATTTACAGTATAGTGCTTTTGCTTCTGCAGGGATTAAAAAGACACGTATACAATCAAGAAATTTGAATGGCACCACTTCTGTGACTCGCTGGCTACTGGAAAAAAACAAAAAGGAAAGGAAAAACTTAAAATAAGCATGCCAGGACTTCCTGGTAGTCCAGTGGTTAAGACGTCACCTTCTAATACAGGGGGTGCCAGTTTAATTCCTGGTTGTGGAGCTAAGATTTCACATGCCTCATGGCCAAAAAAACAAAATATAAAACAGAAGCAATAGTGTAGCAAATTCAACAAAGACTTTAAAATTTGTCCAAAGAAAAAAGAAATCTTAAAAAGTACGCCAATAGGTGAAAAATTAACCTTATTTGATCTACAAATCAAATATTGAAGAAGTCACCTCTATATAGAAACTGACGAATTCACAAACAGTGTGATTCCAAACTTTGTTTACATATATTGGTTCCTGGGCAATCAAAGCATTTGTGGTTCATTCTAGCTGAACCACATTTTACAATTCAGCTTAGTTGAGATACTGTAAGTTTTAAAGAAATGTAAAATAGTATAAAATAGTTCTGTCACCTTACAGTAACATAACAAAATGGAGACCCTCTGCCTGCTATTGTCCAGAAAGAGGTTTCCTTCCACCTGTGAATATGGCAGCAGGCAGGAATATATGTCATCAACATGTGGATGGTGGCGAGGTGGCAATATGTCCTCATCTACCCACGAGGTGCCCATGTATATGGGATTTCTGTCTCTTAGTTCAGTTCAGTTCAGTAGCTCAGTTGTGTCTGACTCTTTGTGACCCCATCGACTGCAGCATGCCAGGCTTTCCTGTCCATCACCAACTCCTGGAGTTTATTCAAACTCATGTCCATCAACTCCATGATGCCATCCGACCATCTCATCATCTGTCATCCCCTTCTTTTCCTGTCCTCAATCTTTCCCAAATGAGTCAGTTTCTTTGCAGCAGGTGGCCAAAGTCTTGGAGTTTCAGGTGCAGCATCAGTCCTTCCAATGAATATTCAGGACTCATTCCTTTAGGTTGGACTGGTTGGATCACCTTGCAGTCCAAGGGACTCTCAAGAGTCTTCTCCAACACCCCAGTTCAAAAACACCAATTCTTTGGCACTCAGCTTTTTTTATAGTCCAACTCTCACATCCATACATGACCACTGGAAAAACCATAGTTTTGATTAGATGGACCTTGGTTGGTAAAGTAATGTGTCTGCCTTTTAATATGCTGTCTAAGTTGGTCAGAGTTTTTCTTCCAAGGGGCAAGCATCTTTTAAATTCATGACTTCTGTCACCATCTGCAGTGAGTTTGGAGCCCCCCAAAATAAAGCCTCTCACTGTTTCCATGTGTTGATAACTGGTTGTTCTTGTCTTTGAATTTTTCATAACTTTAGTGAGTATTTAATTAGAATCAAGAGCTTAGACCTGTGCAATATGTAACTACTAGCTATTGGGGGCTAATAGCCCCAAATACTCATGGGCCTATTGAGTATTTGAAATGGGGACAGTAAAAATTGAGATGTGCTATCAGTAGAACTAAGAAAGAAGGTTGAGCACCAAAGAATTTATGCTTTTGAACTGTGGTGTTGCAGAAGACTCTTGAGAGTCCCTTGGATTGCAAGGAGATCAAACCAGTTAATCCTAAAGGAAATCAGTCCTGATTATTCATTGGAAGGACTGATGCTGAAGCTCCAATACTTTGACTGCTTGATGCAGAGGGCTGACTCAATAGAAAAGACACTGATGCTGGGAAAGATTGAAGGAAGGAGGATAAGGGGATGACAGAAGAAGAGATGGTTGGATGGCATCACTGACTCAATGGACATAAGTTTGAGCAAGCTCCAGGAGATGGTGAAGCTCAAGGAAGCTTGGCGTGCTGCAGCCCATGGGGCAGCAAAGAGTTGAACATGACTGAGAAACTGAACAGCAACAACAAATTAGTAGAAACTACACACTGATGACAGCATGAAAAAGGAATATAAAACACCTTAAGTTTTATATGGATTATAAGTTAAAATGATAGTTTTCTAGATATATTGTAATCAAATATATTAAAATTAATTTATATATATATTTTAAAAATATGGCTACTACAAAACTTAAAATTATACAGATCATTCACATTGTATTTCTATTGGACAGAGCTGTCTTACAGTACAGGAACTTAACGAGTTTACAGGGATCCTAGGTTTATCAGGAGGCAGAACTCCAAATAACTCAGAAATAAAGCTTTTCTTTTAACTGATACAAAAATGTTTATAACTTTAAAGAAAAACAAGAATGGCTCATCATTAGGGAATGCAAATGAAAACTACTTTATACCCATTACAAGTATTGTAAAAAAAACAAAACAAACCGAAAATAGCAAGTATTGGAGAAGATGTGGGAAACTGGAACTCTTGGGCATTATTGATTGGAACTGGAAATGGTGCAGTCACCATGGAAATTGATATGGTAGTTCCTCAAAAAATTAAATTAGAATTACTATATGATATGGCAATTCCACTTGTATTATATACACAAGATAACTGAAAGGACTCATGGAGATATTTGAACACCCTTGTTCACAACAGCACTATTCACAATAACCAAAAGGTTATGTGAATAACTATGATGGATGAGTGGATGAACAAAAGTAGCATATCCAAACAATGGAATACTGTTGTTGTTCAATCGCTCTGTCCAACTCTTTGTGACCCCATGGACTGCAGCACACCAGGCTTCCCTGACCTTCACTATCTCCTAGAGTTTGCTTAACGTCACGTCCACGGAGTCGGTGACGACACCCAATTATCTCAACTTCTGTCACCTGCTTCTCCTCCTGCCCTCAATCTTTCCCAGCATCAGGGTATTTTCCAATGAGTTGATTCTTCTCAATGGAATATTATTCAGTCTTAAAAAGGAAGGGAATTCTGACGTGTGGTGCAACATGGATAAACCTTGAAGATATTGTATGCAAAATATCATATGATTTTACTTTTATTAAATATGTAGTATAGTCAAGTTCATACAGACGGAATGTATAGTGGTTGCCAGGAACTGAGGTGAGGAGAGAATGAAGGGTTTTTGTTTAATGAATATAGAGTTTCAGTTTTTCACATGAAAAAATTACGGAGATGGATCATGGTGATGATTGTGTTAGCACAAAAAATATTCGGATGCTTTAAAAGGGCGGCTTTATTCAGAACTATTGCAGTAGGTGCCGAGACCACCGTAATAGGGGAGAGATACTGGGCTCAACTATAAATACAGTGGAGACAAATGAGAACTCGTATCTAAGGAGCAGAGAGGTTGGGGAAGAGGGTGGGAGGTGGCGTCAGTGGATGAAAAATTACTAATAGGACACTCAAGGATATGGAATTCTTACTAAACCAACTTAACAGGATTCTTGAAGAAGGCAGTCATGGGTGATTAAAGGTCGAGCAGTCGCTCTAAGCTGACATAGTAGGATTTTTTTCTACAAAGGGCTAGGCAGGCTTGAGCATAAGGCCAAGGCAGGAAGTCTAGCAGAGGAGAGCTCTTAGAGAAGCCTGACTAGGCTCTGGTCAAGGAGGGTGGGTGCTATAGGTATGCTAAGTCACTTCAGTTGTGTCTGACTCTTTGTGACCCTATGGACTGTAGCCCACCAGGCTCCTCTATCCATGGAATTCTCCAGACAAGAATACTAGAGTGGGTTGCTATTCCTTCCTCCAGGGATCTTCCCAACCCAGGGATGGAATCTGCATCTCCTGTGACTCCTGAATTATAGGCGGATTCTTTACCGCTGAGTCATGGGGAGCCCGGTCAGGGGGAGAGTCTTTGTCAATTGCAAAATAATGTGAATATAGTTAAAGCCACAGAACTGTACACTTAAATGGTTAAATTGGTCAATTTTATGTTATCATTATTTTGCCATAATAAAAAATTTACCAAAATAGACCAAGCTATGACTCACATCCATCATGGACTTCTCTTTTTCTCATAGTTTGAATTTTAAAAACTTCAATTCCATCTCTTAATAACGCTAAGGACTTCATCTTTAAGACAAAAATCTCTGTCTTATATTAGTGTCTCAGTATTTTAAGAAAATTAATTTGGTTGAAAACTTTCTCTTCCAGGTTTTGTATTAATCTTCACTATCCTGGACAAGTTTTCTGAAAATGTTCCAGTTTTACAGGAATTTTTCTGAACACAATTCTGGATAAGTCAGCTGAGCAGCTCAGACTAGAACTGAATTTATCATGTCAAATTTGAATTGATATTTCTTTTAGTATAGCCCTAGATTCTATTAAGTTTTTTGGTTTGTTTGTTTATTGGCAGCCATAGCATGGTGATGGCTCATATTCAACAGTAAGATGTTTTCATGCCTGTTGCTACTAAGTCTCTATTCTGTATGTTTGCAGCTTGATTTTTCAAAACCCTTACACGTCTTCATAAATAATTTAAAATTACGTTTGTCTACTGTTCTAGAGGTGTGGTGTTCAAATTTTTTGAACAGTGAAACCCTGAGAGATACTGTATAGGAATCTGCAACAAAATGGAAGGTGTTCTGATTGAGGTGGATAGTCCCACTTCCATTTACCACCAGTTTTAAGGTCTTGGTCTCCCCCTCAGTGGCCTTTGTGACTTATCTGCAGAACCTAGAGTTTTGGAAATGCAATTGTGTCTATATATATTAAGATATATTTTCCTACTTCTGACATCATATCATTTCCCTAAATTCCTTAAGCAATTCACTTTGATTTCAAGAGTCATTGAGGTAAGGCATCATGGATACAACAGACTTTGTTTATAATCTCTCTTTTAAAAACTATTTCTGACTTTCCCTTTACCTCATAACACTGGGCTTTTTGAAGGTCTCTGAACTCCCTGGAATGAGAAGATCTTTCTGTGAAAGGAAGATTCTAGAATTCACTGAAAACAAATGAGCTGAAATGGTAGCAAATATTCAAGATGCACATTAGGGAAAAATGTTCCATATCTCAAGCAAAGATAGCTTTTAGTTATGGATTATAACATTGATTATGACATATATTTTGCCTGGCTAGAATTTGCCTGACTAGAATTAGAATGTCTAGTCTGAGATAATAGTTTTCCAAAAGTAGCTGAATGAATGAACTACAAGAGTTAATAGTTTTCTCATAGCTATATTTACTTACTGGCTGAATAAAATGCACTGTTCCTTTAAACTTCAAACTCTGTGTAGAACTGACAGTGTTAGTTTTGCTGAAATTCTTGGTAGTTTCCATAATCCATGGCAAATGAAGTTAATTCAACTCAATATATATTTATGGGAACTCTTACTGCATCACATTGGCCAAATGGTGGTGATTCTAAGATAAGTATGATGGCTTCCTCCTTCTAGTGCACCCTGCACTGCTTTGGAACTTGCAAAGGAAGTCAGCCTTAGCTAATACAATTAGTATCAACTTTCAAGATATTCTATAGTCAAAGCATAAAAGGGTTCTTAATCACCTTGAGAAAAAGCTCGGATTTTTGATCAACTAGAGATAATGTCAAACTGCATTAGGATGACAAGTCTACTATTTAGAAATTATTTAGCTGGCTCACTGCTTTACAGAGAAAAACACATTTTGGTTTTTTTTCCCACAGAAGTTTATAGAACTTTTCACAGAAGTTCAGGCTTGGGTCTGGCTATTTAACTCATGTGTATAATATTGAGGAATACATTTTTCTTAATGGGCATTTCATGACAGCTCTCTAGCCAACTCTGAAAGTGTGGAGATATGGGATTAAAATATTGAGAGCTTCTGACCCCCAATTGTGGGTTTCTTACTGGCTTGGAACTTGAGCAGCACAGCACACTGATATCTGAAAGGATTGACTCCAAATACAATAATACGCTTGAGTAATTTGCTTCTAGAAAAACTACAACTCCTACTTCAAACTGCTGTGAAACAATAAGAAAAAATTTTCTTCTATACAGTGGAAAGGAAAATTATCCATTAATGGCCACAATGAAACAGAAATATAACAGATGCTAAAATATGTAACATGCTCATTATCCCAAGACATTCAGTGATTGACTATGCACATTCTCTTTTGTTATGCAAAAACATGCAGCCGCTTTATTGAACATTATAAGGATTCCTAAGCAAGTAAAAATGAGCATGTCTTTCAGTTAACATGCTGTATAACACCAATCAAATTTCCAACGGAAGCATAAACATCTTTCACTTAATCATCTCGGCAAAACTTATGCGTTTGATTCAGAACACAATGCTACTACTCTTCTATATAAGTCAGGCAAATTTAATTATTTCCCTTTATACTTATCCTCTTAAGCATAGTTTTATATCTGAATGCATTATAAATTCACTTGAATTTCAGTAACTGTGGAAATGTGAATTATGTAGTTGTGATCCTTTCTCCAATTTTTAAATATTCACTAAACTTTTCCATTTAATTTTCATTAATTCTTATTTTCAGAGATGCTGAGAATTTTAGAATAAATGATATGTATTTTATTCATTTTGTAGCCCCAGTACCTAGCCTATACCTAATAAATATTAACTACATATTAATATATGCAAGAGCAGATAAACACATCTTTGAGTGTTTCAATGACTTTTTTCTGAGTAAGGTCACAGTGGTGAAACTTCAGAAAAAAGGTCATGTGAGAAATGGACTCCCAAGGATTCTGGGCCATTTTGCTCAGGGCAGAGGGAAGGGAAGATCTATCTGTTAATAGATCGGATAACTTGTGAAACTCAGGTTTGAGAAGGAGGAAAGACTCATGAACCTGTCTAGATTTTTTGGAAAATTCAAGCCCTCATTCGGGCAGCACATTGATGTCTGTGGAAAGGGCTCACAGGAGTAAGTGTGAGACTTCCAGATGAGGTTGGGGTTGGGAGGATTCTCATAGGACACTGAGGGTTCTCCTAAAGACAACCAGCGCCATAAGAGATTCCAGAGAAGTGACATGATGAGAGATGCTGTGTAAAAGGAAATTCAAGGAGGGAGATGGATCTGATGCTCTGAATTTCAACACACTATTCTTAGTACAGCCTTCTGGTACAATAGAGAAAGGTTACATGCTTTGTTCCACTTGACAGTGGAAGATAACCACCATGTTCCTTCCTAAAGTCTATGCTTTAAGCCAAACATCCCATTTCCTCCATCATTCCTTTGTCATTCTGGTTCTCTCAACATCCTGGTTATTGACCTTTGGGCAAGCTCTCTGGTTTGTCAATGTCTCTTGAAACACAGTTCCCACAGTTTAGCATCAGGCAGAACCCACAAAGGAAAAGATTGATAGACTTCACCAGACCTAAAGTGAAAACAGCTGCAAATTGAACAAACTCAGCCACAAACAAAAATGTGAGTCTCTGATTACCTGCATCAGAATCATATTTGGGCCTTCTAAAGCTCAACATTCAGAAAACAAAGATCATGGCATCTGGTTCCATCACTTCATGGGAAATAGATGGAAAGGTCATGTATGGATGTGAGAGTTGGACTGTGAAGAAAGCTGATCGCCGAAGAATCGATGCTTTTGAACTGTGGTGTTGGAGAAGACTCTTGAGAGTCCCTTATACTGCAAGGAGATCCAACCAGTCTATTCTAAAGGAGATCAATCCTGGATGTTTACTGGAGGGACTGATGCTAAAGCTGAAACTGCAATACTTTGGCCACCTCATGTGACGAGTTGACTCACTGGAAAAGACTCTAATGCTGGGAAAGGTTGGGGGTGGGAGGAGAAGGGGACGACGGAGAATGAGATGGCTGGATGGCATCACCGACTCTATGGACATGAGTTTGGGTGAACTCCGGGAGTTGGTGATGGACAGGGAGGCCTGGCGTGCTGTGATTCATGGGGTCGCGGAGAGTCGGACACGACTGAGCGACTGAACTGAACTGAACTGAAGATTCAGACTCCAGAATCTTATCCTTACCTTTTATATTGCGTTTTCTATGAGCAGTGCTCAGGAACTTTCATAAAACATGCATGTGCACACACACCCAGACACAGACACACACATATGCAAGCACACATACACAGCCACTCCTCACCACATGCAGATACACTAGGTGATTCTTGAGCAGACTTAAGTGTGACAACACCTGCAAATGATCTTAATAACAAAACTCATGACAAATATTTATGATACATGTAACAAGAAAAGAGGTAATATCTTCAATGTGCAGACAGCAATTGCAGCCAATGAAGAAAATAGTAAGCATCTTAATAAAAAGTGAACAACCAACTTATTAAAAAGAATAAATATAAATAGCCAATTGAGAAGGAAAAAATGACCATCCTTACTACATGTCTACTGCTACTGCTAAGTCACTTCAGTCATGTCCGACTCTGTGTGACCCCACAGACGGAAGCCCACCAGGCTCCCCTGTCCCTGGGATTCTCCAAGCAAGAACACTGGAGTGGGTTGCCATTTCCTTCTCCAATGGGTGAAAGTGAAAAGTGAAAGTGAAGTCGCTCAGTTGTGTCCGACCCTTAGCGACCCCATGGACTGCAGCCTACCAGGCTCCTCTGTCCATGGGATTTTCTAGGCAAGAGTACTGGAGTGGCTTGCCATTGCCTTCTCCGTACTACATGTCTACCATCCCTTATATTCAATAAGGAAGTAGAAAAGCTCTGAAAATAAAGATTTTTTCAGCATTGATAACAGCAGTAAAATTTAATCTGACTTGAGCTCATTTGGTGGTAAAACCTGTCAAGAAGAGAGGGTATTGATGGCCTCTGTATGTTGTACTCATTGTGGATGTTCATGTTTCACTGCAGAGAGATGCAGAAGGATGTTTTAGTTTATAGTTGACTATGCCAAAGCCTTTGATTGTGTGGATCACAATAAACTATGGAAAATTCTGAAAGAGATGGGAATACCAGACTACCTGACCTGCCTCTTGAGAAACCTGTATGCAGAGCAGGAAGCAACAGTTAGAACTGGACATGGAACAACAGACTGGTTCCAAATAGGAAAAGGAGTATGTCAAGGTTGTATCTTGTCACCCTGCTTATTTAACTTATATACAGAATACATCATGAGGAACGCCGGGCTGGAAGAAGCACCAGCTGAAATCAAGATTGCCGGGAGAAATATCAATAATCTCAGATATGCAGATGATACCACCCTTATGGCAGAAAGTGAGAGGAACTAAAAAGCCGCTTGATGAAAGTGAAAGAGGAGAGTGAAAAGGTTGGCTTGAAGCTCAACATTCAGAAAACAAAGATCATGGCATCTGGTCCCATCACTTCCTGGGAAGTAGATGGAAAAACAGTGGAAACAGTGTCAGACTTTATTTTTTGGGGCTCCAAAATCACTGCGGATGCTGATTGCAGCCACGAAATTAAAAGATACTTACTCCTTGGAAGAAAAGTTATGACCAAACTAGATAGTATATTAAAAAGCAGAGACATTACTTTGCCAACCAAGGTCCGTCTAGTCAAGTCTATGGTTTTTCCCGTGGTCATGTATGGATGTAAGAGTCGGACTGTGAAGAAAGCTGATAGCTGAAGAATTGCTTTTGAACTGTGGTGCTGGAGAAGACTCTTGAGAGTCCCTTGTACTGCAAGGAGATCCAACCAGTCCATTCTAAAGGATATCAATCCTGGGTGTTCATTGGTAGGACTGATGCTAAAGCTGAAACTCCAATACTTTGGCCACCTCATGCGACGAGTTGACTCACTGGAAAAGACTCTGATGCTGGGAAGGATTGGGGGCAGGAGGAGATGGGGACGACAGAGAATGAAATGCCTGGATGGCATCACCGACTCGATGGATATGAGTCTGAGTGAACTCCGGGAGTTGGTGATGGACAGGGAGGCCTGGCGTGCTGTGATTCATGGGGTCGCAAAGAGTCGGCCAAGACTGAGTCACTGAACTGAACTGAACTGATGCTACCTAAGGCCCGTTAAGGTGGTTGAAGAATCTACAGTTCTGTATTATCTTGCTGAAAGTCAAAAAGAAATCCAAGTTTTAAGAGTTGAATTAATGATCATGGACATATGTAATTAAAGCAATGTATATAAAAATAAAATACTCCTTTTTGCCAATCAAATTGAAAACTATTAATACAAATCCAATATTATTTGATGTTGAGGTGAGTGGTCACCTTCTGGTGCTTATTATGGGATTATAAAGAAAAAAACTTCTAGAGGGGAATTTAACTGAGCATATGAGAAGTCATTATAACATGCAACACTTTTTACCTAGCAATTCAACTTCTGAGAACTTATCTCAAGGAAATAATCACTGTGTCTTGTCCATTGAAGCACCACAAATAGTAATAAAATGGAAACAAATGTTTAACAATATGGAATCTTTAAAACCATCACTGTAAAATTATAATACATTAAATAAAATAATTTTTTGAAAGAACATGTAATGATATGGAAGCATTTTACCAAACAATAATAATGCAGAGGATGATCCTGTTTGGGGGAAATATATATATATATATATATAAATTAAAGTCTACAAATAATGATGAATTTATCTGGAAGATTATATTATAAATGATTTTGTTCTTTATTCTGTTCTGGGCTTTCCAGTTATTTTTTTCCAAAAACTTGTAACCTTTTTGTAATTTAAGAGTCTATACATGAGGAGTGGAGATTAAGAAGGTGGAGTAGAAGGACATGGAGCTCACCTTCTGCCACAAATACATCAAAAATATGACTACATAGGGAACATTCTCACAGAAAATCAACTGGAACCTGGCAAAAGATCTCTTACACAGCCAAGAAAGAGTCACTGTAATTTGGTAGGATTCCTCCTACCACCAAGAGAAAGGCATCAATATAAGACCTGTGCCTGTGGAAGAGATCTGTGAGAGAGGAAAGGTTCCCTTGCTCAGGAAACCCCCACTGTCAGGTGAGAGGCCTCCAAGGACAGACAGCGACCTGGTGGGGACTGAATCTGCTCACACAGAGTGTGCAAGTGCTGGCTTGCCAAGAGGGATGGGCACTGATGGCTGCCAGTCACTGTACTTCCAAGTTGGAAACCAAAGATGGGCGGGACTGCTGATATGCACAGGTGCTAGGCGCAGAAACTCAGGCTTTAGTGGATAGGCCCTGGGAGAAGACTCAGTCTAGCTACACAGAGACAGCCAGAAGGGCCTAGAGTGTGGTCCTGGACCGTCATTGTTAACTTGTGCAGAGTGGGATGCAGTGCCACCATAGGAGCTCCAATATCAGGGCATGGGTCTGCCATAAGAATCCCTGGCCTGGCTCCAGTGGTAGCAAGCTTTGTGAGCTCACACAGAATGGAAAGGGGGTGACATCTGAGCCGATCATCATCTCTGCTAGGGGGAACGGTCCAAGGGCAGGTCCAGAAGTGGCAGACTTTGTTGGTATACACACCAAGTGGTGAGAAGCATCACATAATTTTACATCCTAGAGACAGACCCTGTAGAGGTATACTCAGCCATTCCTTTCCCTACAGGGGTACTCCAGTTCCACTGATCCCACACTGCAGCTTGGAGCCAGATCTGGTGGCTTCTATTCCAACTGGGGGGCCAACCCTAACCCCAACAGATCTGTGACAGCCACAGAATGAAGAGGAGACCTTGCTCAATATCCAGTTCAGGTTCTGGTCACCATAACACAAATCAATCACAGCCCCTATCAAGGGGATAACAGCCAGCATACTCTGAGGAAAGACACAGCAGGCATCCACATCAAAAAACAACCCTCACATTAAAAAATACTGGACTCACACAGTCTATGCAGGGGTGTGTGCGTGTATGCTAAGTTGCTTCAGTTGTGTCCAACTCTTTGAGATCCTAGCTGATCAGGTTCCTCTGTCTGTGGGATTCTCCAGGCAAGAATACTGGAGTGGGTTGCTGTACCCTCCTCCAGGGGATCTTTCTGATTCAGGGATTGAACCTGCACCTCTTATATCTCCTGCACTGGCAGTCAGGTTCTTTACCACTAGCACCACCTGGGAAGACCCTACAGAGGGATGCTCCCACATAAAAACAGCCCTTCAAGACCACATTAGATAATTGTTTCTCCTAAACTCATAGAAACTTAAGTAAAATGAAAAAAGCAGAGAAACTACTCCCAATCAAAAGAACAAGAGAAATTCCCTGAGAGAACAAAGAGAAAAATAGGTCTCATCAGTCTACCAGACGCCAAGTTTAAAAAGGAGGTAACAAAATGCTAAAGGTATTAAGGAAGATTTTTTTTTTTAAAAGGAGGATTCTTGACATAAATGCCGATCACTGTAACAAGGAACTAGAGACTATAAAGAGAAACCAATCAAAATTAGACAACTCAGTTGCCAAGATAAAAAAGTGAGCTTAAAGCAATGAATAGTAGACTAAATAATGCAAAAGAATGAATAAGTCATCGGGAACATGGAATAATGGAAACCACCCAATCAGCAGCAGACAGAAAGACAAATTAAAGAAAAAAAAGTGACATATGAGATCTATAGGACAATATAAAGTGTGCCAACCTATGTGTGATAGGGGCTCCAGGAGGAGAAGAAAGAGAAAAGGGGATCACAAATGTATCTGAGGAAATTATGGCTGAAAATTTACCAAACCCAATGAAGGAAATTGATATCCAGGTACTGGAAGCATGTGTGGACATGCTGGGTCATTTCATTTGTGTTTGATTCTTTGAGATCCTATGGACTGTAGGTCGCCAGGCTCCTCTGTCCATGGGATTCTCCAGGCAAGAATACCGGAGTGAGTTAGGCCCTTCTCCAGTGGATCTTCCTGACCCAGGCATCGAACACTGTCTCCTGCATTGCAGGTGGATTCTTTACCCACTGAGCTACCTGGGAAGCTCTAAAGAAAGCACACAGTGTCCCAAATAAGATGAACTCAAATAGATCCACACCAAAACATATCATAATTAAAATGGCAAAAGTAAAAGATAAAGAGGATTCTACAACAAGGACCTACTATACCTACTCCATAGCACAGGGAGCTATACTGAATGCTTTGTAATAACCTATATGGAAAACGAATCTGGAAAAGAACAGATATATTTATATGTGTAACTGAATCACTTTGCTGTACACCTGGAACTAACACAACTTTGTAAATTAACCATACTCCAAAATAAAATTTAAAAATTAAATAAACAAAAGAGAGAAAAGATTCTAAAGGTAGGAAGAAAAAACAAAAGCCAGTTACAAGGGAACTCCCATGAGGTCTGTGCTTATTTCACTACAGAAACTTTGCAGGCTAGAAGGAAGTAGCAGGATATACTCAAAGTCCTGAAAGGGAAAATTCTGCCACCTAAGATACTCTATCCAGCAATAATATCATTTAGAATAAAAAGAGAAACTAGAAATTTCTCAGACAAACAAAAACTAAAAGAATAGATCAGTGCTAAACCTACTCTAAAAGAAATATTGAAAGGTCTTCTTGAATAGAAAATAAGCAAGAATCTATAGGAACGATCCCACATTAGATAATATGAAAGGCAAAGAACTGAAGATCACTTAAATTTCAAGGCAAGGATTGAAAGAAAATCAAGAATTTTAAAGCAACTATAACCACAATTAACATCGAAAGGATAAACATGAAGATATAAAATAGGACATCAAAAATCACAAAATATGGAAATAAGGAGTAAAAATATAGATCTTTTAGAATGTGTTTCAACTTATATGACTATCAGCCTAAAGCAAGTAGATATAGTTATGGGTTAAATTTGAAAATCAGGGTAACCACAAATCATAAAGATACAATGGATTCAGAAAACCCTAAAAGGAACTTTAGAATAATACAAACCATCAAATCACAAAAAGAAAAAAAGTGAAAAAAGCAAGAACAACCACAAAATCACCTGGAAAACAATGTTTAACATCACAAGAAATACATGCTTATTAAAATTTACTTTAAATGCCAATGAACAAAATGATCCAATCAAATGACATAGAGTGGCAGACTGGATTTAAAAAAAAGAAGAACCTGTAATATGCTGCCTACAAGAGACTCACTTTGGAGAGAAAGACACATATGGACTGAATGGAATCAAATTTAAGTCGACAGAAATTATTTCAAGTATCTTTGCTGATCATAATGATGTGAAATGACATCAACTGCAGAAAGAAAAACAAGAAAAAAATGATTACATGGAGATAACACAACATTCTACTAAAAATCAATGGTTCAATGATGAAACCAAAGAGGAAATCAGAAAATACCTTGAGATAAGTGACCATGAAAACACAGCAATATGAAATCTGTGGCATCCAACAAAAGCAGTCTGAAGAGGGAAGTTTGTAGCAAAAAAGGATTTCCTTAAAAAAGAAGAAAAATGTCAAAAAACGACCTAACCTGCCACCAAGAATAATTAGAAAAAGAGGAACAAACAGAGCCCCAAATCAGCAAAGGATGGATTTAATAAAGATCAGAGAAGTGATAGAGAACACAAAACAATATAAAAGATCAACAAAACCATGAGCTGATTTTTTGAAAAGAAAAGTAAAATTGACAAATGTCTAGCCAGGCTAACCAAGAATAATACAGATAGGACCCAAAACAAACAAAGTAAGAAATGAAAGAGGGGAAACAATAAATATTACAGAAATCCTCTTCCTGTCTCACAGCCTTGTTATGGCACAGGGACTTGTGTAACTCAATGAAGCTATGAACTATGTCATGCAGAGCCACCCAAGATGAACAGGTCATAGTGAAGAGTTCTGACAAAACACGGTCAACTGGAAGAAGGAATTGCAAACTGCTCCAGTATTCTTGTCATGAGAACCCCATGAACAGTATGAAAAGGTTAAAAAAAAAAAAAGAAAATGACACCGGAAAATGAGTCCCCCCCCCGAGGTTGGAAGGTGTCCAATATGCTACTGAGGAAGAGCAGAGGGCAATTACTAATAATTTCAGAAAGAATGAAGCAGCTGGGCCAAAGAAGAACTGACGCACAGTTGTGGATATGCCTAGTGGTGAAAGTAAAGTCTGCTGCCGTAAGAATAATACTGCATAGGAATCTGGAATGTTAGGTCCATGAATCAAGGTAAATTGGACATGGTCAAGCAGGAGATGCTAAGAGTGAACATCGACATTTTAGGAGTCAGTGAACTAAAATGGACAGGAATGGGCGAATTTCATTCAGATGAAAATTATATCTACTGCTGTGGGCAAGAATGCCTTAGAAGAAATGGAGTAGCTCTCATTGTCAACAAAAGAATCCAAAATGCAGTAATGGGATGCAATCTCAAAAACAACAGAAAGATTTCAGTTCATTTCCAAGGCAAATCATTCAAAATCACAGTAATTCAAGTCTATGCTCCAATCACCGATGCCAAAGAAGCTGAAGTTGAATAATTCTGTGAAGACCTACAAGGGCCTTCCAGAACTAACACCAAAAAGATATCCTTTACATCATAAGGGATTGGAATGCAAAAGTAGGAAGTCAAGAGATATCTGGAATAACAGGCAAGTTGGGCCTTGGAGTACAAAATGCAACAGGGAAAATGCTGAGTTTTGTTAAGAGAACACACTGGTCATCGCAAACAACCTCTTCCAATAACACAAGAGATGACTGTACACATGGACATCACTGGATGGTTAACACTGAAATCAAGTTGATTACATTCTTAGGAGCCAAAGATGGAGAAGAGCTATACAGTCAGCACAAACAAGATCTGTAACTGACTGTGGCTTAAATCATGAGCTCCTTATTGCAAAATTCAGGGTTAAGTTGAAGAAAGTAGGGAAAACCACTAGGTCATTCAGGTATGACCTATATCAAATCCCTTATGAGCATAGAGTGGAGGTGATGACTAGATCAAAGGGATTTGATCTGGTAGACAGAGTGCCTGAAAACTATGGATGGAGACTGATAACACTGTACAGGAGGCAGTCACCAAAAGCATCTCCAAGAAAAGGAAATGCAGGAAGATAAAATGACTGTTGAGAAACTTTACAAATAGCTGAGGAAAGAAGAGAAGTGAAAGGCAAGGGAGAAAGGGAAAGATATACTCAGCTGAATGCAGAGTTCAGGGAATAGCAAGGAGAGATTAGAAGGCCTTCTTAAATGAGCAATGCAAAGAAATAGAGGAAAATAATAGAATGGAGAAGACTAGGAACATTTCATGCAAGGATGAAACTAGGAACCTTTCATGCAAGGATGGGTATGATAAAGGATAGAACCATTAAAAATCTAACAGAAGTAGAAGAGATTAAGAAGTAGCAAGAATATATAGATCTATACAAGAAAGTTCTTAATGACTAGGATAACTCTAATGGTGTGGTCACACACCTAGAACCAGACATCTTGGAGTGTGAAGTCAAGTGGGTCTTGACTTCCTTGTAGGAAGCATTATGACAAACAAAGCTAGTGGAGGTGATGGAACTCCAGCTGAGCTATTTAAAATCCTAAAAGATGATGCTGTGAAAGTGCTGCATGCAATATGTAAGCAAATTTGGAAAACTCAGCAGTGGCCACAGGACTAGAAAAGGTCAGTTTTCATCCCAATCCCAGAGAAGGGCAATGCCAAAGAATGTTCAAACTACCATGCAATTGCACTCATTTTACATGCCAGCAGGTTATACTCAAAATCCTTCAAGCTAGACTTCAGCAGTACATGAACCAAGAACATCCAGATATACATGTTGGGTTTAGAAAAGGAAGAGGAACTAGAGATCAAATTGCCAACATTCTTTGGATCATAGAAAAGCAAGGGTATTCCAGAAAAAACATCTACTTCTGCTTTATTGACTGTGCTAAATAAAGCCTTTGACTTTATGGATCACAATAAACTAAGGAAAATCCTTAAAGAGATGGGAATACCAGAACATATTACCTGTCTCTTGAGAAACTGTATGCAGGTCAAGATGCAACAGTTAAAACCAGACATGGAACAATGGACTGATTTAAAATTGGGAAAGGAATACAATAAGCTGTATATTATCATTCTGTTTATTTAACTTATATGCAGAGTGCATCATGTAAAATGTTGGGCTGGATGAATCACAGGCTGGAATCAAGATTGCCAGGAGAAATATCAACAACCTCAGATATGCATATGATACCATTCTAATGACATAAAGTGAAGAGGAACTAAAGAACCTCTTGATGAGAGTGAAAGAAGAGCATGAAAACGCTGGCTTAAAACTCAACATTAAAAACCCTAAGATCATGACATCCATTCTCATTGCTTCAAGGCAAATAGAAGAGGGAAAAATGGAAACAGCGACAGATTTTCTTTTCTTGGGCTCCAGAATCACTGAAGATTGTGATTGTAGCCATGAAATTAAGAGGTGCTTGCTTCTTGGAAGGAAAGCTATTACAAACCTTGACAGCATATTAAAAAGAAGAGATATCACTTGGCCAACAAAGGTCTACATAGTCAAAGCTAAGGTTTTTCCAGTAGCCATGTGAGAGATGGACATAAAGAAGGTTGAGTACTGAAGAACTGATGCTTTTGAATTGTGGTGCTGGAGAATACTCTTGAGAATCCTTTGGACAGTAAGAAGATCAAACCAGTCAATCCTAAAGGCAATTAACCCTGAGTATTCATTGGAAGGATTGATGTTGAAGCTGAAGTTTCAAGACTTTGGCCACCTGATGCAAAGACCCTGATACTAGTAAATATTGAAGGCAAAAGGAGAAGGGGGTGTCAAAGGACAAGATGGTTAGATGAACTTGGTATACTGCAGTCAATGGGGTTGCAAAGAGTCAGACATGACTTAGTGACTGAGCAACAACAATAACCACAAAAATATAAAAAATTTTTAAGAGAATACTATGAATAGCTATGTGCCAACAAATTGGACAATGTAAAAGAAAAGGTCAAGTTTCTAGAAACAAACTCTCTGCCAAGACTGAGTCAAGAAGAAACAGATAATTTGAAGATATTAATAGCTAGAAGTGAAGTAGAATCTATAGTAAAGAAAAACTCCTCCAGAACCAGATGGCTTCACTGGGAAATTCTACCAAATATGCAAAGAAGAACATATACCTATCTTTCTCAACCTACCCGAAAAGACTGAAGAGGAGAGAATACTCCCCAAATAATTCTATGAATCCACCATCACCCTGATATTAAAACCAAACAAACCCACTGCAAAAAAGAAAATCGCAGGCCAATATATTTGGTGAATATAGATGTCAAAATCTTCAACAAAATATTAGCAAACTGAATTCAACAATACATAAAAAGGATCATACACCGTGATCAAGTGGAATTCATTTCAGAGTTGCAAGAATGATTCAACATATCCAAATCAACCAACTTGATACAGCACATCAACAAAAGAAAAGACAAATACCACATCATCTCAATAGATGCAGAAAAAGCAAGCATTCGAAAAAAAATCAACAGTGATGCATGATAAAAACTCTCCCTGGTGGGTATAGTGGGAACATATCTCAACACAAAAGCCCTTAATGACAAACCCACAGTCAGCATAATACTGAAAAATGAAAATTTGAAAGCCCTCTTGCCGCTAACCCAATACTGTAAATCAATTGTATTTCCATGGAATAAAGTCAATACATTTTTTAAAATTTATTTTTTTTATTGAAGGATAATTGCTTTACAGAATTTTGCGGTTTTCTGTCAAACCTTAATATCAATCAGCCATAGGTATACATATATCCACTCCTTTTTGAACCTCCCTCCTATCTCCCTTCCCCTCCCAACCCCTCTAGGTGGATACAGAGCTCCTGTTTGAGTTTTCTGAGCCATAAAGCAAATTCTGTTGGCTATTTATTTCACACATGGTAATGTAAGTTTCCACGTTACTCTTTCCATACATCTCACCCTCTCCTATCCTCTCTCCATGTTCATAAATCTATTCTCCATGTCTGTTTCTCCATTTTTGCCCTGTAAATAAATTCTTCAGTAGCATTTTTCTAGATTCTGTATATACGTGCTAGAATACAACGTTTATCTTTCTCTTTCTGACTCACTTCACTCTGTATAATACGTTCTAGGTCCATCCACCTCATCAGAACTGACTCAAAGATGTTCCTTTTCATGGCTGAATAATATTCCATTGTGTATATGTACCACAACTTCTTTATCCATTCATCTGTTGATGGACATCTAGGTTGTTTCCATGTTCTAGCTATTGTGATGAACGGTGGGCTACATACGCCTTTTTCAATTTTTGATTCCTCAGGGTATACACATAGGTGTGGGATTACTGGGTCATATGGTGGTATTATTCCTAGTTTTTAAAGGAATCTTCATACCGTCTTCCATGGTGGCTGTATCAATTTATGTTCCCACCAAAAGTGCAAGAGTGTTCCCTTTTCTCCACACCCTTTCCAGAATTTACTGTTTGTAAATATTTTGATGATGGCAATTCTGACTGGAGTGAGGTGATATCTCGTTGTGCTTTTGATTTGCATTTCTCTAATAATGAGTGATGTTGAGAATCTTTTCATGTGTTTGTGGGTCATCTGTATGTCTTCTTTGGAGAAATGTCTGCTTAGGTTTTTTTCCCGCATTTTGATTGGGTTGTTTGTTTTTCTGGCATTGATTTGTATGAGCTGTTTGCATATTTTGAAAATTAATCCTTTGCAGTTGTTTCATTTGCTATTATTTTCTTCCATTCTGAGGGTTGTCTTTTCACTTTGCTTATAGTTTCCTTTGCTGTGCAAAAGATTTTAAGTTTAATCAGGTCCCACTTGTTTATTTTGTTTATATTTTCATTACTCTAGGAGGTGGGTCATAGAGGATCTTGCTTTGATTTATGTCATCGAGTGTTGTGCTTATGTTTTCCTGTAAGAGTTTCATAGTTTCTGGTTGTACATTTAGATCTTAAATCCATTTTGAGCTTATCCGTGTGTATGGTGTTCAGTTCAATTCAGTTCAGTCACTCAGTTGTGTCTGACTCTTTGCAACCCCATGAATCACAGCACACCAGTCCTCCCTGTCCATCACCAACTCCTGGAGTTCACTCAAACTCATGTCCATCGAGTCAGTGATGCCATCCAGCCATCTCATTCTCTGTTGTCCCCTTCTCCTCCTGCCCCCAATCCCTCCCAGCATCAGAGTCTTTTCCAGTGAGTCAACTCGTTGCATGAGGTGGCCAAAGTATTGGAGTTTCAGCTTCAGCATCAGTCCTTCCAATGAACACCCAGGATTGATCTCCTTTAGAATGGACTGGTTGGATCTCCTTGCAGTCCAAGGGACTCTCAAGAGTCATCTCCAACACCACAGTTCAAAAGCATCAATTCTTCGGTGATGAGCTTTCTTCAACTCTCACATCCATACATGACCACTGGAAATTAGGAAGGGTTCTAATTTCGTTATTTTACATGCTCAGTTCAGTTCTGATTCTTTGTGAACCCATGAACCACAACACCCCAGGCCTCCCTGTCCATTACTAACTCCCAAAGTCTAGCCAAACCCATGTCCATCGAGTCGATGATGCCATCCTGCTATCTCATTCTCTGTCATCCCCTTCTCCTCCTGCCCTCAATCTCTCCCAGGATGAGGGTTTTTTCCAATGAGTCAGTTCTTTGCATCAAGTGGCCAAAGTATTGGAGTTTCAGCTTCAACATCAGTCCTTTCAATGAACACACAGGACTGATCCACTTTCGGATGGACTGGTTGGATCTCCTTGCAGTCCAAGGGACTCTCAAGAGTCTTCTGCAGCACCACAGTTCAAAAGGATCAATTCTTCAATGCTCAGCTTTCTTTATAGTCCAAGTCTACATCCATGCATTACTACTGGAAAAACCATAGCCTTGACTAGACGGACCTTTGTTGGCAAAGTAATGTCTCTGCTTTTTAATATACTATCTAGGTTGGTCATAACTTTCCTTCCAAGGACTAAGCGTCTTTTAATTTCATGGCTGCAGTCACCATCTGCAGTGATTTTGGAGCCCAGAAAAATGAAGTCAGCAACTGTTTCCACTGTTTCCCTATACATCTGCCATGAAGTGATGGGACCGGATGCCGTGATCTTAGTTTTCTGAATGTTGAGCTTTAAGCCAACATTTTCACTCTCTTCTTTCACTTTCATCAAGAGGCTCTTGAGTTCTTCTTCACTTTCTGCCATAAGGGTGGTGTCATCTGCATGTCTGAGGTTATTGATATTTCTCCTGGCAATCTTGATTCCAGCTGGTGCTTTCTCCAGCCCAGTTTCTCATGATGTAATCTGCATATAAGTTAAATAAGCAGGGGACAATATACAGCCTTGACATACTCCTTTTCCTATTTGGAACCAGTCTGTTGTTCCATGCCCAGTTCTAACTGTTGCTTCCTGACCCTCATACAGGTTTCTCAAGAGGCAGGTCAGGTGGTCTGGTATTCCCATCTCTTTCACAATTTTCCACAGTTTATTGTGATCCACACAGTCAAAGGCTTTAACATAGTCAATAAAGCACAAATAGATGATTTTCTGGAACTCTCTTGCTTTTTCGATGATCCAGCAGATGTTGGCTATTTGATCTCTGGTGCCACTACCTTTTCTAAAACCAGTTTGAACATCTGGAAGTTCATGGTTCATGTATTTTTGAAGCCTGGCTTGGAGAATTTTGAGCGTGACTTTACTAGCGTGTAAGATGAGTGCAATTGTGCGGTAGTTTGTGCATTCTTTGGCATTGCCTTTCTTTGGGATTGGAATGATAACTGACCTTTTTCAGTCCCGTGGCCACTGCTGAGTTTTCCAAATTTGCTGGCATATTGAGTGCAGCACTTTCACAGCATCATCTTTCAAGATTTGAAATAGCTCAACTGGAATTCCATCACCTCCCCTAGCTTTTTTCATAGTGATGCTTCCTAAAGCCCACTTGACTTCAAATTCCAGGATGTCTGGCACTAGTTGAGTGATTAGACCATCATGATTATCTGGGTTGTGAAGATCTTTTTTGTACAGTTCTTCTGTGTATTCTTGCCACCTCTTCTTAATATCTTCTGCTTCTGTTAGGTCCCTACTATTTTTGTTCTTTATTGAGGCGTTCAGTTCAGTTCAGTTCAGTTCAGTTGCTCAGTCATGTCCGACTCTCCGCGACCCCATGAATCACAGCACGCCAGGCCTCCCTGTCCATCACCAACTCCCGGAGTACACTCAAACTCATGTCCATAGAGTTGGTGATGCCATCCAGCCATCTCATTCTCTGTCGTCCCCTTCTCCTCCCGCCCCCAACCTTTCCCAGCATCAGAGTCTTTTCCAGTGAATCAACTCGTCGCATGAGGTGGCCAAAGTATTGCAGTTTCAGCTTTAGCATCAGTCCTTCCAATGAACACCCAGGATTGATCTCCTTTAGAATGGACTGGTTGGATCTCCTTGCAGTATAAGGGACTCTCAAGAGTCTTCTCCAGCACCACAGTTCAAAAGCATCAATTCTTCGGCGATCAGCTTTCTTCACAGTCTAACTCTCACATCCATACATGACCACGGGAAAAACCATAGCCTTGACTAGACGGAACTTGGTTGGCAAAGTAATGTCCCTGCTTTTTAATATACTATCTAGGTTTGGTAGCTGTAATTTTCTTGAAGAGATCTCTAGTTTTTCCTATTCTGTTGTTTTCCTCTATTTCTTTGCATCATTTACTAAGGAAAGCCTTCTTATCTCTCTTTGCTATTCTTTGGAACTCTGCATTCAAACATAGCTGTCCAGTTTTCCTAGCACCATTTAATGAAGAGGCTGTCTTTGTCCCTTTGTATATTCTTGCCTCCTTTGTCAAAAATAAGTTACCCACAGGTGCATGGGTTTATTTTTGGGTTTTCTATCTTGTTCTATTGGTCTGTATTTCTGTTTTTGTGCCAGTACCACACACTCTTGATGACTATCGCTTTGTATCATAATCTGAAGTCAGGAAGGCTGATTCCTCCAGCTCCATTCTTGTTTCTCAAGATTGCTTTGGCTATTTGGGGTCTTTTGTTTTTCCGTATGAATTGTGAAATTTTTGTTCTAATTTTGTGGAAAATGTCATTGGTAATTTGATAGGGATTGCACTGAATCTGTAGATTGCATTTGGTAGTATAGTCATTTTCACAATATTGATTCTTCCTAGCCAGGAACATGGAATATCTCTCCATCTGTTTATGTCATCTTTGATAGAATTCTCCTGTGAAGCCATCTGGTCCTGGGCTTTTGTTTTTTGGGAGATTTTTGATCACAGCGTCAATTTCAGTGCTTGTAATTGGGTTGTTCATAGTTTCTATTTCTTCCTGGTTCAGTCTCAGAAGATTGAACTTTTCTAAGAATTTGTCCATTCCTTCCAGGTTATCCATTTCATTGCCATAGAGTTGTTCATAATAGTCTCTTATAATCTTTTGTATTTCTGCATTGTCTGTTGTAACCTCTCCTTTTTCATTTCTAATTTTGTTGATTTGATTCTTCTTTTTTTCTTGAGGAGTCTGGGTAAAGGTTTGTCCATTTTGTTTGTCTTCTCAGAGAACCAGGTTTTAGCTTTAATAATCTTTACTATTGTTTCTTTCACTTCTTTTTCATTTATTTCTGCTCAGATCTTTATGATTTCTTTCCTTCTACTAATTTTGTTTTTTATTTCTTCTTTTCCAGTTGTTTTAGGTATAAAGTTAGGTTATCTATTTAATGATTTTCTTGTTTCTTGAGGTAGGATTGTATTGCTATAAACTTCCCTTTTAAAACTGCTTTTGCTGCATCCCATAGGTTTTGACTTGTTGTGTTTTCATTGTCATTTGTTTCTAGAAATTTTTTTTATTTTCCTTTTGATTTCTTCAGTAACCTGCTGGTTATTTAGAAACATGTTGTTTAATCTCCACGTGTTTGTGTTTCTTACAGCTTTTTTCTTGTAATTGATATCTAGTCTCATAGTGTTGTGGCCAGAGAAGATGCTTGATACAATTTCAATTTTCTTAAATTTACTGAGGTTTGATTTGTGACCCAAGATGCAGTCTGTCCTGGAGAATGTTCCATGTGCACTTGAGAAGAAGGTATATTCTTCTGAATTTGAATGAAGTGTCCTGAAGATATCAATGAGATACATCCCATCTAATGTATCATTTAAAACTGTGTTTCCTTATTAATTTTCTGCTTTGATGATCTTTCCATTGGTGTGAGTGGCATGTTAAGAGTCTCCTACTATTATTGTGTTACTGTCAATTTCTCCTTTTATGTCTATTAATGTTTGTCTTATGTATTGAGGTGATCCCATGTTGGGTGCATGCTGCTGCTGCTGCTGCTAAGTCGCTTCAGTCGTGTCCGGCTCTGTGCAACCCCATAGATGGCAGCCCACCAGGCTCCCCCATCCCTGGGATTCTCCAGGCAAGAATACTGTAGGGGGTTGCCATTTCCTTCTCCAATGCGTGAAAGTGAAAATTGAAAGTGAAGTCACTCAGTCGTTTCTGACATAGATATTTATAATTGTTATGTCTTCCTCTTGGATTAATTCCTTGATCGTTATGTAGTGTCCTTCCTTATCTCTTATAATCTTCTTTAAGGTCTATTTTGTCTGATATGAGGATTGCTACTCCAGCTTTCTTTTGCTTCCCATTTGCATGGGATATGTTTTTCCATCTTCTCATTTTCAGACTATATGTGCCTTTAGGTCTGAAGTGGGTTTCTTGTAGACAGCACATATATGGATTTTGTTTTTGTATCTATTCAGCCAGTCTGTGTCTTTTGATTGGAGCACTTAATCCATTTACATTTAAAGCAATTATTGATATATATGTTCCTGTTGCCAAAACTGGCAAAAATTATGAAAACTTAATTGTTTGGGGGTGATTTTGTAGATCTCACTTCTTCTCTTGTATTTCTTGACTATATAAGTCCCTTTAACATTTGTTGTAAGGCTGGTTTGGTGGTACTGAGTTCTCTTAACTTCTGCTTGTCTGAAAAGCTTTTTATTTCTCCATCAATTTTGAATGAGTTCCCTGCCAGGTACAGTAATCTTGGTTGTAGATTTTTCCATTTCAGTACTTTAAATATATCCTGCCATTCCCTTCTGGCCTGCAGAGTTTCTGCTGAAAGATCAGCTGTTAAGTGTATGGGGTTTCCCTTGGATGTTACTTGTTGCTTCTCGCTTCCTGCTTTTAATATTCTTTGTGTTTAGTCTTTGTTAGTTTGATTAATATGTGTCTTGGAGTGTTTCTCCTTGGGTTTATCCTTATGGGACTCTCTGTGACTCTTGGACTTGATTGATTATTTCCTCTTCCATGCTGGGGAAATTTTCAACTATAATCTCTTCAAAATTTTTCTCATACCATTTCTTTTTCTCTTCGTCTTCTGGGACCCCCATAATTTGAATGTTGGTGTTTTTGATATTGTTCCAGAGGTCTCTTGAGACTATCCTCAGTTCTTTTCATTCTTTTTAATTTATTCTGCTTTTCAGAAGTTATTTCCAGCATTTTATCTTCCAGCTCACTATTTCAGTCTTCTGCCTCAGATATTCTGCTATTGATTCCTTCTAGAGTATCTTTAATTTCAATAATTGTGTTGTTTGTCTTTGCATGTTTATTCTTTAATTACTCTAGGTCTTTGTTAATTAATTCTTACATTTTCTCCATTTTGTTTTCAAGGTTTTTGATCATCTTTACTATCATTATTCTGAATTCTTTTTCACTGTTTTCCTATTTTCTCTTCATTTATTTGGACTCCCATGTTTCTATTTGTTCCTTCATTTCTGTAGTATTTCTCTGCCTTTTCATTATCTTTTAAAACTTATTGTGTTTGAGGTCTCCTTTTCCCAGTCTTCAAGGTTGAATTCTTTCTTCCTTTTGGTTTCTGCCCTCCTAAGGTTGGTCCAGTGGTTTGTGTAAGCTTCCTGTAGATCAAGATTTGTGCTGAGTTTTTGTTTGTTTGTTTGCTTTTCCTCTGATGGGCAAGTCTGAGTGAAGTGGTAATCCTGTCTGCTGATGATTGGGTTTGTATCTTTGTTTTGTTTGTTATTTAGATGAGGTGTCCTGCACAGGGTGCTATTGCAGGTTGGGTGATGCTGGGTCTTGTATTCAGGTGGCTCCTTTGTGTGAGTTCTCACTATTTGATACTCCCTATGGTTAGCTCTCTGGTAGTCTAGGGTCTTGGAATCAGTGCTTCCACTCCAAAGGCTCAGGGCTTGATCTCCGGTCAGTAAAGAAGACTCCATAAGTGGTTTGTTATGGCATTAAGTGAGATTAAAACAAATATCCAAAAATGAGAAACCAAAGATGAACCCCAGACAAATGGCAGTCACAAAATCAGGCAAATGATAATTAAAATAATGGGATATACACGTACACATATACACCCATGAGCAAAGTCAAAACAGTCCAACAAAAACAAATTACAGTAGATTGATCCAGAAAACAAAGGTAATAAAAAATTATATTTACCAGTTAAGAACAAAAGTAACTAAAGCACAAACTGGAAAATAAAACTAAAGCAAGGTGCCAAGTGGGGAATAAAGTAATGAAAACAAAACTGACAAATATGTTGAGAGGACAGGAAAGAAAGAAAAAAAAATAATAGATATGCAAAGTTAAACAGAGGTAGATGAAGATATATATACATTAAAGATTAACCTCAAGGGGAAAAGAACAGTAGGAAAGGCAAACAAATGAATAAATGTAGAGAAAATATAATAGGTTTAAAAAATTAAAAGTTAAAATTATAAAAAAGAGAAAAGAAAAATGGAAGAAGAAAGAAAAACATGGAAAAAAAGGAAAACTCCCCAGAACTACAAAAGCCCAATGTAGAGAGGCAGTGGTTTATAACAACAATAAAAAATGTGACTGAGAAAAAAAGAAAAAAAAAAAAAGCTCAAAAGTTTAATTAGATTTCATAGTGCCAAAAAAATTGACAACTCCAACAACAGCAGGGCGGGGGCAGGGGGGGGTTGAGGGAATAAAAGAAAAAAAATCCAAAAGAATCTACAGAATAAGTCAAAACATATGAATAATAAATGTTTTTCTCGAGTCACTGCTGTTAGAGTCCTTTCCCTTGCTGGGAGTCACAGTCCACCTCACCTCCCTAGGATGCCCTCCAACACTAAGCTGATCTCTGGACCTGCTGTGGGGGCAGTTCAGATTCTAATCTAGTCCTACTCTTGTGTGTTCTTTCCTCCATTGTCCACAGCTATCAGAACTAGTGCATCTTTTGTGGGAGCTCTGAATGACCTTTTATGTATTCCACAGACACAGAGTCTGCCTAGTTGATCATGTGAATTTAATCTACAGCTTGTACAGCGGTGGGAAGGTTTTGGGCCTTCTTCCTTAATCACACTGCCCCTGGGTTTCAATTGTGGTTTTATTTCCATCTCTGCATGTGGGTTGTCCACTGGGATTTGCTCCTGAGGCTTCCCTGGAGGACTTGGGTTTGCCCCTGTGAGGGCCAGGTGTGGAGGTGGTGTAGCTGCTTGGGTAGCAGCGGTGCAGTTGTTGGCTAGGACAGCAGGAAATATAGTGCTCTAGAAGGATTCCCTTTTAGCGACCAGTATTGGCCAATACACTCCAGTATTCTTGCCTGGAGAACTGCCCTCTCTGACAGAGAAGCCTGGCAGGCCACAGTCTACAGTGTCGCAAAGAGTCGGACACGGCTGAAGTGACCCTGCATGCATAGATCTATGACTTTTTTTGCCTGTGGCAGCTCTGCCCCAGAGAGAGTTGAGTGTGAAAGTGGTACAGCTGCTTGGCTTGTGGGGACCCTGACAGCACCAAGTGTGCAGGGACAGGGACTGCCTCCACCACAGAAGCTATGGCCCTATCAGAGTCTTTTTTCGAGCCTCTTGTAGCTGGTGATCAGAATGCCTATTTGGCCAGTGTTTCTCCTTAGCTCTGCCCATGCAGGCACTTAGAGGGCTTCCTTGCCTGGGGTCCTTCTCAGTTGTTTGGCGCATCAGGCACATAGAGGGCGCCCCCTGGCTGGGGTCCTACTCTGTAGATCGGCACATCAGGCAGTTAAAGGGTCACCCTGGGTGGGGTCCTACTCTGCAGTTCAGTGCTCAGGTGTTTGATGGGCCAGCCTCTCTATTGTTCATCTGATAATGCTGGTTTGTGGGGGGAGAGAGTGTATGGTGATGGCTCCATCCGCTACGTGTGACTCAGCAGTATCCCCTTGCTTCCATGGCTGCCCACTTTTCCTCCACTGGCAGTTCCTACCACAATCTCCTCCCTCACATCCTCTCGATCCATCTCTTCACAGTAAACAGCAGCCCTCACCCTGGAACTTCTCCACAATCCCCAAATTCCAGCTCCCAGCCACTGCACCTTCCAGGGGATCTGCATCCCTGTCTGGGGTATGTATGGCTGTGGCAAGTACTGTCTGATTCTCATTCCACTTAGGCTCCACAGATCAGCTGTTTCATTATCAGTCTGACTCAGACAATTGCCCCAATGTGAGGATGGGACCACTGCTTCAGTACCCCCACCCGCCAAGGGCAGGTCCAGTCCTACTAACACTCCTGTTTCCCCCCCCAGTTCCGTTGTCCTACTGAGTTTTGCGTGGGTCTATACACACTTTTCCGCTGGTCAGGTACTCCTGTCTGCTCTCAGCTGGTGTTCTGCAAGGACATCTGCATTAGGTGTATTCCTGATGGTTCTCTGGAGAGAGATGTACTCCACATCCACCTACTCCTCTGCTACTTTGTTCTCAAGTCAATAAATTTTTAATGTAGTACCCCAAACTTAACACAATTCTGCTGAAATATACTATTAAAAAATAACACGTTTTTTCCTGTATACTTCTATTAGTATAGTCTAAGTTAATATAATAAAAGATGAATTAACAATATACTTATAATTTGGCATACTACAAACAGGCTTAATTATCATAAAGCATAATTATAATAATGATGGGCTTCTCTGGTAGCTCAGCTACCCACTCTACTATTCTTGAGCGTCCCTGGTGGCTCAGGCAGTAAAGAATCCGTTTGCAATGCAGGAGACATGGGTTCGATCTCTGGGTTGGGAAAATCCTCTAGAAGAGGGCATGGCAACCCACTCCAGTATTCTTGCCTGGAGAATCCCCATGAACCGAGGAGCTTGGCAGGCTACAGTTCATGGGGTTGCAAAGAGTTGGACAAGACTGAGCAACTATGCACACATGATAATGATAGTCATAGTAATAACAATAAAACATCTTAGGGAAATAAATCTAATGAAATTACAGGCAACCAGAAGTTATGCTGCCAACAACACTTCTCCAGGGAGAAGTGCTTCTCATGTCTCACTTCCTTTTCCTCCCATAATGACAGGAATGGCTTAAAGATGTGGGAAAACAAAAACAAAAACACCCTCTAATTTTTAAAAGTTCTTTTACTCTCTAAACATAGAGATTATTGTCATTATACAAAAATCGTGTACCCAAAGAGGAATAACAAGGCATGGAACAATAGAGTGTAATACAAATAGCTCCTTTATGATTCCAGAGCACAACAAAAGTCAGAGACTTTTAATTTATGTATAGGACTAACATAACCAAGATAAAAATTAGCAGGAAGGAAAGGATACCACTTCTCATTTAGAAATATACTTGCAAAAGTGACTGCAGGAGTATATTATAAATAATGCACTATCACCTATCACAAGGAGCAATAACTCCAATGGTATAAGGATGGGTCATGGTTTACTACATCAAGAGTGCAAACTAAAAAACATACTAAGAAACAGCACCTCTACGATGTTGAAAAGTTGCCTTATTTTATAAAATGTTTACCATAAATTCCTGGGCTTCCCAGGTGGCACAGTGGTAAAGAACCTGCCTACCAATGCAGGAGACATAAGAGGCTTGGGTTTGATCTCTGGGATGGGATGATCCCCTGGAGGAGAGCATGGGAACCCACTCTAGTATTCTTGCCTGGAGAATCCCATGGACAGAGGAGTCTTGCGGGTGACAGTCAATAGGGTTGCAAAGAGTCGGACGTGACTGAAGCAATTTAGCACACACACACACAAATTCCTGATTAAAAACTTAGCAAATGCTTTTCTTAATGTGTTAGACACCAACAGCAAAAATGAAACAATGATCAAACAAATCTGTAAGAAAAAGAAAGAAAAAACTAGAACCTCAGTAATGAACAGTATCAGCTCATGTGCTTGATGTTCATAAATCATTTTAATATTGATCAAATATCTAGCAGAAGGAAATAAACTCAATCTAACTAATAATTAAAAAAAAAAACTGAAACACAATAAGGTATTTTTGACCTATGGACTAGCAAAAAGATTTAAAAGAGCAATAATATCCCACATTAGCAAAGATTGGAAAAAGATGTTAGTTTTCTAGCACTACTTATTAAAAAACTACTACAAACTTCATGCCTTAATACAAATTTATTATCTTATAGTTCTGGAGGTCAAAAGTTCAAAATGGTTCTCATGGAGCTAAAATGAAGGTGTTGGCAGGCCTGTCTTTGTTCTGGAAGCTCTAGGAAAAATTCACTTCCTTGTTTTCTGATCCTAGAATCTGCCTGCATTCCTAGGCTTATTGGCTCCCTTCCTTTATGTGCAAAGCCAGCAATACTAGGCTAACTGTTTTTCAAGCCGCTATCCTTCTGGTTCTGCCTCCCTCTTCCTCTTTTAAAGACCTTTGTAATGACATTGGGCCCTCCTGGGTAATCTAGGAAAATCTCCCTATTTTAAGGTCAGCTGATTAGAAACCTTAATTCCAGTGCAAACTTAATTTCTCTTTGCTGTATACCTTAACATATTTGAAGGTTCCAGGGATTAAGATGTGGATATCTTTTTGTGTGTGTGTGTGTGTGTGTGTGTGTGTGTGTGTGCTGGGGTGCATTATTCTGCCTACCACACCGGGTACCTTCAGTCACTGTTGGAGGTGTATAAATGATCATAATATTTCTGGTAGATTGACTTTAAAATGTCCCTGTAGGTTACTATGCATCATGGGACTGTCAGTTCAGTTCAGTTCAGTTCAGTCGCTCAGTCGTGTCTGACTCTCCGCGACCCCATGAGTCACAGCACGCCAGGCCTCCCTATCCATCACCAACTCCCGGAGTACACCCAAACTCATGTCCACAGAGTCGGTGATGCCATCCAGCCATCTCATTCTCTGTCGTCCCCTTCTCCTCCCGCCCCCAACCTTTCCCAGCATCAGAGTCTTTTCCAGTGAGTCAACTCGTCGCATGAGGTGGCCAAAGTATTGCAGTTTCAGCTTTAGCATCAGTCCTTCCAATGAACACCCAGGATTGATCTCCTTTAGAATGGACTGGTTGGATCTCCTTGCAGTATAAGGGACTCTCAAGAGTCTTCTCCAACACCACAGTTCAAAAGCATCGATTCTTCGGCGATCAGCTTTCTTCACAGTCCAACTCTCACATCCATACATGACCACGGGAAAAACCATTGCCTTGACTAGACGGACCTTGGTTGGCAAAGTAATGTCTCTGCTTTTTAATATACTATCAAGGTTGGTCATAACTTTCCTTCCAAGGAGTAAGCGTCTTTTAATTTCATGGCTGCATCACGGGACTATAGTTGTATATTAATTAGATTTGCAAGTTCCCTTTAAAGCACAGTTTTAAAACAGATCTCAAAAGAACTGTCGAAAATATTTACACTGGCCCTCCTCCATCAAGTTTGGGGGCTGATGATCTACTCTTTCTGACTCAAAAGCAAGTTACAATCATTCAGATAAGGGAATAATTTTCTAAAACATTCAAAAACACATCAGACTTATTCTTACTGAGGGATGAGGGCATCAGAAAACCATTTTAGTGTTGAGATAATGTGTCCGAAAGAATTTGAACAGAAAAGGTGAGAGTGCTTCAACACTCTAGATCTCTGGGAGTCAATAATTTTAGAGACGTTTCATTATTCATTTAGGTATTTATCTTTTGGGACCATCTCAGAAAATACACACTGTATTAACAAGAGAATTCTAGCAGTCAAACAGAAAATGTTTCTGAGCAGCTAATCATACGTATGCAGACAGAATTAACACCTGGACCATGCTGAAGATGATGTTTAGTGTCTTCTCCATGACAAGGTTTGTCTCATAAACTTCAAGTAATTTTATTCTAATGAAATTATCTTTTTATATTTCATTTGTGGCTCAGATCATGAACTCCTTATTGCGAAGTTCAGACTTAAATTGAAGAAAGTAGGGAAAACCACTAGACCATTCAGATATGACCTCAATCAAATCCCTTATGATTATGCAGTGGAAGTGAGAAATAGATTTAAGGGACTAGATCTGATTGATAGAGTGCCTGATGAACTCTGGACGGAGGTTCGTGACATTGTACAGGAGACAGGGACCAAGACCATCCCCATGGAAAAGAAATGCAAAAGAGCGAAATGGCTGTCTGAGGAGGCCTTACAAATAGCTGTAAAAAGAAGAGAGGCGAAAAGCAAAGGAGAAAAGGAAAGATATAAGCATCTGAATGCAGAGTTCCAAAGAATAGCAAGGAGAGATAAGAAAGCCTTCCTCAGTGATCAATGCAAAGAAATAGAGGAAAACAACAGAATAGGAAAAACAAGAGACCTCTTCAAGAAAATTAGAGATTCCAAGGGAACTTTTCATGCAAAGATGGGCTCGATAAAGGACAGAAATGGTATGGACCTAACAGAAGCAGAAGATATTAAGAAGAGGTGGCAGGAATACACAGAAGAACTGTACAAAAAAGATCTTCACGACCAAGATAGTAACGATAACGTGATCACTGACCTAGAGCCAGACATCTTGGAATGTGAAGTCAAGTGGGCCTTAGAAAGCATCACTACGAACAAAGCTAGTGGTGGTGATGGAATTCCAGTTGAGCTATTTCAAGTCTTGAAAGATGATGCTGTGAAAGTGCTGCACTCAATATGCCAGCAGATTTGGAAAACTCAGCAGTGGCCACAGGACTGGAAGAGGTCAGTCTTCATTCCAATCCCAAAGAAAGGCAATGCCAAAGAATGCTCAAACTACCGCACAATTGCACTCATCTCACACGCTAGTAAAGTCATGCTCAAAATTCTCCAAGCCAGGCTTCAGCAGTATGTAAACCGTGAACTCCCAGATGTTCAAGCAGGTTTTAGAAAAGGCAGAGGCACCAGAGATCAAATTGCCAACATCCGCTGGATCATGGAGAAAGCAAGAGAGTTTCAGAAAAACATCTATTTCTGCTTCATTGACTATGCCAAAGCCTTTGACTGTGTGGATCACAATAAACTGTGGAACATTCTGAAAGAGATGGGAATCCCAGACCACCTGACCTGCCTCTTGAGAAACCTGTATGCAGGTCAGGAAGCAACAGTTAGAACCGGTCATGGAACAACAGACTGGTTCCAAATAGGAAAAGGAGTGCGTCAAGATTGTATATTGTCACCTTGCTTATTTAACTTATATGCAGAGTACATCATGAGGAACGCTGGGCTGGAAGAAGCACAAGCTGGAATCAAGATTGCTGGGAGAAATATCAATAACCTCAGATATGCAGATGACACTACCCTTATGGCAGAAAGTGAAGAGGAACTCAAAAGCCTCTTGATGAAAGTGAAAGAGGAGAGTGAAAAGGTTGGCTTGAAGCTCAACATTCAGAAAACAAAGATCATGGCATCTGGTCCCATCACTTCATGGGAAATAGATGGAAAAACAGTGGAAACAGTGTCAGACTTTGTTTTTTGGGGCTCCAAAATCACTGCAGATGCTGATTGCAGCCATGAAATTAAAAGACGCTTGCTCCTTGGAAGGAAAGTTATGACCAACCTTGATAGTATATTAAAAAGCAGAGACATTACTTTGCCGACCAAGGTCCGTCTAGTCAAGGCAATGGTTTTTCCCGTGGTCATGTATGGATGTGAGAGTTGGACTGTGAAGAAAGCTGATCGCCGAAGAATCGATGCTTTTGAACTGTGGTGTTGGAGAAGACTCTTGAGAGTCCCTTATACTGCAAGGAGATCCAACCAGTCCATTCTAAAGGAGATCAATCCTGGATGTTCATTGGAGGGACTGATGCTAAAGCTGAAACTCCAATACTTTGGCCACCTCATGAGACGAGTTGACTCACTGGAAAAGACTCTGATGCTGGGAAAGGTTGGGGGCGGGAGGAGAAGGGGACGACGGAGAATGAGATGGCTGGATGGCATCACTGACTCTGTGGACATGAGTTTGAGTGTACTCCGGGAGTTGGTGATGGACAGGGAGGCCTGGCGTGCTGTGATTCATGGGGTCGCGGAGAGTCGGACACGACTGAGCGACTGAACTGAACTGAACTGATACTCTATCTCACACAGCTATATATTTTTCCAGTTAGAACATCTCATTTTTTTAGAATTCCTTTTTCAAGTTCTCCCACTTTACATTGTTAAAATCTATAATTTTTCCCTCTCTTCAATAAAATAAACCACAACTTTTCAATTATAATTTTATTATAAATAAATATTACATAATTTTATTATAAAATATAGTAAACATATATTTAAAGGTATGTTTGTTACTAAGTTTGAACCTTTGAGTGATTCTATATTAAATACCAAGCAGACTGATGTCATTATTAACATTATGTCGTAAGGAGTTGAAAATAGATGATTGTTATTTTTATAAATTAATAGATTATCACGGATTCTCTATGACTATATTTAGGATTGTGAGCTTTTAAAGTTTTAAGTATTAATTCATTTTGTGTAGTCTTCCCACCCACAATAACAGACATTTTTACCTAATGTGAAAGCAGGTTGTTGCTTATCTATCACTCCATTCTCAAGGAAGCCCCTTTTAGCCCCTTGACTAAGTCAAGGCTCAGTCATAATATTCTTAACTCTTTTCCTTCTTCTAGGAATTATAAAAAATAAAAAAGGTTTGTCATGCTCTGAATCTCTCTCTGATGACTTTTAAATCAGAATTTTTCTAACCTATTTCATAATACAGGGAGGAAAAATCATAGCACCACATTTTCCTACTCTTTCAGCCTCTTTTAAAGCTGTCTAGGGCTTCCCTGGTGGCTCAGAGGTTAAAGCGTCTGCCTCCAATGCGGGAGACCCGGGTTCAATCCCTGGGTCGGGAAGATCCCCTGGAGAAGGAAACGGTAACCCACTCCAGTATTCTTGCCTGGAGAATCCCATGGATGGAGAAGCCTGGTAGGTTAGAGTCCACGGGGTCGCAAAGACTGAGCGACTGAACGGAACGGATAACTGGTATATTAATGGTGGTCATGGAGGACAGCAGTTTCAGCTAGAAGAGTTTGCTGCTGCTGCTGTTGCTAAGTCGCTTCAGTTGTGTACAACTCTGTGCGACCCCATAGATGGCAGCCCACCAGGCTCCCCTGAGCAAAAAAATGGGCTCAGGGGAAAACACAGTAAAATTAGAACAAAGACTCTACTCTGGGTCTCCAGTGATTGTACCCTGCAAAATATCAGATGATAAATATTTCTAGAATCCACATATATTTAATGTATAAGTTGTATAATGTAACAGGACTTTAAAGAAGCCCTGTAAAAACAGACATTTCGATTTTTGATCAATAGAAATACAATTCTCATGTAGAAAACTTATAAGAAGCTCATAAAAGTACACTGGCCCCAAAGCCTAAAAAGATAATAAAATCACTTCCATTTGTAAATATCGTAAAACTTTTCATTAAAAACATGATTAATAAGTCCCAGTGACTTTTCAGGTACTGATCTAGATGCTGGTCTGAGTTTAACCAACACCTCGTGAATATTCTCTATATTTGACTTAACTACAAACAAAGCTAGTGGAGGTGATGGAATTCCAACTGAGCTATTTCAAATCTTGAAAGATAATGCTGTGAAAGTGCTGCACTCAATATGCCAGCAAATTTGGAAAACTCAGCAGTGGCCACAGGACTGGAAGAGGTCAGTCTTCATTCCAATCCCAAAGGAAGGCAATGCCAAAGAATGCTCAAACTACTGCACAATTGCACTCATCTCACACGCTAGTAAAGTCATGCTCAAAATTCTCCAAGCCAGGCTTCAGCGATATGTGAACTGTGAACTTCCAGATGTTCAAGCAGGTTTTAGAAAAGGCAGAGGCACCAGAGATCAAATTGTCAACATCCGCTGGATCATGGAGAAAACAAGAGAGTTTCAGAAAAACATCTATTTCTGCTTCATTGACTATGCCAAAGCCTTTGACTGTGTGGATCACAATAAACTGTGGAACATTCTGAAAGAGATGGGAATACCAGACCACCTGACCTGCCACTTGAGAAACCTGTATGCAAGTTAGGAAGCAACAGTTAGAACTGGACATGGAACAACAGACTGGTTCCAAATAGGAAAAGGAGTACATCAAGGTTGTATCTTGTCACCCTGCTTATTTAATTTATATGCAGAGTAACTCACGAGGAACCCTGGGCTGGAAGAAGCACAAGCTGGAATCAAGATTTCTGGGAGAAATATCAATAACCTCAGATATGCAGATGACACCACCCTTATGGCAGAAAATGAAGAGGAACTAAGAAGCCTCTTGATGAAAGTGAAAGAGGAGAGTGAAAAGGTTAGTTTGAAGCTCAACATTCAGAAAACAAAGATCATGGCATCTGGTCCCATCACTTCATGGGAAATAGATGGGGAAACAGTGGAAACAGTGTCAGACTTTATTGTTTTGGGCTCCAAAATCACTGCAGATGCTGACTGCAGCCAGGAAATTAAAAGACGCTTACTCCTTGGAAGGAAAGTTATGACCAACGTAGATAGCATATTAAAAAGCAGAGACATTACTTTGCCAACCAAGGTTCGTCTAGTCAAGGCTATGGTTTTTCCCGTGGTCATGTATGGATGTGAGAGTTGGACTGTGAAGAAAGCTGATCGCCAAAGAATCGATGCTTTTGAACTGTGGTGTTGGAGAAGACTCTTGAGAGTCCCTTGGACTGCAAGGAGATCCAACCAGTCCATTCTAAAGGAGATCAATCCTGGGTGTTCACTGGAAGGACTGATGCTAAAGCTGAAACTGCAATACTTTGGCCACCTCATGCGACGAGTTGACTCACTGGGAAAGACTCTGATGCTGGGAGGGGTTGTGGGCAGGAGGAGATGGGGACGACAGAGAATGAGATGGCTGGATGGCATCACCGACTCGATGGACATGAGTTTGAGTGAACTCCGGGAGTTGGTGATGGACAGGGCGTGCTGTGATTCATGGGGTCGTGGAGAGTCGGTCACAACTGAGCGACTGAACTGAACTGAACTGAAGCCATGTAATTCTCACAACTTTTGAAATAGTGAGATAGTTATGTACATGCAAATGAATAAACACAATGCTATAGGGGAGTAACTTTAATTGAAATTTATAAAAATTTCCATGGACATATAAGAAAAGAAGCACTTCGGTTTACCTGAGAGAGGCAGATGAGGCTTCACAGAGAAGACTGCATTTAAGCTGAGGATTGAAAGATGACTAAGGGCAACCAAACATGCACACTGAGGAGAGGCCTTTGCATTGCATGTGCAAAGGCCTGCACCATGAACAAAGACATCATGGTTTTGGTAACCAATAGGTATTTAAGAATTAAAGGAATATAAGCTGAAAAAGGTGGGGGATGGGAGGGAAGGGAGGGTGAAGGCCAGGAAGAAGCCAGCAGCAAGGCATGGATTAGATGATAAAAAGCCCACTAGAGTGTGCAAATGAATTTCTATTTGAAGAATTTTGAGGATCAAATTTTTATGTGAAAAAGATTATTTTGGAGAAATAGGATAAGCCTAAAAAAAGAGAAATGGTATTGTACTCATTAAGTGAAAGTTGATGGTAACCCAAACTGAATCAGGAGCTTCCCAGGTGGTACTAGTGGTAAAGAACCTGCCTACCAGTGCAGAAGACATAAGGGACGTGGGTTCAATTCCTGGGTTGGGAAGATCCCCTGGAGGAGGGCACAGTGACCCACTCTAGTATTCTTTCCTGGAGAATCTCCAAGGACTGAGCAGCTGGCAGGGTACAGTCCATAGGGTCACAGAGAATTGGACATGACTGAAGTGACTGAGCACACACACTGAAGCGAGGTTTATATAAGGGTGTACAGGAGAAACAAAGTCAAGAGAGGTTTAGCAAAAAGAAGGCCTAAGCTTGACTGTTGGCTGGAAGGTAGGTAAGAGAGAAACATCTTTTATATTTCCCAGTTTTGTTTTTTTTAGTCACTTGAGTGACTAAGTTGATAGTAGTCTGAGGGATTCATAATTGGTTTGTTTTGAATATGATTACCCAGAGAAGTTCATGGAATATCTAGGAGGATATAGCTAGTGGGCAGTTAGATATCCAAGTCTATCATTCAGCAGAGGCATCTGGATTTGAGGAAGATTAGAGAAAGACCAGCTTAAATGGAGGACTTGATGCTATGATGGGGAGGAAACTGTCTTGGAAAAATAGCTGGGAAAAAAAAGATAAAGAGGCTAGGGAAGAACCTCAGTGTATACTGATATATCAAGGCCGTGAGAAGAAACAAACATATCATTTGTCTTTGCGCTAACAGGTAGTCCTATGGCAATCAAACAGGAAAGAATTTCAAATATTCAATAATTAAGGGGCTGCTGCTGCTGCTAAGTTGCTTCAGTCGTGTCCGACTCTATGCGACCCCATAGATGGCAGCCCACCAGACTCCGCCATCCCTGGGATTCTCCAGGCAAGAACACTGGAGTGGGTTGCCATTTCCTTCTCCAATGGGTGAAAGTGAAAAGTGAAAGTGAAGTCGCTCAGTCGTGTCCAACTAGTAGCGACCCCATGGACTATAGCCCACCAGGCTCCTCTGTCCATGGGATTTTCTAGGCAAGAGTACTGGAGTGGCTTGCCATTGCCTTCTCCTTAAGAGGCAGTCATAAGATAAAGTGAATGTCCCCATCAGATCTTATTTCTGCACTTACTCATTACATGTAAGGGACCACTAATTTTCATATATGTATAATTGGAATATACCTTGGCCTCCATGACCTTGTCCTTCCCCTGAATCTTCCCCAGAAGCCCATCTTGAACTGAAAATAGGAGGATGGGACTGAGGGAAAATAAAGCCAAAGGATTAGAGAATATTATATGTAGTTTGAAATTTCATTGAGAAGCTGGATATAACACTGCATATGATAGACCCAAACTTTCCAGAAAATCTTCTCTCTCCTAAGTTCTGTTTGCTGTAGCAGCTGCCATCTCTATGTCGTCTCTCTTTCTTTTCCCACAACAACTCCTTCTAACCCTCTTGCTCCTACCATCCTACTGCATATGCAGGAAGCCCCTCTATGTCCCTGAGTTTCCTAATTTTGCATCCATACTATCATCCTATTCGTTAAAACAAAAGATATATCTTGGCACCTAGTCACTTTAGAAGGAATGAAAATAATTATAAACAACCAATTTTCGTTGCTTTCCCCAGGCATACTTTTATGTAGAAATTTGTTGTAAAACTGAGAAATTTATACTTTGGTTTCATGCTATTCTATTCTTCTCAACTTGCCAATTATATGTATTCAACTATTAAATATTAAACAAATAAATGGTAAGCATCTCAGAAATACATTTTTTAGCAAAGGGATATTTAAAAAATATTTTTTCATCAAAAATTAGAGAAAAATGCAACACATACATATTTGATGTTAACTGTTCAGCTTTTCACAATATGCACCACAAGAATGATGTATTTTTACAGGGGAAATGCAAAATTCAGAATAATTCCCCAAACTTCATCAAATGTGATAAATTCTGAGTACCATCTGGCAATGTGAATTTTCTTGGGGTTCTTTTATGTAATTTTATGTATAGCCATCTGAATTGTAGTAACTACAGACATTCACTTATAACTAGGGCATTACCTTAGAGCAATCAGTTTCAGAGAAATCCATTTGAGCAAATAAAAACTCATATTCACAGGCCAAATCCTCTAGCTATAAGAAGACCCAAAAATCTGCACGTTTAAGTGGCTCCCAGGTGACTGGAGTCACAAGAATCATCTGTAATGCCTAGTAATCCCTCAGCCCCACTGTATACTTCTAAATGAGAAACTTCCGGCAATCTCCCTATAGTCAGAGAATTCACACTTTTGTAAGTTTTGGTGATTCTTCCAAACAGGTAAGGGTTTAAATTATTCCCTTAGTGTACATCTCTATTAGCAGATTATGGAGGCAATGCACTGAGACTTCAGCCTCTTTATATTTCATCACATGACTATAGTTTTCTATGTATGTGTGCTCAGTAGTTCAGTCGTGTCCAACTCTTCATGACCCTATGGACTATAGCTTGTCAGGTTCTTTTGTCCATGGGATTTTCCTGGACAGAATACTAGTATGGCAAAAATAAATTCAAAATGGATTAAAGACCTAAATGTAAGACTAGAAACTATAAAACTCTTAGAGGAAAACACCGGCAGAACACTCTTATGATATAAATCCCAGCAAGATACTCTATGATCCACCTCCTAGAGTAATGGAAATAAAACCAAAAATAAACAAGTGGGACCTAATTAAACTTAAAAGATTTTGCACTGCAAAGGAAACTATAAATGAGGTGAAAAGACAACCCTCAAATTGGGAGAAAATAATAGCAAATGAAACAACTGACAAAGGATTAATTTCCAAAACATACTAGCAGTTCATACAAGTCAATACCAGAAAAACAAACAACCCAATCAAAATGTGGGAAAAAGACCTAAACAGACATTTCTCCAAAGAAGACATACAGATGACTAACAAACACATGAAAAGATTCTGTGTTTATATAACACAGAATAACATTGCTGATTATTGTGTGTTATGTGTGTTAGTCGCTCAGTCATGTCTGACTCTTTGCGACCCCATGGACTGTAGCCCACCAGGCTCCTCTGTCCATGGGATTCTCCAGGCAAGAATACTGGAGTGGGTTGCCATTCCCTTCTCCAATATGTAATATGTATGATGTGAATCCAAATCAGGAAACAGAGGACGCAGAGTTACTATTCCATGTATCAGTTGTATAACCCTGGACAAGTTACTTAACCTCTCCCAGCTTTGAATGAGAATATTATCTATCTCACAGGGTTACTGAGCAGTCAAGTGCCGTAAAGTACTTAACTGCCATCCAGAAGCGCTACATGTTGTTAGTCCCCTTCCTCTTAGAGCACATTGCTGCTGCTGCTGAGTCACTTCGGTCGTGTCTGACTCTGTGCAACCCCACAGACAGCAGCCAACCAGGCTCCCCTGTCACTGGGATTCTCTAAGCAAGAACACTGGAGTGGGTTGCCATTTCCTTCTCCTGATTATTAGAGAAATGCAAATCAAAACTACATTGAGATATCACCTCACACTGGTCAGAATGGCCATCATCAAAATATCTACAAACAATAAATGCTGGAGAGAGTGTGGAGAAAAGGGAACGCTCTTGTACTGTTGGTGGGAATGTAAATTGATACAGCCACTATGAAAGATGGTATGGAGATTCCATAAAAAACTAGAAATAAAACCAACATATGACCCTGCAATCCTACTACTAGGCATATACCCTGAGGAAACCAAAATTGAAAAAGACACATGTGCCTTGATGTTCATTGCAGCACTATTTACAACAGCTAGAACATGGAAACAACCTAGATGTCCATTGACAGATGAATGTTAAAAAATGTGTGGTACATATGTACAATGAAATATTACTCAGTATAAAAAGGAATATATTTTGAGTCAGTTCTAATGCTGTGGATAAACCTAGAGCCTATTACAGAGTGGAATAAGTCAGAAAAAGAAAAATATTGTATATTAACACATATATTTGGAATCTAGATGGCACTTATGAAATTAGTTGCAGGGCAGCATCTATGCCAAAGCCTTTGACTGTGTGGATCACAATAAACTGTGGAACATTCTGAAAGAGATGGGAATACCAGACCACCTGACCTGCCTCCTGAGAAACTTGTATGCAGGTCAGGAAGCAACAGTTAGAACTAGATGTGGAACAACAGACTGGTTTCAAATCGGAAAAGGAGTACGTCAAGACTGTATATTGTCACGCTGCTTATTTAACTTATATGCAGAGTACATCATGAGGAACGCTGGGCTGGAAGAAGCACAAGCTGGAATCAAGATTGCTGAGAGAAATATCAATAACCTCTGATACGCAGATGACACCACTCTTATGGAGAAAGTGAAGAGGAACTAAAGAGCCTCTTGATGAAAGTGAAAGAGGAGAGTGAAAAGGTTGGGTTAAAGCTCAACATTCAGAAAACTAAGATCATGGCATCTGGTCACATCACTTCATGGAAAATAGATGGGGAAACAGTGGAAACAGTGTCAGACTTTATTTTTGGGGGCTCCAAAATCACTGTGGATGCTGACTGCAGCCATGAAATTAAAAGACGCTTACTCCTTGGAAGGAAAGTTATGACCAACCTAGATAGTATATTAAAAAGTAGAGACATTACTTTGCTAACCAAGGTCTGTCTAGTCAAAGCTATGGTTTTTCCTGTGGTCATATGTGGATGTGAGAGTTGGACTGTGAAGAAAGCTGATCGCCAAAGAATTGATGCTTTTGAACTGTGGTGCTGGAGAAGATTCTTGAGAGTCCCTTGTACTGCAAGGAGATCCAACCAGTCCATTCTAAAGGAGTTCAGTCCTGGGTGTTCATTGGAAGGACTGATGCTAAAACTGAAACTGCAATACTTTGGCCACCTCATGCGACGAGTTGACTCACTGGAAAAGACTCTGATGCTGGGAGGGATTGGGGGCAGGAGGAGATGGGGATGACAGAGAATGAGATGGCTGGATGGCATCACCGACTCGATGGACAGGAGTCTGAGTGAATTCCGGGAGTTGATGATGGTCAGGGAGACCTGGAATGCTGTGATTGATGGGGTTGCAAAGAGTCAGACATGACAGAGTGGCTGAACTGAACTGAACTGAATGGAGACACCAATAGCATAATGGGCACCTACTGACCTGGGGAGTTCATCTTTCAGTGTCCTATCTTTTTGCCTTTTCATGCTGTTCATGGGGTTCTCAAGGCAAGAATATTGAAGTGGTTTGCCATTCCCTTCTCCAGTGGACCACATTCTGTCAGACCTCTCCAACATGACTCGTCCAACTTGGGTGGCCCCATATGGCATGGTTTAGTTTCATTGAGTTAGACAAGGCTGTGGTCTGTGTGATAAGATTGGCTTCAACAATACGTGAACTGTGAAATTCCAGATGTTCAAGCTGGTTTTAGAAAAGGCAGAGGAACCAGAGATCAAATTGCCAACATCCGCTGGATCATGGAAAAAGCAAGAGAGTTCCAGAAAAACATTTATTTCTGCTTTATTGACTATGTCGAAGACTTTGACTGTGTGGATCACAATAAACTGTGGAAAATTCTGAAAGAGACGGCATACCAGACCACCGTTCTTGCCTGTTGAGAAACCTGTATGCAGGTCAGGAAGCAACAGGTAGAACTGGACATGGGTCAACAGACTGGTTGCAAATAGAAAAAAGAGCACATCAAGGTTGTATATTGTCACCCTGCTTATTTAACTTCTATGCAGATTACGTCATGAGAAACGCTGGGCTGGAGGAAGCACAAGCTGGAATCAAGACTGCTGGGAGAAATATCAATAACCTCAGATGTGTAGATGACACCACCCTTATGGCAGAAATTGAAAAAGAACTAAAGAGCCTCTTGATGAAAGTGAAAGAGGAGAGTGAAAAAGTTGGCTTGAAGCTCAACATTCAGAAAACTAAGATCATGGCATCTGGTCCCATCACTTCATGGCAAATAGATGGGGAAACAGTGGCTGACTTTATTTTGGGGGGCTCCAAAATCACTGCAGATGGTGATTGCAGCCATGAAATTAAAAGATGCTTACTCCTTGGAAGGAAATTTATGACCAACCTAGACAGCATATTCAAAAGCAGAGACATTCCTTTGTCAACAAAGATCCCTCTAGTCAAGGCTATGGTTTTTCCAGTGGTCATGTACGGATGTGAGAGGTAGACTATAAAGAAAGCTGAGCACTGAAGAACTGATGCTTTGAACTGTGGTTTTGGTGAAGACTCTTGAGAGTCCCTTGGACTGCAAGGAGATCCAACCAGTCCATCCTAAAGGAGATCAGTCCTGGGTGTTCATTGGTAGGACTTATTTTGAAGCCGAAACTCCAATACTTTGGCCATCTCATGCAGAGTTGACTCATTGGAAAAGACCCTGATGCTGGGAAAGATTGAGGGCAGGAGGAGAAGGGGACGACAGAGGATGAAATGGTTGGATGAACATGGGTTTGGGTGAACTCCAGGAGTTGGTGATGGACAGGGGGGCCTGGCATGCTGCAGTTAATGGGGTCGCAAAGAGTCGGACACGACTGAATGACTGAACTGAACTGAATGTAGACACTGACACAGAGAACAGACTTATTGACACCTTCTGCTTCCCTACTTCCTTTTCTCTCTTCATCCTTGTTTTCTTTTTAGCCCAGTTTTGTTTACAGTGCAAATTCTGCCCTTCTTCATAGCTTGTTTGTTATTTCCACTAAGAAAGGTTCTTACTATGCGCTCCAGGTAATGGACCCAATCTGTAGGATCACTAGACTAGACTGGACTTTGAGACACTATCTACTCCATATTTCTCAAGGCTCATCTTGCATGTTCAACTCCAAAGTGAATGGACATTTGACTCAGAAACTACAGCTGCAGGGGGAGGAAGGAGTGGGTGGGATATATGTGGAGAGTAACATGGAAACATATGTTCAGTTCAGTTCAGTTCAGTTCAGTCGCTCAGTCGTGTCCGACTCTCCGTGACCCCATGAATCACAGCACGCCAGGCCTCCCTGTCCATCACCAACTCCCGGAGTTCACTCAAACTCATGTCCACAGAGTCGGTGATGCCATCCAGCCATCTCATTCTCGGTCGTCCCCTTCTCCTCCTGCCCCCAACCATTCCCAGCATCAGAGTCTTTTCCAGTGAGTCAACTCGTCGCATGAGGTGGCCAAAGTATTGGAGTTTCAGCTTTAGCATCAGTCCCTCCAATGAACATCCAGGATTGATCTCCTCTAGAATGGACTGGTTGGATCTCCTTGCAGTCCAAGGGACTCTTAAGAGTCTTCTCCAACACCAAAGTTCAAAAGCATCAATTCTTCGGCAATCAGCCTTCTTCACAGTCCAACTCTCACATCCATACATGACCACAGGAAAAACCATTGCCTTGACTAGACGGACCTTGGTTGGCAAAGTAATGTCTCTGCTTTTTAATATACTATCAAGGTTGGTCATAACTTTCCTTCCAAGGAGCAAGCGTCTTTTAATTTCTTGGCTGAAATCATTTGCTGTATGATTCGGGGAACTCAGCTAGGGCTCTATAACAACTGAGAGGGATGGAATAGGGAGGGAGATAGGAGGGAGGTTCAAGAGGGAGATAACATATGTATACCTATGGCTGATTCATGTTAATATTTGGCAGAAACCAACACAATCTGTAAATCAATTAAAAAATCAATCAATCAACAAATAAATATTAAAAAGAAAGAATACTAGTGTGGGTTGTCATTTCTTCCTCCAGGGGATCTTCCCAACCCAGGGATCAAACCTATGTCTCCTGACTCTCCTGCATTGCAAGCACATTCTTTACCCTTGAGCCACCTAGCCAAGATCAAAAGAAGCCTAAATGACTAATTGTAATTCACAGCATAACTCTGAAATACTCCTTAATCAAATTACTTTCCTCTAACCAGATTATATAATTTCAATATGTAAAAATATCACACTTCAAGTGCCTTCTTAAGACTATCATAAAAATAACATGGGTCAGGAAAACATTGTCACGTGGTAGATGAGAAAAAAATGCAGTGACTTAACCAAGATCACACTTTAGAGTCCTGCCTCTAGTCTGTTGCAGGAGTGTTCCCTTGATTCACGAAGCTTTCTGCTATATGTCAAGTGCTTTGCTTTGGACATTACTTGAGTATATTTGTGTATATTAATTAATTTGATACGCACAATACTACAAGATCTGAAAAAACTATGGGCTTTGGAATCATAACAGCTGTTTTTTGTTTTTTTTTTAATTCCAATTCTGCTGAAGTCAGATTCTGTGTACCTTGGGCAGTTCCCACATTGATCATTTGTTAAATTATTGACAATGACACCATCAATCCTGTAGGAGGGGTTGAGAACATTAAATAAGATATTGTGTGCATAAGCTCCAGGTCTTTGCCCAGAATATATTAAGTGCTCAGTGAATGCTAGCCTTTTACATTAGTTTCTACCCAGTATTCCTCAAGGCTCATCTTGCATGTGAACTCCAGAGTTAATGGACCTTTGACTCAGAAACTATCTATCACATGGTCTCAACCACACTTTGCTCTCTCAAGACTGCTCCTTTGAAAATGGCTTGCACTATGGGAATGATGTGGACAGGAGATATACAAACACAGAGGAGCAGAGAGGAGCCTTTCAAGTGCTAGATCCCACTTGTGGGTCAACTGGTGGGGTCACGTCCCCTTCATTACCTCCTCCAACAAACCTATAAAACTCTGACCTGTAGGATAACACTTCCAGTTTGAAACTTGCCCCAGTGAAGCTGAGGGTCTGATGAAATGACTGACTGTGTTAGTCTTCAACATTATACCTTTTTTATCGTGTTTAATTAACGCAGTGACAAACGGCAGCACAGCACAGGAGGCCCGGGGAGAATCATGACACATACACACAAAAACAGGGCAGGGGCCGGGGCTGGAGCGCTCTTCAGGGGTGATGATCGAGCACTGATCACTCCATAGCACCTGGAGACAATGCCTCCGCTGCAAAAATACTAATTTAAGGGAGTTCTGTTTTGCTGCCTCAGTGTGGCTTTGAGAAAATTACTGCCCATGTGCAATAGTGTAGAATTTATATCTTCCTAGTTTTTAAAAATCATATCCTAGCTCTTTTCTTAAAAACAGAATACCTCAGGGTCTGAGGCATTTAAAGGGGGCTACAACTTGAATGTCTCTATTTTCCACTTGCTTAAACAAATCTTATCATTCCTTCAAGCTACATTCTCCCCCACATTATCCATAAAGACTTGCATGATCTTTTCTGCTCACAATAATTCCTCATAGACCTTCCTGCTTGTTTTAAAACTGTGATCTATTTCATATGCTAACCAGACTATTAGTTTCATTTTCGAGTGAGTGTGTTTGTCATATACCTACAATTGAATTCTAAATTTTATTTTTCCTGATAACCCCAATGCTTCCAGTTTACCTGTCACCTTCTGCAAAAATCTGTTCTCTGGCAACTCCTGCCTGCTTGGTTGGCCTCCGTCATGCTGCATGGACATGACTTATGGTAAGTCTGTCTGCTATTTGGAGACCAGTTTCTGGAACTACTAATTAATATATTGAGGTTCCCCTCTGTGATTATCCTCTAACTTTTCTTTATAAACAAAATACCTCGGGGTCTGAAGCATTCAAATGGGGCTACAACTTGAATGTCTCTATTATCCACTTGGACCAACAATGATGTCAGAAGCACAAAATGGTGACAATAAAGCTGCGATTCAATCTCCTAAACACACATCATGAAGAGAATCAGCATTTGTGGTTAATCTAGGTATTATTTAAAAGATAAATCCTTATTTCATGTCATCATGTCAACCTATGACAGAAATTAGCTTTACCGTGTTTTCAAACAGGAGTGTAGAAATTGCATAACGAAAATAAAGATATAAAACAAATGTGAAGAGGAGTTTTAAATACTTTGAAGAAAGTTATATAAAGTATTCCCAAAGCTGAAGAAGATGCTAAAACTGGAGGACAGACATTTAAACAACCCTTTCTAAGTAAGCTGTAAACAAAGCAGTTGAAATAACTCATCCTAAAAATATATGCCAACTTATCAAAACACTATGGCTATTTAATTAAAACAGCTTCATGCTTGTTGCTCTTCCCATGTTCTAAAGGAACAGATTCCACTCTCAAAACAAGTGCCCTACTAAAGTCAGGTGAATGGAGTTTTTAAATAGAGTCTATCAAGAGATACAATGTCTATTTTTTTAAATAGTCAATGGTGCATGGAACAGAAAAGAAATACAATTTAGATTTGTAAATGTAATTCAGTGAAATGACTGTTGAATGTAATCTTGATAATTATTTTTTCAGTGCATTAATAATTACTTTTCAGGAAATATTACTTCTCTCAAAGTGCTTTCCAACTAGACCAAAGAGTCCTTTTTAATATATAATTGAGCATTTTGTTCAGATTTTTATTTGGATATTTAATTAATGTAGGATCATACTTCAGTGGAAATGACCTAATCTGATAGTATTGATGGTTCATTCTCCTGGTGTTCGTAAACATTTTACTTCTTGAAAAATCTTATATTCTTTGGCTTTCCTGAAATAATGCTATGTTCCATCTCTTTATTTACTCTTTCATTCATCAAAATATTTATGGCAAAGCTGCAATGTACTGAACATGAATTAGCTGTGAAAATGAAGCTTGAGCTCTCATGTTACAGGAGTAAAGTAGGTATGAAAGTAATATGCAGGTGCATAGATAAATTACAAGAAAGAGAAGCATTGAAAGGATGCATCAACAGTGTTTTCACACATATTCACCAAAATATAATCCTTAAATCTTTCTTTTTCCCTTTAAAAGTCTCCCTTTTAAAAGATTTCTCCCATCACCCTGAAATACATAAAGCTATTACATATACAATGAATATTTAATCCATATTATCTATCTATATGTATATTATATACATATATATATTTATATATAAATCTAAGAATCACACAAGATGATGAGAGAAGATTTCTAGAGGACAAGCTGCTGAAGAGAAGAAAAGTTCAAGCAAACACATATGTGTTCAAAACCTCCCTGCATTTACCTGTAAATTCTAGCAATTTAACTCATGACTTCCTCCACCTCCTGGGCACTTTGTTCAACAGATGCTATCTTGATACTCGGCTATACCAATCCAGCTGTGAAGCTCAACAGTTTTTTAATCTTCCCACACCAATCCATCAGAGTTCAGTTATGCAAAGCATTTATGATAAACGAAGAATAAATGAAAATTTAACAATAGATATATCACATCACACACTAACAAAGTAATGACTCAAAATTCTCCAAGCCAGACTTCGACAATACATGAACTGTGAATTTCCTGATGTTCAAGCTGGTTTTAGAAAAGGCAGAGAAACCAGAGATCAAATTGTCAACATCTGTTGGATCATTGAAAAAAACAAGAGAGTTCCAGAAAAACATCTATTTCTGTTTTATCGACTATGCCTAAGATTTTGACTGTGTAGATCACCACAAACTGTGGAAAATTCTGAAAGAGATGGGAATACCAGACCACATGACCTGCCTCCTGAGAAACCTGTATGCAGCTCAGGAAGCAACAGTTAGAACTGGACATGGAACAACAGACTGGTTCCAAATTGGAAAAGGAATACGTCAAGGCTGTATATTGTCACCCTGCTTATTTAACTCATATGCAGTGTACATCGTGAGAAACGCTGGGCTGGAAGAAGCACAAGCTGGAATCAAGATTGCTGGGAGAAATATCAATAACCTCAGATATGCAGATGACACCACCCTTATGGCAGAAAGTGAAGAGGAACTCAAAAGCCTCTTGATGAAAGTGAAAGAGGAGAGTGAAAAGGTTAGCTTGAAGCTCAACATTCAGAAAACAAAGATCATGGCATCTGGTCCCATCACTTCATGGGAAATAGATGGGGAAACAGTGTCTGACTTTATATTTTTGGGCTCCAAAATCACTGCAGATGGTGATTGCAGCCATGAAATTAAAAGAAATTGGCTCTTTGGAAGAAAAGCTATGACCCACCAGGACAGCATATTAAAAAGCAGAGACATTACTCTACCATCAATCCATTTTAATCAGTTCTAATGAGGTGGATGAAACTGGACCCTATTATACAGAGTGAAGTAAGCCAGAAAGAAAAACACCAATATGTATACTAACGCATATATATGGAATTTAGAAAGATGATAACGATAACCCTGTATACGAGACAGCAAAAGAGACACAGATGTACAGAACAGTCTTTTGGACTCTGTGCAAGAGGGCGAGGGTGGGATGATTTGGGAGAATGGCATTCAAACATGTATATTATCATATGTGAAACTAATCACCAGTCCAGTTTTGATGCATCATACAGGATGCTCGGGTCTGGTATACTGGGATGAACCAGAGGGATGGGATGGGGAGGGAGGTGGGAAGGGGGTTCAAGGTGGGGAACACATGTACATCCAGGGCAGATTCATGTCAATGTATGGCAAAACCAATACAACAATGGAACGAGAAAAAAAAAAAAAGCAAATAGGGAAAAAAATTAAAATTAAAAAAACCAAACCAAACAAAAGAAAAAACACTGCATACCAACTATAACCCAATAAAAATTTTTTAATAAAATTAAAAATTAAAAAAAAATCCCTCTAGTCAAAGCTATGGTTTTTCCAGTAGTCATGTATGGATGTGAGAGGTTCAGTATAAAGAAAGCTGAGCACTGAAGAATTGATGCTTTTGGACTGTGATTTTGGAGAAGATCCTTGAGAGGCCTTTGGACTGCAAGGAGATCCAACCAGTCCATCCTAAAGGAAATCAGTCCTGAACACTCTCTGGAAGGACTGATGCTGCAGCTGAAGCTCCAATACTTTGGCCACCTGACGCAAAGAAATGACTCATTTGAAAAGACTCTGATGCTGGGAAAGATTGAAGGCAGATGAGAAGGGGTTGACAGAGGATGAGATGGTTGGACGGCATCACTGACTTGATGGGCGTGAGTTTGAGCAAGCTCTGGGAGTTGGTGATGGACAGGGACGCCTGGTGTGCTGCAGTCCATGGGGTTGCCAAGAGTTGGACAGAACTGAGCACCTGAACTGAACTGACAGCATCATTGGCCTCTGTGGTCATCACCACCGCCTAATCCTGCCCACCTCCAGCCACGCACACACACTGGACAATTTTATTGGCTCCTCCTCTCACTCCTGCAGTCTCTGTCTTTCCAGCCTCTCCCCTCTCCTCCTCCTTCTCTTCCTTTCTCATCCTTCTTTCACTCTGTCTCTCTTCTTGTCTAGTAAAAACCCCAGAATGTTCTCTAGCTTATGAAGAGGAATTTCCTTCTCCTGAAGCCTTCATATCAGCAACTAGACCTTGGGAGGTTGGGTTAGTTGAATTTAAAAGTGTCAGGGCAGGAATTTTTACTTTCAAACTGAATAATTCATCTAAATACAGTCTTTTTCAAATATCTCTATTTTTCTCCTCATATCTATTCCATTAACTTATGAATTCCTCTCTGCAGCTACAGACTCCTGTGCACTGTGTTACTGATCTTTGATCTCCTTTCCCCCATCCTCTGTCTCCAGCACCTGGTAAGATGAACACTAGAAATGAATTTTTAAATGTTTTCTTATCTTAATGGAACAAAACTGAGTTCTCACATTGATGACTATGATACTACTCCTAGTTGGAAAATTTTTCTTGTTCCTTGTTCTGCGTTATAAAATTCAAGATTCCTGTCTTAATCTAATCTCATCTCTGAAGCTCCTCCCTACTTTCTGTCTATACTGCTCTCTCTCTTTTGTTTATTTTTCTTTTTTGGTGAAACCCTAAGACACATTTTGTTCTTTGCTTACTCTGTGTGTGTGTGCTAAGTTATTTCAGTTGTGTCTGACTCTTTGAAAGTCTATGGACCATAGTCCAGCATGCTCCTCTGTCCATGGGATATCCAGGCAAGAACACTGGAGTGGGTTGCCATGCCCTCCTCCAGGGATCTTCTCCACACAGGGATCAAACCAACATCTCTTATGTCTTTTGCATTGGCAAATGGGTTTATATTTTTAATTCTTATATGTCTTAGGTATATCTTTTCTTCAATATAGCAGAAAAGATGAGTAGGTGGGATATATGTGTTTAGTCACTCAGTTGTGTCTGATTCTTTGTGACACCATGGACTGTAGCCTGTCAGGTTCCTTTGTCCATGGGGATTTTCCAGGCAAGAATACTGGAGTGGGTCACCATGCCCTCTACCAGGGGATCTTCCCAACCCAGGGATTGAACCCAAGTCTCCTGCATTGCAGGTGGATTTTTTTTTTTTACCACCTGAGCTATCAGGGAATCTCAGGTGGAATATAACTGCAGATTAAATACTTAAGGAAGGAATTCAAGGAGTATATAAATGTTAAATGACATAAACAAATTTGAGACAAGCTTTCCTCAGAGGGAGTGTTCTTTACAATTTACTTATTGTGTTCTACAGTAATGTGTGATTTATATGAGTCATGTTATAGTTTATTGGCACCTGTTTATGCCTTAGTTCTAGGGAACTAAACCCAGAAACCCAGAAAAATGTGATATAACAAATAGTATTCACAAAAATGTAGAAAAAATCTATTTAAAAGTCATAAAAATAAATAATTGTACTTTCTCTGAAAATATTCAGAATGGGCCTACTAATCCTGTTCAAATAAAATCTTTATAGCCAAACTATAAGATTCTAATGGTTTCTTTTTTTTAACCAAACATTAAAATATCTTTCAATCGTATAAGTTGAATGTTCCTACCATTATAAAAGCCTAGAATTGATTACTTTTAAATCACTTAAATAATTCTAATGAGGCAAAACCTTTTAGTAAAACTACTTCTCCATTTCCACCAATTTCACTACTTTTCTATTTCTCTTTTGTTAGAAATATGTAGATATGAAGTGGATTCGATCAGAGCTTAGTTGGTTATGAACTTGTTAGGACGTTTGTGTTAGATATTTTTAAAAGCTTGAATATATATGTCTTCTGAGGCTCTGATTCCTTAAATCCACTCTCTCACCACATGTACTAGTTCCTTGAACTTCAACATGATGCTCCCAGAGGGGGACCAAGTTTGCATGAAACTCGATGCCAAAATGCCACTACTTTATCCTCATCAAGCAGTTATTACTCTGAGTCTGTTGCTGCACATATAAGGCTCTGTGCTAGAGAGGCCCCAGGGATAGATAGTTATAAGCAATGGCTTATGCTCTATCAAGCAGGAAAAGGTGAAATGCTGATTTGCAGGCTGGGTAAAATGTGCTTCAGGAGTTGCAAGGAGGAAGTCATCCCATGGCTTTAATGAGGGGGCAATGGAATGGTATTCAATGGTCAAGTCTAAACAAGCAGAGCAGGACAGAGAGACATGATCTGAGAAAGAAACAGAGGATCACAGACATCCTGGAATAAAGCTGCTGGGGTCAAGTAACAGTCCTCAGGGCTGGGGCAGAATCAGATTATAGAAGGTGTGAGAGAATACATAGATAAGGTCAGACCACATAGGGCACTAAGAGAGAGCTCCTGGAGTCTGGACTTCATTCTTTGATAACGGGTGTCACTGACAATATTTTTGGTTGAAAAGTGACATATACAGCATGATGTTTCCGATTGGAAGCTTAGGAGGGTGAGTTGTACTGGGTATATGGGCCAAAGGGACATCAGGAGGCAGAAGGTTCAGCTGGAGATTAGTTTACAATAGTACAGAGAGTCAGGACTGGACTGGTGGCAAAGGAATAAGAAGGAAAGGTAAGGTTACAAGAGGCATGTGTGCTCAGCCACTTCAGTCATTTTCAGCTCTTTGCGACCCCATGGACTGTAGCCTGCCAGGCTCCTCTGTCCATGGGATTCTCCAGGCAAGGATACTGGAGTGGGTTGCCATACCCTTCTCCAGGGGATCTTACTAACACCAGGGACTGAACCCTCAGCTCCTGTGTCTCTTGCACTGCCGGCAGATTCTTTACCCACTGAGCCACCTGGGAAGCCCCACAAGAGACATAGCAAATGATGAATCAGTATGCCTGGCTGGCTTACTAGGGGTTGAGGGAAAGAGCAAAGACGTTAATCAGACCTTCTCTGGGGGGTCTCATATTTGACTCCTCCTTGTATTAGACACCTATAAATCAAATCCCTTATGATTATACAGTGGAAGTGAGAAATAGATTTAAGGGACTAGGTCTGATAGATAGAGTGCCTGATGAACTCTGGATGGAGGTTCGTGACATTGTACAGGAGACAGGGACCAAGACCATCCCCATGGAAAAGAAATGCAAAAAAGCGAAATGGCTGTCTGAGGAGGCCTTACAAATAGCTGTGAAAAGAAGGTAAGTGAAAAGCAAAGGAGAAAAGGAAAGATATAAGCATCTGAATGCAGAGTTCCAAAGAATAGCAAGGAGAGATAAGAAAGCTTTCCTCAGTGATCAGTACAAAGAAATAGAGGAAAACAACAGAACAGGAAAAACAAGAAAATTAGAGATTCCAAGGGAATATTTCATGCAAAGACGGGCTCGATAAAGGACAGAAATGGTATGGACCTAACAGAAGCAGAAGATATTAAGAAGAGGTGGCAAGAATACACAGAAGAACTGTACAAAAAAGATCTTCATGACCAAGATAGTCACGATAACGTGATCACTAACCTAGAGCCAGACATCTTGGAATGTGAAGTCAAGTGGGCCTTAGAAAGCATCACTATGAACAAAGCTAGTGGAGGTGATGGAATTCCAGTTGAGCTATTTCAAATCTTGAAAGATGATGCTGTGAAAGTGCTGCACTCAATATGCCAGCAAATTTGGAAAACTCAGCAATGGCCACAGGACTGGAAAAGGTCAGTCTTCATTCCAATCCCAAAGAAAGGCAATGCCAAAGAATGCTCAAACTACCGCACAATTGCACTCATCTCACATGCTAGTAAAGTCATGCTCAAAATTCTCCAAGCCAGGCTTCAGCAATATGTGAACCATGAGCTCCCAGATGTTCAAGCAGGTTTTAGAAAAGGCAGAGGCACCAGAGATCAAATTGCCAACATCCGCTGGATCATGGAGAAAGCAAGGGAGTTCCAGAAAACCATCTATTTCTGCTTCATTGACTATGCCAAAGCCTTTGACTGTGTGGATCACAATAAACCGTGGAACATTCTGAAAGAGATGGGAATACCAGACCACCTGACCTGCCTCTTGAGAAACCTGTATGCAGGTCAGGAAGCAACAGTCAGAACTGTACATGGAACAACAGACTGGTTCCAAATAGGAAAAGGAGTACGTCAAGGCTGTATATTGTCACCTTGCTTATTTAACTTAAATGCAGAGTACTTCATGAGGAACGCTGGGCTGGAAGAAGAACAAGCTGGAATCAAGATTGCCAGGAGAAATATCAATAACCTCAGATATGCAGATGACACTACCTTTATGGCAGAAAGTGAAGAAGAACTCAAAAGCCTCTTGATGAAAGTGAAAGAGGAGAGTGAAAAGGTTGGCTTGAAGCTCAACATTCAGAAAACAAAGATCATGGCATCTGGTCCCATCACTTCATGGGAAATAGATGGAAAAACAGTGGAAACAGTGTCAGACTTTGTTTTTTTGGGCTCCAAAATCACTGCAGATGCTGATTGCAGCCATGAAATTAAAAGACGCTTACTCCTTGGAAGGAAACTTATGACCAGCCTTCATAGTATATTAAAAAGTAGAGACATTACTTTGCCAACAAAGGTCCGTCTAGTCAAGGCTATGGTTTTTCCCGTGGTCATGTATGGATGTGAGAGTTGGACTGTGAAGAAAGCTGATCACCGAAGAATTGATGCTTTTGAACTGTGGTGTTGGAGAAGACTCTTGAGAGTCCCTTGGACTGCAAGGAGATCCAACCAGTCCATTCTAAGGGAGATCAATCCTGGGTGTTCATTGGAAGGACTGATGCTAAAGCTGAGATTGCAAATCTTTGGCCACCTCATGCGACGAGTTGACTCACTGGAAAAGACTCTGATGCTGGGAGGGATTGGGGGTGGGAGGAGAAGGGGACAACTGAGAATGAGATGGTTGGATGGCATCACCGACTCGATGGACATGAGTTTGAGTGAACTCCGGGAGTTGGTGATGGACAGGGAGGCCTGGCGTGCTGTGATTCATGGGGTTGCGGAGAGTCGGACATGACTGCGTGACTGAACTGAACTGAACTGAACTGAATCTGGTTTTTGAGGCCCAGCTTCTCCCCTATTCTCTTTAGGACTACTTTGCTCCCAACAGGACGCAGATGGAGGCAGGACAATCTAGTCCCTGCTACTACTTCCCTGGAATCCGGAGTTAGACCCACCAGCCAGAGAGCAGTCTCTCTCTCAGGTGCTGACCATGGCCATCTTCTTCCATGTGAACTGGAAAGCTGAAAAAGCTGCTTTACAGCAAAAGAGAGTAAGAAAGAAGTGAAGGAAAAACAGATGAGAGCTGGAGGATAAGAGCTTGGTCTGGGCTTCCTGTTACACTTTAGTCTCTGCTGTCATGTGCCACTAAAACGCTTCTGCATGCGTCCTCTTTAATTCTGCAGGACAGCCTCATCATGCAGCCACACATTTCACCCTTTCTCCTTTGACGAAGTTGTCTTGGCAGGGTTATTGTTACTTGTAGCCAAAACAGTCCAAACTGATATATTCCTCAGCAGAAACTCTCCATCTTCAGTCAGGTGTTCTGGCCACTCTCTGAACACTTCAGTATTCACTGACTCCACACTTTCATGCCATTTCCTGCATCTAGAATGCCTTTCCCTTCTAAATCCTGCTGACTCTGCATGCATAAATCCTGATTATCCTTCTTTCCATCTCTCTCTTGTTAAATACTCTTGATTGACCCATAACATCTGCAAATTGTAACATTACATTTTCCCGCTTCAATCCCTGATTTTAGTGAACCTATCGGAAGAATAGTCAAAACTATATAAAAAGGGTAAAAGGTGGTGGATGGTAGTAGGAAATCAAGACATTTATGCTCTCACATACACAAATGAAAAGATAATGGTCTACTTGGCTATGGATACTTCTGACACTAACATGGGTTCAAGAGGTACCAGTAGGCCACTTGGGCAAAGTAGATATTTTACAAATGACAGTATATTAATTAAGAGGAGTGTTAGATAAAAGAAAATAAAAATAGTCTCTAAACAACTAATGCATGACACATTATTGTGTAAGTGCTATAAACTCAATTTTATAAATATCCAGAGGAGGTCCTACAGCAAGTGAGAGACAGGTAACCTTGCCAGGGCTTCCCTAGGGCTTTGATCACTATGCTAAACTATCACACAGGAAATAGAAAAGATGTATGTCAATTTTTAGATGAGACAATAATTCAATTGTATTTTATTTTAAAAAACAATAATGTATTTTAAATTGTCATCCATTAAAATAATACTGTTTCCTGGTGGCCCAGACAGTAAATAATCCTCCTGCAATGAAGGAGACCTAGGTTCAATCCTTGGGTTGGGAAGATCCCCTGGAGGAGGGCATGGCAACCCACTCCAGTATTCTTGATTGGAGTATCACCACGGACATAGGAGGCTGGTGGGATACAGACCATGGGGTTGCAAAGAGTCGGACACAACTGAGTGACTAAGCACAGCACAAAATAATAATATATCCTAAGAACCATCTTGAGTCTCATGCCTGGGCTATGTTATATACCAAAACAAAGAAACAAAAACATAACCCTTCTCAAAAACAACAACAATAACCACAAAGCAAAACAGATTGTTATTCTCTTTCAAAACACTAAAGAACATCTTTTATAAAGGCATCTCTTTGCCTCTAGAAATGAGAAAACCAGTCTAGTATGCTGTGAAATCTCACATAAATTCTGAACATAATGAAGTTTATTTTCCCTTCAGCAATGGAGCCTTTGTTCTGGTGACTTACAATGCCTCTGGAGAGGAAAACACACAACTGCCTCATGAAAGCAGTAAGAAAATGTCTAGCAAATGGATGGACATTTAAAAAACAAGCCAAAGTGCCAAGTAATAGTTAATGTCTCTTTCTGCTTGACTCAAAGGAACATCCCTAAGACCCCAAAGCATTCACACCAGAAGATTACATGAGTAGCACTGGTTAGCACAAAGCCACTGTACAAACAATCTGTTGCTAAGCAGGGCAGAAATATTGTTTACATAAAAATGGAATGATCTCTGGTGAATACTGAAAGAAAGTGATAATTTCCATAACCAGAAAAAACATTTTTATATTATTCGATTTCAACTGCTCTAAAACCCTGAGTTGCTTTGGCAATTGCTTACCCTGGCTTCGTTGGTTTTATATCATCCTCATCTCTGCAGCTTTCCATTTACTAAATGACAGTGATGTTTTTTTAACCCCCTGAAGCTTTGGCAAAAAACAAAACCATTCTGTATGGTTTCCAGGGTCACCTTGCAATGGTCATACAATGACTTTTTGGCGCCCCTCTCATAAAATCCCATTTGGCTTATACTCCCAGTAAAAATGCTGAAAATACGATCAGAGAAGGCTCCATTAGTAGCAACTGTAAACCATGCATTTCTCTAGCTTTATGGAGCCTTTCACTGAATAATGCTTACAATACAGAGAACAAAACTTGGGGTGGCTTCAGGAGAGGAAGAAAATACAAAGACACTTACCTGCATTACAATAAGGAGGTCAAAGACCAGGATGAAAGAAGCCAGAAAGGCTCTGGAAACTTCATCACTGGGCAAAAATCCCCGATTCAGCTTGTCCCAGCTGATCCAGTCAGTTGTAATGACAAGTACAACCACAGACGTCAGAGTAAAAAGAACCGTCCTGCAAGGAACAAAACAGTAAAGAACATTAGAGTAATAATGTAAACCGTGGGGAGTGCACAAGATCTGCTGTATTAAACATCTACCCTTTGCCAAGTACTTATCCTTAAGGCATAGTCCCCAAAGGAGGATGAAAAAAGAAGCAACTTTAGCTTTCTTTCAAAAGCAATTAGAAAAAGGTATGATAGTATCTCTTTCAAGATTTTTCCTAAAGAAAAATAAGGCACTGATTATAGAACAAATAATTAGAACAAAATATTATAAATAACCTTACTTAGTGCACTATATATTCCAAAGAGAGCATAGGTTGTAACTCTCATTATATATACATTGTTTTACTGAAGGTGGCAGACATACATAAAGCAGATGGGTAACAAAGTCCTTGAATTCCATGATCATCCTACAAAAGAGAGGATATAGATAAATGGGTGTCCTTCATCATCTCCATAGCCTGACGAGCTCTGTAGAGGAATCACTTCTACATGTCGAAAGCATAGCCTCTTCTCATGGGACTCATATCATAGATCACTTGGGGCCTAGTGACCTATCTAGGTCATACAACGTCTGATTCCCCCATCCCTAGTTATAAGACACTGTGTGTGTTAGTTGTTTAGTTATGTCCGACTTTGTGAATGCATGGACTGTAGCCCACCAGGCTCTTCTGTCCATGGAATTCTTTAAGCAAGAATACTGGAGTGGGTAGCCATTCCCTTCTCCAGGGGATCTTCCCAACCCAGGGATCGAACCAAGGCCTCCCACAATGCAGGTGGATTTTTTTTTACCATCTAAGCTACTAGGGAAGCCCATAAGATATTAGGGGGATGAGATTTTTCTTTTATATATTATTGTAGCCTCCATAAAATCTTACATAATTACATGCAGATGGAGCTCAAAGAACATTTGTTGAAACTGTAACAGTTATTAAATAAACTTTTAAAGAAAATACTTAAATTGGTCTTTAATATTGATATTCAAAGTGAATCTGAAATGTGGGCAGTGAAAATGCAATCTGCCAGAGAATTGCCCATAATGTAGTGAAGCCTCTGCTTTCAGAGTGATCTTTGTACAAAGATATTGTTTTGAATTATAAGAAGAAAAATGAAAAAAAAATTCTGAAAATAATTTTAATGTAAAGGAATAAATAAAATAGAGAAAAGAAAAATGGAATAATAGGAATCATCCTAGAATTCTCTTAACAATTGAACAAATTGAACACTTCCTAACACCATACACAAAAATAAACTCAAAATGGATTAGAGAGCTAAATGTAAGACCAGAAACTATAAAACTCCTAGAGGAGAACGTAGGCAAAACACTCTCCGACATAAATCACAGCAGGATCCTCCAAGACCCAACTCCCAGAATATTGGAAATAAAAGTAAAAATAAACAAATGGGACCTAATTAAAACCAAAAGCTTCTGCACAGCAAAGGAAACTATAAGCAAGGTGAAAAGACAGCTTTCAGAATGGGAGGAAATAATAGCAAATGAAACAACTGACAAAGAATTAATCTCAAAAATATACAAGCAGCTCCTGCAGCTCAATTCCAGAAAAATAAACGACCCAATCAAAAAATGGGCCAAAGAACTAAACAGACATTTCTCCAAAGAAGATATAAAGATGGCTAACAAACACATGAAAAAAATGCTCAAATCCCTCATAATCAGAGAGATGCAAATCAAAACCACAATGAGATACCATTTCACACCAGTCAGAATGGCTGCTATCCAAAAGTCTACATGCAAAAAATGCTGGAGAGGGTGTGGAGAAAAGGGAACCCTCTTACACTGTTGATGGGAATGCAAACTAGTACAGCCACTATGGAGAATAGTGTGGAGATTCCTCAAAAAACTGGAAATAGAACTGCCATATGATCCAGCAATCGCACTCCTGGGCGTACACACCGAGGAAACCAGAATTGAAAGAAACACACGTACTCCAATGTTCACTGCAGCACTGTTTATAATAGCCAGGACGTGGAAGCAACCTAGATGTCCATCTGCAGACGAATGGATAAGAAAGCTTTGGTACATATACACAATGGAGTATTTTTCAGCCATCAAAAAGAATGCATTTGAATCAGTTCTAATGAGGTGGATGAAATTGGAGCCTATTATACAGAGTGAAGTAAGCCAGAAAGAAAAACATCAATATAGTATACTAACGCATATATATGGAATTTAGAAAGATGGTAACCTTAACACTGTATACGAGACAGCAAAAGAGACATAGGTGTATAAAACAGTCTTTGGGACTCTGTGGGAGAGGGTGAAGGTGGGATGATTTGGGGAAATGGCATTGAAGCATGTATAATATCATATGTGAAATGAATCACCAGTCCAGGTTCGACGCATGATACAGGATGCTCGGGGCTGGTACACGGGGATACCTGGAGGGAGGATATGGAGAGGAGGAAGGAGGGAGGGGGGTTCAAGAAGGGGAACACATGTACACCCAGGGCGGATTCATGTCAATGTATGGCAAAACCAGCCAATATATTATTGTAAAGTAATTAGCCAAAGCCTTTGACTGTGTTGATCACAATAAACTGTGGAACATTCTAAAAGAGATGGGAATCCCAGACCACCTGACCTGCCTCTTGAGAAACCTGTATGCAGGTCAGGAAGCAACTGTTAGAACTGGACATGGAACAACAGACTGGTTCCAAATAGGAAAAGGTGTACGTCAAGGTTGTATATTGTCACCTTGCTTATTTAACTTCTATGCAGAGTACATCATGAGGAACGCTGGGCTGGAAGAAGCACAAGCTGGAATCAAGATTGCTGGGAGAAATATCAATAACCTCAGATATGCAGATGACACTACCCTTATGGCAGAAAGTGAAGAGGAACTCAAAAGCCTCTTGATGAAAGTGAAAGAGGAGAGTGAAAAGGTTGGCTTGAAGCTCAACATTCAGAAAACAAAGATCATGGCATCTGGTCCCATCACTTCATGGGAAATAGATGGAAAAACAGTGGAAACAGTGTCAGACTTTGTTTTTTTGGGCTCCAAAATCACTGCAGATGCTGACTGCAGCCATGAAACTAAAAGAAGCTTGCTCCTTGGAAGGAAAGTTATGACCAACCTTGATAGTATATTAAAAAGCAGAGACATTACTTTGCCAACCAAGGTCCGTCTAGTCAAGGCAATGGTTTTTCCCATGGTCATGTATGGATGTGAGAGTTGGACTGTGAAGAAGGCTGATCGCCGAAGAATCGATGCTTTTGAACTGTGGTGTTGGAGAAGACTCTTGAGAGTCCCTTATACTGCAAGGAGATCCAACCAGTCCATTCTAAAGGAGATCAATCCTGGATGTTCTTTGGAGGGAGTGATGCTAAAACTGAAACTGCAATACTTTGGCCACCTCATGCGACGAGTTTACTCACTGGAAAAGACTCTAATGCTGGGAAAGGTTGGGGGCGGGAGGAGAAGGGGACGACGGAGAATGAGATGGCTGGATGGCATCACCGACTCTGTGGACATGAGTTTGAGTGTACTCCGGGAGTTGGTGATGGACAGGGAGGCCTGGCGTGCTGTGATTCATGGGGTCGCGGAGAGTTGGACACGACTGAGCGACTTAACTGAACTGAACTGAACTGAATTAGCCTCCAATAAAAAAAAATTTCTAAACTAAAATTTGGAGTTTCCTTTTTACAACTTTCTGTTCGGAACAAGTTATATTTTGATAAAATGAATATAATGAACTCTTCTTTGGATTTTTACCCTATGAATAAAAAAGATACATTTCTTTATTTTTAAAAAATCAAAATTTCTTAAAATTGCAGATTCTAAAGAACTTGACTCATTATCTCCAAAGTATAAATTAAAAATTATCTATACTACTGTTTAGAACATCTTTGAGCATATCCTGAAATCCAAATGGATTAAATGAGCATGAGCAAAATCTTAAATAAACATTAAACTACAACAGAAAGAAACCTCAAATATTATATAGTCAAACATAAGAACAATGGAATTTTAAAAAAATTTTAAGTCAATTTGTTTTTGTCTTGAGTTTGAGAAACTTTAAGCAAATTTGAATTAAATTACAATCCCTTTTGTCAACAGGACTATAACAACTTTCATGAAGAATAGATAGATGTTGACTATTTTTTGAAGCTCTTTTTTGGTAATAAAGGTATTTCTTCATCACTCTTGGCTTTTCATATGTGTGCTTCACAAGGATTCTATGAATATATATACTTCTTAGTATATACTGTATGATTGTTGTTCAGTCAATCAGCCTTGTCCAACTCTTTGTGATCCCATAGACGGCAGCATGCCAGGCTTCCCCGTCTGGTACAGGTTGATAAATGGTTGGGATCCTAATTCTCTCAAGCTCATCCTTTTCTGCCTCTTTCACAAGACTTCCAGACCTTCCTGTTATCCAGTATGAGAGGGCAAAGTCTTGGTGAGTGTTACTGCAGCTCCAAGGCCAGCATCCATCCTATTGGTCTGAGCCTGTAGTTGATAGGTTAATATTTTTAATGTTATTGCTGTACTTTCCCCAAGAGACACCCGAAATCCTATTTTTGTGAAGACAGTTGATTATATAGGAATTCATATTTAATGTTACTTCATTGGTCTAAGTATGTAAACTGATACTGTAAAATTAAATATTAATGCAGAGGCATATTTTTAAGTGACAAAAATGAGGTTTTGAAATAAGTGTTTGATGAGTAATCACAAGCCTCACCTATTACAAAATTCACAAAGGAGTAATTTTGTTTCTAAAATTTATTTTATTGAAGAATTCTTGATTTACAATGTTGTGTCAATTTCAGTTGTACAGCAAGTGACGTAGTCACACACACACACACACACACACATATTCTTTTTCATATTTTCCATTATGGTTTATCACAGGGTACTGAATACAGTTGCCTGTGCTATACAGTAGGACCTTGTTGTTTATCTACTCTATACAAAATTGTTGCATCTGCTAATTCTGAACTCCCAGTTCATCCCTCCCCTATACCCCTTTTCCTTGTCAACCACAGTCTGTTCAAAGGAGTCATTCTTACTTATGCTAATAATCTCACTATAAGTAAAGTCATTAAAATTAATCATTAAAACTCTTTGGTAATTAGAATTTATCATAATGTCTGTTGTAGAGCTTCTTCAGAGCTCTACAGAACTTCCTGAGACCAGAATGTCTCAGAGCTTCCTGAGACCAAATCTATACCAATTCATGTCTTAGATGTTTAGTTTATTTGATGTATTTTATTTACACAATAAATAATAATACTCTTCCTAAGAGCTTTTCATAGGTGCTTTCTTGGTTTTATTAATTACTTCTGTTTTGACAAAGAGTATTGCTACAGATCTTAAGAGAAAGTTACTGATAATATTTTATTACTCCAGAGAGAAATTAAAGGAAGTATTCTGCCTGATATTTAATATTTAATACTACAAAAAGAATAAAAATGGTAATCATTAAATATGAATGCATACAGCTCAGAGAAGGAGCTCTAAAAATAAAGTCAAGAGGATGGAATAAAGAAAAGGAAAAGGGGATCAAAATACATTAATTGGTTATTCCACATCCAAAATTACTTTCAATGCCTTATCTAGATATTGATAAGATATAGACAGTTTGTGGAAGCAAAATTATTGCTTGTGGTTTGTTTTTCTGAGCCACCTCTTATAAAATTGATAGATTTTACCATACTATGATAATTCAGTTAAAGCACCAGTTTCAAAGAGCCATGACTCTATTCAGTTCAGTTCAGTTCAGTCGCTCAGTCATGTCTGACTCTCCCCGACCCCAGGTTATACAAAAATAGTCACTGTTATGTGAAACGTCTATGAAGGAAACAGTAACAATAACAAGTTACTATTACAGTCATGGGCTTCCCAGGTGGCTCAGTGGTGAAGAATTTGCCTGCAGTGCAGGAGATGTGGGTTCCACCTCTGGATTGGGAAGATCCTCAGGAGAAGGTAAGGGTAACCTACTCCTGGGAAATCCGATAGACAGAGGAGCCTGGTGTGTTACAGTCCATGGGGTTGCAAAAGAGTCGGACACAACTTAGCGACTAAACAACAACAAACAATTAGTCATGCCACCTGCAATGTGTCAGGGACTGGTATACGAGCTTTACACAAATTAACTAGTATAATTCTTGTGTGTGTGTGTGTATAATTCTTACCACAATCCAATATCGACTAACTCCAAATTGCAAGTGCAGAAACTGAGTCAGAGAAAGTTCAGTTAACTGAACCTGTGCTATGGATTTTATCAATTATATAAAATAAAAGATATAAGATGACTCAAACCCAGGCTGACTCATGAAAATCTGTGTCATAATTTGTACATACTGCCTCTCATTTGAAGCATTTGATTTTACCCTCTCCTCACTAGGTCCGTAGCTAAAATCTCACTCATATTCCATTTTTATTATTAATGTAAGTATAATGTTGGAAAGTTATCATCCAGGAATACTTAACATTGAAAAGTAAAACTGACAGAGCCTCTAACAAGAACTGACAGGAAATGGTTAAAAGGGATAGTGAAAATGGAAGTGAAAATGGAACCTCATGGATGCTAGCCATCAATGCAGCATCCTTTGGTTTTTATTTAATCAATACGGTTGAAAAGATGTTTACTCTGGATCATGATTCTTGGGAGTTCCAACTTCTCTTTTTAAATAGCATCCAATTAAACAATTATCTGGATTATTTCCTTTCAAGCTGCAGCCAGCAGCAGCAGGACATCCTGGCTCATCAATTCCACTGTCTCTGGTTTCTGGCCACCAGTCAAACAGCAAGAGCTCATACATAATTATCAGCTCAAGTGGTTAGTCTCATTTCCAGGTTTTCAAATTTCCAGTGTGTTTGCTTTTCCTCAATTTCTGCTAACTCCTCTTAAACTAATAGGAATTAGAATGTGAGACCACGAAGGGTTAAAAGAGCTTATTCTAATTCACTGCTTCCCAATCTTTGGGGTGGGCTCCTGGGAACCAGAGGGTTGCTATGGAATTGTGAATTTATATGTGCACTATGAGTTGTCGGTTAAATGAGAAAATTAAATGCTTCTAGAGAGGTTAGGTAACTTGTTCATGTCACACGGACTGCCAGGGACAGAACTACCATAAGAACTGACTCTGAGCCAGGACTTGCCCTGTAGTAACTACTTTCTCTCTATAGCTAAAAATCTGCAGATATGCTAAAAAATTTAATATCATCTGGATCTCATCTGGAAACATACTTTATAATCTACTCAAATATCTATTACGTATGTTGATTGGAAACAGAGTAGTGCATGTAAATGAATCAAGATAATTCCCCAATAGTGGTTTAATTCATAGTCTTAACCATTCTTTCACTCTAAATCCTTGATTTTTGAAAAAATACTGAACTTCTATTTTAAGTAACTAAATTAGTTAATGTTGCTTTCCCTCTTCCATTCATAACCACTGTAAGATAGACTTATTGAACAGTTAAATAGCTTGAAATCAGAGATTAAATCAAGAGAGAGAAGAACTGGCATTGAGCTTGGATTATCCACAAAGGGCTAACTCAGTGTTAATCATCACACAATTTCATTTTGACTAAACCAGGCAGCAGGGAAGTAGAGAATCTCCTAACTCATATATTATATGTTGAGTAAAACAAAATCATCAAAATTTGATCATGTTTTATCCTACTAAAAATAGCAGTTTCATGTGATTCAATATAATAAATGTTTTCATATGTTTTAATAGATTAGCCATTACTCATGTTCTAAAATGTTTATAATCTTTTACTCCAGTCATGAATATCATATTTTTTTCTGATTATGTTGCACAATTACTGTAATGGCTAAAAGAAGTAAAAATCACTTTAATTTCTTTTTATAGTACTCGTGTTAAAATGTTGGAGCTCAATGAAAACAAGTCAGATGGTATTTTATAATTTCTCATAAGAAAATAAAAATCTGTAAATCTTATTAAAAATGAAAGTTTTAATGTTATCACTATAAAAAAGAATGAATGCATGGAACAAGATAGCAAATTTAATCTTACAATTTAGTTATAGTTTCATATGTTAGAGTACTAAACACATAAAATGAAATGTGACATGCCAATAGAATTTAAAATGATTTAATATCATTATTTCTCACCATGTTGTTTAGAGGGGAAAATAAAACAAACAGGCATAAACAGAAGAATACTCCTCTTCACTTTCCATTGTAAAACTGAGAGCCAGTTAAAACATCCAGTCCCATTTGAAACACCAACTACCAGCACACGGAAGTTGTGACTTGAGAGATGGCCACAAGAGAATCCTGACACTTTCCTTTTTGCTTGTTTTAATGATCAATGTTCCCATTGCAACTCTGTGAGTAAAACAATCACCACTTGGGTCCTCAAGCCAGCTCATCCTGAAATTCATGGGTTTACTCAGCACCATCATGTAGCTAATGAAGTCAAGATTGCTCCTTAGAAGTCCGTAAAGAAATGGTTTTAGTGTCCTCCCTGTTTCCCACTGTTAGGAGCAAGAAGCACCAAGGGGACACAAAGGTGAGGCTTGCATAGTGACCTAGGGAAAGGGCACAGCTTCTCGTGTGGCTTTCTTTAATGCTACAGTCAGTTCTTGGCCAACCCGAACACATGTGTTAAGACAGGATCCTGAGAAACAAGATGCAGTTATTAAACTTATCTTGTTTGCGGCTCTATTGGGATTTGGAGATGGTAAAGGAAATTATTAGACTTTAATGTTATCCATTAAACTATATGTTTATGTGTTATTTATCTTGATACCCCTCTATTATTCCATGAAGAAAAGTGCCCTGAATACAGCAGGAGCTCAAAAGGCAGTGAACAAGTTGAAATGAAGAAGCTACTTAGCAACTCTTGTTTCTGAAAGGGCATGAAAGAGGTGACTGAAAAAGCCACTTCTGGGTTGGGTCTTCTGGCCATGCAGATTGTAATTTATGTGGATAGGGTCCTGGCATGTTAATCTACATAAACAATGCCCCTTGGAGTTCTGCGGTGTCCAACCATTGCAACTTAATGTGGAGTCCTGGCCATTGGCAATTTTGACATAAGAGGTAGCAAAGGAAAGGGCCACATTTCTTTTAGTGGCCTGAATTTCTCTAGCTGTCTCTGAGTGATGTCAGTTCAATCAGAGGTACTTAAAAGTAGCTTACAGATACAGAGTTTTGGTCAGAAGAAATCAATTCTGTTTCTTTGCGTTTCATAACTCTAGATGTGGAACAAAACACATGTTTTAGGAAAAAAATTACTTAGTACGCTGCAAAGTTCTTTGGATTTGGGCTGTGTTATCCATTACTAATTATCAATATCTGGCACATTACTGATATTTTAAAAACAGTAAGAATAAATCAATTGATTTAATCTAGTAAAGCTCAACATTCAGAAAACTAAGATCCTGGCATCCGGTTCTAACACTTCATGGCAAATAGATAGGGAAATAGTGGAAACAGTGGCTGACTTTATTTTGGGGAGCTCCAAAATCACTGTAGATGGTGATTGCAGCCACAAAATTAAAAGATGCTTACTCCTTGGAAGGAAAGTTATGACCAACCTAGACAGCATATTATAAAGCACAGACATTACTTTGTCAACAAAGGTTCATCTAGTCAAAGCTATGGCTTTTCCAGTAGTCATATATGGATGTGAGAGTTGAACTATAAAGAAAGCTGAGCACTGAAGAATTGATGCTTTTAAACTGTGGTTTTGGTGAAGACTCTTGAGAGTCCCTTGGACTGCAAGGAGATCCAACCAGTCCATCCTAAAGGAAATCAGTCCTGGGTGTTAACTGGAAGGACTTATTTTGAAACTGAAACTCTGATATTTTGGCCACCTGATGTGAAGAGATGACTCATTTGAAAAAACCCTGATGTTGGGAAAGATTGAAGGCAGGAGGAGAAGGGGATGACAGATGATGAGATGGTTAGATGGCATCACCAACTCAATGGACATGTGTTTGGGTAAACTCTGGGAGTTGGTGATGGGCAGGGAGGCCTGGCGTGCTGTGGTTCACAGGGTTGCAAAGAGTCAGATACGACTGAGTGACTGAACTGAACTGAACTGAATTGAGTGGAGGAAATAGTACTTATTCCTCACCCGCCCCCAAGCTCAGATACTTCTGCGACTGATGGTACTTCCTCCAGTATTTACAGAGCAGAGGAAGAGGCCTGTGCAATGCAAAATTAGGTTTCATGGACCTAACGGGCATGCTAATTCTCTGTTTCTTAGCAAACTCACCAAACCAGTTTTTCTTCCTAGTGAATTACCATGTACATGCTAAATAATTCACCAATTCAATAGAAGAAAGCATGTGAAACTACTCTACTAATTGTTACCTCAGGTATAAAATGTTACCACAAATCGGTAATGAAAGTGGTAATAAAGATAAAGCTATACATAAAAGCCTATTAACTACAGATAATGCCAGCAAGAAGTATACGTATCCTTGCTTGTTTATTTAATGAAAATAATATGAGAGCTATGATATTCCAAACATATTTTTGACTTTTAAAAATGCCAAGCAGAAATTTTAAGTTAAACATACCATGTTTCATGTTTTCCTGTTAAATTTACTTTTAAAAAAAGAAGAGAAACTAGGATCTTATGGGGTAAGCAGAACCCAAGTATGCTTTATTTGTTTTAAAAAATGGGATGAATTTATATACTGGGTTAAAAATGGAGGTTCAGGTAAAATTATGTGACTTTATTGAAGCCAAGATGTTTACATAAGTCAAGCCAAGGCCAAAAGTATATTTTCAGTATCTTTTCAAATATCTCTTGAAGAAGATGTATCATCAGGAGACTGTCCACTGGGAAGAATGCTTTCAGAACTTAGGTACCCCTGGAAGAAAGAATCTTTTCAAAGACATTGGGCACATAATATAATAGCTAGGAAAGCAGATATTACAAACATAAAATACTTCTATGAAAGAAGATGACAAAATAGACCACAGGAATAGAAAAATTCCCAACAGTCTTACAAAAATATGTAAAGGAAATTATGTCAAGTCACAATGGAAGATCAAAAAATTAATATTAGGGTTCATAAGAGATATGCTCCATTCTTGAATACTAACAGAAAAGATTTTAAAAACATCTAAAGCTTTATTACTGCAGACACATATTTATTTTCTCTTGGGAACCTGTGAAGAATCTTTGATTTGTTTATAAATAATTCAGGACAACCTAGAAAGAAAAAAATAAACTACTTAACTAAAAAAGAGGGAAAGAGCATGTCAGCACTAGTGATCAGAGAACCAACTTATAAATTTGATTTAATTAACAGTAGATTGCTGGCATTTGAAAAGTAGGTCATCCATCTTGTCTGGTCAACTCAGTGGAGAATTTTGAAGCTACATAAAAGTGCAATTTTATCAAGAATTTAGATAGCTCCTTGAGAAAAAAGGCAGAGACATTACTTTGCCAACCAAGGTCCGTCTAGTCAAAGCTATGGTTTTTCCCGTGGTCATGTATGGATGTGAGAGTTGGACTGTGAAGAAAGTTGATCGCCAAAGAATTGATGCTTTTGAACTGTGGTGTTGGAGAAGACTCTTGAGAATCCCTTGGACTGCAAGGAGATCCAACCAGTCCATTCTAAAGGAGATCAATCCTGGGTGTTCATTGGAAGGACTGATGCTAAAGCTGAAACTGCAATACTTTGGCCACCTCATGCAACGAGCTGACTCACTGAAAAGACTGATGCTGGGAGGGATTGGGAGCAGGAGGAGAAGGGGACGACAGAGAATGAGATGGCTGGATGGCATCACCGACTCGATGGACATGAGTTTGAGTGAACTCCGGGAGTTGGTGATGGACAGGGAGGCCTGGCGTGCTGTGATTCATGTGGTCTCAGAGAGTCTGACACAACTGAGCCACTGAACTGAACTAAACTGAGAAAATAATGCTACTTCAGGTAATGTACAAGACTGACAAATAGTATTGCTTTTTGAATAAGAAAGTCATATTGTAACACATGCATGGACACAGAAAATTCAAGAAATATTTGAGCATGTAAGGCACAGACATAAACTGAAGGGACATAGGAATGATCTCTGCCTTTAAGGAACTTATCACCAGCTAAAGGAAGGCAACATATAGAGACAAATCTAAAGTTAAGCAAAACCATGCTGCTATGGAAGTTTTAAGGAACATCTGATTTATTTTTATTCAAGTATGAAAAGTAGCTAGGACATTTAATGAAATTAGACCTAAAAATGAGTAGATTGCAATAGTGGAATGGATATTGTAGGTAAAAGGCAAATTTGAAGGAAAATATGGAAATAGTAGTACTGGGTAGTAGTGAAACATTTAGGAAGAGTGACAGATATCTCCAAAGTTTCTAGACTGTGTGACTAAGATTGTGAAGTCATTCCCTTAATTGAGAAATATGAAAGAAAGCAGGAATGAAATATTTTGAATCCTGTTTTGAATACCTTGTTCAGTTTAAGGGGCTGGTAGGACATCCATATAGGAATGATCAATAGCTGGCGATAGGAATTTGGGCGGCCACGGAAAGATCAGGCCCTGGATTTTGGTTCATTCAAATACAAGTAATAGTTAAAATGTGTGTTTAGTTGCTGAGTCATGTCCGACTCTTTTGTGACTCCATGTACTGCAGGCTGTTAGGCTCCTCTGTCCAATCAGAGCTTCCAGGCAAGCATACTAGAGTGGGTTCCCATTTCCTTTTCCAGGGGATTTTCCCCACCCAGAGATTGGATCCATGGCTCCTGACACATCTTCTGCATTGCAGGTGGATTCTTTATCATTGAGCCAATGTAACAACCCATAATTGTTAAAGACATAAAGCTTAGTAAGATTTTTCAGATAAAAAAAGGAAAAAAAAAAAAAAGCCAGAAAGTCAACGACAGAATCTTGAGGATCATCTCTTTTTATGGCATATCCAGAGAAGGTTGGCAGATGAGAAGGCCATAGACATATGACATGATATAAGAAGGAATACAAAATAAAACAATACTTTAGGGGATTTCCCTGGTGGTCCAGTGGTTAAAAATCCACCTTCCAGTGCAGAGGACATAGGTTCAGATCCCACAAGACAGAGGGCAGCTAATCCCAATAAGAAAAGCCAAAGAGTTGCAATGAAGAACCAGAGGGACACAGTGAAGACCCAGGGCAGCCAAAGAAACAACATTATAGAAGCCAGAAAGATAATTTCAAGAAAGAATATGTGGTCAAAAAAGCCAAATACTAGGTAGAGGTTTTACAGGATAAAGACTGAAGACAGACCACTGTTGAGGACATTTTTCTCTTTAATATATAGACTCCTTTGAAAATGGCAAAATTGGATGCAAACTCAGACATGGGCCTAATTTGTGTTTTGCTCCTGGTATCTCTACTAGCAAGGATGAAGAGACGATTGAGGAAATTATCTGGAAAATCAATTTAAGACTATTTGGTTGAAATTAACCAGTAACTGACAATTTTATTGGCATTTACCCAAATATCTCAAGCAAAATCATCATTTTGCTGAATAGCTTCAGTCCTGGAGGGAAGTTGAAGCACAGACTGGGAAAGAATAGAACACAGACAATTGCAGTAAAGCATGAATGGTATGGTTATAATGATACAGAGGATAAAATATATATACATATATATTTGAAAGGAAAATTAACAGAACTCATGCTAAACCTGGATGATAGTTATTTAAATAGGGAAGCTGGAAAGAAAGTTGGTGTGAGAACAGATTATGAGCTGTTTTTCTTTAGAGAGCCACAGAAACCTATATACCCTCTGGTATTTCGCTGGGCGCTGGGAGCAGGCAAAATCTAAGAGGACCTTCAATGATCCTTGCCCTTGTACAATCTCCTCCCTTTGAGTCTGGGCAGAACCTATGAATATTGTGAGATATCATTCTTGTGATTATATTACTTTACATATCAGAAGGGATTTTTGCATATTTAATGAAGATTACTGATTACTTGGCCTTGGGTTAACCAAATGGGAGATAATATGGGTGGACCTAACTTCATTGACTATGCTAAAGCCTTTGACTGTGTCGATCACAATAAACTGTGGAACATTCTGAAAGAGATGGGAATCCCAGACCACCTGACCTGCCTCTTGAGAAACCTGTATGCAGGTCAGGAAGCAACTGTTAGAACTGGACATGGAACAACAGACTGGTTCCAAATAGGAAAAGGAGTACGTCAAGGTTGTATATTGTCACCTTGCTTATTTAACTTATATGCAGAGAACATCATGAGGAACGCTGGGCTGGAAGAAGCACAAGCTGGAATCAAGATTGCTGGGAGAAATATCAATAACCTCAGATATGCAGATGACACTACCCTTATGGCAGAAAGTGAAGAGGAACTCAAAAGCCTCTTGATGAAAGTGAAAGAGGGGAGTGAAAAGGTTGGCTTGAAGCTCAACATTCAGAAAACAAAGATCATGGCATCTGGTCCCATCACTTCATGGGAAATAGATGGAAAAACAGTGGAAACAGTGTCAGACTTTGTTTTTTTGGGCTCCAAAATCACTGCAGATGCTGATTGCAGCTATGAAATTAAAAGACGCTTGCTCCTTGGAAGGAAAGTTATGACCAACTTTGATAGTATATTAAAAAGCAGAGACATTACTTTGCCGACCAAGGTCCGTCTAGTCAAGGCAATGGTTTTTCCCGTGGTCATGTATGGATGTGAGAGTTGGACTGTGAAGAAAGCTGATCGCCGAAGAATCGATGCTTTTGAACTGTGGTGTTGGAGAAGACTCTTGAGAGTCCCTTATACTGCAAGGAGATCCAACCAGTCCATTCTAAAGGAGATCAATCCTGGATGTTCATTGGAGGGACTGATGCTAAAGCTGAAACTGCAATACTTTGGCCACCTCATGCGACGAGTTGACTCACTGGAAAAGACTCTGATGCTGGGAAAGGTTGGGGGCGGGAGGAGAAGGGGACGACGGAGAATGAGATGGCTGGATGGCATCACCGATTCTGTGGACATGAGTTTGAATGTACTCCGGGAGCTGGTGATGGACAGGGAGGCCTGGCGTGCTGTGATTCATGGGGTCGCGGAGAGTCGGACACGACTGAGTGACTGAACTGAACTGAACTGAACCCAACCACATGAGCTCTTTCAGAGCAGAGACTGGTAGTAGTAAAGGGAAATGGAGAGCTCTTCAGTGTGAGAAGGAGGCTTCTCTGTTGTTGAAATGGAGGGGGTCATTCTCGTCTAGGAGCAGGAGGCAGCCCTGGCAGGCAACACAAAAATGGGGATGCTAGTCCTATAATCATAAGGAAGTGAAAGCTGCCCACAACAGAGATGAGCTTGGAGAGGACCCTGTCTTCAGATGAGAAGCCAGCTGACAATCTGTCTAAAGCCTGAGCAGAGAATCCATCCACATAATACCAGACCTGATCTACAGACTATAAGAAAAAAAAAAGTTTTTTTAGGCACTAAGTTTGTGGTGATGTGTTATGAAGCAATAGAAAACTAATACAGCTCTAGAAATTTAGGATTCTTAGAATCCTAAAATAGTTGCTCACTGGAAATATTTCCAGGCCAGATATAGAATAGAAATGCTTAGCTCTTGATATCTGACATAATTAAGATCAGTCAAAATCATTACCTATCCAATCTGGAAAATAAACTCAGGCTTCCATGGAACATCTATTCACAGGAAAATGCTCACTTAAAAAAAAACAAAATTAGCCTTAGAAGAAAACTTGGCCCAGTTACTTGTCTTCAAATGCACAAGTAATTGTAGAGGGAAGGTTCTTTCAATGTCTTTTCTTAAAATGTAACAAGAAAGAAAGATGCTTTCAAAGTGCATTCAAGCATGTTAAAATGCCATCTAATACCTAAAAGCCATTTCTCTTAGTTAAATTTAACTATCTTTGCTCCAAAAGGTTATTAGTCAGGATATACTCTATGAAAAAAGCTCTTCATATATATTAAAAAGAAACTTTGTCAAAGGAAAGAGAAAAAATGGTCATAGCTTAGAGTACTTATTTATGTGTACTCAGAAGAGTAAGGCTTAATTTCTTATTTCTGAAATGGTGACAATATTTATGATGATGATGAAGAAGAAGTAAATGATAATAATAACAGTTATCATGTAGTAGATAGTATATTATTGCACTCAATTCTCATATAACCAATCCTATGAGGTAAGTACTATTAATCACCTCATTTTGCATAGGGAACATGAGACTTTGAGAAATTAAGTAATCTGCCCAAGATCACACAGCTTAGATTTAAATCAGGGTATCTCTGACTTAGGAGCTTCCCAAGTGGTGCCAGTGGTAAAGAACCTGCCTGCCAATGCAGGAGATGTGAGAGATGCAGGTTTGATTCCTGGGTTGGGAAGATTCCCTGGAGAAGGGCATGGCCACACACTCCAGCATTCTTGCCTGGAGAATCCCGTGGAGAGAGGAGCCTGGTGGGCTACAGTCCATAGGGTCTCCAAAGAGTTGGACACGACTGAAGCAACTGAGCATGCATACAGACACATCTCTGACTTCAATGCCAAGCTCTCAGCCACTTTGCTATTCTGGCTTACCTACTTATGATGTTGTGAGGGATATATGTGCGATAAATGAAAATTTTAAATATTGTTTTTACATTTTAAAGGCAATAATACAATCATTCTTTAGTCTTACTTCTCCAAATTATTCAACAGGTATTCAAGGAATAGTTAAGGAAATTTTCTTTTGAATTATAAGACTTAAACTTATTTTTTAATTAGAGATGATGTGTTTAATACACAAACCCGTATTTCACATTGGTAATAATTTTCTATGCTTTGTTGGTGGCATTATGAGATAAAACGGCCATCCACTCTGGAGCCAGTGGTGTGCTTGTACAGGCACAGAAATATCTGGTTTGGCCCAATGGAAAATTGGAAAGTATCATCCATTAACCTAATGAAATTAGGGGATTTTCAAAACTTATCATCATATTATGATAATTTCAAGAATATTTAAAGGATCTGAGGTGCATGAGTCTCTGGTAGGTAGTTTTCAAAGGGAGGTTTTTTTTTGTTGTTTTTTTTAATAAATAAACTTTGAATGAACTGAACTCATCAGGTTCAAACATGTACATTTCATCCAGTCTCCTGTCCTCATTCCTCAAAGCTACAGTTTAGGTACTTAGCTCTCTAACACCATCCATTCCTCAGCTAAGAACAAAAGGCTCTAGTGCCATTCTGCCTTCCTTTCCAGTTTAGAGATTTTAGAAGGTCATCCCTTCTCCTTCATTTCCACTGTTAGATGTTATATTTTTTTCTCATGCATAGATCATTCAACACTGATGATGTCACATGAATTTAACTGTGTGTTGATAACAAGATGTTGGGACTGCATGAGCCCAATAAGCACTATTATAGCACAATGGATGGGAACCTTCAAAAGAAATGTCAAACCTCTACTTTTCTTATGTTTGTTATAATAGTTCAAACTGTTCATTGTGGGATATGATGTTTGAGGCTAAAATGTTTGTCCTAGTTAGTGGGGACTCTTTCTTTCTACATTCTTCCCGCTTCCAGACCCCAGATGGGCCACTTTGAGAAGAGGTGAGATGTAGAGAGGAGGTAGGATTGGGGAATGCTGCCACAGAGCTGAAGCTCAAATACAGAACAGTACATTCAGTTCAGTTCAGTCACTCAGTTGTGTCTGACTCTTTGCGACCCCATGAACGGCAGCATGCCAGGCCTCCCTGTCCATCACCAACTCCTGGAGCCTACCCAAATCCATGTCCATTGAGTCGGTGATGCCATCCAACCATCTCATCCTCTGTAATCCCCTTCTCCTCCTGCCTTCAATCTTTCCCAGCATCAGGGTCTCTTCCCATCAGGTGGCCAAAACATTGGAGTTTCAGCTTCAGCATCAGTCCTTCCACTGAATACTCAGGGCTGATTTCCTTTAGGATTGACTGGTTGGGTCTCAGTGCTGTCCAAGGGACTCTCAAGAGTCTTCTCCAACTCCACAGTTCAAAAGCATCAATTCTTCGGCGCTCAGCTTTCTTTACAGTCCAACTCTCACATCCATACATGACTACTGGAAAAATCATAGCCTTGACTAGACGGACCTTTGTTGGCAAAGTAATGTCTCTGCCCAGTACAATACATAGAGACAAAAAACTCAGCCATAGAAAAGAAGGAAATAATGCCACTGCAACAACATGGATGGACCTAGAGATTATCACACTAAGTGAAGTTAGAAAAAGACAACTATCATATGATATAATTTATACATGGAATCTAAAGTTTGATACAAATGAATTTATTTACAAAACTGAAACAGACTCACAGACAAGAAAACAAATTTATGGTTTCCAAAGGGGAAAGGGAATGGAGAGGGATAAATTAGGAGTTTCAGATTAGCACATATATATTGTATACACATATATATCTGTACATATACAGATATCTATACACATATATATGTATGTATAAATTAGATAAACAAGGTCCTGCTATATAGTACAAGGAATGACATTCTATGTCTTATAAATAGGGTCTCCCTGGTAACTCAGTGGTAAAGAACTTGCCTGCAATGAGGAGGACTAGGCTTTGGTCCCTGGGTCAAGAAGATCCCCTGGAAGAGGAAATGGCAACCCACTCCAGTATTCTTGCCTGTAAAGTCCCACGGACAGAGGAGCCTGTTGGGCTACAGTCCATGGGGTTGCCAATAGTCAGATATGACTGAAGCAACTAAGTTTTCTGGCTCACCTAATAAATAAACCATAATGGCAAAGAACTTGAAAAAATATATATGCATATATATAGTAGCTTTATCCTTGAATACCTGTTGAATAATTTAGAGAAATAAGACTAAAGAATGATTGGATTATTGCATTTAAAATGTAAAAACAAGCATAGATTAAGGCTATTTGAAAAGATAGGTTTGAAAAGCCATTTTAGGATCAAAAGTCATACATTTAATTTTTACCTTTTCTACCAATAGCCTTTTTTGTAGTGGTGCAGTTAGGAACTTTTAGCAAATATTAAACCCCAACTAGCTGAAAATTTAGAAATCTATTAAAGATTTAGGTAGTTTCTTAGATATCCAAAGATATACATCTTTTACATCAAGATGATAAATTGTGTTCTTTTGTTAACCACTTCAAATCCCATTGATGTTTTAGTGATGATCTACCCACTCCAGTATTGTTGCCTGGAGAATCCCAGGGACAGAGAAGCCTGGTGGGCTGCCGACTATGGGGTCGCACAGAGTTGGACATGACTGAAGCGACTTAGCAGCAGCAGCAGTAGCATAAAAGGACGAAAATCCGTAATAGCAAGGAGAACATGAGGGAGAAAGATTTTGATAAATTTTCAGAAGATAATTGGATTTGGATATGCGTGATTCAGAATGAAAGTAGCAGGAGCAGAGGCACAGACAGAGGCTTAGTAAGTCATCGTTTCAGTAAGATTCCGGGGAGCTCAAAGCAAGGAGACAGCAGGTATGAGAAACAGGAAGAGAGGTGCAGTGGGAATAAGCCTGATAGAATTCTCTTATTCTTTCACCTCCTATTCACGGTTTTGGGCAGCTATTCAAGTATAAAAGAGAGAATCTGTCTGACATTGGTACTGGTTACATGGTCTTCACTACATGTCAGATTTAATGCCATAGCCTTAATTGCATGATCAGTCATTTTATTTGATTCTTCAGTGGATCAAATTTAAAATATAACATAATTTCAAAATCATTAGTGGGTTTACAAATGTTGATCTGAATCAATAGACGAAACATGGAAGGCAATTACAGTTCCAATGACAAGTGTGTAATTAACCTCAACAGTGTAAAAAAAGATAATGTAGCTGATAGGAGTTTGAAGAGTGTGGAAGGGTAAAAGGTACAGAGAAACATGGAGCCATTATGTAAAGGAAAGAAATAGAAGAACCGATACTAAGAAAATAAATACGAAACACTGCAGAGTGGGCTGAAGAGGCATTAGAAGGTAGTGAAAAAGTGAAAGTGAAGTCTCTTGGTCGTGTCCAGCTCTTTGTGACCCCACGGACTGTAGCCTACCAGGCTCCGCCATCCATGGGATTTTCCAAACAAGGGTACTGGAGTGTGTTGCCATTTCCTTCTCCAGGGGTTCTTCCCAACCCAGGGATGGAATCCGGGTCTCCTGCATTGTAGGTGGATGCTTTTACCATCTGAGCCACTAGGGAAGTATAGGAGAGTAAATTTGCTAAGTTTTGATAGTTTGTTGTTATTATTGTTTAAAGTTGATACAGTTAAAAAGTGGGTCAGATGGTAAAGAATCTGCCTGCAGTGCAGGATATCAGGGTTTGATCCCTGGGTCCGGAAGATTCCCTGAAGGAGGAAATGGCAACCCACTCCAGTGTTCTTGACTGGAGAATCCCATGGACAGAGAAGCCTGACGGGCTACAGGTCGAGGAGTTGCAGAGAGTCTGACAGGACTGAGAGATTAACCGTTTCACTTTCAATACAATTGTTTCAGTTCAGTTCAGTTCAGTCACTCAGTCGTGTCCGACTCTCCGCAACCCCATGAATTACAGCACGCCAGGCCTCCCTGTCCATCACCAACTCCCAGAGTTCACTCAAACTCATGTCCACAGAGTCGGTGATGCCATCCAGCCATCTCATTCTCCATCGTCCCCTTCTCCTCCCGCCCCTAACCTTTCCCAGCATCAGAGTCTTTTCCAGTGAGTCAACTCGTCGCATGAGGTGGCCAAAGTATTGCAGTTTCAGCTTTAGCATCACTCCCTCCAATGAAGATCCAGGATTGATCTCCTTTAGAATGGACTGGTTGGATCTCCTTGCAGTATAAGGGACTCTCAAGAGTCTTCTCCAACACCACAGTTCAAAAGCATCGATTCTTCGGCGATCAGCTTTCTTCACAGTCCAACTCTCACATCCATACATGACCACGGGAAAAACCATTGCCTTGACTAGACGGACCTTGGTTGGCAAAGTAATGTCTCTGCTTTTTAATATACTATCAAGGTTGGTCATAACTTTCCTTCCAAGGAGCAAGCGTCTTTTAATTTCATGGCTGCAATCAGCATCTGCAGTGATTTTGGAGCCCAGAACAATTGTTTAGGATTAGAAAAAACAGAAGAACTAAATACAGGAAGAGTTTTAAATGGCCACTGTGAGGAGTGGGACTAGAAGTGGTAATGGTTTGCTTTTTATTTTATGTCTTTCAGTGCCACTTCAATTTTTGTCTTTATCATAATGCATGTATCAGTTATAGGGCCATAAAACATCACATAACAAACCGCAAAACCATTCTAGTTTAAATGACAGACAATAGAGCAGAAGAAATCATGTCTTAGGCATTAGACTTCTGTAAAGTTAATATTATTATATAACATAGGAGAAAGTTTCCCAATTCATTTATTGTCTGACAAAGATAGAAACAAAAGGAAAACTGTGGGTCAATCTTAATATGAAATTGTACTCATTAATTAAAGTTCAAGGAAATTAAATTTTAAACCACAAAGAAATACTTCCACACACCTAGTAGTTTGACAAAAATGTAAGTCTGACAATACCAAGTTATCACTGAGGATATGGAGAAGTGTGAACTGAATTATGGTGGTTAAACTATTATAGCACTTTTGAAAACCATTTACTGCTATCTAATAAAATTGAAAATGCCCATAGTATACAAGCCACAGTTCTTGCAATGACACTAGAATATTTCTAACATAATTGATCATAATGACTAACAAAAAGATAATTAGAGGCAGCAATAATTCTATGGATATGTAAACTACCTTGTATTAATGTAAATAAATATTTACAGTGATGAAAATAAATAACACACAGGTACACCAAGAACACAGGCTTCCCAGGTGGCTCAGTGGTAAAGAATCCACCTGCCAATGCAGGAGGCACAAGAGATGCAGGTTTGAACCCTGGATCAGGAAGATTCCTTGGAGTAGGAAATGGCAACACACTTCAATAGTCTTGCCTGGAAAATTCTATGGACAGAGGATCCTGAAGGACTACGGTCCATGGGGTCACAAAGAGGAAGACATGACTGAGTGACCAAGCACTGACCACACAAAAAACACAGAGCAAACTTAGAGATGTAATGTTGAGTAAAAAAAGCATGATGCAAAAGAATATATACAAATCACATAAAATTCAAAATTTAACATATGTAGAAATTAAACAACACACTCCTAAATAGCTAGTGGATCAAAGGAAAAATTGCAGGGGAAACTGCAAAATATTTTAAAATGAATGAAACAAAAACACAACAAATAAAATCTTATCAGATGTACTGTTTACAGAAAAAAAGCTGTAAATGCCTATGTTTAAAAAAAAAGATCTCCAATAAGTAAGTTAACTTTGCACGTTAAGAAATTAGAAAAAGAAGAACACTAAAACCAAAGCACAGAATGAGGGAAATTGTTGAGAAAGGCAGTCAGCTGGCGACTAATGTGTATGTGTGTGTGTCTCTGTGTGTGTTTAACATCTTTATTGCATTTATTACAATACTGCTTCTGTCTTACGTTTTGGTTTTCTGGCCATGAGGCATATGGGATCTTGGGTTCTTAGCTCTCTGACCAGGGATCAAACCTGTGCTCCATGCATTGGGAGGCAAGGTCTTAACCACTAGACTGTCAGAGAAGTCCCCATAAAATGTGTTTTATCCATACATGGAATGTTGTTTGGCAATAAAATGTAACAAATTATTAATAAATGATATATCATAAACAAATCTAAATATTATGTGAAAGAAATCATCCATAAAAGGCTACATATATGGTTCCATTTGGATGAAATATCCAGAATAGGTAAATAAATACAAACAGAACACAGATTGGTGAGTATCTAAGGGAAGAAAAAATGAGGAGCAACTGCTTAATGAGTACAAGATTTTCTCTTGGGGTAATGCAGATGTTTTGAAACTGAATAGACGTGATAATTGGACGTTTTGAACATACCAAATGTTACTGGTTGCATACTTTAAAATTATTAAATTTTTATGTCAATTTCACTTCAGTAATAAAATATTAATAAAGGTTGAAAAAAGACAAAAACCTATCCTGAATTTGTTCACTTGTCTCCATGTCCATTACTCACACCTAGTCTAAAGAACTGTCCTCTTGCATTTGGACCACACGGACACGCTTAGTTACTGCTTGTAGTTTTGACTCTCTATGATATGTTGCACAGAGCACCCAAATGGCCTGTTTAACATAATCCGAGATGTATTACTCACTTCTCCAATGGAGTCTCATACTTGGAATGAAATCCAAAACCGTACTTTCTATTTACATGATCTCACCTTTTCCTATCTCCAATATCATCTGGTACCATTTTCACTCTGGCCTATTCCGTGTTCCTAGACACACCAAGTTCCTCCCTGCCTTACGGAATCCCTGTTCTCATCTTTGCTTTTCCGGTGTCTTGTCATACAGTATTCAGCTTAAACTTCAGATAAGTGTTCCCTGAACTCCCAATAAAAAACAGTCACCCAGGTATTCTTTTTCATGTCGTCTTATTTTACTTCTCAAGAAGACATCTTTGCAAAAATGGTATTTTTTCTGTTGCTTGTTTTTCATCTGTGTGTTCATCATTCACTATCCCTATCTCACATTTTCTGCAATTATACTGCCTGGCTTCTAACTCCAGCTCTGTCACTTTGGAAACAACTTACATCATCTGTACATAACTCATAAGGTTGTTGTGAGGATTTAACAAGGTAATGTTTATACAATGCTAAAAATATTGCTAGTTTTAATATATGCTAGTTACTATTATTACTATTATTTATTTAGGTTCTTTCAGTGAATATCCATACACATGGTGAAATTCAGTATTACAAATATGTAAATATAATGGACAATATGTAGTCAAAGCATATCTTTATATGTTCTCCTTTTGTTGGTTTTATTTTACCTAGAAAATCACCTGTTTTGTCAAATTTCTGTTGTTCTCTGAGTGCCCATACACATATACACTAAATAATAACGGTTGCCCATGCTGTCCTTCACTTCCTCTGCAACAATGAGGTGAAAATTCTCTTATCTTCTATGCCTTCCTTATATCTTCTCATCAGTGTTATTCTCATCTGAGGGATCTCTGAGTAGGCTTCTCCACTCCAGTGCCACCAACACACACACACACACACACACACACACACACACACACACACCCCTTCTTCTCACAAACACTGCCCATGTTCCCCAGCCTCAGAGTTAAGGTAACAGATATTCAGGGAAATAGCACTGCTAGTGGGTCAATCTGAAGCAAATGGCTCAATGTTCACATGTGTGATTTGTGAAGAAAACAAATGCCAAAGGGTGAAGCTTAATTAATAGCTACAAAATCAAGGTGGTGAGAGAACACATTGAAAATGGATTCTGAATTTCCAGCTAGTGGTAGATCTTTTAGGTAGACAAAAGAGATAAACAATGAATGAGAAACAGATGAAAAATAATGTATTCAGAAAGAAAAATATGCTATCTCACAATTCTCTGGTTGCTCAGATGGTAAAGAATCTGTCCTCAATGTGGAAGGCTGAGGTTCGATCCCTGGGTCGGGGAAGATCCCTTGCAGAAGGGAATGGCAACCCACTCCAGTATTCTCGTCTGGAGAATTTCATGGACAGAGGAGCCTGACAGGCTATGATCCATGGGGTTGCAAAGAGTTGGACATGACTGAGCAATTAATATTTTCATTTCAATCACCTATTAAACTAATAGTTCTATTATATTAATTGTACCTCATATACATAGAGAGTCAATGTTAGCTTGTTTGCAGGTATACTGAAAATTCTTTAGAAAGCCATGAAATTGAGTAAGTAACATTTTAGAGCCTAAAACAGGGATTCTAATTATAAAGTTGAAATGCTGTAAAACATTAAACAATTACTTTGAAAATGTTAATGTGATCCTCCAGGATATAAAATGCACCTTCAATTAAATAAATTATGAACTATAAGAATATGGCCTGATTACTCTATTTTGTTTTAGCCAGTGAAGGGATATATGCATTTTCCATTTATGCTTTTCATGTACAGTAACATGTTTTTCATTTTTTCCTTACTAGAGGCATAATGACAAGTCCAAAAAAGCTATCTCACCAGTGATGGCAGCTCAGTGAAATGGCCAATTATCTCCAGGGTTAGCCATCTTATTTAGATGGCAATATCTTGCCTTAAAGGTGCCATGTCATTAAAGAAATCCTTAAAATAATAAATGCAGAACTGATCTCATGCTTTTCTAAATGGCATAAGAAATCATATTAAACAAACACACAGAGAAATATCATGTTTCTAAAAAACCTTTACATTATACATAAAAGCAATTCTGAATTTATTTTACCATATCACTAATTTCCCAAATTGAAAGTATTTTAGCTATTTCAAACAACAGCCTATTTAAAGTGTTAACTTATAAATGCCACTACCTCTTGGTGAAAGAGCAAAAATCATAGCTTTCTACAAAGTACAATTTCAATAAAAAATACTACCTAAAAAATAGAGCAGGAATTAACACAAATTCTGGTCAAGGGATTTTTCCCGTCTTCCATTCTTGAAGTTAACTGCTTCATTTAGTAAGAGAGCAATATTAAAAAAGAATCTCATTTCATGGAAATAGTGGTATATCATATTAATTGCTATAAAATTGTACAAAATGGAACACAAACCACATGAAACTTTACTCTGGGAGCTATAAAGTATTCATAACTATTACCTTTGTACCTCAGACAAGCTATCTCCTTCATCTTCCTCAAGCATATGCATTTGTGGAAGCAACAGGAATGAACAGAATTCTCTATTCTCTTAGTCTCATTGAGTGAACAAAGGGCTTCCCTAGTGGCTCAGATGGTAAAGCATCTACCTCCAATGTGGGTGACCCAGGTTCAATCCCTGGGTTGGGAAGTTCCCCTGGAGAAGGGAATGGGAACCCATTCCAATATTCTTGCCTAGAGAATTCCAAGGATAGAGGAGCCTGGAGGGTTATGGTCCATGTGGTCACAAAGAGTCAGACATAACTGAGTGACTAACACTTTCTCTTTGGGCTTCCCTGATAGCTCAGTTGGTAAAGAAACCACTGGCAATGCAGAAGACCCCAGTTCAATTCCTGGGTCAGGCAGATACACTGGAGAAGGGATAGGCTACCCACACCAGTGTTCTTGGGCTTCCCTTGTGGCTCAGCTGGTAAAGTATCTTCCTTGTAATGTGGAAGACCTGGGTTCGATCCCTGCCATCTACTTCCAAAGGAACACTGAGGTTTTACTTCTTTAGTATTACAGCTGCTGCTGCTGCTAAGTCACTTCAGTCATGTCTGACTCTGTGTGACCCCATAGATGGAAGCCCACCAGGCTCCCCCATCCCTGGGATTCTCCAGGCAAGAACACTGGAGTGGGTTGCCATTTCCTTCTCCAATGTGTGAAAGTGAAAAGTGAAAGTGAAGTCGCTCAGTCGTGTCCGACCCTCAGGCTCCTCCATCCATGGGATTTTCCAAGCAAGAGTACTGGAGTGGCTTGCCATTGCCTTCTCCGAGTATTACAGCTACCTGTTACAAAATAATAATGTTTATATTCAGATTTATAGAAATTGGAACACACATAAATACACATTACATAATATGTGCATGTGTGATAAACGGAAAAAATTGTGATACATTCAAATTTTAGAATATTGATTATAGTCAGTATAATACTTTTCTTACTTTTAAGACAGAACGTTTCTTTAGTATAAAAAATGTTTGGGAAAAGGCCTGAAGAAGTTGGCTCACACTTAATATTAATCCTTAAGGGTTTCTCTTTTATTTTTTTAAACTTTTTTTCTTTTTTTAAAAAATTTATTTATTTTAATTGGAGGCTAATTACTTTACAATATTGTATTGGTTTTGCCATACATTGACATGTATCCGCCCCGGGTGTACATGTGTTCCCCATCTTGAACCCCCCTCCCACCTCCCTCCCGCCCATATCCTCCCTCTGGATCATCCCCGCACACCAGCCCCAAGCATCTTGTATAATGCATTGAACCTGGACTGGTGATTCATTTCACATATGATAATATACATGTTTCAATGCCATTCTCCTGAATCATCCCACCCTCTCCCTCTCCCACAGAGACCAAAGACTGTTCTATACATCTGTGTCTCTTTTGCTGTCTTACATACAGGTTTATCATTACTATCTTTCTAAATTCCATAATATGCGTTAGTATACAGTATTGGTGTTTTCTTTCTGGCTTACTTCACTCTGTATAATAGGCTCCAGTTTCATCCACCTCATTAGAACTGAATCAAATGCATTTTTTTAATGGCTGAGTTAATACTCCATTGTGTATATGTACCAAAGCTTTCTTATCCATTCGTCTGCAGATGGACATCTAGGTTGCTTCCATGTCCTCGCTATTATAAACAGTGCTGTGATGAACATTGGGGTACACGTGTCTCTTTCACTTCTGGTTTCCTTGGTGTGTATGCCCAGGAGTGGGATTGCTGGGTTGTATGGCAGTTCTATTTCCAGTTTTTTAAGGAATTTCCAAACTGTTCTCCATAGTGGCTGTACTAGTTTGCATTCCCACCAACAGTGTAAGAGGGTTCCCTTCTCTCCACACCCTCTCCAGCATTTATTGCATGTAGACTTTTGGATAGCAGCCATTCTGACTGGCGTGAAATGGTACCTTATTGTGGTTTTGATTTGCATTTCTCTGATTATGAGGGATGTTGAGCATCTTTTCTTGTGTTTGTTAGCCATCTCTGTGTCTTCTTTGGAGAAATGTCTATTTACTTCTTTGGCCCACTTTTTGATTGGGTCATTTATTTTTCTGGAATTGAGCTGCAGGAGCTGATTGTATATTTTTGAGATTAATTATTTGTCAGTTACTTCATTTGCTATTATTTTCTCCCATTCTGAAGGCTGTCTTTTCACCTTGCTTATAGTTTCCTTTGCTGTGCAGAAGCTTTTAATTTTAATTAGGTCCGATTTGTTTATTTTTGCTTTTATTTCCAATATTCTGGAAGGTGGGTCATGTAAGATCCTGCTGTGATTTATATCGTAGAGTGTTTTGCCTATGTTCTCCTCTAGGAGTTTTATAGTTTCTGGTCTTACATTTAGATCTTTAATCCATTTTGAGTTTATTTTTGTGTATGGTGTTAGGGAGTGTTCTAGTTTCATTCTTTTACAAGTGGTTGACCAGTTTTCCCAGCACCATTTGTTAAAGAGATTGTCTTTCCTTCATTGAATATTCTTGCCTCCTTTGTTAAAGATAAGGTGTCCATAGGTGCGTGGATTTATCTCTGGGCTTTCTATTTTGTTCCACTGATCTATATTTCTGTCTTTATGCCAGTACCATACTGTCTTGATGACTGTGGCTTTGTAGTAGAGCCTGAAGTCCGGCAGGTTGATTCACCCAGTTCCATTCTTCTTTCTCAAGATTGCTTTGGCTATTCAAGGTTTTTTGTATTTCCATACAAATTGTGAAATTATTTGTTCTAGCTCTGTGAAAAATACTGTTGGTAGCTTGATAGGGATTGCATTGGATCTACAAATTACTTTGGGTAATATACTCATTTTCACATATTTAATCTTCCAATCCACAAACACGGTATATTTCTCCATCTATTAGTGTCCTCTCTGATTTTTTTCACCAGTGTTATATACTTTTCTATATATAGGTCTTTTGTTTCTTTAGGTAGATATATTCCTAAGTATTTAATTCTTTTCATTGCAATGGTGAATGGAATAGTTTCCTTAATTTCTCTATTTTCTCATTATTAGTGTATAGGAATGCAAGGGATTTCTGTGTGTTGATTATATATCCTGCAACTTTACTATATTCATTGATTAGCTCTAGTAATTTTCTGGTAGAGTCTTTAGGGTTTCTGAGTAGAGGATCATGTCATCTGCAAACAGTGAGAGTTTTACTTCTTCTTTTCCAATATGAATTCCTTTTATGTCTTTTTCTGCTCTGATTGCTGTGGCCAAAACTTTTAAAACCATGTTGAATAGTAGTGGTGAGAGTGGGCACCCTTGTCTTGTTCCTGACTTTAGGGGAAATGCTTTCAGTTTTTTACCATTGAGGATAATGTTTGCTGTGGGTTTGTCATATATACCTTTTATTATGTTGAGGAATGTCCCTTCTATTCCCGCCTTCTGGAGGGTTTTGATCATAAATGGGTGTTGAATTTTGTCAAAGGCTTTCTCTGCATCTATTGAGATAATCATATGGCTTTTATTTTTCAATTTGTTAATGTGTGTATTACATTGATTGATTTGTAGATATTGAAGAATCCTTGCATCCTTGGGATAAAGCCCACTTGGTCATGATGGATGATCTTTTTAATGTGTTGTTGGATTCTGATTGCTAGAATTTTGTTAAGGATTTTTGCATCTACGTTCATCAGTGATATTGGCCTGTAGTTCTCTTTTTTTGTGGCATCTTTGTCAGTTTTTGGTATTAGGGTGATGGTGGCCTCATGGAATGAGTTTGGAAGTTTACCTTCCTCTGCAATTTTCTGGAAGAGTTTGAGTAGGATAGGTGTTAGCTCTTCTCTAAATTTTTGGTAGAATTCAGCTGTGAAGCCGTCTGCACCTGGGCTTTTGTTTGCTGGAAGATTTCTGACTACAGTTTCAATTTTCGTGCTTGTGATGGGTCTGTTAAGATTTTCTATTTCTTCCTGGTTCAGTTTTGGAAAGTTGTACTTTTCTAAGAATTTGTCCATTTCTTTCAAGTTGTCCATTTTATTGGCATATAATTGCTGACAGTAGTCTCTTATGATCCTTTGTATTTCTGTGTTGTCTGTTGTGATCTCTCCATTTTCATTTCCAATTTTATTGATTTGGTTTTTCTCCTGTTGTTTCTTGATGAGTCTGGCTAGTGGTTTGTCAATTTTATTTACCCTCTCAAAGAACCAGCTTTTTGCTTTGTTGATTTTTGCTATGGTCTCTTTTGTTTCTTTTGCATTTATTTCTGCCCTAATTTTTAAGATTTCTTTCCTTCTACTAAAGCCCTTATGGATTTTCTTTTAATAGCAAAACATTGGCTGTTTACATTCCAGTTCATTAAACAAGGTAGTTTTTCAACTTTGAATAAAAGTCATTATCTTGTAATTTATACTCTAATCAATAAAGAAGTACAATAAGGTGAATTTCACGGCGTGCAAAGTAAAAAAAATGGTTATTCTAGAACTTCATTCAGAGGGGCTTGCTTTTAATTGAGCTTTACTATAGGGCTTTGTTCCAAATTCTATTCAAAATGATGGCACATGTAAAGGTTTTTCAAACACTCTTAATTTTCAATGTACTACTCAACTGGGAAAATTACAGTGGTTTTCTTTACCAGTTAAATGGCTTAATATCAACAGCCATTAATATTGAACACCACAGTATCTTCTATGTCCTATGATTAAATTGGACTGCTTCCTTAAGCTTTACTTTTTTATATGACTTTTTTGCATAACAATAATACAAACATTTGCAGCATTAAGTTTTTCAAATATACACCTTAAGTAAATGTGGTACCAAACAGGTCAAATCTTCAATAATATCTAAAGACTTTCTAACTAAGATACCAAAACTCCAGAATTTTGATTCTATAGGAACCAAAAACTTCAGATTTTATGCACTTTTCATGTTATATTTTGATATTTTGATCAATGGTGTTGGTATGGAAAATTAGGTTCTGAGTGAGGCAGAACTATATTTAATCACTCCGCCGCTGCTGCTGCTGCTACTGCTAAGTTGCTTCAGTCGTGTCTGACTCTGTGCGACCCCACAGATGGCAGCCCACCAGGCTCCGCCATCCCTGGGATTCTCCAGGTAAGAACACCGGCAATTATGTGATAATAAGCAAGTTATTTACCCTCTTCGAGCCCCAGTGTCTTCATCTGTGAGAAAAAGATAATATCTACTCTGTTTTCCCCGTTGGATGGTTGGTGGAGAACAAGATGATGGATTAAAAGGACACGGAGTCCACCTGCCCCCAAGAACACATCAAAAATACAACCACATGTGAAGCAGTTCTCACTGAAAACTGACTGAAGACTGGTGGAAAAACTCTTGTCAAAAAAACAAAAAAGCACAGCAAAAACACAAAAAATACTCTTGTTAAAAAAAAAACACAAAAAAACACAGAATCTGGCAGAAAGTCATGAGAAACACAAAAAAAATACTCTTGTTAAAAAAAAAAACACAAAAAAACACAGAATCTGGCAGAAAGTCATGAGAAACAATCAGGTTGGGACCTGCACCCGTAGGAGGTGTATGTTATATTAAATTGCTGAAAGGGAAGGCCTGCAACCTAGGATACTCTACTCAGCAAGTTTATTACTTAGAACTGAAGGAGAGATAAAGAATGTTTTAGACAAAGGAAATGGAAAAAGAGTTCACCTCTATTAAAAAAATAGAGGTGAACTAAAAGAAATGTTCCACCTTAAAAGAAATGCTAAAGGGTCTTCAGTAAGAAATCAATATCTATATGGGAGAAAAAATCTCACCAGTAAAGGGAAATATATAGTGAAGGCTGTGGATCAACTTTACTAAATAATATCAATGTGTTTTACTTATAAGTTTTTGTACTTTTCTAATTTTAAAATTTAAAGGACAGTAAACAGTAGAATTTTGTAATCTGTATATAACTATTACTCAAAAATAAACGAAAATTCCATGACAAACTGTGAAGAATTCAATTTATCAGATTAACAGAGGTACTAGTATATTGAAGTATATGCTATATAAATTCTAATATGCAACTCATAAAAACAAACCAAAATATATTTAAAGCAACTTGTTAAAATCTTTTCTTCTCCTTTTTACTTGTGGAATCTGATTAAGATGCTTAACCTCAAGATTTATGCCCATCTGCTTCTCTTCCAGCAGATGGAGCCATAATTAGCATATGGTTTCTCACTGCAAAACTAGTGGGAAGTCAGAAAGTATGGAAGATAGTTTTAAAAAAACTAAACTCTATCCATGAAGTGATATTTGTCCATTTTTTCCTTCTAAATTTGTGTAGCCTGAAGTATGTAACAGAAGCAGAAGATATTAAAAAGAGGTGGCAAGAATACACAGAAGAACTATCAAAAAAGATCTTCATGATACAGATAGCCATGATGGTGTGATCCCTCACCTAGAGTCAGACATCCTGGAATGTGAAGTTAATTGGGCCTTAGGAAGCATCACTATGAACAAAGCTACTGGAGGTGATGGAGTTCCAGTTGAGCTATTTCAAATCTTAAAAGATGATGTTGTGAAAGTGCTGCACTCAATATGCCAGCAAATTTGGAAAACTCATCAGTGGCCACAAGACAGGAAAAGGTCAGTTTTCATTCCAATCCCAAAGAAAGGCAATGCCCAAGAATGTTCAAACTACTGCACAATTGCACTCATCTCACACACTAGCAAAGTAATGCTGAAAATTTTCCAAGCCAGGCTTGAACATCTGAACCGTGAACTTTCAGATGTTCAAGCTGGTTTCAGAAAAAGCAGAGGAACCAGAGATCAAAAGCCAACATCTGTTGGATCATTAAAAAAGCAAGAGAGTTCCAGAAAAAAACATCTATTTCTGATTTACTGACTATGCCAAAGCCTTTGACTGTGTGGATCACAACAGACTGTGGAAAATTCTTCAAGAGATGGGAATACCAGACCACTTGACCTGCCTCTTGAGAAACCTGTATGCAGGTCAGGAAGCAACAGTTAGAACTGGACATGGAACAAAAGACTAGTTCCAAATAGGAAAAGGAATACATCAAGGCTATATATTGTCACCCTGATTATTTAACTTATATGCAGAGTACATCATGAGAAATGCTGGGCTGGAGGAAGCACAAGCTGGAATCAAGATTGCTGGGAGAAATATCAATAACCTCAGATATGCAGATGACACCACTCTTATGGCAGAAAGCAAAGAAGAACTAAAGAGCCTCTTGATGAAAGTGAAAGAGGAGAGTTAAAAAGTTGGCTTAAAGCTCAACATTCAGAAAACTAAGATCATAGCATCTGGTCCCATCACTTCACGGCAAATAGATGGGGAAACATGGAAACAGTGAGAGACTTTATTTTCTTGGGCTCCAGAATCACTGTGGACAGTGACTGCAGCGATGAAATTAAAAGACACTTGCACTGAATGTATAAATTACTTTGGGTAGTATACTCATTTTTACAAGATTTATTCTTCCAATCCATGAACACGGTATATTTCTCCATCTATTAGTGTCCTCTTTGATTACTTTCACGAGTGTTTTATAGTTTTCAATGTACAAGTCTTTTGTTTCCTTAGGTAGATATATTCCTAAGTATTTAATTCTTTTCATTGCAACAGTGAATGGAATAGTTTCCTTAATTTCTCTTTCTATTTTCTCATTATTAGTGTATAGGAATGCAAGGGATTTCTGTGTGTTGATTTTATATCCTGCAACTTTACTGTATTCATTGATTAGCTCTAGTAGTTTTCTGGTAGAGTCTTTAGGGTTTTCTGTGTAGAGGATCATGTCATCAGCGAACAGTGAAAGTTTTACTTCTTCTTTTCTAATTTGTATTCCTTTTATGTCTTTTTCTGCTCTGATTGCGGTAGCCAAAACTTCCAGAACTATGTTGAACAGTAGTAGTGAGAGTGGGCACCCTTGTCTTGTTCCTGACTTTAGGGGAAATGCTTTCAGTTTTTCACCATTGAGGATAATGGTTGCTGTGGGTTTGTCATATATAGCTTTTATTATGTTGAGATATGTCCCTTCTATTCCCACTTTCTGGAGGGTTTTGATCATAAATGGATGTTGAATTTTGTCAAAGGCTTTCTCTGCATCTATTGAGATAATCATATGATTTTTATTTTTCAGTTTGTGGAGATTCCTCAAAAAACTGGAAATAGAACTGCCATGTGATCCAGCAATTGCACTCCTGGGCATACACACCAAGGAAACCAGAAGTGAAAGAGACACATGTACTCCAATGTTCACTGCAGCACTGTTTATAATATCCAGGACATGGAAGCAACCTAGATGTCCATCTGCAGACGAATGGATAAGAAAGCTTTGGTATATATACACAATGGAGTATTACTCAGCCATTAAAAAGAATGCATTTGAACCAGTTCTAATGAGGTGGATGAAACTAGAGCCTATTATACAGAGTGAAGTAAGCCAGAAAGAAAAACACCAATACAATATACTAACAAATATATATGGAATTTAGAAAGACGCAAATGATAACCCTATATATGAGACAGCAAAAGAGACACAGATGTATAGAACAGTCTTTGGGACTCTGTGGGAGAGGGTGAGGGTGGGATGGTTTGGGAGAATGGCATTGAAACATGTATATTATCATATGTGAAACGAATCACCAGTTCAGGGTCGATGCACGTTACAGGGGCTGGTATGCGGGGATGACCCAGAGGGAGGATAAGGGGAGGATGCAGGTGGGAGGGGGGTTTGGGAGGGGGAACTCATGTACACCCGGGGTGGATTCATGTCAATGTATGGCAAAACCAACCAATATAATATTGTAAAATAAAAATAAATAAATAAATAAAAGACACTTGTTCCTTGGAAGAAAAGTCATGACCAACCCAGACAGCATATTAAAAAACAGAGACATAATTTTGCTGACAAAAGTCCGTCTAGTTAAAGCTATGGAGAAGGCAACGGCAAGCCACTCCAGTACTCTTGCCTAGAAAATCCCATGGACAGAGGAGCCTGATGGGCTACAGTCCATGGGGTCACTACCAGTCGGACATGACTGAGCGACTTCACTTTTACTTTTCACTTTCATGCATTGGAGAGGGAAATGGCGACCCACTCTAGTGTTCTCGCCTGGAGAATCCCAGGGAAGGCGGAGCCTGGTGGGCTGCCATCTATGGGGTCACACAGAGTCGGACACGACTGAAATGACTTGGCAGCAACAGCAGTCAAAACTATGGTTTTTTCCAATAGTCATGTATGGATGTGAGAGTTGGAATATCAAGAAAGCTGAGTGCCGAAGAACTGATGCTTTTGAACTGTGGTGTGGAGAAAATGTCTGAGAGTCCCTTGGACAGCAAGGTCCAATCATCCATTCTAAAGGAAATCAGTCCTGAATATTCACTGGAAGACTAATGCTGAAGCTGAAACTCAAATACTTTGGCCACCTGATGGGAAGAATTGACTCATTTGAAAACACCTTGATGCTGGGAAAGATTGAAGGTGGAAGGAGAAGGGGACAGCAGAGGATGAGATGGTTGGATGGCATCACTGACTCAGTGTCATGAGTTTGAGTAAGCTCTGGGACTTAGTGATGGACAGGGAAGCTTGGTGTGCTGCAGTCCATGGGGTCGCAAAGAGTCGGACACTACTGAGCGACTGGACTGAACTGATCTGAAGTACATGTTGTCATGGCAAATAATGGACATCGATATAGCCAGCTTTAAAATGAATTCACTCTGAATAGTATTTTCCCCAAACACCACATAAGAAATAATGTATAGTTTTTTTTGTATTTATTGTAGGAGATTATAATAAATGATATGACCGATGGTTTGAAAATAGAGAGTATTAGATAGCGCCCACAAAATGGAAATTTTTTCTTACTAAGGACCTCTTTTTGATAAGTAACAATTATAACATGTTTTACGTATAATTTCTTTTGATGTCACATGGCTTCTCATCTAACATTAAAGGAGTTTTTACATCTGTGCACCTGATGATCAAGGCAGGATCTGAGAAAAAGTTTAGACCTCTCCTAGACAGAAGAGAAGTCAGAAAATCACAAGTGAATTTATAAGGCACAATTTCGTAAGAATTCTCATTGTAAACACAGCGGTGACTACAAATTGCTTAAGAATGTGCTCTCTTACCTTTCTCTAGCCATAGATAACTGTGGGATTATTTTGGTGGCCAAGTCCAGTCTTCTGGACAGCACTATGTGCCTTGGAAAAACACATCAGGTACCACTAGTCCCTGTGTGTGTGCTAAGTCGCTTCAGTCATATCCGACTCTTTACAACCTATGGACTGTAGCCCACCAGACTCCTCTCTCCATGGGATTCTCCAGGCAAGAAAACTGGAATGCGTTGCCATGCCCTCCTCACGGGGATCTTCCTGTCCCAGTGATCCAATCTGTGTCTCTTACATCTGCCTGCACTGGCAGGCAGGTTCTTTACCACAAGTGCCACCTGGGAAGCCCACCATCAGTCCCTACTTTGGCCTAGTAAGCTGATATGGGAAGATGTCCCACAGCCAATTCAGACCAGTAAAGCAAATCAGAATAACCTACTTGACGCAAGAGTCAACACAATGTTCTAAATGTTCTCAAATGTCATATACCTCTGTAATCATTTTCATGTTGTTGTTATTTATTTGCTAACTTTGTGTCTGACTCTTTGCAACCCCATGGACTGTAGTACACCAGGCCTCCCTATCCTTCACTATCTCCTGGAGTTTGGTCAGACTCATGCTCATTGAGTCAGTGAGGCAATCCAACCATCTCATTCTCCGTTGCCTCCTTCTCCTAATTTTCATGTTAGTTTTTAAAATTTTTTCACAAAGAAATTTTTCATTATTCATCAAATATTAGTAACACTGGATATGGGCAAGGGTATAAACAATTTAATGAGTTTTTATAGTATATTTTTAGTTTCCAATGCATTTTTCTCTAAGAAATAATTTTAGTTCCAAGATGCTAATGTTATTCTTTAATATGAGCACTGTTATTATTTAAACACTGTAACGATACATGTGCACAGAAATATCAAACTGCCCATCTCAGTGAACGCCATGATTTATTGTTCCTGAAGTTACATATTTAACTACATACTAATCGTAGAGCAGCTAAGGTTGGAGAAATCTGGTATAACTGTTGCCCATAATCATCCTAATCATGATCACCACCTCCAAAAATTAATACACTTCTTTGGCATCACACCATTATATAAGTCAATACCTTAGTAGATTTCCTAGAAAGCCTTGAGATAGAAGAAAGAAAACCAGTTTACAATAAAAAAAAAAAAAAAAGGCTGTAAGGACTCTAGTTTTGAATCCTGACTCAGACACTTGGTCACTCTATAATATCACATAAGTTTTTAAGCCATCGCAGATTTAGTTTCCTCATTTAAACCTAGGATTAGTTAATAACTATATCATTGTGTGTTGAGAAAAATAAATGTGTTAATTTATGGAACTCACCCAGGACATTGTAGGGATTCATACTGTAGGCTGTCATATTGCATAACTAGAACAAGGTATAAAGCTTGACACCTCATAGAAGGACCCAGCTCAGGCTATTAGAAAAGCAGTTCCTCCTCATATGTAATTTAGTAAGAAAATAACTTGGACATGAATAGTGAAGCATATTTTCACTCAAATGTTTTGTACACAAAGGTAGAAATATAATACAACTCACAAATGTGAGCCACATACATAAAATTTATTTCTCTAGTAGCCACATTAAAAAAAGTGAAAAGTACCTTGAAGAAACCGTAATTTTAAAAGATGTATATACCCCAATGTACATCACAGCACTATTTATAATGCAATAGCTAGGACATGCAAGCAACCTAGATGCCAATTAACAGATGAATGGATAAAGAACATGTGGTACATATATACAATGTGATATTACTTAGCCATAAAAAGGAACACATTTGAGGTGGATGAACCCAGAGCCTATTATACAGAATGAAGTAAGTCAGAAAGACAAAAACATTGTACATTAATGTATATACATGGATCTAGAAAGATAGTACTGATGAACCTATTTGCACGGCAGGAATAGAGACACAGACACAGTGAATAGACCTGTGGACACAGTGGGGGAAGGAGAGAGCGGGACAAATTGAGAGAGTAGCACTGAAACAGACACATTACCATATGCAAAATTAGATAGCCAGTGAAATTTCCTTTATGACACAGGGAGCTCAAACCCAGTGCTCTGTGACAACCTGGGTTGGCAGGGATGGGGTGGAAGGTGGGAAGGAGATTCACGAAGGAGGGACACGTGTATACCTATGGCTGATTCATGTTCATATATTGCAGAAATGAACATAACATTGAAAAGCAATTATCTTCCAATTAAAAAATAAATTTAAAAAATGAAAAGGTGACTCTTAAAAGCTTTTTTGGTTTTTAATTTGTATTTATTTATTGGTTCGTGTTTGGCTGCACTGGGTCTTTGCTGCTTTGCATAGGCTTTCCCCAGTTACAGCACTACTCTTCCTTGTGGTGTGCACGCCTCCTTGTTGTGGAGCACAGGCTCGAGGTGCACACACTTCAGTAGTTACTGCTTGTGGCCTCAGTAGTTGTGGCTCATAGTTTCTAGAAGACAGGATCAACTAAGCACAGGCTTAGTTGCTTCATGGCATTTGGAATCTTCCAGGACCAGGGATCAAACCTGTATCCCCTGCGTTGGCAGGCAGATTCTTACACACTGTGCCACCAGAGAAGTCTGGTGACATTTATTTTAATAATACATTTAGTCCAATGTATCTAAACAGTATCATTACAACCCATAATCAAGACAACTTAGGGGGTTGATACTTTACATCTTTTTCTTACTAAAGCCTTTATATTCATGGTATACTTTACACTTACTGCACATCTCTGTTCAGACTGCCATATTTCACAAACTCAGCAGCCACTTCTTCCTGATGGCCCCATGCTGGAAAATGCAGACTAATGAAACACTCGGATGAGAGACTTAACTGATCAATTCTCATCTCAACATTCCCATAGCCTGTGAGCACAGCCAGTACTGTTTGTTAATTCTTTTATATGTAATTCTCGAGGAAATCTATCTTCTCCACTGAGATGCCTTAAAAGAAACATTGACTATTGAATTGTGAAAAGCTTTCCAAGGTAAAATGTAATTACAAATGTTCTGAACCCATCTTTAATGTTTCTTCAAAAGGGTTGGAATAAATATTGATTCTTTCATCTAACAAGGTTGATTTTTCTCCTCTAAGAGTTTAAATAAAAGAAATGTCAAAACACTCTAATCTTTTTTTCCCTGGTGATGCCTTAATGTTAAAAATATTTCCCTAGAATATACACCATATGTCATCAGGAAAGAACACTTTTTTTCATAAGTGAATGAAACTTCATAATCAGCCATATGAGCCACAAGTCTTTCAAACTATTGAAAGAAATAGAACAACCATTATTCAATGAGGCCATGTCTGTCCATAAGAGCTAATGTCAGAGGAAAAATATAAACACATATTTTAAAAAACTTGATGGAATGAATATGTAGCTTCTTTTAAGCTTTGGAAGGGTCTGTACTACTGTCTAACATCAAACATGATGCCACAGATTAATTTTGTTCACAAATGTCTACCTTATGCTTTAGTACCTACTAAGTTGAAATCAAAGCTAAGTTAAACCAAGAAATTCTTAGTAAAAAGGTAGTTAAGTTTCCATCATGAAAAAAATAACATTCGAACTATTTTTAATACATAGTGCAATTTATTTTTTTTTATTATACTGAGGTATAATTGACAAAAGGGCTCCCCTGGTGACTCAGAGGTAAAGAATCCACTTGCTAAAGCAGGAGACAGATGTTCCATCCCTAGGTGGGGAAAATCCTCTGGAGAAAGAAGTGGCAACCCATTCCAGTATTCTTGCCTGGGAAACCCCACAGACAGAGGAACCTGGGGAGTTATAGTCCATGGGGTCAAAAAGAGTCAGACACGACTTAGCGACTAAACACCTTGACAAAAATTGTATATATTTATGGTGTGCAATGTAATGTTTTGATAAACACATGTATTATGAAATTACCACAATTGAGCTAGTTAACAAATCCTTGGCCTCATATAGTTGTCTTCTTTGTGTATGATGAAAAAATTTAAGACCTATTTTCAGTAAATTTCAAAATAATAAATTAACTATAGTTACCATGTTGTATATTAGAGTTCCAGAACATATTTATTTTGCATAACTGAAACATGGTACCCTTTGACCAATGCCTCTCCATATGTTTTCTCTTTATTTAAAGGTAATAAACATGCAATGGACAAGAACTTGGGCAAACTCAAGGAGATGGTGACAAACAGAAAGGCCTGGTCTGCTGTGGTCCATGAGGTCGTGAAGAGTCAGACATGACTGCTTAACTGAGCAACAAGAAGCATTAATAACCTCTAGGTTTTCTGAATCTGCTTATTTTAAAGATATGGGATACAAATTATACTAAAGAAAAGTATGAAAACTAACAAAGTTATGACTGAACAGCAATGAGTTAAGAAAGTTAAGAAATGTTATAGCATAAAGAAGTTTGTCTCAACTGAAAAACCTATATACACAATATATAGTTTATTGAAAATAGATACACCACATTTTCTCATGGATTTCCTCCTTATTGAATATTATAACTCTTTGTTCTGAGAAGAACATGCAAAACAAAAAGTCTCTCCTGAATGATGTGTTCTGTTTCACTGAGTAGAACCAATGTACTGAGAGTAGAGTGGTGTCCAGACTGGAGTGGCGTTTGAGAAAGAGAAGTGTCTCATGGGTGTCCAACATTCCCTTCCCCTCTCTTCCAGTAACCAATACACGGGCTCTTTGAGGGGACTGGAGTGTGCCCTCCTCCAGGGGATCTTCCTATCCCAGGGATCTAACCTGAGTCTCTCGTCCCTCCTGCAATGGCAGGCTTTTTTTTTTAACCGCTAGCACCATCTGGGAAGCCTTTTCTTTTAAGTGAGGAAGGGTTAACTAGGATGGATAGGGGCCATCTGTCAGGGGCAACAGAAGCCAGCCACAGACTGGGAAATAGGAAAAACCTGTGCATAAAACTGGGCTGTTTATCCAAATAACATCCAAGTTATAAACCCTTTTGAAAAAGACTTAATACCAAACAAATTGTCATCACATACTGGGACTGGTAAAATTCAATAACCTGTAGAAAAAAACTGTGCATTTTTTAAAAATAATGAAAATGCTTTTAAGGCATTGATAATTTATTAATCCAAATAATGCTATTTTCAGAAGCAGAAATCAGGTAAAATAAAAGCCTATGTTATTTTATACTTTTTAATTGTATCTGTAAATTCTTTTTGGGGTTTGTGACATCATACTAAATTCTAATGCATTATATTACTACTGGCCATAACTTTTGGTATAAAATGCAAGAATTCATGGTAATATAAGGCAATAAAATTCTACATTGAATAAATATACATCAAAATCCACATGAAATACCCATGTATTATTTATAAGAGTAATTTCATCTTGTGATTCTGATCAAATCATAAATAATGAGATGAGGCTGAAAATGAAATTTAGCTTTATTGAAATATGCGATTGCATATTTCTTCCCTTTTTCATATTTAAAAGGTTAAAACATGACATTTTGGGTCTACACTCAATACTAACTTCTTTTAAGTATAATAATGAGATTCTATATAACTGACCAACAGAGCTTTAAATATAGCTGCATGTGGCTGCAATTTTTAAAAGTGCAGAAATGCAATAAAAAGCCAGAAAAGGTATGCTATTTCTTCAAAACATATATATTGCTTATTATATATGAACATACAAATATACATTAAAATTTTATATAAACTTCGGTATATATATATACACACATATATATATGTATAGTATCTTATCTTTATATGTGCATATAGGTGTATACATAGTATGTGGGTATATTGTTGCTGTTCAGCCGCTTAGTCATGTCTGATTCTTTGTGACCCCAAGGACTGCAACATGCCAACCTTTCCTGTCCTAAGTTTGCTCAAACTTGTGTCCATTGAGTTGGTGATGCCATCCAACCATCTCATCCTCTGTAGCCCCCTTCTCCCCTTGCCCTCAATTTTTCCCAGCATCAGGGTCTTTTCCAGTGAGTTAGCTCTTCACATCAGCTGGCCAAAGTATTGGGGCTTAAGCTTTAGCATCAGTCCTTTCAATGAATATTCAGGGTTAATTTCCTTTAGGATTGACTGGTTTGATCTCCTTGTTGTCGAAGGGACTCTCAAGAGTCTTCTCTAGCACCACAGTTCAAAAGTGTCAATTCTTCGGTGCTCAGCCTTCTTTATGGTCCAAGTCTCACATCCACTTATGCTTATTTTACTTGTACACAGAGTACCTCATGAGAAATGCTGGGCTGGAAGAAGCACAAGCTGGAATCAAGACTGCTGGGAGAAATATCAATAACCTCAGATATGCAGATGACACCACCCTTATGGCAGAAAGTGAAGAGGAACTAAAAAGCCTCTTGATGAAAGTGAAAGAGGAGAGTGAAAAAGTTGGCTTAAAGCTCAACATTCAGAAAACTAAGATCATGGCATCTGGTCCTATTACTTCATGGCAAATAGATGGGGAAACAGTGGAAACAATGTCAGACTTTATTTTAGGGGGCTACAAAATCACTGCAGATGGTGACTGCAGCCATGAAATTAAAAGACGCTTACTCCTTGGAAGGAAAGTTATGACCAACCTAGACAGCATATTAAAAAGCAGAGACATTGCCAACAAAGTTCCGCCTAGTCAAGGCTATAGTTTTTCCAGTGGTCATGTATGAATGTGATAATCAGACTATAAAGAAAGCTGAGCAATGAAGAATTGATGTTTTTGAACTGTGGTGCTGGAGAAGACTCTTGAGAGCCCCTTGGACTGCAAGGAGGTCCAGCCAGTCCATCCTAAAGGAGATCAGTCCTCGGTGTTCATTGGAAGGACTGATGCTAAAGCTGAAATTCCAATACTTTGGCTGCCTCATGCGAAGAGTTGACTGATTGGAAAAGACCCTGATGCTGGGAGGGATTGGGGGCAGGAGGAGAAGGGGACGAAAGAGAATGAGATGGCTGGATTGCATCACCTACTCGATGGACATTAGTTTGAGTGAACTCCAGGAGTTGGTGATGGACAGGGAGGCCTGGTGAGCTGCGATTCATGGTGCGGAAAAGAGTTGGACACGACTGAGCAACTCAACTGAACTGAACTGAACTCACATCCACACACAACTACTGGAAAACCATAGCATTGGCTATATGGACCTTTACCAGCAAAGTGATGTATAAATTTGAAAACAAAGATTTTTCAAAACTGCTGACCACAAATGATGCCCCTAAGTAGTGTTTCCAGCAATATAATTGGAGTTATAAATGACTGATATGAATAATGTAATATCAAATGCCCTTGGGGATCTAAGGTATTATCTGGATTAGCTCCCTAAGTCAGGTGATCAATAGTACACTTCACTTAATAACAATCCTTTGGTGATCATCAGTATCCAGTGAGGTATCCTCATTTTGAAATATGAAAGGATTGTTTTTCAAAACTTATTTTCCATTTTAAAATTATGTTTTAATGCTCATAGTTATAGAAAAGCACATAATAGAAAACAAAATTACTCCAATAATAATTTGATGGATGATTTCCTGCTAGTGCTTTGTAATTCTTTGATTGTATTTCATTTCAGTATTTTTTCTGTAGCTATATGTGCATACCTGTGTATGTGCAATGCATGTGACCACATATGTGTGCTACAAAACTATGATTATGTTTTACATCCTGATTTTACACTAAACTTGTTACATTGTGGGTATTTTTATCAGAAAATGTTTATGTTCTTCAAAAGTATTATTTTAGCTAAACAGCTAATGTTAAATAATATTCCATGACAAAAGTTATTTAGCTTATTTATAGTTGTTTTTTTTTTCTAATATGTCAGTATTACAGACCCTAGTCAATATCTTGTATTTTCTTAACTTATCCTTTTACAAGCAGAATAATTACGGAATCAAAAGTTATGATTATTTAAGGGTACTTTCTGTATTTTGAAAGTTATTTCTTAGAAAGTTGATTCAAAATACACTCCCCACCAGCAGTGTATGAGTGTCTATTTTTATCTTATACAGTAGAAACTTTAAAAATATCTAGCCAATTTGATGGCTGAAGATGGTATCCTTCAGTTTTCATTAGAATGTCTGTGTTTAATAATCAAGTTGTTAATTTTATATGTTGCTATTTTTAAGTATTTTCTATAAACTTTATTTTCATAGTGTTTTTCAAATTGATTGATTCTTTAGTAAGAATATTAATCATCTCCTTTTAAAATATGTTCCCAGTGTATCAATAATTTAAAATGTTTTAAAACTATTTTCTATTGAAAATGTATATATAAGCAAATATGCACAGATACATATTATATAGTCAATATGTCAGTCTTTTGACTTGTGATTTTTTTCTTTTGATGATTAGAAATTTGTTGAGTTTACTGAACTATTCATAAGCCATTCTAATCTATGTCTTTAAATTTTTTGTTTCATAGTGGTTACTATTACCTTACTTGAATTGTTGCCTCTCTCTCTTTTTTCTTTTCGGTCAAATGGAGTAATGGGAAAGAAAGGAGGATCAAACAATTTTTTTCCCAAGATCATTTTCCAAGATTCTGTACTGACAAGACCTTTATTCATGTTTTTGTAATGTTTCTCTTTGACTGTGTTTGTGTATTTGTAAGGGTTCATGTAGAAGGTGTCAGTATAGCGTAACGGCTTTTATGCATTCTGAAATCACAGTGGATATTGTGGTTCTTACACTTACTAGTGTGTGGCCTTAAATTACCTAATCTGTCTGCTCAAATGGCCTACGTGTGGGTAACAATGTCAGCCTCACACAGACGCCATGAGAATGATATGGAGTCAACATATAAAGTGCCTAGAGAATACGAACTTCCCGCTGAATTAATGGAATCACTCAAACAATCGCAGTTTCTAGTCTCCTTGAGCCCGTTACATAGATTTGTCTATATGAAAAGGAGCTCCTTACAACCAACACTTGAAATTCAGCAATTCTGCTCTTGTGGCTTAGAATGTGGGGAGGCTCATGTAAGTCTACTGCCTTCCCACTTTCATCACCCACTGCCTAATTATTTATAGGAAGAATAATTGCAGACTTCTTAGCATACTGTTTAACAGCAACTGGTTCATTCCCTATTTCCAGACTTTTTCCATCCCTAAACATGGTTGTGCTCCAGTTTTCTATCTTCATTGTGTTGAGTGGATGGCTGCTTCTTGCCTTAAGGTGCCTCCTTAGGGCAGAATGAATTCTGCATAAACCACAGGAGCCCACATTTTAAGTTGAGCATCCTTTCAAAATATGGTGGAAATATCAGCAATGTGTATGTTAATATTTGCATCTGCTTTTTGATTCTGGGGCTAATATGAGAATGTTTTAACTGTATAAGTGAAAAAAGATAATATATCAGGTCAAATATGACCTCTCTAATGCACAGATACTAACCCTATTCATTAATGTTTCGTTACCAATGTGAAAAAGTAAACATATTGCAATAAACAAAGGTATTACATCAATACATTGCATACTTCAGACTTACACAATATGACATGCCATAATTTTCTCAATAAAAAATAAGTTTAAAAAATTCTCAGTCATTTATTTCTTTCCTGTATTTTGATGGGTAATTTTTTAAAGATATCAATGTAATATTCAGTTCAGTTCAGTCGCTCAGTCGTGTCCGACTCTTTGTGACCCCATGAATTACAGCACGCCAGGCCTCCCTGTCCATCACCAACTCCCGGAGTTCACCCAAACTCATGTCCATCGAGTCGGTGATGCCATCCAGCCATCTCATTCTCTGTCATCCCCGTCTCCTCCCACCCCCCAATCCCTCCTAGCATCAGACTCTTTTCCAGTGAGTTAACTTGTCGCATGAGGTGGCCAAAGTATTGGAGTTTCAGCTTTAGCATCAGTCCTTCCAAGGAACACCCAGGATTGATCTCCTTTAGAATGGACTGGTTGGATCTCCTTGCAGTCCAAGGGACTCTCAAGAATCTTCTCCAGCACCACAGTTCAAAAGCATCAATTCTTCGGTGACATACCATTTAAAACCATAATTCAAACATGCATTAGGTGCAGACAAATACTATTTGATTCCTCTTATACCAGGTAGCTAGAATAGTCAAATTCAAAGAGTCAGAAGGTATATTAGTAGATACCAGAAGCTGGGGGGTGGGTAGGGAGGAGGAATTGGGAGTTAGTGTTTAATGGCAGAACTTCAGTTTAGGAAAGTAGAAACTTTGGGAGATAGATGACGCTGAGAGTTGCACAACAATGTGAATGTATTTAGTGCCACTGAACTGTACAGTTAAATGTGGTTCAAACAGTGTGTTTTACATTATATTTTATATTATATTTTTCCACAATAAAAAACATTTAAGAAATGCATTGGCTCTTGACATTTATGTTACAATCAGATTTTTTTTAAAATTAGAGGCTCAATAGAGGACTGCATTCTTCTTATCTTTCTCCTTCACCTTCTTCTCTCTCTCTTTCTCCTCTTTCTTAATTGTTGTCTTCTTTTTGCTAAGTAACAACTATCAACAGCAACAACCATAAAATCCTAGTCAATAACCTTAATTGCTCTCATTTTGCTGGAGAACAATAAGTAATTTTTCTTGGTCAGGGGTAGGTGAGTCTGACATTTCCTTAAATGTCTTTAATGCCTACCCAGTGTCAAACACCCTTAGATGCCTTCTACAACCCTGTGGAAAAAGTGAGGCTCAGAAGGTTAAACAAAGTGTTCTAAGTCTTTCAACTGAGAAAGGTATTTCATCTCAGTGTAAATCAAGACCCCATCAACACCCAACTCAAAGACTAGAAAGCAGCACTATAATGTAAAGAGGAATCAAGAGATGTGAAAATGAAAAGGTCCTAAATAAGAGAGATGGAGCAGGACTCCATAAACAATGGCACTTAAGATGAATTTTTGGATGTGTATGAAGGTGAATAACTGGAAAAGGGAGGAAGGCCCTCTAGGGAGAGTGGAACATGGTCCACATCCCCCACTTCCCAGGAGAGCATGGAGAGCTTGTATTCTTGTCCCACAAGCATGGAGAGCTTGTGTTCTTGTGAGCAGGTGGCAGGTAAGCTGGTTTACAGATGTCCAAAGATGCAAACAGTAACTGGAGGTGGACCTGATGCCCGTAAAGCCTTGAACACTATGCTAAAAAGCTGCATTTTTTGGTTGCTGTTGGAAATGAAGGTGAAGGCAGGGGGTGGAGAGGCTGGGATGGGGATGATCTCTGGGTGGCATATTACTATTTCGAGAATAAAAGTTTCTGAGAGTGATCTGGCCCAGTTAGCATTTTAAGAAGCTAGTGCTAAATGCTTTACTTTGTTATTTACTTGTCTGTGATCTCAGAAATGCATGCTTGATTTACCTACAGGTGAATATCTTTAACACCATTTTCTTGAACCATCTAGAGTACAGAGTCACTAACTAAAAGATTAGTTAGGAGTGTTGGTAAATTCAGTGTCAACTAATAAGGTTGTTCAATATTTATAATTATTCGATAAGTTAATTACAGTTTTATATATACGTGACAGAGCTATGAACCATTTCCTCAGTGATATGCGACAATGGTCAGACTATGCTTGGTCTTATGTTGCCATCACAGACCATTAAGTGCCAGGTATCAGGGGAGCTGAATCTATTATCTTATAAGCACCTTTAGGATTTCCTCAGTATAAGAAACGGAGAAGGCAATGCAAAGCCACAACAGTACTCTTGCCTAGAAAATCCCATGAATGGAGGAGCCTGGTAGGCTGCAGTCTGTGGTTTCGCTAAGGGTCGGACACTACTGAGCGACTTCACCCACTCCAGTGTTCTTGCCTAGAGAATCCCGGGGACAGGGGAGCCTGGTGGGCTTCCGTCTATGGGGTCACACAGAGTCGGACACGACTGAAGTGACTTAGCAGCAGCAGCAGCAGCAGTATAAGAAAAGCGTCCAACCAATGGCTGATAGGCCCCAAATACCAGGGTCCTAAAAGAAGTTTTGAAAGCAGGGCATTTTCACAGCTTATAAATCGACCATGACAGAACTGTCAGTAACCACTTTTTAAATGCCTCCCTGGGATTTCAGGTTTTCATTTTGGAAGGTCTGTTTTCATTTTATATCCAGTTAAATTATGGTGATGCTTCAGCTTTTTCCTTTAATAATGTTGTAAATCTATTTCAAAGACGAATGCCTGGGCTTTGTGGCTCCTCCTCAGAGGTGTCACTCACTCTGGAGCGTGGCTCTGGTCCCTGTAAAGCCATTTTCCCAGGATGAGATTATATGTAAAGGGGAAATGATAGGGGCATCCATCAGAGCAATCATGCCACTGAGAACCCCCTTGAAACCTTGACCTTCTTTGGATATTTTGCCCATTATATGGATTGCAGTTGTTTGATAATTTCAATTCCTGCAGCCTAGAATAATGAGCAACAATGCCCAATGAGAGATTATGAGTACAGCCCCATATACATTTGAATAGAAATCCCCAGAAAAACAAACAAAGCAACCTTTCTCTATTAAATATGTTTATGTTCTTTGAAATTGAAAAAAGACTAGAGCATAGAAGAAAATATTGCCTTCTCATTCTGTTGCCCTATTTTTTGCAAAAATCTCTTTTATAGTTGATTTAATCTGTAATATTACAACAGCTGCATTACTTACTAAGGACATAAAGTGCAGCTAGTCACTACCACACAGACTTCTCTTTGTGAGAGGGAAGAGTAATGATCTGAAGATACAGATTACAGCAATAACATAAGTGAGCTATAATTTGAAGGCCTAATGCCACTGCTGTGAGCAGAAATGGGAGTTTTGCTAATACTAATACTTTCAATTAAATGGGCTGAAGATTGTCTGGCGTACTCTTAATAGTGCCCAATTTATTCACGAGACAGTTCTAGGTACCTGAATGCTAATCCCAAACCCCTATTTTCCCTCCTCTCTTGCACTTCTTTAAATGATTAAAATAAACATTGTTTCTGACTGATTGTCAGTCAAAGCTCCGTGCAGGATACAGTGTATACAGGGCCCAGAAATGACTTTAGACCATCAAGCATCAGCTCACTGGAAGGTGCTGAATAAATTAAACCAAAAATATAAACTCCCGGTTGATGTCTTTGAACTTCTCAGCAAACATTCTTCATACATATTTAATTGCTCCATTGAGACTGTTACTGTTTGGAGAGGTTCCAAGCATTATTTCCATTCCATTAATTAGTAAGCTTTCAGAGTGTCTACTTCTTAACCCAAAATGATTGAGTCTATAAATGCCTTCCCACTTACTGACCTGCACGCTAATTGAGTTTGTGCATAGATTAAAAGAAAAAGTGTGTTTTCAGAAATTGTTCAAAATATATGACTATTATTTAAATTCCTTGTAGCAGGAGAAAATGGCATGTTGAAATGGTGACACTAAACATCTTGACTGAATTGACTTTTTAAAACATGATGTGCAGCAAACAAAGTTACAGAGGCTGGAATAAAAGAAGCTGAAATAGATTTTTCAATGCAAAAGCACACTGTCTTCTTTAAAGGAGGAATAAACACTGAGAGACGCCGGCCCCGGCGGCGCAGACGCGACGCGAGAGACGCCGGCCCCGGCGGCGCAGACGCGACGCGAGAGACGCAAAGAGGTGCGGCCGTGAGGAGCTACCCCACGCCTGAGGCCAGGGCCGGCGGCGGAGAGGAGCTACCCTACGTCCATTAGGCGGTGGCTGTACAGGCGCAGGAGGGCCGAGAGGAGCTACTCCGCGTTCAAGGTCAGGAGGGGCGGCCTTGAGGAGATACCCCTCATCCAAGGTAAGGTACAGCGGCTGCACTTTGCTGGAGCGGCTGTGAAGAGATTTTCCACGACCAAGGTAAGAGAAACCCAAATAAGACGGTAGGTATTGCTAGGGGGCACCAGAGGGCAGACAAACTGAAATCATAATCACAGGAAACTAGCCGATCTGATCACATGGACCACAGCCGAATGTGGTCCACTGGAGAAGGGAATGGCAAACCACTTCAGTATACTTGCCTTGAGAACCCCATGAACAGTAACAAAGGGCAAAATGATAGGATACTGAATGAGGAATTCCCCAGGTCAGTAGGTGCCCAGTATGCTACTGGAGCTCAGTGGAGAAATAACTATAGAAGGAATAAAGGGATGGAGCAAAAGCAAAACCAATACCCAGCTGTGGATGTGACCAGTGATAGAAACAAGGTCCGGTGCTGTAAAGAGCAATATTGCATAGGAACCTGGAATGTTAGGTCCATGAATCAAGGCAAATTGGAAGTGGTCAAACAGGAGATGGCAAGAGTGAACGTCGACATTCTAGGAATCAGTGAATTAAAATGGACTGGAATGGGTGAATTTAACTCAAATGACCATTATATCTACTACTGTGGGCAGGAATCCCTTAGAAGAAATGGAGTAGCCATCATGGTCAACAAAAGAGTCCGAAATGCAGTACTTGGATGCAATCTTAAAAATGACAGGATGATTTCTGTTCGTTTCCAAGGCAAACCATTCAATATTACAGTAATCCAGGCCTATGCCCCAACCAGTAATGCTGAAGAAGCCGAAGTTAATCGGTTCTATGAAGACCTACAAGACCTTTTAGAACTAACACCCAAAAAAGATGTCCTTTTCATTATAGGGGACTGGAATGCAAAAGTAGGAAGTCAAGAAACACCTGGAGTAACTGGCAAATTTGGCCTTGGAGCACGGAATGAAGCAGGGCAAAGGCTAATAGAGTTTTGTCAAGAGAATGCACTGGTCATAGCAAACACCCTCTCTCAACAACACAAGAGAAGACTCTACACATGGACATCACCAGATGGTCAACACCGAAATCAGATTGATTATATTCTTTGCAACCAAAGATGGAGAAGCTGTATACAGTTAGCAAAAACAAGACCAGGAGCTGACTGTGGCTCAGATCATGAACTCCTTATTGCGAAGTTCAGACTTAAATTGAAGAAAGTAGGGAAAACCACTAGACCATTCAGATATGACCTCAATCAAATCACTTATGATTACACAGTGGAAGTGAGAAATAGATTTAAGGGACTAGATCTGATTGATAGAGTGCCTGATGAACTCTGGACAGAGGTTCGTCACATGGTACAGGAGACAGGGACCAAGACCATCCCCATGGAAAAGAAATGCAGAAGAGCGAAATGGCTGTCTGAGGAGGCCTTACAAATAGCTGTGAAAAGAAGAGAGGTGAAAAGCAAGGGAGAAAAAGAAAGATATAAGCATCTGAATGCAGAGTTCCAAAGAATAGCAAGGAGAGATAAGAAAGCCTTCCTCAGTGATCAATGCAAAGAAATAGAGGAAAACAACAGAATAGGAAAAACAAGAGACCTCTTCAAGAAAATTAGAGATTCCAAGGGAACATTTCATGCAAAGATGGGCTCGATAAAGGACAGAAATGGTATGGACCTAACAGAAGCAGAAGATATTAAGAAGAGGTGGCAGGAATACACAGAAGAACTGTACAAAAAAGATCTTCACGACCAAGATAGTCACGATAATGTGATCACTGACCTAGAGCCAGACATCTTGGAATGTGAAGTCAAGTGGGCCTTAGAAAGCATCACTACTAACAAAGCTAGTGGAGGTGATGGAATTCCAGTTGAGCTATTTCAAGTCTTGAAAGATGATGCTGTGAAAGTGCTGCACTCAATATGCCAGCAGATTTGGAAAACTCAGCAGTGGCCACAGGACTGGAAGAGGTCAGTCTTCATTCCAATCCCAAAGAAAGGCAATGCCAAAGAATGCTCAAACTACCGCACAATTGCACTCATCTCACTCGCTAGTAAAGTCATGCTCAAAATTCTCCAAGCCAGGCTTCAGCAGTATGTAAACCGTGAACTCCCAGATGTTCAAGCAGGTTTTAGAAAAGGCAGAGGCACCAGAGATCAAATTGCCAACATCCGCTGGATCATGGAGAAAGCAAGAGAGTTTCAGAAAAACATCTATTTCTGCTTCATTGACTATGCCAAAGCCTTTGACTGTGTGGATCACAATAAACTGTGGAACATTCTGAAAGAGATGGGAATCCCAGACCACCTGACCTGCCTCTTGAGAAACCTGTATGCAGGTCAGGAAGCAACAGTTAGAACTGGACATGGAACAACAGACTGGTTCCAAATAGGAAAAGGTGTACGTCAAGGCTGTATATTGTCACCTTGCTTATTTAACTTATATGCAGAGTACATCATGAGGAACGCTGGGCTGGAAGAAGCACAAGCTGGAATCAAGATTGCTGGGAGAAATATCAATAACCTCAGATATGCAGATGACACTACCCTTATGGCAGAAAGTGAAGAGGAACTCAAAAGCCTCTTGATGAAAGTGAAAGAGGAGAGTGAAAAGGTTGGCTTGAAGCTCAACATTCAGAAAACAAAGATCATGGCATCTGGTCCCATCACTTCATGGGAAATAGATGGAAACACAGTGGAAACAGTGTCAGACTTTGTTTTTTTGGGCTCCAAAATCACTGCAGATGCTGATTGCAGCCATGAAATTAAAAGACGCTTGCTCCTTGGAAGGAAAGTTATGACCAACCTTGATAGTATATTAAAAAGCAGAGACATTACTTTGCCAACCAAGGTCCGTCTAGTCAAGGCAATGATTTTTCCCGTGGTCATGTATGGATGTGAGAGCTGGACTGTGAAGAAAGCTGATCGCCGAAGAATCGATGCTTTTGAACTGTGGTGTTGGAGAAGACTCTTGAGAGTCCCTTATACTGCAAGGAGATCCAACCAGTCCATTCTAAAGGAGATCAATCCTGGATGTTCATTAGAGGGACTGATGCTAAAGCTGAAACTGCAATACTTTGGCCACCTCATGCGACGAGCTGACTCACTGGAAAAGACTCTGATGCTGGGAAAGGTTGGGGGCGGGAGGAGAAGGGGACGACCGAGAATGAGATGGCTGGATGGCATCACCGACTCTGTGGACATGAGTTTGAGTGTACTCTGGGAGTTGGTGATGGACAGGGAGGCCTGGCGTGCTGTGATTCATGGGGTCGCGGAGAGTCGGACACGACTGAGCGACTGAACTGAACTGAACTGAAACACTGTGGCTACATTAATATCTTATTCTGCTAGTTTCTAGCTCTCCTTCATGTGGCATATATTTATAGAAGGAAAACATAAATTTCTTATATTCAGAAACAGAAAGCTGAAAGGCAGAATATCTTATCAATATTATTTACTTCTACTCAAGGAAGAAAGCTAAATGTTTCTCAACATTCTTTGATAAACATACTTTAAAATGGTGAAGTTTACATTACCCCCCCGCCGAGCAAAGTAAAATTTATGCCTTCATATATATGTTGTTAAGATAAAATAGAACTAATGAATTTTAACTTTATGTGGTTCAACTTGAGAAACTGATCTTATAATTTTCATATTTATTCACCTCTTTGCTATCCTACAGACTATGATCAAATTAAAATTCTTAAACCTCTAGACTAATATAGAATGAGTGAAAGCACTTTCTGTTTTTACAAAACAGTCATTAACGACTGTTTTGACCTAGCACATATGGAGTTATAGAAATGCTATGTACTGGCGTGCTGTGATTCATGGGGTCACAAAGAGTCGGACACGACTGAGCGACTGAACTGAACTGAACTGAACCAAAAGTGCTCATTTTAGCCCTCTTATATCCAGAGCTCTCAGTAGTACTTTCTTAGTTTCCCCCTAATTTTTCCCTTAAATAATTGAATTTAAAGAATAAATTGTTTGAATTCATTCATATTTAGTATTTAATTTGATTTTTTATCTTTATTGATCTCTTTTATTTCTTTTTTTTTAATTTGATTATTAACCTGAGAATGTAATATGTAAACTCTTAGATAGTAATGACAAATAGAGGCCTCTCCAGGGTTTCTCAGTCATGGCCTTCTAATTAATTGATCCCAGCTTTAAATTTATACAAGAAAGTAACCTAGAGGCATTTCTGCATATTCTATGAAGACATTACTTCTAATATGACCTAAATCTGATAGTGCCAGTATTGAAAAGACAATGAACAAAAAGACACAAGATGAATTAAAAATCAAAGATCAACACAAGAATATTAAGGACTTTTAATTTCTACAATTATCTACTATTGATTGAAAAAGCTTGACTAGATGACTTCAGGGGAATGTTAAAGATATCACAAAAGGGATATCAAAAAAGGGATTTATGCGAAACAAAAAAAGCAAGGAAGGGAGAGAGTCACTGGCAAAAAGAGAACAGTTTCTTAATAAAGATGTCAATAGGATTTTTAAGTATCATAAGCTCACTCCAAAATAAAATACCTGTTTTAATTTTATCTAAAATAGAACAATCAAGAAAATTCGGAAAATGAAAAACAAATGTGGACCACTCCTATAGATACCAAAGTACAAAGTTCCACTAATCAATACAGTTTATTTTTTCAGAGTATAAATAAATGAAATATAGACTAAAACAATGGAAATCATCAATGAAACTAAAATCCAGTTCTTTGAAAAGATAAGCAAAATTGATAAACCTTTAGCCAGACTCATCAAGGAAAAACAGGAGAGGGCCCAAATCAATAAAGTGAGAAACGAAAAAAGAGAAGTTATAATGGACACCACAGAAATACATAGGACCATAAGAAACTACTATAAGCAACTATGTAAATAAAATGGACAATCTGGTCAATTTAGTACTCATAGAAGGATGAAAAATATGCATCACTAAAGAAAATTTAAGAGTTCAGAGAGTAGACTGTGAGTATTGAAGTATTTCAAATCTGTGATGGAAAAGAAGGCTTGGTCAATCTTGAAGGACTATAAGATTTTCAGTCTAAAAAATAATGGTAGATCTCTTACCTTATTGTCTAAAACAAGAGAAATTCCTGATTGATCAATGGCTTAAACACAAAGAACTGAAATCATAAAACTACCAGAAGAAGGAAAAAAACTTTTTTCATAATCTCAGAGCAGGAGAGAGTTTCTAATTGGTATACAAATCCTAGAAGCAATAAATAGAAGACTGATAAGTTAAACTACATAAAAATAAAATATTTTTGCAAGGCAAAATACCCGCCACAAAACCCATAAAAGCCCACCATTACCAACTAAAAAGGAAATTAGAGGAATAAAAATCAAAACTAAAAGGAATCACCATTTTTAATCTAATAAAGGCATGGACTAAAAATTCCAATAATATGCTGTGTTGGTAAAAATGTCTAATAAAATACAAATTATCAAATAATCTCATGCATTACCAGTGATAGTGCAATTTGGTACAACTTCCAAGAAAATAAATCATTATACCTATTAAAATTAAAAGTGTATACGCCATTTAGCCCAATAATTACATTTCTAGTGACATATACTGTTTCATACAAATATAAAATAATATATGTTAAGAAACTACTCACTGCAAACATTTGAAAACATATAAATCTATATGAATAGGGGAGTGGTTAAGTAAATTATGGTTCATCTATGCTATGTGGAAATATATAAAAATATATTATTGAACAAAAAGCATGTGATGAACAAATGTCTATAATACACTTTCATAACACTAGTATACAATACACAAAGCAATTAAATATATACATGTATATATGTATAAAATATAAATGTACTTACACACATCATTTCTAAAATGATACAAAATGCAGTTAGCAATAGATTCCAGGAAAACTGAGAGACTGGAAAATGAGACTGGAGAGGATGAAAAGGTCACAAGTTGCTACAGTCTGTTCCCTCCTTTTCCAAAGGGATAAACATGTGATTATTCCATATGTACTTGGCAGCCAAACCAAGAGTGGGCATGTAATTAGAGTTAGGCGGTTTGGATGTAAATATTATGCATATGTGCAATTTTGGGGAGGTGCCATTAAAAGATGAGAGAGAGATGCATGTGCTTACTTAGACCCTTCCCCCACCCACAGACTGTAATGTGAAGATTCAAATTGGATTTCCAGAATCTACCTTGGCTTAAAGAGCAGTGCAGCAAAATGTGAAAAGGTTGGAAATCTGCAAATCATGCATCATTCTACTGACCCTGGATTGCTCACTTCTGGAGGCTTTCAAGCCACTGTTGATCTTCAGTCAGTTCAGTTCACTTAAGTCGCTCAGTCGTGTCCAACTCTTTGCGACCCCACAGCACGCCAGGCCTCCCTGTCCATCACCAACTCCCGGAGTTCACTCAAACTCATGTCCATCGAGTCGGTGATGCCATCCAGCCATCTCATTCTCTGTCATCCCCGTCTCCTCCTGCCCCCAATTCCTCCCAGCATCAGGCTCTTTTCCAGTGAGTCAACTCTTCGCATGAGGTGGCCAAAGTATTGGAGTTTCAGCTTTAGAATCAGTCCTTCCAATGAACACCCAGGATTGATCTCCTTTAGAATGGACTGGTTTCTGTAAATCTGAGTTTACATGATCCTAACTAATATACAAGCTGGAATCAAGATTGCTGGGAGAAATATCAATAATCTCAGATACATAGATGACATCACCCTTATGGCAGAAAAAAAAGAGGAACTGAAGAGCCTCTTGATGAAAGTGAAAGATGAGAGTGAAAAAGCTGGCTTAAAACTCAGGAGGGGGAACTCATGTACACCCGGGACGGATTCATGTCAATGTATGGCAAAACCAACCAATATAATATTGTAAAATAATTCAGTTCAGTTCAGTTCAGTCGCTCAGTCGTGTCCGACTCTCCGCAACCCCATGAATCACAGAACGCCAGGCCTCCCTGTCCATCACCAACTCCCGGAGCTCACTCAAACTCATGTCCACAGAGTTGGTGATGCCATCCAGACATCTCATTCTCTGTTGTCCCCTTCTTCTCCCACCCCCAACCTTTCCCAGCATCAGAGTCTCTTCCAGTGAGTCAACTCGTCGCATGAGGTGGCCAAAGTATTGCAGTTTCAGCTTCAGAATCAGTCCCTCCAATGAACACCCAGGATCGATCTCCCTTAGAATGGACTGGTTGGATCTCCTTGTGGTACAAGGGACTCTCAAGAGTCTTCTCCAACACCACAGTTCAAAAGCATCGATTCTTCGGCGATCAGCTTTCTTCACAGTCCAACTCTCACATCCATACATGACCACGGGAAAAACCATATTAGCCTCCAATAAAAAAAAAACAAAACTCATCATTCAGAAAACTAAGATCATGGCATCCAGTCCCATCACTTCATGGCAAATAGATGGGGAAACAATGGAAACAGTGAGAGACTATTTTCTTGGGCTCCAAAATCACTACAGATGGTGACTGTAACCATGAAATTAAAAGACACTTGCTCCTTGGGAGAAAAGTTATGACCAACTTAGCACAAAAAACCAAAGACATAACTTTGCCCACAAAGCTCGGTCTAGTTAAAGCTATGGTTTCTCCAGTAGTCATGTATGGATGTGAGAGTTGGACCATAAAGAAAGCTGAGTGCCAGAGAATTGATGCTTTTGAACTGTGGTGTTAGAGAAGACTCTTGATAGTCCTTAGACTGCAAGAGATCCAACCAGTCAATCTTAAAGGAAATCAGTCCTGCGTATTCACTGCAAGGACTGATGTTGCAGCTGAAACTCTAATACTTGGGCCACCTGTAGTTCAGAACTGACTCATTGGAAAAGACCCTGATGCTCGGAAAGACTGAAGGCAGCTGGAGAAAGGGACAACAGAGGATGAGATTTTGGATGGCATCACCGACTCAATGGACATGAGTTTGAGCCAACTCAGGGAGTTGGTGATGGATAGGGAGGCCTGGCATGCTGCAGTCCATGGGGTCGCAAAAAGTTGGACACAACTGAGCGATTTAACTAAACTGAAAGAGATGGGAATACCAGACCACCTGATCTGCCTCTTGAGAAACCTGTAAGCAGGTCAGGAAACAACAGTAAGAACTGGACATGGAACAACAGACTGGTTCCAAATAGGAAAAGGAGTACGTCAAGGTTGTATATTGTCACCCTGCTTATTTAATTTACATGCAGAGTACATCATGAGGAATGCTGGGCTGGAAGAAGCACAGGCTGGAATCAAGATTGCTGGGAGAAATATCAATAACCTCAGACATGCAGAAGACACTACCCTTATGGCAGAAAGTGACAAGGAACTCAAAAGCCTCTTGATGAAAGTCAAAGAGGAGAGTGAAAAGGTTGACTTGAAGTTCAACATTCAGAAAACTAAGATCATGGCATCTGGTCCCATCACTTCATGGGAAATAGATGGGGAAACAGTGGAAACAGTGTCAGACTTTATTTTTTTGAGCTCCAAAATCACTGCGGATGCTGATTGCAGCCATGAAATTAAAAAACGCTTACTCCTTGGAAGGAAAGTTATGACCAACCTAGATAGCATATTAAAAAGCAGAGACATTATTTTGCCAACCAAGGTCTGCCTAGTCAAGGCTATGGTTTTTCCAGTGGTCATGTATGGATGTGAGAGTTGGACTATGAAGAAAGCTGATCACTGAAGAATTGATGTTTTTGAACTGTGGTTTTGGAGAAGACTCTTGAGAGTCCCTTGGACTGCAAGGAGATCCAACCAGTCCATTCTAAAGGAGATCAGTCCTGGGTGTTCATTGGAAGGACTGATGTTAAAGCTGAAACTCCAATACTTTGGCCACCTCATGGGACGAGTTGACTCATTGGAAAAGACCCTGATGCTGGGAGGGACTGGGGGCAGGAGGAGAAGGGGACGACAGAAGATGAGATGTCTGGATGGCATCACCGACTTGATAGAGGTGAGTTTGAGTGAACTCCGGGAGTTGGTGATGGACAAGGAAGCCTGGCGTACTGTGATTCATGGGGTTGCAAAGAGTCGGACACAACTGAGCGACTGAACTGAACTGAACTAACAATAAATAGACCAACCAAACAGAAAATCAACAAGGAAATGTACATTAAATGACATATAAGGTCAAGTGAACTTAATAGATATATATAGAATATCCAGTAATATACACACTCTTTTCAAGTGCATATGGAGCTTTCTAAAGTACAGATGAACAATTGGGGCAGAAAATAAGTTGCAATTAATTGAAGAACACTGAAATTACATCAAGCATTTTTTCCAACCACAAGGCTATGAAACTAGAAATCAGCTATAAGAAAAAACTGCAAAAAACACAAATGCATGAAGTCTGAACAATATGAAAATAAATAACCAATATGTCTCTGTAAAAATCAAAGAGGAAGTCAAAAGACACCTATAGACAAATAAAAATAGAAACATAATGTTCCAAAACTATGGAATGCAGCAAAAACAACTCTAAGTCCACCTCAGAAAATGAAAAAAAAATCTCAAATAAATAATCAACCATAGGAACTAGAAAAATAAGCACAAATAAAACTCAAAGACAGTAGAATAAAAAACTATAAATATCAGAGCAGAAATAAATGAAATAGAGACAAAGAGGTAATAGAGGAGATGGATAGGATTAAGAATTGGTTCATCAAAAAGATACACAAAACTGATAACTTTTAGACAGACTCTTCAAGGAAAAAAAAAAATAGAGGGCCCAGATAAATAAAAGCAGAAGGAAAGATGAGAAATTACAACTGATACCACACATATACAAAATATCATAAGCAATTACAATGAAAAACTAGCAGCTAACAAATTGGACAACATAGAAGAAATTAATGAATTCCTAGAGACATACAATTTTCCAAGACTGAATCTGGAAGAAATAGAAATTTTAACAGACCAACAATTTCATTAGTAATGTAATCAAATCAGTTATCAAGAAACTCCCAACAAACAAAAGCCCAGGAACAAAGGGTTTCACTGGTGAATTCAATCAAATATTCAAAATAATATTAATATTTATCCTTCCCAAACTATTCCAAAAAAATAAAGTAGAGGAAATTTATTCTCTGAGGTCATCACTACCCTGATACCAAAAACTAGAAAAAGACACTGCAAAATTAATAAAGTTATAGGTCAATGTCCCTGATGAACATAGATGTAAAAATCCTCCACAAAATATTAGCAAACTGAATTCAACAATACATTAAAAGGTTTATACTAAGAGCATTTCAGCTAAGATTAAGATCAAAACAAGGATGCACACTCTTGCCATTTTTATTCATCATAGTATTGAAAGTCCTAAGCACAGCAATCAAGCAAGGAAAAGAAATAAAAGCCATTTGAATTGGAAAAGAAGTAAAAGTGTCACTGTTTGTAGGTTACATGATGCTTACATGTAGAAAACCCTGTAGACTCTACCAAAAACCTATTAGTATTCACAAATTCAGTAAAGTTTCAAGATAAAAAATTAATACACAAATGTATGCAGTATTTTAAACACAAGTAATGACCAGAAAGAAAAATTAAGAAAACAATCTTATTTTTAATTGCATCAAAAGAATAAAATACATAGAAATAAATTTAATCAAAGAAGTGAAAGACCTACACTATGAAAACTGTAAGACATTGTTGAAAGCAATTGAAGAAGGTACAAATGAAAAGAGCTCTTGTATTAGAAGAATTAGCATTGTTAAAATGTCCATACTACCAACAGCAATCTGCAGATACAATGCAATCCCTATCAAAATCCCAATGAAACTTTTTACAGAAATAAAACAAAAGATCCTAAAATTTGTACAGAACTACAATAGACCTGGAATAGCAAAGAAACACTGAGAGAAAAGAACGAAGCTGGAAGTATCATTCTTCCTGCCTTCAAATTACTTTACCTCCAGCTATGAATGCTCAGTCGCTCAGTCGTGTCTGACTCTTTGCAACCCCAAAGAGCCCACAGAGCTCCTCTGTCTATGGCATTCTCCAGGCAAGAATACCAGAGTGGACTGCCATTTCCTTCTCCAGGGGATATTCCCCTCCCAGCGATCAAACCTGTGTCTCCTGTGTCTTCTGCATGGCAGGCAGATTCTTTAGCCACTGGGGAAGCCTACTATAACCACCTCAAGATATAGTAATCAAAATAGTATGGTGTGAGAAAAACGGCCAGATGGACCAATGGAACAGAATTGAGAGCCCAGGAATAAACTGACCCATATATGGCCAATTAATTTACAACCAAATAGAGGAAAGAACATACTCAGAAAGGACAGTCTCTTCTAAAAGTGGCATTGCGAAAACTAAACTACCACATTCAAAGGAATGGAACTAGCCTACTCTCTCACACTACTAACAAACATAAACTTAGAATGGATTAAAGATTGAATGGAAGACCTGAAGCCATAAAACTCCTGGAAGAAAACATAGATGGTATCCTATTTGACATTGGTCTTAGCAATATGTTTTTGGATCTGTATCCTCAGGCAAGGGAAGCAAAGCAAAAGTACACCGATGAAACTACACCAGACTAAAAAGCCTTTGCACAGTGAAGAAAACTATCAAAACAAAAAGGTAACCTACTGAATGGGAGGAGATATTTGCCAATGATCTATCCGATAAAGAGTTAGTGTTTAAATTATATAAGGAAATTATACAACTCAACTTAAAAAAAAAACAACTGGTTTACAAATGGGCATGGGTCATGAATTGACATGTTTTCAAAGAAAACATACAAATAGGTGATAGACACATGAAAAAATGTTCAACATCATCATTCTCAGGAAAATGCAAATTCAAACCACAATGAGATATCATCTCATAATCTGTCAGAATGACTATCATCAGTCCACGTTCGATGCATGATACAGGATGCTTGGGGCTGGTATACTGGGATGAACCAGAGGGATGGGATGGGGAGGGAGGTGGTAGGGGTGTTCAAGATGGGGAACACATGCACACCCAGGGCAGATTCATGTCAGTGTATGGCAAAACCAATACAATAATATAATTAGCCTCCAATTAAAATAAATAAATCGGAGCACTGTTTATAATAGCCAGGACATGGAAGCAACCTAGATGTCCATCTGCAGATGAATGGATAAGAAAGCTGTGGTACATATACACAATGGAGTATTACTCAGCCATTAAAAAGAATACATTTGAATCAGTTCTAATGAGGTGGATGAAACTGGAGCCTATTATACAGAGTGAAGTAATCCAGAAAGAAAAACACCAATACAGTATACTAACGCATATATATTGAATTTAGAAAGATGATAAGATAACCCTGTATACAAGACTGCAAAAGAGACACAGATGAAAAGAACAGTCTTTTGGACCCTATGGGAGAGAGTGAGGGTGGGATGATTTGGGAAAATGGCATTGAAACATGTATATTATCATATGTGAAATGAATCGCCAGTCCAGGTTCAATGCATGATACAGGAATCCGCTCTGGGCTGGTGCACTGGGATGAACCAGAGGGATGGGATAGGGAGGTAGGTGGGAGAGGGGTTCAAGATGGGGAACACATGTACACCCGGGGCAGATTCATGTCAATGTATGGCAAAACCAATACAATAATGTAAAGTAATTAGCCTCCAATTAAATTAATTAAATAATAATAATAATAAAATAAAAAGAAAAAAGACAACAAATAACAAATACTGGTGAGGATATGGAGAAAACAGAAAACTTGTACACTGTTGGTGGGAATGTAAATTGGTGCAGTCATTGTGGAAAACATTATAGAGATGCCTCATAAATGAAAAATAAAAATACCATCAGATCAGATCAGATCAGTCGCTCAGTCGTGTCCGACTCTCCGCGACCCCATGAATCACAGCACACCAGGCCTCCCTGTCCATCACCAACTCTCTATGCTCACTGCAGCATTATTTACAGTAGCCCAAATACAGAAGCAACCTAAATGCCCTTCCATAGATGAATGATTAAAGAATATGTGTTACACACACACATACACACACATATATATATGAATATTACCCAATCATAAAAAATAATGAAATTTTGTTATTTGCGACAACATGGATGGCGCTAGAGGGTACTGTGTTTAGTGAAATTAGTCACATAGAGAAAGACAAACATTGTATGATCTCAGTCCTACGTGGAATCTAAAAACAAACCAAACCAAAACCAAAACAAAACGGAAACAGATGAACTGACGGTTACAAGAGAGGAATGTGAAAAAGGTGAAGAGGGTTAAGAGATACTGCTGCTGCTGCTGCTGCTGCTGCTAAGTCACTTCAGTCGTGTCCGACTCTGTGCGACCCCATAGATGGAAGCCCACCAGGCTCCCCCGTCCCTGGGATTCTCCAGGCAAGAACACCAGAGTGGGTTGCCATTTCCTTCTCCAATGTGTGAAAGTGAAGTCAGGAGTATATAATATACAGAATAAGAAATATAGTAAATGTATTATGACAACTTGGTATGGTGACAGATAGTTACTAGACTTATCATGGTGACACTCTCATAAGGTATTTGATTGTCAAATCACTATGTTGTACTTCTGAAACATAATACTGTATATCAACTATACTGTAGTAAAAACAGAGGATCAACCAAGACAAGGATAGTTCTTTGAAAAGATACTACTATTCAGAAACTGTAAAGAATGATAAAGGAAAAAGTAGAATCACATAAGTAAAATCAGGAATGAAAAAGCCATGGCTACAAATCTTGCAGAATATTAAGAACAAGTTTATGACAAAATTTGAAAACATAGACCAAACTGGATAAATGCTGAGATAGGCATAATTTATCATAACAAACTTAAGACAAAACTTAAAATGTGACTACAAAACAACTTGTAACAATAAAAGAAAATTAATATTTACAAAGAAAATATTGGAGAAGGAAATGGCAACCCACTCCAGTATTTTTCCTGGAGAATTCCATGGGCAGAGGAACCTGGCAGGCTACAGTCTATGGGGTCGCAAAGAGTCAGACATGATTGAGCGACTAACACAAAGAAAACATTCTCACAGGAAAGTCTCTAGACTCAAATGCCTTCAGTGAGTTCTGTCAAATATTCAAGAAGTAAAATAATTAATTTTATAAAAATTAATTATTATTTAACTAAAATGAAATCATTTAAAAAGAGCAAAATTCTAGTTTTATATAAATGCTTTCTGAGAATAGAAAGAGAGCATGTAATCCCCAACTTATTGTACAATGTTAGCATAACCAGAATATATACACAAGGGCACTGTAAGAAAATAAAAAACAGAGATCTATAATATGTGTAAACCTAGATGCAGAAATCCTAAAGAAGTATTAACAATTGAATTCAGTGATGTATCATCTCACACCTATCAGAGTGGCCATCATAAAAAAAAGAGAAATAATAAATGTTGGCAAGAATATGGAGAAAAGGGAACTCTTGTACACTGTTGATGGGGATATAAATTCATGAAACTACTACAGTTAACAGTATGAAAGTTCGAAAAACTAAAAATAGAACTACCATATGATCCAGCAATCCCACTCCTGGGTATATGTCCAAAATAACAAAAACATTATTTTGAAAAGATCCATGCACCTCAATCAATGCTCATAGCAACAGTGCTTACAGTTGCCAAGATGTGGAACCAACCTAAGTATCCATCAACAGGAGAATGGATAAAGAACGTGTGGCAAAGCTGTACAAGCAAATACTATTCAGCCACTAGAAAGAATGAAATTTTGCAGCAACATGGATGAATTTGGAGGGCATTATCTAAGTGAAATAAGTCAGACAGAGAACAACAAATACTGTATGATATCACTTATACGTGGAATCTAAATAAATACAACAAACTAATGAATATTGTTTTAAAAGAAGCAGACTCAGATACAAATAACAAATTAGTAGTTATCAACGGGGAGAGAGAAGAGTGAAGGATAACACAGGGGTAAAGGATTAAGAACTAAAAACTATTAGATATAAAAAAGCTACAAGGATATATTGTAACATATATGTATATATATAATGTTATAAGTTGTATATATACAAGATTATGTAGATTGATTTAATATTAGAAAATTAATCAATGTACAAGAATGTTCATAAAAGCACTGTGAATAATGTAAAATAACTTGGAAGCACCCTCAAATGTTCTTCCAAGTGAGAATAATCAAATTATGCTATATTCACACAATATATTTCATTCAATAGTCCTAAAAGCTAATTATATATACGTGCAATATATGGGTAAACTTAAGCAGTAAAATATTATGTGAAAAAGTAAGTGCCCCCATGATATCTTTTTCATACAAATAAAAAAAGATATAAAATATTTTAAAAAGAAAATAAAAGATTTCACAATTGTTTTTTGCTTGGGTGGGCAAGGGAGGATATGGAAGCAGGTCTTGTAAGTAAATGTCAGTTATTGTGAGTGATACAGTGTTGCTTTTCATGGCAGTGCTACACAAACTTAAAAACAGTCAATTAAAATAATTATGTGAATACCTAAGATGAGCACAAAAGAGCCAGAGGTGTTAGGGTCCTGACTCAAGAATTATGATTAATCTAATTCTGTGTACTTGAGGTTCCAAAAGATCTTTTAAGGAAAAGAATATAAGAAAATCAATCAATGTAATGGATCACGATAACTGAAAAATATATAAACAAATGATTATCTTCAGAAGTGCAGAAAATCATTTTATGAAATTCAACATCCATACATAATATAGTTCTAAGTAAACTAAGAATGGAAAGAAAATTTATTAATCTAATAAAGGCAAAGTGCAAATAAGCCTACTGCAATTATCATACTTAATAAAGATGTTATTGAAATCAAGAACAACTCAGCTCTTCTCACTTCTACTCAAGTGTTGTATTGGTGGCTTTAGTCATCAAAGTAAGGCACAAAAAAGATATAAAAGGTGTAAGGAGTGAAAAAAGTAAAAATAAAAACTATCGTTATTCATGAAAATCCAGATAAATTCCATATAAATCATTAAAATTTACCAAGAGAATTTATTAAGCTTGATGGATACAAAGTGGACACAAAATCAATATATAAAATCTAGTTTTATTCCATGTACCAGGAAAAAATATCAAATGGAACTATCAAAAAGACTATAATTTACAGCAGTATCCAAAAATACGAAGTGCCTTGTAACATATCAAAATTGTTAATATTTTAAAAAGACCCAAGTAAAAGAAAATATATCCATGTTCAAGAAATGGAATTAAAAATGGTTACAATATTAATTCATCACAGATTGATCTATTGTTTCAGTGAAAAGTTAAAGTCGCTCAGTCATTTGACTCTTTGAGACCCCATGGACTGTAGCCTGCCAGACTCCTTTGTCCATGGAATTATCCAGGCAAGAATACTGATGTGGGTAGCCGTTCCCTTCTCCAGGGAACCCAAGGACTGAACCGAAGTCTCCTGCATTGCAGGCAGATTCTTCACCATCTAAGCCACAAATCTCAGTTTTGGTAGGGAGCAGAGAACTGACACATGAATGTAACTAGAGGCACTCACCAAGGCATGTTTAAGTCTTACAAACATAATTATGAGTGAAAGAAGGAAAATATAGAGCATGATTATATAAATCTTAAAAAGGGAAAGAACTAAATCATACTGTTTAGAAATTCATGTGTGATTGGTAAACTATTTTTTTTTTAAACAAGGAAATAAATTCAAATAGTGGTTAACTTAGTTGTGCAGGGAAGAAGATAAGGAGGCTTTAACATGAAACAATCATTGGCAGTCCTCTGGGATGTTGATATTATTTTTTTTTCTTGACTTATTAGAGGATACAGAGGTGTTTACTTTATAATTACTCATTATATAATATATTATGTTTAAGTCTTTTTCTCTGTGTGTGTTTTATTTCATAATTTTAAAGAAAAAAAGGTTTTAAGTGCTCCAGGCAAAGGGGATAAAATGTATAAAGATACAAAGGCAAGTGATAGTATCAAGTTATGTGGAAATCAAAGACATTCCTTATGGCTAGAGGGAAGAGTGTCAAGGGAGTTGCAGGTGGGAAGTGACAAGGCATGAAGCTAGAGTCAAACATAAGTTTCATAAAATTGACTTTGAAATCCTGGTATAGTCTGAAGTCAAGAAACGTCCAGCTCCATTTTTATTAACACTGCTTTGGCTACTTGGGGTCTTTTGTGTTTCCGTACAAATTGTGAAATTTTTTGTCTTAGTTCTGTGAAAAATGCCATTGGTGATTTGATAAGGATTGCATGGAATCTATAGATTGCCATGGTAGTATATTCATATTTAAAATATTAATTATTCCAATACAAAAATATAGTGTATCTTTCCACCTGTTTGTGTCATCTCCAGTTTCTTCTTATAGTTTTCAGTGTGAAGGTCTTTTGTCTCCTTAGGTAGGTTTATTCCAAGGTATTTTATTCTTTTGGATGCTATTGGGTACCCATGTAAATGGGATTGTTTCCTTGATTTCTCTGATATTTTGCTATCAGTATATCAAAATGCAACAGATTTCTATATATTGACTTTGTATTCTGCAAATTTACTGAATTCATTTATTAGTTCAAATAGTTTTTTGGTGGTGTCTTTAGGATTTTCTATGAATAGTATCATGTCATCTGCAAACAGTGACAGTTTTACTTTTCTTTATAGATTTGTATTCCTTCTATTTCTTTTTCTTCTCTGCCATTCCAAAACTATGCTGAATAAATGTGGTGAAAATGGACATCCTTGCCTTGTTCCTTATCTTACAGGGAATGTGCTTTCAGCTTTTCACTGTTGAGAATGATGTTTGTTAACTGTGGTTTGTCATATATGGCCTTTATCATGTTAAGTTCCCTTTATTTCCACTTTATGGAGAGCTTTTTATTATAAATGGGTGTTGAATTTTGTCAAAAGCTTTTTCTGCATCATTGAGATGATCATATGGTTTCTATCCTTCAGTTTGTTACTATGGTATATCACATTGATTTGTGGACACTAAAGAATTCTTACATCCTTGGGATAAATTCCTCTTGATCATGGTGGATAATCCTTTCAGTATATTATTGGATTCAGTTTGAAATCCTATTAAAATTTTTGGAAGTTATTATAAGTGCTATCTTAAGTGGAAGCCATTGAAAGGCTGTAAACAAAATAGACATTTTATTCTGGCTTATGAGTGAGGAATGGATTAAGAATGAGCAAGGATATTGGCAGGAAGGCAAATTAGGTGGCAACTTCCCTGGTGGCTCAGAGGTTAAAGCGTCTGCCTCCAGTGCAGGAGACTGGGGTTGGATCCCTGGGTCGGGAAGATCCCCTGGAGAAGGAAATGGTAACCCACTCCAGTATTCCTGCCTTGAGAATCCCATGGATGGAGAAGCCTGGTAGGCTACATTCCACAGGGTTGCAAAGAGTCAGACACTGCGTGACTTCACTTTCATTTTCATGGTATTTCAGAAGAAAAAGGGTAACAATCTGAACTAGGGAAATGGCAGAAAGCATAGCAAATACGGGGCAGATTCCACAGCTACAAAAAGGAAGAATTTTTAGGACTTGATGAATTATTGGATATAGTGGTGATGAATAGAAAATAAAAGTAAATTGATGATAGTGCCATTCTGATTCAGAAAGAAAGAGAATGAGAGAGACAGAGAGACAGAAGGTGGGCTGGAAGAGAGGAGAAAGAGCAGAATAGAACAGAAAGTTCCCTTTGACACTGGGATACTCAAAATGAGAGATTCAGTAAGCAACAGCGTTAATCACCCATTTGGTACATATTTATTGGATGTCTGCTGTTCCAGGCACCGAGAATATAAAAGTGAAACAATAGAGGCTCTGCTCTTACAAAACTTTCATAAACCTGAATCTCAGGTAAAACCCAAGTGGAGAGAGAGAAACTGGAGCCATCATTTGCTTTATACTTTGCATTTTGGGAATATGAGGATTAATAGTGAATGAAAGTAAATATTTCTAGAAAACCATACCATGTGATTCAGTAATCTGGACAAACAGCAAATTGAAAGACTAATTATAATAGGACAAGATGGCATAATTAATTTGAAACCAATTTAGCCTGATCGTTATTCAAAAGCAGGGAAATGAGTGTCAGCTCCTCTACTTACTCACTATATGATATCAAACAATTCATGGACCGGACCACTCTTGTTTACTCATGTACCAGTGTTGAAAGTGTTATTTTTTCAGTCGAGTTTGACTCTGTGCAACCCCATGGACTGCAGCCTGCCAGGCTCCTCTGTCCACGGCATTCTCCAGGCAAGAGCACTGGAGTGGGTTGCCATTTCCTACTCCAAGGTATCTTCCTGACTCAGGGATTGAACCCAGGTGTCCCGCATTGCAGGCAGATTCTTTACCACATGAGCCACCAGGAATGCCCTCGTTTATGAAACTGGGATAATACTACTACTTCACAGAGTTGATGTGTTGATTCAGTTAGGTAGCATAAAAACGCCTTGCTCGGGTCAGAAGAGTGGCTTGCTTGGGTCAGAAGAGTGGCTTGACACCGAATCTAAATCTGGAATGACAATTATAGGATGCTTTTAGATGATGTATGGAAAAGCATATCACTGGCACATGCATGCAACTGCAGAGTTAAGAGCTCACAAAATTGAACAAAGGAGGATTTTTAAAATGTAAAATTAGTCTGGTTTATGTTAATCTTCAGAAGTAAACATTTCCACTAATTTATGAAATTATTGTGTAGAATGTGGCTCCATATTAAAAGCATTGAAATAAAGAGCAACAATTCCCCAAATGCTCACACACATAATTACAACAAACTTTTTTCAATATAGTGAACATTTGTTAGGTGTTGAAACACTAATTGTAGTTCCCAAAGGAAATCTTATAAACAGTGCAGTTGCTGGAAATAGAAGCATATCTATGGTCTCTACCAGCTTTACAAGGCAGGAGGCAGAAGTGTGGGAAAAGCTCCCAGGGACTAGAAGGAGTCAAAAGATGGTGTCTAAAAAGTGAAAAATGGGGGATGGAGTAATCAGGAAGTGAGCCAGTCTAGAATCCCTGTGCAATGTGCATGAACTGTGTGATATGCCCTTCCTCTAGCACGGTACATTCATTTGAGCTCAGTAAATACATGTCCCTCTCTCACAACTATGTACTAGGAACTATGGACCTTGCCTCAATCTATGAGAAGTCAGAGTGGTGTGGCTCCACTCACTCATAAATACAGAGTTTGGGTTTTTTTCCTTTATTTGGTATTGATTTGTTTAAGGTAGAATGGTCTATATTAGCTAGGATGTCTCATTAATATCTCCAACATGATGTTCATTTGGCATCTCAACTTGATGTTTAATACTGTATGGCTCACTTCCAAAAACTCTGGAAGTAACATTTCTTTTTCTTTCTCTGATCCTCAGCTTATTTGACATAATGACTGGGAAGTTTAGCAGACACCTATCCAAAGAGAAATCTTGAATCTCCTCCCCAAATTGCTTCTCGGCCAATTTCCCATCTCTAAATGGCTTCACTATCTGCCCTGTTGCTCAAGGACACAAGTTACGAGTCATCTTTGGATCATCTCTCTCTGTGCCTCCTCATGTCTATTTTTCCTCCAAGACATATTCTGAATCTATGAACACCTCTCTGTCTCTACCACCACCTTTTTTGGTGCAAGTCAATATCATGTCTTGCCCAGGTCACTGTTTTTCATATTACCTTCCTACAATTCATTGTCTACAGAATAACTGCTGCTGCTGCTGCTGCTAAGTCGCTTCAGTTGTGTCCGACTCTGTGCGACCCCATAGACGGCAGCCCACCAGGCTCCACCGGCCCTGGGATTCTCCAGGCAAGAACACTGGAGTGGGTTGCCGTTTCCTTCTCCAATGCATGAAAGTGAAAAGTGAAGGTGAAGTCACTCAGTTGTATCTGACTCTTCGCGACCCCATGGACTGCAGCCTACCAGGTGCCTCCGTCCAGGGGATTAGAATGACTATTTTTAAATATTGACTGAAATTTCACAGTGGCATTCTGCTCTACTCTTTAGAGTAACTCTCAGACTCCAAGCCACATCTTTTCCACTACTGCCTCTTGGAGTTACCTAATTTTGAAGGACTCTCCACAACTTTTTCACTCCCTGTAAGCCTCACTGGGTTTTTTCTATTTTTAGAACAGGGCATGCTTGTTCCTAATGCAGGGCTTTTGCATGACCCATTTCCTCTGCATGGAATACTTTCTCCTGATCTTCATATGGCTGGTTCCTTCTTGTCATTAAGTTCTCTAATTAAGGATCCATGCGAATTTCCCTAACGATACAGTGTTTACCCTGTTTTGTCTTCTTTATGGCAAAAACCATTATGGGTTTTTTAGTTATTTGCTTGCTTATTCTGTTTTACCTGTGTAACTTCACCAGAATGTAAACTGCAGGTTTACCAGGTACCTTATATGATTTTTCTCATATCTGTTCAGTTTCTAAAACAGTTACTGATATACAACAGGTAATAAATAACCCCCCCGTATCTGATATGGCTGCAAATCCTTACAGTTTTCCTTCCAAAATATATCTCGAATCAAGCTATATCTTTTCATCTCAGCTGCTTCCTGAGAAACCACCACTGTCTCTCTCAAGGATGCCTGTAATGTCCTTTTAATTGGTCTCTTTCTTTCCTTTAGCAGCTAGGGCAATCTTTACAAATGTAAATGAAAACATATTGCACATCTATTTAAAAGTGTCTAGTGACTTTCCATATCCCTTGGAACAAAATCTTAACACCTAAACTGATCCAGGCTCTGACTGTCCACTAGGACTCCCATATCACTACCTTGTCCATCCCAATGTCTGTTTTTTGTCTCCCCTTAACCTGACTAGTCAATAAAACTTTCTGAATGTCAGGTTCTTCAGCTGTAAAATCAGTGTTTCTGAAAAGGCATAAGAAGCTTCACAAAGTTTCACAAATATTTACTGGACACCTGCTATATGTCAGAACCTTGCTGGGTCCTGGGAACGGAAATGTGAACAGGCTCAGTCGCTGCTTTGGAGATCAACATGTAAGTAAACAGACCACATGATGGTACAATGAAAGCTGTAACAGAGGGAAAGCTGGTGACATGAGATCAAACAGAGCCCTGGAAGGGTTTGCTGAAGAGGAGACAATCCTTGAAAGGTCCTTTACAGGTTGTAAAGTACACTAGAGACACAAAGTATGTAAGTTAGCTGCTGCTGCTGCTGCGTCACTTCAGTCGTGTCCAACTCTGTGTGACCACATAGACAGCAGCCTACCAGGCTCCGCCGGCCCTGGGATTCTCCAGGCAAGAACACTGGAGTGGGTTGCCATTTCCTTCTCCAATGCATGAAAGTGAAAAGTGAAAGTGAAGTAGCTCAGTCGTGTCCAACTCTTCACGACCACATGGACTGCAGCCTACCAGGCTCCTCCATCCATGGGATTTTCCAGGCAAGAGTACTGGAGCAGGGTGCCATTGCCTTCTCCCAATGGACATGAGTTTGGGTAAACTCCGGGAGTTGGTGATGGACAGGGAGGCCTGGCGTGCTGCAGACCATGGGTTCGCAAGGAGTTGGACACAACTGAGCGACTGAACTGAACTGAACTGACCACATGATTAACCAGAAAAAGCTGTCTTAGTAAACTCAACTTCTAGCTAACTTGCAAAGCCATTTTGTTCCAACTTGCAAATATTTCAAAAATCTAATAATTCATTTCTTTCTTTTGTAGGTATAATAGACTAACCATGATTGAATCTTTGCTTCCATGGCTGCAAATAATAAAGTGCCCCAGGGTCATGTTTCTGCAAATCAACCATGGCTGTTACTCTGTAATGCAAATACTGAACATGTGGGAGATTAGACATGATATGGAATGAGTCGGCAGCATCCAGATCTTAGAAACTGCATTTTCAAAAATCTACGACATTAGATTATTTTTGTATTATTTAACTCTTTATTATTATTTTTTAATAAAATTCATTGTTTGGGGGTTGGTATCAGTTGGGCTAATTTTTTATTATATTTATATTATGCATGTGCTAAGGCAATGGCAAGCCACTCCAGTACTGTTGGCTAGAAAATCCCATGGACAGCGGAGCCTGGTAGGCTTCAGTCCATGCGGTCGCTATGAGTCAGACATGAATGAGCAACTTCACTTTTCAATTTTCACCTTCACACATTGGAGGAGGAAATAGCAACCCACTCCAGTGTTCTTGCCTGGGGAATCCCAGGGCCAGGGAGCCTGGTGGGCTGCCGTCTATGGGGTCGCGCCGAGTCGGACACGACTGAAGTGACTTAGCAGCAGCAGCAGCAGGGCTGCCATACCAAAGTACCATGACCAGCTGTCATGAAAACCAGAAATATATTTTCTCTCAAGTCGGGAGCCCTGAAGCTCAAGATCAAGTTGTTGAATGGCTTCTTCTGAGGCCTCTCTCCTTTATCTTTTCCCTGCGTCTTCACATGATACACATAGGGTATATCTGTGACTTATAGTTTCCTCTTCTAATAGGGACATAAGTTATATTGGAATATGGTCCATCCTAATGACTTAATTTGAACTTGATAACTATTTAAATTTAAATACTATTAATTACTTGCAGTCAGATTTTGAGGTATTGGGGGTTTAGTTCAGTTCAGTTCAGTTCAGTCGCTCAGTCGTGTCCGACTCTCCGCGACCCCATGAATCACAGAACGCCAGGCCTCCCTGTCCATCACCAACTCCTGGAGTTCACTCAGACTCATGTCCACAGAGTCGGTGATGCCATCTAGCCATCTCATTCTCTGTCATCCCCTTCTCCTCCCGCCCCCAACCTTTCCCAGCACCAGAGTCTTTTCCAGTGAATCAACTCGTCACATGAGGTGGCCAAAGTATTGCAGTTTCAGCTTTAGCATCAGTCCTTCCAGTGAACACCCAGGATTGATCTCCTCTAGAATGGACTGGTTGGATCTCCTTGCAGTCCAAGGGACTCTTAAGAGTCTTCTTCAACACCACAGTTCAAAAGCATCAATTCTTCGGCGATCAGCTTTCTTCACAGTCCAACTCTCACATCCATACATGACCACGGGAAAAACCATAGCCTTGACTAGACGGACCTTTGTTGGCAAAGTAATGTCTCTGCTTTTTAATATACTATCAAGGTTGGTCATAACTTTCCTTCCAAGGAGTAAGCGTCTTTTAATTTCATGGCTGCAATCAGCATCTGCAGTGATTTTGGAGATCCAAAAAATAAAGTCTGACACTGTTTCCACTGTTTTTCCATCTATTTCCCATGAAGTGATGGACCAGATGCCATGATCTTTGTTTTCTGAATGTTGAGCTTCAAGCCAACCTTTTCACTCTCCTCTTTCACTTTCATCAGGAGGCTTTTGAGTTCCTCTTCACTTTCTGCCATAGGGGTAGTGTCATCTGCATATCTGAGGTTATTGATATTTCTCCTGGCAATCCTGATTCCAGCTTGTGCTTCTTCCAGCCCAGCGTTCCTCATGATGTACTCTGCATATAAGTTAAATAAGCAGGGTGACAATATACAGCCTTTATGTACTCCTTTTCCTATTTGGAACCAGTCTGTTGTTCCATGTACAGTTCTGACTGTTGCTTCCTGACCTGCATACAGGTTTCTCAAGAGGCAGGTCAGGTGGTCTGGGATTCCCATCTCTTTCAGAATTTTCCACAGTTTATTGTGATCCACACAGTCAAAGGCTTTGGCATAGTCAATGAAGCAGAAATAGATGTTTTTCTGGAACTCTCTTGCTTTCTCCATGATCCAGCGGATGTTGGCAATTTGATCTCTGGTGCCTCTGCCTTTTCTAAAACCTGCTTGAACATCTGGGAGTTCACAGTTCACATATTGCTGAAGCCTGGCTTGGAGAATTTTGAGCATGACTTTACTAAAGTGTCAGTATCATACTATTAGTATGATACTAAAGTATTAATCAGACATGACTGAGCTCTGAACTAAACTGATGATACTAAACCCAGGGGGTCTGTTGGTTGCATTTATAACTTGTTTAGAAAGAAATAATTCATTCTATTTATGCTATTTAAGGGTATTTCCAGTGACCTTTGTCTCTGCCCTCCATCCTGTTCTTATCCAGAAACAGAGCCCATGTCTTACCCAGTGCCCACTGACATGGGGGAGACGGCCATAGTATCTTAACAAACTATAGTAAGAGTTAAGGGCAAGTTTTGAGCCAACACTGGCAGTGATTCCACGTGACTCTGGGAAAATGTGGAGGCTCCCTCAAAGCACAAAAGGACTTCTTGAAGGGGGCTACATCATATTCTTTTATTTCCTTCATTAAACATGTAGAGCACTGTATAGACATAGAATCTACATGTGTTATGATTGTTGCTGTTCAGTCACTTAGTTGTGTCCGACTCTTTGCGACCACCATGGACTGCAGGACACCAGGCTTCCCTGTCCTTCACTATCTCCCAGAGTTTACTCAGACTCATATCCATTGAGGAAATGATGCCATCCAGCCATCTCATCTTCTGTCATCTCCTTCTCCTCCTGCCCTCAATCTTTCCCAGCATCAGGGTCTTTTCCAATGCATCAGTTCTTTTTATTAAGTGCCAAAGTATTCAGCTTCAGCTTCCACATCAGTCCTTCCAATGAATATTCAGGGTTGATTTCCTTGAGCATTGACTGGTTTGATTTCCTTGCCATCCAGGGAACTCTCAAAGCACCATGATAAGGTATAACAAACATGAGTATGTGTTTTTAAAACTGTTTTATGACATTAGTTAGAAGCCTGAGTTTCTACCTGTGTATAACAAGGATAATAACATCCAGCTCATTGGGTTTCACAAAACTTAAGTGTGATAATATATTTAAAAGAGCAACTGCAGTACAGTCTCAGAGATATTAGTATTCTTTCTCCTTCTCCCAATCCCGTCCAGTAAATTAAATCCACTGTGGACACAATTTTGTTAAAGACTATTGCTGTAGTGTAGATAAATAATCAGGGATCACTTAACTGGAGTCTTCTACAGCAAGGACAGATTTACTATAAGCAATGATGCTAAGTGAGCAATTCATTAACCTCAGAGACCTTCAGTTGGCACCACAATATTTTGCATAAAAAATTACACCATGGTAAAATCACTGGTGAAGATATTTATATACTAAAATTGCTTTAATAGTTACAAATAATAAACTGTCTTCATGTAACATTTGTGTGAAATTAGAACCCAGTTGAAGATGATAGGATTTATAAACACACACACAGAGACACACACACACATACCTTATACAAAAGAAAATATAAACTCATTTATTCACGAGGATTAAAAAAAACACACACTAAATTGCTGTTGATAGTTTCAACCTTGGCAACGTTCTGTTCTTTTAATTCCAGTAACTCTATTGCTGCACTATTTTTGCAGTGCAACTAGGGTAATTCAAATGTATGCCAAGTACATTTGAATGTGGTTTCATGGCAGTTTTTTGGCCTGTCATTTCCTTTCTCTGATACTCAAATTTCATTTCGTTAAGTACTAAGTTGCTTCACAATACAAGAGAATCTCAGCCAGCATTTTAGAAGTGTGAGGGGAAATCTAAAAGTGGTGTGCTCTTTCTCATTTGAGTAAACTATTTTTCTTTCAACATATAGTTTTTGTTCCCTTCCCTGCCGCATAGCACATTTAGCACTCCACATCAAGACACATGAAAATGCTGCGCTGAGAGAGTGCAGCATGCAGTAATTCTACTTTATCAGAGCTGCAGATGTGAATAAAATATGCATATCCTGGGGCACTGAGCTCAGCATTCCCATCCCTTATGGATGGAGGGAAGAGTGGAAGCCTGGTGGTATGGGTGGCTACTCTGCCCTAAGCTTCTGGAAGACAATGTTGGGAAGACATGACCTGGGAGAGCTGAGGAAGACTGAAATGCAGTGAGCCTGTGGAGAACAAAGCTATGGTGATGTTTTTTTAATTTTCCACTTTTCCTACAATGACAGCTGCACTCATTGATTTATCATAGGGAATCACATAGCCTCTGGCATGGTTTGGTTACTAAAAGAATATTCAGAAGAAAGGCCAGCTTCACAAAGGGACTGGGGGATCACACTTACACAGTAGGGTTTCAGAGGCAAAAATGAAGCTCCCAGTGACTTCCAAATCCTACTTCACATGCCTTCTAATACTTGAAATTTTGCCAAAGGAAATTGCCTTTTAGCTTAAGACTTTAAGAGAGGGAGGTGGGAGAGGGCTTCAAGATGGGGAACACATGTACACCCGGGGCGGATTCATGTCAACGTATGGCAAAACCAATACAATATTGTAAAGTAATTAGCTCCAATTAAAATAAATAAATTTTAAAAAAAGGAAAAAAAAAACAGATATTTCTAAAAATAATTACTGATTCTTGGTTGCCCCTTGTTCTGGACATGGCACAGAAGAAGCAGGGTAGAGAAAGGTGATCAAAAAGTATGTAGATTTGAGGTAGATGGAAAAAGAGTCCAATTTAAAGTATTGTACTTTGTGGGTTCTTAGGTACACTGACTGCCTGCAATGCGGGAGACCTGGGTTCAATTCCTGGGTTTGGAAGATCCCCTGGGAGGAGGGCGTGGCAACCCTCTCCAGTATTCTTGCCTGGAGAATCCCCATGGACAGAGGAGCCTGCTGGGCTACAGTCCATGGTGTGACAAAGAGTCAGACACAACTGAGCGACTAAGCACAGCACAGCACAGGCAGGCTGATAATGACTGAAATCCATAAAGTCCAAGATTGACTTTATCTAGTTGAGTAGAATAAAGATGATATTGCATGAACCAATAATAAAACTTTCAAAGACCAAGGATTATGATTAATTCAATATATGTTCATACCTTTCTGCATGTGAGTATACATGTGTGTGGGTTTATGTGCATCTGTGTGTGCACAGAATGTGTGTGCAGCTAAGTGTGTGTGCATGTGACTGCACATGCAGGGGTGTTGTGCTTGTGTGTGGAATGTATAAGGGAGTTTGCAAAGGCAGGTAATAGATTTCAGAATGAAGTTGCAGGTGTTTTCCTTGCACAAGAAGGGAAGCAAAAGGGGTAGGTCATGGGAAGAGGAATATTTATCAAAAAAAGATAAAGGAACAAAGGAGATCAATCCTGGGTGTTCATTGGAAGGACTGATGCTAAAGTTGAAACTCCAATACTTTGGCCACCTTATGCGACGAGCTGACTCACTGGAAAAGAGTCTGATGCTGGGAAGGATTGGGGGCAGGAGGAGAAGGGGACGACAGAGAATGAGATGGCTGGATGGCATCACCAACTTGATGGACATGAGTTTGAGTGAACTCCAGGAATTGGTGATGGACAGGGAGGCCTGGCGTGCTGTGATTCATGGGGTTGCAGAGTCGGACAAGACTGAGCGACTGAACTGAACTGAACTGAAGCTTTGTAAACAGAACAAAGTTAGTAAGATGCAGGGGCGATGTGCTGACAGCCAGGGTGATGGATCACATCCCAGGAAGTCCTCATCTTCTGAAAAGGCCCAACCAACTGGCAGGGTGAGGGAGACAATTATACTTTTCAGAAGCTTCTCAGTATTTCTTTCTGAGCTAGTTAATTAAGGTGAAACGCGTGTGAATGGTAGCAGGCACAGCCCTAAAACTTGTAGGAAACTCATGGTTTATGAGGAAAGGAGCACTTTGGATACCTAATGCTGACTCATGGTGATGTATGGCAAAAACCATCACAATATTGTAAAGTGATTATCTTCTAATTAAAAAATTTTAAGAGTGGCATATTCTTAGCAGCAAAGTAAGTGCCAAGTTGGAGAAAAATAGAATATTTTAATAGCCTTTGTTTGGAACCATGTAAAAAACATAGGTAAATATTCATTTTGGTGGTAAGAAAGACACACTGAAATATGTGTTTTTAAAACAATGCGTAAAAACGGAAGCACCAAGTTCCAAATGATGGTCAAGTTAGACCCCACCCCACCCCCGCATGAGGAGAGAAGGTCTGGGGTGGAGACTGAGGGTTCTTTAACACAGCTGAAGGTCCCAAGTCATCTACAGGAATGCTGGCATTATAATGCTGGAATAAGAAGAACTTAGTATAAAGAAATTCCTAGGGAATGGCCCAGGGACTGGGGACTAAATGAAAGTTCAAGGAGAATTTTCAAATTCTCAGTTCATGACTTTTCCCCAAAGTTCATAGTATCAGCACCTTCTTGGATCCACAACCACCACACGTGATTTACAAAATAAAGTATTCTGAAAAGATTTAAATTCCTAGGAAGTGTAGCATAGGGCATTATAGTACTGCTTGCATGCAAGGCCAGGGCAGAGATGCAGTGATTATATTCTGAAACTATGGAGGCTTTCCTGGAGTCTCAGACAGTAAAGAATCTGCCTGCCATGTGGGAGATCAGGGTTTGATCCCTGGGTCAGGGAAGATCCCCTGGGGAAGGGAATGGCAACCCACTCCAGTATTCTTGCCTGGAGAATTCCATGGACAGAGGAGCCTAGAGGGCTACAGTCCATGGGATTGCAGAGTCAGGCAAGACTGAGCGACTAACACTGACTGACTGATTGAGCCAATATACTTTAATCCTTGGCATCCTTGGCAATTTCTAGTTTCTATTATCTCAAGGCTCCTCTACAAAGAGCCCTGGCTGTCCTGAACAGAGGAGTAGAGATAATACAGGATGGATACAACATGAATGGAAATAGGAGAAATTGGGTATTCCAGCCATGAGTATTAGAAGTAAAAGAAAGACAGAAGACAGATGAAGAGACCAGACAGAAAGCATCCTATCCTCCTATACAACCAGGGTACACTTTAGGGAGGAACTAGTGATGTGTAGAAATGACCACATAAAAAAGAAAGTACTCAAGCTCATCAGGGTTTCCCTGGCTGTAGTCCAAGGAAAGTGGCAGGTCTTTCTTACAAAAGAATGCTATTACAGCTTTAGGACACTGTAGAGGGTAGGACTATGTATAAGAGATTAAACCTGCTCCAAATACCTCCTGGAGAGGACAGCACAGGCCTGCAATCAAGACAAAGGGGCTGTTGAGACTTGAGTGGGAAAAAGCACATGGAATCCCTAAGTAGAAAAAAAGACTTAAAAGGTCAGACAGAATTAATCGTATGTCTGTCATCTCTGTCCACAGATAAAGCTAAATCAGCAACTCTACTGTGGAGATCAGCAAAGATACAGAGCCTTTCCTCTCCTCTATCATCAAGTAAGGCAAGAAAGCCTAGAGGGGAAGGAGATCTGAAAAAATTGAGCATTAACCCCAAACAGACAGACTTTAAGTAAGAGTGAGTCCTCTAAAAGTGACCATCTAGATCCAAAGCCTCAGAAGTATCATTAACTAGTAATTTAAATTTTGTTTTGATGATCTCCCAAACCTACAAATCCTAGTAACTGGAAGCAGGCTTATAAGGAAGGCATGATAAAGATCACAATCTATTCTAACTTCTGTACTTGCCTATAACATACATATGTTTGAGATATCTCTACATTGAGATGGGAATTAGATCAGTAAATAAAACAGAAAGTTCATAATTAGAATCTTACTGTAAGGCTAGAACACTGGCCATATGAAGCCTGTGGCTGCTACAGCCAGGAGGTCATCTAGAATAGGCATCTTCTCCCGTAAACAACTGAGTTTACTTAACAATTTGGCAGAAGGTCCCTCAAAATATTAGAAAAGGGGATAAATGGCCTTTTCTTCTCTCTGATCTTATGATGATACAGTATTTAAAAACTAAGCCCAAGTAAATATAAAATGTTTTTAACAGGACAGCATTTTAGAGATGTATGGGGTCAATCTATACGCTATCAACATGGCTCATCACTAATGATGTTAAGCTTGAACACAGAGCTGGGGTTATGTTTGCCAGAGTTTTCTACTGGCAGGTGACTTTTTTCACCCTTTCCTTAGAAGCAAGACAAAAACTTGTCTTCGGCTCACAATAAGTGAGCAGTTGAGCTTCACTATCTTGAAGGAAGGAGTTTCTCCATAAATTATTTAGAATTCTTCTACATGGGAGACTTACATCTTTTTCTTCATTTATTTACTCAATCACTTGCTTGCTTGCTTAGTTTTTCAGTCGTGTCTGACTCTTTGTGACCCTAAGAACTGTAGCCTGCCAGACTCCTCTCTCCATGGGATTTTTCAGGCAGGAATACTGGAGTGGGTTGCCATGCTCTCCTCCAGGGAATCTTCCCAACTCAGGGATTGAACTCATGATTCCAGTTTCTCCTGGATTGCAGGCAGATTCTTCACCCACTGAGTCATTGGGGAAGCCCATTCAATCATTTATGTCTATTTAATATTGGTATGAACTCATGAATACTTATTTGATACTTTGAATCACAACCCAGTACTATTTCATTTATTTTGCTGATCAAATTATTCTAACTTTGGTTATTAGAAGCTCTTTCAAATTGACTCATGAGTCCCTTTGACATGCCTCTATTTTGTTTTTGAACAGTTCCTTAACTTCTGATTCCCAGGGGTTCCCGGGTGGCTCAGATGGTAAAAGTGTCTGCCAGCAATGCGGGAGACCTGGGTTCAATCCCTGGGTCGGGAATATCCCCTGGAGAAGGAAATGGCAACTCACTCCAGTATTCTTGCCTGGAAAATTCCATGGATGGAGGAGCCTAGTAGGCTACAATCCATGGGATTGCAAAGAGTTGAACACTACTGAGCGACTTCACTTTCACTTTAAATTTTGGTATACTTCAAGATACTCTAGGATCACTTTACATATTATCTGACCCAGATCTAGGGTCGACCATTTCTCTCAAGTACGCTGATTTCTTTCTTTGAAGTACAACATTAGAAACCAAGATTTGGTCCCTAGGTGTGCTTTTTGCTACCAGAGTGTCATTCTGCTTAAGCCCTCTCAGTGTACAGAACAGGAAATAAATGTATATATTCCAACCCACATATACAAATGTACCTAAAATTATTTCTTTAAATATACATCTGTCTTTATATTAAGCTAAACATGAATTTATATGATATTTCTGACTCTAATCTAGTACCACATTGCTCACTGTAACCTCACCTACCCACCTTGCTTATTTCTAACTTTCCAATTCCACAGTTAGAAATCTGCTGAAAACCATGCACCATTCATTTATTCATTGATCAACCCCAGTATGCATGTGAAGCAGGCTCAGAATCACTAACCCGTATCCCCATGAGATATAATTTTACCAAATAAATAGTTATTTATTTCTAGCTCCTTTTTTCTTGGTTTTTCAGTTCCCAATCAAAACAGTTTCCCACATTTACTTAGATCAGCATCTTTTTTATTCATCTCCACCTTTCATGTCATTAAATATCCTGCCAAAGCACAGCTTTTAATGGCTGGATAGTTTTCCACAAAATAAGCATGCTAAAATGAACATTTCTTTACAATATTACTTGGAGTTGCTTTAATCAATATTCTGAACTCTTCATGTCTGTCCAAACACATAGATAAGCTTAGATAAGAAAATCATCTACATAGAAGGATAGAGTTTTAGAATCTCAAGAACTTTCATTTGCAAGAAGAAAGAAAAGGTTACAACAACTTATTTGTGAAAATGTGACTAATAATTATTAACTGCGCTAAATGTCTTCAAATCTTGGATTAACTGAGGCTGCTCAGTGTGATTTTGTGCAAGTTCTGATATCAGCCAGCCTGCACTCGAACCCTAGCTGCCCAACCTCTGTAAGACAGAGATTTTCTTTAAAGTGCAGATGATGACGATTATTACCTTTCAGAGTGGTGGTGTGGATTAAATGAAATGATGACAGTGAATGCCCAATGCTGGCCACATAGGAAACATGCAATAAATAATACTAATTCTGGGATAGATTTCTAAGGATATTTCAACAGTGAGGTAATAACGGAAAAGTTAATATGGTTGAAAGTTATATAAAAAGGACTTGAAAAAGTGAAATCGCTCAGTTGTGTCTGACTCTCTGCGACCCTATGGCTGGAGCTAATTTTCCTATGGATGTTTGGGCTCCTGTATGGTTCATATATGGGCTTCCCTAGTGGCTAAGTGGTAAAGAATCTGCCTGCAATACAGGAGACCTAGGTACAATCCTTGGGTCAGGAAGATCTCCTGGAGGAGTAAATGGCAACCCCACTCCAGTATTCTTGCCTGGGAAATCCCAAGGATAAGAGAGCCTGGCAGGCTACAGTCCATGAAGTCACAAGAGCTGGACATGGCTTAGTGACAAAATCACCACTGTCATGGTTCATATATAATACTCTGGGTAGGGTAAAAGCTACTTAGAGGTCAAGACCACTCCTGGATTAATCAGCACACTATGGCAATAACTCAGACTCATAACTGAAAAGTAATTACAACCCTGTGCCAGACTCATTCAGAAGACTCCAGTGAGAAATATGGTGGCCTGAACTACAAAGAATCAGGCAGAATAGCAAATGGAAAAGGTAAAAGGTCCTTGAATTGTACACATGTCTGACAATTGCACACACTAGCAAAGTAATGCTCAAAATTCGCCAAGCCAGGCTTCAACAGTACGTGAACTGTGAAATTCCAGATGTTCAAGCTGGATTTAGAAAAGGCAGAGGAAGCAGAGACCAAATTGCCAGCATCTGTTGGATCATTGAAAAAGCAAGAGAGTTTCAGATAAACATCTACTTCTGCTTTATTGACTATGCCAAAGACTTTGGGTGGATCACAGCAAACTGTGAAAAATTCTTCAAGAGATGGGAATACCAGACCACCTGACCTGCCTCTTGAGAAATCTGTATGCAGATCAAGAAGCAACAGTTAGAACTGGACATGGAACAACAGACTGGTTCCAAATAGGGAAAGGAGTACATCAAGGCTGTATATTGTCACTCTGCTTATTTAACTTATATGCAGAGTACATCATCAAAAATGCTGGACTGGATGAAGCACAAGCTGGAATCAAGATTGCCAGCAGAAATATCAATAACCTCAGATATGCAAATGACACCATACTTATAGCAGAAAGTAAAGAAGAACTATAGAGCCTCTTGAGGAAAGTGAAAGAGGAGAGTGAAAAAGTTGGCTTAAAACTCAACATACAGAAAATTAAGATCATGGCATCTGGTCCCATCAATTCATGGCAAATAGATGGAAACAGTGAGAGACTTTACTTGGGGGGTGGCTTCAAAATCACTGCAGATAGTGACCGCAGCCATGAAAGTAAAAGACACTTGTTCCTTGGAAGAAAAGTTATGACCAACCTAGCTGCTGCTGCTGCTGTCACTTCAGTCGTATCCCACTCTGTGCAACCCCATAGACAGCAGCCCACCAGGCTCCCCCGTCCCTGGGATTCTCCAGGCAAGAACACTGGAGTGGGTTTCCATTTCCTTCTCCAATGTGTGAAAGTGAAAAGTGAAAGTGAAGTCACTCAGTCGTGTCCAACTCTTAGTGACCCCATGGACTGCAGCCTACCAGACTCCTCCATCCATGGGATTTCCCAGGCAAGAGTACTGGAGTGGGGTGCCATTGCCTTCTCCTAGACCAACCTTAGTTCAGTTCAGTCGCTCAGTCGTGTCCAACTCTCCGCGACCCCATGAATCACAGCACACCAGGCCTCCCTGTCCATCACCAAATCCCGGAGTTCACTCAAACTCATGTCCACAGAGTCGGTGATGCCATCCAGCCATCTCATTCTCCGTCGTCCCCTTCTCCTCCCGCCCCCAACCTTTCCCAGCATCAGAGTCTTTTCCAGTGAGTCAACTCGTCGCATGAGGTGGCCAAAGTATTGCAGTTTCAGCTTTAGCATCCTAGACAGCATATTAAAAAGCAGAGGCATTATTTTGTCAACAAAGGTCCGTCTAGTCAAAGCTATGGTTTTTCCAGTAGTCATGTATGGATATTATGGACTATGAAGAAAGCTGAGCACTGAAGAATTGATGCTTTTGAACTGTGGTGTTGGAGAAGACTCTTGAGAGTCCCTTGGACAGCAACGAGATCCAACCAGTCCATCCTAAAGGAAATCAGTCCTGAATATTCACTGGAAGGACTGACGCTGAAGCTGAAACTCCAATACTTTGGCCACCTGATGCTAAGAACTGACTCATTGGAAAAGGCCCTGATGCTGGGAAAGATTGAAGGAGGGAGAAGAAGGGGATGACAGAGGATGAGATGGTTGGATGACATCACCTACTCAGTGGACATGAGTTTGAGTAAACTCCGGGAGTTGATGATGGACAGGGAGGACTGGCGTGCTGCAGTCCATGGGGTCGCAAAGAGTCAGATATGACTGAGAGACTGAACTGAACTGAACAGAGGAGTTGGTAGAGGATCACAGACCTGCATGTAGGATACCAGACTGTGTTTATGACATTTTTACATTCTTAAAATACTTTTTGTTTTAATATTTCGTACTGGTCTTCTGGAACATTTTGGACTCATTAACCATGACAAAGAGAAACAAAAAATGTGTTTCTTGCTTCCAGGCGGGTAACATTCAGCCGTCCAGTCGGGGTGACGGGCTCTCTGTCCTAGGACCATGGCCCAGTTTGTCCGTAACCTCGCGGAGAAGGCCCCGGCGCTGGTCAACGCTGCTGTGGCCTACTCGAAGCCTCGATTGGCCACGTTTTGGTACTATGCCAAGGTTGAGCTGGTTCCCCCAACCCCTGCTGAGATCCCTACAGCAATTCAGAGCTTGAAAAAAATTATCAACAGTGCTAAAACCGGTAGCTTCAAACAGCTCACTGTTAAGGAAGCCCTACTGAATGGTTTGGTGGCCACTGAGGTGTGGATGTGGTTTTACATTGGCGAGATCATAGGCAAGCGTGGCATCATTGGCTATGAGGTTTGAAGACCAATTTTTAACATGTGATTATATTTACTTCTTGGACCATGTGTGAGCAGACTGCTATTTGAATAAAATTAGACAATGTGTCAGAATCAGTGTTTTCTCTGTCAAACACTACATGGAAGGTCACAATTTCTCTTGATATTTAGTCAGGTTGTCTTTTACTTTAACATATTATTACAGCTCTAAATGCATGCCTTTGCTTAGCCTGCAATTGGAAAAGATATATATGAGTATACCAATCTGGTACCTGTATAAATGTGGTTAACTTTATTTTGAAGGCTTGAAATAAGTGATATTTAAGCTTTATTTCTAGAAAAGCTGGGGGGAAGGCTTTGAGAAAATGAGAACTTGCTCCAGTAGGAGAAATAATAATACCATGTGCCAAGCATGATACAGTAAAATCACGTAGCATTAAGAATACAATTTGGACTGTGTTTCTTTGCAAAAGTCAGAGAAAGATCCCTTTGACAACACCTTTTTGTCAGCTTGAATATAGCCTCCCAAAAGAACAGCATGATGATAATCTGTGTATCTTTGTAACATCTTTAACATTAGGACAGAGTGAATGAGAGCAATAACGTATTTTTCATCAGATTTTGATATTTGTTATATTATTAATCTGTCCAGATTTTAAGGACCTATCTTCGCAAAAATAAAATATCCTATAGATATTTAACAGGGTTATCATTTAGTATTGTCCTTGGGTCTAAATAGTATATTATGTCCTGAAATAAATATAAGTGATTGATAAAAAAAAAATGTGTTTCTTATCATGCTTGGCCAAGGTTGTGGTGATAGTCGCAGGAATATAAATGAGAGAACCCCAAGGGAAGAGCAATACCTCAAGGGATGAAATTGGGGTTACTCGTACAGATTAGCCCACACACACACCAGGATGTCCTCACTCCAGGGCAATTCTCTACTAAAAAATCATAAGAAAGCTCTAGTTCTGTTTATCAAAGAAGATTGTACTCATTTATTCTGGCATCATATACTGAACAAATGTTTATTAAACAGTCTGTAGGCCTTTGGAAGACTGAGCAAAACAAAACATGATCCCTTCCTTGAACTCACATTTGGAGGAACATGGTAAGAAAACCACAAAAAATGCCAACTTTCTTAACATAATTGGGAATAAAAGCCTAAATTATAAATCCCTGTTTCTCATTAGAGATTAGAGGCCTCTAATTATCTTCACCTCAACCCCTGGGGACTCAGCATCAGGCCAACACTGTTGCTCGTCTGGTTCTGAGTTTGGAGCCTAGTATGGTCAATAGGCCTCTGGAAGTTCCCAAGAGGCAATCTTGCCCTTTCAGGTAAGTCCATGTGTGTAACTCACCTGCTCAGTCACTATGTGTAGCTCAGCCCAGTGCCTCTAAGAACTATGGACAGTTCCTGCTCTGAAACCCCAGCCCTATGCCAAGATTATTCATATATAAAAAATATTCATTTTTGCCAGATACCCATTTGGACATGAGAATGCTAACTACTCCAACTTTCTCATGAGTACTCTTTTTTTCTTCTTGCTGAATCTTCCATGAGCTAGCTGAAGGTTCTAGTTCTCTGTGCTTCTTCTTGACTTCTGCTTTCTTCAAGGGCCTAATTAGATTCAATTTCCTCTGGGACTATTTCCATGACAACCTTAATCCTCTTTTGTAATGTTCTATTTCCAAATAGAACTCATGGTCAGCATGAGATAATTTCTGTTGATGAGCCATCTCATGTGACCTGCAATCACTGTATTTGCATTTTGATTTGTCCAAATCAACTGCATGGATCTGGGGAGCTGAAATCCAATACAAGTTTTCTCTCTCTTCTACAATTTGAGCCCAACATGGAATTTATTTTAGCAGCTTATTGAATGTTTGCTTAAAGTATTGCTGATTCTGAACTACATAAAACAAATATATGGACAGGTTTAAAGAAGATTGGCAGATAGCAGCATTTACTTCTCAAAAGTTCACTGAAGCAAACTGAAAATGTGTTATACTAAGAATACATTCAATTTCTAAATGTACATATTATAAGAAAATATTCATAATGTGATGTGCTATCTAAAGCTCATCAAATCTTGAAAAAGTTCTAATAAATCTTCAAAGATTAATGAAAACATTTTCTTTCAGCACCCATAAAAGAACATGCATCTAAAGAATTCTAAAGATGTTTGACAAATAAAGATATTGCATATTTCTGTAATGAGTACTAAACCAGATGAAAACAAAACAATCTTTTAATTTTTTTTTTATCTCCGACTCTCTCTCTTCAAATAAAGGACATTATTGAGACTATTGGTGAATTTGGAATAAGGTCTATAAATAAAATATTGTATCAATGTTAATTTTCAGATTTTGACACCTGAACTGTGAGAAAATATCCTTGTTTTAGGAAATAAAATATTACTCTTTTTTAAAAGAAAACAGTTTTAGGAAATACAATAGAGTACCTGTCCTTTCCTGAAAGAAGGACATTCTCTAACATGACTATTGTCTAATTGTCCAAATCAGGAAATTAATATCAGTACATTACCCTTACCGAATAATATAGCAAGTGAGAAAGAATGATAAAGCAAATGATTTTAAAATTTGTCAGCTGAGGAACATGGATGAAAGTTATGCAGGAATTTCTTTTATTCTTCTCACAATTTTGTAAGCTATAAATATTTCAAAATAAAAACATAAGATTTGTAATTCAAGTCAGCAAAATATTTAAAGTATTATTTATGTTGGACACACTGTCTTAGTGGGTTTGCTATCACAAAATACCATAGACTGGCTTATAAACAACAGAAATGTATTTCTCACAGTTCTGGAGTCTGGAGAATCCAAGATCAAGACGCCCACAGATTCAGAGTCTGGGAAGAGCCTGCTTCCTGGCTCAATGCCAGTCAGCTTCTTGCTGACTTCTTGCCCTTACTTAGTGGAAGAGGTGAGGGAGCAACCTGGGGCCTCTTTATTAAGAGCACTAACGCCATTCATGAGGCCTCCACTCTCATGACCTAATCCCGTCAAAGATCTCACCTCCAAATGCCATCACACTGGTGATTATGTTTCAACATATGAATTATGGAGAGACACAGGCATTCAGTTTATAGTACATGCTTATATAACATCTGTCTCCGACCTCTAAAGTCTCTCAACATTCTTATTTTACTTCTTGAAGTATATTTTGTTCCAAATTTTGATGTGTCATTCAGGCATCCCAAATCTTTCCTCCCCAACCACACATCCTCTGAAAATGAAAGCCCCTCATTCCATTTATAAAACTCATAAGTCTGTAAATACTAAAATACAAGGCCATGTACAAAGTGAGGGACCATGCAACACATATGTATTAATTTTAAAAATGAAGAGAAAGTGCTTTTCTGGAGTTTCATTTTTATTTCTAAATAACAATGAAAAGGATAGTCAAATATACGGTTTTTCCAGTAGTCATGTACGTATATGAGAGCTGGACTATAAAGAAGGCTGAGCCCTGAAGATGCTTTGATGCTTTCAGATTGTGGTGTTGGATAAGACTCTTAAGAGTCCCCTGGACAGCAAGGAGATCAAACTAGTTAATCCTAAAGGGGATCAACCCTGAATATTTACTGGATGCTGAAAATCACTTTGACCACCTGATATGAAGAACTGACTCATTGGAAAAGATCCTGATTCTGGGAAAGATTGAGGGTGGGAGAGGAAGGGGGCAACAGAAGATGGAATGGTTAGATGACATCACTGACTCAATGGACATGAGTTTGAGCACACTCTGAAAGATAATGAAGGGCAGGGAAGCCTGGCATGTTGCAGTACATGGAATCACAAAGAGATGGGCACAACTTAGCAGCTGAACAACAGCAACAATACTGGCATAAAGATTTTTTTTAATGACATTTTATATTTAAGAAAATAACATAATGTCTAATACCCATATGCAAAAGTTCCCCTTCCTTATTTGAATCAAAGAACATTTAAAAAGTCAAGATATTACTTCTCAACTATGTCCTTCCACAATTGACCACCTTAAAATAAAAGATGGCCCACCAAAGTCACAAGTGCTTGGTTAACCTCCAAAACAGTTAACCACACAAACAGTGGTTTGTGTAGTAGAAATCTGACAAAAGCTGAAATTCAGGAGAACTTTTGACAAGAAACCACCATGGAATAGAAGAAGAGTAGAGATGACAGTGTAATTGGCAAATGGCAAGGTAGAGAGTGCATGCGTGCTAAGTCACTTCAGTCATATCTGACTCTTTTTGACCCTATGGACTATACCCACCAGACTCCTCTATCCATGGGATTTCCCAGGCAAGAATACTGGAGTGGGCTGCCATTTCCTCCTCCAGGGGTTCTTCCTAACCCAGGAATGGGAACCAAATCTCCTGCATTGCAGGCAGATTCTTTACCACTGAGACACCAGGGAAGCCCAAGGTGGAGAGTAAATGTGGGCAATCCTTTCAAGAAATGTGAGCTGAAGAGGGAGAGAACTGGAAAAGGTTACAATACCTGGTATTTGTTTTCTTCTTACAACTTATCATTATTTATAATTTTATTTGCTTACTTATTCCTACCCAATCAATAATCTAGTTGGTACGAAAGACAGAAAATCATGTGAGGCATGTATGTGAGAGCTATGTATGTTTCCTGTTCACTGTTGCATTCCCAGTAGAACGCCTAATACAGTCAACAGTGTGTTATTCACTCAGTCGCGTCCAACTGTTTGTGACTCCATGAACTGTAGACCACCAGGCTCCTCTGTCCACGGAATTCTCCAGGCAAGAATACTGGAGTAGGTTGCTGTTCCCTTCTCCAGGGTATCTTCCCAACCCAATTTTGGTCTTTTGCGTTGCAGGCAGATTCTTTACCATATGATGAATAAATGAGTGAGACAAGCTTGAATGTTTCGTTGATCACTCTATAGCAAATCTTTGTTCAGCTTACACATGGAGACACTGGTTCTTATTTGGTTTCTGAAATGTGGGTCACTCATATGCCCAGCCATTATAATCAGATTTTATTTAACCTTTAGGCTAAATAAAGGGCTTCCCTGATAGTTCAGTTGGTAATGAATCTGCCTGCAATGCAGGAGACCCTGGTTCTATTCCTGGGTCGGGAATATCTGCTGGAGAAGGGATAGGCTACACACTCCACCACTCCAGTATTCTTGGGCTTCCCTTACGGTTCAGCTGTTAAAGAATCTGCCTGCAATGCAGAAGACCTGGGTTTGATCCCTGGGTTGGGAAGATTCCCTGGAGAAAGGATAGGTTACCCACTCCAGTATTCTGGCCTGGAGAATTCCATGGCCTGGAGAAATCCATGGGATCGCAAAGAGTCAGACATGACTGAGCAACTTTCAATTTCACTTTAGGTTAAAAATACACATGTGAGAACAAACTTAGTTTTATCTGATCCAACACTTGCCTATACATTCGATCTCTAGTTCATCAGAAAGCTTCCCAGGTGCAACAACAAACATCAAAGCAGTTCAGTCTTTAACATGGTTAATGCATCCATCCTTTCTTCTAAAGAGAGAAGGTACAGGGAGATCTGCCCAGCAGGGGAAAATGTAGGAATAGGATATTCTGAAAACAAGAGCTGGCATTAAGGAACCAGAACTGCTGGGGGGAATTCAGAAAGAAAGAAACTGAACATGGGTGGGGACTGTCACAGGCCTCAGCTTGTCTTTGATGAACCTTGCCCTGTATTCTTTAACTGCTTTAGTTTTGATCAGTGGCTCATGAAATAAACAATGATTCATTCCAGTTGATAACAGTAAAAGATCTGCCTTGCAGAGAAAGTTGAAATATTATTTACCAGCAATCCTGGTTTGAGAACCAATCAACTGTGAGTTTGCAAAAGTGAATGACGTACCACAGAAACTGAGTTGGTGGCTCGCCCATCTCAGCGCTGAATGTGAACCAAAATGAATCATGGGCACTAAACAACCAGCTGTACTTGGTGACACTGAGACTTCGCTGTTGTCTCATTCAGTCTGCAAAAAGCTGATGGACAGTTATGATGGGAGTGATTTAAATAAAGATTGACAGCCCTTCTGAAATACTAATTATCTCCTGAACAGGAAACTTTAATTCTAACAGGCAGGTTTTGACCAAAGCCCATATGCTAGCAGAGACAGTTTAAGACATTTGTACTGTGGCACTTTGTATATAAATATATATACAGGATGAAGATAAATACCTCAAAATATTCCACTAATAGTTACTAGGGAAATAGCAAGAGTGAAGATAATATTTGGGCTTTCTAATAGGTAGAGTCATAGAAATACTTGGAGTTTTGTTAATATGAAAGACTTGCATTTTTATTCTGTTAGAGAAAGTGGGGTGGGGCGCATTCATGAGAAAGAAGGAAAAGACAGGCAAGGGTTCCTACACCGCTGAGATGAACTGAGTCACTAAATTTGGTTAAATGCTGCTTTTTTTCTTCTAGAATTTATTGTTTCTATTTTAATTTTGTGCATTTATACTATTATATGTGAACTCAGGGACCTTAGAAAACATGACCTATACTTTAGAAATGTAATAAGTATGACTTAGGCCTCCCAGCCCAGGGGAGTACTCCACTTGACCAGTAAATTTAAAACTGAAGAGGAATAATTCTGTTCTACCAATAACTGTTACACAGAAAAACTATGCAGTATTTCCCAGCCATTTTAAAGGGCATTTTCTTTCAAAGATTTATAAATCAAAGGATTGTTCCTGGGCTCAGGGTTGCTATTCCAGGCTTAGCAATTAAAATCAGTTCAGTTCAGTTCAGTTCAGTCGCTCAGTCGTGTCCGACTCTCCGCGACCCCATGAATCACAGCACGCCAGGCCTCCCTGTCCATCACCAACTCCCGGAGTACACTCAAACTCATGTCCACAGAGTCGGTGATGCCATCCAGCCATCTCATTCTCGGTCTTCCCCTTCTCCTCCCGCCCCCAACCTTTCCCAGCATCAGAGTCTTTTCCAGTGAGTCAACTCGTCTCATGAGGTGGCCAAAGTATTGCAATTAAAATAAAGGCCTATAATAGGGAGGTTCATGTGTGCTAAGTTGCTTCAGTTGTGTCTGACTCTTTGTGACCCTATGGACTATAGCCCGCCACGCTCCTCCATCCATGGGACTCTTCGGGAAAGAATACTGGAGTGGGTTTCCATGCGCTCCTCCAGGGGATCTTCCCAACTCAGTGATAGAACCCACATCTCTTACTTGTCCTGCAATTACCACTAGTGCCACCTGGGAAGCCCCATAAGAAGGAAGTACTAGTAAGCAAGATAACACCAGTTTATTGAATTCCTTTTCCTTAAACTTAACTCACCTTTAAGAGATGAGGGAAAAATCCTACATTTAAAGTTTTCAGGGTCAGTGTGTGGTTAATGTTAAGTCACTGGAGAAACATATCCCATGCTATTTTAATTGACTTTACACATCTTGTAACCAAGATGATTTTTTTAAAACTGAAAATAAACATTTCTAAACATTTTTCAGAAAAAAACTCCTAAGCACTATCAGTCTTCTTATAAACACATCAGTTAATCAAAAAGTCAAAATACTTTTAATTATCCTCATCATTTTCAATGAAGTCTTTTATCTGAAGAAATTTTCAGTAATGTCATAGAGTATCATAGATTTGACAGTCCTCACCAAAGTAGTCAACATGACAAGGGTATATTTAATGCTTACTGTGTACCAGGAACACAGTCTTAGGGACATGGTAAGATGCTGTCATGCTCTCAAGTAATGTGATCTGAGCGGAAATATGGAGAGAACTGAGTCACCATTTGACTTTAATACATTTCTTTAAATTTTTAAAGATTTTTAATTTAAAACTCTATTAACTATTTATTCTCTATCTTCCTACTAAAACATGAGAATAACAAACAGTAAATTGTCACCACAGAATTTAACAACTTTTCATTCAATACTTGGGCAGCAAATAATTTCAAATGAGCTCTATCTCTTGGGGGAAAAATGAATATGCTCTGGATGAAACAAATACATTGATAACCAAATCAGTAAACTACATTTAAATTTTCCTGGGAAATATTAATTTTTAAATATAAATGTTCCTCTAGTTTTCTCTGTCACCTTCTGAATCTCCTCACTGTTCCTCTTTCCTCTTCTTCTAAACATGGGTTGACACTTGATACAAGAGAGGTACAAGTCTGGAATCTGTCAGCAACATTCCAGAAAACCATTCTAGTCAAGCTCATCACTGATAGTAATTTTAGAGTGAAATCCCATTGACACTTTGCATTTTGATCTTATTTGATATATCACCAGCATTTCACTGTTGACATGACTGTCTCTTGACATTCTCTCTTTTCTTGGAATCCATGACACACCTCTTTTGGAATTTTCATTCTTTTTGTCTCCTCTTTCTCTGTCTTCTCTGCAGATGCCTCTTCTGTCTGCTCCTAAATAAAAGAGCTCTGCAGGTTTATTCTAGCAGATCTTTTCACTGTGTACATGTGTGTGTGCGGGCACACTAAGTCCCTTCAGTTGTGCCATACTCTTTGCAACCCTATGGACCATAGCCTGACAGGCTCCTCTGACCATGCAATTCTCCAGGCAAGAACACTGGAGTGGGTTGCCATTTCCTTCTCCAGAGGATCTTCATGACCCAGGAATCGAACCCGCTCTCTCACGAGTCCTGCATTGGCAGGCAGTTCTTTACCGCTAGCGTCACCTGGGAAGCCATCTTTTCATTCTACACCCACTCAAACACTGTATATATGTAGACATTGACATCTACAAAAGTATAAAAATGTAAATCAAAATAAAAACGTTAGTTGTATTTTTGTCTCAGACATCACTCCTTAGCTTCACATCCATATAGAGAACTGCACACGAGGTGTCTCAATTAGTATATCAAATTCAATGTGCTCAAGTCTGGATTCACTACACCTCTCCTTAAGACAGTCCTCCACCAGGATTTCCTATCTCAGTGAGTACCATGATCACCTTTTCAGTGGCTCAAGCCTAACCACTCAACAATACCCTGAACGTCCTCTGCCTCACCTCAATCCACATACCTAACCAATCCTCATGTTTCTGGCTACTCCTTATCCTGGATGACATCTCACCCCTAGGTAAACCATCCCTATAGCTCACCTGAAACTACACCACAGCACTTACACCTTGGTAGGTATTTCCTCCTACTACCATATTTCTCACAGGACAGAACATTATGCTGTCGGAGTCCTTATTTTCTCTTTCAAAGTTGTATTCTCAGCATCATAGAGAGCACCTGGTGCTCATAATACCAGTTGTTACATCTGCTGTTGTTCAGTCGCTCATTTGTGTCCAACTCTTTGCAAGCCCATGGACTGCAGCACACCAGGCTTCCCTGTCCTTCACTAACTCCCTGAGTTAGCTCAAACTCATGTCCGTTGAGTCATCCAATGCCATCCAACCATCTCATCCTCTATTGCACCCTTTTCCTCCTGGCCTCAATCCTTCCCAGCATCAAGGTCTTTTCCAATGAGTCACCAGTTTGCATTAGGTGGCCAAAGTATTGTAGCTTCAGTTTCAGCATCAGTCCTTCCAGTGAATTGTCAGTGTTGATTTTTTTCAGGATAGACTGGTTTCATCTCACTGCTTTCCAAGGGACTCTCAAGAGTCTTCTCCAGCTCACAATTTGAAAGCATCAGTTATTTGGTACTCAGCCTTCTTTATGGTCCAACTCTCACATCCATACATGACTACCGGAAAAACCATACCTTTGACTACAGGGACCTTTGTCAGCAACATGATGTCTCTGCTTTTTAATACTCTGTCTAGGTTTTTCTTTGGAGAAATAAATGGCAACCCACTCCAGTATTCTTGCCTGGAAAATTCCATGGACAGAGGAGCCTGTGGACTACAGTCCATGGGGTCGCAAAGAGTCAGACATGACTGAGCAACTGAGCATACATAGGTGTGTCATAACTTTTCTTCCAAAGAGCAAGCGTCTTTTAACTTCATGACTGCAGTCAGCATCCTCAGTGATTTTGGAGCCAAAAAAAATAAAAACTGCCATTGTTTCCGTAACATACCGTAATACCAGGTAAAGCAAAATAGTAACAACTGACACACAATGGTAAGTAAAAAGCCAGGACTGAAAGTCAGGCAACCTGCTCCAGTTGTGCTTCTAACCACTCCTAACCATATTGTACCCAATGCTTAAGCATTTACTTAAATAAGTTAATGAAAATATGACTTTTTCTATTCAATAAAATTATGTCTCAAAGGGCATGGGTATTAATGCCCAGGCATAAATATATGATTGAGGGTTAAATCCCTAAGGTATAAATATAAAATTTACTTTTTACATGAAAATCACCAAGTGATATAACACATCATTCTGAAAAAACAGTAATGCAACATCAATCATCTATTTATCCAGCAGTAGGAAACTCAACATTTAGCAAGAAAACCAGGTGAAGCATATCCTTGGATCCATCCACTGTGAAGTAGCCAGATTTAAATGGAGCCTGTTAACTTAGTGTAGTGTATAAAGTGAAGGTGACTGATTCAATAGGTACGGTTACATGACCTGGGCTAAAAATGTTCTGCTTTTCCTCACAGAGGCGGCTTTTAATTAAAGATAGACAACTGCATAAAGACACATGTTGAGGTGGAAGGAAGGCTGAAGGCAAAAAGACAAAATCCATCCAGAGAAAACATATGGGCTAATTTATTACTTGGGAAGTGAGGCAAAAAACTGCATACTCTAGTTGCCCCTGGAACCTTTCATGAATTATTGTCTATTTTGCTATAATGATGACGGAATTATACAGAACATATTAAATTATAATTAGTATCCTTTCTATTAAAAATCAATATGCAGTACTTTTCTAGTTAAAAATGTAGAGTCAGAGAATCTTGGAGTTTGATGAAAATTTTAAGTGATTTACCTTTTTTGTCATTCAATGTGAAAATCCTATATAGCAACCCTGAAGGATTATGTAGTCTTAGCAGGAATACTTCCACTGATGGGGAATTTAGCAGTACATCAGGCAGGCTCATTCAGCACTCAGAGGCTCATGTTATTAGGGCATTCTTTCATACTTGGACCTAAATCTGTTTCATGGGACTTATACTCATTGACTCATATTTTAGTCCATTTGGGCTATAATGGCAAAGTATCACACACTGGGTGACACATATACACCAGACATTTATTTCTCACAATTCTAGAGGCTGGAAGTCCAAGATGAAGGTATCAGCATGGTCGAGTTTGGTGATACCCTCCTTTCTAATTTATAGCTGGTGCCTTCTCAATGTGTCCTCACATGGTAGAAAGGTCTATGGCCTTTTTTATAAATGTACTAGTCCCATTTCTACAGGCACCACCATCACCACCTAAGCACCTCCCAAAGGTCCCACCATCACACAGGGCATCAAGAGTTCAACACAGGAATTTTGGAGGGACGCAAACATTCAGACTATAGCAGTCCCTATTCTGCTCTCTGGAGTAAAGCAGACAGAATTACTCTCTAACACCTTAGTCTTAATATAGAAAATAGCATTGCAGAGCTGAAAGGACTGCATGAAGTAACAAACATCCCTTTTACAGAAAAGAAAATGGAAACTCAAAGTAGTAATATAGAACATACATCTGGATATTAGTAAAGCTGTTACTAAACCCTTCTGACTGATATTTCCCCAATTCTCCAGTCCTTTTTATTACTTTATTCCATTTATTATTATTTTTATTATGTTACTCTCCCACACATATATATTAAGATAATAATCATTTCTTGATTAGCTCTTGTCTGGTCAAATAACCTTGTTAGACTTGAGTAATAACCATAATACTCAAAGTAGAAAAACCAGCATCAGCTCATTTATTTCTCAGTCAAGAATAAAGATAATCATGATCAAAAGTTGCCAGCCCAAACCATAAGGGCACTAGATAAAGTACTTTTTTAAAAATATACAAAGTGAAAAAATTAGTTTAAAACTCGACCTTCAAAAAACTAGGATCATGGCATCTAGTCCCATCTATGCATCAATTCATGGCAAATAGATGGGAAACAATGGAAACAGGGAGAGACTTTATTTTGGGGGGCTCCAAAATCACTGAAGATGGTGACTGCAGCCATGAAATTAAAAGACGCTTGCTCCTTGGAAGAAAAGCTTTGACCAACCTAGACAGCATATTAAAAAGCAGAGACATTACTTTGCCAACAAAGTCTGTTTAGTCAAAGCTATTTTTTTTCCAGTAGTCATGTATGGATGTGAGAGTAGGACTACAAAGAAAGCTGAGCACAGAAGAATTGATGCTTTTGAACTGGTATTGGGGAAGACTTTTGAGAGTCACTTGGACTGCAAGGAGAACCAACCAATCAATCCTAAAGGAACTCAGTCCTGAATATTCATTGGAAAGACTGATGCTGAAGCTGAAACTCCAAAACTTTGTCCACCTGATGCGAAGAACTGGCTCATTGGAAAAGACCCTGATGCTGGTAAAGCCTGAAGGCATAAGGACAAGGGGATGACAGAGGATGAGATGGTTGGATGGCATCACCAACTGGATAGACATGAGTTTGAACAAACTGCAGGAATTGGTGATAGGGAAGCCTGGCATGCTGCAGTCCATGGAAAGAGTTGGACATGACTGAGTGACTGAACTGATCTGAATCATCAAATACAGAAAAAATGAAATGGAATCTCTTCTATGCAACAGAGTAGAATGGAAGAAGTCGGTTGTACCCAGACACACACAGTCATACACTATGCTTTCCAAGTCTAAGCATCTAATTAATCACAGGCCACAGTTTTTACCAAATGCTTTGGCACTCTAACATCTGCACTGCCAGCTTTCTAGCCTCCATCATTGGTTTCCTTGCCATTTTCTGTCAAGCCCTTAAAGACAAAAATTTTCACTTTCTGCTGTGACAGCACTCCACTTTTTAGGGTACATCAGGGTTTTTGTTGCCCTATCAAACATCCCCAAATCTCAGTGGCTTAACATTTGCAAAGACTTATTCCTCACTCACACTACATGTGTTGTTAAGGATGCTGGCTCTATTCTGGTCATTCATGGAGCCTGAATGACAAGGGCTCCAGGTAGACACAAACTCCAACAGTGGCTACCAAGAAAGGAGCCATTTTCAATGCTTCTTATTGGCAATTAAGTGCTTCTACTTAGAGGTAATGCATGTCTCTTCCACTCACATTTTAATTGGTCAAAACAAGTCATGTGATCAGAGGGCACAGAAAAGTGTAGTCCTCTTAATGTGTCTCCAGGGCAAGGAACTGAAGTATCTGTGAAGCCCAAATGACCCACCAGCTCTTCCAATTTCTTCTTCCACTGATACTCCTACTAATTACAAAAGAGTGTCTTCCCTTATTTTTTAATATAAGACTTTGGGAAACATCTTTGCAACATGTTTTCCCTCAAAAGCATATAAACTGTGTCTCCAGAGAGTAAATAAAGCAGGAAGATAGACGTTAACATAAATATTATACTACTTGTTATGTTATGTCCATGTTTATGTACACATTTACTCAGGTGAGTGAAAATAGGCTTTGGGCGTCCCTCTGGAAAATAGAACAGTATGCAGCATTAACTTGGGGCTTCCCTGATGGCTGAGACATAAAGAATTATCCTGCAATGCAGGATACTTGGGTTCAATTTCTGGATCAGGAAGATCCCCTGGATCAGGGAATGGCTATCCACCCCAATATTCTTACCTGGAGAATTCCATGGACAGAGGAGCCTGGAAGGCTACTGTCCATGAGGTTGCAAAGATCAGACACAACTGATTACACACACATTATGGCATTACTTTAGGATTTAGATTTTAAATTTTTATTCTTTGTAGTTAACAAAAGACCTGGAATGGGGTTTTGGAAGGGTAGTTCTATAGTCTGTCCTTTTGCATTTAGTATTTTCAAACCTACCACAGTTGAGTCTCCTTCCAAGCCTTAAAGGTCCATGAAATATACCTTTGCACATTTACTGAAAGAAAGAACCATTTCCTCTGGTGTAGAAACATCTATTACTAAGAATCAAGGAGAACTTAGCCACATAGTTGCAAATGAAATACTTTCTGACAGACTCAGAAATGTGAGTTAAAGCAGCTACATATAGGTAAAAGCTGTTTCCCACAACATAATTGCATGTTGTAATGTTTAAACTCTGGCACATAATCACACTGCAACTTATAAAGGGTTTCCTTTGCAAAATTTCTTTACTACAGATTTCTTCTTTTCTTTACATAAATTCATCTCTCCTTAACTAGGGAAAGCCAAAAACAAACAAACAAACAAAAAACCCTCTTTTTGAATGGGTGACACAGAGTATATAAATATGATCTTTTATTTCATTTAAAACCTTGCCTATGATTTCTATATTTTTATCTCCTAGAGCTTAAAAAACAAATGTTCTTTATACTTGCTAAATCCCTTTTATCTGAAAAGTAGAAACAAAAAGGGAGATTTCTTTGCTTCCCACATAATTTACTTATTCACCTTTTTACGTCAGATTTTCCTTTTTTTAAAACCATGAATACTGTTGTCAAGATAATCTGACTGTATATAATGGATAAAATAGGAAAAAATATGTTCAAAGTGGTATTTAAATTTTCCTCTGGTTGTTTTATGCTCTCCATGCTCTGAAATATAAGAATGAAAAATCATCTCTCAAAAATATTATCTAATAAACAAAGTGTGTGTTAGTTCCTTAGTTGTGTCTGACTCTTTGCAACTGCAGCCTGCGATAATCAATGGACTGCCTTTGAATACACATTTAATAATACAAAATATCTGTAAGCATAGTAAACGGATTTTTAAAAAATAAATGACTATCTTAGTTATTTATTTTTGGCCACTCCAAGGGGCATGTGGGATCTTAGTTCCTTGGCCAGGGATTGAACCCATGTGCTGGGAGCATGCAGTCTTGACCACTGGACTGCCAGGGAAATCCCCCACAGTAAATGGATATTTTAAAAGAGACATAGCCCATAACCACTTTCAATATTAGAGTTTATCCCCTTTTAAATCACGATTCTTAAAACCCCTGTACAGAATTCTATAGGGTAGAATGATCTTCCAGAATGTCAACTCTTATTTAGCACCATTACCTAAATAATGATTAAGGATAATCATTTGGAATTTGCACACCAATGTATCCTTGGTTTTTCTAGAAATAGTCTAGTATAAAGATTAAGAATTGGAGCCTTAAAGTCAGAGACCTATACTTATAGTAATAACACTTACTTATAGGGTTATCAGGATAAAATGAGTAAATACTCAGCACAGAGACTGGAGCAAATCATACCTTCAGTAAATACATGCTATAATTGTTATATTATATATTATTTGGTTAAGCTACATGGGGAGCTTACAAATAGGAAAAGATAAAAAGTTAAATGCATCATAAAAATAGGCCACACTTGACTCATAGAGACAAGTTGTGAATAAACATCTACAAAATCATATTCATTTTTATATTATTAAAAATCTATTTTTACTTGCTAATAATTGAATTCAAAATACTATATATCCAAAGCAACATTTAGTAATATTGCTAAAGCATAAAGATAGCTTAGAGTGTATACTTTCCTCCAAGTACTTAGTGACCATGATTTCTGTAGTCTGTACATGAAAATAAATATGTAAATAAACCCTCTGAATTAAATCCAAGAATAAAGAGATTTTACTTTTTCTTTTTGAAATGCAGGTAAACAGCATGCATTTTAAGCAATTTATGAAGTTTGAATTATCATCAATTACAAGGCTTCTGAGTGTCAGAGTAGATAACTTTTCACACATCAGGTTGAATCCCTGTGCTTGCGCAGTGTCACACAGCCTGGTGAAGAGCCCTTCTTGCTGTTTCTGTACTCCTACCATTTCTGTCTAAGCTTGTTCAAATATATATAAATAGCATTGACTCTGCAAAAAATCAAAGTTCCATAAGACATGGATTGTTTTCTCATTGCAATAATTGGGCTGGACAACTAAAGGAAATTACAAAGAAGTGCCAATGAGCCAGATGTGATCTGTAAAGAATTTCCCTCCTGGTACGATTTATTCAAAGCAAAATTACATCCTATCAAATATGCTGGAAATTCAGTATTTACTGAATTTTATATCAGATTTCATTGAAAATTCTAGCTTATTTTTACTGAGTCAAAAACCTACTTACCCCTTATAAAATCTTATTTGCTTTACTGTATTAGTAAAGGTATCTCTTGTAAATGGGTATATGCAACAATGTGTAGGCAAAAAGTGATTTGTTAGGATAATGGTTTTCATCCTTTTAATGATGGAGTATAGTGTCCACCAGAAATGCCTCTCTAGATAGAATTCTATATATTTAAAGAATATATATAAGAATAAAGAATTTATAGAATTCTATATATTGAAAGAAAACTCATTCACAAGTCTTTTGTGAATGAGGCAATATACAGTCAATAAATGAAACAGCCCCTTACCAGAATAAAATGATCCTAACATTTCCTTTCTTCCAGAAAGCTCTTGCAGATTTTCCCCAGTCAGGATAGGGTTTGTCCTGAAGCATCATATCAGTGACCTGCAACAATGAGAGAAACTTACTAGGCACTCTCATAAACCTTCCATTCAGTTTTAAATATATATATATATATACACATAAATTATATATATATATATAATCCACATTTTGCTAATAAAATATTTAACATTAGAACACATGCAGAGATAAAAATTACAGGATATATTTCCTTCAGTTAAAAGTTTTCACAGTTCATTTGACTTTACATAATGAATGAGCATATTTAAGGTCATTCAACATATCAAATAGTGATTTCTTTTAAAAACATCCATCCAGATGATCTTATATAAGGAAGCATCTGAAGATACTGTTAATTTCTCCATAGAAACAAAAACATAATATTTAAATTAAATGCCATATTCTTTTAAAATGTGTCTAAATCAAAAACTCCAAAATTCAAATATTTCCTGATGTGCTGAGGCTTTTACCTGTACTACTAGTTGAAATAGTGGTGTCTTTTTTCTCCCTTTTCCTTTCAGTGGTACAAACCCTTTAAAAAATATATTTATTTATTTATTTCGCTGCATCAGGTCTGAGTAGCAGCACGTGTGATCTTTCACTGTGGCATGCAGGCTTTCTCTTCTCTAGCTGTGGCACGTGGGCTAGTTGCCCCGAGGCATGTGGGATCTTAGTTCCCAGACCAGGGGCCAACCCCATGTCTCCTGCTTTGGGAGGTGGATTCTTAAAAAATGGACCACCAGGGAAGTCCCAAGACTTGAACCCTTTTTATGGCACATTTATTCTAATTATCCAGCATTCTCTCAGAAACGTTCTACTTCTTTTTCTCACACACACAGATCCTGACATCTTGGGTAGAGTCATATTACCACTGTGATGTTTTCCCTGTTCCTTCCAACTGTGGTTCTTGAGTAATCCTTCTTCTGTCACGTATCCCTTTCCACCTTCTATTTTACTCATTTATGTACTATTTCCCCTATCTTCTTTACATTTTAAAATTCTTGAAGATGAAGATTTGTCTTTGTTTCCCTTTTAATGTCTAAGAATCTTTTACATAATGAAAATGAAAGTGAAGTCACTCAGTCGTGTCCGACTCTTTGCGACTCCATGGACTGTAGCCTTCCAGACTCCTCCATCTATGGAATTTTCCAGACAAGAACACTGGAGTGGGGTGCCATTTCCTTCTCCAGGAGATCTTCCCAACCCAGGGATTGAACCCGGGTCTCCCACATTGTAGGCAGATGCTCTACTGTCTGAGCCACCAGGGAAGTCTTTTACATAAAAGACTTCAAAATATTTGCTCAAAGAAGATACAAGGAAATCAACTGATACAAATGCATGCTTGTTTTTACAAATGTATTAACAGCAAGACAGGGGTAAGAGGTTAAGAGGTATAAACTCCTATATATAAAATAAATAAGCTAAAAGGACATATTGTACCACACAGGGAACATAGTCAATATTTTATAATAACTTTAAATAGAGTATAATCTATAAAATACTGAATTATATTGTACACCTGAAACTAATATAATACTGCAAATCAACTATACTTCAATTTTAAAAAGCACAAAAATGCATTAACAAAGTAAACTGCTCACTGGCCACATCTCATATTAATAGCTTCAGCCAATATTAAAAATAATCATAAGTAAATAACCTACTACAAAAGTATTTTTAAAAAACTGATAGAGATGGGGAATCTTTTTCTAATAAAAAATAATGAACTGTATTTGTGTATGTACATACACATGTTCCTTTTTCCACAAAATATACCTTCCTTTTAAGAGAATAATATTTCATTACTTATACATTTAACTGATAGAGTTCAAACTCAAACAAAACAAATTCAAAATTAAGAAAATATATAGGATGAGACATACTGAATTGAGTTAGGAAGCATTTTCATCATCCATTAAAATATACTTTTTCTTGCTCTTTTAAAGTGTTAACATTACATTTAAGTGTGACTTCCAACAATGATCTGACTGAAATGGAATGGGTGAGATTTAATCATTTATGATGAAAGATTTTGACTGGGTGGAGGGGGGATGTCTTCTGGCTCAGTGACCCCTTCAATATTACTGGAATTTCTGTGGAAGGCACACCAATTCTCAGGCAAGCCCATTTTGATGTGCTAAGAAATGGTCTCTAGAAACACTCACTGGCATGCTAGTTATTAAGATGCAATCAGAACAGACGGTGAGGAGCCCAGTCTCCAGGAAATATTCACTCATTTCTTTATACTCTCTTTTCAACATCACCTCTTGGATAGAACTCTCAAGCTTCTCTTGGTTGATGACAACCAAAGCAAGTTCAGGGACCGCCACTGAATAACACTGAATTTATTATACCTCTGTCTAACTCAGGGCTTACACCAACTTTGTGTGACGTGGTTTTATTATTGAATCTGAAGATTCAAGCATAAGTAAATAAAATAAAATAAATTTTCAGTTTATTTCTTTAAACTGTTAGTGACTTTGGTAATTGTGAATGCAAGTAATATTATGAATTCAAAAGGGAGAAACACTTGTTTCACCTACTTTTAAAGGAAACTTATTTATTAATGACTTTATTATTATTTTCTTCACTTTACAATTACAAGATTTTATTTGCTCACTCAGACTACTGCCTATAGATTATATCTTCAGTCTATAGGGATTCATGGTATTTAACAGAATGAACAGGGGAAAGATGATACAATAAAAGTGAACCATGAATCAAGTGAGTTACATGCTTACTAGAAAATGAGTAAAGACAAAAGCAGAGACATTTAAATTCCATATATTCTTGGGCATAAAAAGAGTTTTATATCATAACTCCCCTTAAGGAAAGAATTGCTATTCTTCCAAGTATAATGACTTCATCCACTATTCCTTCATAATCGTCTTGAATAACAATTCTCTTGTCAAATTTTATTTTTTACAAAACCTCAAGGTTAAGTAAATAAATACTTAAACAAATATTTCATTTTTCACCAGTTTTGTAACAGATTTAATTAATTCTGTTCAGCAATATTTATCCTGTTTCAGAAAGTGGCTGCATGGTAATAAATATTTTCAAGGTACAGAATGATTACTGGGTGGATTTTATTCAATTTTCAATGTTTTCTCCAGGGCACTTTCTGGGAAATACTTATTATATTTTCTAGAAGGAGGCAATCTGCTGCTCTATACCAATTATTACAGCAGCATGTTTTGTAAAAATGACATTCAAGGATAAAGGCTTTTTTCAGGAAAATGGCAAGATGAGGCAAAGAACATTTTTCTGATGCCAGACAGCTGGTCTTTCTCACCGCCAGCTCCAACTCTTTATTTTAAGTCATATCATCAGATCAATGTCAGGTCACTTGCAGCTAAATTGGCAGGAGCAGAGACAGTCATTAAAGGGATGCATTCAATAAAGAAAAATCCAATTACCTTCTGCATTAGAGAAATCAAATTCATTTCTTGTATTGGTCAAGGACAGTCTTTGTGGGAAAAGATGCAGGAAAGGGGGTGCTGAGGACAATGCAAAAAAAGGTTGCTATGTAACATAAATATGATGCAAAACTTGCTGATGCTTCTCTCTAAGGAAAATTATTAGAATTTGAAATTGTGGGACTTTCTAAGCTGAGAGATATTTGTTTAACTCTTTGAGTTTCACAATTGTTCCCTTACCCTTTCCTCTTTACTAGGTCTTTGCACAAAATTTAGAACTTCATTATGTTCCTTATTACATTATGCCTTGAAGGTAGTTTTATTCAGTAGAATACAAGCTTATTTTAAGATTTGATAAAGGACAACCCACTCCAGTATGCTTGCTTTTAGAATTCCATGGACAGAGGAGCCTGGCAGGCTATAGTGCAAGGGTTGCAGAGAGTCAGACATGACTGAGCGACTAACACTTTCACTTTCATTTTGCAGTCTGACCGGAAACATGAATATTGAGTTGCTTTTTTTTTTTTTCCAGTTCTTTAAATGTTTGGTAGATTTCACCAGTGAAACCATTACATCCAGTGGGCTTTTATTTGTTAGGATATTTTTGATTACTGATTCAGTTTTCTTACTAGTTATAGATCTATTTCTTCATAATGTAGTTTTGGTAGGTTTTGCATTTCTAGGAATTTCTCCATTTCATCTAGATTATCCCACTTTTTGCTATATTATTGTTCATAGTAATATTTTATAACCCTTTTTATTTCTGTAGAATCAATAGTAATGTCCTCACTTTCATTCAGATTTTAGTAATTTGAATCTTCTCTCTTATCTTTGTGTGGCTAAAAGTTTATTATATTTATTGATCTTTTCAAAGAAAAAACTCCTGGTTTTATGAATTTTCTGTATTATATTTCTACTTTTATAGAGAGCTAGATATATATCAAGTTTTAAAAGTCAGTGTTAATTGTGTCCAGTAAGTCTTTGCGATCCCACAGACTATAGCCCACCAAGTTCCTCTGTCCATGGAATTCTCCAGGCAAAAATACTGGAGTGGGTAGCTATTCCCTTCTCCAGTGGATCTTCCTAACCCAGGGATTGAACCCAGGCCTCCTGCATTGCAGACAGGTTCTTTACCATCTGATCCACTGAATATGAAAGAAAGTAATCTCTACGGGAATCTAAGTGAAAACTTTGCTCCTGTGTGAGTTGAGTGTATGTGATGTGGAGAGTAAAAGGACAGCAGGAAAATAACAATAACGTTAGTAATACCTTACATTTGCTAGTAAACTTAATGGATTACAAAATCTTAGATGTACTTTTCTTAACAATTGTTCAATTTTATGTCATTATATCCTACCTTTTGTCCATAGAGAAAGAAAAATTAGTGAGCAGGGTTACGCTAATGTACTATTAATACTTTGTTCAGCAGTTAGCCTGCCCTACTTCCCATCCATGTTTTATCGCTAACTAGCTTTAGATTTGGGGCAAAATAATCAGCCCCTCTGTGTCTCAGTTTCTTATTCATCATCTCTCTGTGTTAACTGCACAGTCCATGGACCGTAACCTGCCGGGCTCCTCTGTCCATAGGATTTTCCAGACAGGAAGACTGAAGTGGGTTGCCATTTCCTTCTCCAGGGGATCTTTCCGACCCAGGGGTCAAACTCAGATCTCCTGCATTGTAGGCAGATTCTTTACCATCTCAGCCACTGTTCTTCATCTAAGGGCACATAATACATATTAACAGGTGTTATAATAGTAATAATTGATGTTTTGTGGTTGATATCTGGAACTTCTACCCAATCATTCTGCCTCCTGTGGCTGTGTGGAGTAACTGGATTTGGAGTCAAAGGGATTGACAACCAAATCATCACTTCCATAAAGACAAGACTATCATATACTGAAGTGTTAGAAAATGATGAAAATATCCTATAAAGTTAAAAATATGTTATAGTTTAAAATTGCTGTTAAAAAGTAAAGCAATGGAGGTCAGCAACAAAAGGCTGCAACAATCTAAGACGGTTTCCTAGAAGATTTATGTAATGTAACTGAGCATTCATTTGCATTTTAACATTCCCCACCTTTTCCAGTCTCATTTTCTTAGCCCAATTATACATGCAGGTACTCAAATGTAGGTGGTGGTGGTGGTTCAGTTGTTAAGTCATGTCCGACTCTTACAATACTATGGACTGTAGCCTGCCAGACTCCTCTGTCCATGGGATTTTCCAGGCAAGAATACTGGAGTGGGTTGCCATTTCCTTCTCCAAATGTAGGTACTACATACAGTTTTATGTTTAGCATGTGATATTACTGAAAATACTGATTTATTAAGGATACAATATCAAAACATAATAACAATAACTATAGTTATATAGTGCCTCTCTTGATATAGCTATTACGCAGTGAAGTATTATTTAAGGGATATAGTGCAATTCTATTAAGCATATACATTAACGGTATTAATGAACAAATTTACACATACAATTTTGCATTCTCATTTGAAACTTTTCTCTATTTAACCATATACCTTGCATATTATACAAAAGAACATGCACAGCTACTTAAATAATTTATTCCTTTATTTTTCTCTCCTATATCTTATGAGCGTTCTACTGAAATATGGGCTTCCCTGGTGGCACATTGGTAAAGAAGTACCTGCCAATGCAGGAGATGCAAGAGATTCAGGTTCAATCCCTAGGTTGAGAAAATCCCCTGGAGTAAGAAATGGTTACTCACACCAGTATTCCTGTCTGGAAAATTCCAAGGACAGAGGAGTTTGGTGGGCTACAGCCATTGGGGTCGCAAAGCATTGAAAGCGACCGAGTCACTGAGCAAACACACACACACACACTACTGAAATATAAAAGGTTTCTAATTTTCTGATTATTATCTTTAAAATTAAACTTCATTTAATAGACATATTTTATTATTTCTTTCAATGTCATTTACTCCCTAGTAAATCACTGTGGATGCTGATTGCAGCCATGAAATTAAAAGACGCTTACTCCTTGGAAGGAAAGTTATGACCAACCTAGATAGTATATTAAAAAGCAGAGACATTACTTTGCCAACAAAGGTCCGCCTAGTCAAGGCTATGGTTTTTCCAGTGGTCATGTATGGATGTGAGTTGGACTGTGAAGAAAGCGGATCGCCGAAAAATTGATGCTTTTGAACTGTGGTGCTGGAGAAGACTCTTGAGAGTCCCTTGGACTGCAAGGAGATCCAACCAGTCCATTCTAAAGGAGATCAATCCTGGGTGTTCATTGGAAGGACTGATGCTAAAGCTGAAACTCTAATACTTTGGCCACCTCATGTGACAAGTTGACTCACTGGAAAAGACTCTGAAGCTGGGAAGGATTGGGCGGGGGGGAGGAGACGGGGCCGACAGAGAATGAGATGGCTGGATGGCATCACCGACTCAATGGACATGAGTTTGAGTGAACTCTGGGAGTTGGTGATGGACAGGGAGGCCTGGCGTGCTGTGATTCATGGGGTCGCAAAGAGTTGGTCATGACTGAGTGACTGAACTGACTGACTGACAGCATTGATAAAATTTTTTTCCTGATTATTCTCCCTCTGCCTTCTCCCCCTCCATCACCTTATTGTACTTATTACCTTATTTTTCCTATTAACTTTTTTATTTGTAAAATATCTTAAATCCCTATTTTATTTATCATCTTTAAATGATATCTTTCCCCCTCATCTAAAACAGATGAGAACATCAGAATATTATACTTTCTTACATCATATATCATTTCTATGTTGTTATGGTTTGGGAATACATCTACATTCTTGTCTTTGATCAGAACCCATGTAGTTTCTGGACCTTAGTCCTGCAAACAAATTGCCTCAGTGATCTTTTCTAGCACTATAGCTCGAGCTTTTCCACTATGTCCAATGACTAAACTTTTTTCTACAATACATTCTTTGGAGAGCTTCATGATAACAATGCAGCCTACAAGCAAATTCTTTCTTTACATTTCAATTCAGTTCAGTTGTTCAGTCATGTCTGACTCTTTGCAACTCCATGGACTGCAGCACACCAGGCCTTCCTGTGCATCACCAACTCCTGGGAGCTTGTTTAAACTCATGTACATCAAGTCAGTGGTGCCATCCAGCCGTCTCATTCTCTGTCATCCCCTTCTCCTCCTGCTCTTAATCTTTCCCAGCAACAGGGTCTTTTTCAATGACTGAGTTCTTCATATCAGGTGGCCAAAGTATTGGAGTTTCAGCTTCAGCATTAGTCCTTCCAATGAATATTCAGGACTGATCTCATTTAGGATGGACTGGTTGGATCTCCTTGCAGTCCAAGGGACTCTCAAGAGTCTTCTCCAACACCACAGTTCAAAATCATCAACTCTTTGGCACTCACTTTTCTTTATGGTCCAACTCTTACATCCATACATGACAACTGGAAAACCCGTAGCTTTGACAATGGACATTTGTCGGCAAAGTAATGCCTCTGCTTTTTAATACACTTTCTAGGTTGGTCAAATCTTTTCTTCCAAAGAGCAAGCGCCTTTTAATTTCATGGCTGCAGTCACCATCCACAGTGATTCTGGAGCCCAAGGAAATAAAGTCTGTCACTGTTTTCATTGTTTCCCCATCTATTTGCCATGAAGTATTGGAACCACATGCCACGATCTTAAACAAAGTCTAGCAGGCTACAGTCTGCGGGGTCACAAAGAGTCGCACATGACTGAGCCACTAACACACACAGTAATTAGGTGGAATATGAAGTTACTGAATCATAATTATTTTCCTTAGAACTGAGGGCATTGCTTCCTTATTTTTAATATTCATATGTGTTAAAGTTTATTTTATTAGGCTGTGCTGGGTCTTCGTTGCTCTGCGCAGGCTTCCTCTACTTGTAGTGAGAGGGCCTACTCTTTGTTGAGGTGCTTGGGCTTCTCATTGCAGTGGCTTCTCTTGTTGCAGAGCACAGGTTCTAGGGTGGGCAGGCTTGCTCATGGGCCCTAGAACATGGGCTGAGTAGCTGTGGTGAATGGGTTTAGTTACTCTGCGGCATACAGAATCTTCCCGGACCAGCAATCAAACCCATGGCCCCTGCACTGACAGGTGGATTCTTACCTACTGCCAGAGTGGAAGTCCTAATTTGTTTTTATTTTTCACTGGAGGATAATTGCTTACAATATTGTGTTGATCTCTGCCATATAACAACATGAATCAGCCAGACCTCAGTTCAGTCGCTCTCATGTCTGACTCTTTGTGACCCTAACACTATTGAGTGATGTCAAGGAGAAATATCATAAAACTGGAGCCTGAATTTTTTTTCCATTTTTATTTTTACAAGTGAATTGGATTTTTTTATTGCTTGGAAGCCTACAGTATTTTTTTTTTTAAGTGTAATAATTTTTCTAAGTTTTTTGTTGTCTGTCTCTTTTCTAGACACAACTTGCCTTTTAAGTCTAAAGATTCAAGTCTTTCTTTAGTCTATTAAGTCTTTGAGGCGTACTTTTACTTTTTCTGTCTTCGATGTCTACACCTCTTTTTAATTTTACTCCCTCAGTCATATCCTGTACTTTGATTTTTGGGTGTGTTGATGAATGTTTCTGGAGATTCCAATTTGACTTTTATTCCTCTGCTTTTTCTCTTCTGCATCTTTCCTTGAGCCTTTTGTCTCTTATTTGCTCTTCTATTGTCTTACACCATCCTCTCTAAATTCTCTTGTTTTCCTCTAAAGTCTTGCTTTGAAATCTTATTTTATAAAGAAAATGATTCCTCTAATTTTATTAGTTCACTGAGATTTTTTTATCAAAATTTTCCTCTGGTTTGTGGTATCATTTTTCTGGTGGAGGATTCTTCAACTATTATTGGACTTTCTTGTTATTTTCTTCCTTTTTATTCTTAATAACAGAATTCTCATACTGGCTCCTTTGGAATGGATTTCCATCTAAATGATGTGAATTGCTCCTAGACTAACATTCTGCAAGAGGCTCATGTTGAAGGGTGGCAGAGCCCTCTCCCAATCAAAACACCTATCCCCATGGAGGGAGTTAAAACTTAGGCAGGCGGTCCAAGGCCTCTAGGAGGAAGTGAACATCCTCACTCATGCTTTCCTTAAGCCTTGTGCATAATGTATCCTGCCCAAGAACTGGCCTTTCTTCAGGTCCAGAACTAATGACTACACAACACAATTTTTTACTCATGGAAATCCTTTTGTTAGGCTCTATGCTAATGATTTTAACTGTAACAAATCTTGCGAATCTGTTTCTCAAGATTTGTCCCTCTGATTACACAGCAACAGTATATCTCACCCAGAGACTTTCACCCAGTACCCATTCTCCCTGGCTAATCTTGTGCCAAAATTATCTCGTATGTGTATGCCCTGGGAAAGGATCTGGTGGGATTTTTACAAACCTTGAGGTATTCTTTGTATCTGTTCTCAGCAGCCAGTTGAGAAGCATATAAGGCCCTGCTTAAACTAATGAGGGTGGGTACTCTCTCTAAGCCCTTCTGATGTCTATGTCAGAAGCTTTTTCTGTCCTGTCACTTTAAATAAAATTTCGCTGCACGAAGCTCTGAGTGACTGAGACCTGTCTTTGGTCCCACTGTTAAGTCTCCTTTGGAGACCACAAATCCAGTGACACCGTTCAAAGTAAGCTATCACCATTATTCCAGGCCTTTCAGGGAGTACCACCTACCTTAGAGAATTGTCCTTTGCCATCTGAGCCTGAGATCAGTAGCCATCATATCTCCACTGAGCACTGTCTTGAAACATAGCTGACGGTCACTACATTTGGCAACTCTACATCAAAGATCAAGCATCTGATTTACTCTTTAAGATAAAGTTAGAATCTTTGATACTTATACTTTACAGTTTGAGTTCATTGCCTACATCTCCTATCTTAAAATAAAAATTCTATATTACTATGTAAAGTGGTTATTAAGAGGCTTCTTTACAATGATGTGTATTTTTGGCAATTTTGAGACCATCAAAAATAATTACTACATCTGTGATATATTTGTCTCCTTTTTAAATAGTATCTATCAGATGACCTAAGTAACATTCAAAGTTCACTTTTATTTAACATTGTTTTAGATTAACGCCTTCCCCAAATACAACGTTATTCAAAATAAAATAATTAAGCATAATGTGTGATTTTATAGTTATTTGAACATAAAGCAGGTTAAGATTTTCTGAGAGATTATTTTGAAGAAAAGCTTTGCTTTATATTAAGTATAGTATATATATGTAACAAAATTTTACTTAGGTTGTCTGGCTACCTGTATTTATCAGATAAGTGAAATTTGAAAAAGTGTTTAGTTGATGGAATGATAAGCATTCTGTAAGAGCATTAATAATTTTCATCTCCTAAAGGTAATAATGCTAATCATTTTCCAGTAGTTTTCCCATGTCATGAAAATGAGAGCAAAATATGCTATTCTAAAGGAGATCAATCCTGGGTTTTCATTGGAAGGACTGATGCTAAAGCTGAAACTCCAATACTTTGGCCACCTCATGCGACGAGCTGACTCACTGGAAAAGACTCTGATGCTGGGAAAGATTGGGGGCAGGAAGAGAAGGGGATGACAGAGAATGAGATGGCTGGATGGCATCACCGACTCTGTGGACATGAGTTTGAGTGAACTCCGGGAGTTGGTGATGGACAGGGAGGCCTGGCGTGCTGTGATTCATGGGGTCGCAGAGAGTCAGACACGACTGAGTGACTGAACTGAACTGATGCTATCAGCAGGGACTTCCAAAGTGGCTCACTGGGTAAAGAATTTTCCTGCAATGTGGGAGATGCAGGAGATGCAGGTTGGATCCCTGGGTTGGGATGATCCCCTAGAAGAGAGCAGGGAAACCCACTCCAGTATTCTTGCCTAGAGAATCCCATAGACAGAGGAGCCTGGCAGACTACAGTCCATAGGGTCACAAAGAGTTGGACACGACTGAAGTGACTAAGCAGCACATATGCTATCAGCATATGGCATGACATAAGATGATCTTCATGGATTTCTACAATTATTTCTTAAACACATGAATAAATGTGCTTGTATAATTATTATGACCAAGATTTGTCTTTTGTTTATTCATTTTTTTACTTGCTTGTTCAAGTAAGAAAGTAAATTGAGATGATCAGTAATGTAATAATTATCCACTAGAGCTACAATATTCTTTCTCTGACTTTATTGGTGCTACTTTTATTTAGATTGAGGTATATCACACATGGGAGAAGGCAATGGCACCCCACTCCAGTACTCTTGCCTGGAAAATCCCATAGACAGAGGAGCCTGGTAGGCTGCAGTCCATGGGGTTGCTAAGAGTCAGACACGACTGAGCGACTTCACTTTCACGCACTGGAGAAGGAAATGGCAGCCCACTCCAGTGTTCTTGCCTGGAGAATCCCAGGGATGGGGGATCCTGGTGGGCTGCCATCTATGTGGTCGCACAGAGTTGGACACAACTGAAGCAACTTAGCATAGCATAGCATAGCATAGCATATCACACATATTAATTTGTACATATTAATTACACAAAATTCTTTAGATGGAGTATGAGAAGCCAGTATTTGGGCTCCAAAATCACTGCAGATGCTGATTGCAGCCATGAAATTATAAGATGCTCACTCCTTGGAAGGAAAGTTATGACCAACCTACATAGCATATTAAAAATTAGAGACATTACTTTGCCAAAAAAGGTCCATCTAGTCAAGGCTATGGTTTTTCCCGTGGTCATGTATGGACGTGAGAGTTGGACTGTGAAGAAAGCTGATCACCGAAGAATTGATGCTTTTGAACTGTGGTGCTGGAGAAGACTCTTGAGAGTCCCTTGGACTGCAAGGAGATACAACCAGGCCATTCTAAGGGAGATCGATCCTGGGTGTTCATTGGAAGGACTGATGCTAAAGCTGAAACTGCAATACTTTGGCCACCTCATGCGACGAGTTGACTCACTGGAAAAGACTCTGATGCTGGGAGGGATTGGAGGCGGGAGGAGAAGGGGACAACAGAGAATGAGATGGCTGGATGGCATCACCGACTCTATGGACATGAGTTTGAGTGAACTCCGGGAGTTGGTGATGGACAGGGAGGCCTGGCGTGCTGTGATTCATGGGGTTGCAAAGAGTCAGACACGACTGAGCAACTGAACTGAACTGAACTGAAGCATGAATAGTCAATTAATGCCAAATATTCAATACCAAGCAAATCCACACTTTGGCATGTGCTTTGTAATTCCCTACAGTGGTTCATTCGGGGACAGGATGAGAAGTTACAAAGTTCCTTCAATTTGTAGTATTGAAGGAACTATTTTTGAGGGCTTTAGTTGCCCAGAGAATTATGGTTCAAGACACACTTATTTACCAATTGCTAAAGCCAACATCAAAATGAGTGAATCTTCACATACCCAGGCCAAGAAGAAAGACTGCTTATCATTATGAATAACATGAGCATGACAGTGAGTAAAAAGTCACTGGTCACAAACCAGGAAATGTCAGCACTTAAATTGGACAGGAGGAAAAGATGGTGAGCAAGGCTCCAGTATTTCTTGAAAATGTTCATTTTACTTCTATGTTTCTAAGAAGATTGATGGGAAGTCCTTGTTCATACTGCAGCCATATATCCCCAAATTTCTCCCACCATCAACAGAATTGGAGTAAGAAGTCTCTTTTTTTTTTTTTCGCTTGATGTTTGACTACTGACTACTTTTAAGCCTCACCATCCACTCTTCTCTGGATGGTAGAATATTCCTTTTCTTCCCAACCCTGTCCCTTCACTGTTTGGGAAGCTAGGAAGTCACAGAGATATAAAATCAAGATTCCAAAAGAGGTGGAAAAGGTCTTTATCAATGCCTAGAAAAATAAAAAAATAAAAAACAATTTCAAACAAGAAGGATATTCAGTCTAAGATGCATGCTACCAAACATTATCCGTGTGCATAATATGTTTGGCTTATTATACATTTATTTATAGGTAATTAAATAAGGACATGTATTAATCATCGACTTTAAACGGTGAACAGGAGTACACTTTCATGTGCCTTATTTGCAATGTTGTTATATTGTGTAACTCTGGAGGGTAGTGTATGGTGGCCTCTGGACGTGGACAGTGCCCAGCCTATGTATTTTTATGTGGTATTCTTGTTTTATTGGTATCTCTGCATCCCTTATAGCACAGTATTATTTTCTTACCCTCCCTCATAGGTCACTCCATATGGAAACAAAGTCTAAATGTGTTTCTTTGACACTAGGGAAATATTGAACCGTATAGGATAATGCATGTAGTTTTTTCCCTTTCACTGCCATCTGACCCCCGCTGCACACACCATACCACATACAGAGACACACATACAATCTGCCTTATACAACAGCACTTCCAGTTGAGAAAAAGAAAGAGCCAAAGTCCAACCAGGAAGGATTATGCATGCTCACTGAGGTACATGAGCTGAGTATACAATTAAGGAAATGCCTTGAATGAATTGCTACAAGGAATATCTGAAAATCACTGGCAAACATCTACTGGTGAACATTAAACCTGGAATGTATTCTACAGCTTTTTAGAAGCACAACCAGGATTTCATATAGCATGAATATTAATGCACTTGCTTATTATCTCCAATGATAGCTGCGCTGCTTTTGTGATGTATTGCACCTTATTGCTGGATCCCTACTGATTTACAATGAGTCATGGGCTGTTTTATTATTAAGTAAGGAAATTAGGCATGTCTCAGAATATAGAAGCATTTAGAAAAAGATACCTGAATAACCTGAATACAGAAATAGACACAATCTAAAAGTACCTTTCCAGGCAAGGTCTGCAGAGTTCCCAACAGTGTGTTAACAGATTCAAAATAAACATGATGTGCCCCAGTACAATTTGCTGTCTACCACACTGAATTATAATTTAGAAAAAATGGGAAGAATGAAAATTACTACTGGTTTTTCTAAGCAAGAAGCCAACAGAAAAATATTTACACTATCTTCTGACATGCTATTCCTTATGAGAGGCTAAATTGTTAAATGATAGTAGCTCAATATTACATGGTTAAGCATTTATTTTTGTTTTTTAACTTGAATGAATAAGTAGCTTTCAGTTTCCAGACTTTCCTTATTTTTTTAACATAGGTATTATTGTTACTAGAGAAATTAATTATACAAAATAGGCTGTGTTATGATAGCTTTGTAATTGTACATAAGAATGGAAGGCCAACAGAAAGACAAAGAAAAGATGCTTTCAGAAATGTGATTATAAGAATCATTATTCATCAAAGCCCTTATATCGTAGAAAGAGCAAGTATCCCCTCAAAGGGAAAAGAAAAGTCATTTTAAGGACCTCAGCATTCCAGTTTCTGAATAATATGTCTAAGACAAGCTAGTTCTAATGAGAGAACCAATGGAGCTTGCTCAGTCTCCCAAACCCAGCACCATTATATAGCCTGCCATATTGCTTGTACAAAATTTATCAAAATATTTCAGTCAACTCTGATAGGTGACAAATATCCAGACCAGTAGGTTGAAAAGTTCAGTCGACTTAACATTTCTACTGTTAGTAAATAGTAAGTCCAAGAAAATGAACTTATATCAACCATCTGACATAACCACCTTCATCAGTTGTCCATGCTACTGCTACTGCTAAGTCACTTTAGTCGTGTCCGACTCTGTGTGACCCCATAGACGGAAGCCCACCAGGCTCCCCCGTCCCTGGGATTCTCCAGGCAAGAACACTGGAGTGGGTTGCCATTTCCTTCTCCAATGTGTGAAAGCGGAAAGTGAAAAGTGAAAGTGAAGTCGCTCAGTCGTGTCCGACCCTTAGCAACCCCACGGACTGCAGCCTACCAGGCTCCTCCATCCATGGAATTTTCTAGGCAAGAGTACTGGAGTGGCTTGCCATTGCCTTCTCGGTTGTCCATATTTTCCATAAATTTGAGAGATTATCAAGTAAGGCAGCCACCAAGTAACACACCTTATAAGTTTAAGCAAGCATTGTTTCTACGCTCCATTGTTGCCTGAAGACAGATGGACTAAATGTTTGGGTGACGTAACAGCAAGCTCAGAATTCAAAAGCAGTGACCTAAATATGTATCTTTGCAATAGGATTATCATTTTAGCATTCATTGTCTAAAAGTAAAACTAAGTATTTTCATTTCTAATACAAGTGAAATATTGGTTTTAGAGCATATTTTAAAATTAAACCAAGGGAAGCATCCTTTAACCAAGCTGTTTTCTGTTGTTAATATATCACATGCAGCTACATATTTAAGATGTTTTAACTAAAATTAATAAAAATTATATTTATAGAAAAGAACATATTATGTATAATAAGGCATTAAGAATACAAATAAACAGTACAGCATGTTCCCACTACTTACCTTAGAAAAACACAGAATAAAAACAAAGACTTTTAAGCCCTCTGTGTACTCACCCCTAGTCAAATTACCCTAGGGTAAGTACAGTTCTAAACTTTGTATTTTATAATTCCCATTTTCCTGTTTTTCTTTGTGGTTTTACATCATCTGGTTGTAACCATAAATAAAATATCATTTAGTTATCTATATTATACATTTATAAACAGAATAATATAGTGTGCTTTTCTTGTATCTGGCTTTTTTCATTCGTTTTGCTGATATTTATCTAGAATAAAGCATATAGTTATATTTCAACATTCACTGTACCTCTATTGTTCATTTTTCATTTTTCACATGGCTTATTTGTACCTTTTTTCTTTTAATTTTGATTAATCTCATAAAAACTTTTTAATTTTATTAGGCTTTCAAAATTTTCTTGGTTACTTTAATTTCTCTTATAATACCTTAGTCTTTATTATATGAATCTCTGCTCATATATTTCTTCCTTATCTTTTAAAACTGATTCTCCTGTTTTTAATCACCCTAAGTTCTTAATACTGAATACTTATTCATTTTCAGTATCTCTTTTTAAAATATATGTATTGAGACTATGATGGTAGATATATCAGTTACTAAATTCTGTCAATTTCTCCTTTATAAATTTTGAAGGTATGTTTATAGGGTACATATTAGTTTAAAATTGTTACACATTCCTAGTGAATTCATTTTATTCATCACAATGTGGTAACTCTTCTCAACCCTAAAAATGCCTTATTTTCCCTTCCAAATGTCCATTTAGTTTGATATGATGTAATTATATCAATTTTATTTTGGATAGTGTTTCCCTAGTACATATTTTCCATTCCTTTACTTTCAAAATTTCTCTTTCTTTATATTTGAGGCATGAGTCTTGAAAACAGCATGTGGAAGACAGAATTCTTAAAGAGATAGGAATACCAGGCCACCTCACCTGTGTGCTGAGAAACCTGTATGCAGGTCAGGAAGGAACAGTTAGAACCAGACAAGGAACAACAGACTGGTTCCAAATTCGGAAAAGAGTATGTGAAGGCTGTATATTGCCACCCTCCTAATTTAATTTATATGCAGAATACATCATGTGAAATGCTAGGCTGGATGAAGCAGAAGCTGGAATCAAGATTTCTGGGAGAAATATTAATAACCTCAGAAATGCAGATGACACCATCCTTATAGCAGAAAATGAGGAAGAACTAGAGCCTCTTGATGAAAATGAGAGATATTGTGAAAAAGCTGGCTTAAAACACAACACTCCATAAACGAAGATCATGGCATCCAGTGCCATCACTTCATGGTAAATACATGGGGAAACAGTGACAGACTTTATTTTCTTGGAATCACTGCAGCCATGAAATTAAAAGAAGCTTGCTCCCTGGAAGAAAAGATTTGACCAACCTCAGTTCAGTTCAGTCGCTCAGTCGTGTCCGACTCTCCGCGACCCCATGAATCACAGCACGCCAGGCCTCCCTGTCCATCACCAACTCCCGGAGTTCACTCAAACTCATGTCCACAGAGTCGGTGATGCCATCCAGCCATCTCATTCTCCGTCGTCCCCTTCTCCTCCCGCCCCCAACCTTTCCCAGCATCAGAGTCTTTACCAACCTAGACAGCATATAAAAAAGCAAAGATATTACTTTGCCAACAAAGGTTCGACTAGACAAAGCTATGGTTTTTCTAATAGTCATGTATGGATGTAAGAGTTGGATCAAATAGAACGCTGACACCAAAGAACTGATGCTTTTGAACTGGACTGAGCTTTTGAACTGAGAGTCCCTGGGACTTCAAGGAGATCAAACCAGTCAATCCTAAAGGAAATCAGTCCTGAATATTCATGGGAAAAACTGATGCTGAAGCTCCAATACTTTGGCCACCTGATGCAAAGAACTGACTCATTAGAAAAGACCATGATGCTGGGAAAGATTGAAGGCAGAAGACAAGAGGATGACAGAGGACAAAATGGTTGGATGGCATCACTGACTCAATGGACATGAGTTGAGCAAGCTCTGAGAGATGATGAAGGATAGGGAAGCCTGATGTGCTGCTGTCCATGGAGTCGCAAAAGTTGGACACAACTGAGCGACTGAACAATAGCAAGGTAGAATTCTAAGAATGATCCCCAAGTGATTCTTGCCTGTTGGATCCAAAGAATTCTGCCAACAAATTCAATGAGCTGGGAAATGGATTCTTCCCCACCTCCTCCAGGTAAGAGCTTCCTGCTGCTGCTGCTGCTGCTAAGTCGCTTCAGTCATGTACGACTCTGTGCGACCCCATAGACGGCAGCCCACCAGGCTCCCCCGTCCATGGGATTCTCCAGGCAAGAACACTTAGGATGGTCAATACTTTGATTTCAGACTTGTGAGATATGAAACAGAGAACCCAGTATAGCTCAAGTAGATGTCTACCTTCAGAAATCTCAATATGATTTTGTGTTAAGCTGCAAAGTTTGTGATAACTTGTGTGGAAACAGAAAACTAATACACAGCACATAGCTTAAAATTGCTCTAACCTAAGGTGTTGGAGAAGACTCTTGAGAGTCCCTCGGACTGCAAGGAGATCCAACCAGTCCATTCTAAAGGAGATCGATCCTGGGTGTTCACTGGAAGGACTGATGCTAAAGCTGAAACTCCAATACTTTGGCCACCTCATGCAATGAGTTGACTCACTGGAAAAGACTCTGATGCTAGGAAAGGTTGGGGGCGGGAGGAGAAGGGGACGACCGAGAATGAGATGGCTGGATGGCATCACCGACTCTGTGGACATGAGTTTGAGTGAACTCCGGGAGTTGGTGATGGACAGGGAGGCCTGGCGTGCTGTGATTCATGGGGTCGCGGAGAGTCGGACACGACTGAGCGACTGAACTGAACTGAACCTGTCAGTCTTGCCCTTTAAAAACTAACTGTCCTTACTAATATAATTTATTTCTACCACTTCATTTTTTATCCTCTATTGTATCTTTTCTTTTTTTCCTTCATTTTTTCTTTTTTTCAAATTGTCACTGTTGTTCAGTCACTAAGTTATGTCCAACTCTTTCTGACCTTGTGGACTGTAGCACACTAGGCTCCTCTGTCCTCTACCATCACCTGGAGTTAGCACAAATTCATGTCCATCAATTGGTGATATTATGTAACCATCTCATCCTCTGCCGCCACCTTCTCTTTCTGCCTTCAATCTTTCCCACCATCAGGGTCTTTTACAATGAGTCAACTTTTCACATCAAGTGGGCAAAGTATCGGAACTTTAGTTTCAGAATCAGTCCTTCCAATGAATACTCAGGACTGATTTCCTTTAGGCTTGACTTGTTTGATTTCCTTGCAGTCCAAGAGATTCTCAGGAGTCTTTTCTAGCACCATAATCTGACAGCATCTTTCAGATTGATTGAGTTTTTATTTGTATTTCACTTCTTTCTTCTCCATTCATTTGGATGCTATAGTATTTATTTCTGTTGACTAGGAATTTGCCCTAGAAAGTTTACCCTGTATACAAAAATAATCAGTCACAAAAAGGAAAAAAATTGAGTCGGTTGTATTGAAGTGGATGAACTAAGAGCCTGATATACAGAGTGAAATAAGCGAAAAAGGAAACCAAATACTGTATATTAATGCATGTATATGGAATCTAGAAGAATAGTACTGATGAACCTACATCAGGGCAGGGATAGAGACACAAATGTAGAAAATGTACTTGTGGACACAGTGGAAGAAGGAAAGGGTGGGATGAATTGAGAGTTGTATTGACATAAAAGATGTCCTTTTCATTATAGGGGACTGGAATGCAAAAGTAGGAAGTCAAGAAACACCTGGAGTAACAGGCAAATTTGGCCTTGGAACACGGAATGAAGCAGGGCAAAGGCTAATAGAGTTTTGCCAAGACAACACGCTGGTCATAGCAAACACCCTCTTCCAACAACACAAGAGAAGACTCTACACATGGACATCACCAGATGGTCAACACCGAAATCAGATTGATTATACTCGTTGCAGCCAAAGATGGAGAAGCTCTATATAGTTAGCAAAAACAAGACCAGGAGCTGACTGTGGCTCAGATCATGAACTCCTTATTGCCAAATTCAGACTTAAATTGAAGAAAGTAGGGAAAACCACCAGACCATTCAGATATGACCTAAATCAAATCCCTTATGATTATACAGTGGAAGTGAGAAATAGATTTAAGGGACTAGATCTGATAGAGTGCCTGATGAACTCTGGACGGAGGTTTGTGACATTGTACAGGAGACAGGGACCAAGACCATCCCCATGGAAAAGAAATGCAAAAAAGCAAGACGGCTGTCTGAGGAGGGCTTACAGATAGCTGTGAAAAGAAGAGAAGTGAAAAGGAAAGATATAAGCATCTGAATGCAGAGTTCCAAAGAATAGCAAGGAGAGATAAGAAAGCCTTCCTCAGTGATCCATGCAAAGAATAGAGGAAAACAACAGAAAAGGAAGGACTAGAGATCTCTTTAACAAAATTAGAGATACCAAGGGAACATTTCATGCAAAGATGGGCTCGATAAAGGACAGAAATGATATGGACCTAACAGAAGCAGAAGATATTAAGAAGAGGTGGCAAGAATACACAGATGAACTGTAGAAAAAAGATCTTCACGACCCAGATAATCACTAAGGTGTGATCACTCACCTAGAGCCAGACATCTTGGAATGTGAAGTCAAGTGGGCCTTAGAAAGCATCACTACGAACAAAGGTAGTGGAGGTGATGGAATTCCAATTGAGCTATTTCAAATCCTGAAAGATGATGCTATGAAAGTGCTGCAGTCAATATGCCAGCAAATTTGGAAAACTCAGCAGTGGCCACAGGACTGGAAAATGTCAGTCTTCATTCCAATCCCAAAGAAAGGCAATGCCAAAGAATGCTCAAACTACCACATAAATGCACTCATCTCACACACTAGTAAAATCATGCTCAAAATTCTCCAAGCCAGGCTTCAACAATATGTGAACCGGGAACTTCCAGATGTTCAAGCAGGTTTTAGAAAAGGCAGAGGAACCAGAGATCAAATTGCCAACATCCGCTGGGTCATGGAAAAAGCAAGAGTTCCAGAAAAACATCTATTTCTCTTTTATTGACTATGCCAAAGCCTTTGACTGTGTGGATCACCACAAACTGTGGAAAATTCTTCAAGAGATGGGAATCCCAGACCACCTGACCTGCCTCTTGAGAAACCTGTATGCAGGTCAGGAAGCAACAGTTAGAACTGGACATGGAACAACAGACTGGTTCCTAATAGAAAAAGGAGTACGTCAAGGTTGTATCTTGTCACCCTGATTATTTAACTTATATGCAGAGTACATCATGAGGAACGCTGGTCTGGAAGAAGCACAAGCTGGAATGAAGTATGCTGGGAGAAATATCAATAACCTCAGATATGCAGATGACACCTCCCTTATGGCAGAAAGTGAAGAGGAACTAAAAAACCTCTTGATGAAAGTGAAAGAGGAGAGTAAAAAAGTTGGCTTGAAGCTCAACATTCAGAAAACTAACATCATGGCATCTGGTCCCATCACTTCATGGGAAATAGATAGGGAAACAGTGGAATCACGGTCAGACTTTATTTTTTTGGGCTGCAAAATCACTGTGGATGCTGATTGCAGCCATGAAATTAAAAGACGCTTACTCCTTGGAAGGAAAGTTATGATCAACCTAGATAGCATATTAAAAAGCAGAGACATTGCTTTGCAAACCAAGGTCCGTCTAGTCAAGTCTATGGTTTTTCCCGTGGTCATGTATGGATGTGAGAGTTGGACTGTGAAGAAAGCTGATCGCTGAAGAATTGATGCTTTTGAACTGTGGTGCTGGAGAAGACTCTTGAGAGTCCCTTGGACTGCAAGGAGATCCAACCAGTCCATTCTAAAGGAGATCAGTACTGGGTGTTCACGGGAAGGACTGATGCTGAAGCTGAAGCTCCAATACTTTGGCCACCTCATGCGATGAGCTGACTCACTGGAAAAGACTCTGATGCTGGGAGGGATTGGGGGCGGGAGGAGAAGGGGACGACAGAGAATGAGATGGCTGGATGGCATCACCGACTCAATGGACATGAGTTTGAGTGAACTCCGGGAGTTGGTGATGTACAGGGAGGCTTGGCATGCTATGATTCATGGAGTCACAAAGAGTCGGACACGCCTGAGCGACTGAACTGAATTGATATACACTATCATGTGTAAAATAAGTAGGTAGAGGGAAGAAGCTGTACAGGACAGGGAATTCAGCTCCACGCTCTGTGTTCTGTTACGATTTACAGGTGGGATGGCATGGGGGGAGGGAGGCTCAAGTTGGAGGTTATATATGTATACTTATAGCTGATTCACATGGTTGTATAGCAGAAAGCAACACAACATTGTAAAGCAATTATCCTCCAATTAAAAATAAATTTAAAAACAAAGTTAGAAAAAAAGTAAAATCTAGTTAATCAATATCACCACTCTACTCCCAAACAATTCAATGAACTTATAGGGACTGAACTCTGATCACCCCTTCCTACGTAGATGCTAATTTGTTCAGAATCTTAGTTTCTTTTGGCTTTTATTATCACCTGCTTATTTTTTTTTTTAACAAATAAGTCATTATGGTACTTTTCCACAGTCATTTTTGCTTATATTTAAAAGAACAGATCTATTTTTTAAACAAGTCTTAATTTGGTTATATTTGGTAAAAATGAGGGTGATTTTAGGGAGAAAAGGATGTTTCAATAAATGTTAAATCCCAGTTTGTTAATGGCGGTCTACCAGTGGAGGTAGTAAGACTGATTTCTTGGATAGCTCCTTGCTGTTATGTGATATTAATGTAAAATTTAATTGAATTCTTAAAGAACACCCTAAGTTTGTTTCTGAAGCTTATCTCAGTGATCTATCTTTGGATGAAGATCAGATGCCTCGTGACCTGCAACCAGGACTGAAAAAAAAAAAAGGACATAATTTAAAGGACTGTCTCCAACCTGGATGGAAGAACTTTTATCAGAAGAAACTACACTACACCAGGATGAGAAGACGATGACATCAGAGGTAGACAGCTTGCCCAAGATGCTGGACCTGATTCGTATGATCATTTATAATGTTTTCTTGACTTCTTAGCCCTCTGCATATAAATCAAATGCTTTTCTACCATAGGCCTGATCCTATGCTAGTTTTAGAAATTAATCCAATTGTCGGGTTTGTAGACATGTAAAAGCTCATTCTGCTTATACAAAAACTCTGTTAGACTTGTGCCATCCTAATGTCCTTCAACCATGGCAACAGTCTGCTTCTAAATTGGAAAATTAAAAAACAATAGCTGGAAATCAGAGTCGGGGCTATGGGAAATCCAAGATGGCTGCTTGGCTTTTCCCAGCTCCCTGACAAACCTCATTTTTTATTGGATGGGTTAAAGCCTCCCTGGCTACAGGGCCTCCATAATGAAAAATCACGGAATATTCAGTTTTGTAAATTGTTAAATTAAGTTTCTAGTTTTGTTCATGTCTAGTGTTCACTAAGACTCACTGCTGAGACAGTCCCTTGTTACGTGATACTGCTAAAAGATTTAATTAAGTTATTAAAAAGGACACTCTAGGTTAGTTTCTAAGGCTTATCTCAGTAACCAGTCTTCAGATAAAGATCGGATGCTCCATAATGTACAACCAGGAGATTAACACCAGACTATAATCATTTAATGAATGAAGTCAGGTGACTTGGGGTGTACCAGGCTTTATCTAATGAAAGTTCTTGACTTATAATTCTTATTTGACTAATAACTGCTGGCTATATTATTTTCTATGTCACTTGTTTCACTGAGCCTGTGATATAATGCTGAACTGACAGTTCCATATGAGATCAATAATTGTAATAATGTGACTCTGGGTATGGGAAAAAGCAACAAGAGGAAATATTTTCCTGGACCAGGAGGCTAGTAAGACAGTGGTCCAGAGACTTTTGCTTCTTGCAAGGCCTGGTCCAATTTTAGCACACTGAGTGGCCCATCGCTTCCCTAGACCTGGGAATGAGCCTTCCCAGCACCGTGGGATGCAATGGCCATGAAATGGTGTCACATGGTCAGATATATGGCTATGAAGGGACCCTGCTGACTGGAAGTTGGTACTTGCCAGCTGCCTCTACAAAGATTACATCATGACCCTTGCAAGCTGCTGATATTCAACACCCGCTGAAAGAAGTTCAGGGTGAAAATCAGGAATGAGGCACTCTGTGCTCTGAAAAAAAAAAAAAAAAGAAAAAAACTGGCAGAACAGGCCTTCAGATAGTTAGATCTTTTCAGAAAAAGGTTTTATGAGTTCCAATTCTTGCATCTTCTCATACCTAGAAAAACACTGATGTCATTAATGGTGAAATCTGCTTTGGCTATTAAAAAATTTTTTTTTTATTTTTACAATTAAAAGTCAAAATAGAGTAGCTATGGTTCAGACATCCTGGGAAATAACTATTTCCCAGATATCCTGAAAAATGATATTATGGGTGTGATTTCAGATTAGACGCTGTGACCTAATGTAGAACTTAATGCTCCTGTAATGCATTTTTGCTTCTGTACTTTGCTTGCTGTTTGTAAAACCAAAGTTACTCCATTTTAAGATAAGGTTGTTTTTAAGTAAAGATTCCTAAAATTGTTTTTGAAAAAATAAAAATAAATAAAACCGAAAAAAAAAAGCATATTAAACATTTTTTGGTCCATATATCCCTTCTAGGATCTATTTGCTTTTTTAAAAATCATTTTTCATGCATCTTAATTATAAAGTTGCCTTGAGAAGCTTCTTTAGGAGGAGTTTGTAAAGATAAAGTTTGCTTTACTTTTCGGAACGTTTCTACTTGGCTCTCTCATTACAAAACAATTTTTACAATGCATGCTGTTCTAATTTTCTTTTAGCACATGGAAGATAATTCTCCTGGACTCCTTTGTTGCTGGTTAGAAATCATAAATCTGTCATTTTAGATAAATTGTTTTGTTCTCTTGTTATTTTTAAGGATATTTTTTCCTTTGGTAATATATATTTTCACTCTCACTTGTCTATGAATGGAAAATTTGAATTTGTTGTGATTTTGGAAGCTGAAAATTCATAATTTCAACAATTAGGGAAAATTGAAACCTTTTTTTCCTTCAAATATTACTTCATCCATCCTATTTCACCTTCTTGAATTTTGATTAGAGGCACATAAAAACTTGTTACTTCATGTCTTTTACCTTCTTTTAAATATTTTCTATTTCTCTGTACATCATTATGGAAAATATATTTCAGATGTATTTTATACTTTAATAATTATAATTATCTATCTTTGTTCTCTTTAATTCAACAACTAAAATTTTCATTTCAATCATTATATATTTTATTCCTAAAAGTTCTGTTTGGGTCATTTTCAAATTGCCCAGTCTTTCATTCCTTAGTTATATTTTCAATTTCTTCTTTATTTATTTGAATGTATTATTTGAAAATATCTTTTTATGTTATATATGGAAAATTCTAAAAACTAAACTTAGTGTGAGTCTGTTTCTGCAAGTTGTATTTATTGCTGTTACTTGTATTTTTGTATCTTTTGTAATTTTTGACAGCATGGTAGAGTTTGGGTCCTCCCAGTGACTCAGAGGTAAAGAATCCACTGTAATGCAGGAGATGTTGCAGATGCAAATTTCATAAGCTTTCTAAGTTGCTCATAACTTTTCTTCCAAGGAGCAAGCATCTTTTAATTTCATGGCTGCAGTCACCACCTGCAGTAATTTTGGAGCCCCCCAAAATAAAGTCTCTCACTGTTTCCATTGTTTCCCCATGTATTTGCCATGAAGTGATGGGACTGGATGCCATGATCTTAGTTTTCTGAATGCTGAGCTTCAAGCCAAACTTTTCACTCTCCTCTTTCACTTTCATCAAGAGGCTCTTTAGCTCTTCTTTGCTTTCTGCCATAAGGGTGGTCTCATCTGCATATCTGAGGTTATTGATATTTCTCCTGGCAATCTTGATCCCAGCTTGTGCTTCTTCCAGCTCAGCGTTCCTCATGATGTACTCTGCATATAAGTTAAATAAGCAGGGTGACAATATACAGACTTGATGTACTCCTTTTCCTATTTGGAACCAGCCTGTTGTTCCATGTCCAGTTCTAATTGTTGCTTCCTGACCTGCATACAGGTTTCTCAAGAGGCAGGTCAGGACGTCTGGTATTCCCATCTCTTGAAGAATTTTCCACAGTTTATTGTGATCCACACAGTCAAAGGCTTTGGCATAGTCAATAAAGCAGAAGTAGATGTTTTTCTGGAACTCTCTTTTTCGATGATCCAACAGATGTTGGCAATTTGATCTCTCGTTCCTCTGCCTGTTCTAAAACCAGCTTGAACATCTGGAAGTTCATAGTTCACGCATTGTTGAAGCCTGGCTTGGAGAATTTTGAGCATTACTTTATTAGTGTGTGAGATGAGTGCAACTGTGCGGTAGTTTGAGCATTCTTTGCCATGGCCTTTCTTTGGGATTGGAATGAAAACTGACCTTTTCCAGTCCTGTGGCCACTGTTGAGTTTTCCAAATTTGCTGGCATATTGAGTGCAGCACTTTCACAGCATCATCTTTTAGGATTTGAAATAGCTCAACTGGAATTCCATCACCTCCACTAGCTTTGTTCATAGTGACGGTTCCTAAGGCCCTCTTGACTTTGCATTCCAGGATGTCTGGCTCTAGGTGAGTGATCACACCATCGTGATTATCTGGGTCATGAAGATATTTTTTGTACAGTTCTTCTGTGTATTCTTGCCAACCCTTCTTAATGTCTTCTGCTTCTGTTTAGTCCATACAATTTCTGTCCTCTATTGAGCCCATCTTTGCATGAAATATTCCCTTGGTATCTAATTTTCTTGAAGAGAAATCTAGTCTTTTGCATTCCAATGTTTTCCTTTATTTCTTTGTACTGATCACTGAGGAAGGCTTTCTTACCTCTCCTTGCTATTTTTTGGAACTCTACATTCAGTTGTATATCTTTCCTTTTCTCCTTTGTCTTTCAATTCTTTTTTTCTCAGCTGTTTTTAAGGCCTCCTCAGACAGACATTTTACTTTTTTGCATTTCTTTTTCTTGGGGATGGTCTTGATCCCTGTCTCCTGTACAATGTCACAAACTTAGGTCCTTAGTTCATCAGGCACTCTTTCCATCAGATCTAGCCCCTTAAATCTATTTGTCACTTTTACTGTATAATCATAAGGGATTTGATTTAGGTCATATCTGAATGGTCTAGTGGCTTTCCCTACTTTCTTTAATTTAAGTATGAATTTTGCAGTAAGAAGTTCATGGTCTGAATCACATTCAGCTTCCGTTTTTGTTTTTGCTGACTGTATCTGCTTCTCGACCAGTCTTCTCTTATGTTGTTGGAAAAGGGTGTTTACTATGACCAGTGCATTCGCTTGGTAAAACTCTATTAGCCTTTTCCCTGCTTTATTCAGCTGCCTCACCATATTCCTAGTAACAATTTAATTTTTCCACACCCTTTCTATCACACTCACATAGAACATGAGATTTTAAAAGATTCCAAGTTTTCATCTTTAATCCTAGAGAGGCATGCCTAAGATCTAGAAATAATTAATTATAGAATGAATTAAGATATTTAATAATTTTTAAAAGTGCATAGACAAACTTATAGGTTCTCTGTTTTGTTTTCAACTCTACAAGTACAAAGCTGGATACACTAAGAAATGCCTCCCCTTACCACACATACCTTATTTCTATCTTAACTGATATGAAGCAGAGAAAATGCTAATCAAGTTTTCACTTTATATCTTTGGGAGTTTAATATATGCTTTCTTGTAGTCAATTAACATGCATTTTCTCCATAATCTTGGCATTACTATGTTCCCAGTATGGGGAACAGAAGGTGCTTGATAACTGATCCAGTGTCACACTGTGGCAGAGCTGAGATGCAGACTAAATGTCAGTATGTCTCTAAAGTCCAAGCTGTTAGCTAGTGTGCCCTGTGTCTACTTCATTAATATTAACGATTTTTTACTTCAACAATTTACCATCTATTTTTAGAATTTTTTGTAGAAGGATATTTTATTTAGTCAATGTATTCAACCAATACTTCACCTACATTAAATATACAATAATTTGCAGAGCACTCTTATTAACATCAGTTCACATGTGTCCATAGCCATTCAATAGTTTGACACTCTTCATTTAACAAATGGGGAAGCAGACACAGAGAAGATTCATGACATGCACAGAACAATTTAGTATTACAGTTAAAGTAAGACGTTTTATTCTTAATCCTCTCCCTTCCTTGACACTTACATTTGGAAAATGACAATCCCCTTTAGAAAAGACTGAAAATACTGAACATCCACCATATCCTTGAGAGACAAAGAATAGGAGCAGGAAACCCAGGCCCAAGCTTCAGTGCAAAGGATCTTGGATGCTATATATAGCCCCTGATTCTGCTATTGAAGACTCTGCTGCTGGAGAGAGAATGATGTTGACACATGATAATCCTGTTCCCTTTTAATCCATTCCCTGGTGGCTCAGATGGTAAAGAATCTGCCTATCATGCAGGAGACCATGGTTTGATCCCTGGGTCGGGAAGATCCCTGGAGAAGGGAATGGTAACCCACTCCTTGCCTTGAGAATTCCATGGACAGAGGAGTCTGGCAGGCTACAGTCCTTGGTCACATAGAGGTGGACACGACTGAGTGACTAACACTTTCACTAGTCTAGTCCACTAAAATTGAAACTATGATTTGAGGAAATTGTATAAAAGAGGGGTGATTAATGTATTAAATCTGAAAATTAGGAAGAAACATTTTAGAGCCACAATTTAGTGTCAATCTCACCCTTATACACCCCTCTTTATGTGAAAGCTGACTCTGATCATAAATAAAATGTGTATCCATTGACTCATTTATTTTTCATCACAAGATTTGGAAAATGTTTATATATTTTACAAGTATTTATTAAATTTTTCCTTTTTAAAGTTTTGACAACCACACACTGATGTACTTCTTTACACATGGGAAAACAATTCAGCTGCTTTTTCAACTCAGTTTAAAGCAATGTTCAGTTTACTAAACACTCACTGATTATTAACTCTGTGGCTTCCACTAAGCCCTATGATAGGTCACTGACTTGTTTCAAGTTGTTCATCCTAATAATGAGAATAAAAAGCCCTGTGTCCCTCAGAAGATTGTTGTGAGCCTTGTGGTGACTAATTTTATGTGCTAACTTGACTGGGCTAAGGAATACAGATACCTGATGTAACATTATTTATAAGTGTGTCTGTGAGTGTGCTTCCAAAAGAGATTAGCATTTGAATTGGTAGACTGAGTAAAGAAGATAACCCTTCTATTGATGGGCATCATCCAATCCATGGAAACCTTGAATAGACCATCAGGTGGAAGAAAAGTGATTTTTTTTTTTTTCACTCCTGTTGGGAGATTTATCTTCCTCTGTTTTGAGACATTGGTGCTCTTGGTTCTTGGACTTTCAGGAATCGGACTGGGACTTATACCATGGCCCCCTGTTCTTAGGCTTTTCAACTTACATCAGTGGACCCCTGGCTTTCAGACTCAGATTGAATTACACCACTGGCTTTCCTGGCTCTTCAGCTCACAGATGGCAGATCATGGGATATTTTGGCCTCCAAAATCTCAGGAACCAATTCCTATAATAAATATTCTCATATATATATATAAGAATATATACATATATAGGAGAAGGCAATGGCAACCCACTCCAGTACTCATGCCTGGAAAATCCCATGGATGGAGGAGCCTGGTAGGCTGCAGTCCATGGGGTCACGAAGAGTTGGGCACGACTGAGCAACTTCACTTTTACTTTTCACTTTCATGCATTGGAGAAGGAAATTGCAACCCACTCCAGTGTTCTTGCCTGGAGAATCCCAGAGATGACGGAGCCTGGTGGGCTGCCATCTGTGGGGTTGCACAGAGTCAGACACGACTGAAACGACTTAGCAGCAGCAGCATACATATACATACTCATATATATATATCTCCTACGTGCATATATATATATATATCCTATATCCTATTCATTTATCCTATATATATATCCTATATGTGAGTGTGTATATATATGTGTGCATATATATATATATATATATATATCTCACTTATATCCTATGTATATATCCTAGATAGTGTATATATATATATATATATATATCAGTTCAATCGCTCAGTCATATCTGACTCTGCAACTGCATGGAATGCAGCACATCAGGCTTCCTTGTCCATCACCAACTCCTGGAACTTGTTCAAACTCATGTCCATCCAGTCAGTGATGGCATCCAAACATCTCATCCTCTGTCATCCCCTTCTCCTCCTGCCTTCAATCTTTCCCAGCATCAGGGTCTTTTCCAATGAGTCAGTTCTTTACATCAGGTAGTCTAATTATTGAAACTTCAGCTTCAGCATCTGTCCTTCCCATGAATAAGGACTGATTTCCTTTAGGATGGACTGGTTTGATCTCCTTGCAGTCCAAGGAACTCTCAAGAATCTTCAACACCACAGTTCAAAAGATTCAATTCTTCAGCACTCAGCTTTTGTTATAGTCCAACTCTGACATCCACACATGACCACCAGAAAAACCATAGTTTTGACTAGACAGACCTTTGTTGGCAATGTAATGTCTCTGCTTTTTAATATGCTGTCTAGGTTGGTCATAGCTTTTCTTCCAAGGGGCAAGCGTCTTTTAATTTCATGGCTGCAATCAGCATCTGCAGTGATTTTGGAGACCCCCAAAAAAGTCTCTCACTCATTGTTTCCCCATATATTTGCCATGAAGTGATGGAACCAGATGCCATGGTCATATATATATATATATCCTATGTGTATGTATGTGTGTGTATATATATATATATATATATATCATATACAGACATATATCTCCTATGTGCATATATACAACTCCTATTAGTTTTGTTTCTCTGGTGAGTCTTGACTAATACAGGCTTGGAGGAAAAGATACTATTAAGTGATCCAATATGTAACGTCATTATTGAACAATTTAAGCATATCAGAGTCTCTGCCCTCAAGGAGATTAGAACCAGTAAGTAGAATATACTCAAATTGATTCACTGCTGGACAGAACAAAATGTCAGCTGAGGCCCTTACAAGTCTATCATCTCTTATCTAAAATTTATTGGGACCAGATATATTGTAGAATTTAGAATTCTTCAGATTCTAGAAGGGAAATGTGGTAGACATACAGTCTATCAGATATCACTTCCACAATAAAACGTACTGTGTTTCTGTAACAAAACACATGAGTCTTCACAACTGTTGGTGTAAATAAAGGGACAAAGAGCCTCATGTCAGTTCAGACGTGGTTTTGCCAAAAAATGAAGGCAATGTAGGTTTTGCCATGAAGTAAGTTATAAAATCTTTTTTTGCTTTCAAAGCTTTTGAGATTTTGCAATTGTGGATAGAGAGTTATAAATCTCAGGAGTGTGTAACTGAAACAAGTATTTCTCATCCATTTCTTACTCAATTTATTCCTTTCATTTCTCCACAGATTTATGTGGATAAATGGGTTCTCCTTTTGGCAAAAGCCAACAAGAGGCATCAGAATCACCTAAGCAGTGTTCCTGTCACAGGGTTGCTGAGTCTCATCCCAGGGCATTCAGATTCTATTTGTTTGAAGTAGAATCCAGGACTGAGTATCTTTTCCAAAGTCTACAAATGATTTTCTATACACCCTCATTATGAGAGCTGTGATTTCAAATATTTTTGAAGACAGTATTTTTGCTCTTTTGTTGTTCAGTCACTAAATTGTGTCTGACTCTTTGCAACCACATGGACTGCAGCACTTCCTGCACCCCAGGCTTCTCTGTCCTTCACTATCTCTTGGAGTTTGCTCAAACTCACATCCATTGGGTTGGTGATGCCATCCAACCATCTCATCCTCTGTCACCCCCTTCTCCTCCTGCCCTCAATGTGTCCTAGTATCAGGGTCTTTTCCAATGAGTCGGCTCTTCGCATCAGGTGGTCAAAGTATTGGAGCATCAGCATCTTCCCTTCTAATTAATATTCAGGTCTGATTTCACTAGGATTGACTGACTTGAGCTCACTGATGTCTAAGGAACTCTCAAGAGTCTTCTTCAGGACCACAATTCAAAAGCAACAATTCTTCAGCAATCAGCTTCTTTATGGTCAGTTCTCACATTCATACATGACTATTCCAAAAACCATTGCTTTTACTATATGAACCTTTGAAACCAAAGTGATGTCTTTCTATCTGACTTAATTAGGACTTCCCAGGTGGCGCGAGTTGTAAAGAATTTGCCTGCCAATGCAAGAGATATAAGAGAAACATGTTCGATCCCTGGATCAGAAAGATCTCCTGAGTACGGAATGGCAACCCCCTTCAGTATTCTTGCCTGGAAAATTCCATGGACAGAGGAGCCTGACAGGTTATAGTCCATGAGGCCATGACTGAGCATATTTAATAGTCTAAGAAAATCAACAAAAAAGAATGCGTCATATTAAATTAATCACCCCCCAAATCCAAAATTGAAAATCGAAACTAAAGCATTTTGGATGTTAGATTTTAAAAGTATTAGAATATCATGAAAGCGGGTTGTCCATTTCATTAAATTTGGTATTTTGAGTGGCCATCTTATCTATTATTACTTTCCCTAGCTGGACACTTCTGTAGTTCACACTGCGTACACAGCTGATGTGGACTAATGCTTGGTCTACAGCTGGTCCTGTTTGTCATCTCTGTTCCTTTAATTTAGTAATTTAATCAGCTCTTGGCATAATTCTATGAAGCTCTGTCAAAAAGTCATGCTGGAGGTTTTTCATTTTAGAACAGGTAACCCCAGAATTTCACACATTTTCAGTCATCTTATCTAGTATATCGTTTTTTTCTTTCAGAAGAAATTATTTAAACTCTGGATTTTTATTCATAAAAACTAATTTTTCTAAAGTTACTTCTATATCATCTTACAGTGATACAGAGAAGTTAATTTTGATAGTATTTCTAAGTTCTTTCCTTGTGTTGAAGAATAGTAGCACATCACTGCTTTTCTTTGCCTATTTAAGGTTTCTGAACCTTTTCCCCTTTCCCTTTTACAAAAGAGATGTTTAAGCATTGCAGGTTGCTGAGATTTCTTTTGTTGTTCTGAGGAGTAATAAGATGATATTTTAACTTTTACTTCAGGTATAGCATGTTGTCATATCCCTTCGTATGTTACAAACAACTTAATAAAATTCATGCTCATGATAACATGAGCCTAAGGTAAATACCTTTATATCCAAGAGTATACTGTTCTATAGAAGAAATTCTAACATTCTTTTAGCATCTCTAGCTTATCAGAACCATTCTCACAAACCTTTACATATGTTTCACCGTGATAGCAAATCTTTTCATACAATACAGAGGAAAACCATTTTCTGCAGCAGCACTTGAATGAAAGGAAGATTCCCAGCAAGTAGCTCTTTGAAATAAGTACTGAGAATGTAAAATAAATCCATTCCTAATTTTAGCAATGAATTGGACATGGGAATCGCTCACTCATTTACTCAATAAACATGAATTAAGAATTATCAATGTGCTAATGCACTATTCTAGATTCTTGGGCTACAACAACAAAACAAACAAAAATTATGGTATTAACATTCTGTTGGTGTTTAGTCGTTAAGTCCTGTTTGACTCATTTGTTACCCCAAGGACTGTAGCCCTGAGGTTCCTCTGTTCTTGGAATTTTTCTAGTGAGAGAAACATTTAAACAATAAACATAAAGTGATGAGTGACATGGAAAAAAGAAAAACATAAGCATGGTAAGACAGATGGGTGGGCCAGGGGCAAGCAGCAGCCCAAGATGGGGATGATTGCAATTGTACTTGGGGGGGAAAGGACAGGCTTCATTGAGATGGCGGCATTTGAGCAAAATGGACAGAAGATGCATGATGCTAAACACAGAGCAGCAGGAGCAAGGAGGCTTGTCAGTAAGGTCTGCTGGTCTCCTATGCACAAGTAGGGCTGAGTCGCTCTAGAAACCATGATAACATCTATAATTTTCAGTTTCTCTTTACTGAGTTAAGGGGCCCTTAAATGAGTTAGCCTTAGCCTTAGCCTTGACTAGACAACCTTTGTTGGCAAAGTAATGTCTCTGCTTTTTAATATACTATCAAGGTTGGTCATAACTTTCCTTCCAAGGAGTAAGCGTCTTTTAATTTCATGGCTGCAATCAGCATTTGCAGTGATTTTGGAGCCCCGCAAAATAAAGTCTGACACTGTTTCCACTGTTTTTCCATCTATTTCCCATGAAGTGATGGGACCAGATGCCATGATCTTCGTTTTCTGAATGTCAAGGCTATGGTTTTTTCCATGGTCACGTATGGATGTGAGAGTTGGACTGTGAAGAAAGCTCATCGCCGAAGAATTGATGCTTTTGAACTGTGGTGTTGGAGAAGACTCTTGAGAGTCTCTTGGACTGCAAGGAGATTCAACCAGTCCATTCTAAAGGAGATCAATCCTGGGTGTTCATTGGAAGGACTGATGCTAAAGCTGAAACTGCAATACTTTGCCACCTCATGCGATAAGTTGACTCTTTGGAAAAGACTCTGATGCTGGGAAAGGTTGGGGTGGGAGGAGAAGGGGACGACAGAGAATGAGATGGCTGGATGGCATCACCGACTCTGTGGACATGAGTTTGAGTGAACTCCGGGAGTTGGTGATGGACAGGGAGGCCTGGCGTGCTGTGATTCATGGGGTCGCAGAGAGTCGGACACAACTGAGCGACTGAACTGAACTGAACTGAACTGAATGAGTTAGGCATTAAGATGCAATAAAATGGAAAACCAGTATCAGAAAAACAAGAAGGAAAAATGAATCAGGATTAGCAGCAAACGGTCAGCAAGAAAAGCAAAGTCAAAGTCGTTTATTAGATGCTCAAATGGAAGAAAACTAAAGTTACTGAAAGAGAAAACAGAATCACAGGCCTAAAAGAGGAGCCCAAATCAGGAAGAAATAAAAGCAGATATGAAGATGTAAGTAACTCACATTGTCCCAGTAATTTAATGTGATCTTCAAGGCCTGAGTGTAAGCCTTCCTGACTCATGAGGTGACTCACAACTATTTTACTGTACAATACACCTTTCAAAGTTGTCCTGAAAGAGATACTATGTAGAAGTTCTTTCCCCAAACACTAGGTTAGATTTTTTTTTACTTCATTTCTTAAGCAATTCTCAGATCCACCTAAAAAAAAGGATTTAATGTTATCAGCTGCCTCTGGAAATAGAAAGTTAGCATATTGATTCCTCCTTAGACCTCATGGACAGACAGATCAATGCTAAGTAAATCATTTGTTAGAGCTCCATAATGAGTCAGTGAGGATCTCACAAAGCATCTCTCTGTTCAATACATTCATATTTACACCCTTACATGAAGCAGCCTTCTCAAAAATCATATACTAATGGTCCAGAGTGGTTTCTTAAGGGCAGCAGATAACTGATTTTCAAGCACTGGGACATAGTGCTTTGCCTGAGAAGCTGCCTACTTCTTCGTTTGGTTTAATTCTATTTATGACCCAAGATCCAGCACAAATACAATATGCCCATTTCCTCCATTTGACTATGAGCGCCTCTAGGTAACAGACCCCAATGTATTCAACCTGAACCCCCTCACACTTTCCTTGGCACACGGCATTATTTTGAAAAACAGTTCTGGGTCTGTTTCTGCTTTGTAAATAAGTTCATTTGTATCATATCTTTTCAGACCCCACATATAAGTGTTATCATATGATATTTCTCTTCCTCTGCCTGACTTACTTCACACAGTATGACAAGTTCTAGGTCCACACGTGTTACTGCAAATGGCATTATTTCTTTCTTTCCAGTGGCTGAGTAATACTCCATTGTATATCTGTACCACATCTTCCGTATTCATCCCTCTGTTGATGGACATCTTGATTGTTTCCATATCTTGGCTACTGTAAACAGAGCTGCAATGAACATTAGGGTGCATGCATCCTTTCAGATGATGTTTTTCTCCAGATATATGCCCAGGAGTAAGGTTGCGGTGTCATAAGATAGCTCTATTTTTAGTGTTTTAAGGAACCTCCATACTGTTTTCCACAGTGGCTGTACCAATTTACATTTCTACCACAGTGTAGGAGGGTTCCTTTTTCACCACACCCTCTCCAGCATTCATTGTTTGTGGATTTTTCTTTTTTTTTAATGATGATAGCCATTCTGACTGGTGTAAGGTGTTAATTCATTGTAGTTCTGACTTGCATTTCTCTAATAAGCAGTGATGTTCAACATCATTTCACATGCTTTTTGGTCAAGAATGACCTTAAGGTTACCAGAGGAGAAGGGTGGGAGGAAGGGATAGTTAGGGAGTTCAGGATGAAGAAGTACACACTACTATATTTAAAGTGCATAACTAACAAAGACCTACGATATAGCTCAGGGAACTCTGCTCAACGTTATGTGGCAGTATAGATATGAGTGGGATTTGGAGCAATATGGATAAATGAATATGTATGCCTGAGCCCCTTTGCTACCCACCTGAAACTATCTCAATATTGTTAACTGGCTACTCAGTTCAGTTCAGTTCAATTGCTCAGTCGTGTCCAACTCTTTGTGACCCCAATGACAGCAGTTCACCAGGCTTCCCTGTCAATCACAAACTCCTGGGGCTTGCTCAAACTCAAGGCCATCGAGTCGGTGATGCCATCGAACTTTCTCGTCCTCTATTGTCCCCTTTCACTCACGTTTTCAATCTATCCCAGCATCAAGTTCTATTCCAATGAGTCAGCTCTTCGCCATCAGGTGGCCAAAGTATTGGAACTTCAGCTTCAGGATTAGTACTTCCAATGAATATTCAGGACTGATTTCCTTTAGGATGGACTGGTTTGATCTTCTTGCAGCCTAAGGGACTCTCAAGAGTCTTCTCCAGCACCACAGTTAAAAAGCATCAATTCTTCAGTGCTCATGTTTCTTTATAGTCCAACTCTCACATCCATACATGACTACTGGAAAAACCACAGCTTTGACTAGAGGGACTTTTGTCGGCAAAGTTATGTCTCGGCTTTTTAATATGCTCACTAGGTTGGTCATAGCTTTTCTTCCAAGGAGCAAGTGTCTTTTAATTTCATGGCTGAGGTCACCATCTGCAGTGATTTTGGAGACCAAAAAAATAGTCTCTCACTATTTCCATTGTTTCCCATCTATTTGCCATGAAGTAATGGGACCAGATGGAGAAGGAAATGGCAACCCACTCCGATGTTCTTGCCTGGAGAATCCCAGGGATGGGGGAGCCTGGTGGGCTTCCGTCTATGGGGTCGCGTGGAGTCGGACATGACTGGAGCGACCTAGCAGCAGCAGAAGCAGCAATGGGACCAGATGCCATGATCTTCATTTTTGGAATGTTGAATTTTAAGCCAGCTTTTTCACTCTCCTCTTTCACTTTTCATCAAGAGACTTTTTAGTTCCTCTTCACTTTCTTCCATAAGGGTGGTGTCATCTGCATATCTGAGGTTATTGCTATTTCTCCCAGCACTTCTGATTCCAGCTTGTGCTTCATCCAGCCCGGCATTTCACATGATGTATGTAAGTCTGCATATAAGTTAAACAAGCAGGGTGACAATATACAGTCTGGTCATACTCATTTCCCAATTTGGAACCAGTCCATTGTTCCATGTCTGGTTCTAACTGTTGCTTCTTGACCTACATACAGACTTCTCAGAGGGCAGGTAAGGTGGTCTGGTATTCCCATCTCTTTAAGACTTTTCCACAGTTTGTTGTGATCCACACAGTCGAAGGTTTTGGTGTAGTCAATAAAGCGGAAGTAGATGTTTTTCTAGAACTCTTTTGCTTTTTCAATGATCCAAAGGATCTTGCATATTTCAACTCTGATTCCTCTGCCTTTTCTAAATCCAGCTTGAACATTTGGAAATTCTCAGGTCATGTATTGTTTTTAAGTCTGCTGCTGCTGCTACTAAGTCGCTTCAGTTGTGTCCGACTCTGTGCCACCCCATAGACGGCAGTCCACCAGGCTCCCCCGTCCCTGGGATTCTGCAGGCAAGAACACTGGAGTGGGTTGCCATTTCCTTCTCCAATGCATGAAAGTGAAAAGTGAAAGTGAAGTTGCTAGATTGGAGAATATTGAGCATTATTTTGCTAGCGCATGAGATGAGTGCAATTGTGTGGTAGTTTGAACATTCTTTGGCATTGCCTTTCTTTGGGATTGGAATGAAAACTGACCTTTTCCAGTCCTGTGGCTACTGCTGGGTTTTCCAAACTTGCTGGCATATTGAGTGCTGCACTTTAATAGCATCATCTTTCAGAATTTGAAATAGCTCAGCTGGAATTCCTTCACCTCTACTAGCTTTGTTCATAGTGATGCTTTCTAAGGCCCACTTGACTTCACATTCCAGGATATCTGGCTCTAGGTGAGTGATTATACCATCGTGGTTATCTGGGTCATGAAAATCTTTTTTGTATAGTTCTGTGTATGCTTGCACCCCTTCTTAATATCTTCTGCTTCTGTTAGGTCCATACAATTTCTGTCCTTTATTCAGCCCATCTTTGCATGAAATGTTCCTTTGGTATCTCTAATTTTCTTGAAGAGATCTCTAGTCTTTCCCATTGTAACGCTTTCCTCTATTTCTTTGCACTGATCACTGTGGAAGGCTTCCCTATCTCTCCTTGCTATTCTTTAGAACTCTGCATTCAGACTATATCTTTCCTTTTCTCCTTTGCCTTTCACTTCTCTTTTCATAGCTATTTGTAAGGTCTCCTCTGACAACCATTTTGCTTTTTTGCATTTCTTTTTCTTGGGGATGGTTTTGATCACCACCTCCTGTGTAAGGTCATGAACCTCCATTCATAGTTCTTCAGGCACTCTATCAGATCTAATCCCTTGAATATATTTGTCACTTCCACTGTGTAATCATAAGGAATTTTATTTAGGTCATACCTGAATGGTCTAGTAGTTTTTCCTACTTTCTTCCATTTAAGTATAAATTTGGCAATAAAGAGTTCATGATCTGATCCAAATTCAGCTCCCGGTCTTGTTTTGCTAACTGTATAGAGCTTCTGCATCTTCGGCTGCAAAGAATATAATCAATCTGAAATCCATGTTGACTATCTGGTGAAGTTCATGTGTGGGGTCATCACTTGTGTTGTTGGAAGAGGGTGTTTGCTATGACCCGTGCATTCTCATGGCAAATCGCTGTTAGCCTTTGCCCTGCTTCATTTTGTACTCCAAGGCCAAACTTGCCTGTTACTCCAGGTATCTCGACTTCCTACTTTTGCATTCCAGTCTCCTATGATGAAAAGAACATCTTTTTTTTTTTTTTTTTTGGTGTCAGTTCTAGAAGGTCCTGTAGGTCATCACAGAACCACTCTGCTTCAGCTTCTTTTGCATTACTGGTCGGGGCATAGACTTCAATTACTGTGATACTGAGTATTATTCAATTACTGTGATATTGATTTGCCTTGAAAACGAACAGAGATCATTCTGGCATTTTTGAGACTGCACCCAAATACTGCATTTTGGACTCTTCTGTTGACTATTAGGACTACTCGATTTCTTCTAAGGGATTCTTCCCCACAGTACCAGATATAGAAGTCATCTGAATTAAATTTGCCCATTCCAGTCCATTTTAGTTCATTGATTCCTAAAATGTCAGTGTTCACTCTTGCTATCTCCTATTTGACCACTTCGAAGTTACCTTGATTCTTGGACTGAAAAGTTCAGGTTCCTATGCAATATTTTTATTTACAGCAACAGACTTTACTTCCATCACCAATCACATCCACAACTGGGTTTTTTTTCCACTTTGGATCCATCTCTTCATTCTTTCTAGAGTTATTTCTACACTCTTCTCCAGTAGCATATTGGGTAACTACTGACCTGGGGAGGTCATCTTTCAGCCTCATGTCTTTTTGCCTTTTCATGCTTTTCATGGGATTCTCAAGGCAAGAGTTTATCATTCCCTTCTCCAGTGGCTATATGCTAATATAAAATAAAAAGTAAAAAAAAAAAAATTACTGGGGACCAAACATTATAAATATATGGCCCTTGCCTTTCATGGATTTTCAAATATTTGATAAATGATTAAATGAAAATATAAATATTAGGCTAACAACATTAGCTCTAAAGGGCATAATATGAGAAACGATACCTAGTCAAAATTCCTCTTTTAGCATATAACACAAAATAATGTATTTTTTAAAAATAGAAAAAAATGAGAATTTTGCTTTAACAAACATACAGATTAAAGGAACCAGAGAAAATATTAAAGATCTTAATGACCTTTATGTTTTTTCCTATTTATTTCTGTCCATCTAGATTAGCGTGATATGGGGAATATAAATATGCAAATATAAAAGTCTAGATACAATTAAAAAGCACATATACATTAAAGAGTTTTAAGAAGCCCCCCCCGTGAGAGTCCATCTGTGCAAGAAACTAATATGTACTAGAAAACTTGACTGCCTTCAGGATTAAATGAGGAAGCTTAAATATAAAATTACTGCTGATTTAATATATCACTTTCTATATACTCCCATGTTCTCTCACTTCAAATCACTCCTGAAGCGAATGTCAGGCATGCTTAAAGAAATGGTAATTCCTTCATTCCACCAGAGAACCGCTACTGATTCTTACTCTCATGAACTGAAATTTAACGTGTTTCTGAAGCACTGAGCACAGAGTAGTAATGATTTGGGAGATTGGAGATAAAATTACTTTTGCTTTTCTAGTTGTAATTATTAGTTATTTATATATTTTTTACAAATTCATAACTTTCTTTCTTTTGGTTTTCTACCATGGAGTTTTTATAAAATGAAGTATGCTAAAGTAGTTCTTCTATTGCTGCTGCTGCTGCTAAGTCACTTCAGTCATGTTCGACTCTGTGCGACCCCATAGACGTTAGCCCAACAGGCTCCCCCGTCCCTGGGATTTTCCAGGCAAGAACACAGGAGTGGGTTGCCATTTCCTTCTCCAATGCATGAGAGTGAAAACTGAAAGTGAAGTCGCTCAGTCGTGTCTGACTCTTAGCGACCCCATGGACTGCAGCCTACCAGGCTCCTCTGTCCATGTGATTTTCCAGGCAAGAGCACTGGAGTGGGTTGCCATTGCCTTCTCCAGTCCTTCTATGAGGGACAGAAAAATTAGTCTTCCTAGATATACAAGGTGGCTACTCAAATTATGTTAAACTGAACAGAGTTTTGAAAATTACTAGATTTTTAAACATATGTTTCTTATAAAAATAAGCTATTATGATAGTGAATCATTCTCATTTCACCTATCCTGTTACACAGAAAAATTTGTTAAGTGTGACACAACATATGGGGAGGTTTGAAGGTAAGCAATTTACACATGCATGTCTCTCTCTATCTTTTCATGTGCATTTAACAGCTCAGAGAGAATTTGCTAAGTTGGCTATCAATTAAAGAAACAAGTTGTAAAGTGAAGAACACTGCTCTCATTTAACTTTTCTTTGTTTGCCAACCCTACATCTCTGAAGGAGAAAATGTTCTGATTACTCTCATTGAGGCATAAGGTTCAGTTGGAAGGCAAGTCAACGATGGTTGCTTGACTCAGCTGTCAAGTGTTGGTATTGGAAGGACTAGGACTTCCCATGGTAATTATAAAAGCAGACGTCAAAATCCTAACCACACCTCATTATCACAACTCCCAAAGGCCCTTTTCACAAAGTGGAGGTCTTGGCAGAGATTCTAGGCAGATCATCTGCTGATCATTCTTATTCTCCCTGCATAAATGCCCTTTGAAGTTCTTATTGGATACATATCATTATCTGGCTTATATTGCTGCAGGACCTTCTGGTGACCTGTTTTTAAATTTCTGCCGTCTGTTGGAATGGTTGATAGGTGGCAAGTGAGAAAAGACACGAATAATAACTCTGTAAGAACATGGGAGCTTATCTGTATATATTAGGGTAGGTCTGAGAATGAACAAGAGATCCTGGAAACTGATTAATCTCAAACATGAATCAGATTCTTTTCTCCTGTGCACCATGTTGCACAAAAGTGGGCAATAAATAAATGACCCCAAAGCCATGATATCACAGAGCAGAGACCCTCTACCTGTTTCAGGAAATAGACTGCAATATTACAGCACATGCAACGACAACCATGTGGACATGCATCGAGTAATAGGGAATGTGTAGATGAACAATTGCATATTTATACTTATCAAATAATGTAACATAGTCATTAATAATAATTCTCTCATATGAATGAGAAAAATATTATAAATACACCAAAATTTAAACTGCTACTGTCTCTACCTGAGGATTATTGGCAATGCTTTTTTTTTTTATTTGTATATTTCTGAGCATACTAAATCATACAATCCTACATATGAAAAAACATACAATAATTGATTACAAATGGTTATAATGATGTCCACAGGAGCCTTTAAATACCCTAAATATGAAAAAAGGAAGCATATATAATAAGATATGGTAGGCAACTAATAGATCTAGAAAGTTATTTTAACTTAAAAATTTGGAGGAAGAGGATTTTTTTTGTTTAATTAGACATCAAAAGAAATTCTTTCTATGTGTAAGATTGAGGTGCCACTGGCCAACTCATCAAGCCTTTGCCAATCAGTGCAACCAGGCTATGAGATACCTTCAAACAGCTGCATGTCTAGGCATGTCAGGGTGTGTGCGCCTGAATTACCTATCAGGTTCTTTTCTGGGTTTGTAATAATGTTATCATTCCTCAAAACCTTTTAGTACATAGACAGGACATGGGGAAATGTCAGGTAGTTCTTTCTGTCATTCTTGCTGACAGATCTTACTAGATAAGATAGAGGGACATGAGATGCATGTGGTTTAATGAGGGAATATTGATGATAATAAGGTGGCAATTGAGGCAGTCATGGGAACCTGTTCACAAAATATGTGTGCTCGTGCATGTTACCCAGGGCTAAGTTAATACCAGGAAGTGGTCACTCACCTAGAGGCCACGTTTCCTGAGCCCTTCCTGCAGCTGGGTGAGGCATCTGATTAGTTCTCAACGGAATGTGAGTTGAAGTGATTTATTTCCCTTCCAGGTGATAGTGGTTATGAGTGGGTATGCTTTCTCCACCTCCTTTTTATATTCTACCTAGATAAAGAAGACAATGAGATTTTTAAAGAATGGCATCTTTTCCCAAATGGAAAGGGTCCAAGCCCCTGAATCACAACATGGAAGAAAGTGACCTGACAACCAGCATGGCCCACATTGACTGTTACATGGTACTAAAATCTTGGAGTTACTTGTTATTGCTGCACATGTTCCCCTAAATAACACAATGATGAAGCTACCCAGTCTTAACTGACTACTTACTAGGTGCCAGGCATTTTGCCCAGAAATTTACATACTCTGTTCCATTTAAAGTGTTTCTCAGATTTTGAGATGTAGCTATGTCATCTTCTTTTAAGGGTAAAAAAGAAAAAAACATAAGATAGAAGAACTGTATAATTTATCGAGGACAATTAAAATATTACTTCTTTTATATGGGAGGTTTGAGAATCTTACTTAGGATTTCTCACTTTTCTACACATGCTCATAACAATGTGTATTTACAGGCCTGAAATTGGTTGAATGACCTTATCCAAAGAGTTTGATTAATGAAATGACACCCACATAGAGGGAATGCTGAAGTTTAATATATCAGTCAAGGAATTGGATGACATACAGTTCTATGATTCAAACCAGTGGGTGACAGGGCACTGGCAGAATAAGTAGACTAGATTAGAAAAAATGATCAAAGCATATATTTTTAAAAATGCAGAAATGTCCTGGATTTTACAAGTTAAAATTAAATAAGGTTAAATATAATTTCTATCATCATAGGCAATAAACAAATTAGAATGGGAGAGGCATGGCTTAACAGTAGCCTATGTAACAAAGTATAGTTTTCAGTACATTCAATATGAATGAATAAATTGATGTGATTATTAAAAACAAATGTAATCTTGGCCTAAATTACTAGTGTACCTAAAACATGAAAGATGATAATATAGTTATTTTCTGGGTTGGCTAGGCCATAGCTGAAGTAATGATTTATAGAGCAAAATCCACATTTCAAGACAAATACTGACAAAATACTGACTGGGGTATCAAGCCATCTTGAAGTCAAGTCAACTGAGAAATGACTTGAGCTGTAGCTGTTTGCCCTGAGAAGAAAATATTTAGGTGAATTATGTCATGTACCTTTAAATATATAATAGGAAGTTTTGGTATGTCCGTAACAGTTGGAGCAATAATCCAAAAATATAAGCTTAAGAGAAGTGATTTCAGCTCACTGAAAGGAAAAGTTTTCAAACAGTCAGACTTATCAAGACATAGAAAGGGTTTCCCCATGAGGTAATGAGAACTCCATCACTGGGGGCATCCAAGCCTATCCTAGACAATTCACTGGCAAAGTTGCAGGCAACAACCCAGTGATAATCAAAATCAATAACATCATCATGACATTCTCTTTCAAAACTGAGAAACCACAACTAAATGGATACGTGTAAATTGTAATCAACTCATAGCTCAATCAGTCTTCACTTTATAAGGTGTGAATACTGAATTATTAATAACTTTCCTGAGGCACAGTGAATCAGGGGATGCAAAGATCTAAGAAAAAGAAGTGTGAGGAGTTTCTGACTGAGTGTACCCAGCTTGCAACCATTAATTAAATTTGCAACAGTCCATTTCACGTTACCTGCAGAATCACAGCCACAGGCAAATGTAGAACACAAATAAGTTATAAATATATAAACATTTCTGTTACACTCAAGGTTTGTGATTATATATGTGGAAAGGGTAGATTGCTTTAAGATTTAGGTGATGGGACTGCCAAGCGAGTATTCATTTGGTATTAAGCCTTAAATGATCCAAAACAGTAAATCTTTGGTGTAAAGAAGTAAAGGAAGACAGATGTTCAATATTTTGCCCAGTATATTTTTCTTCATCCAGCAAAGTTTGCAGATTTAGATAACTGACCATTTTGCCCCCAAAGAGTTGGGTATCTTTGTGTTCTAAGGCATTGTCTCCTTCCTAAAATGGTCTGTAATGTGTTATAAACAGTGCTTCTACAAGAAATCAAGGAGTAATGGGCTTTTCTTACTGGAAATGCTACTTGCATCTCTTTAATGGTTTATAACTGAATCTTTTAAGTCTGAGAAATGCAGCTGGGATAACAAGTTTGTCAATATGAGTTATATGATGGGCTTTAGGTATTTTACAAGTCACACTTAACTTGATCCCTTTGCTTTCTGGGCTAGTCCTCCTTTACACTGTACCAGAGTTCACAATAGCCATTTTTTCTCATCTTAACATGGTCACTCTCTTCCTATGTTATTTTATAAAACTCTTTGAGGGCAGCATTTTAATTATGTTTAGACCATTATATAACATTCTTTCCATCCCCAGCTAGAATTTCAGTACTGCAGCAAGGCAGAAAGTGAGATAACTACAGAGTCAAGTGTCAGCTCAGTTCAGTTGCTTAGTCTTGTCTGGCTCTTTGCGACCCCATGGACTGCAGCAAACCAGGCTTCCCTGTCCATCACCAACTCCCGGAGCATGCTCAAACTCATGTCCATTGAGTTGGTGATACCATCCAACCATCTCATCCTCTGTCATGCCCTTCTCCTCCTGCCTTCAATCTTTCCCAGCATCAGGGTCTTTTCCAAGCAGTCAGTTCTTTGTATCAGGTAGCCAAAATATTGGTTTCAGCTTCAACATTGGTGCTTCCAATGAACCAGTCAGGACTGATTTCCTTTAGGATGGACTGGTTTGATCTTGCAGTCCAAGGGACTCTCAAGAATCTTTTCCAGCACCACAGTTCAAAAGCATCAATGCTTCAGCTCTTAGCTTTCTTTATAGTCCAACTCTCACATCCATACATGACCACTGGAAAAACCATAGCTTTGACTACATGGACCTTTGTTGGCAAAATCAAGTGAAGACCACTCAATTTTAGTCTTCCAACAGAATTACTTTTAAAGGAAAAAACACTTCCTTTTAGTTTAGTAAACCAAGGTTAAAATGGTGAAAACAAGCCCTCTGTTCAGTGCCCTTAGAGTCTAGGTTGTTCATTGAACTCTCTTCCGCACGCTTCCCACCCTGCAAACGTAAGGCAAAATTTTAGTCATTCTGAACTTGAACTAATATGTTTGAGGCCTATTGGGTGATAAACTTTTAGATGGTTGGATAGTATCACTGACTCAATGAACATGAATTAAAGCAAATTCTGGGAGATAGTGGAGGATGGAGAAGCCTGGCGTGCTACAGTTCATGGGGTCACAAAGAGTCAGACATGACTTAGCGACTGAACGACAACAGCAGGTGATAAACTACATACAAGATGATGGGGATCCATAGATTAACAAACTATAGATCCACTGAGGAGTTCACAGTTTAATAGGGATCTCAGCGCATGTGATTACTAGCTAACAAAAACTTCCACATGTAAGCACTAATGAGATACCAATTACACATATCAGTTTAACAACAATGTATGGTTCACTCATTCAGTCATTCCACAGATGAATTGACTGAACACCTACCATGCGCCAAATATTACATTCTAGGTGTTACATGTATAGCAAAGAACAAAAAGATTATTTTAAAAGTCCATACTCTAGCAGAGCTTAAATTCTACTACTCTAGTTAGCCCGAAGTGAGGCAAGCACTTTCACACGCCAGTGGTGGAAGCACACATTAGTAAAATTCTCAAGAAGAAATTTTGGAACACATATAAGATTAAATTTCTTCTTTCTTAAAAATCAAACAGACAAAAAACTTTCCTTAGTTCCACCTCATTCTTGAGCTCCCATGTTATCTCTCTTTTTTCACAAACTTCTTAATAAATCATTTCCACTTACTATTCCTTGGGCTTCCTAGGTGGCTCAGGCAGTAAAGAATCCACTAGCAATGTGGGAGACCTGGGTTCGATCCCAAGGAATATCCCCTGGAGGAGGGCATGGCAACCTACTCCAGTGTTCTTGCCTGGAGAATCCCCATGGACAGAGAAGACTGCCGGGCTACAGTCCATGGGGTTGCAAAGACTTGGACACAACTGAGCAACTAAGCACACACATACTGTTCCTTATCTTCACCTCCCACTTAACTCAACTATCTTCAAGTCATTTCTATGTCTTTTTTTTTAAGATGAATTTTTATATTTATTTTTTTCTATTCTAATTCAAAATTATTTTTTTTCCTTTTTTTATTTTACAATATTATATTGGTTGGTTTTGCCATACATTGACATGAATCCACCCCGGGTGTACATACGTTCCCCTTCCTGAACCCCCTCCAACCTCCCTCCTCCCCTTATCCTCCCTCTGGGTCATCCCCATGCACCAGCCCCGAGCATCCTGTATCATGCGTTGAACCTGGACTGGTGATTCGTTTCACATATGATAATATACATGTTTCAATGCCATTCTCCCAAATCATCCCACCCTCACCCTCTCCCAGAGTCCAAAAGACTGCTCTATACACCTGTGTCTCTTTTGCTGTCTCGTATACAGGGTTATCATTGCCATCTTTCTAAATTCCGTATATATGCGTTAGTATACTGTATTGGTGTTTTTCTTTCTGGATTACATCACTCTGTATAATAGGCTCCAGTTTCATCCACCTCATTAGAACTGATTCAAATGCATTCTTTTTTAATGGCTGAGTAATACTCCATTGTGTATATGTACCAAAGCTTTCTTATCCATTTGTCTGCAGATGGACATCTAGGTTGCTTCCATGTCCTGGCTATTATAAACAGTGCTGCGATGAACATTAGAGTACATGTGTCTCTTTCAATTCTGGTTTCCTCGATGTGTATGCCCAGGAGTGCGATTGCTGGGTCATATGCCAGTTCTATTTCCAGTTTTTTAAGGAATCTCAACACTGTTCTCCATAGTGGCTGTACTAGTTTGCATTCCCACCAACAGTGTAAGAGGGTTCCCTTCTCTCCACACCCTCTCCAGCATTTATTGCATGTAGACTTTTGGATAGCAGCCATTCTGACTGGTGTGAAATGGTATCTCATTGTGGTTTTGATTTGCATTTCTCTGATTATGAGGGATGTTGAGCATTTTTTCATGTGTTTGTTAGCCATCTGTATGTCTTCTTTGGAGAAATGTCTGTTTAGTTCTTTGGCCCACTTTTTGATTGGGTCGAATATTTTTCTGGAATTGAGCTGCAGGAGCTGCTTGTATATTTTGGAGATTAATTCTTTGTCAGTTGTTTCATTTGCTATTATTTTCTCCCATTCTGACGGCTGTCTTTTCACCTTGCTTATAGTTTCCTTTGCTGTGCAGAAGCTTTTGATTTTAATTAGGTCCCATTTGTTTATTTTTGCTTTTATTTCCAATATTCTGGGAGGTAGGTCTTGGAGGATCCTGCTGTGATTTATGTCGTAGAGTGTTTTGCCTATGTTCTCCTCTAGAAGTTTTACAGTTTCTGGTCTTACATTTAGATCTTTAATCCATTTTGAGTTTATTTTTGTGTATGGTGTTAGGAAGTGTTCTAGTTTCATTCTTTTACAAGTGGCTGACCAGTTTTCCCAGCACCACTTGTTAAAGACATTGTCTTTTCTCCATTTTATATTCTTGCCTCCTTTGTCAAAGATGAGGTGTCCATAGGTGCATGGATTTATCTCTGGACTTTCTATTTTGTTCCATTGATCTATATTTCTGTCTTTATGCCAGTACCATACTGTCTTGATGACTGTGGCTTTGTAGTAGAGCCTGAAGTCTGGCAGGTTGATTCCCCCAGTTCCATTCTTCTTCCTCAAGATTGTTTTGGCTATTCGAGGTTTTTTGTATTTCCATACAAATTGTGAGATTATTTGTTCTAGTTCTGTGAAAAATATCGTTGGTAGCTTGATAGGGATTGCATTGAATGTATAAATTACTTCGGGTAGTATACTCATTTTGACAATATTTATTCTTCCAATCCACAAACACGGTATATTTCACCATCTATTAGTGTCCTCTTTGATAACTTTCACCAGTGTTTTATAGTTTTCTATGTACAGGTCTTTTGTTTCCTTAGGTAGATATATTCCTAAGCATTTTATTCTTTTCGTGGCAACAGTGAATGGAATAGTTTCCTTAATTTCTCTATTTTCTCATTATTAGTGTATAGGAATGCAAGGGATTTCTGTGTGTTGATTTTATATCCTGCAACTTTACTGTATTCATTGATTAGCTCTAGTAGTTTTCTGGTAGAGTCTTTAGGGTTTTCTGTAGAGGATCATGTCATCAGCGAACAGTGAAAGTTTTACTTCTTCTTTTCCAATTTGTATTCCTTTTATGTCTTTTTCTGCTCTGATTGCTGTGGCCAAAACTTCCAGAACTATGTTGAACAGTAGTGGTGAGAGTGGGCACCCTTGTCTTGTTCCTAACTTTAGGGGAAATGCTTTCAGTTTTTCACCGTTGAGGATAATGTTTGCTGTGGGTTTGTCATATATAGCTTTTATTATGTTGAGATATGTCCCTTTTATTCCCACTTTCTGGAGGGTTTTTATCATAAATGGATGTTGTATTTTGTGGAAGGCTTTCTCTGCATCTATTGAGATAATCATATGATTTTTATTTTTCAGTTTGTTAATGTGGTGTATTACATTGATGTGCGGATATTGAAGAATCCTTGCATTCCTGGGATAAAGCCCACTTGGTCATGATGTATGATCTTCTTAATGTGTTGTTGGACTCTGATTGCTAGAATTTTGTTAAGCATTTTTGCATCTATGTTCATCAGTGATATTGGCCTGTAGTTTTCTTTTTTTGTAGGATATTTACCAGGTTTTGTGATTAGGGTGATGGTGGCCTCATAGAATGAGTTTGGAAGTTTCCCTTCCTCAGCAATTTTCTGGAAGAGTTTGAGTAGAACAGGTGTTAGCTATTCTGTAAATTTTTGGCAGAATTCAGCTATGAAGCCGTCTCGAGCTGGGCTTTTGTTTGCTGGAAGATTTCTGATTACAGCTTCTACTTCTGTGCTTGTGATGGGTCTGTTCAGATTTTCTATTTCTTCCTGGTTCAGTTTTGGAAAGTTGTACTTTTCTGAGAATTTGTCCATTTCTTCCAAGTTGTCCATTTTATTGCCATATAATTGCTGATAGTATTCTCTAATAATCCTTTGTATTTCTGTGTTGTCAGTTGTGATCTCTCCCTTTTCATTTCTAATTTTATTGATTTGGTTCTTCTCCCTTTGTTTCTTGATGAGTCTGGTTAGTGGTTTGTCAATTTTATTTACCCTCTCAAAGAAACAGCTTTTTGCTTTGTTGATTTTTGCTATGGTCTCTTTTGTTTCTTTTTCATTTATTTCTGCCCTAATTTTTAAAATTTCTTTCCTTCTACTAACCCTGGGGTTCTTCATTAACTCAACTAAACTAACTTCATACATATCATTAAAGAGTCCTTTTCAATCGAGCCAATATTTTGCTTGCATGATTCTCAGCAACATTTCTCACTGTTGGTCACTTCTTCCTTTTAAAGTTCTCTGTCCTTTGATTTATGACACTATTTTCCTGGTTTACTCTCATTTTTGTTAGAGCTTTTATTAATCTATCTTTCATAACTATACCTTCTTTAACTAGCCCCAAATCCCAATGTTCCTTGGGCCTTTATCCTAACCTATCATGTTCACCTTACTTTATATTCAGTATGCCCACCAACCCCCATGACATCTATAATCATCTGTTGGCCACAGATGTCAGAATATGTATCTTCAACAATGTACTCTTGCCAAGTAAAGAGTCTTCAGGGATCTTTCAGCCCTCTCAAACTCAGCATCATAATCCCCATCCTCATTTCCAATAAATTCCTCCTTCCCCAGTGCTCTCTGTCTCACTGAATGACATGAAGACCCTCCCAGTTTTACCAGCCAGAAACCAGGGTCATCCTTGGCTCTTCACCATTTTCAGTGCCCACCACTAGTTATCACAGCATCTTCTCAACACAGCCTCCAACCTATCTCTCAAACAATGCTCCCATCTTTCTGTCTCTACCATAACCACCATCTTCTCTGGCCTGAACTCCTGATATTTCTGCATTGACACTTCATTTTCTCCAAAACAGTCTCCATTTTCCTGCTAAGGTTGTGAGCAAATCTGCTTAAATAGTTTCTTATACCCTTACAATTCAAGATAATTACCGTAGCCTTAAAAAAAAAAAAAAAGCATTTGAGAGCTGGTCCTTCAGTTTCTGCAGCTCTTTCTCCTCCTTACTCCTGCACTTCAGGCAGAATCTTTAGACTTCAAGATCCTTCAGTTCAGTTCAGTTCAGTTCAGTCGCTCAGTCGTGTCCGACTCTCCGCGACCCCATGAATCACAGCACGCCAGACACTTCTCTAAATCTCTCTTTGGATTTTTTCATTTTGTTGCTTCTCCGTGAGGTTCCATATTCTTGCTGCCAATGCCACTCTTCCACCCAAAGACTGATTTTCATTCTTTACATGCCACCATCAAAAAAAAAAAGAAAAAGTGTCCTGATCTCAATTTAAGCCAGGATTTTCTGATGTGTGATAATCTCATTAAATAAGTTCTGTATAAGGCTTATCAAAATGCTTGTCTAAATTCTCAACACATTTTGATATATATGTTTCTGTTAAATTGTAAACTCTATTAAAGAACAGATCATGTGTATCTTGTTTTAAGTGTATCCCCAGAAACTAATATACTGTTAGTTATAAAATATACATTCAGTATATCTTTGTTGAATAAAAGAAAGAATAAACAAATGACTAAATTAAAGTTATTCATATTCTGAACTAAGAAAACTAAAGATAAATAAAAATATAATAGGCAAAATTTCACTGCCATGTTATATATTAAGTCAAAAGAAGTAAACAACTTAGGTTGCAAAACTCAAAGAATAATAAAGTATATTAGAGCAGAGTTTAGAAACATTTTCTGTAAAAGGGATAGTAATTACTTAAGATTTTTGGTGTTTATAACTTCTGTCATAACTTCTCAACTCTGCAAATGTACCACAAAAAGTCACACACGATATGGAAACAAATGAATGTGACTGCATTCCAATAAAAGTTTATTCACAAAAACAAACAGTAGGTTGGATTTGGCCCATGGGCCAGAGTTCTCTGACTCCTTTAGTAAAGTATCTATACAACAGTATATTTGGCAATCTTTAAGGAATGGGATAATTTATTTCAGATGACCATTATATCTACTACTGTGGGAAAGGATCACGTAGAAGAAATAAAGTAGCCCTCATAGTAAACAAAAGAATCCAAAATGCAGTACTTGGGTACAATCTCAAAAACAACAAAATGATCTCTGCTCATTTCCAAGGCAAACCATTCAATATCACAGTAATCCAAGGCTATGTGCAATCAGCAATGCTGAAGAAGCTGAAGATGAAAGGTTCTATGAAGACCTATAAGACCTTCTAGAACTAACACCCAAAAATGGTGGCCTTTTCATCATAGGGTACTAGAATGCAAAAGTAGGAAGTCAAGAGATACCTGGAGTAACAGGAAAATTTGGCCTTGGAGTGCAAAACGAAGCAGAGCAAAGGCTAACAGAGTTCTGCCAAGAGAATGCACTGGTCATAGCAAACACCCTCTTCCAACAACACAAAAGAAGACTCTACACATGGACATTACCAGATGGTCAATAGAAGTTTCAGTTTGATTATATTCTTTGCAGCCAAAGATGGAGAAGCTCTATACAGTCAGCAAAAAACAAGACCGGAAGCTGAATATGAATCAGACCATGAACTTTTCATTGCCAAATTCAGACTTAAACTGAAGAAAGTAGGGAAAGCCACTAGACCATTCAGGTATGACCTAAATCAAATCCCTTACTATTGTACAGTGGAAGTAACAAATAGATTCAAAGGATTAGATCTGATAGAGTGCCTGAAGAACTATGAACAGAGGTTCGTGACATTATACAGGAGGCAGTGATCAGGACCATGCCCAAGAAAAAGAAGTGCAAAAAGACAAAATGGTTGTCTGAGGAGGCCTTACAAAGAGCTGAGAAAAGAAGAGAAGTAACAGGCAAAGGAGAAAAGGAAAGATATACCCATCTGAATGCAGAGTTCCAAAGAATAGCAAGGAAAGATAAGAAAGCTTTCCTCAGTGATCAGTGCAAAGAAATAGAGGAAAGCATTAGAATGGGAAAGACTAGAGATAGCTTCAAGAAAATTAGAGATACCAAGGGAACATTTCATGAAAGATGGGCACAATAAAGGACAGAAATGGTATGGACCTAACAGAAGCAGGAGATATTAAGAAGGGGTGGCAAGAATACACAGAAGAACTACACAAAAAACATCTTCATGACCCAGATAACCATGATGGTGTAATCACTCACCTAGAGCCAGAAATCCTGGAGTATAAAGTCAAGTGGGCCTTAGGAAGCATCAGTATGATCAAAGCTACTGGAGGTGATGGAATTCCAGTTGAGCTATTTCAAATCCTGAAAGATGATTCTGTGAAAGCGCTGCACTCAATATGCCAGCAAATTTGGAAAACTCCACAGTGGCCACAGGACTGGAAAGGTCCATTTTCATTCCAATCCCAAAGAAAGTCCAATGCCAAAGAATGTTCAAACTACCACACAACTGCATTCATCTCACATACTAGCAAAATAACGTTCAAAATTCTCCAAGACAGGCTTCAATAATACGTGAACCATGAACTTCCAGATGTTCACACTGGATTTAGAAAAGGCAGAGGAACCAGAGATCAAATTGCCAACATCCGCTGAATCATCGAAAGAGCAAAAGAGTTACAGAAAAACATCTACTTCTGCTTTATTGACTATGCCAAAGCCTTTGACTGTTAGGATCACAACAAATTGTGGAAAATTCTTCAAGAGATATGAATACCAGACCACCTTGCCTGCCTCCTGAGAATCCTGTATGCAGGTCAAGAAGCAACAGTTAGAACCAGACATGGAACAATGGACTGGTTCCAAAATGGGAAAGGAGTGTGTCAAGGCTGTATATTGTCACCCTGCTTATTTAACTTATATGCAGAGTACATCATGTGAAATGCTGGGCTGGATGAAGCACAAGCTGGAATCAAGATTGATGGGAGAAGTATCAATAACCTCAGAAACACAGATGACATACCATTATGGCAAAAACTGAAAGAGAAGAGGGAAAAATTTAGCTTAAAACTCAACATTCAAAAAATTAGGATCATGGCATCCGGCCCCTCCCTTCATGGCAAATAGATGCGGAAACAATGGAAACAATGAGACACATTTTTGCGGGGGGGGGGGGCTCCAAAATCAGTGCAGATGGTGATGAATGCAGTCATGAAATTAAAAGATGCTTGCTTCTTGGAAGAATAGCTATGACAAACCTAGACAGCATGTTAAAAGTCAGAGACATTACTTTGCCGACAAAGGTCCTTCTAGTCAAATCTACGGTTTTTCTGGTAGTCACATATGGATGTGAGAGTTGGACTATAAAGAAAGCTGAGAGTTGAACAATTGATGCTTTTGAACTGTGGTGTTGGAGAAGACTATTGGGAGTCCCTTGGACTGCAAGGAGATCAAACCAGTCAATCCTAAACGAAATCAGTCCTGAATATTCATTGATAGGGCTGATGCTGAAGCTGAAGTTCCAATACTTTGGTCACCTGATGTGAAGAACTGACTCATTGGCTGGATGGCATCACCGACTCGATGAACATGAGTTTTAGCAAGCCCCGGGAGCTGGTGATGGACAGGGAAGCCTGGTTAGGTGCAGCCCATGGGGTCGCAAAGAGTTGGATATGACTGAGCAAATGAAACAACTGACGGAAAAATATTTTCAAAGTATGTTCAATAACATGCTGTGATCATAATTTTAAGAAAAATGAGACTCTGAAAATTGTATACAAGATTTATTCAATATGGTTAAAATATAGGCATGAAAAAAAGCCTGAAAATAAACAAGTTGAATGCTAAAAGCAGTTACCAGCAAGTCATAAAGGTATGGGAAAATGTTTTCCCTTCAAACTTTTCTAAATTTTCTTAAACACTAACCAGTTATTTTACATTTATAAATAGATATGGAATGCATCATTTTAGTAATTAGGAAAAATAAACATTAAAGATCTTTAAATGTAAAGAAAATTCACCCATAGAAAACTAGAAGAAAATACAGGGAGTTTATTCAATCTGACCTCTTGATAAAGGAGGATTTTCTATGCTGTTGCCTATGCATTTTGAAAAGAAATTTCAAAAAAAAAAAAACACTGAAATATAACAAAATCCAAACAAAACATTTTATTTAAAAAATTATTTAAATTACCAAAACCAATAAAATAAAATAAAGTAATTAGCCTCCAATTAAAATAAATTAATTAAACAAAAATAAAAATAAAAAAGTAAATTACCAAAACCAAATTGGCATGTTTTTTGCAGAAAATACAACAGATGCAACATTAATATAATTTCCATATTAAGTACTTATAGATAATAACAGGAAAAATTCTTGTGTTCTAAGTGATCAAAGGATAAGTGTTAAAACAGACAATTCATGAAATTACATATATCTCACAAATGTATGGCAAAATGCACATTGTTACTCAAAAGAAGGCAATCAAACTAAACATCAGGGTAAATGGCTCCCAACTATAAAATTTCACTACAAAAATATTTTGAATTTGTATCCTGAGCAAACTACATGAAGTTATTGCATTAATAATATAAGATCAAAAGAGATTTTGAAAATTACAAAAATTGACCATATAGGTGGGTATGCAAAAGTGAAAAAGAAATACTGGCAGTATTATATGTTGAATTATGTCTCCCTAAAAGATGTGTTGAAATCCTTCCCCCTAGTACCTTATTTAGAATGTGACCTGACTTGAAAATAGGGTCTTCACAGATGTAGTTAGTTAAGATGTTCCACTGGAATAAGGTTGGTTAGCCCTTAACCCATTATGACTGGCATCCTTATAGGAAGAAGAAAGAGACACAGGGTGATGGAGAAGGGCTACTACATAAAGATATAAAGATACAAGGGGAGAAGTCAGTAATGTGAAGGCAACAGCAGAAATGAGAAAGTATCACGCCACGAGCCAAAGAATGCCTAGGGCCCCCAGAAGCTAGAAAAAGGCAAGATCCTACCCTAGGGTCTTCAAAGGGAACATGGTGCTGCTAACATCTTGATTTCAGTCTTCTAGCCTCCAAAATTGTGGAAGAATAATTATTTTTAAACCCTCTATTTTGTAATTCTTTGTTATTGCAGCCCTAGGAAATAAATACAGTTAGTAACAGAATTGATAATGCTGAAACAACCTCTGGAAACTGTCCCCCAATGGTTTTCCACTGTTCCTTGTACAAAAGCCATCCTTTTAAATAGTCTTCAAGACTGCCTGATGTGGCCACTGCTTACCACCCAACTTCATCTCCTAAGCACCTCTGCCTTGCTTACTATGCTCCAACCACACTGGCCTTCCTTGAGTTCACTGAATCCACCAATGACTTAGCTGCTTCAGGTCTCTGCGCACAGTTTCCTCTGCTTGGAATACTCTTCCCTCCACTTTCTCTCTGCCTGATCCTTCCTCAAACTTCTGGTCTGAGTAAATACTTTACTATCTCTGACCAATACCTCTAAGTTACCATCCCCTGATATTCTCTATCATGGTGCTCAGCTTTTAAAACAGAGAATATTAGAGTTGGGGGAGTCCTGCATAGATGTGGTATTCAGAGAGAGCCTCTCAAGAAGGAGACGTGTTAGCCCACTGAAGGAGCAAAACTTTTTTTATTACATATTAAATTATTGCTAATAAGCATAACTTGAGTGAAATCTCTTAGGAATTAGGTTGGCTAATTGTATTAAGAGGCTTAAAAAATGTGATCTAAATAAATAAATGGGGGAAGAAGGGATAGTTCTTCCTTTCAAAAGAAGTCCAATCAATGAATGTTAAAGGAAATGAGGGAAATATAAAATTACCACTAGGCAAATCCCACAGTAATAATTGCTTCAGGCAAAATCCACTAATGGACACTAAAAAGACTGGGCAAAAGTTTGAAGAGGAATAGAAATATTTGTGTTGTCTTAAAGTTATATTTGGAGCCATGAAATTAAAAGAAGCTTGCTCCTTGGGAGGAAAGCTATGACAAACCTCAATAGTGGATTAAAAAGCAAAGATATCACTTTGCTGACAAAGGTCCATATAGTCAAAGCTATGGTTTCTCCAGTAGCCATGTACAGATGTGAAAGTTCAACCATAGAGAAGGCTGAGCGCTTACAAATTGCTTTAAATTGTGATGCTGGAGAAGATTCTCGAGAGTCCCTTGGATGGCAAGGAAACCAAACCAGTCAGTTCTAAAGGAAATCAACACTGAACATTCATTGGAAAGACTGATGCTGAAGTTGAAGCTCCAATACTTTGGCCACCTGATGCAAAGAGCAGACTCATCGGAAAAAGACCCTAATGCTGGGAAAGATTGAAGGCAGGAGTTGAAGAGGGTGATTGAGGATGAGATGGTTGGGTGGCATCACCGACAATAAATATGAACTTGAGCAAATACTGAGAGATAGTGAAGGACAGGGAAGCCAGGTGTAGACATGCAGAGTTAGACATGACTTAGTAACTGAACAACAACAACAACAAAGTTTTATCCTCAAAGTTTTTTTCTTTTCTGTCATTACAAAGAGAAAATGTGAGATTCAGGATCAAATCTTGGAACAGAAAAAGGCACTAGCAGAAAAACTGATTAAATTCAAATAAGATCTGTGTTTAGTTAATAATGCTGTACTAACGAGAGAAGAGTGAAAAAGCTGGCTTAAAGCTCAACATTCAGAAAACATCTGGTCCCATCACTTCATGGGAAAGAGATGGGGAAACAGTGTCAGACTTTGTTTTTTTTTGGGCTCCAAAATCACTGCAAATGGTGACTGCAGCCATAAAACTAAAAGACGCTTACTCCTTGGAAGGAAAGTTATGACCAACCTAGATAGCATATTAAAAAGCAGAGATATTACTTTGCCAACAAAGGTCCATCTAGTCAAGGCTAGGGTTTTTCCCGTGGTCATGTATGGATGTGAGAGTTGGACTGTGAAGAAAGCTGATCGCCGAAGAATTGATGCTTTTGAACTGTGGTATTGGAGAAGACTCTTGAGAGTCCCTTGTACCGCAAGGAGATCCAACCAGTCCATTCTAAGGGAGATCGATCCTGGGTGTTCATTGGAGGGACTGATGCTGAAGCTGAAACTGCAATACTTTGGCCACCTCATGCGACGAATTGACTCACTGGAAAAGACTCTGATGCTGGGAAAGGTTTGGGGCGGGAGGAGAAGGGGACGATGGAGAATGAGATGGCTGGATGGCATCACCGACTCTGTGGACATGAGTTTGAGTGAACTCCGGGAGTTGGTGATGGACAGGGAGGCCTGGCGTGCTGTGATTCATGGGTTCGTGGAGAGTCGGACACGACTGAGCAACTGAACTGAACTGAAGGCATTAATATTAAGGGAAGAAGATTGGAGGATAGAAAGGAACTCTCTGCATTATTTTTGAAACTTTTTTGTCAGCCTAAAGTTATTTCAAAAAAAATATTTTAAAACAAACAAAAATATTTAACTCACAGGGAAAAGAGTGCATTGATCCATCAGGATATAAATTTTACTGGTTTTCCCTCCAGAAGGTAGCAAGAATCTACTTGGTTCTTTTAGACCTTGTTGGAGTAAAATGAATGTACATATTTCTATATAAAAATTCAGCTAAAATTCATTTTAAAAAGAAAAATGGAATTGAAGTCTTATATTTTCTGATTTCAAAAACTACTACAAAACTATAGCAATTAAAATAATATAATAATGGCACACATACAGACATAGATCAATGGAATATTCTAGAGAGTTCAGAAATAAACCCTCACATACATGGTCAAGTGATTTTTGAAAAAGGTGCTAAGACCATCAACAGTGAAAGGACAGTCTTTTCAACAGTCTTGATAAAACTGGACATCATATGTAGAAGAGTGAAGTCAGACCCTTTCCTTGTATCTCATACAAAAATTAAATAAAAAACCTAAACATATAAGAGTTAAAACATTAAAATTTTAGAGGAAAAAATAGGAGAAAAGTTTCATGACATTGGATTTGACAATGATTTCTTGGTTATGACACTTAAAGCACAGACAACTAAACAAAAAACTGATTAATTGTACTTTATCATAAATAAAAAGTTTTGTGTATAAAAGGACAATATCAACAGTGAAAAGGAAACTCATGGAATGGGAGAAAATATTTGCACAACATATATCTACAATGGTTTCATATCTAAAATATATCAAGAACTTCTACAACTTAATATCAGGAAAGTGAATGTGAAAGGCACTCAGTCCTGTCCGACTCTTTGTGACCCCATGGACTATAGCCCATTAGGCTCCTTTGTCCATGGGATTCAAGCAAGAATACTGGAGTATTCTTCTCCAGAGTATCTTCCTGACCCAGGGATCGATCCCATGACTCCTGCATTGCAAGGCAGATTCTTTACAATCTGAGCCACCAGGGAAGCCCTAATAACAGAAGACAATCTGATTAAACATGGTTAAAGGACATAAGTAGACATTTCTCCAAAGAAGATATCAGATAGCCAATAAGCACAGGAAAAGATTCTCAACATCACTAATCATTAGGGAAATGTAAATTAAAACCACAATGAAATACTTCACATTCAAATTCAATAGGATAACTATTACTAAAAAAGTAAAAAAAAAAAAAGAAAACAAACAAAAAAACCCATAAAATAACAGCTGTTGGTGATAATGGAACCCTTCTGCATTGCTGGTGGGAATTCAAAATAATATTTCTGCTTTAGAAAACAGCAAGGTGGTTCTACAAAAATGAAATACAGAATTATGATATGATACAGATATTCCACTTCTGGAGAAATATCTGAAAGAAGGGATTTGAAGAGGTATTGTACACCAACATTCACAGCCACAGATTAGCCAAAAGGTGGAAATAATTCATATATCCATCAATGGGCGGACAGACATACAACAGATAGCATATACATGCAGTGACATATTATTCAGCCTTAAAAGGAAAGAAACTCCAGTGCATGCTTACAACATGTATGAACCTTGAGGACACTGTGCTAGGTAAAATAAACTAGTCACAAAAGACAAATATTATATGATCCTACTTATAAGAGGAACCTACAGTAGTCAAATTCATAGAGACAGCAGTAGAACAGTTTTTGCCAGGGGCTGGGTGAAGGAAAGAACAGAAGTTATTATTTAATGGATATAGAGTTTCAGTTTGGAAAGATGAAAAAGTAGTGGAGATTAATGGGTAGTGATGGTTCCACAAAAATGTGAATTAATGCCACTGAAGTGTATAACTAAAAAAATGTTAACTTTTAATATTTTAGCACATATGCTTCAACATTCTCCATCATGGAAGAGTTTCCATGAAGGCATATGTATCCCTAATTTATTCTTTTTAATGGTTGCACATTATAAAATCTGAACACATCATAATTTAACTCTTTTTCTACTAATATACACTAGTTATTTTCAATTTTTGGCCCTTATACTCAACATAGCAGTGAAATTCTGAGTATATATACTTTTTTGCAATGTGCAGGTATCTTTGTTGGCTAGATTTCTTATATTGAAATTGCTGAATCAAAATGAATCAAAAAATAGTGCACTTAATATTTTGATATGTGACTCAGTTGCTTTCTTAAAAGTTGATAAAAATAGACATTTCCCCTGATAATGTATGAAAATTATCATTTCTATATATCTTTGCCAATACTAGATTTTATGACTCTTTGCCCCTGATTTGGCAATCTGATGATATGTCACTAAAATAAAATGGTTCAAATGGTAAATTTTATGTTATGTATATATTACCACAATAAAAAAGTTAAGTACATTTGTAGGGGGTTCAAAAGTTCTATTAAGAACTTTTCCTTAATCTGTTTCTCAATTAAGAAAATAACATGAAAAAATTGAAAAAACTTCATGCAAATATACATCATTATTTAGAATAGCACAACACTAGAAAGAATCTAAACAACAATGAAAGAATCCTTAATCAAACTAGGTTACGACCATACAGAGTTATGCTGCAGTCATTGAAGAGATTTTGATAACACTGAGTAAATGCTCATTCTTAGTGTGCTAAGTGATTAGCACTGAAATGTAATTATAATAATGTAAAATGGCATAAAATTTTAAAATAAAATATTAACCATGGTTTTCTCAGGTAGTAGGAATATGAGTGAATTTTCTCCTCTTTTTTATTTTTCATTGTTTCAGTAACACCCACATATTTCTTGTACAAACAGGGTGATCCATTGACGCTGCAGATCCAAGATTTTTTTAATCTGGCCTAACAGTATAGGAACTTAGGAAATAAAAGGACAGTTTGGAATTTTCAAGAGATTAAATAATTTATCTTTTAGCTCCAACTGTGTAGGGCTCAGAACTACACACCTGTATAATGCATACTATGAACTGTATTATGTAATGCAACATCAGATATGTGTATCTGTATACATCACTTTCTTTACCCCACTGGGAAAGAAGCTAGGATTTAACAAGGCTATGTAACTTAATCAGTGTCCCACATACTGGAAGTGGCAGAGTTGAAGCAAGAATCTCAACTATCTGATTTCAGAGTCTATAATTTTCTACACTGTAAATATCAAATATAATAGGGGCAAGAAGAGTGTACCCAGACATTAAAAATGTGTTATTAGTCTCTAGGGGGAGGAAAATTTAATAAGTTTTATAATCCAGCATGGCTGCAGTGCATTCAGTCTTGTTATGTTGGAGGATTTGACAGCAGAATCATCTATGGAGATATTTCCCATGGTGTACAACAAATTCATGTCCAGTATCGCAAAGTACATTTTACTGCACATGAATTTAGATAAAAATCCATTCAAAAAAAATCCTCTAGGAACTATCCTATTGTACAGATCCCAAATTTCTGGGAAGCTCAAGTAGAAAAAAGGTGTAAAAATCTTACAAAGGACGTGGCAATTTTTATAAGAGTGTTCCTTCAACAAGCATTTACTAGTCAACTACAGTGTGCTAGATACAATATTACTATGGAATAAAAAATTATAGCTTCAAGTTTTGACAGACTGTGGGTATATTTTAAGCTATTTCTATGGTTGATAAGAAACCTTGTAAATTTGGGCAAGAAGGCTAATTTCAAAGACAGACAACTTGGAGAATTCTGTGTAGAAACTGCTCTTAACCATTCAATAAGGAAGATTTTGCAGAATGCTTATATCTGTGTGAACATAGTCTGACTAGAGAGCTAATAATTTTTTAACTGCAAGGCTTATAGCAGCATGACCACTTAAGTAGTATAACGTGTTTACTTCAGATAATTTGATTTGTCCATCCAGAAACCAACGAGTCTTGTGTAATTCACCCCATACAGACAACTTGCCCAAATGCAAGCATTTTCAGTGTTTAGGCTGGTTTTCCCCAGGAGACTATTCTTAGTAAGGAGATTCAAGTTGACTCTGGTCCAAAGACTATGTGAAGCTTCACTTCTTCCACAAAATTTACTGATATACTTCCCCTGCTGCTAAGTCACTTCAGTCGTGTCCGACTCTGTGTGACCCCATAGACAGAAGCCCACCAGGCTCCCCCGTCCCTGGGATTCTCCAGGCAAGAACACCGGAGTGGGTTGCCATTTCCTTCTCCAATGTGTGAAAGTGAAAAGTGAAAGTGAAGTCGCTCAGTCGTGTCCGACCCTTAGCAACCCCACGGACTGCAGCCTACCAGGCTCCTCCATCCACGGGATATTCTAGGCAAGAGTACTGGAGTGGCTTGCCATTGCCTTCTCCGGTACCTCCCCTAAATATTCATTTTCATAGATTCACTTAAAAAAAAAAAGTTCAACTGAAGTTCTTAGTGCTACTAACCATGAAGGTGGTTTAATGTAACATCCAGAATTGCTTCAGTTCAGTTCAGTTCAGTCGCCCAGTTGTGTTTGACTCTTTGTGACCCCATGAATCACAGCACGCCAGGCCTCCCTGTCTATCATCAACTCCCGGAGTTCACTCAAACTCATGTCCATCGAATCGGTGATGCCATCCAGCCATCTCATTCTCTGTCATCCCCGTCTCCTCCCGCCCCCAATCCCTCCCAGCATCAGAGTCTTTTCCAGTGAGTCAACTCTTCACATGAGGAGGTGGCCAAAGTACTGGAGTTTCAGCTTTAGCATCAGTCCTTCTAATGAACACCCAGGACTGATCTCCTTTAGAATGGACTGGTTGGATCTCCTTGCAGTCCAAGGGACTCTCAAGAGTCTTCTCTAACACCACAGTTCAAAAGCATCAATTCTTTGGCGATCAGCTTTCTTCACAGTCCAAATCTCACATCCGTACTTAGCTTAAGCAATTCTCAGAATACAGACAGGGTCACTGTATTCATATCTGCTTGTCTAACTGCCCACTCAACCACAGCTAAAACTGCCAGTCTCTTAATTCAGAAATCTCTTTATTAAGGAATTTTCTTAGGTTATTCTTTCCGAGTCAAAACTATTATTCTACATTTCCATCCTATTGTCTTTGACCAGGGCTTTTGCCCATTTGCTCAGAATGGTATGATTCTGTGCCTTTGGTTTACATTCTGACCCCTTGGTGCTGAGATCTCTCTAGTCTCCCTCATTCCATTGTGGATTCCATGGACGATGGAGGAGACATTATGCCCAAACCCACCCAAGCTCCTGCCCATGCCCCCAGGAGTCTTGGGAGCCAATTCAATTTACGGGATTCTTCTCATTTGGGAAGGGAGAAAAACAAGGGGTTGTTCCAATCTAGGGCTCAACGCAAAGTGAAAATAAAAAAGTGCTTCAGAAACAAATCCAGGTGACTTGGTGAATTATGATGAGTGGCTTCAGTGAAGATTCATTAGAAGATTAGATATGCTTGTCTTACAACATAAAAGTAATCACGATGCTACCTAGAATGTTACATTTTAGAGCTCCCATTTCTGAATACTAGTTAATCAATGGCAATCCAACAATGTTTGAAATTAATATAGCTTAATGATGCTCATCATTTCCTTCTGGGTAGAGTCAGGAAACAGTTTTTCTAATCATCATTCTAGTTTAAGTAAAATAAAGATAGCTTTTCTCTTTCCATGTTCAATGCTATAAATGCTCACAAAACTGATGACTGTCAAAAATCTTTATCACTGTACTTTCAAAGGTGTCACACATTTACCTATTGCTTCTAAAGCAAAGCATGCAAAGATAAGAGCTTATTTACAGACTGATTCTATTACCATCTTGAAATTTCCATGAAAGATCATTTCGGACTCCAATAAAGACAGAAATTCTATTCTATTACTAGAATAGTAATACTTTCTTTAAAAAAAAATGGTCTTAGAGCACTTTTTAAGCTCTCCATATCCCTTGATGTTACGTCATGGAATCATCTTGCAGACATAGGTATTAAGGATGTTTGAAAAGCCTTGGTGAGCAATTCAAAAATGATGCCCATACTGCTGAAGAATTTTAATCTTATTTCTTAAATGTGCTGGTATCTAGACTTCTGTTTAAATGCAAACCTTATGAATTTGCTAAATTGCTCTCTTTTCTTCCCAAGAGGAACATGTAAACTTCGTAACAAGCCATCTCTAAAGTCTTCTAGCTTATATCTTCAACTGCAAATGCCTTCCGTAAGAATGTAAGTGAGCCAGAAAAGAGGGCTGAGGCTGGTCAGGAAGTGTCTTTAATCCATGAAATGGCAAAGAGAAATTAACTACATGTATTTATCCAGTGCTACTGACCAGTCAAAATATACAGATAGCATCAGTGAAGATTTCTCTAGGGTACAAAAATAACTTGGAAAAGGCTGTTCGTTTTCAATCTATGATTGAATAGTCAATTTTGAGAAAGGCAAGTCTATAATACCCATGGAGATGACTGCACAACTAGGTGCACATTAGTCTATATTTAAGAAACAGAGGCGAGATGACATCAGAGATGTTTTCAATGGAACAGGTCCTTAGGTCTCTGAGTGATCAGTATTTATTCAATCTGAGAACTCCCATAACATCATCTGTGAATTCATTCACTCCATCTTAATGCTACAAATAACAACTAGAAGACAAAAGTGTGTTTTTCTGGAGCCCAAATACAACATACTCCTTTTCTTATTCTTTAAATTCTCTTTTATGTTTCAAATAATAGGCAAATTCTGATGACTCCCAAAGAGCTGTTTAGAGCCCAGTTTAATTTCTGTATTCAACTGGTGACTCACTCAGGTACCTGGATGTCCTATAGATGCTTCAAACCAATAGCTGATCTCAATACCTTCCTCACCACTTAACTCTCACCTTTTTGAATTATGGATCTTGGTGATAAGGATCTAACATATCACCTGGAACAAGTGTGAATCACAACAAACTGTGGAAAATTCCTAAAGAGATGGGACGATCAGACCACCCTACCTGCCTCCTAAGAAATCTATTTGCCAGTCAAGAAACAACAGTTAGAACTGGATACGGAACAAATGATTGGTTCAAAATTGGGAAAGGGTATGACAAGGCTGTATATTGTCACTTGCTTTTTTAACTTCTATGTAGAGTTCAGTTCAGTTCAGTCACTCAGTCGTGTCCGACTCTTTGGGACCCCATGAATCACAGCACAGCAGACCCCCCTGTCCATCAGAGTATATCATGCAAAATGCCAGGCTGGATGAATCACAAGCTGAAATCAAGATTTCCGGGAGAAATATCAACAGCTCAGATATGCAGATGACACCATTCTAACGACCAAAACTGAAGAGCAACTAAAGAGTCTCTTGATGAGAGTGAAAGAGGAGAGTGAAAAAAGCTGGCTCAAAACTCAACATTCAAAAAACTAAGATCATGGCATATTGTCCCATCACTTCATGGCTATAGAAGGGGGAAAAGTAAAAGAAGTGACAGATTTTATTTTCTTGAGCTCCAAAATCACTGTGGATGGTGACTGCAGCCATGAAATTAAAAGATGCTTGCTCCTAGGAAGGAAAGCTAATTCAAACATAGAAAGCATATTAAAAAACAGAGACATCACTTTACCAACAAAGATCCCTATAGTCAAAGCTATGGTTTTTCCAGTAGTCATGTACAGGTGTGAGAGATGGACCACAGAGAAGGCTGAGGGCTGAAGAATTGATGCCTTTGAATTGTGGTGCTGGAGAAGACTCTTGAGAGTTTCCTGGACTGCAAAGAGATCTAACCAGTCAATCCTAAAGGAAATCAACCCTGAATATTCATTGGAAGGATTGGTGCTGAAGCTCCGATACTTTGGCCACCTGATGTGAAGAGCTGACTCACTGGAAAAGACCCTAATGCTGGGAAAGATTCAATGCAAAGAAGAAGGGGGCAGCAGAGGATGAGATAGTTAGATAGCATCACCAATTCAATGGAAACGAATCTGAGCAAACTCCAGGAGACAGTGAAAGACAGGAAAGCCTGGCATGATGTAGTCCATGGGGTCACAAAGAGTAGGACATGGCTTAGCAAATGAAAACAAATAACAAAATTTAATGAATGAATTAATCTATCCTAACCATAGATCAACAGGGAATAGGGAATAAATATAACAGGAGCACAAACTGAAGGATGGAAACTTAATGATACCATAGCAATAACAATAACTAATAGGCAGTAAGTACTTCCTATGTGCCATATATGCTAGGCATTTTTCTAAGTGCTTTGTCTGCATTAACCCATTTAATCTATATGCTTATTGAATTTTAACTGTGAAGCACTGTACTAGAGTATATCACACACATATGCATTTAGAAATGATAGCATATACAATTCTACTGATTTAATTCACAAAACTCCTACAAAGTAGACATTACACTCACTTTCCTTTTAAGGAAATAAGGCAATAAAAATAATAACAGCTAGCATTTATGATGGTCGAAGTTCCACACTGTTTTACAAGGATGTGGGTATCAGGTCATTTTACTAATACAGAAACTGAGGCTCAGATCATGTAATACCTAAGTAATAGGATTGAGATCTGAACCAAGCCCCCAGCAAACTCAACAATATTTTCACTATGAATAAAAAGGGTTAACTTATCTCTATCATTTTTTGTTTATTAAGACAGAGACATTCAGAAACATTTTCATCAAATCACAATTATAATCACAAACCTCCAGAATTAATTTTATTTTTAATTTTATTGGATTAAATACTAAATTAATTAATAAATTAATTAATTTTATTTTTAATTTTATTTGGATTAAATACTAAATGGGGGAAAACTCTATTTTTGGTGTCAAGTAAATGAGATGTTACTCAATATCCATAATTATCCCATTGCCCAAGGCTCATAAAACTTCTTGGTTGTAATCACTTAATAACTGTATAATCTTTGGCAGACAATTCCTCCATTTCTTCAACTGTAAAATAGGAGTAATAATACATATACATTTTAGCACTGGGTTTAAATTCATCAATAGATTTAAAACATTCTGGGCTTCCCTGGTAGCTCAGTTGGTAAAGAATCCACCTGCAATGCAGGAGATCCCAGTTTGATTCCTGGGTCAGGAAGATCTGCTGGAGAAGGGATACTACCCACTCCAGTATTCATTGGCCTCCCTGTTGGCTCAGTTGGAAAGAATCTCCCTCAATGTGGGAGACCGAGTTGATCCCTGGGTTGGGAAGATGCCCTGGAGAAGGAAACAGCTGCCCACTCCAATATTCTGACCTGGAAAATTTCATGGACTGTATAGTCAACGGAGCTGCAAAGAGTCGGACACAACTGAGCGACTTTCACTTTCAGTTCAGTTCAGTTCAGTCACTCAGTCGTGTCCGACTCTCCGCGACCCCATGAATCACAGCACGCCAGGCCTCCCTGTCCATCACCAACTCCTGGAGTTCACACAAACTCATGTCCACAGAGTCAGTGATGCCATCCAGCCATCTCATTCTCCGTCGTCCCCTTCTCCTCCTGCCCCCAACCTTTCCCAGCATCAGAGTCTTTTCCAGTGAGTCAACTCGTCACATGACGTGGCCAAAGTATTGCAGTTTCAGCTTTAGCATCAGTCCTTCCAATGAACACCCAGGATTGATCTCCTTTAGAATGGACTGGTTGGATCTCCTTGCAGTACAAGGGACTCTCAAGAGTCTTCTCCAATACCACATCTCAAAAGCATCAATTCTTTGGCGATCAGCTTTCTTCACAGTCCAACTCTCACATCCATACATGACCACTGGAAAAACCATAGCCTTGACTAGACGGACCTTTGTTGGCAAAGTAATGTCTCTGCTTTTTAATATAGTATCAAGGTTGGTCATAACTTTCCTTCCAAGGAGCAAGCGTCTTTTAATTTCATGGCTGCAATCAGCATCTGCAGTGATTTTGGAGCCCCAAAAAATAAAGTCTGACACTGTTTCCACTGTTTCCCCATCTATTTCCCATGAAGTGATGGGACCAGATGCCATGATCTTTGTTTTCTGAATGTTGAGCTTCAAGCCAACCTCTTCACTCTCCTCTTTCACTTTCATCAAGAGACTTTTGAGTTCCTCTTCACTTTCTGCCATAAAGATAGTGTCATCTGCATATCTGAGGTTATTGATATTTCTCCCAGCAATCTTGATTCCAGCTTGTGCTTCTTCCAGCCCAGCGTTCCTCATGATGTATTCTGCATATAAGTTAAATAAGCAAGGTGACAATATACAGCCTTGACGTACTCCTTTTCCTATTTGGAACCAGTCTGTTGTTCCATGTACAGTTCTGACTGTTGCTTCCTGACCTGCATACAGGTTTCTCAAGAGGCAGGTCAGGTGGTCTGGGATTCCCATCTCTTTCAGAATGTTCCACAGTTTATTGTGATCCACACAGTCAAAGGCTTTGGCATAGTCAATGAAGCAGAAATAGATGTTTTTCTGGAACTCTCTTGTTTTCTCCATGATCCAACGGATGTTGGCAATTTGATCTCTGGTGCCTCTGCCTTTTCTAAAACCTGCTTGAACATCTGGGAGTTCACAGTTCACATATTGCTGGAGCCTGGCTTGGAGAATTTTGAGCATGACTTGTGTGAGATGAGTGCAACTGCACTTTAAGTTACCTTAATTTACCAACAATGGGGAGATGATCAAGTTGATGAAAGGGGATATGTAATGCTCACTCTCAAACAAGATTTTTTGGGCTTGTGTGGTAGCTCAGCTGGTAAAGAATCCACCTGCAATGCAGGGGACCCCAGTTCCATTGCTTAGTCAGGAAAGTCCATTGGAGAAGGGATAAGCTACCCACTCCAATATTCTTGGGCTTTCTTGGTGGCTCAGCTGGTAAAGAATCTGCCTGCAATGCGGAAAACCTGAGTTTGATTCTTGGGTTGGGAAGATCCCCTGGAGAAGGGAAAGGCTACCCACTCCAGTATTCTGGCCTGGAGACATCCATCAACAGTATAGTCCAAGGGGTTTCAAAGTGTCGGACATGACTAAGAGACTTTCACTGAAAATGTTTAGAAGGGGCTCTGGCAGGAAACGGTAACCCACTCCAGTATTCTTGCCTGGAGAATTCCATGGACGGAGAAGCCTGGTAGGGTACAGTCCACGGGGTCGCAAAGAGTCGGACACAACTGAGCGACTTCACTCACTCACTCACTGGCACATGAGTACAATAAGTTTTACATGTGATTGTTGTTACTGTGGCAACTACAATAATTTCTTTGAATTATAATCAGAGTGCTGACAGAAGAGCTTCATAAACAGTATAATAAAATCCAATATTATTCAGTAGTTGCATTTGTAGAAAATTATGCACAACTCAAATTTTTAAAATATAAGTAACAGTTTTCATTCAAATGATACTCATTGATGGATTATTTTGCACTTTAACCAATCATTTTCTTTTATAATTTATTTTCCAAAACGAAAAATTTTTAAAGTAAGGGAGAATGGAGAAACTTGGATTTTTATATATTATTTTTCCTCCAAAATGAATTACGTATACACACACACACACTGTTGTTATTTAGTCACTAAATTGTGTCCGATTCTTTTTGTGGCCCCACAGATTACAGCCCACCAGGCTCCTCTGTCCATGGGATTCTCTAGGAAAGAATACTGCAGTGGGTTGTCATGACTTCCTCCATGGGATCTTCCTGACCCAGGAACTGAATCCGCGTCTCCTGCGTCTTCTGTATTACCAGGTGGATTCTTTACCATTGAGCCACCTGGGAAGCCTATATATATATATATAGATAGTATGCATATATTAGCAACAAAAAACCTGTTTCTTTTCCAAATACAGATACAGAACTTTGCATGTTTTGCAAATATTGCTTCAGAACAACATTCCTATATACACTGACTTCTATTCTAACAGCGTGTAAACACAGATATGTATCCATAGAGAAATGTTGACTCATCAAGGGTCCAACGCTACATACGTTCATCACTTAAAGAAACAAAATGATTAGTCAAACAAGAACTGTTTTTGACAAGACAGTTTTTTTTTTTTCTTTTTAATATAGGTGGGTTCAGTTCAGTTCAGTTCAGTCGCTCAGTCGTGTCCGACTCTTTGTGACCCCATGAATCACAGCACGCCAGGCCTCCCTGTCCATCACCAATTCCCGGAGTTCACTCAAACTCATGTCCATAGAGTCGGTGATGCCATCCAGCCATCTCATTCTCTGTCGTCCCTTTCTCCTCCCACCCCCAACTTTTCCCAGCATCAGAGTCTTTTCCAGTGAGTCAACTCGTCACATGAGGTGGCCAAAGTATTGGAGTTTCAGCTTTAGCATCAGTCCTTCCAATGAACACCCAGGATTGATCTCCCTTAGAAGGGACTGGTTGGATCTCTTTGCAGTCCAAGGGACTCTCATGAGCCTTCTCCAACACCACAGTTCAAAAGCATCAGTTTTTCAGCTCTCAGCTTTCTTCACAGTCCAACTCTCACATCCATACATGACTACTGGAAAAACCATAGCCTTGACTAGACGGACCTTTGTTGGCAATGCTATCTAGGTTGGTCATAACGTTCCTTCCAAGGACTAAGCATCTTTTAATTTCATGGCTGCAATCAGCATCTGCAGTGATTAAGAAAACTTAGGTCGTATACATATTTCTAAATGGTAACTGTAATATTTGCAAATAACAGTTTCCAGTGTTCCAGCTTGGGATTAATTCAAATTTACCCAGGAATTGGGGATGAAGCCCAATATATTTATCACTCATTTGGAGGCTTCCCTGGAGGCTCAGACAGTAAAGAATCTGCCTGCAATGCAGGAGAGCCCCTGAAAAAGGGAATGGCTACCCACTCCAGTATTCTTACCAGGAAAATCCCATGGACAGAGGAGCCTGGTGGGCTACAGTCCATGGGATTGCAAAGAGTCAAAAATGACTGAACAACTAATATTTTACTTTTCACTATATACATAGAGAGCAGTACATGACCAAAATAACTTAGATGTTCACTAAGATGATGACTGATTCGGTGATTTAAAAGAGTTAATGCTGTTTGCAAATGCATGAGCCTTATTTCAGGGAGTAGCTTGGATATTTACACATGCTCAGTCTTTATTTTTATCCTTGGAACACCTTCAGGAAATGTCATGTTGTTTTTCAGGTTAGTGGCAGAGTCCTGCTAATTTACAATCTGCTGCTTCTCTCGCAGTCTTCCATTGGCCAGGGTTTTTGTGCTTTCATCCGCACTCTGATTTGAAACTAGGAACCTGGGTGGAGATGCACATTATTCTAAATTGCCTACATTTGTTTCTGTACCTTCTCTGTCATTTCCACATCAGCACTTTGTTTCTCACCAGGTAATCTGGTAGCTTGGATTCTTTTTTTCAAGTCACTTTTAGTATCTCAAGAACCATCCCAATTAAGTTCATCCTTTTGATGACTGCAACAGATTTACAAGTAATTAATAATAATTTTATCAGCATTTTTACTTTTAATGATATGTTTAGGGAAAGCAGGAAATACACTGAAATTTGAGGGTATCAAGTGCTAATTTACAGGCATGCAGAAATTACATGACTCACAGTTTGATACCAAATCTTGTGATTATCTGGTTGCACATTATACTTACGAATTTCAAGGGTGAATGGGTAAAGCCTTCATTAAAAATTATGGACACACTGTTTAGGAAAAAAAAATGCTATCATTGAAAGTGGGGCTAACATTTGGTAAGCTTTCAAAAGCACAGCTCTGCAATTGTTTCAGCCTGATTAACCATTCACACCTTTGCATTCATTTTAGAAAACTAAACCATCTGAATTTGCTTTTGTTTGTTAAAATAATAAAAAGAGAGAGAGAAAAAAATGTTTTTAAAAAGTAAATAATGTGATTGGACACTGCAGTATGTTGTTCCTGCAGGAAAAGAGAACAAGACCTCAAGTCTAACAAGCTGGCAAATAATATTTTCTGAAGGGATGGACAATTGAAGAAGGCAGAGATTTTAAGGCGGTAACATAAGATGGTAATTATATATGAAGAGGAGCTCTTAGCATTTTGAGGCTCTACAGGTACCTGCTTTCCATTAAATATTTTTCATTCAGCCCTGACTTCCAATCACCCCAATCATTATAGAATTTCACCACAGATCCTCTCCCCTCACCAGCACAGGCCATCACACAGGCATCAGCCCAGTCGCTCAGGCTGCTGGCATCCCGTATCCTGCAACCCTAGCTCCTCCTCACCACCTTTCTTCTCTGCTTGCACATTAGCCACTCCGTCAGCCAGCTGTTCCATGGCAAGGAAACCAGAGAGCAGGGCAGTCACAGACAGCTATTGACAATACGGTCAATAATCACTTTTCCTATTGTGTAGAATCTCTGTAATTGACTTTTAGAGACTTTGCTCATTCTTTTAAAAGTGTCCAAATGAAATTTAATTTTTACAATAACATTTTTATTTTTTTTGAAATTTATAAATACCTTTATTTATTTTTAATTTATTTAATAAATGGTACAAAGCACAATGCCATAAACATTAACAGTTAAAATTTCACCAAATGAAAAAAATACTATAGAATACACAGTTGCAAAAAGCTACATTAAGTTATTTTACAACTGCCTCAAGCTGCAAAAAGAAAAAAAATCCAATGCCATACCTAAGTTATCCCTCTCTCAAAATAATGCCATTTATATTATAAACCACAAGCTCCCCATCAAAGACAGGAACTGCTTTTGTTAATTCATATATATATATATATATATATATGACTGTATCACTTTGCCATACACCTGAAACAAATGTAACACTGTAAATAAAATATAGTATAATATAAAATAAAAATAAGTAACAGACCTTTGGGGCTTTACACCGAGTTAGAGTTCCTATCAGAGGGATAACAGCACCACAGCCGCACTGGATCCTCATGAAGGAGGCACACGAATGACTGGATTACAAGAGTTACAGGAATGAGAGCTGCTCATTTCCCAGAAACTACAGCTCACAGAAAACCAACAAAGGCATGAGATACAGACCATTTACTTATGAATGTGTACAACTCAAGAAAGTCCACATCACTCCTACAACATGTCGAAAGTGCCTCAGAATTCACACAATACCAACTTTCTCATGGTTCTGGTTAAATTACGTATACCAGTTTATAACAAATGGCAAAATCTGTAATTCCGTTCAAAGTTTTAAAAGATTACTTAACAACAATTTCTTGTATTTCTATGCCACCTTTATAGTTCTGGGTTCTCATTTCTTAATTAGTAAATTCAGTGTGCAGGTTCTGTCCCAGGCTAATTTATACACTTCCAGAAGGAACGGCCTCTTAAATCCACAGAGTGTTGAGGTGGGGAGCCCCCAACCATGTCAGATTCGTTTCACATATGATAATATACATGTTTCAATCCATTCTCCTAATTATCCCACCCTCACCCTCTCCCACAGAGTCCAAAAGACTGCTCCACACATCCAAGTCTCTGCTGTTATCTCGTATACAGGGTTATCATTATCCTTTTGCTATATTCCATATATATGTGTTAATATACTGTATTGGTGTTTTTGTTTCTGGCTTACTTCACTTTGTATAATAGGCTCCAGTTTCGTCCATCTCATTAGAACTAATTCAAATGTATTCTTTTTAATCGCTGAGTAATACTCCATTGTGTAAATGTACCACAGCATTCTTATCCATTCGTCTGCAGATGGACATCTAGGTTGCTTCCATGTCCTGGCTATTATAAACAGTGCTGCGATGAACATTGGAGTACATGTGTCTCTTTCAATTCTGGTTTCCTCGGTGTGTATGCCCAGGAGTGCGATTGCTGGATCATATGGCAGTTCTATTTCCAGTTTTTTAAGGAATCTCCACACTGTTCTCCATAGTGGCTGTACCAGTTTGCATTCCCACCAACGGTGTAAGAGGGTTCCCTTTTCTCCACACCCTCTCCAGCATTTATTGCTTGTAGACTTTTGGATAGCAGCCATTCTGACTGGTGTGAAATGGTACCTCATTGTGGTTTTAATTTGCATTTCTCTAATTATGAGCGATGTTGAGCATCTTTTCATGTGTTTGTTAGCCATCTGTATGTCTTCTTTGGAGAAATGTCTGTTTAGTTCTTTAGTCCATTTTTTGATTGGGTCATTTATTTTTCTGGAATTGAGCTGGAGGAGCTGCTTGTATATTTTTGAGATTAATCCTTTATCAGTTGCTTCATTTGTTATTATTTTCTCCCATTCTGAAGGCTGTCTTTTCACCTTGCTTATAGTTTCCTTTGCTGTGCAGAAGCTTCTGATTTTAATTAGGTCCCATTTGTTTATTTTTGGTTTTATTTCCAATATTCTGGGAGGTGGGTCATGGAGGATCCTGCTGTGACTTTTAGAGGCTTTGCTCATTCTTTTAAAATTGTCCAAATGAAATTTAATTTTTACAATAACATTTTTAAAGTTTATTTTCCATCTATGCTCAAACACCCTATACGCAACATATAATACTGAACAATATAGTATTAAATTTCTTAAGATGTCATGGCAACCAAAGATGAAATTTGAATTTGAATAAAAGAAGTTGGCCTCCCTTAAAAATCTTCTCTTAGCTGGAAAGAATGCTGATGTAATTTTATGTGGAGTCTTGTCAAGTGCATTCAAGAAATGTCAAACTATATTTTTAGCCATGGAGTTTGCTTAATCCCATAAGACTCTCTCTCGCCTTTATGTTGACAAATGAACAGGACTGAAATATCAGGGATCTGAGCTTCTGTCAAGATCCACTTCACATCAAAAGCTGTTGTTCTTGCGCAGCTGTTTTCTCAAATATTCCAAATTAAAATCTACAGTTACCTTATCTTTTGATTCCCTTGGGTTTTCCATTGAATCCCTTTGTTGTCACACCTTAATTGACTCCAAGCTTTACCTTTATAGACAAGTCAATGAACTGTTGTGGAAACATAATGTGGCAGGAAAATCAGATGACAGGCTCTTGATAATTGTCATTGACTAGGAAAATGTCATCTTTTTGCATCTGCTTCTTAAGTTTGCTTCTTGAATGGCATATTTAGCCCAAACTTCCTCCCTTCATATTTTTTTTTACATATAATCCATTTTAGATACTATAAAATTAATATTTTCATAAAATCTGCAACCTGGATCCTACTAAAATAAACGACTAAAAATACATGGCAAGAAATCTTTTAAAATGAGCGTATTTTTGCCTCTAATCTTGATAGAGGAATTCCAATATATTGGAACTAAGAGCCCATCAGGAGAGAAAAATTATAAAATAAAGTTTGATGGCAGTTAAAGTTTTAAATTATCTACTTTGCATCAAGATTACACTTTAAGGTTGCTTCCATGCCCTGGCTATTATAAACAGTGCTGCAATGAACATTGGCGTACATGTGTCTCTTACAATTCTGGTTTCCTCGGTGTGTATGCCCAGGAGTGCAATTGCTGGATCATATGGCAGTTCTATTTCCAGTTTTTTGAGGAATCTCCACACTGTTCTCCAAAGTGGCTGTACTAGTTTGCATTCCCACCAACAGTGTAAGAGGGTTCCCTTCTCTCCACACCCTCTCCAGCATTTATTGCATGTAGACTTTTGGATAGCAGCCATTCTGACTGGTGTGAAATGGTATCTCATTGTGGTTTTGATTTGCATTTCTCTGATTATGAGGGATGTTGAGCATTTTTTCATGTGTTTGTTAGCCATCTTAATGTCTTCTTTGGAGAAATGTCTGTTTAGTTCTTTGGCCCATTTTTTGATTGGGTCACTTAGTTTTCTGGAATTGAGCTGCAGGAGCTGCTTGTATATTTTGGAGATTAATCCTTTATCAGTTGCTTCATTTGCTATTATTTTCTCCCATTCTGAAGGCTGTCTTTTCACCTTGCTTAGAGTTTCTTTTGCTGTGCAGAAGCTTTTGATTTTAATTAGGTCCCATTTGTTTATTTTTGCTTTTATTTCCAATATTCTGGGAGGTGGGTCTTGGAGGATCCTGCTGTGATTTATGTCAGAGAGTGTTTTGCCTACATTCTCCTCTAGGAGTTTTATAGTATCTGGCCTTACATTTAGCTCTCTAATCCATTTTGAGTTTATTTTTGTGTATGGTGTTAGGAAGTGTTCTAATTTCATTCTTTTACAAGTGGCTGACCAGTTTTCCCAGCACCACTTGTGTCCATCTGCAGATGAATGGATAAGAAAGCTTTGGTACATATACACAATGGAGTATTTTTCAGCCATCAAGAAAAATGCATTTGAATCAGTTTTAATGAGGTGGATGAAATTGGAGCCAATTATACAGAGTGAAGTAAGCCAGAAAGAAAAACATCAATATAGTATACTGACGCATATATATGGAATTTAGAAAGATGGAAACCTGAAACCTGTGTACGAGACTGCAAAAGAGACATAGACATATAGAACAGTCTTTGGGACTCTGTGGGAGAGGGTGAAGGTGGGATGATTGGGGAGAATGGCATTGTAGCATGTATATTAGCATATGTGACCAGTCCAGGTTCGACGCATGATGCAGGATGCCTGGGGCTGGTGCACAGGAATGACATGGGGGGAGGATATGGGGAGGAGGGAGGTGGGAGGGGGGTTCGGGAGGGAGAGCACATGTACACCCGGGGCGGATTCATGTCAATGTATCGCAAAACCAACCAATATATTAATGAAAGGTAATTTGCCTCCAATAAAATAAATTAAAATTTAAAAAAATAAAAAAAAAATAAAAACACAAAGCCCAAAAAAAAAATAAAAAATAAAAACGTACAGCTAGTATCATTAAAAAAAAAAAAAAAGATTACACTTTAAGATTCAGCATTCTTCAGCACTACTTTTTAATCACTTATTTCAGTAAACATGAACTCTTATTTACCCAAGATAGTCCTATTATCATTTGGAAAGTTTAGCTGACAGACAAGTATTTGTTAAAGAATATAAGCCTTTCAGTGTGAGTTTTCATCATTAAATATATTTCATGCAATTCATATTTTAATTCTTATAAGCAAAAGAGATTCTAGCAAATGATATAACATTAGCATCATGCAAATTTATAATTTAGAGTGAGCTACTTAAGACTGACCTCATTTTTAAAAAAACTTATAAAATAGTGAATATACAATCTTGATGTTAGTTCAGTTTAGCTTAGTTATGGGAATGACAGTACAGTATAGTAAAAATAAAAAGATGCTAAAATTAGTAAAAAAAAGTCTTCATTCAGAAAATGCAAATTGTGGACTATATTTTAAGATGTTCTCATTTATGAAACACTATAATTTTTAAATTAAGTAACACTAACAATATGAACAGTCATAATTCCACATGCTTCATTTTTATCTCACAGCAGTTCACAGTCATATTCTCTAAGTAATCATTATTAAAAGTTATGTACCCTCTGAGCAAATGGCAACAATACTTAGTGAAACAATACTTAGTAATATTTAATGGAAGTAAAGAATCAAAGCACGTAGAGAATTGGGGGAGTGGGTCATTTGCTGGTGGGAGGGTAGGCTAAAAGGAACTTTATGTAGAAGATACTCTATAAGAATAGGCAAAGTGATGACATGACTATCCTTCTACATCTTATGAACTGGGAGGAGGTGGGGGATGCCTGTCCTCTCTGGAGAGGCAGACTTCTTGAATAATTTGTGCCAAAGCCAAGACAGATGCTACTGGTTAGCATTTTAGCAATGCTGGTGTATATTCATGACAGTCTGCTGTGCCTATCAGAAGGAAGTCAAAGTTGCTCTGTGAGAAGCCCAAATCAAGTTCTAGACATACTGAAGGTGAGGGGAAACGTACAGAGCAGTTACATCACCTTGCGGCGATGTGTGTGCCTCTGGGGTGCTGCAGCTCAAGACCAGCCCTCTTCTCACCCATTTTGCCTTTATTCCCCACTTCATCCCTGTCTTGGACAGTCTCCCAGCAGCAACACAAGATTCCTTCCTTTGATTCCCTTCAGCCTTAATATCAGATGGTATGACCCCAAAGACTATGTCAAAATACTCCCACATCAAACTTACTGAAATCACTTAAGAGAAATGGTCCCAAACTTGTCTGCACATTAGAGCTTGAAGAATCCCACACCCAGATTACAATCCAGACAATTTAAGTCCCCTCCCTGTTGACTCAGGCATTGGCGGTCTTTGAAGCACTCCAGGAGATTGCAAATTAAAGAGAAATTTGGAACCACTGCCTTGTGAAATGCAGATAAAAAAACTGATTGGGGCTACCAATTAAACAATAAGCTTGGTTCACTGTACATATTTAGAAACTGCCTCAGAGCTTTGTAGATATTGACACCTTAATGATATTTGCATTCACTTAAGATTTGCACTGGCAAGCCACTCCAGTACTCTTGCCTAGAAAATCCCATGGATGGAGGAGCCTGGTAGGCTGCAGTCCGTGGGGTCGCTAAGGGTCGGACACGACTGAGCGACTTCACTTTCACTTTTTGCTTTCACACATTGGAGAAGGAAATGGCAACCCACTCCAGTGTTCTTGCCTGGAGAATCCCAGGGACGGGGGAGCCTGATGGGCTTCCGTCTATGGGGTCACACAGAGTCGGACACGACTGAAGTGACTTAGCAGCAGCAGCAGCAGCAAGATTTGCACAATGCATTTTCATTAGGTACCCACCTGCACACGGTTTCCCTATCATGAATCAAAGCTAGTCAGTCAGTCAACAAATCCAGCATGAGTGCTGGGTCTCTGGGTACCCATGCTGGTAATGGTGAGCCTGACCTCAATAACGAGCATTTCATTAACACTTGAGAAAGTGTTACTGGGAAAATGTTTGTGCCTACTTGAGCCTTCACTGTGTGGGTGAGATGAGCGCTAAGTGGTACAAGGACTTGGGTTGTTCTCATCAGCTGTGATTAGAGCATAGGTACTTCCTGAGTCCCCTATATGTCAGTGGTCCATCACCAAACAGGGAGAAGCAACCTTAGAGAATGGATCAGTTTAGGAGGTGTGATTGAGATGTTCCAAAATGGCACCTGCCCAAAGTTCAATTCTTATTCCCATCTCTCTGTGTTCATGTCATGTGTCAGTCTGCAGCTTCAAGAGAGCAAGAAGCAGGTGCCAAGTGGGCAGAATTTGTGCTGAAGTTACAGCCTCCTTATCATTCCTGGCATTTTGCACTAAACTGAAATTTTTTGTCTCTTTGTGGAAATATGCTCTCTGGTTCAACACAGCTTCTCCTCCACCCTGCTACTGCATACCCTTTTATCTCATACCAGATATTTCACACTGTACTAGAGTAGCCTGGCCCTTGGAGCATCTGAAGTTGAAACTCCAGTATTTATTTATTATTTATGCAAGTTTAACACAGAAAGCCACTGTCACTCATTGAAACGTCACCACAAACTGATGACTTCGGATACTGAAAGATGGTGGGGAAGATCTGAACAGACTGAAAGATGGTGCAGGACAACAATTCCTACACAGCATTAACACCCACCAACTCAGCAAGTCTTGTGAAGGGCTGGCTGGGGCAAGGCACTGAGGAGATTTCTTTAATAAGAGGAGGTTAACACTAAATGCAATGATATTAGAACTCCATTTTACAATATTTAATATATTCTAATGTTTACCTCATCACTCATTCGTTATTACTCTGTAGGTGATTTTGTTGTTCAATTGCTAAGTCATTTCTGACCCTTTGCAACCCCATGGACTGTAACCCATAGGTTCCTCTGTCCGTGGCGATTTTCCAGGCAAGAATACTGAAGTGGGTTGTCATTTTCTTCTCCAAGGCATCTTTCTAGATCAGGGATCGAATCCACATCTCCTGCATTGGCAGGTAGATTCCTTACCACTGAGCCACCAGGGAAGCCCCTGTAGTTGCTTACTATTAACAGGTATTTAACAATTGAGATTAATGAATAAGGGATGAAGTGTCTTAGGTTAGTTTGCAGCATCAAAATTTGGTAAAATATTTTAAAATTACACTTAGAGACAACTTAGTTCATGAGTTTTATCATGTAAAAATATTTGTAAAAATAAAAAGATAGTAGGAATGTAGCAAAAATATGGTATCTATGGAAATGTTTTTGCTAAAATAGTGCTAAAATTGTACAATCCTCTGTTTAGTAGAATACATTCTTTGCTTCACAGGGCTTTTGACACTAGAGAACATATTTTCTCAAAAATATTATGATCTATGCACATGTGTGCTAAGTCACTTTAGTTGCATCCATGTCTTTGCAATCCTATGGACTGTGGCCCGCCAGACTCTGTCCATAGGACAGAGAGTTTAGAGACTTTCAAGATTAAGAAAGTAAAATATGTGAATAGGTACGAAAAATAATAATTCTGCCTGTATTTTAAGTGTTCATATAATCAAAATAAAGATTTGTAAAATATATATTTTCTTTATTATACATGAATATATGTTATTTTTATATTTTAGAAAAAAATATTTTTTAAATGGTCTTTGAAAAGACATTTTATATCTCTACCAAAATAGTAAATTCAATTTGTTGGTAAAAGAAATATTTCAACAATTTTATAATTTTAATTATCCTTGAAGTGAAGCGAAGTCGCTCAGTCGTGTCCGACTCTTTGAGACCCCATGGACTGCAGCCCACCAGACTTCTCAGTCCATGGGATTTTCCAGGCAAGAGTACTGGAGTGGGTTGCCATTTCCTTCTCCAGGGGATCTTCCTGACCCAGGGATCGAACACGGGTCTCCCACATTGTAGGCAGATGCTTTACCCTCTGAGCCACCAGGGAAGTCCCCTTTTAATACTCAAAAGCATTATATAATAAGGTTGTAAAGTATGGGCTCCCCAGGTGGCTCACGGGGTAAATAATCCACCTGTAATGCAGAAGACACAGGAGATGTGGGTTCAATCTCTGGGTCAGGAAGATCCTCTGGAGGAGGGCATGGCAACCCTTTCCAGTATTCTTGCCTGGAGAATTCCATTAACAGAAGAGCCTGGTGGCCTATAGTCTACGGGGTCGCAAAGAGTCAAACACAACTGAAGCAACTGAACATGCAGTCATAGTAAAGTACTAAGTCACTATATAAATACTCATTTAATGAATAAATGAGTTTCGATATCTAGCATATGGTTAGACAGAAAGTTGATTCATTCTGCTAATCTTTATTGAAGCAAAATAAGATGCATTATGGTTATTTGAATCTGCACTTGGATTGTCAAAAATCTTCCATTGATTTTGTCACCTCTACTTGAATTGAAAATGTCAAATAGAAATTAGGATAATTATATGATAAGTAAAGGGAAAAAGTACTCAGATCTTGAAAATTATTACCTTTCATTTTTCTTCAATAGCTACAGGTTCACAGTATCCTTTTCATGATGTATTTTAAAATCTTTATGGGAGGTGCTGTTCTTTTCAATGAAAACGAAAGGCTACTCTCCAGGTTTCCTATTTCATCTCAACCACTTGACTCATTTAGGCAATACTTCTCAAATATATTCTCGGCAAAGTAGTCAAGAATAATTTGGAATTTTTAAGTTGGTATGGGTGGTGTCCTGACTTTCTTTCTGTGATCCCTGATATCTAGCGTTAAAGGAACAACTGATGTGAACTTGATCTTCTGTTCTATTTAATATCTTCATAAATGTCAAAGGTCATTTATGTTATACTTAACTGATAAGTTCCAATAGTATTGTATGCTCAGCTGAGTCCTTTCCTTGTGCAGTAGCATGTTCATGAAGCTACATAAGGTATTTCATTGAGCAACTGGTAGTCTAGTGAAGGATACTGGAGTCAAGCTTAGGTCTGGGATAAAGAGCAAAAGGAAGTTCTTTATTTCCCAGTCAGATTTCAGATATATAAGAACAGGGAAGAATATATGGCAAGCATGGTTTTACTTAATCATTCATTATCAAAATATTCCCTCTGCTTACTCAACTACTTCAGTCTCTTGGAATATGATGTACGAGCTTTTATAAACAAAAGCAATGAAACATAAGTACTAGTACTTCATTGCTATAAATTTCATTTTGATGTTTATAGAACATTTAACTACAAATGCAACATACACTGTGAATATAAAAAATCTTCACTGCTCAAAAAATCCTTGGGGCAAACAACTGCTAAAGGATAATAATTTTATGTAAACAAAACACTTGGGACTTAAAAAATCAGGAACTGAATTATCCATCTTAAAAAGAACACATAAAACTATTATTCTACTTTCTTCTGGTCTCAGAAATAAGATGGTTTCAAACACCTATATTTGTTAAAAGGGAACAGGAAAAATGTCTGAGTGTTCTAAAGTTTAAAAGTATTAGCTTGGCTGAGATGTGATGTACTATCACTTAGTACCTGAAAAGATACACACTCCCCTCTCCCAACTAATGACAAAATTAAACAATTTTTATTGACACACTGGCAGAAAAAAGTATCAAACCAACAAAAGCTATAGTCCATGTCTTGTTAATGTTTATGATTAAATACCCTCAAGAAAAGTATTTCACTTGAGAGGATAGTATAGTGGTTGAAAGCGTTGAAAAGTAACTGAAATTTTATACACACATACACAAAATAGTGCTTGACTCACAGGAAAGGCACTAAACTAAAAAAAAATGTAAAAGAGGAATAATCCAACTTCTTTCGAAATTACTAGATAAAGAAGCACATAGCTTCTTTTTTGAGGGTTCTGGGCTAACATTAATAACCAGCATTCATTTCACTATATAATGGACTTTCAGAGGAAAAAATATCAATGTCTCCTAGCTTTTGTTTAAATCTCAGGCAAATGATTGATAAATGGTGCTCTAAAAGGTGTGGAATATTGAGTTAGAAAAATCACAACAAATGTGCACACAAAAAGGACACCTGCCTTGAGGAAGTACAAACCAAGTAATAGAAATATAGTATAATGAAAAGATGCTGAAACTAAGCTAGGATGGAAAAGATGAACATGAGCATCTCCTGCCTCTAGTGGGAGTGAATCTCTGTAAGAGATGTCCATAGTGTCCTTCACATCTTAATGTAGCTCAATCCAATGCACTTTCCTGGTACTTTTCACATGCTTAGAATAATATATTCCATAAATTTTTAATAAGTAAATATAAATTACATACATAGTATAGCATACTATGGAATTTCTGATAGATATTGAGCTTAGGAGAGTTATAGCAGAGACGGACTTTGTGCCTCTATTCTTAAATATCTATATTCTATACTACAATCTATTTTACTCAGAAATCCTGTTTTTTACATCACATTCTGTTAGTACTTTAAAAATCCAAGAATCCTAAAAAGTAAAAGACTCTTGATCACCATTTGTGATGCTATCAGAAAACAGGAGGTTAGACTCTCCAGTCTTATTAATTTTTTAGTAAGAACTTATTATTTTGAAGGAACATGGAACACAATGCTAAAATATTTATAGATACATTAAAATATTTATATATGCAAGGTCAAAATGACCATATTTGGTTCCCTCTAAATTTTCTAAAGAATAAAATGGAAATGTAAAAAATATTTCCTCCCTTAGGTTTCTCATTTCAATCAAATAATCAAATGAACTGACAGTGTTTTTTGACAGTTATGGGTGCCATTCAGCATAATGTTCCTGGGTTTTTTGTGTTATAGTCAATGGTGTGTCCCACCCAAGTCCCCTTTACCTACTGGTATACTCCAACCCCCAGGAACACAAAACCTGCCCGGTGGTTCAAGTCAAGGACAGACTACCTGAGACCATGACCACATCTTTGCTCACCTCCTTCCCATCTCTGCCTTACTTCTCTCATCTCCTGACAGATTTCCCTGAAGAGCATTTCCTCAACATGCTTCCAAATCCACTGGCATAGCCTTTACTGTGGTATCTCACTTAAGAGAAAATCTTCATAGAAAGATAGCATATTACTTATTTAAAGGATTGATCCAGTTTCCAGTTTCACTGTATAAAATAATGAAAAGCAATGTAAATTTACCAAGCATGGAGTAGATGACAGTCATGAAATAGCCTCAATGAACAGGCAGAGAGAGCAAAGGAGAAAAATCTCAGCATAATGCTGGGCTCCTGGGTCCAGCTTTAACAGCTGTTCAGTCACTAAGCTATGTCCGACTTTCTGCAACCCCACGGACTACAGCACACCAGCCTTCACGGCCCTTCACTATCTCCAGGAGTTTGCTCAAATTCATATCCATCGTCTCTGCTATAAGTCTCCAATGAGTCAGTTGTGCCATTCAACCATCTCATCCTCTGTCACACCCTTCTTCTCCTGCCCTCAGTCTTCCACAGCATCAGGGTCTTTACCAGTGAGTCAGTTCTTCCCATGAGGTGGCCAAAGTACTGGAGCATCAGCTTTAGCATCAGTCCTTCCAATGAATATTCAGGGCTGATTTCCTTTAGGATTGACTGGTTTGATCTCCTTGCAGTCCAAGGGACTCTCAAGAGTCTTCTCCAGCACTACAATTCAAAGCATCAGTTCTTTGGTACTCAGCCTTCTTTACGGTTCAACTCTCAAATGTGTACATGTCTACTGGAAAAACCATAGCTTTCACTATACAGATCTTTGTCAAAAAAGTGATGTCTGTACTTTTTAATACACTGTCTAGGTTTGTCATAGGTTTTCTCCCAAGGAGCAAGTGTCTTAATTTCATGACTGCAGTTACCATCCACAGTGATTTTGGAGCCCAAGAAAATAAAATCTGCCACCGTTTACATTTTTCTCCATCTATTTGCCATGAAGTGATGGGACTGGATGCCAGTCCATTAGTTTTTTTGAGTGCTGAGTTTTAAGCCAGCTTTTTCACTCTTTAGCCCTCATTAAGAGGCTCTTTGGTTCCTCTCCACTTTCTATCATTAGAGTGGTATCATTTGCATATCTGAGGTTGTTGATATTTCTCTCCACAATCTTGATTCGAGCTTGTGATTCATCAAGCCCAGAATTTTGCATATAAGTTAAATAACCAAGGTGAAAATATACAGCCTTGACATAGTCCTTTCCCAATCTTGAACCAGTCCGTTTTTCCATGTCCAATGCCGCTGCTTCTAAATCTGCATGCAGGTTTCTGATTTTTCCTTTCAGTTTTCATACATACTTGTTCAATGAGTTTGCGGACTATGGTCCTTCTATTCAATGTTTCACAGTTTAAATTCTTTTATTATGAAGTTCAGTAAAGCTATTAATGCTACTTAGACTTTATTTTTTTGGGCTCCAAAATCACTGCAGATGCTGATTGCAGCCATGAAATTAAAAGACGCTTGTTCCTTGGAAGGAAAGTTATGACCAACCTTGATAGTATATTAAAAAGCAGAGACATCACTTTGCCAACCAAGGTCTGTCTAGTCAAGGCAATGGTTTTTCCCGTGGTCATGTATGGATATGAGAGTTGGACTGTGAAGAAAGCTGATCACCGAAGAATCGATGCTTTTGAACTGTGGTGTTGGAGAAGACTCTTGAGAGTCCCTTATACTGCAAGGAGATCCAACCAGTCCATTCTAAAGGAGATCAATCCTGGATGTTCATTGGAGGGACTGATGCTAAAGCTGAAACTGCAATACTTTGGCCACCTAATGCGACGAGTTGACTCACTGGAAAAGACTCTGATGCTGGGAAAGGTTGGGGGTGGGAGGAGAAGGGGACGACGGAGAATGAGATGGCTAGATGGCATCACCAACTCTGTGGACATGAGTTTGAGTGAACTCCGGGAGTTAGTGATGGACAGGGAGGCCTGGCGTGCTGTGATTCATGGGGTCACGGAGAGTCGGACACGACTGAGCAACTGAACTGAACTGAACTGAATTTTAGATATTAAATCAATTCAATTATACTCTTTATTCTGTCATTTTAAAATATCAGTGTAAAGAAATAATTAGAAAACTGGCATTGATCACAGTACGAATTAATAAACTCAATTTCAAAAAGGATAACAAGCTAGATGTGATGTTGGTTAGATTCTAGGTTAGTATTCACTGACACACTTAGCATTTGCAGAACAGTCCTCAAAATAATGATGTGTATATAACAGAAAAATTTGAACTAAATAAACTATGACTAATTTGGCGAAATGAAAATAGTATAAATAATCACACCCTTTCCTTAGTAAGCATGCAATAAACATGGGACAATAGAAAAACTCACGAAGTTTCAGGTATGTATTCATAATTACAAAATTTATTTCATATTTTCTATGTTTAAGCTAGAAAGAATAGTTTACTCTTGAATGCTGCAAAGATATTTCTCATCTCTATTCTGTTCTAGATTTGTAAATAAATACTAATCCAAAAGTATAAATTATTTTCAAGTATATACCATTCTTTAATTATTTCTGCCTCTGTCCACTGAAGTTTAACCAATTTTCTGTCTTATATAGTACAGTTAAAAACTCTCTGCTTAAGTGGTTGAAGGGATTTATCTCAACCTAGTTTTCTTCCATTGCCCCCAGGAGCAGAACTATGCCCCTGAAAGTAATAATGACCACTCAAGAAACCTTCTGGTGGGATCTGAGAAGCTCAGTCTTTATATTGCCAAAGACTGTGTATTGTATAAAAGGTTACATCACCATTCAGGAGAATGATACACTTGAACTTATTTACAAAACAGAGAGACTCAAAGACATGGAAAACAAACTTATAGTTACCAAAGGGTGAGGGATAATCGAAGAGTTTGGGATTAACATACTTCTACTGGGGGCTTCCCAGGCGGTGCTAGTGGAAAAGAACCCATTTGCTAATGCAGGAAACCTAAGTGATGCTGGTTCAATCCCTGGGTTGGTAAGATCCACTGGAGGAGGAAATGGCAACTGACTCCAGGATTCTTGCCTGGAAAATTTCACAGACAGAGGATCCTCATAGGGCTGCACACAACTGATCGACTAAGCACATACTCTATAAAAGAGATAGCCAACAAGGACCTACTATATAGCACAATGAATTACAATTAATATCTTGTAATAACTTATAATGGAAAATAATCTTAGAATATATATATACATATATATGTGTGTATATATATATAGTCATACTGAGTGAAGTGAGTCACAGAAAGACAAATTTGATGACATCGCTTATATGTGGAATCTAAAAAAGATACAAATTCACTTATCTATAAAACAGAAATAGAGCTACAGATGTAGAAAACAAACCAAGGGGGTAAGGGGCGGGGTGGGGGCAGGTGGAAAATGGGAGATTGGGGTTGACATATACAGACTACTATATGTAAGACAGATAATGGCCTATATGGAAATAGAGTTTAAAAAAATGAGTGATATATGTATAACATGCACTTTGCTGTACACCTATAGCTACGACAATCTTGTAAATCAACTACGCTCTAATAAAAAATTTTAAAGACAATGGATTACTTCCATTCAAGGGTGTTTCCTACCTCATGTCCTCCTGATTATGGAAACAGGCTCAGCAGGAGGAGGTGCACAGCCTTATTGTCAGAAGGCAGGAAGGGAGCTAGTATATGAAAGTGCCCCAAACAGTATAGCTCTCATCCCTCCACCTTTACAGTACTTTAGAATGCCCATTTTATAACACAAAGTGACAAAACTGAACAAGAAAAGAAGATGAAAAAGTTACTGCTATGTGTTCTTACAATATATCTATTTATTCCCACAATAAATATTTCTTGAGCACCTTTTTTAATGCCTGTGTACACAGTATGTGTTTTATGATGTAGGGTGCTTTATCATGACTTTAGTGTTTACCCTCAGAACTGTCTTCACTTTATTTTTATCCTTCTTCGCCTCTCTACTAGTGGTAAAATCCTATCTGTCAGTGTAGGAAACGAAAGAGATTTGCGTTCGATCCCTGGGTCGGGAAGATCCCCTGGAGAAAGAAATGGCAATCCACTGCAGTATTCTTGCCTGGGAAATCCCACAGACAGAGGAGCCTGGAGGGCTATAGTCCACATGGTCACAAAGAGCCGGACATGACTGAAGCGACTTAGCACACACGCAAGCACCCACAGCCATGAACTTCAAAGCTAGAACGTGATGTCCCTGTCACTATCACGAGCCATGTACCACCTACTGCTGTAAAAGAAAGTCACCAGAGCAGGAGGAATCAGGGGTTGAGGAAAAGGATGATGATTTAGGTATAGATAGACAGGAAGTAATTTTTCTTCTGGTGAGGGACAGAAGCAGGTGCCATCACCGTGTCTTCAAAATCCCCTGTCACTTTATACCTCAGCAGAGCTGTGATCTCTGTCTTTCAAAGGGGGAGGTGGTCAAGCTGAAGCCATGTGCCGTGGGACTGTCCGACCCTCCTCAGCTCCTTGCTTCATGGCACAGAGTGTGGGCAAATATGGGATACATGGCCATGGTGTCACAGAAGACACCTGTGTTTTTGCTTTTTTGTCTCTGCAACTGTTAACATAAAGGGCAAGCTCAATGTGGAATTAAATAACTGGTCATTTTATATATTTCTTTTATCCTAATTTTTAAAAAAATCTATTTTAAAAAAATATAGCAACTTTAACCCTGACACATCGCCCTCTGCCCAAGGCATACCACAGAGTCCAGAAGAACCAGGACTGCCAGGGAATTGAACCGAGCAGAGCCTGACACTCAGTAGTGTGAGGGCCAAAGATTTTTTCTGGATTGGCTTATATTGGCCTCACCTGTGGATTACATCAGTTCTGATGTGCCTTTTAAAACCAAGGGAAACTTCTGAATTATTTCCACTGGAGAAAAATTCTCTATTTTTAAAATATATTGAAAGGCATACTTTATTGGAAATGTAAATAATCACTTGCTTTTCCACAAGTCACCTTCATCATTGATATTCATTTCATGATGAGAATTCTTTGGACAAATGAAGGTCAAAGCTTCCCTAGGCTCCTCTCATGAGGAAAACTATTATTTTTTAAATGTTATCAATGCACACATATGTAGACATATAAATATTTATATGGAAACGTACTGCCTAGTCAGTGAATAGAAATGGGAATAGAAATTATGTGCTCTGGGAATCCTCTCTGTGCGACTGAACTTTCAAATCAGGAGAAAACTTTTTTTTTTCATCTCTGTCCCTGTGACTAATGGGGAAAGGTCAGTTTTTCAGATAACATAAGCAGAAAGGGATTTGATTCTTCCTCGGTTTACAGAAAGAAAGAGATGAGAGCCCTAGAAGGTCTCAAACCTGTAACACAGTTTTCTTGACTCTCAACCCAGTCTTAATCTACAGTACAGGAAAAGGCAAAAAGTTATAAGGTTAGCTAGTAGAAATAGAAGAAATTAAAGTACTAAATTTAAGGGAAACTCTGAAGATAATCCGGATGATGGAGAGAAAGACTGCAGATTGAACTGTGGAATTATTGGTATTCCCTTAAACCACAAGAGTGGGGCAGAAGACTGCGTTGTAGAAATCCAATCAGGAAGGGTTAAAGGTCTTTGGTCAAAGCCATAACCTGCACTTGCCTCTCAGTGCTGCCCAGACACTGCACCCGACCTTATGGTTCGAAAGAAAAATAACTTAATTATAAAAATAACATAACCAGTAAATACGGGCAGAGCTATATATATATCCTGTATATGTGTGTGTGTGTGCTCAGTAGCTCAGTTGTGTCCGACTCTTTGTGACCCCATGGACTGCAGACTGCCAGATTCCTTTGTCCATGGAATTTTCCAGGCAAAATACTGGAATAGGTAGCCATTTCCTTCTCCAGGGGATCTTCCTGACCCAGAGATCAAAGCTACATCTCCTGCATTGCTGGTAGATTCTTTACCACTATACACCTGGGAAACCCCTATATGGCCTGCTGCTGCTGCTGCTGCTGCTAAGTCACTTCAGTCGTGTCCGACTCTGTGTGACCCCATAGACGGCAGCCCATCAGGCTCCCCCGTCCCTGGGATTCTCCAGGCAAGAACACTGGAGTGGGTTGCCATTTCCTTCTCCAATGTGTGAAAGTGAAAAGGGAAAGTGAAGTCTCTCAGTCATGTCTGACTCGTAGCGACCGCATGGACTGCAGCCTACCAGGCTCCTCCGTCCATGGGATTTTCTAGGCAAGAGTACTGGAGTGGCTTGCCGTTGCCTTCTCCGCCTATATGGCCTAGGAAACACTATTTTGTGGGAAAGTCTGAAGAGAAGTTGGGTGGAATTGGGTCACAAATAAATAATGGTGTCATCATGGAAAAGAAAACAGTTTCTGTATCAAATGGCTGACTTGAGCCTGCAAACTTCAAAGCAGATCTTATGTTTTGTTAGCCTGTTGCTTCTCTCCTGCCTTTGGTAAGGGTCGGTGTCAGGCAGAGGTGAAAAGGAAATGGACCATATTGTTTTTGTCTGCTCTAACATGGGCAAGTAGAAAATTTCAAGTGCCTGGACCCCAGGTCTGAGATAAGGTGGGATTTTTATGCTCCCAGAGCTTCATAGGAGGGATAGAAAGTCTCCGAAGCCTAAAGTTTGGAACAGTCACCTTCCTTTGCATTATTTCAAGGGCCTGGGACCAGTCAAGAGGATGGGGATTTCAAAACATGAACAATAACAATAAAGCACTTATATCTCCCTTACACATTAGCATTTTAAGACTGGTCCCAGGACCACACATTCAATCTTTACAAAAAAACCAGGAGCACCAATAGGAACTATTAATCCTTTTAAAGACATGTGCAAACTAAGGCTCAAAGGATAGTATATTATTTGTGGAAAGTCAAACAATAGGTGGCAAGATTAAAGAATCCAACTTTCTGAAATGATCCAGTTCTCTTGCATTTTATTAAGTAGCCATCAGAAAATGAGTCAAAATCATAATCCACAATTAATGCAAAATTTTCCAAAAGGCACTGCCTCAGATTTTAAGGAAATTATGAGTTTAAAGTTGATCTTTCCTTTTAAACAGTTTTTCCCAGTGGAAACAGATGAGGCTGCCTGGTCTTAATGTCTAGCTTATTCTCATTCCTATTTCTAGTGATTACAAACAAATAACATTTTCAAATTTCAATTTTAAAGTTAATAAAATGGAAAGCATCTGGTAATGGGTTCTGATAACATTCTAAAATTAAATAGAGGAGGGTGGAAGTTCAAAAACAGGCTAGGCAAACTCTTTTATGGTCACCTGATACTTTTATGGTCACTTGCAAAATGATGACAGTAGTAGCTATTAAGAAATAACTGGTTCCTGTACCCTGAAAACACCTGTTTCAGGTAAGAAACAAAGCTGTTAACAGAAACGGCAGCAACAGTTGAAACAATCTCCCTGCAGTATCAGGAACACGTCTATAAGGCATGTCCCCGCCAAGTTGTGCTTAATTTGGGCATGATGTTTCTTTTGGTAGGTCCTCTCATTCTTAAGTGAATGAATTTGAATAAAGTTAATTAGGATTAACTACACTTACAAAAGGTGTCAGTGAATGCTAAAGTGTTCCATTTTTATAAGCCCAGGTGGCTCAGTGGTAAAGAGTCCGCCTGTCAAGCAGGAGATGCAGGTTCGACCCCTGGATCAGGAAGATCTTTGGAGAAGGAAGTGGCAACCCATTCCAGTATTCTTGCCTGGAGAATTCCACGGACAGAGAAGCCTGATGGGCTACAGTCCATGGAGTCGCAAAGAGTCAGACAAGACTTAGTGACTAAACAATAACAACAACGCTCTGCATTCTGAGACTCTCTTGTAAACTTATAGGACCCAGAGCCTTTAAGCTACGTAGTGTCTTTAATTAACTCAGTGGTTAAATACAGAAATTACTCTCCTGGCAGATGAGCCCAGCATGAAACATGGTTTGTCTAACGGTTGCAGACACAAAGACTGATAAGGCGCAAAAGAGACTAAAGCAATAACTCTCAGAAGTCCTTAGTTATCATTGAGTTAGAGGGTCAATGGGGAAAAGAAATGCAGAAATCTATTTTTAAAGTCCTTAAAGATACTTCATATGTCTTATCAGACAGCCCAAACAGTATTTCTTACCTTAAAAGTGTACATGTCAAAAACAAACAATCCTTATAAAATTATTTAAAATTTCTCAGAAGAGATTTCCATTATTTTGATGAATGTGTATGTCCCACATACATGCATATATATATATATATATACACACACACATACATGTCTATACATATACACACATATATGTACTTTATATATAAATACATTTCAGTAGACAGTCATCATTAGTATTATAATCGTATTGATGTTTTTTCCCGAGGTAAACAGATATTGCATATAATCTCTAGATTTGTCTTTCTCATGAATTTGTTCCCCTTTCAAGAGAGGTAACTTCTGTCCTAAACCATGAAAAATAGTGTGTACCGAATAAAATCCAATTCACATTAGTTGAGAAAATAAAACTGTATCTTTAACCCTTGGGAGGACAGGAATGATGTAACAAAATAAACAGCACTGCTATGTCAAAAAGGCGCTGGGCTGACAGGCAGACCAACAATTAGAGCTCAGCATTTCCAGTGACTAACTGCTTGGAAAATTAGGGATAACTGGACTTGGATTATCTAACAAGTCTGTTACTGAAATGACTGTTTAAATTTGGTGAAATAAATAAGACTTTCTCATGTTTGAGGGCTTTGCACAAATGCAATAATGCTAACCATGAAAACAAGATCCTTCTTTTTTCACTTTGGAATGTTATTTGAAATATAACATGAAATAAAGTAATTCATGAGGCTATTGTTTAAAAAAGAAAAATAGTGTATATAACATTATTAGCATGTCTTCCATCTGACATTTGAAATGGGTGAAGTTAAAATTTCTTACCATCCAAGCTGTGACAAAGTCCCCCATCCAGGTCCCTACTGCAGCTAATTTCATGAAACTTTCATTTCGGATGCCCATATAGTCTGTAATGATATAAGCTCTGTGGAAACAAACACACAAGACATTGTCCAGACTCAGAGAACCATACAGTCAAAGCTTTCTGGTTCAGCAACACTCAAAAGGGAATTTTCCCCCTTTTAACAAACTTTCTTGCTTTTGTCTCACCAGATGTGCTTATAAATCTGAAAGGCTAGGAGGAGCTCTGAGAGTGTCTGGGTCAGTTCCAATTAGATTTGAAAACTGACTGTGGCTACACCAATTACCATGTGCCTTTCATTTTTGAGCTGTAGGACTGACAACAGCTTTTGGAAAATCAAACAGAAATACTCAGCAAAGGCATCATTCCATGCTTACTCAAGTATGAGGAGAGCAGAACAATTCCTGAATTAGAGAAATTAGAAAGGAAGAAAAAAGCTCACTTTCCTCCAGTTCTGTCTTCTCAAAGTCAGAACTATTGAAAAGATGCTGGGAGTAAGTTTTAAGTATAAAGTCATATCTGAATAATATTCAGAAGAAAGTCAAGATTCGAGAAAAATTTTCACATAGGGAAGCAATGTAAAATTTTACTCAAATACATGTGACTTAAATTATTATTTAATAGCAATGGCCAGATTCCACTTCATCACTCTTTTGGCGTAGCTAGTTATTGTTTGCTTGCTATTAAACACAAGTTTATATTCCTCACAGCTCAAAGAAACGTTCAAAGGTACACCCGACTATTAAAAACAGGTAAAAAGATCATGCTTATTGCTTATTAAGCATTTTCATTTTCTCGTTTGATAGTCAAGAAAATCCTAACTATCATTTTTCCCATTTGTAATTTCACTAAGAAAACTGGGATTCAAAAATACCACTTACCCTGCCCAATCAATACCACCTAACTAATGAATGGTACCTAGGAACCAAATTTCTCTGTACATATTTTTTAATTCTAAGTATTTCTTTTTTACTCAGTTTTCTTTTACTTTAAATTTTGTTCCTTTTCTTAAACATGATAATACCTATACAATTTAGAGTACCCATTGAACATAATTCTTCTTAGATTAACTTTAAAACAATATGCAGTAGATAAATGTTTGTTAGTTATCTACTGAAACTATGCAGAAGCACATTTTTGAAGTTACTGAGAGTTAAACTGCTTCCAATTCAGTTATTTTTTTCTAGAGTTATTTCAGATAGTTTTTTAATCTGATATTTAAATACATAGATATTTAAATAGTATTTTAACAACAAAAACAAACTTATAAATTCTTAACAACTCTTTTCCCATGGGCTTCATCTACTTACTTTGGAGGGGCTATGTAAATATCTTAAGGTCTCATCTCAAAATTCTGGGTCTTATTCAATGTGTTTCCATAATAGCCAAAAATATATATATATATTTAGCTACCGAAAACTGCATGCTATCAATGTGCTAGAGATTGTTATTAGCATTTTAGAAACACAGTCCCCATCAACTTTCATATCAGAACAATGAAATGCATTGTTATTGCCATTTCACAGATATGGAATTAAGGCTTTAGAGAGTTCCTGCAACTTTCTCAAGTTTGAGCATCCAATAAATGGACAAGATTTGAATATAAATTTGATTGACTCCCAAATCCACGCACTTAACTACTGTGCTATCCCTTCTTCCTACAACTGTTAATAGAGATATAAAAAGCACAAAGAATATCTCTGTTCCCCAGTATTTTAATACGACAATGACAATCAAGGATTACTTCCTGTGGGGATAATTCATAAGAAGAAGCCAACAGAAGCATTCAGAAACTACAGCTCCCTAGAGCTACCGTCAGGTCTTGGATTCCCACTTATCCTGAGCTCACCCACCTAAACAGCTCTTGGTCACTGGGCTCAGGGTACTATAAAATAGTAGCTCTGTTAATTGTCCAGCTTTTTCAATGACACCTACTTTGAAGATTTTGTTCAGTGTTACATCTCTACCTGTTCACTCTGCCAATTAATTCCAGAATACATTGGGCTAGGATAGAAATTCCTGGCTACATTCTTTGTGGTTGTATAGATGTATGTAAGAGAAGGCATGATTCTTCTGTTTCAGTATCTGAAAACAAGGATGAGATAGTAAGCATGCAACAGACCAATGATCCAGCCAAAAAACCCTAAACAAACTAAACAAAATATAAAAATAACTCCCCAAATCTGCTTAAAGTCATCTACGAGCTGATGAAGCAATGAAGAGAAGAAAAACCAAGATACCAGATTGGCGAGCATTATGGGAAAGTTAACTGTAGTTTCTCTGGGGACATTAGCTGATTCCACATGCAAGGCAAGAAGACGAGAACCTGGATTTTGCCTGGGCAGAGAACAGTCTCAGTAGGTTAAAGAGGCAATGTTTGAAATTTAAGGAGCCAAGATTCTTGTGAGAAAGGAGATGCTCAGAAGAGAGTAAGATACTCAGCCAGTTTTCCTTTCAAGACTTTTGCCAAATTATGAACTTGTGCACAAGGAAAGCTGAGAGACTAAGCAGAAAGTCTTTATAGTCCACGGCCATACCATCCTGAACCCACCCCATCTTGTCAGATCTCAGAAGTTAAGCAGGGTTGGGCCTGGTTAGGACTTGGATGGGAGAAAATCTCTGTAAAGTACAGCAGAGGTCTGGCTACTTCATGCTGAGGAAACTATTATAGTTGAGAAAATTCTGAGAGAATGGCCCAGGATATACAAGGGTACAGAAGACTAAAGAAAACCTGTGATGTATGGGTCCTTGTTGAAATTGCAAATCAACCCTTATCCAGTCCATTTCATGACTGAATTAAGGTGATCAGCTTCTATTCTTTGTACTTTACAGAGGAAAAAGTGAACCTTTTCAGGAAGAATAAAATATCATTTATTTTTATTTATAAAATTCATCATTCAATCAAAAGTTACTAGGATGTCAAGAAACAAGATCCTATCAAGATCCTGAAAGCCAAGAGAGTAAACAATAGCTAAAACTATTCCATAAGTTACAGGAGGACTGCAAGTCATTTTTTATCTGTTCTTTCCACTGTTGATACCCCAGAGCCTAGAGCACTGCCTACAAGTGGTAAGTAACCAGTAAACATCTGCTTAATTTATGAATTAACAAAGTGACCCAAGTTATTCATATTTATTGATATATTACACAGGTAAACCTATATATACTAAATCCTAGAAATAGCAATAAAATAAGATTGACATGAAGAACTGTTACATGTCACTTCTCCAACTACATTTGTATCTCCGTGAGGGCAGAATAACTATCCTATATTCATGTAGAAAGATACATCAGCACAAAAGAGGAGGATGTCCCTCCTCTGTGGCTGTGGGCACATGGTGAGTATTGGATGCCATGATAAAGCAGAGGACATAGCATAGAGAATTTAATTAAGAATAAATTAATATATTTAAAAGTGAAGAGTCATATTTAAAATGTATTAGTTATTCTAGACATTTCTCCAAAAAAGACATACAAATGACAAACAGGCACAAGAAAAGATGCTCATCATTGCTAATCATAATATTAGAGAAGTAAAACTCAAAATTACCTCGAGATATCATCTCATACCAGTCAGTATGGCCATCATCAAAAAGTCTACAAACAATAAATGATAAAGAGAGTATGGGAAAAAATCCTCCTACACTTCGGTGGGACTGTAAATTGGTACAGCCACTATGGAGAATGATATGGAGTTTCCTTAAAAGGCTAAAAATATAGTTACCATATAATGTAGCAATCCCACTCCTAGGCATATAGCTGGAGAAAAACATGGTTTGAAAGGATATGTGCACCCCAATATTCATTGCAGTGCTGTTGACAATAGCCAAGATATGGAAGCAACCTAAATGTCCATTGGCAAATGAATGGATAAAAATGATGTGGTACATATTACACAGTAGAATACTACTCAGTCATTAAAAAGAATGAAATAATGTCATTTGCAGCAACATGGATGGACCTGGAGGTTATTACGTTAAGTAAAGTCAGACAAAGAAAGACAAATATCATAGGATATGGCTTAGAATCGAAAAGAAAAACTGATACAAATGAACTGATTTACAAAACAGAAGTAGAGTCACACATGTAAAAACAAACTTATGGTTACCAAGGATAAAAGGCAGAGAGGGAGGGATAAATCGGGAATTTAGAACTGACATATACACACTACTATATCTAAACCAGGTAAACAAGGACCTACTGTACAGCACAGGGGATTCTGCTCAACAATCTATAATAACCTAAATAGAAAAATAATTTGAAAAGGAAATGATGTATGTATAACTGAATCACTTTGCTGTACTCCTGAAACTAACAATACTATAAATCAGCTAATGCCTGATACAAAATTTTAAAAATCTCCAGGTTCCTCTGTCCATGGGATTTCCTAGGCAAGAATACTGGAGTGAATTGCCACTTCTTCTCCAGGGGATCTTCCTGGCCAGGGACTGAACCTGCATCTCCTGTGTCTCCTGCATTGCAGGCAGCTTCTTTACCACTGAGCCATGAAAGAAGCTTCTTTTTTAAAAAGAATATACTGTATCAAGAAATTTAGCAGTTATTCTAAATTTTGCTGCTCTGGACAAATGTAAAGAAGAATTACAAATAGGCAGACCTGCCATAAAAACCTTCAACCACGAGTTCACTGATTTGCATATCCATTAACATTTTACAGTATTTCCTATGCAGGCTGTAAAGGACACAGTGTGCATATATTTATATTAGCAATTCTGGCCAGTTTGAATATCACATTGGACTCTGGAAAAGTGAAGTTATGGAGCTTATACACTCAAGAGTTTTTGGATACTGATTCAAAATTAAATTTTGCTAGGGGCCACTGTTAAACAGTTTCGGTTTTGTTCAGTTTTAGCTAATTATTTCAACTATTCATGTATCTTTGTTTTGCTTTGTGCTTTAACTGATTATCCGTTGCTGCTGCTAAGTCGCTTCAGTCGTGTCCGACTCTGTGCGACCCCATAGACAGCAGTCCACCAGGCTTCCCCGTCCCTGGGATTCTCCAGGCAAGAACACTGGAGTGGGTTGCCATTTCCTTCTCCAATGCATGAAAGTGAAAAGTGAAAGTGAAGTCGCTCAGTCATGTCCGACTAGTAGCGACCCCATGGACTGTAGCCCACCAGGCTCCTCTGTCCATGGGATTTTCTAGGCAAGAGTTCTGGAGTGGCTTGCCATTGCCTTCTCCGTGCATAGATCTAAAAATGCCTGCACTCCTATCAGCCTTGCAGGTAAACATTTATCATTGATATTTTCTCTAAAAATTCTAAAAGAATTTCTTTTTAGGCTACAACTTCATTCCCCTTTCCTTGAGATTTCAAGTTTAACTGTCAAATCCATAACATAAATGTGGAAATGTCAACAGAATCTTGGAAAGGCTCATAATCATCGTAACCTCAAAACATGAGCAACTAAGCTTACTGCACCTAATGAAACTAAAGCACTAAATGGCCATAAACAGACTCTAACATGGACTAACTAGTCAATAAAAAGGTAATATAAAGAATTGGCCCTACAGGTGAGAGTCTTGAGCACAAGCAACAAAGGCTCCAGCTTACTTCATTCTATTACTTATACGTAAGTGGATTCAGTCAATGCCAGGTGATTTAGGAGCTGAATCTCTGAAAGTTTAACAAGAGGCAGTAAACATAGATCACCAACCCAAAATGGATTCATGCTTCACTGAAGATCCATCTGTGGCCAGCTGGATTCATAATGTCACAGCTATCTCTCTCAGCCATGTTTGGGCAACATAAACAAGATTGGGGGTGTCATAAACAAGTAAATTATGGATAAGGAGTTGACTTAACATGAGTACAGACCTGTATTAAACACAATGAACCTCAAGCAAAAACTCTAAGTGGTCTTAAGGCTTGAGGTGAAAATCTGTCTACATAAAATGCCAGAAATTAAACATATTATATTAGCCTTTCTCAATTTTTTTGTAATGGAATGCTTAAAAGTCTTTAATTCAGTCACTTGTTCAACTATTATCCAAATAACCACATTTTAGTATTTCTTCTCAAAATTTCTACTTCTTGATTATTGAAAAACTTAGAAGGAGATCAATACATGTGTATGAACTTTCCAGGAAAGACCTAGGGTATAAAGCTACAGAGCAAAATTCACTAGAAGGTGAAAACTGTTGCAGACAATTGTTAGAAGGAGACTGTGTGTGTGCTTAGTCGTTGCTCATCCAATTCTTTGAGACCCCATGGACTGCAGCCCACCGGGCTCCTCTTTCCATGGGATTCTCCAGGCAAGAATACTGGAGTGGGTTACCATGTCCTCCTCCAGGAGATCTTCCCAACCCAGGGATCGAACTCAGGTTTCCTGTATTGCAGGTGGATTCTTCACCAACTGAGCCACCAAAGAAGAGTCTAGAGTGACTAAAACTGCATCTAGACCTAAAAATGTTTACAAGTAAAGTTCCAACTCAAATTCCCCAACTTCAGCTATTCATTCTTTCTAATTTCTATACAGAAGACATATAAGACTGCAGATGGCGTATTTATTGGACAAACTCACCCTGACTGCTAACACACACACATATTATGTCAACTCTTCCTTTCATTCGTCGTCTTGCTTAAGCCTACTCAGTGAAATCCATTTGTAGTAGACACAGAAACCTTAGTATAACATCAATCCCTCCCTCTCTTTTACCCTCAACATTTGGTTAATCAAATGTAACCTTTCATAAGGTTACTTCCGATAGGTCCTCAAACTATGTTTTTCTGTCATCACCGCTACCAATATCTTAACTTTGTTCATCAGTTCAGTTCAGTCGCTCAGTCGTGTCCGACTCCATGAATCACAGCACGCCAGGCCTCCCTGTCAATCACCAACTCCCGGAGTACACTCAAACTCATGTCCATCGAGTCTGTGATGCCATCCAGCCATCTCATTCTCTGTCGTCCCCTTCTCCTCCCGCCCCCAATCCCTCCTAGCATCAGACTCTTTTCCAGTGAGTCAACTCGTCACATGAGGTGGCCAAAGTATTGCAGTTTCAGCTTTAGCATCAGTCCTTCCAATGAACACCCAGGATTGATCTCCTTTAGAATGGACTGGTTGGATCTCCTTGCAGTCCAAGGGACTCTCAAGAATCTTCTCCTACACCACAGTTCAAAAGCATCAATTCTTCGGCGATCAGTTTTCTTCACAGTCCAACTCTCACATCCATACATGACCACTGGTAAAACCATAGCCTTGACTAGACGGACCTTGGTTGGCAAAGTAATGCCTCTTGCTTTTTAATATGCTATCTAGGTTGGTCATAACTTTCCTTCCAAGGAGTAAGCGTCTTTTAATTTCATGACTGCAATCAGCATCTGCAGTGATTTTGGAGCCCAAAACAATAAAGTCTGACACTGTTTCCACTGTTACCCCATCTATTTCCCATGAAGTGATGGGACCAGATGCCATGATCTTCGTTTTCTGAATGTTGAGCTTCAAGCCAACCTTTTCACTCTCCTCTTTCACTTTCATCAAGAGGCCTTTGAGTTCCTCTTCACTTTCTGCCATAAGGGTGGTGTCATCTGCATATCTGAGGTTATTGATATTTCTCCCAGCAGTCTTGATTCTAGCTTGTGCTTCTTCCAGCCCAGTATTCCTCATGATGTACTCTGCATATTCATAACCACATCTAATCTGAATTACACAAAAGCCTCCTGTTTCCCTGTGATTATCCTCACCTTATTATAGATTCTTTACTGCCACTATGGTAAATTCTAGGGAATTAAAATGGTGCACTAGAAGAGCAGGAGTCCTAGAACCAGAAAGTATTGGGTTGACAAACCATCTTCCCACTCTATGACCTGGGATAAATGATTAGCTTGATAATAATCCATTCCCTTATCTGTAGAATGGGAATAAGAATATCTTTTCCTCACAAGGATTTCTTGAGGATTACATGAGATAAGGAACATAATGCTTCCCCCTAGGGCACAGGCTCCACTCTGATTTCTTCTTTTTCTTTTTTCTTTTGTCCTACCCAGTTATGTGAGGATTTTCTTGTCTTCTTGGGCATCTGAGGTCTTCTGTCGGTGCTTAGTAGCTGTTCTGTATGATTCATACCACTTGTAGATATATTTTCACTGTTTCTGTGAACGGAGGCAAATTCTACTTCTTACTTCTCTGCCATCTTGTCTGACCTCCCCAATTTTTTGCTTTTCTGGACCACTATATTATTTTGGAAATGGCAGCTATTAGGTCAGAGATCTATCCTTTATTTGCATATCTACTATGAAACAGTTATGATGTGCTGTGTGTGTGATTAGTCATTCAATCATGTCCAACTCTCTGTGATCCCATGGTCTGTAGCCCACCTGGCTTCTCTGTCCATGGAATTCCCCAGGCAAGAATACAAGAATGGGTAGCCATTCCCTTCTCAGGGGATCTTCCTGACCCAGGGATTGAACCCAGGTCTCCTGCACTGCAGTCAGATTCTTTGACATCTGAGACACCAGAGAAGCCCTTCGTGTAGCACATGAATTTATATTACATAAGCATAGTTCATATTCACTAAGTAAACTGACATAGTTCATTACTCACTAAGTAAATCCCTATAGTCTCCCTGTTTGCTAGATCATGGACCCAATATTTGCAAACTCAAAAGTTTCCAAGAGGAAAGAAATAGCATCCCAAAGTTAGGTATCACTTCCTGGATTATCATCCAGCACCTCTTGCCTAATAATTTCTTCAACATATTATCACATTTTCCCAGTCCACAGAGTCACAGTGGCAGGCTTTGAACATAGATATACTGTAATAAGAGTAAAGCATGGCAATTCACTCCAGTACCCTTGCCTGGCGAATTCCATGGAAAAGAAGCCTGGCAGGCTGCAGTGCATAGGGTCACACAGAGTCAGACATGACTGAAGCAACCTAGCAGGCACCCACATACTGTCATCACCAAATTTGCTGATATCCTAATTTTTCCCTTTCCTGGTAATTTAGAATTAAGACTCAAAGAGAGAAAGAGGAAATCTCTTTCCAGGAGGCTGACTGAAGAAAAACACAGTTATTTCTGGTGATGACATTCTATCCTCTGAGAGTTGTTTGTGTTGTTCAGTTGCTCCTTGTGACTCCATGGACTGCAGCATGCCAGGCTCCTCTGTCCTCCCAGAGTTTGCTCAAATTCATGTCGATTAAGTTGGTGATGCCATCCAATCAATTCATTCTCTGCTGCTCCCTTCTACTTTTGCATTCAATCTTTCCCAGCATCAGGGTCTCTTCCAGTGAGTTTCACCTTTAGCATCAGTCCTGCCAATGAATATTCAGGATTGATTTTCTTTAGGATTGACTGATTTGATCTCCTTGAAGTCCAAGAGACTCTCAAGAGTCTTTTCTGGCACCGCAGTTCAAAAGCATCAATTCTTTGGCACCTAGCCTCCAACTCTCACAGCCATATGCGACTACTAGAAAAACCATAGCATCGACATTTTCTCTATTTCTTTGCATTGTTCATTTAAGAAGGCCATCTGCTCTCTCTCTGCTATTCTGTGGAACTCTGCGTTCAGTTAGGATATCTTTCTTTTTCTCCCTTACCTTCTGATTCTCTTCTTTCCTCAGCTATTTGTAAAGCCTCCTCAGGCAACTACTTTGCCTTCTTGGATTTCTTGTTCTTGGGGATGGTTTTGGTCAGTGCCTCCTGTACAATGTTATGAACCTCCAACCATAGTTTTTTAGGAATTCTGTCTACAAGATCTAATCACTTGAATCTATTAATCACCTCCACTGTATAACATGCCTGCAATGCAGGAGACCTGGGTTCAGTCTCCGAGTCGGGAAGATCCCCTGAAGAAAGAAATGGCAACCCATTCCAGTATTATTCCCTGGAGAATTCCACAGACAGAGGAGCCTGGTGGGCTACAGTTCATGGGGTCTCAAAGAGTAGGACACAACTGAGCAACTAACAACTTCAACTGTATAATCATAGGGATTTGATTTAGGTCATACCTGAATGGCCTAGTGGTTTTCCCTACTTTCAATTGAAGCCTGAGTTTTGCAATAAAGAGTTCATGATATGAGTCACAGTCAGCTTCCAGTCTTGTTTTTGCTGACTGTATAGAGCTTCTCCATTTTCAGCTGCAAAGAATATAATCAATCTGATTTTGTACTGACTATCTGGTAATGTCCATGTGTAGAGTCATCTCTTGTGTTATTGGAAGAGGATGTTTTCTATGACCAGCCTATTCTCTTGACAAAACTCTGTTAGCCTTTACCCTGTTTCATTTTGTAATTCAAGGCCAAACTTGAATCTATTCATCACCTCCATTGTTATTCTGCATATCTTGATTTCCTACTTTTGCATTCCAATCTGCTATGATGAAAACGACATCTGTTTTTCTGGTGTTAGTTCTAGAAGTTCTTGTAGGTCTTCATGCTGCTGCTGCTTCTAAGTCGCTTCAGTCATGTCCGACTCTGTGCAACCCCATAGATGGCAGCCCATCAGGCTCCCCCGTCCGTGGGATTCTCCAGGCAAGAATACTGGAGTGGGTTGCCATTTCCTTCTCCAATGCATGAAAGTGAAAAGTGAAAGTGAAGTCGCTCAGTCATGTCTGACTCCCAGTGACCCCATGAACTGCAGCCTACCAGGCTCCTCCATCCATAGGATTTTCCAGGCAAGTGTACTGGAGTGGGCTGCCATTGCCTTGTCTGGTAGGTCTTCATAGAACCAGTCAGCTTCAGATTCTTTGGCTTCAGTGGTTGGGGCATAGACTTGTATTACTAGGATGTCAAATGGTTTGCCTTGGAAATGAACCAAGACCATTCTGTTGTTTTTGAAACTGTACCCAAATGCTGCATTTTAGACTCTTCTGTTGACTATGAGGGCTCAGTCCAGTTCAGTTCAGTCACTCAGTCATGTCCGACTCTTTGAGACCCCATGGACTGCAGTCTGCCAGGCTTCCCTGTCTATCACCAGCTCCTGGAGCTGCTCAAACTCATGTCCATCAAGTCGGTGATGCCATCCAACCGTCTCATCCTCTGTCGTCCCCTTCTCATCCTGCCTTCAATCTTTCCCAGCATCAGGGTATTTTCCAATGAGTCAGTTCTTTGCAACAGGTGGCCAAAGTATTGAAGTTTCAGCTTCAGCATCAGTCCTTCTAATGAATATTCAGGACTGATTTCCTTTACAATAGACTGGTTTGATCTCCTTGCAGTCCAAGGGACTCTCAAGGGTCTTCTCCAACTCCACAGTTCAAAAGCATTAATTCTTTGGCACTCAGCTTTCCACTCTTTCTAGCTTTGTGGAAGAGGGCTACTCCATCTCTTTTAGGGGATTCTTGTCCACAGTAGTAGATATAATGGTCATCTGAATTAAATTCACCCATTCCTATCCATTTTATTTCACTGATTCCTAAAATGCAGATGCTTAGTCTTGCCATCTCCTGCTTAACCATTTCCAACTTACCTTGATTCATGTACCTAAGATTCCAGGCTCCTATGCAATATTGTTCTTTTTATCATCAGACTTTACTTTCACCACCAGACACTTGCACATCATTTCTGCTTGACCCAGCAGCTTCATTCTTTCTGGAACTATTAGTAATTGTCAAAATCACTGCAGATGCTGATTGCAGCCATGAAATTAAAAGGCGCTTACTCCTTGGAAGGAAAGTTATGACCAACCTAGATAGTATATTAAAAAGCAGGGACATTACTTTGCCAACAAAGGTCCGTCTAGTCAAGGCTATGGTTTTTCCCCTGGTCATGTATGGATGTGAGAGTTGGACTATGAAGAAGGCTGATCGCCAAAGAATTGATGCTTTTGAACTGTGGTGCTGGAGAATACTCTTGAGAGCCCCTTGGACTGCAAGGAGATCCAACCAGTCCATTCTAAGGGAGATCGATCCTGGGTGTTCATTGGAAGGACTGATGCTAAAGCTGAAACTGCAATACTTTGGCCACCTCATGCAACGAGTTGATTCACTGGAAAAGACTCTGATGCTGGGAAAGGTTGGGGGCGGGAGGAGAAGGGGCCGACAGAGAATGAGATGGCTGGATGGCATCACCGACTCTGTGGACATGAGTTTGAGTGAACTCTGGGAGTTGGTGATGGACAGGGAGGCCTGGCGTGCTGTGATTCATGGGGTCGCGGAGAGTCGGACACGACTGAGCGACTGAACTGAACTGAACTGATCCCCCAGTAGCACATTAGACACCTTTTGACCTGGTTGGCTCACACACTGCTGTCATATTTTTCGCCTTTCCATACTGTTCACGGGGTTCCCCAAGCTAGAATACTGGAGTAGGTTGCCATTTCCTACTCCAGGGGATCTTCTTGACCCAGGAATCAAACTCATGATTCCTGCATCTCCTGCACTGGCAGGTGAATTTTTCACCACTGTGCCACCTGGAAGCCCTTAACTATTCTCCAAGTAAAAATTTTGGAGCTTAAAAATTCAGTTTTGAATATTTTGTTCAGTTTTAACAGTACCTTTTTCTTTTTTTCTTTTAGAAAGGAATGCCACTAAATGTGCTGCAGGAAAAGGATCATCAGTTTGGCTGACAGACTTAGGTTGCTTTTCAGACTCCTCCTAAAAAGAACAAGGATAAATATATTGTGCCCACTCTTTATGATGCTGCTTCAGACAATAAGGGGAGCTTTGTTTACATGTCAATGTACTATTTACGTACACACATTTTCTAAATGTACTAAAGTTTAAAATAAGATTCCTCTCCACAGTTAAAAATAATGTATATACATATTTTAGTTAAAACCAATATGTTGAATGTGTCTCCACTGAGATGCAGGACAACACAATGAGAGGTTGTCAACTGAGTGACAGGAGTATCTGTGCATTTAACAGATAAAAAGTAGATAAGAGGTTACATCTCTTAGACTGCTAATGTTAAGGGAGCTTGATTTTTAAATAAAACATGTTGACAAAAGACTAAACAAAGACAGATAAAGTGTAGCTTAAAGTAGAGGCTGCATCTCTGACAGATCAAAGATTTTCACAAGTCTCCTACAAAGTGTCAGGAGAAGGTAACAAAAAGATAGGCTTAAGTGGAGAAGGAAATGGCAACCCACTCCTGTGTTCTTGCCTGGAAAATCCCAGGGACGGGGGAGCATGTTGGGCTAACATCGATGGGGTTGCACAGAGTCAGACACGACTGAAGCGACTTAGCAGGAGCAGCAGCAGACATCATAGTAAAGAATACAGAGCTGAGAAACCTTCACAGAAGCTTGTGACAGGAGTCTAGAATTGAGTTTGCCAATAGTATGGGTGATTGAGGGTAGCAAATATAGAACTCTTAAATATTTTCCAGATGTTAAACCCTACTGATGTGTCATCTAGCACACACTTCTGCCCTCAAACATCTCTGGGCCTGGACCCTCTCTCTAAGAGTCAGGCTCACTCATGGGGCATCTCTTCAGCTAATTATGAATGCCCAATTATTATCAAATGTGCTTCAAATTAGAAGTGAGATCAATCATTGCTCTATAAATTTGCTCTGCAATTTCACTAATTATATAACTTCTTTTGATTTAACCATAAAGAATTTCATTTTCTGATTTTTACAGTGTTTACCTGGCCTATGGTAACAAAAAAAGGAAATAAGGCCACAATTTCACCCACCTGTGAACATTTCAAGTCCATCCAATTTTCTCCCAATAATTCAAAGAGTTTTCATAGAGTTTCATTTGTTCTTTTAGAACTAGTACTCTTAGCAACCTTTTTCCAGTTGATACAGATGTCAAAGATGGTACCAAAGATATCCTCTTTTGTATTGATGTCCACTGAAGTTGTTACTACAACTATTTATGTTGTCAGTGTGTGTGTCAAGACCCACAGGTAAACTGTAATTCTGTCATTGTGCCCTATGCCACCTTCCCCAATTCTGAGATCAGTCATCAATGTACTCACATTATTACCTTACTTCTATCCCAACACGTCCTAATATCAACAGTGCTGCTGATACCCTAAAGCTTCAAACACCCACAGAGAATATGGGAAAATTCTTAGTATTTATTATTTCAATTAACATTGGCTTATAACATTATATAAGTTTCATGAGCACAACATTATATTTCAATTTCTGTGATGCTCACCACCAAAATTTTAGTTTCTGGAGAATTCTGCCAAACATATAAAGAGCTAGTACCAATTCTTCCCAAACTATTCCCCAAAATAGAAAAGCATGGAACATTCCCAAATTCATTCTAGGAGGTCTAATACCAAAATCAGATGGAGGCACTACCAAAAATAAAAATAAAAAAAAAGAAAGATAAGAAAATTACCAGCCAATAACTCTGATGAATATAGATAAAAATCCTTAACAAAATATTGGCAATCAAATTCAATATGTAATAAGGTTCACACACCGTGATCAAGTGCAACTTATTCCAGAGCCGCAGGAGTGGTCCAATAAACACAAATCAAATACTGTGATATACCACATTAACAGGACTTTCCTGGTGGCTTGGTGGTAAAGAATCTGCCTGCAATGCAGGAGACACAGGAGACATGGGTTCAGTCTCTGGGTTGGGAATATCTCCTGGAGAAGGGCATGGCAACTCACTCCAGTATTCTTGCCTGAAGAGTCCCGTGGGCAGAGGAGCCTAGTGCACTACAGTCCATAGGGTCGCAAAGAGTCAGACATGACTGAAGGAAGGATAAAAATTAAATGACCATATACCTATATGTAGAAAAACCATTTGGCAAAATTCAACATTCGTGACAAAAATCCTCATCAAAGTTTAGGTAGAGGGAACATATCTCAACACAACTAAATCCATTTCAGACAAATCCACTGCTAACATCATACTCAATGGTGAAAACCTGAAAACCTACCCTCTAAAATTAGGAAAAAGACAAAGACGTCTACTTTCACCACTTCTATTTAACATAGTATTGAATTTTTTTGCCACAGCAATAAGACAAGAAAAATAAAAGGTATCCAAATTGGAAGGGAAGAAGTAAAACTGTCACTATTTGAAGATGACATGATGCTATATATATAGAAGACCTGGAAGTGAAAAGTGAAAGTGAAGTCATTCAGTTGTGTCTGACTCTTTGCGACCCCATGGACTGTAGTGTACCAGGCTCCTCCGTCCATGGGATTTTCCAGGCAAGAGTATTGGAGTGGGTTGCCATTTCCTTCTCCAAGAAGACCTGAAAAACTCCACTAAAAAGACTATTAGATCTAATAAAGGAATTCAGAAAAGTTTTGGGATACAAGATCAATATACAGAAATCTATACACTAATAAGGAACTATCAGAAATAGAAAGCAAGAAAACAATCTCATTTAATATCACATCAAAGTGAATAATATACCCAGGAATAAACAAGATGAAAGACCTATACTCTGAAAATTATAAAAGTTTTGATGAAGGGAATAAAAATATGATAAAAAGAAACAGAAAGTTATCTCATGCTCTTGGGTTGGAAGAATTAATATTGTTAAAATGCCCATACTATCCAGAGCAATCTACATATTTAATGCAAACCCTATAAAAATACCCATTACATTTTTCACAAAACAAAAACAAGTGATCCTAAAATTTATGTGGAACCACAAAAGACTCCAAATTGCCAAAACTATTTTGAGAAAGAAAGAACAAAGTTGGAGATACCATGTTCCCTAACTTCAGACAATGCTGCGAAGCTATCCCTGGTGGATCAGTGGTAAAGAATACAGGAGACACAGGTTCTATCCCTGGGTCAGGAAGATCCCTGGAAAGGGAAATGGCAGCCCACTCCAGTATACTTGCCTGGGAAATCCCCTTGACAGAGGAGCCTTGTGGGCTACAGGCCAGGGAGTCATAAAAGAGTTGGACACAACTTAGCGACTAAACAACAACAAGAATAACAGTAATCAAAACAACAGAGTACTGGCACAAAAACTGACACACAGATTGACAGATCAACAACAACATAAAAGGAGCCTAAAAGTAAACCTGACACATGATTAATGGGCTTCCTAGATGACACTAGTGGTAAAGAACCTGCCTGCCAATGCAGGAGATATAGGAGATGCTGGTTTGATCCCTGGGTCAAGAAGATCCCCTGGAGAAAGAAATGGCAACCTACTCCAGTATTCATGCCTGGAGAATCCCATAGACAGAGGAGCCTGGCAGGCTACAGTCCATGGGGTTGCAAAGGGTTGGATACGACTGAGCAACTTAGCACTCATAGTACCCATGCATGTTTATGATCATTTAATCTATGACAAAGGAAGCAGGAATATACAATGAAGACAAGCCAGTTTCTTTAATAAGTAGAATAATGAAATTAGAAGATTTTTCTCACACCAAATACAAAAATGGGCTCAAAATGGATTAAAGACCTAAATATCAGAGCAGAAGCCATTAAATTCCTAGTAGAGAATGCAGGTAGCACACTTTTTGACATATATTGCAGCAATATTTTTTTAAGTTCATTTCCTAAAGCAAAAGAAACAAAAGCAAAATAAACAAATGAGACCTAATTTAACTTGAAGTTTTTGCACAGCAAAGTAAACCACTGATAGAATGGAAAGATAACCTATTTAATGGGATAAAATATTTGCAAATGATACATCTACTAAGAGGCTAATATCCAAAATATATAAATAGCTCACCCAACTCAATATCAAAAAAGCAAACAACCAATTATAAATAGGCAGAAGATTAAAATAGATATTTTTCCAAACAAGACACACAAATGCTTAATAGGTACATGAAAAAATGTTCACCATCACTAATCATCTGAGAAATTACTGTATCAATGATTTGCAGTTATCTTCTCTCACCTTATGATTCACGTGTAAATCCATGGGACAGAAATAAAATATGTTATGATTTATTCATATAATTCCTTCCATTTCAACACTTGCGCATTGTCCTTAAGCAAGATATCCTTGATTTAACTGCCTATTCAGTGTTATCTTCCAGGAGGCTCTTTGGTGCCATACATCACAGTACTTCAGAGGCAGGATTGCATGTGAACTTGGTGGAGTGAGAAAATGTGCTTCTCCTCGCCAAACTCAAATGACATGACAGTATAGGAAGAGAAGAATAAACTTCCAAAGTGGGAGAAGATATAACAGAAAATGAGAAATATCAATAAAGTTTTTACAAAGCTGACTGAGAGAGGATGATGGTTTCAACTTGCCCTGTAGTATGAAATTCTTTGGGGATATTAAGGAAGGACCTAATTCTGTTTTGGAACCTCAACAATACTCAGGGACTGGAGGAGGTTCAGTATTTCTGGATGTGAGAGAGAGAAAGGATGGGACTTAAAATAGGATTGGAAATTATGCATGATAAGTAGTTTATGTACTTTCTTCCAGTCAATAAACCCAGAAAATGACTTCTGTCTCACCTAGCAACAAGGACATTTGCTAGCAATATCTAGAGAAATTCAAGCAGAGTTAGACATCTTAAAGAAAATAGAAGCCAAAAATTTATATATTTTTATATTAAACAGTGAGTCCCATTACCTAAAATACTATTTATATGGGTTAAAGAGAAAGTTCCATTTCGAAAAAATTGACCAGTTCTGACCTTCCCCCAAGAGTCATTAACAGTTGAGGATCAACCAGTGAGATAGATAAGCCAATTCCCATAGACCACAATCCCCTTCTACTCGAGTCTTACTGGTCACAAGCCTGTCTATGCACAGAGACTTTCCAATCATCTTTTATTGCCCACTACTGAGAATGAACTTGGTGCTGGAGAAGACTCTTGAGAGTCCCTTGTACTGCAAGGAGATCCAACCAGTCCATTCTAAAGGAGATCAATCCTGGATGTTCATTGGAGGGACTGATGCTAAAGCTGAAACTGCAATAATTTGGCCACCTCATGCGATGAGTTGATTCACTGGAAAAGACTCTGATGCTGGGAAAGGAAGGGGGGCGGGAGGAGAAGGGGACGACAGAGAATGAGATGGCTGGATGGCATCACTGACTCTATGGACATGAGTTTGGGTGAACTCCAGGAGTTGGTGATGGACAGGGAGGCCTGGCGTGCTGTGATTCATGGGGTTGCAAAGAGTCGGACACGACTGAGCGACTGAACTGAACTGAACTGAACTGAGAATGAACACACTTCATACATTACCATGTATTTGAGGTAAATTTTTAACAAAAAAGCTCAAAACTAAATAAAAATGAGGTACTTAGAGGAAACAGACAATACAAAAAGCAGAGAAAAAGTGTACAGATAGAATACAAATACTTTCCTGATATGCAAAGTAAAAATTCAATTATATGCTGTCTAAGAATGGCAACCTAATCCAGTATTCTTCTCTGGAGAATCCCATGGACAGAGGAGCCTGGTGAACTAGTAGTCCATGGGATTGCAAAGAGTTGGACATGACTGAGCAACTAAGCACAGCACATGAAAAATACAACAGGACTTCCCTAGTGGTCCAGTGGTTAAGACTCCATACTTTGAATGCAGGGGGCACAGATGTGATCCCTGGTCAGGAAACTAGGGGCTTCCTCTGTGACTCAGCAGTAAAGAATCTGCCTGCAATGCAGGAGGCACGTGGGTTCAACCCCTGGGTCTGGAAGATCCCTTGAAAGAGGGCATGGCAATCCACTCCAGTGTCCTGGCCTGGAGACTCTCACGGACAGAAGAGCCTGGTGGGTTGCAGTCAGTGGGATCGCAAAAAGTCAGACACAACGGAAGCGACTTAGCATGCACACACACACACACGTAGGGAACTCAGGTCTCGGATGCCAAAAAGAACTCAACCAAACAAACAAAATATATAACTAAAACTAAGGCTACATAGTGTTCAAAGAAAAATAGTAAAAAATGTTTAAAAAGTAACATGCAAATAATAACAAAAAGAAATCTGGAATAGCTATAGTAACATCAATTAAGGCAAAAATATTATTGTAAATTAAGAGGGAGTCTTACTAATGACAAAAATTAAACCCATCAGGAAGATACAATGTGCCATCAAACTTTAGGAATTAAAGTAAATTAGTAAGACAGCAAGAAAAAACAGATACACTCTCACACACACACATATACACATAAGTCCAAAATATACATTCTTTTAATGCAACAAAGAATATTAGACATATTGGAAATAAACAAGGCAAACATTTTCAAAAAGAAAATGAAAGAAAATAAACAAGACTACAAAGCAAATCTCAAAATTCTTAAATGACTGAATCACATAGAGGATATTCTTTGACCATAATGTAACTAGATCATAAATCAACAATAAAAAGATAACTTGACAATCCCCAGATCTTTGGAAACTAAGAAATACACATCCAAGTACTATATAAGTCAAAATCAAAATCTCAGTGGGACAGAGAAAATATCTTGGACTGGAAAGGAATACAAAATATCACAAGATACACCTAAAGCCATTCTTAAACTTTCAATTTTAAATAAATATACTAAAAAAGAAAAAATGCTCAAAATTAATGAATTAAAAATATTTCTCAAGAAATTAAGGAAGTAGTAAAATAAACTCCCAAAAGATAAAAATAATAAAAAGAATTCTGAAAATAGAATTTAAGTGGATGAAAAAATGGAAATATACAATAGATAAGGTGAGTGAAGTTGGTCCCGTGAAAAGACATAAAATTGATAATTCTCTAGCAAGATGGGTCAAATATAAAGAGAGAAGGTACAGATAAAGATTTCTGAAAAGTAAATATGTCACAAATGGAAAAGGGGCATTGCAACAGATCTTGCAGATATTGAACATTTTATGAAATTTAGATGAAATCAACACAATAGAAAAACATTTAAATACCCAAAATGTACATAGGAACAAAAAAAAAAGAATTTTAAAAAACAGACCTATTCACAAAATTGAATTTATAATTAGAAAGTTTTCCACAGGAAAATTCCAGGCCCAGATGTATACATGGGCACCAAGAGAAATGAGCAGTAATGTTTATAGTATCATTATTTATAATAGCCTGAAACTGGAAACAGCATGAATGTCTATCAGCAGAAGAATGGATAAATATATAACAGCATAGTCATACAATGGAGACTATTCAACAAAGAAAATGAACAAATTACTGCTATACAAAGCCTGGATGGAGCTCAGAAACTTACATAAAAGTAGCCAGACAAAAATAAAAGTGAACATGTTGTATGATTACAAGTATATAAAGCTCAAAACACAGGAAAAATGAAATTACAGTGATTAGGGAAGTATTCTAAGTGGTAAAACTACAAAGAAAAGCAAGAAAGCAAAGAGCATACAAGTGAGATATGGGTTACTTTGGAGAAACAAAAGCTTATTATTAGGAAAGACAGGGTTTCCAGGGTGCGGGCAATTTTGTTGTTGTTGTTGTTTAATACAAATGGTAATAACACAGGTGTCACTTAAAAATATTTCAGTCAGTTCAGTTTAGTTGCTCAGTCGTATCTGACTCTTTGTGACCCCATGAACTACAGCACGCCAGGCTTCCTTGTCCATCACCAACTCCTGGAGTCCACCCAAACCCATGTCCATCGAGTCAGTGACCATCTCATCCTCTGTTGTCCCCTTCTCCTCCTGCCCTCAATCTTTCCCAGCATCAGGATCTTTTCAAATGAGTCAGGTCTTCACATCAGGTGGCCAAAGTATTGGAGTTTCTCAGCTTCAACATCAGTCCTTGCAATGAACACCTAGGACTGATCGCCTTTAGGATGGACTGGTTGGATCTCCTTGCAGTCCACGGGACTCTCAAGAGTCATAAACGTTAGGGTTCTAGGTGACTCAGTGGTAAAGAATCTGCCTGCAATGCAGGAGATCCAGGAGACTTGGATTCAATATTTGGGTAGGGAAGATCCCCTGGAGGAGGGCATGGCAACCCACTCCAGGATTCTTGCCTGGAGAATCCCATGGACAGAGGAGCCTGGCAACCTACAGTTCATAGGGTTGCACAGCCAGACATGACTGAAGCGGCTTAGCATGCATGCAGGCAACAATTAAGTTACATATGTGTGTGTTCTATATGTTTTTATGTAGGTATGTTATTTCCATATTTTTTCAAAATTATCAAAAAGAAAGTACTTGTTATTATAGAAAAGATTAAGAAATGGTAGCTATTACTGTCATAGATGAAACACTAGGCTAGCAAAAGATAAACCCAGCTTTTGGGAGAAAAATTATTTTTAGGTTGAATTGGGAGGTCCCACAAAAGGAAGAGGAAGAACAAGAGAAAATTCCTGAAATATGAGCAAGTCTGTGTGTATTGGAGCAGTGCAAGTAGTGAACTATCTTGGCTAGAGCAAGCACAATATAAAGGAATCATAAAAGATGAAGCTGAAAATTAATGATGTGGGAAAGGGCACTGAGTCAGAGCCTGTTTGGAATTTAGACTGTTTTGAGTTTCTTCCACAAGGTGTTGCATTTTAAACAGCTTTCTGCTTTTTAACTAATCATGTTTCTTGGTATCTCTTATGGAAAAGTGGTGATATAGACTTATCAAATAAAAGGACTACCATTTTGCCATCCATAATGCCTGATAAGGTAGAGATTAAATCAAGTGCCATTTGAAAGACTCATAAACATGGAGATCTGCTTCACTGATTTCAAGGGATGAAGCAGAAAGTCACCTCAAAGCACGTGTTCCCTCGATTCCAGGAAGAATCATGCTGGTAATTTTCCAGAAGTTCCACGCTATTAGGATAAGAAAGTTACTGGGGAAGGGGAATAGAAAAGAGCGTATTAAACCTCTGAGACTCAAGATCCCTGACATGCAGAGCTGGTCACTGGGGAAGAAATGGGTCCACCTACTCTTCAAGAAGGGAGGTACACAGGCTTGTGAGGGATGTGACTGCAGCCTAGGGGTAGGACAGAACCCTGAGGCCTCCCTGACCAAACCTGCCAGCAAAGTGTGACTGACAGGAGCTCTTCTAAACTCCTAAACATCTGAAGGGGGATATGCTCATGGCCCAGGTCAGGTCTGGGCCAGGGAGGGCTCCAAGGCATAGTGGGCAGGAGTGTGTGTAATGATGTGGGTACAGGCTTCAAATGACATACTACATGGCAGCTAGACCCAAGAACAGTATAAGAATAATCAATAGCTTCTTCGATGGCTCACATTTGAAAAAGACCCCAGGGACCCCACATCAGATCAGGTAAGGCACAAAATTTAAGGTCAACTGGGCACAGAAAGAAAGCTGAGCATCAAAGAATTGATCCTTTTGAACTGTGGTACTGGAGAAGACTCTTGAGAGTCCATTGTACTGTAAGATTAGACCAGTCAATCCTAAGGGAAATCAATCCTGAATATTCATTGGAAGGACTGATGCTGAAGCTGAAGCTCCAATAATTTGGCTACTTGATGCAAAGAACTGACTCACTGGAAAAGGCCCTGATGATGGGAAACACCGAAGGCAGGAGGAGAAGGGGACCACAGAGGATGAGATGGTTACACGGCATCACTGACTCGATGGACATGAGTTTGAGCAAGACCCAGGAGTTGGTGATGGACAGGGAGGCCTGGTGTGCTGCAGTCTATGTGGTCAAAAAGAGTCAGACACGACTGAGTGACTGAACTGAACTGGGTAGGTTAAATTTAAAAAGGAAGAGTGGACTCCTTGTTAATGAATGCAGAAAGAGTCTCAAGTCATTAATTTGAAAAGTTAAATCAGGACCAAAGTTGTACTCTGAGTTTATGACGCATTCATGCCACCAATATACAATGCCAGAGATTTCTGCCCAATCAGGTTAAATCTGCTGGGTATATATATCATCCTCCATAAATACATAGACTTTGGGTAGGAATTAAAGGTCTATCTGTCTAGAGACTTCTCTTCAGTCACTTCAGATTTAAAAAAAGCATATCCAACCCTAAAAAATAGCCACTAAAAATGCCTCCCAGGCTGCAATTTAACTTGAAAGAGAGGGTCAGCTACTTATTCATTCTTCTGGCAATACTGACTGAACACCTCCCATATTTCTGGAACTGTGTGAGGTGCTGGGAATACAAAGATGAACAAGACGAGGTCATTACCATTTAGCAAATGAAAAAAGACATGCAAATAAGTCAACAGAGTCCTATGTGGACAATGCTGTACACAGGGGAGAGGCAGAGATGAGAGACTCCCAATTCTTCTGGTGTGAAAGAGAGGGGCCAGGGAAAAGCAGGCTTCACAGAAAAGGGACAGAGGAGGGAAGATGCTTTTGAAGTAGAAGGAAGCAGATGTACAAAGGCAGAGAGAATTGAAAGCAGTAAGCATGTTAAAGGGAGCAGCAAGGGCCACTCAAGGCTGCTGCTGCTGCACAGTGAGACAGGAAGAGGGGCCAGGAAGCCAGGGTTGTATCATGGAAGGCTTTGCACAGCCTTCACAATCTGCTACTTAAAATACTTTACTAAAATGGGAGCATCAGAACAATAAGATCCAACTCCCATATCCTAGCATTTACCTGGATGTTATATACTTCATGTCTTTAAAATGCTTTCCATTTAGGAAACTGTTATCAGTCAGGGTTCTCCAGAGAAATAGATCAGTAGGAGATGATAGATAAAACAGACAACTTCGAAAGACAGACATGCAGACATACACATCCACATACAAATATACATAAACAAAAAGATTTCTTTCAAGGAACTCGTTTATGCAATTGTGGGGACTGGCAAGCCTGAGGTATGCAGGGCAGGCCAGGAGGCTGGAACTTCTTGGGAAGGAACTAATGCTGCAATCATCAGGAAGAATTTCTTGTTTCTTTGAGAAACCCATTTTTGCTCTTCAGTCAGTTCAGTCACTCAGTCGTTTCTGACTCTTTGAAACCTATTGAACCATAGCACACCAGGCCTCCCTGTCCATCACCAACTACCGGAGTTTACCCAAACTCATGTCCATTGAGTTGGTGATGCCATCCAACCATCTCATCCTCTGTTGTTCCCTTGTCCTCCTGCCCTCAATCTTCCCCAGCTTCAGGGTCTTTTCAAATGAGTCAGCTCTTCACATCAGGTGGCCAAAGTACTGGAGTTTCTCAGCTTCAACATCAGTCCTTCTAGTGAACATATAGGACTGATCTCCTTTAGGATGGACTGGTAGGATCTGCTTGCAGTCCAAGGGACTCTCAAGAGTCTTCTCCAATACCACAGCTCAAAAGCATCAATTCTTTGGTGCTCAGCATTCTTTATAGTCCAACTCTCACATCCATACATGACTACTGGAAAAACCATAGCCTGGACTAGACAGACCTTTGCTGGCAAAGTAATGTCTCTGCTTTTTAATATGCTGTCTAGGTTGGTCATAACTTTCCTTCCAAGGAGTAAGTGTCTTTTAATTTCATGGCTGCAATAAGCATCTGCCATGATTTTGGAGCCCAAAAAAATAAAATCAGCCACTGTTTCCACTGTTTCCCAATATATTTGCCATGAAGTGACAGGACTGACTGCCATGATCTTAGTTTTCTGAATGTTGAGCTTTAAGCCAACTTATTCACTCTCCTCTTTCACTTTCATCAAGAGGTTCTTTAGTTCTTCTTCACTTTCTACCATAAGGGTGGTGTCATCTGTATATCTGAGGTTATTGATATTTCTCCCAGCAATCTTGATTCCAGCTTGTGCTTCTTCCAGTCCAGGTTTCTCATGATGTACTCTGCATGTAAGTTAAATAAGCAGCGTGACAATATACAGCCTTGACGTACTCCTTTTCCTATTTGGAACCAGTCTGTTGTTCCATGTCCAGTTCTAACTGTTGCTTCCTGTCTTGCATACAGGTTTCTCAAGAGGCAGGTCAGGTGGTCTGGTATTCCCATCTCTTTCAGAATTTTCCAGTTTATTGTGATCCACACAGTCAATGGCTGTGGCATAGTCAATAAAGCAGAAATAGATATTTTTCTGGAATTCTCTTGCTTTTTCGATGATCCAGCAGATGCATATTAGAAGCTCCTGATTTTTTTCATTTTAATTAAAAATTGTGACCGAGACACCCAAGGTCAGAAGTGGCGGCCAAAAGGATATACCACACATCCAAGGTCAGGAGCTGCGGCTGTGAGGAGATACCCCATGTCCAAGTTAAGAAGCGGTGGCTGCACTTTGCTGGAGCAGCCTTGAAGAGATACCCCACGTCCAAGGTAAGAGAAATCTGAATAAGACGGTACGTACTAAGGGAGGGCATAAGAGGGCAGACAGACTGAAACCACAATCACAGAAAACTAGCCAATCTGATCACATGGACCACAGCCTTGTCTAACTCAGTGAAATTAAGCCATGCCATGGGGGGCCACCCAGGATGGATGGGTCATGGTGGAGAGGTCTAACAGAATGTGGTCCACTGGAGAAGGGAATGGCAAACCACTTCAGTATACTTGCCTTGAGAACACTATGAACAGTATGAAAAGGCAAAAAGATGGGACACTGAAAGATGAACTCCCCAGGTTGGTAGGTGTCCAATATGCTACTGGAGATCAGTGGAGAAATAACTCCAGAAAGAATGAAGAGATGGAGCCAAAGCAAAAACAATACCCAGTTGTGGATGGGACTGGTGATAGAAGCAAGGTCCAGTGCTGTAAAGAGAAATATTGCATAGGAACATGGAATGCTAGGTCCTTGAATCAAGGAAAATTGGAAGAGGTCAAACAGGAGATGGCAAGAGTGAACATCAACATTCTAGGAATCAGCAAACTAAAATGGACTGGAATGGGTGAATTTAACTCAGATGACCATTATATCTACTACTGTGGGCAGGAATCCCTTAGAAGAAATGAAGTAGCCATAATAGTCAATAAGAGAGTCTGAAATGCAGTACTTGGATGCAATCTCTGAAACGACAGAATGATCTCTGTTCATTTCCAAGGCAAACCATTAAAAAACATGGTAATCCAAGTCTATGCCCTGACCAGTAACACTGAAGAAGCTAAGTTGAATGGTTCTATGAAGACCTACAATACCTTTTAGAACTAACACCCAAAAAAGATGTCCTTTTCATTATAGGGGACTGGAATGCAAAAGTAGGAAGTCAAGAAACACCTAGAGTAATAGGCAAACTTGCCCTTGGAGTACAGAATGAAGCAGGGCAAAGGCTAATAGAGTTTTCCAAGAGAACGCACTGGTCATAGCAAACACCCTCTTCCAACAACATGAGAACACTCTACACATGGACATCACCAGGTGGTCAACACTGAAATCAGACTGATTATACTCTTTGCAGCCAAAGATGGAGAAGCTCTATACAGTCAGCAAAAACAAGACTGAGAGCTGACTGTGGCTCAGATCATGAACCCCTTATTGCCAAATTCAGACTGAAATTGAAGAAAGTGGGGGAAACCACTAGTCCATTCAGGTATGACCTAAATCAAATCCCTTATTTTTATACAGTGGAAGTGAGAAATAGATTTAAGGGACTAGATCTGATAGAGTGCCTGATGAACTATGGACGGAGGTTCGTGACATTGTACAGGAGACAGTGACCAAGACCATCCCCAAGAAAAAGAAGTGCAAAAAAGCAAAACTGCTGTCTGAGGAGGCCGTACAAACAGCTGTGAAAAGAAGAGAAGTGAAAAACAAAGGAGAAAAGGAAAGATAATGCAGAGTTCCAAAGAACAGCCAGGAGAGATAAGAAAGCCTTCCTCAGAGATCAATGCAAAGAAATAGAGGAAAACAATAGAATGGAAAATACTAGATATCTCTTCAAGAAAATTAGAGATACCAAGGGAATATTTCATGCAAAGATGGACTCAATAAAGGACAGAAATGGTATGGACCTAACAGAAGCAGAAGATATTAAGAAGAGGTGTCAAAATACACAGAAGAACTGTACAAAAAAGATCCTGGTGTGATCACTCACCTAGAGCCAGACATCCTGGAATGTGAAGTCAAGTAGGCCTTAGGAAGCATCACTATGAACAAAGCTAGTGGAAGGGACAGAATTCCAGTTGAGCTATTTCAAATCCTAAAAGATGATGCTGTGAAAGTGCTGCACTCAATATGTCGACAAACCTGGAAAACTCAGCAATGGCCACAGGACTGGAAAAGGTCAGTTTTCATTACAATCCCAAAGAGAGGCAGTGGCAAAGAATGCTCAAACTACAGCACAATTGCACTCATCTCACAGGCTAGTAAAGCAGTGCTCAGAATTCTCCAAGTCTAGCTTCAGCAACACATGAACCCTGAACTTCCAGATGTTTTTGCTCTTAAGGCGTTTCAATTGATTTGATGGGGATTCCCACATTCTGGAAAGTACACTCCTTTACTGCAAGTCAACTGATTGCAGGTGTTTACCACATCTGCAAAACACCTTCATGGCAACACCTAGATTTGTGTGGATTCAAAAGCTGAGTACTAGAGCTTACCTGAGTTGACACATAAAACAAACCAGCGCAGAAGTCATATTCCCAATTTACATTTAAAGATGGACTTGTTTTTATGTTCAAAAATATAACTCCCATCGACATCTGATGCTATGTTTTAAAATCTCTGTGATTGTAAATTTAGAATTTAACACAGAATTCTTGTAGCATTGCCTCTACTCTCCCTAGCACACATACACACAAAAATATAAATAGAATTTCATGAAATATAGATGATACTTCTCATCAATACTCTGAGACATCCATACTGATTTAGCTAAACCTTAATATTTTGTCATTCAAAAATATTGAATAAATACTGAAATAGTACAGTAGTTCTGACATTTTAATTCAATTTCCAAGAACCACACCTGTACCTTAATCTATAATGAGTTCTATTTGAGTATCATTCATGCTCAAAAATATGCTTCTAGACTTCTTTATAGAGTCCTTGTGAACTGATTGGTTACAGGGCAGAAGAGGGCATGGGACGCACCTCTCAGCCTCTTAACAGTGGTTGCCATGTATGTGTCCCAACAACCAGAAACCAGGAAGCGAGCTGAGCAGTCAGAGTCTGAACTGGGATTCTAAATCAAGGATTAATAGATAACTAAGGTCTATTTAAAGTTGCTCGGCCAATTGAAAAAAATTAAATCAGTAGCTCCAGGGAAGAGATTATATAGAAACATGGTCACCAAAGTACACCAACAGACCATGTCCGTAGGCAGGCACAAGGGAAGCTGGGAGCAACGCCTGAGATGAAAAGTAGACCCTCTGGTTACACATACGGTTAGCTTTTCATCTAGCTCCTGGAGCTAGAGTGAGGGCATGCTAGGAGTGCTTCAAATGAGCAGAATAGACCCCAGGGAGGTCTCTGAATAGATATCAGTGTCGGAGCCTGGTGAACCTTATCTGATTTTAATAGGTAGTGCATTAAGTGCACACATGTAAGGAAAACCAAGCACATGGCACCTTTTACTTAACACTGCATTGATAAAGATGTCAGTGGCTTTAGTTAGTCTAACAATCCACATGCAAATCAGCTGCTCTCAAAATTGAGAACAGAAGACAGCAAAGAGGAAAACTATTATTTCTACTAATTTCAAGTATTTGTTGTCTTTTTAACCAATTGTCCCTTTTCCCCTGAACTTGTCTCTCTTCAATACAGTTTTACCTGATCTGTGAACACACCATCAAGGGCACCAGGTAATGCATGGCCCCCATCTCCTACCATCTGCTTTGAGTTTTCCCTCTTCAAGCTCTCTAGTCAGCAGTATATTGACTTTATGCCTGACTGTTCCTCTCTGCCCAGACTGACACTGGTTTCCAGGTCCTTCACCATGGCTAACAGGTGAGCATGCCCATTCCATCCTTTAGTTTTGACCATGCTCAACTTATCCTCAGTCTCTGTGACATCTAGACTCACCCCAGGAGATTTTAAGAAACATAATTGTCTGGACCCCTTTCCAACAGAGTCTGACTTAAGCTGGTGTGGGCTGCAGACATCAGCATGCTTTTAAATTTCCTGGAAATGCTAACACTCAGCCAGACTTGGAAACCACTGCTGTAGCTAAGGCCTCTTTACACAATTCCTGGTGGTCTGGAAGGCAATTTCGGGAAAGCATCAAGACCACATTGATCTACAAAGGTTCTTATGGGTCACTACAAAGGACCCCTGTAAAGCAGAATACATTCTAAAAATTGTAAGCTCCGTAAGAGTTATAAGCAACAAATGACACATTTAAGTACACTTGGACAGATGAAAAATGATCAAATCTGGAGCTTATGAAAAGGAAACATTTACAGCCTCTGACATGAAATTAAAAGATGCTTACTCCTTGGAAGGAAAGTTATGACCAACTTAGACAGTATATTAAAAAGCAGAGACATTACTTTGCCAACAAAGGTCCATCTAGTCAAGGCTATGGTTTTTCCAGTGGTCATGTATGGATGTGAGAGTTGGACTATAAAGAAGGCTGAACGCAGAAGAATTGATGCTTTTGAACTGTGGTGTTGGAGATGACTCTTGAGAGTTCCTTGGACTGCAAGCAGATCCAACCAGTACATCCTAAATGAGATCAGTCCTGGGTGTTCATTGGAAGAACTGATGTTGAAGCTGAAACTCCAATACTTTGGCCACCTGATGCGAAGAGCTGACTCATTGGAAAAGACCCTGATGCTAGAGAAGAATGAGGGCAGGAGGAGAAGGGGACAACAGAGGATGAGATGGTTGGATGGTATCACTGACTCAATGGACATGTGTTTGGGCAGACTCCAGGAGTTGGTGATGGACAGGGAGGCCTGGCGTGCTGCGCTTTATGGGGTTGCAAAGAGTCGGACACGACTGAGCGACTGAACTGAACTGACTTCAAACAAGGCCTTCGTTTATTCATTAGACTGAACGTTCACCAATCTCATTCAAAATAATAGTCAATCTCATTCAGAATAACCGTGACCATCCCACTAAAACGTGACCATTGTCCACTGTTTAGAGACATTAGAACTCTGCTCTGAGTGCTTGAATTCTTTTAACTGCCCAAGTTCCTGATGCCATCTCATGAAAAAAATGATGGAAATATCAAAGAACAATCTGCTTCAGAATCACTGATTTAAAAGCACACAGCATATGATGACATGATTTTACCTTTGATGATTAACAAAACCAGAATTTATTTAAATTAGAAACCTTCTGGTTGAAATGAGCTGTGATCATGAGAGGATGTGCCTGGCACCATTACATTCGAAGTAGAGTAAAAGAAATTAATCTCCAGTACTCTTGCCTGGAAAATTCCATGGGTGGAGGAGCCTGGTAGCCTGCAGTCCATGGGGTCGCTAAGAGTTGGATACGACTGAGTGACTTCACTTTCACTTTTCACTTTCATGCTTTGGAGAAGGAAATGGCAACCCACTCCAGTGTTCTTACCTGGAGAATCCCAGGGACTGGGGAGCCTGGTGGGCTGCTGTCTATGGGGTCACACAGAGTCGGACATGACTGAAGTGACTTAGCAGCAGCGGCAGCAGCACCCTAACTGTTCTTTTTCACTTTGGAGTAAGTTTTCCCATAAGATTAACTATGGGACAAACATGAATTATGAGTCAAGATGAGCAGTTTAATATTATTTTTGGTTCTTCAGAAATGTGAGAGTCACTCTGCTAATGGCTGCTTTATATTCCCCAATGATGCCTGAAAATGGGAAAAATAAAATGCAAGGATTGTGCTTTAAAACCACAGACAGAAATGAAACTACTTGTGATAAAACAAAAATATAATGAGATTTGTCCAAAGGGGTTATACAAATAAACTGTGATAAGTTTAAAGAAGTGGAAAGGTTCTGATAGTTATCCATTTTATACTTAAAGCAACTACGGATGCATGCTCGGTCACTAAGTCATATCTGAATCTTTGCAACCTCATGGACTGTAGACCGCCAGGCTGCTCTGTCCATAAGATTTTTCCAGGCAAAAATACTTACTCCAATAAAAATTAATTTAAAAAATAGTACTAAGACATGGAAAATAAATGCTGAAAAAAAACAATGCATATTAATTTTAACAAAATGATATATTGCATAAAATGATATACTGCATATGATATACTTACTTAGAGATAACTAAGAAAAAGTAGAAGACAGAAGAAAATGGCAGAGTAATAAGACAGAGAGATCACTAGCCTCCCCACAAATACATCAAACACTCATCAAGATATGGAACAACTACTACAAAGCTAAAGCTGAAACTGCAATACTTTGGCCACCTCATGCGACGAGTTGACTCACTGGAAAAGACTCTGATGCTGGGCAAGGTTGGGCCGGGAGGAGAAGGGGACGACAGAGAATGAGATGGCTCGATGGCATCACTGACTCTGTGGATATGAGTTTGAGTAAACTCCGGGAGTTGGTGATGGACAGGGAGGCCTGGCGTGCTGTGATTCATGGGGTCGTGGAGAGTCGGACATGACTGAGCGACTGAACTGAACTGAACTGAACTACAAAGCAACCTCTAGGTGACAGCAGAAGACCCCAGGCCTCCAGTAGGGGTGGGTTAAGTTCCCTGAAATGAGATAGGAAAGAGGATGGAGACATAAAAAGGGAAAAGATGGAGAAATCCTGGATGGGACCTTATGCCACATGGGAAGGATGGAGTCCTGAAACAGGACGAGTTCCCGTGCACTGGGAAGCTCCCTTGCAGGTGGGCCCAAGGGGGAGCAGTGGAGTCTTGGAAAAGCAGGCAAAGCAGGGACTTAGAGGGCAGAAAACAGAGAAAAGCTGCACTTTTCAGCCCATGAACAGCTCACACACTGTGGACCCAACCAGATGGTAGGCTTGGGGAAATGAGAAGCCCATAGAAGCCCTGCAGCCTGTGGTGCCAAGAGTGGGGAGGCATATAAACTTCTCCAGCACACACAACCCTTGCAGCACAGAGGGCAGGCTGGCATGCCGAGAGAGGGGTGGCATACCGAGAGAGGGGTGGCATACAAACCTCTGCAGTGCACACAAATTGTGAGGTGCACAGGGCAGTCCAGTGAAACTGAGACAAGTGCACATTGCCTTGAGACACAGAGGGAGGGCTCAGGGTGCCAAGGCAAGTGCACACAAGCCCTGTGACACAGAGGGTGAACTCAGGGGGCTGAGGGAAGCCCAAACAAGTCTCTACGATGCAGAGGGCATGGTTAGGGAGAAAAGAAAAGATCCACACAAGTCCCTACCTAGCAAGCTTCGGCCAGCAGCAAAGGGCAGGATCAGGGAACAGAAGCACTGGCAGTGATTCCAGGGATAAGTTAGGGGGCTGGCAGCAGTGAAGATACACTGAGAGGGCCATTTTGAAGCGGCTGTGAAAATAGATGTGTCTAACACTGCCCAAGCCAGAAAGACAGCCCAAAGGCACACTGAACCCACATACACCCCAAAACCTACTACTGGACACTGCACTGCCCTTCAGAGAGATGAGATCCAGCTCCATCAACCAGAACACAGGCACAAGCTCCCCCAAACAGGAAAACATCACAGGACACTAACCCAACCCCGTCCATGGGGGCAGACTCCACAACCAAGAAGAACTAAGACCTCAAGAACATTTTTTTTCTTATAAATCACACTGCTTATTCCCACTATATATTTCTACCTTCACATCAGCCTTTTCCGATGCTATGGAGTTTTCCTCTTTGTTTTTTCTTGCTTAAAAAAATTCATTTTTAGATATCTTTTGTCTTTTTCACCCTTTTTTTGCTGATTTTTCTGATTGCGTTTTGATATAGTCAACAGCTTTTCTTATAGTTCTTTACTAGCTGTAGCTGTTCCTGAATATATATAAATCTTTTTCACATGTCTATTTATCTTTGCTTTTCCATGTTTCTTTTACTCTCTTTCTCTCTTTTTTGTCACCCTCTTTTCCACCGCCTCCTTTTTGCTTCTCCCTCCCTTCTCCTTTAGCCAGACTCATCAAGAAAAAAAGCGAGAAAAAGCAAATCAACAAAATTAGAAATAAAAAAAGGAGAGGTTATAAAAGACAACACAGAAATACAAAAGATCATAAGATAATATTATGAGCAACTGAATGCTAATAAAATGGACAACCTAGAGGAAATGGACAGATTCTTAGAAAAGTTCAACCTCCCAAAACTGAACCTGGAAGAAAGAGAAATTATGAACAACACAATTACAAACACAGAAATCTAAACTGTGATCAAAAGCCTCCCGAAAAACAAAACTCCAGAGAGTGTCAGAGGAAAATTCTATCAAACATTTAGAGAAGAACTAATGCCTATTTTTCTGAAACTCCTCCAGAAAATTGCAGAAGAAACACTTCCAAACTCCTTCTACAAGACCATAATCACCCAACACCAAAACCAGACAAAGACAATCCACAAAAGAAAATTACAGGCCAGTATCATTGATGAACATAGATGCAAAAATCCTCAACAAAATTCTAGCAAACAGAATTCAATAGCACATTAAAAAGCTCATACACTCCGATCAAGTAGGGTTTATTCCAGGGATGCAAGGATTCTTCAATATCCACAAATCAATCAATGTGATACACCATATTAACAACTTGAAAGATAAAAACCATATGATCATCTCAATAGAAGCAGAAAAAGCCTTTGACAAAATTCAGCACCATTTATTATAAAAACACTTCAAAAAATGGGCATGGAAGGAACCTACCTCAACACAGTAAAGGCCATGTATGATAAGCCCACAGCAAACATTATCCTCAATGGTGAAAAACTAAAAGCATTCAATCTAAGATCAGGATCAAGACAAGGATGTCCACTCTCACCACTATTATTCAACATATTTTTAAAGGTCCTAACTATAGCAATTATTGGAGAAGGAAATGGCAACCCACTCTAGTGTTCTTGCCTGGAGAATCCCAGGGACAGGGGAGCCTGGTGGGCTTCCATCTATGGGGTCACACAGAGTCGGACACGACTGAAGTGACTTAGCAGCAGCAACTATAGCAATTAGAGAGAGAGAAAAAAAAGAAATAAAAGGAATCCAGATTGGCAAAGAAGAAGTAAAACTCTCATTGTCTGCAGATGACATGATCTGTTCCGTTCAGTCACTCATTTGTGTCTGACTCTTTGCAACCCCCTGGACCACAGCACACCAGGCTTCCCTGTCCATCACCAACACTCAGATCTTGCTCAAACTCATGTCCATTGAGTCGGTGATACCATCCAACCATCTCATGATAGTATACATAGAAAACCCTAAAGATACTATCAGAAAATTACTAAGAGCTAATCAGTGAATTCAGCAAAGTCACAGGATATAAGGTCAATACACAGAAATCACATGCATACCTATATACTAATAATGAAAAAGAAGAAAGAAAAATTAAGGAATCAATCCCATTCACCTTTTGTAATGAAAAGAATACAATATCTAGGAGTAAACCTACCTAAGGAGACAAAAGAACTGTATACAGAAAATTATAAGACATTGATGAAAGAAATCAAAGATGACATAAGCAGATGGAGAGATATTCCATGTTCCTGAGTAGGAAGAATCAATACTGTGAAAATGACTATACTACTAAATGCAATCTACAGATTCAGTGCAATCCCTATCAAATTACCAATGGCATTTTTCATAGAACTAGAACAAAAAAATTCACAATTCATATGGAAATACAAAAGACCCCAAATAGCCAAAGCAGTCTTGAGAGAGAAGAATGGAGCTGGAGGAATCAACATTCCTGACTGCAGACTATATTACAAAGCTACGGTCATTAAGACAATATGGTACTGGCACAAACACAGAAATAAAGATCAGTGGAACAAGATAGAAAGTCCAGAGATAAACGCATGCACCTGTGGGTTTTTTGACAAAGGAGGCAAGAATATACAATGGGGCAAAAGACAGCCTCTTCAATAAGTGGTGCTGGGAAAACTGGACAGTTATGTGCACAAGAATGAAATTAGAATACTTCCTAATGCCACACACAAAGATAAACTCAAAAATGGATTAAAGACCTAAATGTAAGAGCAGAAAAAGAGGAAAATACACACAGAACACTCGATGACACAAATCAAAGCAAGATCTCCTATGACCCACCTCCTAGAGTAATGGAAATAAAACAAAAATAAACAGTGGGACCTGATTGGGAGAAAATAATAGCAAAGGAAACAACTAACAAAGAATTAATTTCCAAAATATACAAGCAGCTCATACAACTCAATACCAGAAAAACAAACAACCCAATGAAAAAGTGGGGAAAAGACCTAAACAGACATTTCTCCAAAGAAGACATACAGATTAACAAACACATGAAAAGATGCTCAACATTGCTCATTACTAGAGAAATGCAAATCAAAAACTACAGTGACTACTACCTCACACCAGTCAGCATGGCCAGCCATCATCAAAAAGTCTACAAACAGTAAATGCTGGAGAGAGTGTGCAGAAAAGTGAACCCTCTTTCACTGCTAGTGGGAATGTAAACTGATACAGCCACAATGGAAGACAGTACGGAGATTCCTTAAAAAACTAGGGATAAAACTACCATATCCCCTGAGACAACCAAAATTGAAAAAGACACATGTACCCCAAAATTCATTACAGCACTATTTACAATAGCTAGAATATGGAAGCAACCTATATATCCATGAACAGATGAATAGATAAAGAAGCTGTAGTACATATATACAATGAAATACTACTCATCCATAAAAAGGAACACATTTGAGTTGGTTCTAATGAGGTGGACGAACCTAGAGCCTGTTACACAGAGTGAAGTAAGTCAGAAAGAGAAATATAAATATCGTACACTAATGTATACATATGGAATCTAGAAAGATGGTACTGATGACTTTATTTTCAGGGCAGCAATGGAGAAACAGACATAGAGAAGAGACTTATGGACATGGGGGAGGGGAGGGGATGGGAGGGTGAGACGTATGGAGAGAGTAACATGGAAATTTACAATACTATATGTAAAATAGATAGCCAATGGGAATTTGCTGTATGACTCATGGAACTCAAACAGGGGCTCTGTGACAATCCAGAAGGGTGGGATGAGAAGGGAGATGGGAAAGAGGTTCCGGAGGGAGAGGACATGGGTGGACCTATAGCTGATTTTGATGTATGACAGAAAACCACAAAATTCTGTAAAGAAATTATCCTTCAAATAAAAAAATTAAGTTCCAAGAAAAGAAAAAGTATTTTCCTCTCATCAATACCTACCAAAATTTATGGATGAACAAAATTATGTGGCAAACAATCTTTCTAGTCTTCTCCGGCTCATATGCATAGTTATCTCCAGCCATACTGACTCCCCCTTGCTTTTCTAGTTCTGTGAGATTTTGCACAAGGCTGTTCCCTATGCCTGAAATAGCTTCCTTTATCTTTTCAGCAGTCAACTCTTGCCTTTCTCTTGAAATAAAGTTCCAGTATCAGTACTCTTCCTTGTCCTCTTCTTCTACCATCTAAAGCAGAGTTGGGTTTGCTGTCTTCTAAATCACAGCAATTTTTCCCTTGGTTAAGGCACTTAATAAACTTCTGTTGGTTAAGTAAGTCTTAAAAAGGAATGTAGATCATTATTCTCTGAAAAAGGGACTGGCCTGAATATAAAACGTTATTATTTTTCATATATATATACATATATATATTCCCTTTATTTTGTTGATTTTCTTCCTGTTTTTTTAATTATAAAGGTAAAAAAAGGTTCACTATTAAAACAGAAAAAGCTTACAGATTGGAGGGAAGATATGATCTGACATTCACAACAACAATTACAATTTCCTTCCAATATATTTTCTACATATTTTCTAAATAAAAATATTAAGATGTGGGTAAAGACAAAATGTGGCAGAAGATTAGAGAGATGATAGATAACTAGATAGATAATAATTTATAAAAATAAATTACACATTGATTACAAGACAACTGATAATCAATATACCCCAATAAATGTATAATGCAAAGATATAGTAAGACATTTTACTGATAAGATCTCTTGACTTAAAGAAGCAGAATATACTGAAACAAGTCAAACAGTATCATTCTGACATTTTTCATGGTAAAGTGAATAGTAATGACTGACCGCAAAGATAAAAGATTTGCATGCCCAATAAAGATGACATTAAAATGATGCTCTAAATTAACTGGGAACTTATTTCATAGTTCTTTTATCTTTCTCTCCCTCACTAATCAAAAGCAAAACAGCCTGGTTTTGTCTCAAACTCCTAGTGACTTCAGGATCAGATATTGCATATTGTTTACCACCAGCCAATGCACCAGCAAATCCAGGCAGAGTAACTCTGTCAAGGGTATATCCAGAAGCCCTGGGACACAGTGGATAGATATTGGGGACAGAACCAATTATGGTGCAATTGATTCAACTTATGTGTTATGAATAGTAAAAGGCACTGAGATAGACAGCTAAAGATTAGAGAGGACAATTGCAATGCTATGCAGAAAGTGCTATAATTTAAAAAAAAATAAGCTATAACTCAAGAAAGGCTTGAATGCAGAAATGGCATCAGAATTGAAATTTAATGTATGAGTCAATTTAAGGAAGCCAAGACGAACAGGGGGAATTTCAGGTGCAAGAATAACTAGGCAAGAAAGATCATGATGCATTCAAGGAGCTCAAAGTGCTAGGAAACTGAAGCCCAAGCCAAGGGCTACTTCATAGAGAGGATCAGAGTGATGACAGATGAAGATGGAAATGCAGGTAGCAACTAGATCCTGAAGAAAGAATTGTTTACATTTAATCCTGAATGTAAAGAGGGCTTTCACTGATCCGAAGCTTGTATATCAGACATCAATTTGTATTCTATTGATACTAAGCTGGCAGCAGCATGGAGAGTTGATTGATAAGGCCACAATGAGGTGAAATTTGACTAGTCAGGAGACTGACAAAACAAGTTAGTTGAAAGACAAGCCAGACTAAGGAACCAGCAGCAGAGAAGAGGAGGTAGAGATACAGTCAAAGCTAACAAGGAATAGGAACCAACAATTTCCTCATTTGCAGGATGAGGATGCTAAGAGAAAGGGTGGACTTAAGAGAAACTTTTGTATTTCTGCTTCAGCAACTGAGCAGGCAGTGGTGTCATTCATCAAATTAGAAAATACAGGAAGAGAAGCACATGTGAAAAAGGAGATACATTCAGTATTGGAAAAGCTGAGATTTATCTTCCTGTGGAACACTGGAGACATGCAAAATAGGTAGCTGAATATATCAGTCTGTACTGGAATGCAGAGAAGGATGTAAGAGCACTTAGGTTTGTTCTTCACAGTTATAAAAGTGGGTAAAATTCCATAAAGAAAACAAAGAGGACCTGAGGTGAAAATCCCAAGAATATCAACCTCAAAACAATTGGAAGCAGAAAAATAATCCACACTGCCTAAAGAGATGACTGACCCAGAGATAGAATCTGTGCAGAGACAAAAAAACTTTGGAGTATACTAATGAAATATAGGGTTTTCTGGGTAGCTCAGCTAGTAAAGAATCTGCCTGCAATGCAGAAGACCCCAGTTCAATTCCTGGGTCAGAAAGTTCCCCTGGAGGAGGGAGAGGCTACCCACTCCACCATTCCTGGGCTTCCCTAGTAGCTCAGATGGTAGAGAATCCGCCTGCAACGTGGGAGACCTGGGTTTGATCCCTGGGTTGAGAAGATCCCTTGGAGGAGATCCCCATGGACAGAGGAGCCTGGCAGGCTACAGTCAATGGGGTCACAAAGAGTTGGACATGACTGAGTGACTAAGTACAATGAAATATAACAAAAAATTCAAGAAAATGGAACAAAATAAGAAATTTAAAAAAGAGAAAATAATTGACAGTATGAAATACTTAAGTGAGGTGAAAAATTAAGAGTTGAAATATCACTGTTACATTTAACATTCAGATCATTGTTGACCTCAACAGAAATATGCCATTGGTTGAGTAGAAGCAAATATTAGAATATAGTGAGTCTGATCACATTTAAGAAGAAATTAAAAGGAGACCATGAGTATAGGCATTCACTTTAATTCCAAAAGCCTGGCTATAAAGGGACAGAATGGCACATTGATAATTAGGCCTCATAGGCTTTAGGAGAGACACAAAATTGTGTTTCTAATGGAGGGAAGTGAATCAGAATTCACATTATCCTGAATCATGGCTATTTTTGTACATGACTTTTTTTCTCTAAGTTGCTTTACTGCAAAGGCACTAACTCATGTGGTAGTGGGTCAACAAATGTTACTTAATCAGTGAGTAAATGAATGAGGCAATCAATCAGAAAGAATGTGAAGAATATAAAGAATATTGTATTAGAAGTACACCCAGACTTAAAAATTATAGAAACAACCCAACGTCACAGAATAAAACTGGAAGGGGGACACATACATCTGAGATTTAGTTCATCCGACACCAAAAAATGTTGCACGACTTTAGTTTAAAAAATTCCAATAATATGATAAGGAATGACAAAGGTTCTGATTCATGCACAAGTCTGACAGACTGATCATAGCACTGAGTTATGCAAAAGTCTAAGGTTCTTGAACCCCAAAACAGTTCACCCACCCAGCTCTGAAAGGTAAGAAAATATGTGATTCATTTTCTTTTTCTGAAAATTAATTCAGAATAAAGTTTTAAAAAGAAAATCCTACAGTGAGTTGAAGGCTAGAGAGATGTTTTATGCATGGCTTGTTTCAGATTCCTTTTTTACAAAAACAAAACTAGCATGGCTACAAGGCTCCATGTAGGAATCTGGGAGAAGCAGCATTTAATAGCAAATAATAGTGTTTGCTTTATTACATAATACTTAGAGGAATTTAATGTGTTCCAACCTCTACCCTTCACACCATCTACTAGTACTACGCAGGCAGTGACTTTTCAGCATCCATGATGTGGTGTGTCGTAAGTATGATTAGCCTTACTGACTGGAGGGGAAACAGCACAGAATAAATTACTCTCAGAGGCTACTGAGTGAACCAGCAATGGATGTGAGAATGGCTTCTTTGGTTAAGCAGATTCAAGACCTGATTTAGGCATATGCTCAACTATTCAAGAGTTGTACTGGACTCTGTACCTCTGAGTTATTGTGTTCATCCAGTACATTGCTAAAAAAAAAAAAAAAAAAAAAAACAGTCCTAGATGCAGAAATGAGCCCTCTATGAGTTTTATCTTGCCACAAAGTAGTACAATTTGCATAGCGGCTCATCTGCAAGCACTAGCAACTGCTTCATTCCTGACTGCCATTATGCAGAGAAAGAAGAAGGAAATATGGAAGAGGAAGTTGCCATTTTTCTTTAAAATAGAAACAGTTAAATAATATGTCCCCTTTGGCAAAAGTGATTAGTGGGACAAATAAAGAGAAAGAAAGGATCAACTTTTCCTTTTAAATTCTATCTTGTGAATGCATTGATCACAGTTCAACAAATACATCTGTGAATGAAGATTTTTGTCCATTTTAAACCGTTGAGAAGATCTTACTTATTTTACTATGAAATGTCAGAATGAAAAATAAATAAAGTTATAGAGTCAAATAAACAAATACTGAAAGGCCTATTTGGCCCCTAGAAGTCAGGTCAGACACTAATGATTTTTTGTCATGTTATTAAATTGGTTCAGCATAGGAAATGAGAATTCTTATAAGCTCTATGCTACAACCACTGCATACTGTGTCTCCAGAATATGAAAAAAAATGTTTCATAGGTATAATTCTGGCCATCTGTTCACAAAGAAAATAAGACTGTTCTATAAAAGTCCATTTTAATTTTAATATTAATGTTTTTTCAAAGAAAATATGTGGATTGAGCAGATGTCCAAAGAGTTCTTGAATTTCTAGTATTTTTTGAATTAAATTTTTTTTTAAAAATTTGTATTTCCTAAAATTACTTTTTTCCTTATTTTTTGGTAGCTGTTAATACTCTGAGCTCTGGAGGCATGCAAACCCAGATTCAAATTCTCAACCTACATCTTACTATCCCTGAGGAACAGGGAAAGTTTGTTTCTTATCTGACTCCTAAAATATATTCATTAAATGTGGTTTGTCTGCTGTTGTTAGTGTTTTATTATACCATCATAAATTTATTATACTTTATTGAGAGGTAGACAAGTAATCATTTATTCTGACTGCCATCTAAGGAAGATAGCTTAAGTTATCAGTGCAATGCTAGTAGTAAACTAGCTTTAAAAAGAGAAAAGGGATATAGCATAATAAGTAAAATACTGTATAAGCTCTGTTTTACAAAACAAAGTCTACCTTTCTATGAATGGGACTAAACAGTCTTGAAATCTGATAAAGGAAATATTCTATCTGTAATTGGAACTCATCTTTTATTCTTCAAAATACTCATTATCACTCTGTCAATTATTAATTTGATGTCAAGTATTAATTTGGATTATATAAATAAGAGAAGAAATTTCCTTATTTCCATTGTATTTTCCAGATATATATTCTATAATTGTTACTCAATATTATAACAATATATAATTGTCATTCAATACAACAGACCAATTGGAACAGCTAACCTACTTATGGCAGAAAGCGAAGAAGAACTAAAGAGCCTCTTGATGAAAGTGAAAGAGGAGAGTGAAAAAGTTGGCTTAAAGCTCAATATTCAGAAAACTAAGATCATGGCATCTGGTCCCATCACTCCATGGCAAATAGATGGGGAAACAGTGTCAGACTTTATTTTGGGGGCTCCAAAATACTGTAGGTGGTGACTGTAGCCATGAAATTAAAAGACACTTGCTCCTTGGAAGAAAAGTTATGACAAACCTAGACAGCATATTAAAAGGCAGAGACACGACTTTGCAACTAAGGTCCATCTAGTCAAAGCTATGCTTTTTCCAGTAGTCATGTATGGATTTGAGAGTTGGACTATAAAGAAAGTTGAGAGCCAAAGAATTGATGCTTTTGAACTGTGGTGTTGGAGAAGACTCTTGAGAATCCCTTGGACTGCAAGGAGGTCCAACCAGTCCATCCTAAAGGAAATCAGTCCTGAATACTCATTGGAAGGACTGACGCTGAAGCTGAAACTCCAATACTTTGGCCACCTGATGCAAAGAATTGACTCATTTGAAAAGACCCTGATGCTAGGAAAGACTAAAGGAGGGAAGAGAAGGGGATGACAGAGGATGAGATGGTTAGATGGCATCACCGACTCAATAGACATGAGTCTGAGTAAACTGGGAGTTGGCGATGGACAGGGAGGCCTGGAACGCTGCAGTCCATGGGGTCACAAAGAGTTGGACACGACTGAGCGACTGAACTGCACTGAAGGTATAACAGAAAACTGGAGTCCAGTTTCCAAAAATCTTAGTCTCTTGTCAATACTAGTCATGTCTGACCTAAAGCAAGTTATTCATCCTCTTAGAAAATTGTGTCTGCTTTCATACATTTAAAATGAAGATAATACAAATCATAGGGCCTTTGTGGGTTTTTTTTTTCTACTTTGTGGGGTTTAAATGAATAAATAAATGTTTTAGTAACACCTAGCAAACGATCGGAGAAGGCAATGGCAAGGCACTCCAGTACTCTTGCCTAGAGAATCCCATGGATGGAGGAGCCTGGTAGGCTGCAGTCCGTGGGGTCACTAAGGGTCGGACACGACTGAGCAACTTCACTTTCACTTTTTACTTTCACACATTGGAGAAGGAAATGGCAGCCCGCTCCGGTGTTCTTGCCTGGAGAATCCCAGGGACAGGGGAGCCTGGTGGGCTTCCGTCTATGGGATCACACAGAGTCGGCCACGACTGAAGTGACTTAGCAGCAGCAGCAGCAGCAAATGATACTGGCTCAATAAATGTTTGTGACATACACATGAAAAATGCAACCTAAACACTACTTAATTGAAAACATTTAAATAATATAATTTTGATTAAACTGATTGTGTGTGCTCAAAATAATTTTAAAAGTAAAGAAAGAGAGAAATGGAGGGTGGGAACCCAAAGCTATAATTTAAGTGACTTGATTTTGCAATTACAGGTAATATTACTAACTAATAATTCTACCTTACAGCAACATTATTCACACTCAGTTCCCAATAACCGTTACACGGCAGCTAACAATTGGTAGCACCTGCTGAAATTGTAGTCCAGAGTGGTTATTCCACTGGCAACTCCACATCTGGCATACAGTGACCACTAATCCTTTCTCTTAATTTCTTCTCTTCTACACTTCAAGAGCAGTGTCAATTTCACTCTTCTTCCGATAGTTTATATTACAAAGCTCAAGTTCTGGGGTTTGCTGGGTCACAATGTACCTGTGATGTTGGACACTAGATTGTTCTTTTCAACTATGACGTGAATTAGTTTGAAAAAAAAAAAAGGAACAAAATTAAATTACCTTTTAACTTCTAAAATTTGGTGATGTGATGTGATGTGAAGTCACTCAGTCGTGTCCGACTCTTTGCGACCCCGTGGACTGTAGCCTACCAGGCTCCTCCGTCCGTGGGATTCTCCAGGCAAGAGTACTGGAGTGGGTTGCCATTTCCTTCTCCAGGGATCTTCCCAACCCAGGGATCGAACCCGGGTCTCCCGCATTGGAGGCCTAAAATCTGGTAAATAGATTTAAAAAAAGTCAAGGATGAAATACTGTCTCGGCTCAGGACAAAAGAAAAATGGTTGTATCAATTCAGCCATATGACTCTCACAAATAACACGAGCATTAATATCTATCACTTCATTGCTGTGTGGATTCTAGTAGTAGGTGCTGGGATCCAGTGGCCTGCCAAGTGATAAGATTCTAGTGGAGGATGCATTCATGAAGAGTCAATCTCAGAAAAAGATAAGGGGAAATGTGTCCCAGAGGCTGAAAACTAAAAAAAGAGAGAAATAGAAAAATAATCATAGGGAATAAATATGAGGTGACATTATTGAAAGACAAAGAAGAACACCACAAGCATCAATAAAAGAAAGAAGGGACATCCACACATAAGTAGAAAGATACGGTAACAGCTACAATCTATGAAATCCCAGAGGTTAGAAACGGGACCTGCAAAACTCTTGGTCAAAGGTGAGCAGGGCTCTGTGTTTCTCAGATCATTTCTATGATTAATACTCCTTCCCTTGGACTTCCAGTATCAGACAATACAGGAACTTCTCTGGTCAAGTTCTCTGTTCAAAATTTGTAGAAAAAAATCTTCTCCAAAGGAAGAGATATGAAGTTTGCTAAAAGAAGTAACTACATGGCAGGAAAAAGAAGATCTCAGAGAAAGTAATCACAAAAGTTCTATCAAAAAAGTGGCAACGGAAAGTTTCAAAGAAAGTGGTCATAAAACTTTTCTGTCCTCAACTCATTGCTGCTATTGTTTAGTTGCTAGTCATGTATGACTCTTTGCCACCCCTTGGACTGTAGCCTGCCAGGCTCCTCTGTCCATGGGATTCTCCAGGCAAGAATACTGGAGTCAGTTGCCATTTCTTTCTCCAGGGGATCTTCCTGACCCAGGAATCAGACCCTCATCACCTGCTTGGCAGGCAGATTCTTTACCCCTCAACTCATTACAGAAATAGAAATTTTCCTCTAACCCCAAATATTGTAATGCCAACCAAAAAAACACAATGAATTTGAGATAAGAAGAGTAGAATAGTAGTGTTTGGACCATTTCTGAAAAACGTTTGCTGATACTGCATATTGGGACTAGAGGATGGGACAGAGATATTGGAAGGTAGAGAGAAAACGAGGAGAGAACAAAGAGATAGAAAAACAGACAAGAAATAGAAATAGAGAGGTAGAGAGACAGAAAGCCAGAGAGAGACGTCCAGAGAGATGAATAGGGACAAAAAGAAACAAACTGACAGAGAAAAGGGACTGCACAACATCCCTAAGTTACTACTTCTCTGCATGCAGGCCACTTCGTACCTGAACTGGTTAGATGGAAGCAAATATATCTTTTTAGATCTATAGATAGACAAATTTGGGGAGTTTCATGAATAAACAATTCTACATAGCCAATCCCTTACCTGGGAAATATACATTTCCTACGGCAAATATAAATCCTACATGCTTTGCTGTGTTTTCTTCTCAATATTAATGGAGGATAGTCTGAGTTTATACTCTAGGAAATAATTTTTCACTCTTATAACTCCCCCTAGGCTTCTTCTTCTCTTGGCGGAATAATTATTCTTTTACCTATTTTCCATGGTTCTAATTTTCTAAGCTTTTAATTATCTTTATTGGTTTCCTGAGCATCCTCTGTCAATCCCTTCAAGCCCATCTCAGAATGATCTAAAAACCAGAGCCACAATGAACATGTACAGATCATTGTACCGTGCTTGGAGGAAATTCACCAGTTACACAGGCCACATTTCCTTGGGCCATCACAATCTCTTCTTAATACAGAAATTGCAGTTACTGTTACTGATGGGGAAAAGGGCATAAAAAGATTAAAGCTACCAGAGACTCAGACTGGTAAGTGGACAGATACATGGGCAGGAGCAGGAGTTCAGAGGTGTCAGCCTCTGTCACAGTGGAGAGAGAAGGGATGTGAGGCAGGGGTGGAGAAGGGAAGCCTGACTCAGGAGGCTTGTGTACCTTCAGTTCAGTTCAATAAAGTCGCTCAGTCCTGTCCGACTCTTTGCAACCCCATGGACTATAGCATGCCAGGCTTCCCTGTCCATCACCAACTCCCAGAGCCTGCTCAAACTCATGTCCATTGAGTGGGTGATGTCATCCAATCATCTCATTCTCTGTCGTCCCCTTCTCCTTTTGCCTTCAATCTTTCCTAGCATCAGGATTGACTGACTTGATCTCCTTGCATTCCAAGGGACTCTCAAGCATCTTCTCCAACACCACAGTTCAAAAGCATCAGTTCTTTAGCACTCAGCTTTCTTTATAGACCAATCCTTACATCCATATATGACTACTGGAAAAGCCATAGCTTTAACTAGACAGAACTTTAGCAGCTGAGGATGGAGAAGCTCTATACAGTCAGGAAAAACAAGACGGGAGCTGACTATGGCTCAGATCATGAACTCCTTATTGTAAAATTCAGACTTAAATTGAAGAAAGTAGGGAAAACCATTAGACCATTCAGGTGTGACCTAAATCAAATCCTTTATGATTATACTGTGGAAATGACAAATAGATTCAAGGGATTAGATCTAATAGACAGAGGGCCTATCCTCCTCCCAAGAGGAGGTGCCTTGGTGAGGACTTTTGTTTTATTCATTGGGCAATGTATGTTTTGATAGAGTGGAGAATTAGGCTTGTCTTAAGGGGTGACTATTCTGGCCACTGTTATAGTCTTATCTGGAGTTGGTGGGAGAGGTTTGTGCCCGATATTTAGGACTTTCAGTGTTTCTTGAAACACACTAGGTGAGAGGTGATGAGTCCCAAATCAAGGCAAATGCTACAGAAATGGAAGCTGTGAATCCACATTCAAGGGCCATTAACGAATAGAGGGAGGAGAACCCGTGAAAGAGACTGAGAGAAAGCAGTAAAGAAGCTGGAGGAGAATGGGAAGAGTGGCACAGAGGCTGCCAAGAAGCTCCAGGACCTGCGCTTGGTGCGTTGCTGTGGTGACCCAAGGGGCTGCTTGTTCTGAGCAGTGGGAGCAGCAAACGAACTGCAGTGGGCTGAGTCAGAAGGAAATAGAGATGAAAACTATCCAATCTGGGAGTCTTATGGTGATGGTGAGGAAACCTGAGGGAAACTGAAGGGTCAGAGGAGTTTTGCTCTGGGAAATGTTACAGGTCGAAGAGAAGAAGCAAAACATGAGCAAAGTATCATCAAGCATTACATTTTTATGGATGAAAACACATCAGAACTTGGCAATGAGTGAGGCTGAGCTAAAAACAGAATGAATTGGCACTAAACACTCCTATGATATGCTGTATCTAAGCATTAATATGTGCAATAAATCTGAGATGATTAGAATATTTAAATGGAATTTATCTTGGCATGTATAGATATTTTTATATATTCCAAACTCTTAACTAGCACTGCCCATGCAGAAAAAAATGACCAATGCTACAAATACAAAGAATCAATCTCAGTTCTAACACTACTGGTCATTATATATCATTACTCCATATATTAGCAGGTAATAGAATGCTAGTGATTCCCATCTGGCATGTTTATGAGGTATGAAATAACCCATGTCTTAAGTTTTTAGCTTCAACATTATTTTCAGTACACCATATAATATGAAAGTACCTAGCACTGTGTCTGGCCCATTATAGAGGATAAATGAATTGAGCTAAACTCTGTTGCTATTTTTGGAGTCCTGCTATGCCTGACTGTTGTGCTCAAAAAGAATCTTTCAAATTTTGATACAGTATTAAACACTTCCTGAAAGCTTCTACAGTCTACATTCCAATGTTCTCCTACAAACTGTAACTTGCATTCCCCTTAATGTAGTGTCATCTCATCTCACCGGCCTCATCTCATGGCCACATACTTCCTTTGCTCCAATTTGCAACAGTTTCTAGGTTCATTTTAGCCTTTCTACCTACACGAGTTTTTCTTGGTGGACTTTAAGTCCTGTTCCATATTCATATGGAAAAGTAATATTCAGTTTCTTTGTCTCCACCAATAACATCTGACCCTGAAATTCTGACCTCTAGATTTCAAAACTGTTGAATGAAGTTCTAAGCCAGGATTCCACCAAACTCATCTGTCCTTCCAGGCTTCAGCTGGAGTCTCTCTATGTTTATCAGTTTCACCATATTTTATGGAAAAGAGTCTACTACTAGTTTGGAAAAAAAATCAAAATCAAATGTTTTTTAAATTTTTAAACATCCTGTTATGCCACTGTTTTTCACAAACCTAAGTAATGACAAATAATTAAACAAATGCCCCAGTACGTATACCATAAAGGAAAAGTATTCATGTCCCATTTCAAATTTGGATGAAAAAAGTACAGTGCTAATAGTAATCTCTTCAACCAAGTCCACTGTGAACTATAATAGCATTTAGGTTAATAAAAGCAAAATATCACTGAGATCTGCACAGGACAATGGTAAAAATAGATATAGTCATCAGGCACAAATCTATTTAAGTATTTTGTGCTGGAAAGTTCTAAAAAGTAAGAAGGAAAGAAAAATGCTGATACCAAGACAAGACATTTTGTTAAAGGATAATTAATTGCTGCTTTACTTACAACTGCCTTAAAAAAGGGCAGGTAATTTCAGGTTTTCTTTTCTGTCTTTTTAAAATATATAGCCTGAAGTTGGCTTTGCGTATAACCAAATAACAGCAGATTTCTAGGCAGAAGGATTGGAAACAAAGCAAAGCAAATTAACACATCATGAGACCACTCTGATCCCTGAACAGCAGAAACACACATAAGATGATGGGCTGGCCCTTTGCCAGCCACACCTGAGGCAGGAAATGCCTGGGATAAGATGAGATCAAGGAATGACACAGGGAACCACTAAGGAAGCAAGAGCTTATCTATTCCATGGCTAATTTAAAAGTAACATTTCTCAAATACATGCTCTATATTATTTGAAGAAACTGAACAAGACCCATTCCTTCCAGAATTGTTAAGAGTGAACAAGAATAGCTAACAAGTCTTAATTTGGTTATATTTGGTAAAAATGAGGGTGATTTTAGGGAGAAAAGGATGTTTCAATAAATGTTAAATCCCAGTTTGTTAATGGCGGTCTACCAATGGAGGTAGTAAGACTCATTTCTTGGATAGTTCCTTGCTGTTATGTGATATTAATGTAAAATTTAATTGAATTCTTAAAGAACACCCTAAGTTTGTTTCTGAAGCTTATCTCAGTGATCTATCTTTAGATGAAGATCAGATGCCTCGTGACCTGCAACCAGGACTAAAAAAAAAAAAAAAAAAAAGGACATAATTTAAAGGACTGTCTCCAACCTGGATGGAAGGACTTTTTTCAGAAGAAACTACACTACACCAGGATGAGAAGACGACGACATCAGAGGTAGACAGCTTGCCCAAGATGCTGGACCTGATTCGTATGATCATTTATAATGTTTTCTTGACTTCTTAGCCCTCTGCATATAAATCAAATGCTTTTCTACCATAGGCCTGATCCTATACTAGTTTTAGAAATTAATCCAATTGTCGGGTTTGTAGACATGTAAAAGCTCATTCTGCTTATACAAAAACTCTGTTAGACTTGTGCCATCCTAATATCCTTCAACCATGGCAACAGTCTGCTTCTAAATTGGAAAATTAAAAAACAATAGCTGGAAATCAGAGTCAGGGCTATGGGAAATCCAAGATGGCTGCTTGGCTTTTCCCAGCTCCCTGACAAACCTCATTTTTTATTGGATGGGTTAAAGCCTCCCTGGCTACAGGGCCTCCATAATGAAAAATCACGGAATATTCAGTTTTGTAAATTGTTAAATTAAGTTTCTAGTTTTGTTCATGTCTAGTGTTTACTAAGACTCACTGCTAAGACAGTTCCTTGTTACATGATACTGCTAAAAGATTTAATTAAGTTATTAAAAAGGACACTCTAGGTTAGTTTCTAACGCTTATCTCAGTGACCAATCCTCAGATAAAGGTCGGATGCTCCATAATGTATAGCCAGGAGATTAACACCAGACTAGAATCATTTAACGAATGAAGTCAGGTGACTTGGGGTATACCAGGCTTTATCTAATGAAAGTTCTTGATTTATAATTCTTATTTGACTAATAACTGCTAGCTATGGCTATATTATTTTCTATGTCACTTGTTTCACTGAGCCTGTGATATAATGCTGAACTGACAGTTCCATATGAGATCAATAATTGTAATAATGTGACTCTGGGTATGGGAAAAAGCAACAAGAGGAAATATTTTCCTGGACCAGGAGGTTAGTAAGACAGTGGTCCAGAGACTTTTGCTACTTGCAAGGCCTGGTCCAATTTTAGCACACTGAGTGGCCCATCACTTCCCTAGACCTGGGAATGAGCCTTCCCAGCACCGTGGGATGCAATGGCCATGAAATGGTGTCACATGGTCAGATATGTGGCTATGAAGGGACCCTGCTGACTGGAAGTTGGTACTTGCCAGCTGCCTCTACAAAGATTACATCATGTCCATTGCAAGCTGCTGACTTTCAACACCCCCTGAAAGAAGTTCAGGGTGAAAATCAGGAATGAGGCACTCTGTGCTCTGAAAAAAAAAAAAAAAAACTGGCAGAACAGACCTTCAGATAGTTAGATCTTTTCAGAAAAAGGTTTTATGAGTTCCAATTCTTGCATCTTCTCATACCTAGAAAAACACTGATGTCATTAATGGTGAAATCTGCTTTGGCTATTAAAAAAAATTTATTTTTACAATTAGAAGTCAAAATAGAGTAGCTATGGTTCAGACATCCTGGGAAATAACTATTTCCCAGATATCCTGAAAAATGATATTATGGGTGTGATTTCAGATTAGACACTGTGACCTAATGTAGAACTTAATGCTCCTGTAATGCAATTTTGCTTCCGTACTTTGCTTGCTGCTCGTAAAACCAAAGTTACTCCATTTTAAGATAAGGTTGTTTTTAAGTAAAGATTCCTAAAATTGTTTTTGAAAAAATAAAAAAATTAAAATTAAAAAAAAAAAAAGAAAAGAATAGCTAACCAGAAATATTGGATGTCACCAAGTAGCCAATCTGGCTATTTCTCAAGAGACCGAGAGACTGATGATAGTATACAGTCTGGCCCCCAGCCTCCAAGACTCAACAACCTGATTCTGGCAGCAGTCTGAGAAGGGCTCCATCCCAAAGGGGTTATTATATATTATAATATATTAAAATACAGAGGATGCTAATGTCCATATCTCAAAAGGGAAATATAAATATCACACGGACCAAAGTCCTCATATGTGTTCAACTAGTGTATTCTTTCCCAATCGGCAGACACATCTGGGGAACAAAATTATGACCAGAAACCAGTATGGTTAACATGAACTCAAGCAACATCAGTTAGATAATTCAGTTCTTTAATAATAAAAAACAAAAGTACCTGCTGCTTCTGTCTTCAAAGGAGACGTGCTCTGGGCAATGAAAAAGGGTTATCACTGACACCCTCCTTCCTGGACAAGGCTCAGCCATATCATTCCAAGTGACTTCAATGACTATAAGTCCTATCTCGGGGTAGGGTCATTGTTTTCTTGTCTATCACTGTGTCCTGTGTCTGGTAGGCATTCAATCTAGATGTGTGGGCTGAATGAACTTTTTTTTTATGCTTGCAAGGCTAGCCAATAAACATTATATTTTCAAATACACTAATATCAAATCAGATTATTGTAGAACTTGCTGGGAAATTTTATTCTAAAGATGACTTTACCCATATCTGCTCTGATCTATTACATATGAACTCTCAGGAGGGATAGCTTATATTCTTTACTTCAAAAATCATTATGGATGCATATCTGAACTGTCCCAAAGCATCTATTCCAGATTATTTCTCATTTACATAATTCCAGTATGACCAGCAGTCAAGATCTAGAAGCCATCTTTGAATCATGGGAATTAACACTTACACTGGAATTAAGTGGGAACTGTGGGATTGAGTCTTTTCTTCTCTCTTTGCTCGTCAACCCCAGTGCTGCTTTTCTTCAACTTTCCTTTGAATCTAAGAGCCCATTTTAAATTTTCATTTCTATTATAAACAGTGCTGTGATGAACATTGGAGTACAGGTGTTCTCTTTCAATTCTGGTTTCCTCGGTGTGTATGCCTAGGAGTGGGATTGCTGGGTCGTATGGCAGTTCTATTTCCAGTTTTTTAAGGAATCTCCACACTGTTCTCCATAGTGGCTGTACTACTCCTGTACTGACATATACTCACCATCCAACCTCCATTCCACTCTATTTCTAATAGTTTCTCTCATCTCATCTTCCTACTTATTTCCATGTTGTCCCATCAAATTTCTATCTCTAAATCACTCATCCCCTCATTCAAAAGCATCTTCAATGCAAATTTTATGCAAGATGACTTCCCAATCCTCACCATTGGATGAGTTTGCTTATTTTTTCTCAACGTTGTTGCCAAGGAATTGTCTAACTTGAAGATTCCATACACAAAATGCCAGAAAAATATTAAACTGAATAAAGCAAATAAATATATTGATGCTTCAGGATCAGATTCTCATTAAAAGGCTGGTATGTGATTGTGTAATATTTGTTTTAGTGGGATAGGTATGTATATAATAGGCAAATGCTGTTCCTTTACACAGCTTACCACAGTGCAGACGCAGAAATAACAAAGCTATAGTGATGCAGTGAATCCAATGCCTGACATCAATGCCTGAATAATGTAATTTTTGTCTTATCATCCTCCACCAAAAAAAAAAAAGTTGATCATCATGGCAATAATGTAACTAATTAATTAGCCAATCTTGATGATATCCTACAACTAACATAAAAATGTGATGGTATATAAATATTAAACAATGTCATATATTCTCAAGCAAATAATACTTGTTAGTTGTTTACGAATTAGTTACTGTCTAACAGAATCTCTGACACAGTAGGAATTTTGAAATTTTAAATTTCCTTCTCAAAGCTTTTCTCTTCAACTGAGTATATACTATATAAATAAACTTACACATGTGAGTACTTTATTTCTCTAATTTCTTCTGTTCATTAATTGCTAATAAGTGAATTTTGAGAAAGTTCAAAATTCAAAGCTCAAAATATATGCCCACAGGATGAATTTTCTTAATAATAATGGAATTCGTGATGTATCTTTATAACATGAATGGGAAGAATTAAATATCGAACGAGAAAGAAAAAATCTAAAATGGATGTTCCTGTTGATTGAATTATGCTCTTTCATCAACCATCTGATCTTGCTCCTTGTGCTAGAGATGTCAAAGATAATTTTTAATACTTTTTACTAATGTATTGCCTTCATCACTCTTCTAGGGCTTTCTGTATAATCAGCAAGCTGGCCAAAATAAAAATTTAGAAACCATTACTATTAATAAATGCAGGCTCCTGGGTAAAGTGTCAAAACATTTCCAAAGGGCCAGATTTTAACCTCCTATTCATTCCACTTACTTCTGTCCAATTACTAAATGCATGCCGTTCGAACTGAGGTGCACATTTTTAAAGTTTGACATTGACATGTACCACACAGCGATCACAACTGGGCAAAGGCCCATGACTTACTATGATTTATAGTCTGTCATTGAAGCTAATGCATAGTGAATAGTTCAAAATCCTCTTCCCTTTCTCCAGCCCTTTAAATGGAATCAAACATAGGCACAATATTAATTTTAAACTTAACTTACTCTAATTGAATGGCAATGTTTTATTACAGTCATGTATCAAACAAGGACCATAATACATCATAAATGCCATAGAGCTAAAGCAGATCCTTTTGCGCTTTGCTTTTCATTCTCCTTAATTTTTTTTAATCCACAGCACTTGAAATACCACCATTAGTTTATTAATTAGTAAATTAGCATTGCTAAATTATCCCTATATTAAAGACAGCATTCTTAATGATATGCAAACCACTTCACACGTCTTCAAACAGAAGTGTTCTTATATCATAGAAACCCATAGCTAAAGGAATCTTAAGTGGTCATCCAGTCTATAAGCCCTCTTTCAAGAATTCATTTTCTCACACATATTCCACATCTCTGCCCCTCAGATGGTTTTGTCTCTTCAATTCAATTCAATTCAGTCACTCAGTCGTGTCCGACTCTTTGCGACCCCATGAATCACAGCACACCAGGTCTCCCTGTCCATCACCAATTCCCAGAGTTCACTCAAACCCACTTCCATCAAGTCGGTAATGCCATCCAGCCATCTCATTTTCTGTTATCCCCTTCTCCTCCAGCCCCCAATTCCTCCCAGCATCAGAGTATTTTCCAGTGAGTCAACTCTTCGCATCAAGTGGCCAAAGTATTGGAGCTTCAGCTTTAGCATCAGTCCTTCCAATGAACACCCAGGACTGATCTGCTTTAGAATGGACTGGTTGGATCTCCTTGCAGTCCAAGGGACTCTCAAGAGTCTTCTCCAACACCACAGCTCAAAAGCATCAATTCTTCAGCGATCAGCTTTCTTCACAGTCCAACTCACATCCATACATGACCACTGGAAAAACCATAGCCTTGACTAGATGGACCTTTGTGGGCAAAGTAATGTCTCTGCTTTTTAATATGCTATCTAGGTTGGTCATAACTTTCCTTCCAAGGAGCAAGCGTCTTTTAATTTCACGGCTGCAATCAGCATCCGCAGTGATTTTGGAGCCCCAAAAACCAAAGTCTGACACTGTTTCCACTGTTTCCCCATCTATTTCCCATGAAGTGATGGGACCAGATGCCATGATCTTAGTTTTCTGAATGCTGAGCTTCAAGCCAACTTTTTCACTCTTCTCTTTCATTTTCATCAAGAGGCTTTTTAGTTCCTCTTCACTTTCTGCCATAAGGGTGGTATCATCTGCATATCTGAGGTTATTGATATTTCTCCCAGAAATCTTCATTCCAGCTTGTGCTTCTTCCAGACCAGCATTCCTTATGATGTACTCTGCATATAAGTTAAATAAGCAGGGTGACAATATACAACCTTGACGTACTCCTTTTCCTATTTGGAACCAGTCTGTTGTTCCATGTCCAGTTCTAACTGTTGCTTCCTGACCTGCATACAGGTTTCTCAAGAGGCAGGTCAGGTTGTCTGGTATTCCCATCTCTTTCAGAATTTTCCACATTTTGTTGTGATCCACACAGTCAAAGGCTTTGGCATAGTCAATGAAGCAGAAATAGATGTTTTTCTGGAACTCTCCTGCTTTTTCCATGATCCAGCAGATGTTGGCAATTTGATCTCTTGTGCCTCTGCCTTTTCTAAAACCTGCTTGAAAATCTGGAAGTTCACGGTTCACGTATTGCTGAAGCCTGGCTTGAAGAATTTTGAGCATGACTTTACTAGCGTGTGAGATGAGTGCAATTGTGCGGTAGTTTGAGCATTCTTTGGCATTGCCTTTCTTTGGGATTTAGTGGCATCCAATACCGGCTTCCCTAGTGGTACAGATGGTAAACAATCCATCTATAATGCAGGAAACCTGGGTTCAACCCTGGGTCAAGAAGATTCCCTGGAGAAGGGAATGGCTACCCAGTCCAGTATTCTTGCTTAGAGAATTCCATGGACAGAGGAAGCTGGTGGGCTACAGTCTGTGGGGTTGCAAAGAGTTGGACACTACTGAGTGACTAACACACACACACACAGCATCCAATAAAAAGTAATGAGTTAATTATATTTCTTTTTTCAAACATTTGAGTAAAAAAAAAAAACCCATATAGTATGAGATCTACTCTCTTAACAAATTGTTCACTATATAATATGGTATTCTTAACTATAAGCACAATGTTGTACAGATCTCTAGAATATTTTCATCTTGTATTACTGAAACTTTACATTCATTGAGCACCAATTACCATTCCCCCCTCTACCTAACCCTAGTCTCTAGTAATCACCATTTTACTTTCTGCTTTGACTACTTTATATATCTCATATAGTTGGAGTCATATAGTATTTTTTCCTTCTGTGACTAGCTTATTTCACATGCCAGAATTCCTTCAAGATTCATCCATAGTGCTGCATATGATAGGATTTCATTTTTTAAGGCTAAATAGTATTCCAGTGTGTGTGTGTGTGTGTGTGTGTGTGTGTGTGTGTGTGTGTGCATGTCAATGTCAAACTCTCTGAGACCCCATGGACTGAAGTCTGCCAGCCTCCTCCCTCCATGGAATTTCCCAGGCAAGAATACAGGAGTTGGTTGCCATTTCCTTCTCCAGGGGATTTTCCCAACCCAGGGACTGAATGTGCTTCTCCTGCTTGGCAGGCAGATTCTTTTACCACTGAGCCACCAGAAAAGCACAGTGTGTGTGGTGGGGGGTGGTGCATGTATGTGTGTGTATCTCACATTTTCTTTACCCATTCATCTATGAATGGACATTACTATTATGTTCACATTTTAGCTACTGTGAAAAATGCTACAATGAATATGAGAAAGCAAATCTCTTCCAGATCCTGATTTCGATTCTTTTGGATATATATCCAGAAGTAGAATTGTTGAAACATATGATAAGCTGTATTTTTCATTTTTTTGAGAAGCCTCCATACTGTTTTCATAGTGGCTCCAGCATTTCACATTCTACAAGCAGTGCACAGTTTTCCATTTTCTTCACATCCTCACCAACACTTGTTTTTTCTTACTTTTTGATAATGGTTGCCCTCACTGTGATGAGGTGACATTTCACTATGAAGTGACATCTCACTATGGTCTTACAGAATAGAATTGTCATAAAAACAGATCTAGAGATCAAATGAAACATCTAGAGAAATGAAAATAAATGAAACGTATAGAGAATAGAGAGCCCAGAAATAAATCTTCACATATATGGTCAACTGATCTTCAACAAGGTCACAGTGGGGAAAGGATAGTCTCTTCAACAGATGGTGCAGGTAAAACTGGATTTCTACATGCAAAAAAAAAAAAAAAAAGGAAAGAAAGAAAAATACACATCATATACAAAAATCAGCTCAAAAGAGATTAAAACTGAAACTTAACACCTGAAGCTGTAAAAATCTAGAAGAAAACAGAGGCAAAAATCTTCATGACATAGATTTTGGCAATAGTATATTGAATATGACACCAAAAGCACAGGCAACAAAAGCAAAAATAGACAAGTGAGACTATATCAAACTAAAAAGCTTCTGCACCATAAAGGAAACAATCAACAGATGAAAAGGCACCTATGGAATGGGGGAAAAATTCACAAACCAAGGCAGTGAGAATTTGCTGTATGACTCAGAAAACTTAAACCAGGGTTCTGTGACAACCAAGAGGGGTGGGGTGGGGTAGGAGGTGGGAAGGAGATGCAAGAGGATGGGGACATATGTATACCTATGGCTGATTCATGTTGATGTATGGCAGAAACCAACACAATATTGTAAAGCAATTATCCTTCAATTAAAAATAAATACATTTTTAAAAAATTCAGAAACCATATATCTGATGAGAAGTTAATATCCAAAACACATAAGCAACTCTTACAGTAAAACAGAATAAAACTTAATTTAAAAAGGGCAGATGCTATGATGCTAATCATTTATTAATATATAAAGTATATCACATCAGTATGTTGTATACCTTAAACTTATCTAATGTTAAATATCAACTATATCTCAATAAATCCAGAGGGAAAAAATGGGCAAAAGAACAGATGTTTCTCTGAAAAATACATAAAAATAGTCAGTAGTAAATGAAAACAAATGTTCAATATCACTAATTATCAAAGTGACATGTTTAAAAGATCATATTCAATGAAAAAAATGATGATGGGGTTGATTTCTAACTTCCCAGAAAAAAAAGGAACTTCCAATAGTTGAGCTGAAAAATCAGAAATGATTTTTGTAAATATCTGTCTAACTTTCACTGTAAATATCAGAACTGGCCTAAAATGAAACTGTGAGGTCTGTGTTGACACCCTCTATTTCCCTTGAAAAGTATTCTGATCTCAGAATTGAAAGAGACACGTGTACCTCAGTGCTCATTGCAGCACTGTTTACAATAGCCAGGACATGGAAGCCACCTAGATGTCCATCAGCAGACGAATGGATACGAAAGCTGTGGTACATATACACAATGGACTCAGTCATTAAAAAGAATGCATTTGAATCAGTTCTAATGAGGTGGATGAAACTGGAGACTATTATACAGAGTGAAGTAAGTCAGAAAGAAAAACACCAATACAGTATACTAACGCATATATATGGAATTTAGAAAGATGGTAACGATGACCCTATACGCAAGACAGCAAAAGAGACACAGATGAAAAGAACAGTCTTTTGGACTCCGTGGGAGAAGGTGAGGGTGGGATGATTTGAGAGAATAGCACTGAAACATGCATATTATCATATGTGAAGCGAATTGCCGGTCCAGGTTTGATGCATGAGACAGGGCGCTCAGGGCTGGTGCACTGGGATGACCCTGGGGGATGGGATGGGGAGGGAGGTGGGAGGGGGGTTCTGGATGGGGAACACATGTGCATCCATGGCTGATTCATGTCAATTTTGGCAAAAACCACTACAATATTGTAAAGTAATTAGCCTCCAATTAAAATAAATTAATTAAAAAAAAAGCATCCTGGTCTCTATCACTCATATTAATAGTGATAATTGAATGTTATATGTAAAAACACTTGATAAACTTAATAAAAACTATACAATTACAGGATTTATGATAAAAATGGGATTGATGAAAGTGGTAACAATTAGAATATTAAAATGATAAAGAAAATAATTTTCTGGCTTAATACTTTAGGGCATTGGGAATAATTAATTTAATTTGAATACTATGAGAAAATCTGTTGTTATTCTTCCTTCAGAAAAAGCAATTTAGCCTAATCCAGCTTGAAGCCATACCAGCATTTCTGTAGATCCAGAATTTTATCATGCTCACCTTGAACTTTCATAGGCTCTCCCTCTCTCTGGAACACTTGTCATCTCTTCTTACCCCAATTACAGTCTAACTTCTAATCATCTTTCAGATTACAACTTGTAAATGTCATTGCCTCAGTGGAACTTTCCTGCCCCCAACCCTTCTTCACACCAGGTAAGGTCAATTCCCTTTGTCACAGACCTTCTAAGTACCCTCACTCTTCTTTTGAAGCACCTGAAAATAGCATAATCACAAAGTTACTTGGTTGTAATATATGCTCCATGTGCACAGGGTTTTGTTGTTTTAGTTGCTCGTCATGTCCGACTCTTTTGTGACCCCTTGGGCAGTAGCCCTCCAGCCTCCTCTGTCCATGGAAATCTCCAGGCAAGAATACTTGAGTGGGTTGCCGTTATTTTGTCCAGGGGATCTCCCCAACCCAGGGATCAAACCTAAGCCTCCTCCATTGGCAGGTGAATTATTTACCACTTTTTACTGAGCTACTTGGAAAGCACACAGAGATAATATGTGTCTTATTCTGCCCATGTCTGTCCCCTGGCACAGCATTCAAGCTAAGCAACTATTAACAGAAAAAGAATAAAAAGAGTAACTAATATTCAGTCTCTCAATCTCTATGTGGATAGTGCTGAAGCTCTTCCACACAGCTTGGTTCTCTGGTTCTCTATTTTGTCTGCCTACTTTGGAATGATTTCAGTACTTTTTGTTCCTATGAGCTGGCTTCCACAATGGATATTCCTTTGGCAATACCAGTCTCTGACGTGTGGGGTGAAAGGTGATGCAATTTCAATGCCTCCGGGTGTTCCCTAGGTGCTGATAAAGTAATGTCATCTACATAAGCCAGCATTAAAATACTTCCTCCTCCACCTCCTAGGTGAGTTGATTTCATCACCAGTCACTCAGGAAAACCTCCAGTTCTAGGTTTCATGCCCTGCCTGGTACTGGGGCCAGTGCTGAGCTCAGCTGCTCACTGGTTCACTCTGAGACAGTAACATCTTTTTTAAAATTAATTTTCATTGGCGTATAGTTGTTCTACAATTTTGTGTTAGTTTCTACTATACAGCAAAGTGAATCAGCTTTATGCATATATATATCCCCTCTCTTTTGGATTTCCTTCCCATGTAGGTCACCACACAGCACTGATTAGAGTTCCCTGAGCTGTACAGTAGGTTGAAACAGCAACATTTTGATAGAAGATGTGATTGAGAAATATACTTTCAGAAATTCTATGATTTTATCAGTATGTGAAGAATCCAGAATGCAATAACAGCCTACACAAAGTTGAGCACTTAATCCCACACACTATGGTATGAGAATGAGTTATTACTATACTTAGCTTTGGGCCGTTTTATTATAAAGAGAGGTAGCTGACATGTATCAAATACTTCACTGTGATCAGCCCAACCATTATTTGCTACTAGTGAACCATATTAATTCATATTCCAAGATGAGTCATCTAAGCTCAGTATTTCCTGTCACTTGGGGTGGTTATATTTGCCCCCTCATCAGTTCTACAAATCTCATGGCTTATAATTAATCTTCTCAGACCCCATCTTTGTTGCCAGAAAATGTGGGCGTAGCATTTGCAAGTTTCAGCTAACATATCCAAATAGATGGTTACAGCATAGCATGAATAAAAATTGATGACTGGACTACATTTAGCAGAACTTTTTACAGGCTAGCAGAGAGGGGAAAAACCAGGTACTATGCAATGTTCAATTGTTGCTGGTTTTTCTACTCAAGGTTCTCTTGGGTAAATATAACATCTTGACTGCTGTCCTTCCCAAAGCCTTGAATTTTGAAAAGAATACAAAGTTGATTGTATTCTGCCCTCTTTTGTGCCAACTGACTCTGCAATGCTGAGAACAGAAATCTTTTCCTTTCTGACCTTAGCATCAATCAGTGGACATTGTCAAACTTGACATTTTATTGTCCCTTCCTTAGTGGCATGCTGTAAATAGAAACATTATTGTTATAAATTGTTCTTTGAAGTTTGACATTGTACAAATTGCACTGTGTACTCTATTTTATTAAATGGTGAAACTCAGCAGGCTTTCTATCAGGAGGCCAACCTGTGATACTCTGTTCTCCTAAGAAATGAGGGCTGTGTTGGCAGGCTAGGCAAAAGGTCTCAACGTAACCATTCTGTCAGCAAATAAATCATAAAATCCTTTCTTAGAATACATGTCAAAGCATTTATCCTGATCTTTAATACATGTTGTACCATAGAGAGGAATACACTATATCTCAGCATGGGTTGGTGCCTGCACACAGCAAAGAATCAACACAAATTGCAGTATCAAAAATCAGTGGTGGTGATGGTGGTAGTTTAGCCTGTAAGTCGCATCTGACTCTTGTGACCCCACAGACTGTAGCCCACCAGGCTCCTAAGTCCATGGGATTTTCCAGGCAAGAATACTGGAGTGGGTTGCTATTTCCTCTGCCACAGATTGAACCTGTGTCTCCTGCTTTGCAAGTGAATTCTTTACTTCTGAGCCAAGAGTACACACACACAAAAAGGCAACAGAATGGAAGTAAAGATGGAATCAGGTATTTTACTCGATTTAAAAGGATGTTTAAATAAATCACAAATATCTGAATATATGCCATATTTAAGGTACCAGGAAAGATGTATGGAATACAAAGAATGATAAGACTGTCTTCATAGAGCTTATGGTCTAGCTGGATAAGTACTGGGTAAACACATGAAACAGAAAAAAAGAAAGTACATAACAAATGACTGCTAATCACAATAGATGTTTAGGACAAGAGTTTGCAAACTATGGCTCCTTTATATAAATAATTCTTATAAATTATTTGTACCTGATTTTATTGGAACATAGCCATGCTCACTTTAAAAAATACTATCTAAAACTGCTTTTGTGCTACAATAGTATAATTGAGTAGTTGCAACAGAGGCCTTATGGCCCACCAAACCTACCACATTTACTGTCTTTACTGAACAAGTCTGTCAACCCCTATTCTTCTAGATTGCTTTGTGCTGGCCAGGTAAAGAAGGGTTCAAAGTATGGGTAGAAGCCATGAAGGAAGGAATGAGGGAGGAACACTCTGAGCTGAGGGAACCAAACAAACAAAAGCCCAGAGGTGGGCATCTGTGGGTTGAAGTAATAGAGAGACCCACCTGGTAGTAGGGTGGTTGTCTGAAGAAGTGGTGGCCATGTGGATATGGTGGTTTTGAGTTGCATATAAGAATAACAAGCAGCTAAATGCCAAGTGAAGAAATGAGGACTTTCTCTTCATAGTCAGTAGAAAGGAGCTTTATTATGATATAACGTTATTGTCATGTGTTTTGCTTTGTTTTAGCAGATAAGTAAATCAAATGAAAGATACAGTCAAGAATACATTACCATTTTTTTAAATCTCAGTAAAGCAGTAATTTTATTTCATATAACTAGGTAAGTTTACTGCGGAGTAAGGAAAACCATCAGCTTTTTACACCATTTCTATAAATCTATCCTTCCTTTTCAATTCATTTCAAAGAAAATTTAACATTGTTATTTATAGTTTCTTACCCAGAGCATACTTGTGTTCTTTATACCTGTGATCCATATTTTCTTCATGCTTATTACTTAAAGAATCAAAGCCCTGAGCAACAACAGAGATAAAGAATGGTCTTTGGCCCCATACACCTTTTACAGGGTGTATGGTGTTGTCATTTTGATTTGTCCAAAGGTTAAAGCTTAAAGACAGTACAGAAAGTGCAGTCCTCCAAAGAGGCAAATACACCAGGGCCAGCTCCCAGGGAAACGTTATTTGATACTTTTGCTCCTGGCCATCAGCCATTTGAATCTAGTGCCGGGGCTACAGGTCAGCCTAGGGAAAGTTTAACAAGTCTGTTGCATCCACTGATTCTTGAGTGGTGGCCAATTACTATTTAGGCCTATCAGGCCTCTCTGAAATGTACCTGTACATGTACATTCAGAGGTAAAAACTCATGATGGATGCAATCCCAGGATCCAAAGAAAGACCTCCAAATCTGTGGGTTCAGTTCAGTTCAGTTCAGTTCAGTTGCTCAGTCATGTCCAACTCTCCGCGACCCCATGAATCACAGCACGCCAGGCCTCCCTGTCCATCACCAACTCCCGGAGTTCACTCACACTCATGTCCACAGAGTCGGTGATGCCATCCAGCCATCTCATTCTCGGTCGTCCCCGTCTCCTTCTGCCCCCAATCCTTCCCAGCATCAGAGTCTTTTCCAGTGAGTCAACTCGTCGCATGAGGTGGCCAAAGTATTGCAGCTTCAGCTTTAGCATCAGTCCTTCCAATACCCATGAACAAAATCCATCTCTCAAGTGTCACCCAGCAATAGCTAAATCAGACATCACAGGATATCTCTAAAGTTACATGGAGAATTCAGGTCTGCTTCCAATCAAATGATGCTCTAGACAGTGTGCTGGAACCTGACTGAACTCAACTAACCTAATTTCATGGAGAATTTTCAGGTTACACAAGTATGAAAGGAAATATGTTATAATGAAAAACACACAGGCTCTGCAATTGGAAGAAGTGAATTTAATTTTACTTATTGAGCTCCCTTGAGCCAATCACTTAATTTTCCTGAATGTAATTTTTTTTTCCTACCCACACAATGACATCCCACAGTATTACTGGGTGGGGCGGGGGGGGCGGAAATCAAATGGAAAATATTTGTTGAACTGCATTGCAAACTTCATAATAATTTATGAAGTTTAATAATTTACAAATATTTATTACCACTTCACATTTTATACAAGCAGTTTCTAAAGTATTGTCCAGGGCGCCCCTTATCATTCTTTGTATTCCATATATCTTTTCTGATACTTTAAACATGGCATGCATTCATCCCACAGACAGCAACTACTGAATGTAATTTTCAGAAGTTCTGCTAATATTAGATGGTAACAGAGAAGCAAAAGTCTCAGAGAAGTTATCCCATATAACATTTCCTTTGTTGTTGTTGTTGAGTTTCTAAGTTCTGTCCGACTCTTTCCAACCCCATGGACTGCAGCATGCCAGGCTTCCCTATCCTTCACTATCTCCTGGAGTTTGCTCAAACTCATGTTCATTGAGTTGGTGATGCCATCCAACCATCTCATCCTCTGCTGCCCTCTTCTGCTTTTGCCTTCAATCCTTCTCAGCATCAGGGTCTTTTTCAATGAGCTGGTTCTTCACATCATGTGGCCAAAGTACTGGAGCTTCAGCTTCAGCATCAGTTCTTCCAGTGAATATTCAGGGTTGATTTCCTTTAGGATTGTCTGGTTTGATTTCTTTGCAGTCCAAGGGATTCTCAAGAGTCTTCTCCAGCGCCACAACTCAAAGGCACCAAATCTTTGGCGCTCAGCCTTCTTTATGGTCCAACTCTCACTTCTATACATGACTGCTGGAAAAACCATAGCTTTGACTATAAGGACTTTTGTCAGCAAAGTGACATCTCTGTTTCTTAATATGCTGTTTAAGTTTGTCATAGCTTTCCTTCCAAGGAGCATGCATCTTTCAATTCATGACTGCAGTAATAGTCTGCAATGATTTTGGAGTCCAAGAAAATAAAATCTGTCACTTCTTCCACTTTTTCCCCTCAATTTGCCATGAAGTGATGGTACCAGTTGCCATGATCTTAGATTTTTAAATGTTGAGTTTTAAGCCAGCTTTTTCACTTTCTTCTTTCACTCTCATCAAGACGCTCTTGAATTCCTCTTCACTTTCTACCATTAGAGTGACATCATCTGCATATCTGAGGTTGTTGCTATTTCTCCTGGCAATCTTGATTCCAGCTTATCCTTGCTTCTCAGAAACTGGATTTAAGATGACCTCTCATCCCACCTGGGGACACTGGTTTAAATGTCTGATGGTACCAGCAAAGCAGAGTTCTCTTTTATATAGAAAGCAACAGCATGGAGAATATGTTTAGCTTGTGCTTCAACACAGTCATTGTTATGCCATGTGCAAAACCAATGAGTAAATTAGATTCAGCATGTGGGCCTGAGGTAGAGGGAGGAGCTCCGAAAAGAAAAGGCATTTGGGAATTCAAGGCATCACATTAGGTAGGAAAGATGACGTGAGTAAGTATCTCCAGATAGTGACCTTTTCTAATAAGGACGAAGAAAAGAATGAAAAATCCCTATCAGGGAAAGCTCATACTTCAAGGGATAGATTCTCCTCTTACATTTGAAATATCACTTTAAAGCACAGTTTGGCTTTAAAGTTGCATTTTAAATAGATACAATAATTAACACAATGATGTTTAAGTAGCTTTTATATGATACAATGTTATCACTGACAATGGCATACTACTAGGAAGGGCTTTAAAAATAAAAATGACCTATAGATATGATAGCAATGACCTAAATAATTATCATGATGAACTTTTTAATTCAATGAATATTGGAAGACTTTTCAAAGTACCAAGTATAATATAAATGATAATTAATTAGCAAAAAATAAAAGTGTCAAGCCAAGTTTAGTACTCAACTTGTCCCAATAATAGACATATTAGAATTAAAAGGATTTAGGATGAAAGATCACTCTTAGCTCTGGGTTTAAAAAACAAACATATTTCCAGCTAATATATATATGTGTGTGTATATATATATATATATAGGTTGCTGCTACTGCTGCTGCCAAGTCACTTCAGTCGTGTCTGACTCTGTGTGACCCCATAGATGGAAGCCCACCAGGCTCCCCTGTCCCTGGGATTCTCCAGGCAAGAACACTGGAGTGGGTTGCCATTTCCTTCTCCAATGTGTGAAAGTGAAAGTGAAGTCGCTCAGTCTGTCCGACCCTTAGCGACCCCACGGACTGCAGCCTACCAGGCTGCTCCATCCATGGGATTTTCTAGGCAAGAGTACTGGAGTGGCTTGCCATTGCCTTCTCTGATATATAGGTTACTATATATATAATATAATATATATATGGTTTAGTCTGGTATCTACCTTTCAACAGAATATTTAATCAGAAATGAGCATTCTTTTGGTGGAGATCATAATTTCCAATTGGATTTTAATAAAAATCAATAAGAAAAAGACAAATAACCCAACAGAGAGGGGGAAAATGGACAAAAGACATGACAAGACACAAGCTATTTCACAAAAGAAGAAATATGTAAAAGTAATAAAAATATAAAGATATTCATTTTTATTAGTAATCAGGGAAATGAAAATCAAGACTATAATGATATCATTTCACACACAATAGACTGGCACAAATTAAGAATTCTGACAATATCAAGTGGCAGGGAGGATGTAGATTAAATCAAATGTTGCTGGTAATACATTTGCGTATGCATTTTTAAAACAACGTGCCATAAGGTAAAAACAATTTGGCACTATACAGTAAAGTCATTATTTGGATAAACTATGATCTTCCATGCTTAAACTACTCTTCATTATATGCCACAAAGAAATTTTGCAAATGTCAGAAAACACTTACACTAATATTAATAGCAGCACAGTGAAAAATAAGGCAAAAAACAAACTTGCCCAAATGTCCAAAGATAGGATAATGAATAAATAGCTTGTGGTATATTCACACAGTGAAATATTTTACTGCAGAGAAAATGAATGAAAGAGTGCCAGATACAGTATCAGGGATAGAAAAAATAAATTATAAAAAAAGTTCCAAGATAAACAACATTGACAACAGTTGGTGGGGGGTGGGGGCGGTTATGATACATGAAACTGGTTTTTTTGTTGGTTGAGTCGTGGCTTGTGGGATCTTAGATCCGCAGCCAGAGATAGAACCCAAGCCCTCAGAAGTAAAAGTGCTGAGTCCTAACCACTGTATCGCCAGGGAATTCTCCATAAAACCATTTTAAAATAAAAGCATGGGATAACAAACACAAAATTGAAAATAATGTCTAAAGGGATCCAGGATACTAGTGTTCTGATTCTTGATGTGGGCAGTGGTGTTCATTATATCATTGTGCCATATAACATACCTGCATGCTACATGCATTATTTTGTATTTGTAAATTGGTATATTTAAAACTCTTTAAAGATTTACATGTAACACCATATTACATAATTATCATTTCATTGCTGTTTAGTCACTCAGTATTGTCCAACTCTTTGTGACCCCATGTACTGCATGCCAGGAAGGATGAGTAACTCAACGGACATGAGTTTGAGCAAAGTCCGGGAGATGGTGAAGGACAGGGAAGCCTGGCATGCTTATAGAACCCATAGAAAATATTTCCTTCATACACACTTAGAGATCATGTAAAGTGATCAGAAGTATCAATTATATTTCAAATTTTCCTAGTGAAAAAACTGAATTTAGACTGAGACTCTTAAAAATGTTAACTGCTGAGTTTTTTTCTCTTACTCAAATTTTCTGCACTATCAGAGACACAATAAATAGCATGAATACAGCTTTTATTTTGTATCAGTGGAAATAAAGATTAATATGGTTGAATGTCATTCTAAGAGAATTGTTCTACTTATTTTACATATAAGCAAATAGTCATTTTTTGTCCAATCTTATATTTCAAATATATAGCTTAATATTTCATAAAGAGAAGTTAGTCTTTACCTAGGAAACTTTTTTTCATATCCCTGTTTGTTCTAAAAGGTTTTAATAGTTTCTTAGATTAAGATTTATACAACTCACTCCCTCTCATGGTAATGTTGGCTCTGGTTCCAAAACCTCACTGTTGTACATGTGACTTATTATGTTATGCTGATGTGATTTTATTAATGGAATTGTGAGACACTGTTTCTAATAAGCACAACTTCCAGTAAAGCACCTGCTTGATAGGATTAGAGATTTATTTGTTTACTAACTCCGTCAGAGTTTTGCATTTTGGACTTACTCCAGCCTTGAAAGAAGTCACAAGAGAGTCATTAACTTTAAAAATAATTATAATCAATAATCGTGGAAGCCTCAGACTCAGAACCTAGAGAAGTGTCAACCAGAAGAAAGCTAAGATTTATATTCCAAGGCCATCTAATTATTGATCCTTTACAAATCAATTTCTTTATGTATAAATAGATGATTACAGATCACAGAAAATTCTCTCTCAGTGAGAATAGTCACAGAGATTTGCATATATTTTTAATACTGCATAGCACACAGGAACCATAAAAAATGAACTGGAAACAAGAAATGCTAGAACACCATGCATCTAATTAGGATTACATTTAGCTGAGTTAAATCAGACACAAATATGGTTTGTGATTTCACAAATGTATTGTTTTCAAATTTATGGCAATTAATTGCTTCAGGGAGATGACAAATATGACTAAATTAAACATGTCTTCAAACTATGTATTTACTGGGAACCTACTACATGTCATGCAAATGCTAGTGCAATCAAACATGCTATGATTATCCATTCACAATGTTAGCCCATAAATAATTATGACAAAATAATTATGCCATAAAGTCAAATTTATTAACAACTATGTACTTTTTCAGTATACCACTGTAGATCAAAATCAGAAACTTAATTTAGAACAGGAGTTGGCAAATTTTTCTGTAAAGAGCCAAATAGTAAATATTTTAGGCTTTGCACAGATTGTCCCTATGGCAACAACTGTGCATGAGTGGGTGCTAAGTCATTTTACTCATGTCTGACTCTTTGCAAACCTATGGACTGTAGTCCACCAGGCTCCTCTGTCTACGGAATTCTCCAGGCAAGAACACTGGAGTGGGTTGCCATGCCTCCTCCAGAGGATCTTCCCAACCCAGGGATCGAACTCACATCTCTTCCAACTCCTTTCTCCATTGTCAAGTGGGTTCTTTACCACTAGGCCACCTGGGAAGCCCTACTCCACTATTTCAGCATAAAAGCAACCATACACAACAAAAAATATATAATGGACAATACACAAATGAATGAGCATAGCTACATTGCAGTAACACTGTTTATGGGCACTGAAATTGCACTCATAATCTCTACATGTCATGGAATATTATTTTTCTCTTTTTTCAGCCATTTAAATGTGAATACCATTCAAATTATTCAAATTTTCTCCTATAATTCTGTAAATATCTCCTCTGTTTAGTTGGTTGCTAAAAGTTTTGGGGTTAATAAAAAGAGCATCCTCCAGTTGCTTATTACTAGTGACAGTCTTTAAAGGGCAGGCAGGACTTGGAAAGACAGAGATGGGTTAAGAGTATTTCAGTGAAGAAGGCAAATTTCAGTGACAATTAACTGCCTGCATGGATTAGAAGACACACTAGGAACGGAAAAGAGTTTGTCTAGAGCCAAAGATGCCTAGAGCGAACCACAGAAGAATAAGGACAAAGCAAGTGGTGAAAGGGCACAGAGAGCAGATCAGGGAGTCTGGGTTTCAGAGGTGCTGTGGTATGAAGGTGGAAAGCACAGATTCTGGAGTCAAACTGCCGTCTCCTGGCTCTGACCTTTATTAGCTGGGTGACTCTGGCTCCCTCTGTTTCAGTCTCCGCATTGCCAAGTGTGGACTATGATAATGCTAAACTCATTAAAGGACAGGGCAGATTAAAAGGGTTAAGACATGCAGCAGCAGGTATGGAAGACCTAGTCAATAAATGTTAACTTTAAAATAAATGTAAAAACCATTCTTAGCTCATGGGTCATACCAAACTAGGAGGGATTTGATCCATGAGCTGTAGTTTACCGAACCTGGCTTAGATAATAGTTATTCTTTTAGAAAAGTCTCTTTCCAAAAGTTACCAGCTTTTTGCACGACACTGAAAAAAATTTGTCCTTCTCATATGGCTTTAAAAGTTTTAAAATGGTACTTTGGATAGAATTACCAAACCTCAATATTCTTCCAGGAAAAAACCCTTTATTGCATTTAATTTGGATTCATTTTTAAAAGTACCTCTCTGAGGATAATGAATATTGTAATATCTCCCTTTGGTCTTATAAAATCTGATGTTGAGTTCATCAAATTTGCCTTATCCAAAATATCCTGATATATCTTTAAACACTAGAAATGAAATACGTAGAAGCAAATATATCGTAAGTTGAGTCAAAGTGCCTTCCCTGTGGTTCATCCAATCATGCATACATTCTTGAGTTGCCCACTGAGTACATCCTCTGCCACAAATGACCCACCATGGATGAACCAGCTGTGTGTGATAAACAGTGTCAAAATGGAATATCCAGCTGAGGAGAGTCCCTTTCCTCGAATGTTAAACAGTTCTTTCATATGTGCTGCATGGCATCTATTCTCAGCCAGCTCATCTACTTTAAATTATTTGATACAGTTTTATTAACTGCTACAAGAAATCAAATAATTCTGTGGGATCTTAAATATTTATGGATAGTTGGCACATCTCTCTGCTCCAAAGGAACGCTCCAGCAAAACATTCCTTGAAGGAAAAAAAGGGGGCTAATAGTATGAAAATGTCTTTTAAACAAATGGTGTTCCATTTATTAAAATTAAACATTTCAAGTAATTACAACATTTCTTTTTTCTGAGTTTTTATCAACACAGAAGTTATGGTGATTTAATTCCTATACTTTTCCTTTCTGAATTTTGTCTCTTGATTTTACATTTCTTTTGAATTACTAGCTTTATCCCTCATATTTCTTTTGAGTTTGTGTATTATAACAATATATTTCAGTATCAGAAAATTTCTAAAGCTACGTCTATGAGAAGAAAATACTTTCTATGGATAAAAAATTTTAAGATACGTAGCAGGAACCTGGAATTGTTAACAAACTGAATAATAAAATAGTGCTGTTGGAATCATTAGTTTGGTTTGAAGTACTCTGCCAAAATCATGAAGCAGTGACATTTTGCAACTTTTTCAAGGTCACAACTACAAGTGAAATTATCTTAATGTTTCTAAATTGTTCTTAGAAGGTAATCTTCATTTAAAAAAATGTTGATAGCATAGTTTGGCAGTTTAGCAGATGATATTTCAAAATGAGAACAAAATCTTCCAGAAATCATGCTCTTCAAATCAACATAAAGATGCAGTGAATTAACAAAGCTCAGGCCTAATGCGTGACACTGTATCTGGTCACTTTGAGGGCTAGAAAGTGTATAGTTCAAGCTATTGTTTAATGTTTCTAAGTGATAAATTTAGCTCAGACCATCCCAAAGTAAGCCCCCCAAAAAGTCTTCAGGCAAATATTTTCATATAGGCTATCAACCAAAATGGTTCAAACATTAAATAAAAACAAAACTCTCCAAATTTGGCAAAAATTCAGAGCAGAGTTCTTGACCTGTTTGCAGCAAGTTGTTATACCTGTGGAAATGCCAGCTTCAGAGTAGTTCAGTAAAGAAATAGGTTGGAGGGCGATATAAATGTGACTTATTTAAGCAACTGTTCTAATGAACACTTTCCACTGCCTTCAGCAGGTTAAGAATATTAAAGCTTCATTCCTGCTGAGCATGCCTGGATGTTTTCTATTTGTTAACTCCCCAGGAACTTGTTGTAATGTCTCCTGGTGAGTATAAGATGGTGTTATATTCTGTAGTTGCCAGCTGGTAGGAGCAAAAACACCTGGGCAAGGTACTTGCTAAATGGCATATTTCTTCTCCATGGCAGACACTGCAGGCTGAGAAATCTGCTTCTCAGTGTTACATTTTTTTAAATACACTGTACCAAGTGTCAAACCAATAGTTTAAGTCCTGTCTTTCCTTCCTAGAAATGGGTGGTGGCTTTTGTTTCTGTTGTTTTTGTCTCTTCCGTTGGGCTAGTGAATCCATGGTCAGCTCTTTCCTTGTAATTATTAAATAATTTTTGTTAGTTTGATTAATATGTGTCTTGGTATATTTATTCCTCCTTGGGTATATCCTGTATGTGACTCTCGGCACTTTCTGAGTATTTTCTTTCCCAAGTTGGGGAACCTTTCGACTATGATCTCTTCAAATATTTTCTCGGGTCCTTTCCCTCTTTCTTCTTCTTCTGGGACCCCTATTATTTGAATGTTGTCATGTTAATGAACTACAGAAATAATCTCTGAAAGTACTTTCTTCCATGATCAGCCTTTATCCTCACTGCTCTCAACTACAAAGTTCATCTACTAAGAAGACAACTATTTTAATCTATGCATGACCAGAAATTAAGATATTTTTGTGGACACTGATTACTCAACTATATAGCATTATTGGCTAACTGGGAATATGTGCCAATTTGTTATCCATATTTAATTCCACAGTATAAATGTAGGATCATGAACAGAATCCTTCACTTGCATACTGTATATTAGTCACCCAGTCATGTCTGACTGCGATTCTATGGACTGAAGCCCACCAGGCTCCTCTGTCTATAAAATTCTCCACGCAAGAATACTAGGGTGGGTTGCCATTCCCTTCTCCAGGGGTCTCCTGCATTGCAGGCAGATTCTTTACCATCTGAGCCACCACTTGCATACTAAATGGCCTTCAACTTCATGAGCTGGGAGGTGTTAGCAAGAAATAAAAACCTTCCTAAACACCACAATAACAATCCATTATCATTTTTTATAAAGAAGGGATGCATTAGTAACATTTCTACTGAGGTTTATTTTCCTTTGCTTTTGGTGTCCAGATTATTATTTGCTAGAATGTTACATGGCTTTATGGGACTTCCCTAGTGGCTCAGACAGTAAAGTATCTGTCTGCAATGCAGGTGACCTGGGTTTGACCCCTGTGTTGGAAAGATTCCCTGGAGAAGAGAATGGCTACCCACTCCAGGATTCTCGCCTGGAGAATTCCATAGACAGAGGAACCCGGAGGGCTACAGTCCATGGAGTTGCAAAGAGTCAGACATAACTGAATGAGTAACACTTTCATTTACATTGCCTTAAATATATAATTGAAATACAATTATTCCCCACATTAATTAACAAAATAAAGGAGGCTCATTTGTCAAAGTAACCTATATGTCATAGACCACAATAACTCAGAATAGGGTCTTAATTTTCTCAACAACCCACCTTTCTCAGATGCCATTTGCTCATTAGCTTTTAAAGTACCTCTACCCCCTTACAAAATCCATTCCAATTATTTCTTAGAGTGTGCAGAATATTCTCACCTGTATTTTTCACAGGTGCCTAAAGAAGCACCTGACATCTGCCATTCTCCTCCACTTCCTCCCAGGACAACGTCAGTCCATTTTCAAAGTGGTAGTGGCTGTGAGCGTATCTGCTGCTTGCTCTTTGAGCCCCTTTAAAACCTCCAAGGGAACTTTATCACCACTGTCAGCACTGCCCTGGCACTTGGCCAATGCCAGTCCCCGAAGCTATGACCCTGAGGCCATGATGCCAGCACCAACATGGTGGGACCACAGCTCAATTCTGCTGACATAATGAGAAACACTCTCCCTAATTATCATTCCATGCTACCTGACCATGGTTCCACGCATCTTTGCCTTATGCTTCTAATATCTCCTAGACACTCTCATTTAGAAGAGCACTTTTATTTGCCCCCACGCATGGCACAGGCCCACAGCCGGCTAAACCAAAAGACACTAAGAGGAGTGAACATCATGTGATGGCCAAGTTCAACTTTCCTCCTTAATAAATTAAACAGTGTGGATTAAGCTCACTGCCTGACTCTACCTTCCCACTGGCATGCCCTTTTCTAGGAGGAGCCCATGCACCCTAAGATGAAGGAAACTATCCCAGTTTTATATATTATTAAAATTTTTTATAAATTTACAAAATAATAAAATAAGGATTAGAAAAAAGATCTGCTACATAATTTGTGAGACCTGGTGCCAAAAGAAAATGCAAAAGCTCTGTGTTTGAAAAATACTACCAATTTCAAGATAGAGACAGGAGAGAATTAAACCAAGGGCAGAGTCCTCTTTAAAGAAGTTTGAGCTCCAAAGAATTGAGGCTTTTAAATTGTGGTACTGGAGAAGACTCTTGAGAGTCCCTTGGACTGCAAGGAAATCAAACCAGTCAATTCTAAAGGAAGTCAACCCTGAATATTCATTAGAAGAACTGATGCTGAAGCTGAAACTCCAATACTTTGGCCATTTGATGAGAAGAGCAGATTCATTGTAAACAAACAAACAAGCAAACAAACAAAAAACCCTGATGCTGGGAAAGACTGAAGGTAAAAGGAGAAGGGGATGGCAGAGAATGGGATGGTTAGATAGCATCACCAACTCAATGGACATGAATTTGAGCAACCAGGAGATAGTGGAGGACAGAGGAGCTTGGCGTGCTGCAGTCCATGGAGTCACAAAGAGTCGGACATGATGTAGCAACTGAACAAGAACAAAGGAGTCCTCCTGAGTACCAGACCCTGGGTAACTGCAGACTACACATCCTTGAAGCCAGCCCTGCACGGAGAAGTGAAGTAACTTACACAAACCCACACAGCTACTGCATGCCTGAACACAGAGATTTGAAACCAGAGGTCTGACTATAGCCAGCATTATGTGCTCAGATTCAAGTCACCAGGATCTCTATTCCTTTTGCAATATTACCAATATCCTTCAGATGTGAGAGCACAACTCAGGTTCAAGATGGGAATCACAAAGTAACCTTGGTCCAGATTCTTACATAGAGACAAGTTTACCAGTGAGCCAGTATAAGAAATCAACACTTACCACCAAGGAAAAAGCACAAGGCAAGGGTAAGTTAAAAATACTCAGTTTCTGGGAAAATTGCATGGACATTTGGAATATAGAAGAAATGGACTAGGAAAAAATAATGCATTAGTGTACATGGAAAATAGCTTGCATCCCTTTCTATTTTTTGTTTTAAATCACCTCAAAGTTAGGGATGCTCCCATGTTCTGAAAGATTCCAAGAAGAGACACTAACCTTCATAGAATGATTCAATTTACCTCTTCCTCTCAAATTATATTGCTGTTTCTGAGACACTGTGAGTTATTTTAAGAATCACAATTTTTACTTAAATGCAGCTATTAAACATCTTTCTGCTTTAAGACAAAAACTGTTGATGTAGTTTTTATAAAATCCCAAGTCAGACAGATCTGAAATTAAAGCTTCATTTATATCTATTGCTGCTGCTGCCAAGTCGCTTCAGTGGTGTCCAACTCTGCGACCCCATAGACGGCAGCCCACCAGTCTCGGCCATTCCTGGGATTCTCGAGGCAAGAACACTGGAGTGGGTTGCCATTTCCTCCTCCAATGCACGAAAGTGAAAAGTGAAAGTGAAGTCGCTCAGTCGTGTCCGACTCTTAGCGACCCCATGGACTGCAGCCTACCAGGCTCCTCCGTCCATAGGATTTTCCAGGCAAGAGTACTGGAGTGGGGTGCCATTGCCTTCTCCTATTATTTATTAGCAATGAAACCTTGAGGAATTTACGTATCTCTCTGGGTGTTATATCCATGTTGAGTGAGATGATGCCTAATAAATAATCATTCAATAACTATTCATCTTCATTTGTTTCCTTTATGTTAAACATTTTATTTTTCTCATAGCATTTGCATGACTGAGTTTTTGTAAGCTTAGTTTTATAGGATCTACGAATTTATTTCTGATATTAATTAGGAAACAACTAATGATGGATATTTAATAAATAAAAACTATCATTATGCTGCCTACATATTCGATTTACCCAGGACAAGCCCAGTTGACACGTATCTCATCTTAGTTATTAATAAAGAATCCGTTTTTATTCTCAAAAGTATCCCCTTCTGAATGACAGATGTTTTGATCACCCTGGCTATAATGCAACTGGTATAACTTCAAAAGTTACTAGTCCTCTCATTCCAGATAAGCTGTTTTTAACAAAAATTGTTCTTGTTTAATGGCTTTGGATTGGAAGGACTGATGCTAAAGCTGAAACTCCAATACTTTGTCCACCTCATGCGACGAGTTGACTCACTGGAAAAGAGTCTGATGCTGGGAGGGATTGGGGGTGGGAGGAGAAGGGGACGACAGAGAATGAGATGGCTGGATGGCATCACCGACTCGATGGACATGAGTTTGGGTGAACTCCGGGATTTGGTGATGGACAGGGAGGCCTGGCGTGCTGTGATTCATGGGGTCGCAGAGAGTCGGACACGACTGAGTGACTGAACTGAACTGAACTGAATGGCTTTGGATGCAAAAATCAGTCAGAAAAGAAGGAAATAACATTCATTCATCAACACATGCTTAATTGCCACCTGCTTCCTGTAATCTCTTTGTGAGGCATGAGAAGGCAATAAAAATGAAAAACAAAAGATTTATCATTAGATTTCTTTTTGTCTTGTATTTTTTCTTGCCTTTCCAAAATAGTTCATGTACCAGAAACTTGATTAAGAACCATGTTTCTAGATTAAAATAATCACACATCCTTTAAGTTTCCCTTACAAAAATAATTATTCTTTTTCTTCTATTACTTACTTTTTTAATATTTCTTTATTTGTGTAGCTCAAAATAAAGAACTGCACACTAAAGATCGATGTGAATCTAGAGTCAGAGGGTGGCATCATGCTGTGTCTATACCACATGGTGGAGACTGGCTCTAGGAGGCTGCTTCCAACACCTCTCCTTGCTACCATCTCCACAGCACATGGTGCTGCCCTGACCCACCTGGTGCTCATTGCAGTGCCTTGCTTTTCACCTTTAAAGACATATCTGTGTCCCTGTCTATACTGTAGGCTCCTCGTGGGTTTTAGGAAAATCTCAGTAATAATAGTGTTAGTGTTAGTACCTCAGTTGTGTCTGACTCTTTGCAACCCCATGGACTGTAGCCCACCAGGCTCCTCTGTCCATGGGATTCTCCAGGCAAGAATACTGGAATGGGTTGCCACTCCCTTCTCCAAGGGATCTTCTTAACCCATGGATAGAACCCCAGTCTCTGGCATTGTAGGCAGATGCTTTACCATCTGAACCACAAGGGAAGCCACAATCATAATAGTAACTGAAATTTATTAACTACTAAATATGTGCCAAATTCTTTATATTCTTTATTTGCTTTCTGGAAAGTCTCTAAAGTTTTACAGATTGTTTTTCAAAAACGAGGCTCAGAGGAAAGAAATAACTCAGCTGGGTTCACCCTGCTAACAGGAATCAAAAGCAAGATATGACCCAGAGTTGGTTTGACTCTTTAAGTCTATGGTCTTAGTACTGTTCTTCTTTACATGACCCCAAAATACAGAGTTCTCCAGGCACAGAAAATAGAATTCTTCAGATAACAGGCATCATAAATGCTCAAAAGTAATTTATTTAATCACATGTTTAAATAAGCTTATAATACAGAACAGATAAACAAATTTTAAAGGTTTTCAACAGGAAACTAAAGATAATGAGGTTTTCTAAATCAATTCTTTTAACTGTAAATTATTTCTCAGCTAAATACCCAGCACATATCCAACAAACAATAATCATTTGTTGAGTGATGGAACAAACTTATGTTCAAGACTACAGCCATGGGACTTTCGTTCTGCTTTATTCTTTGTGTTGCCCTGTTGAGCTCCCTATTTAAAACAAAGCCCGTGCTCAACCTGAGCCCAATGTCAGGCCTGAGTGATATCCTGGGGACCTGAACTATTGGCCTCAATGCAAATCTAGCGAATTTAGCCAGAGAGACAAGAATCTATCACAAAAGTAACTCAGAGCTCAGGAACCTAATTTTCGTCAGAAAAAGGCAAGAGACAAAAGATACCCTTTTCTACTAAGGATTCAGAAAAAAAAGAAGCAATGGGGATGTGAAGTCTGTTAGTGACAAGAGCAGTATTTTTAGCTTCCTTTGAGAATCTCTTCTAGTGTGTCTTGCTGTGTGAGTGAAATAAAAAAGTACAGAATGAAAATAAGGGGGGAAATAATAAATACGTTGTACATTTTCCTCTTCTGCATTTGTTTTAAATTTCTGTAATCTTACCTAAAAAGGGAGTTACTTTACTTCTTCTATACCTTCTCTTATTCTCAAAGTCAGATTGGAATAAATGGGAGAAGTCTCTATTGAAGAAAACCTGTTGATCTTCATCTGTGAGCAGTGCATCGGTCTGTTTTCTCTCAATTCCTGGATGTGAAAATGGAAGCCTCCTGATTTCTTGGTACTGTTGTGACTAGTGAATTTCCATTTTGAGCAATATTTCTCAGAATGTTTTTGCAGAGAATCTGCATCAACATTATCTGGATACTTACCAAGTGGGGATTTCCAGACTCTGCCTCACCCCCACTTAACCAGAGCCTCTGGGTTAGAGTCCAGAAATCTGCGTTTTAAAAGAAACTCCCTAAATGATTTTTAAGCACATAGATATTTGAGACCCAACCACACTGACCTTAAACCAGGCCATGACAAATCTCATTTATAGGATAATTATAAGATTACCTATTTCTGAATTTTGTCCCTGAGACTTCCTTGAATTTTACCACCTTTACTAATTTTTCCCTAGAGTCATTTTGTTTATTTGTTTTTGCCAGAGTGTTTATGACACAGAAAATTGTTAGTATTTAAATGAGTAAAATATGCTTGCATCCAAAACTCAGTTTTTGGTTGCTTACTGGTTGTAACTTTAAGCAATTTAATCATCTGTATGGTTTAGTTTCTTTACCTGTAAAGCACAAATAGAGTAGTAAAACAAAGGAACATCTCACACATTGTTGAAAGGACTAAGTGCAGTTTGCGTTCTCAATATGATAAATAAGTTAAAATTTCCATTCCTTATAGTGTTTTACATTTTTATTCCTTATATCTAATATGAGGGCCTTGCTGTTCTTTCTTAGCCAAGTTGGAGCCTTGGGTCATTAATTATTTCAATCCCAAGGTCTCTCAGATAAAGCATCAGTCTTGTGAAAGGGAAGGGTGAATGCACATCTGGACAGAAGATGGATCTAAGGCTGAAGAGCTACATGAGCCCCTGCCAACTGCGTCCACTCTGAGACAGGAGGAAAAATGTTTTTCTGACACAGAGAGCAGCTGCTCTGCTTCTCAGAGCCACTCAGAAACCCAGCACATCTTATAGCAATAGAAAACCACAGATTTAGTCAAAAGGCAAAGGGCAATTGTTATCTTTATGAAATAATCATGTAATTCACAAAATTAATAAAAAGATACTGCCTTTACAAAAAGTTCTTCTGGTGCATGTTAAACGTTTCTTCCAAAAAAACATTCTATCCATGAATTTTCAGCAGCTCTTCCACTGTGTCACAGACCAGGAGACTGACTCTGCCTCTTCGCTCTACAGAATGATGTTCTTCCATACTCCTTAACTTTCTGCATTGCCCCAAGGAGCTCAGATCTTGTGTAACCAAGGGGAAAAAAGCTACAGAGTGATTACAGTCCACAACCATTCAGAGAGAGCAGGTGCCCTTCAGCAGTCTCTCACTGGAAGAGGCTGGATGCATATACTAATGCATCAGCCAGGGAAGAGAAGCCAGGTTTCTCATAACAGTTCTAAAGTCAGGTGCCAGAAATAATGAATAAGAGTCAGTGACATCTTTTGTTGTCCATGTGTGTGTGCTCAATCGCTCAGTCATGTCTGACTCTTTGGACCCCATGGACTGTAGCCTGCCAGGCTCCTCTATCCATGGAATTTTCTAGACAAGAATACTGGAATGGGTTACCATCTCCTACTCGATTCTTGTCCATAGTGAAAATGAAAGTTGCTCAGTTATGTGAGACCCTTTGTGATCCCCATGGACTATACCATCCATGGAATTCTCCAGGCCAGAATACTGGAGTGGGTAGCCTTTGCCTTCCCCAAGGGATCTTCCTAACTCAGGGATCGAACTCAGGTCTCCTGCTTTGCAGGTGGATTCTTTACCAGCTGAGCCATGAGGGAAGCCCAGGAATACTGGAGTGGGTAACCTATCCCTTCTCCAGTGGATCTTCCCAATCCAGGAGTTGAATCCGGTTCTCCTGCATTGCAGGTGGATTCTTTACCAAGTGAGCTAACAGGGAAGCCATAATTTGTCACCAAAGACCCAAAGGGATGTCACCCAAGGCCCCAAAAAGCCCTACACACCTGCCCTTTGAACTCATGGACCTCATTGCTGGCTATCTTCCCCTGAGTTGTTCTACTCCATGGTATTGATTCAACACAGCAGGTACATTTTTATTACCTCAAGACTTTTTTATTTTATTTTTTTACTATTTTCTCAGCCTGAACGTTCCTCCCATCGATATCTGCCAGGCTCATTCCCTTTCTTCTGCCAGGTCTCTGTTGAAATGTTATTACCTTTCAGTGAGGCCTTTCTGCTACCCAAATTGCAAAAAATTCCACTGCCTAGCCCACTCAGTACTCTTGCCTGGAAAATCCCATGGATGGAGGAACCTGGTAGGCTGCAGTCCATGGGGTCGCTAAGAGTCGGACATGACTGAGTGACTTCACTTTCACTTTTCACTTTCATGCATTGGAGGAGGAAATGGCAACCCACTCCAGTGTTCTTGCCTGGAGAATCCCAGGGACAGGGGAGCCTGGTGGGCTGCCGTCTATGGGGTCGCACAGAGTCGGACATGACTGAAGCGACACAGCAGCAGCAGCAGCAGCCGCCTTGTTTTACTTAACCATGTTAATGTTTAAAATTAATACAAATTCATATATTTCCCAAAAACTATAGGTTTCACTCAAAAAGTTGATTTAATACTTGAGGGTTTATTCTTTTCTGAACTGTAAAAAGATTAACAACATTTTAAAAATTATTATTTATGCCACAACATCATCCAAAAAAAACTGAGGTACTTTAGAAAACAAGCCACATACATAGTAAACCATTACATAAATAAGCATTATTAAAAGTCATAAGGAGTAGAGATTTAAATGGTGATTCCCCATTTTACTTATTTTAAATCCTTTGGGTGGGCTCAAACTCCTTGGTAAGACTCAAGAGAAACAACTGTGTCAACTGGCTGTCATGCCAATTTACATGTTAGATACTCATGTCAAGTTACAAAACTGTTTGCACTAAATGTTTACAGTCCATATTCTTCAAGGCCTGGGGTTGCCTTCAATTAAGCAATGGCTTCAAATCAAAATGGGTGACACAAAAATTAGCTTGTTTATGCTGATTCACCTGAGTAGGAAGATCAACAGTTCCAGAGAATGCTTAAAACACCATCTTTTGCTTCTAAAGTTAAAGCCCATTCCCATAATCTCATTTACTTATCCCCCAAACCCTTGCCAGACTCTGACCCCATCAATCTCAAAGATACTAATTGGATCTCAAAACTTATTTATTGTTTACCTCATTTGCATGTGATGTTTTCTTTATAGCCTCATTAACATGGAGAGAGGGCCCATATAACAAGGGTAACAATGTAAATTGCTGCCCCACCTTGTAATAGGGATGAATATATCTGACTCTGTATTGGGTCCATTTCTTTGATTTTAATCTTTGTATACTATTGCTACAAGTTAAGAATATTGCTTATAGTTTGAAAGTATAAAGGATAGTCCATTCTCAAGGCTCTGACCTTTAAAGGAATAACACTTTTCCATTTATATAAAAAGTTGCCGTAGTCATGTATGGATGTGAGACATGGATCATAAAGAAGGCTGAACGCCCAAGAACTGATGCTTTTCAACTGAGGTGTTGGAGAAGACTCTTGAGAGTCTCTTGAACTGTAAGGAAATCAAACCAGTCAATCCTAAAGGAAATCAATCCTGAATATTCATTGGAAGGCTGATGCTGAAGCTGAAGCTTCAATACTTTGGCCACCTGATGCAAAGAGCTGACTCATTAGAAAAGACCCTGATGCTGGGAAAGATTGAAGGCAGGAGGAGAAGGGGACAACAGGCCACGATGGTTGGCTGGCATCACCGATTCAATGGACATGAGTTTGAGCAAGCTCAGGGAATGGTGAAGCACAGGGAAGCCTGGTGTGCTGCAGTCCATGGGGTTGCAAAGAGCCAGACAAGACTGAGCAACCAAACAACAGAGAGTTGCAGAATAGAGAATAGTATTTGTCAACTCAGAGGTTTACAAGAACATCATGATCTTATGAGCCTGGACAGATTCAAGAACAAAGGATTCTGACACCAAGAAGTTTGCAACAACCAACTACCTGCCTCCCCGTTTAGTATAAAAGAAGCCTGAATTCTAACTAGGTAAGATGGTTCTTTGGGACATTAGTCTGCCATCTTTCCAGTGTGCTGACTTTCCGCATAAAGTCACTATTTTGGCCCTAACAACTTATTTCTCACTTTACTGGCCTATCAGAAGGTGAGCACTATGAACATGGACTCAGTAACAACTTTACTGAATTTCAGCTATAATTGTTTATCTATGTAAGAGTGGGATTTCTTCTTTATCTCATTTCTGCTGCTTACCACATAAACTCTTACTTGGTTTTAAGGAAAATTTCAGTTCAAAAGTTTTTATGAAGTCCCCTACCCTGAATGGTTTACATAGATTTTTACAAAATAAGATTTGTAATTTTTTGGAGTTTTATCTTTAATCTAAATAAAAATATAATCTTATATATATATTTCTCTATGAACTATCTATCCATTTTTTTTGAGAAATAATTACTGGATGGCCACGACACTATAGTAATAAGACCCTCAGTTAACCTCCTTTCACAAGCACACCAAAATTAAAAATATTTACAGAACAACTATTGGTGAGAATGACTTGAATATTAGAAAAGATTTTCTACAACCAAAGATTCAGAAAAGAAGCACAATAAGATGGTAGGAGGGACAAAGATCTGGTATAATCAAGACCTCCACCCCAATATAATCAAGACGCAGTATAACAGGCAACACATGAACAGGAGAAGCACAGTTGCAGAGGTTCTCCTCAAGGTGCCAGGAGCCCATACTGGGCTCACCAGCCTGGTGATGTTAAGTAGGAAAGACATCTGGCGTTGAAAGCCAGCAGAAACTTTTGTACAGGAGAGCCAGGGGGCTACAGGAAACAGAAGCTCTGTCATTAAAGGCTGAATCGGAAACCTCACACACTCTGAGACCCAGTGCATGTGCAGTAGTTCATAAGGAACTTGGGTTAAACCCACCTGCTGATCTCAGAGAGCCTCCTGGAGATGTAGGAGGAAACTTTGACTCCCCATGGGGACACAGACCTGGCAACAGCCATTTTGGGGAACTCCTTCTACCATAAGAACACTGGTCCTGGAAGTGACATTTAGGAATCTTCACTCTAGTCTATCATTGCAGGGGCTTACCTCCCCGCCAGCCAACTGGCAACAGTCTTGGGACTCCCCAGAGCTGAGCAGCCAATCTTGCAGGGACTCAGCTCTGCTCATCAGCAAGCTGGCAACATCTCTGAGCCCCCTGGGAACTGCTGGTAGCTGCTGTAGGACCTGGTCAACCCACCACTGGGCCAGCACCAGTCCCAGGACATCCTGGCCCATGTCGCCATCAAACTAGGACTCAGATTTGCTCAGCAGCTGGCTGACTTCCAGCCCTGAGCCTTCCAGCCTTTTGCAGCCAGATGTACTGGGACCCAGCCTTGCCCACCAGAGGGACAGGAACTACCACATGAGATAGGGCCTGACAGCCAACCAGGCAGGAGCCCAGTCTCACTAACCAGTGTGCCCACAGCAGTCAGACCCACCACAAGAGAGCCCACACAATCCACACGGGGGGCACCCCTAGAGCTCTGGTGGCCAGAGTGAATGTGCTCCTGAGCCCCAGAGGCTGTCCGCTACATGAGGCAACTTCTATAAGATCAAAAAATGTAACCAATCTACATAATATACAGTTAAAAACAGAATTTTGAAAAAATGAGGTGACAGAAGAATATATTCCAAAGAAACAAGCTAAAATCCCAACAGAACAAAGTTAAATGAAAATAAGCTATCTGTTAAAGACTTCAAAGTAATGATAACAAAATGCTTGACAAACTTGGGAGATAATGGATGAATATGGTGGGAAGTTCAACAGAGAAAAAGTGTAAAGAAGGACCAAACAGAGATGAAGAATACAATAGCACCCCCCCCAAAAAAAAAAAAAAAAACACTAGAAGGAATCAAGAGAAGATTAGATAATATGGAGAAACAAATAAGCAATTTGGAAAATACAGTAGTGGAAGCCACCTAAGTTGAACAACAAAACAAAGTTCTTTAAAATGAGGAAATTTTAAGGGATTTTAGCACAACTTCAAGCATAAAAATATTTGCATTATAGGGATCCCAGAAGGAGAAGAAAAAGAGAGAAAAGAGGAGAATTTTTGAAGTTCTCTAAAAACTTCTCTAACTTGAGAAAGGAGACAGATATCCAGACACAGGAAACACAGAGATTCACACCAAGACTCATTGTGATTAAAATGGAAAATGTTAAAGATAAAGAGAGAAATTTGAAAGAACTAAGAGAAAAGTAGTTAGTTACCCATAAAGGAAATCCCATAAGACTACCAGTTGACTTTTCAGCAGAAATTCTGCAGGCTAGAGGGAAGTGGCATGATAGAGTTTAAATGATGAAAGGGAAAAAAACTACAATCAAGAACACTATACCAGGTAAGGCTATCATTCAGAACTGGAGGAGAGATACAGAGTTTTACAGAGAAGGAAAAGTTAAACAAGTTGAGCACTACTAAATCAGCTTTACAAGTAAATTCTCTAATCAGAAAAGAAAACCACTAGAAATACGAAAATTTGTGAAAGGAAACATCTGACTGGTAAAGACAAACATACAGGAAAGTAGTAGATCAACCACATACAAAGCTAGAAAGAATGTTAAAAGACAAATGTAGTAAAATCATCTATATCCACAATAAGTAGTTAAGGGATACATAAGACAAAAAGACATAAACTATGATGCCAAACATTACAAAACTGACTGAAAGTTAGCAGGAGGAAATAAGTAATAAAGATCAGAATGGAAATAATGAAATAGACACTTTAAAAAGGAACTGATGCTAAAGCTGAAACTCCAATACTTTGGCCACCTCATGCGACGAGTTGATTCACTGGAAAAGACTCTGATGCTGGGAGGGATTGGGGGCAGGAGGAGAAGGGGACAACAGAGAATGAGATGGCTGGATGGCATCACTGACTCGATGGACATGAGTTTGAGTGAACTCCGGGAGTTGGTGATGGACAGGGAGGCCTGGCGTGCTGTGATTCATGGGGTCGCAAAGAGTCGGACATGACTGAGCGACTGAACTGAACTGATCAACAAAACAAAGATCTGCTTCTTTGAAAAGATAGACAAATTTGATAAACCTTTAGCCAGAAGTAAATAAAATTAGAAATGAAAGAGAAGTTACAACTGACACCACAGAAATACAAAGGATCACCAGAGACTACTATGAAAAATTATATGTCAATAAAATGGACAACCTGAGAGAAACTGATGAAGTCCTAGAAATTTACAATTTCTAAGACGGAAGCATGAAGAAATAGGATAAAACCAACAAATTACCAGTAATGAAAGTGAATCATAATCAAAATCTTTCCCAAAACAGAAGTCCAGAATGAGACAACTTCACAGGTGAATTTTACTAAACATTTAAGGAAGACTTAACACCCATACTTTTCAAACTATTCCAAAAACACTGAAGAGGAAGGAATGCTTCCATATTCACTTTATGTGGCCAGCTTCATCCTGACACCAAAATCAGGCAAATATACCAATAAAAAGAAAAATCATAGATCAATAACACTGATGAACATAGATGCAAAAATCCTCAACAAAATATTAAGAAACAAAAGTCAACAAATGATTCTAAAACGGGTATGGCAACACAAAAGACCCCAAATAATGAAAACATTTAGGAAGAAAAACAAAGTGGGAGGTATACTGATCCCGAACTTCAAAGTATACTACAAAGTTAAAATAATCAAAAAAAGTATAATACAGGCACAAAAACATCCAGGTGGACCAATGAAACAGAATAGAAATTTCAGAAGTAAACCTACAGTTATATGGTCAACTGACCAAGAGCCAAGAATATACAATGATAATAAGACAATCTCTTCAATAAATGGTGTTGGGAAAACTGGGCAGCTTACCATACGAAAGAACAAAACTGGACCACTTTCTCACAGCATATACAAAAATAAACACAAAATGGATTAAAGACCTAAATGTAAATCCTGAGATCATATAACCCCTATAAGAAAACATAGGCAGTACACTTTGATACTAGTCTTAGCAATATTTTTGTGGATCTGTCTGCTCAGGCAAGAGAAACAAAACTGAAAATAGACAAACGGGATTACCTTAAAAAGCTTGTACACAATGAATGAAACCACCAGCAAAATGAAAAGGCAGCCTGCTAAACAAAAGAAGATATTTGCAAACAATCTGTATGATAAGGGGTTAATATTTAAAATATACAGAGAACTCATAAAAACTCAACTTGAAAAAAAAAAAAAACTACTAGATTAAAAGAGGACCTGAAAGACATTTTCTCAAAGACACACAGATGGCCTGCAGAAACATGAAAACATGCTCGTCACTAATCATTAGGTGAATATAATCAAAATGACAATGAGATACCACTTCACACCCATAAGAACAGCTATTATCAAAAGACAACAAATAAGTGTTGGTAGGGGTATGGAGAAAGGGAACACTTGTGCACTGCATCTGGGATTGTAAACTGGTACAGCCACAGTGAAAAACAGCACAGAGTTTCATAAAATTAGTTCCACTTCTGGACATTTTTTGAAGACATAAACCCTGATTTGAAAAGATTTATACACCCCTGTGTTCACTGCAACATTATTTACAATAGTCAAGATGTGGAAGCAATCTAAACACCCAGCTGTAGATGAATGGTCAAAGAAGACACAGTGTATATACTTCCCCACCAATAAAAAAATGCAATATTGCCATTTGGGACAACATGAATGGACCTAGAGGGTATTATGTTAAGTGAAATAAGTTAGACAGAAAAAGACAAGTACCTTATGACTTCACTTAGATGCGGATTCTAAAATACAAAAAAAGTGAACCAACAGAAAGGAAATAGACTTCTAGATACAGAGAACAAACAGGTGCTTGCCAGAATAGAGGAGGATTGGGACTTGAGTGAAATATGTGAGAAAGACTAAGAGGTACAAAATTTTAGCTATGAAACAAATGAATTACAGGGATGAAATGTACAACATGAGGAACACAGTCAGTAATACTGTCATAACTTTGGTGACAGACGGTTACTACACTTACCATGCTGATCGCTTTGTGACATATAGAAATAGGGAATCATGATGTGGTACAGCAGGAACTAACGTAACTGTTGTAGGTCAATTATATTTTAAAAAGTAAATAAATATGCACTGGACTCAAAAAATATCCAGAAACTATTCTAGGCACTGAGGATAATGGTGAAAATAACTAAAGCCTCTGCTTCAAGGAGTTTATGTGCTGTGCTTAGTCGCTCAGAGATGTCTGCCTCTTTGCGACCCCATGGACTGCAGCCCGCCAGGCTCCTCTGTCCACAGGCAAGAATACTGGCGTGGGTCGCCATGCCCTCCCCCAGGGGATCTTCCCAACCCAATGATTGAACCCAGGTCTCCCACACTGCAGGTGGATTCTTTACTGTCTGAGCCACCAGGGAAGCCGAAGAGGGAGTGGGTGGCCTATCCCTTATCCAGGGGATCTTCCTGACCCAGGAATCGAACCGGGGTCTCCTGCATTGCAGGTGGATTCTTTACCAGCTGAGTTACCAGGGAAGACCCATGGAGTTTAGAGTTTACTATAATTGTTGATTTAATCTTTATCAGATTATATCATTAAAACTAAGATAACAGGGATTTTGTAGTTGTGCACTCAATTAAGCATAAGCCTGCTGCTGCTTAAAACTGAAGAGAGAACAAGCAGTTTGTTATATCACATTGGAAATCATACCATTCAGGAGAGAAAACACTGTTTCAATAATGGATTCATCACCTGAGTCATTATACATATGACATTGCAACACATTTCGTAGAAGTCTTCACCAATAGACTTGAAGAACATGCACACACCTTCTTCAAAGAGCCATTTGACAAAATACTCTTGCAACTAAGTAACTTTAGTACCAGTTAGTAGCACAAGCATGGATTTGTTTTTTACTTAAATCGCAAATCCTAAATTTTACTGAAATAACAAATTAGCATGAGCTTCCAAATATTTCTCCAGTGAAAAACATACATGTTATACAAATAGCTAATGTTTAAATTAACTTAAAATCTGCATCAAATTTAAGCAGAAACTCTTTAAACCTTTTCCAAAGCAAACCAGAAATAATGCCAACTGATTGACATTGTCTCCATGGCTTTAAGGAAAAACCTTCACCCAACCTATTTAATTCTGGCTTCATTCCAGAAGTTTATCATCATCTCTCTTTTTAAAGAATCACCTCATGCTCTGTGATTTTCTTTTTTGATCCAGCAAGTAAATCATAGGTCTCTCTTTAGAACTGTCGCTCAACAATCCCTTCGAAGAGACCCCCAAGAGGCCCATAAATTCATCTTGGCATACAAATATATTACTAATCTCCCTACCACACAGTTTTTCCTTTAAGAAATTATTTTAAATTTCCCTCCTTCCTTCTGATTAATGCCATATTTGAAAGGAGCAAGCCTATTAATTCACAGCCTCTTCTTTGGTTGCTCCTAGCAACCACCTTTAGCCACTTTCTTCCCTTAAAGTCATGCATCCTTTACAACATCAGAAAATTGCACAGAATTTTAATTGGTCTCATTATATTTCCCAAAAATGAAATGAAGTAAGAACAATATACACAGTGAAGAAATAAAACCAGGAGTGATAATTTTTTTGTCCTCTTTAACCATATAGAAACTAGTTTTTTAAACTGGCTAATCTATGGGAGATTACTTTGAGCAGTAAGACTGCATTTTGAAAGCAAACTGGCCTTGCTAATATAATATTCAAGGTTATGCAGAGACTACAAACGGTCAATGAGAGATTTAATGGATCTTCAGCATTCTTTCATACTCTTAAAAATCTCTTCTTGCTTCAAAATAGAAATACATCTACACTGAAGAAATACTAATATACAGTCCTCATATTTTAGTGAATAAAATGATCAAAGATTCTTGGAGACAGTATTTGCAGTCTGAGTCTCTTTGCTAGTTCTGAGAACAGTCACTTCTGTTGGAGGTGGGACCAAACTGTTTCAGTTTCAGCTAAATGTTACAACTGTTCAAGGGAGAAGACATCAGAGCTCGGAGAGCAAGATGCACTGCACCCTTTGATCCATGAGTTGGAGAGTTAATGCTTTTTAAAAACAAAGGATTAAAATTATATTTTAGGATCACATCTTAAAGCCCTTTTAGAAAACAGACCTAAAATCACGATTATCCCACCCTTGTGGCCACAAGTAAACTTCAGGACATTCTTTCCATTTCAGTAAACTGTTGAAGCTTTTTGGCACAGCATTTATCAAATAATACTCTCTAGAGAGAGAAACATATTGGCCCAGCTCATCTTTTCTTGTTAGGTCATGGATCATAAGTCACTAAGTAAGTACAGCTTAGCTGTTGCATTGTCAGGGGACTCCCGTGTTCCAATCCGCTGAAGTCCAGAGAAGACTCAGACAATCTGGTTAAAACCATGGCTTCCAGGTCCATCCCTTCAGTGGAACTTTAAACATGAAAGTTCACCTTCTATGCGGCAATGGGTAGAGAAAATGACAAGAAACATACGTAATACAGCCCATAAGAGCAAAATTGTGAAGTAATCAATATGGAGAGTGGATGACATTTCGATTATTCCACCAAGGGTAGAATCTCAGAAGCAAAAAATGGAGATATTTCATAAATGAAATGGATACCTACATAGATACTTAAATTATTAGGTGCCCTAAGACACTTACATTTAGTTAGTGGAAATTTCTTTTTTCATAAAACTGTCATATACCTTCCTGATACATTTGAAGGAAACATACAGTCCTTACCTAAATATACCCCTGGACTTTATCCATTTATACTTCAAATGGCAACATTGCTAGAAAAATTTATAAAACTAATGCAATAGCATTGGAAACTATCTTTCTCTGTTCCTTGGCAATCATTTTATTCACCTGTTTACTCATATAGGCCAAAACTTTTGCCTTCCTCAAAGTCCAACATTCAGCTGTGCTTCCTCACACCTATTGTTTGAGTCCATCTAATCTCACACTGCATCTTCAGTCTCTTCTCTCTACTACTTCCTTCTTCTACTCCAGCAGTTTATTAGTTCAACTATTCTAATCTTAAAGCAATATGAAACAACCGTAACAAATTAAATGCTCATGAAATATGGGCCCTCCTTATGAAATGACTACTTCAGTACTTCACAAACAGTGATGTAAATCTTATAAGAAAACAAAACCAACTAATAGTACCAAGTATATTTTGAATTTTGTAGTTTTACTGACACGTATGAGGATATCAGGAGGTGTCATGTCATACGAAGCATAGAATTTTCACTAAAAAAAAAAAAAAATTCCATTAAACACACTTTTTTCTCAGTCTCTTTTCGTGACCCTGGCCACTATACCGTGCCAGGAAATCCACCAACTAGAAAAAGCTGAGACTAAGCCTTTCCTCTTTCTCCCTAATTTATCGTGCAGAGTAATTTTTTAATTCAATATAAAACATAGCCCAGCCAAGCTTCAGCAGCTTTCTCTCAATCATCTTCTCACAGGTTCTTCCTATCTTACAAAGACGGTCTTATATGAGCTGCTAAGATGATAACATGCTCTCATGTCATTACCCAAAACCTTCCTCTGACTCCAGACACCAAAGACCTACTGTCATATTTCTCTCCTGCACTTCCCAGTTTCCCCAGAGAATAGAGGACCTCAGCCTCTGATTTTTAACCATGAACTTCTCATTTCCCATGCAATAAATGTTTTCAGCTCTCAACTGAAACTATTTTCTTGACCTTCAACAAAGGTCTCTTAACAACCAAAGCCAATGGGTTTGTCTAATTTTCTTTCTTTGTGTATCTTCACAGAACTGCTAAAAACCTTCCTCTTTGAACTCTTGCCTTGGGGATGTGATCATAAAAGCAGAGCTCATAGTCAGATAATCCCTGGTGCAAATCCAACTTTGCCACTTAAAAAGTGCACGGATGGCCTTATTTAACGACCTCCTTATTATAAAAGCCTTTTTTTCTGTTCTGGAATTTGGTGATAGTGTTTCGTTGGGTTGTTACAAAAAATAAAGTGAGTTAAAGTCACCCATACAGTGACTGAACCTAGTAAAAAGAAAGTCATCCCTCCCAGCACAGTAGACAACTTTTTCTTTCTCCTCTTCCCTCATGAGGAACACTGGGCTGGAAGAAGCACAAGCTGGAATCAAGTTTGCTGGGAGAAATATCAATAACCTCAGATATGCAGATGACACTACCCTTATGGCAGAAAGTGAAGAGGAACTCAAAAGCCTCTTGATGAAAGTGAAAGAGGAGAGTGAAAAGGTTGGCTTGAAGCTCAACATTCAGAAAACAAAGATCATGGCATCTGGTCCCATCACTTCATGGGAAATAGATGGAAAAATAGTGGAAACAGTGTCACACTCTATTTTCTGGGGCTCCAAAATCACTGCAGATGCTGATTGCAGCCATGAAATTAAAAGACGCTTCCTCCTTGGAAGGAAAGTTATGACCAACCTTGATAATATATTAAAAAGCAGAGACATTACTTTGCCAACAAAGGTCCGTCTAGTCAAGGCTATGGTTTTTCCCGTGGTCATGTATGGATGTGAGAGTTGGACTGTGAAGAAAGGTGATCACCGAAGAATTGATGCTTTTGAACTGTGGTGTCGGAGAAGACTCTTGAGAGTCCCTTGTACCGCAAGGAGATCCAACCAGTCCATTCTAATGGAGGGAGATCGATCCTGGGTGTTCATTGGAAGGACTGATGCTAAAGCTGAAACTGCAATACTTTGGCCACCTCATGCAATGAGTTGACTCACTGGAAAAGACTCTGATGCTGGGAAAGGGTGGGGGCGGGAGGAGAAGGGGATGACCGAGAATGAGATGGCTGGATGGCATCACCGACTCTGTGGACATGAGTTTGAGTGAACTCCGGGAGTTGGTGATGGACAGGGAGGCCTGGCGTGCTGTGATTCATGGGGTCGCGGAGAGTCGGACACGACTGAGCGACTGAACTGAACTTCCCTCAGTGGCCATTCTTTTCCTCTCTTCTACTGGCGCTGCCTCTGCCCATCTGCTAAACGTGAGCATATGCCACAGTTAGTTAAGACCTTGTGCTCTCCCCTTTGTCCGCTCCTCCTCCTCCTCTTCTGCCTGTTAGCCTCTGTCTTTCTGTCCCTCTGACCATCCCTCCCTCCCTTTCTGGACATCTCTCTGTGTTTCTTTATGTGTCTCTCTATTGCTGTGTATGTCTCTAAAAATTCACCGACTAAATGGCTTTGATATATACAGCCCGACACTTTCTACTGCACCTCCTTCTTCTCTTAAAATCTCCTGTGTCTAAAATTGAATCATCTTCTTACCTTTGAAAACAACTCCTCTTCAGACAAACTTTTCTCTATAAATGTCACCACTGTTCTAGCAAGTAAAATTATTCAACTACTTCCCCAATGGTTAGAAGATGAAGTCCACAGTTTTCTGGGTATATCAGGCTGGAGCCCTCTGCCTTTAGCCGCCAATCTCAGCTGTCCCTCCACTGACTGTCAGAAACATCAAGTGAACCTCTGCTGCGCAGGGCCTCTTGCCAGAATAGTCTCTGCATTTCCCTCACTTTAGCTTACATACCAAGCCCCTTCAAACACTAGACTGCCTCTCCCTTGGTTCTTCTGCAGTTGCTCCAGCTTTCCTCCTGAATGGCTGCACTGGATATTTCTGATACCACCCTTTTGCCCCTCATATGAGTTTCCTTACATAGTTTGGTAAAGGAAAAGAAGGACAACGCTAGAGAAGAAGAAACAATGAAATATTTATGAAGTCTCTCTTATATCTTAGTCACTGGGCTAGGAGTTTTCACCAATCCTCTCAATAATCCTAAAAAGTAGATACCATTGTTGTATGTATAATTGTTCCAGAGCTGGGAGCCTTCATATTTGTCATAATTAGAAATCATTTGATGATACTTACTTTCTCATGTTTCAAATACCCAAGTTACTTGGGATAGTCCTTGCTAAAATGTGTCATAACAGAATTATATAGCAACATATAAGCTATTCTCACTATGTTCTTCTTATTTAGGCTGTCACCATTTAGCCGAGTGAGAGGATGGGTCTGTAACTTTAGTCCATAAAGCTGTCACTACGATCCTCATGGACAATTTACGGTGACATGCCCATAGGCATGTCAAGAAGAAATACACATAAATGTCATAGTCAAATACTTGGTGGCAATTTATTCTGCCTTTTCTGTTGCTGTAATTTTAACGAGCACACTGCAAGTTCTTATGTGGGGCATGCAATCCATTAGAGAAGGTTGCTATATACACTATGTAGGTACTTGCCTGTCACAGAGTGATTTGCTGACAACACGAAAAATATGCCTTATTTCCTCAATGTGACAAGAGACAAAATGGTGCAAACTTTTGTAAATGACTTACAAAATGATGCCATGACTCATTTAAAATCTTTTTTTTAAGTAAGGACCTCCCCAAATGGAAAGAGCAAGGTTATCATGTGTTTCTGAACTACTGAAATACATTTGCTAGCACAAAGACTGGCAGAATTGCCACAAACAATGAGCTTCTCTCCTCAGAATAATGAGGACTCTGGTAAAAAATAATGTGATATATAACGCTTCCACAGCTATTTGTATGTTTTATCTTTATCTTAAAGAGATTTTGATAAAGTGATAAGAAGGTGGGTATCAATAAGCTTTTCCTTATAAATATATCTGTTATTCTAATTTCTTTCTAACCTGTAGATGCTCTGAATAAACTGAAATACATTATTTCCTTCTTTAGTTCATACAATGATTTCTCTGATCTGCAAAACTGACAACGGAGAATGTACAAAATACACTGACAATACAGTGAACCAAGAAAAGCTGAAGGAAAGATCTAAAAGCTGAATGCATATGAATGTACACAGCTTCGCATCCACACCTGCAGCTTACTGCAGTAACTGTATGCACATCACAGAAACCAGTCCCCTGCCAAACAAGGAGCACTTTTTAGAATGAATGCAGCTATGTGGATTTTTTCTTAAATCACCATGACAACTTTTACTCCTTCAGTATATGAATTTGCCAACTGCTTGAAACAATGTAAAGGAAGAAGTATCCTGAAAATAAGAACCAGTGCTTGGTTCATCTTTAAACAGAGAGTGGAGAAAAATACAAAAGCCCAAGAAAGTGATTACATTGGTATTCACAGCATTGAAAAACTGATTCAGGTAATATTACCTACCAGTGCCTTCCTGGGTAACACCTGGTGAAACAGCTTTCTGTTGTGATTATAGAAGATCATGTTCAGTGAGAAAATATAGGTTTCAGATTTTGTCATACTGATTTGACTATCTCTTGTTGTATAAGTGAGCTTTCATTTTTGACTAGAGGCTGCTGAGATTCTTAGTGAATATATTATTTTGAGCAAGTTAAAACTGTCCAGTAAATGATGTCAACAAGTACGATGACTGTTCTAGAAAAGAGCACCTCTATTTCCTACATCTTTATATTGTTGGTTTTCTCCAAATTAAATATTGAATCAAAACAAACAATGAAACACAGCTGCTCTCAAATAGCTTATTATCAACACAACTGGAATAAAATAAATGTTTCAGCAATGATTTATTTTTACATAGAACAACCTTGGTTAAACAAAATTGGAAAAACTGCTGAAATCCTGACATTAAGAATTGAAGCCTATAAAAGCATTAGATAGACCATATTCACTCACAACTGCTTAAAACACTGATACCATTTAATGTAACACAAATCAGCTTCATGCAAGCTTTGTTATTCAGTTTTATCTTGATATATATTTTATAATTTTATTTCTAGATAAACAAACCAAGAAATAGAGAAGTTTATGGATTCCCCTCCAGTCACATAGCTCATCAATGGCAGAGTTTGGCCCAGAGACTAGATCTCTCTAAACACTCTGAACAATGTTCTTCAGGTTGCCCTCAATAATTTAAATTGCAATTGTCATATTTTTTTGACATGTTCAGTTTTCTAATCTATTAGCTGGCCATGTATATTTTATCTTTTTACCCAAAATCATAATCATAGTATTGACTTTTTTTTAATAGACTTTTTTTTAAAAGATTTTTTTATGTGGATCATTTTTTTAAAATTTATTCTGAATGGAGGATAATGACTTTACATATTGTGTTGTTTTCTGCAATTCTTCATACAGATGGCTAATAAACACATGAAAAGATGCTCATCATTCATTATTCAGTTCAGTTCAGTTCAGTCGCTCAGTCGTGTCTGACTCTCCGCGACCCCATGAATCACAGCACGCCAGGCCTCCCTGTCCATCACCAACTCCCGGAGTACACTCAAACTCATGTCCACAGAGTCGGTGATGCCATCCAGCCATCTCATTCTCTGTCGTCCCCTTCTCCTCCCGCCCCCAACCTTTCCCAGCATCAGAGTCTTTTCCAGTGAGTCAACTCATCGCATGAGGTGGCCAAGGTATTGCAGTTTCAGCTTTAGCATTATTAGAGACATGCAAATCAAAACTACATTGAGGTATCATCTTACACAGATCAGAATGGCCATCATCAAAAAAATCTACAAATAATAAATGCTGGAAAGGGTGTGGAGAAAAGTCACCCTCCTGCACTGTTGGTGGAAATGTAAATTGATCCAGCCACTATGGACAACTGTATGGAGATTCCTTAAAAAGCTAGGAATAGAACTACTATATGACCCACAATCCCACTACTGGGAATATTCCCTGAGAAAACCATGATTGAGAGAGACACATATACCCCAATTTTCACTGCAGCACTATTTACAATAGCAAGGACATCAAGCAACCTAGATGTCCATTGACAGATGAATGGATAAAGAAGTTGTGGCACATATGCAGATCATTTTTAAAGTCTTTATTGAATTTGTTACAATATTGTTTCTGTTTTATATTTTGGTTTCTTGGTCATGAGGCATGTGGGATCTCGTCTCTCCAACCTGGAACTGAACCCGCACCCCTGCACTGGAAGGTGAAGTCTTAAACATTGGACCACTAGGGAAGTCCTAGCACTGACTTTTTTATGGCAAATTTCCTCTCAGCACCTCTGTGACATTATCTGACACCATATGCTGATTTAGAGGAGAACATCTTCTACTCTCTTTCAAGATATGAGTGTTGTACACATAGGCAGTTTGTGTCCGGGGAGTTCACATAGCATTTCTTCGATGAAAGCCCCTTGTTAACTCCTGAAATGACTTATTCCCTGTCTGGTCTGTCATTATCTTGTGTATTTGCATATTATTTGCCTCCCACTAGAAGTTCCTTAACAGCAAGGTTTATATTTGTCTTATCTAGGCACGAATCTCCAGAACTGCAGCAGGACTGTAACTGGCACAGAGTAGGTGACTGAGAAACTTTTGTTACAAGTGATTCATTCAGAAAACACCCTTACCAACTTGGTAATTTAGACACGTAGCTTACATTTCAAACGGAGTCAGGGGGTCACATAATACAGCATCCACGTTTGATTTAACACTTCAAAGTAATATATGAATTTTTAAGCTATATACATGGAAGAATCACTATTTAAAGCAATTTCCTTCTATATTCCTAGGTACAGGCTCTCTCTGACTTTCCGTTGGAGAGTCTGAGATAACTCATAGTCATGAGACTGCTTTGATAAAGCCGTGGCATCCATTCCTCCACCCTACACAAGGCACCTGCTTGGGTCTGCTCTGTGTATCAGCTCATGCCAACCTTAAGAGGAACCCAAGCCTCACTCCATGCAACTGAAGTGAAAGTGAAAGTTGCTCAGTTGTGTCTGACTCTTTGTGACCCCAAGGACTATACAGTCCATGGAATTCTCCAGACCAGAATACTGGAGTGGGTAGCCTCTCCCTTCCCCAGGGGATCTTCCCAACCCAGGGATTGAACCCAGGTCTGCCACATTGCAGGCAGATTCTTTACCAGCTTAGCCACAAGGGAAGTCCAAGCCTTACTCCATACTTGACTCATTAAGCTTTAGGTGACCCAAACAAGGTTACTATTTCTCAGTCCTTGAAATCACAACATACACTCCATTTAGAGCTCCACTTTCTGGAGGCAATTTTCCCCAAACTTCAAATTTGTGGCTTCCTTCTTGTCTTTGATTCCTGGTTTAAGGGATTTGGAAAGGTAATATGTGTTGAGCATAGAGTCTGAACCAGACTCCTTGGTTTAAATTGTGAGACTCTATCACTTATAGCTATGAAAACGTGAGCAAGCTACAAAACCTCTCTGTAGCTCAGTTTCTTGGTCTTCAAAACTGGGATAATAATACAGCTTGTCCCAGAAAGTTATTATGAAGACTTGAGATTATGTAAAATACATGTGCTATGTATATTTATAGTTATACTTATTCACATATACACATCACTTAGTGCCTAGCTCAAGTGTTAGTTGTTGTTATCGGGTTGAATGGACAACCTATTTGTTCACTTTTTCTCCTGTGTCATACACTTTTCTACAGATGTCTTTTAAGTATAAATTTATGTTAAAATACAAAAGAGACAATCAAGCTCAAGTCCCTGCTATCTGCTAAAGTTGCCACACATACACTTTTTAAAAGCTGTATTCTAACACCCACAACCTGCTTAAAATTCCAAAATTTTTCCAATTCTCTGTTGAAGTTCAGTTCAGTTCAGTTCAGTTGCTCAGTCGTGTCCGACTCTCCGTGACCCCATGAATCACAGCACGCCAGGCCTCCCTGTCCATCACCAACTCCCGGAGTTCACTCAAACTCATGTCCACAGAGTCGGTGATGCCATCCAGCCATCTCATTCTCTGTCGTCCCCTTCTCCTCCCGCCCCCAACCTTTCCCAGCATCAGAGTCTTTTCCAGTGAGTCAACTCGTCGCATGAGGTGGCCAAAGTATTGCAGTTTCAGCTTTAGCATCAGTCCCTCCAATGAACATCCAGGATTGATCTCCTTTAGAATGGACTGGTTGGATCTCCTTGCAGTATAAGGGACTCTCAAGAGTCTTCTCCAGCACCACAGTTCAAAAGGATCGATTCTTTGGCGATCAGCCTTCTTCACAGTCCAACTCTCACATCCATACATGACCACGGGAAAAACCATTGCCTTGACTAGACGGACCTTGGTTGGCAAAGTAATGTCTCTGCTTTTTAATATACTATCAAGGTTGGTCATAACTTTCCTTCCAAGGAGCAAGCGTCTTTTAATTTCATGGCTGCAATCAGCATCTGCAGTGATTTTGGAGCCCAAAAAAACAAAGTCTGACACTGTTTCCACTGTTTTTTCATCTATTTCCCATGAAGTGATGGGACCAGATGCCATGATCTTTGTTTTCTGAATGTTGAGCTTCAAGCCAACCTTTTCACTCTCCTCTTTCACTTTCATCAAGAGGCTTTTGAGTTCCTCTTCACTTTCTGCCATAAGGGTAGTGTCATCTGCATATCTGAGGTTATTGATATTTCTCCCAGCAATCTTGATTCCAGCTTGTGCTTCTTCCAGCCCAGCGTTCCTCATGATGTACTCTGCATAGAAGTTAAATAAGCAAGGTGACAATATACAACCTTGACGTACACCTTTTCCTATTTGGAACCAGTCTGTTGTTTCATGTCCAGTTCTAACAGTTGCTTCCTGACCTGCATACAGGTTTCTCAAGAGGCAGGTCAGGTGGTCTGGGATTCCCATCTCTTTCAGAATGTTCCACAGTTTATTGTGATCCACACAGTCAAAGGCTTTGGCGTAGTCAATGAAGCAGAAATAGATGTTTTTCTGAAACTCTCTTGCTTTCTCCATGATCCAGCGGATGTTGGCAATTTGATCTCTGGTGCCTCTGCCTTTTCTAAAACCTGCTTGAACATCTGGGAGTTCACGGTTTACATACTGCTGAAGCATGGCTTGGAGAATTTTGAGCATGACTTTACTAGCGTGTGAGATGAGTGCAATTGTCCGGTAGTTTGAGCATTCTTTGGCATTACCTTTCTTTGGGATTGGAATGAAGACTGACCTCTTCCAGTCCTGTGGCCACTGCTGAGTTTTGCAAATCTGCTGGCATATTGAGTGCAGCACTTTCACAGCATCATCTTTCAAGACTGAAATAGCTCAACTGGGCCTTAGAAAGCATCACTACTAACAAAGCTAGTAGAGGTGATGGAATTCCAGTTGAGCTATTTCAAGTCTGTTGAAGTAAGTGTAATTAAAACTTTAAAAATTTAATCTCTAGAAGGAAAAGAGATCAAAATTTAAGGTAAAATGTTAGTTTGACAAATGATAAAGTTTGTGTTGGAAACACCTTTCCCAACATGGTATAAAGAGGTAGTTTGAGAGCTGAAGTTTAAAAGAGGGTAGCAATAACCTCATTCCCTGATTCTGGGAAGAAACTTAGTGGGACATTTAAAGAATAATTTTTAATGTATTTAAAAATGCTCACATATGTGTTTTCATGTATGCATCTATAATTCCACTTCTTACAACTTATCCTAAAATCAGTGCATGGGTACTCAGTCGTGTCCAATTATTTGCAACCCCATGGACTATAGCCAGCCATGCTCCTCTGTCCATGGAATTTCCAGGCAAGAATATTGCAGTGGGTTACCATTTCCTCTCCCAAATGATCTTACCAACCCAGGGATAGAAACTGCGTCTCTGACATCTCCTGAATTGACAGACAGATTCTTTACCAACCATGCCACTTGTAAATCATGACTGCTACTAATTTAGATTATGATTTCGTTTTTTTTTTTTTTAGGTAATTAATTTATTTTTTATTGGAGGCAAATTATTTTACAATATTATATTGGTCGTTTTAAAAAAATAAAAAGCTAGAAACAAGCTGCCAACAAAAGAATGTCACTTATCATGTGGTTCTAAACAAAGTACGTCATTAGCTACTGTAGTTTCTGATCTTCAACACACATTGAAAGCAGTTTCAGGGTAGTGATCAGGAAGAAGGCATTCTGTGCTCTGGGAAAACTGGCCAAACAGGTCTTCAGATAGTTTTCAGGAGAAAATTTTTAGGAACCTGATTCTTGCACCTTCCCATACTTAGAGAAGCACTAAAATCATTAACTAAGATATCTATTACTTATGACTAGCAGCAATCTTCTCCCGGCATCTGTGCCTGGGTGCACATAACCCCTTCACCAAAACCCCATGCAGACTGACCTCACCCCTTACTTCTTCTGAAAAATTTCTCTGAGAGGCTGTCTCCTGGGCTACAGTTCTCACTAAGACACTGAATAAACTTGACTCACAGCTTTTATACTGTGTCTTTTCTTTCAATCAACAAAGCTAAAAGTATAATAATAAGTTGTATACTTTTCGGATTAAATGTGTGATAAATAGTTGTTTAATAATTGAATTGCATAAAATATTTAAAACGTGAAATGGTAACACACATGAAAAAAATGGGATCAAGATATACAATAGGACAAAATTTTTGCTCAAAGAGCATGTGTGTTAATATATAACTTATTTAAAATACATTTATATAAGCACTCAATATCTTCAAGAAAATTAGAGATATTAAGGGAACAATTCATGCAAAGATGGGCTCGATAAAGGACAGAAATGGTATGGACCTAACAGAAGCAGAAGATATTAAGAAGAGGTGGTAAGAATACACCGAAGAACTGTACAAAAAAGATATTCACGACCAAGATAATCACGATGGCGTGAACACTCACCTGGAGCCAGACATTTTGGAATGTGAAGTCAAGTGAGCCTTAGAGAGCATCACTACGAGCAAACCTAGTGGAGGTGATGGAATTCCAATTGATCTAATTCAAATCCTGAAAGATGATGTTGTGAAAGTGCTGCACTCAATATGCCAGCAGATTTGGAAAACTCAGCAGTGGCCACAGGACTGGAAAAGGTCAGTCTTCATTCCAATCCCAAAGAAAGGCAATGCCAAAGAATGCTTAAACTACCGCACAATTGCACTCATCTCACACGCTAGTAAAGTCATGCTCAAAATTCTCCAAGCCAGGCTTCAGCAATATGTGAACCATGAACTTCCAGATGTTCAAGCAGGTTTTAGAAAAGGCAGAGGAACTACCAGAGATTAAATTGCCAACATCCGCTGGATCATGGAGAAAGCAAGAGAGTTCCAGAAAAACATATAATGCTGCTTCATTGACTATGCTAAAGCCTTTGACTGTGTGGATCAGATAAACTGTGGAAAATTCTGAAAGAGATGGGACTACCAGACCACCTGACCTGCCTCTTGAGAAACCTGTATGCAGGTCAGGAAGCAACAGTTACTTCCATGTCCTGGCTATAATAAACAGTGCTGCAATGAACATTGGAATACATGTGTCTCTTTCAATTCTGGTTTCCTCAGTGTGTATGCCCAGGAGTGCGATTGCTGGGTCGTATGGCAGTTCTATTTCCAGTTTTTTAAGGAATCTCCACACTGTTCTCCATAGTGGTTGTACTAGCTTGCATTCCCACCAACAGTGTAAGAGGGTTCCCTTCTCTCCACACTCTCTCCAGCATTTATTGCTTGTAGACTTTTGGATAGCAGCCATTCTGACTGGCATGAAATGGTACCTCAATGTGGTTTTAATTTGTATTTCTCTGATAATGAGTGATGTTGAGCATCTTTTCATGTGTTTGTTAGCCATCTGTATGTCTTCTTTGGAGAAATGTCTGTTTAGTTCTTTGGCCCATTTTTTGATTGGGTCGTTTATTTTTCTGGAATTGAGCTGGAGGAGCTGCTTGTATATTTTGGAGATTAATCCTTTATCCGTTGCTTCATTTGCTATTATTTTCTCCCATTCTGAAGGCTGTCTTTTCACCTTGCTTATAGTTTCCTTTGCTGGGCAGAAGCTTTTAATTTTAATTAGGTCCCATTTGTTTATTTTTGGTTTTATTTCCAATATTCTGGGAGGTGGGTCATGGAGGATCCTGCTGTGATTTATGTCGGAGAGTGTTTTGTCTACGTTCTCCTCTAGGAGTTTTATAGTTTCTGGTCTTACATTTAGATCTTTAATCCATTTTGAGTTAATTTTTGTGTATGGTGTTAGGGAGTGTCCTAGTTTCCTTCTTTTACAAGTGGTTGACCAGTTTTCCCAGCACCATTTGTTAAAGAGATTATCTTTTCTCCATTTTATATTCTTACCTCCTTTGTCAAAGATAATGTGTCCATAGGTGCATGGATTTATCTCTGGGCTTTCTATTTTGTTCCATTGATCTATATTTCTGTCTTTATGCCAGTACCATACTGTCTTGATGACTGTGGCTTTGTAGTAGAGCCTGAAGTCTGGCAGGTTGATTCCCCCAGTTCCATTCTTTCTCAAGATTGCTTTGGCTATGCGAGGTCTTTTGTATTTCCATACAAACTGTGAAATTATTTGTTCAGCCAGGACATGGATGCAACCTAGATGTCCATCTGCAGACGAATGGATAAGAAAGCTGTGGTACATTTACACAATGGAGTACTACTCAGCAATTAAAAAGAACACATTTGAATTAGTTCTAATGAGGTGGATGAAACTGGAGCCTATTACACAGAGTGAAGTAAGCCAGAAAGAAAAACACCAATACAGTATATTAACACATATATATGGAATATAGCAAGAGGATAATGATAACCCTGTATACAAGACAGCAGGAGAGACACGGATGTGTGGAGCAGTCTTTCGGACTCTGTGGGAGAGGGCGAGGGTGGGATAATTTGGGAGAATGGATTGAAACCATATGTGAAACGAATCTGATGTGGTTGGGGGCTCCCCACTTCAACACTCTGTGGATTTAAGAGGCCGTTCCTTCCAGAAGTGTATAAATTAGCCTGGGATAGAACCTGCATGCTGAATTTACTAATTGAGAAACCAGAACTATAAAGGTGGCATAAAAATACAAGAATCTATTCTTAAGTAATCTTTTAAAACTTTGAACAGAGTTACAGATTTTACCATTTGTTATAAACTGGTATATATAATTTAACCAGAACCAAAAGAAAATTAGTATTGTGTGAATTCTGAAGCACTTTCAACATGTTGTTGGAATAATGTGGACTTTCTTGAGTTTTACACATTCATCAGTATATGGTCTGTATCTCGTGCCTTTGTTGGTTTTCTGTGAGCTGTAGTTTCTGGGAAGTGAGCAGCTCTCATTCCTGTAACTCTTGTAACCCAGTCATTCGTGTGCCTCCTTCATGAGGATCCAGTGCGGCTGTGGTGCTGTTATCCCTCTGATAGGAACTCTAACTCGGTGTAAAGCCCCAAAGGTCTGTTACTTATTTTTATTTTATATTGTACTCTATTTTATTTACAGTGTTGGGTTTGTTTCAAGTGTATATATATATGAATTAACAAAAGCAGTTCCCATCATTTGATGGGGTGCTCATGGTTTATAACATAAATGGCATTATTTTGAGAGAAGGATAACTTAAGTATGGCATTGGGTTTCTTTTTCTTTTTGCAGCTTGAGGCAGTTGTAAAATTAATGTAGCTTTTTACAACTGTGTATTCTATAGTATTTTGTCATTTGGTGAAATTTTAATTGTTAATGTTTTTGGCATTGTGCTTTGTACCAAAATAAAAAAAAAAAAAAGGAAGCAACAGTTAAGCAACAGTTAGAACGGGACATCGAACAACAGACTGGTTCCAAAAGGAGTACGTCAAGGCAGTATATTGTCACCCTGTTTATTTAACTTATATGCAGAGTACATCATGAGGAACGCTGGGCTGGAAGAAGCACAAGCTGGAATCAAGATTGCTGTGAGAAATATCAATAGCCTCACATATGCAGATGACACCACCCTTATGGCAGAAAGTGAAGAGGAACTCAAAAGCCTCTTGATGAAAGTGAAAGAGGAGAGTGAAAAGGTTGGCTTGAAGTTCAACATTCAGAAAACAAAGATTATGGCATCTGGTCCCATCACTTCATGGGAAATAGATGGGGAAACAGTGGAAACAGTGTCAGACTTTATTTTGGGTGGCTCCAAAGTCACTGTGGATGCTGACTGCGGCCAGGAAATTAAAAGACACTTACTCCTTGGAAGGAAAGTTATGACCAACCTAGATAGCATATTAAAAAGCAGAGACATTACTTTGCCAACCAAGGTCCGTCTAGTCAAGGCAATGGTTTTTCCCATGGTCATGTATGGATGTGAGAGTTGGACTGTGAAGAAAGCTGATCGCCGAAGAATTGATGCTTTTGAACTGTGGTGCTGGAGAAGACTCTTGAGAGTCCCTTGGACTGCAAGGAGATCCAACCAGTCCATCCTAAAGGAGATCAGTCCTGGAAGTTCACTGGAAGAACTGATGCTAAAGCTGAAACTCCAATACTTTGGCCACCTCATGTGAAGAGTTGACTCACTGGAAAAGACCCTGATGCTGGGAGGGATTGGGTGCAGGAGAAGAAGGGGACGACAGAGGATGAAATGGCTGGATGGCATCACCAACTCGATAGACATGAGGTTAAGTGAACTCCGGGAGTTTGTGATGGACAGGGAGGCCTGGCGTGCTGCGATTCATCCGGTCGCAAAGAGTCAGACACGACTGAGCAACTGAACTGAATTGAAGTTGCTTTTTATGTTAACTGTATGAATTTAAATCATACCATTTCTACCTATTATAAATAGAGTAATAAATATGTTACCAAACCAGGTTTGATTTTCCTGATATGCAGCAGGCCAAATGGCTAAGATGCCAAAGTTTGCATCAAAGAGAGAGTTTATTCACAAGACAGTCAAGCCAGGAGACAGAACAAGTCTCAGATCTGCCTCCCTGAAAGAAAGGGGCTCGGGGTATTTATGGGAAAAAGAATAAAGAAATAGGTCTAAAGTGTGGGGAATGTGGGAAGTGTGGGGAAAAGTGACTGGAAATGGGTGTAATAATTGTCATTCTGTGTGGGTGTAGCTAAGTGACAGGTCTCTACACGGTCAAAAAAGGAGGTGCTTACTAGCAATATCTGAGGGTGGAGTTTTCGGCCCCCTGACTTCAAAAGGTCACTGAGCAGACACTCACTCATGCCCATCTGGAGGGTCAAAGATCCTATCCAGTCTTTACCAGCTCAGTTCAAACTAGACATAGGTGACTCCAAGTTGCTTGAAAACAATTCAGGTAAACACCTTATTATATAGGTGACGTGCCATTTTGAGGACATGCAAGTCTTTTGTAGCAACGATTAAATCAACATTGATTAGTGAAGGTAGATGAAATGGATTTGATTAACGATCACCATCAGTTTTACATGTGGCTCTCTGCTAAATATCTAAGTAGGGTTCACACAGGTTAACTTATGGTATGGCTGGTCTACAGACTATGCTGGTATTTGGGGGATACAGAATAGGACAGGTCTACCTCAACAATTCTATTGTTATCTAAAATATCATTCATCACACAGCCTAACTCATAAGCCTAAAAGCTAACAGAACTTTGTGCTCCAAGTGATAACAGTTACTTCTGATCTTTAAACATTTCTTGTGAAGAATTCCAGTTTCTAAATTATATTATGACATCTTTTTTGAAAGATGACATATGGTTTTTAAGATAACCTCTCCATGCAGCTTTCACAATTATTATAACCAACCCTTTGATGCAGTTCAGTTGAATTTCAAAACTGATTGTTCATATATTCAGGGAGATTTGCAAGAAAATCAATTTTCAGATTATGGAAAAGGGCAGCCTTTTGAGAAGTCTCAATATGACCCCAAGATGTTCTTCAGAGTCAAAGCAGTTTAGTTCCCTCAGACATGTTTGAAAATTTACAAATTACCAGATAAGTTATTCCTTTCTAATCCTTGATTAAGATTTATAGACACATAGATTCTTTCTAAATACAAACCTTTCAAAATAATAAAATATTCCTCTCAATATATGCTTTGGTACTCAGGGAATCTCTATTCAAATTGGTTCACCAAAGGCAGAACCTTCATGGTGTTTACAGCAAACATTAAAAACATGTCACTAGTTATCGAGGATGTCATTTTTCAGCAAGTGCTTTGATCTGAATCATTTCTTTCACTCATGATTACAAAATTCCAAAAACATTTAAAGTGGTCTCACCCAAATGTAAAGGTCACACTTCTATACGAACTAACATTTATATCAGCATAGTTCTGTTTCACTTTCACTGTTGCTGCTGCTAAGTCACTTCAGTCATGTCCAACTCTGTGTGACCCCATAGACGGAAGCCCACCAGGCTCCCCCGTCCCTGGGATTCTCCAGGCAAGAACACTGGAGTGGGTTGCCATTTCCTTCTCCAATGTGTGAAAGTGAAAAGTGAAAGTGAAGTTGCTCAGTTGTGTCCGACTCTTAGCGACCCCACGGACTGCAGCCTACCAGGCTCCTCCATCCATGGGACTTTCTAGGCAAGAGTACTGGAGTGGCTTGCCATTGCCTTCTCCATTAACAGAATGTAAAATGGAATTCTTCCTGTCTCACTTTTGGTTGGGGCTTTAAACAATAGGCACTGATCACTCCCAAATTTCAAGATGATGGTGTAATTTAAAATAAAAAGAAAAAAATGATCTTTTTCCCAGGCTCCAGACACAAAGCTTCAAAAATCTTTGGGTTTCCTAAGTCTCTTGGTTCTCATACAAGCCACTCTGGACCATATGCAGTTTATGCTAGCAAAGTGCAAAGTGACCCATGGTGGTGGGGAAGAGGGTGTATGGCCAGGTAGCTTCTGGATGGAAAGGCTGGTGGCCAGAGAAACCAACCATAGGATTAGAGGGTTAGAACTTTCAACCACACCCCACAACCTCCAGGGAGGGGAAGGGGACTAGAAATTTAGTTCAATAACATTACCAATGAATTAATCACATCAATGAAATAAAACCTAGATTACAGCTCTCAACACTGAGAACTGGAGATCTTGGTGAACATACTGATGTGTTCTGTAGGTATATATGCCTGGAGAGGGCCTGGAAGCTCTGTGCTCAGAAGCCTTCTAGAACTTGCTACTCTAAGTATCAATGACTGCTCATTTGTATCCTTTATAATAAAATAGTCTCTTTAACTATAGCACCTACCTGAGTTCTGGGTCATTATAATGCATTTTCACACCTGAAGGGGTGTATTGAAATTCCTGAATCTGTAACCAAATTGGACAGAAGTGCAGACAGATTTTGAATGGAGGACTTGCACCTAGCATTTGAAATGGGAACAGTCATGTGGAACTCAGACCCTTAAGTTGTAGGGCCTGTGCTAACTAGGATAGCTAGTAATTGAATCGAATTAAATTGTAGGATGCCCAGTTAATGTCAGAGATCACTAAAGAAACCTTACAAAGGAGGTGATCAAAAACCTCTTCAACAATACAGAACTGGATACCCACATCTAAGGCAGGAGAGACGGAGAGGAGAGGCTGCAAATTACAAGAGCTCTTTGTATTCCTTAAGATCAGGGAGTGATGTTCTTGAATGTAAAGCCCTGGGAAAGCAGAATCAGAGAGATTCATACCTGTCTTCCAGAACTAAAATGATACACACAGTCTACACCTGAGAAATCTAACATGAAAGAGACTCTGGCTACCTGACCCGACAGCCTCGCTGAGAGTGCTCCTTGCACCGAGGACAGACTGATGCTGCGGAATGAGCTAAGCTAAAGGATTTGCAACTCTTTGCCCTGGGTCAGATAAAGGACATGCTTCAGAAGGCCAACAAGAGTTGTCTTAGATTCTCGCCAAGAAAGTCCGTGGGACAGAATGGAGAGACCAGAAGAGTCTGGGAAATGAGGGCGGAACCAGAATTGATAGAGAAATCCACATCAAGGGAACTATAAGGGAGATACTCCCAACAATGCTGCATCAGGGTCTTCAAGGAAACACAGAGCACCCACGACTGCCCAGAGAGTGCCAACAGAGCTTGCCATGACAGTTAGAGTAAAGTATGACTTTCCTACCTCTCTGCCCTTCCTTTGCTGGAGGAGCCAGAGGCAGCTGAGAAAATTGGGAAAAGAAATCAGAGTGCTAGGTGATGAAATAAAGAGGCCAACCACTGCCTATTTCCCACAGTCAGCCTGAAGCAACCCGAGTCAGAAGGAAAGAGGCTTTCACTAAGCACATTGGGAGCTCTGATTATTGCCCCTGACCCAGTGAGCCTGCTTCAAGGAGGACTGCTGCTGCTGCTGCATCACTTCAGTCGTGTCTGACTCTGTGCGACCCCATAGACGGCAGCCCACCAGGATCCCCCATCCCTGGGATTCTCCAGGTAAGAACACTGGAGTGGGTTGCCATTTCCTTCTCCAATGCATGAAAGTGAAAAGTGAAAAAGAAGTCGCTCAGTCGTGTCCAAACTCTTAGCGACCCCATGGACTGCAGCCTACCAGGCTCCTCCACCCATGTGATTTTCCAGGCAAGAGTAATGGAGTGGGGTGCCATTGCCTTCTCCATCAAGGAGGACTAGAAGTAGCCAAATGAATTTATTTTTTTAAAAGATGCCAGAAAAGTCATGCGATATGGGCTCAGTTTCATCACAAGGGATTGAAAAAGGTGAACAAATCCTATAGAACCTTGCCCCAAAAATGCCTCGAACATATTGAAGGAAAAGAATCACTCAATGATATAAATGTCTTCCTATAACTTTACCAGAATTGCCAATATGCACTTTTTTTTATGTGCCACACACATTTTATCCACACGATAACTCTATGAACTATGGGTACTATTATTTTCATCTTCATATTTGATAAGGAAACTGAAGCTACGGAAAATGAAATAACTTACCAGTATTCCGTATCTACTTAGGAGTAGAGCTGGTATCTGAATCAAGATCATTTTGACAGCAGTGATGGTGCCATTCATTAATGTATCACATTAGCTTGCCAACTGAATGTCAATTTTTAAAAACATATTGATGACGCAGATAATGAGGATTAAGTCCATATGATTTCTTTTAAAATTGCTACTGCATATTCAGGTTAATTGCTTCTCTATTAACTTGAATAATAAGTGAGGAGCATGTGGGTCATGGCCATTCAGGGACTAATGCCCCCCACATTATCCCCCAACTCACCACGGCTCCCATTCACCCAGGCATTAGCTACAATTTAATGGCTTTCAGTTTCTTTATCAAGATGATATGATTTCTATTGTCAAGTAACTTGATTATAGAAAATCTAAATATCATAGATGTTCCTAAATGGCTACCTGATTTTCCACTTGACAGGAAGGGAAATATGCAGCGAAAGAACACATAATGCTCAAATTTCCTCTTACAACATTAGTTCTCCCAGGGTCCAGTTTTACAATAATTTTTAATTATTATACCTCCAGGCTTCAGTTTACTTTATGATTCATTTATTTCTGAGAAATGAAAAGAGGTTTGACATTCCTTGCATATGTATATGTATATATAGCATAGTTTTTGCTACTGCTGTTCATTAGAACAAATGTGGATATTATCTGTTATCATCATTGCTATTATCCTCCCTCTAGCATCAAATTGCTATAGCTACTGTTAGCTGGGGGGAGGGTTTGCAATACCTCTGACATTCCACAGGGTTTATCATATTTTAAAACTGCAAGTTCCCCTCAGGACATCAAGGGCATCCGTGTGTGTGTGTGTGTGTGTGTGTGTGTGTGTGTACATGCATTTCTTTCACCATTTCGGATCTCCCCACCCCAGACTTCATATGCAGTCTGCGACACACTTGGGAGTTCTTCAACTCCACAGTATATAACACATAAAGGGATTATTATTGTTGTCTTCAATTATCTCAAATCCCAAGGATTGTAATAAATAAAAGCTCAGGAATAATGAAATAATAAATTTTCATTTAGAAGAAGTAGCAATCTGAATATCTTTAATACATGCCATCACTCTCACTCCTAAACTCCCCAGAACAGGGGTGATATTGCCCTTGAATGTCCTCAGGGCTGTCAGTAAGATTAAATCTTCACTCTTTACTGATGTAAATTCTTAACTCAAAGGAATATAAGACATCCTTTGTGAAACAAAAGGTGACAGATAAAAATGGTTTAAGAAATTACTCTTTAGAAATATATTATTAAGCAGCAGATCTCTGAAGGGTTCTCTTACCAAAGTTCCTTGAGATAATGTACCTAGCAAGTACAATGCTCAAAATAGGCTTCAATATTATTTTTAAAAGGAGAGGCAGAAATAAATTCAGAGAGATGGAGACAAAGAGCTGGTAGAGACAATCAGGAAAGAGGCTTATCTACGTATCAACTTTTCAGTACCTAAAGTCAGCAAGGTAGACTGACCTGCTTTAAGGTCTCACTGCTTTAGCTGCCCTTTGGAAAGCCCCATCCAGCAAAGGCTGTGGTGTGTTTTCCCCAACTACCCAGCAGCTCTGTCCCCTGCTGGGTTCCTAGCTTTTCAGGGCCCCACCCCAACAACTCTTCACTCCAACTCCACACCTTACCTCCCTTCATTCTGCAGTAGAACTGTGAATTAATGATTGCTTTGACCTACCTGCCCCTCTATCCCTCTGGCTGATCAAATATTGACTCCAGTTAACTTTTTTGTAAAACTTTCAAATAAAGCTTTATTACTCACTGAGCATTAATCATCATTTGTTCTGGAATGTTTTTTATTTACAAGGTGACAAAAATCAAAAGTTAATTTTTTTGCCTTTCATTTTATATGAGGGTACAAATGATTACACTCTTACATTTCTTAAATAATATAACTATATTTAAAATAAATTTTGTTTCAATTTCCTTTATGTTTCCCATAGTTTTGTGTTTAATAATATATAATTTTTGAACACAATGTTTTGATTAATCCCTAAAAATATAAAAATATCAAGTATTTATACTCTTTCTAATCTGAATCCCACAATAATACTTTGAAAAACTGTAATCACTTATTTATTATTTAATTCTTCAAATTATACCTGAATGTGTGTTGTGGGTAAACATTATTTTTACAAGCAATGTGAAATTTTAGATAAATAATTTTGTAAAGTAATTTTTAAGGCTATTATTTTATTCATGAAGACATATACATTTGTCTATTGGTACTCACACATAAGTTCTCACAAGCAAAGAAATAAAGACATGGATAGGGCCTAACAGGGATTCTCCAACTACCATTAAAATTAGGATGGAATTATCCACTGTTTAATATACATTTTCTAATACAGTCCATTCAAATATCAGTACTGTGCCAAGAGCTATAAAGAATATACAGGCAAACATCACTACATCATTAAACATCACTCCTATGAAATTCTGATTTGTTATAATACTATTTATTTTGGAAAGTGTTATTTTTTGCAAAAAAAGAAACACCCCAAATGGTGTGTATTTATATTTCCTATGCTTTGAATGTTAATATGCTCACAACCATTAAAAGCTAGTGCAGACAAATACTCTTTGCACGGTTTTGGCCAACTGGTATTACTTTACCATGTTAAAAATTTTTTTAACCAATGAGCACACTACCTTGCCAGGAGTAGAAAATGCTTTGAAACACTTATTGTTCATTTAACTATGACCTCTAATTTTGCCCTGTATTTTATGCTATGAAAACTGTTTTAATCCGTAACAGCAGGGAAAAAAAAAAAAAGATTTGCAAGTGACAATATACACCAAAATTTGTCAGATTCTTCTACAGCTGTTGTATAAGTGTATAGGAATATGTATAGCCTTTAATGTATACAAAAGAGAAAGCAGAATACAAAAGAGAAAGAGGAATACCACTAACATTTAGAGAAAAAAAAAATCTTTATACAAATTCTTCCAGAGAATAGGTAAAAAGGTAACTTTTTTCAACTTATTTTAGGTCAGCATAACGCTGATATTAAATTCTGATAAGAAATTGATGCAAAAGGAAAATCAGAAGTCAGTTTCACCTATGGACAAAAATGCAAATATTCTAAACAAAATATCAGTCAACTACGCCCAGTAAAGGTACACTTTGATCAATTTAGAATTTTTCCCTGAAAGCCTAGCACTTTGGGTTTTACACTGTATAATCACGTAAGGAATTGTAGACAAAGCCTATGGAGTATGAAAATTAGCCAGTAAAACTACAGACTCCTGAACAAAGCAAAAATTTTGAAAAAGTAATACTCTCTTGAGAGACCTTTGGACAGCAAGGAGATCAAATGAGTCAATCCTAAAAGAAGTCGACCCTGAAAATTCATTGGAAGGACTGATGCTGAAGCTGATGCTCCAATATTTTGGCCACCTGATGTGAAAAGCCTAGTCATCGGAAAAGATCCTGATGCTGGGGAAGATTGAAGACTCTTGAGAATCCCTTGGACAGCAAGGAGATCAAACCAGTCAATCCTAAAGGAAATCAGTCCTGAATAATCATTGGAAGGACTGACGCTGAAGCGGAAGCTCCAAAACTTAGGCCACCTGATGCGAAGATCTGACTTGTTGGAAAAGACTCTACTGTTAGGAAAGATTGAAGGCAGGAGGAAAAGGGGATGACAGAGAATGAGATGGTTGGATGGCATCACCGACTCAACGGACATGAATTTGAGCAAACTCTGGGAGATGGTGAAGGACAAGGAAGCCTGACGTGCTGCAGTCCATGGGGTCACAAACAGTCAGACATGACTTAGCGACTGAACAACAGTCCTCTATACAAAATAATGAGTTGAAAATAAAATACACCCTACAGAGGGAAATGAGAGAGAAAAAAATTGTCTTGAATACAGACAGAGGTAAGGGATTTAGAGACTGAATTCACAATATTTATGTGGTCAAAAAATTGCAAGCCAAGATATTAATGACAAGTAATACAAGGTTGCTAGAGGCTATGGTTATGCGTGAAGCAAACTCACCTTCTCTCTGCAGTAAAGTACTTTAAATGCAAAACTCAAAAAATTCCATCAATTCTAAGTTCAAGAGTCTATATTATACTAACATGAGGAAATAAAGCAACCAGAATATAGAAATAGAAGAAAACAACAATAAAATCATACAAAAATGTTGAAATTTTATTCAGCATGTAATCTAATATAAAATAACTATGTTTAATGATATTTGAAGAATTTTTTTGCCAAGATTTTAAGAGATCATTAAAAACAAGTAAACAAACTTTGGCAGATTTCCTGAAAAATCTAATAGAACTTTAGGACTTAAAAAGTACAATGATAGATGAAAAAAAAAAAAAAAGAATAGCTGAAAGGAGAGTGAGTGAAATGGAATATAAATAAGAAGACGTTACTCAAAGGTAGTTGAGAAGCTTAGTGTGGTCAAAGAAAATTGCTTGCATGATACAGATTCTGTGAAGCTTTCTGAGACTTGCTTTATAGCTGACCTATTAAATGGCCAATTTTGTAAACATTCCATGTGACTTGAGGATATTCTGTATTTTTATACTATCCAATGGAGTGCTCTAGTTTCTTCCAGTAGATCAAGTATGGAATTATGTTCACATACATTTATTTTTTCTGTGCACTTATTTTTCCATGTCTCCTTTACTTCTGTCAATCATTGTTCTCTGTATTGTGATACTATGTTACTAGGTATTTGACAAAATACCACTAGCAAGTTAAACATTTTTTGTTACATAGTATTGATATAACGATCATCTCAATAGATACAGAATAATCATATAAAATTTAATATGACTAATGAAAAAAGGAAACAAAGTTTCATCTACGAATAATACAAAGCATTTTGTCTAAGAAGATATCAAAAAGAAAGAAAACCTTATAGCACTCATTGAAAATCAGAAGGAAGAGACTTTCCATTACCACTAAAATGTACTGGAGGTTCACATCAAGGCAATAATAGAGCAATAAGGTATAAAATGTATAAGGACTGAAAGTGAAGAAATAAAGCTGTCATTATTTATAGATGACATGATTGTCTACAAAGAAGCCTAGAAGAATGTACATATAAATTATTCCAGTTAAGAACAGATTATAACCAGTTTGCCAAATATAAGGACATTACATAATACGTAATTGCATTCCCATACACCAACAAAAAATTATTAGAAAACTTAATTTTACAAAGTGAGAAAAGATATCTAGAACAGTCACACGAAACATAAAGAATCTAGACAGTGGTATTCTGCAGTCACTATGTACAGCTTGCAAAAATTCATTGCTAAATTTTCAAGAATTGTGCAAGTCAACTGTTAAAGTCATTGTTAAAAATTAAAATATATAAACATACAATTAAATACCTAGCCACATTATTACATTTTGCAATTATTTGTGGCCTTGAGTTTATTTACATCTACTATTTCTGTTTGGTGGAATACTATGCAATAGTGTGCTACTTCATATCTCTTTCCAACTCTACATCCACATTAATATTGGGCCGGACAAAAAGTTCATTCAGATTTTTCCATAACCTGACTCTAGTAGAGCTTAGTTGCCTTTAACTTCATTTGAAATAATTTTGTTAGACTGTATTGTGACAGCTGTCATATCAGCATGCATTAAAGAAGTTCTCAAAATTAGTGAATCTTTGTGTAGCCATTTTAACATTGAAGACGGAAGGGAAAAAGCTACATTTTGGCATATTATACTTTATTATTTCAAGAAAGGTTAAAATGAAACTGAAATGAAAAAAAACACATTTGTTCAGTGTATGAAGAAGGTGCTATGACTGATTAAACATGTCAGAAGTAGTTTGCAAAGTTTTGTCCTGGAGATTTCTAACTGGATGATGCTCCACAGTCAGACAGACCAGTTGAAGTTGATAGCTAACAAACTGAGACATTAATTCAGAACAATCAACATTATACCTTGCAGGAGATAGCTGACATAATCAAAATATCCAAATCAAGTTTCAAAACTCATTTGCACCAGCTTGGTTATGTTCATTGCTTTGATGTTTGAGTTCTATGTAAGTTAAGCAAAAAACCTTCTTGACCATATTTCTGCAAGTAATTCTCTACTTAAACATAACAAAAACATTTTGTTTTAATACAAACTGTGCTGGGTGATGTCAAGTGGATATTATACAATAATGTGTAATGGAAGAGATTGTGGGGAGAAGAGAAGCGAAATAAACCACCACCAACCATGTATGGCTCAGATAGTAAAGAATCTGCCTGCAATTTATGAGACCGAGTTGTGAAGATCCCCTGGAGAAGAGAATGGCTACCCACTCCACTATTCTTGCCTTGAAAATTCCATGAGAGAGGAGCTTGTGGCAGGCTACAGTCCATGGAGTGGCAAAGAGTCACACATGACTGACTGACTAACACTTTACTTCAACCACAGCAAAGTCTGGTCTTCGTCCAAAGAAGGTGATGTAGTGTATATGGTGCGACTGGAAGGTAGTGTCAGTCACTCAGGCACATCTGACTCTTCGCGACCCCATGGACTGTAGCCTCGGCAGGCTTCTCTGTCCATGGAGTTCTCTAACCAAGAATACTGGAGTGGGTAACCATTCCCTTCTCCAGAGGATCTTCTCTACCAAGAGGGTGAACCCGGGTCTACTGCATTGCAGGCAGATTCTTTATCACTGCACCACCTGGGAAGCCCAGCAGGATTGGAAAGGAGTCCTCAATTATGAGCTCCTTCCAGAAAAACAAATGATTAATTCCAACAAGTACTACTCCCAATTAGAAAAACTGAAAACAGCACTTGATGGAAAGTGTCCAAAATTAGTCAACAGAAAACACATGCTCTTCCATCAGGATAACACAAGACCACGTTTCTTATATGACCAGGCAAAAACTGTTACAACTAGGCTGGGAAATTCTGATTCATTCACCATGTTCACCAGATATTTTACCTTTGGATTTCAATTTACTTCAGTCGTTACAAAAGTTTCTTAATGGAAAAATATTCAATTCCCTCGAATACTGTAAAAAGCTCTCAGGCACATTCTTTGCTCAGAGAGTGAAAAAGTTTTGAGGACATACAATTTTGAAATTGCCTGAAAAATGGCAGAAGTTAGTGGAGAAAATAGTGAATACATTGTTCAATAAAGTTCTGGGTGAAAGTGAAAAATGTGTCTTTTATTTTACTTAAAAACGGAAGGAACTTTGTACCCAACCCAATAGTCTGAAATTGGCCATGGTAGGATAATTTATACCATGAAAATCAGCAAACTCTAAAAACCATTCCTTTTCTCCCCTAAGTTCAGAAAACCTATTGTGAAACATTTACCAGGATATCACTGAACCAAGGAATGAATCTATCAAAAGATATAAATTATATTTCTGGTGGATTTTACAAAAATTTATTTATTGAGTACCTACTGCAAGGAGATCCAACCAGTCCATTTTAGAGGAGATCAATCCTGGGTGTTCATTGGAAGGACTGATGCTAAAGCTGAAACTCCAATACTTTGGCCACTTCATGCAACGAGTTGACTCACTGGAAAAGACTCTGATGCTGGGAGAGATTGGGGGCAGGAGGAGACAGGGAAGACAGAGAATGAGATGGCTGGATGGCATCACCAGCTCGATGGACATGAGTTTGAGTGAACTCGGGGAGTTGGTGATGGACAGGGAGGCCTGGCGTGCTGTGATTCATGGGGTGGCAAAGAGTCGGACACAACTGAGCAACTGAACTGAGCTGAACTGTGTATTTTTAGGAAATAACCAACCAGATAAAAGTCTGCTCTCACCTCTAACAATTTGTAATATGGGATTAAACACTATGTGAGTAAAAGGGGATTACAATTTTAAGTAGGCCAAATCTCATTGTGAAGGAGAAAATTAAAGAAAAGAATAAAGAGAAGGAAAAAAACTAAACAAACGGAAAAATATAACATACTCATGTTTTCAACTTCCAAATTTGAAATATATAATTTCACCACCAATCTTTCTATACATGGATTGTGATGCTGAATAAATATGTCAAAAGTTTTTGGTAGAACTTAATAATCTAATTCAAAAATTTACAAGACAGAGCAAAGCTCCAAGAATGGTCAAGATTTTGAAGGAGAGCAAGGTTGAAAGCTTTTGTTTACTAATGCTAATTTATTATAAAGCTATAGCAATTAAGATAACACGACCATGTTAGAATAAAGAATCTGGAAATAAATCTTCACAAATTTGGAGGACTGATATATACTAGAGATAGCATGAAAGACTGGATGGGAAGGGTACAGGGGACCTGGTATTACTAGTGCCTAGACAAACAGGCATTAGTTAAAAACAAAACCACTATGGAGAACAGTGTAGAGATTCCTTAAAAAACAAAATAGAACTGCCATATGACCCAGCAATCGCACTCCTGGGCATACACATTGAGGAAACCAGAATTGAAAGAGACACATGTACTCCAATGTTCATCGCAGCACTGTTTATAATAGCCAGGACATGGAAGCAACCTAGATGTCCATCTGCAGAAAAATGGATAAGAAAGCAGTGGTACATATACATAATGGAGTATTACTCAGCCATTAAAAAGAATACATTTGAATCAGTTCTAATGAGGTGGATGAAACTGGAGCCTATTATACAGAGTGAAGTAAGCCAGAAAGAAAAACACCAATACAGTATACTAACGCATATATATGGTATTTAGAAAGATGATAATGACAACCCTGTATACGAGATAGCAAAAGAGACACAGATGAAAAGAACAGTCTTTTGGACCCTGTGGGAGAGGGTGAGGGTGGGATGATTTGGGAGAATGGCATTGAAACATGTATATTATCATATGTGAAACAAATCGCCAGTCCAGGTTTGATGCATGATGCTGGATGCTCCGGGCTGGTGCACTGGGATGAACCAGAGGGATGGGATGGGGAGGGAGGTGGGAGAGGGGGTTCAGGATGGGGAACACATGTACACCCAGGGCAGATTCATGTCAATGTATGGCAAAACCAATAAATAATGTAAAGTAATTAGCCTCCATTTAAAATAAATTAATTAAAAATACATAAATAAAATACACATCAGGCCTATATCTCATACCATACATAAACATTTAATTCAAATTGAGAAAAGAAAGCTTTACAATATTTAGAAGATAGGAGAATGTCTTCATGATCTCAACTACAAAGGATTTCTTAAACAACAAATATAAACACATTAATCTGTGGAGAAAAATAGCTAATAAACTCAACTACATTAAATTAAAAACTTTTATTTATCAAGTCCAACTCTCACATGCATACATGACCACTGGAAAAACCATAGCCTTGACTAGACGGACCTTGGTTGGCAAAGTATTGTCTCTGCTTTTTAATATGCTGTCTAGGTTGGTCATAACTTTCCTTCCAAGAAGTAAGCGCCTTTAATTTCATGGCTGCAATCAGCATCCGCAGTGATTTTGGAGCCCCCAAAAATAAAGTCTGACACTGTTTCTTTCCACTGTTTCTCCATCTATTTGCCATGAAGTCATGGGACCAGATGCCATGATCTTTGTTTTCTGAATGTTGAGCCTTAAGCCAACTTTTTCACTTCTCCTCTTTCACTTTCATCAAGAGACTCTTTAGTTCTTCTTCACTTTCTGCCATAAGAGTGGTGTCATCTGCATATTTGAGGTTATTGATATTTCTCCTGGCAGTCTTGATTCCAGCTTGTGCTTCATCCAGCCCAGCAATTCTCATGGTGTACTCTGCATATAAATTAAATAAACACGGTGACAATATACAGCCTTGATGTACTCCTTTTCTTATTTGGGACCAGTCTGTTGTTCCGTGTCCAGTTCTAACTCTTGATTCCTGACCTGCATACAGATTTCTCAGGAGGCAGGTCTGGTGGTCTGGTATTCTCACCTCTAAGAATTTTCCACAGTTTGTTTTGATTCACCCAGTCAAAGGCTTCGGCATAATCAATAAAGCAGAGATAGATGTTTTTCTCGAACTCTCTTATTTTTTCGATGATCCAGCGGATGTTGTCAATTTGATCTCTGGTTCCTCTGCTTTTCTAAAACCAGCTTGATCATCTGAAAGTTCACGGTTTACGTACTGTTGAAGCCCAGCTTGGAGAATTTTGAGCATGACTTTACTAGCGTGTGAGATGAGTGCAATTATATCATATCCATTGTTGGCTATCCATTTTAAACATAGTGTGTACATGCCCATCCCAAACTCCCTATCCCTTCCTTTCATCCTTCACCCAGGCAACCATAAACACCTTCTTAAAGTCAGTGAGTCTGTTTCTGTGTTGTAAATTCATTTGTATCATTTCTTTTTAGATTCTGTTGTAGCTTGTTTTTCACTTTTTTGGTTGTTCTGTTGTTGATCACCAAAGAATTGATGCTTTTGAACTGTGGTGCTGGAGAAGACTCTGGAGAGTCCCTTGGACTGCAAGAAGATCCAACCAGTCAATCCTAAAGGAAATCAGTCCTGAATATTCATTGGAAGGACTGATGTTGAAGCTGATTGTTGAGAGTCCCTTGGTCTGCAAGGAGATCCCCAACTAGTCAATCCTAAAGGAAATCAGTCCTGAATATTCATTGGAAGGACTGACTGATGAAGCTGATTCATGGGGTCACAAAGAGTCAGACACGACCGAGTGACTGAACTGAACAGAACAAGGACCTACCGTATAGCACATGGAAATCTGCTCAATGTTAGGTGGCAGTCTGGGTGGGAGGGGAGTTGGGGGAAGAATGTATATGTATGTCTGAGTCCCTTCACTGTTCACTTGAAACTATCACAACATTTTAACCAGCTATGCTAAAATACAAAATAAAAAGTTTTCTTTAAAACGCCCTATAAAAATTATATGACAACTAGGGTTTGCTTGAGGGGGGAAGAGTGGATTGTGGGGAGAGATATAGTTGAAGCAAGAGTAACCATATACCAAGAGAAAACTGATACTATTTTAGCAAAGCAATGGTACCCATGCTCAGGGCACTATTCTCTAGTTTTGTTATGTTTGAAACGTCTCATAATAAAAGATCTAAAAGACTATAAATTTAAAGAAATTATTAATGACAGATAAACATAGAAAAAAAGATTAACCTCCAAAGCACTTGAAAAACTCATAAAAATTTAATAAGATAAAGAATTCAATGGCAAAAATGTGGAGGAGGGGCAACAGATATATTTTCCATAGAAGAATATGAAACATCACTAAGCATAAAAAGACACTCAACTCCATCTATAGTTAAGAGAATGAAAATTAAAACCCCAAGGGGATATCATATTACATCTAGTAGATGGGAAAAAGTTTAAAAGTTTGATGAGAAGGTGAATAAATAAAAGTTGAACCATAGCTGATGGATGTGTAAACTGGAATAGGCAATTTAGAGAATAATTTGGTGATATCTGACAAAGTGGCATTGCACATAACCTACAACCTACAATTTGATTCCTACTTAAGAGCCTCATGATGAGAGGAGAGTGAAAAAGCTGGTTTGAAATTCAACACTCAAAAAACTAAGATCACGGCATACATTCCTATTACTTTATGACAAATAGAAGGGGAAAAAGGGGACACAGTAACAGGTTTTATTTTCTTGGGCTCCAAAATCACTGCAGATGGTGACTGCAGCTATGAAATTAAAAGACATTTGCTCCTTGGAAGAAAACTTATGATAAACCTAAACAGCACATTAAAAGGCAGATACATCACTTTGCTGACAAAGGTCCATAGAGTCAAAGCTATGGTTTTTCCAGTAGTCAAGTATGGATGTTGAGAGCTGGTCCATAAAGAAGACTGAGCACAGAAGAATTGATAGTTTTGAATTATGGTGCTAGAGAAGATTGTTGAGAGCCCCCTGGATTGCAAGGAGGTGAAACCAATCAATCCTAAAGGAAATCAACCCTGAATATTCACTGGATGGACTGATGCTGCAGCTCCAATAATTAGGCCACCTGATGTGAAGAGCTAGCTCTTTGGAAAAGTCCCTGATGCTGGGAAAGATTGAAAGCAAAAGGGGAAGAGGGTGGCAGAGGATGAGATGGTTAGATAGCATCACCAACTCAGTGGACATGAATTTGGGCAAACTCCGGGAGATAGTGGAGGATAGAGAAGCCTGGTGTGCTACAGTTGATGGGAGTCACATAGAGTCGGACATGACTTTGCAACTGAACAACCGCAACAGTATTTTCTAGCTGTATATATATACACAGATATGTATAAGAATGTTCTTATCAACAATGTTTGAAATGGAAAAAGGACTACAAGCAACCAAAATTTCCAGTAAGAACAGAAAGGACAAATTATGTGTGGTATTTTTCTCAATGTAATACAGCAGTGAAAATGAATAGAAATTAGTCATGAACAACAATATTGATACATCTCAGACAAATAAGTGAAATAAAGCAAATCTTAAAACATTATCCATATTAAGTTCCAGAAATGCAAAAATAAATAATATATTCATCAAAAAGGATTTATATGTGATAATATCTGAGGAAAAGCTAATGATTATGAACCAGAAGTAGATTTTTTTTCTGGAATTCTCTTGATTTTTAGGTTTTTCAAAATTTAAAATAATTATTCATTTTTATTTTTTAATTTTAATTTTACTTGAGTGTGATTTGTGGAGTCAACAGCTCTGGTAGGTTTTCAATCCCTAAAATGCAAGCCCTCTTTCTTAGCAATGTTCTTCAATCCGAGACTACAATCTACCATAGCTGCCAAAAACTTATAATTCTGCATCTGCATGACTTTAGGAGCAGTCATCATAAACTTAATTGCACTAAAAGTCACACACATATTTTAATTTATTTGGACCAATTTAACAACTATTATTATATTGATTAAATCATTAGTTTATTATTAATATCTATCAATATTCAAATATAATACCAATACTATAATATGCAAAGCCAAATGTTACTGATTTACCCACAAGACCACTAAAAGCAAGGACAGAGCCCCTATTTTCATCACTCTCAATGTTGGGTCCCTGTGAATTTCCTTTACTTTCTTATGGCCACAGCTACTAATTATATTAGTAATTTTCTTGGTTTTATTTTATCTACCATTTCTAGACATTTGTAACAGGAGGGTTTGTCTGATATAAAATCTATCATAATGTAATAAATGGAAGTACAGGTTTCTCCCACTATCTAAAAGTAGAGTTCCTATGAAACCTTTCAAAAGCTGAAAAAATGCAAAGTGAAGGAGCAGGTACCTTAGGACATATTTTGCTAATGAATGGATAAAATAATTGAAAAAAAAAAAAAGCACTAATGCCCAGAAACATATTTCAAAGCTATGGCAGCTTGATGCTGAAAGGCTGCCCGTAGTTCCCAGGAAAGGAGTTTGGCAGTGGCTCTCATAATGATGCGGAGTGTGCTGTCTCCATAATGACTCAGTGCAACAGAACAAACCCTAAACCCTATTTTCACTTTCACCTTCCTTACAAAAGCAAGATTTCTTTCGGTTAGTGAAAACAAGTACTGATGTCAGTCTTTCATTAAAGTGAAGTGGTGTAAAGCAAACCAGAAAAGCAGGAAATAGCTGTATAACCCCTTTCCTAAGAAAGAATGAATTTTCCATCTCCTTATTTTTCTCATCTTTCTTTGGTTGAGGGATTTTAAAATGCACACAGTGCTCTAAGATTAACAGCACCAGAGAAAGAATGAATAATACAATAATGACACAAATGATTTTTGCTGTTGACAAGGTAGATGAGAATAAAAAGCAAAATCAGTACATCTTTCTCCACTGAATTGAAGAAAACATCAAGTTCTATTAATGGTCTTTGATTCCATCCTGAGAAAATCACCAGCATCCTTAAGCTGAAGGCAAGTTGAGTACATCTATTTGGCAGAACCCCATCTAGTCCATTACCCATCTCCAATCAAGGAGAGTTACATTAAAAGCATTTTTATTAGATTCTATTCAGTCATCCTTGAAGGAGAAAGAAGAAACCTAGAAACTGATGTCAAAATATGCTTCTACACTTAAAAAATCCTTTCTGTTGAAGAGATTAAGAGAATTACCCCCAAATATGGAAATCATTGTTAAAGAAATGTTCAAATCCCCATCACACAGTGTATGACCTTGGGCAAACCACTCCATAGTTATAAGAACTCAGCTATTTCACCTGTTACTGAAAAATGTGTGAGGAAAATCATAGTACGACATGGTATGGTTCTACCAAGACCATATTATGGAGACAATCAGGGGATCAATTTTCAGAACTGGTACAATATCATGGCATAAATCTAATCTTGAACACTGATTCACTGGTTCATTGATTAATTTACCTCATGCCTATGTTCTAGACATAGACACATGCATGGAAACATGTATTTTTTAAAAAATAACAATAACCTATACCTCATCATTGGAGAAGGAAATGGCAATCCACTCCAGTATTCTTGCCTAGAGAATCCCATGGAAGGAGGAGTCTGGCAGGCTACCGTCCGTGGGGGTCACAAAGAGTTGGACACGACTGAGTGACTTCACAGTAACATACCTCATCATACAGCTTATTGAAAGTAAATAACAAGTGTACACTTGAAATAGAAAAGCTAACTCTAGACCTGACAGAGGGCCCAGAGGCCTGGATTCACACATCAGTCACCTCTAGTTTTGAACAGTTTCAAGAATACCACTTGAAAGGCATACTGACAAACAGTATGTCTGGAGTTCTAGAAGGTAACTCTCCACTATTCGTGCAGTCACTGGTATGAAATTTGATGGAAGTGTAATAATCCAAGGTGCTTCCCTGGTGGCTCAGAGGGAAAGAATCCACCCACAATGAAGGAAGTAACAGGAGACACAGGTTCAGTCCCTGGGTCAGGAAGATCCCTTGGAGAAGGGCATGGCAACTCACTCCAGTATTCTTGCCTGGAGAATACCATGGACAGAGGAACCTGGATGGCTATAGTCCACAGGGTTGTGAAGAGTCAGACACGACTAAAGTGACTTAGCATGCATACATGCATGTGACAAGCCAGAGTGATAAAAATTACTCTTAAAAAAGAAAGAAAAGTCAAATGAATACAAACAAAAAGTAGAAAAGTGGTTGCCAAGGGCCAGAGAGTAAGGGAAATAGGTTGGTAAAAGGGTGCAAAATGTTCAACTATAAGATAAATAAGATCTGAGGATCTAATATATAATTTTGGTGATTATAGTTGATAACATTGGTGGTATAGTTGAAATTTGCTAAGAGACTAGAACGGAACTGTTTTCAAAAAAAAGAAATTTGAGTAAAACATAAAGTTTGACATCATGTGCCTCACCATATGATGCAGTAAGCCAGAAACACCTCTCAGGTAACATTCCTGACAAAAATGAATCCAATCATGAGGAACCATCAGATAAACCAAATTATAGATACTCGATAACACTACTGAACTATCCTTTCTTGAAATGCCAAGGTTTTAAAAAGCTAAGGACTTGATATGAAAGGAGAATAAAGAGATGTGGTATCTAAATGCAATGCGTGATCAAGACTTGCATCCTGGACTCATAAAACAATTGCCATGATAGATGTTAATGTAACTGATGTCAAAATTTGGATGTGAACTATGGATTAACCATTAATACCATATCACCGTTAAGTTCCCCGATTTTTACAATTGTCTTATGTTTATAAACAAAAGAGTGTTTAAAGGAGACATTTTTAGAAAGTAAGTCGAAGTACTTGGAGGTCTATATATAATAACAATAGGTATATATGAAGATGAAATGATAGGGCAAATATGACAAACATATTAATAGTGAATCTAGACAGCTGGGAGTTCTACTATTTTATAATTTCTTTATAAGTTTTAAAACATGTCAAATAAACAGAAAAGAAAATAACAATATCTTAGTCAAGGATCTGAGAATATAAAAATGTTCCAGGTAGCCATGGTGCCCACCTTAATACTGTGGAGGAGAAAGAAAGATTTTTTAAGTAACATATATAATGAATGATTATAAATTATGTCAAAGCTATGGTTTTTCCATTAGTCATGTGTGGATGTGAGAGTTGGACCATAAAGAAGGCTGAGAGACCAAGAATCGATGCTTTTAAACTGTGGCATTGGAGAAGACTCTTGAGAGTCCCTAGGACTGCAAGGAGATCCAACCAGTCCATCCTAAAGGAGATCAACCTTGAATATTCATTGGAAGGACTGCTGCTAAAGCTGAAGCTCCAATACTTTGGCCACCTGATACGGAGGGCTGACTCATTGTAAAGACCCTGATGCTGGGAAAGATTGAGGGCAAAAGGAGAAGGGCACAGCAGAGGATGAGTTGGTTGGACAGCATCACTGACTGTATGGGCATGAATTTGAGCAAACTCTGGGAGACAGTGGAGGACAGAGGAGCCTGGCATGCTGCAGCTCATGGGGTCACAAAGAGCGACTAAACAGCAGCAGCAATGATTATAAACTGTGATAAGTGCTACAAAAAATACAGTAGTTAAATAAAAAATAACAGAAGCAAGTAGGAAGTGGGAATCAGTGGGAACCATCAGTGGGAACTAATGATATAAAGGACAGGGAATGTCTTTCTGAGAATGGGACATATAAGTAGAGACACATGGAAACCTCAGGAGAAGCACCAAAGGCATATAGGACAGCATGTGCTAAGGTCATGAAATGGTCTCAGGTTTTTTATTACAGTCTAAATTTATAAGGAAAGACAGAAAGAAAAATATGGCAGTAGGGAACCAAAGAAGCAGAAGTATAAAATCAGAATAGCCTATGATATTATTTTGGACATACGGGCATGCTTTAAACAAAGGAATACCATCACAGACATCTAGAAAGCAGCCAGAGTAAGGAAAAAAACAGTACTTCTCATTCAAGTGAAAGAGTCAGAAAAATCACAAGCCAAGAAGTGATAAGTCATAGACTAACAGGGTCACTTACAGCCTCACACTAGTCAATATGCTTTATCATGCAAAGAGTGGACAAGGTTTTTGGTCTCACAGTGATTTGTGTTGACAACTAAAGAGTAACCATTCTGGGAACCATCCTTGAAAGAGAAGGACAGGTGACCTGAGCCAGCTAAAATTTCCTCCAAACATATATATAAGTGGTCCATGTGGGAATGGATATTCCTCTGACTGTACCTGGATTTTATATTTCAGTCAGAATTGCAGCTGTGTAATGAATCTAAATTTGGAATTATATCACATACATAATTGACAGAAGATTTGAAACACCATCTGTTACCATATTTAAACTTCAGAAATCTTCTAGAAATGTTCCTTTCTCAAAGAAAGAAGATTCTTAAATACAAATTTTGTAGAATAAAAAATGAGATATTCCAGCATCATTGAGGCTGCCAGCATCATTTTTTTCCCTAAAATACAACATCTGAATTCACAAATTGTCCCACTATTTCATTACTAAATGTTCCTAAATTCATGAAAAGTCCTTTCAACACATAACAATAGAGAAATGAAAAAAAGAGGAATTTCTCTCTTAATCCTTGCTTTCTACCTTTAAATAAGTGAATTCAATTTTAACATTTACTCATTTTTCTGTATCCTTCATTTACCCACATAGTTTGTTTTCCTAAACTTACACATGAGTTAAAGTCTCAACTCTGCCTATTTTTATGTTAGGCTTCCTTCTTCTCAGAAGGAGAAGCCTAACTAGGATGAATATTTATGAGAAGTTAAACAAATCTCAACTTTTCTAGTTCCTTCCTAAATGAAAACCAGCATTGTGAATCTACACAGTTGTATATTCCTTGCTTATGATGATCAAATGTTCCTAAATTGTCTCTGCTCAACCTGCCTTCTCCCTCGTTGTGTGCTAATGTTGATGAAAAATTAAATCTTTAATGTATGTCAAAATTTACAGGCATTTTTTCATCTACTCCTTATAACCATTTAAGAGTTATAATCCCCATTCCATACAAGAGGAAAGTAGAGCCTAGCAAAATCAACTTATTTATCTAAGGTCATTCACTCTTTTCGTTACTATATAAGAGTCCTATCATCTAAGTGGTGGAGCAACCTATTCATCTTTTAGTTATAACAGAAATTTAATCTGTATATATATGTATATATATATATATTGAGAAAGAGAGTGGTGGTTTAGTCGCTAAGTCACATCTGCAACCCCATGAACTGTAGCCCACCAGGCTCCTTCATTCATGGAAATTCCCAGGCAATAATACTGGAGTGGGATGTCATTTTCTTCTCCACAGGATCTTTCTGACCCAGGGATGAAACCCATGTCTCCTGCATTGCAGGCGGATTCTTTACCAACTGAACCACCAGAGAAGCCATATATATATATATATAATACATTTATATATATATATATATATATAATACACACACACATATATACATCCAAAGATATACATATGTGTGTATGTATATATTTTATACCTACACTGGCTAATGGTTAATTTTCCATATGTTAAGACAAGTCTAGTAAGAAATGTTTGGGTAAATTTGCGTCTCAGTCACCATAATACCCTGACTTCTTTTCATTTGCTATTTGTTTCCCCCCTTTGCTTTCTTCCTCCCTCTCTCCTTCTATCCTTCTCTCCCTCCTTTCCTTCCTTGCATTTGCTCAGCTGTATCCTGCTTTCTTCCACAAAAGATTTGTAGCATAGTTATGTGTGTCATATAATACACATTAAATGATCTCCTTGCTTTTTTCTTAATAATTTGTTTTTATCAGTGCATATGGTCAATCCATGCTCTCTAAATCATTCATCACAGAAATCAACACTGCAAGGTTAAGGAGTGCTCTCTTTCACATCTGCCTATCCAGCAATGATATTTTGATAGTATACATTTTCCAGGTCACCCTATTTTATTTGACTTCATTCTCCATCACTGGCATTTCTGTTGCTCAGCATACAGTCTAAGTAGAAGTACAAACTGCTTTATTTTAGTTGCTCTTTGTTGTAACCCCCTTAATGCCATGCACTAGACCAACTGCACACATCTCCTGATAGCTGCACTTAGCAGTATTGTGCATTTGTTCACAAAGAGTAAATGTCAATAGTTCATTGTGTATTCCGATCCCACTTTACCATGCTAATCTTCTGGAAAGGACTTCCTGTCCTCATGAGGACAGCTTTTAAAAGACTATGTCACCTTACTGTTGGTGTTCAAGCACAGTCTGTTTTCTCTGTTAAGAGGATCGAGTTTGTCAAACCAACCTGAATTAAAGCTTGAAAATCAGCATCATGTTTGAGGCAGTGAACTGTAGTCTTATAATTAATCTGTTTCTTCTTTTGTAGCTTTTACTAGATACTAGAAGTCACTGATGCAATTCATTGTCTGGAAATTAAATTAAAACAAGAAGCCTCCTTGGTTTTTATAAATTCATCTCCGTACTTGGATAATATTTTCATGATATGAGTATAATATATGTGAAGACTACATGTACAAGAACCATAAAAAATGGATATATGAGAATTATTTTGATCATTAGAGGGATTTTTATTTCTGAATATTATATTTTTTAATATGTCACACTATTCACTTTCAGAGTTGTCTTTCATATAAATGCAAAATTGTTCCCAAAGTCCTAATGGCTTTTTAGAACTGAGTATCATCTACTCTGAGACATCTACTCTGAAACATTTTGCTTCTATAATATGCTCACATTCCTCATGACACTTGTAGATAACTTATATAATACTTGTATTTCACTTCATTTTACCATTGAAGCATATACATAATACACATCCATGTCTGTGCTCTATAAATATTTGAAGGAGAATTCTTTTGATCCTCAGAGCAACCCTATGAAGTAGTATTGTTACCTTCATTTGGCAATAAATAAAATGAGGTTCAGGGAAGTTCCCCTAGGTCACCTAAATTGTATGGCCAAGTTCTGAATAGAGTCTATCCTCTTAGTTTCATAGTGTCTTAGAGTTTAGTGGGACTTCCTTCGTGGTCCAGTGGTTAAGACTTTGCTTCCCTGGTGACTTAGACAGTAAAGCATCTGCCTGCAATGTGGGAGACCTGAGTTCAATCCCTGGGTCGGGAAGATCCCCTGAAGAAGGAAATGACAACCCACTCCAATACTCTTGCCTAGGAAATCCCATGGACGGAGGAGCCTGGTAGGCTACAGTCCATGGGGTCGCAAAGAGTTGGACAAGAGTTAAGTGACTTCAGTTCAGTTAATACAGTTTAACAACTTATTTTATGCCCTTTTTTTTGTCACATCTGCATCAGCATGAGAACAATAAAAAGAATCTGGCTTTGAAAGCTAGGGAGCTTTTATCTTAGGAAATCCATGGGACTGGGAGAAACAGAGATTCCACTCCTGGAAGGCACACACCAAAATCCAGGGGAGTAAAAGCGGTGACCTCATAAGAGACTTGGCCAGGCCTATCTTCTAGTATTGAGGGTCTCATGTGGAGGCAGAGAGTGACTGTGGTCATTGCAGGGACAAAGACAGTGGCAGCAGCAATTCTGGGGCATATTCACTGGCATGAGCCCTCCTAGAGGCTGCCAGTAGCCCCACCTCACAGCCTGTAGCTCCAGTGCTGGGATGAATCAGGTCAAACAACTAACAGGGAGGGAACAGAGCCCCATCTACCAGCAGAGGGCTGCTTAAAGTCTTCCTGAGTATGGTCCTGTCCATCAGAGAGATAAGGTGCAGCTACACCCAACAGTGGAGTCCCTCCTATCAGGAACCCTGCACAAGCCTCTTAGACAGCCTCATCCAACAGGGGGTAGACAGCAGAAGCAAGAAGAACTATAACCCTGCAGCCTTTGAAACTGAAACCACAATCACAGAAAGCTAGGAAAAATGAAACCGCAGAGGAACATGTCTCATAGGAAGGACCAACATGAAACCCCAGAACAGCTAAGTGAATTAGAGAGAGCCAAACTACCAGAAAAAGAATTCAAAATAATAATACTAAAGATGACCCATGATATCAGAATAAAAAGGAGACAAAGATTAAGAAGATGCAAAAACTACTTAACAAAGACCTAGAAGAACTAAAGAAAAAACAGAGATTAACAATAAAATAATTGAAAAATACGCTAGAAGGAATCAACAGTAGGAAAACTGAGGCAGAAGAATGAATAAGTGAGCTGGAACGCAGAATGGTGAAAACCACTGCCCCAGAACAGAATAAAGAAAAAAGAATAAAAAGAAATGAAGACAGTCTAAGAGACCTCTGGGATATTAAATGCACCAACATTTGCATTATAGGAAACCCAGAAGGACAAAGAAAGCACCTAAGGAAATATTTGAAGAGATAATAGCTGAAAACTTCCTTAATGTGGGAAAGTAAACAGTCACCCAAGTCCAGGAAGTGCAGAGTCCCAGGCAGGATAATCCCAAGGAGAAACACAGGACACAGAGTAAAGCAACCAAACCTATGTGAATTTGAGTTTGATGCCAGCTAACTATCTCAGCCTGCTATGATGTGAACATAGAGGCCTTGTTAGGCTAACATGTACACAGATGCCATATTTGGGTCATTTACATAATCATATACAAATCTCCACTTGAAAGACTAAATGTCAGTTACTTTGTCCAGTGGAAAAGAATAATAATTAAATACATGAGTTCTCCTCCTGTTTATATTTTTAACAAACAAGCTGATAAGTTTCACTCTGATTTCAGACTCTGAGTAGAAAAAAAGAAACATCTAGGTTTTTCAAGCTTTGTAATTTCTTTCACCAACCTCAGTATCACTAGAAATTATGGCAAACATTTTTGGTTTAACAAACTGATGAGTAAACTGAAGAACAATTTTGGATTTTGTCATTTCTATGTATCGTAGCCTCTGTTGTGTTTTCAGCATTCTCCTAAACAGAGCAGAGATTGTAGGCTGAGTTCTAGCTGCTAGCTAATTTTAGCAAACTGCCAACTCCTTAAAAATATCCATAAAATACCCTGACTATTGAGAACTCAAGAATGTTTGTAAAATCATTAGAGTTTAAATGGAAACTCCCTAGTCCCAGATTTCAATCAACATTCATAGCCTGGGAGTTTGCCCAGAGTTTGAAGCATATTTGCTTAAATATTCACATAAAACTTTAGGATTAAAAGGCATAAATGATAATGTTAGGCCATTTCCTTCCATTTACAGATGGGAGTTAATGATGTCCCCAAATCACAAAACTAGATGGTAACCAATGATAGACTAGAAGTCAGGAATCTTGAATTCAAAACGAGTTATTGAGTTCTACTATGCCATGCTACCACTTTATAAATCTCACAGTTGGTCTTTGACCAGAGGAAGAATATACAAAAAGTAGTATGAAGCATAACACTATGTGTTCTTTTGAGAACACTGATTCTTGTCAGATTGGGCTCCATGTAAATTAAAGACAGGAAGTAACTGATTCATTGATCATGATACCTGAATACTGCTAACACAGAAACTTACCATGTTCACTGAAAGAGTTAAGTTGCAGACCCACAGAGAATAAATTAGTGGTTACCGATGGGGGAGAAGGGCAATATAGGGGTAGGAGAGTGATAGATACAAACTTCTGGGTGTAAAATAGGCTCAAGGATGTACTATACAAACAACGTGGAGACTATAATCAATGTTTTGTAATAACTGTAAATGGAAAGCAACCTTTAAAAATTGCATTAAATCTTTCTTAAAAAGAGTTAAGCTGTTTCTCTTACCAAATATATCATAGATCTGATCATTGGATTTGGCCAAAAGACCTGGAGTTCTTTAATCCCAGTTTGTTCTTAATTCTAAATTTATCTTTAATTAGTATAGTTAATAACTGCAAATTTATAAGGAAATTTTATTAGCAACTAAAATATTTCCTGTGCTACAGAGTGGTAGAGGAGGAAGGATTTCTATTTGCTGAGTATTATCACCAATCAGCTTCTATCACAATGTGACAGCAATCATTCTGTTTACAGAAGAGAGGCTTCATTCTGCTTCAAAGAAGTCTTTTTTCCTGAAGTTGGGGGTTACACGTGGAAAGAGAAAAGTCAAAGCAGCTAGGGGGATTCATTATTCCTGATTATAGAACCTTTATTAAAATACTTCCAGAGATATAATTCCATTTTTCAATAATTAGGAATGCATGCAGCATAAAAGGTAACATTTGACTAGTTGGTAATCTATACATATTTAAGCTGATTGATGAACCTGTCATTTTAAAGAAATAAAAGTTAACACAAAATTATGTTGATGAACTAAATCATTACATAAAACTTAAAATAATGGCCACATTAAACTTGAATTTCTTTGTTTAAATGCCTTTATCCAGAAGAAGATAAAAGAGGAAGAAAAGGGAGGTATGGAGAAGGTAGAGAAATGTACAGTGAAGAGAATTCCAGACCAGTAGGGAAAAACTAGGTCCTGGTCCTGATTTCAAGGCTTTTTAACTGTGCAAATATGAATGAGTCAATACCTTCTCAGAGCTTTGGTTTCTATGCTGCCTCTCTCTCAGGGCTGCTGTAGGTGAACATGCTTGGGAAATACAATGGATCTTCCAGCAGACAACTGCCAGTATGCAGTCACTCAGGGAAGTCAGACTGCTGTCAGATTTGCCTGAAATGATCATTGCCTTACGTTTTGGCATGATTCACATTGGGGGAACAATGAGTCTCGTCACACCAGATAATCTTGTCCCACGATCTGGGGGGAAAAAATGGCTGCCTTTCATGATAAAACCCCACCAGAAACAACAGTATTTCATACAGAAATACAATTAAACAAGCAAAAAACTCCACAGGTAATTAGGATACATAAATCATCTGCTTCCTTGACCTTTGCCCAGAGCTGGGAACCACTGACTTAGATGAAGTCTACTCCTGGTTAAGTGCAGCTACAAGAGAGGAGAGTTAATTATCAAGAGTATTTTCTGGATAAAATAATTGATAAGGCCCTAGGAGCTATTTTTCAAGACATATTACATGCTGTTGAAAGAATTCATAATAGCAGAAGTCCCCATTTTTATAACAACCAATAGAATAAAACATACAAAGAGTTAGTCTAATCAAAACATTTTTCTTAAAATAAGTGTCTCTAAATTACTCTGGTCATTTCTAATTAAAATTCTTTCAAATACATTTCATCCAATATACCCTACTCACCAAAAGCTTTAGAAAAGTGTTGAAAATTTGAGTTTTTATTGTACAGTTATAGTTCTGCAAATTCAGTAGGTGTAAGATAAAATTCTGACCTTTCCTTAACACGTACATGTCATTTTCAAATGATCTGAGAGAAAAATCCAAAGCTTAGGAACGAAGAAAACATAATGAATCTCTTCAGTGAAAGGGTTCTTCCTTTATTCAATCAGCAAATACTCCTTTTTGTCTTTTGTAACCATTTCTGGAAGTCTACTTGACTACCTAGGGTTAGCACAATTCCACACATTTTGATGTTGCTTCTGTAAATTCAAGACAAAGGCAGAAAGAGGTTGTGTCTGGGCACAGCTGCATCTCACAGCATGAAACGAAGCCCAGCAGAATGGTCTCATCACCACAAACAGCCAGCACACAACAAATTGGGAGTGATTAATGCGTGATCCACCAACTAGATAGTCTAATTAAATAACAGTGGTTAATTGCTAATTAGTATGTGACTTATGTAGATAGAAGCGCTTAGACTTGTCAAATGTTAAAAAGAACACTGAAAAAAATCAAAGTGCTGTCATTTCAATGATCTATTTAAAAATGACGCAGCAGAGTTGGCATTTTTTTTTGCCATCATCTGTCTAGTCAAAACACACGTTGGAAAACTTGTTTTATCTTTCTAAAACGGATTTCTTCCTTCCATTTAAGTAATAATGTTACTTTTGATGTTGTGAAATGGTATAAGCACTAAAATGAAACAGTATTTTGATGTGTGTATAGGGGGTAGTGTAATTTCTATTACTCATTTAAACTCCAGCATATTTGAAATGTAGCCACTGCTCTTCACCTGGACACAGCTGGTTCTCACTTCTTAGATGTTTATTTTCTGTGTACTTAGAAAGACCTGGTTTCAACCAAAAAGCCCTCTATTTAGCCAATCCAGTAACATATTCAGAATATGTAAATCTACTGTTCATGAAATTCACTGTCCTTGGGGGCTAAGGTGGGGCCTGCAGGATCTGAGATCTGCTTTTGGAAACTGTTTAAGACTTGCTTCCACAACTGTGAGATTTGGGAGGGTTTTTTTTTCCTTTTCTTTTTTTTTTTTTTGGCTTTTATAGAAAAAAACACCATCTGTCTCCTCATTACCCTTAAAAAAAGAAGGAAAAGAAAAGCCTGAGATGGCATACTGATGCCAACCTTTACTTTCAATTATTTATCATCTAAAAAGAACATACATGGAGAAGGTTTCATGAATAATGCTTTCCCCTTTTGTAGAAAGTGTAGTGGAAACGCTACACGCATACTCCTAAATGGGCAGATCAGATCGATGCCCATCTTCACTAAACATTATTTTTTCATAACCTCACCAAACAAACCAACTAAATACCTCTCCTGTCTCCTTGGTGATAGTGACACATGTGCTGCCTTAAAACAAAAACCCATAAACAAAAGATTGCAGTCTAAAATCACAACACATTCGCCTGAGAGAGGCTTGAGGATGGAGGGCCTACTGCATAATTTATCAGTGTGTGGCCTGAATACCACCCTCCTCAGAATCACACAGAATCACTGAGGATGCTTCCTGGCTCTCACTCCACACCTCTGGGAACTTGCATTTTTGATGAGCACTCCCAGGTGATACTGACACAACCTAAATTTTGAGGGCGGTTATGGTGTTTACCATCCAGGGAGGAAGAGCCTTTCACCCACACATGTTCAGACAGTTCGCTCACCCTTTTCATCCATCTTCATCCCCACGAGCTCTGAAGAGAATAAAGAAAACTGATTTTCAACTCTGAGGAGAGGGATGAATGGTGCTGTTTCCCATCTAGGTTAGAATATTCACTGATTGAAATGTAGACTAATGGAGTGAAAGCCCCAGAGAAAAGAAAACTGGATATTCCAGAAATAGTCATTAAGTTAGGAGGACAAAAGTGGCAGCAGGAACCATTCCCAGTGCAGGGGGACAGAGGGACAGAGGGGTGACTGCTGCGGCCAAGGGGGTGGTCCCATGCCCTCCTGGGAAGTGAACTGAATGAATTCCTGAAACTACATCCAGGACAGTTGCTAAAAGAAATCACCCTTGCTAGCTTGAGGCCAGGAGGAAATAGCTGCACGCATACAGCTGGCTGGACAGATGGCTGCCTCTTAACATAAAGGAAAAAAAGGAAGAAATGCTCCTGAAGAATACCAGGTGGGGAAGCAGAGGGCCCATAAGTAGTGGTCATCAGAAAGCAAAGTAGCTAATCTGGCTCCCAGTGAAGCAGAACACAGTCAACCCCACCCTCAGCCACAACAGAAGGGAGGAGGGGGCTAGTGCTAGCAGTCTAGGGGGGCACCCGCAGATTAGCAGTTCATTGCTGATGATTTCTGTTCTCTCATTTCTGAAGGAGAAGAGATTGCAGCTTTGTAATATTTCTAAGCCAGTGGGCTTCTGTAATTAAATTGACCCCTCGCCCCTCAAAAACGTCTGTATTCAGTTTTTCTTAACCCCATTACATATAAATGAGCTGTATAATTTTACTGGGGCTTTTCTGTTGTTTTGTTATTTTTATTTTTATATAGCCAATAAATCTGTTACAATGTGTATTCAATGGACTATTAGGGGTTAACTTAGGAACATATCACTACTCTTTTTATTGATTCTATGAGAAAAATGCATTGAGTTCCAAAGTAGTAATTTAAAAACAGAATCTTGGAACAGTACATGTGGGTAATTGAAGACTTCCTGTACAACTAAATTCAGACAAGTTGAATCTCCTGAATAGATATCTTTGGTGCAAGTGTTTATCCACAGTGCCCTCTAGTGGTTTTAACTGCCATTTCGAGACACACCAAAAAAAATGAAAAAGTTCTCTGAGCAAATCCTTTCCCATATTTGAAATGGCTACACGTGTTTATTTTTTTGGCTCCAAAATGACTGCAGATGATGACTGCAGCCAGGAAATTAAAAGACGCTTACTCCTTGGAAGGAAAGTTAGGACCAACCTAGACAGCATATTAAAAAGCAGAGACATTACTTTGCCAACAAAGGTCTGTCTAGTCAAGGCTGTTTTTCCCGTGGTCATGTATGGATATGAAAGTTGGACTGTGAAGAAAGCTGATCGCCGAAGAATTGATGCTTTTGAACTGTGGTGCTGAAGAAGAAGACACTGGAGAGTCCCTTGGACTGCAAGGAGATCCAACCAGTCCATTCCAAAGGAGATCAATCCTGGGTGTTCATTGGAAGGACTGATGCTAAAGCTGAAACTCCAATACTTTGGCCACCTCATGGGACGAGTTGACTCACTGGAACAGAGTCTGATGCTAGGAGGGATTGGGGGTGGGAGGAGATGGGGACGACAGAGAATGAGATGGCTGGATGGCATCACCGCCTCGATGGACATGAGTTTGAGTGAAGTCCGGGAGTTGGTGATGGACAGGGAGGCCTGGCGTGCTGTGATTCATGGGGTCGCGGAGAGTCGGACACGACTGAGCGACTGAACTGAACTGAACTGAACACGTGTTTAGAAGTCTCAGAACCATACAATCTAAGAATTTCATATCTGAGAAATACTAGTAAATATCATTTGAGTTTATTATACAGTCAAAATTTGATCACTGTTCACTTGATCATGACACAAAAATATGTTATTTGAGGAATAATCTAGGTCTCCCTTGGTTTTGTTCTATTTAATTAAGAACATCAGTATGGACACAACAAGCAATTTAAGACAGATTTTTTTTCTGATTTGAATTTTCTATTTTCTTTCTGTTTTTTTGAAGTCTAGTTTCCTTTCTTCCGGATGATGCACTATTCCGGTACAAATGTTAAAGCTAGTTACAGAGTAATAACAGCCAAAGGGGAAAAATGTTTTCCATGATAACTTCATCACCTGTGTCTAAAATCTCAGATCTCTGATTTAAACATTATTACTGTAGTCGCCCAATTTGCTTTATTCTGAACTGAGTCTCCATGGTTTTTCAGATACCCCTCAACAAATAAGACCTCCGAAGTGAAGTTAATAATAGAAATTATGGCAGGCTTTGTGCTGTCCTTAGGCTAAATGCAAGATAATTTATCTTAAGCTTAATTAAATTATATTATTTTCACATACTTATCACTGTATTTCACAGGATACAACACAACAAATAGGGTTTCTAAAGAAAGATCACAGTAAAGAGAACAAAGAAAATGAAGGAAAAAAGAAGAGAGCCAACATGAAAGCACAACATTAAAGAAAGAAAACACAGTAATAACCAAGAATGGAAATGCAAGTGTTCATTTTCCTTGCAACATCTAGGTGATTAATCAAGTTTCAAAAGATACACAACCCACGGTAATGGGTAATGTATCATAGCTTTTGATTATCCATTGAGCTACTTATACTTACCAAGTCATAAGGTTAGGAAGTTGGCTATTACATAGTACTTCGGTTTCTGGAGTGCTCCTCCAGAACCAGCAGCATCAACATCATCTGGGAACTCATTAGAAATTCTCAGGCCCCACCCCCCACACTGTCTCAATCTGAATATCTAGGTCTTCACACACCTTGCAAGTGATTCTGATGCAAACTGCAGCTGAGATCCACTGTGATAGTAGATCAAATACTGACTTTAACTGGAAGCGGAATTCAGAAAACCTGTATTAAATTTTGTGATGATTTCTGAGCAGCCTGATCTTAGGCATCAGTTTCCTCATCTTTGTAAAGAAGACAGTAATATCCACCTGATAATACAGGTAGTAAGCTCCTTAAGACTACTCATGCTTAAGCCTAATTACCCATTCATTCATAATTTTAAATACTGATTGAGCATCTACAAGATTCTGAGAACAGTTCTCTACAGATGCGTGGGATCTATCAGTGAACAAAAGAGTGAAAAATCTCTGCTTTCCTACAGTTTATAATTCCAGTGGAATAAAACACACCTTAAATGGTAAACATATTATTATATTAGTTTCCTAGGGCTGCCATCACAAAGTACCACAAACTGGATGGGTTATAGAACAGAAATGGATTGTTCACAGTTACAGAGGTCTGAAACCTAGCTGTCAGCAGCGTCGGTTCGTTCTGAGAACCGTGAGGCAGGAGTCAGTTCCTGGCCTCTCTCCTTGGTTTGTACACAGCTGTCTCTTCCCTGTGTCTCTCCATCGTCTTCCTTCCATGTGTGTCTATCTCTGTGTCTCTTTTTTCCTTTTTTGTGACACGGGGACCAGTTGTACTGAATTTTGCCTGCCCGCTGATCTCATTTAACTCAATTACCTCTGTAAAGACCCTCTCTCCAAGTGGTTACCTTCTGAGGTCTTAATCCTTCTGGGGATTAGGACTCCACCATATCTTTTATGAAGAAGACACAATCTAACCCATAACATGTATTAAAGGCAGGGATTCTCAGTAAGTTAGATGATAAAGCATGCTAAAGACAAAACTCAAGCAGGATATTTGGGCTCGGGAGCACAGGAGTTGAGTCAGGATAGAATTTAAATAGGGCCCAAACAGGTGTCGGTGGTTAGGTGATATCTTAGCACAGACATGAAGAAGGCTTAGTGGGGATGTCAGAGAAGAGACCCAAGCACTAACAGATGGCTTCTGTGTCCCCTCGGTGTCTGATTCATCATTGCCCTTTGTCTCATCCAGCTCTTTGCTGCGTGCTGTGCAAAGTCAATCTACACAGGGAATTGGTCTCAATTATTAGAGAACAGTGCCCCCGAATATTGTTTCTCAGGCTCTTGTTTCAAGAAAACCTGGAGATTTTTGCTGAAACTCACTTCTACCAATTTCCTAAAAGTCTGAGAAACAAGGATCACTAAACCCAACATATATTTCCCCAGGACATCAAAATATCATCTTCTGTGAAACCAAACCAGTAATGTTAGAGTCTATTTCACCATGACTACTTTGCTAGTCATTAATCTGATTCCCTGGAATGCAGCTTATCGTCACCACCACATCACCTACCTTTCCTAAAACCAGAATTTCCTATGCAGGTTCCCTTTCTAAATATTCAAGACTTCCTGATGGATACTGTTCACCAAATGTAGACATCATTATGAAAAGTTCATATTTTATACTTAAGTTTCATGTAGCTGAGCTTTAGAAACTAAACCTCATATTCTTCCAACAGTATATTTCTACATTTTTTTCACTATTTTGATCTCCTACAATGCATATACAGATGTGCTCTTTACATAAGTGGCTGTGTGTTTCTCCTGAGGAGAAGTGAGGGGGCACTGTAGAAATCCTACTGGGTAGCAGAGGGCCTGGGTTCAGTCCCAGCAATTAATTTACCTTGAGCCCTTAGGGTCAGTTGCCTCAACCTTAAACAAGGTACATAAATAAGGGGAAATCTGTGTAGCTCTCAGACTTCCAGCTGAAATCTACACAACTTAAAGAAAGCACACACTTCCATCACTATCAGAGGTTCACTAGAACGCTGTATGAGGTTGCAGGTGGAGGTTAAGGGTAGAAGAATTTTCTTAAAAAAATTCCACATAAAACTTTGACCCGAGACCAAGATAAGCGTAATGTCACTGCCATTTTTCAATACCACCACCCCACTCCGGTCCATCTAGTCTCTGAGCCCACCCTGAGACTGGTAACCCATGTGCCAACATTACTAGTACCATCACCCTCTCCAACTGCCACTTCTCCATCACCACTGCTCACTGCCATACTATTTCTCCCACGGTTAGTGTTGCTTGATGAGTGTTCATTATCTGACAGGCACTATGCCAAGTATTGTGCTTACAATGTTTTACTCTACAGTCCCATGTGTGCAAAAATATCCCTTTATTTTCGCTGTGATAGAAATTCCCACCTCTAACTCATATTCTGCCTGGAAGCAGAAACTTCATATTAGTCCGGTTAAATGCAATTCCTCAATGGCCCAGGTCTAAGGCCTTCTGCTCATCTTTCTTATCTTCTCATCCTTCCCATCTCACCTGACCTGTGGAGGGAACATGTCTATATCACTGTCAGAGGCAAGGGTAGAAAGGAATTTGTTATTCTCCGCATCAGAGTTCCCACTGGAATTCTATAAGGTTCCCTGCCCATTCACTTGCTTTGACCCATCTACCTGCAATGATTTCTGTTCTGTGACCACTATGTTCTAGGAATGGAGAGGCTAATGAGCATAGATTCCTACCTCCTAGGCTGTACACAATGATTAATACATAGGGTTCCCCTTCTTCAAGGTCCTCAAGGAAACATTTCTTCCTGTGCTACTCCCTTTCAAAGCCTCCTGGGTATTCTCAGCGGCCATCATCCACAGGTGTCTTACTGTCTTACTTCCAGTGATGGTTAGTTCTATGAGTCAGTTTGAATACCCCGTTATTCACACACGATTCTAGGTGTTGTTATGAAGGTATTTTGTAGATGTAGACATAGTTAGCATCTAAAATCAGTTGCCTTAGTCTTAATATTGTATGGGGGCTTCATCTAATGCATTCTTCCTCAAGACCTTAAATGCAAAATAGAGGTTTTGCTGAAGAAGAATAAATTCTACTTCCTGACAGCAGCATCAGCTCTTGCCTAAGACTTTCCAGCCTGCCGGCCTGCTCTACAGACTTCAAACTCACAATCACGTGAGAAAATCCTTGGTTGAGTATGTGTGGTGTGGTGTGTAGTGTGTGGGGGTGTGTGTGGTGTATGTCTGTGGTGTGTGTGTGCATGTGTGCGGCATATATGTGTGTGTGGTGTGTGTGGTATGTCTGTGGTGTGTGTGTGGTATATATGCATGTAGTGTGTGTGTGTGTGTATGTTTGCGGTGTGTATACATGTCTGTGGTGTGTGTGTGTATGTGTGCGGCATATATGTGTGTGTAGTGTGTGTGGTATGTCTGTGGTGTGTGTGTGGTATATATGCATGTAGTGTGTGTGTGTGTATGTTTGCGGTGTGTATACATGTTTGTGGTGTGTGTGTGTATGTTTGTGGTGTGTGTGTGGTATGTTTGTGGTATGAGTATGTGGTGTATGTGCGTGTATGTTATGTGTGTGTGTGTATGTTTGTGGTGTGGTGTATGTGCGTGTGTGTGTGTATGTTTGTGGTATGCATGTGTGGTGTGTGTGTGTATGTTTGTGGTGTGGTGTATGTGCGTGTGTGCTGTGTGTGTGTGTGTGTATGTTTGTGGTATGCATGTGTGGTATGTGTGTGTATGTGTGTGTATGTTTGTGGTATGGTGTATGTGCGTGTGTGTTATGTGTGTGTGTGTATGTTTATGGTATGCATGTGTGGTATGTGTGTGTATGTGTGTGTGTGTATGTTTGTGGCATGCATGTGTGGTATGTGTGTGTATGTTTGTGGTGTGGTGTATGTGCGTGTGTGTTATGTGTGTGTGTGTGTATGTTTGTGGCATGCATGTGTGGTATGTGTGTGTGTGTATGTTTGTGGCATGCATGTGTGGTATGTGTGTGTATGTGTGTGTGTGTTATGTGTGTGTGTGTGTGTTTGTGGTATGCATGTGTGGTATGTGTGTGTATGTGTGTGTGTGTATGTTTGTGGTGTGGTGTATGTGCGTGTGTGCTATGTGTGTGTGTGTGTATGTTTGTGGCATGCATGTGTGGTATGTGTGTGTATGTGTGTGCATTCACTCCATTCCCCCACTGGTTCTGTTTCTATGCAGAACCCTAACTAATATATTTCTCCTCCTACTCTCACTTCTTTAAACCAAAGAATTTTTATTTTAATATTTGAAAATAGAGTTCTCTTACATCTAAATTATAAGTTGACCAGGCATCCTAACTACTGTATATGATAGATACCTTTATCCTCAGTTTGTAGATAAGGGAACTCAAGCTTAGAGAGGTGAAATAATTTGCTAAAGGTCAGTCAGCAAGCAGCAAGCAAGTGTTGGCTAATCTCCAAATCGTTGGTTTAGCCCATTGGCTGATATACTCTAAAATTAGTCTTTCTAGTGGCTGTTGTTTGGCATAATTTTATGTATCAACTTGACTATATCATGGGGTGCTCAGATTAAACCTTATTTCTGAATATGTCTGTAAGGTTGTTTCCTGATGAGACTAGCATTAGAACTGGTGGCCTCGGTAAAGCAGATGGCCCTCCCCTATGTGGATGGACACCATCCAATCTGTCAAAGGTCTGAATAGAACAAAAACAGCAGAGGAAGGGAGAATCTGTTCTCTCAGCCTGACTGCTTCAGCCGGGGCATCAGGCTGCTACTCTTGGACTGAGACATGCACCATCAGCCCTCCTGGTTCTCAGGCCTTTGGACCAGCACTGGAATTTACACAGAAGGCTTTCCAGCTTATAGAGAGTAGATCATAAAACTTCCTAGCCTCATAATCACATAAGCCAGTTCCTTAGAATGAATCTCATTTTTACATAGATTATTTTTATCACATATATTATACATAGTTTTTATATTTTTTCATATGTATATGAATATATTTCCTATTGGTTCTGCTTCTTTGAAGAACCCTGGCTAATACAGCATACCTACATGCTAACACATCTGCAGTGACACCACAGCTCCCACAGACACACTTCTCCAACTTTCCCATTCAGCCCCTCTTGGGATCACTCAGTTTCTACAACCACACTTTGTTTTCTAATGCATTTCAATTATTTGCCTGAATCTAGAGATCTGTGTGCATGTGTGGTCAGTCATTCAATCATATGTGACTCTTTGTGACCCCATGGACTATAGCCCACAACACTTCTCTGTCCATGGGATTTCCCATGCAAGAATACTGGAATGGGTTGCTATTTCCTACCCCAGAGGATCTTCCTGACTCAGGAATCAAACAAGCATCTCCTGAGTCTCCTGCACTGGCAGGTGGATTCTTTACCACTGAACCAACTGGAAAGCCCAGAGATTTGCAGTGACAGCTATACTCTTGGCTGGAGCTCTGACAACCTTTCTAGTCCTTCCCTTTCTCTCTTCCAATGTCTGGATAAACTTGTCTCTGTAATTCTCAAGCAGTAATTTACACCCTATATTTAGAGCAGAACCACCATGCTCCTTGCAAAGTGATCTAAATATTGTACCAGTTGAGATACATTTTTATCTTCGATCTTATCTTGACTACTGGATTACACAACCCTTTTAAACACTGACCCCTTTGGCCCAGCAGTGAGCCCCACTACTAAAAAGACTGTTGTTGTTTAGTTGCTAAGTCATGCCCAACTCTTTCTACCCCATAAAATGTAGCTTGCCAGTCTCCTCTGTCCATGGGATTTCCCAGACAAGAATACTAGAGTGGGTCGCCACTGACTTCTCCAGGAGATCTTCTCAACCTAAGGATCAAACTCATATTTCCTGTATTGCAGGTGGATTATTTAACAGTGAGCCACCAGGGAAGCCCTTACTAAAAAGAATACAGTCTCCTTATCACCCTCTCTTTCCCAGTGCAGGTTGAGGGAACCATGCCTACCACTGAATAAGCAGTAGTAATTAGAGCGGGTGTGAGCATGGGCTTCCAGAGAAGACAGAGTCGAATTCAGATCTGGGCTCCATCAATTATATATGTGACCTTCAAAAAGGTATCTTATTTAAGAGATTCCTCATATGTAAAATGGAGAAAACAATAGCAATGGAATCAATGAGAAGAGTAATGGTAAAAGTTTTAAAAGCAGAGACATTACTTTGCCAACCAAGGTCCGTCTAGTCAAGGCTATGGTTTTTCCAGTGGTCATGTATGGATGTGAGAGTTGGACTGTGAAGAGGGCTGATCACCAAAGAATTGATGCTTTTGAACTGTGGTGCTGGAGGAGACTCTTAAGAGTCCCTCGGACTGCAAGGAGATCCAACCAGTCCATTCTAAAGAAGATCAGTCCCGGGTGTTCATTGGAAGGACTAATGCTGAAGCTGAAAGTCCAATACTTTGGCCATCTCATGCAAAGAGTTGACTCACTGGAAAAGACTCTAATGATGGGAGGGATTGGGGGCAGGAGGAGAAGGGGACGACAGAGAATGAGATGGCTGGATGGCATCACCGACTCAATGGACATGAGTTTGAGTGAAGTCCGGGGGTTGGTGATGGACAGGGAGGCCTGGCATGCTGTGATTCATGGGGTCACAAAGAGTTGGACACGACTGAGCGACTGAACTGAACTGAATGGTAGAAGTACCTAAAAAGTCTCATTAGTAAAAATTAAATGAGAAAATATCATGAAGTGCCTAAATTACTCCAGGCCTATGACAATCACTCAGCAAATATTAACACCACTGATGATACAGTGATGATGATGATGAAACATCACAGGTTCCACGTAGATAATCTTATTTTTAAAACTTCAGAGTTATGGGGAAATGGGGAGGGCAAAGGAAGAAACAAGAAACCAAATATCTTTAATATTTGAAGCAGTTGATAACTAGTCCCAGCTGTGTGAGAAGTAGTCTGGTCATTACTGGCAGGGCATACTCTGACAGTGCTGTGCGGTGCTTTGCTAAATCACTCAGTCATGCCTGACTCTTTGTGACCCTATGGCCCATGGTCCACCAGGCTCTCTGTCCATGGTATTCTCCAGGCAAGAATATTGGAGTGGGTTGCCCATGCCCTCCTCCAGGGTATCTTTCCAACCCAGGGATAGAACCCATGTCTCTTATGTCTCCTGCATTGTCAAGCAGGTTCTTCACCACTAAAGCCACCTGGGAAGCCCATGTTAACAGTAGTAGGTGGGAAACACAGAAACACAAAGGCACTTTTTCTTCACTGTTTCATATTCAGTTCTCTGTCCCTGTACCAGAAAAGAAAAAAAGAAAAAATTAAAACTAAACTAAAATTAACAGGTGCCTATGTATCATTTCTCCTGTTCTTGCTGCTATTTTTGTTGGAGAGAAACACATGGAAATAGAAGTTCCAGAAAATCTCTGCTCCAGGAATATGTTAATTGTTGAGTGTGCAGACCTTGGAGTCAAATATATCTGAGTGCTATCACAATTCTACCATTTTCCAGCTTACCTAAGCCCTCTCAGCCTCAGTTTTCTCATCTATAACCTCCAAGGTTAACGTGCTAGTCAAAATATTTTGTAGAAAGCAACAGAAACTCAGCTTAAATGAGCTCAGGGTATCAGTAGAAAGTTAGAACATGAGTCATGGGAAGCCAGAAATAAAGATGAGTTTCAAGATCAAGTGAAACTAGAGATACTGGTGGGGTCCTTTTTTCTGACTCTTGTATCTGCTCTCTGCATTGTCAATTTAATTTTTTATTACTAAGACCAACAATGGTGCAGTGGTAAGGAATCTTCCTGCCAATGCAGGTTTGATCCATGGGTCAGGAAGATCCCCTGGAGTAGGAAACGGCAGCCCATTCCAGTATTATTGCCTGGAGAATCCCAAGGACAGAGGAACCTGGTGGGCTATATATAGTTCATGGGGTCAGAAAGAGTCAGACACAACCAAGCGACTGTGCATACCCAATGCACACAGGACCCAACAAACAAAGCCAACGAAAGCGGCCAGGGTTTCAGCTACCAGAGCAATTCCAAGTTTAAAAATTTCTTGGAGAAGCACTCCAATTAGCTGAGTTTAGCCAGTGCACACCTCCAATTGAACCAAATAAGCCAGTGCTGCTGCTGCTGCTGCTGCTGCTAAGTCACTTCAGTCATGTCCAACTCTATGTGACCCCATAGACGGCAGCCCAAAAGGCTCCCTGTCCCTGGGATTCTCCAGGCAAGAACACTGGAGTGGGTTATCATTTCCTTCTCCAATGCGTGAAAGTGAAGTAGCTCAGTCGTGCCCAACTCTGAGCGACCCCATGGACTGCAGCCTACCAGGCTTCTCCATCCATGGGATTTTCCAGGCAAGAGTACTGGAATGGGGTGCCATTTCCTTCTCCAAATAAGCCAATCAGTTTAGTTCAGTTCAGTCGCTCAGTCATGTCTGACTCTGCGACCCCATGAATCACAGCACACTAGGCAATGGGATATGGTTAAATAAGAATGTGGTTTCTCCTACAGCAGTGGGGGACTGGGGATAGGAAACAAGACGATACTAGGAGGAAAATCTCACAGATATCCACTAAATTTATATATTTATATATATATTTGCCTGCACCAGGTCTTAGTGGCCACATGCAGGATCTTCAAACTTTGTTGCACCATGTGGAAAATTTTTTTTAAGTTGTGGCATGCAGGATCTAGTTCCCAGAACAAGGATCGAACTTGGGCCCCCTGCATTGAGAGCACAGAGTCTTACCACCAGGAAAACCCCCTAAATTTATATTTTCAAACCCCTTAAATATAAAAATAATACTTATAAAATAATGTTTTAAAAAGTTAAATGATACAGTTCAGTGAAAAGGGATACATTAAATTTAAGTAAAAATGGTTATAAAATCACATATAGAGCACAATCTAAATTTTAGAAAAAAATATATACTAAAATCACTGTAAGAAAATACACTAAAATATTAAGTGTTTTTCATAAATAATAGAATCATAAAGAATTTTCATTTTCATAAAAATGTTCTACTGTACTACATTTTTTCTTAAACAGGACTTATTATTACTTACACAATCAGAGGGCAAACAATAAAAGATTTGTTATTATTATTGCTGTTTTAATATCATCTATTCCATACATATTTCAGATTAAATTCTGCTGTATCTAAGACAAGTTCATACCTAGTTAGTTTATCACCCTAGTAATGATCCTAGAGCCTGAGACAGAAGTTTTATAAACTCTCTTGTGCCTCCTATAAGATATATGAAATTGTCTGGAGAACATGTACTTATTTAAAGAGAGACCTACAAGATGAAGTTTTCAGAGATGACCCATTAAAATTCCACAGGTTGCTAATTTCATAATCTGGCTGTGTATTGTTACCATTATTGCTTCAGTGATTTTTGAATTAACAGCCTGGGACTTATGATCATTCAGTATTCTACAGTCCAGAGTACCAGCTAGGCTAACTAATGAGAAGACAACTAACGGGGCTGCTTTCCTCTTTGAAGGCTATTCCAGCTCTTCAAAGAGTATGGGAAAATAGTTTCAGTTTATCTGGTAATGGTAGTTAGTTTCTGCAAAAACACTAGGGCATCTAAAAACACCTTTAGAAGACATCAGTTTTCAAAAAAGGTTATCTCATGGGGGTTAAAAAAAGCTTTTGAGGCTTCAGAGTCAAAGATGAGGTTAAAGGCCAGTTTCGCAAGCCATGTGACCTTCGGCAAATTCCTTAATTTCTGAAGCCTCAATTTTCTCACCTATAACAAAAATGCTGCTCCTAATACACAACAGGATTGCTATATGAACTAAATGAGCTAAAACCTGCAATATACATATGATGGACTAGGACACACCAGGCACAAATCAAAACTCCATTTTTCTCCTTCAAGCCCCATCCCAATCCCTCTCCTTCTCTTCTCTCCCAGTCCTAACAAAGGCCACTTCCTAACAATTACATGTCAGATAAGTAAGTAAAAAATGTGATTTCCTTTGAACACATATGTTCATGCTGACAAAGGGAAATAGAAGCCTTTCAATTCATTGAACAGGAAAAGGAGCACTGAAATGTACTGCTAGATAAAAAAGAAAAATATGAGACGGTAGGACCATGTAGCTATTGCTGATCTCCAAAATCCCGTACTTTACTAGCTGTTACTTATGTGTAGGCCTGTTTGCTTGCTTTCCAATCTCTGGTCCTCAAAAATAACAAAACTCAATGATATACAAAACTTATATGAGTTTCCAATCATCAGGCTTGTGAAGACAACTTACATCTCCTTAATCTAGCTCTCAAAAGAGTTAAAATATATTTAATTGAGCTGAGGTATATAATATTGACAGTAATAGATATCATTATAATATCCACGGTGTAGATGTGTAATGTCTTACAGGAAGTAGGTAGGAAGTAGCTGAGTAAGGATTACATTCTGGCACAAGGACTACAGTTTGACTAACTGATGCCCTGGAGTTTTATTTGAATAGCTTTCACTCCAGAAAGAAAAATCTTCCAGCTCAAGTACTTTCAACTCTGTGCTCCTTTCTCTGCCTACAAGTCAGGGCACAGTCTTCCCTTTCTGTAACTTTTATCATACTCTTTTTGAAGCAACAGTTTCACTCTGTTGTCTATTGTTATTCAACCAACATACACTTACTGAGTATCTACCATGTGCCAAGAAAAGGACCCTAGGGAAAGACAAGTAAATAAAACATGGTCCCTGATCTCCAGGCTCTTGAGTTTAAAGCTTCAGTTCAGTTCAGTTCAGTCCCTCAGTCGTGTCCGACTCTTTGCGACCCCATGAATCACAGCACGCCAGGCCTCCGTGTCCATCACCAACTCCCGGAGTTCACTCAAACTCATGTCCACAGAGTCAGTGATGCCATCCAGCCATCTCATTCTCTGTCATCCCCATCTCCTCCCACCCCCAATCTAAAGAAGATCACGTCCATTGAGTCGGTGAAGCTCTCCCACCTTCTCATCCTCTGTCTTCCCCTTCTCATTCTCCCCTCAGCCTTTCCTAGCATGAGGGTCTGTTCCAATGAGTCAGCTCTTCACATCAGGAGGCCAAAGTATTGGAGCTTCAGCTTCAGCAATGAACACCCAGGACTGATTTCCTTTCATCCAGGATTGATCTCTTTTAGAATGAACTGGTTGGACCTCTTTGCAGTCCAAGGGACTCTCAAGAGTCTTCTCCAGCACCACAGTTTAGAGGTAGGAAGTGACAAAAAGGTTACTGTAGCCCCATGTGGTAAGTAGGAAGGAATGTAGGAATAAAAGTCTTTGAGAGCACTTTACAGATCAAATTACTTATAGGTGGAGGTGAATAAATTGAACCTTAACAAGAGAATAGGAACTATGCCTTAGGAAAGGAAGTAAACAGGGTCAGGTGACGGGAAGGTTACTGCAGCTCAGACAAGGGGTGGAATGGAGCCCAGGCCAGACCTGGAGACCTGGAGAACTGCAAACCTGAGAGAGCACGGAGAGCCAACAAATCGTCTAAATTTCAGAATGTGGAATATGTTAGAGGACAGACTGTAGTATAGATAAGTCTGAAGAAGCAGTTAGGGGCTGGATCAAGGACACTGTTAGTCATATAAACCAGTTCACACTGAAGCAGAGCAGTGGCTATTAAGATGGTGATTAACATGCTCAGTTTGCATTTTAATTTCTCTTTTGTTTCTATGTGGGAAAATGGACTGCAAAGGTAGAGGCTAGAAACAGGGAGATCAGCGTGGAGGCTGCTTCAGTAGTTCCAGAGAAGTGATGAGGGGCTGACTTAGAAAATGGGGTGGAGAACAAATAAATAACTCTCTCTTTCTGTCATCTTATACATAGAAAACAATTGTCATCCAGTCCGTAAGTCATGTCCAACTCTTCGTGACTCCATGGACTATAGCATGCCAGGCTTCCCTGTCCTTCACTGTTTCCCAGAGGTTGCTCAGACTCACGTCCATTGAGTCGGTGAAGCTCTCCCACCTTCTCATCCTCTGTCTTCCCCTTCTCATTCTCCCCTCAGCCTTTCCTAGCATGAGGGTCTGTTCCAATAAGTCAGCTCTTCACATCAGGAGGCCAAAGTATTGGAGCTTCAGCTTCAGCAATGAACACCCAGGACTGATTTCCTTTCAGTTCAGTTCAGTCTCTCAGTCATGTCCGACTCTGCGACCCCATGAATCACAGCACGCCAGGCCTCCCTGTCCATCACCAACTCCCGGAGTTCACCCAAACTCATGTCCATTGAGTCAGTGACGCCATCCAATCATCTCATCCTCTATTGTCCCTTTCTCCTCCTGCCCTCAATCTTTCCCAGCATTAGGGTCTTTTCAAATAAGTCAGCTCTTCACATCAGGTGGTCAAAGAACTGGACTTTCAGCTTCAACATCAGTCCTTCCAATGAACACTCAGGATTGATCTCCTTTAGAATGGACTGGTTGGATCTCCTTGCAGTCCAAGGGACTCAAGAGTCTTCTCCAGCACCACAGTTCAAAAGCATCAATTTTTCGGCAATCAGCTTTCTTCACAGTCCAACTCTCACATATATACATGACCACGGGAAAAACCATACCCTTGACTAGACGGACCTTTGTTGACAAATTGAAGTCTCTGCTTTTTAATATGTTGTCTAGGTTGGTCATAACTTTCCTTCCAAGGAGTAAGCGTCTTTTAATTTCATGGCTGCAATCACCATCTGATTTCCTTTAGGATTGACTGTTTGATCTCCTTGCTATCCAAGTGACTCTCAAGAGTCTTCTCTAGTACCACAGTTCGAAAGTATTAATTCTTCAGTACTCAGCCTTACTTTTTAAAAATATTAACTTATTTTAATTGGTGGATAATTACTTTATAATATTGTGATGGTTTCTGCCATACATTAACATGTGGTCCAACTCTCACATACATACATGACTACTGGAGAAACCATAGCTTTGACAATATGGATTTTTGTTGGCAAAATGACATCTCTGCTTTCTAATACACTATCTAGATACTCTGGTTTCTCTTCAGAGAACATTAAGAATTGAGATTTATTGAGCACTTACTATATGTAGCAGGCTCTCTCCTATATGTTTTATGTTTGACTCATTTTGTCTTCAGGACAATTCCTCATCATGAGGAATTTGAGGTTCAGATAAGGAAAATGAGGTTCAGAAATTAACTTGGCCAAGGTCCTCAAAATCAGACATTATTTTCTATTTCTTTCATTATATAACATATATAAAATAAATTTGTATACAGGTTAATATATACATATGGTGCCCAACAAATATTTGTGCATTGGGTATTACAATTATTCACTAGTGGAACAATGTTTTTTGAAAAGAGATAAGTTTTCATCTCCCAGAGTGCTCAAGCAGAGACTGTGTGATGACTTGTCAAGCATGTTTTAGAACAAAATCCTGCTTTCTATGTAAGCTTCCAGAAAATTCTAAAGCCCCCAACAGTACTAACATTTCAATGACTGTATGATTCAGTGAGTTTGAAGGACAAACACCTGCTAGTTAACAGAAAAATACCTGAGCTTGTAAGACTCTCCATTAGTAAGAAAAATTACCATTAATCTCAAACACACTTATAGTCACCATTTTCTCCTCTGGTTACTATTTCTGATGCCTTTTTTCAGTGCTCCTTATATGACTGGATGAAAGAAAATATCTTACTGTACTAGCATACACAAGGATACTTACATCACACATATTTCTTTGGAAAGCCTATCAAAGTGTAATAGAGGAAAAGATATTTTATCAATACTAAATTCCTCTTAGGTAAATTTTAATTTCCTAAAGAACTGGGTAGGTAATAATATGCTAATTTTCATGGACAATGTAGCATTTTAGAGTGGAATTAGGAATATATTTTGAGGAAAGACTGGAAATTTCTCAAGTCAGGGAACTATGCCTTTATTGCTTTTCTGCTATTAACTTGCTCTGGGATTTTAAGCAAGTCCCTTAAGCCTCTCAGCTTCATTTGTAGTTAATTTGTAAAATAAGGGCTAATGCTTAACCACTACCTCACCAGGATATACTGAAAAAATAATAAGCTCATACAGACAGGCAAGATACTTTGAGATTTTTGAATCAAAGATCCAGCATATTAAATTCAACTAATTTAAATGAATTAAAAATGCATACAAATGAATTAATATAATATACAGCATTATACAAAACTTTTACAATGTGAGGTATAAAAACATTTAAACACAAGATCATTTTCTAAATGTTTTCACCTTTTAAATTAAAAGCACTCATCTAAATTTCATCTTCTAAAACTCCAGAAGATAGTGAAATATCTCATGATAGTATTTTAAAAGGAAATAAGGAGTTACCTTGAAGTCATTTTTGGATGATGAAATTGTTTACAAATCTAATTTCTGAAACTGTACAAGACCTCATATTTGCTTGACCCTCAATACCTACATTTGTCTACCTATGTCATGTGGGTTTAAAGTGGGCAAAGGGTTAACAGCTGCCAGGAAAGCTAGAGTTGTAGACTGGGGGGGTGATGATCCATTGCTCTAGAATCCTTCATTCCAAGAATTGCCTTTAAGAGGCTGTTTTGTGTTTGTTTTTTTTAATCATTTTTCTTACAATTAACATTTCCTAAGGCAGAACAGCTTCTATATTAGGAAATACTGGCCTTGATTTATATACTAGGTTAAATCTTTGCAAAGGGCATGTTTCTCATTTTGGAGATACAGCCTAAAATGCTATCTGAGAGCAAGTATATAATATAGTCATTATCTCATTCAAACATACTGCCTTTTAGGTATTCAGATATAATACAGAAATAAAAATCTCTTTCTTTGGGGTCAGGAAATGCTACTGATGGTGAAGATAAAAGAGACTTTAATATCTAAGCTCATAAATGTAGGTAAATCATTCCATGTTGACTTTTAAGAATAAAATCATAGGTGGAAATAAAAATGATTATAATAATTGTTATTATTACTACTACTTGAGAAATAGAGGAACACATTCTATGGAGCTAGCATTTGCTAAAAAGAGTTTGACATTTTAGAAGACTTAAGCAGCTAAGTGCAGAATCCCCTAACAGAGAGGACAACTGTCCAGAAAATACATATATTTAAATTAAAGGAGGTCATCAGTCTGACTGGAATCTTCTAAGTGAGAGCTGAAAGCTCCAATACCCAAATGTTAAGCTACATTCACAGATTATCAACCAGGTTTTGAAAAAGGATAGACAAACCAGCCATGGGTAGAATAAACTGTAGAATATTGAATAAAATTACAGTTAAAGAAAATATAGCAGTAGAGAGATTCTAGACCTTACACTTGTGAACCCAAAACTAAATTTCAAGTACAAATGAGTTATTAGGAAAGCAGAACTGCAAAACTGACATCGGCCCAATTCCTATTCCAGTAAGGTCTAAATCAGAGCAGTGACTGAAAAGCAATGAATAAAATAATCATATACCCAAGAATAACAAACCCCAAAACCCATCCCAGAAATATGAAAATAAAGTTGGCATGAATAAATTGTGCCATCTGTAATTCTATTTTCAAAATATTTTATAAGGACCAAATAATGAAAAATTGGATGTAACATTTGCTATCTTATTACCACTTGCATAAGGGTCAGTAAACACCCCACATTGTTGGAAAATGATACTTTCCACTGAGCATCTTTGCTTAAAGAGTGTATTTGAATCCTCTTGAAAACATCACCCTCACATAGTTACTACCTATCAAGTGACATTGGTTCTGAGGTGACATCTATTTCCCATGCCCAGCTTAGAAATTCAATGGGAAAAAAATTGCTTATAAGTAAAAAAAGGAATGCTTTTTCATTTATGTATCACACTTAACAAATATTAAAATACATCCAACAGTTTTGAAAAATGCCAGTTATGATTCTGAGCAACTTCTAATTGACCTCCCAAACTCTGTCCCATGTAATTCCACTGGTAGCTATTGTTAAATACTTAGTGTAGTACTTTATAAAATTTCCAAAGGCATTATAATGTATCATATTTCCTCAAATTTTAAGGTTTTCAATCAAATCTACAGCAATTCAGCAATAGCTTTCCTAAAAACAACAAATTAAACACTAATATATTAGTGTAGTATAATCATAAATTATGACCCTGACAAGTTTCAGTAATTAAAAATTGAAAAATATGTGACATATATAGAATTTATATATGCTAAACTTTGTAACTCATACTCTTTTATCTCTTGTGAAAAGTAATTCTAAACCAAGGGTTAAATAACACAAGCATACAAACCTATATCTCACTTTTGCAAATGCTGTCAGGCATCTTCTATATTTTTTAATCAACAAGTGAGTCTTATGTGCCTTTTCTGTGGAAATCTATTACCACTGAGTATCTTATTTTATTCATTTATAAGAAGATATTTAACTGAAACTTTTTCTATTATTTCAAGAGTTCATGTTTTCCAAAGTACTAATACCTTTCCTAAGACTAAGATTCTAAAAAAGTTTTAATGGAAAAGGAGTATATTATTTTAGTTGTTACAAAATTAGAATATGGTACAGTATCCTGAGAGATTGAAATTGGTGGTTTTTTATGATTAACTGCAGGTATTACTCTTGCCTGGAAAATCCCATGGACAGAGGAGCCTGGTGGGCTGCAGACCATGGGGTCACAACTGAGCGACTTCACTTTCACTTTTCACTTTCATGCATTGGAGAAGGAAATGGCAACCTACTCCGGTGTTCTTGCCTGGAGAATCCCAGGGACGGCGGAGCCTAGTGGGCTGCTGTGTATGGGGTCACACAGAGTCAGACACAACTGAAGCGACTTAGCAGCAGCAGCAGCAGCAGGTATTAAATACAGTTGAAAACAAGATTCCACCTCATTTTCAAACACTCATGTGTTTTCCTGCCAAATATAGAAATGAATTTTAATTTTCAACTTTCTGGGGGAGGCCAAGAAAGATATAACTTGCAGATATGACAGTACTCAGAAATGGCTAACACTGACTCATCAGAGAATGTAGGCTGATAAATGAACTCACTTTGCTTTCAAAAGATAATATGTATACTCACCCTAACTTTACAAAAGAAGAAATGTATGTAGTCAATGTTATGCTACGCTAAGTCACTTCAGTTGTGTCTGCATCTGCGACCCGATGGAGTGCAGCCTGCCAGGCTTCTCTGTCCATGGAATTCTCCAGGCAAGAATACTGGAGTGGGTTGCCATTTCCTTCTTCAGAGGATCTTCCCCACCCAGGGATTGAATCAGTTTCTTTACCACTAGTGCCACCTGTCACTAAGTGTATTAAAAGTTCTAACTCATTAGTACCTAAAGCAAAACAAATTAAAATGAGATTCAATTTTTGTCCATTGGATTATCATTCCTTAAGCTGACCTGGGCACACAAGACTCCCAAGAAACTAATTAAAAACTGTAAGCTGGTTCATCCTACCCCCAACCACCACTAAACACACTAATTCAGCAACAATTTTCAGAAAAATTACTTTTGTGAGAAATTCAGAAACTATTTGAAAGGCCCCTATACATCAGAGAATGCAAGTGAAGTCGCTCAGTCGTGTCCGACTCTTTGCGACCCCATGGTGTAGCCCACCAGGCTCCTCCCTCCATGGGATTTTCCAAGCAAGAGTACTGGAGTGGGTGGCCATTTCCTTCTCCAGGGGATCTTCCCGACCCAGGGATCGAACCCGGGTCTCCTACATTCCAGGTAGACGCTTTAACCTCTGAGCCACCAGGGAAGCCCAGAGAATGCAAACTCAGACTTAATGAACCAGTTGGGAAATTCTGGATAATCTCTTGTCAGAGTTCTGTCCCTGGTACAGTGCTATATGTTCAGGAAGAGACCTCTAACCCCCAGCTTCACTCAGGAAGGAAAAGAGGTTTTTTCATGTGTCCAGCAGGGCCTCTCCAGAAAAATGACTTCTATCTTGACTGTCAGACTTCGATGTGTTCAGCACAAACTAGCCACTAGGGGAAAACGGAAATGGTGTTTGGGGCTGGTCAGCACCTTAGATCTTGTCCCTGCTGAACACAGATGAGTGGATAAAAAAATCCTATCTCTGTTTCCCCCTGGGGAAGGAAAGATTCCTGTGTCCAGTAATCCAACTTCTTTGGGACCACCGGAAGAACTATCATCTTGCCAATCTTGGAGCTCCAATGAGCTCTGACATTCCAGCAGCCCAGGGGAGAATGAAGGTGACACCTTGGATTGATAGATACCACAGATCCTCCTCTTTGTTCAGCATATCATGAGCAGATGAAAAATCCTAACTCTTAGATTCCCCCCGGGAGAGAAAGTCGATCCACATCCAGGGCCCTAACTTTTCAAGGGATGCCTAAATAATTAGCATTTGTCTTACCAGTTTTGAAGCTCTGACAGGTCAAGCACAGTCTAGCACAGTTTGAGGGAGAACAGAGACAGCAGTTTGCACTGATAGGTGCTACAGCTCATCCCCCCACACTCCCTAGTTCACCACAGGACAAGTGGGCTAGAACAAAAGCTGCCTACTTCAACCTCATGAAGGAAACAGTTCATAGAGGCTTCCAGAATCCCTGGCAAGGATGCATGATGGGATCTTTTTCTGTACAGGACTGCTCTGTGAAGACTGAGATAGGTGTCTGGTTTTTCCACTACATAGATATCAACACACAGTGTCAAAAAGTAATAATAATAATGAGGAATCAGACAAAGATATCACAAGCAAAGGAATAAGATACAGCTTCAGAAACTGACCATAAAAAAACTTTTATGATTTATCTTACAGATAATTCAAAACAATTGTCATAAGAGAGGTCAAGAGAACAATGCATGAACAAAGGGAGAATTTTAACAAAGAGATGAAAAATATGTTTTAAAATAACCAAACAGAAATCATAGAGCTAGAAGGATGCACTAATTGAAATTTAAAAATTCACCAGAAGGTCCAATAGCAGACTAAACAGAAGAAAAAATTCATGAACTCAAAGGTGTATCACTGAAAATAATTAAGTCAAGGATTAAAAAAAATGAAAAAGAGTGAAGAAACCTTAAGGGATCTATGGGACACCAACACGTGAACTGTTATATTATTTGAGTCCAAGAATGTGAAGAGAGAAGGAAAACATACTCAAAGTAATAATGTCTGAAAATATGCCAACTCTAGGAATAAAAAAGAAATCCACACTAAGATATTATAATCAACTTGTCAAAAGTTAAAACACAAAGAGACAATTTTGAAAGCAGCAACAGGAAAGTGACTTTGTCACATACAAGGCAACCACCATAACACTGTAAGTGCATTTTTCAACAGAAACATTGCATGTCAGTAGTGGAATGATATATTCAGAGTGCTGAAAGAAAAACTGCCACCAAGGAATGTAAAAATATAAAATATAAAAATGTAAAGAATAAATGTAAAATGTACATTAAAAAATACATGTAAAAAATAAAAATCACACGATTGTCTCAACAGATGAGGAAAAGCATCTAACAAAATTAATGATAAAAATCTTTCAGAGGCGGGGAGCAGAGCAATGAAGCCTGTAACACTATGTAAGGAGGAAAAAGACTAATATTATTTTATTTTATATTTTGGCCATGCTGCAAGGCATGTGGGATCTTAGTTCCCCAACTGGGGAACTAAGGGGAGACAACCTGCACACTCCGCAGTGGAAGCAGTCTTAACCACTGGACCACCAGGGAAGTCCCGGAAAAAGGCTGATTTTAAAATAAAATAAAACTTATGGAAGTGAAAAACACAATCGGGAATTTAAAACTGATAGGTTAAAGAGTAGAAGTTTGGTTCAAAGTTTTGAGAGGTAATTAGTGAACTAGAAAACATCTGTGCACCATACACAGTACACCAGAGAAGGTCACAAAGATAGAAAAATAAGATTTTCTTATTCTTGAAATAATTAAGAGGGAAAGAAAATAAGACAAAATGGTATAATATATGTCTTATTGAAATTCAAGAAAGGATATTACAGAAATGAGAGAGAGACAATATATACTGGGATAATAGTTGAGAATTTTCCAAAAGTCACAAATATGTTGATTCTAAAATTTGGGAATTGCAAAAAATTCTAAGCAAGATAAATGAAAATAAATCCACAGTTAGATATATTATAGTGAAATGCAGAAAACTTCAAACATAGATTATAAAAGCAATGAAGGACACAGAACAGTTATTACCTAAAAAAAGAATAAAAATTACACAGATATTAGTAACAATAGATATAACAGGATAACAGAATAACATTTTCAAAGTGCCAAAGGAAAATAATAGTCATTTCTAATTCCATATCTAGCTACATCTTCATTCAAGAAAAGAAGAAAAAAAATTTTTTTTAATTTATTTATACCAAAAAGTTTATTGAAATTACTTCTAAGTACATTAATTGCAGGTGATTTTTGTTTCTTCCTTATACTTTTTGTGTTTTAAAAAATTTCTACAGTGAGCTAATGTTGCTTTAAACATCTAATATTTTGACATTAACAATTACCATTAAACAGAAGCAGCCAAGATGGCAGAGTAGAAGGACCCTAGAGGTCACCTTCTCTCACAAGCAACTAACTACAGAATTATTAATGTAAAAGACTGAAACTTACCAAAAAAATATCTTCAACAACTAAAAACATAAAGAAGGAAGTACAAGATGGTTAAGAAAATGGATATGAGATACAATTAAATCCTACACACCCTGGGTAGGAGACCCACAAACTGGAGAATAATTATATTACAGAGGTTCTCACAGGAGTGAGAGCTCTGAACCCCATATTAGGTTCCCCAGCCCAGGGGTCCAGTACCAAGAGGAGGATCCCCCCAGAGCATTTGACTTTGAAGGCCAATGGGTCTTGATTGCAGGAGTTCCACACAATGGGGTGGGGGTGGGGGGTGGGGAACAGAGACTTCTCTTTAAAAGTGTTAGAGAAATTTTACATGTACCAGGACCCCCCCACACCGTAAAAAAGCAGTAATTTGATAGGAGCTTGGGCCAGACCTACCTGCTAGTCTTAGAGGGTCTCTTGGGGAGGCAGAGCAAGGGGCTGTGGAGGCAGTTATGACTCACCCTGGGGATAGAGACACTGGTGAACATATCAGGGAGTATTCATCTGCATGAACTTTCCTAGAGGCTGACATCTTGGCACTAAGACCTGGCCACATTCAATAGCCTATAACCTCCTTTGCTTGGATGCCTCAGGCTAAACAACAAACTGGGTGGGGACACAGCCCTACTCATCAGCAGACAGACTGCCTAAAGACTTTCAGAGTCCACAGCTACTTCTAGACAGTATGCTGCCCACCAAAGGGCCAAGACCCAGCCTCACCCACCAGAGGGCAGACACCAGAAGCAAGAAAACTAGAGTCCTATATTCTACAGACCATATCCACAAACAAAGGCCAGATGGTTCCTTGCAACCAGCTTGTCCGTGGGTGACGAGAAGGGGCTGCATGGCTAGGATGTGAAGGATATCACCTACCGAGGGCCACTTCTCAAAGGTCAGGAAATGGAACTCATCTACCACATATGTAAAAATACAAACAGCAATTCAGAGAAAATGAGGCAACAGAGGAATACACTTCAGATGCAGGAGTAAGATAAAACCCCAGAAGAGAAACTAAGTGACATACAGATAGGCAATCTACCCAAGAAAGAGTTCAGATTAATGATCATGAAGATGGCCGAAGACTCAGGAGGAGAACAAATACGGAGGGAGAAATTAGAAGTTTTTAACAAAGAATCAGAAAATATAAAAGACAACCAAACAGAATGGAAGAATATGAAAACTGAAATGAAAAATATACTAGATGGAATCAACAGTAGGCTAAATGAGGCAGAAGAACAGATCAGTCACTATTGCTGAACAGAAAAAAGAAAAAAATTATGAAAAGAAATGAGGACAGTATAAGAGATCTCTGGGACAATATCAGACATGCTAATACTCACACTACAGGGATCCTAGGAGAAGAGAAAGAAAAACGAGCACCTAACCATGTAATGCAAATATTTACTGACATAAATGGAAAACTTGATAATAACACAATGGTAGTAGTGGACTTTCAGTTCAGTTAAGTTGCTCAGTCGTGTCCGACTCTCCACGACCCCGTGAATCACAACACGCCAGGCCTCCCTGTCCATCATCAACTCCCGGAGTTCACTCAAACTCATGTCCACAGAGTCGGTGATGCCATCCAGCCATCCCACTCTCTGTCGTCCCCTTCTCCTCCCGCCCCCAACTTTTCCTAGCATCAGAGTCTTTCCAATGAGTCAACTCGTCGCATGAGGTGGCCAACGTACTGCAGCATCAGCTTTAGCATCAGTCCCTCCAATGAACACCCAGGATTGATCTCCTTTAGAATGGACTGGTTGATTCTCCTTGCAGTACAAGGGACTCTCAAGAGTCTTCTCCAATACCACAGTTCAAAAGCATCAATTCTTCGGCAATCAGCTTTCTTCACAGTCCAACTCTCACATCCATACATGACCACGGGAAAAACCATAGCCTTCACTAGACAGACCTTGGTTGGCAAAGTAATGTCTCTGCTTTTTAATATACTATCAAGGTTGGTCATAACTTTCCTTCCAAGGAGTAAGCGTCTTTTAATTTCATGGCTGCAATCAGCATCTGCAGTGATTTTGGAGCCCAAAAAAATAAGGTTTGACACTGTTTCCACTGTTTTTCCATCTATTTCCCATGAAGTGATGGGACCAGATGCCATGATCTTAGTTTTCTGAATGTTGAGCTTCAAGCCAACCTTTTTACTCTCCTCTTTCACTTTCATCTAGAGGCTTTTGAGTTCCTCTTCACTTTCTGCCATAAAGGTGGTGTCATCAGCATATCTGAGGTTATTGATATTTCTCCCAGCAATCTTGATTCCAGCTTGTGCTTCTTCCAGCCCAGCATTCCTCATGATGTACTCTGCATATAAGTTAAATAAGCAAGGTGACAATATACAGCCTTGATGTACTCCTTTTCCTATTTGGAACCAGTCTGTTATTCCATGTACAGTTCTGACTGTTGCTTCCTGACCTGCATACAGGTTTCTCAAGAGGCAGGTCAGGTGGTCTGGGATTCCCATCTGTTTCAGAATGTTCCACAGTTTATTGTGATCCACACAGTCAAAGGCTTTGGCAGAGTCAATGAAGCAGAAATAGATGGTTTTCTGGAACTCTCTTGCTTTCTTCATGACCCAGCGGATGTTGGCAATTTGATCTCTGGTGCCTCTGCCTTTTCTAAAACCTGCTTGAACATCTGGGAGTTCACGGTTCACATATTGCTTGGAGAATTTTGAGCATGACTTTACTAGCGTGTGAGATGAGTGCAATTGTGTGGTAGTTTGAGCATTCTTTGGCATTCCCTTTCTTTGGGATTGGAATGAAGACTGACCTTTTCCAGTCCTGTGGCCACTGCTGAGTTTTCCAAATTTGCTGGCATATTGAGTGCAGCACTTTCACAGCATCATCTTTCAAGATTTGAAATAGCTCAACTGGAATTCCATCACTTCCACTAGCTTTGTTCGTAGTGATGCTTTCTAAGGCCCACTTGACTTCACATTCCAAGATGTCTGGCTCTAGGTCAGTGATCACATTATCGTGACTATCCTGGTCGTGAAGATCATTTTTGTACAGTTCTTCTGTGTATTCTTGCCACCTGTTCTTAATATCTTCTGTTTCTGTTAGGTCCATACCATTTCTGTCCTTTATCGAGCCCATCTTTGCATGAAATGCTCCCTTGGACTCTCTAATTTTCTTGAAGAGATCTCTTGTTTTTCCTATTCTGTTGTTTTCCTCTATTTCTTTGCATTGATCACTGAGAAAGGCTTTCTTTTAATACCTACCTAAATCAATGGACAGATCATTCAGACAGAAAATAAAAAATAAAACATTAAGCTTAAGTGACACATAGGTCAACTTATTAGATATATACAGAATATTACAACCAAAAACAGAATAAATATTTTTAAGGGCACATGGAACATTCCCCAGGAGGGATATTATTTGCCGTTGTTCAGTCACTAAGTAATTGTCTGACTGTGACCCCATGAACTGCTGCATATCAGGCTTCCATGTCCTTCACTATCTCTCTGAGTTTGCTCAAACTCATGCCCTTGATTCAGTGATGCCATGCAACCATCTCACCCCTCTGTTGCTCCCTTCTCCTGCCTTAAGGAGATTTAAGAACTTAAGAAGACTGAAATTATATCAACCAGCTTTCCAACCACTACGCTATGAAACTTGAAATCAACTACAAGAAAAAATTGCAAAAAAATACAGAAATGTGGAATATAAACAAAATAATACTAAACAAACTATGGATCACTGAAGAAATAAAACAGAAAGTTAAAAAAATACCAGGGGGCAAATGAAAATAAAAACACAATTCCAAAATCTATGAGATACAGCAAAGGCAGTTCTAAGAGGGATGTTTACAGACATAAAGACCTACCTCAGGACACAAGAAAAATCTATAATAAACAATCTAAGCTTACATCAAACAGCTAGAAAAAGAACAAACAAAAGTCAAAGTTAGTAGAAAGAAGAAAAAAGTAATGATCAGAACAGAAATACATGAAGACTAAAAAACAGTAGAAATGATCAATGAAACTAAGAGCTGGTTCTTTGAATATAAACAAAATTGACAAACTTTTAGCCAGACTCATTAAAAAAAGACCCCCAGAATAAAATCAGAAATGAAAGATAAGTTACAACTGACACCACAGAAATACAAAGGATCATAAGAGATTACTATGAACAAATATATGCCAACAAAATGGACAAACTAGAAGAAATGGATAAATTCTGAAAAGCATACAATCTTCTAAGACTGAATCAGGAAGAAATAGAAAATGTAAAAAGACTAATTACTAATAAGTTGAATCAGCATTCAAAAACTCTCAAGAAACCCAGAAGCACACAGATTCACAGATGCCATCTATGAAACGTTTAAATAAGAGTTAAAAATCATCCTTCTCAGATTAGAAAAAACTCATGAGGAAGAAATGCTTTCAAACTCATCCTAAAAGTTCAGCATCAGTCTGATAACAAAACCAAAAACATCACCAAAAAAAAGAAGAATAACAGAGATGCAAAAATATTCAACAAAACATTAATATTAGTAAGCCAAATTCAACAATACATTAAAAGGATCATGTATCATGATCAAGTGGGATTTATCCCAGAGGCAAGGATGGTTCAAGATCTGCCAATCAATCAATGTGATACACCACACTAACAAAATGAAGAATAAAAAACATCTGTCCTCTAAGCAGATGCAGAAACACCTTTTGAAAAAAACATTTATACTAAAAACTTTCTACAAAAGGGTACAGAGGGAGCATTGCTCAACATAATAAAAGTCATTTACACAAACTTAAACTAAAATAACACTCAACAGTGAAAAGCTGAAAAAGTTTTCTCTAACATAAGAACGAGACAAGGATGCCCTCTCTTGCCACTTTTATTCAACATACTATTAAAAGCCCTATCCACAACAATCAGACAAGAAAAAGTATCAAAATTGGAAAGGAAGGAGTAAAACAGTCACTACTTGTAGATGACATGATACTATATATAGAAAATCCTAAAGATGCCTCCAAAAGACTACTAGATTCATTAATGAATTAGCAAAGTTGCAGGATATAAAATGTGCAGAAATACATTGCATTTCCACATACTAATAACAATCTATCAGAAAGAGAAATTAACAAAACAATTTACAATTGCATCAAAAGAATAAAATATCTATGAATACAAATAATCCACAAGGTGAAAGACCTGTACTCTGAAAACTATCAGATAACGATGACAGAAAATGAAGACAACACAAATAAATGGAAATATATTCCATGCTCATGGTTTGGAAGAATTAACACTGTTAAAATGGCCAGCTAACCAAGGTAGATTCAATGTAGTCCTATCGAAATACCAAAGGCAACTATCACAGAACTAGAATAAATAATTCAAAAATGTGTATAGAACAACAAAAAACCCTGAACAGAAAAGGCAATCTTGAAAGAGAAGAACAAAGCTGGAAGGATCACACTCTGATTTCAAACTATAATGCAAAGCTTTAATAGTGAAAACAATATGGTACTGGCACAAAAACAGTCACAAAGATCAATGCAACAGAATAAAGAACCCAGACAAGTGGGTTTTACTTGTGGGATTTACCCACAAGTAGATCCACATTCATATGGTCACTAAACCTACAGCAAAGAAGGTGAGAATATACAGTGGGGAGAAAGACAGCCTCTTCAGTAAATGGTGCTGGGAAAACTGTAAAGCTACATGCAAAAGAATTAAACTGGATCACTTTCTTACACCATATACAAAAGTAAACTCAAACTGGATTAAAGACAGACTTCCCTGATGGTACAGTGGATAAGAATCTGTTAGTTGATTGATGGGACACAGGTTTGATCTCTGGTCCAGAAGGATTTCACACGCCACAGAGTAACTAAACCCCTGCAACACACCTATGGAGCCCACACACTACAGTCTGCACTCTACAACTACCGAGTCCCCATGTTTCAACTACTGAGCCCAGCTGCTGCAACTACTGAAGCCCATGGGGCTAGAAGCTGTTTTCCACAACAAAGAAGTTAGTGCAATGAGAAGCCCACACACTGCAACAAACAGTAGCAGCTGCTGCTCACTGCAACTAAAGAAAGCCCATGCACAGCAACAAAGATCCAACACAGCTTAAAATAAAAATAACAAGTAAATAAATTTTAAAAATGGATTAAAGACTTAAAGGTAAGACCTAAAGCCATATAACTCCTAGAAGAAACCATAGGCAGTAAGTTCTTCGATATCAATCTCAGTAATAGTTTTGGGTGATCTGTCTCCTCAGGCAAGGGAAACAAATGCAAAAATAAATAGGACTATATCAAATTAAAAACCTTTTGCATATGGAAGGAAACCATTAAAAACTGAAAAGGCCACCTACTTAATGGGAGAAGATATCTGCAAGATGTATATGCTTAGAGGTTAATATCTAAAATATATTAATACAAACAACACACAAAACCCCATATCAAAGAGATAATCTGACTTAAAAATGGTCAGAGGACCTGAATAGACATTTCTTCAGTAAAAAAAGCATATAAATGGTCACCAGACATGTGAAAAAATGCTTAATGTCACTAATTATCAGGGAAATACAAATCAAAATAATAATGATATATCATCTCACACCTATCAGAATGGCTTTCATCAAAAAGACAACAAATAACAATAGTTGGCAAGGATGTGGAGAAAAGGGAAATCTCATGCACTGTTGTTGGGAATGTAAAGTGGTATAACCACAACGAAAAATCGTAGAGTTTCCTCAAAAAATTAAAAATAGAGTTGCCATAGGATCCAGCAATTCCATGTCTGGGTATTTACCTAAAGAAAACAAAGACAGTAATTTGAAAAGATAAATTTATCACTGTTTACTGCAGCATTATTGACAACAGCCAAGATACAGAAACAACCTAAATGTTCATTAATAGAAGAATGGATAAAGAAAATGTGATGTGTATGTATATGTATATACACACACACAATGGAATATTACTTAGGCATTAAAAAGAAATCTTACCATTTGCATTTATGGTTATATGGATGGATATAGAGGGTATTATGCTAAGTGAAATAAGTCACACAAAGAAGGACAAATTATACCATATGACTTCACTTTTATGTGCAATCTAAAAAATAAAACAAATGAAAAAACAAAACAAACTCATAGATAGGGTGACCTAACTGGCAGTCATCAGAGCAGAGGGAGTTTGGGGGTTGGGTGAAATAGGTGAAGGGGATTAAGAAGTACAACTTCCAGTTATAAAATAAATAAGCCACAGGGATGTAATATAGGGGATAAGGAATATAGTTAACAATAATAATAGATGTGTAGGTGGTGACTACACTTATTGTGGGGATCATATCATAATATATTCAAATGTCAAATCACTATGTTGTACACCTGAAACTAGCATAATATTGTTCATCCACTACACACAAGTAAAAATATGTTAAATGGGTTAATATAAAACTGAATCATTTATGTTTAAATGATGGACAGTCAAGGGGGGTCTTGTATTGGGTTGTTTACTGTTTGGTATAACTTTGCAAACAGTAAAGGTACTTGTAACAAAAGCACAATTTCACAAAGTAGAAAAAGAACCTAAATATATAAGTATTCATTCAAAGGCTCTTACTCTTTTCTGATGAAATCTGTTACCCCCAGATGACAATTGAAGACAAGTGGGAGAGTGAGTTGCAATTCAAGTGTAATGGATTTATAACATTGTATAACAAAATATTATTAAACTAACAAATTATGAAAGTGAAAGTCACTTAGTCATTTCCAACTCTTTGCGACCCTATGGACTATGCAGTCCATGGAATTCTCCAGGCCAGAATACTGGAGTGGGTAGCCATTCCCTTCTCCAGGGGTCTTCCCAACCCAGGGATTGAGCCCAGATCTCCCTCACTGCAGGTGGATTTTTTACCAGCTGAGCCACCAGGGAAGCCCAAACCAACAAATTATAGAAGCCTCAATTTGGAGTGGCCACACTGGATCTTTTCTAATGGTTTGTTCTCCTGGCATGTGCTCAAGTCGCTCAGTTGTGTCTGACTCTTTTGCAAGCCTATGTTATGGGCTGTAGTCTACCAGGTTCCTCTGTCCATGGGATTTTCCAGGCAAGAATAATGGAGCAGGTTGCCATTTCCTCCTCCAGGGGATCTTCATTACTCAGCAGGAATCCGCGACTCCTGGGTCTCGTGCAGTGGCAGGCAGACTCTTTACCACTGAGCCACCTGCAGAGCCTTCTTCCAGCATAGATTGTTTGTTTAGCCACTTCAGTCATGTCCGACTCTTTTGCAACCCCATGCACTGCAGCCCGCCAGGCTCCTCTGTCTATAGGATTCTCCAGGCAAGAATATTGGAGAGGGTTGCCATTTCCTTCTCCAGGGTCCAGCATGGATGAGCCTATTTTATCAGCAGTCAAAAGTGTGGCCCAAGGAGCCAAAACAAGAATCCTGCTGAGGTTCTATACTCAGTTAATCTTGTTTTGTTTGAGAAATTACCTTCTTTTAATCACCTTCATTTTCAGTTTCTATCATTTGTTTGCTAAAAACATTTTTTTTTTAAATTGATGTACCTGGCACTAATTACAAGTTGATTGTTGTTACTGACTCTTTCCTTCTAAAACAATACTCCAAATACAAAAAAGTATCTGAAAATAAACTCAATAAGTAATAATAATACCACAATTACATTTTGCAAGCACTTTTAAAATGAAAAAAATTTCATGTCTTTTTAAAATTATATTCTTCATTAGTATTTCTTAAATTGGGGGTAATTATCAAAATGTGCAGCTTCCCAGGTGGCACCGATGGTAAAGAGCCTGCCTGCCAATGCAAAAGACATAAGAGACATGGGTTCAATCCCTGGGTCAGGAAAAAATCCCTTGGAGCAGGGCATGGCAACCCACTCCAGTATTCTTGCCCAGAGAACCCAATGGACAGAGGAGCATCGATGGCTATGGTCCATAGGGTCACAAAGAGTCAGACACAACTGAAGCAACTTAGGCAGACGCGAGAGACGCCCGGCTCCCGGCGGCGCAGACGCGAGAGACGCCCGGCTCCCGGCGGCGCAGACGCGAGAGACACCCGGCTCCCGGCGCAACCGACCACGTGCACAATCGTGGCTGAGAGGACCTGCCCCGCGCCCAGGGTTGGGGCGGTGGCCGAGAGGAGCTGTACCACGTCCAGGAGGTGGTGGCTGCTTGGGCACCGGAGGGCCGAGAGGAGCTGATCTACATTCAAAGCAGGAGGGGCGGCCTTGAGGAGATACCCCTCGTCCAAGGTAGGGTACAGCGGCTGCGCCTTGCTGGAGCGGCTGGGAAGGGATACTCCACGACCAGGTGGAATATAGGAATCCAGTGTTCTGGGGAGGAAGGAACAAGACGGCGAGACCACTTTCTTCCCCACAAATTCATCAAAAGAACATTTGAACGTGGAGTAAAGTCCACAAAACCACTTCTGAATACTGGCAGAGGACATCAGGCTCCCAGAAAAGCAGCCCATTGTCTTCTAAAGGAAAGAGAAGAAATCCAGCTCCACCTACCAGAACACTGACACATGCTTCCCTAACCAGGGAACCCGGACAAGTCACCTGTCCAACCCCACACACAGCGAAGAAACTACATAATAAAGAGAACTCCACAAACTGCAAGAAGAGGGAAAGGACACCCCAAGCAAAGCAATATAAGCAAGATGAAGAGGCAGAGAAATACCCAGCAAGTAAAGGAACAAGATAATTGCCCACCAACACAAACAAAAGAAGAAGATATAGGGAATCTACCTGATAAAGAATTTCGAATTTTGATGGTGAAAATGATTCAAAATCTTGAAAGCAAAATGGAGTTACAGATAAATAACCTGGAGAAAAGGATTGAGAAGATGGAAGAAAGATTTAATAAGGACTTAGAAGAAATAAAAAAGAGTAAATATACAATGAATAATGCAATAGATGAGATCAGAAACACTCTGGAGGGAACAAACAGTAGAATAACAGAGGCAGAAGACAGGATAAGCGAACTAGAAGATAGAATTGTAGAAATCAATGAAACAGAGAGGAAAAAAGAAAAACAAATTAAAAGAAATGAGGACAATATTAGAGACCTCTGGGACAATGTTAAACGCTCCAACATTCGAATCATAGGAGTCCCAGAAGAAGAAGACAAAAAGAAAGACCATGAGAGAATACTTGAGGAGATAATAGTTGAAAACTTCCCTAAAATAGGGAAAGAAATAATCACCCAAGTCGAAGAAATCCAGAGAGTCCCCAACAGGATAAACCCAAGGCGAAATACTCCAAGACACATATTAATCAAATTAACAAAGATCAAACACAAAGAACAAATATTAAAAGCAGCAAGGGAAAAGCAGCAAATAACACTCAAGGGGATTCCCATAAGGATAACAGCTGATCTTTCAACAGAAACTCTTCAGGCCAGAAGGGAGTGGCAAGATATACTTAAAGTGATGAAAGAAAATAACCTACAGCCCAGATTACTATACCCAGCAAGGATCTCATTCAAATATGAAGGAGAAATCAAAAGCTTTACAGACAAGCAAAAGCTGAGGGAATTCAGCATCACCAAACCAGCTCTCCAACAAATGCTAAAGGATCTTCTATAGACAGGAATCACAGAAAGAGTGTATAAACTTGAACCCAAAGCAATAAAGAAAATGGCTACGGGATCGTACTTTTCAATAATTACCTTAAACGTAAATGGGTTGAATGCCCCAACCAAAAGACAAAGGCTGGCTGAATGGATACAAAAACAAGACCCCCATATATGTTGTCTGCAAGAGACCCACCTCAAAACGAGGGATGCATACAGACTGAAAGTGAAGGGCTGGAAAAAGATAGTCCATGCAAATAGAGACCAAAAGAAAGCAGGAGTAGCAATACTCATATCAGATAAAATAGACTTTAAAACAAAGGCTGTGAAACGAGACAAAGAAGGAAACTACATAATGATCAAAGGATCAATCCAAGAAGAAGATATAACAATTATAAATATTTATGCACCTAACATAGGAGCACCGCAATATGTAAGACAATTACTAACAAGTATGAAAGGGGAAATTAACAATAACACAATAATAGTGGGAGATTTTAACACCCCACTTACATCTATGGATAGATCAACTAAACAGAAAATTAACAAGGAAACACAATCTTTAAATGATATAATAGAACAGTTAGACCTAATAGATATCTATAGGACATTTCACCCCAGAACAATGAATTTCACCTTTTTCTCAAGCGCACACGGAACCTTTTCCAGGATAGATCACATCCTGGGACATAAATCTAGCCTAGGTAAATTCAAAAAAATTGAAATCATTCCAAGCATCTTTTCTGACCACAATGCAGTAAGATTAGATCTCAATTACAGGAGAACAACTATTAAAAGTGCCAACATATGGAGACTGAACAACACGCTGTTGAATAATGAACAAATCATAGAAGAAATCAAAAGAGACATCAAAATATGCATAGAAATGAATGAAAATGAAAACACAACAACCCAAAACCTCTGGGACACTGTAAAAGCAGTGCTAAGGGGGAAGTTCATAGCAATACAGGCACACCTCAAGAAACAAGAAAAAAGTCAACTAAATAACCTAACTCTACATCTAAAGCAACTAGAAAAGGAAGAAATGAAGAACCCCAGGGTCAGTAGAAGGAAAGAAATCATAAAAATTAGGGCAGAGATAAATGCAAAAGAAACAAAAGAGACCATAGCAAAAATCAACAAAGCCAAAAGCTGGTTCTTTGAGAAGGTGAATAAAATTGACAAACCACTAGCCAGACTCATCAAGAAACAAAGGGAGAAGAACCAAATCAATAAAATTAGAAATGAAAATGGAGAGATCACAACTGACAACACAGAAATACAAAGGATTATTAGAGAATACTATCAGCAATTATATGGCAATAAAATGAATAACCTGGAAGAAATGGACAAATTCCTAGAAAAGTACAACTTTCCAAAACTGAACCAGGAAGAAATAGAAAATCTGAACAAACCCATCACAAGCACGGAAATTGAAACTGTAATCAAAAATCTCCCAGCAAACAAAAGCCCAGGTCCAGACGGCTTCACAGCTGAATTCTACCAAAAATTTAGAGAAGAGCTAACACCTATTCTACTCAAACTCTTCCAGAAAATAGCTGAGGAAGGGAAACTTCCAAACTCATTCTATGAGGCCACCATCACCCTAATCCCAAAACCTGGTAAAGACCCCACAAAAAAAGAAAACTATAGGCCAATATCACTGATGAACATAGATGCAAAAATCCTTAACAAAATTCTAGCAATCAGAATCCAACAACATATTAAGAAGATCATACATCATGACCAAGTGGGCTTTATCCCAGGAATGCAAGGATTCTTCAATATCCGCAAATCAATCAACGTAATACACCACATTAACAAACTGAAAAATAAAAATCATATGATTATCTCAATAGATGCAGAGAAAGCCTTCGACAAAATTCAACATCCATTTTTGATAAAAACCCTCCAGAAAGTGGGAATTGAAGGGACATACCTCAACATAATAAAAGCTATATATGACAAACCCACAGCAAACATTATCCTCAATGGTGAAAAACTGAAAGCATTTCCCCTAAAGTCAGGAACAAGACAAGGGTGCCCACTCTCACCACTACTATTCAACATAGTTCTGGAAGTTTTGGCCACAGCAATCAGAGCAGAAAAAGACATAAAAGGAATACAAATTGGAAAAGAAGAAGTAAAGCTTTCACTGTTGGCTGATGACATGATCCTCTACACAGAAAACCCTAAAGACTCTACCAGAAAACTACTAGAGCTAATCAATGATTACAGTAAAGTTGCAGGATATAAAATCAACACACAGAAATCCCTTGCATTCCTATACACTAATAATGAGAAAATAGAAAGAGAAATTAAGGAAACTATTCCATTCACTGTTGCAACGAAAACAATTAAATACTTAGGAATATATCTACCTAAGGAAACAAAAGACTTGTACATAGAAAACTATAAAACACTAGTGAAAGTAATCAAAGAGGACACTAATAGATGGAGAAATATACCGTGTTCGTGGATTGGAAGAATAAATATTGTAAAAATGAGTATACTACCCAAAGTAATTTATACATTCAATGCAATCCCTATCAAGCTACCAACAATATTTTTCACAGAACTAGAACAAATAATCTCACAATTTGTATGGAAATACAAAAAACCTCGAATAGCTAAAGCAATTTTGAGGAAGAAGAATGGAACTGGGGGAATTAATCTGCCAGACTTCAGGCTCTATTACAAAGCCACAGTCATCAAGACAGTATGGTACTGGCATAAAGACAGAAATATAGATCAATGGAACAAAATAGAAAGCCCAGAGATAAACCCACGCTCCTATGGACACCTTATCTTCGACAAAGGAGGCAAGAATATAAAATGGAGAAAAGACAGTCTCTTTAACAAGTGGTGCTGGGAAAACTGGTCAGCCACTTGTAAAAGAATGAAACTAGAACACTTCCTAACACCATACACCAAAATAAACTCAAAATGGATTAAAGATCTAAATGTAAGACCAGAAACTATAAAACTCCTAGAGGAGAACGTAGGCAAAACACTCTCCGACATAAATCACAGCAGGATCCTCCAAGACCCACCTCCCAGAATATTGGAAATAAAAGCAAAAATAAACAAATGGGACCTAATTAAAATCAAAAGCTTCTGCACAGCAAAGGAAACTCTAAGCAAGGTGAAAAGACAGCCTTCAGAATGGGAGAAAATAATAGCAAATGAAGCAACGGATAAAGGATTAATCTCCAAATTATACAAGCAGCTCCTGCAGCTTAATTCCAGAAAACTAAGTGACCCAATCAAAAAATGGGCCAAAGAACTAAACAGACATTTCTCCAAAGAAGACATAAAGATGGCTAACAAACACATGAAAAAATGCTCAACATCCCTCATCATCAGAGAAATGCAAATCAAAACCACAATGAGATACCATTTCACACCAGTCAGAATGGCTGCTATCCAAAAGTCTACATGCAATAAATGCTGGAGAGGGTGTGGAGAGAAGGGAACCCTCTTACACTGTTGGTGGGAATGCAAACTAGTACAGCCACTATGGAGAACAGTGTGGAGATTCCTCAGAAAACTGGAAATAGAACTGCCATATGATCCAGCGATCGCACTCCTGGGCATACACACCGAGGAAACCAGAATTGAAAGAGACACATGTACTCCAATGTTCATTGCAGCACTGTTTATAATAGCCAGGACATGGAAGCAACCTAGATGTCCATCTGCAGATGAATGGATAAGAAAGCTTTGGTACATATACACAATGGAGTATTTCTCAGCCATCAAAAAGAATGCATTTGAATCAGTTTTAATGAGGTGGATGAAATTGGAGCCAATTATACAGAGTGAAGTAAGCCAGAAAGAAGAACATCAATACCGTATATTAACGCATATATATGGAATTTAGAAAAATGGTAACCTGAACCCTGTATAAGAGACTGCAAAAGAGACATAGGCATTTAGAACAGTCTTTGGGACTCTGTGGGAGAGGGTGAAGGTGGAATGATTGGGGAGAATGGAATTGTAGCATGTATATTATCATAAGTGACCAGTCCAGGTTCGACGCATAATTTTTCCTCTGTTCATTTCTTTGCATTTGTGCTTTTTTAATAAAAATACTTTTAACTGTAAAGAAAAAAAAAGAAAAAGAAAAACACACTTTGTCAAACAGAATCTATATAAAGCAAAAATATCCTTAAAAATTAAAGGCAAACAAAGCTCAGAAAATTCATTGCCAGTAGACATGCTCTTTAAGAAATTTTAGAGTCTAGGCTGAAAGTATAAATGAATAAATGAAGGACTAAAAACTGAAGACTACTAGAAATGGTAAATATGGAAGTAAATGTAAAAGACTGTTTTCCTTATTTTTTAATTAAAAAAATAGTTGTTTGAAGAAACAAAATAACAATGTACTGCAGGGTTTATGATGCATGTTGACGTAAAATGAATGTGAACAGCAGCAGAAAGGATAGAGGGGAGTGAAAATAAACTATTATAATTTAAAAAAAAAAAAAACTGAAGCAACTTAGCACATACATAGCACATCTCTTTGGAATATGCCACATTTTAGAAAAATATCACCTTTTTTGTCTGAATATTGCTTTCACATAAGTATAAAGATTTGACCTTGTAATTTTCAATGTTTCATTGCAATTTTACTAGCATTTGGGCTCTGGAAGAATCCTGCTGTTTTCCTTGCAATAAAATGACTTTAAAATAACTTTCCAGCCCACACTTTACTTGGAGAGCACAGAGGATGATGGTTCTAAAAAATCTCTAATCAATCTCTAAAGCACTCTTGAGAATTTCAAGTTACTGTCTGAATTCTTTGCATGCAGAGATTTGTAGGAATTTATGAACATTTTCTTTCTATTGTTTTCTATCAAATGATTTCCAGTTTATTAATTTGCAATTTTTACTCATGTTGGGTAAGTATGAAAAAAATAATCTCAAAGGGAGAAGCTTCAAATAAACTCATCAAGCAGAAACTTATTTCAAGAAACTTCTAATAGAAATGCTCTTATTCGATTGATATTTCCTTAAAAGTCTCTTTCTCTTCCCATGTTTAATGGAAAGGTTCCATTTTGCAAATAAAAGAAGACATTTTGGTATGTGTGCTGATTTTAAAATGAACGTTTCATTTTGTACAACTGAAGAAAAATGAGATTAACAAAGAAATAGTAATAGATTGTGATAGGAAGCTCTCCCTGCACCTCTTTCAGACACCCAATCTGAGTAGCAAATGTTTCAGTTCAAACCACAGTATTGCATCCAAACTATTTCAATGCCTCTTTTGTTCTTTATTGGTTTCTAAAAGGGTTTATCAATAAGGAAAATTTATGTTCTAATCTCTTCCACTCTGGAATATCAAATCTTTCCTAAGGTCATGATTTTGTTTAAGTCTCAAAGAAATGTTAGTAGATACTGATAAAAAGAGATTAACTGCAGTGGGAAAAGGTCAGGTGCTCATCACCTGATTAAAACACTATGTCAATGTAATATAGTAGTCAAGGTACACCTTTCAGATAAAGCAGGAATGGGAAATAGTAGCATATTTTTAAATCCCCCTGGTTATGAGCATTCTGGTTTCACACACTCAAGGGAGGCCATATGGGCTAATAGAGTGGCTTGAAAACTTTTTAAAAACCTTTCCGTTAACAAGAATTTTATTATGCATTGTGAACCAACACAAGAATAAATACAGTTTATAAAAGAGTGCCTATCCTTAATACGTATCATAACTAATATTTTCTATTCTTTTCTTAAAAAATGCTTTTTGAGACCATAGACTTGTAAACTGTGACCTTATACAAGGCTTTTAATCTTGTCTTTCTTAATTTCAGTTTTCCACTCCAACTCACAAAATTAAATGAGATAAAGTATGTGAAGTTCTTAGGACCATGAACTCTCAGTGTATTAATATTTTATTCCCTCCTGTCCACACCACACTTTTACTTTCTTTAGAGTATATGCTCATATTACATTGACAAAAATAAAAAAATTAAAATGCATCAAAAATTAAATGAACACACAAATATGACAGCTGGCTATAGAAACAACTTAATCACATCTCCTTGCATCCATGACCCTGCATCATCCACTTCTTTACCAACATATGCCTTCTTTTGACCAATGAGATTTAAGCAAATTTGACACAAACAGAGGCTTAAAAATTGCTTTTTCGTTAGACTTCTCTTCCTGCTACTGGGAACTCTCTCTTGCAACTTTTGAAATGCTGCCACCATGTGAACAAGCCTGTACAAGCTGGCTGTGGACTTGTGGGCCAGCTGACAGCAGAAATGAACAAATATATGAGTAAGGTCATCCTAAAGCATGTCAGACTACAGCTGAATGAGATGAGCAAAGGAATATCCACCCTGAATTGCTGACCCATAGATACACAAACAAATAAAATGGCTATTTCATTTAAGCAACTATTAAATAAGTTGGCTTTAAGCCACTCAATTTTAGGGTGGTTTATTGTGAAGTGTTTTCAACCGTATAGTTCTCATTTTTATAGTAAGATTTTAAAAATAAGAACTTGCTTGAAAAGATACACATTAAGAAATCCTTAACCAGGGGAAATGGGGTCAAAGAATGTCATTTTTTTCCAAGAATTCATTTAGCTCAAGTCTTTTATGGCTGAGCTCCTAAACAAAATATATATTAATAATATGCAAATACTCTCTATTTTCTGACTGGTGATATCACAAGAGAAGTAGAAGAAAGAATATTTTATTCCCAGGTTACTTACAGGAGAGACTACAACTGAGGAATTTGTGGTGTGAATTTTCCTGAAGAAACACGGCAGACAAAGTAATTTTTAAAAGAAAATAGAGACCTTTCCCTAGTATGAGCAAAGTGAAAAACATTACAAGGGCCTTTCAAAAACTTGTCAAGTATATGAAGGGAAAAAATTTACTGATGGAAAAAATTAAATCATAGTTCAGTTCACTATTAATTTTTTTAAACTTTTTATTTTGTATTGGGGTATAGCCAATTAACAATGTTGTGATAATTTTGGGTGAACAGTGAAGGGATTCAGTCATATGTATACATGTATCTATTCTTTCCCAAACCACCTTCCCATCTAAGCAGCCACACAACATTGAGCAGAATTTCATGTGCTGTACAGTAGGTCCTTATTTTTGGTTATCGATTTAAACACAGTGTGCACATGCCCATCCCAAACTCCCTAACTATCCTTTCCTCCCATCCTTATGCCTCCCAGCAGCCATAAGCTCACTCTCGAAGTCTGTAAATTCATCATTAATTTAAAAAGAGACTTCACACTGGGCTTCTTGAAAACTTTATAGAAACCTGATCAAAACAGGCAATTTTAAAATATGGGTCACACTTATATGTAGAATCTAAAAAAAATTATACAAATGAACTTATTTACAAAACAGAAATAGATGCAAAGACATAGAAAACAAATTTAGGGTTATCAAAGGGGAAAGGGGTGAGTGGAGAGATAAATTAGGAGTTTGAGATTAACAGATACAAACTACTACATATAAAATAGATAAACAAGGTCCTAATGTATAGCACAGGGAACCATACACAGTATCTTATAATAAACTATAATGGAAAAGAATCTGAAAAAGTATACACACACACACACACACACATATAACTGAATCACATTATTATATACCAGAAACTAATACAACATTGTAAATCAATTATACTGTAATTTTTAATTAATTAATTAGAAAATAAAAATTTAAAGAATGGGTCATAATAATGTACTTCATGAGAAATCTGCACAATAAAGCACACATATAGGATTCAAGTAAAAATAAAAGTATCTTAAAATAACTAACTACAAGCCTATTGAATTTAACTATAACTTGATCCAAGGTACCATGTTTTAATGTGTTTTAGAAGGGAAACAGCCAGGAAACAAGAGAGTGTGGGTTTCTTGGCAAGACCTGTTTTTTCTGTACCTAGTAAAGAGGGCACCTGTCAAGTCAATGGGTCCAGTGAGTCTGCCTTTTCATCCTGTTCCTGGGGTTCATGAACTGTTTGTGGGCTTCTGAGTCTGTCCAGCAGACCTCTCCCTTTGGTGGAGATGGAGGCGTTAGAACTGATGTAAGTAAACAGGTGTGCACCTACTCCCCTTTGTTCAGGTGCATACTCATCCTGGATCCTTCTGACAACTTGAATTCAACATTAAATTCTTCAGAAAAACTGTTTAAGCTGGCCCAATTTTCCTGACATTTGTAGTTTTGTCCTAAAATAATAAATTTACATTCCTACTTGTAGATTTTTTTTTTAAAGTACTGTTTATACAAAGAAAGCTGAGCACCAAAGAATTGATGCTTTTGAATTGTGGTGTTGGACAAGACTCTTGAGAGTCCCGTGGACTGCAAGGAGATCCAACCAGTCCATCTAAAAGGAAATCACTCCTGAATATGCATTGGAAGGACTGATGTTGAAGCTGAAACTCCAATACTCTGGCCACCTGATGCGAAAAGCTGACTCATTTGAAAAGACCATGATACTGGGAAAGATTGAAGGCATGAGGAGAAGGGGACAACAGAGGATGAAATGGTTGGATGGACATGAGTTTGGATAAACTCCGGGAGTTGGTGATGGACAGGGAGGCCTGGCGTGCTGCAATCCATGGGGTCGCAAAGAGTCGGACATGACTGAGCAACTGAACTGAACTAGTACAAGTAAAACTACATATAAAATAAATTTTTAAATTGTACAAATTTTAAAAATTAAAAGCTATATCTCCTGAAAAGGTAATTTCCATAGGAGAACTCATATTACTCCTCATTTGGATTTCATTTTATGAGGTAATATTTTGCTCTGTTACAAACATTAATATCTTCTTTGTTTCATAACAATAAAGGATTTTGGACTTAGAAAAGGCCTTAGAGGTCATCAGGTTTAACCAGTCACCCAAAGCAAAAATCTTTTCAGCATTTTCCCTAACAAGTGGTTTACTAATAGCTATTTGAACCCTGACAGGGAACTAACTCATTGTTCTACCAACTAAAACAGTCCCTTTAGTTTCAGATGGCTTTAATAGTTTAAAAGCTCTTTCTTATATTAAACCCAAACTGATTCTCTATAACTGTGATTCATTCATCTTTTCTCTTTTCTGTCCCTCTGGCACTTCAAAGATTAAGACTACTCCCAATTGTACAAGACAGCTCTTGAAGTATTTGAAGACAGAGATAACATTCCCGGGACTAAAATCCAGATTTAACAGTTCCTCAAATCAAACAGTCGGAAAACTCTTTATTAGTTTGGTCTGGTCTCCAAGTACAAGCAGACGGCTGATTAACTTTTTAGTATATGAAATGAGACCTGATCAAAATGTATGAGATGTGGTCTGCTAACTGCTTGAGTATGATTCTTTTCCTTATTTTGGAAAACAACTCTATGTATTATGGCATGAGCTCTCTTAATAGTCATTTCACACTAGTGATTCTCATTCAGCCTCCAGTCAGCTAAAACCTTAAGAGCTTTACTAAACAAGCTTCCATTAAAAGTACAGCCTGGTACTGATGAAATTATTTGCAGGCATCAGTGGAGACACAGATACAGAGAACAGACTTACGGACACAGTGGATGGCGGGAGGAAGGACAGGGTGGGATATACGGAAAGAGTAACATGGAAACTCACACTACCATATGTAAAATATATTGTCAATGGGAATTTGCTGTATGACTCAGGGAACTCAAACCAGGGCTCTGGAACAGCCTAGAGGGGTAGGATGGGGAGGAGGTGGGAGGGAGGTTCAAAAGGGAGGGAGAAAATCCCATGGACGGCGGAGCCTGGTAGGCTGCAGTCCATGGGATCACTATGAGTCGGACATGACTGAGCGACTTCACTTTCACTTTTCACTTTCACACATTGGAGAAGGAAATGGCAACCCACTCCAGTGTTTTTGCCTGGAGAATCCCAGGGACAGGGGAGCCTGGTAGGCTGCTGTCTGTGGGGTCACACAGAGTCGGACATGACTGAAATGACTTAGCAGAAGCAGCAGCATAGCTAATACATGTTGATGTTTGGCAGAAACCAACACAATTCTGTGAAGCAATAATCCTTCAATTTTAAAAATTAAATAAATTTAAAAATTTTAAAAATGCACAGCCTGTAATTTTTCCAGTAGAATCCAAGTGTAGGATCTAAAATTGTCTTTAATTTTCCTCTTGTTACTTTCAACCCATTACTGGAATCTATGGTACATGGTATGTGCATGCTCAGTTGTGTCTGAGTCTGTAACCCCATGGATGGTAGTCTGCCAGGCTCCTCTGTCCATGGAATTTTCCAGGCAAAAAATACTGGACTGGGTTGCATTTCTTTCTCCAGGGAATTGTCCCAACCCAGTGAATCTGTGTCTCCTGCACTGGCAGACAGATTCTTTACCACTTGCACGACATGGGAAGCCCAAGGATTCTTAATTAATTTGGTTCAGTTCCTCAGCCTCTTTACCATCATCCACACTACTGATAGGCTGACAGGCCAGGGGAAGACCTAGAGCCCCGTAGCACACCATTAGAACTGCTAAGGGTCATCTGGCTATTGGTCTTTTTAACATGTGCTTCTCCCTGTAATCCTAAAACCAAAACACTCTATGTATTTTTTTTCAGTATAAGATAATGAATTGCTGTCACAAAGGCACTGGGTTTCTGGCAAAAATCATCTTTGTTTAGTTGAGAATGCAGTGTACCATGATAGTCTGCTATAATGTTTTCTGTTTAAATCTTTAAAAAATAAATATATTCGTACATTATATTAATAATCACCAAATGAATCCTGTAAAGCAGGTATTTTTATTTTTATTTTATAGCTGGGAAAACTCAGTGTGGCTAAAACTGCAGGTTCTCTGGAATCAGAAAGCCTGCATTTGAATTTTGACTGTGTCCAACACAATATTAGCTACTTAACCTTTGTTAGCCAACTTTCCTCCTAAGAGTTTCATTAGCATTAAATAAAATGATACATAGAAATCGTGTAACACAGCACTTGGAAAATATTAAAGTCTTAATAAGCATTATCTATAATTATTATAGCCAAAGACAAGAGAGTTAGAAAAGCGTCAGAGGCAGGATTTGAAGCAGAGCTTGATCTCAAAGCTACTGAAAATATGCCTAGTCAAGGACACATACAAATAATTTTTTTTTCTTCTTAGAAAATACAACTAGTCTTCCTAATCCTATCATTTGATATCACAGAAAATAAAAACAGGATTTTGAGACTGGTAAGAGAAACAATGGAACCAAAGATATAGACTACTTAGTCACCATGCTTATTTAACTTATATGCAGAGTATAAGAGAAATGCTGGGCTGGATGAAGCACAAGCTGGAATCAAGATTGCTGGGAAAAATATCAATAACCTCAGATATGCAGATGACACCACCCTTATGGCAAAAAGCGAACGAAAGAGCCTCTAGATGAAAGTGAAAGAGTAGAGTGAAGAAGTTGGCTTAAAACTCAACATTCAGAAAACTAAGATCATGACATCTGGTCCCATCACTTCATGGCAAACCGACAGGGAAACAGTGGAAACAGTGGCAGACTTTATTTTTGGGGGTTCCAAAATCACTGCAGATGGTGACCACAGCCATGAAATTAAAACATGCCTGCTCCTTAGAAGAAAAGCTATGACCAATTTAGACAGCATATTAAAAAGCAGAAACATTACTTTGCAAAGAAAGGTCCATCTAGTCAAGGCTATGGTTTTTCCAGTGGTCATGTACGGATGTGAGAATTGGACTATAAAGAAAGCACTGAAGAATTGATGCTTTTGAACTGTGGTGTTGGAGAAGACTCTTGAGAGTCCCTTGGACTGCAAGGAGATATAACCAGTCCATCCTAAAGGAAATCATTCCTGAATATTCATTGGAAGGACTGATGTTGAAGCTGAAACTCCAATACTTTGGGCCACCTGATGCAAAGAGCTGAATCATTGGAAAAGACCATGATGCTGGTAAAGATTGAAGGTGGGAGGAGAGGGGACGACAGAGGATGAGATGGTTGGATGACATCACTGGCTCAATGAACATGAATTTGAGTGGACTTTGGGAGCTGGTGATGGACAGGGAGGCCTGGCATGCTGCAGTCCATGGGACTGCAAAGAGTTGGACACAACTGAGCAACTGAACTGAAGAACTAGGTCACGAGATCAAGATGAGTTACAAGGTAGACATGCAGTAGCTCAATTCATGAGGCAGCAATAAATTCCTCTGCTATTAAGTATTTGAGGGCAAATGCTGAATGGCATTTTTATTTTGGGGGTTACCATAAATAATAGTGACCTCTTTAACCTTCCTGGGCCTCAGACTACCCCTAAATTTATTATGAGAGTCTATTATTATTATTATAGGATAAGAAATGAGAGATATTAGTCAAAGGACACAAAATTTCAGTTATGCATGATGAATAAGGTCTAGAGGTCTAAAGGTTAGGAAGATAAATTTATTATGCATTAAATTCACTATTCATTAGCATGACATAATACTAACAGATATATCAATATTACTAAGGATAAAAATCTCAAAAGAAGACATACACATCTTCAACAAACATATATTTTTAAACATTCAACATCACTAATCATCAAGGAAGTGCAAACCAAAATCACAATGAGTTATCACCTCACACTTCTTAGAATGGCTGTCATCAAAAAGACAAAAGAAAACAAGTGTTGTTGAGGATAAGGAAGAAAAGGAACCCTCCTAAACTGTTGGTAGGAATGTAAATTGGTATAGCCATTACAGAAAACAGTATGGAGGTTCCTCAAAAAATTAAAAATAGAACTACCATTAATGATCCAATAATTTCATGTCTGAGTGTATACCTAAAGGAAGGAAAGTCATTATCTTAAAGAAATACCCATGTTCATTTCAGTGTTATTCACAGTAACCAAGATACAGAAACAACCAAACTGTGTCCGTAGAATGATGAATGAGTAAAGAACATATAAATACGTGTGTCTATATATGTATATACATACATACAGTGGAATATTATTGTCTTTAAAAAGATAGAAATTCTGTCATGTGCAACAATGGGGTGAACTTTGAGGACAACAGGCTAAGAGAAATAAGCCACTAACAGAAATACAAGTACTGCATAACCTCACCTATGTGTTAGTTGCTCAGTTTTGTCTGACTCTGCAACCCCATGGACTGTAGCCCACCAGCCTGCTCTGTCCATGGAATTCCCCCGGCAAGAATACTGGAGTGGGTTGCCATTCCCTTCTCCAGGGGATCTTCCCGACTCAGGGAATGAACCCAAGTCTCCTGTATTGCAGGCAGATTCTTTACCATCAGAGCCACCAGGGAAGCCCAATCTCACCAATATGTTGATCTAAAAAGTTGAACTCATACAAGCAGAGAGTAGGATGGTGATTATCAGGGGTTTGGAGGCAGCGGGTGGAGGATGAGGAATGGGAGACATTGGTCAAAGAGCACAAAGTTTCAGTTATGCAAGACGAAGAAAGTCCAGAGATCTAATACGTGTCATGGTGACTAATGCATTGTAGTCTACAGGGCTCCTCTGTCCATTGGACTTTCCAGGCAAGGGTACTGGAGTGGGTTGCCATTTCTTTTTCCAAAATTAATAAAACTATATAATATATTCAAAATTTGCTAAAAGAGTAGATGGGAAAACAGTGGAAACAGTGTCAGACTTTATTTTGGGGGGCTCCAAAATCACTGCAGATGCTGATTGCAGCCATGAAATTAAAAGACGCTTACTCCTTGGAAGGAAAGTTATAACCAACCTAGATGGTATATAAAAAAGCAGAGACCTTACTCTGCCAACCAAGGTCCATCTAGTCAAGGCTATGGTTTTTCCCGTGGTCATGTATGGATGTGAGAGTTGGACTGTGAAGAAAGCTGATCACCGAAGAATTTATGCTTTTGAACTGTGGTGCTGGAGAAGACTCTTGAGAGTCCTTTGGACTGCAAGGAGATCCAGCCAGTCCATTCTAAAGGAGATCAATCCTGGGTGTTCATTGGAAGGACTGATGCTAAAGCTGAAGCTGCAATACTTTGGCCACCTCATGCGAAGAGTTGACTCAGTGGAAAAGACTCTGATGCTGGGAGGGATTGGGGGCGGGAGGAGAAGGGGACGACAGAGAATGAGATGGCTGGATGGCATCACCGACTCTGTGGACATGAGTTTGAGTGAACTCCAGGAGTTGGTGATGGACAGGGAGGCCTGGCGTGTTGTGATTCATGGAGTCGCAAAGAGTCGGACACGACTGAGTGACTGAACTGAACTGAACTGAAAAGAGTAGATCTTAAAGGTTCTCACCACAAAAAAAAGTAACTATGTACGATGATGGATATGCTAATTGACTTGATTTTAGTAATCACTTCACAATGTTTATGTATATCAAATCATCACATTGTCCACATTAAATACAATACAACTTCTGTCAGTTATATCTAAATAAAGCTGGGGAGGAAGAATATAAAGATACAAAAATACATAATTGTTTACTTTATGGTTTTCTAGTAAAAGAACTATCATTTTCTATGTTGCAACAAAGTTAAGGAGGCTGTATTAAATACATGATAACCGGGATAAAAGACAACAAAAATGTTCATCTAGAACAAGGTAAGGCAAGACAGAGGGAGAGATCAAAAATGTTGCTTATCTTAGTTACTCAATGAAGACAAAGAGAATTAAGAACAGAAATTCAGTTCTTTCAAGAAAACAGAAAGAAGCATTCTTCTACTATCAGGTATCAGTCAGTCTAATGTGTATTTAAGCACTAAGCCCTCTTAAAAATATGTTAAAGAATCAAGAACTCAGAAATACAGTAAGTCCATCATAAAGTTTACTTTCCAAAGAATAACTCCAGCTCCATATTCTTTCATTTTAAACAAACAAGAACATCAATATTCTCCTATAGAATAAAAAGGTTTCTGAATAAAGTCAAATTTTAAAATTCTAAAGTTTACGTAAAGTCTTTAACACTGGGACTCAACCAGAAATGTTCAATCAGGGCTTCTCTTGACCCTGAGATTAATGACAAAAGATGGTGAAATGCCACAGTTCTGTGTCAGGTGATGTCAGACAGGATGACACAGACAGATCTTTCCAGAGTATAACAAGGGCAGGAAATTCTTTCAATTGTGGCTTCAACTCAAATGCCGGAAGGGTATAGAAAAAGTTACTTTATTCTGTTTAATTAAACCCTTATTTCTCTTGCCTGACAACTAGAATGGTTCTGAGGAAAAGACTAGGTCACATAGAATTCTTCTACAATCCATAAGAATTCTTGTTTAATATACCTAAACTGACAAAATTATGCAAAACTATCTTTTTTTGGCTTCACAGGTGCTTCAATACTCAAGCAAATATCACTATTTTAAAATAAGAATCCATTAAATTATAGCATATAAAAATGGAACATAATCTTGATTTAGGAATAGTTTAAAAAGTTCACCTGCAGTATCCTCTAAATGCCAGGCATCCAAAGAAGTATCTCAACAAGAATAATGCCATCTCAGAAACTAATCCCAAACCAAGGACCCAAGTAAGCTTGAATGAAAAGTTCTGGAGCAGTAAGCATATGGAAGTCCCAAAGTACATGCCATTGCAAATGGCTGCTGGTCTTGGTTCAGAGTTTTACTCTTGATACACTCCAGAGTATTAACTATTTTATAATGTGGAGAAATGATTTCGAGATGTGGTACTGGAGAAGACTCTTGAGAGTCCCATGGACTGAAAGAGTTGATCCCAAAGGAAATAAACCCTGAATATTCATTGGCAGGACTGATGCTGAAGTTGAAGCTCCAATACTTTGGCCAGCTGATGCGAGGAACTGACTTGTTGGAAAAGATCCTAATGCTGGGAAAGATTGAGAGCAAGAGGAGAAGGGAGCAACAGAGGACGAGATGGTTGGATGGCATCATCAACTCAATGGACATGAATTTGAGCAAACCAGGAGATAGTGAAGGACAGGGAAGCCTGGTGTGCTGCAGTCCATGGGGTCACAAAGAGTAGGACATGACTTAGTGTGAAACGAATCACTAGTTCAGGGTCGATGCATGTTATAGGATGCTCGGGGCTGGCATGTGGGGATGACCCAGAGGGAGGATAAAGGGAGGAGGGAGGTGGGAGGGGGGTTCAGGAGGGGGAACTTATGTAAACCCGGGGCAAATTCATATCAATGTATGGCAAAACCAACCAATATAATATTGTAAAATAATTTGCCTCCAATAAAAAATAAATTAACTACCAAAAAAAAAAAAAAAACAACAAAATGTAGTAAAAAACAAATTGCCAACAACAAAATATCATTATTTAAAGTGTTACCTCACTTTACATTGCATGAACACTTTCAATCCATCATCATCATCTCTTATCCTTCTCAAAACAAGTCTGAAAGGTAGTTTACAGATATGTACACTGAGGCTTAAAGACTTAATTTGCATAAGCTCTGATAACCAATAAACAGAGCCAAGACTCAAAGCTCTACCATCTTATTGAAAAACTTACATTTGCCCAGTTACAGTTACTTTGTCTCCAGATTCCCTAAACCTGCAACCACTGTCCATTATTCCAGCTCCAAAGTCTTATCTTCTTGGTTCCTCTATGCATGCTTTCACTTTCTAAAAAGAGCAAGAAATACATGAAGGAAAATGTAACACTTTCCAAACATGTTTATCTATAACAAAAATTATATTTCTCCACGAAGGAAACAAAAATACAAGAAAGCCCAAGGAAATGGTCAGAAATCTAGAATCACCACAGAAAATATATCGGAGCACATGCCCTATTTGTGCTCATGGTGATTAAAATGACCACAAACAAACCTTCTTTTGAACTGCTGCAGTGAGGAGTACTAACTGTAGTTATCTGACCCATACAAAGTTTCAAATTTTGCCCTGCACACATTAACACCATCCATGATCAAGCAAGCTAAGATCACACAGGAATCAAAATTAAAAATTGGTTTCACATAGCCAAGTTTGCACCTGGCACCTTCAGACAGATATCAAGGTATACTGATGTGAAATTTAAAAAAGCAATGTTGTAAAAAGAAAAAGTCCATCACTTAACCTGGAATAAAAACTTTTGGCTGAAAATCAGCTCCATATTTTCATCCTATCTACAAACTCCCAGTCATGGAGGAAAACTGACAAAATATGATAAGTGAGTTGAAAAGTTTTAAAAGGTTTACTAAAGCTAAAGAACTAAATAAGTAAAATGTCAGAGGTAAACACAGTAGTTCTGTAGACACATCATCCTAAAAAAATCATTCAAAACACATTATTTCATTAACATGTGATCAGTGTATTACTTTTTGATGGGTAAATTAATGCCACAGTATTATGCCACTGACTTTTCATAAGATTTCCTGTATGTTGGACATTCATTCTCTGGTAGCAATTTAGGCAAGTGAGAATTATATTTTCCATTCACTGTAGTATCACTTAAAATGTCACCCTTTGTGCATGCTTCAGTCATCTCTGACTCTTTGTGACCCTATGGACTGTAGCCTGCTGGGCTCCTCTGTCCATGGAATTCTCCAGGCAAGAATACTGGAGTGTGTTCCTACTGGAGTGGGTTCCATTTCCTACTCCAGGGATCTTCCTGACCCAGGGATCAATTGCATATCTCCTGCAGTGCACGCTGATTCTTGATCACTGTGCCACCTGGGGAGCTGTCTGTGATTATGTCACCTTTATAGCCTGTTTAATAATAAATCTTTTAGAAAGAAAATTCAATAATCCATTCAATCAACAAATGTTCACTGAGTACTTACTATGCTGTCAATATCACAGCAAAGAAAATAGGCAGAACATTGGCTTTAATGATACATTAGACTGGACTGAATTAATAGGTATATACAGCACAGTCCATTCTACAACAACAATCACACATCCTTTTCAAGCGTACATAGAATATTCCCCATGATAGCATGCTAATTTTTAAAAAAGCCTTGATAAAGTTAAAAAGATTAAAATCTTATCAAGTAGCTTTTCTAACCACTATGGTAAAAAACTAGAAATCAACTGCATGAAAAGACTAGAAAAAAAAAAAAAACTTAAAATACATGTAATTTAAACAACATGCTAACAACCAACCAATGGATCACTTAAGAAATTGAAAGAAAATCAAGAAATAGCTGGAAACAAATGAAAATGAAAACACAACATTCTAAAATCTATGGGACACAGTTAAGGAAGTTCTAAGAAGGACAGTTTTAGCATTATAAACCTACCTCTGAAACAAGAAAAATCTTGAACAAACAAATTAAACTTACATCCAAAGTAACTAGAAAAAGAACAAACAAAACCCTAAGCTAGTAGAAGGAAAGAAATAATAAAGATCAAAGAGGAAATAAAATAGAGAATTTTTTAAAAATAGAATATTCAATGAAACTAAGAGCTGTGTTCTTTGAAGAGACAAAATTAATAAACCTTTAGCCAAACTTACCAACAGAAAAAGAGAGAGAGAGTCCAAAGAAATAAAATCAGAAATGACATGAGATATGAAAACCAACCCCAAAATACAAAGGATCATAAGAAATTACTACAAACAACTATAAATGCCAATAAAATAGACAATCTAGAAAAAAATGAGTAGTTTCTAGAAACGGACAATCTTCCAAGACTGAATCAGAAAAAAAAAAAAGAAAGAAAATATGAAGAGACCATTTACCAGTAATGAAATTGAATCAGTAATCAAAAAACTTCCAAACAGTTCAGGATTTCTTTTACAGAGAAGAATTCTACAAAATATTTAAAGAAGAGGTAATATCTTTCCCAAACAATTCAGAAAAATTAAAGAGAAATTAATGCTACTGAAGTCACCTTCAAAGCATCAGCCCAATACTCAAACAAAACAAAGATACACACATATACATACACACACTCTCACAGGCCAGTACCATTCATGAACATAGATGCAAAATCCCCAACAAAATATTAGCAAATCAAATTCAACAATACATTAAATGGATCACATACCATAATCAAGTTGGACTTTTCCCAGGGATGCAATGATTATTCAATATCCACAAATCAACCAATATGATACATCAAATTTACAAATAAAGAATAAATATCATACAATTATCTCAATGGATGCATAAAAAGAGCTTGTTACAAAATTCAACATCTATTTATGGTAAAAACACTCAATAAAGTGGATATAGAGGGAGCATGATGTAATAAAGGCTATATATGACAAAGTCATCTAAAAGCATCTACTCTAACATCAGGAACAAGACAACAGTGCCCAACTCTTGCCACTTTTATGCAACACAGTATAGAAAGTCCTAGCCACAACAATCAGACAAGATAAATAAATAAAAGAAATCCAAATTGAAAAGGAAGAAGTAAAATTGTCACTGTTCGTAGATGACATGATACTACACATAGAAAATCCTAAAGACATCACCAAAAAACTATTCAGTTCAGTCACTCAGTCGTGTCCGACTCTTTGAAACCCCATGAATCACAGCTCGCCAGGCCTCCCTGTCCATCACCAACTCCCGGAGTTCACTCAAACTCATGTCCATCGAGTCGGTGATGCCATCCAGAAATCTCATTCTCTGTCGTCCCCTTCTCCTCCTGCCCCCAGTCCTTCCCAGCATCAGAGTCTTTTCCAGTGAGTCAACTCGATTAGAACTAATCAATTAATTCAGTAAATTTGAAGAATGCAAAATTAACATACAAAAATAAGTTGCATTTCTATACAACTATCAGAAAAAGAAAAATAAGAAAACAGACCCATTTACAATTGTATCAAAAAGGAAAATACCTAGGAACAACTAACAAAAAGTAGGTTAGAGACCTGTACTCTGAAAATCACAAGAAATTGATGAAAAAAATTGAACACAATACATACATGATAAGATATACTGTACCCATGGGTTGGAAGAATTAATACTGATAAAATGATAATACTATGCAAAGCAAGTTACAGATTCAATGCAATCGCTATCAAAATACCAGAGACATTTTTCACAGAACTAGAACAAAGTATTCTAAAATTTGTATGGAAACACAGCCACAAAAGACCTTGAATTGCCAAAGCAAATTAAAGAAAGAAAAATCATGCTCCCTGATATCACCTGTACTCTCTGGTACAGGTACAAAAACAGATCAACAGGACAGAACAGAGAACCCAGAAATAAAGCAAAACTACAAAGTCAATTAATTTATAACAAAGGAGACAGGAATGTACAATGACATAAAGATAGCCTCTTAAATATACATGCTGGTAAAAGTGAATAGCTTTGTGCAAACAAATCAAACCAAACTATTTTCTCATACCATATACAAAAATAAACACAAAATAGATTAAACACTTTAATGTAAGACCTCAAACCATAAAACTCCCAGAAGAAAAGCTAGGCAGTAAACTCTTTGACATCAATCTTAGTAACATTTTTGGTGATCTGTCTCCTCAGGCAAGGGAAGCAAAAGCAAAAATAAACAAATGGGATTACATTCAACTAAAAATCTTTTGCACAGTGAGGGAAACTATCAGCAAGACCAAAAGACAATGTACTGAATGGGAGATAGTATTTCCAAAAGATATGGTCAATAAGGAATTAAGTCCAAAAAACTCAAAGAACTCATACAACATTAAAAAAAAAAAACTTACTAAAAATTGCAGCCATGAAATTAAAAGACACTTACTCCTTGCAAGGAAAGTTATGACCAACCTAGATAGCATATTAAAAAGCAGAGACATTAACATTACTCTGCCAACCAAGGTCCATCTAGTCAAGGCTATGGTTTTTCCCGTGGTCATGTATGGATATGAGAGTTGGACTGTGAAGAAAGCTGATCGCCGAAGAACTGATGCTTTTGAACTGTGGTGCTGGAGAAGACTCTTGAGAGTCCCTTGGACTGCAAGGAGATCCAACCAGTCCATTCTAAAGGAGATCAATCCTGGGTGTCCATTGGAAGGACTGATGCTAAAGCTGAAACTCCAATACTTTGGCCACCTCATGCGACGAGTTGACTCACTGGAAAAGACTCTGATGCTGGGAGGGATTGGGGGCGGGAGGAGAAGGGGACGACAGAGAATGAGATGGCTGGATGGCATCACCGACTCGATGGACATGAGTTTGAGTGAACTCCAGGAGTTGGTGATGGACAGAGAGGCCTGGCGTGCTGTGATTCATGGGGTCGCAAAGAGTCGAACACGACTGAGTGACTGAACTGAACTGAAAAATTGGGCATAGGACCTGAATACACTTTTTTCCCAAAGAAGACAAACAGATGGCCAATAGTCACATGAAAAGATACTCACTTAGTAAGCAGCAATCATTTGGGAAATTCAAATCAAAATCATAATGAGATACCACCTCACATCTGTCAGAATGGCTATTACCCAAAAGGTAACAAGTAAGTCTTGGTGAAAATGTAGTAAAAAACTGCCCCCTGTTGGTGGGAGTGTAAATTTCAGTTGCTATGGAAAACAGTATGGAGGTTCCTCAAAAACTGAAAAATAAAACTTCCATATGATGAGCAATTTCACTTCTGGGAAGCAACCTAAGTGTTCATACAAAAAAGAGTAAAGAAGATGTGATATCTATATACACGATGAAACCATATTCAGCCATAAAAAGATAAAATATTTCCATTTGTCTTAAATGGATCTAGAGGGTACTATGGTAAGTGAAATAAGTTAAACAGAGAAAAACAAATGTCACATGATCTCACTTACATGTGGAATCTAAAAACCAAATCAAACAAACAAAAAATTAAAACATAATTAAACAGTTGGCTCCCAGAGGAGAAGGGAGGATGCAAATAGGTATAGGGTATTAAGAGGCACAAACATCTAGTTGTAAAATTTTAAGTCATGAGGATGCAATTTATAGCATAAGGAATATGATTAATAATATTGTAACAACATTGTATGGGGACAAATGATTACTAGACTTATCATGATGACCATTTCATAATGTACACAAATGTCAATAAAGTGCATTTTCATCTAAAAAAAATTTTTAAAAACTACCACCCTCATAAAACTCATAATTTGATGGGAAATATATACAAGTAAAAAGGCAATTAAAACACAGTGTGGTAAATATGTTATGATGTGGATGATGCGCAGAGTTATGCAAATATAAAGAAGGAACATTTTACCTGACCTTTAAGTGTTAGAAAGATTTTCTAAGAGGAAGTGACGTCTAAGCAGAGACCTGAATAGACAGAGTTAGCCAGAGGTAAGAAAGACAATGTTCTATTTACTGAACTAAAAGTTCACTCTGGCTAGAACTTAGTCTTTGGGCAAAAGTAACAAAAGATCATAATGACAAGGTAAGCTGGGGCCATATTAGTTTGAGCCTTTAAACCATGGAAGAAGTTGGACTTTATTATGAAGACAGTGAAAACTGAAGAATGTAAGCAGGAATATCTGTGTTTTAAGAGCAATCACCATAGTGTGGAGAATGAATTGGAAGGGGTAGCTGTTGCAGAATCCAAGGAAGAAACAATAGGGGAGTAAGTAGCAGTAAGGACAGCCCTAAGTAGATCCATTTGAGAGGTATTTAGCAGGTATAATCAAAGAACCTTTGTGACTTATCGCATCTACAAAATAAGCAAAGACAAGAAAGAATGAACAGTACCTAAGTGTCTGGACTCAGCAACTGGTTAGATGCTAGTGCCATGTATGGAACAAAGCAGGGCTGCGGTGCGGGATTTGAGTTGAGTTCAATTCAGGATTTATCAAGGGTAAATATTATTGAGATGCTTGAATGGATACTTATGTCAGTTAAAATGATATTCATCTCAGAAGAAAGATAAGGGAAATATTCTAGAACTACTGACGTAAGAACTGTCAATCAAGCCAAGAGGATGGGTCTCATACAAGAAGGCTGATGAGATCCAAAAGAAAACTAAAAAGCAGTACTTGACAGGAGAGATTAAAAAGAAGAGGGGAGTATATGGATATAGAAACCAAGAATATATAGCATCTCAAAAAAGCAGAAATGATCCTAAGTGCCAAGTGCTGGAGGGAGAGGTCAAGTAAAATAACAACTAAGAAGTATCCAATAGACGGTTTGACAGTAGGGATATGTGATAGTGTGGATTTTAGACACACCTGGAACAATGGCAAGATTTATAACAGAAAGCAAGCTGATGAGACGGGTGCTAAAGCCTTTTACATGAATAAGAGAGAATAATCAGCAAGTTGCTAGATGACAGGTTGGAAGAATTACAAAGTGAGTGCCAGAAGCCTCATGGGGGTTTTATAGGAGGGCAGGGTATAACTTTAAATTACTTTTTAAAGGCATGATAATAAATTGCAGCCCACTAACAGACATCTATCACAAAGAGTATCTGCTTCTATCTTTACCTGAAACAATTACGTGAATTTTCTGCTTCATTCTGCAGAGTAAAAGGGTATTCCCATTGCTCTGCTGTGCTTTCTCTGATTAGGGATGCTATGACATTACTAGCTGAAAGTATTTTATCATATCTTTTTATATTTCTGCTTATAACATAATTCTTACTTCCTGAAGTAAAATTCAAACTCGTTTCCTGCTAAAAGGATATACATATATATCAGTGTGTCACACAAAGCTCAAGAGGAAATGTTAGGTGATTTTAGCTAAGAATTATTTGCTCAAGTGCAGGCTGCAGTAAAAACTGCCAAGTCTGGAAATAGTTTTAAATACAGGTACTTTCTCATGCCTAACTTAAAGAGCATTACACAATTACTCCTAAATTAAAGTGGTATATGGTACCTGTAATCTGATGACTCAGAGAATTTGCATTATTCTAAAGAAAGAAATAGAAAAGTCCTGCAGAGTTTTAGCTACCGCTATGGTTAGAACAGGATGAGAAGCTGCCTTGAATTAACCTTCCTTCACCAGGTTTTCAAGCCAAATATACACCTTTTCGGTAACAAACACTTAAAACATAGATTGTCTAACAACAAATCATGGAATTACATAACTGGAAAACTTTAAGATATTACCTGACAATTGCTTTTTCCTTGATCACAAGTAGAACTTTATGTCTAAAAGAAACCATCCATCTGCAGAAAAAAAATTGGCAAAAACTTTTGCCATGATGCTTGATATTGTTGAAAAAGCCCAAAAGGTAATACCCTCTCCTTGGAAATGAATGACTTCCACTTGGGTGCCACATCTACAATGAGTTAGTCCTTAAGACTGGAAATAAAGACCATATTGAGACACTAGGAAAGAATCAGCTCACTAAAATTCATTATTCTAGTTACTGTAAGATAATTACTAGGAAGATCACTGAGGGTCTTCTCTACCACAATTCATAGAAAAATTATCTCTGACTTCCATAAGAAGATGACTAGTGCCTCTAGAATCCACCATATAATACACCATACAGTCTCTGTGCCTGATCAGTTCAGTTCAGTTGCTCAGTTGTGTCCAGCTCTTTGCGACCCCATGGACTGCTGCATGCTAAGCTTCCCTGTCCATCACTAACTCCCGGAGCTTACTCAAACTTATCTCCATCAAGTCGGTGATGCCATCCAACCATCTTATCCTCTGTTGTCCCCTTCTCCTTCCACCTTCAAACTTTCCCAGCATCAGGATCCTTTCCAATGAGTCAGTTCTTCGCATCAGGAGGACAAAGTATTGGAGGTGAAGCTTCAGCATCAATCCTTCCAATGAATATTCAGAACTGACTTCCTTTAGGAGGGACTGGTTGGATCTCCTTGCAGTCCAAGGGACTCTCAAAGTTTTCTCCGATATCACAGTTCAAAAGCATCAATTCTTCGGTGCTCAGCTTTCTTTCTGGTCCAAATCTCATGTCTATACATGACTACTGGAAAAACCATAACTTTGACTAAACAAACATTTGTTGGAAAGGTAATGTCTCTGCTTTTTAATATGATTTCTAGGTTGGTCATAGCTTTTCTTCCAAGGAGCAAGCGTCTTTTAATTTCATAGCTGCAGTCACCATCTGCAGTGATTGTGCAGCCCCCCAAAATAAAGTCTCTCACTGTTTCAATTGTCTCCCCATCTATTTGCCTTGAAGTGATGGGACCAGATGCCATGATCTTAGTTTTCTGAATGTTGAGTTTTAAGCCAACTTCTTCACTCTCCTCTTTCACTTTCATCAAGAGGCTCTTTGGTTCTTCTTCGCTTTCTGCCATAAGGGTGGTTTCATCTGCATATCTGAGGTTATTGGTATTTCTCCCAGCAATCTTGATTCCAGCTTGTGCTTCATCCAGCCCGGCATTTTGCCTGATGTACTCTGCATACAAATTAAATAAGCAGGGTGACAATATACAGCCTTGATGGACTCCTTTCTCGATTTGGAATCAGTCTGTTGTTCTATGCCCAGTTCTAACTGTTGCTTCTTGACCTGCATACAGATTTCTCAGGAGGCAGGTCAGGTGGTCTGGTAGTCCCACCTTTTGAAGAATTTTCCATAGTTTGTTGTGATCCACAGAGTCAAAGGCTTTGGTGTAGTCAATAAAGCAGAAGTAGATGTTTTCCTGGAACTCTCTAACTTTTTTGATATCCAACAGATTTTGGCAATTTGATCTCTGGATCCTCTGACTTTTCTAAATCCAGCTTGAACATCTGGAAGCTCACAATTCACGTACTGCTGAAGCCTGGCTTCAGAATTTTGAGAATTTTGAGCATTACTTTGCTAGTGTGTGAGATGAGCACAATTGTGCAGTAGTTTGAGCATCCTTTGGCATTGCCTTTCTTTGGGATTGGAATGAAAACTGAACTCTTCCAGTCCTGTGGCCACTGCTGAGTCTTCCAGATTTTCTGGCATACTGAGTGCAGAACTTTCACAACATCATCTTTTAGGATCTGAAATAGCTCAACTGGAATTCTATTACCTCCACTAGCTTTGTTCACAGTGATGCTTCCTAAGGCCCACTTGACTTCGCATTCAGGATGTCTGGCTATAAGTGAGTGATCACACTATTGTGGTTATCTGGGTCACGAAGATCTTTTTTGTATAGTTCTCTGTATTCTTACCACCTCTTCTTAATATCTTCTGCTTCTGTTATATCCATACCATTCCTGTCCTTAATTGTGCCCATCTTTGCATGAAATCTTCCCTTGGTATCTCTAATTTTCTTGAAGAGATCTCTAGTCTTTCCCATTCTATTTTTTCCCTCTATTTCTTTGCTTTGATCACTGAAGAAAGCTTTCTTATCTCTCCTTGCTATTCTTTGGAACTCTGCATTCAAATGGGTATATCTTTCCTTTTCTCCTTTGCCTTTGGTTTCGCTTCTTCTCTTGGCTATTTGTGAGGCCTCCTCAGACAGCCATTTTGCGTTTTTGCATTTCTTTTTCTTGGGGATGGTCTTGATTACTGCCTCCTGTACAATGTCACAAACCTTCATCCATAGTTCTTCAGGCATTCTATCAGAACTAATCCCTTAAATCTATTTCTCACTTCCACTGTATATTTGATTTAGGTCATACCTGAATGGTCTAGTGGTTTCCCTACTTTCTTCAATTTTAAGTCTGAATTTGGCAATAAGGAGTTCATGATCTGAGCCACAGTCAGCTCCTGGTCTTATTTTTGCTGATTGTATAGAGCTTCTCCATCTTTGGCTACAAAGAATATAATTAATCTCATTTCAGTACTGACCATCTGGTGATGTCCATGTGTAGAGTCTTCTCTTGTGTTGTTGGAAGAGGGTGTTTGCTATGACCAGTGCATTCTCTTGGCAAAACTCTGTTAGCCTTTGACCTGCTTCGTTTTGTACTCCAAGGCCAAACTTGCCTGTTACTCCAAGTATTTCTTGACTTCCTACTTTTGCATTCCAGTCCCTTATAAAGAAAAGGACATCTTTTTTGGGTGTTAGTTTTAGAAGGTCTTGTAGGTCTTCATAGAACTGTTCAACTTCAACTTCTTCAGCATTACTGGTCGGGCATAGACTTGGATTACTGTGATATTTAATGGTTTGCCTTGGAAATGAACAGAGATCATTCTGTCATTTTTGAGACTGCATCCAAGTATTGCATTTCAGACTCTTTTGTTGACTATGATGGCTACTGCATTTCTTCTAAGGGATTCTTGCCCACAGTAGTAGATATAATGGTTATCTGAGTTAAAGTAACCCATTCTGGTCCATTTTAGTTCATTGATTCCTAAAATGTTGATGTTCACTCTTGCCATCTCCTGTTTGCACTACCAATTTGCCTTGATTCATGGACCTAACATTCCAGGTTCCTATGTAATATTGCTCTTTACAGCATTGGACTTTACTTCCATCACGAAGCACATCCACAGCTGGGTGTTGTTTTTGCTTTGGCTCCATCTCTTCACTCTTTCTGGAGTTAGTTCTCCACTGATCTCCAGTAGCATATTAGGCACCTACCGACCTGGGGAGTTCATCTTTCAGTGTCCGATCTTTATGCCTTTTCATACTTTTCATTCTGTGCCTGATATTATCCATTAATTATTTGCTAATCTCTTTGGGACTGCTCTAAAGTCTTCCTACCATAAACATGGAAGAAGATAGATAAACATAGCTGAAAATAAAATTAGTGCAGAGAAAGGTAAAATGGAGGAAAGCATAGAAAAAAAACTCATACCTACCATACATTCACAGAGATTTTGTGGCCCTTCTGGATGTGTGTGTGTGGTAAAAAATCCGCCTGTCAATACAGGAGGCACAAGAGATGCGGGTTTGATTCCTGGGCTGCGAAGATCCCCTGGAGAAGGAAATAGCAACCCACTCCCGTACTGTTGACTGGTAAATTCCACAGACACAGGAACCTGGTGGGCTACACTCCATAGGATCACAAAGAGTTGGACACGACTGAATGACTGAGCACGTATTCATGGGTATATATAGCGTTCTTTCTGAATGTTTTCATCACATATAACCCTCTTTTTTAAACAGTGTATTATCTACTGAGGAAAGCAAATTATCCTAAAATGTGGCAATTTAAAAATAGCAAATAATTATCATCTCACAGTTTTTGCGGATCAGGGATCTGAGAACAGTTTACCTGGGTCTTCTGGCTGAGGGTCTCTCACAGGGTATAATCACCATATTGGCTAAGCCTATAATCTTCTCCTGGCTTGATATGGGGAGGATCTGTGTGTAAGCTCACTCATGTAGTTATGGGCAGGCCTCAGGTCCTTGCTGCCTGCTGTTGGCGGAGCTCCTTGCAGACGGGCTTCTCCATAAGACAACTCTCAATGGGGCAGTTTGTTCCCCAGAATAAGGACTAAATGGAAAAGAGGAAATGAGGGAGGGGCGGGAAGGGAGGGGAGGGAGGACAGAAGTCTAATCTTGGAATTAACAACCCATCATTTTTACATACTCAGTTCATTAGAAGTGAGCCACTAGATTAAGGAGAAAAGAACACAAGGACCTGAATACCAGGAGCAGGTCACTGGGGCCACGCCAGACCCTGCTGATTGCACACACATTTACCATCATATTCTTATATGACATCGACACTTATTTACTATTATTGGGATCTGGGAAGAGAAAATGGGGCTTCTGGAGTTCCCTGGCAGCCCAGTGAGTGGTTAAAACTTCGCCTTCCAATGCAGGGGGTGCAGGTTCAGTCACTGATTAGGGAGTTAAGATCCCACATGCCTGGTGGCCAAAAAAACAAAACATAAAACAGAGGCAATATTGTAACACATTTAATAAAAACTTTAAAAATAGTCCACATCAAAAAATCTTTAAAACAAAAAAGAAAAATAATGGGGCTTCAAAATACTGCCTGAAGCAAAATGGAACTGATTTTAACTTCCTTAAACTACAGCCATGGGTGCAGAAAATGGAATCAAATTTGTCTGTCAACCCTTAACCTTGGTCTTTTTTTGGCCAATCACTAAGGCCCTTTCTGAGGCTTCACTGTGAATATGGATCCCTATAACTTCATTTTTTGCCTACAAACTCATTCTTACTACATTTTAACCTGATACCCACTTATTCCTGGAAAAGAGCAAGAGATCTTTAATCTTAAAATAATTTCATGGTTCTTATTATAACAGAGAGTGAAAGTCAGTCAGTAGTGTCTGACTCTTTGAGACCCCATGGACTGTAGAGTCCATGGAATTCTCCAGGCCAGAATGCTGAAGTGGACAGCCTTTCCCTTCTCCAGAGGATCTTCCCAACCTAGGGATCAAATCCAGGTCTCCCACATTGCAATGGATTCTTTACCAGTTGAGCCACAAGGGAAGTCCAAGAACTTGACTGAAAATGAGTTCCAACCAGGAATACTCAGTGTACACATCAAGACCAAGACTTTCCTCTAGAACAGAGAAGGAAAAATAGAATTGAAAGAGGTTCCCAGGCCCTCAGCTCTCCAAGCAGTGCTACACATTCAACGATATTTAACAGAAGCACAAGCTGGAATCAAGATTGCTGGGAGAAATATCAATAACCTCAGATATGCAGATGACACTACCCTTATGGCAGAAAGTGAAGAGGAACTCAAAAGCCTCTTGATGAAAGTGAAAGAGGAGAGTAAAAAGGTTGGCTTGAAGCTCAACATTCAGAAAACAAAGATCATGGCATCTGGTCCCATCACTTCATGGGAAATAGATGGAAAAACAGTGGAAACAGTGTCACACTTTATTTTTTGGGGCTCCAAAATCACTGCAGATGCTGATTACAGCCATGAAATTAAAAGACGCTTACTCCTTGGAAGGAAAGTTATGACCAACCTTGATAGTATATTAAAAAGCAGAGACATTACTTTGCCAACCAAGGTCCGTCTAGTCAAGGCTATGGTTTTTCCCGTGGTCATGTATGGATGTGAGAGTTGGACTGTGAAGAAAGCTGATCGCCGAAGAATTGATGCTTTCGAACTGTGGTGCTGGAGAAGACTCTTGAGAGTCCCTTGGACTGCAAGGAGATCCAACCAGTCCATTCTAAAGGAGATCAGTCCTGGGTGTTCATTGGAAGGACTGATGCTAAAGCTGAAACTCCAATACTTTGGTCACCTCATGTGATGAGTTGACTCACTGGAAAAGACTCTGATGCTGGGAAAGGTTGGGGGCGGGAGGAGAAGGGGACAACAGAGAATGAGATGGCTGGATGGCATCACCGACTCTGTGGACATGAGTCTGAGTGAATTCCGGGAGTTGGTTATGGACAGGGAGGCCTGGCGTGCTGTGATTCATGGGGTCGTGGAGAGTCGGACACGACTGAGCGACTGAACTGAACTGAACAAAAGTAGAAAAGGTTCAGACCATTGAGCAGAATTTGAAAAGATACATTTGGCAATAAAAATAGCACTTTATGGAAACATTAAAAACAAAGTAAACTAAATTCACAGAAATATATGGGCAAATCTGTTTTGACTGCCTCTTGATCCTTCTGGGCAAATGAGAACTTCCTGGGTAAGTACATATAAAAGCAGGCAGAGAAATCCATACAGCAGATGGCTCCAATCCAAGCCAATTTGCACAGGTCACCATTTCTCAGCCCAGTACTTTCTTTGGGCTATGATAGAAGAGATAATGTATTACATATGCAACCATGTGATTTACTATCTGCCCTGGCTTCAACCTAAGTCAGGGAAGAAGCACTGCTGTGTGCAGTGCTATGCCCAGAAGCTTTCAAGCTCAAGCTTAATTTAATTCTTTTTTTTTTATTTAAATTCTTCCGCTCTCATGACCTCATCCTTTGCCTTTAGCAAACTCCTCCCCTAACCTTCCCAGAAGTAGCCGTTGACATGAACACATATTTTTCTACTTCCAGTTATTACTTCACTCACACTGAAATATTACTTGCTTGGGAAGGGGGCTCTGTTGCCAGGGAAACCAGGAGTGCTTAAGTTCAGCTTCAGTTGGCTCCTCTTATACTAACTGATCAAATTCCAGCTGTGTTCTTGACTCATCTCAATTTTGTACACCTAAAATGTAAAAAAAATCCCATGATACCTCTGATTTATTATACATTTTACCAATATCTTCCTAAGATCTCACTGACCTGTGTTTTTTCTCCTGAATTTACTAACTTACCTCATTATTTCTATTAACCAGGGATGATATTCAAAGTGTTTAGAACAGACATAGCAAGAGAAGTATCATTCAGAATGGATGTAGTCACCAAATTGGTATGTATACTAGTTTTAGAAAGAACTAAACCAAGGGCATGCTACCATCAGTCTAACAAACCTTGGGACCATTCCTTCCTGCAATCAATCATTAACAACCTGATTGACTATCTAATATTATCACCATATACAAAGGAGTATTAGATTTTGATGAGAAATTCATCTATGCCTTTTATGTCAAATTACAAGATAATGACTTTTTAATCATTTTATGTCTATTCCCTTCATAGGAAGACACTGTGTAAGAAGGTGGAGAAGTCTATTAAAGGCACTTCACATAGGAAGGATAAGTACGATATATTTGTTACTAAGTAGAATTTATTTATTCAGACACTAATACAGACACTAATCTATCCTGACTGATACATCTTAGCTTTAAGATCTTTTCCTTGGAGTTTCCTATTTAGTCTCCTAATTCTGAGACACATACTTCAATGGCTTTCAAAATGAAATCCATAAACTTCCTCATATTGTACGCAAAATTTGAGACTCTGGGGAAGAGGGTCCACAGTGATTCTTAGATTCTCCAAAACTCCTGATGTCAGCTCTATCTTGTTGCAGATTTTTTTTTAATAACTGATTCTTAAGTAATCTATACATTTAGTCTATAACCATGACAGGTAATCTCTTGTTGCTGACCTTGACTTGGATCTCCTAGTCCAAGATTCTTTCCTTATCTTTGTAACCTATCATCACCCATTGTTTGACCATGATTAAATGTGCCTGTAATGTGCTTCCTGAACCAGATCTAGAAACTTCTTTGATGCCAAGGAGATCAATCTCTATAACTGGTGATTGGTACTCAAAGTGAGCAAGTGAGTGATAGTTGCTTAGTCATGTCCAACTCTTTGCTACCCTATGGAAGTACTCAAAAAGTGTATTTTTAAATCAATGAGGCCAAGTTCAGGAAAATTAACAATGTCAATAGTCTGGTTTTCTCTGAGACCCTGTTCCTAAGAAACATAAAGAGAAATGCCTATTGTGAATTTTAATTAAGAACTGTCCCACAGCTTGAGGGTCTACTTAATAAGCAAGTTCCCTGGAAGCAATTCACCAAATGGGTGCACAAATTTAGCTTCTTCACTAGTTTAGGTTACTGAATTTTCATAAATTTACCCTAAACTGACTCACCTGTAGATAGTGTAGTGAAATGATAATCAACACCATCTTCTCCAGCCACTTAAATTGCTTAAGATGCTGACTTAGCTTTCTCCCTTCTTCTGAACCTTGTATGTGCATTAACTTGACATAATCCCCACATAAATATCACATCTGTTACTCACTTAACACCTAGAAAATCTTAATTATTCCTCAGTTTTATGTACATCCATATATTCAATTACAGTGACTTTATAAGGTTCATTTTATACATACCGCTACAATTTCTTCTCCTGGGGTAGTTGTAAGGTTCATTACATACATTCTGCTACAATTTCTCTTCGCTGGGTAGTTACTCATAACTTTATCATCAGTGAATTATTTTAGGTGCTTAACTTTAAAAGTTTGCACATCAAATTCTCTATAAAAGTAAATGGCTTAACTAATAAATAGATTTGATTATCTAATAATTAACATTTATATATAAACATATATGTATATAAGCATATTGAATAATATCTATTATATCTAATGTATGTTTTCAAATATATTACAATAACATAATACACATTAAAATAGTATATGAAGAGATGAAGCAAAAAATCTATTAAGTTATTTGCTAAAAGAATACAATCATTTTATATGCAATATATATATTTTCCTATTCACTGCACATGATGTTGAATATTTTATACTTCTCAACATACCTGGGAACCATCCTCCTAATCTTTTAAAGTATGTACTTTTAAGGAGAGATAATTAAAATATTAGGTTAAAAAGCATAAGTTAAAACCTAACAACCCTTTACTTTCTTCAAATATTTTTATTTTACCTATCTTTTATTAGAGATACCAAGGGAACATTTCAAGCAAAGATGGGCTCGATAAAGGACAGAAATGGTATGGACCTAACAAAAGCAGAAGGTATTAAGAAGAGGTGGCAAGAATACACAGAAGAACTGTACAAAAAAGATCTTCATGACCCAGAGAATCACAATGGTGTGATCACTCACCTAGAGCCAGACATCCTGGAGAAGAACTGTACAAAAAAGATCTTCATGACCCAGATAATCACGATGGTGTGATCACTCACCTAGAGCCAGACATCCTGGAGTCCGAAGTCAAGTCGGCCTTAGGAAGCATCACCACGGACAAAGCTAGTGGAGGTGATGGAATTCCAGTTGAGCTATTTCAAATCCAATTATGAAAGTGCTGCAACCGATATACCAGCAAATTTGGAAAACTCAGCAGTGGCCACAGGACTGGAAAAGGTCAGTTTCATTCCAATCCCAAAGAAAGGCAATGCCAAAGAATGTTAAAACTACCATACAATTGCACGCATCTCACACGCTAGAAAAGTCATGCTCAAAATTCTCCAAGCCAGCCTTCAGCAATACGTGAACCGTGAACTTCCAGATGTTCAAGCTGGTTTTAGAAAGGGCAAAGGAACCAAAGATCAAATTGCCAACATCCACTGGATCATCGAAAAATCAAGAAAGTTCCAGAAAAACATCTATTTCTGCTTTATTGACTATGCCAAAGCCTTTGACTGTGTGGATCACAATAAACTGTGGAACATTCTGAAAGAGACGGGAATACCAGACCACCTGACCTGCCTCTTGAGAAACCTATATGCAGGTCAGGAAGCAACAGTTAGAACTGGACATGGAACAACAGACTGGTTCCAAATAGGAAAAGGAGTCCGTCAAGGCTGTATACTGTCACCCTGCTTATTTAACTTATATGCAGAGTACATCATGAGGAACGCTGGGCTGGAAGAAGCACAAGCTGGAATCAAGATTGCTGGGAGAAATAGCAATAACCTCAGATATGCAGATGACACTACCTTTATGGCAGAAAGTGAAGAAGAACTAAAGAGCCTCTTAATGAAAGTGAAAGAGGAGAGTGAAAAAGTTGGCTTAAAGCTCAACATTCAGAAAACGAAGATCATGGCATCTGGGCCCATCACTTCACGGGAAATAGATGGAGAAATGGTGGAAATAGTGTCAGACTTTATTTTTCTGGGCTCCAAAATCACTGCAGATGCTGATTGCAGCCATGAAATTAAAAGACACTTACTCCTTGCAAGGAAAGTTATGACCAACCTAGATAGCATATTAAAAAGCAGAGACATTACTTTGCCAACAAACATCTGTCTAGTCAAGGCTATGTTTTTTCCAGTGGTCATGTATGGATGTGAGAGTAGTTGGACTGTGAAGAAAGCTGACTGCCAAAGAATTGATGCTTTTGAACTGTGGTGTTGGAGAAGACTCTTGAGAGTGCCTTGGATTGCGAGGAGATCCAACCAGTCCATCCTAAAGGAGATCAATCCTGGGTGTTCATTGGAAGGACTGATGCTGAAGCTGACATATTCTGGCCACCTATATTTTGGCCACCTCATGTGAAGGGTTGACTCACTGGAAAAGACCCTGATGCTGGGGGCAGGACGAGAAGGGGATGACAGAGGATGAGATGGCTGGATGGCATCACCGACTCTATGGACATAAGTTTGTGTAAACTCTGGGAGTTGGTGATGGACAGAGAGGCCTGGTGTGATGCAATTCATGGGGTCACAAAGAGTCGGACACGACTGAGTGACTGAACTGAACTGAACTGATCTTTTATTATAAATGATGCAATACAGTATTTTTTTAATTAGGTAAGAACATTCATTTACTATGTTGCTTAAATCAGGACTGGTCTTTGAGCATCACTGATGAAAAACAAAGAAAAGAATAGATTATTGCATTCATAAAGATGTGTTCCAGTAGCATTTGAGCCAGGTGCTACGTATTACATGCATTGATTTCACTTCTAAATCAAGTAAGTTTATGATTATGTATGATGTTTTATGACATAGAAAATTAATATTGTTTGATACCTACAGGTGCCAAGCATTGATTGGGGTATTTTTTATGAAATTGATACTATTATAATTGATGATAATGTAATAAGATCATTGCCATAAAGTATATCACTTCAATATATTAACCAAAGTACTGCTGTTATTATAACAACTGATATTTAATGAGAGCTAAAGATCTGATAAACTAAAGTGTTATGTTTTCAATTATTATAACAGCAACTTGCATTTATCAGGAGCTCATTATATAGCTGGCACTACATCAATTGTTTCATTATCTCTGATTGTCACAGCACTCACTGGAAAAGACTGTGATGCTGGGAAGGATTGGGGGCGGGAGAAGAAGGGGACGACAGAGAATGAGATGGTTGGATGGCATCACCGACTCGATGGACTTGAGTTTGAGTGAACTCCGGGAGTTGGTGATGGACAGGGAGGCCTGGTGTGCTGTGATTCATGGGGTTGCAAAGAGTCGGACATGACTGAGCGACTGAACTGAACTGACATCAATTGTTTTATTATCTCTGATTGTCACAGCAACACAAAGGTAGGTACACATATCCCCGTTTCATGTTGGAGAAACTCAGGCACAGGAAGTAAAGTTTACGTAAGGTGACACAGTTAAAGGGTGTCAGGACAAAAGTCCATGCTCTTTCTACTACAGCGCATTGCATTCTATACCAAGCAAAACTAAAGGTAACCAAGATTTTTGGCAATCTTGTGTTTAATTTAGCTTGTTACTCCAATTTAGAAGCATGCATTTCCCCAGATTAATAATAATAATGAGGAAGGTGAAAACAGTAATATAATAAGAACCCTCTCACAACAACCTATTTCTAAAAAAAGAAAAACTAACTTTTTTCAGTTATTTTTGACAGTAAGTAGCTAAGATGGGGTACAATCCAGATATCTGATTCCTGGGTCAGAATTCTTCCCCAGTAACAAGCTGAGGATGAGATGGCTGAATGGCATTACTGATGCAATGGACATGAACTGGGGCAAAATCCAGGAGATGGTGAGGGACAAGGAGGCCTGGAATGCTGCAGTCCATGCGGTCATGAAGAGCCAGACATGACTGAACGGCTGAACAAAAAAAACAACAAGAATAACAAGCTGATAAACTAACAAGAGAGTTGAAATAAGCAGCTATGAACAATGATCACAGAACACCTGGTAAGTGTGTCAAATCAAAGTCAATTCTAGACAGATGATAACGCATTCCCATAGAGTAATAAGGATGCAGCAGAATAATAAGGAGATCAAAGCAGTCAATCCTAGAGGAAATCAGTCCTGAATATTCATTGGAAGGACTGATGCTGAAGCTTCACCTCCAATACTTTGGCCACCTGATGCAAAGAACTGACTCACTTTTAAAGTCCCTGATGCTGGGAAAGATTGATGGTGGGAAGAGAATGGGATGACAGAGGATGAGATGGCTAGATGGCATCACCTCGCCATGGACATGAATTTGAATAAGCTCCAGGCGTTGGTGATGGACAGGGAAGCCTGACATGTCGCAGTCCATGGGGTCTCAAAGAGTCAGACATGACTGAGTGACTGAACTGAATAAGGATGCAAAATTGAGTGTGGTTTTCATTAATGTTTTAAAATTTTATCAATTTAACCAACACTAGAAGTAAACCTGTGACAATTTAGACACACTGCGTTATTTTACCTTTTTATATCAAAACTATCAAAACAAAGTAATGTGCAACCAACAGTATTAAAAACAGCCGCTTGAGACTTGTTGCTATACTGCCTCTGGCTAAATAAATCTGTCTCTCTCAATCTCCCTCCCTTTCTCCCTTTCTCTCTCTCTCACCAGCCTCCCTCCCTAGGTCAGCCCTCTTGACCAAGTCTTCATTTGCAGCTTTTCTTCTCACCAGTCCATTCCGGGCAACCAGCTCTACACCTCCCTCCCAGCCTTAGTAATTAATTGTGCTATTATTGTGAATTAAATGTACAAGCAAGTCAATGTTTAGCCTAATTAAGAGTGAAACCAACAAATTATCTAAAGCACCACTCCAGCAGAATTTGCATTCAGCCTTATATTAGTAGCCAATCAGGCTTTTCAGCTATTGATTCAAGCACTTCCAGGCTTCCTTAAAAGCCTCATACAGCTAGGCTTTCTCCCCACCCCAGCTCCTGAACCTTACACCAGGCCTCCAACCTTTACCCATCCCTAAATTCAATGTTTTATCACATACCACCGAAAGGAGTCTCAGAGCCCTTTTTTCATTTACTAATTTAAAAGGATAGCTTTGCACTTAATAATTTTGTCAGTTTATGTTATAGGAAAACTGTATTGTTTAGCATTATTAAAGACTATTTTTTTCTTGTCATTTTATCCAAAAAAATTAATCATCTTTCAAAACAGATAAACAAACTCACAAAAATACTCCTTCCATAGCATGCAGCTACCAGTAGGTCAACCAACTTTGTATTTGAAGAGCAAACGAAAACCACAATAAAACCACAATCTTATTCTTAACAATAAAAACATGTAGCAGGGCTTCTACTTCTAGACTACTGGTGACTAGAAAGAAGTCTGATTAAGGAAACTAAAAGTGTTAGTGAAGGTTTTAAAAATAGTGAATTTAGTAAAGAAAAAAGTACTGCCTGGAGTAAAAAATTTTACCCTGATTTTTTATATTGGGTGGCAACCTACATCCCTGGCAACAGAAGCTGAATCCTTTCTGATGCAATGTATGCACACCCTGATGGACCAGAGTATAGTCATTCTTAAAAAAAAAAAAAAAAAAAAACGGGCAGGGGAGATAAGAGGGTGACAGGCAAAGGCCTTGGGCAGCTGCACATGTGGACTATACAAAGCATTATTAGATGTTGAATGATTTCATGCAACCTACAGACAAGTCTAGGCTAGTCTCTCACTTGTTTCTCTGATTCATCCTTGCTTGCTCTGCTGCCCCCTCTCTACATACAAGCCATGCATCTAGATTTTAAAATAGTGTCCATTTCAAATATTCCCTCCTGTCGCCTCCCCTCAACCAACTGCCCTTACCACATCCCCCTCACTGACAGGGCTCACCATGCTCATTCAGTGAGTACTCCAGATAATTTCTTACTAAACTGTAAAGAAAGAAAACAGAAGAGAGAGACAAAGTCTCTTCCACTGTCATCACACCCACCACCTAATTCTTACCTCCATTTTCAAAATTGCCTGAATTACTTTGTCTTATTTCTCAAATTCTGTCATTATAATACTTAACATATATTAATACATTAATTAATATTTGTAAAAGTCCCCTGGAAAAGGTTCTCTATCAGGAAAAATAAAACATTTCTTCCTAATTAACACTAGAAAACATCAGCTTCATATCCTGCCCTAAATACTATGTACTCTTCAGACACTTGTTCTAGTTCATGGAGGAATTTTTTATCAGTGAGTCAAGTGTCTCATTTCTTCAGTGCTAAACACAATATTTATCCTGGTAACACTGGAATAAGTCCATAAACATAGAAGTGTATGTGTGCAAAGAGATGTTTATATGCACTATATTTAAACCTGCTTTAGAACATAAAAGGGGCCAAACACATCAAAAAAACAGGTACTTATTAGAGAGATCACTATGTGGAGTTCTTAAAATGGCCATTAACCACTGAGAGGGCAAATATTTCAACAACAAGTTTCAAAAATTCAGAAGGGGGAGGAGACTTCTTTTCAAAGGAATAAACCTGCCTGTGATACACTGAAAACACGCAGTGAGTGATGAAAACATGCCCTTTGCTGCCATCAAGTGGTCCTTTTCGGAATCTTTTTATATATAAGCCTTAGTTCAGTTCAGTTCAGTCGCTCAGGCGTGTCTGACTCTTGGCAACCCCATGGACTGCAGCATGTCAGACCTCCCAGTCCATCACCAGTTCCCAGAGCTTACTCAAAACTCATGTCCATAGAGTCAGTGAGGCCATCCAACATCTCATCCTCTGTCATCCCCTTCTCCTCCAGCCTTCAATCTTTCCCAGCATCAGGGTCTTTTCAAATGAGTCAGTTATTCACATCAGGTGGCAAAAGTATTGGAGTTTCAGATTCAGCATCAGTCCTTCCAATGAATATTCAGGACTGATTTCCTTTAGGATGGACTGGTTTGATGTCCTTGCAGTCCAAGGGACTCAAGAGTGTTCTCCAACACCACAGTTCAAAAGCATCAATTCTTCGGTGCTGAGCTTTTTTCATAGTCCAACTTTCACATCCAGACACTACTACTGGAAAAGCCATAGCTTTGACTAGACAGACCTTTGCTGGCAAAGTAATGCCTCTGCTTTTTAATATGCTGTCAAGGCTGGTCATAGATTCCAAGGAACAAGCGTCTTTTAATTTCATGGCTGTAGTCATTATCTGCAGTGATCTTTGGAGCCCAAAAATATATAAGCCTCAATCTCAGTACAAAAGCTTTGCTTTCCCACCAGTTCATCTCTTACACATTACACATGTGGAAGAAAAGCTAGGACAAACCTAGACAGCATATTAAAAAGCACAGACATGGCTTTATAGAAAAAGGTTCAAATAGTCAAAGCTATGGTTTTTCCAGTAGTCGTGTACAGTTGTGAGAGATGGACCATAGAGAAGGCTGAGCGCCAAATAATTGATGCTTTTGAACTGTGTTGCTGGAGAAGACTCTTGAGAGTCCCTTGGAGTGCAAGGACATCAAACCAGTCAATGCTAAAGGAAAGCAGTGCTGAATATTCACTGGAAGGACTGATGCTGAAGCTGAAGCTCCAATACTTTGGCCACCTGATGCGAAGAACTGACTCATTTGAAAAGACCCTGATGCTGGAAAAGATTGAGGGCAAGAGAAGAAAGGGGAGACAGACGATGAGATGGTTGGATGGCCTCACCAACTCAATGGACGTGAGTCTGAGCGAACTCTAGGAGATAATGAAGGACAGGGAAGCCGGGCATGCTGCAGTCCATGGGGTCACAAAGAGTCAGACGGAGCGACTGAACAACAACATATGTGTTAGCCTGTGAGGGGTCTGAAAAGACCAGGTAAGCATTCCCTAAACTAGGGCTTAATACTTTCAATTCTAAAAAAACTTCCATGAGTAAGAAGCTCTTCAGAAAGACAATGTTAAAAGGGGTTTGAAGCGTCCAAACACCGAAAACCCTTCTGGACCTACCTGACTCACTGTTTCTACTAGTGAGGCCCTCAGTCTGGACCGGGAGCCGAGCCCTCCATTTCTGCCCACAGAGAATTACTAATAGATTGGCTTTGACACACCTAATGAGCACAAGTAATTTAAAAAATTGGAGAGAGATTCATTTGGAATCATTTTTAATCAAGTCCAATAACTACAGGAGAAAATGGTTTCCTGTTTCTTTCCTATCTGTGTCTCGCTGCCTTGAGGCTTCAGTCTTGTATGTAAACAAGGCAGCACACCATGGAATGTGATTACTGCATAACCTCAATTTTAACTTGGTTGATTGCTCTGCCCCTTTTTCTTTGAGCATCTTCGTGTTTTTCTCCCAAGAGATAGTTAATTAAATACACAGTTGAATGAAAGGAGAAAGGATAATTGCTATTTTTAAAACACGGCGAAATGCCATGACCGCAGCCCCTTCCTTTCTGAGAACAGTAGCATTCATCTCAGAGCACCAGTTCTCTTGATTGGAACATGTAGCAGTATGATTCTGGTTATGAAACGAAAAGCCCCAGTAAATCAAAGTGGACACAATTTGAGAAGAGAGGGAACTAAATTGCTCTGTATCAGCAAACAGAAGCATTCTGGAAGTTATTTGGGGGTGGGGAGGTGCTCCAGAGAGAAGAGTCAAACTGGGAGAAAAGAGCAGCCAGGGAGATTTGGTGGGTGTTCTAAATCCAAAAGAAAATGTATGTGAAAACCATAAATCACACATGTGGCTGAGTTCTTGGAAGACTTTTTGTGTTCCACACAAGGCCTGCTCTAAATCAAACTTCCTAGATGCTCCCTGTGCCACTGGTTATGTTTCCAGCCCATCCTTTTTCTCAGAGGCCGCTTGCAGGACCATCTAATGTGGAGGCTTCCACTTCAGTTTCTCACTTATACAAGCCAAGTCCCTTGTTTCTAATCCCGGCATGAAAGTTAAAACTCAAGTCCTTAAGCCACTGGCTCAGTGTCACTTCATAGACCCACTGTCTTGGTGTTCAGATCCTTCTTCATTATTGGCCTCAGGGTTTTTCTTTATCTTTGGGTAAGCTCAATTATGCATTTATAAAGAGCCTATCTGGGTGTGGGGAAAACTGGACAGCTACAAGCAAAAAAATAAAACTGGACTACTTTCCCAAACCACACACAAAAATTCAAACTGGATTAAAGACTTAAGTGTAAGACCTGAGACCATAAAACTCCCAGAAGAAAATACAGGCAGTATGTTCTTTTATGTAAGTCTCAGCAATATTTTTTTGGATCTGTCTCCTCAGGCAAGGGAAATAAAAGTGAAAATAAACAAACAGGACTACATCAAACTATACACTTTTGTACAGGGAAGGAAACTATCAATAAAATGAAAAGGCCACCTACTGAATAGAAGATATGTGCAAACAATATATTTGATAAAGGGTCAATATTCAAAATATACAAAGAACTCATATAACTCAACACTAAAAAAAAAAAAAAAAAGATTTAACAATGGGGAAAGGACCAGAATACATATTTGATCTCTAAAGACGTACAGATGACCAATAGGCACTTGAAAAGATTCTCAACATCACTAATCATCAGAGAAACACAAATAAAAACCACAATGAGATAGTATCTCACACCTGTCAGAATGGCTATCATCAAAAAGACAATAAATAACAAGTGTTGATGAGAAAGTGAAGAAAAGGGAACCCTTGTGCACTATTGGTGGGAATACAAATTGGTGCCACAATGGAAAACAGCATGGAGTTTCCTTAAAAAAATAAAAATAGAAATACCATATGATCTAGCATTTTTACTTCTGGGTATCTATACCCCAAAAATAAAAACACTAATTTATAAAGACATATGCACCCCTATATTTATTGCCCAACATTATTTATAATAGCCAATATATGGAAATAACCTAAATACTCATCCATATATGAATTGATAAAGAAGATGTGGTAATACATATACAAGGAATATTAATCTTAATAAAATAAATGGAACTTTGCCACTGCAACAAAATGGATGGATCTAGAGGGTACTGCACTAAGGGAAATGAGTCAGACAGAGAAAGACAAACAATGTATGATCTCACTTTTATGTGCAATCTAAAAAACAAAACAAAAACACAAGAAAATGAAATGAAGACAGTTACAGATACAGAGAAACAACAGGTGTTTGTCGGAAGGGAGGGAGGTGATGGGGGTGGAAATACATGAAGGAGATTAAGAGGTACAAACTTCGAGTTATAAAATAAATAAGCCACAAGTATGTAACATAAAGCATAAGGAATATGGTCAATAATACTGTAATAACTCTGTATGGGGACAGATGTTACTAGACTTATCATGGTGATCATTTCATAATGTATGCAAATGCCAAATCATTTATGCAGTATATCTGAAACTAACATAATATTACCCATGAACTATATTTCAATCAGTCAGTGTTAACTACATATAAAAAATTAAAAAAAATATGAAATGAGAGGGGGGAAAGTCTAAGGCTGGGCCTTACAAATAGCTGTGAAAAGAAGAGAAGTGAAAAGCAAAGGAGAAAAAGGAAAGCTATAAGCATCTGAATGCAGAGTTCCAAAGAATAGCAAGGAGAGATAAGAAAGCCTTCCTCAGTGATCAATGCAAAGAAATAGAGGAAAAAAACAGAATAGAAAAAACAAGAGATTTCTTCAAGAAAATTAGAGATTCCAAGGGAACATTTCATGCAAAGATGGGCTTGAAAAAGGACAGAAATGGTATGGACCTAACAGAAGCAGAAGATATTAAGAAGAGGTGGCAAGAAAACACAAAAGAACTGTACAAAAAGGATCTTCACGACCAAAATAATCACGATGGTGTGACCACTCACCTAGAGCCAGACATCTTGGAATATGAAGTCAAGTGGGCCTTAGAAAGCATCACTACGAACAAAGCTAGTGGAGGTGATGGAATTCCAGTTGAGTTATTTCAAATCCTGAAAGATGATGCTGTGAAAGTGCTAAACTCAATATGCCAGCAAATTTGGAAAACTCAGCAGTGGCCACAGGACTGGAAAAGGTCAGTCTTCACTCCAATCCCAAAGAAAGGCAATGCCAAAGAATGCTCAAACTACCGCACACTTGCACTCATCTCACATGCGAGTAAAGTCATGCTCAAAATTCTCCAAGCCAGACTTCAGCAGTACGTGAACTATGAACTTCCAGATGTTCAAGCTGGTTTTAGAAAAGACAGAGGCACCAGAGATCAAATTGCCAATGTCCTCTGGATCATGGAGAAAGCAAGAGACTTCCAGAAAAACATCTATTTCTGCTTCGTTGACTATGCCAAAGCCTTTGACTGTGTGGATCACAATAAACTGTGGAACATTCTAAAAGAGACGGGAATACCAGACCACCTGACCTGCCTCTTGAGAAACCTGTATGAAGGTCAGGAAGCAACAGTTAGAACTGGACATGGAACAACAGACTGGTTCCAAATAGAAAAAGGAGTACATCAAGGTTGCATATTGTCTCCCTACTTCTTTAACGTATATGCAGAGTACATCATGAGGCACGCTGGGCTGGAAGAAGCAGAAGCTGGAATCAAGATTGCCGGGAGAAATATCAATAACCTCAGATATGCAGATGACACCACCCATATGGCAGAAAGTGAAAAGGAACTAAAAAGCCTCTTGATGAAAGTGAAAGAGGAGAGTGAAAAGGTTGGCTTGAAGCTCAACATTCAGAAAACGAAGATCATGGCATCTGGTCCCATCACTTCATGGGAAATAGATGGGAAAACAGTGGAAACAGTGTCAGACTTTATTTTTGGGGGCTCCAAAATCACTGCGAATGCTAATTGCAGCCATGAAATTAAAAGACGCTTACTCCTTGGAAGGAAAGTTATGACCAACCTAGATAGTATATTAAAAAGCAGAGACATTACTTTGCCAACAAAGGTCCATCTAGTCAAGGCTATGGTTTTTCCCGTGGTCATGAATGGATGTGAGAGTTGGACTGTGAAGAAAGCTGATCACTGAAGAATTGATGCTTTTGAACTGTGGTGCTGGAGAGGACTCTTGAGAGTCCCTTGGACTGCAAGGAGATCCAACCAGTCCATTCTAAAGGAGATCAATCCTGGGTGTTCATTGGAAGGACTGATGCTAAAGCTGAAACTGCAATACTTTGGCCACCTCATGCAACAAGTTGACTCACTGGAAAAGACTCTGATGCTGGGAGTGATTGGGGGCGGGAGAAGGGGACAACAGAGAATGAGATGGCTGGATGGCATCACCGACTCAATGGACATGAGTTTGAGTAACTCCAGGAGTTGGTGATGGACAGGGAGGCCTGGCGTGCTGTGATTCATGGGGTCGCAAAGAGTCGGACACGACTGAGCGACTGAACTGAACTGAACTGAAATGTCTTTTAGGAGGAGAGGCTTCAGGTTAGCTAGTCTGCCACCTTGTAAAAAGGAAGTTGTTTATAAAACGTCTAGACGTAAAACTCCGCCCAGGCTGAGAGCCTTCTCTGCAGCAGAATCCTCACCTACAACCTCACACATTAATGTAAGATGCATTTCATTTCATCTTGGTGACTTAAAAAATAAAGAGGTTACGACAGCAGCACTTTGGTGGCAGGAGATATGCAGTGGTGGAAGCAGAATCAAAGATGACAGGAACAGGGATCGTCTGAACCTGGGTCCCTTTAGCCCATCTCTAATTCTCCTCTTACCCCCTTCATCTCATTGCCTCTCAGCTTAGCTCCCCACAGGCAGCTGAAGCCATGAGTGAGTACATACCTCAGGGAATTCAGTGCAATGAGAACTCCAGGAGCAGGCAACTTGACTCTTATCAAGAAAGCTGTGGCTCAGACTATTGAGGTTCTGATCAGATAGATCTAAGGATTTTGTTCTTGGTAACAAGGGATCAAGGGACTCTGGTTCAGCCTAAATTTACAATCAATTCTAAAATTGGGGTGGGGGTGGAGGAAAAGAGCAAATCATTCTAGGGAAACATCTTTTTTTCCCTGTCTTAAATCCTAAACTCACTCTTTGTAGGCCTAAGAGATTCTGTTCTAGAAAGGAACTGTATCAACAAAAGTTTAGCCATCATAGAAAAATCCTTGAAGTCCTCTTTGGAATGGCTGTAGACCAATATTCCTAGAAATATCTAAAGACCAGGACACATAGGAATCCTCAATACAAATCAGACACAGGGTAAAGAATCCTGAATTCCTCTCTATCACCACCAATCCTCTGGTAGAAAATCTGTCAGTCATGATATCTGTGAGCCTGATATCCTTCCTGTACCCTCTGGCTCCATCTTTCCCTGCCTTAAACAGGAAAAGCAATGCCTCAGATAACACGAAGCATCTACTCCAAAGGCACAGTGGTATCCACCTGCTCTGAGAACTGATTTTCCTTAAGGTTTGCAGTCCTACATTAAAGTGCTCACTAGTTCAAATGACATGTGTCAAAATAATTAATAATTAATAAGGCATCTTTTATAAATGGAGATTTAATTTTTTAATCTGCAGAACTAATCCATTTTTCCTTTGGTTGGATTTCTTTTTCAGTGGTACCACTAAAAATGTCCTCTCAAGAAAAGATCCTTTTCAACAAAGATGCAGCCTATTGGTGAGTTCAAGAATTACAGAAGAATATGAAATACTATATTTAGTCTGAGAATAAAGACAATCGTCTTCCATTTTAGTTTAGATACACATAAAAAATTCCAAACTATTCTCTTCCTGCACATACCTACTACTTCTTTCAATTCTCAAATTCAGCTTGAATGATAAAAATACAAAGAAAGGTTCCATATGGTATTGGAACAACAGCATCAACCATCCTTCAAATGTGTGCTAACCTTAGGGCAGGCTGTATTACTAGAATTCACTAGTTAATGGCTCAACAACTTCTCTATTATTGTTTGAGTGATGAAACCTCTCCGGTCCTCAGTTTCTTGATCTGTAAAATGGAGATAATAAAAATACCTATTTCAGAGGGGCCTTGTGAAGTCTGAAACAATTCAGGTCTGTTACTGAGTGGTCAATTCTTGCTAGCTCTCACTAAAATTAGCTTTATCATTAGCTATTGAGTGCTTTACAATGTGCCAGGGAATCTGTATTGCTGCATTTGTTACTTTTAAATCTGCTTCTTCCTTTAGAATAAGCACTTCTAGTTATCACAGACCTCAATTAGTTCCATTAAAAAAAAAAAGAGTAGAATCAAATGAAAAGTCAACTTCTAAGCAAAGGATGTACTTTATATACAAATGGTATGTAAAATTTTATTTCCAGCAACTGCTTAGAAAGAGTAAGTTTTACATGGAACCCCTCCACTTCTGGTCCCAGGGGTAAGAATGCACAATTCTCCTGAGACTTTTTTTTTTTAAAAACTTATTTTGTATTGGGGTATAGCCAATTAACTAACAGTATTGTGATAGTTTTAGGAGAACAGTGAAGAGACTGTTCAGAGACTTTCAACTATGTCAGGTAATTCCAAGAACACCATTACCCGTTTCATTACACAGGTACTGCTCTAAGGCTGAGGCTTATTCTGACTAGCCATGGGTTAGAATTTTCAATTCCACTATTTAAAAATAGACCCAGTATGAATGGCATCATTTGAAGCCCAAGAAATAACTAACAGACGATGGTTTTAATAGCTTCCTAAAGCCTGAATGTTTGATCTATTAAACAATCACATTCTTGAATTTACCACTTGTGAGTATGGATTAAAGTATAAATCTTGTGAAATACCTGCTTTTCCTTGACTATTCATCTCCTTTAATGATGGGGGGGAAACTAATGAAGTTTTAATTGAGCTATCCCTCTCAGCATTGAGCAGTGGTGGCTAAAATCTATACATAACATCAAAACAATTGCACTATAGAACTGGTCGACAGAAGTGCTTTTACTACATTTAGAAGAAAAGCTTATTAGCTGGCTTTCCAATCTTTTGGGGAGAATAGATCAAAACTTTCCTTAGGAACTGTTTCAGTGCACAACAAATATCTAAGGTGGTTTCTTACTGTCACTAATCTAATTCTTAACGCTGTAAATTAAGCCATTCTCCTTGTATTGTGCCCTTAAAACTTAAAGAGAGCAAACCAATAACTGGAGAAGTTTACAAAAATCTACAATCTACTTATTAGCACATCTTCATGCCATGGTGATTTGCTTAGTGATTTGATAAGTATAGATTACAACCCTCGACTTAATTCAGGGTGGCCCACTTTTAAAATGGCCCATTTAAAACAAAGGTCTCTCTGTTGGAACTGCCAGAGAGTTTTAAAAAAATGCCACCAGTATAAAAACTTTTTTTTTAGCCATGCATTGTAGAGCAGTGAAATTGTAAACGTGGAGACCTTCATCTCAGCACAGTTCCACTGATTGTGTGAACGTAAACAAGTCAAGATTTCCTGATTCTCATACTCTGTTACTATATTAAGACTACTGCCTACTCTCAAACTACCCCAAGAGAAGACCTAAAGAATAAGGAACACAATATAAGTACTATAAAATGCTATAAGCTTCTTGGAGAAAAGACTCTAAATGCCTTATGTAAGAAAAATGCACAAATATCTTTTCAGTTCAGTTCAGTCGCTCAGTCGTGTCCAACTCTCCGCGACCCCATGAATCACAGCACGCCAGGCCTCCCTGTCCATCACCTAGAATATTTGCAATGAAGACTCAGGCTACCCACAAACTAAAAAATTATTGAATTCTTGAAATGAAATGAAAGTCACTCAGTCGTGTCCGACTCTTTGTGACTCCATGGATAGTCCATGGAATTCTTCAGGCCAGAATACTGGAGTGGGTAGCCTTTCCCTTCTCCAGGGGATCTTCCCAACCCAGGAATCGAACCCAGGTCTCCCTCATTGCAGGCAGATTCTTTACCAGCTGAGCCACAAGGGAAGCCCTATTGAATTCTTACGAGTTTCAAATATAACACTCACCACAGGAGAAAGGGGAAAGGTAACCTACCCCATTGTCCCATCCATTAGAAGAATCGTGTTGTATATGTGAGAAAAGATGAAGAGAAAGAGAATTGTGCTGAAGAACATTGTCATCCACGATCCATGATCCTCACGAAACATTTTTAACCGGAGCAACTGACCTGTAATATAATTATTATTGGAAGTCAGTGTATATTGCAACTCAAAATACATACAGCATTGTTTTATTTTAGTCAATTTCTCATATCTCACTAATATTCTGAAGTCTTTGCCCCTAGCACTTGTCTTACAGGAGAAACTACTACCTAAGGTCCTTATTGCTCTTTTGTAAATAAATGATGAAGTCCAAGACAATCTCCACCTCATCATCCTAGAGCAAATACTAGCATGAAAATCTAGTGTACAGAGAGCACTCATCATGCTGGCATGAAAATAAGATTAATTAGAACACTTACCTTATATTTTTTACTTCAGAAACATGTTTTTGGTTCATTTACTGAAACTACTTAATTAAGGCAAATGGTAAAGATGTTGCATAAATTCTTAATTCCCTTTTGTTCCCACAGGCCCAGTCCCAGTACTGGTCAGATGACAGGCAAACTTCACTTATGATAAAGTACATGAAAACATGAACAGTAAAAATGAAGTCTCTATCATAAGAGACAGAAGGCTTATTAGCCTTACTCATAGCTAAAATATCCATTCCATATACAGGCCGATGCACAAGTGTGTGGGGTGTTTTGCGTCTGGGAGCATGAACACATGTTATGGAGTCAGTGTGGTTCCCAGCAAAACATGCTTTCTAATCATGCCCAATATTCATTTACAAAAATAATTACCAAAAATGGAGAGAATGGTCTATTAATCTATGGCAAAGGAGGCAAGAACACAAAATGGAGAAAAGACAGTCTCTTCAATAAGTGGTGCTTGGTAAACTGGATAGCTACACATAAAAGAATGAAATCAGAACACTCCCTAACACCATACACAAAAATAAACTCAAAATGGATTAAAGATCAATATGTAGAGCTGGAAACGATAAAACTCCTACAGGAAAGCACAGGCAGAATACTGTTGACTAAAATTGTAGCAATTTTGGATCTGTCTCTTAAAGTGAAGGAAATAAAAACAAAAATAAAAAAATGGGACCTAAATAAAGTTAAAAGCTTTTGCACAGAGAAAAGGTGGTGGTGGTGCAGTCACTATGTCGTGTCCGACTCTTGTGACCCCGTAGCCTGTTAGGCTCCTATGTCCCTGGGATTTTGCAGGCAAGAATACTGGAGTGGGTTGCTGTTTCCTCCTTCAGGGGATCTTCCAGACCCAGGGATCGCATCCAGATCTCCTGCATTACAGAGGGAATCTTAAATGACCGAGCCAAAGGTAACCATCAACAAAACAAAGTGACAACTTGGGAGAAAACATTTGCAAATGATATGACTGACAATGAGTTAATATCCAAAATACATAAACAACTCAAACAAGTGGACATCAAAAAATAAATAAATAACCTGATTAAAAAACAGGCAGAAGATCTAAATAGATATTTTTCCACAGAAGGCATGCAGATAGCCAACAGACACATGAAAAAATGCTCAGTATCACTTATCATCAGGGAAATGCAAGTCAAAACTAAAATGAGATACCATCTCACATCTATCACAATGGCTATTATTAAAAAAGAAGACAAATTAGAAATGTTGGCAGGGATGTGGAGAAAAGGGAACCCCTTTACACTACTGGTGGGAATGTAAACTGGTACAGCCACTATGGAAAACAGTATGGAGGTTTCTCAAAAAACTAAAAATAGAACTACCATTTGACTCAGCAATTCCACTCCTGGCATATAACCAAATGAGCCCAAAAACACTAATTCAAAAACATACTGAATCCCAATGTTCATAGTAACATTATTTGCAATTGTTACGATATGGAAACAACCTAAGTGTCCATCAACATATGAATACACACACATACATGCATACACACAAAGGAATAAGGCCATAATGAAGAATGAAATTCTGCCATTTGCAATAACATGGACGAACTTGGAGGGTATTATGCTAAATAAAAGTCAGACCAAAAGATAAATACTGTTTGATGTCAGTTATATGTAGAGTCTAAAAAATAAAACAACCGAGTAAACATAATAACAATGAAAAAAGCAGACCCACAGATAGAACAAACTAGTAGTTACCAGTGAGGAGAAGGAAGGGGAAGGGCAGTAAGGAATTAAGAGGTAAAAACTATTATGTATAAAATAAGCTACAGGATATACTGCACAACACAGGGAATATACCCAACATTTTATAACATCCATAAGTGGAGTATAACCTTTAAACACTGTGAAACACTACATTTTATACCTATAACATATAATACTCTACATGAACCATACTTCAATAAAAAAAGAAAAAAACATGTTAAGATGCAAATACTTCAAGGAAGAATGTAATAAGATGAATACTAAAGTAAAAATTACTGATATCATAAATAGGCCAGACAAATATTTTGATTTATGATAAAGAGAACTGAGAGCATAGTATCCTGAAAGGTGAGGAAGATTAAAAAAAAAAAAAAAAAACCAAAATTAAGAAAAAATAAACACAGGCCATCCTGGTTTCTCCTAAGAGAAAGTTTATCCAAATAATGAGAAAGGAGACGATGCACATATAGGAACTACAATTAAAATAGGGTAGGTTTGAAATCTTACAATAAAATTTCTCATGAGAGAAAATATTTCTTTCTGATGATATGTCAAAGCTATGGGGAAAATATGTATATTTCCATCTGGAAAATATCTCTCTAGGGACAGACAGTAGCTCTCACATAGGCTTCTGAGCATAGAAAGAAACCATCTTTTAAGATTTAACTAATTTTCCTTATCCCTTTCTTTTATTAAAATAGCACTCTAGATTTCATTTGGAAACCAGGCTTACAGAAACATTACCCCAGCTAAAACTTTAAATGGAGCAAATACAGGAGATTTGGTTACCTCATCTGGTTTCTTGATCTGTACAAGAGAAACAAAGGACAAATCTGAAAGTCAGAGGTAAAGTGAATTATAACTGAGAGAAGAATGTGGAAAATGTTCTACTGGAGCAAAGGATACTGATGCTGCAAATTATAGCCTTTCACAATCTGTGATAATTGAATCAATAATTATAGAAATCCAGGGAATTGCAAGTCTCCACACAACACCTTGTCAGGAATATTATAAATAGATATTAAACAGAGAATACTTAAGAATGAAAAATCCATGCCACAAATATCTTAAAGCAAACTGCAAAGAATATCATTCATTCTTTGAACAAATATTGAATGTGTGTTTCTTACATGCCAGCTGTGGATCAAGGTGCTAGAGGTACAGCTGTGAGCAAGGCAGGAAGATGTTCGAAGTCAGCCATCATTTGAGTAGTTAATGAAAATGTGATCTTATTTTAGACTGATGGACTCAGTGTTCCCTTTGCTGCAAGTCCTTCAGCCTTGATCTATTTATTCAATTCAGCAGTTGATATGTTGAAGAACTGCTAAGACCAGAAATTAGAGTTCTTTGAAATTAAAATGTGAATTTCTTTCTTAACATATGCAGATGTCAAAAATTTCACCAATGGATATACTTTAAAAGTCAAATAATAATGCTGGTGACTCAAGAGTGCTTTGCAAATAAAACACAGTGGCTTAACTGTACATGACGACTGAAATAATAAAGAGTTAGTAAAATGAGAGATGTGACAGGATCATTTACGCTGTCATTGCCGAACTCATTGCCTGGCACTAATTTCAGTCATTAGAGCCATTATAAAAAAATAGCAGGTTAACACGGCTTGCAATTCACTTGAAATACACAATAAAAGAGCTTCAATATATTAAGGCCAGAACCAGAGTGACCCAAATGTTGAGTTAAATCATATTTAAAAAAAAATTTCCCGCAACCTACTTCATCTCACACGCTAGTAAAGTCATGCTCAAAATTCTCCAAGCCAGCCTTCAGCAATATGTGAACTCCCAGATGTTCAAGCAGGTTTTAGAAAAGGCAGAGGCACCAGAGATCAAATTGCCAACATCCGCTGGATCATGGAGAAAGCAAGAGAGTTCCAGAAAAACATCTATTTCTGCTTTATTGACTACGCCAAAGCCTTTGACTGTGTGGATCACAATAAACTGTGACAATTCTGAAAGAGATGGGAATACCAGACCACCTGACCTGCCTCTTGAGAAACCTGTATGCAGGTCAGGAAGCAACAGTCAGAACTGTACATGGAACAACAGACTGGTTCCAAATAGGAAAAGGAGTGCGTCAAGGCTGTATATTGTCACCTTGCTTATTTAACTTCTATGCAGAGTACATCATGAGGAACGCTGGGCTGGAAGAAGCACAAGCTGGAATCAAGATTGCTGGGAGAAATATCAATAACCTCAGATATGCAGATGACACTACCCTTATGGCAGAAAGTGAAGAGAAAACCTCTTGTTGAAAGTGAAAGAGGAGAGTGAAAAGGTTGGCTTGAAGCTCAACATTCAGAAAACAAAGATCATGGCATCTGGTCCCATCACTTCATGGCAAATAGATGGAAAAACAGTGGAAACAGTGTCACACTTTATATTTTTGGGCTCCAAAATCACTGCAGATGCTGATTGCAGCCATGAAATTAAAAGACACTTACTCCTTGCAAGGAAAGTTATGACCAACCTTGATAATATATTGAAAAGCAGAGACATTACTTTGCCAACAAAGGTCTGTCTAGTCAAGGCTATGGTTTTTCCCGTGGTCATGTATGGATGTGAGAATTGGACTGTGAAGAAAGCTGATCGCCGAAGAATTGATGCTTTTGAAGTGAGGTGCTGGAGAAGACTCTTCAGAGTCCCTTGGACCGCCAGGAGATCCAACCAGTCCATTCTAAGGGAGATCAATCCTGGGTGTTCATTGGAAGGACTGATGCTGAAGCTGCAATACTTTGGCCACCTCATGCGACGCGTTGACTCACTGGAAAAGACTCTGATGCTGGGAAGGGTTGGGGACGGGAGGAGAAGGGGACGACCGAGAGTGAGATGGCTGGATGGCATCACCGACTCTGTGGACATGAGTTTGAGTGAACTCCAGGATTTGGTGATGGATAGGGAGGCCTGGCGTGCTGTGATTCATGGGGTCGCAGAGAGTCTGACACGACTGAGCAACTGAAATGAACTGAACTGAACTGAACTTCAAGGTTAACTCATTGAGTGACCATATTAATGCTAGAAATATGCATATACAGACTGTCATCAGCTGACTCCCCATCAATTTAATCAAACCAGGAACCTCAGAGTTACCTAAGGATGTCACATGAAAGTAAACTATCTCCACCCTGTGGTGTGACCACACACACATTTGGTTTCCCTGGGATAGCAGTGGCGTGTGACTGTTGTCCTGGCATAATTATTGAGTGTCCCCTTCCTTTCTGAAGTGTATTGGTTTGCACAATAAGTTATATGCCACTTTTCTTATAGGTTAAAGAATTCAGAATTTTTTAACACTCTTCTTTAGAGGAGATTCAGGGAGATACTTGAATCTTTTATTCAGTCAACTGAAAAAAGACATCACTAAAAAAGATACATCACTGACAAGGTGATAATGACTTTTATTTTAATCATATGTATATTTGTAAATTTTAGTGTATGTTTATGTTACTAATAAAATGTGTCTTGGACTGTATGGGCCATCACCTTTGATATGGTCAAGGTAATTGGAAAACAAATCTTAAAATTATCGGCAGCATTAAAATGGTACACAAGCCTAAGCGTTAGAAGAGAGGGTTGGAGGGCACAGTGATTAACTGTTACAAATGTTGGTTTTGTAAGCCTAGAATCTCAGAATGTTTCCTGGAGATACAGTAGGTTTAGAACCGCTAAGAATCATAAGATTCTAACAAGGATAATGACCTAAAAGCTAATTTTAAAATATATGATGAGCTCACATGAATTGTGGAAGATGGAAATAGATAGGTCTAAGAGAATTAGTGCTGCGATTCATGGGGTTGCAAAGAGTCGGACACGACTGAGCGACTGAACTGAACTGAAGAGAATTAGGGAGAAACTACCTTGTTTCTTGGCTTTTTTGCTGCTGTGTTCTCATCAGCAAAAGAATAAAAAGGAACCTTTGCTCTTTACCTCACAGCCAAACTTTTATGCTAAGTTCTGGGTCCCTTTTCTTTACAAGCAGTTTTTAGCAGGAGACCTTGAACAAAAAAATAAACTAAACAACCTCAGAGGAGAAAGACTAGAAGCATTTGTGCTTCCAGTTAAGAGATGGGGGTACTCCTGGGAAGTTGTTGAAGCAAGGTTAAGTAGAGGGCTTCCAGATTCAGAGAGGATACAAAGATTCTGGTCTCCAAAGTGGCAAAACCTCACTTGGGTTTGAGTCCATGGATGATGGTGAAGGCCAAAGTATCAAGGGTCATGGCCTTGTAATTCAAGTAAAGAGACCGAGCTGGCCTCAAGGGAAGAGCAACCAGCAGAGCAGTCACCCACTTTCATTAGGAACACAGCAACCTGGGTAGGATTCCAGCACTCTATTGGTGGAGGTCATCAAGAGGACATGACAGCTGGCTGACCCAGGAACAGAACCCAGGCAATGAGAGGTTCCTTACTCCATTCCTGGGCTTGGGATATACACTGCCCACTGTTTCCCTGTGCTTGTATGCTAAGTCGCTTCAGTCATGTCCAGCTCTTTGCAACCCCAAACTGTAACCCGTCAGGCTCCTCTGTCCATGGGATTCTCCAGGTAGGAATATCAGAGTGTGTTGCCATTTCCTCCTCCAAAGGGTCTTCACAACCCAGGGATCAAACCTGCATCTCCTTCGGCTCCTGCATTGCAAGCAGACTCGCTACTCTTGAGCCACTGGGGAAGCCCACACTGTTCCCCTAATGGAAACCATTTCCAAGAATGCAGTCTTAAGAGAGAAATGTGTTTTTGAGACCATCAGGATGGAATATATGACTGAACCCATTGAAGATGTCTGTATAAACCTCTGATTCTGATGTGTAGATGCAGAGATCTATTGTCTTGCGACCACTCAAGACAAGCCTCACACATAAGTTCCTTTGCTTGCTAAGCCTACCAGTCTGGAGGAGTCTGCTTCATGCTTTGGTCTGTTCCTTCCCTCCTTGTACAGGGCCAGTTTCAGATTTCATGAGGAAGTTCCTGAGGTTGCAAACCTAAAACTCTTAGTTGGCATCATTGTGCCAAAGACCATCACCGAAGCAGCAATAGGAGAGGGGAAGAACAGGTTAATGCAGACTCAAAGATTTATTTCCAGGAGTCAGTAAGCCTTGAGACTGCTTTAAATTTTAGAGATAAAAAAGATGCTCTAAAAATTACCAATTTTGTACTCTCTGTTCACCTCAATAAGTGCGAAGTCTGAGTAAGATATTTAATTTAGAGGAGAAAATGTGGCATTATGCATACTACCCTGACCAGGAAATATGAAAGGAGGCACTTTCCTCAAGAAGATGCCAAACTGAAGCTAACACTACTATTCATTAAGTCTTCTGCTCCAAAATCTCCTATATACAATGTGTCAATTACATACATAATGTATATGTGCAACTACTTAATGTATACAGATATATATAAATATAATTTGCAGTTATTTAAAGGAATATATTTAATTTGCTACAGTTAAAACTCAGTCAAAGTCAGCACAGCAGGCATCCTACATACCAATAAGAATATTTTATGTTGCCAATAACAAAAACAATTGTTCCAAACCCTTGCTTTTTATCACTACAGAATACTTGGGCTTCTGATGTACTCCAAAAATGGTGTTACAAAACATATGTTAAATAGATATCATTCTAAAATTTAAATAAATAAAACAAAAAACTAATATCAGCTTAAATTATAATAAGTTGATCTTTATGGCTTCTCATATTTTCTGAAGAAAGATATTTTTCCCTGAACAAAAAATAACTTTTTCCTTACTATAAATGTTTAGAAAATAATGTAGATTTAGCTTAACTAAACAATAATATGACTTCAAGAAAGGCTCGATCCAGCACTCAAATAATATGGACCAAGGCTTGATTTATCTCTGTTTCCCAGCTCTTTCTTCAGGGTGGGGTCCCATCTTAACCAGCTCCTTCAACACATTTGCACATAATTTTTGTAATCTTAAAATGACTGTAGCAATCTTGAGAAATGTGCCTTAATTTTTGTCTAGGGAGAAATGATTTGTAGGAACATTTCTTAAGAAAGTCATAAGATTAACTCTACCTGGGCATGTTTGGATCCTGAACCAATCACCACAGCCAGAATTATGAAAAGCAATGATTAGCTAAGCCTATGTCATATGCTTCACTCCTAGAGGCAGACAAAATTAGTTCCCTAGCATTACACTGATCCACAAATGCAAGGCAAGTATTGCAAACAAGTTGAAAAAGGTGGAGCCCTACGATGAAAAGTCCCTGTGTCCTTGAATCACTGCTTCGGACAAAAGTATCTGCCATGTTTTGGGCTTTATATGAGTGAGAAATTCAAGTGAGATATAGTCATTCTATATTTTGTAGGATTTTATTACTGCAGCTAGTGTTGTCTTACCAGATACAAGATGACCAGTGAATCAAAGGCTCTGAGAAGGTAAGAAAGAATGGGATTTATAATGGTCCAAATTGTGGAATCTTTATTTCTTATCTTTCTTTATGTCCCCAGTATTCAGCAGAAGACATGGTAAAATATTTTTATTGGATGAAATACTGATGGGCAGATTCTAGAAGGAAAATTAAGACCTGCCCTCAAGTCCTCCAAAAAATTCTACAAGTAAAATACGCAGGGAAACACATCTTGGTGATGATGTAGTCATCGCTCAGATAACTCAACCTCAGAATACCTAATGCCCAAGACTGTGCAGCTTACTGTCCGCAGTGCACGCAACACACTGCGTATAAGCTGCAATACAGTGAGGACCATGCTCATCTTCCTCACCGGTGTCTCCATGGCACTGACACACAGCACGTTTTAAATAATAAATATTTGTCCAATAGATCAAAAAAGAAGGGACACACATACAAATGAGCAAACAACATTCCACTCTACAACTAAAATCCCGCTGTCATTGTAAATCTGTTGTCTACCACACCCACCTTTTGAGCCCTGTGGAGCCCTGCAGTTCTTTGGGCTTCACCTCCTCCCCATTTTCTCCCCATCAATTAACCATGCCCTGAGATCCGTTTGCTCCTATTCGGCACTAAACTCCTGTTTCCTTATGAAACTTTCTTTTCCCCAGCACCCTTGTTTTGTGTGCACCCTAGATTTATTTTATATTTGCTCAACAAAACCCCAACTCTGACTCAGAGCTACAGTTTGCTTTCTCCAATTTCAGTAAACTTCTGTGGGAAAAGCTACACAAATGGGTTGATGCACTGCTACATAATCAAGATCCCAACTTCTGCTGTTACCACAGCACTGCGTTAACACATCCATTTTAAATTACACCTCAAAGCTTCTACTAAGTTTTTTTCACTCTCAGAATGTGGCCTTAGTCTCAACCTCAAGAAAATATCGCTACCACTAAATATGACTTCCTTCAACTTTCTCCCCACTCACATCCATCCATCCACTTATCTACTTTCTCTGCTATTTCTACTGTCTTCTTTTGTTTTTCTCTGTGCTCTTCCTGCAAAAACATCACATGTGCTTTTAAAACCACAGCCTCCCCTGTTTTGGTGCCTTGCCTCATCAACCATCTTTTCTCTCCTTCTTGTGTCCAATCTCTCTCTCTCTCTCTGGGTTCTCTTCCCTCTGCCTCTTAACCTTCTTAAGCCCATCCTAAAAACAGTGCTTTCTTGGCCTCATGTCCTTGAACTACCATCCATTCAATTTCCCTTCTCATCCAGACTTCAAGACAGTAATCTTCATCAGTCCCCCTCATGAGGGGGACATACAATGCAAGCACTATTGAAATTGTTCTGGCAAATGTTAATGGTCCCCACCATTGCCAAATATAGTAGAAATATACTGGCCTTTAACTTACAGGCTGCATCTGACACAGCAGTTATCCATTCTGTCCTTTTTGATACTCTACTTCTTTGGTTTCCCTAACATCAAATATTCCTTGCACTCTTTCTACTTTCTTGTTTTTTCTCATCAATTTGTGGGGCATCTCTTCCACTTGTCACATAAACAACAATGTTCCCCATGGTCTGTCCTCAGTCTTTCTCTTTGTCATATCCCTGCAGAGTCTCATTCACTCTGTGGGTTTTATATCCAGTGTCTCCAGCATAGACTTTTCCTCCTGAGCTTCAGACTGGAAAAACAACTTACCCGCTGTATTCCTGGATGTCCTACTGTCAATTCAAACTCAGTAGACAAGAAAGAATCCAGGATGCCATGGTGGGCCAGTGGCTAAGAATCTGCCTGCCGATGCAGGGGACATGGTTTCAATCCCCAGTCTGGAAAGATTTCACATGCCACAAGGCAACTAAACCCATGCACCACACTACTGAGCCCCCATGCACAAATATTGAGCCCATTCACCACCACCACTGAAGCTCACTCACTCATCTCGAGCCTGTGCTCTGCAATAAGAGAAGCCAGTGAAATTGGAAAGCTTGTGCACCACAAGGAAGAGTAGCCCCCGCTTGCTGCCACTAGAGAAAGTCTGAGCACAGCAACAAAGATCCAACATGGACAAAAATTAATAAATAAGTTAATTAAAAAATAAAAGAATTCAAAATTTCCACCTCTTGTCCCAACACACAGTTTACCTATGACTCCAATCTGATCTTTCCCATCCCTAAATCCATCCCTACTTCTGACTTCCTCATTTTATCATTTTCAAAATGACAAGGTTAGATTCAGTCTTGATTCCTGATTCCTGCACGCCTTCCATTTCAATCAACAGTCTTATTATTTTAGAAGCATCCATGCATGCTCTCCTCCCATAATTTGTTGCAGTGGGACCGTGGCAAAAATATGACTGATCTTCCTTACTCCAGCCTCTTTTCCCATCTCAATCCACCCACAGTAGAGCGAACTAAAATATAACTATGGTCATGCTACCCCTTCACTTTAAATCTTTCAGTGATCACTCCTCACCTAAAGAGTAAAATTCAAGTTCCTTACCATGGTATAGAAGACATTGCTTGACTTGACCCAGGCCCATTTCTCCTCTCTCACCAGCTTTCCCTCTAGTTCCAGCAACACTAAACAGACATCGGTTTCCTGTGTTCATGCTGAACACTCTGTCAAACATTTCATATACTGGAGTAATAGCCAGAAGAGCTTACAGGATTGATTCTCACAGGCGGTAATAATTTTCCTCCAGTGAAGACAAGGTGATATGGGCACTAGTCAAGCACTAGTGTAAAGGGTTGGGTTACATGACTTTTATCTCGAGGATTATTTTGTTAATGAGAGATTAGTACAAAGTCTGCTAACTCAAAAGTCTTTAGGTTAAAAAAAGGAATTAGTCTTACTTGTTAAGAGAAAAAGTATTACTTCTTATATTTTATCTATCATTGCATGCCTCTCTAATACATAAAATGAACCCAAAGTAAGACACTGATAAGATTCTTTAACATTAATATTTAACATTTTAAATACTAGCATACTTGACAATATGTTCTATTTCTTAGGTCTAGAAAAGGAGAAAGTATAAAATGAAATTGGATCAGAGCACTTAAAATTAATTGAACTTCACTTCTGACAAGACTAAAATAAGTATATGAAGAATTCATGACTGGTTTGTATAAATGTATAGTTTATAAGAAAATGATATTTTAAAATTTAGCAATTTTAAAATGCTAACAGAATAAAAATAACAACAATTAAGAGAATTAGTCCATGAATAGGACCCCAACAAAGAAAATTATATAACAAAACACACCAGAATATCATTAGGGATGAAGGTTATTCTAGTTAGACAAACACAATTTTATATAATAAGTATAAAATGATGAAACTTTTCTACCCTAAGGACACCATTTCATTAATATTCAGATCAAATCTTCTTACTTGAGTGTAATAAGAGAATTTAAAAACATTGAACAGATGTCTATCATTCCTTATTAGAAGCAGGTGTTCACACAGAAAATATTTGTGATTCATTGAGTTTGACAGAAAATCAAATATGGTGAGTTGAAATATAATTGCGTGTGAAACTAAAAATCATAATATGCATTATAAGTATAACCTGCTTATTATAATATGCATTATAATGTACATTTCAAAAGGTTCTAGAAGGAAAGGAGAATCAGACCACGTCCTCGGCCATCTCCCAGAGTTTGCTCAAATTCACGTGCATTGAATCGGTGATGCTACCTAACCATCTCTTCCTCTGCTTACTCCCTCTCCTCTTTCCTTCAATCCTTCCCAACATCAGAGCCTTTTCCAATGAATCAGCTCTTCACATCAGGTGCGAAGCATTGGAGCTTCAGCTTTCGCTTCAGTCCCTCCAATGAATATTCAGGGCTGATTTCCTTTTGGAATGACAATATCATCACTATTATTAAATTTTTTGCATCATCATTATTATATGGATACCAGTTTGAAAAAAAATAACATTTATACTTTTAAACTACGTTTTAATTTATTGTTGGGCATTCTATTGATCCAACTGAAAAAGAAAGGTTAAAATGTCAAGACTAATCCCTTGAAGGCTGATCCATTTTTCAAGCAATCCTGATCAGTACGAGGCTCAGACATTGGCTCCCTGATCATAGGTGGTGATGGGACAGAAGGGACTGGCCCTCCCACAACCATACATATTGGGAAGGTTGGGAAGCCGAAATAAAGCCAGGAGCCAAAATTCTGCCATATCCCCCAAGTTTCCTATTATCTGTATCCATGTATACATGAATTCATCACAACAAACTGTGGAAAATTCTTAAAGAGATGGGCATACCAGACCAACTGACCTGCCTCTTGAGAAACCTATATGCAGGTCAAGAAGGAACAGTTAGAACTTGACATCGAATAAATGACTGGTTCCAAATCAGGAAAGGAGTACGTCAAGGCTGCATATTGTCACCCTGCTTATTTAACTTATATGCAGAGTACATCATGGGAATGCTGGACTGGATGAAGCACAAGCTGGAATCAAGATTGCCAGGAGAAATATCAACAATCTCAGATATGCAGATAACACCACCCTTATGGCAGAAAGCAAAGAAGAACTAAAGAGCCTCTTGATGAAAGTGAAAGAGGAGAGTGAAAAAGTTGGCTTAAAATTCAGCATTCAGAAAACTAAGATCATGGCATCCAGTCCCATCACTTCATGGGAAACAGTGGAAACAGTGATAAACTTTATTTTGAGGGGGCTCCAAAATCACTGCAGATGGTGACTGCAGCCATGAAATTAAAAGATTCTTGCTCCTTGGAAGAAAAGTTATGACCAACCTAGACAACATATTAAAAAGTAGAGGCATTACTTTGTCTCCAAAGGTCCGTCTAGTCAAAGCTATGGTTTTTCCAGTAGTCATGTATGGATGTGAGAATTGGACTATAAAGAAAGCTGAGCACCAAAGAATTGATGCTTTTGAACTGTGTTGGAGAAGACTCTTGAGAGTCCCTTAGACTGCAAGGAGCTCCAACCAGACCACCCTAAAGGAAATCAGTCCTGAATATTCATTGGAAGGACTGATGCCAAAGCTTACCTCCAATACTTTGGCCTCCTGATGCAAAGAACTGACTCATTGGAAAAGACCCTAATGCTGGGGAAGATTGAAGGCAGGAGGAGAAGGGACAAAAGAGGATGAGACGGTTGGATGGCATCACTGACTCAATGGACATGAGTTTGAGTATGCTCTGGGAGTTGGTGATGGACAGGGAAGCGTGGCACGCTGCAGTCCATTGGGTCTCAAAGAGTCAGACATGACATGAGTGACTGAACTGAACTGAACTAATACATGACTTCTGCCTTCTATTCTGAAATTGGTTTTCATTCACAGCTTTCCTCTTTCATTCACAAGTCCTCTAATTCGTTGAGACTGGCTCCTTGTATTTGCAAACTTATTATTTTTCTACCCATTCCACTTAGAGATTAGCTAAATAACGGTGTTAAAAATTTATTAACAGGTTCTAAATTCCAGATATAAGAAGCTTGGAAGTAGCCACTTAAGCAAAAAGCTGAACAGATTGAAAACTCAATAACTTTTCTAAGACCTGTAACACAGGTGAGGTCAAACCATTATAGAGGCAGACAGGTGAGTACAAAGAGTCACAGCTGATTACAGCAAAAACTTATTTAAAAAAACACACAAAAAACTGCCTTGGAAACCAGGCAGTGCTGGCACAGGAAAACCTGACCTGTAATTAATGCTGCAGGCTTAGTGTGTACAAGTGCTGTGCTGTGCTGTGCTAAGTTGCTTCAGTTGTATCTGATTCTTTGTGACACAATGTATCATAGCCCACCAGGCTCCTCTGTCCATGAGATTTTCCAGGCAAGAATACTCCGTGTGTGCAAGACTGAAAGTTAAAAACTCCAGACACCTAGCATGGCAGGGGTAGGAGGGAGGCTCATTTTTAAAATGCTCCAGAACACTCTATTCTTCTTAACAAGGACTGCCCTCAGGAGAAGCTGCTTCACCACACCTAACGTGCTGAATTTCAATCAGAATCTAAGTCATCTGGAGGAAAGGAAATGCTCAACTCCAGGCCTCTCAAGCTCTCCTCTCCCACCTTAGGAAACCGTGGGATAACTAAGAAGCACATGGAGGTTCAGTCCAGGGGCATAGACTCACTAAAAACTGAGACCTAACTACAGAACTATAAAATGCCTCCTTTCCTCCACATCTTATTGCCATACTACCAAAGGCCTATGTATACCTGGTACATCATGTCCAGCTATTTAAAAAAATAAGATTACAAGGCATACTCAAAGACAAAAACAGATTTTGATGTTCATGTTAGTAGTTCATATGGAAAATTCTTCATTTTTTGGTAATATTTTTTCACAATAAAAATATTTGCTTTACACATTTGTTGAGCACCTACTATGTGTCTGATTATATTATGTACTATAAATGTAATGTAATATAAACATAATTGTGAAAACACAACAAACATACATTTTCATGTATTGCAAAGGGACCAGGAAGGAAGAAGTATAGTAAGCTAAAATTTAAAGGTACTAGTGAGCACATTTAAAATCTGGTGTTCCTTTAGGGCCATGGCCCATAAGAGAGCTAAGAAAATGAAGTTAAGCCTGGAGATACTACATATTAGGAACTGAACTTGCATCTCTACAGTAAATCAGGATCCTCCAAAGAGTCTACAGTTGTCCTAAAAGAATAGTGTCTCCTGGACTCCAAACTTGGCAAATCCAAATGTATTCTAGAGGACAACAAGCCTAATTTAAATCCTCAGAATTCCCATAGATCATATTATTAAAATACAAGTTCAGAGTTAATATTCACCAAATACAAAAAGAAATGTTACCATGCATGAGTTGACAGAAACAGAAAATAGAATATTTAGACCACACAAGGACTTCAGATTTTGGAATTACCAAACATAAAGTATTTAAAATTGGCTGTCTCAACACCTGCTAGAATTCCTCTACATTCTTTAACATGTGAATTACAGTAATACTTTTTAATACCTTTGTTGACTAATTATGTCGACAGTGTCAATTCTGGCTTTGTTCTATTAATTCATTTTTCTTCTCATCATGGGTCATATATTCATGCATCTTTGCATGCCTGATAATTTTTTTTTACTGAAATCCAGACATTATGAGTTTTCAAGTGCTAGATATGTTTGTATTCTTATTAAGTACTTTTGGGGTTTGTCCTGAGATGTATTTAAGTCCTGGAAATCATTTGATCCTATTGAGCCTAGTTTTTTGGCTTTGTTAGGTAGGATCAAAGAAGCCTTTAAACTAGGGCTAACTTTGTCCACTATCACCCCTCCACTCTACCTGATGCACCATAAATTCCAAGACTCCGCCTCTCTGACTTGTGGGGACACAAACTATTCTTGGCCCTGTATGAAAGCCAAGGATTTTACCCCTGATCCTTTTGAGTGGTTCCTTCCCTACCCTGAGTGGTTTCCTCACAGGTATGTGCTCATTGTGACTCAATCGAAGACTTAGGAGAGATCTGCAAAATCTCTGACATTATTTCTCTGTGCTCCTCTCTTCTTGCTGTCTTTTCCTCTTGAGAGATTTTCTGATTTTCAGGGACCATACGGAATACTGTGGCTTATAATCTGAGGCAATCACTGGGTGAGTCAGAAATTGAAATTTTGGCTACCAATACTACTAGAACACAAGGGACCAACTACAAGAAAAAGGAAAACTCAGAAAGTAAGCCCCAAATTCTAGCACAGTTTCCAGTACAGCATTTGCTGACACCTAAACATCTCTTTCTGTTTTACTGACTATGCCAAAGCCTTTGACTGTGTGGATCACAACAAACTGTGGAAAATTCTGAAAGAGATGGGAATACCAGACCACCTGACCTGCCTCTTGAAAAACCTGTATGCAGGTCAGGAAGCAACAGTTAGAACTGGACGTGGAACAGACTTGTTCCAAATAGGAAAAGGAGTACGCCAAGGCTGTATATTGTCACCATGCTTATTTAACTTATTTGCAGAGTACATCATGAGAAACACGGCTGGAAGAAGCACAAGCTGGAATCAAGATTGCTGGGAGAAACATCAATAATCTCAGATATGCAGATGACACCACCCTTATGGCAGAAAGCGAACAGGAACTAAAAAGCCTCTTGATGAAAGTGAAAGAGGAGAGTGAAAAAGTTGGCTTGAAGCTCAACATTCAGAAAACAAAGATCATGGCATCTGGTCCCATCACTTCATGGAAAATAGATGGGGAAACAGTGGAAACAGTGTCAGACTTCATTTTGGGGGGCTCCAAAATCACTGCGGATGCTGATTGCAGCCATGAAATTAGAAGACACTTACTCCTTGGAAGGAAAGTTATGACCAACATAGATAGCATATTAAAAAGCAGAGACATTATTTTGCCAACAAAGGCCCATCTAGTCAGGGATATGGTTTTTCCAGTGGTCATGTATGGATGTGAGAGTTGGACTGTGAAGAAAGCTGATCGCCGAAGAATTGATGCTTTTGAACTGTGGTGTTGGAGAAGACTATTGAGAGTCCCTTGGAGTGCAAAGCAAGCCAACCAGTCCATTCTAAAGGAGATCAGTCCTGGGTGTTCCCTGGAGGGACTGATGCTAAAGCTGAAACTCCAATACTTTGGCCACCTCATGCGAATAGTTGACTCACTGGAAAAGACCCTGATGCTGGGAGGGATTGGGGGCGGGAGGAGAAGGGGACAACAGAGAATGAGATGGCTGGATGGCATCACCGACTCAATGGACATGAGTTTGAGTAAACTCTGGGAGTTGGTGATGAACAGGGAGGCCTGGTGTGCTGTGATTCATGGGGTAGCAAAGAGTCGGACACGACTGAGCTACTGAACTGAAGTGAACTGAACTGAAACTATTTAGATGAGAGGAATCAACTACAAATGGGCACTTGCCATGGGCACTTGCCATCTACCTCTACAAGGATTAAATCATGTGTGCTGCAGCTTCGGATTTTCAACACCCCTTGAAAGGAGTTTAGAGTTGAGACAGAGATGAGGCATTCTGTGCTCAGAGAAAAACTGGCAAGACAGGCCTTCAGATAGATAGACATTTTCAGGAGTTGATTTTATGAGCCCAATACTTGTATTTCCTCATCTACAAAAGCTCTAAAATCCTTCATGGTGACAACTGTTCCTCATGACCAGCAAAAGTTTCACAGGACTAGTAGAGAACTTCAGGAAAAATAAATGCTTGATTGCATGTGTTTCCCCTTCACCAAAATCACATATCTACTGTCCTCCCCCCACACCCATTGGGATGGTTTCTCAGCCCTATCTGAGGTGCTGCCTCCCGGACTGCAGTCCTCATTTTGCCCCAAATAAAACTTAGCTCTCAACTTTCACACTGTGCATTTTTTTAAGTTGACAGAGGTAAGACCAAGTGTAGAATAACTGATACAAGAAAATCCCTAAATACAGGTTCTAGTAGTCTCATAATGCTGATGAAACAAAAGCTGGAATTCAGGATACACCAAATCAGAATACACCAGGAACTCGAGTGCAGTCCAGGATATCAGATGTGGTACGTAAAGGGCTATAACACAAGACGACAAACCAGAAACAGACCAGTCCAGAGTCTAAAACTCATTTTCTATCTTCATTCAAGAAAAAATTAAATCTTCCCTAGCAGGATTATATCTTCATGAATCTATATAATTCTTCACATATTACCTTTGACATTCAATTTTTAAAGAAAATAGGTACACAGGAAAATAGGATGAGGAAAATTACTTAAAACCCAATAGGAAAAGACAGATAAAGTGGTTAATGATGCACATAGAAATCAAAATAACTATAATTAATATGCTCAAGAAAACAGATTAAAGAGTATGAATTTTATCAAAGAGCTGGCATCTATTTTTGAAATCAATTAGAAAGTCAAAAACTAAAATTAATGACTAAAATTAAAAGCCAATATATCAATTAAACAGCAGGCACATATGGACACATTACATAATCCCATTTATATAAATTTCTAGAAAATGCAAACTAGGCAGAAGAGTAGTTGCTTGAGGTTTGCAGGGATCAGAAAAAGTACAAAAGCTCATGAAGAAACATTTATCTTGACTGTGGTGACAGTTCCACAGATGTATACATATGTCAAAACTTACCAAACTGTACACTTACACATATGTACTTTATTGTATGCTAATTATACCTTGATAATATTATTTTAAAGTAAAACAACAAGGGACTTCCTTGAAGGTTCATTGGTTTAGAATCCATGCTTCCACTGCAGGGGGCACAGGTTCGGTCCCTAGTTGGGGAACTAAGATCCCAAATGCCATGCGGTGCGGCCAAAACAAATAAACTAATTAAATAAAACAACAATAATATTATCCTTTAGGTTTAACACACATGTGGAACTTATGACAAAAATATGTCTAAAGGCAGAGGGGATAAATGGAGTTAAAAGCTATAAAGTTCTTGTAAAGTGTTGACAATATTAATCAAAGGTAGACTCCAATAAGTCAATTATGTAGTTACACTGTAGGGTGATCACTAAAAGAATAAAACATGTATAATAAACAAAGAAATAGAATGAGAAGAAATAAAATACAAAAAGTATTTTATTTATTTAAAGGAAAGCAAAGAGGAAGGAAAAAGAACTTAGAAAAATATTAGATAAAAAGCTAGCTTGTAGCAAAATCATAGATTTAAACATGCATATATTGGTAATTACATGAGGGAAAATGCACTAAAATTGTAACTAAAAGACAACTATCATAAGAATTTAAAAACTAGAGGAAAAATAAAACTTGAGAGCATTTATCTTCTGCTGCTGCTGCTGTTAAGTCACTTCAGTCGTGTCCAACTCTGTGCGATCCCATAGACAGCAGCCCACCAGGCTCCCCCGTCCCTGGGATTCTCCAGGCAAGAACGTTGGAGTGGGTTGCCATTTCCTTCTCCAATGCATAAAAGTGAAAGTGAAGTCGCTCAGTCGTGTCCGACTCTTCGCGACCGCATGGACTGCAGCCTACCAGGCTCCTCCGGCCATGAAATTTTCCAGGCAAGAGTACTGGAGTGGGGTGCCATTGCCTTCTCCGCAGAAAGTTACTTATTATCCATCAAATCAGAGTGAAAAGGAGACAACTACATGCTTCTATGACCAAGTACAGTGATAGCAAAGGAGGAAGTCCCCCAGTGGGGGCTTGAGTTTATCTTCTACAGAACTTCAAAAAATTTCTAAAGGTTGCACTTCAAGGAAAATGAACCTGACTCTGGGAATGACTTCATTTCTAGAGAAAGAAATATCTGAGACAAGAAAAAGTGGTGAGTAAAGAAACTGACCAACATATATCAAATCTAAACAATGTTTGTATAAAATAATGAAAATATTAATGCCTACTTTGTGGAGTTAAAAAAAGAACTAGAATACTCAACAATAATCCCATATAAGAAGCTGTTGATTTTAGTTAAAACATTCTAATAATTTTTATCATTTGGGAAGTGTTTAAAACATTGATTAGCTGTAGAGTTGCTAGGTTTTTAAATTTTACTTGAAATAGTGATATTTCAAGGGTAGACACTAAAAGAGTAGGTATTGAAAGTATAATTTATAAACCAAAGGAGGAGTAGAAGAGGGATAGAAAAGTGAAAGAAACAGAAAAACAGACAAAATGTGTTTATCCTCCCTGCCCAAAAAAACATAAAAAGAAGGAAAAGTTACATAATAGGAAAAACACAAAAAAGTGGGAGAATCAGATCACAATATAAAAGAAATATATTGATCATATATAGTATAACAATTGTTAGAATATAGAAAACTGACAGAGAAACGAAATCAAAGATGAATGCTTGCAAGAGAGACATAGAATATAGAAAGGTTGAAAGCAATAGGTGTAAAATTGTATATCAGACAAAACTAACCAGAAGAAAGCTAGAATGGGTATGAATTCTAGATGAATAGATTTTAAGTGAAAAAATATTAGGACTAAAGAGGATAATTACATAGTGACAAACATTAAATTCTCCAGGTAAATAAAATAATCTTCAAGCCGGCACAGTACATCATGTAAGATAAATTTAAAATATATAAAACAAAATCTAATAGAACTAGACAGAAATTAAGAAACCTACTACACAGTGTGAGATTTGAACATCCCTCTCTTATTTATTGATAGGTCTTGTAGACAACAAACTTTAACAAACAAACAGAATATTTGAATAATAAAATTAAAACTTGACTTATAGACATATTGAACTCTGCATATTGCATTTAGAGAATGCATACTCTTCTAACATACACTGAAAACTTTACAAATTGATCATATATTATGTTACAAAAGAAATCTTATCAAAATTAAAAGATTAGATATCACACAGACCACAGTTCCAAACACAATATAATTAATTAGCAATCAATAAAAAAGTTAATCATTTTTATATCTCACGGTCCAGAAAATTTTTTTAAAAATTTCAAAATAATTCACTCATAAAACAAAAATTCTAATCAAAGTGGAGAAATATTTAGAATTGAACAATTTTTTCAACAGAATTTACTTGTACATTTTCTATTTTCTATAATATTTGAAGACATAGGATAGCTTTGAATAAGCTTTCTACAATACTGTGTTTTAAGCTTATCCAGTAAACTGAAACGTGGTACAACTTTTATACAACTTAGGAATTAAAAAAAAAAAAAGTCTCCACAAGAGAAAACAACTCAGCAGCCCTGGTATTAAAACATTTTCCCAGAAAAAAAACAGATAAACAATTGCATCAAAAGGCAGTTTTCAAATATTTAAATTACATTAGTACTCCTTTCCAAAAAATTCCATATCAAATACGTAGAATACCAAAAAAAGCATTACAAAATGGGAAATTTAGTCACCAACTGCTTACATTACAAAAGAAGGTCTGAACCCACCTAGACAGCATATTAAAAAGCAGAGACATTACTTTGCCAACAAAGGTCCGTCTAGTCAAGGCTATGGTTTTTCCAGTTGTCACGTATGGATGTGAGAGTTGGACTGTGAAGAAAGCTGAGCACCGAAGAATTGATGCTTTTGAACTGTGGTATTGGAGAAGACTCTTGAGAGTCCCTTGGACCGCAAAGAGGTCCATCCTAAAGGAGATTAGTCCTGAGTGATCAATGGAAGAACTGATATTGAAGCTGAAACTCCAATACTTTGGCCACCTGATGTGAAGAACTGACTCATTTGAAAAAACCCTGATGCTGGGAAAGATTGAGGGCAGGAGGAGAAGGGGAAGACAGAGGATGAGATGGTTGGATGGCATCACCAACTCAATGGACGTGAGTTTGGGTAAACTCTGGGAATTGGTGATGGACAGGGAGGCCTGGTATGCTGCAGTTCATGGGGTCACAAAGAGTCAGACACGACCGAGCAACTCAACTGAACTAAACTGAGGCCTGAACATCTATAAACTAAATATTCAGCTTAAGGAAAAGAGAATATACCTGGAAGGTGATATTAAAGACAAGAACAAATAACAATTAAATTGAAGGTAAAAATAAAATACAAAGAATCTACAAAGCCAAAAATGTTGACATTTTATAAAACAGACAACACTCTTACCAGATTAATGAATAAAAAAAGGGAGATGGCTGAAAAAAGTACTGAAATGAAAAAGGTACATAGTCACAAACACCAAAAAAATGGGATACAAAATGAACAAACTTTTTGAAAAATATTTAATGTGCCAAAATTTATTAAGGAAGCATAAAACTTGAATTATTCTAAAACCATGAAAAAAATTCTTCAGTAGTTCAAATATCTTTCTATAAAGAGAATGTCACATCCAGACAGTTTGATAAGGAACTCTTTTAAACATTCAAGTAACAATTAATCTCAATCTTTCAAAAACTCTTTCCTCTAGGACTTTATAGTTCATTAAAATATCTATTTAAAAGAGTAAATATTGACTAAGATGGCTAATGTTAATTTAAACTGGAAATTCAGATGTTGTTATTTTTTTCTCAGACATATTCCATAGCTTATGAAAAAAATTTCTCAGAACTTAAGCACTGAAGTTCCTGAAATCCTATAGGTTACAAGCTTGGTACAAACATCCAGTTGGAAGAGGGGAAAAGAGGGCTGAATCTATAGTTACACAGCACTTTACATAAAATGCAGAAAAAATCAATTATCCATATTTGGGAGGGATATGCCAGGGTGCTTTTTCCTGAGTTTAGGTAAGAGTTTCATGCTGCCCATTTTAAATTGAAATATATAGTATCAAAGATACCTTGACAGGTGTTTGCAATGAATAATTCCAAGACATACAAAACCAAATCTCATTTTTCTCAACATGTATTTAATGAGCACAAAGATCAACAAGGGCTTCCCAGGTGGTGCTAGTGGTGAAGAACCCATCTGCTAAGGCAGGAGATAGAAGAGATGAGAGTTCGATCCCTGGGTCAGGAAGATCCCCTGGAGGAGGGCACAGCAACCCACTGCAGTATTTCTGTCTGGAGAATCCCCATGGACAGAAGAGACTGACAGGCTAAAGTCTGTAAGGTTGCAAAGAGTCGGACGTGACTGAAGCAACTTAGCACAGCATAGCACATAGGTTAACAATCTTCTAATTTCAGTATTTTTTCCACAAATATTATTTATGCAGCTCCTAAAAGTACTGGGGATATATTTGTTTAACATACACTATGTTGTGCAGATTGTGGCAAGTGACTAGTATGAGCCTAAAGCTGGGATTCAGAAAGGTCTGATAAATGGCAAAATACAATAATGTAAAGTAATTAGCCTCCAATCAAAATAAATAAATTTTAATTAATTAATTACTTTTTTAAAATGAAAAAGAAATGGGCAAGACAAAACTGCTTCTGAAGCATCATGGTACACATTACCATGAAGCTCAGTCCATGAATCCAAGTATGACCCCTGTGAGACACAGAAGCATCATGCTCTTCAGGTACTTAGGAATAAAATAATATGCAATTCAGAGATGCAAATAGAAACATTTTTTTCCATTCTTTGGTGGAAATTGGTACAAATCTAAAAGAGGAAGGATTTCATGGAGTTCATCTTTATTTCAGTAGTTTGAGAGATTATAGTTTTGGGAGCACTAGGAAACCAGAGGCTAGGCAAGGATTTCAAACTGAGTAGGTTAAAACATGAAGCCATAGCAATGGAAGCACCAGCCTCTACCAGTCTCAACCCCACCCCACCTCCAGGCAGTGGACATCAACTGAAGGCACTAAAACAGAATATAGGTTCATCAGCCTATATGATATGCCCCTGGGGACTGCAAGAAATAAATGTTTGAGATTTAGAAGAAGGCTAGAATGGATACATGTATATGCATGGTTGAGTCCCTTCACTGTTCACCTGAAACTACCACAGCATTGTTAATCAGCATTGTTAATACAAAATAACTGTATTTTGTAAATACAAAATAAAAAGTTTAAAAAAAGAAGCTTAGAAATTAGAAGTTTCAAAGAGTCAGTGAAATTGCTTTATGCATATAAATATGACCCCCTGTTGTTCAGTCGCTCAGCTGTGTCCGACTCTGCGAACCCATGGACTGCAGCACGCCAAGCTTCCCTATTCTTCACTATTTCCCAGAGTGTACAAATATGACCCTCTAACCCAATTTAATACTTTTAACCAAAATAAACGTTTGTAAATGGAGTTTGTGACAGCCAAACTCCAAGATGGCTCCTACTGAGTCTCACCTCTTGCTAGTTCTCTCTTGTGTAGAATCTTCCCTCACTGAACTGTGACTGGCTTGTATGCCAGGTGATAAATTGTTGAAGTGACAATACGTGACTTCTAAGACAAGGTTTGAAAGGCACTGCAGTTTCCACCTTGGTCTCTCTCTTGAACTGCTCACTCTAAGGGAATCAGTTGTCATGTCCTAGGGACAATCAAGTGGTAAGGAACTGAGGGCTCCAGCCAATAGCTTGCACCAACATGCCATCCACTTGAGAGAGTCATCTTGGAAGAGAACTTTCAAGACAAGCCTTCACATGCCTGTAGCCCTGGCTGAAATGGTCACACAACCTCATGAAGGATCCCAAGGTGTAACCAGCTAAACTCCTCCCAAATTCCTAACCCAGAGAAACTGTGACATCAAACATATTTATTATTGATTTAAGCCTCTGAATTTTGGGATAGTTTGTTACCTAGCAATAAAAACTCTAAGCTCTGTAATTATTCTGACAGCTAATAGGAGCCCCTTGAGAATCTGCAGCATGGAAATAACAAGACCTAATAAGATATATGATTTTATGATGAAAGATCTAATATCACAAAATAGAAAATAATGCTTACTTTACCTTAATAAAGTGTTTGACATTATGGTGACAGGGAAAAAGAAACTGTGGAAAGAATCTTCACAGCATGAAAGTCTTGAAATAATTGAGTAATTTTAAAAGGCAACCTTTGTGTAGAAAATGTCACTAATGATATTTTCTTTTGATCGCTACTATAATTCACATGATGTGTCATTTTCTTAACATATTTTATAACCTTTTAGTCAGAATTTTGATTCATATATTACCAATAAAATAAAAAAGACAGGAGTTAAATGATCTATATGTGTCCATATTTTAGAGGATCTATTCATTATTATTATTTTAGAGGGTTAGTTATTTTAAAGGACCTATTCATTCAGTGTCCATGCAAACTGAATGAATAATAATACATTATAATTTAGCTGTTAGGGGTACTTTTTCATCTCTGAGCCTGCAAGCAATATTGCTTTCAAGTTTTACTCTAGTAATGTTTATAATTTATCTCTGATATAAAAAGAATAAACAAGCAAAACAAACAAAGAATCACATCACACTCTGGATAGCCAACAAAATGTATTTTACAGAAAAAAGTTAAATGTATACAGCCCATTAGAATCCACTGTTCCATTCTTGTTTGAAGTCCTACTTCCATAGAATCCACTTTTTATTTAGTTCTTATACAATATGTGGACACATATGTAGTGTTAAGGACTTCAAGGCTGTGTTATAGGTATTTTATTAAAGAGTTACTTATGTAGCTTTATTATAAGGTTTGATGGAGACTATTTAATATTTATATATTAAATATTAATGTATATGCAAATTTATTTCCCATCTTGAACATCACAACTGTTTCTATATCTTAATCACTGTAGAATATTACTGACATTTATTTTTCTGTATGTGAAGGCATGAAAATCTGTGGTTAGAATATTGGTATATTTCTCAATACCTTCAATTCAAAGAACTGTTTGTCCTCAAAGCAGTACCATGACTATACAAAATGAAACTATTTTTGTGGCAATCAACTTGAAATTATCAACAGGAAATTTTGTTTTTAATCAAGTATGCAAACCAACAGTTTCAGAGATACTGGTAGGAAAATCTTTCCAAATATCTCTTTTGAGTTAGTCTCTTGTACAAACTGGAAAATAATTATTTTTCAGTGTCTAGGGGAAGTAATAACTTATGATGTGTTGGTGATGATTAATACTGATATTGGAACAGGCTAGATGCTACTGTGGTTTATCATTAAGACTTAGATAAAACAGTGATACCTATTACAGGAGCATATTGGGAATCATTTGTGTAATTGCAAATGTGTGACCAGATGTCACCCTAATTTGCACACCAAATACATGAAAAAAAAAACATTTTTAGGTAGTTGTTAAATGCAAAGTAATACGTGAATGCTCGGCTATTCCTTTTATTAAATATACCAAGATAAATATATTTTCATTGTCCATACCATTTTTCCTAACCACCAACTCATCACAAGATGATTAACACTGTTGAGGGAATGTCTACTCCCTACCCCAGGTTGCTTCCTTCCAGGTAGAGAATGCTCCACTGGCTATACCACCTCTAACCTCTCTCCACTTACAGGGCAGAAGTGACATATCTGACTGATCATTTTGGAAGAAGAAAATTGGCATATATTGTTTAGTGCCTTTTCTCTAGAGACCTGGTTTCTCCTGGAGAGCACAACAAATTCTGCTCTGCTCCTCCAGAGGAGGTATATCAGTGCAGTACTGCCTGGGACTGGAAAGCCTACTTAACTCTAGAGTTGAGTGTTGAAAAGTCCCCATGCCTGCAGATACAAGCTACACATACTCTCCAGCTCACAGTATTCCATAATAGAGATAATATCTTGATCACCATAATATTTATGTCTTACTTCTTAATTTGTTTGGAACTTGGGCAGAGATGAGGGGTGCTTCTTCCTGGATCTTCTAAAGAATTTAAAAACATCAGTGATTAGAATAACTAAATATCCCACAAAATGACAAAATAAAACCATGCAGACACCAACCAGCATTTTCATGAATTCCAGATTTCATACTAATGTAAACTACCTCAGTTGTTTGAGTTACAAAAACGAGATTCAGAGAATTTAAGCAAAGGTTACGTTAATAAGTCAACATGGTTTAACCAAGAAAACTTCAAAGCAAAGCTGATTTCTAGACCAACTGAAACATAATATTAAGATGATGTCATGTTAACATAAATTCACCAAATTCATCACTTTACTGTAATGCCTTTACTTAAAAAAATCCCACAGACATTTAAATGACTAAATATAATTAAACCAGAGACATAAATAAGGCTAGATTTGCCTGCATGTTAATTTCTATAACATTCTCTATTTTCCATCACCATCAGGAAATCATCAAGAAAGTCCTTAAGTTAAAAAAAAAATTCCAAAGAATTAGTTTCATAATGAACCTCTACAGACAAGGAAGTTACTGCTCCATTCTCTAACTATACAGTCCTTCCTATTAACAGAGTCCATTGCAAGCATACTGCTTTCTAACACCAAAGAAAGGAGTAACTAGGTAAATGTTGAGAGGAAACCAAAGTTTGTGAGATATATTTGATTCAGTGTTAAATCCAACAAAAAGACTCCTTATTGTGCTTTTCTCTGGTCCTGCTCACAAAAGGTATTCTAGTGTAGACAATCTGGAGAAAGAAAGATCTAGGACTAGGTACAGTAGAGATTCTTGAGAGTCCCTCGGACAGCAAGGAGATCAAACAAGTCAATCCTAAGGGAAATCAACTCTGAATACTCATTGAAAGGAATGATGCTGAAGCTGAAGCTCCAATACTTCGGCCACTTGATGCCAACAGCCAACTCACTGGAAAAGACCCTGTCACAAAGAGTTGGATACAACTTAGCAACTGAACAATAAAACAACAGCAGAGTTCAGGAAGAAAGCTTACCTTAAAAGCATGAGTGTGCAATTTGGGAGATGTGTGAATAACAAGAGGAAAGAGACCAGAGGGAGGAAAAGATGGAGAAGCAGCCAGTATAAAAAAGTCATTGAATGGAAAGAATGTCAACTGAGTAAAGAGGTAAACCTCATTTATCCAATGAAGATTTATTGAGCAACTCTCTATGTAGAGCCTGATCTTAACTGCTGATACGAATATAAAAACTATTCCTTCTCTCAAGGTACCTGACATTTAGTTGGGGAGATGGGACATACAGTAACAAAAAGTAAATAACAATTGCATTGCTATTTAAAATTTATGATAATAGAGAAAAAAAGAAGAAAGAATGGAAGACAGTGGGGAAAGCAAAACTTTTACTGATTCTTCTCTTTGCCAAGGTCTTTGACATAATATCTCATTCAAATGTCATAGTAAGCACCACATATGATTCTTCCCCAATAACAGATGAGAAAGTAAAGGCTCAGAGAAATTACATAAATTGTCCAAGATCATGCCAGTAGAAATCAGATATCTAGAATCTAAAGGTAGCTCTATCAGATTACAAACCTCTTTCTCTTTTAAAACAATAATTTTTTAACATAAACTGTATATAAAGAAAACCAAGCACCGGAAAAAGAGCAAAATATAATTCATTCATCTATGCATCCACCAAATATTTATTAACTACCTTCTCTGTTGAAGTGCATGCATGTGCTGTGGGGAAATGATCAGAAAGAAACAATGTGCTACATTTTTGAAGTTTCTAGGCACTTGACAGGTAGTTGAATAGAGATAGACTGACAGATCAACAAATGGAAACAATGCAGAGCTAAGTAAGAAAAGCACACACACACACACACACACAAAATAAAACATAAAATGCTATTGGGCTCAAATAAGGATATTGACATTATTTTAAGAGAACCAACTAAAGCCTAACAAAAGATGGAAAAGTGGGCAGGTTTATTATAACGAGAGTCAAAAGACTCCAGTTATGAATGACACCATGGATAAAAGATATGTAAAGCAAGTACAGATCAATGACTAATAAAAACAATAGTTTAAATGCAGTTTAAGATAAAGGAAGCAGGCTACAGGAGGGAAAGCAAACAGGTAACTGGAGTCAGGTTGTAGGACACTTCAAATATCTAAGTATTATTTTATCTACGTTTCATTTTAAAGTATTATTTTATCTAGGTTTCATTTTAAACACAGTGAATAATTGGGTTTCCAAAAAGAGAAGAGGCATTCTCTGAGTTATGCTTCAGAAGATACAGTCATACAAAGCTATCCACATTGTAAAGAATAGATTTTAAAATGCCTACTGAAAGAGTACAGGTTTGAATTGGTATGATGGCAAAAAGAAAGAAAAAAGGAGGGTGTAGGAAGAGGTACTGGAGAAGGAAATGGCAACCCACTCCAGTGTTCTTGCCTGGAGAATCCCAGGGACGGGGGAGCCTGGTGGGCTGCCGTCTATGGGGTCACACAGAGTCGGACACGACTGAAGTGACTTAGCAGCAGCAGCAGGAAGAGGTACACAACATTTAAGGGATAAAAATCTATAAAATTTGGCACCTGATAGCCTGCTGCTAAGTCGCTTCAGTCGTGTCCGACTCTGTGTGACCCCATAGACGGCAGCCCACCTGGCTCTCCCGTCCCTGGGATTCTCTAGGCAAGAACCCCAGGCCAGAGACACAGGCCAGAGAATGGCTTCAGCATTTCAAACTTGGGAACCTGGGAAATGGTAATAGCAGTAGCAGAAGAAGGAAAGGTGCAGAAATGGACAGCTGTCAGAGACAAAGCTGGAGTTCTAGTAAAAATCTCAGAATGGAGAGGTCTGAAAAGAGAAATAACATGAGTGACATTGGACCTAAAGATGTAAACTTAAACTTCATCAAGCCAGAGCCAATCAGTGACTTCTGCAGCGTATATAAGGTCACCAAAGAGAGAGCATCCGCTGAGGAAAGAGGAGAATGGCAAGGAGGGCCCGGGACACAGCATGGCCTCCAGTGCCTGAGTCACAGATGCTTGAGCTTTTGAGTCACAGAAGCAGCTGTCATCTAGTCCCCTTAGTACTTATAGGAAACTGGGAGATAAGAAACAAAAACGGAGGTGAAAAAGAAGAAAAAGGAGAGTAACAGAGTAGATAGCATTCACTATGGAAATCAAATAAGGAAATATCAAGGAGGGTATGGTGAACAGTATCAAATTTTATAGAAATTAAAAAGAATGAAGATAGGAAAGAGGATTTGGTGTGAAGATAGTCATCTGAGACTGAAGAAAACATTTCCAGAAGCAGGCTGAGAATGATACAGTGGTTTTGAGTGTTGGCTAAGGCAGACAGCTGCGAACTCAGTAGAACACAGGATAATCCCCAGTGTCAAGGAGGTAGGCACAGAGGGAGTTCCTGGCCTTCTAGTGCTTAGGATTCTGCGCTTTCACTGCTGAGGGTGCGGTTTCAACTCCTGGTCTGGGAACTAAGATTCTTCAAGCTATGTGGATCAGCCAAAAGAAAAAAAAAATGCGTACAGGAGGCTGACACAGAATCAAGAGCAAACAGACCCACATGAAAGACTGCGCCAGGCAAGTATCAAAATTAGTCTAAAAAAAAGAAGAAAGAAAAGGCAGGGAAGGAAGGAAGGAGAGGGAGACAGAGAAAGGGAGAGGGAAGGGGAAAAAAAATCAAAGAACAGGTCTAGAGTCCAGAAAGCATTTATCTTGAAATACAGAATCAGAAACAGCTTCTAATTAACTGCTCAATTATACAAAGCCAAACAAAAGGATTAGCATGGTGAAATAACCTTTTGTTTAGGCAGTGATTAATTCTTATGTGAGGTTGCCACTGAAAAACTTTGCTGTTAACCTTGTAGGAATTTGGCAACAAGTTAAAAAAGAGATTTTTTTTTTCAAAATGTCTGCAAGAGACGTTCTAAAAATGAAACAAAAATATGATTGCTGACGACATAAAAATAACCATCAACCTTCATCAGACTACACCAGATGGAGCCTGCATAAACAAAAAGGGCACAGTAATTTATTATCAAAACAAAAAAGAAATGCTTGGGCAAGGGCAGAATGATCTCTCAAGTAAGGTCTATGATCTGCCAGGAGTCCTACAGCACCATAGAGGCCATAATTTTGTTAAACAATGTGAGTGTGTCTGGCAGTTATGTTCTATCACAGGCTGTGTCCTTGATAAGGGACAGAAATTTCTGGTGGAGCAGAAATTGAAACTGAAGGATTCCCCTCCCCACTAGAGAAGAGTAAGATACCTAACAAACCAGTGAGGATGACTCAGTGCCACAGACCAAGAGACTGGACTAGAGATCAGAGCAGAAATTTAAATCAACCTCCACCAGCCAAGGTCTAAAATCACAACCTAAGTCTACACAATCAGACAATAGGACAAGGGCATTGCTGAGACTCCTCACTCAAGCTGAAACATTCTATGAGTTTATAAGTCCTCATGAAACCTTTTGCTTTTTAGCCTGATAAAAGTCTTAAAAGAAACCTAATATCAGAAGCAAGTAAAATAACTGGCTTAGATATTCAAGTAAGAATTATGAAACGTCCTGGTTTTATTTTAGCCCATGAATTTTTAAAAAAGTAAATTAAACTAAAAATTATACACGTATATTTATGATATACATGATGAGCATATCATCATGATGAGTAACAAATATCAATAACCACAGATATGAAGATGACACTACCCTTAAGGCAGAAAGCGAAGAACTAAAGAGCCTATTGATGAAAGTGAAAGAGGAGAGTGAAAAAGTTCTCTTAAAGCTCAACATTCAGAAAACTAAGATCATGGCATCTGGTCCCATCACTTCATGGCAAATAGATGGGGAAACAGGGGCTCTAAAATCACTGCAGATGGTGACTGCAGCCATGAAATTAAGAGGCGCTTCCTCCTTGGAAGAAAAGCTATGACCAACCTAGACAGCATATTAAAAGGCAGAGGCATTAATTTGCCAACAAAGGTCTGTCTAGTCAAGGCTATGGTTTTTCCACTGGTCATGTATGAATGTGACAGGTGGACTGTAAAGAAAGCTGATCACCAAAGAATTGATGCTTTTGAACTGTGGTGTTGGAGAAGACTCTTAAGAGTCTCTTGGACTGCAAGGAGATCCAACTGGTCCATCCTGAAGGAAATCAATCCTGAATATTCATTGGAAGGACTGATGTTGAAGCTGAAACTCCAATACTTTGGCCACCTGATGCAAAGAACTGACACATTTGAAAAGACCCTGATGCTGGGAAAGACTGAAGGCAGGATAAGAAAGGGGATGACAGAGGATGAGATGCTTGGATGGCATCACCAACTCAATGGATATGAGTTTGAGTAAGCTCTGGGAGTTGGTGATGGACAGGGAGGACTGGCGGACTGCAGTCTGCAAAGAGTCAGACACAACTAAGTTACTGAATTGAAGAGTAAGGGTGAGGCTCAAGAAATAGACCACAAAGGCTTGAATTCTGGTTTACTTACTGCCCACTGGGATGACCTACAGACAGCTATGTAACCCCACCCCACCTCTGGGTCTTCATATGCCAAATGAGGGTAATAATATTAACTGTATCATAGGTTTGTTAGTATCTGATGCATGGCATGTGCTCAAGGTGAGTTATTATCTCTACATCAGTGAATCACATCTGATCTCTGCATGCAACTCACCACATTTACAACCAGGCATCAGTTAAGTTCAGTCACTCAGTCGTGTATGACTCTTTTCAACCCCATGAATCACAGCACGCCAGGCCTCCATGTCCATCACCAACTCCCGGAGTTCACTCAAACTCATGTCCATCTAGTCGGTGATGCCATCCAGCCATCTCATTCTCTGTCGTCCCCTTCTCCTCCCGCCCCCAATCCCTTCCAGCATCAGAGTCTTTTCCAGTGAGTCAACTCGTCGCATGAGGTGGCCAAAGTATTGGAGTTTCAGCTTTAGCATCAGTCCTTTCAATGAACACCCAGGATTGATCTCCTTTAGAATGGACTGGTTGGATCTCCTTGCAGACCAAGGGACTCTCAAGAGTCTTCTCCAGCACCACAGTTCAAAAGCATCAATTCTTCGGCGATCAGCCTTCTTCAAAATCCAACTCTCACATCCATACATGACCAGGGGAAAAACCATAGCCTTGACTAGACGGACCTTGGTTGGCAAAGTAATGTCTCCGCTTTTTAATATGCTATCTAGGTTGGTCATAACTTTCCTTCCAAGGAGGAAGTGTCTTTTAATTTCAGGGCTGCAATCAGTATCTGCAGTGATTTTGGAGCCCCAAAAAATAAAGTCTGACATTGTTTCCACTATTTTCCCATCTATTTCCCATGAAGTGATGGGACTGGATGCCATGATCTTCGTTTTCTGAATGTTGAGCTTCAAGCCAACCTTTTCACTCTCCTCTTTCACTTTCATCAAGAGGCCCTTGAGTTTCTCTTCACTTTTTGCCATAAGGCTGGTGTCATCTGCATATCTGAGGTTATTGATATTTCTCCCAGCAATCTTGATTCCAGCTTGTGCTTCTTCCAGCCCAGCGTTCCTCATGATGTACTCTGCATATAAGTTAAATAAGCAGGGTGACAATATACAACCTTGACGGACTATTTTTCCTATTTGGAACCAGTCTGTTGTTCCATGTCCAGTTCGAACTGTTGCCTCCTGACCTGCATACAGGTTTCTCAAGAGGCAGGTCAGGTGGTCTGGTAGTCCCATCTCTTTCAGAATGTTCCACAGTTTATTGTGATCCACACAGTCAAAGGCTTTGGCATAGTCAATAAAGCAGAAATAGATGGTTTTCTGGAACTCTCTTGCTTTCTCCATGATCCAGCGGATGTTGGCAATTTGATCTCTGGTGCCTCTGCCTTTTCTAAAACCTGCTTGAACATCTGGAAGTTCACGGTTCACATATTGCTGAAGCCTGGCTTGGAGAATTTTGAGCAAGACTTTACTAGCATGTGAGATGAGTGCAATTGTGAGGTAGTTTGAGCATTCTTTAGCATTGCCTTCCTTTGGGATTGGAATGAAAACTGACCTTTTCCAGTCCTGTGGACACTGCTGAGTTTTGCAAATTTGCTAGCATATTGAATGCAGCACTTTCACAGCATCATCTTTCAGGATTTGAAATAGCTCAACTGGAATTCCATCACCTTCACTAGCTTTGTTCGTAGTGATTCTCTCTAAGGCCCACTTGACTTCACATTCCAAGATGTCTGGTTCCAGGTGAGTGATCATGCCATCGTGATTATCTTGGTTGTGAAGATCTTTTTTGTATAGTTCTTCTGTGTATTCTTGCCACCTCTTCTTAATATCTTCTGCTTCTGTTAGGTCCATACCATTTCTGTCCTTTATCGAGCCCATCTTTGCATGAAATGTTCCCTTGATATCTCTAATTTTCTTGAAAATATCTCTTGTTTTTCCTATTCTGTTGTTTTCCTCTATTTCTTTGCATTAATCGCTGAGGAAGGTTTTCTTATCTTTCCTTGCTATTTTGGAACTCTGCATTCAGATGCTTATATCTTTCCTTTTCTCCTTTGCTTTTCGCTTCTCTTCTTTTCACAGCTATTTGTAAGGCCTCCTCAGACAGCCATTTTGCTTTTTTACATTTCTTTTCCATGGGGATGGTCTTGGTCCCTGTCTCCTGTACAATGTCACGAACCTCGGTCCAGAGTTCATCAGGCACTCTATCTATCAGATCTAGACCCTTAAATCTATTTGTCACTTCCATTGTATAATCATAAGGGATTTGATTTAGGTCATATCTGAATGGTCTAGTGGTTTTCCCTAGTTTCTTCAATTTCAGTCTGAATTTGGCAATAAGGAGTTCATGATCTGAGCCACAGTCAGTTCCTGGTCTTGTTTTTGCTCCATCTTTGGCTGCAAAGAATATAATCAGTCTGATTTCGGTGTTGACCATCTGGTGATGTCCATGTGTAGAGTCTTCTCTTGTGTTGTTGGAAGAGGGTGTTTGCTATGACCAGTGCGTTCTCTTGGCAAAAGGTCTTAAAAGTTATTTCAGATAATATGAATATGCTCTGGGAAGCTCCAACCCTAACTTGGATCTAATTATAGCAGCAAAGAAGAATGGGCCACTAGGAGGAGCTGCAGAGGGAAGTGTGAGCATTGGATGCACGCATACTATGTCGCTTCAGTCGTGTCCGACTCTTTGCAACCAATGGACTGTAGCCCACCTGGCTCCACTGTCCATGGGGATCTCCAGGCAAGAAGCATTGGGCCTAACACTGAAATTGTATTGGCCAGAAGAAGCCTATATCTATTTTGGGACAACAAGAATCAGAAGGAAGGAGAGGCTCTGCCCAGTGTATCTACCCGGCTTATGGTTTAGCCCCTTCAGCCCTAGGGAACATATAGCCCTAGGGAACATATGAGTCCTGTTAGGGAGTATAAAAATTGCTACATGTAATTTGATTTTTCAGTCCCAGAAACTGTAGGGAGAGCCCCACCAGGACCCAGCAGTTACATAATTCAGCAGCAGTGATGCAAAACACTTCAGTGGGTTCACCTTTCTAACAATGTAGAAAAATGTATGGACTAAGATGTTCACACTGTGGACATGAGTTTGAGTGAACTCCGGGAGTTGGTGATGGACAGGGAGGCCTGGCGTGCTGTGATTCATGGGGTGGTGGAGAGTCGGACACGACTGAGCGACTGAACTGAACTGAACTGAACTGAAGATGTTCACATTGGAGTGATGTAACTAGTTTAAAAAGGTGGCACCTCATGAACATCCTAAATGTTCAACCAAATATCAGGGTGCAATAAAGTGACAAAATCATGCAGCCATTAAGGTGGGTGTAAAAATGACGTTTAATGGCCTGGAAGGGGTAGGACTATGATAAATATTGAATATACGGTATAAGTGCACATCTTATTCAGAGAACACACGTCAAAATATTAACAGAGGTGGTCTCTAGATGACAGGATTACAAGAGAAATTTTCTTCTCTGAGTCTTGCTACAGTTTCTAAATTCTATACAATAGTCTTACTTTAGCTTAATAATTTAAGCAATTTTTTTTAAGAAAATAAAACGGTTAACATGGCTTGTGTTAAGTCACTGAAAACATTTGGCAATGAAGAGCAAACAGCTGGGACAGGGAATCCCCCCTCACGTCTCCATTTCCCCTTGAACCTTTCTCCCTCCAAGCTTTCCCTCTTCTGATGGCCAGAGAGATCAGTACAATCAGGCTGCCCCAAAACACAGCCGGAGAGAAAAGAACGAGTTAGTAGTAGCTGTGAACTTAGCCTCCCGTTTTCCTGACCCAGTCCTCACCCATTCCCTGACACTGTTCACCATAACGGGCATGGCAGTCCTTTCTCTAGATCAAATAGAATTGTCAGTGCTGGAGGCAGGAAGTAGTAATGTGTGTAGTAGCATCAGTGAATTATGGTCATATCCTCCCATTTAAAAACTTTTTCCTTACCCTCATTTCCCCCTCTATGTGAAGATAATATATACTCAGTAAACATCACTGGATTTTTCTCTCCTCCCCTCTTCCCTTCCTCTGCCCCTTCCTCTCTTCCTCCTTCCTTCCCTCTTTCCCCTTCCTACCTCTTTTTTCTTTCTTTTAATAACGAAAGCAAACAATTCTTTATGCCCCCTTACCTGAGCAATCCTCTAATTAGGCAATTCTAGCGCTAGTAGACCGGAGAAGGAAATGGCAACCCACTCCAGTATTCTTGCCTGGAGAATCCCAGGGACGGGAGAGCCGTGTGGGCTGCCGTCTGTGGGGTCGCACAGAGTCAGACACGACTGAAGCGACTTAGCAGCAGCAGGGCTAGTAGACAGCCTAGCCTAAGGTGAAATAAATCCTTTTGTGATCAAGCAAGAGTGTTTGGCTATGCAAAGTTATCATTGATTGGGATATACATCAATTAGTATAAAAAACTAATGGAATTTGAAGTTAGGGAGATTAATTGGTCAGGGGACAAAAAACGGCAATAAAGCTCTAGAAACAAAATTACGGTGAGGCAAAGAGAGCTGTGGGCTGATAAACCAGACTCAAAACAAGATGTCCAGGGTCTATAGAAGAGGAGTGATTTTGGTCTGTCCTCCATTTCCAGCCACCTGTCACAGTGCTTGGAACCCAGCGGGCAATGGCTGGTCACGGGAGTGTTAACTGAAGGGGCAACCTAAGCGTGGAGTTCCTTCAGTAATGTCACTGAGGGGTGGGCCAAACCTCATTCTTAGGACGATGGGGAGGACCTGCACCTGAGGGCAGTGCAGAACAGGGCTACCTGTGAGCCTGAGAGGGACTGTCATTCCATACTGACAGGGTATGGAAGCAGAAAAAGAAATGGCAGTAACACTGTTCAAGTATCAGTGCTTTGCTCTGGGGATGAAAGTCAGTCAGACCATCCGTTTACAGTATAAGCTGCTGGGGCTCTTAGGCAAATCAGGAGGAGGAGGAAATCCCCAAGGAGATGCTGTATACTTTCTGATGTGCAGATGTATAATTGGTTTTAATTTATATTTTCAAGGGGGAAGTGAATTTACATCACTGAGTATTATCAAGTGATCTATAACTGTTACATTAAGTCAAATAAGATCAAAACCCTACTATCCGAAGCTTTCAGCTTCCTCTCCTTTGGTTCCCAACATTGCCATATACCCCAACTGTTTTTTAGACAGAGCCAATCAGTTTAAAATTGAGTTGATTTCACAAATGAGCACAAGAAGAATAAAGATGAGCCACTACTACTGCCCAGTTTCATCAATCCTGGCACCCTTCCACATGGAGATTTATCAGTCTGAGACTGGAAGACCAACACATTGTTCCCCGTGTTTCTCTCTATCACGCCTTTAACCAGAGGCCTAGAGCTCCAAAGGCAGGAACTGTGTCTCTTCTGTTCTCCACTGAATACCTAGCACAGTGCTTGACACACAGTAGGAGCTCCATGATGATCTGAGAAATGAATGAGTAAGTTCATGCAATCACCATATCATACTTGCAGCAAGGAAAAATAAGAAGTGATCACAATCTCAAGGAAGAATGAGGAGTGTTTTCATTTTCATTGAGATTCTTAAGAGACTTGCAGGTAGAAGAAGGGGAATAAAAGACTTAGGCAGAAGAAGAGGAGCAAAACCAAATCAGAGTCAGAACAAGTTTACTAACTCCATTTTTTCTCTGTAGATAAGTGTCGCTAGCATCAAACCCTCCAAACCTATCCTTTCCTTACCCTCCCTCCTGGCTCCAGCTCTCCCACACATCAATTATACATCAGGTTGCAGGATCTGGGTTTGCACTTAATTGAATGTAGCCCAAAACTTCTCCTGTGTTCCTCTGTCTACCCCAGGATGCACCAGAGAAACAGTCAAAAGGTTAAAGCATTTCTATCTTTCACATCTGGGTACTTATACCTAACATCCCCAAAACATGGGAGAATTAAGTCTATTGAAATGCATCAGTATAAATAGAAGATTTCATGATCTCTTTTATCTTATTTGACAAGATATATTTAATATTCTTACTTGCAACACTGCTGCTCTCACTTGTATTTCTATAAACAAATAAAAATATTTTCTTTTTGTCATGATGGAAGTGAACAAAGTGCTTAATGAAAAACAGAAGTCAAGAGTTTCCTTTATTCTCATATCAAAGTATACTGCGTGACTCTGTGCCTTGCACAAATCTAATTTATATTGATTTCCTAGAGATAATATAGTCGAGCAATAATGGCAATGCGTCACACAGTGGCAAAAACAGGAAAGATTCATAAAATTAAGAGAACAACTGGGTCCTAGATTTGGAGTAACAGTTGCACGTGGCCAAATATACCTCTAAGCTGCTCCTGCTTCCCTGTGTCCAGTTCCCATGCAAAGGCCATTTAGATAGTCCCAGCTTTCCGTAAAGAAAAGTCCTTCTGTCAGCTCCCTTCCCCTTGGACATCATATACGTCCTTTATATTACAACATGACAGGACAAATATCCAAGACAAGTTTTATTAACCTTTGTAAACATGTTGATAGTAAAAAGTTTAAAATATGATCATAAAACTATGACTTTTTTACCACTAGACATTATTTCACTTAATATTTGTTAAGCATAAAGCACTTTTCTCTGGTGGAAGATGAATCAGAATCAGACACTGAGCTCAAAAATTTGAAGTTTGGTATTATAGTTATGCCCTTGAAGTCAGGTTATCTAACCAGAGTCCAAGAACCCATAGACAGTTCATGAATAAGCTTTCGAATCCAGGTCACCTGCATTGCAGGTGGATTCTTCACCAACTGAGCCACAGGGGAAGCCCAAATAAGCTTTCAGAGGCTCATTAAGGCAAACACATTATGTGTGTGTTAAATGTTGGTATGTCCATTTGATAGGGTCAGATGTTTGATAGATATTAAATTTTCAAAAGGATTGGTGGCCCCAGTGAGGTTAAGAATGACAAACTTGGAGCTTATATAAAGAATTCCATCTCTCAAAACATTTTCAGTTGTTCAAAACATTTTTTAAACTTTTCTTTTGGAATGTTTCAAAGCCTAGGACCTCTTTTGTGAATAATTTCAATGATGCCAAGTTTCCCTTGGAGTAGGGAAGGATAAGTTATTCAAAATCACAGTGAAAAACTATGATTGGTAAACACTTAAACTGTGAAGTTTATTTCTGGTTGAAATGAAAATATAAAGAAATGAGACTAATTTCCTTGGAGGACATACAGGAGATGAAAGGCTGCGTGTTAACTGAAAATCACATGGAAAAGCACCATTAAAACATCAGCGCATGTGCTCAGTCTCAGCAACTCTTTGCAACCACGTGGACTGTAAACTGCCAGGCTCCACTGTCCATGAAATTCTCCAGGCAAGGATACTGAAGTGAGTTGCCATTTCCTTCTCCAGGGGATCCTCCAGACCCAGGAATAGAATCTGCATCTCTTGCATTTCCTGCATTGGGATTCTTTACTGCTGAGCCACGGGGGAAGCCCCCAAAACATTAGCACCTTAAAGATAATATTAACCAAGGGGAAAAAAATCACATTTTTTCATTCATTGAACAAATATTTATTGAGTATCTACCATGTGCTGCGGAGAAGGCAATGGCAAGCCACTCCAGTACTCTTGCCTAGAAAATCCCATGGATGGAGGAGCCTGGTAGGCTGCAGTCCGTGGGGTCGCTAAGGGTCGGACACGACTGAGCGACTTCACTTTCACTTTTCACTTTCACACATTGGAGAAGGAAATGGCAACCCACTCCAGTGTTCTTGCCTGGAGAATCCCAGGGACGGGGGAGCCTGGTGGGCTTCCGTCATGGGGTCACACAGAGTCGGACACGACTGAAGTGAATTAGCAGCAGCAGCAGCAGCAGCACCATGTGCTGAGCATTCTTGTAAATGCTGAAAATACAAAAAATACAGACAAAAATCCTAGCCTTCATGGAGCTTCCATTCTACCATCTTTATTTAATAATTCATCTAACGTGAACTGACCAGCAGAGACATCACTTTGCCAGCAAAGGTCTGTATAGTCAAAGCTATAGTTTTTCCAGTAGTCACGTATGGAAGTGAGAGTTGGACCATAAAGAAGGCTGAGCACCAAAGAACTGATGCTTTCAAACTATGATGCTAGAGAAGACTCTTGAGAGTCCCTTGGACTCAGTCAATCCTAAAGGAAATCAACCCTGAATATTCATTGGAAGGACTGATGCTCAAAATAAGCTCCAATATTTGACCACCTGACGTGAAGAGCCAATTCACTGGAAAAGACCCTGACACTTGGAAAAACTGAAGGCAGGAGGAGACGGGGATGACAGAGGATGAGATGGCTGGACAGCATCACTGACTCAATGGACATGAGTTTGAGCAATCCAGGAGATAGTGAAGGACAGGGAAGCCTGACGTGCTGCAGTTCACAGGGGCACAAAGAGTAGGACATGATTTAGCAGCAGAATAACAACAGCAGCATGCATTGGTCAACTATGAATAAGTATTACTAGAAATAAAATAGAAAAAGTAAAATAGAAATAAAAAGAAAATATGTTATAAAGAAATAATGTTTAGGTAGAAAAGGTAGTTTCAAAATACAATGTAATGCTTAACATGCTAGTAAAAATATTTGGTAAAAATGAACAGAATCATTGTAACCACAACATGGAAATAAGGAAATAAATTATATTATGACCATGATAATGCTAAGAAAATATATTTTCTTAACTATATTCACTCATCTGATCTCAACAAAAACAACAGAAAAATTTTAGGGATTTAGGAGCAGAGGATCATAAGAAAACATGCAGAGAATGAAAAACAATGCTGTCAATGAGAATAGGCTGGAGGCAGAGTTCACTCCCTTCTCTATAAAGAATAAGATGTTAGAGCTAGACCCGGGAGTTCATGGAAATGTTCATGGAAAATGAAAGTTCTTGCTCCAAGCCTAAGTAACTTTCCTAAATTAAATGGACGAATTAGTCTTCATTCTTCTCTAATTTGAACACTTCAGGTTATTTCTAACACACTTAAACTACATAGAAAAAGGTCGAGACATGGCATTTTTCTGATATTATTCTTACACACACACTTGAATAAAAAATTACAAGTGGTTTTAAACGTATATGTGAACTGATTTAACAGTTGATGTAACGAGAGTTCTGTAATGGGAGAAAAATCTAGACCCATGGAGTCTGTGAGGAAGAGAAGGCAGACGATCCTGCTCCCCAATCCCCATCAGGACTGCCTCCCACTCTCCCATCACATGACTCAAAAACTCAACTGGGTACAAACTGGGGATGAGAAAAAAGACAAGTATTCTAATGTGAGTACTAAGAAACTCATCTGATGTCTATCAACTGAAGTCACCATTTCAAGGCTTTCACTGCAAATTTTAGGGAGCTAGAAATCTTGAGACGGACATACACACAAACTGAGGCTTAAAAAACAGATTTCTGATATGCAAATACTGAAGCAAAAGCTATTTTTGGAATGAAGAAACTAGAACAATAAAGGGACCAGCCTGCTTGGTATAATGACACGGAGAAGTTGGTTTTCTTGGATACAGAGAGTATTAGCTGTATGATTGCTTTTCCATCTTCAGATTGGTAAAGGATCAGAGAGATGGGAGCTAAGACACTGACCTGGGATGATAAAGTGTTACAAAAGAGTTGGCCAGGACCTCTCCTATGAAAGGGCATGGTGACAACTCTAGGACTGGTACTATCAAAGGCTATTTTAATACATGGTATAGGTAATCTAATGCACTCATGCAACCTTTAGGCCTGAAGTTAAATGTAGGTTAATATACGCAGGTGGAACTGAAAAACATTTCCCTGGTGAGTAAAGACTTTTCTTCAGGCCATGGAGATTCAGTGGCAACTCTAAAATCAAGTCATCATCAACAAATCTCTCTGATTCAAACACCTGCTCTGCCATCTAGATTTAGAAACAGAATAATGCCTTCTCTGTCTAACCATGACTTTTCCCACTAATTTCAATGCTTGTTTCACTCACAAATGAAAGGGACATTTTCCCAATCTTTTAAAAACCAATTGTCCACATTATAAATAGTTGTCAGCAATCCAGAGTATACTGAGAAATTCACATTTAAAAGATGAAGATATTTAAAACACTAATATCACAAAGGGTTTTAAATTAAAAAGTTGTTTTTAAGGATATAAAATTTCTTTTAGTGAACAATTTAAAGAATCTGGTTTATTCTGTGATTTTGAAAAAACAATTTCAAATCATCCTTTTTAATCTGAGGATGCTAAATCATTCATGTAAACTGATTTCAGAAAACCTGAATTGCTTCTTTTCTTAAATTATACTACCTGGCAAGATGATCATGCATTCACTTAGATAAAACACAATACTCTGTAAATGCATAATTATTAAATATGATAGTGATTAAAGAATTGAGTTTTTGTGGAAGAGAAGTTAAGACAACAAAAGAATGGTACTTCAGTACGTAAAGGAGACATTGAGGCAGAAGTTAACACTCACTCAACCACTCTTGGTGATAGGAAGATTAAAAAGGATAGGATTCCTGTTTCAAGAGGTCAGACAACCAGATACCCATGGGTAGGCACATAAGTGGCCCAGACTGAGCTGAGCTGCCAGAAACAGGGTTGCTTGGCTTGAATCACCTCCAAGAAAAATCCACCCCCTGGCAGAAACTGGTTTTAAAGGCACAGTTATATCAGACATTTTTACATTTTCTGTAAAGTTAGGGCTCCTGAAAAGCCCGTATCTCAGGCTATAAGTGTTCCCTCATTCCCTTACCACTAACCTTTTCATCTTTATCTAAAAATCCACATCAGTGGGTTATATCTTTCAAGTATTATAAAAAATTTAAATGAAACTGAAAGCACACAATTAGTGCAACACATGAAAATCATTCTAATAAAACTTTCTGCTGCACTGATATTTCCATTTATAAAAAGTGGGATGACTCACTCCAATGTCTCCTCAGCTAATTTGTATTTTTCTCTGCTCTATATTCAATAACTCCCTTTTGTACTCAATTGACCTCAGGTCCTCAACACTCAATTTCTTAGAAGTTTTTATTAAAACAGCAGCAGAAGCAGTAATCAGTAGTGTTTAGTGACCTTTTCCCATCCAGCACTAGAGAAACCAGATTTTCCTTTCCATAATTTCATGACATCCACTTTCTTTTGACTTGGAGCCAAAACAAAATACAATACTTATTCTAAAAAGTACCTGCCAATTGGCACCAAAGAGAGGTCTGATACATATTTTATTCTTGTTCTAAATGTAACCAGACACTACAAAATCCAGTACATTTCAGGAGATATTAAAACTGGTAAGACTAAAGTTACTAATGCCTCAATTTAAAAAATCCATTAATAACTCATGAGTTTTCCAGAAAAGGTCAACTAGAAAATAAAGGTCTTCAATCCTTTAGTCTATAATTGAGTAGAAATAATTTATTGGTAGCACTTGCTTTTCTATTTAAAGGTATTGTTGGCCATCTGTCCTTGCCAAGCTACTGTTGGGTTTTAATCATTTATCCAGTTTTTCAAGATAATATTGAAATCGAATTTCCCAAATTACAAGCTACTATTTTTATTTAATGTCATTTGAATAGTGAATGGCTTGTTCTCTAATTTATCAATTTAACAGAAGTGTTAAATAGCACTATATCTAGGTCTGGCTCCTCTACATCACCATATATCTCTCTAACTTCTTCTAAAACATTGATAGTCACCTTTGGTGATATCACTGTGGACTGTCTGCTTCCAATATGTTCCAACTCCATAGCTCCTTTCTGCAGAGTGGGAGCCACTTAATCTCTCCTGGATGTTCAGTCTTATCTTAGGCTTTGGACCAATAGCATCCTCATGAGACAGAAACTCTGGCTCAATGTAGGGCAGTAGATATCAAGTCAAACTTACTCTTAGTCCAACTCTGATAACTGATCCTTTGGCAAAGTTTTAACAATTAGACTTCTGGTTTGTTCCTGAAACCGAGTCCCAATTGATCCTTTAGATGTGGTAACTGGGTCTCTTGCTCACATTCCTGTGTGCCTGGTTTTCTGTCCTGATAAAACCATTACATCTGTGCTCTGTATACAACAGAGCACCTTCCTGAATGGACTTCCTCCCAAGGTCTGTAGTTATGTCCTGGTCCCATATCCCATCCCAACCTCAGCCTCTTCCATTCAAGGGCATGTCTAGTTCCAACTTTCAGATCCTCTAAACTTCTTCTGGTCCAATGGGGTGAGCACTGCCATGCCTGACTCTGTCTCAAGATACACAAAACCAACTATAAATTCACCAACATACTGTTAAAAAGGAAGGCATCTGGGGGAAAAAAAAAAAAAACTCTTCTATGCTACTAGTGGAAATGCAACTTGTTCCATTCTTTTCGAGAAGCTATTGTATGATTTGTTACCAGGATTTTTTTTAAATTCTATTATTTGGACTCAAATAATTCCCTAAGAGTCTTCCCTTAAAATGTCAGACATTCAGGCAAAGATTTATACACAGAAACGCTTCATTTATATCAACAGAAAAAAATGACCTAGGTAATCAACTCTTGCATGCACATTTGGTTCTATAGATATCAAAAGCTCTATACTAAGTAAGTATTGCTCTTAACCTAGAAAAATATAAAGAATATGGAATACTTTAAAAGCATGAGAGTATCTTCAAGTCTAATGAAGACTCTCATTGATTTCTCTTTTTCATTGGTTTTTCACTGGCTAACAGGGATGGTTTCCCAAATAGCGTCACACTCAGTGCTGTAACTTCTTAGTCTGCCGCTGTGTGGTGCCTGCTCCCATCCTCAGAACTCTAAGGCTTGCTAAGATCTTAAGGATCTTAAGAAACAAGCAGGCAAGCAAACAAATACACCAAAAACACTGTATCTAAATATCTTATTCAAATGTAATGCAATGGAGCAAGCTCCAGCTGTCTAATCCCACCAGTAGATTGTTTAGATTTTTATTGCTATTAGGAGAATCAGACAACTTGAGAACAGATTGTGAGAAGTGTAGGTGGGCTCCAAATTTCAAAAGAAAAACTCACATTCAATTCTTACCCAAGGGATTAATATAAACACTGAGTGCTATTGATTTTGACCAGCTTTATATTAACATAAGTATGAGGATAAAGCAAGCACACATGAATGGTATGACAAACCTCTCCAGAGACAAGAAAATTAGCTGTATAAGGTTACAAATCTATAGTGGTAAATCCAGTTCTGATGGCCCCCAACGCTCACTTTCTTTCTAATACACAACTTAGCTAATGAGTCTACTGATTCGAGATAGAACAAGGATAATGTACCTTGAACTGTGCTATGCACTGGGCAAGTGCTCGATAATGATAGTTATTTTTACAGCTGCTGGAAGTTAGTGGTTTTTGTACATTCTCACTTCAAAAAGAACTAAAACGTGGTAAAAAAAAAATATATATATATATATATATATATCTAAAATGAATTTCAAAGATCTTCTATTCATTGAATTAGTCTCTATTCATTGCTAAACACAGTTTTCCACATGAGTCCAATATGCAAATTTTACTATGTGGTAAATTTCTGTTTATTCAGAATGATCAGGAAATAAGGCTGTTTAGTACTACTACTTCAAAATGCAAATATAGACTACCAATGTGTTACACAATAAAACTCTCTAACAGACACTGAAAATAAGTTTGTCTTTTGATAGTCCAGGAGACAGTTTGGAATCTTTCACAAATCATGAAATTGCCACTGTGGTCTAGACAGAGGATCCATCAGTAAAGACATTCAGGAAACTGTGCTCTACACAATCCAACTTTCTCTTCATGCCTTACAAAGTTCATTACTATTAGGATGGCTTCAACTGGAGCTAAAGAAAATATTTTCAGTTTCTTAATTAAACATACTCGGTACCAGACTTCAAGCAATATGAGTTTCAAAAAACAGCACAATCATCAACTCTCTCATGTAGTTGAATTAGACCTTATACTGAATTCTCATTAGTCTGAAAAGTGCATGTATGGGGGCAGAGGCTTCATTCTCCAGATCTTTTTGATAACAGATATAATGCTTGGTTATCACATATATTTGACAGATACTCATTCACTGACAGCTGCTCCATGCCAAGCGGAAGATGATTGCTGTCTTCTTTGGCAGGACTAAGAATCTGGAAGTTCCTGAATTAGATAGATTGCTTTTCCAACTACCTGTAAAGCTGCTTTCATCTTAAAGTCAATCTTACCTTCTGTAGGTCTCAGACTCTCTGGTTCTACTGCAAAGGTTAACAAATCAGTTCAGGAGTTGAATTTCAAGAGAACTGTTGTATAAGAGAAGCAGTCTGGTAGAGCACAAATAACTACTGTGCTGGACACTGTGAAGTAAGTTATTCAATACCAACATCACAAGGTGCTCTCACCCATACAGAACTGCTGAGGGGACACTGTATTAGGTCAACAAGATCAACTCACTGCTGTGACTCTGCAGTCACTATTTTCCTACATCCTAGATATCTAAAATGGATTACAGGTGAGATGAAAATAGCCTCCCCCTCAGTAGACAGATAAAGGCCAGGTCTAGAAATGTGAACTTCAAATAGGGTCTACTCTCATTAATTATGACTCAAGTATGGTCTGTTATCAATCATTCTTAATCATAATGTATTCTTAAAGTCTAGATTAACACTGAAAACTTAGAAGTGTATAAATAAAATTCTCATTATGCTACTAAGAGAAACATAACACTATTAAAATAAAATAAGCAAGTCATGAGGACTCAAATTCATAGGATTAATTTTAAAATTATCCAGTAGCTGTATGAACTCATCTGGAGGGAATGATTAAGAATTTTGTTTTGAATAGTGACGTTTCATATGCCAATAAGCAAACAGTGGAATTTAGAAGTCAAGACTAGGAAGGCTGTGTGCATGTGTGTATGAAGTATACTTAATAGTCACCTTCATAAAGATGACAGCTGATACCTTGGAAACAGACAAGAACAAGAGAAAAGTATGAGCAAAGAAAACAAAACCCAAAAGAAAAACCACTGGGAATGCCTGTATTTCATGGGACAAAAAGAAAGGCAAGAGGAGAAGGAGCTATCAGGAGAGGGGGGAATTAAAATAATCAATGTTTTAAAAGCCAAGGAAAACATACATTTTTCAGAATGCGGTCCTTCAGTTTTAAAATGTAGTGTGGTCCATCAGCTTTAAAATGTTTTTCAATCCATTGAAACACTGTATTAGGATTGAAAAAAGATTGAATCTGGCAACATTTTGGGTTGCAAAATATACTCAAGTGAATGTATGAGATCAAGACGATGAAATCAAGATCTCAATGATCGTCTGAGAGGCAATCTCACAAAGAAAGAAACTGAGGTGAAGTTCAGACTTGAAGGAAATTGAACTGTGGAACAACTACAACCAAAGCCATACTCTCAGAGTCGCCAATTGTTGTCTCTCTCTTTGGGCACAGACCAATACGGTTGTTTGATTCAAAAACATATTAAATTATAGGGCAAACGTCTACCGCAAACTGAAACTTTCCAGTCTGAGTGCAAACTCATTAGAAAATCTGAAAGGCTGATGAGCTGTGGTTCAGATAAAGAGTTCATCAGCCTTGGGTCCCGTGCACTTTTCCTAGTCCAAGGGGAAGTCACAGGTGACAATGATCACAGGCCCTGGAGACAATCACAGTCACCAGGGCCTTCAGCAGACCATGGCCATTCAGCCATGACCGAGGCAGAATTCTCCTGTGTAGGAGGCAGAGACCAAAAAAGATACGTTTCTTTCTGGCAAACTGGAAGTAGCTGTGATAAAGTCATCAGTGTTCCAACAGGTGGGGGTGCATATATCATACTAGGTACTATAAACCAAACCCAAATTTTTCTTCTTGCTGAATATCAATAGAGTAGGAGACCCAAAGAAGTTGTAGACAACCATACAATTACAAACTGAACAATACAAAACCTACAATATAAAAATGACAAGATGGCCAGAGAAAAAAAATGACTTCATAGAGGAGGTGACATTTTTTTCTGACATCTGAAAAATGAGTAGGATTTTAACAAGAGATGGGAAAAGGAAGTAAAAGAGGGATGAGGCCCCACCTAGGAGACACCATCTCTAAATGCTAGTATGAGAATCCCTAGAGGGTGAGGAACATTTCCCGCTCACCTTTATGTATCTAGTGCCTTGTATCTCACAAAGTAGCATCTCAATCTATATTAGTATGTAATATTAATAAGTATAAATAAAAATAAACTAGGGGGAAATATCAGAAAAATTTTGAGAAAGTTTTTGGGTCTGTTGATAAGACAAGAATATCCAGTACTTAACATGTGAAAAGGGAAAGCATAGTCACTCAGTTGTGTCCAACTCTTTGTGACCCCATGGACTGTAGCTCACCAGGCTCCTCTGTCCATGGGATTCTCCAAGCAAGAATACTGGAGTGGGTTGCCATTCTCTTCTCCAGGGGATCTTCCCAACCCAGGGATTGAACTCATGTCTCCCGCATTGCGGGCAAATTCTTTACCATCTGAACCACTAGGGAAGCCTTCCACTTAAAAGTGTAGTGAGAGGTATAAACGGAAGGATAGATTTATGACTATACTATGGAGGGCCTAGGTATTAAACCTCAACATGGTGGATCATTGCCCTGGAAATAAACAGGATAAATTACAGGCCTATATCTGCCAGAAGTCCTCTTGACTGGTCCTCATCTGTTATATGAGGATGGCAAATTCTCTCCATATACCTCAGACATGGTTATAAGAATCAGACCTAAAAATGGATGCCCCTGATGAAGGATGAAGGATGTGGAGACGGAAAAGAGCCAAGAAGCACTGAGGGAGTCAATTAGCCATCTTGCAAATGGATCCTCGAGTCCCAGTGACTCTAGCTGATGGCACACCAGGTGAACAACGTAGCAGAGCCCTTTCTGCATTTCTGGCCCACAAATCATGAGCAAAGTAAAACTGGTATTTTAAGTCACCAAGTTTAGGTTAGATTTTTGGGTATCAATAAAGTAGTAAGAAAAAATAAAGTAGAGAAATCAATTCCAAAGTGGAAAATAGGGAAGCATTCATAGAAAAGGCGTTTTGAAGAATAAGTAACATTTGGATGCAAAAGAACAATTAAAGGGGACCACAATTTTTCATAAGAAAACTTGAGTATAAAATCAGTCATGAAAGTGAGGGGAAATGTGTATTTAATTAATGGGCAGAGACTTATGCTGAAATAAATATGGAATATATAAGAGGAAATTTTGAGAAATTGTTAGTGGGAATGAGACTGGTTCAAGATTAAAAATGTGTTGAAGGCCAAAGTGAGATATCAGAACTACATATTGTAGCCACTGGGTGACTGCAGTTCTTAAGAAGTAAAGGGTCCTAATATCTTCTCATCATTCCACAGCTCCATCTCTAGTCCAACCCTCCAAGACATCTTAAGACTTCTAGAACTGAGTGTCCTTCCACTCGTGCCCTAGTTTTTGACAGCAACTAATACGATCATTTAAAAATATAAGTTACCTTCTTTGTCTCTTTTCACAGCCTTTGTTTTAAAGTCTATTTTATCTGATATGAGTATTGCTACTCCTGCTTTCTTTTGGTCTCTATTTGCATGGAATATCTTTTTCCAGCCCTTCAATTTCAGTCTGTATGTGTTCCTTGTTTTGAGGTGAGTCTCTTGCAGACAACATATATGGGAGTCTTGTTTTTGTATCCATTCAGCCAGCCTTTGTCTTTTGGTTGGGGCATTCAACCCATTTACGTTTAAGGTAATTATTGATAAGTACGATCCCGTAGCCATTTTCTTTATTGCTTATATATGATCAAAGAATCAATCCAAGATGAAGATATAACAATTATAAATATTTATGCACCCAACATAGGAGCACCGCAATATGTAAGACAATTACTAACAAGTATGAAAGGGGAAATTAACAATAATGCAATAATAGTGGGAGATTTTAATACCCCACTTACAACTATGGATAGATCAACTAAACAGAAAATTAACAAGGAAACACAAACTTTAAATGATACAATAGACCAGTTAGACCTAATAGATATCTATAGGACATTTCACCCCAAAACAATGAATTTCACCTTTTTCTCAAGCGCACACGGAACCTTTTCCAGGATAGATCACATCCTGGGCCATAAATCTAGCCTTGGTAAATTTAAAAAAATTGAAATCATTCCAAGCATCTTTTCTGACCACAATGCAGTAAGATTAGATCTCAATTACGGGAGAAAAAATATTAAAAATGCCAACATATGGAGACTGAAAAACACGCTGCTGAATAATGAACAAATCATAGAATAAATCAAAAGAGAAATCAAAATATGCATAGAAATGAATGAAAATGAAAACACAACAACCCAAAACCTCTGGGACACTGTAAAGGCAGTGCTAAGGGGGAAGTTCATAGGAATACAGGCACACCTCAAGAAACAAGAAAAAAGTCAACTAAATAACCTAACTCTACATCTAAAGAAACTAGAAAAGGAAGAAATGAAGAACCCCAGGGTCAGTAGAAGGAAAGAAATCCTAAAAATTAGGGCAGAGATAAATGCAAAAGAAACAAAAGAGACCATAGCAAAAATCAACAAAGCCAAAAGCTGGTTCTTTGAGAAGGTAAATAAAATTGACAAACCACTAGCCAGACTTATCAAGAAACAAAGGGAGAAAAACCAAATCAATAAAATTAGAAATGAAAGTGGAGAGATCACAACTGACAACACAGAAATACAAAGGATTATTAGAGAATACTATCAGCAATTATATGGCAATAAAATGAATAACCTGGAAGAAATGGACAAATTCCTAGAAAAGTACAACTTTCCAAAACTGAACCAGGAAGAAACAGAAAATCTGAACAGACCCATCACAAGCACAGAACTAGAGGCTGTAATCAGGATTCTTCCAGCAAACAAAAGCCCAGGTCCAGACTGCTTCACAGCTGAATTCTCCCAAAAATTTAGAGAAGAGCTAACACCTATTCTACTCAAACTCTTCCAAAAAATTGCTGAGGAAGGGAAACTTCCAAACTCATTCTATGAGGCCACCATCACCCTAATCCCAAAACCTGGTAAAGACCCCACAAAAAAGAAAACTACAGGCCAATATCACTGATGAACATAGATGCAAAAATCCTTAACAAAATTCTAGCAATCAGAATCCAACAACATATTAAGAAGATCATCCATCATGACCAAGTGGGCTTTATCCCAGGAATGCAAGGATTCTTCAATATCCGCAAATTAATCAATGTAATACACCACATTAACAAACTGAAAAATAAAAATCATATGATTATCTCAATAGATGCAGAGAAAGCCTCTGACAAAATTCAACATCCATTTATGATAAAAACCCTCCAGAAAGTGGGAATAGAAGGGACATACCTCAACATAATAAAAGCTATATATGACAAACCCACAGCAAACATTATCCTCAACGGTGAAAAACTGAAAGCATTTCCCCTAAAGTCAGGAACAAGACAAGGGTGCCCACTCTCACCACTACTATTCAACATAGTTCTGGAAGTTTTGGCCACAGCAATCAGAGCAGAAAAAGACATAAAAGGAATACAAATTGGAAAAGAAGAAGTAAAACTTTCACTGTTCGCTGATGACATGATCCTCTACACAGAAAACCCTAAAGACTCTACCAGAAAACTACTAGAGCTAATCAATGAATACAGTAAAGTTGCAGGATATAAAATCAACACACAGAAATCCCTTGCATTCCTATACACTAATAATGAGAAAATAGAAAGAGAAATTAAGGAAACTATTCTATTCACTGTTGCAACGAAAAGAATTAAATACTTAGGAATATATCTACCTAAGGAAACAAGCATCACCGACTCTGTGGACATGAGTTTGAGTGTACTCCGGGAGTTGGTGATGGACAGGGAGGCCTGGCGTGCTGTGATTCATGGGGTCGCGGAGAGTCGGACACGACTGAGCGACTGAACTGAACTGAACTGAACTGAAGGAAACAAAAGACTTGTATGTAGAAAACTATAAAATACTACTGAAAGTAATCAAAGAGGACACTAATAGATGGAGAAATATACCATGTTCATGGATTGGAAGAATAAATATTGTAAAAATGAGTATACTACCCAAAGTAATTTATACATTCAATGCAATCCCTATCAAGCTACCAATGATATTTTTCACAGAACTAGAAGAAATAATCTCACAATTTGTATGGACATACAAAAAACCTCGAATAGCCAAAGCAATCTTGAGGAAGAAAAATGGAACTGGGGGAATTAACCTGCCGGACTTCAGGCTCTACTACAAAGCCACAGTCATCAAGACAGTATGGTACTGGCATAAAGACAGAAATATAGATCAATGGAACAAAATAGAAAGCCCAGAGATAAATCCACGCACCTATGGACACCTTATCTTTGACAAAGGAGGCAAGAGTATGAAATGGAGAAAAGACAGTCTCTTTAACAAGTGGTGCTGGGAAAACTGGTCAGCCACTTGTAAAAGAATGAAACTAGAACACTTCCTAACACCATACACCAAAATAAACTCAAAATGGATTAGAGAGCTAAATGTAAGACCAGAAACTATAAAACTCCTAGAAGAGAACATAGGCAAAACACTCTCCGACATAAATCACAGCAGGATCCTCCAAGACCCACCTCCCAGAATATTGGAAATAAAAGCAAAAATAAACAAATGGGACCTAATTAAAATCAAAAGCTTCTGCACAGCAAAGGAAGCTATAAGCAAGGTGAAAAGACAGCCTTCAGAATGGGAGAAAATAATAGCAAATGAAGCAACTGATAAAGGATTAATCTGCAAAATATACAAGCAGCTCCTGCAGCTCAATTCCAGAAAAATAAATGACCCAATCAAAAAATGGGCCAAAGAACTAAACAGACATTTCTCCAAAGAAGACATAAAGATGGCTAACAAACACATGAAAAAATGCTCAACATCCCTCATAATCAGAGAGATGCAAATCAAAACCACAATGAGATACCATTTCACACAAGTCAGAATGGCTGCTATCCAAAAGTCTACATGCAATAAATGCTGGAGAGGATGTGGAGAGAAGGGAACCCTCTTACACTGTTGGTGGGAATGCAAACTAGTACAGCCACTATGGAGAACAGTGTGGAGATTCCTCAAAAAACTGGAAACAGAACTGCCATATGATCCAGCAATCGCACTCCTGGGCATACACATCGAGGAAACCAGAACTGAAAGAGACACATGTACTCCAATGTTCACTGCAGCACTATTTAAAATAGCCAGGACATGGAAGCAACCTAGATGTCCATCTGCAGACGAATGGATAAGAAAGCTGTGGTACATATAAACAATGGAGTATTACTCAGCCATTAAAAAGAATGCATTTGAATCAGTTCTAATGAGGTGGGTGAAATTGGAGCCTATTATACAGAGTGAAATAAGCCAGAAAGAAAAACACCAATATAGTATACTAACGCATATATATGGAATTTAGAAAGATGCAAATGATAACCCTGTATACGAGACAGCAAAAGAGACACAGATGTATAGAACAGTCTTTGGGACTCTGTGGGAGAGGGTGAGGGTGGGATGATTTGGGAGAATGGCATTGAAACATGTATGTTGTCATATGTGAAATGAATCACCAGTTCAGGGTTGATGCATGTTACAGGATGCTCGGGGCTGGCATGCAGGGATGACCCAGAGGGAGGATAAAGGGAGGAGGGAGGTGGGAGGGAGGTTCAGGAGGGAGAACTCATGTACACCTGGGGCGAATTCATGTCAATGTATGGCAAAACCAACCAATATAATATTGTAAAATAAAAATAAATTAATTAATTAATTAATTTAAAAAAATAAAATAAAAATATAAGTTAGATTGTGTTATTCACTGTTCCAAAAGCTTTAAGTAATTTCCATCACAGTTAGAATAAAACTCAAGCTTCTTACCATGGTCTCAGGAAAGAGCCCATATAATCCAGTTTCTATATCTTCAAGCTTATCTCCTTCTATTCTCTCACCTTTCGCATTCCACTCTAGCTACATTAATCGCGGTGGTTTCATTCTAGGCATTTCACTGGCTATTCTCTCTGCCTAGATGTTCTTTTGAGTCTCTACTAAAATGTCACTTCTTCAGACAGGCCTTCCCTTGTGACTCCATCTAAAACAGCACCCACTCCATCCCATTGGTCTTTATCTCATTAAGCTGCTTTATTTTACTTCATAACCTTACCACCTGACATTGTTACCCAAAATAGGAATTTCATCTATTTTGCTCACCATTGCATCTCCAATACCTAATACCATACGTAATGCATTTCAGATATTTACCAAGCTTTTAGTGAATGACTGATATCAGAGCTACTCTTTAGGAGGAGTGTGCAGAAAAGAATTAACATAGCAGTCCTGAACAGCAATCTTTATTTAGAAAGGCCAGCTGACAAAGATGGCCCTTGGCTGACACGTGGGGATTTGGATGTTGGAAGAGTTCCCATCATCTATAACTAATAAGGCTGTCTCATCAAAAACTGTTTGCATAAATAATGTGACTATGCTAAAAGCAAGCTTTCCTCTGGGAGTCTGGAATTTGGATATGCGCCAGAGGCAGAGGGTGCCTATGTGAGCAGCCCTCAATTAAAACTCAGGGCACTGAGTCTCTAATGTGCCTCCCTGATTGGCAACACTTCACATAGTTGTTACAACTCCTTTCTGGAAGAATTATGTGTGTTCTGCATGCCTTCACTGGGAAGGCATGCCCAGAACATGCCCAGGCATGGAAGAACTCTGGAAGCTTGTGCCTGGTTTCCCAGGTTTGTGCCTCAGGTAGCTTTTCCCCTCCTGGATTTTACTTTGTATCCTTTTGACATAATCACAGCCACTGAGTAATACAAACTGTGGCCTCTGAGTCCTGGTGAATCATCAAAACTGGAGCTGGTGTCGGGGAACTTCCCAATGAAGAATATTCTGCCAGCAGCTTATAAGCTGGACTTGAGGACTGAATTAACTATGGGCAAAGAGGCCAGTTAGAAAAGAATCTGCTTCAATGGTCCAAGAAAAAGGCAAGGTGGCAGCAGTGGAAGCTAAAAGAGATTAATATGTGAGTATAGTTTCCTAGAAAAAAAACTGCAAACTTTTAAGATAAGACATTAGATTACAAGATTACTGGGAATGGAGAACTAAGGAAGACAGGATACTAGATGCAAACTACTCAGACAGTGGAGGGAAAAATTAAGAAAGTATTGCAGGTTTAGGGTAGCCTGACTGTAATATAAATATATATATATATACACATACATACATATATATGTATGTATATTAAAGTGAATATCAGTATACATGTAGAAAGCTTGAAGATGCAATAGCTATTTTCCAAAGAAAACATTTAAGAGATGGAATTAAGAATGGAAATAAGGACTTATTTAGTACAAATAGAAGTTATTCTGTGAGCTCAGTGGAGGCAGGGATTTCAGAGTGTTTGTTCTTTGGCATATTCTGAGCACACCAGAACCTAACACATGGCATGTACTCTTCCACTCAAGAAAGATGAGAGGTCATGAGAGAAACACACAAAGCTTAAAATACGGGAGGATGGAGAGACATCAAATATGATTATCTCATACCTCTCAGTACAGTAAGAGGCTGCTAGGTTTAGAGGAGGATGGCCCAGGAGGAGAAAAGGTAAGGTCCATGATCAACTCTCCGGGAAAGTCATTAAGAAATCAGTAAGAGAGTAACTAAAAGTACTTTCTTTCTACCCAGATTTCCTCTTCAGATAAAAAAAAGAAACATGAATCTAAAACACTCTTAGAATATATGTTGCTGCTGCTGCTGCTAAGTCGCATCAGTCATGTCCGACTCTGTGCGACCCCATAGACGGCAGCCCACCAGGCTCCTCTGTCCCTGGGATTCTCCAGGCAAGAACACTGGAGTGGGTTGCCATTTCCTCTCCAATGCATGAAAGTGAAAAGTGAAAGTGAAGTCGCTTAGTCGTGTCCAACGCTTAGTGATCCCATGGACTGTAGCCTACCAGGCTCCTCCGTCCATGGGATTTCCCAGGCAATAATATCTAATTGGGCTGAACTGAATCACGACCTTATTTAATAACATTCGTAATAAAATAATCCTTAAAGTCCTTATCCCTAGGCCTAAAACCTGATGAAAAAAGACACTAATTTTATCTTAAACCCATCCAGAATGGCTGGACATACAAATGACCTTCATTTAACCTGGAGAGGAAAATAATTTTACACTATTTTACACTACTTGGTGTGAGGTTTATTAACAGATTTTCAACAGTGGTCTTCAAAGCAAAACTAAAGTGTGGAAACAGTCAACCTAGTATAGAAGTTGCAAAGGGAATTGTTACCATTTGAAAGAGAAACAAAGAAAATTAAGCTTCAAACAGTTTATAACTGGTAGGAAAACAGAACATAGGAAATAATTCCGTGTGTGTGCTCAGTCACTCAGTTGTGTCTGACTCTTTGTGACTCCATGGACTGTAGCCACAAGGTCCCTCTGTCCATTGGATTTCCCAAGCAAGAATACTGGACTGGGTTGTCATTTCCTACTCCAGGAGATTTTTCTGACTCAGGGATCAAAACCACATCTTTAGTGTCTTCTGCATTATCAGGGGCATTCTTTACCACTGAGCTACCTGGGAAGCCAATATTAAATGTTACTTTTCTAGTACATCATGAGAAACACTGGGCTGGAAGAAGTACAAGCTGGAATCAAGATTGCCGGGAGAAATATCAATAACCTCAGATATGCAGATGACATGACACCACCCTTATGGCAGAAAGTGAAGAGGACCTCAAAAGCCTCTTGATGAAAGTAAAAGAGGAGAGTGAAAAAGTTGGCTTAAAGCTCAACATTCAGAAAACTAAGATCATGGCATCTGGTCCCATCACTTCATGGGAAATAGATGGGAAACAGAGGAAATAGTGTCAGACTTTATTTTGGGGGGCTCCAAAATCACTGCAGATGGTGACTGCAGTCATGAAATTAAAAGACGCTTATTCCTTGGAAGGAAAGTTATGACCAACCTAGATAGCATATTAAAAAGCAGAGATATTACTTTGCCAACAAAGGTCCGTCTAGTCAAAGCTATGGTTTTTCCAGTGGTCATGTATGGATGTGAGAGTTGGACTGTGAAGAAAGGTGAGCACCGAAGAATTGATGCTTTTGAGCTGTGTTGTTAGAGAAGACTCTTGCGAGTCCCTTGGACTGCAAGGAGATCCAACCAGTCCATCCTAAAGGAGACCAGTCCTGGGTGTTCATTGGAAGGACTGATGCTGAGGCTGAAACTCCAATACTTTGGCCACTTCATGCAAAGAGCTGACTCATTGGAAAAGACCCTGATGCTAGGAGGAATTGGGGGCAGGAGGAGAAGGGGATGACAGAAGATGAGATGGCTGGATGGCATCACCGACTTGATGCACACGAGTTGGAGTGAACTCCAGGAGTTGGTGATGGACAGGGAGGCCTGGCGTGCTGTGATTCATGGGGTCGCAAAGAGTCGGACAGGTCTGAGCAACTGAACTCTCCTTTTTCCAAGTTACATGTCACCGGAAGTGTCATGGATCCTTGGAAAACCTACCAGAACCCCCTTCAAAACTGAAGGATCTGTTTTCCACGCTGCTGGGAATGCTGTCAGCTACCAGTTCCAACTCTCAATCCTCTCAAAGAATGGTCCTTTGATGAAGAGCTACCTCACCCAGGGAATTGCTCCCTTTCCCACTCTCATCCAATGGTTGCCTGGAAGGTGAATGATTTACCTGTCGTTCTAAGAATGAAATGTAAATAGAATCTATGCATTACTTTTTTTTTATCAAAGTGGTTATTAAAGTATATCCACCTCCCAAATTTCTTCTATTTAAAAAAATTAAATATGATTAAAGTGCAAAAGCATACACCTGACTTTCAAAACCACTATTTCAGTTCCCCCATTAATCCATGTGAGCTTGGACAACTTAAATGCTGATTCCCAGTTTCTTCACTATAAACACAAAGATAATAGCATATATCTCATCAAACTGTTACATACGTAAACTAAGGGGATGTACACAAAAGTGCATAGTAAGAGCTGGACAAATACCCCTTCCCTTCTCTCCGCTCATTAGCAATGCGGCAAGAGTTTAGAGTTGCTTTCCCTTAACAGCCATGCATTTACACCGATGATACAAACTCCTAATAATTAAGAGCACGCAACTATGAATCATGTGTATAGTTCATGGATAATACAGCTGATCATTAAGGTATGAGAAAGTAGTATTCACACTATACAGAATCTGATAAATAATAGTCATTTAGCACTTACTAAGCATTTACAATCAGATCTAGTCCCTTAAATCTATTTCTCACTTCCACTGTATAATCATAAGGGATTTGATTGAGGTCATATCTGAATGGTCTAGTGGTTTTCCCTACTTTCTTCAATTTAAGTCTGAATTTCACAATAAGGAGTTCATGATCTGAGCCACAGTCAGCTCCTGGTCTTGTTTTCGCTAACTGTATACAGCTTCTCCATCTTTGGTTGCAAAGAATATAATCTATCTGATTTCGGTGTTGATAGAGTGCCTGATGAACTCTGGACGGAGGTTCGTGACATTGTACAGGAGACAGGGACCAAGACCATCCCCATGGAAAAGAAATGCAAAAAAGCAAAATGGCTGTCTGAGGAGGCCTTACAAATAGCTGTGAAAAGAAGAGAAGCGAAAAGCAAAGGAGAAAAGGAAAGATATAAGCATCTGAATGCAGAGTTCCAAAGAATAGCAAGGAGAGATAAGAAAGCCTTCCTCAGCGATCAATGCAAAGAAATAGAGGAAAACAACAGAATAGGAAAAACAAGAGACCTCTTCAAGAAAATTAGAGATTCCAAGGGAACATTTCATGCAAAGATGGGCTCGATAAAGGACAGAAATGGTATGGACCTAACAGAAGCAGAAGATATTAAGAAGAGGTGGCAGGAATACACAGAAGAACTGTACAAAAAAGATCTTCAAGACCAAGATAGTCACGATAACGTGATCACTGACCTAGAGCCAGACATCTTGGAATGTGAAGTCAAGTGGGCCTTAGAAAGCATCACTATGAACAAAGCTAGTGGAGGTGATGGAATTCCAGTTGAGCTATTTCAAGTCTTGAAAGATGATGCTGTGAAAGTGCTGCACTCAATATGCCAGCAGATTTGGAAAACTCAGCAGTGGCCACAGGACTGGAAAAAGTCAGTCTTCATTCCAATCCCAAAGAAAGGCAATGCCAAAGAATGCTCAAACTACCGCACAATTGCACTCATCTCACACGCTAGTAAAGTCATGCTCAAAATTCTCCAAGCCAGGCTTCAGCAGTATGTAAACCATGAACTCCCAGATGTTCAAGCAGGTTTTAGAAAAGGCAGAGGCACCAGAGATCAAATTGCCAACATCCGCTGGATCATGGAGAAAGCAAGAGAGTTTCAGAAAAACATCTATTTCTGCTTCATTGACTATGTCAAAGCCTTTGACTGTGTCGATCACAATAAACTGTGGAACATTCTGAAAGAGATGGGAATCCCAGACCATCTGACCTGCCTCTTGAGAAACCTGTATGCAGGTCAGGAAGCAACAGTTAGAACTGGACATGGAACAACAGACTGGTTCCAAATAGGAAAAGGAGTACGTCAAGGTTGTATATTGTCACCTTGCTTATTTAACGTATATGCAGAGTACATAATGAGGAACGCTGGGCTGGAAGAAGCACAAGCTGGAATCAAGATGGACGGGAGAAATATCAATAACCTCAGATATGCAGATGACACCACCCTTATGGCAGAGAGTGAAGAGGAACTCAAAAGCCTCTTGATGAAAGTGAAAGAGGAGAGTGAAAAGGTTGGCTTGAAGCTCAACATTCAGAAAACAAAGATCATGGCATCTGGTCCCATCACTTCATGGGAAATACATGGAAAAACAGTGGAAACAGTGTCAGACTTTATTTTTTTGGGCTCCAAAATCACTGCAGATGCTGATTGCAGCCATGAAATTAAAAGACGCTTGCTCCTTGGAAGGAAAGTTATGACCAACCTTGATAGTATGTTAAAAAGCAGAGACATTACTTTGCCAACCAAGGTCCGTCTAGTCAAGGCAATGGTTTTTCCTGTGGTCATGTATGGATGTGAGAGTTGGACTGTGAAGAAGGCTGATCGCCGAAGAATCGATGCTTTTGAACTGTGGTGTTGGAGAAGACTCTTGAGAGTCCCTTATACTGCAAGGAGATCCAACCAGTCCATTCTAAGGGAGATCGATCCTGGATGTTCATTGGAGGGACTGATGCTAAAGCTGAAACTGCAATACTTTGGCCACCTCATGTGATGAGTTGACTCACTGGAAAAGACTTTGATTCTGGGAAAGGTTGGGGGCGGGAGGAGAAGGGGACGACAGAGAATGAGATGGCTGGATGGCATCACCGACTCTGTGGACATGAGTTTGAGTGTACTCCGGGAGTTGGTGATGTACAGGGAGGCCTGGCGTGCTGTGATTCATGGGGTCGCGGAGAGTCGGACAAGACTGAGCGACTGAACTGAACTGAAGCATTTACAATATGGCAGGTACAGTTTGGATTGTTTTAATACACTATATTTTATTTAACCTTCAAAAAAAAGACACTATGTGGTAGGTATTATGCCCTTCAGCAATACGAAACTGATGATGCTTAGAGAAAGTAAGTAAATTGTTCAAGATTACCCATCTGTTAAGAGGTAGAACCAATATTTAGTTTTCCTGCATATAGATATTTATATTAATCTATAAGATCTCTTTTGCTTTACTCTTCTTCTACAGATTTGCCCCAGACAGACCTCTGGCATACCAGCAATACAAAGACACACAGAGACATCTTGGAGACCACAGCCTGCAGAGCAGAAAGAAGGAATCCTTAATCCCCAATTTGCTCTTAAATCTGTTCTTCCATCCCACATTCCCTTTGCTTCCATGCTTAGTCCATGGAATCTGTCTTCTCGCCCCTGTCATCCTTGAGTAGACTGACCTTTATCTGGGCATTGTAGTGTAGCGAGGCTACAGCAGCCCTCACTCTGATCCCAAATGAGTGTAATTTCTGCTATTCCTTCTGGTCCTCCAGGTCTGGCAGTGAGAGGCAGCACATTAGATCTGCTGCGATCAGAACTGTGGGGGCCCCTGTTCTGAGCTCCCATGTCTATACTGGCTCAAAGTCCTAGTCATAAAGTCAACCGAACACTAAACAGACTCCAGTTACACCTTTTTAAAGAGCAGATTTAGTTTAGTTTCTTATAAAAGCCCCTATATATGTCACCAAAGGTTGCCTTCCAACTGTTCAAATTTTCATGATGCTTTCATGTATCATGAAACAGCAACCTGCAACAATCTGTTTTAATCAGTTTTGTGTACATTGCAGAAAATAGCAGGCAGAAAAGTACATTCTTTATTCTTAGCCTGCACTAATCATTACTCTCCCTAGAGAACGGCTATTTACAAGATACCAAATAACATTTTCTCCTAGGAAATCTCCTCCTGAGAACTGGATTCTCGCTTTGTTTCAAGCAGTGGTCCTGACTTCCTGTCATGCCGGAGAATGACAGCAGGGCAACCGTTCAACACCTGACTGAAAATAGGTGAGTCCCTTCCATCTCTATCAAGAGCAAGAGAACAGTAAGGAGGAGCTGCATCCTGTTCTCTTTGAAGCACTCACGTGTTGACAACAAGCCTATCTGGGCCTGGGGCACCTTAATCTCAAAGAGTGTCCTTACAGAGCCTGCCCTAACTAGGACCAATACACACAGAGCTGAACTGTTCACACCAAAAGAGGTCAGCTAGCCGCCCTGCGCTCAAGTGACTGAAATTGCTACTAATCCATGAGGTGTCTGCTGGCTCACTGCCTCGCTTTCACAAAGGAGATGGGATAGAAAAACAAAAACAGCAGGAAAGGAGCAAGAACATGGGAGATGGTAGAAACAGTTGCTTGGAAGACTCCACTGAAATGGATACTTTACCCCTCCCCCAAAAGAAAAAAAAAATATATATATATATATAGTTCTCCTGAAAGGACATGGGTCAAGGTCTCTCATCAACAGAAACCTTCACTGAGGCTATGGAACAAGCATAGGTTTCTGGAAACACTGGACAGAACTGAATAACAGTCATCATTAAAACTAATATTGTAAATTTAAAAGTTGATTTTTTGGGAAAAATGAGTTTAAACGAAATTCTTATTCCATCGAGAACTGATCCATCTAGTAAATAAATACTATGCAATATTAAATAATGATTTTAAAGTCTGTTCCCACATTGAAATTCATGAAGGCTTTTTAATTAATAAAGCAATAAATGGCAATACATTTTCATAAGAATGGAACAATTATTTCAGCTCTTTGTTGTCAATATGGGTAACTTCTGTCTCCATTCTCTAATGTGGCAAAGCCAACCTTATGCTTCCTTCTTATGACATATTTGGTTGGCTAGTTCCTTGGTTTTGAATTGTCCTTGTATCTGTGTTATATTTTTATAATCGGAATGGTTTTTCATATAACTGTTGGATTCCAAAAAATGTAATATGTATAAAACAAGCAAATTTTAGAAATGGGCTGCTAGGGTCTCCAAATGAAAGGAAAATCAAACTGACCCATTCCCTCCTAGCCACTCTTTATATGTAGTTTCTCTTACATCAGCTCAAAAAGGCAATAAATGCTTTGGAGAATTTTGGTTAGCTGAATGGCTGGATGTTGCCTCATCTACTAATTGTTCTGCTAGACTTGGTTATAATTTTGAATCATGAGAAATCTATTCCATCCTCAGTATTAATGTCTCAGTGATCAGCAGTTATTTTTGACAGGCTTTGAATATGAAATGGGATGATGAAGCGATATAAACTGAATAATTAATCTTTATATGTACACATGATACATCAAAAAGAAACATTAAAAATCAATAAATGAATGAACCAGACTCTTTCAATAGCTTCCCTTTTTAAAATTCAAATCTACAAATAACGAAAATCAGTTTCAGAGAATTTAATATAAATTGTTTGAATCTTTTCTCCCTCCGTTATCCAACAGTGCTTACTTGTTTGGATCAAATAATTTAAACACTTTTTGTTTTGCAAATAAAAAGGGCAAAAATATAGAACTCTTTTTATAATAAAATACAAATATCTCAGTTGGAAATTTGAGAAAGGAAAAAATAGCTCAAGAACTTGAATTAGAGCTTTATATCTTTAAAAAGCACACCAAATCAGAATGATATTACCCTGTCTCAACTTCAGTATCACATAACTAAGAAAAATCAGTCCCAGAACTGAAATAAGCCCTAGTTATGAACGAAGATGCTACAGAGAAGTGGACATCTTTATTGTTGGTCTTAGTTTCTTTCTCCAAATGTCTGAAATAAATTACTTGACTATTCCAGGATCTTAAAATCTACCATTGATAGCTGAAATAAGCTGCTATACTAAGTACATTCCACAAGACGGTGCTCTAGCGCTAAGAAGAGCCTCCTTTCTGTACACAGCTGAACGGCAGAACGCTCATGTTCTCCGACCCAAAGCGAATTTAAAGTCGACTTTCTACAAATGAAACCTCTAAGAAATGAGCAAGTCCTTGAAATAATGCAATTCTTGATGTGAAGCAATGAAAATTATTGCCTTTGGAAAGTGCACATCTCCCTAAATTGCTCTCAAATTCAGGGGTAAAATGAAGGAACTCAGTGAAGAGAAGGAGCTAAGCATACAACTATACCAAACTATTTGGAGCAGTCCTGTGCAACAGAAGTATCAGAGTCTCACATGTAATTTACTTTACTTTTTTATATCCTGTCTCTCTTTGAGCCTCTCATACATGGTGGGTCATTTTCCCCACTAAATGGCTTAACATATATTTCCATATAATGAGAGGCTTCCTATATAGCATTTTAGTGAATTTCTCAAAGCAAGGATTGAGTATCCCCTGTATCAAAATAATGTGATGCAAACAAAAGATTTTCTCAAACATTTACGGAACCAAAGAATTAATTTGCTGTATAGGACAACTTTAAGTCCCCTGAGAAATTTTAAGTAACTTTTACTTTCAAGGGAATACACACCCTCTGGCAACCACTAACCTGTTATCCATCTCTGTAGCGTCACCATTTCAAGAATGCTATATGCAATTGTAAATGTTTTAGTAATCACAATCAAAAAAGAGTGAAATTGATTGTAATACTATATCTTACTTAATCAATTTATCTGAAATATCATTCCAACATGCAATCAACATAAAAATTATTAATAAAATATTTTATATCTTTTCTGTGCTCATTTTGGTGTGCACGGTATAACATCCAACACATCTCAGTTTGTACCAGCCTCACTTCACATGTTCAACTGTCACATGCAGCTACTAAGACACCCACCCAGGTGAAGGATTGTAACTACAGATTGAGCACAAGATTCCCATAACACTGCCCTATTACCTCACCACCAAGCAATCAGAAAAAAGTCACATACAATCATCCAAGAGTTCAGTTTTTTTGACATGAGCCATAAGCCACCAATTCTCCTCGCATGGCCCTGCAATAAACCTTTCTCTGCTCTAAAAATGAGAGAGAGAGAATCAACCAAACAATGTACAATTAAAAAGTTAAACATTCAACCTATTTTTGGGGGTCAAACAATATATATAAGCAAAAATGCAAATAGATTATTTCTTACCCTCATTACTGACACGAAGAAATTCACAAATGCTTTCTTCTTATAAATGATATAAAAATAAATGATTTAAATTCCCTCATCTCCATTAGCTTTGAACTGAAGACTAACTCGTGCATACTAAGTTGTTTAAGTTGTGTCTGACACCGTGCAGCCCAATAAACCATGGCCTGCCAGGCTCCTCTGTCCATGAAATTCTCCAGGCAAGAATATTGGAGTGGCTTGCCATGCCCTCTTCCAGGGGATCTTCCTGACCCATGGATCGAACCCATATCTCTTATGTCTCCTGCATTGACAGACAGGTTCTTTACCACTAAGGCCATCTGGGAAGCCCAAAATAGATCCTACCCTTATTTAATAATATCTGTATTACTGACATAGCCAGGTATAAAATATATAGGAAGATATGACAGAGCAAATAGTTGAAAATTCACACATACATAAGATGAGTATTACACGTCATGCCTACAATAATAATAAAAACAAAAATCAAGGATATTGTTAAAAAGTAAATTTAACAAGCATCTTTTCATTATGGGTTGTAGAACTCTCTATTTAACCAGCCCTGATAGTTGGAACTTTCTAGTTCCAGACAGAAAAAAGCATAAATGGCCTATTTATCCATCCTGATTCTTTTTTTTTTTTTAATAATAGGCTGCTCTTCTACATGAAGAATGGGAAGTTGATACAAAAGTATTCTCAACAAAAATGAAAAGGATTGACTTCTCATTAGGACATTAGAGAAGTTGAAACCGTTCATTTTTGTTAAGAATCCTTTTTAGGACCTAAAGTCCTGCCTGAAAGTAGGCTGGGTTTTATTTTTCTTGTCAACAGGAGCACAAGTTTAAAAGACAACCTTGTTTCTTTTACAGGTCGGGTTTATGAGCACAGTGAAATACGATCTCTTTGTGAACCTGCAGCAGCAAGAGGTCACACATCCTGGCTCAATGGAAAAGCACCTGAAGGAAAGCACTGCCTCTGGGCCTGCAGGCAAGTCTTCAGGGACCCTCTGAGCCCAGTTCCAAGACACAACTAGCTGAAATTGGGCAATACAACTTTTTCCTTAGGATCTGAACATCCAGAATGAGTGGACACTCATCTGCAGTTCCTCATGCTCCCCAAGCTTCTGCAAAGTCTCAGCTACCTAATTTTACAAGACAATTTTGAAATTGGAAATGAGTGACTGCAGGCTGATTTTCTTCATGCACAGAAAAAAATAAAAGATAAAAATTCAAGTTAGTGAGAAATTAAATTTTTAATAATCCTCTAACCATGTAACATGGTTAGTTATATGTTATATTCAAGTAATAGTATTAATATATAGTTCAGGAAGTTATCAAAGTAATAAAAAGAAAAAATAAAACTGAGAAAGAAAACAATGCCTTAGAGTGGTACGCAAATTTATAGGAGCTTTTACTTCCCTCTAACTACTTAATCTTCACAAAACTGTAGACCTGAAGGCAATTATTACTTCAGTTTATAAATGAGAAAACTAAGACTCAGAAAGTCTCCTACTGAAAGCTGATGAAATAAGGAATGTAAAAAATAAAATGCTACTTGAAAAATGTTACAGACACTAGAGGGAGGCACTCCAGTGACTTGAAGGAAGCTTTCATTTATTTTCCTTATGTATGAATTATTCTTCTTTCCTTTCTCAAGGTCTATTACAACTTTCATGGACATTTTTTCCAGCCATTCAGAATCACTCTCAATCGAGTCACAGAGGCTTAGCAGCACCTTCTATAGCAATGTGGCTCTGTGTACCAGCAGGCTCTCAATTATTCAAGATAACACAGAAAGGCCTGGGGATAGATTTCCCCAAATGCAGTAGGAACAAATTAGCAGTTAACTGAGTTAGATAAACTTGAATAAGTGAATGTTTTAACCTGTGCATACTGATAAAATATACATTGATGAAATCTGCAGAGAGGAGTTGGGGATCCCCTTAAAATACAGCAAATGGGTGAAAGATGATGATTCAGAATCCAGCCTCTCTATGGAAAAGCCACAGCCCACATCAGACCTGTAACGAGGAATAGGTAAGAAATGCCCCTCTCTGCATGTTAACTACTGATACACTTGCCTCACCGAATAGCAAAACTAACTTATTTACTGCTTGGGGTCCTGTACTGGCACAGCTTGTAAAAGTTTGCTTCAGAGAGCTGTGTTACCCTCACTGACCTCACCAATGGGGGGAGCTGGCAATGGGATTACAGACAGAATTATATACTGATATATATGGTGTCACCAATAACCACCATGGAAGATTTTCATTTCCATTTCACCAATTTCATTGAGTACTTTAAATTTTTTGCCCATAAAGTTTTATAAATGCCTTAAAATTATTGAATAAAAATGGTTTAAAGCTTATTATAAAGTTTTAGAAAATATAAGATAAAAAATCTGCCTTATTCATTTAACTTACGTTACGACTCAAATAGGGGCTTCCCTGGTAGCTCAGCTGGTAAAGAATCCACCTGCAATTCAGGAAACCTGGGTTCAATTCCTGGGTTGGGAAGATTCGCTGGAGAAGGGATAGACTACCCACTCCAGTATTCTTGAGTTTCCCTGGAGGCTCAGAATAAAGAATCCGCCTGCAATGTGGCAGACCAGGGTTCGATTAGAGTTTAAATTCTGAAACTCTTACAGGAGAGGAATAATTTCAATATATACCTTGGATTAATCTATTTATATGTGCAGCTGAAACACAGCCATATTAAAACAATGTAGTGGTAGTGTTTGAATCCCTAATCTAATAATGTTTAACAAACTTATTCAAGAGTCAGTATGTATGACTAGCATTTATGATCATCATTTATAATTCAGCTCAAATATATTTTGTTTTGGCTAATCAAGAATAAGCACATGTACACCCGGGGAGGATTCATGTCAATGTATGGCAAAACCAATACAATATTGTAAAGTAATTAGCCTCCAATTAAAATAAATAATTTTTTTTAAAAAAAAAAGAATAAGCACAGCTTTCCAGGGATCCATTTCAATAGATACTTTCAGAGTATCACGGGTACACATTTCTAAACTGATCATCTATTATATTTAAGTCACTGTGCTGTATCTTCAGGGGCTTTCAATTATCAAACTCTTACCCGTGAGCAATAATCACTTTTATTTTTTAAATAAAGTAGGTACTTTACATTTGTTCTTTAAATTACTAAAATGTCTCATTTGAAAATGATTTTTCTATTGTACCATCCTTTAAAATTTCTAAAACATACAAAAAATTTTCCCTTTTAACTGTTTACTGTTTTTCTATGTAAAAATAAAATTTCAATCAAAATCTCATAAACTAGTGAGTTACCAAAAGCACAAATTTAGCTACATCTTATTGTTTCCACCCTATTTGATTCTCGTATTTTTAGCTGCTACAAAATTTGTTCCTCCCTCTTATCTACTGAAAATTATACATTAGTTCTAAAAACTTCCTAAATTGATACACTTCCACTATTTCATCCACTATTTCCACTTCTGAAAAACTGGTTGCTTGACATGAACCAGGCCAGGATGTAAGCAGGTTTTCTCAGTAGTCTTTCTGAGGATGATTGCCTCTGAGAACATCAGTAACTGGATAAATCCCAATAGTTTAGCTGTTTTCCTATGTAAAATAATATAACAATTAAATTAACTCTAAAAGTCATCCTGACTTCAGGGCACACTCTTCAAAACTCTGAAATTCCTCTGAGGACTGCAGGAAGCTCTCTAATCTAGAAAGCAGTGTGCATACAAGTTACAGTGGTTTCTCAGAGCTGTGATGTTTTTCCCAATTTTTAACTTTTTATTACAAAAGTAAAATTTCCTTATTGTAACATGTGACAAAAAGATAACGTTTTAAAAGCTGAGTATATCTTATCACAACTCTATGTTCAAACAAATTTTAAATATATATATACATATAAAGTGTGATTCCTGGAGGAGAGCACAGCAACCTACTCCAGTATTCTTTCCTGGAGAATCCCCATGGACAGAGGAGCTGGGCAGGCTATAGTCCATGGGGTCTCAAAGAGTCGGACACAGTTAAGTGACTAAGCACAGCACAAAGTGATTATATGTATATATATGTGTGTGTGTGCTTTTGGTTTTATAAACACAAAATTACATGTACATTATTCTGGAACTTGTATTTCTCCCTTAGCATCATGGACATCACTGTGGGTCAAGAGATTTAATTTTAATGACTACATCATACTACATAACATGGACAGTCCACATTTGTCAGGGAATGTTTAACAGGAGGATTCCTGTGTGCTGTTTTCTGTCTCTCATAAATCCTCTGTTCCTTATCAGTTCCTGGTAACGGAACGAGTGGAGCGGCACGCTGCTCCCAGGACTTAGGTCATGAGATAAAACACATGTGTGGATTTCCTTCAGTAAACATTCTTCTTATGACAAAACTGCTTAGTCACGACCCTCTTTCTTGAGATATGGATTGTCTTCTGACCTTATGACCATTGCTAATTCCTTGTTTCCTTGATAATGGTTGCTGTACATTTGGTTTTCTGATCTTTATCATTGTCAAAAGAAATTCCTTGTATCAGTTCAGTCAGTTCAGTTCAGTCGCTCAGTCGTGTCTGACTCTCTGCGACCCCATGAATCACAGCACGCCAGGCCTCCCTGTCCATCACCAACTCCCGGAGTTCACCCAAACTCATGTCCACAGAGTCGGTGATGCCATCCAGCCATCCCATTCTTGGTCGTCCCATTCTCCTTCCGCCCCCAACCTTTCCCAGAATCAGAGTCTTTTCCAGTGAGTCAACTCATCGCATGAGGTGGCCAAAGTATTGCAGTTTCAGCTTTAGCATCAGTCCTTCCAGTGAACACCCAGGATCGATCTCCCTTAGAATGGACTGGTTGGATCTCCTTGCAGTATAAGGGACTCTCAAGAGTCTTCTCCAACACCATACTTCAAAACAGCCTATATATACTCACAGAAAGATCATTAAACACACTTCCTCCACCAGAGGCTTGGGTCCCCATGTCTTTCTCTCTCTCTCTTGCTCTCTCTCAGCCCGGCTAATTCTCTGGAGTGTGGAAGCCCGCCGAGCTCACTCTCCTGCCCGGGCTTTCAAGACCCTCCTCGAGAGGACGCCTTGAGTCTTCGTGAGCGGTGCAAGCTCTGTTATAGGGTTTTATTGGTTCGGTGCGATCCCATAGACGGCAGCCCACCAGGCTCCCCCATCCCTGGGATTCTCCAGGCAAGAACACTGGAATGGGTTGCCATTTCCTTCTCCAATGCATGAAAGGGAAAAGGGAAAGTGAAGTCACTCAGTCGTATCCAACTCTTAGCGACCCCATGGACTGCAGCCTACTAGACTCCTCCATTCATGGGATTTTCCAGGCATGAGTACTGGAGTGGGTTGCCAGTGCCTTAGTCCCATAAACGTTCAAACATATTTTTACATAAAACCAGTTTTATTTCTAAAGTATAAAGTGTGAAAGTGAAAGTGTTAGTCATTCAGTCATGTCCAACTCTCTGTGATCCCATGGACTATAGCCTGTCAGGTTCCTCTGTCCATGGGATTTTCCAGGCAAGAATACTGGAGCCGGTAGCCACTCCTTTCTCCAGGGGATCTTCCTGACCCAGGGACTGACCCCAGGTCACCAACATTGCAGGTAGATTCTTCACCATCTGAGATATCAGGGAATAGACTCTCCCAATTAATAGGTCAAACAGTACAGTTGTTTTTTAATAAACATATTTTAAGTTGAAAATCAAGTTTATAGGACAAATAGGACAGATCTTAAGATTCCAATATTCTCACCAATAGAATATAACCAGAAATAATCTGTGCCACTTCCAGGCAGAGGTAGTTGAAAATAAGTATGCCTTTTCCAGGGGCTTACTTGGTAGCTCAACTGGTAAAGAATCTGCCTGCAATGCAGGAGACCTGGGTTTGATCCATGGGTTGAGAAGATCCCCTGGAGGAGGGCATGGGAACCCATTCCAGTATTCTTGCCTGGAGAATCCCCAAGGACAGAGGAGCCTGGCGGGCTACAGTCTATGGGGTCACAGAGTCGGACACGACTGAGCGAATATGCAGAATACAGCATGCCTTTTCCATCCTCTTGTCCTCTATCTGACAGCTGGATATAAATGAAAGGAGTGCCCTTGAGAACCATATGTTGAAGATCAGCCTAAATTCCTGAATGACCCTAGAGATGAGAGAATACCACTGAAGGAAACTGAGTGGACAGCCAAAACCCAGCTGAGGCGAGCCATGGTGAGGAAGAGGTGGAACACTTTGGGTAGGAGCCAACAGATGAACCAGCCAAAGACCCAGAGAGCCCAATCAGCCACACCTCAATAATCTAAGAGAAACCAAACCATGAGTTTTATCAGCTGCTAAGATCATGGCATCTGGTCCCATTACTTCAAAATAGATAGGGAAACAGTGGAAACAGTGTCAGACTTTATTTTTTTGGGCTCCAAAATCACTGTGGATGCTGACTGCAGCCATGAAATTAAAAGACGCTTACTCCTTGCAAGGAAAGCTATGACCAACCTAGATAGTATATTAAAAAGCAGAGACATTACTTTGCCAACAAAGGTCCATCTAGTCAAGGCTATGGTTTTTCCAGTGGTCATGTATGGATGTGAGAGTTGGACTGTGAAGAAAGCTGATCGCCGAAGAATTGATGCATTTGAACTGTGGTGTTGGAGCAGACTCTTGAGAGTCCCTTGGACTGCAAGGAGATCCAACCAGTCCATTCTAAAGGAGATCAATCCTGGGTGTTCATTAGAAGGACTGATGCTAAAGCTGAAACTCCAATACTTTGGCCACCTCTTGCGTAGAGTTGACTCACTGGAAAAGACTCTGATGCTGGGAGGGATTAGGGGCAGGAGGAGACGGGGACGACAGAGAATGAGGTGGCTGGATGGCATCACCGACTCGATGGACATGAGTTTGAGTGAACTCCGGGAGTTGCTGATGGACAGGGAAGCCTGGCATGCTGTGATTCATGGGGTCGAAAAGAGTCAGACACGATTGAGCGACTGAACTGAACTGAATCTTTACCATAAGTGCAAGACAAACAAGAACCAGAATGAAAGGGACAAGGCTACAGAGACAGGATGAGCCACTGGACACCATGCAGATCATGAAAGGCATACTCTTCTATCATAATTCAAGATGACATTTTGGAGAGGGAGAGGAAATCTGAAATAATGAGTTTACCCAAAGGGACCAAGTCAATCAAAATTACCCCAACAAGGTATTTGAATTTGAACAGACTAGAAGTTTAAGCTGTTCAAATTATTCCACATGAGTAAGTTTATCAAATGAGACTAAAGGCAGAGGTTCCAGCTATGCAGTGGATTGGGTCTGTGGATGCACATCATTCTGAAAAATTAATACATAAGGGAAAGAAAAAAGAGTGAGACATAAAGACAAGGCAAAATGGCCTCACATTTTTTTCCCTTATCCAGACTCAATAATGGTATGATAATTTGTCACTCTTCTTTTCAACAATAAATAAAGCAGCCCAACATGTTTTGTTCCAGGCCCTATCCCAAACTAGAGTCTTTGAATTTTAAGCAGCTAGATGATCAATCCAGCCAAAAACACAGTCAACGGTAAGACCAAATGAAATAAAGAGATTGAGAAATGAATTTATAAAGGAAACTCTATTAGACACAATCCAGCATGACTTTTAGAATGGAAACGAGAAACACAGAAACCAAATTGAATTGCCTGAGCTACTGAAGCATAAAGCAGTAACATATCTCAGAAGAAAACATGTGGATTTCCAGTTAAAACTCAGTTACATCTGGTCCATGGGTCTGAGCACCCAGGACTATGTCTAATAGGAGACGTGCAGCTACTGGATCTCCTAGAAACCTCAGCTTAGCCCTTTCGGCTTATCCTCTTACCCTACTAGACTCAGACTGTTTATATACACCTTGTACACCATACCACAAACACTCCACATATACACATACATATATTCTTCCCCATCATTCCTTTCAACCCCTTGTCCTGGGGTTTAGCAAATGACACAAATAAACTATTTGTATTTCTTTTTTTAAAAATACATCATTTATATAATACTTTGGCGCAACTTGTATCTAATAAATGATTGAGGGTTAACTTGTTTTTCACAGAGGAGAAGTAATACAGTTGGTATTAACCAGTCCAGCTCCCTTGGGGATCTTCCATTACTTGAGAAACCAAGAAAGAAAACTTATCAAATATCAAATGTTATTTACTAGTGAGAAAACATAATTCCCTCCTGGATCCCCAGAGAGTTTAGGCCATCCTGGCATCAATCCATCCCACAAGATCCAATTTGGTATCACCATTACCCTTCCAGAAATTAGAGGTTTCGGTGTGTATTTAGATGGTGACAAAGCCAGTACATTAGACAGTAGCTCAAATTAATTCAACTGATGTGTACAGTGTGTTATTTGTGTGCCAAGTACTAACAAAGGAATTAAACTGAAGAACAAGTCAAGTTAAAAAGAACACGAAGAATGCAGGATCAACTATCCAAAAACTTGCTTATATTAAAAACAAGAAGAGGGAATAGATTGGAGAAACAGACAAGATGAGGCTATCTTCCAGGATTTAATACTGCTAAGTCTTTCTGGTCTCTTACCCCTGAAGAGACAAAGTCCATAATACCTTCTTATTTATTGTGACAGAAAAGCAGAAGGTTCTCTTTAGTCTTCACTAAGTCTTTCTAATCTTTAGTATTTTCATTCCCTCCTACAGAATCATGAACTAAGAAAGTTTAGTCCATCAATCCAAAGGAAAAAACACCAACAATTACCAAAATGGGAGAAACTAGGACAGGAAAACAAGAACAAAATAAAGAAATGAAAAGAAGTCAAAACAGATGGAAGGACAGTGAGTGAAGATATGTTTGGAATTTTCAGTTCAGAGTAAAAGTAAACTACTACAAAAACAATTATAACTCATTACTGGCTGTAATGATAAATAAGGGAAAATTATTGAAAGAATAAGAAGAAATAAAGGAGAAAGCAAGTATATGCAGATAACCTTAGAGTAGAATAAAAAGAATGTAAGAAACAAAAACAAAATAGCAAAAACTCGAGGACTGATCTTGGTAAAAGGCAAGAGACAAACTCTCAGAATGAAACAGGAAGTTACAAGAAAGGGTAAGAAATAAACGCTAACAAAAAAGAATACAGTAAAAATTAGTAGAAAAGTAAAGAAAGAAAAAGACCTTTAAAAGATTAAAATGAAAATAAGCAGCTTCTTTTTAATGACAAAAAAACAACCAAAATGTTTTCCTGATTTAGGGTAAGTCTGATTTTAGTTAATATCCATGACAAGCAAAAACAATAGCAGATTCAAACTTTTTATTAAATTTGATATGAAAAGTAACTGATAAATTAGAGCTTCATCAAAACTGTGAACATCTGAATGTGTTGGATGAGCTTGATTCCTTATATTACACATTAGAGTTAACAGATTTCAGATATATGTAGATATACTCTCATATATAAAAAGGTTTTGATTAAAGTAGATCCTTAAATAATTAACTTTCTAAATAATTCCTATGCTGCACAGCACTTGCTAAATGTGCCAGCTTATACTGTACTAAGAAGTTTCTTTAAAAAGAAATGTAAAATTTTCTTTCATTTTTAAACTGAAGGATAACACTCTAAGAATTTAAATCTATAAAGCATTATCATTCCATAAAAAGGATAAAATAGAAGCAATTTTGGTAACAAATGCTGTCTCTATTTTAAACTATCAGCACATTTAATGGCTCTTTATTTGCGACATCTTTCTGTCTTTCTTAAAGCATTCATCTCTACTCAGCACCCACTCCTTAAATTTTTTTCCCATGGCATCTTTGAAGAATTTTCTCCTGGTCTTCCTCCATCCTCTTCAGCTACTGCCCCTACATTTTAGACTCTGACTTTATGATCTTCTATTGCAATATATTTTCCAATGCAGTAAAATACCTCATTTATATCATCATTTCTTTCCTTCTTTCTCTTTGCCAACAAAGAATCACAAGAAGAAAAGTAGGCTATAATCAATGGATATTACAGAAACTGCAGAATGCTTGCAAGGATATTAAGAATTCAAAGATGGCTAAATTTTACTTCATGACATTATTTCTTTGCATCATGGAGCAGGTCACACTATAACACTTGATGGTAGAGTAGCAAAATCATTATTATCTTAAATGTCATAATTTAAAGATGGAAAGATTCAAAAGTACCTTTGCAACTGGGGGATTGTCAACAAATCATGCTCAACTCCTTCAAGTAGGTCATATAATGATTTATAATCTTTCATTCTTGAGTAAGCTAGTTCTCTGGAAACATTAAAACACATATACATGATAGATAATGAGAAGTATTTGGAATTTTCAACTAAAAATTAGCAAATTAGATGCCTAAAAGAATTTTCTTACTTCTTAATACTTGCTGTGTCACTGTGTTCTCCACTGGCCAAATAGGTACAATGCCTTAGTCACAGGTTTTCTATGACAATTTTTTCATTTATTTTTAGAATAGTATCTGTGCTCATAAAGATGGTCTGTGCCAACACTGTTTTCAAGCCAATCCTTGATTACTATAGGATATAAGCCCAAAATGGAAAATGATGAGCCTGTGGTTTGTATACATAGCAGGTAGTTCTGAAGATAGGGAACTTTGAAAAGCCTTAGTCACAACTCACCCCATGAAATAGCAAAGACTGTTACACTCATTTACATCAAGTCTTTAAGAAATTACCATGCATGATTTAATCCCAATTACATATTTAATAATAAACAAATATGTTGACTAAGGAATTAAGATAGGACCTAGAAAGCTGATAAGGTGCTTTTTTCTATCAGAACAACACCTGAATGAATTGTTGAAGATCCAATAAGACCTAGTACTATACTCTGAACACAGGGAAAAAATATCCCTCATAAATGTTTAGAAAAATACCTCTAATTAATGTTTCATGAAACGTTAACTTCTTGTTGACATACATCAATTACAAAATCAAATCAATATCAAGTCAACCTTCTCTCAAGTGTTGCAAAATTGCTCTGTAACAGCTTGCTGCTGCTGCTGCTGCTAAGTCGCTTCAGTCCTGTCCGACTCTGTGCGACCCCACAGACGGCAGCCCACCAGGCTCCTCTGTTGATGGGATTCTCCAGGCAAGAACACTGGAGTGGGTTGCCATTTCCTTCTCCAATGCATGAAAGTGAAAAGTGAAAGTGAGGTCGCTCAGTCGTGTCCGACTGAGTGACCCCATGGACTGCAGCCTACCAGGCTCCTCCATCCATGGGATTTTCTAGGCAAGAGTACTGGAGTGGCTTGCCATTGCCTTCTCCGGTAACAGCTTAAACAGCTGTATTAAACACTAGTCACTGTTGTGCAGCCAAACTAGACATTTTAGTCAGAGTTAATTTTTAGTCTTAAAAGCACAATACCAATGAGGATGAAGCTGTAATGAGAAGGCTGCTTCTTTGAATCATCTAACATAATAGACACCAGCCTTTATTCACTCGTCTATCCATGTGCTTCAAGAAATGCTTATTAAATCCCTGCAATGTGAAACATGCAAAGGGTTTATTCAAAGACAAATCAGGAAGGAGGCAACATTTGAAATAAACTGTGATGAACAGATAAGGTTTGACATGTAGACATGTAAGGGAACAGACTTCAAAAGGCAGCAAATGATGAGGCAAGAACAGGGAACAGAAAGCCAGACAACTGGGCCTCATATTTCAGACTTTAACCTATTGTGTTTTACTCTGCATGCAGAAAGAAAATGAGAATAAGACACTGACTGATTGATCACAGAATCAGAGTACACATTTGAAAGCATGATTCAGTTTGCCCACAAGCTTCTGTCACTTGTGGGAAAAAAACAACCAGGTTCTGTTAAGTTACACAGCATATCTGTAGGAGGTAATCATTCCTGAAATGCTCCTTCATCTCTCCATGTCCTTACCACAATAAACATCTGACATTTTGGTTTTGTTTGTAAAGTGCTTGGAACAATGCCAGGAACATAACTACTATCCAAGTATTAAATAAATGAATGAATAAATCCTTGAATCTCTCTTTTGCGTAGTGAATAACACCAACAAGTCCTCAAGGTCACAAGAAATGGGACCATTTAACCCAGGAAATTTCTTTGTGGATAGACTTTTGATAATGAATTCAATTTATTATATCAATATAAAAGTTATTCAGATTATTTATTCTTATTTCAGTTTTGTTAAACTAAGTCTATTAAGGAATTTATCCATTTCTTTTGTGGGGTTTGGGGGAAGTTTACTGGCATAAATAAATTGGTATTCCCTGTATTTTAACATGTTTAGAAACTGTAGTGACATTCCCTCTTTAATTCTTGATACTGGTAAACTATTTTCTGTCTTTGCTTCTTGATCAATCTTAGTATAACTTCAAGTCTTATTTTTTCAAGATAATCAACCTTTGGCTTTGTTAACTTTGTCCATTGTGTGTCCTTTTTTCTTTTCTGCTGTTATCTTCACTATTTTCTCCTAATTATTTTTTGTTTGTTTTTCTTTTCCTAACCTCTGAAGATGTGAACTTAATGCAATGATTAAAAATCTTTGTTTTTTTCTAATATAAGCATTTAAAATATAAATTTACTTCTAAGCATTACTTTTGTTATATCCCATAAACTTTGATGTTATATTTTCATCATCATTCAGTTAGAAATATTTGCTAATTTCCCTTCTAAATTCTTCTTTGATCATAGGTATTTAAAGAATGTTTTTAAATTTCCAAATCTTTCCTGATTTTCTGTGTGTGCATTGGGTGCTATGTGTTTTTTTTTTATTTCTAACTATAATTCCATTGTGATCAGAAAACATACTTTGTATTAGTATCTTCTGAAATTAATTTGAACTGTTTTACATTTCAAATAGTAAATAAATTAAAAAAATAAAAAATCCTTGATTCTCCCTTTTCCTTAAAGAATAAACCTTGGTGAATATTCCATTCCACTTGAAGAGAATGTATATTCTGATGGTTTTTGTTTGATGCTTGATGTTAGTTTTCAAATAGCTTATACTTTTTATTAAATATTCTGTCAATTTAATTCTATAAATTATGAAAAGAACAATAAATCTATACAACTATATTTATAGTTTTGCTTTCCTCCCTTTAATTCTGCTAGTTTTTGTTTCTGGTGTTTTGAATCTCTATTCTTGGGTACATATATCTTCTGTCTGGATGAACTGACCCATTCATCATTTTGAAATATATGCCTTGGTTACTCTGTACGATAGTAAGACATTCACAGCAGTTTTCATGTACTGTCTACATGATATATTCATTTTCCATCCTGTCAACCTCAACTGCTCTATGCCTTCATACTTATAGTACATCTCTTACAAACAGTGAGTACACGCTGGGATAAAGCTTTCTAAATTCAGTAATGACAATCTCTGCCTTTTAATTGGAATGTTTAGCATTTTTGCATAGAATCTAATTATAGATATCACTGGGTTTAGGTCTACCACTCTGCTGTTTTGATTTATCCTTACCCGCCCTGTATACTTTGCTACTTCTTTCTTGTCTTCTTCTAGCATAATCAAAAATTTTTTGTAAAATAACTTAATGTAGCTTTTTACAACTGTGTACTCCATAGTATTTTTTCATTTGGTATAATTTTAACTGTTAATGTTTTTGGCATTGTGTTTTGTACCATTTATTAAATTTAAAAAATTTTTCAATTTTAATTTACTTCCTATTTAGATTTCTTACCTATCCTCTTTGTATTATTTTTCAGTGATTGTTCTAAAGACTGAAACATGACTTAACTTACCATAGTCTAAGATTAACACTGTGTCAACTCATGTAAAATATGAGAATCTCACTATAGTTTCATTTACCTCCATCATTTGTGTTATTATTGTCATATATTTTATAAAGTTTCATAATATTATAATTTTTCCTTTATACATCCAGTTTTAAAGAAATTAATAAAAGTAAAAAAATAGTCTTCTAATCTATCCCCGTATTTATGATTTCTAGTGCTCTTCAGTCTCCTATAGACTTTAGTGTCTGTCTGCTTTCACTGCTTTCCAGGTTAAAGAAGTTTCTTAAGCATTTCTTATAGTGAAGGTCTGCTAGAGATAAATGTCTTTATTTACCTTCATTTTGGAAATGTATGTTGGCTGGATATAGAATTCTGGATTGAAATCTTTATTTCAGTAAAGATATTTTCTGAAGTTAGCGATCATTCATACCATTATTCCCCTATATAAAATATGACTTTATTCTCCAGCTGCTTTCAAGATTAACATTTTATCTTTGATGTTAGCAGTTTGATTATGAACTTGTTAGTGGTCTTCGCATTATCCTACCTGCCAACAAACAATGCATAAACACGCTTTAAAGTCCTTGTCTGCTAACTGAGTTCTAGGTAATCTAGGTATCTGTTTCTATTAACTACTTTTTCTTTGGACTATGGGTAAAACTGTGCTTGGGTTTTGGTTTTGTTTTTGTAAATAAAATCAATTTTTATTTTATACTGGACATTATACATGATACATTGCAGAGACTCTGCATTCTGCTATCTTCCTCTAAAGAGTGTTGATTTCTTGTTCAACCATTCACTTACATTATTGACTAATTATCTTGAACTCATGTAGGTTTGATTTTATACATGGATAGGATCCGTCTAGTCAAGGCTATGGTTTTTCCCGTGGTCATGTATGGATGTGAGAGTTGGACTGTGAAGAAAGCTGATTGCCAAAGAATTGATGCTTTTGAACTGTGGTGCTGGAGAAGACTCTTGAGAGTCCCTTGCACTGCAAGGAGATCCAACCAGTCCATTCTAAAGTAGATCAATCCTGGGTGTTCACTGGAAGGACTGATGCTAAAGCTGAAACTCCAATACTTTGGCCACCTCATGCGACGAGTTGACTCACTGGAAAAGAGTCTGATGCTGGGAGGGATTGGGGGTGGGAGGAGACAGGGACAACAGAGAATGAGATGGCTGGATGGCATCACCGACTCGATGGACATGAGTTTGAGTGAACTCCGGGAGTTGGTGATGGACAGCAAAGAGTCGGACGCGACTGAACTGAACTGAACTGAACTGAGGATGGGTCTATGCTGGTTTCCTCCTCAGGTCTGGGGCAAATCACATAGCCTTAGGATACAGCCTTCGAAGGGGCAACCCTTCTGAAGTTTCCGTGGAAAGCCCAAGGTGTTTACTGATTCTTCTAACTTAGCAGGACTCAAATTCCAAAGTTCTTCTCCAGTGGTGGACAGCCAGTAAAATCTCCATCCAGCTCTTCAACCCACCAGCTATAGTGCTTTTATTGGGATTTTTGAAGATTCCTCCAAGAATGTACAGCTCAGAGTACATTCAAGCATAGTTTACACATATAATACAGGGCATACCACTCTGTGGATATGACTTTTCCAAGATTCCCCTCATTACATTGCAACTGCTCTATCAGCAATGAATGGCATATTCTGAATCCTCAAATCCAAAGAACTGTGCCTTTCTACTGGACTTATAGCTCTTCCCCCACTTAACAGACTGAGAAATACCTTCAGCATTAAAGCTATATATACATGGATCTTACCAGTATGGCTCCCTTTTATCAAGATTAAATCCTCTCCTGTTTCTGCCTTCTTTTGGTAATTCTCCAGTGCCTTAAAATAGTAGTACTGGGGGAGGAGGAAGCATAAAAAGTTAGAATTTCCATCTGCAGGAATGTTAGTCTGATATAAGCTACTGCATATTACTAGAACTGGAATCTCAAACACCCAACGTGTATTGAATAAATATGATTACAGATAGGCATTGCAAACTAAGTGTGCCCAAAATAGAAAAATGATTTTTCATATCCAAATCTTTGATTCCCCCAATCTCCCTACCTTATTAAGTAGCAACACAATCTACCCAGTTGCTCAAAAATGTACACACACACACGATCCTTCTTTAAATCTTATGAGTATCACCCACATTCAACCTATCATCAAATCCTATAGAATCAACCTCCAAAATGCATCCTAATCCCATCCACTTCTATCTATCTCCATACTACTGTCCTGAATCAAAGCATCATATTCTTTCATGAGGACCAATACCTCATGCAATCGCCTAACTACCAATTAGAAGTTAGTCCCCCTGCTTTCGTTCTTTCCGCCAAAAAGCTATCCTTTTCACAGCAACCCAAATAGTCACTATAAAAACCTAAATCAGGTAATGTAATTTCTCTGCTCAAAACCCTATTCTGGCTTAGTCTTAAAATGAAATAAAATTTCTTTACCATGACCTGCCAAGTCCTACAACATTAGCTCTTACCTACTTCTTCCTCCTCCCTCTTCAGCCTCCATGAACATCCTTGGTGTGTCTCAAGCATACCAAAAGAGATTTTTTTTTCAATTTTTCATTTTTTGTTTACTGTTCCTTTAATTTGGAGTACATTGCTTCCAGATTTCCCTTGGTTAGCTCCCTCTCACCATTCAGGTCTTAGGTCCAATCTAACCTAGTCAAAGGGAGCTAATTTGACCACTCTGTTTAAAGCAGGCTCCACACACACCCCAAGTATTTTCCACCAGCTCTTTGTCTTGTTCTCTTTATAGAATTAGCATTATTTGAAATTATCTCTTTGTAAAATAAAGGCAATGCCAAAGAATGCTCAAACTACCGCACAATTGCACTCATCTCACACACTAGTAAAGTCATACTCAAAATTCTCCAAGCCAGGCTTCAGCAATATGTGAACTGTGAACTCCCAGATGTTCAAGCAGGTTTTAGAAAAGGCAGAGGAACCAGAGATCAAATTGCCAACATTCGCTGGATCATGGAGAAAGCAAGAAAGTTCCAGAAAAACATCAATTTCTGCTTCATTGACTATGCCAAAGCCTTTGACTGTGTGGATCACAACAAACTGTGGAAAATTCTGAGAGATGGGAATACCAGACCACCTGACCTGCCTCTTGAGAAACCTCTATGAAGGTCAGGAAGCAACAGTTTGAACTGTACATGGAACAACAGACTGGTTCCAAATAGGAAAAGGAATACGTCAAGGGTGTATATTGTCACCCTGCTTATTTAACTTATATGCAGAGTACATCAGGAGGAATGCTGGGCTGGAAGAAGCACAAGCTGGAATCAAGGTTGCCGGGAGAAATATCGAAAACCTCAGATATGCAGATGACACCACCCTTATGGCAGAAAGTGAAGAGGAACTCAAAAGCCTCTTGATGAAAGTGAAAGAGGAGAGTGAAAAGGTTGGCTTCAAGCTCAACATTCAGAAAACAAAGATCATGGCATCTGGTCCCATCACTTCATGGGAAATAGATGGGGAAACAGTGGAAACAGTGTCAGACTTTATTTTGGGGGGCTCCAAAATCACTGTGGATGCTGACTGCAGCCATGAAATTAAAAGACGCTTACTCCTTGCAAGGAAAGCTATGACCAACCTAGATAGTATATTAAAAAGCAGAGACATTACTTTGCCAGCAAAGGTCCATCTAGTCAAGGCTATGGTTTTTCCCGTGGTCATGTATGGATGTGAGAGTTGGACTGTGAAGAAAGCTGATTGCCAAAGAATTGATGCATTTGAACTGTGGTGTCGGAGCAGACTCTTGAGAGTACCTTGGACTACAAGGAGATCCAACCAGTCCATTCTAAAGGAGATCAATCCTGGGTGTTCATTGGAAGGACTGATTCTAAAGCTAAAATTCCAATACTTTAGCCACCTCATGCGACGAGTTGACTCACTGGAAAAGACTCTGATGCTGGGAGGGATTGGGGGCGGTAGGAGAAGGTGACGACAGAGAATGAGATGGCTGGATGGCATCACCGACTCGATGGACATGAGTGTGAGTGAACTCCGAGAGTTGGTGATGGACAGGGAGGCCTGGTGTGCTGTGATTCGTGGGGTCGCAAAGAGTCAGACACGACTGAGTGACTGAACTGAACTGAAAATTGGGTTTATTTTAAACACTATATCAGTCAGATTATGCAATGACAACAAACAACTTCAAAATTTCAATGGCTTTAAACAACAAAAGTTTATTCCTTTCTCATACTACATGCCCACTATGGGAAAGCTAAAAGCTTTATTCCACACTGCCTTCACTCTGGGACTCTGAGCAACAACTACCTGGAAGACTGCTGCTTGCTCAGGAAATGATGAAACAAAGCTGGAGGGTCTTGTACGTGCAATCAAATACTCTAGATCAGAAGTGCTCCACATCATGCTTGCTTACAACTAACTAGTCAGTGTTAATCACAAGAGATCACAGAATAAACCATAAGACCACAAAGTACAATCCCAATGGAGAAGGGTGAGACAGAAACATCTGATGACCTGCATGAATGACCACCATTGTTTATACCCCACCAGAGTATATGACATATGAGAAAAAGAATCCTGTTTTCTTGTTTCTATTATTATTCACCATTGTATCCCCAGTGCCTAGAACTGGGTCTCCCATATAACAAGCACACTAGAAATATCTTTTGAAGGAATGTGTAACATCTCTTTTATTAATCTTTCATGGTTATCTAAGGCTAGAAAATCTAGATTTGCTCAAAGTATTCTGTCTGAAAATCTTCCTCCACCCACTGCTGGTAGTTTTCTGAGAAAGAGTAAAAATAGTCTTCTTTCATTTTCAATTTGATCTACCATCTAGAATTTGGCTGTTAAATAAATTCTGTCTTGGTTTAAACAAATGCATATGTTTACAAAATTCAGTGATCTGTTTAGGTTCTCAATAGAAGCAGGAAAACAACCTAGGAATAAATGAGTAGGGTCATTTTTCATGTGACTAAACCAACAGACTTATGGCTGGGGTTATAAAGCAGAAAAAACCTGGGAAGGGCTGTGAACCTCCATCTCTACAACACCCCACCCCCTAATATGGACAGAACATCTATTCATCCCTAGAGAAAAAAATATGTTTTTTCTTACTCTATGGGGGAAATATGAGAGTTAGGACAGACAGTTGGGACTGCCCCACAGCTGATGCCTTCAGTAACATCCTTCCCCCCTGCACTGCTAAAAACACTACTACAGAGTTAACACTGCTGGCAGAGGGATATGAACAGGCACAGAGTTGGTGTTGTTGAGTGGCTAAGACGTGTCCAACTCTTGGCAACCCTATGGGCTGCAGCATGCTAGGCAGAGTAGAGTGCCTTTAAAATTACTTAAAAACTAGCCCGTCCTTTTAAAAAAGCAGTTTTCTTTCTTTCTGTATACCACTGGAGGGGGGTGGGTACCCCCATAAAGGAGCATAATGGGGAGTTCAGAAGAGTAAAGAAATTGGCAGAATAAAAGTCATTGATTGTCCAATATTTAACAAGCAGCAGGGCTCAAGAGTTTCATTAAAATACCAATTTTAAATACAGTATATCTATAATAGGAACTAAATTCTTAAAGCTACATTGATGTATTTGCTTATTAGCATTTCCCTTTTACTTAAGGGAAAAGGACTGTTTACAGTGAAATGACTGTAATCTTGTCAGCACATGTCAACCCCACTCCTATTTTCTGCTCACACTGCTCAGCCTCTTTGCTGTTCATCAAACACTCAAAATAACCTACTGCCTTGGGGCTTTCTCTGCTCTCTTCTTTTTTAGTTTCCTCCCCAGAAAGCTACTTGGGTTTCTCATTCATCTGTTTCAGGCCTTTGCCCAAATGCCACCTTTACAGAGAGGGAATTTCAGCAACTTTCCAGGCCCCTCCCTAAAATTCTCCCGCTTTATTTGTTGCCACAGAATTTACTGCCCTCTGATGTAATATGTAATAACTTGTTTATTGTACATTTTTCCCCCCTAGAATGGAAACTCAATCAGGGCAAGGACTTTGTATTGCTCAATGCTGGATCCCCAGAGCCAAAACAATGCTCAGTAAGCATTTACTGAACGAACAAAATCAAGTCCTAAATAATTAAGGCTGCTATACTTTTCAAGTGAATTGAGACAAATCTAAAAGCATGATTCAAAAAAATAGACAAGAACAGGCAAACACTAAGCTTCAAAACAGAAATTCAATGCTGTAAGTGTCTTCACAGTTTTATATATATATATATACATATATATATATATGCACAAATCTTTTTCCTAAAGGTCTTCTAGTGTTACAAATAACCAGAAAAATACATTCAGTTCTTTCAGCAAACTGAGAAAAGAAGGTAGGATGACCTAATGATAATTTAAGTTTCAATCTTAGAAATGGATCAATATTTTATGTTCAATAAATGATGGGGCATGAACTCAGGAAACAGAAGTACTTAAAATGAAGATTTTATTTTTAAAAGGAAAAGAAGAGTGAGCATGCTAGGACTTCCTTCACACACCCCCTTCCTTCCTTCCCTGATACTCCATCTTCATTGCCACTTCTAAACCAAGCCTTGCTTATCTAAGGTCAGGTGTACCGGAGCCCTTGCAGCATACCTCCTGCCTCAGGGCCAACTGATCCAGTGTTCATCTTCCTACAACAGTATCTTGATCTTGTCATCTTGTCATCAAAATGTTTGATTTTCTTCTTTGATTTCATATATTTTGGGGGTTGGGGTTTTTCTTCACTACAATATTATACTACTTTTGTAATTTAAAATAAATAGGCTGGACATGCTCCATGACTTGCTATGTTTCCAAAATGAATTTTAAGTTCCTGAACTTTAAAGTCAATACTCTACACAATTTGCCTTGCAACTTCCCTTTACTGCCTCCAGTCAACTCACATCTGCTGCTGCAGATTCTCATTCTATCTCAAAACCATTTGTCCTTTTCCTCCCGCACAGCTTTGTGCTTGTCCGGCTTGGAATGCCCTCCTCCATCCAGCAGTGCTTGCTCTGGCTTAGAATGCCCTCCTCCATCCAGTAGAATTCTACTGGAAGTGCAAGGGAAAATTCAGATTCAGACTCAAGAACTGTTGTACAAATGTGTTCAGATACACACTTCCTGAGAGATGGTAAGTTTGTCACTATTAGAGATGCTCAAATGTTGGCTGAAAATATAAAAAGGATGCTCTCACTAAGTCCATTCACACTGAGATGCTATGGTTCCTGTGAATTCCAAATTCTATTACAAAGACTTATTTAACCATTTCTGTTTAGAATAGATTGTTCTGTTTAGAACAGACCCCTCAAAGTAGACTGCCCATCTTGCTTACATGGCAATTATCACAGGCTGGCACTGCCATTATAGTACAGCTGTATTTTCCTATATGTGTCTAATCTCTTAGCTCACTGCAACCTCCTAAAAGACAATGTCTCATGGCATCTAGCACTGTCCTTTGCAAATGATAGGTACTCAGTGTTTATTACTGATGCTGCTGAAAAATGGTACAGTTCATACAGGAAGAATGAGTGGATAGGTCAAGACGCTGCAAGAAACACCATTTTATATTCTCTCATGAGATGGTCAGCCAGGCGCGGTCACAAGAGGAAACGCAAGAAGAGACACAGGAAAGTATTATACTCACATGTTCTGGAGGGACAGTCGCTGCATGCCACAGGGCCACACAGGGACAGGGGCATGGAAGGCAAGGGAGCAGGCTCAACCAGCCAGGCAGGGAGCAGAGAGTAAGGACCCATGGGCAAGTACCTTTACAGGGGTCAGGGTCAGGTACACAAAACGTGTGATGTGTTTGAACATCACTAGGGCTTCCCAAGTGGCTCAGTGGTAAAGAATCCGCCTGCCAATAAGGGAGATACAGATTAGATCCCTGTGTCGGGTAGATCCCCTAGAGGAGGAAATGGCACCCCACTCCAGTATTCTTGCCTGGAGAATCCCATGGACAGAGGAGCCTGATGGGCTACAGTCCTGGGGTTGCAGAGTCAGACACGGTTTAGCAACTGATCATGTGTTCATTGAAATGTCACTAGGTCACAGTTTAGGGAGTTCAAGAAGAGGGACTTGTGGCAGAGGCCAGCCTCCTCATCCTGGTGCCCCTGGTCACCTGGGTCAGGAGTTTGTAGGAATGTGGCAGCAGCAGGAGAATGTGAAGTTTAAAATTTACAAACATACATTCAACTTACAATACAAACAGTCTGGGCTTGTGGAAGGGAAGTTCTGACTCACTCTCCCAAGTTTACATGTCTGGTCACGCACTTACTCTTAGTGGATCTATCCATTTCGATGGGCATATTCTCAAGAACACACAAAGAATCACACAAGCACGAACAAGTCTAGGGAAATCCTGACATATAATCACATTCCTCTGGAATCTGGGGAAGAAGTAAAGTCCAGCAAGGCTGTGAGATTACTGATGGCTACATGAGCAGAGACCATCGTGCTCAGATCTTCCAGGTCAGCACCAACCACAGGCTCTTCCCAGGAAACTGCACGACATTCTGTGGGGCAGCTAAATGACATTCTTTGTCCAAAAGAGAAGGCTGGTCAGGCAGGAGGGGATGGATGCCAGGAAAGATCCCTGCACACCAGCAAAGTGGAGTGAAGCCATGGGGAGTGGCCCTGCAAAAGCCAGTCCTGAGGCAGGCGAAGCTCGCAGGCTGTCAGTTCACCATCTGGGAACCTGAATAGGCACCTGTCCGGGCACCAGGAGACTTCAGTTTATGTTCCAGTTTTACAGCTGGCTATTGCTGTGACCTTGGAGCCAAGCTAATCAACCCTGAGCATTTCTGTTTATCCATCACCAATAAGTCTGGGTCACAGCCATGATAAATATACAAACCGAAAACAACAGGACTACTTCAACCACCACTGATATTCAAAATCAAATGTGCAGCTTCAAGTCTACCACTGAAAGCAACCAGAGTTTGTCTTTGGCAAGGCAGTGCACCTCATGTTCCAGCCTGATTTCCTGTGTTCCTCCAGTTCTTCTAATGGTCTTTCTTCTCCCCTTCTACCTACAATTTTGCACAGCAACACAGCTACCACATCAGAACACTCTCCAGCATTCTCCCATCCACTAGCACTTATCCTTGGGACCCAGATCTCCCAAGGATGTCAACTGTTAACATCTCTGTTAGTTCACCACCTTCCCAAGTAGCATAACACTTGGACCCAGTAAAAGACCTTCAAGAAATGATTCTAAGGTATGGGTATTAATAAAAGAGAAAAGAAACAAACGAGGGAAAACTTTTGTCAGTACTCTTTCAAATCACGTTCCTCTCCCACCCAGGACTATTCTATTTGAAAAACAAAACCTCAGCAATATGATTCTAAATGAAAAGTGATGAAGCACTCTTCACTTCAAATTTTACTAAGTATTGTTTAACTGGTTAGTTACATTTCACTCATCAGTGGAAGCAGTTTCTCTTAGTACCATTTGGCAGGGGCGTGGGGGGGTCTTTCTGCTGCAATCAATCCCATTTGATAGTTGCTTTCATAAGAAATTTCTACCATTACCTCCCATAAGTAGGAAACGAAAAGAGAAAGTGGAGGCCACTATTGACTCTGGAAAGGAAAGGGTACCTTGGCCCCTGAATGACTCATCTCTACCAAGTAAGTACAGTAAAAAGGACCCAGAAAGGGTCCTGGTTAATAATTGCTTAATTACCATGCCCTAATCTGAATTAGTTTTAGTAAGTCCTTGAGGTATCTTTTATAGTGTTTGTATCCTCTGCCCTATGGGAAGCAGAGTAGCCAGAGGATCCTAACACATTGGAAGCTGCAGCTGATGGCCCTTTAGTGCTAATGGATGCACAGCTGGCTGCACTGCAAACTAACCAAAGGCACCTAAGAAGCAGGTGTGGGGAGAAATGGCCACAGACTTGCCATTTCCAGCCTCACCTTCCTTTCCTGCTCAAAGACAGAGAAGAACATTAAAGTAACAGGAGAAGTTTTTTGGAAAGGGCTGCCAAGTTTATTTATTTATTTTTATTTTATTTATTTATTTAAGTTTTTTTTTTCAAAAACAATTTTAGGAATCTTTACTTAAAAACAACCTTATCTTAAAATGGAGTAACTTTGGTTTTACGAGCAGCAAGCAAAGTACAGAAGCAAAAATGCATTACATTAGGTCACAGTGTCTAAACTGAAATCACACTCATAATATCATTTTTCAGGATATCTGGGAAATAGTTATTTCCCAGGATGTCTGAACCATAGCTACTCTATTTTGACTTTTAATTGTTAAAAAAAAAAATCTTTTTTTTAATAGCCAAAGCAGATTTCACCATTAATGACGTCAGTGTTTTTCTAGGTATGAGAAGATGCAAGAATTGGAACTCATAAAACCTTTTTCTGAAAAGATATAACTATCTGAAGGCCTGTTCTGCAAGTTTTGTTTTGTCTTTTTATTTTTTTCAGAGCACAGAGTGCCTCATTCCTGATTTTCACCCTGAACTTCTTTCAGGGGGTGTTGAAGGTCAGCAGCTTGCAATGGTCATGATGTAATCTTTGTAGAGGCAGCTGGCAAGTACCAACTTCCAGTCAGCAGGCTCCCTTCATAGCCACATATCTGACTATGTGACACCATTTCATGGCCATTGTGTCCCGCGGTGCTGGGAAGGCTCATTCCCAGGTCTAGGGAAGTGATGGGCCACTCAGTGTGCTAAAATTGGACCAGGCCTTGCAAGTAGCAAAAGTCTCTGGACCACTGTCTTACTAGCCTCCTGGTCCAGGAAAATATTTCCTCTTGTTGCTTTTTCCCATACCCAGAGTCACATTATTACAATTATTGATCTCATATGGCACTGTCAGTTCAGCATTATATCACAGGATCAGTGAAACAAGTGACATAGAAAATAATATAGCCATAGCTAGCAGTTATTAGTAAAATAAGAATTATAAGTCAAGAACTTTCATTAGAGTTTAATAACTCTCAAACATCAAACACCCCTATGAAGAGGGGTGTTCCTTGGGGATTATTTTAATGCTATATGTCAATCATTTTCCCAGCTTACATTGCCTAATTTCACATATCAAAATCCTTGCTTTTTTCCTCCCATATTAAATGCCACTCCACGCAATGGTGCAACATTTTCTTCAATATGAACTCTGTGGTCACTCTGACTCTAAAATTATTTTACTCTACAAAGAGGAATTATGTGCTGACAATTCAAGTGTCTACAAAAATGACACTGGCATTGTGTATACACTGGTTGAGAACAAAGATGGTGATAAACATTAAATAGTATCTATCATGAGTATCAAACATGATCTTGTATCTTGAGAAGACAAAGCTTAAAACTATGGATATTCTATGTAAGTAGCATTTTGGCTAAATATATAGCATTTGTTCTCCAAAATGAAGTATGTAGCATCTTGAGAATGCAATACTAAAAATAAGTCAATCAATCACTTTGGGTAATAAATACACATATTTTTAATGTACTATAAACTATCAGGATAGTTATTATCAACTTTCAGGGTCATTTATACTATTCAGCTATTGAGATCTCAAATTAGCACAAAAGAGATTGGATCATACTCACATCATTGCATTAAATTAAGTTTTTCCTTCTGAGATAGCTGATGAAATCTGTTCCTTCATGTTCTGACATTCTTGTATCCCGAGGACTATCTTATCCACACTTTCTGAAATGTCTGAATATTTTCTATTTTGAAATTATAAAATCATATGTGTAACTCAAATACCAAGAAAAAGATTTCAAACTAGACTTAAAGCCAATAAAACAGAAAATAAACAAGCTTTTACCTTTATTAAATCCATTAAATGACAAAACACTGTTGAGTTACTTGGTATTTTATAGGTGACAGACTTCTGTTTAAATATAATCAAAGGAAAAAAATTCCTAAAATTTGTCTCCTCAAATTTCCAGATGTTTTAAGAATGCTTTATTTAGAACTTCCTGTTTAAAACTAAAACAGACCTAGGTACACAGAAGACAGCAAACTCTTAATATTTTGCATAATATAAACACAAGAAAAACAAACTTTCAACGTGTAGTTTTCTTTTGTTTCTTATCAGTCAAATCATCACTTTTTTCATCACAGCCTTTGAAAAAAGAATCGTGATTTCTATGCAGATAGATATCTTGAGGAAACCAAAGATTTATATGAAACTTTGCTTATAGTCAAGTACAGATCCATTATCCAATTTTTGTAATTCTTAAAACCAAAAGTCTCTATCTTTGCAACTGATTTACTGGCAAGACCTGACCAAATCTGAATTCTTGTTGTTGTTCAGTTGCTAAGTTGCATCTGGCTCTCAGCCACCTCATAGATTTTAATACTCCAGGCTCCTCTGTCCTCTACTATCTCCCAGAGTTTGCTCAAATTCATGTCCACTGAGTTGGTGATGCTAATTAACCACCTCATCCTCTGCTGCCCTCTTTCCCTTTTGCCTTCAACCTTTTGACTGAATTCACTTAGCAGCAAACTTAGCAGCAAAACCTAACCTGAGCTGATCTGAGGGTGTTTATAGCCTTTATACCACTTCATGTGACTACCTATACATTCAGCTACAGATATATTGATGTATTTGATGATGGAGTATTACTTCATTCCCGCAGGGCAACCTACTAAATATTAACATAAGTACAAACACTGAAATCTTAAACACATCCGGTCTCCAGGTTTGGGTAAGCAGTGGTGGGCCTGGATTAAGATAAGTGAATCCAACCTGTGCAACAGGTCAAGGTAAATTGGCTTTCACCTTTGTTCTCATTACCTGAACCTATCATGTACTGAACTTATTATCTCTAACTGGATTCTCCTAATAACTTTCTTTTTCTAATAAGATTATCCTTCCCTTAGTCAACCATCCCAGCTTTCCCAGATCCCCATACCTCACCCTTACTCTCACCGCCTCACAGCTCATTAGCTGTGGAAGCTGCAAAAGGGTCCAGTACCGCCCACTCTGCTGCCCACTATCTCAGCCCTATGCCAGACTGGCCTGAGGGAGAAGTCTCAAGCACGAGGCTCCCAAAATACTTTCCTACTCCTTTCAGTTCAGTTCAGTCACTCGGTTGTGACTCTTTGCGACCCCATGGACTGCAGCATGCCAAGCCTCCCTGTCCATCACCAACTCCCGGAGTTTACCCAAACTCATGTCCATTGAGTCGGTGATGCCATCCAACCATCTCATCCTCTGTCGTCCCCTTCTTTTCCTGTCCTCAATCTTTCCCAGCATCAGGGTCTTTTCCAATGAGTAAGCTCTTCGCATCAGGTGGCCAAAGTATCAGAGTTTCAGCTTCAGCATCAGTCCTTCCAATGAACATTCAGGACTGATTTCCTTTAGAATGGACTGGTTGGATCTCCTTTCAGTCCAAGGGACTCTCAAGAGTCTTCTCCAACACCACAATTCAAAAGTATTAATTTTTCTCCTACTCCTTTCTACGCCCCTAATCTCTCCCTCTTCAATTTCCAGTAGATTCTGCTTCAAGATTAATCCTGTCATCATCTCCCATCTTGTCTGGATACTTTCCTTGATTCAAATATTGCAGTGATAAAGTCCAAAGTCTGAGACTACCGTATAAGACAAAGAATTTAGACTCAGCCTTTCTACTGCATCTCCCGTTCTTTCCTAACACAAACTGTTCATTCCAGTCAAAATGAGTATGACCTCCTCAGCTTTCCCCCACTCTAAAAAAGAGCTAAATTGTTCTCATCTCTTTTGCCTACACCATCTACCTCATGACCTGAAATCTGTAATGAATCCTTTGCTTCACATTTGATCATTTTAAACTCACTCATGCTTCAGACTCCCTTAAATCCTACATTGGCAGCAGTTTTCTTTCCCCTTGTTGGTCCACTGTGACCTCCCTTTTTGAATTCCCACAGTTCTCACTATCTATTCTATTCATTTGATACTTGATATGCATTTCCTGTATTATCAGAGTAATTACTTTTTCATGCATACGTATCTTTAACCAGATTTTAAATTCCCTGAGAGCAGGGACCATGTCTGATATCTTATAAATGAAAAAATGAATACTCTTCTATAGCTTATAATAAAAAGGCAACACTGGCAAAGATAACATGTAAAAGACAAAAAACATTAATGCATTTATTCACTCAGATATCAAATAATACCACGTTCCAGGCATGGTTTTAGGCAATGAGGATTAAATGATAAGCAACAAAGCATTATTCTTGACCTTGTGAGGCTTATGGTATGGCCAGGAAATAAAAAATTAATAATTTATACAAATAATTGTGTATATGTATGTTTGAAAAAAGGAACTATACAGTATTAACAGGCCCAGGATCATTTTTATACACTATACCGGTCAGTTCATTCTTAGTCGACCTGCCCTTCACCCACATTGCCTGCCCTTCATCCAAATTAAAAAGAAAACTGCAACTAATAGAGAGACTCTCTGCAGACATTAGAAAACAGAAAGAAACAAAGGAATACAAATAGCAGGAGCAGTTGTTTGAGAAATAAGTCTGTCACAATCTTGATGTTTTAATATCCATCCCTAGATAAAGCTATTCAATCAGAAGGCATTAGACTGATCACTTTTGCCTTTCATAGAATCCCTTTCAGGGAATACAACATCATAGAATTGCTTTTATGCTTAAAAGTTACACTCTAAACTTTTAAGAAAGTTCGTTTTAAAACACAAGAACATGCAATCTACTTCTGTATGTGCCACCTCACCATTCAGTGTTTTCTATACGAAAAAACAAACAAAACAACTAGAAAACAAAAAAAAAACCTCTTTACTAGAATTTAGGGCAAGAGATTCCAGAATTTACTACACAGAAAAATTCCCCTATGAAATGCAATTTGCATCATTTCTGTCATTTCTGATATCTAAAACTATGTAATGTGTCACATACTGCCTTTTGTCCAGCCTCTAAGGAAGCACAAAACCTACAAGGTAGCAAAACTCACGAAATCAAAACATATTTGATTCTATGGAATAATTTTCTATTCTAAAGACATATGTGTTAAACATAAATGCTTTGTAAATCATTTCAATTCTTTTTTTGAAATAAAAATGATTTCTTGGATAAGCTCAAAAAATTAAGTTCCCCTTTTTATACGTCTTGTTGCTCAGTTGCTCAGTCGTGTCCGACTCTTTGCAACTCCATGGACTGCAGCACACCAGGCTTCCTTGTCCTTCACATCTCCCAGAGCTTGGAGCATAATAAGTCTTACCGGCAAAATAATTTTAGATTTCTCTATCCATGGATATCTCAAATGTACAATCCTATAAATGGCATTATTTAAATTCATGCTTAGTTTTTTAAACAATGGAATCATCCAAATAAATGGAAAACAGAGGCACTGGAAAAGTATAAACTGATAGTCCAATGAAATCCAGTTTTTGTAAATCCTAATATAATACCTCAACAAGATTCAGTGTTAAACCTAAAGAAATTTAACTGAAATGTATTAATTCTGATTTCACATGTGCTCTTATATTCTGCATTTGGGAAATCTGGGATTTGTGACCAGTCTAAAATCTTACAAGTTTAGTGCTAATATGTAGGAAAACCAATTCTCTCATTTTATTCCAGTCATACAGCACAGGGGAGAGGGGGATAGTTTTAAATGCATGTAATCATTTCTGTCTCTGATAAAAAGCAGTTTCCAATTTGCAAGAGTCGGTATTTTTATTTAGGACAAATCCCACTACAAACTATAAATCATAACAGGGTTTCACGTTATGAACTAAACTGCTTATAATTTTCATGTCTCATAAAAATAAGATTTATGACCAATGAACTGGATTAAATTGTGTGCTTATACAATCATTCACTCCTCCTCACACACACTTTAAAATGGCAATATTGTGTTGACCTTCTGAAATAGACTGAGGGGACTTTTCATAATAAAATAAATAAGGGAAAATTCAATAAATTAGTGAAATGAAAGGGTTAGTGACATTCTATTTAATATTTTTATTTCATTACAGAATTACAAAAAAAGAAACTGTTTACGTGATCAAACAATAATTTTGATTATTTTGTAAACCATTCCAATTTCTATAACAAAAGGGTCTGTACTTGTAGTGAACAATCCCATAGCTCCTAAGATGCGTAAACCATCATCACCATTAACACCACCTACCACAAGCTTGCATCTATAAACTGTTAAAGGTTTAAATATGGCCTTTTTTAAAAATGAATTATGTACAAAAGGGAACAAAGATGAAAACATTCAACACATTCCAAACCAATGAGGACAATGTGTATGCCTGCATTAAAATGTGGGTTCTTTTCCACAAGGCTGCATGGCTGTCAGTTCCAGAGTATCCTCCTGTACGTGCTTTGGTGTAAGTGGACACAGTGGGAGCTGGAGAGAAAACAATTTCATCCGATAGGAGGGAGTCAGAGAAAGTGTCACAGAGAACATAATACTTGAACTTGGATATGAAGGAAAAAGAGAAACTGGCCAAATTAACAAGAAGGGGACAAGCCTGATGAGCACAGGAGAGCACGCATGCAAAGGGACAGAGAATTGAGAGAAGACAGTAGGTTTGAGAACTAGCAAACAATTCCGGAGCATGTGGAAAGAGACCAGGTTAAAAGTCAAGCAGGAGCAGACAACAATGTGCTTTGAAGTTTTGATTTTTTTCTGCAGCTGATAGGAACCATTTACTCACATTAAAAAAAAATATATATATATATATATATTCTAGTAGCAAAATCCAGAATGAGTTGGAGGAGGAGCAAATGACCAATAAGAATTTGTGATTGAAGGAAGAAACAACAGCCATGGAGAAAGAAAGGAGGAGACTAGCTTGGAGTTCATTAAAAAATTAAATCAGGAGTCTAGTTATCCAGTAATTACCAAGAGTTGCTGAAGATTATTATCCCTTTTCTAATACCCCACATAATTTCATAGACTTTTAACAAGGGGAGAAAAGAAAAAAGTAACTTACCAAATAGAAGCGATAAAGCTGACTATTCTATAACATCTTATCTATTGTAATCAAAAAAAAAAAGAGGACACACTTTTCCATTATTTTAAAATAATTTGTAGTCAATAAACTACATGAAATCCAGAGTAATTTTTTTTCAGTGGTGAACTAGAACAGTAAGCAAATTAAAAAGCCATGACTAAATGTAATTTTAGTATAAGAGATATGACCACAATAGAGTAACTAAACAAAATGTGGTAATTACAAAGCCAAATTATCTGCCTATATTATTAAAACCATTACCTTCACCTACACTTTTTTTTCACCTTATGATTTTCATTCAGTCTTTTATAAATAGGCAGATAATCTGGTTACTGGATATTCTGGATAAACTGGCTATTCTGGTCTGAATTTGCATTAGTTTTCCATATTGAGCAAATTTATGGAATGGATTACAGATACATCCAGCCATTGCTTATAACTGACATCTATTGTTCTGTTTGTCCAGCACCCTTCACCCATCTTTGGAAACTGATCATCTCCTGATTATCCTTCCTCTTGACCTCTTATATCCATGTGACTAGTATCATAACACCACGCCTGTTCAATGTTCAGTGGATGGCCCAGATCATATCCAATTCCTAGTTATCCTTCGTGTCAATGACCTATCTCTCCAATTAACTTTAGCACCCACTATCTCATCTCACACGCTAGTAAAGTCATACTCAAAATTCTCCAAGCCAGGCTTCAGCAATATGTGAACCGTGAACTCTCAGATGTTCAAGCAGGTTTTAGAAAAGGCAGAGGAACCAGAGATCAAATTGCCAACATCCACTGGATCATGGAGAAAGCAAGAGAGTTCCAGAAAAACATCTATTTCTGCTTCATTGACTATGCCAAAGCCTTTGACTGTGTGGATCACAATAAACTGTGGAACATTCTGAAAGAGATGGGAATACCAGACCACCTGACCTGTCTCTTGAGAAATCTGTATGCAGGTCAGGAAGCAACAGTCAGAACTGTATATGGAACAACAGACTGGTTCCAAATAGGAAAAGGAGTATGTCAAGGCTGTATATTGTCACCTTGCTTATTTAACTTATATGCAGAGTACATCATGAGGAACGCTGGGCTGGAAGAACACAAGCTGGAATGAAGAATGCTGGGAGAAATATCAATAACCTCAGATATGCAGATGACACCACCCTTACGGCAGAAAGTGAAGAGGAACTCAAAAGCCTCTTAATGAAAGTGAAAGAGGAGAGTGAAAAGGTTGGCTTGAAAGTCAACATTCAGAAAACAAAGATCATGGCATCTGGTCCCATCACATCATGGGAAATAGGTGGGGAAACAGTGTCAGACTTTATTTTGGGGGGCTCCAAAATCACTGCGGATGCAGATTGCAGCCATGAAATTCAAAGACACTTACTCCTTGGAAGGAAAGTTATGACCAACCTTGATAGTATATTAAAAAGCAGAGACATTACTTTGCTAACAAAGGTCCATCTAATAAAGGCTATGGTTTTTCCCGTGGTCATGTATGGATGTGAGAGTTGGAATGTGAAGAAAGCTGATCACCGAAGAATCGATGCTTTTGAACTGTGGTGTTGGAGAAGACTCTTGAGAGTCCCTTGGACTGCAAGGAGATCCAACCAGTCCATTCTAAAGGAGATCAATCCTGGGTGTTCATTGGAAGGACTGATGCTAAAGCTGAAACTGCAATACTTTGGCCACCTCATGCGACGAGTTGACTGACTGGAAAAGACGCTGATGCTGGGAAGGATTGGGGGCAGGAGGAGAAGGGGACGACAGAGAATGAGATGGCTGGATGGCATCACCGACTCGATGGACATGAGTTTGAATGAACTCCGGGAGTTGCTGATGGACAGGGAGGCCTGGCATGCTGTGATTCATGGGGTCGCAAAGAGTCAGACACGACTGAGTGACTGAACTGAACTGAACTGATTGTCAGAACACACCCTAGCTGGGAATCACCACTGCAGAAGGGCTGCACTTCTGCTGCAACATGCCATCTAACCACACCCATCAGCCCTTCCCCTCCTCTGAGCAGGAGAACTGTTCATCGGTCAGGTTTTATCCACATCTGCAGGCCCCTGTCCACTCCTCCGAAACCACTGTCTTCCCCACCTCCTTTCCACATCCAGCCAGAACCCTCTGCTAAGCATATCAGTAACTCTTTCCCTAGAACTCTCCATTTGTTTTCCATCCTTTGTTTTTAATACAGCAAGCCTGAGCATTCCCCAACCACATGAATCACTCAAATTCTGTTCCAGGTGACAGAGCTCTCACAGAGAAAGCTGATCCACTATTCAGACTGCTGTCACTCAGATTTATAGTGACTAACCACCACAGCCCTCAGTTATCATCAGTAACCCTTGTCCTAGTCAGTTCACATCCACATTCTCTTTAACTGTTTCAAATGTTGACCACTTTTTGGGATAAGAATCCACCTTCCAATGAATGGGACATGGGTTTGATCCCTGGTAAGCCATGAATTTAAAAGACACTTACTCCTTGGAAGGAAAGTTATGACCAACCCAGACAGCATATTAAAAAGCAGAGACATTACTTTGCCAACAAAGATCCATTTAGTCAAGGCTATGGTTTTTCCAGTGGTCATGTATGGATGTGAGAGGTGGACTGTGAAGAAAGCAGATCACCGAAGAATTGATGCTTTTGAACTGTGGTGTTGGAGAAGACTCTTGAGAGTCCCTTGGATTGCAAGGAGATCCAAATAGTCCATCCTAGAGGAGATCAGTCCTGGGTATTCACTGGAAGGACTGATGCTAAAGCTGAAACTCCAATACTTTGGCCACCTCATGCGAAGAGTTGACTCACTGGAAAAGACTCTGATGCTGGGAGGGATTGGGGGCGGGAGGAGAAGGGGATGACAGAGAATGAGATGGCTGGATAGAATCTCCGACTCGATGCAAATGAGTTTGGGTGAACTCTGGGAGTTGGTGATGGACAGGGAGGCATGGCGTGCTGTGATTCATGGGGTCGCAAAGAGTCAGACGCAACTGAGCAACTGAACTGAACTGAACTGAAGAAAACCAAGATCCTACATGCCTCTGGGTAACTAAGCCCATGAGTGACAACTAGAGAGAAGCCCATGCGCTAAGATCTGATGCAGCCAAATAAATAAGATTTCTTTAAAAAAAAATGTTGACCAGTTTCTTAAGGCCCTTGTTCATCAATCCCTCTATGTTGATCTTAAGCTCTTCCTTCCTCATAGTGAAACAGAAATCTCCAGATGGGAGGACACTCACCTCTCCAGTCCTCTGCCTCAAATGTCCCTACTCGAGTACCAACCTTGATCTCACTCATCTCTGAGGAACCAAGTCTCTCTTACTGTCCTGAGACCACCATTTGTGCCTGGGTCCTAAGTCACAAACCAAAGAAACCTTCAGAGATACTGTCTTCCTTCTATATCTTTACCTGTGCTTCAGCCTAACTTCTTCCCCCACAATGACACGCAGATCAATTAACCTCACCTCTCAAATAAAACCACCATCACCTGAAATAACAACAAAATCTCCCCTTGGCCCCTTTTCCAGTTTTAGCTACTTCCCATTTCCTCATCAAATTTCTTGAAACCACATATTTTATAATGAATATAAAAGATGTACATTTTCTATGTTTATGTAATAGAAACAGATGGCTACAGTTTGAAGAGTAGCGATTAAGAAGAATATACATGTAACATAATGTGTATGTAGGTACATATATTTTTGTTTATTTCCTAAACCACTGCCATCTGTTTCTAACCAAACTTCTAGACTGAAAATACCCACACTAAGTTACCTATGATCTTATAAATGCTAAATTCAAGTTTCATTGCTAAATTTTCTTCCTAGTTGACCCAGGGGCATCTAAAGCTTTCTTTTCCCCCAAGTACTTACCACCTCTTTGCATTTTATACATTTGATTAGAACCTTTCTCCCTCCTGTAACATGTGTTTATGAGGGTAGATACCCTGCATTTTTTATTCAGAGTCTAGAACAGTGCCTGCCATAATAAGTAACTGATGAATTTGTTGAATAAATAGTACCTACCTCCTGGCCAAAATAGTTTGGGCCAAAGGAAGAAACCATACCCAAACTGAGTCAAGACATTCTAAGTGGATATAAACTGACCTTCAGGGTGAAAGGAGAATAAAGCAAATATGATAGAGAAGTTGAGACAAAGAACATCCTTTGTCTCGTCATCCAGATAGAATTCAAGCCTCTGTTTCCACTTATCGCAATTATCAAAACAAATTCTATCCCTGGTCTCTGTGAAATATCCCAAAATCCATATATAAAGTTAGTTTTAAACATAAACTAATTTAGTCTCTTATTCTGTTGCTTACTACCAAGAGATTCCTTACTATGATACGGGTCTCTGATTGACCAGGAGGCTCAAAATAAACATCTAAAACCAATGTTCAAAATTACAAAAACAAAAAGGAAAGAAATGAAAGTAACAAGTTAGAGTTCCCATTCTAATTCCCTGAATGAACAATAGGTGTAAAGATATGGGCAATGGTTAGCCTACTTTAATGACATGGAATCTTTCTGTTTATGATTTACAAACCCTTTATGACATCACACTTGGGTACTACTTCTGGGAAAAGAGCTATTTACAAGTCTTCCTTAAGTAAGATTTCACACACATTCATTTCAGATGTAACACCTTTTTTTTTTAAATTAAGTTTAGAACCAATTTTACCTCATGGTAATACTCCTCAGGCCATAGACAAGTATACCATTCAACAGAGAATACAGGAAGAACCAGAGCTACCACAGCACCCAGTAAATTAACGCTGGAAGGCAAATGAAATGCATTCTAAACTGGCATTTAGAAATAACAAAGCTCTATCTTGGAGAAGAGAATTTAGTAATTACCTACATTACATTTCATGGGTACTTACCAAACAAACGCTGATGGAATAGAAATTTGCCAGCTATTAGTCCTATGAGAATGGCAAGTAGCCATAGAAGCACCTTCAGAAGCCTCCAGCCAACTCCTCGAGGATATTTATTTGTTACAAATGAGAAACAGTTTCCAACAACAATAACATTGGCTTCTGTTTGGCTATGAGAAACTGGGTCCTCCGCAAATATTAAGAAGTTAAAGAAGATCACCAAGTAAGCCACGATCATGCGAGACCAGGGGTGCTGGAAATAATAACGAAAGTCTTTACCCATCCTTCAAAACTTCACTTCCACAGTTTACCTGCATGAGAAAAGATACACAGGGTTAGAGCAAACAAGTAGTCCCTCTCTTTCTGTTACCTGTTCAGATTTACAACAACTCAATAAAGAGGGATTTGGAAAAGACCAATTCCTAGTTATGGTACCAAGGCAAGTCTGAGACTGAGAATAGTAAATACTGTCCCTTCCCTGTTATCTCATCATACTTCTGATCATATGAGGACTTAGGGAAGTAAAAGAGTAGGGAGAGAGAAAGGGCTATGAGAGGGCAGAATGTGGTCTGAAATTGGGCTGATGACTCTTCCTATTTTAGATTATCATTTTTATGTTTTAATCATAAAACAGATCATTTAAAAATTAAAGACACACAGAGGTAAACTGATCACAAACTAACAAAAAATAAACATCCTCTTCTGCCCAAATCCTTCTCCTTGGAGTTAAGAGCCCTTAATAATTTTGTGCATATACTTTCAGATCTTCTTTTTTTTTTAACATTGAAAAATGTGTGCACGTGTACAGACTTTTGTAAAATTGTTCAGTCTTATTTGTCAAATAACTTCAGTACAGAATAAGTTTCTTGAAATAGCTAAGTCTATGGCAGAGTAGTTGCATGCAGAAGAACTTGGGCAACTCTGCTTGTGCGAACGGAGAAAGAAGGCAAAGATTTCACAGAGGAGGACATACTCAAATTGGAGTTTGGAGGATCGATAGAATTTTTTTCCCAGCGAAGAATGCACAGATGCTTAACCTAGGTGTATGCAAGGGCCCAGAGGCATTGCAAAATATGTAACATGCCTAAAGAGCTAGGCCCTAACACAGATGTGCACTTCAAGTACAGAAGCTTTATTAAAATGCTGACACCCAGGTCCCACCCCTAAGTCTTGCTCCACTCCTCTCTCTTTGCTCTTTGGGGGCCCCTCTGCCCATAGGAACAAAAGCCTTTCTAGGTCCTCCAGGGCTGGGACTGAATGACTAATTGATCTAATTCTGGGGTTCAGTCTTGGTGAGCCCACGGTGCTCAGACTAAGCTGTAACTCTTTTCTTATCCAGCAATGAAGCTGATTAAATTTAGGATATTAATAAAATTCTCATTTTACACGTAGCTAAAGATACAAAGATCATGTCACAAGCCTGAATTAACTTGAAGTCAATGGAAGATCTGAGAACAGGCTCCAAGGCTGCCTCCCAAGTTCCAGTCCAACATTCTGGGATGATGAATATCAATTAAGACCACAATCTAAGCTAATGGAGACCGGCTTAATTACTTAGAAAAGTTATGGAAACACACAAAAAGACTGGCAGTAAAATTTAACAACACAGACAGTCACTGTGTCTTCTATTCATAAAACCTCTAAGCAATTTCCTTCTTCATAAATACTCTGAAATATCTGTTCTTAGGGGCTGGAGCTCAGATCACTAAGGGATGGCAATTTTTTTTTTAACATGAGGCTCATCACCCAGTTACAGACCTACATTGTTCTCAGACCAAAGAATGCAGATAAAAGTAGTTAAGAACAAAGACAAACATCATGCATTTTCACAGTATTCAATATGCAAGAATGCCAAAAGGGGCCAGCTGTCAACTCAATTTCATGCAAAAATCTTTGGAAGTGTCCAAAGAACACTTTTAGAAGAAAAACACCTCACGGCCAATGAGTCCTGAAGCAGAAATATTTGCTACATGCCCATCAGAACTGGACAGGGCTGTCAGTTAAGAAGTTAGTTTCTCAGAAACCTCTCCTACCAGTGAGGAATTCTGGTGTGGTTCCCCCATCAACTCCCTTTGCCACCCATACACAAGCAAGGCAGCTGGATGTAGACGACTAAATACATATAACTCTGATTCACTTTTAAATAACTGTGTTGTGGAAAGTAGGCATATATTTTATTGTTGTTGTTTTTAACTTCAGACTCTTGCTCTGTGGGCTCTGTAATTTCCACATGTCCAAACTGAATTACAACATTCAAAAAAAATCTGGAGGTAGCTGTTCTTCTCCAATATTTATACTGTTTCAAGAGAGAACTGTAGTACTGAACAACAATCCTGCCTTAGGACAGGTCCTAACTCCCCCAGGCATGCAATGCATGCTACTACCACTCCCTTATGAATGATAAGAAAACAAAGAAGGGACTTCCCTGGTGCTCCAGTGGTTGGGAGTCCACCAGTCAATACAGGGGACGTGGGTTCAATCCTTGGTCTGGGAAGAGTCCACAATTAAGCCCATGAGCCACAGCTACTGAAGCTCATGTGCCTGGAGCCTGCACTCTGCAACAAGAGAAGCCACCACAACTAGAAGCCTGCACACTGCAATGAAGAGCAGCCCGGCTTCCCGCAACTAGAGAAAGGCTGTGCACAGCAACAAAGATCCAGTGCAGCCACTAATAAATTAATATTGTAATAATAATAAAAGAAAACAAAGGAGCAGAGCAGGTGCTGCCTATTTAATTAACAGACCCATGAGCAGGAGAGCCAGAACTTGAATCAAAAGCCATTCCTGGCCCTTGATCTCTCTAATACACCCCAACAAATCTGGAAATGTTTCCAAAAATATTTCCAATCATGTTTACAACTTAAGTCTTCATTTCCCCTAACAGACTCAGTCACTTAGACACTAACCGAGTGAATAGGATCATCTGCTCTTTTTCTTTTATGGTAAACATGTTTATGTATTCTTGCCTCATACTCCAAAGTAGAATCAATGTATCCTCAGTTCAGTTCAGTTCAGTCGCTCAGTCATGACCAACTCTTTGCGACCCCATGAATCATAGCACGCCAGGCCTCCCTGTCCATCACCAACTCCTAGAGTTCACTCAAACTCATGTCCATCGAGTCAGTGATGCCATCCAGTCATCTTATTCTCGGTCGCCCCCTTCTCTTCCCGCCCCCAATCCCTCCCAGCATCAGAGTCTTTTCCAGTGAGTCAACTCTTCACATGAGGTGGCCAAAGTACTGGAGTTTCAGCTTTAGCATCAGTCCTTCCAATGAACACCCAGGACTGATCTCCTTTAGAATGGACTGGTTAGATCTCCTTGCAGTCCAAGGGACTCTCAAGAGTCTTCTCCAGCACCATAGTTCAAAAGCATCAATTCTTCAGCGATCAGCTTTCTTCACAGTCCAACTCTCACATCCATACATGACCACGGGAAAAACCATAGCCTTGACTAGATAGACTTTTATTGGCACAGTAATGTCTCTGCTCTGTAATATGCTATCTAGGTTGGTCATAACTTTCCTTCCAAGGAGTAAGCATCTTTTAAATTTCATGGCTGTAATCAGCATCCGCAGTGATTTTGGAGCCCCAAAAAATAAAGTCTGACACTGTTTCCACTGTTTCCCCATCTATTTCCCATGAAGTGATGGGACCAGATGCCATGATCTTCGTTTTCTGAATGTTGAGCTTCAAGCCAACCTTTTCACTCTCCTCTTTCACTTTCAAGAAGAGACTTCTGAGTTCCTCTTCACTTTCTGCCATAAGGGTGGTGTCATCTGCATATCGGAGGTTATTGATATTTTTCAAAAGTAGGCCCAAAATTTCAAAACTTACATAACCTGAATAACAACAGCGCTCATCTCCACTTCCTGACTCCCTACGTGAGGTCGACAAAAGTCTGCCTAGTGATATCGGCCTGTTGTCCAGACCACCAAAACTGTGTCCCCTCCGTACTTCCCATAATGCATTCTGATGATCAGTGCAAACGTTTGGCGACTGTACCGTCAGCCCAGGACTGAGGCTGTTCAAACTGACTGTGCTCCATGGTATACACAGTCTAAAAACATTTTTTAAATTTTTAAAAATTCCAATTCTGCTTCCATATTGAGCTTTTCTCTTAAGTAAATGTGCTTTCACCTTAGCAGATCATAGTGAAACTATCTGTTTATGTATTTGTCTCCCTCCCCAGATCACAAAGTCTCCAGAGAAAGGGCTGTTTACTTTCAGGGCATAGCACAGTGCTGGCCTTATAGTGGGCAATCAATAAACTGGATAAACTGAGTGGAGCTACAAAAAAGAAGCCCCCTTGTATAAATGAGATGAGAAGGCAGAGCAACCTGCCATTCCTTCCACTAAAGAAAGAGAAGAGCAGCTGAATCCAAAGACTGCAAGAATGATGGGCCAGTAACAAGCACTGATACGCTCTCAACCCCATCCCTACAGCTACCATCCCATTTCAGCACCAGGTTCTGCACTGTTCTCATTATTACTAAGGCTAACATTTATTAAAGAGTTACCACTTCGCAGACACTATGCTAAAGGGCTTTACAAACATCTCATTCAAATTTCATAGGAACTTAATGAAGAGATACTCTATTGGAAGCAATGTTTAAACTGAGTTTAGTAGCTTGCACCAAAGAACAGAACAAGCCTACAGCAGAGCCAGGATTCAAACTCAAGCCACATGCCTTCAACAGTCTATACTACATCTTCCCCACACAGAGACATAGATTCCAAAATCTTGCCTTTTTTCATGTTGTTTAGAAAGTTCCTAATAATAAAGCCAATTGATATAAAAGATTCATAGTACTTCTAAGATAAATGAATCTATTATTACTATTCAAACTGACTTGATACCATGATTGGAAAGAACTGGGATCATGTCACTGACCAGGATTGCTCTAATTTTTTTCCTTCTCCTTTGAGCATCAGTATAAGTAGTTGAGTTGATCTGACTGTCCTTTTGCAATGCATCACTGACATTCATTCTGATTTTCCAACTCTACTTATACAGAACACTGCACCTCTGAGAACTAGACTAATTCACATTATTCAATTTCCTCTCATAATAGTAAAATCATGAGATAGATGCCACCATCAGTATCTTGGAAGCCACTGCTTTCACATAACAGCAGTGACAGGCTGAAACTTTACACCCTGCCTGATAATCCATAGGCCTCAGTCATGGTTTATACTCTAGAGGGACTGGTATTTAGTGTAGATATCAGAAATGTCATGCATTTTACTACAAGCCAGTATTTTACCTGGTGAAGTAAAGTGAAAGTGTTAGTTGCTCAGTGATGTACGACTCTTTGGATCCCATGAACTGTAACCCGCTAGGCTCCCCTGTCTATGGAATTCTCCAGGCAAGAATCCTGGAGTAGGTAGCCATTTCCTTCTCCAGGGGATTTTCTCAACCCAGGGATTGAACCTGGGTCACCTGCATTGCAGGCAGATTCTTAACCATCTGAGCCACCAGGGAAGTCCCATTTCACCTGGTACTAACAGCTAAGAATGGAAAAATGGAAAGTAGGTAATTACATGCAAGTTGGGAGGAGGAGCTCAGCAAAGGCTCAGGAAAGGACGTCTGGGACAGACGTAGAGATGCATCAGTAGTTCTGTGTGCCTGGAACACAGAGCACTTGGGGGCACCCTCAAGTAGTTAAGGATAATCTGGGGCTATTTTAAGGAAGACTACACAAAAGTAATGTTCTTTATTTTACTAATTACAGACTATAGAATCAAAGTTTTCAAAGCAGAAGAGCAGTACAATTGCTTGCAGCAGGGCTTTGAAAGATTTCTCTGCCTGCTTTGAAAATGACAAACTGGTAAGAGGCATGATGAAAACAGCAACACTAGCTAGGAGGCAGCTGCAACAGTTTACATTAGAGATAATCAAGTACTGGACCAGGAGAACATCAAAGCCCTGATAATTGTTTTAATCATTTACTTGATTGGACCAAAGCACCCTGCCTTTCTTACTTACTGGGGTTTTTCCAAATAAGTAAAAATCTCAAGGACTTCAAGAGTACAAATTTCATGTTTCCCTCAGCAGGAACCCTGGCTTGGGTGATGCTTTACGCATAATGACAAGTATGAGCAAGATGGAGTGTATCAGTTTCATTAAAAAAAAAAAAAGTATGCATTCATATGGCAAAGTACTCGATGAACTAAAAAATTATGCTATACAAAGGACATTATTACTAGCCAAGTGCCCCCAAAGTCCAGCTCTGCTAGTGCAGGTCGTAGCATCCAGTGATACCTAACCAGGTAATATGAACATCATCTGCACTGTGCAGCACTGTGCTAGGGTTAAAAAAAAAGAATTTCTCCAAATGTTTTGAAGCTCCTTGGTATTTATGTCTAAAAATTCACCTGAAACCCTCCTTAGCTCTTGTCAAAGGGCTTGTACCCTGCCAAAAGTGTGAACTTTATTTCAGCACCTTGAATCTAATTTCTTGAAAAATAATTGTTAAAAAGACTCCTTGTACTTTGTTTTTTGTGGTATGCACTTTGTGCTGCAGACAGCTGTGTTTGGGATACTTCTTGGCTGTTTTAGTACAAGACAAAGTTAAAGGTTATTTTCTTCAGTTATCTAGCTATAGTATTATATTAATGTATGTAAAGCTCTTTGCAGTTGACAGAACACTATTTATTGATACAATCATTTCATTTACTCCCTGGGAAATAATCACTTCAAAAATTGCCTATCAAAAGGGCAGACAGAGCTTTAAGTTATTTAATACTATTTCCTTAAAAGATAAATAACAACAGCCTATGTTTATATCACATTTTACCTCTTAGTGTTTTTATTGGGTGAAATCACATCATTAGAATGACTTTACACAAATGATCAAAAACATCAGGAAGGCAGAACAAATGGTGATGGGAGAAGTATGGTCCATTTCTACCTGACCTGCTACTCACGAGCTCTGTGACCTTGAGCAAATCCCTAACCACTCTGAGATTCCACTTCTTCACCAGCAGAATCCTAATGAAAATACTTTCCTCATAGGGCGGTAGTGGAGACTAAAAGAGATTTCATTTGTAAGTGCCTGGTCACTTTCAGACACTTCCTTACCTGAGGACCACTATTAAAATGCAAGTGACTCCTGGTAATTCCCACTAAACATGAGCATGGAAATAACATCAACTCTATATTACATTTACTGAGTGGTTTTTATATGCTATTCTCAGTGTCTCGGGATTTAACTGTAACAACACAAAGGATGAATATCATCCTATTTTACAAACATTGAAAATGAGGCTCAGAAAGCTCAAGCTACTTGTCCAAAATCATATACAAAAAGTGGTGAAGTCCAGATTTGCTAATTCCATACTAATTCCATAATTTCATCATTCATTTGTTCACTATTCACATGTTTACTGTTGCATATTTGTGCCAAGCACTGACCTACGCATGAAGGTTACAAACAACACCCCTGTTGCCTTGAACCTTAGGATCTAGATTGAGAGAAAAAGACATTAAACAGAGAAAAATGAAACAGACTATTTTAGAAAGTTATAAGTTGATGGAGAAAAGGAAAAGTTAACATGGGGTGTCAAGGAAGTTAAGAAGGTCTCACTATAAGGTGACAATTGCAGGCGTGAAAGAAGGAAGTCAAGCAAGCAGACATCTGAGGAAAGAATGATCCAGACAAAGAGAAAAGCCTGTGCTGCACGTGATTTAAGGAAAAGCCAGGAGGCTACTGTGACTGGATAGCATGTGGGTGCAAGGGAGTATGGAAGGACTAGAGATCTGGGAGGCAGTATCACGATCAGGCCTTGAGGCCATCCTACCACATGGGCTTCACTCTGCAAATGGGGGACGGAAGAGTGACGCAATCTGACCACTCTGCCTGATACTTGGAAATGTACCAGATTCTGGATACATTTAAAAAAGAAGAGATGACAAGATGTACTGATGGACCGGATGTGGACATGGCCTGACAAACCCCAGAATGGATTTGCCATTTCCTGAGATGGGGAATGCATTTCCTGAGATGAATACCTCTGGAGCAGATATAGGCAACATAATAACTAACATTTTGGAGTGCTTTTTATATTTGGGGCTCTTGGCAAGTACTTTTCATGCATTATCTCAATCAGCCCTTAGACCTAACCTTTGGATTTACCAGTGAAGAAACAGAGTTTTTAAAAGGTTATCTGCCCAAGGTCATACAGCTACCAACTGGGGGAAGCAGGCAGAACCACCTCTTTATGACCCCAAAGTCAATACTCTTAATTATTGTGTATTCCCTACACTGTAAAGGATAACCTAAAAAGTTCCAGTAGGAAGAAAACAAGGGTAAGAACAAGGTGGTGACTTACACCTACAGGGCACTCAAAAAATCTTTGCTGATGGATGAATTAGTGAAAGAGTAAATGTGGAGATGACAGTTGGGTAACAGACTTGTGTGAGGGAAAAAAAGCACTTAAGATTCTATACCAGATAGAGCAGACTCTTGATAATGGGATATCCAAGTCTGTAAAAAGAGAAATGGCAGAAGGTGAGAAAACCAAATATATATATTTGCCTGGACCAGTCCTGAGGTAAGAATAGGTCTTAGTTTACTATTTGAATTTTAAATGAAAAGGCAAGCAAGAGGAAATGACATAGTATTTTACATAATGTGGGAGAAGGCAATGGCAACCCACTCCAGTACTCTTGCCTGGAAAATCCCATGGGTGGAGGAGCCTGGCAGGCTGTAGTCCATGGGGTCGCGAAGAGTCGGACACGACTGAGCAACTTCACTTTCACTTTCACTTTACATAATGCAAGTGCTTAATACAAGTTTTAAAAATACAAATAGCAATAATAACAGAAGTAAACTTGGAACCTCTCATTTTTTAGTCCAATACAAGAGACCACACAGCCTTTTAAATAAAAAGCAACCTTTTAAGTCAATCAATGAAACCACTATAAGTGGTTTTGCACAGATATCAGGTCTGTACTTGTGGTACCCTAGCTAATTTAGAGGATCACATCCATAAATCACTTCCTAGACTTTCTCTTCACATTGTTCCAATCTTTAAATTACCTTTTTTCCTTGTTATTACCCTCCAGTCTTTGGGATAAGAAAGCACTGAACCAATGCAAGTTTTTAAAATAGAAAACCTGAAAGCAGAGCAGGTCTGGGGTTCCCTCTAAACATGACATTAGCCAACTTTCCCATCAAAACGGCCTTTTCATGTCCTAAGTCGAAAAATAATCAACAATTAATTCTTTTAAAATATTTAGACTTTGTCTTCAATGGCATGTATTGATAAAGAATTGTCATGATCATATTCCAGACACAACACCAAAAAAAGTAAGAGTTAATGAATAAAATAAAATTTACTCATATCTGAAATTGCTTTTTAACTGACTGACAATTTGAAGAAGCAAATTAAATACAATAAACAAGTACTGGTTTCTGAATACTTGTATTCAGAAGTATTCCACTCAGATGAAAGTGGAGTGGGGTGAGAATAAGTATCTGAGTCAAAATGTCAAAATCCATAATTACCTTTAAAGTACAAAGATTGGGAAAGGAAGAATAGAGAGTATAAACATGACAAAAATTCAGTGTTTTACAACAGAAATAGCTCTTACTCTAGTACTCTTTATATTCAACAAACTGGAAGAACTTTTTTCTGAAGACAAAACAAAACCCTGAAATCTTCCTAGAAGTCCTTCTCTGGATTTCAAACAACGTATCATTTAAAACTAGAGGGAAAACACATTCATTCAATGTACTTTAACTCAAAAAACACTTCGCCGATCATGAGACTTCTATCTACACATAAATTCTAAAACAAGCATGTGATGTTTACTAGCATCCCTCTCATACGCGCACACTCGCTTATTGTTCCACGGGGGTAGAACGAACAAGGGAGCCAAAGCGTACCCACATGGGTCAAACACACTTGTGGGCCTCTGGCATTTTCCAAAGTAGGAATAGATAAATTAGCTTTATTAATCATGATGAAGGTAGTAAACAATCAAAGTGCTCAAGTTTTGTGCGGTCTGGGGGGTTTTAAGAACAGTCCTGAACTACAACCTGTTAATATAATTAACGCACAATACTGGGGCTTTCACTATGTTCGCATCCTAGGAATCACTGAAGCGAGGAAAGTTCGCCGACCATCCTGGTGACGTCCCTCACCCCCGGAGCCCAGGAGTTTGCGGGTACCCCCGCCCCGGCCCTCCGCCGAGCCGCCTCCGCCCTTTCTCAGGAGGGCACCTGCGCGCTCCCTCCCGGCCGCTTCGTCGACCCCTCGCGCGCCAGCCCCGGGCAGGAGGGCGAGCAGGCGCGGGGCGGCCGGCTGGGGGCCGCGGCCGGGGCCGCAGTCGCGCGCGGGGACGAGGAGGCGGCGCGGCTGCGGGCGGCCGGGCCGGGAGGGCTTCGCCGCGGCGGGACCGAGAGGCGGGGTAGGCGCGCCGGGCGCCCGGGCCGCGTACTCACCGAGGGGCCGCGCGGACTCTGGGCGTCCGCACCCGGGAGACCCGCTGGAGCGAAGCCCTCTGCCGCGCGCGCGGCCTCTCTGGGAAGCGCGGCGAGACGGGCCAGCGGCGTCGCTGCCGCGGCTGCTGTCACCGAGCTATAAATACTGGCTCGGCCCACACCCGCCGCCGCCTACGCCGGGCGCCCTCCGCAAAGTCCGCGGGCCGCGGGCCGGGCAGCGAGAGCGGCAGCGCGAGGGCGACGGCGCCGCGCCGTGACCGCGCCGGCTCCAGCTGTGCGGCAGCCTCCGCAGCTGGAGGCACGGCCTCCGCCGCCCCCGCCCCGCCCTCCCCTTCCCGCTCCCGCGCCGCGGGCCGAGCCGCCCGGCCGGGCCCGCCTCTGCAGAGCGCGCGGCGGCGAGCGGGGGCCGGCTTTGGTACCCAGAGCAGTGGGGGTGGCGGCCGGGGGCGGCCGCGCTCCAGCCTATCCTGTCAGCAGCAGTCCCTTCCCGGGGGAATCGGAGATTTCTTATAAAACCCACCATCCTGCGGGGAACCAATGAGGTTCCCAGGTGGAACGTCCTCTTAAGAGCTGCAAACTTTCTAATGCAGTCAGGTCACAGGGCATCCTTTCTGCTTTTGTCTATTGGTGTGGAGGAGTGGGCATGGGGAGAGAGAGACCGCGAGGATGTGAGAAAGTCTTAAACTTACTTTCCAGCTCGTCTGATTTCTCTCTCTTGCTCTCTCTCTCTCTTACACACACGCTAATATATTCACACATGTATACACATGTTTATAAGCACACATTCATACACACATATAAATGAACAGATAAATGTACACATGCATACATATATATTCATATATACACATATAAATGCATAGGCACATTTACACACACATGTATACAGAAGCGCACACAAGCACAATTTTTAACGTTTTTGCAGCCTGAAGCTCAGAAAATTAACATTCTGTGGTGCTTAAATGATTCACTTGCAGCATGCAGGAGGAAGATCCTTTGACCACATCTGACCGGTTCCATTTTTCTTGATGTACTATCTTTTCTACCATATGTATGTGTGGCCTTTGTTTCTTTCCCTACCCAATAACAACTGCTACATCTGTTTACAGGTTGCTTATAATGTATTAAAAGCTGCTGTCAGGGATACTGATATTCCATGCTAATGGCAGTGATCACTAGTTTGTCTAGTCAAATGGAAGATGGGACAGTTTATAGCTACTTCCCGGAGAAGGCAATGGCAACCCACTCCAGTACTCTTGGCTGGAAAATCCCATGGATGGAGGAGCCTGGTAGGCTGCAGTCCATGGGGTCACGAAGAGTCGGACAAGATTGAGCGACTTCACTTTCACTTTTCACTTTCATGCATTGGAGAAGGAAATGGCAACCCACTCCAGTGTTCTTGCCTGGAGAGTCCCAGGGATGGCGGAGCCTGGTGGGCTGCCATCTGTGGGGTCGCACAGAGTTGGACACAACTGAAGCAGCTTAGCAGCAGCAGTAACATAGCTACTTCCAGTAGCAAACTTGGAGAAGGCAATGGCAACCCACTCCAGTACTCTTTCCCGGAAAACCCCATGGACGGAGCAGCCTGGTAGGCTGCAGTCCATGGAGTCTCTAAGAGTCAGACATGACTGAGCAACATCACTTTCACTTTTCACTTTCCTGCATTGGAGAAGGAAATGGCAACCCACTCCAGTGTTCTTGCCTGGAGAATCCCAGGGACAGGGGAGCCTGTTGGGCTGCCATCTCTGGGGTCGCACAGAGTCGGACACGACTGAAGCGACTTAGCAGTAGCAGCAGCCTCTCTCCTGGACTATCAGCATGATTCAGGAATGGACTGGGCAGCAAGAGGGAGAGCTGAGATGTCAGCAGATTTTGAAATGGGATAGAGAGAGCCATTCCCAAGTCCTGCAGTGTAGCCAGTGTACACAGGGTTCACTGGGCATCCACTGGCATACTTCTCACTGTTTGACATTTGTTCTGCTTCTAAGAATGACCACATAAATCCCCGCTGTAGTCAGTTTATGATCATCTTATTGAACTCTCAACATAGTGAAGCTTTCACAAGTTTCCCCAGGAAGAGCTGTTTCCTATGCTTGCACTTTGTACATTTTACTGTGACATTTTTTACATGTGCTGTACATTTTTATGTCTTTTCCTCCCCCATTAAGCTATAAATGCTTTTGAGGGCAGAGACTAAATCTTACCATTACATCCTCAATACTGAACATACTGAGTTATGGTAATGGCTCAATAAATAGCAGATTAATTCCACAGTTTAACCATTCGAGTCTACCATCCTTTTATATTTTTAAAAAAACTTGTTAAACCATGTAACTAATTAACATGAGCTCCATATGCTGTATCTGGTGCTTCCCAGGTGGCAAAGAGGTAAAGAATCCTCCTGCCAATGCAGGTGACACAAGAAATGCGGGTTCGATCCCTGGGGCAGGAAGATCCCCTGAAGTAGGAAATGGCAACCTACTCCAATATTCTCACCTGGGAGATTCCATGGACAGAGGAGCCTGGTGGGCTACAGTCCATGGGGCTGCAAAGAGTCAGACATGACTGAACAACTAAGCACACACACACCATATGCTATATATATGCCACTGTACCAGCAGGAAAGGCCTATATTTTAACTACAGTTGATTTACAATATTATATTAGTTTCAGATGTGCAGCATAGTGATTCAATATTTTTATAGATTATATTCTATTTAAAGTTGTTATAAACTAAGGGCTATATTTCCCTGTGCTGTACAATATATATTTGTAGCTTATTTATTTTGTACATACTAGTTTATACCTCTTAATTTCCTACCCAGTGTTGCCCCTCCCTCCACCCCTCTCCCCATTGATAATCACAAGTTTTTTCTCTATATCTTTGAGTCATTGTTACATTCATCCATTTGCTTTATTTTTTAGATTCCACTCCATGTAGGGGTGACAACATACAATATTTGTTTTTGTTTGACTTATTTCACTAAGCATGATACCCTTCTAGGTCCACCCATGCTGTTGCAAATGGCAGAAATTTATTCTTTTTTTTTTTATAGCTGAGTAGTTTACTGTTGTAAATATATACCACATCTTCTTTATCTGTTGATGGACACTTAGGTTGCTTCCATATATGTCTTGGCTATTGTAAATAATGCTATGAACATTGGGTTTCCCTGGTGACTCAGACTGTAAAGGATCTGGCTGCAGTGTGGGAGACCTGGGTTCGATCCCTGGGTTGGGAAGAGCCCCTGGAGGAGGGCATGGCAACCCACTCCAGGATTCTTGCCTGGAGAATCCGCAAGGACAGAGGAGCCTGGCAGGCTGCAGTCCATGGTATCGCAGAGAGTCTCACATGACTGAGCGACTAAGCATACACATGAACAGAGGGGTATATGTAACTTTTGAATCCAGGTTTTTGCTTTCTTCAGATATATACCCAGGAGTGGGATTAATGGATCATATGCTAATTTTCTTTTTAGGTTTTTTATTTTTTTTTTTGAGGAACTGTTTACTGTAGTAGCTGCACTGATTTATATTCCCACCCACAGTGTAATAGAGTTCCCTTTTCTCCTTATTTTCACCATGTGTTATATTTTCCTTACATCTTCATTTACAGCAAGAAGTCTTCAATCAATTAAAACTGGAAAATCTTGAAACTACAAGAACTGTGCAGCATAATACTGAGGCGTGTATTAACTACCCACCCCCAAAAAACAAGCCAAATGAAAACAAAAGGCACTTTTCCTATCCCTGAAAGACAGTGTGTACAACACATTGTATTTCAAAGGATAATGGGGTGAAAATCATTGAGCAACTTCTCTTCAGATTACTTGAGAGACAGAACTTGCTCCGCTCTATGACTGGTTGAATTACACAGGTGTCTACTAGAATGAACTTCAGTTGATCAGAACTGAAATGTCTGGCCTCTTTTACATGGTGCTGTTATCCTACCTTTAGATCCCTATCTTCTTAACATATAGTCTGGCTTCCTTTAATAATAATTTTAAGAATAAGCTTAAGCAATGCTTACTAGTTGTTCTTAACTGAGAGGTCTCAAGTTTTAAAGAATACAGTTCTCCAGAACCACTTCAAGGCAAAATATTGAAATGAGCAGGATTTTCTTCAATAACAATGTTCCCTTTTTACCACTGATCAAGAGGCTTGTGTCCTTTGCTTTGGTAGGCCACCCAGGATCTCCAGTTCAGCCCTAACAGCCAGACAGGGCAATAGCCTCGATCGATCTCACAATAACATGCAACAATAAAAGCTTGATTCATTGAAGGCTTATTGTGCACCACACCCATTTCATGTATTACAATGTTAAAATCTCTGCAACAGGCCTGTGAGTAGATGGCTGCTGTTAGTTTCACTTCCATGTTTACCTTTGAGGAAAGAGACACACAGACACTGAGCAGTTCATACAGGATCTCATGACTAGTCCGATTGGCAGAGTAAGGATCAGAAACCAGTCAACGGATCTCATCAGCCCACATTTCAACCTCTCATCTTATACTTCCTCCCGTGTACCTCAAAAGGGATATGGGTTTTTTACAGAGATCTGGAATAGGGACTATTGGAGTTGAATCTGGTTCCACTATAACCCGAGCCACACCCTGAGCAAATTGCTACCATAAAATTACAATAAGAATCCCGAAGGCTTCTTTTCATCATTGGGTTACTGTTATCCTTATTCTCTAGTCTCTTTCCATCCCAGTTGCTACCTACCACACAGACCTATTGGGAGTTTTAAATGCCTTAATATGTATAAGACACCTATACAATACCAGTTACATAATGGGTGCTCAGTAAAGGCCATTCTTCCTTCCCATCAAACTTTACTGTGCTATGAAAACCTTCTTTCAGGTCAAAGTCTACTGGTCCAGTACACAGATGATGATTGCTTACTCATAGGAATTAATCATTTCTCTAGTGTTGGTGAGCAGTGTTTGAAAATGGTATAGACACAAGCCCCAGAAAGAAGCCAAGATGGCAAGCCTGTGTATCTCCCATTAGCCCATCCATATTTTAACCAAACGACTCCATTTCTTTTCTTTATAGGCAGCAAACTGACCCCAGTTTCAGACAATGTCTGGGCAATGATAGAAATAGTGGAAGTAGGAAACTCTCAAATGAAAACTCTCCAATCATCTGCCTACTCTACCTCCTCAAGCAGAGTCAACCCTGCCGATAGACAGGCTTAAAATGTATCTTGTTTACATATAATTTCTTTGTAAAATCCAACCAAGTGCAGAAATTAGAAGTAACCACATGAGATTATGTTTTACTGCTTACCTTATCCCATTAGACTAATAATAGAGCTATACTCCATTTGAAAAGAAGAAAAAGACAAGCTCAATATACATTTCAAAATTTGATGAAAACTTTTTATCAGACCAAATGATCCTCTCTAAATGGACCTTTGAAACCAAAAGGAAACTATAGGAGAAAGCATCTGTAATCCATACCAAGTGTATCTTGAAACCCTTTCATCAATGATTTGATGAACTCCAAGCAAAACTATTTTTTAACTTCCAATAGGTCAGTCAGGATGATATTAATTGCACACTCCAAACATAAACAGCATAATTTCCTCATTGCCAAAGAGGCAAGAATAGAAGTTTAAAGCTGATCCATAATTTTCTTCTGGTATTTAGAGGCCAGTGACCCTATTGCCAGGATTCTTCTCAGCAATCCTAACTGTGAATGTCTATCCCCATGGTATGCAGTGTACTCTGATATATTTTAGTTAGTCCTCATGTCCTGAATTTTTCTTGGGGAAAGATGATCATCACATGTCTACTGCTTGGACCATTAGAGCCTTTGCTGTGGGATCCTGGTTCTGCCCAGATAGTGCAAATGTGATATTAAGCAAATTACTGAACCTCTATACATTAGTAGTACTTGCGTTATAGGTTGTTAGAGGGATTAAATAATGTGTCTTACACTTTTAACATTTGGCCTGGTTCATATTAAATTCTCCATAAATGATCTTCTTATTATCATAATCATGTATCTCCTCCCTGCCCTGCTTATGTTTCCATGGAGTTTCTCTTATCAAATGACTGATTCACCTAGCCCCCACTTTAGCCTATAAAGGGCTTGGCAGAGGGATTTTTCTGTACAGGTTTTAAAACAAAAGAGTCATGCAAACAAAGCGTAGACTAGCAGTTACAGGAAGAGTAGAGCTGTTACCTGCTTGGTGGCCAGCATCCGCCCTGTCTCATGCCCATCCTGAAGAATCTGCATAAAATGCAGCAATTCCTTCAAAGAGGCATTTCTGCTGTGATGACAGAGAGGGTCAATTGTTTCACTGCCCACTCACTTTAGTTGTTTTTACTGCCTCTTCTTGATCTCTCCCCTCTGCCTCACACCCACTCTTACATATACAGAGGCCCTAAGAACTGACCAGCCCTTCACTTCCAGGAAGCAGCACTTGACTGAGGTTGGGGATGACTTCATCCACAGGAATGTGACTGCTGGTTTTAAATGGCAAATTTGCCTTTGGGAAGTTTTGAGCTGACCTTCACTTTCTTCCTGCTTCATTTCTCCTAAAACATGTGGCCTTTTTTTTCTTCTTCAGACTGTTTCCAGTAGATCCACTTAGACAGGTTTCATAGACAGCCCAAGGGGGAGAGGCTAGATTTGAGGGACTTCAAAACTCTTGATTAGCAGCTTCAGCTGCATGCAACAAATTCTGATAAATTCTCTTTTCTTTTTTATTCTGTCAAAATATTTTCTAATTTTCCTTGTTATAGCTTCTAGATACACCTATCATTTTATAGTGGATATTTAATTTCCAAATGCATGGGTTTTTTGTTAAGTATCCTTGATATTAATTTCTCATTTTGATACTAATTTCTCATTTAAATGATTTCTTCCCTGCAATCACCCTCTGTGTTTTTTCGGCCTTCTAACTTTATTGAGGCTTACAATAGTTAAGTCAAAGATCTCTCTTGGTAAGTGTCACATTGCACTTGAAAATATGTGGGTTATTTTCAGATATCTTTTGATATTGATTTCTAACATAATTCCAGTGATAAGAGAACAGTTTCTGTTTGATTTCAATACCTTTAGAGCATGAAATTTTTGCACCTTGTTTTATGTCCCTAGAGATGTTCCAGTGTCTCCTGGTTTGTGGTCTGTGGGAACTTGAACAGAATTTGTATCCTACTCTTGTGTGAAAATTGTATAATCTTAACTATGTCGAATTGGTTCATAGTGCTTTTCAGATCTACTATATCCTTCTACTTTTCCAAATATTCATTCTGTTAATTTTTGAGAGTTTGATATTGAAACTCCAACTAAAAATCTTAATTTATCTACTTAAAAATAATGGTAACATATAGTGGAATATATGTGACTATGTTCCATATTTTCCAAGTCTCCTGTAAATGTGTTATCATAATTTAAAAAATACAAAAGAAAGAGGAAAAAATTAGAAAAGAAAAAAAAAACCTCTTGATTTCATGTAAAGTACCAAATACACCATTCAATCTATAAAGCTATCTAAAGCAAATAGTCCATTAAAGCACTGCAAGGTGCTGAGGTTTCAAAGATAAACACAGCATGCCTGTTTCCTCAGGAAACTCATAATGTAAATAAGCAGACAAGAGATGGATTAAAATCATCATAAATACTAATGAAAGGTGACATGTGATGAAGGCCAAATGCATTTAATTGACCATAAGGTCTATAGAAATATGAAACGGAGAAAAAAGCCATCATTACGAATTGCTGTATCACACCAGATGGAAGAAGATGTTTGAAGCAAACACTGAAGGATAAATATAATTTAGATAAGCAGAAAAGGGAGAAAGAAGAAATTCTAGGCAAAGGGGAATACACAGAAACAGTGCTCATTACTCATAAGGTTTTCAGTCAGTACACACCGAAGCAGGGGAGAAAGAGAGAAAAGACCAGTAGGAGAGAAAGTGGGAAGAAGAGATATGGAGAAGAAGCTGGAAGAATCAGGAAAGTTATGGCCCATTCAGGTTGTATGGGAACAGGTTGTATGGGATAGTGAATAACGTCTTTGAAGAAGTAGGGAAAGCCAGTTTGTTGAAAAGGGACTTTTCAGTTCCAGTTATTTTAGTGCTAAGAGCCTTAGGGCAGGAAGACAGGATATGGGAGAGTAAACCAAAAGATAAGAGAAATAATTAGTAGCAGGAATTTTTAAAATTAAGAAATGAAAATGATACTTCTCTATCTGAAGAAAATGGCCAAGTGTTCATGTAGCTGTGAAATGAAAAACAGTAGCTTAACTCTACCCATAGACTAGAAGGTCTGTTCTCCCTGCCTCCCTTAAGGGTTAAGGGGAGCCATCCCCCCCACCTCGACTGTCTCAACTGTTGGAAAAATAAGGAGGGGCTTTGCAAGCCTTATTTTCAGTGCCTAGGACCTCTCTTCCATCATAACTGCTCAGCCCAGAGGCCTGCCTGGCCCACTCCTCTGAGTTTTCAGTTCAGTTCAGTTCAGTCGCTCAGTCATGTCCGACTCTCCGCGACCCCATGAATCACAGCACGCCAGGCCTCCCTGTCCATCACCAACTCCCGGAGTTCACTCAAACTCATGTCCACAGAGTCGGTGATGCCATCCAGGCATCTCATTCTCTGTCATCCCCTTCTCCTCCCGCCCCCAACCTTTCCTAGCATCAGAGTCTTTTCCAGTGAGTCAACGCATCGCATGAGGTGGCCAAAGTATTGGAGTTTCAGCTTTAGCATCAGTCCTTCCAATGAACACCCAGGATTGATCTCCTCTAGAATGGACTGGTTGGATCTCCTTGCAGTACAAGGGACTCTCAAGAGTCTTCTCCAACACCACAGTTTAAAAGCATCAATTCTTCGGCCATCAGCTTTCTTCACAGTCCAACTCTCACATTCATACATGACCACTGGTAAAAACATAGCCTTGACTAGACGGACCTAGGTTGGCAAAGTAATGTCTCTGCTTTTTAATATACTATCTAGGTTGGTCATAACTTTCCTTCCAAGGAGTAAGCGTCTTTTAATTTCCTGGCTGCAATCAGCATCTGCAGTGATTTTGGAGCCCAAAAAGATAAAGTCTGACACTGTTTCCACTGTTTTCCCATCTATTTCCCATGAAGTGATGGGACCAGATGCCATGATCTTCGTTTTCTGAATGTTGAGCTTCAAGCCAACCTTTTCACTCTTCTCTTTCACTTTCATTAAGAGGCTTTTGAGTTCCTCTTCACTTTCTGCCATAAGGGTGGTGTCATCTGCATATCTGAGGTTATTGATATTTCTCCCGGCAACCTTGATTCCAGCTTGTGCTTCTTCCAGCCCAGCGTTCCTCATGATGTACTCAGCATATAAGTTAAATAAGCAAGGTGACAATATACAGCCTTGACGTACTCCTTTTCCTATTTGGAAACAGTCTGTTGTTCCATGGCAGTTCTGACTGTTGCTTCCTGACCTGCATACAGATTTCTCAAGAGGCAGGTCAGGTGGTCTGGGATTCCCATCTCTTTCAGAATTTTCCACAGTTTGTTCTGATCCACACAGTCAAAGGCTTTGGAATAGTCAATGAAGCAGAAATAGATGTTTTTCTGGAATTCTCTTGTTTTCTCCATGATCCAGCGGATGTTGGCAATTTGATCTCTGGTGCCTCTGCCTTTTCTAAAACCTGCTTGAACATCTGGAAGTTCACGGTTCACATATTGCTGAAGCCTGGCTGGGAGAATTTTGAGCATGACTTTACTAGCGTGTGAGAGGAGTGCAATTGTGCAGTTGTTTGAGCATTCTTTGGCATTGCCTTTCTTTGGGATTGGAATGAAGACTGACCTTTTCCAGTCCTGTGGCCACTGCTGAGTTTTGCAAATCTGCTGGCATATTGAGTGCAGCACTTTCACAGCATCATCTTTCAAGATTTGAAGTAGCTCAACTGGAATTCCATCACCTCCACTAGCTTTGTTCGTAGTGATGCTTTCTAAGGCCCACTTGACTTCACATTCCAAGATGTCTGGCTCTAGGTCAGTGATCACGTTATCGTGATTATCTTGGTCGTGAAGATCTTTTTTTGTACAGTTCTTCTGTGTCTTCTTGCCACCTCTTCTTAATATCTTCTGCTTCTGTTAGGTCCATACCATTTCTGTCCTTTATCGAGCCCATCTTTGCATGAAATGTTCCCTTGGAATCTCTAATTTTCCTGAAGAGGTCTCTTGTTTTTCCTTTTCTGTTGTTTTCCTCTATTTCTTTGCATTGATCACTGAGGAAGGCTTTCTTATCTCTCCTTGCTATTCTTTGGAATTCTGCATTCAGATGCTTATATCTTTCCTTTTCTCCTTTGCTTTTAGCTTCTCTTCTTTTCACAGCTATTTGTAAGGCCTCCGCAGACAGCCATTTTGCTTTTTTGCATTTCTTTTCCATGGGGATGGTCTTGGTCCCTTTCTCCTGTACAATGTCACGAACCTCCGTCCAGAGTTCATCAGGCACTCTATCTATCAGATCTAGTCCCTTAAATCTATTTCTCACTTCCACTGTATAATCATAAGGGATTTGATTTAGGTCATATCTGAATGGTCTAGTGGTTTTCCCTAGTTTCTTCAATTTCAGTCTGAATTTGGCAATAAGGAGTTCATGATCTGAGCCACAGTCAGCTCCTGGTCTTGTTTTTGCTAACTGTATACAGCTTCTCCATCTTTGGTTGCAAAGAATATAATCAATCTGATTTCGGCGTTGACCATCTGGTGATGTCCATGTGTAGAGTCTTCTCTTGTGTTGTTGGAAGGATATCATTAAAAAGATAAGTCTGTGCAAACAACGACAGGTAAAAGTGTCACTATTTTGAAGAGTTGACTCACTGGAAATGACTCTGATCCTGGGAGGGATTGGGGGCAGGAGGAGAAGGGGACGACAGAGAATGAGATGGCTGGATGGCATCACCAACTCAATGGACATGGGTTTGAGTGAACTCCGGGAGTTGGTGATGGACAGGGAGGCCTGGCGTGCTGTGATTCATGGGGTCGCAAAGAGTGGGACATGACTGAGCGACTGAACTGAACTGAACGAACTGAATATTCCATATAGAGAACCCTATAATTTCCACCCAGAAACTATCAGAGTAAATGAATTCAGTAAGGTTGCCGGATACAAGATTAATATGTAGTAATCTTTTGAATTTCTGTATGTATGTACGTGCTCAGTCACTTCAGTCATGTCTGACTCTTTGCGACCATTTGGACTGTAGCCCACCATGCTCTGTCCATAGCATTTCCCAGGCAGAAATAGTGGAGTGGGTTGCCATTTCCTTCTCCAGGGGAATCTTCCCGACCCAGGGATTGAATTCGTGTCTCTTATGTCCCCTGTATTGGCAGCTGGGTTCTTTACCACTAGCGCCCCCTGAGAAGCCTGAATTTCTCTATACCAATAATGTAATATCAGAATGAGAAAATGTTAAAAGAAAAATTTATTTTAAAAATCACATCAAAAAGAATAAAATATCTAGGAATAAACAAAGGAGGTGAAAAATCTATACTCTGAAAATGATAAAACACTGATGAAGGATATTGAAAATGATATAAAAATGGAAGATAACCTATGCTATTAGATTGGAAGAATTAATATTGCTAAAATGGCCATATTTCCCAAAGCAATCCACAAATTTAATGCAATCCCTCTTAAAATATCCATGATATCTTTCACAGAACTATAATAAACAATCCTAAAATTCACACGGATAAGAATATATGGTATATATATACACAATGGAATTTTAGCCATAAAAAGAATGAAATTATGCCATTTGCAGCAATGCTGATGGAGATGCAGGTTCCATCACTGGGTCGGGAAGATCCCCTGGAGTAGGAAATGGCAACCCATTCCAGTATTCTTGCCTGGAAAAATCCCATGGACAGAGGAGTTTGGTGGGCTACAGTCCATATGGTTGCAAAGAGGTGGACACCACTGAGCGACTGAGCACGCACATCCCTTACATGGGCCAGTACACTGTAGAAGAGAATGCCGAAGCCTTATGAGGCTAGACTTTAATATGATACTCAGTGAAATAAGTCGGACAGGGAAAGACAAATACTGTATGGCATAACTTATATGTGGATTAAAAAATACAAATGAATATATATGCAAAATGGAAACAGACTCACAGACATGGAAGAAAAACTTGTGGTTACCAAAGAGAAGAGGGGAGGAGATAGGACAAATTAGGAGTACGAGGTTAACATACAAACTGCTGCTGCTAAGTCACTTCAGTCGTGTCCGACTCTGTGTGACCCCATAGACGGAAGCCCACCAGGCTCCCCCGTCCCTGGGATTCTCCAGGCAAGAACACTGGAGTGGATTGCCATTTCCTTCTCCAAACATACAAACTACTACACATAAAACATAAGCAACAAGGACATATTTTATAGCACAGGGAATTATAATCATTATCTTCTAATAACCTACAATGGCGTATAATCTGCAAAAATACTGAATCACTATGCTGTGCACATTAAAGTAACATAATATTGTAAATCAACTATATTTCAATAAAAGTTAATTTTTTAAAAAGGATAAGTCTCACAGAGAGCATTATCTTCACTTAACTTCAAAATATTGTAGACTAATTTAGATGGTACATTCCACATCCTTCTATCTACAAGTAAGCAAATTATCTCCTGTCTTCATTGTATTCGTTTCTTAGGAGGCTGTGACAAATTACCACAAATGGTGGTTTAAAACAACAGATACTTATTTCTCACAGTTCTAGGGCCCAGAACTCTGAAGTCAAGGTGCCATCCGGTTCTTCTCTCTCCAAAGACTCTAGGAGAGAATGTTTTCTTACCTGAATCTTCTAGTGGTTCCCAGTGTCCCTCAGCTTGTCAGCTCTATTACTCTGATCTCTGCCTCCATCTTCATGGCATCTTCTGTGTCTTTGTGTCCAAATCTTCCTCTCTTTTCTTTTATAAAGATACAGTCATTGGATCTTTATAAGTGAAATCTAAAAAGAAATGATACAAAATGAACTTATTTACAGAACAGAAACAGATTCACAGGGTTGGAGAATGAACTTATGGTTGCCGGGAGGGAAAGATGGGGGATCAACGTGTATATATGTTTTCCATCAAATGGATAACCAATGGGGTCCTACTGAATAGCACATGAAACTCTACTCAATGTTATGTGGCAGCCCAGATGGGAGGAGGGTTTGAGGGAGAATGCATACGTGTGTGTGTATATATATATATATATAGATGAGACTCTTTGCTATTCACCTGAAATTATTACAACACTGTCAATCAGCTATACTCCAATCTAAGATGAAAAGCTTTTTAAAACATAAATAAATAAATCAGATACAGTCATTGGATTTAGGACCTGTCCCAAATCCAGCATGATTTCATTTCAAGATCCTTAACTAATTACAACTATAAATACCTTAGTTTAATATATAAACACTTCTGAGTTACCAAGCGAATCTGAATTTTGGAGGAATTCAACCTATTATGTTTGTATTCACAAATAAGCAAGTATTCCCTGTCCAAATGTCATGGTTTTACTTGCAGTACTGGGTTATTCCTCCAAAATAGGGTAAAAATACATGGGAGAAGTCATTTACTTAATGATAAAGTGTTTTTTGTAAACAGCCTTCTGAATAATGTTATCCAATCTCTCACATTAGGAGTCCAGCATTGTACAGCCCTGGGTCTTTTTTGCTTCTATTTGGAGAGGTATATTATACCTCTAAATGCCAAAGTGCTGAATGTTATTTAAGTTTCCATTCCAGAATGTAAAACCATCATTTTCAGGAAATGCTCCTGTGTCAGATACTTCTCTTGATATGATGGTGAAAAAAACAAAGCTTATGCTCTCATATAACTTATTTTGGGCTTCCCTGGTGGCTCAGAGGTTAATGCGTCTGCCTCCAATGCGGGAGACCCGGGTTCGATCCCTGGGTCGGGAAGATTCCCTGGAGAAGGAAACGGTAACCCACTCCAGTATTCTGGCCTGGAGAATCCCATGGATGGATAAGCCTGGTTAGGCTACAGTCCACGGGGTCGCAAAGAGTCGGACACTACTGAGCGATGGAACGGAACGGATAGCTTATTTTAGTGAGTGTATAGGTGGTAAACACAAAAGGCATAATGATACAACTTCAGGCAGTGAGAAATGCCAGTAAGAAAAGTAGGTAGAGGGGGGAGGGCCAAATCAGGGGTATGGGATTAAGAGATACAAACTACTATATATAAAATAGACAAGCAACAAGAAGATACTACATAGCACAGGGAATTATAGCCGTTATCTTGGTAATAACTTTTAATGGAGTAAAATCCATAAACATACTGAATCACAGTGCTGTACATCAGAAACTAATACAATATTGTAAGTCCACTACACGTCAATGGAAAAGAAAAAGAAAAACAGGCAGAATCAGAGCATGGAGAAAGATATGGAAATTTTAGAAAGAGTGGCCAGGGCAGATTTCTCTTGAGGGGCATTTGTGCAGAATAATTAAGGTAGGTCCTTGCTGCCACAACCTTCTATTTCCTTCATAGAATTTTTGCTAGAGGTGCTACGTAATCCCCATTCTACATTAAACATACTATTCCTGCAACATAGTGACAGATCTTCATGTCAAAGGGGTTTTCTGTGTTGCCAACCTAGCATAGATTGATACATCTGTGGTGTATGTATTTGGGATCGCTGCACTGTTCCAGGCACTATTCTACATGTAGGCAGATACAGAAAATACACAGCAAAACTCCCCTGTATCCTGAAACTCCCCTATAATGATGGGAACTTGCATTCTAGCATTTGACACAGAAACAGAAACCTGGGTTTTGATCTCCAGCTCTCCTACATCTTTCTTACCCTTAGAAAGGCACTATATGCTCCCAAGCCTCAGTTGCCAAGTCTGTAATATAAGGAAATTGCACTAGACAATCTTTGAATGCCCTCCCGACCTTAGCATGCCTGTGTTTTAGAGGAGGTGGCAACCTGATTTACTACACCATAGTTAAAAATGATTTCAATTCAGGCAGCCATTAATATCCCTGGAATCCTAGATCCTAGGGGGATCTCTAGCAGAGATCCTAGATCCTGGGATCTGTAGTTATGTGGGTGGTATGATTGTGGGAAGAAGATGACAATATCTATTTTGAAGGAGAGGTCCCAGTTGGCAACTTGTTAGATGGGGAGCAGATTTAGCCTCGTGGAGTTATGGAGCTGCCAAAAACTAGACAGAGAATTCAGTGGCTTCAAGAAAAGATTGAGGTAATACATATGAAACACTTAGAATAGGGCTTGGCACAGAGTGAACTTCAATAAATAAAGTTGTTATTATTATTGGCTTGTCCCCGAAGAACTAGGTTACACTTAGAAAGCCACAGGAGGATAGTTGAGCAGACAAGGCAAAGAACTGGATAGGAAAGCAGCTGATCGGTGGGCATGCTGTTGTCCACCATATACCCCTGCATCGTGAATGCTAGTCCTTACCCACCAAAGGTACAAATGCAGATTTCTAGCTTGGGCAACTATGTTGATGATGATGCATTTTAGTGAAATAAAAGAATAAATCTGCATGCAAGCTTCAGAAAAATAATACATTTGGATTCAGACAATAAGTTTGAGATATCCAGGTAAAGACGGTGGAGATTTCTGACAGGCAGTTGTGTATGCAAACCTATAACTTAGGCAAGAAACTCAGACTGAAATAATAGATGTGCCAGCCAACAGTCTCCATTATGAGTCAGTGTTTCTAAAGTGTGGTCTCCAGACCATCTCTGTTACAGTAAACTAATGTGGGTGTTAAGAGCAAATTCCAGAACCCACCTACTGAATCAGAATCTCCTGCAGTGTGTTTAGTAATCTCTATTTTAATAAGTTCCTGAGTGATTCTTATGTACAATTTAAGTTGGAGAAACATAGGTAGAGGGAATTATTGAAGTTATAGCTTTGTTGATGAAGTTGCACAGGAGAATGCAGGAGAAAAGGCAGCCAGGGAAGCCTTGTTGAGACAGCCTTGCAGCACCTGGAATTCCATCAATTCATGCTACCTATTAAGTGAGTAGGGCTCAACCTCAACTTCACGTTAGGGTAATCTGATGCTGGGGACTCATCCCAGACCAGTGAAATCCATCTAACAGAGGGAATGTGGCAGGTCCTTTCCCTCCAGAGTCCCAAATAGTTGCCATATATCAAAGCTTGCAAACTGGTGAACAGTTAGGCCTGTTAAATTATTTTCTTTGACCTCACACTACTCTAAAACTCTAACTTGAGGTCCAGCAACTAGGACTCTGTGCTTCCAACAGCACAGGGCACAGATTTATCCCTGGTTAGGGAACTAAGGTCCTACATGCCACATAACGAGGTGAAAAAAAAAAATTCTAACTTAGTTGCAAATATTTAAAAACAAATAGATTCCACATTAAAGAAAATGAATGCCTAGCTTCTCAGAAAACTTAAAGAACTGGCCTTGCTGTGCTTATATTCTTAAATGGCAAAACAGCTGCTCCAAAATGGCCTTCTCTAGTCATTTGAGTTACCTGCCTGGATCCTTGACCTCTGAAGGCATTTCAGTCCTATAATATACTCTATCGAGGGGCTTTATCCTCTTAGCTTTCCCCACTCTCTGCATGCCGGTCCCCTCGAATTCCAAGTACCTCTTGTCACTGACCCCAGTCCCCCTGAGCATGGCACAGATTTAGGAAAATCACATAAAACAGGCCCTACCTCACCTTCTGGTATTATCCTCTGATTCACAGGCCACTTCCTGGAGCTGGAGTCACCAACATCTCAGGTCACAAGGAGAGAACTGGGGCAGCTGTCCTGGGAGCAGCACTCACCTCAGGCCAAGGTGAAGTCTGACACCGACACTGATACCACTGCCTTCTCCAGGCAAGGCCAGGCTCCTTGCTGCCACAAATCAGTGACACCTGGGTTCCCCAGAATGAACCCGCACCTCAGTAAATCACTCTTCTTTGGGATGGAGCAGCGCTGGTTTGTTTAACCAGAAAGCTTCTGTAGGTCCCTGGAAGGCTGGATTTGGTAAGAGAAATTTTAGAAGTGTGGCCTGCTCTGTGATAATGAACTTCCTCAAATCTCTTGTTTCCCTTATATCCACAAATACCAGCTAACAGATTAGTCATTATTTTTGAAAATAGCAATACTGGACATCTGCATATAATTTTTAGTGTTTTAGTGCTGTGAGGCTATATATATTAATATAAGTAATTTGTCACTTAAAACTGCTAAGCTGGCACAAAGTGTTTTCTATCTGCAATAACAGGGAAAAACTTGAAAATTAGCATTTAAGCTGATGTGGAAACTGTGTCAACTAATTTGTCATCAGTACACAAAAAATAAATTTGTATTAAATATTTATTTTTTAAAATAAAACTTACTAATACAATTTTGTTTGAGATAGTTTTCTGCCTTACTCAAAGAGTGTTCTTGACCATCTCATCTCCTACCTTGAGTAAATAGGCATTATGAAGAAAAGATTAGTAGAGTTTTTAGAGTTATTAATAGATAGACCAGTTCAGTTCAGTTCAGTTCAGTCGCTCAGTCGTGTCCGACTCTCCACGACCCCATGAATCACAGCACGCCAGGCCTCCCTGTCCATCACCAACTCCCGGAGTTCACTCAAACTCATGTCCACAGAGTCGGTGATGCCATCTAGCCATCTCATTCTCCGTCGTCCCCTTCTCCTCCCACCCCCAACCTTTCCCAGCATCAGAGTCTTTTCCAGTGAGTCAACTCGTCACATGAGGTGGCCAAAGTATTGCAGTTTCAGCTTTAGCATCAGTCCTTCCAATGAACACCCAGGATCGATCTCCCTTAGAATGGACTGGTTGGATCTCCTTGCGGTACAAGGGACTCTCAAGAGGCCTGAGTTCAAATCTTATTTTTGCTGTATACTCTATCTAAAACAGATACTCTTGTCTAAAATATTTCGCTAATAATATATAAGTTATGGAACACAGTGAATTAAACAAAATAGTAAAATATCTGGCATATTCTGGTACATCTATTATCTTCTTTTTAAGTTTCATTTCCAGGGATAACAGATCTCATGAAAGGCCTCACATTTTTACAATAAAATTCCTATATGAATATCTCACCAAAATTTTAGTGGAAAAGTTCATCAACCTCTTTGAGTCCATGACTTTCAGTCAGTGTCTCTAATACATTTTATGGGTTCAATTTGTACAATAGGTCTAATATTGTTATAATTACCACTGTTGAACAGAATTCTCTGTACATAAAATGACTGTTAAATTTCAATGGATCACCACTTCAACTAATATGTCAATTCATTCTTCTAGCAAGCATTTACTGTGTACTGTAGAGACAACTAAGATAGCATTATCTTACATAAGATGTATTATATAAGAAGCTCATCTTTTAAAGAAAAAGACCAGTATTATTATCATTCTATTACAACATAGAACCGAGGAATAAGTAGTCTATGAACCAGTAGCTTTGCCTAGAGACATAGGGCTCACAGAAGTAGTAACAGGTGATATTACAAGATTACTATGTAAAGAATTTTATCATTACAAATAGAGAATATTTTAATAATATTTTACTTGTACATTATTTTATATTAATTTGTTTTCTTTTCTGTGAACCCATAGGTTGCTTTGTGTATGAATGCCTTGTCCCTAAATAGATTTACTGCATTTAAGAGAGGTAAATCCAGGGAACTTATTAAAAAGATTATGTTTCCAAAATATCATACCATATAACTTTTTCATAAAATATTTGTTAAACACAATAAAAAACATTACAGTGCTCTTTAGACCTTTAAGAATTTTATAAAATTAATTATAGCCATTTTTTAATTATTAAAGTCAGTTTTATCATGTAAGTGACTTTAAAATTAAAATTTAAAATTAAAATCATGTAACTGACTTTACAAAATTGTCACTACTGAACAAGCAGTAATCATGAATTTACCCGAATCTACAAAACCAAAGTTTTTATTACTTCATATGAATTTCTCTGTAGGACTTAATAGCAAGAAAAGAAAACTCTTGTTTTAATGTGGGTGTGGGTAATTATCTGGGTTCATACAACGCAGATAGACATGTAGCTATCTTTCCACAGCTGGCCTCTCATAGAAGTCAGCTCACATTTGTCCCTTAGTAAAGATACACATGGAGCTTCCCTGGTGGTTCAGTGGTAAAGAATCTGCCTACCAAAGTAGGAGACATAGGTTCAATCCCTGGCTTGAGAAGATCCTCTGGAGGAAGCAATGGCAACCCACTCCAGTATTCTTGGCTGTGAAATCCCATGGATAGAGGAGGCTAGCGGGTTATAGTCTATGGGATCTCAAAAGAGTTGAACATAACTTAGTGACTAAACAACAACCAGGTTACACATAAGCACGTGGGCTGAATCTTGTGTGCTCAGGGAGAAGTCTTGAATTCTTGAGTGTCAGTTCCATATCCACAAATGCCCAGCTCTCTTAAAGTTTATGGAACTTTATGAGGCTCATCATCTTTTACTTCTTTGTAGTTGTCCCCATGAAAAAGACAAACATAATCCTGCTAAACCCACACCCACATGGGAACATCCACAGCTAGTTCACCCACCATGGTCTTCTTCTATACCCTCATAGCTGACATTTAAGAAATACACAAAATAAATTACTAGAAAAACTTATCTTCCTTGAGGAGGTCCAAATTCCTGTTCTTCCCCACTAATGAAACACAGTGATTTAATAATTCAGTAGTCTTGCAAATAATCACATTTGAAGTATGACAAAGGAGAATTAAAAGGGGAGTCAGGGGACTTGCCTGGTGATGCAGGGGGTCCGGGTTCAATCCCGGATCAGAGAATTAGATCCCACGTACCACAATAAAATATCCCACATGTAGCAACTAAGACCCAGTGCAGACAAATAAATAAAATAAACACATTTTTTTTAAAGATACATCCCTTAATTTCTCTTTCTATTTTCTCATTATTAGTGTATAGGAATGCAAGGGATTTCTGTGTGTTGATTTTATATCCTGCAACGTTACTGTAATCATTGATTAGCTCTAGTAGTTTTCTGGTAGAGTCTCTAGGGTTTTCTGTGTAGAGGATCATGTCATCAGCAAACAGTGAAAGTTTTACTTCTTCTTTTCCAATTTGGATTCCTTTTATGTCTTTTTCTGCTCTGATTGCTGTGGCCAAAACTTCCAGAACTATGTTGAATAGTAGTGGTGAGAGTGGGCACCCTTGTCTTGTTCCTGACTTTAGGGGAAATGCTTTCAGTTTTTCACCGTTGAGGATAATGTTTGCTGTGGGTTTGTCATATATAGCTTTTATTATGTTGAGGTATGTCGCTTCTATTCCCACTTTCTGGAGGGTTTTTATCATAAATGGATGTTGAATTTTGTCGAAGGCTTTCTCTGCATCTATTGAGATAATCATATGATTTTTATTTTTCAGTTTGCTAATGTGGTGTATTACGTTGATTGATTTGCGGATATTGAAGAATCCTTGCATCCCTGGGATAAAGCCCACTTGGTCATGATGTATGATCTTCTTAATATGTTGTTGGATTCTGATTGCTAGAATTTTGTTAAGGATTTTTGCATCTATGTTCATCAGTGATATTGGCCTGTAGTTTTCTTTTTTTGTGGGGTCTTTACCAGGTTTTGGGATTAGGGTGATGGTGGCCTCATAGAATGAGTTTGGAAGTTTCCCTTCCTCAGCAATTTTCTGGAAGAGTTTGAGTAGCATAGGTGTTAGCTCTTCTCTAAATTTTTGGTAGATTTCGTCTGTGAAGCCGTCTGGACTTGGGCTTTTGTTTGCTGGAAGATTCTTGATTACAGCCTCTAGTTCCGTGCTTGTGATGGGTCTGTTCAGATTTTCTATTTCTTCCTGGTTCAGTTTTGGAAAGTTGTACTTTTCTAGGAATTTGTCCATTTCTTCCAGGTTATTCATTTTATTGCCATATAATTGCTGATAGTATTCTCTAATAATCCTTTGTATTTCTGTGTTGTCAGTTGTGATCTCTCCATTTTCATTTCTAATTTTATTGATTTGGTTCTTCTCCCTTTGTTTCTTGATAAGTCTGGCTAGTGGTTTGTCAATTTTATTTACTTTCTCAAAGAACCAGCTTTTGGCTTTGTTGATTTTTGCTATGGTCTCTTTTGTTTCTTTTGCATTTAACTCTGCCCTAATTTTTACGATTTCTTTCCTTCTACTGACCCTGGGGTTCTTCATTTCTTCCTTTTCTAGTTGCTTTAGATGTAGAGTTAGGTTATTTAGTTGACTTTTTTCTTGTTTCTTGAGGTGTGCCTGTATTGCTATGAACTTCCCCTTTAGCACTGCTTTTACAGTGTCCCAGAGGTTTTGGGTTGTTGTGTTTTCATTTTCATTCATTTCTATGCATATTTTGATTTCTCTTTTGATTTCTTCTATGATTTGTTCATTATTCAGCAGCGTGTTGTTCAGCCTCCATATGTTGGCATTTTTTTTTTTATTTTTTTTACAGTTCATAACTTTTATAAATAAAATAAATTAAATGTACAGTGAATAAGTTCTCTGAAATATTTCAATATTTCTGCAGGTTTAGTAACATCGTAAAATACATTTCAACTAAAGTTCACAAATCTAAAAACCTGTTAGGCATTTTTAGGGGTTTTAAGTTGGAAATGAAGACCAATGTTACATCGTAATATGCCAATTACAAATAGTACTTCAAATAGCAAATACTACAGTTTGTCCCAAACTTTAAAAACTATGCATGAACTCAACACTGAACTATTGATGGCTATGAGAATTGTTTCCTAGCCTTTTTGAAAATTTCAACCCATTTACGTTTAAGGTAATTATTGAAAAGTACAATCCCGTAGCCATTTTCTTTATTGCTTTGGGTTCAAGTTTATACACTCTTCCTGTGTATCCTGTCTATAGAAGATCCTTTAGCATTTGTTGGAGAGCTGGTTTGGTGATGCTGAATTCCCTCAGCTTTTGCTTGTCTGTAAAGCTTTTGATTTCTCCTTCATATTTGAATGAGATCCTTGCTGGGTATAGTAATCTGGGCTGTAGGGCATTTTCTTTCATCACTTTAAGTATGTCTTGCCACTCCCTTCTGGCCTGAAGAGTTTCTGTTGAAAGATCAGCTGTTATCCTTATGGGAATCCCCTTATGTGTTATTTGCTGCTTTTCCCTTGCTGCTTTTAATATTTGTTCTTTGTGTTTGATCTTTGTTAATTTGATTAATATGTGTCTTGGAGTATTTCGCCTTGGGTTTATCCTGTTGGGGACTCTCTGGGTTTCTTGGACTTGGGTGATTATTTCTTTCCCCATTTTAGGGAAGTTTTCAACTATTATCTCCTCAAGTATTCTCTCATGGTCTTTCTTTTTGTCTTCTTCTTCTGGGACTCCTATGATTCGAATGTTGGAGCGTTTAACATTGTCCCAGAGGTCTCTAATATTGTCCTCATTTCTTTTAATTCGTTTTTCTTTTTTCCTCTCTGTTTCATTTATTTCTACAATTCTATCTTCTAGTTCGCTTATCCTGTCTTCTGCCTCTGTTATTCTACTGTTTGTTCCCTCCAGAGTGTTTCTGATCTCATCTATTGCATTATTCATTGTATATTGACTCTTTTTTATTTCTTCTAAGTCCTTATTAAATCTTTCTTCCATCTTCTCAATCCTTTTCTCCAGGTTATTTATCTGTAACTCCATTTTGCTTTCAAGATTTTGAAGCATTTTCACCATCAAAATTTGAAATTCTTTATCAGGTAGATTCCCTATATCTTCTTCTTTTGTTTGTGTTGGTGGGCAATTATCTTGTTCCTTTACTTGCTGGGTATTTCTCTGCCTCTTCATCTTGCTTATATTGCTTTGCTTGGGGTGGCCTTTCCCTCTTCTTGCAGTTTGTGGAGTTCTCTTTATTATGTAGTTTCTTCGCTGTGTGTGGGGTTGGACGGGTGACTTGTCCGGGTTCCCTGGTTAGGGAAGCATGTGTCAGTGTTCTGGTGGGTGGAGCTGGATTTCTTTTCTCTCCTTTAGAAAACAATGGGCTGCTTTTCTGGGAGCCTGATGTCCTCTGCCAGTATTCAGAAGTTGTTTTGTGGACTTTACTCCGCGTTCAAATGTTCTTTTGATGAATTTGTGGGGGAGAAAGTGGTCTCTCCGTCTTATCCCTCCGCGATCTTGTTCCTTCCTCCCCAGAACACTGGATTCTTATATTCCACTTGGTCGTGGAGTATCTCTTCCCAGCTGCTCCAGAAGGCACAGCCGCTGTACCTTACCTTGGACGAGGGGTATCTCCTCAAGGCCACGCCTCCTGCTTTGAATGTAGATCAGCTCCTCTTGGCCCTCCGGTGCCCAAGCAGCCACCGCCTGCTGAACGTGGTACAGATCCTCTCGGCCACCGCCCTAACCCTGGGCGCGGGGCAGCTCCTCTCAGCCACGATTCTGCACGTGGTCAGTTGCGCCAGAGCCAGGCGTCTCCCGCGTCTGCGCCGCCGGAGCCGGGCGTCTCCCGCATCTGCGCCTCCATATGTTGGCATTTTTAATAGTTTTTCTCCCGTAATTGAGATTTAATCTTACTGCATTGTGGTCAGAAAAGATGCATGGAATGATTTCAACTTTTCTGAATTTACCAAGGCTAGATTCATGGCCCAGGATGTGATCTATCCTGGAAAAGGTTCTATGTGCGCTTGAGAAAAAGGTGAAATTCATTGTTTTGGGGTGAAATGTCCTATAGATATCTATTAGGTCTAACTGGTCTATTGTATCATTTAAAGTTTGTGTTTCCTTGTTAATTTTCTGTTTAGTTGATCTATCCATAGATGTAAGTGGGGTATTAAAATCTCCCACTATTATTGCATTATTGTTAATTTCCCCTTTCATACTTGTTAGTAATTGTCTTACATATTGCGGTGCTCCTATGTTGGGTGCATAAATATTTATAATTGTTATATCTTCATCTTGGATTGATCCTTTGATCATTATGTAGTTTCCTTCTTTGTCTCTTTTCACAGCCTTTGTTTTAAAGTCTATTTTATCTGATATGAGTATTGCTACTCCTGCTTTCTTTTGGTCTCTATTTGCATGGAATATCTTTTTCCAGCCCTTTACTTTCAGTCTGTATGTGTCCCTCGTTTTGAGGTGGGTCTCTTGCAGACAACATATATGTTCCTATACACTAATAATGAGAAAATAGAAAGAGAAATTAAGGAAACTATTCCATTCACTGTTGCAACGAAAAGAATTAAATACTTAGGAATATATCTACCTAAGGAAACAAAAGACTTGTACATAGAAAACTATAAAACACTACTGAAAGCAATCAAAGAGGACACTAATAGATGGAGAAATATACCATGTTCATGGATTGGAAGAATAAATATTGTAAAAATGAGTATACTACCCAAAGTAATTTATACATTCAATGCAATCCCTATCAAGCTACCAATGATATTTTTCACAGAACTAGAACAAATATTCTCACAATTTATATGGACATACAAAAAACCTTGAATAGCCAAAGCAATCTTGAGGAAGAAAAATGGAACTGGGGGAATTAACCTGCCGGACTTCAGGCTCTACTACAAAGCCACAGTCATCAAGACAGTATGGTACTGGCATAAAGACAGAAATATAGATCAATGGAACAAAATAGAAAGCCCAGAGATAAATCCATGCACCTATGGACACCTCATCTTTGACAAAGGAGGCAAGAATATAAAATGGAGAAAAGACAGTCTCTTTAACAAGTGGTGCTGGGAAAACTGGTCAGCCACCTGTAAAAGAATGAAACTAGAACACTTCCTAACACCATACACAAAAATAAATTCAAAATGGATTAGAGAGCTAAATGTAAGACCAGAAACTATAAAACTCCTAGAGGAGAACGTAGGCAAAACACTCTCCGACATAAATCACAGCAGGATCCTCCATGACCCACCTCCCAGAATATTGGAAATAAAAGCAAAAATAAACAAATAGGACCTAATTAAAATCAAAAGCTTCTGCACAGCAAAGGAAGCTATAAGCAAGGTGAAAAGACAGCCTTCAGAATGGGAGAAAATAATAGCAAATGAAGCAACGGATAAAGGATTAATCTCCAAAATATACAAGCAGCTCCTGCAGCTCAATTCCAGAAAAGTAAATGATCCAATCAAAAAATGGGCCAAAGAACTAAACAGACATTTCTCCAAAGAAGACATAAAGATGGCTAACAAACACATGAAAAAATGTTCAACATTCCTCATAATCAGAGAAATGCAAATCAAAACCACAATGAGATACCATTTCACACCAGTCAGAATGGCTGCTATCCAAAAGTCTACATGCAATAAATGCTGGAGAGGATGTGGAGAGAAAGGAACCCTCTTACACTGTTGGTGGGAATGCAAACTAGTACAGCCACTATGGAGAACAGTGTGGAGATTCCTCAAAAAACTGGAAATAGAACTGCCATATGATCCAGCAATCACACTCCTGGGCATAGACACCGAGGAAACCAGAATTGAAAGAGACACATGTACTCCAATGTTCATCGCAGCACTGTTTATAATAGCCAGGACATGGAAGCAACCTAGATGTCCATCTGCAGACGAATGGATAAGAAAGCTTTGGTACATATACACAATGGAGTATTATTCAGCCATTAAAAAGAATACATTTGAGTCAGTTCTAATGAGGTGGATGAAACTGGAGCCTATTATACAGAGTGAAGTAAGCCAGAAAGAAAAACACCAATACAGTACACTAACGCATATATATGGAATTTAGAAAGATGCAAATGATAACCCTGTATACGAGACAGCAAAAGATTCACAGATGTATAGAACAGTCTTTGGGACTCTATGGGAGAGGGTGAGGGTGGGATAGTTTGGGAGAATGGCATTGAAACACGTATGTTGTCATATGTGAAACGAATCACTAGTTCAGGGTCAATGCATGTTATAGGATGCTCGGGGCTGGCATGCGGGGATGACCCAGAGGGAGGATAAAGGGAGGAGGGAGGTGGGAGGGGGGTTCAGGAGGGGGAACTTATGTAAACCCGGGGCAAATTCATGTCAATGTATGGCAAAACCAACCAATATAATATTGTAAAATAATTTGCCTCCAATAAAAAATAAATTAATTACCAAAATAAATAAATAAAGATACATCCCTTTAAAAAAAAAAAAGAAAGGAAGGGAGTCAAGAAAGGTGGGTTTAGTCAGCTCTGCTGATACAGATACTGCCAATCTGTATCACCATGGACAAATTTATAAATCTCTCTGCCTGAGGGCCTCAAGGCACCCAGGTTTGGAATACCATGTACTTATGTGTACTTTTACTAACATACATACACAAGATTTCTTCATGTGAACAATAGGGGTATTGGACACACAGACAATTGAGCTTATTTAATCTGTAAGATTCTATAGTTATCAATAATTTATACGAGTGGTAATAAATGCAAATTTTATTCATTTTGTTTTTTAAAACATCTCATAGATAGGTTTGGTAAAGATTTAAATCATTTATTTGTCTCTGTGTATTTGAGGTTAATTTGTCTTATATTTATGGGAGAGCAGTGCTCTTCTTCCCAATGATTTTTTATTATGAGGATAATAACATGGGCAAGATGCATGAAATTGCACATCTGCAAAATAAAGAATATTTGTTCCTTATTTTTCTACAGCAATGCACTGATTCTACAACGATTCCTTTAATTACATGCTCGTAAGAACTAGAGAGCTAGAATATCTGAAAAACATGCAATGGATAAACATAGGCTTTTTCTTCTTTTTCTAATTTTATCTTACCATATTTATGCAACTGCCTTTATCTGGGAAATATCAGGTTAGATCGCTTCCGTATAGAAAAAGACCACAAAATGATTAGAATGACAATACAACTCTTCCTAGAAGTCCCCATCAGCTTAAAGAGTTATGTGCTGTAATGATGCATATTTCAATTTAACCACCTAGTCACAGCTAGGATAATAGAGAAAATCAATGCTGTTGGATCAAACATGCCTTCTGAAATATCATAAGGGGAAATGCAACACTATTCCAAGAAACAAGATAGGGAAGTTCGTCTTACAGTGGAGTCTGCCACCAATCAAGCTTTAGAATTGAAAATCAGAAAAACCTGCATGCAGTAGATAGAGACTCAGAGACAGAGGCCCATATTCTTTTTTTCCTTCACTAAAGTTAAGAAAAAAAAAAACAAGTAAAAGCGTGGCATAGACTGTGTCTACACCACTTCATAGAAAGTGAATGATTAGGTCAACAAACTGGTTCAACAAAGATTCCTCCCCCAACTTGTTTGGTGACTTAATCAGTAGCCGTTACCTAGTGCTGCCTCTCCCTCTACAATTCAGTCTTTGGCTTAATGTTAACCTCCTGTTCTCAATGTATGTGGTTCATTATGGGTAATTAAGGAAACCCCATACTGAGAGGTAATTCAAGTTGAAAGAACAAATGACAAAGCAGGAAAAGGAAAATGATGATAAAAACAAGAATGGAGAGATGTTATGAAGATATGTAGTTCTTTAAAATATCATGGACATACACATCCCTCTGATTTCTATTTCTCACTCCATTAAAAAATAAATCAAAATCTGAACTGAGCCCACAAAGGTGGTATTAAAATGTTAAGGTTAAGAGAACTGATAAACAATTGAAAAGAGAAAGCTAAGGTGGAGAGGAGGGAGTGCAGATTCCTTATAAATTAGAAAACATTTGTTTAAAAGTTAATTTTATTTTTCAGTAAATGTAATGTTGAAAAATGTCAGCACATACTTTTATGTACTTTCTATTCCCCACAGGAATTTTGATTCACTCAAATATCTAGAACTAATCATGCATAAATGGATAGAAGTGAGAATCTATTTGTATAACTTTATCTGCAAGTTTTAAAATGCAAGTAGGGAAAAAGTCTAAGTCCTAAGTGCACTCTTAAGGTGGATTTCAAATTCTATAAATTCATTAGAGAGGCATCTTTGAGAAGCAAGACCTTCTTCTCCTGTATTTTTGAGCTGCTAATTAAATGCAAGCATATACTTGTTCTTTCTCTAAGCATACATCTTTAAGAATAAGCCCAAGTGGCCATAAAGTTTCTTTGCTTCTATATATTTTTTAAATAACATCATCACTCATGAGATAAACTGAGAAGCAGCTCTAAATTTAGATCACAAAACTAACCTCTCTGAAGAATAAAACTCTTATGTTTGCATTAATATAGCTGTTATGAGTAATTTTATGCTAATAGGAAATAAAGAAATAATTCAGTGTTCAGCCTGAGTTTAGGAAAAACTGTGCTTTTATAAATTGGTGCTAAGCAGAATCAAACAATTTAGAGCGTTCCATCCAAAATAACCCAAGACAACTGTATTCATATACTAATATAATTTATAGTCTGAAAAATAAAACTTAAAAAAAAAAGCACAAAAGAAAGGTGTGGTCCTTGTCCATTGACTCTAAATTATTTAAATAGTTTCCATTGCCTTCAAGAGGAGTGGAAGCCTTCCTTAGTTGCTGTCTAAATTCATGAAAATCCTAAATTCATTCCAGTCCTTTAAGGCCATAAACTTAAGTTTTGCTCTTGTCAAGTCAGGACTTCAAAAGGAAATAAACAAATGTACATATTCTTCTCTATCATACAACAAAGGGAGTATCTCCTAAACCACCCTCGATTCTTCTTCCAAGAGGAATTTTTATTCAATAATTACTTTTTAAACATAACTCTAACAGGAATATATTTCCCTTATCAGCTTGTTATCCTTTCAGGTAAAGCCAATGCCTTTGATAGAGATCCATTAAAATTACTTTCTGAGAGTAGGTTAACATTTACACTGTCTACACAAATTGCTTCTTCCAGCAACTTAAAATTATATAAGTTTTTATTCAATTGAATCAATTAGTCTTATTTTTAAAGAGCATATTTGAACCAATATTTATATTCATTTACTTTTTGACTTTTCAAAGCCCCTTTATTTGCTCAAATGCTCCAGAATCCAGTGTGCTCCTTGACAACTGAAAGGGTTAGGGAAACTAGGATATTTCTGTATCCTTTCACAGTTCCTAGCTTCTAGATAACTTCAATTTATTTTAAACTCTTCATGAATTTAGGTTTTGTGAAATTTCAGTTATACCCTTTTGCAATAAAATTAATATTATTATATATCAGACATCAGAGAAAATAATCCTAACATCATATCACAGTTTGGGTTTCAGAAAATTTATTTTCGGTAATTTCAACAACATTACCCTGGAGGAGGAGATGGAAACCTGTTCCAAATATTCTTGCCTGAAAAATCCATGGACAGAGAAGCATGGTGGGCTACAGTCCAAAGGGTCGCAAAGAGTCGGACACGGCTGAGGCACAAGCTCACAATATTAATATGTTACTTTAAGTAAATCTTTAGTTCATGATAGGTAAGTCACTTTTAAAAAGTAATAATCATAATGTAGCTAGTTTCAGAAGCTTAAGAAATTTGGAGAATTTGTAAGACACTGGCCATCTGATAGCTAAGTCTTTTCTTTCTTTGCAACTAGTTTCTAAATCCAGGGTTCACCAAAATTGCTGTTCCCTCAGCTACTATTCTATCTCCGTCATCTCCCCAGAGTTTTAGGCTGTCACGGGTAATGCGCAGGAGGCGAATACTGTAGAAGAGAGAACTGTGGGATGACAGTGCATGCAGTGGGGCAGAATGCACAGCCCATGGTTATCCCTCACCATCCAAACAACATTTTGTTTACCTCCTCCCTTCCTCCAACGCTGACAATCCCAGACAACTGCTCAAATGTCATCTGAAGTGGTAGCCCCCGGCTTTGAGTTTAAAATCCTTTACAACCTGCATACAGAAAAAGTATTTAGAATTTTTTTCACAACACAGAAGCATCCTACACTAGTAGAAGGCTTACTCAATGTATTAAGCATATGCAAACAAGCAGATGTTTCATTTAGGCATTCTGAAATTTGACACACTATAGCTTGAAGCCATCAACAGTTAAAAAGTACAACACACATCAAGGTGGCAAACCAAATAAATGGAGAGCTTTACTCCCACTTTCTCTTGCACTGGCCTCCTGCCCTTTTGCATAACCAGCTGTCTGGTCTCTTGATTTAGCATTGTCCTCTGTTCAAAATGATTGTGTTGTTTTGCATGTGTGCAAGTGTGGCAGAAAGACACCGCATGACCAGCAGTTCCACCCATCGGGTGTGTGTGGGAAGGAGCCATTTGGTTTACGGCTGTGGTAGCAACTTTCACCGCCTGTTACTGTTTATGGCTTTGGGCTCTTCACCTCGCATGCTACCTGACACCTTGCCTCCAAACAAGTGACCTATTTTTCACTTCATGATCTGCTGTTGCTGTTTCCTGGCATTTTAGAGCCAGGCTGCCTCATTAGAAAACATACCTCTGTGTATCCTTATAACACCTCTCCTGTCTGCAGCAATCCACTCTGCTTCAGTTCCTTAGACAGCTGATACCTGGGTATTCTAGTGTCAGAACTGAGACAACTGGTGCGGGTGGGAGGCAGGGAAAGACTTCTGACTCCCTAAATGTCTCTCACAACCTGTCATATGACTTATAATTCTCATTATTGCTAAGGCACTGGTGATTTACATCCAAAGTTAAAGTGTTAAAGGTCCCCATAAATGATATCTGGAAAGGATAACCAATAATATCATAAAAGTCACTATTTCTTTAAAATCTACTCTGAGCTAGCCACTGTATATAGTTGTCCTTAAAAACCCCAAAACTCCTGCAAGGAGTTATCATTGTCTTGTATCCATTATACAGATGAGGAAAGTGAGACTTCCAGAAGGGCTAAGTAAATTTTTTCAGGATGGTATCTAGCAAGTGACAGGAAGTGATTCAAACCCAGGACTGATTGATCCAAAGCCCAAGGCTGCCACAGGATACATTGATAATGCAGCTGAACAGCCCTGGTCAGTCATTCACACTGAGCACAGGAGCTGGGCTGCTCTGTAAATGTTTAATGAATCTGTGAATGAGCACCTTGCTGTGAATTAGTTTACCAGACTGGCTTCCGGTTACCTGGCAAGTATTGTGAACAAGTGACAGCCTGGACAAGTTCACTGGGTTAGGAGGAAGGAATGGTGCGGTCCAGAGCAGGCAGTCTAGAGCAGAGGGCCCAGCACCAGTAGGCTCGTATGAGACACCCTCCAGAGAAACCAGGGAAGAACCACAAAATTACTGCAATGTTAGAGGATGGCAGTGAGGAGAACTGAAAGGAAAAAAAAAAAAAAGCAAAGATAAGAAAGCACCAAAACAACTCAGGGCTCTGTTGTAGGTCAAAGATTACTACAGGGCAATCACCCTGCCTTACCTGCTTCAATGTCTCACTTTCTCAATGTCTTGAACAACTTAAATGTCTCACTGCCGTCACACAGTGAGGCAGTCATGGATGTGAACTTAAAACCAGAGCTTTCCCCATGGGAAATATAGCCTCCACATACACATTCAGACTTTAAATTCTTAAAATGCAATTTACTTCATTTTGAGCTGTATTTTTCTTATGCCCATTACCATTATTTCAATGTATTTCTCTTCTGGACTTGAATCGTAGAACAGAAAGCTCTATATATCCTCTTGAACACCATATAATCAGGTTGCCCAAGGTGGCTGTTTTCTTGCTTTTTGTACACTCCTGCTTGATCAGACCTTACCTCACCTACATCCTACTCGCAGGGATTACCTTTCCTCTAAAGCCTAATCAGTATATGCTGACATACTTGCTCTTGGCCCCAGCTAGGGGTAGTTTTAATCTTTAGATCAGAACGTCTCCACCATGATAGCTTATCAAAGGCAGGGGTGAGGGGCCTGCTCCTCTACTGGTTTTCCTGGTAACTGAAGAGTCTACTTGACATCAGTTCCCCCATAACTTCATCCCTCCCTGGTAGCAAAGACTGCCACCATATCCTGCCTGCTATCTGTGGTAGATGTTACTCCAGGACCTCACCTCTGACATGCAAGCTCCCCCTACTCATGAAACTCGGCTCTTTCACTGAGCCCAGGCCCTTCAGTCTTGAGACTGGGCAAGTCCGGGGCTTGCAGTGTGCAACGCTTATTCTAGCGCCAAAGTAAACATCTAAGATGTGCCGCAACAATAAGAATTTACCAGAGGATCCACTGGGGAATCTCTATTTCTCGCCATTGTTAACAAGCTAGGATAGTGACATGAAAACATCAGGGCACTGACAATGGCTATAGGAGGAAATAAGGGAAGGAAGGCAGATGGGATGAAAGGCTAGAAGGAGGGAGGAAAAACAATTTTTAAAAATGAACTGGATCAAAGTTAAAGTGGGTTGGAGGTTACTGTGTCTAGAGCCAGGGAAAGTGAACTGTGACTTAACTGGACCTGTGCTGTCATCCTGTGAAAAAATGGTTCAGGAAGAAACAACAGCTAGTGAATAAGGGCTGTGAAATGAGCTTCTACGAGAGGGAGCCTAATGAACCCTGACGGGAGAAATGAACTGATGTGGGCTCATGTGAGCTGCCATGGCAAAGGGCTACAGTATAAAGAAATAAGCTGGGATGCTATTTCTAAGGCAGGAATAAAAAAGGAGAGTTCATGACATGAAAGGTGAGAAGGAAAACCAGTTCAGAAAACCTGAATGAAACCCAGCATCATCGGGAAGGCTGGTAAAAGTATTATTGTGAGGGCAAGAGGGATGGACATTGAGCCAGTGACTCATGTGACTCCAAGTAGAATAGTTCTATAGCGAAGCTGAATGAAACTAGACAGGGAACCAAGTGGCAGAGTCAGCTTCCTCTTAATGAGAGACCAGCCTAGCCCTAGGATCAAAGTAAACCAATTTAAATAAGATTGATCAGGGAATCTCCTGGCGGTCCAAAGGTTAGTACTCCACGCTCTCACTGCCAAGGGCGCAATCCTTGATCAGGGAACTAAGATCCCACAAGCTGCACAGTGAAGCCCAAAAACACAAAAAAGTGAAAGCGCTAGTGACAGACTGGCAGGTAGGAAGGAGAAGTACATGGAAGGATCTATTAACCGTGAAAACTTGGCCAACCTGATAATTGAATAGCAAGCACAAAAGTAAGAATTTGCCATTTCTTTCTCTGGTATACCAATCTACCCTTCACTTTCCTTTTACTGTATTAAATCCAAGGTGCACATGACTTGTATTAAAATGTGCTGCATGGCAGTGAGTAAGGAGAAAGAAAAAGGATGAATCCTCATGTCTCTGAGGAGTCCTTGTTCCCATTCCACTCAATTCTGCCTGCAATGCAGGAGACCCAGGTTCAATCCCTGGGTCAGGAAGTTCTCCTGGCTGGAGAAGGGAATGGCTACCCACTCTGGTATTCTTGCCTGGAGAATCCAATCAACAGAGGAGCCTGGCGAGCTACAGTTCATGGGGTCGCAAAGAGTTGGACAAGACTAAATGATTAACACACAGACACATCTTGTGGTTACAGAGCATGTAGAATACCAACTAGCGATAACATCACTTTAAAACTATCTGTATCTCTTGCTTTCCAAATTCGCACCAATTGTTATCCAAAATTTAGGAACCAAAGAAATTTGGATAACAACACCTCTCACTTTATAAACCTGCTATCCTGGGTCTCAGTGAACTAAACGAAATAGTTTTGGTGAAGCGAAGTGTCTCACTTATGAAATATATTTGGCTGCTGATAATGAAGACTGGCAATAACAGTGGCTTAAATAGGAAGGAAGATGTTATTCTGACATGTAAAGGAAATCTGAAGGTAGCATTCTAGGTCTGATACTAGAAAGCCGCAGTCAACAGGAACCCAGGCTCCTCTCTTTCAACTCTACAAATCTGTGGCTTTTTTCATCAAGGTTACCTCAAGTCCAGTACAGCAGCTAAAGCTTCAGTTATCATATCCTCATTCTAGTAGGAAACAGGAAGAAGCGGGAAATTAAAAAGGGTTCTCACCAGCTATTTAGCTTTGGTTTAAGAAGCCTGTCAAGACTCACCCAATAGCTTTTCTATCTCACTGGCCAGAATTTAATCACAAAGTCACATCAAGCTGCAAGGGAGATGGAAATTCAAATTTTATCTGGGTACCTAGCCATGTCAATAAAATCTGAACTTTCTTGTTAAGGAAGAATATTGTCTAATACCCAAAATATATACATTGTCTCACCAAAATATATTATTAATGCATTAAAAATACATATGATTCAATATAATTATTTTAATGACTTTTGAACAATCCCTTTCCTGGAATTCATTGTATGACTGTTCCCATCATTAACATATAAAATGTTAGTTAACACACTAACATCCCTAAATAAAGCCACCACATGGACTTAGTGAAGTTGCTCAGTCTTGTCCAACTCTTTGCGACCCCATGGACTGTAGGCCTACCATGCTCCCATGGGGTTTTCCAGGCAAGGGTATTGGAGTGGGTTACCATTTCTTTCTCCAAGGGATCTTCCCAACCCAGGGATCAAACCCAGGTCTACCTGCATTGTGCGCAGATGCTTTATCATCTGAGCCATTAGGGAAGCCCTCCACATGGACTTCAGTTCAGTTCAGTCGCTCAGTCGTGTCCGACTCTTTGCGACCCCATGAATCACAGCAGGCCAGGCTTCCCTGTCTATCACCAACTCCTGGAGTTCATTCAAATTCATGTCCATCGAGTCGGTGATGCCATCCAGCCATCTCATTCTCTGTCGTCCCCTTCTCCTCCCACCCCCAATCCTTCCCAGCATCAGAGTCTTTTCCAGTGAGTCAACTAGTCGCATGAGGTGGCCAAAGTATTGGAGTTTCAGCTTCAGCATCAGTCCTTCCAATGAACACCCAGGACTGATCTCCTTTAGAATGGACTGGTTGGAACTCCTTGCGGTCCAAGGGACTCTCAAGAGTCTCCTCCAGCACCACAGTTCAAAAGCATCAATTCTTCGGCGATCAGCTTTCTTCACAGTCCAACTCTCACATCCATACATGACCACGGGAAAAACCATAGCCTTGACTAGACGAACCTTGGTAGGCAAAGTAATGTCTCTCCTTTTTAATATACTATCTAGGTTGGTCATAACTTTCCTTCCAAGGAGTAAGCGTCTTTTAATTTCATGGCTGCAATCAGCATCCACAGTGATTTTGGATCCCAAAAAAATAAAGTCTGACACTGTTTCCACTGTTTCCCCATCTATTTCCCATGAAGTGATGGGACCAGATGCCATGATCTTCGTTTTCTGAATGTGGAGCTTCAAGCCAACCTTTTCACTCTCCTCTTTCACTTTCATCAAGAGGCTTTTGAGTTCCTCTTCACTTTCTGCCCTAAGGGTGGTGTCATCTGCATATCTGAGGTTATTGATATTTCCCCCGGCAATCTTGATTCCAGCCTGTGCTTCTTCCAGCCCAGCGTTCCTCATTATGTACTCTGCATATAAGTTAAATAAGCAGGGTGACAATATACAACCTTGACGTACTCCTTTACCTATTGGAAACCAGTCCGTTGTTCCATGTCCAGTTCTAACTGTTGCTTCCTGACCTGCATACAGGCTTCTCAAAAGGCAGGTCAGGTGGTCTGGTATCCCCATCTCTTTCAGAATTTTCCACAGTTTGTTGTGATCCACACAGTCAAAGGCTTTGGCATAGTCAATGAAGCAGAAATAGATGCTTTTCTGGAACTCTCTTGCTTTCTCCATGATCCAGCAGATGCTGGAAATTTGATCTCTGGTTCATTTGCCTTTTCTAAAACCAGCTTGAACATCTGGAAGTTTACGGTTCACGTATTGCTGAAGCCTGGCTTGGAGAATTTTGAGCATGACTTTACCTAGCGTGTGAGATGAGTGCAATTGTGTGGTAGTATGAGCATTCTTTGGCATTGCCTTTCTTTGGGATTGGAATGAAGACTGACCTTTTCCAGTCCTGTGGCCACTGCTGAGTTTTCCAAATTTGCTGGCATATTGAGTTTAGCACTTTCACAGCATCATCTTTCAGGATTTGAAATAACTCAACTGGAATTCCATCACCTCCACTAGCTTTCTTCGTAGTGATGCTTTCTAAGGCCTACTTGACTTCACATTCCAAGATGTCTGGCTCTAGGTGAGTGGTCAAACCATCATGGGCTTAGTCTACCACTAAAAAACAGAATGGATGCACTGAAGCTTTAGTATAAAGTCTTGGTTATGGAACTCTACTTAGTATGTTAATCCATTTTGGATTCCAACCAGAAAACTACGGTTTCACACACCTCCCAAGGGTAGTTAAGGATGTGCGTGATGAGGCCTTAATTCTCCCATAATCGTGCTCAGCTTCAGCTCCACCCATCCACCAATTATTTGATATGAACAGTTTTCTCAAATTTATTTCACACACAGAAAAACACACACAAGCACAAAACCGACTGCTAGGTAAGCTCAGCTTCACAATCCCTTGCACTGCTTTCCAGCCAGATTGCAGATTCCAGCCCTAAATTCCTCTAATATGGAAATGAAGTTGCCTCTGTTGCGACTACAAAAATACTTAAAAGGACATAGATGGTTGTCCCCCATCTTGGAATTAGTATCAGACGTGATTTCTCACGTGTGCCATTAAAATGTTAGATGAGCTTTTAGGGGTTAATTAGAATCACTAGAAAAGACAGAGAAACAGGGAAAGAAAGAGAGAGCACTTTATTTTCAAAAGAGTCTGCAAATACTCCCATGGGCGTCCCCTGGACTGCAAGGAGGTCCAACCAGTCCATTCTAGAGGAGATCAATCCTGGCTGTTCATTGGAAGGACTGATGCTGAAGCTGAAGCTCCAAAACTTTGGCCACCTCATGCAACGAGCTGACTCACTGGAAAAGACTGATGCTGGGAGGGATTGGGGGTGGGAGGAGAAGGGGACGACAGAGAATGAGATGGCTGGATGGCATCACCGACTTGATGGACATGAGTTTGAGTGAACTCTGGGAGTTGGTGATGGACAGGGAGGCCTGGCGTACTGTGATTCATGGGGTCGCAAAGAGTCGGACACGACTGAGCGACTGAACTGAACTGAACTGAACCCACATAAAGACATTAGAGATAATGAGAATGAGGTTCAAGATCCCGTTGCTAAGGCACTTCTTCAAACCGGGGTGAAAATCCCACTATAAATAATGCATTAAAAAGCTGGGTGCTTTGTGCTTTCCTGCACTTTGATTCCAATATGGATCCTTATCATTATAAACAGCTCTTTTGAACCTGAGTGTTCACTGTTTCTCGCATTAGAAAGTGCGTAAGATTACTTCAGCCTAGATTTCACTCAGGGAGACTGACAAAGAGATATTATTTGCTTGAACTTATCTTTAACCCAAACTATTCTGTTTCCTTGGTGATTCATTCAAACACAGAGCCCCACTGAAATGGAAGAATCTTCTGTAATACACTCTATTGTGTTCAAAGTTTTAGCAATCTTGCCAGGTGTTTATTACAGATTGTTGGGGGTTATAATTACATGCATAAAAAGTTGTTTCATGCTTAAGTCTTATTGTTTTATAACCAAAATTTTTCTTTTTCTTATTTGATGCTGTATAACGCTGCTGCTGCTGCTGCTGCTAAGTCGCTTCAGTCGTGTCCAACTCTGTGACACCCCACAGACAGCAGCCCATCAGGTTCCCCCTTCCCTGGGATTCTCCAGGCAAGAATACTGGAGTGGGTTGCCATTTCCTCCTCCAATGCATGAAAGTGAAAAGTGAAAGCGAAATAGCTCAGTTGTTTCTGACTCTTAGCGACCCCATGGACTGCAGCCCACCAGGCTCCTCTGTCCATGGGGTTTTCCAGGCAAGAGTACTGGAGCCGGGTGCCATTGCCTTCTCCGGCTGTATAACTCTAAGGAAATGTAAATAAGACAAAGCAGTTAGTGATACTGTGGTTTTATGGACCTATATAAGAAAGCAAGGTGGATCAGTGGGTAAAGAAACCACCTGCAATGCAGGAGACACAGGAGACGCAGGTTCAGTCCTTGTGCTGGGAAGATCCCCAGGAGGAGGGCATGACAACTCACTCCAGTATTCTTGCCTGGATGGAGAATGACATGGGAGAAGCCTGACAGACTACAGTCCATAGGGTTACAAAGAGTCAGACATGACTGAAGTGACTGAGCAGCACTCATAAGAAACCAACATTGGGTCAGTGCTTTTGATGTTTGAAAATTCAGCATAACTTTACTTGCCCTGTTTTTAATCACATTATTTTGAAACATACTGCATGTTTCATACTGTATGCTTTAAAAATATAGTACTGTGTTGAAATTAATTCCAACAAGCAGATATGAAGCATAACATATGTTGAGCACCTAATATATGTCAAAAGCTTTATAAAATCATTTATCCATGACAATCATGAGACATTGATATTGGCGTAAGAGAAAAATGAGGTTCAACTTAAACATTTTGTTCAGGGACATATAGATTCTGCATGGCTCTTTCCTCCTAAAACAAGATTTGTTCTTTAGGAGGGTCAGCTCAGTTGCTCAGTCGCGTCCAACTCTTTGCAACCCCATGGACTGCAGCACGCCAGGCCTCCCTGTCCGTCACCAACTCCTGGAGTTCACTCAAACTCATGTCCATTGAGTTGGTGATGCCACCCAGCCATCTCATCTTCTGTTGTCCCCTTCTCCTCCCACCTTCAATCTTTCCCAGCATCAGGGTCTTTTCCAATGAGTCAGTTCTTCACATCAGGTGGCCAGAGTATTGGAGTTTCAGCTTCAACATCAGTCCTTCCAATAAACATTCAGGACTGACTTCTTTTAGGATGGACTGGTTGGATTTCCTTGCAGTCTAAGGGACTCTCAAGAGTCTTCTCCAACACCACAGTTCAAAAGCATCAATTCTTCAGTACTCAGCTTTCCTTATAGTCCAACTCTCACATCCATACATGACCACTGGAAAAACCATAGCCTTGACTAGACAGACCTTGGTTGGCAAAGTAATGTTTCTGCTTTTTAATATGCTGTCTGGGTTGGTCATAACTTTTCTTCCAAGGAGTAAAGTGTCTTTTAATTTTATGGCTGAAGTCTGCAGTGATTTTGGAGCCCCAAAAATAAAGTCTTTCACTGTTTCCATTGTTTCCCCATCTATTTGCCATGAAGTGATGGGACCAGATGCCATGATCTTTGTTTTCTGAATGGTGAGCTTCAAGCCAAACTTTTCACTTTCCTCTTTCACTTTCATCAAGAGGCTTTTTAGTTCCTCTTCACTTTCTGCCATAAGGGTAGTGTCATCTGCATATCTGAGGTTATTGATATTTCTCCTGGCAATCTTGATTCCAGCTTGTGTGTCTTCCAGCATGGCATTTCTCATGATGTATTGTGTATGTAAGTTAAATAAGCAGGGTGACAATATACAGCCTTGACATACTCCTTTCCCGATTTGGAACCAGTGTTGTTCCATGTCCAGTTCTACTGTTGCTTCCTGACCTGCATACAGATTTCTCAAGAGGCAGGTCAGATGGTCTGGTATTTCCATCTCTTTAAGAATTTTCCACAGTTTGTGGTGATCCATACATTCAAAGGCTTTGGCATAGTCAATAAAGCAGAAATAGATGTTTTTCTGGAACTCTCTTGCTTTTTCGATAATCCAACAGATGTTGGCAATTTGATCTCTGGTTCCTCTGCCTTTTCTAAAACCAGCTTGAACATCTGGAAGTTCACAGTTCACAAACTGTTGAACCCTGGCTTGGAGAATTTTGAGCATTACTTTGCTAGCATAGAGATGAGTGCAATTGTGCAGTAGTTTGAGCATTCTTTAGCATTGCCTTTCTTTGGGATTGGAATGAAAACTGACCTTTTCCAGTCCTGTGGCCACTGCTGTGTTTTCCAAATTTGCTGGCCCATTGAGTGCAGCACTTTCACAGCATCATCTTTTTTTTAGGAAATCCTAAAGCAAATACTTGGAAGGAAAGTTATGACCAACCTAGATAGCATATTACTTTGCCAACAAAGGTCCGTCTGGTCAAGGCTATGGTTTTTCCCGTGGTCATGTATGGATGTGAGAGTTGGACTGTGAAGAAAGCTGATCACCGAAGAATTGATGCTTTTGAACTGTGGTGCTGGAGAAGACTCTTGAGAGTCCCTTGGACTGCAAGGAGATCCAACCAGTCCATTCTAAAGGAGATCAATCCTGGGTGTTCATTGGAAGGACTGATGCTGAAGCTGAAACTCCAATACTTTGGCCACCTCATGCGACGAGTTGACTCACTGGAAAAGATTCTGATGCTGGGAAGGATTGGGGGCGGGAGAAGAAGGGGACGACAGAGAATGAGATGGCTGGATGGCATCACCGACTTGATGGACATGAGTTTGAGTGAACTCCGGGAGTTGGTGATGGACAGGGAGGCCTGGCATGCTGTGATTCATGGGGTCGCGGAGAGTCGGACACGACTGAGCGACTGAACCTAACTGAACTGAACTGAAAGCAAATACTGCAGCTCTTTATAATAAATTATCTCACAGAGTGAAGAAGATATGCTTTCATCAAGTTTCTTATTCAGAGACAAGGTAGATGAATGATGCTTTATGCTTTATTTGTATACACAAATGCGTGGACTACATACATTAATGATGTACATATTGTTTTCTCTTTCATTGTATAAAAACTTCATGGAGGATGTGAGAGCTTATATGTCATTATGTGACAACTGACCAGACAGATCTAGGTCAGAAGTCCTAAACCACCGGCAGATAGGTCAGCTATGACCCACAGTCATGGATTTTGGTTTGCTTTTGTTTTCTCACTCATTTGGGACTTAAAAAAACGTAAACAGGAAATTTGTATAACATCCCAATTTCTGAGCTTACTTGGAAATCAGAAGATTGGTTATCTGGGCCCAGACTCCCATGGAGCATCAGTCAGTTGAAACTGAGTAGTCGCAGTTGCCTTTCGATGGAGCCTGTGCTCCATCTGGGTCCTGCAGCCTCCATCTGTCAGTTTTATTCATTTATGTTATTTAACTGTCCTTGGGATGCTATGAGTTTGTGACTTCTAACTGAAGTTCTAAGCACCAGCTCCACCAAATTTTAAAAAGCAGAAACTCTAAGACTGTCAAATCCAAGATGTATCTCCCCTCTTATAGTAATTGCATTTCATTCATAGAGCAGTGTATATTGGCTAAACAAGCCAACTTGGGCAGGACAATTTGATACCAAAGCCAAGCGGGCTCAATCATATGCTCCCCTAGGAATCTGAAACTTAGAAACAACTATTTAATTTCTGAATGTGGCTAGAACTGTGACTGTCAATTGGGAAGGGTAAGGTGGCCATACTCTATTATTGAGTGCAAGAGAGATCCCATTAGGAAAGAAAGAGAAAAAGAGAGAAGCAGAAATGAAGCCAGGCCCTGTATCCTTATAATAAATCTTGTTATTTGCATACATTGTCTTAAATGGTTTCCATCTCTTAGAAACATTTGCCCTAGTCTTAAAAGCTGCTGACTTCCTCTCTCTATGCTTCAATTTTCAAATTTCTGAAAGTTAAAAAATAAAACCTGAGAATACATCATTCAGCCTGTCAGAAAGGATTATTTCAGTGCTCAAACAAGGCTACATGTTTTCTTTCAAAACTTTAAGTGTCAAAACATTAGTCACTCAGTCGTGTCCGACTCTTTGCAACCCCATGGACTGTAGCCCGCCAGGCTCCTCTGTTCATGGAATTCTTAAGGCAGCAATACTGGAGTGGGTTGCCATTCCCTTCTCCAGGGACAAAGGGATCCCTTCTCGACCCTGGGATCGAACCTGGGTCTCCTGCATTGCATGAAGATTCTTTAGTGTCTGAGCCACCAGGGAAGCCCCTTAAAACTTTAAACCGTTATATAAATTTAGGGGACTAGTATCGTGACAGTTCTGATAAATGTTAAACAACTGGAGACATAACAGATGAGAAAAAGTGGGAAAATATTCATGGTTAGAATATTTTATATTCATATATATAAGTAATAAGAATACATAATTTGACAGGGCCAACAATAAGGTGCCACTGTTTTATATCAGTTAGTTTCTAAAGAAAGAGGTAGCATCAGAGTATGCAATTTTTATAACTGTCTGAGTAGTCACTGCTGAAAACATAATTACCATAAAAAATAAAGGTATTTTAAAAGAAGAATCTTACAATACAGATTTTTCAAAAGAAATTTCATTAAATTGCATAAACTAAATGGAACTGTCTCCAAACAGTTGTTTTACTGAGTAGATATACAATCATTTTAATTACCAAAGAATCACATGATTTGATAACTTAAACAAACATCCCTGAGAAACTGCTCAGCACTCATATTTTGCAGTTCCACTGAGGATCAGTGACTTAGCAACATTCATTTCCACATGTAAAATGAAAATCATCAACATTTTTTAAATTCCAGAAATGTTTACAGAACACAGTGATCATAATTATATCCCCAATTTCAGAAACAATGTAATGAATGAAATGACAATTGAATGAATGAGTAACAGATACATGTGAGACTCAAAAAGCAACAAGATAAAGTCCTTGGACTACAGGGTCTAATAGGAAGACGGGTCAGTTCACATACATCTGTGACCACAGGAAAGAGAGGTGCTAGAACAGACGAATGAAATGCGAAAGGGATTTGAAGACATAGACTTCTTACATATTAGAGACTGAAAAATGGCTTTATGGAAGTTGATAGGACTCCAAAGGGTGGGTTAACTATTAAAAGGTAGAGACAGCGGAAACTGGGCATATAGTTAAGAGAGTGAGAGGTTGTCTTCCAGATTAGTAAAACAGCAGAAGACAACATGAAACGTGGGCCACAGGACACTGTTAGGAAAGACACTGTAGAGAGCCTTGGGAGCCAAGATGAGGAGTTTGGACCATGTTCTGTAGGCAGTGAGAGGCAATGAAAATCAGCATGTGGGAGACTGACCAGTCAGAAAATATTTGAGGAAATGAACTTGACAATTGAGCGTGGATTTGTTCATCTGGGTCCAATATAGAAAATAAGGTAAGGACGGAGAAGCCTGGTAGGCTACAGTCCATGGGGTCGCAAAGAGTCGGACACGACTGAGCGACTGAACGGAAGGGAACGGAACAGAAAGAAGAGTAGAGCAATGAGACACAAAAAAGGAATCCAAACAAACAAACAAAAAGGGAACCTAAAAATGGATTCTGCTTTCAGAAGCAAAACCAGCTGAGTCTGTAAGAACTGGACAATAACTGGATGTGACAAGTTGAAAGACGTATAAGTGAGGGATTCCCTGATGATTCAGCTGGTAAAGAATCTGCCTACAATGCAGGAGACCTGGGTTCAGTCCCTGGGTCAGGAAGATCCCCTGGAACAGGAAATGGCTACCCACTCCAGTATGCTTGCCTGAGAAATTCCATGGACAGAGGAGCCTGGGAGGCTCCAGTCCATGGGGTCACAAGAGTCGGACATGACTCAGTGACTAAATAACAACTATGTTAATTTTGTATGTGATACCTGCGATGTGATTATTATAAGCAAGGTCTCCTAGGTCTGGAGGCAGCTGTGTGGCAGGTTAGAAGGACCTGCTTTTAAGTGATGATATCACATTGAGAAATACTGAAGTCTTGAGTAGGGCTAGTTTGATGAAGATATAATTAATTCATTTTTCACAAATATTGACAAATGAGGTAAAGACGACAGAGGAGTAAAAGGGTATTAGGGTTTCTCTAGAGAAAGAGAATCAACAGGATGTACGTATACATGAAAGGAGATATTTATTTTAAGCCAATGGCTTAGGCAATGGTGGAGACTTGACGAGTACAAAAATTTCTGATGAGGTAATCCCACAGACTGGAGATTCAGAGGAAGTTTCCATACAAGTCCAAAGGCAGTCAGATTGGCAGAATTTCTTCTTGTTCTAGAGTTCAGTATTTGTTCTAATAAGGTCTTCAGCTCATTGAATGAGGCTCATCCACATTATGGAAGACTATCAGCTTTATCAAAGTCTAGCATCTTAAATGTTAATCTCATCCCCAAAACATCCTCACAGTAACATCCAGACTAAAGTATGACAATAATACTCTGGGTCCTGTGGCCCAGCCAAGTTAATAAGATCAGTTAAGTGCAGTGTCAAAGAAAAGAAAAAGGAGTATATCAAGGAGAAGCAATCATCAAGAGTATCAGAAGCCTCAGGCATCTATAGCAGACTGATGGCTGGATCACAACACCAAAATATATGTCCACATCCTAATTTTGGAACTTGTGAAAGTTAATTTATTTGGAAAAGGGATCTTTGCATGTGCAATTAAGTTTATTGAAATGAAGAAATCATCCTGGATTATCTGAGTGGGTCTTAAATCCAATGGCAGGTGGCCTTGTGAAAGTAAAGCAGGGGAAGATTTGATACCCCAGACGAGGAGGAAAGCAATGTGACCAGAGGCAGAGATCAGAGTGATGGGGCCACAAATCAAGAAATGCCACTAGCCACCACAAGCTGGAGGAAGTAAGGAAAGATTCTCCCCTACAGTCTCAAGAGGGATGGCAGCTATGATTTTGGACTTCTGGCCTTTAAAACTGTGACAGAATAAATTTCTGTTGTGTAAGGCTGTCTACTTTGTGCTAATCTGTTAATTAGTAGCTACAGGAAACTGATAAAAATATCTGAGAAAAATACAATTGATTTTGCTAACAAGAAGAAAGACATGGTGGGTGAATGGATAAATAAAACACGGTATAATACACACACTAAAATATTATCTAGCCTTTAAAAGGAAGGAATCCTACATGCTACACATGGATGAAACTTGAGGACAGTTTGGTAAGTGAAATAAGTCAAACACAAAAAGACAGCTACTGTATGACTTCAACTATATGAGGTACTAAGAATAGTCAAACTCAAAGAGACAGACATAGAATGATGTTAGCCAGGGCCTGGAGGTTGAGTTGGAACGGAAAGTTATTTAATGTTGATATAAAGTTTTAATTTTGCAACAGGCAAAGAATTTTGGTGATTGGTTGCATAACAGGCGACTATTTAACATGACTGAATTGAACATTCAAAAATCGTTAAGATGGTAAATTTTATGTGTATTTTATCACAATTTAAAAAAAAAGATAAGGTAAGAAGTCATGTAATTGGCACCTCATTAAAGATGCAAGCAAGAGAGATTAACCAAACAAACAAGATTTTTATCATAATCCAGTGTTCTTGCCTGGAGAATCCCAGGGACGGGGGAGCCTGGTGGGCTTCCGTCTATGGGGTCACACAGAGTCGGACACGACTGAAGTGACTTAGCAGCAGCAGCAGCAGCAGTCTCTCAAATAGGTAAAATACAAGTACCACTAGCACTCTACATACTCAATAAACCGTTTCTCTGAAGTCAGTACAATAACCTAACCTGAAATGAACATCAGACATAATAAATTATGAAATTTAAGTGTACTGTGAATATTGACCAGAAACATTTTCATAATACATCCGATGAAGGCATCAAGAATCCATTTGCTAAGAAAATTATCTGACTAAATGTAGAAATGCTGATGGACAGTTAAAAAAAACATTTTGGCCATGCTGTTCACATGTTAACAAACATCTTCCCTCCTCAGATTTCCTGTTTTGCTAGAGGACCTTTGTTGTTTCATAAACAACGCAGACAAGTCCCTTGCAGTTTTAACTCAAACTACTGCACTGGCAGAAAAAAAAACAACATTATCTGGCAGATGCTGTGGTGGTCTTATCCAACCTACCTGGACTTTCCTCCTCTTCAGGGTTGAACCTACAGGGATCTTTTCTAAGAATCAATATGGGAAAATTAATTTTTCTCATCTGTACATTTGAGTAATGTCAACCTCCTTAAGCAATTTTCCCTACTCACCATAACATGAGTCAGTCAACAAATTGCAGAGGCACTCTCTGTGCTCAACAATGCTATGAAAACTGGTAAATCAGGGTGAACTGTCATGTCAGGAAGAATTTGGTTAGAATGGAACTCCTCCTTACGTTTCTTAAACGTAAGCCTTCTTATAAGGCTCAGCTTAAATTTTGCTTATTCCAAAATATGAAAATGTGTTTGAGAAACAGAGCCTAAAAAAGAAGGAACAGAACACAGCAATCTTTTTTGCTGTGAATCCCATTAAGAAAAGCAATTACCTACCTACTAATTAAAAATATATCACATTTCAAGAGTGATTTTGTTAACGTGTACTTATTGGTCTGTACAAAGTATTTGTTGATAATCAATTGTATGTTTTTATACTTGTCAGTTCAAGGCCCTAAAAATAAAACACCTAGCTTTCTACCTAGAAGATTATAATCCAGGAGTCTTAGAAAAGTAGTACAAAAATAACTACCAAGAGTATCCTTAGAGGGATTTCCCTGGTGGTACAGTGGAGAAGAATCTGCCTGCCAATGCTGGTGAAAGGGGTTCGATCCCTGTCCAAGCAGGGTCCACATTATGTGGGCAACTATAGCTTGCACACCACAACTGAGCTCACACTCTAGAGCCCACGAGCCACACTACTGGAGCCTGAGCCCCTAGAGCCTGCATGCTGCAACTGCTGAAGCCCATTCCCTTAGAACCTGTGCTTCGCAGCAAGAGAAGCCACCACAGTGAGAAGTCTGTGCACCCCAACTAAGCTACGCGTAGCCCCTCCCACCGACCCCGCCCCCTGCTAGAGAAAGCCATGGGCAGGAACAAACACCCAGTGCAGCCAGAAATTTAAAAAATAAATTATCCTTAGAAATGAAAACACACGCTCATAAAAGCACAGAATGGAAAACAGTTCTTAATAATATGCTACAACTTTATCCTCACAAATGAATCTTGAAAAATTACCTGATTAAAGAATAAAGGACCAATAGAAAGCAGAGCAGTGTTGGTTTGGAATGATGGAACTGACCACAGAGGAGTACTCAAGTCAGCTAATCTTTTTACTCTCAGTGGCTGTTTGTTTTTGGAGTGAAGAGAAAGGAAAACCTTGTCTCTAAATGGGCCCAACTAAAGAAAGAAAACGTAAGTCTGAAATTAATTTAAAAGCCTTTCAAATTTTGGTGGCAAACTGCCTATTAATTCTTTTTAAAAAATCGGGAGGAGCGGGACCCTTTACATTAAATTGTACACACAGCAGAAGAGTGAACCAAGAAGGCTCTCTTGCACATCTTTTTAAAGCTGAAAACTTGTGTTCAGTAAAACGCTGGTTTCCGTTTTTGAGCATCCTTTTGCTGAACCAGTGAAAGGCGTTGGCAGGGCAGAGCCCAGAAGGGAAAGCTATCTTGCCAGCCCTGTGGTGCTTCACGGTGGTGGAGCCGGAGAAGCGGCGGCAAACACCGGGGACAGCGACCCTCGGCAGAAAGCTGGGGTGGCTGGAGTTGAGGGCCAAAGGCGTGCACCCGCAGTGCCGCCGCCGGGAGCCGGTCCCGGTGACCCGCGGCGGCGGGCGTGCCGGGGGCGCGCGAGGACGCCGGGGGCCTAGTGGGGCGGGGCGGCGGTGGGTCGCAGGCCGATGACGCGCCGGGGCCGGCGGAGGAGCGGCCACTTCCTGGAGCCGCCGGCCGGGGCCGCTCGCTGCACTCCGCGCCGGAGCCGGGAGCCCGCGGCCGCCGCCATGTCCCACCAGACCGGCATCCAAGGTAACGGCGCCGGCGCTGCCCTTGGGGAAGGGGCTCCCCGGGGGCCCCGGGCAGGCCGGGCGGGGCCGGAGTCGGGCCCAGAGCCCTGGGACTCGGTGCCGGGGGCGAGCCGGGCCTCTGAGTCTCCCTGCGCTCCCGTGTCCCGGGCGCTCTCGTCCTGCTTCCCTCCCCGCCCGGGCCCGGCTGCCGCCACGTTGCGGACGGACCCGAAATTCGCTGGAGCGAAGGAAGTGGGTCCGGCGGCGGCCGGGGTGAAGGGGGCGTGCCTGCAGCCGCAGCCGACCTTCGCCCAACTTTACGGGTTGGGAAGACCTGGAGCCGTGAAGGCGACTGGGGTCGTTTTATTGTCGAGAGACAGGCGAATTTTCTTTTTCACAGTCCAGAAGAGTTGTTACAGGATTTGAATTATAAAAAGAAAGATGCGGGAGTCTTTTTCGTGTCTACGAAGAATGCTTCCCAAACTCTTCCGCGCTTTCTTCCAAAATGGGAACATCAGCACCGTTGTATGTATCCTGAGTAGGAGGCGTTTGGTCGTTCTTAGGTACTCCTCAGGGAACTGAAAAGTCTGATCTGTGTGGCATCGTGTAATTATCCCATTCAGGCAGTTGAATGTGCAATTTTAATTGACCTGTGTTATTTCCTGGTTTGCAAATGGGCAGTCTGAAAACTCTCACCTCATCAGAATCAAATAATATGTCCTGGGGTTACTCGCGATCACTTAATATAGTATAAACACAAGATCTTCCTGTTAATAGACAACGAATCTTTTCCCCAGATGAACATCTAATTGCGTTCTGTTCGTAAGTGTTTGACACCACCCCATACGTCCTCCTGCACACACAAAGAAAAACAAAATAGTCTAAAAGCACTCTTTTATTTGCGTTAGTTTTGATGCATGGATATCTAATTATTGACTTTGATGCTTGAGTCTAATAGCAAGCACTATTAAAAGTGGTTCTTGCTGTCAGTATACACCCCAAGAACAAAATCAGAACAAAATTGAAGTTTTTATAGCACAAGGGATAGGTTATTAAGTATACATTTGCTCATTGAGATTACTCCAGCTTTTTGAGAAATACGAGTCAGAAAAGTGTGACGAGAAGTATAAACTTGAAGGAATTTTATTGACTTCAATCAGGATAGGGCATTTGACGTTTATTGTCATCTTTAAACATGAAAATGTGGAAAATGAATTGATGAAGAAGGTGTTTTTATCATAAACTTGAAATTGGACCAGAAGAGAATGAAAGCAGATTTTCAGCATTTTCAAACAATCAATAAAGGTATTTCTCAGATTTGTAATTTATTCATTATTGGGTTTGAGAAACTTTAATATATTAATTCCCAATTCTAACATAGCTAGGACAGGTTAGAATTAATATACTTTTAAAAATACCTATGTCTCTTAGCTGTATATGGGGCTTCCCTGGTGGCTCAGTGGTAAAGAACCGACCTGCCAGTGCAGGAGAAGCAGGTTTGTTCCCCGGATGGGGAAGATCCACTGGAGAAGGGAATGGCAACCGACTCTGGTATGGTGCATGGAAAATCTCGTGAACAGAGGTGCCTGGCTGGCTACGGTACAGGGGATCGCAGAAGAGTTGGACATGCATGACTTAGCGACTGAACAACAGCAACAACAAAAGCCGTGTTCAGTGTCTGGTGTACCTTTTCAGTTTTATAATTTAAACGACTGTTAATAAAATATTGCATACTCAAGATTTTTTCTTTGCATTATATTTCATGTTTTCCTTATTCAATTAGCATTATTATTGTAGCATTAGAAAGTATTAATGCATAAATATTACTTTTCTGTATCTTTTTGCACAGCAAGTGAAGATGTTAAAGATATCTTTGCCAGAGCAAGAAATGGAAAATACAGACTTCTGAAGATATCTATTGAAAATGGTTAGTTAAACATTTTTTGTTCTTGAATTATTGGGTCTTATGTTTTAAAGCTAAGTCAGTGTCAGTGATTTGGACTATTAATAAATGTGAAGCAAGTTCAAAGCTTGCCTTTAGTTAACCTGGATCCTCTATATTTTGGGCATTTCCTTAAGGCCCCTGCTTGTCAGGGAAACAAAAAGATGTTGGTTTTGGTGTGACATCTTCCTCTTTCACTTTTTTGTGTCTCATTTTCTGTATTGCGATCTATATCTAATGTCAGTGCTTGCATCTCTGGAATGAAAATCAGTAACAGGCGATTATCTGAAAAATAAAGTTATTTGTGAATTCTTTTTCAATAAAGTTAGTTTGAAGTAGAAAGGGTTTTAAACTGCCTGTTTTCTCAACTTGATTGTAATGTGTGCTGAAGAAATGATTCCCTTTTCTTGTTATGGGAAAAAGTCCTGAGAATATAACAAACTGTAAATTGATCCTTTCAAAATAAAGCTGAAAGCAGGGAAATTAATTGGGTGGGAGATACTTTTAATTTGGCTGGTTTGAGTGTGAATAATTAAATTATAATTACTTAATCTCAAATGAATATGTTAAAACATCCCATTGGCCTAATTTCTTAATTACCTTGAAATATTTTGCTTTGGAAAAATACCTTGTTCTTTCATAAACTGAAAGTAAATGTAATTTGGTTTCCAGTTTCTCTTATATGTTAAAAATACTAAAATAGTTTGAAAAATATGCAGTTTTATATATGTTAACACACTCAGTGAGAATAAACATATACTGTAAAGTAGCCTGTTTTAGAACTATTGAACTAAAATTTTAAGTGTTATCACTTTCTAACTGAGTTAAGTAAGTAAAATGGAAAAGTTGATACAACTCACATCTCTACAACAGAAAAATGACAATAGTTTGTCACTTCTCTGGTGTTTTGAGAAAAAATTTTAAATAAGGAAATGATGAAGAATAAATGACAAATACTTCCATCTTTTCTTAAATTAATAACTGCTAACATTTTATCAATTTGCTTCAAACCCTTTGTAATTTGATGTTTAAACAACTGTACTTTCCGACCTTCTCCTGAGGAAACTATATTAGGAACTTTTTTTATATGTGCAATCCCTAAATAACATATAGTGCTGTTTTTGAGTTTTTAAGTTCACATGAACTGATATCTTTTTCTGCATCCTTCCTTTTTCTGTAAGTATTATTTTTATAATTAGTTTTGATAGAGTCTCATTCTTTTTAAATATGAATAGAATTTTATCATATGACTGCCACATATTTTATGTCCATTCTCTTATTGATGAACATGTGGGCTATTTTCAGTTTCCACTGTTATTTTATAGTGCTGCAGTGAATACCTTTGTATATATGTGCAAGAGATTCTCTATGCAGAATACAGTCTTGATTCTCCCAATAATGTCTTAAGGTGACTGTACCAATTTATGCTTGTGGACAGATTTTTAAATTTATAGTACTATGGCCAAGTAGGAGCTAAACCTGTTTTTATTTAATATTTCTTAACTGTGCAATTCAATGTTAATTTCAGAAATTACACCTTTGAGTGGTAAGATGCTTAGTTAAATACATTTTGTTGATACTTCATAACAAACATTTGAAAAATAGAGTATAACTACCCTTTCTTTAACCATCAACTCAGCTATTTATAATTATTTTTGTATGTTCCTTTCTTGTGTTTTTCATAACATTATTTTACTGCTGCTGGTCATAATTTTTACATGTTTTTAATACTACTTTATATTATGTTTCGTATATACTACTATTATATTTTATTATATACTCCTATATATTGTATTGTTACAACCAAGGTCCTTTTCATATGTTGATGTGAATAGAGTAATTGATAATTACATATTAATTTATTCTTTTATTCTTCATTATTCTACCATTTGGTATTTCAAACCATTTATGTGTCTTAAAAATTGTTCTTCACAGAGAAACTTGTGATTGGGTCGTGTAGGAAGCCTTCAGATTCCTGGGATCAGGATTATGATTCCTTTGTTTTACCCCTGTTGGAAGACAAACAACCGTGCTATGTATTATTCAGGTTAGATTCTCAGAATGCCCAGGGATATGAATGGATATTCATTGCGTGGTCTCCTGATCATTCTCATGTAAGTAATTTTTTGGTAACTTGTTTAACATTAAATGGAGAAGGAAATGGCAACCGACTCCAGTAGTCTTGCCTGGACAAATCCCATGGACAGAGGAGCCTGGTCGGCTATAGTCCATGGGGTCTCAAAGAGTCGGAGATGACTGAGTGACTTCACTTTCACTTTAACATTAAAAGCTAGAAAAATTTTTTGAAATATTTCTAGGCCAAGAAAAAGTTAAGAAGCAATAGTCTTTTTCATAGAAGGGAATGACGATGGAAAAAAATCCTTGGATTGGTAATGTAGAACCAGGGATAATTTACTGAGATTCAGAAATCTTGACCTTGATTGAAATCAGAAGAATTATTATTGATTTTAAATTTAAAAATTTGTGGCTATTATAAATGATTTTCTAGACCTCTGAAGAATAAAGGTTACTATTTTCCTCTGAGCATAATAACAAATAATTTTTACAGAACTAACTGAACATTATATGAAATATTCTAAATAGCTGCCATTCAGGTGATGAGCATACATACAGATAAGTATTTCTTTTAGGAAAGTTGAGTGATGGTTGTTTAGTCACTAAGTCATGTCCGACTCTTGGACTCTTTCGACCCATTGACTGTAGCCTTCCAGACTTCTTTGTCTGTGCGATTCTCTAGGCAAGACTGCTGGAGTGGTTTGCCATTTCCTTCTCCAGGGGATCTTCCCAACCCAGGGATCGAACCCAGGTCTTCTGCATTGCAGGCAGATTCTTTACCAACTGAGCTATGAGTGAAGCCCTTAAGTGAAAGAACAAAAAAATTAATATATGGATACAGCCCAATATTTTAAAGACTTAATTCTTTCTTCTTATTGAAAAATAATAATTCTTAAAGTTTTGTAGATATCATTCTCAAAAGTCATCCCCTCCTGTTTAACTCTATATATCTTGTCTGAAAGAAATATTGGGTTTGACAGTGCAGAATTATGAAATGATTTCTATTGGTTGGCAGTTATCTTTAGTAGTTTCCCGTAGATGCTATAAATATCAGACTCCTTAATAATAGTATATTTTGTAATTCTTTTCATCTTGGTCCCTCATAGGATGTTTTATGCCATAGTTATGCCATGAATATTTGATTTTTAATTAGTAATATCTCACCTAGACTTGCTTTGAGTAAAATGTCACTATCAAGATTACTTTAACTCATTGACTTTAAAGTAGTGTTTTAAGTAGCTTCTTTTAATTCTTGAACTCATTTTATACTTTGAAAAAATGAAGGATTTTTTAAAATTTAGCTTTTTCTACTTTTTGAAAAATGACTTATAAGTTGATGTTTTAGATGCCAGTGTTATGATGCTTATCTGTATACACACATTTAGCATGTTACACTTGATGGACTTTGTCACAGTTTATTTTTAATGTGCTTGACAGTTTTAGTACATTCATTAAATGCTATTTTTGTAATAGTTTTTACCTGTAAACTTTCACAATTACTAGGTTCGTCAAAAAATGTTGTATGCAGCAACAAGAGCAACTCTGAAAAAGGAGTTTGGAGGTGGCCACATTAAAGATGAAGTGTTTGGAACAGTAAAGGTACAAAACTTATATGGAGTCTATGTGTTGCAGTTAAAACGCTTAAAGAACTTCTAGGTAATGGGGTAATTAAAGTGAATTCTGATTGGTAAATCTGTCAACATAAGAATAAGAGAAAACATTGTTTCATATGATATGCACATTAACTGAAACATACAATACTCACCCTTGTAAAATATGTTGACATCTCAGTCTTCAAATGCTAGAATATCTCTTAGAGATAATTTAGTTCAACCCCTCATTTAGTTCAACCTTTTCATTTTAAGGACGAGTTAATAGGCTCAGAAAAATGAGAGACTACTTACAAGAAATAGTAGTTTTTAGGTATTTTGGACATTAATACTCATGGGAGCAATAACTATATTATTTAAACTAGAATATTGAGAGGTAAATTGATGTTTGGGGTAATTGTTGATTAATATGTATGTTATGATTAAGAATTTACTTCATTATAAAATTTGTATGGTAAATACATGTATTTGTACATGAAGTGAAGTGAAGTGAAGTCGCTCAGTCGTGTCCGACTCTTTGCGACCCCATGGACTGTAGCCTACCAGGCTCCTCTGTCCATTGGATTTTCCAGGCAATAGTACTGGAGTGGATTGCCATTTCCTTCTCCAGGGGATCTTCCCAACCCAGGGATCGCACCTGGGTCTCCCGCATTATAGACAGACGCTTTACCATCTGAGCCACCTAAGAAAATTATAGTATATTTTTTTAACAAATTTTTTGTTGTTATTCGGAGCTTTTATTGTGATTCAGTGAGTATTACATTCTGATGGATAGAGCACAGACTAGCTGGGAATGCTTTGCTTATTCACGTTAGTTGTGAAGTGGTCTGGTTTCTCAATTCTAGTTTCAGTCTTCCAAACCACAAAATGTTGATGAGAAGTAAATTTATTTGAAGTAATTTTTCTTTTAAATAAGAACTATAATTATTTTTTATAAATAATTATATGTCATTATAGTACAGAATTAATAATCTGAGGATGTTGATTATTAAATAATTAAGGGGAAGGCTTCCCCAGAAGGTTAGTAGTAATTGTCCTATAGACTTGAAGCATGATCATGTTCATCGTGTGTCTGGCGTTACCACCGCCACACTCATACAAAAGAGTAGTAATTATAAAGCTTTAGGAAATGAAGCATAGCTGCTCCCCTTAAAACTTTTTTAAAAATAGAGAAGAAGTAAGATTCTTGTTACCATTTATTTTCAATGAAAATATTTTTTTGTTAAATTAATAATTTTGTTTTTCCTAAAGTAGCCTCACAACTAGTAACAGTCAGTTTCTGTGCTTACAGGAAGATGTATCATTACATGGGTATAAAAAATATTTGCTGTCACAGTCTTCTCCTGCCCCACTGACTGCAGCTGAAGAAGAATTACGACAGATTAAAATTAATGAGGTATGTTACCATTTTGAAATCTTGCAAGATTTTAAGTGCTTAAAAGTATTGTAATTTTTAATTAATAGATGAAGAGGTAACTAGAGAATAAATAAGTTGAATAGCTAATAACATTCTGTCCCGTTTAGCGACAAGCCCGTGTTCAATGTGTTTTTAGGAAAAAGTTGGAAGTGTATATTAAACTTCATGTCAATTTCATAAATAGCTTTCTCCTGTGTTTATAATGTGTGGGTTAGATTAATAATCCTCCTGTTAGAAGTACAGCGGTTCTTAATTTTATACTTTGAATACTAAATAAATGGGAAACGTGTATGTTACTTACATAGTGTGAGGGATATAATATCTAATGAGGTTGCCTGAGGAAGGTTTGTTTTGTTATTTCAGAGAATACTATTGACTAGAGAGAGTAAAACATATGTGCTGTAGTGTGTTTAGGAATTTCTAGAGGCTCTGTAAGTTGTCTGTGGGCACTGCCTGGATGGGTGTGTGCACATATATATTTAGAAGATGGTTATATGAGTACTTGCTTAGCATATGAGTCAATAAATTTCATCCATATTATAGTTTATCATTTCTAATGTGTGTACTGCAGCAATTTTGAGTTAAAATAGCTACTGTATTTCTACTGGAATTTTACAGAAAAGAACAAGTAGCAGAAATTACTGTTCACTTCTCTGAGTAACAGACTAATAAGAATCAGTCTGGAAAATGAATATTATTTATATTGACCTGATAGCAAGGATCTATTATTATTTTAACTCAAGTTATCAGAGTATGGATTTTTACATGATTTTTTTTTTTAACAAGTTTGATAGTTTGTTTTATTCCTTGCAATCAGAACCCAGAGGATCTTATTGGGGTATGCATTTGCATATGTTCTGTAATGTTTTCATTATCCAATGCCATTTATGCTGTAGAATCTCCATTCATTTTTTTTTTAAGTAAACTTTCAATTTTGACTTTGTTGCAGCACTGCAAATGAAACCCTATACTAAAATATCATTTACTGAGTATAAAAGTCTTAAATATGTGCATTGAAAGCTTTCTTGAAGTACTCTCCTTCCAGTACGTGCACACCCGTGTTCTTAGGCATGAAAGCTCTTAAGTCTGGACCTTCTGCAGTAGTACAATTTGTTGAGCTGTGTTGTGTCTGCATATTGTTTGTACTCCTTTCAACTCTGCATGGTGTTCGTGTTGCACTTTATGTCTAGAGGAATAAAGTTCTATACATATTGTATTTATATCACAGTGTTCATAAGTTTTACCAACTAAATATCATAATTAAAAGTATAATCTGAAGATACTTCAAAGAGCTTGTGTATAGCTCATGGCAATTGTGCCAAACCAAACATATAAACAAAGCGCTGCTAACACTGCACACTCACTCAGATGTTCACTTTTGGCATTTTCATCAAAATGTGGCATACACTCTGCATGTTGACAAAGTGTTAGCAGAACCTGAGACAGATGTGAACAATTTGCCTTTTAAGTTCACAGTGTTTTAAGTATTACTTTTAATTATATTAAAATGGGCGGAATTAATTATATTAAAAGGGTGGAATGGCATTCACTCTGTAGAGTTTAGGTTTTCTTTGCCATCTGACACTGCTTAATGCTAAAATTCATCAGTAAATTGAATCTGTCATACTAGGTACAAACTGATGTGAGTATGGACACTAAGCATCAAACACTACAAGGAGTAGCATTTCCTATTTCTCAAGAAGCTTTTCAAGCTTTGGAACAATTGAATAACAGACAGCTAAACTATGTGCAATTGGTAAGTCACATGATTATTATGAAGTGGCTTCTCTCTTTGGTACCTTTGGCTTATATTAATATATAAGGTTTGTTTTTAATGTATTTTAAGTCTATTTTTTATTCATTGTTTTTAAACTTACAAAATCAGATATATTCACTGGAATAAGTGAAATTATGTAGCTTTCTCCTTATATCCTTGTTTTTTTAATTATAAATTTTAAATTTCTGTGAATCTATTTTAATAAGTATTTTGTTTCTGTTGACAGGAAATAGATATAAAAAATGAAATTATAATTTTGGCCAACACAATAAATACAGAATTAAAAGATTTGCCAAAGAGGATTCCCAAAGATGCAGCACGTTATCATTTCTTTCTGTACAAACATTCTCATGAAGGAGACTATTTGGAGTCTATAGGTATATGGTACTTTTTTTTTTTAACATGTTGCTTTTTGTTTGTTGATTGGCATTTCGTCACTATATTCTTTCTTATTTCTTGGCCAGAGGGCTTAGTTGTAGTTTTACAATATTTAGTATTTGCTTTAATTGATATGCTGCTCACTGGATTTATTATTATTTTAATTTACAGTTTTTATTTATTCAATGCCTGGATACACATGCAGTATAAGAGAACGAATGCTGTATTCTAGCTGCAAGAGCCCTCTGCTAGAGATTGTAGAAAGACAACTACAAATGGATGTTATTAGAAAGGTAATTACCTAATTATTTGTCTAATTTATTTTACCTAATTTATCTTATTGATATATTTAATACCTATTTAAAATTCTTCAATTTTTGTTACATTTTTATTGTTTTTCATATAATTCATGATATATTATAATTTGTAAATGAAAAGGTTTTTTTTTTTCCTTCTCATCATGAATCCTTAGGAAATCCTCTTAAGTGCTTGGGGATGATCTGTTGTGATCCCAGCCTCCCTGTAGATCTAATGTTTAGCCACAAGGTACATGTGGCTATTTAAATATAAATAAAAATTAAATGAAATTTAAATTTCAGTTCCTTAAAAACACTAGCCACATTTCAAGTGCTCATTTTAGCTACATGTGGCCAATGGCGCTATATTTGGTGCAGAATTTTGAGGATAAGTTCACGTTCCTGAAAGTTCTGTTGGACAGTGCTACTAAAGCTGCATATTTCTGATTTTCTCAAGACTTTATTAGTAAGAAACCACAGTCTTTGTTTATAATTGAGTCATGGGATGTTGAGAATCTTTCCAGTTGTTGGGAAAGAAGAGAATGGGCATAACATAAATTTGGGGAACTAAGTTACAAGTTTTCTTAAATGCAGGTGAGTCATGGGGAAACATATGGTTTATTCTTGAGCTCTTCAACTCTTAAAACACAGGTCCTTACAAATTACCAGTGTTTTAGGTACTGAGCATTTTAAGAGCTTTTAAGGGCTTCCCTTGTAGCTCACTCGGTAAAGAATCTGCCTGCAGTGCAGGAGACCCGGGTTCGATCCCTAGGTTGGGAAGATCCCCTGGAGGAAGAAATGGCAACCCACTCCAGTATCCTTGCCTGGAAAATTTCGTAGACAAAGGTGCCTGGTGGGCTGCAGTCTGTGGGGTCACAAAGAGTGGGCACGACTGAGTGACTAACAGCAACAACACGGTTCTTAAGAACCCCCTGTAGCGGGGGCTGGCTCACTTTTTCTACCAGAAGACCAGACAGTAAGTACTTTAGGCTTTGCCAGGCCACATATGGTCTTTTTCACATATTCTTGTTTTATTATTTTGTTTTTTACAACCCTTTAGAAATGTAAAACACACTCTTAACTTGAACTTGATTTGTCCTGCAGGCCACAATTTGCCAACCTGTGTAACAGAGTGATTTCAAGTGACCCAAGTGATGAAGGGGCCATTAGTAATGTTTCTGGAAAATATGTAGTGTACTAAAGCAGAACAACTTAAGAATATAGTGATGATTCCTACTATACTACTTTTAAACATTAAACTGGAGAAGAAAGAACCAAACAGAAAATATAGTGGATTATATGTTCAAGCAACTCCATTTAGCTCCCACCTCCTCCCCCCAAAAAAAGATTCAAGTGAACTATTTTCATATGGTCCTGGATTCGTTCTTACTGGAATGGGTATTATGTATTTATTTGTGAGCATTCACACCTGCAAAAGTTGTTTGTACTAAGTTTTGAATGTTGTGTTTTTTCATACTGCATCACACTTTGCTAATTTCACCTCTTACAGATCGAGATAGACAATGGGGATGAGTTGACTGCAGACTTCCTTTATGAAGAAGTACATCCCAAGCAGCATGCACATAAACAAAGTTTTGCAAAACCAAAAGGCCCTTCAGGAAAAAGAGGAATTCGAAGAATAATTAGGGGTCCAGCTGAAACTGAAGCTACTACTGATTAAAATTATTATAATACTAGTTTTTTAAAAGTCCAGCTTTTAGTACAGGAGAACTGAAATCATTCCATGTTGATATATAGTAGAGGGAAAATTGTACTTTTTGAAAATTAGCACTTTTCACTTCTGTATGTTTATAAAATTAATGGTAAAGAAGACTTATGATTTCTGAGTTAAATCTAGAAAAGAGTTCAATATAATGATGTTTAATTTCATCACAGTTTTCATAGAGTGATTATTCCACACTTTTCATATAATTCTTAAAATTTTATACAGTTGGGCCAATTCCAGAAAAGGCTAATGTCTAAAAGTAAGATACAAGTCTTATTACCGTTTGGTGATAACATCTTTTTTTCTTTTTTTAAAGGAGAAAGACCTTAAAATATTCATTCCACTTAATGAATATGTTAAGGACCAGGTTAGGTTATTTTCTAAGCTGAAAACTTCATGTGCCTAGGAAAAAGTGGAAAGTTGCTTGCTCTGAAGAGCAGTGCTCACTCAGACCGTGGGATCATATCTGCAATGTTTAAAAACAGTGCTTTATTGCAGCAGTCTTTTCTATTTGACTTTCTGGTTTTTTAAATGACTTTAAAATTGCAGAAGATCAGCTCACTCTAAACCTTAAGGGTACTAGATATTTTCTATACTGTAGGACTTCTGATGATGCTGAAAGACATGTTTAAACAACTTTAGTAAATTCTCATTCTAGTGCTATAAAATTTTTTCCATTTCAAAAGTAAGTCATTATATGTAGTGTGAGGCAAAATATTTATGTTTAATTGAATATCAAATTAATATTCAAAAGGAAACTGATGTCAACAATATTGAAAACATTTTAAACATCATGATTGATTTCTCTAAAACTATACACTAATAGGCAAATTGTGTTCTTTATCACTTTTGAGTGAATGTTCAGATTTAATAAAATTATTTTTAAAGTCCTAGTACTCATCAGCCTAACACAGATTAAGAATATGTTTCGGTTTATATCTTATTTCAAAACACATTTAACTATTTTCTAAAGCTTTACATTCTTAGTTACAACCTCCAGAGATTTTGAGCCTCATTTTCTTCAATACTTGAAATAGAGGGAGCTAGAACACTTCATCATGTGTAATCTGATAAACCTGCTGCGAGAGCCATAATTTTGAGGACTTTGCTAAGTGAACTGTGGGGATCCAGGATTTAGAATTTCTTGATCGAAACTTTATGATGCATAAAGCAAATGCCACACATGCACATTTCATAGTATGAAATAAGAAAGTCATTTTTACACTTTATTATCTAAGGTAATATATGCACCTTTCAGAAATCCAATGTGTGTTCAACTAAAGCATGTTAGAATAATTATGAGTTGACAGATTTTTTTTTTTCTAGAATTAAGAGTATTTGTGTGGGGTTTTGTTTGTTTACAAATAATCATATTTGCATATTTAAACATGCAAAATAATTGACGGTAATGTTGCACTTTTTTAGGAAAGAGTTAAGGTTTCCGGTGGGTGCACACACAAACACATGCACACTACTGCTTTGAGAATCCTGGAGCTGTGTTGACTGTAGACCAAGCTGCTGAAGCTCTTATTTTCAGTCAGGAAGAATGTTAACCTGTCATAATGGTATAAAATAATTTAGTAGTGAATGTTTTTCTGTACCATCCATGTGCAATTATACTCCTAAACTCTATTACACTACATGAAAGTGGACATTCCAGAATATAGATGTGATTATATAATCTTAAACTAATTATTAAACCAATGATTGTTGAAAATCAATGATGCATTTGTTATAGAGTATAACTCATCGTTTATGTTTTAGGTGATGTCATAACAATAGAAAGTGAATAAAATATTCCCAGTAAATTTATATAGCAGTGAAGAATTACATGCCTTCTGTGGACATTTTATAAGTGCGTTTTATATTGCAATAAAATTTTTCTCTTTAAATTGCGTCCTAAGTTGGTTTTCTATTATAACCTTTCTTTTTTAAATGTTTGGATACGTCTACATAATGCAATTGGCTTCCCTGGTAGCTCAGGTGGTAAAGAATCCACCTGCAATGCGGGAGACCTGGGTTCGATCCCTGGGTTGGAAAGAGCCCCTGGAGAAGGGAATGGCTACCCACTCCAGTATTCTGACCTGGAGAATTCCGTGGACTGTATAGTCCATGGAGTTGCAAAGAGTCGGACATGACTGAGCAATTTTCACTCAAATAATGTGATATCTGTTGATGGGTTAGAAATCCATTCATCTGTTTGTTAATTAACCTATCTAAATCAAAAAGGATTTTAACTAGTTTGAAACCTAAGCAGGTTGTATCAATAGAGTGCTTAATATATGAGCACTTTCCCACTATTGCAGCAGTAATGAAATGCCATTATTAGTTAGTTTCTACTGTGATAGCAGCAACCCAGTAGAGTAGGGTGACCAACAGACTTGACAGTAAGCTGTGAAGAGACATTCATCCAACAAATAGTGAGTGCATCTGGTTTGCAATAAAGGATCGAATTGATCCTTTTTATTAGGGATATATTACAAACTGGATGTCTCTGGTAGCAGTTTTACCAAGACAGAATTTCATTGAAAGGGCTAATTTTGAGGACAATTTTAAGAAGTTAAATTCTTTAAGGCATTTCTGCCTGAGGTTCCTATACTGTAGTTTGGTATATACATCCTTTCACGTGTTTTCTTTGCATATATGATCATATGTTAGAAAGATTGGAGGGGTTTTTGTTTTTTTTAAACAGTGATTCTAGGGCTTCCTCTCCAGAGATTTTGATAAAGAGTAGGTGGGTCCAGGAATCACAGTTCCACAAATGATTCATGGGTAACCATGAATGGCATACAGTTTGCCTTAAATGATATAAATTGAATGTTTACCTCCATTCATCCACAAACTATTCCTACCTATTGGTCTATAGTGGTTATGATTAATGGTGATAATTGGCCCATGGCTCTCTCCACATCCCTTGATCAGTCCGGTTGGCTCAGCTGCTGGCAGGACCTCTGAAGGACCAGGCACGTGGCTGCTGCCTCAGGAAGACTGCTGCTCCTCACCCTCTCTCTCCCAGTACCTACGTGCCTTCCGCCCTCATTTAATGCAGGCCTCTGCTCAAGTGTCACCTGCCTAGAAAGGACTTCCCTGACCTCCCAAGTCTGATTGTACTTCCTGTCCTCACACCTTAATCGTGCTTTATTTTTCCTCAAAGCACTTAAGAAATATGTATCTATGTTGCTTGTCTCGACTAAAATACAAGCCTGATGGCTTTTACACTGATACATCCTCAGCATCTGGAACAGTGTCTAGGACATAGTGGATACTTCATTTGTTGAATAAATGAGATTTTACCTTTCCTTGGACAGTGTGGAAAAAAGCACATTGAAGCAGTGATAGGTTCAGCACAATGGCACTGGCCTCCATTGCTGTATTTCTGGGCAGGGCAAATGTCACTAGCACTTACCCAGCCTCTTGTCTTCAGAAGACCATAGTTTCTATCCCAAGAAACTCCAGTATTGACCCATTCCTGAGTGGACTGTTCTGTGCAGACCAAAGACCAATTTCTACTAAACAGCTAGTGCTGCTCCATTACATCTGTGTTTGCTAGAATTCAGTCAAGACTGTAGTGTCTTATAAACCTTTTATTTGTATTTTTAAAATCTGTTAACTGGTATCTCTTCCACCTTTCCACTTCTAGAGATTTGGGAAGGAAAAGAACAGGAACTTCAAAGATCTACTCTCCACATACAAATAGCACCCGCACCAGCAAAGGAAGTGAAAGAGGAAGAGGTTTGAAGTCTCTGCCAGGTCTGGGTGAGGGAGAGGGGAAGGAAGGAGGGACAGGCTGAGGGGGTGGATCTCTTGAGAAAGGAACAGATGGGGCAACAGAGATGTCTCTTAGTTTGAAGAAGCTGGAAAGTTCTCTGAGGCCCCTCCCCTATGTTCCCTCCTACTCGACCAAGTCTGGTGCTAGGGCAGGGGGTCTCCTTGTGCCCCCTCCACATTCATGGCTTCATGAATGGACGTGGGGTTAACTTAATTTCTTAGTCTCCTATTATGAAGCTGCATGGATCAGAGCACACGGGTCATGTCTGTGTGTGTGTGTGTATCTGTGTGTGAGAGAGATGCTGTCACATCCTGCCTACATGACTGCATCAGTTATGTATTGCTACCATAAGAATGGTAGCTACAACTACCCCCAGATGTAGTGGTTTAAAATAGCAATTATTTTCCACAAGTCTCCTGGTTGGCTGACCCCTCTCACATCTGTGGTCTGCTGGCAGGTTGGCTGGTCTAGAATGATGTCATCTGAGATGTCTTTGCTCAGTACGGTCTCAGCAGCAGCCTGTTAGCCCTAGCATGTTCTCGTGGCAGTGGACAATGATTCAAGAGACAGAGAAGAGTAGTGCACAGGGGCTCTGGAGACCCAGGATTGGAACAGATACATCACTTTGTCTACAGTCTATTGGCCACAGCAAGTTACAAGACCATTCTGAATCTGAGGACCGGAGATATGAAATTTACCTCTTGATGGGAAGAATTACAGAAGTATATTGCAGAGGATGTGGGTCTAGTGAACAGTGGAGAATTGCTGTCTAACACAATGAAAATGACTGAGAAATTACTTAAACTTGGGGGCATCACTTTTCTCAATAAGGAAAAAAAAATAGGACCTACATTATAGAGCTATTAAATGTGATCCTGCTATAGAGCTAATACTTGGCCCCATGGACTGCAGCATGCCAAGCCTCCCTGTCCATCAAAAACTCCTGGAGTTTACTCAAACTCATGTCCATCGCGTTGGTAATGCCATCCAACCATCTCATCCTCTGTCATCCCCTTCTCCTCCTGCTTTCAATCTTTCCCAGCATCAGGGTCTTTTCCAATGAGTCAGTTCTTTGCATCAGGTGGCCAAAATGTTGGAGCTTCATCATTAGTCCTTCCAATGAATATTCAGGACTGATTTCCTTTAGGATGGACTGGTTGGATCTCCTTGCAGTCCAAGGGACTCTCAAGAGTCTGCTCCAACACCACAGTTCAAAAGCATCTTCAGAGCTCAGCTGTCTTTATAGTCCAACTCTCACATCCATACATGACTACTAGAAAAACCATAGCTTTGACTAGACAGACGTTTGTTGACAAAGTAATGTCTCTGCTTTTTAATATGCTGTCTGGGTTGGTCATAACTTTCCTTCCAAGGAGTAAGCATCTTTTAATTTCATGGCTGCAATCAGCATCTGCAGTGATTTTGGAGCCCAAAAAAATAAAGTCTGACACTGTTTCCACTGTTTTCCCATCTATTTCCCATGAAGTGATGGGACCAGATGCCATGATCTTAGTTTTCTGAATGTTGAGTTTTAAGCCAACTTGTTCACTCTCCTCTTTCACTTTCATCAAGAGGCTTTTGAGTTCTTCTTCACTTTCTGCCATGAGGGTGGTATCATCTGCATATCTGAGGTTATTGATATTTCTCCCAGAAATCTTGATTCCAGTTGGTGCTTCATCCAGCCCAGCATTTAGCATGATGTACTCTGCATATAAGTTAAATAAGCAGGGTGGCAATATATAGCCTTGATATACTCCTTTCCCTATTTGGAACCAGTCTGTTGTTCCATGTCCAGTTCTAACCATTGCTTCCTGACCTGAATACAGATTTCTCAGGAGGCAGGTCGGGTGGTCTGGTATTCCCATCTCTTTAAGAATTTTCCACAGTTTGTTGTGATCCACACAGTCAAACGATTTGGCATAGTCATTAAAGCAGAAATGGATTATTTTCTGGAACTCTGGGTTTTTGATGATCCAACAGATGTTGGCACAACAGTTAGCTCTCAACAAATGACAGGGAAGATGATTATGATCAATATGATGAGGGACAGCATAGTAAAGTGCACAGACCGATGTCAGATGTCTGAGTTAAAATTCCAGCTCTGAAATTTATTAGCTGTGTAATATTGGGCAAGTTACTTTACTTCAATTCCCTCATTTATAAAATGTGGATAATATTATCAAATTCATAGGATTGTTATGAGGATTGCTGTTGTTGTTTAGTTGCTCAAGTGAAAGTGAAGTTGCTCAGTTGTGCCTGACTCTTTGCGACCCCACCAGACTTCTCTGTCCATGAGATTTTCCAGGCAAGGATACTGGAGTGGGTTGCCATTTTCTTTTCCAGGGGATCTTCCCAACCAGAGATCAAACCCAAGTCTCCTGCACTGACAGGCAGATTGTTTATCACTGAGACACCCGGACAGCATATACTTACTATGTATTATAATATATTATTAGGGATAATATATATTTATTTTGACTATTATATATCAATGTAGTATAAATATTCAGTTCAGTTCAGTTGCTCAGTCGTGTCCGACTCTTTGTGACCCCATGAATCACAGCACGCCAGGCCTCCCTGTCCATCACCAACTCCCAGAGTTCACTCAAACTCACCTCCATCGAGTCAGTGATGCCATCCAGCCATCTCATTCTCTGTCATCCCCTTCTCCTCGTGCCCCCAATCCCTCCCAGCATCAGAGTCTTTTCCAGTGAGTCAATTCTTCGCATGAGGTGGCCAAAGTATTGGAGTTTCAGCTTTAGCATCAGTCCTTCCAATGAACACCCAGGACTGATCTCCTTTAGAATGGACTGGTTGGATCTCCTTGCAGTCCAAGGGACTCTCAAGAGTCTTCTCCAGCACCACAGTTCAAAAGCATCAATTCTTCGGTGATCAGCTTTCTCCACAGTCCAACTCTCACATCCATACATGACCACGGGAAAAATCATAGCCTTGACTAGACGGACCTTGGTTGGCAAAGTAATGTCTCTCCTTTTTAATATACTATCTAGGTTGGTCATAACTTTCCTTGCAAGGAGGAAGCGTCTTTTAATTTCATGGTTGCATTCAGCATCCGCAGTGATTTTGGAGCCCAGAAAAATAAAGTCTGACACTGTTTCCACTGTTTTCCCATCTATTTCCCATGAAGTGATGGGACCAGATGCCATGATCATTGTTTTCTGAATGTTGAGCTTCAAGCCAACCTTTTCACTCTCCTCTTTCACTTTCATCTAGAGGCTTTTGAGTTCCTCTTCACTTTCTGCCATAAGGGTGGTGTCATCTGCATATCTGAGGTTATTGATATTTCTCCCAGCAATCTTGATTCCAGCTTGTGCTTCTTCCAGCCCAGCGTTCCTCATGATGTACTCTGCATATAAGTTAAATAAGCAGGGTGACAATATACAGCCTTGACGTACTCCTTTTCCTATGGGAACCAGTCTGTTGTTCCATGTCCAGTTCTGACTGTTGCTTCCTGACCTGCATACAGGTTCCTCAAGAGGCAGTCAGGTGGTCTGGTATTCCCATCTCTTTCAGAATGTTCCACAGTTTATTGTGATCCACACATTCAAAGTCTTTGGCATAGTCAATACAGCAGAAATAGATGTTTTTCTGGAACTCTCTTGCTTTCTCCACGATCCAGCAGATGTTGGCAATTTGATCTCTGGTGCCTCTGCCTTTTCTAAAACCTGCTTGAACATCTGGGAGTTCACGGTTCACATATTGCTGAAGCCTGGCTTGGAGATGTTGAGCCTGACTTTACTAGCGTGTGAGATGAGTGCAATTGTGCAGTTGTTTGAGCATTCTTTGGCATTGCCTTTCTTTGGGATTGGAATGAAGACTGACCTTTTCCAGTCCTGTGGCCACTGCTGAGTTTTGCAAATCTGCTGGCATATTGAGTGCAGCACTTTCACAGCATCATCTTTCAAGATTTGAAGTAGCTCAACTGGAATTCCATCACCTCCACTAGCTTTGTTCGTAGTGATGCTTTCTAAGGCCCACTTGACTTCACATTTCAAGATGTCTGGCTCTAGGTCAGTGATCACGTTATTGTGACTATCTTGGTCATGAAGATCTTTTTTGTACAGTTCTTCTGTGTATTCTTGCCACCTCTTCTTAATATCTTCTGCTTCTGTTAGGTCCATACCATTTCTGTCCTTTATCGAGCCCATCTTTGCATGAAATGTTCCCTTGGAATCTCTAATTTTCTTGAAGAGGTCTCTTGTTGTTCCTATTCTGTTGTTTTCCTCTATTTCTTTGCATTGATCACTGAGGAAGGCTTTCTTATCTCTCCTTTCTATTCTTTGAAACTCTGCATTCAGATGCTTATATCTTTCCTTTTCCCCTTTGCTTTTAGCTTCTCTTCTTTTCACAGCTATTTGTAAGGCCTCCTCAGACAGCCATTTTGCTTTTTTGCATTTCTTTTCCATGGGGATGGTCTTGGTCCCTGTCTCCTGTACAATGTCACGAACCTCCGTCCAGAGTTCATCAGGCACTCTATCTATCAGATATAGTCCCTTAAATCTATTTCTCACTTCCACTGTATAATCATAAGGGATTTGATTTAGGTCATATCTGAATGGTCTAGTGTTTTTCCCTAGTTTCTTCAATTTCAGTCTGAATTTGGCAATAAGGAGTTCATGATCTGAGCCACAGTCAGCTCCTGGTCTTGTTTTTGCTAACTGTATAGAGCTTCTCCATCTTTGGCTGCAAAGAATATAATCAATCTGATTTCGGTGTTGACCATCTGCTGATGTCCATGTCTAGAGTCTTATCTTGTGTTGTTGGAAGAGTATGTTTGCTATGACCAGTGCATACTCTTGGCAAAACTCTATTAGCCTTTGCCCTGCTTCATTCCGTGCTCCAAGGCCAAATTTGCCTGTTATTCCAGGTGTTTCTTGACTTCCTACTTTTGCATTCCTGTCCCCTATAATGAAAAGGACATCTTTTTTGGGAGTTAGTTCTAAAAGGTCTTGTAGGTCTTCATAGAACCGTTCAACTTTGTCTTCTTCAGCATTACTGGGATAGGCCTGGATTACTGTAATATTGAATGGCTTGCCTTGGAAACGAACAGAAATAATTTTGTCATTTTTAATATTGCATCCAAGTACTGCATTTTGGACTCTTTTGTTGACCATAATGGCTACTCCATTTCTTCCAAGGGATTCCTGCCCGCAGTAGTAGATATAAAGGTCATCTGAGTTAAATTCACCCATTCCAATCCATTGTAGTTCACTGATTCCTAGAATGTCAACGTTCACTCTTGCCGTCTCCTGTTTGACCACTTCCAATTTGCCTTGATTCATGGACCTAACATTCCTAGTTCCTCTTTACAGCATAGGACCTTGCTTCACATTCACAACTGGGTATTGGTTTTGCTTTGTCTCCATCTCTTCATTCCTTCTAGAGTTATTTCTCCACTGATCTTCAGTAGCATGCTGAGCACCTATCGACCTGGGTAATTCCTGATTCAATATCCTATCATTTTGCCTTTTGATACTGTTCATGGGGTTCTCAAGGCAAGTATACTGAAGTGGTTTGCCATTCCCTTCTCCAGTGGACCACATTCGGCTGTGGTCCATGTGATCAGATCAACTAGTTTCCTGTGATTATGATTTCAGTGTGTCTGCCCCCTGATGCCCCCTCGCAATACCTACCGTCTTATTTGGGTTTCTCTTACCTTGGTCATGGGATATCTCTTCACAGCTGCTCCAGCAAAGCGCAGCCGCTGCACCTTACCTTGGACAAGGGATATTTCCTCAAGACCGCCCCTCCTGACCTTGAACGTGGAGTAGCTCCTCTCGGCCCTCCTGTGCCCGCACAGCCACCACCTATTGGACGTGGGGTATTACTATATAATACATATTATTCTATATATAAATATATATTTAACACAAAAGCATTAGTGGAGGAACTGAAGGACTATATATATACACACACATATTTATGTATATCCCGGATAATATTTTAATTTCCTTGTCATTTCTTTTAGCATATTTTTAAAGTTATTCTCTTAGTGGTATCCTGGGGATTACAATTAACATCTTAATTTACACAAAAATCTAGTTTCAAGTAATATAAACCTGATTGCAATAATATACTGAAACTTTGTTCCTGTGTAGATCTGTACCAGCCCCCTTCTTTGAACTATTATTGTCATATAAATTACATCTTTATGCACTGTGTGTCTGCTAACACAGATTTATAATTACTGCTTTATGACATTTATCATCATTTGGTTTATTCACACATACAATACATTTGTGATGCTTCTTACATTTTTGTGTATAATACCTTTACTGGTGTTTTTATTTCTATTTATTTCCTGTGGATTATAGTTAGTCTCTAGTATTCTCTCATTTAAGCTTGAAGGATTTCTTCTTTTCTCAAAGGGCAGATTTTCTTCTGATAAATTCTCTCAACATTTATCTATCAATGTCTTATTTTCTTCAATATTTTAGAATTGTTTTGTTAGAATTACTGGTTGACACTCTCTTTCAGTCCTTGAATGTCTGTGTTTTCTGCTAAAGAATTAGATAATGATCTTTTTGAGGATCCCTTATATCTGCTAAATCTCTTGCTTCTTGCTGCTCTCAAGATTGTCTTTATTATGATGTATCTGGGAGTAAGATCTCTTTGAGTTGATCCTGCTTGCAGTTCTTACTTTCTTGGTTGAGTGGCCTAACGTTTTTCATCAAGTTTAGTAAGTTTTTAACCAGTTTTTCTTCCGATATTCTTTCTAGCACTTTCACACCTCTCCTTCTGGAACTCTCACTATACATACTTTGGTCACCTTGAAGCTGCCCCACAGATTTCTGAGGATCTGCTCATTTTTCTTCATTCTTTTTCTTTCTGTTCCTCAACTGATTTCTCTTCAAGATTGATGATTCTTTGCTTTTTGCCTGCTCAGATCTAGTAAGGCCCTCTCATGGATTTGTCATTCCAGTTATCGTACTTTTCAACTTTGGGATTTCTCTTTGCCTTTTCATAATTTATATCTCTTCATTGATGTCATGTATTTGGTAGGACATTGTTCTCACATTCTCAATTAATTCATTATACACAGTTTCCTTTAGCTCTTGAACATATTTAAAATAGCTGATTTAAAGTCTTTGTCTAGTAAGCACAACATCTAGGCTTCCTTAGGTACAGTTTTGAGCGACCTTTTTTCCCCAGATATGAAACATACTTTGCTGTTTCTTTGCATGTCTAGTATATTTTTGTTGAAAGCTGGGAATTTAATATAATGTGGAAACTCTGGACATCAGGTTGCCTCCTCCCCAAGGTTTGTTGTTGCTAATTGTTTGAGTTGTTGTTTATTTAGTGACTTTATGAGCTAATTTTGCAAAGTTTGTAGTCTTCATGATATGTGGTCACAGAAATCTCAACTCAGCTTAGTCATCAGCTGATGAATGGACAAAGATTGCTTAGTGTCTGACACCAATAAATCCCCCAGTTTTTGCCCCAGGCTCCATGTGCACCTTGAGACACATCATCCACACTCAGCCAGGCAGTTTAGACTCTGTTTTAGTTTTCACTTCCTGCTTGTCCAGAGCCTGAAGGTCAGCCAGAGGTTAGAGCTTAGGCCATCACAGATTTTTTGAGCATACACATGACCTTTACACATGTGCATGGCTTTCTGCATCCCCAAGAATGTGTTAAAGACCTTTCAAAGCCATAATGGAGGTCTTCTCCCTCAGTTTTTCCTTTCAAGCATTTTAGCCTATTGTTTGCACCAGTGGTTATTCATCACTTCAGGCAGCTGTGATTAAAACATTTGCCAGCTACCCGATTTAGACAGAGGAGCCTGGCAGGCTACAGTCCACGGGGTCGCAAGAGTCAGACAGGACTTAGCAACTGAACCAGTATATATATATGTATATCAATGCTACTCTCTCAATTCATCCCCGACCCCCTTCCTCCCCTGTAACTGCTGTATAGTACAGGGAGCTCAGATTGATGCTCTGTGATGACCTAGAGGGGTAGAATGGGAAGGAGGAAGAGAGGCTTAACAGACAGGGCATATGATATTGTTGATTCACGATGTTGTATAGCAGAAACTAATACAACATTGTAAAGCAATTACATTCCAATAAAATAAAATATACTAAATTGATATATAAATTTCCCAATAAATGGTTTTGACAATGACTCCACATAAAAGCTTTTAGTAACGTTAGCTTTAGTCACATTGAATAGAGATAAACCTTTGAATAGAGCCTTCCAGGGAACCGCCAGACAGGTTAAACAATTGTAGTTCTTTCAGAATCAGGCTGTGAAGAACTCCAGTTCTGTTCTGTTCCCTCTGGTACCAAAAATGTGGGCTATTTTTTTTAAGTTAGTGCTGAGCTAGGAATCAGGGGATGGGAGTAGGGTAAATTAAAATGCCACACAGTTTGTTGTCTTTATTGAGATTCAGCTGTTTTCCTTGAATAAATGCTCATGGGGTTGCTGCAAGCCTTTGATTAATTTCCAGTTCTGAAAAAGTCAATTCTGACAATTTTTGCCAGCCTTTATTTTTATGGAGAGAAGAATTTTTAAAGCTCCTTTGCCATTTTCCAGGCCTGAATATTCAAGGGCTGATGCTATTATTAATCTTTCTTGGCAAAAGAATAATCTTGGTATGGCAGGGCTTCCTAATATGTTTCACAGAGTAAGTAATAGCACGTTCCCTTCATTAACTTATGAATTGATTTAAGAATATTTGACTAACGAATGCCAACAATGGAAGTGATATTATTTTTAAACAGATACTGGTCAGCATGTCAATATTTTTAAGGTCAATATTCATTAACTTATAATAGTCAAACTCTGTTATGGTTATAAAGGATGCTAGTCTTTATCTAAAATATATAATGGGATATGATTTCTTGACAATAAAAGTTCTATCATTATTTACACCTTTTAATAAAGGAGAGGATGGGCTAAGGATGTAGCCTCCATTTAACCGTTTAATTCTTTTATTTTCCAGGTTTACTGAGATGAAACTGACACATAACATTGCCTAAGTTTAAGGTGCAGAACACGGTGATTTGATACACTTACAGATTGCAAAATGATTACCACCATACTGTGAGCTCCTTTCTAATTCTTAAAAGAGGTAAAGACACTATCTGGCTGTTAGAATGACTGTAGCAGAAGAAGGGGCCTGTCACAATCTAGAGTTTAGACATCAGTATTGTGGAACAGCCTGAGATGATCAGTCTCTGAAGATTTAATTCATACTACCTAAATTTTCAAAATACTTCATTTTAAACCAGAATAGGATATTCCCAATCATAAAATTACATTCTGGACATCCCTGGTGGCACAATAGATAGGAATCCATTTGCCAATGCAGGGGACACGGGTTTGATCCCAGTTCCCGGAAGATTCCACGTGCTGCAGACCAACTAAGCTTGTGTTCCACAAATACTGAACCCACATGCTGCAACTACTGAAGCCCGTGTGCTTAGAGCCTGTGCTCTGCAATAAGAGAAGCCACCGCACTGAGAAGCCAGCACACCAAAACAAAGAATAGCCCCCGCTCACTGCAACTAGAGAAAGGCAGCTCAAAGCAACAAAGACCCAGTGCAACCAAAATAAATAAATAAACAGAATTAAACAAAACATCCCACGGTAAAAACTGATATATAGATTACAACAGTCTTTGTCACTGTACATTATCTTCCAAAAGGTGAACCCAGACCACAAAATAAAAATTAAAAAAAAGGCTGCCAGATAAACATGGCATTAGTGCAAAGCAAAGGATTCCCAGGTGGCTCAATGGTAAAGAATCCGCCTGCCAGTGCAGGAATGCAGGAGACATGGGTTTGATCCCTGGGTCAAGAAGGTCCCCTGGAGGAGGAAATGACAATACACTTCAGTATTTCTTGCTGAGAAAATCCCATAGACAGAGGAGCCTAGCAGGCTACAGATCATGGGATTGCAAAGACTCGAACATAACTGAACAACTGAGCACACACGCATAGTGCGAGGCAAACAGATTCAGTTCAGTTCAGTTCAGTCGCTCAGTCGTGTCCAACTCTTTGCGACCCATGAATCACAGCACGCCAGGCCTCCCTGTCCATCACCAACTCCTGGAGTTCACTCAAACTCATGTCCATCGAGTCGGTGATGCCATCCAGCCATCTCATTCTCTGTCGTCCCCTTCTCCTCCCACCCCCAATCCCTCCAGCATCAGTCTTTTCCTGTGAGTCAACTCTTCGCATGAGGTAGCCAAAATATTGGAGTTTCAGCTTTAGCATCAGTCCTTCCAATGAACACCCAGGATTGATCTCCTTTAGACTGGACTGGTTGGATCTCCTTGTAGTCCAAAGGACTCTCAAGAGTCTTCTCCAACACCACAGTTCAAAAGCATCAATTCTTCGGCGATCAGCTTTCTTCACAGTCCAACTCTCACATCCATACATGACCACGGGAAAAAACATAGCCTGGACTAGACGGACTTTTGTTGGCAAAGTAATGTCTCTGCTTTTTAATATGCTATCTAGGTTGGTCATAACTTTCCTTCCAAGGAGTAAGCATCTTTTAATTTCATGGCTGCAATCAGCATCCGCAGCGATTTTGGAGCGCCAAAAAATAAAATCTGACACTGTTTCCACTGTTTCTCCATCTATTTCCCATGAAGTGATGGGACTAGATGGCATAGATGACCGTAACTACTATCTTCTCCAAATTACCTTGATGCATAAATAGCCAGTAGAGGAAAACATCTGACATAATCTGAAACACAGTATTCCTTTTCCCAGGATAGTATTAGTAGTAGAAACTTTGTTCAACAAAGTCTTCTTGGCTCACTGAGACCCAGAGGTCTCTGATATCACGGTGTAACACACACAAAAAACTGATTCAGTTTAGATTTTTTATTTTCTTTTTTAAAGTTACAGTTTCAAGATGGGGAACACATGTACACCCAGGATGGATTCATGTCAATGTATGGCTCAGTGATCAATGCAAAGAAATAGAGGAAAACAACAGAATAGGAAAAACAAGAGATCTCTTCAAGAAAATTAGAGTTTCCAAGGGAACATTTCATGCAAAGATGGGCTCGATAAAGGACAGAAATGGTATGGACCTAACAGAAGCAGAAGATATTAAGAAGAGGTGGCAAGAATACACAGAAGAACTGTACAAAAAAGATCTTCACGACCAAGATAGTCACGATAACATGATAACTAACCTAGAGCCAGACATCTTGAAATGTGAAGTCAAGTGGGGCTTAGAAAGCATCACTACGAACAAAGCTAGTGGAGGTGATAGAATTCCAGTTGAGCTTTTTCAAATCTTGAAAGATGATTCTGTGAAAGTGCTGTACTCAATGTGCCAGCAAATTTGCAAAACTCAGCAGTGGCCACAGGACTGGAAAAGGTCAGTCTTCATTCCAATCCCAAAGAAAGGCAATGCCAAAGAATGCTCAAACTACCGCACAATTGCACTCATCTCACATGCTAGTAAAGTCATGCTCAAAATTCTCCAAGCTAGGCTTCAGCAATATGTGAACCGTGAACTCCCAGATGTTCAAACAGGTTTTAGAAAAGGCAGAGGAACCAGAGATCAAATTGCCAACATCCGCTGGATCATGGAGAAAGCAAGAGAGTTCCAGAAAAACATCTATTTCTGCTGTATTGACTATGCCAAAGCCTTTGACTGTGTGGATCACAATAAACTGTGGAAAATTCTGAAAGAGATGGGAATACCAGACCACCTGACCTGTCTCTTGAGAAACCTGTATGCATGTCAGGAAGCAACAGTCAGAACTGTACATGGAACAACAGACTGGTTCCAAATAGGTAAAGGAGTACGTCAAGGCTGTATATTGTCACCTTGCTTATTTAACTTATATGCAGAGTACATCATGAGGAACGCTGGGCTGGAAGAAGCACAAGCTGGAATCAAGATTGCTGGGAGAAATATCAATAACCTCAGATATGCAGATGACACTACCTTTATGGCAGAAAGTGAAGAGGAACTCAAAAACCTCTTGATGAAAGTGAAAGAGAAGAGTGAAAAGGTTGGCTTGAAGCTCAACATTCAGAAAACAAAGATCATGGCATCTGGTCCCATTACTTCATGGGAAATAGATGGGAAAACAGTGGAAACAGTGTCAGACTTTATTTTTTTGGGCTCCAAAGTCACTGCGGATGCTGATTGCAGCCATGAAATTAAAAGATGCTTACTCCTTGGAAGGAAAGTTATGACCAACCTTGATAATATATTAAAAAGCAGAGACATTACTTTGCCAACCAAGGTCCTTCTAGTCCAGGCTATGATTTTTCCCGTGGTCATGTATGGATGTGAGAGTTGGACTGTGAAGAAAGCTGATCACCGAAGAGTTGATGCTTTTGAACTGTGGTGCTGGAGAAGACTCTTGAGGGTCCCTTGTACTGCAAGGAGATCCAACCAGTCCATTCTAGAGGAGATCAATCCTGGGTGTTTATTGGAAGGACTGATGCTAAAGCTGAAACTCCAATACTTTGGCCACCTCATGCGACGAGTTGACTCACTGGAAAAGACTCTGAGCGGGGAAAGGTTGGGGGCAGGAGGAGAAGGGGACGACAGAGAATGAGATGGCTGGATGGCATCACCGACTTGATGGACATGAGTTAGAGTGAACTCCGGGAGTTGGTGATGGACAGGGAGGCCTGGCGTGCTGTGATTAATGGGGTCGCAGAGAGTCGGACACAACTGAGCGACTGAACTGAACTGATGGCAAAACCAATACAATACTGTAAAGTAATTAGCCTCCAATTAAAATAAATAAATTAAAAAGTTGCAGTACATTCTAGTAACTTCTGAGACTTACACTGGTAGCCTCCTTTCCTTTTTTTGAGTTTGGGTGTTGTTAAATGTTCCTTGTGAAGGGAATCTATGACAACACAGTGTTAATGTTTTCTTAACAGTTCTCATTACCTGATGCTCTTTTATTTACTTGTATGTTATCATTATCTGAACAGAGAATTTCTCTTTAGCACAAGGACTTTGGATATATACATTGCTTTTTAAAGTGCCTGTACCACAGAAAACAATCAATACTTGTTGAATTTAATGATTTTTTAGGTGAGAATATTTCATATTTTTCCTAATTTCATCTGAGCATTAATTTTGGAGATTCATTACGGTTGCCTCCACATTGTCTATTTTTGAGACTAGAATTTGAGTGATTAAAAAGCCAGTACTACCTGTGTCCATTCTTACAGTGGGATAGCACAAACTTTAGAAGGAGTATGGGGAGAGGTTGGTCAAAGGGTTAAAATTTTGGTTATAAAATAAGTAAGTCTGGGGGCTCTAAAGTACAGCATGGTGATTAATGTTAGTAATACTGCATTCAGTTCAGTTCAGTCGCTCAGTCGTGTCCGACTGAAATTTGCTAAAATATTAGATCTGAAGTATTCTCACCACACCAAAATAACTAAAAAGGTTACCATGTGAGGTGGAAAATGTGTTAATTAGCTTGACTGTGGTTATCATTTCACAATGAACAGTTGGGCCCCTCTACCCATGGGTTCTGCATCTATGAAGTGAAAATATTTGGGAAAAAAAATTCCAGAAGGGTCAAAAAAGCAAAATGAATTTGCCACATTGGCAACTACCTACCTATTGACATTGTATTTACAACTATTTATATCATGTTTACATTGTACTTCTGCTGCTGCTAAGTCACTTCATTCGTGTCCGACTCTGTGCGACCCCATAGACGGAAGCACACCAGACTCCCCCGTCCCTGGGATTCTCCAGGCAAGAACACTGGAGTGGGTTGCCATTTCCTTCTCCAATGTGTGAAAGTGAAAAGTGAAAGTGAAGTTGCTCAGTTGTGTCTGACCCATAGTGACCCCATGGACTGCAGCCTACCAGGCTCTTCCATCCATGGGATTTTCTAGGCAAGAGTACTGGAGTGGCTTGCCATTGCCTTCTCCATTACATTGTACTAGATGTTATAAATAATCTAAAGATAATTTAACATATACAGGAGGATGTACATAGGTTATATGCAAATACTATGTCATTTTATACAAAGGACTTGGGAATCTATGGATTTTGATATCCACGGGGTCATGGGACCAATGCCTTGGGGATACTGAGGGCTGTATATCAAAGCATATTGTTGAACACCTTAAGTATACACAATTTTTTCAACTATATTGCCATAAAGTTGGAAAAAAGATAGAATATATGCTTATTTTGTTGCTTATTTAAGTTGGCATAAAACTACATTCAGAAAACTAAGATCATGCCATCAGACCCATTGCTTCATGGCAAATAGATGGGGAAACAAAGTGAAAGACTTTATTTTCTTGGGCTTCAAAATCACTGCTGATGGTGACTGTAGCCATGAAATTAAAAGACGCTTCCTCCTTGGAAGAAAAGCTATGACCAACCTAGACAGCATATTCAAAAGCAGAGACACTACTTTGGCAACAAAGGTGTGTCTAGTTAAGGCTATGATTTTTCCTGTAGTCATGTATGGATGTGAGAGTTGGACTGAGAAGAAAGCTGAGCACCAAAGAATTGATGCTCTTGAACTGTGGTGTTGAAGACTCTTGAGAGTCCCTTGGACTGCAAGGAGATCCAACCAGTCCATCCTAAAGATCAGTCCTGAATATTCATTGGAAGAACTGATGCTGAAGCTGAAACTCCAATACTTTGGCCACCTGATGTGAAGAACTGACTCATTGGAAAAGACCCTGATGCTGGGAAAGATTGAGGGCAGAAGGAGAAGGGGATGACAGAGGATGAGATGGTTGGATGGTATCATTGACTCAATGGACATGAATTTGAATAAGCTCCAGGAGTTGATGATGGACAGGGAAGTCTGGCGTGCTGCAGTCTGTGGGGTTGCAAAGAGTTAGACACGACTGAGCAACTGAACTGAACTGATGCTTATTTTGAAAGTTAAAAAAGGAATTAGTTAGATAGCTGGGACCTATAGTCATTTTATATAGCTACAGAACCAAAAGGTGAACAGAATAAATGCTTTGTGTTTGCTTAGTCACTCAGTTGTGTCTGACTCTTTGGGACCCAATGGACTACAGTTTGCCAGGCTCCTCTGTCCATGGGGATTCTCCAGGCAAGAATACTGCCTGGTGTGTGTTGCCATGCCCTCCTCCAGGGGATCTTCCCAACCCAGGGATTGAACCCAGATCTCCCACATTGCAGGTTCAGTTCAGTTCAGTTCAATCGCTTAGTCGTGTCCGACTCTTTGTGACCCCATGAATCACAGCACGCCAGGCCTCCCTGTCCATCACCAACTCCCGGAGTTCACTCAAACTCATGTCCATCAAGTCGGTGATGCCATCCAGCCATCTCATTCTCTGTCGTCCCCTTCTCCTCCCGCCCCCAATCCTTCCCAGCATCAGAGTCTTTTCCAGTGAGTCAACTTGTCACATGAGGTGGCCAAAGTATTGGAGTTTCAGCTTTAGCATCAGTCCTTCCAATGAACACCCAGGATTGATCTCCTTTAGAATGAACTGGTTGGATCTCCTTGCAGTCCAAGGGACTCTCAAGAGTCATTGCAGGTAGATTTTACCAACTGACTCTTTGGGACCCAATGGACTACAGTCTGCCAGGCTCCTCTGTCCATGGGGATTCTTCAGGCAAGAATACTGCTTGGTGGAGGTTGCCAGGCCCTCCTCCAGGGGATCTTCCCAACCCAGGGATTGAACCCAGGTCTCCGACATTGTAGGTAGATTTTACCAACTGAGCCACCAGGGAAGCCCAGTAAATACTTTAGAAAGTCTTAAATCTGTCTTAATTATATGTCAGGAAAAGTAAAGAAAAACATTGACTATTTTTTTCTATTATCTGCTTGTTTCTCTTAGAACCTAGAGAAATTTAGAATTAAAAATTTAGTTGGCTAGTTGGCAAAATTCAATGGGTCAAAAATACAGGAAAAAAGCAATTTTTCTTTCTGTTAATGGGGCAGGCCACTGGTTGTCAACCCTGCTCTCATTACTTATTGGTTTGCACAATCAGTTGTTGGAAGCAACATGAAAAGTTCACATCAAAGTTTCCACCAAACAGTTTTTTCAAAAATCTCTCTGATTTTTTCTGTTTCTATAAAAGATTAGGGGGAAGCATATTTCAAAGGCAGTTAAGAAAATGCTTCAACTAGATGTCACTGCTGCTGCTGCTGCTAAGTCTCTTCAGTCGTGTCCAACTCTGTGCGACCCCACAGATGGCAGCCCACCAGGCTCCCCCGTCCCTGGGATTCTCCAGGCAAGAACACTGGAGTGGGTTGCCATTTCCTTCTCCAATGTGTGAAAGTGAAAAGGGAAAGTGAAGTCGCTCAGTCATGTCTGACCCATAGCGATCCCATGGACTGCAGCCTACCAGGCTCCTCCATCCATGGGATTTCCTAGGCAATAGTACTGGAGTGGCTTGCCATTGCCTTCTCCACAGGCCATTAAATTATGCCTTGAGGAAACAATGAAAAGAGCTTGTACATTACATTATACTTCTCAGAACTTTAGTCAAGTCCTGTTCAGCTCTGAGTTGAGAGCAACCTCTCTGTCATTCATTCCCAGAGCTAAGAGTCACACAAACTCCGGGGTCCACCATGCAGCACATAACCATCGGGCATGAAACAGCACGGAATCTTGCTTTGGAGTCTTGAATTTACTATACTGCTGCTTTCAAAATAGTTAAGATACAGTCTTATCCTGAGAGAAAAGCCTATCTAATTATTTCCATTTAATGGAATAGAAATATTTACCAAATTATATTGTGAAATTTTAAAAATCAGTGAAATGGGTTACTCATTTTAAAATTTTTAATATAGTTTGGACACAGTCCATAACAACTATATACATGCTTACATATGCTTTTTTTTTTCTGGAGGAATGAAGATCAAATTCTAATATTTCAACGCCAGCCAAACTGGAGAAGGCATATTTAAGCTGAAGACGACACTAGTGTTCTTGGCATTTTTACTCAGAAGAATTTATATCTGTGTAATTAGTGTTTTTCTGAAAATAAATGATTTCCTGGCTTTTTGTTCCCCAGCAGCATTGGAGATCCTGCTCACCGGATTAGTAATAACATTTGTTTTTATTTAACCAAGCAGTGACATTCATTTTTATCTGACCAAGCAATTTTCTTATTTACCTTTCCTCAACAGAATCCACTTTGTTCATGAGAAGCAATGGTGGAGGAGTTTCTATTCACTTTTCTGCTATTAGATAGTCATAAAATGTATAGGCTTTAGAATTTGAGGCAGTGGGGTGAGCATCCCCGCTCTGCCCCTTGATTAGCTATGTGTTTTTTAACAAGTCATTTCTCCTGTCTCTGTCTGCTTTTTCTTTTGTAAATCACAGTTAATAGACTCTTGTAAGACTGTTCTGGATACGGAGAGCATTAAGCACAGTTTCAGCAACAAAGAAAACTTCCTGAAACATCAGCCAAGCCACATCAGGCAACTGGCTTGTATAAAAGGAAATGCTGAGTACAGAGTAGATGCTTATGAAATTATTTCTGACTGATAAAGAGGGTAAAGGGAAGGTAACCTGTCACGTGAGAGCTCTCAGAGAACACAGTGGAGGAAGCCAATTTAAGAGATTGAGTGTGATGGAGCAGATTAGGTTAGATTGCACTTAGTTCCTGTGCAGTCTTATGGAACTAAGATCATCACTTCTGCTGCCTTTTGGCTCTTCCCCTGAGGAGGGATAGGGTCTTAGCTAATAACACACATCCTTTTCTTCTCTCTGAAAGCCCATTTCCTGAGCAAATGCATGCTTTGGAGAGGTGGTTAGCAAACAACCCAGATCCCAGGTTTAATGGACAATTTCTTTAGGGTGAAACTGAAGGGTAGAGCATCATTTTCTGTCTTTCCTTCTCACCCCTCCCCCACCTCTCAAACAACCCATCTCACAGTCATTAAGGTTCCAATGGTGCAAGAAATCTCAACTGCATACAACACGAGAGCTTGCTACATCTATACTGTGGGCATCTTTTTTTTTTTTAATCCTATTTTTGCTTTCTAATCACTTTCATTTTGCAGACAAAGACTCCTTTGCCAAAGGCAGGATAAATAAACTCAGACACATCCTGTCTCTTTTACATCTTTGTTTACCCATAAACTGTCAAAAATACAGATGAAAATCCACTAAAGAGTGCATGAAGCAGTTAGACAAAGGCCAAATGAGACTGTTGCATAGCAGCATGATGTTAGGGAAGATATTATCTAAAATGATACCAAGCCAGCTTGGTATGATGACATGAATAAAAATTAACGTTACCAACAAAAGATGACCAACTAATTCAGTTAAGAATAGACTCAATTGTGTAAAAAAGTAATCATGAAAAAAATCAATGTAAGAAAGCATCTGTATAGTTAGTAGGAAACTGACTGCACCATTGGGATCCCAATAACCATAGGATAAGTTAGTTGAGAGGTGGGGGAAGGGTGAGGAGAAAGAGAGAAGGCTGAGGGGTTAAGAGCATAGACTTAAATATGAGAGTGGATTTGAAACCTGGCTCCTCATTTACCTATTTATTTCAAGAAATAAATTCTCATTATATTTTCAAACAGCTTAATTTTCAGTTATAAGCCATACTGTACCTCAAATTATGTGGGTTACTAGCGAGACTGTTATCAAGTGATTTTACTTATTTTCCTTTTCCACTAGCAAACATTTCTTTTTACTTAACTGCTTAGTTTATAAAGGTGACTTGAAAAGTGTACTATCTTTGTTTCCCAAGAAAGCATTTAGGAAAGTCTAAATAATACAGAGGACAATCATCTTCTACTATAGCTCACTCCGCCCATTCTTCTTTTGAGAAGGTTAATGAAAGAACTAATGATAACAAGATTATTGACTGAATAATTACAGATACCTGGTATTGTGGATATAACCTATGAATATGGTGGAATGTTCCCATGGGAGAATCATGGGAATATCTACATTCATTTTCTACTGCTGCATAAAAAAATATCACAGACGTGGTAGCTTATAGCAACTCATTTATTATCTCACAATTTTGTATGTCACAAGTCCAGGCACAGAAATCCTTGTTTACTACTGAGGGTCTCACAAGGCTGAAATTTAGGTGTCAGCAGGGGCTATGGTATTATCTGAAATTTGAAGTACTCTTCTAAACTAATTCAGGTTTTTGGAAAATTGAGTTTCTTGGTGTTACACAAGCAAGGTTCCAGATTTTTCTTGCTGACTGATAGCTGGAAGGTAGTGCTCGCCTCCCAGAGGCTACCTGTAGATTATAGCCAATGTGGCCTTCTTATAACATGGTAGCTTACTTCAAGGTCCACAGGAGGATCGCTCAGACTTCTTGTAAGAGCTTACCTTATTAGGTCAGGCCCCCAAAACAGCATCTTCTTATTGATACTCAAAGTCAGCAGATGAGGGACCTTAACTGCATCTCAAAACACTTTCAAATTTGCCACATAACATAATCTAATAATGGCCACATCATCACGGGAGGACCATCAGGGCATAACTGGCTTATGGTGAATGACTGCTAATAGCACACTGTGAACATGACCCTATAAACAAATGAAAACTGTAACAGGATTTTATAATTATTTATACACACATTAAATTTTATATCCCTTTACAAGTTACAAAGTGCTTGTACATAATCTGCATCATGACTACCTGCCAGAGAGGCACAGTAGATATTACTCCAACAGGACAGGTGAAACAAATAAGGCTCAAAGCAGCTAAGACATTTCCCAAATCTTTACAGAAAATTAGTAGTAGAGTCAGGCTTCCGCTCAGGGTCTTTTCACCCTTTAGTCCCATCCTTTGTTTAGCTAATTCTGAGTTTTCAAATTGTGTTTGCTGAGGTTCCGAGGAGATAGCTCAGGGATTACTGTAAGAACTCAGAGTGACTCTAAGAAAGCTGGGTTAAGTGTTGCAACAGTGGTTCGACTATTGTTTGTTCTCTATATTGTGAGTTCTACATAAGCTTTAATAACCACTACATTTCACCATGTCGCCTTATAAAAGATAAAGAATATTTACAAAAAAAAATAGTTTAAAAAATGACTTAGATAGCTGTATTTAAAAATCCAAGAGTCTATTCCAGTAAATTTTTAAGAAACTGTCATTTCTTCTAGCAGCTGTTGAACCTTTTATAAAGAAAGAGAAAACAAATGCATTAAATAATTGATTGGAAATGTACATGTGGGAAAAAAATGAAAAACCCCACCTCCTTCACTTTTTAAATACATGTAAAAATGAATACCTTCTTAATGTCTGGCCTCTTATTTTTCTTTTCATGAAGACACTGACTGGCAACAGAGTACATAGTTTCAATGGAAGTGAAATCAATGTCATTCATCTTCTTATCAATATAATCTTCAATTGTCTTTTCTTCATCTTCAATTTCGTCTTTAATATCTAGCTTTAAGGCAAAAGTTAAAACTTTAAAAGTTTCAAATAAAAGAGAAACAAATCAGGTAAATTCATAAGTGTATTTATAAATAAATATAAATTATATGTAAAACGAATTAATATTCAGTTAAGTTCAGTTCAGTCGCTCAGTCGTGTCCGACTCTTTGAGACCCCATGAATCACAGCACGCCAGGCCTCCCTGTCCATCACCAACTCCCGGAGTTCACTCAAACTCATGTCCATCGAGTCGGTGATGCCATCCAGCCATCTCATTCTCTGTCATCCCCGTCTCCTCCCGCCCCCAATCCTTCCCAGCATCAGCGTCTTTTCCAGTGAGTCAACTTGTTGCATGAGGTAGCCAAAGTATTGGAGTTTCAGCTTTAGCATCAGTCCTTCCAATGAACACCCAGGATTGATCTCCTTTAGAATGGACTGGTTGGATCTCCTTGCAGTCCAAGGGACTCTCAAGAGTCTTCTCCAACACCACAGTTCAAAAGCATCAATTCTTCGGCGATCAGCTTTCTTCACAGTCCAACCCTCACATCCATACATGACCACTGGAAAAACCATAGCCTTGACTAGACGGACCTTGGTTTGCAAAGTAATGTCTCTGCTTTGTAATATACTATCTAGGTTGGTCATAACTTTCCTTCCAAGGAGTAAACATCTTTTAATTTCCCGGCTGCAATCAGCATCTGCAGTGATTTTGGAGCCCCCAAAAATAAATTCTGACACTGTTTCCACTGTTTTCCCATCTATTATTATTATGCTATAAAATAATACATTTTAATTATTTAACCTACATTATAATAACATTTACTCGTATTTACTATCTGCTGGTGTAACCTTATTAAGAATTGAGGACACCTAGGACAAACTCTTATTTATTTACTTACTTATATTAATACATACATACATATCTCCTTCCTAGAAACGTTCAGCCATTTGCCTTCTGATTTCTGTGTTCATGTGTACTCCTCTCATATGCTCATTAGCAGCCCTTACTAGGCGTCCGGCACAGTGAGGTCTGCTCTTCGGCTGTGCTCCCAATGATGCAAGTCCAACTCTGAATGCAGATCCTCCTCTCTGCACAAGCACACTGCTCTATGGGTACTCACATTGTTGAATCAAGAGAAAGAGGGAGGAGGAAAAAGGGGCAAGGCCATGATGAAAGGGTAACAAATAAGGAGAGAGGTGGAGAACGAGAATGCTGAGTGGTTAAGCAGTGGTCCCCCAAAAGAAATGTCCAAGTCCTGATCCGCAGTATCTGTGACTGAAACTGTATTTGGAGAAAAAGGTCTTTGCAGATGTAATTATGTTAAGCAATTTGAGATGAGATCATCCTGAATTACCCAGGTAGGCCTTAAATCCAATGATAAACATCTGAATAAGAAAGAAAGAAACACATACACACACATACACAGAGGGGAAGACAATGTGATCACAGGGGAAGACACTGGAGGGATGTGGCTACAAGTCAAGGAATGTCAACAGCCACTGGAAGCTGGACGAGGCAAGGGAAGACTCTCCCCTACAGTATCCAGAGGGAATGGTGCCTGGACAAAATTTTGATTTCAACTTCTGGTTTCCAGAACTATGAGAGAGTAAATCTGTCATTGAAAGTCCTATTTTTGTGGTGGTAATCTTTTTCCCACCTATATTTTTAATCTATACACTTTCTCTGCATAATATAATCAACATCCAAAGCTTTATGTATGCCTGTCCAAGAATAGCTCAAAAATTGTAACTCCAGGCAAGGCTTCTTTCCTGACCTCCAATAACCAATGGAACAGAGGATTTATTTCTTTGATAAAGACAAAATTTCACTATGTGCTACAGAGAAGCCTGGTGGGTTACAGTCCTTGGGGTTGCAAAGAGTTAAGACATGACTGAGCATGCACTCACACTGTATAAAATATTATGAAAATATTAACTTTTCACAATAATTGGAGGCTCTCTCTATATACTTTACTGTAAAATATTAGATACCACGTAATATTCAATTGGTAAAGAATCTGCCTGCAATGTAGGAGACCCCAATTTGATTCCTGGGTTGGGAAGATTCACTGGAGAAGGGATAGGCTACCCACTCCTGTATTCTTAGGCTTCCCTTGTGGCTCATCTGGTAAAGAATCTGCTTGCAATGTGGGAGACTGGGTTCGATCCCTGGGTTGGGACGATCCCCTGGAGAAAGAAAAGGCTGCCCACTCCATTATTCTGGCCTGGAGAAATCCATGGACCATATACTTCACGGGGTTGCAGAGTTGACACAACTGAGTGACTTTCACATTTCAATATTCATTATACATATCAAAGAACCCATGGCAAGCTTTATAATATATACTTATATAAGGGACATCTGTAGCAATATTATAATATAGAGATACTATGCTTATGGTTTTTCTTAAAAATATGGCATGAGCCTTTGAAAAAATATACCTTTTGACTTTCTAATCCTTGTTCTAGGGAAATAATGTGGTATACACATGTCTGAATTTGTCAGAGTGGTTTGTCCCATTAGAACACAGAAATCAGAATAAAGTCAGTGTAGGCCTTACAAATAGCTGAGAAAAGAAGAGAAGCTAAAGGCAAAGGAGAAAAGGAAAGATATACCCATCTGAACGCAGAGTTCCAAAGAATAGCAAGGAGAGATGAGAAAGACTTCCTCAGCGATAAATGCAAAGAAATAGAGGAAAACAAATGAATGGGGAAGACTAGAGATCTTTCAAAGAAAATCAGAGATACCAAGGGAACATTTCATGCAAAGATGGGCACAATTAAGGACAGGAATGGTATGGACCTAACAGAAGCAGAAGATATTAAGAAGAGGTGGCAAGAATGCAAAGAACTATACAAAAAAGATCTTCATGACCCAGATAACCATGATGGTGTGATCACTCACCTAGAGCCAGACATCCTGGAATGCGAAGTCAAGTGGGCCTTAGGAAGTATCACTACGAACAAAGCTAGTGGAGGTGATGGAATTCCAGTTGAGCTATTTCAAATCCTAAAAGAGATGCTGTGAAAGTGCTGCACTCAACATGCTAGAAAATCTGGAAAACTCAGCAGTGGCCACAGGATTGGAAAAGGTCAGTTTTCATTCCAATCCCAAAGAAAGGCAATGCAAGAGAATGTTCAAACTACTGCACAACTGCACTCATCTCACACACTAGCCAAGTAACGCTCAAAATTCTCCAAGCCAGGCTTCAACCACGAACGTGAACCATGAACTTCCAGATGTTCAAGCTGGATTTAGAAAAGGCAGAGGAGCCAGAGATCAAACTGCCAACATCCGCTGGATCACTGAAAAAGCAAGAGAGTTCTAGAAAGACATCTACTTTTGCTTTATTGACTACACTAAAGCTTTTGGCAGAAAGTGACAAAGAACTAAAGAGTCTCTTGATGAAAGTGAAAGAGGAGAGTGAAAAATTTGGCTTAAAGCTCAACATTCAGAAAACTAAGATCATGGCATCCGGTCCCATCAATTCATGGCAAACAGATGGGGAAACAATGGAAACAGTGAGAGACTTTATTTTCTTGTGCACCAAAATCACCGCAGATGGTGACTGCAGTCATGAAATTAAAAGATGCTTGCTCCTTAGAAGAAAAGCTATGGCCAACCGAGACAGTATATTAAAAAGCAGAGACATTACTTTACCAACAAAGGTTCATCTAGTCAGAGCCATGGTTTGTCCAGTAGTCATGCATGGATGTGAGAGTTGGACTAGAAAGAAAGCTTAGCGCCGAAGAATTGATGCTTTTGAACTGTGGTATTGGAGAAGACTCTTGAGAGTCCTTTGGACTGCAAGGAGATCCAACCAGTCCATCCTAAAGGAAATCAGTCCTGAATATTCATGGGAAGTTCTGATGCTGAAGCTTCACCTGCAATATTTTGGCCACCTGATGTGAAAAACTGACTCATTGGAAAAGAACCTGATGCTGGGAAAGGTTGAAGGCAGGAGGAGAAGCGTATGACAGAGGATGAGATGGCTGGATGGCATCACCCATGCAATGGACATGAGTTTGAGTAGGCTCCGGGAGTTGGTGATTGACAGGGAAGCCTAGAGTGCTGCAGTCCATGGGGTTGCAAGGAGTTGGAAATGACTGAGCGACTGAACTGAATTGAGGTATTTGAATAATTTTATAAAAAACATATGTGGTAGTATTTATGTAGGTTTTTAATTTTATAAGACCCTGTAAGTTCTTAAAATTTAGTACACAGAAAAATAAGGCAACACACAACTTTCCTGTAGCTTTAGCATTCAGTTAGTCCATTTATATAATCGTCAATGAATCCCTATATAATACATAGGTAAAATTTTCTATAATAACTTTATTAAAAAATATTCCACAATAGAAATGGAGAAAGAATTTTATTAGCAATTCTAGTCTGACACAAATTTCTAAGGAAGAATGTTATTTTTCCTCTGAAAATTGTGTTAGTAATCACCATGAAAGTAACAAAATAAAAATACACTAGAGGAGATCTCAGAAATCATACAGCTCCATTGTGATTTTAGCTACAAAGAAACTAGAACATAGAATATAACAGTGTCTTTTCCAAGCTTCACAAATATTTCATGGCAGAGCTGAGATTAAAAATAATTGATGATTTTTCCATATGCCATTATGTAATTGCCAACAGAAAGACTGCCAATAGAAAATGACATTTCCAGATGCCAAATTTACCCACATAAATTTAGATTATAAATGAAAGAGAAAAGAACTAGAAAAGTGAAATCTTTTGATTACCAATAACTGAGGTTCACGGTGTTCATCCACAGCTGGAAGTCCGGTTATTATTTCTAGTAAAACCTAAGAAGAAAGTAAAACCCATAAATAAAAGACTCAAGAAAACATATAGAAACTAGAAGGAACATGGCTCTTGATTATGAAATCTAATGAACCATTTCCACCCATTGCCTGCCTTTTAGGCATGAAAGTGGAAAGAACACAAGCTGTGGTCATTTCTTACCACCCTTTCTTCCCTAACACCTCAAAACTCATCCATCTCCACACACAGTTCTTTAATACTGGCAACTTACTAAACAATCAGCCCCCTAAATATGTGTTCTGGACACACTCTTTTTCCTGTCTTGCAGAAGATATTTCACAAGAACAATTTTCTCTGGCTTTTAGGAGAATACTATTTTCTAAACCTCAGGCATATCCTAGAAACTTGGGCCTTAACTTCACAGTGTTATGACAGTAGACATCCATAATAGAAACACATATGACTGTAAAAGAGAAAGGATTTTCCAATTCTCCAACCACTCCCAACCCACTCCTTACATCATCATAAAAGGTTATTATCAAACTGATAGATCAGAAAATGCCACAACATATTTCCTTCAAAAAATTTCCTCTTTAAAATATGACATTAAAATGCATACTGTAGGACACAATTTATATACTAAGTTTCATGCTAATTTATGTGCAAAAATATTATTTCTTACCGTAATTTCAGAAATCAATTTAAAAGCCTTACAAATTCAGAGTTTTTATTACTTTCTCATTTAACTAGAGGTTAAAGTGAGCAATTTACATCTTTACATATGAGAGCTAAGCAACATAGGTGTATTCAAAATACCCTATTTCAATTTCACAAGAAAAGCCAGAATGATTATTGTTACTAATTATATATATAGTAAAATATAATATATTACAAGTATGTATGCATGCATGCTAAGTTGCTTCAGTCGTGTCTGACTCTTTGAGACCCCATGGACTGTAGCCCATCAGGCTCCTCTGTCCATGGGATTCTCCAGGCAAGAATGCTGGAGTGGGTTGCCATGCCCTCCTCCAGGGAATCTTCCTGACCCAGGGATCAAACCCGTATCTCATACCTCCTGCATTGGCAGGCAGGTTCTTTACCACTAGCACTACCTGGGAAGCCTATTACATGTATACATAAATACTTTATATGAAACTTACCACACCAAAGCTGTAGATGTCAGATTTGGGTGTAATTTCTCCTCGCAAAGCTTCAGGTGCCATATAAGCTGTTGTTCCCACAATTCTGCTAGTCATGACTGTCTGGGCAAACTTCTCAGAAGCCCGTGCAAGCCCAAAGTCAGATATTTTGGCTGTAAAGTCTTCATCTAGTAAGATATTTGCACTGAAAAACAGTTTTTCTTTTTAAACAAATCAAATAGTTCCTTAGGAAGGTATAACACTGTATGTATTTACAGAGTATTCCATTTTATAATACATATCATAAAAGATTGAATTCATGTAAATAAATCTGGATTAAGAATTATAGCTAAAGAAGAATAAAATTGTCTTCCTTTTTGTTTCTGTAAGGAAAATTTGAAAAGAAACAGAAGTAAAACTCTTCACATTAGATATTTTTATCATTTCACAAATAATTTATTATAGGGTAACTTCCCCAAAGTATGCTAAAGCACCCTTCTTAATTCCTCCCCTAAAATTTCTCAATTCATTTAAAAACAAACTTCCAACCAGAGTATCTCAGCTATATCATTTCTTAGGGGGTACTCTCTCTGAAATCTTTTGAAGAGGGAAGAATATGGCTAGAAGATCTTAATTCATTTGTTTTATGCATTTGCTCATACAATCATACTTTCAGTCAACAAAACTTTATTGAAGATCCGCAACGTGTTACAGTATTTAAGCTCAGTGCTGGGCATGGGGACAATCTTAGAATCTTGTCTGTGACAAAGGTATAGAAATAATTTTTAAAAATTCCTAATGGTGATATTAGGTGCAAAATGCTGAGAGAACAACTGTGTGTGCAGAAGAACTGCAGAAAACTTCAAGGAGAAGGTGAAAAGTATGTGTAGTCTTGAAGGATTATTAGAAGTTGAGGTTACTGAGGGAAAGAAAGGCATTTGAGGCAAGTGGAACAGAATGGACACAGTGATGAAAACAAAAAACATATGATCAATTTGAAGTAACTGGTGTCAATGGAATGTGAGGAGAACTTGAACTTTATCCTGGGAGCAACAGGATGCCAGCTAAATGTTTTATAGTGGGGAATGATGTTATCAAACTTGATTTTTAAAACCACAACCTGGCAGTATATTAGAGCATAGACAAGAACTGGCACAGACCAGTTAAAGGATGTACAGGAAAGTTTGTAAAAAAGCAAATAAGAGACAGTGAAAGAGTGAATAAAGGCTGGGGAGAAAGGGAGGTGCAAATTTTGAGGTACACTCAATAGAACCTTGTAATTTGTATGGTATGGGGAATGAGGAAGTCTTTAGCTTAGAAGACGGGATGAATACTGACTTCACTTGATTAGGAAAGAAACACAGAGGGAAGAATTTGGGTTGGAAGAGAAATGAATTTGACTTCTAACATGTTGACTTAGGAACGGCTGTGGAACATTGTAGTAGGGTGATTTGGTCTGGAGACACTGAAAATATAGGACTGGAGGCTAATGATACAGATTTGAGTCACCCACACCGAGGTAGCAGTTGAAGTCAACACATCCCTCAGTAAGAATATGCAGGATTAACAGAAGAGACAATGAGGCAGCAATCAACTAGAACACACATCAGTTAGAATACACCGAGTAAGGGGTGGGAGACGGTGTATCCTCTCTTTTCTAAGGCCAGTCCCTCTACCTGGACTCCTTTCTACATTCTCAGCAACCTTATTCTATACACTCTCTCACTTCTCTCTTCTGTTCTATCACATCCCTCTTCCCATAGGCATAAAAGAACGCTTTGGTCTCTGTCATTTAAAAAAAAAACAGTTTGCTGAATGACACATCGATTTCCAGCTATCCCCCTTCATGGGCTAATAAGTGTCTCATCAGACTTGTCTATACTCACATTTCACTCTCTCCTCACTACCAACTGAATTCTGACCCAATTACTACATGGAAATAGATCTCCCGAAAGTCACTAATGACCATGGCACTAATCAAATGCTTCATTTAAATGTTTTTTATACTGGGTCATTTTTCAGTCTTCATTCTGACTTCCAAAAAGCAACTGAAAATTTTGACTAATCCTTCTCAGGCAACTCTCTTTCCTTCTCAGGGATACCACACTCTCCTGGTTTTCAGCTTCCTTGCATACTTTCTTAGTTTCCTTTTTAGACTCATAAGTCTTAAAGTTTCTCAGGGCTAAATCTCGTAACCTTTTCCTAATCTATATCTTTCTTAAAGTTAAGGTAACTATATGCTAGCTCTTCAACCTATACATAAGTAACTCAGAAATTGCTATCTTCAGCTCAGACTTCTTTCAGCTCCAACATGTACATCACACTGATTAACATCTCTACTCACTTCTGTATCTTAAAGGAACCTCTAACACAACATATAAAAAGAGAACTCACATTTTCCCCTCCCAACCTTTTCCTCTTTCAGTGCTTTCTCTGTAAATGAATCATGCCACAATCATTCCAGAATGCGATTCTGGAAGCCATAAATCCTGCTGTCATTCCTGACATGTTCCTCTCCCTGAATGCTACCCACCCACCCTGCAGCCAAGAATAAGCAAGAATCTGTTCACATTTCTTCATATAAACTGTTACCACCAAATCCTCTATGACAGGCTCCAAGCTACCCTTTCTTACAAACGAGTCTCTATATTCAAGCCAAAGTGATCTTCTCAAAACTTAACTATGATGCCACATTCCTCCTTATAATTATTCAATGGCATTTGATTATACTTATGATAAAATTAAAGCTCTTATCTTGGTCGGTTAGGTACTACACAGGGCTTAGCTCTCCACCTACCTTATAATTTTATCTTATTTATCTATCAATCACTCCAACTTCTGCACTTCAGTCATTTATTTCACCTCCTGTAATCCATCATGTTCCCTCTGAACACTGGTCTCATAAATGTGCTTCCTTATTCCTAGAATACTCTTTCCCCATATTCTATAGTTGTCCTCAAATTGTGCTCACTCATGTCCTGTTCATTCTTTGGATCTCTGCTTAAGTATAATTTTCTCAGGGAACTCTTTTTTATTCTAATCCTATAGACTATACACTAAAGTTCTACTATTATTTTGTGATTATCTGACTGCTGACAGATGCTGCAAATGCTACTTTTGCTAACTATACCATCTACAGTGCCTGTCGTATAGTGGATGCTCAATTAATATTTGTTAACTAAATAAATACATAATAAGGAAGATAACTGAAATGTACTCATGAGGAATGAAAGTGATTCAAAAAAGAGTGATGATCCAGAAAATAAGAAAATAATTCTGACAAGAAGAACAGAATAACATACTGTGAAAAACAAACAAAAAATACACAGGTTATTTAGGATGAGTACTAGAAATGGGTCACTGGGTTTGAAATAAGGGAGATTATAGACGTCCTTAGTGAGATGAGCTTTCATGGCATGTTTCAAGTTAAGAAGTTCATGTCAATAGGGAATAGGAAGAGTGAGAGAAAATTATTCTTTGAACACAGTTCTCCAAAAGCTTTTTAAAGGCAGCATTTACCTTTTAATATCTCTATGAATATGATGGTTTTCATGTAAATAACTGAGGCCATTAGCTGCACCCTGGGCAATCTTGCATCTCATGTACCAAGAGAGTGGGGGAGTACCATCCTTATGAAGTAAGAAACAAACCAGTTAAAAATAAAAGAGGAGAATAAAAAATATCTATAGAAAATATATAACAGAACATTTCTTCTAAGCCGCGACTGACCATATTATTACATTGCTAAGAATTTAAAACTACCACTTTTTAAGTTGTTAAACAATAATCACTAAATAAGATCAAATGGAAGTTAGCATTTCTTATCAAACAATAAAAATATATGAGAGCATCTTCAAAGTCTAGCCTTGACTGATAATTTTACAGTTTAGATTATCATCTGATAGAAGGGGCATTCCAATTGTTTAAATAACAACTGTATAGTTTTCACAAACTAGGAAAGATATTAATACAGTTTAAAAGATTCTGTCACAGAGAAAATATTAGAATTCCAACACAGAAACAGGAAGCCAAACAACCTAATAAAAAAACATCTTACCAAGCAAGACAGTCTGTCCAGCAATGAACCATTGGGCATGTAAACATATACTAAGCAGAGGTCATCTCCATCACTTGAGAAACCAAGTAGTTCTACTAAGTTTTCATGTTGACACCTGTGGCAAATAATTTTCCATTCAAAATTGTTATGATATATACACATATTTACCTGAAGGTTATGTTATTCAATTTAAAGCTTTAAAAGAAAAAAGAGAAAGAAATAACTATATGCTATACATTACTGCACTGTTACACGGATGTTTCTAAATCTTTATATATGTTTATTATAACTGTTTATAATTTTCTATAAACAGTTCCCTTTCAGTCAATATTAATCAACATAATTTTGATTTTAAAATTAAAGCTCAATATCCTTGGAAGGAAAGTTATGACCAACCTTGATAGTATATTAAAAAGCAGAGACATTACTTTGCCAACAAAGGTCCGTCTAGTCAAGGCTATGGTTTTTCCAGTAGTCATGTATGGATGTGAGAGTTGGACTGTGAAGAAAGCTGATTGCCGAAGAATCGATGCTTTTGAACTGTGGTGTTGGAGAAGACTCTTGAGAGTCCCTTATACTGCAAGGAGATCCAACCAGTCCATTCTAAAGGAGATCAATCCTGGATGTTCATTGGAGGGACTGATGCTAAAGCTGAAACTGCAATACTTTGGCCACCTCATGCGATGAGTTGACTCACTGGAAAAGACTCTGATGCTGGGAAAGGTTGAGGGCGGGAGGAGAAGGGGACAACAGAGAATGAGATGGCTGGATGGCATCACTGACTCTGTGGACATGAGTTTGAGTGAACTCCGGGAGTTGGTGATGGACAGGGAGGCCTGGCATGCTGTGATTCATGGGGTCGCGTAGAGTCGGACACGACTGAGTGACTGAACTGAACTGAACTGAACTGAATTCACATATTATTATTTCACTATTTGGTTGAGAACTAGTTTGGTTGAGAACTAGTGTTTGGTTGAGAACTAATGTTTACCTTTGTTTCACATAATTTTTAATGATAGCGCAAACAAGATTTTAAGAAGTGTGTTGAAACGTGTATGACAACCCTTTCAAGAATTCTCAAATACATTCAAAGCACTGATTTACAGATATCTGATTTTCAATTACATCTAATTTATACATTTTTGATCTTGAATAGTATCTGGTTATTCATAACCTAATTTGAGTTTCTTTATATACTTGAGAGTAATAAGACTAAATAAAGCTGAAGAATAACAAAACTCCAGGTATCTATGGTACAGTAAGTACAAAGAAATCTGGGCTCAAAGTCCTAAGTTTAAAGTACAGCTCTGCCACTTCCTGGAAATGTGACCTTTCACAGGTTAACAGCCTCACTGAGCCTCAGCAACTTTCCCTGGTAAATGTGGGTAATAATGCCTATTATGTAACATAAATGCTGTGAGAATTAAATGAGCAAATATATATGAGAGCCCTCTGGCTTGCCTGGTGGCTCAGTGGTAAAGAATCAGCCTGCCAAGCAGGAGATGCAGGTTCGATCCCTAGGCCGGGAAGATCCCCTGAAGAAGCAAACGTCAACTCACTCCAGTAATTTTTGCCTGGAGAATCCCATGAACAAAGGAGCCGGGTAGGCTACAGTCTGTGGGGGTCACAAAAGAGTCAGACAAGACTTAATGACTAAACAGCAACAAATGTGAGAGCCCAGAATATATTCTATGAAGAAAACAGCAAGTATTCTATTTTCCACCAAATTGGTACACTTTAAAAATAAGTAGATAACATTTGCTGAGTTTACACTAACAAGGCATGCGGTACTTGATTAACCTGCTTCGTTTTACTTAATCCTTAAAATAACTTAATGAAACATTTCATTATTAAAATAATTATCCCATTTTACAGATGAGAAAACAATTAAGAAACTTGGCTGAGGTCATTCTGCTAGTAAGGGCCAGAGATTGATACTTATTTTAAAAACAGCAATAATATTTAATGGTAGTATGCTAGCAGTTGTGAAATTGCAATAAACTGCTGATAGAAATAATGTGAAGTGAAAGTCACTCAGTCGTGTCTGACTCTTTGTGACCCCATGGACTGTAGTCCACCAGGTTGCTCTGTCCATGGGGATTCTCCAGGCAAGAATACTAGAGTGGATTGCCATGCCCTTCTCCAGGAGATCTTCCAGACCCTGGGACTGAACCTGGGTCTCCTGCATTGCAGGCAGATTCTTTACCATCTGAGCCACCAAATTATTATAACAACTACAAAGTCATTTAGACAAATACTCAGAAGGTCTTTAAAAAGTTCATGCATTCAGAACCAGTAATTCTTCCAGGACTGTCTCCTGATGAAAAATGCAGATTTGCACTTAAACATTTATGTACAAAGAGATTTAAAGATGTTTTAATTTGTAATACTGAAAATTAGAAACAAATATGGAAGGGTAATGGTTAAATAAAACAATTTGTATATACGCTAGAATGTTATGCAATAATTTTAAATGTTTCAACATGGAAAAAATGCTACACACTTATCATGAAGCAAGTACATCAAAATACTAGCAGTGGTTATCTCTGAGTGATATATTCAAGGGATGAATATTTTCCTGTATTTTCCAGATTATCTATTTTGAACAAGTTACTTTTAGGACTAGAGAGTGGAGGTAGGGGTAAAAAGAACAAATCCTGGACAGTCTTTTTATTTTTTCCAGTGTACATTATTTTTACTGAAAAAATTAATTCCAATCTATTCTTTCTTAAAGTTAAGCAACTAGAATTGGTGATTTATAGCAATGGGTCTAATGAGAATAAATTGGTAAATCCTATTAAGGATTTATTTAAAAACCGCAAGTTCTGGAGTCAGACAGATCTGGATTTGAAATCCACATATTGATGTTTTAAGTGACCTTGGATAAAGTAATTTAACATTTCTGTATCTCAGTGGAAAAAAAATGTGTGTGTATTGGGGGTGGTTACAACAATTGTGGTTATAACAATTGGTTAATGCATTACAGTTTTTGGTGTATTGTATAGAAGGTGAAAAAGAGGAGAGTAAAAAAGCTGGCTTAAAACTCAACATTAAAAAAACTAAGATTATGGCATCTGGTCCCATCACTTCATGTCAAATAAATGGGGAAACAATGGAAACAGTGACAGACTTCATTTTCTTGGGCTCCAAAATCACTGTGGATGGTGACTGCAGCCATGAAATTAAAAGATGCTTGCTTCTTGGAAGGAAAACTATGACAACCCTAGACAGCATATTAAAAAGCAGAGACATCACTTTGCCGACAAAGGTCTGTATAGTCAAAGCTATGGTTTTTCCAGTAATCATGTATAAATGTGAGAGTTGAACTATAAAGAAGGCTGAGTGCTGAAGAATTGATGCTTTCAAACTGTGGTGCTGGAGAAGACTCTTGAAAGTCCCTTGAGGGAGATCAAGCAAGGAGATCAAGCCAGTCCATCCTAAAGGAAATGAACCCTGAATATTCACCGGAAGGACTGATGCTGAAGCTGAAGCTCCAATATTTGGCCACCTGATGTGAAGAGCTGACTCACTGGAAAAGACCATGATCTAGGAAAGATTAGGGGCGAGAGGAGAAGAGGGCAAGAGGTTGAAATGGTTGGATGGCATCACTGATGCAACACACGAGTTTGAGGAAATTCAGGGAGATAGTGAAGCCTGGTGTGCTGCAGTTCATGGGGTCGCAAAGAGTCAGACACGATTTGGCGACTGAACAACATATACTCAAGTATCAATCACTATAATGATTAGAATAAATTTCCCAATTTGTTTTTCCTTCTTTTTCTGACAATTTTCAAACATACTGAGTCAATGGCTTCTAAATATACTTCCCTGGTTTATGGTGTTAACATATCAAATGGACTATCTGCCATGTATATATTAATATATAAATATGTATTTATACACACATGAATATATATAATTTACCTCTCATAAATTTTGGGAACAGAAAACATGATAATGGGATGATAGTTCCATTATCAACTATCCAGACAGTTGAAATTCCATATAATTTTGCCATGACTTAGAATGACGACTGCTGTTTAATCTACACACACATGAGTGCGTATATGTAGCCACAGAGTTGTAGAGTCAAAGTTCTGTCCAGTTCGTTAAATTATTTTAGCCTATATCTGAAAATTTCACCAGTTCATGGCACACTCTGGGTAAGAAATAGGTCCTTTCTTGTTCTGCTCTCTTCCATGGTAACATACTGCCAAATTAACTTACTTTGCCATTACTTTTATTTCTTGATCAAATTGTTGTTTCAGTTCTTCAGTACTAATGTCAACCATCTAAAAATATAAAATAACATATAATATAACACTATACAATAACCCAGAGGCTCCTAAAGCTAGAAGGGGTACAAGAGATCATCTGGCAGATCCTGCTTTTTTAAAAATATGTAAGTCATCATTCTCCCCATTATATAAACAACTGAGAACTAGAAATATTAGTGATTTGCTCCAGATCTCATGGCTGGTTAAGTGGAAGGAAGAAAACCATATAACTCATGTAACTACATATACTTCAGTGATTCATTGTGGAAACAAAATGAAATAAGAAGAGACTTTACTGTATAAACATTCTGAAAAAAAATTCAGTGTGTTAGAAAACAAGCAATTTTGAAGGCAAAAAGAAAAACAAGACGTGCAAAAGTATTTGCAACATATATGACAAAGGGGTCTTTATATAAAAAAATGCATTGTACTGATATTTTAGAATATGATAATAGATTTAAAATATAAGATATTCTAATAGAAATGTGAACAAAGGGTACAGATGAGAATTTTAAAAAAAATTTTATTGCAGTATTTTCTAAACTTTATTTTTAAATGAGAAAAGTAAATAAGGAAGATAATTTTATAAAATTTTCTTAGAATCTTAATGTTTTAATATTGATTATACATGGAGCACTGTATAGTGTTCGGCTTCTCTATTTTGTGAATCTCCCCAAATTATGTGTATAATTGTATGTACGTGAATATAACTACATTCTTGTAGAGACAGTGTCTGTAACTTTCAACAAAGTTTTCAATGTTAAGAACTGACAATTTAGAATGATGTTTACTGAGAGAAAATACACACTGAAATAATATGTTTCCTAAAGATTAATTTAATATTTATTATTCCCTCACAGCTCAGTTAGTAAAGAATCCGCCTACAATGCAGGAAACCCCGGTTTGATTCCTGGGTCGGGAAGATCTGCTGGAGAAGGGATAGGCTACCCACTCCAGTATTCTTGGGTTTCCCTTGTGGCTCAGCTGGGAAACAATTTGCCTGCAATGTGGGAGACCTGGGTTCCATCCCTGGGTTGGGAAGATCCCCTGGAGAAGGGAAAGGCTACCCACTCCAGTATTCTGGCCTGGAGAATTCCATGGATTTTACAGTCCATGGGATCGCAAGGAGTCGGACACGACTGGGCAGCTTTCACTCACTCACATACAGCATGCTAGGAAACAACTCTTCCTGTAATTTTTTCTCTTCCAGAAAATATAACTTACTGCTGCAAGCTTCTTCACTGCTACAGCCCTGTTGTTCACGTAGCCTTTATACACAACTCCAAACCCTCCTTCTCCCATTTTGTTACCACCGACAGAAATGGGCCGTTCATCAAAGTTATTTGTGACATCCTTCAATTCAAAAAATGAAAAACTGTGAAAACCTGTAATGTCAATAGAATAAGAGAAAGAGTGCTTCAATAAAAAAGAAATTGGTTTTCACAATTCCAGTATTTTCTCAATTTGGATATTTCATACCTATGCAGATATTTAAACTCTAGTCACTTATTTTCTTTATAAAATGATCCTTTCAAACTATGTAAATATTTACTTCTTTTTTTTTCACAGCTTCTGTGGTTGTTCATATGTCCTATTACATCAACTCACCTATAAGACTAAAACAATGAAGACACCGCCTAATAAATCAAGAGGAAAACAAGACCACAGAAGAGCTATTGCCAGAGTATATAAACAAAAGGAGTGCTTTATTTTAAAGCAGTGATGGTCTTATGACAAACTCACTAGCAGAAAGCATGGCAAATATTACTTACGTGTATCACTAGATTCTAAACTTGTATTTTCTGGACTTGAGGAGTCAGGTAGCACATAGTTTTGTTCAAGATTCTCATCAGATATCACAGATGTCCTATCTTTGCCACAGAGGGGCTTCGGTTTCTGCTGAACTGTTACAGTGACTTTAGAAGGCAGTGTATTAACATTTTTGGGTACAGCATCTAACAAGTGAAATAAGATACAAGTTGTTGTTACATAAGAAAAAGTGTTTGTGAAAAAGTTAAATTAGGAACTTAATTTACTTAACATCATTCCAGTTTCTACCCATTAGCCCCATATTTTCACAGTACTCATGAGAATTTACCCAGTAAGAATTTGTAAATTTGGATAAGGATGGGCAAGGCAGTGTTTCCAAAAAGTGGCCTATAAGTCACCTGCAACAGAAGCACTGAAGCACCTGTTTTAACACATTGACCTTGAACTTAATTCAAGAGTTCTGATAATGACGTCTGGAGTAAAGCCTGGGAACATACATGTTTATCATGAACTCCAGGTGATTCTTACACCATCTGAAGAGTGAGAACTACTGGTGTAAATAGCATCAAAGGGAAAAAGTAGCTGACGGGGAAGGAAGGCAACCAGACACTAACCCACTTACACAATGTAAGAAATCACAGAGTCCCATCAGGGTGGAAGTTGAGGATAAAAAAAGCAAGAGCTTTTTCTCATCATTCTAAACTTACTATTGGCATAAAGCTACCTGACTTTAACTGCATGTTCAGACTGAATCCTGAAGTCTTACCAGCTTCAGGATTTTCTCAGCAGCAAGTCTGCAGTGTCTGGAGTGCTTGTCAAAGAGTTGGAGAGAGTTGAAAGAATGAAGAATCTTAAAGATAAGGTTCATCTACTCTGAGAAAAAAGTAAGAGAAGAAACATTCCTATTTCTGTCACTTGTCTTTCCATCCTAGTCTCTGATACGGTAGACACGCTCAGTTTACCTGGTAGCAAAAGACTTGCAGGGGCAAAAAACTCATTTTGGACCAAAATATCCACAAGATCACCAACTGTGCAATTTGTGGTGCCCCAGTCAAACAGTAATTCACACGTGGGGCTTTTTCCAGTTTGCATTAATGCTTCAAATCTCCTTAAAGCAAGTAACAGAGAAATAAGATTAGTATGTAAGCAGAGTTAACACATAAGTAGGTATTATTCCCCTCAGTCCCCCTCTTATCCACAGCACTTCCTATGATTAAAAAAAGAAAGGGGCAGAGAGAGAGTCAGCAGGAATTACAGAGAACAGGAAAGACCGGCAGAAGGAAGAAAAGATGGTGAAGGTGATGATAAGTTGACAGACACTGAGTATTTACAGTGGGCTGCAGGATGCGAAACATGAACTCATATGATTCTCAAAGACACTGTGAATATCATGCTAATGTACTAAAGAGAAAGTGTGAGTCCACAGCCACACAGCCCATAAACTTGTATACAAACTGAGATTCAAACTGATGTCTCACTGAACACACAGGTGTACTCTCAACATACTAAGCTATACTAGTTCCCAACTTGACTTATTAACACTGTTAGCCATATGATTTTTAATAAAGCGGGCTGCTTAAAGAAATAGAAAATACATACACTTGGAGAATTATTCCTTGGATCATAACTATATTCCATTTCAACTGAGAGAAAAACAGATCAGTTTTTCATGAAAAATTTCTTTATAAATTTTTGAGAAATTGCTGTACAACACAGGGAGCCGGCAGTCTGTGATGACCTAGAGAGGAGGGATGGGAGAAAGGAAGGGAGGCTCAAGAGGGAGGGGATGTATGTATAATTTTGACTGATTTGTGTTGTATGGCAGAAACCAACACAACACTGTAAAAATTAAAAGAACATAAATAAAAAAGAAAAAAACTGTCAATAGTTTTGAAGGTAATATTTAAAAACCTAAACAACTTAGCTCTCCCTGTTTTTTCCTGAAAATCTGTTTATTTCAAACCTACAGAAAAGTTGAAAGGGAAATACCATGAGCAACCATCCAGACTCACCGAATGACCAGGTAATGTTTAACCGTGTTTATGCTTTTGCCCTCTCCCTCCTCATCTCGGTGTCTGTGTGCTCACTTTACAGAACTCAGACCAGATGTGTAGCAGAACTCTCAGTCTAGATTCGTCTGACGAATCTCTCACGATTAAATTCAGGTGAAAAACTGTTGGCAAGAACATTACATAGATGGCAACGTGTCCTTTACACTGAATCACATCCGGGGGCACATAATGGCGGTCTGTACCAATACTGATGACTTGGTTAAGGGGGTGTACTGCAAAATTTTTCTCTGCAAAAGTAACTTTTCCCTTTGCAATTCATAAATCATCTGTGGAATATACTTTGAAATCGTGTGGGTATCTTGTTCATCAACACCCTTTTGCTTTGGGGTTTCAGCACTCACTGACGAGCCCTCCATAATCAATTTCTCACTGGTAGTTGTAAATTGGTAATTTTTTAATTCTCTCATTCTTTCATGTTTGCTGCCACTGTTCTGTAAAGAAGAGTCTTTTCTCCTCATTCCCTCAACTATGCTCTCAATGGTTTTTTTGTTTTTTTGCCTGTGCTGTATCATGGTGTTCAGGCTTCTCCAGTTGCAGTCAATGGGCTCTAGAGCACATGAGCTTAGTAGCTGCTGCACACGTGCTTAACTACTCCATGCCTGGTACGTGTGATCTTAGTTCCCTGACCAGGGATCAAACCCATGTCCGCTACTTTGGAAGGCAGATTCTTAACCACTGGACCACCATGGAAGTCCCTTCTCCCAAGGTCTTCACTAGTTAATGTCAACAAACTGTCTGTAAAAATGGTTTTTGAGGTTTAAACTTAAGCTTCCTCCAAATAATTTAAGATGCTCATCCTTCACATGAGAAAACATTTCCTGGAAGGACTAATATGAAAACTAAAGTTTCAGATTTTTTTCAGGTTAATGCTGAAAGTCACAAATACATTTATTTCCCTTTGCTTCCACAGACATATTATGACATGAGTTTGGGCTGAAATAACTGACAAAAACAAAATTTGTACTTATATCTCATACCGAATCAAGTAGAGACAAATAGAATGGAATTCTTCTGAAGATAGTGTTGAAAAATCCAGGGTAAGAACTAAGAAGTCGATTTACAGATGCATACATGTACAAGCAACTTTAAAACATCAATTTGAAGAATTCCCCAAATATATCATTTAAGTGAATTAGAGACTCATACATAAATTTAACCGTAAAAACTTATTTGCAAGATCATGGTAATATATCACCTGGCTGATATATTGGAGAATGAAGCAAATGTCGCAAAAAAAAAAGAGGGGGTATTTATTACCATACCTCCCCTCAGTTCAGTTCAGTTCAGTCGCTCAGTTGTGTCTGACTCTCCGCGACCCTGTGAATCACAGCACGCCAGGCCTCCCTGTCCATCACCAACTCCCGGAGTTCACTCAAACTCATGTCCACAGAGTCGGCGATGCCATCCAGCCATCCCACTCTCTGTCGTCCCCTTCTCCTCCCGCCCCCAATCTTTCCTAGCATCAGAGTCTTTTCCAGTGAGTCAACTCGTCGCATGAGGTGGCCAAAGTATTGGAGTTTCAGCTTTAGCATCAGTCCTTCCAATGAACACCCAGGACTGATCTCCTTTAGAATGGACTGGTTGGATCTCCTTGCAGTCCAAGGGACTCTCAAGAGTCTTCTCCAATACCACAGTTCAAAAGCATCAATTCTTCGGCGATCAGCTTTATTCACAGTCCAACTCTCACATCCATACATGACCACTGGAAAAACCATAGCCTAGACTAGACGGACCTTTGTTGGCAAAGTAATGTCTCTGCTTTTTAATATACTATCAAGGTTGGTCATAACTTTCCTTCCAAGGAGCAAGCGTCTTTTACCTCCCCTAGCTTTATTTTCTGAACTGCAGCATTAGACAGTATTTGTACCTATTAGTCATTCTAAATTGTGATGTAAGAATTTAAAAAGAGAAAGATTTTTATGTTACCTTATGTGAAACTGATTGTATCTATCATCACCAGATGGTTTTTTAATAGCGACTGCTAACTTCTTCCATCCTTCTTGAGGATCAATAAAATCAGACAGCTTTCTAATTAGTCCAAGACTGAGGTAGCGCACGTATGTTGATGCTGTTATGGGTTTGTTCATCTTTTATTCCTAAAATATGGAAAATTCTCATTAAAATTTTACAGTAGCTTTAGTGATGACATCTATAAGCTTATACATCACAGTGTGCTCTAACATAGGAAATGCTGGCAACTTATTACACTGTAATAAAGGAAAACTCCAAGGTCAAGACATTGATATTTTAGTCTTTCTCCACCTCTAAATATTAATTAAAAATTATAGGATTTTTTTTCTGACATTAATATTTTCTAAGTGAAATTTATAAAAAGGTGCAAAAAGTGTACTTTTTCATAAAAATTCATGTAAGCATATTCAGGAATCAAATGTATTATGAAAAATATTTTTCAATTTAAAATATTTTTCTCAATCTGTATTTCTTTACTAGTAAATATTTATGCAACATTCTTTGGTAGAAGTGAAAAAAAAAAGTCCTGAAGTAATTCGTATTGCATTCAAAGATGGTCTATTCACTACCTTTTTGTATAATATGTTCTTCCTTGACTCTGCCACAATTTTTGAGTCCATCAGATGTGCCTGATTATAATTCATTCCCTACTAAGGTGAACCCTGTGGTTTACCACCTAACTACTCTTTAGGCAGAACCTTTATTTGCTCAGTCCCCTATTCTTCTGCTACTCCATCCTGGAGAGCCGTAGCTAGGGACAAAGCTCCCAATTTTTCTTGTATACCATCACTGCTGAATATAGCTGTAGCAAACCCAGCAACTGAGCAGACTGGTGTGAATACAAATTTAGGGGACCCCTTTTCACTGGGCCTTCAACAATGCTGTTCATCCGTTCACTTGCCTTTGCTCATCCCCCTGAGTGACTGCTTCACACCTTTAGCTGTCCCCATAATTAGCTCTCCCCTTGATTTCTACCTCACTCATTCTCAGCAGGCCAGTGGCCTTTCCTTCCAATTAATCAAAACAAGTAGATTTAAATATTCTCCTATCAATTACTCTCCTGCTCCCTTACATATTTTATTTTAAAAGTGCAATATAATTAATTTGGGGGTAAAGACTAGATTCATGTGGTATGAAATTCAGATTTTACAAAAGGGTAAGAAGAAAGAAGTCCTCCTGTGTCTTAGGCTCTATATTGGCACTCTCTTCTCTGCAGCCTTCTTTGATCACATCTAGGTAGGTCTACCTACTCTCAACCTAATTATCTTTCATCACTGCAATATGTTTGTAATCATATATTTATTTGTTTAGCTGCTTATAATGGTCTCCGCCATTAGACTATAAGCTCCATGAAGTCAGAGGTAATGTTCATTTTATTCACTAATATATAACTAATTACTAGCATACCCCAGGAATTGGTATTCAGTATTACAAATGAATGAATTTCTTGCCCATGCTAGGTGACTTATATTATTTCACTTGATCTTCACAGTGACTAAGGCAGGGCTGGCATCTCTATTTCATGAAAGTAGTAAGTGAAAATTAGTTCTTGAACCCATGTCTGACTCCAAATTCATGTCCTATATCCCTGTTTCTCTAATTCAATTCATTGTTCATGTCATTCTCTTTTCTAGAAAGACCAGTCATTTCCTTTCATTCATTCATACACTAAGTGACGGGAGCTACAGACAAGAGAAAATCTTTGTTTTCAAGCTTGGAAATGTGTGTTAGGCTAAGGCCAGGAGTTTGCTATGGCTGGACGTAGGATACATGTCATTAAGAAGTAAAAAATGAAGTTGGAGAGGTAGGCAGGGCCAAGTCATCATGCCCCTCATATACTACAATGGGAAATTTAAACTTCATACTAAAAGGTACAGGGGAGCCACTGCACGATTTAAGGAAAGGTAGTAAGTGATCTTCAGAGAAGGCAATGGCAAGCCACTCCAGTACTCTTGCCTAGAAAATCCCATGGACAGAGGGCCTGGTGGGCTGCAGTCCATGGGGTCGCTACTAGTCAGACACAACTGAGTGACTTCACTTTCACTTTTCACTTTCACACATTGGAGAAGGAAATGGCAACCCACTCCAGTGTTCTTGCCTGGAGAATCCCAGGGACGGCGGAGCCTGGTGGGCTGCCGTTTATGGGGTTGCACAGAGTCGGACACGACTGAAGTGACTTAGCAGCAGCAGCAGCAGCAGTAAGTGATCTTAATTGGTTAACTGGATTCCTTTGGATAAAACTTGAAGGGGTGCATATTAAGGAAAGAGAACAGTTTGAAAACTTTACAATAATCTAGAAATTAAAGTCTTAAGAAAGCATTCAATCAGGGAACGGAGAAGAAACAGCTTCAAAGATTTGGGAGGAAAATCATGACATTAGAAAGATGGGAGACTGAGGAAAACAAGCTGATTCCTGTTTTTTGGCTTGGTTAATTATGTAGATGTACTCAGCATATAAGTTAAATAAGCAAGGTGACAATATACAGCCTTAACGTTCTCTTTTTCCTATTTGGAACCAGTCTGTTGTTCCATGTACAGTTCTGACTGTTGCTTCCTGACCTGCATACAGGTTTCTCAAAAGGCAGGTCAGGTGGTCTGGGATTCCCATCTCTTTCAGAATGTTCCACAGTTTATTGTGATCCACACAGTCAAAGGCTTTGGCATAGTCAATGAAGCAGAAATAGATGTTTTTCTGGAACTCTCTTGCTTTCTCCATGATCCAGCGGATGTTGGCAATTTGATCTCTGGTTCCTCTGCCTTTTCTAAAACCTGCTTGAACATCTGGGAGTTCACGGTTCACGTATTGCTGAAGCCTGGCTTGGAGAATTTTGAGCATGACTTTACTAGCGTGTGAGATGAGTGCAATTGTGCGGTAGTTTGAGCATTCTTTGGCATTGCCTTTCTTTGGGATTGGAATGAAGACTGACCTTTTCCAGTCCTGTGGCCACTGCTGAGTTTTCCAAATTTACTGGCATTATATGCTGAGTACATCATGAGGAACGCTGGGCTGGAAGAAGCACAAGCTGGAATCAAGATTGCCGGGAGAAATATCAATAACCTCAGATATGCAGATGACACCACCCTTATGGCAGAAAGTGAAGAGGAACTCAAAAGCCTCTTGATGAAAGTGAAAGAGGAGAGTGAAAAGGTTGGCTTGAAGCTCAACATTCAGAAAACGAAGATCATGGCATCTGGTCCCATCACTTCATGGAAATAGATGGGGAAAGAGTGGAAACAGTGTCAGACTTTATTTTTTTGGGCTCCAAAATCACTGCAGATGCTGATTGCAGCCAGGAAATTAAAAGACGCTTACTTCTTGGAAGGACAGTTATGACCAACCTAGATAGTACATTAAAAAGCAGAGACATTACTTTGCCAACAAAGGTCTGTCTAGTCAAGGCTATGGTTCTTCCAGTAGTCATGTATGGATGTGAGAGTTGGACTGTGAAGAAAGTTGATCGCTGAAGAATTGATGCTTTTGAACTGTGGTGTTGGAGAAGACTCTTGAGAGTCCCTTGGACTGCAAGGAGATCCAACCAGTCCATTCTAAAGGAGATCAATCCTGGGTGTTCATTGGAAGGACTGATGCTAAAGCTGAAACTGCAATACTTTGGCCACCTCATGCAACGAGTTGACACACTGGAAAAGACTCTGATGCTGGGCAAGGTTGGGGGCGGGAGGAGAAGGGGACGACTGAGAATGAGATGGCTGGATGGCATCACCGACTTGATAGACATGAGTTTGAGTGAACTCCGGGAGTTGGTGATGGACAGGGAGGCCTGGTGTGCTGTGATTCATGGGGTTGCAAAGAGTCGGACAAGACTGAGTGACTGAACTGAACTGAACTGAATTATGTAGATGATAGAGGAAATAACGTGTCCAGTTCTGCACGCATGCTTGCTCAGAAGGTTGCAACCCTACAGACTATAGCTTGCCAGGCTCCTCTGTCCACAGGATTTTTCTGGCAAGAATACTGGAGTGGGCTGTTCCATGTTCAGTTCTCGTTAACGTTAAATGTGAAATATCTACCTTTACCACTATCTGGGGAAGCTGGCACTAAGTAGCTAAATATACAGTCTGGAGATTAGGATAGTTTTGGTAATGAATCCTTACATAAGAGCATTCTCACATATTCATATATGAATAGTTGGCTGAAGCAATAAGAAATATGGGCCTGCCTATTAGGAATATAAAGACTGTGAGGAATGAAGAGTAAAAAAAAGAAACTTTAAAAAAAGTATTGATAAGTCATGGAAGCTAAGAAAACCAGGAGAATAGCATACCAGAGATTTCTAGAATGGAGTACAGATTGGTATAAAAGTCCCTGAGAGGTCAGATAAATACTGATGGTGGGCTCAATTTGGAAACCAAAAGGCCTTTGGGTTAATTAAGAATAGCTTTGGTGGAGCAATGAGTGCATAGTAGAAATATATTTTCCAAGAAGACTTTGGGTTCTAATGTAGCTCTTCCACAAGCCAACTGTGACTAGCATCAATAACTCAGTTTCTCTGGACTTCGGTTTCTTCATCTGAAAACCAGAGATGGTCATATTTAAGAGTTCCTGTATAGATTAAAAATCAAAAGATGCCTAATCCTATCAATAATAAGTGATCAAAGAAAATGCAGTGATGATTATTGCAAGGCAGATGTTATTCTTATGTCACATTTTAAAAAAAGAAATGTGCAGAGTTTTATTTAAGCTCAATTTCAAAACAGCAGTGAAAGGCAACTGAAGGAGAGGAAGTGGAAATAAGAGGTCTGAGAACACAGCTAAGCTTTTCATGGTGACAGTCATGTTACCAAGCACAGTATCCTTAATACGCTTATAATCTTCCCAAAATATATTATTTACTCCCATGCTTTTTTCAGTAAAGTATTGTAGATAACCATTTACGTAGATCAAAAGTGGTTGTCCGTTTTTGGACAACCCAACACCATCATTATGAACAAAAGCCTGTGATACCTTCTAGACCTAATAAGTTATACAGGGCTGCCCTTCTCAAACTGCGATATTTGCTAATATGCCATAAACTAAACACAATATATTAATACCATCCTAAAAAATCAATTTAACTTAATGGTAGTAATTTGAAACATTTTGGATATATTTTAAAAAACCAAAATATTATTCATTTATGAATATTTACTGATCCAGGTCCCTGGAGATAAAGCATTAGGAAAATAAGAAAAAAAATTAACTAAATTCATGGAGTGAGTGAAGTCGCTCAGTCGTGGCCGACTCTTTGTGACCCCATGGACTGTAGCAGCCTACCATGCTCCTCTGTCCATGGGATTTTCCAGGCAAGAGTGCTTATATTCTAATAGATGAAGACGGGTAATAAGCATTTACTCTACAGTACATTGTGCTGTGATAAGTCGCTACAGTAGTGTCCAACTCTTGTGACCCCATTGACTGTAGCCCACCAGGCTCCTCTGTCCATGGGATATACCAGGTTAGGATACTGGAGTGGATTGCCATTTCCTTTTCCAGGGGATCTTCCCAACTCAGGGACAGAACCCAAGTCTCCTATGTCTCCTGCATTAACAGGTGGACCCTTTGCCACTAGTGCCACTGGGAAGTCTTTGCTGCTGCTACTGCTAAGTCACTTCAGTCGAGAACAACTCTGTGCGACCCCATAGATGGCAGCCCACCAGGCTCCGCCGTCCCTGGGATTCTCCAGGCAAGAACACTGGAGTGGGCTGCCATTTCCTTCTCCAACAGATGCCAAATGAAAAGGAAAAAAAAAAAAAAACTGAGAAGGGGTTTTAATTTTAAATAGAGTACTCAAAGTAGGCCTCAATAAGGTGCCATGGGATTAAAGGTCTAAGGGAATGAGAAAGCTAGCCACTGGGATATCTGTGGTAAAAGTTTCTGGGCAAAAGAAATAGAGAATGTAAGGCTCTGGAATGGGCTCACTGAGGAACCACAAGGAGAGAGTAAGACTGGAGAAGTCGGAGCAGCAAAGCAGAGTAGAAGAGAGGGGTAATGGGGCCAGGTTCCCTAAGGCCCTACTTCAGTTTTATCTTCTGAGGGAGATGAGAAAACAGGGGAGATTTTGAGAAGAGGACAGACATGCTCTATACTTAAAAGGACATCAGGGACTGCTGCTGAACATTATTGTTGTTTAATTGCTGTTTAAATTATTGTTGAATAAAGTATATTAAAATGAGGGCAGAGAAGCAGGAAGAGATTAATTAAGTCAGGAAATCAATAATCCAGGTGGGAGGTGCTTGTGGCTTACATCAGAGTGGTAGCAAAGAAGGTAGAATTCCTAGGATGATGGATATTTTCTAAGGTGGAAACCTCAGAAATCACACAGAATCCTGTATGCTGCTATAAAGGGTGACAAGTTGGCACCAAGGTTTCTGGCTTGAACAAGCTTCCTGACCTTTACAATAAGATGGAGAAGACTGTGAAAAGAGCATGTTTAGCCTGGAAGTTCACGATTTCTGTTTGGACAGGGGTAAGCAAACATCAAATAAGTTTAGCATGCAAACAAAAGAAAAAAGAAATCTTAACTTTCTGACAGGTCTCTTCAAGGATTACCCCCAGAAAGGGAAAAGGCAAATCTGAATATTCTCTGCTCTCAGCTCTTTAGGCAGAGACGTTTTTGAGGCATTTGTTCAGTTGCTAAGTCCCGTCCCACTCTTTGCGACCCCAAATAGCCCACCAGGCTCCTCTTTCCTCCACTATCTCTGGGAATTTGCTCAAATTCATGTCCAGTGAGTCGGTAATGCTATCCAATCATCTCTTCCTCTGCCACCCCTTCTTTTGCCTTCAATCTTTCCCATCATCCCATCCTCAATGGCTAAAATGCTTTCTGAGGTTGCCTTTCATCCCTTTGTTCCCCCTAGTTTCCAGGCTGTCGGTACACTTTCCCCATCTGATAACGTACTGACAATTACGCTCCACTTTCCAATTTCTTGTAAGCCTGAGAAACCAGCTAATTATAATCTTCTGGGGTTTCAGAATGCTTTCCACGCAGCCAGCATCTTTGTTGGGTGCTGGTCCTACTTCCTGGTTCTCAGGAAAAGAGATTTCATTTCGTAAACAGGGTTCTCGGAACACACAGCCCGGGAGTTGAGAAACTCGAGGCGAGGTCCGACAGAGCCACCGAGTGACGCCTCTCTCCGCCGCGCGGTCCTCCACGGGTCCCAGCAATTTTCTAATCCCTAGGGACCCACCCAAGTCTCAGCGCCTGGAGCAGGCGCTGCCCACGCAACCTACTTCCCCTCTAACTTCTCTCACTTGGGCTGAAGAGAAGTCGATTTTTCCTCCCGAGCAGTTCCTCCACAACCCTGAGGCTAGAGCGCAGACCTCGGACACTTCGCGGAGAAGGTGGCGCGCAGGTCCGGAACCCCTTACCTGCCCGGGCGCGGGGGGCAGGCGTGCACAGGGCGCCGTGGGGCTGAGCCAGCGACCTCAGGGCCCAGGCACTACGAAGGGCCGGGGCGTGCCCAATCCGTCAGGCCCCGCCCCTCCACGCCCCGCCCCCTTCCTCTTAGTGCTGCCCCCTGGCCGCTCCACTGCGTGAAAAATTCCGGAAAGGCGCTTCTTTAAGTGGGAGCCTGCCCCTTTAAATATGCTTCTGTCGGAGACTAGCTATGTTATGGCTTCCGGGCATGCGCACGGCGAGGTGCGGCGGGAACCCTTCAGCTGGACTTGAGGTAGACCGGGCTGAGCTTCTTGGAGCCACGTGGGCTTGTGCAGGGGGCGATGACAGTATTGGCATTGAGACCCTGACCCTCTGTCCCCAAGAGGAGCGCGATGTGAGCTAGTATCGCGCCTTGAGTTAAGCGGGGGTGCGGGAGGAGAAGACGCCCTTGGAGCCAGTGCCTGTGTCGGGGGTGCTTTTGAACGCGCCTGAAGTCTATGCTGCAGGAGTCAATCCTGCTGGTTGGCGACACAAGTAGGAAGTAGGAGTGAATTAGGTGGAGCATTGGCGGTGGAAGGAACAGGAGGAGCTGCTGTCCCTTTTTAACATCCTCCTAGACTCTGCCCTTAGCCACAATCCAAATTCCCAAGCCTTGGGCCAGCCAAACTGTCCTCTCCATGTCCGCCCGGCAGGCTTACCGACACATCTGTTGCATGGGAACTCAACTCTATGTGGAGTTGAACTCAACCCTTCAGCACGGTTCCACTCTTTCTAAGATGCTTGGTTGTAATTCCCTCATCGTTGTATTCTCAAATTATTCTCCTATGCCACTAGCTTAGAATGTTTTCATATCTTCTTCCTACAGCTGAGCTCTTTATCACATCTTGTTGCTTTTGATCTCCGATCTCCTCTAATTGTTCAACAGATTCATCCTGCCTAGTACTGTCAGTCATCTTACTAAAACATCTTTTAGGATTGTGTTATTTTCCTGCTCAGACACCTCCAGTGACCATCAATTAACCGCTCAATGGATTCTAAGCCCCTGACAGGGCATTAAGTGTTTTACCTAGTTCCGCTCTAAGCCGGCCATATTTTCCAGAACTGTTCTAGAAAACACTTTCTCCTACTGCTCTGTATCTGGGCTGTTCAGTCTTTTCTTCGTTCGTTTCGTTCCGTCGCTCAGTCGTGTCCGACTCAATGCGACCCCGTGGACTGTAGCCTACCAGGCTTCTCCGTCCATGGGATTCTCCAGGCAAGAATACTGGAGTGGGTTACCGTTTCCTTCTCCAGGGGATCTTCCCGACCCAGGGATCGAACCCGGGTCTCCTGCATTGGAGGCAGACACTTTAACCTCTGAGCCACCAGGGAAGCTAAACACGTTGCATAGTTTGCTTATGCCTTTGCCTCATTTCTGTCTCCTGAACAGTTTTGAAAATGTGGTCACTTCTTGCATTATGCTTTACTGATTATTCTAGGCAACAGTGATCCCCTCTCTCTTCCTCTTCACTCTTACTGCTCTTATTTTGTACTAGTCATTTTATTTATTCAATAATCAGTATTGATTGTGTGCCTGCTATTTGCTTGATTCTGTTCTAATTGTGAGATAATCAGTGAATAAGGCAGACAGGGTTCTTGCTTTCATAGATCAAACATTCTAGTTGGGGTAGGTATATAGTAAATAGTGAAGTAAAATGATTAAATAGAAATGATATGCAGAAAATTAAATAAGATTTTATGAAAAATAGTGACTTGCTGGTTTCTTTCGATTATTGGTCAAGGAAGATCTCTTTAAGGATATTATTGAAGAGGGACTGACTTAATCAACAGGAACAGTTGGCATAAGGGAACTGAAGAAGGCCAGTGTAGCTGGAGTATAGTGGATAACGGGGAAAGGGTACAGGATAAATTTGGAGAACAGAGTTCAGAATCTTAGAAGTCTTTGGAAGCCAGGGTAGGTAATTTGGATTTTATTATAAATGTGATTAGAGGATTTTAATAGAGTTGTGATATGATTAAATTTGCCTTTTAAAATCATCATTCTGGCTACTATGTGGAAAACTGACTATGGTGGACTAGTAATAGAAGCAGAGATTAGAGACCTTCACAGTGTATAAGAATTTCTGGAATGGATGTATTAAAATAGAAGTGATGAAAGGGCAGTAGGAATAATCAGAGAGCCAGATGCTTAAAAGTGATGCAACTTTTGGTGATGAAAAAATCAAAGCTAAGACAGAGACAAAGTGGAAGGTTTGAGGTTGAGATTAAGGAACTAAGGGACTGTGATGTTAAATGGATCGTCCATATGGATGGTTGTGGAGGTCATGCTGGATAGTAGATTTTAAGCTAGGTATTAAAGTCATTAGTGAGTGAAGAAGAATTGTCCTGGGACCAGAGAGAGGGTGGCAGCAAATAATACAGCCTGATGGCATGAACTTCGAAGGAAATGGGATTTGAGGAGGTAGAGGAGGAAGAAGTGGTTTGGAAGGAGCAGTGGCAAACACAGAAAATATTTACAACCTCCTGGTCCCCAGGTGGATATGAAAGGAAAAATAGCTGTCACATAGGAGGACTACAGAAGAAGCAGCCTGAGGGAAATAGCCAGGTTTCAGTTCAGGCAAGAAACTGAGGAAATTAAGGAATGAGGAAAAATAAATATATCCTGTTTGTTTCCTAGGAAAGTAGAATATTAGGAAATTTCTGTGAGTTCCACCTGACAGAGAGGATGGAGTGGAAGTGGTTTTTTAAATTGGTTCAGATGAATAGAATAAACTGTAGAAATGGGATGAAGGTCTAGATGATGTATTACCTGGAGAGTGTGATGAACGCAAAGAATGGAGCAGTACCAGTTCCTTGGGCATTTTATCTTGCCTGAAACTCTGTGTGGTAGCCATGGGTTGTGCAAAGAGTGAAGGTTGCTTCAAGAAGCTCTGTAAACGTGTCTTCTCTCTGATGCCAGAGAGAGATGGTTGTACTTTTCTTTCTGGTCAACTGAAAAAGTTTGTATCTGAGCTTTCATGAAGGTTTAAGGTCTAAGGTTAACATAAGCCTTCCTTGAAGCCTAATCACATTGCATGTTGGTTTTATTTTTTTGGCCATGCACTTCGGAATCATGCCCAGCAGATCTTAGTTCCCTGACCACAGATCAAGCCTGCACCCCCTGCATTGAAAGCTTGGAGTCTTGTTGAGTGAACCACCATGGAAATCCTGCAGATTGTTTTTAGTACTTCATTATATGTCAGTATGGACTGTTTTTTCCTGTCTTATCCTCAGCCTTTCCCCTACCCCTATCCCTCCATATATTAGTATCTAGTCACAGATTCTCTGAAATTAACTGGAAATTTTAGGTTTCAGGGATGGAGTTCAGACAAATCATTGTAAAAAAAAGTGTATGTTCTAGTCTCTTCTTTGTTGGTCTGCTGCTGCTGTTGCTGAGTCACTTCAGTCGTGTCCGACTCTGTGTGACCCCATAGACGGCAGCCCACCAGGCTCCCCCGTCCCTGGGATTCTCCAGGCAAGAACACTGGAGTGGGTTGCCATTTCCTTCTCCATTGTTGGTCTACCAATGATATTTTAAAAGTGAACTTGAAACTAACACATTTTAATCCTGGAATTTTAATAGATGAAAGCCTGGACTGGGTGAAGAGTCAAGATGCAAATTACCAGACATGCCATCTTGGTATAGGAGAGTCAAAATACGCATGATATATAGAAATAAATTAGTAATGTCATTTAAGGGGACTCAGAATTGGAACGGCGAGAGAGAAGCAAAATTAAATAAATCCTGCAAACCTATTTCTTTTTTTGTTATCCAGATTTTTTTTCTTCCTGGTAATTGATCACCTCTGTTTCTTTTGTAGGCATTGTTCAAGAATGGAAGAGGATACAGATTTCAGAATCAGATTTAGTTCTTTGTGTTTCATAACTGATCATGTTGGTTTTCGTGGCACCATAAAAAGCTCACCAAGTGACTTCATTGTTATTGAGATTGATGAACAGGGAGAGTTAGTTAATAAAGCCAGTGACAAACCTGTTTACAAGGTTAGTAAAGTACTACCTGAACCAAATAATTTGGCTAAAAAGGCAAAACTAGATCTTCAGATTTTATCTTTTGAAGAGACAAGCAATCAAGAGGTCAGTACTTTGGCTGGGAGCTCCAGTGATGACCACAATTTTGTGCCTTGTTCAGAAAAGGAAGATACTATCAAAGATAGAACTTACAAAGGTGAAGAAAAAAATGTTGATGTATTAGGCTCCTTGTTAGATGAAAAAACTAATGAATTACTGAATCAGTTTGCCTGTGATATAAAAGAGAAGTGGGACTCTAAAACTGAGCTAATTGGACCATTTCCTGAATTCTCATTAGGGAGAATCCTTGACAAGAACCAGAGGGCTACCTTGCATAGTGCTATTAGGCAGAAATTTCCTTTTTTAATAACTGTAGGAAAAAACAGTGAAATCATTGTAAGACCAAATCTTGAGTATAAAGAACTTTGTCACTTGGTATCCGAAGAGGAAGCGTTTGACTTTTTTAAATATTTGGATGCAAAGAAAGAAAATTCCAAATTTACCTTTAAACCTGATATGAACAAAGAACACAGAAAAGCTGTCCACCATTTTGTCAACAAAAAGTTTGGAAATCTTGTGGAAACCAAATCCTTTCCTGAACTGAATGACAGTGCTGATAATCCAAATGTAGTGATAACTGTAAGATTTCGGGTCAAAGCACACAAGCACTGGAAGAGGTCTCTTCTTGAATGCCAGGGAAGAAAAGATATATACACAGGTAACAATACATCATTACCATTTTCTTAGGTAAACTTAGATAAAATTGTGTGAAATCTGTGTAATTTCAAATGAATTAAATAGACATGTCCAGAGGGATATTGAAAACAATATATGGGTCCTTTTTTAAATGGAAACTAAGCCTTTCAAATATACTAGTTGTAAAATATTAACCTTATTGATGAAAGTGTGATTAACAAATGTTTATAGTTAATGTAGTCTCAAATGTATAAAGAATTACTTTTTAAAGAATTCTCATGGGGGTGAATCTTGATTTCATATTTTGAAAGTTATCTTAAGTATTTGGAGAGAAGTAAAATATGTTTGCTGTACTTGGGGAAGTGAAGAGAGTACCTTGTAATCTGGAACAGCCGGACTTCATAGCCTATGGAAAGAATCCTGAAGACTTACAGGGAGTTCCTTTGTTTGACACTGTCCATCTTTTAAAGAAGACTTTCTCGAAATTTTGCCTTCATATAGTCATCAAAAGGGCTTGTTGAGAGAGATTCTGAGCCCTGTTAGCAGTTTCTGATTTCTACTCTATGTAATACACTTTCTTGGTCTGTTTTTCACAGTTGGAAGTTCCTAGCCAGGCTCTTCCTATACTTTTAAGATATTTTAGTGATGTCTGTCTAGTTCCATAGATTTGGTATATTTAAAATACTATTTTTTTTTTCACATTATTGCTAATTGATACTCAAAGTTTTGGCTCCAGGACTAGGATGCTGCCAAGTCTGCCAAGTCACCTCAGTCGTGTCCGACTCTGTGTGACCCCATAGACGGAAGCCCATCAGGCTCCCCCGTCCCTGGGATTCTCCAGGCAAGAACACTGGAGTGGGTTGCCATTTCCTTCTCCAATGTGTGAAAGTGAAAAGGGAAAGTGAAGTCGCTCAGTCATGTCTGACTCATAGCGACCCCATGGACTGCAGCCTACCAGGCTCCTCCGTCCATGGGATTTTCCAGGCAAGAGTACTGGAGTGGCTTGCCATTGCCTTCTCCCAGGACTAGGATAGTTCTTGTAAATTATTATGGATCTCAAACAGGTTTTGCTTATGTTGTAATTATGTTTAACTTATTGGCAATTTAAAATGAATTTTTAAAAATATGAATGCGTGTTTATCGATGAAGGTGATCAAAAGGTACACACTCCCAGTTATAACATAAATAAGTCCTGGAATATTGTGTACAGACAGCATGATTGTTGTTGTTTTGTCACTAAGTCGTTTCCAACTCTTTGCGATCCCTCTCGCTGTGGCCTGCTATAATCCTGTCTGACTCTTTGGGGCCCCATGGGCTATGGCCTGCCAGACTCCTCTGTCCATGGGATTTCCCAGGCAGGAATACTGGAGTGGGTTGCCATTTCCTTCCCCAGGGGATCTTCCCTACCCAGGGATCGAACCTGTCGTTCTTTACCACTGAGCCATCAGGAAGCCTGTATAGCATGGTGACTATAATCAGTGATATCGTACTATATATTTGAAAGTTGCTGAGAAAATAGGTCTTAAAAGTTGTCATCTCAAGAAAAAAAATTGTAATTATGTGTGGTGATAAATGTTGGCTTATTGTGGTGGTCATTTTACAACATGTTCAAATATTGAATCATTATTGCAGATTTTTAAAACTTTTCATGAATATACACCCTACATATTTTTGAAACTTGCTGTTTCCATGTTTTTAGAGATTCTTTATAGAGAGTTATAAAGAACATACAGATCTTTTATTTTCTTTATGATTTCTAAAGAATAGATATTATAAGCTCTTGTTTAGCTATTTCATTTATTCAGAGATAGATTTCATATCATTCTACTTCCTGAGTCAGGCTTATGTTAAATGTTCATTTTTCTTAGAGGGATCTTCAGAGAGACTCTTGTAGCTCCTGATGATGGTTACAGGAGTTTAACAAAACAGAAATTATTCTGCAGAATACTTTGAATTTCCTTTCCATGATCTGAAGGAAGAGGGCAGTACTTTGAAGTGTTACATGTTTATGGTGAACTGAGGACTGAGATATTTTCTTACTGTCAGTGTTGGTAGGTTATATTCGCCAACAGGTTGGCAGGGGTGGGGTAATTGTTACTGGGCTTGTTCCTCCTTCCAGTTTTGTGATCTCATTCTCACCTTCTCATCTAATAGACATTTGAAGGATCTACCATGAGGCAACAAGCTTTGTTTTATTTACTGATTTCCTGGCATGGAACTCTGAGTCTACAGGGCACACAAATTTAAAGAGATAAATTATGGCATGGTATTCAGTGTCATGTGAAGACATGTAGGTTTAAGTAAACAACTCCTTGTGACGTTCATTTTTTCATCTATTCAACAAATATTTGAATACTTACTATGTGTTAGCCTGAGGGTATAATGGTCAATACTTTATGTTTTTGAGCTCCAAAACCACTGTGGATGCTGATTGCAGCCGTGAAATCAAAAGACGCTTGCTCCTGGAAGGAAAGTTATGACCAACCTAGATAGCATATTAAAAAGCAGAGACATTACTTTGCCAACAAAGGTCCGTCTAGTCAAGGCTATGTTTTTTCCAGTGGTCATGTATGGATATGAGAGTTGGACTGTGAAGAAAGCTGATCGTTGAAGAATTGATGCTTTTGAACTGTGGTGCTGGAGAAGACTCTTGAGAGTCCCTTAGACTGCAAGGAGATCCAACCAATCCATTCTAAAGGAGTCAATCCTGGGTGTTCATTGGAAGGACTGATGCTGAAGCTGAAACTGCAATACTTTGGCCACCTCATGCGACGAGTTAACTCACTGGAAAAGACTCTGATGCTGGGAAGGATTGGGGGCAGGAGGAGAAGGGGACGACAGAGAATGAGATGGCTGGATGGCATCACCGACTCGATGGACATGAGTTTGAGTGAACTCTGGGAGTTGGTGATGGACAGGGAGGCCTGGCGTGCTGTGATTCATGGGGTCGCAAAGAGTCGGACACGACTGAGCGATTGAACTGAACTGAACTGAACTGAAAACAAACATGATCCCTACTTTGGCAGCATTCAGCCTTGAAAACCTGTAAGGAATTTGAGGGAAAACTGCTGTGGCCCTTGGATCTTGAAGCATGAATGGAAGTGTGGCAAATAATAAATGGAGGGAGCATGTGTTTTAGACAAAGGACCTCAATACACAGACGTCCACAGCAGTGAAAGGCTTTAGTTTATCCACGGATTGTTGCAAGTTCTCTGGGTTACAATTATAGGATATATAAAATAGCCCAAGTGCAGACTGGAGGGCCAATATGAATGCCCAATCAAGGAATGTGGATTTTTTTTTTTTCTGTAAGCCTTTGGTGAACCAACTAGCATTTTTAAAATGAGAGCTGAAATCTGTGAGATTTGTATTTTACTGATTGTATTTTGATTAAAAAATACTCATCTAAATTAATGGTTTGATTCACTATAATGATCTGTCAGTTTGCTAAGAATGTAAATGATGTATTTAACTGCCTTTTTTAGTAATTGAGGATTTTTTGTTTGTTTCAGCTTTTACCCTACGAAAAGAAAATCTAGAAATGTTTGAAGCAGTTGGTTTTTTAGCTGTCAAACTTGGTGTGATTCCTTCGGATTTTAGTTATGCAGGACTTAAAGACAAGAAAGCCATCACTTATCAAGCGATGGTGGTTAGAAAAGTGACACCAGAGAGGTAATAAGATGTTTAAAGGGTAGAACTTTGTTTTCTTATTGCATCAAATAAATAAATACTAGATTAAAAACTGAGAATAATACTGGGAGCATATTAACCTCACTATCAATAGTAATAGATTATAGGCTTATTGAGCAGCATATTCTGCATTAATAGTATAATTATCTTCTAAATAGACTTTTATTATTGTATAAGTAACACAGGGAGGCCTGGCGTGCTGGGATTCTTGGGGTCGCAAAGAGTCGGACACGACTGAGCGAATGAACTGAACTGAACACATGTTTATTGTAGAAGATTTAGAAAAATATAAAACAATATTAAATGTCACTAAAATTTCTCTTACACAGAAATAACCACACAAACATTTTGGTCTGTTTCAGACATTTTTCAGAGACTATGATATATGCAGATGCTATAGAGGCCTTTTTTATATATGCGAAAATCGTACTGTATATGTAATTTGTATTTTACTTATAAAAGTAAAATAGTGTTTTTAATGAAAATTTATGTCATGAAATATTTCAAAGTCATGTTCATTATATGGACTAATTTGTTTAACTTTCCCCTGTTTTGGGATATAGAAATTTGTTCCAATTTTTCACTGTAAATACTACTATGATTAATTTTATTTCACTTAAATCTGTGCCTTGTGGATGCTTTCCTTAAGGTAAAGATCAAAAAAGTTGAATCATTGGACTAAAATTCTGCCTAACTTGACATATTAAAAATATATTAATCTTTAGTCATCAGATATTTCAGTACTATTTTCTGGTAGATATTTTTAAGTTCTTATATGAGGAACAGAAAAATGTTTATGATTTTGTCTTTGTGGTCAAAAAGTGCACTATACTAAGAAGGAATGACTTTAGATGTTGAAAGGTATTTAGATGTTAAAAACTGTTTTATAACCACCAAAGACAAAATATTTTATTAGTTTCTAGGAGGAAAGAGTAGTTTGATTTGGCTTATGGGTATGGAATTTTAATTACCCTTTAACCAATAGTGAGATTTTAGCAGATGCAAAAAATCTGAAGATATTTTGGAGGGCCTGTAAGCAAAACAGTCTGTCTGATAGAGGAGATTTTTCCTTTAAGGACTACAGAAAATATAGAGGTAAAGAAAAATTTACATCAGTTCTTATAGGATCTTAAAAGTTAGAATAAGACAATTGGGAGCTAATATTGGTGGCGAACTGAAAATTTGAGTAAAGAAGTGTTCAGAGCAGAATTTTAGGAAAGTCCTCTGGCGCTAATGTTTTTTTGGTAACATTGGAGAAAAACTGAGGAGGAAAGGAGCAAAGTCTAAGGAAAGAAGAGCAAAGAACAGTTAAGAGGTTCTATCACTTGAACTAAGGAGAAGTCAGAAGGTTACACAGAGTGATAGCATTAGGAATATGTGTTCCAGTTCTTAGAATAACTGTTAATATAATCCTATGATAAAGGGTTTTAGTGCACATTTATTGAAATAAATGAAAGATGTGTTTTTGAAATAATCCCCCCAGTTTTTCAGTATTCCAGTATAAGTGATTTTTATGCCATCTGTCGTTTAAACTTTATTTTAAATTAATTTTTTGACATTTTTAACATTTTAAACATATTAATCATTTTTAACATTAAACACAAACTATTTTTTTAAATGTAAGAGTTAACTGAATCTAAATGATAAATGATTTATCATTTATAGGTTGAAAAATATTGAAAAAGAAGTTGAAAAGAAAAGAATGAATGTGTTTAACATTCGGTCTGTAGAGGATTCCCTTAGACTTGGTCAGCTTAAAGGAAATCACTTTGATATTGTCATCAGAAATTTAAAAAATCAAATAAATGATTCTGCAAACCTGAGAGAGAGAATTTTGGAGGCAATAGAAAATGTTAAGGTAAGAAAACTGCACTGTAGAGTATTTTAAGAAAATCTTTATTTACATTGAGATATGAAGGAAAATTTTTCTTTTGTACATTTTCTCTTTATGTGCATGTATAATTATTTTAAAAAAATTATAATTGGGTCCATTTTACTTATTTTTTATTTTTCTTCTTAGTATATATCTTTGTATTGAAAAAAACACAACATTAGTGTAATTTGAAAAATTGTATAGACTCCCCCAGTTGGAAGAGTAAAACCAATCTGTTTAAAAGGACAGATTTTTATTTTATTTTTTTTAGCATGTGCCATTTTGAGTAGTATTACAGGCAAAGAGATTAATTTGGGGGGAGACTTTGTTCAGCATTTCTTTTCAGAAATCTTTGGTAAATAGTTTTTATATTACTTTTCAGAGTGTTTTTTCTTTTCAATCTAATTTTGAATTTTGTTTCAATGTATGCAAATGGTAAATCATATACATTTTATTATTCTTACAGTAATAAAATTACTGTAAGTTTTAAAATGATATTTGCTGGGCATCTAAATGTGCACATATAGCCATAGCCTTCATTCTGATCATATAGACTGTGGGTCAGCAAACTTTTCTCTGTGAAGGGCCAGAAAAGAAATGTTCGTGTTTTGTAGACATATGGTCTCTGTTGCAGCTACTCTAGTGCTATTGTGTAGAAGCGTCCCTGAACCATACATAAATGAATGAGCATGGCTGTGTTCCAATAAAACTTTATATGCAAAAGCAGTGGTTACAGGGCCAGATTTGACTTGTGGGCCAGTTAAATAGCTTGCCAACCCCTGATCTGGACCAGAAATTCTCAACCTAGGGTGTTTTTAAAAAATTTCAATAATCTGTTTTTTCTCCCAGACCAATAGAATAAGAACATTTGGGGATGTAGCTTAGGAATTAGCATATTAAAAAATCTCCCTAAGTGATTCTACTCCACAACTAACATTGAGACACACTGCTTCAAGTTTCTGACCACAAAGACCTTTTCATATAATTTTATGCCTCTCCAACAGGAAAACAAACAAAAACCAGATTTTAATCACTATTATACCTAACAGTCAGGAAAATATCTTAACTAAAGATATTTAAAATCCCATATGGTTGTTTTTTCCTTTTCTCTAGACCTACCTAAGATTCTTTTTTTTTTTTCTTTCTTTTCTCCTTGTTAAACTATTAGAAAGATATCTCTTAGAAAATGGAGTGGGGCTTTCTGAACTCTGATGGCATTTATTGCCTATCTTTCATTTGGGACCTATTCATATACATTTTAAAATCTCCATAGGAATAATCTGAGATTTAGCCAACTTTCCTTTAGTTGTCATGATGAGGAGAAGCAAGCTGAGAAATCCTGAAAATAAGAAATCTTTGGAGTTTTGTTTTAAAGGATTATAACTCAGATTGCTACAAACATTTTATTGTAATCAACCCTGAATAACTTGGCAGGGGTACTTAAAACTCTTCTGGTGTTTTTAGGATATTGTCTAATGTTATTTTTCCAAATTTGAAATAGTTAAAAGTATTTAATTGTGAGACTTAATACGGGGGTACTTATTCTATCTGCAGTTGATCTTAGTGTCATGAGGTCAGGATGCAATTTCTTGTGTAGCATGCTGATTACAGATTATCTTTTATTTGCATCTTTTATTGGACAGTCCTGGAGTTGGTGCTCGATAATCATCATTAAATGAATATATTAATATATTCCCCCCATAGAGTGAGTGTAGAGAGCTCTTTTGTCTTTCAGGAAACCATATGGGCCTGTTGTTTGCTTTGTGAGGACATGTTTAACCACCAACCAGTGTCCTTAATGGTTGCAGTAGTAGATATCAATTTTCTGTTCCTACTGAGGTGATGCTGTGCCATTGTCTTGGCCCAGACTTTCAGAAACTGAGATAATCGAAAAACCAACCATTATATACAAAAAAGTCAGGACTTGCTGGGTTTGAAAATAAATCTGCTTCGTATTTCAAGCACCTGCAGACAGCCGAATCCTTGAAATCAGAAGGAGCTTCAGGGATCAGAGCAGATGCAGTACTAGGTAACCAGTTCATCCCAGTTATCCCAGAGCTTTCCTGATTTTAGCACCAAGAATCCCACATGCCAGAAAACTCAGTAATGGGAATGAAAAACTTAAATATTTTTAAAGCTTTTTCACTTATTTTCTGATTTTCAATCATTTATTCTTTTCCTTTGTATTCTTTAACCATATGGTGTTTCTCAGCTCACTTGGTATCCATGTGTATATTGCCAATTACAGGATTGTTTTATTATAATAAAGACAAAGAGAAAGACTTGGTTACATATTTTGACCCAGTAATTGTATTTACTTATCTTAGTTTGAGACTGTAACAAAGAACCACAGGCAAGGTGATTTTTTAAACAAGAGAAAATTACTTATCATAGTTCTGGAGGCTAGAAGCCTGAGATCAGGATACCTGCCTGGTTTTCTTATTGTACTCACATGTGGTGGAAAGAGAGTTGGCTAGCTCTACCACCTTTTCTTGTAAGAGTTATCCTATTCATGAAGCTGCTATGCTCATGATCTAATTATCTCTTTAAGTCCCTATCTCCAGATACCATCACACTGGACGTTAGGGTTTCAACATGTGACTTTTGGGAGGACACAGACATGAGTCTATGGTAATATATTTTTAATTAACTGATTTTTTGTGTGTTTATAGAATAAAGGGTTTGTGAATTACTATGGACCACAGAGATTTGGGATGGGAAGGAAAGTTCACACAGACCAAATTGGATTGGCTTTGCTGAAGAGTGAAATGGTATGGATTCTGAAAAGATATGAACTTACCTGTTTTGTCAGATGTACTTATTACAAGCTCACTGCTTTCTTAACCCAGCATATAAATGCATGTATACCCCATATATATGTACTGTATATTACATCATGTTTATTGAACAGCCACTATGTTCATGATATCACTTTATAACAAAACAGATGCTGAATAATATTTGTTTGAATGAATGACTAGTATAAAAGAAGAGTGAGTTGGAGGCTAGATTGAATGCCCTGTTTTAAGATCCTTTCCTACTCTAAGATGCATACTTAGAAATAAGTTGTAGTACTGGAGACAGTGATAAAATACAGGAACTAGTAGATTTTTCTTTTTTAAAGGAGCATCTTTTAATCTGTTTATGTTTTAAAAGAAAATATTGAAGTTGGGAATTTTTAAAACTTTTATTTACATTAAAATTTATTTTTAAGACCAAAGACAAAGAGTTCTGAAACTTGAGAACACAAATGAAATTAGTGCCTTGCCACTTGCCTGTGCTTGTTCTCTCCCCATTTTTTGTTGTGTGTGTTGGATAAGCCTGAGTTTTGTGTCATCATTTAATACTGTGTTCTTACTTCTATGATAGAGGCAAAAAATGACAGAAGAACATCTATGGAAGTTGTATTGACCACTTTTCCAGTCCATAAGATTTTAAATCTGTGTATTAGGTTGCTTTGCACTGGAGGTTAATTCTAAATTGTTTAGCTTCAGTTCAGTTCAGTCCAGTTCAGTCGCTCAGTCGTGTCCGACTCTGCGACCCCATGAATCACAGCACGCCAGGCCTCCCTGTCCATCACCAACTCCCGGAGTATACTCAAACTTATGCCCATCGAGTCAGTGATGCCATCCAGCCATCTCATTCTCCGTCGTCCCCTTCTCCTCCTGCCCCCAATCCCTCCCAGCATCAGAGTCTTTTCCAATGAGTCAACTCGTCGCATGAGGTGGCCAAAGTATTGGAGTTTCAGCTTCAGCATCAGTCCTTCCAATGAACACCCAGGATTGATCTCCTTTAGAATGGACTGGTTGGATCTCCTTGCAGCATTGTTTAGCTTATGAATGCTTAAAAATAGAATTGCATTGTCAAATATCATGTTAAATGCCTATTCTTTCAAGATGTACTTTTTTTTAAAGTAAGTAATTTGTCTTTTCATCTAATACATATTTGCTTGTTTGGTCTTTAAAGGTGAAGGCTATAAAATTGTTTTTTACACCAGAAGATTTGGATGATCCTGTAAATAGAGCAAAGAAATATTTTCTTCAGACTGGTACTTTAAGTTTCTTTACCTTGAATATAGCTAGGCAGATATACAAGTGTTATATCATCAGGATAGCATTCATTACAACATAAGTGTGATAAGAAATAGACTGTAATATATTATATATTTAAGCATTTTTAATATGTGCCCTAGGTACTCCATTTTTATGGGACTTTTGTATAACTCTTACTTGGGGTTGGGTGAGGGGAAAGATGCTTTATGAGTTTTTCTTGGCCTAAATCCTCAAAAAAGATGAGAGTTCCCAGTTTTAAACTGACATTGATAGAAGTATAATTCACTGCAATCAGGAGACTGAAAAATAAACTAAATAAAAGTACATTTGTTATATCTGGTACTTTGTACATTGTTTTTGATCTAGTCTCCATTTAGCCCTGATTGCTAATTTTGAAAACTTTAGCTTAGTATATGTAGAATACTTAATGAGAAGCACTAAAAAAAATTTGTTGAGTGTGGTTCTAGAGTCAGTCTACAGGGGTTTAATAATCAACTTTAATACTTCCCAGCATATAGTCTGGTGCAAATGATTTAGCCTCATTCTTTTAGTTTCTTCATCTGCAAATTGAAGCTAATGATGATACCTAAAAGACTGTTAATATTTAAATAAAATAGCAGATTTAATGCTCTTAAAATAGTGCCTGACTTATTCTGAGTACTGAATAAATATTATGTGTATTTAAGTAGTAACAGCAACCATAAGATTTTAGATTCATTAAATATATGATCAGCATATATGTGCATATTAAATTTCACTTGCATAGAAATAAAGGACATCAGTTTCTAATATCTCCATTATTTTTAATTATGTACATATTACATATATAATGATTCATAGGTGAAAAATATTTTTATGCCACACCCAAATCTGTAAACCATATGAACATTTCACATTGTTATGAGTAATTTAAGTAATACTAAACAAAGTTCAAAATTACATCTATTGTAGTGTCCTGAGAAAATAATTTCCTTATGGCAGTGATTGTTAAATTTTAGTGTATGCAAGAAACCTGGTGCATTTGTTAAAATGCTTACTCCAAGGCCCTACCAGATTAAGCAGCTTTGCCATGGAGTCCAGTAATCTAATTTTAAAAAGCATGCTGAATAGTAGAATGACTGAATAGTATACTTGAAGGATCCAGATGTCAACCCTTTCTTATTCAAAAAATTCTGTAAAATGTCTCTAATAGCTCTTTAAAATCTCAGCTCAGGGACTTATATAATGCTTTAAAAAAGTGTTCTAAATAACTACAAATTAGTTAATCTCCATCCTGAAGTTGGAGTTACTAATGTGCTCTTTTTAAAGCAGGAAAAGTGAATGAACCACATGATTAATGATTTTTAACAAACAAAAAACCTCTTCAAAGGTAGCAGGTAGCTCTGGTTTATAGTTGGTGCTGAGCCTCATCTTCATATTCAGGTTCCCAGGATAGCTCAGTAGTACATTTAGATAGTGTGGTAAAGCTCTTAATAACTGGCCTTTGGATAAAAGGAACTGACTGATCTCTTTGTTTCAGAGGATACTAAAGGCACACTTTCACTGATGCCTGAATTCAAAGTTCGGGAGAGAGCACTGTTAGAGTCACTACATCGCTTTGGCGTGACAGAGGAGGGCTGCATCCAGGCGTGGTTCTCCTTCCCCCATTCTATGCGCATATTCTACGTTCATGCATACAGCAGCAAAATCTGGAATAAGGCAGTATCTTACAGACTTGCAACTTACGGCTCAAGAGTTGTGGAGGGTGACTTGGTCTGTTTGGATGAAGATGCTGACAATGAGCAATTACCAAGTAGTAAAGTAGGTATCATTTCATCAAGAGTAGTTATGCACCAGGAGTACTTATTTTCAGAAACTCTTATTTTAGAAAAAATTTAAAACTAAACATGCTTTTTTTTTAAACTTGTATTTGCTCATCTGCTTCTACTCTGCTGTCAGCTGACACTTAACATGCCATTAAATAGAAGTATAAAAATGGTCAGTGGTGTGAAGTGAGAGTTACAAAGATAGTAAGCCTTCCTTAAAAGAGCATGTTCTTTAGAAAATTACACAAGCAATTCATGAAGTGGGCTTCCCAAGCGGCTCATTGGTAAAAGCATCCGCCTGCCAATGCAGGAGATGCAGTAGACGCAGGTTCCATCCCCAGGTTGGGAAGATCCCCTGGAGAAGGAAATGGCAACCCACTGCAGTATTCTTGCCTGGAGAATCCCATGGACAGAGGAGCCTGGCAGGCTACAGTCTGTGGGGTTGCAAAGAGTCAGATAAGTCTGAGCAACTGAGCACACACCCAATGCATGAAACAGGCTCCTTAAAAATCCAAAACAGTACAGATGTAGATGTCATTCCTGCCACCACTCTATTGTAATTTTCTCTGCCACTATCAGAAAATCAATCTCTTTTGACATATTTCCTTCTAGATCATTTTCTATGCTTTCCCATAAATATCCACAAAAAGTGGATTTTTATTGTTAACAATGAGAAAAAAAATACAGAATTTTGAGACTTGAAACTCAAACTATGAAAAGGAAAAAGAATAAAATTTCTATAATAATGATATATAGGATATGAAATGTCGTTTCTTGTATATAAGTGTGGTTTTACAGTTTGTTTTTTTCTCTCTTAACAATATCTTAGAGACATTTATATTAATGAAATATAATTTGTCTTGTAAAATTGATCCTTCCATTTCCTCCATGGTATTTTGGATATTGGTATTTCCAACTAGTATTTTTATGGTATTTTAATCTCTGTGAATTTGACCTAAATAATGAAATTGAATTCCATAAATCACATAAAGAAATTTATTTCGTAGCATTGTAATGCAAAAAGAGACTATTCATCATTATCTTAATTCAATCTCCAAAATATATTTTAAAAATTAATGAAGGGATTTGAGTAGTGCTTTTGTATGTAACATCATAAAATCATTGAACCTTAGGGGAGAAAAATATTTTAGAGACTTCTTTTCTAATTCCTCATTTCATAGAAATGAAAATTGAGACCCAGGCTGGAGAGGAGACAGGTTAAGTAATGTAGGTAGCAGAATTCAGAAGACCTAGTTGTCTGATTCCTAGCCCAGCTTGGTCTCTACTAGAAAGATCATGGGGTGTAGAAAAGTATCAGCATGCGGAGATAGGGCATGGTCCTATTTTTCAAAAATGGAGAAAAAATAAACTCTGAAATTACCATAAAGGACGATTTATCTAAATTAACAGCAGAGTTTTAGATGTATAAGTTAGGAGTTTGTTTGTTTGTTCAAGTGATAGAAGCCCACCTCAGACTAACTTAAGGAAAGCAGACAAGAATTTCTTGGCCCTCATAACTGAAAGTCCATGATTGATTCAGGTACAGCTGTATCAAGGAGCTTAAACAGTGTCCTAAATCATCCATCTCATTTTCTTCATCTTTCAGCTCTGCTTTCATCTCTGTTAGATCCATTCTCAGTTTCTTCTCCAGAAAAGAAGTGTTTTATTTCCTAACAGTTTCAGTCAAAGCCATGGAATTTGAGTCTCAGAATGGCTTGGTTTGTGTTCCATGTCCCCAAACCAGTTACTATGGACTGCAGTATGTGATTGACAAAGCCTGTGTTCCAAGGACTCCTTCCTGGAACTGTCCCACCCAAACCACATTCAAGAACTGGGAGGGAAGCTCCCAGGAAATTGCAGATACACTATCAGAAAAGGAGTCAAGCCTGAGTGATGAGTGAGCCAGAGCCAAGAGGTCTTCTTTAGTATTCTATTAAATGAATGACTTGTGAATATTTAGATAAGAAAGTGAGAGACTCCTGGTGATCCAGTGTCTAAGACCCTGTGCTCCCAAGGCAGGGGGCCTAGTTCCATCCCTGGTCAGGGAATTAGATTCCACATACTGCAACTAAGAGTTCTCATATTTCAACTAACAGTTCACATGCCACAATAAAGATCCTGCTAGCTGCAACAAGATCAAAGATCTTGGTGTGCCACAAGTAAGACCTGGCACAGTCAAACAATAAAATATAAGAAAAATTAAGAAAAAAAAAAAAGTGATCACTAGGAGCTTCATTAAGAATTGTCATTTAACTGAGACACAGATTCTAAAACTGTGTAAAAACAAATCTAGCAGCATCTTAGGTTTTATTTTACCTCATATAAATGGAAAAAGAGCTATGTCAGTTGATTCCATTTTGATAAATAATGAAAAATATTAAGTTTTTTTAATACCTTTCAGAAAACATGTCCTTTTAAATATTTATTGGCAACACATTATTTAGTAAGTCAGCCATTTCTAATTCAAATTTTCAGAAGTTCAAGTTTACATTGACAAGATATAGCAATAATCTCTGAAATGCGTGTGTCTCATAAGACTTTGTTCCAGGTAACATTTGCAAGGATATTTTTGTAATCAGGATTTTGTCTGCTTTTCTTTCAGGAGATATAGGAGAAAAGAAAACATTTCCTCTTTCACATTTTGCAGAGTTTCCTTTTATTAGCAGCAAAAATTATCTGTATTTTTAAAATCAGTTATTTATACTTTATTAGTTAGCACTGAGAAAAGAAAAGGCAAGAATTGGAGGCTCAGGACATAAAATATGGAAAATATGGAAAAGGAAAAGACAAATTAATATTTGTATAATATTTCATGTTGTGCATCTACATTAAAAATTGTAGGAAACTAATCTGAGTCCCTTTTTGATAGAATTACTAGGCCTAGTGACTTGCTGCTGCTAAGTCACTTCAGTCATGTCTGACTGTGTGTGACCCCATAGACAGCAGCCCACCAGGCTCCACCGTCCCTGGGATTCTCCAGGCAAGAACACTGGAGTGGGTTGCCATTTCCTTCTCCAATGCATGAAAGTGAAAAGTGAAAGTGAAGTCGCTCAGTCATGTCTGACTCTTCGCGACCCCATGGACTGCAGCCTACTAGGCTCCTCCATCCATGGGATTTTCCAGGCAAGAGTACTAGGCCTACAGATGTAGCTTAATTTCAGGTGACTTGGCAGATTTTCATAATTTTTTTGTAAGTAAGATGGAGAAATGTGAATTAGACAGTGAGAAAATCACGTGGATTCATCTTTGTGGAGCTGCCATATGACAAAGAATGGTTAGTTCATCAGTTGATATCAGCATGGAGGGAGCTCTCTAAAGAGAGCTACAGTGTTCTGTACTTGAAAGTGTTTGTTCAGTATTTTCACAAAATGCTTAAATTGTAGTATTTTAGGAATGCTTATGAATTTGTGAAAGGCAAAGAACTGGAATTGATGATACAAGAGAGATCATAGCCCCATGTATTTTGGTCAGATCACATCTAGAGTATTATGTCCATTTCTGAATGCAGCAGTTAAAATGGGTTATTAACATGTAAACAAACAAATAAACCCAAAATGAAAAACCAAAAAGGAGGGATAGTATTGATCTGAGTAGGGAGAATTGGGAAATCAAGCAAGTTTAGAGAAGATCTAGGCATTATACGGTGAATGCTTTAGGAAAACGAGACTGTGTTAATCCTCATGGAGTGATGGTAGCTGCCTTTATACTTTTGAGCTTTCATGTCTCGGATATATCAGAATTATTTATTCTGTGTCCTAGAGCAACATTTCTCAAACTTATCACTCCTTTTTTTTTCCCCCGTGTACGTGTGACAGTTACTACTAGTCTATGAAACACATTTTGAGAAGCACTACTTCTCATAGAGTATTATGATACCTGTTGGGGACAGAGGTTGGAGACAGTTCATGGAAACATTTTTAATTCAGTGTAATAAAAAAATAATTTGTGATTTAGAAAAAGATGATCGGTAACTGAGGTGAAGGTGTTGCTTCAGAGTGATAAGCTACCCCATTCTCTGTTTCCCCTGCAGTTACCAGGTTAAAGCAAGAAGAATCATTCTAACTTTTAAGTAGTCTGCTCCTATAGAAACAAGCTGTGAAAAGGTCTTATTTGAGTATGAGTATATTCAACTAAGAACTTGTATTATACATAACAGAAAAAGTTGAGGGAATTTGGAACATTTGAGAATCATCTGTATTTTCATCATGTTTTTAAAAAATAGGTTCATCTAGTAACTGAAGAAGAGGAATCAGCTAACACATATGCAATACATCAGGTAAACTTGCTTAAAAATTAGTATCATTTAGATTTAAGTGTAGACATTATGCTGAAAAGACAGTAAACTAACCATTTCTCCTCCCTGCCTTTTTTTCTACCACTTCTTTTTCAGATATTCTTTATATACAATAAAATTCACTTCTTAGTTTATAGTTCTTTGAGTATTGATAAATGTAGACAATCATATGACTACCACAAGAATCAAGATAAAGAACAGTTTCCTGTCTCCCTCAAACTTCCTGTGCCCCTTTGAAGTCACCTCTCACCCCTGCCCCAGCACCAACTGAACTATTTTCTGTCCTACAGTTTTGCCTTTGAAAGAATGCCATAGAAATGGATTCATATAGTATATGTGATTTTTTTGTGTCTGGCTTCTTCCAATGAGCATAATGAATTTGAAATTTTCATGTTGTGTGTATTTGAGTTTTTTACCTGGTACCTTTACCTGACTACATTTTGGTTCCAGGTAAAGGAAAAATATCTAGAAGTCATCAGCAAAGGAGGAAACCTCCACAAAATGTAGTTTACTCATGAGCAGCTGAAAAAATAGAAATTAATTTTGCAGCTTCTTGTGTGGTTTCATGTTTTTATTAATAAGTAAGCAAGGAAAATAAAAAATTGTCAAATTTTATGTTATTGGGCAGTAGGGATTATTCTTTTTGTTCCAGAAAGAATATGCTTTTAGCATTGTATGACTGTGTAAAGATTAACTCTGTTGGGTAATTATATGTACCTTAACTTCTTGTTCCATTTCTTCTACCTTAACAGCAATTTGTCAAATAATATCTGACTTGAGTTGGTTACCTTGTTAACTAAGAGTCCTTCTTGATTTCAGTTAGCTCTTCTTTTTGCCTGGCAACATTAAAAAGAATCAAAATAGTGTAGTATTCAGTGGCATGTTTTAGAGTGATTGCAGTGTTTGTATTCTGTGTTTTTACATATTCAAGTCCCAGTCATAAAAGTAAATTTAAAATATGATTGCATATGGACTTCCCTGGCAGTCTAGTGGTTAAGACTCCATACTTCACTGCAGGGGGTGCGGGTTCAATCCTTTGTTAAGGAAGTAAGATCCCATGTGCTGTGCAGGGTGGCCAAAAAAGAGAAATGGTCACATATATTTCTGAAGGCTGTTTCATGTACCTTTTTTTTTTTTCCCTTTCCCTTGCATAGGTGGTTCTTCCAGTGCTTGGATACAATATTCAGTACCCTAAAAACAAAGTAGGGCAGTGGTACGAGGAAGTACTCAGCAGAGATGGACTACAGACATGCAAATTTAAAATACCTACCCTGAAACTGAATGTTCCAGGGTGCTATAGAAAGATTTTGAAACATCCCTGTAATCTTTCATACCAACTGATAGAAGACCATGGTATTGATGTCAAGAAGGAAGGTTCCCACATCGATGAAGCAACTTTATCCCTTTTGATCTCTTTTGATCTTGACGCTTCGTGTTATGCTACAGTTTGTCTGAGGGAAATAATGAAGGATGACTTTTAAAACTGATACCCCTGATATAATCATGTATGTGCCACTTTTTAAAGGAAAGTGAAAAGGCAGCTAAAATTTCTTGACTGTCTACCCTGTGCTAGGAGCTTTATAATTGTTATCTCCTTTACTTACACAGCATCCCAATGAAGTAGGAATTTGATACTTACATTGAAGAGGATATATAGCTAGTAAGTGGCAAAATCTGAACTTAAGACTCCAAAGCCTTTGTTTTTTCTATTATCTAATGTCTCAATGACCTATATTCTGTGCTGTAAAAGTTAAAATCTTTCTGGACTGTTAGGAACATGCTACAAGATAACATTAAAGAAGGTAAACATTAAAGAAAAACTTTTGGAGTAATGTATAGCCTCAGACTCCTTGCTTAAGATGTAGACAAAACTAGGTTGTAATGAAAACATATGATTGAAGAGAAAGATAAAAGAAGCATTTTGTTAATTAGTGCCATTCTTTTCTATTTTTGAAATTATTGATCAGAACAGTATTTCAGGAAAATATTATCCCTCTATTAATATGATATCCCAGGGTAGTTTACCCCTTTATGAAATAAATGATCTTTGATGAACATTGAAATAAATTTTTATACAGTTTCTTTATTTTGACATATACTGACCCCTTTTTTGGTTATTTTTGTTCTACCATCTAGAACATAAACTTAGAGTCAGATCTGCACTCAGACTCCAGCTCTGACACTTACTAGTGACTGAGTATTACCGATTCTTTTTGAGGCTTATTTAAGGAATCAAGATGGCACCAACCTCATAAGCAAGAAATAATAGAATTATCTCCACCTTTTTAATGTTGCTAGAGGAATAAAACATTTTACCCATTCTGAAATTTAAATATGTCTTAAATTTATTTGTTTGTTTTAATTGGAGGATAATTACTTTACAATATTGTGATAGTTTTTGCCATACATTGACATGAATCAGCCACAGGTGTACATGTGTCCCCCCATCCTGAACCCCCTCCCCCGTCCCTCCTCACCTCATCCCCCTGGGTTGTCCCACAGCACTGGCTTTGGGTGCCCTGCTTCATGCAATGAACTTGCAGTGGTCATCTGTTTTACATATGGTAATATACATGTTTCAATGCTATTCTCTCAAGTCATCCCACCCTCGCCTTCTCCCACAGGGTCCAAAAGTTTGTTCTTTTCATCTGTGTCTCTTTCCCTATCTCGCATATAGGGTCATCATTACCATCTTTCTAAATTCCGTATATATGCATTAGTATACTGTATTTGTGTTTCTCTTTCTGACTTACCTCACTGTGTATAATAGGTTCCAGTTTCATCCACCTCATTAGAACTGACTCAAATGCATTCTTTTTTATAGCTGAGTAATACTCTATGTGTGTATGGACCACAACTTCCTTATCCATTCATCTGCCGATGGACATCTAGGTTGATTCCATGTCCTAGCTATTATAAATAGTGCTGCAATGAACACTGGGGTACTTGTGTCTTTTTCAATTTATTTGTTTATTCCATGTGACAAATCTCTTTAACCACTTTGTATCAGTTAAATTTGGGAGGAAATGGAATATACTGATTGGAAAAATCTGAGCATTCTTTTATTGCTGGTAGTGTTACATAATGATTTAAATTTAAAATACTGTAGAGAGTATTATATGTTAGTAATGTGGTTCACTTGAGTCGCTCAGTTGTGTCCGACTCTTTGCGACCCCATGAATCGCAGCACGCCAGGCCTCCCCGTCCATCACCAATTCCCAGAGTTCACTCAAACTCATGTCCATCGAGTCGGTGATGCCATCCAGCCATCTCATCCTTGGTCGTCCCCTTCTCCTCCTGCCCGCAATCCCTCCCAGCATCAGAGTCTTTTCCAATGAGTCAACTCTTCGCATGAGGTGGCCAAAGTATTGGAGTTTCAGCTTTAGCCTCAGTCCTTCCAATGAACACCCGGGACTGATCTTTCAGTTCAGTTCAGTTCAGTCACTCAGTTGTGTCCGACTCTTTGCGACCCCATGAATCACAGCACGCCAGGCCTCCCTGTCCATCACCAACTCATGGAGTTCACTCAAACTCAGCTCTATCGAGTCGGTGATGCCATCCAGCCATCTCATTCTCTGTCGTCCCCTTCTCCTCCTGCCCGCAATCCCTCCCAGCATCAGAGTCTTTTCCAGTAGGTCAACTCTTTGCATCAGATGGCCAAAGTATTGGAGCTTCAGCTTTAGCATCAGTTCTTCCAATGAACACCCAACACTGATTTCCTTTAGAATGGACTATTTGGATCTCCTTGCAGTCCAAGGGACTCTCAAGAGTCTTCTCCAACACCATAGTTCAAAAGCATCAATTCTTCGGCGATCAGCTTTCTTTACAGTCCAACTCTCACATCCATACATGACCACGGGAAAAACCATAGCCTTGACTAGATGGACCTTTGTTGGCAAAGTAATGTCTCTGCTTTTTAATATGCTATCTAGGTCGGTCATAACTTTCCTTCCAAGGAGTAAGCATCTTTTAATTTCATGGCTGCAATCAGCATCTGCAGTGATTTTGGAGCCCCCCAAAATAAAGTCTGACACTTTCTGCCATAGGTACTTTTATATATTTAAGTCAGTCAAACCATTTTGGATATATTAACATGAAATAAAATTCAAAAGAAGGAAAAAACGATATGCAGTGTGAGATTTGCTTAGTGTAACATTTTTATATATAGAATCAGTTTGAGAGTTCAGCATTAGCTAACCTAAAGTAAAATGAGATGGAACAATTTGATGGCAAAACATGTAGGTATTAAAAATGAAGGTTTTATGTATGTGAGAAAATATTGCCCCTCAACAGTATATGTAAAACACAAATGGAGTATATATACTAAATGCAGCGTTTACACAGGAGGGGCACTACAGAATAGTGATTAAAAGCATGGGTACTGGAGACAAACTCATCTAGTTTGAAACTTGGCTCTGCCATTTACAGCAGTGTGGTCTTAAGAATTTGTGTGCTTCAGTTTCAGCTTCTATAAAAACAGGGATGGTAATAGCGATACCTCTTAGGATTATTGTGATGATTTTCTGAGTTAATATATGTAAAGCAGCTTAGAAAAGTGCCTAGCACTTAGTTACAAATCCAAGTTGAAGGGAACAGAAAGTAATGAAAAGGCCATTCTGTTAAGATTGTAGAATGTTTGGAATTTTTTTAATACTGGAAGATTCCTGTTTTGTCTTTATATATTTTAATAATAAATTCAGGACAAAAAATTAAAGATTATTGTACTGTGGATTTTCAAAATTACCTTTATTACCTAATGTTCTTTGAAATGATGCTGTATTAAGTAGTAAAAAAAATTAGAAATAATGTTTTAACTTTTATATAATAAATTATATCTTGTAAATATAATCTGAAAGTGAATTGCTAAATAAATCCCAGTTTTCTTTTCTTTTTTTTCTTTTTTTTATTTTTATTTATTTATTTATTTTTTACATGCTACAATTCCATTCTCCCCAATCATTCCACCTTCACCCTCTCCCACAGAGTCCCAAAGACTGTTCTAAATGCCTATGTCTCTTTTGCAGTCTCTTATACAGGGTTCAGGTTACCATTTTTCTAAATTCCATATATATGCGTTAATATACGGTATTGATGTTCTTCTTTCTGGCTTACTTCACTCTGTATAATTGGCTCCACCTCATTAAAACTGATTCAAATGCATTCTTTTTGATGGCTGAGAAATACTCCATTGTGTATATGTACCAAAGCTTTCTTATCCATTCATCTGCAGATGGACATCTAGGTTGCTTCCATGTCCTGGCTATTATAAACAGTGCTGCAATGAACATTGGAGTACATGTGTCTCTTTCAATTCTGGTTTCCTCGGTGTGTATGCCCAGGAGTGCGATCGCTGGATCATATGGCAGTTCTATTTCCAGTTTTCTGAGGAATCTCCACACTGTTCTCCATAGTGGCTGTACTAGTTTGCATTCCCACCAACAGTGTAAGAGGGTTCCCTTCTCTCCACACCCTTTCCAGCACTTATTGCATGTAGACTTTTGGATAGCAGCCATTCTGACTGGTGTGAAATGGTATCTCATTGTGGTTTTGATTTGCATTTCTCTGATGATGAGGGATGTTGAGCATTTTTTCATGTGTTTGTTAGCCATCTTTATGTCTTCTTTGGAGAAATGTCTGTTTAGTTCTTTGGCCCATTTTTTGATTGGGTCACTTAGTTTTCTGGAATTAAGCTGCAGGAGCTGCTTGTATAATTTGGAAATTAATCCTTTATCAGTTGCTTCATTTGCTATTATTTTTTTTAAATTTATTTTATTGGAAGCAAATTACCTTACAATATATTGGTTGGTTTTCCATACATTGACACGAATCCCCCCGGGAGTACATGTGTTCCCTTTCTTGAACCCCCCTCCCACCTCCCTCTTCACCATATCCTCCCTCCAGGACATCCTTGTGCACCAGCCCCAAGCATCCTGTATCATGCGTCGAACCTGGACTGGTGATTCATTTCACATATGATAATATACATGTTACAATGCCGTTCTCCCCAATCATCCCACCTTCACCCTCTCCCACAGAGTCCCAAAGACTGTTTTATATACCTATGTCTCTTTTGCAGTCTTGTATACAGGGTTACCTGGCGTGCTGTGATTCATGGGGTCGCGGAGAGTCGGACACGACTGAGCGACTGAACTGAAATGAACTGAACTGAATACAGGGTTAAGGTTACCATCTTTCTAAATTCCATATATACGCGTTAGTATACTGTATTGATGTTTTTCTTTCTGGCTTACTTCACTCTGTATAATAGGCTCCAATTTCACCCACCTCATTAGAACTGATTCAAATGCATTCTTTTTAATGGCTGAAAAATACTCCATTCTGTATATGTACCAAAGCTTTCTTATCCATTCATCTGCAGATGGACATCTAGGTTGCTTCCATGTCCTGGCTATTATAAACAGTGCTGCAATGAACATTAGAGTACATGTGTCTCTTTCAATTCTGGTTTCCTCGGGGTGTATGCCCAGGAGTGCGATTGCTGGATCATATGGCAGTTCTATTTCCAGGTTTTTGAGGAATCTCCACACTGTTCTCCATAGTGGCTGTACTAGTTTGCTTTCCCACCAACAGTGTAAGAGGGTTCCCTTCTCTCCACACCCTCTCCAGCATTTATTGCATGTAGATTTTTGGATAGCAGCCATTCTGACTGGTGTGAAATGGTATCTCATTGTGGTTTTGATTTGCATTTCTCTGATTATGAGGGATGTTGAGCATTTTTTCATGTGTTTGTTAGCCATCTTTATGCCTTCTTTGGAGAAATGTCTGTTTAGTTCTTTGGCCCATTTTTTGATTGGGTCACTTATTTTTCTAGAATTGAGCTGCAGGAGCTGCTTGTATATTTTGGAGATTAATCCTTTATCCGTTGCTTCATTTGCTATTATTTTCTCCCATTCTGAAGGCTGTCTTTTCACCTTGCTTATAGCTTCCTTTGCTGTGCAGAAGCTTTTGATTTTAATCAGGTCCCATTTGTTTATTTTTGCTTTGATTTCCAATATTCTGGGAGGTGGGTCTTGGAGGATCCTGCTGTGATTTATGTCGGAGAGTGTTTTGCCTACATTCTCCTCTAGGAGTTTTATAGAATCTGGTCTTACATTTAGCTCTCTAATCCATTTTGAGTTTATTTTTGTGTATGGTGTTAGGAAGTGTTCTAGTTTCATTCTTTTACAAGTGGCTGACCAGTTTTCCCAACACCACTTGTTAAAGAGACTGTCTTTTCTCCATTTTATATTCTTGCCTCCTTTGTCAAAGATAAGGTGTCCATAGGTGTGTGGATTTATCTCTGGGCTTTCTATTTTGTTCCATTGATCTATATTTCTGTCTTTATGCCAGTACCATACTGTCTTGATGACTGTGGCTTTGTAGTAGAGCCTGAAGTCCAGCAGGTTAATTCCCCGAGTTCCATTCTTCTTCTTCAAGATTGCTTTGGCTATTCGAGGTTTTTTGTATTTCCATACAAATTGTGAGATTATTTGTTATAATTCTGTGAAAAATATCGTTGGTAGCTTGATAGGGATTGCATTGAATGTATAAATTACTTTGGGTAGTATACTCATTTTCACAATATTTATTCTTCCAATCCATGAACACGGTATATTTCTCCATCTATTAGTGTCCTCTTTGATTACTTTCAGTAGTGTTTTATAGTTTTCTATGTACAAGTCTTTTGTTTCCTTAGGTAGATATATTCCTAAGTATTTAATTCTTTTCGTTGCAACAGTGAATGGAATAGTTTCCTTAATTTCTCTTTTTATTTTCTCATTATTAGTGTATAGGAATGCAAGGGATTTCTGTGTGTTGATTTTATATCCTGCAACTTTACTGTATTCATTGATTAGCTCTAGTAGTTTTCTGGTAGAGTCTTTAGGGTTTTCTGTGTAGAGGATCATGTCATCAGCGAACAGTGAAAGTTTTACTTCTTCTTTTCCAATTTGTATTCCTTTTATGTCTTTTTCTGCTCTTATTGCTGTAGCCAAAACTTCCAGAACTATGTTGAATAGTAGTGGTGAGAGTGGGCACCCTTGTCTTGTTCCTGCCTTTAGGGGAAATGCTTTCAGTTTTTCACCATTGAGGATAATGTTTGCTGTGGGTTTGTGATATGTAGCTTTTATTATGTTGAGATATGTCCCTTCTATTCCCACTTTCTGGAGGGTTTTTATCATAAATGTATGTTGAATTTTGTCAAAGGCTTTCTCTGCATCTATTGAGATAATCATATGATTTTTATTTTTCAGTTTGTTAATGTGGTGTATTACGTTGATTGATTTGCATATATTGAAGAATCCTTGCATTCCTGGGATAAAGCCCATTTGGTCATGATGTATGATCTTCTTAATGTATTGTTGGATTGTGATTGATAGAATTTTGTTAAGGATTTTTGCATCTATGTTCATCAGTGATATTGGCCTGTAATTTTCTTTTTTTGTGGGGTCTTTACCAGGTTTTGGGATTAGGGTGATGGTGGCCTCATAGAATGAGTTTGGAAGTTTCCCTTCCTCAGCAATTTTCTGGAAGAGTTTGAGTAGAATAGGTGTTAGTAGGTGTTAGCTCTTCTCTAAATTTTTGGTAGAATTCAGCTGTGAAGCCGTCTGGACCTGAGCTTTTGTTTGCTGGAAGATTTCTGATTACTTCCTCTAGTTCCGTGCTTGTGATGGGTCTATTCAGATTTTCTATTTCTTCCTGGTTCAGTTTTGGCAAGGTGTACTTTTCTAGGAATTTGTCCATTTCTTCCAAGTTATTCATTTTATTGCCATATAATTGCTGATAGTATTCTCTAATAATCCTTTGTATTTCTGTGTTGTCAGTTGTAATCTCTCCATTTTCATTTCTAATTTTATTGATTTGGTTCTTCTCCCTTTGTTTCTTGATGAGTCTGGCTAGTGGTTTGTCAATTCTATTTACCTTCTCTAAGAACCAGACTTTGGCTTTGTTGATTTTTGCTATGGTCTCTTTTGTTTCTTTTTCATTTACCTCTGCCCTAATTTTTACGATTTCTTTCCTTCTACTAACCCTGGGGTTCTTAATTTCTTCCTTTTCTAGTTTCTTTAGATGTAGAGTTAGGTTATTTAGTTGACTTTTTTCTTGTTTCTTGAGGTGTGCCTGTATTACTATGAACTTCCCCCTTGGCACTGCTTTTACAGTGTCCCAGAGGTTTTGGGTTGTTGTGTTTTCATTTTCATTCATTTCTATGCATATTTTGATTTCTCTTTTGATTTCTTCTATGATTTGTTCATTATTCAGCAGCATGTTGTTCAGTCTCCATATGTTGGCATTTTTAATAGTTTTTCTCCCGTAATTGAGATCTAATCTTACTGCATTGTGGTCAGAAAAGATGCTTGGAGTGATTTCAATTTTTTTGAATTTACCAAGGCTAGATTTATGGCCCAGGATGTGATCTATCCTGGAAAAGGTTCCATGGGCACTTGAGAAAAAGGTGAAATTCATTGTTTTGGGGTGAAATGTCCTATAGAGATCTATTAGGTCTAACTGGTCTATTGTATCATTTAAAGTTTGTGTTTCCTTGTTAATTTTCTGTTTAGTTGATCTATCCATAGGTGTGAGTGGGGTATTAAAGTCTCCCACTATTATTGTGTTATTGTTAATTTCCCCTTTCATACTTGTTAGTAATTGTCTTACATATTGTGGTGCTCCTATGTTGGGTGCATAAATATTTATAATTGTTATAGCTTCTTCTTGGATTGATCCTTTGATCATTATGTAGTTTCCTTCTTTGTCTCTTTTCACAGCCTTTGTTTTAAAATCTATTTTATCTGATATGAGTATTGCTACTCCTGCTTTCTTTTGGTCTCTATTTGCATGGAATATCTTTTTCCAGCCCTTCACTTTCAATCTGTATGTGTCCCTCATTTTGAGGTGGGTCTCAACATATATGGGGGTCTTGTTTTTGTATCCATTCAGCCAGCCTTTTTCTTTTGGTTGGGGCATTCAACCCATTTACGTTTAAGGTGATTATTGATAATCCCGTTGCCATTTTCTTTATTGTTTTGGGTTCGAGTTTATATACCCTTTCTGTGTTTCCTGTCTAGAGAAGATCCTTTAGTATTTGTTGGAGAGCTGGTTTGGTGATGCTGAATTCTCTCAGCTTTTGCTTGTCTGTAAAGCTTTTGATTTCTCCTTCATATTTGAATGAGATCCTTGCTTGGTATAGTAATCTGGGCTGTAGATTACTTTTTTTCATCACTTTAAGTATGTCTTGCCATTCCCTCCTGGCCTGAAGAGTTTCTGCTGAAAGATCAGCTGTTAGCCTTATGGGGATCCCCTTGTGTGTTGTTTGTTGTTTTTCCCTTGCTGCTTTTAATATTTGTTCTTTGTGTTTGATCTTTGTTAATTTGATTATTATGTGCCTTATAGTGTATCGCCTTGGGTTTATCCTGTTAGGGACTCTCTGTGTTTCTTGTAGTTGGGTGATTATTTCCTTCCCCATTTTAGGGAAATTTTCCACTGTTATCTCCTCAAGTATTCTCTCATGGTCTTTCTTTTTGTCTTCTTCTTCTGGGACTCCTATGATTCGAATGTTGGGGCATTTAATATTGTCCTATATGTCTCTTATATTGTCCTCATTTCTTTTAATTCTTTTTTCTTTTTCCGTCTGTTTCATTTATTTCTACAATTCTATCTTCTAGCTCGCTTATCCTGTCTTCTGCCTCCGTTATTCTACTGTTTGTTCCCTCCAGAGTGTTTCTGATCTCATCTATTGCATTATTCATTGTATATTGACTCTTTTTTATTTCCTCTAATTCCTTATTAAACATTTCTTGCATCTTCTCGATCCTTTTCTCCAGTTTATTTATCTGTAACTCCATTTTGCTTTCCACATTTTGAATCATTTTCACAATTAAAATTCGAAATTCTTTATCGGGTAGGTTCCCAATATCTTCCTCTTTTGTTTGTGTTGGTGGGCATTTATCCTGTTCCTTTTCTTGCTGGGTATTTCTCTGCCTCTTCATCTTGCTTATATTGCTGTGTTCAGGGTGGCCTTTCCGTCTTCTGGCAGTTTGTGGAGTTCTCTTTATTATGTAGTTACCTCGTTGTGTGTGGGGTTGGATGGGTGACTTGTCAAGGTTCCCTGGTTAGGGAAGCTTGTGTCAATGTTCTGGTGGGTGGAGCTGGATTTCTTCTCTCTGGAGTGCAATGAAGTGTCCAGTAATGAGTTTGAGATGTCAGTGGGTTTGGAGTGGCTTTGGGCAGCCTGTATATTGAAGCTCAGTGCTATTCTCCTGTGTTGCTGGATAGTTTGCATAGTATGTCTTTCACTGAAACTTGTTGACCCTTGGGTGGTGCCTGGTTTCAGTGTATGTATGGAGGCATTTGATGAGTACTTATCACTTAATGTTCTCTGGGACAGGAGATCTCTGGTGTTCTCAGGATTTGGACTTAAGCCTCTGCCTCTGGTTTTCAGTCTTATTCTTGCAGTAGGCTCAAGGCTTCTCCCTCTGTTACTTCCAAGGCAGTTCCTTCTGTTGAAAAAGCTCTTCTGTTTTCTGGTCTCCTCAGGGTCTAATTCCCGTCCTGACACCAGGATGCGGTGGTGGACACTTTTTTTTTTTTTTACTGGCTCACCTGTTCAGTCCTGCTGTGGGGAGGGAGGAACGCAGCTAACAAATATCCCTGGCGTCTGTGGGGAGTGCTCGCAGTGTCTCGGCTACACTGGGAATGCTCCCGCTCAAGGCGTGTGTGCTTTCCCTGTTTATGCTGCTTAGGCTCTAGGTTGCTTTGCCGGGAGCTATCCGCGGCTGGCGCTGGGTTGCATGCACTTCCCAGGTCTGAGTGGCTCAGGTTCAGGTCCTCAGGTACTCCACAAAGGCACAGACTTGGCTGGGCCTGCGTTTTGTGCCTTCCCCGTCCAAGCAGCTCAGGTGACCAGGCGTTTGGCGAGCGTGGTCGCTGCGACTTATCGCCTTCCCGGTCCCTGCTGCTCGGTTTTCTGGGAGTACAACCGGCGCAGTTTCTCAGGCAGATATCGACCACCCGAACCCAAGAAGTCCTGGCCAGCAAGGAAGCCTGCCTGCAGCTTGGCATGGGAAGCCTCTCTGGGGCCGTGGCTGCCCCTTCTGGCGCAGGCTGCCCTCCCTGCCCATGTCGGCGGGGGCTGGGGGATGGGCCTCCCGCTGCTGGCTCGCTCAGCTCCGTGCCCTGTTCTGTGGGCGGGGCTGGCGGAGTCCTTCAGTTCAGTTCAGTTCAGTTCAGTTGCTTAGTCGAGTCCGACTCTTTGCGACCCCATGAACCACAGCACGCCAGGCCTCCCTGTCCATCACCAACTCCCGGAGTTCACTCAAACTCATGTCCATCGAGTCGGTGATGCCATCCAGCCATCTCATTCTCTGCCGTCCCCGTCTCCTCCTACCCCCAATCCCTCCTAGCATCAGAGTCTTTTCCAGTGAGTCAACTCGTCGCATGAGGTGGCCAAAGTATTGGAGTTTCAGCTTTAGCATCAGTCCTTCCAATGAACACCCAGGATTGATCTCCTTTAGAATGGACTGGTTGGATCTCCTTGCAGTCCAAGGGACTCTCAAGAGTCTTCTCCAACACCACAGTTCAAAAGCATCAATTCTTAGGCGATCAGCTTTCTTCACAGTCCAACTCTCACATCCATACTTGACCACGGGAAAAACCATAGCCTTGACTAGACGGACCTTGGTTGGCAAAGTAATGTCTCTGCTTTTTAATATGCTATCTAGGCTGGTCATAACTTTCCTTCCAAGGAGCAAGCGTCTTTTAATTTCATGGCTGCAATCAGCATCCGAAGTGATTTTGGAGCCCCCCCAAAAATAAAGTCTGCCACTGTTTCCACTGTTTCCCCATCTATTTCCCATGAAGTGATGGGATCAGATACCATGATCTTCGTTTTCTGAAAGTTGAGCTTCAAGCCAACCTTTTCACTCTCCTCTTTCACTTTCATCAAAATGCCTTTGAGTTCCTCTTCACTTTCTGCCATAAGGGTGGTGTCATCTGCATATCTGAGGTTATTGATATTTCTCCCGGCAATCTTGATTCCAGCTTGTGCTTCTTCCAGCCCAGCGTTCCTCATGATGTACTCTGCATATAATTTAAATAAGTAGGGTGACAATATACAACCTTGACGTACTCCTTTTCCTATTTGGAACCAGTCTGTTGTTCCATGTCCAGTTCTAACTGTTGCTTCCTGATCTGCATACAGGTTTCTTAAGAGGCAGGTCAGGCTCAGCTCCCTGTTCTGTGGGCGGGGCTAGTGGAGTCCTGGGTTGGGGCTTTTCGAAGGCTTTTCGTAGCCTTTTCGCCTTTTAGCTGCAGCCTCTGCTCACTATCTTAAGTTCGCGCCCTCAGTTTGCCCTGGGGCGTTCAAGCCCGGTTCTTCCTCTAAGCACCGCTGCAGGTGCCTCCCTGCCCAGCCCCCGCCTGCTAGTGAGGGGCGCGGGCTTCTGCGCCGCTTCTCCGCTGAGAGTTCCCTCTGGGCTAGTCTGTGAGTTTTAATTATTTATGTCTTTTGTCTCCCAGTTATGCTGCCCCCAGAGGTTTCACTCCCCAGTGTTTCCAGGTGTTTGGAAACTTTTCTCTCTCTCTCTCTCTTGTTTTTTTAAAGCCTCCCTTCCCCGGACAGAGCTCCTTCCCTCCCTCTTTTGTCTCTCTTTTTATCTTTATACTATTTCCTACCTCCTTTCAACGACTATGGGCTGCTTTTCTGAGTGCCTGATGTCCTCTGCCGGTATTCAGAAGTTGTTTTGTGGGATTTACTCAGCGTTCAAATGTTCTTTTGCTGATTTTGTGGGGGAGAAAGTGGTCATCCCGTCCTATTCCTCCACCATCTTCCGGTGCTCCTCCCCAGTTTTCTTTTGAATATTGGGTTGCTACTGCTGCTAAATCACTTCAGTCGTGTCCGACTCTGTGCGACCCCATAGACGGCAGCCGACCAGGCTCTGCTGTCCCTGGGATTCTCCAGGCAAGAACACTGGAGTGGGTTGCCATTTCCTTCTCCAATGTGTGAAAGTGAAAAGTGAAAGTGAAGTCGCTCAGTCGTGTCCGACTAGTAGCGACCCCATGGACTGCAGCCCACCAGGCTCCTCTGTCCATGCGATTCTCCAGGCAAGAGTACTGGAGTGGCTTGCCATTGCCTTCTCCGTGAATATTGGGTAGCAGTTAGAAAATATGGAAGCACTGTGTGCCATCATGACAGTATTTTCATAGCCTCTAGGTGGCACTATCATTTTAGCTATCTCTAGCACTTTGGCCCTGTGTAAAGAAAGGATCACTAAACTTATTTCAGGTTACCATAAAATGTATTCAGATACTGTTCATGTGGAAAATTATTTCACATACTATTTGCCATGTTAATTTCTTTTTTTCCCCCGCAGTAAGGACATGAATAGACGTTGGACCAAATGATGAGTAGTCACCTAGGGTTTTGCAGTTTTTCTGGAGCATTTTAGGCTCTCAGAAGAATCTTTGGATTAGCTTTAATTTTCAATGTAATATTTGAAACTGAGCAATAGTGACTCAGGCTTACTAAGGTAAAACAAATTTAGGTCTTTTATTAAGATAAAAACACTTGGATTTTTTTTAAGTTATAATAAAGTCATATGCAACTTTGATCCAAGTAACATTTACTGAGGGTTGTGACAGGCACTTCACTCCTCTTGTTGTAATCCATGTTTCCACCCTGTAGGTGGGTAGTGTTTTCCCTGTTTTTGCAAATGAGAAAATATCTGAGTGGTTTACTGACCTGTTCAAGTTCAAGCAAGATGGTATTTGATTGAACTTTATTATGCTTCTAGATCAGTACTGCTTTCATCCACTTAATATTTGCCTTCTGAAAACAAGTTTTTGGTTAATAATAATTTCTATTTCTACCAACTTAATATTTCTTGATATTGATTAATAGGCATATTGGGGCATGTCTTGAGAGAAAGAAAATTACTTTTGAGATTCTGAGAACAAAATAAAAGTAAAGGAGATCTTTTAGGGAATTTCCAAATCATTTTGGGGTGTTTTCTAGAATATTTTGGGCCTTGTATCTCAATGATAGGCAACACCGTTATAGGCTATTGAAGGTTTTTTTAGATGATATCTGGTACAATATTAAGTTTCATTGAAAAAGTACAGTGAGAAAATTGTTTTGTTTTCCCAGTACTCTTCCAACCTTTTCATCAACCATTCTGTTTAAGACAAGGTGAAAAATGACTCTTCCACATTTACATATCATTTACTGGGTTTACCTTTTTAACAGAGCTAGTGCAGGCCCTAGGCTCAGGCGTACCACCAGGCAATAATATCTAATGAGAATTTCATAGTATCGCTGTGTTTTATTGACTTTATTTTTCTAGGTACCTTTTTTTTAATGGCCAATAATATTGGTTTTCCACTTTTTTGATGTTTCTTTGAAAAATAAGTTTAATTTTAAAAAGAGGAAATCAATGTAAAGGTAATAAGCAACTACTAGTATAGATATAGCAGTAATTAAAACAGCAATACATGAATGAGTGAAGTTTGGGAAACAGTGAGAGTACCTGAACAGAGAGGGCCTGTCACTGTGTTAGTGTGTACCTTTAGTAACCCACTGAATTTCTCTGTTGTGATGTCAGGTGTGAAGTAATGTTAGTAATCATTTTTCAGTCCAGGACAGTATAGCATCAAACAAAATAATGAAAATACAAAAATTCAATATATTATAAGCACAAGTACTAATGATCATATGTCATATCTTAAACTGATAGGGATTTTCTTTTAGAAAATCTTATGAAACACTAAGAACAGTGTCTAGCACCTAGCAAATTCTTAATAAATGTAACTAGTGGGCTTCCCTGGTGGCTCAGAGGTTAAAGCATCTGCCTCCAATGCGGGAGACCAGGGTTTGATCCCTGGGTCGGGAAGATCCCCTGGAGAAGAAAACGGTAACCCACTCCAGTATTCTTGCCTGGAGAATCCCATGGACGGAGAAGCCTGGTAGGCTACAGTCCACGGGGTCGCAAAGAGTCGGACACGACTGAGCGACGGAACGGAACGGAACGGAACGGAGTGTTATTTTAGTTAATATTATATTACTGGTCTCTCTGTTGAAAATTTTATAATTGAATGGCTAATGAATTTCCCTTGAGATCTGATTTGACTCTGTCAGCATAAAGTGATTATAATTCAACACACTTTTAGATTTATTTATTTTTTATAAGTAGAAGGAATTACATATCTCTAAATCTAGGAATTCAGCAGTTCATTCAAATTTAGATCTTTAAGGACTATCTGGGTCAGTGTTCTTCAATATTTTCCACCTGAGAACTTCCCTTAAGAGACAAAAAAGAAATGAAGCTGCATATAACAATGGAAAACTTTCTTGCATTAATGTTGGGATAGGAGAAGAGGTTGGAGGGAGATATGGAGAGGAAGGTAAATAGGACTTGTCATATTTTTTCTTTATTTACTTCGGAAACTGAAGAATACTTAAAGAATACTGAAATTTCAGTAAGTGTAAGGTGAGGAAATGGAGGGATTATGATTGCATTTTTTCAGAATGGTCTGATTGCTCATGCCAACATATCACTAGAGAGACAAAAATTTATGCATTGTACATTTTCATGATACTAATGTAAATAGTTTAATAATTAATTTATCTATTTATTTGTTTGACCATGCCACAAGGCTTGTGAAATCTTAGTTCCTGGGTCAGGGATCAAGCCCAGGCCCTTGGCAGTGAGATCGTGAGATCCTAACTACTGGACTGCCAGGGAATTCCCAATATAAATAGCTTAAAATGTAGTAGCTGTGCTATAGATATTGCTGTCAGATTCAGAAAGATTCTTAAGGATAGCTTGATGTCTTATGGTACTGTTTTAATTTATTTTCCTAAGCCCTTCTCCCTTTACCTATTTTTGATAGGCCCACAAAACATGCCCTTAAATTCACAGCACTCTGTAAGATGCAATGGGGAAAGACAAATCAGTAATATCCCTGCCTTTGAGGGATATCCTTGATGATATCATTTGATTTGAAATGCCATCTGCAAAAAGAGTATGCAGACCACTAGATGGCGAAGAGAAAAACAAGTGGTGTCTGCATTTCACTTCTGGCTCACTGTAGGACCAATAATAGGCTTCTTGACCTCTCAGCACCTCATTCTGAATCCTTAAATGATACTTATATTAGCATTTCTAAGCACTGTGAGATCTTCTCTTAAAATATGCTTTGAACTATTCAGTCTAGATGCTGCTTTCTAGAAAGCTACTAGTTTAATGAATGGAAAATGGTGTTAATGGAGTTAATCTTGTGTAATTTCAGTGTGGGCTGTCAGGAATACCTTTAAGTAAGAAAATGACTCTAATCTTCTTAAGCGATTCATATTCTCAGCAACTGAGAAGCAGGAGCTAATTTACTCTGCCAGTCTTACTCAAGGAAAATTTTACTTATGGAGAGAAGTCACAATACCCATGAAATTATTTATATTTAGACATTGGAAAATAGGGCAAAATATAAGAAACATTAAATTGCCTTTCCTTTATCAGTTTCCTTACTAAAAACTCAATTACTAATATTTTCTGTTACAAAGAGGAAATTTAATCATTGAGTCAAAACAAGAGCTATTTGGTTGTTTTTAGGGGGAAGAGAACAAAGAGCTGGTCACTCCTCAGCTGAGGGTGTTTGAACAACAAGATGAGTGGGGAGTGGAGGGGGTTTGGGACTCGATTCTTTCTGCTTTGATTCCAAGTCACCCTTTTCTGGTAAGCCTTACTGGCATTTTCTTAGACTTGTTAAGTCAGAATTCTGAATTTTTCACTACAATAGGGTTTTAATCTTAGCTGATTATTGTTTCCACCCCCACCCCTGGTCATAAAGGACTAGTGTTTGTTTCTGAAAAGGGAAGGTTAAGACTCTTTCTATTAACATAACCTTTATAATTTCCTTAGGCTATGATAAAATGTGCTGGGTTTTTTTGCATATGATTTTCAAAAGGAAACTAGTTTTTCCATGAAATATCTTAAGTGAAATTAATAGATTTTATGATATGTAAATAATAACAATTCACTTTTTACATTTAGAAACCAATGGACAAACTGAGAAGCAGTTATTCTGAATTCTAAGAGCATTCTTCCAAGGCATTGAAAGAGAAAACTAATTTCATATGAAGCATTTGATGATTTGTGTTTTTAATGTACATATTGTCTCTCGTTTTGATTGTTGTTATAATTTTCTAACTGACTGCCCCTATTCTTCACTCTAACTGGTCTATCTTTGTATACTAATGTCAGTTACCCTCCTCCCCCGCCTGAAAAGTAGAAATCTGATCCTGTCATTGTGTTGAGACCATATAACATTTCTGTGGCTTCCCAGTATTAATGGAATGAAAATCCAAATTCCTAAACACAGCACATGTAGACCTGAACAGTATGGCTTCAGATTATCTTTCAAGAGTCATCTGCCTCCTGTTCAGTGAAACATACCTTTTGGTTCAGTTCTGTTTGTTCCTTTCCAAATATAGCAAGTTTTCTCAAGTTTTGCCTCTCAACCTCCCCATCCCTTTCTGCTTAGGCTAAATAAATGTCTCATCTGTGAACTCTGTGTCCTTTAACAGTGCTATATCACGTTACACTTATTTGAGTGACTATCTGGTCATCTATACTAAGTATTCAAGGGCATTCATTTTTATACCTCAGGGACCCATCCATGCCTGACATGTAGCAGGCTTAAAAATTTACACCTAGGTAAGTTTACTTGGTAAGTATAGGTATCTCAGGAAAATTCTAAAATAGTCTTTTATCCTCACAGAAAATTTAGAGTATTAGAATTGAAACTCCTTATAATGCTTTCCACTTCTACATGAATTGCCAAAATAATTTTAATCTTTTCATCTTTGTCAGCACTACCTATGAAATGACCACTTTTGATTTAAATATTAAATGAATTGCAGAATTTCACTTACAACTCAGAACCAGCTCTCAGGGAATGTAACCATTCTCATTTTACAAGCGAAGATTCTAGGGCTTAAAGAGGTTAAGTAATTTACCCTAGTTTCCAAAGAATATTTATCCTAGTTCTCCTTGTTTTCAAGCTGGTGGTGGTAAGTACTTTGCTCTGTTGGTTCCTAATGCAAAGTGCCTCAGTGCACTTTGCTTATTAACTAGTGGTTAATTTCTTCCCATTTCTGCAATTTGCATGCATATTTCTAATACTTTATGACATTAAGGCAAGTTGGGGGAACATAATGATAATGGGATTTTAATCATTGAGCGCTATGTGTTTAACATTTTACATCTTACCAGTAAGTACTTGCCTGTGGGTTAAGTACTATTATTTTTATTTTATAGATGAGGGCACAGAGATAGAGTGCAATTAAGAAACTTGAGAAGGGTAAAACATGGAGCCAGAACTGAAGCCCAGATACTTTTCCTTATAGAATCCAGAGACTCTTAAGCCATGAACTTGGTTTGAACTTAAGTGATAGTCATTCCATGTCACAGAAGCTAGCACAAATGTTCTCTTGAGGAAACTTATCCCAGGTTTCCCATTTATGTTTAGACACTAAGCAGCACAGGAAACAAAGCAATACATCACGCATGAGTGTCATCTGAAACAAAAGATGGTATAAATAGACCTTCAAAATTCTGGACATGGACTTCATGTTGACTACTTTTAAAAAAGTAAGAAACAAGATTGAAAATATGCAGGAAACAAGAAAATTAAAATACTATCTAGCGTATTTGAAAAAGAACTAATATACTTTCTAGAAATGGAAACTGTAATAAAATGAGTTTAATAACTTATGAGTTTAATAGCAGTACACAAAATAAAAGCAAAACCAGTTCAGTTAGTTCAGTCACTCAGTCATGTCCGACTCTCTGCGACCCCATGGACTGCAGCGTGCCAGGATTCCCTGTCCATCACCAACTCCTGGAACCTACTCAAACTCAGACTCATGTACATTAAGTTGGTGATGCCATCCAACCATCTCATCCTCTCTTATCCCCTTCTCCCGTCTTCAATCTTTCCCAGCATCAGAGTCTTTTCAAATGAGTCAGTTGGCCAAAGTACTGGCGTTTCAGCTTTAGCATCAGTCCTTCCAATGAATCCTCAGGGCTGATTTCCTTTAGGATTGACTGATTTGATTTCCTTGCAGTCCAAGGGACTCTCAAGAGTCTTCTCCAACACCACAGTTCAAAAGCATCAATTCTTCAGCACTTAGCTTTCTTTATAGTCCAAATCTCACATCCATATATGACTACTGGAAAAAACATAGCTTTGACTAGACAGACCTTTGCTGGCAAAGTAGTGTATCTGCTTTTTAATATGCTGTCTAGGTTGGTCATAGCTTTTCTTCCAAGAAGCAAACATCTTTTGATTTCATGGCTGCAGTCACCATCTGCAGTGATTTTGGAGCCCAAGAAGATAAAGCCTCTCACTATTTCCATTGTTTCCCCATCTATTTCCCATGAAGTGATGGGACCAGATGCCATGATCTTAGTTTTCTGAATGTTGAGCTTTAAGCCAACTTTCTCACTCTCCTCTTTAACTTTCATCAAGAGGCTCTTTAGTTCTCCTTCACTTTCTGCCATGAAGGTGGTGTCATCTGCATATCTGAGGTTATTGATATTTCTCCTGGCAATCTTGATTCCAGCTTGTGCTTCATCCAGCATGGCATTTTGCAATATGTACTCTACACATAAGTTAAATAAACACGATGACAATATACAGCCTTGGTATACTCCTTTCCCAATTTGGAACCAGTCTGTTGTTCTGTGTCTGGTTCTAACTGTTGCTTCTTGACCCGCATACAGATTTCTCAGGAGGCAGGTAAGGTGGTCTGGTATTCGTATCTCTAAGAATTTTCCACAGTTTTTTATGAACCACACAGTCAAAGGCTTTAGAGTAGTCAATGAAGCAGAAGTAGTTTTTTTTTTTTTCTGGAATTCCCTTGTTTTTTCTAGGATCCAACGGATGTTGGCAATTTGATCTCTGGTTCCTCTGCCTTTTCTAAATCCAGCTTGACATCTGGAAGTTCATGGTTCACATACTGTTGAAACCTGGCTTGGAGAACCTTGGGCATTACTTTGCTAGTGTGTGAGATAAGTGTAATGTGCAGTAGTTTGAGCCTTCTTTGGCATTGCCTTTCTTTGGGACTGGAATGAAAACTGACCTTTTCCAGTCCTGTGGCCATTGCTGAGCTTTCCAAATTTGCTGGCATAATGAGTGCAATTTTCACAGCTCATCTTTAGGATGTGAAATATGAAAATAGTAAACTGAAATATAGGCCTAAAGAAATCCAGAATGGAACAATGAGGTTAACAACAAGAACAAAAAAGTGCAGAGATGAGACATGAAGGTTACAGTGAGAAAATTCAAAATGCATTTAATTGGAATCTGAAGGAACTGAATCTGAAAAAAAGAAAGAATAAGGTAAATACAACACTTCAACAGATAGTGGCTGAGAATTGTCTGGAGCTAATGAGACAGTCCGACCAGTCCATTCTAAAGGAGATCAATCCTGGGTGTTCATTGGAAGGACTTATACTAAAGCTGAAACTCCAATACTTTGGCCACCTCATGCAACGAGTTGACTCAATGGAAAAGACTCTGATGCTTGGAGGGATTGGGGGTGGGAGGAGACGGGGACGACAGAGAATGAGATGGCTGGATGGCATCACCAACTCGATGGACATGAGTTTGAGTGAACTCTGGGAGTTGGTGATGGACAGGGAGGCCTGGTGTGCTGTGGTTCATGGGGTCGCAAAGATTTGGACACGACTAAGCGACTGAACTAACTAACTAACTAATGAGACAGTAAAATACAGATTTAAGAAGTCCAATAAACTCTAAATAGTATAAATAAAAATAAAGCCACTTTGAGATACATAATAGTAATATGTAGTATATCAGTAATAAAAATCTTAAAAACATCCAGGTAAAGATTATTCTCAGGGTATGATAGCTAACTCCAGAGTAGGGATGAAATATAATGAAATAACTCAGAAAGCTTATCACCAGAGAAATTAAAACAAAAATAATCCTCAAGCAGAAGATAGAGGATCCCAAATCAAAAGCCTAAGGTAGAGGAACAAGTGATGAACAAAAAGTGTGGTAAATATGTAGTTAAATATAACCAAGCATTGACTTGATAAAATGCTGATGTCTATAATATCTTCAAGGTTAAAAAAATGATAAAACATATCACCTGGGAGGGAACTAAAATGTAGTAACAATATAAGTTTGTTTTATCTGTAAAAGTGGATAAATATATTAACTTTAATTTTTGATAAATTGGAAAGGTATAGTATACTGTCTATAATGATCACTAAAAGAATAAAAACAGTCATAACATCCAAACTAGGTGCTGGAGGATTGCTCTAACAATGTGTGCTCCTCAAATTAGAGCTGTATGATTAGTTGATAAGAGACACTTGATTAGATACAAGAATCATTTCCATTGTCATGAAAACTTTTAACATTGAATTTTTCAAGAAAAATAGGAAGAGTTAATTCCTTCAAACATGATTTCAAGCATTTTAAACTTGAATACATGATGGAACAATGGACTGGTTCCAAATTGGGAAAGGAGTACATCAAGGCTGCATATTGTCACCTTGCTTATTTAACTTATATCAGAGTACATCATGCTGGACTAGATGAAGCACAAGCTGGAATCAAGATTGCCGGGAGAATTATCAATAACCTCAGATATGCAGATGATACCACCCTTATGGCAGAAAGTGAAGAGGAACTAAAGAGCCTCTTGATGAAAGTGAAGGAGGAGAGTGAAAAGGTTGGCTTAAAGCTCAACATTCAGAAAACGAAGATCATGGCATCTGGTCCCATTTTTTTTTTTTTTTTTCAGTCGCTTAGTCATGTCCGACTCTTTGCGACCCCATGAACCACAGCACACCAGGCCTCCCTGTCCATCACCAACTCCTGGAGTTCACTCAAACTCATGTCCGTTGAGTCGGTGATGCCATCCAGCCATCTCATTCTCGGTTGTCCCCGTCTCCTCCTACCCCCAATCCCTCCCAGCATCAGAGTCTTTTCCAGTGAGTCAACTCGTCGCATGAGGTGGCCAAAGTATTGGAGTTTGAGCTTTAGCATAAGTCCTTCCAATGAACACCCAGGATTGATCTCTTTTAGAATGGACTGGTTGGATTTCCTTGCAGTCCAAGGGACTCTCAAGAGTCTTCTCCAGCGCACCACAGTTCAAAAGCATCAATTCTTCAGCAATCAGCCTTCTTCACAGTCCAACTCTCACATCCATACATGACCACTGGAAAAACCATAGCCTTGACTAGACGGACCTTGGTTGGCAAAGTAATGTCTCTGCTTTTTAATATTCTATCTAAGCTGGTCATAACTTTCCTTCCAAGGAGCAAGCATCTTTTAATTTCATGGCTGCAATCAGCATCTGCAGTGATTTTGGAGCCCAAAAAAATAAAGTCTGACACTGTTTCCACTGTTTCCCCATCTATTTCCCATGAAGTGATGGGACCAGATGCCATGATCTTCGTTTTCAGAATGTTGAGCTTCAAGCCAACCTTTTCACTCTCCTCTTTCATTTTCATCAAAAGGCCTTTGAGTTCCTCTTCACTTTCTGCCATAAGGGTGGTGTCATCTGCATATCTGAGGTTATTGATATTTCTCCTGGCAATCTTGATTCCAGCTTGTGCTTCTTCCAGCCCAGCATTCCTCATGATGTACTCTGCATATAAGTTAAATAAGCAGGGTGACAATATACAACCTTGACGTACTCCTTTTCCTATTTGGAACCAGTCTGTTGTTCCATGTCCAGTTCTAACTGTTGCTTCCTGACCTGCATATTACTTCATGGCAAATAGTTGGAGAAACAATGGAAATAGTGAGAGGCTTTATCTTCTGAGGCTCCAAAATCACTGCAGACGGCGATTGCAGCCATGAAATTAAAAGACTTGCTCCTTAGAAGAAAAGCTATGACCAACCTAGACAGCATATTAAAAAGCAGAGACACTACTTTGCCAACAAAGATCTGTCTAGTCAAAGCTATAGATTGTCCAGTAGTCATGTATGGATGTGAGAGTTGGACTGTAAAGTAAGCTGAGCACCAAAGAATTGATTCTTTTCAACTGTGGTGTTGGAGAAGACTCTTGAGAGTCCCTTTGACAGCAAAGAGATCAAACTAGTCAATCCGAAAGGAAATGAGTCCTGAATATTCATTGGAAGGACTGATGCTAAAGCTGAAACTCCAATACTTTGGCCACCTAATGTGAAGAACTGACTCATTGGAAAAGACTCTGATGCAGGGTAAGATTGAAGGCGGGAGGAGAAGGGGATGACAGAGGATGAGATGGTTGGATGGCATCACCAACTCGATGGACATGAGTTTGAGCAAGCTCTGGGAGTTGGTGATAGACCAGGAAGCCTGGCATGCTGCAGTCCATGGGGTCGCAAAGAGTTGGACACAACTGATCAACTGAACTGAAGTGAAACTTTGAATGATCGTAAAAGATTTTAAAATATTTAAATTTTCCCCACAAAATGTATATATATAATATATATATGCAGTATTTACTATTTTTTATACAGTGGCACTTAATCATAAGTTTGACCAGGAAGTGTGTGGATGTTGCTATTTCACACACAAAATCCATGATAAAGACATGATTAGAGAAGCAAGCTCAAATTCTTTATTAAAATTTTGAAAATATTTTTAAACTTTATATATTTTCAATACTTATTGTCTTCCACAGTAGATGTATTTTATTTTTCTTATATTTATGTAAAGAGAATAATTTTTTCAGTAATTCATACTCTTGAATTCTTTCTAGCCTACTTTAGTGTGATACAAATATTTTCTACATTGAAAAAAGAGACTGGGAACACTGTAGTATATAGAGCCAGCGAGAGTGGAGAAGTGTATGTTCATTCTGCATTTTAAAGGCTATGTTAAAAACAAAAAATATTAGAAAATATATGTATATAAATATGACTACTCAGAGTTATTTCCTTGTGTGTTTCTCCTTTTCTTTCTCTTTGGTTCATGCCCCCATGCTCTCAGTCTACATTTGACAAGTGACTTGATCAGTTCCATAGCCACAAAAAGTCATGTCGTTGGCTTCATAAGATACTTCTGTGACCTTTGTACTGATGGTTTCTTAGTATTCCCAGAAGAAAATTCAGTAGGAGACAGCCTTCAACTTCAATGCCTGCTCTAATTTCACAGTGAAATATATCCTAGTACTTATAACCCCTTCATCACTTGTCTAACTCTACTAAGTATTCTCCATGTTTTAGTGCTCTAAGGAAAGCTGGGGACTATTTCAGAATTTACTCTGCCTGTTTCTGAAGTGTTAGAATGTTTATTTTTATCATTCTAGGTGACAAATCAAGTAAAGTAATTTGATAATCAGCTTAATTGCTCTAGTAATTGCAGTGGAATAGAATTTCTCCTAGTTGGAGCTATTAGGAAATATTTCACATGTGTTTAATAAGACAAATTAGAGAACTTAACAGTTAAATTCTCAGTTACTGTTTTTATAATTGGGTTTAATGTCATCCAAGAGACATTAAGTCTTATAAGTCATTAGGTCTCTGCCAAAACAACTTCAGGTGACTTGTGATATGAATGTGGTTGTGTAACTGGGCTTTTTCACCCTTCTCCTGAATGGAAATCATAGCAATATGCAATAAGGAAAATAGCATTTTTTAAAATCAGCAAACAATATGATAAGCAAATTTAAAGAACATGTAAATACTGCCAAGAGCAGCTGAGACCTGAACAAAATTTCATGGTAGGAAGTGGGGGGTGGGGAGTGACAAGAGAGTTCATTAACAGCAGATCTCAAAAACAGCAAGAAATGCTTTTTCTAAATATGAGGGGTGTATGCTAAAGAGAAAAATTAAGTAGGTAGGCTGGTGGCAAAAAATACTGCCAAACCTGGTTTGAGGCTAAAAAAATCATCTCAAACAATGATGTTGTATCAATACTTGTAGGAAGCAGATGTCATAAATCATGGAAGATTATCCTGGCCTTACCTTCTAACCAAGAACCTCCTGCAAATAACTGGCCCATGAAAATTCAAGTCATTCAATACTGAGTAACAAAGAAAACTGTCACAGTCTCAATACAAAGATGAATATGTGGGGGAAAAAGATAAACCTGTGGAAAAGAATAGCAAAATTTACTAACAGCCTGCAAAAGAGTGACCATAAAGAAGATAAAAATTGTGACACATACTTTTATATTTTGGTAAAGCAATCACTTCTATGAAAGAAGATAAAAAAGAAATTCAAGGACCTTCCCTGTCTGTGGTTAAGACTTCATGTTTACAAATGCAAGGGGTGCTGGCTCAATTCCTAGTTGGGAAACTTAAGATTTCACATGCCATGTGGTGTGGCCAAAAAATTGAAATGGAAGAAGAAAGAAAAGAATGTAGGAAATATAAGACATGATAAATGTAGTGAGAAGAAACCCGAGACAGCAGATTTCAAAAAAAGGTGCAGAAGACAAAAACAAAACCATCAGAGAAATGAAGATGAAATTGAAGCCACTACTAAAAACAGTAGAAGTAGAAGAATATAAGGGACAAAAAAGGTAAGGAGAACGAAATTGAACGGGGACGACAGAGAATGAGATGGCTGGATGGCATCACTGACTCTGTGGACATGAGTTTGAGTGTACTCCGGGAGTTGGTGTTGGACAGGGAGGCCTGGCGTGCTGTGATTCATGGGGTCGCGGAGAGTCGGACACGACTGAGCGACTGAACTGAACTGAACTGAAATATTTGAAGACTTACATACACACAGAAATGACAAAATATTAGTGGTTAAGATGCCCAAAACCTTTGTGTTTGTGATGACAAGAAAATCTGGGACAACATAAAAATTATGCTTTCCTAGGGAATTATAAAAGAGTGCTGTATGCCAGGAGGTGTGATGGACTGAGCGCTGGGGTGAGGTGAGTTCTTAATAGTTACTAGAGAGTCATGTTACTTCCATATCTGAGGGAAGGTAAACCCACTCTAATTAAACTGTGGGCTAGCCTCAGAACAACTCAAGCCCCAGGAAGATTCAGAATAAACAGCCTTTCTTTCCAACAGCCAAATTAGGAAGGAACTTGTACTGTTTGGGAAATAATCTAAAAAATACTGATGATCCTTTATACTTAACACTGGGGATGAAATTTTAAAAAATAAAACAGTCAATGAAGCCAGAAAATATGATCCATAATTAAGAATAAACTTAGTGGTGAAATATTGTAGTTTCTGTTAAGATCAGAAAAGAAAGGTAATATGTCTGCACTCATCACTTCTGTTATACTAGACATCCTAGCCAATGGATAAAGCAAGGAAAAGAAATGTATAAAGTTTGGAAAGGAAAAATTAAATTTTTATCTTTGGAAGGCAATATGATTTTACACAAGAAAATACAAAGAAATCTACAAGAACAAAAGAAATAGCTGGAACTAATAAATGATTTTAGCTGGTTAACAAACCACAAACTCAATGTACAAAATCAAGATTTCTTTCCATATAATAATGATGAATAATTGAGCAGTGGTATTTTAGAAACAACACTACAATAGCATGAAAACATGAAATATTTAGAAATATGTTTAACAAAGTCTTCCATGTCCTCTATATCATTAACAGGAGAATATTTCTGAGAGAAAAAAAACTAAGAAAATGAAGATTGATATGATATTCATTGAGTGGAAGACTCAATTTTGTTAAGATGTCAATTCATCCCAAATTGGTATGTACATTTAATGAAATAATAATCAAAACACAGCCAACTGTGTAAAAAATGGCACAAATAATTTGAAGTTCTATATGACACTTTTTCATATATTTAAACATATAACATGAGTCAGCTGTCCAATTCCTAAATATTTATCAAAGATTAATGAAAATATAACAAAATATTTATCAAAGATTAATGAAAATTTAACAAAATGTTGTACAAAAATGTTAACAGTGACTTTGTTTGTAATAGTCAGCAATTGGAAATAACCCAAACATCTATACAAGGAAAATGGATAAACAAATGGTGGTGTATTCAGACAATAAAAGGAAAACCTTAAGATACATGCAAAGGCATTTATGAATATCAAAAGTATTCTTTGCATGAGGGAAGCCAGGAACAAAAGAGAACATGTGCTGTGATTCCATGTATATAAAGTTCAAAGAATGCAAAACAAACTGTGGTAATAAAAATCAGAACTGTTGGTGTTTCAGTGTGTATGCATGTGTGGTGGCGGCAGAAGGGAGGGAGGTTGGATCTAAGGCCAGGAGGGAATATTTTTGTGTAAAGGAAATCTTCTACATCTTATTTGGGATGGGGTAAATGGGTTTATAAATTTGTTAAAATTTGTTAGACTGTATACATTTAAGATTTGTACATTTTACTATATGTAATGGTTCAGTTCAGTCGCTCAGTTGTGTCCGACTCTTTGCGACCCCATGAATCACAGCACGCCAGGCCTCCCTGTCCATCACCAACTCCCGGAGTTCACTCAAACTCATGTCCATCGAGTCGGTGATGCCATCCAGCCATCTCATTCTCTGTCGTCCCCTTCTCCTTCCACCCCCAATCCTTCCCAGCATCAGAGTCTTTTCCAGTGAGTCAGCTCTTCGCAAGAGGTGGCCAAAGTATTGGAGTTTCAGCTTTAGCATCAGTCCTTCCAATGAACACCCAGGGTTGATCTCCTTTAGAATGGACTGGTTGGATCTCCTTGCAGTCCAAGGGACTCTCAAGAGTCTTCTCCAGCACCACAGTTCAAAAGCATCAATTCTTCAGCGATCAGCTTTCTTCACAGTCCAAATCTCACATCCATACATGACCACTGGAAAAACCATAGCCTTGACTAGACAGACCTTGGTTGGCAAAGTAATGTCTCTGCTTTTTAATATGCTATCTAGGTTGATCATAACTTTCCTTCCAAGGAGTAAGCGTCTTTTAATTTCATGGCTGCAATCAGCATCTGCAGTGATTTTGGAGCCCAAAAAAATAAAGTCTGACACTGTTTCCACTGTTTTCCCATCTATTTCCCATGAAGTGATGGGACCAGAAGCCATGATATTTGTTTTCTGAATGTTGAGCTTCAAGCCAACCTTTTCACTCTCCTCTTTCACTTTCACCAAGAGGCTTTTAAGTTCCTCTTCACTTTTTGCCATAAGGGTGGTGTCATCTGCATATCTGAGGTTATTGATATTTCTCCCGGCAATCTTGATTCCAGCTTGTGCTTCTTCCAGCCCAGAGTTCCTCATGATATACTCTGCATAGAAGTTAAATAAGTAGGGTGACAATATACAACCTTGATGTATTCCTTTTCCTATTTGGAACCAGTCTGTTGTTCCATGTCCAGTTCTAACTGTCGCTTCCTGGCCTTCATACAGGTTTCTCAAGAGGCAGGTCAGGTGGTCTGGTATTCCCATCTCTTTCAGAATTTTCCACAGTTTATTGTGATCCACACAGTCAAAGGCTTTGGCATAGTCAATTAAGCAGAAATAGATGTTTTTATGGAACTCTCTTATAGCATGTCTGTAGCAGTCATTGAACTCTTTCACTCAGCTATCCCTTCAAAAGTGACCCTGCCATGTGGCAAGCTATTCGCCTATCACCTCCAGCTGCAGCATCTTCAGAATGTGCTGACGCACTGGAGATGACATGTTCTGTCTGCAACTGCAGCCAGTGGCTTGGATGACGGGGATAGCAGAGATGCCTCAATGGGCAGTCTCTCTGTAGACTCCTTCTCTAGACTGGTCATAATGTTTTCAGGGAGCTGCATTAGCCTGAGGCTCTTTCCTAACCAGCTGTCCTTCCTTTCTCCTCTCTTTTCTCAATTTTCTGACCTGTACCATGGTCCAAAAGCTTTTCCAGTCTACTTCTGTTTCCTCTCACCTTAGCTTTCAGAGACAGTATCCTTAGTGATCTCCTGCATGTCTAACTCCATCTTGGTTTTGGACACAAACTTTCAATTAAACAGTAATCTGGGACTGAAATGAGGCCCAAAACATTTATCAGTACATTTATAATGGCTTCATCCCAGAAAAGTTTTTTTTTTTTGGGGGGGGGGAGATATCACTTTTTGTGCTTTTATGCTGTATGCAACAGGCTCAACTAAAACAAATATTTTTAATGGTTGGATATAAAGTTGTGAACAAAGGCAAATGCCAACAGAAAGAAGAAGTCATGATCTTAATATCAAATTATCAAGTTAAGAAGTCTTAACATCAAGCTAATATTCAAAACACACTAAGAAGAGGAAATTTTCATTTTGGCTGCATGAGGAGACATTCTGAATGCAGGTAATTTTTAAAGGCAACTGACAAACTTAAGGATAAAGAGAGTTAGGTGAAATTTCCCTTGTAAACAAATATGTGAACATGCAAATCATTCTATAGTTAATTTAGTAAACTTTGTAGTTGAGACAAAAATTTTAATTTATATTGTATATTCTTGGATCCAGCTCTCTCGGCAAAGTTATCTTCTTTAATATCCAAAATATATATTCTGTCTGAGAAACTTTTATAACATCTGTTTTAAAAAGCTGTTTATAGAAAGCCCAGAGATAAATCCATGCACCTATGGACACCTTATCTTTGACAAGGGAGGCAAGAATATTCAATGGAGAAAAGACAATCTCTTTAACAAGTGGTGCTGGGAAACCTGGTCAACCACTTGTAAAAGAATGAAACTAGAACACTCCCTAACACCATACACAAAAATTAACTCAAAATGGATTAAAGATCTAAATGTAAGACCAGAAACTATAAAACTCCTAGAGAAGAACATAGGCAAAACACTCTCCGACATAAATCACAGCAGGATCCTCCATGACCGACCTCCCAGAATACTGGAAATAAAAGCAAAAATAAACAAATGGGACCTAATTAAGATTAAAAGCTTCTGCACAGCAAAGGAAACTATAAGCAAGGTGAAAAGACAGCCTTCAGAATGGGAGAAAATAATAGCAAATGAAGCAACTGAAAAAGGATTAATCTCCAAAATATACAAGCAACTCCTGCAGCTCAATTCTAGAAAAATAAGTGACCCAATCAAAAAATGGGCCAAAGAACTAAACAGACATTTCTCCAAAGAAGACATACAGATGGCTAACAAACACATGAAAAGATGCTCAACATCCCTCATAATCGGAGAAATGCAAATTAAAACCACAATGAGAGACCATTTCACACCAGTCAGAATGGCTGCTATCCAAAAGTCTACAAGCAATAAATGCTGGAGAGGGTGTGGAGAAAAGGGAACCCTCTTACACTGTTGGTGGGAATGCAAACTGGTACAGCCACTATGGAGAACAGTGTGGAGATTCCTCAAAAAACTGGAAATAGAATTTCCATATGATTCAGCAATTCCACTCCTGGGCATACACACCGAGGAAACCAGAATTGAAAGAGACACATGTACTCCAAAGTTCACTGCAGCACTGTTTATTATAGCCAGGACATGGAAGCAACCTACATGTCCATCTGCAGACGAATGGATAAGAAAGCTGTGGTACATTTACACAATGGAGTACTACTCAACAATTAAAAAGAATACATTTGAATTAGTTCTAATGAGGTGGGTGAAACTGGAGCCTATTATACAGAGTGAAGTAAGCCAAAAAGAAAAACACCAATACAGTATATTAACACATATATATGGAATATAGCAAGAGGATAACGATAACCTTGTATACGAGACAACAGCAGAGACTCGGATATGTGGAGCAGTCTTTTGGACTCTGTGGAAGAGGGTGAGGGTGGGATAATTAAGAGAATGGATTGAAACATGTATATTATCAAAAAATAAATAAATAGCTATGCATATTTCCAAAGTAATTCAAGTCCACTCCCAGCATTTATCTCATTTGAAACTATAAATTTATTTCTGTGATTATTTGATTAATGTCTCATCATACAGTGGCATCCATGAGGGCAGGAGCATTATTTTTTGGTTGATTGGTTGTCTTACTTGTATCATTGTATCCTTCATATCTTACACACAGTGTGTGGCACATAGTAGGTCCTCAATGATTCTTATGAATGAATAAATGAAGAACAGAGCACAATAACATTAGCATAATTCCTTCTGAAGGATTACAGCTAAATTTATTCCTTCTAGATGCAAGTCTTTCTGGAAACAGAAGCTGTTCTCACTTAATTGAGTCATCTCTTCATTCAACAAATATTTAGTTGGCAAACACTATGCTAAGCATGAAATTTATACAGTGATAGCAGGAATAGATAGAATTCCTGACCTTGAGGAGCTCACAACCTGGTCAGTAACTGCTTAAGAAATTCTCAATTCCCTTTCTAATATTTTATGTACAACTATAATTATGTATTTGTAGTAGTAGTGTATCAGCACTCATAAGCTCTTTTTGTATTCAATCCTCAAAGCACAGATATCATCTCCATTTTACAAATAAAGGAACATTTATAAAAAAGTTATGTTTCACATAAATTAGTTCATGTTATTTAAAAATTACTTATTGAATGCCTACTGTATTTCCGAAGAATTGATGCTTTTGAACTGTGGTTTTGGAGAAGACTCTTGAGAGTCCCTTGGACTGCAAGGAGATCCAACCAGTCCATTCTAAGGGAGATCAATCCTGGGTGTTCATTGGAAGGACTGATGCTAAAGCTGAAACTCCAATACTTTGGCCACCTCATGCGACGTGTTGACTCACTGGAAAAGACTCTGATGCTGGGAAAGGTTGTGGGTGGGAGGAGAAGGGGACGACAGAGAATGAGATGGCTGGATGGCATCGCCGACTTGATGGACATGAGTCTGAGTGAACTCAGTTGGTGATGGACAGGGAGGCCTGGCATGCTGTGATTCATGGGGTCGGAGAGAGTCGGACACGACTGAGCGACTGAACTGAACTGAGCTGAACTGTATTTCAGGAACTTTTCTAGGGTCTGGAATGCAATAAACAAGACAGAGAAGGACACTTCTAGTGGGAGGTTGCAAAAAATAAAGAAGTAAAAAAGCAAATTTGAATAGCTTTAGTATGACAGAATAGTATGACAGGAGAAATGATCAAGCGATGGAGTTAGTAAACAGAGGGATTTCAGGAGAGGACTCTCTGAGGCAGTGACACTGAAATTAAGAAAGTAGAAGTTAGATAGGACATTTGAAGAGTTATGAAAAAGAAAACCTTCATACGAAAGGCAGAGTGGAAGGCATTGAGCAGGATATGAATGAGCTTAGCATATTCAAGGGGAAAAAAAGCTAATATTGGGGCTATGGGTTACATGGTATGAGTTAAGATTAAGGCTGATATGAGTCAGATCATATAAGGCCCTACAGACCATGGATCTATTCTGCATGCATTGATAACTCAGCTAATGGGAATTCATATAACTAACTTAGCATGGGTATTCAGAGTTGAAGATTTCTTAGCATATATAAAGAAGGGAAATTGTGGTTAAACCTTATAAAGAAAACGACTCAATAGAGAAGCTGAAAGTGATTATAATCAGCTGGGTAGTTTCCCTTAGGTTGATGAATTTGCCTTGCAGACATTAAAAGGGGTCTCTTTCAGAACTGTGTGTGTGTGCAGGGGCTGGTGGGGTGGGACTAGAGGAATGGGTGGAAATGCCCAGGAGACCTCAGCACGTCATTCCTTAGGCCAATTTTTGAGAAGACTTCTTGTCAGCAGGAATAGGATGTAATAAGAGCTTTTGAATTTGTGAAATTTAAAAGCAAAATACCACCACGTCTTAAGGAAAAGAAAAAGAAGAGTGATTCTGGTCCTTTATGTGATAAAGAATGGAAACAGCCCTGTGTGAGGAATCAAGTGTGGGGCTAACTTTGTGGGGTTTTCCCTGGGTGAATGAGCTCATACTTTTCCCCTGACCTGAGGCTACCTGAACAGGGGTGTACGTCATATGAACACAGTCTGTTGGTGGCACTAGATTTCAACAGTAGCACCAGATACCATAAAAACAAGAGCAGAACTAGCTCTCTGCTTCAGTGTGGAAGATACCTTTTTCTACTGGGTAAAGCCAGGGTTTTTTGGAGAGTTCAGGGGAAAGGAGGATCCCAAAGAGAGATGCTGCACTTCCTACTGAAGAGGCAGATATGAGCCTAAGGGATAAATTGGAAAAATATAGGAGAAGTAACTGCATGCACGTACCCCAAGTCTACATGGCAATTTGCAAATTTTACATACGCCACTAGAATTTTGGCTTGTCTGTGGGATCAAAACAATTTGTAGCATACAAAATTTGAGATACAGTATCTCCTTCAGAGTTGTAAAATCAGGCTAGTTCCAGAGTTTGTGTTTAAAGATAGTAATTTTTTTTTAAGTATAGAGTATCCATTAAAGTCCACACATGGACATCACCAGATGGTCAACACCAAAATCAGATTGATTATATTCTTTGCAGCCAAAGATGGAGAAACTCTATACAGTCAACAAAAACAAGACCAGGAGCGGACTGTGGCTCAGATCATGAACTCCTTATTGATAAATTCAGACTTGAAGAAAGTAGGGAAAACCACTTGACCATTCAGATATGACCTAAATCAAATCCCTTATGACTATACAGTGGAAGTGAGAAATAGATTTAATGGGCTAGATCTGATAGACAGAGTTCCTGATGAACTATGGATGGAGGGTCATGACATTGTACAGGAGAGAGGGAGCAAGACCCTCTCCAACAAAAAGAAATGCAAAAAAGCAAAATGGCTGTCTGAGGAGACCTTACCGATATCTGTGAAAAGAAGAGAAGCGAAAAGCAAAGGAGAAAAGGAAAGATATACCATTTGAATGCAGAATTCCAAAGAATAGCAAGGAGAGATATGAAAGCCTTCCTCAGCGATCAGTGCAAAGAAATAGAGGAAAAACAATAGAATGGGAAAGACTAGAGATCTCTTCAAGAAAATTAGAGATACCAAGGGAACATTTCATGCAAAGATGGGCTCGATAAAGGACAAAATGGTATGGACCTAACAGAAGCAGAAGATATTAAGAAGAGGTGGCAAGAATACACAGAAGAACTGTACAAGAAAGATCTTCACAATCCAGATAATCACAAAGGTGTGATCACTCACACTCACCTAGAGTCAGACATCCTGCAATGTGAAGTCAGGTGGGCCTTAGGAAGCATCACTACGAACAAAGCTAGTGGAGGTGATGGAATTCTGGTTGAGCTATTTCAAATCCTACAAGATGATGCTGTGAAAGTGCTGCACTCAATATGTCAGCAAATTTGGAAAACTCAGCAGTGGCCACAGGACTGGAAAAGGTCAGTTTTCATTCCAATCCCAGAGAAAGGTAATACCAAAGAAAGTTCAAACTACCGCACAGTTGCACTCATCTCACACGCTAGTAAAGTCATGCTCAAAATTCTCCCAGCCAGGCTTCAGCAATATGTGAACCGTGAACTTCCAGAATTTCAAGCTGGATTTAGAAAAGGCAGAGGAACCAGAGATCAAATTGCCAACATCTGCTGGATCATGGAAAAAGCAAGAGAATTCCAGAAAAACATCTATTTCTGCTTCATTGACTACGCCAAAGTCTTTGACTGTGTGGATCACAATAAACTGTGGAAAATTCTGAAAGAGATGGGAATACCAGACCACCTGACCTGCCTCTTGAGAAACCTGTATGCAGGTCACGAAGTAACAGTTAGAAATGGACATGGAACAACAGACTGGTTTTAAATAGGAAAAGGAGTATGTCAAGGCTGTATATTGTCACCCTGCTTATTTAACTTATATGCAGAGTACATCATGAGGAACGCTGGGCTGGAAGAAGCACAAGCTGGAATCAAGATTGCCAGGAGAAATATCAATAACCTCAGATATGCAGATGACACCACCCTTATGGCAGAAAGTGAAGAGGAACTAAAAAGCCTCTTGATGAAAGTGAAAAAGGAGAGTGAAAAAGTTGGCTTAAAGCTCAACATTCAGAAAACAAAGATCATGGCATCTGGTCCCATCACTTCATGGGAAATAGATGGGGAAACAGTGGAAACAGTGTCAGACTTTATTTTTTGGGGCTCCAAAATCACTGCAGATGGTGTTTGAAGCTATGAAATTAAAAGACACTTACTCCTTGGAAGGAAAGTTATGACCAACCTATACAACATATTAAAAAGCAGAGACATTACTTTGCCAACAAAGGTCCATCTAGTCAAGGCTATGGTTTTTCCAGTAGTCATGTATGGATGTGAGAGTTGGACTATAAAGAAAGCTGAGTGGCAAAGAATTGATGCTTTTGAATTGTGGTGTTGGAGAAGACTCTTGAGAGTCTCTTGGACACAAGCAGATTCAACCAGTCCATTCTAAAAGAGATCAGTCCTGGGTGTTCATTGGAAGGCCTGATGTTGAAGGTGAAACTCCAACACTTTGGCCACCTGATGCAAAGAGCTGACTCATTTGAAAAGACCCTGATACTGGAAAAGATTGAGGGCCGGAGGAGAAGGGGACAACAGAGGATGAAATGTTTGGATGGCATCACCGACATAATGGACATGGGTTTCGGTGGACTCCGGGAGTTGGTGATGGACAGGAGGTCTGGCGTGCTGTGATTCATGGGGTCGTAAAGAGTCAGACACGACTGAGTGACTGAACTGAACTGATCCATTAAACTTTTTTTTAGTTAGCTTTTATCTTTATCTGGCATTCCATTTTTACAGGGTTTTGATTTCTAAGTGTTTTCTATATTCAGTCATTTTTGCCAATACTCAAATAGCAATTATCAAGTTGTTTTTGTAACTTATTTTCTATGTATTGAGTGAACATGAATTTGAAGCTGTTATTTCTTTCTAGACCATAAGGAAATGGCAACCCACTCCAGTACTCTTGCCTGGAAAATTCCATGGATGGAGGAACCTCGTAGGCTACAGTTCATGGGGTCGCAGAGTTGAACACCACTGAGCAACTTCACTTTCACTTGCTTCACTATAAAACCTCACAGAAATTTTCTGTTGTAGCCACTCAATATTTGATTCATTTTTTTTTTTTGGCTGTGAGACTCTATTACCCCTTCCTAATGGCACTCTGATTTGCTGTTTTCAATTTAGCCACCTTTTGTTGTGTGAAGTGTTGCCATGATGGAAACCCAAGTGCTTGATTAGTTCCTACAGAAAAACAAAGAAGTTCATTGACTGTTCCTGCCAAACACTGCCTCTAACCTTCCCCAGTAGTGTGAAGAGTAAGGTAAATACCTTAATATGACTAATCCATTGCTTTCCAGGGACAGAGTACTTGAGTGAGGTAATGAGAGATAGAAGAAATGTTTATATTTGAGCATTTATGGTCACATGGGATCAGGAAGACCTTCTGGGGTTGTCTGGTTCCACTTTTCCAACCTTGTTCTTCAGCTTTCCCTAAGGGCATGCTACTCATATCATTATTTTCTTTTGACTTAATTTACCCAGGTTTGGTTTCTGTTGCTTGTTATGAAAGAATCCTAAATAATACACAAACCATGCCAAGGTTTTCCTCACTTCCCATTTCTGCAAATAAATCCTCTAGGACTACAAGTCCTACTAGGAAAATAGATAGCAAGCTGATAACGAAATGCTTATCACAGTTTTAATAGTGGAATGTATTTCTCCTGCCAGAGACTCTGCATTTTCATAAGAAATGCTTTAGTGGAAAAAACGTTTTGGTAACAGTGTGGTAAGGTCTTACCCCAGAGTTGCCCAGGGACCACTTAAATGGTGTTTCTCACATTTCTAACGCAGCGGCATTCCCTGTGACAGCTTCAGCAGGAGCCAAAAGGGCAAAGGAAAGGGATGAAGAGAGATGAAGACAGCAGGAATTGTTCTAAGTTCCATGCTCCCTAGAAACGCCTTGTAACTTAAGCGCATTTTCCTTTTCTCTTAAGTGTGTTATATTTGTGTTTCTACTTTTTGAGTGTCAACTTCGTGCTTTCAAAATGAGTAGATGACACAGTGCAGATTTTGTAGTTTGTAAGGCCATGTTGTGGCAAGATTTATCAATTTTTTCAATAGTATATAAAAAAAAGTCCTAAGATTCAATTTTTCTCTAACTTCGGTTTTCTTAAGGCCAATGACAACAAGCATTTATGAAACTGGATATAATTTTATTAAACCTCTAATCTGAAATAAGCATTAAAATCCAGAAGTAATATTTTAAAATAAGGTTATTTTTTAGTGATACAGTATTATTTTGACTAAATAAATAAACTTTGTCTAAATAAATTCAGTCTTTATAAAGATTATGGTTGTGTTCATTTTGGCTTACAGTTTCTTTTGTTGTTTTTTGGTTTCTGGTTGGTATATCCCATTGTTGTTTTTAAGTCACTCAGTCATGTCTGACTCTTTGTGACCCCATGGCTGCAGCATGCCAGGCTTCCCTGTCCTTCACCATCTCCTGGAGCTTACTCAAACTCATGTCCATTTAGTCAGTGATGCCATCCAACCATCTTATCCTCTGTCATCCCCTTTTCCTCCCAGAGACATTTTATTTTAACCATCCTTCAATTAGCAAAATAGAAAATTATTTTATATTATTCTATATGTTCTATATCGAACATATTTCTATTTATTGGAGTTAAATTATTATTTGCAGCTATTTTCCTCTGTTTCAATGACATGTAAGCAACATTTAACATTTCTATTACATTAAAAATTTTTTATCTCTTTAACACAGATGGACTAAGTAATCTGAATTCTATGCTTTATATTTCTAGCCTTATTATTTTGCCATTTTCTTCTTTTCTTATTCCTCATTTGATTAGTCAGTTCCAATCATTCTAAAAACATGGCTGAAGTCTTTTCTCTTCCAGGAATTTCTTCTAAGAATGTTCCAGTATAAACCTCTGTATCTCTAACACTCATCTAGTATGAATTATGGGTTTCTTTGTGATAGTTTTTTTTCTGTTGTCTCATTATTTAACATTCCACATATTTCCCCTTCAACTAGATGGCAGAGTTGCTGAGCTCAGGGACTGAGGCAGTAGAGTTAAGTATTTTAAGATCACAGACTTTTTAGTTACTGTGCTTTAAGTGAACCCCTGCACTCTATTTCCTTGACAGCAAAAAACAGCTTCTCTAAGTCGTTTCTTCTGCTGCTTAAAACCACTGTAAAGTAAATGTCCACTTCTATTTTTCAATAATATGTACTATTTATATAGCAATTGGGCACAATTTATTGGATTTAGTCTTGACAATATTCTATTAAATATATATTATTATCCTCATTTTATAGACAAAGATCCTTTTGTTCAAAGAAACAAGGATGTTGCATAAGATGATAATGTAAGAGGTGGAACCAAGCCTTGAACCTTACGGCATTCATCTAGACCACAGTAGTTTGCATACTGATAGTATTAAATTAGGTGATTGATGAGTTGTCTCTTGCTGAAAATTTTTTCCTACTTGGGCATTTCTTACATGTAAACAACTGTTAATATCTTTGAAATTCTCCCTATTCATTTCCTTACAAACTTCTCTCTTCCTACTTCAAGACTTTCAAGAACAAGAGAGGATTAGTTTTGTATCAGCTACCATTTCAGTATGTCTAATCGGACCCTGAAATTAATTTGAAATTTCCTGCTTGACTTGAAAAGTCATTTTGTGCTTTCTAACCTCATCTCTTGATCACCTTGCTGTGACTGCAGAGTGAATCACTCTTTCATGTTCACTGCTCCATCGCTTACTTCCTTTCTTCCCCTTGAGCCATTACATATGTCCCTCTGTACAAAATATGTTTCTTGTTGTTTGAATCTGTTTTTAATTCCAGTCTTCAATCATCCTTCATTGCCTGGAGTACTTACAGCTTGTCTGAAAGCCCATTTGTAACTTTACCCCTTACTTTAGATTTCTTCTCTCTTTCTCTTTAGGAATATTGTTCTATTGATTTTCTTATAGTATTATCTCTATATCTACTGTTTGTTCAAACTTTACTATTTTTCTCTTCTCACTATAGCAGAGTGAGTTGAAATTTATCTGTTAATCACACACATATTTTTAATTAGAGGTCACTCTGTAACTATATGGATTGAAAAAACCCTATCTCTGCTTCTTTATTTTTTATCAATCTAAAGTTTAAAAACTAGGATTTTATCCTGTTTTAAATATGATAGAATTTCAGGAGTAGGTAAAATTTGGATAAGGTAGAAATTTCTGTGAAGACTTGGATAGATTGCATCAAAATAAATAAGCTGATTTTGGTGTAAATGTGGTGCTTAGTATCTGTTAAAGATTTAAGCCTCCATCTCTTTCTTTGTTGGTCTCTCTCTATCTCTGTCTCTCTCTTTATCTCTGTTATGTAGGAGAATCAAGATACTGCCTATCTCTGTATGTTGATTGCTTTTCTTTCGCATAGCAGCATGAAAACATGGTTGGATGTGATGACCCAAGTTGCCTCAACCCCTTTCTTAGATTATTCCAGTTTCAGGGTTTAGCTATCAGGCCTAGAGCCAAAAAGAAAAACAAACAAACAAATAAACTTCATATTCTTACATATGAAACCAAATTGTCTTATTTCAGGCTCCCATGTAGAATATATATAGTTTATGTATTATGCTTGAGAAAATGCAAGACTAGTCAGTAATACTTAATTCTACTAGAGTGAGAGTGTCATACCATGGTCTTCATTAAATTGGCTTAACTCTTGACTTTAAGGGATCCTATTCCCTGATGGCGCAGATGATAAAGAACCTGCCTGCAATGTAGAAGACCCGACTTTGATACATGGGTCGGAAAGATCCCCTAGAGAAGAGAATGGCTACCCACTCCAGTATTGCCTGGAGTGTTCCATGGACAGAGGAGCCTGGCAGGCTACAATCCATGGTGTCACAAATAGTCAGACATGACAGAGACTACATTTTCATGACAGCTATTGTGATCTTGTATTTCATAAAATTCTATCATGCTCATAAATTAGCTCAAGAAAGTCTAACATACCTAAAGTTTGAATCCCTGTATCAAGAATTTCTTTACTCTTTAATTCTTTTACTCCTTCTTCCCAGCCAAGGGTATCTAAAGTTTCAGATCAGTTACTTATTATGAGATAAATTCTAGCCTTGTGTTAAACATATGGGGAGCTCTAAAATTACAGACTCCTCAGCTCAATAATAGACCTCATTTTTACTGTTGATTATCCATGACTGTTTGCTTAAAGCCTTCTAATGGGAACCTAAGCCCTTTAGGGAGAAGGCAATGGCAACCCCATCCAGCATTCTTGCCTGGGAAATCCCATGGACAGAGGAGCCTGGCAGGCTACAGACCATGTGGTTGCAAAAGAGTTGGACATGATTTAGCAACTAAACAACAACAATAAAGCCCTCTGTGCTAAGCTCTTTGACGTGAGTTTCTGATCTTCCATGGCTCAGAATCTCTAATCTTAGGTCTCATTCTTCTAGTGTGTCTTCAAATCCTCCCAGATTACTGATCTACTGATTTCTAATCAGGGTTCAAGTACTTGGCAACTCCAGTCTACCTTTGCTAATTTTGTTGACCTGGATCTTTGCCTGCTTAGATCTTCTTTAGTCACAGCCTTGATGACTCTTATGACCACATTTCTAGTTCTGCCTCTGTGAACTCCACCTTTTTTATTTCTATCTAAACTGTGGCTAAGTACTCCAGTTAGTCATTCTACAACTTGCACATTATGTGAAATGCCCTCTCAAGACGTCCCTCTCAAGACAACTTAGCACCTCGCACTGATATTTTTAATAGCTTATACATGGTAAAGAGAGATCTCAGTACTTGACACTAATATCCAAGAAAATTAGTTGGTGCAATATCCAGTGTCAGATATGGTAATGTTCAGTTGCCAGTAATAGAAAATCCAAATAACAATGGTTTAAATAAGAAAGTAATTAATTTACTTCTCAATTAAAATTCTAAAATGGGAAGTGCAATGCTGTAGAAGAGATTTATCCTGCAAGGTGTTTTGGAACCAGATGTCTTCTATCTTGCTTTGCATACACAGATTTCCGTTCCCAAGGTTTGCTTATTATCCAAATTGACTGCTATACCAACGTTTTCAAGTGAGAAAGGGAGAAAAAGACCAAGAGAGTATCAAAAGGTCTGGGCCCAGTATTTTTAAAGAAACTTACATGTCATTAGCTAGAATTCAGTCACTTGCCCATTGAGCAGCTGAGACCAGGAAATATGGTTCATATTCTGGACATCCATAAGTCCAACCAAAATGTCAAAAGCTCTTTAGTTATGGAGAAGGAGAAGACTCCATGAACATTATGAGAGGCAAAAAGATATGACACCAAAGATGAACCCCCAGGTCGGTATGTCCAGTATGCTACTGGGGAATAGTGGAGAAATAGCTCCAGGAAGAATGAAGAGGCTGAGCCAAAGGAGAAATGATTTTCAGCTGTGCTTGTGTCTGGTGGTGAAGTTGAGTTTGATGCTATAAAGAACAATATTGCATAGGAACCTGAAATGTTAGGTTCATGAATCAAGGTAAATTGTACCTGGTAAAGCATGAGATGGCAAGAGTGAACATCAACATTTTTGGAATCTGAACTAAAATGGACCAGCATGGGGGAATTTAATTCAGATGACCATTATATCTACTACTGTGGGCAAGAATCCCTCAGAAGAAGTGGAGTAGTCCTCACAGTCAACAAAAGAGTCCAAAATGCAGTACTTGGGTTCAGTCTCAAATACAACAAAACGATCTCTGTTCGTTTCCAAGGCAAACAATTTAATATCACAATAATCCAAGTCTATGCCCCAGTGACTAATGCTGTGGAAGCTGAAATTGAACAGTTCTTTTTTTTTTTTTTTTAATTATTTTATTTTATTTTTTTTTGTGACTTTCTCAAAATTTATTTATTTATTTATTTTTTATAATTTTTTTTTCTTTACAGTTAAAAGTATTCTATAAAGACTTATAAGATGTTTTAGAGCTAACACCAAAAAAAGGTGTCTTTTCATCACAGGGGATTGGGATGCAAAAATAGAAAGTCAAAGGATACCTGGAGTAACAGGCAAATTTGACCTTGGAGTACAAAATGAAGCAGGGAAAAGGGTAACAGAATTTTGCCAAGAGAACACACCGGTCATACCAAACATCCTCATCCAAAAACACAAGAGATGACTCTCCACATGGACATCACCAGATGGTCAATATTGAAATCAAATTGATTATATTAGTTGCAGACAAAGATGGAGAAGCTCTATATATTCCGCAAAGACAAGACCTGGAGCTGACTGTGGCTCAGATCATGAACTCCGAACTGCAAAACTCAGGTTTAAATTGAAGAAAGTAGAGAGAACCACTAAGCCAATCAGGTATGACCTAAATCAAATCACTTATGATTATTTAGTAGAGGTGATGAATAGATTCAAGGGATTAGATATGGTAGGTAGAGTGTCTGAAGAACTATGGACGGAGGTTCAAAACATTGAACAGGAGGCAATGACCAAAACCATCCCAAAGAAAAAGAAATGCAAGAAGGCAAAGTGGCTGTCTGAGGAGGCTTTACAAATAGCTGAGGAAAGAAGAAGGAAAAGGCAAGGGAGAAAGGGAAAGATATACCCAACTGAATGCAGATTTCCAGACAATAGCAAGGAGAGATAAGAAAGCATTCATAAGTGAGCAATGTGAGTAAATAGAGGAAAACAATAGAATGGGAAAGACTAGAGATCTCTTCAAGAAAATTAGAGATTTTTCATGCAAAAGGGAAAATTTCTTGCAAAGATGAGCACATTAAAGGACAGATACAGCAAGAACCTAAAAGAAGCAGAAGAGATTAAGAAGTGGCAAGAATACACAGGAGAATTGTAAAACAAACAAGCAAACAAAAAACACAAAAGGCCTTAATGACCCAGATAACCACAATGGTGTGATCACCCACATAGAGCCAGACATCCTGGAGTGTGAAGTCAAGTGGGCCTTAGAAAGCATTACTGTGACCAAAGCTAGTGGAGATGATGGAATTCCAACTGAGCTATTTCAAATCTTAAAAGATGATGCTGTTATAGTGCTGCACTCAATATCCAAGCAAATTTGGAAAACTAAGCAGTGGCCACAGGAAAAGGTCAGTTTTCATTCCAATACCAAAGGAGGGCAATGCCAAAGAATGTTCAAACTGCCACACAATTGCTCTCATTTCACAAGCAGCAAGGTAATGCTCAAAATTCTTCAAGTTAGGCTTCAACAGTACATGAACCATATCAACAACCTCAGATATGCAGTTGCTACCACTCTAATGGCAGAAAACGAAGAGGAACTAAAGAGCCTCTTGATGAAGGTGAAAGAGGAGAGTGAAAAAGCTGGCATAAAACTCAACATTCAAAAAACTAAGATCATGGAATCTAGTCCTATCACTTCATGGCAAATAGAAGCGGGGAAAGAGGAAGCAGTGGCAAATTTTCTTTTCTTGGGCTCCAAAATCACTGCAGACAGTGACTGCAGACACGAAATTAAAAGACATTTGGTCCTTGGAAGGAAAGCTATGACAAACCTAGACTGTGTATTAAAAAGCAGAGACATCACTTTGCTGACAAAAGTTCATATAGTCAAATCAATGGTTTTTCCAATAGTCATAAACAGATGTGAGAGTTGGACCATAAAGAAGGCTGAGTGCTGCAGCGTTTGTGCTTTCGAATTGTGGTGCTGGAGATTTTTGAGAGAGTCCCTTGCACAGAAAGGAGATCAAACCAGCCAATAAGGGAAATCAACACTGAATATTCATTGGAAGGACTGATGCTGAAACTGAAGCTCCAATACTTTGGCCACCTGAGGCAGAGAGCCGACTCATTGGAAAAGACTCTGATTCTGGGAAAGATTGAGGACAGGAGGAGAAGGTGGTGACAGAGGGTGAGCTAGTTGGATGGCATCATCGACTCAATGTACATGAGTTTGAGCAAACTCTTAGAGATAGTGAAGGACAGGGAAGCCTGGCATGCTGCAGTCGATGGGTTTGCAAAGAGTCGGACACGACTTATCAACTGATCAATGAGAGGAGAGTAAATAGGCAAGGAGGAATCTCTGCCACCATGTATGAGTTACTTTAGGTTAAGGGTTCTCTGGAAGCAATAGAGATTTAAATAATTTCTTTGATTAGTCATTTAGGGATTACTACTAAGAAGTCATAAAATTTTAATATAAAAAACACAATATGACTATATATTATAACCTACTATGCATTATGTCAATTTTGCAATTGAAATATACTTGGAATTAAACATACAAAAAATAAGGGAAAAGAGTAACATTAGCCAGAACTTCTGATTTTTAGTATACGAAACTAGGTCAAGTATAAAGAACTGCTCAAAGTTATCTGAAGTTAAAAATTCACAGTACAGCAACATTTTAGTAATTTTATATTTCTACATTATTGCTTTGAGTATGGGGGAAAAATGAAGAGAACAAAACACTTGCTTGAAGCAGATCAGATTAACTAGAAATTCGGATGAACACCATTTAACAGAAGCTAGGGGCTAGTGGGCTAGCATCAAAGAGAATCAGAAGTATGGTATATATATGTACAGTGGAATACTTATTCAGTCATTAAAAATGAAAATTTGCCCTTTGTACCCACCCTGGAGGGTATTATGCTTAGTGAAATAAATCAGACAGAGAAAGAAAATTATTGTACATCATTACTAATATGTGGAATCTAAAAAATAAAACCATCTAGTGAATATAACAAAAAAGAAACTGACTCAGAGATATAAAGAACAAATTAATGATTATCACTGATAAGAAGGCAAGGAGGGGCAAAATAGGGGTAAGGGATTAAGAGTAAAGACTACTATGTACAAAATAAATAAGCTACAAGTATATACTGTACAGCACAGGGAATATAGCCAATACTTTATAAAAACTTTAAATGGAGTTTAATCTACAAAAATTTTGAGTCACTGTGTTGTACACCTGAAACTAATGATTGTGAATCAAGTATACCTCAACTGAAAAAACTTCAAAGAATTAGGAAGATGTAAATGTGTTGAAGGAAGCTGATCACCGAAGAATTGATGCTTTTGAACTGTGGTGCTGGAGAAGACTCTTGAGAGTCCCTTGGACTGCAAGGAGATACAACCAGTCCATTCTAAAAGAGATCAATCCTGGGTGTTCATTGGAAGGACTGATGCTAAAGCTGAAACTGCAATACTTTGGCCACCTCATGCTACGAGTTGACTCACTGGAAAAGACTCTGACACTGGGAGGGATTGGGGGTGGGAGGAGAAGGGGATGACAGAGAATGAGATGGCTGGATGGCATCACCGACTCGATGGACATGAGTTTGGGTGAACTCCGGGAGTTGGTGATGGACAGGGAGGCCTGGCATATTGTGATTCATGGGGTCACAAGGAGTTGGACACGACTGAACGACTGAACTGAACTGAACTGAAACATGTTGCAGACAAATATTTACAATAAGTACTGACTGTAACAATGTTAGATTTTGCATTTCTTTGATATTTGCATATTGTGATGAATAAATTACGAAATGAGGAAGAAATGTCCAGTAATTTATGTTCTACATATAAAGAGAATATTAATTCAAGAATGTTTCAACTTTGGTGATCTCTTACTTCATTATTAGTATCTTCTGTTTTCTGCAGTCTTCTTTTTCTTTTGCACTTGCATTTGCAAAATATGAAAAATGTGCTACACCTTTTTCCCCCAGAAATGCTCTGCTCGATTTATATTTTACTTTGGAGAGGGAAGCTTAGAGGATTTTTAACGTTTTTTCACTTGAAAAGACTGAATTTTCAAAGGCTATTTTCCAACATACGTCATTTATTAAATGGCTATATTTCCTTGTTAATCTTAACATTTTCTCATCTGTCCTGCAACGAAAATGTAACCAAAATAAAACTTTACGGACAGTTTGAAGCATCTACTGCACATTCCTTTCCTTTCTTTGCCTCTGGAAGCATCCATGTCTTAGAACAAGAAGGGGACGATAATACAAACAGGGCTTTCTTGGTCTCTTCCTCTACCATTGCTCAGTTCAGTTCAGTTCAGTTCAGTCGCTCAGTCGTGTCCGACTCTTTGCGACCCCATGAACCACAGCACGCCAGGGCTCCCTGTTCATCACCAACTCCCGGAGTTCACTCAAACTCACGTCCATCGAGTCGGTGATGCCATCCAGCCATCTCATTCTCGGTCGTCCCCGTCTCCTCCCGCCCCAAACCTTTCCCAGCATCAGAATCTTTTCCAGTGAGTCAACTCGTCGCATGAGGTGGCCAAAGTATTGGAGTTTCAGCTTTAGCATCAGTCCTTCCAATGAACACCCAGGGTTGATCTCCTTTAGAATGGACTGGTTGGATCTCCTTGCAGTCCAAGGGACTCTCAAGAGTCTTCTCCAGCACCACAGTTCAAAAACATCAATTCTTCAACGATCAGCTTTCTTCACAGTCCAACTATTAAAAAAGGTATAGAACCATTCAGTTCAGTTCAGTTCAGTTCAGTCACTCAGTCGTGTCCGACTCTTTGCGACCCCATGAATCACAGCACGCCAGGCCTCCCTGTCCATCACCAACTCCTGGAGTTCACTCAAACTCATGTCCATCGAGTCGGTGATGCCATCCAGCCATCTCATTCTCTGTCGTCCCCTTCTCCTCCTGCCCGCAATCCCTCCCAGCATCAGAGTCTTTTCCAGTGAGTCACCACCACTATCAAATTCTAGAATATTATCATCATCATCTTTGCCCAAACAAACCATATTCCCATTAGCTATCACTCTCAATCAGTCCCTTATCCCAACCCCTGGCAATCACTATTCATTCATTCATGTTTTGCATGAATTTGCCTTTTCAAACATTTAATATATTGAGTCAAGCAGTATGTGTATTTTTGTTTCTGGCTTCTTTCACTTAGCATAATTTTTTCAAGGTTTCAATGTATTTAAACATGTTGTAGTATATTTCAGTTTCATAATTCACTTCTTTTCATGGTTGAATAATATTTCATTGTATACATATAGCACATTTTGTTTATTCCTTCATCAGCTGACGAACACTTGGATTATTTATACTATTTGGTTATTAGGTTCTATAACATTCATCTGTGAGTTTTTATGTGGACATAATATTTCATTTATCTTGGTTGTATACTGACGATTGGAGTTGCTGAAGCATATGGTAACTTGATATTTAGGTTTTCGAAGAAATGTCAAACTTTTCCAAAGTGGCTGCATAGTTTCATACTTCCACTAGCAAGGTATGAGGGTCTGATTTCTCTGCATCTTTGCCAATACTTATTATCTCTCTATTTGATAGCTATTCTATAGTATGATGTGGCATTTAATTGTGGTTCCAATTTGTATTTCTCTCATGATTAATGACATTGACCAGTATTCCATCTACTTTTTGGCCATTTATATATTTTCTTTAGTGCAATGTCTATTCCAATCACTTAGCCATTTTTTTTAATTGGATGGTTTGTCTTTTTATTTTTGAAGTGTAAGTATTCTTTATATTTTAGATACAAATCTCTTATCAGATATAAGATTTACAAATATTTTCTTTCATTATATGGGTCATCTTTTAATTTTTTTTTTTAGTGTAAAAGTTTTAACTTTGGTGAAGTCTAATATATTTTTGTTTTTCTTTTGTTGCTTGTGCTTTTGGTGTCATATCTAAAAGTGAAAAGTAAAAAAAGTGGAAAAAAAAGTAAAAAAAAGTAAAAGTCTCAGTTGTGTTTGACACTTTGTGACCCCATGGACTATAGAGTCCATGGAATGTTCCAGGCCAGGAATCTGGAGTGGGTAGCCATTCCCTTCTCCAGGAGATCTTCCCAGCCCAGGGATCAAAACCAGGTCTCCTGCATTGCAGGCAGATTCTTTATCAGCTGAGCCATCAGGGAGCCCAAGAATAGTGGAATGGGTAGCCTATCACTTCTCTAGTGGATCTTTCCAACCCAGGAATTGAACTGGGGTCTCCAGCATTGCAGGTGGGTTCTTTACCAGCTGAGCTACCAGGGAAGCCTGTCACATTTAAAAAGCCAATGCCTAAATCAAGGTCACAATGATTTGTGCTTGTGTTTTCTTCTAGGAGTTTTATAGTTTTAGTGCTTACATTTGGTTCTTTGGTGAATTTTGAGTTAATTTTTGAATATGATTTGAGGTCGGTCAGAAATGGCAACCTACTCTAGTATTCTTGCCTGGAGAATCCCATGGACAGGGGAGCCTGATGGACTATAGTCCATGGGGTCGCAAGAGTCGAATACGACTTACCTACTCAACCACCAGCACCACCATGAGGTGGGTCTAACTTCATTCTTTTACATATGGATATGCATTTGTCCCAGCAAAAGTTTTTGAAAAGACTACTCTTTTGCCATTGAGTTTTCTTGGCACCTTTGCCAAAAGTCATTCCATGTAAGGGTTTATTTCTGGACTCTGAATTCTATTCCAATGGTATACATCTAGCTATGCCAGCACCACATTGTCGTGATCATTGTAAATTTGTAGTAAGTTTAAAGTCAGGAAATGTGAGTTCTCCAACTTGTTTCTTCTTTTCCAAGATTGTTTTGACTATCCGGGTCTCTAGAATTTCCATGTAAATTTTCTAATTTCTAATGTCCATGTAGAATTAGCTTGTCTACTTATTGCATAGAGCCAACTGGGGAATTTCCCCAAATTACATTGAATCTGTAGATCATTTTGGGGCATACTGCATCTTGACAATATCAAGTCTTCCAATCTATGAACAATGGATACCTTTCTATTTTTTTAGGTCTTTAATATGTCTCAGTGGTGTTTTCTGGTTTTCAGAACACCTCTTGCTTTTCCTTTGTTATTTTTTATCCTAAGTATTTTATAATTTTTATAACATTGTAGTTGGAATGGTGTCTGTTTTCTCAGTTGTAAATTATTTGATGAACAGTTTTGATGGGTTTGTATTGCATGATATTTTAACTGTTATGCTTCTATGAAAAAAAATGATGTCACAACTTTGAACAAGACAATTTTATGTGAAAGGCCAGCCAGACTATTTTGGCATTGTTCTGTTGCTATTTACATGCTAAGTTCATCCTTTAACCCAGTGTATCCCAAACTTCATCATCTTCCTTTCTGCCTTCATGACTCTTGTCATATCTGCATGTCACTTAATATATTTTTAAAAATATAATCACTTTTTAAACTTAAATATATTTATCTAAAGGAAATTTTATATCAAATATTTAGGGAGCAAATACATAAATAACTTGTAATATATATTATTATAAATTTATTATTGTTAAAATGTTCTTTTTTGTACTCCCTAAAATTATTTTTAGACAATGACAAGTTTGCTTCTTTTTGGGAATCTCTGTTGTAACCACCTTAATTTACTGGATAAAATAGAAATTTTCCTAAATTTTATTTTAAGGTAGCTAGGTTATCCCTTTGTGACATGAAGCAGAGATTTAGAGTCATTATTAGAACACCTAGACAAAAAACAGGGGCAATTTTTCCAGTTCTTCATTTTTTTGCCTAAGGAGTAGCTAAAGGATATATTTTGGTTGGTGATACTCTCATGAATAAAATCTGCTCTCATTCAATGCTCCATGGATTACATCATGCTGCTATCTGATAAATATAAATAATTTCCTTCTAGAGGGTAGAGACTGTGTATTTAACTTGCCTCATACAGCATGCAGCATAACATTATGTTCATTTGGGCACTTAATAAATGCAAGTTGATGATATAATGCATTTGTTAATCACCAATCATCCTGAAAAATAATGATGTCCCCAGAGCTGATGGGTCCACCCCAGAGTTTTCTTATTGAGGGTAGAACATTATGAGAGGCCTCCACTTAAAAAGAAACAGTAGAAAACTTGTTCAGCTTTTCAACAAAAAGAGGGAGCTTTTGTCCTTGATAATTAAATTTCTTTTCAAAGTTAAGAATTACCTGAATGTTTATTTAAGTTGGAGAATAACAATATTTTTTTAAATAACAATTTAAACATTTTATCCAGAAAAGAAAACACTTCCTCTCTCTGGATTTTTAAACAACTTTTCAATAGAAACCAGGCCACAGGATCCTTGGTGCTAAGAATTAGTTAAGGGTTAAGAGGTAGGGAAAGACACTCTGGGCTATCTCTTGATGCAAGAGTGTTGATACATTTACAGAAACACCAAAATTAGCATTATTTCACTCTTCTATTTACCTGCAAGCACTTCTGTCTCAAACTCCAGTTCAGCATCTGTGAAGCTAGGGATAATCTTCAAGAAGGAAAGGCCTTTATTTTATATTATTTTTTAAATCAGTTATTGCCATGGTCTAGCAGTGGGAGAGCTAAAAGACTAGCTATATTCTGACCAGTTACGGCTAGAAATACATAATTTACGTAATTCGACTTTGAGCATAAAATTTCATAGATGGAGCACTTTGGGAAAAAAGAGAGAATCCATGCAGCTAAAGAAAGGTGAGAGGGTATCATTTAAAAAAACACACAAGAGTACTTAGGAAGCTTTATTATCAAATATGTATAGATTGTGAATTACTTTATAGACTAGTACCATGTTGCCGTATGCCTGAAAGATACACCTGAAATGAATTATAGTGGTTTTTAATTTACTTTTAAATTTTTATTGAAGAAACAGTGAGAGCCTTTCCCCTAAGAGCAAACAGTTAAATGTACTGTGTCATGACCTGCATCTTTCCTATTTAAAAAATGTGTGTTTCTATATGTGTTTTGATTTAATTGTAACCTTGATTGAAGAGTTGTTAGCTTGATTAAAAAGATGATAGGGCATCTATCTGACTAGTAATCTAAATAGAAATTCCTGCCTAAATGTGACAGGAAACTTCTTGATCAAATGCCCAGACTAAAGGTAATGTAATTATTTGTCTTCCTGTTAAAAATGCCCTTTATAATTCAAGATGTTTGGATACTTGAATGCAGTGTTTAGGATTAATGAAACGCTCAGTATTCCTAAAGCCTTAAACATCTATAAGGCTATAAATTTGGTTTGTTTGTTTCCTCCTGAAGAAGTTTGACTTTAGCGTCAAAGTATAAACTCTGGAGGATGAACTGTTTTGCAAGAGCAAAATTAAAACTAGATCTACATTTCTTTTCTAAGATTTTTTTTTTTTTAGAATAGCAAATACATCAAATAAGAAAGGCAAACAGAGAGATCTGTGTGCTTAAGCAATAGAAAATTGAAGTGAATAGCTAAAAAAATCTAAGGTCAGGTCTCTTGATGCTGGGAGAACTCAGCCCTTTTGCCAGTACATGTACAGTTCTGCTTTCATATAGTCAAGCTTGTTGGATTAATATGTCAGCAAATTTGGAAAACCAGCAGTAGCCACAGGATTGGAGAAGGTCAGTTTTCATTCCAGTCCCAAAGAAAAGCAATGCCAAAGAATGTTCAAAGTACCACACATTACACTCATCTCACACGCTAGCAAAGTAATGCCCCAAATTCTCCAAGACAGACTTCAACAGTATGTGAACCAAGAACTTCCAGATGTTCAAGCTAGATTTAGAAAAAGCAGAGGAACCAGAGAGAGACCAAATAACCAATATCCGTTGGATCATAGAAAAAGCAAGTGAATTCCAGAAAAACATTATTTTAGCTTCATTGACTATGCTAAAGCCTTTGTGTGGATCACAAGAAACTGTGGACAGTTCTTCAAGAGATGGGAATACCAGACCGCCTGACCTGCCTCCTGAGAAATCTGTATGCAGGTCAAGAAGCAACAGTTAGAACTCGACAGGGAACAACAGACTGGTTCCAAATTGGAAAAGGAGTACATCAAGACTGTATATTGTCACCCTGCTTATTTAACTTATATGCGGAGTACATCTTGTGAAATGCCAAGATGGATGAAGCACAAGCTGGAATCAAGATTGCTGGGAGAAATATCAATAACCTCGGATATGCAGATGACACCACCCTGATGACAGAAAGCAAAGAAGAACTAAAGAGCCTCCTCATGAAAGTGAAAGAAGAGAGTGAAAAAGTTGGTCTAAAACTCAACATTCAGAAAACTAAGATCATGGCATCCGGTCCCATCACTTCACGGCAAATAGAAGGGGAAACAATGGAAACAGTGAGAGACTCTACTTTTGGGGAATCCCAAAATCACTGCAGATGGTGAGTGAAGCCAAGAAATTAAAAGATGCTTACTCCTTGGAAGAAAAGCTATGGTAAACCTAGACAGCATATAAAAAATGCAGAGACATTGCTTTGCTGACAAAGGTCCATCTAGTCAAAGCTATGGTTTTTCCAGTAGTCATGTATGGATGTGAGTGTTGTATCATAAAGAAGCTGAGTGCCAAAGAGCTGATACTTTAGAACTGTGGTGTTGGAGAAGACTCTTGAGAGTCCCTTGGACTGCAAGGAGATCAAACCAATCCTGAAATTCAAAAAAGCAATTCTGAATATTCATTGAAAGGACTGATTCTGAAGCTCCAATACTTTGGCCCCGCAATGCAAAGAACTGACTCTTCAGAAAAGACCCTGGTGTTTGAAAAGATTGAAGACAGGAGGAGAAGGGGACGGCGGGATGAGATGGTTGGATGGCATCACCGACTCAGTGGACATGAGCCTGAGCAAGATCCAGGAGTTGGTGATGTGCTGCAGTCTATGGGGTCACAGAGGGTCAGACATGACTGAGCGATTGAACTGAACTGAACTGATCCTGTGTCTTCTCGGTACTGGGCACAACAAATCCAGCCATCCTGCACCTTTGTCATTCTCCTTCTCTCCCTCTTTCTCCTTTACTTTTCCTCCCAATGATTTGGATTTTTAGTCCTTGTTAGAGCAAATTTTCACATTCCTGTTGGCCATTTGTGTGTCTTTGGGAAAGTGTCTGTTCAGTTCTACTGTCCAATTGTTTGTGTTTTGGCTATTGAGTTGCATGAGGTGCTGATATATTTTGGATAATAAGCCCATATCAGAAAACAGATTTGTAAACATTTCTCTCGGTTGATTTTACATTGTTTGATGGTTTCACTTGCTGTGAAAATCTTTTGCTTTATAGTTTGAATGGTCCCCCTTGTTTCTTTTCACTTTTGTTGTTTTTGCTTTTGGTGCCAAAAAAAAAAAAAAAACATTGTCAACACTGATGACTGATTTTATTTGATAAAAATAGACAAATGGGAATATATCAGTATTTTAAAATGTATGTTCATCAAATGACACAATCAAAAGATTGTGCAACTTGTGGAATGATAGAAAATATTTGTAAATCCTATGTAAGATAAGGGCTTCCCTTATAGCTCAGTTGGTAAAGTCTGCCTGTGGCACAGGAGTCCGCCCACAATGCAGGAGATCCAGGTTCAATTCCTGGGTTGGGAAGATCCCCTGGAGAAGGAAATGGCAACCCATTCCAGTGTTCTTGCTTGGGAAATCCCATGGACAGTGGAGCCTGGCAGGTTACATTCCATGGGGTCACAAGAGTCGGACATGACTTAGTGACTAAATCACCAGCATGTAAGAGAAGGGATAAATATTTAGAATATATGAAGAATAATTACAATCGTATGGAGTTATAGCTCTTCTATATTTTTCAGTTGAATGATCTGCCAAATAAGATTTTAAGTTACTTGTAAAAATATTCTAAGAATATAGTGTACCCATATGTACAGATGTGTCTGATAATTCGTTATGTACAGGGGTATTATGAAAATGAGACCTTTTTGATTTGGTCTGTTTTTCTCAAATAAGAAAAACTAGTAACATTTTACCTCAGGCTTATAAAGTTTGAATTTTTCTCTGTGTATGAAACTAATTTTTATAAATAAATGCCAAGTTTTATGAGCTTCCCTAGTAGCTCAGTGTTAAAGAATCCACCTGAAATGCAGAAGACACAGAAACTCAGGTTTGATCCCTCAGTCAGAAAGATCCCCTGGGGAAGGAAATGGCATCCCACTCCAGTAATCTTGCCTGAAAAATTCCATGGACATGGGGGGCTACAGTCCATGGTGTTATAAAGAGTTGGACACGACTGAGTGACTAAACAACAATAAAAGTCATAGCTCTTTCTTCAAGCTTCTGGTTTGTAGACCAAAACTAAGGCTCCTGTCTCATACTTATTTGCCATAAAAATATGTATATATATATATATTGGAATTTAGATTTTTGTGTCCTGTGACCATACAACTTTTAAGCAAAAATAGTTTAAGTTTTCATTATGATTATTATGAATATGAAGCTGATAAAGTACATATATTTTGATAATGAATGGTAAATACAAAAATAAACTTTTATTGGTAATGTATCTCTTAATGAGATGGAAATTTTGCTAGCTCTACTAATCAGTTTGTGTATCCATAGATGATTATCCATGCTAAGTATATTTCCTGAAACAATATACTATAATAAGATTCAGGATGGATGAGAATTATGTTTTCCCTTATAAAAAGGAAAATGGCTATCATGAAAGGGGCTATGGGCAAGAAAAAACTTGCCTTTTTATGAAAGGTACTTTCTCAGGTAGAGTCTTGGGACATTGTGAAGTCCTTTTATAACCAATTATTTAAAAAAATATCTATGAAGATTGCAGCGATGCTGCTATGAGCCAAAGAGTGACAGCAGCCACCAGCATAGGTAGCACATACAGAGGTATAAGCTTAGCTCAAGCCTCAGGCTCTCTGCTAGATTGAGCTTGTTGCCTGCAGAATGCTAACTTGAAAGTATCTGGAAACAACCAGGAGACCTGGAGAGTATTCCAGAGAACCTAGATTTTCTTCAAGGTATACCAGAGGCTTTGAAATTGTGAATGACCTAAATTAATTTAGAGGCTATGCCATAGATTGAATGACATTAATTCATTTTTGTAATCTTTAAACTGATTTTCTATGTAATACCCTAATTGAGAAATTTGGCTCCAAAGTAAAATTTTCTAAATGCTCTAATCCTCTGACAGTTTCTCAGAGTGAGTTGATTTGCATTTTCCTTGTCTTGATATTTATCATTATCTTTTTTTAGTTTTAAAAATTCTGAGAAGGAAGAAATGAATAATTACTCTTAACCTATGACCCAGAACTAATAGCTGTTAACATTTTGGCTTTTAGGGATTTATTTTTGGTCTTTTCCCTTTGTGTATTCTTTAGTTTTAGTTTCCCATGGCTGCTGTAACAAATCAGCAGAAACTGGGTGACTTAAAATGACAGAAATTGATTCTATCTTAGTTCTCAAGAACCTATGTCTGAAATATGTTCCACCAGGCCAAAAACACAAGATAGTTTCAAGTCTACGCTCCCTTTGGATGTTCTTGGAGACAATCCATTCCTTGTCTCTTCTAGTTTCTGGTGTAGGCTGCTATTGCTTGGCTTGTGGCTGTCTATCTCCAGTCTTCAAAGTCAGCATCTTCAAATCTCTGTTCTATCTTCTTATTGCCTTCATCTCTGTGTGTCTGTGTCAAATCTCTTCTACCTCTCTGTCATAAACATGCTTTTCTTTTTTTAAATAAAATGGTCTAGACGCTTAAAAGTTAATTAATTAATTTTATTTATGGTTGTGCTGGGTCATTGCTGCCTGCAGGCTTTCTCTGCTTGTGGAGAGTGAGGGCTACTCTTTAGTTGTGGTGTGTGGGCTTCTAACTGTGATGGCTTCTTTTGTTGAAGAGCATGGGTTCTAGGCACATAGGCTTCAGTAGTTGTCACATGCGGGCTCAGTAGTTGTGGCACATGGGCTTAGTTGTTCTGTGGCTGTGAAATTTTCCCAGCCCAGGGATTGAACCCGTGTCCCCTGCATTGGCAGGTGGATTCTTATCTACTATACTGTCAGGAAAGTTCCTATAAACACATTTATGATTGGGTTTAGAACTCATCTAGATAATCCAAAACATCTCAACATTTTCAGTTAATTCACACCTTAAAAATCTTTTCATATAAGAGAATATCTATAGATTTTGGGATTAAAATCTGATATCTTTGGTTGGGGGGCATGTTCAGCCTATGACCCATATGAGTATATAGACCTTTTAAGTTAAAAGTTAGGATGTTGCTGATAAAGTTAAAATCCCATGTGATGTTTGCTCCCAATTCCAGCCCTTTCCACATTCCCTTAGAAGTCAACCAGGTTTAGTTTGTTATTCTTTTAAGAAGTTTTTACCTTTCTATACATATACATCCATAGGAAACGTAGGACATTTCTGTGTGTAAGCCCCAAAATGTTAAAAAGATATTCTGGTCATTTTTGAAACTTGGCTTATTTTTACTCAAAATTTTTTGGGATGAAGTTGCATTGATATAATTTTAAAAACACTATTTTGTTAAATTACAGCATTTCATCTTTAATATGTAACACATTTTATCTATCCTGTTATTTATGGATGTTTAACTTATTTCTAATTTTTGCTGCTATATACAATATCCTCATACAGATATCCTTCAGTATGGACATGTACTACTGAAAATTTATGAAAGAAGAGCTTTCCCTACAACCTGACATATATACTTCATGTTCTCAGATATCTTACATTTTTTCAGATTATTAATCTAGACATATATATCATTGAGGTAAAATTAGTTTTATTTTCCATTTTGTTTGCCAATTTTCAAATGATGCATATTAACTCTGCCACACTTTCTCCATTTGTTTCTTCTGTCATGTAGCAGTTTATTTTATATGCATAAGTCTGTTTATTTTGTCTTTATTCTACATAGTGAGATAAATTTTATATTAAGTCATTCTACACATTAAGTGCCTTCTCCAGAGCACTTGTTTACACTTAAATTGCTCACTTGTTCAAAACCTCTTTCCTGCCATTATAATAGAAATCCTATTGATTTGTTCACATTTGCATCTCAGCACATAGAATAAAATCTGGCACGTAGTAGATGCTCAGTATACGGTTATTGAATACATTTGTCTGACTGGTCAGCTAATACAGTCATTTTCAGTGATATTTTCTCTGATATATTATTACCTTTGTGTGTGTGTGTATCACTAGATATATAAATACAGTAAGTCTCCTACTTATGAGTGAGTTCCTTTCTGAGAATGCATTTGTAAATCCAATTTGCTCATAAGTCCAAGTTAGCCTAGGTACCCAACTAACACAATCAGTTAATGGTGCCTTAATACGTTTATAATACGTTACACACAAATGATATGTACATAAAATCACAAAAAATAAAACATTTTTAATCTTGTGGTACAGTTACTTGAAAAGTATAGTAGTACAGTATAACAGCTGGCATGCAAGGGCTGGCATACATGTTCACATCTTTTAAAGTTCACGACTTGAAGGTTTGTATGTAGGGGACTTACTATAGTTTAAATATCTGGCCTTAAACTAGAACTGAGAACTGCTTCATAACGTGGGGAGGCTTTCATATTTTTGTACATCTTGTGAGCAGAGACACTGATTGGCCTTTGTTTAATTTTGAAGGATGATTTTACACTAGAGGTGGCCCATGGATCAATTTGGCTTGCCATCTGTTGTTGTCAATAAAGTTTTATGATAACTCACCACATCAGTTTATCTACATATTGTCTATTTCTGCTTTCATACTACAATAACAACAGTAGAGTAATTGCAACAGAGACCAGATGGCCTGCAAAGCCTAACATATTTACTGCCTGTTTTCTTTAAAAAAAAATATTGCTGACACCTAGTACAGCAAATAGCCTTGGAGATAGAAATAGTATCTCCTGCAAAGCAAAGGCAGGTTTGCTTGTTGTCAATATAGAAATATATTATTCTTTGTTAGAAGGTCAGACAGGCTTACTGCCCATTATGAAAGATTTGAATTCCCTAAGCTCAGGATTACAGTCCTGTAATGTAACCTACCACATGTGCAGATATCACTGGCTCTTTGTACATCACCCTATGTGGATGAGGCTCAGGGACACAGGAAAATTGCTGATATATAGCCTGTTGGTATTGCTGTGACCAGCGAACTTCGTCTTTTACTCCAGAGACTCCTGCTTTCCACAAGCATCCAGGAAACTGACAGACTGATTTATTAGCTTCAAGTAGGGAAAATCTTGGACATTTCATGCTTCTTGACTGTAATATCTAACAGACTTTTATTTTTAAGATTTAAAACTTATTTATCTATTGACTGCCAAAAAATGCTCTATTAACCTATAACAGTTCAGTTCAGTGTTACCTCTAATATCATAACTGTGATATAACAGTTTCTGTTAAAATGCATTTAGAAATTTCTGTGTCAGATATCCTCTGCCACATAGTCTTGACAGTTTTTTTATATCAGTGTCACAAAGGTAAGGACATATCAGGCTAAATCTTCTTTAACAATGTAGAATGTAATTGTAATTTGTGATTTCTTTTTGGCCTTAGATATATTTTTAATCTAACCTTCCTAAAAAGACAAGAGGTTTACTACAGTCTCAGTTCAGCTCAGTTCAATTGCTCAGTCCTGTCCGACTCTTTGCAACCCCATGGACTGCAGCACGACAGGCTTCCCATCCAGCACCAACTCCCGGAGCCTACTCAAACTCATGTCCATCGTGTCAGTAATGCCATCCAACCATCTCATCCTCTGTCGTCCCCTTCTCCTCCCGCCTTCAATCTTTCCCAGCATCAGGGTCTTTTCCAACGAGCTGGTTCTTCACATCAGGTGGCCTAAGTATCGGAGTTTCAACTTCAGCATCAGTCCTTTCAATGAATATTCAGGGCTGACTTCTTTTAGGATGGACTGGTTGGATCTCCTTGCATTCTAAGGGACTCTCAAGAGTCTTCTCCAACACCACAGTTCAAAAGCATCAATTCTTTGGCACTCAGCTTTCTTTATAGTTCAATTCTCACATCCATATATGACTACTGGAAAAACCATAGCTTTGACTAGATGGACCTTTGTTGGTAAAGTAATATCTCTGCTATTTAATATGCTGCCTAGGTTGATCATAGTTTTTCTTCCAAGGAGCAAGCGTCTTAATTTCATGGCTGCAGGCACCATCTGCAGTGATTTTGGTGTCCCCCGATATGAAGTTTCTCACTGTTTCCATTATTTCCCCATCTATTTGCCATGAAGTGATGGGACCAGATGCCATAATCTTAGTTTTCTGAATGTTGAGTTTTAAGCCAACTTTTTCACTCTCCTCTTTCACTTTCAAGAAGAAGCTCTTTGGTTCTTTCTCACTTTCTGTCCTAAGGGTGGTGTCATTTGCATATCCGAGGTTATTGGTACTTCTCCCAGAAATCCTGATTCCAGCTTGAACTTCATCCAGCCCAGCATTTTGCATGATGTACTCTGCATATAAGTTAAATAAGCAGGGTGACAATATACAGCCTTAACATACTCCTTTCCCAATTTGGAACCAGTCTGTTGTTCTGTGTCCAGTTCTAACTGTTGCTTGTTGACCTGCATACAGATTTCTCAGGAGGCAGGTCAGGTGGTCTCGTGTTCCCATCTCTTGAAGAATTTTCCATAGTTTGTTGTGATCCATACAAAGACTTTGGCATAGTCAATAAAGCAGAAGTAGATGCTTTTCTGGAACTCTTTTGCTTTTTTGATGATCCAATGGATGTTGGCAAGTTGATCTCTGGAGCTTCTGCCTTTTCTAAATCTAGCTTGAACATCTGGAAGTTCTCTGTTCACATACTGTTGAAACCTGACTTGGAGAACTTTGAGCATTACTTTGCTAGTGTGTGAGATGAATGCAGTTGTGCAGTAGTTTGAACATTCTTTTGCATTGCCGTTTTTGGGGGATGAAAACTGACCTTTTCCAGTCCTGTGGTCACTGCTGAGTTTTCCAGCATATTGAGTGCACCACTTTCACAGTATCATCTTTTAGGATTTGAAATAGCTCAACTGGAATTCCATCACCTCCACTAGCTTTGTTCGTAGTGATGCTTCCTAAGGCCCACCTGACTTCACATTCCAGATGCCTGGCTCTAGATGAGTGATCACACCATCATGGTTATCTGGGTCATGAAGGTCTTTTTTGTATAGTTCTTCTGTGTATTCTTGCCACCTCTTCTTAATATCTTCTGCTTCTGTTAGGTCCATACCATTTCTGTCCTTTATTGAGCCCTTCTTTGCATGAAATGTTCCCTTGGAATCTCTAATTTTCTTGAAGAGATCTCTAGTCTTTCCCATTCTGTTGTTTTCCTCTATTTCTTTGCATTGATCACTGAGGAAGGCTTTCTTATCTCTCCTTGATATTCTTTGGAACTCTACATTTGAATGGGTATAACTTTCCTTTTCTCCTTTGCCTTTAGCTTCTCTTCTTTTCTCAGCTATTTGTAAGGCCTCCTCAGACAACCATTTTGCCTTTCTTTTTCTTGGGGATGTTCTTGATCACTGCCTCCTGTGTAATGTCATGAACCTCCAGCCATAGTTCTTCAGGCTTTCTGTCTATTAGATCTAATCCCTTGAATCTGTTTGTTACTTCCACTGTATAATTGTAAGGGATTTGATTAAGGTCATACCCGAGTGGTTTGCTGCTGCTGCTGCTGCTAAGTTGCCTCAGTCGTGTCCGACTCTGTGCGACCCCATAGACGGCAGCCCACCAGGCTCCCCCATCCCTGGGATTCTCCAGGCAAGAACACTGGAGTGGGTTGCCATTTCCTTCTCCAATGCATGAAAGTGAAAGTGAAGTCTCTCAGTCGTGTCCGACTCTTAGCGACCCCATGGACTGTAGCCTACTAGGCTCCTCTGTCCATGGGATCTTCCAGGCAAGAGTATTGGAGTGGGGTGCCATTGCCTTCTCCAACCCGAGTGGTTTAATGGTCTTCAATTTAAGTCTGAATTTGGCAATAAGGAATTCATGATCTGAGCCACAGTCAGCTCCTGGTCTTGTTTTGTTTGCTGACTGTATAGAGCCTCTCGTTTGACTGCAAAGAATATAATCAATCTGATTTTGGTATTGACCATCTGGTGCTGTCCATGTGTAGAGTCTTCTCTTGTGTTGTTGGCAGAGAGTGTTTGCTATGGCCACTGGCTTTTTATTTGGCCATATTTGCACTGTTCTAATATTCTAGGAAGTTTTGAACAATGCATATTTACTTGCTGTGGTGTCATTATTGATTTTTTTGGTTCTTAATTCCATTTTTTAAAACTCTGTCATCATATCCAAATCTCATAGATGTTCTGCTTTATAATCCACCAGGTCAGCTTTTCTCTCTCCCTGAAACATCTGCAAATTTATTGTATATTTTCAAGATTTGAAGAGAAATATTTCTTATCTATTGGGAGAAAATCACTATTTTTGGTCAATCATTAGTTTTTTAATGCACTCGAGTAATTAACCTAAAATTTCACAGTAGAAGAATACGACCATTTCCCACAATAAATATGACACTATTCATAGCTCAAAGAGCAGAAATAAGCATGGAAGAGATCCTTTGGACTCAGGTAAAAGCATGTTCCACCTGAAGAAATAAGAAGAAAAGAAAACCACAATAATTTTTAACATTGGAGTTGTTGGATATAAGATATAAAAGTAAGATTTATATTATCTAAACACAAGCTGATTTTTATAAAAAGGCTATAAGAAACTTTTTTACACACACATTTTTCATTAATCCAGCCTTATAGTTTTCATCTTTTTACAATAGTTGAAATGATCTCTCATAGTCAAAGCAAAGCTGTCAGTATGTTTTTGGAAAGATAATGGGTCACAGATGATGACATGAATCCTCATGAACTTTTTTCTTATAGAAAGAGTTCATGACCCTTCAAGATAAGTGATTTTACCATGGAAATAAGGGATAGTGAAGGAGATCCTATTTCAAAAATAAATTTTCTTCTACTTTAACATTTGAATGGAATCATGTTTTTCTATAATAGATTTTTTTTAAGCCAAAGGTCAGCATCTAACATGATTACAGATGTTTAAATTAACGTGAAGAACGTGTTCCAAACAAGAAAGATGTTTGAAGGGGACACAATTATCTTTATCTTTTTTAGCAATATCAAAAATGGCTACAGGAAATCTGCTTCTTAGTTGTTTTTTTCTTAGGATTGTGTGCCCTTGAGCTAACCAGCCATTGTATTTTTTTTATTGCCTAAGAAATTATTTAGATTAATAATCAGTGAGAAGCAATGATTGCTAGAGACTTTAAAATAAAATAGGTAATTATACTTTGTTAGTGAGCCTTGCTGTATTGGTCAACTTATGCCTACATGCCTTTCATAATAGCTACACGTCAAGTTACCCATGGGCCACTACTGTGACTGCTAAGAGGTTTGATCACTAACTATTCATAACTTTACCTTTCTACATTATGACTTTCCAACATTTTTAGTGTTAGCCACTTCTTTTCTAATAGCTTTCCTGGAATTAGTGCATCTGCTCTATTTCTTCCATGTTTCCTACAGTTACGCCAGAGGTTGCAAGTATATTATTACTAAGCTTTAATTTCTTTGCTGCCTGCCTGGCATATGGACAATGTATTTCTGCTCTTGGACTGTCCGGAAATTCAACCATTTCTCTTCACATAAACTAAACCCAGTTTCAATGATGACAGCTTGGCCATATGCCAAGATTTTGCTTTTAGTTATTCTTGCCTGGTTATTTATTATAAACCATGTATCACATGTAGTCATTAGGAAAATGTTATCAGTTGTAAAGAGTGAAAACTGTAATAAATTTTAAAACGTGACAGTGAAGAATCTTATTGCTTACTTGTTAAAACTAGAAAAAATATCCTCATGTCCCATATGTCAGACACAGATAATGACACCAGTGGGGTTTCTGATAAGACTATTTAAATTACAAAAGAAAAGTTTTTATTTGTATAATATTTGTTAGATTTACATAAAACCAACCTGATCCACACAATTCTATGATTAGATAATTTTAAAACTCCATTTATAGTTGATGAGCTTAAGTTTTAAGAATAAGGACTTGTTCTAGTAAATATGCTTTGTGAGTTACAGACAGGGTTTCAAATTCTAGTATTTAGCTTCTCTACAACAGCATGCCTACCTTAACAGAAAAGATGTAAGTTATATTATAGGAAGAGAAAAGAGGAGGAGAAGATATTCATGTTCTGTGTAATTCCCTGATCTTTTCCTTTTTTATTTAGCCAGAAAGTATCTTTTATTATTCCAAGTTATTACTAAAATGTATTTATTTGAGGAGGATGGAAGGCAATTTCAGGCTTTTCTATCCATTTCCATTAGAATGGATAATTTATTACAGTTATTACTTCTATTTAGCCATTTTGGAAGAATTCAGTTTGTTGGTGGTCAAAACCTGAGAAAGTCTTTTTAATAGGAAACAGGGATTTGCCTTGAAGGGAGTTGTGGTGCGGTGACTAGTAAGATAGGGAGACAGAAGAATGTGGGAGTTGAAAGGGTATGAAAAGAAACCCTAGACACATATAGCCACTTCTCTTCTGTGCTCAGGGCCAGACAAGAAACCTGGGATGGAAGGAAGGCAAGGGTAGGGTTAGCAAAATGATACTCTGATTCAATTTTCTTTCCTGCCTCATTCATCTTATCCTGGTTCTGCTTGATTTTCAGAAAGCCATTGTCAAAAGATAAGGTTTCATAGGGGAGCCCTCCTGTTCATGTCAGTTAAGAGAGCAATGTGTTGTGGTGAAGATTGACAGGGGTGAACTGAAGTGGTTAGGGAGGCAGAGGTAGTAGCTGCCTCTTGTGCTTTGCTCTATCACTAATGGGAAGCAGATAGTCCACAAACCTCTTGCAAATGCTCAAATCTACTTTTGGCAGACACTGTAAGCACTGTTATGGCATCCTTTATTCTATCCTTATCTTATGAGATGTGGACCTTTCAAAAGGCAACTGCATTTTTAAAACATGCTTTATTCTACTAAGACTTATCTGAATTGGAATTACTGAGTTCCTTCCTAGGATCTGGTTATGTGCCACTGCACATATTTGCCCTTCACAGACCCATTCTTTTTTGTTTTTTCCTTTCTTTTCAAGTCAATTTATTTATTTTAATTGAAGACTAATTACTTTACAATATTGTGGTGGTTTTTGCCGTACATTGACAAGAATCAGCCACAGGTGTACATGTGTCCCCCATTCCGAACCCCCCTCCCACCTTCCTCCCCATCCCATCCCTCTGGGTTGTCCCAGTGCACCGGCTTTGAGTGCCCTGTTTCATGCATTGAATTTGGACTCATAGATCCATTCTTTTACAGTGACTTAAAGGGCTTAAGGGGCAGCTGGGTATTTAATATAGGGAGAGAGAATTCTTTATAAAAAGACCTCATATTTGGTGAAGAAATTTTACCTAAATTGAAATGCAGTGAAGGAATTACAGATTCCATTTCAATTTAATAACAGGTCCTTTAAAACATGAAGTTTTATTTAAAAGCTTAACTATACCTTTGCAAGTAGAGTAACTTTTCCACACAAATTCCTTTTCATTCATGAGTTTTTTCCTACTTAGAAAATTTCCATTCCTTAATGATTTATATTCATTCAGTGATAGGATTATATAAGAATTAGAGATAAATTCAGCTGAAGAGTAAAGAATATGATTTTTCATTAGACAACATCTTTAAACTATTTTTAGAAAGATTTAATAATTTAAAACAAGTATTCTACATTTTAATGGTTGGTGTTCTCTGATTTTGTGGACTAGATCATTAACCAGTAGGCTGCAAATTATGGGACGAGTCAATGAATGCCCATGTGGGATTATAATTCATAGACAAAGACAAATAGTAATTGAAATGATTTATTTGGGTGAATTCAACATATGTATTACTATTTTGTAAATTTCTACAGTTTGATTGTAAATAATGATTTCAGGGAATTTACCAGAGCAGGACCCTGACGGACCTTCCTGGGGGCAAACCTTTGTGTCCTCTGTATCTTGTTTATAGAAAGGCTTTAGACTCCTAGGCTGTCTCCAAGCTCCAACAAGCAAATTTAATCACAGAAGTGAGAAATGAAGAAACAAGGGAAAGCAGACAAGGAAGACAAAACAGTAAGAGTTCAGCCATAAAACAAAATCCAGGACCTTTGGTTCCTCCTCAAGAAGGGCTATAAGCAATATCCTGAGCCAAATCCTTGGGTTGTTTTGCAGATATTTAAATCATACCAGGTGGAAGAAGCTAACTGCATGATGACCATGAATACATAAAACTAGACTGACTGGAGTCAAGGATTGACTCCCAAAATACCACCCTGTTACCTTACTACCAACCAATCAGAAGAATGTCCATGGACTGATCAGGTACCCTGTGATACACTTCCTCACCTTGCCTTTATAAAGCTTTCCCTGAAAGCCATCTAGGAGTTCAAGTATTCTGAGCGTTAGCTGCCTGTTCTCCTTGCTTGAATTTACAAAAAATGTACTTTCCTTCATTACAACCTAGGATCAGTAAACTGGCTTTGCTGCAGATTGAGCAAGTACACCCAAGTTTGGTTTGGTAACAGATGGTAATTAGCATATTACATTTTCTTCTTTATCTGAGGACCCATTTGGACTTTAAAATGTACTGACAGTTTACAGTGAGATGAATAGCTCACTGTAATCCAAGACAAGTGTTTGACAAATGCAAAAACTGCTCAACTTTTTGGCCCAAAGGGGTAAGTTAATTTAAATAGTTTCCTGTAGAAAAGCCCTAATTTTCTACCATCTTTCAGGACTCTCATGGTACTCAAGCTCCAATTATTAACTTGTATATTCATAGGTTGTTTAATTCAGACCAAAGTGACTACAAAGGAAAGACTTTGGGCTATTAGGTGAAGCTTACAATTATGTTCTTATTGGTGTAGAAAGGGCCAATTGTGAATTTTTTTCTAGAAAGAATCTATCCTAGTCTCTATGTTGTATATGAGGTTGAAGTTGTAGTGATTAGCAAGTTTCTCTTCATGGGTTTGAGAGAAAGTAACAGATAACTTACTAGCCTTGTCACTCATTTTCTAAAATCTGAACATTCATAGTGATTAGAAAGCCAGAAGAGGTGATTGTCAAGGGAGAAAAGTCTGCAGAAGCTGTGGAAGTGAGCAGAGTTAATGAAGCAGAAAGATCCAGAAAATATAAAGACAGAAAGATTACATTTCATTCAGCAATTTGGACTGTATTGGTGACTTTTCTGAAGGCAGTTTGAGTGGAATGGTGCAGTTGGAAATCAGGTTGCTGAGGCTGAAAGACAAAATGGAATGTGAAAAATTAGAGATGGAAGATTGGGTTCATTTTTCAAGTCTAGTTGGTTAAAGGCAGGCGAGGGAGCCAGGAATTCACAGGGCTGAGGGGGATATTAGGGATGAAGGTAATTGAGTGCTTTGTACACAGGAGAGAAAAGCCCACCTTCAGGAGGGAAGGTAAAAAGAAAGGAGATAAATAATAAAAATAAATACTTATTGAAGTATTGGAATAAAAAATAAATACTTACCGACGGCCCGAATTCCTTTATTCCATTAATACAAATGGAGTTACACCAAGAAGCAGTTTCTTTTTGAACTGTTCAAAATTCAAAATTAGGACAAGGAAAAATAATTTCTTTTTTAAAAAGTTTTTATTGGAGGCTAATTATTTTACAATATTATATTGGTTGGTTTTGCCATACATTGACATGAATCCACCCCGGGTGTACATGAGTTCCCCCTCCCGAACCCCCCTCTAAAAATCATAAAAGTTTATTTATATCTAAAGTTTATTGAAGATGCATACTTTCCCAAGTTATTTTTTAAAATCTTTTCATCATTCTTTTTTCTTATCAAATTTAATTTAGTTGGAAAGTGTTTCCTATTTTGGAGAAGTGTTTGGATAAAAGTTTTGTTGGTGGTGGTTTATTTGCTAAGTTGTATTTGACTCTTGTGACACCATGTACTATAGCCCACCAGGTTCCTCTGTCCATGGGATTTTCTAGGCAGGAATAGTAGAGTAGGTTACCATTTCCATCTCCAGGGGATCTTCCATACGCAGAGATTGAACCTGGGTCTTCTGAATTGCAGGTGGATTCTTTACCAACGAGCCACCAGGGAAGCCCTTGGATAAGTTTAATATTTCTTAAATGTTTAGTATAATTCACCAGTTCACCAGTTCACTTCTCCCTCCTTTTTCTTTGTGAGAGGATTTTTATTATTATTCATGTAATGATGTAGAAATACATACGTTTAGAAATATAGGACTCTAAGTTTCTACTTCTTTGTCAGTGTTGATAAGTTGTGTTTCTCCAGAAATTTGTCTATTTCATTTAAAATTTTAAGTTAATTGGCATAGATATTTTGATAATTTTTATTGTCTTCAAATATTGGTAGGAAATATAAATCATTCCTTTTATTGGCAATTTGTACCTTTTTCTCTTTTTCTTTGGTCAATTTTCTCAGAAATTTACAAATTTTATTAGTCTTTTCAAGGAATAAACTTTTGGCTTTGTTTATTATATTTCACTGATTTCTGCTCTTATTTTTATTATTTCTTTTCTTCTACTTTCTTTGGGTTTCACTTGTTATTCTTTTTCCTAACTTCCTAGGATGGATACTTAGATAATCTATTTTAGTCTTTTTTCTAATATAAGCACTTAACAACAAACTTTCCTTGAAACACAGCTCTACTTGCAAAACGGGGTTTCCCAGGTGCTGGTAGTGGTAAAGAACCTGCTTGTCAATGCATGAGACCTAAGAGATCTGGGTTTGATCCCTGGGTTGGGAAGATGCCTTGGAGGAGGGCATGGAGGGCACTCCAATATTCTTGCCTGGAGAATCCCAAGGACAGAGAAGCCTGGCAGGCTACAGCCCATAAGTGTGGCAGAGTTGAGCGACTGAGCACTCATGCACTACTTGCATAACTCAAGATTTGAAATATCATATGTTCATTATGATTCAGCTCAAAATATTTTTAAAATTTGTATATTTCATGTTCAACTCATGGGCTATTTAGAAGTATATTCCCAAGTGCAAAGTATCTGGGGTTTTAAAAATGGTATTTTTGGTATTGATTTCTAGCTTAGTCCTATAGAACTCAATTATTTTAAATTTGTTTTGATTTGCTTTGTTACTTAGCATATTGTCAGTTCTGGTAAATGTTTTATATACACTTAACAATAATGCATATTCTGAAGTTTGAGGGGAGGTGTTATGCTATTTAGGTCAATTTGATAAATGTCTTATTCAAATTGTCTATGACTTCACTGTGTATGTCCTTGTTCATCTGTGTATGTCCTTGTTCATCAGTTGCTAAGTGTATTAAAATCTACCCTTATGATTACATATTTGTCTGTCCTTTTAATTTTTGTCAAATTTTGCTTTATATACTTTGAGGCTATGTTACTATGTGCATAACAAATTTGAATTTTACATTTTTTTTTTTTGGTGGACTCACACTTCCACCATAATGAAATGTCTCTATTTCTAGTAAAGGTTTTGCCTTAAAGTTTATTCTGTCTGATTCAGCTACATAAGTATAGCAAAGCAAGTATATTGCTTCTTACAGTTTATGTCTGTGTGGTATAATATTATCTACTTAAAAAATTTTTTTGGATGTTTATGTGTTTTTTGATGTTTCTCTTGTAAGCATATGTTGTTGTTCACTGCAAAGTGATATCTCTTCTTTCTAATACACTGTCAGGTTTGTCAGCTTTCCTTCCAAGGAGCAAGCATCTTTGAATTTGTGGCTGCAGTCACTATCCACAGTGATTCTGGAACCATTAGTTGTTATTTAATTCATTCTAGTGATCTTTGGAGAAGGAAATGGCAACCAACTCCAGTGTTCTTGCCTTGAGAATCCCAGGGATGGGGGAGCCTGGAGGGCTGCAATCTGTGAAGTCGCAAAGAGTTGGACACAACTGAAGTGACTTAGCAGCAGCAGCAGTGATCTTTGAGTTATAATTGGAGTATTTAGTTATTTTATATTGTTAATTATTGGTATATTTAGTTTAAATATATTTTCTTTATTTTCCTGTGTTTTATTAGGCCTTTCTTCTTTCTTTAGGATTAATCATGTAATTGCCATTATTTCACCAAAAAAATAAATCTCAGCAGGTGAGAAGCAAAAGAATGAGATATAGACTCACTTTATACATCATGAGGAACGCTGGGATGTAAGAAGCACAAGCTGGAATCAAGATTGCCGGGAGAAATATCAATAACCTCAGATATGCAGATGACACCACCCTTATGGCAGAAAGTGAAGAGGAACTAAAAAGCCTCTTCATGAAAGTGAAAGAAGAGAGGGAAAAGTTTGGCTTGAAGCTCAACATTCAGAAAACAAAGATCATGGCATCTGGTCCCATCACTTCATGAGAAATAGATGGGGAAACAGTGGAAACAGTGTCAGACTTTATTTTTTTGGGCTCCAAAATCACTGCAGATGCTGATTGCAGCCATGAAATTAAAAGACGCTTACTCCTTGGAAGGAAAGTCATGACCAACCTAGATAGCATATTAAAAAGCAGAGACATTACTTTGCCAACCAAGGTCCGTCTAGTCAAGGCTATGGTTTTTCCCGTGGTCATGTATGGATGTGAGAGTTGGACTGTGTAGAGAGCTGATCGCCGAAGAATAGATGCTTTTGAACTGTGGTGCTGGAGAAGACTCTTGAGAGTTCCTTGGACTTCAAGGAGATCCAACCAGTCCATTCTAGAGGAGATCGATCCTGGGTGTTCATTGGAAGGACTGATGCTAAAGCTGAAACTGCAATACTTTGGCCACCTCATGTGAAGAGTTGACTCACTGGAAAAGACTCTGATGCTGGGAGGGATTGGGGGCGGGAGGAGAAGGGGACGACAGAGAATGAGATGGTTGGATGGCATCACCAACTCAATGGACATGAATTTGAGTGAACTCTGGGAGTTGGTGATGGACAGGGAGGCCTGTGGTGCTGTGATTCATGGGGTTGCAAGGAGTCGGGCAGGACTGAGCGACTGAACTGAACTGAACTGATACCTCATGTACTTTCATGAAACCACTTTTTCTTTTTCCTGTATTTTAAAGTGTCTTTTTTGTTCAGAGTTTCTGAGAAGCTATTTTAGATAGCTTATTATAGCATTTTCTAGTACCTTCACATGAAATCAATGAAAGTTATTTTTTGGATCACATTTCAAAAGAATCATTTCCAACAGGTAGGGAGTTGTGGCAGAAGTTAAATATGCAGATTTAATCTTGAAACTGAGAGGAGATTATAACTGCTGATTGTTGCCAATGACTCAAGATTAGCATTCTTCTTACAGGAAAAGTCTGCCTCAAATCAATAGGATAAAAAAGTAACAAAAAAAGAAGTCAAAATAACTATTATGCTATGCCTGAATAAATAATTATGGAATAATGTGCATGTAGCTATCTCAACATATAAAGGGTCAATTGCTCCTTTAAATACATCAGAGATGGATACATAATTATTGTGTATCTTGGTTCTTGTTTTCTCTCTTAGTATAAGGACAGTGCAGCAAACACGAAGTCTTTTTTGTTATTGTTCCAATACTTTTTCACATTAGACTCTGGGCAAATTTCTAACAGTATTTGTACCTATCTAATCTGTCAATCTGTTCTTTGGACTGCAGAAGATAATTATGAGATACACTGAAACCTTGATTTGATGGTGTTTATGAGCCACTGAAATTTCCAGTTCTTGTTGTAAATCTTCTAATCCAGTAGAAGCAAATGGAATTTGGATCGTAATTCAAGCCTCTTCCCACCTAACTTTAAATTTGGCTTTGATTTCCTCACCTGTTGGTTAAGAGTTTTTAATTTCATGACTGAAATTATTTCATTTTCATTTCAATTAAAAGAATGTTTGCACGTGGTTGTTTCCAGGAAGTGAAGGGCCTCCAGTATCTGTTACACTTTTTCCAGAATCAGAAACTTTGTATCCTGAGGTCATTTTCATTCTATTGATGGTGAAGAAAAGCAATGACACAAATATAGATGGTTTTCCCTCCTCTGTGTTCCTTTATCCTATCCCCAAATGAACCCAAACAACATAAACTTACTAAAGTCTTCTAAATAGATGAAATATGTTAAGAATGATAAACCAAACAGGACAAAAAAATCTCTAAGCACCACAATAGGTACTTAATCAACATTTATCTAGCACTTACCATGTGCCAGACCTTGTGTTAAACATATCTAAGTGTTAACTTATTTAGAACCTCCTAACACTCCTACTGGGAGGGATTGGGGGCAGGAGGAGAAGGGGATGACAGAGAATGAGATGGCTGGATGGCATCATCGACTCGATGGACATGAGTTTGAGTGAACTCCGGGAGTTGGTGATGGACAGGGAGGTCTGGCATGCTGCGATTCATGGGGTCACAAAGAGTTGGACACAACCGAGTGACTGAACTGAACTGAACACTCCTATGACTAAATAGCAATGACAAACACCCCTACGAGGTAGATGCTGTTATTATTCCACACAGTTTCCACAGGAGGAAATGTAGGTATTTGAGAGGCCGAGAAAACTGGCAAAGTTCACAAACCCTCTAGCAATGGAGCTGAAATTCCAGCTCTTCCATCTGTGTTCCTAACCACCTAATTGTGCTGCATCTCAGTAGATGATGATGCGTTTATTGATTATTTTAAGTAAAAATATGATGGCTTGGTGAATCTGAACTTATAGTGAGTTCTTCGCTTTACAGTGTGTAGCCTCCTGGCCTGTCTCCCTCATTAGATGGCAAAACGTGTGAGGAAAGGAACATTATCTGATCTATTATTAGGTTAGCCAAAAAGTTCATTTGGGTTTTTCTGTAAGATGTTATGGAAAAACCCAAACAAACTTTTTGGTCAAAACAATATCTTTGTAGCCTTTGAGTTTTTAACAAACCACACTGTAAGCATTTAACCATTTACAGTCTAAATAGAGTCTTATTTGCAGATGAATTACTAGTCCTTCCTTATAAACCTCATATTGCCTTGAATTGAGCCAGGAGGTGTCACTCACATTGTATATGTGGCACACGAAGGGCAAATATTATTAAAATGGATAAATATATAATATAATAACATATTTAAGGCATTCCTATGTGTTATGATTTTTTGAACAGCTGTCAATTTGGGAATCTATTTTTTATTATGTATTACGAAGTAGAGCTTATTCTTCCAATCTTTTTTCTATATTATGTAGTTTTTTCACAGTTAAACTTAGAAAATATTATTTCACATGAGAATGCTGACCAAAAACCGAAAAAAAAAATAAATTTTACTTTATTAGGAATATTCTGGAAAAACTGAGGCAGTCCAAGCCATGCTTTTAGTACAGCTGGGGTGACTGGCCAGTGAGGGCTGCAGGAAGGGGACTCACTAGTTCTCTTCACATGAGGACTCTGAGTGCGATGGGGTCACCAACTGCTTCAAAAATGAGAGGCCCAGGATTTATCTTGGAAGAATGTTTTGAACCAGAACAATAATATCAGACCATGGAAAAGTGTTTGGAAACCACTGGGCTAGCTGAGCTTTTTGAGTTTGACTACAAATTACCTGATTCTGGAAATACAAACAACCACATAGACATTGCTTGCAAACCATTTGTGCTATCGCTTCAGAAATTAAACTAATAGGAATGAAAGAATACAAAGGAAATACATGCCAAATAAATGGACAAGCTCTACAGAGATCAAAAGGTTTGAGAATAATAGAAAGTTGAAAAAGTAGGAGAAAGAGAAATCTCTCTGTGTGGGAGTCAGAGCATGAGTACAGGCACCAAGGATTGGGCTCATCATAGATCACGCCAATGCCAGTGGGGGCTTACCAGTATAAGTGGAATGGGTCTTACAGAAGACTAAAAATGTTAGTTATGTAAGAAAGAACCAAATTAAACAGGTCTATAAAGTTAGGCAGCAGAGTTAGACTACGGACTGTGATGAATGAACATGTATATATTTTTGAGGAGCCGAGTGATTTAATTTCTTTGTGTGTGTTAGTTGCTCAGTCATGTCTGACTCTTTGTGACTCCATGGACTGTAGCCCGCCAGGCTCCTCTGTCCATGGAATTTTACAGGCAAAAATATTGGAATGGGTAGCCTTTTCCTTCTTTAAGGGATCTTCCTGACCGAGGGATCAAACCTGGGTCTCCCACATTGCAGGCAGATTCTTTACCATCTAAGCCACCAAGGAAGCCCTTAATTTCTTTAGTATATGTATTTATTAGTACTATGCAGAGGGTCTATAAGGGGTGGATATGTCAGATGTAGTCAGGGCTGCTAAATGCTTAACAACTGGTTGTCTGGGGGGAAATGGACCCTGATTGGTAATATTCACTGACTTCTGTGACATCAATACCCCCATCACAGTCAGCTTCAAGCTACTCACACTGAATTCAGCATTGAAATGTGTACAGTCTGGTCTTGCCAGCTGGTGCATGCCAGCTCCAGCCCATCCCTGTATAATCCCAGTTCTCACAGTTCTTAAAAGTGAAGTCTTTGTAAGAGTTGTCTAGCAATATTGCTGAGGGTAACTTGGCAGAGGAAGTTATCTAGCTGTTTGCTGTATCTAGGCATAAAGCAATATGTAGAAATGATAGCAGTGGAAATGGGGAGAAAAAGATGGATAATAGAATCATTTAAAAAGAAAAAATGGCTTAATTGGAAACACAACTGTAGGTAATGAAGGGAAAGTCAAAGATTGACTTCAGAGCATTGAATTCAGTATACTGGGAGAACTATTATTAGGAACAGAATGGTTAGTATATTAGCCTTCCCTACTCTCCACTCCTGTGACCTTTCACCCCAGCAGCTGAGGCTCTTTCACTTCTTTTTTTGGCTTAATCCTACCCCAGGCACTGGGAATAATCTTGGCCTATGCAAAGAAAGTGCTTAAAAACTTTATGAGAAGCAGCTGTGTGATAAAATGAACTGAACCAAGTCCTGGGTTCAGGGACTGAAGGTTTGATTTCAAATCTGGGCTTTACTACTTGCTAGCAATGCAGCCTTTGACAGTTTGCTTCCAATAATTAGCCTTTAGTTTCCTCATCTGAAAAATTAGGATCATTGTGATTAATACTTCACTTTTATATCTATTATCTCATTTAATCCTCAAGACAACCTTGTATAGAAGGCTGCTGCTGCTGCTAAGTCACTCCAGTCGTGTCTGACTCTGTGTGACCCCATAGACGGCAGCCCATTGGACTCCCCTGTCCCTGGGATTCTCCAGGCAAGAACACTGGAGTGGGTTGCCATTTCCTTCTCCAATGCATGCAAGCGAAAAGTGAAAGTGAAGTCGCTCAGTCGTGTCCGACTCTTCGCGACCCCATGGACTGCAGCCTACCAGGCTCCTCCATCCATGGGATTTTCCAGGCAAGAGTACTAACTCCTCATATTCCTCATGACAAAAATCCAAGTTAGAAGATTTAGGACTCATAGAGCTAATGATAGAGACAGGAATCCAGGTGTTCTGATGCAAATATTAATGATTGTTATAATTTTAAAAATCCTGACTATGGACCAGGTATTTTATATGTGCTAAGCGTTTTCCTTATATCAGTATTATCCCAATTAATCTCACCATCACATTGTGAGCTACAATCTCTATATAGAAGTTGAGGTTTAGAATTGAAGTAAACTGCCCACATTCAGAAAGCTATTAAGTAGTGAAATCCATGTGTTCTCCATGACACACTAGCATTCTCACTCTATTTTGAGGGATAGTATATCCAAAGTTGTAATAAAAATTTAACTCCACTGTGGATTTCATTTTATTATTCAATCTCATCTGAATTAATTATTCATAAATATCGCAGATATGTAAATAGTACAAAAGTTCAATCGCCATATTTTAAGAAAGTCATATCTTTACTGCTCTAAACCAAAGTATAAAAATATATTTTTCAGATCATGTTTTAATCATTATTTTAATTAGAAGAATGGATGCATAATTAGGCATTACAATTAAAATCAACATTAAACTGATAATGCAGACATGATTTTAGGGGCATGATTTTTTTGCATTTTTAAATGTATATTGCAGACAGAACTTAACATTTTAGAAAAAAGTATGCATTTCTAGGAGCTATGTAAGTGAGCATCATTTCATAAAATTTCAAAAACTGTTTCCACAAATCAAGAAATAAATTTAAATGATACAATTAGTAGATAGATTCAATTTCTTTCAAAGAAAGTATTTCTGGGAAGTTCCTGAGGAAAATACCATCTGACCAAAGGTCATTCAAACTGCCAGGATGCAAAAACAAACTTAAAGTATTTCAGGAAATTATATTTAAGTTGCCTAATTATCAGTTTTTCCTATAAAACTCCAATTAAACATAAATCCAAGAAGTGTGTCCAATTATAAGTTTATACAATTAAGTCTATTTGTAAAATTACAGATTATTGGAAATAAAAGGCTAGGAAAATTTCTTCCTTTCCTTGGTACATTAGACAAAATTGCTCTATGACATAACCTCAAATTTGTGATGTGTCCTTTGAAAAGACAAACTTATACTGTTATGCCAATGTCTTTGTGCATGTTTAGCCGCTCAAATTGTGTCCAGTTCTTTGGGACCCAATGGACTGTAGGCCACCAGGCTCCTCTGTCCCTGGGATTACCCAGGCAAGAATACTGGGGTGGGGAGCCATTCCCTTCTCCAGGAGATCTTCCTGTCCCAGGACTCAAACTCAGTATTCTATATCTAGAATTATTGAAAACAATAAACTAATTGTTTTCATCTTCCAAAATTCCTTTTAGAATCATTTAAATCTAAACCAAATATTCTTCAGACTCTAAAACCAATTTCTAAAATTGTCATCTTAACTTGTATTATAAAATTTTCTCTAAGTAATATTTTCTCAGGAAGGTAAAAAAAAGAACCTATGAAATCCACAAAAATTAATCATTCTTATTTCTATCTATATCTCAGAATGGGTTCCCCAAGAACTCAAAAGAGATTAGTATATGGGATAAGTATTAGGGAGTATTCTTCTAGGAAAAAAGGAGGTTTCAGAAGCAGAAGTGGGCAGAACAAGTTGAGCTATGTTATGGCCCCAGTGATAGTCTCAGGGGAGGCTCTGGAACTGAAGTGGTCCTTCAGATTATCTGGAGTTGGCACAAGGAGGCTAGATCTTTATATTCTTTGTAGTAGTCATTGGATGTGAACTGACCTTGGGGCTTCCCAGGTGGTAAAGAATCTGCCTGCTAATGGAGGACATGCAAGAGACACAGGTTCAATCCCTGGATTGGGAAGACCCCCTGGAGTAAGAAATGGCAACCCACTCAAGTATTCTTGCTTGGAAAATTCCATGGGTAGATGAACCTGGAAGATTATAGTCCATGAGGCTGCAAAGATTTGGACATGACTAAGTGACTGAGATCATGTGGACTGACCTTGGAAGTGGAAATGATATCAGGGGAGGCAATTTTTTAAGCTAAAGCTTTCCACATAAAGGTAGTTGTTTTCAGGCCACACTCTCAGTGGCTCTGTTCTTACTTGTTTTGACTTGATTTCATTAGAGACCAACCCCCTCCACCCTGCCCCCACTCAGAGTTGAATCCACCTGTAGACTTGCTTTGTATGGCCCTTCACAATGTTTTAATAAAATCATAAATTCATTGGCTTCATTTGAAAACAGAGTTTTTATATGAATGTTCCTGGGTTTTCTGAAAAAAATCAGAAAGGCTGGCAATTCTCTGTGAAAACACTTCCTCTGGCAAAAATAAGCAGCTGACCCTTTGTATAGGTAGGCTGCCCAGTGCTCATCACTCAGGTCATATACACATCTAGCATCCCTAGGGCTCCGAGGTTGTCATATATACTCTGCTCCTCCTGAGCTATGAAGAACGTTCTCCAGTCTGTCCCCAGGCTGCAGTATTTCAGCTCCTTTCAGAAGGAAGTGCAAAGGATCAATCTTTCTCTCTCCAAGGCTCCAGTTCCTTCTGAGCATAGCTCCGGAGTCTTCTGGTTCTAAAAGTATCCTGGGGCCTCCTTGAAGGCCAGATCTCCCCAAATAGCTAACTTGTTCTCACGTAAATGGGGCAGTTTTTCCCAGGTGGCAATAGTGGTAAAGAACCTGCCTGTCAGTGCAGGAGATGTAAAAGACAAAGGTTCAATCCCTGGGTGGGGAAGATCCTCTGGAGGAGGGCACGGCAACCCACTCCAGTATTCTTTCCTGGAGAATCCCATAGACAGAGTAGCCTGGTGGGCTACAGTCGATAGAGTCACAAAGAGTTGGACACAACTGAAGCGACTTAGCACACATTAAAGCTTTTAAGAAAACTCCTCAGAACCAAAAATGCTTTTATTGTATATTTCTGACAGGACCATGCCACTGCTAGGCAAACGTTTACATAACCAAGGGAAATGGTGTAAGTGATTCTCCACAGAATAGGGAAGATCTATCTCTTTCAAGTAACTTATCCTTTGGATAGAATAATGGGGCCCATGGCCCCCACACTTAAGTGAGTCTTCACTAAAGAAAGTTACCTATTCGTTCTGTGGTGGGTAACAACCACTAATAGGATTCTTTGCTATATATGTAAAACAATTTTAACACAGAGAAAAAAGTATTACAGAGATATGAGCCTGTTCGTTTTAATTTAGTTGACAAATTTTAATAGACTCAATGATTCAATTAATATTAAAGTAGTGAACATTTTCTTCTGATAATTGTCACATTTGAATGTTAAAACTTAGGCAGTCTTGCCTGAAAATGAAACAGCATTCAAAAATCTTGTGTAATTTAAAGTTCTGATACTACAGCCATTTGCTAGAGCCCAGTTTTTCATGGCTAGGCAAGGCATGCTTTCTTTTTTCAACATTAAAAAATACTAGCATGAAAGGATGCATGTCTTCTTGGTTTTTGTTTCATAATATAATATTATATGACAATAGAGCTGAAAGAGTTTTTAAAGATCATCTAGTAGAACCAAAGTATTTCATTTTTGCACATTAAGCCCTTGACAGATGTTTTTAGATCTAGTTGTATTCAACTAGTTTCCATTATGTTTCTAGGCTTTGATCTAGAAGATTCTTTATCTGTGGTCTACATATTAATAAAATGAATTAAAAACCATTAAAAACCATTGGCTTTCATCTCCTAAAGCAGTATGTGTGATTCACTTGCTTAGCCCTGCTTCTTTTTGATGATGTGTCATTCCTCTCACTGGTTCCTGGTAAAAATCTTTTTTTTCCTTGATGAACCAGTTCCTTTATCTTTTTCTACAAAAGGGTCGGCAGATGTCACTTCACATTTGTCAAGCCTAAAGCACATAATCTTTTTAGCATGGGATATTTTTAAGTATCTTCCTGGGGCTTTCTCTTTACCATCTTAATCCTCCAAATTGCTAAGTAATTGAATTACGTAATCAAGAAACATTTGCAAACTTTGGGAAGTGAGCATGAACTCTGTATCTCATTTCCACATACATGGGACCATTCAATGGCTGATTTGGGGCAATTCACTCAATTGTCTGAAATAACTATAGTTTCAGAATTTAGGGCAACCATATTTAAAATTTAACCACAAACTTTTAAGATTTAGCTATTTAAGTCACCATTTTAGAGTTATCATCTGTGGGTGCTCAGTTGCTCAGTCGTATCTGACGCTTTGTAACCCTATGGACTGTAGCCCGCCAGGCTCCTCTGTTCACAGGATTCTCCAGGCAAGAATACTGGAGTGGGTTGCCACTTCCTCCTCCAGAGGATCTGTCTGACTCAGGGATCTAACTGGCGTTTCCTTCTCCTGGAGACCTTCCCAACCCAGTGATTGAACCCAGGTCTCCCACATTGTAGGCAGATGCTTTACAGTCTGAGTTACCAAGGAAGTCCTTCTATTATTCAATATTTGACCTGATCCTTAGGAAAACTAGTTTAAAACATGCAGCTGTTACTTTAATTGCTCCCTGGGAAGACTGCAATTTATCACATACTCACAAGCAATTAAAAAAATGTATTTCCTAGAAATTCAAATAGTTTGAAAGAATTTTGTAATTTAAAGTTTAAAATTAGTCTTGCCTTAAAAATTACAGTAATGTGTTCCAAATATCACGTTGACTTCTTCATATAATTATGCTTTTTTTTAAACAAAAGCTTCAAAGCCAATTGTTTCATCAAATAAACAATGGAACAGATGGAAACACTACGTTGGCTGTGGCTTTGAAATACCAAATTGATAATCTATTATTTTCTATTATCACTGAATGTATAATATAGTTTTACTAGTTTTACTTTGTCACTATTAACCATTTCTGTGTACAAAATGTTAATGGAAACATAAAAATCTTGTTTTTGAAGTTATTTTAAACTTGATTTTTAATATGAATGACATATGACAACAGCTTGTGTTATGTTCTGTGTGCTCATGCTCAGTTGTTTCAGTTGTTTCTGACTCTTTGAGACCCTATGGACTATAGCCCATCAGGCTCTGCTGTCCATGGGATTCTCCAGGCAAAAATACTGGAATGGGTTGCCATGCCCTCCCTCCAGGGGATCTTCCTGACCTAGGGATCAAACTGAAGCCTCCTGCATATAATGTGTTGAATTTAGGTTCTTTAGTGCCACAGAGGCACTGGAGAAACCTGTATCAAGTACTAACAACCTAAAATTAACCAATACGTACCTGAAATGGATAACACTGAAAAAGGTATAAAAACTGAATTCCTGGAAAATTTTAGGAATTTTGGTTGCATCTTCAATGAGGTTGTTGTTACTGCTGTTATAATTAAATTATGGCCTTTCTGTATCAAGCCTTACCTGAAAGTAAAATTTTCTGATCAAGTTATTAATTACTAAATGTAAGGAAATGCCGACAACTCATAATTTAATCATCAGAGAAGTAATAGTTCTGTTATAATTAAAGGCTAATCTAATCCAACAAGTCTATAAAATTTGCTTAGTTTAATTTTAAGGGTATACTTATACTGTGGTTTGTTTGATTAGAAAATCATTTTTGCTTTGCTCTAGTGGAAATTAAATATCTCTCCCAGGAATATATATTATTAACCTACATACAAGATGTTAGAATGTAAGGCAAAGTTTGTTAAAATTCTCAGATTAAGAAAATTTAATATATCTAAAAGTATTTGGACTACTGAGATTTGCTGAATGATGATTTCCATATGACTTTTTCTACAGTGGTACAGACATTACTAAATAAATCTTGCTTGCAGTTTATGAAATTTCCTATAAACAGATTATCCTGTACCTTTTTGTAAAGTTTATTTTGTTATAGTCTCAGTTCAGTTCAGTTCAGTTCAGTCGCTCAGTCGTGTCCGACTCTTAGCGACCCCATGAATCACAACACACCAGGCCTCCCTGTCCATCACCAACTCCCGGAGTTCACTCAAACTCATGTCCATCGAGTCGGTGATGCCATCCAGCCATCTCATTCTCTGTCATCCCCATCTCCTCCCACCCCCAATCCCTCCCAGCATCAGAGTCTTTTCCAGTGAGTCAACTCGTCACATGAGGTGGCCAAAGTATTGCAGTTTCAGCTTTAGCATCAGTCCTTCCAATGAACACCCAGGGTTGATCTCCTTTAGAATGGACTGGTTGGATCTCCTTGCAGTCCAAGGGACTCTCAAGAGTTTTCTCCAGCACCACAGTTCAAAAGCATCAATTCTTCAGCGATCAGCTCTCTTCACAGTCCAACTCTCACACCCATACATGACCATGGGAAAAACCATTGCCTTGACTAGACGGACCTTGGTTGGCAAAGTAATGTCTCTGCTTTTTAATATACTATCTAGGTTGGTCATAACTTTCCTTCCAAGGAGTAAGCGTCTTTTAATTTCCTGGCTGCAATCAGCATCTGCAGTGATTTTGGAGTCCAAAAAATAAAGTCTGACACTGTTTCTACTGTTTCCCCATCTATTTCCCATGAAGTGATGGGACCAGATGCCATGATCTTTGTTTTCTGAATGTTGAGCTTCAAGCCAACTTTTTCACTCTCCTCTTTCACTTTCATCAGGAGGCCTTTGAGTTCCTCTTCACTTTCTGCCATAAGGGTGGTGTCATCTGCATATCTGAGGTTATTGATATTTCTCCCAGCAATCTTGATTCCAGCTTGTGCTTCTTCCAGCCCAGCGCTCCTCATGATGTACTCTACATATACGTTAAATAAGCAGGGTGACAATATACAGCCTTGACATATCCTTTCCCTATTTGAAACCAGTCTGTTGTTCCATGTCCAGTTCTAACTGTTGCCTCCTGACCTGCATACAGGTTTCTCAAGAGGCAGGTCAGGTGGTCTGGGATTCCCATCTCTTTCAGAATGTTCCATAGTTTATTGTGATCCACACAGTGAAAGGCTTTGCCATAGCTGAAGCAGAAAGAGATGTTTTTCTGGAACTCTCTTGCTTTCTCCATGATAGTCTACTGCTATTAATTCCCATTGTATTATCCAAATAGTCTCACCATATTATCCAAATAGTTTTAATGAGTTAGTTACGTTTAACATGTTTGAGAGAAATGTCCTTACTTGTATGAAGTACAAAATTATTTGATATTCATTTTGTATGACTCGTTTAACTGATTATTGCCTGTGCTTTCCCAACCTTCCAGGGTGTTTCTCCTTAATGGGCTAGATCAGCATATTCACTTTTGCATAGTTCAATTCTCACCTTCTTTCTAAACATTCAGCAGTTAAGAAGCAGCACAAATCAGAATTTTTTTGAGAGTGTGGAGTCCAATCTTCCAGAAGTGAGTATTTGGACTTCTAAGTGGAAGTAGAGTGCCTGGGCCTCCGTTTATACTATACTTACATGTTCTCAGCCTTGCTGAAACCAGATCTGAAAGTTTCATGGGGCTCTTGTTTCAGGATTTCCACTTTCAAAGGTGCTAAAAATTTATTTAATTTTTCCATGAGGACTGAGGAAGTGTTATGTTAATGTTAAAGTGTTAGTCTAATGGTCAGTGTTAGTCTAATGATCAGTGTCCATTAGAATAAAATCCCTACACTTGATCTAACCACTGCTCTGAATCACAGTCCTGGAGGCAAGAGGAGTTCTGATGAGCCTTAGGAACGCTACTGAAATGATTAGCTATTAGACTTTCCTCTCTCAGAGCAAACTCTCATATTCTTTCTGGGTTGAATAGGGATGTTGATCACAACTGACATTAGCCATTTTGTATTAGGGACTTCTCTGATGGCGCAACTGGTAAAGAATCCAGATGCAATGCGGGAGACCTGGGTTTGACCCCTGGGTTGGGAAGATGACCTGGAGAAAGGAAAGGCTACCCACTTGAGTATAGTCATAAGGGATTTGATTTAGGTCATACCTGAATGGTCTAGTGGTTTTTTCCACTTTCTTCCAATTTCAGTTGGAATTTGGCAATAAGGAGCTCATGATCTGAGCCACAGTCAGCTCCTGGTCTTGTTTTCGCTCACTACAAACAAAGCTAGTGGAGGTGATGGAATTCCAGTTGAGCTATTTCAAATCCTGAAAGATGATGCTGTGAAGGTGATGCACTCAATATGCCAGAAAATTTGGAAAACTCAGCAGTGGCCACAGGACTGGAAAAGGTCAGTCTTCATTCCAGTCCCAAAGAAAGGCAATGCCAAAGAATGCTCAAACTACCGCACAATTGCACTCATCTCACACGCTAGTAAAGTGATGCTTAAAATTCTCCAAGCCAGGCTTCAGCAATATGTGAACCGTGAACTTCCAGATGTTCAAACTGGTTTTAGAAAAGGCAGAGGAACCAGAGATCAAATTGCCAACATCCACTGGGTCATCGTAAAAGCAAGAGAGTTCCAGAAAAACATCAATTTCTGCTTTATTGTTTATGCCAAAGCTTGTGTGGATCACAATAAACTGTGGAAAATTCTGAAGGAGATGGGAATACCAGACCACCTGACCTGCGTCTTGGGAAACTTGTATGCAGGTTAGGAGGCAACAGTTAGAACTGGACATGGAACAACACACTGGTTTCAAATAGGGAAAGGATATGTCAAGGCTGTATATTGTCACCCTGCTTATTCAACATATATGCAGAGTACACCATGAGAAATGCTGGGCTGGAAGAAGCACAGGCTGGAATCAAGATTGCCAGGAGAAATATCAATAACATCAGATATGCAGATGACACCATCTTTATGGCAGAAAGTGAAGAAGAACTAAAGAGTCTCTTGATGAAAGTGAAAGAGGAGATTGGAAAGGTTGGCTTAAAGCTCATCATTCGGAAAACTAAGATCATGGCATCCGGTCCCATCACTTCATGGGAAACAGATGGGGAAACAGTGGCTGACTTTATTCTGGGGGGCTCTAAAATCACTGCAGATGGTGGCTGAAGCCATGAAATTAAAAGACTCTTACTCCTTGGAAGGAAAGTTATGACCAACCTAGACAACATATTAAAAAGCAGAGAAATTACTTTGCCAACTAAGGTCCGTCTAGTCAAGGCTATGGTTTTTCCAGTAGTCATGTATGGATGTGGGAGTTGGACTATAAAGAAAGCTGAGTGGTGAAGAATTGATGCTTTTGAACTGTGGTGTTGGAGAAGACTCTTGAGAGTCCCTTGGACTGCAGTGAGATCCAACCAGTCCATCCTAAAGGAGATCAGTCCTGGGCATTCATTTGAAGGACTGATGTTGAAGCTGAAAGTCCAGTACTTTGGCCACCTGATGCGAAGAAATGACTCATTTGAAAAGACCCTGATGCTGGGAAAGATTGAGGGCAGGAGGAGAAGGGGACGACAGGATAAGATGGTTGGATGGCATCACCAACTCAATGGACACGGGTTTAGGTGGACTCCGGGAGTTGGTGATGGACAGGGAGGTCTGGCATGCTGCTGTTCATGGGTTGCAAAGAGACAAACAGGACTGAGTAACTGAACTGAACCCACTCGAGTATTCTGGCCTGGAGAATTCCTTGGACTGTATAGTCCATGGGGTTGCAAAGAGTTGGACGTGATTGAGCGAGTTTCACTTTCACTTTTCAACATTAGACTGTCTTCAGAACTGATTCATATGTGTACCATGATACACATACACATATATATACATGACATATTTTTATATTGATTAGTAGGCTAAATATGTAAATATACTCTAAGAATATTCACTTAGGGATAAAATGCCTCTGGATAAAAATGTCAGACTAGCCTAAAGATTAAATAGTTTTTAAAAATCATTGTTGTCAAACATGTATGTCAGTTTTATCATACAAAATAAACATCTATGACTGAGAAAGAGAGAATAGGAGGGAGGAAAGGAGAGAGGAAAGATGAGAGACGGATTCAATGCTGACTACATTTGTACTTGTAGCGTCCAACAGCATTACAACCTGAAAAAATGTTCATGACCTTCTATGCCAACCCCTTCATTTTACTTGAGAGGCAAAAAAACTCCAGTAACAGTTCAGCCTCTGAAGACCAAAGTTGAAAAACCACTACCAATATTTTTAATGACTGAAAGGATTATTTTATTCATTTCTATAATCTGGCAATCCTGGAACGAATAGTTTCCAATGAATTAATAAATCAGTAGTTATCCAATCAGATAAGATAAAAGAAATCTACTGCATTTAGCTTAAAATACAATGATTACATTCAGCATTACTGCTTGAACACCAGTCTTTCTCAAATGTTAAACTGGGAGAAAGATAGACCCTCAAACATTGGGAGTGTCAGGGAACAGAGACTCAAGGCCCATGGAAATGATTTATGAAGAGGGGTGGTGAGAATTTATGGAGTGGAAACTAACAGATGGTTCACACTTTTTTTCCCTTCCCACAATCAGCCCTCCCTGAGCTCCTGCTGGAATATTCATTCTGCATATTTGCACAAAGGCCAAAAGCTTTTGGGAAGCTCTGCTGAAGTCACATGCAATGATGATTCTCGGCTTCCCATCTACAGATTCATACTTGTGGGTATTGTGGGTGATGAGTTTTTCTTCTTCTTACAAAACTGTCTTACCAGACATAATTTAGCAGAGGCTTGGGGAGTCACAGGTGTGCTTTTTAAGCTTCTAGTCAAGACAGAAAGTATAAAAACATTAGTCAACCTCTTTGAATTTATTTAACTGAATCATGAGTTAATGTCCTTCAAATCCATTTAATAAACATAAGTCACTAATATTTTTCCTTCTTTTAAGAAACAGTCATGGTTGAAAAAATATTCTTTAAAAAACCAAGTGTGTTTTAAAAAAGCTTATTTATATTTCAACCTGCTTAAACATTTCAGTAAAGTAAAATGGAGCTTGTAAAATATGTACTTCATTCTGTAAGGTTCTTGACTTAATTTAATTTTGCTTAAAATGTAAAATAGATTTCTAACCATATAGTACTATTGAACTAGGAAGTTGAGTTTAAAAGGAGCTTTCAGTTCAGTTCAGTTCAGTCGCTCAGTCGTGTCTGACTCTTTGCGACTGCATGAACCACAACACACCAGGCCTCCCTTTCCATCACCAACAGGCAGAGTCTACCCAAACCCATATCCACTGAGTTGGTGATGCCACCCAACTATCTCATCCTCTGTCATCCCCTTCACCTCCTGCCCTCAGTCTTTCCCAGCATCAGGGTCTTTTCAAATGAGTCAGCTCTTCATATCCAGTGGTCCAAGTACTGGAGTTTCAGCTTCAACATCAGTCCTTCCAATGAATGCCCAGGACTGATCTCCTTTAGGATGGACTGGTTGGATCTCCTTGCAGTCCAAGGGACTCTCAAGAGTCTTCTCCAGCACCACAGTTCAAGAGCATTACTTCTTTAGCGCTTCGGTTTCTTTATAGTCTAACTCTCACATCCGTGCATGACCACTGGGAAAACCATAGCCTTGACTAGACGGACCTTTGTTGACAAAGTAACGTCTCTGTTTTTTAATATGTTGTCTAGGTTGGTCATAACTTTTCTTCCAAGGAGTAAGCGTCTTTTAATTTCATGGCTGCAGTCACCATCTGCAGCGATTTTGGAGCCCCCAAAAATAAAGTCTGCCACTTTCCAATCTTTCTCCATTTATTTGCCATGAAGTGATGGAACCAGATGCCATGATCTTAGTTTTCCGAATGCTGAGCTTTAAGCCAACTTTTCCACTCTCCTCTTTCACTTTCATTAAGAGACTGTTTAGTTCTTCACTTTCTGCCATAGGGTGGTGTCATCTGCATATCTGAGGTTATTGATATTTCTCCCGGCAATCTTGATTCCAGCTTGTGCTTCTTCCAGCCCAGCGTTCCTCATGATGTACTCTGCATAGAAGTTAAATAAGCAGGGTGACAATACACAGCCTTGACATATTCCTTTTCCTATTTGAAACCAGTCTGTTGTTCCATGTCCAGTTCTAACTGTTGCTTCCTGACCTGCATACAGGTTTCTCAAGAAGCAGATCAGGTGGGTCTGGTATTCCCATCTCCTTCAGAATTTTCCACAGTTTATTGTGATGCACATAGTCAAAGGCATTGGCATAGTCAATAAAGCAGAAATAGATATTTTTCTGAAACTCTCTTGCTTTTTTGATGATCCAGTGGATGTTGGCAATTTGATCTCTGGTTCCTCTGCCTTTTCTAAAACCAGCTTGAACATCTGGAAATTTATAGTTCATGTATTGCTGAAGCCTGGCTTGGAGAATTTTGAGCGTTACTAGCATGTGAGATGAGTGCAATTGTGTGGTAGTTTGAGCATTCATTGGCATTGCCTTTCTTTGGGATTGGAATGAAAACTGACCTTTTCCAGTCCTGTGGCCACTGTTGAGTTTTCCAAACTTGCTGACATATTGAGTGCAGAACTTTCACAGCATCATCTTTCAGGATTTGAAATAGCTCAACTGGAATTCCATCACCTCCACTAGCTTTATTTGTAGTGATGCTTCCTAAGGCGCACTTGACTTCACATTCCAGGATGTCTGGCTCTAGGAGAGTGATCACACCATCATAATTATCTCAGTAGTGAAGATCTTTTTTGTATAGTTCTTCTGTGTATTCTTGCCACCTCTTCTTAATATCTTCTGCTTCTGTTAGGTCCATACCATTTCTGTCTATTGAGCCCATCTTTGCATGAAATATTCCCTTGGTGTTGCTAATTTTCTTGAAGAGATCTTTAGTCTTTCCCATTTTATTGTTTTCCTCTATTTCTTTGCATTGATTGCTGAAGAAGGCTTTCTCATCTCTCCTTGCTATTCTGTGGAACTCTGCATTCAAATTAGTGTATCTTTCCTTTTCTCCTTTGCTTTTTACTTCTTTTCACAGCTATTTGTAAGGCCTCCTCAGACAGCCATTTTGCCTTTTTGCATTTCTTTTTCTTGGGGATGGTCTTGATTCCTTTCTCCTGTACAATGTTCCGAGCTTCCAGCCATCATTTAATCTAACTGTCTTCCAGTGCAAGAACCATGTAATAACATGTAATAATGTAATTCTCATATTTTGACTTTTTGTTGGCCAATTCTCCCTTTGGGAAGCCAGCTACCCTACAAGATAGCCAATTTTATTGGCTACTTTCTAATTTTTCTCTTTAAAAAAATTAAAAATGTTAATTAATTGATTTTCTTTTTCAAGTTCCAATCTGCCTTTAGGAATGATACTACCATAGATCAATATTTTTTTCTATATTCTGAGAGTGTACAGATGTCTAATCTGTCTCCAAGAAAGGTCTTTTAAGTATGTGGAGGGACATATTGTGCCTCTGCTTCAGACTTTTCTAGATTATGCATTCATACTTCAAAATCATTTTTCATGCAACATTGATTCCTGGATCCTTTCAGCCTAGTCACATTTACCAGGAACACTTCCTAGTTTGTCAGTGTCCCGTCTACAAATTTATGATAAATGCTTTTATAATAGATTTTTGGATAACCTCAAATATTTTAAGGAATCTAAGTACTTTGACTTTAAAACAAAATACCAAAAGATAACTTATAAATAAAAATTATTAAAGTTTACTATTAAGTATTTGAATATTTTTTCTGATATTCTGCACTATACATTTACAGGCAAAAAATTCACCTCTGAGTTCTTCCTTCTAATATAGAATAACTAAGTATTTCCAGCTTTACCTAAGTAAATCTGTCATTGTCTATGCACACACATCTGCTAATATTTTGCTATGTATATTTGCATGTATTCTTTCCACTGACAATTCTTACTTCCTCAGAGAAGCCTCATTAGTAAGCTTCTTTTGCCCTTGACCCTTGAACTGAATTTTTTTCCTCTTCCATGTAATTCATCAGGCCAGAAGAAGAAAACAACATTCTCTTTGCCACTATCAATAAACAACCTTTCTCTTTTCTTGAGGTTTATACCATTTTCTTTTTTATTCTCTTCATATAAATGGGTTTTCCTGGTAGCTCAGCTGGTAAAGAATTTGCCTGAGATGCAGGAGACCCTAGTTTGATTCCTGGGTTGAGAAGATCCACTGGAGAAGGGATAGACTATCCACTCCAGCATTCTTGGCTTCTCTGGTGGCTCAGCTGGTAAAGAATCTACCTCCCATGTAGGAGACCTCGTTTCGATCCCTGGGGTGGGAAGATACCCTGGAGAAGGGAAAGGTTACCCATTCCAGTATTTTGGCCTGGAGAATTCCATGGACTATACAGTCCATGAGAGTCATTAAGAGTTGGACTGAGCAACTTTCATTTTCATATTGTCAGTAACACCATCTATTAACTTCTAGGACAACCTCTCTTCTTCCATAAGTAGTTAGATCACAGTGCACTTATCTCCATTTTATATATATTACATTGGAATCTCACCATCTCCAGTGTTTTACATGTCCATCCCATTTTCCCCATCCAGCTGCACAGAGCTTGAATAATTCTTCATTGGCAACTTCCAATAAAGTTAGAAATTGCCTCTCCTGTAATTTTCACTGATCAGTCCTAACTTTTGCAACTTCTTCAAACTTTTACACATTCTGTAAAGAGGCAGGCAGTCGGTTGCATTTCTATCTTCATTTCTAAATCTTAAGCTCTAAAAATAACGTTTCTGACTTGAAGTGCTTTATCTTTCTAATTTTGGGACCTACTGAACCTGCATTGAGTACCCATTGATTCTTGAATCCTTTGATTTCACCTAATTCTCTCATTTCATCATCTCTTTAATCCCATCTTTCTTTTTATAGACTGCTTCCTATGGCCAGCTGTTTCAGTCAGACTTTTACAACTTCTCTACAATTCCCATTCAGATCTTAACTTTCCCTTTTTTTAGTTTCCACTTGCTAGGTGGTAATTATTGATAGTCAAAACCTGACTGATGAATCCTGTGCACTTGAATTATTTAGCTTCAATTATCTAATTGTTTCATTTATAAGTATTGAGGAGATACTACATGGGCCAGCAACTGTGCTGAGTCCTAGCTATGGAAAGAGGAACTCAATTCAGTTCTTGTCTCTAAGGAGGTAGCAACCTAATAAAGAAAATAGTCACAAACAAATAATTTTATACCCATGAAATATGCTGGAATGTAGGAAATTTCAATAGTGAAAGCTATGGTTTTTCCAGTAGTTATGTAGTAGTACATAACATGTTGAGTAATCTTTTCAAGACAAGACTCTTGAGAGCTCCTTGGACTGTAAGATCAAACCAGTCAATCCTAAAGGAAATCAACCCTGAATATTCATTGGAAGTACTGATGCTGAAGCTAAAGCCCCAATACTTTGGCCACCTGATGTGAAGAGCCAACTCGGAAAAGACCCTGATGCTGGGAAAGATTGAAGGCAAAAGGAGAAGGGGGGCAGAGGATGAGATGGTTAGACAGCATCACTGACTCAGTGGACATGAATTGTCCAGGAGATAGTGAAGGACAGGGGAGCCTGGCGCACTGCAGTCAGTGGCGTTGCAGAGTTGGACATGACTTAGCAACTGAACAACAAAAACATAAAGAACAAAAATAATTCTGCCTGAGTGTACAGAAAGTAGGAAGTTTTCAGAGAAAAAAAAGAAGTATGACTTTTTTTCAATATCTTGACTTATCCTGACTGATAAGAAATATTTTCTTATGTGCTCCAAAGATTGAGAGTGTGCACAGAGGAGGAAAGGCAGGCTGAACTTCATGAATAAGAACATAAAGCATAGAGGGAATCGCCTGGTGGTCCAGTAGTTAGGACTCAATGCTTTCACTGCCATTGGCTCAGGTTTGATCCCTAGTCAGAGAACAAAGATCTCAGGATCTGTACAGTGTAGAAAAAAAAATCAATTGTGGAAATTCTGAGAGGGTTACAAACCTAGAGTGAAGATAATCAAAATAAGATACTGAGACAATAATAAAAAGACAGAATTGAACAACATTGAAAAGATTTTTATGCTCAGGAATTTCAGATTTATTTTATAAGCCAAAATTACCAGGCTGGAATTCTATGAGCAATAGTTTCCCATGTTTCGGTCCATGAAAAATGTCTTTGTGATCATATTTGTTGTTTAGTTGCTAAGTCATGTCCAACTCTTTTGTGATCATATACATTGGGAAAATTCTATAATACTTAACCCTTCTGAAGTATTAATAATTCACATTCATGCATTAAAACTTATGAAATTCCTGTATGAATAGCTATTTTATTTAACCCAGGATCTTCTAATGCAATCAATCAGGTGTGATTTCTCCTTCCTCCGAATCCCTCCTTGTTGCTTAAATGGTGGCCATTTGAATAGGGCAAACTCTTGGCATCTGAGCACTTTTAGGAAAACAGAAGTCTGTGGCATATATTTCCTTAGGTATCATTTTGAATTGTGAGTGCTTCAAGGCTGATGTGTGAGCATGAGTCATAGAGCAGGTAAGAAAGTCTAGACAGACACGCAGAGATTGCGGACTTCAGGGCAACAGTACTACTCTCTGTGATATCTTATTTCATTTAATTATCAAAACAACCCCATAATGCTTGTATTATTATATCAATTTTAGCGAGCAATTGCTAATGAAATTATAAGCTGGTATTTGGAGATTGCAAATGTCTTTGGGCACATGTGTAATAATTTCAAGATCTACTATATTTATTTTGTCCTTTAAACTAGTTTGCATGCTTTTTGTAGTCAGGGCTTAATTTGATGGCTCTATTCTTCTTTTTTTTGTTTTGCTATCTAAATTTTATTTATTTTTTAAAATTTAGTTTATAGTAGTATGATGTATATATTCTTTTCCATTATGGTTTATCACAGGATATTTTTTTTTTTTAATTTTTTAAAAATTTATTTTATTGGAGGCAAATTACCTTACATTAATATATTGGTTGGTTTTCCATACATTGACACAAATCTGCCCCGGGTGTACATGTGTTCCCTTTCTTGAACCCCCCTCCCACCTCCCTCTTCCCCATATCCTCCCTCCAGGTCATCGTCGTGCACCAGCCCCAAGCATCCTATCACAGGATATTTAACATGGTTCTCTGTCCTATACAGTAAGACCTCATTGTCTATACATCCTACACATAATAGTTTGCATCTGCTAACCCCAAACTCCCAGTCCATCCCTCTCCCTCCCCCTCTTCCCACTTGTGATGGCCCTATTCTTCTACCACCTTCAGTACTTTGGACAATTTGTTGAAACCTTTAAGTTCTCACTCAGTGTCTGAGAAATGAATCAATAATATGGTTTCAGAGGGAGGAGGTTATGTAGTGTACATCGACTGGTTAATCTGAGGGGAAACGTCTAAGAGGAAAGTACAATATGGTGAAAAAAACTAGTAGAGCCAGAGCAATGCAAAATAAATTTCAGGTAACATAGTTATGAATTTAAATGCAATGAAATATTTTCAAGATCCATTGGAAGTTTCATAGGAGAAGTATAACAAGAGATATGCTTCCATGGACAGAAGAGCCTGGCAAACACAGTCCATTGGGTCATAAGAGTTGGACATGACTTAGTGACTAAACCACCGCTACATAACAAGAGCACATTAGTAGTTGCATTTTAATTCACTAAGTTAAAAAGATATTCAGTTAACTGAATACCATTAACACTTAATAATGAAAACAGTGCCAACTGCTAAGCCCAGTGAACATTGCTTAGCATCCAGGAATGGTATTAAAGATTAAATAGAAGTGGCAAATTAAAAACATATAGACAAACTTACATAGAAATAACTGCTGAATTGCACTGTGTATTAGTTTGCTATGGCTGTAGTAACAAAGAATCACAGACTAGGTGACTTAGACAACAGAGATTTCAGTTCAGTTCAGTTCAGTTCAGTCGCTCAGTTTTGTCCGACTCTTTGCGACCCCATGAATCACAGCACGCCAGGCTTCCCTGCCATCACCAACTCCCGGAGTTCACTCAAACTCATGTCCACAGAGTCGGTGATGCCATCCAGCCATCTCATTCTCTGGCGTCCCCTTCTCCTCCCACCCCCAATCCTTCCCAGCATCAGAGTCTTTTCCAGTGAGTCAACTCGTTGTGTCCAAAATCTAGGTGTTGGCAGGGTGGGTTCCTTCTGAAGGCTGTGAGTGAAGGATGTGCCTAGGCCTCTCTTCTTGGCTTGTAGTTAGCCATCTTTTCTTCACTTCATCTTTTGGCCATCTGTATCCAAAATGTCTCTTTTTATGACAGCACTAGTCTTATTGGTATTCTTGCCTTGAGAATCCCATGAACTGTATGAAAAGGCAAAAAGGTATGACATTGAAAGATGAACTCCCCAGGTCGGTAGGTGCCCATTATGCTACTGGAGAAGAGTGCAGAAATAATTCCAGAAAGAATGAAGAGACACAGACAAAGAAAAAACAACACCCAGTTGTGGATGTGACTGGTGATGGAAGTGAAGTCCAAAGTTGAAAAGAGCAATATTGCATAGGAACCTGGAATGGTAGGTCCATGAATCAAGGCAAGTTGGAAGTGGTCAAAGAGGAAATGGCAAGAGTGAACATTGATATATTAGGAATCAGTGAACAAAAATGGACTGGAATGGGTAAATTTAACTCAGATGACCATTATATTTACTACTGTGGGCAAGAATCCCTTAGAGGAAATGGAATAGCCATCATAGTCAACAAAAGAGTCTGAAATGCAGTACTTGGATGTAATCTCAAAAATTACAGAATGATCTCTGTTTTTTACCAAGGCAAACCATTCAATATCACAGTAATCAAGAAGCTGAAGTTGAACTGTTCTGTGAAGACCTACAAGACCTTCTAGCTAGAATTAACACCCCAAAAAGATGTCCTCTTCATTATAGGGGACTGTAATACAAAAGTAGGAAGTGAAAAGCAAAGGAGAAAAGGAAGGATATAAACATCTGAATGCAGAGTTCCAAAGAATAGTTAGGAGAGAAAAGAAAGCCTTCCTCAGTGATCAATGCAAAGAAATAGAGGAAAACAACAGAATAGGAAAAACAAAGATCTCTTCAAGAAAATTAGAGATATCAAGGGAACATTTCATGCAAAGATGGGCTCGATAAAGGACAGAAATGGTATGGACCTAACAGAAGCATAAGATATTAAGAAGAGGTGGCACGAATACACAGAAGAACTGTACAAAAAAGATCTTCTCGACCCAGATAACCATGATGGTGTGATCACTCACCTAGAGCCAGACATCCTGGAATGCAAAGTCAAGTGGGCCTTAAGAAGTATCACTACGGACAAAGCTAGTGGAGGTGTTGGAATTCCAGTTGACCTATTTCAAATCCTGAAAGATGATGCTGTGAAAGTGCTGCACTCAATATGCCAGAAAACCACAGGACTGGAAAAGGTCAGTTTTCATTCCAATCCCAAAGAAAAGCAATGCCAAAGAATGTTCAAACTATTGCACAATTGCACGCATCTCACACAATAGCAAAGCTCAAAATTCTCCAAGCCAGTCTTCAATAGCACGTGAACTGTGAAGTTCAAGTTGGATTTAGAAAAGGCAGAGGAATCAGAGATCAAATTGCCGACATCCACTGGCTCATCGAAAAACCAAGAGAGTTCCAGAAAGATATCTACTTTTGCTTAAAAAGTAGACTATCCTAAAGCAGATGACACCACCCTTATGGCAGAAAGTGAAGAAGAACTCAAAAGCCTCTTGATGAAAGTGAAAGAGGAGAGTGAAAAGGTTGGCTTGAAGCTCAACATTCAGAAAACGAAGATCATGGCATCTGGTCCCATCACTTCATGGGAAATAGATGGGGAACCAGTGGAAACAGTGTCAGACTTTATTTTTGGGGGCTCCAAAATCACTGCAGATGCTGATTGCAGCCATGAAATTAAAAGACGCTTACTCCTTGGAAGGAAAGTTATGACCAACCTAGTTAGCAGATTAAAAAGCAGAGACATTACTTTGCCAACCAAGGTCCATCTAGTCAAGGCTGTGGTTTTTCCCGTGGTCATGTATGGATGTGAGAGTTGGACTGTGAAGAAAGCTAATCGCCGAAGAATTGATGCTTTTGAACTGTGATGCTGGAGAAGACTCTTGAGAGTCCCTTTTACTGCAAGGAGATCTAACCAGTCCATTCTAAAGGAGATCAACCCTGGGTGTTCATTGGAAGGACTGATGCTAAAGCTGAAACTCCAATACTTTGGCCACCTCATGTGAAGAGTTGACTCACTGGAAAAGAGTCTGATGCTGGGAGGGATTGGGGGCGGGAGGAGATGGGGACGACAGAGAATGAGATGGCTGGATGGCATCACCGACTCGATGGACATGAGTTTGAGTGAACTCCGGGAGTTGGTGATGGACAGGGAGGCCTGGAGTGCTGTGATTCATGGGGTTGCAAAGAGTCGGACTCGACTGAGCGACTGAACTGAACTGAACTGAAAAATACATATTAAGAAGATTAAGGGAGAGATCAGGGGTAGAGATAAGATCTGGTAGTCATCAGTGTACATGTTCACTCACTAACATAGCAAATATGTATTGGGTGCCTACTAGAAACCAAACACTGTGTTTTGGTGAGTATTAAAGCTAGGAGATTGGATTGGGTTTTCCTAGTGAAAACATGAAATAAATATAACTTGGGCTCTGGGAATCACCAATATAAAAAGAGTAACATAGAGAGAGGAATGGATAAAGTGGGTTGATAATGTGCAGTCAAAAATTAAGAATTCAAAAATTGGAGATTATCTAGAAGGAAGAGATGTTTAAGAGCACCAAATTCCATTGTAAGACAATTTCGATAAAGACTTTAAGGACTTGAACCAGTCAGAGTTTTGCCAGGAAACAACTGGCTCCTTCAAATGGGGTAATTAAGAAGTATGTATGTGTGTGTCTGAGAGAGAGAGATCGAGAAACTGTGCTGTAGAAGAGAACCTCCTGACATATACCTCCCACACATATTCTGGTTCCTTAAGTGACTCTCACTGACAAAATTCAACGGGTTGCCAGAACAAAAAAGAAGAGCAGTTGAAGAGGTTCATCTAGGTCCGCTTCCTTGGCCAACAAGCAAAATGGAAACGAGTGGAGAGTAAATCTGCTCGGGTAGAAAATATTCCTTTCAGGTTTTAGAAGAGATTATCATATTTGGCAATTTGAGAAGCCAGCTCACAGTAGGCTGAGGGGTTAATGAAAAGTGTGAAGCCTAGATACATCTGTAGGTTTTCAAATGCTTAAGTGAGAAAAGAAGGGAAAAGACAAGTCTTAGCTTTATGAAGGTGCAGTGCTGATGCAGAGCTAAGATGAGAGAGATTTGGTGACATATTGATATTTAGGCTGAGAATAGGAAAAGGAGTACGTCAAGGTTGTATATTGTCACCCTGCTTATTTAACTTATATGCAGAGTACATCATGAGGAATGCTGGGCTGGAAGAAGCACAAGCTGGAATCAAGATTGCCGGGAGAAATATCAATAACCTCAGATATGCAGATGACACCACGCTATGGCAGAAAGTGAAGAGGAACTCAAAGGCCTCTTGATGAAAGTGAAAGAGGAGAGTGAAAAAGTTGGCTTGAAGCTCAACATTCAGAAAACAAAGATCATGGCATCTGGTCCCATCACTTCTTGGGAAATAGAGAAACAGTGGAAACCGTGTCAGACTTTATTTTTTTGGGCTCCAAAATCACTGCGGATGCTGATTGCAGCCAGGAAATTAAAAGATGCTTACTCCTTGGAAGGAAAGTTATGACCAACCTAGATAGCATATTAAAAAGCAGAGACATTACTTTGCCAACCAAGGTCTGTCTAGTCAAGGCTATGGTTTTTCCAGTGGTCATGTATGGATGTGAGAGTTGGACTGTGAAGAAAGCTGGTCGCCGAAGAATTGATGCTTTTGAACTGTGGTGCTGGAGAAGACTCTTGAGAGTCCCTTGGACTGCAAGGAGATCCAACCAGTCCATTCTAGAGGAGATCAACCCTGGGTGTTCATTGGAAGGACTGATGCTAAAGCTGAAACTCCAATACTTTGGCCACCTCATGTGAAGAGTTGACTCACTGGAAAAGAGTCTGATGCTGGGAGGGATTGGGGGTGGAGGAGATGGGGACGACCGAGAATGAGATGGCTGGATGGCATCACCGACTCAATGGACATGAGTTTTAGTGAGCTCCGGGAGTTGGTGATGGACAGGGAGGCCTGGTGTGCTGTGGTTCATGGGGTCGCTAAGAGTTGGACACGACTGAGCGACTGAACTGAACTGACCTGAACTGAAGGCTGAGTGAAAAGAGTGAAGAGATGCATATCTGATAAGGCAATGTCTAAGGGGACATGAAGGAGTAGGTCCCAGAATACGAGGAAAGAGGTACTTTTGGCCTTCTCCAAGCAAAGTGCTATATTTATGAAGTGAATATATGAAGATATGGTAGAAAAGGGAACCATGGAAATCTTGGGCAGGATGATGGTTCCATGGATGGCTGTGGTCACCTCCTCAGGGCACTCAACTCCCAGGCTGATATAGCCACTGTAGTCCCCAGTGGTGACAAGTTCTTTGAACCTTATCCACTGCCCAGCTTACGTATGTTTTTCAGTTCAGTTCAGTTCAGTCGCTCAGTCGTGTCCGACTCTCCGCGACCCCATGAATCACGCAGACACAATTTTGAAAACCTCATCCTTGATGGATATCTCCAGGAAAAGTCAATATCTCAGACTCCTTGATGGGCAGATCTACACAACTAGTTTTTCTATTTTAGGTATTGCTCAATGATCTGCTTTTCTCTATGCTTTTCTTTTTCTTTTCCCTCTCTTTCCTCCTCTCAATATTTAACTTTGGTTATTTTTCATTGTCCAAATGCACATTCTAACCTTGAGTCTACTTAACCTTCCAGCTTCACAGCTCACCACCAACTTGCATTATCTTCCATATCTGTTATTTTCAGCTTTACATGGTAAATCTGATTGACTTAGCTCTACTTTTCCTGTGTAGTCTTTCATACCAAAGCATGTTATAGATTTCTGGTGGACTTAATGTTGGGTTACTTTGGTGTTACTTGCTGACACCTATCTAGCTATCTGTGGTATGAAGAGGTAAAAGCATATGGTCCATTGTTCACCTGGTAAAAACTGTGAGAGACAGAAGATCCTCCTGGGGAGAGTCTGATAGAATAGACATTCCACAGCACCATTTTTGTAAAGTAGAATTTAAATATCTGCTTCAAATCATTTCTTTTACTTCTTGAATAGTGTTCTTTTTAAATTCACTAATACTCATATTAACCAACTTTGATATTCCATTTTCAGGCTTGGTGCTTATGGTATATAACTTCTAATTCATCTCAATTTTATATACAAGCATATTGACCTAAAGTAATCATATTCACAAAATCTCTGTGTAGTCAAAGCCATAAATGTGTAAGATTTCATTATAGCAAAATAGTAATGCAACACTGTAGACAGTAACATAGTAATTCAAAGAACCTAGCATATATTTATAGTTGACATTGCACATTGGGTCTCTTTCTGCCTTGCTTAACTCTGGGATTAAGATTTGAACCTGATCTCCTTGTCCTTGAGTTTATCTACCTCTTTTCAAGAAAGCAAATGATTTCTGTCTAAAGCTAATTATAATTTACATGCAGTAAATTTACCAAATTGCTTCCAGATCTGCACTTTTTTATTTTAAGGAACGGATTAGAAAGAAATATTTGTTCTTTAAAAAGAATCACTGTTTGTCTAAATGTACATTTTCTTTAGCTACGTATGCTCAGTTAATTTTCTTTTGGTTGAAAATGGTGCCTAGAGAAACTTGAAAGAATTAGAATGGACATTGTTTTCTGCAATTACCTTACAGGAATGCAAATTTATTTATGAAAACTGGCAGAAACACAACTTTCTGGGAAAGTTTTTTGTTGTTGTTATGACTATGAGTTTAGGCTCATACTCTGGGAAATAGGAAAGGACAGGGAAGCCTGGCATGCTGTGGTCCATGAGGTTGCAAAAAGTCGGACACAACTGAACAACAACAAAGAAGAAAGGGACTATATAATTTTCTCCTGTTTCAACATGGTTTGATCGGCAGTGGTTGACTTAGGGCTGTTTTGAGAAAAACGTTAAGAGTGAAGGAAGTGGGATATAGGGAACTTTTCCTTAGTGATCGCTGCTGTACATATGGAATGTGTGCTATGCCTCCCATCCCAATATTAATGCCATATCAGAAACAGATGAAGATCATTTCTACTAAAAACAAACATGTCTATAACAAACAAAATTTGAATAGGAGGAAGCATGTATGACTCTGTGTATTGACATATACTCTCATGTATGACTGCATATGATTCTCTGATCCACTTACATATAGACTATCCAATAAGTTACCAGAGGCTTTTGAAGTAGGAAAGGCATACTGTCATTCTCTTACTTCCACTGAGGGGACTATTTGGATATGAGGGCAATAGGACCTTGTGTTGCTCCATTTCCAAGTACAGATCCAAAATAAAACTCCTAAGAATATAACAAGACTTCAGATGTAAAGGAAAAATAGCCTCTCTAGCTTAAGGAGGATAGAATGATAAGAGGCTGTAGAATGGGTCCTGAGGTTGACATACTATCAGATCTGAGGCAAGAAGTTGAAGACAAGAAGTTAAAGAAAGGAAAATTGACACCATCCTGTATAAGAAATAAGCAGGAATATGATTATGGCAAGCAGCAGAGAAGATGATATGGGAGAGTGGAGAGAGAGAGATCAGGCACCATGCTGGGGGCCTGCAACTTAAATGTCGTCAATAGGCGATTCCTGATTCTGGGGTAGTAGAATTTTTAACAATGGTTCTAGCTTTCAATTCTATGACATCATGTAAGCTCTCTTTATCTTTATCTTCATAAACAAACTGTAAAACAATCAGTGTAAACATTTTGAAGGAAAAGATGTTGTTTATATAAACTCTGTTAAAAAAAACCACCCACAAAACCCTATACTGTAGCTATTGTAAAATTGCTCTTGGACCTTATTTGGTCCACATTATTGCAGATCACCTCCTAGGATGCTTAGATTTCTGTTTCTTGTGATAGGGTACATTTTCCACTTTCCCCAAAGAATTCCTTCACACAAGACTAGAGAGGTAAGGTAGACATTTTTTTAATTTGTCTAACTACCATCAGTTCAGTTCAGTTCAGTTGCTCAGCCGTGTCATACTCTTTGCGACCCCATGAATCACAGCATGCCAGGCCTCCCTGTCCATCACCAACTCCCAGAGGTCACTCAAATTCATGTCCATCGAGTCGGTGATGCCATCCAGCCATCTCATTCTCTGTCGTCCCCTTCTCCTCCCGCCCCCAACCTTTCCCAGCATCAGAGTCTTTTCCAGTGAGTCAACTCATCGCATGAGGTGGCCAAAGTATTGGAGTTTCAGCCTTAGCATCAGTCCTTCCAATGAACACCCAGGATTGATCTCCTTTAGAATGGACTGGTTGGATCTCCTTAGAGTGAACTAAATTTTAAGAGATATTTTTTCCTCAAACCCATTTAAAAATAAGCATGCATTGGGATTTCCCTGGTGGTTCAGTGGTTAAGAATCCACCTGCAAATGCAGGGGACACAGGTTTGATCCCTGGTTCGGGATGATTCCACATGCCACAGAGCAGCTAAGCCTTTGCACCACAACTACTGAGCCCAGGAGTCACAGCTATGAAAGTCCATGTGCTCTAGAGCCCATGCTTCACACCAAGAGAAGCCACCACAGTGAGAAACCCATGCAGCACAATTAGAGAACAGCCCCCTCTCGCCACAACTGGAGAAAGCCAATGCACAGCAATGAAGACCCAGCCCAACCTAATAAATAAAATTTTTTAAAAAATGCATATTTGTGCATTATGTTCACTACTATACTCCCCGTGATCAAAAATAGTTTTTGACACTTAGCTGGTGTTCAATAAATTCTTGTTGAATAAAAAGCAAGTAAAAATTTTATGAGATAAGTTAGTTTTACTACATGTGATGCAATCTGATATAATCTAGACAAGTTGCTAACACAATTTTTAAAATGTGAATCAACATCCACTAAATATATGACCGACAGGTGGTCATAATCCACAATTTGAGAAATATTGATTTAAACAATAAGGATGGGATTTCTGTGTCCAGCATGATTATGTAAGCCAGCTATAGACATATTTTCTACTAATTACAATTAAAATATTAGACAAAAAATAATTATCCGAGGACTCTGAAAGTTTATTTTTTGAGGAATGGATTCAAAACTAAAGGCACAAGGTATATTACCCACTTTTTTTTCCTCTTATGCTTTGCTGCAAGGGTAGATCCCAGTCACGGAACTGCATATAATGGAGTGGATACATGAGGGGCTAAATCTTCAATAGAAAGTCCATCCTTATAAACAGAAAAATAGCAAAAGAGGCTCTGGGGACTGGAGAATGAGGAGACAGTGTCAAAGCAGAGAGTATCCAGAGAAGAGATACTTTAACTCTGTGCATAAACTTCAAAAGATCTTGGGCTCATTTTTTTTTTTTAAGGTAGACAGGCTCAAACAAACTTAGAATGTGTTTTTTAGCACTGAACCAAGATTTGAACCACCACTCACAAAAAGTGAGAAGTTTAACAAAGAGAAAATATAAGGAACAAAATAGAGCTGAAGATATAATAGCTGAAATAAAGATACACTAGAAGGAATCAGCAGGAGATTTAGATGATACAGAGGAACAGATCAGCAAACTGGAAGACAGAGTAGTGGAAATCACTGCATCTGAATGGAAAAAAAGAATTTAAAAAATTGAAGATACTTTAAGAGACCTTAGGAACAGCATCAAGAGTACTAACATTTACATCATATGGGTCCCAGAAGGAAAAGACAGAGAAAAGGGGGAAGAGAACATATTTTAAGACATAATAGCTGAAAAATTCCCTAACCTGGGGGAGAAAATAGACATCCTGGTTCAAGAAGTACAGAGACTCCCAAACAGAAACAATCCAAAGAGTATCACATCAAGATATATTGTAATTAAAATGACAAGATTAAATATAAAAAGGGAAAACAAGAAATTATATACAAGGGAACCCCCATAAGGCTATACAAGGGAACCCCCATAAGGCTATCAGCTGACATTTCAGCAGAAACTCTGCAGGTCAGAATGTAGTGGAATGATACATTTAAATTAATGAAAGGGAAAAACTCACAACCAAGAATACTCTACCTCAGTTCAGTTCAATTCAGTCCCTCAGTCGTGTCCGCTCTTTGCAACCCCATGAATCACAGCACGCCAGGCCTCCCTGTCCATCACCAACTCCCGGAGTTCACTCAAACTCATGTCCATCGAGTCGGTGATGCCATCCAGCCATCTCATTCTGTCATCCCCGTCTCCTCCCACCCCCAATCCCTCCCAGCATCAGACTCTTTTCCAGTGAGTCAACTCGTCGCATGAGGTGGCCAAAGTATTGGAGTTTCAGCTTTAGCATCAGTCTTTCCAATGAACACCCAGGATTGATATCCTTTAGAATGGACTGCTTGGATCTCCTTGCAGTCCAAGAGGCTCTCAAGAGTCTTCTCCAGCACCACAATTCAAAAGCATCAATTCTTCGGCGATCAGCTTTCTTCACAGTCCAACTCTCACATCCATACATGACCACAGGAAAAACCATAGCCTTGACTAGATGGACCTTGATTGGCAAAGTAATGTCTCTGTTTTTTAATATGCTATCTAAGTTGGTCATAATTTTCCTTCCAAGGAGTAAGCGTCTTTTAATTTCCTGGCTGCAATCAACATCTACAGTGATTTTGGAGATCAAAAAAATAAAGTCTGACACGGTTTCCATTGCTTCCCCATCTATTTCCCATGAAGTGATGGGATCAGATGCCAGGATCTTCGTTTTCTGAATGTTGAGCTTCAAACCAAACTTTTCACTCTCCTCTTTCACTTTCATCAAGAGGCCTTTGAGTTCCTCTTCACTTTCTGCCATAAGGGTGGTGTCATCTGCATATCTGAGGTTATTGATATTTCTCCTGGCAATCTTGATTCCAGCTTGTGCTTCTTCCAGCCCAGCGTTCCTCAGGATGTACTCTGCATATAAGTTAAATAAACAGGGTGACAATATACAGCCTTGACGTATTCCTTTTCCTATTTGGAACCAGTCTGTTGTTCCATGTCCAGTTCTAACTGTTGCCTCCTGACCTGCATACAGGTTTCTCAAGAGGCAGGTCAGGTGGTCTGGTATTCCCATGTCTTTCAGAATGTTCCACAGTTTATTGTGATCCACACAGTCAAAGGCTTTGGCATAGTCTACCTGGTAAGGCTATTATTCAGATTTGAAGAAGAGATCAGAAGTTTTATAGACAAGCAAAAGCTAATTGACTTCAATAACACAAAACCTGCTTTATAACAATGTTGAAAGGACTTGTATAAACAGAAAAGAAAAGATCACAGATATAGGAATATTAAAATTACAAAAGAAAATTCTCATTGGTAAAGGTGAACATATTGTAAAAGTCATAGATCAACCAGTAGTAAAGTTACTAGGAAGGTTAAAAGACAAAAGGAATAAAATCATGTCTATCCACAATAAGTAGTTAAGGGATGTACAAAATTAAAATATGCAAAATAAGATGTGAAAAACAGTAAATGGAAGGGGAGGAAAATTCAGGGTTGTTAGAATACTTTAAAACTTAAGACATATGCACACACAGACTCACACCCTTCATGGTAACCACAAACCAAAAATCTGTAACAGGTATACATACCAGGAAGAGAAAGGAATCCAAACATAAAGCGAGTCATCAAATCAGAAAAGAAGAGAGCAACAGAAGAAATGAACAAAAAAAGAACTATAAAAACAACTCACAAGCAATTAACAAAGTGGAAATATGTGAATATGTATCAATAGCTATATTCAATGTTAATGGACTAAATGCTTCAATCAAAAGATAGCTGAATGGATACAGGCTGAAAGTGAAGGGATAGAAACGGGTATTCCATGCAGGTGAAAATAAAAGCAAAGCAAAGGTAGTGTTACTAATATCAGATAAAATAGACTTGAAAACAAAGGACAACATATATGCAACCAACATAAAGACACCTAAACACATAAAGTAAATATTAACAAACATGAAGGAAGAAATTGACAGTAACCCAATAGTAGTTCAAAGCCCTCAAGAACATTAACAGATTAATCTAATATATTAAAGGATTATACATCACAAACAGGGGGTATTTATCCCAGGTATGCAAGTTTAGTTTAACATTTGAAAAGAAATTCATCATATAACTGACTAAAAAAGAAAAATCACATGATTATATGGAATAGATGCAGAGAAGTCTTTGGTAAAATCTGACAACCATTTATGACAAAAAAAATCTTTCAACAAAATAGGAATAGAGGAAAACTTCTACCTTAAAAAGAATATATACAAAATTCCCCTGTAGCTAACATCACATTTAATAGGGAGAAATGTGAGTCTTTCCTGCTAAGATCAAGAGGAAAGCAAGGGTGTTCCCTATCATCACTGCATTTCAATATCACACTAGAAGTCCTAGCTAATGCAATACGTTACAAAAAAAAAAAAAAAAAAAAGACATAAAAGCTATACAGAATGGGAAGGAAGAAATACAACTGTCTTTGTAGATGACATGATTGTTTATGTAGAAAATCCAAAAGAAATTATTAAAAACAACAAAGCAAAACAAATGCTGGAATAAATAAGTGATTATAGTAAAGGTGTGGATAAAAGGTTAATGTATAAAAGTCAATCAGTTTTCTATATATCAGTGATGAACAAGTGGAATTTCAGATTAAAAACACATTACTGTTTACATTAGCTTTCCCCAAAATGATAATTTAGGTATAAACCTAACAAAATATGTACAAGATCTATGAGGAAGACTATAAAGCTGATGAAATATATCAAAGAAAAACTTAAATAAATGGAGAGATATTACACAGTCATGAATAGTAAAACATACTATTGTCAAGATATCAGTTCTAACTAAGTTGAGTTGTAAATTCAGTGTTATCTCAGTCAAAATTCCAGTGAGTTATTTTGTGGATATATACATACTGATTCCAAAAGTCTGCATGGAGAGGCAAAATCCCAGGATAGTCAACTCAGTTTTGAAGCAGATTAAAGCTATCTGCCACTATGAAACTTCAAAACATACAATAAAGTTACAGTAATCAGGACAGTGTTGTGTTGGCAAAAGGATAAGCAAATAGATCTATGGAAGAGAAGAGAGGACACAGAAACAGACTCCTTTAAATATAGTCAACTGTGATCTGACAAAGGAGCAAAGGTAAAAAAAAAAGGAACAAAAATAGTCTTTTAACAAATGGTACTGGAACTTCTGAACATCCATGTACAAAAAGTCAATCTAGATATAAACATTAGACACTTCATAAAAATTAGCTTAAAATAGATCATAGACCTAAATGTAAAATGTGAAACTACAAAACTTCTAGAGGATAATATAGGAGAATATCTAGATGATCTTTTATGATATAATACCAAAGACATAATTCATGAAAGAAATAATTGATCAGTTGGACTCACTGAAAATAAAATCTTCTGCTTTGCATAAAATGATATAAAGATAATTAGAAGACAAGCCAGGGACTGGGAGAAACTATTTGCAAAAGACACATCTGATAAAGAAAATACTGTTATTAAAAATATGTAAAAGTGGATATCAAGATGGCAGAATAAGATGTAGAGTTCACCTTTCCACACAAACATCTCAAATGTATCTCCACGTGGAACAATCCTCACTGCAAACCAACCCAAAACTGGCAGAAGAACTCTTACACAACCAAGGCTGTAAGAATGACATACCTGGGCTTCCCTGGTGGCTCAGGGGTAAAGAATCCACTGGGCAATGTAGGGGACATGGGTTCCATCCCTGGTCCAGGAGGATCCTACATGTTGCAGAGCTACTAAACCTGTGCATCTCAACTATTGAGCCAGCACTCTAGAGCCCATGAGCTACAACTACTGAAGCCCTTCTCTGTGCTCTCAGCAACAGAAGCCACTGAACCACAATGGAGAGTATCCCCCACTCACCTGAATTAGACAAAGCCCACGATCAGCAACAAAGATCCAGCACAGCCAGCCATAAATAAATAAGTGAAAACTAAAAAGAAATAAAGAAAGAAAGATACTCACAAAATTGTGTCTGAAGGGAAGAAAAGTAATCAGATAGGGACCTGGGCCCCTGGTAAGAAAATGGAGACTGCATGAGCAGACATCCATTAGGGGGAGTGGCTGAGTTGAGCCACAGTCTGGGGATCCTAATCCTGGGGTCCAACGTAGAGGGACAAATCCCCTTGTCTGGTTGAATGACTGCTGGGTCAGTAGAAAGGCTGGAGAAAGCTAGACTCTGCTCATAAGGAGAGAGGTCTTCCACAGCAGTTGCTGCGTTTCCTGTGACTACCACTCTGCACACCTTAGCTCGAGCTGAGCAAATCTCACCTTCTCCAAGCCACAGTGTGGCACTAGATCTGGGGCTAGAACCAGGGAAAAGACTTGACTGTGGGATGTAGAGGTGACCTAGCCCTGGGGTGGAGTTGGGGTAGAGCAGCAGCCATTTTTGGTGCTTACTCAGCACCACAGAAGCTGCCAAAATCTCTGATGGCAGCCATTCTACCACAGCTAACCTCCTGATACACGCTGAGATTTCACGCGGGTCCCTGCCAGCCCTGCGAAGCACTTTCACAAAAGGGTGGGGGTGGCAGAGGCAGGAGCAGTGACCAGTGGCTATGGGAGACAAAAGAGGCTTACACCCAAGGCTGCATATGAATGGAGCTCCAGATGCCTACACAAGTACACTGGACCTCTGTCTGTTGGGGGTGGGGGGCACTTGCTTCAGCACTCCCCTCCTCTGGGCCAAAGGTCCTGGTAAGGGGAGAGGGAAAACACAAACTTAAAGGGAACAAAGCTAGCTCAAGCCTGACTCTCAGGGCTTCTGCTCCAACAACTTTGGCTCAGACTCCTCCCCTGACAGGGTGGTGATGGCCACTAAGCAGAGAGGAAGTCCAGCCTCACACCCAGCACAGGACTAGCCCCCCTATCCCAGCCACTCCCTCTACCAAGGTGGTAGCTGCCTGCACAAATTGAGAAAAGACATAACTGGTGTCCACATCAAATCCAGCCCTCCACCAAAGACTTTGAGCACACACAGTCTGTAGAAGAACACTCCCACAGGAAGACACTCCTTCAAGAACTGAAATAGGCAACTATTTCACCTAAATTCATAGAGGCAGAGAAAGTTAAGAGGAACTTCACAGGGGAATTCTACCAAACATATAAAGAAGAACTAATACCTATCTTTCTCAAACAGTTCCAAAATATTGCAGAGGTTGGAACACTCCAAAATTCATTCTATTAGGCCAGTATTATCCTGATACCAAACCCAGACAAAGGCACTACCAAAAAAAAAAACAAAAACAAAATGACAGACCAATATCTTTGATGAATGCTTTAAAAAATCTTCAAGAAAATATCTTCAGATGGCAAACATTCTTAAAATGCACAAACTGATTTATAAAATCAATGCAATCCCAATCAAAATTAGAGGTTTTTATTTTGTAGAAACACATTTTCATAGAACTTTTATGGAAAGGTAAAGGAGTTTGAATAAACAAAGACATAAAAAAGAAGAAAGTTGGAGGATTTTCCTTCATAAATTTCAAGACCTACTGTAAAGTTGGTTTGCTATTGATGATAAAATAGACACATTCATAAGCAGAACAAAACCAGAATTTAAATGGGAAAAAAAAAACAACCCTTAAGACACACCATATATAAACATTAGTTTAAAAACAATCTAAATGATCTAATCTAAAATGATAAAATTTCTATAAGAAAATGTGGATGAAAACATTAACTTGTATCCAGAATATATAAAGAACTGTTTCAAGTAAATAATAGACAAACATAATGGAAGATTATATGCTCAAAGTTGTTAATCATCAGGGATATAAATACAAATTAAAACCACAATGAGAACTCACACAAAATAATGTCTAAGATTTGAAAGTTCAGTTCAATTCAGTTCGGTCGCTCAGTCGTGTCCGACTCTTTGCGACCCCATGAATCACAGCACGCCAGGCCTCCCTGTCTATCACCAACTCCCGGAGTTCACTCAAACTCATGTCCATCGAGTCGATGATGCCATCCAGCCATCTCATTCTCTGTTGTCCGCGTCTCCCCCCACCCCCAAACCCTCCCAGCATCAGAGTCTTTTCCAGTGAGTCAACTTGTTGCATGAGGTGGCCAAAGTACTGGAGTTTCAGCTTTAGCATCAGTCCTTCCAATGAAAACCCAGGATTAATCTCCTTTAGAATGGACTGGTTGGATCTCCTTGCAGTCCAAGGGACTCTCAAGAGTCTTCTCCAGCACCACAGTTCAAAAGCATCAATTCTTCAGCGATCAGCTTTCTTCACAGTCCAATTCTCACATCCATACATGACTACAGGAAAAACCATAGCCTTGACTAGATGGACCTTTGTTGGCAAAGTAATGTCTCTGCTTTTTAATATGCTATCTAGGTTGGTCATAACTTTCCTTCCAAGGACTAAGCGTCTTTTAATTTCCTGGCTACAATCAGCATCCACAGTGATTTTGGAGCCCAAAAAAATAAAGTCTGACATGGTTTCCACTGTTTTTCCATCTATTTCCCATAAAGTGAAGGGACCAGATGCCAGGATCTTCGTTTTCTGAATGTTGAGCTTCAAGCCAACCTTTTCACTCTCCTCTTCCACTTTCATCAAGAGGCCTTTGAGTTCCTCTTCACTTTCTGCCATAAAGGTGGTGTCATCTGCATATCTGAGGTTATTGATATTTCTCCCGCAATCTTGACCCCATCTTGTGCTTCTTCCAGCCCAGTCTTCCTCATGATGTACTCTGCATATAAGTTAAATAAGCAAAGTGACAATATACAACGTTGACGTACTCCTTTCCCTATTTGGAACCAGTCTGTTGTTCCATGTACAGTTCTGACTGTTGCTTCCTGACCTGCATACAGGTTTCTCAAGAGGCAGGTCAGGTGGTCTGGTATTCCCATCTCTTTCAGAATTTTCCAGTTTCTTGTGATCCACACAGTCAAAGGCTTTGGCATAGTCAATGAAGCAGAAATTGATGTTTTTCCAGAACTCTCTTGCTTTATTGATGATCCAGCGGATGTTGGCAATTTGATCTCTGGTTCCTCTGCCTTTTCTAAAACCTGCTTGAACATCTGGAAGTTCATGGTTCACATATTGCTGAAGCCTGGCTTGGAGAATTTTGAGCATGACTTTACTAGCGTGTGAGATGAGTGCAATTGTGTGGTAGTTTGAGTATTCTTTGGCATTGCCTTTCTTTGGGATTGGAATGAAGACTGACGTTTTCCAGTCCTGTGGCCATTGCTGAGTTTTCCAAATGTGCTGGCATATTGAGTGCAGCACTTTCACAGCATCATCTTTCAGGATTTGAAATAGCTCAACTGGAATTCCATCACCTCCACTAGCTTTGTTCGTAGTGATGCTCTCTAAGTCCCACTTGACTTCACATTCCAAGATGTCTGGTTCCAGGTAAGTGATCACGCCATCATGATTATCTTGGTCGTGAAGATCTTTTTTGTACACTTCTGTGTATTCTTGCCACCTCTTCTTAATATCTTCTGCTTCTGTTAGGTCTATACCATTTCTGTCCTTTATTGAGCCCATCTTTGCATGAAATGTTCCCTTGGAATCTCTAATTTTCTTGAAAAGATCTCTTGTTTTTCCTATTCTGTTGGTTTCCTCTATTTCTTTGCACTGATCGCTGAGGAAGGCTTTCTTATCTCTCCTTGCTATTCTTTGAAACTCGGCATTCAGATGCTTATATCTTTCCTTTTCTCCTTTGCTTTTCACTTCTCTTCTTTTCATAGCTATTTGTAAGGCCTCCCCAGACAACCATTTTGCTTTTTTGCATTTCTTTTCCATGGGGATGGTCTTGGTCCCTGTCTCCTCTACAATGTCACGAACTTCTGTCCAGAGTTCATCAGGCACTCTATCTATCAGATCTAGTCCCTTAAATCTATTTCTCACTTCCACTGTATAATCATAACGATTTGATTTAGGTCATATCTGAATGGTCTAGTGGTTTTCCCTACTTTCTTCAATTTCAGTCTGAATTTGGCAATAAGGAGTTCATGATCTGAGCCACAATCAGCTCCTGGTCTTGTTTTTGCTAACTGAATAGAGCTTCTCCATCTTTGGCTGCAAAGAATATAATCAATCTGATTTCGGTGTTGATCATCTGGTAATGACCACGTGTAGAGTCTTCTCTTGTGTTGTTGGAAGAGGGTGTTTGCTATGACCAGTGCGTTCTCTTGGCAAAACTCTATTAGCCTTTGCCCTGCTTCATTCTGTACTCCAAGGCCAAATTTGCCTGTTACTCCAGGTGTTTCTTGACATCCTACTTTTGCATTCCAGTCCCCTATAATGAAAAGGACATCTTTTTTGGGTGTTAGTTCTAAAAGGTCTTGTAAGTCTTCATAGAACCGTTCAACTTCGGCTTCTTCAGCATTCCTCATTGGGGCATAGACTTGAATTACTGTAATATTGAATGGTTTGCCTTGGAAACGAACAGAAATCATTCTGTCGTTTTTAAGATTGCATCCAAGTACTGCATTTCGGACTCTTTTGTTGACCATGATGGCTACTCCATTTCTTCTAAGGGAATCCTGCCCACAGTAGTAGATATAATGGTCATCTGAATTAAATTCACCCATTCCAGTCCATTTTAATTCACTGATTCCTAGAATGTCTATGTTCACTCTTGTCATCTCCTGTTTGACTACTTCCAATTTGCCTTGATTCATGGACCTAACATTCCAGGTTCCCATGCAAAATTGCTCTTTACAGCATCGGACCTTGCTTCTATCACCAGTCACATCCACAACTGGGTATTGTTTTTGCCTTGGCTTCATCCCTTCATTCTTTCTGGAGTTATTTCTCCACTGATCTCTAGTAGCATACTGGGGACCTACCGACCTGGGGAATTCCTCATTCAGTAGCCTATCATTTTGCCTTTTGATACTGTTCATGGGGTTCTCAAGGCAAGCATACTGAAGTGGTTTGCCATTCCCTTCTCCAGTGGACCACATTGGAACCAACCCAAACACCCATCAAAAGAACAAATCCAGAAGTTTTTGTATAGTCAGACAATGAATACTATTCATCAGTAAAAAGGAAGACATTTTTGCGCTTCCCTGGTGGCTCAGTGGTAAAGAATCTGCCTGCCAATGCAGGGGGCACGGGTTCAATCCCTGGTCTGAGAAGATCCCACATGCTGCAAAGCAACTAAGTTGTCCTTCATGCTGCCACAACTACTGAGACTATGCTTGTGCTCTAGAGCCTGGGAACCACAACTGCTGAGCCCACGTGTCACAAGTATTCGCGCCTAGAGCCTATGCTCTGCAACAAGAGAAGCCATGGCAACAAGAAGTCCATGCACCGCAAGGAAGAGTAACCCCCACTCACAGCACCTAGAGAAAGCCTGCACACAGCAAAGAAGACCCAGCACAACCAAAAGTAAATAAATAAAATTATAAAATGGGAAGATATTATCAACACACATAAATACTTTAGTGAATCACAAAATGGTTATGCTGAGTGAAAGAAATCTGGATAAATAGAGCACATGGTCTATAATTCCACTTGTATAATACCCTAGAAAATGCAAACTCATTTCTAGGGACAGAAAGATCAATGATTGCTTGTAGACTGCATGAAGGGAGGGATGGATTACCAAGGGTCACACGATAACTTTTGGAGGTGATGGAAATGTTATTTTTTTTGATCATGGTATTCACAGGTGTATGTGCATGTGTGCTCAGTCACTCAGTTGTGTCTGACTCTTTGCAATCCTACGGACTGTAGCCCACCAGTCTCCTTTCTCCATGAGATTCGCCAGGCAAGAATATTGGAGTGGGTTGCCATTTCCTTCTCCAGGGCATCTTCCCAACCCAGGGATCAAACACACGTCTCTGCATCTCCTGCAGTGGCAGGCAGATTCTTTACCATGGAACCAATACTATGTCAAGACTGATCAAACTATAGACTTTAAATATATGAAGATTTACCTCACTTATATACCTTAATTATAAAATGAAACAATATCAATGGACATTCTTTGTAGCTTTATACCAAGCAAAAGCAAACCTTGTTTCTCCCTCAAAAAAAAAACACCTAGAATTTGATGCTAAAATATTAATTTTGGGGAAGTATACTAAATACATATAGTATGTATATAAATAAATACATATTTAATATTTATTTTGTACATTAAATCATAAGCTTCATGGAAAGTAAGAATTAACCATAACATTTGTATCTCTGTCTTCCATTGACCTGGAACAGAGACAGTAGTGGAATTTTAATGCCTTTTTATGAAAGTATCTTTTATTAGACTAAAAATGTTGGGGCAGTTTAACCCACCGTTCCTATTTAAGATCTACTGAAGAGTGTCAAAAAGATCAAAAATGCATAAAACATATTTAAGATGAAAAAAGAATGGAAAATTACCCAGAAATATATCAATAAAACAAAAATATATTTCTGCTAAGAAGACCATCAGGGTACTCTCAGGACATAAATTTATAAAAGCCTTTCAACTGAAACACGCACACATACACACTCCACTTTTATCTTTGCAATAAATGAAAAGGAGAATCATAAATTGGAGACCCCTCACACTGTATTTAAAAGTAACCTACAATTAACTTTAAAACAAGTTACTTTATCCAGACTAACTGAAGGGTAAAAGCTTTGAAAAAACTCAGCTGTTCCAGTCAGTGCTTTTATGCATTTAAGTAATGGGTCATGCTTAGAGATGCTCTATTTTCTGCCCTCCACCGGGAAAACCTGTGTTGGGCTGTGACTTGAAACCCTATGCCACTGCACATTTGTTAAGTCTGAATTCCAGTTGATGATCTCTTGGTCACTTGAAATCTTCCCCTAAATTTTTGTTGTTGTTGTTGTTGTTGTTGTTATCCTTTGGCTGATGTTCTCCAAAAACAAACTCCCAAAGAAACTCGGCTTTTCCTCCTAACGGTGACTCAGAAGAAATGTTCCCTGATGTTTGTTGATTTTTAACTCCTCTGGGTGGCAGTGGAGAGGCTGCAGCTAATGGATTTGTCTCAAAACAGAGGGTATTTGTACAGAGTTTTATGTTACACAGTACATCAGACACTTCAAATTCCAAAGTGCTGTTATAATTTTTAAATAATACATCACTGAAATTTAGTCTTAGTGTAGAACATTCCAGTCCTCCACAAACATTTATGAGCTCCATTGTTTTCCACTTATTAAACAGCAATCTCCCTGGCACATATATCGTACTGTGCATCCTAGCCAAATAAACTACTGTCAGATGAAATTAGTTAAATTTAATGCATATTTCATGCAAGGTTGCAAACAAATTTAATACCCACTATAAATAAAGATATTTTGATGTTAGGATGTGAAATTTTGGTCATCTTGAATTTTTGAGTCTCAATACAATTTAACATTGATTTGTTAAGGTAGTGTGCATTTTGGTTGCCATTAGATCTAGTGATATGATACACAGAGGCGATTTTGCAGCTGTGGAAAGGATTACCAATAGTTTTGCCCTGCCAACAGTTACCACTCTGAAAGAGCGTGAAATACTGCAGTTCATTGCTCTGTGTGAACATAATCGTTATACTGAGCTGCCTTGTAAAGAACTGTGATCTTTGAACTTTGGGAGTTGCTTAGGCACTGCAGAAATGAAAGAACAGTTAACTGGGAAAGTTTGAAAATTGGCATTGCAAAATAACTTTCCTAAAATGATTACACTGAAAGAAAAAAATGAGAAGAAACACCCTTCCCATTCAATTTTCATTTTTCTGAGACTCAAGGAATGAGATTATAAAATTAAAAACTAAATTTTTCTATCAAACTGTAAGCATCTAGTTTGGGGTGAATAACAGAACTCTCTCACTGGTACTTTTTATTTCTTTGGCTCCCTTCATTCATGGAGAGAGTATGAGGAAAAGCAAGTGGTAAGCTTAGTGCCTGCGGATTTGGTGCCAAGCAGCTTCTGTGAAACAGAACAGAGAACATTTGCTTCTCTAGCAAGTCCTCTTAGGAATCCACATTATCTCCCTTAAAACACGTCCTTTATGTTGTGTGGAATCTCAACTTCACTGCTGAAATTCACCTTCGTTACCAGAGGAGGTTCTGATCTGCAGTGGAAAAATTCCTCCTTACTTAGAACATTCGTAGATCACAAGCATGGCAGGAATTTGTCAGTTAAATTGATCTCATTTATTCATTTTTTAAAAGATTGTATTTATTCAATCATAGAGTTTGGAACTATTTCATCATACTCTTCACTCTATCTTTCATATTCCTCATTGTTTTATTCATTTATTTTATTTAAACCCCACTGTTATTTTTTCTTTGAAATCATTTTCGTGATGAACTATGGAACAAAGGGTGTTAGGGGTGTAAGGGGTTTGTTAAGTCACTTCAGTCGTGTCCAATTATTTGCGACCCCATGGATTGTAGCCCACTAGGCTTCTCTGTTCATGGGATTCTCCAGTCAAGAATACTAGAGTGGGTTGCCATGCTCTCCTCAGAAGGGGCTTTAAGGATCATCTAATCCAATAGTCTCATTTCACAGTTGAAGAAATTAGGGTTCGGGACATGAAGCTAGTTGGAGAGTCCAGAACTAGCTTTCTGAGTCCCCAGCTTGTAGTTAATGCTCCTTCTGTCTTTCCTTACTTTCTCTCAAGACACAAGATCTCTCCTTTTTGGGGGTGGGGAAATTTGAGATAAGTTTTTACGTTGGCAGCCTTATGTGTTATAATGGAAAGGCATCAGTAATCCTGCTTGAAGCAACATTTCTTCACTGCTGGCAAGTACGCAGGGAATTTCCACCATTAGATCATCATCAGCAACAACAAAAAGAGATGTCTACTGTTTCTTATGAATGGATGTTGGGTCCAACACAAAGATTTGCCCTTTGAAAACTCCTACAATGATTCTGGCAAATGGATATTCTGTCCCTTGATCCTTACCTTTGACATTCATTAGTCCTAGCTCATTTCATCAGAAACAAGGAAAATTAGAGTCATCTTTTCTTAGGATATTTGTCACCAGTCTTGAAGAATGTACAAAGGAACTTCTGATATTATACGTCCTAAGTGTGTAGATTGCACAATGGTTCTAAACAACAAATATTGTGTTAATGGTTTAGAAGTAATTAGGAGGAAAATAGGAAGGAATGAAAGAAGAAAGGAAAAAAGATAAGAAAGACAAAACTGATGGGAAAAAAGGAAGTCTGAATACCATTAATTGTTACAGGCTTGAGATTTTCCTAACCTGGATATGGATAAAATTACAAGTTCTATGAGCTTATAGAGCCATGCAAAATTTGTCCAGAATAACAAAGGAAGTCAGCATTAAAACGAATTTTCATTAGATTATTAAATGAACTTTTCTTGAGTCCATAGGAGATTAATCCTGGGTGTTCATTGGAAGGACTGATGCTAAAGCTGAAACTCCAATTCTCTGGCCACCTCATGTAATGAGTTGACTCACTGGAAAAGACTCTGATGCTGGGAGGGATTGGGGGCAGGAGGAGAAGGGGACGACAGAAGATGAGATGGCTGGATGGCATCACCGACTCGATGGACATGAGTTTGAGTGAACTCCGGAAGTTGCTGATGGACAGGGAGGCCTGGTGTGCTGTGATTCATGGGGTTGCAAAGAGTCGGACACGACTGAGAGACTGAACTGAACTAAACTGAAGGATAAAGAAATTGGAATTAGGGTTTTTCTAAGATAATAATAACCAAATAAAGTGAATAGAGAGCTCATGAGCTTTAACCACAGCTAGAAATTTCCCTATTCTGGTGCATCAGTGTCTTCTGGTCACAAGTGGGTTTAGGATTTCCTTGTTCCTCTACTGCTTTAGTGGAATGGAACACATGGATTTCTTTTGTTTATTTATTTGTCTATTTCTTTGCAGTTTTTAAAATTTTATTTATTTATTTATTTTGGTTGTGTTGGGTCTTCATTGCTGGGCATGAGCTTTCTGTAGTTGAGGGGAGTGGGGGATACTTTCTCTAGTTGCAGTGAGTGGACTTCTCACAGCAGTGGTTAAACTTATTGCAGAGCACAGGGTCTGGGGCACTCAGGCTTTAGACGTTGTAGTTCACAGGTTCTAGAACATGAGGGCTCAGAAACTGTATTGCACAGGCTTAGTTGCCCTGCTGCATGTAATTGTCCCAAACCAAGGATCAAACCCATGTCCCCTGCATTGGCAGGTAGATTTTTAAACACTGGACTCCCAGGGAAGTCCTATTTATTTGTAATCCTTTTCTTTAAAATTTTTTAAAAATTTATTTACTTTTAATTGAAGGATAATTGCTTTACAGAAGTGTGTTGGTTTCTACCAAACATCAACATGAATCAGCCATAGGTATAAATTTCCTAACTTAGTGTCCTTGAAACTTCAGTGTTGTATAGATAAAATGTTGTCATCCACGATGAACAGAGTGATAGCTTCTAGAATCACTGTCTAAGAATGGAAAAGTAGGTTATGCTGGTTTTGTGTTTTTAAGTTTTTGATATACATATATATTTTATTGAGATATAATTGACATACAGCACTGTTTAAGGTATACAATATAGTGATTTGGGTTACATACATTATGAAAGGATTATCACAATAGGTTTAGTGACATCCATCATCTCATATAGATACAATATTAAAGAAACAGGAAAAACTACCAGGATTGATTATATCAGGGAATAATTATATCATGGAAGGAGCAGGGATGAAGTTAGAGTTTCCAGTGTAGACCTTGATAACTGGATGAATGATGATGACATTCAACGGACAAAATACACTAAAGGAGCACGGGGGAAGAATTCATTCAGATTTGGAGACATAAAGTAGGACAAATGCGGGAGATTTGGCAGGTAGTTTCATATATGGGTCAGAAGTCCAAGTGAGAGGACGGGTTGCATAGAAGATTTGGGGACTGTGAGTTTAGTGATACAACTAAAGAAATGAGAACAGAAGCTACTCCCTATGGAGAGTATGAAATTGAGAATTAATGAGGACTGAAGGCCGCAAAGAGTCTGACACGACTGAGCGACTGAACTGAACTGAACTGAAGGCTGACATTGGGAGAGCCCCTACATTAATGAGATCCTCAGAAAAAAATGCACATTTGACTTCTGTGATGTAGAGGAATAGCAATTACCTGAGATGGCGGTGGTCAGGTTCTCTCCGCATGTCCTCTCTGTCACCCCGCATTCTGTAAACAATGACTTCGCTTGGTTATGTAACAGCTGAGATCACTTAGAGCAATGCGCATCCGCGCCATGATGTACTCACTTGGCCACACGCCCCCTTTGTTCTGTATACCTTTATAAGCACCACCTGAAAATCGCTTGCTGCAGCAGCAGCTAGCAGCCATTAGAGAATAAAGCATGTCTTACAGTTCCTATCGGAGAAGGCAATGACACCCACTCCAGTACTCCTGCCTTGAAAATCCCATGGGCGGGGGAGCCTGGTAGGCTGCAGTCCATGGGGTCGCGAAGAGTCAGAAACGACTGAGTGAGTTCACTTTCACTTTTCACCTTCATGCTTTGGAGAAGGAAATGGCAACCCACTCCAGTGTTCTTGCCTGGAGAAGCCCAGGGACGGGGGAGCCTGGTGGGCTGCTCGCTATGGGGTTACACAGAGTCAGACATGACTGGAGTGACAGCAGCAGCAGAAGCAGCAGCAGTAGCAGCAGTAGCAGCAGTTCTTATGGGTTCTCAGATTTTTTCCAGCTTCCCCACTCGAGCTTTGCCTACCCTGGGCTCAGCGATCAGCAAGACCTATGGTGACAAATTTTTACCCGTTGAATAACAAAATAGTAGCTATACTGTATAATTAGCTCAATAAACTGTCTGGTCTCCCATACTTTGATTCTTTTAAAACTAATATATATTTCAGTAAGTACCAAATGACTCCATTCCTATAAGTATATACAGCAGCAGCATCATCAACAACGAAATCAAAGCTCTAATGACTAGACGGAGTGGATTTGATATGTCTTCTACCCCAAATTGGTGACACATGTATGTGGGCTCTTATCTCATCAGGCTCGTGATGTCTCTACAGCAGTATGATGTCAAAGCAGTAATCAGGCAAGCTTATTCTGGACTTCCACACAGCTGGCATTCTTCACCCAAGGACATGGCTTCATTCTTCCGTCTTTATTGGTGCTCTGTCGTTGAAAACTTAACAAAAATATTTTAAGGACATGTAGCAATTATAAGATATTCATTGACGTGCAGCAACAGAGTTAAAAGTAATAAGGGTTGCTATGAGTTAAAAGCAATTATGCTGTTTTTACAGAAGCGTATAAGCTGAGTCACTGTTAGATCCCTGTGAACAGTTTGTTTAGAATACTTTTAAAAAGATAATGGATAAGAGGGGAAAGACAGTGGAAGTAAATTAAAAGAAAAAAGACTAAGTAAAGTTGCACTATGTCAACCATCTGCTCCAGCGGCGCAGACGCGAGAGACACCGGCTCCCGGGGCTCAGACACGAGAGACACCAGCGCAACCGACCATGCGCAGAAGCGTGGTCCAGAGGAGCTACCCCAGGTCCAAGGTAAGGTACAGCAGCTACGCTTTGCTGGAGCAGCTGCAAAGAGATATTCCACGACCAAGATAAGAGAAACCCATTTAAAACAGTAGGTATTGCAAGGGGGCATCAGATGGCAGACACACTGAAATCATAATCATAGAACACTAGCTGATCTGACCACATGGATATCAGCCCTGCCTAACTCAATGAAACTAAGCCATGCCGTGTGGGGCCACCAAAGACGGATGGGTCACGGTGGAGAGGTCTGACAGAATGTGGTCCACTGGAGAAGGGAATGCAAACCACTTCAGGATTCTTGCCTTGAGAACCCCATGAACAGTATCAAAAGGCAAAATGATAGGATACTGAATGAGGAATTCCCCAAGTCAGTAGGTGCCCAGTATGCTACTGGAGATCAGTGGAGAGATAACTCCAGAAAGAATGAAGGGATGGAGCCAAAGCAAAACAAATACCCAGCTGTGGAGGTGACTGGTGATAGAAGCAAGGTCCGATGCTGTAAAGAGTAATATTGCATAGGAAGCTGGAATGTTAGGTCCATGAATCAAGGCAAATGGGAAGTGGTCAAACAGGAGATGACAAGAGTGAATGTAGACATTCTAGGAATCAGTGAACTAAAATGGACTGGAATGGGTGAATTTAACTCGGATGACCATTGTATCTCCTACTGTGGACAGGAATCCCTTAGAAGAAATGGAGTAGCCATCATGGTCAACAAAAGAGTCCGAAATACAGTACTTGGATGCAATCTTAAAAACGACAGAATGATTTCTGTTTGTTTCCAAGGAAAGCCATTCAATAATACAGTAATCTAAGCCTATGCCCCAAACAGTAACGCTGAAGAAACCAAAGTTGAACGCTTCTATGAAGACCTGCTGCTGCTGCTGCTGCTAAGTCACTTCAGTCGTGTCCGACTCTGTGTGACCCCATAGACGGAAGCCCACCAGGCTCCCCCGTCCCTGGGATTCTCCAGGCAAGAACACTGGAGTGGGTTGCCATTTCCTTCTCCAATGTGTGAAAGTGGAAAGTGAAAAGTGAAAGTGAAGTCGCTCAGTCGTGTCCGACCCTTAGCGACCCCACGGACTGCAGCCTACCAGGCTCCTCCATCCATGGGATTTTCTAGGCAATAGTACTGGAGTGGCTTGCCATTGCCTTCTCCGTCTATGAAGACCTACAAAACCTTTTAGATCTAACACCCAAAAAAGATGTCCTTTTCATTATAGGGGACTGGAATGCAAAAGTAGGAAGTCAAGAAACACTTGGAGTAACAGGCAAAAAATTTGGCCTTGGAGCATGGAATGAAGCAGGGCAAAGGCTAATAGAGTTTTGCCAAGAGAACGCACTGGTCATAGCAAACACCCTCTTCCAACAACACAAGAGAAGACACTACATGTGGACATCAGCAGATGGTCAACACTGAAATCAGATTGATTATATTCTTTGCAGCCAAAGATGGAGAAGCTCTATTCAGTTAGCAAAAACAAGACCAGGAGCTGACTGTGGCTCAGATCATGAACTCCTTATTGCAAAATTCATACTGAAATTGAAGAAAGTAGGGAAAACCACTAGACCATTCAGATATGACCTCAATCAAATCCCTTATGATTATACAGTGGAAGTGAGGAATAGATTTAAGGGTCTAGATCTGATAGAGTGCCTGATGAACTCTGGCCGGAGGTTCGTGACATTGTAGAGGAGACAGGGACCAAGACCATCCCCATGGAAAAGAAATGCAAAAAAGCAAAATGGCTGTCTGAGGAGGCCTTAAAAATAGCTGTGAAAAAAAGAGAAGTGAAAAGCAAAGGAGAAAAGGAAAGATATAAACATCTGAATGCAGAGTTCCAAAGAATAGCAAGGAGAGATATGAAAGCCTTCCTCAGCGATCAATGCAAAGAAATAGAGGAAAACAACAGAATAGGAAAAACAAGAGATCTCTTCAAGACAATTAGAGATATCACGGGAACATTTCATGCAAAGATGGGCTCGATAAAGGACAGAAATGGTATGGACCTAACAGAAGCAGAAGATATTAAGAAGAGGTGGCAAGAATACACAGAAGAACTGTACAAAAAAGATCTTCACAACCAAGATAATCATGATAGTGTGATCACTCACCTAGAGCCAGACATCTTGGAATATGAAGTCAAGTGGGCCTTAGAAAGCATCACTACAAACAAAGCTAGTGGAGGAGATGGAATTCCAGTTGAGCTATTTCAAATCCTGAAAGATGATGCTGTGAAAGTGCTGCACTCAATATGCCAACAAATTTGGAAAACTCAGCAATGGCCACAGGACTGGAAAACGTCAGTCTTCATTCCAATCCCAAAGACAGGAAATGCCAAAGAATGCTCAAACTACCGCACAATTGCACTCCTCTCACACGCTAGTAAAGTCATGCTCAAAACTCTCCAAGCCAGGTTTCAGCAATACGTGAACCATGAACTTCCTGATGTTCAAGCTGGTTTTAGAAAACGCAGAGGCACCAGAGATCAAATTGCTAACATCCGTTGGATCATGGAGAAAGCAAGAGAGTTCTGGAAAAACATCTATTTCTGCTTCATTGACTATGCCAAAGCCTCTGACTGTGTGGATCAGAAGAAACTGTGGAAAATTCTGAAAGAGATGGGAATACCAGACCACCTGACTTACCTCTTGAGAAACCTGTATGCAGGTCAGGAAGCAACAGTTAGAACTGGACATGGAACAACAGACTGGTTCCAAATAGGAAAAGGAGTAGATCAAGGTTGTATATTGTCACCCTGCTTGTTTAACTTATATGCAGAGTACGTCATGAGGAACGCTGGGCTGGATGAAGCACAAGCTGGAATCAAGATTGCTGGGAGAAATATCAATAACCTCAGATACGCAGATGACACCACCCTTATGGCAGAAAGTGAAGAGGAACTCAAAAGCCTCTTGATGAAAATGAAAATGGAGAGTAAAATGGTTGGCTTGAAGCTCAACATTCAGAAAACAAAGATCGTGGTATCTGGTCCCATCACTTCATGGGAAATAGATGGGAAAACAGTGGAAACAGTGTCAGACTTTATTTTTTGGGGCTCCAAAATCACTGTGGATGCTGACTACAGCCATGAAATTAAAAGACGCTTACTCCTTGGAAGGAAAGTTATGACCAACTTAGATAGCATATTAAAAAGCAGAGACATTACTTTGCCAACCAAGGTCTGTCTAGTCAAGGCTAGGTTTTTTCACATGATCTTGTACGGATGTGAGAGTTGGACTGTTAAGAAGGCTGATTGCCAAAGTATTGATACTTGGTTGTGGTGCTGGAGAAGACTCTTGAGAGTCCCTTGGACTGCAAAGAGATCCAACCAGTCCTTTCTGGGGGAGATCAGTCCTGGGTGTTCATTGGAAGGACTGATGCTAAAGCTGAAACTCCTATATTTTGGCCACCTCATGCGACGAGTTGACTCACTGTAAAAGACTCTGTTGCTGGGAAGGATTGGGGGTGGGAGGAGAAGGGGACAACAGAGAATGTGATGGCTGGATGGCATCACTGACTCGATGGACATGAGTTCGAGTGAACTCTGAGAGTTGGTGATGGACAGGGAGGCCTGGCGTGCTGTGATTCATGGGGTCGCAAAGAGTCAGACATGACCGAGTGACTGAACTGAACTGAACTGAGAGTTAAGACATATTTCTCTGATATTTTAGAAATATTATAAGTTTTCTGTTTGCTCTGTAGATTTAATGCAGTTAGAGGTTCGGTTTGGTTTGGTTCAGTTGCTCAGTCGTGTCCGACTCTTTGCAACCTCATGAACTGCAATATTCCAAGCCTCCCTGTCCATCACCAACTCTCAGAGTCCACCAAAACCCTTGTCCTTTGAGTCGGTGATGCCATCCAACCATCTCATCCTCTGTCATCCCCTTCTCCTCCTGCCCTCAATTTTTCCCAGCATCAGGGTCTTTTCCAATGAGTCAACTCTTCGCAGGAGGTGGCCAAACTTTTGGAGTTTCAACTTCAACATCAGTCCTTCCAATGAACACCCAAGACTGATCTCCTTTAGGATGGACTGGTTGGATCTCCTTGCAGTCCAAGGAACTCTCAAGAGTCTTCTCCAGCACCACAGTTCAAAAGCATCAATCCTTTGGTGCTCAGCTTTCTTTATACTCCAACTCTCACATCCATACATGACGACTGGAACAACCATAGCCTTGACTAGACAAACTTTTTGACAAAGTAATGTCTCTGCTTTTTAATATGCTGTCTAGGTTGGTCATAACTTTTCTTCCAAGAAGTAACTTAGAGGTTAGGTCTCTGCTATTGTCTCAGGTAATCTCCTGCTATTGCATGCCAGTGAAACAGGATATTACTTTAAGATTAGAAAGACAGTTTGTTTATTTTACATCCACATTTGGGGAAGAATATACTGTAGCCTCTTATTGACATATGCTGAGGATCATTGCCATGCACAGAATTATAGCCATTCACAACAATCTGAAGGCTGACCGAGAGGAACTATCCCACGCCCAAGGTCAAGGGGTGGGACCGTGAATGCCAGGTAGCGACAGCACAGGACTGGCCAAGAGGAGATACACCACATCGGAGGACAGGGGCAGTGGACGAGATGAGCAACCCCATGTCCAAGGAGCAGTGGCTGTGTGTGTGCAGGAGGGCCGAGAGGAGCTACTTCACGTTCAAGGTCAGGAGAGGTGACTCATCCAAGATAAGGAGCAGCGGCTGCACTTTGCTGGAGCAGCTGTGAAGAGATACTTCACGTCCAAGGAAATAGAAACCCAAGTAAGATGGTAGGTGTTGCGAGAGGGCATCAGAGGGCCAACACACTGAAACCATAATCATAGAACACTAGCCAGTCTGCTCACATGTACCACAGCCTTGTCTAACTCAATGAAACTAAGCCCTGCCGAGTGGGGCCACCAAAGACGAATGAGTCATGGTGGAGAATTCTGACAGAATGTGGTCCACTGGAGAAGGGAATGGCAAACCACTTCAGGATTCTTGCCTTGAGAACCCCATGAACAGTATCAAAAGGCAAAATGATAGGATACTGAATGAGGAATTCCCCAGGTCAGTAGGTGCCCACTATGCCACTGGAGATCAGTGGAGAAATAACTCCAGAAAGAATGAAGGGATGGAGCCAAAGCAAAACAAATACCCAGTTGTGGAGGTGACTGGTGATAGAAGCAAGGTCCGATGCTGTAAAGAGTAATATTGCATAGGAAGCTGGAATGTTAGGTCCATGAATCAAGGCAAATTGGAAGTGGTCAAACAGGAGATGGCAAGAGTGAATGTAGACATTCTAGGAATCAGTGAACCAAAATAGACTGGAATGGGTGAATTTAACTCAGAGGACCATTGTATCTACTACTGTGGGCAGGAATCCCTTAGAAGAAATGGAGTAGCCATCATGGTCAACAAAAGAGTCTGAAATGCAGTACTTGGATGCAATCTCAAAAATGACAAATGATCTCTGTTCTTTTCCAGGGGAAACTATTCAATACAACAGTGATCCAAGGCTATGCTCCAACCAGTAATGCTGAAGAAGCCGAAGTTAAATGGTTCTATGAAGACCTACAAGACCTTTTAGAACTAAAACCAAAAGAAGATATCTTTTTCATTTTAGGGGACTGGAATGCTAAATTAGGAAGTCAAGAAACACCTGAAATAGCAGGTAAAGTTGGCCTTGGAGTACAGAATGAAGCAGGGCAAAGGCTAATAGAGTTTTGCCAAGAGAACACACTGGTTATAGCAAACACCCTCTTCCAACAACACAAGAGAAGAGTCTACACATGGACATCAGCAGATCGTCAACACCAAAATCAGATTGATTATATTCCTTGCAGCCAAAGATGGAGAAGCTCTATACAGTCAGCAAAAACAAGCCTGGGAGCGGATTGTGGCTCAGTTCATGAACTCCTTATTGCCAAATTCAGACTGAAATTGAAGAAAGTAGGGCAAATCACTAGACCATTCAGATAGGACCTAAATCAAATCCCTTATGATTATACAGTGGAAGTAAGAAATAGATTTAAGGGACTAGATCTGATAGAGTGCCTGATGAACTATGGACAAAGGTTCATGACACTGTATAGGAGACAGGGATCAAGACCATCCCCAAGAAAAAGAAATTCAAAAAAGCAAAATGGCTGTCTGAGGAGGCCTTACAAATAGCTGTGAAAAGAAGAGAAGTGAAAAGCAAGGGAGAAAAGGAAAGATATAAGCATCTGAATGCAGAGTTCCAAAGAATAGCAAGGAGAGATATGAAAGCCTTCCTCAGCGATCAATGCAAAGAAATAGAGGAAAACAACAGAATGGGAAAGACTAGAGATCTCTTCAAGAAAATTAGAGATACCAAGGGAACAATTTATGCAAAGATGGGCTCGAATAAGGACCCATGGTATGGGTCCTAACAGAAATGGTATGGACCTAACAGAAGCAGAAGATATTAAGAAGAAATGGCAAGAATACAGAGAAGCACTGTACAAAGAAGATCTTAATGACCCAGATAATTGTGATCACTCACAAAGAGTGTGATCACTCACCTAGAACCAGATATCCTGGAATATGAAGTTAAGTGGGCCTTAGGAAGCATCACTAAGAACAAAGTTAGTGGAGGTGATGGAATTCCAGTTGAGCTATGTCAAATCCTGAAAGATGATGCTGAGAAAGTGCTGCACTCAGTATGCCAGAAAATTTGGAAAACTCAGCAGTGGCCACAGGACTGGAAAAGGTCAGTTTTCATTCCAATCCCAAAGAAAGGAAGTTCCAAAGAATGCTCAAACTACCACACAATTGCACTCATCTCACATGCTAGTAAAGTCATGTTCAAAATTCTCTAAACCATGCTTCAGCAATATGTGAACCATGAACTCCCAGATGTTCAAGCAGGTTTTAGAAAAGGCAGAGGCACCAGAGATCAAATTGCCAACATCCGCTGGATCATCAATAAAGCAAGAGAGTTCCAGAAAAGCATCAATTTCTGCTTCATTGACTATGCCAAAGCCTTTGACTGTGTGGATCACAATAAACTGTGGAACATTCTGAAAGAGATGGGAATACCAGATCACCTGACCTGCCTCTTGAGAAACCTATATGCAGGTCAGAAAGCAGCAGTTAGAACTGGACATGGAACAACAGACTGGTTCCAAATAGGAAAAGGAGTAGGTCAAGGTTGTATATTGTCACCCTGCTTATTTAACTTATAGGCAGAGTACATCATGAGAAACGCTGGGCTAGAAGAAGCACAAGTTGGAATCAAGATTGCCGGGAGAAATATCAATAACCTCAGATATGCAGATGACACCACCCTTATGGCAGAAAGTGAAGAGGAACTCAAAAGCCTCTTGATGAAAGTGAAAGAGGAGAGTGAAAATGTTTGCTTAAAGCTCAGCATTCAGAAAACTAAGATGGCATCTGGTCTCATCACTTCATGGGAAATAGACAGGGAAACAGTGGAAACAGTGTCAGACTTAATTTTTCTGGTCTCCCAAATCACTGCAGATGGTGATTGAAGCCATGAAATTAAAAGACGCTTCCTCCTTGGAAGGAAAGTTATGACCAACCTAGATAGCATATTATAAAGCAGAGACATTACTTTGCCAACAAAGGTCCGTCTAGTCAAGGCTATGGTTTTTCCAGTAGTCATCTATGGATGTGAGAGTTGGACCGTGGAGAAAGCTGAGCACCAAAGTATTCATGCTTTTGAACCGTGGTTTGGAGAAGACTCTTGAGAGTCCCTTGGACTGCATGGAGATCCAACCTATCCATTCTGGGGGAGATCGGTCCTGGGTGTTCATTGGAAGGACTGATGCTGAAGCTGAATCTCCAATACTTTGGCCACCTCATGCAAAGAGTTGACTCATTGGAAAAGACCCTGATGCTGGGAGGGATTGGGAGCAGGAGGAGAAGGGGATGACAGAGGATAAGATGGCTGGATGGCATCACCGATTGGATGTTTGTGAGTTGGATAAATTCCGGGAGTTGGTGATGGGCAGGGAGGCCTGGCGTGTTGCCTTCATGGGGTCGCAGAGAGTCAGACTTGACTGAGCAACTTAACTAAAATTAACTGAGGACCACTAGAGCAAAATATATTCTCTCAGATTGGAAGCAGAAGTGGTGTGTCCACTTAATAAATTCATACTCCATATTCGATCTAAAAAACAAGATACAAATTGACTCTCTATCTGAGGGGGAAAAGGATCATCAGTTTGGTCGGTCACGCAGTCGTGTGTGACTCTTTGTGACCCCATGATTTGCAGCATGCCAGGCCTCCTTGTCTATCACCAACTCCTGGAGCTTGCTAAACTGATATTCGTCGAGTCGGTGATGCCACCCAACCATCTCATCGTGTCATCCCCTTTGCCTCCTGCCTTCAATCTTTCCCAGCATCAGAATCTTTTCTAATGAGTCAGTTCTTCGCATCAGGTGTCCAAAGCACTGGAGATTCAGCTTCAGCATCAATCTGAAAAGGATCATAATCAAGTCACAAGGCGTCTGTGCCTGGACAGCTCTTCCCCATCTTTGGTCAGAGCATGGCTGACTTGACATTATCCAGGCCACTTTTCTGTCTATAGCTTTATCTGTGCTGTGACATCTGTGCTTGTGTACTTCGAGCAAAGAGCAAAGGACTGAAAGAAAAGAAACACTTGCTCACAAATGTCTTGTTTTAAAGTTGGGATGTCACAACACAGTTATGCTAAACCTGTCATGGGGCTATGCGAACAATGGCACCTGGAAGAATGCTCTTAGAAACAATGTGTTTCTAATGACTTAGCCAGTGTGACACTTCTGAGTGTCACATATATTTAAGTTGGGCTAAGTTTTCCTGATATATCTCAGGATACCTAGTATGACTGGAAGCTTTTACCTTACAGTACATTTTCTTTTATTTTCATAGCTTTTATAATTACCAGATATTTATTTCAAAGATTGATCGTCTTCGTCTGTGTGCAGTTCAGTTCAGTTCAGTTGCTCAGTCGTGTCTGAATCTTTGAGACCCCATGGACTGCAGTGGGTCATTATTTATGGTTTCAAACAGATTGAAAAATACATATCTTGAGATAAAAACTCTTTGCACAAGTAAATCAATCTAATCTAAAATGGTTTAAATGTGTCTATGTTCTTTTCATACTGTGAGAGAGAAATTTTAGGTCTAAATAAGTAAGGGTAGTATCTTCAACTCTGACTTTGAGGTACTTTCTCAAAGTATTCTGTCACTTTTGGAAACCGAGTAGGTGTTTGTTTTTTTTTCCCTGCAGTTACATTGCTATAGTTCTCTGGCCAATTCCAGCTTATTCCACCCGTCTTACTGCACTGTCCAGAGCATCTTGAGGCAGCAGATGTTCTGCTGAGAAATTGATGTGATTAGCATTCTGAGTCCTATCCATCTTTCTTTTAAAGGAGGTACAATTTGACCTATTAATTTTTTTTACATTGGATGTGATGTCTGTGTAAAGGGAAGATCCTCATCCACTCCTCTATGGAATTCTGGGGTATATTTAACATTATTTTCCAAATCTCTCATGTGAACAAATACATCAGTATCTTTCATTATCCATAGTTTGACCTACCGGTCCATTATTTTGCAATACTGTTCCATTTTGCAGAGTACTATTTGAAGTAGTTTATAGATGACATGTTTGGAAAATACAGAATGTGTTCACCAAATCAGCTAAGAGGAAAACAACTTTAAGGATTATCTATGACCTAAAGCATAGATTTTAATTTAAAAAGAACCACAACAATCAGTGTATAGTGACATTATGAGTGCTTTCAAAACCCATCCTAGCAAAGCTCTACTTGATTGTTACTGCACATACTGATTCCTTTAGTGATAAACATAGTTTTTGTAAACTCAATATTCACATGGTAGCAAGCGGCATTTCAAATGAAGGGAAATGATAAATTTGTCTTTATGTCTCCTACATAAAATAGAAGGGAAAATTTTTTTCATTTAATAAAAGAAAAATGGAAACATAAGTATGCATAATCCATGCAAAATCATATCAATAAGCCTGATATTCACAGTTGTCTTGATTCTAGCTTTGCACTGCCCTTTTGGACATGGCAAAGAACCACCTTCTGAACTATCATGGTGCCCCAAGGATGAACAACTGAATGATCTTCTCATATCCTTTTCACTTTAATATCTTTTTACTTCCATGTTAATATCTGTCTAAATGCTCCAGATTATAATCATATTTTAAAAGAGACTTTTGGTGGCGCAGCAGGTAAAGAAACTGCCTGCAATGCAGGAAACTTGGTTTTGATCCCTGTGTCAAAAGGGATCAAAGGGTATAGTAACCCATTCCAGTATTCTTGCCTGGAGAATTCCATGGACAGAGGAGCCTGGTAGGCTACTATCCATGGGATCACAAAGAGTTGAACACAACTGATAAAACTAAATTCGGCAGCTAATCTATAAAGAACAATATATAAGATGTCTATAAGCTATTTTTACTATTTATACCACCGGGTACAAAAATTTAATTGCAAGAAAAACTATTATTCAAATATGAAGCAGTATCTTGTAAGGTACATTATGCATTGTACATCCGTTTGTACACAGCACTAAACCAAATCCTTGCTCCTCATCAGATATTTTTAAACATATTACCAGCATTTATAACTATCTGAAATTACTGCATTTACTTGTTGATTTATTATTTATATCCTATCATGAATATGTAAATTTCAGGAGAATAGGGACTTCTGATGGTCTTTCCCATTGCTGTATCCCATGTGCTGTATCTCCAGCACTGACACAGACAAGATACCCAGTAAATATCAGTTGAATGGATAAATAAATGAATGAATGAATGCTATATATCAGGATCTGCATCTGGGGGTCTTCCTTCTAACTGTTTTATTTAATAGTTGGAAAAATGGAGTTTGAAGGAGATGAAATAGCTTGTAGCTATCTACTTGGGATTATCAATAGTACAGTGGGTACTAAAATATGGTCTCTTAATTCCTGGTCTAGTGTACTTTCAAATGCAATTGAATTTGATCGTGAACGGTGGTGATTTTTTAGATGGCAATGGTAGAAATTACTTCTCCAATTGGTTCAAGTAGAGACCCTAATAATGATACATTATAGTAATTTGACTACTGTGTATGAATATATGTATACAAAGAACTGGTGAATGAAGATGCAAATTTGAGTATACTGTCTAATAATAACTATCAGTTGTTGTCTAATAACAACTATGTGTACCATGTCTATGCCAATGAATAAGAGCCAATGGATGTAAATGGTTATAAGTTGAAATAAATTTGACTTTTTCTATAAAATTAAAATTAATAAAGGATCATTCTCATTTTAGCTCTTAAATTCTGCTTCTTGTTACTTTTTAGATAGTGTTAGCTTCTGGTATTAATTTAAACATTGCTTGGAATTATTTGTTATTTATTCAAAGACTTTGTATCACAATATAAATGTCCACATACAAAACTTCTCATGTCTTCTGATAAGTTAGTCTCCTTGAAATCCTGTCGGTTATTTCTTCTGTCTTTCCTATGCAGATATCATCCCCCAAAGAAATATATTGCTCTTACACTTATTAAAATATTAATTTACATTTTTTACAACAATGAGTCATTACAAATATATTTTTACAGATAGCTTATGATCACTGATGATAGATAAGCTGGAAGAAAGTCTTCTGAATATTCCAGGAGGTAAGGGAATATTTCAGGTCAAAATCTTTCCACAGTGTAATGACTAACACTTTCCACACTGTAACTACAGAAACAGAGAACTTTCACCTGGAAGTAGCATCCTATTCTGAGCTTTCTCCCAGACTCGCATCAGTTAAACTTTCTTGACTTTGAAACTTTATCATATAGTTCATTAACAGACCTTTTTCAAATTGATTGGAAACCTAGTATAATGTGATGTCCACGTTAAAATTCGATAAGAAATACCAAGGGAAATATCAGTCCCATATCATTTTCTTTGATTTTTCACTTTTAGAGTATTTGAACTATGTCAATCCTTAAAGGGCCTTGTGCTGACAGGGCCAAATGAAAATTCTTCAGAATACCTTTCCAAAGGTACCTGAGGGGTTGCTTTCCGTCTGCGACTCATTCTCTCCCCTGGGCTTTGTTTGCCATAACTAGCAGGTCACGTGATTTTTCCACTCTCCCTGACACTTATGTTTTATTCTCTACTTAAAACCATCTTCTAATATTTCCATGTAAATCCCACTTTTAATACCCAGTTAAAATATCACCTCTATTGTACCATTATTTTCTAATTTCTCTCTGTTCTTCACAGAACATTGGTTACTTCATTCCTTACCACACAGTATTTTACATTTACCTCTGATACGTTGTATCAGTTCAGTTCAGTTTAGTCACTCAGTCATGTCCGACTCTTTGCAACCCCATGAATCACAGCACGCCAGGCCTCCCTGTCCATCACCAACTCCCGGAGTTCACTCAAACTCATGTCCATCGAGTCGGTGATGCCATCCAGCCATCTCATTCCCTGTCATCCCCTTCTCATCCTGCCCTCAATCCCTCACCATCAGAATCTTTTCCAGTGAGTCAACTCGTCGCATGAGGTGGCCAAAGTATTGCAGTTTCAGCTTTAGCATCAATCCTTCCAATGAACACCCAGGATTGATCTCCTTTAGAATGGACTGGTTGGATCTCCTTGCAGTCCAAGGGACTCTCAAGAGTCTTCTCCAGCACCACAGTTCAAAAGCATCAATTCTTCGGCGATCAGTTTTCTTCACAGTCCAACTCTCACATCCACACATGACCACGGGAAAAACCATAGCCTTGACTAGACGGACCTTGGTTGGCAAAGTAATATCTCTGCTTTTTAATATGCTATCTGGGTTGGTCATAACTTTCCTTCCAAGGAGTAAGCGTCTTTTAATTTCATGGCTGCAATCAGCATCTGCAGTGATTTTGGAGCCCAAAAAATAAAGTCTGACACTGTTTCCACGGTTTCCCCATCTATTTCCCATGAAGTGATGGGACCGGATGCCATGATCTTTGTTTTCTGAATGTTGAGCTTCAAGCCAACCTTTTCACTCTCCTCTTTCACTTTCATCAAGAGGCTTTTTAGTTCCTCTTCACTTTCTGCCATGAGGGTGGTGTCCTCTGCATATCTGAGGTTATTGATATTTCTCCCAGCAATCTTGATTCCAGCTTGTGCTTCTTCCAGCCCAGAGTTCCTCATGATGTACTCTGCATATAAGTTAAATAAGCAGGGTGACAATATACAACCTTGACGTACTCCTTTTCCTATTTGGAACCAGTCTGTTGTTCCATGTCCAGTTCTAACTGTTGCTTCCTGACCTGCATACAGGTTTCTCAAGAGGCAGGTCAGGTGGTCTGGTATTCCCATCTCTTTCAGAATTTTCCACAGTTTCTTGTGATCCACACAATCAAGGCTTTGGCATAGTCAATGAAGCAGAAATTGATGTTTTTCCAGAACTCTCTTGCTTTCTCCATGATCCAGCGGATGTTAGCAATTTGATCTCTGGTGCCTCTGCCTTTTCTAAAAACAGCTTGAACATCTGGAAGTTCATGGTTCACGTATTGCTGAAGCCTGGCTTGGAATATTTTGATCCTGACTTTACTAGCGTGTGAGATGAGTGCAATTGTGCAGTAGTTTGAGTATTCTTTGGCATTGCGTTTCTTTGGGATTGGAATGAAAACTGACCTTTTCCAGTCCTGTGGCTACTGCTGAGTTTTCCAAATTTGCTGGCATATTGAGTGCAGCACATTCACAGCATCATCGTTCAAGATTTGAAATAGCTCAACTGGAATTCCATCACCTCCACTAGCTTTGTTCATAGTGATACCTTCTAAGGCCCACTTGACTTCACATTCCAGGATGTCTGGCTCTAGGTGAGTGATCACACCATCATGATTAACTTGGTCGTGAAGATCTTTTTTGTACAGTTCTTCTGTGTATTCTTGCCACCTCTTCTTAATATCTTCTGCTTCTGTTAGGTCCATACCATTTATGTCCTTTATTGAGCCCATCTTTGCATGAAATGTTCCCTTGGTATCTCTAATTTTCTTAAAGAGATCTCTTGTCTTTCATATTCTGTTGTTTTCCTCTATTTCTTTGCATTGATCGCTGAGGAAGGCTTTCATATCTCTCCTTGCTATTCTTTGGAACTCTGCATTCAGATGCTTATATCTTTCCTTTTCTCCCTTGCTTTTCACTTCTCTTCTTTTCACAGCTATTTGTAAGGCCTCCTCAGACAGCCATTTTGCTTTTTTGAATTTCTTCTTCTTGGGGATGGTCTTGATCTCTGTCTCCTGTACAATGTCACGAACCTCCATCCAGAGTTCATCAGGCACTCTATCTATCAGATCTAGTCCCTTAAATCTATTTCTCACTTCCACTGTATAATCATAACGATTTGATTTAGGTCATATCTGAATGGTCTAGTGGTTTTCCCTACTTTCTTCAGTTTAAGTCTGAATTTGACAATAAGGAGTTCATGATCTGAGCCACAGTCAGCTCCTGGTCTTGTTTTTGCTAACTGTATAGAGCTTCTCCATCTTTGGCTGCAAAGAATATAATCAATCTGATTTCAGTGTTGACCATCTGCTGATGTCCACGTGTAGAGTCTTCTCTTGTGTTGTTGGAAGAGGGTGTTTGCTATGACCAGTGCGTTCTCTTGGCATAACTCTATTAGCCTTTGCCCTGCTTCATTCCATGCTCCAAGGCCAAATTTGCCTGTTACTCCAGGTGTTTCTTGACTTCTTACTTTTCCAGTCCCCTGTATGAAAAGGACATCCTTTTTGGGTGTTAGTTGTAAAAGGTCTTGTAGGTCTTCATAGAACCATTCAACTTTGACTTCTTCAGTGTTACTGGTTGGGGCATAGGCTTGGATTACTGTAATATTGAATAGTTTGCCTTGGAAACGAACAGAGCTCATTCTGTCATTTTTGAGATTGCATCCAAGTACTGCATTTCAGACTCTTTTTTTGACCATGATGGCTACTCCATTTCTTCTAAGGGATTCCTGCCCACAGTAGTAGATACAATGGTCCTCTGAGTTAAATTCACCCATTCCAGTCCATTTTAGGTCACTGATTCCCAGAATGTCTATGTTCACTCTTGCCATCTCCTGTTTAACCACTTCCATTTTGCCTTGATTCATGGACTTACCATTCCAGGTTCCTATGCAATATTGCTTTTTACAGCATTGGACCTTGCTTCTATCACCAGTCACAATACAACTGGGTATTGTTTTTTCTTTGGCTCCATCCCTTCACTCTTTTTGGAGTTATTTCTCCACTGATCTCCAGTAGCATACTGGGCACCTACCGACCTGGGAAATTCCTGATTCACTATCCTATCGTTTTGCCTTTTGATACTGTTCATGGGGTTCTCAAGGCAAGAATCCTGAAGTGGTTTACCATTCCCTTCTCCAGTGGACCACATTCTGTCAGACCTCTCCACCATGTCCCGCCTGTCTTGGGTGGTCCCACACGGCATGGTTTAGTTTCATTGTGTTAGACAAGGCTGTGGTGGGGCATCAGGAGGGGCGGCCGTGAGGAGATACCCCTCATCCAAGGTAAGGTGCAGCGGCTGTGCTTTGCTGGAGTATTGTGAAGAGATACCCCATGACCAAGGTAAGAGTAACCTTAATAAGATGGTAGGTATTGTGAGAGGGCATCAGAGGTGACACACTGAAATCATAATCACAGAAAACTAGTCGATCTGATCACACGGACCACAGCCTTGTCTAACTCAATGATTACATTGCATAGTGATTGAAAAAATGTCTATGCTGGTAACAGACTCAATAAATCTGTTTGAATCAGAAACTAGGACTTGTTTCTGTTTCTTCAGGGTCTAGAACAGTACCTGGCACTCAGTAAGATCTCAAAAACTAGTTAGTGAGTATGGGTAAATGAAGGAATTCATTAGCGACATGAAACAAATGATTTATTGTCTGTATTAATTTGCTAAATGTGAAAAACCTGGTAAATACAGAGTTTATTCCATATGACTTAAATAGTCTTATTTAGGAAAACAATAAAAACATTTGAAGCATATAAAATGCCAAGAAAAAATTAATTGTTTCAACTTTGCACATTTAAGCATAAAAAACACATGCTATGATTTAACAGCTCAAAATAAGGTGAAAAATTAGCATACAACCATCTGTTCTGATGAAACGCCTTGAAAAATTGGTAGAACTCATTGTCCTCAAAAGTTTTAGTAATTTTTACAGCAGGAATAAAGGTCAAGGTATTTTTATTTCAGTTTATTTGAGATTATATAGACTATTCAGGGATGTCTGTTGGTAGATCCAAAATTGGAATATAAATGAGATTTTGCTGCAGTTAATTTATAGATTGTCTGTTTTATTTCACTGAAATTTTCCTCACTCAATACTTCTTTGTTTTTCCCATTCTCCTTTCCACTCCCTGGAGAGATGAATTTCTTTCCTTTTCACATATGTGCTCAATATGGAAACTAATTATTTCTTCCTGATATTGTAAGCGATGATATATAAGGATGTGTATTGATATACACACATATATGTTTGTACACATACATTTACATGAATTGGATATTATGAGTAATATGTAATACTGATAGCTTTGAGTACTTATTATATGGAAAGTTTTGCCAAGAGACAACATCTCACTTATTTCTTATAGTTCTCTTTCAAGAAAAGTATTTCATAAATCGAGGCTCAGAGATTGCCTCCATTGGGAGGTGCATTGAAAAGGCAATGGAGTGTCTGAACTTTTATTTTAACTAGGGAAGAATCCTTTACAAGTTGTTCACAATTTTCTCCATCTGGAAGTGGAGCTGTCAATTCACCAGTGGAAGAGATTTTGATTTGGTTGTGGAGGTTATGGGAACAACCAGAAGCCAAGCCTAACTTACACAAGTGGCTGGATGGCATCACCGACTCTGTGGACATGAGTTTGAGTGTACTCCGGGAGTTGGTGTTGGACAGGGAGGCCTGGCGTGCTGTGATTCATGGGGTCGCGGAGAGTCGGACACGACTGAGCGACTGAACTGAACTGAAGACAAATATCCCCTAATGTTCCTGGAAGAAATGATGACCCAACCATCAACTTGAAAGATAATGCTTCCACTGAGATGTTAGGGCTTCCATTCAGTACTAAACACTTGACACTTTCAGCAGGACCATTCCACACTGAAGACAGAATCTCTCCTCCCTCCCACCAAATCTGCTTTTAAGTTTCTAAATGCCTAAAAATACTGATAATTCTTGGGGGAAGAGAGACAGACAGAGATAGAGAGAGAGAGAGAGAGAGAGAGAGTGTGTGTGTGTGTGTGTGTGAGAGAGAGAGAGAGAGAGACAGAGAGAGAATTTTCTTTTTACCTAAACATTGCTGTTACAAGGTCCATAAGACTAGACTGTAGCAGAAAAGCACAGATCCGATTTCTTCCTCTTTGTGCAGGGAAAGCACAACACTAACTTGACTTCACTTTGGTATCCCACACAGTGTTCTTTAAGGCTGATTTCTCTGTCTTTGAGAACCATGCTGGGGTGCCCACAGTTGTTTCCTTCTTCGGGCCATGGGTCTCATGCACACTTGGTGAGTGCAGAAGGGGCTTTTCTCCCTGAAGGAGTGTGTGTTCTCACTGTCGTGTTCCCATTGGAGCTTTGAGGGAGGGGGAGGCTGAGGCAGAAATAGAAGCTGCGTGTGATCATATGGAGTCTGGAATTTGAACTCTTCCCTGGTGGCTCAGAAGGTAAAGCGTCTGCCTACAATGCAGGAGACCCGGGTTTGATCCCTGGGTCAGGAAGATCCCCCGGAGAAGGCAATGGCAACCCACTCCCGTACTCTTGCCTGGAAAATCCCATGGATGGAGGAGCCTGGTAGGCTACAGTCCATGGAGTCGCAAAAAGTCAGACACGACTGAAAGACTTCACTTTCACTTTCCTTTGTCGAGTACTCTGGTGATTGATCTAGGAACCAGAGGTGACGCTGACATCTAGTTTCCCATTGCTGGGTGGAAATAAAAGGAAGTATGGTGGCCTCGGCCACTTCTAGTGTTGGGTCCCACATATTTCCATTACTCTGGGGTATCGATAATTTCAGTAATTACTTAGCCGTGCCTACCGGAGAGTGGGAACAGGATAGTAAGAGAGCAACCTGAATACTTGAGTAAGAGAACAACCTGAATACAGAATACTTGGGAGGCAAAAAGAGGTGACCTGCAAAGCTCTAGAGCAGGGGAGGTCCTGTATGAGGGGAAACACAGATTTGCAGAACACACTGCTGCTGCTGCTGCTGCTGCTGCTAAGTCACTTCAGTCGTGTCCGACTCTGTGTGTATTGCTTAATGTGGCGATTTTCTGTGTATCAACTCAGCTTCTATAAAATAACATTCCCAAGAATTCCTTTTCAGCATGTTTTGAGGTTAGGATTGGCCAGGGAGAAACTGGAAGGCACACATGAAGCAGTAGCGACCACGCTCTGAAGGTCAGTGGAGAGTGCCAGTGCTGTGCATTGTTGCCGATCTGCTGGCCTTGTGTGCTGGTGTTGGGCCACCACTGGTCTGCAGCCCTGCAGCTCCCCCCAAGTCTGCCTTTAGCTTCTTAGTTTCCTGGGCCAGGTGGGTGTGCAGCGCCATGGAGAAGGGGATGAGCCCTTTCTTCAGGTCATTCACATCTCAAGTTTGGACACCCTGGGAGACAGATGTGGGGTCTACTTTTTACTTGTGGCTTCCAGTTTGTCCTGTGGAGTACCATTTTGCCCTCACACATTCCCATTTCACACCCAGACTGTGGGCACTGTGGACCTGCTGGCACTTCAGACTCAGATGCACAAGTATCTTCCATTGAATTCTTCATCAGCTCCCACAATTTCATAAGGACCAACCCCTATTTTTAAAAATCCCTTATTCTATGTCAGTTACAGCATTTTCACTTCCCTGATCAAACGCTAACTGATACACTTGAGGAAACTTGAAGACTAGAGAGAGGCATCTGGGTTGCCTATGTTCTCAATAAAAATGTTTGGAAATACTGTGAACACCTGTAATTAGAGAGAATGATTAATACACTTATGAATCACAGTTCTATTATCATTCCCTTTGAAGGGTAATCACTTATCATCTTAAATAGGACTATATATTATATGTCCATAATGTCCAAGGATAAGCCTGGGACATACTGAAAATCCAAGTGATATTACAGCATAATTAGCAAGTGCTCATTTAAATAGTCACTAAGAACTCCGCTAAAATTTTTAGTTTAAACTTACAGATGATTAGTGTTCCATCCCATTCAGTTTTTTTTTTTAAGTGCTACCACTCCTATTTTACTGATCAAAGCAGGTCAGATAACTTTACGTTCAAGAGATAATCATGCTGTATGTCCAGAAGTAGGAAGAGATGGAGAAATACTGACATGCATCAACAATAATTATCAATTAAGTTCAAGTTCTAGTTCTTGATCAGTCCCTCCACCTATCCTATCAGCTTCAGACCACATTCACTATGCCAGGCACTGTATGCCAGGGACATAATTATGCATAACAAAGACAGAGCCCTTTAAGCTAGCATTTGGGCGTTCATTTCTGTGACTGACAGCTGAAAGTAAGACTCAGAAAGCCACATCTTTTGAAATCGTTTTTCCAGGCCTCCGCTCTGGCCCTTGACTCCCAGAATTTCAAATCCCTAGTGACACACTCTTGGATTCCAAACCTGCTTCTGCTCCTCCCATCTGTTTGGAGACCGCTGATTTTCAACTCATTGGATTTCAATTTCTCATTGTGCTCTGCTTCTTCTTGCCTCTGACATCTTCTGAAGCCTTTTCCAGTTCTGCCCTAGGGAATCCAAGGGCTAAATCAGCCCCACCCCCTCTCTTGCTGAGGAGGTGTGATTCAGGTCAGTGAGGACACAGAGGTGAAATACAGATTTGTAATACAATGAAACAAGTGCTATACTGTTTATGTATGAAGTGTTACAGATTCATCAATGCTGACGTAATCAGCATTGTAAAGTGTGACCCCCATCAACTTCCTGCCCCAATAGCTATGTATTTATATTTGCACCCTGTTATTCTTCCATTCATTCTACAAATATTTATTATGCAACCACCTTATGCCACCCACATATGCTGCTTTCCTCCATGGTACAGATACCTCTTCTGCTGTTTCAGACTACCACCTTGGCTTTGGGTATGCAGTATATAACAGTGATTAGGCTGCTGCTGCTGCTAAGTCGCTTCAGTTGTGTCTGACTCTGTGTGACCCCATGGATGGCAGCCCACCAGGCTCCTCTGTCCCTGGGATTCTCCAGGCAAGAACACTGGAGTGAGTTGCCATTTCCTTCTCCAATGCATGCATGCTTGCTAAGTGGCTTCAGTCGTGTCCAACTCTGTGTGACCCCATGGACAGCAGCAGGTAGAGTTAATCTGCCTGAGTTCAAGTCTTGACTCACACTGCTGTCTTTTTAAGCTTTTTCATCCAGAAAATGAGGATAATCACATTTACCTCTTGGGAGTATTGGTAAGGTTAATACAAACAATGCTTTGAAGCCCTACCCTAGCGCCTGGAATAGTTAGGGAAATACTCAGTACGTATAATTGTTATTATCATGAACGGCCCCATCTTTTCATCTGTTGTAAGACCAGTTTTTCATTTTGCTGTATTTTCAATCTTTTTTATTTGCTCCTTCTACCCCATACAGTCTACAAATAAATGCTCCTGTCTCATTTATCAATAAATGTCCTCCATTCTATGTATCTCTCTGGCTTCTACTCTGGTCATTCTCCTTTCCTTTAGGATCAGAGCACTTAGAATATTGACACTATTATTTTATTTCTTTATATTCAATTCAGGGCTTCCCTGATAGCTTAGTTGGTAAAGAATCCTCCTGCAATTTAGGAGACCCCGGTTCAATTTCTGGGTCGGGAAGATCCCCTGGAGAAGGGCTAGGCTAACCACTCTGGTATTCTGGCCTGGAGAATTCCATGAACTGTATAGTCCATGGGGTCACGAAGAGCCGGACACAACTGAGTGACTTTCACTTTCAGTTTCATTTCACTTTGAGCCCTTTCAACCATGCTGCTGCCTTGACTTCAAAAACCCTACTAATTTTCAAGTCCAAAGATCAAATTGGTCCTCTTTAATTTGACTTACTACATCTTTCCTGAAACTCTCTTTCTTTGACTTTGCACTCTGCTCTTTCTGGTTCTTTGTCCCATTTTGAACCATTTCTTCTCAGTCCCTTTTGCAGAATCCTCCTATTCATATGCAGTTGGATAGAGAATTCTGCCATTTCAACATTCTGTACACATCTCATATCTTTCCCTTCTTATCTTTTCATACGAAGTTTCCTTCGCCCAGATCCTTATTGTATTTTTCTGAATCATTGCAATAGTCTTCAAATTGGTCATACTGTTTAGTTTCTTGACCCTACTCCACGTTTTTTCTATCATAGTGATTTTTCTAAATACAAATACATTTTACATGTCCCAGGCCAAAGCAGTGTAGAGATAAATGGATGCACAACATCAATATCAAAATAGTTTTTCTCCTCCCCAAAATTCAGTCTAATCATGTGAAAAAATCAGGAAAATAGAGGTGAGCCCTACAATCTACCTGGCTAGTCCTCCTCAAAACTGTTAAGGTCATTTAAAAAAGGAAAGTCTGACAAAATGTCCCAGCTCAGAGGAGCCTAAGGATATGTGACAGCTAAATGTAATTCTAGGTGGTGTCCTGGATAAGATCATAGAGCAGAAAAAGGACATATGGTAGCTACTAAAGAAATCTGAATAAACTATGGGCTTTTGTTAATAATCATATATCAATATTGGTTAATTAATTGTAATATAGGTACCGTATTGATGTAAGATGTTAATAATATGGAAAAGCAGTGAAAACTCTCTACTATCTGCTCAATTTTTCTATAAATATAACCTGTTATGAAGAATAAAGTTTATTAATAAACAATAGTATTCCTCTTTATATTTCACTGACCCCTCCCCATTGAGAAACCTCTAGATCTCTCAAATACTTCTCCAAACATGGGAGCCTGGGGACCTGGTGGCATTCCGTGTATTCTCTGAAGTACGTAGTCTTTTGGTCATCCATTATTTTCCTTCTCCCTTGTTCTACCTCTAAAGAAAAAAGAGAATAATGTTTTCTGCTGAAAGATCTGGAGTCCTTGCCAGGGCACTGATGCCAATGATGGTGTCCAAAGTTTAAGGCTCCAATGTCCTTGCAAAGCAGCCAGTACCTTTCGTCCTGCCAAATCTACTGACTCCACTGCTGTTGATTTGGTGATATTGTCTTGGGATCTGAGATTCTCCTGGGAATCTTGTGAAACAGTCCTTTTATTTTTTTGAAAAAATAAAGTGTATTTATTTTATTTTTAATTGTAGTTTTTTGTTTTTTTTTCCCCCACATCACACAGCATGTGGGATCTTCCCCCTAAGCTGGGTTGGAACCCATTCCCTCTGCAGTAGAAGCCTGGAGTCCTAACCACTGGACCACCAGGGAAGTTTCTGAAATAGTCTTATAGATTCTTTCTTGGACCTCAGGCATCAATGTACAGGGACAGGAATTAAAGATAATCAGAGCTGCAGACATTGAGTTGCTAAGCTTAAAGCACTGCTCTTCTGCCACTGACTTTAAGAGTCTTAGGAATTCTTGCTTCTTACAGATTGACTTATTTTCCAGGATTTTTCTTGATCACTCATGCAAACAGACTGCTGAGGGTCTGCACCACTTAGTCCTCAAAAACCTGTCCAGACATGTCTGAATCTGAGAGAGAAAACTGCACAGGCTCAAGTTACATAAATATGATCGTGTTGTCCTGCTGTTTAGAATTCTTCAATGCCTCTTTTCTCTCCACTTTCCATGACCTCACAATGCACTCTCCTATGGTGGTTTAGTACATCTCTCTGGGCTCAGCTGGAGACAAACCCTACCCTGACTCTCTAGTCTAGTGATGCTGAATTACTTTAAGCAACACATTTCATACATTTGCCAAGTTTCTCATGTCTGCATGCTTTACCCGTTATGTCCAGAAGTAACATATTTTCTTTATGTATTTTCCCCACTGTAATAGCCTTTTGTATTAGTTACCTATTGAGGTTCAGTAAATCGTCTCCAAACCTAGTGACTTAAAACAATGAATACTTATTATACAGTAAGTCCCTTACATGTGAATGAGTTCTGATCCAAGAATGCATTAAGTCCAATTTATTTGTAAGTTCAACTAAGTTAGCTAAGTACCCAACAAACACAATCGACTATATAGTACTGTACTGTAATAGGTTTATAGTACTTATCACACAAATAACATCAATATGTAAAAAACAAACATACACAAAAACTAAACCATTTTTAACCTCCCAGCACAGTGCCTTGTAAAGGACAGTAGTATGGTGCAACAGCTGGCACACAGGAGCTGGCATCCAATGAAAAGGCAAGAAAAGTTACTGACTGGAGGAGGGAGAGGAGGCGGGAGAGGGTAGGGCTGAGGAACTGCCAGCAACTGAGGACAGAGGGCATCTTTCCATCTTCGAAAGTCCACAACTTGAAGGCTCGCAGGTAGGGGACTTACTGTACCATAACTTCTGTGGGTCAGGAATCTGGTCATGGCTTGGCTGGGTTCTTTATCCAGGGTCTCTTACAAGGTTATGATCAGGGTGTTGATCAGAGCAGTGGTCTCATCAGTTCAGTTCAGTTCAGTTCAGTCGTTCAGTCGGGTCCGACTCTCCGCGACCTCATGAATCACAGTACGCCAGGCCTCCCTGTCCATCACCAACTCCCGGAGTTCACTCAAACTCATGTCCATCGAGTCGGTGATGCCATCCAGCCATCTCATTCTCGGTCGTCCCCTTCTCCTCCCACCCCCAATCCCTCCCAGCATCAGAGTCTTTTCCAGTGAGTCAACTCGTTGCAAGAGGTGGCCAAAGTATTGGAGTTTTATGAAGGTTCAATTAGGGGAAGATCCACTTTGAAGCTCACTGACCTTGCTCTTGGCCAGTTCAGTTCTACATAGGCTGAGGGACTGAGGGCCTCAGTTCTTCATTGGCTTCTGCCACCGGCTTCCTTCAGTTCTCTGTTATGTGGACCTCATAGGTAACTCACACCATGGTAACTGGTTTCCTTCAGACTGAGGAAGACAGCAGGAGAGAATGAGCAGAGGAAAACAAGTCTTTTGCATTCTAATCACAGAGGATTACTTTAACTTCTTTAAAGGGACTTCTCAAGTGGCTCAGTGGTAAAGAATCCATCTGCCAATGCAGGAGATGAGGGTTCATTCCCCGGGTTGGGAATATCCCCTGGAGGAGGAAATAGCAACCTACTCCAGTATTCTTGCCTGGAAAATCCCATGGACAGAGGAACCTGGTGCGATACTGTCCTTGGGGTCGCAAAGAGTCAGAGAGTCAGACATGGCTTAGCACAGAGGCACACAATTCTTTAAAGTGATGGGATACACCTGTTAGAAACAAGTCACTAGGCTCAGCCCACATTCAAATACAGGGGATTATATAAGACCTGGAACACTCAGGCGGGTTCATTGAGGATGTTCTGTGATTGTCCTGTGGCAGCAATAAATCCCACCCATAATTGGTTTGCATGTCCAGACTGATGACACCACACATGCACCAAGATGGTACAAAAATGTTTATTACTCACATAATAGGGTCTTTCTGAAGAAAGTAGGGCAGGCATAAAAGCCAGTCTGGAATGTCTTGAGAGAAGAGAGAAGCCGGTGGCTTTAGTTTTTATTATAGTGAGGAGGTGGGGCCTTGGTCAGGGTTCCCACGGGAAAGGGGTTTGGATAGTTTAAACTTTTCCACCAGAACCAGTGGATGGAGCCCCAAGCCTTTCTCACTGTCTTGCTCTGATATGGGTGGAAGGGAAAGGGGGAGAATAGGGCAAGAGAGGTGTCAGGAATCAAAGAGAAAAATGAAACTGAGGTCAGACTCCTTGTTCCATGAGGCTATTTTAGAGGCTGTCTACTGTATCCATTATCATATAGTTGCTTATTTTACTTGTTTGCCTTTTACAAGATAAGAATGTATCTTAATTTATTTTTATGTTCTCAACCCTTAGTGCAGTGCTTGACATATCATGGTCACTCAATAAATGGCTGAACAACTGAATGGCTGCATATATAGTCTCTCCCTTTCCTCTTGATTATTATTTATCCCCTGTTGTATGCCTATTGATGTTTTCAAGATTCAGCTCAGGAACTATCTTCTCTATGATGTTTTTTGGACCTATTCCTCCTTGCTCCCTTTGCCCCCTTCTAGAACTGATCACCTTCTTTGTGTTCAACCACTCTGAGTACAGATTTTTGTCATAGAACTGATGCACTAAGTGGCATTTCTTTCTTTCAGAACTGTATCCCTTACTAGTCTGAAAGCTCACTGAAGGCAAGAATTTGTCTCATTATAAACATTGTACCCAAAGTATTTGGTATGATATCATACATAGATGTTCAGTTACTGTTGCACAAAGGCTTCAGTTCATTCTCCCAAGGAGAAAGGAGTAAGACAAAGCTGCAAAAAGTGGATATTTAGTCTGGATATTGAAGAATAAAAGCTTGACAGGTAGGGACACAGGATTGGGGAGACTTTAGAAAGAGAATAATTTAGACCCACTAAGAAGCAGTAGCAAATACAATGCATTACAAAAAATCATAGTGTAATAGTAAGATTTAGCTGGTTCCAGATGTGGCTAAAAAGGAGGTTCACATCTGGGTTGTGAAACTTTGTAGACTAGATTAAGTAGGGCAGAATGTCTCTTTATGACAATGGGGTTTTAAAACTTGGGTACAGCTGTTAATGTAAGCAAATCTATTTCAGAAAAACAATTTTGATGGCAGAGTAGAATGGACTTGAGTAGGAAGTGACCTGGAATCAATCAGGAGTAGGAATTTGTGGTTTCATTGGAACAAAGTGAACTCTACCTGTGGGAAATCAGAGTGTAGATAGGAGGTAAGCACCAGCATTCTGAGTGATGCTGAGAGGAATCCAGTGCTCTGATATTTGTGAGATGTGAACAACAGAAAATTCCATTGAAAGGATTATGAGGGTATATAGGCAACACAGATAAAGAATATGGAAGAATCAACTAAAGAAAGAAAGATTTACTCTGATTATCTTGATAATTGATCAATTGGTATCCCAGATAAGAACTTTAGCTCACTTTCAGTTTTGGATACATGTAAGACTAATGATCCAACCAGTTCATTCTAAAGGAGATCAATCCTGGGTGTTCATTGGAGGGACTGATGCTAAAGCTGAAACTCCAATACTTTGGCCACCTCATGCGACGAGTTGACTCACTGGAAAAGACTCTGATGCTGGGAAAGATTGGGGGCGGGAGGAGAAGGGGACGACAGAGAGTGAGATGGCTGGATGGTATCACTGACTCGATGGACATGAGTTTGAGTGAACTCCGGGAGTTGGTGATGGACAGGGAGGCCTGGTGTGCTGTGATTCATGGGGTCGCAAAGAGTCGGACACGACTGAGCGACTGAACTGAACTGAACTGAAGACTAATGAAAGAAAACAAAAGAAAAGGAAAAAAACATGTTTATATAATATGTATATTACGCCCAAAGCATTATAATGAATACAGTATACAGTTTTTCTTGTTTCTGTGGTACTAATTTCATGGAAGTATATTATCTCTCTAATACTCTTTTTTTATTCTGAAGGAATTATTTCATTTTTCTCATGTCAAGTCTAAAAACTATTTTCTAATATGGAATTTCACAGCCTAAGCTTTGTGTTCAAAGAAGAATGTTGCAGTTGTTACAGGCTAGATTATCTTCCTGGAAAAAAGAAATAGACATGTTTCCGGTCTTTGGTATTCCTAGTTTAAGCTGGAGTCTGAAGGCACTGTGGTTAGAATCCACAGCCATGTACACAGAAAAATTCACCTTAATAGTGAGGCAGAAAACAGGATAAAGGGGTGCCCAATAGCTCTATTTTTACATTAGTATAGCCCTTTTAAAGAGCAGCCTAAGAATTTTGCACGGAATTTTTTTCAAGGATTTTTAACATTTCAGAGTTGGCATAATCTCAGATTTCACCAGATACTTTAGTAGGACCTCTCAGATAACTTCAATTGTAATTTTTTGCTAGATGATTAATAAAAATGCAAAATAACAAAATGCTTTTCTGAATTCAGTAAGCCTTTTAAATGAATTTATAATCTACTAAAAGCAGCAGTATAGGCATACATTTGAAACATTAGTAATACATGTGTTAGTGTGATAGTAAGGTTTATTCAGTTGTCCATTTGATTTATCTGAACCTTTTTAGTAACTTCATTGCGCTTAACAAGTTTTTGACCCACAGGTTAGAAACTAACTTGATCCAACTTCCTTACCTCACAGATGAGGGAACAAATGATTTAGAACAGGTCGTTCACATGAATTGCTCAAGGTAACAAAGACGGGGTAGAATACAGAATATAGAATTCCTGACCTTTAGACCAGTTAATACCAAATTAGCTGAAAACATTAGACCTATGAACATAAAGGCAGAATTAAATTATAACGTGGTTGATAAATGGTCTGATGTATCAATTCTATTCTTCAGAAGGTGCTCTCAGACACTGAGTTCCCTGGCATGTATGACATGTCATATTAGGCCATATATTGCTACTGAAAGTTAAAAATTATTTTCCTGATTTGAAACAAGCTACACACAGAGTTTAAAAATCTAAGTATGAGAGAGTCTATCTACCTGGTTATGTATATATGCCCAAGAACTTGGTACTGTGGCTCCGTTTCTTTCACATTCATTTTTTTCTTTCTGAGTGTAGGAAGGATGAATAAAGAAAATAAAAGTCAGAATAACTTGGCTTGCAGGAAGAGGAGCTAAAAAGGGTCAGAAGGGTAGACGTTTGAGATGCTCAACCTGTGTGTGGATGGCTCTATTCCACTGATCCCACTGGAGGAGTGTATTTGAAGTGGCATAATAATTAGGCTCAAAAATTTACCCTCAGTGTGCCCTTCAAACAAAAAGCTTGGGTTGAACCTTGGGGCAATTCATTTCAGTGATTTTTAGACCTCTGTATATTACAGCTGCAGAAGAGAAGTCTCGAGAGAATGGGGTTTTATCCTTTTTGAGACCTAACATTGCACATTTTCTGATTAACCAGAGTGTTGGTAAAAACCACTTCCCTTTAAATTTCATATTGGTTATTTATTCCTTATGATTAAACCATTATGATTAACCATTATGATTAAACCATCAAAACCACAGCATAAAATTATAATTAAACCTCATTTTTATGAACTTACACATGTCTTAAAAACCTTATTCTTATTATTAGATTCAGTATCTGCAGACAGAAGTGTAAAGTTTTCCTAGCCAGAATCTAAACTGTATGTATTATTTATTTCAAATAATCAAAACTAGGAAATGATAATGACATTACAGAGTTAAAATACAGTTATCACTTCTTTCATGAAATATGTTAAATATTTGTCTTTCCTTGATTTGTGGATGGTTTTGAAATAAATATAAGTGAATCAGATGAAATAAAGGTTTGGATGTTATTTATTTAGAGCAAAGTTAACATATAATCTTATGTATAACAGACACTCAGTATTGTCAATCAAAAAGATCTTAAATATGCTTAAGGAATATGGATTTCAACAAACAACCACTTGCTGACACTTAAGATAAGCACTTTAGAAGTGCATGAGAATATAATGTTATGTTCTGGCATGGAGCCAGAATGTTTTATTTTCTTACCAACATTTTATTTTCCTGAACTCTAAAAGAAGTGACAGGTTATTTTGTCTGTAATGGTGGTTATTTTCAACTTCAAAAACTTTTCTGTGATCTTAAAACCTTATAATTTGTTCACAGTTACAAGTTAATACAGGCACGGAGCAGCATCTGTATGCAATTTTAGCTGAGAGATAGAGTGGGAACTTTTAGTCCTTCCAAACTTATTTCATTAGACATGCATTATTTAGACAAGCATAGTACTGAGTTAGCTTACGTCTGATTTGTTGGAAACTGGAAACGTGGACATTTAGTCTTTTGAGGGGGTGGGTCTTGGCGGTGTCCCTCACTGGGCAAGTTCTCTGTTATATGGACAACCAGGAAGAAGGGCAGAAAAGGAGTCACTATTCAAAAGCTCTTTCTGCCAAGCTGTGTAGTAGTGCTTTCTCCTAGGCTAAATCACCTAGTGAAGGGAAGCTGTGTCTGACTCTTTGTGACCCCATGGACTATACAGTCCGTGAAATTCTCCAGACCAGAATACTGGAGAGGGTAGCTCTTCTTCGGGGGATCTTCCCAGCCTAGGAATCAAACTGGGGTCTCCTGCACTGCAGGCAGATTCTTTCCAGTTTCTGCTTCCCTCATAGCTCAGTTAGTAAAAAATCTGCCTGCAATGCAGGAGACCCCTGTTCCATTCCTGGGTGGGGAAGATCCCCTGGAGAAGGGATAGGTTACCCACTCCAGTATTCTTGGGCTTCTCTTGTGGCTCAGCTGGTAAAGAATCTGCCTGCAATGCGGGAGACCTGGGTTCGATCGCTGGGTTGGGAAGATCCCCTGGAGAAGGGAAAGTTACCCACTCCAGTATTCTGACCTGGAGAATTCAATGGACTGTATAGTCCATGGGGTTGCAAAGGGTCAGACACCACTGAACGACTTTCACTTTCTTTACCAGTCAAACTATCAGGGAATCCCTACATCACCTAGTTCAGCTCAGTTCAGTTCAGTTGCTCAGTTGCGTCCGACTCTTTGCGACCCCATGGGCTGCAGCACGCCAGGCCTCCCTGTCCATCACCAACTCCCAGAGTTTACTCAAAGTCATGTCTATTGAATCGGTGATGCCATCCAACCATCTCATCCTCTGTCGTCCCCTTCTCCTACTGACTTCAATCTTTCCCAGCATCAGGGTATTTTCCCTGTGAGTCAGTTCTTCACATCAGGTGGCCAAAGTATTGGAGTTTCAGCTTCAGCTGAAATATTCCTTCCAATGAATATTCAGGACTGATTTTCTTTAGGATTGAGTGGTTGGATCTCCTTGCAATCCAAGGGTCTCTCAAGAGTCTTCTCCAAAACCACAGTTCAAAAGCATCAAATTTGGAAAACTCAGCAGTGGCCACCTGACTGGAAAAGGTCAGTTTTCATTCCAATCACAAAGAAAGGCAATGCCAAAGAATGCTCCAACTATTGCACAATTGCACTCATCTCACACGCTAGCAAAGTAATGCTCAAAATTCTCCAAACTAGGCTTCAACTGTACATGAACCATGAACTTCCAGATGTTCAAGGTGTTTTAGAAAAGGCAAAGGAACCAGAGATCAAATTGCCAACATCCACTGGATCACTAAAAAAGCAAGAGAATTCCAAAAAAACATCTACTTCTGCTTTATTGACTATGCCAAAGCCTTTGTGTGGATCACCACAAATGATGGAAAATTCTTCAAGAGATGGAAATACCAGGCCACCAGACCTGCCTCCTGAGAAATCTGTATGCAGGTCAAGAGGCAAAAGTAAGAACTGGACATGGAGCTGGACATGGAACAACAGAATGGCTCCAAAGAGGAAAAGGAGTATGTCAAGACTGTATATTGTCACCCTGCTTATTTAACTTCTATGCAGAGTGCATCTTGCGAAATGCCAGGATGGATGAAGCACAAGCTGGAATCAAGATTGCTGGGAGAAATATCAATAACCTCAGATATGCAGATGACACTACCCTTATGGCAGAAAGCGAAGAAGAACTAGAGAGCCTCTTGATGAAAGTGAAAGAGGAGAGTGAAAAAGTTGACTTAAAACATCACCTAAGTCTGCAACAAAATTCACCTCTCTTTCGCTACATCTTTTCAGGTGTTCCTTTGCTGGGCATTGCCATGACACTCCTCTTTTGAGTCTGCCCTTCCAAGACAGTGATTAACCCTCTCCAGCTTTCTTCCTCTTTTACTTTCAGGCATTGTTCAACAGCCTTACCATGGCTTTCCAGAGATGAAGGACTTAACATAAAGTAGTCTGAGAAGAGAGAAAAAAAAGTATTAGGGGCAAGGCTCTTCAAACTACATAGAGACTACTCTGCTTTCATGAAGAAATAAATCCAGTGAATAGTCCTACGGAAGTGAAGGTAAAAAAAAAAATTTTAAGTTTATTTGAAAAGAAGGGAAGAAGAAAATAACTGCAGTGTTTTGTTGAAGTCTTAATTATCAAAAAATATATGGAGTTGGGAGGCAGCAAATTTGTAGTAAAGTTGGAGATGGTCTATTATATAAACTTAGTATAAATGCTGGCAATGTCGATGTAAAGATCACAAGTTGGAGAGAAATGATAGGAACTGTATCCACTTTTTGAAAATTAACTGCTTTATTATATCCAGTCTTTATATTTATTTGCAATTGTGCCCAATGTTAAAGCAAATGATTAAAGCAAGTCTTCCCTGATAGATTATTAGACAAATTTGCTGGGTAAAATTTTGGATGGAGTAGGCTTTCTGAAGAAATCTAAAGGTGAATCTGTATCACTTAAAAACAAAACCAGGGACTCTGCTTGTTAATTTCCATGCAAGGTTCTTGCCGACTGGCAGTCAGGACAGGAACTGGGGTGCTTTGTGGTGGCAGCAGAAGGCTGGCAGTGAAAAGTATATAACAATGCCCCTGTTTTCTGTTTCCAATTCTTGCAGCATAGAGCTGGAATCCAGAAAATGTGCCGCTTTGAATAATTCAACTTTCAAGTCTGTTGGTGGTTCATGACAATTTTGATTTACTTTTCCTTAACATTTTATTCTTTGCTTAGTTTTCACCCCTAGTTGTTGGTTTTTTAAAATTCCTCTTCCTTAAGTTCTTTGATTTTAAGAATCAGTGTGATGGTCTCCTTTAGAAATATTAAGCAAGGCTATTGAGTCAGAAATAGGATATACAAAGAAAGATATATGAGAAAAATCAAAGACAACTTCTAAAATAAGTCAGTCTGAATTTTACAAAGCTTTGTGGATTTATAATGACTCTCTCACCCCACGCTAATGTTCTAGGAGAGCTTTAGAGCTCAGTTCTTACCCAGAATCTCCTTTGTAGATAACAAGCTTGACATGCTTTAAATATTTATAGTGGGGTCCCAGAGTGTTACTGAAAACAATGCAGCTTCTAGCATATGGACTATGAGGCCAGAATCTTCATTACTGTCACACATGGTGATAGAGTGGAAATAAACAGTCTAAAACAGGCAAGTCTGGAGAGGCTAGATCAGCTAAAGGATGATAAACATTCACATGTGTCCTCCCAATTTGTGTTTTATTATATACGTTTGTGTTTTCTTCTGACTTAAAAAAAATAATTTTTGTTTAAACAGCAGGAAAATGTTTAATAAAGAAAATGTACACTGAAAAATATAATTACTATTTTCCTAATAAAAATTTCTCTACTGTCTCTGTCTCTCTCTCTTAAAGACACACACACACACACACACACACACACACACACACATCTCTGAGCTTATCTTTGCTGGCCTTCATTCTCTTCTCCTCCATTCTGGCTTTTTCTCCACATGATCGTGAACATGGCTGGGAGCAGCAGCTCCAATGTTGTTAACATGGTAGCTTTGTTACTGTGGGGAAAGACAGAGTTCCTGCTTTAGCATATGACATTTCTATGGAAAAATGCTAATTAATTGTTGCTAAAACAATGGAACCATTTGAATGGCAAGCCTGGTTCACGTGCCCACGACTGGCAGCCTCACTAATATCAAAAGTTAGAGCCAAGGAGGATCAGGGCCGTCAGAGAAGAGCTGCATTTACTTGAGGAAGGGGAAAGGGGCATGTTCAGCAGGTAAAGATACAGGTGGCTGAAAGTGAAAGTGAAAGTGTCAGTTTCTCAGTCATATCTGACTCTTTGAGGCCCCATGGACTGTAGCCCACCAGGCTCCTCTGCCTATGGGACTCTCCAGGGAAGAATACTGGAGTGGATAGCCATTCCCTTCTCCAGGGGATCTTCCGGACTGAGGGACTGAACCCAGGTCTCCTACATTGCAGGCAGATTCTTCACTGTCTGAGCCACCAGGGAAACCCAAAATACCAAATTTAATTATTTTTTTTTTGCACCATGAGGCATATGGGATCTTTGTTCCCCAACCAGGGATATAACCTGTCTCCCCTGCAGTGGAAGCGTGGAGTCTTAACTACTGGACCACCAGGGAAATCTTTAAAAGTGTTAGTCATTCAGTTAAGTCCGACTCTTTGCGATCCCATGGACTATAACCCGCCAGGCTCCTCTGTCCATGAAATTTTCCAGGTAAGAATACTGGAGTGGGTTGCCGTTTCATTCTCCAGGGGATCTCCATAACTCAGGGATCAAACCCAGGTCTCCTGAACTGCAGCTGGATTCTTTACCGTCTGAGTCACCAGGGAAGCCCTCTACAGAATATTAAGGATACAAAAAGAATTGCCAGAAACACTGTTTTGCAAGAACTGATAATGAGATCTTCCATAGAACATGACAACATCCTTATTATTTATTAAGTGTCTCCAACTGTAACCCTTGACATTCAGTTTCTTCTGTCTTGGAATATAGGAGTGAGAAGTAGGTGAAACTCAAATGCAAATCCCTTTCTCTGGTGGAGGGATTTACTCAAGCTTCTTGTCACATTAGGGTGGCCCCTATAGCCATAAGAGGTTGTTTCTCTAATTCCAAAGTATTTCTGTAATTTGTCAGAGGCCACTGCTACTGATATGTCATAGTATCACAGTCACACGTGGTCTGTTGATTTCCTTTCCTCTGTGCCTGTTCACACACTGAGCCCACACACTTGCTGCTTGGCCTCTCATGGCACCCATATGGGCAGACCAAATCACAATTCAGGGTTTGTCATCTTCCCTCGGATATCATGCTCATATCCTCATGCTTTTCAATACTTTCTTTTTGTCTCTGATCACTCTCACCTTCAGCTGAAATAAGAAACAACTTTCTTCCCTCCAATGAAATAATTTTTAAAACCTTTTTATTTTATGTTGGAGTATAGCCAAGTAACAATTGTGATAGTTTTGGATGGACAGCAAAGGGCCTCAATTATACATATACATGTATTCATTCTCCCCTAAACGTCCCTCCCATCCAGGCTACCACATAACATTAAGCAGAGTTCGATGTCCTCTACACTAGAAATATGTTGGTTATCCATTTTAAATACAGCAGTGTGCACATGTCAATCCCAAACTCCCTAACTATCCCTTCCCCTATCCTTCCCACTTTGGAAACCATATGAAAAAACACTTAACTGGCTCCCAAATAACATCACTGCAGCACCTTAGAGATAAAAATACGTTCTTAAGTTCAATTTCTTAAATTCTTCTCCTGAGGTTTCTAAACCCAGGTGTTGGGGACTGGTACCACTTGTTATGGATCCTTCAGGTTTGTCTCTGGTGCATGTCTGCTGGTACCTCAAGACTGAGCCTGACCACCTCCACACTGTTCATTCAGGTTCATCTGAAGACCACACTCCTCACAGGTAACTAGGTTTGCTTGACACTGAATGTGGTTCAAAGGTCTCAATCACTGCTCATTCAAGCAGACTCTTTGAATCTTCATGAAACTGGAATCTGATAAATCCATCTTTTTATTTCTTGATAAATTGAAAACTGGGAGTGAATGCACAATTGGGGCTTTTGTCTTGCACCCTTTCTACATGGCTAACTATAATATAAAACAGAATGAAACAAGATCAAAATGAAAAGAATACAGAAAAGGTCAGGAGAATACAGACCAGAGACTAACTGATTCCAACTGGGGGAATCAGGTAACATTTAAGAAAAGGTGATATTTGAGCTGAACTTTGAAGGGTGATTGGATTTTGATTGGGGTTATGGAAGCATTTCAGCTTGAGAGACAGAGTTGTGACATTCATAGTAAGTTTGGGGAAACAAAAGTCCATATTCACAGAACTTTGTGGGGCCAAAATATATTCTTAGAGATCTATTTAAATTTTCCTCTTCATACTGGGTCCAAATACAAGTCAAAACATTTATATGTTGGAAAATGAATACAGAAAATTTTGAATCCCTTGCATGATACTGAAGAGTTCAATCTTGACTGGGAGGGAGCAAGCATTAAAAAAGGGTCAGAGCAAAGAAGTAATATTTCTTTTGGAAAAGTATTATTGAAAGCAATGTAAATGTTGGATAAAGAACTGCTAGACTGAAGATAAGGTGACCAGTTAAGAAACTACAGCGGAGACCCTCTAGTCATCTGTTGCAATCCAAGGAGGCCTGTCCATGTGGCAGGCAATACCTAGTTTCCACTGAGTCAAAGATCTCTGTTGTGCTCTTGTACACTGGCTGGAACTCAAGTAAAGGCCCTTTCATTTTGAGTGAAATTCCTCTTGGTACATTGGACCTAGGCTGGTCTTTGGAGAGAGATCAACCCCTGAGCCTTTGGAGTGGGAGCACTGACTCTAAGACCCTAGACAACTAGAGAACTAACGCTAGGGAGTATCAAATAGTGAGAACTCACACAAAGGAAACCACTTGAATACAAGACCCAGCATCACCCAACCACCAGTAGTATCCTGTGCAGGACACCTCATCTAAACAACAAACAAAACAAAAATACAAACCCAATCATCAGCAAACAGGATTACCACCTCATTCAGCTTTGCCCATCAGAGGAAAAGCAAACAAAAACTCAGCACAAATCTCACCCTATATGAAGCCTACACAAACCACTGGACCAACCTTAAGAAGGCAGAAACCAAAAAGAAGAAAGAATTCAACCTTGAAGTCTGGGAAAAGGAGATTTCAAACACAATAAGTTAAAAAAAATAATGAAAAGGCAGACAAATACTACACAAATGAAGGAACAAACTAGAAACACAGAAGTCCAAATAAATGAAGAGGAAATAGGTAAACTACTTGAAAAAGAATTCAGAAGAATAACAGTAAAGATGATCAAAAACCTTGAAAACAAAATGGAGAAAATGCAAGGGTCAATTAACAAAGACATAGAAGAATTAAGGAACAAATATAAAAACAACACAATTACTGAAATTAAAAATAGTCTGCTGCTGTTGCTGCTAGGTCACTTCAGTCATGTCTGACTCTGTGCAACCCCACAGATGGAAGCCCACCAGGCTCCCCTATCCCTGGGATTTTCCAGGCAAGAACACTGGAGTGGGTTGCCATTTCCTTCTCCAATGCATGAAAGCGAAAAGTGAAAGTGAAGTCTCTCAGTCGTGTCTGACTCTTAGCGACCCCATGGATTACAGCCTACCAGGCTCCTCCATCCATGGGATTTTCCAGGCAAGAATCCTGGAGTGGGGTGCCATTGCCTTCTCCAAAAAAATAGTCTAGAAGGAATTAATAGCAGAATATCTGAAGCAGAAGAATCAGTGAACTGGAAGATAAAATGGTGGGAATAACTTCTGAAGAGCAGAATAAAGTAAAAAGAATGAAAAGAACTGAGGATAGTCTCAGAGACATCTGCTGCTGCTGCTAAGTCACTTCAGTCGTGTCTGACTCTGTGTGACCCCATAGACGGAAGCCCACCAGGCTCCCCCATCCCTGGGATTCTCCAGGCAAGAACACTGGAGTGGGTTGCCATTTCCTTCTCCAATGCATGAAAGCGAAAAGTGAAAGTGAAGTCTCTCAGTCGTGTCTGACTCTTAGCGACCCCATGGATTACAGCCTACCAGGCTCCTCCATCCATGGGATTTTCCAGGCAAGAATCCTGGAGTGGGGTGCCATTGCCTTCTCCAAAAAAATAGTCTAGAAGGAATTAATAGCAGAATATCTGAAGCAGAAGAATCAGTGAACTGGAAGATAAAATGGTGGGAATAACTTCTGAAGAGCAGAATAAAGTAAAAAGAATGAAAAGAACTGAGGATAGTCTCAGAGACATCTGCTGCTGCTGCTAAGTCACTTCAGTCGTGTCTGACTCTGTGTGACCCCATAGACGGAAGCCCACCAGGCTCCCCCATCCCTGGGATTCTCCAGGCAAGAACACTGGAGTGGGTTGCCATTTCCTTCTCCAATGCATGAAAGTGAAAAGTGAAAGTGAAGTCGCTCAGTCATGTCTGACTCTTCGTGACCTCATGGACTGCAGCCTACCAGGGTCCTCCATCCATGGGATTTTCCAGGCAAGAATACTGGAGCGGGGTGCCATTGCCTTCTCCACAGAGACATCTGGGACAATACCAAATGCACCAACATTTGAATTATAGGGGTCCCAGATCCAACCAGACCATTCTAAAGGAGATCAGTCCTGGGTGTTCATTGGAAGGACTGATGCTAAAGGTGAAACTCCAATACTTTGGTCACCTCATGCGAAGAGTTGACTCACTGGAAAAGACTCTGATGCTGGGAGGGATTGGGGGCGGGAGAGAAGGGGGCGACAGAGAATGAGATGGCTGGATGGCATCTCCGACTCAATGGACATGGGTTTGAGTGAACTCCGGGAGTTGGTGATGGACAGGGAGGCCTGGCCTGCTGTGATTCATGGGGTCGCAAAGAGTTGGACACAACTGAGCAACTGAACTGAACTGAATTGAACAGAAGAAGAAGAGAAAAAGAAAGGGTATGAGAAAATTTTTGAAGAGATTATAGTTGAAAATTTCCCCAACATGAAAAAGGAAATAGTCAATCAAGTCCAAGAGGCACAAAGAGTCCCATAGAGGATAAACTCAAGGAGAAACACACCAAGACACATACTAATCAAACTAACAAAGACTAAACACAAAGGAAGAATACTAAAAGCAGCAAGGGAAAAGCAACAAGTAAGATACAAGGGAAATCCCATACGTTTAACAGCTGATCTTTCAGCAGAAACTCTGCAGGCCAGAAGGGAATGGCAGGATATATTTAAAGTACTGAAAGGGAAATATCTACAACCAAGATTATAGTACCCTGCAAGGATCTCATTCAAAACTGATGGAGAAATAAAAAGCTTCCAGACAAACAAAAGTTAAGAGAATTCAGTACCACCAAACCAGCTTTACAGCAAATGTTAAAGGGACTTATTTGGTTAAGAAATACAAGAGAAGAAAAAAGATCTACAAAATCAACCCCAAACAATTAAGAAAATGGCAATAGGAACATATATATCAATACTTACTTTAAATGTAAATGGATTAAATGTTTCAACCAAAAGACACAGACTGGCTGAATGGATACAAAAACAAGACCCATATATCTTCTGTCTACAAGAAATCTACTTCAGACCTAAAGACACATATAGACTGAAAATGAGAGAATGGAAAAATATATTCCATGCAAATGGGAAGCAAAAGAAAGCTGGAGTAGCAATTCTCATATCAGACTAAACAGACCTTAAAATAAAGAAGAAAAGAAGAGATAAGGAAGGATACTATATAATGATCAAGGGATTAATCCAAGAGGAAGACATAACAATTGTAAATATCTATGTGCTCAACATAGGAGCACCTCAATACATAAGGCAAACATTAACAGACATAAAAGGAGAAATTGACCATAACACAATAATAGTTGGAGACTTTAACACTCCACTCACACCAATGGACAGATCATCAAAACAGAAAATTAATACAGAAACACAAGTCTTAAATGATACATTAGAATGAGATGGATCTCACTGATATCTTCAGGGCATTCCATCCAAATGCAGAAGATTACACCTTTTTAAGTGCACAAGGAACATTCTCCAGGATATACCAAATCTTGGGTCACAAATCAAACCTTAGTAAATTTAAGAAAACTGAAATCATATCAAGCATCTTTGCCGACCACAACTCTATGAAACTAGATATCAATTACAAGAAAAAATCTGTAAGAAACATGAACACATGGAGATTAAACAACACATTTTAAAATAACTAACAGGTTACTGAAGAAATCAAAAGGGAAATAAAAAAATTTCTAGAAACAAATGACAATGAAAGTACGACAACTCAAAACCTATGGGATGCAGAGAAAGTAGTTCTAAGAGGGAAGTTTATAGCAATACAATCATATCTCAAGAAATAAGAAAAAAATCGAACAGACAAAATAACTTTACACTTAAAACAACTGGAAAAAGAACAAAAAACCCCCAACATTAGTAGAAGGAAAGAAATCATAAAGATCTGATAAGAAATAAATGAAAAAGAAATGAAAGAAATAATAGTAAAGACTAATAAAACTGAAAGCTAGTTCTTTGAGAAGATAAACAAAATTGATGTCTTTAGCCAAACTCATCAAGAAAAAAAGAGAGAAGAATCAAATCAACAAAATTAGAAATGAAAAAGGAGAGGTTACAACAGACAATGCAGAAATACAAAGGATTATAAGAAACTATTGTGAACAACTATATGGAAATACACTGGACAACCTGGAAGAAACGGACAGATTTTTAGAAAGTTCAGTCTTCTAAGACTGAACCAGGAAGAAATAGAAATTATGAACAACCCAATTACAAACACTGAAATTGAAGCTGTGATCAAAAATCTCCCAAAAAACAAAAGCCCAGGACCAGATGGCTTCACAGAATTCTATCAAACATTTAGAGAAGAGCTAATGCCTATCCTTCTAAAACTCTCTCCAAAAAATTGCAGAGGAAGGAACACTTCCAAACTCATTCTATGAGGCCACCATTACCCTGATACCAAAACCAGAAAAAGACAACACAGAAAAAAGAAACCTACAGGCCAATATCACTGAAGAACATAGATGCAAAAATCCTCAACAAAATCTTAGCAAACAGAATTCAGCAACACATCAAAAAGCTCATACACCATGATCAAGTTGGGTTTATTCCAGGGATGCAAGGATTCTTCAATATACTGAAATCAATCAATTAGATACACCATATTAATACACTGAAAGATAAAAACCATATAATAATCTCAATATATGCAGAAGAACCCTTTGACAAAATTCAGCACCCATTAATGATTAAAACTCTTCGTATAATGGGGATAGAAGGAACCTACCTCAACATAGTAAAGGCCATATATGATAAGCTTACAGTAAACATTATTCTCAATGGTGAAAATCTGAAACATTCCTCCTCAGATCAGGAATAAGACAAGGGTGTCCACTTTCACCACTATTATTCAACATAGTTCTGGAAGTCCTAGTTACAGCAATCAGAGAAGACAAACAAAAGGAATCCCGATAGGAAAAGAAGTAAAGCTCTCACTGTTTGCAGATGACATGATGCTGTACATAGAAAACCCTAAAGAAAATTATCAGAAAATATTATCATATTATCAGAAAATATTATCAGAAAATTACTAGAGCCAATCAGTGAATTTAGCAAAGCTTCAGGATACAAAATCAATACACAGAAATCAGTTGTATTTCTATATAATAACAATGAAAAATCAGAAAGAGAAATTAAGGAATCAATCTTATTCACCATTGCAACAAAAAGAATTAAATATATAGGAATAAACTTACCTAAGGAGACAAAAGAACTGTACACAGAAAATTATAAGACACTGATGAAAGAAATCAAAGATGACATAAACAGATGGAAGCATATTCCATGTTCCTGAGTAGGAAGAATCAATATTGTGAAAATGACTATACTACCAAATGCAATCTACAGATTCAGTGTGACCCCTATCAAATTACCAATGGTATTTTTCACAGAACTAGAAAAAAAAATTAAACAATTCATATGGGAACACAAAAGACCCCGAATAGCCAAAGCAGTCTTGAGAAAGAAGAATGGAGTTGGAGGAATCAGTCTTCTTGACTTAAGATTATACTACAAAACCATGGGCATCAAGACTGTATGGGACTGGCATAAAAACAGCATTATAGACCAATGGAACAAGATAGAACAGAAATAAACTCGTGACATATGGGTACATTATTTTTGACAAAGGAGGCAAGATTATGCAATGGGGCAAAGACAGCCTCTTCAATAAATGGTGCTGGGAAAACTGGGCAGTTATGTGTAAGAAAATGAAATTAGAACACTTCATAACACCATACACAAAGGTAAACTCATGATGGATTAAAGACCTAAATGTAAGACCAGAAACTACAAAACTCTTAAAGGAAAACATAGGCAGAACATTCAATGACATAAATCAAAGCGAGATCCTCTATGAACTACCTCCTAGAGTAGCAGAAATAAAAACAAAAGTAAAGAAGTGGGACCTGATTAAACTTAAAAACTTTTGCATAGAAAGGAAACTATCAGTTCAGTTCAGTTCAGTTCAGTCGCTCAGTCATGTCCAACTCTTTGCGACCCCATGAATCATAGCACGCCAGGCCTCCCTGTCCATCACCAACCCCCAGAGTTCACACAAACTCATGTCCATCGAGTCGGTGATGCCATCCAGCCATCACATTCTCTGTCGTCCCCTTCTCCTCCAGCCCCCAATCCTTCCCAGCATCAGAGTCTTTTCCAGTGAGTCAACTCGTCGCATGAGGTGGCCAAAGTATTGGAGTATCAGCTTTAGCATCAGTCCTTCCAATGAACACCCAGGATCGATCTCCTTTAGAATGGACTGGTTGGATCTCCTTGCAGTCCAAGGGACGCTCAAGAGTCTTCTCCAGCACCGCAGTTCAAAAGCATCAATTCTTTGGCGATCATCTGTCTTCACAGTCCAAATCTCACATTCATACATGACCACTGGAAAAACCATAGCCTTGACTAGACAGACTTTTGTTGGCAAAGTAATGTCTCTGCTTTTTAATATACTATCTAGGTTGGTCATAACTGTCCTTCTAAGGAGGAAGCGTCTTTTAATTTCATGGCCGCAATCAGCATCCATCCACAGTTATTTTGGAGCACAAAAAAATAAAGTCTGACATTGTTTCCACTGTTTCCCCAACTATTTCCCATGAAGTGATGGGACCAGATGCCATGATCTTTGTTTTCTGAATGTTGAGCTTCAAGCCAACCTTTTCACTCTCCTCTTTCACTTTCATCAAGAGGCTTTTGAGTTCCTCTTCACTTTCTGCCACAAGGGTGGTGTCATCTGCATATCTGAGGTTATTGATATTTCTCCTGGCAATCTTGATTCCAGCTTGTGCTTCTTCCAGCCCAGCTTTCCTCACGATGTACTCTGCATATAAGTTAAACAATCAGGGTGACAATATACACCCTTGACATACTCCTTTTCCTATTTGGAACCAGTCTATTGTTCCATGTCCAGTTCTAACTGTTGCTTCCTGACCTGCATACAGGTTTCTCAAGAGGCAGGTCAGGTGGTCTGGGATTCCCATCTCTTTCAGAATGTTCCACAGTTTGTTGTGATCCGCACAGTCAAAGGCTTTGGCATAGTCAATGAAGCAGAAATAGATGCTTTTCTGGAACTCTCTTGCTTTCTCCATGATCCAGCGGATGTTGGCAATTTGATCCCTGGTGCCTCTGCCTTTTCTAAAACCAGCTTGAACATCTGGAAGTTCACAGTTCACGTATTTCTGAAGCCTGGCTTGGAGAATTTTGAGCACGACTTTACTAGCATGTGAGATGAGTGCAATTGTGTGGCAGTTTGAGCATTCTTTGGCATTGCCTTTCTTTGGGATTGGAATGAAGACTGACCTTTTCCAGTCCTATGACCACTGCTGAGTTTTCCAATTAGGCTGGCATATTGAGTGCAGCACTTTCACGGCATCATCTTTCAGGATTTGAAATAGCTCAAATGGAATTCCATCACCTCCACTAGCTTTATTCATAGTGATGCTTTCTAAGGCCCACTTGACTTCACATTCCAAAAGTCTGGCTCTAGGTGAGTGATCACACCATTGTGATTATCTTGGTCGTTAAGATCTTTCTTGTACAGTTCTTCTGTGTATTCTTGACACCTCTTCTTAATATCTTATGCTTCTATTAGGTCCATACCATTTCTGTCCTTTATCGAGCCCATCTTTGCATGAAATGCTCCCTTGGTATCTCTAATTTTCTTGAAGAGGTCTCTTGTTTTTCCTATTCTGTTGTTTTCCTCTATTTTTTTTGCATTGATCACTGAGGAAGGCTTTCTTATCTCTCCTTGCTATTCTTTGGAACTCTGCATTCAGATGCTTATACCTTTCCTTTTCTCCTTTGCTTTTCGCTTCTCTTCTTTTCACGGCTATTTGTAAGGCCTCCTCAGACAGCCATTTTGTTTTTTTACATTTCTTTTCCATGGGGATGGTCTTGGTCCCTGTCTCCTGTACAATGTCACGAACCTCCATCCATAGTTCATCAGGCACTCTATCTATCAGATCTAGACCCTTAAATCTATTTCTTACTTCCACTGTATAATCATAAGGGATTTGATTTAAGTCATATCTGAATGGTCTAGTGGTTTTCCCTACTTTCTTCAATTTCAGTCTGAATTTGGCAATAAGGACTTCATGATCTGAGCCACAGTCAGCTCCTGGTCTTGTTTTTGCTGACTGTATAGAGTTTCTCCATCTTTGGCTGCAAAGAATATAATCAATCTGATTTTGGTGTTGACCATCTGGTGATGTCCATGTGTAGAGTCTTCTCTTGTGTTGTTGGAAGAGGGTGTTTGCTATGACCAGTGCGTTCTCTTGACAAAACTCTATTAGCCTTTGCCCTGCTTCATTCCGTGCTCCAAGGCCAAATTTGCCTGTTACTCCAGGTGTTTCTTGACTTCCTACTTTTGCATTCCAGTCCCCTATAATGAGAAGGACATCTTTTTTGGGTGTTAGTTCTAAAAGGTCTTGTAGGTCTTCATAGAACAGTTCAGCTTTGGCTTCTTCAGTGTTACTGGTTGGGGCATCGGCTTGGATTACTGTAATACTGAATGGTTTGCCTTGGAATCTAACAAAGATCATTCTGTCGTTTTTAAGATTGCATCCAAGTACTGCATTTCGGACTCTTTTGTTGACCATGATGGCTACTCCATTTCTTCTGAGGGATTCCTGCCCACAGTAGTAGATATAATGGTCATCTGAGTTAAATTCACCCATTCCAGTCCATTTTAGTTCACTAATTTCTAGAATGTCGACGTTCACTCTTGCCATCTCCTGTTTGAGCAGCTCCAATTTGCCTTTATTCATGGACCTAACATTCCAGGTTCCTATGCACATTGGACCTTGCTTCTATCACTAGTCACCTCCACAACTGGGTATTTGTTTTGCTTTGGCTCCATCCCTTCATTCTTTCTGGAGTTATTTCTCCACTGATCTCTAGTACCATATTGGGCACCTACCGACCTGGGGAATTCCTCATTCAGTATCCTATCATTTTGCCTTTTGATACTGTTCATGGGGTTCTCAAGGCAAGTATAATGAAGTGGTTTGCCATTCCCTTTTCCAGTGGAACAAATTCTGTTAGACCTCTCCACCATGACCCACCTGTCTTGGGTGACCAAACACGGCATGGCTTAATTTCACTGAGTTAGACAGGGCTGTGGTCCATGTGATCAGATCGACTAGCTTTCTGTGATTATGATTTCAGTTTGTCTGCCCTCTGATGCCCCCTCGCAATACCTACTGTCTTATTTGGGAAGTGGTCAAACAGGAGATGAACACTGGTCATAGCAAACACCCTTCCAACAACACAAGAGAAGACTCTACACATGGACATCACCAGATGGTCAACACCGAAATCAGACTGATTATATTTTTTGCAACCAAAGATGGAGAAGCTGTATACAGTTAGCGAAAACAAGACCAGGAGCTGACTGTGGCTCAGATCATGAACTCCTTATTGCCAAATTCAGACTGAAATTGAAGAAAGTAGGGAAAACCACTAGACCATTCAGATATGACTTAAATCAAATCCTTTATGATTATACAGTGGAAGTGAGAAATAGATTTAAGGGTCTAGATCTGATAGATAGAGTGCCTGATGAACTCTGGACGGAGGTTCGTGACATTGTACAGGAGACAGGGACCAAGACCATCCCCATGGAAAAGAAATGTAAAAAAGCAAAATGGCTGTCTGAGGAGGCCTTACAAATAGCTGTGAAAAGAAGAGAGGCAAAAAGCAAAGGAGAAAAGGAAAGGTATAAGCATCTGAATACAGAGTTCCAAAGAATACCAAGGAGAGATAAGAAAGCCTTCCTCAGTGATCAATGCAAAGAAATAGAGGAAAACAACAGAAAAGGAAAAACAAGAGACCTCTTCAGGAAAATTAGAGATTCCAAGGGAACATTTCATGCAAAGATGGGCTCGATAAAGGACAGAAATGGTATGGACCTAACGGAAGCATAAGATATTAAGAATAGGTGGCAAGAATACACAGAAGAACTGTACAAAAAAGATTTTCACGACCAAGATAGTCACGATAACGTGATCACTGACCTAGAGCCAGACATCTTGGAATGTGAAGTCAAGTGGGCCTTAGAAAGCATCACTACGAACAAAGCTAGTGGAGGTGATGGAATTCCATTTGAGCTATTTCAAGTCTTGAAAGATGATGCTGTGAAAGTGCTACACTCAATATGCCAGCAGATTTGGAAACTCAGCAGTGGCCACAGGACTAGAAGAGGTCAGTTTCATTCCAATCCCAAAGAAAGGCAATGCCAAAGAATGCTCAAACTACCGCACAATTGCACTCATCTCACACGCTAGTAAAGTCATGCTCAAAATTCTTCAAGCCAGGCTTCAGCAGTATGTAAACCATGAACTTCCAGATGTTCAAGCAGGTTTTAGAAAAGGCAGAGGCACCAGGGATCAAATTGCCAACATCCGCTGGATCATGGAGAAAGCAAGAGAGTTCCAGAAAATCATCAATTTCTGCTTCATTGACTATGCCAAAGACTTTGACTGTGTGGATCACAATAAACTGTGGAACATTCTGAAAGAGATGGGAATCCCAGACCACCTGACCTGCCTCTTGAGAAACCTGTATGCAGGTCAGGAAGCAACAGTTAGAACTGGACATGAAACAACAGACTGGTTCCAAATAGGAAAAGGTGTATGTCAAGGTTGTATATTGTCACCTTGCTTATTTAACTTATATGCAGAGTACATCATGAGGAACGCTGGGCTGGAGGAGGCACAAGCTGGAATCAAGATTGCTGGGAGAAATATCAATAACCTCAGATATGCAGATGACACCATCCTTATGGCAGAAAGTGAAGAGGAACTCAAAAGCCTCTTGATGAAAGTGAAAGAGGAGAGTGAAAAGGTTGGCTTGAAGCTCAACATTCAGAAAACAAAGATCATGGCATCTGGTCCCATCACTTCATGGGAAATAGATGGAAAAACAATGGAAACAGTGTCAGACTTTATTTTTTTGGGCTCCAAAATCACTGCAGATGCTGATTGCAGCCATGAAATTAAAAGACGCTTCCTCCTTGGAAGGAAAGTTATGACCAACCTAGATAGTATATTCAAAAGCAGAGACATTACTTTGCCAACCAAGGTCCATCTAGTCAAGGCAATGGTTTTTCCCGTGGTCATGTATGGATGTGAGATTTGGACTGTGAAGAAAGCTGATCGCTGAAGAATTGATGCTTTTGAACTGTGGTGTTGGAGAAGACTCTTGAGAGTCCCTTATACTGCAAGGAGATCCAACCAGTCCATTCTAAAGGAGATCAATCCTGGGTGTTCATTGGAAGGACTGATGCTAAAGCTGAAACTCCAATACTTTGGCCACCTCATGCAATGAGTTGACTCACTGGAAAAGACTCTGATGCTGGGAAATGTTGGGGGCGGGAGGAGAAGGGGACGACGGAGAATGAGATGGCTGGATGGCATCACCGACTCTGTGGACATGAGTTTGAGTGAACTCCGGGAGTTGGTGATGGACAGGGAGGCCTGGCGTGCTGTGATTCATGGGGTCGCGGAGAGTCGGACACGACTGAGCGACTGAACTGAACTGAACTGAACTATCTTGGTTGTGGGATATCTCTTCACAGCTGCTTCAGCAAAGCGCAGCAGCTGTACCTTACCTTAGAGAAGGGGTATCTCCTCAAGGTTGCCCCTCCTGACCTTGAACATGGAGTAGCTCTTTTAGGAAACTATAAGCAAGATGAAAAGACAATTCTCAGAATGGGAGAAAATAATAGCAAATGAAACAGCTGATGAATTAACTTCCAAAATATACAAGCAGCTCATACAATCCAACGCCAGAAAAACAATCAACCCAATCAAAAAGTGGGAAAAAGTCCTGGGCTTCCTGTAGGAGATGCCTGAATGCTTCTTTTCCTCTGTTGGAGTTCCTTTTGTGACTCCTCTGAGACCCACCCACAATGGTCTCAGGACCTCCATACTGTAACATCCCCTGTCATGGGTGATACTTTCTCCAGCTTATCTTTCAGGGCAACGTTCAGCTTTTTAAGCTCTGTCCTGGAGGTAGCGCCATCATAGTCTTTCCCTGCTGGATTCCCACCCCAAACCAGACAACTCTCTTAGGCAAGGATCTGGCTTACTTCAGTGACATTTGTTTGGTCCACCAGAGCTGGGCTGTGCATCCGGGTTCTACCAAACTCTGGAAACACAAGTTGGTCTTCCCTACCACCCCACCCTCTTCTCTCTACTCACCAGATACCACTGCCACACTGCTCCAGGGGTGCATCTCATACCTAGGCTCTCTGCCGTCTGAACTCCAGGGATTTACTAGGTTCTCTCAAGGACTCTTCTACTTCACTCTTGTATTATACCAGGATGAATCAAGGGGTTTAACCACTTAGAAAGAGGCATACAATGGGAGAATGAGATGTCTGTTTACCTTTCCTTATGAGTAGGCCACCTCCAAAGAATGTTCAAACTACCACACAATTGCACTCATCTCACTCTAGCAAAGTAATGCTCAAAATTCTCCAAGCCAGGCTTCAACAGTATGTGAACCGTGAACATCCAGATGTTCAAGCTAGATTTAGAAAAGGCATAGGAACCAGAGATCAGATTGCCAATATCTTGAATTACCAAAAAAGCAAGAGAGTTCCAGAAAAAAAATATCTACTTCTGCTTTATTGACTATGCCAAAGCCTTTGACTGTGTGGCTCACAACAAGCTGCGGAAAATTCTTTAAGAGTTGGGAATACCAGACCACCTGACCTGCCTCCTGAGAAATCTGTATGCAGGTCAAGAAGCAACAGTTAGAACTGGACATGGAAAAATGGACTGGTTCCAAGTTGGGAAAGGAGGAGGAGGTCAAGGCTTTATATTGTCACCCTGCTTATTTAACTTATATGCAGAGTACCTCATGTGAAATGCTGGACTGGATGAAGCACAAGCTGGAATCAAGCCTGTCAGGAGAAATATCAATAACCTCAGATATGCAGATGACACCAGCCTTACGGCAGAAAGCGAAGAAGAACTAGAGAGTCTCTTGATGAAAGTGCAAGAGGAGAGTGAAAAAGTTGGTTTAAAACTCAACATTCAGAAAACTAAGATCACATCAGGTCCAATCACTTCGTGGCAAATAGATGGGAAAGCAATGGGAACAGTGATAGACTGTATTTTTGGGGGGCTCCAAAATCACTGCAGATGGTGACTGTAGCCACGAAATTAAAAGATACTTGCTCCTTAGAAGAGAAGCTATGACCAACCTAGACAGCCTATTAAAAAGCAGAGACATTACTCTGGCAACAAAGGTCCGTCTAGTCAAGGCTATGGTTTTTCCAGTAGTCACGTATGGATGTGAGAATCAAAGAATTGATGCTTTTGAACTGTGGTGTTGGAGAAGACTCTTGAGAATTCCTTGGACTGCAAGGAGATCCAACCAGTCAATCCTAAAGGAAATCAGTCCTGAATATTCATTGGAAGGACTGATGCTGAAGCTGAAACTCCAATACCTTGGCCATCTGATGTGAAGAACTGACTCATTGGAGAAGACCTTGATGCTGGAAAAGATTGAAGGAGGGAAGAGAAGGGGATGACAGAGGATGACATGGTTGGAGGGAATCACTGACTTGATGGACATGAGTTGGACACGACTGAGAGACTGAACTGAACAGATGCCACCTCCATCAGTCTATCCAAAGATTGTTCTTTGCTCCCATCACTAGGAATTCATCTTGCTAAAACCCCTAGGGAATTTTTAATGAAACTCTATCTTGATCTTCCATAGATTTTTAGAAGTGATGACATCCAGAATAGTTATGGTAAGTCCTGTTATGTTGAGTCCTTTAGATCAGAGACATAGTACTTTTCATCCATTGACCTCAGATTTGGGACCTCAGCTGAAGACTCAAGAATGCTGTAGAAGTCCTATTTACTACTCTTTTATATATAAATATATGCCTAAATTATGTTTATAGGAAAATAAGCACATTATGTTGGAGAAGGAAATGGCAACACATTCCAGTAAACTTGCCTAGAGAATCCCATGGACAGAGGAGCCTGGCAGGCTACAGTCCATGAGGTCACATAGAGTTGGACACGACTGAGCGAACAAGTACAATTAACACATGCCTAAATATGAATATGAGTGAAAGGTTCTCCAGTAGGAGTGTGGGCTCTGGAGCCAGAGAGGCAAGATCCAAATTCAGAGTCTGCCGTTTCTTAGATACATGATGGAAACACCTAGTACTTCACTTTCTTGAACTGAAAAATGGAGTGCTATTTTTTCCCATCTTCTGTGAGACAATACTGTGATGAATAAATGAATAATAAATTTAAAGAGTTTAGGTTATTGCTAGACCATAATAGTATTAGCTACTATTGTTGTTGTTCAGTTGCTAAGTCGTGTCCCACTCTTTGTGACCTCATGGACTACAATGTACCAGGCTTCCCTGTCCTTCACTATCTCCCAGAGTTTGCTCATATTTGTGTCCATTGAGTCAGTGATGCTATTTAACCATCTCATCCTCTGCCACTCCCTTCTCCTTTTGCCTATGATCTTTCCCAGCATCAGGGTCTTTACCAATGAGTCAGCTCGTTGCATCAAGTGGCCAAAGTATTTGAGCTTCAGCATCAGTCCTTCCAATGAATCTTCAGGGTTGAATTCCTTTAGGATTGACTGGTTGGATCTGCTGGCTGTCCAAGGGACTCTAAAAAGTCTTCTGTAGCACTATAGTTCGATAGCATCAATTCTTTGGCACTCAGCCTTCTTTATCATCCAACTCTCATATCCGTACATGACTATAGGAAAAGCCATAGCTTTTACTATACAGACCTTTGTCAGCAAAGTGATGCCTCTGCTTTTTAAAACACTGTTTGTCATAACTTTCCTTCCAAAGAGCAAGCATCATGGCTACAGCTGCTGTGATAGCAGACTCCAGTGATTTTGGAGTCCAAGAAAACGAAATCTGTCACTGCTTCCACTTTTCCTCCTATTTGCTATGAAGTGACGGGACCTACTGTTACTTTTTTCTATTTTAGGTATTTTAAATTTTTCTTATAGTGGTCTTTGTTTCTTGCTGCTCTCACATTACAGTAATGGAATAATAGCAAAGATTATTATGACAGAATTTCTCTCAAATATCTGAGTTAAAAATATGTTCCTAAGTTATGAGTTACAATAGATCCATTTCAGTTTGGTCAAAATTGTTAAGATCAAAATGAATCCAGTCACTTAGCTAAGGGTGAATTTTGTTCATTGAGTCAATGAATTGGAATTAGGTGGTATTTTAAATTAATGAAATTACATTAATATGGAATTAATGCATCAGGGTTTATGGCTTTCAAGAATGGATGAGAGATTGTTGGGCTAGGGATGAAGAGACCTGAGTTCTATTCGTGGGTCTATGATTAACAAAGTGTGTGAATACAGGCAACTCACTTTATTCCCGAGCCCTGGTTTCCACATTAGACAAATGAAGGGTTGCACTAGATAAAAAGACAGCATGGGGAAGAGAGTAGACTCTGGTGACAGAAAGAGCTAAACCAATATGAACCCTGACACTTACCAGATCTGTACTCATTAGCAAGTTATTTCATCTCTCTTAGTTCCCTTTGTACAAAAAGAGGATGCTAATAGTGCCTGTCTCCCATGGTTGTTGTAAAGATTAGAGAGTTCATCTAAAGTGCTGAACCCAGAACATGGCACATAATACCTATCCCAGAATGTTATTTTAACAATAACTACTGTTATTTCTGGTTTTATTACTGTTATTTCATGATTAAGTCTTTGGATCATCAGTTGAGGATGTGAAATTTGTACTGACTGTATTCCCCAAGGTCGTCGGCCCTCTGTCATTTGGCTCCTGTCTCCTACTTTCTCCTGACACAATAGTTAAATATGATAATCTCCTTTTAGTAAGTGTACCTGGATCTCTTTTAAATCGTATTCTTTAGTAATAAACTAAAAGTACATGTATGTCTTTCCACATGCAATTTGCCAGTAAGTGGTCTACCCTTCTTTTACTTTACACTGATGTGTATGCATGCTTAGTCATTCAATTGCGTCTGACTCTTTGCAACCCCATGGAATGTAGCCTGCCAGGCTCCTCTGTCCATGGGATTCTCTATGCAAGAACACTGGAGTGGATTGCCATGCCCTCCTCCGGGGGATCGTCCCAATCCAGGGATCAAACCCAAGTCTCCCACATTGCAGGTGGATTCTTTACCATCTGAGCTACCAGGGAAGGCACTTTACACTGATATTTTATGCTGATCTTTTTACACTGATACTTTATACTGATTTCTTTTGGTCTTGAAAACAAGTGACCAGTGTTCTGTTTTCACAGTATATTGAAGAAACCCATCCCATAGCAAAACCCATAGCAGTAATTTAAATAAATATTTATCAACATTTATTGTGTGCTTGGCCCTGTTAGATCCTGGGGCACAGTGTCAGAAAGGCATATCTCTGGCCTCAAATAGACTTACAGTGATTAATTCCTAGAAATATGAGAAATGTGGTGTGCCTTCCAAAAGGTTGTGTATGCATGTATTTAAGTAGGTCTTTAAGGCTGGCAAAAATAATTTCCAATAGGTGATATAATTTTAGGAATATTTTAGAAGGCCATTCTATTTTTCCTCAATTGATTCTAGTGGTTAAGAACCCACCTGCCAATGCAGGAGACATAACAGACACAGGTTCGATCCCTGGGTTGGGAAGAATCCCTGGAGGAGGGCATGGCAACCCCACTCCAGCATTCTTGCCTGGAGAATCCCATGGAGAGCAGTCTGGTGGGCTATAGTCCATAGGGTTGCACAGAGTTGGACACAACTGAAGTGACTTAGCCCCCCCCAATATTCTTTTCTACTAGGTGACTAGGTCCTGCTGAAGAAAGTGGCCTACACATGGGTTTGGTGCCACCATAAACTCCTCTCCAGCCTTAGGTGGTGTCTCAGTGCTTCTTGGCCATCCTTAAATATCTCCCCCAGAATCTACTTCTGTGCCCTCATCAGGACCAAAACCTTTCAGACTTTCTCAACTTACCTGACACCTCTAATCTGCTTCCTGACCTTCCTTTTCAGAAGGTGACTTGGTTACTTACCTTAGGGTGAAAGTCTAACTCCAAATGTAGAATTCCCTTAACTTCCTGCCACCACACTGAGATGTTAATTTGGGTTATAACCTACCCTTTACCAGCTGGGTATCTCTTTCTGCCCATGGCCAGTCCATCTGCTTCTTCCCAGGATACTATGAGGAGATAGTATCCATCTCTGACTTCTCTCATTCTTCAACTGTTTGCTCTCTACTAACCCACTCCAGTGTTCTTGCCTGGAGAATCCCAGGGATGGGGGAGCCTGGTGGGCTTCTGTCTATGGGGTCACACAGAGTTGGACAAGACTGAAGTGACTTAGCAGCAGCAGCAGCAGCTCCACCCTGTTAGTGTTTGAATATACTCAAGACACTTCTGCCTTTAAAACGTTTAGGAAACAAAGCCCTTTTCAAGTATACATCTCTCAGATGCCATTCTCTCTTTGCAAAGCAGTTATTTGAACTTCATTCTGAACTCACTGTCTGCACCTCCTCACCTCTCCTCCACATTAATCCTACTCCAGTTTTACATTAGTGGCTCCATGAAGGTCATCAATGATTTCCTTTGTGTGAAATTCAATAGATATTTATCACTCCTCATTTTATTTGACCTTCTTACTTGACTACACCTGTCCTTCTGGAAATACTTTGGTTCTTAAGCAATCTACTTTTGAATCATTTTTCAACATTCTGTACTGATATTTCAAGACAGCATTTTGAACCATCCCAACAGCTCTTTATTCTAGTTCCAACTGTGATGAACCAAACGTGCAGAGGTGCACATATCTCTATGCTTGTTACTATATTTAAAAAAAAAGATATGGTGGCAGAGCAGAGTGATTGAAAGAAAGAGATTGGGAGAAGGAAAGAGAGAGAGGGTGAGAGGTGATAGATGTTTTCAATATGCTTTGAGAAATGTTGGGCCAGATTTTGAGAGAAGAGGCTGTTGGGGATCTCTGGTTACATGGCACTAAGGCACTACTCTGGAAAAAATAAAGCCCTGGGTATTCTTTTAACTCAAAAGAGAGACAAAGTGAGAGGGAATTTAAATAAGTTCACATGTGGGGCTTTGTAATAATAAGTGCAAAATCATGCCTGCCTGTTCTTACTCATTAGTCATAGATGTGGTTTCCATGGTGATTTCACACATAGGCAGAGCTCACCACTCTGCTCCTCCTATCTTCATTCTGGCTTACATTAAATGAGACAAAGCACTATCAAGAATAATTAACAAATATTTCAGTGCTTTAAGCTCTGATCCAGATTGTGGAAAACCACTGTTCCTTACTTTGTATTCATTCAAGGAAACAGGGATCTAGGTATTTTCCAGATTTCCAACTTCATATGGCTCAAGCTCAGCAATCATGTTAGAATTCTTGTTTACTTCTGGAAGAAGGGAGAAAACGATGGTAAGATGATAGCTGGTTTGCGTTTCAGCAGCATTTCTATTCTGGATACTACAAAGTTTGTGTGTTCTCAGCATTACCTCAAAGGTAATGGAAAGTTAGAATAGCACCTATTTGTATTGATCCAAAGCCACAGAGAGAAGGCAATGGCACCCCACTCCAGTACTCTTGCCTGGGAAATCCCATGGATGGAGGAGCCTGGTAGGCTGCAGTCCATGGGGTCGCTAAGAGTTGGACACGACAGAGCGACTTCACTTACAATTTTCACTTTCATGCATTGGAGAAGGAAATGGCAGCCCACTCCAGTCTTCTTGCCTGCAGAATCCCAGGGACGGGGGAGCCTGGTGGGCTGCTGTCTGTGGGGTCGCACAGAATCGGACATGACTGAAGCGGCTTAGCAGCAGCAGCAGCAAAGCCACATAAGTGAAAAAAATCTATATAAAGAATCGCTTGGGAAGATATATGTTCAGTGATTCCTAAGAGTTCATTTAATTTAGCTGTGCTTGACAGAAGATGGTTTTGTCTTTTAATTATATACATTGGATAATTTTGGTCAAGCAGATTATGTGGTAGATAGATAGGTTATGCTCACAGTTCTAAAAATAAGAATATTTTCACCTAAAATATTAAACAAAACATATTTGCTTTTACTGCACTATGTGATAGGGACGATTAATGTTTCTTAAAACAGATTGAAATGATTTTTCAAGAATTTTTCTTGGAGCCACTACAAAAGAAATTTTAAGGTCCCCAATGGAGGCCTTAACATTTATTTGAATTTCCAATACATTCACTACTCAACTGAGAGTAAGTCTGGTAAAATATGTAACTTGGACAATGGGTTAATAAAATGTATGTAGCAATAAAACAGGTAAAGTGATTTTCTTATATGGCTCATAATTGGGCTCTGAAACCTACACTTTTCCAAGCATTTTTCCTGAACTTGCAGACAAAATTAGGAAAAAGCAAACAACCAGAAAATAATATAGAATTACACTTGCTTAATAATGTCTTTCTGAAGTTTTCTGTAAAAACATCATGCTTTCACATGAAATACATATTCTGTCTCAGTTTACACAGGTGAGTATATGAAATAACGGAGACCCTGCATTTCTGTTGAGCTTATTTCAGTTATTACCCTTATAATTAAAGGAGTTCTTTCTATATTTGTGTGCACTGTAAAAGGATGGAACTAAAAAAATCAGTATGCATAAATCTTATTTCTATAAAACATCTTAAAAATGGTTGTGAAATACATTCTTTTCACTTCAATGTGTTTGTGAAACTTGGTTGACCACATGTAATTTATCTGAGCTGCACACACCTGCACTGGATGGCGAAATTTGGTTTTAGCTTTTGGTTCCCACCATATTTTGTTTCATAAAGGAGTAAAAAATTACTTCAAGTTCCTGTATTATATCCCAAAATGCATTGTCCATTTTTGCTACCCTTCCTTTAAAATGAAGATCTAATATCCATATTGAACTATTTCAGCCCACAAACTCTTCCACTCCCTGGTGATTGTGTGTTTTTTATACTTTATTTCAAGTCATAAAATTACAGAGACATAACATGTTACGCTTGTAAATGGTCACAAAATTATCCAGTCCTGTCTTTATAATTTATTGATAAGAAAACACATTGAGACCTCAAAGGGCTAAGTAAAGAGATTTGACATGCTTGCTCTTTTTTTGTGACATTGTCCTTGAGTATCTGTCTAACTAGTCCATATTTTTATAAAATAAATAGTTATAATTTTTGGAAAATGTGACAATGTATGTTGAAATGAAATGCCTAGATAGATTTTTGCTCAGTGTCATTTTTTCCTGAGTGCAGGCATGTACTTGACTTTTTGCAAACATACTGGTGAAGTGAAGCGAAGTTGCTCAGTCGTGTCCGACTCTTTGCGACCCTGTGGACTGTAGCCTACCAGGCTTCTCCATCCATGGGATTCTCCAGGCAAGAATACTAGAGTGGATTACCATTTCCTTCTCCAGGGGATCTTCCTGACCCAGGGATCAAACCCGGGTCTCCTGCATTGGAGGCAGACGCTTTAACCTCTGAACCACCAGGGAAGCCCCCCCTCCAAAAAACACTCAGTCATCATCTTGTTAGCCTGATGGATTTCCAGGCACCTCCCCAGCTAGAACAGAATTGTATTATTAGCTCCTCCTTTGCTTCCAGAGTTTTGTAATTCAAGGTGGGCTGGTAAGAGCACTCTTTCTTCTTCTGCCCTTGGGAAGATAACACTCTTTCCTTCATCTGTTTGCTGAAGGCTCCTTGCCTTATTTTCACTCCATCCTGGTGGCATTTCAGCTTATTTGGCATTCAGTCATGTCACTGGGGTAAACTTCAAGAATGGCTCCTGTGTTTTCTGATCTTCTGCCATTTTTTTCCCTGGAGAAAAACTACTGGTTGTATGCCACAGTGCTCATTACCAATTTAACACCTCCTTCATTTCAGTTCAGTTCAGTCGCTCAATCGTGTCTGACTCTTTGTGACCCCATGAGTCACAGCACGCCAGGCCTCCCTGTCCATCACCAACTCCCGGAGTTCACTCAAACTCATGTCCATCGAGTCGGTGATGCCATCCAGCCATCTCATTCTCTGTCGTCCCCTTCTCCTCCCGCCCCCAATTCTTCCCAGCATCAGAGTCTTTTCCAGTGAATCAACACCTCCTTAGAGGAAAGCTATTTTTACTTTTTCTAAATGTAGTATATCTTTGCTCTCTACTGTAGGATTTTAAATAAAGCTTAGTGAGAATAATATTTCCTGACATTTTCTATCCTAATAGATTGCTAGAGTTTTGTCTTATTAGCAAAATGAAATGAACAATATATTAAGTCTAGAAGGAAGCATTTTGTTTATATGTTTCTTTATACTATAAACAATCAAGAAGTTGCTTTCAATAATTTTTGACCAAAAGACCAGCTTTTAGGAGCAAGGCACATCAATTCATAATACTTTGCAGAATTCCAATTATAAAGGCCATTTAAACAGAAACAATTGTGTAAATGTTTTGAAAAACTTACATCCTTTTAAAGCAGTTGATGCTTCCAATTATATTTCATTATTCATGGACTATTACTATTTATCTCCATAGAAACTCAGTTGACTCAGTTGATGCATTCAATGTGAATCCATTGTGTCCCAAAATGCTTCTATCAAATAATCCTATAATGTTTATACAACCAACAGAAGTTATTTTTATCAGAATTTTCCTGACAATTTTGGCTTGTGAGATTTCTAGTTATGACTCTAGTTTTGGATTAAATTGTGTCTGGAATTAACTATTTATTTTAAAAGATTATTTTAATATTTAATTACCTAAAGCTCTTTCAAATTTTTTTCATATAGCAAAAAAATAGTGAAGTTTCTTTATAGTAACATGTTATTGTAAAAATGTCTATTATAGAATGTATTGCATCACATATACACAGAAAAATGATACATATCATTATGATATGAAAATACTCAAGATTTCAGAAATATGAAATTTCACAAACTACCTGTACAACTAGAACAAAGATCAAGAAATAAAAAGGCACCAGCGTCTTAGAAGCTCACCCATCTTTACTTCAATCTTTATTCTCCCCATCCTGAAAATTAGCCACGTCTAATAAAATTGACTAGTTTGCCTGCTTTTGTATATTGCAAATAGACTGAATCATATTGTATGCACTAGTTTTCGGAGGAGGGGGCTCTAAGTCTGTCTCTAAATATTTTTTGGTGAGATCCATTGGTGTTGTTGCATGTATATTATACACCCTCATTCTGCCTAGCATTCCACTATGCACATACATCACAATCTGTTGATCTAGTTTACTGTTGATTGATTTTGTGGTATTTTCTCATTTTTGGCTATTGCAAAAATAGTGCTGTTGTGAACATTCTTGTACATGTCTCTTATGTCTCTTCTTGAACTCACTGATGCGTTTCTTGTGAGAATATACTCAGGAGTTATGTACTACACATACGTTCAGCACTTTCTAAAGTGGTCATAGTGCTTTGCGCCTCCAGCAGTGTCTGAGTATATCAAGTCATTATCACTATTTGGTACTTTTCATCTTTTAAATCTGTCCATTCTGTGGGTATGTGATAAACTGTGTAATTTTAAAGTTTTGTGGTTTTTTAATTTTAATCTGTAGTTTCTTGTTGACTAATGACGTTGAGCACATTTTCCTACATTTACTGGCAATTTTGATATACTGCTTAACCAAATATATTTTAAATATTTTGATTATTTTTATATTTGGTTGTCTATTTTTTTATTTCAGGTTTTTCCTAATACAGTCTGATTACAAATTTTTTGTCAGATAAATGAACTATAGTTTCTTCCATACTTTTCATTCTCTTAATAGTGTCTCCAAAAGAAGCTCTTAATTTTATTGTAATTCCAAGCAAAATTTTTACCTATATATATTTAGAATAAGTCCTTTGTCACATACATGATTTGCAAAGCATGTCTTCCACATTCTTTATTTTTCTATTGGTATCTTTTGATTAATGAAAGTTCCTAACTTTACTAGTCATTTTTGACTGACACTTTTGTATCCTTTGTAAAAAAAAGTTGGGGGATAGTTGCTTTACAATATTGTGTTAGTTTCTGCTGTACATCAAACTGAATCAGCTATCAGTTCAGTTCAGTTCAGTTGCTCAGTCGTGTCTGACTCTTTGCGACCCCATGAATCACAGCACGCCAGGCCTCCCTGTCCATCACCAACTCCCGGAGTTCACTCAGACTCATGTCCATCGAGTCGGTGATGCCATCCAGCCATCTCATTCTCTGTCATCCCTGTCTCCTCCCGCCCCCAATCCTTCCCAGCATCAGAGTCTTTTCCAGTGAGTCAACTCGTCGCAAGAGGTGGCCAAAGTATTGGAGTTTCAGCTTTAGCATCAGTCCTTCCAATGAACACCCAGGATTGATCTCCTTTAGAATGGACTTGTTGGATCTCCTTGCAGTCCAAGGGACTCTCAGGAGTCTTCTCCAGCACCACAGTTCAAAAGCATCAATTCTTCGGCGATCAGCTTTCTTCACAGTCCAACTCTCACATCCATACATGACCACGGGAAAAACCATAGCCTTGACTAGATGGACCTTGGTTGGCAAAGTAATGTCTCTGCTTTTTAATATGCTATCTAGGTTGGTCATAACTTTCCTTCCAAGGAGCAAGCGTCTTTTAATTTCCTGGCTGCAATCAGCATCCACAGTGATTTTGGAGCCCCCAAAAATAAAGTCTGACACTGTTTCCACTGTTTTTCCATCTATTTCCCATGAAGTGATGGGACCAGATGCCATGATCTTTGTTTTCTGAAAGTTAAGCTTCAAGCCAACATTTTCACTCTCCTCTTTCACTTTCATCAAGAGGCTTTTGAGTTCCTCTTCACTTTCTGCCATAAGGGTGGTGTCATCTGCATATCTGAGGTTACTGATATTTCTCCTGGCAATCTTGATTCCAGCTTGTGCTTCTTCCAGCCCAGCGTTCCTCATGATGTACTCTGCATATAAGTTCAATAAGCAGGGTGACAATATACAACCTTGACGTACTCCTTTTCCTATTTGGAACCAGTCTGTTGTTCCACGACCAGTTCTAACTGTTGCTTCCTGACCTGCATACAGGTTTCTCAAGAGACAGGTCAGGTGGTCTGGTATTCCCATCTCTTTCAGAATGTTCCACAGTTTATTGTGATCCACACAAGAATCAGCTATATATATACATATATCCCACTCTTCATTTTCCTCTGTTATTCTCTCATGATCACCTTCCTTTCTTGTTTCACTCCCTTCCCTGCTCTCAAAAACAGTTGGGAAACTTATGGACACCTAGGATGACTTTTTCTTATGCCTCAACCACCTTTTCAGATCTGTCTCAGTTTTAAATAAGTTAAGTGAAAGAAACAGTGTTTTCTGAAATACGAATATTATTATCAATACAGTTTTATGCAACAGACTCTGCATACTGTTAATCTCTCTTGACAAGATCTACAGATTATATTAGGAGGATGAAGAAAGAAAAGAACAGAGGAGACTCTTGGAAGCAACATGTGTTTTCCTCAAAAGTCAGAACAACTGCCTGGTGATAACGACACATTTAAATCAGATTAGCTTTCCAAATGATTTAGATGTCACTCTGCAAAGTATGGATCTTCCCTGTAGCTCAGACAGTAAAGAATCTGCTAGCAATGAAGGAGACCTGGGTTCAATCCCTGGGTTGGGAAGATCCCCTGGAGAAGGTAATGAAAATCCACTCTGGTATTCTTGCCTGGAGAATCCCATGGACAGAAGATTCTGTAGCCCACAGAGGAGGGTTACAGTACAGGGGGTCACAAAGAGTCAGACATGACTGAGCGACTAACACTGCCACTATCCCCTCCTTCTTGGACTTCCCATTCACCACCCCAACCCCACCCTTTTAGGTCATCACAGAGCACTAAGCTGAGTTCCCTGTGCTATATAACAGCTTCCCACTAGTTCTCTATTTTACACATAGCAGTGTATATGTGTCAACTCCAATCTTCCAATTCATCCCACCGCCTCTGTCATGTCCACATGCCTGCTCTCTACGTCTGTGTGTCTATTCCTGCTTGCAAATAGGTTCATCTGTACCAGTTTTCTAGATTCCACATGGGAAGAATACTCTTTGACATAAATCACAGCAAAAATATTTTTGACCCACCTCCTAGAGTAATGGAAATAAAAACACAAAATAAATAAATGGGATCTAATTACACTTAAAAGGTTGTGCACAGCAAAGGAAACAATAAACAAGATGAAAAGACAAGTCTCAGAATGGGAGAAAGTATTTGCAAATGAGAAAGAAAGTGAAGTCGCTCAGTCATGTTGGACTCTTTGCTATCCCGTGGAGTGTACCCCACCAGGCTCCTCTGTCCATGGGATTTTCCAGGTAAGAATACTGGAGTGCATTGCCATTTCCTTCTCCAGGGGATCTTCCCAACCCAGAGATTGAACCCAGGTCTCCCACATTGCGGGCAGATGCTTTAACCTCTGAGCCACCAGGGAAGCCCATTTGCAAATGAAGCAACTGACAAGGGATTAAGCTCCAAAATATACAAACAGCTCATGCAGTTCAATATTGAAAAACAAACCCAATCAATAAATGGGTTGAAAATCTAAATAGACATTTCTCCAGAGAAGACATGCAGATGGCCAAGAGGCACATGAAAAGACGCTCAATATCACTAATTATTAGAGAAATGCAAATAAAAATTACAGTGTGATATCACCTCACCCCAGTCAGAATGGCCAACATCAAAAAATTTACAAATCATAAGTGCTAGAGAGGATGTGGAGAAAAGGGACACCTACTGCACTATATAGTGAGAAAGCATCACTACGAACAAAGCTAGTGGAGGAGATGGAATTCCAGTTGAGCTATTTCAAATCTTGAAAGATGATGCTGTGAAAGTGCTGCACTCAATATGCCAGCAAATTTGGAAAACTCAGCAGTGGCCACAGGACTGGAAAAGGTCAGTCTTCATTCCAATCCCAAAGAAAGGCAATGCCAAAGAATGCTCAAACTACCGCACAATTGCACTCATCTCACACGCTAGTAAAGTCATGCTCAAAACTCTCCAAGCCAGGCTTCAGCAATATGTGAACCGTGAACTTCCAGCTGGTCAAGCAGGTTTTAGAAAAGGCAGAGGCACCAGAGATCAAATTGCCAACATCCGCTGGATCATGGAGAAAGCAAGAGAGTTCCAGAAAAACATCTATTTCTGCTTCATTGACTATGTCAAAGCCTTTGACTGTGTGGATCACAATAAACTGTGGAACATTCTGAAAGAGATGGGAATACCAGACCACCTGACCTGCCTCTTGAGAAACCTGTATGCAGGTCAGGAAGCAATAGTCAGAACTGTACATGGAACAACAGACTGGTTCCAAATAGGAAAAGGAGTACATCAAGGCTGTATATTGTCACCTTGCTTATTTAACTTATATGCAGAGTACATCATGAGGAACGCTGGGCTGGAAGAAGCACAACTGTAATCAAGATTGCCAGGAGAAATATCAATAACCTCAGATATGCAGATGACACCACCCTTATGGCAGAAAGTGAAGAGGAACTCAAAAGCCTTTTGATGAAAGTGAAAGAGGAGAGTGAAAAGGTTGGCTTGAAGCTCAACATTCAGAAAACAAAGATCATGGCATCTGGTCCCATCACTTCATGGGAAATAGATAGAAAAACAGTGGAAACAGTGTCAGACTTTATTTTTTTGGGCTCCAAAATCACTGCAGATGCTGATTGCAGCCATGAAATTAAAAGACGCTTACTCCTTGGAAGGAAAGTTATGACCAACCTAGATAGTATATTAAAAAGCAGAGATATTACTTTGCCAACCAAGGTCCGTCTAGTCAAGGCTATGGTTTTTCCCGTGGTCATGTATGGATGTGAGAGTTGGACTGTGAAGAAAGCTGATCGCCGAAGAATTGATGCTTTTGAACTGTGGTGTTGGAGAAGACTCTTGAGAGTTCCTTGTACCGCAAGGAGATCCAACCAGTCCATTCTAAAGGAGATCGATCCTGGGTGTTCATTGGAAGGACTGATGCTAAAGCTGAAACTCCAATACTTTGGCCACCTCTTGCGATGAGTTGACTCACTGGAAAAGACTCTGATGTTGGAAGGGATTGGGGGCGGGAGGAGAAGGGGACGACCGAGAATGAGATGGCTGGATGGCATCACCGACTGGATGGACATGAGTTTGAGTGAACTCCGGGAGTTGGTGATGGACAGGGAGGCCTGGCGTGCTGTGATTCATGGGGTCATGGAGAGTCGGGCACGACTGAGCGACTGAACTGAACTGAACTGAACTGACTGTGGGATAGAGATTCCTCTTTTAATTATTACTATTTAAGGGAGAAGGAAATGGCAACCCACTCCGGTGTTCTTGCCTGGAGAATCCCAGGGACGGAGGAGCCTGGTGGGCTACCGTCTATAGGGTCGCACAGAGTCGGACACGACTGAAGCGACTTAGTTGAAGCAGCAGCAGCAGCAACAAGGGATACATTCCCATTGTAGCTAAAATGAAGACTACATATTAATTACGCTCTACCATCCAAGAATACCATCACTGACACTGCTGCTGCTGCTGCTAAGTCGCTTCAGTCGTGTCTGACTCTGTGCGACCCCATAGACGGCAGCCCACCAGGTTCCTCTGTCCCTGGGATTCTCCAGGCAAGAACACTGGAGTGGGCCCCCATTTCCTTCTCCATCACTGACACTAGTGTGTTATCTTTCTACATACTTCTTTTGCTATCATTTCTTAGTTTTATTACTTAGTGATACTGTTGCAAAAGTTATTACTTTTTTTATTCCTCTCATTTATGAAGCAGAAATAAGATGTCCAGTTTTTTTTTTTCCTCTCCCTTATCACCCATGACAAAAAACAAAACAAATAAAAAAAGTTTGTCACTAAGATAATGTAACTACACATATTTAAACTACATATATTTACATACTAACTTCTCAAGGATACTTTTGAGTTTTCCTTCTGTGGCAATTTTCTTTGTTTGTGGCAATTTTCTTCCACCAGGCATTTAGACACATTATCTTTAGTATAATTTAAGAGCGTATAGTTTGTTTTCTAGTATTTTATTCTGCTTGCGTAATTATTAATTTCTTCATTCTGTTTTTAATTTTTAAATAATATTTGAATTACTTGTTAATTAACATTTCCTTTATGTTTTTAAAGTTATCTGAAATTTTAAAATTATAAATAAATTTCTTCTGAGTCTTGTTTTACTTGTTCAGCTTTTTGTTATTGCTGATATTCTAAAACAATCTTTTAGAAGTCTTTAGTATATGTTTTCTATTTGACCTAAGAATTATTTTAAAACTCTCTCTAAAAGCAACTTTAATTTTCCTGATTTTGCTATTTTTTATTTTATTAGACTGTAATCAAAGAATGCTGTTGCTGTCAGAACTATTTTTATTTTTTGGAATTTATGCATGTTACATGCTTATACAAAAGTCATATTTCAAGACACATGTTCTTGCGTTCTGCTATGTCATGAACTGATGGATGTGTTTTAAAAACTCCTGCAATTAATCTGTTCTTTCTTGTACCTCCTTTTAATTCAATTTCTACTATATGGTGTTTGTTTCTATGCAATACAGTTTTATATTTAAAACGGTGATGTATTTGTATTTTATTTTTCATCTTTGTTGTTCAGTTGCTTTTTTTTTTTTTCAGTCGCTCAGTCGTGTCCGACTTTCCGCGACCCCATGAATCACAGCACGCCAGGCCTCCCTGTCCATCACCAACTCCCGGAGTTCACTCAAACTCATGTCCATCGAGTCGGTGATGCCATCCAGCCATCTCATTCTCTGTCGTCCCCTTCTCCTCCCGCCCCCAATCCCTCCCAGCATCAGAGTCTTTTCCAGTGAATCAACTCATCGCATGAGGTGGCCAAAGTATTGCAGTTTCAGCTTTAGCATCAGTCCTTCCAATGAACACCCAGGACTGATCTCCTTTAGAATGGACTTGTTGGATCTCCTTGCAGTCCAAGGGACTCTCAAGATTCTTCTCCAGCACCACAGTTCAAAAGCATCAATTCTTTGGCGATCAGCTTTCTTCACAGTCCAACTCTCACATCCATACATGACCACGGGAAAAACCATAGCCTTGACTAGACGGACCTTGGTTGGCAAAGTAATGTCTCTGCTTTTAAATATACTATCTAGGTTGGTCATAACTTTCCTTCCAAGGAGTAAGCGTCTTTTAATTTCATGGCTGCAATCACCATCTGCAGTGATTTTGGAGCCCCCAAAATAAAGTCTGACACTGTTTCCTCTGTTTCCCCATCTTTTCCCCATGAAGTGATGAGACCAGATGCTATGATCTTAGTTTTCTGAATGTTGATCTTTAAGCCAACTTTTTCACTCTCCTCTTTCACTTTCATCAAGAGGCTTTTTAGTGCCTCTTCACTTTCTGCCATAAGGGTGGTGCCATCTGCATATCTGAGGTTATTGATATTTCTCCCGGCAATCTTGATTCCGACTTGTGCTTCCTCCAGCCCAGCGTTCCTCATGATGTACTCTGCATATAAGTTAAATAAGCAGGGTGACAATATACAACCTAGACGTACTCCTTTTCCTATTTAAAACCAGTCTGTTGTTCCATGTCCAGTTCTTAGCTTCAACTTAAAATTATTCAGAACTATCATTAATTTTGCCATCATTTACCTATCCTCTCTTTGCATTTTGGCTGCCATAAAAATATTCTCTGAGTTCCTGTATATTCAAAATTGTTTGTCTGTTGTCTGTACTTAAAGGATAGCTTGGGTGGGTACAATCCTTGGCTCATGTTTTTTTTCCTCAAGTATGTATATTAAGGATATCATTCCACTGTCTTGAGATGTTGAATATTACTGTGGACAATGTGAATATAACCTATTTATTTTATTCTCATAAATAATATTTATTTTATCTGATTGGGTAAAAAATTTCTCTTTGTTTTAGAGCCCAATAACTATTAGGACGGAGAAGGCAATGGCAAGCACTCCAGTACTATTGCCTAGAAAATCCCACGGATGGAGGAGCCTGGTAGGTTGCAGTCCGTGGGGTCGCTAAGGATCGGACACGACTGAGCGACTTCACTTTCACTTTTTACTTTCACACATTAGAGAAGGAAATGGCAACCCACTCCAGTGTTCTTGCCTGGAGAATCCCAGGGACGGGGGAGCCTGGTGGGCTTCCGTCTATGGGGTCACACAGAGTTGGACACGACTGAAGTGACTTAGCAGCAGTAGCAGCAACTATTAGAAAATGTCTTGATGGTGACCTTTTTTGTCAATTCCTTTGTAGCCAGTGTGTCTTTCTAGATACACTGATTCAGGTGTTCTATTTCAACAAAATCTCTCTTGAATCATGACTTTAACAACTTATTTTCTGTTCTTCTGTTTTTTTTTTTTTTCCTTTCAGGGATGACTCAAAATACATGCATGTTGATTTCTAATACATATCTTTTTATTTTTTTCCTCCCTAATCTGTCCATTCTTCTTTCCTTCTTTTCTTTCCTGCCATAATTTCCATTTCAACATGGTCACTTTCCTAATTTTTCCAAATTCTTTATTTCTTAATATTTTTCAATTTTCTCTTAAATTGTTTTCAATTTTGTTTTAGTTGTGATGCTCCCCCCATACTTCTTTTTAAATTTTGCTAGAATATGTTTTATTACTTCCTTTTATCTTTCTATTCTGTCCCTGATTTCCTGTATTTCTTATTTGAGGTCTAATTTCAAAAGAAATTTCTTCATTGTTTTATAATTAATTCTAAAATATTTGGCCACAATTTTTATCTGCTCCATAACCAGAGTTTTCTGACATTCTTCTTTCCAGTGGTAGGTAAATTCTGATCCTCTTTCCCAGCTTGCTTCTTAGAGTATATTTGCATTTATTGTGGGAAGTCCTTGAGAAAAAAAAAAAATCTTTGAATTAACTGAATTTTTCTGGACCAGCTCAGCTACTTGCTGGGGTTGAGAGGTGCAGTAGCTTTCCAGCTACTTACTTTCTGTCTCATCACAAAGCTTCCTATAGCTCTGGCTTCTTTTTTATTGTTTGTATAGTCTGTTTCCTCTGCTTCTCTTGACAAAACATGGTCTAGGAGAACTCCTGCTAATGGACCTTCTCACATACTCAACTTTTGATGTTTCACACAAGGTCTATAATTTTCAAAAAACAGGGTGAATACTCATCTTAAGAAAGTGTATTTTCCCCTCATATTACTTGATATCTGTGCCTGCCAAGTCTTCTTTCACCTTTGTGAGTATTTTATTTATTCCTGTCCTTTATTTCTTTGTTTATGGTAACTCTTCTATAGGCTTGGAGTTACCATTATCCTTTGTTTTTTAAAGAAATTTACAGAAGAAGGTGAACTATCCAAATTTATGCAGCAATGTTCACCTTTTAAGTTGACTTTTCCACCATAACTGAACACTATGAACTATGCTAGTCTTTAAAAATAGTGCATATGCATGTGAGACACTCTACAAGAATGAGGAAAGAACCACCCCAAAGAATCAGAAGTAATAGTGCCCTTGGCTCTTAGAGGATTAGAAATAGTGTCTGTTCCCACTAACCAGACTGGAAAACCTTTCCATTCATAAGCATTGATGTACACAGAGAGGCCTTGCCTCTAAATAATTATTATTAATAAGAATACATAAGGGGAATAATTATCCCTATATTGAGCCCTGTTTACTGTTGCTTAATGCATTTAAAAAGTAGAATCAGAAAGGATTTAACTGCATCCCAGAACAAAGCTCAGGAAGATTTATAGGGATACAAACACATGTAGCACCCCAAAAGGTAATATTCACAATATTCACAAATGTAATATTCACATCCAATCAAAAATTTTCAAGCACTCAAAGGTGCAGGAAAGTATGACCAATACTGAGGGGAAAAATCAATTAGTCAAAACTTGACTAAGAATTTTGCTCAATGTTAAAAACAGACATCAAAAGAATGATTGCAACTGCATTCCATATGTTCAAAAAGTTGAATAGAGGCATGTAAGCTACAAAAAAGACCCAAGCTAAAGTTCTAAACTACAGCTTGTGAAACAAAAGGTACATTGAATAGGATTACTATCAAATTAGACATCGCAGAAGAAAAGACAAGTGAATTTGAAGACAGCAAATAAATAAATAAACCAAAATGAAACACAGAAAGGAAGAAATAGTATTTAAAGAACTGAGCTTTAGATCCTCCAAGACCCACCTCCCAGAATATTGGAAATAAAAGCAAAAATAAACAAATGGGACCTAATTAAAATCAAAAGCTTCTGCACAGCAAAGGAAACTATAAGTAAGGTGAAAAGACAGCCTTCAGAATGGGAGAAAATAATAGCAAATGAAGCAACTGATAAAGGATTAATCTCCAAAATATACAAGCAGCTCTTGCAGCTCAATTCCAGAAAAATAAGTGACCCAATCAAAAAATGGGCCAAAGAACCAAACAGACATTTCTCCAAAGAAGACATAAAGATGGCTAACAAACACATGAAAAAGTGCTCGACATCCCTCATAATCAGAGAAATGCAAATCAAAACCACAATGAGATACCATTTCACACCAGTCGGAATGGCTGCTATCCAAAAGTCTACATGCAATAAATGCTGGAGAGGGTGTGGAGAAAAGGGAACCCTCTTATACTGTTGGTGGGAATGCAAACTAGTACAGCCACGATGGAGAACAGTGTGGAGATTCCTCAAAAAACTGGAAATAGAACTGCCATATGATCCAGCAATTGCACTCCTGGGCATACACACTGAGGAAACCAGAATTGAAAGAGACACATGTACTCCAATGTTCATTGCGGCACTGTTTATAATAGCCAGGACATAGAAGCAACCTAGATGTCCATCTGCAGACGAATGGATAAGAAAGCTTTGGTACATATACACAATGGAGTATTTTTCAGCCATCAAAAAGAATGCATTTGAATCAGTTCTAATGAGGTGGATGAAATTGGAGCCTATTATACAGAGTGAAGTAAGCCAGAAAGAAAAACATCAATACAGTATACTAACGCATATATATGGAATTTAGAAAGATGGTAACCTTAACCCTGTATATGAGACAGCAAAAGAGACATAGGTCTATAGAACAGTCTTTGGGACTCTGTGGGAGAGGGTGAAGGTGGGATGATTGGGGAGAACGGCATTGTAGCATGTATATTATCATATGTGAAGTGAATCGCCAGTCCAGGTTCGACGCATGATACAGGATGCTTGGGGCTGGTGCACGGGGATGACCTGGAGGGAGGATATGGGGAAGAGGGAGGTGGGAGGGGGATTCAAGAAAGGAAACACATGTACACCCGGGGCGGATTTGTGTCAATGTATGGCAAAACCAACCAATATATTAATGTAAGGTAATTTGTCTCCAATAAAATAAATTTAAAAAAAGAAAAAAAAAAAAAGAACTGAGCTTTAAAGAGCTGTAAGACAATTTCATTCAATTTCATATAGGTATAATCAGAATCCTTAAAGGAGAAGAAGGAAAAATAAAAAAATACATTTGAAAAAATAATGGCTCTCAAATTAGTACATTTGATGAAAATGATAAACTTGTAGTCCCCAAAATTCAAAGAACTCCAAAAACAAGACCCATGAAAAAAATCACCTCAGGATACACCGTAAACAATTCACACAACAATAGTGATTGAAAGAGAAAATCATAAAAACAGTCATTACAAAGATACCCCATATACAGAGGATAAGGATGACATATCTTTATTGGCAAAACACTCAAGGAAGACAATAGATCAAAATCTTTACATTATGAAAGAGAAAGAAAAAAAACCCTAAACTGAGACCACTATTCCCAAAAAAATAGAAGGGAAGAGAATAGGAAACAAATAGCAGGATATTATACTTGAATGTAAACATGCAATTATATTAAGTATAAATGGCATAAATATCATAATTAAAAGAGAGATGATAAGATTGGCTGATCAGTTCAGTTCAGTTCACTTGCTTAGTTGTGTCTGACTCTGTGCCCCCATGGACTGTAGCACGCCAGGCATCCCTTCCATCACCAACTCCAGAAGTTTATTAAAACTCATGTCCATTGAGTTGGTGATGCCATCCAGCCATCTCATCCTCTGTTGTCCCCTTTCCCTCCCACCTTCAATCATTCCCAGCATCAGGGTCTTTTCAAATGAGTCAGTTCTTCACATCAGGTGGCCAAAGAATTGGAGTTTCAGCTTCAGCATCAGTCCTTCCAATGAATATTCAAGACTGATCTCCTTTAGGATGAACTGGTTGGATCTCCTTGCAGTCCAAGGGACTCTCAAGAGTCTTCTTCAACCCCATAGTTCAAAAGCATCAATTTTTCAGCATTCAGCTTTCTTTATAAGTCCAACTCTCACATTCATACACAACTACTGGAAAAAGCATAGCCTTGACTAGATGGACCTTTGTTGGCAAAATAATGTCTCAGCTTTTTAATATTCTGTCTTGGTTGGTCATAACTTTTCTTCCAAGGGGTAAGTGTCTTTTAATTTCATGGCTGCAATCAGCATCTGCAGTGATTTTGGAGTCCAGAAAAATAAATCCTTTACTATGTCTACTGTTTTCCCATCTATTTGCCATGAAGTGACGGTACCAGATGCCATGATCTTAGTTTTCTGAATATTGAGCTTTAAGCCAACTTTTTCACTCTCCTCTTTCACTTTCATCAAGAAGCTCTTTAGTTCTTCTTCACTTTTTGCCATAAGGGTGGTGTCATCTGCATTTCTGAGGTTATTGATATTTTTCCCAGCAATCTTGATTCCAGCTTGTGCTTCATCCAGCCTAGAGTTTCTCATGATATACTCTGCATATAAGTTAAATAAGCAGGGTGACAATATACAACCTTGACGTCCTCCTTTCCCTATTTGGAACCAGTCTGTTGTAAGACTGGCTGATAATTTTCCCTAATTCTCCTAGGTTATAGAAATTTTAATATTGGTACTTACACAGCATTTGGTGATGGAGGCTACTTCCTCAAACAGTCTATTTATAGTTCTTCTTCACCTGAAGCTTATAATCTAGTTTTGTTGGCAGACATGTAAATAGACAATTAGAACATCATTTAATAAATCCTTGGGAAGTGGAGCTTGGCTTTTTTCTGTATACCTGTATATGAATACTGCAAATAACAATTGTTTAAAAGTTATTAATTCAATGGCCACAGCTTGTACTATTTAACTATAATAACAAAAAATTTCCACATCTACTACAACATATAAAGAGTTTCTACTAAACAATTGGTCATTTATAATTAAAAATTAAACAGCAACTATGGGGGGGTCTCTTGGCAAACTCATTTTCTGTTCATTTAACATTTTCTAACTCTCTTCCCCTGTTAGTTCAGTGGTTCTCAACTGGGGCCAATTTGTTTCCCTGGGGGCACATTTGACAATGTCTAGAAATATTTGGGGTTGTCACAACAGGAGTGAGGTATTCTTGGCACTGAATGCAGAGAGGGCAAGGATACTGATAAACATTCTAAAATGAACAGGGCAGCAACTCTATAACAAAGCCTCACCCAGCCCGAAAAGTCAACGGTGCCTTACTTGAGAACCTTTGACCTGAGTGAGCATTCATCCCAGTTTGCTCAGCACATCCCGTTTTCACACTGAAAGTCTTGCATATCAGAAAACCCTCCAGTTTTAGATAAACAGCGAAGAATGATAAACCTAAATCCTACCTACTAATACTAGATAAGCAGTCTGTATTCATTTAGTTGTTTCTTTTGGTATGAATCCTCAGTCTCCTATTGCAACATAATAAAAATCATAATCAGCATGAACAAACATTAAACACATATTTTGTTCAATATTATGCCAAATACGTTATCTCTTTTAGTCACCTTAACAATTGTCTGAGATAACTATTATTGCCTTTATTTTACAGTTGATAAAGAGTAGGCTTGTAGAGTTTGAATACATTCTTGAACTTTACACAGCTCTTCACGATCGAATTCAGATGATAAAGCAAGGTCTATCTTGAGTATAGTGCACATATATCCCTGCTTTGAAAGATTGGAATTACTTCTTCCACACTGTGCCAATATCATAACTTGTATTTATAATGATAATTGTTGGCATTACAAATCAAATAAAATTACATTTGATATAATTATGGCTTTATTTTCCAAGTTGTTGCTGGTTATGACTATGCTGCGTGAGATTTGAGCTAGTATGAAGAATACAGTCTTCTCTTAAAAAGTATGGATTTTGAAACCAAAGAGATTTGAGTCTAACTTGATATGTGATCTGGGTTGAATTACCTAATTTCTCTAAGTCTCATGGGGGGAAATGCATAACTAAATAAGGTAATCTTTCTAAAGTCCCTGTATAGAGCTTGGTATGTCAAAGGAATTCCATAAGTGGTAGCTATAATTGTCTGTGTGGAGAAATGTTTGATTTAGATGGCATAGATTAGTTTATTCATGACATGTTCACCAGTAGGAAAGGAAAAAGGAAGAGAGATAAACAATGTGAGATAATAAAGAGAGATAAGTAAATGTTGCGATATTCATCATAACAGTTCTAGTCTGGAATAATGAAAAAACTCTGGTGTCAGGGTTTTTAGAAATTCAGTTAGTTATTTAGATACTGTGTAACATTTATCTTTTATAAAAGGAAAGCAATAATGCTCTTTACTAAACACTGTGCAGATTGTAATGACATAAAATACATATCCCATACATCTTCCTGCTTCTTTAAAACAAGAAAAAACAGTCCTACTCCTAGGACATTGTTTCCAAAATGTTAAAGCAGATCGGAAAAAATCAAATGCTCCACTGCAAATACTACTTTGAATGACAAACATTCTGTGATGAAAATGAAGTATCTATTTTGCCTGCAGTCGGTAGTCATAATCAGTTAAACAGGTGCAGTTCTATTTTCTGTCATTTGTATGAAGGTAGGCATGGCACCTAGGCTTCCCAGGTGGCACTAGTGGTAAAGAACCTGCCTGCCAAGGCAGGAGATGTAAGAGATGCAGGTTCGATCCCAGGATTGGAAAGACCCCCCGGCAGAGGGCCTGACAATCCACTCCAGTGTTCTTTCTTGGAGAATTTCATAGACAGAGGAACCTGGTGGGCTACAGTCCATAGGGCTGCACAGAGTCATATGACTGAAGTGATTTAGCATGCACACACAGGCATGGCTCCTAAGGTAAGATGCATTCAGAGCTGCAGGGCAATTGGAATGACTCTAAATTACAGTATACTGAAGGTAACCACCAAATAGTTTTGGGTCAAGTCCATTTTTGCTTTGTTTAGAGTAACAGTAGGATTAATTTAGAGAGAAACCATGGGAAGTCTGTAATTCTGTGATGAATAAAAATGACACTTGTGAGCAAGGGGTAGATGAGAAGGGGATGGATTGTGGAAGAATTATCATCAAGCTGGGTAATTTCCTTGCCAAAAGTAAGAAAAATCTTCCTTGGACAAGACTTCCACATTTGTGATGAACAGATGGACCAAGGGCATGAAACAGAAGCTTGTCATGAGAGGTCAACTCAGAGTGAACAGTATTTTCATTGTTGAGAGCTCAGAGGAGAAAGGACAGCCAGGGACTAAATTGAGAGTGTATTTCTTTATGTTTGTGAAGATTTATTCATCTGATTCCTTTATTTTTTATACTCATGCTTTTTTTCTCCCTTGGTTGGATTTGGAGAATATCTGACCACTTCCTCTTCTTTTTTTTTTTTTTCCATAGTGGTTGTAGAGAGGAGCAATATGGAACCTGCAAATTAAACAGGTGGATTTGGGTAATGAGAGAGGAGTTCTGAAATGATGCCACTTTTTGCTGCCACTGAGTTTTATTCAACTTAACAAACTACAAGATGACACAACTGGATTCAGAGCTGCAATAAATGCTGAGGAAGATAACTGTGAACGCATGGGGCTATTTAGGTATTATAAACAAAGGGTGTATGAATAATGTGAAACTACCAGCAGAAAGTCTCATAAACACAATGGCCCACAGACAGGGGTAGATCCAAATTTTGTGGTGGCTGATATTTACATAATTTGGTGAGGCCCTTTATGCAAAATCAGGTACAAAAAATGAATATCGAAATAAAAAAAATATGATGACTACTCTGACTTTGGAGACTGCGATCCTTTTTTGTTGTTGTTGAATTTCTTTAGGTGATTGTCAGAAATTCTCCCCCAGAAGTTTGTGGATTGCACCTTTGCTTTCCACTCTAATACTGAAACTCTCAACAACTCCTGGGGTGCACAAGCGGCCTTGCAAATGAGGCCTGGCCATTAAGCTTCATTGGTAGCATCCTCTGCCTACAAGATTTTCCCGCTGTAGTTTACTTTATCTTGTTTGAGAAGCCTAACATTACCATGAAACATAAATAACAGAAACTTTTCATCTGATGCTTGCCATTTCATTGTAAGAACTAAAACCTCACACACCCATTTTCTATCTGGACCTCGGCCGCGCAACTTGAGTCCTAGGTTTTACGGGTACCTGGATGGTGTCCAACTGGGCCTCGGGCGACTCACCACGCTGCACGCCCACAGCGGGAGCCCGCAGGGACCGCACTCCGCGTGCGGCTGGGAGCTGGGGGCGGGCCGTTGGCTGAGGGCTAGCCCGGGCCGCGCCTCCCGCTGATTGGCCCGGCGCGGCCCCTGGGGGCGGGCTCTCCCCGGCGCTAGCCCGGCCCGGGGTGGCTATCTTGGCACCGTTCCTGCTGGGTCGGCTTGCTTCCTCGCGCTGGGCTGGACTGGTGGAGAGGGCTTCTGAGGGCGGTGCGGGCGCAGGAAGCGAGGCGAGGCTGCCGAGAGCGAGCCGGGGGCTGCGGGGCTGCAGTGCGATGAAGCAGCGGCTCAGGGAGCGAAGGCTGGCAGCGTGGCGCGACGGGCCGGCCCGGGGCCGAGGCTGCTGCTCCGGAGGCTGCTGAGACGCCGCGGCGGCCGGCGCGGAGAGCGACAGGCGAGAGGGAGCGGAGGCAGCGGAGCGCTGGGAAGCCGGCGGGGCGGCGGGCGGCTCGACTTGGCCTCCCGGGTCGGGATCCCCCCGGTGAAACCATGCGGGTGGTCAAGTGGCTGACGGGGCTGCTCTACCAGCTCTCGCTCTTCATCACCAGGTCTTGGGAAGTTCACTTCCACCCCAGGCAGGGTAAGGTCACCGCGGGGCGACTCCAGGAGCGAGGTGGGGCGCGGGCCAGAGGGGGCGGGAGGACGGGGGCGGGGGGAGCGATTCTGTCCTTTGGGGGACCGCAGCCCTGCCGGGGCTCTCGGGACTCCGGGATCCGTCAGCCCAAAGCATCCCCGGAGGCTGCGGCTGTGCGGGGTTTCTAGGAATCGCGCGCGCAGGGACCACGTCTCCCTTCGGGGACCACGCGGCGGGGGAGCGAGGGGCAGGATGGCGAGGGCGCCAGCGGGGCATGGGTTGGCGGCCACAGGGAGGAGAAGAGGGACGCGGGAAGGAGGTGACTGCTGAGGACCCTGAATGTCAGCGTCCCTGCTTGGGGAGGGTGGAGAGAATCGGGGGTGTGGGAAAGCAGGCAGGCACATTCACAGAGCGCACGTGTGTGTGTGCGCGCGCGCTGGCCAGCGTGTGTCCATTTGTCGCGCCCGGCCGGGGATATGGGGACCTGGGGCCTCGGCCCTTTGGAAAGGAAGTCTGGTTGATGAAGTTCGAGGCTGGGAAGCTGGAAACGGGTGGGGGCTCAATGGCCGTATCACTGTGATTGCAGAAGCGTTAGTGAGGACACTGGCCTCCTACGAAGTGGTGACCCCCGCGCGGGTCAATGAGTTCGGCGAAGTGTTCCCGCAGAGCCACCACTTCAGCCGGAGGAAGCGCAGCTCGGAGACTCTGGAGCCCACACCGTTCAGAACCCACTACCGAATCCGCGCCTACGGGCAGCTCTTCCAGCTGAACCTGAGCGCCGACGCGGCCTTCCTGGCTGCGGGATACACCGAGGTGCACTTAGGGACCTCCGCGCACCGGGCGGAGGAGCGCAGCGCGGCGCCCCCAGACCTGCGCCACTGCTTCTACCGCGGCCAGGTCAATGCTCGCGAGGATCACACAGCCGTCTTCAGCCTCTGTGGAGGCTTGGTAAGCGCCCTCGGGTCCCTTAGCGTTTTCCTGGGATCCAGTTCAGTAAGCCGGGCATTGGCTTTTCCTGAGTGCGCGGTTGATGGACCCAAGCGATCAGAGTGCGCCACCAGAGGGGTTAACACCTAGATGAACCCAAGCCAGAGGCCACTCCTTCCTGCAGGGGGAGAGGGGTATGGAGGATCAGCCTGTCCCGCCCTGCTGGGCAAAACTGACCCTTTTTTGCAAAGCTGTGAGCAAAAGTGTCAGATGTTGAGCTAGTGGGGAGGCAGTCAGGGCTCTCTGCCCTCACGTGAAGTGCGGTTTCCAGCAGGAAGGCAGGCTCTTTCCATGCTGGACTCTCTGTTGAGGCCAACGCCCCTGAATTTACTTAAATACATTCTTTGAATGAAGAGTGATAGAAGAAAAAGAGAATGAATATAGGGTTTGAAAAGAGTTGTTGTTCGGCTAGTGTGGGGATAATCATTCATCTGTGAATTACAGGATAGGGAAAAGGTTGAATCTGTCTGTTTAAAACGTACACTTAAAAATGTAGAGCATCTACAAAGATCTGGTGCCAGCAAATGAGAAATGATTATCAGAATGATAAGAGTAAAAGATGTGGATTTTGTAAAAATCTCATTGTAGAGAGAGGAAATAAAACGAAATATTGGATTCTGTATTTTATTTGTTTTTCTCCCTCTAAAACAGAGGTTCTAAACTTTTTTTTCCCCATCAACTTTTTCAACATTCTAGGGGAAACCCAGGACCTCCTGTTAGCATAATTTTACTGTGTAAAATAGCATACATGTTCTTTAATTGGCTTCCTTTTAAATACTAACAATAATTAAAATGTTGTTAAGTCTTAGAATTTGTGATGTCTTAATACTTCCTTCTTTATTAATGCATTAAATATTATCTGTTGGGGAGAAGACTACTTACTTCTATACTTTTGTGGTGGTAATGAGAATAAATAATCCAGATAGTTTCATGTTGCATTATGTTAGTGTTGAAGTAGCTATTATTTTGGGGCTTCCCTGGTGGTTCAGTGGTAAAGATTCCACCTCCAGTACAAGAGACATAGGAGATGAGGGTTCGATCCTTGAGTTGGAAAGATTCCCTGGAGAAGGGCATGGCAACCCACTCCAGTATTCTTGCCTGGAGAATCCATGGACAGAAGAGCCTGGAGGACTATAGTCCATGGGGTTACAAAATGTCAGATAGGTCTGAAGCAATTGAGCACAAATGCACAACTATTGGAGAAGGCAATGGCACCCCACTCCAATACTCTTGCCTGGAAAATCCCGTGGACTGAGGAGCCTGGTAGGCTACAGTCCATGAGGTCGCTAAGAGTCTGACACGACTGAGCAACTTCACTTTCACTTTTCATGCATTGGAGAAGGAAATGGCAACCCATTCCAGTGTTCTTGCCTAGAGAATCCCAGGGACAGAGGAGCCTGGTGGGCTGCCATCTGTGGGGTCGCACAGAGTCGGACACGACTGATGTGACTTAGCAGCAGCAGCACAACTATTATTTTGTTGCTAACAAAGTCACAATGTCTGTAGTTTTACCTGCAATCATAATTGAAGGAAATGTTAAGTATCAGAGGTTAGGGAAAATAAAGATGTAACACTTTTCTATCCAAGTTCACAGAACCTTTAGTTGTGAACACTTAGTGTTAAAACATACATGAACTTACTTCATATGTTTGTGTTCAAGAAGAAGACACTAATAATTTGGCTACAGGAGTCTCTCCAAGTATTCTGGCTTTTGTTGGTCAAAATTTCAGAACATCAACATTATTTACTTTTTGATGAAGTAGAAAATTGATAACAGTTCCCTCTAGGCCAAATATAATACTTCCTTTCAGGTTAATTGATGTAAGATGTCTTTCTGGGTGTGAGTATTGGTCATTACTAAGTAGATTTGGAATGTCTCTTTGTTCTTTTCCCTGCTATTATCTTAGTGTATATATATATATATATCTCAAGATATTACATATGTATATCTCAATATATTTTTTATATATATATATATAATTATTATTTTGATTTATACCTACAAGGAATGCCTTGGACAATTTTCTTTCCTGCTATAGATAAATGTAAAATCCAACATCAGACTGGCAGAAACATGCTAATATTTACACAGCCATCTACACATAAAAGGAAAGAAAAATATTCTCTTTTCTAGAAACTTTCAAAATGTTTAGTTTGTCTGGACAATTCTAGATTTACTACCACAAATTTGAAACGGTCAATATGTTTTCTTGATTTAGTATTTAAGGCATGGGAAAAAGTCCAGATGGGAAACGTTATTAGGAATGATGTTTCTGCTTATGTTGATTCATAATGTTGGTGTAATTCAAATTATTTTTCAGCATCTCCTTTTTGAAAATGTTTTCTTTTTGAAAATGTTTTTAAGTCTTCACAGAAGTTCATCCTTTCCTATCACTCATCAGTTTGGACATAGTTGTCTAGTTATCCTGTGTTATTAATTTGATTTATGCATGTACTTTGCTTTTGATAGACTTATTGATATTATCAGAGTTTAATTTGATTTAACATTTAAAAACATATTTTTCATACCTACCTTTATCTCACTTTCTTTGTATGTGTAAGTCTGTGTTGAAGACATCATTCATGGCAGAGATAGAAAATTTCCAGTAACACAGCAAATAACTAGAGGTACCAGGATCTAAAAATTTTTTAGAAGTGTGATGAGGACTAATTATAAGTCTGAATCATTAATGAGATTAGTGACATTTCTTTGATTTTTTTCATTTATGATATTAGTACTATAGCAGATATTAGCTATTATTTTGGGCTTCCCTTGTGGCTCAGCTGGTAAAGAATCCACCTGCAGTGTGAGAGACCGGGTTTCGATCCCTGGGTTGGGGAGATCCCCTGGAGAATGGAAAGGCTACCCACTCCAGTATTCCGGCCTGGAGAATTCCACACACTGTATAGCCCATGGGGTAACAAAGAGTCAGACACGAGCAGCTTTCACTTTATGATTGTTTTATTTCTACTTCGACTCTATCCTTAGCGCTCTTTAGAATAATAGTTCCATCAGCTGGCAGAATTTGTGGTAGGCTTTAGAGTCTGTCGTAACACCAGATTTCTTTTTTTTAATCTCAGATTAGTCTCTCGATCCAGATAAAGTTGCATTACCCACAACCTGAACCAGCTGAGTTTTTGCAGATCCACCTTGATGCAATGCCCAGGTTGTCAGTAATGCTCACCCACAGCCCTGTTCCTGCTCATTTCCCAACTCATCTTTGTGACTTTGTATATGTGCTGCTGTAATGATCCAGCTTTGATCTCTGTCAGTCCATTAATCGCTAAAGTTGAGATTTACTGAAGGATATATAGAGCGAGTCTTACTGAGGTTCTCTTTTTCTGGTTGCTCTTTGCTTTTAGTTTTGCTTTTCATCATGAATAGAAGTTGTACTTAATCAAATGCTTTTCCTGGATATCTTGAATGAGAGTGAGACTTCCTAATTTTTATTTTTTCCTCTAATGTTAATTATCTTGAACATTGCTGGATTCAGGCAAATGTTGACCATTGATGAAAATGACCTCATACAGGGCCATAAAGTGTTCTGAGGCCTTTGTAGTGCTTGAGAGGAGGCTGGGGAAATCATATTTTCCTTCAGTTCCTCTGGCCTCCAATGTCCTTTGTGCCTTGGCCTCTCTGCATTTTTCTGGCATCATCAGCTATACTCTGAGCCAGATGGCTTTTCTTTGTTCAGTTGGGTTTCACTGACTCCTTCACTCCTGGGTTCTCTCCAGCGCTGCGTGTCCCTCTGAATTCTGGCTGCAACACCTGTTTGATTTCTTGTCTGCCTGATGCATTGTGCAGCCCTCGACACAGGGTCACTTAACTCCTGTGCGGTGCTGTCCCCATGGAAGGTGGTTTAGTGATGCCACTGGTAATCTTCCAGACCCCACTAAGGCTCTGAGACCCTCCAGAGCATGGGGACTTGATTCCTCCCCTTGCCAGACTCTGCCATGCCTCTCAGTTCAGTGTGTGTATGAAAGGGCTTTGCAGAGAGAAATCCCTTCCCTGAATCCTGTGTAGCACGCTGAAGCGCTTGTCTTGGCAGTCCCCCTGGACCATCTAACACACCTCCTGCCTCTAGACCTTAACGCCCAGTGACAGAGTCAGCGCACACACCTTCTTCCAACTGTTTGCTTTGCACGCATCCTTCTTTTCTTCCTGGAATCCACTAAGTTCCCCTTTCATGTCTCATTCACTTGACTTGTTCCCCTTCTGTCTTCTCACTTGAAGTAGCATCTGCCCTTCCTTTCTCTGGTGGCTGCTGAGGAACTTGACTTTTAGAGGAAGGGAACAAAAAACAAATTACTATTTTACAAACACCTCTGAACATACAGCCATTAAAAAATTGACACCACAGCATATTTATTGATTCCTTTTAGTTGCTAGTGTTGCAACTCAGATATATGAACTAAAGCTTTCTTTTAATATCTATACAGCTATATTTTCCCTATTCTGGAAGTCTTAGATGCATGTTTTTCTCTTTCACTAAACCACTGAACCATAACTTGTATTGTTTAGTTTTCTTAAGTGTTTTTGGCCCAAGAACCAGAAGGGGCTATGAGTCTGCCAGAAATTTTCTTTGTTTCATGTGGGTATAACTTTTGTGTTTCTAATCTTACCTTCCCTGTAATTTTTCTTTCTCATAAGTATTTATCACATACTCAAACATTTCTGATTATTTTTATGTTTCTAAAATCTATAGTAGATATAAAAATTGAGCCAAATCATAAAGTCACCTATAAGCAACATAATATATATATAATGGCTAATCAAGCTCTGTTTTTAGTTCATTGATGAAGTCACAGACCATATAGTTATCAGGCCTTAATACCCCTAGATTCAACTACAGACTTTTTTTTTCATGGTCAAATTATCTATCTTCTCATACTGTTGATAGACAGTTGCCAAAGTAGAGGTTAGTATTCTATAAGATATAATATTTGGGGCATATCCTTGTCAGGATGGCATGTGTAAATTGTACAGAGACGTTCCCAACAACCCCTGTTTCTCCACGAACTCTCTTACATTACCTGGTAGGTTCCCTTCTTCCAAAGGCCCTCAGGGACTAACCCGACTGCCTAGACAATTAACTTCACTGTTTCTTGGTGGGATTTGAAGCAATGCAGTCTTTTTGGTTGAAAGAAACAGTTTCCAGATGTCATAAAACCAGACGTTGCATCTGGCTTTTACAGTATTCTCACGGAGTAGCTTGCAGTGTCTGTGTGTGTACTTTTTTGAAGTTTCTCATGTGAACCATTCTGCAGCATGTCAGACACTAATGCCCTCTGATGACTGATTATTGAGGTACTCTAGTAACTCCTTGTTCAGACAGGAAATAACTGCATGGAAACTATCAATAGTGTCTTTACTGTTTTTTGTCTTCTTGTAAAACTTTTATTTTCTAAACTTTCTATTTGCTCAGAAGTCCTAAAGCCTTAGATCATTACACATGCTATTCTGTATTTTTTTGTTGGTAAAATTCACAAGGACCCCTTTTATTTATTTATTTTTAAAATTTATTTATTTTAATTGGAGGCACCCCTTTTATTTATTCTCATACTCAGTTAAATAAACAACACTAGGGAGAATTTCTTATGCCTCTGCCTTTAACATTGAGGTGTTAGCCTAGGTCCTCAGATGGCAAGGTGGGGTTAACTGTGCAAAGAGTTTATTTAGGGGAAGTGTCTGTGTTAGAGAAAAGGAGAGAGCAGTGGAATCTGAAACTGGTGAAGAGAGGATGAGAGTGTTGGGTAGAAGTACCCCAGGCCGCAGGGCAGTCTAAACAAGGTTGACAAAGCTCCCCCTCAAGACTATTTGTCCGGCAGAGGGATCCCTTGCCTCCTAAGAGAAAGTTTCCTCTTCATAGCCAGGCCGCACTTGGTCACTGATTGAGTGGTGTTTGGAGATACTGCTGGGGCACAAGCACGATGGATTTCAAAGCCTACTGTGGGAGTCCTTAGCTGATTATGCTCAACCTTCTCAGGGCCACCACGCAGTGACATCAGGCACACACACACACACACACACACACACACACACACACAGACATCCACTCAATGAAATAGTCTGTTAAATGCTGTTAACAGAGGAGTACAAGAAGTGCTGGGTGAACTTTGAGAAAGGCGCGAGTAAGTGTGTTATGAGACCTATGCTGTAGGAGGCGTCTCAGCTGGACTTAGAGGGATGACTAAACACTTGGGGATGTGAAAATTCAAAGGCTTCTTGTGGGTCTCAGCTGCTGAAGCACAGAGTGGCTTGTGAAGTAAGGGAGAAAATTCAGGTTAAGTTCAGATTAAGGCTTGGAATGCATTCTGAGAGAGTGAGGGCTTAAACTGTAGGTGTTATGTTAGTCCGATGTGTTAGGAGTGGTCTGCCCTTATGCACATTGTGCAGGGAGCAGGGGAGGCGCTGAGGAGACCGCCTCTGTGTAAGGACGACTCCTGTATGGGCAGGGGAGGGGAGCTGCCGAAAGTAATGTGGATGCAGTGGCATGAAGAGTGGGTCCCTGTGGGCAGTGCACATGGAGACCAATGTTTCTCAACTGGGGCAGTTTTGTCCCCTAGGGAACATAGGCAGTGTCTGGGGAAACTTTTGGTGTCACAGCTGTGCCTGGGGCAGGGGAAGCAGGTGGCATTGAGTGTGTAGAGGCCAGATATGTTGCCAAACGTCCCAGATGCCCAGAACAATGAAGCATACCAAAATGTCAATGGTGCTGAAGTTACGCAACCTTGTAGGAGACCTATTAGAATTTTGGGCCGGAAGGGCAGTCGAAAAATATGGTTCTAATGACCCATGACTTAAATGACTGAGTGATCCTGTAGCCATTAACCAAGAAAGTCAATACCAGGAGGAGGTGGCAAGAAAGAGATATTTATTCTAGAAACATTTGTTTGATTTTACCATAGGTATACTTTAATCTTCAGAAGGATCTGAGTTCATATTTACTCTTCTCTTTGTTGAGAATGTCCTTTTCCTAAAACTCCTACTCATCTACTAGAGCCATCCTGAGCCTTCCTTTCTTTGCTCTGATCTTCTCTAGGAAGAGCTGACCAGGCCTTCCTTCATTCCACCATCAGACTTTGTATGCATCGTATATGGAATTGTGATTATTTGTCCATGTTTCTGTCATTTATAGATTTTAAGTAAGAGAATGATAGTCCGGTTTACTTTAGCACCCAGTATAGCATATAGAAATGTTCAGTACTTGCATGAATGATCTAAAACAACTTTTATTTATATGTTCCAGGTAATTAGGTTAACTCTTTTCTGGAATTCAGTGCAAGAAAATTATTTTATCAATTTTAGTTGAAATACTTGGACATGTTTAAAAATTTTTTCATATAGATTGAATCTTTTTCAGATATCCAAGTTAGTTGTGTTCCATTTATTACTTCATTTATATGGCTTGGAGAAGGGAATGGCAAACCACTCCAGAATCCCTGCCTGGAAAATCCCATGGACAGAGGAGCCTGATGGGCTGCAGTCCACGGGGTCACAAAGAGTCAGGCTTGACTGAAAGACTAACACTTATATGGGCTTACACTGCACCTTTGTTACTTGCGGCTTTATTTCTGTTTATCTTGTAACTGCTGTTTCCCATAAAATAATGTTAATTAAGCTGTCCATTTCATACTAATATTTAGAGGAAGAAATAGATCATTCTTTTCAACCGATCATTATCAGTCCTTTCTTATGTACCAGCCACTGTTATATATGACATACAGTCGTGTCCTTATTACAACAGCAGTAAATCTATTAATTAAAAATATTCATGAGTTATATAAATACTTTATTACCATAGTAACAGAATTGGAAAGGCATACCTAACCTCTTGATTGCCTCAGTCCAAAGGTGACACACACTACTTCTATGTACATTTTGTTGATAAAAACTTGTTGCCTGGCTCTGCCTAGATGTCAGGGGCTAGAAAATGAGGGATGGTGATATGCCCATGAGGAAGAGAGGACAGTAGATTCTGGTGATCACTAACACTTTTCACTGTAGGCTGTTTTTCTGTTCACCAAGTATACCTTTGCTTTTTTCTTCTTACACTTCAAGCATATTTATATTGTATATAAGGAGACAAGCCTTCAGGGGCACTGTTTCTGCTCATGTATAGGAACTCTGGGTAATGCGCAGTCTTTGCCATAAAGTTCAGATGTGGCTCCTTGTGGTTTAGCAATTACTGAGTTAAAAGGAAAATTATCTGCACCACCCCCAACCCAATATACAGCATGACTGTAATTCAAGTTTAAACTTCCTACAGAATGTTGGGGTAGTTCTGAGGGTCTTTAGATTATTCTACAATGAAAGTCTAGGGCTTCTTTAGTCTAAGCTCATGTATCTTGGACAATGTAATCTCGAAAACCAGGTTGACTTCTGATGGGAAGTAAAGTTTTGATAATTGCTTCAAATTAGCTTCCTGTGACAGTTACCAAAGCCTAAAAGGCATTTACATTAAATCTGTGAATTCCAAGACTGTTCTATGAAGAGAAGAAAATTATTGAATTCTTATCTTTGGTAAACCAAATTCCAACTGTATTAAAGAAGTATTGATAGAATAAACTTGCTGTATATTATGATCATTAGAGAAAAATGTAAAGGGAGACATAACAAGTGATAAAGATGATATTTGCTTAATAATTGAAGAGTGCCATATATCAGAATAATTGTAAATAAATTGAAAATTTAAAGTGATATTAGGAAAATATATGCTATAAATATGACAGATGGTCTGGCAGGTATATGATATATGTCCTTCTAGATATTTTATATATATAATACTTACATATAAATCTTTGTAGAGTAATACTGCTTTATAAAGTTTTGACAGTAGATCATGAACATCTTTCCATTATACATCTTATGGATAGTTCTTAATCATTTCTTATTGTTTTAAATTTATAATTTGTTACAATGACTTTAGGCCTTATGTCTTCACAGATATTTTAGTAAGAGGTTGGGAGAGACTTTTCTAAGGCCCACTACCCAGACCCCACAAGAATATGGCCATTTCTTTGACAGTTCTCTCTACTTCTAGTGAGTCCACGTGACTTCAACCACATCTCAGTGCCTCCAGGAAAAAGAAATGTTACAGAATTTACTCCTTGCTAGTGGTGTCTCTGGGACACTGTTTATATAGCCGAGTCATTTGGCTGCATGAATCTTGGGTAGATGGCTCCAGAGTCTGTCTTATATTCTTCCTCCTCATGGGTCAGGTCGTGGTGAGAGCGTGGTCTTTTTCGGTGAGTATCAGCGGTGTTTCCTCATGTTCACACTGGAGATCTGGAGTTGTCCTGTGGAGAGGGGAATAAAGAATGTTACCGGATAATTAGCCAATCTGATCACATGGACCACAAGCCTCGTCTAACTCAATGAAACTAGGCCATGCCGTGTGGGGCTACCTAAGACGGACGGGTCATGGTGGAGAAGTCTGACAGAATGTGGTCCTCTGGAGAAGGGAATGGCAAACCACTTCCGTATACTTACCTTGAGAACCCCACGAACAGTATGAAAAAGCAAAAAGATAGGACACTGAAAGATGAACTCCCCAGGTCAGTAGGTGCCCAATATGGTACTACACATCAGTGGAGAAATAACTTCACAAACAATGAAGGGATGGAGCCAAAGCAAAAACAACACCAAGTTGTGGACGTGACTGGTGATAGAACAAGGTCCGATGCTGTAAAGAGCAATATTGCATAGGAACCTGGAATGGTAGGTCCATGAATCAAGGCAAACTGGTAGTGGTCAAATAGGAGATGACAAGAGTGAATGTCGATATTCTAGGAATCAGTGAACTAAAATGGACTGGAATGGGTGAATTTAACTCAGATGGCCATTATATCTACTACTGTGGGTAGGAATCCCTTAGAAGAAATGGAGTAGCCATCATAGTCAACAAAAGAGTCCTAGATGCAGTATTTGAATGCAATCTCAAAAACGACAGAATGATCTCTGTTCATTTCCAAGGCAAACCATTCAATATCACGGTTAACCAAGTCTATGCCCTGACTAGTAATGGTGAAGAAGCTGAAGTTGAACAGTTCTGTGAAGACCTGTAAGACCTTTTAGAACTAACACCCAAAAAAGATGTCCTTTTCAATATAGGGGACTGGAATGCAAAAGTAGGAAGTCAAGAAACACCTGGAGAAACAGGCAAATTTGGCCTTGGAGTACAGAATGAAGCAGGGCAAAGGCTAACAGAGTTTTGCCAAGAGAACACACTGGTCATAGCAAATACTCGCTTCCAACAGCACAAGAGAAGACTCTACACATGGACATCACCAGGTGACCAACACTGAAATCAGATTGATTATATTCTTTGCAGCCAAAGATGGAGAAGTTCTATACAGTCAGCATAAATAAGACCGGGAGCTGACTGTGGCTCAGATCATGAAATCCGTATTGACAAATTCAGACTTAAATTGAAGAAAGTGGGGAAAACCACTAAAACATTCAGGTATGACCTAAATCAAATCCCTTTTGATTATACAGTGGAAGTGAGAAATGGATTTAGGGGACTAGATCTGATAGAGTGCCTGATGAACTATGGACAGAGGTCTGTTTCATTGTGCAGGAGACAGGGATTAAGACCATCCCCAAGAAAAAGAAATGCAAAAAAGCAAAATGGCTGTCCAAGGAGGCCTTAGAAATAGCTGTGAAAAGAAGAGAAGCAAAAGGCAAAGGAGAAAAGGAAAGATATAAGCATCTGAATGCAGAGTTCCAAAGAAAAAGCCTTCCTCAGTGATCAATGCAAAGAAATAGAGGAAAACGACAGAATAGGAAAAACAAGAGACCTCTTCAAGAAAATTAGAGATACCAAGGGAACATTTCATGCAAAGATGGGCTCAATAAAGGACAGAAATGGTATAAACCTGACAGAAGCAGAAGATTTTAAGAAGAGGTGGCAAGAATACACAGAAGAACTGTACAAAAAAGATCTTCATGACCCAGTTAATCACGATGGTGTGATCACTCACCTAGAGCCAGACATCCTGGAATATGAAGTCAAGTGGGCCTTAGGAAGCATCACTATGAACAAAGCTAGCGGAGGTGATGGAATTCCAGTTGAACTATTTCAAATCCTGAAAGATGATGCTGTGAAAGTGCTGCACTCAATATGCCAGCACATTTGGAAAACTCAGCAATGGCCACAGGACTGGAAAATGTCAGTTTTCATTCCGATCCCTTAGGAAGGCAATGCCACAGTATACTCAAACTACTGCACAATTGCACTCATCTCACATGCTAGTAAAGTCATGCTCAAAATTCTCCAAGCCAGGCTTCAGGAATACATGAACTGTGAACTTCCAGATGTTCAAGCTGGTTTTAGAAAAGGCAGAGGCACCAGAGATCAAATTGCCAACATCCTCTGGATCATGGAGAAAGCAAGAGAGTTCCAGAAAAACATCTATTTCTGCTTCATTGACTATGCCAAAGCCTTTGACTGTGTGGATCACAATAAACTGTGGCACATTCTGAAAGAGATGGGAATACCAGACCACCTGACCTGCCTCTTGAGAAACCTGTATGCAGGTCAGGAAGCAACAGTTAGAACTGGACATGGAACAACAGACTGGTTCCAAATAGGAAAAGGAGTCCATCAAGGCTGTATATTGTCACCCTGCTTTTTTTAACTTATATCCAGTGTACATCATGAGAAACGTTAGTCTGGATGAAGCACAAGCTGGAATGAAGATTGCTGGGAGAAATATCAATAACCTCAGATATGCAGGTGACACCACCCTTATGGCAGAGTGTGAAGAAGAGCTAAAGAACCTCTTGATGAAAGTGAAAGAGGAGAGTGAAAAAGTTGGCTTAAAGCTCAACATTCGGAAAACTAAGATCATGGCATCTGGTCCCATCACTTCATGTCGAATGGGAAACAGTGGATAAAGTGGCTGCCTCTGTTTTTTTGGGCTCCAAAATCACTGCAGATGGTGATTGCAGCCATGAGATTAAAAGACGCTTACTCCTTGGAAGGGAAGTTATTACCAACCTAGACAGCGTATTTAAAAGCAGAGACATTACTTTGCCAACAAAGGTCCGTCTAGTCAAGGCTATGGTTTTTCCAGTAGTCATGTATGGATGTGAGAGTTGGACTTATAAAGAAAGCTGAGCACTGAAGAATTGATGCTTTTGAACTGTGGTGTTGGAGAAGACTCTTGAGAGTCCCTTGGACTGAAAGGAGATTCAACCAGTCCATCCTATAGGAGATCAGTCCTGAGTGTTTATTGGAAGGACTGATATTGAAGCAAAAACTCCAATGCTTTGGCCACCTCATGCAAAGAGCTGACTCATATGAAAAGACCCTGATGCTGCAAAAGATTGAGGGTAGGAGGAGAAGGGGATGACAAAGGATGAGTTGGTTTGATGGTATCACTGACTCAATGGACATGAGTTTGGGTAGGCTCCGGGAGTTGGTGATGGACAGGGAGTCCTGGTGTGCTGCAGTTCATGGGGTTGCAAAGAGTCCGACACAACTGAGCGACTGAACCGAACTGAACTGAACCAGAGGAGAGAAGACCCATCTTTTCAAAAACTTTGCAATGCATCTTCTGCTTTAGGCTCCTGGGGTCAGTTACATGTTCTTTCTATTCATCTGTTCATTCATTCAGTGTGTGCTTCTGTATAATATACCACTTCCTTGATATGATTAGTGGTGTAATAATGAGGAGCTGTCAGGGGAAAAGTCCTTTTGCATTGAATAGAGCAGCCTAAAGTAAAGATAAAACTCAGAGTTAATCTTTATCATCTTTTATTACATAACAGTTATAGTTTTTTTTTTAGAATCAAAAATAGTGGCTCTACCATTTGTGGTTTTAGTGGAGGCTTTTCCATCCTTTGTCAAGTTGTACTGACTTTCAAAACAGCAACTGACATTATTTTAACACACACTTTGCCTTTCTAAGGAAGTTAGGTGCTGGACTGTGCTAAGTTTCTTCAGTCGTGTCTGACTCTGTGACCTATGGTCTGTAGCCCTCCAGGCTCTTCTGTCCATGGGATTCTCCAGGGAAGAATACTGGAGTGGGTTGTCATGCCCTCCTCTAGGGGATCTTCCTGAGACCCAGAGATCAAACCCACATCTCGTATGTCTCTTACATTGACAGGTGGTTCTTTATCTCTAGTGCCACCTGGGAAGCCCAGTGAGATCATTTTAACACACATTGCGTTTCTAAGGAAGTTAGATAGATAGAATTATTTGTTTGTTTTACAAGTTTTGGAACTGAGGTTTGATATATGAATAGGCTTGCCCAAGATTCCATGAGTGCAAACCGAGGATGCAGACTTCCTTATTACAAATAGTGTCAAAGTGATTTTCATATGACTTAAGAAAGATTGAGAATCTAAACATTTTGACTTTGTGACATTAATTATGAGTGATTCAATCCTTAAATAAAAATCCAATTTTATTAATAGTTGGGAGCAAATTTTACTAAAATATATTCTCAATATTGGCTCTAATTGTCTTGTTCAATAGTACTTCATTTTGAACTAGTTCTATAGTTGCCAATGTTAATGTGATTAGCTGTAAGTTTTTGGGAAAAGAGTCCAAATGGTTTATATTTTGTGGCTTGTTGTTTTTACCCTTTAGTAAAATCTGAGAGTACGTTATTGTTTGTGGCCACAGTACATGTGCTTGCCATGTTATTAGAAAAAAATATGTATGAATGAATGTCACAATAGTGAAATAGAAACATTTTGGAAAAACAATTGTATGAAAATCCTCTAAACATAAAAAGTTTGGCCTATGAGAGCAAATTAGAACTTGTTGTATAATCACTTCCTGCCTTTCAAAACAGTGTGACAAGTAGCAGATTATTGCTTCAAGATATTTGGAACCCCTTGCTCAAGTGAAAGCTATTCTGCTTTTCAGTTCAGTTCAGTTCAGTTCAGTCGCTCAGTCGTGTCCGACTCTCCGCGACCCCATGAATCACAGCACGCCAGGCCTCCCTGTCCATCACCAACTCCCGGAGTACCTTTTAATGGTCATCAAAAGGAAGAGTTCGGAATTTGATTGGCATTTCTCATGAATCAAGTTGCAGTGACTCTCCGTACATAGGCAGTTGCTAAAAATACAGCATGCTCTAAATATAATTCTATGAGCCACCTGTTTTATTAAGTCTTCCAGTGCCTTACCAGGTTCCTTTCCAAGTTTAAAAAAAAAGGTGCTTCGTTAGGAGCCTTTAGGCAAAGCTCTAATATTTTTATTATTTGTGCAGAAAGTCCTCTGCAGTGGAGTGGTTTATAGGAAAATTGTTGGCAGCAAAATCTTCCTTCACTGATAAATACGGGTAAACCCCTTTGAAGACAATTATTTTTTTCTTGAACTAATTCTTTTAAAACATGAAATTTTGTTGAAGAAAAGACGTTTGAGTTATAAAAGCGGTATTATTATTAGCAGGGTGGTATTCTAGGGGCTTTCCTAGTGGCCAGTTGGTAAGGAATGCAATGCAGGAGACCCGGTTCCATCCCTGGGTTGGGAAGATCCTCTGGAGAAGGGAATGGCTACCCACTCCAGTACTCTTGCCTGGAGAATTCCATGGACAGAAGAGCCTGGTGGGCTACAGTCCATGGGGTTGCAAAGAGTCGGACATGACTGAGCAACTAACACTTCACTTTTAGAGTGTTCTAGCATGACTCCAGGAGGTACTAATGGACTTGATACAACCATATTCACCTTTCACATGAGAATGAAAGTTAGACCTGTGTGTGGGTTTATTTGAACACTACCACTGAAGTACCCCACAGTAAAATTTTGATCCAAAAGGAATATAAAAATGTTTCCAAGATATGGATATTTTCAGCATTGCTTGGGGAAAATGTGACATTATTCAAAACATTTTTGGGATGAGTAACAAGCTGCCTCATGTCTATTTGTATCTTTTACCAGGATGCTATCACATTTTCCCTCCTCAGCATGCTTTTTAAAATAGGCAGAAAGTGATTTTTCATTATGGGTCCATTTACTCAGGTTTCAGAAATAGTCTGTTACTTCTAAGTATAGTTAATTATTTTTCTGGGAAGGCAAAGAAAGCTAGAATTCTGGTATGTGTTGAAAATAAGTGATTTGTAGTTGTGTTTGAAAAAAAGCACTGGTAGAATGAATGAAATATGCTAGAATATAGTATACTAAGAAATAGATGAATTTGTTATATATATGTATCTTTTCTACTCTATAGGATGTCCATATATCTGATGAAATTTCCTTTATATTAAGCCTTTAAAATGTGTATTCCTCATATATTTGCACATTATGTTACCAAGAATGCCTGAACATTTAAATTTTTAACACTGAAAGAAATCATGCTATATCTCAGCCAAGTCCCAAAACTATTGTAACTTAAAAATATTAGAGAAAAAAAAAAGATCAATAATGTGTATATGGTGTGGGGAAATCAGGTACATACCATGTTACAAAAATGTTTATTTCTATAGATATATGTTGAGTGCCTGCTATGTCTCAGACAATGGCTTAGATTTTGGAACTGTAGAAATAGTAAAGACTTGGTTACTTTTGTGTGGTAATATTATGAATGTAGAGAAGAATTTCGGAGAAGGCAATGGCAAGCCACTCCAGTACTATTGCCTAGAAAATCCCATGGATGGAGGAGCCTGGTAGGCTGCAGTCCATGGGGTCGCTAAGGGTCGGACACGACTGAGCGACTTCACTTTCACTTTTCACTTTCACACATTGGAGAAGGAAATGGCAACCCACTCCAGTGTTCTTGCCTGGAGAATCCCAGGGATGGGGGAGCCTGGTGGGCTTCCGTCTATGGGGTCACACAGAGTCGGACACGACTGAAGTGACTTAGCAGCAGCAGCAGCAGCAGCAGAGAAGAATTTATGACTATAATTGCCTGAATCATTTAAATAGCTTTGAGTGACTATTCGGTTAAAATAGTGATTTAAATATGTTATTAACAATGAAATTTAAAGCAACAATTTCAAAGTTATTATCCCTAAATAATTTAAGGATATTTATAATTAAGAAATGGAAATGAAGCCTCATTCACTAAAACTGTAGTTGTCATAGTATCCATAATTCAGTAATTCATTTCTGAGTTGGCTCTTCACAGAAATATGCTTTTCTAAGTGGAAATTTGCCAAGTTTTACTTGTAGCTAAACATATATTTGTGTCTTTGGAGGCGTGACAAGTGCTTTTCACTGTCAAATATAATGAGTACAGCTGGCTCCTGCCCGTTGAGCTTTTGCTGTGTATCCCCTTGTTTGCAAATCTTCAGCCTCACTCTTCTCTGTCACTCGAACCTGCCAAGCTTTTCCCCATCACTGGGCCTTTCAGTCACTGCTCTTCTGTTTGCAGTGTTCTCCCAGAGTTTTCCATGGCTACCTCCTCATTATTCCAGCCTCAGCCCAAAGTGCCTCCATCCCCACACCCTCTGGGATTCTGTCTTCTTGCCTTTTTTTTTTCTTTATTGCACCTATTACCACCAGGTGTATTGCATTTTTTATCTGTCTTTTCCCATATAAGTATGAATTCTTTGAAAGCACAGATTTTGTCACATTTCCCTCTGTATGTCTAGTCTCTCGACCTCTGCCTACTCTGAATATTTGTCAGCTGTTTTGCGGGTTTATCAGAATTGGTGTCCGATCACTAATACAGTGCACTGTGTTAAGGCACAAACTATGGAGCCAGGCTACCTGGGTTCACACCTTGATCCTGTTACTTACAAGGTGTAAGACCTGGACAAGGTGCTTAACCTCACTGTTACTCCTTTGTCTCACCTGTAAAGTAAGGATAGTAATAACTTGCCTCAGAGTTATTGGTAGGTGGAAATGATGAATGTATGTGAATGATAGTGGGGGAGGGAAATAGCTCTCTTTCTCTAGTTTGGTGAGGCTAAATCATAGAAGACAGGCATTTATCATAATCTCAGTTAAATTATAGAAGACAGGCTTTTATCATAATCTCAGTTAAATCATAGAAGACAGGCTTTTAGATTATGATAAATGCCTGTCTTCTATGATTTAGCCTCACCAAACTAGAGAAAGAGATCTATTTCCCTCCTCCACTATGTCTACAAGACCATTCTCTACACCTGTATCTCCAATCCTTCCCTGCAAATGGGTTCATCAATACCATGTTTCTAGATTCCACACGTATGTGTTAATACACTGTATTTATTTTTCTCTGACTTCTTTACTCTGCATAGCAGGCTCTAGGTTCATCCACCTCACTAGAATTGACTCAAATTCATTTCTTTTTATGGCTGAATAATATTCCGTTATACATACGGACCACATCTTCTTTATCCATTCATCTGTCGATGGACATTTAGGTTGTTTCCATGTCTTGACCATTGTAGATAGTGCTGCTATGAACATTGGGGTACATGTGTCTTTTTTGATTATGTTTTTTTAAGAGTATATGCTCAGTGGTGGTGTTTCTGGGTCATATTTCATTTGTAAATTGGATTGCTTCTTCCATAATATCTTCTCATTGTTTTTATATATGTGAACACTATTTAATCTGTATATTCTGTCACTAAATTCACTTAGTTTTTATAGTAGTTTTTTGGTTATTATTGGTTAAGGTGTACACTGATGAAGATGACAGTTATAACTCTTCCAATTTTTTGTTTCTAATTTTTTATCTAATTCTGTTATCTAGAACAGGTGATACTGGGCATCCTTCTATTCTTGACCTAAGTGGGAGTGCCTTGCATATATCTTTGTTATTCATGATACTGTCTTTGGGCTGTAATAGAATTTATCTTGTTTAGGGAGCATCTGTCTATTTATATTTTATTGATGTTTTTAAAATCAAGAATGTTGACTTTTTTCAAAAAACTTGTGATTTTTTTTCACATTTGTGTAAGTGGCTATGATGAATTAAGATTTCCAATGTTGAATCATAGTTATATTCTTTTTTTTTTTGGTTGGATTTTTTATTTTCATAGTTATATTCTTATGATAAACTCCATCTGGTCATTTTCCCATGTTACTGACTTTTGTTTGCATATATAATTTAGGATTTTTAGCTTGACAGTCATATGTGAGCTTGTCCTGTATTTGTTTTGTTTTGTTTGGTAGCTGTTTTGCTTTTGTGCTGTCTTAACTAGGTTTTGCCATGTGTTTACACTATTCATAAAAATAACTAGTGTTTTTTTTCATATTTTGAAACAGTGAAAATAACAGTGGAATTATCTGCTCTTGCTTGGTTTGGTGGGATTCCTCTAGGAAATTATCAAGGCCAGGAATTTCTATGATGTAACTCTGATGTCTTTTTCTATTGTTTGGTAGTAAAGAGGTTTGTTGGATTTTTACCATTTCTGAAGTCATTTTGGTAACTCATATTGTCCCAGAAAATCATCTCTGTCATAAATTCTCCCTCTCACTGTCTGTCTTTCTGCTTTCCTTAGGCACTGACATCATGTAATCTTTCTCTTCCAGCTGCTGTACCATCCCTGTCACCATAATTTAGGTTTTGTTACCTCCCTTCTGGGCTATAGCTTCTACCTTATAAATTCTAATATTTTAACACAGTGTCACTAGATTAAATTTTATTGCCTACAATATTATTCATTCCTTTAATATATATTATCCAATATGTTATGTGGCAGGCATGACAGGCATGCAGAGAAGACAGACAAAGCTCTACTCTCATGGACTTATATTTTGGTGGATGGTGTCAGACAAGTAACACGTATAAATAATAATCTATCAGGTAGTGATAAGCATTATGGAGAAAAATGAAACTGGATAGTGGGGATAGACATAGGAGGCTGGGTAACGTTTTAATACATAGGGTCATGAGTGTTGAGCAGGGACCTGAAACAAGTCATAGAGGGAGCCAGCTGGGAAAAGTGCTTGAGACAGGTTTAGTAAGTCCTAGGTCCTGAGCTAGGAGAATACTTGTCATGTTTAAAGAATAGCAAAGACATCAGGAATGGAGCTCGAGAATGAGTCAAAGTGGAAGAGCAGAAGATGAAGTCAGAGTGCTTGGTTGTCTGTGTGTTTGGAGGGATGGGGTGGTGGAAAGGAGTGGGCAGATTGTGCAGGACATTGTGGACCACGATAAGGAATTTGGATCTTACTGAGGGCTTCCCTGGTGGCTCAGAGGTTAAAGCGTCTGCCTCCAATGCGGGAGACCCGGGTTCAATCCGTGGGTCGGGAAGATCCCCTGGAGAAGGAAACGGTAACCCACTCCAGTATTCTTGCCTGGAGAATCCCATGGGCAGAGAAGCCTGGTAGGCTACAGTCCACGGGGTCGCATAGAGTCGGACACGACTGAGCGACTGAATGGAACGGAATGGAACGGAACGGAGTGATTTGAAAAGTTATAATACTTTTTTTTGTTTTTGTTCTTTTTTGAGCGCAACATGATCTCGACTAAAGACAAATTATTGTGGCTCCTCTGTAGAGACTGTAGAGGGCTATTGATTTAGTTCAGGAAGGAAAGAAAGTTAGGTTAGTTCATGGATATAGTGGTAAAATTTGGGAGAAGTGGTTGGATTTCAATTATATCTTGAAGGTTGAGCCATTTGGATTTGCAGGTGAATTGAATGTGAGATTTGAGAGAGAGCCATCCTTCATTTTTCTCTAAGGACTTTGGTCTGAAGCAATCTGAATAATACTGTTGCCATTTACTGAAAAAGGGAGCATTGAAGAATAGCAGGTTTGGACTGAAAATAAGGAGTTTGGCTTTGGACATGTTGAGGTTGAGAATGCTACTGTTGATCTAAGTGGAGATGTCAAAAAGCAAGTTGGATATTGCATTCTGGAGTTCAGGAGACAGGTCTCTGTGAAAACTCTTCAATGGCTCTCAACTTCTCACAAATTTTAGATTGCTAGCATCACACTCAAGATCTTTTATCTGACCCTAGCCTTCTAGGCTGCAGTCCATGGGGTCGCTAAGGGTCGGACACGACTGAGCGACTTCACTTTCACTTTTCACTTTCACACATTGGAGAAGGAAATGGCAACCCACTCCAGTGTTCTTGCCTGGAGAATCCCAGGGATGGGGGAGCCTGGTGGGCTTCTGTCTATGGGGTCACACAGAGTCGGACACGACTGAAGTGACTTAGCAGCAGCAGCAGCAGCCTTCCTTTTAAGTCTTGTCTCACACTATTACCTTACATAGACCAAGCCAAACAGGCTTTCTCATTTCTAGAATGTGCTAAGCTTTTGGCCATTTTGATGCTGTTGCCTATGTTATCTTTCTAGCTGGAATGCCTGTCATTTCAACACTGTTTATTGGAATATTATTCATTCTCCATGACTTTATACATAAGAAGAAGAAGACATGAGCCAGGAGAGGAAACATATTCAGTTGATGACTTTAGTGAATGAACTCCTGGCTATCTTGTTCTGTGTCCTCATTTTAACCTGTGGGACAGCACACTTTTTCTACTTAGTGACAAAAGAAAATTAATTTTTTCTTTATTTCCAGATGGGAACATTTAAAGCACATGATGGTGAATATTTCTTAGAACCTGTAATGAAGGCAGATGGGAGTGAGCATGAAGATGATCATAACAAGCCACATCTTATATACAGACAGGAATTAAAGAGGAACTATTTTCTGCAGTCTCACAAGCCTTGTGATGTTTCAGGTAAACTGTGACGTAAAACTCTTTATGGTAAAATTGTAATATTATTTTAATCTTTTTTAGTTTAGAGTTTATGTATTTTCTTTAAATCTTGATATATGTCATATTTTAAACAAATTTTATTGACCTGAGGGATCCATTAGAAATTAATCTATAGGCAATTTTGTTGTACATTAAGTTTACATTCAAAAAAGTATTCAGTAGAGTTGACCTTTGAAAAACATGAGGGTTACTGATCCCCTGCCCAGTTGAAAATTCATGTATAACTTTACAGTTAATGCTCCTTATATACAGTTCCACATCCATGGATTCAACCAATCATAAATTGCATAGTACTGTAGTATGTATTTAGTGAGAAAAACTCATATAAAAGTGGGCCTGTGCAATTCTAACCTGTGTTCAGAGTCCATATATTTGAGGTTTGTAACAAAGAACCAGAAATTTTTTTACTTTAATCTGTTAGTGACAGTAGTATGATTTTTCTCAGCAGAATTTAAATGATTGAAGAAACTGAACCTTAGTAACAATAACACGTTGCTTCAACTTTACATACTTTTAAATTTGTATAAAGGAAATATTTCAGGTAGTTTTCTGGGACTTTTTTGCTCAGTATTGTTTCTAAGGGTTGGCCATGTTGGTACATGTGGCAGCTGTTCATTTTCATTGTAGGGTATATATAACAATTCACATATCCATCTTCCTGTCAATGAGCTTATGGGTTACTTGCAGATTTTTGCTACTATAAAAAATGCTGCTGTGAAAATTCTCATCCTCATCTCCTGTGTTTGAGTCCATCCAGAGTATACAGATTGTTACTAGAGAATTCCACATTATTTTGCAAAGTGTTTTTTTTTAAATCAAGTTTTATTTCCAGCAATATATGAGAGAAATATGTCCCTCTTTTTTTTCCTGTAAAATTCAAACTAATGAAGATTATTCATGGTTTAGAACTTAGGAATTGATGATTTCTATAAAATGTAAGTCTGTTGCTAGTAGAATACTTGTATATTGCATAGAAGTTGTATTAAGAGCTGTGTCCTTATAATATACATGAATCTTCATCATATCATTTTATGTCACTCTATGAAGAATGGTGAAAAGCACCTGCACTTACCATCAAAGTATAAAATCTAGACAAGAGTGGGATTAGAAAGGATTTATTTGAGATTGTAGGTGTCCGTGAACTATGGTTCCAAACGCTGCAATGCCATCTGTTTTGGGATATAATGATATGTAGGCCTTTGAAGGTTTTCCCTGGGAATGCACTTCTTAACCTCTGCTATTATATGAGTGCCATTTTGGAGTGGTTCTCACTGTGTCTAAGGCCGTGTTTTAAATCTATTGACATAATAGATGCCTTTCTTATGCTTTTAATATGAGCATAAGGGTTTCATTTTTATGGCTTCAAAGAAAACACAAATGGGTACAGCTCTACAATAGAATTCTACGGAAGGCAGCTTATGCTTGTTCTGATCCACCATTCATGAGCAGCTTGTTTAATGAATTGTTTAGCTTCTTAAGAAGAAAGCCACCAAGTAGACACTCTGAATGCATAAATGTTTCACATAATGATATGCAGGGTTTTGCATTCACAATCTGTTCATTATCAGAAAGAGAAGGGTTCAAGAAAAGCCAGGCCCTTTTGTTTAAAAAAGCAAAAAAAAAAAAAACAACTTGTACTAAATTAGATTTATTATAAAAACTACAAATAGCAAGGAAATAGAAAGCTATGAGTTTTAGTTTTCTTTTAATCACAATATATTTTCATAAAACGTTTATCTACTAAAATGCTAAAATAGTATCATTCTTTTCAATTCTTAAATTACCTACATTTTTAGGTATAATTAACATACATATTTTTAATCACTAAAAAGGCAATCAATTAATGGCCTAAATAATTAGCTGCTAATCATCATCCTGTTAGTAAAATGGAGAGTTGTAAATGTCATTAGTAAAATGTTATCAAAGGTTTTTTTCTTCGTCTGCAGTTCACACACTACTGTTCTGTAATGCTTGCAGGATCTTATATATTCTAAAGATGAACCCTCATTGAGGAGAATTCTTCAAGTAGGTAGGCCTAAAGCTTTAACTTATAAACCAAAAGAATTAATTGGAAAAGGAAAAGCCATTTTTTCCCATATTTCTATTGATTTAAATTTATTTAAAATTCTAAAATGCTATAATTCATAGTCACTTCAGTCTTGATGGATTAAATTGTTTTTTACATCAGATTTCATCATGTGGCCATATGGATTATGCTTGGTAGTTGAACCTTAGCCATTGTGGATGCCAGGTTTCCAGGTATATATTAGCCATATTAGAAGTAAAATCCAGTGGAAATGGCAAAATAAGCTCATAAAATCCATGAGATGAACAAACAACCACACAGTAACAAAATTAAAACCCAAAGGGGAGGGAAACCCTGAAAAGATTGATAGGAATGAAAATCACCCAGAATCAGAATGGATTCTGTTAAGTGTGGTTCTGCCAGTACTTACTCTTCAAGGCAGATCGGAGCTGGTCTGTGTTCCTTGGGAGGCTGGGTGAGGCTTAGTCCCATTCTGCCATCACGTCTCTGTCTCTCTCTCTTCTGAGTCCTTTTCTTTCTTCCCTTTCTTCCCATTTCTCTTCTTGGTTGTTATTGCTTTCCCATCTTCTAAGTTGAACATTTTTTAAAAGTGCACTTCTTGGCCACCACTTTATACCACTTCCTATATAGTCTATGTGATTTTCTTTGTACTTCTCTAATTTTTAGCTACTAATTTAAATGACACAGAACTTAAACATGTTCATCTTCAGCTTGTCCTAAGATGAAATTTCAGGGTTACAACTGCCAGATGCCAGTGTGTTTTCTTGGATGTCCCAGGGTATCTTAGATTCAATACATCTGAATGCAAAGTTACTCTCTCTCCTATCTCCCTTTTTACCTGCACTCCCCAAAAGAAGCCTGTATGTTTTTGGTGTTCAAATCTCTGTTGAAATTAAACATATGCTATATGATGCAAACTTAACAAGTATTACTTTTTAAAGTCCTGTTCGGTTAACTAGAAAAGATTGATTTATATTTTAATAACAGATTATTTGCCTCAACCTTCAGGTTTTCTTTTTTGATTTGTTAATCAACATTCTAAAGTTCGTAAAAGTAGTCTATTTGCTTAAATGGCTATTCTTCATCTTATTATACTAGCAATGTTCTTAAGTTCAATTTTATCCCAAGAAAAGAAAAATCCCAAATTGTGAAATTTGACGAAACTGTTAAGATTTTGAGACTGTGAATGGTATGGAATAGAAGATATATATATATATATATATATCTTGTTATTGAAGATATATATATATATATATATATATATCTTGTTATTGTTTAGTTAGTCAGTTGTGTCTGACTTTTTGTGACCCTATGGATTGTAGCCCGCCAGGCTCCTGTGTCCATGGGATTTCCCAAGCAAGAATACTGGAGTCGTTGCTATTTCCTTCTCCAGGGGATCTTTCCAACCCAGGGATCAAACCTGCATTTTCTACATTGGCAGGCGGATTCTTTACTGCTGAGCTCCCAGGGAAGCCCATATATATATATATATATATGGATCTATACTTTTCAAAGCACTCCTTATAGTCATGTGTCACTGTTCCTGAGAGTAATTCTGAGCTGTAATCATCCTTCGCTCATACATGTTTTCTGTGAGGGGAAGATCTAGTAGTGCTGTGACAATGATTTTTTCTGTGCATAGAGCATTATTTTATTAGCTGACCTATTTTGCCAATTGTATGTTCTGCTTGCTATAATAGTGAAATGTGCATGTATAATAGTGAAATGTGCATAAATAATTCATTCCAGAAAGAAGGATCAGTCTGCCATTTTTGATACTTACTTTGTGTTGTCATTATTATACCTGTGGCAGTTCCCAGAACTTTGAAGTCCTATTTTATTTGTGAAGTCTTGTATTATCTAGTTTTACTTTAATGAAGTTAATGATTCCCGTTGGGTGAATTGTGTTTTAAATGGGATATGAAGAAGGGAACGCACATGCAGGGAACCAGAGGATATGTTTATCCAGTCTGACAGGTGCATTTTGAAAATATGTATCTTTTTTTAAATTTTTTATTATTTTTAAAAAATATTGTAGTTTATTTATTTATTTTTTATTTTAATTGGAGGCTAATTACATTATTGTATTGGTTTTGCCATACATTGACATGAATCGGCCCCAGGTGTACATATGTTCCCCATTTTGAACCCCCCTCCCACTTCCCTCCCCATCCCATCCCTCTGGTTCATCCCAGTACACCAGACCCGAGCATCTTGTATCATGCGTTGAACTTGGACTGGCGATTCGTTTCACATACGATAATATACATGTTTCAATGCCATTCTCCCAAATCATCCCACCCTCGTCCTCTCCCACAGAGTCCAAAAGACTGTTCTATACATATGAAACTATGTATCATGGAAAGTCACGTGATCCTTCATATTTTAACTGTGGTAGCAGCAGTTCTTTCCAGGAAGGACTACCTAAAGACTACCCACTCTTAAAAATCTTCCTTCCTCTGTATTGGGATTATATATTTCATGCTCTGTCCTTAAACTGGAGAATGTTTTGCTTGTAGGAATAATGATCCATTCTTCTAGTTTTGAAGTGTAGTCTTTTTCTTGACGTTGTCTTTGTACTAATTTGGGAATTGATGGGGAGAATTGTGCTTCTTGAGGTATAAAAGAAATGATAATTATAACCCCTAATTGAAGAGTAAACTACACCTCTGTCTTAAATATAATAGTGCCAAACCACTTATGTTTCTGTTAAAGATTTACTTATCTCTCACTGTAAAATTATAGCTTTTTTTTTGTTGCTTGGCATTCTGATGTCAACTTGTTCTGGTTCATGTGTTCATCAAACCTCTGTTGAGGTGAGACTGAAATTGTTAATCCTTCTTTAAAATGCACTGTGCGTCTGTGTTTCTCTTCCACTCCATTAAGAACTTTTCTGTCTTTGCTTCAGATTGGTACACTTCCTGTTTTGAAATTTCTTATGTAGTGATGTAGTGTTCTTAGTCACTTTGTAACTTGGTTAAGTTTCTTTTTTTTTTGGGGGGGCATTATGGTTTTATTTATTTTTTTAAAAATTTTATTTATTTATTTATTTTTTTTGCATTTTCTGAGACTCAGTATTTCTCTTTTTTTTATGATTTTTTTTTTTTGGAGGGGGGCTTTTTTTTTTTAATTTTACAATATTATATTGGTTGGTTTTGCCATATATTGACATGAATTTGCCCTGCGTTTACATAAGTTCCCCCTCCTGAACCCCCCTCCCACCTCCCTCCTCCCTTTATCCTCCCTCTGGGTCATCCCCGCACACCAGCCCCAAGCATTCTATAACATGCATCGACCCTGAACTAGTGATTCGTTTCACATATGACAACATACGTGTTTCAATGCCATTCTCCCAAATCATCCCACCCTCACCCTCTCCCACAGAGTCCCAAAGACTGTTCTATACATCTGTGTCTCTTTTGCTGTCTCGTATACAGGGTTATCATTTGCATCTTTCTAAATTCCATATATATGTGTTAGTATACTGTATTGGTGTTTCTGGCTTACTTCACTCTGTATAATAGGCTCCAGTTTCATCTACCTCATTAGAACTGGTTCAAATGTATTCTTTTTAATGGCTGAATAATACTCCATTGTGTATATGTACCAGAGCTTTCTTATCCATTCGTCTGCAGATGGACATCTAGGTTGCTTCCATGTCCTGGCTATTATAAACAGTGCTGCAATGAACATTGGAGTACATGTGTCTCTTTCAATTCTGGTTTCCTTGGTGTGTATGCCCAGGAGTGCGATTGGTGGATCATATGGCAGTTCTATTTCCAGGTTTTTGAGGAATCTCCACACTGTTCTCCATAGTAGCTGTACTAGTTTGCATTCCCACCAACAGTGTAAGAGGGTTCCCTTCTCTCCACATCCTCTCCAGCATTTATTGCATGTGGACTTTTGGATAGCAGCCATTCTGACTGGTGTGAAATGGTATCTCATTGTGGTTTTGATTTGCATCTCTCTGATTATGAGGGATGTTGAGCATTTTTTCATGTGTTTGTTAGCCACCTTTATGTCTTCTTTGGAGAAATGTCTGTTTAGTTCTTTGGCCCATTTTTTGATTGGGTCGTTTATTTTTCTGGAATTGAGCTGCAGGAGCTGCTTGTATATTTTGGAGATTAATCCTTTATCAGTTGCTTCATTTGCTATTATTTTCTCCCATTCTGCAGGCTGTCTTTTCACCTTACTTATAGTTTCCTTTGCTGTGCAGAAGCTTTTGATTTTAATTAGGTCCCATTTGTTTATTTTTGCTTTTATTTCCAATATTCTGGGAGGTGGGTCATGGAAGATGCTGCTGTGATTTATGTCGGAGAGTGTTTTGCCTATGTTCTCCTCTAGGAGTTTTATAGTTTCTGGTCTTACATTTAGCTCTTTAATCCATTTTGAGTTTATTTTGGTGTATGGTGTAAGGAAGTGTTCTAGTTTCATTCTTTTACAAGTTCCTGACCAGTTTTCCCAGCAACACTTGTTAAAGAGACTGTCTTTTCTCCATTTTATATTCTTGCCTCCTTTGTCAAAGATAAGGTGTCCATAGGTGCGTGGATTTATCTCTGGGCTTTCTATTTTGTTCCACTGATCTATATTTCTGTCTTTATGCCAGTACCATACTGTCTTGATGACTGTGGCTTTGTAGTAGAGCCTGAAGTCCGGCAGGTTAATTCCCCCAGTTCCATTTTTCTTCCTTAAGATTGCTTTGGCTATTCGAGGTTTTTTGTATTTCCATACAAATTGTGAGATTATTTGTTCTAGTTCTGTGAAAAATATCGTTGGTAGGTTGATAGGGATTGCATTGAATGTATAAATTACTTTGGGTAGTATACTCATTTTTACAATATTTATTCTTCCAATCCATGAACATGGTATATTTCTCCATCTATTAGTGTCCTCTTTGATTACTTTCAATAGTTTTATAGTTTTCTACGTACAAGTCTTTTGTTTCCTTAAATAGATATATTCCTAAGTATTTAATTCTTTTCGTTGCAACAGTGAATGGAATAGTTTCCTTAATTTCTCTTTCTATTTTCTCATTATTAGTGTATAGGAATGCAAAGGATTTCTGTGTGTTGATTTTATATCCTGCAACTTTACTGTAATCACTGATTAGCTCTAGTAGTTTTCTGGTAGAGTCTCTAGGGTTTTCTGTGTAGAGGATCATGTCATCAGCGAACAGTGAAAGTTTTACTTCTTCTTTTCCAATTTGTATTCCTTTTATGTCCTTTTCTGCTCTGATTGCTGTGGCCAAAACTTCCAGAATTATGTTGAATAGTAGTGGTGAGAGTGGGCACCCTTGTCTTGTTCCTGACTTTAGGGGAAATGTTTTCAGTTTTTCACCGTTGAGGATAACGTTTGCTGTGGGTTTGTCATATATAGCTTTTATTATGTTGAGGTATGTCCCTTCTATTCCCACTTTCTGGAGGGTTTTTATCATAAATGGATGTTGAATTTTGTCGAAGGCTTTCTCTGCATCTATTGAGATAATCATATGATTTTTATTTTTCAGTTTGTTAATGTGGTGTATTACGTTGATTGATTTGCGGATATTGAAGAATCCTTGCCTTCCTGGGATAAAGCCCACTTGGTCATGATGTATGATCTTCTTAATGTGTTGTTGGATTCTGATTGCTAGAATTTTGTTAAGGATTTTTGCATCTATGTTAAGTTTCTATGTGTTTTAACTTGTTGGTAATATAAGCCTCACTGCTAGAATTGAATACATCTCCATTTACCCTGTATTGTAGTAGTACTTGTTCTTCAGTGCTCTGTCTCCACCATATATTTCCTTTGGCTTCTTTCATACTCTTAGTCACTTGTTCTTTAAAGAAATTTCTCCTTAACGTTTTCTCTACAATGAGAGGTATCTCCTCAAATTTTTTAAAAATCCCTTTGCTGTAAATTTAAGTTTATTTAGATATTTAAGATGCTCTTCACTTATAGAGATAAAAATGTGAATGGAGTTATTAGTTTTTAGCTCTTTTCCTAACTGTATCTTAGTATAGTTTCTTACTCTACTAAAAGTTGCTATTCATTTTACTTGTAATTAACATCTTACTAATTCTCCTATGGTTAACATACCCCCCCTCCATGATTTTGTCAGATTAAGACCATGGACTTTTGAATTTCTGGCTCTGTAATATCTCACGATTTAGGGGCTGCTCTACTTATTCTGCACATAATTAACACTATCTTGTATTGTTTTAAAATTTCTTATATGCTCTGTTATCCTACACCTCAGTTTTAAGATTCTTTGTTTATGTTCCTTAAACTAAAAGGTTATATTTTTTCCATTTTTTATATTCCTCACAGCAACTAATACTATGTTATGCTTATAATACATGCCATGTAAATAGTTGAGAAATTGTTAGTACTAAAATAACTGTATTGCTTACAGATAGGTATGAAAGATGAGGTTTATTTAGAAGATGCTTTGGGGTGTCATACAAAGACAGTCTAACTCAGACATGAAAGTTGTAGAAGCTTACTTGAGAAAATAGCTGATTATCTGAAACCCAGAAGAAGAGTAAGGATTAGACAGGGAGAGGGTGAGAAGTATTCCATACAGAAGCAGGATGATCTCATACCAGGGAGGTAAACAAGGGAAAGTTCATGGAGGTCAGTATAAACTGGATTAGGGGTTTGGGCTTTACCTCAACACTGATCCTGTAGATACTGAGAGTCATCTCCTCAAGTAGGTCAAACAAAGATCCTGATATGGGGTCTGATTATGTTGTTTGGCCTGACTTGGTCTGAATTAATTGCTGTTATTGGGAGACAGAGATGTAATCAGCCACATCACTCTGCTGATAGGGTCAGGTGAGTGTAACTGGAACTATTGACTAAGTGAATAGATGGAGATAGATACCCAAAGAGAAATTGGGGACTGTTGTGAGAAGTTAGGTGAATACATGCTAGAGAGGGGAAACTGTGCAGAGACACAAGATGAGCAGTTATAATACTGGTGTTATAAAAATTGTTTGGTGCCTATGAGAACTGGCAAAAGAAAATGCCAACAACTGATACATACAGAATGAAGAGAATATTTCTGACTTTAACAGATTAGTAGTTGAACTTTGTGTTGAAATATACAAAATGAGTAGAAGACTGAGACATTAATAACTAAAATACAAGCTACGGTACAAGAAAGAGAGCTAGTAGTTTTGTTCTTAGTGTAACACTGTCCAGAATTTTCAGTCAATTCATTTTTTTCTGCTGTCATGATATTCAATAATTTTGCATACATGCAAGCAAATTTGGATTTCCTCACCACCTCTCAGTTTTTTATTTTGGTGATGGAGAGAATGCAAATAGAAAGACCAAGACGATATTCAGGTTATGACTTTTAAATTTGTGCCACAAGAACATGGAAGAAATTTCTTAATTCTTTCTCTTTTACTATAGTAGTACATTCACTACTAGCCCTAGGGGATTCCATTTATAGCATTCAGCAGGAAGGAGAAAATATATGATGTAGGGTCAATAAGTAAAAAGCCTGTCTGTCTTGTGGTGTGCCTAAAGAAGAGTGAAGAAGGGATGCAGGAAGAGTTCAGTGAAATATGTGTGCAGGTTTTCCCTGCTCCATATTCTGGGGTGAGCTTAAATTGAATAAGTGGAGAAAAGAGCTGACTGCTAAGAGGAGACTCTGGTTCTTGTTTCACATCGGTAACTCTGAGGATGAGGTCTCAATTTGACCCTACCATGGATTTGTTTCTTCATTTGTTCATTCATTTATAATATATATATTTGAGCACCTCCTTCACTGATGCTACAGTGGTGCTGGGGCTGTATAACTCATCCCATGACCAGCCTGTACAAGTACAGTTGCTGTGAGCAGGGTGAGAGGGTAGAAGGGGATGAAGTAAATATGGTGCCGGGAGGCTAGATCCTGTAGATATAGGTGAATCCAGGTTGTGGGACCTGGAGCTTATACAAGGGGGAGCTTCTTTAAGAAAAGCAATATATAAATTATGAGTACAAAAACTTCTATGTTTCCTTCAGGGTCTTTGAAAGGGACTTTGTAAGTGAGAGATCGAAAGTTAAGCTATTTTAGATTCATGGTGAACCAGTCTCAACATGTAGGACATTGTAAGACACAGTAATGGCTTTGGCTATAACTTCAACACTGCAAGCCACTGTAGGATTTTGAATGTAGGAGTGACCTGATCAGCCTGTTTTTTAAAGATATCACTCAGATTGTTGTAAGGAATCCTGCAAAGCTAGCAGAAGGGCAGAAGCAAGGAAGGTTAAGAGGATATTGCAGTAATCAAGTTGATAAATGATGTCTTGAATTGGGGCAACAGCCATGAATTTAGCCATGTACACAGATACTGTGTACATCTTAATTGTCAAGCTGATAGGTGAAGAGAAGGTGGGGGTTGAGAGTAAAAATTGTCACATATTATTTATAGGTTTTATATTTTTTGTTTTTCCTGAACAAATGGAAGAATTGTCATTTTCCAAGACGGGGAAGTCTGTGGAAACCATGGATTAGAAGAGAATATCAAGAAATTAGCCTTTAGATATTTTGAATTTAAGGTGCTAATTAGATATCCAAAAGGAGAATAGTCAGGTAGGCAATGGAATATATGAGTTGGAAGATCAGTAAGGAGTCTAAACTTGGGATAATAATTTTGAAGTCAGACCATATAAATGAGGTTTTAAGATAAGTTTGTATAAAATTGTGTTCAGTTCGATTCAGTTCAGTTCAGTCGCTCAGTCATGTCCAACTCTTTGTGACCCCATGAATCACAGCACTCCAGGCCTCCTGTCCATCACCAACTCCCGGAGTTCACTCAAACCCACCTCCATCGAGTTGGTGATGCCATCCAGCCATCTCACTCTCTGTCGTCCCCTTCTCCTCCTGCCCCCAATCCATTAATGGATTAGATGCAGAAGAGAAGTCCAAGGACTGAACAATGAGGCATGTTGATTTTTAGCAGTTGTGGAGATGAGGAGAAAACTAGGAAGACTGAAAAGTAGGGAGATAATAAGAAAAGCTGAGTTAATAGTGTCCCAATCTAAGTGATAAAAGATTTTTCAAAAGGTAAGACTAGTTGGCTAAATGGTGCTGAGAATTCAAAGAACATGAAGATTTAGAACTGATTATTGGATTTTGCAAAGTAGAGATGATTGGTGACCCTAAGTATTGTGTTAATTGGAATGGGTTCCAGAATAGTTTCAAGAATAAAAATTCATAAAATTAAGGTATTACGAAGGAGACTTAGATTAACTATCTTTAAGATTTGAGAGGACTAATCCTGTCAATGGTGAACACTTTTGTAGAAAAAGTGATACATTAAGCTCTAGAATGAAGCATAAAATAAATTAAACTATATCTTTGAAATTAAGAGCTCAATTTATCCATTTCAAACTTTGATTTATTCCTTTTGTCAAAATCTAGAAATAGTGAACTTAATAAAGTTTTTGAAAGCAGTGTAAATAGGTTTATTTCATGTAAATCAATTGTGATATTTCATAGGAATTTAAAACATTTAGCATAGCATTTATTTTGAGAAGTGTTCCTATATGTGGATCTGTTTTAGATATAATTTTTTTTTCTTCCATTGGCCTATTTATGATATTGTGCCAAGACAAAAAAAGCTAAAAAGAGTTCTAAAAATACTATAGCTCTGTTATAAGTCTTGGAATGTGGTACAACAGATCCTTGATTTTATTCAAAATTTGTTCAAGATTATTTTGGCTATTCTTGATATATATATTGTTGATTTCCACAAAAGAATAAAAAGGATTTTTATTGGATTTAAATGGATTACTAGATCAATTTGAAGCATTGGCATCTTTCAAGTATTATCTTCTAATCTATCCATATGACATATCCATAAATTTCTGCTTAATTTCTCATTTAATGTCTTCTAAATTTCTTTGTAGAAGTCTTGTGTATTTGGACTCTTCCTGGGTATTTCACCAGTTTAGACACTATTGTAAATGATATAATTAAATTTTAATATCTAATTATTATACTTAAAATGTATAAATTTTATATATAACAATTTCATTTTCTAATTATTATACATAAAAATGCAGGCAAATTTTTATATTGATCTTGTTCTGCTTATATATTCTGTTTATCTGTTTATACTGTTGGGTTTTGTATATGAAAATATAAGACAGTTTTATTTCTTTCTTTGGAAGATTATTTACATATTTTATTTCTTTTCTTGCCTTATTGCACTGACTAGGATTTCTAGAACAATGTTGAATGGAAATTGCAGTGATGAAAATTCTTGCCTCATTACCAGTTTTGAAATGAAAGCATTTGATGTTTTCTGATGTACACAATGTCTATAACAATATGTTGCAGGTCTTTCTTAGGAAGAAAAATAAATTTTTATCTGATTAAGAAAGTTCCCCTAAACTCCTGCTTCATAAAGAATTTTATTATGAATGGATATTGAATTTTATTGAAACATTTTTTCCTTCATGTACCAAGTATTTTCCCCCTTTGTTCAGTTATTTGATTCTCAAATGGCAAATCTGGCTTGCGTTCTTATCAGACTAGTTTTGGTAATATTTTCTTTAGAGTTAATACATCTTTGTTTATAAATGGATTTGGTTTGTAATTTTCCCCTTATTTCATAGAAAAGAGCAAGGATGATGACAGACTGTTGAGAAGAATGATTAAAATGATGGACTATGAAATATAAGCTATATAGTCATTTTTGTTTTATACACTTGATATTCTTTTAGAATTACTCAAAAAGTAAAGAAGTAAATAATTCAATAGATTTTTGGAGAGCAATAAATGTGAAATTTTCTATATAAAGTAATAGTTTACTAATCAGCCAGATTGTTCATTTTATAGTTTTGTTTTGGTCTTCCAACACATGACTTAACTGCAAATGCTAGTGAAGTAAATTTTAATCTTTGATCGCTTGTATTGAGTTGCGTGATGCTTTTCTCATGAAGATGAAAGATTCTAATTATTTGTAATTGAAATCTAATTCAGAATTGCAGCGTTCAAGAGCAGCTCTGTTTAAAGACATCAAGACATGAGATTGTATACTTTCACAATGAGTACAAATGTTGGGGAAAATTGCACAAGGATAGGCCAGGTTCTTGGCTGGTCCCAGCTGGTGTTCTACTCTGTGAGGATCATTACTGGTAGAGTGAGAGCTGGGCCAGTAGTCAGGTCAGACAGACATCTGTTTCATGTGGAAAGCATCCAGATCTCTGGACCTCCCCCCTGGAGGCTTCTTCCTTGTGCTTTTCTTCCTTGGAAGAGAGCCAGAAAACTGAAGATAAAAACTCCCTTCCCACTCTGATCTATCTGCAGTTTGCAACTTCTTTTGCCTAAATACAAATGTACCTAGATTTAAAATAACTTCCTGGTGTACAAGTGACAAAAACATTCTTTTAGAAAGTGGTAATTTGTTAAATTCTGAAGCATAGCAGAAGATAAACAAAATACCTGCTTGCAAATAAGAATTCTATCTATCAGTGATTTCAGAGTTTGATTTTTTTTCCCCACTTTTGTCAGCAACTAAAAGAACTGGACTTAATAAAAGCCTTTACAAAAGCAATGTGAATAAAAATTTATCTACAATAAATATGTTAAGTACTGTTAAGAAATTGCATAAAATTTTAATTTTTAATATTTTATGTTCATTTAATGACTGTCTTTAATTAGATCTCCAAGTTTTTCACTGTTGTATTTACTTTGGGAAATACCTTTAATATTTCAATATTTCTTTTTTTAAAAAAAAATTTAAGCAAATATTAAAGTTTCAAAGAATATTTCGTATAAGAAGTCTATTTTCAACCAAAGCTGTTTCAGGAATTTTAGAGTCAGGAAGAGTATATATATATATATATATATAGTTTAAGAAATAAGTTGTAATGACTGCAGTAACTTTGGAATAAAGAATAAGTTAAAGTATATCTTTCTTTGCATTACATTTTATATTTTTATGAGTTATAACTTTATTTTCCAAAAAATCCGAGACATAAATCATAGTTAATAACACTACAGGAAGTGTAAGATTTTAGAGTTACTTAGTAATAGTGTGGAAAAATAATATATGAGTTCAGGGATAGAGAAAATAGGATGTGTGTGCATGCTCAGTCATGTCCGACTCTTTGCAACCCTTGGACCATAGCCTACCTGGCTCCTCTGTCCATGGGATTTTCTAGGTAAGAATACTGAAGTGGGTTGCCATTTCCTCCTCCAGGGGATCTTCCCAAACCCAGGGATCAAACGGGCGTCTCTTGCATCTCCTGCTTTGAGGGCAGATTCTTTACTGCTGAGCCATCAGGGAAGACCCAAGTAGCGTGTAATGCTTATAAATGCCTACTTAGAACTAAGTTTGCACTTTGGGAGGGGTTTTAGGATGCTTAGTACTTAAAATTATCTCAAGGCAGTTCTGGAATAATTCCACATGAGGCAGATTATCAGATAAAATGGGGAAATGGAACTCTAGGAGCAAGCCATGGAAAGTTTGAAAAGCAGAGGGAGTTATTTTATCTACTATTAAGTAATAGTAAGTGGCTGTGGTTCAGGAGTGGCTTGCCATGAAAGTTCATCTGAAAATAGGAAGACAAGATTAATGAGGTAGAATTCTCAATTGGTGTCTATTTTAATAGTGTCATGCTATGTTCTAATTTCAGCAGTCATGCTCTTTTGCAAAATAAGCTCACTGCATATCAATGAGATATGTAGTGTTCAGCATGAATAACTGACTTTTCTTTAAAGAATGAAATGTCACATTTCATTTACATGTTTAGTTGCTAAGGGTATAAATTTAACTCATTGATAAGATTTTCAGCATCTTTGCAAGCAGTTGTTATTATCAATATACAATATAACATTGTTATATCAGTATATGTAATTGTACATTCAAATTCTTCTTACATTTGTATCATTTGGTTAGTTTGTCTTAATCCCACTCTTTTTAGAATTTCTGAAAAGAGATAGGATTTTAAGACCTGAAAAGGCACTTCCTAAAATGCGAAGGGCAACGCAAGTGTTCCTATTCTATGGAGGTTGGGGTGCCAAAAGCTGATAAGAGACAATGGATATGTGTTCCTCTCCATTTAAAAAATCTTAAAGGTTTTGAATTTATGAATGAATGTGTGCTTGTTTTTAACTCTTGATTTATGCAAGAATCCTTGATTCCGCTTATTAGAGAAATTGTCTTGTACATCTTCAGAGCTAGCCCCAAAGGTTGACTTTTGAGAATGTGGAAGAAAGGATATTTACTCTGTAATATTTACCAGTGTGCCCTTTGCTCTGTCAGAACACATAGCAGAAGGAACTAGAATTTCTTGCTATATGTAGGATAATGGGAGTAATTTGGGGGTTTCCAGTGCCCCCTTTTTTTTTCTCCCTGAGGGCCACTAAAGTAAAAAGTAAAGTAAAAGATTGAGCTAAACCCCTTTATATCAGAATTTTAGCTCAACTCTGTGGTTCTGTAATGCAAAGAAGACAAGACCCCATATTTTCATGCATATGACTAACTCTTTTAATTTTGTAGGAGGCAGGATTTTCCATTATGACCCTAATTACTAAATTCTTAACATTCTGCATGTATTACCCCCATGACCTTTAAAAGGGTCATGTGATGTGGAATTCAGATGTAATAATTGATATTGAGAAAATATGAATTCATCTCTTTGTTATGCCACTTATTTTTGGTGGCTGCTGAAATTTTATGTGACTTGTGTCACATGTCTTTGTTTTAAAAAGTACACCATAATAGTAGCTGATTCAGGGATGTAATGAGGACTAATGATGTAATAATGCTTTTATATTTCATGTTTCAGCTGGCCACAGGCAAGTCCATGATGTTCTGCACATTTATCTCTAATAGATGGGGTTCTAATTATTTTCTTGTGAACCTCTTTGAAATAAAGAATTACAAAGTGTTTTATAAACAAATTCTTTAACAGTGGTTGATATTTCTAATATTGACAAATCAGAGAACTATAGATTTTTATGAATTTTTATGTTATGGAATGCTACTGTTTTAAAAAATATTTTCCGAAATTACATTTATAAGCTATGTTAGCATGTACAGTTTACTTGACCCTCCTGTTCCTTGCTTTCTTCAAATAAAGATAATCAAAAATACCCACCTTATAAAGTTGTTAATAATGAGATAGTTTACGAGTACCTGATACATAGTAAGCATTCATTGAATATTATGTTTGCCATTATTGTTGCTAGTAGTATTAATAAGAAAACTCAATAGGGTTGCAATATAGGACATATACTAGATCCAGAAAGCAATTTAAATCATGAGAAAATATAACTGAGATTTCACAGTATTTCTGATATGATCGTCCTTTATTTCAAGGCACACTCAGTTCTTTGAGCTGAGAGCCCTGTTGGGTATTTAACAAGTAGTTTGAAATATTGAAGGTCTAGAATGAGCTTCATGTGATTTCATGCTTGTGTTTAAAATGGATGATTACGTGCTGTTGGAGAATGTAAAATTTGTTTACTCATCTGGTTAAATACTGAGCAGGAGTATCAATTCCAGCCTCAGCCCAGAGACCAGAATGAATGTTGTACTTGATATGTTTTTTTTAAATTCAAGTATAATTGCCTTACAATGTTGTGTTAGTTTCTGCTACACAATAAAGTGAATCAGGTTTCTGTATATATTTATCCCCTCCCTCTTGAACCTCCTTCCCACCCACTCCCTTAGGTCATCAGAGAGCACCAAGCTGAGCTCCCTGTGCTATACAGAGCAGGTTCTCACTAGTTATCTGTTTTACATACTCTTTGACAGAAATCACAGCTAGATTCTTTTTGACCCACATTCAAGAGTAAGAAACATAAAAACAAAAATAAACAAATGGAATCTAATTAAACTTAAAAGCTTTTTTTACAGCAAAGGAAACCATAAACAAGACAAAAAGACAACCCTTGGAATGGGAGAAACCATTTGCACATGAAGCAGCTGACAACTGATTGTATCACCCCTGCTCGTCTGATAAATTTATTGTGTTGTTCCTCATTATATTCCTTTCTTCCATCTCCCTCCTTCTATCTTCCTTTTTTCTATCTCACTTCCAACTTTGTCATCCTCACTTTCTTCATCCTTCTCCTTTTCCTTTCTTTTCATGAACATTTATTAAGCATATCCAAAGGGCAGAACATATTGCCCAGCAGTGTTGTCAGGGCTTACAGAGTGTATTGCTTGGTGGTGGTGGGGATGACTATGTTTAGTGGTAGGCTGATGGGTAGGGGCTGGGACTTCATCTTATCAGCAATGAAGATCCATTGTAATTTCTTGAATAAGAATGAGATGAAACGGATAGTCCTAAAAATTGAATCATTTTGGATACAAATGAAGGGTGAATGGGAGGGAGAAGAGACTGATGATAGTGGGATCATTCAAGAGATAGTTTGTGTCTTATTTTGATTTACTATTCAAGTGGGCCTTAAGAAGTCGAGTGGGCCTTAAGAAGCATCACTTAGAACAAAGCTAGTGGACGTGATGGGAATAGTTGAGCTATTTCAAATCCTAACAGTTGATGCTGTGAAAGTGCTGCACTCAATATGCCAGCAAATTTGGAAAACTCAGCAGTGGCCACAGGACTGTAAAAAGGTCAGTTTTCATTCTAATCTCAAAGAAAGGCAATGCCAAAGAATGCTCAAACTACCGAACAATTGCATTCGTCTCACACACTAGCAAAGTAATGTTCAAAATTCTCCAAGCCAGGCTTTAATAGTACGTGAACCATGAACTTCCAGATGTTTAAGCTGGCTTTAGAAAAGGCAGAGGAACCAGAGATCAAATTGCCAACATCCACTGGATCATCAAATCCGAAAGAGTTCCAGAAAAACATCTACTTTTGCTTTACTGACTATGCCAAAGCCCTTGACTGTGTGGATCACCACAAACTGTGAAAAATTCTTCAAGAGATGGGAATACCAGATCACCTGACCTGCCTCCTGAGAAATCTATATGCAGGTAAAGAAGCAACAGTTAGTACTGGACATGGAACAACAGACTGGTTCCAAATCGGGAAAGGAGTACGTCAATTGTCGGGAAAGGAGTGCTGTAAATTGTCACCTTGTTTATTTAACTTATATGCCAAGTACATCAGGCAAAATGCCAGGCTGGATGAAGCACAAGCTGGAAGCAAGTTTGCTGGGAGAAATATCAATAACCTCAGATATGCAGATGACACCACCCTTATGGCAGAAAGTGAAGAGGAACTCAAAAGCCTCTTGATGAAAGTGAAAGAGGAGAGTGAAAAATTTGGCTTAAAACTCAACATTCAGAAAACTAAGATCATGGCATCTGGTACCATCGCTTCATGGCGAATAGATAGGGAAACAATGGTAACAGTGAGAGACTTTATTTTCTGGGCTCCAGAATCACTGCAGATGGTGACTGCAGTCATGAAATTTAAAAGATGCTGCTCCTTGGGAGAAAAGTTATTACCAACCAAGACAGCATATAAGAAGAGACATTACTTTGCCAACAAAGGTCCGTCTAGTCAAGGCTATGGTTTTTCCAGTAGTCATGTATGGATGTGAGAGTTGGAGTATAAAGAAAGCTGAGCACTGAAGAATTGATGTTTTCAAACTGTAATGTTGGAGAAGACTCTTGAGAGTCCCTTGGACTGCAAGGACATCCAACCAGTCCATCCTAAAGGAAATCAATCCTGAATATTCATTGGAAGGACTGATGCTGAAGCTGAAACTCTTAATACTTTGGCCTCCTGATGTGAAGAACTGACTCATTTGAAAAGACCCTGATGCTGGGAAGATTGAAGGCGGAAGGAGAAAGGGATGACAAAGGATGAGATGGTTGGATGCCATCACCAACTCAATGGACATGACTTTGCATAATCTCCAGGAGTTGGCGATGGGCAGGGAGGCCTGGGGTGCTGCAGTCCATGGGGTTACAAAGAGTTGGACATGACTGAGTGACTGAACTGAACTGATTCCAACAATGTTACTCTTAAGTGAGAAAGCTCTGAATGAGTTTAGAGGCAATAATATTATTGACGACAGGAGCAATACAAGGAAAAATGTGAAGAAGTGGCAAAACTTGGTGATCAGATACAAAGGGTGAAGGAAAGATAGGAAGAGCCCAATTGTCGTGTGCCGTTTAGTTTCAGTATGGTATTTAGAAGTTATTGCCCATATTAATAGAAAAAGGGAAACTCAGGATGGGACAAGAAAATTAATTCATTTTTATATGCTTTGAATATGAGGTGTCAATAGAACTTTCAAGTCAAATTACGGATAATTGCATTATTGTTTGACAGACTTTTTTAGTAGTTTATATTTGTATAGATTGTTTTATCACCTTGCATTTTAGAATACAGCATGCTGTTGTAAGAGTTATTTTTGCTTTTGTAATTTTAAGTATTTTATGATTTAGTAAGCAGATTATCATTGTTGCATGATGTTTGAGATGTGGTGCTTTGGTCTAAATTAGTTTTGGGTCATAATACACTTGTTATTAATAAAGGACAAGACATTGTTTAAACATTTGAGTTAATGGAGCATTGCCTAGAAATGGCATAATTGAATTGGTGAAGAGCTTTGCATAATGCTCATTTATTCAGGTTATTTGGAAAGGTCATTTTTATGATCATTTATTATAGTACTTAAGCATAAATATCAGAGAAAGGTAGTGACATAAAATGTTTAGCCTGTAAGATAATTACAGATACTGTTTACAAAAATAAAACTATAATTCAGAAACCAGTAAACAAATTCATTGTATTGATTTAAAGACGACTGAGATATTAATGAAAGAATTAGTAGTTGTCTAGTCACACCTCTCCTTATGACCAGTGCTAAAAGTCTGAGGTATATACTTCCATGTATTTTTGGCTCATCATATAAGTTTTTATGAATCTATATATTTTGTAAAAGTTTGTTTTCACAAAAATGAGATCATACTATCATTCATATTATTTTACCACTTACACTTTTTACTTAAAAATGCATCATGAACATCCTTCCTTATGAAAAAATATAGACCTCATTCATTTTTTTCCCATAACTGCATAACATTCCATTGTTGAATCATTCCTTTGTTGAGGATTGTCTGTTTAAAAAGTTTTACATGTGGCTTCTTGGTTATTTTAGTAATCAAAGCCATTTGTCTTTGCAAAATTAGATTTGCAGGATGAAAACATTAGCAAAAAAGCTTTCTCTAGTATTCAGCATTTCTTCCCTAATATTTAGCATTTCCAAAACTACTGTATGATAGCGATCAGAACTGTCCTGTTATTTTAATAGTAGTTGGTTTTGTAAATTACTGTTTGTTAAGAACTTGTTAATAATAATAATGAAAGTAATGAATATGTAAATCAATATGAAATAGAGCATTTGGACAACAGCCCACATATGGCCACACAGTTTTGCTTACACCCACCCTCCCATTTAGTCCACCTACCTCCCCTCACCTGATCATTTTAAATGTCATGCATGTCATTTACCTGCTTTTGATGTAGTGTTACTGCATACATATATATTTCTTAAATCTTTAATTTGTTTTTTAAGCTACATAAAAATGTGTTGGATTTAATTTTTTTCATTTTTGTCACTTGTAGTTAAAATTCACTCATAGTGTTGTGTGTTAAAGCATGAAATCAGATTTCTTCCAAATAATTCAAATATTTTGGCAAAGTCTGTGCAATATCCTGATCATTATTTCATTTTCTATAGCGATTAAACCCCTGATATCTGTATTGGTGAAAGTGTATTTGTTGTTAAATTATAGTTTTCTCGTTTTCCTTTAACCATCATTGTCAAGCACTATGTTTTAGTGGTTAAAATCACCAACTTTGGAGCCAGATATCTAGGATTTCAACCTTAGATGTGCTACTTATTACTTAAATATGGCTGGATTTTACTAATCTAATTCTATAAAGCTTTTGCTTTTTGATAGACAAATTTAAACTATCTTTATTTGTATATGAACCAGTTACTTTTATTTCCTGGTTTTTGAAATGAATCAGTTATTTGTTTTCATTTTCAGCTCAGTCAGTTCAGTCGCTCAGTCATGTCCAACTTTGCGACCCCATGGACTGCAGCATGCCAGACCTCCCTGTCCATCACCAACTCCCGGAGTTTACTCAAACTCATGTCCATTGAGTCAGTGATGCCACCCAACCATCTCATCCTCTGTTGTCCCCTTCTCCTCCTGCCTTCAATCTTCCCCAGCATCAGGGTCTTTTCAAATGAGTCAGCTCTTCATATCAGGTGGTCAAAATATTGGAGTTTCAGCTTCAACATCAGTCCTTCTAATGAACACTCACGACTGATCTCCTTTAGGATGGACTGGTTGGATTGCCTTGCAGTCCAAGGGACTCTCAAAAGTATTTTCCAACACCACAGTTCAAAAGCATCAATTCTTCAGTGCTCAGCTTTCTTTATAGTCCAACTCTCACATCCATACATGACTACTGGAAAAACCATAGCTTTGACTAGATGGACCTTAGTTGGCAAAGTAATGTCTCTGCTTTTTAATATGTTCTCTTTGTTGGTCATAACTTTTCTTCCAAGAAGTAAGCGTCTTTTAATTTCATAGCTGCAGTCACCATTTGCAGTGATTTTGGAGCCCAAGAAAATAGTTTGTCACTATTTCCACTGTTTCCCCATCTGTTTGCCATGAATTGATGGGACCGGATGCCGTGATCTTAGTTTTCTGAATGTTGAGTTTCAGCTTTTTCACTCTCCTCTTTCACTTTACCAAGAGTCTCTTTAGTTCCTCTTCACTTTCTGCGTAAGAGTAGTGTCATCTGCATATCTGAGATTATTGATTTTTCTCCCGGCAATCTTGATTCCAGCTTGTGCTTCATCCAGTCCAGAGTTTCTCCTGATGTACTCTGCATGTAAGTTAAATAAGCAGGGTGACAATATACAGTCTTGATGTACTTCTTTTCCTATTTGGAACCAGTCTGTTGTTCCATGTCCAGTTCTAACTGTTGCTTCCTGACCTGCATACAAATTTAATTAACTGCGTATGTGAATTCTTTAGTCTCTGTATATTGTGGATTACTCATCTACAAAGTGGGATTAATAATAGTACTTACTTTATGTGCCACTATTAATTAAGTTGGGCTTCCCTGGTGGCTCAGTGGTAAAGAACCTGCCTGCCAGTACAGGAGATGTGGTTTCCATTCATGAGTCAGGAAGATCCCCTGGAAAAGGAAATGGCAACTCACTCTAGTCTTTTTGTGTGGAAGATCCCATGAACAGAGGAGCCTGGTGGACTACAGTCCATGGGGTCACAAAAGAGTGGGATATAACTTAGTGATTAAACAAAAATTAAATGAGTTAATATAAATAAATAAATTTGTTAGAAATGAAAAGTTGACCCGTAATCAAGGAAGGAGTTTGAGGAGCTGACTGCCCTGTTCAGTGTAAAATCTGCGTGTACCTTTACAGCTAGCTCTCCATATCTGTGGTTCTATGTCTTCAGATCTGCAGATCATAGTCCTATACTACATATTTACTGAAAAAAAAATCCATGTGTAAGTTGACCCACACAGTTCAAACCCATGTTGTTCAAGGATTATCTCTACTTGATTTATAATAGACAATATACATTCTGCTATTTGTATTTCATATAAATTTTATTCTGTTTCTTTTTTTTCTATTTCCTTATTTTTGCTGATTTTTCTGTTCTTAAGTCATCCCACACCACTTTAAAATTAGAATTTGTACTGAGTATCTTTTTCCTCTGGTAATGTGCTTATTTTAACAGCAGTATATATGCATACCAATACTTACTGATTTTAAAGGAATATAGTAACTGTATCTTTTTTGCACTAAGCTATGTGACATATCCCAATTCCTTCTTAGCCCACTGAAATTTTACAAAGTGATCATTCCACTTTTCACTGACTCCAGCAGTATATGAGAGGTTCAGGAGCCCCATATTATATTACCATGCCTAGTTATTTTCAATATTTTTCATTTTAGCCATTTGGGAGAATATATAGTTAAATTTCATTGTGTTTTAATGTGCATTTCCCAGATTATTGGTAATTTTTGGTACTGTTTCCTGTGTTTATGCCTTTGAATTTTGCCTTTTGTGAAGTATTCAAGTCTCCCTTATTTTTATTTTTATCTTATTTGCAATGGTAATGATATAATCTGTATATAAGTCCTTTGTTTATATTTATTCCAGACACCTTTTCCTTTTCCCATAATAATGTTGTTTGGTGAACACAGTTCAAAGTCTTGGTTTACTCAAATGAAGTCTTTTTGGTTAGTATTTTTTGTGTCCTAAAGTCCTTTCTCAAATAGAAACCAGGATCATGAATATATTCTGATATATCATCATTTAAAAGACAGATGAAACATGTTTGAGATCTTTTCCTTTTTTTAAGTTCTTAGAAAAATTTTGAGAAAGTAGTGCTATTTCTTCTTTAAATGCTTAGTCATGTTTGCTGGTGAAGCCCTTTGAGACTGGGTTTTTGGGGAAGAATTGATTAGAGTTCAATTTTTTTAAAGTTATGTGGCTGTTAGGCTTTCTAATTCTTCATGGGTCAGTTTTGATAAGTTGTGTTTTTTTCAGAAATGTTCTAGAAAGCATTTAATTTGTTTGCATCAAGTTGTTTATAATATCTTTTTAATGTTTATTTTTCCCTTTTTAAAACAATTACTCCAGAATTGAATTTTAAATATAAATTTGAATATTTTTTGTTCTAGGGATTATTTTTTTTTCTCTGTGTATATGGTTTATCCAATGTTTTAATTCCAGTTTGGAATTCTTCTTTCTTTCTTTCATTATTTCAGCCTACACAGAGTCACCTATTCTAACTTACTGTCACTCTGACTTTTTCAAGCCACAGTACTTCCTCAGTTGTGTTCTTGTTTAGCTTACTATTAACCAGTGAGATGTTTAATTTTGTAGCACCCAGGCTGGAGAGAACTTTGGGGGCTATCTCAGGTGGAGATATTGACAGGCCCTGGTAACCAACCATTCAATTTTGTTTCTATGATTTTTGACTGTTTTAGATAGCTAATAAGTAGAATCAAACAGGATTTATACTTTTGTGGCTGGCTCATTTTTAGTTATCATACTATCCTCAAGATTCATCCATATCAAAGCATGTAATAATTTCCTTTTTTAAAGATGAATAACCCATTTTCTATATATACCACGTTTCATTTATCTATCTATCAATAGATACTTGAGTTGCTTCCACCTTTTGGTTATTGTAAATAATGCTGCAGTGAACATGAGTGGGCAAATATTACTTCAAGACCCTGCTTTTCATTCTTTTGGATGTATACTGAGATGCAGAATTACTGGATCATTTGGTAGTTCTGTATGTAAACTTTTGAGGTACTTTTATACTATTTCCCATAGAGGTTGCACCCCGTTTTATAATCCTACCATAAGTTCATGAAGGTTCCAGTTTCTCCACATCCTCATCAACACATATTATTTTCTCTTCTTTTTAATACTAGCCATACTAATGGGGTTTGAAATGATATCTCACTGTAGTTTTGATTTGCATATCTCTAATGATAAGTAACATTGACCATCTTTTTATATGCTGTTGTCCATTTTTTACCTTTGGTAAAATGTCTGTTCAAGTCCTTTCCCCACTTGAAAAATCAGGTTATTTTTAATGAGTCATGAAAGTGAAAGTTGCTTAGTCCTGTCTGACTCTTTGCGACCCCATGGACTATATAGTCCATGGAATTCTCAGGCCAAAATACTGAAATGGGTATCCATTTCCTTCTCCAGGGGATCTTCCCAAGCCAGGGATTAAACCCAGGTCTCCTGCAGTTGCAGGTGAATTCTTTACCAGCTGAATCACAAGGGAACCCCAAGAATCCTGGAGTGGGTAGCCTATCCCTTCTCCAGGGGATCTTCCCAACCCAGGAATCAAACTGGGGTCTCCTGCAGTACAGGTGGATTCTTTACCAATTGAGCTATTAGGGAAGCCCTTATTGAGTTATAAGTATATATATTTGTATATGTTTAGTGGGTATTACCTTTGTAGCTCCTCATCAGATATGATTTGCAAGTATTTTTTCCCATTGCCTTTTCACTGTTTTGATTGTGTCCTTTAATGCACATACATTTTTAAGTTTGCAGTCACATTTGTCTGTTTTTTTGCATTTATTGACTGCGCTTTGGTGTCATATCCAGATAATCACTGTCAAACCCACTGTCATGGAGCTTTTCCTCTGTTTTCTTTTAGGAGTTTCAAAGTTGTTTTAGATCTTAATCCATTTTGAGTTAACTTTTATATATGATGTAAGATGAAGTCCAATTTCACTCTTTTGTATGGACATATCTAGTTGTTCCAACACCATTTGTTGAAGAACCTATCATTCTTCATGGGCTGTCCTTAGCACACTTGTCAAACATCATTTGACCATATACTTAAAGGTTTCTTTCTTGGTTCTTTATTCCATTGGTATTTATGCAGGTCATGCAATGGACATTCTTAGTGTTTTCTGGATATATGTTTTCCTTCTTTTAGGTATCAGGATTGTAATCACAGGGTCATAGGATAGGTACATGTGTAATTTAAAAATTGCCAGATAGTATTCGGAAATGGCTGAGACAATACTTGGTATTATCAGTCTTTTAAGTTTTAGCCATTTTGTTAAGGTAGAGTCACTTTTTAAAATCTTTTGATTGAATTGTTATTTAAGGATTAATTTGAGCTAACTTTAAGTCCTTCGATATATGTTCATTTTTTCTTCTCTTCCCACTAGAGTATAAACTTTATTAGATGCTATTTGCTGCTTAATTTCTGATGTTTGCTGACATTGATCAGGTACTCAATGAAAGTTTATTTTGAATGAATGAAATAAGTGAACAAATAATCAAAACATGAATATTTATATTTTTCCTGATAATGCTAGGATTTGTATACATCAGATATATCTAGGATCTTCTCCAGGGTCAAATAATTAGTCATGAATATTTTGGTAGGTGGGCTTCCCAGGTGGCACCAGTGGTAAAGAACCTGCCTGCCAATGCAGGAGACGTAAGTGATGCAGTCCTTAGATTGGGAATATCCCCTGGAGAAGAGCATGGCAATCTGCTACAGTATTCTTGCTTGGAGATTCCCATGGACAAAGGAGCCTTGCAGTCACGACTGTAGTGATTTAGCACAGCACAGCACATTTTGGTGGTTGACTCACCTTAGGAAAAATATGGCAGGACAAAACGTTAGGACTCTATATTCCATTTGTCAGATGCCCGTAGTCTCACACTGAGCTATATTTTAAAACTTAACAGTGTAGTAATATTAAAAGGCAGGATAGTTCTAGAAATTAGGAAAAGCAGTTCATCTGTAGAAACATTGTTCAAGGACTTTAGTTTCATTTTTACAACCATAGGGTTGCTACTAATTTTAAAGGAAATGAATTATTTTTGTAATACATGTTTACATGCTGTCTAATCCTTGTAATACAACTAAATCTTGATTGTTGTAGTATTGATGATTTGACTTATGAACTATCCAGGACCTTTTATTTCTTCTTACATGTTTGCTTTGATCCACTTTCCTGTTCTAAATACTTTCACCAAACAATTATCAGAAAAATTAGCAGAGAAAGTAAGAAAGAGAGTAGAGGAGTAAATTGAAGGAGAAGGAAATAGAATGAACACTCAAGCTGCCTATGAAATTTTTTCTATTAGCACAAATAATCATGAATTTAGAAGTAACTTTTATAGAAGGACTTAAAGTGGTTGCCATAATAATCCCTAATGTTTTTGCAGTTTTAATGATGTATTTATATATAAACAAACATAAAGTAATCAGGTATTTTATATAATCAAGTATTATAAAATTTACATCAACATTTGAATTTCTGGGTTTGAAAAGCCATCTATTGCTATATGGATTCATTTTCTTTTGGTGCTCTTTAGATGTTGCATAACAAAAAATATATATTTGTTTTCTGTACTTTATGAAGCTTTATCCTATAAAATATAATTTCTCTGTAATGAGATTAGATGCAGTCAGTGGCTTGAGGACCCAATTTACCTACTGAAAAAAGCCTGTTTCTCCTTGATTTGTTTTTATTTTCTCCCCAGTGGTTAATAGACATTTTGAATAGTCATAGCTGTTAAAGTAAGACTTATATATGGTTTTGTTAGCACGATATATGAAAATGTGAACATTATATTACTATGAGTAATAGTAATGCTTATGATAATGCGGTGTAAGACTTTAAATTTTTTGTCCTTATATTTCATATTGGAAGCAGATGTAAAAGTGTTAAATATTTTTGGCCCTTCTATTCTGTGCAGTATTTTGAGTCACATCCAATTTAATGACTCTACATTATTATATTCTTCCCCCACCAGAAAGTGAAATAAAGAAAACTACTTTACCCTTTCATAACTACAGCGACATAAATGAAAATCTCAATATAAAGGAGGAAAGAGTTTTAGGATACACTTCAAAAAATATATCTTTGGAAGAAGAAAGAAGTCAACTGCATTCCAGGAATAAACGTTTTTTATCATATCCAAGATACGTGGAAGTTATGGTTACAGCTGACTCTAAAATGGTTCATCATCATGGACAGAACTTGCAGCACTACGTACTAACTCTGATGTCAATTGTAAGTAAACTTAGCAGGTCCTTTGTATTTTCTAAAATGTTTTACATGATATTTTTTCACATTTAATTAAAATTTTCCCCAAACTGTGGATGTAAGCAAATTGTTTACATTTAAGCCAAAATAGCTTAATGAAATTTAAATAGATGTATATAGCAAGTATTCCATTCTGTTACTTGGACAACTTTTTAAGAAATCTAAAAACCTTTTAAACAAACAACTTAAGAAAGTGCTTCAATCTTGACTTCATCACGTGAATGACTCCTGCCCTCTAGTGACAGAACTGATCTTTTGCCCTTTGAATCTGAATTTTTAATCTTGTTTCTGTATAGAAGGAGGGGATACTAATTTTACTACTAGTGCGTTCACCAAATCAAACTGGGACACATATTTTAAGTTATAAAGGTATTTATGGTAATAAAAGGAGCTCTGTTATTAATAGAGCTGCTTTAATAAACTTGGGATGTAAGATGAATCTTAAGATCATGGCGTTCAATCCCATCACTTCATGGTAAATAGTAGGGGAAAAATGGAAATAGTGGCAGATTTTATTTTCTTGAACTCCAAAATCACTGGATGGTGACTGCAGCCTTGAAATTAAAAGACATTTGCTCCTTGGAAGAAAAACTATGACAGACCCAGACATTGTATTAAAAAGCAGAGACTTTTAAATCTTTTTATCACTTTGCTAACAAAAATCCATGAAGTCATAACTATGGTTTTTCAGTAGTCATGTATGGATGTGAGAGTTGGACCGTAAAGTAGGCTGAGTGCTGAAGAATTGATGCTTTCAAACTGTAGTGCTGGAGAAGACTCTTTAGAGTCCCTTGGACAGCATGGAGATCAAACCAGTCAATCCTAAAGGAAATTAACCCTGAATATTCATTAGAAGGACTGATGCTGAAGCTGAAGCTCCAATACTTTGGCCACCTGATGTGAAGAGCCAGCTTGTTGGAAAAGACCCTGATGCTGAGAAAGATTGAAGGCCAGAGGAAAAGAGGGTGACATGAGATGGTTGGATGGTATCATGGACTCAACAGTCATGAGTTTGAGCAAACTCAGGGAGAGAGTGAAGGACAGGGAAGCCTGGTGTGCTCCAGTCCATGGGGTCACAGAGTCAGACACAAGAGTCAGTCAGACAGAGTCAGTCAGTCACTTAGTGACTGAACAACAATGAACAATAGGATCACAGTAGCTATAAGAACTTTTGATCTGGTGGTTACGTCTCTGTTGAGCAGTGGTGGTGGCATATGAATAGATTTCTAGTGCTAGTGAAGAGCACCAGTTCTGTGTTAGTGGTAGCACTTTATATAAGTACATAGGCACAGATAATCTGCCTCCAGTGCAGGAGACCCAGGTTTGATTTCCAGGTGGGAAAGATCCCTTGGAGAAGATCACCTGGAAAAAGGAATGTCTACCCACTCCAGTATTCTTGCCTAGAGAATTCCATGGACAGAGGAGCCTGGTGAGCTTCAGTCCATGGGGTCACAAAGAGTCGGACACAACACACACACACACAAATATCTGCACATATATACCTGCTGTCTGGGATATTCCTGTATTAAGTCCTGTTCTTTTGAAGTAATTGCTAAAAGCAGCTCTTTTATGCTCAGGAGTATCTTGGTTTAGCTGATGAAATTTATAGTTTCCTCTATTTATACACATTCAGGGTATTGGATCATATCTCATATTCACAGGGAGGGAATTCAGCTCTGCTTGGTTGAAAAGATGGGACCTGGACACATCTATTATAAATTTCACTTAGCAAGAACTCTCCGATCAACTTCATTGTGACTGAAAATACCCTAAGACCTTGTTATTTTCCTTATATATAGCATTTTATCTTCAATTCTTATAAGTGCTAGGAATACATTGCTTCTACTGCCTAAACAAAGTATCTGGTATGAAATGAGCACTCAATAGTTAGTAAAAGAATAAATAAATAAATGATTAAGGTAATACTTTTTTCAGAATAAGTGACGTAATAATGGGCAACAAACATATCATCTAAAATGATGTTTTGAAACTTGTGCAGTGTATATGTGTTTTATTTACTTGAATTGAATTTTTAAAGTGACAACACAGCTCTACATACAGATTTATCCTAATTACACTTTAACGTCTGAATCTGAAGTAACTATCTAGATTTGTAATTATTTAGATACCAGTATAATTATTTAGATACTGGTATAATTGTCTAGATTTGTAATTATTTAGATACTGGTGTGACATGCTCATTGTGATGGGATTCTAATGAGAACATTGACATGGAAGATGCTGATTGATATATAGGAAATTATATCATTTATATGGAATAGTGTGGGTTAAACTTGGAAATTTTATATGGTGGAAGAAGATATTCATTAAGAAAATTGGGAAGGTGATAGAGATACTGAAGAAAAATACTAGATTTTATAAGTACAGCAGGTTTTGATGTTAAATGACAACTCCCATATCAGTGCTTTGGAAATACTGACTCTAAGAGGTAAAGGAACATGAGCAATTTTTGAATAGCTACATAGTTTCAGTGATGGTACCATCCTCAGAAAAGTTTTGTCATATGTATTTTAAGTTTAAAATCATTATAATCACAGTATCAATTAGAAGATATTGTGATGTACCTTGTGAAGTTGTCCATGAGGGTTTTAAAACCAGAGGGCATCACTGACAAAGTCAACCTTCTGACATCATGGAAGGTAAATCTGGTTCTGAGATTGCCTGAAACCGCAGACCAGTGCATGCAGGTACCATTCCCTAGATGTTTAATTCCATTAGGAGAGCCTGTTTCAGTTAAGATGAAATGTTCGTAGATGCTGTCAGTTAGTTTGTGTTTAGCTTTCATTCATAGGGAAATACTGCTACGGTTGAGGAATAGGGGGATATTCCAAATAGAGATGTTGTTGTTTAGTTACTAAGTCATGTCTGACTCTTTTGCAACCCCATAGATTATAGGAGGAAAAATTTAGGAGGATAAATCTCCCTTTTGAGGTAGATTTTTGGTTTTATACATACTTTCTTTCCTCTTCAGAGGTCTGATTTCAGATGACTTCAGATTACCTGGGTTTTTTGTTTTCTCTATTCCTTTTTTCTTTAATTAAATGTTTAAATAAGGATATAGGAAAGTACGGAGAAGGCACTGGTGACCCACTCCAGTACTCTTGTCTGGAGAATCCTATGGACAGAGGAGTCTAGTAGGCTGCAGTCCATGGGGTTGCTGAGTCGGACACGACTGAGCGACTTCACTTTCCCTTTTCCCTTTCATGCATTGGAGAAGGAAATGGCAACCCACTCCAGTGTTCTTGCCTGGAGAATCCCAGGGACAGGGGAGCCTGGTGGGCTGCCATCTGTGGGGTCGCACAGAGTCAGACATGACTGAAGCGACTTAGCAGCAGCAGTAGCATAGGAAAGTCAGCAGACTTTATGATTTTGGACATGCATTGTTATGTTATTAGTTAACAATAGTGGCTATAGCTATACTTGTAGATGTAAACCATATTAAAGGTAAAATGAAACTTGGAGAAAGAGTCATCAGACTTGTTTTGCTTGGGAATTTCTTAGTTTTAGTATTAAAAGTCTTATATCCCTGGAAATCCCTCAGTCTTGAGCAGACAGGGACAGTGGGTCACACTACATAGAGACTCGTCAGATATAATCCAGCTTGTTTTATCTGCATTTGTGAAGTCCATTTCCAGATTGCTCTAAAGAAGTAAGAGAAATGCTGTCTCCCCAAAACCGTCCCCAAATGTTGCCAGTTGAAGAAGAAGCAATTCAAGTTTTGTGTATGTCCTAATTTTTAAAGAGACATTAACTATATTTATTCAGACACACTTGGCGTATTCGTAATATTTTTTGGTCATAGTAATTTAGGAAAAAGACAAGAACATGTGATTTACACCAGGAATATGACTGAGAGTCATTTAAAGAAAAGTTCAAAGTGACAAAAGAGATTTTGTGTTGAGTTCCGGATATAGTGGGGGAGATTGCCGAATGCTTTCAGCATTGAGCAGATGGATTGTATACATACTTTAGAGAGGGGATTATCTACCCTTACTCATCCCATACAAAGTAAACAATTCTGCTGTCTTCTCAAACTTTTCCTTTTCTTTCAACAGTTTAACAATATCTGAGTGCAGTGGATATAGAAATAATGTGTGATTTAATTCACCTTTTAGAGTGCTTTACTCATGTTGTAAAAATAGCTTAGTGATCTCTATTCAAAGAGTTTCTAGAAATAAACTTAAAATTAGCTGGGAAAACACATTTGTGATATATAGTGTACCTAATGAAATAAGTGGGCTTCCCTGGTGGCTCAGAGGTTAAAGCGTCTGCCTTCAATGCGGGAGACCCGGGCTCGATCCCTGGGTCAGGAAGATCCCCTGGAGAAGGAAATGGTAACCCACTCCAGTATTCTTGCCTGGAGAATCCCATGGACGGAGAAGCGTGGTAGGCTACAGTCCATGGGGTCGCAAAGAGTTGGACATGACTGAGCGACGGAACGGAACGGAATGAAATAAGTGCGGTAGTTTGAGCATTCTTTGGCATTGCCTTTCTTTGGGATTGGAATGAAGACTGACCTTTTCCAGTCCTGTGGCCACTGCTGAGTTTTCCAAATTTGCTGGCATATTGAGTGCAGCACTTTCACAGCATCATTGTTCAGGATTTGAAATAGCTCAACTGGAATTCCATCCCCTCCACTAGCTTTGTTCGTAGTGATGCTTCTTAAGGCCCACTCGACTTCACATTCCAAGATGTCTGGCTCTAGGTGAGTGATCATGCCATCGTGATTATCTTGGTCGTGAAGATCTTTTTTGTACAGTTCTTCTGTGTATTCTTGCCACCTCTTCTTAATATCTTCTGCTTCTGTTAGGTCCATACCATTTCTGTCCTTTATCGAGCCCATCTTTGCATGAAATGTTCCCTTGGTATCTCTAATTTTCTTGAAGAGATCTCTTGTTTTTCCTATTCTGTTGATTTCGTGTATTTCTTTGCATTGATCGCTGAGAAAGGATTTCTTGTCTCTCCTTGCTATTCTTTGGAACTCTGCATTCAGATGCTTATATTGTTCCTTTTTTCCTTTGCTTTTCACTTCTCCTCTTTTCACAGCTATTTGTAAAGCCTCTTCAGACAGCCATTTTTCTTTTTTGCATTTCTTTTCCATGGGGATGGTCTTGGTCCCTGTCTCCTGTACAGTGTCACGAACCTTCATCCAGAGTTCATCAGGCACTCTATCTATCAGATCTAGTCCCTTAAATCTATTTCTCACCTCCACTGTATAACCATAAGGGATTTGATTTAGGTTCTATCTGAACGGTCTAGTGGTTTGCCCTACTTTCTTCAATTTCAGTCTGAATTTGGCAATAAGGAGTTCATGATCTGAGCCACAGTTAGCTCCTGGTCTTGTTTTTGCTAACTGTATAGAACTTCTCTATCTTTGGCTGCAAAGCAATGCCAAAGAATGCTCAAACTACCGCACAATTGCACTCATCTCACAACGAGTAAAGTCATGCTCAAAATTCTCCAAGCCAGGCTTCAGCAATATGTGAACTGTGAACTTCCAGATGTTCAAGCAGGTTTTAAAAAAGGCAGAGGCACCAGAGATCAAATTGCCAGCATCTGCTGAATCATGGAGAAAGCAAGAGAATTACAGAAAAACATCTATTTCTGCTTCATTGACTATGCCAAAGCCTTTGACTGTGTGGATCACAATAAACTGTGGAAAATTCTGAAAGAGATGGGAATCCCAGACCACCTGACCTGCCTCTTGAGAAACCTGTATGCAGATCAGGAAGCAACACTTAGAACTGGTCATGGAACAACAGACTGGTTCCAAATAGGAAAAGGAGTGCATCAAGGTTGTATATTGTCACCCTGCTTATTTAACTTCTATGCAGAGTACATCATGAGGAACGCTGGGCTGGAAGAAGCACAAGCTGGAATCAAGATTGCCAGGAGAAATATCAATAACCTCAGATATGCAGATGACACCACCCTTATGGCAAAAAGTGAAGAGGAACTCAAAAGCCTCTTGATGAAAGTGAAAGAGGAGAGTGAAAAGGTTGGCTTGAACCTCAACATTCAGAAAACAAAGATCATGGCATCTGGTCCCATCACTTCATGGGAAATGGGCGGGGAAACAGTGGAAACAGTGTCAGACTTTATTTTTTTGGGCTCCAAAATCACTGCGGATGCTGATTGCAGCCATGAAATTAAAAGATGCTTCCTCCTTGGAAGGAAAGTTATGACCAACCTAGATAGTATATTAAAAAGAAGAGACATTACTTTGCCAACCAAGGTCCGTCTAGTCAAGGCTATGGTTTTTCCCGTGGTTATGTATGGATGTGAGAGTTGGACTGTGAAGAAAGCTGATAGCCGAAGAATTGATGCTTTTGAACTGTGGTGATGGAGAGGACTCTTGAGAGTCCCTTGGACTGTAAGGAGATCCAACCAGTCCATTCTAAAGGAGATCAATCCTGGGTGTTCATTGGAAGGACTGATGCTGAGGCTGAAACTCCAATCCTTTGGCCACCTCATGCGAAGAGTTGACTCACTGGAAAAGACTCTGATGCTGGGAAGGATTGGGATGGGAGGAGAAGGGGACGACAGAGAATGAGATGGCTGGATGGCATCACTAATTTGATGGACATGAGTTTGAGTGATCTCCGGGAGTTGGTGATGGACAGGGAGGCCTGGCATGCTGTGATTCATGGGGTCGCAAAGAGTCGGTCACAACAGAGCGACTGAACTGAACTGAACTGAATGAAATAAGTGTGTGTTAAATGAGCAGAGAGGTTCAGTTTTTTGGTACTGTAAAATTTTTCCTTAGAGAATTTGATATTATTAGTGATTTAAAATTTGGGGTGATTTAAAATGTCATTTAAAATTCATTATTAAACTATTAAGTAGTATTTGAATTAGGAAAATTACTTTTTTCAGCAGATTTATTTTGATATGCAATGACTTACTGTTTAATATACTTTGGAAACGTTGTCAGAAACCTCCACACTCCTTTTGTTTACAAAGTTTGATTTGATAATATTCACCTTGTTACAGATTTAATAATGTAAATCTCAAGAGCATCCTTTGTCAGGAATTAGCCCTATTTTTAAAAACACAGTTGCTATTAGAGGCATTTAAACTAGAAAGTTTCACCCACATTATATTGACTTAATATCATTGCTTTCAATTCTTTGAGTTGTCTTTACTGATGTTATTTAGGATGGGGAAAATTTTCAACCACATTAGAATAAAAACTAATGATTTGCTCTCGTACATCATATTCAACCATTTTATGTTACCTTTTCCTTCAACTCGACCTCCATCAGTGGCTTCCCCGACGGTAAAGCGTGTGCCTACAGTGCGGGAGACTCAGGTTTGATACCTGGGTTGGGAAGATCCTCTGGAGAAGGAAATGGCAACCCACTCCAGCACTCTTGCCTAGAAAATCCCATGGATGGAGGAGCATTGTAGCCTACAGTCCATGGGTCACAAAGAGTCGGACACGACTGAGCTACTTTACTTTCACTTTTTCCTTCAACTCAGTGCTCTACCTGTTCTTAATTCTTTGCATATATTTTCTTTGGACACATGTGGGATGTCATTTTCTAACTTAAAAACAATAACATCTTTCTGATTAGTAAGGGTCTATGTAACAAAATCTGTTTACTTCGCTAAAATCAGTTTTTTATAGATAACTTCAAAGGTGAAGGTGGTCAGAAGGTACAAATATCCAGTTATAAGATAAATTACTCCTGGGGAATGTAATGTACAGTGTGGTGACTATAGTTAGCAATACTGTATTTTGTATTTGAAAGTTGCTGAGAGTAGATCTAAAAGTCTTTATTAGAAAAAAAAAATCAGAACTATATATGGTGATGGATGTTAATTTATTGTAGTGGTCATTTGCAATACACACACGCACACACACATATATCAAATCATTGTATACCTAAAACTAATACACTGATATATTTAAATTATTTTAATTTTTAAAAATGGCTTTTAAAAAAAAGGTGGTGTCTAAACATGCCATATCTGAACATTTGCTGAAGCTGTGTTTCAAAATAGTGGTCAGTTAATAGAGATGTGAGAGTGGGACTGTGAAGAAAGCTGATTGCCGAAGAATTGATGCTTTTGAACTGTGGTGCTGGAGAAGACTCTTGAGAGTCCCTTGGACTGCAAGGAGATCCAACCAGTCCATTCAAAAGGGGATCAGTCCTGGGTGTTCATTTGAAGGACTGATGCTAAAGCTGAAACTCCAATACTTTGGCCACCTCATGCGAAGAATTGACTCACTGGAAAAGACTCTGATGCTGGGAGGGATTGGGGGTCGGACGAGACGGGGAAGACAAAGAATGAGATGGCTGGATGGCATCACCGACTCGATGGACATGAGTTTGACTGAACTCCGGGAGTTGGTGATGGACAGGGAGGCCTGGCGTGCTGTGATTCATGGGGTCGCAAAGAGTCGGACACGACTGAGCGACTGAACTGAACTGAATAGAGATATAATTTGCTTCATGCTTTTCATGAACTGTATGTTGCCTGAGATTTTCTTAAAATATTGAAACAATTTATAGCATTTATTTTCCTTTTGCTAATTGTCTATAAAGCAATGTTTACTATTTTATGAGGCCTGTAAAGCAATATGAATTCTATATGGCAGGGAAAAAAAACACTAACAGAATAAAAGATTGAACATATTTTAATTGGATCAATAAAAGTCCTAATGCATAGCACTCTAAAATGGAGTGATTACAGTTATATATAATAATATTACATGGCTTTATAGAACAGAAAAGATACCTTAGAAATCTGATCTAGTGTTTTCTACAGTATAGTCTGTGGGGTGGGATACTAGTCCTGTGGCTTGTTCATGGAGGAAAAAAGAGAATTTGGCTAGGCAGTTGAGTGAGACGCTGCATATAATAAATACCTCTCTTGTACATTTAATATTTATGCATGTCAAGACTAGTCAAGGCTAATCAAGACTTAGCCTAGTCAAGCCTCCATGAAGAGTTATCCATGGAGTTACCCACTCCAAGATATTCACGAAGATATCTTTTTATTCAATTTTTCTCCAACTGTGGAATAATTTTTTTCTTTAAAACAAATGTTCTCACACCCTTTTCCCAACAACTTCTGGTGAATACTAATCCAATACACCAGGGCATTGTGACCAGGGTACCTGGCGCTCAGTGTGGTGGGGGGTATTGAGACAAAAAGTAGATAAATCTATTTCCAGAGCTGGACAACTGGCTTGTAACTAGTAAGAGCCAGAACTGAAATCTAAGTCTCCTGTCTGTGTAGGACTTCTGAAGCCATGGTCAAGTAACTGTAGCAGGACAGTGTCAGGGGGTAGGGCATGAATTACATCAGGGTCTAAAATAATGTTTGTGCCAAGAGCTATTTGAGTGCTGAAATTTCATAAAATCAGACAAAGTAGTCAGAGCTGAAGCTGGACTACCTCAGGTGGAAATTACTCTGTTGCTTCCAGCCACCTAACCTTGAGTGTGTTATGAATTTCTCTGTACCTTAATTTTCTTACATGTAAAATGGACACAGTAGTTTCCAGCTCATAAAATTTGTTGTGAGAATTATTAAACAAATTAATACATTTAAAACAGATCACATCTGACACACAATAAATATTCAATAAATATTACTTCTAGTTATGCATTTATGACGAAGTTGCAATCATGATACCCTATCATTATGGTGGCCTATTATGGGTTGGCAGTTTTAGGGATAAGAGAAGCATGTTGTCATAATAATTAGAAAAGCTTCTGAAATAACAAGTAGGCCTTCTGATCATTTACCTGCCTGATTCACCATTCAGCTTAATTGAACAGTTATTCAATAAAAGCACCTCTAAATATCCAAATACTGTAAAAAATATATATGTATAGAGTGTGAGCACATAGATTATAAAGGTCAATACATAAAACAGTACGAAGTAATTGTCTACAATTAAATAAGCAAAATGACCTTGGAGAGACATGTCATTTAATTATAATGAATTACTTTTTATTAGAGTGTATTTGCTTTACACTGTTGTGTTAGTTTCTGTTGAGCAACAATGTGAACCAGCTATCTGTATACATATATCCCCTCACTCTAAAGCCTCCCTCCCAAGCCCCAACCATCCCACTCTTCTAGGTTGTCACAGAGCACTGAACTGAACTCTCTATGCTATACAGCATCTTCCCACTAGCTTATCTGTTTTACACATGGAAGTACGTATAGAAACATGGCATTTTAGTGCAAAAACAAAATACCATCCTGAGGATTTTTTGGGGGTATATATAAATAATTATTTAAATTGAACCATCTGTGTCTTTTACCCCAGAAGACTGGATTTTTAATGGTATTAGGTAAGCCAGTAGATATTTAATAAATATTGAAGGAGATAAAACTGTGAAGCTTTTGGATCCTTTGCTTTCAATTTACCATTCTATGATAACCAATTTGAAACACATGAACTAGAATAAACATTATATATAACATATGCCTTTTCTTCTGAATGTAGTAATAATAGCTGTCATTGATCACTGTGACCCAGACCCTGATCTAGATGCTTTTCTTTAAAATAGCTAGTGTTCTTTATTTTTTATTGTTGTTGCTTTTGTTTGTTTGTTTTTAATTGGAGTGTAATTGCTTTATGATGTTTTGTTAGTTTCTGCTGTACAATGAAGTGAATGGGCTATATATATATACATGTATCCCCTCCCCCTTGAGGCTCCCTCCCACTGCTCCCTCTTGCCCCTCTAGGTCATCACAGAGCATTGAGCTGAGCTCCTTGTGCTAGATAGAAACTTGCCACTAGCGACCTGTTTTACACATAGCGAATGTGTGTCAGTGCTGCTCTCTTAATTTGTCTCACCCTCTCCTCTCCATTCCCCTCCCGCCCCACCATGTCCACCAGTCCCTTCTCTGTGTCTGTCTCTATTCCTGCCCTGAAAATAGGTTCATCAGTGCTATTTTTCTAGTGATCTAAATGCTTTTTGTACACCATCTCATTTAATCCTTATAGCAGCCTAGTAATTAGGTGTTATCAACAAGTGGCAGTTAAAATTTGAATTGAAAGGACTCTGCTTCATAACATTGCCCATCTTGCATAACTACTTGAGTTATCTTTTTTCCTAAAGTTAAATTTTAGAAGAAATTTTGCTGAAGTAATATATTTAAAAACATAGTGTCAGAATACTGGGAATGTGTTTCTAAATTCTAGCTGGTTGCTTGGTCATTTTTCAATCAAGGTGCCACATCTGTTTTCTTCTGAAACTGAAAACATTTTTGTGGTTATTTTATAGTTTATATTTTATATCCAGATTGTCATTTGTAGGCAGCACATTTCAGGCAATGCATAGAGAAATTAGCCATTTACATACTTCACAGTGCCTAAGCTTTTATCTCTGGAGGACCAGGAATGCATGCTGACCAGTGACAAGTCTTCGCAATTGGCTTTCATTAAAAGAGCCTTTGTGCTTACCTTTGAGGTACTTTTGTTTACCTTCTAGTTTGACTTAGGGAAGCATCTACTTTTAACCTCACATGATCAGAGGGTAACTCAGAAGGTTCACATATGGGTATACTTTGTTTTTTACAATAGATGCTCATTTTTCATGTCACTCTTTCTGTATTAGTTCAGCCATAGATTTTTCCACAGCTGCCATTTTAAAGTGAGCAATACTGCAATACTAGCCAACCAATTTGAAATTGCCAGTCATCTGCCTCCCTCTGTTTAACTGAACTGTTAACTCCACTGGGGTGACCATCACTCTTGCCAAAAAATGCTAGAACAAAAGGCATCACTGCAGGTAAAGATGGTCAATCTGTATTTGTGGTTGTACAGCTAAAACAATAGGAAAAATGCTAGAAAGTTTATTTAAGTTCATGCTGACCTTACAGGGTCAACATTTCCAGAGATACTTTTGGGTCTGGTTTTGATGGTTCTCATGTTATTCATTATGTTGAAGCAACTTTGGCTGATAGGATCAGGGCTCCACTACTGGTACTTCTAGGAAACTGTAAGCTCCACAAGATCAGGGACCATCTTCTCTTCCCTGTCTCTGGGTCTGTAGCCAATAAAGGAAGGAATAGTTGCTGAATATTAATTAAATAAATGAAAGAAATAGCACCTCCTGAAGGAATTGCTGTCTTAGTTTGGGCAGTGGTCCAGGAGATGGTGATCCACATTCAGAAGAAATTTGCATGGCATGGGTGGCCCAGCTCCAGAAAGGTGTATATCTACAGAAATCCTAGGCGGAGGTGTTGGTCATGGAATACACTCTTGCTATCTGGCAACCTCCATAGTGGCTGTAAGAGGAGGATTTTAATTGGTGAATTGTACAACACTTTCACTGTGAACCACAAACTGAGCCCGTGCAGAGTCCCTTTTAGAATTGCATTCTTCAGTTTTGGAGAGTGGAAGACCAGATTGTGACCTATGACTTCTTCTGTGGCTCTTTGCTGACTTGATGGACATGAGTTTGAGCAAGCTCCAGGAGTTGGTGATATACAGGGAAGCCTGGTGTGCTGCAGTCCATGGGGTGACAAAGAGTTGGACATGACTGAGTGACTGAACTGAACTGATGACTCTTTGTGATTCTTGATGAATTTGTCTCCAAGGATTCTAATGGTGCTAAGCAATTAAAAACCATAAGCATATTCAGAATTGAAAATATCCAGTCATGGCAAGAAAGATTAGGTAAAACTACCAAAGAATAGGTAAAATTTATGTGTTTATTTTTATGGAGTATTTTGGACACATAAATTGTGGACTGTGACACAAAATAGAGTGAATTTTTTGCTGAATCATCTAGAACAGTATTTCCAAGCCCCAGTGCATATTCAGATGCCTTGAAGATCTTATTAAACTAAAGATCTGACTCACTTGTCCAGGTGGGGCCTGAGAGTTTGTATTTCTAATCAGCTGTAGGTGATATGGATGCTGCTGATCAATGGAGTAATCTCAGTAACAAGATTTAGGATACTGTTTCTCAAACTTGGCTTCACATTGGAATCAGAAAAATGCCAGGGAGTTTTAAAAGATACTGATGCCTGTGTCTCAACTCTAGAGATTCTGATTTAATTGATAAGGGGGGATGTGGCCTGAGTTTTAAGGTTTATGAAAAGCTCCCTTGGAGATTCCAGTGTGTAACTTAATTGGAGAATTGATGCTGTCAGATTGGTTAAATTTCCTTTTGAGAAAAAAATATTGATTTTAGGCATCAAATCTTACACTTTTTCCTTGCAGGTTGCAGCAATCTACAAGGACTCAAGTATTGGAAATCTTATAAACATAGTAATTGTAAAATTAGTTATAATTCATGATGAGCAGGTAAGAAACAGTTCTAAAACTAATATTCCTAGCTCTAGTAGGTTCTTAGCAGGAATATATGTATGTAGATCATGAAATGGGATAATTGAAAAATACTTGTTAAAAATCTTGATTCAGAAAGGAATGAGGTTGACTTTTTCCATCATGATGGAAATGACAGCAGAGGAAGTCACAGAAAGTAATAAACAATTTATTGGAGAGAATGGAATTGTAGCATGTATATTATCATAAGTGACCAGTCCAGGTTCGACGCATAAATTTTCCTCTGTTCAAAAAAAAAAGAACACACTTGAAAAAAAAAAAAAATAAACAATTTAAAAAGTTAACGTTGATAACAGTCAGGTATTCACTTTTTATAATTCTACTGTTAGATTTAAAATATGATAATTTTTAGAAGTTAGTTTTTTGATCTGAAATATTGGATGCTTACATTGAGAAGCATCTAATTCAATTCTGTTTTGATCACAGCGTTTTAAGGATTACTAAAATATGTTTGAGGTATGAGGGAGAATGAAGTGACTTCTTCACTTGCCTGTAAAAATGGTATTTAATGAATTGCATAAACACTGACAAGTTTGGAAGGGAGAGGGCACAAATGTTTTGATGTAATGTTGAATTGCTGAATTTTTTTGTTTGTGTAGGAAGGACCAATCATCAGTTTTAATGCAGCTACCACGTTGCGCAACTTCTGTTTATGGCAACAAACTCAGAATGTGCCTGACGATGCCCACCCATCCCACCATGATACTGCTGTTCTTATCACAAGGTACAGTTCTAGAAATAACCCTTCCAGTAAAATTGCTTACCCTTTCTCTCCTGCATGATTACTAATACTTCTTGTTACCTTAATTCTTTATCAGTAGTACATAGTAATGTTCTGTGAGAACTTGCATTATGAAAGATACCCTTGAATGAAAGCATTCTTCTGTTTCTTTCAGACCAGAACACTGGCCTGATTCCTTAGGAAATTAGCAGCATTAGGTTGCTAAGTAATGGCTTGACCTAAACAAAATGATTTCCTTAGTATGTTAGTGACAGAACAACCGAATTAGGAAAATTATTTGAAAATTAACATAGTTATGGAACTGAGAATGCATTTTGTTTCTTCGCTATTTGACCTTCCAATCACTTGGAAAAGAAAGCCTCTGAATTTATTTTGGAAATGGCAACCCACTCCAATATTCTTGCCTGGAGAATCCCATGGATGGAGGAGCCTGGTGGGCTACAGTCCATGGGGTCACAAACAGTCAGACACGACTGAGCGACTTCACTTCACTTCACTATACTTAAAAAAATCTATCTGCTCTGTGTTTTGTTGCTCAGTGCGTATCTTAATTACTGGGCTGCTTTTACTAGGCTTTTTCTCAACCCTATTTATTTATATGAAAAACAGCTGCTTTTATTATAAAATGATTATTTTACAAGTACATTGTTAATTCGCACTGTTGTTTCAGCAACCGTCATGGTATAAGAATCCCAGGTTTGTGGTTTGTTTTGCTTGGTTGGTTGGCCAAAGGGAAAAAAAATCTTTTGCTTGAAGGTCAGACTCAGAGAAATTTTGACTTTCTAGAACCCTGAAATGAAAACCTTCAGTCAGTGTAAAACAACTGACATAGTCCATGTTCTTTATCTGTTTTCCAAACTAAAGCAGAATTGCTCACATTTATACACTGTATACTAATGCCCTAGGTTATGGCTAGAGATAACAGATTAAAATGGGAGGAAAGAAAAGGACTCTAAGAGGAGACCACAGGGAAAGAGACTAGAGAACTGTCATATTGAATGGTTAGAGACTCAGTAATGCAGGAGCTGGAGAAGGAAACGGTAACCCACTCCAGTATTCTTGCCTGGAGAATCCCGTGGACGGAGAAGCCTGGTAGGCTACAGTCCACGGGTTGCAAAGAGTCGGATACGACTGAGCGACTGAACGGAACGGAACGGAATGCAGGAGCAAAAAGTTTAAGCAATTTGGTAACATTTGAGAACATCATTATTTTGCAGCAGAGAATAGTAGCTTTAGTTCATAATGTTGAAACATCAAGAAGAGAGTGTTACATATACTACTGCAAAGGTAAAGACAGAGAAGTGAAAAATACATTAAGAAAGCTTTTCTTTGAAGTTGATTAAGCTCCAGCTGTTTATAGCAGTCACTTTTATACTGTACCTATTTTTTTATTGGTATGCAAAAATGGTGCATTACTCTAGGTTTAAACTTATTAGGAGCTTTAAAAAACTAGATCTTAGAAGTCAGTTTAGGGCAATAGACGTGTCAAAATTAAAGCTTTTTTGTCTTTGCTTTGGCTTGTTGCAAAAATATTTTCTAAAAATGCTTCAAAATCTTTTGTTTTAAGGGAAGACATTTGTGGAGCTAGAGAGAAATGTGACACATTAGGTAAGTTATTTTGTAAATACAGCTCATATCATTGTTTACTGAATTATTTAGGATGATGTTTAGATTACCTTTCTTTTACTTTACATATTAATCATTTTGTTTAGTTGTCTTGATTAATGATTATAGTGTTACTATTATTTGATTTTTGCTTCTATAAGTTTTAAAGGATAATAGGAACTACTATTTATATAACAATTACTAAATATCAAGTGCTGTGCAAAGCTTGACATATTTAAATTAAAGTATTTTATTATGTATCATTTGATACACACAAAATAGTACATAATAACTTATATGCAAATTTAAAGCAAGAAAAATAAAATGAATAGCCATGAATCCACTATCAGATTTATGAATTAGATTTAAGAATTAGAAATTTAGTGGTACTGTTCTATGGCCTGTGCTAAGTCCTTATTCTATCCCTTGCATTTCCCCAAGAGATAACCAGTTGCATAAATGTTGTATGTGTCAGTTCCTTCCATTTTTTTTTGAAAAATAGTTTTATAGTACATGTATGTAAAGAAATTGCTTGATTATGCTTATTTTTGAGCTTTAGTTCACGCGTTTTCACTATTAAGCAATGTTTCAACCATGGTTCACATATCTTTATTCTGTCAGTGAATATTTGGGCTGATTTCAGCTTTTTTCTATTAGGAACTTTATTATAAGACCCGAAGGTATATTCCTAAGATTAGAATTTCATGTCATTAAATGTGCTCATGTTCAACTTTATAAGATATACTAAATTATTTTCTAAAGTGGTGCCAATTTTAATTTTTTATCAATAGTGTATAAGCATTCCTTTTGATTATATTCTTATCAATATAAGAATCTTCAAATTTCTCATTTTTGCCAATCTAAATTGAATATATATTTCATTGTAGTAGTAATTTTCAGTTCCTGGTCACTTTTATATCTTTACTAGCCATTTATATATCTTTTCTGAGAGGAATGAAATAAATGAAAAAAAGTTGACTTTTTCTGCTCTAGTACTTGTCATTTTCTTATGCCTTTTAGTGTTCTTTATAACTTCTTGATACCAAACTCTTTTTGGATTATATGTATTGTAAATATTTCTTAATGGTTAGTTCCTTAGTGATTATTGTTGTGTTTCTGTGAAAATGTATACTGTAGCTGAATTTATAATTTTAGAAGTAGAAATTTTATATCTTATTAATGATATTATAGCCTTCTAAGTATTCTGTTGTGCAAAATCTGAATGTATTATTATGTTTTCTTTTAAGGATTTAAATATTTGTCCTTTCACATTTAAATCTCTATACTATTTGAGTTTTTTTGATATAGTATCAAATAAAGAACCAGTTTTGTAAGATTCTTTTCTGTGTGGATATCCAGTTTCCTGATATCATGGGGTCGCGGAGAGTCGGACACGACTGAGCAACTGAACTGAACTGAATTGATATCATGTTTTGATTAGTTTCCTAGAATCTTCAATGCCTTTCCTTAGAATCTGCAATTCTGCATATAAAAGTTCTGTTTGCACTGGCATTTGCAAATAACATCCTGCTATTTCATTAATCAATACTTTTTATTTAATTCATCTACCAATTCCATAAATTCAAATTATATAGCTCTATAATAAATCATCATAATTCATGGAGTATATACTCCATCTAATTTTCTTTAAGAGTTTGCGGCTATTCTTGGACCTATGATCTCCTATAAAAATTTTAGACCAGTATGTTAAGTCATTATGAAACAATTATCTATTTATGAAGGTTTTTAAAATATTTCTTAGTAATATGTATTATTTTTTTCAGAGTTTATTGTGCCCAACCTTTATTTACCTCTTTAATTAGTGTATTGGTGTATGATATTGATTGATAGAAATACAATAAATTATTTGGATTATTGACTTTAAATATAGATACCTGTTTCATTAATTAATCTCATAATTTACCTGTGGGCATTTATATCATTGTGAATTATGGCTGTTATTCTTTTCCCTTCTTTGATCCTTATAATATCTTTCCTGTTTTTTTATCTTTTTCTTTTCTTTCTTTTGTTGTCTTAAAGTAAGATAAAAACCTTGTTGAATGTTGAATAGAAATGATGATGATAGCCTTTTTTCCCTCGATTTTAAAGGGAATATTTGTAAAGTTTCACCATTAGGAATGTTTGCCACAGATTCTTCTTGGCTGATAAACTTATCATAGTTTTCTTAAACTTAGAAAATGTATACTTTTTATTAAAAAAGATTTTGCAGACCTAGAAATGATCATATGATTATTTTAATCTTATTAATTCCTTTTATGAGTTTTGTAACACTAAACCAATCTTGATTAAGGTTTTCTTTCTTTGTTTTTTTTTTGTTTGTTTCTAAACACACCACTAGATTTCATTCCATGCATTTATTTTCAGGAGTGAAATGCCATTCCTTTGATTGTATTTCTCTGATTTTGATACTGTGAGGAGAGAGCAAATTAGCCAAGATGGCCTGGTCAGGATCTCTCATGGGCAGGTTTTGTAAATAATAACTATGTAACAGCTGAGATCACTTATAGCACTGCACATGGGTATCACGAGATACTTGCTTGGTCACAAGCTGCTTTGTGCCTTACTCCCGTCAGAGTGTCACCCCAGAAGCCCTAGCTGCTATGGCATTGGGGCTACATTGTAGTGGCATCATGGTTATGTTATATGAGGTTATGTCATGGCTATATTACTGCTGCATTATGGTTATGTTGTGGCTGCTGCTGTGTGAGTCAGGAGAGTGGCTGTGTCATGGCTGCTGTGCCAGCCGGGAGAGAATAAATGTGTCTGTAGTTCCTACGGCTCCTTCCAGCCTCTTAGCTCACACCTTGTCTAGCCTGGGTTCAGCGAAAAGTGCGGACAGTGTGAACAGCGAGACAGTTGGTGTCATGAGTAGGAAGAGCGACACAGATACCAAAGTTTTATTCACCATGCCAAATTTGTTTGGAGTATATAGTTTCTTTTCCAGTTCTCTGGAAGATTTTATATAGTGTTGGAGTGATCTATATCTTGAAAGCATGGGAGATCCTGCCTAGAAAACCATCTGGGTTTTATCTTTCCTGTGTGGAAATATATTTTACCATTTAATTTCTCCAAGGATAATCAGACTTAAAAAAAAATCTTTTTGAATGTGCTTTAAAAACTTTTTCTAGATATTATACCATTTCTTTTAGTAGTAAAATTTATAACTTAAATTATTCTCATAGCATTTTCTTTTAAACTCTCTTGTCTATAGCTGTCTACAAGCCTCATTTTATTTCTGATATTATTTATTTGAATTTCTTTAAATGGCTCAATTTCACTGAAATATTGTCTATTGCATTTGTGTTTTTTTAGAGGATCAGCTCTTTCTTTTAATTTCATTTTTATTTCTTTAATTTCTGCTTTCTCTCTCTCATTTTTCCCTAGTTTACTTATGCTTGCTTAGCTCAAAACCCTCTCCCCCCCAATTTTTCTTTTCTAATTTTGTTGTTTAACACTACCCATTTACTTCAAGGTATCATTTTGCTATGTCCTACATGTTTTTATAGATATTTTCAATGACATTTAGAATTTTAAAATTCTAAGTATGTGTAAATCCATCTTGATTTCTCCACTTATTAACTAGACTTATTAATTTAGAAGTGCATTTAAAATTTTATGAATGTATCGAGATTTACTGTTTTTTATTGAATCTCATTGTAGTTGCAGAACATGATCTATATGATACCCATTCTTTGAAGCCTTTTCATATCCACTGTATGGTCTATTGTTCAGTCACCCAGTCATGTCCGACTCTGTGCGAGCCCATGGGCTGCAGCACAATAGGCTTCCCTGTCCTTCACCATCTCCCAGAGCTTGCTCAAATTCATGTCTATTGAGTTGGTGATGCCATCCAACCATCTCATTCTCTGTTGTCCCCTTTTCCTCCTGCCTCTGTATTTCCAAGCATCAGGGTCTTTTCCAATAAATCGGCTTTTCGCATCAGGTGACCAAAGTATTGGAACTTCACCTTCAGTATCAGCCCTTCCAATGAATACTCAGGACTGATTTCCTTTAGGATTGACTGGTTTGATCTCCTTGCAGTCCAAGGGACTCTCAAGAGACTTCTCCAAAACCACAGTTCAAAAACATCAATTCTTCAGTGCTCAGCTTTCTTTATGGTACAACTCTCACATCCATACATGACTACTGGAAAAACCATAGCTTTGTTTAGATGGACCTTTGTAGTAAAGTAATGTCTCTGCTTGTTGAAATGCTGTATAGGTTTGTCATAGCTTTTCTTTCAAGGAGCAAGTATCTTTTGATTTCAAGGCTGCAGTCACCATCCGCAGTGATTTTGGAGCCCAAGAGAATAAAGTCTGTCACTGTTTCCATTGTTTCCCCATCTATTTGCCATGAAGTGATGGGACTGGATGCCATGTTCTTAATATTTTGAATGTTGAGTTTTAAGCCAGCTTTTTCACTCTCCTCTTTCACTTTCATCAAGAGGCTCTTTATTTCTTTGCTTTCTACCATAAGGGTGGTGTCATCTGCATATCTGAGGTTATTGATATTTCTCCTGGCAATCTTGATTTCAGCTTGTGCTTCATCCAGCCTGGCATTTCGCATGATGTACTCTGCATATAAGTTAAATAAGCAGGGTGACAATATACAGCCTTGATGTACTCTTTTCTCAATTTTGAATCAGTCTGTTATTCCATATCCAGTTCTAGCTGTTTCTACTTTACCTGCATACAGGTTTCTCAAGAGACAGGTAAGGTGGCCTTATTTCCATCTCTTTAAGAATTTTCAACAGTTTTTTGTGATCCACACAGTCAAAGGCTTTAATGTATTCAATAAAGCAGAAGCGGATGTATTTCTGGAATTCTCTTGCTTTTTCTGTGATCCAGCAGATGTTGCCAATTTGATCTTTGGTTCCTCTGCCTTTTCTAAATCCGGCTTGAACATCTGGAAGCTTTCTATATAAGCTCTCTCTATGTGTACATAAGATGGAGAAGCTCTATATAGTCAGCAAAAACAGGACCAGAAGCTGACTGTGGCTCAGATCATGGACTCCTTATTGCAAAATTCAGATTTAAATTGAAGAAAGTAGGGAAAACCACTTAGCCATTCAGGTATGACCTAAATCAAATACCTTTCGATTATATAGTGGAAGTGACAAATAAGATTCAAGGGACTAGATCTGATAGAATGCCTGAAGAACTATGGACAGAGGTTCATAGCATTGTACAGAAGGCAGTGATCAAGACCATCCCCAAGAAACAGAAATGCAAAAAGGTGAATGGTTGTCTAAGAAGGCCTTATAACTTTCTGAGAAAAGAAGAGAAGAGAGGCAAAGGAGAAAAGGAAAGATATACCCATCTGAATGCAGAGTTCCAGAGAATAACAAGGAGGGATAAGAAAGCCTTCCTAAGTGAACAATGCAAAAAAAAAAAAAAAATAGAGGAAAGCAATAGAATGGGAAAGACTAGAGTTCTCTTCAAGAAAATTAGAGATACCAAGGGAATATTTAATGCAAAGTCAGGCACAATAAAGGACAGAAATGGTATGAACCTAATGGAAGCAGAAGATATTAAGAAGAGGTGGCAAGAATACACATAAGAACTGTACAAAAAAGATTTTAGTGATCCAGATAACTACAATGTTGTGATCTGTCACCTGGAGCCAGACATCCTGGAGTGCAAAGTCCTTGAACCTTGAGAAGCATCACTAGCAACAAAGCTAGTGGAGGTGATGGAATTCCAGCTGAGCTATTTCAAATCCTAAAAGATGATGCTGTGAAAGTGCTACACCAAATATGCCAGCAAATTGGGAAACTCAGCAGTGGCCACATGACTAGAAAAGGTCAGTTTTCATTCCAGTCCCAAAGAAGGGCAATGTCAAAGAATGTTCAAACTACTGCACAACTGCTCTCATTTCGCATGCTATCAAGGTCATGCTCAAAATTCTCCATGCTAGACTTCAAATGTATGACCTATTATGTGGTCAATTAAAAAATGTTTGTGTATGTTCAAACAGAGTGTATATTCTTAACTATGTCTGTTAAATCAATTTATTGCTGTTCAAATCAACTATGTATTTAATATTTTTTTTGCTTCAGTCAGTTCAGTTCAGTCGCTCAGTCGTGTCTGACTCTTCGCGACCCCATGAATCACAGCATGCCAGCCCTCCCTGTCCATCACCAACTCCCGGAGTTCAATCAATCTCATGTCCATCGAGTCTGTGATGCCAACCATCCATCTCATTCTCTGTCGTCCCCTTCTCCTCCCGCTCCCAATCCTTCCCAGCATCAGAGTCTTTTCCAGTGAGTCAACTCGTCGCATGAGGTGGCCAAAGTATTGGAGTTTCAGTTTTAGCATCAGTGCTTCCAATGAACACCCAGGATTGATCTCCTTTAGAATGGACTGGCTGGATCTCCTTGCAGTCCAAGGGACTCTCAAGAGTCTTCTCCAGCACCACAGTTCTTACTAGGACACTAATCTGAAACATGAATATATGTTTGTTACTCTTTATTTTTAATTTGACATTAAAATTTCTTTAATTACAATATTCAGATACTTTGTTTCATCTATTTTTGGGCTAGCTTATTCAGTTCAGTTCAGTTCAGTTGCTCAGTCGTGGCTGACTCTCCACGACCCCATGAATCACAGCACGCCAGGCCTCCCTGTCCATCACCAACTCCCGGAGTTCACTCAAACTCATGTCCACAGAGTCGGTGATGCCATCCAGCCATCTCATAGGCACATATAAATTTAATTTGAACTGTTTGCAATTGTATAGTGACATTTTATCTCTAATAATGCTTTTTAAAGAAAATATAGTCATTATAATTTTATTTTTATAATATTATGTCTAGCAATACTATAACTAACCCAACTTTTTCTTGTTCAATATTTGCTGGATATATCTTTTGTTTCAATTTTTTGGTTTCATTTCTTTAGATAAATCCATCATATAATTGGATTTAAAAAATTATATCCATAATAATCTTTGTTACTACCAAAGTTAGTCTATTCACATTTATTATAATTGTTTTGCATCCTTTTATTTCTTTTTATCTTCATGCTTTATTTCAGCAGCTGTAATGCACATTTTATTGTTTTTTTTTCTTTGGCTGCATCTAATTTGGTATTTCATTTATCCTCTGGATTTTCCATTTCAACATGTTTTACAATTTCAAATATTCTACTTAGTTGTTATTCAAAATCTGCCTGTTTATTTTGTTTATACTCTTTTTATATTTGCTCATATTTATCATTGCCTTTCATATTCACTGAAACATTTTATTTGGAGTAATTTTATATTCCATCTTTGACAGTTTCCATATTCTAAACATTTGATATCCAAATATGTGGTGTCTACTAATTTTCTCCTATGTTTACTTGTTTGTATGTTTCATGATCTCTAAGTGTAAGTTCATATTTATATATAAATCATCCATAAGGTTAGTGGTGGACTGCTTAAGGAGTGTTCTTTCCTCTAGAGAGATTTTCAGTTGTTTTTGCTGTAATCTGAAGGGTGTTAATAACCAAGGTCCCTGACTTAAGGCAGAGACTTCAGAATCAGATCCTCTGCTTTGAAACTTCCTCTAGCAAGCTCTTAGTCTCTGCATCATATTGCTTTTATCAGTATTTGCTCTCAGAGTAACTCTTATTCTTACTATTCCTTGCTTGCCGTTTAGGATTTAGCATATGATATAAATCATATGGGGTTTCCCTTGTGGCTCAACTGGTAAAGAATCCGCCTGCAGTGTGGGAGACCTGGGTTTGATCCCTGGGTTAGGAAGATCCCCTGGAGAAGGGAAAGGCTTCCCACTCCAATATTCTGGCCTGGAGAATTCCATGGACTGTATAGTCGCAAGGAGTTGGACACGACTGAGCGACTTTCACTCACATGATATAATTGTTTATATGTATGTATGCATGCATTCTTAGATGTGAGATGAGCAGGGAGAGAATATATCTTAGGTTTCGGAGGTGTGGGGTTTTGATAGTTCTCATACATCATGTCCAGAAAAGGCAATGGCAAGCCACTCCAGTACTCTTGCCTAGAAAATCCCATGGATGGAGGAGCCTGGTAGGCTGCAGTCCGTGGGGTCGCTAAGGGTCGGACACGACTGAGCGACTTCACTTTCACTTTTCACTTTCACACATTGGAGAAGGAAATGGCAACCCACTCCAGTGTTCTTGCCGGGAGAATCCCAGGGACGGGGGAGCCTGGTGGGCTTCCGTCTTATGGGGTCGGACAGAGTCGGACACGACTGAAGTGATTTAGCAGCAGCAGCAGCATACATCATGAGCTCAGTATTCATTTAAAAAGTAGTTTTTAATTACTGGATATGTTTCTTTGTGATAGAAGGACTGTCTAGAAGTTAATCTTCCACAAATGTGGGAGTAGGCACCTGCCACTCTAATTTTTACAACAGACCTCATTCTCTTCTCTTTGCAAGCTATTCTCTAACTTTGTAGATATATTCTATATAATTAGATATATTTATATATCTAGATGTATTATTCTGTATATCTAGGCTTCCCAGGTGGTGCTTGTGGTAAAGAGCCCACCTGCCATGCAGGAGACATAAGAGACGCGTGTTGATCCCTGAGTCAGGAAGATCCCCTGGAGGAGGGTACTGCAATCCACTCCAGTATTCTTGCCTGGAGAATCCCATGGACAGAGGAGCCTGGCAGGCTATAGTCCATATGGTCGCAAAGAGTTGAACACAACTGAAGTGACTTGGTACTCAGATATATATATTCTATATTTCTGAGATTATCTTTGCCTTCTTTTCACATATTTATACTAAAAGTTAAGTATGAATATATTTGCTATATTTTTCTATTTTTAATGCTAAGTTTTGGATTATTCATTCTCCATTTATTCTTTGCAGTTTTCAGCTACTCCTGTGCACATAAATCATACTGATGTCTAGAAACATGGACTATGCAAATCAGAGTAGTCCTGTTTTCCTTTAAATCAAGAGTAACAGTGATTATAATGATAGCTGATATACTTGAGTGCCTATGTATCAAACATTACATTAAGGTTTAACGTGATTATACTCATTTAATCTTTACAACAAACCTATGAGGGCCTATTATTCCAATTTTATAAATGAGGATAAATAATTTGCCCAAGGCTACACAACTTGTTTTAACCCAAGTTTTAGTATTTTAGTTTCGCTTCTAAAATATGTGGAAAAAATAGCAAGCTAAGAAAGTTCTTAATAACAAATACAAGATGCTGACAATAATTACCAGGTTACCCGCTTATATCTCCTTTTGCAAGTATTGCTGTCTTAGTCTCTGGGCGTATTTTACAAAGGAAGTTAAAAATTGTTGTTATTCTTCAAGATGATAGATTGGTGACTCTGTGCAGCTTCTTGCACTTTTAAACACAGGGAATCTGTGTCAAATTTGGGCTGTGCTAGTTTATTCTATTGTTATCTCTGCCCAGTTTTAGAGAGCCCTGAATCAGAATGAGTGAATCTAGGCATGAACTCTCAGTCATCTGCTTGGTACTATAAGGCTATACATTTACTTTGATTTTTGTTAGTCTTGTTTATCTAATGGAGATGCTTGAGCTTGATCTTTAATCATATGCAATGCTAAATTTTACAGATATGTCATGTGACTAAGATGTTCAACTTAGAATATACCCATCTTTAAGCTGAAAGGAGTTGCCATTTCTTCCTCCAGGAGATCTTCCAGACCTAGGAATTGAACCTGGGTCTCTTGCATTGCAGGCAGATTCTTTACCATCTGAGCTATAGGGAAGTCCCACCCATCTTAAAGCATGAAGCAAAGTTTGGGTGGTAATAGAGTCAATGAAAAAAGTGAAAAGTGAAAGTGTTAGTCACTCAGTCATGTCCGACTCTTTGCTACTCCATGGGCAATATACTGCTAAGCTTCTCTGTCCATGGAATTCTCCAGGCAAGAATACTGGAGTGGGTATATTCCATTCTCCAGGGGATCTTCCCAACTCAGGGATTGCACCCATGTCTCCTACATTGCAGGCAGATTCTTTATGGTCTGAGCCACCATGGAAACCCAATGGAATCAATATTGTATTTCAAATACCCAGCACTGTAAATGAATAGTACACTGGAACTGAGCCACTAGGCAAACTGAAAATACTAGTGAAGGCAAGGGAACTGCACATGTTCTTAAAAAGCAGTCTGTACAGTTTAACTTATTTTGACAAGGAGAAATGTGAAATTGATTAAAAATTGCCCATACAGTATGAATTTTAAAATCTTAAAGAAAATAATAATTCTCTCATTCTTTATCAGAGGACTATTAAAGAAAGTATATCTTTCTTTTTTCCTTCTGGTTTTGGTCTTGATTCTAACTAAAGAAAAGTTCTTTTGGGGGGGACTTTGCCCAAGCAAGGCTTTTTGGCATTAGAGTCAGAAAGAGGGAATCTTTCATTTTTGTTAAGAATGTATTGGTGAGTGAACTCATTAGTCTGACTTTTTTCCAGTATTTTTAGATTCTTTAGTTAACTTCTATTTCTTTTTTTAGCCACACGTAATAGGAAAGACCTAAAACACAGTAGCTAATATGTCTGTTTATTTTATATTAAGAAATTTCTAAATGCAAAAATTTTACAGTAAGAAACTGGTTATTGTATATATGAAAATCTTTTTTTTTTTAATCAAAGGAATTATCATAGGAGAGAAGATAAATTTGTAAGCAAATGTTGAAGGATAACAATAGTAAAAGCCATGGTGTTATGTTAAAAAGTAAAATGGAATGCTAACTTGATGATGAAATATGGAATATTGTAATGGGCATTCATTTTATATTTCTTATCCTAGATTAAAAGACTATATCAGTTGTAACTATTGTCTTTGGTGTGCAGCCAGTTCATGTTGTCTTCATCTTTGGGCAGCAATTCCAGTTGCAACTTGTTATTTAAATGAGTGGCTGGATCTTGATGTGTGATATGTTTTCCACTGCTGAAGTGGTTACAAAATCAAGTGCTTCCAATGATTATGTCATTATCATGCTTTATTTAACATCTATTAACTCCAGGCACTATTCTCAGTATTTAACATATTTTTAGTCATTTAATTATCATGTGGTAATTGAATAAGTGTATGCTGCTTCAAAGCTTTAAAAAATTAAATAAGATTTATAATTTATATTGTTCTGGACTATTTTCTTTATTAGTACTGTTGCCAATTTAGACATTCATTACCTTTCCTACTAATAATACTAACGTGGCCTAAAATTTCATTCTTCCTGTGGCCTTTTCCTTTTCCTGTCTTTTAAAAAATTGTTTGTTCTTCCTGTGGCCTTTTCCTTTTCCTGTCTTTTAAAAAATTGTTTGCTTATCCCATATTTTGGATTATTTTCTTCAGTAAAAGTATATGGTTTCAGCTACAGATAAATCATTCTGTTCTTTTTTTCTTTGCCTTATAAAACATTTGTGCAGTATTAGCAGTCAACTCTGCATTTATTTCTAAGTAGTAATGCCAAATGATAAATGCTTTAGTGCTTTCTTTATGATTTTGCTGTTCCCCATTTTGTTGAAATGCAAACATGAAATTTTTCAGGTTTAGCAGAATTAGGTACCCTGTGTGATCCTTTACGGAGCTGCTCTATTACTGAAGAAAATGGACTCAGTGCTGCCTTTACCATAGCCCATGAGCTTGGTCATGTGTGAGTACCTTCTGTCACCTCAGTAGTGTGCCTTCTACATAGCGTTGCATGAATGTCTACAATTCTGTCTTTAACTGAGTAATTAGCATCTTTATATCTTTACAAAGTATTAGTAGTGTAATTTTAACCCCTGACATGCTAACTCTGGCTCTTTTGTGATCTATGTTAGGTCAGACAGGCTACACAGATCAACAGACTAAGCAAAGAACTAGAACTTTGGAACTCTTTTCTTTCATTTACTGTATTGGATTATATGACAAGCACTTCTGGCCTCTATCCCTTGTTATCCTATGCATGAGCAGGTACTGTGCTCTACCGTCTTATGGGAGGGCCTGTAGGGTCCCCTGGTTCTAGGGAACTCCCCCAAATATTTGTAGCATCAATTCATTTTTTGCTTTTATATTGCTCAGAGCCCCATCAGAGTATGTGGTCTGTGGGAATTTCTTAATCACTGAAATATTTTCTTAAAACTTTTTCTCCCAGATCCATAGGTTTTTTTTTTTGGTAAACATTTGGAATTCTCCTATATGTTCCTATATTATTAAAAATTCTGGGGTTTTATGCTCTAAGAATGTGGAGACCATGATTTCCCATGATACCCGTGAAGCTCCCGTAGAAAGTCAGAAACACCTAAAAATTCATCCTCTGAAAAATGATTCCCAATGTACCCACAGTGCTCTTTTGATTTTTTGGTTATTTGCTAATAAGGAATTGAAGCTGGAGCTGCTTCTCTTGAACTCCATTGTCTTTTCCTGGTCATGCCTTGATATCCTTAGAGTATTCAACTAGAATAATTTCAGGCAGAGATAATTTTTCTTAAACTAGATCTTCTTCAGTTCCCTGTCACATAGTTATATCTCATGACTACCCAGCAAATGCACACTCAGATTTTTACGCTGTTTGCTGAAGTAGAGCAGGTTCAGCAGCATGCCCGAGGTATATTATGCATTGAGGTAACATCCTGAAGGCAGTGTTTGCTGGGTACCAAGGGTGTTAGCTAGTACAGTGTTCTTGCAAAGGATACTGCCTTTTTCTTCCTGAGAAACTCTTTAGGTGTGTTTAGAATATCAGTAAGTAGTTTAATTAAAACACTGATATTAACAAATTTTGACAGGTAAGGACTGAATCAAGTGGTTTCAATATTCCTTGTAAACGTAGTTTTTACTGGGGTCCTCAAAACATATGTAGAATCTGTTGCTGACCAGTTAATTATTTAATATCATTGCCCTTGTAAAGATTTGGTTGCCATTTGGGAATATTTTTATTATTCCAGTTCTATCAGTCATCACTTTATGATTATAAACCAGAAAGAGCAGTTAAGCTGTTTCATGTGAAATAGGTGGAAAGCATAAAGTGATATGGAATTAAGAATTAATGAAGTTTTGTTTTTGTTTTTTAATTCTGTAGTGATAGTCAGTAGCCTGGAAGATACTATGGTAGAGACTTTACCTAATCTTTCCACACACATTGCCTTGGGTATGCATGTTGGAAATTATAATTGTTTTTATGTGAATGCTATGTTAATATTGTGATGAGGTGAGCCAGAATCCAAATAGTTTGACTGTTAAAATTCACATACCAAAGCAACAGACTGTGCTACTGATCAGAGTTATAATCTTTTATGTCTTAAACATCATGTGCTTCTAAACATGAAGGTAACCCTAGCATTTCAGTACTTTATGAAGAGATCTGATATAATCAGATTGATCTACATTTTAGATTATATTATAAAATAAGAGATCTGTTTCTAATGTATACATTTCATTATTCTTTTTTAAGTGTTTATTTTTATTTTTAGATTTAATGTTCCACACGATGATAGTTTTAAATGTAAGGAAACTGGAATTAAACATCAGTATCATGTCATGGCTCCAACTTTAAACTACCACACAAGTCCTTGGACCTGGTCAAAATGTAGTCAGAAATATATCACTGAATTCCTAGAGTAAGTGATTTTGTGTTACTTTAGTTACATAATTGAACATTTATTAGATTCTAAAGTTTGAAACGTGTATTCTTTTAAAATAGTTCAATATTTGTTGAGTTTTTTATTGCTTAAATTTAAGTTTGCTTCCACTGTACAAATGGGTGTTTAAAGACAAAGAGTTTTATTATTTCATTCTTAGCTATATTTTTTTGGTGGGGGATTTAATTCAGAGCTATCATTTTTTTTTAAAAAAATTGAGTTCCTGTTATGATAAAAACTCCTTCTTAGGAGGATGCTTAATGGGAATAAAGCTTCCTTGTGTATTAGAATTTCTTCAGAAGCTGCTAAGTAATATTTTGAGAGGAGTTTGAGTGGCCCTAGTTCGAGGTGTCCCTGAAGGACAGAGAATAGCTGAAGTCAAATTAGAATATTTTGGAATATTCCAAATAGTTCCCTAAAGAGATGTGGAGTCTCTGGGTTTACCTGTCCTTTGGAGGCTATTGCTAGCTCAGATTCAGATTGTTTGGGCCTTGCCTCTTCGTCTCCTACATTTCTCTGCTTCCCAACTTATCCAAATGGTGTTTCTATCCTAGTTGTTGAAACTTGTTCTAAAAGCAAGGCCAAACTCTTTCCAAGTAATCTTTTGATATAAATACAATATTGTTTGATTTTTTCTACTACATATTCTAATCACCAATTTATACAGTTTCACTTACCTATCTCTATGAGAACTATGGGAATGAATGAAACCATCTTTTGGAATATACATTTATAAATGTATCCCTTAATTATGATTAGCTCCAGTACTCTTGCCTAGAAAATCCCATGGGTGGAGGAGCCTGGTAGGCTGCAGTCCGTGGGGTTGCTAAGGGTCGGACACGACTAAGTGACTTCACTTTCATTTTTCACTTTCACACATTGGAGAAGGAAATGGCAACCCACTCCAGTGTTCTTGCCTGGAGAGTCCCAGGGACGGGGGAGCCTGGTGGGCTTCCGTCTATGGGGTCACACAGAGTCGGACATGACTGAAGTGACTTAGCAGCAGCAGCAGCAGTGGTTATTTATCCTTGTACGGGAACCTGATTTAAAAGCACAACATATAGTTGCTGATCTGTACATGGGGGCATATAGCTTTGTTCAATTGCTGACTGAAGCACTGATTCAAAATACCAGTAGATATGCTTATTTTTGGAAGGGGGTGATATGATTCTTGCCAATGGGTATTTTAAAAGTTACATGTTCATTTTTTGGGGCAAATTTATTATGCTCTCTAGCCAGTAAAAAATTGCCCCCAAAATATTTCTTCTAATTATTTCAAGTTGAACAAATGGTTGCTTTTAACTGAGTTTGAATGGCTGTACATTTTCACAATTTTCTATATACTATATATTACTTGACAAACTAGGAGTAGCAAATATCAATTTTGCCACTGTCTACTATTTTGCAAACTCCTTTAAAGATATTAAATCATGCGCTTTAATAGCAACTTGCAAGGCAGCCATTTCCACTCTCAATTTGCAGTTGAGAAGTCTTAGACTCAGGGAGACTAACTAACTTGTCCACACTATGCAGTTCGGAAAGTGGTGACACCCAAATGTGAAGTCCCAAAGCTTGCATTCTTTACTGTGAATAATATTATTTTCCTAAGAAAATCTCTTTGAGACAGAGACAGCATGGCACTTTCTGAAATTCCTTTATTTTGTTATCAACTATAAACGAACTCTCTCAGATGATCTGAAAATGTTACTTTTTACATTTTGACAGATTGGACATTAGATATAGGGCATTCCTGTTGGATAGCAAAACAGACCAAAAGTGTAGTGTGATCAACATAGGAATGCATGTTTTAAACATTATATTTGATGAATTTTTGTTTATTTTTAATTATTCCTTTAAAAGCATTTTACCTTTAAGGCAGTTGTGGGGATTAAGTGAGAACAAACACATAGAATAAGTCCTTTATAAACTGTGAGGTTTTCTTATTGTCTTTGATGTGAGTTGGTTTTTAAATTATGAAAAAATACTGATGTTCTCTTTGAAAGTGCAGAGCTACAGAAAAATGTGGTAAAGAATCTTCTACTGAAATATATCCATGTGTGTTTACAATGTTTTGTTCCCTGTCGTGGTTGCAGTACTGGTCATGGGGAATGCCTCCTTGACAAACCAAATGGAAGAATATACGATCTATCTTCACAGCTTCCTGGATTAATGTATGATGTAAACAAGCAATGTGAACTTATGTTTGGTCCTGGATCACAAGTGTGTCCCTATTTGGTAAGGAAAATTATGTTCTTTTGTTTGAAAACTACCATAAAGTTGTAGTTAAGATATATTTCAAAATGTACTTTATTCTCTTGGACAGGTAGTGTGCTGAATTTATCTTGATTTTTAAATATTAGAAAAATTTGGTGTTTGTCAGAAAGAGGTTTTTAAAAAAGGGAAACTATAATTTATTGAATGCTTATTATACACCAGGTGCTGTTTTAGATGGGCTTCCCTGGTGGCTCAGATGGTAAAGAATTTGCCTGCATTGTGGGAGACCCAGGTTTGATCCCTGGATTGGGAAAATCCCCAAGAGAAGGGAATGCCTATCCACTCCAGTATTCTTGCCTGGAGAATCCCATAGACAGAGGAAACTGGTGGACTATAGTCTTTGGGGTCTCAAAGAGTCACTCTTTGTTAGTCACAATTGAGTGACTAACTTTCACTTTCACTTTGTTAGATACTTAAAAAATTATCTTTAGCTCTCACAAAATCCTATGAAATGTCCTCAGTCAGAAAACAGAGTCACATACAGGTTAATGAAAATTAAAAGCATTCAGAGACACAGATGTATAGAACAGTCTTTGGGACTCTGTGGGAGAGGGTGAGGGTGGGATGATTTGGGAGAATGGCACTGAAACATGTATATTATCATATGTGAAACGAACCGCCAGTTCAGGGTCAATGCATGATACAGGATGCTCGGTGCTGGTGTGCGGGGATGACCCAGAGGGAGGATAAGGAGAGGAGGGAGGTGGGAGGGGGTTCAGAAAGGGGAACTCATATACACCCGGGGTGGATTCATGTCAATGTATGGCAAAATCAACCAATATAATATTATAAAATAATTAGCCTCCAATAAAAAAAAAGAAAGTGAAAAAAATAAATAAAAGGGATAAAAAGGGGGAAAAAGTAGTTATTTTCAAATGATGTTGTTTTGTGGATGGGACAGACAATTAAGTGCTTTGAAAATGAACTGTATTAAAGACCCCAAGAATTTCATAGACTATATTTTACTTTGTACAGATTTGAATCCAAAGGAATGAAATTTGGAGCCTAGTTTTCTTTATTAATTACTTTATAATTGGTTTCAAGGATTTTTCATAGGTTCAGTTCAGTCGCTCAGTCATGTCCGACTCTTTGCTACCCCATGAACCGCAGCACGCCAGGCTTCCCTGTCCATCACCAACTCCCGGAGTCCACCCAGACCCATGTCCACCAAGTTGGCGATGCCATCCCACCATCTCATCCTCTGTCATCCCCTTCTCCTCCTGCCCTCAATCTTTCCCAGCTTCAGGGTCTTTTCAAATGAGTTAGCTTTCCCATCAGGTGGCCAAATTATTGGAGTCTCAGCTTCAACATCAGTCCTTCCAGTGAACACCCAGGACTGATCTCCTTTAGGATGGACTTGGATCTCCTTGCAGTCCAAGGGACTCTCAAGAGTCTTCTCCAACACCGCAGTTGAAAAACATCAATTTTTCGGCACTCAGCTTTCTTTATAAGTCCAACTCTCACATCCATACATGACCACGGGAAAAACCATAGCCTTGACTAGATGGACCTTTGTTGGCAAAGTAATGTATCTGCTTGTTAATATGCTGTCTAGGTTGGTCATAGCTTTCCTTCCAAGGAGCAAGCGTCTTTTAATTTCATGGCTGCAATCACCATCTGCAGTGATTTTGGAGTCCAGAAAAACAAAGTCAGCCACTGTTTCCACTGTTTCCCCATCTATTTCCCATGAAGTGATGGGACCGGATGCCATGATCTTAGTTTTTGAATTTTGAGCTTTAAGCCAACTTTTTCACTCTCCTCTTTCACTTTCACCAAGAGCCTCTTTAGTTCTTCTTCACTTTCTGCCATAAGGGTGGTGTCGTCTGCATATCTGAGGCTATTGATATTTCTCCCGGCAATCTTGATTCCAGCTAGTGCTTCTTCCAGCCCAGCGTTCCTCATGATGTACTCTGCATATAAGTTAAATAAGCAGGGTGACATTATACAGCCTTGACGTACTCATCTTCCTATTTGGAGCCAGTCTGTTGTTCCATGTCCAGTTTTAACTGTTGCTTCCTGACCTGCATACAGATTTCTCAAGAGGCATGTCAGGTGGTCTGGTATTCCCATCTTTTTCAGAATTTTCCACAGTTTATTGTGATCCACACAGTCAAATGCTTTGACATAGTCAATAAAGCAAAAATAGATGTTTTTCTGGACCTCTCTTGCTTTTTTGGTGATCCAGCGGATGTTGGCGATTTGATCTCTGGTTCCTCTGCCTTTTCTAAAACCAGCTTGAACATCTGGAAGTTCACGGTTCATGTATTGCTGAAACCTGGCTTGGAGAATTTTAAGCATTACTTTACTAGTGTGTGAGATGAGTGCAATTGTGCAGTAGTTTGAGCATTCTTTGGCATTTCCTTTCTTCGGGATTGGAATGAAGACTGACTACTGAAAAAGTTAAGCTGACATTTTTATTGAATCTGTAGCCAAGATTTTGTCTTCTTTTGGGGATAAATTTAGGATTTAGTTCTAATAAATGTCAGTACTGTGGTTAATCCATGCCTTACTTTCCCAAGCTGAATACTCATTTCATTTTCTTCAATCCTGTGCAGACCTTTGCCAAATTGCTTACTATACTACTAGATTGTGAAGATCATTGAACCAGGAATCTTGCCTTGTTCATTCATTAAAATAAAGATATATTCCCAGGATTTAGTTCAGATCTGCCATATAGTAGGAGCCAAAACAATAAATGTTTCCTGACTGTTGAATGAGTGAATGCCTGAATGATTTTTGAATGAATGAATGGGTGTATGAGTAAATGAAAGGTGCTTAGCAGTGAGCACAGGGACACACAAAGCTCACTGCATACAGTGAATGTCATTCCTAGAATCCTAAATTTAAAATCACAATTGTCTATGTCTTTAAATATCCACTATGAAGAGGGGAAGATTTACCTCAATTATTTTTTATAAAAAAATACATTTTTTTTCCCACTGACTTGGATACTGAATGAACTTTGAATTTAAATTCAAAGAAAGAAAGGGATTATATTGGGCATAGCTCCTGTGAGCCTCTGTGGATTTTCATATCTTGTGAAAACTTCAGAACCCTTTGTTCAAAAATTGAAAGTATGCATTATATTTACAAAATGGGAAACCAGTATACATTATGCAGTTTTTCTATGCACATTATTCATACATTCCACTGTTGGATCAAAAGGGACTTTTGGAAACTCCTTGTGAATAACATTTAACAACAAAAAATCCTTTAGAAAAATGTCTTGCAAAGAGAGAAAAGTGTCTCAGTAATTTTGAATGCTTTGCTCCAAGTCATCTCTTCCATTGTTCAGTGTTTGATGATAATCCAATTATTTAAAAACTAAATGTTGCCATTTTATGTGTTTGGAGGGAAACTGATGGCCAAGACTAACTTAGTAAAGATTATTATGTGTATCTGTGTTAGTTGCTCAGTTGTGTCTGACTCTTTGCAACTCCAGGACTGTAGCCTGCCAGGTTCCTCTGTCCATGGAATTTGTCAGGCAATAATACTGGAGTGGGTAGCCATTCCGTTCTCCAGGGGATCTTTCTGACCCAGGGATCAAACCCAGGTCACCCACATTGCAGCCAGATTCTTTACTGTCTGAGCCACCAGTGAAGCCCTAGTAAAAGATTATTACTGATTATTTCCAGCTCTGACCATGAAACCAGGAAGTATCTAGGATCAATTTATAAATCAATGCATGATACTGAATTGATCTGGTGGTCGTAGTATTATTTTTACTCTTGCTTGCCTGCCTTTTATTACTCTGCAGAAACAATGCAGGCGTCTCTGGTGTACCAGTGCAGAAGGAGTTCACAAGGGCTGTCGCACTCAACACATGCCACTGGCAGATGGAACAAACTGTGGTCCTGGGATGGTAGGTTTTCTTGAAGGGTGAGTTTTGTATCAAGAGATTATCCAAGGATGTGATTGCTCTGTGTTTCAGCACTCTTCATTATTCACTGTCATATTTTCTTCTGCTAGTTGAATTAATGTTTTTGCTGTATTTGTTTGATGTATGTTTTCAAGTGAATTAGAATTTAAATTTTATCTTTTTTTCAAGATAAAGCAGATGGATATTATAGTTACATAATTACATGGACATTTACTTATCTAAGCATATTATAGTCTTGTTATTAAAACTGTCTAGCCATAAGTATTTCAGCAAATATCTGAAATACTCCCAAATGTAAGGATTTACCATTGTATACATTTCTCCTAAAAATTCAGATAAATATAAATGAAAGTTTTAAGTTTCTTCAGAACTTTATTGGTTTTAATGTTTTTAAATACATTGTATCTCTAAGACAAACTGTCAATCATACTGCATCTTTTCCATTTTAGCATCAGTGATAAACTTACGTAAATCTGCCAACATGATGTGAAGTGACTGGGTTCACCATGATAATGAAATGTGATCTATTACATATATTGATTTGTGGATATTGAACAATACGTCCCACTTAATCATAGTGTATGATCCTTTTAATGTATTGTTGATTTCAGTTTGCTAATACTTTGTTGAAGATTTTTACACATATGTTCATCAGTGACACTGGGACACTGGTCTGTAATTTTCCTTCTTGTGATACCTTTGTCTGGTTTCATTATCAGGGTGATGCTGGCTTTGTAGAATGAATTCCAGAGCATTCCTTCCTCTGTAATTTTTTGGAATAGTTTGAGAAGAATGGGCTTCCCTGGTGGCTCAGCTGGTAAAGGGTCTGCCTGCAATGTGGGAGACCTGGGTTCGATCCCTGGGTTGGGAAATCCCCTGGGGAAGGGAAAGGCTATTCACTCCAGTATTCTGGCCTGGAGAATTCCACAGATTTATATAGTCCATGGGGTCGCAAAGAGTCAGACATGACTGAGTGACTTTCACACTTTCAGAAAAATAGGTGTTGCTCTTCTCGAATTAACTTGGGAAACCATCTGACTCTGGACTTTCAAGAGTTGGGAATTTTTAAAATTATTGATTCAATTTCATTACTAAGGAACTTCATAAACTGGTATTTTTACATTTTCTTCCTGATTCAATCAGGTAAAATTGTACATTTCTAGGAATTTATCCATTTCTTCCAGGTTGTCCATTGTATTGGCATGTAATTGTTCATCGTAATCTCCTAGGCTCCTTTGTGCTTCTGTAGTGTCAATTGTAACTTCTTTTTAATTTTTTATTTCATTGATTTGCTGCTGCTTAGTTGCTTCAGTCATGTCTGACTCTGTGAGACCCTATTGACTGTAGCCTGCCAGGCTCCTCTGTCCATGGGATTTCCTAGGCAAGAATACTGGAGCGGGTTGCCATGCCCTCCTTCAGGGGATCTTCCTGACCCAGGGATTGAACCATATCTCCTCCATTGCAGGCAGATTCTTTACCACTGAGCCACCAGATTTTAGCCTTCTCTTATTTTCTTGATGGATCTAAATAATCAGCTTTATCTTTTCAAATATCAGCTCTTAGTTTCTTTGATCTTTTCTATTTTTTTAATTAATTTATTTTTTATTGGAGGCAAATTATTTTACAATATTATATTGGTTGGTTTTGCCATATATTGACATGAATTCGCACCAGGTGTACATGGGTTCTCCCTCCTGAACCTCCCTCCCACCTCCCTCCTCCCTTTATGCTCCCTCTGGGTCATCCCCGCACGCCAGCCCCGAGCATCCTGTAACATGCATCGACCCTGAACTGGTGATTCGTTTCACATATGACAACATACATGTTTCAATGCCATTCTCCCAAATCATCCCACCCTCACCCTCTCCCACAGAGACTGTATTCTTTTTTTATATCTATTTTATTAATTTCTTCTCTTTCTGATCTTTATAATTTCTTTCCTTCTACCAACACCGAGTTTCATTTGTTCTTTTAATTCTAGTTCCTTTAGGTATAAGGTTTACTTGAGATTTTTCTTCTTCCCCGAGGTAGGCTTGTGTTGCTACAAATGTTCCTCATAGAACTGCATATGCTTTCATTACATATATTTTAGACTGTTGTGTTTTCATTTGTCTCCAGGTATTTTATTATTATTATTACTTAAGTGACCTATTGGTTGTTTAGTAGCAGTGTTTAGCTTTTACAGTGTCTTATTTTTTTCTTTGCAAAATTTTTCTTGTAGTTGATTTCAGGTTTCGTAGGACTGTGGTCAGAAAAGATGCTCAATGTGGTTTCAGTCTTCTCGGTCTTATTGGTTGCCAGATTCTTTCTTATGCGGAGCCTGCTGGGCACTCGCATGTTTGATGGGGTCCTGAAGTGGCTGGCTGCATGATCAGTGGGGGCTTGGCCTTGGTGCTTGCTCACTGGTGGTTGAACCGCAATTCCAGGGCAGTTGGCTGAGGTTCCCAAGAGGTCCCAGAGCCAGTGCCAGCCCGCTGATGGCCAAGGGTATCCCAGACTGTACTGGCTTCCTGATGGGTAGGCCAGGTCTTTACACAGCTGTCTAGGGAGCCATGGTACTCCCAGGGATGGTGTCTGTGGGGTCCAGGGAGTCCAGGCACTTGTCCCTGCCCACTAGTGGCTGAATCTGGCCTCAGAGCTAGTGGTTGCCCATGGCGAATGGAGCTGGGTTCTGGGGTCTCTGTGTACCTGGGATGTCCTGGAGCTGGTGTTAGTTTCCTGGTGGGTAGGCTAAGGCCCAGGAAGCCCTAAGACTGATGCTGGTCCACTGGTGGCTGAGTCTGGTCTGGGTTCCTGGCTTCAGAGCCCTGCTTGTCCCAGAGTCATTGTGGGCCAGCAGGTGGTATGGCTGGAGCCCAGGGGTTATAAGGGCTGGTACCTGCCCCTTGTTGGGTGGAACCTTGGAGTTAGTGATGATCCACTGGTGGTTGGGGCTGGGTCCTTGGCCCTCTGGTGGGCAAGACCAGCTTTTGGAGTGGCTGGGGTCTCAGTGGGTTCTATGGCAACTGGCTGGCTGGAAGATGGGTCTGTGTTCCTTCCCAGGTAACTGCTTGGCATGGGGTGACCCAAGATATGTGCCAGCAAGCTAGTGAGTGGGGCCAGGTCCTGATGCTAATAAGCTAGCAGGAGGAGTGAAAGTGGTGCTTGCCAGTACCAGTGTCCTCGTGGTGGGATGAGCTCCCTAAAATGCCTTCTGTCAGCTTCTGTGTTACCAGGGTGAATCCCAGATGCTTTCTTTCTTTTTGGGAAGCTCTCCAAGATCAGCAAATGGGTCTGACCCAGTCTTCTTTCAAATTTCTGCTTCTTCTCCGGGTCTTGAAGCATGTGATATTTTTTGTGTGTGTGTGTGTGTGTGCCTTTTAAGAGTGGAATCTCTGTTTCCTACATATTCAAAACCAAACACTGTGAGGCTCTTGTTCCTGGTGCAGGACTCCCAGGCTAGGGAGCCTGCTGTGAGGTTTAGACCTCTGGGTCCTTGGGGAGAACCTCTGCAATTTTAATTATTCTTTTGATGGTGGGTTGCCTACCCAGGGGTTTGGGTCTTAACTATACTATGTTCCCTCCTACCCATCTTGTGGTTCCTTCTTTATATCTTTAGTTATAGTCTTTTCTTCTGGTCTTCAGGTCACTCTCATTGATAGTTGCTCTATAAATAGTTGTAATTTTTGTGTGCCCTTAGGAGGAGGTGAGCTCAGGGTCTACTATCTTTGCCCCATCTCCTGTCTGTTCTTTATTTTAAAGTAAATGAAACTATTTAGTATACTCCCTCTTGGCTGGGAACTAGTGGGTCAAACTTCTTTTGTTCAACATGATGTTTTTGAATTTTATTCATAACATTGTGTGCAACAATACTTCTTCCTTTATGGTGCAGTTTAATTCAGCTGTGCCATAATTTGTTTACCATTCTTCTGTTGATAGATATTTGGGTCATTTCAAGTTTGGGGCTTTTATGTATAATGCCACTGTGAGCATCCTTATGTAAATCTTCTTGTGGCCATATGTTTGTATTTCTCTTGAGTAAATTGTTAGGTTATAGGGTAGGTGTGGTTAACTTCATAAGAAAGTACCAAACTATTTTCCAAAGTATGTGAACCATTTTAGACTCACCAACCAATATAAGAAAGTTTGAATTGTTCTGCTGCTGCTGCTAAGTCGTTTCAGTCGTGTCTGACTCTGTGCCACCCCATAGACGGCAGCCCACCAGGCTCCCCCATCCCTGGGATTCTCCAGGCAAGAACACTGGAGTGGGTTGCCATTTCCTTCTCCAATGCATGAAAGGGAAAAGTGGAAGTGAAGTCACTCAGTCATGTCTGACTCTTAGCGACCCCATGGTCTGCAGCCCACCAGGCTCCTCCTTCCATGGGGTTTTCCAGGCAAGAGTACTGCAGTGGGGTGCCATGCCTTCTCCGTGAATTGTTCTGTATTCCCTGCCAATTGTTTATTTTGTTAGCCTTAACAAACTTTTAGCCATTCTAGGGGGTGCAAAATAGAATTTAATTCTTATTTTGACTTGTATTATCCTAATTATTATAAATTTTGAGCATCTTTTATTTATTAGCTCACTTAACTATTTCCCCAATGAGATAGTATGGAAAGCATGGGTTTGTTGAAATGCAGGTAAATTTGGTGAGATTATGAGACCTACTTTGAAACCCATGTAGATTAAAAGTAGAGGTGACATTTGACATAAAATGTAAATCATGCTAGGTATAAATTCCCTTTAAAAAAATTAACTGAAAATAGTGAGCCCCTATGCATTAGCCATATTGAGTATTAAGAGGTCCTGTTATTCAAGTAAAGTTTAAACAAATATCCTATAATTTTTCCTTTAGTTCTTTTATCTTGTGACTGTCCTACATGTGTAACGTCTGTTAAATGCTGTTCATAGTAAATTTGTTTGCATGTAGACATGCTGAACCCATCTGACAATGAGTTAATTTTACTACATGATGAACAACATAACATTCTTTTTCATGCTCTGTTCCCTCAGAAATAAATAAATAAAAAGGGAATGTGCCAGGATTATTTAAACATTTCTGGAAGATGCCCACAAAATTTACATGCACACAATATATTCTATTTTGAGATCTATTTGGAGATTTTGTTTTTGTTCACTTCTAGTATGGGTTTCTCATATTAAATGATTTGTTCTAATGGAGGGCACGAAGCATTTTTTTTTGCGCTGATAATCTTGGTTATAGGATTAATTCATTCAACGAAAATTTGTTAAGGGCCTCCTACATGTCAGATACTCTTCTCGTGCTCAGAATATATCAGTGAACAAAAGAGGAAAGATCCCTGCCCCCGTCCTGGAGCTTATATTCTAGTTGGATACTGCAGTATTACAAACAATATAGTGGCACCATGAATAAGAGATATAGAACAGAAAAGGGATTAGATGTTGTGTGGTAGGAGAGGGCAGATTGCAATTTAAAATATGATGGTCACGGGAGATCTTATGGGAAGTTGTCTAATGAGCTGTTTTAAAGGAAGTGAGGGAGTTTGCTATGAGGACATCACAGGGGAGCTGAGCTCCAGAAAAGGGAACAGCCAGACTTCTAAACTGTGGAACATTCTGAAAGAGATGGGAATACCAAACCACCTGACCTGCCTCTTGAGAAACCTGCATGCAGGTCAGGAAGCAACAGTTAGAACTGGACATGGAACAACAGACTGGTTCCAAATAGGAAAAGGAGTACGTCAAGGCTGTATATTGTCACCCTGCTTATTTAATTTATATGCAGAGTACATCATGAGGAACGCTGGGCTGGAGGAAGCACAAGCTGGAATCAAGATTGCCAGGAGAAATATCAATAACCTCAGATATGCAGATGACACCACCCTTATGGCAGAAAGTGAAGAGGAACTCAAAAGCCTCTTGATGAAAGTGAAAGAGGAGAGTGAAAATGTTGGCTTGAAGCTCAGCATTCAGAAAACAAAGATCATGGCATCTGGTCCCATCACTTCATGGGAAATAGATGGGGAAACAGTGGAAACAGTTTCAGACTTTATTTTTTGGGGCTCCAAAATCACTGCAGATGCTGATTGCAGCCAGGAAATTAAAAGACGCTTCCTCCTTGGAAGGAAAGTTATGACCAACCTAGATAGCAGAGACGTTACTTTGCCAACCAAGGTCCGTCTAGTCAAGGCTATGGTTTTTCCCGTGGTCATGTATGGATGTGAGAGTTGGACTGTGAAGAAAGCTGATCGCTGAAGAATTGATGCTTTTGAACTGTGGTGCTGGAGAAGACTCTTGAGAGTCCCTTGGACTACAAGGAGATCCAACCAGTCCATTCTAAAGGAGATCAATCCTGGGTGTTCATTGGAAGGACTGATGCTAAAGCTGAAACTCCAATACTTTGGCCACCTCATGCGACGAGTTGACTCACTGGAAAAGAGTCTGATGCTGGTAGGGATTGAGGGTGGGAGGAGACGGGGACGACAGAGAATGAAATGGCTGGATGGCATCACTGACTCGATGGACATGAGTTTGAGTGAACTCCGGTAGTTGGTGATGGACAGGGAGGCCTGGAGTGATGTGATTCATAGGGTCGCAAAGAGTCAGACATGACTGAGTGACTGAACTAACTAACTAACTAACTAAGACTTCTAAATCTGGAATTTTCCTCGAGTGTTTGGGGAAGAGCAAAGATGACATTTTGACTGGAGTGGAATGAAGAGAGAGGAGAGAGGTGTGTGGGAATTACTAGAAAAACTTTCAGGTGTTATGGGAATTTTGTGTTACTCAAAGTGAGATCCTTGAAAGACTTGACAGAGGAGTCACCTAATTTGACTTAATTTTTAAACTAAGTTAAAAAAGGATCATGGCTGTTCTTACAACTTTTGAGGGTAAACTCTAAGGGCCAAGAGTAGAAAAGGAGGTGATGTACTCAGGGAGATGTTGGAGTAAAATAGATGATGATTAAAGTCAACTTTATGTATGTTTTTGAAGGAACTAAAGCATTTGCTAATGTATTAGCTATGTAATATTAGAGGAGGAAGGGATAGGATGATTGTGTATTTGGTTGATAACTGAGATCCACTCAGCAGATTTTGAGGGGACAGGTTCAACTTTGGATATGCTATCCGTGAAGTGGCTATTATACATTGAAATGAATATGAGGAAGCAGCTGTCCATAGAGTTTGGAGTTTGGGAAAGAGATCTGGACTGGGAGTGATTGATGAAACAGATGACTAAAGGACCATGGTCTGAGCCCAGAGACATTAAGAGGTTAGAAAGAAGAGACTGCAGTAAAGGAAGCATTAAAGAGAAGAGAAAACCAAGAGTGTGTAGAGTCCTGGAAACCAAGAGAAGAAAAAGTATATCAAAGAAGAAGAAGGATTAGCTATGTCACATACTATGTCGTATAAGTCAAAGACGGCAGAGACTGAGAACTAGCCTCTGGTCATGGTGTCCTGGAGGCCATTGGTGATGTACACGTGAGCAGGTTTGTGGAAGGTGGGATATGAAAGCCTCTGGCTGCAGTCGGGTAATGAAAGAAAGAGACGGAGAGAGACCATGAACGAAGACAACTCTTTCAAGGAAAAATAGGACAATAACTGCTGAAGGAAATGAGATCTAACATTTTTGTTTAAAAAGAATAAGTGGAGTACTTCTCAAACTATCTCTCGTAAAGGACTAGTATTCTTTTTAAAATATTTATGAACATGCTATTGTACAAAATGGTTAAAATGAAATGAAAAAAGACATTCCAAGTGTAAGCCAATTTTTTTCTATGGAAAACAACATGGTGGTTCCTCAAAAAGATTAAAAATAGAAACATGTGACCTAACACAAAAATTTCTGGGTATATATCCAAAAGAATTACATTATTCGCAGTAGCCAAGAAGTGGAAGCAACCCATATCCATCAGCAGATATATGGATAAAGAAAATGTGATATATGCATACAATGGAATATTTTTCAATTGTCAGAGGAATGAAATTCTGACATATGCTGGAAAATGGATTAACTTTGAGGACAAATAAGCCAGTCCTAGAAAGCGTTCTTACCTGGAGAATCCCAGGGACGGGGGAGCCTGGTGGGCTTCCGTCTATGGGGTCACACAGAGTCGGACACGACTGAAGTGACTTAGCAGCAACAGCAGAAAGACAGATGGGCTTCCCAGGTGGCGCTAGTGGTAAAGAACCTGCCTGCTAATGCAGGAGACTTAAGAGACAGGATTTGATCCCTGGTTTGGGAAAAGTCCCCTGGAGAAGGGCATGGCAACCCACTCCAGTATTCTTGCCTGGAGAATCCCATGCATAGGTGAGCCTAGCGGGCTACGGTCTATAGGGTCGCACGGAGTTGGACATGACTGAAATGACTTAGCACGTGTGCAGAAAGACAAATACTGTGTGATTTCAGTTATGTGAGATATACAGAGCAGTTGGATTCATGGAAACAGTAGAATGGTGGCTGCCAGATTTAATGGGTGCAGAGTTTCCATTTGGGAAGACAAAGAGTTCAATGTGATGGTTGCACAGCAATGTGAATGCTCTTAGTGCCACTGGACTCTACACTTACAAATGGCTGAAAGAGTAAATTTTGTTGTGTGAATTTTACCACAATTAAAAATAGAACAGGGCTTCTCTGGGGGTCCAGTGGTTAAGAATCCTTTTACCAATGCAGGGACATAGTTTTGATCCCTGGTCAGGAAAGAATCCACATGCCATAGGTCAACTGAGCCTGCTTGCCTAGAGCCTGTGTTCTACAACAAGAAAGTCACTGCAATGAGAAGGCCACCCACTGCAACGAAGAGTAGACCCTGCTTACCACAACCAGACCATGCAACAAAGACCCAGCACAGCCAAAAATAAATCAATAAATAAATATTAAAAAATACAACAAGTAAAGCTGATTTTATAATTATTAACTTTAATAAAATTAATCTGTCAAAATCTTCTAAGTCTTCTGAAAGCTTCTAAATGCTTACTTTCATCTTCTGTACTCATTTTCTCCCAGTTGAAAGTGACTAGTTCAAAGCCCAGCATCTGTTCATGGACTACAGTTTGATTAGCTTTCATACAGTGGCGACTGGAACGGTGATGATGTAGGAGAGATGGGAGAATTGCTGGAGTGGTGAGAAGAGATGAGATTAGGTGCATGATGGAGGGGTTGATTTTGGATTGTTCGTGTCTGCTAATGGGCAGGAAGGCTGAGTACTGGGCAGAAGGGATGGTGGGAGATTTTGGGTGTTGGGTGGGTAGAAGAGGTTGTGGGAGATTTTGGACACATTCTTTTGTAGATTTCCACTTTCTTGATGAAAACAAGAAACAAAGTGATCTTTGAGACTTTGAATAAGATAGAGTAGAAAGTTAGCTAAAAGAGTAGTTGACTGATAGATACCTTTGCATAAAAGGTAGAAGCATGGTTGTTTACCATATTAATCAAATATTTGTTTGCTTCTTTTTCAAAAATACTTTTCATTATTGTTTTCCCCATAGGTATAGGTCTTCTCTCTCCAGTGAGACTCTAGCTCTCATAAGCACAGTAAATTTCCTGTTCTTTTTTGCATTCTATTGATCTGTTTACAGTTACTCAGTATGTACTCAGGAAATATTCACAAAATGGTATCAAATGTAATTTCATTTCTGAATTGATAACATTCTGCTTAAAGTTGTATGCATTTTCTTTTACTGGTCTTTCTGCTGTTGGTATTATTCCTGTGATGTCCTCACTAGAAAGCACATGAATAATTTCTTTTTGTGTCATCTTTATAGCATTGCCACCATGGGCTATGTGTAAATAAAGAAATGGAAACACGTCCTGTAGATGGCGATTGGGGACCGTGGGGACCTTACAGTTCTTGTTCAAGAACATGTGGAGGTGGAATCAAAAGCACAAGCAGGCTCTGTAATCGCCCCGAGTATGTCTTTTTTATGTCACTGTAAATTAAGATTATCTCAAGGCACCAGAAAGTAAACATCAGTTTCATTCACTTCTAAAACTGGAGGTCAGTCTGTAAGTTTCTGAGATTCAGAAAACTTCTGGAATACTTTAAGCCATATTACTTTCTTTCTTGGTAGATTCAGAGCTTAAAAAAAAAAAAAGTAAAATACTTTTAAGAATTTGAGTTAAGACAGCCATTTTCTTTCTTTTTTGATTTAGTGTAAATTTGAGAAATAGTTGCAAATAGCAACAGTAATATAATGGCATTTTTACTTTTACTGTGTTGTTGAAAGAGCCTGGCCCCTTTCAACTGTGCTTTGGTTTTCCTGGGCAAAATAGGTAGTTTTGTTTCTATTTCTTACTTTTTGGTATAATTTGTCATGTCATATTCTTTTTTTCTTATTTTCATCTTATAGTTGCTTCAGTGTCTTTAGCTTGAATAAGTACTGAAGCACAGATCCTGCTCACCAAACTATTTAAAAGAATTTAGGGATTCCATAAAAATTTGTAAAAATGGTTCTCTTATTATAGATATAAATAAAGAATTTTTAATGCAGAAATATGACATACTATGAATAGAATACGACTTAGTTTATTTGAATTTTAAAATAGTTGAGTTATGCTGAAATTCTTCATGTAAGTTTTTAATCTTCCAATATAAATTGAAATGGAGTTGGATGTCTATAGATTGATACCATGAAATTCTTTGAACTGAATGATACGTAGGCTATTCACAACAAAGAGTCATATATAATTCTTTTTGATTTTAACATGGTGTCATTTTCCTTTGTGATCACCTTTGACTCACTCTATATGTCTCCCTGCCTCCAAAATGAATAAACAAATACTCACCATTAGTTTCTTCTTAGTTAATCTAGCTGTGAATAAGACATCATTTCTGCCCTCCGGGCCACAATGTCCATGTTAAAATGGATTTTCCATAGTTCATTAACCACAGAGTTGCTTCCCAACCATGTTACATACTTCTGTTAAAAACAAAAAGTGTTAGTGGGACATCAGTGGTTTTCCAGATCCTGGAAAGGGATGGAACAGTTTTAAAATGAAATGGCAGAAATAACCTTGTACTGATGTGCTTTAAACTGTAATGAATTTGACTAGGCCAAGAAACGGAGGCAAGTACTGTGTGGGCCGCAGGATGAAATTTCGATCATGTAACACTGATTCATGTCCAAAAGGCAAGCAAGACTTCCGTGAGAAGCAGTGCTCTGATTTTGATGGTAAACATTTCAACATCAATGGTCTCTCCCCTAACGTGAGGTGGCTTCCAAAGTACAGTGGGAGTAAGTAATTAGAATATTTTTTTGCTGTAAACAGTTTTGAGACAAAGGAACACACAGCTGTGTTCTTGTCCACCCAAATTTGACTTTCTTACAGTTGCCGTAAAAGATCGGTGTAAACTCTATTGTCGGGTGGCTGGAACCACTAACTTCTACCAACTGAAGGACAGGGTTGCTGATGGTACTCCTTGTGGAACTGAAACAAATGACATCTGTGTTCAAGGCCTGTGTCGGGTAAGTAAAATTACTGCATTTAAGATGACTTTCAGAATACTGTTTTCCTTTTATTTTTCTAGCCAGATATTACTTCTGCAACTTGATATACATTCTTATGAATTTCAGTGCAGCATCCTTTGTTGCTACCCTGCTGTCTATAGGAACATGGTTAGGAGCTATTCTTTGTCATCAGGAGTGACTCACAAAGCAGTAAGATGAGTTTGCTGGTTTTGTTTTATCTCTGGTGCTCAAAATCAAGATGAGGGATGAAGTCAACTTCCTAAGATGTCTCAGGACCCAAGGAATGTAAAGTCCTTTTGCTACTTTGAACATGACCTTCTGTGGTGACACTTTTTCCTTCTGTGTTGGAAGCAGTGATATCCTCCCACCCTTTCTCCATTCTCCTACTTCTTATATGCATTCGACAAACTTCTACCAAATTTCTATGTGGGCTTCCCAGGTGGCACTAGTGGTAAAGAATCTACCACTAGTAGACACAGAGACACAGGTTTGATCCCTGGGTCAGGAGTATCCCTTGGAGGAGAAAATCGTAACTCACTCCAGTATTCTTGCCTGAAGAATCGCATGGACAGAGGAGCCTGGATGGCTACAGTCTTCGGAGTTGAAAAGAGTCAGATATGACTGAGCACACACACACACACACTCTGAATGCAACATACTGTTCTAGTCACCAAAATGAAAGGATAGAAAAGAATGCCTGCCCTTGACATGGTGGCAGATCTGTCGGGGAGATGGGCACACACATAGGGCTGTGGGCTTATCTGCAAAGTGGCATGCGGACGGTATAGATGGAGTGTCTTAGTCTATGGGGAAGTGGGTAAAGGATTTGGGGAGGCTCATGCAGGGTGTGGGTCTGGATCTAATTATTAGGATAAGAAAGTTTTAAGAAGGTGAAGAAGTAAGGGACCAAGGTTGGAGGTGGCCACCAGCTGATGGTTGTTATGTGAAAGTGTTTTCCTGAAGTCCTTGAAGATCCAAGAATTTGGAGTTAGGCAAGAGATGTGGTTTGATGTGCATGTTAAAATCTTCAGAATGTACTGGGTTGTTAGGAAACTGGAGTTAGGTAGGCCATTTAGCAGGGCTTCCCAGGTGGTGCTAGTGGTAAAGAACTGGCCTGCCAAAGCAGGAGATGTAAGAGACGCAGGTTTGATCCCTGGGTCAGGAAGGTCCCCTGGAGAAGAGCATGGCAACCCACTCTGGTGTTCTCTCTGGGAGAATTCCATGGACAGAGGAGTTTGGCGGGCTGCAGTCCAAATGATTGCACAGAGTTGTACATGACTGAAGTGACTTAGCACACATGCACGCAGGCAGGATTCTAGGTGAGAGCAGATGAGCCCCTGAATTAAAGCGTGCAAATTGCAGATGGCAGTCCTAAAAATGGATGGTCAGTTGGAGAACTAGGATAGTGAATGTTGTCTAGAGAATATAAGTGTCATCTTGTGAACTCATTTTTTAAGTGGAACTTAATAGGACCAGTTCTTCTCCCTATAACCAAACATCTGTTATTACCTAGGTGATAAAGGCCTTGCATCCAAAGGGTTAATGAGATGTTTAGAGAAACTGAAAATAACTTACAGATTGGAAATAGCTTTGGACTTCCCTGATAGTTCAAATGGTAAAGGATCTGCCTGCAATGCAGAAGACCCAGGTTTGATTCCTGGGTCAGGAAGATCCCCTGGAGAGAGATAGGCTACCCACTCCAGTATTCTTGGGCTTCCCTTGTGGCTCAGCTGGTAAAGAATCCACCTACAATGTGGGAGACCTGGGTTTGATCCCTGGGTTGGGAAGATCCCCTGGAGAAGGGAAAGGCTACCCACTCTAGTATTCTGGCCTGGAGAATTCCGTGGGCTAGTCCATGGTGTTGCAAAGAGTTGCACATGACTGAGCGACTTTCACTTCACTTCATTTGACTTTTAAATGTGAGAAAAAGGGCATTTGGTGCCTGAAAACTTGTTTTATCTAAGTTAGACCCAGAGAGTCAGATATAATGAGAAAATATGACATGTGTCTGAACATAAAGATGCATATTACTTTCAGAAAATATCTGGATGAAATTTTCGTTTTGGAAATATTTACCTTGTAAATACAAAGTCATGAGGCTTATGAATTTTTCTTTCTCTCCTGATCACTGAATTTAAAGGAGTGTTCCAAAGAACTAAATGTTACTGCAGTGTATGCAGAGGGCACCGTCTGTGTGGAAAAAAGCTGCATTTGTTCTTTCAAAGCCTTGGGTCAAACTGTACACTCTCACCTTTATTTATTTACTCATTTTTTCCTTAAATATTTTATTATGCTGGATATTAATTTTAAGGAAATAAGTTATTTCTTTCAGATATGCTCAGTTTATCCCCAGAGTTCTAAGGTCATAAGTTAAAAAAAAAAGTAAATCATCAACAACCTTTTTTTGAAGTTACTATATTGTGACTCTGTGGACATGAGTTTGAGTGAACTCCGGGAGTTGGTGATGGACAGGGAGGCCTGGCGTGCTGTGATTCATGGGGTCGCGGAGAGTCGGACACGACTGAGCGACTGAACTGAACTGAACTGAACTGATAGTGTGTTACTTTTTGTCCCATTTGAATCACATGCCCTTAAAGAATCACTCTCAAATAATCGAAATAGGAATCACAGTCAATATTTATTACAATGTGGATTCTTAGTTTTTTACCTCCAGGGATTTTTAAGGACATCTGAGAATCTTTCTTTAAATCCCACACCAGGTGATTTTGATGCAGGAAGTATGTAGATGATTCTTTAAAAAACAGTGCTTTTTCAACCATGTGAACAGCTGTGTGAAAATACTGGTGTACATATAACAAGATCATTAGATATCCTGAAAAAATCTTGTTGTGTTGAATTTCCTGTTAATCAAAAGAATATTTTTGGAAAGAACCTTGTAAAGCCCCGTTTGTGCTTCGCTTGTCATTTTAATAATCTTGACTGTAATTACTGTATTTTGAAGCAAGCTGGATGTGATCACGTGTTAAACTCCAAGGCCAGGAGAGACAAATGTGGCGTGTGTGGTGGGGATAACTCCTCCTGCAGGACAATGGCAGGTGTCTTCAACAGTGCACATTATGGTGAGCTTTGCATTTCTTTCCAGTTTTCTCTTTGGATATAATAATGGGACTATATCTTTAAGGAATAATAGTGTTAGTTTGTTATTGTTTATTCTGTATTTTAGTTCAAAATGATTAATTAAATCTTGTACAAGTTGTACGATTGAATTAATGAATTTGCCTGCTTAAAACAAGTTTAATTCTTAAAAAAAATTTAGGTGCATTTATTAGAATAAATTCAGTACAATTTGACAATGATGTATAAATAGTCCCCCTGTCATACCAGTTAATGAAATGCTTTTACTGCTGCTTCTGTAATCTATATTGTATATGTTTATAATCTTTCCAGGAAATTTGCTTTCAATTATTTTTAATCATCTGAACCATATGTTTTCTGTGTGATCTGGCCTATCTGTTGTTTTTTATTGATGATATATTGAAACTGATTGAAGGTGAAGGATGAAGCCATTAGCTTAAATGTTAATTTGGAATTATCGTTACATTTGATTTCTCAGTAAGTCTGGATTACAGATATAATTGATATTTGGCCATGGCTTCATTTTTTGGAAACTTTTTATGAGACTATATCAGATATTTTCCATTAAATTTTCTGAGAAACATTTTTTATTTTTATGGTAATAAAAGCAACCTTTAAAAACTTTGCAAAATAAATGATGTATGATTTACAGTTTTATTGTTCAGCTTCAAATTGTATTCACATGCTTTTGAACAGAGTTGTTTAGGTTAGTAAGAATTGCTTCAATTAAAGCAGTGTCATTTAGAACACTATATTTATATGAAAAGTGTAGAACATTTACTACTCTGGTCATGCTTATGCATCTAAGTTACTAGATGATTTGACATTATTTTTCTAGTTGTTATGATTCTTTATTTCTTGGGACCTATATATATTTGATCCCTTTTTATCACCAGTGGCACACATTTATCAAAGTCTGGTCTGTATTCACTGGAATGTATTTTTACTATATAAAGCCAAATGCGCCAAATTAGAATTTAACCTTGCTAAAACTGTGCTATGAATTACTCAGTTTGCAATTGGAAAAAGATTAAATTCATGTGCAAGTTCTGAACAGCATTTGTCACATTACTGCCCCCTAGTGGTAGCTTTCATCTTGTCACATTGGCAATGCCTTGGAACACTTTCTTGAAAAGCATAGCAAAGACATAAATAGTGGAGCTGGCCGGAACATTTTATAGTGAAAAAGAATCATGAGTCAAATTATTTTTGTCGGCTTATAACCTACAACCAGTATGCGTTTAATGTATACAGAATAATCATACCATTTATCACCTTATATTTAAATGTGATATCTTAAAGAGATATAAATACATAAGGCTGCTCTGAAAACACAAGATAATCTCATATGAGACTTAACCTCTTTTAAAACTTTTTCTTCTAAAGTTAATTTCATATTTATAAAAGTTAATGTATATGAAAAATTTCAACTCTTTTCGTTTCTTTATTAAATGAAAGAGGAAAATCATAATAAGAGAAAGGAAAACCATAGAATAATATCCCTAGAGCATAATTAATTGTTGACTTAAAACCTGAGAGTATTTGGAAAACGATGTGACATGAGTGGTTTTAGTGCAGGAAAAATGTTTCTTGTTTAATGTATATTTGTATATGTAATGTAATGTATATTTGATATAGTGTTTCCTCATATTTTGAGGAGTGCCAGTGTTATTGAATTTGGTCTCATAAAACATTTCTCTAGAGTAAACTTTTTACTTTTCTCTTGACAATTTGTTAGTAGACTTTAAAAAATAATGTAAAATTTGGGGGATAGCTATGGAGATTCCTGCTTACACTGGAACCTAAAAGCTTAAGAAAAATATTTCTATTTAACATTCACTATTTTGCTGCTCACTGAGTTTGTGTAAACATCTAGCAATGGTCAACTATTTTTATATCTCCCGGATTTGTGAATAGTATTTGGAATCCTGTATTTTCCCCATTAGGAAGTATAAAATGTAAAAGTATTGGTCACGTTTAAAAATTAATGTGTGTGTTAAGTAGTTCAGGAGCTAAATTACTAGATTCATTTTTATTCTATATTCAGGATTTTAAAAGTAAGAGAAATTAGGAAGTGTACCTTAAGAATCCCAAACTGTGTATTTCCAGTCAACAACCACTTTTTCTTAATCCTTAGTATTTGTATAAGACGTTGATTCAAAAAGAATAAGCACATATCATCTTTCAGAGATAAAATGAAATTAATTTTGACTATTCTATTCAGATTTTTTACTCAGCAGTACTAGCCTCTGGGCCATCTGCTTTTTGTGAAAGTTAACATGTGTAAAATTATATTGCAGGTTATAATGTCGTTGTAAAGATTCCCCCAGGAGCAACAAACATTGATATTCTTCAGCACAGCTATTCTGGAAAACCAGAAGATGACAATTACCTGGGTAAACATTTTTAGTTAAATGGCAGCCAGTATGTGCAGTTTCATGGAGGTCTGTGGTTGTAAATTCTTGGAAGGCAAGAAGAGCCCCTTGAATATACATGCAATTTCAGCTCAGACTAAGCCAAGTCATCTGACTCCATATATATGTTCTCTTTTTGAATTACGTACCATATCCTATTTTAAAAATACTGAATTAAATTCTAGAAGACAAATTAAGCTTTTTTCCCCATGAGGGTGTTGTAGATAACCAGAGGTTATATTCAGTTAAAGTTGTGTGTGTATTTAGAATACAGTTCTCTAGTTATAAACCTCATTGGGGTTAAATGTTTTTAAAACTGTGAAGTTGCTCAGTCATGTCTGACTCTTTGTGACCCCATGGATTGTAGCCTACCATGCTCCTTTGTCCATGGGATTTTCCAGGCAAGAGTACTGGAGTGGGTTGCCATTGCCTTCTGCAGAGGATATTCCCAACCCAGGGATCGAACCTGGGTCTCCCGCATTGTAGGCAGATGCTTTACCATCTGAGCCACCAGGGAAGGGAAATGTTTTTAAAATTTTTTCTTGAATGTCTTTACCATGTAGCACAATTTTTATTGTGATTGTATTTTTATTGCTCTTATGTTACAGAAAGAGAACTATAGTTTCATATTTTTAGATGTTAATGAACATAGTCGTAATATATTGTCTTTTAGATGGCATCCCACTCCAGTGTTCTTGCCTGGAGAATCCCAGGGATGGGGGAGCCTAGTGGGCTTCCGTCTATGGGGTCACACAGAGTCGGACACGACTGAAGTGACTTAGCAGCAGCAGCAGCAGCTATTTCTAGAGTATACATTTCCGGAGAAGGCAATGGCAAGCCACTCCAGTACTCTTGCCTAGAAAATTGCATGGAGAGAGGAGCCTGGTAGGCTGCAGTCCATGGGGTCGCTACTAGTCGGATACGACTGAGCACTTTCACTTTTCACTTTCACACATTGGAGAAGGAAATGGCAACCCACTCCAGTGTTCTTGCCTGGAGAATCCCAGGGACGGCGGAGCCTGGTCGGCTGCCGTCTATGGGGTCGCACAGAGTCGGACACGACTGAAGCGACTTAGCAGCCGCAGCAGCAGAGTATACATTTCAGTTCTTATTTACTTTTTGGAAATTGACTTATAGGTTTAAAGCATTTCACTTAGGCCCAGAGATGGAAAGAATACTTTACAAATCTTTTGTTTCTGTCTGATAAATACCTTAATATTGACTTACATGTCATTCACTAAGCTGGCGATATAAAGCTGATAATGAAAAAACACCTGCCTCACATTAATGAAATGTGAAATATTGGCTCCAGTAATCAATGCTTTGAATTGATTGGGTCTCTGAATCTATAATGAACAGCCCATTTCAGAAATTATATTTGGCTTTATAGAGTCAGTTTTAGAAAGAACAACTGCTGAATGGATGCAGATTTTCTTTCCAGGGTGATGAAAAAGTTTAGAAAACTAGTAGAGGTTGCACAACATTGTGAATGTACTACATGCCATCAAGTTGTTCAGTTTAAAATGGTTAATTCTGGTTTTGTTAATTTCACCTCTATAAAAAAAAAAGCAAAAAAAATTCCTAAAGAAAATCAAATGTAAATGTTTTAACTGTTTACATTTAGTTGCACTTCTTTTTCTTTTGCATATACATAGACATATGCCATATGTATTATAGATAATTTATTATGTCTCTCTTAGGATCCAAATGTAGATATTTGGTTCTGCTTAAGTTTAAAGATTAGAAATGTTCACTACTAAAATATCAGTATACTTTGTAAAAGAACTACTAATGGAATGAGGAGTGTTTAGAAGGACTTGTAGTTTTCTTTGGTAACTAAAAATAATGAAATGTATATAGTTTTTCTCAGTAAAGTTTTGTTTATTTCCCTTAGTTTTAGTGTAACAGGCAGCCCTTTAAACAGGCCTGTCCACTTCTGATAATGTGCAAATTTAGAGTGATTTTCATTTTGTTGGTTCTTCACTGAATTCAGTGCAGTGTATAAAGACAATCACAATAGTCCACAAAGACACAGAATCACCAAACATATTTGGTATTATTCCCTTCAGCATTGGTTCAAGGTGTGTAGTATTTGTTAAATTTAGTTATGGTAACTTGTGTGCTTTGGGTAGGGCTTCCTGGAAGACCAAATAAGTGTTTTCCAAAAAGATTATTCCACTGAGAAGTATAGTAAATCAGCAAAGATGTATTTAATTAACATGGGGGTTTTATTAGTATAAAATTTAAAATATTAGACACCCTCTCGAAAATTTAAACTAACAGCATAGTGCTTTACAATTTATACACTTTAAAAACATTTTCCAAATTTGATTCTAATTAAAAGCCTGTGAGTTGGGAATTTTTATTATTCCTATTATGCAATTAAAAAGCAAGTAGTTTGTCCAAGATAACATAGTAATTAATTGGAACAATTTGAATTTAAATCAACTGTACTAAGTCCTGTGGTCTTTTTACTACCACAACACTGTGGACACCATGCAATTTTGTATTTACAAAAGTAACATTATGAATACATACTCTGTTCCATACTCATATGCACATGTAAATATTAGTATATAGACAGACGCACATATACTTGTTTGATAGGCTGATGTTAATTCCTGTCCATGGGAAAGAGCAAGAACAGAGCGGGTGGTGGGAGGGTTCTGAAAATGTAGCCACTCGCACAGGCGTGAGCAGTGATGAGTGCCTCCCATGTAAAGGATCCAGATGTTTACAGAGGGAAGAGTGGAGAGGCATGGGCTTTTACAACATTGACCCTAGGATGTTGAAGCATTATACATGTTTTCCAAGGTAAACAGAACACTACAGCAGCCTGGCCGCCCTTTCTTTCCTCCCCATGGATGACCAGGATTGATTTAGCTGATCTGTCTGCATGACTTCTCTCTGTTTTTCCACTTCCTGTATGTCTCTCCTGGTGCTACATGCTTTGTGGAAGATGACCTTCTCAGAAAGAAAAATTATAGGGCAAATGTATTTTCATGGGTTTGGCGGATGTGCTGAAGTTCCGCTGCTTGTGGGTTACATACCACTTTATAGTAAAATAAAGTTTATTTCCTCCATATTAGTTTATATGTATATTCTCTAACTGAAGAAAATAAGAATGTGAATTGTAAAAGTTAAAACTGTTTCTGGACCGTTGACTGGTTTTGCTGTTTCATGAGCACTATCCTTTTACAGCATTATCGGACACTCAAGGGAATTTTCTTTTGAATGGGAATTTTGTTGTAAGTATGTCCAAAAGGGAAATCAACGTACAAGGAGCTATTTTTGAATACAGTGGTTCAAACAACTCAATTGAAAGGATTAATAGTACTGATCGACTGGAAGAAGAACTTGTTTTGCAGGTAAATTCTTAGCAGTTGTTATCATAAGACAGTTTTAAATATATTAATAAAATATTATGCTTAAGTAAGTGCTTTGTATTTATTATTAAACATAAAGTGATATCTTTTAAGAATATATCTTTTATGAATTGATTGTGTGCCCTTTTGTATTTTTATTGAGGTTTTGTGTGTGGGTAATCTGTACAACCCTGATGTACGTTATTCCTTCAATATCCCCGTGGAAGAGAAGAGTGATCTATTCACATGGGACCCATATGGACCATGGCAAGACTGTACAAAAATGTGTCAAGGTACACTAGAATTAAATAAAAGGGACATAAGTTCAACTGTGGCATGCTGGTATAATTTGGGGTGCTCTTAAGTCTGGCTGCCCGTGGAACCCACATACTTATACCACACAGACTTACAAAGGTTTCCTGTCTTTGTTCTCTGTCTGCTTTTCTCCCCATCCATTCTGGGCTTCTTATGCTTAACAGCCTCCCTTATCTCAACCCTTTTCAACATTTTCCATCACAGCTCCTTTCCTACCATGTCCTTAATCTCTTTCTCGCAGTTACAGAAAGGTTCCCTTACTGTGACACTATTTGCTAGTGAAATGCTCACCTTGTCCTTTTTCTTGCATCCACTTTCCCAGACACCCATCTCCTTCTTTTAGTGTTGTGGGGTCAACATTCTCTCATTCTCTTATTTCCCTTCTCTGACCACAGGGAAATGTGTTTGTACAGATGGATGAATAACTGAAAGGCACGCAGGGGCGATGCAAAAGCCATGAAGTTATAGTAGAAAAGCAAATGTAGAGACTGGTATCTATAGATAGACTGCAATCTATAATTATGAATACCTGGTTGTGTGATGCTACATTTGTTTGAATCAGTAAATGTTTATCGACAGACTATTTTGTTTTGGATTATTAGGACCCTGATTTTGCATTCAAGTTTTAAAGTCTAGTGGATGAAACAGAAGAATGAGTAAATTTTCTTAATTTTAAATGGTAAAAGCCATGCCACAAGTATGCATTGAGGAGACCCCAGGAAAGATGGAATGAGCAGTTTGAGGAGGTGAAATGGGAAGATAGAAGTTGGTGTAGAGTGGAAAAGTAGTTCCCAGGGGCACTAGAGACAAGGTCTGGGAATTAGGGGAGCAGTGAGTCAGAGGAGAAGCATCTCCAAACGCTACAGAAGTCAGCTGAGAGAAGGTAGGTGGCCAGAGGCAGTAATCACAGAAGATGGGAACTTGAAGGGCATGTTAACAAACTGACCTCAAGGTACCAAAGGAATAGTGGTATCCCATCCCAGAAAAAGGCACAGACTTGGTCCTGTGGTACTAGGACAGCAGTGCCTAGATGCTGGTGTGGAAACAGGCATTGCTGGTTGAACAGTGTCTCCGGGGAGGGAGACTGAAGTAGATGATGCCAGGCTGACTGGAGCAAACATGCAAGTAGGAACAAAGCTTTGATAACACAGAAGACAGAGGAATTCATTTTGACAAAAAGAACCTGGATGTGCTTTATAGAAGAGCATATAGAAGTGGTTTGGGAAGGAACAAGATGGCAGAGGAATAGGACGGCGAGACCACTCTCTCCCCCACAAATTCATCAAAAGAACATTTGAACGTGGAGTAAAGTCCACAAAACAACTTCTGAATGCTGTCAGAGGACATCAGGCACCCAGAAAAGCAGCCCATTGTCTTTGAAAGAAGGTAGGGAAAAACATTAAAGAGAAAAAGAGAGACAAAAGAAGTAAGGACAGAACTCTGTCCCGGGAAGGGAGGCTTTAAAAAGAGAGAAGTTTCCAAACACCGGGAAACACTCTCACTGGCGAATCTGTGGTGAGCCTTGGAACATCAGAGGGCCACATAACCCTCTTTTTTTTAAAGATTATTTTTAAAACCTACAGATTACCCACCAAACGGTAACTCCCAGCAGAGAAGCAGCGCAGATGCCTGTATATGCCATTAGCAAGCGGGGGCTGGGCAGGGAGGAGCCGGCTGAACTGCTTAGAGAGAGGACTGGGCTTGACTGCCGCGAGAACAATCTGAGAGAACTGGGGATAGCAAAGCAGACTGGGATAACTTCCCCATGAAAAGGTGGAAAGCTCTAACCTAAGACTCCGCCAGCCCCACTCACAGAACAAAGGACTGAGCAGAGCGAGCCAGCTGCGGTCGGCCCACCCCCCATCCCCCACCAAGACAGGCAGGAAGGTCAGCCAGAGCCGGAGGGGGCAACCATGGCCCCAGAAAGGCATCCGATACCAAAATGCAGGCAGGCTTCATTGCTAATCAAGACTTCTTGGCCTCGGGCCGGTCGATATCCGCCTGAGAAGGTGCGCCGGTTGTACACCCAGAAAACTGAGTGGCAGGGACTGGGGAGCTGATAAGTCGCAGTGACTGCGCTCGCCAAACACCTGGTCACCTGAGCTGCTCGGACCGGGGAAGGCACAAAATGCAGGCCCAGCCAAGTCTGTGCCTTTGTGGAGTACCCGAGAACCTGACCTTGAGCTGCTCAGACCTGGGAAGTGCATACAACCCAGGGCCGGCCTCGGACAGTTCCCGGCAGAGCAACCTAGAGTCTGTGTAGTGTAGACTGGGACAGCACATGCGCTGTGAGTGGGGGCAAACCCAGTTTGGCCGAGACACTGCAAGCACTCCCCACAGATGCCAGATATATTTGTCTGCAGGATTCCTCGCTTCCCAGAACAGGACTGAACAACTGAGCCTTAAAAAGTGTCTACCCACCCCCTAGTATCAGGGTGGAAATTAGACACTGAAGAGACCAGAAAACAGAAGCTAAAACAGAGGGAACCACCTTGGAAATGACAGATAGAGAAGTCTAGAGACTACTCCAAGAATAAGACCAAAAACTAGAGGCAAGAGGCTTAAGCCCGAATCCTGAGAACCAGAGAACTTCTGACTCCAGGGAACATTAATCGATAGGAGCTCATCAAACGTCTCCATACCTACACTAAAACCAAGCACCACCCAAGGGTCGACAAGTTCCAGAGCAAGACATACCATGCAAATTCTCCAACAACACAGGAAAATAGCCCTGAGCTTCGATATACAGGCTGCCCAAAGTCACTGAAAACCCACTGACATCTCATAACTTATAACTGGACACTTCATTGCATTCCAGAGAGAAGAAATCCAGCTCCACCCACCAGAACACCGACACAAGCTTCCCTAACCAGGGAACCTTGACAAGTCGCCCGTCCAACCCCACACACAGCGAGGAAACTACATAATAAAGAGAACTCCACAAACGGCCAGAAGAGGGAAAGGCCACCCCAAACAAAGCAATATAAGCAAGATGAAGAGGCAGAGAAATACCCAGCAAGTAAAGGAACAAGATAAATGCCCACCAACACAAACAAAAGAGGAAGATATAGGGAATCTACCTGATAAAGAATTTCAAATTTTGGTGGTGAAAATGATTCAAAATCTTGAAAGCAAAATGGAGTTACAGATAAATAACCTGGAGAAAAGGATTGAGACAATGGAAGAAAGGTTTAATAAGGACTTAGAGGAAATAAAAAAAAGTCAATATACAATGAATAATGCAATAGATGAGATCAGAAACACTCTGGAGGGAACAAACAGTAGAATAACAGAGGCAGAAGACAGGATAAGCGAGCTAGAAGATAGAATTGTAGAAATAAATGAAACAGAGAGGAAAAAAGAAAAACGAATTAAAAGAAATGAGGACAATATTAGAGATCTCTGGGACAATGTTAAACACTCCAACATTCGAATCATAGGAGTCCCAGAAGAAGAAGACAAAAAGAAAGACCATGAAAGAATACTTGAGGAGATAATAGTTGAAAACTTCCCTAAAATGGGGAAAGAAATAATCACCCAAGTCCAAGAAACCCAGAGAGTCCCCAACAGGATAAACCCAATGTGAAATACTCCAAGACACATATTATTCAAATTAACAAAGATCAAACACCAAGAACAAATATTAAAAGTAGCAAGGGAAAAGCAGCAAATAACACACAAGGGGATTCCCATAAGGATAACAGCTGATCTTTCAACAGAAACTCTTCAGGCCAGGAGGGAATGGCAAGACATACTTAAAGTGATGAAAGAAAATAACCTACAGCCCAGATTACTGTACCCAGCAAGGATCTCATTCAAATATGAAGGAGAAATCAAAAGCTTTACAGACAAGCAAAAGCTGAGAGAATTCAGCATCACCAAACCAGCTCTCCAACAAATGCTAAAGATCTTCTCTAGACAGGAAACACAGAAAGGGTGTATAAACTCAAACCCAAAGCAATAAAGAAAATGGCAATGGGATCGTCCTTATCAATAATTACCTTAAACGTAAATGGGTTGAATGCCCCAACCAAAAGACAAAGGCTGGCTGAATGGATACAAAAACAAGACCCCCATATATGTTGTCTACAAGAGACCCACCTCAAAACGAGGGACACATACAGACTAAAAGTGAAGGGCTGGAAAAAGATATTCCATGCAAATAGAGACCAAAAGAAAGCAGGAGCAGCAATACTCCTATCAGATAAAATAGACTTTAAAACAAGAGACAAAGAAAGAAACTACATAATGATCAAAGGATCAATCCAAGAAGAAGATATAACAATTATAAATATTTATGCACCCAACATAGGAGCACCGCAATATGTAAGACAATTAGTAACAAGTATGAAAGGGGAAATTAACAACAACGCAATAATAGTGGGAGACGTTAATACCCCACTTACATCTACGGATAGATCAACTAAACAGAAAATTAACAAGGAAACACAAACTTTAAATGATATAATAGACCAGTTAGACCTAATAGATCTCTATAGGACATTTCACCCCCAAACAACGAATTTCACCTTTTTCTCAAGTGCACACGAAACCTTTTCCAGGATAGATCACATCCTGGGCCATAAATCTAGCCTTGGTAAATTCAAAAAAGTTGAAATCATTCCATGCATCATTTGTGACCACAATGCAGTAAGATTAGATCTCAATTGCGGGAGAAAAACTATTAAAAATGCCAACATATGGAGGCTGAACAACACGCTACTGGATAATGAACAAATCATAGAAGAAATCAAAAGAGAAATCAAAATATGCATAGAAATGAATGAAAATAAAAACACAACCCAAAACCTCTGGGACACTGTAAAAGCAGTGCTATGGGGGAAGTTCATAGCAATACAGGCACACCTCAAGAAACAAGAAAAAAGTCAACTAAATAACCTAACTCTACATCTAAAGCAACTAGAAAAGGAAGAAATGAAGAACCCCAGGGTCAGTAGAAGGAAAGAAATCGTAAAAATTAGGGCAGAGATAAATGCAAAAGAAACAAAAGAGACCATAGCAAAATCAACAAAGCCAAAAGCTGGTTCTTTGAGAAGGTAAATAAAATTGACAAACCACTAGCCAGACTCATCTAGAAAAAAAGGGAGAAGAACCAAATCAATAAAATTAGAAATGAAAATGGAGAGATATCAACTGACAACTCAGAAATATAAAGGATTATTAGAGAATACTATCAGCAATTATATGGCAATAAAATGAGTAACCTGGAAGAAATGGACAAATTCCTAGAAAAGTACAACTTTTGAAGAAAATCTGAACAGACCCATCACAAGCACGGAACTAGAGGCTGTAATCAGAAGTCTTCCAGCAAAAAAAAGCCCAGGTCCAGACGGCTTCACAGCTGAATTCTACCAAAAATTTAGAGAAGAGCTAACACCTATTTTACTCAAACTCTTCCAGAAAATTGCTAAGGAAGGGAAACTTCCAAACTCATTCTATGAGGCCACCATCACACTAATCCCAAAACCTGGTAAAGACCCCACAAAAAAAGAAAACTACAGGCCAATATCACTGATGAACATAGATGCAAAACTCCTTAACAAAATTCTAGCAATCAGAATCCAACAACACATTAAGAAGATCATACGTCATGACCAAGGGGGCTTTATCCCAGGAATGCAAGGATTCTTCAATATCCGCAAATTAATTAACGTAATACACCACATTACCAAACTGAAAAATAAAAATCATATGATTATCTCAATAGATGCAGAGAAAGCCTTCGACAAAATTCAACATCCATTTATGATAAAAACCCTCCAGAAAGTGGGAATAGAAGGGACATACCTCAACATAATAAAAGCTATATATGACAAACCCACAGCAAACATTATCCTCAACGGTGAAAAACTGAAAGCATTTCCCCTAAAGTCAGGAACAAGACAAGGGTGCCCACTCTCACCACTACTATTCAACATAGTTCTGGAAGTTTTGGCTACAGCAATCAGAGCAGAAAAAGACATAAAAGGAATCCAAATTGGAAAAGAAGAAGTAAAACTTTCACTGTTCACTGATGACATGATCCTCTACACAGAAAACCCTAGAGACTCTACCAGAAAACTACTAGAGCTAATCAATGAATACAGTAAAGTTGCAGGATATAAAATCAACACACAGAAATCCCTTGCATTCCTATACACTAATAATGAGAAAATAGAAAGAGAAATTAAGGAAACTATTCCATTCACTGTTGCAACGAAAAGAATTAAATACCTAGGAATAAATCTACCTAAGGAAACAAAAGACTTGTACATAGAAAACTATAAAACACTAGTGCAAGTAATCAAAGAGGACACTAATAGATGGAGAAATATACCATGTTCGTGGATTGGAAGAATAAATATTGTGAAAATGAGTATACTACCCAAAGTAATTTATACATTCAATGCAATCCCTATCAGGCTACCAATGATATTTTTCACAGAACTAGAACAAATAATCTCACAATTTATATGGAAATACAAAAAACCTCGAATAGCCAAAGCAATCTTGAGGAAGAACAATGGAAACGGGTGAATCAACCTGCCGGACTTCAGGCTCTACTACAAAGCCACAGTCATCAAGACAGTATGGTACTGGCATAAAGACAGAAATATAGATCAATGGAACAAAATAGAAAGCCCAGAGATAAATCCATGCACCTATGGACACCTTATCTTTGACAAAGGAGGCAAGAATATAAAATGGAGAAAAGACAGTCTCTTTAACAAGTGGTGCTGGGAAAACTGGTCAGCCACTTGTAAAAGAATGAAACTAGAACACTTCCTAACACCATACACCAAAATAAACTCAAAATGGATTAGAGAGCTAAATGTAAGACCAGATTCTATAAAACTCCTAGAGGAGAATGTAGGCAAAACACTCTCTGACATAAATCACAGCAGGATCCTCCAAGACCCACCTCCCAGAATATTGGAAATAAAAGCAAAAATAAACAAATGGGACCTAATTAAAATCAAAAGCTTCTGCACAGCAAAGGAAACTGTAAGTAAGGTGAAAAGACAGCCTTCAGAATGGGAGAAAATAATAGCAAATGAAGCAACTGATAAAGGATTAATCCATCTCCAAAATATACAAGCAGCTCCTGCAGCTCAATTCCAGAAAAATAAATGACCCAATCAAAAAATGGGCCAAAGAACTAAACAGACATTTCTCCAAAGAAGACATAAAGATGGTTAACAAACACATTAAAAAATGCTCAACATCCCTCATAATCAGAGAGATGCAAATCGAAACCACAATGAGATACCATTTCACACCAGTCAGAATGGCTGCTATCCAAAAGTCTACATGCAATAAATGCTGGAGAGGGTGTGGAGAGAAGGGAACCCTCTTATACTGTTGGTGGGAATGCAAACTATTACAGCCACGATGGAGAACAGTGTGGAGATTCCTCAAAAAACTGGAAATAGAACTGCCATATGATCCAGCAATCGTACTCCTGGGCATACACACCGAGGAAACCAGACTTGAAAGAGACACATGTACTCCAATGTTCATTGCAGCACTGTTTATAATAGCCAGGACATGGAAGCAACCTAGATGTCCATCTGCAGACAAATGGATAAGAAAGCTGTGTTACATATACACAATGAAGTATTACTCAGCCATTAAAAAGAATGCATTTGAATCAGTTCTAATGAGGTGGATGAAATTGGAGCCTATTATACAGAGTTAAGTAAGCCAGAAAGAAAAACACCAATACAGTATACTAATGCATATATATGCAATTTAGAAAGTTGCAAATGATAGCCCTGTATACGAGACAGCAAAAGAGACACATAAGTATAGAACAGTCTTTGGGACTCTGTGGGTGACGGTGAGGGTGGGATGATTTGGGAGAATGGCATTGAAACATGTATGTTGTCATATGTGAAACGAATCACCAGTTCAGGGTTGATGCATGTTACAGGATGCTCGGGCCTGGTATGTGGGGATTACCCAGAGGGAGGATAAAAGGAGGAGGGGGGTGGGAGGGAGGTTCAGGAGGGGGAACTCATGTACACCAGGGTGGATTCATGTCAATTTATGGCAAAACCAACCAATATAATATTGTAAAATAATTAGCCTCCAGTAAAAAATAAATAATAAAAAAAAAGAAGTGGTTTGGGCATCTGGGACCAGCATTCCAACATAACTGGGTAAACTGGTCTGTGACAGTAGACATGGGGAGCTAGAAGAAATCTAAATAAATAGTTGAATGAAGGAGCATTCTAAAATATGGGGGACACACCAAATAAACACATAACAAGATCCAAAATGAAAGGCTGGAGAAGGCATTTTGAGATAGTTTGAGAGTTTGAACCACGAAAGATCTCTTTCCTACAGAAGGAAAGGAGCTATTAATTCAATTTCCACAAAATATTTACTATGATTATAGTTCATTTTGTATGTGTGTGACTTCTGGGTTTCTAAAGTGAAGTTTCTTTAGTTTTGTTTACTTGTTTCCCTGTGCACTGAAAATGATCAGGCTCCAAACATTTTGTAAACGCTTATTTTGTGTTGATATTTTGGAGCTCTATTTTCAGTGTATTGGTTTCAGCTTTCCTTTCCTTTTTCTTATCTGTTGCTCCCTTGACCCTCTTCTCTCCCGCTATAGCTTGGCCATGTTGTTTTTCAGGCCTGTTACACGGCTGTCATCATGTGCTTTCCCTTCTTTATCATGCTGTGAGGTCTGTTTAACTTTCTTCTGTGTTGGATTCCCTGTGTCCCAAATTCTGTGAATTCCTCTTTTTATTTCCTCCACTGAGGATAACATAACTGTCAGTAATTTCCTGAGAAAGCAAGGCAGTTTTTTGAGATCTTTCCTGTCTGAAAATGGCATTATTCTGTTCTCACCCTTGACCGATAGCTTGTGTCATATAAAATTCTAAAATAGACTATTTTCCTTTAGAATGTTGAAAATCTTGTTTTCCAATTTCCAATTCTTGGATATGATACTTCCTGGTATGGAAATTTTGTGTCTCCCCTCCTAAATTCCGGGAGTGAGAAATGTCAGGACAGTGTCTGTTGGCTTGGCTTTTCCTTTCATCTATTTTCCTGGTAATTAGGATGCCTTCCAAACTGGAAACACAGATTCTTTGATCTGAGAAGTTTTATGTATGATATCTTTGATAATTTCTCCACATTAAATTTTCTCTTGTATCTTTGTAAAATTTATATTGTCTGGATATACAGCCTCCTGGTCTGATCTCTTATCTTGTAATTTCCTCTCCAAATGTACATTTTTTTTCTTAGTGTTTCTCATCAACAGCTTGCTTTTGTTTAATGGGTGCAATACCTATGTCTGTGAGAGTATTAATTATAGTCTTGGAACTTTCTTCTGCTCTCTGACATATGTGTTTCCTCTGAATTCTGTTTCTGCTTATTTAGGTCTCTTTTGTGTGAGTGTCTTTCCTAAATTGCCTACTAATCCTTTGATGTTTATTCATATTTAAGACTAAAATGCTAATTGAAAGTCCTGTGTGGGTTAAATAAGTCTTCTTAAAGTTCTTTACTGTGCCTTTGGGGGGAAGGCTCAAATGTTGCTGTCATTCAGTCTTTTTCCTTGAACTAAAGAGTTTTCCAAGAAAGGAATTCTCCCATCTTATGATGGCCAGTGAGGGGACTGGTGAAACTAAAAGTTGGCCTGGAGCCACAGGGAAATGGAGGGTGAATCCAGTGGGCCTGAATCTCATCATTTCAGTGTGGAGACTTTTGAGTTCTTTTCTTCAGTACAGTGCTTCCCTAGCTTCCTGCAGCTGCTGTGTCTGCGCCCCCAAGTTCACCTGCTCTGGAGCTATGCTATCCAGTATCCAGTATGGTAGTTACTAGCCACTTGTGGCTAGCCCATTGAAATATGGTACAAGTGTGAAATGCACAATGAATTCTGAAGAATTAGGATGAAAAAAGAATGTGAAATATATCATCAATACTGTTTCTGTTGACATCATGTGGAAATGATCCTATTTGGATATTTGTATCTTTTTGCTTTTTCATGTCACTACAAGACAATGTAAAATTACATGTGGTTCACATTGTTTTTATTAGATAGCGCTACTATTGACTCTTAGGTGGAAGTCTGACTGTTGTTTATGAATACTTTTCAATCACGTCTCCATTTTTTCAGGCCTGTGCCTCACACATTCACCTTTTCAGAGGAACCTGGTGTTTTTGATTCCTGGGCTTTGCTTGGATTCTGTGGCATGAATGGTTTATCTCTTACTTTCTTCCTCCACAGGCTCAGGTTTCAGCTTCCTTGGCTCTGTGGAAATAGTAATTTCCAACTTCTTTTCATATTTAAAATTTCCTTTTCCTGCCTACTGTTTCCTCTTTTATTCTCTTTGCTCTTTCAGGTTTTTGCCTTTTCAAAAATTTTTATAGTTCTTTCAGATGGTATGCATGCAGAGATAAACACACATGTTCGTGTTTCGCCAACTGAAAGTACACAGTTGAACCTGGAGAAAACAGAAATTTGATCATGCCGCTGACAGCTTGAACTTTTTCCTATCTCCTCATTGTGGAAAGTGCAAAGTTCAGTCTACTCTGGCCTCTCTGACTTCTCTGTTTCTTTCACTGTGGTTATGCACCATATAAACAACTGCTAAATCTCAATGACTTAGAACAACAAACATTTATTTCTCGCTCATACTGTGTGGTGGCTGCTAATTGGTTCTGCCTCTTCTTCAGCTTGTTATCTGCATCTGTCATTTTCAAACAAATTAATAGACTTTATTTTTTTTAGAGGGGTTTTAGGTTTGGGTTCGATCCCTTGGTTGGGAAAGTCCCCTGGAGAAGGGAACAGCTACCCACTCCAGTATTCTTGCCTGGAGAATTCCATGGACAGAGGAACCTGACAGGCTGTAGTCCATGGGGTCACAAATAGTTGGACACCACTACGCAACTTTCACACTAGGTGTATAGAAAAGTTGAGCAAAAACTACAAACAATTCTCATCTCTCTTCTTCCACAACCCCTCCCCAGTTCCCCTATTATTACCATCTTGCATTCATGTGGCACATTTATTCCAGTTGGTCCAGTATTATCCACTAAAGTCTGACCATGCTGCCTTTTCATTCATGATTCCAGGCTGAAAGATCAGCCCCATCTGGAGAAGGCTGTTTTAGAAACAGGGAGAAAAGAGTTGGCAGAAGCAAGAAAAGACTTTTAGAGCTTCTACTTAGAACTGGAATAGTCACATTCCCTTCCAGGTGGTTGGCACAAACCTGCTATTAATGGGCAGGGAAGTCTGCTCCTCCTCCAGGAAGTTATAGAAATGTCGTAGCAAGTTCAGTTCAGTTCAGTCGCTCAGTCGTGTCCGACTCTTTGCGACCCCATGAATCACAGCACGCCAGGCCTCCCTGTCCATCACTAACTCCCAGAGTTCACTCAGACTCATGTCCATCGAGTTGGTGATGCCATCCAGCTGTCTCATTCTCTTTTGTCCCCTTCTCCTCCTGCCCCCAATCCCTCCCAGCATCAGAGTCTTTTCCAGAGATGTATAATTTGTTACAGCGAAAAGGCAAGCAAATAATGGGGAGCAGTAGCATACTGTATCATATCAGCATGGACCCTGACCACTCAGCTCTCCACTGGCAACCCTTCCATCCAGCTGTAATAAATTTCTTCCTACTTTACACACTTGCCCCACCTTCCTTACGTCTCCTTACTCAGCAAACTCCTCACTGTTTCAGGATTCATCTTGCTTATTGTAGAAAGTCATTCCTGACTAGTTCAATGTGCTAGCCTATTTGTATGCTATGTTGGAATTGTTTTTGCTTTCTTAGCTGTATCCTGCAAGTTTTTAGCAGAAGTAAATTATTATGGAACATCTCCTTATGTGAGTTTTCCTTTAATTTTTAATTTTCGTTTGATTTTGGCCAAGGTCTTCATAGAAGAAAAATTACTTGTGTACGTAAAAGTGATCATATGGTCATGTCTGATCAAAGCTGTGACCACTTACCAGTTCCATTGCTGGTGACTGAAAGGTGCAATACGGACTGTGAACTCAGGTAAGAAAAAGAGAGATAATGTAACCAGATAAAAATCAACAAGTGAGATAAGATGTAAAGAATCTACTGCAGTGCCTGGTATAAGATGGACATGTAATTAATGTCTGTCCTTTCCCAGTCCCTTAAAAAACTTTAGACCTGCTAATTTATTGTGACACTCAGCAATTGGTTTGAGTCTTTTATTCATAGTATTTGCTGAATTTCAGAGACCTCAATATTTTGTGTAAGAAGTGGAAACAAATTTGTCTGTAAAATAAATACAGGAAAACTCTAATCTGAAAACCTATGGTTTAAAGCTCTGAAACAATACATTTAATAGCCTTATCCTCTAGTTCCCACTGAACTCATGTACCAATAAACTTTTAAAGTTTGAGGATTAGAGAATCAATAGATTGATTTGTCTATCTTATCAGCATTTTGTCCATTAAACATTAAGTAACAAGATCCTAGATCATGGCAGGCAAGTTTTTCTTCTAAAATTTTTGTCATTTGTTTTCTTATGGTGGGTCTTACAGTGATGCTAAGAGCAATAACCCCATCTAGCATGTGACAGTCAACATTCAGAGATGGCCAGAATCTCCTTTACTCAGCGAGGATGAGAATTTTTATGTATTTGTGGTGGTGTTTGGAGACATACGGTGGAAGGCTAGTGGTAGAATGGCATGTACAAGTTGCATCCACTGCCTTGCAATAGAGTGAAGTGCAATGAAATCCTTGAGATGCTGTTCGGATGGAAAGAAGCTCCATGAATTCTCTTCTTTGCTGTACTGCTGCACTCATACTGTCTGAGAGATTGCTTGAGTGTAATTGGGATAATTTGGCTAACGCTGGCAGATTGTACTTGTGGAAAAAAAATGTTCTCTCTGAAAACATGTCTAAAAGTAGATTATATGAGTTGATGAGAAAATATGATATGCTTTATAAAGACGAGTTTACCAACTTTTAAAGGCTTTTGATGTAGTCATGTTCCTAGATGTTCTCTGATCCTCAGTCAAATAAAGATGTTGCATAGGGAGACACCACCTGATTATAGGTCAGATATATTTGGTTACAGTTTTAGATCTGCCACTAAGTAACATTAATCTTAATCTCAATCAATTGTTTTCAAAAGTCTAGGGAGAGGTTTGGGATTCCTAGAAAAAGAACCCAATTTCCTTGGGGTTCCTCTAGGGTGAGGCTTGGGGTTCCTCCAAACGCCTGGGTATAGTGCTGGTTCCCTACCTCCAGCTTTTATGGATTTGGAGTAAATGTTAAATTTTATTTAGAGAAAAATAAAATTTCTGACAGAAGTTAAGCACATATACCATTTGAATGCACAGCATCACTGGGCTCCATTTTCTCATCTGTATGATGGAAGTCTGGACTCTATGATCTCTAAGAAGTTTTCATCACTAAATCAATGATATATCAAATACTTTTATTATGGCTTGTCCATAATTCTAACATAATTTTTAAAGTTGAATAATATGTGTGAATTTTTCTGAATCCATGTTTTAAATTGTGTTCATCAGCATACCTCCTAAGCATAATAACATCATTTTTCGTAGGTGGCACATCATTGGCAAAAGTCAATGTTCAACCCTTTGCGGCCAAGGATACAAGTCACTGGACATCCACTGTATGAAGTATTCCATTCATAAAGGACAGACTGTTCCAGTAGATGACCACTACTGCAGTGACCAACTTAAACCTCCAACCCGAGAACCCTGCCATGGTGATTGTGTCTTAACAAGGTGGCATTATTTAGAATGGTCTCAGGTACAAAGAAAAAAGTATACCTTAAGAAAAGTTGCTTCTTTGTTTTACGTCTAATTAAATATTTGTCACTTCAGCATAGCATTTTGTTAAAATTTTTATTTTGTGTCCATTTTTCGCCACTTTTCTTTTTTTAATCAGTGTTCCAGGAGTTGTGGAGGAGGGGAGAGGTCTCGAGAATCTTACTGTATAAATAACTTTGGCCACCGTCTTGCTGACAGAGAATGCCAGGACCTTCCCCGAGTGACAATAGAGAATTGCAATGAATTTTCCTGTCCCAGTTGGGCCACTAGTGAGTGGAGTGAGGTAACATTAAATACTTGAGGCTTAGAACTATTAAAACATTGTAAAGGAGATCTTTGTAATGGAAGGCTATGTAATTCAAAAATATTTCAATTTGCTTTATCATGTGGTAAATAACTGTATTATCAAGGTAGTGAAATTTAAAAATGGTTGGCCCTTAAGCTATTTACAGTGTCTGGCCAACAGTGAAATAATTGGTGTTTAATTTATAATCATTTTCATAGTTGGCTTTCCTGGTGGCTTCCCTGGTAGCTCAGATGGTAAAGAATCCTCCTGCAATGTGGGAGACCTAGGTTAGATCCCTGCATTGGGAAGATCCCCTGGAGAAGTGAATGGTAACCCACTCCAGTATTCTTGCCTAGAGAATCCCCATGGACAGAGGAGCCTGGTAGGCTATGGTCCATCAGGTCACAAAGAGTCAGACACGACTGAGTGACTAAGTACATTTTCACGGTATGCATAGTAGACTGAGATACATACTTGTTCTAAGGTCAGTTTGGTACCTTTATTTCTGGAACAAATGGATGTTGCACTGGGATTTGGGCAGCAGAAGTTTGGGGTGGCTGATTTTACCCCATGAATATCTGGTTTTTCTGAGGCATGGAGGGAAAATGTCCTTAATTGTATATTCATCAATTTGAATATACAAATTGATCATTGCATTTTTGGGGGTATTTGTGCTGACCAATACTGAAAGTAATGGTCAGTTGTATTTTTCCAGTGTCTGGTTACCTGTGGAAAAGGAACAAAGCAGCGGCAGGTGTGGTGTCAGCTGAATGAAGATCACTTGAGTGATGACTTCTGTGACCCAAGCACCAAGCCTGAGTCTCAGCGACACTGTGAGCTTCATGCATGTACTTCCTGGCAAGTAGGACCTTGGGGTTCTGTGAGTATATGACAGTATATGGATTTCTGCTCTAATCCGTCATTACAGAATAGCACAGAATTATAGTATGTTCAGTCTTTTAGTGGCTGCATCTAATTTTGGGGTGGCTTTTGGAGAAAGATTCCTGAAATGTAAATCTGTACCTGTACAGTTTTTTCAGTACTGCTAATTTTGCTGTGGTAAATATTCTAGCTTTGACTTTTAACTTACTTTTGTTAACCACACTACAAATTTCTGTATTCAGTATCCTGCCATAAACCATAATAGAAAAGAATATGAAAAAGAATATATATATATATGAATAACTGAATCACTTTGCAATATACCAGAAATTAACATAGCATTGTTAATCAACTGTACTTCAATAAACAATTTATGCTTTCATCAACTTTATATAAACTATAAGCATTTTCATGTTTGGTGCCTAAATTATTCTCTCTACTATATTTAGAGTAGGCGTTGGGAAGTTTTGCCAAACTGGTGGCTAGGAGATAATTTGATGGATGAATTGTGGGCAGCTTAGTATTCTGTACAGATTGCTACACTTGCCAGGAAACCTGCTCTCTACTCTTTAACTCTGTCCTGTTCTTTTCTTTCTTTATCGCTTCAAAATTTACTTAGTATATTAAGTGACATACATACACCAGGTCAATTTGAAAAGTATTTAGTTTGCCTAAACTGTATTGACTCTGCCACCAAAATATGAAGCTTCTATTGATAGTTTTACTGATAACTTTTTAAAGATACAATAATAATTGCCATTTCAATTTCACTATTTTCAGTTCAGTTCAGCTTAGTCACTCAGTCATATCCGACTCTTTGCGACCCCATGGACCGCAGCATGCCAGGCCTCCCTGTCCATCACCAACTCCCGGAGTTTACCCAAACTCATGTCCACTGAGTTGGTGATGCCATCAAACCATCTCATCCTCTGTTGTTCCCTTCTCCTCCTGCCCTCACAATCTTTCTCAGCATCAGGGTCTTTTCAAATGAGTCAGCTCTTCACATCAGGTGGCCAAAGTATTGGACTTTCAGATTCAGCATCAGTCCTTCCAATGAACACTCAGGACTGATCTTTAGGATGGGCTGATTGGATCTCCTTGCAGTTCAAGGGACGCTCAAGAGTCTTCTCCAACACCACAGTTCAAAAGCCTCAGTTCTTTGGCACTCAGCTTTCTTCGCAGTCCAACTCTCACATCCATACATAACTACTGGAAAAGCTATAGCTTTGACTAGACAGACCTTTGTTGGCAAAATAATGTCTCTGTTTTTTAATATGCTGTCTAGGTTGGTCATAACTTTCCTTCCAAGGGGTAAGCAACTTTTAATTTCATGGCTGAAGTCACCATCTACAGTGATTTTGGAGCTCAAAAAAATAAAGTCTGACACTGTTTCCACTGTTTCCTCATCTATTTGCCATGAAGTGATGGGACCAGATGCCATGATCTTAGTTTTCTGAATGTTGAATTTTAGGCCAACTTTTTCACTCTCCTCTTTTACTTTCATCAAGAGGCTCTTTAGTTTTTCTTCGCTTTCTGCCATAAGGGTGGTGTCATCTGCATATCTGAGGTTATTGATATTTCTCCTGGCAATCCTGATTCCAGTGTGTGCTTCATCCAGCCCAGCGTTTCTCATGATGTACTCTGCATATAAGTTAAAGAAGCAGGGTAACAATATACAGCCTTGAGATACTCCTTTTCCTATTTGGAAGCAGTCTGTTGTTCCATGTCCAGTTCTAACCATTGCTTCCTGACCTGTATACAGATTTCTCAAGAGGCACATCAGGTGGTCTGGGATTCCCATCTCTTTCAGAATTTTCCACAGTTTATTGTGATCCACACAGTCAAAGGCTTTGGCATAGTCAATAAAGCAGAAATAGATATTTTTCTGGAACTTTCTTGCTTTTTTGATGATCCAGTGGATGTTGGCAATTTGATCTCTGGTTCTCTGCCTTTTCTAAGAATTGCTTGAAGATCTGGAAGTTCACGGTTCATGGTTCACGTATTGCTGAAGCCTGGCCTGGAGAATTTTGAGCATTACTTTCCTAGCATGTGAGATGAGTACAATTGTGTGGTAGTTTGAGCATTCTTTGGCATTGCCTATTTTATTAGTATCTATATAAATTTGAATAAAGATGTATATTGATTAAATTTCCTCATTTTAAATCTAGAATCTGGAATCAGTTCAGTTCAGTCACTCAGTCGTGTCCGACTCTCCGCGACCCCATGAATTACAGCACGCCAGGCCTCCCTGTCCATCACCAACTCCCGGAGTACACTCAAACTCATGTCCACAGAGTCGGTGATGCCATCCAGCCATCTCATTCTCGGTCGTCCCCTTCTCCCTCCCCCAACCTTTCCCAGCATCAGAGTCTTTTCCAGTGAGTCAACTTGTCGCATGAGGTGGCCAAAGTATTGCAGTTTCAGCTTTAGCATCAGTCCCTCCAATGAACATCCAGGATTGATCTCCTTTAGAATGGACTGGCTGGATCTCCTTGCAGTATAAGGGACTCTCAAGAGTCTTCTCCAACACCACAGTTCAAAAGCATCGATTCTTCGGCGATCAGCTTTCTTCACAGTCCAACTCTCACATCCATACATGACCACGGAAAAAACCATTGCCTTGACTAGACGGACCTTTGTTGGCAAAGTAATGTCTCTGCTTTTTAATATACTATCAAGGTTGGTCATAACTTTCCTTCCAAGGAGCAAGCGTCTTTTAATTTCATGGCTGCAGTCAGCATCTGCAGTGATTTTGGAGCCCCAAAAAATAAAGTGTGACACTGTTTCCACTGTTTTTCCATCTATTTCCCATGAAGTGATGGGACCAGATGCCATGATCTTTGTTTTCTGAATGTTGAGCTTCAAGCCAACCTTTTCACTCTCCTCTTTCACTTTCATCAAGAGGCTTTTGAGTTCCTCTTCACTTTCTGCCATAAGGGTAGTGTCATCTGCATATCTGAGGTTATTGATATTTCTCCCAGCAATCTTGATTCCAGCTTTTGCTTCTTCCAGCCCAGCGTTCCTCATGATGTACTCTGCATAGAAGTTAAATAAGCAAGGTGACAATATACAACCTTGACGTACACCTTTTCCTATTTGGAACCAGTCTGTTGTTCCATGTCCAGTTCTAACTGTTGCTTCCTGACCTGCATACAGGTTTCTCAAGAGGCAGATCAGGTGGTCTGGGATTCCAATCTCTTTCAGAATGTTCCACAGTTTATTGTGATTGACACAGTCAAAGGCTTTGGCATAGTCAATGAAGCAGAATCTGGAATAAAGGACTAATAAAAATATCTACTGAAAATAGATTCTTAACTGTGTACATGTTAAGAAAATTAATTTTATGTAATGTCTGAGCAATGGTGTTTAGTATCTGCTTATATTCTTCCAGTGCACCGCCACGTGTGGACAAGGGTACCAGATGCGTGCTGTGAAATGTGTCAACGAGCTATTTAGTGCAATGCTAGATGACAGACTGTGCCATGGAGCTAGTCGCCCAAGTGACAGGCAGGTAAACAACACCTCTCCATGGATTATAAACAAAAATGTTTGATACAGGAAGATTATTGATGTGTTAAAATGATTTCCATATGTATTTTTCCACTTAAACATTTATGCCTTAAAAATGTATGTGGGTATCAGATAGTTTATTGTTCTTGCTTTTGCCAGCTTTATTGATGGATTTGTTTTTACTCTTTATCTGATATTGGATCACTCATTTAACTTATGTTTCCATCCTTTGAACTACAGAAGGATGATGCGTTATTATGAGTATAATGCACTTCTTAAGTATGGCTTAAAGGTAGTGATCTGTGTTCATTCAGAAGGTTTCAGCTTAGCGATATTTTTGAAAGACTATTACTCTTTTCTTTTTAAATCATCAGGCAGAATGATCCAAACTTTAGCCTTCAGAGTCATACTGTCCCCTTCTAGCCCTTGATAGTACTTTGTACTTTTGGAAAACAAAAACCTTTACATCACTTATTTGTAGTTTACTGTGCAGCTGTTCTTGACTTACATAATTGAGAGATGAAATGAAGTATACGATTTAGTATCAATCATAGTGGTTAATTCATTAATGTTTTATGAGGTCCATTTTTCTTTTGAACAGGATTGTATTGTTACACCTTGCCCAGTTATCCCTAAAATTGGGGCCACTTCCTTGCCAGCTGTTCCCATGAGAAAGATAACACAATGGCGGTATGGTTCTTGGACCCCAGTAAGTGAATTTCTTTAAGAGAAACAGTATTTCTACTATGGAGGCTTTCAGGCATCCACAAAATAGTTGCTCCAGATTTGCCAAATTAATATATGCATTCATTCTCAGGTATTTTGATGGGGATGGTGTTGAAAGAGCATAGGGTTTAGAACTAGGTAATTTAATGACTAAATCCTGTTCTGTCTTTCAAGAGCCCTGTTTCTGTGGGCAAGAATTTAAGTTTTCTAGGTCTGTTTTCTAATCCTACCAAATGAAGATGATAATATTTATGTCATAGGTTATTATGAGAAGCAGATGTGATATTAAGACTTTTATTAGATTTGGAGTATACACTTGCTTTAGTCTTATATGAAAGATTTATTTTAAGTTTCATATATTCTCTGAATATTTTAATTATGAGATCCTATCTTCTCTATTACCTAGGTCTTTCAGAGTTGTCTTAAATCTTAAGATTCTCTTATCTATAACCTTTTCTGTTTCTTTAATTTTGACAAATAGCTAATCACTATTCTGAAAAGTTGAGTGTTTTGTTTTATTATCACAAGCATCTGATTTGTGAAGTTTATTTTTTAAACTCATTGGAATATTCACTGCCCTGTCTTTGAGTCAGAAATGATGTCAGGTGATAATATTTATAAATTAAGTTTTTTCAAGAATCTTGAGGTTTAGAAATTTGAACAACAACCAAGTGTAAAGGATGCGGGAGTGTCCTGTATAATGCTTTGGTATGATTCAATTTTTCAGTGCTCTGTGTCTTGTGGAAGAGGAAATCAAGCCCGCTATGTAAGTTGTCGTGATGCTCACGATGGAATAGCAGATGAATCATTTTGTGCCCACTTACCCCGACCGGCTGAAATAGCTGTCTGTTTTAGCCCTTGTGGAGAGTGGCAAACAGGGAATTGGTCACCTGTAAGTACTTTTATGCAACAAAAGTGAAATGAGAAATTTAAATATAATATTTGAGGTAATGCAGTTTATTGGCTAAATTTGTGATCAGTGTTCAGCTTCCTGTGGCCGTGGAAAAATGACTCGACAAGTTTTATGCATCAACTATCATCAGCCAGTTAATGAGAATTACTGTGACCCTGAAGTCCGCCCTGTGATAGAACAAGAATGTAACCTGGCAGCCTGCCCTCCCACGTACAGCCACTTTCCGAGTTCCTCTGAGCAGCCAAGCCATTTTCCAGGCAGGAATTTTCCATTAACTCACAAACCAGAAGATAATCAAAATCAGGGGGTCCATCCATCAATCAGAGAAAACCAGTGGAGAACAGGACCATGGGGATCAGTAAGCCCTCTTTATTGAGTTATACTAATTCTGTAATTTTGTTATGTTATATGGCCTTTTAATAGAAATGTACATAATGACATCAGATGCTTTTAATGCTAATTATTTCTGAAGATCAGTAGTTTAAATCTTAAAAAGATAAAGCAATTTTTGATGCAGATTACAAATCTCTAGAGTTCTAATTGAATTATACACTAATGTGATATTATAATTACAGAGGAATCCATTTGGAAAAAATCTTAGAGTCCATTATAATAAAAATGAAATCTTTTAAGTGTTAAGATTACCAATGTCTATAAAGAAAAAAATCAAACCCGGAATTTACTATGATAATAGTGCAGTAAGCTGGTGTAAAACCATGATTACTTTGTACAAAAGGTACAATTGTGGTTCGTATTTTGTATGAGATTAATGATACCAAGTAAAGAAAACCAATGTGAAAGTTGGGAAACTTAACATTATCTTTTTTTTTCCTTCCTAGTGAGACCTGAAAACTTGAATTCCTTTTTACTTAACGCCTAGGACAAGGGTGAATTTTTTATGGCAAACTTTAAAGCTTTACCTTCCTGTCAATAAATTTTAATGAAACCCCTAGTAATACCCAGGTTTTTTTGACAGATATTCTTTATTCAAATTATGATTCCAAAGAGGGGTGGGGTTAATTTGGAGAGCTTGAAGTTGAGTCAGAGAACAGTTTTTCTTTTGTTTCAGTGTTTTATACTGTAATTTTGTGACATGGGATCTTCAGTTTGTGTGTTCCTGTGTTCCCATCCTTTCCAGTGCTCTAGCAGCTGTGCTGAAGGTGTTCAACGCAGAGTTGTGGTCTGCCAGGATGAAAATGGGCAGAGTGCCAATTACTGCGATGCAGCGTCCAAACCCCCAGAGTCAAAGCACTGTGATTCAGGACCTTGTCCACAGTGGAACTATGGAAGCTGGGGAGAAGTAAGTTCTACTCTCTCCTAAACTTGTGGAAATTATGACATCCCCTAAGACTGAAAGTTAGGCACTTCATGCCCTTACTGTTTAATAATCTTACTTCACTATACTGGACAGAATTTTTTAAAATTGAGTCAGTAAAACTATAATCTTTTAATAAACATTGTGTCATGGTATAAATCACTCATTTATGATAGGAAATATATACTCCAGATTTTTGACAGAATGCTATCTACTAGCCATTAGGTGACTTCCTAATACCTCTCTAAAACTAGTATATTATTGTCTTAATTTCTTAGAAAATTAGATTGATATAAAGACAGAAAAATAGAGTGATATATAGGCCATATTAATATCCTATTATGGGACCATTCGTTTGATGAATCTAATAGAAATAAAGTGTACAATACACTTGAATCATCCCGAAACCACCCCACCCCACCCCACCCTGGTCCATGGAAAAATTATCTTCCATGAAACTGGTCCCTGATGCCAAACAGTTTTGGGACTGCTGCTTTATGTGATCAAAGAAATAAAAGACTGCTACTAAAAAAAATAAAAAATAAATTGAATAACTATCAATTATTGAGCACTTTCTTCATGTCCTGACCTTCTTTTAGGCAGTGGGATTATGAGGATAATTTTTTTAATGGCTGTAATGAATACTGAGTCCACCTATATTATGCATGAGAAAGAAGAAAGACATTGGCTTTGGATAAATAAAACAAGCCACCTAATTTAATTAGTCAAATATTTGTGTTTAATGATTTGTTAAACATTAATTCATTTATTTTTGATTGCACTGGGTCTCTGTTGCTGCGCTCAGGCTTTCCTTAGTTGCAGCAAAGTGGGGTTCCTCTTTATTGCATTGCTCAGACTTCTCATTGAAGTGGCTTTTCTTGTTGCAGAGCACAGGCTCTAGGCGCACGGGCTTCAGTAGTTGGCAATACGCAAGCTCAGTAGTTGCGGCTCCCAGGCTGTAGAGCTCAGGCACAGGCTTAGTTGCTCTGCAGTATGTGGAATTTTCCCGGACCAGGGATCAAACCCCAGTCCCCTGTATTGGTAGAAGTTTTCCTATCCACTGCAAGGCCAGGAAAGTCCCCTGTTTAATGATTTTCAGTACCTATTTTCTCTCCATAGGGAATTTGGAAATCATTGTTTAAAGATAACACTTCTGATCAGGTGCCAATAAATACAAAGTATGTCTTTAAAATATACTTTTACTATTTTCCAAAATGAAAATAACTTTTTCAGTTGTGAGTTCACTTGTGAGTTCTTGTGAAAATTCAAATAATTTGAAAAATTGTGAAAATATATGAACTTTTAATATTTGATATATTTCCTGCCAGACTTTAGTTCTGTGTGGGTTTCAGAAATAGATTCATTAATTGTACATTTGCTTTGCCACCTGCTGTTCTCATATAATAGATATTCTGAATATCTGTCTATCTTTATAAATTTAGATTTACCTTCATGGATACATGACTATGTATCTTTTGATAGGATACCAAACATTATGTTGTTATTACCTATTACAATACTAATTTTCAAAATTTTGTCTTTAAAAAAAAGGATGGAACTGAAACTTTATTTTTGAAGAAATGTTGAGAGTTGTGAAGAAAAGATAAACTTTAAGCTTTAGCAGTTCTGATTATGTACTCATTACTGAATAAACCAACATATTATTCTCTTTGAAGCCACATAGTTTTTATCTTCCTTCTTATTTTTAGTGTACACAAACATGTGGAGGAGGAATAAAATCAAGATTTGTAATATGTCAGTTTCCCAATGGCCAACTCTCACAAGAGCAAAACTGTGAAATGTTGAACAAGCCACCTAGTGTGATACAGTGTCATATACATGCTTGCCCTGATGATGTATCATGGCATCGGGGACCATGGAAATCGGTACGATAGTACTCTTATTTTTATCCTTCTGTTTTGTTTTATTCTGTCCCTTTTACTTTAATTTTCTCTGTTTATAAATTGTGATTCACACATTTTATCTTCCAATATTTTTTTAAAGCAGACCATTGGCCATCTTGGCTTGTGTCATTAAATTTGATAGTTTGAAAGAGAATTCATTCAAGTACTGTAATATATACATATATATATAATAGTTTTATATGTATTTATTTTTTATAAGTGAATTTTGAACCACAGCACTAATATAATGGAAGTGTTTTTCTTCAGTACCCTTTTGGCTTGCCACAAACTAATTGAAAATGTTTTACTATTTACATTTGTACATAATGTTAACATTGTGCTTGTAACAATGGCAAGTTAAGGCTGTGTCTTGTTTGAGTGTATAACTGTTTGTGGCTTTTGTCTGTCAATGTCCAGTAACTGATCTAAAAGCAAATAACATTTTTATCATTGTTAAACTTTAATATTTTGTTTGGAAATGTGAAAATATTGTATTAAAAAAGATAAATTTACTTACATAAAGTAAATTAATTGTTTACAATTTGTTACATACATCTTGAAAAAGTATGATTTATATAGTAATTTATATGAATGTTCATATCTTCCACTGTGTGGAGTTACTGTGTTTTGGGCTGTTTTAATTTTTTATTTTTTGAAGCCATAGACAAAAATTCATAAATCATCATGAATGATTAATTTCTTCTAGTATTTTTCAACTACCCAGGCTTTGAAGCATAATTAATATATAGATACATTGAAACTAGCATTTTGGTCAATTTTGATATTTTAAATCACAAACAGCCAAGTATACTTCTTTGCGGTGATAAAATGATTGGAGTCTATAATCTATTTATAATTAAGATTATAAAGTTAAACAGTTCTCTATTTGGAAAATAATGAACTCTGATTTTATATCTGAACCTGATGTATGCACTTGTTTTGCTTCACCCAGGTCAAAGTTTTACAGTGAAATGTAAACCTGTTTCAATTCATGCTATTTGAAGAATAGGTCAAGTTCTAGTTCAGACTAAATTCATCTTTTTAGTCACTATGACTGATACAAAACAGCAGAACATTTAACATTATGGGAAGATCTTAAATTGCTACATTAGAATTAGAGAGCCATAACTTTTTGGAAACTAACAAAAGCATTTTGCTATGGAAAGCATCCACATATGTACTTAAAATGTTCACTGACCATCTGCTATATCCTAGGGACTATACTGTCGTGATAATATAAAGGCATATTTGTTACCCTATGAAGTTTACAATCTAATTGGAGAGATTTGAAGTCCTGTAAGAAGTCACTATAGATTTTTTTCTGTTAGTCGTTTTTGGTTGGAAATTCACTTTCTCTGTACTATATCTGTTACATTTTCTTTTGTTTTATTGATTTAATTATAAGCCTAGTCATTAATACGACTTAATCCATAGATTGCCTTCTTGGAATTTGCCTCAATTAGAACAGCAGACATGAAGGTTTTATTTTCCCTATTCATTCATTCACAAAGCATTCAAAATTTACTCATGGCTTCTGCTTTGGGCTATATATTGAAGTTCCTAAAATTAAGTGGTTTGAATCAGATCTTCTGTATCAGGGATCAGCAAATTATCAAACCTGGCCCATTGTCTATTTTTATAAATAACTTTTATTGGAACACAGTCATGCACATTTTTTATGTATTATCTATGGCCGCTTTTGAGACTTTCTTAGACTCAGTAGAGACTTTCTTTTACAATAGAGACTGGCCCTCAAAGCCTGAGATATTTACTATTTGGTCTTTCTGGGGAAAGTTTGTTAATTCCTGTTCTAGTTAATAAACATCATGAAACTTTAAAAATTTGACATACCTAAATTTATAGCATATTGGAATTGCAAATATTAATTTGGGGTCAGTTTTAGATTTTTTGATTCTTTGTTTAAATATTTTCAAATGTTTTAAGGTTTATCAATCTTTTCTACATATTCACTATAGTATTTACATAATTTTACCCCAGCTTTATTGAGATATATAGTCATGTTGTATAAGTTGAAAGTGTACAACCTCACACAATTTTGTTTGTGTTGGATTACATCAAATGTTATATTCCAATAATTTATATCATGATATTTTTTGGTATGTCATAAGTGAAAAACCAAAATGTTCACTAAAGACCCTTTGCAGAGATAACTCTGTCAACTTCACAAAAACAAGTGACCAAGAAAACAATAATTTCAAATGACAAAATAGTAAAACAGAAGTATATGATTCTTCATTGTTTATTACATGTCTGTTCCACAAAGGAGTGCATTGATTAATTCAGTCTTTGCACTAGTAAAGAACTGTAAATTTTTTGATAAATTGAAGATAATTTAAAAATTACAATAATTTAATTTATTGACTTTTAATAAAGTAAATATATATCATTAAAGTTTCGAATTTCTTATTATATGAAGAATTTTAGTCCTTAATTAACCTTTTATATTAAAAGGGTTTAAGGGATCTGAAGTTTTATTGTTAAAACCAGTTATAACGTTTTAATTTACCTCTTTCAGTGTTGCTATGTATTAGCCAGATTTCAGAATACCTCTTATTAACATATCAGATTAATATTCTTTAATGCATAGCTTTAATTTCAGAAAATCCTATTTACTAGGTTAGAAAAGTAAGAAAATGTGTGTGTATGTATATAAGTATACATATATGAATGACGTAAAATCTTAGACACTTTTCATTTTAAAGTAAAATTAAAATACCAAGTGCTAAATAATTAAAATGTAGCTAGGAATGAAGTTGTAAATATACATTAAAATTTTCTCCATGTTGGAAACTTTGTGTTGTAATAATCTATAAGCATGATTAAAGAAAGAAAGTAATCTTAACATTTATCTGTTAATGACTGTATTTTTGTGACTAGTCAATGTGAAATGATTGTATTTTAACCCTTGTTTATTAATGACGTATTGTTAGCCTTGTGCTTTTCTTAATTCACATGTATGTTGTATTTTTATTCCTTGAACCGATACCTAAAATGTTTTAAGTCACTGAACCGATTCTGTATTGTAAAGAATGCCTCTTTTCCTTTGAGGGTTTTTTAAAATAACAAATTGTTAATTTTTCTTATTAAACTTTTAATTGTTGAATAGTATATGTTTTCATAATTTTGCTGAGTATGTATATAAGCTACTGCTATTTTTATATAATCCTATTAGAAACTAACACTGGTTTTTAAAAATAAGATTTATTGTTTATCAATTTTTAAATACTAGGAATTTTAATATTCATATATTATAAATAATGAATAAAAATTTATGGTGTAAACAAACTTAGTAAATTAATAGATGTACTCAAGCCCAGGATAGTCTTTAAAAGGTGAGTAAACTTTTAATTTTTCTTTTATAAAGTGAGTTTATGTTACTACATGTAACATAAACTATTTTAGCAAATGCTCTTTAAATAAATTTTTATTAATTTTTCTATATTTCCCCATAGGCCTCATTTAAGTGATTCATTTTCCTAGAATGTTTTCATTCTGTACATAAAATCAGTTCATATTTGGTAAGAAAATAATGTGCGTTCCATTGTTTTCTGGTGTTAATGATGATCCAACAGAAGTAAAGAGAATAATTTTTTCATTTAAGACTGCTTTTTCTTCTAAAATTGAGAAAATATTTTTAAAAGATGAAAGCTTGGTACTTGAACCCTCTTGATCCTAGTGCTTTCCCAAAGCATTTCTTTATAAAATAATACCCTCCTGTAGCATTGTGTTAAAACATATATATTTATACGTGTGTGTGTGTGTGTGTATGACTAAATTTCAATTAAGATACAATGGAATGTGACAAATAAAAACACTTTCAGAAATGAGCATGGGGTAGCTGCACACACCTAGTAAATCTGCAGTTTGTCAATTTAACAGTTTTGTGTAACAAAAGAACATTGAGGGTCTGAGCAGAAGGGTTGGGCTCCCACTCAAGGTGGAATGCACTTGGAAAGGAACTTGTTACTGCCTCTATTGCTCCTAAGTCCAGCAGCAGCCAGGGGAACAAGGTAACGTGTAGGGAAATGGTTTCAAGAAGCTGTCAATTCTTTGTAAAGTGGAGTGTTCAGTAAAACTACAATAACTGGTTATTTTCTTAAATTTGGAAAAGACACATAAGTATAGCAAAGGGCTGGAAATCTACTTCATTACTAATTTATCCTGGAAATCTACTGAAATAATGTTTCTATTTGTTATATTGCCATACTGTTCTATGGTACATTCAGTAACTCCCCCAAATTCTATGCATTCCCTACATGTTATAGGCATTGTGTTAGTCACTAGAAGTAAATCGGGCACAATCTCTGTGTACAGGGAATTTGCAGTTTAGTGATGAATGTACTAAATAAACAGATGATCAGAAGCAGAATGGGATTCCTATCTCTTTTCAGTAACAACCTTGTGATTCATAATAGTGAAGACTCATAATATTAGGGGCTGCTGTTCAGTTCAGTTGCTCAGCCGTGTCCGACTCTTTGTGACCCCATGAATCGCAGCACACCAGGCCTCCCTGTCCATCACCAACTCCTGGAGTTCACCCAAACTCACATGCATCGAGTTGGTGATGCCATCTAGCCATCTCATCCTCTGTCATCCCCTTCTCCTCCTGCCCCCAATCCCTCCCAGCATCAGGGTCTTTTCCAATGAGTCAACTCTTTGCATGAGGTGGCCAAAGTATTGGAGTTTCAGCTTTAGCATCAGTCCTTCCAATGAACACCCAGGACTGATCACTTTTAGGATGGACTGGTTGGATTTCCTTGCACAGTTAGAGTGGTTCAAAAGTCTGGTTTATTCTAATATGTGATTTCAATAGCTTCCATAGCTGAAAAAATTACTTTGCAAAAGTGCATATCTCCATGTAGCATTACCACTGAATGTTCCTGTTATAAAGTAGTAATTCAATTTAAATCCAATATTTTAGTTATTCAAAAAAATTTATTGAAATTTGACAAATTTCCATTTTCCATTCTGTCATTCACTTCTTGAAAAGTATTATACTAAAAGGAGTTATATCTTTGTATTTTAACAAATAATGTTAAAACTCAGTGAAACTTTGAAAGATTTGGAAACAGTTTAAACATATTAGAAAATTTTGCTCCAAAGTTTTAAATACAATGGAGAGTTTTTATAGTTGGTATATTTATGGTAACAAATCCCATAACACTAGAAGTACTTCCAAGCATTTCAAAATGTTCTCTCCTTAGGAGAAGGATTTTAAAGAAGCAGTTATTATTATTATTATTGTTTTTGCTGCACCAGATCTTAGTTGTGGCATGCAAACTCTTAGTTGAGGCATGTGGACTCTAGTTCCCTGACCAAGGATTGAACCCAGATTCTCTGCCTTGGGAGTTCAGAGTCTTAACCACCAGACCACCAGGGAAGTCCCCCAAAAGCAGTGTTTTCTCATCCAGTGTTAAGTGTCTCCTTTGCCTTAAAGAGAGATTATGAGTCTATTTGTTTAAGTGACAGGTATCACATTTTTATCATTATCATAGAAAAAATTCAGCAAATTTTGAACAAGCCTCTTTTTGTAATAGAGTTAGTAATAGCTTCATCTTCTTGAGCCCATTTGGTACTTTGAATACAATGTGTAAAACTCTGGAGAAGGGCATGGCAACCCACTCCAGTATTTTTGCCTGGAGAATCCCATGGACAGAGGAGCCAGACAGGCTACAGTCCATAGTGTCACACAGAGTTGGACGTGACTGAAGTGATTGAGCACACTGGGCCTAAAACAGAAAAAAAAACCCAGCAGCAGTGTGTCATGACACTCATCTCATTAGAGTGTTACAAATGTATTAATGTGTAACTATAATCATTCATCTTTCTAAATGGGTATGTGTGACATGTGGTGAGTATGCTGAAGGTGAGTTGCAAGTGATGATCTCCCTGCCAGGATACCTGATGTATTATATGCTTGACATATCAGGCTGACATATAACTCCATATGCTAAGTCACTTCAGTCGTGTCCGACTCTGTGTGACCCCATAGACAGAAGCCCACCAGGCTCCCCCGTCCCTGGGATTCTCCAGGCAAGAACACTGGAGTGGGTTGCCATTTCCTACTATAACTCCATATAGTAAAGCTTATTTTCTTATTTTAGGTAAAAACAAATGTGAACAGAAATTATTAAAAATGTTTTGGGTACTCCATTGAATTACCTTGTCTCTGAGATACACTTAAAACTTAAAGGTTCAGTAACATCTCTCAAATCTCATACGCTACATAGTAAAGACTGGAGTTATGTAATTTGTTTTCGTAGACACTATCATCTGCTTCCTGGTTGTACTCCCCCACCCCTAAGATTATACTTAAACTCACCAATGTATGTAAATCCAATAGGAAGTTCCTGTATCATGTCCTATTGTGATATGACCTTTGTACTAAAACTGGTATAATATGATATATATATCATATTATATTCATATATTTGTGATAGTTCAATGAAGTATTACAAAGTTTTTGGTAGATCACATAACAAATTCTTCTATACCAGTTGTAACTGTGCTCTAAGGTGATCCTCTAAGACCACTCTGAGCTATTTTCAATCTTCTTGAACATTTGACATTTTGCAGTTGTGACCCAGGGAAACTCAGAGACTTTGGAAGTAACTATGAAGGGAATGGTGGCTCCTGAGCTGCCAAAAAAATCACCCATCAATCCATTCAAGGTTATAAAGAGTCCATCCTTAATAGTAACTGGGCTAAAAAAGCTAGAGATGAATAAGAATGACATACTGTATTCAAAGGACTCACAGTTCAGGGAAAAATAAATATACACACAAATAACTGTAACAAGACAGAAATAAATGTCATGGAAAGTGAGAAAATATTATGTATCCAGTTGGAGTAATGTAAGACCTTCTGAAGAAGGCAAGAGCCCTGATAGAGAAATAGGATTTAAGTGGGAAAAGAGGTTCCAGATTGGAGACCGCTCTGAGCAAAGCCAGAGGCCAAAAAAGTAGTTTCATTTGACTGGTGTCAGTTGGTTTGTGAGAGACAAGGGGCAGGAATAAAGTTAGAAATATGAGTTGGTCCACAGGAAGGAGGACCAATGAATATTATACTTGAGAGTTTTAAAAATTGAAAATTCTGTAAGTTTTTTTATATGCCATTGAATTTTTTGGAGTAGGATCACAATGGTGTTTTAGGAAGATTTATAATAGGCATTTCTCATCATGAAAACATTCAGAACGTGAGAGACTAGGGAAATCCAGGACAGGACTCTTCTAAAAATTTAGGGTGATGATTTAGGGACCATTCAGTTATTATCACATATTTACAGATGACTTACAACACTCAAACTGTAGTGGAGTACATGAAGCCAGTAGAGGAAAGATTCATGGAACTATTGGACTTCGCAAATGGGACGAAAAGATGTATAAGAGTAAACCTTGTCAAGTACTTTATTGTCAAGATAATAAAGCTGAGAAAAGTCATGGTTGATAATTGTCAGATCGATTAAGTTTGGATCTGAAGAGAGTAAACGTTTAGGGCAACGAGTCAAGGGCTGAAGAGTATTAGGATTACAAACTGCAGATTGAAGAGCCCATTTGATGGTATATAGCTTGGTTTTGTCGGAGAAGTCAATGGCAAGCCACTCCAGTACTATTGCCTAGAAAATCCCATGGATGGAGGAGCCTGGTAGGCTGTAGTCGATGGGGTCGCTAAGGGTCGGACACGACTGAGCGACTTCACTTTCACTTTTCACTTTCACACATTGGAGAAGGAAATGGCAACCCACTCCAGTGTTCTTGCCTGGAGAATCCCAGGGACGGGGGAACCTGGTGGGCTTCCGTCTATGGGGTCACACAGAGTCGGACACGACTGAAGTGACTTAGCAGCAGCAGCAGCTTGGTTTTGTGGAGAAGGAAATTGCAACCCACTCCAGTACTCTTGCCTGGAGAATCCCATGGATGGAGGAGCCTGGTGGGCTGCCGTCTATGGGTTTGCACAGAGTCGGACATGACTGAAGTGACTTAGCAGCAGCAGCAGCTTGGTTTTGTATTAGTTTCATGTAAGAGAGTATAATCTTGATCTCACCAAGAGAAATATAATTTTTCATTTACCAAAAAAGCTTTGAAACAATACTATTACTCTTAAGCCTCCTGAATCTTTAAATATTAAGTCTATCCTACATCTTGAGATTAAGAGTTGTGGTAGCATGCCTAGGTTTGGGTTAAAATTGCTATTGTTTAGCAGAGTAACTTTTGGAAAGTTACTTAACATTTCTAAGATTTTGTTTCTTAGAGTATAAAATAGTGCCTATCTAAAGAGGACATTTTTTAGTATTAAAAGGAACAGTAGGTAAAGTGGTTGACATAGAGCTCATTACTTAAAGATTCCATATATTTTGATTTGTATTATCACTGACCTGCTGAGAAGTACTGGATATTTATGTAGCAGTTAGAACGTGTTAGTGATAGTTACCCAGCACTATATGTAGAGGGTAAAAATACAAATGTAATAAGAGATAGAAGGTAGTACATATTATACATTAAGTACATATTACTGGTTAAGAAAAAACTAAAACAACACAAATTATACATTGAATTGTGACTATCATAATTTTGAGACAAATGTTTCTTTTAATGCAGGAAATATAACTCTAACCTAGTTCCAGTTCAGTTCACTACAGTTGCTCAGTCGTATCTGACTCTGCGACCCCATGGACTGCAGCACACCAGGCCTCCCTGTCCATTACAAACTCCCGGAGTTTACTCAAACTCACGTCCATTGAGTCAGTGATGCCACCCAACCATCTCATCCTCTTGTCCCCTTCTCCTCCTGTCTTCAGTCATTCCCAGCATCAGAGTCTTTTCCAATGTGTCAGTTCTTCCATCAGGTGGCCAAAGTATTGGAGTTTCAGCTTCAACATCAGTCCTTCCAATGATTAATCAGGACTGATTTCCTTTGGGATGGACTGGTTGGACCTCCTTGCAGTCCAATGGACTCTCAAGAGTCTTCTCCAACACCTCAGTTCAAAAGCATCAATTCTTCGGCACTCAGCTTTCTTTATAGTCCAACTCTCACATCCATACATGGCTACTGGAAAAGCCATAGCTTTGACTAGATGGACCTTTGTTCAGTTCAGTTCAGTTCAATCACTCAGTCGTGTCCGACCCTTTGCGAACCCATGAATCACAGCACGCCAGGCCTCCCTGTCCATCACCAACTCCCGGAGTTCACACAAACTCATGTCCACAGAGTTGGTGATACCATCCAGCCATCTCATTCTCTGTCATCCCCTTCTCCTCCCACCCTCAATCCCTGCCAGCATCAGACTCTTTTCCAGTGAGTCAACTCGTCGCATGAGGTGGCCAGAGTATTGGAGTTTCAGCTTTAGCATCAGTCCTTCCAATGAACACCCAGGATTGATCTCCTTGCAGTCCAAGGGACGCTCAAGAGTCTTCTCCAACACCACAGTTCAAAAGCATCAATTCTTCGGCGATCAGCTTTCTTCACAGTCCAACTCTCACATCCATACATGACCACGGGAAAAACCATAGCCTTGACTAGACGGACCTTGGTTAGCAAAGTAATGTCTCTGCTTTTTAATATACTATCTAGGTTGGTCATAACTTTCCTTCCAAGGAGGAAGCGTCTTTTAATTTCCTGGCTGCAATCAGCATCTGCAGTGATTTTGGAGCCCCAAAAAATAAAGTCTGAAACTGTTTCCACTGTTTCCCCATCTATTTCCCATGAAGTGATGGGACCAGATGCCATGATCTTCGTTTTCTGAATGTTGAGCTTCAAGCCAACCTTTTCACTCTCCTCTTTCACTTTCATCAAGAGGCTTTTGAGTTCCTCTTCACTTTCTGCCATAAGGGTGGTGTCATCTGCATATCTAAGGTTATTGATATTTCTCCCGGCAATCTTGATTCCAGCTTGTGCTTCTTCCAGCCCAGCATTCCTCATGATGTACTCTGCATATAAGTTAAATAAGCAAGGTGACAATATACAACTTTGATGTACTCCTTTTCCTATTTCGCAAAGTAATGTCTCTGCTTTTTAATATGCTGTCTAGGTGGGTAATAACTGTTATTCCAAGGAGTAAGCTTCTTAATTTCATGGCTGCAGTCACCATCTGCAGTGATTTTGAAGCCCAAGAAAATAGTCTGTCACTCTTTCCACTGTTTCCCTATCTATTTGCCATGAGGTGATGGGACTGGATTCCATATTATTTTTCTGAATGTTAAGCTTTAAGCCAACATTTTCACTCCTCTTTCACTCTCATCAAGAGGCTCTTTAGTTCCTCTTCGCTTTCTGCCATAACGGTGGTGTCATCTGCATATCTGAGGTTATTGATATTTCTCCCTGCAATCCTGATTCCAGCTTGTCCTTCCTCCAGCCCAGCGTTTCTCATGATGTACTCTACATATAAGTTAAATAAGCAGGGTGACAATATACAACCTTGACATACTCTTTTCTCTCTTTGGAAGCAGTCTGTTGTTCCATGTCCAGTTCTAACTGTTGCTTCCTAACCTGCATACAGATTTCTCAAGAGGCAGGTCAGGTGGTCTGGGATTCCCATCTCTTGGAGAATTTTCTACAGTTTGTTGTGATCCACACAGTCAAAGGCTTTGGCATAGTCAATAAAGCAGAAATAGATGTTTTCCTGGAACTCTCTTGCTTTTTTGACAATCCAACGGATATTGGCAATTCGATGTCTGGTTCCTCTGTCTTTTCCTAAACCAGCTTGAACATCTGGAAGTTCGTGGTTCACATACTGTTGAAGCCTGGCTTGGGGAATTTTGAGCATTACTTTGCTAGCGTGTGAGATGAGTGCAATTGTGCAGTATTTGAGCATTCTTTGGCATTGCCTTTCGTAGGGATTGAAATGAAAACTGACCTTTTCCAGGTCAGTTTTGAACCTAGTTCCAAAATCTTAATAAAAACATAATTGAAAATACTGTGACAAGTAATCAGATTTCTGGGGAACATAAATTTGGTCCAGTTATTAAAATTGCAGAAAAAGGCTCATCCACAGTAGAACCATTTTTGTTTATAGGTTGTAAGTTTTTTCAGGGTATAAACATATTCATGCCTCCCTGGTGGCTCAGTGGTAAACTGTCCACCTGCAATCTAGGAGACACAGATATGAACCCTGGGTTGAGAAGATTCCTCTGGAGAAGGAAATGGAAATCCATTTGGTATGCTTGCCTAGAAAATCCCATGGACAGAGGAGCCAGGTGGGCTATAGTCCAAAGGGTCTCAAAAGAGTTAAACACAACTTAGCAACTAAACAACAATATAAACATTCCCAAAAGTTTCTTTCTTATGGTAGATTTTACCTGTCGTAAACAAACTGAAATATAGTAATATTTGACAGGTAGAACCAAAAAGCATTTTCTGTGATTAAAGATTATTCACTATGTTTGGGATATCATTAAATATAGTGTGAGAATTAAAATGTGCAAATTATACTGTATAAATGGTGATGTGTGCTCTGTGAGAATATAGTCTTTATAGGAGAATGAAAGAATTAAAGGAAATTTTTACGGCCACACTAATAAAAAAATGTTTCCATGTTCTACCACCAAAGTTTGCACCCTTCCATCTAAGGGAAACTTTTTTACTGTTTATTCTTAGGACTTTGGAGCATTTTCACATCTCGGAATAGGGAAAATAACCAGGCTTGGCTCCTCCCACATCAGTGTCCAAGCTCAAAAGAACAGTAGGAGTTCATATGGGCTCCTGTTTCCAAGTCAGCATTTTGTTGCAAGATCTTAATTTTAGATGCAACCAGAAGATTGCATTCTTCTCATTTCTGCTGATCCACAGGGTACCCCATAGTATCAGAACAACAACATCAAAAATCTTGAGGAAAGAGATCTAAATTAGATGAAGCTTTCCTTTCTGTATAATTTTTGTAGAACTAAAGTTCATCCAACTCTACCTCATTCAGATAACATAAACTGCATATTTAAATAATCTTAGTGTGTATTTGTTCATACATTTTTTTCAATATAGCATTTATTCAGTAAACATTTATAGATATGGTTTCTGACCTTATTAAATTTAGAATTCTCATTTATTCTTTATTTCAGCACCTTTAATGTATATACATACTTTGATAGAAAATCTAGTTATTTTTGTTGATGGATAATTTAAACATGAAAATCATCTTAATATCTAAATTTCTATTGTGCTAAGGAGGATATGGTATTTATTTAGATATATTAAATAGGCCATTTAAGATTATGGTTTATACTGAGAAAAGCTCTGGAGATTCTTTTTGTATTTTATGAAATTAAATATTTTCTTAAAGTTAAGAAACTGCCTGCAATGTGGGAGACCTGGGTTCAGTCCCTGGGAAGATTCCCCTGGAGAAGGGAAAGGCTACCCACTCCAGTATTCTGGCCTGGAGAATTCCATGGACTGTATTGTCCATGGGGTCACAAAGAGTCAGATATGACTGAGTGACTTTCACTTTCACTTTCAAGTTTTTATGACTGTGTCACTATCAAATTATGAGGATTTCTTTATAGTTACTTTTAAAGTCAAAATATGGAGAAAACTTTTAAATAAAACTCACTTCCTTATCTATTGGGAAAAAGTTTCCATATAGAGTGCTTAGGAAATTTCTAGAAAAGTTATTAAAGGAGAAATTAGTTGGAATGTTTTTAGTTTACGTCTGTTGTAATAAAAAGAAGATTATTTATTAAAGGCTATTTTATCAGAAATTAAAATTTAAAAGTCTGGGAATAACTTCAGGATTTCATTCGATACCTATATCATAGTAAATGAGGCAATATAAAACTATAAAATTGATTTTAAATTCTTAAGAATTAAAGGATGGCATATTCTCCAACCAAAGGTTGTCCTATAATTCACATGTGCAGAGATTTTCATTTTCTCATTTTAGTAAATAATACAATTTTTAAAATAAACCCCTAAATATATATATCTAAAGAGTTAGATTATTGCAATATTTGAAATATTTTAAAAATACTATATTCTTACATTTTTTGCTATTGTATCTTTTTTTTATTTTTATTTTTTTTGTAATTAATTTATTTTTTATCGGAGGCAAATTATTTTACAATATTATATTGGTTGGTTTTGCCATACATTGCCATGAATTCGCCCCGGGTTTACATAAGTTCCCCCTCCTGAACCCCCCTCCCACCTCCCTCCTCCCTTTATCCTCCCTCTGGGTCATCCCCGCATGCCAGCCCCGAGCATCCTATAACATGCATTGACCCTGAACTAGTGATTCATTTCACATATGACAACATACGTGTTTCAATGACATTCTCCCAAATCATCCCACCCTCACCCTCTCCCACAGAGTCCCAAAGACTGTTCTATACATCTGTGTCTCTTTTGCTGTGTCGTATACAGGGTTATCATTTGCATCTTTCTAAATTCCATATATATGCGTTAGTATGCTGTATTGGTGTTTTTCTTTCTGGCTTACATCACTCTGTATAATAGGCTCCAGTTTCATCCACCTCATTAGAACTGATTCAAATGTATTCTTTTTAATGGCTGAATAATACTCCATTGTGTATATGTACCAAAGCTTTCTTATCCATTCGTCTGCAGATGGACATCTAGGTTGCTTCCATGTCCTGGCTATTATAAACAGTGCTGCAATGAACATTGGAGTACATGTGTCTCTTTCAATTCTGGTTTCCTCGGTGTGTATGCCCAGGAGTGCGATTGCTGGATCATATTGTATCTTTAAAATTGGGAAAGACTTGCATTTCCTCTTTCATATCCTACTACACAAAGCATGCATTATTAAGTGTCTCATCTGAATTATACACAGTTTCTATATTGATGAACATTTCTAAAGGTTGAAGACTATACATAACACAACATAACCCACTTCTTTTTAGAAAAATTATGTGATTTCTGTTCTGTATTTTGAGCTGAAATTGATATATATGAAATATTCATTTTTAACTCTCATTCTGCACCCTGAAGTAAGAATACTTACTTCCTCCACAGGGCAAATATTTGAAGGCAGCTGTTTTTATGTTTTCCTCATTAAATATATTTTGTTCAGCTCTTCAATTATCACAGCTGCCTTATCATTACTCGCAAAATCTGACATCTAGAATTTCATTCATTGGCAAGAATGGTCTAACTGTTAAGAATATAGCTAGAAAGAATATTGCCACCTTTAATATGAACACTGTGCCCAATATAATCAATATTGCATCAAAATTCAGTTCCTAGTTGTCACCTAGTCTTTTTTTATATTAGTCTTACATCAGTATAAGCCTAATATATATAGTATATGATAGGGTTATGAGTCATTTTATTTATCCATTGCAATAGATATTTTTAAGCAAAAGTATAGAACTTCTATTTTTCTGTAATATTTTGGATTCACATATCTTTTAAAATTCTTATATCTGAATTTTATTTTTAAATTTTTTCCAGTGAAAGGATTCATTTTATTTTTAAAATTTTATTTTTGGAGTACAATTGCTTTACAATGTTGTGTAAGTTTCTGCTGTACAGCAATGTGAATCAGCTATAAGTATACATATATCCCCTCCCCCTCTCCCTTTGTATCCACATGTCCGTTCACATCTGTGTCTCTATTCCTGTCCTGCAGATGGGTTCATCTGTACTGCTTTTCTCAACTCCACATGTATGCATTAATATATGATACTTGTTTTTCTCTTTCTGACATACTTCATTCTGTGTGACAGACTCTAGGTCCATCCACATCACTACCAATGATCCTCATTCATTTCTTTTTATGGTTTAGTAATATTCCATTGCATATACGTACCACAACTTCTCTATCCATTCATCTATTGATGAGCATTTAGGTTGCTTCCATATCCTGGCTGTTGTTAATAGTGCTGCAATGAACAATGGGGTACATGGATCTCTTTCAACTATGGTTTTCTGAGATTATGAACCCAGTAGTGCAGTTAGTGGGTCATATAGTGGTTCTATTTGTAGTTTTTTTTAGGAACATCCATGCTGTTCTCCATGGTGGCTGTGCCAATTTACATTCCCACCAATAGTGTAGGAGAGTTCTCTACTCCATACCCTCTCCAGCAGTTATGGTTTGTAGATTTTTTGATGATGGCCATTCTGACGGGGTGATGTGATACCTCTTTGTAATTTTGATTTGCATTTTTCTAATAATGAGTGATGTTGAACATCTTTTCATGTTGGCCATCTGTATGTCTTCTTTGGAGAAATGTCTATTTAGGTCTTCCACCTATTTTTTGATTGGGTTGTTTTTTTGATATTGAGTTGTATATTTTGGAGATTAATCCTTTGTCAGTTAAATAAATCCTTCTAACTTTATGTCAAAAGTAAATTGGGAAGCATGCTTTTCATGTTTTCACAAAGTAATGAATAGTGTTCTCCATGCAGACTCAGTAGTTATGGCATGGGGGTTTAGTTGCTCTGTGGCACATGGATCTTAGTTCCCTGACCAGACCAGGGATCAAACCCATGTCCCCTGCATTGTAAAGCAGATTCTTAACCGCTGGACAATCAGGGAAGTACCCCAAATGAATTTTGATTCAGTAAGTAGTTAGTTTTTCTTTCTTAAAAATTTTTTATTTTATTGGAGGCAAATTACCTTACATTAATATATTGGTTGGTTTTGCCATACATTGACACGAATCCACCCCAAGTGTACATGTGTTCCCTTTCTTGAACCCCCCTCCCACCTCCCTCTTCCCCATATCCTCACTCCTGGTCATCCCCGTGCACCAGTCCCAAGCATCCTGTATTAGTTTTTCTTATGTCACTGTGAAGTCAAGTAATGTACTTTGAAGCACTGCTCCTTTCTTGAATAACTCTTTGGTTTTCCTAGAGTTAATAATTGCCTCCTTTAAAAATTTCCTTAGTTTTTTTTCACGTTCCAATTATTATTTTTTCTCTCAAGCTTGAACAGTTATATAAAAGCTCTATGAATTTTTTTCCCCTAAATGCTCAGATAGTTTCTCTTTCCTAAACTCCTCCCAGAGCCACCCACCTGCAAACCCTGATCTTCTCCCTCTGATCTGGTTAGGATGAACTTAATCTTCCTGATCATTCTCTCATCCTATGAGGTCTTTTCATTCAATTTCTATTTTGATGACTTTTTCTTGCATCACATATACATTTTTTATTTACTCTTATATGAAAACACTTTTCCCTGTATCTTCTTGAAAGATGAAAAATGGGAGATTCATTTTTTCTTTTGTGCAAATCTGAAAATTTCTTTAGTCAGTCCTATTTCCTTGATAACTTGGCCAGTTATAGAATTCTAGCAGAAAAATTATTTCCCTTAGAATTTTAAGGCATTATCTTATCCTTTAGCCTTTTGAGAAATCTGGTGATTCTGAATCCTTGTTGTAAGTGCCTTTGACTCTGTGCATATGCCACTGAAACTTTTGTTATCCTTGTCCTTGTTGTTCTGATATTGCGTGAAGTGGCTTAGTGTGTGTGTGTTTAAAATTCATTTTGTTAGGCATTCTATGCTATGCTATGTGCTGTGCTTAGTCACCAGTCATGTCCCACTCTCTGTGACCCCATGGACTGTATCTCGCCCGGCTCCTCTGTCCATAGAATTTCTCCAAGCAAGAATACTGGAGTGGGTTGCCATTCCTTTCTCTGGAGATCTTCCCCATCCAGGGATTGAACCCAGGTCTCCCGCATTGCAGGTGGATTCTTTATCACCTGAGCCACCAGGGAAATCCATAGGCATTCTATAGGCCTTTTCATTAAGGAGATTTGTGCTGAGAAAGTAAGTTTTGCTATTTCTTTGGTAATATCTATGCAACTGTTTTATTTGTTTTTCTTTTCTTCAACTCTTTCTCATTGAATATTAGAGTTTTTGAATTGATCCGCTAGATTTTTTGTTTTTATTATCTTATTTTCTATCTTTATCATTTGGTTTTACTTAATGGGAAACTTTGTCAATGTCTAAGCCATCTCTTGAATTATTAATGTTATTATATGTTTTATTATCCAAAGTCTTTTCTTGCCTTCTCATTGTTTGGGATCATACTAGTCTATTCTTTTGTCCATATAACATCTAGTCTGCCTGTCATTAATAACTGGTTTTTGAGGGGAGAGTCTCTCTTAATTGTCTCTTTATCCTTTGAACCCCATTTTTTTTAGGATAAGAGTGGGAGTGGTTTTCCTAAGGAAGTTTTTTTTTTTCTAAAGTTGATAATCCTCTGCAGCTCATTCTTACTTAAGAGTTAGGTAATAAAGAATTGATATAAAACTGCATTTGGATAGGGTTTAGTGGCTGGTGATTTTCCCTGGAAGTCACTGTTTTAGATCTTTTCTCTTGGAGTCTCCATTTCTCAAAGAAGGACCCTGGAATGCCTTGCCTGTGAGTGAGAGTACTATGTTCTGAGAGACCAAGGGTCAAGAATTCAATGTGCAGAATTCCCTTATTCTTCCTCCAGCATCCTCAGCTCTGGGGCTCCCATGTTCAACTTCTCTGTAGAATAAACCCCTATTTACCCTCATAGCTCAGTTTGTAAAGAATCTACCTGCAATGTAGGATACCCCAGTTTGAATCATGGGTCGGAAGATCCACTGGTGAAGGGATAGGCTACCCACTCCAGTACTCTTGGGCTTCCCTTGTGGCTCAGCTCGTAAAGAATCTGCATGCAGTGTGGGAGACCTCATTCGATCCTTGAGTTGGGAAGATCCTCTGGAGAAGGGAAAGGCTACCCATTCCAGTATTTTGGAGTAATACCATGGAGTAATATTTGGAGAATACCATGGACTTTATAGTCCATGGGGTTGCAGAATCAGACAGGACTGAGTGATTTTCACTCACTGCCTAAAGAGGAGTGGAGGAGTCGTAGCTTTCCTTGTTGCATCTAGGTATTGAGCCACTCACTGGTCCTGCTTGTACAAGGTTGTCTTGCTTCACATTGGTCTTCTTTTCTCTTCTTGCATTTTCCAAATCTATTTTATTTACTTTGATATTGTGGGTTGAAAAAGGAAATCGATCAGGGAGGGGCAATGAATACATATGGTTACTCCACCTTTTTTAACTGAAATTGATTATGGTTTTTTGACCATATGTCTATTCTCCTTCTATTCTATTTTCTTTTCTTTCTCTCCACTCAGAAATAACTTGAGGTATGTCTGATGTGTTTTTTAGTTTCTTGGTAAACAGAATTTTTTTGCAGGAAAAACAAGATAGGATCTTACTGAAATTCACTTGAAGTGGTTACCCTCCTTCTCTCACCTATGAATGAGTTGTAAATGTAAGAACATTGAACAATGCACCTGTTCCATTCAAGTGTTTAATAGAGAAAACTACACCATAGATTTTATTTTCATGACCTGTTTTATATTTCCTGAGGATCTGGGAAGGAAGAAAAAAGACAGGGGAAAAGGGGTTTAATAATGACTTTAGAGTATTGTGTCAAGCACTGTTTTAGATTCATTCATCCATTATCACCTTTAATCTCACAACCACCCTGCGGTGTAGGTGTTGTTATTGCTGCTTTATGATGAGAAAACTGAGGACCAGCAAGGTTAAGCATCCAGCCCAAGGCTGTTCAACAGCTGACAGTTGAGGTTCAAGTGTAGGTCTGTGATTCTAATCTCATGTCTTTTTTATTATTCTATTTTCCGCACCACAGTAGTAAAAACTGTAAAGTTCAGTTCAGTTCAGTCTCTCAGTCGTGTCCGACTCTCCGTGACCCCATGGATCACAGCATGCCAGGCCTCCCTGTCCATCACCAACTCCCGGAGTTCACTCAAACTCATGTCCACAGAGTCCGTGATGCCATCCAGCCATCTCATTCTCTGTCGTCCCCTTCTCCTCCCGCCCCCAACCTTTCCCAACATCAGAGTCTTTTCCAGTGAGTCAACTCGTCGCATGAGGTGGCCAAAGTATTGCAGTTTCAGCTTTAGCATCAGTCCTTCCAATGAACATCCAGGATTGATCTCCTTTAGAATGGACTGGTTGGATCTCCTTGCAGTATAAGGGACTCTCAAGAGTCTTCTCCAACACCACAGTTCAAAAGCATCGATTCTTCGGCGATTAGCTTTCTTCACAGTCCAACTCTCACATCCATACATGACCACGGGAAAAACCATTGCCTTGACTAGACAGACCTTGGTTGGCAAAGTAATGTCTCTGCTTTTTAATATACTATCAAGGTTGGTCATAACTTTCCTTCCAAGGAGTAAGCGTCTTTTAATTTCATGGCTGCAATCAGCATCTGCAGTGATTTTGGAGCCCCAAAAAATAAAGTCTGACACTGTTTCCACTGTTTTTCCATCTATTTCCCATGAAGTGATGGGACCAGATGCCATGATCTTTGTTTTCTGAATGTTGAGCTTCAAGCCAACCTTTTCACTCTCCTCTTTCACTTTCATCGAGGCTTTTGAGTTCCTCTTCACTTTCTGCCATAAGGGTAGTGTCATCTGCATATCTGAGGTCATAAATAATTTACTTTTAACTGATTTAGATAATTTTAAAATTAGCTTAAAATCACTCACAATTAATCCCTATAACACTCACAAGTTTAACTGCATATGACAACTAGACATAAAGAGGAGCTGTGGATATTGTTCCTTTAATTTCAACTTTAACTTTTCCGTTATCAAAGCCTTCATAGAGCTCATTTTTTATTTCTCATCAGAGAGTTCTTGGTACATATTCTTTTTCAGACCCTTATAACCCTACTGGAAAGCAAATTTCTTGGCTTGATGTCTGTTAACTCCCACAGCTAGTCCAAAAACATTTGAAGAAACTTGAAATGGTAAATCCTGCTATTTTGTTAGCACTTGATTTAAAGAATTTTGTAAATGTTACTATAGTAAGTAATGCCTTGAAAGTCAATATATTTTTTAAAGTATCAGTTAGTTATTTTTCTGACTTCCTTAACTTTTTATGGTCCACCCACACTGAATAGTTTTCTGCTTTGTTCCATTCAGGAAAGCAGATGCCCATGGTTCTGAATGTAAGCTCCCAGGGGATAAAATACGAGTGGGTTTGCATCATGGAATGTATCATACCATCTAACAAAAGTAACGTCCCAGTTGTTGTCATTTATATAAAAACATCAAGAAAAAGTAAATGCACAATAATGGCCCGCCAAAAATTGTTAAAATAAGACAAAATTTATATTAGTCTCGTATTGACAATGACATTTTTTTCCCTCAGTTCAGTCAGTTCAGTCACTCAGTAGTGTCTGACTATTTGTGACCCCATGGACTGCAGCACACCAGGCCTCCCTGTCCATCACCAACTCCCAGAGATTACTCAAACTCATGTCCGTTGACTCGGTGATGCCAACCAACCATCTCATCCTCTGATGTCCCCTTCTCTTCCCGCCTTCAAACTTTCCCAGCATCAGGGTCTTTTCCAATGAGTCAGTTCTTCACACCAGGTGGCCAAAGTATTGGAGTTTCAGCTACAGCATCAATCCTTCCAATGAATATTCAGGACTAATTTCCTTTAGGATTGACAGGTTGGAACCCCTTGCAGTCCAATGGACTCTCAAGAGTCAACACTACAGTTCAAAAGCATCAATTCTTCAGCACTCAGCTTTCTTTATAGTCCAACTCTCACATCCATACATGACTTCTGGAAAAACTAGATGAACCTTTGTTAGCAAAGTAATGTCTCTGCTTTTTAATATGCTGTCTAGGTTGGTCATAACTTTTCTTCCATAGAGTGTCTTTTAATTTCATGGCTGCAGTCACCATCTGCAGTGATTTTTTAGCCCCCCAAAATAAGTCTCTGCCACTGTTCCCCATCTATTTGCCATGACGTAATGGGACCGGATGCCACGATCTTAGTTTTCTGAATGTTGAGTTTAAGCCAACTTTTTCACTCTCCTCTTTCACTTTCATCAAGAGGCTCTTTAGTTCTTTTTTGCTTTCTGCCATAAGGGTGGTGTCATCTGCATATCTGAGTTTATTGATATTTCTCCAGGCAATCTTGATTCCAGCTTGTGCTTCCTCCAGTCCAGCATTTCTCTTATACTCTGCATATAAGTTAAATAAGCAGGGTGACAATATACAGCCTTGACGTACTCCTTTCCTGATTTGGAACAAGTCTGTTGTTCCATGTCCAGTTCTAACTACTGCTTTCTGATCTGCATACAGATTTCTCAAGAGGCAGGTCAGGTGGTCTGGTATTCCCATCTCTTGAAGAATTTTCCACAGTTTGTTGTGATCCACACAGTCAAAGGCTTTGGCATAGTCAATAAAGCAGAAATAGGTGTCTTTCTGGAACTCTTACTTTTTCGATGTTCCAACAGATGTTGGCAATTCGATCTCTGGTTCCTCTGACTTTTCTAAATACAGCTTGAACATGTGGAAGTTCACTCTTTACATACTGTTGAAGCCTGGTTTGGAGAATTTTGAGCATTACTCTGCTAGTGTGAGATGAGTGCAATTGTGCGGTAGTTTGGGCATTCTTTGGCATTGCCTTTCTTTGGGATTGGAATGAAAACTGACCTTTTCCAGTCCTGTGGCCATATAATTGTAAAGATTTGTGTTACTTAGAGAGTCAATAAAATCTCTGAACAGGAACTCTTTAGATGAGTTCCACTTGCTAAGCAGATTTTATGGAGGAGTCTGGAAATGTGCATTACTCCTTTGTAATACACACAAACCATACTATTGGACAGAAAGTTAAAACAATAAACTATAAGTTTTAAATTAATAGCAGTTTTTCTTGACAATTTTTTGCTACAAATAGTGCTTATGTTTTGAATTAGAATTACATTTACTGTTGCTTCTAGCACAATAAACCTGAGTTCAGTAATTTAAGTTTCTGGGTTTCTAATGATTGTTTGTCAAGTCTTATTGTTGAAGAAAATGAATCCAGTTATTGAATATTTTAGTTATCATTTACTGGGATGATTTTTCATTCTGATTTTCTAATATTTGTGTGTGGAAAATAATGTATGATAAGTGAAAATTTCTGTATAAAGTACTTTCTTGAGTTAATGCACTTTTGCTTTGGGTTTTATATTTTAAAAAAATCACAAAACTTTTCCATATTGTAGTAAATTATCTTTAAACATTACTTACAATTGAATTAACCAAATGAATTATGCATGAGATAATCATGTTGTATTGATTAGCTTTGAACTGTAAATGTATTTTGTGTGTGTACATAAATATATACATATATACTCAAAAATAAAATTTTAGAACATGAAATAGAAATTAAAATGTTATAATTTTATGATGATATAAATGTAGTGAAAATTTATTGGATATGTTTGTTATTAAGCATATGTTTCTTTGTCCTTTAAGTTGAAACTCAAACATCTTTGCAAATAAACCTGACTTGAAATATTTTAGATGTCTGAATTTGCAAATTTTAAATATAATCAGATGCAGTACAACTGAATGAAATATTTCAGTAGTACATGTTTTAGAAACCAAATGCTGTCTTGGGTTGTTAAAGCTACATAGTCAAAGGGTGTCTGTAACAGGTTAAAAAGGAAATTTTCAGACTCCATTAAACTTTAAAACTCTAAGTATAATCTTTCAGGAAATACTGTAAATGGGGTCCCTGTTGATAGATTTAGTATTTTACTCCTTACTGCACATATGCATTGAATTAAAGGAACAGTAGCAGTACTATTTTATAGAGTTGACACTACATTTAATATGCATATTTTGACTTGTTTGTGTGTGTGCTTCTGTTTAAACACAGAGATACTCTACTATACTTTGGCTGTTTCTTGCTATATTAATGTTTTACTTCTCTAATAATTTAGGAGCTCTATTTTAAATAGTGTAGGGAATGCTCTTAATTAAAAAGTAGTTGTGCACAATTCATATCTAACATTTTTCTGTGCATGCGTTAGTGCTAAGTTACTTCAGTTGTGTCCCTCTCTGTGTGACACTATGGACTCTAGCCCCTTAGGCTCCTCTGTCCACGGGATTCTCCAGGCAAGAATGGTGGCGTGCATTGCCATGCCCTCCTCCAGAGGATCTTCCTGCCACCACAAGGATCAAATCCATATCTCTTGTCTCCTGCATTGGCAGCAGGGTTTTTTTTGTTTTTTTGTTTTTTTTTTACTAGTGCCACCTGGGAAACCCACAATTTTTCTGTAGCGGGGCTTTTCTCTTAGGTAGTTATCATTGGCTTCCTGAAATTTCAAAAACCATGCTGCTTCTGGGTTTAGGTTTGTCCTGTTTTTGTTGTTGTTGTTTGTTTAGTTTCTTTATTCTTAAAATCAGAAAGAATAAATGAAACATATATAGTGTTTTATTCAACAGGATATCTAATTTCTGGTCTGTTTGACCTGAAGCTCTATTATTTCCCTTTGTAATATGTCATTTCATAGACAAATCTTTTGTTTCATAAGTGTTACAGAGACATCTAACATGATCACCAAAATGTCATTCTAAAAAATTCTCTAGAAAAATAATGACTAAAAATGTACCATGAAAAAATTTTAAATTTAGCTTTGCTACAGAAGTATATGATAGTTTAGTTTTGAAAAGTATAAAACAAAGATAGTACATATTCCTACAGTGAGAAATCCATTGATGCTTTTGGAGTTGCCACAAGGACTGAGAAAAACACAACTAATCCTCTCAAATTGTTCCAAGAAAGACACTTCACATGCCTGATTATATTTCAGCTACTATGATATGTCTGTGTTTAAATCTACATCACTCCATTTATTCCTTGTAAATTGGTGCTTCTCATTCAGTTGCACTTGTCTTGATGGAAAGGATTTTGGGTTTGTAGGAAGAAGGTGTGTTGAATGATTGGATTTCTGTGAGTTTAGCTCTCCTAAAACAGACTCTGTGTGAACCCCTTTGTCGCTTGGCAGCAGATTTTTCTCGGTTGTCTGAAGAAATTAGCTAATACCTGCCATACCATAAGCAATCAGGTAGACATCACATCCAGTCATCTCGTTGTGAGCTTTTACTTTTTCAGCTACTGACTGTGAACCTTGCTGTATATGAAACAAAGAGATGATGGAATATCTAGAAATAAAGTAAAAAATTGTTTCTTCATCAGATTGCCTAATGACAAGAATTAGTTTCGAAAAACAATCAGAAAAGTCCAAAAATTTTGAAAAGCAAAGATAAATTGATTAATAGGGCTTCCTTTGTGACTCAGATGGTAAAGAATCTGCCTGCAATGTGGGAGACCTGGGTTCAATTCCTGGATCGGGGAGATTCCTCCAGAGAAGGGAAAGGCTATCTACTCCAGTATTCTTGCCTGGAGAATACCATAGAAGAGCCTGGTGAGCTACAGTCCATGTGGTCGCAAAGAGTCAGACATGACTAAGTGACTAACACGTTCACTTTCAATTTATTTATATTCAGTTTTATATTTTCTTGTTAATCATTTTTTGTATAACATCATTACAAAACTAAAGTCAAGATATTCTGATAGCTGAAAAACCAAATGTCATAACTTGAATCATCCTTGAAATGGTTTGTGAAAAATTGTAATATTGAATAAAATGTTTACAATAGTACCGTCAAATTTTGATAATAGTTTAATATTTTCCTTGTCAGCAATTAAAGAAAAGTGTTAAGGAAGCTGTACTTTTATTGTTACAAGATACTTCTAGTTATGATGAATTGACCATGAATGACTAACTCTGCTCACTTTAAAAATGGGGTCATCACCAAATTTACTGACTGAAGTCCATTTAGAAAACTGGAAATTATTTAGGCTATATATCAAATTAATTTAGAAATTTCAAATTGAAACCCAAGAATCTATATGAATGGCTGAGTTTTTCTTTAAAATCTGTACTTTCACTGATTTGTTGCTTATCTTGATAGTCATTAAAAATATTTAATGTAGAACTTGCAGTTGATGTTAGAGCTCTTTTCTAATATTAGGTATTTATAATAATAATTTTCTAATACAAAGAAACAAATGTTAGTTTTAATAATTATCCTTAGAGTTATTTAGCTAAATTTTATATAAGGAACATAGAAACAAAAATATATTCCTTCATTCATAGAGAACACTATGCAGGAGCATTGAAATAAACATTTCTAGTCAAATTTCTAGCCTAGATACTTTTCTAAATGTACTTATAAATTGTATGTTCATCACTCCATCTTGTCCGACTCTTTGCAACCCCATGGCCTGTACTCCACCAGGCTCCTTATAGTCAAACTTAATTTAAAAAATTAATAATTAATTCTTACACTTAACTTTGCCTTCACTTGATATTAAGTAGGCCAAACTTTACGTTCTTTTTTTTTTTATCTACTTCTTAACTAAAATTGAGGGTGACCATTGCTATGTAAAATAAGCATTAAATTTAAAACATATCATCTAAATCAGCTCAGGTACCACCAATGAAATTGCTAGTATTTTAAAAGACCAGTGGTTCATGGTACACAGTAATTACTTCTTCCTTTGAGAAGAAGAATAGTTCATAACACATTTAATTAGAAACAAGTGATTCTGGGTTTTTTTTTATTTTTCATGATTTCCTATGGTGGGTCTGTTCCCAGGAGAATTTATAGTCTAGCAGGTAAGTGAGACATGGAACAGGTAACTGAGTATTGAGGTATAAAATCTGTGTAAGAGCCACACCTAATTTAGTCTGGGCTCTGTTATCAGGAAAGGAGGGAGGGAATGTGATTTAAAATTTACCATTGAAAAATTTGTAGGGATGCAGTGGAAGAAAGGTGTTAGGATTGGAGGAAATGACATGTACAAAGGTCCTGATCTGGGGATGAACAAAGCATTTTCCAGAAAACAATATTCTTTATGTCACCTTCCCATTCTCTTTTACATTATGAGAAACATTTTCAAGGTCATCCTTCATGTAACCAACATTATATTTTGCAGGATTCTTTATTAATTTAAATTTATTTTTACATTTTGCTATAGCTTCATAAATTCTTTAGAGTTTTCTGAGTTTGGTCATTTCTCTTGTTTAAAAAATCCCTTTCTCCTCACCTTTGTGTCATGTCATGACATGTGCTCAGTTGCGTTTGACTCTCTGTGACCCCATGGGCTGTATGTAGCCTGCCAGGCTCCTCTGTCTGTGGAAGTTTGCAGGCAAGAATAATGGAGTGGGTTGCCATTTCCTCCTCCATTCCTTACCTTTACCCAGACATTTATATGAAATAGTTATTCTTTACTAATATTCAGTTCAGTTGAGTTCAGTTGCTCAGTCGTGTCCGACTCTTTGCGACCCCATGAGTCACAGCACGCCAGGCCTCCCTGTCCATCACCAACTCCCGGAGTTCACTCAAACTCACGTCCATCGAGTCGGTGATGCCATCCAGCCATCTCATTCTCTGTCGTCCCCTTCTCCTCCCACCCCCAATCCTTCCCAGCATCAGAGTCTTTTCCAGTGAGTCAACTCGTCGCATGAGGTGGCCAAAGTATTGCAGTTTCAGCTTTAGCAGCATCAGTCCTCCCAATGAACACCCAGGATTGATCTCCTTTAGAATGGACTGGTTGGATCTCCTTGCAGTACAAGGGACTCTCAAGAGTCTTCTCCAGCACCACAGTTCAAAAGCATCAATTCTTCGGTGATCAGCTTTCTTCACAGTCCAACTCTCACATCCATCCATGACCACTGGAAAAACCATAGCTTTGACTAGACGGACCTTTGTTGGCAAAGTAATATTACATATGAAAAATAGAGGTTGAACGAGATTTAAAAAATTACCTAAAGTCACCCAGTTTGCTGTCAATAAAAGGCAGTTTACACATGGCTAATGTACAGTGTGATAGTTACTTTTCAGGGCTCTTTTTTTTCTAATTATTACACAAACTAATTAACCCAGTATCAGTATGTTTCCCACTACTTTCAGAGATGATAGAGACCTAGATCACCAATATTATTGCCTGGAAAATTCCGTGGACAGAGGAGCCTTGTAGGCTACAGTCCATGGGGTCGCAAAGAGTTGGATATGACTGAGCGACTTCACTCACTCACTCACTCACTTAGATCACCATTAAAATTTTACAGAAGTCTATTGTGCACATAGACACCATGGTTTACCATTTCCTAGAACTGGAGCTAGATAAACTTCCTTATTTTATTTTGTCTTGCAATTTAAGTTTGTAGAATTAATCAACAAGTTTCTCACAAATTGTCTATTTATTCATCTATAGTATCCCTATATGTAAACAAACAGAGCAATAGTCCACATTTATAATATCGGAAGGAATCTTATTCTGTAATTATATACAACTTCACTTGAAAAACTAGACTTGTTCCAAAGTTAATCATGTGAGAATGGACTCATTCATTCTAACTGTCCATCTTGGGATTGAATGTGCCATCCAGCCTGCATAATTCTGGATATTCCATTGCATTTTTAGGGCTTGCAAATTCTACATTTGTTTCAAATGCTCTGTTTTCCTTAAATAGGCACATATCTTCACCTAATTTATAAGAATAGTCAATTCAGGTTACTTGTATTTAATGTTACCACTTCCTGTAACTACTCCTCTACAGTATTTATGGAAAAATCTCAAAAGGAGATTGTCTGTCAAAGGTGTAGAGGTGATTTTTAAAGAAAAAAAATTCTGAGAAGCATGCTGGAAATGAGTTATACAGTGTTAATATAACTTCAAGGAGATAAAATTGTATCAGGGACATAAAATAGAGAAAAGAAATGAAAAGGATTACGGGGATCCCAGAGAAAAGAATGGCCATGTTGAGTCTTTGTACTGTGTAAGCTATTTTTTAGAAACTTTGCAACTCAGAATTTATAGTGGTTTGAGAGAAAGAAAGTAATATTTCACTACTTATTTACACTGTGACTGCTTCATTCCAACTAAAACATGACTCTTTGCATAACATATTCTCTTACTTAAATCTCCACATGAAATTCATCAGACATAACAAAATAATATATCTATTCCTTTTCAGATCTTGAGGAAAGAGTTCTTTAAAAGTGTTATTGAAGCATAATTTACTTAGCAATTCTTTGATTTTATATTTTTTGTCTATCTTTCCTAGAGGACCTTGAGTTTAATACCAGTGAACATATTTCATGGAAATATAAGCTGTTTTAATAAATTATTTTAGAGTTTAATAAAAACAAATTAGAACTGCTTGCACCCAGGATCAACATCAATTAATCAGCTGATATTTGTTGTACCTACCAGTTGTGGGTCACCTGGGTGATCTAAAAGGTCCTTGACCTCCAGAACTTTGGGTAGATAAAGGATGTGACAAAAATAGAAAATGATGATGTGCTAAAAGCAGAGTAAGACAGAAGAGTTCAGAGAAGTGAATGATATGTGTCCATGGAGTTGACTTTAAGCTTTAGAACACTGAAGTCAAGAAGCAGGCAGGGAAGTGCCTAAGATAAACAGCCAGGAGATGTATGTCATAAAGAAAGGTAGATCTGAAAGAGAAGATCAATAGAAAAAAGACTGAACACAATACAATTTATGAAGATACATTAGCAGTTCACACAGAATTAAGTATGTTTTAAGTCACACATAAGGGTGTATGTATTAATGCAAAGAGAACATCTCAGATATAGTAATAAGTCTTAATAATCAAGGCAACAAGTTCAATTAATTGCCTATTCAAATAGGATATAACATTGAAAATCTAATAAAGGTAAATTATCCTCAAAATATTCATTTTTTAAATTTAAAGTATTTAGGCAACTTATAGTCTATATTAGATATGCAGTCTTTGAACTCATACATAAAATGGCTTAATATATTACCTAATGTTCTCAGAGCTCAGTATATGTTTCTAAATGAAACCATATGTGACCAGCTATCCCAGAAGAATGACAGGAGTTTTCTGGATTCCATGTCTTCTTAGCTAAACTCTTCTCTGGTGCATATATCATGCTGAAAATTATCAACATCCTGAGAGTTTACGAAGGAAAATGGTAGGAGAAGCTAATATTCACTGAGGATGTACCATGTGTAACAGGACCAGACATTCCATATGCTTTATCTCATGTCAATCTTCGTAATAAACCAGTAATATTGGTGAAATTATCATCTTTATAATGAAGAAACAGAGGCTTGAACAGGGGGTGAAATATGCCTAACGTCACCCAGCTAGTAAGTGGCAGAGCTGGTATTTATTGCTAGAGCCCCAGCTCTTCTCCTCTTCACTGACTTCACTCATAAAATGGTAACTGGTTGAAAACTGAGGCCAAATTATTTTTTAACCTGTATTTTTACAGAGATTTTAGTTAATTTCCTGCTAAATATTTTGGAGGGTTTGTGTTGGAATGATACCATTGCCAGATTGATTTAAAAAAAAAAAACTCAACTGAATCATGCTTAAAAATATATATATTTGGAGGATTTCCCTGGTGGTCCAGGGGTTAAGAATCTGCCTTCCAATGCAGCAGATGCAAGTTCACTCCCTGGTAGTGGAACTAAGATCCACACACTATGAAACAACTAACCCCTCTTGCCATAACTGGAGAGTCATGTGCTGTAACTAGAGTCTGTGCACTGCATTGAAAGATCCCACATGCCACAATAGAGACCCAACACTGCCAAATAAATGTATTGAAAAAAATTTTTTCTGCTTTCTCATATTTTCCTATATTGAGAGATTTTTTTAACTTTCAAAACATAGTTTACACTGTGGCAAGACATATAGGGTTAAAAATAGAGTAGGACATGACCGTACAAAATTGAAAGCAAGATTTTTTATTAGAATATGTGTGGTAATGGTAGTTAGCCTCAGACAGTCTTTAACCTTAAAAGAGCTACAGCATTTATGTGCCAGAAGAGTGCTTGGTGTATGGTAGATAATCAATACTTTTTATAAAATAAACGGTTATCTTATGATACCAACATTGATTTATGGTTGAGGGCAGACTGGCAAATTTTAAATTCTCTCCTTAGAAATATCAAAATATAATTTGATGAAAATATCAAAGCAATGATGTTATGATTGTTTCATTTCCTGCTTCTTATAGATAAATTAGTCAAGGTAACATGAATCAAGTGCATTCATATTTATCTTCCAGTGCTCAGCTTCCTGTGGTAAAGGTTTAAAATACCGTGAGGTGCTTTGCATTGACCAATTCCACAGGAAATTAGAAGAAAAATATTGCAGTCATCTACGGAAACCTCGAATGCATAAAGCTTGTAGGTCTGTCCGATGCCCTTCATGGAAAGTCAACAGATGGAAGGAGGTATGTAAAGTGTTTTATGGTCATATATGTATTTTTGCATTTAAAAAGAAAATCTTAATTCATTCTGCATGCTTGCTTTCAACAACCTTGAAACTTTTATGCCACTAAATGTGTTTTATTCTATTACACATTTTTTTTCGCACTATGCTCTGAATTGATACTATCCAGTGTTAACATGCTTGCTAAGTTCATAGTTTAATAACAAATTAGTCTTGATTATTTTGGGGGCTATAAACTTTACAAGAAATTCTGTTACTGAATACTAGGAAGGCTACCAATGATTATAACATTATTCCAGGTGGTCTAACAGTAAAATACATATGTTGAGGTATTTAATAACTGCCTTGTTACCACACTAAAGTCTTGGATTTGAGCTGAGGTAGCAACTTGGAAAAGGGACTGGTAAATTCCCAATGGATCGTAATTAAAGATGGTTTAAGAGTTAGGGACATGACAGAACCAGGGAACCTGGCTGGTCTAAGGCCAGAGTGGACACACTTGGAAAGACTCAGAAAAAACAAAGCTTATACTGAGATGAGAGCAGGGCTAAGAATGTCAGGTTATAGAAGAAGGCTGATGGATACTTGCTTTGGCACACTCGGAGAGGTAAACTCCAAATCTAAACTTGGAAAGACATATATTTGAATGTGGTTGTTCAGCAAAGAGCAGCGTGGGTAATAGTAAAGAGGAGAAAAACATAAATGAGGCCAGAAATGTTAACCAGAATAATTTCCTGAGGCTTGATTTCAGTGGGGCTAAGCTTTCAGCAAAGCTACCTGGCTGCTTGCCGCTGTATCTCAGAGTGTGTATCCATCTCTTAAAAGAGCTAGTCCTGCCGTGGGAAAAAGAAACGCATATTCTGCTGATGCAAATTTCTTGTCTTTGTCTGATGTAGGAGCTACATTAGGAAGATTGGGGCTCAGACAGGAGCTAGCAGTGGAGTTAACCCTAAATTTTATCCTTCACTCCTTGAGATTAGGGCTTCACAGGTGGTGCTACTGGAAAAGAATCCACCTGTCAATGCAGGAGACTCAGGAGACATAGGTTCAATCCCTGAGTTGGGAAGATTGCCCTGGAGGATGGCATGGCAACTCACTCCAGTATTCTTGTCTGGAAAATCCACGGATAGTGGAGTCTGATGGGCTACAGTCCATGGGGTCGCAAAGAATCGGACATGACTGAAGTGACTCAACATGCACACACAATAAATGAAATTATTTTTCATGGTTTAGCGGAGACCATGATTTAAAAGATTTCACATTAATCTGTTCTATTTAGTGAATGCCACTACTACCCACTAAGTCGTTCAAGAAAGAAACACTGGGCCTATCCTGTTTCCCTTGACCCCACATTCCTCCCTAGCTTCTCTCAGTTCTTCCATCAGAGTCACTCTTGAGTCTCCATGGCAACCAGCCCAGTCTAGTTCATCATCATCTGTTTCCAGGTGACCTCATAACATTTATTTTTGTCATTATTTACTTACATACAGTATGAGCTCTGAAAGAAGTTTTAATTCTTCTATGGCTTAAAGTCTGTGTGAGTGTGTGCTCAATTGTGTCCAACTCTTTGCAACCCCATGGACTGTAGCCTGCCAGGTTCCTCTGTCCATGGGTGTTTTCAGGCAAAAATACTGGCCTGGGCTGCCGTTTCCTCCTCCTGGGGATCTTTACAATCGAGGGATTGAGTCTGTGTCTCCTGCATTGGCAGGCAGATTCTTTACCATTTAACTAACCATGCCTATTTCTTCAGCATTATCACAGGCCTCAAAATCTTAGATACAATGGATATCTTGTTCACTAAGTGCCCAGCTTAGTACGGAGCTACATACTTCTTACTTTGAATTCTATAATTCAGTTACAAAAAAAAAAAAAACCTACCATCTCTTAATTTATACATTTGTCATGTTGTGGTTTTGCTTAAAGTAGGGGTAGGCTTTATTTTATCTGGACCAAGATGTGGCAGGGTAACGACAAAGCAGCTTTCCACTGGAGAGGTAAACATTCCAAAGGCACTGCACCCAGCACGTGGCAGAAACCTTTCAATTCTGATGTCAGGTGGGAGATGATGGGGGATGGGAGTGGGAGAGACTCCCCTTTTGGCCACCAGTGTCCCTGGTGATCCCAAGGACTCTTTGGCTGCCTTGCAGCTGCTGTGGTTGCTATTCATGAGGGACTCTTCCTGACCCTTGGCCTCCAGTCGCACAATATCAAATCAATCACTCGTGCTAACGACTCAGCCTTGGCTTGCCACCAAGTCTGACATTATATAAGATTCACTAAAGGAACATATTCCAGGGGTTTGTAAGATACAGATATGAATATGTAAAGACTGTAAAAAAAACACAGATGCTTTTGTACAGAGTCGACCTTCTTCTCTTTGAATTGGTTTTCCTTGTCATAGAAATTAGTTTCATACACCCACACAGAAGCCAAAACTCTGCCAGAAACAAATGACCACTTGTGAAGTCGTTGGTTTTTGATTTATTCTATAAAAAGTACCCACGTGGAATTAACGATCGCAGGCTGTCGCTGCGCTACATATAATAATATATTTAACAGAAGTTTAATTTCAGAGGTAGTTAAGAGATAATTACTGGTTGCTACTTTGTTCTGACTGCATAAATTGTAACATTGCTTTAATAGCACTCACTAGAAAATAATTTCATTTTATTACTATTTTACATTATACCTCTTATGGAAAGATTTGTTTGGCAAATTGTGACCACAGAGGTGCTCAATAAGTTTTGAAGTTAACACTTCTGATTTGGTATTTGATATCACTTTTTAAATGAAAGGATTTAGTAATGCATTTTAATGACTGCAACCAAACAGGAACAAACATTACTGCATAGAGTTCTTTGTCTCCTGGGTCCAGATGTATGCCATTAGATGCAACAGAAATACTAGAATCATTTTAAAATTAAAAAAAAAAGGCTCATCCTCTTCTTTCTGGAATCAGACATTTTTTATTTATGTTTTCACCTAATTTTACCCATTTGAGAGTACCAGCTTTACTTATAAATTCAAGTTTTTAAGGCTAGGCTGGTGTTAGATTCCTCATGTCTCTTGCTTAGTTCAGTGCCATCCAAATGTAGTTTACATGCTCAGAAAAAAGTTGTTCAGAATTCTCCCCTCCCCTTGATCAAGGGAAACCTGCTGGACAGCTTAGAAAGGACCTAATCTCAGGTCTTGCTATTGAATCAAAAGCCTTGCGACTACAGTCACTTACTTGGTTCCCCTTCTTAGGGACCCATCATTTTCTTTCTAGTATTTTAAGATCAGAGCTGGAACCAAAGGTGATATGAGTTCCAAAAATCTCACAGATCTATTGGTTAGTGCCCCCTTTCCCAAACCCCCTGATCTTGAAAAAACTTTTTTGGAAACTATCTGCTAAATGCTGGCATGTTTAAGTGATTTGGTATTTCTGTAATTCCATATTTTCTATATTTCCAAAATGCACACACACACGCACATATGTATATAGTCATACTTGAAAAAGTTCCACTGTATACATATATATCTTTTATCATCTAAAAAGATAGTAAACCTTAAGCTCCCACGGGCCCCTCATCTTTATACCCAGGTAGAGTGTGGAAGACAGCCTGGAGCCCAGGGTGAAGGAGAATGTCTTTTTGCTCTGGGAATGAGTGACTATGCTTCTTAATCTTTTCTAGCTAGTGCCAGCAATTCTTCTGTTTTTGCATTTGTCTGCTGCCTGTGAAATCTCTTCCTTTATCATCTTTCTTGATACTTAAGGCAGTCTGTCTTTGAGTGGGCTGAGAAGACTAATACTCTGGTTTGAGGCATGTGTTGAGAAACTTTTCAAGGCATGGATAATTGTATCTCTGTAAGTGAAAAAATGGGAATAGGAAGGAAGCAGCAAGGGTCAGTGACCTCCTAACACTGTGTGAGAGACTTCTGTATTCCTCACAATTGTAGGTATTATTCATCATGTATATGAGGAAACAAGGCTTAAATGATTTAAGTAGCTTGTGCATGTCACTGGCAGGAAATGATGGGGATGAGGAAATGAATACTGGTCTGAGTTTTCCCTAATGTAATTGCTGCCATACTTATTTTATTTTTTATCATTTTACATTAGCTTGTCTTTATATTTTCTTAGCAACATCTTTTACTTCCTTAGCAACCTATTGCTCCTGTTACAAAGCACCTAAAGTCTCCAATTGCAGAATGTCACTGGGCTACACATAATAATGCTTTCAAGATAAATGTAATTTCTATGTTGTGTTGAGTTCATTACAGGCTTACTTATATATAAAATGTCTGTTGCATCAATTTAAGGTATACATGGATGTCACACATCACAGGTAAATAACTGAAGGTTTTATTGATCATGTATTAAATCACTAGCAACATATTAGATTACATTAATAGATGAAGTGTTCATATCTTTGCACTAATAAATTCTGCTCAGATTTTTGGAGTAGTACCTATTCTGAGACCTGCACTAAAAGAAAAGTTTTGGCAAATTACCAAATCCCCGGAGAAGCACAATTGAATTGTAACTATTCTGTATAAGTTCCATTGTACTTTGTTGCAAGCCCTGATTATTAGTGGCTTGAACTCAAAGACATTTATTCTTTACAAAATAAAATCAGAAAATCACTAGATTTAAGTTAGATTTAAGAGTTCTACAATGGCAAGAGTTCTGGACTGGCATTTCTGTAGTTCTGTTGATCAACTGCTAACGGTCGTAAAATAGCTGCCACAGTTCCAGGCCTCACATCTTTATGCTTTCTCACATGGAAGTCAGTATGTATTTGTTCTATGTTGGTAGGGAGGACAGATTCTACACAGTGGGTAAAAGTTTAAGAAAGAATATTTCAGCTCAATATAGGAGAGAATTTATTAACTTCAGAGTCAGCCAAACCAAAACCAGAATTCTTTCCGGATATAGTGAATGTACCCATATTGAAGCTATGGAAGTCTGGATGGATTTGATATTCATTCATTCATCACTGCTGTTAAATAGATTTCAGTATTGAAGAGAAATTGGAATTAGATATTTTAGAGTCTTTTTTAACTCAAAATCCTCTACTACTGCTCCAATACTGATTCACTTGAAATAAAATATAGTTACAAATAACTGACTATAATAAAATCAAAATCTTATTCCATTAACAAGAAATTATAAATAATGCATCAAGGAAGGAGTTTACTATTACATTTTAAATGATTGCTTATTAAATGACAGAGTGAATTAGCATTAATGAACCCATTTTTGCAAAGCATGTTCTAACATTTCTTCATTTCTGTTCTGTAGTAGCTAATGTGGCTATTGTACCCGTGGATTGGCTAAAATTTATCTTCTACACTTGCACTGTCCAGGCTTGTGTTGGACAGTTGTAGTGTTGTAGTGCATTTATGCATAGGTAGGAAATTTGGCAGACTTTTCCTATCTAAATTAAATTATACAGTGGTGGTGAGTTAGTGCCTTAAATCAATTATTTGTGTCATGCTTGTAATAATAGCCTCAAATTGCCTTCATATGAGCTACTTGGATTTTTAAAGAAAGACAAAATTTAACATGCTTATAAATACGTGGCTCTATAAAGTTGTTGAATAAGGGTTCCCATTTTGGAGTTAGGGGTATACCTTGGGAGGTCATCCTAATAGTAATACATTGCTGGGCTTAAGAGTGAGTTAGCGTATCTTTACAGCGTTTACAACTGGAAGAGGAACTGATGGGCAAAGGCCCTAAGTTCTATGGAAATGCTGGATTTGAGGTGCCTTTGACAAATCTATGTAGAAAATGCATGAAAATCTTGTCAATACATAAAAAAGTATAAAAAATAGTGTTAGTTGTTCAGTTGTGTCCAACTCTTTGCATTCCCATGGACTGTAGCCCTCCAGGCTCCTCTGTCAATTGAATTCTCCAGGCAAGAATTATGGAGTGGATTGCCATTCCAGCTGGAGAGAACAGATTTAGAAATTATTGGTATATAGAAGAAATTAATCAGAGAGACCTCAGAAAGTATAAAGAGAAGCAAGTTATAAACTCTGGGAAACACTAACATTTAAAGGCTAAACAAAGAAAATAGAGTCAATTAAGGGCTCCAAGAGGAGAGTACCTGGAACCATAGAGGACTGAAGCCAGAATGGCTCAACAGAACATGGTTAGTGGTGCTGAATGTGTCAGTGAGATTAACTAAGAAAAGACATGAAAAGTTTTTGTTGGACTTGGCAGTTAGGGTTGTTGATGACACTAAGCTAAGAACTATTTCATTTAAGCAATGGATTCTCTTCTCTGTTCAAATCTGAAACACATCAGTTTACTCTTTTATGACTTCTCTCTTAAAAAAAAAAAAAAAAGCAAGCAGTAGTCCAGTAGTCCAGTTTTTTCCTTTTTTTGTTTGTTGGTTTGTTTGTTTCTTTTGAGCATGAGCTCCACAATAGTAGTTACTCATGGCCTCAGTGGAGTCTTCTAAACCTGTGCTATGGTCAGTCAGGATTAATCAGCAGCTTGGATTACTGAATAACAGAATATTATATTTGTCTGACAAAACATTTTACTCAGCTGTCTTTTGTGAATTTCTTCTTCAGAAATTCTTTTTTTCAGGTTTAGAGGAAGAAAGTTTTCTAAATATAGTTTATATTTCTGTAATTATTGCTGGAAAATTTGCAGGAGTCTTATTTTATAGGTTAAACATTTTCACTAGAGGTTCAAATAAGCAAAACCACATCCCAACATCTTCACCTGCTTAATATTGTGCCCTGGAAAAAATACACAAAATAATATGTGATTATTATCTGCATACAAAGGAACCATGTCTTTTTTTTTTTTAAAGCATTCAATAAGTTGTCAAAATTCAACTGCAAAAGCATTAACTGAGGGCTAGTATAAGTAACCTATGGTGCTAGTGGTAAAGAACCAGCCTGCCAATGCAGGAGACATAAGAAACACGAGTTTGATCTCTAGGTTGGGAAGATCCCCTGGAGGAGGGCCTGGAGAACCCCACGGACAGATGAGTCTGGTGGGCTATTGTCCATGGGATCATGAAGGCTCAGACACAACTAAAGCAACTTAGCATGCACGTGTAAGATATGCAGAATATTCTTCATAAGTTAAAAAATAATATAAAAATTATCTTTTGAGTCAATGATTGCTATCTACAGACACAACACAAAAAACTAAATTTAAAGAGGCCTCTAGAGTAAAAGAGGAGAGTGAAAAGATTTGCTTGAAGCTCAACATTCAGAAAACGAAGATCATGGCATCTGGTCCCATCACTTCATGGCAAATAGATGGAGAAACAGTGGAAACAGTGTCAGACTTTATTTTTTTGGGCTCCAAAATCACTGCGGATGCTGATTGCAGCCATGACTCTTTGTGACCCCACGGACTGCAGCATGCCAGGTCTCCCTGTCCCTCACCATCTCCTGGAGTTTGCCTGAGTTCAGGTCCATTGAATCAGTGATGCTATCTACCCATCTTATCCTCTGTGCTCCCCTTTTCCTTCTGCCTTCAATCTTTCCCAGCATCAGGGTCTTTTCCAATGAGTCGGCTCTTCGCATCCGGTGGCCAAAGTATTGGAGCTTCAGCATCAGTCCTCCCAATGCTTTTGAACTGTGGTGCTGGAGAAGACTCTTGAGAGTCCCTTGGACTGCAAGGAGATCCAACCAGTCCATTCTAAAGATCAGTCCTGGGTGTTCATTGGAAGGACTGCTGCTAAAGCTGAAACTCCAATACTTTGGCCACCTGATGCGAAGAGTTGATTCACTGGAAAAGACTCTGATGCTGGGAAGGATTGGGGGCGGGAGGAGAAGGGGAAGACAGAGAATGAGATGGCTGGATGGCATCACCAACTCGATGGACATGAGTTTGAGTGAACTCCGGGAGTTGGTGATAGACAGGGAGGCTTGGCGTGCTGTGATTCATGGAGTAGCAAAGAGTCGGTCACGACTGACCGACTGAACTGAACTGGAGTAAAACTGCCAAGAGTCTAAAAGAGAAATTTGAATCTACCAAGTGAACTAAGTTTTTTAGCATTTCGGGCTTTAAATGGTTTTTTTAAATTCATTATGAAACCATATTCTGCAGATAACTATTTACTGTTAGGAAAGAGAGATCAATGACTCTGGGAATTTTGTAGAAATAAAGACGTTAATGAAAAACCTGAATTTTTACCCTTATACTATCACAGTTGGGAACAATGATAAGGCCCCACATAACACTTGATATGAATTCCAATCCCTTCTGGAATAACAAACAGTATAAAAACCAAGCTCACAAATTAAATAAATACGGTTAGACATTGTCCATACTTTATTACTGTTGGCATCACAGTTCTTGGTTGTGGTCAAGCTCTGTTGTTTTATGGCTTGGCCTTGTGGAGCTGAAAAAGCCCTGAGAGGCTGCCAAGTCCTTCTCCGTTCCCTGGAGGCAGCACAAGGAGAGCTCAAAGTCTGTAGTTTGGAAAGAAGTGAGCTTAAATCTGCTTCACCAGTGACTCCAGGCAACAGCTCAGGCAAATGACTTAACATCTCTGAGTCTCAGGACCTCAGTCTTGGTACTTTTTAGGAGATCTACTGTCAGGAATAAATGGGTGGGATGAGTTCTATGAAATTTTACAAACAATGCAAAATCTTCTTTGTGCAGATAAGGCAAAATGAGACCTGGAGAGGTTAAGGCAAAGGTTGCGTAGGTAAACTGTATGTTGACTCAGCTTCCTCAAACACGTCTCTATGGAAATATAATCATGAGTCAATAAACCAGCAAATATTTGGACTCCCAAGCTATAGTACCTATTGTAGGAATAAAGATGAATAGAACCCAAACTTGGAAATTATTGTTGCTTTGGGGGAAATTATGCATACAGTGTAAGGATTTAAATAATTTTCAAAAGCAATGTAATAGTAGCATAGTTTGAATGTTGTGGCAAATTTTGTAGACATTAAGCATGTTTAAGTCAGAAGAGAATTAACAATTCGGATGGAGTATCTGGTCAAAGTTTCCATACGACTTGAATAAATATTGCAAAATAAAGAACATCTATTTGTGTATCGGAATAGCTGCTCCAGACCAGACAATGTTAAAAATACTTCCTGCATGTATTTTCTTATTCGTGATATAATATCAGGCTATGTTAAAAGAAACAAGAAAATAGGTCATGACTCTATTTTGTGATTTTTACATAATTTGATATTTGTTAGTTGATTATTCAAATCGTTTGGGTTTCTTCACAGTGCTCTGTGACCTGCGGCTCTGGAGTTCAGCAGAGGGATGTGTACTGCAGGCTGAGAGGAGTTGGTCGGGTGGCGGAAGAAAAGTGTGATCCATCCACGCGGCCTTATTTTCAGAGAGAGTGTTGGCATCGGGACTGCAAACAGTACCACTGGGTGGCAGGCGAGTGGTTGGATGTGAGTATTGTCAAGTAAACTTTCACACAGCCGTTCAGTGAGAGAGTGTTCTTCATTTCATCATTGTATTTTTAGTGCTCAATGTCGTGTAAGAAAAGAGAGACATATCGGCAAGTGAAGTGCATGGATGCACAAAACATTCAAGTGAGTGAGAGTTTCTGTGATCTCGCAACCAGACCACTCGCGATGAAAAAGTGTAGAAACTCTCCCTGCAAGTATATCGTGGTAACAGGAGACTCATCCCAGGTAAGGCAAAGAAAAGAAGTTGAGGATTTTCACTCTTAGAAAGTAAAATTGAGTCTCAAATTTGATACAGTTGAAACTGGGTCTGAATTTGAACATGGGAGCGGGTAATAGTGTGTATATTAACCTAAGGAAGAAAAGCGCTGGGAGAATAGATGGTGCAAATACAGAAACAGTGACATGCATGTTAAATTCGGGTGCATTTCTGAAGTGTCAAGCGGTGATAACTGTGAAACCAACTACCAGGAACAGTTTGGCATCTGGCCCTACATAGTTGGCTGCTTTAAAAATGTTTTTTCTTCCAGTTTTATTTAGGTATATTTGACCCACAGCACTGTACAAGTTTAAGGTGTATATATAAAGTATATCCTTTATTTATTTATGGAAACTTAGGTTGCTGTCATATCTTGGATGTTGTAATTAATGGTGCTATGAATATTGGGGTGCATATATCTTTTTTAATTAGTGTTTTCATTTTCTTCAGAAAAATATCCAGCAATGAAATTGCTGGATCATATGGTTATTCTACTTACAATTTTTTGAGGAAACTATAATATTTTCCACAGTGACTGTACCAATTTATATCTCTACCAGAAGTACATGGGGGTTATCTTTTTTCCACATCCTTGCCAACACTTGTTTTTTTAAAATCTTTTTGATTATAGCTATTTTAACAAGTATGAGGTGATATCATGGTTTTGATTTGAATTTCCTTGATGATTAATAATGCTGAACATTTTTTCATGTGTCTGTTGGCCATCTGTATGTCTTCCTTGGAAAAGTATCTATTCAGAGTCTCTGCCTATGTTTTAGCTGGATTGTTTGCTTTTTTTTTTTTTGATACTGAGTTGTGTAAGTTTATTTATTTTAGGTATTTTCTTATCAGATGCATTATTTGCAAATATATTGTCCCATTCAGTAGGCTGTCTTTTCATTTTGTTGATATGTAAAAGATGTAGCTATGTAAAAGATTTTTAATGTGCTGATGACCCATTTGTTTGCTTTTGCTTTTGTTCTCCTTGCCTCAGGAGATGAATACAAAAAAAAAAAAGAAAAAACACTGCCAAGCCTGGTGTGAAAGAATATATTACCTATGTTTTCTTCTGGGAGTTTTATGGTTTCAGGCACTATATTTAAATCTCTAATCATTTTAAGTTTATTTTTGTATAAGTTGTAAGAAAGTTGTCCAGTTTCATTCTTTTGCATGTAGCTGTACAATTTCCCCAATGCCATTTATTGATAAGACTGTCTCTTCTCTGTTGTATATTCTTAGTTTTTTTTGTTGTTTGATTGATCACTTAAGCATAAATTTATCTGGGGGCTTTCTGTTCTGTACCATTCATGTATGTGTCTGTTTTTGTGCCAGTATCATAGAGTTTTGATTACTATAGCTTTATAGTATAGTTTGAAAGCAGTTTGGTACCTCCAACTTTTTTTTTCCTCAAGATTGCTATGGCTATTCCAGTCATTTAAAGATTCAATTCAAATTTTAGGATTCTTTGTTCTACTTCTGTGAAAAATTCCACTGATATTTTGATAGGGATTGCATTACATCTGTAGATGGCTTTGTGTATTATGGATACTTTAACATATTAGTTCTTCCAGTCCAAATGCACATGCTATATCTTTCTGTTTATATATGTCTTATTCTGCTTATTTCACCAATGTCTTTTAGTTTGCAAAGTACAGGTCTTTCACTTTACTGGTTAAATGTAGTTCTAGATATTTTATTCTTTTAAAGGAGGCTATAAATGGAATTAAAACATTTTTTCTCTTTATGACAGTTCATTATTAATGTATAGAAATACAATAGATTTCTGTACATTTATTTTGTATTCCACAATTTTACTGAATTCATGTATCAGTTCTAATAGTTTTTTGGTGAAGTCTTTAGAGTTTTCTATATATAATATCTTGTCCTCTGCAAATGGTGAAAATTTTGCTTCTTCCTTTCCAATTTGAATGCCTTTTGTCTCTTTTTTTATCTGACCACTATGGTTATAAGTTCTAAAACTATGTTGAATAAAAGTGATGAGTGGGGATTCTTTACTTGTTCCTGTTCTTAGAGGAAAAGTTTTCAACTTTTCATCCCTAAGTGTGATGTTATTTATGAGTTTATTATATATAATTTTTCTTAATTAATATATTTAGGTATGTTGCCTGTACTATTAACATAATCATATGATTTTTATCCTTCATTTTCTTAATGTGGTGTATCATGCATATTGACTAGTGAACATTGAAACAGTCTTGCATCCTTGGACTAAACTCCACTTGAATTTGGTTTGCTAATATTTTGTTGAGGATTTTTGCATTTACGTTCCTCAGTGATATTGACCTGTATTTGTGTGCATGTATGTGTGTGTGTGTGTGTGAGATATTTGTCTAGTTTTTGTAAGTTTTAGTGTCAAGGTAATGCTGGCCTGTAATCAGTATGTACATGTATTTTGTTTTTTCCTGGTTCAGTTTTGGGAGACTGTACATTTCTAGAAATTTATCCATTTATCCATCCATGTCTTCTAGGTTGTCTAATTAGTTGGTATATAATTGTTTGCAGTAATCTTTTTTGATATTTGTATTTCTGTGATGTCAGTTGTAAATTTTCATCCTGTGTTTTCATTTTCTTAGTGTCTTTTCATGTAAAATGGATTTAACTTGATGAAGTCATATTTATTTTTGTTCACTTTTACTTTAGGTAGCATATCTAAGAAAATAAGGTTACAAAGCTTATATTTTCTTCTAAGAATTTTATCAGTTTAGCTGTTACATTTAGGTCTATGATCCACTTTGTATTATTTTTTTGTATATGATGTAAATTGGGATCCAACTTTATCCTTTTGCATCTGGCTATCCAGATGTTTCAACACAATTTTTGAAAAAATTATTCTTTCTGCATTGAATCATCTGTTAATGAACAGTTATTTCTGAACTCTCAATTCAGTTACCTGACCTGACCTGTGTCTATCCTTATATTGGTTCCACATAATCATGGTTTTATAGTAAGGTAGTTATATAGTAAGTTTTGAAATCAGGAACTGGAGGGAACAAATTTTGCTTTTCTTTTTCAAGATTATTTGCTTGTGCTGTGTCCCTTACATTCCTATGTAAATTTTAGGATCAGCTTGTCGTATTGTGTGTAAACTTCAGCATCATTGAATCATGATCAAGTTGAGGAATATTGCCATCTTAATTGTGTCTTCTAATCCATGAACATGACCTGTCTTTCCATTTATTTAGGTCTTATTAGTTTTTTTCAAGGATGCTTTAAAGTTTATAATTTTCATTGTGCAGACCTTAGACTTCTGTGGTTAATTTTGTTCCTAAGAATTTTATTAATTTTTTATGCTTCTGAAAATGGAATTGTACTCTTTTCATTTTCTGCTTATCCGTTTATAATGCGCAGAAATATAATTAATTTTTGTATGTTAAAACACATTTATGGAGGCCAGTTCTTTTTTTGTGTAGATTACTTTTCTATATGCAGAAGTATATCATTTGCAAATTCAGGTAGTTTTACTTCTTCCTTTAAATATGGATGCTTTTTACGTCTTTTTCTTGCTTAGTTTCCCTGGCTAGAAACTCCAAATCTGTTTAGTAGAAGTGGTAAAAACAGACACCTTCCTCTTTGGAGGAAAATTTTCTTTCAATTTTCATAATTAAATATGTTAGTTATTAATATTTTTTAATAGATTCTGTTATCATTTCCTTATATACCTAGTTTGCTTAGTGTTTATATCGTAAAAATGTGTTCGATTTTGTTAAATGCTTTTTCTGCATCTATTGAGATACTTATGTGGTCTTTGTATATGAGTCTATTCCTATGATGTAGTCTATTGATTGATTTTCATATATTGAAACAATCTTCCATTCCTGGGATAAATCTCACTTTGTCTTGATGTACAATCCTTTTTATTTGCTTCTGGGATTGTTTTGTTAGTGTTTTGTTGAGCACTTTTGCATCTATATTCATAAGAGATATTGGTCTGCAGTATTTTTTCCTTGATATGTCTTCATCTAGTTTTGGTGTGAGGGAAATACTGGTCTCATGAGGAAGTGTTCTTTTCTAGTCTGTTTTGGAAGTGTTTTGAAAGGGTTGGGGATAATTCTTCTCTAAATATTTGGAGCAATTCACCAATGAAGCCTCTACTCATGGGTTTTTGATTGTATGAAATTTTTTGATTATTAATTCAGCCTATTTACTTGTTTACGGGTCTACATGGATTTCTACACATGTTCTTCCATCTCCCCATAGTTTGTTTACTACTATTTGTTGCTCTTTGTGACTTTTCTGAACTAACTAACGTCTGTTTTCTTTGTCACATGTGGTCACTAAAGTCTCTATGTGATTAGTTTAGTTTTAAACTTATGACTGGATAATTATTTTCTGAGTTATATGGAACCAATAATCTCCAATCTTTGCCAAAGTGCTCTGTGTAATGTGTGAGCACCTTCAACAGACAACTGTTCCTTAACTTTACTTCCTGCTTATGCAGAACCTTGACCTCAGTCAGGAGTGAGAGTATAGGCACTTCTCAGTTATTTCCTGTTTGTAACAGCCCTGGATAAACTCGTGGATGTCCATGGCCTCCTTGTTGTTTATGACTCTGTTGGAGCCTTTAAAGCCCTTTGGACATTTCTTTTCCAAGCTTTTCCTTTTAAGCTTTTTTGGTTTTCCCATTGATTGCCTGCTTATCCACCTCCTGTGGAAGTTGCAAAGTTAAACATAGCCTTTAATTGTGTCCAAAAATGCCCCCAAGGAGAAGGCTTTTAGCACTGGGCAAGTGCTGAGTAAAGTCAAATAAAGAGGGACTTGGAAGGGAGGTCTTTCAGAAAACCACCAAACAGTTCAAATAATGATAGTTTTCTGGAAATGAGGCTTAGACAGTTCAGTTCCTCTGGTGGCTTCCAGGCTTTTGTTCCTCACTATGTTTGCAGAGGTATTGATTTTGAAGGCCATGAAAGGACTGAAGAGGGGGAATGGGAATAGGGCACCTAAAACATACAAAACTCTTCCTACCAAGATTTCGCTTTATTTCCTTAATAAATGCTTCCAGGATTGCTGCAAGCCTTTGGTTAGTGTACAAAGCACGGAAAAAGTTGATTTTCACAAGTTTTGCCAGTTTTCTCGCTGCTTTTACAGAAGAGAACATTTCAGACATCATTGCTCTGCTATTTTCGCTGATGTCACGCACCTCTCGGGGTCTGCTTTGACAGATGGATTTTTCTCATCATAGTTTATATTTTCCTATCTCTTTGCATGCTAGTTATTTTTTATTGTGAATTTTGATTTTTATTGGGTTGGCTACTGGATAGTTTTTATTCTTGTATCTGTATGTATATTTTAAACTTTGTTCCAGAAAGTAGTTATTTTGTTTGTAAGCAATTTGCTCTTTTCTTGTCTAGCTCTTAAAATTTTTTTATGTGAGACAGGTGCGTTGTGATACTGGTCTTACATAAAAAAATCCCAAAGCATTGTTTAGGCCTTCCCTGGTGGTTCAGATGGTAAAGAATCTGCCTGCAATGCAGGAGACCTAGGTTTGATCCCTGGGTCGGGAAGATCCCCTGGAGGAGGGCATGGCAAACCACTCCAGTATTCTTGCCTGGAGGATCCCATGGACAGAGGAACCTGGCGGGTTAAATCCATGGGGTCACAAAGAGTCAGACATGACTGACGTGACTTAGCGTGTTTGCACAGTGCATTGTTTATTCTAGGGTTAGCTATTCCCCTCTACTGTGCCACAAGACCCTTTTGAATACGGTACCTATTGCTGCATGTATATAAGGTTTTACAGTCTGAATGAAGGGAACTGACACTGTATCTGGTCCTGTGTGAGTGCCAGATACAGTGATTCATGAGTTTGTAATCAGTCCAACCTCGGCCTCAGTTGGTGTCCTCACATGTTTACACTAGTCTGAACTCTGCTGTCCCATTGGGGTCCCTTTCCTTGTTCCAAAACCTGGACACTCTCTCAAGGCAGTAAGCTGGAGGAATTACAGGGTCACTTTGTTTCCCTCTCCCAGGGATCACTATCCTTTATTGCCTAATATCCAGTGTCTTAAGAGCTATTGTTTTATATATTTTGTCCAGGTGTTTCTGTTGTTTTAGGTTAGAAGGTAACTTTATTCCTCGTTATTCCTTTTTTCTGGAGTCAGAAATCTATTTGCCTATTTTTGCTCTGGATCTTTCATTTATATCTAAATCACTTATCTATTCTAGTCAATGGTAATATTCATCACATTGTGTGCATGTAGATAGATGTATGCTAAACTTATATAGAGTTACAAGTGTGTTAAGACTAACAAATGTCCTTTCTTTCAGTTAAGAACCATTGATGCTTCATTTTTCCAAATCTGTGCTTATCAGGAGATAACTTTTCATTCTATTAAGCTATTCTTAAATATCAATAAGAAAAATAAGAAGAGAAAAAAAAAACCAAGCAAGGAAAAAAGCATAGGCACTACAAATAGACAGTCAGTCCTGAATCTGGATCCTTTCCATTTACTGGGAAAGTTGCCTAATGTCTCTGAACCTTTGTTTTCCCATCTGTAAAAGAGGCTAATAGATAGGATTGTGTGGGGAAACACTAAGTAGTGAACCCTGGTTAAGTTTAAGAGCATCTTCTTCACCCCTTGTAACACTGTATTTTTCAGTGTGCAGGTAACTGTGGATTTAGTTATCGACAAAGGATTACATATTGCATTGCGGTACAATCTACTGAGAAACATAAGCTTCATGAGCTGTGGCCTATAGACTATCGAGTATGTCCTGTGCTGTCTTCCCCTCAGGTTTACAAATGCAATTTTAGGACCTGTTTGCATATGGCCACTTGGAAAGTTGGAAAATGGAGCAAGGTCAGTATGTAATTATGAATTTAAAATCTTATGAATGAGACTTTCCAGTTGTGGGGTGCATGGTTATCTGCACATCTATCTAGATATCAGAGTTGTCTCATACCCCTATTTTCTAACAATCACTATGTCAGTTATTTGTACAAATATCTAGTCTCTATGTTTCCTATAACTTGCTTTATAACTAATCCTGTGTCTGTTCCTCAGAGAGCCTGGCACAGTAGCTTGCATTTTGAGCAGATACTTAAGCAGTCTTTTTTAGTTCAGTGAAAAAGTAAATAAATTTAACATATGAGTAATACACGTTATTTGCATCCTGTTCCATTTCAAATTTAATTGATAGAAAGCAGGTGAATATTGCTATGCAAACTTAACATGTATCACTGAGTAAAAACTCAGGAGTTTGAATAACCATCATTAAATAATATTTATCAAGTATTTACAACATACTGCTGAGATAACTATACAAAATAAAGGGAAAGAAGTCAGTAACTGAGAAAGAATAGATTCAGTCTCTTAAGGATTAGTCCCCCTGTGACTCTCCAGCCTCCTGGCCATTAATGATCATCAGTTTGTTCCAAAAGGACCTAGTCAGGGAAGAGGAGATGTGTATTTACTGGCCTTATCATGCATCTTATAGTTTACCTTCCAATTTTACTCTATTCACAGTGCTCTGTGACTTGTGGAGTTGGGATGATGGAGAGAAGAGTGGAATGCATGGTCGATAATGGTCTGTCCAGTGATTTATGTTTAAAGCATTTAAAACCAGATGCTCAAAAGAAATGTTATGTCAGTGACTGTAAGTAAAGACTTCAAAAATCTGTTTAGAAACTAAGTGTTCCAAAGAAGTTTTAGTTAAAATTTGAAAAAAATATTTAGAGTAGTCATCAGTTCAGTTCAGTCGCTCAGTCATGACCAACTCTTTGTGACCCCATGAATCACAGCACACCAGGCCTCCCTGTCCATCACCAACTCCCAGAGTTCACTCAAACCCATGTCCATTGAGTCGGTGATGTCATCCAGCCATCTCATTCTCTGTTGTCCCCTTCTCCTCCCACCCCCAATCCTTCCCAGCATCAGAGTCTTTTCCAGTGAGTCAACTCTTCGCATCAGGTAGCCAAAGTATTGGAGCTTCAGGTTTAGTATCAGTCCTTCCAGTGAACACACAGGACTGATCTCCTTTAGAATGGACTGGTTGGATTTCCTTGCAGTCCAAGGGACTCTCAAGAGTCTTCTCCAGCACCATAGTTCAAAAGCATCAATTCTTCGGCGATCAGCTTTCTTCACAGTCCAACTCTCACATCCATACATGACCACGGGAAAAACCATAGCCTTGACTAGATGGACCTTGGTTGGCAAAGTAATGTCTCTGCTTTTTAATATGCTATCTAGGTTGGTCATAACTTTCCTTCCAAGGAGTAAGTGTCTTTTAATTTCATAGCTGCAATCAGCATCTGCAGTGATTTTGGAGCCCAAAAAAATAAAGTCTGCCACTGTTTCCCCATCTATTTCCCATGAAGTGATGGGACCAGATGCCATGATCTTCGTTTTCTGAATGTTGAGCTTCAAGCCAACTTTTTCATTCTCATCTTTCACTTTCACAGAGTAGTCATACGCTCCACAAAATGAAGGTTTCTTTTTTAAGAGTATAATATTGGTATAATTAAGTTAAATTCATGTTGTGTCTGTAATATGTTCATTGTTGATATGTTGTACTCACTTGTCCTTGAAGGTAAAACATTTACCAGCTGTAAAGAAATACAAGTGAAAAACAACATTACCAAGGATGGTGACTATTACCTTAACATTAAAGGAAGAATAACAAAGGTATTATGTAAACAGTTCCTATTTGATTTTTAACATTGACCATTGACTTTGAAACAAGCTTTTCCAGATCTTTGCATTTTCCCTTTAGATCTATTGTGCTGGCATGCACTTGCAGAACCCTAAGGAATATATATCATTGGTCAAAGGTGAAGAAGACAACTTTTCTGAAGTGTATGGTTTTAGGTATGAGCTGTATTTTGCCTTCTCTGTGCATTTTTATGGTCCATCAAGAGAATTAGAAGTTCCCGAGTTCAGAGTGGTAGTTGAATAGCTCGCAGCAGGACAAGTAATTTAAGAGCAGGTAGACATATTAGGACATAAGTCAGATGTTGTCCATGCCTGTTCAGTAATCAAACTTTGGGTATTAACATACTCACAGAAAGACTGAATAAGAAGGATGCTGTGGGTGAGAATGGGACAACAGAGGAGGGTAGAAATTAAGACCTGTGTATGTTTTCATAGATATCAAGCTGATTCCGGTAACAAAAGCTAGGAGAACTACAGCTGAATTATTTTTCTACAAACTGGTCTTGAATTTCCCATTGATCATTTTGTATGTTAACCTTGAGCAATTTTTACTTCTTTCACAATTAACTTGTTGACACAAAAAATATCGAAGAGGGTTTCTTTTTCCCTCCCACTTCCAAAGTTACTATTTACATTATGGTCTAATAACTGTACCTAACACTAAAATGTTCTAATGTTGTTATAGACTACGAAATCCATATGAATGTCCTTTTAATGGAAGCAGGAGGCAAGACTGTGAATGTAAAAATGACTATTTGGCTGCTGGACACACTGTTTTTAGCAAAATAAGAATTGATCTTACTTCCATGCAAATTAAAAGTAAGTACTGAATCTCTAGTTGTAAAATGAGAACATTTATTTGCTAATGCAAGTTTAACAATGTGCTGTATTGTTTATGTGGTAACTGGGGTCTAGCGTTGCACAATAATTACTTAAAATTTAAAAAAATGTTATTATCTACATACTTCAATGCAACAACATGGACCTTGGGGATTCTTAATAAAAATGTGATGGTAATGACACTGTTATTAATAAAGATACTGTTGTAGTAAAAATATCGCCCTTCCAAGATATAATCCTCTACCCTAAAATTCCAAATTACATTAAAAATAAGGAAATCAGTATTTTTAAATGTAGTTATGTAAGCTTTCTGAAAAGGTTTAAAGTAATGATTAACATTAGTTTCAGGTGATAGTTTGTCTAATATTTTCTTATACTCTGTCTCCTTTGATTTTTTTTAACAACCTTTTACTAGCTATGGCAGTATTTCATCATATTGTTGCAAGTGATAAAATTAAGATGCACTTACAGAACTAAGTGACTTGCCCCACTTCTTGGAGTTAGTAACTGGCATTTCAGGGATAAAGTCCCTCCCGCCCACAATCCCAGATTATGGACCTGCTGCCTTTCTAGGAAGAAATTTACAGGACAGTAAAGTTTAAGTATATTTATGAACCCTAGCATACACTGACCGTCAGACAGTCTACCCTCCTGGATATTATATAGTGACATGAAAAGGCAAATAAGTTCATTTCAGAAGCAGAAACTCTAAATCAAAATTAAATCACTAAAGCCTAGCATAGTGACTAAATCATAAAAAGAAACAAAACAATGTTTGTTGAGACAGTGAAGGTGTGAATACGTAATCTCTAACTTGCAGTCGTATGATGGTGAACTACTAGTGTCAGTAACAGTGGCTACCATTTGCTAAACACCCACCATTACTGTAGTGGGGAAGGATTATGCTGCTTTGGATACGATCAGAAACTGAAGTTAGACTCCTGAGTGTAGGCCCTCTTCATCCGGTTACTAGTCTGTGACCTTGGGCATCTCTCTCTAAGCCTCAGTCCCCTCATTTTTAAAGTAAGATGCCTCTCAAGCTTTTTCTTTCTTTTTATGTCTTCTTTCCTTCTTTTATTTATTTATTTTTTGGTTTTGGATAGAATTAAGAGGTAATACTTGCAACATATCTAGTAAATTCCTTGTAGTTAGTAAGTGCTCTATAAACAATGTCATTATTTAATAACATACGCTGTGTCAGCATTGCTGAGTAAATAATGGACATTTAGGAACTTAGTTGCTGTTCATTAACTTTTTATTTTTCATTCATTTGTCTAACAAACCTGCCATTTTGCCAGGCATTGGGCTGGGCTCTGAAGATACAATATTAAATGTATACACTTTCCACTTGCTTTCTTTCGTCCTTCCTCAAACTTGTGTGCCAAAACTCCAGTATTGATTAAATTAAACCTTTCACCTGCTCTGCATCTGCACCAGGAAATTTGTGTGTGGCAAATAATACACTGGCCTCCTGACTGATTTACCTTAAATGCTGACTCCTGAGCTTGCATGGACCCTACTCCTCTCCTCCCCCACTCCTCTCAATGTCTAACTCACAACTTCTTCTCCAGCTTCAAGCTTCTAAAATTTCTAATACCTCCACTCTATTCCCTTATTGCTGATGAGCTTGTTTCCTCTATCACTGAGAAACTAAGAACAACAAGAATGGAATTTCTGCAAACTACCACTGAAATGGAGCAGGACCCTATGGTCCTTGCCCTTCATGTCCGCAGCCCGCCTTCTGTCTGTAGAGAAACTTTAGCCAAAGAGTAAGTTTAATCAGAGAAGTGAGAAAATGCAGAAACAAAGGAAAACAGTCAAAGGAGACCAATAGTCATTAGGCAAAGTCAAGGATCTTTAGTTCCTCCCCAAGGGCTATAGATAATGCTCTGAGCCATATCCTTTGAGCTGTCTTATAGATACTGAAACTCCCACCAGGTTGAAGAAGATAACTCCATGATGATCATCAGACTGTAGCTGTAACATAAGCTGCGACAGTTTTGAGAACTGGCCTCAAAGAAATAGGTAGAAACTCATCCTGGAACTAAAGACTGTGTGTGTGTGTGCATGATCCTTCAGTCATGTCTGACTCTTTACGACCCCATGGACTATAGACCTCCAGGCTCCCCTGTCCATGGAATTTTCCATGCAAGAATACTGGAGTGGGTTATCCTGTCCTCCTTCAGAGGATCCTCTTGACCCAGGGATGCAGCCTGAGTTTCTTATGTCTCCTGCCTTAGCAGGCAGGTGCTTTACCACTAGCACCACCTGGAAAGCCTGGAACTAAAGACTAACTGTACTTAAAGCAATCAGGATGACTCTGATCAGACTGCTGCACAACTAATTCCAAGGTGACTCTCAGAGCTGACTGTGCTGTTTCTGTATGTAGCCCCCTCCCTCTGTCTATAAAAGCTTTTGCCCACTGACTCTCAGTGGTGGGGGAACCGACTTGTGGATAGGAGCCTGCCCAGTCCTCTGGTTGCTGGCCTCTGAAATAAAGCAACCTTTCCTTTTCACCTTGACTCTTTATTGGCTTTAGAGTGGCAAGCAGTTGGACCGCACTTTTGGTAACATCACAACTACTAACCCACCTAAACCTTGACCTGTAGACTTTGCCTCCTCTCCTGGTTACTGTGGACGAACTGTTCCCTCTCCCATCTGAGGCAACCCTCTCTGCTTGTGCTCTGGGTTTCTTGCTTTGAACCAACTCCAGAACATTATTTCAGCAAGCTTTCCTTTCTCTCTTACATCACCAGTTTTTCCTCCACTTCTCTAAATCCGATGACAAATTCTTGGTTTTTATTTCACTTGATCCATCAGCGCATTTTGGCTTCCAGGAATCCACACGCTCATCATTTGTCGCCAGTCTTGGTGACTCTTTCTTCCATTTTTCTTATTGTTTCTCAACTTGGTTCTTTATCTTCTACAACAATGAGTATTGAAGAAATTCAGGACTCCATCCTTTCCTTAGAGGTCTCTTTCAACTTACAGATTTTAAACACCATCTGTTAAATGATAATCCTAAATGTATAGCTCCAATTTGGACTGCTGCCCTGAATTTCAACTCCCTTCTCAGCATGCCTACATCTAATAGGCATCTGACGATGTATCCACAACTCAACTTTCAATGTTTCTTCACAACCACTCCTTCTATCCCTAATTTTCACCATTTCAATAAATGGCAACTATAATCTTCTAGTTACTCTTGTTGAAACACAGCAACATCTTTAACTCCCCCCTTTCTCTCACACCCGTGTGCCATCCATTACCAAGTTCTACAAGCCAGGTAGGGGCCTTTCATCAGACCCTGATGATGTTGGCACCTGATCGTAGGTTCTAGAACTGGGAGAAATAAGTTTCTGTTAAGATACCCAGTCTATGAGTTTGTTAGGGCAGCTTGAGCTACGACACATACCAAGTCCTGCTTTGACATTACCTCATTAGCTACCGCCTTGATAGAAATCTATATTATTTTTTTCCACCTGAATTATTATGCCTATGGAGTGGCATCCCTGTTTGCACTGGTAGCGCTCAAGTTCCTTTTCACCTTTCCTCCTACTCCTGACCTAGATTCTCTTCTCAGCAGAGAAGCCAGAGTGATCCATAAAACATAAGCCATGTCATGCCTCACACATGATCTCATTTCATCTTTTTAACAACTCCAACCTTTGCTCAAAACTCCCCAAACATCTCCCATTTAACTCACAAAATAAAAACCTTGCCAGTGGCCAGTAAAACTCAACATGACCTTCCCAACCCATTACCTTTCTGCTCCTTCTCTCCATATTCCTCCCGTGCATGAACTGCTTCAGACACACTTGTCCCTTTGCTGTTCCTTGAATACATCAAGCATCTACCCCAGCCCTCCTTAAAGCCTTTGCTCTTTCTGTTCTATCTACCTAGGATGACTGTCCCACAGTTATATGTTGGATTTACCACTTAATATTTTTTGGGTCTCTGCTTAAATATACTTTTCCAATGAATGCATCCTAGACCCTCTCCATGCCTAAACTTCCTTTTCCCTTGTCCTTTTCCTGGTTATTTATTTTTCCTATAGCAATAATCACCTGTAACATATGATAGTATCTACTCTGTTACTTATCTCTCTCTCTGGTAGCACTCAGGATCCATCAGGCCCTGTTTAATTCACTTGCAGTACTTATAATAATGTCCAATACATAATATATTCTAAAGAAATATTTGCTGAATGAGTCAGCTTTCCTCAAGGATCATTCTTGAGGAAATCTTGAAGCCAAATTTGTATTAACCAAAGAGAGAAAATGGAGTTTCAGGAGGCAGAGACATCTTGAACACAGCATGGGATGGTGAAGCATCTTGGTTCCATCAGAGATTAAGTCATCCAATTTTGCCTGAGTATAAATTGAATGGATGTTGGCAGCAGTTTGTTAAAGAATTTCCCAAAAAGAAGATCATGAAGAACAATGTATCAGTTCAGTTCAGTTCAGTTCAGTCGCTCAGTCGTGTCCGACTCTCCGCGACCCCATGAATCACAGCACGCCAGGCCTCCCTGTCCATCACCAACTCCCGGAGTTCACTCAAACTCATGTCCACAGAGTTGGTGATGCCATCCAGCCATCTCATTCTCGGTCATCCCCTTCAAGCTAATATTATTAATAATATAATAGTTTAGATAGAAAGTGATGAGGGTCTAAATTATTAAGGACAAGGTTTAAGACAGAGAGCCTGAGAACCTAAGAGGAATATTAAAGAGTCACACTCTGTGGTTTCCTAACAGACAGATTATGGGGATTTGTGGCATGAAACGTTAATTGTGACATGAAAGGATAATTGCATTTAGTTTGGGACCTGTTTATTGTTCAGTCACTCAGTTGTGTCCGACTCTTAGCAACCCCTTGGCCTGCAGCACGCCAGGCTTTCCTGTCCTTCACCTTCTGGAGCTTGCTCAAGCTCATGTTGATTGAGTTGTTGATGGCACCCAACCATCTTGTCCTCTGTTGTCCCCTTCTCCTCCTGCCTTCAATCTTTCCCAGCATCAGCATCTTTTTCAGTGAATCGGTTCTTCGCATTAGGTGACCAAAGTATTGGAGCTTCAACCTCAGCATCAGTCCCTCCAATGAATATTCAGGATTTATTTCTTTTAGGATTGACAGGTTTGATCTCCTTGCAGTCCAAGGGACTCTCAAGATTCTTCTCCAGCACCACAGTTCAAAAGCATCAATTCTTCGGCTTTCAGCTTTCTTTGGACCCTTTAAGTGAGAGCTGTTTTTGGGTTATCCAGGTAATGGTGTATGAGACCATAGCAAAGGATGATTTGAAAATTGTGTCTGTTTGCCTCGCCTAACCCTAAGTGCCATGTGTAAGCAATGGGTAAATGTTCAACAACCAACTCTTAACACTCAGGAAAAAAGTGTGACTTGTAATATTTTTCAGTTTCTTGACATATATATTCCCACCATGACCAATTTTAAGCTACCAACATGAGCTCATTTTGCATGCAGGTAGGAAAAGACACACCCAACTTGTTCTCATGATTGGGTACAAGCTGACCTGGCACACCACGAAAGGCCTCCTGGGTTTGGAAACTTCTTTTAGAGATATGATAAATATTTCCAGAAATGCTACCTTCGGTATTGCCCCTAGGGGACTGGTGTCATCACTGGAGCATGCAGACTTCTTGAAAAGTATTTGAAACAATGTTAGCAGAGGTGAGAGCCACTGACTGAATGAACATTAGTTGGAATATTATTTAAGTGGTTTAAGCATCAAAAAGTGATTGGGCCAGCTTATCTTCAGGGTTTCTCCTATTTTTGAGCCAAGATCTCTACTTTTTTGATACTTTATATAGAATCCCCAGCATTTTTGCCAATCAAGGAATTTTGTTAATACCATTAAGAAAAATAAAATAGAAAGGAATAAATAATAATGCAATAATGTAAGAAATCAAAGAAATAGAACACTTTTTAGCTGGGTGTTTTTGAATTCCCTAAATGAATTGATATGTGTACTCTCTATAAGCACTTGTGTATTGCTTTGTCATAATTTATCTTTTTAAAATTTTGTTTGTTTTTTTTGGTCACACCACGCAGTTTGTGGAATCTTAGTTCCTGGACCAGCGATTGAACCTGGGCCCTTGGGCAGTAAAAGCACTGAGTCCTAGCCACTGGAATTCCCTATTTATCTTTTGTATGTGTCTTGGTGTGTTCCTCCTTGGGTTATCCTTCCTGGAATTCTCCATGCTTCCTGGACTTGGTTGACTATTTCCTTTCCCATGTTCAGGAAGTTTGCAGCTATTATCTCTTCAAATATTTTCTCAGGTCCTTTCTCTCTCTCTTCTCCTTCAGGGACTCCTATAATGCAAATATTGGTGCATTTAATGTTGTCCCCGAGGTCTCTTAGTCTGTCTTCATTTCTGTTCATTCTTTTTTCTATATTCTGTGCTGTGGCAGAGATTTCCACTATTCTGTCCTCTAGGTCATTTGTCCGTTCTTCTGCCTCAGTTATTCTGCTGTTGATTCCTTCTAGTATACCATTTATCTCTGTTTGTTCTTTAGTTCTAGGTCTTTGCTAAGCATTTATTTCATCTTCTCAATCTTTGCCTCCATTCTTTTCCCAAGATCCTGGATCATCTTCACTACCATTATTCTGAATTCTTTTTCTGGAAGGTTGCCTATCTCCACTTCATTTGCTTGTTTTTCCTGGGTTTTATCTTGTCCCTTCATCTGGGACATAATTTTATGCTTTTTCATCGTGATTAACTTTATGTAATATGGTTTTGTTTTAGCTGCTTTGAGACTATGATTATTCTTGCTTCTTCTTGCTTGCCCTTTGATGGATGAGGCTAACAGGCTTGTGTAAGCTTCTTGATGGGAGGGAATGGTGATGGTAAAAACTGGGTCTTGCTCTGGTGGGCAGGGCCTTGTTCAGTGACGCGTTAATTCAATTATCTGCTGATGGGTGGGTTTGTGCTTCCTCCCTGGTAGTTGTTTGGCCTGAGGTGACCCAGTCTGGAGTCTGCAGGCTCTATGGTAGGGTTAATGGTGAACTCCAAGGGGGTTTACACTGGGGGACCTTCCAGTGCCACCGTCCCTGTGGTAAGCCCCTGACAACCCATGCCTCTACACTTATTCATCTTTAAATAATGCTTCTTCTAATTTTGTTCCTTGACCCCACTTTATCTATTTTAGATATTCACTATGATATAAAATACAATAGAGTATATATTTAGCTTTTAAAACATCTGGATTAGTTATAGATGTTCCTGCCGTTTTTAGGGCAGTTTTTGAGATGAACATGTTTACGTTAAATAAAAATTTGAGAGCCTGATCTATGTTATGTATGACAAGTGTACAATATTTTTGCTTCAAGTTTTGGATTAATTATATGAATGTATTTAAAAATATAATGTGAAAACTATATGCTTTGTATTCAATGAAGATTTGAATACAGTGTCTTAGTGCTGAAGAGTTTCATTTATTATTTTCTAGCTACAGACCTTCTTTTTGCCCAGACAATATTTGGAAATGCAGTTCCATTTGCCACAGCTGGAGATTGCTATAGTGCTGCCAGATGCCCACAGGTATTTCATATTTGTTTATCATTTTCTCACTGAAAAAAATTAATAATATTTGTCCTCGTTAATTTTCTTGACCACAGTACTGCAAAAAACATAAGTAAATAGAAAATGCTAACTTCTTAGATGAAATTTATTGCAGAGTTTATAGATAAACTTTGGAAGAAAAGCATCTTTGCTAATATTGCATTTGTTTGAAAGGTATAATATAAGAATTTAAAATAGTTTAGATCCTGTTTCTCCTTCCACAATGCTTTATTATTTTTACTCTTTACAGTTAGTTCCTAGAAATGAATAGACATACATCACAAGGTAAAGAAACGCATCACAAGCATGTGACTTTCATTACACTGCTACTAATATCAGTTATTTTAGCTGCCTGGGCCTGTAACATTCTCAGAATAATTTTCTATTATTTGTAAAGTAGTATATTTCCATGTCTTCTTGGTTTTATTCTTTCTTTTCCAGGGTTCTCTTCATATATATTTTAATGTCACCTTTGAGATTTCTAGTACAAAGTGTGTTTCCTAGAAAAATTTACTATCTCATTTTTAATAAAGGATTTTATAAAGTTGTTATGAGCAAGCAATATTTTTATAATAAAATGGAGAGATAAAAGCTAGATGAATGTAGCATCATTAGGTAGATTTATAGAAACTTAAAAAATCATGCACAGGAGGACTAATTATAATATTGATGTCTTTTTGAAGAGGAGTAAATAGTTTGCTAGTATTGTCTCTTCTAGGAATTTCATACTCACAATTTCCATCAAATGGCATGGAAGATATGCTTAATGTTAAAAAAAAAGAGGACTTTTTCTGTATTAGAGAAGTGCATTTAAAGGAGGTCACTAGAACTATAGGCTCAAATGAATATGAAAAACATTAACTGTGATAAATATATAAATTTTAGATCCAGAAATACAAATAGAACCTGGTAAAGGGATATGAGGGTACTCTGATAGTTCATTCCTGTACATTTTAGTCAGTTCAGTTCAGCCACTCAAGTCGTGTCTGACTCTTTGTGACCCATGGAATGAAGCATGCCAGGCTCTCCTGTCCATCATCAACTCCCTGAGCTTGCTCAAATTCAAGTTCATCAAGTTGGTGATGCCATTTAACCATCTCATACTCTGTCATCCCCTTCTCCTCCTGCCTTCAGTCTTTCCCAGCATCAAGGTTTTTTCCCAAAGAGTCAGCTCTTTGAATCAGGTGGCCAAAGTATTGGAGCTTTATCTTCAGCATTGATCCTTCTAATGAATATTCAGGACTGATTTCCTTTCGGATTGACTGGTTTGATCTCCTTGTAGTCCAAGGGACTCTCAAGAGTCTTCTCCAACACCACAGTTCAAAAGCATCAATTCTTTGGCACTCAGCTTTCTTTATACTACAGTTCTCACATCCATACGTGACTACTGGAAAAACCATAGCTTTGATTAAATGGACCTTTGTTGACAAGGTAGTCTCTGTCTTTTAATATGCTGTTTAGGTTGGTCATAGATTTTCTTCCAAGGAGCAAGCGTCTTTTAATTTCATGGCTGCAGTCACCATCTGCTGTGATTTTGGAGCCGAAGAAAATAGTCTGTCACTGTTTCCATTGTTTCTCCATCTATTTGCCATGAAGTGATGGGATCAGATGGCATGGTCTTAGAAGATTGAGCTTTAAGCCAGCTTTTTCACTCTCCTCTTTCACTTTCATCAAGAGGCTACTTAGTTCTTCACTTTCTGCCATAAAGGTGGTGTCATCTGATATTTCTCCCAGCAATCTTGATTCCAACTTGTGCTCTGTTCAACTTGGCATTTTCCATGATGTACTCTGCATATAAATTAATGAAGCAGGGTGACAATATGCAACCATATTTTACTCCTTTTTGGAACAACAGACTGGTTCCAAATTGGGAAAGGAGTATTTCAAGGCTTTATAGTCACCCTGCTTATTTAACTTATATGCAAAGTACATCATGAAAAATGATGGATTGGATGAAGCACAATCTGGAGTCAAGATTGATGGGAGAAATAGTGATAACCTCAGATATGCAGATGACACCACCCTTATAGAAAGTGAAGAAGAACTAAAGAGCCTCTTGATGAAAGTGAAAGAGGGGAGTGAAAAAGCTGGCTTAAAGCTCAACCTTCAAAAAACTAAGACCATGCCATATGGTCCCATCACTTCATGGCACATAGATGGGGAAACAGTGACAAACTTTATTTTTGGAGGCTCCCAAATCACTGCAGATGGTGACTACAGCCATTAAATCAAAAGATTCTTGGTCATTGGAAGAAAAGTTATGACCAACCTAGACAGCATGTTAAAAAGCAGAGATGTTGCTTTGCCAACAAGTCCGTCTAGTCAAAGCTATCGTTTTTCCATTAGTCATGTGTGGATGTGATAGTTATAAAGAAAGCTGAGCACCAAAGAATTGATGCTTTTGAACTGTGGTGCTGGAGAAGACTCTTGAGATTCCCCTGGACTGCAAGGAGATCCAATCAGTCTACCCTAAAGAAAATCAGTCCTGAATATTCATTGGAAGGACTGATGTTGAATCTGAAACTCCAATACTTTGGCCACCTGATGCAAAGAATTTACTCACTAGAAAAGACCCTGTTGCTGGGAAAGACTGAAGGCAGGAGAGGGGAGGACAGAGGATGAGATGATTGGATGACATCACTGACTTGATGGACATGAGTTTGAGTAAGCGCCAGAAGTTGGTGATGGACAGGGAAACCTGGCTTGCTGCAGTCAATGGGGTCGCAAGGAGTTGGACACGACCAAGCGACTGAACTGAACTGATATTGATTTGGCATACTGTACAAAGAAAATTACAAATAAAGGTTTTGATTTTATGGTTTGTAGAAAAACACAAATGCCAGATACAAAGAAGAAAAATTACTGAGTAAGTGATTGAAAAGAACATCTTTTGTAATACTAATCATCCATCTTCCACTGTATTTAATGAAGATGTGTTCATTTTCTTTCCCCACAAAAATGCATTCAGTACTGTACAAGCACAAATCTAGGGAAAGAAAGTGCCCAGATCACAAGTTTTGAGAAAACTCCTAGTGTTGATTACAGACATGGAGACCTGGCATGCTGTAGTCCATGGGGTCACAAGGTGTCAGACAAGACTGAGCAACTGAACTGAGATGTTTTTCGACTGAACTGTTTTTCTGGAATTCTCTTATTTTTTCTAGGATCCAACAGCTGTTGACAATTTGATCTCTGATTCCTCTGCCTTTTCTAAATCCAGCTTGAACATCTGGAAGTTCTCGGTTCACATACTGTTGTAGCCTAGCTTAGAGAATTTTGAGCATTACTTTGCTTGTGTGTGAGATGAATGCAGTTGTGTGGTGGACTGAATATTCTTTGGCATTGCCTTTCTTTGGGATTGGAATGAAAACTGACCTTTTCCAGTCCTGTGGCCACTGTTGAGTTTTCCAAATTTGCTGGCATATTGAGTGCTGCACTTTAATAGCATCATCTTTTAGGATTTGAAGTAACTTGTCTGGAATCCATTTTAGTTCACTGATTCCAAAAAAATCGACGTTTATTCTTACCATCTCCTGTTTGACCACTTCTAATTTACCTTGATTCATGGGCTTTTCATTCCAGGTTCCTATGCAATATTGTTCTTTATAGTAGAGGACTTTACTTCCATCACCAGTCACATCCACAGCTGGGCATAGTTTTCACTTTGGCTCAGCCTCTTCATTCTTTCTGGAGTTATTTCTCCACTCTTCCCCAGTAGCATATTGGGTTCCTACTTGCCTGGGGAGTTCATCTTTCAGTGTCCTATCTTTTTGCCTTTTCATACTGTTCATGGGATTCTCAAGGCAAGAATACTGAAGTGGTTTGCCCTTCCCTTCTCCAGTGGACCACGTTTCCTCAGTACTCTCTACCGTGACCCATCTGTCTTGGGTAGCCCTGCATGACATGGCTCATAGCTTCATTGAGTTAGACAGCACTGTGCTCCAAGTGATCAGTTTGGTTAATTGTCTGCTCTCTGATGGATAAGGATAAGAGGCTTGTCGAAGCTTCCTGATTGGAGGGAATGGCTGTGGGGGAATCTGGGTCTTGCTCTGATAGGCAGGGCCATGCTCAGTAAATCTTTAATCCAATTTTCTGTTGATGGGTGGGGCTGTGTTCCCTGACTGTAGTTTGGCCTAAGGCCAAACTATGATGGGGTAATGGGCTTCCCTTAGCTCAGTCAGTAAGAAGTCCTGACAGAAGCCTGTCAGGCTATAGTCCATGGGGTTGCAAGAGTCAGACACAACTTAGCAACTAAACCAAATGGCGATAATGGCGATGTCCTTCAAAAGGACTTATGCCAGGGCTGTTGTATTCAGTGCCCCAACCCCATGGCAGGTCACTGTCAACCCACACCTTCACTGGCTACTCCAGGACACTCACAGAAGAGTCTGGCTCAGTCTCTTGTGGGGTCATTGCCCCTTTCTCCTGGGTCCTGGTGCACACAAGCTTTGGTTTGTGCCCTCCAAGAGTCTGTTTCCCCAGTCCTGTGGAAGTTCTGTAATCAAATCCCACTGGCCTTCAAAGTCAGATTCCCTGGGGGTTCCTAAAGGAGATCAGTCCTGAATATTCATTGGAAGGACTAATGCTGAAGCTGAAGCTCAAATACTTTGGCCACCTGATGCGAAGAGCTGACTCATTGGAAAAGACCCTGATTCTGGGAAATATTGAAGGCAGGGGAAACAGGGGATAAAAAAGGATGAGATGGTTGTATGTCATCACCAACTCGATGGAAACATGAGTTTGAGTAGGCCCAAGGAGTTGGTGCCAGACAGAGAAGCCTGATGTGCTGCAATCCATGGGGTCACAAAGACTTGGACATGACTGAATGACTGAACTGAACTGAACAGGTAGCTCAGCTGGTCAAGAATCCACCTGCAATGCAGGAGACCCATGTTTAATTCCTGGGTCAAAAATTTCCCCTAAAGAAGGTATAGGCTACACACTCCAGTATTCTTAGGCTTTCCTGGTGGCTCAGTAGGTAAAGAATCTGCCTGAAATGCGGGAGACCTGGGTTTGACCCCTGGGTTGGGAAGAGCCCCTGGATAAGGGTATGGCAACCCACTCCAGTATTCTTGCCTGAAGAATCCCATGGTCAGAGGAGCCTGGCTGGCTACAATCCATGGGGTCGCCAAGAGTCGGACACAACTGAGCGACTAAGCACAGCACACAGCAAAGTGATATGAAGTGACAGGATTTTTAATCAACCACCCTGACTTCAACATGACTCATGTAGACCACGTAGTAATCTCTAAACTGCCCAGTATAATTGTAAGGTACCAAAACACAATGTCGAGACCAAAAGATTTATTTGTGCTTGACACTGGAATATTATACTTATTTAAAAATTTGTGTCTGAGAAAGATAAAATTTTAATCTATCTAGGAGTAGAATCAGGGGGAAAAAAGGGAAGGTTTAAGTCATGTTATGTAAAGAAAATGAAGAAGGTAGCCAGGAAAAGAGAGAGAGGTTATGATAACTATCATTAAATACGTAGAGAGTGCCATGAGAGAGCAGTGGCATCAGTATGTATTACTCAAGGAGATGTTAATGAGACAGAAGATTTCAGTTTAAGGTAAAGAAGACTTTTATCAGAGAGAGTTTCCCAGTAAGGAGACCCTCTGCAAAATATGAGGCCTTAGTAAATCACTAATTTTTGTCCATATTTTTGTAAATTGATCTTGTATTCTGCAAGTCTGCTTAAATTCATTTATTAGTTATAATAATTTTTTGTTGGATTCCTTAGGATTTTCTGTATACAAACGAATGTTATCTACAAATAGTTTTACTTCTTCCTTTGCAGTCTGAATTTTTTTAAAATTTCTTTATCTTGCCTCATTGCACTGTCTAAAACTTTCAGTATACTGTTAAATAGAAGTGGCCACAGTGGACATCCCTGTCTTATTCTTGATTGCAGAGGAAAAACATTAAGTCCTTTATCATTTATTGTGTTAGTTGTGAATATTTTGTAGATACCTTTGATCAATTTGAGGAAGTGCCCTTCTATTACTAGTTTAAGTGGTTTTATCATAAATGTGTGTGTGTGTTCAGTCATGTCCGACTCTTGTGACCCCTACAGACTGTAGTCCACCAGGCTTTTTTGTCTTTGGGATTTTCCTGGCAAGAACACTGGAGTTGGTTGCCATTTCCTCCTCCAGGGGATCTTCCTGACATGTTCAAACCCATCTCCTGTGTCTCTTGCTTCTCCTGCATTGACAGGTGGATTCTTTACCACTGAGCCACCAGGGAGGCTCATCGTGAATGTTGAATTTTGTCAAACGCTTCTTCTGCATGTGTTGAGATAATCCTGTGGTTACTGTTCATTACTATAGTGATAGTGAAATGATGTATCACACTGATTTTTGTGTGTTGAAGCAATTTTGCATTCCTGGGGGAAATCCTTGATGATATCTAATACATTTTGTATGTCACTAGATTTGGTATGCTTTGTTGAGAATTTTTTGTCTGTTTACAGAAAAGATACTGGTCTATCATTTTCTTTTTTTGTGATGCCCTTGTCTGGTTTTTATATCAGGGAAATACTGGCTTCATAGAATAAATTGGTAAGTAATCCCCCATTTCTAATTTTTTGGAAGAGTTTGTGAAAAAGTAATGTTTGGTGGGATTCAGCAGCAAAGCCATCTGAGCTTGGGCTTTTCTTTGTAAATGTTTTATTTACTAATTCAATCTCTCTATTTATTGTGGATTTTTTCAGATTTTCTAGCTCTTAAGTCTATTTTGGTAGTTTTTTCCCCCTAGGAATTTGTCCATTTCATCAAAGTTATGTAAATTGTTGGCTTACAATTGTCCATAGTATTGCCTTATAATCCTTTATATTCCTGTAAGATTCACAGTTATTCCTGATTTTGGTGATTTGAATCTCCTATCTTTTCTTGATTTTGTTAATTTTGTTCTTTTCAAAAAACCAACTTTTGATTTTGCTGATTTTCTCTGTAATTTTTCTCATTTGTTTCTTCAGTTTCCACTCTATTCATTATCATTTCTTTCCTTCTGCTTGCTTTAGATTTAATTTGGTCTCTTTTTTTTTTTTTTCAGTGTTTCAGGTAGAAGTTTAGGTCATTGGTATGAGAGCCTTTTTATCTTTTAATATGGGCATTTACAACTATAAATTTCCCTTTAAACACTTCTTTGCAGCATTCCTGAAGTTTTGGTGTTGTGTGTTCATTTTCATTCATCTTGAGTGTTTTCTATTATCATTTGTGATGTCTTATTTGGTGTGGTGTTTTTGTTCTTGCATGGCTGACTGCCATGCAAGAGTCTTGTCTGACTCTTTGTGACCCCATGAACTGCAGCACACCAGGCTTACCTGTCCTTCACTATCTCTCAGAGTTCGCTCAAATTCATGTCCATTGACTCAGTGATGCTATCTAATCTCATCCTCTGTTGTGAATTTCCCACATTTCCTTCTGTTATTGATTTCTACTTTCATTCCATTGCGGTTAGAAAATACACTTTGTATTATTCAATCTTTTGAAATTTATTGAGGCTTGTTTTATAGCATAGCATATGGCTATCTTGGAAAATGTGCAGTGTGTGCTTGGAAAGAATGTGTGTTCTGTTGTTGTTGGGTGAAGTGTTCTCTGGATGTCTGTCAGGGCTACTTGGTTAAAGTGTTGTTCAACTCTTCCATTTCCTTGTTGATCTTCTCCCTAGTTATTTTATCTCTTGAAACTGCAGTTATTATTGCTGAATTATCTACTTCTCACAGCAATCTTTTAGTTTCATTTATTTTGTATGTAATTTATTTACTTTGAGATTTTTTTTGCACGATTGTCTGTCTATGGGGTCACACAGAGTCGGACACGACTGAAGTGACTTAGCAGCAGCAGCTATTTATAATTGTCATAATTTCTTGATATATTGACACTTTTGTGTCAAAAACATTCCCTTTTATCTGTAGTATCATTTTTTGTTTTAAAGTCTAATTTATCTGATATTATAGTGGCAACTCAGCTTGTTTATAGTACATGGTGTACATGTTTTCCTCCCATTTGCTTTTGACATATATTTTTGACTCTTAAGAGTGTCTCCTACAGAGAGCATTTTGTTGAATTTCTGCCAACCTTTGCCATTTGCCATTTTGTTTTTTATATGTCATATCATTTCTGGTTTTCTGTCCCCTTTTTACTATTTTTTAAAAATTCAGTGAATGTTTTCAAGTGTAACATTTTAATTTAACAATTGTCTCACTATATTTTTAATTGCTTTCTTAACAGTTGCTCTAGGGCTTACAGTGTACATCTTAATAGAATTTACTCCAGGTTTATATTACCTAATTGCAGTGACATAGAAGTATTACTCCTACATATACTTTTTCCCCTTTCCTTTTCTGTTGTATTTGTAATGCATACACAAGCTAACCTATGTAACAAACCTGCAATACATTTTTATAACATTTATATAATTTTTGGCTTCCTTTGTGACTCAGCTGGTAAAGAATCCACCTGCAATGCAGGAGACCTGGGTTCGATCCCTGAGTTAGGAAAATCCCCTGGAGAAGGGAAAGGCTACTCACTCCAGTATTTCTTGGCTTCTAGATGAACAACAGAACTCAGCAATTTATCTTACTGAGATTCCCATATATGTGCTTATTTTTCTCTAGATGCTTTCGGATTTTTTCCTTTGTTTTTGACTTTCAGCATCTTTCTTGTGACATATTTGGATGTGGATGTCTTCGTGTCTACTCACTTGCAATCCGTTGACTTCTCCTTCTTAGTCACTTCAGTCGTGTCCGACTCTGTGACGCCATAGACGGCAGCCCACCAGGATATGTAGATTAATGTAGTTTCACCAAACTTAGAAAATTTTCAGCCATGATTTCTTCAAATATATTATCTGGTGCTTTTGGTACTTCCATCATGCATGGTTTGGTGTACTAATGGTGTCCCTCACTTCTCTGAGGCTCTATTCATTTTTCTTTTTCTTTTTTTTTTGCTATTTTTTCAGATTGTACCATCACTATTGGTATCTTTTCAAGTTTGCCAATTCTTCTGCCAGCTCCAATCTGCTGGTTGATCCCCTCTAGTGAATTTTTATTTTGGTTATTGTACTTTTCAGCTCCAGAATTATTCTTTAGATCTTTTTATAAATATAATTTTTATCTCTTTATTGATAGTCTCTTTTGATGAGACATTATTATCATACTTTTCTTACTTTTTTAAACATGGGTTTTCTTTAGTTCTTTGAACATAGTTTTAATAGCTGCTTTGAATCTTTATCTGCACAGTCTGACATCTGAAACCTCTCAAAAGCAGTTTCTGCTGCCTTTTCCCCCGTTATATGAGTCATCCTTTCCAGTTTCTTTGCATGTGTCACAATTTTTTGTTGAAAACGGATCATTTTAGATAGTATATTTTAGCAACAGTGGATACTAAGTTTCTCTTCCCCTTTAGGATTTGTTGTTTGCTGAGTTGTTTATTTGTTTAGCTCCTTGACTGGGCTATTTCAATGACATCTATTTCCCCTATGATATGTAGCCTTTAGTGTCACTCCTCAGAGGGCTCAGCCGGACATGTACACAGTCACCCAATCCTTCTGGAATGACAGTGTTTTTAGCTGGGCTGTCTTTGATGAAGTTTCTAGCTGGTCTGCCTCTACTGATATCACACTCAACTCTTACCCAGTACTAATTGGTAGATGATGGCTCTGTTCTTTCAGTAACATCCTGGAGGCATAAATTACTCTATGGTTTGAGCCAATTAAACTCAAGCCCCAGGGCCAACATAGGCTTATAGGTCAGTCTTTGAAGTCAGGTCAGAAAAACCTCAAAAAGAGACATTCTTAGCTATCTCTTTCCCTGGTTTTCTCTGTTAAACTGAGATCTGACCTACTATTTTGCTTGTCGCTCTCATCCAGTTACCACCATGCTCCTCTTAAATACACACCACTAAATTTTTTTTTTCAATAGCCGCTTTAGGCTTGAACTTCCCCATTTTCTGTCCCAAATAGTCAGGCTACTTAGGAAAATCTGTGAAACGTTCTGTTCTTACAACTTGATTTTTCCCCAAGGAAGAGCCTTTGCACCCATTCTGTGGATTGAGTGGGTAGATCCCACTTTGCAGAGTAACATACCTAGTCTATAAGCAGAATGCTGGGTCCTGACATTATTCTCTGGTCTTCTCTGCTTGTACTGATCAGCATGAAACCTGTGCCCTACCAGTGATTTTAAGCGGGAATGATTCAGGCCTTGAGTTCTTGGCCTACCATGCTTGGGGCAGATCTCCTGATCTGTGAGTAAGGACTAAATGGCGAAAAGGAGCTTCAGATCTCTTTAGTTCTTACCTCTGATCCAGCTTCTGTAGCACAGAGCTGTGTGAGATGAGGAGTGCTGGTGTCTCGCCTGCCTCCTGCTGCCCTTGACATGTACCCTGGACAAAGGTTATCCCTAACAGAGAGCTGGGGGAAATAAAGTCCTCTGTTCTTAGCTGTACCCATGAAGAGTGGAGCTATCATCTCGCTGAGGTGGGGAAAAGAGAGGACAGGCCATAGACAGGTCATGGTTCAAATGTCACAGATGCTTACTCTTCAAACCTAGATTTCATAGATTTTCTTGAATAAATGTTTCTCCAATTGTTGTATAACCTTAGGACAATTTCAAGAGCATTTAAACGGTTGTTGTATTTTATAATTTTTTTAATTCTTGAAATGAAACATTTTGTTTTGAGATAACTATTGACATGAAATAATACATATTATTATGTATTATTATTATTATACATATTATTTCTTAGCTCTAAGAAATAATATAGGGATCCCATGAACCCAGTATCCCCAAATGGTAGCATCTTATAGGATTATAGTATAATATTGCATCTAGGATATTGACATCACTACATCAAGGTACAGAACATTTTCATCATCACAAGGACTTTTATAATGACGACTACTCCCCTTGTACCACCAGCTTCACCTTATCCACTAGCAACCACTAATCTAGTCTTCCTTTCCATAATTTTTGTCTTTTTTTGTCTATTATATAGGTAGAATCATATTAATACGTATGTCTGTAACTTCCAGCATTTTGAAGAGTGGCGATAGTGAATGTGCTTTATTTTTTTTTTCTCTATTTTTTTTGGAGGCTAATTATTTTACAATATTATATTGGTTGGTTTTGCCATACATTAATTGCTTTTGATCTTAGGGGGAAAGCATTCCAACTTCCATCATTAATGTATTGTTGGCTACAGATTTTTGGTATGTGTTCTTTATCAAGTTGAGGAAATTCCCCTCTATTCCTGTTTTTCCCTATGTTTCACTCTTTAGTCCACAAGTCTCTTCAAACTGCCGTCCCAAAAGTGCTCCCTCTCTTGGCTCTGTTTTTTAAGGTAGATAACTTTTCAGAGGAATCTCAAGTTCTCACTCAATCTCTGAGCCTGGTTAGCTCGATTCATGTCCATTCTTTTCTTTCTCTCCTTCTCTCATGTTGGTCTACCAGACGATTGGTCTCCCTCCAAGGTGATGACTCTCCAACCTGCATCGTTTATTTAGTTCTCTTCCCAGGACTGTGTTTCCCTTGATGAACTCCCCCTTCTGAAGTTTTATATTGCATCTCTTTGAACACCTGTTCTAAGGTCAAAGATGTGTAATCTAAAACTTTTACCGCTCTATAAACAATCTTTTCCCTCACATATGTAATTTTAAATAACATTTCCATTTTTACTCTTTTAAATGGAGATTATTCATTCTCCAATGACCAACTCATGTCAAAACTTCTCAGCTTTGTCCAATAATACATTTTCCTTCTAATCTCTTCCTTCCGGTCGTGTACTTGATATGATCAGAGAGAAGGAAATTGGAGATGCCACCTAGAGATGTGAAGAGTCTGCTACAAGGTACAATCATTTTGAGAAAATCGTGAAGTTCTGGAAATCTGGTCCTTTTTATACCATGTTGAATTGAATAAGGCAAATGAGAAGATGTATGACATATGTTCACATAGAGACTTGTAAACAGACGTTTATGGCTGTGCTCAGTCGCTCAGTTGTGTCCGACTCTTTGTGATCCCATGGACTGTACCCTGCCAGGCTCCTCTGTCCATAGGATTTTCTAGGAAAGAATATTGGAGTGAGTTGCCATTTCCTTCTCCGGGGATCTTCTCAACTCAGATACTGAACCCTTGTCTCTTGCATCTCTTGCGGATTCTTTACCTCTGCACCACCTCAGAAGCCCCTGGTCAATGAGACATCAATAAAATTCACAGGAGACATACACAAATAAGTAATATAATGGTCATTTTCCCCTACAATATCTTGAGAAAGTTTTGTAGTTATAAACTAGGTAACCCCAGTTTACAGTTGGAGAAAGAGACACTCTGTGTCAACAACCTAAGTTCCTTGAGAAAGTCAAAGGCAGCATCATTATAGTAATAAAATTCTACTCCTGCTCATCAAGGTGAGATGTCTTCCCCACAGAGTTCTCTAGGCGTTTCTGGAACACAAAGCTTTATTTCGAAACTTTGATGTTATTGGGCATAGGTATGTGCTGTCAAAAAAAGATAAGCCCACTTTTTTTTCTAGTCTGTATTCAATTGCCTGCAGTTACTGTTACTAAGAGTACAAACTGCCCAGTATTCTTGAAGATATTCTGTCAAATATATAAACCAGATTCTGTGTTAATTTATACAACATTTTCATGAATACTCTCCAGATGTTTAATGTCACAGAAAGAACTTATTCTGTTGTTTAGCATTCATCAAAACCACATCCTCTGTATTTGCATATGACAGGGCACCCCAGGACATAAATGCTAAAAAGAGAATGGACACATATGGCAATCTTTAGGGAAAATAAACTTTGCCACATTGTAATATAAGATGAAGTTAAGGAGTGTGATGTGACTTTAGAATACATATATCAAAAGTGAAGTGAAGTAAATGTTTGGTACTTTTCACCGAGCCACAAAAAAGAGAAATCCCCAATGTGTATCTCTTTATCTATTTTGTAATTAGTATTGATTACACGAGAGCAGGAGAAATACCCAGTGCCAAAGGATCGTGGCCAGCATACATTTTGAGTATTTGGAGCCAGTTTTTAAGTATTTTGAATGTGTATTCTTTATTATAATGTGTCGAGTTAGATATATATGCATACCCTTTTGATTATATTGCTTAGATCCTCTTTCTTCTTATTCTTGTCCTCTTGATCTATCTTGTTGCTAAAAGTGGTATATTACAATTTCCTATTATTAGGGTGTTTCTACCTATGTCTCCTTTCACCACCTGTGGTTTTGCTTCATAAAAGTAGCTGTGTTATTTGTGTTATATCTTCATTGTGGATCATGGTTTTTAGCACTTCTTTGTCATGTTTTTCTGATTTCAGACTTGAATTCTATTTTACATTATCAGGATTTGCTACACTTGTTCTCTTTTTATGCCCAATTTCCAGGTATACTCTTGCGCGCATCTGTGTGTACAAAGTCACCTCAATCGTGTGCAACTCTTTGCAACCCTATGAACTGTGACCCCACCAGGCTCCTCTGTCCATGGGATTTTCCACACAAGAATACTGCAGTGGGTTGCCATGCCCTTTTCCTGGGTATCTTCTTGACCCAGGGATCGAACCCTTGTCTCTTCTGTCTCCTGCACTGGCAGGCAGTTTCTTTAGCACTGGCACAACCTGGGAAGTCTTGCACATCCCGTTTTTATAATTAATTAATCTTAATTTTTTTTAAGATGATCACCGTAAGTCAACACAGTAATTCTCTCTTCACCGCCGCACATACTTTTAATTTTGGCTTTTCTGAGTCACTTTGTTTGAAATGTGTTTCTTACATATAGAATGTAGTTGGGTTTTGTTTTCAAGTCAACTGGAATTTTTTTTCTTTAGTTGTTATATCCATTCACATTTTAAATTGAAAAAAGATAACAGTAAAATTGCCTTTATTAGCAACATACAACTCCCTCACACTTCCTCCATGGAGTCAATTCCTTCCTCCCACCTACCTCCTGGTAAACACTGATCTTCTCTTCATTGCTTTAGTTTTGCATTTTCTGGGATGACATAGAAATGTCATAGAAATGAAGTCACACAGTGTGTAACCTCTTGAGGTTGGCCTCCTTCTCATTACATTGGTCAACATAATGCTTTTGAGGTCCACCTGTCTTTTTGCATGCTGCATGTGTCAATAATTTGTTCTTTTTCATTGCTAAGCATTATTCCATCAATCAGATGTCATACAGTTATCCTACTCTGTTCATTTTTGGAAGAAAATGGGTTCTTTATAGATTTTGGAAATTATGGATAGAGTGGATATGCACATTTGTGTACAGGTTTTTGTGTGAACATGTATTTTCATTTCTCTGGGAGAAATGCCTATGAGTGAGATTGTAGGGTCATATGGTATATGTATGTTTAACTTTATAGAAAACTGCCAAGCTAGTTTATTTTTGTTGCTGTTTTAATTTATTTTTCATTGGAGAATAACTGCTCTACAATGTTGTACTGGTTTCCACTGTGCAGCATGTGAGTCAGTCATAAGTATACGTATATCCCTGCCCTCTTGGACCTCCCTCCTACCTACCCCCCATCCAAACTGTTCGATTCAGTGACTGTACTATTTTTAAATTCCCATTAGCAAAGATTAAATTTCTAGTTGTTTTTCTTCTTTGTCAGCACTTAGTATTGTCAAGTTTTTTGTTTCCCCATTTTCAGTGATGTCTCTTTGTAATTTTAATTTATATTTCACTAATAATGTTCTGAGTATCCTCTTTAGTAAAGTGTATATCCAAGTCTTTTCTCATCTAAAAATTGTTTGTTTCCTAATTGTTCATTAATGTTTATAGTTTTGACAGTTCTTTATTTAAAATTAGTTAATTAATTTTTGGCTTCCCTGGGTCTTTGCTGCTGCTCACCAGCTTTCTCTAGCTGTGGTGATAGGGGCTTCTCTCTAGTTTTGGTATGTGTTCTTCTCATTGCAGTGGCTTCTCTTGTTGTGGAATATGGGCTCTAAATGGATGGGCTTAGTTGCCCCATGGCATGTGGAACCTTCCTACACCAAGGATCAAATCTTTCTACATCTGTGTCCCCTGCATTGGCAGGCAGATTCTTATTCACTGTACTACCAGTGAAGTCCTGAGAGTTCTATATATAGTCTGGATACAAATCTTTTGTTGTATATAACATTTGCAAATGTTTCGCTGAAGGTCTGGACCTTATCTCTTCTTTTTCTTAAGTGTCTTACACTCAAGTGGAGGTTTTAAAGTTTAATGAATTCAAATTTATCATTTTTTTCCTTTCTGACATTTAGTGTTGTATTTAAGAACTCTTTGACTTAGTCCAAGTTACAAAGATTTTCTGCTAATTTTTCTTAAAAATATATAGTTGAATATTTTACATCTAGACCTATGATTGATTTTGAACTAATTTTGTATGGAGTTGGAAGAGTTTTGCCTACAGACATCCAGTTGTCCTAACACCACTTATTGAGAAGGCAATTGTTTCTCTCCTTTCCACCTTTGTCAAAAATCAATTGGAGGGGACTTCCTTGGTGGTTCAGTGGTTAAAAATCCGTGCTTCTACTGCAGTGGCTACAGGTTCAATCTCTAAACAGGGAACTAAGATTCCACTTGCCATGTGGTGTGGCCAAAAGAAGTCAATTGGACATATTTTGAGTCTATTTCTGACTCTCCGTTCTGATCCATTGATCGACATGTCTCTCGCTTCACCATCACAGCACTGTTTTGGTTATGATAGCTTTATGTTTGGGTGTGGATGTGCATGTGTGCTCAGTTGCATCCGACTCTTTGACCCCATGCTCAGTTGCATCCGACTCTCTGACCCCATGGACCATAGCCTGCCAGGCTCCTCTGTCCAGGAAGAATACTGGTGTATGTTGTCATTTCTTACTCCAGGAGATCTTCCTGACCCAGGGATTAAACCCACATCTCTTAAATCTCCTGCATTGGCAGGCAGGTTCTTTAACACTAGCACCACTGTGACAACTTTATGCTCGCATGTGTGCTAGGTTGTGTCTGGCTCTTTTCATCCGTATGGACTGAAGCCCGCCAGGCCACTCTGTCCATGGGGTTCTCCAGGCAAGAATACTGAAGTGGGTTGCCATGCCCTTCTCCAGTGATAGCTTTATAATAAGTGTTAAAACAAGGTAGTGTGGGTCCTTTAACTTTATTCTTTTTTTTTAAACTTGTTTTAATTATTTTAATTTCTTTATAAAAGAAATATAAGTATAAATTTATATAAATTTTAGAATCAGTTCTCTTTTTGGAATTGCATTAGATTTATAGATCCCTTTCATAGTAAAATAGGTGGGGCAAACTTTAAAACTGTAAAACCTAATGACGTATTGGGGACATATGAACCAATCAGTCAGTCCAAGAAGTGGAACTTTAAAGCTTGCATCTATTTCTATGCTTTCCCTCTGTATCCACAAGTATATTTTCTTTTAATGAAGCTAATTATTCAAGGACGACATTCCTATTTGTTGAATTCTTAGTTCTTTTGAATCACCTTACCTTCCACTTGTGATTTATCTTGTCACTGGAAGGTTTTCTTTTTTATCCACCCTCACACACTTCCCTTCCCCTTGATTCCTACCTCTGGCAACCACCAATCTATGATTCCCTTCTCAGATCAAAACTAAGATCTTTCTCTGTACTCCCATAGCTGTTGTTCAGTCACCAGTTTGTGTCTGACTCTTTGTGACCCCATGGACTGCAGCACATCAGGCTTTCTTGTCGTTCAGGATCTCCCAGAGTTTTCCCAAGTTCATGTCCATCACATTGGTGATCCAGCCAACCATCTCATCCTGTCACCCTCTTCTCCTTCTGCCTTAAGTCGTTCCCAGCATCAGGGTCTTTTCCAGTGAGTATTCAGGGTTGATTTCCTTTAATATTGACTGGTTTGTTCTCCTTGCTGTCCAAGATACTCTCAAGAGTCTTCTCCAGCACCACAGTTCAAAAACATCAATTCTTCGAAGCTTTGCCTTCCTTATGGTCCAGCTTTCACAATCATACATGACTACTAGAAGGACCGTAGCCTTGACTGTATGGACCTTTGTTGACAAAGTGATGTCTATGCTTTTTAATACGCTAGCTAGGTTTATCATATCTTTCCTGCCAAGAAGCAATTGTCTTCTGATTTCATGGCTGCAGTCACCATCCGCAGTGTTTTTAGAGCCCAAGAAGCAGAAATCAGTCACTGCTTCCACCTTTTCCCCTTCTATTTGCCATGAAGTGGTGGGGCGGTTGCTATGATCTTAGTTTTTTATATATTTCATTTTAAGCCGGCCTTTTCACTCTTCTTCTTCACCTTCATCAAGAGATTGTTTAGTTCCTCTTCACTTTCTGTCATTAGAGTGATATCATCCGCATATCTGAGGTTGTTGACATTTCTTCTGGCAGTCTTGATTTCAGCTTGTAACTCATCCAACCCAGCATTTCTCATGATGTGCTCGGCTTATAAGTTAAATAAACAGGGTGGCAGTAAATGCCTTGTTGTACTCCTTTCTCAATCTTGAACCAGTCAGTTGTTCTGTACAAGATCCTCACTGTTGCTTCTTGACCAGCATACAGGTTTCTCAGGAGACAGGTAAGATGGTCTGGTATTCCTGTCTCTTTAAGAGTTTTCCACAGTTTGTTATTATCCACACAGTTAAAGAGTTTAGCGTAGTCAATGAAACAGGGGTAGATGTTTTTCTACAATTCCCTTGCTTTCTCTGTGATCCAGCAAATGTTGGCCATTTGGTCTCTGGTTCCTCTGCCTTTTCTAAACCCAGCTTGAACATCTGGAAGTTCTCGGTTCACATAATGCTGAAGCCTAGCATACAGGATTTTAAGCATAACCTTACTAGCATGGGAGATGAGTGCAATTGTTTGGTGGTTTGAACATTCTTTAGTACTGCCCTTCTTGGGAATTGGGATAAGGACTGACCTTTCCACTCCTGTGGCTACTTGCCACTCAATTTTGAACAAATGAGTGAAATGTATTTTTACCTGAATTGATATCATCCCCAGTTTCAGATGAACTGTTTTTCTACTTCTTGATACCATTATGTAGCTTTTGAAGAAGGACTAAAGACGTAAGCAAAACTCTTGAAAATTAATCTGGAGAAATGAAACAATAGATATTTCTAGACCCAACTGATTGTGTTAATGACCACTTGAATCTCTCATTACTCAGCTGGAATTTTTTTCTTTCACTTCTAGTGTGTATACATTTGAATGCTTCCCAGCAACATTGAGCAGGGAGGTAAACAATAAATATTAAGTTGTGAAAATACTTCATGACACAACAAGAGTGCCATAAGTGATTAGGTACAGAAAAGCTACTTCACAGAATATATTTCCATTTCTTTTATTTGGCAAGACTGACTTATGATTTAATGTGGGATTAAGTATTTAGTCCAAAACCTGTATCAGATGACTAAGTATCAAATAGTAGAATATATCCTTAGAATTAGTTTTCATTTAAATATTTACTAATATAAAATTCTGATGTGTCTAATGTTAATGCCATTCATTATCACAAGTATAAAGGGTTTAGATATGTATTTATATATTAACTTTTATGATACTAAAACTTAATATTTATAATGTTGCACTTAATTCATCCATTTAAAAACACTGAGTACCTGAATGGGGCTTCCTGATGGCTCGGACAGTAAAGAATCTGCCTGCAATGCAGGAGACCTGGGTTCTATCCCTGGGTTGGGAAGATACCCTGCAGGAGGGCATGGCAACCCATTCCAGTATTCTTGCCTGGAGAATCCCCATGGACAGAGGAGTCTGGAGGGCTGTAGTCCATGGGGTCACAAAGAGTTGGACATGATTGAGTGACTAAGCACACACACACACTGAGTTCCCAGGCCTTCTTTTGGAATCTAGGATTACATCAATGAAGCAAACATACCGGTATTTTAAATTCCATAACCAAATGATGTATATAATAATAAACTTTCTTTGGAATTTATCTAAAACAAATTATTTCTGTTTTGCAGAGAATTATACATATATTATCATTGTATTATAAATACTTTTGAATCTATTTTGATTTTAAATAAGTATGTGATTGATAAGAAATCTAACTTATAAACTGAATTGATACATAATTTTTTGCAATTGTAGTAATTTATATTACAAGTATATGTGAAATCTATTTTACTTTTGCTTTCATGAAGGATAATATTTCCCATCACGTAACATAATCCTTAATGTTTTATCACAGTTTTGCTCAAGATTCCTGTGCCCTAGGCCATGGAATATTGTGATGTGATCTAAGATTGTCCTGATATAGCTCTAAATCTATATGTATATTGAACATTGGCATAGGCTTAATTATCATTCATTAAATACTTCGATTCTGTACTGTGAGATCACATACATGAATGCCACAAATTTTATCCATTTTAGTCATGCGCTTTCTTACTTAACAGATGTTTAAAGTTTAGCTTTTAAAAGTGGTAGTCTAGAATATTTTGACATAAAATGGTTCTTGTGTCTTGAAAATAATTAGATCATAATGCCACTAGGGGGCTCACATACCATGTGTGTAATTCATGTGGCACCACACATCTGCATAACACTTTTGGGTACTTAAAAGGATGTGATAGCTGGGACCATAATACTATATTCAACAGTTTTTGTGTGATAGATGTAAGGGCACAATAACAGAGGGAAATACATTAAATAGGTGTAACTTATCAGTGAAGTTATCAGTGAGGGGTCAAAAATTGAAACTGGATAAATGCTAGTCTGGTACCAGTCCCTATGACACCCCTCCTGTCTAGACTTGCTGTTGCTGATGCTGTAGGACTGTAAGCTCTAGCTGTCAATCACTAGAGTCCTGGGACTGGACAGAATTACTTTTCAACAAATAACACTATCTGGCATTATTTCAGTTGTCCCTTGTAATTGAGAAGATTTATTTGTAATCAGTTTAAAAAATCTTTAGCTTGTTCATTTCATTAGTGTAAGAAAGTGTATGGTTTGTATCAGTGTTCTTTCATTTTCTAAAGAATCTAGGAAAGCAAGTTTTTTAGATCATGCCAATTCATGTGTTTCCAGCCAAGTACATGCTTAAATATTTTTTTACTAATTCCATCTAGTCTTATTTTTTTTAATTTTTAATTTATAATCCAGGGACAGTTCAGCATTAATTTGGCAGGAACTGGGATGAAGATATCCAGTACAGCAAAGTGGCTGGCTCAGGGCAGTTATGCCTCTGTGATCATTCACAGATCACAGGTAAGTCCTGCTGGACCAAAAAGCCTGTCTGAAATACTTCTGTGCTGTGAAGTGGTATTAAATTCCTCTACCTTAAATTCAGAATTATATGAAGTTAATGACTAATGAGTTCTTTCATATAATGGCGTATGTTACATTATGATGAGGTATAACTAACTTATGAAATTATGGAATCGGGTTCATTTTTATTCATGTGCTTATGGAGGTTTTATATATATATATACACATTCATCTTTAGGCTATAGTTATCTATACATGAAATTAAGTGCCAGAGCATATAGATTTAAGTAGTTCGAGTTTGGGGTTAATGGCTTGAAACACAGGCGCTTCAAAAAGAGGTAGTCTTTTTGGCTATACTCTAATTGTTAAAGACTTTTACGTTTTAATATTTCAAAGTGAGAGGTAAATTTTTGGTTTATTTACCTCACTGCTTTGATTTAGTGATGTCGGAGTCATTTGTCATTTAACAAACATCCTTTATAGTTTCTTCAAGAATTAGGAATATTTTTATGGTTGTATGAACATTTTCCTCATCTATCTTTATTTAGAAAGCATTGTCATGAGTTGAGAGAATAGCACTGAAATATGTATATTACCATGTGAAATAGATCGCCATTCCACGTTCGATGCACGAGACAGGGCGCTCAGGGTCGGTGCACTGGGATTTTATTTTTACCTATAGCACATGTATTATCTAAAGTATTATCTAACGTATTGTCCTCCTAATTTTGGTGCTGGTGTAGTGTGCTAGCACATAAAATTTATGAGATGGCTCCTGGTACTTAGAATTACCACATCTTAGATAGCATGACTCTATCTACGTTAAATCAGGATCTGTGTTATAATTTCTGTTCTCACCTATATTGCACCACTTAAATCAGTACCATCAACAGTCCCTGCCTACTCCAAGGTTTTATAATTTTTCTTTCTTTTGCTAAAAGTAACTTCATTCCTATATATGAATACTACTTGTAAATGAAATTCAATTTTCTGATATTTGCAGACTTTAAAATACTTTATTTCTGACTATTATGAAATTGTGTTTTAATTAATAATTAAAGAATTTAGATTTTTTTCATTTCTATTATATGGGTTAACAGTAGGCTTTTAAAATGGTTATTTATTTCTAAATATTTGGCAAATTTAGGTCTCATCCTTTTGGGTAGAAGAATGGAAATAAATCAATTACTTCGTTAAAATATGTTCTGAGCAGGTATAAAATTTTGTGCAATGAGATATTCTGACTTTATCTAGTTGTTAGGTATCTTCTGGTTAAATGACAGCTGGCCAAGGGCAGCAGTAAAAATGAATATTTAGTACAATCATTCCTTCGCGTCTATTTAAGTTTTATTGTAAAGACTATTTGTTTACTTAATTGAAAATTTCTCCTTCAGTCAAAGATTTTGTGCATGAAGGTATTTCCTGAGATCTGATGCATGGTGTGAAACTCTGACTTATGAAACCCAAATGTACTTATGTAAATGAACACATAGTTTCATTTCCTAGTAAATTTAAACAAGATTAGGAGTTTACTTAATCCATTTGAGAACAGGAATGTATATAAATTGGAATTTTTACTGCCATCCTCTTCTCTGTTTACTTAGCTTCTCTAGAGTGTAGAAAGCTTCTGAAAGAAGAGGCAACTTCAAAAGCCCCTGATCTCAAAACATTCTTTATCCTCAAAAGTTTCAGGAACCCAGTTTCCTTTTCTACCCTCCCTCCTTAGATTAAAAAAACAAAAACATAAATAAAGCAAAACTTACCTTCTTCAGAAACCATAGGGGTTCAAACTATTTTTATTTCATCCTATCAAAAGGCCTTTTTGACTTTTGGACCTAAAGATGGAAGACAGTCTGGAAAGAAAATCTACCCTGTCCTCACCACTTCCGTCACCAGCCTGTGCCCACCCATTCCTCAGTTAGCAGCTCTGCTTTTCTGAAAAAATAGAAGAATCTCCTTTTATTGTTGTTTAGTCACTAAGTTGTATCTGACTCTGTCTAATTATAATTATTACTTTCAATCCAGTTTTTTCCCTCCATTCTATCACCTTTTATATTTTCTTCAAGCTGTGTTTCTAATGCTTCCAAGAGATGTTTGAAGTTAAGGTCAAGTTTGCATAATATCCTTCATTTATTTAGTCTATGAGAATCTTATATAAAATCCTAATACCTTTCTTTTATTCAATCTGTGAGAAACACTGGACAACAAATTGGGAGAGGTTTTAATAAACTCACTGAAGCAAATAGATACCTTGATGAAATATAGATGGATTGAGATGAATTGTCTGACATAGAGTGTGGTTTATAATCATCAAGTGGCTAATATGAATCTGGGGTTCTCTAATTCCTGTGACCACAGATTTCAACTAATCCTGAATTGGCATGATCTTTGACCTCAAGTGCAATTGTTACAGGAAACCTTGGCCAATTATTTCAGCCACGTGATTCAAAGCATTTGCTTTTCTGCTTTGTGAACACAGATACCAGAGTGTAACAGATTCTCCTCTATCTCTGCCTCTTCTATTTTCAGGATGGAACCAAAGTCTATGGCAGATGTGGAGGGTTCTGTGGAAAGTGTATTCCTCACATGACTACTGGTCTTCCAGTTCAAGTAGTGTGAACATTTAGAAGGAAAATGTGTCCCAAAGAGGAGACATTCTCTGGAACCTGCAAATAGTTGGTGCTTGTTTCTTTATTCCTTCCTGAGATTTATGTCTAAAATATTTGTGCTAGGATGCTCATAAAGGAGTCAATCACTGCTTAATTTTTTAAGGCCTTTGAAATAAACTGAATGATACGTGGTTCTAATCAGGATCCTTAAAAGGATGAAATAATTTATGGTAGGGCATACAGGGATGTTTAAATTATGCTATACTGTTAACAGATTGCACTGGACCAGAATTATGTTATGCCTGTAAACACACATGTAAATCTCTGCTCACATCCTACTGTACAATGAAATGTTTATTCTACTTGTTAAAATGGAGCAAGTAAAAATTATGATTTATGAACTTAAATCATAAACATTATTGACTCTGTCAGGAGAATAGCAAATCAATGGTCACATCAAAAAAGTACATAGCCATTATACTTTCTACTGATACAGCTTAGATACCTTGCTTTATGTTTCCTTTAATTTTTAATTGTGCATTATGGTGCTTCAAAAAATCATCCTAAAATATAGTATAGTTTTATAATTAAGAGTATGTAGTTGGGTTAAATACTAAACATGAAATTTTGTGGGTATAATACAGAATAAGATATGATATAGTAGAATTTCACTTAAAACACCTACCTCTAATTTGATTGTACTTATAAGAGCAATACATTGATTTTAAAATGTTTATATTCTATCATATCTTTATAACTTATATGCCTATATGTCTACTTTTAAAAAATTTATTTTCTCAAAGTTATGTACTGTATTTTATTAATCAAGTAGAAAACTAAGAATTATTTACAGTTTGAAGAACCTGTTTTGGTAAACATAAAATTATGTTTACATATGCAAAATTTTTATTAGAGAGTTCAAGTTATTTTATATCTGAGGTCTCTCAAATCCAGAACATGAAAGATAGTATAAAAATTAACTATTCATGAGTAAATGCTCAGGTATTAAGAGTTTTTTTAGGTGAATAATTTAATTGTGTATTATACAATCATTTGATTTTAAAAGAATTATAGATAATATTTTTCTATGATAACCTACTCTATAAACCAAGAAAACTGAATCTAATAATAGATTTTTGCCAATAAATAGTAGTGTAGTAGTTTTACCCACAAAGTTTTTCTTTTTCAAACTATTAGGGGTGTATTGTACCATATAAGGTACTAAAACAATTTTGTACCAATGTGGTTAAATAAACATTTAGGGATCTCTGTATCAGAAAAGAAGTATTTTGCACTGTGTGCCTGAAACCAGTTACAAACATTATTACAAAATGTATAACATGTTCTAGAAATGTTTTTATGCATAAGTAAAATCATATAATTTATAAATATTTGAATAATAAAGATATTTGTGTGATACATTGGGACTTTGCTTTCATTTTCCTTACATGCAAAAAAAAGAAAAAAAGAATTCTTCACCAGAAAAAGTCTATAACTGGAAAATCACTTCAGAAAGTCTAAAACATTTTACTCTAATTGTTGCAGTTTCAATGGAAATAGCTCCTGCCTAGTGTACACCCTTATGGAAATACCGGCATGGGGCTGACAGAAATTTGCAATGACTTTAAAAGCTTCTGTTTATAGAAGGGGTACCATGTATACTCATATTCAGTTGGCCAAATTAAATCACATGACCAAATCCTAGCAATATACTTCCCTTACAGGGCAGGATGGCCAGATGTGTGAAAATGAGTGAGGACTCACCATCTTCTCCCAAGGGAGGGAGAAGATCCTTGGGAACAATAAGATTTTATGTCCACCTGTCTTCAACTTCACCAGAAATTGCCAGAGTACTACTTTCTAAAGGGATGGAATAAATTTAAATTACCACTGCCTCTGTGTACAAATATTAGAATATCTATATTCTCAGTGACATGTCAATTTTTTTTTATCTGATGGGGTAGAGAGTAGGATTCAACTGTTTGAATTTATATTTATCTAACACAATTGCACTCATCTCACATGCTAGGAAAGTAATGCTCAAAATTCTCCAAGCCAGACTTCAACACTATGTGAACCATGAGCTTCCAGATGTTCAAGTTGGTTTTAGAAAAGGCAGAGGAACCAGAGATCAAATTGCCAACATCCATTGGATCATCAAAAAAGCAAGAGAGTTCCAGAAAAGCATCTATTTCTGCTTCACTGACTACAATAAAATCTTCGACTGTGTGGATCACAACAAACTGTGGAAAGTTCTTCAAGAGATGGGAATACCAGACCACCTTACCTGCCTCCTGAGAAATCTGTATGTAAGTCAAGAAGCAACAGTTAGAAACGGACAAGGAACAACAGACTGGTTCCAAATAGGAAAAGGTGTACGTCAAGGCTGTATATTGTTACCCTGCTTATTTAACTTATATGCAGAGTACATCATGAGAAACGCTGGGCTGGATGAAGCACAAGCTGGAATCAAGATTGCCAGGAGAAATACCAATAACCTCAGATATGCAGATGACACCACCGTTATGGCAGAAAGTGAAGAAGAACTAAAGAGCCTCTTGATGAAAGTGAAAGAGGAGCGTGAAAAAGCTGTGTTAAAATTCAACATTCAAAAAACTAAGATCATGGCATTCAGTCCCATCACTTCATGGCACGTAGATGGGGAAACAATGGAAACAGTGACAGACTTATTTACTTGGGCTCCAAAATCACTGCAGATGGTGAATGCAGCCATGAAATTAAAAGACACTTGCTCTTTGGAAGAAAAGCTCTAACCAACCCAGACAGCACATTGAAAAGCAGAGACAGTACTTTGTTGACAAAGTTCCATCTAGTCAAAGCTAAGGTTTTTCCAGTAGTCATGTATGGATGTGAGAATTGGACCATAAAGAAAGTTGAGTGCCAAAGAATTGATGCTTTTGAACTGTGGTGTTGGAGAAGACTCTTGAGATTCCTTTGAACTGCAAGGAGATCCAACCAGTCAATCCTAAAGGAAATCAGTCTTGAATCTTCATTGGAAGGACTGAAGCTGAAGCTGAAACTCCAATACTTTGGCTACCTGATGGGAAGAACTGACTCAGTGAAAAAGACCCTGATGCTGGGAAAGATTGAAGGCAGGAGGAGAAGGGGACGACAGAGGATGAGATGGTTTGATGACATCGCTGACTTGATGGACATGAGTTAGAGTAAGCTCCGGGAGTGCTGCAGTCCATGGAGTCACAAAGAGTCTCTCAGGACTGAGAGACTGAACTGAACTGTTGAGAGGGCCTTGTAGAGTACAACTTACAACTAAAACTTAATCAAGTAAATCTTAATCCAGTTATCTGCTGATTAGTGGGGTTGAGCTCCCTCCCTGGTAGTTTTTTGGTCTGAGGCAACCCAGCTCTTTGATCTAAAGGTTGTATGGTCAGGTTAATGGTGACCTCCAACAGGGTTTATGCCAAAGGGGACCTTCCCAGAAAGCTGCTGCCAGTCCTTCCATTCCTGTGGTGAGTCCCTGCTGACCCAGGCTTCCACAGGAGACCCTCCAACACTAGCTGGTAGTTTTGGTTCAGTCTCCTGTGGAGTCATTGCTCCTTTTCTCTGAGTCTCGGTGTGCACAAGGTTTTGTTTGTGCCCTCCAAGACTTGAGTCTTTGTTTCCCCCAGTCCTGTGGAAGTCTTGTTATCAAATCCCTCTGCTCTTCAAGGTCAGCTTCCCTGGGGTTTCCCAGTCCCTTTGTCAGGTCCCCAGGCTGGGAAGCCTGACACGTGGTTCCAAACCTTCACAGCAGTGGGAGAACTTCTTTGGTATTATTGTTCTCCAGTTTGTGGGTCACCCATCCAGCAGATATGGGATTTTGTTTATCATGATTACCCCTCCTACCATCTTGCTGAGGCTTATTCTGTGTCTTTGGACATGGGGTATCTTCTTTTAGTAGGTTCCAGCATCCTCCTGTTGATGGTTCTTCAACAGTTAGTTGTGATTTTGGTGCTCTAGCACGAGATGAGTGCCTGTCCTTCTACTCTGCCATTTTGAACCAGAAGAAACAAAACTGTTTAGTATTTAACTGTGAGGAAATAACGCAGTCCTGGAATGGAGTAAATCAGCACTTTTAATGCACAAAAATTGTGCAGTTTACCAAACAAAGCAAAAAGATTTCATTCACAGTGTTTCATAGTTAAGTCTGCTTGAGTTTTTGATGTACTTTGCATTTTCTATCTTTTGGGTCTCATAATAAACACACAACTTTAACCTCAGTGTTGTAAATTGTAAAATGGCAGGAAGAAAAATTTCACTGCTTGCCCTCCTAATATATAAATTATGAGATTAAGTGGGCTATTGTTTGTGAATAAATCTTGAATGGTAGAAAGTGCTAAATTAGCTATATTCTTTAATGTTAAACATAGAAAATAATCCCCAAAGGGCTATAGTGACCAAACAGCAGGTTCTGAAGGTCTACACTCCAGTTCTGCTGCTTATGTAAGCTCTATGACCTTGGGAAAATCACAGACTTTTTATGAACATCATGGTTGTAACTATACATGTGAGCTGTTAGGAGTATCTTTCTCACTTTGTGGCAAAAATATTAATCTATAAAAATTTGGCACTAGGTCAGGTCCATAAGTTAGATTAAAAATCATTTTTGCTTAAACACTTTTATTGTGGTAAGATATGCATTACATGATATTTACCACCTTACCCATTTAAAAAAATTCACTTTAGGGATATTCAGTACATTCATAATTTATTCAACCATTACCACCCTCCATCTTCAGAACTCTTTTCATTTTGGAAATCTGAAACACTGTGCCATTAAACAATAATTCCCTATTTAATGCTCACCCATGTTGTAGCATATGTCAGAATTTCCTTCTATTTTTAAGGCTAATAATATTCCATTGTATATACCATCTATTGCTTATCCATTCAACTGTCAGTGGACATTTGGGTTACTTTCATGTTTTAGCTGTTGTGAATAATGCTCTGTCAAGTTGGATGTACAAGAATTTCTTTGAGACTCTGGTCTCTCTTCTTTTGGGTGTATACCCAGAAGTGGAATTATTGATAATATGGTTGTTCTGTGTTTATTTTTTTGAGGACCCACCATGCTGCTTCATGCTGTTTTCCAAAGTGGTTGCTCCATTTTACAATCCCATGAACAGATCTAATTTCTCCATATCTTCATTGACAGTGGTTATTTTTAATGTTTTCGATAGTAGCCACACTAATGGATATAAGGTGCTATCTCATTATGGCTTTGATTTACGTTTTCCTAACCAGTCCATTCTAAAGGAGATCAGTCCTGGGTGTTCATTGGAAGGACTGATGCTAAAGCTGAAACAATACTTTGGCCACCTCATGCGAAAAGTTGATTCACTAGAAAAGATCTGATGCTGGGAGGGATTGGGGGCGGGAGGAGAAGGGGACGACAGAAGATGAGATGGCTGGATGGCATCACCGACTTGATGGACATGAGTTTGAGTGAACTCCAGAAGTTGGTGCTGGACAGGGAGGCCTGGCGTGCTGTGATTCATGGGGTCGCAAAGAGTCGGACATGACTGAGCGACTGAACTGAACGATTAACAATTTTGGCATTTTTATGTGCTCATTGGTCATTCATAAATCTTCTTTGGAAAAATGTCTATTCAAGTTCTTTGCCCATTTTTTAATTAGGTTGTTTGTTTTTGCTGTTGTTGTTTGTTTTTGCTGTTATTGTTGGGTTTTGTTCTGGATATTAGTCCTTTATATGCAAGTATATATTTTCTGTTGCATAGTTTGCATCAGTGTTCATAAGGGTGTTGGTCTGTGGTTTCCTTTCCTTCTAGCATCTTTGGCTTCAGTGTTAGAGGAATGCTGGCCTCAGAGAATGAGAAACTTGAGATTAGAAAGTGTTCTCTCACCTTCAAAATATATTTTTAAAGTTTGGGAAAAACTGGTGTTAGTTTTTCTTTATATGTTCAATGGAATTCACAAGTGAAGCCATTAAGTTCAGGAATTTTGTTGGAATGCTTTTGATTTCTGATTCAACCTCCTAACTAGTTATCAGTTTAATCATGTTTTCTATGTCTCTGTGACTCAATCTTGATTGGTTTTCTCAGATTTTTCCATTTCATCTAAATTATCCAATATGATGGCACAAAGTTATTCATCTTACTCTTCATAATCCTTTTTGTTGTCTATATTTATTATTGAAGGTAATGCCACCACTTCCACTTTTTATTTTAGTTATTCAGTTCTACTCTCTCTTTTCTTAGGCCGACTAAAGGTTTTCAGTTTTGTTCATATTTTCAAAGAATCAACTTTTGGTTTTATTGATTTTTCTCTATTATTTTTCTGTTGTTTCATTTGTCTTTACTCTAATCCTTATTATTTTCTTCCTTCTGCTAGTTTTATTTTTAGTTGGTTCTTTTCTAGTTGCAAAGTTAGCCTGTTGATTTGAGGTATCTCTTCTTTTTTAATGTGCTTGTAACAATAAATTGCCTGGTTAGCATTGTTTTTGTTATGTTCCCAGATGGTGCTGGTGGTAAATAACCCACCTACCAGTGCAAGAAATACAGGTTAGTTCCTGGGATGGGATCCCCTGGAGGAGCACATGGCAACCCACTCCAGTATTTTTGCTTGGAGAATCCCATGGACAGGGGAAACTGGCAGGCTACAGTCCATAGGGTCTCAAAGAGTCTGATGAGACAGCACTCACATAATTTTCAGTGTATTCATCTCTAAGTATTTTCTAATTTCCCTTGTGATTTCTTCACTGATGCATTTGTTGTTTAAGAGTGTGTTGTCTAATTTCTACAAATTTGTGTATTTTCCAGTTTTAGTTCTGTTTTCTAACTTCATCGTTCGATGAAAATAAAAATACTCTTGTCTTAAAAACTACTCTGTATGATATCTAACTTATTAAACCTATTAAGACAATTTGTGGCCTAATATAGAGTCCTTGCTGGAAAATGTCCACTGTTCAGTTGAGAAGAATGTGTGTTCTGTTGTTGTTATAGTGTTCTGTATATGTCTGTTAGATTTAATTGGTTTATTGTGTTATGAGTTCTCTACTTCCTTACTTCTGTCTGGTTGCTCTATCCACTATTGAGAGTAGAATATTGGTGTCGTTAATTATTATTGCAGAAATGTCTATTTCCCTCTTCAATCTTGTCCATTTATATTTCATGTATGTTTGTCATCTGTTATTAGGTGTGTGAAGTGAAGTGAAGTGAAGTGTAGTTGCTCAGTCGTGTCCGACTCTTTGCGACCCCATGGACTGTAGCCTACCAGGCTCCTCGGTCCATGGGATTTCCCAGACAAGAGTACTGGAGTGGGTTGCCATTTCCTTCTCCATATTAGGTGTGTAAATGCTTCTAATTATTATATCTTCCTGCTGTGTTGAAACTCTTACTTACATATGATGTCTTTGTTTGTCTCATACATTTTTTTGATTTAAAGTCATTTTGTCTATAAGTGTAGCTTCTCCTGTGGCTCTCTTGTTTAGTATTTGCATGAAATATTATTTTCCATTATTCCAACCTATTTTTGTCTTTGAACTAAAGTGAGTCTCTTATAATCAGCATATAATTAACGTAACAGCATATCATATTTTTTATCTATTATTCCAATCTCTATCTTTTAATTAGAGAATTTAATCCTCTTACAATTAGAGTAAATACTGATAAGGACTTACTTCTGTTATTTGCTGTTTATATTCTGTGTGCCTTATGATGCTTTTTTTATACCTCATTTCCTGAATGATTGTCTTCTTTTGTATTTAGTCAATAACTTTTAATAAAGTATTTTAATTCCATTTTTATTGCCTTTTGTGATATTCTATAACTATTTTCTTTGTGGTTACCATGGGGACTACATTTAATATTCTAAAGTTACAATATTTGAATTTATACCAGCTTAATCTCAAAAACACACAAGCATTTTTTTTTACAGCTCCTTCTCATGTTTTTCAGTTATTGATGTCACAAAAGTATAGCTTTATGCATTATGTGATCTAAAACATAGGTCAGTAATTGATTTTCATAATGCATTATTCTCTTAAACAAAATTAGAACTACAAACCAATTTTAAAATAATGTTAGCTTTTATAATGAGTCATTTATTTACCTTTATTGACATCTTTATTTCTTCTTTTTCTTTTTTAATATTACCAAGCATTTTATTTATTTTTGTTGTTGTTGTTGTTGTTTTATTTTATTGGAGGCAAATTACCTTACATTAATATATTGGTTGGTTTTGCCATACATTGACACGAATCCGCCCTGGGTGTACATGTGTTCCCTTTCTTGAACCCCCCTCCCACCTCCCTCTTCCCCATATCCTCCCTCCAGGTCATCCCCGTGCACCAGCCCCAAGCATCCTGTATCATGCGTTGAACCTGGACTGGTCACATATGATAATATACATGCTACAATGCCGTTCTCCCCAGTCATCCCACCTTCACCCTCTCCCACAGAGTCCCATATAATTAAGTTACTAGCTAGTGTTCTTTCAACTTTCAAGACTACTTGTAGCATTTTTTGCAGGGCAGGACTAGTAGTAATAAGCTCCATCTTTTGTTTATGTGAAAATATCTTAATCCATGTCTGGTTTTGCCAGATATAGGATTCTTGGATGATGTTTTTTGTTTTTCTCTTTACACTTTGAATATATTAGCTCACTGCCTTTTGAACTCCAAAGTTTCTGGTGACAAATCTGTCCAAAATCTTATTAAGGATCACTTGAATATGATGGGTTGATTCTCTCTTGCTGCTTCCAATACTCTCCTTCTTTTTGAATTTGGACAGTTTGATTTTAATGTGTGTCAATTTGGGTTTCTTTTAGTTCATCTTACTTGGAGTTCATTGAGCTTACTGTATACTTTTGTTCATGTCTTTCATCAGATTTGGAAAGTTCCTGGTCATTATTTCTTTAAATAACTTCTCTGTCCCTTTCTGTCTTCTCCTTCTGGGATTCCCACAATTCATATGATGGTCTGTTTGGTGGTGTGCCACAGGTCCTTTAGGCTCTATTCACATTTGTTTTTACAATTGTTTTTCTTCCTGTTTCTCAGACTTGATAACTTAAATTATCCTGTCTTCAAGTTAATGGGTTATTTTCCCACTCAAACTGCCTTTGAATTTCCCTTGTGTATTTTACTCTTCAATTATAGTTTTAAAAAATTTCTTTACAGGTTTTCTATGCCTTTACTGATATTTCCATTTATTTCCATTTTCTTGACTTTCTCTAAGTCTTCCTTTAGTTGTTTGAACATCTTTCTAAAATCTTTATCTAGTAGGTCTGCCATCTAGTCTTTTTTCAGGGGCATTTTTGTTTTGTTGGTTTATTTTTTCCCAATGAATGGTCTATACTTTCATGTTTTTTTGACATGTCTTGTGACATTTTGTTGAAAATAGAACATTTAAATTTAATTATGTTGAAATTCTGGCAATCAGGTTCTCTTTTTCAAAAATGACTTGCTTTTTGTTGTTTCTCTCTTAATTTGGACTGTTATAGGCTGTCTCTGTGCCAACAATCAACTTGGATGTAAGTATAAAGTCTTCTCAGATCTTTTTCGAGTCTGCTTCTTTTCCAAGCCATGCACAGTGACTTTCTAAATTCAAATACAATTGCTTTTGAATATCTTGGTCATTAATGTCTGATTCCCAAAAGGGGAAAAAGAGAAAAGCAAAGGACTGAAAAAGATCTCGCCCTTTGAATCTCCTGGAAGTTTCTTTAGCCTGCGGGTGAGGGGATTGCAATGGTGGGTGTGTATGTGGGAATGTGTTTCATAGTGACTGCCAGTCTCCATATCTGTATTGTCATGATCAGAAGCAGCTCACAGTGAACAAACATATGTCCCCCACATTTTCAGGACAGGTCCTTTTTGCTCACCCTGGATTCTTCAAGCTACGTGCAAGCTGCTCCAGGAACATATCATGACTGTCTTCCTTGGGAATGGGGAGGGGCTATGGGTATGCTGTTGAGTTAAATCTGAAATTGATTGAGTATGTGTGATAGTCATTCAGTCATGTCCGACTCTATATGACCCCATGGACTGTAGCACACCAAGCTCCTCTGTCCATTAAATTCTCCAGGTAAGAATACTGGAGTGGGTTACCGTTCTCTTCTCCAGGAGATCTTCCCAACCCATGGGTCAAACTTGGATCTCCTGCATTTTAGGCAGACTCTTTACCATCTCAACCACCAGGGAAGCCTCCAGATTGACTGAAATTGATCACAATTTATTGTCCAAGCCATCCCCTGGGAATTGCAAGGCTTCAGTAGATGCCAGAGGCCTAAAATGGTTATATCAGACAGGTTCTGCCAGTACAATTGTCTTCTAGATGGGAAAACAGATTCTTGATGATTCTCACTACAACATTTTCCTAGATTTCTCTATCCAATAAATTTTTTTAATCTTTATTTAATAAATGGTACAATTTTTATTGGTACCATTTATTAAATAAAAAGTGTACCAATAATTTTTTAAAGTGTTAACTGTCATTACTACTTTTATCATGACCTGTGAGATCATGGATCTTTTGTGAACTAGTTTCACAGTATACAAACATGTTATATGTATAGAGAGATTGGGTGTGTACTTCTTTGGAAACCTAGAGTCTCAGGGATAGTAGAGAGACTGTTTACTTTAAAATCTAAAAAAAAAAAAATTTATTCAATTTTTAAAAGTTGAAGTGAAGTGAAAGTCATTCAGTCGTGTCCGACTCTTTCCAACTGTATGTAGTCCATGGAATTCTCCAGGCCAGAATACTGGAGTGGGTAGCTGCTCCCTTCTCCAGGGGATTTTCCCCACCCAGGGATTGAACCCAGGTCTCCCGAATTGCAGGCAGATTCTTTACCAGCTGAGCCACCAGAGAAACCCAAGAATACTGGAGTGAGTAGCCTATCCCTTCTCCAGCAGATCTTCCCGACCCAGGAATCGAACCAGGGTCTCCTGCATTGCAGGCAGATTCTTTACCAGATAAGCTACCAGGGACTCACTTTTAAAAGTTACTTTCAATTTACAGTTATTATGAAATGTTAGCTGTATTCCCTGTGTTGTACAATACATCCTTGAGCCATCTTACACCCAATAGCTTGTACTTCCCATTCGCCCACCTCTATATTGCTCCTCTCATCTGCCTATTGGTAACCACTAATTTGTTCTCTATATCTGTGAGTCTTCTTCTTCTTTGTTGTATATTTTAGGTTCCACATATAAGTGATATATATCTTTTTTCTCTCTGACTTATTTCAATTACCATAATGCCTTCTGCTGTTGCTGCTGTATAAGTCGCTTTAGTCATGCCCGACTCTGTGCGACCCCATAGACAGCAGCCCACCAGGCTCTTCTGTCCATAGGATTCTCCAGACAAGAATACTGGAGTGGGTTGCCATTTCCTTCTCCAATGCATGTATGAATGCTGAGTCGCTTCAGTTGTGCCCAACTCTGTGTGACCCTATGGTCAGCAGCCCACCAGGCCATTCTGTCCACGGGATTCTCTAGGCAAGAATACTGGAGTGGTTTGCCATTTCCTTCTCCTAATGCCTTCTGAGACTATATAACTGCAAATGGCAAAATTTATTTCATTTTTATGCTGAATAGTTCGTTATATATAAATAAACCATATCTTCTTTATTCTTTCATCTGTTGATTGACACTTAGGTTGCTTCCGTGTCTTGGTAATTGTAAATAATGCTGCTATTAATATTGGGGTGCAGGTATCTTTTTGAATTAGTGTTTTGATATATATAAAAAAATTATATATATATATATATTATATATATATTTCCAGGAGTGGAATTGCTGGTCCATATGGTAGTTCTGTTCTTAGTTTTTTGAGAAACCGCCATAATCTTTTCAACAGTGGCTCTACCAATTTATATTCCCACCAATAGTGTTCAGGAGGACAGATCTTATGTTAAGCATGCTTATCATAAATAATAATAATAATAGAGAGTAGAAGGCAACCTTGTGATCTGATTTGTATGTTTATGGTATAGATTGTGGTGATGATTTTAGTCTTATCTCCAAGTTCATCAAGTTGTATATATTAAATATGTACAGTTTTTCCCATGTCAATTATATACCTCAATAAAGTGGCTTTAAAAGTTAAATACCAAGGTTTTATTTTCACTCCTAAACAGCCTAAAATAAATACATAAAAAACACTGAAGGGCACTAAAGAAGAATGAATCAAACCACACTGAAATACTGAAGTGAATTGGTGCCCCTTTGATGTTGTAACCCATAGTCAGTAGAGGATGCTGTTGCTCCTCTTTCAAAGACAGTTTTCCAGGGCTCTGACCCTCTACTAAGGGTATGAAGGGAAAATGAAAGTGAGTTGTAGAGATGGGGATTGCCTGGTGAAAATGATTCACCCAATTTGACTTCCTGCTGGGTAAAGCAGCAAGGACTGAAAAGGCCATGAAAATGCAAGGGAAATTATAAGCAGATGGAGGCTTTGCTGCCAAAAACTGTCCTGAAAGTAATGCTCAAAGGTGATTTCAAAGATCAGGAGATTGTATAATTGAGGCATGTGTATACCACTATTTCCTTCAATAGTCAGCTTAAGAGTTGACCATTCCTGGATTTCTGGAAACTTGATCTTAATTAACAAAGTTGCTCTGATGTAATATATGGGTTCAGACAATTTTTATTTATTTCATTGTTTTTTGACTTCTTGGCAAGGTCAAATGTGTGCAATATGGTTTGCAGCATTTTCCCTATTTCCCAGATTGTAGATTTCTTTCATTATTCATGGAGACATATTTTGGAGTGCGATTGCAAAAAATAATAGAAGTCACCAACACAAACATTGGAATAGGGCTGAAAGACCTTCAAAGTTGCACAATCATATGGTCATAAAAAGTGTGGGAGCAGGTAACTACTGGTTGGGACTGAATACTAGTTTAACTCTTCTCTGGTTTGCAGTGTGAATCCTGACAAGTTGTTTTGCCTCGCTGATACTCAGTCTCTTTATTTGTAAATTAATTGCCATAGTAGTTGGATATAGTAACCCTTCAATATGTGTTAGCGTTATTTATAAATTGTTTCCATTGTCATGTTTGATTTTCACAATAGTTATGAGGAGGGTGAGCAAAGTATTCTTGCCCCCACTTTAGAAGTAGAAAAAATGGGGGCTTGGAGAGTTTGCGCTGCATGCAGATATCCCCATGACTGGGCTTCCCAGGTGGCGCTAGTGGTAAAGAACCCTCTTGCCAATGCAGGTAGACATAAGTGATGCAGGTTAGATCCTTAGGTCAGGAAGATCCCCTGGAGGAGAGCAAAGCAACCCACTCTAGTATTCTTGTCTGGAGAATCCTATGGACAGAGGAGCCTGGTGGATTAAGGTTCATAGGGTTGCAAAGAGTTGGACACGACTAAAGTGACTTTGCATGCACACATGCATCCCCATGACTAATAAGGAGGGATTCTGGTTCTGCTTTTTCTGAAGACAAGTCATACCCTTTTTTGTAATCTACATCAGTTCTTCTGGTGTAGTTGTTAGTGGGCATGAGGTTTATCCATGGATCCCGGTGAAGTACAGCTTCCAGTTCAGTAGGACAGCAGTTGGCCTGAAGTCTTGCATTTCACACCTGCTCTGAGGTGGCCAGTGGGCCAGTAGCATCTCCTGGGAGCTGACTAGAAATAAGAATCTTGACCCCAGATTCACTGAATCTGCATTTTAACAAGAGTGCTGAAAGAATAATTTGTTAACGTTTAAGAAATATCATTTAGAGCAGGAGACAGAAATTTTTTTCTGTAAATGATTATATAGTAAATATTGTCTTTGTAATCTTTGGTGATTCTCTTATATACCTTAGAAGTCTCAAAAGCTCAGGTTTTATCCACACTTTCTTCCTCCATGAGGGCCGAGTGATGTCTGATGAATTTGTGTCTCACTAGGGTCCCATCGGCTTCCCTGGTGGCTCGGTAAAGAGTCTGCATGCAATGCAAAACTGGGTTCAATCCCTGGGTCAGGAAGATCCCCTGGAGGAGAGAATGGCAACTCACTCTAGTATTCTTACTTGGAGAATTCTATGAACAGAGGAACCTGGTGGGCTACAGTCCATGGGGTTGCAAAGAGTTGAACAGGACTGAGTGACTAACACTTTCACTTTCAGGGACCCATGAGTAACTATTTTTCTCTGGACAAGTTCTGTAAAGGTCAGGTTCTCAATTGTTGCCTGACAACGAGATACCTTCTAGTAGAAAAACACCTGTATCTGTGGTAACTGAAATTCCAGTTAAGTGAAATGTCTGACACCATGCATGTTTTAACCACCATTTTGTGATGCTTTTTTGTCAATTCTTTAAGTACACCACAAATATCCTAAAACAAGAATTTTAAATAGCAGTGTTCATAAGAACAATGTGCAACTCTTGATTGAATGCATATGGGATCTTCCATGAGAGATGATTGGAAGTTCTGGTAAGACCTAGGAATCTTCCTTTGAAGACAGCTGGTCAGGTGATTTGAATCAGGGAGGCCTCCAGAGACCTTGGTCTGAGCCAAATGAGCTAAACTTGGATTTGGCACCTCTGGTAGAAAAGCTTTTTCACCGGAGTCTCGAGAAGAATTGATAAGTGGGATTTCAAATGATGTTTTTTTGAATTCATTATATCTCGTTTTACATTGATTACATGTCAAAATTATATTTTTAGATATATAAGCTTATTAAACAATTTTAATTATTTTTTTTTTATTTTGGTGACAGAATCAATTTTCCCCATGTTTACAAAATGGCTGGATGTGTCCTCTAGAGGCCATGATAGAATTGTACCAAGGCCAAGTTACTGTTACAGCAACAGTTCTCTAACCTTCTGTTTCAGGACCTCTTTAAGCTCTTAAAAATTGGTGAAGATTCCAAAGAGCTTTTGTTCAGCTGAGTTACATCTCCATTGAAATATGTATAGGTATATGTATATGTATTCATATTATATATATGAAATAAAACTGAGAACTTCAAAAATATGTATTAGTTTATTATAAATTAACTTTAATAAGCCAATACATGTTGATGTACATTATATATTTTTATAAAAATTATATTCTCCAAAACAAAACACACTTATCAAGAAAAATGGCACGTGTTTTTGTTTTATAAATGTCTTTAATGTCTGCCTTAAGAAAAGACACATGGCTTCTTACATCAGCTTGTGCATTTAATCTTCTGTGATGTCCCACATCATGGGAAACTCCACAGTAAACCTGTAGGACAATGAGAGTGACAATGGCTATGAATATCTTATTATTATGAAGATAGTTCCGTGGATTCTGAAAACCTCACGGAGGCTCTGATGTTCCCTAGACAACAACACCTTGAAAACCACTGCTTTGAATAAAGATAAAGCCAGGATTTCAGAGGCTGGAGAGTAAAAAGTGCAAATTCTTTATCTTAGCATTCTCAGACCTTCAAATTCTGATTCCAACCATCCTTTCAAATACTTATCTTTCATTTCTCTACTACCTGAAATGTTACCAGTTGCTATAATCTTCTTATTTATTTTTCTCCTCTTGAATCTGTTCTTGTGTTCTTGTGTCACTGCTTATTTTGATTCCTCTTTTCAGATCATCCTGTTATACTCTTTACTGTATTCTTATTGTATCAAAGATAAGGTTTTCACATACAACCTTTCTCTATTCAGAATAAATTGCCTTTTCCTAAATATCTTCTTGCTTTGTTCCCACTGGTCTTGGGTTAAATGATGTCATTGATTTTTATCATAGCCCCTTCAGCATAAATTTTATTTCCCCTCGCTAAACTGAAAATTCATTGAAGATGCCTTTGTATACCAAACTCAGTACAGGTATTTTCTTTCTGAATGTGATTACTAGTGCTACTTAATGGATGAATAAAGGAAACAGTTTTTTTTTTTTTATATATATATATTAAGATGCTGCTATATAAATTGAAAAAGGAGTACAACAAGGTTGTATTATGTCACCTTGCTTATTTAACTTACATGCAGAATATATCATGCAAAATGCTGGGCTGGATGAATCATAAGCTGGAATCAAGATTGCCAGGAACAATATCAGCAGCATAAGATAAGCAGATGATGTCAATCTAATAGCAGAAAGTGAAGAGGAACTGAAGAGTCTCTTGATAAGGTTTAAAGAGGAAAGTGAAAAAGCTGACCTGAAACTCAACAGTCAAGAAAATAAGATCATGGCATCGGTCCCATCTCTTCATGGCAAATAGAAGGGGAAAGAGTGGAAGCAGTGATAGATTTATTTTCTCCCTGTGGATGGTGACTGCAGCCACGAAATTAAAAGATGCTTTCTTCTTGGGAGTAAAGCTATGACAAACCTATACGGAGTATTTAAAAGCAGAGACATCACTTTGTAGAGAAAGGTCCATCTACTCAAAGCTATGGTTTTTCCAGTAGTCTTGTACAGATGTGAGAGTTGGACCATAAAGAAGGCTGAGTGCCAATGAATCAATGCTTTCAAATTTGGTGCTGGAGAAGACTCTTGAATCCCTTGGATCTCAAGATCAAACCAGTCAATCCTAAGGGAAATCAGCCTTGAATATTCATTGAAAAACTGTTGCTGAAGCTGAAGCTCCAAAACTTTGGCCACCTGATGCAAAAAGCTGACTCATTGGAAAGACCCTGGGAAAGATTGAAGGCAAAAGGAGAAGGGGGCGACAGAGGATGAGATGGTTAGACAGCATCACTGACTCAGTTGGAAATGAATTTGAACAAATTTCAGGATAGTGGAGGACAGGGGAGCATGGTGTGCTGCAGTACATGAGGTTGAAAAGAGTTGAACACAACAGCAACTGAACAAAGCAATATAAAAAGCATTTTAAATAAGGTTTCTAAAAACAGTCAAATCTTTTAAATAAGTTCTTTATAATAGAATTTCAGGGACCTCCCTGGTTGTCCAGTGGTTAAGACTGCACCTTCCAATGCAGGGGGTGAGACTGATTCCTGTTCAGAGAGCTAAGATCCCACATTCCTCTTGGCTAAATAACCAAAATATAAAACAGAAGCAATATTGTAACAAATTCAATAAAGACTTTAAAAAATGGTCTATATAAAAAACCTTAAAAGCTGTTAGAATTTCAAAACTTAGAATGAATAATAATATATAAATGAATTTATAATACTTACATAGAATCAAAGCTTATAATTTAGTATTTAAAGTGTTGCTTAATTCCCAAGATCATATTCATCATGTGGCAAAAGTGATGAGCTAAAAAGTGGAGCTAACTTCATCTGTAGTTTAGCAGAAATTTGGAAACTTTTAAAATATAGGAATGATAAGTAATTTTAGATATTTCATAACCTACAAAATGTCATTTGGAAATACGTTTATGTAGACAAACCATATATTTCATGGTGGTTTTCTTTTTTCAGACCGTATAACCAATGTGTTTGCAGCCAATTTCATATGTTTATGTGTATCTCTCCATGTGCCTGAGGAGGAAATAGAGTCTCTTTATCTGTTCTGTAGTATCATCCATTAGGCTGTCAGTATGAAAGTTACCAGTTCTAAACATACTTGAGACAAAGAAATAGTCGCTTAGTAGCTAGCAGAAAGTAAGAATGAAGTTCCTATCTTCCCTAATATTACTATTCCTTTCTATTATATCTCATTCCCTGGTAATTCAGATGGTGAAGAATCTGCCTGCAATGCAGGGAACCTGGGTTTGATCCCCGGGTTACGAAGATCCCCTGGAGAAAGGAACGACAACCTACTCCAGTATTCTGGCCTGAAAAATCCCAAGAACAGAGGAGCCTGTTGGGCGACAGTCTCTGGAATTGCAGAGTCAGACACGACTGAGCAATTAACACTACTACTACTATAAGATTTTCAATTGTAAACTTTCAAACTAAAATTTATTGCAAGCAGAATATTTTAAACTAAAACATTTGAATCTTTGAGTTCTTTTCTCATGGTTAAACTGCAAGAAAAACTGAAATCTCCACTTAACTGCTCATTCAATCCAACTTTAAACTTCCTTTAAAACATCCACACTGTAATTTTCTCTTAGAGCGTAGATAACTCTGACTTTCAGCAGACCACGATGTAATGCTCTGTTTCAAATCTCTGGCAAGTTCGTGCACATTTCTGAGACTGTTTCCTCATTAGTTCAAAACAAATTTTACCTTGCAAAATTTTGATGGCTTATTCAAATGATAACAGTTATGATTTGATGGGAATTTTTGAATGCATTATCTTATTTAATCCATGAAACAAACCTATGTGATAACTACTGTGATTCCCCCCCCCACTTCTTATAGGAATCTTGATTTTTAAGCAATTTTGTTCTTCTTAATTGAGATATAATTTATATAAAATAAAATCCACACATTTTAAATGTTCAGTTAAATGGAATTTGATAAATTTTTACATCTAGTAACCAACTCTCCAATCAAGGTAAGCAATATATAGGAACATTGATTTTAATTAATTTGCTTAAGACCACATAGTTAATTTGTGAGCTGGGATCTGAACCTAGGCAGTCTGGTTTCAGTCCTCACTCTTGACCTTGATGTTCATCCTCAGCTACTTTTCAATTTAATAGTGGAATGTAGAGACAGGAGTGCTTAAAATTATGCATATCACAACATATATGTTGTTTTATTTACGTCATTTATATGTATTAAATACAGGCTGCACATAATCAATTAGCTATTAATTTACCCATTTCAAAAACCAGATTTGCTGAATTAAATAGTTTTATTTTTCTTATGTAAATAAAACCCAAATAGCTTTTATCAGATTATCCAGTGATGGGAAAGAGATCTCCTGCTATAATCTCTTTCAACTGTATTATTAATGTTTCAAGCTTGAGACTCTTGTGCTTTTTTTCTTCAACTCCAAGTCCACATAAACTGATGATGGGCAATGATAAGTACTTGTTGGAAACTCATGACTCATATAGTTTTATAGAACATGACAATTCATCCTTCACAGGTGACAGAGAAAGGAATTTAGCTGATGCAGAAATAAATGTTTCTCTGCATCATTTATAAAGCTTATCATTGACATTCTTTTGTTCCAAATAGGGTTTAAAAGATCATTTTACCAAGTTTCATCATTTATTTACTTATACTTTAAAACTAAGAGTATTTATTTTGAACAATTTTATTTAGGGTGGGACTGTTTCTGGGAAGTATTTGTTAAATGTAAAGTATCCAACTACATGAGTAATAAGCACGAACTCATAACCCGAGAAACTGAAGATAACAACATAATGGCATTTGGATTTGAGTTATGTTATCCTTCTGAGGTGCTGAAAGCACTTTGTGGATAAATACTGAATTTTTAAACTTTAAGATTGACTGTAAATTAAAACAAACTTATTATCTTGCTTTGCAAAATATTTTGCTCCAAATCATCTCTCTCTGTACGATGTATTTGAAGGTGGTCAGGCTAAAGCAGAAGAGGCAAGGAAGAGGTTGACCTTGGTACAAGCAATCACTGCAAGTAGTCTGAATACCCCCACCTCCAAGATTGCAGAAATATAGTGAAAAGCAAAGTTTAAGGGGAAGAGAATAGGCTCCCACACTAGAAAATCTCTATATAATTTGACATCAGTTTATTTTTGAATGTTTATGTGATTCACTCTTTTATTCATATACCAATGTTTATTATTCTTTGTTGAGCAAAATGTGATTAATGAATGTATATATTTTACCAGATAGTGGCTGACTTCTAAATTTTACATTTTGGTAGTAGAGACATACAAGTCAATATAATGTTAGACAGAATTTAGTAAGCACCAAAGGACAAGTTAAAACTATATAACAGGAAGATGGGATTTTCCTGGTGGCTCAGCTGGTAAAAAATCTGCCTGCAATGCAGGAGACCTGGGTTTGATCCCTGGGTCAGGAAGATCACCTGGAGAAGAGAATGACTGTCCACTCTAGTAATCTTGCCTGGAAAATTCCAGAGACAGAGGCTACTGCATGGTGTCTCAAAGACTGAGTGACTAACACACACACACACACACACACACACACACACACACCCCACACACACACACACCCCACACACACACACACACCCCCCACACACACACCCCACACACACACACCCCACACACACACACCCCACACACACACCCCCCCCCAACACACACCCCACGCACACACACACCAGGAAGATGTAAAGGCAAGCAAACTCATGAGATCTTGCTGAAGCATAAATGAAATTTTCATAAAGGAAGTAGTACTTTATAGTGACTTGGATAACAGGATTTCTAAAGCAAATGTTTAGAATGATAATGACTAAATATAACGGGAAATGACAAGTAGTGGTGATTTTGGGGATGCATTAATGGAGCACTAAAGAGTCTGGTTTGAGTGAAGCATAAACAATAGGAATCATAAAACAAGAAATATCTTGGGATAAAAATTTGACATTCAATTACAGCAAAAAGCCAAGGAAAAATTCTAGCTGAAAGCTAGTATCACGAGAAATGTGCTTAACAGTAGTGAAGGGAGGAGAATTGGGCAAAGGAATAGGTGAAAATGAAATTCAGGTGCAACAAATTCTCTGCCAACTTGGCAGGGAGCTCTGAGGCAGGTATTGCCCTCAGAGTTGTTCTAGGTTGTGTTGAAATGGCCAGACGTTTACAACTGGCTCAATCTCTAAATGCGTGCAGCACTGGACAAAGCAGGGAAATGTGGAGATGAATGTTCCCCTGCAACTGAGGCAGACTCTGAGGGAGCTGTTGGTGAAAGTCATTCTTCTGGCAGTGCTTCCTGTTACAGGGTGACAGGCCTCTTGTAAAGATGTGGGAAATACATCTACCTGTCTATCAGTAAATGGACTAAATAGTAAAAAAAAAAAAAAAGAATAAGATTGTCAGACAGATGAAGGGCCAAAAGATTATTACAGGCAGCTTACTAGAGACCTCTTAAATATAAGTACACAGAAAGTTTAAAAAGAAATACAGTCACTATGGAGAATTATATGGAGAGTCCTTAAAAAACTAGGAATGAACTGACCATATGACCTAGTAATCCCATTATTGGACATATACTGTGAGAAACCCATAATTCTAAGAGACACATGTACCCTAGTGTTCATTGCAGCACTATTTACAATAGGCAGGACATTGGAAGCAACCTTGAAGTCAATTGACAGATAAATGGATAAAGAAGATGTGGTACATATATACAATGGAATATTCAGTTCAGTTCAGTTCAGTTCAGTCGCTCAGTCGTGTCCGCCTCTCCGCGACCCCATGAATCACAGCACGCCAGGCCTCCCTGTCCATCACCACCTGGCCATAAAAAGAGACTAATCTGAGTCATTTGCAGTGATATAGATGAATCTAGAGCTTGTCATACGGAGTGAAGTTAGTCAGAAAGAGAAAAACAAATGTCAGGAAGCAACAGTTAGAACTGGACATGACTGAATGACTAACCACAGAGCATACATATCAGGTTTTGGTATTGAGGTGTCTGGTTTGATAAAATAAACTAAGAAAGAATATTTATATCCTTTTACTATAGGCAGTTAAAGATCCAATATATCCTGAGATTACCTGTTCTTAAGATTAGAGAAAAGTCAGCTGTGAAATTTTGTATTTGATTTTTGTCCATGTATCTTTTTGGTTCATTCTGCCAGTCTTAGTTTTTACACTGTATTCCTTCCTTAAATTTGAAGGCTTTCCAGTTTTAGCTGTATCTGAGATTTTGGTATAATGCTTTCTTTTTTTTCCTGTATATAGTTCCGTTATTTTTGGTTTTAGCTTGTTATTTAGAGTTTCTTTAGAAAGATAATTCCTAATTTTCAAATAGTTCCAATAAATAAAGACTTCCTATTACCTTTTTATATTTTATTTGATTTATGATAAAAAATGTAGCCTGTAAAAGTTCTACTATTTTTTATTTCATCTAGGCTTGTTTGTGGAAAGATAATGGAGTAGATTGGTTTTTAAAAAATATTTCTTTCTTTTATGTATTTTACTAAGTATGTCTGATTCTGAAGGAGTTGTACTAAATCTGACACTGTAAGTTAAGTTTTTAATCAAGTTCTATATTTATTTATGTTATTTTTGTCTTGCATATTTATATTCTTTTTATTTGACGTATATGACTTATGATTTTTAGTTAGTATATGATGTCATTACCCTATTTTGTAATTTTCTTAAATTATACCTTCTCTGTTATTAATATTATCATTCTGCTTTTCACTTTTTGCCCATTCCATTGTGTACATCTATTTATTATTACCTAGATTTTTAGTACATTTTAACTAAAAAAAATTTCTGATTTTTTTTTTACCCTAATCTCAAAAATCATTTAAGAAGGGAATTAATCTTGATCACTTTTACTTTTGTAAATAATTAATGCATTCTTTAATAATATTAATACATTAATACATTTTATTTCTGCTCTCTTTATATTTCTGTATATGTGACCTTGCTATCTAAAAAAATTTCTACTTGCTAACTTAGAAGTGAATTCTGGTATCTCCTCTACTTTTAAGTTAGAATTTGTCCTTTGTTACAATGAGGTAATGGTGTTACTGACAGACACCAACAGAAGAGGATGCGAAATGTTTTCAATGACAAAAGCTGTGGGATGTGAATGATATCACTCACTTGCAGGAGTGAGGGTTCTACCGGGCCAGAAGAAGCTCTTTGCAATTCTCACAAGGGCTTTCTTCCTTGATCTCCTTCACATCTGGCTGTTCTGAAGACTGGCCCGCTCATCAGAGACAAGTGGCTGATATAAACAATTCCAACACATTCCAGAATGTTTACTGAGATATTGGGCAAAACAAAGACCAATTTCCTAAAGTCCAGAGTACTCCTCAGTGAACTCAGGCTTCAGTTTGTCTGAAGACTGCTCTTATTTCTCATTCCAGGACCCCAAGTGCCATCTGTGTCAACTCAGCAGGACTGCTTTTTCCTTCTCTTTCTTTTCATGTTTCTTTCTTTCTTTCTTTGATTCTTTGTTTCCTTAATATTTTTCACTTCCCAACCAGAGTTATAGGGAAGAGGATGTATCAGTTAAACATATAAAAATATTTGATCCTTGTTATTAATAGAATGGCTTGTTCTCTGAATCTTCTCAATTTTTAGCAGACATTAGAGATTTATCTTTGACTCCTATCAGTAGGTACAACTTTTCTCTAGCATGGTTTATATTTTTTGTCTTGTCAAGCATCCCCATAGGCATGTAGCCTGTCCCAAGCTCAACCTATTCCAATTAGCTCTCTTTTCCCAGAAGGTCCTAAGTCATGCTGCTACTTCCAATTCAAATAAGTGTCTTTTTTACTTTGATATAATTGCTTATTAATACATCCCCCCCTCTTTTCACTAGATTTAGTATACTATCCTAAAACAGACATGTCAAGCAATGTGTTCAAATTAGTGTTTTTCCTCATTTTGAACAATTCATTTCCCTTTTCAATGACCTTGGAGTTGAAGGTAGGCATGCTGTCTCTATTAAGTGTGCTAATTTTGTATGAAAAATAAAAAGGAAATCCCAACCCTCTCCAAGGGCACTCCAAACAGCAAGCAAGTACAGAATGCATGATGGCTCAGAGAGCATTCAGTTTAATAGGCAAGGGATAGGAAATGGACATTAGAGACAAATAAAAGTCTTCAGATTTTGCCTAAAAGTCTCTCCTTCTGGCTATTTATGTTCATGATTATTAAAGTCATTTTAAACTTTTATCTCAAGCAGTTTTAGTACTGTGCTCTTGTTTCTTAAAGACTTTTGGACAATTATAGATATAACTCTTAAGGATACTGTAGTTATCAGTATGTCTCAGTCAAGTCAAAATCAGTTAAGAAAGAATGCTGGAAACTACAATCCAATTGACATCAAGAAATGTCAGCAATGTTTACAACTTTTCCCAGAGTTCAAAGTAGGGTAATTTCTATAGGTCACAATGTTTTTATGTTCTTGTGTTCCACCACAGGCAGCTCATAAAAGATGCTAGCATATTTAGATTATGTACAGCTGTGGACCATACCACCCACAGAGCGCAAGGCTCCGACCAGGTGTGAGAAATTCCTTTTTGCTGTTCCCAGATGATTTGTAAAGGGTTGGGCCCTGAACGCCCACCACCCTTCCTGACCAGCCTGTTCTGCACATTCTGGCTACATGCCTGCAGTGGAGGTCAGTTTCCCAGAAACACTCTTCCTTTTTTGATGCTTGTAATCAAATACATATTTCTCCACTCTTCTACAGAAATAAGACACTGACCCACTGCCCACCACATGAAGTCATTTTTGTTCCCAGCTTAGTGTCTCCTCACCAAGATAAGACCTTTAGCACGTTGTTACTTGCCCACACTTGTTTGTTGACAGAGCAAAACTGTAAGAATATTTTAATTCTGCCATCTCACCAGCCCTACATCACTAATTCCCAGACTTTACCAAAACAGCTAATGTTTTTAATTACAACTTACTATTAGGTTTTCCTTTGTAAGTACTGCAGAACTATTTTCTATCCATATAGAACTATACGTTATCTTTTTAACCTATAGGTAAAAAGTACTTCTAAAATAATTATTGATAGCTGATTTATACCTTGTCTGACCTCTCTGATTACATGTCCAGACCTGTGTAATTTTGGATACTCAAGGATAATGACCCTGACAGTGATCTACTCTGTTCTGAAACTATTGGGAAACCTAGAGTATGCCTAAGAGAGATATTCCGTTTGTTACTCATACTCAAGTGAAAATTACTTTTCTGATGATGTCTAGTCAAGACCTCAAGACATGATGACTATAAAGGAAATAGAAAATACAAATAACAGGCCTGAGAAATTCAGTGCTATTTATGAGCAGAAATAAGATAAAACTTTTTAATTAAAGAGAAATCCCCTTAGGTTTAAGTTGTAGAATGTAAAAAATTCTCTGTGACATATCTCTACTGTTTTATCAGCATGGATGTCTCACAGAGTGGGATATTAAGACAAAATCCTAAGCAAATATTTACACTATTCCAAGAACAACTCTAAGTCAGTTGTTGGAGGAAAATGGACGATGTCAAGGAAGGAAAGAAATGCAGACTTTTGTAACCAGTCTCTGTCATAATGGGTACAGATTTGAGAATGAAAGAACGATACAAAACTGCTCAGTTAAAAATTATAGCAAAGGTAGTTCTTGGCTTTGTGGGTGGCCCATTAAAAGAGAAGAAAACAGGGGAAACAGATAAGTAGTAGAGAAAAAAATGCAATTAGGAAAAGGAAGCTAAAGTTTAGAAAATAAATATGCAATGAATAAATTGGTGAATCCACTGCATAAAAAGAGATATTAAAATTGACGTCAAGAAGAAACTTGGCATAACATGATAGTATACCTAAAACAGAGCTAAGTGTGAAGAAAACAGCATGAGAAAACAGATCCTATGGAACTTGTAAATCTCACAGAAGTCAAAACTATACAGTATCTCTCCTATTTTTTTTTTTAACATCTTCTGAAAACAATGACCAGGAGTTTATTACTTTGAACTTTTTGCCATTTGATGACCATACTGATAAAAGAAAGAGTGTAATATCACGGTAACATGAATAATTACTGGAAGCTAGATGTTAAAGAATGACCATCACTAAATAATTGAGAGAATATAGTCATGTTGGACTCAAAAGAATTTTAGGGAGTTGTTTTAGTGGGGTAGAGATGGTATTTCAAACAACTCGAAGATGAATTCATGGATTCAATGGTGTTTCTGTGTTTGGAAGAACAGATTTTTAGGTAGAGGGTTTCATCTCTTAGATCGATGGATTAAGATCTTATTAGGAAGAAAAATCAGCAGAAAATAATTTAAAACTTGGAAGTAACACATAAAACAGTTACCTGAAGATACTGGATAGCGAGGAGAAGACAGACTGATGGGGAGTCTATGCTTGCTTGAAGGAGCAAACAGGTGGCATTCTCTTTAAATAAATTCCCCTCTCAGCAGCTCTTATCCTGGGCTAAGTGCACTCCAGGGAATAAACACAGAAAGAGTAGGGGCTCATGTGGAAAGATCCAGACATTCTGGTCAGTGAAATTAGAAACATGTATCCCAAAATGTGATCCACTGAGGAGAGTAGATAAACCTCACAAGGGAAAGAGCCAAAATATGAATCCTTAAATTCTATCTGCCTACACTTTTGACTGACACCTGAACAATGCATGCATGAAGCAGAGTCAAGCAACCCAGGTAAAGGCAAAAGACCTGAACTGAGATGAAAGAAGTCATTCAAGAAATTCAGAAGTTTGTAGTTCAAGCTCAGTGGAGAAAATTGCTTGCTAAAAGCAAATGCTTATCACAGCAAAAGAACAGAATCTAGAATCCTCACAGCTTAAAATTCATCAAGCCCAGGATACAACTGAAGATTACCCAACGTATGAAAAACCAAGAAAAAGAAACATTCTCAAGAGAAAAAAAAATTCATCCAGTCTGAACCTAAGATGAACTACATATTGAAACTATCAGACAAGGATTTTAAAGTAATATTATAAGTCTTCTCAATAAGTAAAACAAAACCCCAAACAGAAAGAAAAAGAAAAAAACACCTGAAAGACATGTTTTCAGTGGATAAAAGTCTCAATGGAGAAATGAAAATTCAGCTAAAAAACAAAAAGAACCAAATGGAAATTCTAGAACTTAAAAATAAACTTTATGAAATAAAGATGACTTAAACAAGTGGAGGAATATTTTCATGAATTGCAAGACCATGTTCATGAATTGGAAGATTCAATTTAGTAACCTGGCCATCTTTCCTAAAACAACCTACAGATTTGATGCAATACTACTAAAAATCTGAGTAATTATTTTTATTTTTATTTTTTATTTTTTTTGGTAATTAATTTATTTTTTATTGGAGGCAAATTATTTTACAATATTATATTGGTTGGTTTTGCCATACATTGACATGAATTCGCCCCGGGTTTACATAAGTTCCCCCTCCTGAACCCCCCTCCCACCTCCCTCCTCCCTTTATCCTCCCTCTGGGTCATCCCCGCATGCCAGCCCTGAGCATCCTATGACATGCATTGACCCTGAACTAGTGATTCGTTTCACATATGACAACATACGTGTTTCAATGCCATTCTCCCAAATCATCCCACCCTCACCCTCTCCCATAGAGTCCCAAAGACTGTTCTATACATCTGTGTCTCTTTTGCTGTCTCGTATACAGGGTTATCATTTGCATCTTTCTAAATTCCATATATATGCGTTAGTATACTGTATTGATGTTTTTCTTTCTGGCTTACTTCACTCTGTATAATAGGCTCCAGTTTCATCCACCTCATTAGAACTGATTCAAATGTATTCTTTTTAATGGCTGAATAATACTCCATTGTGTATATGTACCAAAGCTTTCTAATCCATTCGTCTGCAGATGGGCATCTAGGTTGCTTCCATGTCCTGGCTATTATAAACAGTGCTGCAATGAACATTGGAGTACATGTGTCTCTTTCAATTCTGGTTTCCTCGGTGTGTATGCCCAGGAGTGCGATTGCTGGATCATATGGCAGTTCTATTTCCAGTTTTTTGAGGAATCTCCACACTGTTCTCCATAGTGGCTGTACTAGTTTGCATTCCCACCAACAGTGCAAGAGGGTTCCTTTCTCTCCACATCCTCTCCAGCATTTATTGCATGTAGACTTTTGGATAGCAGCCATTCTGACTGGTGTGAAATGGTATCTCATTGTGGTTTTGATTTGCATTTCTCTGATGATGAGGGATGTTGAGCATTTTTTCATGTGTTTGTTAGCCATCTGTATGTCTTCTTTGGAGAAATGTCTGTTTAGTTCTTTGGCCCATTTTTTGACTGGGTCATTTCTTTTTCTGGAATTGAGCTGCAGGAGCTGCTTGTATATTTTGGAGATTAATCCTTTATCCGTTGCTTCATTTGCTATTATTTTCTCCCATTCTGAAGGCTGTCTTTTCACCTTACTTATAGTTTCCTTTGCTGTGCAGAAGCTTTTGATTTTAATTAGGTCCCATTTGTTTATTTTTGCTTTTATTTCCAATATTCTGGGAGGTGGGTCATGGAGGATCCTGCTGTGATTTATGTCGGAGAGTGTTTTGCCTACGTTCTCCTCTAGGAGTTTTATAGTTTCTGGTCTTACATTTAGCTCTCTAATCCATTTTGAGTTTATTTTTAAAAAAAGATTGATAAGCCAACTGAAAATATTCATGTGGAAAGGCAAAGAACCCAGAATTCTTTGGATTGTTGGGGTTACACATGTTATCTACTGATGGGAATATATAATTCCTAGCAAGGACAGAATGGTACCATCTCATTTACCCAGCAACTCAACTATCCAGAAAGAGTAGTGACATACAACAAAATATCTTCATGGAGGAATAAAATGTCTATGCAAGTCTCCTGCTCTAAGTCCATAATTTGTTAACATAAGTAAAATACACAGTTTTAAGTGAGTATGTCTGTGCATGTGCATTTGATGGAACATCAGATCCGTGACAGGAATCTCGGAAAAAAGGGTTCCAGTGTCTACTATGGCTGGGAAATAATTCACATGTCATTACTTTTCTGAAGATTCACTGTGCCTAGTTAACTGAGCCGTAGCTCTGAGATTAACTGCAAGTCAAAACCTGTTCAGCATTATCTTTAAGTATATACAACTTGAGAAAACTATTTGGATAATATAGAAAATTAAAATTATTAATGTAAATGTCTTGATCAACTATCACCTACTGGTGGCATTCAGTTCTTCTTAGGAGAGAGAAAACAGCAAAACAGGGGAAGTGAGACTGTTGCTGAAAGTGGATATTTTCTATCATCAAACCATCCTCTAATCAAAGGAAAAAGAAACTGAATTGCTCACAGTCCAATAGATACCAACACTGACATCATATTACTTAGAAAGAATTACTAATAAAATGATCATTTATGATGACAATAGAGAAAAATTGATATTATTCTCATTCTACATATTGAATAAATTTCCAAGTTCTATTCATTCTAACATTAAAATGTCTTTAGTATTTACTCTTTCATCTCTGTGTTTAGCATGTCTCCCCTGGTTCTTGCCCTCATTTTCATTACCTTACTGAAAGAGCAAAAAGGGTTAACAATGCAGATGCTAGAATGCCTGCAGTCAGCATTTGAAAGAATATGGAGAGATCAAACTTCAAGGTAATTTAATGATATCTTTCTAAGATCTCTTGGGATTTGGGCTCCTTCATACTATTTAGCTGAAGAAGGCAATGGCACCCCATTCCAGTACTCTTGCCTGGAATATCCCATGGACGGAGGAGTCTGGTAGGCTGCAGCCCATGGGGTCGCTAAGAGTCGGACATGACTGAGACTTCACTTTCACTTTTCCCTTTTATGCATTGGAGAAGGAAATGGCAACCCACTCCAGTGTTCTTGCCTGGAGAATCCCAGGGATGGGGGAGCCTGGTGGGTTTCCGTCTATGGGGTCACACATAGTTGGACATGACTGAAGCAACTTAACAGCAGCAGCAGCAGCATACCATTTAGCAGAAAAACAGTTTCACTCATTCATTTAAATTAGTTCTCATTTTAATTTCTTCATCTACATGAAGATTCTCAGGATCAGGAAGTAATTAATAATCTGGAAGAAGGTCAGATTAACTGAATGGCCAACCTAAATAGTTAAAGTAGACTTTGTCATGGAAATGAGTAATTTTACAGTGAAGAAAAGGAAACATTAAATTTTGATGTGTTTTGCACATTCAAGGATATCAACCTTTAATTCCCATGGCCAGGATCAGAAGAATGTTAGTAGCCCATCAAATGAACATTGAATTTAATTGGTTACTCCATTAAGACATATTATTGACCTCTGGGTGTAATGACAGCATGACATTCAATTAAATTTTTTTCTCAGCTTATATTTTTTCAAACTGCATTTATAATAATTTTAGTCAAATTTCATAGGGTGGCTCACCTTGTCCCTAAAATGATTTTTACTTTTTCTAACACATTTTCCAATGTCATTATATTTTTGTTGAGTAAAGCAGCTATTTCACTGTTTCTCAAGAAATAGGCTAAGGACTGCCTACATCAGAAACATCTGGAGTCTTGTTAAAATTTTAATTCTAGGAGTATACAGGCCAAAGACTGTTGGAGAATATATATTTACAATAAGCACATTAGATGGTTAGAGTTAGACAGGGCTGTGGTCCATATTATCAGATCAACTAGTTTTTTGTGATTATGATTTCAGTGTGTCTGCCTTCTAATGCCCCCTCCCAATACCTACCATCTTATTTGGGTTTCACTTACCTTTGTCATGGAAAATCTCTTCACAGCCGCTACAACAAAGTGCAGCTGCTGTACCTTACCTTGGACGAGGGGTATCTCCTCAAGGCCACCCCTCCTGACCTTGAAAGTGGAGTAGCTCCTCTTGGCCCTCCTGTGCCCACACAGCCACCGCATCTTGGACGTGGGACAGCTCCTCTTGGCCACCACCCTGACCTTGGGCGTGGGGTAGCTCCTCTAGGCCACGCTTCTGTGCGTGGTCGGTTGCGCCGGAGCCGGCGTCTTTCGTGTCTGCACCGCCGGAGCCGGCACAGTGGAAGTGAGAAATAGATTTAAGGGACTAGATCTGATTGATAGAGTGCCTGATGAACTCTGGACAGAAGTTCATGACATTGCACAGGACACAGGGTCCAAGACCATCCCCATGGAAAAGAAATACAAAAAAGCAAAATGGCTGTCTGGGGAGGTCTTACAAATAGCTGTGAAAAGAAGAGAAGCGAAAAGCAAAGGAGAAAAGGAAAGATATAAGCATCTGAATGCAGAGTTCCAAAGAATAGCAAGGAGAGATAAGAAAGCCTTCCTCAGCGATCAATTCAAAGAAATACAGGAAAACAACAGAATAAGAAAAACAAGAGATCTCTTCAAGAAAATTAGAGATATCAAGGGAATATTTCATGCAAAGATGGGCTCGATAAAGGACTGAAATGGTATGGACCTAACAGAAGCAGAAGATATTAAGAAGAGGTGGCAAGAATACACAGAAGAACTGTACAAAAAAGATCTTCATGGTAAAGATAATCACGATGGCATGATCACTCACCTGGAACCAGACATCTTGGAATGTGAAGTCAAGTGGGCCTTAGAGAGCATCACTATGAACAAATATAGTGGAGGTGATGGAACTCCAATTAAGCTATTTCAAATCCTGAAAGATGATGCTGTGAAAGTGCTGCACTCAATATGCCAGCAAATTTGGAAAACTCAGCAATGGCCACAGGACTGGAAAAGGTCAGACTTCATTCCAATCCCAAAGAAAGGCAATGCCCAAAAATGCTCACACTACCGCACAACTGCAATCATCTCACACGCTAGTATAGTCATGCTCAAAATTCTCCAAGCCAGACTTCAGCAATATGTGAACCGTGAACTTCCAGATGTTCAAGCAGGTTTTCGAAAAGGCAGAGACACCAGAGATCAAATTGCCAACATCCACTGGATCATGGAGAAAGCAAGAGATTTCCAGAAAAACATCTATTTCTGCTTCATTGACTATGCCAAAGCCTTTGACTGTGTGGATCACAAGAAACTGTGGAAAATTCTAAAAGAGATGGGAATACCAGATCACCTGACCTGCCTCTTGAGAAACCTGTATGCAGGTCAGGGAGCAACAGTTAGAACTGGACATGGAACAACAGACTGGTTCCAAATAGGAAAAGGAGTACGTCAAGATTGTATATTGTCACCCTGCTTATTTAACTTCTATGCAGAGTACATCATGAGGAACGCTGGACTGGAAGAAGCACAAGCTGGAATCAAGATTTCCGGGAGAAATATCAATAACCTCAGATATGCAGATGACACCACCCTTATGGCAGAAAGTGAAGAGGAACACAAAAGCCTCTTGATGAAAGTGAAAGAGGAGAGTGAAAAGGTTGGCTTGAAGCTCAACATTCAGAAAACAAAGATCATGGCATCTGGTTCCATCACTTCATGGGAAATAGATGGGGAAACAATGGAAAAAGTGTCAGACTTTATTTTTTGGGGCTCCAAAATCACTGCAGATGCTGATTGCAGCCATGAAATTAAAACACGCTTGCTCCTTGGAAGGAAGTTATGACCATCCTAGATAGCATATTAAAAAGCAGAGACATTACTTTGAGAACAAAGGTCCGTCTAGTGAAGGCTATGGTTTTTCCCATGGTCATGTATGGATGTGAGAGTTGGACTGTGAAGAAAGCTGATCGCCGAAGAATTGATGCTTTTGAACTGTGGTGTTGGAGAAGACTCTTGAGAGTCCCTTGGACTGCAAGGAGATCCAGCCAGTCCATTCTAAAGGAGATCAATCCTGGGTTTTCATTGGAAGGACTGATGCTAAAGCTGAAGCTCCAATACTTTGGCCACCTGATGTGAAGAGTTGACTCACTGGAAAAGACTCTGATGCTGGAGGGATTGGGGGTGGGAGGATACGGGGACAACAAAGAATGAGATGGCTGGATGGCATCACCGACTCGATGGACATGAGTTTGCGTGAACTCTGGGAGTTGGTGATGGACAGGGAGGCCTGGCGTGCTGTGATTCATGGGGTTGCAAAGAGTTGGACACGACTGAGCGACTGAACTGAACTGAACTGAACTGAACATTAGATGATATTTGCATCCAATAAAATTTGGGAAAAACTGAACTACTTGATGATGGTGAAAAGGCATCTAGACCCACATCACTGACCTTCACTTGTCTAGACAAGCAAAATAGTGGCTGTTCATCCATGACAGACTTTCTAATTTTTTAGATCAAAATAACAGTTAAGACTCTGAATTAGTTTTAGAGTAGGATTTCCCATTAAAACAGGATTCCCAGGTAAATGTAAGGTTTGGAAAAGCAAATAGCACATGTAGGTCCCAAATTCTACATTGGATTTACTTGTATTTAAACATCATTTGTTGTTTATCTGAAATTCAAAATAAGCAATTGTCACACATGTATCGGTTAAATTTAGCAAATTTACTTTAGAATATCATAGGTCTGGGTTTGAATCTGCGATTTATTATTAGTTGGGTAACTTTGGAAAATGTTCTTAACCTTTCTAAACTTCAGTTTCCTAAACCATAAGATGAAACAGAACTACAACAAAATAAAAAACCACCAAACAAAAACCCCCTTGAAAACCTACCTTAAACGATTGTCAAGAAAATTATACATTTGTTATATAATGTACATATTTTATGTATAGTATATCATCTGTACACTATTGACAGTGTCTTGCAAATATTAAGCTTGATAAGATGTAGTTTTTATTGTTACCACCATTGCTAATAATATATTGATATAATTTAATAATATACAAGTAAGAGGGAGGAAGAGTTGACTCACTGGAAAAGATTCTGATGCTGGGAGGGATTGGGGGAAGGAGGAGAAGGGGATGACAGAGAATGAGATGGCTGGATGGCATCACCGACTCAATGGAGGTGAGTTTGAGTGAACTCTGGGAGTTGGTGATGGACAGGGAGGCCTGGTGTGCTGTGATTCATGGGGTCGCAAAGAGTTGCACACGACTGAGCGACTGAACTGAACTGAAGCCTTAACAAATATTGTCAGTTAAAAATTGACAATATGTTTTTAGATAGCACCTTAATGGAACATACAAATCAGTAGATTCAATATTTCACTTTCTGTTCAACATTGTATCAGTAATTTAGGAACAACGTATGTGACTTGTATTTTTCAGGAAGGCTCCTCCTTCTTGTGGTTGTAACTATTACAACTGATTCAGTAAATCTAATCAGTTTGCTCCTTTATAAAAAATAATAAATATATATATATAATTTTATATATATAATTGTTTAGATCAAAATAACAGTTAAGACTCTGAATTAGTTTTATTATTATATAGATATAATTATATAGATATAATTTTTCACACAAATTGAAATAAGCTCATTATATTTTTCTGTATCAGACATTTCAATAATTAAAATTAATAGTGTATTGCATTCCAATTGTTAATAGAATAAATGTGCATGTAGATGATCACTTCAAAAATCATTTTTGTTGAAATAACATTTTTTATAAATTATTCAGGTGAATACTGAAAGTTGTATAGAGTCTTGGTATCTTTAAAAAATTTTTATTTATTTTTAGATTTATCTTTAATTAAAATTTTATTTTTAAACATTTATTTATTTTATTTAAAAATTTAATTTAATCTTTTTTTTAAAAAATTTATTTTTAATTGGAGCACAATTGCTTTACAGTGTTGTATTGGTTCCTGCCATATATCAGCATGAATCAGCCATAGGTATACATATGTGCCCTCCCTCTTAAACCTCCCTCCCACCTCCTACCCCATTCCCCTCCTCTAGGTTTTCACAGAACACTGAGGTGAGTTCCCTGCATTATACAGCAAATTCCCAATGGCTGCCTATTTTTCACATGTGGTAGTATGTATCTTTCAAAGCTACTCTCTCAATTCAGCTATCTCTTTCCCCTACTAAGTTCCACAGGTCTTTTCTCTATGTCTTTGTCTCTATCGCTGCCCTGAAAATAGGTTCATCAATACCACTTTTGGTAGATTCTATATACATGCATTAATATTTGCTTTGATCTTTCCGACTTTCCTACTCTGTATAACAGACTCTAGGTCCATCCACCTCACTGGAACTGATTCAACTTCAGAGATCTCTTCAAGAAAATTAGAGATATCAAGGGAACATTTCATGCAAAGATGGGCTCGATAAAGGACAGAAATGGTATGGACCTAAGAGAAGCAGAAGACATTAAGAAGAGGTGGCAAGAATACACAGAAGAACTGTACAAAAAGATCTTCACGATAAAGATAATCATGATGGCATGATCACTCACCTGGAACCAGACATCTTGGAATGTGAAGTCAAGTGGGCCTTAGAGAGCATCACTATGAACAAAGCTAGTGGAGGTGATGGAATTCCAGTTGAGCTATTTCAAATCCTGAAAGATGATGCTGTGAAAGTGCTGCACTCAATATGCCAGCAAATTTGGAAAACTCAGCAGTGGCCACAGGACTGGAAAAGGTCAGTCTTCATTCCAATCCCAAAGAAAGGCAATGCCAAAGAATGCTCACACTACCGCACAATTGCACTCATCTCACATGCTAGTAAAATCATGCTCAAAATTCTCCAAGCCAGGCTTCAGCAATATGTGAACCGTGAACTCCCAGATGTTCAAGCAGGTTTTAGAAAAGGCAGAGGCACCAGAGATCAAATTGCCAACATCCGCTGGATCATGGAGAAAGCAAGAGAATTTCAGAAAACCACCTATTTCTGCTTCATTGACTATGCCAAAGCCTTTGACTGTGTGGATCACAATAAACTGTGGAAAATTCTGAAAGAGATGGGAATCCAAGACCACCTGACCTGCCTCTTGAGAAACCTATATGCAGGTCAGGGAGCAACAGTTAGAACTGGACATGGAACAACAGACTGGTTCCAAATAGGAGAAGGAGTACGTCAAGGCTGTATATTGTCACCCTGCTTATTTAACTTCTATGCCGAGTACATCATAAGGAACGCTGGGCTGGAAGAAGCACAAGCTGAAATCAAGATTGCTGGGAGAAATATCAATAACCTCAGATATGCAGATGACACCACCCTTATGGCAGAGAGTGAAGAGGAACTCAAAAGCCTCTTGATGAAAGTGAAAGAGGAGAGTGAAAAGGTTGGCTTGAAGCTCAACATTCAGAAACGAAGATCATGGCATCTGGTTCCATCATTTCATGGGAAATAGATGGGGAAACAGTGGAAACAGTGTCAGACTTTATTGTTTTGGGCTCCAAAATCACTTGCGGATGCTGATTGCAGCCATGAAATTAAAAGACGCTTACTCCTTGGAAGGAAAGTTATGACCAACTTAGATAGTATGTTAAAAAGCAGAGACATTACTTTGCCAGCAAAGGTCTGTCTAGTCAAGGTTATGTATGGATGTGGTCATGTATGGATGTGAGATTTGGACTGTGAAGAAAGCTGATCACCGAAGAATTGATGCTTTTGAACTGTGGTGTTGGAGAAGACTCTTGAGAGTCCCTTGGACTGCAAGGAGATCCAACCAGTCCATTCTAAAGGAGCTCAATCCTGGATGTTCATTGGAGGGACTGATGCTGAAGCTGAAACTCCAAGACTTTGGCCACTTCATGCAACGAGTTGACTCACCTGAAAAGACTCTGATGCTGGGGAGGTTTGGGGGCAAGAGGAGAAGGGGACGACAGAGAATGAGATGACTGGATGGCATCACCGACTCGATGGACATAAGTTTGAGTGAACTCTGGGAGTTGGTGATGGACAGGGAGGCCTGGCGTGCTGTGATTCATGGGGTCGCAAAGAGTCAGACATGACTGAGCGACTGAACTGACTGAACTGATATGTATCACAACTTCTTTATCCATTCATCTTTTGATGGACATCTGGGTTGCTCCCATGTCCTAGCTATTGTACACAATACTGCAATGAACATTGGGGTGTATGAGCCTGTTAAAATTGTGGTTTCCTCCAGGCTCCTCCATCCATGGGATTTTTCAGGCCAGTACTCTTAAATCCCATGGACAGAGGATCCTGGTAGGCTGCATCCATGGGGTCGAAAAGAGCTGGACACGAATGAGCGACTTCACTTTCACTTTTCATGCATTAGAGAAGGAAATGGCAACCCACTCCAATGTTCCTGCCTGGAGAATCCCAGGAACAGGGGAGCATGTGGGCTACCATCTATTGGGTCGCACAGAGTCGGACATGACTGAAGTGACTTAGCAGCAGCAGCAGCACAGCAGCAGAGTATATACCCAGCAGAGGAATTGCCAAGTCATATGGAGAAGACTCCTGCAAGTCCCTTGGACTGCAAGGAGGTGCAACCAGTCCATCCTAAAGGAGATCTGTCCTGGGTGTTCATTGGAAGGACTGATGCTGAAGCTGAAACTCCAATACTTTGGCCACCTCATGGGAAGAGTTTCACTGGAAAAGGCCCTGATGCTGGGAGGGATTGGGGGCAGGAAGAGAAGTGGACGACAGAGAATGAGATGGCTGGATGGCATCACCGACTTTGTGGACATGAGTTTGAGTGAACTCCGGGAGTTGGTGATAGACAGGGAGGCCTGGTGTGCTACAATTCATGGCGTCGCAAAGAGTCGGACACAACTGAGCAAATGAACTGAACTGAAGTGATGGACTTTTATTCCTAGTTTTTAAAGATATCTCTGTACTGTTTTCCCTAGTGGCCATATCAATTTACATTGACACCAACTGTATCTCCACATCCTCTCCAGTATTTATTGTTTGCAAATTTTTTGTTGATGGCCTGTCTGACTTTTGTGAGGATCTCATTTTAATTTGCATTTCTCTAATAGAGAACATTGCTGAGCATATTTTCATGTGTCTGTTCGCCATCTGTATGTCCTCTTTGAAGAAATGTCCTTTTAGGTCTTCTGCCCAGTTTTTTATTGAATTGTTTGTTTTTCTGGTTAGAGCTACGTGAGCTCCTTGTATATTTTGGAGCTTAATCCTTTGTCAGTTGTTTAATTTGCTATTATTTTCTCCCATTCTGAGGGTTGTCTTTTCATCTTATTTGTGGTTTCCTTTGCTGTGCAAGAGCTTTTAAGTTTTATTAGGTCACATTTGTTTATTTTTGTTTTTATTTCCATTACTCTAGGAGGTGGGTAATAAAGGATATAACTATGATTTATGTCATACTGTGTTCTGTCTATATTTTCCTTTAAGAGTTTTATAGTTTCTGGTCTTAGGCCTTTAATCTGTTTTGAGTTTATCATTGTTAATGGCATTAGGAAGTGTTCTAATTTTATTATTTTACACATAGCTATCCAGTTTTCCCAGCACCATTTAGTGAAAAGACTGTCTTTTGCCCATTCATTGTATATTCTTGCCTCTGTTGTCACAAATAAGGTTTCCATAAGTACATGGGTTTATCTCTGAACTTTCTATATTGTTCCATTGATCTATATTTCTGTTTCTGTGCCAATTCCATACTATCTTGATGACTGTAGCTTTGTAGTATAGTCTAAAGTCAGGAAGGTCCATTCCTCCAGCTCCCTTTTGCTTTCTCAAGATTTCTGTGGCCATTCAGCATCTTTTATGTTTTCATACAAATTGTGGAATACTTTGTTTTTGTTCTATGAAAATTCCCATTAGTAATTTGATAGGGATTGCATTGAATCTGTAAATTGCTTTGGGTAGTATAGTCATTTTCACAATATAGATTCTTCCAATCCAAGGACATGGTATATCTCTGCATCTGTTTATGTCATCTTTCATTTCTTTCATTGGTGTATTATAGTTTTCTGTATACAGCTCTTTTGTCTCCTTATGTAGGTTTTTTTTCCTAGGTATTTTATTCTTTTTGCTGAAATGGTAAATGGGATTGATTCCCTAATTTTTCTTTCTGGTTTTTCATTGCTAGTATGTTGGAATGCAAGGAATTACTGTGTACTGATTTTATATCCTGTGACTTTACTAAATTCCCTGATTAACTCTAGTAATTTCTGATAGTATCTTTGTGGTTTTGTATGTATAGCATCATGTTATCTGCAAACAGTGAGAGTTTTAAATCTTCTTTTCCAATTTGGATTCCTCTTATTTCTTTTTCTCCTTTGATTGCTGAGAGTAAGATTTCCAAAATTCTGTTGAATAATAGTGGCCAGAGTGGACACCTTTGTCTTGTTCCTGATCTTAGAAGAAATACTTCCAATTTTTCACCAGTGAGAATAATTTTGCTGTTGGTTTATCATATATGGCCTTTATTATGTTGAGGTAGATTCCTTCTGTCAATTTTTTGAGGAGTTTTTTTTTTTAATCATAAATGGGTACTTTCTGCCTCTCTTGAGATTATCATATGGCTTTTATCTTTTCTTGTGAATATGGTGTATCACATGGATTGATTTACATATGTTGAAAAATTCTTTCATCCTTTGGATAGACCTGACTTGATTATGGTGTATGATCCTTTTAATGTGTTGTTGGATTCTATTGGTAGAATTTTGTTGAGGATTTTTGCATCTGTGTTCATCAGTGATATTGGCCTGTAATTTTCTTTTTTGGGGTTGCCCTTGTCTGGTTTTGGTATCAGGACATAGTGGCCTTGTAGGATGAATTTGAAAATGTTCCTTCCTCTGCAATTTTTTGGGAGAGTTTGAGAAGGATAGATGTTAGCTCGTCTCATAACCATTTGATAGCTTTGACCTGTGAAGCTGTCTGGCCTTGGGCTTTTGTTTTTCGGAAGCTTTTTTATCACAGTTTTGATTTCAGTACTTCTGATTGGCTTATTCATAATTTCTTTATTTATATTTCAGTCTTGGAAAGTTGAACTTTACTGAGAATCTGTCCATTTTTTTCCAGGTAGTCCATTTTATTGGTATATAGTTACTCATAATAGTCTTTTATGATGCTTTGTATTTCTGCATTGTTTGTTGTAACTTTTCCTTTTTCATTTCTAATTTTGTTGATTTGAGTCTTCTCCCATTTTTCCTTGATGTTTCTGGCAAATGATTTGTCAATTCTGTTTATTTTCTCAAAGAACCAGCTTTTAGTTTTATCGATCTTTGCTATCATTTTTTTCATTTCTTTTTCATTTATTTCTACTCTGATCTTTACAATTTCTTTCATTCTACTAATTTAAGAGTTTTCTCTCCTTTTTCCAGTTGCTTTATATATAAGTTTAGGTTGTCTATGCAGTATTTTCCTTGTTTGTTGAGATAGGATATATTGCTATAAATGTCCGTCTTAGAACTGCTTTTGGTGCATCCCATAGATTTTGAGTCATCTTGTTTTCACTGTCATTTGTTTCCAGATTTTTTAATTTCCTCTTTAATTTTTGTCAGTAACTTGTTGGTTATTTAGAAGCATATTGTTTAATCTCCATGTGTTTGTGATTTTAGTTTTTTTTCCTGTAATTTTTATCTAGTCTCATAGTGTGGTCAGAAAAGATTTCTGTTATAATTTCAATTTCTTAAATTCACTAAGGCTTGATTTGTGACCCAAGATGTTATCTCTCCTTGAGAGAACTCCACATGCACTTGAGAAGAAAGTGTATTCTTCTGCATTTGGATAGAATGTCTAAAGATATCAATTAGGTCCATCTGTTCTAATATGTCATTTAAGACTTATGGTTCCTTATTAATTTTTTGGTTTTTGCTGATCTATCCATTGGTGTAAGTGGGGTGTTAAAGCACACTACTATTATTGTGTTACTGTCAATTTCCTGTTTGTGTCTGTTAGTGTTTGCCTTATGTATTGAGGTGCTACTATGTTGGGTGTATAAATATTTACAATTGTTATGTCTGCCTCTTGAACTGACCCTTTGAACATTTGCTAGTGCCCTTCCTTGTCTTTTATGATATTCTTCTCTTTAAGGTCTATTTTATGTGATATGAAAATTGCTACTCCAGATTTCTTTTTATTTCCATTTGCATAGAATGTCTTTTTCCATCCTCTCACTTCTATTCTGTGTGTGTCTCTAGGTCTGAAGTGTATGGTCTTCCTTCTGTATTCATCCAGCCAGTCTGTGTTTTTTGGTTGGAATATTTAATCCATTTACATTTAAAGTAATTATTAATATATATGCTCCTATTGGCATTTTCTTAATTATTCTGAGTTTTTGTAGGTCTTTTCCTTCCCTTGTTTTTCCTGCTTATATAGAAGTATTTTTAGCCAACCTGGTGGATCAGATGGTAAAGGATCCACCTGAAATTCAGAATACCCAGGTTCAAGTCCTTGGTTGGGAAGATCCCAGAAAAGGAAATGGAAAACCACTCCAGTGTTCTTGCCTGGAGAATCCCATGAAAAAAGAAGTGTGATAGGTTCGGTGCATTTGTTGTAAAGCTGCTTTGATGGGATTAAATTCTCTTAACTTTTGCTTGTCTGTTAATTTTTTATTTCTCCATAACTTTTGAATGAGATCCTTGCTGGGTAGAATAATCTTGGTTATAAAATTTGCCCTTGCATTACATTGAATATATCCTGCCATTCCCTTCTGGTGAGCAGAATTCCTGCTGAAATATCAGCTGCAAACCTTATGGAATTTACTTTGTATGTTATTTATTGCTTTTCCCTTTCTGCTTTTAATATTTTTTCTTTGTGTTTAATTTTTGTTAATTTGATTAATATGTGTCTTGACATGTTTCTCCTTGGGTTTATCCACTATGGAACTCTCTGCACTTCTTGAACTTGATTATTTCCTTTCCCATGTTAGGAAAGTTATAGACTGTAATCTCTTCAGAAATTTTCTCAGACCCTTTCTTTTCTGTTCCTGTGGGACCCCTACAATTCAAATATTGGTACATTTAATATTGTCCCAGAGGTCTCTCACATTATCCTCACTTCTTTTCATTCTTTTTTCTTTATTCTTCTGTTCAGCAGATGTTTCCACCATTCTATCTTGCAGCTCACTTATCTGTTCTTCTGTCCCAATTATTCTGGTTTTGATTCCCTCTAGAGTATTTTTAATTTATGTAACTGTGTTATTCATAATTCTTTGTTAATGCTCTATTTTTTTTCTAGGCCCTTGTTAAATGTGTTAAGTGATTCTTGCATTTTCTCCATTCTGTTTTTGAGGGTTTTGGATCATCTTTGCTATCATTACTCTGAATTCTTTTTCAGGTAATTTGCCTATTTCTTCTTTGTTTGTTTGGTCTTGTGGGTTTTTATGTTGTTCCTTCATTCCACAATGTTTCTCTGTCTGTTCATTTTATCTAATTTACTTAGTTTGAGGTCTCCTTTCCTCAGGATATGGTGGTGTTGTTGCTTTGCTTTTGGTCTCCATCCTCAGTGGCTGAGGTTGGTCCAGTGGATTATATAGGCTCTGCCTTGGGAAGAACTTGGAACTGCATTCTGGTGGAAGGAGATTTTTTTTGCCTCTGATGGGCAGGTCTGTATGACAAGAAGCAGGTTTTGTTGTGTCTGTGGGAGTCCTGCCTGCTGCTGATTGGACTTGTGTTCTTGTCTTGCTTATATTTGGGTGCAGCATCCTGTGTTAGGTGTTGCTGGCAGTTGGGTGGTGGTAGTCTTGGATACAGGTGGAGACCTTCATTGAGTTCTCACTGATTAATAGACCCTGGGTTCAGTAGTTCTCTGGCAGTCCAGTGTCCTCTACTCAGCACTCCCACTCCAGAGGTCAGGCCTGATCTCTAGTCAGGGAACAAAGGTCCCACAAACTGTTTGTTATTGCAATAAATGAGATTAAAACAAACAAATGACAAACAGACAAGAAAGAAACATAAAAGAACCCCAGACAAATGGTAAAAGCAAAATCAGACAAAGAAACAGAAACAAAGGAACATACACATACACACAGAAACAAAACCAAAAGAGTCCATAGAAAACAAAGAGAGTGACTCAGCGAGCAAAGGAAAATCAAAATGATATCAATCAATTCAAAACAAAATTAAATAGAACACAAAAGAGAAAACAAGCCCATAGCAGAGTGCCAACTTAAGTATAAAACAAAGAAACACACTAACAAACATGGTGAAAAAAATAAAGAAAAAAACAGAACTGCAGTAAGCCAACATAGAAGTAGAAGTATATAAAGGAAATAAACTGTGATTGAAAAAAGAAAAGTTTTCAAAAGTCTAAACAGAGATAATGATTATAAAAACCAACAACCTCAGCATCAGAGAAGAAAAAAGAAGAGAAAGATTCCAGAGCCAGCTACATGTGTTAAATCTCTTCAGTCATGTCTGACTCTTTGCGACCCTGCAGACTGTATCCCTCCAGGATCCTCTGTCCATGGGATTTCCAAGGCAAGGAAACTGGAGTGGGTTGCCATTTCCTTCTCCAGGGAATCTTCTTGACCCAGGGATCGGACCCACATCTCTTATGTCTCCTGTGCTGGCAGGTAGGTTCTTTACCATTAACACCACCTGCTGCTGCTGCTGAGTCACTTCAGTCCTGTCCGACTCTGTGCGACCCCATAGACGGCAGCCCATCATGCTCCCCCATCCCTGGGATTTTCCAGGCAAGAGTACTGGAGTGGGTTGCCATTTCCTTCTCCATAGCACCACCTAGGAATCCCTAAAACCAACTACGGAATGAATCAAAATATAAAAATAATAAATGTTTTTCTTGAGTTTCAGCTGTCAGTCTCCTTTCCCTCACTGTGAGCCAGAGCTCACCTTTACCTTCTAGGAGGCCCTCCAAATCTGAGCAGAACTGGTTTCTGGATCTACTGTGGGGACAGATGCTAATCTGGTCCTACTCCTGTGTGTTCTTACCTCCAATGTCCACAGCTGCTAGGGCATTTTCTTTTGTGGGAACAATGATTGTCCTTTTATATATTCCATAGACACAGAATCTACCTAGTTGATCATATGGATTTAATCTGCAGCTTGTACAGCTGGTGAAAGGTTTTTGATCCTCTTCCTTAGCCATTCCACCCCTGGAGCTCAACTGTGGTTTTATCCCCATCTCTGCATGTGAGTCGTCCACAGGAGTCTGCTCCCAAGGCTGCCCTGGTGGACTTGGATCTGCCCCAGTGAGGATCAGGTGTGGAGGTGGCACAGTTGCTTGGATTGCATTGACCCCATAGGTGAGAGGTGCACAGGGAAACTGGAGGCCTTAGACATGGTAAATATAGCCTTTTTAGGACTCTTTCCTAGCCTCTGGCAGCTGTGCCCCAGTGAGGACTGAGTATGGCAGTGGTATGGCTGCTTGGATCCCAGGGAACCTGGTGGTGCCAGGTATGCAGGGGAGCTGGCAGTCACAAGCGCAGGAGATATGCTGCTATTAAAGTCTTTTTCTAGCCTCTGGCAGCTCTTCCCCAGTGAGTACTGAGTGTGGCAGTGCCGTGACTTCTTGGATTGTGGATACCTCAGCGGCACCAGGTGTGCTGTGAAGCCAGCAGTCATGAGTACAGAAGATATTGTACTATTAGATATAGTACTTTTCTAACCTCTATCAGCTGGCACTCAAAAAGGTCTTCCTGACTGGACTGTCTCTAATGCACAATGTGTCAGGAGCTCAAAGGTCTGTCCTTAATGGGGTCTTTCTCTGTTGGTCAGCTGCTGGTACCAGCCTTTTGGGAGAGAGTGGCTACAATGATGGCTCCACCCTCTGTGCATAACTCAGCAGTGGCACTCTGCCTCCCTGGCTGTTCGGCTTTCCTCTAAAGGCATTCTGTGCTGCCATCTCCTCCCTCCTGTTTTCTCCAGATATCTTCCTGAAGTCAACAGCAGTCCTTGCGCGGGGATTGCTCTCCAGTCCCTAGACTCCAGCTCCCAGTTGCCACTCATTCCAGTGGGCTTGTGTCCTTGTCTGGGGTATGCAGGCCCACCGCACAGACTGTGTGGTCCTCACTCCATTCAGTCACAGATCAGCTGCTTCGCTCTCTGACAGCCTCACACACGTCTACTCTGTCTCAACTGATTGCCCCGATGTGGGGAGCTCATCCCTGATCAGTTCCCCCACGCCCTGGGTGCGGATCTGGTCCCAGCTCACTCTCCTCCTCTTTTTCTCTTCTTTCATCCTGAGTTTTGTGTGGATCTATATTTTCCTTCCTGGTGGTCAGGGACTCCTGCCAGCTCTCAGCTGGTCATCTGAGAGATTCTCGATATCTTTTAAGTAAGGAACGAACATGCCATGCAGTCTCGCATGTCAACTAATTTGTTCATTTTTGAGGACATTTCCTACAGATTAATTGCTTGTCTACTAGCAAAATGGGTAAACATAGAGTTTAATTTGGCAGTTTTGCAATGACATACTTTTGAAGTGCTTTTGCAATATTTTTTGGATTTAGTTGTTTACAATGAGTGCATTTTTTATAGAACGCATAAACATTATAAAAAGCATATCTTAGGTTCTAAATTATTATATACTTCTGAGAACACACATAGCAATAACTCAAAATCAATAAAAATCTCAACCATATAATGTTGAAAGAAAGAAGAGTTGTAGAATGAAATACAAAAATGATACTAATATCTGTGTGTAAACTAAACAGGTCAATAATACACAATGATTATAGATATATTTAGCATACAGTAAAAGTACAAAGCCACACAAGGAAATGATATCCACCAAATGTGGAATACTGTTGATCTTCATATATGTCGTGGGCAGGGGTGGACTGGGTTCAAAGTGGGTGGCATGATGAACTGAACCATATCTGTTCTATTGATACTTTGTTTCAAACAAGAGAGAGATCTAAATTAGATATGGCAAAATACTGAGATTTAATAAGGCTATTATATATAGAGATTATATACAGAGATTCATTGTGTACAATTTTTTGTATGCTTGGAATATTTCATTTATAATGAGATGGGTAGAACTCACTTTTTCCCATTACACTCGCATCTTATTGGCCAGGAACTCTATAACTGAGCCACTGAGGAGTTACGGTGGGGAAGTAGCCCCGTGATGGAATCTAGAGACAAACACAAACACACTAATGCATGGGCTTCACAGAAGCTGTTCAGGCCCAGTGAGAAGTCTACACCTAATATAGTTATTCTGCTTGGTGACTCAGATATAGTAAATTGAATGGTGTGTGTGTATGTTGGGTTGGTGTCATAGAAAATGAACCAAAGAAGAGAATTTGGGACAAATGTTCATGGGATCAGACTACAGTGATGCTGATCCTCTGATACAAAGAAGTTAAAATTGCCTGGGCCTAAAAGTTCTGCATGGAACCTTCTTGGGAATGGTGATGCTATCAGATGGACTATGATGTATTGTTCTTATTTTTCATGTGGGGAAACTGGCTCTTTCTTCTATAAAACTAACGTTGTCCAAGTAGGTAGTATAAAAAAATGACTTAAAATATGGTCCTGTTTTTCCTGGGGAAGCCCACAGTCCAAGGTTAAAGACTGAGAAGAAAACAAGCCATTGTCATCCAGTGCTGTAGGTATTACGTTGACAGGCATGGCATCAAACAGGCATTGGGAAAAATCTTTGCATCACCATATAGTGCATAATTTCTCCTGTGACTCACAACAGTACTTTACATTGTAAATTTGCAAATTTTATTTCTCTGCTAGTAGCCTTCAGTCTTTGTTCTTAAGACTATATAGAAAGTGCCCTATATACAAATGCATTCTGTTCTGATAGTGCGTTCAAAAGTCCATTTCATTCATTAAATCTAACAAAGTTAGCCTACATATCCGACTAACACAATTGACTATGTAGTACTGCACTGTAATAGATTTATAATACTTTTCACACAAATAAAACATAAAAAGCAAACCAAAAAAAAAATTAATCTCCCAGAACAATGCCTTGAAAAGTACACTAGTACAGTACAACAGATGGCATACAGGAACTGGCATCAAGTGAACAGGCAAGAAGAGTTATTGACTGGAGGAGGGAGAGGGGGTGGGAGACGGTAGAGCTGAAGGATCATCAGCAATAGGAGATGGAAGGCAAGCTGCAGTTTTCGCTCATGCCTGAAGTTGATGGAACACGCTTTCAGTTTTCGCTCATGCCTGAAGTTGATGGAACACGCTTTTGCATCTTTGAAAGTTCACAACTTGAAGGTTTGTATGTAGAGGAACTGCTGTACTCCAAGTGAAAAATAGACAGAATAAAATAATCAAGTCACAAAATTTGAACTCTCTCAAGAAGTTAATACAAAATATAATTTAATTCAAAAAGCTTCTTGGGAATATAGAACTCTTCAGGTTACTTTTTCTCCTCCAAATTATCAAGCTACTATATATCCATGGAAATAAAAACACACTTTGTTTCACAGTATGAACTTCTTTCTAACACTGCTTCATGTATTAATTTCAAGTATATGAGAGGAATGAAAAGGACTTTTCCTGTTATATTTCTCTTTATATTTAATGGCCTAAAATATATAATCCTCAAAATTGTGATAAACAAGGGCTACATAGAGAAATTTTACAATTTTTGAAGACATGTAAAATCTTAACAAGTGTTTCTGATTTGAGACATAGTGTAATTTACTTCGATTACATAGGCAAAAATTCTAACAGCAAATTCTTTTAGTCCTCTGTTTTCATCATGTCTTAAGCTAATAATGACCAAGTTATCATAGTAGAGGTTAAAAGGACAGACTACTTTAAATTGTCTTCTTTGGGCCTTGAACATTGTAAGTCACCCATGATTCTCAATATGATTTATTGCGTTGACAAGAAAACAAAACAAAACACTTCTTCAAAGTCAAACTTATGTAAATAAAGTGTAACATTTCAGTCTTATGGATATCTCTGCATCTTGGATTCTTTTAAACAAAGCCTTTAAAGGAGTTGTTTTATGATTTTCATCAAAACAAGAGTACCTTCTAAACAAAATGTGTAGTTACTTTGAAGAGTGGCTCTAAGCTGTTAAAGAGATTTTCCTGAAGGGAAGACCTGGGGAGAGGGAAAGGAGCATTTGAAATGTGAAAATCTTGGCAGATATAGTGTGAAAATAAGTATTATCTATACCACTAATTAGAAAAGGTTATTTGAATGAATTTTTTTTAAACTAAATTACTTTATCCACATAGAACATAATGTAAATGATGTTTCTTAACTGGATTAAGCTAAATTGAAAACAAAGGAATTAAAAAAATTCCCCATTAGTCTTTTTCCTGAGGCACACCTCCCAGACTTCAGGGTCATCATCTCATAAAACAAATTCTAGGATTCTTTAGAAAATTCTGTAACCCTGAGTCTCAGAGTTGTCATTTTTTATTCTATGCTTTTTGTATCATGCACAAGAAAACATCTTTTGGAAATCATTTGGCCATTGATATATACTATAGAAGTGTTAGCTTTAGTTTCAATACAAGTTTTTTAATAAGAAAGAAAAAGGATGTCAGTATGTCTTAGCCAAAGAAGGAAACTTAATGGCAATGACAGCAATAGTGTTCTTTCATGGAGCTTTCTATTCTAGTGTTATTAGCTTTACACATAATAGCAATTTTGATAGCAACAGAAAAGCCAGAAAAATCTACCTCTAGTCTTTAATTTCATAAATGACAGTACTATCTGACAATATTTTTATGAATAAATAAGGTGGTTTTCTTTTGTACAGTGAAGTTTATTTTAAAAGACTGTAGCTTCATAGGCCCATATTGGTTTTGTTTTTCCTGGCTCTGGGGAAGGGGTCTGTGCTCTGTTTCTGATAAATTTCCCCTTGTTTTCAGTTCTAACAGATATTCTTTGAATATGGTGTATGAAAATATTCTAGCATCAAACCAAGAATATCTAACCTTATTTATGTCTGTATTCTCTCCTTAAACACAAACAGCTGTGCACACATACATCTGTCTCACGTCTGACCAAGTACTGCTGTCCAGGTCTTCATATATACAAATAAATGTTCCCAGTTTTATGGGAAATCGTGGCTGGTGCAGCAGGAGTTTCGAAACCCACATGCATTTTTCAAATCTTACTTGCATAAACAAAAAGAGGAAAAATACAGACAAGCCAGATTTGGAATTGCTGACTTTTAGAGTCAGTGAAGAATGACTGTTCTATATTTTGACCAAAAAATAAAAATATAAAGAGAACATGTATAAAAAATTATTATTTGTCAAATCTTTTAGAGATTAGGTTATGCCTTGGTAAAGAAAAACTAATTCTAAAGTCTTCATTAGTACTTCTTGCTGTATGACCCTGGGAAAGCAACTTAATGACTGATCATTAGAAAGACCAGATGAGCAAAGTCTTTGATAAATTTCTTGGTTCTCATTATTAAACACTTTGAGAAGGCACAGGCCAAGTAGAGATTCAAGAAGTCCTCATTTTGATGATAAGATTAGGAGATATGTTTTATTTCATTATTATGTTTGTATGTTTTCCCCAATTTTCTATAATGAACATGTTTTAAAAGTGATTATAACGATTTCCCATTTAACCTTGAGGTTGATAAGTCACACTATAAAGGCTATGGAGAGATTTTTAAAAAGCACATATTATTATATTAGAGATTTTTAAAAAATGTTTTATTCCTTATTTCACATTATCTAGAAAAAAAGGCACCCTACCTGGAGAATTGGGCTTCTCTGGTGGCTCAGATGGTAAAGAACCTGCCTGTAATGCGGGAGACCTGGGTTTGATCCCTGGGTTGGAAACATCCCCTGGAGAAGGGCATGGCAACCCACTCCAGTATTCTTGCTTGGAGAATCCCCATGGATAGAGGAGCCTGATGGGTTACAGACCATGGGGTCACAAAGAGTTGGACACAACAGAGTGACTAAGCACAGCACAGCACTCTGGAGAACTAATTTTAAAATAAAATGAAAATGAAAGTAAGTGGCAAAATATATTTGCCACCAATGGAGAAGCCAAGAAGAGCTTCTGCAAAAATCTACAAGGTTTGTGATCTTTGGCATACTTCCCGTTATGTGATAGAAGATGGCTCTGTTTTGTTTTAGTCATTCAATCATTAATTTTTCTGTACCTGTAAAAGTCAAGCAATATATCTAGGGAAATTTGAAATCTTTTTCAAGAATTCACAAACTGTTTCTGTTCTGATTGCCATTTCAAGATGACAGATAGAGAACATATATTAAACTTCCTTCCTCTTCAAGCCCATTAAATTATAGAAAATGTGTACTAAATAAAATAAGACCATAACAGCACATGGCCATCAGTAGTCCAGAGACTATGAGGAAAGACAGGTGTGCAGGTGAAATTTTTCTGGAGGAACAAACCAGTGGGAAGTCTCTTCCTGATAGAATCTCTAGTAGCTCTGTGTGAGACAGTCATGGAAAAAATGAGAAGGCTATAATTTTGTTAAAGGTCTGCCCACTTAAAAAACAAGGAATGATTAAAGACAAACCCAATCTAATTCCAACCCCAACTTTCATGGGTACAAAGACTATAAATTCAAGCTAAACAAAGCTCTTTTTAGAGAGATTAAAAGCTATGTGAGGGGAAAGCAGAGCAGTTAGTGGGGTTGGGGGTGGTTGCTGATTCAATTCCTTCCGCTTCTCAGCTCTAGGTGTGTATTATGCAGAAGGAAGCTTGCCACCTGAACACTGGAAAACATCCGACTCTAGAGAAAACAGAGATAGTTGAGAAGAAAAGGCCATGTGTATCTATGCATATGATCATTACTAATATTTGGATCCTGAAAGAGGGAGATTCTTCCTTTAGGATTTCAAGCCATAGCTAAGCAGACTTGAAGAGGCCAACGCCATAGCTTTCGCCAATGAAGCAAGACTTATCCCTGAATATTCCCTTTATGTAATTAACAAATTATCTTTCTAAAAAATAGTTTGATTGGAAAAACATTTCAAAATAGAGACTTTACAATGTCTGCATAAAATAAGCTATGAACACAAACATTCAAATTCTCTCCTTCTCCAAAAGCATGAACTGTAAAGCAACACTACCTGAGTTCAAATTCTGTTTTAACTAGCTGAATGACCTTAGGGAAGTTGCTTAAGTTCTCTGTCCTGTTTCCTCATCTTTAAACAGCTGTAATAAAGTGCATATACAACATGGGATATTTGTGAGGATTAGATGAGCTTATATAAGATACTTTTCAATTGGACCCTAGGACATATTACTAGGTAAGCATTTATTACTGACATTACTATTGGATGGCATCACCAACTCAATGGACATGAGTTTGAGCAAACCCCAGGGGTTGGTGATGGACAGGGAAGCCTGGCATGCTGCAGTCCATGAGGTCACAAAGACTTGGATATAACTGAGCTGCTGAACAGAACTTATCGTGAAAAAAGGAAGAAGAGTTGCTTGTTTGTTGGCAAAATGATGTCTCTGCTTTTTAATACACTGTCTAGGTTTGTCCCTTGGACAGAAAGGAGATCAAGCCAATCAAAGCTAAAGTAAATCAACCCTGAATATTCACTGGATGGATGGTTGCTGAAGTTCCAATACTTTGCCCATCTGATGCAAAGAGCCGACTCATTGAAAAAGAGACCCTGATCCTGGGAAAGACTGAAGGCATAAGAGGGCAGTAGACTATGAAATGGTTGGATGGCAGAGTATCCATTAAAAAGCAGAGACATTACTTTGCCGACAAAGGTCCATTCAGTTAAAGTTATGGTTTTTCAGTCTTCCACGGTGGCTCAGATGGCAAAGCATCCGCCTGCAATGTGGGAGACCCAGGTTCAATCCCTGGGTTGGGAAGATCCCTTGGAGAAAGAAATGGTAATCCACTCCAGTACTCTTGCCTAAAAAATTCCATGGACAGAGGAGCCTGGTGGGCTTTAGTCCATGGGGTCACAAAGAGTTGGACCTGACTGAATGACTGGTATTCCCACCTCTTTAAGAAATTTCTACAGTTTGTTGTGATCCACACAGTCAAAGGGTTTAGCATTGTCAAGCAGAAGTAGATTTTTTTTTAAATTCCTTTGGTTTTTCTATGACCCAATGGGTGTTGGCAGTGTGATCTCTGGTTTCTGTCCCTTTTGTAAATCTAGCTTGTATATCTGGAAGCTCTCGGTTCAAGCAGTGTTGAAGTCTTTGTTGTTGATCAGTCAGTCAGTCATGTCCGGCTCTTTGTGACCCCATGGATTGCAGCACACCAGGTTTCCCTGTCATTCACCATCTCCCATAGTTTGCTCAAACTCATGTCCATGGAGTCGGTGATGCCATCCAACCATCTCATCTTCTGTTGTCCCCTTCTCCTCCTGCCTTTAATCTTTCCCAGCATCATGGTCTTTTCTAATGAGTTGGCTCTTCACATCAGGTGGCCAAATTATTGCAGCTTCAGCTTCAGCATCAGTCCTTCCAATGAATCTTCAGTGTTGATTTTGTTTAGGATTGACTGATTTGATCTCCGTGCAGTCCAAGGGACTCTCAAGAGTCTCCCCCAACATCACAGTTTGAAAGCATCAATTCTTCAGTGGTCAGCCTTCTTTATGATTCAACTCTCACATCCATACACGACTACTGGATATATGGATGTACCAGTAGTCATGTTGAAATATACCTTGAAGAATACTGAGCATTATCTTGCTAACATGTGAAATGATATCAATTGAACCATAGTTTCAATATTATTTGGCATTGTTTTTCTTTGGAATTGGGATGAAAACATTTTCCAGTCTTGTGGCCATTGCTGAGTTTTCCAAATTTGCTAGCATATTGAGTGCAGCACTTTAACAGCATCATCTTTTAGGATTTTAAATAACTCAACTGAAATTCCATTATCTCCACTAGCTTTGTTCATAAGAATGCTTCCTAAGGCCCACTTGACTTCACACTCCAGAATGTCTGGCTCTAGGTGAGTGAACAGAGCATCATGATTATCTGGGTCATTAAGACATTTTTTGCATTATTCTTTTGTGTATTCTTGCTACCTCTTCTTAATGTTTTCTGCTTTTGTTAGGTCCTTCCTTGCCATTTCTGTCCTTTCCTATGCCCATATATATATGAAATGTTCTTGTGGTATCTCTAATTTTCTTAAAGAGATCTCTTGTCTTTCCTTTTCTATTGTTTTCCTCTATTGATTTGCACTATTCACTTAAGAAGACTTTTTTTTTTTAATCTCTCCTTGCTCTTCTATGGGACTCTACATTCAGTTAGGTATATCTTTCTCTTTCCCCTTTGCCTTTTGATTCTTTTCTTTGCTCAGCTAGTTGTGAGGCCTTTTCAGACAACCATTTTTTCTTCTTGCATTTCTTTTACTTTGGTATGGTTTTGGTCAATATCACAAATCTGTACAATGCTACAAATCTCCATCCTTAGATTTTCAAACACTCAGTCTACCAGATCTAATCCCTCAAGTTTATTTTTCATTTCCACTGTATAATCATACAAGACTAATTTACGTCGTACCTGAATGATGTAGTGGATTTCCTTACTTTCTTCAATTTAAACCTGAATTTTGCAATAAGGAGTTCATGATCTGAGTCACAGTTATCTCCCAGTGTTGTTTTTGCTGACTGTACAGAGTTTCTCCATCTTCAGCTGCAAAGAATATAATCAATCTGATTTCAGTTTTGACCATCTGGTGATGTCCATGTGTCGAATCGTCTTTTGTGTTTTTGGAAGAGGGTCTTTGGGATGACCAGTGTGTTCTCTTGGCAAAAACCTGTTAGTCTTTGCTGTACTTCATTTTGTACTCCAAGGCAAAATATTTCTGTTACTCCAGGTTTCTCTTGATTTCCCACTTTTGCATTCCAGTCCACTATGATGAAAAGGACATCTTTTTTGGTATTGGTTCTAGAAGTTCTTATAGGTCATCATAGAACCATTCAACTTCAGCTTCTTCAGCATTAGTGGTTGGGGTGCAGACTTGGATTACTGTGATGTTGAATGAATCAAGATCATTGATTCATCTGAATCAATGAATGAATCCTTGGAATTCATTCATCAATGAATCCTTGGAAAAGAACAGAGATCATTCTGTCATTTTTGAGATTGCATCCAAGTACTGCATTCTGGACTCTTGTTGACTATGATGGCTACTCCATGTCTTTTAGAGGATTCTTGCACACTGTAGTAGATATAATAGTCATCTGAATTAAATTCACCCATTCCTGTCCATTTTAGTTCACTGATTCCCAAAATGTTGATGTTCATTCTTGCCATAAGATGCCACTCTTGCCATCTTCAGCTTGACCTATTTGAGTATTATGATGATATTCTAATATTAGCTTTTTTATTCTAGTCATTCATGCATTCATTCAGGAAATGAATGAGTCTCTACTGTATATTAGGCACTGTGCAAAACACTGAGCTTACCACATAGAATTTATTGATCTAATGAGAAACTTACACATTACTGAAAAATGTATTTAATTACAAATTACGAATATTATGAAAGAAAGGAATAAGATTTAGTAGCAATGAAAACTTTACTGATTAAGGGATAGAAAAAAGAGTGGGACAAAAACAGAATCAAGAACCAGATCCACACATATTTGGAAGTTTGATAAATATAATGCTTTTAATAAATGGGGAAAGGAAAGACTATCCAATATATTTTAAATATCAGGATATTTTGCTATCCAGATTAGAAAAGAAATGGAATCATAGTAATACCTCTTCAGTTCAGTTCAGTTCAGTTCAGTCGCTCAGTCGTGTCCAACTCTCCGCGACCCCATGGATCACAGCACGCCAGGCCTCCCTGTTCATCACCAACTCTCAGAGTTCACTCAAACTCATGTCCACAGAGTCGGTGATGCCATCCAGCCATCTCATTCTCTGTCGTCACCTTCTCCTCCCGCCCCCAACCTTTCCTAGCATCAGAGTCTTTCCCAATGAGTCAATTCATCGCATGAGGTGGCCAAAGTATTGCAGTTTCAGCTTCAGCATCAGTCCTTCCAATGAACACCCAGGATTGATCTCCTTTAGAATGGACTGGTTAGATCTCCTTGCAAGACTCTCAAGAGTCTTCTCCAACACCACAGTTCAAAAGCATCGATTCTTCGGCAATCAGCTTTCTTCACAGTCCAACTCTCACATCCATACATGACCATGGGAAAAACCATAGCCTTGACTAGATGGACCATGGTTGGCAAAGTGATGTCTCGCTTTTTAATACACTATCAAGGTTGGTCATAACTTTCCTTCCAAGGAGTAAGCGTCTTTTAATTTCATGGCTGCAATCAGCATACACAGTGATTTTGGAGCCCAAAAAAATAAAGTCTGACACTGTTTCCACTGTTTTTCCATCTATTTCCCATGAAGTGATGGGACCAGATGCCATGATCTTTGTTTTCTGAATGGTGAGCTTCAAGCCAAACTTTTCACTTTCCTCTTTCACTTTCATCAAGAGGCTTTTTAGTTCCTCTTCACTTTCTGCCATAAGGGTAGTGTCATCTGCATATCTGAGGTTATTGATATTTCTCCCAGCAATCTTGATTCCAGCTTGTGCTTCTACCACACATAAATTCTAAGAGGTTACTGTGAAAGAAAAACACAAAACTTTGACATTAGATCTTTTTCCAAAAGCATATATTTATGACTTTTATATAAGGAAGTAGCTTTTAGGTCACAAAAATCATAAATCATAAAAATATCAATAAGAATGACTAAACACACAAAATTTCAGTGCTATCTGTAAAAGTTTTATACCTAGAAAACATAAATACATAACAGAAAAGTATAAATATGTAACAAAATGGAAAACAAGGCAATAGATAGTGGTCAAAGGTCACAAACAGACTTTAGAAAAAATGAGTAAAAGAAAAGGAGATCCTAGAGAGTTTTGGAATTCTCTTATTTTCTTGGAAACAAAATCAACTCACCATCAATGGTTATTTTGACTAATATACCTGTGAAAAGGTATGCACTGGAATGCAAAAGTAGGAAGTCAAGAAACACCTGGAGTAACAGGCAAATTTGGCCTTGGAGCACGGAATGAAATAGGGCAAAGGCTAATAGAGATGTGCCAAGATAACACACTGGTCACAGCAACAGCCTCCTCCAACAACACAGGAGAAGACTCTACACATTTAACCTCTTTAGTGTTGCTCCAGCCAAAGCCACCATGAACATATGTAAGCTGAACCATTGCGTTTCTTACTTGTTGCACTGGAGAGATTGCTCACTATGGTGACCTGAGCTGCATCTCAGTGAGAAAGGGTCAGAAAGAACTTGTGATGGATTAAGGCTTGGATAAGAGCTTTCAGCTCAGCTCAGCTCAGTCGCTCAGTTGTGTCAGACTCTTTGCGACCCCATGAATCACAGCACGCCAGACCTCCCTGTCCATTGCCAACTCCCAGAGTTCACTCAAACTCATGTCCATCGAGTCGGTGATGCAATCCAGCCATCTCATTCTCTGTCGTCCCCGTCTCCTCCCACCCCCAATCCCTCCCAGCATCAGAGTCTTTCCCAGTGAGTCAACTTGTCGCATGAGGTGGCCAAAGTATTGGAGTTTCAGCTTTAGCATCAGTCCTTCCAATGAACACCCAGGATTGATTTCCTCTAGAATGGACTGATTGGATCTCCTTGCAGTCCAAGGGACTCTCAAGAGTCTTCTCCAGCAGGAGGACATAAGAGGTGAGACATTTCTCTGAACTGGATACTGTCTGTAAGTGCAGTAATTGTGAAATTGTTCATCCTTATATAGAAAGAGCATGGCCACTCCCATCAGAACAATACCCAGTTTCCCCCTCAGTCAGATTCCCCATCAGGAATCTTCCATAAGCCTCTAATCTTTCTCCATCAGAGGGCAGACACACTGAAAATCACAGTCACAGAAAACTAACAAATCTAATCCCATGGACCATAGCCTTTTCTAACTCAATGAAACTATGAGCCATGCCACGTAGGGCCACCCAAGACCGACAGGTCATGGTGGAGAGCTCTGACAAAATGTTGTCCACTGGAGAAGGGGGCCACAAACCACTTCAGCATTCTTACCTTGAGAACCCCATGAACAGTATGAAAAGATCAGATACTGAAAGATGAACTCCCCAGGTTGGTAGGTGCCCAATTTGCTACTGGAGATCAGTAGAGAAATAACTCCAGAAAGAATGAAGAGACAGAGCCAAAGCAAAAATAGCACCCAGTTGTGGATGTGACTGGTGATGGAAGCAGTGTCTGATGCTGTAAAGGACAATATTGCATGGGAACCTGGAATGTTAGGTCCATGAATCAAGGCAAATTGGAAGTGGTCAAACAGGAGATGGCAAGAGTGAACGTCGACATTTTAGGAATCAGTAAACTAAAATGGACTGGAATGGGTGAATTTAATTCAGATGACCATTATATCTACTACTGTGGACAATAATCCCTTAGAAGAAGTGGAGTAGCCATCATAGTCAAGAGTCCACAATGCAGTACTTGGATGCAATCTCAAAAATGACAGAATGATCTCTGTTCATTTCCAAGGCAAACCATTCAATATCATGGCAATCCAAATCTATGCCTTGACCAATAATACTGAAGAAGCTGAAGTTGAACAGTTCTATGAAGACCTGTAAGACCTTCTAGAACTAACACCCAAAAAAGATATCCTTTTCATTAGAGGGGACTGGAATGCAAAAGTAGGAAGTCAAGAAACACCTGGAGTAACAGGAAAATTTGGCCTTGGAGTACAGAATGAAGCATGGCAAAGTTTAATAGAGTTTTGCCAAGAGAATGCACTGGTCATAGCAAACACCTTCTTCCAACAACACAAGAGAAGACTTTACACATGGACATCACCAGATGGCCAACACTGAAATCAGATTGATTACATTCTTTGCAGCCAAAGATGGAGAAGCTCTATACAGTTAGCAAAAAACAAGACCAGGAGCTGACTGTGGCTCAGATCATGAACTCCTTATTGCCAAATTCAGACTTAAATTGGAGAAACTGGGGAAAACCACTAGACCATTCAGGTATGACCTAAATAAAATCCCTTACGATTATACAGTAGAGGTGAGAAATAAATTTAAGGGACTAGATTTGATAGATAGAGTGGCTGAAGAACTATAGATGGAGGTTCGTGACATTGTACAGGAGATAGGAATCAAGACTATCCCCAAGAAGAAGAAATGCAAAAGAGCAAAATGGCTGTCTGAGGAGGTCTTACAGATAGCTGTCAAAAGAAGAGAAGTGAAAAGCAAAGGAGGAAAGGAAAGATATACCCTCTTGAATGCAGAGTTCCAAAGAATAGCAAGGATTGGTAAATAAAGCCTTCCTCAGTAATCAGTGCAAAGAAATAGAGGAAAACAATAGAATGGGAAAGACTAGAAATCTCTACAAGAAAATTAGAGATACCAAGTGAACTTTTCGTGCAAAGATGGGCTCAATAAAGGACAGAACCTGTATGGACCTAACAGAAGAAGAAGCTATTAAGAAGAGGTGGCAAGAATACACAGAACTGTACAAAACGATCTTCATGACCCAGATAATCACTATAGTGTGATCACTCATCTAGAGCCAGACATCCTGGAATGTGAAGTCAAGTGGGCCTTAGGAAGCATCAATACAAACAAAGCTAGTGGAGGGGATGGAATTCCAGTTGAGCTATTTCAAATCCTGAAAGATGATGCTGAAAAGTGCTGCACTCAATATGTAACAAATTTGGAAAACTCAGCAGTGGCCACAGGACTGGAAAAGGTCAGTTTTCATTCCAATCCCTAAGAAAAGCAATGCCAAAGAATGCTCAAACTACCACACAATTGCACTCATCTCACACACTAGTAAAGTCATGCTCAAAATTCTCCAAAATTCTCTGTGAACTACCAGATGTTCAAGCTGGTTTTAGAAATGAAAAAAGCAAGAGAGTTCCAGAAAAACATCTACTTCTGCTTCATTGAATATGCTAAAGCCTTTGATTGTGTGGATCACAATAAACTGTGGAAAATTCTGAAAGAGATGGAAATACCAGACCACCTGACCTGTCTCTTGAGAAACCTGTATGACCGTGAGGAAGCAACAGTTAGAACTGGACATGGAATGACAGCTACTGCTACTGTTGTAAAGTTGCTTCAGTTGTGTCCGACTCTGTGCGACCCCATAAACAACCACCGGGCTCCTCTGTCCCTGGGATTCTCCAGGCAAGAATACTGGAGTGGGTTGCCATTTCCTTCTCCAATGCATGTATGCATGCTAAGTTGTTTCAGTCGGGTCCAACTCTGTACGATCCTGTGGATAGTAGCCCACCAGGCTCCTCTGTCCTTGGGATTCTCCAGGCAAGAATATTGGAGTGGGTTGCCATTTCCTTCTCCAATGGAATGACTGAGTGGTTCTAAATAGGAAAAGGAGTACGTCAAGGCTGTATATTGTCACCCTGTTTTTTAAACTTATATTCAGAGTGCATCATGAGAAATGCTGGGCTGGATGAAACACAAGCTGGAATCAAGATTGCTGGGAGAAATATCAATAACCTCAGATATGCAGATGACACCACCCTTATGGCATAAAGTGAACAAGAATTAAAGAGCCTCTTGATAAAAGTGAAAGAGGAGAGTGAAAAAGTTGGATTAAAGTTCAACATTCAGAAAGCTAAGATGATGGCATTCCGGTCCCATCACTTCTTGGCAAATAGATGGGGAAACAGTGGAAACAGTGGCAGACTTTATTTTGGGGGTCTCCAAAAGAGTCTGATGCTAGGAGGGTTTGGGGGTGGGAGGAGACAGGGACGACAGAGAATGAGATGACTGGATGGCATCACTGACTAGATGGACATGAGTTTGAGTGAACGCCGGGAGTTGGTGATGGACAGGGAGGCCTGGCGTGCTGTGATTCATGGGGTCACAAAGAGTCGGACACGACTGAGCGACTGAACTGAACTGAACTGAAAATCACTGCAGATGGCAACTGCAACCATGAAATTAAAAGACGCTTACTCTTTGGAAGGAAAGTTATGACCAACCTAGACAGCATATTAAAAAGCAGAGACATTACTTTGCCAAGAAAGGTCCATCTAGTCAAAGCTATGATTTTCCAGTAGTCATGTATGGATGTGAGAGTTGGACTATAAAGAAAGCTGAGCACTGAAGAATTGATGCTTTTGAACTGTGGTGTTGGAGAAGACTCTTGAGAGTCCCCTGGACTGCAAGGAGATCCAACCAGTCCATTCGAAAGGAAATCAGTCCTGAATATTCATTGGAAAGACTGATGCTGAAGCTGAAACTCCAATACTTTGGCCACCTGATGAGAAGAGCTGACTCATTTGAAAAGACCCTGATGCTGGGAAAGATTGAAGGCAGAAGGAGAAGAGGACGACAGAGAATGAGATGATTGGATGGCATCACTGACTCGATGGACATGAGTTTGAGCAAGCTCTGGGAGTTGGTGATGGACAGGGAAGCCTGGCATATTGCAGTCCATGGGGTCACAAAGAGTTAGACATTACTGAGGGAGTGAACTGAACTGAATTGATATAGAAAGAGGGTAGTGTAGAATGAATCTAAAGCTGTAATTGGAAAAGGAGAAACAGTTATTTTTATTAGCCAGGATAGAAGGATGCTTGGCCATTTTTATTTTTTGGGCAATGTTCATGTTTCTGTTTATATTCAGTACAATTACAATAGTACCCCAGGTTTTTGTCTTATCTATCACAGTCAGAGTGGCCTTGTTTGTTGTGGATGTTCTATAAAATTGCCATTGTTTAACTTGAGAGAACCAACTTCTAAGTATTTATAGTAGACAACTAAATGTCCATTAGCAGGAGAAAATGGACACAAAAATACACCAAATTATATATACAGTATTTTTTAATGTACAAGAATTATATATATATATACTTAGAATAAACTTTTTCAAAATGCACAAAAGATAGAATGTATCAATGATTATATCATTTGTGATGATAGTACATTCATGAATGTAGTAAGTCACAAGTTTAAGACAGTAGCTACATTTAGGAAGGAAAGAAAGTGAACTGAAGAAAGCATACATTATGGGCTTCAACAATCTGAAACACTTTATTGAAAGAGTAACTTTAAAAAACTATGGTGAAAATGCCAACATTTGATGAATTTGAGTTATGACTAAATAGGTGATTATTAGTTTTTACAACTGGTGCTTGATATTTTTCATAATTATAGAAAATAAAATTATAGTTTCAAAACTTACATGCCAAAATATTTGAAAGTTTTTTCATTTTATCCTTTCTTTACCTGGAGAAAATCTACTGATGAAATGCCCCCTCTGTGGGAGAATTTTAGTGTAGTTTAGGATCCTTGTAGGAGTCATCTGAATGATTAGATTAAGGCAGCTTTCTACTGTGAAAGTTGGGATCACCCAGAAAAAATCCTTGCATTGGGGGGCCTGTCCAATTTATGCCAGCATTAAATGTACCCTTTGGAAAGAGTTTATTTAGAATGAATCTGCTCCTGATTTTGAAATTAAGAAAAAAAGAAGAACAAGTATGGGAGGACAAAAGGAACAATGGGGGAAAATCCTATAATCTAAAAACTGATAAACCAACTGCCAGAAATCCTAACTGAGTTATGCAAGCCTTTTATAATTATACCTAACACATCTTGTTTATCTCATTACCAGTTAGAAATAATCCTCAGGGAGAATGTTAGTGTGATTTAGGACCCTTATAGGAATGATCTGAACGACCAGATTAAGTCAGGGAGATGGAATTTTAATGATTCAACTGGTCTCCATTTTCTGGGTTTAGTCCATATGGTAATAACCTACCAAGTATTTTCAGAAAGTGAGAAGAGACATGAAAATCATCTCTAGTGACAGGCAAGAGTATTTTAAAAGTGTTAATGAAAGGCTTTTCACGACATGTGTTAAAGACAGTAAGGAGAACTTTCAAGAGGGACAACTGCAGAGTTTTCCAGTAGAAAAGAGAGACGGTGCTTAACTGAGTTTAAGAACAAGTGAAGATTTACAGCCAGGGGACAGGGTGGGGTGGGGGATAGAAAATAACTGAGTAAATATCAAAGCTAAGGTGATTCTGGCTGACCTGACTTGACAAGATTTTTGCTGAAGTTAGGCCAGATTGATAAAATATCAAGGAAGGGATAATATGTTAATATGACTCAGCAGGATTTTTGCTAAAACGGGGCAAAGCACAGCAAAAGCAGAGCAAAGGGTCATAGAGGAGGAACCTCTCAGAGGAGCCTGACTGAGGTTTGGTCAAGGAGAAAGCCTTTATCAAATATTAGTATAAGGATATGGCTAGACTTTGGGAAGAAATCACTGGGACTTGGAGCTTTTAGGACAGAATAATATAAAATTGAAGTCTAAATTTTGCAGCATGTCACACAAAGCTGCTTACTGTCTTATCATGATTCCAGGCTTTAACCTTCTAGCCAACAGCTCCAATATCTGAAAAGGAATAAAACATTACCAATGAAGGACCTTATTGCCCAGTAGTTCTTAGATACCTGTATCTTAGTTGTTGCTATTCAGTCAGTCAGTCATGTTCAACTCTTCATGACCCCATTTACTGCAGCATGCCAGCCTTCCTTGTCCTTCACCACATTTTGGAGCTTGTTCAAACTCATGCCCATTGAGTGGTGATGCCATCCAACCATCTCATCCTCAGTCTCCCCCTTCTCCTCCTTCCCTCAATCTTTCCCAGCATCAGGGTCTTTTCCAATGAGTTGGCTCTTCACGTTGCTGCTGCTGCTGCTGCTAAGTCACTTCAGTCGTGTCCGACTCTGTGTGACCCCATAGACGGAAGCCCACCAGACTCCCCCGTCCCTGGGATTCTCCAGGCAAGAACACTGGAGTGGGTTGCCATTTCCTTCTCCAATGTGTGAAAGTGAAAAGTAAAAGTGAAGTCGCTCAGTTGTGTCCGACCCTTAGCGACCCCACGGACTGCAGCCTACCAGGCTCCTCCATCCATGGGATTTTCTAGGCAAGAGTACTGGAGTGGCTTGCCATTGCCTTCTCCGGCCCTTCACATTAGGTGACCAAAATATTAGAGTTTCACCTACAGCATCAGTCCTTCCAAGGAATATGCAAGGTGGGTTTCCTTAAGATTGACTGACTTGATCTCACTGCTGTCCAAGGGACTCTCAAGAGTCTTCTCCAGCACCACAGTTTGAAAGAATCAATTCTTCGGCGCTCAGTCTTCCTCATGGTCCATCTCTCACATCCAAAGACATGACTACTGAAAAAGTCATAACTTTTATTGTATGGACTTTGTTGGCAAATTGATGTCTCTGATTTTTTTTTTTTTTTTGCAGGGCACTCCTTGTTTTTATTTTATTTTATTTTTTTTAAATTTATTTTATTGGAGGCAAATTACCTTACATTAATATATTGGTTGGTTTTGCCATACATTGACATGAATCCGCCCCGGGTGTACATGTGCTCTCCCCCCCAAACCCCCCTCCCACCTCCCTCCTCCCTGGTCATTCCCGTGCACCAGCCCCAGGCATCCTGTATCATGCGTCGAACCTGGACTGGTCACTTATGATAATATACATGCTACAATGCCGTTCTCCCCAATCATCCCACCTTCACCCTCTCCCACAGAGTCCCAAAGACTGTTCTATATACCTATGTCTCTTTTGCAGTCTCGTATACAGGGTTCAGGTTTCCATCTTTCTAAATTCCATATATATGAGTTAGTATACTGTATTGATGTTTTTCTTTCTGGCTTACTTCACTCTGTAGGTTTGTCATAACTTATCTTCCAAGAGCAAGCATCTTTTAATTTCATGGCTGCAGTCACCATCTGCAGTGATTTTGGAGCCTAAGAAAATAGTTAGTCACTGTTTCCATTTTTTCTCCATCTATTTGCTATGAAGTGATGGGACCAAATGCTGGGGTCTTAGTTTTTTGAATGTTGAGTTTTAAACCAGTTTTTTTCACTCTCCTTTTTCACCTTCATCAAGAGGCTCTTTAGTTGCTCTTTGCTTTCTGTCATTAGGGTTGTGTTATCTGCACATCTGAGGTTATTGATATTCCTCCTGGCAATCTTGATTCCAGCTTTTGACTCATCCAGTCCAGCATTTCTCATGATGTACTCTGCATATAAGTTAAATAAGCAGGGTGACAGTATACAGCCTTGATGTAATTCTTTCCCAGTTTTGAACCAGTCCATTGTTCCATGTCCAGTTCTGCTGCTTTTTGTCCTGCATACAGGTTTCTCAGAAGACAGGTAAGTTTGTCTGGTATTTCCATCTCTTTAAGAATTTTCCAGTTTCCTGTGCTACTCACCTCAAAGGCTTTAGTATAGTCAGTGAAGCAGAAGTAGATGTTTTGCTGGAATTCTCTTGCTTTTTCTATGATCCAAAGTATGCTGGCAATTTTTAAATCAAGATGATATTCTATTGTGAACCGCTCATGATAAAACATATATGGGAGAAGAAACATTGTGATATGTGACTCTAGACTACAGCATTTACAATGGGAACAAAAACATTGTAACAGCTTGTTCAACAAGAAACCAGCAACCATTATTCCTTTTATTTTTTGGCTCTAGCCATCCGGAGTTGTAATAAAACATTCAAAGTACTGTGGTTGTGGATAAGATGTTTCTGTGAGTTCTGCTACTTTATGACAACCTAGAAAGAATGTCTGAAATATTGGTTAGTGTGCAACTACCATGCTAGTGTGGCTGAACTCTTGACATCATATAGTAGAAAACTCTCATCCACACTGAAACAGCTGAAGAGTGACTGAGACAGAGGGATGTTTATAATTCTTGGAACAAGAATAAGTGTAGACAGCATATCTGTTTGAACTCTATCCTACAAATGTGTGTGTGTGCATGGAGTGGTCAAAGTGAGAATTCTGGATTCCCGCTGAAGTCAGAACTAGAATCTATCCCCTTCACATACTAGATCTGTGACTTTGGCAAGTTACTTTACTGTGCCTTAGCTTTCCCATTTTAAAATGAGATAAAAAGATAGGTATAATGTGCAGACCAACTGAAATAAATTTTTAGTGCTTAGCCCAGAGCTTAACACAGAAAGAAGTTAAAAATACTAACCATTACTGGTTCAACTACTACTACTACTATTATTTAGCTCCATGGCCTACCAGGATCCAGGAGTTGGTGATAGACAGGGAAGCCTCGTGTAGTGCAGTCCATGGGGTTGCAAAGAGTTGGACACAACTGAGCAACTGAACTGAACTGATAGCCTACCACAGTACTTTGTGCATAATTTATACTTAATAAGTATTTGTTGGATTAATTCCTAAACAAAAATCATCATTCTCTTTTAAGTTTTTGACTGAGTCTGGATAGAGACCAATGACTGAGACAACCCTGATCCCTTTAGTAACTCATGGTGCTGCTACTCGTGATACATCAGCTGGGACATAAAAAAGGCCACTTAGTCTCCTCCAACAGTCCAATGTCTGGTTTAGGGTGATGTATGGAGGTACCACCCTATGGCAGAAAGTGAAGAGGAACTCAAAAGCCTCTTGATGAAAGTGAAAGAGGAGAGTGAAAAGTTTGGCTTGGAGCTCAACATTCAGAAAACAAAGATCATGGCATCTGGGCCCATCACTTCATGGGAAATAGATGGGGAAACAAAGGAAAAAGTGTCAGACTTTATTTTTTTGGGCTACAAAATCACTGTGGATGCTGATTGCAGCCATGAAATAAAAAGACACTTACTCCTTGGAAGGAAAGTTATGACCAACCTAGATAGTGTATTAAAAAGCAGAGACATTACTTTGCCAACAAAGGTCCGTCTAGTCAAGGCAATGGTTTTTCCAGTGGTCATGTATGGATGTGAGAGTTGGACTGTGAAGAAAGCTGATCGCTGAAGAATTGATGCTTTTGAACTGTGGCGCTGGAGAAGACTCTTGAGAGTCCCTTGGACTGCAAGGAGATCCAACCAGTCCATTCTAAAGGAGATCAATCCTGGGTGTTCATTGAAAGGACTGATACTAAAGCTGAAACTCCAATACTTTGGCCACCTCATGCGACGAGTTGACTCACTGGAAAAGACTCTGATGTTGGGAGGGATTGGGGGTGGGAGGAGACGGGGACGACAGAGAATGAGATGACTGGATGGCATCACCGACTTGATGGACATGAGTTTGCGTGAACTCTGGGAGTTGGTGATGGACAGGGAGGCCTGGCGTTCTGTGATTCATGGGGTCGCAAAGAGTCGGACATGACTGAGCCACTGAACTGAACTGAACTGAACTGAACTGATGGAGGCACCTGGATAAATCTCCAGCCTGCAGCAAATAGCCAAAGGGTAGCATTTTCTGAGTTGTGTGTTGCAAACACATGGTGAACAATTATAATTTTATCAGGAGATTTGAAGGCAGGCCTAGGAATATATTCAATAATTTTGAAAAACCAGTATAAAGTCTTCACTTGCTATGTTCCTAAAGATAAGCAATCTTGGTCAGGGCCCATGGTGAAAGTGTGTCTTCAAGACATTTCACATTCAAGCATATGGCACACTTGTATATCGAGTTGTCAATATTCAAATGGCTTCTAGTCCTCTAGTCTTCTATCCCAGCTGCAGAAAACAGAAAAGCAAATCCCAAACAAACCTATTCTGAGAGAGAAACTGTGTAAGAAGTGCAAAGCAAAGATATTATACATATATATTTTTTATGTTAGGAAGATTTAAGAGCTAAATAGAATAAATGTCACAGTCCAAATTATAAAATAGAGCTATGGCAAAGAATAACCTTAAAGTAACAAGTCATCAGAGAATGAGAATTTGAGGAGGAAATATAGTTAGTACAACATGCTTCCAGCAGGCAGCAGCTTATCAAACTGGAGCTCTTTCAGCGGATGGAGGGTGTATCTCGAATGGCTAAGCACCATCCTTGGCTTCCATCCCTAGAATTACTTAGTCTGCAAGCTAGAAGGATTTAGTGACTGCTAAAATTGACTGCTATTCACTAAGAAGAACTACAGTGAGATGGTGGATGCTGTGTTCTCAGGAGCCATTCAGTATGGGTTTAAATCCGGGTTCTACAGATTGCTAGGTGTGTAAGGACAGCTTTTTAAATTGCTTGTGCCTCCTTTTGATCAACTAAATGGGAATAATGAGAATATACCTACTTTACAGAGCTGTTATAAGATTTAATTGAGTTATCTACACAACTCAGAGTGTCATGTTTGGTACTGGTCTTTATCATCATCATCATCATTCAAAAAAATCAAAAGGTCCACAGTAGTCTAGGTGTGTGTACGCAGTTGCTTCAGTCGTGTCCATCTCTTTGTGACGCCAGACCCTATGGACTGTGGCCTGTCAGTCTCCTCTGTCAATGGGTTTTCTAGGCAAGAAGACTGGAGTGGGTTGCCATTCCTTCCTGCAGGAAGGAATCTGACCCAGGGAGCAAACCTTCGTCTCCTGTGTCTCCTGCATTGCAGAAGGATTCTTTATCCACTGAAACATCTGGGAAGCCCACTTTAGGTATATAATATTGCAATTTAAAAAAATCAATATTTACCTATGAGGTTTCAAAAACCATATTGGAGGATAATGTTCTGAGCTACCTACTTGTGTTTCTCACTGTGATTCCATATGTAACTGACTTTTTTTCCCGATTCATTTGACATTTACACATGTATTTTTTTCTTTTAAAAATTAAGTCAAATATCTAAACAAACAAGGTATCTTCTTTCATAGACAGTCTTGGTGGAATAGACTAATTGTGTCGGGTTATTTTTTAATATATATTTTATTTTTAAATTATAGAATAATAACTTTACAATATTGTGATGGTTTTGCCATATATGAAGATGAATTGGCATAGACGCTTACTCCTTGGAAGGAAAGTTATGACCAACCTAAATAGCATATTAAAAAGCAGAGACATCACTTTGCCAACAAAGGTCTGTCTAATCAAGGCTATGGTTTTTCCAGTGGTCATGTATGGATGTGAGAGTTGGACTGTGAAGAAAGCTGATCACTGAAGAATTGATGATTTTGAACTGTGGTGTTGGAGAAGACTCTTGAGAGTCCCTTGGACTGCAAGGAGATCCAACCGTCCATTCTAAAGGAGATCAGTCCTGGGTGTTCACTGGAAGAACTGATGCTAAAGCTGAAACTCCAATACTTTGGCTACCTCATGCGAAGAGTTGACTCACTGGAAAAGACTCTGATGCTGGGATGGATTGGGGGCAGGAAGAGAAGGGGACGACAGAGAATGAGATGGCTGGATGGCATCACTGACTCAATGGAGGTGAGTTTGAGTGAACTCCTAGAGTTGGTGATGGACAGGGAGGCCTGGTGTGCTGGGATTCATGGGGTTGCAAAGAGTTGGACATGACTGAGCGACTGAACTGAACTGAACTGAACTGATGCATATGTCCCCTCACACTTGAGCCCCCCTCCCACCTCCCAACCCATCCCATCCCTCTAGGTTGTCTCAGAGCACCGAATTTGGTTTCCCTGCATCATTCATTGAATTCCCACTGGCTATCTATTTTGCATATGGTAGTGTATATGTTTGGAGAAAGAAATGGCAACCCACTCCAGTACTCTTGCCTGGAGAATCTCACGGACAGAGGAGCCTGGTGGCCTATAGTCCATGGGGTCGCTAAGAGACACCGCTGAGCAACTTTGCTTTCACTTTTCACTTTCATTGGAGAAAGAAATGGCAACCCACTCCAGTGTTCTTTCCTGGAGAATCCCAGGGACGGCAGAGCCTGGTGGGGTCACACAGAGTAGGACACGACTGAAGCGACTTAGCAGCAGCAGCAGTGTATATGTTTCAATGCTGTTCTCTCATATCATCCCACTCTCTCCTTCCCGCAGTGTGTCCAAAATGTCTGTCTCTTTTGCTGCCCTGCAAGTAGGATCATCAGTACTATCTTTCTAGGTTCCATATATATGCAATATTTAACAAACAACATTTGTCTTTCTCTTTCTGAATTAATTCATTCTGTATAATATGCTCTAGGTTTATCCACCTCATTAGAACTGACTCAAATGCCTTCCTTTTTATAGCTGAAAAATATTGCATTGTTTATAAGTACCACAGCTTCTTTATCCATTCATCTGTTGATGGATATCTAGGTTGTTTCCACATCCTACCTATTGTAAAGAGTACTGCAGTGAAGATTGGAGTACATGTGTCTTTTTTCAATTCTGGTTTCCTCAGGGTATATTTCCAGTAGTGGAATTGCATATGATAGGTTTATTCCTAGTTTTTAAAAGTAATCTCCATGCTGTTCTCCATAGTGGCTGTATCAATTTGCATTCCCACCAACAGGTAAATGTGTTCCCTTTTCCCCACACCCTCTCAATCATTTATTGTTTGTAGAGTTTTTGATGATGGTCGTTCTGACCTGTCAGGTTATTTGATTCTCTTTTTGGGTGAAGTTTTGATGTTCTTCAGGTTCTTATTGTTAGAAACTTAACATTATTCTGAGTCTTACATTGGATATGGAGGAGTGTCCAGTACAGAAAAATCCTTTTAGAATTTCAAACCTTTCACAAGTCTTCAATGTGAGCTCTGTTGACAAAAGATGACATTTATGGGGAAATAATGTTGCTTTAACAGGTTTCAGTTCTTGCTTTATTTCCTCTCTTCCTTCCTTCCTATTCCTGAACGTTGAATCTAGTAACAGGCTATTTAGCAGGCTTTGGCATGTTCGAGTGATTGAACCAAATCTGATGGGGCAGGAAGTAACATCAGCCAAGTCTTCTAAGGAGGCTTTGGATTGAGTCATGCTGGAGGCCAGCCTGGGGTACTGGCCCAAAGGGGGCCAGCAGACTCTGGACATCACCTCTGAGCCTTTCCCTCCTCCATCCCATCCTCTCTTGTGTTGGTTCAGGCTTCTGGCTCTTACGCCACTCCATAGAACATTTTACCAAAAGAACCCAGACTTAGAAGTCTTACAATTCCTGCCAGTATATTTATGTTAATGATATTTTGCTGGAATATGCAGTACTAGATGATAAACCCATCTCAGGTTTTGTGTGTTTATGTCTGTGTGTGGGTGTGTGTGTGTGTGCATCTAGTGACAGGAGCATTGAAAGACACTAGAAAATATGAATGGATAAAGAAAGTTTGAGTCTGATTTGATTTGAAATAGGCTTATCAGGACATACACATAAATTCTCATCAGTGGGATGATATGATAGACATAAAACTGACAGCTACATTTGATTTCCTATAGACCTACTTTTCTCTCTGAATTAGCTGAGACTATTTTTTTAAACTTTATTTTATTCAAGCATAGTTGATTTATAATATTATGTTATCTTCTGCTGTACAGCAAGTGATTCAGAATTATGTTAAGTAGAAACGACAACAAAGATTTTCTTTGCTGGGACAAAACATGAATCATTATAATATTGACCATATCTCAGAGGGTCTAAGAGCAAGAAAAAGAATTCAAAAGCATCAGAGAGAATATTCAGGATGCACAAATATGAAAATTGCTTTGAAATTGTAAAGTACCTTCTTAAATATCAGAAATTTTTGCACATGTTTCCTAATTCTCATAGAAAACCTTCAAAGTTTGTACTATATTTCTTATTTTATGTAAGAACTAAGATTGAGGCACAGCAAAGTAGGTGAGTTTCCCAATGTTAAATGGCTGGCAAAGGAAAACTTAAGGATGTGTTCAGGCACTGTGTTAGCAATTTACATGTTACTTCATTTACTCTTTACAGCAGCCCTTTAAAGATGAGGACATTTAAGAGGAGATTCAATAAAGATAGTGGCAAGAATTATCCCAGGACTAGCTTTAGAATTTATAATCTTAAACACATATAGTTTATTATCTTTTTAAATGATCGATTTTCCTCTTGAGAGCATTTCAAGTTCAAAATAGGTTGCATCTGGAGTCTTGTTAATTTTCAAAGAAGTGCGAGATGGTTATTCTTCATCCAAGAGTTCAAAATCAGACCTACACTATATCTCTCATAAAGAACTTTTGCTTTAAAAATTGGTATGTGCCAACTTTCAAGTTATTAGTATGTCAAGAGGCTCAGTGGTCTTCAGATCTTTCCCTTTTCCATACAGTCTGATACTTAGTTATACGTGTAAGGGTTAATACTACAGGCATGCTATTGATGACCTTGAAATGACTTTTATCTTCACTAATTACTAATTACATGAGTGGTCAGTTAGGCAACCTCTCAGAAATAGAAGGAATTCTTAACCGCATTAAGGATAATGTAGTTAAACCTATTTCCCATTTGTCAGGTTCAGGGTTTTGCAACACAGTAAATGTGAGAAAATATATTAGAAAATCACTGCATGGAATTATTTCATTGATAACATCAGTAAAGAAGAGAAAATAAATCTAACCAGGGAAGTTTTATCTCTTCCAAATCATTGAAGATACTTAGAAGTTTATTTTGGACTTACACATTTTGTGTAAATCCTCAAAAGAAATAATAGAGATCAAGTAATCATATTAAACAATTTGAGTATTTATTTTTATCAAGAACTAAGTTTATTAATGTTTGTGTCTAACAGTTTCCAGATGGCCTACTTGTACATGATATAAGAATCAATTTTAAACTCTTAATAAATTGAAGGACAAAGTAGAAGTATCCAGAAGCATTCACCAAAGATTTTCTTTTTTTAATATATACCTAGGATGTTAAAGTTATTGATTATATTCGGTGCATTCTTAAGACAATCCAGACAAGAAGATGTATTGCAACTGAATTATTTTCTGCTTTGTGTTTTACTTTATCCATTGGCTGAAAATTTGGAACCAAATTTTGAGTTTTAACTTTAATATAGATTATTAACTGGGTCTCTTCCTTCGTCATATTTTCTCTTTTTTATTGAAATTTGCTGTCATTTTAGGACAGCATAAAAGTTCAAGTAAAATATTATAACAGTCTACCATTAGAGAATCCCAGGGATGGGGGAGCCTGGTGGGCTTCCGTCTATGGGGTCGCACAGAGTCGAACACGACTGAAGTGACTTAGCAACCATTAGATTTCATATTACTTAGGAATCAGAAGTCCTAAAGCTAACAAAAGAAATAATAATTGTGGAATTTCAAGAATTACATGCTTCTTCTACAAATGTTTATTGAAACCCTAGTAAATCCTAAGAATGAATGTAGTGGCTGAGAGATCAAACTTTGGAGCCAGGCTGTCTGGATGAAAATCCAGGCTCCACACTTGCTCTCTGTGGGTAACCTGAAGCAAGTTATCTAAATCTCTTGCTCCTGCTTCCTCACCTGTAAAATGGGGATAAAATAATATAATCTCATCCATAATGAAGGTAACTGAGATTGCATGAAATAATGTAAGGAAGAGAATGAGAGTGGTGCTCTAGCCACATTCTGAGGTCCACGTATGTAGTAGCTAGTGAGTATGATTATTATTATTATAACAACGAACCAACCATGATCATTGCCCTCATGGTGCTAAGGAGAGGCACTAATGACTTATTGGAGGGCCTCCCCTGGTGGCTCAGGGGAAAAGAATCTGCCTGCAATACAGGAGATGCAGGAAACATGGGTTTGATCCCTGGGTCAGAAAGATGCCCTGGAGGAGAAACTGGCAACCCACTCCACTATTCTTTTTGGGAAAAAAATTCATGGACAGATGAGCCTGGGGGCTACACTTAGAAATGAATAGTGGATTATATTCTAGGTACAATACTGATCATTTTATTTTTATTATATTATTGAATTCTGTTAATTGCTTTGAGGAAGATTTTACTCTTTCAGTTTATGGGTGAGAGCACTGACACTTACAAGTGATAAAATAATTTTGCTAAGGGTTCAACTAGCAAGTGAGGAAACCAGAATTCAAATCAAAGTTCTAGCTTTCAATGGCAGGCTGATCATTTAGAGAAAATATATCAATCATTTACTTAATAGGAAGACAGTATAAATGATGGTTAGAAGTACAGACTCTGAAGACCACGTGTTGAAGATTTGAATTCTGTCTAATCTTCTTCCCAGAATACTATCCTTGAGCAATTTGTTTAACTTCTCTGTACTTCAGCTTTCTCACTTGTAATATTATAATAAATTTTTCAAAACAGATTTGATATAAAGATTGAATGAGATAAAATACACAGTGCTTGATTTGTACTAAGTGCTCATTTTTCTTTGATTCCTTTAATTGAACAGTAGAAGAGGTTGTCTATTTTGCTTTCTCACTTCATGTTCCTGGGTGTCAAAGCCAAGTTTCTAGAAATTATGATGCAGGCTCTAGAGGATGACATGGCTAATTTAAGAGAATTAGATTTCCATCATTTAGTAGCCTATAAAGACTAGACCTTTCTAGGCAAGGCTGATATTCAGCCGGTAAGCAGCACTACAAATATACTAGCCATTAAAATATTGAAATACAGGGTTTCTGTGCCAGATGGTGAGTGATTAAAGACCTTGAGTCCATGTGCTACCTAATAAGAGGCACAGTGGTGCCTGCTGGTGAGGTGAGCCTCGGCAGCTGCCGTGTGCACTGAAATAAAAGCTGACAGAAGCATCTGTGGCACTCGTCTCGGCTCTGGAGTAGCCCAGCACAGATGAGGGTAGGAAGACACATGATAGGGCAAACAGAGTGATAACGGGAATGCTGGTGGGGGTCAAGGTGCAGGCTATTTGGAAATAGACATCACTTGTCCTGCTTCTAGCTGGCAACAGCAAAGAACCAGCTTGTACCTAACACTTTCAACTGAATGGGGAAAAAAATCAGGGTTTCTATGTCTAATTGTGGTTCAGACAGGGACATCTTTTAACTGATGACAATAGCATCAAACAAACAGAACACGAATCATTCCTAAAATTCAAGCAATGGCTTAAAATTTGTTCAAATAGTTATTAGCAATACAACTTCTATCATTTGGTAAGCAATTCTGTATTATCTCTATCTTAGTTTATTTGGAAGATAAGAGGGACGCATTTTTTTTGCTTTGTTAATTGGTTTCTATGGTAAATTTTTATTTCCAGTTGTTTACTATCTTTCAGTTCAGTTCAGTTCAGTTCAGTCGCTCAGTCGTGTCTGACTCTCCGTGACCCCATGAATCACAGCACGCCAGGCCTCCCTATCCATCACCAACTCCCAGAGTACACTCAAACTCATGTCCACAGAGTCGGTGATGCCATCCAGCCATCTCATTCTCCGTCGTCCCCTTCTCCTCCCGCCCCCAACCTTTCCCAGCATCAGAGTCTTTTCCAGTGAGTCAACTCGTCGCATGAGGTGGCCAAAGTATTGCAGTTTCAGCTTTAGCATCAGTCCCTCCAATGAACATCCAGGATTGATCTCCTTTAGAATGGACTAGTTGGATCTCCTTGCAGTATAAGGGACTCTCAAGAGTCTTCTCCAACACCACAGTTCAAAAGCATCGATTCTTCGGTGATCAGCTTTCTTCACAGTCCAACTCTCACATCCATACATGACCACGGGAAAAACCATTGCCTTGACTAGACGGACTTTTGTTGGCAAAGTAATGTCTCTGCTTTTTAATAGACTATCAAGGTTGGTCATAACTTTCCTTCCAAGGAGCAAGCGTCTTTTAACAGCATTTAATTAAAGGCCTTAGACCATGTACAAGGGCAGTAATATCACAAATGTTTGTAAAATAGATTTATGCAACAAAGATGGAATCAGTTCAGTTCAGTTCAGTCACTCAGTCGTGTCCAACTCTTTCTGACCCCACGGACTGCAGCATGCCTGGCCTCCCTGTCCATCACCAACTCCCGGAGTTCACTCAAACTCATGTCCATCGAGTCAGTGATGCCATCCAGCCATCTCATTCTCTGTCGTCCCCTTCTCCTCCCGCCTTCAATCTTTCCAAGCATCAGGGTCTTTTCAAATGAGTCAGTTCTTCACATCAGGTGGCCAAAGCATTGGAGTTTTAGCTTCATCAGTCCTTCCAATGAACATTCAAGACTGATCTCCTTTAGGATGGACTGGTTGGATCTCCTTCAGTCCAAGGGACTCTCAAGAGTCTTCTCCAACACCATAGTCCGAAAGCATCAATTCTTCGGTGCTCAGCTTTCTTTATAGTCAAACTCTCACATCCATACATGACTACTGGAAAGACTATGGCCTTGATTAGATGGACCTTTGTTGGCAAAATAATGTCTCTCCTTTTTAATATGCTGCTAGGTTGGTCATAACTTTTCTTCCAAGAAGTAAGTGCTTTTTTATTTCATGGCTGCAGTCACCATCTGCAGTGATTTTGGAGCACTCCCCACCCCCCAAAAAAAGTCAGCCACTGTTTCCCCATCTATTTCCCACGAAGTGATGGTACCAGATGCCATGATCTTAGTTTTCTGAATGTTGAGCTTTAAGCCAACTTTTTCACTCTCCTCTTTCACTTTCATCAAGAGGCTTTTGAGTTCCTCTTCACTTTCTGCCATAAGGGTGGCATATCTGCATATCTGAGGTTATTGATATTTCTCCCAGCAATCTTGATTCCAGCTTGTGCTTCATCCAGCCCAGCATTTCTCATGATGTACTCTGCATATAAGTTAAATAAGCAGGGTGACAATATACAGCCTTGACGTACTCCTTTTCCTTTTGGAAAAAGGATGTTCCATGTCTAGTTCTCACTGTTGCTTCCTGACCTGCATACAGATTTCTTGAGGCAGTTCAGGTGGTCTGGAATTCCCACCTCTTTCACAATTTTCCACAGTTTATTGTAATCAGTCTCTCACAATTAAATTGAGACTTTTTTCCCTAGGTGATTTGCAGACACAGTGCTTAAAAATGAATAAAAGAAGGAAGAGAAATCTGTTAGCTTTGCAAAATATTCTGAAAATGACAGTGAAGAAGATTATGAGTTTATTAAAAATATGACATTGTTCTCTTTTGTCTGATAATAGTATTCCCTCTTTTCAAGTTCACTTTCTTTAGTTATTAGTTTCCTCTCCCATTTCTCTGAGAAACACCTGCAATTTCGAAGTGGTTAAATTTCCCATTTCAGGTAAACAAATGTGGTAGATGGTAGCAAGTGTCAGAAAGTATATTATCATCAGAAGACATCAGGACCAGCACTCAGATGATCCAGTTTTCTGTACCTAAATTTGAACACATGGTTCAGATCATCAGATCATGCTGCCTCAATTCATCAAATGCCTATTGAGTTGTACCACACGTTGTGCCCAAGGCGTACAAACCTGGCAAGAGTGCCTCTGCCCTTGTGGAATTTAGTACAATCTAATCTGTAGGTCAGGTTACTAATAAGTAACACAGTACTGTAATAATTGCTACAAAGGTAGAAAGAAGGAAGACAGTTCACCCTGTTGGAGAAGGGAATCACATTTGAGGAGACTCTTATTCTAGTCCTGGAAGAAAAAGCATCTCCTTAACAAGCAAGTGTTAGGGTCGGGGGAGGGCACTGTGGGCCAACCCAGGCACACAAGAAAGTTCTCTATGAAAAGAACGTATCTGCCACATGACTGGACACTTTAATATTTTCCAGGTGTATGCAACTGAAAGAAAAAAAAAAATCTCATTTAGATGTCTTGGGATCTCATCCATCTTGATGTTTTGTTGTGCTTTATCAAAGTGCATTGGCTCTCCTAGTAGGAAGGTGACTTCAGCATACTGCTACATCTGAAGGAGCTTTAGATGAACCAGGAAAGTGACTTTGTTCTTTTGCTTCTTAATATAAGTACAAACTTTGCTTCATTTTTGTGACCAGCCTCTTTAATGTATCATGAGTTAGAGACTAAGGATTTTCTCAGTAGGCTACTTTTGGAAATCAGTTTGAGGTTGAATCTCAGCAGTTACAAACCTCAGATGAAAGGAGCCACGTGTGTACAGAGGCTTCTTAAAGACCTAGTCAGCCTTCATTTCCTCTCACAATGGGAGGCTTAGGGCCTCTACTGACTAGGATGAATCACAACAAAACAATACCTCCGTGTGTGGGTTTTAAAAATAAACTGAGTGATTTGTATGTACAAATGGCATCTTAGAAAAAGGAATGTAGAAAAGCCAAGTTGAAAAAGAAAACAAACAATACTTGAAATTCTCCCCTCTTTTCTCTTTGAACAGATTTTCTTAGAACTGTTGTCTGGAAAGCTCATATATTATTATATTGCCTGCTGAGCAGTTCAACAACCCCAGGTATTGCTCTGGGATTTTAATGATATTATTATAAATAGTATGATAGATAGGTTGGGGTCTTTGCATAGATAAGTAAAAGCCTCCAGTCCTTTAAACCTAAAGGCAGAACATATACATTTGTTATCTTGGCTACATTATTGACAACATAAGAGATTCTTTGGAGACTTGAAAGCTGGGGCCAGCCATGTCAGCTTGCATTTTAGGAGCATTTAATTAACTGATTAATAGCACAAAAGAATATATCCACTCACTTGAAGTTTCATTTGCATAGCTTATCAGTAGGAGATTTTTCCAGTAATTTGCATACTCTCTTGCTCTCACAATTAGAATAACAAGGAGAAATCATCAAACTACATAAACAATGGCTATCAGCTAAATCTAAGTATAGATGAGAAATGAGATTTATCTAGACCACTGATATTAACAAATACATATTTTTAATCACATAATAGTCAGCTGAAATGGACTGAGTTATATAGCCTTCATATTTTAAATTATTTGGAATTTGTAATTATCTTTAAATTAAGTCAATATTCTTAGTAACTTATGGAGATTAAATCATTAGGTCAAGAAACTAGCTAAGATACACTTTACATTCAAATTAAGTTTGTGTCTAAATGTGCTTTTTACTTATAGGAATCTCTAAGTACATGAAAAGTTTATATTAAAATGATATATTTATAGGGGATAGTAATACATAATACTAACACAAAATTAAAGAATAAAAATTTCAGCCAAATGTCAATACTCTGACAAATAAATATCTCTCCAAATATGTAGATAACGATGTTTAAAACATCAAATAATTTCTTTGGAATAGTTTTAAGGTAACATAGAATGACTTGAAAACTCAATCTACCTTTAAGATTCTATCATCTCTGATATTATATCTTTAAAGTAGTCTGAAAACTAGAAGAGCAAAGATACTTTGATAAAAGCTGAACGAAAGATCAAGAAAGATCAGATCTCAAGGTTTTGCAAGTGACATTTTTTTCTTTTAAGGTGCGTATACCTGGAGAATGTTAAATTGTCCAGTCGTGTGGCAAATTATGTTCTCAGAAAGAGTCAGGCTTTTATGTCTCTGTAGCTCAGCTTGCCCTTCTCACAACCCTAACAATTGCCAGCTAAAGCAACGCTTTATATTCAAGACTGGGTTAAGAGATCTGACTCCTTTCCCCACACAGAATAGATGATTCTCTTTCTTCTTGCCACCTATGTAGCAATTATTGCATTGTAACAAATAATTAGGATATTATTCCTTCCAAAACCGACTTTATAAAATCGCTGCATTTTTAAAAATAATAGATTTTTATTAATCTTCTTCAAGTCCAAGAAACACAAGAGCATGAGAAAATAAAGCTTTTGTTATGATGTTCTATACACCCTTCAGTAGATCAAACAGAATATTGAATTTTGACTTAACACAAGGTTTCTTTTAAAAATATGTTCAGGAATACAACTGAGTAGTTAAAACTTATTAAGAGAGTCTGAAAAAGTAAAAATGACATATCCTAAAGATTTGTTTTCCTTTATAAAAATCTGTAAAACAGAGCCAATTTTGTTATATATTTCTTTATTATTAATTTTTAAATTGAGCAATATTAATATATAACATTATATTAGTTTCATGTATACAGCATAATAAATCAATATTTACATGCAGTACAGAGCAATCACCATAATGTATGGTTACTATTTTTCATTATAGAACTGACTCATTTGCCCTTTTTCAGTTCAGTTCAGTCGCTCAGTCATTTCCGACTCTTTGTAACCCCATGAATCACAGCACGCCAGGCCTCCCGGTCCATCACTAACTCCCGGAGTTCACTCAAACTCATGTCCATTGAGTCGGTGATGCCATCCAGCCATCTCACTCTCTATCGTCCCAGTCTCCTCCTGCCCCCAATCCCCCCCAGCATCAGACTCTTTTCCAGTGAGACAACTTGTCGCATGAGGTGGCCAAAGTATTGCAGTTTCAGCTTTAGCATCAGTCCTTCCAATGAACACCCAGGATTCATCTCCTTTAGAATGGTCTGGTTGGATCTCCTTGCAGTCCAAGGGACTCTCAAGAGTCTTCTCCAGCACCACAGTTCAAAAGCATTATTCGGCGATCAGCTTTCTTCACAGTCCAACTCTCACATCCATACATGACCACGGGAAAAACCATAGCCTTGACCAGATGGACCTTGGTTGGCAAAGTAATGTCTCTGCTTTTTAATATGCTATCTAGGTTGGTCATAACTTTCCTTCCAAGGAGTAAGTGTCTTTTAATTTCATGGCTGCAATCAGCATCTGCAGTGATTTTGGAGCCCCCAAAAATAGAGTCTGACACTGTTTCCCCATCTATTTCCCATGAAGTGATGGGACCAGATGCCAAGATCTTAGATTTCTGAATGTTGAACTTCAAGCCAACCTTTTCACTCTCCTCTTTCACTTTCATCAAGAGGTTTTTGAGTTCCTCTTCACTTTCTGCCATAAGGGTGGTGTCATCTGCATATCTGAAGTTATTGATATTTCTCCTGGCAATCTTGATTTCATCTTGTGTTTCTTCCAGCCCAGCGTTCCTCATGTACTCTGCATAGAAGTTAAATAAGCAGGGTGACAATATACAACCTTGATGTACTCCTTTTCCTATTTGGAACCAGTCTGTTGTTCCATGTCCAGTTTTAACTGTTACTTCCTGACCTGCATATAGGTTTCTCAAGAGGCAGGTCAGGTGGTCTGGGATTCCCATCTCTTTCAGAATTTTCCACAGTTTATTGTGATCCACACAGTCAAAGCCCTTGGCATAGTCTATGAAGCAGAAATAGATGTTTTTCTGAAACTCTCTTGCTTTCTCCATGATCCAGTGGATGTTGGCAATTTGATCTCTGGTGCCATTGCCTTTTCTAAAACCTGCTTGAACATCTGGAAGTTCACGGTTCACATATTGCTGAAGCCTGGCTTGGAGAATTTTGAGCATGACTTTACTAGCGTGTGAGATGAGGGCAATTGTGCGGTAGTGTGAGCATCCCTTGGCATTGCCTTTCTTTGGGATTGGAATGAAGACTGACCTTTTCCAGTCCTGTGGCCATTGCTGAGTGTTCCAAATTTGCTAGCATATTGAGTGCAGCACTTTCACAGCATCATCTTTCAAGATTTGAAATAGCTCAATTGGAATTCCATCACCTCCACTAGCTTTGTTCGTAGTGATGCTCTCTAAGGACCGCTTGACTTCACATTCTAAGTCTAGGTGAGTGATTACGCCATAGTGATTATCTTGGTCGTGAAGATCTTTTTTGTACAGTTTTTCTGTGTATTCTTGCCACCTCTTCTTAATATCTTCTGCTTCTTTTAGGTCCATCCCATTTCTGTCCTTTATCGAGCCCATCTTTGCATGAAATGTTCCCTTGGAATCTCTAATTTTCTTGTTTTTCCTGTTCTGTTGTTTTCCTCTATTTCTTTGCATTGATCGCTGAGGAAGGCTTTCTTATCTCTCCTTGCTATTCTTTGGAACTCTGCATTCAGATGCTTATATCTTTCCTTTTCTCCTTTGCTTTTCACTTCTCTTCTTTTCACAGCTATTTGTAAGGCCTCTTTAGACAGCCATTTTGCTTTTTTGCATTTCTTTTCCATGGGGATGGTCTTGGACCCTGTCTCCTGTACAATGTCACAAACCTCTTTCCATAGTTCATCAGGCACTCTATCAATCAGATCTAGTCCCTTAAATCTATTTCTCACTTCCACTGTATAATCATAAGGGATTTGATTAGGTCGTATCTGAATGGTCTAGTGGTTTTCCCTACTTTCTTCAATTTAAGTCTGAATTTGACAATAAGGAGTTCATGATCTGAGCCACAGTCAACTCCTGATCTTGTTTTTGCTGACTGAATAGAGCTTCTCCATCTTTGGCTGCAAAGAATATAATCAATCTGATTTTGGTGTTGACCATCTGGTGATGTCCATGTCCATTCCTATACCACTCCTCCCTTCTGATAGTCACTTATCTGTTCTCTGTACCTATGAGTTTAGTTTAGGTTTATGCATTTGCTTTGTTTTCCAGATTCCATATGTAAGTTAAATCATACAATATTAGTTTTTCTCTGATTGAATTATTTAAATTTAGCATAAAACCCTCAGGGTCCATCCATGTTGTTGCCAATGGTAAAATTTCCTTCTTTTTTATGGCTGAGTAAGTGGCAACCCACTCCAGTACTCTTGCCTGGAAAATTCCATGGATGGAGGAGCCCGCTGAGCTACAGTCCATGGGATCGCAAAGAGTCGGACACGACTGAGCGACTTCACTTTCACTAGTGTTTCATTGTGTTATGTATGTGTGTGTGTGTGTATCTCATGTCTTCTTTATCTATTCATCCATCAATGGATATTTCCATATCTTTTCACTATATATAAGGCTGCAAAAAACATTGGGGTGCATATATCTTTTTGAATTAGTATTTTTGTTTTCTTCAGATATCCAGAAGTGAAACAGTTGAATTAGATGGTCCTATTTTTAATTTTTAAAGAAACTTCCATATTGTTTTCATAGTGGTTGCACCTTCGTATATTTCCACCAACCACATAGGAAGGTTTCCTTTCCTCCACAACCTCTCCAACACTTGTTATTTCTGGAAACCATCAACAAAATCTACTGAATGGAGAAGATATTTGCAAATCACATATTCAGTGAGGGGTTAATATTGAAAAAAATATAGAGTATACAAATAACTTAATAACAACATAAAACAAGTAAACTGGTGGTTAAAAGTGGGCAGAGAGGGTAGGAGATAGGAGGAAGTTTCAAGAGGGAGGGGACTTATGGATATCTGTGACTGAGTCATGTTGATGTATGGCAGAAACCAGCACAATATTGGGAAGCAATTATCCTCCAATTAAAATGGGCAGAGGATCTGAATGGACATTTATTCAAAGAAGACCTAGAGGGGACCAACAGACACATAAAAAGATGTTCAACATCACTAATTCTCAGGGAAATGCAAACCAAAACCACAATGAGATATCATCTCACACCTGTTGGAATGGCTTTTTATTAAATAGAGCCAATTTTTAAAAATTATTATAAACATTTCCTATAGTTTTTGTTTCAAAATGGAAATATTTGTTGGATTCACTAAGTGTATGAAATCTTCATATAAAGTCACCAGGTTTAAGATGTTTTATTTCAAGTTTACCAGTTAAAAAAAAAAAAAAAGCTCAAAAGTAAATATTATAGAAATGCCTTTTGGAAATTAAATTGATCTCTTGATTTTTTTCCACACCACTTGCTTCCTTCAAATCTTCCAGTCTCAGTAAAGTGTTGATGTCCTACTCAGTTGCTGAAACCAAACTCCAGGAAAAATCTTTGATTCCTCCCTTTTCTCATTGTCTATGCAATATGATGTTTCATTTGCTTGACACTATTCTCAAGATCTTGATAATTTCTTATTGCAATCATCAGGTTTTGGTCCAAAGTAAGCACTTCCTGACAACTCCATCTAAATTATTAGTGCCCCAGCTCCTCACTCTCACTCACAGCATGAGATCACGTCAGTGTTCTACTCACCTCGTATCGTGGTCCTCAGCAGCATCTGGAGTTTATGCTGCTCGTTGCTGTTCTTCGTCTCTTCATCTTGTCCTCCAGACTTTAAGCCTTTTCTTTCTTGTTCTCCCCAGTGTTCCAGTACTTATTAGAATTCTTGCACATAATGCACACTGAAAAATATATTTCAAATGAATATTTTGAGAACAGATTTTTGAACATTTATTTCACTTAAGAAATACCTCATTTGTGCCTAGTATTATATGAGGCAAAGGTAAGTGATATATATTGAAAGTCGGACATTTTATCACTTTTTACTAACCTGATAAATAAGACAACTTGGCATTCTTCCCTGTACACCTCCCCCTCGCTGTCCAATTCTCATTTCTCTTTCTCTCTTTCTCCTCCCAGGGACTTTATTCACAGGAAAACAGAATGACAGAATGGGAATAACACAGACAGCAGGAGTTAGACGAGTCTGTGATTTCCAATCTGGGTGAACTTGGGCCAGTTTTTAGATTCATAGAGGTTGTGTATCTTCACCTGAAAAATAGGAATTTTTTTTTCTATCTTACTGGTTGTGAAAACTGAATATAACACTGAATGTATGTAATATATATCTTAGAATATTATTGGCTTTCATTAAATGGAAGCTTTATTTCTCATGAAATTATCTGATGTCAGTCATACCCCAAGCCAATTTTCTTTTGAATAGTGCTTACATGAGATCAATTTTTGAAAAAATAATTGGCAGCTAGCAAGCATACTAAAACACAATATGCATCATATTTTTAATGGTCTGATTCCTTTCCTTGAGAATAAAGCAAGAGGCAATTATAACTCTAATTCCTGTTGCTTCCTGATGTGTTTGCTGGATCCCATGGCAGGCCTGGAGGCAGCAGTCTGTCAGTATCGGCCTGAGTGAGTCATACGGTGCAGTAACGTCAGAGGCATTAAGCATCATCTCAGAGTGAGGGGGTGTGAGGTCAAGTGACTGCCTATGGAAGTAGCATCCAGTAGATCCAAAGCAGAGACAAAGAAAAACAGTCAAGTCATCCCATCCAAGAGGAAATATGAAGTATTTCGTACTGTATGTTATTAAAAAATAGTCTGGAGCTGAAAAGATATGTCTCTGAGGGCAAGAGACCCAGCAAATAAGGGAGCTTATGCAAAGTAATAAATTTTATCATGGAATAATGAAATATCTGACAAGACTAATTTTATTTATTGCTTGATAGATAGCATTTCTGTATTTAAAACTAGTGATAAATTAGGTGCTTTGGCAAGAGAATCTAAAGCAATTTCAGTTCCATTTTTATTTGGGCTTAAATCATCCTTTCTCTTACTTCATTCCCTGATTAGAACTTTTAAAATAACTATGTCAAGCACATTTGGTCACCAAGTCTGATAGAGGCACCAACACCCAAAGGTGTATGTATGTGCATGACAGTGATATTTCCTACAGCAGTGCTCTGACCCTGTTGGAGAGGGAACTTAAATACTCTTCCTTTATAGGTAACTGAGATAATCAGAGGCAAATCTGCTCTTGTCATCTCTAACCATGATGGTATCAATGCTTGGAACCCATCATTTTTCAATTTAAGATCTAATTCTGATCTGTTTGGAAATTGGATCTAATTGGAGTCTAGACTGGACTTGGTTTCTTAGAGCTACCTTATGTCTTCTTTGAAGCCACCCTAGAAATATAAATAAGGCTCCTATATATTAGAGGAGTCGGAATGTGACTCCAGCAGGAACAAATTCATGTAAGCTTCCTAGACTGGTCAATACCCATGTGTGCATGGTAAATTGCTTCAGCCGTGTCCAAGTCTTTGCCACCCTATGGATCATATACCACCATGTTTCTCTGTCCAAGGGATTCTCAAGGCAAGGATACTGGAGTGGTTTGCCATGCCCTCCTGCAAGGGATCTTCCCAATAGAGGGATCAAACCCATGTCTCTTACGTCTCCTGCATTGGCAGGCAGATTCTTTACTACTCGTGCCACCTGGGAAGTCTAACTGATACTCAAATATCCTCAAATGTAATGACAGAGGAGGCAAGTTTAAAATACTTCCAGCCACCTGGGAGTCATCTATAATTATACTGTCAAATATGGTAGCTACTAACCATACATGTGTGTGTGTGTTTGTGTGTGCTTAGTCATGTTCAACTCTTTAGCTGTTAAGTCATATATGACTCTTTGTGATCCCATGGACTGTAGTCTGCTAGGCTCCTCTGTTTATGGAATTTTCCAGGCAAGAATACTGGAGTGGGTTGCCATTTTCTAGCTTCCCTGGTGGCTCAGTGGTAAAGAATCTATAATGTGGGAGACCTAGGTTCTATCCCTGGGCAGGGAAGATCCCCCGGAGGAGGACATGGGGGCCCACTCCAGTTCTCTTGCCTGGAGAATCCCATGGACTGACGAGCCTGGCAGGCTGCGGCACATAATGTTGCAAAGAGTTGGACATGACTTAGTGACTAAGCCACCATGGCTATATACATATGCAATGGAATATTATTCAGCCATAAAAAGGATGAAATAATGCCATTTGCAGCAATATGGATGGACCTAGACATTGTCATACAAAGTCAGAGAAAAACAAATGCCAGATGATATCACCTATATGTGGAATCTGAAAAGAAAATGGTACGAATGAGTTTCTTTACAAAGTAGAAATAGACCCACAGAGAAAATAAACTTACAGTAACTGAAGGGGATAGCAGGGCTGGGTGTGGGAGGGATAAACCAGGAGGAGTTCGGGATTAACATATACGTACCACTATATCTAAAATAGGTAAATAAGGACCCAGGTAGTGCTAGGGGTAAAGAACCCACCTGCCAATGCAGGAGATGTAAGAGACATGGGTTTGATCCCTGGGGTGGGGAGATCCCCTGGAGGAGAGCATGGAAACCCACTCCAGTGTTCTTACCTGGGAAATCCCATGGACAGAAGAGCCTGGTGGCCTACAGTCCATAGTCGCAAAGAATTGGACATGACCGAAGAGATTATTTAGCACACACATTGTATAGCACAGGGAATTTTACTCAATATTCTATAATAACCTATAAAGGAAAGTAATCTGAAAAAGAATATGTATACATATATATATGTGTGTGTGTGTATGTATTACTGAATCACTGCATACTCGCTGTACACTTGAAATTGACACAATGTTGTAAATTAAACTTCAATTATAAAAGGAAAAATATCTTTAAAACTATTAAAAACTGAACTTTAAATTAATTTAAATTAAATGAAAATTTAAAATTCAGTCCTTTAGTTACACAGAGTTCAATAGCCACATGTATAGGATATAGAACACGTTCGTGATCTAGAACACAGTACATTTCCATAAGAGCACTATTTGGTTTCTCAAACCAGAAGTTTGCTATAGATTTCAAAGCTAGTGTGTCTTGTGAAAGCCCAATAATCTTGTGCTGAATGATTGAGTAAATGATCTGTCTATTTTCTATACATGTTTACGCCCCTGTTGCCTCTTCTCTAATGCTCATCAGGCTTATAAATACTTACGCAGCATCTATCATCTCCACTAAACAAAAAGTTCTGTGAAGGCAAGCACCATGTCTGTCCAGTCTCTCATTGTATCCCCAGAATCTAACACAGTGCCTGGATCATTGTTATTGTGCAAGAATTATTTGTTGAATGAAATAATGAATAGATGGAGCCTAACTTTCTATATATGACACATGGGTAAAATGAGGACTAAATGCAATAGTATAAATAAAGTGCCTGACATGTACCTGATATATAATAGGAACTCAAATACTACCACTCTTGTTCTCTGATTAATAGAAGCCTGGGTCACTTGGACCCAACAGGTCACAAAGACTTCTGGTCAAGCCAATAATTTCTTAGCTTTGTGCTTCCTTCCCTTTGATCAAAAGTTGGCTTAAGTTATTAACTACAAGCAGAAAAGATCAGGGTTCAATTCTGTTATTTGGCACTAAGGCAGCAAGTTTCCAAGGGAACACAGTACTAACTCAGAGCAGTAAATGTCATAATTCATCCTAGAAATCTCTTCAAGACTAAAATTCTGGCTTTTGACCAATCATCCAGTTAGTTCAGTCTTTCCTTCTTCTATCAGAATTCTGAAAGCAATACTGCACCATAATTGTGGAAACCATTCCAAAAGATTCCTGGGCATGAATTAGCACTGCAGAGGCGATTAGAGGGAGAAATTCAGAATGAATTTTCCTTTAGGATGAGCATTTCAAGTCTTTTCGTTGTTGTTCTTGCTTTGTGCTTTCAACTCTCCCCTAAAGTGCTACCTTTAGATATTTTAGAGGTGAGGATGGATGGCATATTTTTGTTAAGAGGCAGTTATTAGAAAAGTCAATTTTAAAATTAACAAAGTGAAAAAGGGAAAGGAAAATACACTGAATGTTCTCCAGGGTGGTTCTAAGTATTACAGGGCATGTTGTAGAAAAATTTTTAGCCATCTGCTAACGGATATTAGTAAAAGTGGAGACTGTGCTGAAAAATAAAGTGTCAGGTTGTCCTTTGCAGAAAGTTAATAAAAAAAAGGAAGTGAAAGACTGCTCATTATTTTTAATGACCTCGCTTTCCAGCAGAGTGCCTGTATCTCTCTGCCTTTACTTTCTGCCTTCTTTCAGTTCATTTTAACACACTAAACTACTCCTTAGAATGATGGCTTTGTTCTAATGCACAGAGTTCATCAGGAGGCTCACAGTCCCAGGCTGACTGGTTGTTAGTCACAGGCCCAGTGCCAAGGTGACAATGCAAAGATGAGCCCAGGACATTGTCCACGAAACAGTCAACAATCAAGACTGCCCTGGACTTCCTTTTGAACGTGTCCGCTTTGTTATGGGGAATGGCTCTCAAATATTTCATTGTGTTTGGTGGGTGATACAAGTTTCAGCCATCCATAAAAGGAATAGTTACCAAAGTGGTTCCTCCTGCTTTGGTAAACCAGGAGGCGTTATGGTGTGGTGTGGTTAAGAGTAGGCTTTGTTTCTGAAAAGCCCATATATGTATATGCATATACGGAATTTTATACACACTTACTCTTCTAGTTTTAGTAGTTCTATACACACTATTTGAATGAATAAAGTTCATGCTATACATGTAGTGTAGGTAACTTTCTGTGTTAATATCCTTAGCTATCAATGGCCTTGTATCTCAGAAAGAAATTATGGCAAGATGGATAATAAACATTAATTATGAGACAAAAAGTAACAAATAATCCTTCATTTCACGATGATGCTAAAAGAAGGTAAACTCGTTAATCTAGGCATGTGTATGTTTCATACAGCAGTAAAATAAGTCCACAGATACACAATAATGATAAACACATAATTTCATGCACATGCATACACACACACAATGAAGGAATTAAAATTAAATTCCAAACTCTATATTGGGTGTACCTGCTGTCTTTGTTAGAATTTTTTTAACCTTATTTCTCTCTCCAAATAAAGGCTAAACTGGCTGTGCTTCCTAAAGCCCTTTGAACTCAATATTCACAAGTCCTTGTGTTTTGAAAAAGAGATAAGTGCTCTGGAGAGTGCCTGAAATGGGTAAATGACACCAGACTCCTGAGGGTGGGCTTGGAGCTAGAAATGCAGCAGGAGCATTTTCTATGAATTTAATGGGGCTGAGTCTTTTTGACATCCTTCAGGCAAAATTGTCAGAGATTTGCCTATTTATAAAGTCAACAATTGGAGTGACACTATGCAGGATTTACTTGCATTTCCATGTGAGTGTATGTGTTTTTTAAACAAAATAAATTGGTCTTTTTGCCAAAAGTATTCAGGCACCATCATACCCTTTAAAAAGTCTTTCTAGAAATAAAGTATATGTTTATTCATTAGCTGTCAGGCGCTTGTGGGCTCTGTACCCACACACACAGGCTGTTTAATGTGGAGTTTAATAACATTCATGTAGAACCAAGCTGGGGACAAGCTTGGTGGAGAAAAATCCATACTGACAAAACATACGGTTTTGCTTGTCTTCATCCAGGAGTGGAAAAGCCTGACTAGGATTGCCCTGTTTTATCTAAACACTGACATGCTGTTGATAAAAAAAGAAAAAAGCATTTTACTGTCATGCTAGAAACAAAAAATGAACCCCACCAGCCAATTTGAAAGAAACATTAACATATTTTCGTTTTCCCCAAATCCCAATAGAGATTCAGTTTGAGTTATTTTTAACCTCTCCCCCAAATGCTTTAACTTTATTGTTTCCTAAGATCTAGAGTTGTTTGATCTATTTAGTTTGCAAGAGACAAAGTTGATAAGCTGCTGAGCAGAAAACTAATTAGGAAAGAAAGAGTTCACTGGATTCTCAGTGAAACAAATGAGTAAAGAAAAGAAAACAAATGTTTTGCACTGTTGTCAACTTGGCTCATACTGTGTGAAGGGAGTTACCTAAGTCATTTCCCCAAGGGCAGATCTGCTCTAAATGACTTATTATCAGAAGCCATATGAAAATCATCAAACATGGCTATGACAACTGATTTTAGAATGGGTAGTATGAGGGGGTAGGTATGACTAAGTGGAACTGTGAGAAACAACAGGAAGAACAATATGCCTTAGGGGGTGAAGAAATACATTTAGGATGTATTAGTTCATCACATTGATGGCCACACTATCTATTAAGAGTCACCAACTGAAATGCTTAACTGTATTCCCATTTTAGAACGATAGGCTTTCCTGAGCCTGGGTGGTACAGGTATCAGTTCAGTTCATTCGCTCAGTCGTGTCCGACTCTTTGCAATCCCATGAATCACAGCACGCCAGGCCTCCCTGTCCATCACCAACTCCCGGAGTTCACTCAAACTCATGTCCACTGAGTCGGTGATGCCATCCAGCCATCTCATTCTCTGTTGTCCCCATCTCCTCCCACCCCCAATCCCTCCCAGCATCAGAGTCTTTTCCAGTGAGACAACTCGTCGCATGAGGTGGCCAAAGTATTGCAGTTTCAGCTTTAGCATCAGTCCTTCCAGTGAACACCCAGGATCAATCTCCTTTAGAATGGACTGGTGGGATCTCCTTGCAGTCCAAGGGACTCTCAAGAGTCTTCTCCAGCACCACAGTTCAAAAGCATCAATTCTTCGGCGATCAGCTTTCTTCACAGTCCAACTCTCACATCCATACATGACCACAGGAAAAACCATAGCCTTGACTAGACAGACCTTGGTTGGCAAAGTAATGTGTCTGCTTTTTAATATACTATCAAGGTTGGTCATAACTTTCCTTTCAAGGAGTAAGCGTCTTTTAATTTCATGGCTGCAATCAGCATCTGCAGTGATTTTGGAGCCCAAAAAAATAAAGTCTGACACTGTTTCCACTGTTTTTCCATCTATTTCCCATGAAGTGATGGGACCAGATGCCATGATCTTTGTTTTCTGAATGTTGAGCTTCAAGCCAACCTTTTCACTCTCCTCTTTCACTTTCATCAAGAGGCTTTTGAGTTCCTCTTCACTTTCTGCCATAAGGGTAGTGTCATCTGCATATCTGAGGTTATTGATATTTCTCCCAGCAATCTTGATTCCAGCTTGTGCTTCTTCCAGCCCAGCGTTCCTCATGATGTACTCTGCATATAAGTTAAATAAGCAGGGTGACAATACACAACCTTTTACAGGTATAAAATTTTCTACCTGTACATTTTCACATACATTTTTGTGTATGTGTTTAGGGGAGTGATTTGAGGATAGGGTAGAGGGAAAAAAGAAACAGTTCCTAGTGCATAAATCTCTCTTTGGAATTGTAATATTTAAATGGTAAAAACTAACAGTATATTGAGATATGTTATCCTCTTATAAAAGGCAATCTTAAGCAACTTCTGGCCTAGTTATGAATATTGAATAAGAGTACCTGTGTAAAGAATATTTTATTATCTCTAAAGGAACAAATAAATATGAATTCCTTTTTTTGCTCTCCACCCTGAGACCTACCTGAATAGCCATCCTTTTCTGCCACCTTTCCAGGACAAAACAAATGAGAAAACAATCCACAGTAAGCTACTGAATGGAGGAACCATATGCTTACTCTATACCTGAATATGTAAAGAGGGTGGGGGTAGGGTGAAAAGATAGCAAAACATGTATTTAGCAGATGATTGGTGTTCAATTTAGTTTTCTATCTATTCCCCTTCGATTATTTTGGATGCTCTAGAATGGCACAATAGGGACATAGTACTAATAATAAACCCAGCTTTGGACTAAAAATAACTTAAACAGCTCTGCCTCTTTCATTCTTTTTCTTGTCAAGTCTATTGAGCAGGAATCTGGAGAGAGAACTCCTAAAAATAGATAAGGTTATTAAGAGCCTTGGGGAAATACTCTGTTGTAATTTGCTTTCCAGATAAACTTTTTATATAGGTATATAAGAACGATTGCTCAATTATAATAAAATTTCTATAGAATTACACACTCTGTGGTAATCAGTGTGAGCTCATTCTGGCCCACATGTTATTACCATGAATACCACAGTGTTGTGCTGAAGGGTCAGACAAGACAGAGAAACAGATGATGTAGGTAACCAAGAAGCCAAAACTGAGAGCAGAGAAGCTAAAGACCATAACAGGTTTCAACTGAGAAAGAGAGGGGAGGCTGGGTTTTTGTGCAATGAAACTTCTGTGTACTTTAAAGCTCACTTCCTGAAACTGTTGCAATACTATTTCTATCTCCAAAAGAGTCAAGTCTGGGTAAGGAAGGAGTAAATGGAAATTGCAGAAAGATCTTTCTCTTTCTGGAACAATATAAAAATTTTGGCTTCCTTTTCTGGCAGGGAAATGCTGAATTATATTTCTTTTTCATATAATATATGGCCTTTCTATTAGATAAGTCTTTAGGGAAATGAGCCAGCATCCTTTCCCACCCTTATAAGCTGTCAGATTATTTTATTTGTTTTGCAAACTTGAATTGGCTAGAAGTTATCTATTGAGATGGGCCAAGTAGAAGAAATCAAAGTTATGTACGACATGCAATCTCAATCACCTCAATGTGACTGCAATTTCTCATAGACTCCAGACTACCCATTTCCAAATCTCATTCATCAGTGATCAAAACAACTTAAGGCTATTTGGTTTAATTTTATCTGATAAACAAGGTCAGGTCTGGACAACACCTTAAAGAGAGTTTTTCAGGAAAAAATTTAACCCAGAAAGTAATGATGTTAAATAAGTTTCATCTTTTTCAGGCAAGTTGAACACATAGAGAGGATATTTGATGAATGACACAGAACTAGATCCTGGTTCATGTTTTCTTATAAAAAACTCCATGTTTCTGTACTTTTTCTCCCAGTTCTTCTTCTTCTTTTTTTTTTAATATTATCTGAAACTCATTTCAAGTGGCTAACCCATATTTATACATTAGAAAATTTTATATTCTTTGGAACTATTGGCTCCTTGCTGTTGTAAAAATAATTTGCAACCCTTTTCTGTCTAAAATGCCTACTTTTTATTAAAATTTAAATTATTTTATTGAGGTAAAAGTCATATATATAAAACATACTATTAGCCATCTGTACAGTTCAGTGGTACTGAGTACATTCACACTGTTGTACAACTCTCACCATCATCCATCCCCTGAATTTTTCACCTTTCTAAACTAACTATTATACCAAAATTTTCCCCAGAAATCTCCTCACATACAGTGGAAAGTCTCTGAATTATTCTGTCAATAATGGTGTAAAGTTGATCAGCAAGTTACTTTTCCATGAATAACTGACAGTTAATAATAAGGTCGTGCATTAATTGAAGACTTGTGACTAGAATATTAACTCATTTAATCCATTAGTTACATCATAAAAATTTGTCTGCAATTTGGCTTATTCATTTAACATTGTAGCTGTTAGTGATAGGTCTGCCATATCATTTGGAGCTCAATAAATATTGAGAGGATAAATGAATACATTATTGAGAGCTTATAAATCCATCAACTTTACATAAAATGCTAACTTTTTCTTGAATTACCAGCAAGTTTGTAAGTGTTATTTCCTATAAAAATGAATTACATATGAATACAACTCTGATGACCTTACAGTTTGTTTGGAGAGAGAGAAAAAAACATAAATAAATAATAAAATTAGCAGCCACAAGTTGACACTAGAGAAAGATTAAAGATAATGTTATGGAAGTTCAGAAGAGAAAAATTATGATCATTTAAGAGAATCAAGAAGGATTCTGAAAGGATGTAATTTAACAGAGCCTTGAAAATAGGTAAGATTTTTGTGTGGTGAAAAGGACTATCATATGGTATAACATAGACCCTAGAACTGGGCTTCTGGGTTCAAATTCCAGTTCCATCTAGTAAATTTGGTCCTTATGGATGAAGTTAGTTAACCACCCAAGGTAAAATAGCAATGGTAACAGGCTCCACTTTCTAGTGTAGTTGTGAAGATATCCCTAATTACTGAATGGATTTTCCTGATAAATGTACAGTATCAGATTCAATTCTGGTGACCAGTCATCTAGTTTTTACAATACTTAGCAGAGCTTCTTTAGTGAAACTGAACCATGCTCCTACTTAGATGGTACTCAAACAGAGCCAAACCTCATGTTGAGACTTGAACCCACAGTCTCTGACCTAGGAGGGGACCTTATATTTTAATTGAAACCACTCACCCGATCCCAGGACTTACTGAAGCTCAGTTTTCTTTGTCTCATCACGGAAAGAATTCAGTGTAAGGCAGTGGTGGGCAAAGAGTGAGTTTATTATCATGGGATGGTTGTGAGAGATGCAAGGGGGCAAGCGTGGGAGTGCAGGCCCAAGAACAGACAGGGACACATTTTTATTTTATTTTTTATTTTTTTTACACTCTTCAAAAATTTAATTCAAAATGGATCATAAGCCTACTTTTATTTTTTTTTTTTATTTTTTATTGGAGGCACATTTTTATAATCAAAGAAAGAGTTGGGAGGGGAGAAGATCACCTTCTTCCTCATTCTTATATAAATGTCAAGACTTGAATCATTAATTTCTCCTTTGACCCCATATGGTCTAACTGGGACTATCATGGTGATTTTTAAATCATATATATTTCACAGAAGGATGATAACATATACTAAAATATGGTCATTCATCTCAGATTTCAGTATAATATCCACTTTCACTTAGTTTCTTTCCTTTTCAGCTATATTTCTGTCTTGGCTACATGCAGAAATAATTCTCTTTAAGGACTCCCTTACTTCACGTAACAAGATTCAAACCACGTATCTGTTGTCTTGTACTTTAAGTACATATGTGATTGTTGTTTGCTTACTAGAGTCTTTTCTTGAGTGGTCAATAGCTAACAACAAGTCTCCCAAAGTCTCTTAAAATTCCCTTTCTGATTTTAATCCCCCAGTGGGAATTCTAAATTATTTATCCTACTCCATCCCTATCAAAATAGGATATGGAAAGTAATCAGACAGCATCATTTACAGCATATGGAGAAGGAAATGGACGTTAGATCATTCTTGAGCATGTGATCCTAGACTCTGCGAAGAACCCATTGAGGGCCTCTGTTCTTGGACTCAGCATGGACCACCTCGATCCTTGTAGTATTTCTATCACAAGATTTGCAGTGGCAATAGCACTACGGTACCTCATGTGGCAATCAGCACACTTGACAAGAGTGTAAAACCCTGGTGGGGTGGGTGATGAGAGCTGAGGGTCTTGATTCGTCTTGATTCTTCTGTTTAGAAACCTGTGCTGCTCTTGCAAAAATCCCTCTCATAATCTAACTCCCTGTCCTGCTTCCAGGAAATGTTTTACACAGAATGCGATGGATATATGGTAAAGACTGTCTCATTTGAGATTCCAGGAGGCAACTATACAGATCCCAGCACTTTCTTACTTAGAACTTTCAAGGAACAGAAATTGAAATGGGCTAAGACTCCTGATACCTACCAGAGCATTTCTCATTGTCCTCATTGAGTGTGTAACATTAAATTTCTTTTCATATAAGGTCTTTCTATTCTGAAATCTCTACTCCAATTTTGTCTTTCAGATCAAGCACAAAGACTTATGTACATTTTGTCTGGCTCAATACCCCTTGAGGAAAACTGTAGGGCTGTAGAAATGGTAAGTAAATGTTCTTTATAATTCATAGCACCATAGTATGACTCTTTGTACAGGTCCATCACTGAGCAGTAATATGAGGAATTATTGGCTCCAAACAATAGATATATTTGTGTTGCTTTCCCTTCAGTTGTTTAATAAAAGTGAAATCAATAACATTATTATTTATAGATTTAACTTCCTGGGAAATTAGAACTTGCTTACAATGCAAGCCTTTCAGTCAAAATGAAAATGAAACTCATTTTAAATGTTAGGTTTACTTGCATTCAATGTACCGTCTGAGGTTAAAAAATATATTTGTATTAAAACTGGTATCAGTATGTTATAAAGGCTATCATTTTAACTTGCAAAAAAGGTGTTCACTATAAAATTCAGTATCCTCTATTATGTACCTCTCTTAATGAAATATATCATATATTTATACATCAAATTTTCAAAGAAAGAAGGCAAATAACATATTATTAGACATGGCTGATTTGGTTTCTTGACACTAAAGGGACAAAGTTCTTTGATTACAAAAACTGCTTTACTTTGAAGTGGACAAGAGAGGGCACTCATGTATTTCATATATAATTGTACATAATTTTTTTCAGTTAAAGGGTTGACTTAAACAATCCTTAATACAATTTTAAAAGGGTTGAAAAATGTAAAATAATATATAACATTGATACAAACATATTTTTATAAATAAAAGCAAGCAGGAAAAGATAGTTTTTGGAAGGTTTCTATACACATCATTTTAAAGGGACTTTGACTAGCAAATTCAAATAGGAACAAACAAACAGAAATCTTTTTCTACTGAGTTTCATTTTAATTCAATTAGAAACAAGCAAACATTTAAAAACAATGTTAACTTCCTTCCCCTCCAAAAAAATGAGAAAGACTTCTTTCAAATTAAAATTAGGCAGATGCTAGATTTTGACTTGAAAAGATGTTCCCTGGCTGATAACATGGAATCAAAATTGCCAAAATTTATAACTGAAAACAGTGGAATGGTCTTAGCTCAGTTCTTGGGAGAGTCCTGCTCCCTTTCCAAGGAGCAACCTAATGCCTGCTGTGAACCAGCCCACCAAAGGGAGGCTGGAACCTGGAAGAAGAGCGATGCCTCAGGACAGAAGAGAGGTGAGAGGCAGAGCCTGCTCTGAATTCTGGCTGCAGCTGTCACTTCTTGCCCCCAGAACCACTCTATTCTGTGTTCAGAACACGCTCCTGCAGACCATCATAGAGTTTTGCATGTGAGTAGATGTTTAGAGTTTTCCTGAAATCTTTTAGCCATCAAGTGTTAAACATAAAATGTGTAAAATTTTTCAGAGAGATTTTCCTAGTGGACCTCAGAAGGTAAGGAGCCTGGGGACAGCATCTTTATCCAAAGATCAAATGTGGGGCAAACAGCCAGAAATATTCAGAAACTTCAAAGCAAAGAAAGAAATCAGATTTTTTTTTCTTCTTCTTAAAGATAAGGGATTAGTCATTCAAATCTTTTCCACAAGTATTTGGTTCAGAGTTGGAGAACAAGTCATAACTTTTGCTGACTTCAAATATTCTAACATTTGTGTGTTTTAAAGTCTTGCCTCTTATAATGCACTGTAAACCACAGGGAAACAACACCGTCTCCCTAATCAATTTCAAGTTTATGTTTTTGTGTTTTTTTAAAATCAAGATAGAGTGCTTTGCAGAGAGGTAGACAATTTGTGAATTTGATCTTGTTGCTCATCGATCCTTACACGCTTCTCTTCAATGGTTGTAATAGCAGCCATTACTTCTGACACATCAATGGGAAATGAGGATTCAGGACAAAAGAGGCAGTAGTGATGTGAGAGCAAGATCTATTTATTCATTCAGGCTTACAACAATGGGCAGCTCGAAACATGACTGAATGAAAGTGAAGTGACTCAACATTTATTGAGAAAGCTTATTGAACATTCATCAAACACACAGGATCAAGAAAAGAGTTCTCAAAGAGATATAAACAGAATCCCCATGATATACTCTGTGATCACCGTTCTCAAACTTTTGGTCTCAGAACCCTTTTACACTATTAAAAATTATTAAGAACCCTAAACAGCTTATGTGGTTATATCACTCCATAGCCAAAAATAAAACATTTATTAATTTATCTTTTAAATACAGTAGTAAATATTTTCTTATGCAGAATAACTACATTGCACCCAGAATTACAGCTGACCCCTGAACAATGAGGATTTGAACTGCACAGGTCCATTTGTATACCAATATTTTTCAACAATAAATACTATGGTACTACACAATCTATGGTCGGTTGGTTGAACACAGAGGAATTATAGATATGGAGTGACTATAAATTATATGGATTAACCTCCACATTTTTCAAAGGCCAGCTGTAGTTATGAGAGTACAATTGTTTTACATGTTTTAACATTGTTCTAAAGTTCTGGCTTAATAAACTGGAATTATCTTATCCGAATCTTTATTAAATCTATTGTGATCTGTGACTTTCACTGCAGTATATGAAGGAAATCTGGTATAGGACAAATGGAAAAGAGCAATATTTTAGCAGCTATTTTTTAGATCATTGTGAATATCCTTCTTTTACACAACCTCAAACTTCAAAATGTGCTGGTTTCTTAAAGATTAATTGTCACATAGAATCTGAAACCATGTTCATGAACTTTTTTGTAATCTGCTACATTAGTCTGTCTATACCTTGAATGTATTTTTTATGCATCTGTTTTATCATAATTTATTACTTGGAATATATTGGTTAATTCTTTTATGTAAACCTTCCAAATGTACAGTGGAAAGCCCCACTGTATACTCATGAGAAAATGAGCTTCTAAAGGGGAATAATGTACCAGCATTTTTTCAAAAAATAGGTGACATTATAGACTCTGAAAATGTCTCAGAGAGCACCAGAGGCTTACACTCTTGGAGAATAGCTGCTCAATGGCTTTTTTTTTCCTCTATAGAGTTTAAACTCATTTGTTGCCCTTTTTGCTCTTTCAGATACCTCACTATAACCACTTTGACCTTTTAATTCACCATGTATGCTTTTTCTCATTTCAGAATCTTTGCTAACTTCTACTCAGTCTTTGCTAACATTCTAGTTCAGATAATACTTTGCCTAAGAATCTTATTCTCACTTTTCTTAATCAGAGGTGGGTGCTCTGTCCTATAGGTATTAATCAAAACAATGATTTGTTAATTTTATGAAAATTTTAAATAGAATAAAATCACTTTGGGGCAAGAATCATGACTGTCTGGATTAGTATGTGCCTTAGTGTGTGTCCCTGATATCTCAGTTGGTAAAGAATCTGCTGGGCTTCCCTGGTGGCTCAGAGGTTAACACGTCTGCCTCCAATGTGGGAGACCTGGGTTCGATCCCTGGGTCGGGAAGATCCCCTGGAGAAGGAAATGATAACCCACTCCAGTATTCTTGCCTGGAGAATCCCATGGATGGAGAAGCCTGGTAGGCTACAGTCCACGGGGTCACAAAGAGTCAGACACGACTGAGCGACTGAACAGAACAGAACAGAAAGAATCTGCCTGCAATGCAGGAGACTCTGGTTTGATTCTTGGGTCAGGAAGATCTACTGGAGAAGGAATAGGCTGCCCACTCCAGTATTCTTGGGCTTCCCTTGTGGCTCAGCTGGTAAAGAATCTGCACGCAATGCGGGAGACCTGGGTTAGATCCCTGGGTTGGAAAGATCACCTGGAGAAGGGAAAGGTTACCCACTGCAGTATTCTGGCCGAGAGAATTCCATGGGTTGCAAAGAGTCAGACACGACTGAGCAACTTTCACTTTCGTGTGTGTTAGTCACTCAGTTGTGTCCGACTCTTTGTAACCCCATGGACTGTAGCCCACCAGGTTCCTCTGTCCGTGGGACTCTCCAGGCAAGAATACTGAAGTGGGTAGTCATTCCCTTCTCCAGGGGAATCTTTATGACCCAGGGATCAAACCCAGGTCTCCTGTACTGCAGGTGGATTCTTTACCATCTGAGCCACCAAGGAAACTCAGAATGTGACTTATGTTTTCACTACATCTATTTTTCTCATTTCAAATGATAAACAAGTAATAATACTTTGAGAGTAGAGAGAAAGAGATGGTTTTCTCCTGCATTGAATTCTACTTCCTTTAGTCTAGTACTGGACTCTTTATATAGCCAAGTATGTTATGTAGGATTTTCTCTTTGTAGGCAAAAGTAATCCCTCTGTTAAATTTTTCCATTCTTCAAAGCACAGGTCAGGTTACAAGTCCTCTAATAAGATCAAGAAAAGTGTTCCTAATCAGTTCCATCTAACAATGATTGCTCATTCCTTTGAACATATGTAACCCTGAATACTCATTGGAAGGACTGATGCTGAAGCCCCAATACTTTGGCTACCTGATGCAAAGAGCCTACTCATTGGAAAAGACCCTGATGCTGGGAAAGATTGAGGGTAGAAGGAGAAAAGAGTGACAGAGGATGAGGTAGTTGGACTGCATCACCAATTCAGTGGACATGCCAGGAAGGCCTGGCATGCTGCTGTCCATGAGGTTACAGAGAGTCAGACACAACTTGGTGACTGAACAACAAGACAATCCTTAAAGTATTTTCATACTGCTCATTTGGCAACTTACCATGTATTCATTACCTTAGAGCAATGGTTAACTTGGGTCCATATTTTCCCCACAAGTAGTGAGCTTCTTGAAAGTAGTAACATGTTCTTTCTTGGGAGCCTCCCTGTACATATTTGGAACTTCCTAGTACACTTCACATTTTTTGACACACAGCAGATGATTAGTAATTGATTTTGACTGATCAACTAGTTTGTCATTGGGAATCTTAGATTTTTTCTGTAAAACACCATTCCGGATTAATGTATCATTAATTTTGAATGTGTAGTACAGTCTTACTTTACATTTTATTCTGAAGAACCTGCACAGTTCAGGGCAATAGTTATCCACATAAGAAGATAAACATATCCTAGTTTAAACTTTTCTTGAGTATACATTCATTAAATTGGATAGGCCTTTGTCCCAAATAATGTTTGGGTTTTTTTTTTTTTTTTTTTTTGAGACATCTGATTGTGTAATTGACAGTTGCAAGTGACAGAAATTCGAAAAGTCTTCGGTAAAAGGGAAATTTTTTGGTTCATACAAATATTAAGTCCATGGGTGGAGATGTTTGCATTTAAGCCTGATTAAATCCAGAAGCTCAAATAATAGAAGCTTATCCATCTCTTGGATCTATCTAAACACCCATTTGCTTTTCATCTCTTTTCCTTCTGATCTCATTCTCTCATACCTTAGTCAAGACTTCAAGGAAGTTCAGGTCTCTTTGCTTACAGCCTAAGATCCACAAGAAATAAACACACACTCTCTCTAGCCTCTCCAGTTGCAATCTCAGTGGAAGCACTCTGATTGGTTCAGCTTAGATCATGTGACCATCCCTTTTAGACCAATCCATATAGATAAAATTTTGGAGGGCCAAGGTTGGATAACCCCCAGTCTTAGGCACTTCACTACCTTCATTCTCAGTCTAGTCATAACCAGATGAGATGGGGATGGTACAGAAGCCTAACAGAAATTAAAATACTAGACAAAAAAAGATTATAAATATAAACTATATCAGTGTTCAAGATTTCTTTGCGATAAAATAAATTTGTATTTAGTCAAAGCAAGAAATATTTAAAGTTGGATATAAAGAAAACATTTTATGTTTGGGTTATTAGATAAGGAAAATATTGTATACTTGGGGAGAAAATAACTTCCTCTTTAAAAAATAACAAGATTATATTTTGGAAGAGAAGATACACATATTTTATCAACACATTAGTTGAGGCTCAAAGGCATATCATTTACCATTTCAGAATTCCAGTTCCAATAAAGTTAAGAAATTTTATACTATTCTTTTATGGTTCTAGGGAGAATATTAGATAATGTGTTGAAGTACCTAAAATGAAAGTGACATGTAGCAGTTACTTAATACATGTTAGATTATTATTAGATCTATTATTCTCTACAATATTTTTATTTTCTTCTCCTTTTTTCCTTTATCTCTACTGCAGAAGGTGAGGCATAAACTGGCCAGTTTTGGGATATTAAAGGTCCAAATATGCTTGTCCCCACCTGTCCTGTTCACTCCTACTCTAAATCATTGCTTTTTAACCTAGGTTACACATTAAAATTGCTGATGTCTTGGTGTACCATAGAGAGATTAAAGTCACAATCCAGGATGGGTCTCAAGAGCAGTACTTTTGTAATTTCTCGGAGATTCCAAAATATTGCCAAGGCTGAGAATCATTTTCTCTCAATTCTTCAATTCTTTTGGTGTATTACACACTTATTAATGGTACACTATGCTGTTAACATTTACCAAGTTTTGAGTTATTTCTGCATTAAGCATGTCTTTTATTTTATATATTCTGATGCTCTGAAATTCAGAAGCTTTGACATGTGGGGCCTTGCTGACCCTGGAGCGAGTGCCTCTCCCAGGTTTAGACAATTCCTACTGATGGTAAAGAGCTCACCTGCAAGAGTACTTTTCACACACAAACCAACCGATCTAGGGTTCACAGCCCAATCACTCCCTTCACACTTGGGCCACCACTCACCTGCTCTAATCAATCCTGGGTCAAATGCCAACTAGTGATGGCTCCTGTGTCTTAAATATTCTAAAATGGTTCAAACTAGCTAATTTAAGCCTATCTGTTCCTTCCTGTAGGAACCACAATGAAGTCTTTCACCCAGTTTCCTCTCTTCCCACCTCCTCACTGATTCTTCCTCGTGTGGCCCCCTATGGCCTTGCCTGCCTCCCCTGAAGCAAACTATGTTTTCAGTGGCAATCATCTCCTAATGGTTGGTCTTACTAACCTCAAATTTCTACTAATAGATGATTGTTCCCTGGACAACACTGGGATTAAGCACAGATCCTAAAATCCATGTATAACTTTACTCTTCTGTCTGAGGTTCCACATTTGCAATTTCAACTGACCACAGATTTTGTAGTATTGTAGTATTTACTATTGAAAAAAAAATTGCCTAATAGTGGATCCTCACAGTTCAGATTCGTGTTGTTCAAGGGTCAACTGTACTATCTCTAAAAACAGTTTTTCTCAAGCATACTGTGAGCACTTTAAAAGAAGAGACTACCTTTCACATTTTCCTAGTATACTCATAGTACTCCATTTGGTGTGGTCAGTGTTAGCTTTTCAATAAATACTTACTACTTGATTCCATTTAGGACCTTTGTGTTAAATTGAAAATAATTCTCTGGAAAAACCCAAATATTTACTTAAATAATGTGAACTGCAATCTACTATCATTCTTCAGGAAAATTGGTGTAAGATCACGTGAAAGATTAAGATTCAGTTCAGTTCAGTTCAGTTCAGTCACTCAGTCGTGTCCGACTCTTTGTGACCCCATGAATCACAGCACACCAGGTCTCCCTGTCTATCACCAACTTCCAGAGGCTTTCTAATTAACTCTGTATATTTCTTCCCTTTGTATCTTTCATTCATGTTTTAAAAAAGCCAAATGAGGCTCGTGATTTGATGTTTTAATAACCTTTTAAAAACAGGTTCTCACCTGCTTTGAAAACCATATACATGAAGCCAAGAGCAGGTTAAAACCTGATCACCTCATTAATACTTTTAGTGGGGGTCAAAGGCAGGTTAGGATTTGGTCATCTCATTAATACTTATTTAGGCAGCTCCAATTTAGTAGCCAGGCACGGTATTAATGAGGTGACTGAGTTCTAACTCACTTCTGATGCAAGTAAAGGCACAATGTTTAAGGTAGATGACAATATATTGTGAAAAATTCCTGTTTAGATATAAGTAACGCAACCCAACCAGAGAAATAGTATGATTGCAAGATTGTTAAGAATAATATTAATACCTTCTTATCATGCTTACCACATTTCATACTTAAATGTGTTTTGCTGTATTATGGGCTTCCCAAGTGGTGCAGATGGTAAAGAATCCACCTGCCAATGCAGGAGACACAGGAGACATGGATTCGATCCCTGAGTTGGGAAAAGCCCCTGGAATAGGAAATGGCAACCCACTCCAGGACTCTTGCCTGGAAAATTTCATGAACAGAGGAGTCTGGCGAGGGCTACAGTCCATGGAGTCACAGAGTCGGACACGAATGAGCATGCAGTGGCTTGCTGCATTATGTCATTTCATGACACAACAGCTCTGTGTGAAAGGTCCTATTATTATCATTTGACAGGTGAGAACACTGAAACTCAGAGAGGTTAAGTAACTTATCCAAGGTCACACAGTAAATAATTAGCAGAAATGGTCTGTTTTCCTTTAGTGTCATCAGTCTCCATTTGCCCTTCCCTAGCGAAGACTCCCCGCGTGATTTTTCTGAACAGCTGGATGTGAGAAGTACTGAACTTTGGTAGTGCTTTATAAACTGGGGGTCATGACATACTTGTGTGTAACAAAGTCAACTTGGTGGTTTGCAGCAACTGTGCCAAAATTAAGCAGAATGAAATAGAGATTATCAGAGTCTATTATAAGCAGTAAGGATAAATATTTTTCACGAAGCTTTTGCTTTAGTTTTACATATATATATACGGGATCTGGATGAACGTGACTTTCTTGCTTTGATTATGGGTTCAAAACCATTTGAGAAACACTAGTTTGGGGCTTTGGAGAACACACTGGCAACCCACTCCAGTACCCTTGCCTGCAGAATCCCAGGGACGGGGGAGCCTGGTGGGCTGCCGTCTATGGGGTCACACAGAGTCGGACACAACTGAAGCGACTTAGCAGCAGCAGCAGTTTGGGGCTTTGAATTGGCAGTGGAAGCTGAAGAAGAGCGGAAAGCACTGGTCTTAAAGGAGAGATCTGTATTGTTATAAGTATCTCCCTAACCATCGTCTCCTTGGGAATCTTTGATGAGGGGTGAGGAGTCAGTTAAGAGCTGCAGGAATGGGACAGGCTTCTGTAGCAGAAAAGGCCTTTAAGAAAAGAATACCTCACTCATTTGTCCTTTAAATGTAGAAGGCCTCATGGTTTTTGTGGTTACATTTCTCAGCTTGTTAGGCTGGAAGTTTTTCAGCTAACATGGCTCATGTAGAGACATGTGACTTTGATTCTTACATGATAAACCTGAGGAAGTCTGCATAGAGCAGGCTTGCTATGAGTTACACTCTAATCCTCTCGTGGCAACAGACAAGATGTTTCCTTATTTTTGCAGCTGCCACTGACTCTGGTTTGGACCAAAGCACTATCAGCTGCAGAAATGACACAACTAGGATTTTTAATACTAATAGAACTATTATGGTTCAAGAAGGTGGGCAAAGTAAGTTGTACCAAAAGTTACAGTTCTTTTTTTCTGAATAATACTTCTTAGCACGTTGGGAAGTTGGCCTCACTTTGAGCTTTCCTTTGAGGAGTTTCTTTGAATTATTCACATTTGAAAAGAACAAAACTGAACTTGTAGAACCTGATACACAAGCCCGTTCTGTCAAACTTGATGTTGAGCAAGGTCACTGTAACTTTAAAACAAAGCAATTGTCAAATGCCTTTTATTTACTGCTTCTTAGAAGAAAGGAGAAAATTAAAAGCATTAAAAATGGTTTGTATAAAATGGATAAGCAACAAGAAGTCACTGTTTAGTGCAGTATCAATATTCTTGAATAAACTATAATGGGAAATAATCTGAAAAATATGTGTATAATTGAATCACTTTGCACTTAAAACTAACACAGTGCTGTAAATCAACTATACTTCAATTGAAAAAGGAAAATAAAACACCAACAAGCTTTAAAATAAGAATTAAATGTGACATTGGGTGTGTATGCTCAGTCTCTTCAGTCACGTCCAACTCTTTTGCAATCCTACCAGGCTCCTCTGTCCATGGGCTTTTTCCAGGCAAGAGTACTGGAGTGGGTTGCCATTGCCTTCTCCTTATCTTATCCTAGATTTCATCATACAATCACTGATGGTTTTCTTTCTCAAAGAGAAAAATTGCCAGCAATATCAAAGTACAGAGTGGGACAGGAAATCACTTAGGTGTTACTGAAGGCAGTATTTCTTTGAAGGGGAGTTCTCATAGTTTTGGGTATGAGGAATGGCCCCAGTGGAATGCATGTCATTGCCAGAAAGAAAAGTAATATGAAGATTGTACTCCCCATGAGTGGCTTAGTTCAGTTCAGTCACTCAGTCGCGTCTGACTCTTTGCCACCCCAAGGACTGCAGCTCACCAGGCTTCCCTGTCCATCACCAACTCTGGGAGCTTGCTCAAACTCATGTCCATTGAGTTGGTGATGCCATCCAACCATCTCACCATCTGTCATCCCCTTCTCCTCCTGCTTTCAATCTTTCCAAACATCAGAGTCTTTTCTAATGAGTCAATTCTTTGGCCAAATTATTGGAGCTTCAGCTTCAGCATCAGTCCTTCCAATAAATATTCAGGACTGATTTCCTTTAGGATTGACTGGTTTGATCTTGCAGTCCAAGGAACTCTCAAGAGTCTTCTCCAATACCACAGTTCAAAAGCTACCATGAGTGATAGCTGCTAGAAATTTGAGCCAAAAGAAATGAGTGCTTAAAGCTGCACCTTGGAAGCTCATTGTGGAGCACTCTTTACCAATTTACAAGAAGATGGTATCATCCCTCACAGCAATGGACAAGTACTATCTGTCAGGATGTCTACGAGAATAAAACAGCATCTGGCAGTCTGGAATAATGAAATGGTGGTTTTATTAGTACAGTGTTCTCTTGTGAGTAAAATTAAGTGAGCCTTTTGTAATAGTCTCTAGAGTTTCCAAACAGTGAAAAAGTGGGTACAATGCTGGACTTCCTGCTAATGTAGCATTTAAGGACCAAAGAAATTAAAAAAGAAAAAGATTGTGATTGTACTTGTAATTAACTTTATGAAGCTATTTATATTAGATATGTGTGTGTATTTAACCTTAGTTACCATTCAGAAATATACAAATAAACTTTATTTATGTGACTCATAATTACACTTGAATAAATAAAGAATGATAGTTTCAAAAGTGTATTTCTATATTACATTTGTGAGAAAGGTGAAAAAGTCTTATGGCTAAATGTGGATTTTTAAAAATATTGGAGTCTTACTGTCCATGAGAATTGCTGAATCATCACTCATCTACTTGAGAAAAGTTTTGTCAGAGCAAAGAGCATGTAGGGGAGCCTGCTGCTGCTGCTGCTAAGTTGCTTCAGTCGTGTCCGACTCTGTGAGACCCTATATAAGGCAGCCCACCAGGCTCCCCCGTCCCTGAGATTCTCCAGGCAAGGGTACTGAAGTGGGTTGCCATTTCCTTCTCCAAGGGAAGCCTGCAGTTTGCTGGAAATCTCATTTCTATGAGACAGAAGGAAGATAAATTACTCGCAGTAGTCAATATGTTTGACATTTTTAGAAACTTCATCATCAGAGAAGAAAAAATTAATATATGAAAATTATTTCATAAAAAGAAAAGCACTTAGATTTTTCTCAGGGTGAAAAACATCACCAGATGCAACCGTAAATGGTCTGTAGATGAAAGACACCTGAGCAAGGAGGGAGATGAAGGAGAGAATTGGGAACAGGTGGTCAAAGAAGAGTTTTAAGACCTCAACTCAGGAAACTGGGAGCCTGGAGGAGGGGTCTGAGATACCACCACTGATGCTCACAACATTCTCTCCTAGGAAGTGAACTGGGGAGTAATGTCAACTGAACAAAACATTATCATAATAGCCAACTGCTGCCTTCAAAAACCCAAAGCAAACAGATGTCCACATCTGAAAGTGAAGCCACCATCTTGTGTCTTATTCCCATTTTCACTCTCCTATTAATTCTGTCCCAGTAGAGTATCCTAGATCGAATCTTTCTCCCTTTCAGCACATTGAATATATCATGCCACTCCCTTCTGGCCTACTAAGTTTGTGCAGAAAAATCTCCTATTATCCTTGCAGTTATTTCCTTGGATAAGACTCTTTGTTCTACTCTTGCTGCCTTTAGAATTTCTTCTTAACTTTATAATTTTAATTATGATGTGTCTTGGCAAGGGTATGTTTTGTTTCACCTTATTTGGCACCCTCTGTTCTTCCTATACATAGATGTATATTTCCTTCTTCAGGTTTTGGAAGTTTTCAGCCATAATTTTATCAAATACTGTTTCAACCCTCTTTTCTCTCTACTTCTGAAACAACTGTAATGTGAGTGTTGATATGCTTAATTTCCCACAGGTCCCTGAAACTGTTCTCATTTTATTAGTGTGTTTTCCTTTTTCCAGATCCAATCGGGCAACTTTTATATTTTATCTTCCAGATCACTTATGTATTCTGTATCACCTCAGTTCACTTCAGTTCAGTCACTCAATCATGTCCGACTCTTTGTGACCCCTCAGACTGCAGCACGCCAGGCCTCCCTGTCTAACACCAACTCCCAGAGTTTACCCATACTCATGTCCATTGAGTCAGTGATGCCTTCCAACCATCTCATCCTCTGTCATCCCCTTCTCCTCCCGCCTTCAATCTTTCCCAGCATCACGGTCTTTTCAAAAGAGTCAGCTCTTCGCATCAGGTGGCCAAAGAATTGGAGTTTCAGCTTCAACACCAGTCCTTCCAATGAACACTTAGCATTGATCTCCTTTAAGATGGACTGGTTGGATCTCCTTGCAGCCCAAGAGACTCAAAAGTCTTCTCCAACACCACAGTTCAAAAGCATCAATTCTTCGGTGCTCAGCTTTCTTTATAATCCAACTCTCACATCCATACATGACTAATGGAGAAACCATTGACTAAACTGACCTTTGCCGGCAAAGTTATGTCTCTGCTTTTTAGTATGCTGTCTAGGTTGGTCATAACTTTCCTTCTAAGGAGTAAGTGTCTTTTAATTTCATGGCTGCAGTCACCATCTGCAGTGATATTGGAGCCCTCCAAAATAAAGTCTGTCACTGTTTCCACTGTTTCCCCATCTATTTCCCATGAAGTGATGGGACCAGATGCCATGATTTAGTTTTCAGAATATTGAGTTTTAAGCCAACTTTTTCACTCTCCTCTTACACTTTCATCAAGAGGCTCTTTAGTTCTCCTTTGCTTTCTGCCATAAGGGTGGTGTTATCTGTATATCTGAGGTTATTGATATTTCTCCCAGCATTCTTGATTCCAGCTTGTGTTTCAACCAGCCCAGCATTTCTCTTGATGTACTCTGCATATAAGTTTACAAAACAGGGTGACAATACACAGCCTTGATGGACTCCTTTTCCTATTTGGAACCAGTTTGTTGTTCTATGTCCAGTTCTAACTGTTGCTTCCTGACCTACGTACAGATATGTCAAGAGGTAGGTCAGGTGGTCTGGTATTCCCATCTCTTTCAGAATTTTCCACAGTTTGTGGTGATCCACTGTCAAAGGCTTTGGCATAGTCAATAAAGCAGAAGTAGATGTTTTCTGGAACTTTCTTGCTTTTTTGATGATCCAGTGGATGTTGGCAATTTGATCTCTGGTTCCTCTGCCTTTCTAAAGCCAACTTGAACATCTGGCAGTTCACAGTTCATGAATTATTGAAGTCTGAGTTGCAGAATTTTGAGCATTACTTTATTAGCATGTGAGATGAGTGCAATTGTGCAGTAGTTTGAGCATTCTTTGGCATTGCCTTTCTTTGGGATTGGAATAAAAACTGACCTTTTCCAGTCCTGTGGCCACTGCTGAGTTTTCCAAATTTGCTGGTATATTGAGTGCAGTACTTTCACAGCATCATCTTTTAGGATTTGAAATAGCTCAACTGGAATTCCATCACCTCCACTAGCTTTGTTCGTAGTGATGCTTCCTAAGGCCCACCTGACTTCACTTTCCAGGATGTCTGGCTCTTGATGAGTGATCACATCATCATGAAGATCTTTTCCATACCATTCTTCTCTTTATTCTTGCCATCTCTTCTTAATATCTTCTGCTTCCATACCATTTCTGTCCTTTATTGAGTATCACCTAGTCTGCTATTGTCTTTTATTGTGTTTTTCATTTCAGTTTTTGTATTCTTCAGTTCTGACCTTATCTTTTTTATATATATATTTTCTAGTTCCTTGTTAAAATTCTCCCTATATTTATTTATTCTTTCCCCTAATTCACTTAGCATTTTTATGGCTAATGTTTTGAATTATTCATCTGGTATTTTACTTTTGTTTTGTTAGTTGTTTTTTTCAGAGGTTTTCTTGTTCTTTCAGTTGAGATAAATTCTTTTTTTTTTTTTTTTTTTTTTAGGTAATTAATTTATTTTTTATTGGAGGCAAATTATTTTACAATATTATATTGGTTGGTTTTGCCATACATTGATATGAATTCGCCCCGGGTTTACATAAGTTCCCCCTCCTGAACCCCCCTCCCACCTCCCTTCTCCCTTTATCCTCCCTCTGGGTCATCCCCGCATGCCAGCCCCGAGCATCCTATAACATGCATTGACCCAGCATAGTGATTCGTTTCACATATGACAACATACGTGTTTCAATGCCATTCTCCCAAATCATCCCACCCTCACCCTCTCCCATAGAGTCCCAAAGACTGTTCTATACATCTGTGTCTCTTTTGCTGTCTCGTATACAGGGTTATCATTTGCATCTTTCTAAATTAAATATATATGTGTTAGTATTCTGTATTGGTGTTTTTCTTTCTGGCTTGCTTCACTCTGTATAATAGGCTCCAGTCTCATCCACCTCATTAGAACTGATTCAAATGTATTCTTTTTAATGGCTGAATAATACTCCATTGTGTATATGTACCAAAGCTTTCTTATCCATTCGTCTGCAGATGGACATCTAGGTTGCTTCCATGTCCTGGCTATTATAAACAATGCTGCGATGAACATTGGAGTACATGTGTCTCTTTCAATTCTGGTTTCCTCGGTGTGTATGCCCAGGGTGCAATTGCTGGATCATATGGCAGTTCTATTTCCAATTTTTTGAGGAATCTCCATACTGTTCTCCATAGTGGCTGTACTAGTTTGCATTCCCACCAACAGTGTAAGAGGGTTCCTTTCTCTCCACATCCTCTCCAGCATTTATTGCATGTAGACTTTTGGATAGCAGCCATTCTGACTGGTGTGAAATGGTATCTCATTGTGGTTTTGATTTGCATCTCTCTGATTATGAGGGATGTTGAGCATTTTTTCATGTGTTTGTTAGCCATGTGTATGTCTTCTTTGGAGAAATGTCTGTTTAGTTCTTTGGCCCATTTTTTGATTGGGTCACTTATTTTTCTGGAATTGAGCTGCAGGAGCTGCTTGTATAATTTGGAGATTAATCCTTTATCAGTTGCTTCATTTGCTATTATTTTCTCCCATTCTGAAGGCTGTCTTTTCACCTTACTTATAGTTTCCTTTGCTGTGCAGAAGCTTTTGATTTTAATTAGGTCCCATTTGTTTATTTTTGCTTTTATTTCCAATATTCTGGGAGGTGGGTCATGGAGGATCCTGCTGTGATTTATGTCGGAGAGTGTTTTGCCTACGTTCTCCTCTAGGAGTTTTATAGTTTCTGGTCTTACATTTAGCTCTCTAATCCATTTTGAGTTTATTTTGGTGTATGGTGTTAGGAAGTGTTCTAGTTTCATTCTTTTACAAGTGGCTGACCAGTTTTCCCAGCACCACTTGTTAAAGAGACTGTCTTTTGTCCATTTTATATTCTTGCCTCCTTTGTCAAAGATGAGGTGTCCATAGATGCGTGGATTTATCTCTGGACTTTCTGTTTTGTTCCATTGATCTATATTTCTGTCTTTATGCCAGTACCATACTGTCTTGATGACTGTGGCTTTGTAGTAGAGCCTGAAGTCCAGCAGGTTGATTGCCCCAGTTCCATTCTTCTTCCTCAAGATTGCTTTGGCTATTCGAGGTTTTTTGCATTTCCATACAAATTGTGAGATAATTTGTTCTAGTTCTGTGAAAAATATCGTTGGTAGCTTGATAGGGATTGCATTGAATGTATAAATTACTTTGGGTAGTATACTCATTTTTACAATATTTATTCTTCCAATCCATGAACATGGTATATTTCTCCATCTATTAGTGTCCTCTTTGATTGCTTTCAGTAGTGTTTTATAGTTTTCTATGTACAAGTCTTTTGTTTCTTTAGGTAGATATATTCCTAAGTATTTAATTCTTTTCGTTGCAGCAGTGAATGGAATAGTTTCCTTAATTTCTCTTTCTATTTTCTCATTATTAGTGTATGGGAATGCAAGGGATTTCTGTGTGTTGATTTTATATCCTGCAACGTTACTGTAATCATTGATTAGCTCTAGTAGTTTTCTGGTAGAGTCTCTAGGGTTTTCTGTGTAGAGGATCATGTCATCAGCGAACAGTGAAAGTTTTACTTCTTCTTTTCCAATTTGTATTCCTTTTATGTCTTTTTCTGCTCTGATTGCTGTAGCCAAAACTTCCAGAAGTATGTTGAATAGTAGTGGTGAGAGTGGGCACCCTTGTCTTGTTCCTGACTTTAGGGGAAATGCTTTCAGTTTTTCACCATTGAGAATAATGTTTGCTGTGGGTTTGTCATATATAGCTTTTATTATGTTGAGGTATGTCCCTTCTATTCCCACTTTCTGGAGGGTTTTTATCATAAATGGATGTTGAATTTTGTCGAAGGCTTTCTCTGCATCTATTGAGATAATCATATGATTTTTATTTTTCAGTTTGTTAATGTGGTGTATTAAGTTGACTGATTTGCGGATATTGAAGAATCCTTGCATTCCTGGAATAAAGCCCACTTGGTCATGATGTATGATCTTCTTAATATGCTGTTGGATTCTGATTGCTAGAATTTTGTTAAGGATTTTTGCATCTATGTTCATCAGTGATATTGGCCTGTAGTTTTCTTTTTTTGTGGGGTCTTTACCAGGTTTTGGGATTAGGGTGATGGTGGCCTCATAGAATGAGTTTGGAAGTTTCCCTTCCTCAGCAATTTTCTGGAAGAGTTTGAGTAGAATAGGTGTTAGCTCTTCTCTAAATTTTTGGTAGAATTCAGCTGTGAAGCCGTCTGGACCTGGGCTTTTGTTTGCTGGGAGATTTTTGATTACAGTTTCAATTTCCGTGCTTGTGATGGGTCTGTTCAGATTTTCTATTTCTTCCTGGTTCAGTTTTGGAAAGTTGTATTTTTCTAGGAATTTGTCCATTTCTTCCAGGTTATTCATTTTATTGCCATATAATTCCTGATAGTATTCTTTAATAATCCTTTGTATTTCTGTGTTGTCAGTTGTGATCTCTCCATTTTCATTTCTAATTTTATTGATTTGGTTCTTCTCCCTTTGTTTCTTGATGAGTCTGGCTAGTGGTTTGTCAATTTTATTTACCTTCTCAAAGAACCAGCTTTTGGCTTTGTTGATTTTTGCTATAGTCTCTTTTGTTTCTTTTGCATTTATCTCTGCCCTAATTTTTACGATTTCTTTCCTTCTACTGACCCTGGGGTTCTTCATTTCTTCCTTTTCTAGTTGCTTTAGATGTAGAGTTAGGTTATTTAGTTGACTTTTTTCTTGTTTCTTGAGGTGTGCCTGTATTGCTATGAACTTCCCCCTTAGCACTGCTTTTATAGTGTCCCAGAGGTTTTGGGTTGTTGTGTTTTCATTTTCATTCATTTCTATGCATATTTTGATTTCTCTTTTGATTTCTTCTATGATTTGTTCGTTGTTCAGCAGCGTGTTGTTCAGCCTCCATATGTTGGCATGTTTAATAGTTTTTCTACCATAATTGAGATCTAATTTTACTGCATTGTGGTCAGAAAAGATGCATGGAATGATTTCAACTTTTTTGAATTTACCAAGGCTAGATTTATGGCCCAGGATGTGATCTATCCTGGAAAAGGTTCCATGTGCACTTGAGAAAAAGGTGAAATTCATTGTTTTGGGGTGAAATGTCCTATAGATATCAATTAGGTCTAACTGGTCTATTGTATCATTTAAAGATTGTGTTTCCTTGTTAATTTTCTGTTTAGTTGATCTATCCATAGATGTAAGTGGGGTATTAAAATCTCCCACTATTATTGCATTATTGTTAATTTCCCCTTTCATACTTGTTTGTAATTGTCTTACATACTGCGGTGCTCCTATGTTGGGTGCATAAATATTTATAATTGTTATATCTTCATCTTGGATTGATCCTTTGATCATTATGTAGTTTCCTTCTTTGTCTCTTTTCACAGCCTTTGTTTTAAAGTCTATTTTATCTGATATGAGTATTGCTACTCCTGCTTTCTTTTGGTCTCTATTTGCGTGGAATATCTTTTTCCAGCCCTTCACTTTCAGTCTGTATGTGTCCCTCGTTTTGAGGTGGGTCTCTTGCAGACAACATATATGGGGGTCTTGTTTTTGTATCCATTCAGCCAGCCTTTGTCTTTTGGTTGGGGCATTCAACCCATTTACGTTTAAGGTAATTATTGATAAGTATGATCCCGTAGCCATTTTCTTTATTGCTTTGGGTTCGAGTTTATACACCCTTTCTGTGTTTCCTGTCTAGAAAAGATCCTTTAGCTTTGTTGGAGAGCTGGTTTGGTAATGCTGAATTCTCTCAGCTTTTGCGTGTCTGTAAAGCTTTTGATTTCTCCTTCATATTTGAATGAGATCCTTGCTGGGTACAGTAGTCTGGGCTGTAGGTTATTTTCTTTCATCACTTTAAGTATGTCTTGCCATTCCCTCCTGGCCTGAAGAGTTTCTGTTGAAAGATCAGCTGTTATCCTTATGGGACCCCCTTGTATGTTATTTGCTGTTTTTCCCTTGCTGCTTTTAATATTTGTTCTTTGTGTTTGATCTTTGTTAATTTGATTAATATGTGTCTAGGAGTATTTCGCCTTGGGTTTATCCTGTTGGGGACTCTCTGGGTTTCTTGGACTTGGGTGATTATTTCTTTCCCCATTTTAGGGAAGTTTTCAACTATTATCTCCTCAAGTATTCTTTCATGGTCTTTCTTTTTGTCTTCTTCTTCTGGGATTCCTATGATTCGAATGTTGGAGCGTTTAACATTGTCCCAGAGGTCTCTAATATTGTTCTCATTTCTTTTAATTTGTTTTTCTTTATTCCTCTCTGTTTCATTTATTTCTACAATTCTATCTTCTAGCTCGCTTATCCTGTCTTCTGCCTCTGTTATTCTACTGTTTGTTCCCTCCTGAGTGTTTCTGATCTCATCTATTGTATTATTCATTGTATATTGACTCTTTTTTATTTCCTCTAAGTCCTTATTAAACCTTTCTTCCATCTTCTCAATCCTTTTCTCCAGGTTATTTATCTGTAACTCCATTTTGCTTTCAAGATTTTGAATCATTTTCACCACCAAAATTCGAAATTCTTTTTCATGTAGATTCCCTATATCATCCTCTTTTGCTTGTGTTGGTGGGCATTTATCTTGTTCCTTTACTTGCTGGGTATTTCTCTGCTTCTTCATCTTGCTTATAATGCTTTGCTTGGGGTGGCCTTTCCCTCTTCTGGCCGTTTGTGGAGTTCTCTTTATTATGTAGTTTCCTTGCTGTGTGTGGGGTTGGACAGGTGACTTGTCAAGGTTCCCTGGTTATGGAAGCCTGTGTCGGTGTTCTGGTGGGTGGAGCTGGATTTCTTCTCTCTGGAGTGCAATGAAGTGTCCAGTAATGAGTTATGAGATGTCAGTGCGTTTGGAGTGACTTTGGGCAGCCTGTATATTGAAGCTCAGGGCTAGTTTCCTGTGTTACTGGAGAATTTGCGTGGTATGTCTTGCTCTGGAACTTGTTGACCCTTGGGTTTAGCGTAGGTATGGAGGCGTTTGATGAGCTCCTATCGATTAATGTTCCCTGGAGTCAGGACTTCTCTGGTGTTCTCAGGATTCGGGCTTAAGCCTCTTGCCTCTGGTTTTGGTCTTATTCTTGGAGTAGTCTCTAGACGTCTCTATCTGTCATTTCCAAGGTGGTTCCCTCTGTTTTAGCTTCTGTCTGCTGGTCTCTTCAGTTTCTAATTTCTGCCCTGATACTAGGGGGTGGGTGGACACTTTTTAAGGCTCAGTTGTTCAGTCCTGTTCTGGGAAGGGAGGAACGCTGCAGTCGATTATCTCTGGCGTCTGTGGGGAGTGCTCGCAGCGTCTCGGCCACACTGGGTTTGCCCCCGCTCACAGCACGTATGCTGTCCCAGTCTATACTGCACAGGCTCTAGGCTGCTCTGCTGGGAATGGTCTGAGGCCGGCAACGGGTTGTATGCACTTCCCAGGTCTGAGCGGCTCAAGTTCAGGTTCTCAGGTACTCCTCAAAGGCGCAGACTTGGTTGGGCCTGCGTTTTGTGCCTTCCCCAGTCCGAGCAGCTCAGGGGATCAGATGTTTGGCGAGCGCGGTCTCTGCGACTTATCGCCTCCCCAGTCCCCGCCACTCAGTTTTCTGGGTATACTACCGGCGCACCTTCTCAGGGGGATATCGACCAGCCCGAGCCCAAGAAGTCCTGATTAGCAACAAGCCTGTCTGCAGTTTGTATCAGATGCCTTTCTGGGGCCGCGGTTGCCCGCTCCGGCTCTGGCTGAGCTCCCTGCCTGTCTCGGCGGGGGATGGGGGATGGGCCGACCGCAGCCGGCTCGCTCTGCTCAGTCCTTTATTCTGTGAGCGGGGCTGGCCGAGTCATAGGTTAGAGCTTTCCACCTTTTCGTGGGGAAGCTATCCCACAGTCTGCTTTGCTCTCCCCAGTTCTCTCAAATTGTTCTCGCGGCATTCAAGCCCAGTCCTCTCTCTAAGCAGTTCAGCCGGCTCCTCCCTGCCCAGACCCCACTGCTAATGGCGTATGCAGGCGTCTGCGCTGCTTCTCCGCTGGGAGTTACTGTTTGGCGGGTAATCTCCTTTCGAAGACAATGGGCTGCTTTTCTGGGTGCCTGACGTCCTCTGCCAGCATTCAAAAGTTGTTTTGTGGATTTTACTCGCGTTCAAATGTTCTTTTGATGAATTTGTGGAGGAGAGAGTGGTCTCGCCGTCCTATTCCTCCGCCATCTTGTTCTGATCGAGATAAATTCTTGTCTTCTTATTTTGCTTAACTTTCTGTTATTTTTGAAATTAGGTGATACGATTTCCTATGACAGTCTTGAAGATTGTCCTTATGTGGGAGCATCCTTATACAGTTTTCATGTGCTTTAGTGGCAGAGCTGGATTTGACATGAACACTAGCCACATTTATCCTTAGGATCTTCTGCCTTCTATCACCTTGGTAGGAGGTCGACCTGGAGAAGCATGGTTTAGGAATTCTCTTTAGAGAGTGAGGTTTTAGCTTGAACTTCTCCTCTCCTCAGTGGCCATCACTGTTGTATCAGGGTCAGGATGGACCTCAAGTTATCAAACCAGCAGCCTTGAGGTTCAGGTCTGAGCTGGGTCTGTTCCCTTTAAGAGTGTGTCCCCTCACCCCTTTCCCTCTTGGTACCCATAGGTTTGTTCTCTACATTTGAATATCTGTTTCTGCTTTGCAAATGAGTTCATCTGTACCAGTTTTCTAGATGCTTCATATAGGCAATTCTGCTATAACAAAAACAATATTTGTTTTTCTCTTTCTGACTTACTTCATTCTGTATGAGAGTTTCTAGGCCTATTCATGTCTCTGCAAATTGCATTGAGGAAATTAGGATTGTACTGTTTTGAACAAAAATAATTTTACTTCTGCTTTCCCAGTCCATCTAGGACTTCCAGAACAGTATTAGATGAAAAGGGTAAGAGTCAACTTCCTTTATCTGCTCCATATTATAGAAAGAAGCCATTAAGTACAATGCTGTGGATTTATGTTAGATGGCTTTAATCAATTTTAGGAAGTTACTTGTATTCCTCTTTCCTAAGATTTTGTATCATGAATGAGTGCTGAATTTTGCCAAAACGTTTTTTTGTGTTTACTTAGAAGATAATATCTTTTCTTCTTTAGTTTGTTAAAATGTTAAATTGCATTGATTGTTCATCTGCTTATAAAACTATCCCTAGGATGAACCCTACTTAGTAGTATTAAAACTAGTCTCTGGATTCTATTTGCCACATTTTCTTAAGAATTCTGCAGTTAAGTTTACAGAGTGTATTGGCTTGTAGCTTTCTTTGCTGTAATATCTTTGAATGGCATTGGTATCTGTAGTTTGGCCTTGTAGACTGAGAAGGGAAGTGTTCCTTTCCCTTATAGTTTCTCCCAGGATAACTTGAAGAAAATAAATTCATCTAGTACTATAGATTTAGAAATAAACAACATAAGGTGAGATTGGAATTCTGTGTTTTATAATGTTTTACAATATACATACTATAATGTTTTATATGTACTACTACATAGAAAATAAATAACTAATAAGAACCTACCGTATAGCACAGGGAACTCTACTCAGTGCCCTGTGGGGACCTAAATGGGAAGGAAATCTAAAAAAGAGGGAATATATGAAAGCATATAACTGATTCACCTTGCTATACAACAGAAACTAACACAACATTGTAAAGCAACTATACTCCAATAAAAGTTTTAAAAACCACATATGTTTCATAATGTAAAATTACAAATGAACATTCTGTTCTGTTCTGTTCAGTCGCTCAGTCGTGTCCGACTCTTTGCGACCCCGTGGACTGTAGCCTACCAGGCTTCTCCATCCATGGGATTCTCCAGGCAAGAATACTGGAGTGGGTTACCATTTCCTTCTCCAGGGGATATTGCTGACCCAGGGATCAAACCCGGGTCTCCTGCATTGGAGGCAGACGCATTAACCTCTGAGCCATACAAATGAACATTAAAACCAATAAAGTATGTTATCTAGATATGTTTGTTATTGTGAATTCTACAGAGGAGAATATAAGTCAGAAAATCTAAAAGAGAAGCTATCTTGTGTAAACAATTTAATATTTTGAAAGTAAAGCTTATATTACATCTACAAATAATAGTAATAGGGAAGGTGTAGACAGGAAAGTGAAGATGTGTTGGGTTTCTCATCTTATATTGGGTAGAATTAACCTTTTCATTTCTGGCTTTCAAACATTAAAAACAGAAGTAAAATGTGTTTATAGTACTTAAATTTTATTAATGGTAGAACTAAAAGCAGCTTATATAACTACCAAGTTTCTGCTGAATTTGAGAGGAAATATAAATGGTCCATATGTTGTATATATGTATGTATGGTCCCTATGTTGTGTGTGTGCACACTTATGTAAGAGTGTGCATGCATCCACACATATTTACCAATGAGAAAAATAAATAAATAAAACCCAAGATGAAAACTACAATTAGAATTTGAGACAAAATATATTTTGTGAAAGTGATATTCACTCAGTCATATTTGACTCTTTTTGGCCCTACGACTGGAGCCCACCAGTCTCCTCTGCCCATGAAATTCTCCAGGCAAGAATAATGGAGTGGGTTGCCTTTTCCTTCTCCAGGGTATCTTCCCAACCCAGGGGTTGAACCCAGGTCTCCTGCATTGCAGGTGAGGTCTTTACCACCTTAGCTACCAGGCATGTTTATTTTTATAAAAAAACAACTATATGCTTCTTAAACAGATACTCTAAAGTCAAAATGTTGGAGAATGTTAAAAAATGGATGCTCAAGAATTATCAAGCAAGGACAGACAAACAAAAAAGATGTAGAAGTTAAAATGTAAGGTAAAAAGCTTAAGCAGGACTCGAGAGGTATCAATAAAATGTACACACACAAATGAAGAAAGAATAGCATATATTAATATTAACAGAACAAATAAACTAATTTCAGGAAAAAACAAAAAAAGCCCTAGAAAAAAATTAGCCAAACACAGTGATTTGAGTGACATTATACACCCATTTCTGATTTTAACAAGTTAAACTAGCTTAAAAATTGATGCGTATAGAAATCTTAGGTTTTATAGTTAGTGAAGTTAAACAAGGTGCTTATGAATAAATATGTATATAAAACATATAAAAAATCACAGACTAAAACTTATTTAACTATATTAAACTTTTTGTTGACGAATACTCATAAACCTCCACGAACCCATCATTCATCTTCAATAACAATTAACTCCTAATCTTTATCACTCCATCTCACTGTGGTTTACTTTAAAGGAAATCCAAGGCATCACACCATTCAGCAGCTACCTTTCACTTTTTACTTCTGATACATAATTTCAATAATGTTATTATGTTAAAAATGAACAATTGTTACTAAATATAATCAAATGTATTTTTAGTGATTAAAATTTTAAAATTGTCTCATAAAGCAAAAAAATTATTTGTTAAAATTAGGATGATTGCAAATCAAAAACAAAGTAACAGCTACAATCAGAATATCAACTGTACACTCAAGCACACAAGAAAAATTCTAGGAGGAACTAATCAAAATACTAACAATATTTTTCTGTGTGGTAAATTTGAAATTTTTAAAATTATCTCTTTATACCATTTAATAATTATCTAAATTTCTTAGTAAAAGGACCATTGCATCTATCCATTATCATGACTAAACTAACGATGCATTTGTTGAACAAGACCAGTTTAATCTGGTTAAGAAGGGTAATCAAATTATTAGCTATTGGGTGTCTTTTTTTAGTACTATTAACTTATAAAGAATTTGTCTATGTGTGAAATAAAAAAAGATAGTGGTATCATTAATTTAAAAAAATATTTTTCAATATTATTTTGTCCCTATGTGGAATTTTAAAGCATGGTCCCCATTAGCCATCATGCTCATTAAACTTCAAAAAAGTAACTCTCCTTAACCAACTGCATCGCATTTTCATATTTATTGCCAAGTAGAGTCCAGAAACAGTTAAAGTGGTGGTAGTAAAAAGTATGCCTATTTGTATTACTATGCTATTTATATCCAAGAAGCTCGTTTCAGGAAATAGTCTAGATATTCAGTGGTATGTTTGAATCATAGGTCTGTTTCATGTTTTGTTCCTGCTAAGCTGATGTTCTTGCATGAAGCTAACTGCACTTAAACTCATATTTATTATTCTGTCTCTGGCCTCTTGATGAGGCTTCTTAAGACAATGTTACAAGATCTTCTGTATGGACTTTGTAGAGATTGCTCTTGCTTATCTGGTATTAAGAGGCAAAGCCATTTGGCAGATAGCAAAATGCAAATACGTGTAGGCTGTCCCTTTCATCCTCTTCCTCCTTGTGCATACACACCACACACACACATGCAGGCACACACACACATGGACATATGCCACACACACCCTTTCTTTGTTCTCTAAGGATTTATGATAACTCCAAGGATCTATTGACCTCAAAACTTAGGCTGAGTAGAAATACTCCAGGGTTGAAAATAAAGACATGCTTTGCATATTCCAACCCTCTTTATCATTACCTAATTTTCTTGCAATTCTACTCTGTTGTTGGTAATCTAATGTGTTTTCCCAGGTGTTTACAAATTTAAATTTTGGATTTGAATTTTCATTGCAAAGAAGACATATTTAACAAAACTTCAGTTCTAGAATTCAAGTTTTAGTTACAAACAAGTCAGGGAAGAAGGGTGGGTTGGGATCAGCATGTTTAGAGCCAGTGGGAGGAGAAATTTCCATAGTTCCCCCTAAATCATGCAAAATTAGTAGTAAGTAGCACATTCTTCTAGGCCTGGGTAGGACTACATGTTAGCTTGCTGATACTCTGGAGCACTGTTCTTTATCTCCAACACATGTGCTTACCCAAAGGCACATACCAAGTATGCAAAAGGTTTTGAACAAAGGTGACTTTCCATAGCTGGTTTAAAGCAATTGCTTTTGTGTATGATTTAAGGGGTACCAATAAAGATAGTGAATCCCAATCACCCTCTGGCCTGCCATGGTGTCTACAGTAACACCATTAATGTAACTTCTTTGAGCTATAACAGTTCAGTCCTAATGGGGGAAGTAGCAGTCACCTTTTAGATCCAGTTAAAATATTTGTATTTAGTTTAGGAGCTGAAACAAGATGGTGGAGGAATAGGACAGTGAGACCACTTTCTCCCCCACAAATTCATCAAAAGAACAATTGAACACTGAGTAAAGTCCATAAAACAACTTCTGAATGCTGGCAGAGGACATCAGGCACCCAGAAAAGCAGCCCATTGTCTTCAAAAGAAGGTAGGAAAAAACATAAACGATAAAAAAGAGAGACAAAAGAAGTAGGGACGGACTCCGTCCCAGGAAGGGAGGCAAAAAAAAAAAGAAGTTTCTGAAACCAGGAAACACTCTCACAGGTGGTGGCGAGCCTTGGAACCTCAGAGGACAACACAACAAACCGGGAGAAAAAGAAATAAATAATTAAACCTCACAGCTTATGAGCCCAAACATAACTCCCAGCGGAGAAGCAGAGCAGACGCCCGCATCTGCCATTAACAAGGGGGCCTGGGCAGGGAGGAGCCAGCTGAACTGCTTAGAGAGAGGACCGGGCCTGAATGCTGCGAGGGCAGTCTGGGGGAGCTGACTGGAGATAGCAGAACAGACTGTGGGGTAGCTACCCCGCGAAAAGGCGAAAAGCCCTAACTTAAGACTGCCAGTCCCGCTCACAGAACAAAAGACTGAGCAGAGCTAGCAGGCTGCGGATGGCCCATCCCCCGCCGAGACAGGCAGGGGAGGGCAGTCAGAACCAGAAGGGGGCAATCGCGGTCCCAGAGAGGCATCCGATACCAATCTGCAGGCAGGCTTTAGTGTTAATCAAGACTTTTTGGGTTTTTGGTTGGTTAACATCCACCTGAGAAGGTGTGCTGGTTGTATACACAGAAAACCGAGCGGTAGGGACCAGGGAGGTGATAAGTTGCAGTGACTGCGCTCGCCAAGCACCTGGTCATTTGAGCTGCTCAGTCTGGGGAAGGCAGAAAACGCAGGCTCAACCAAGTCTGCGCTTCTGTGGAGTACCTGAGTACCTGAACCTGAGTGGCTTAGACCTGGGATATGCATGCAACTCAGCGCCTGCCTCAGATAGTTATCGGCAGAGCAACTTAGAGCCTGTGCAGTGTAGACTGGGACAGCACACACGCCATGAGCGGGGGCAAACCCAGTGTGGCCAGAACACTGCGAGCACTCCCCATAGACGCCAGAGATATTTCTCTGCAGTGTTCCTCCCTTCCCAGAACAGGACTGGACAAGTGAGCTTTAAAAAGTGTCCACCACCACCCCCCAGTGTCAGGGTGGAAATTAGACACTGAAGAGACCAGCAAACAGAAGCTAAAACAGAGGGAACCACCTTGGAAGTGACTATACAGGTTGTCCAAAGTCACTCCAAACCTATTGACATCTAATAACTCATTATTAGTCACTTCATTGCACTCCAGAGAGAAGAAATCCAGCTCCACCCATCAGAACACTGACACAAGCTTCCCTAACCAGGAAATCTTGACAAGCCATGCGTCCAACCTCACCCATAGCAAGGAAACTCCACAAAAAAGAGAACTCCACAAACTGCCTGAAGACGGAAAGGCCACCCCAAACACAGCAGTATAAGCAAGATGAAGAGGCAGAGAAATACCCAGCAAATAAAGGAACAGGATAAATGCCCAACAATCCAAACAAAAGAGGAAGAGATAGGGAATCTACCTGATAAAGAATTCCAAATAATGATAGTGAAATTGATCCAAAAATCTTGAAAGCAAAATGGAGTTACAGATAAATAAACTGGAGACGAGGATTGAGAAGATGCAAGAAAGGTTTAATAAGGATCTAGAAGAAATAAAAAAGAGTCAATATACAATGAATAATGCAATAGATGAGATCAAAAACACTCTGGGGGGAACCAATAGTAGAATAACGGAGGCAGAAGATAGAATAAGTGAGTTAGAAGATAGAGTGGTAGTAATAAATGAAGCAGAGAGGAAAAAAGAAAAACGAATTAAAAGAAATGAGGACAATCTCAGAGACCTCTGGGACAATTTTAAACACCCCAACATCGAATCATAGGAGTCCCAGAAGAAGAAGACAAGAAGAAAGACCATGAGAAAATACTTGAGGACATAATAGTTGAAAATTTCCCTAAAATGGGGAAGGAAATAATCACCCAAGTCCAAGAATCCCAGAGAGTCCCAAACAGGATAAACCCAAGGCAAAATACCCCAAGACACATATTAATCAAATTAACAAAGATCAAACACAAAGAACAAATATTATAACACACAAGGGGATCCCCATAAGGATAACAGCTGACCTTTCAATAGAAACTCTTCAGGCCAGGAGGGAATGGCAGGGCATACTTAAAGTGATGAAAGAAAATAACCTACAGCCCAGATTACTGTACCCAGCAAGGATCTCATTCAAGTATGAAGGCGAAATCAAAAGCTTTACAGACAGGCAAAAGCTGAGAGAATTCAGCATTACCAAACCAGCTCTTCAACAAATGCTAAAGGATCTTCTATAGACTGGAAACACAGAAAGGGTGTATAAACTCGAACCCAAAACAATAAAGAAAATGGCAACAGGATCATACTTATCAATAATTACCTTAAACGTAAATGAGTTGAACGCCCCAACCAAAAGACAAAGGCTGGCTGAATGGATACAAAAACAAGACCCCCATATATGTTGTCTACAAGAGACCCACCTCAAAACGAGGGACACATACAGACTGAAAGTGAAGGGCTAGAAAAAGATATTCCACGCAAATAGAGATCAAAAGAAAGCAGGAGTAGCCATATTCATATCAGATAAAATAGACTTTAAGACAAAGGCTGTGAAAAGAGACAATGAAGGACACTATAAAATGATCAAAGGCTCAATCCAAGAAGAAGATATAACAATTATAAATATATATGTACCCAACATAGGAGCACCACAATATGTGAGACTAATACTAACAAGTATGAAAGGGGAAATGAACAATAACACAATAATAGTGGGAGACTTTAATACCCCACTCACACCTATGCGTAGATCAACTAAACAGAAAATTAACTTGGAAACACAAAAGTTAAATGATACAATAGACCAGTTAGACCTAATAGATATCTATAGGACATTTCACCCCAAAATAATGAATTTCACTTTCTTCTCAAGTGCACACGGAACCTTCTCCAGGATAGATCACATCCTGGGCCATAAATCTAGCCTTGGTAAATTCAAAAAAATTGAAAACATTCCAAGCATCTTTTCTGACAACAATGCAGTAAGATTAGATCTCAATTACAGGAGAAAAACCATTAAAAATGCCAACATATGGAGGCTGAACAACATGCTCCTAAATAATGAACAAATCATAGAAGAAATCAAAAGAGAAATAAAAATATGCATAGAAATGAATGAAAATGAAAACACAACAACCCAAAACCTCTGGGACACTGTAAAAGCAGTGCTAAGGGGGAAGTTCATAGCAATACAGGCATACCTCAAGAAACAAGAAAAAAGCCAACTAAATAACCTAACTCTACACCTAAAGCAACTAGAAAAGGAAGAAATGAAGAACCCTAGGATTATCAGAAGGAAAGAGATTTTAAAAATTAGGGCAGAAATAAATACAAAAGAAACAAAAGAGACCATGGCAAAAATCAACAAAGCCAAAATCTGGTTCTTTGAGAGGGTAAATAAAATTGACAAACCACTAGCCAGACTCATCAAGAAACAAAGGGAGAAGAACCAAATCAATAAAATTAGAAATGAAAAGGGAGAGATCACAACAGACAATACAGAAATACAAAGGATCATAAGAGACTATTATTAGCAATTATATGCCAATAAAATGGACAACTTGCAAGAAATGGACAAATTCTGAGAAAAGTACACCTTTCCAAAACTGAACCAGAAAGATATAGAAAATCTTAACAGACCTATCACAAGCATGGAAATTGAAACTGTAAACAGAAATCTTCCAGCAAACAAAAGCCCAGGTCCAGATGGCTTCACAGCTGAATTCTATCAAAAATTTAGAGAAGAGCTAACACCTATCTTACTCAAACTCTTCCAGAAAATTGCAGAGGAAGGTAAACTTCCTAACTCATTCTATGAGGCCACCATCACCCAAATACCAAAACCTGACAAAGATGCCACAAAAAAAGAGAACTACAGGCCAATATCACTGATTAACATAGATGCAAAAATCCTTAACAAAATTCTAGCAATCAGAATCCAACAACACATTAAAAAGATCATCCATCATGACCAAGTGGGCTTTATCCCAGGAATGCAAGGATTCTTCAATATCCACAAATCAATCAATGTAATACACCATATTAACAAATTGAAAAATAAAAACCATATGATTATTTCAATAGATGCAGAGAAAGCCTTTGACAAAATTCAACATCCATTTATGATAAAAACCCTCCAGAAGGCGGGAATAGAAGGAACATTCCTCAACGTAATAAAAGCTATATATGACAAACCCACAGCAAACATTATCCTCAATGGTGAAAAACTGAAAGCGTTTCCCCTAAAGTCAGAAAAAAGACAAGGGTGCCCACTCTCACCATTACTATTCAACATAGTTTTGGAAGTTTTGGCTACAGCAATCAGAGCAGAAAAAGACATAAAAGGAATTCAAATAGGAAAAGAAGAAGTAAAACTCTCACTGTTTGCAGATGACATGATCCTCTACACAGAAAACCCTAAAGACTCTACCAGAAAATTACTAGAGCTAATCAATGAATAGAGTAAAGTTGCAGGATATAAAATCAACACACAGAAATCCCTTGATTCCTATACACTAATAATGAGAAAATAGAGAAATTAAGGAAACAATTCCATTCACCATTGCAACGAAAAGAATAAAATACTTAAGTATATCTACCTGAAGAAACAAAAGACCTATATATAGAAAACTATAAAACATTGGTGAAAGAAATCAGAGAGGACATTAATAGATGGAGAAACATACCATGTTCATGGATTGGAAGAATAAATATTGTGAAAATGAATATATTACCTAAAGTAATTTATAAGTTCAATGCAATCCCTATCAAGCTACCAACGGTGTTTTTTCACAGAGCTAGAACAAATAATTTCTCAATTTGTATGGAAATACAAAAAGCCTCGCATAGCCAAAGCAATCTTGAGAAAGAAGAATGGAACTGGGGCAATCAACCTGCTGGACTTCAGGCTCTACTACAAAGCCACAGTCATCAAGACAGTATGGTACTGACATAAAAACAGAAATATAGATCAATGGAACAAAATAGAAAGCCCAGAGATAAATCCATGCACCTATGGACACCTTATCTTTGACAAGGGAGGCAAGAATATTCAATGGAGAAAAGACAATCTCTTTAACAAGTGGTGCTGGGAAAACTGGTCAACCACTTGTAAAAGAATGAAACTAGAACACTTCCTAAAACCAAACACAAAAATAAACTCAAAATGGATTAAAGATCTAAATGCAAGACCAGAAACTATAAAACTCCTAGAGGAGAACATAGGAAAAACACTCTCCAACATAAGTCACAGCAGGATCCTCCATGACCCACCTCCTAGAATATTGGAAATAAAAGCAAAAATAAGCAAATGGGACCTAATTAAAATTAAAAGCTTCTGCACAGCAAAGGAAACTATAAGCAAGGTGAAAAGACAGCCTTCAAAATGGGAAAAAATAATAGCAAATGAAGCAACTGATAAAGGATTAATCTCAAAAATATACAAGCAACTCCTGCAGCTCAATTCCAGAAAAATAAATGACCCAATCAAAAAATGGGCTAAAGAAGTAAACAGACATTTCTCCAGAGAAGACATACAGATGGCTAACAAACACATGAAAAGATGCTCAACATCCCTCATAATTAGAGAAATGCAAATTAAAACCACAATGAGGTATCATTTCACGCCAGTCAGAATGGCTCCTATCCAAAAGTCTACAAGCAATAAATGCTGGAGAGGGTATGGAGAAAAGGGAACCCTCTTACACTGTTGGTGGGAATGGAAACTAGTACAGCTACTATGGAGAACAGTGTGGAGATCCCTTAAAAAACTAGAAATAGAACTGCCATTCGACCCAGCAATCCCACTCCTGGGCATACACACCAAGGAAACCAGAATTGAAAGAGACACATGTACCCCAATGTTCCTCACAGCACTGTTTATAATAGCCAGGACATGGAAGCAACCTAGATGTCCATCCGCAGACGAATGGATAGGAAAGCTGTGGTACATTAACACAATGGAGTACTACTCAGCGATTAAAAAGAATACATTTGATTTAGTTCTAATGAGTTGGATGAAACTGGAGCCTATTATACAAAGAAAAGTAAGCCAGAAACAAAAACACCAATACAGTATATTAACACATATATATGGAATATAGCAAGAGGATAACGATAACCCTATATACGAGACAACAGCAGAGACTTGGATGTGTGGAGTAGTATTTTGGATTTTGTGGGAGAGGGTGAGGGTGGGATAATTTGGGAGAATGGATTGAAACTTGTATATTATCATATGTGAAATGAATCTGACGTGGTTGGGGGCTCCCCACCTCAACACTCTGTGGATTTAAGAGGCCGTTTCTTCCAGAAGTGTATCAATTAGCCTGGGATAGAACTTGCATGCTGAATTTACTAATTAAAAAATGAGAAACCAGAACTATAAAGGTGGCATAGAAATACAAGAAATTATTCTTAAGTAATTTTTTGAAACTTTGAACAGAGTTACAGATTTTGACATTTGTTATAAACTGGTATATGTAATTTAACCAGAACCGTGAGAAAGTTGGTATTGTGTGAATTCTGAGGCATTTTCGACATGTTGTAGGAGTGATGTGGACTTTTTTGAGTTTTACACATTCATAAGTGAATGGTCTGTATCTCATGCCTTTGTCGGTTTTCTGTGAGCTGTAGTTTCTGGGAAATGAGCAGCTCTCATTCCTGTAACTCTTGTAACCCAGTCATTCATGTGCCTCCTTCATGAGGATCCAGTGCGGCTGTGGTGCTGTTATCCCTCTGATAGGAACTCTAACTCGGTGTAGAGCCCCAAAGATCTTTTACTTATTTTTATTTTATATTGTACTATATTTTATTTATAGTTTTGTGTTTGTTTCAGGTGTAGAGCAAAGTGATACAGTCATATATATATATATATATATATGAATTAACAAAAGCAGTTCCCGTCTTTTGATGGGGACTTCATGGTTTATAATATAAATGGCATTATTTTAAGAAAGGGATAACTTAGGTAAGGCATTGGGATTTTTTTCTTTTTGCAGCTTGAGGCAGTTGTAAAATAACAATGTAGCTTTTTGCAACTGTGTATTCTATAGTATTTTTTTCATTTGGTGATATTTTAACTGTTAATGTTTATGGCATTGTGCTTTGTACCATTTATTAAATTTTATAAATAAAAAAATAAAATAAAAAATAAAATATTTTGTATTTAGTTTAAAAGATTAGTTGGCAGTTGTCTAGAATGAAGCAAGCACAGAACGTACATTTTGGAAGAGAAGGAGGGAGCTTGGGAAATTGCGTGTTACTAAAAGGGGTATTGCAAAGAAAAGCCCTGCCCTACCTGGACAGCATGAAGGTGGTGGCTTTCATGAGAGACTGTTGTCTAATTAATTATTTCAATGTTTTTCTTAACTCCTTCTTGCAAATTCAATTCAGTGTTGTGTTTCTCTCCAAAAATGTTGACATTTTGGTCCAGCTGTTCTAGTCCCATTCTGCTGCCTTACTTTTGATTTTTCAATTATGTTCCTCTAACATTGTTTATGTTATGCTGATTTTAAGTCTCAGAAAATAGTTTGAATATGGAACAATATAAATGTCTTGGGTTGTACAACTGTAAATATTTCCATGTAATAAATGAGATGCTTTTGTGTTTTGAGTTCAAGTTAGAGGTAAGTTGTGTAATAAGATACAGTAAACTGAATGTATTAATATAACACTCACATTTATACAACTGAGCTCTAATGTCTGATGTATATAGAAATACAATTAGACCTTAGCTGAGCAAAACATTTATGCTGGCTTCTTTCTGAAATATGATTTTCTACACTCTGTGTACCTTGAATCTGACACTCAAATAAATCCCCAAAAGAGAAGTGTGGTGAGAGAAGAAAGTTAACTCCTCTGGAACCATTACCTCAACTTTTCTTTGAGTTCTACTTCATACATGCTCACCAAAGACAAAAACCTGCAACAGACCTTTGAAACAACAATAAGGATTTCTAGTTTAATATCACAAGTTAGAAATGGTTGAAGGCTCCAACTTTCAATTCTAGGTCTTTCCCTTGACTTCTAGTTGAAATGTCCATGAACGTACAGTTTAAAGACCAAAACTGGTGTCACCCCTAAGAAGTAAAGAGGAAAGAACATGTCAGAAATCCAGGGTAAAAAGACAGTGATTGCATTGGTTTTGAAGCCCGTGAATATTCCCATCTTCATGATCCTAAATAGGAAAGACAGCCTCAAAGAAGCATGACTCTTTGAGATATCAGCTGTCTATACCTGGCTCTGAAAATATGGGCAGAGCCCAGCTCACACAGACTTTAGTCCAAGTCATTTTGAAAATTTGGTCTTTATCTAAAGCAGAGTGAGAATCTATCGGAGAATTTTAAACAGGAGAGAGGTTTATACTTTTAAATAATCACAAGGACTGCAGTTCAAAGAATCATTCATGAAACAGCAGGAATGTGTTCAAGATTGGGAAAGATGATAGTGCTGGATACAGGGACAAATGGAGGGTTTTAGGAGATAATCCAGGAGGAGGTATTGACAAAATGGGGAAGCCTTGAAGACTGATTGACTGTAAGTGCGTGGCAGAATCAGAGAAGTAGAAGATGAAAATAAAAAACACATGCTTAGCTGTAAGAAATTTATTTAATTTAATCCAGCATCTCGTCCTACTTAAAAACAACAAAAATGGGGGCAAAAAAGTCTATGAAACAATGAATAGAAGGAAGCTTCCTTCTAGAGATAGACAGTATCGGTCAAAAATAATAGACAAGTTCATATAATGCAGTTTCCTAAAATATAGTTTTATACAATATAGTTTCAATTCTAAAATGTTTACTATTTCAGGATTTAATGTTTCTGAAATCAAGTGTGCCCTACAATTACAGCTTTAACCAGTTAGTAGCCATCAACCAGAAGACTATGTCACATGCCATCTACACTGTGTAGAGTTGTTCAGTCTCTCACTTCTCTCTTATTAATATCTTAGAGAGATAAAATCCCCCTTCTAAAGTCAAATGTTCCTCTGTTACTCTCCAAAGACAATCTTCTTTCCATGCATTTTTATTCTTCTGTTTAATAGTCAGACAGATGTAGATTCAAATTCCATATTTCCTCCTTATTAGTTATGTCACTTTAACCAGATAATTTAACCTATCAGAATTTTAGCTTTATCATCTTAAAATGGGGACAAGTGAGCACTTATATTTCAGCATTATTTTGGTTTAGGAGGGATATATTTGTGAAACATCTTACTTATAAGTGATGAATTATAAATAGTCAATAAGTTATTATATTATTTCATCAAGGTGCTCCTCTTTTATGATATGCTATAAGAAAGGGAATGACATTAAATAATATTAAAATCAACTTCATATGTACCAAATCTACTCATCATATCTTCACCTCCACATTTTTTCCATGACAGCTTTATTTCATTATATCCCAATTCATGTGGCAGATGTTCCATCATTCTTTGATTTCCCTCATCTAGCTAGGATTCTAACATCTTCTCTGTTGCTCAGTCTTATTGACTCTATTTCCAAAATTTGCTTATATTGTCTCTGTCTTTCCATTTTTATTTATTTTCATTCACACTGCCATCAACTCTTAACCATTCGCAACCTTAAGTCATTATAGTAGCCACCTAGAATGTGTTACCCACTTCTATTCTCTCATTATCCCCTGCCAGCATCTGTCCTTCTACCTGTGGCCATGTTACTGTGTACTGTCTCAAAAAATTTGGAAGTTTCCCAATAAATATTCAAACTCACCATTTAAGTTCTTCCATATCCTGTTTACATTCAAATCTTACAATCTGATGTCTCATTATTCTTCTACAAGATCTTCATAGATCAACAACCTTGGACTACTTGCTGCTTTACAAACACTCTGACTTTTCTCTGTTTGAAAATTCATATTTTCCTTCTGCCTGTACATCTCATTAAAATCAATGATTGAAAACCTCTTTTTTACTTAAGGTTTAGCTAAAATACTTGTCTTTCCAGTATACATTTTCCTTAATTCAGCCCATTTGGCCAACTCTGAAGTCTGACTTCTCTGAAACACCAAAGCAGTTTAGACCGCACTGTACTCCTTGTCATGTAAGGATTTGCAGGAGTTATGAAACCTGTAAGAACCCTGGGAAGCTAATCATTTTGTGCTTTTTCAAAAAAGATATATTCTAGGTATGTTTTTACAATATTTGGAGAAGAGCATGAATGTTGTGTGGTGAATGAAACAGAAGTTGACCACCTTCATTCAAACTGCTCTCTCTAAAATTTCAGCCTTGGATACCCAAATCTTATTTCAAAGCAAAAGCAAATTCCAATACATTTGTTTTAAAATTAACTTTAATAGTAATCTATTATTTAAATAATTTCCTTAAGAATATTCCTTACCTTACATTCAAACTGTCCTATCAAGGGTTTCTTCTACCACTTGTAAGGATTTCTGGCATACACATTGTCTTTATGTTATGTATTATGCCTCGATGAAGTTTAGTACTCTATATAGACTTATATCCCAGGCAAATTAGCTGCCTATCTTATTTATGCTTATTTTGATCTCTGGGGAACTTTGGGGATTGAAACAATCATTGTAAAAAAGATCTCAACTTTTTGAAGCAAAATAAATTATGTCATAAATAACTGCGTGCTTTTATTTCATACTAACTCAATCAACTGGAGAAGGCAATGGCAACCCATTCCAGTATTCTTGCCTGGAAAATCCCATGGATAGAAGAGCCTGGTAGGCTGCAGTCCATGGGGTCGCCAAGAGTCGGACATGACTGAGCGACTTCACTTTCACTTTTCACTTTCATGCATTGGGGAAGGAAATGGCAACCCACTCCAGTGTTCTTGCCTGGAGAATCCCAGGGACGGGGGAGCCTGGTGGGCTGCCGTCTATGGGGTCACACAGAGTCGGACACGACTGAAGCGACGCAGCAGCAGCAGCAGCAGCAGCAGCAACTCAATCAGCACCTATTTTTTTGGGAGAAAAGTAAGTTCAATGGGCATTTGAAGAAAATATTTGATGATAGCAAGTGATGGAGGGAAAAGCCAATTTAAACTCTGAGTACCAATGTATTTCCTCCCTTAACAATTTTAGTCCAATCGGACACATCTTCCTCTCCTTACTGATGGCTACCATTTCAATTTTTATTTCTTTATTTTGACATTTACATTCCTGGACATAAACTGTTAGTAACGCCAACATTATACGTACTGATAACCTACTCTGAAGGATTTTTAACATGCACACATACATTATGTTTATTTTAATTGATGTACTGCAGTATTTGTAGTGCAATACAAAGATGAAAACAGTTCAGATTAATGACTCTTTCATCTCCCATTTTGACAGACACATTTTCAAAGCACTAGTATTACCCACTTAGAAAGTGGATTGATGCCAATGCTCAGAGCATTACCTCTTCCTTCAGCACACCAGATGGAACTAAAAATTCAAAACATTTTCTACAGCAGCTGTATCTTTGACAACAAAATTAATACCACCCAAAATACCACTGCTATGTGAAGAAAATAATGATCAGGCTCTTCAGTCTAATATAACTAGCCCCATCTTAGGGTTATAGTAAGAAACAAACATTAACAAAAGCAAAGATAAATCTGATCACCTCTTGCTAGATGTCAGTCACGTGTTATGCCTGGTATCAAAAACCAGAAGTGTAACCCTGAGTACATTTATCATGGGACAGCTGCTCCTCTCAGAATGTGAATTACACCTTCCCCTGGAGCAAACATTAATCCATTGACACATTTTCACCACTAAACTTTCTCAGAGAACATCATATTTTTATTTTAACTTCTGTCTTTATTTGTTTGAGAAAATAAATCTCTTAAGAAGGATTTGCCTAGAAGTTATTTTTGAAATTCTTTAGGTTGAAATAATATTTTATTTTCTATTATAAGATTTAAAAGATCTTGTGAAGAATATGAGGACTTGAAACCTGGTTTAAAATAGGGTTTGAAAAATGCAACTTAAATCCAATAGTCTGATGAACCTATACATCTGATTTGTGCGTCCCCCAAAAAATATTAAACAGGTTATGAGTGAGAAAGTCGGAGAGTCTGAAGACAGAGATGTTAATTTAGAATTTTAGATAATTAAAGTGTTAATAAACACCTGTAGGAAGATGGAATAATAGTAGCAAGGATTTATTTTTTTCATTTAAGTGGGTAAAACAGCATACTTACATCATATAAATTACATAAATTTATATACTTTACACAATTATATAAACTATGTAAAGTATTTTATATAATTGTTAGAAAATAAAGAATGCAAAATCCTAAGCTTTCAAAGTAATGTTAGGTGAATACTATTATTCAGTTCAGTTCAGTTGCTCACTCATGTCTGACTCTTTGCACCCCATGAATCACAGCACACCAGGCCTCCCTGTCTATCACCAACTCCCGGAGTTCACTCAAACTCATGTCCATCGAGTCGGTGATGTCCTCCAGCTATCTCATTCTCTGTTGTCCCCTTCTCCTCCTGCCCCCAATCCCTCAGGTTGGTGCAAAAGTAATTGTGGTTTTGCACTGTTGAACTTTGCTTTTTGATAATGGAATACGTTCTTAAATAAATGTGGTTATGTTATACATCATTTTAATATGCATTTCTTGCTTTATATATTTTTTGCTCATGATATTACTTGCTGTTTGTGTGTGTGTCAGTCACTCAGTCGTGTCCAACTCTGCAACCCCGTGGACTCTAGCCCACCAGGCTCCTCTGTCCAAGGGATTCTCCAGGCAAGAGTACTGGCGTGTGTTACCGTTTCCTTCTCCAGGGGATCTTCTTGATCCAAGGATTGAATCCACATTTCCTGCATTGCAGGCAGATTCTTTACTGTCTGAGCCACCAAGGAAGTCCCCTCAGTTTTCAGATATTATAAAAATTCAGTTGTTGGGGAGGAAACTGAGGCACATTGACTTCCCACCCCAGGCCTCTATTTGCCAGTCCAAGGTCTAGCATACACCCTCCTGCTCTCCACCCCCAGCAGAATGAGCTACATTCAGGCAGCCTTTTGCCAGGGGGTGGGTCTCAGGAGCCTATCTGGTGGCCTGTGTTGGGGGAGGCTGGCCAGGGTCCAGTTTATTTTGTATTTATTTCAGACTAGGGATATGATGTTATACAAAAAGTGAATTCAAACAATTTTCTTATTTGAATTCAAAATGTGTCGTAAAGCAGTGGAGACACTTCAAAATATCAACAACACTTTTGGCCCAGGAGCTGATAACAATGTATAGTGCAATTAGAGGTTCAGGAAGTTTTGAAAAGGAAACAAGAGCCTTGAAGATGAGGTGCACAGTGGTCAGCCATCAGATCAGTTTAGTTCAGTCGCTCAGTCATGTCCGACTCTTCGTGACCCCATGGACGATGGCACACCAGGCCTCCCTGTCCATCACCAACTCCTGGAGTCTACTCAAACTCACCTCCACTAAGTCGGTGATGCCATCCAACCATCTTATCCTCTGTCATCTCCTTCTCCTCCTGTCTTCAATCTTTCTCAGCATCAGGGTCTTTTCAAATGAGTCAGCTCTTCGCATCAGGTGGCCAAAGTATTAGAGTTTCAGCTTCAACATCAGTCCTTCCAATGAACACTCAGGACTGATCTCCTTTTGGATGGACTGGTTGGATCTCCCTGCAGTCCAAGGGACTGTCAAGAGTCTTCTCTAACATCACAGCTCAAAATCATCAATTCTTCAGCGGTCAGCCATCAGAAGTTGACAATGACCAATTGAGAGGATCATCAAATCTGATCCTTTTACAACTACAGGAGAAGTTGAAGAACTCAACATCAACCATTCTACAGTCATTTAGTGTCTGAAGCAAATTAAAAGGGTAAAAAACTCAATACTTCAGTGCCTCATGAACTGACCTAAAACAAAACAAAACAAAAATCATCATTTTTAAGTGCTATTTTCTTATTCTATGCAACAACAATGAACCATTTCTCAATTGGATTGTGACATACGATATAAAGTGGATTTTATACAACTGGCAATGACCAGGTCAGTGATTGAACTGAGTAGAAGCTCCAAAGCACTTCCCAAAGCCAAACTTGCACGAAAAAAAAGGACATGGTCAGTATTTGCTAGTCTGCTGTCGGTCTGATCCACTACAGCTTTCTGAATCCCGGAGAAGCCACTACATGTGAGAAGGATGCTCAGGAAATCCATGAGATGCACCATAAACTACAGTGCCTGCAGCCAACATTGGTCAACAAAAAGGGCTCGATTCTTCTCCATGACAAAGCCCCACCACAAGTTACCAACTAATGCTTCAAAAGTTGAAGGAATTGGGCAATGAGGTTTTTGCCTCATCCATCATATTCACCTGACCTCTCGCCAACCAATTACCACTTCTTTAAGCATCTCGACAACTTTTTGCAGACAAAATGCTTTCACAACCAGCAGGATGCAGAAAATTCGGAGTTCTTTGAATCCCAAAGCATGCATTTTTACAGTACAGGTACAAACAAGCTTATTTCTCATTGGCAAAAATGTGTTGACTATAATGGTTCCTATTTTAATAAAGATGTGTTTGAGCCTAGTTATAATGATTTAAAATCCACAGTCCAAAATAGCAATTATGTTTGCATCAACCAAATAACTTTTTAAGAGAAATTTTACTTCAACAAAACACTAATTGTTAGGCTATTTAGTGATCTGCTTTTATGAGTTTAAGACATATGTGTCTGTCTTGAAGTCAAAGCATATTGTTGTAGTGAAATAGATTATTTTAAACCAATCCTATCCAATAGAATCTAAAGAGAGGAAGTTACTGAAGGACTACATAAAGTGTAGATTTATATAAAATTCTAAAAATTTCATTTGCATTTTTGTCATTAAGAATCAGAGAAATCAGACTCCCTCAGACACACTTTGAATAATAATTTAAAAGCAATTAGTAAAATATTCTTGATAAGGGGAGGGAAGACAGCCAATCACAATTTTAAAATCAAGGTTTCTCAACCTCAGAAGAGTAGACTTTGTGGCTTGGTAATTCTATATTGTTGGGGGTAGAAGAGCTGTCCTTTGCATTTTAGAACGTTAAGCAGCATCCCTGGTTTCTTTCCACTAGATGCTAGCAGCACCCTCCATTTGTGACAACCAGAAATATCTCCAGGCTTTACTCAATGCCTCCTGGGACACAAAAGCTTCCCCATTTAAAAACCACAACTTTAGGCTAACAGTTTGCAATCTTTAGGTATGAATTTTATTTATGTGGGAAATAGTGAAAAGGAATTGCATCAGATATAAGCTCCTTGAGGTTGTAGAACGTCTTTTTATCATGACTTCTTAAAATCAAGCTGAAGGAGACTTGTAAAGCTTGCTAATTTACACCAGTAAATATCTGGGGCATATTTGTGAAAATGGTTTAAAAGGATGCTAGAGAAATGAGGAATAAACATTAAATTTAGGGTGAATTTATAGATGTGGGAGCACTTATCAGAGATTCCATGCACTATTTTAAACAGGTAAAAGTAGTTCTAATTTACTTATTCTGTTGACTAAAACCTTGATTCAAAACTGATACTAGCTAAAGATGACAGTATGATGCACCAGAAATCTATCGCTCTACCTGGAAAAAAAATTGCACTGGCAGAATCTGTCAGATATAACTATTTCAGAACTTTAGTTTGTTGAAGGTTTGCAGCTTCCAGGAAAAGACTTAGATGGTAAATTGTAATTAATTTCAGTCAATTTTAGTTCTTAGCACAGCAGCAGCTACCTTTCACCATAACCACCCCCGCCAAATCACATGGCAAGCAGCTGTGCCTATGTTTTCTGGAGTAATTTACACACAGCTTATGGGATCCAATTAGGGCAAAAGGACCCTGTCCTCCAAATATTGTGAATTTGTGCTCTGATTTGTGCTTCTGATCATAGAGGTGCAGACAAATAGGAAGGCAGTCATACACAAAAGGAAATGTGAAAAGAATTTCTTCATATCAGTAATCTCTTTAAATGTAAATGAATTAAACTTTGCAATCAAAAGACATAGAAAGGTAGAACAGGTAAAAGTGCATGACCCAAAAGATTATTTAAGTACCCATGGCTTACAGTACTATCCCTTCAAGCAGTTCTGGCAGGCTCTTAAAAATAATAGTTGGTATGCCAAATTTGACCTGTAGGCTGTAGTTTGCCAACTCCTAGTCTTTAGGAAGTATGTAAAGATATCCCTTTTAAAGTCAAGAAGTTGCTAGTGTGCCCTATGCCGTTAAAATATATGGCAGTCCATGAGTTTCTTTGCATTTTGGAGGCAAATTGTATTACATTGAGGTAAAATATAATATTTTTACTTTTAGCCTGAAAGACCAGTTTTGACTGGGTTCATAGAATGAAAGAGTGCTCCAATTCAATCAGACAACAATGAATGCAGTTCTGCTACTCACCTGACACAGTGATTTCAGTGGTTTTCAGAGTTTATCTAGCAGATTAAAAGACCATATAAGGAATAATTCACAGTGGCGCGTCCTGGGATTTCAGAGCACAGCCTTAAATTCTTTGGCAAGTATCTACTTTGGAAAAACTTTAACCTGGCATACATTGACTATTAACTAAATCATGTAATCCAAAGCACTTCGGATTACATCTAGAGCACATCTAGAGCACTTGTTCTATAATCTAGATGCTCATCATGAATTAGAGGCTCTATAATCTACATGGGCACAAAGTCAAACATTCCAAGCAGTACATCAACAAGTAGAAGTAAAATAAAATAGAATTGGTTTTGAACTGATTCTGTAGAAACAAATGCATGCATGAATCAGTTGCTTAAACTTCTTGTCTTTCTATATCTGCTTTGCCAGTATATGCTGAACACAATCTATGGTCTCCAGAGGCATTGTTCATGATGAGATCACTCAGTTCAGTTCAGATCAGTTCAGTTCAGTCACTCAGTCGTGTTCAACTCTTTGCAACCCCATGGACTACAGCACGCCAGGCTTCCCTGTCCATCACCAACTCCTAAAGCTTACTCAAACTCATGTCCATTGAGTCAGTGATGCCATCCAACCATCTCGTCCTCTGTCGTCCCCTTCTCCTCCTGCCTTCAATCTTTCCCAGCATCAGGGTCTTTTCCAATGAGTCAGTTCTTTGCATCATGTTTGCCAAAGTATTGGAGCTTCAGCTTCAGCATCAGTCCTTCCAGTGAATATTCAAGACTGATTTCTTTAGGATGGACTGGTTTGATCTCCTTGCAGTCCAAGGGACTCTCAAGAGTCTTCTCCAACACCACAGTTCAAAAGCATCAATTCTTCAGCACTCAGCTTTCTTTATAATCTGACTCTCACATTCATACATGACTACTGGAAAAATCATAGCTTTGACTAGACAGACCTTTGTTGGCAAAGTAATGTCTCTGTTTTATAATATGCTGTCTAAGTTGGTCATAGCTTTTCTTCCAATGAGCAAACATCTTTTAATACCATGGCTGCAGATGAGATCACTAAGAAGCAATAATTCATTTTGACTTATTTTGCAAATATATTTTTGTGATATTCTGGCACTAACTGGAAACGGTCTGTGGGTATATTAGAGCCCAATTAAATTCTGATCATAGCAAATAATGGAGAAGTGATATTTCACCAGAATAAAAATTAATTGAAAGATTTCATTTTTATCTTACAGTGGAAGGAGACATGATGGTGTATAAATTGAGGATACATATAAATCTTGGAGAAGGAATTGCAACCCACTCCAGTGTTCTTGCCTGGAGAATTCCAGGGATGGGGGAGCCTGGTGGGCTGCCGTCTATGGGGTTGCACAGAGTCGGACACGACTGAAGCGACTTAGCAGCAGCATAAATCTTAAGCCCACGACTCATGAATTTTTAGGAAGACATATGGAGATAAAACTCTTAGAATCATCTAAGAATATGTCCCATGCATATGCCCACCAGAAAGTTCACAGTTGTTGACAAATTCAGTTGAAGTTATTGAGCCTCACTTCTTAGTCACCACTGGTGGGTTTATGGTAGCAGAAATTCACTCATTGCAGTCTGGACTATATAGAACTCCGCTTGCCGTGGACCCAATAAAAAATAATTACTTTATGCTCAAAAATAAAGTATTATATTTTATGTACTATACGTTCTCCTTAAATGCAAATAAATCTATTATTATATCTTTTAGAAGCAGAGAAACTTGAAAAGGGTCATATTCTCAAGGATAAATGATTGGCATGGACAAAAGAGAAAGAACTTGACTTCACTAATGTTGACTCAGCCACTGCCATCAATGACTTCTCATTTTGCAAGTGGCAGCAACCTGCCATGAATTTCCATTATGTCAAGTTACTTGGTGGCTGGTTGACTGTAATGAAATGCTTTCTTCATGGGTGGAAGTACCTATTCCAATTTGTTCCCATTAGAAGATATTTATTCTAAATGAATTTCTCTTCCTGTCTACCATACTTCTTGCAGCACCATGATCAGTGTACTTAATAATGCTTCATATGCCATCATCATATCCCAGACCAAATGTGTTCTCCTTGCTTTACAGTTAAAGATTCCAGACCCTGAGTTAATGCCAGTAAATCCACTGTCCTTATGAAGACTCCTTTTCCATAAGCATCTGGTCTTACATAATGGTTGAGTGCTTTGAAAAGACTTGTTTATCTCACCATCTGAGAATAATGCTTTATGAGGTTGAGATGTTGTCCTTGCAGGAAAGGGTATATGTTCTGAACCAGTGGTTCTGTTTCTTCCTTAACTGTAACACAGGAGTCAGAATTAAAATGTTTATGTGGGAACTTCTCATATCATATCAAACAACCTACTCACAAAATATTTGTTTTTGCTTTCTATTCCCAAGATTCTTGGGTCTTTTGTTTAATTTTTCCAGCAAGTGACATAAGCCAATGGCTCTATTGAACTAGAAAATAAAACTGCCAGCTTATTATTTGGGAATTTTCACACCATTTCACATCATTGAATAGGCAAAAGCAGATTTAATTTATCCTTACTATTGGGGAGAGATGAAATTGCTGCTATTCATTGAAGGCTGGAAAGACTATGGATGAAACACAGGTAACTTCTGGGGCCACTTCCTTTCCTGCCATGTCTGGTAGTAAAAGTTCAGTTCAGTTCAGTTCAGTCACTCAGTCGTGTCCAACTCTCCGCGATCCCATGAATCACAGCATGCCAGGTAGTAAAAGTTAAAGTCTGCTATAAGATGGTTAGATCCCTAACCAACAGAAATGTATATAAAGGATAAAGTAACCTAGGATATAAAGTAGAAAAGGGAAGTCAAGTATTCAGCTGATACCCATGACAAACTGTGGAAGTGACAATTGTAGCCACCTTTTATGTGTATGTGTATATAAATGCATAAACATTTATATATACACCTGTACATATATGTTTACACACATACATGTATACACACAGATGTATGTATATATATTTTTTTGTGTGTACATAAGTTTATATGTGCATTTCATTGCTAAATACATTATGGGATAGTTAGCCGAGAGGAGCTACCCCACGTCCAACAGGGGGTGGCTGCGCGGGCGCAGGAGGGCTGAGAGGAGCTACTCTACGTTCAAGGTCAGGAGGGGCGGCCTTGAGGAGATACCCCTCATTCAAGGTAAGGAACAGCGGCTGCACTTTGCTGGAGCGGCTGTGAAGAGATTTTCCACGACCAAGGTAAGAGAAACACAAATAAGATGGTAGGTATTGCAAGGGGGCATCAGAGGGCAGACATATTGAAATCATAATCACAGGAAACTAGTTGATCTGATCACATGGACCACAGCCGAAGGTGGTCCACTGGAGAAGGGAATGGTAAACCACTTCAGTATACTTGCCTTGAGAACCCCATGAACAGTATCAAACGGCAAAATGATAAGATACTGAATGAGGAATTCCCCAGGTTGGTAGTTGCCCAGTATGCTACTGGAGATCAGTGGAGAAGTAACTCTAGAAGGAATAAAGGGATGGAGCAAAAGCAAAACCAATACCCAGTTGTGGATGTGACCGATGATAGAAGCAAGGTCCGGTGCTATAAAGAGCAATATTGCATAGGAACCTGCAATGTTAGGTCCATGAATCAAGGCAAATTGGAAGTGGTCAAATAGGAGATGACAAGAGTGAACATAGACATTCTAGGAATCAGTGAACTAAAATGGACTGGAATGGGTGAATTTAACTCAGATGACCATTATATCTATTACTGTGGGCAGGAATCCCTTAGAAGAAATGGAGTAGCCATCATGGTCAACAAAAGAGTCCAAAATGCAGTACTTGGATGCAATCTTAAAAATGACAGAATGATTTCTGTTCGTTTCCAAGGCAAACCGTTCAATATTACAGTAATCCAGGCCTATGCCCCAACCAGCAACGCTGAAGAAGCTGAAGTTGAATGGTTCTATGAAGACCTACAAGACCTTTTAGAACTAACACCCAAAAAAGATGTCCTTTTCATTCTTGGGGACTGGAATGCAAAAGTAGGAAGTCAAGAAACACCTGGAGTAACAGGCAAATTTGGCCTTGGAGCACGGAACGAAGCAGGGCAAAGGCTAATAGAGTTTTGTCAAGAGAATGCACTGGTCATAGCAAACACCCTCTTCCAACAACACAAGAGAAGACTACACGTGGACATCACCAGATGGTCAACACCGAAATCAGACTGATTATATTCTTTGCAGCCAAGGATTGAGAAGTTATAAATAGTTAGCAAAAACAAGACCAGGAGCTGATTGTGGCTCAGATCATGAACTGCTTATTATCAAATTCAGACTGAAATATAAGAAAGTAGGGAAAGCCACTAGACCATTCAGGTATGACCTAATCAAATCCCTTATGCTTATACAGTGGAAGTGAGAAATAGATTTAAGGGACTAGATCTGATAGATAGAGTGCCTGATGAACTCTGGACGGAGGTTCGTGACATTATAAAGGAGACAGGAACCAAGACCATCCCCATGGGAAAGAAATGCAAAAAAGCAAAATGGCTGTCTGAGGATGCCTTACAAAATAGCTGTGAAAAGAAGAGAAGCGAAAAGCAAAGGAGAAAAGGAAAGATATAAGCATCTGAATGCAGAGTTCCAAAGAATAGCAAGGAGAGATAAGAAAGCCTTCCTCAGTGATCAATGCAAAGAAATAGAGGAAAACAACAGAATAAGAAAAACAAGAGATCGCTTCAAGAAAATTAGATTTCAAGGGAACATTTCATGCAAAGATGGGCTCGATAAAAGACAGGAATGGTATGGACCTAACAGAAGCAGAAGATATTAAGAAGAGGTGGCAAGAATACACAGAAGAACTGTACAAAATAGATCTTCACGACCAAGATAGTCACGATAACGTGATCACTGACCTAGAGCCAGACATCTTGGAATGTGAAGTCAAGTGGGCCTTAGAAAGCATCACTACGAACAAAGCTAGTAGTGGTGATGGAATTCCAGTTGAGCTATTTCAAATCTTGAAAGATGATGCTGTGAAAGTGCTGCACTCAATATGCCAGCAAATTTGGAAAACTCAGCAGTGGCCTCAGGACTGGAAAAGGTCAGTCTCCATTCCAATCCCAAAGAAAGGCAATGCCAAAGAATGCTCAAACTACCGCACAATTGCACTCATCTCACACGCTAGTAAAGTCATGCTCAAAATTCTCCAAGCCATACTTCAGCAATATGTGAACCATGAACTCCCAGATGTTCAAGCAGGTTTTAGAAAAGGCAGAGGCACCAGAGATCAAATTGCCAACATCCGCTGGATCATGGAGAAAGCAAGAGAGTTCCAGAAAAACATCTATTTCTGCTTCATGACTACGCCAAAGCCTTTGACTGTGTGGATCACAATAAACTGTGGAAAATTCTGAAAGAGATGGGAATAACAGACCACCTGACCTGCCTCTTGAGAAAGGTCAGGAAGCAACAGTCAGAACTGGACATGGAACAACCGACTGGTTCCAAACAGGAAAAGGAGTGCGTCAAGGCTGTATATTGTCACCCTGCTTATTTAACTTATATGCAGAGTACATCATGAGGAATTCTGGGCTGGAAGAAGCACAAGCTGGAATCAAGATTGCTGGGAGAAATATCAATAATCTCAGATATGCAGATGACACTACCCTTATGGCAGAAAGTGAAGAGGAACTCAAAAGCCTCTTGATGAAAGTGAAAGAGGAGAGTAAAAAAGTTGGATTGAAGCTCAACATTCAGAAAACAAAGATCATGGCATCTTGTCCCATCATTTCATGGGAAATAGATGGAAAAACAGTGGAAACAGTGTCAGACTTTATTTTTTTGGGCTCCAAAATCACTGCAGATGCTGATTGCAGCCATGAAATTAAAAGACGCTTACTCCTTGGAAGGAAAGTTATGACCAACCTTGATAACATATTAAAAAGCAGAGACATTACTTTGCCAACCAAGGTCCGTTTAGTCAAGGCTATGGTTTTTCCCGTGGTCATGTATGGATGTGAGAGTTGGACTGTGAAGAAAGCTGATCGCTGAAGAATTGATGCTTTTGAACTGTGGTGTTGGAGAAGACTCTTGAGAGTCCCTTGTACCGCAAGGAGATCCAACCAGTCTATTCTAAGGGAGATCGATCCTGGGTGTTCATTGAAAGGACTGATGCTAAAGCTGAAACTGCAGTACTTTGGCCACCTCATGCGACGAGTTGACTCACTGGAAAAGACTCTGATGCTGGGAAAGGTTGGGGGCAGGAGGAGAAGGGGACGACGGAGAATGAGATGGCTGGATGGCATCACCGACTCCGTGGACATGAGTTTGAGTGAACCGGGAGTTGGTGATGGACAGGGAGGCCTGGTGTGCTGTGATTCATGGGGTCGCAGAGAGTCAGATACGACTGAGCGACTGAACTGAACTGAACAGAACTATTAACTAGTTGCTATGATTGAATCAGCATCTTGATGGGACTAGAGGGGGAATAGATATACTCTCAAATTCTGAACGTGGATTTGAGTGCATCCCCTAATGTAAAACTGAGGTGCTCTATTTGTTGAGGGGTGAGAGTGATTTGTATTAGCAGTAGTCACATTTTGTTAGAAAGGCATAATTTTTTAAATTTGAAGTATGAAAAAAGGATGATCTTAATATTGTACTAGTGTGGACTGAGCTGGATATTTCCTGGCTTTTAATGAGGAGAGAGAAGTTAATTTTCTCCTACTCTAGAATCTAAAATTGCTACATACTCACTTTCCCAGGCCCCTGTGCCGAAAGAGTGGCAAATAAATTCCTTTGGATGCACAGATGTTAGTGCTGTGCTGTGCTTAGTCACGTCCAACTCTTTGCAACCCCATGGCCTGCAGCCTGCCAGGCTCCTCTATCTATGGGGATTCTCCTGACAAGAATACTAAAGTGGGTTGCCATGCCCTCCTTCAGAGCATCTTCAGAATCCAGAGATTTACCCCAGGTCTCCCGCATTGCATGTGGATTCTTTAACTACTGAGCCACCAGGGAAGCCAAGAATACTGGAGGGTTAGCCTATCCCTCCTCTAAGGGATCTTCCAGACCCAGGAATTGAACCAGGGTCTCCTGCATTGCAGGTGGATACTTTGCCAGCTTATCTACCAGGGAAGCCCACAGATGCTAGTAGTAGTCTTCAATTTCTAGAGATTAAGTCATAAGAATGTCCCGAGTAACAAGGATGATATCCAGTGTGTGGCATCAGCTATACCAGTTAGACAAGTTGGACATACAGCTTTCAGTGGTACAGCTCTGCTAACCCACTGGCTGGTGGTATGGAGTGATTTGCCTGGGGTTTTAGCGACCCAGCAGTCTGATTTTGGGGCCCAGTTCTCTAGTCTTTCATATGATTATCAGCATCTCTCAAAATTATTTAAATAAATTGTTTTTATTGCTTTCCAACAGGTCTGAATCAATTTCTGATAGTTGCCTTAGGACCTTGGTGGGCATACCAACTTTTTCTACAAAAGGATTTTTCTCAAAAGTTATATCATAAAAATGAAATCACAACGAAATGTGTTTTGCTTATTCTCTAGTTTTCTAGCATAGCCTTTTATTTTCTGCCCAGCTCTACTGATGTACTCAATATTAACATTTCTCTTCAAGTTCCATTTTGCTTCACAGTAAAAAATTCTTCAAAAAGGAAGTATTTATATACTTCAGCTTAGCCTTCCTGTGTCACAAACAAGAAATATAAATTTTGAAATTGAATAATTTGCTTAGTATATCTGATAGAACATGAATCCATTTGAATGAACAGTAATTATCAAGTTATACTTTTAAATTATTGTGTCATTAGTCATTTTTTCTGGTTTCTGAAAACCTTGGTTTCCTCATTAAAAGAGAAATAAAAACTAAGAAAAATACATTAATTCTACAATTAGCAATAAAAAAAATGCATTGTTTCAGTAGGTGGTCTGAGATTAAGCAAAACAAGTTACTCATTTCTGAAAACTTCCTGGCAGAGATTTTCTCTGAATATTGCTTAGAAATACACAGTAGTTCTTCCTGTCATCTGCTTTATGCTCTTGTTTTCAGGGTCATTTTTTTTTGTTTGTTTTCTTTGAGGCCTTAACTAATTTGTCATTGCAGGGCAGGAAGTTGTCAACATAAATCTATCTTTGATATTAGTGACTATCAAATTTGTGAGGACCTCAAAGCTGATAGCATATCATTTTGAGATCCAGGCCATTGTCATCATTGCAGATTTAATTGCTTGGCTTCAATTATTTTTCATGAATGTGTAGGACTCCCACTCTCAAATTTTATGGGTTTGCACTAATGACACAAGAACAGATAAAACACTTTTCCACTGAAGGAAAAGTGCCCATGAAAATAACATAAGCACACCTGCTCTCCCTCCATCCAGACAATGTGTCATCCATCCAGACAATAAAAAGTGCCTTTTTATAGACTCTTTAGTGATTCAAGACAGAGTGCCAAAGGCAAAGGCCAATACGAAGACATTATTGTTTCTTTCTCATGTTGAATAATATTTGATAGTGGAGGTTAGGAGAAAGATTAAACATACACACAGACAGACAGACAAACACACACCATCTTAAAACAGCTCAACAGTAAATGTATGCTTTCTATTAATCATTTTTAACTTTACTCATTTAAGAGATTATGCCTTTCATAACAAGGGCTTTCTAGGTGACATAAATGGTAAAGAACTGGCCTGCTATGCAGGAGATAAGAGAGACACAAATTCAATACCTGGGTAGGGAAGAACCCCTGGAGGAGGGTATGGCAACCCACTCCAGTATTCTTGCCTGGAGAATCCCATGGACAGAGAAGCCAAATGGACTACAGTCCATAGAGATGCAGAGTCAGACATGACTGAAGCAACTTAGCGTGCATGCATGCCTTTCATAACAAGGCAAATAATGAAGTTCTTTTTGTCCCTTAAGAATGTGACTCCTACTAACGCATATATATGGAATTTAGAAAGATGGTAACGATAACCCTGTATTGAGTTCAGTTCAGTTGCTCAGTCGTGTCCAACTCTTTCTGACCTCATGAATTACAGCACTCCAGACCTCCCTGTCCATCACAAACTCTCGGAGTTCACTCAAACTCACGTCCATCGAGTCGGTGATGCCATCCAGCCATCTCATTCTCTGTCGTCCCTGTCTCCTCCCACCCCCAATCCCTCCCAGCATCAGAGTCTTTTCCAGTCAGTCAACTCTTCGCATGATGTGGCCAAAGTATTGGAGCTTCAACTTCAGCATCAGTCCTTCCAAGGAACACCCAAGGCTGGTCTCCTTTAGAATGGACTGGTTGGATCTCCTTGCAGTCCAAGGCACCTCAAGAGTCTTCTCCAGCACCACAGTTCAAAAACATCAATTCTTCAGCGATCAACTTTCTTCACAGTCCAACTCTCACATCCATACATGACCACTGGAAAAACCATAGCCTTGACTAGACGGACCTTGGTTTACAGCAAAAGAGACACAGATATATAGAACAGTCTTTTGGACTCTGTGGGAGAGGGCGAGGTTGGGATGATTTGGGAGATTGGCACTGAAACATGTATATTATCATATGTGAAACGAATCACCAGTCCACGTTCGATGCATGATACAGGATGCTTGGGGCTGGTGCACTGGGATGACCCAGAGGGATGGGATGGGGAGGAAGTTGGGAGGGGGGTTCAAGATGGGGAACACATGTACACCTGGGGCAGATTCATGTCAATGTATGGTAAAGCCAATACAATATTGTAAAGTAATTAGCCTCCAATTAAAATAAACACATTTAAAAAAAAATAAGCCATGACTCAAAAAAATGCATATATATATATAGATTTGAAAGAGCAAAAAAAAAAAAAGAATGTGACTCCTAGTGATCAGATGATGAGGATGACACCACTGGAAATTATTTGCTTTACTTCAAAAAACAGAGTAAATGGGAAGACACTTTACACCACCAGCTTGCTATTCACATATTTTTACTTTATCCTATTCTTTCCTGGTTTTGATCAGATTAATATCTGAGATAGGTAAGGAATTACAAGTGCTGCAGGCGATCTCATGTATTTCAGGCGATTCTTTACTGACTGAGCCACCAAAGAAGCCCCATAAAATTGTATATTTTAACTTGATAGGGAAGTCTTTAGCAGAGTTTGGGATCTGAATTAAACGTATTGAATCTTTGCAAAATTAGTGTCATAATCTGGCAAAACTGTTTCGTTAACATTTTTATTGAATGAATGCAAACAGAACTGCTTGTCTTTACAAACTTTGAAGCTTTATCAATATTGTGTGCTTCAATTTTAGAAGTTAGGTATAGCCTCTGCAAGAGTGCTATAGAAGCTGGAAGGGATTTTTAAGGTTATTTAGCTGACACAGTTCTGTAAACTATTTAGAGGTCTAAACAGGCAAGGTTTTCCTTGATGATTTGTTGCTGCTGTTCCTTTTGCTGTTGCTGCTATCCAAGCAAGTTCATATTGCTAGGCTCATAGTAGGTGCTCTATCCATGATTACTGGGCTGAGTTGTGATTCATGCTACTTGATACAGCCCAAGACAAGGGCAGTGTTTAAATAATCTCCAACAAAGCAGGTGCCTAGTGCAAAGCTACCATATTTGCAAAAGGACCCAGAATGCTGGCAAATTCTATAAAATAAACAAAGTTTATATAATATCATATCTCTTCTTCATATAAAATCTAACACCTCTGACATACCCTGAAGTCTCTGCATAATTTGGCTGCTGCCTACCTCCCTAATGGGCTTCCCTGGTAGCTCAGCTGGTAAAGAATCCACCTGCAATGCAGGAAACCCCAGTTCAATTCCTGGGTTGGGAAGATCTGCTGGAGAAGGGATAGGCTACCCACTCCAGTATTCTTGGGCTTCCCTGTTGGCTCAGCTGGTAAAGAGTCCGCCTGCAATGTGTAACACCTGGGTTTGATCCCTGGGTTGGGAAGATCCCCTAGAGCAGGAAGTGGCTACCCACTCCAGTATTCTGGCCTGGAGAACTCCATGTATAGCCCACAGGGTTGCAAAGAGTTGGACTTCAGGGCATGACAGAGATGTTAGACTCTGTGTGAAGAAGAGGGGTGGTATTACAAAGATTTGAGCAAAGGAGTTAGGTTTTTTTAAATTAATTAATTTTAATTGGAGGCTAATTACTTTACAATATTGTGGTGGTTTTTTGCCATACACTGGCATGAATCAGCCATGGGTGTACATGTGTTCCCCATCGTGAACCTCACTCCCACCTCCCTCCCATCCCATCACTCAGGGTCATCCCTGTGCACCAGCCCTGAGCACCTTGCCTCATGCATCTAACCTGGACTGGCGATCTGTTTCACATATGATAATATGCACGTTTCAATGCTACTCTCTCAAATCATCCCACCCTCATCTTCTCCCACAGGGTCCAAAAATCTGTTCTTTACATCTATGTCCCTTTTGCTGTCCTGCATGTAGGGTCATCGTTACCATCTTTCTAAATTCCATATATATGCATTAATGTACTGTATTGGTGTTTTACTTTCTGACTTGCTTCACTCTGTATAATAGGATCCAGGTTCATCCACCTCATTAGAACTGATTCAAATACAATCTTTTTAATAGCTGAGTAATATTCCATTGTGTATATGTAACATGGCTTTCTTATCCATTCATCTGCCGATGGACATCTGGGTTGCTTCCATGTCCTGGCTATTATAAACAGTGCTGCAATGAACATTGGAGTACATGTGTCTCTTTCAATTCTGGTTTCCTCGGTGTGTATGCCCAGGAGTGCGATTGCTGGATCATATGGCAGTTCTATTTCCAGTTTTTTAAGGAATCTCCACACTGTTCTCCATAGTGGCTGTACTAGTTTGCATTCTCACCAACAGTGTAAGAGGGTTCCCTTTTCTCCACATCCTCTCCAGCATTTATTGCATGTAGACTTTTGGATAGCAGCCATTCTCACTGGCGTGAAATGGTACCTTATTGTGGTTTTGATTTGCATTTCTCTGATACTGAGTGATGTTGAGCATCTTTTCATGTGTTTGTTAGCCATCTGTATGTCTTCTTTGGAGAAATGTCTGTTAGTTCTTTCTCCCATTTTTTGATTGGGTCGTTTATTTTTCTGAAATTGAGCTGCAGGAGCTGCTTGCATATTTTTGAGATTAATTCTTTGTCAGTTGTTTCATTTGCTATTATTTTCTCCCATTCTGAAGGCTGTTTTTTCACCTTGCTTATAGTTTCCTTCATTGTTCAAAGGCAGAAGTTATTAATTCTTATTAAACCTAGCATCTTTTTTTATTTAGATTTTATGGTATGATTTATGTGACCTAAAAAATCTTGATTTATCCCAAGAAACAAACATAACATCCTGTATTTTCTTCTTGAAACTTTATATTAATATATTTTATATCTAGAAATACAGCCAATTTTCAATTAATTTTTGTGTATACTGAAAGATAATATTAGACATTCATTGTTTTCCCATATGAATTTCCAGATCTTCCAGCACCATTGTAGAAAATATTCCATCCAGAAGACATTTAGGAGAGATATACGAACATGGATTGACCTTTAAAATTTATGACTAACTCAAGCAAGAAAGAATCAAAATAATACCTTAAGATTTTAGTAAATGACAGAATAAGCTTTCTGAGTAAATGTCCCAGTGGGAAAACCTGCTAGGTAAAAAATATCTTAAAAATGTTTTACTTTAAATACTTGGTCAAATTAGAATGCAGAGTAATCTTCAGAAGCCAAAAATAAAGTAAAACCTCCATAAGATAATTAAATACCAAAAATGCTTTTGCCCTAAGGGTTTCAACTGAGCTCAAGAAATCTTAAATTTCTATACTAATAGTTGGAAAGGAAGAGAAGAAATGATAAGGATTAAGGCCCTTTCAGTGTTAAGATTCTAACTAGAGACCTCCACACAAATCTAGGGCCTAGAAGAACAACAGAGCATGAGAAATAAACCAATTGTGCAAAAGATATACTGAGGAAAATGACATTTTTAGGCCTAAATGATGTAAAGAGGATAATAAAAAGCCTCCTTGAGAATTCATAGTCAGAAGGCAGCCTTCAAAGGAGTTTATAACCTGAATCGATACTACCTGTATGATGTGTGAAAGCTTAGGATTACAGTTCACTTTAAAGTCATGTTGATTTGGCTTAAAGCCACTTTGCAGAAGCAAATTAGAGGAACACTATTTCTAAAGTTTAAAAAGTTCTAAAGAAAATAAATAGTTTACACTGAAAAATCACAAAACAAAGGGAAATAAGTCACTGAGTTAAAGGCATTGGAAAAAAAACAAAATAAATCTAACTTTCAAATATTAAAAATAGAAATTGAGAGAAAAATATTTTTAATATGAAAGAAATTCAAGGGAAGTATGAAATAAGCATAACTTCCAATTCTCTATCTCTTTACCATTACATTTTCTAAAATTTCTAGAATAGTTTTTTTCCATGTTTTCTCCATGTTTTTGTTTGAGTCTTTCTGTATTGCTTTGAATACTGTCTGGCACATAGTAGACAATACATAATACGAGGTACAAAGTAGTAGTCATGCACAGATGTGAGAGCTGGACTATAAAGAAGACTGAGCACCGAAAAATCAATGTTTTCAAACTGTGGTGTTAGAGAAAACTCTCGAGAACCCCTTGGACAGCAAGGAGACCCAACCAGTTAATCCTAAAGAAAATCAACCCTGAATATCCATTGAAAGCGTCGATGCTGAAATTGAAGCGCCAATACTTTGGCCACCTGATGCAAAGAGCCAACTCACTGGAAAAGACCTTGATGCTGGGAAAGATTGAGGGCAGAAGGAGAAGGAGGTGACAGAGGATGAGATGGTTGGATGGTATCATCAATGCCATGGACATGAGTCTGAGCAGACTCCAGGAGATAGTGAAGGACAGGGAAGCCGGGCGTGCTACAGTCCATGGGTTCTTAAAGAGTCAGACTCAACTGAGTGACTGAGCAGCAACAACAAGCCGACAATCAATGCAAACTTTTTTGAGTGAATGAAAAAATGACAAATTTTTTTCAGTATGAAGAGGAGTAGGGTTAATATGAGAATTATGTAGGACCAGGACTGATTTTTTTTTTTTAATCAATACGGGAAACACTAATTCTAATTTAAATGCTCATGGGAAACAATCTCTAGAGAAAGAAAGAGGTTAAAGACACATGAGATAGAGATCTGAAATGAAATGAGGACCCTGAGAAGTTAAAGGTAGTGGGACCTCACTAACTTGGAAATGAAATGGCCTTTGAATAGAGGAGAGAAACTCCCTTTGATTTAAAGGAAAAAAAATTGTACAGATACATGTTGGTGTGCAGATTTGACTGGTGTGAGGGACAAAAGAAGGGAGGGGAAGAAACAAGTTGCCAATTGTGTCCAGAAAATGTAGAACTTACATGGTGAAGCCTAGATTTGATGCCTAGTGGTGGTTCTTGAGTAAATTCTGTAAACTGCTGCAGAAAAAAACAAAAAGCAAAATCGCCTTGTCCCCCAAACATTTTCTTTTTTTTCCTAAGAAGTTCTCTAATGGGAGGAAAGAGCAGTGCATGAACTAATTCATCTACTTGGCACTGAAAATTTGTTCCTTAGGAGCTCAAATCTAGTTACATTGGTTCCAACCTAGCATTGGTCTGGAATTCACTCTTGCCCTGGTAGTGATGTGTCACACACAAAGCAGCAAGAACATCCTTATAAACTGTACATCTCAAATAGCTCAAGAAACATTGAAGTTCTTCAGTTACTACCCACTAAGACAAAATTCATAATGAATATTAGAAAATATTTTTCATCTTTAATGGTGTGTTTGAATAAGTTTTGAAATTTGCAGATTTTATCATCAAAATGCTAATCATTTCCATTTTTTTAGGTGGAATTTAGATTTTAGCTGCCTAAATTCCAAGTAATGCTTTTGTGAGGAATTTTGAACGTTTTTGTTGTTGTTCAGTTACTAAGTCGTGTCCGACTCTCTGGAACCCCATGAACTTCTGCATGCTAGGCTCCCCATCCCAAGGTTTGCTCAAATTCATGTCCATTGAGTCAGTGATGCTGTCTAAGCATCTCATCCTCTGTGGTCCCCTTCTCCTTATGCCTTCAATCTTTCTCAGCATCAGGGTCTTTTCCAGTGAGCTGGCTTTTTGCCTCAGATGGCCAAAGTACTGGAGCTTCAGCGTCAATCCTTCCAAAGAATATTTAGGACTGATTCCTTTAGGATTGACTAGTTTGATCTCCTTGCTGTCCAAGAGTCTTCTCCAGTACCACAATTCTAAAGCATCAAACTTCAGCACTCACTCTTCTTTATGGTTTAACTTGCACGTCCATATTCCCGTACTACTGGAAAAACCATAGCTTTGACTATACAGACCTTTGTCAGCAAAGTGATTTCTCTGCTTTTTAATATGCTGTCTAGGTTTTTCATAGTTTTCCTTCTAAGGAGCAAGCATCTTTCAATTTCATGGCTGCAGTCACCATCCACAGTGATTGTGGAGCCCAAGAAAATAAAATATGCCACTTCTACTTTTTTCCCCTTCTACTTGCCATGAAGTCATGGAACTGGATGTTATGGTCATCATTTTTTGAATGTTGAGTTTCAAGCCATCATTTTCACTCTCCTCCTTGACCTTCATCAAGAGGTGATTTAGCTCCTCTTTATTTTCTGCCATTGGAGTGCTATCATTTACATATCTGAGATTGTTGATATTTCTCCTGGCAATGTTGATTTCATTCTGTGATTCATCCAGCCTGGCATTTTTCATGTTGTTTTCTGTATATAGGTTAAATAAGCAGGGTGACAATATACAGTCTTATTGTACTCCTTTCCCAAGTTTGAACCAGTCAGTTTTTCCATGTCCAGTTCTAACTGTTGTTTCTTGACCTTCATATGTTTCTCAGGAGACAATCATCAGTTTTTTTAAAAAATGAAAAAAATGTGATCCAGTTTGTAGAAGCTCCCAGGTTTCTGTTAGAAAAGAGGTTACTGAAGGAAACCATTTATGGGAGAGGTAGTTCCTCATGATGGAGAAGGCAATGGCAAGCCACTCCAGTACTCATGCCTAGAGGGTCCCATGGATGGAGGAGCCTGGTGGGCTGCAGTCCGTGGGGTCGCTAGGGGTCGGACACGACTGGGCGACTTCACTTTCACACATTGGAGAAGGAAATGGCAACCCACTCCAGTGTTCTTGCCTGGAGAATCCCAGGGACAGGGGAGCCTGGTGGGCTTCCATCTATGGGGTCACACAGAGTCGGACACGGCTGAAGTGACTTAGCAGCAGCAGCAGCAGCAGTTCCTCATGAATATGACTCCACAACTGAGCAATTATAAAGCCCAAGCCACTTAAGGAAAAAAAGGATAGGGTCAAAGGTAAGAGAGATGTCTCAAAAGTCTATCTTCAGGGAAAGAGCTATACCAAAGCACAAATTTATCCAAAAGAAATGTCCAAACTTATTCTGTGTTAAAACAGAACCCAGCAATAATTTGAAAACCTGTATGATAGTGGGTTTGAAGGATAAATATGGAACAAAGTTGGATTTTTTGAAATATGCACAAAATATTTGGAAGTCATCACTCTTTGTAGGAAAAACCTTATACGCTAATAAACTTAATTTAAATTTGAGGTAAAGTGCAGTAATTGTATGATGTTCTTAGATCTTTATGTACTTGATTACATGAACCCCTTCATGGATCACAGCCTTCTCCTGGCAAAGGGTCTTGTATAACTCAATGAAACTATGAGCCATGCTGTGTAGGGCCACTCAAGATGGACAGGTTGTAGCGAGGTGTTCTGGCAAAATATGGTCCACTTGAGAATAGAATGGCAACCCACTCCAGCATTCTTGCCTGAAGAACCCATGAACAGTATGGAAAGGTAGCAAGACACGGTGCCAGAGATGAGCCCCCTGAAGTCTGAAAGTGTCTAATATGCTACTGGGGAAGAGTGGAGGACAATTACTAATAGCTTCCCTGGTGGCTCAGCTGGTAAAGAATCTGCCTGCGATATGGGAGACCTGGGTTTGATCCCTGGGTTGGGAAGATCCCCTGGAGAAGGGAACAGCCACCCTTTCCAGTATTCTGGCCTGGATAATTCCATGGACTTTATAGCCCATGGGGTTGCAAAGAATCAGACAAGACCGAGTGATTTTCATGTCCAGAAAGAATGAAACAACTGGACCAAAGCAAAAACAGTGTTCAGTTATGGATCTGTCTGGTGTGAAAGTAAAGTCTGGTGATGTAAAAAACAATATTGCATAGGAACCTGGAATGTTTACCATGAATCAAAGTAAATTGGACATGGTCAAGCAGAAGATAGCAAGAATGAACATTAACATCTTAGAAATCAAGAAACTAAATTGAATGGGGATGGGTGAATTTAATTCAAATGACTATTACATCTACTACTGTGGGCAAGAATCTCTTAGAAGAAATGGAATAGCCCTCATGTCAACAAAAGAGTCTGAGATGCAGTACTTGGGTGCAATCTCAAAAATGATAGAATGATCTGTTTATTTCTAAGGCAAACCATTCAATATCACAGTAAGCCAAGACAATGCTGCAACCACTGAAGTTGAAGAAGCTGAAGTTGACCAGTTCTACAAAGACATACAACATCTTTTAGAACTAATACCAAAAAAGATGTCCTTTTCATCATGTTGTTTAGCCTCTAAGTTGTGTCCAACACTTTGCAACTCCACAGACTACAGCACACCAACCTTCTCTATCCTCCAACATTTCCTGAAGTTGCTGAGATTCATGTCAACTGAGTCAGTGATGCTAGCTAACCATCTCACCCTCTACCACCCCCTTTCCATCATAAGAGAATGAAATGCAAAAGGAGGAAGTCAAGAGATACCTTGGGAAACAGGCAACTTTGCCGTTGAAGTACAACATGAATCAGGGCAAAGGCTAAAAAAAATTTTTCAAGAGAACATGTGACTCATAGTAACCATCCTTTCCCAACAACCCAAGAAAAGACTCTATACATGGACACCACCAGATAGTCAATACAGAAATCTGATCATGTTCCTTGAAGCCAAAGTGGAGAAGCTCTATAGTTCACTTCAGTTCAGTTCTGTTGCTCATCGTGTCAGACTCTTTGCGACCCCATGAATCACAGCACGCCAGGCCTCCCTGTCCATCACCAACTCCCGGAATTCACTCAAACTCATGTCCATCGAGTCGGTGATGCCATCCAGCCATCTCATTCTCTGTCGTCCCTGTCTCCTTCCACCCCCAATCCCTCCCAGCATCAGAGTCTTTTCCAGTGAGTCAACTTATCGCATGAAGTGGCCAAAGTATTGGAGTTTCAGCTTTAGCATCAGTCCTTCCAATGAACACCCAGGACTGATCTCCTTTAGATTGGACTGGTGGGATCTCCTTGCAGTCCAAGGGACACTCAAGAATCTTCTCCAGCACCACAGTTCAAAAGCATCAATCCTTCGGGAATCAGCTTTCTTCACAGTCCAAATCTCACATCCATACATGACCACTGGAAAAACCATAGCCTTGACTAGATGGACCTTGGTTGGCAAAGTAATGTCTCTGCTTTTTAATATACTATCTAGGTTGGTCATAACTTTCCTTCCAAAGAGTAATCGTCTTTCAATTTCATGGCTGCAATCAGCATCTGCAGTGATTTTGGAGCCCAAAAAATTAAGTCTGACACTGTTTCCACTGTTTCCCCATCTATTTCCCATGAAGTGATGGGACCAGATGCCATGATCTTCGTTTTCTGAATGTTGATCTTCAAGCCAACATTTTCACTCTCCTCTTTCACTTTCATCAAGAGGCTTTTGAGTTCCTCTTCACTCTCTGCCATAAGGGTGGTGTCATCTGCATATCTGAGGTTATTAATATTTCTCCCAGCAATCTTGATTCCAGCTTGTGCTTCTTCCAGCCCAGCGTTCCTCATGATGTACTCTGCATATAAGTTAAATAAGCAGGGTGACAATATATAACCTTGACGTACTCCTTTTCCTATTTGGATCCAGTCTGTTGTTCCATGTCCAGTTCTAACTGTTGCTTCCTGACCTGCATACAGGTTTCTCAAGAGGCAGGTCAGATGGTCTGGTATTCCCATCTCTTTCAGAATGTTCCACAGTTTATTATGATCCATACAGTCAAAGGCTTTGACATAGTCAATGAAGCAGAAATAGATGTTTTTCTGGAACTCTCTTGCTTTCTCCATGGTCCAGAGGATGTTGGCAATTTAATCTCTGGTGCCTCTGCCTTTTCAAAAACTTGCTTGAACATCAGAAAGTTCACGGTTCATGTATTGCTGAAGCCTGGCTTGGAGAATTTTGAGCATGACTTTACTCGTGTGTGAGATGAGTGCAATTATGTGGTAGTTTAAGCATTCTTTGGCATTGCCTCTCTTTGGGATTGGAATGAAGACTGACCTATTCCAGTCCTGTGGCCCCTGCTGAATTTTCCAAGTTTGCTGGCATATTGAGTGCAGCACTTTCACAGCATCATCTTTCAGGATTTGAAATAGCTCAACTGGAATTCCATCACCTCCACTAGCTTTGTTTGTAGTGATGTACTTTAAGGCCCACTTGACTTCACTTTCTACGATGTCTGGCTCCAGGTGAGTGATCACGCCATCGTGATTATCTTGGTCGTGAAGATCTTTTTTGTACAGTGTTTCTGTGTATTCTTGCCACCTCTTCTTAATATCTTCTGCTTCTGTTAGGTCCATACCATTTCTGTCCTTTATCGAGCCCATCTTTTCATGAAATGTTCCCTTGGTATCTCTAATTTTCTTGAAGAGATCTCTTGTTTTACCTATTCTGTTGTTTTCCTCTATTTCTTTGCATTGATTGCTGAGGAAGGCTTTCTTATCTCTCCTTGCTATTCTTTGAAACTCTGCATTCAGATGTTTATATCTTTCCTTTTCTCCTTTGCTTTTTGCTTCTCTTCTTTTCACAGCTATTTGTAAGGCCTCCTCAGACAGCCATTTTGCTTTTTTGCGTTTCTTTTCCATGGGGATGGTCTTCGTCCCTGTCTCCTGTACAATGTCATGAACCTCTGTCCAGAGTTCATCAGGCACTCTATCTATCAGATCTAGTCCCTTAAATCTATTTCTCATTTCCACTGTATAATCATAAGGGATTTGATTTAGGTCATATCTGAATGGTCTAGTGGTTTTCCCTACTTTCTTCAATTTAAGTCTGAATTTGGCAGTAAAGAGTTCGTGATCTGAGCCACAGTCAGCTCCTGGTCTTGTTTTTGCTAACTGTATAAAGCTTCTCCTTCTTTGGCTGCAAAGAATATAATCAATCTGATTTCGGTGTTGACCATCTGGTGATGTCCATGTGTAGAGTCTTCTCTTGTGTTGTTGGAAGAGGGTGTTTGCTATCACCAGTGAGTTCTCTTGGCAAAACTCTATTAGCCTTTGCCCTGCTTCATTCCATGCTCCAAGGCCAAATTTGCCTGTTACTCCAGGTGTTTCTTGACTTCCTACTTTTGCATTCCAGTCCCCTATAATGAAAACGACATCTTTTTTGGGTGTTACTTCTAAAAGGTCTTGTACGTGTTCATAGAACCATTCAACTTTGGCTTCTTCAGCATTATTGGTTGGGGCATAGGTTTGGATTATTGTAATATTGAATGGTTTTCCTTGGAAACGAACAGAAATCATTCTGTCGTTTTTATGATTGCATCCAAGTACTGCATTTCGGACTCTTTTGTTGACCATGATGGCTACTCCATTTCTTCTAAGGGATTCCTGCCCACAGTAGTAGATATAATGGTCATCTGAGTTAAATTCACCCATTCCAGTCCATTTTAGGTCACTGATCCCTAGAATGTCGATGTTCACTCTTGTCATCTCTTGTTTGAGCACTTCCAATTTGCCTTGATTCATGGACCTAAAATTCAAAGTTCCTATGCAATATTGTTCTTTACAGCATCAGACCTTTCTTCTATCACCAGTCACCTCCACAACTAGGTATTTGTTTTGCTTTGGCTCCATCCCTTCATTCTTTCTGGAGTTATTTCTCCACTGATCTCTAGTACCATATTGGGCACCTACCGACCTGGGGAATTCCTCATTCAGTATCCCATCATTTTGCCTTTTGATACTGTTCATGGGGTTCTCAAGGCAAGTATACTGAAGTGGTTTGCCTTTCCAGGCTCTATGCAGTCAGTGAAAAACAAGACATGGAGTTGGCTATGGCTCAGATCATGAGCTCCTTATTACAAAATCCAGGTTTATATTGAAGAAAGTGGAGAAAACCATAGGCCATTCAGGTATGGGCTAAATCGAATCCCTTCTGTTTACACAATAGAGGTATTCAAGTGGCTAGATCCGGTAGTTCAATTCAGTTCAGTCCCACTGTCATTTCCAATTCTTTACGATCAAATGGACTGCAGCATGCCAGGTTTCTCTGTCCATCACCAACTCCTGGAGCTTGCTCAAACTCATGGCCATTGAGTTGGTGATGCCATCCAACCATCTCATCCTCTGTCATTCACTTCCTTTCCTGCCTTCAACCTCTCCTAGCATTAGGGTTTTTTCTAAGGTGGCAAAAGTATTGGAGCTATGGTTTCAGCATCACTACTTCCAGTGAATATTCAGGACTGATTTCCTTTAGGATTGACTGGTTGGGTCTCTCCCACAACATACATTAACAAGATTAGAACTAACAATAAAAGGTCTTGTCAGACTGGCTCTCACAAGATATGTCTTAAAATGACAAGATTAATCAGAAGGTTTCTATTAAAGAGAAACATGTCCTCAAGCACATTGTTATATTGACTAAGATAAGTTCAGTTCAGTTCAGTCACTCAGTCGTGTCCGACTCTTTGCGACCCCATGAATCACAGCATGCCAGGCCTCCCTGTCCATCACCAACTCTAGGAGTTCACTCAAACTCATGTCCATTGAGTCGATGATGCCATCCAGCCATCTCATTCTCTGTTGTCCCCTTCTCTTCCTGCCCCCAATCGCTCCTAGCATCAGAGTCTTTTCCAGTGAGTCAACTCTTTGCATGAAGTGGCCAAAGTATTGGAGTTTCAGCTTCAGCATCAGTCCTTCCAATGAACACCCAGGACTGATCTCCTTTAGAATGGACTGGTGATATCTCCTTGCAGTCCAAGGGACTCTCAAGAGTCTTCTCCAACACCACAGTTCAAAAGCATCAATTCTTTGGTGTTCAGCTTTCTTTATAGTTCAACTCTCACATCCATACATGACTACTGGAAAAAGCATAGCCTTGACTAGGCGAAATTTTGTTGGCAAAGTAATGTCTCTGCTTTTTAATATGTTGTCTAGGTTGGTCATAACTTTCCTTCCAAGGAATAAGTGTCTTTTAATTTCATGGCTGCAATCAGCATCTGCAGTGATTTTGGAGCCTCCAAAAATAAAGTCAGCTATTTTTTCCACTGTTTCCCCACCTATTTGCCATGAAGTGATGGGATCAGATGCCATGATCTTAGTTTTCTGAATGTTGAGCTTTACGCCAACTTTTTCGCTCTCCTCTTTCACTTTCATCAAGAGGTTCTTTAGTTCTTCTTCACTTTCTGCCATAAGGGTGGTGTCATCTGCATATCTGAGTTCATTGATATTTCTCCCAGCAATCTTTATTCCAGTTTGTGCTTCTTCCAGCCCAGCATTTCTCATGATGTACTCTGCATACAAGTTAAATAAGCAGGGTGCCAATATACAGCCTTGATGTACTCCTTTTCTGATTTGTAACCAGTCTGTTGTTCCATGTCCAGTTCTAACTGTTGCTTCCTGGCCTGCATACAGGTTTCTCAAGACTTTAGCAGCAGCATCTTTTAGGATTTTAAATAGCTTATCTGTTACTCCATCTACTCCACTAGCTTTGTTCATAATAAATGCTTCTTTAAGGCCCACTTGACTTCATATTCCAGGATATTTGGCTCTAGGTGAGTGATCACCCATCGTGGTTATCTGGGTCATGAAGATCTTTTCTGTACTGTTCTTCTGTATATTCTTGCCAGCTCTTCTTAATATATGCACGCATGCTCAGTCATTTCAGTCATGTCCGACTCTTTGCGACCTATGGACTATAGCCCACCAGGCTCCTCTCTCCATGGGATTTTTCAGGCAAGAATACAGGAGTGGGTTGCCATTTCCTTCTCCAGGGGAACTTCCTGACGCTGGAATTGAATTCCTATCTCCTGAGTCTCATGCATTGCAGGCTCACTCTTTAGCCACTGTACCACCTGGGAAGCTCCTTCTTAATATATATTAATATATCATATATGCAGATGATACCACCCTAATGACAGAAAAAGAAGAGGAACTAAAGAGCCTCTTGATGAGGGTTAAAGAAGAGAGTGAAAAAGCTGGCTTGAAACTCAACATTCGAAAAATGAAGATCACAACTTCTGGTCCCTTGACTTCATGGTAAATAGAAATGGAAAAAGTAGAAGCAGTGGTGACACATTATATTTTCTTGGCTACTAAATCACTATGGATGGTGACTGCAGCCATGAAACTAAAGTATGTTTGCTCCTTAGAAGGAAAGCTATGAGAAACTTAAGCTGTGTATTAAAAAGCAGAGACATCACATTGCCGACAAAGGTCCATACATCAAAAGCCCCATAGTCATGTATGGATGTGAGAATTGGACCATAAAGAAGGTTGGGTGCCGAAGAATTGATGCCTTTAATTGTGGTGCTGGATAAGACTCCTGAGTCCCTTGGACTGCAAAGAGATCAAACCAATAAATCCTAAAATAAATCAACCCTGAATATTCATTGATACCGAAGTTGAAGCACCAATACTTCGACTATGTGATGCAAAGGGCTGACTCATTGGAAAAAAACCTAATGAGAAAACTGAAGGCAAAAGGAGAAGGGGGCTGCAGAGGATGAGATTATAACATAGCATCACCAATTCAATGGACAGGAATTTGAGCAAACTCTGGGAGATAGTGAAGTACGGGGGAGCCTGATGTGTTGCAGTCCATGAGGTTGCAGAGAATCAGACAGGACAGCAACTGAACAACAACAATATAATAAAGAAATTTTCCTTCAGTTTTCATTAATAAAGCAATCTGTCAGTAACAGAATAGGTAGAATAAAAATGTAAAGTATTTTTGTTGTAAACATTTTTGCTCTTTTTGGGTGCAAAGTTCCATATGTTAAAGTATTTATTCTTTCTTTCAATATAGAACTAGTAGGACTCAGTGGATTTCCTTGCTTCCTGATGTTTTGAATTTGTGAGCTTCTTAACATTAAAAAAACTTGCATGTTTAAGCAAAGGTCAATTGTATTGTGTTCATTTATTTCAGTCAATTCATAGCTGATATCTTTTTTGGTTTATTTATAGTTTTGAAAAAGCATAGTTGCAAGAGGCTGAATATACAAATATTGTCCAAATATCATATCAAAATAGAACTCTGATTTTCCTAGCAAACAAGCACTTCTCCTTTGAATATGTCACAATTATTTGAACCAAATTAATATCGATCTCCCCTACCATATTTTCAGGATCCCAAGTGTAAGAAGTGCATATTTTCCTCACCATTGTATTCCACGAACTTAGACTCTACATAGTGGATGCTCAATAGATATCTGCTGACTTAATTGAAACAGTGATTCCTACAGTACTTCTTAGTAAAAGAAATATATTATTTAATAATAGGGTCTAAAAATGGTTAACTTCAGGATGCTCCAATGTTTCTGAACCACATACCTTTTATGTAAGACCTGAGTTTAACTCCTCATATATTGTCCTAGTGGAAAATTACCCTGCTACTTCCCTTTAATCCCCATGACTACCTTTTCTTAGGTACTGGACAAACTACTCATTCAAGACTCCAATAAAATGGCACTTGAGATTGATTGAGTTACTGTAAGGCTCCCTTACATAATTCATACTTCTGTATATTTTACCATAATTATTTATTTATATCTTTTCCTCTTCAGAATCTGAACTTCTCAAAATAGAATCCTATATTCTATTCATCTTTCACAAAAAGGAAGCAGTATAAGCAATTAAGTTTACTGTGTGCTAACCAGGTACCATGAGAACATACTGTTGTTTCATTTATCCTTATAATAACCCTCAAAATAAAATAATATTATCTGCCTTTTGCAGGTGAGAAAGACAAGTCTGAGATAGGTGAAAGGTCATGTTGAAGGTCACACATCAAGGGAATAGTAAAGATGAGCTTTTAATTCAGGCATCAGTTCAGTTCAGTTCATTTCAGTCGCTCAGTCGTGTCCGACTCTCCGCGACCCCATGAATCACAGCACACCAAGTCTCCCTGTCCATCACCAGCTCCCAGAGTACACTCAAACTCATGTCCACAGAGTCGGTGATGCCATCCAGCCATCTCATTCTCCGTCGTCCCCTTCTCCTCCCGCCCCCAACCTTTCCCAGCATCAGAGTCTTTTCCAGTCAATCAACTCGTTGTATGAGGTGGCCAAAGTATTGCAGTTTCAGCTTTAGCATCTGTCCTTCCAATGAACACCCAGGATCGATCTCCCTTAGAATGGACTGGTTGGATCTCCTTGCGGTACAAGGGACTCTCAAGAGTCTTCTCCAACACCACAGTTCAAAAGCATCAACTCTTTGGCGATCAGCCTTCTTCACAGTCCAACTCTCACATCCATACATGACCACGGGAAAAACCATAGCCTTGAATAGACGGACCTTGGTTGGCAAAGTAATGTCTCTGCTTTTTAATATATTATCAAGGATGGTCATAACTTTCCTTCCAAGGAGCAAGCGTCTTTTAATTTCATGGCTGCAAATTCAGGCATAATTTACTCTGAATTCTGTAATCTGAACTCATTTCATAGACTATTAAATTCAGTTACCTAAAGTCCTAATGAACCTCCTTCCAGAGTTCATCAGGCACTCTATCTATCAGATCTAGACCCTTAAATCTATTCCTCACTTCCACTGTATAATCATAAGGGATTTGATTTAGGTCATATCTGAATGGTCTAGTGGTTTTCCCTACTTTCTTCAATTTAAGTCTGAATTTGGCAATAAGGAGTTCATGCTGAGCCACAGTCAACTCCTGGTCTTGTTTTTGCTAACTATATACAGCTTCTCCATCTTTGGCTTCAAAGAATATAATCAATCTGATTTTGGTGTTGACCATCTGGTAATGTCCATGTGTAGAGTCTTCTCTTGTGTTGTTGGAAGAGGGTGTTTGCTATGACCAGTGCGTTCTCTTGACAAAACTATTAGCCTTTGCCCTGCTTCATTCCGTGCTCCAAGCCAAATTTGCCTGTTACTCCAGGTGTTTCTTGACTTCCTACTTTTGCATTCCAGTCCCTATAATGAAAAGGACATCTTTTTTGGGTGTTAGTTCTAAAAGGTCTTGTAGGTCTTCATAGAACCGTTCAACTTCAGCTTCTTCAGCGTTACTGGTTGGGGCATAGGCCTGGATTACTGTAATATTGAACGGTTTGCCTTGGAAACGAACAGAAATCATTCTGTCATTTTTAAGATTGCATCCAAGTACTGCATTTTGGACTCTTCTGTTGACCATGATGGCTACTCCATTTCTTCTAAGGGATTCCTGCCCACAGTAGTAGATATAATGGTCATCTGAGTTAAATTCACCCATTCCAGTCCATTTTAATTCACTGATTCCTAGAATGTCTATGTTCACTCTTGCCATCTCTATGTTTGACCACTTCCAATTTGCCTTGATTCATGGACCTAACATTGCAGGTTCCTATGCAATATTGCTGTTTACAGCACCAGACCTTGCTTCTATCATCGGTTACATCCACAACTGGGTATTGGTTTTGCTTTTGCTCCATCCTTTTATTCCTTCTAGAGTTACTTCTTCACTGATCACCAGTAGCATACTGGGCACCTACCGACCTGGGGAATTTCCCATTCAGTATCTTATCATTTTTCCCTTTGATACTGTTCATGGGGTTCTCAAGGCAAGTATACTGAAGTGGTTTGCCATTCCCTTCTCCAGTGGACCAGAAAAGCAAAATGGCTGTCTGAGGAGGCCTTACAAATAGCTGTGAAAAGAAAAGAAGCAAAAAGCAAAGGAGAAAAGGAAAGATATAAACATCTGAATGCAAAGTTCCAAAGAATAGCAAGGAGAGATAAGAAAGCCTTCCTCAGTGATCAATGCAAAGAAATAGAGGAAAACAGCAGAATGGGAAAAACAAGAGATCTCTTCAAGAAAATTAGAGATTCCAAGGGAACATTTCATGCACAGATGGGCTCGATAAAGGACAGGAATCGTATGGACCTAACAGAAGCAGAAGATATTAAGAAGAGGTGGCAAGAATACACAGAAGAACTGTACAAAAAAGATCTTCACAACCAAGATAGTCATGATAACGTGATCACTGACCTAGAGCCAGACATCTTGGAATGTAAAGTCAAGTGGGCCTTAGAGAGCATCACGACGAACAAAGCTAGTGGAGGTGATGGAATTCCAGTTGAGCTATTTCAAATCTTGAAAGATGATGCTGTGAAAGTGCTGCACTCAATATGCCAGCAAATTTGGAAAACTCAGCAGTGGCCACAGGACTGGAAAAGGTCAGTCTCCATTCCAATCCCAAAGAAAGGCAATGCTCAAACTACCGCACAAATGCACTCATCTCACAAGCTAGTAAAGTTATGCTCAAAATTCTCCAAGCCAGACTTCAGCAATATGTGAACCGTGAACTCCCAGATGCAGAGGCACCAGACATCAAAATGCCAACATCCGCTGGATCATGGAGAAAGCAAGAGAGTTCCAGAAGAGCATCTATTTCTGCTTCATTGACTACGCCAAAGCCTTTGACTGTGTGGATCACAAGAAACTGTGAAACATTCTGAAAGAGATGGGAATACCAGACCACCTGACCTCCCTCTTGAGAAACCTGTATGCAGGTCAGGAAGCAACAGTCAGAACTGTACATGGAACAACAGACTGGTTCCAAATAGGAAAAGGAGTACGTCAAGGCTGTATATTGTCACCTTGCTTATTTAACTTATATGCAGAGTACATCATGAGGAACGCTGGGCTGGAAGAAGCACAAGCTGGAATCAAGATTGCTGGGAGAAATATCAATAACCTCAGATATGCAGATGACACTACCCTTATGGCAGAAAGTGAAGAGGAACTCAAAAGCCTCTTGATGAAAGTGAAAGAGGAGAATGAAAAGGTTGGCTTGAAGCTCAACATTCAGAAAACAAAGATCATGGCATCTGGTCCCATCACTTCATGGGAAATGGGCGGGGAAACAGTGGAAACAGTGTCAGACTTTATTTTTTGGGGCTCCAAAATCACTGCAGATGCTGATTACAGCCATGAAATTAAAAGACGCTTACTCCTTGGAAGGAAAGTTATGACCAACCTTGATAGTATATTAAAAAGCAGAGACATTACTTTCAACAAAGGTCCGTCTAGTCAAGGCTATGGTTTTTCCCGTGGTCATGTATGGATGTGTGAGTTGGACTGTGAAGAAGGCTGATCGCCGAAGAATTGATGCTTTTGAACTGTGGTGTTGGAGAAGACTCTTGAGAGTCCCTTGTACCGCAAGGAGATCCAACCTGGGTGTTTAGATTCAACCTGGGTGTTTAGATCTCCCTCGATTCTAAGGGAGATCGATCCTGGGTGTTCATTGGAGGGACTGATGCTAAAGCTGAAACTGCAATACTTTGGCCACCTCATGCGATGAGTTGACTCACTGGAAAAGACTCTGATGCTGGGAAAGGTTGGGGGCGGGAGAAGAAGGGGACGACCGAGAATGAGATGGCTGGATGGCATCACCGACTCTGTGGACATGAGTTTGAGTGAACTCCGGAAGTTGGTGATGGACAGGGAGGCCTGGCGTGCTGTGATTCATGGGGTCACGGAGAGTCGGACAGGACTGAGCGACTTAACTGAACTGAACTGAACTGAAAGTCCTAATCTTGTCTAATTTTCTCTTTGCCATATAATATAGTTCCTAGTTACCCATGAAATTCTCCTTTCATTGTCTGTAGACACCATAAATTTAGAGAGTACACATAAATTTACCAACTGAAATATTCAATTCTATGTCAACCTCCACATTTATGTTAAAGTACTACTTAAAACACAATTATTTAAAAAGTGGCATTCTTTTTTATAGCATAAAATGTCCTTCCTTAACATTCTAATTCCTAAAGAAAGATATTGATGTTTAAAATGTGTATACTAAATTGCATTTTAATCCTTTTGTATTATTCTGCATTTTGTAATTGAGATAGGAAAGATTGCTAATCAAAAATAATTCTCAGATTTATTTGCCTAACTTCTATATGCAAATAGGATTTCTAGATGGTTCTACTATAAGTTAAGGCCTTAGAGGTGATTTAACATTTTAGTACATCAAAATTATTGTTGACATTAATGTGATGAAATGAAAAGCGGCAATGTTTGAACTGTTCTCAGAGTGCTATTTGCAACATGTAAAATACCCATTAAATATAACTTGGAATTTATAAATTAATTTATGTCAACAATGAACCCAACACTACCATTTATTTCTACATGCTTTTTATTAAACACATCATGAGACCAAAATGACAGAAGTACATTCTTTCATAATAAATAGAAATATGAAGCTGTTTTAAAGCTGTATTTAAAAAGGCAATAACATGCACTTTGCATTTCTTTTCTAAGCACAGTACATCAACTAGAGCTCAAATCCTATTTCCTACTAAAAATAGACCTCAGTTTGAAAGGGGGAGAGGCAAGGAAGAAACAACAGTGCTTTCCTCTTATAGAAAATTGCATTTCTTGGGCTCCCTTGTCCTAAGTGAAATGAGAATCATGTAGATTTTGCATTCTTCCCCTTATATCTTGGAACTTCTAAAGCACATTTTAACTCTTTCTCCCATTTGCTTTCTTAGCATAGAAGAATTTATTTGTATATATTTTCATGCATGTAATTTTAACCATATGGTAAGGGGGCTTCCCTGGCAGCTCAGCTGGCAAAGAATCTGCCTGCAATGCAGGAGACCCCAATTCAATTCCTAGGTCAAGAAGATCAGCTGGAGAAGGGATAGTCTACCCACTCCAGTATTCTTGGGTTTTCATGGTGATTCAGTTGGTAAAGAATCCACCTGCAATGTGTGAGATCTGGGTTCAGTCACTGGCTTGGGAAGATACCCTGGAGAAGGGAATGGCTATCTACTCCAGTATTCTGGCCTGAAGAATTCAATGGACTGTATAGTTCATGGGGTCAAAAAGAGTCAGACAGAACTGAGTGACTTTCACTTTCAAACATATGGTAAAAGTTATAAAGAAATAGGTTATACAATAATCAAAGAAAAATAGACTGAGAGTAAACTAGAAATGTATTCATCAGTTGAGGATGTGAATGCCAGACAAAAACACCGTGGTGATACTTTCCTTCCTCTTTTAATTTATTCTTCATATTTTCCTCCATGATTTGAAAACTAAAGTCAAAGACCAAGCATCTGCTTATGTGCAATTAAACAGCACTTGGCACACACTCTACACTATCTAAAAGTAAAGAATAATGAGACACTGTTTTGTTTTCTGCTTGACACCATCTGTAAGCAAACTACCATGATAATGACTTGGCTACTGTGCCCAGTGTTCATAAGTGTACATGAGGAATAAAATAGAAAACCACTGGAGGATGAAGTAAGACAATAGCAAACAGATAACTCAAGACAACATAGGGATTTTCTTCACCTAAACACTGTTTTGTGATTTTAAAATAGAAACTTCCGCATACTTAATTTCATTGAATCTAAGATACCAATCACTTACAAGGCACATTCTAATTTAAGAGTTGTTGAAGCATGAAAAAATATTTTAGAAACAGTGAAATATGGTACATATCTGGATTTCTGGCTTCTTTCAAAAAGTTGAATTATTTGACACACTATAGCTGTGATCCCTCTTGGCAACAATAGCTCTGTCAAGTAGTGGCTGTTCCATTTAGCTTGCTTTCCTTTTCTTGCTTCCTCCTTTCCTCCCATTTGCTTTAATATTTTGTCATTAATTTCATACATATTCTGCTAGTGTCTCCCAAGAGACACTGGGAAGACATTGGTTAATGAAATAAGCAACATTCTTGCCTTCAAAGAGCTTACCTCGCAACTAGGAAAGACAGACTGTAAATAAGTAAATCAATAACATGATAACTTCAAAAGTAGGGAGTGCTATGAAGAAAATAAAACCAGAATATGGAATAGAAAGTGATTGAGAAAGTGCGTATATTATTTTGATGATGTGAAAAGACCTCCTTGAAGACGGCACTTCTGACTTAAGCCTTTGTTGATGGAAAGGAGCCAGTCCTGTGGAGGTCATCTCCTAGTTTTCTGACCCATCTTTTTGGGTGTGTTTATTGTTTCCTTTGGAAACCCCTTTATTTGTACTGGCTTCTTAATATCCTCCAAACTTTTCCTTCGATCCTCTTCTCATTTTCACTGTTTCTTGATGATTTTATCAAATATTTAACCATGATTTAAACTTTGCAGATTCTGGTATTTTTATCTTAAATCCAATCTAAAATCATTTTTATAACTGCTTAGTAACAGCCATTCCACCTGGAAAGTTGACAAGCATTACATACTCCAAGAAGGCTCAGATTGACATTATCTATCTCATCCTTATTAATTTCCTCCTTCTTCTGAATTATGGTAATGATTTTATTGTGTGCACTATGTTATTTTAACAAGCACTTTTCTTGTTCTTACTATGAACTTGCAGTCCTGGGTGTTCATTGGAAGGACTGATGTTAAAGCTGAAACTCCAATACTTTGGCCACCTCATGCGACGAGTTGACTCACTGGAAAAGACTCTGATGCTGGGAGGGATTGGGGGCAAGAGGAGAAGGGGACGACAGAGAATGAGATGGCTGGATGGCATCACCGATTCGATGGACATGAGTTTGAGTGAACTCCGGGAGTTGGTGATGGACAGGGAGGCCTGGCGTGCTGCCATTCATGGGGTCGCAAAGAGTCGGACACAACAGAGCGACTGAACTGAACTGAACTGAACTATGAACTTGAAACTATTCCAAATACTTTGCAAATACTGAATGAGATTATATATTCATTGAAATAAGGTACTATGCTTTTTTTTCATTTTTTTATTTTCTGCTCTTTGTATGAAAAGGACAATTCAATAAAATCTTGGTGAGGGAAAAAAAGAAATAACAAATATGTAAATGAACACAATGAATGCAACTATAGAGAGTGAGTTGCTATTAAGAGGAATGAAAAAGATTGCTGACCAGACACAAGTTACAGGATTGCCAGGCGGCAAGGAGGAATTTCATGTTTGTGCTCTGAATTTGTAGGCGTACAAATTTGCATAGTTATTGCCATCTTCTATGTCTGCATATAGCACTGATTTAAAGTCAGATTTTGTGATGTGCACGTGGTGAAAAGATAACAGCACATGGGAACGGAGAGCTGGAGAAGGTGGAAGTCAGATCGTTCCCAGGTTTAAGCTGAGCGGAAAGGAAGCAGCAAGATTACTGATGAGGAAGAGCAGAGAAATAAAGAGAATTAAGAGAAATTAAAAAACTAAGACTGTGAGCTCAGAATAGGCTTAGGAGACAAAAGTGAAATGTGCATAACACACACATACATTCTTTTTTTACATAATTTTTTTAAAAATTGTTACCACTTTTAAAAATTGAAATATAGTTAATTTACAATGCTGTGTTCAAATGTAAAATAATTGTACTGCAAAATAATTGTACTGTACTGAAAAATAATTGTATTGAAAAATAATTCAGATAATAATAATTCAGATTCTTTTCCATTATAGATTATTACAAGATACAGAGTATAGTCTCCTGTGCTATATGGTAGGTCCTCATTGTTACCTATTGATATATCCAATTAAATATATATAGTGTGTATATGTTAATCCCAATCTCCTAATTTAACCCCCACTCCCCCCGCTGCCCCATCACTTTTGGTAATCATAGGTTTGTTTTCTTTATCTGTGAGTCTATTTCTATTTTGTAAATAAGTTCATTTGTTCAGTTCAGTTCAGTTCAGTCACTCAGTCGTGTCCAACTCTCCGCGACCCCATGAATCACAGCACGCCAGGCCTCCCTGTCCATCACCAACTCCCGGAGTACACTCAAACTCATGTCCACAGAGTCGGTGATGCCATCCAGCCATCTCATTCTCCGTCGTCCCCTTCTCCTCCCGCCCCCAACCTTTCCCAGCATCAGAGTCTTTTCCAGTGAGTCAACTCATCGCATGAGGTGGCCAAAGTATTGCAGTTTCAGCTTTAGCATCAGTCCCTCCAATGAACATCCAGGATTGATCTCCTCCAGAATGGACTGGTTGGATCTCCTTGCAGTATAAGGGACTCTCAAGAGTCTTCTCCAACACCACAGTTCAAAAGCATCGATTCTTCGGTGATCAGCCTTCTTCACAGTCCAACTCTCACATCCATACATGACCATGGGAAAAACCATTGCCTTGACTAGACGGACCTTGGTTGGCAAAGTAATGTCTCTGCTTTTTAATATACTATCAAGGTTGGTCATAACTTTCCTTCCAAGGAGCAAGCGTCTTTTAATTTCATGGCTGCAATCAGCATCTGCAGTGATTTTGGAGCCCAAAAAAACAAAGTCTGACACTGTTTCCACTGTTTTTTGTATCATTTTTTATTAGGGTCCACATATAAGTGATATCATATGATATTTGTCTTTCTCTCTCTGACTTACTTCACTTATTATAATAAGTTCTAGAACCATCTGTGTTGCTACAAGTGACATTATTTCATTATTTTTATGGCTAAGTAATAGTCCCTTGTGTATGTATACTACATCTTCTTTATCCATTCATCTGTTGATGGACATTTAGATTGCTTCCAGTTCACAGGTACTTTTAATCATATAGTAGTTCTCTAGAACAACCAGTTCAGTTCAGTCGCTCAGTCATGTCCGACTCTTTGTGACTCCATGGATTGCAGCATGCCAGGCTTCACTGTCCATCACCAATTCCCAGAGCTTGCTCAGACTCATGTCCATCAAGTCAGTGATGCCATCTCATCCTCTGCCATCCCCTTCTCCTGCCTTCAATCTTTCCCATCATCAGGGTCTCTTCCAATGAGTCAGTTCTTCGCATCTGGTGGCCAAAGTATTGGAGCTTCAGCTTCAACATCAGCTGTTAACCCACTAAAAACTCATTTAACCCATAAAAACATTGTACATTTTTACCCATAAAAATGTTAACACATTTTAAATTTTCAAGTAGCTACTTTTAAAAAAATAGAAAGAAAGAGGTTAATTTAATAATATATTTTAACTAGCCCAGTATATTAACATTTTATTGTTTCAACATATAATTGATGTAATGGCTTCCCTGGTGTCTCAGACAGTAAAAATATCTGCCTGCAATGCAAGAGATCCAGATTCAATCCCTAGGTCAGGAAGATCCCTTGGAGAATGGAATGGTAACCCACTCCAGTATTCTTGCCTGGAGAATTCCATGGACAGAGAAGCCTGGCAGGCTACAGTACATGAGTCACAAAGAGTCAGATACAATTTAGCATCTAACACTTTCACTTTTCATAATCAATATATAACTATATATAATATGTAGCAATAATGAAGCATTTTGCATTCACTTTTTCATACTAAGTCTTTCTCAATCAGGAGTGTATTTTACACTTTGCAGTTCTCAGTTAGAGCTAGCCACATTTCTAATGATCAGTAGGCATATGTGATTAGTGGCTACTACATTGGACAGAGCAGATCTCCACCTAAGAAGCCCAGAAAATGGTGAAGTTTGGGGATGATATGTAATTTTTGCATGGGTGCTGTATCTTCTTGGATCTTGATATAACTGAAGTATCACACAGGAAGAGTATGAATTAGATACAAAAGATTTCAATCTGAAGAAAGTGAGGAGAATAGAACAGTCAGGTATATCTCATAGTCTTTAGAGAGATATTTCAAAAAGATGCTTCTACTGATATAATTTGTCTTCAAGCTATTTATATCAGTTCAGTTCAGTTCAGTCTCTCAGTCATGTCCGACTATTTGCGACCCCATGAATTGCAGCACGCCAGGCCTCCCTGTCCATCACCAACTCCCAGAGTTCACTCAAACTCATGTCCATCGAGTCGGTGATGCCATCCAGCCATCTCATTCTCTGTCATCCCCGTCTCCTCCCACCCCCAATCCCTCCTAGCATCAGACTCTTTTCCAGTGAGTCAACAGTAGAGGAGCATAAATACAGGCATTTTTTTTACACATATTTCAATGTATTCTTTTGGGAACTAAAGATTACGACTGTCTTTTTATCTAGTTCTAACCACTTCAAAATTATGTTTACCTTTTTCCATAGGAAGAATACTGTAGAAAAGGCTTCTGCTTTTCATTTAAAATTTTTTTCTCTAAGCATTTCCACATATCTGGAGTGTTGTGCACTGCTGTCTATACAAAAACCTCACAGAAAGGTGTGGTTGTGAGAACACATATGTCCAGTGAACAAGACAGTCAAATAGCTTCATCTTCTGTACCTGTCTACCATCAATCAATGTGTTGTCATTTTTTCAGGAGAAAAATAAATGTTAATTGCAAAATACATTTAAAACTTTTTTTGATATACAATTACATCTACTCATTATCTTCCATAATACATGCAACAATCTAAGTTCTTTCAGTACACAGTTTCAAAAGACTCTGGAAAATGAAAATGAGTTTCTGCTTCCTTGAAACTTCAATTATGATGCTATATTTTAAAAATGTCTTGAGACTTCCCTGGTAGCCCAGTGTTTAATACTCCACACTGTCAGTGCTGGGGGTGCAGTTTCAATCCCTGGTCAGGGAAGTAAGATCCAACATGCTGCACAGTGCAGCCAAAAAATATTAAAAAATAAAAATATCTTGACCATGCTCTCCGCTGCAGATCATCACCAAAAATGACTTCAGGATATTTGATTGGATGCCACATATGAAGGTTTTCATGTCCACGTTATTCATCATTGTGTCTGTGATGCCAATAACCAGTTCTTGGCAATGTGATAACAAAGGGAATTAAATTTTCCAAAAGCATGTTTTAGATGACAGCATCCATAAATTAACCCTATTCAAAAAGTGTGCTTATTCCAAAAATAAAGACAGGCCCACTAAATTCTTCTATCTTTTCTATTCAAAATCCAATCACTGTTGAACTACTTCATTGTCTACTGATGCCAAAAAGAAGACAAAGCAAAAGTGAAACAAAAACAAAAACACTAAGACAGATTTTTGGGGACATTAAGCAGTTACTGGCTTCTGGTTCCGTGCTAGAACATTATGAAAATATCAACTATTACTTCTTATTGCTGGTATTTTGCCTTATGGTGCTGCATCTGTGTTTAGCCAAAAAAATGCCAGATGGCATTGAGAAAACAATTGCTCACTATGCAAGAACAATGACACATACATTACACATAAACTGACATAGCTTCAGCAGTTACCAAGGGAGCCAAAAATTCCCATAACCACTTTCGGCAAGCTCTTCCAATTAATGAAATATGGACTCCTCAGACTATTTTTTGAGGATTCCTTTTTAAGGATAATCATACACCTTTACTTAGGTAACCATATATGCAACTTGAACTTTTCTGTCACCTACCTACAAGCTTAGAAGATTAATTTCTAAAACCCTTTCCTTAGGTCACCAGTTATTGCATTCTGATTATGTTGTCCTTCTACCATACCTTTTCATACTATCTACTACAAATTGGCACTTACCAAGAACATTGCCAAGGACTGAACAACAAAGGCATTTGCCATCTGCCTCTATGGAGATTGAACACCACGCTGCTATTGCTGTTGACCTTCAACAAGCCCTGTGGAAGTTCAGGGTGGAGTGAGGCACTCTGTGCTTCAGGGAATCTGGTGGGACAGGTCTTTAGATAGTTGGATGCTTTTAGGAACAGATTTCATGATCTCAATCCTTGCATCTCCTCATATCTAGAGAAGCACTAAATCCCTTCATGGTGATATCAGATCCTCATGACTAACTAAAACCCTTTTGTAAAATGAGTGCTTCATGCTATTGAACTCCCCCTTCACCAAAATCTTATATATTGACTTTCCCCCACTGCTGCTTTGAAGTAATCTCACAGAGCTATCTGAGATGCTGCCTCCTGGGATGCAGTCCTCATTTTGCCCCAAATAAAACAACTCACAATTCTCAAGTTGTACACCTTTTGTTTTATTCAACAATACCACTTTACAATGATGAAATGTCAGAAGAACAACTACTCAAGGAATTCATGCATATTATAATTTTTTCACTGATTTTCTCACTCATAAATGACTGTTTCTTGAGAAATCTTTTTTCTGTCCTTCTGAGAGGTGATTTTTATGTTATCTTTGATATATTTAAACAATATATTTAGGAACTCTTACCATTAAAAACTTGATTAAGAATTAGATCTGCTGACATAGAGAACATCATGATATTAAAAGTAGGTAAATGTTTGTAGTATATGCCACATGATGACCCAATAAAAAAGTAAAGGTCAATAGCTTTGAGTTTTCCTAAACTGTTACAAAGAAAAAAATTTATTATTTTTATAGGTATCTTCTTCTGTCATCCATTGTAAACCTGACACTAACAACCAGTGGTTCCTGACAGTTATTTACAACACTTGGATTACTGAACAACCTCATTTTGGGCAATAGCATTTCATATACCTAAATATAGTTTGCATAATCTTTTTTCAAAGATTTCTGGCCATGGTAGTACATGAATTTATGCTTTAAAAATCTATACATCCAAACCTAACCATATAACAATGATAAATAAATTATTAGAACCAAAACAAAAAGTTATAGGTGTATATTTAAGCTAAAATCTCTTTAAGCCAGAAACACAACATATAAGCTGCATGAAGGATGATGTCATGGGCTTTGGACCTAGGTCTAAAAGAGCCTTGGAGGTGGATTCTGACAGGGTAACAAGGAGAGAAAGCACCATATACTGAGAAAATGGATCAAAGTTCATGACAGGAAACCTGGGGATATGGTGAAAGTGAAAGCTCAGTCATGTCCGACTCTTTGCGACCCCATGGACTGTAACCTACCAGGCTCCTCCATCCATGGGATTTTCCAGGCAAGAATACTTGAGTGGGTTGCCATTTCCTTCTCCAGGAGATCTTCCCCTCCCAGGGATAGAACCTGGGTCTCCCTCATTGTAGACAGACGCTTTACCGTCTGAGCCACCAGGGAAGTAGAATGTCCCTCTCCTTGAAAAGAGATCAGATAATTTTGTGACTATTGAATGGGGCTGGGTTTCTGAAAGCTGTTGAAGAAAGAAGAGGCTAAGAAGAGTTGACTCACTGGAAAAGACTCTGATGCTGGGAGGGATTGGGGGCAGGAGGAGAAGGGGAAGACAGAGAATGAGAGGGCTGGATGGCATCACTGACTTGATGGGCATGAGTTTGTTGGTTTGTTTTTTTTTTTTTTTAATTTATTTTATTGGAGGCAAATTACCTTACATTAATATATTGGTTGGTTTTGCCATACATTGACACGAATCCGCCCCGGGTGTACATGTGTTTCCTTTCTTGAACACCCCTCCCACCTCCCTCTTCCCCATATCCTCCCTCCAGGTCATCCCTGTGCACCAGCCCCAAGCATCCTGTATCACGTGTTGAACCTGGACTGGTGATTCATTTCACATATGATAATATACATGCTACAATGCCATTCTCCCCAATCATCCCACCTTCACCCTCTCCCACAGAGTCCCAAAGACTGTTCTATATACCTATGTCTCTTTTGCAGTCTCGTATACAGGGTTAAGGTTACCATCTTTATAAATTCCATATATATGCGTTAGTATACTGTATTGATGTTTTTCTTTCTGGCTTACTTCACTCTGTTAAATAGGCTCCAGTTTCATACACCTCATTGAAACTGATTCAAATGCATTCTTTTTGATGGCTGAAAAATACTCCATTGTGTATATGTACCAAAGCTTTCTTATCCATTCATCTGCAGATGGACATCTAGGTTGCTTCCATGTCCTGGCTATTATAAACAGTGCAGCAATGAACATTGGAGTACATGTGTCTCTTTCAATTCTGGTTTCCTCAGTGTGTATGCCCAGGAGTGCGATTGCTGGATCATATGGCAGTTCTATTTCCAGTTTTTTGAGGAATCTCCACACTGTTCTCCATAGTGGATGTACTAGTTTGCATTCCCACCAACAGTATAAGAGGGTTCCTTTTTCTCCACACCCTCTCCAGCATTTATTGTTTGTAGACTTTTGGGTAGCAGCCATTCTGACTGGTGTGAATTGGTATCTCATTGTGGTTTTGATTTGCATTTCTCTGATTATGAGGGATGTTGAGCATTTTTTCATGTGTTTGTTAGCCATCCTTATGTCTTCTTTGGAGAAATGTCTGTTTAGTTCTTTGACCCATTTTTTGATTGGGTCACTTATTTTTTCTGGAATTGAGCTGCAGGAGCTGCTTGTGTATTTTGGAGATTAATCCTTTATCAGTTGCTTCATTTTCTATTATTTTCTCCCATTCTGAAGGCTGTCTTTTCACCTTGCTATGCAGTTTCCTTTGCTGTGCAGAAGCTTTTGATTTTAATTAGGTCCCATTTGTTTGTTTTTACTTTTATTTCCAATATTCTGGGAGGTGGGTCTTGGAGGATCCTGCTGTGATATATGTTGGAGAGTGCTTTGCCTACATTCTCCTCTAGGAGTTTTATAGAATCTGGTCTTACATTTAGCTCTCTAATCCATTTTGAGTTTATTTTGGTGTATGGTGTTAGGAAGTGTTCTAGTTTCATTCTTTTACAAGTGGCTGACCAGTTTTCCCAGCACCACTTGTTAAAGAGACTGTCTTTTCTCCATTTTATATTCTTGCCTCCTTTGTCAAAGATAAGGTGTCCATAGGTGCATGGATTTATCTCTGGACTTTCTGTTTTGTTCCATTGATCTATATTTCTGTCTTTATGCCAGTACCATACTGTCTTGATGACTGTGGCTTTGTAGTAGAGCCTGAAGTCCGGCAGGTTAATTCTCCCAGGTCCATTCTTCTTCTTCAAGATTGCTTTGGCTATTCGAGGTTTTTTGTATTTCCATACAAATTGTGAGATTATTTGTTCTAGTTCTGTGAAAAATATCGTTGGTAGCTTGATAGGGATTGCATTGAATGTATAAATTACTTTGGGTAGTATACTCATTTTCACAATATTTATTCTTTCAATCCACGAACACGGTATATTTCTCCATCATTAGTGTCCTCTTTGATTACTTGCACTAGTGTTTTGTAGTTTTCTATGTACAAGTCTTTTGTTTCCTTAGGTAGATATATTCCTAAGTATTTAATTCTTTTCGTTGCAACAGTGAATGGAATAGTTTCCTTAATTTCTCTTTCTATTTTCTCATTATCAGTGTATAGGAATCAAGGGATTTCTGTGTGTTGATTTTATATCCTGCAACTTTACTGAAATCATTGATTAGCTCTAGTAGTTTTCTGGTAGAGTCTTTAGGGTTTTCTGTGTAGAGGATCATGTCATCAGCGAACAGTGAAAGTTTTACTTCTTCTTTTCCAATTTGTATTCCTTTTATGTCTTTTTCTGCTCTGATTGCTGTAGCCAAAACTTCCAGCACTATGTTAAATAGTAGTGGTGAGAGTGGGCACCCTTGTCTTGTTCCTGACTTTAGGGGAAATGCTTTCAGTTTTTCACCATTGAGGATAATGTTTGCTGTGGGTTTGTCATATATAGCTTTTATTATGTTGAGGTATGTCCCTTCTATTCCCACTTTCTGGAGGGTTTATCATAAATGGATGTTGAATTTTGTCAAAGGCTTTCTCTGCATCTATTGAGATAATCATATGATTTTTATTTTTCAGTTTGTTAATGTGGTGTATTACGTTGATTGATTTGTGGATATTGAAGAATCCTTGCATTCCTGAGATAAAGCCCACTTGGTCATGATGTATGATCTCCTTAATGTGTTGTTGGATTCTGATTGCTAGAATTTTGTTAAGGATTTTTGCATCTATGTTCATCAGTGATATTGGCCTGTAGTTTTCTTGTTTTGTGGGATCTTTACCAGGTTTTGGGATTAGGGTGAGGGTGGCCTCATAGAATGAGTTTGGAAGTTTCCCTTCCTCAGCAATTTTCTGGAAGAGTTTGAGTAGAATAGGTGTTAACTCTTCTCTAAATTTTTGGTAGAATTCAGCTGTGAAGCCGTCTGGACCTGGGCTTTTGTTTGCTGGAAGATTTCTGATTACTTCCTCTAGTTCCGTTCTTGTGATGGGTCTGTTCCGATTTTATATTTCTTCCTGGTTCAGTTTTGGCAAGGTGTACTTTTCTAGGAATTTGTCCATTTCTTCCAAGTTATTCATTTTATTGCCATATAATTGCTGATAGTATTCTCTAATAATCCTTTGTATTTCTGTGTTGTCGGTTGTGATTGCTCCATTTTCATTTCTAATTTTATTGATTTGGTTCTTCTCCCTTTATTTCTTGATGAGTCTGGCTAGTGGTTTGTCAATTTTATTTACCTTCTCAAAGAACCAGCTTTTGGCTTTGTTGATTTTTGCTATGGTCTCTTTTGTTTCTTTTGCATTTATCTCTGCCCTAATTTTTAGGATTTCTTTCCGTCTACTGACCCTGGGGTTCTTCATTTCTTCCTTTCCTAGTTGCTTTAGATGTAGAGTTAGGTTATTTAGTTGACTTTTTTCTTGTTTCTTGAGGTGTGCCTGTATTGCTATGAACTTCCCCCTTAGCATTGCTTTTACAGTGTCCCAGAGGTTTTGGGTTGTTGTGTTTTCATTTTCATTTCTATGCATATTTTGATTTCTCTTTTGATTTCTTCTATGATTTGTTCATTATTCAACAGCGTATTGTTCAGCCTCCATATGTTGGCATTTTTAATAGTTTTTCTCCTGTAATTGAGATCTAATCTCACTGCATTGTGTTCAGAAAAGATGCTTGGAATGATTTCAATTTTTTTGAATTTACCAAGGCTAGATTTATTGCCCCCGATGTGATCTATCCTGGAAAAGGTTCCGTGTGCGCTTGAGAAAAAGGTGAAATTCATTGTTTTGGGGTGAAATGTCCTATAGAGATCTATTAGGTCTAACTGGTTTATTGTATCATTTAAAGTTTGTGTTTCCTTGTTAATTTTCTGTTTAGTTGATCTATCCATAGATGTAAGTGGGGTAAGTCTCCCACTATTATCGTGTTATTGTTAATTTCCCCTTTCATACTTGTTAGTAATTGTCTTACATATTGCGGTGCTCCTATGTTGGGTGCATAAATATTTATAATTGTTATATCTTCTTCTTGGATTGATCCTTTGATCATTATGTAGTTTCCTTTTTGTCTCTTTTCACAGCCTTTGTTTTAAAATCTATTTTATATGATATGATTATTGCTACTCCTGCTTTCTTTTGGTCTCTATTTGCATGGAATACCTTTTTCCAACCCTTCACTTTCAGTCTGTATGTGTCCCTCGTTTTGAGGTGGGTCTCTTGTAGACAACATATATGGGGGTCTTGTTTTTGTATCCATTCAGCCAGCCTTTGTCTTTTGGTTGGGGCATTCAACCCATTTACGTTTAAGGTGACTATTGATAAGTATGATCCCGTTGCCATTTTCTTTATTGCTTTGGGTTCGAGTTTATGTACCCTTTCTGTGTTTCCTGTCTAGAGAAGATCCTTTAGTATTTGTTGGAGAGCTGGTTTGGTGATGCTGAATTCTCTCAGGTTTTCCTTTTCTGTAAAGCTTTTGATTCCGCCTTCATATTTGAATCAGATCCTTGCTGGGTATAGTAATCTTGGCTGTAGGTTACTTTCTTTCATCACTTTAATTATGTCTTGCCATTCCCTCCTGGCCTGAAGAGTTTCTGCTGAAAGATCAGCTGTTATCCTTATGGGGATCCCCTTGTGTGTTATTTGTTGTTTTTCCCTTGCTGCTTCTAATATTTGTTCTTTGTGTTTGATCTTTGTTAATTTGATTAATACGTGTCTTGGAGTATTTCGCCTTGGGTTTATCCTGTTAGGGAGTCTCTATGTTTCTTGGACTTGGGTGATTATTTCCTTCCCCATTTTAGGGAAATTTTCAACTATTATCTCCTCAAATATTCTCTCATGGTCTTTCTTTTTGTCTTCTTCTTCTGGGACTCCTATGATTCAAATGTTGGGGCATTTAATATTGTCCCATATGTCTCTAATATTGTCCTCATTTCTTTTAATTCTTTTTTCTTTTTTCATCTGTTTCATTTATTTCTACAATTCTATCTTCTAGCTCACTTATCCTTTCTTCTGCCTCCGTTATTCTACTGTTTGTCCCCTCCAGAGTGTTTCTGATCTCATCTATTTCATTTTTCATAGTATATTGACTCTTTTTTATTTCCTGTAACTCCTTATTAAACATTTCTTGCATCTTCTCAATCCTTTTCTCCAGTTTATTTATCTGTAACTCCATTTTGCTTTCCAGATTTTGAATCATTTTCACAATTAAAATTCAAAATTCTTTATCAGGTAGGTTCCGTATATCTTCCTCTTTTGTTTGTATTGGTGGGCATTTATCCTGTTCCTTTACTTGCTGGGTATTTCTCTGCCTCTTCATCTTGCTTATATTGCTGTGTTTGGGGTGGCCTTTCCCTCTTCTGGCAGTTTGTGGGGTTCTCTTTATTATGTAGTTACCTCGTTGTGTGTGGGGTTGGATGGGTGACTTGTCAAGGTTCCCTGGTTAGGGAAGTTTGTGTCGATGTTCTGGTGGGTGGAGCTGGATTTCTTCTCTCTGGAGTGCAATAAAGTGTCCAGTAATGAGTTTGACCAGTGCATTCTCTTGACAAAACTCTATTAGCCTTTGCCCTGCTTCATTCCGTGCTCCAAGGCCAAATTTGCCTGTTACTCCAGGTGTTTCTTGACTTCCTACTTTTGCATTCCAGTCCCCAAGAATGAAAAGGACATCTCTTTTGGGTGTTAGTTCTAAAAGGTCTTGTAGGTCTTCATAGAACCGATTAACTTCAGCTTCTTCAGCATTACTGGTTGGGGCATAGGCCTGGATTACTGTAATATTGAACGGTTTGCCTTGGAAACGAACAGAAATCATTCTGTCATTTTTAAGATTGCATCCAAGTACTGCATTTCGGATTCTTTTGTTGACCATGATGGCTACCCCATTTCTTCTAAGGGATTCCTGCCCACAGTAGTAGATATAATGGTCATCCGAGTTAAATTCACCCATTCCAGTCCATTTTAATTCACTGATTCCTAGAATGTCGACGTTCACTCTTGCCATCTCCTGTTTGACCACTTCCGATTTGCCTTGATTCATGGACCTAACATTCCAGGTTCCTATGCAATACTGCTCTTTACAGCACCGGACCTTGCTTCTATCACTGGTCACATCCACAGCTGGGTATTGGTTTTGCTTTTGCTCCATCCCTTTATTCCTTCTATAGTTATTTCTCCACTGAGCTCCAGTAGCATACTGGGCACCTACTGACCTGGGGAATTCCTCATTCAGTATCCTATCATTTTGCCCTTTGTTAATGTTCATGGGGTTCTCAAGGCAAGTATACTGAAGTGGTTTGCCATTCCCTTCTCCAGTGGACCACATTCGGCTGTGGTCCATGTGATCAGATCGGCTAGTTTCCTGTGATTATGATTTCAGTGTGTCTGCCCTCTGGTGCCCCCTCCCAATACCTACTGTCTTATTTGGGTTTCTCTTACCTTGGTCGTGGAAAATCTCTTCACAGCCGCTCCAGCAAAGTGCAGCCACTGTACCTTACCTTGGATGAGGGGTATCTCCTCAAGGCCCCCCCTCCATACCTTGAACGCAGAGTAGCTCCTCTCGGCCCTCCTGCGCCCGCGCAGCCACCACCTGTTGGACTTGGGGTAGCTCCTCTCCGCCGCCGGCCCTGGCCTCAGGCGAGGGGTAGCTCCTCACGGCCGCACCTCTTTGCGTGGTTCGTTGTGCCAGGGCCAGCTTCTCTCGCGTCACGTCTGCGCCGCCGGGGCTGGCGTCTCTCGCGTCGCGTCTGTGCTGCCGGGGCCGGCGTAGCAAACACCCTCTTCCAAAAAACACAAGAGAAGACTCTACACGTGGACATCACCAGATGGTCAACACCGAAATCAGATTGATTATATTCTTTGCAACCAAAGATGGAGAAGCTGTATACAGTTAGCGAAAACAAGACCAGGAGCTGACTGTGGCTCAGATCATGATCTCCTTATTGCCATATTCAGACTGAAATTGAAGAAAGTAGGGGAAACCACTAGACCATTCAGATATGACCTCAATCAAATCCCTTATGATTATACAGTGGAAGTGAGAAATAGATATAAGGGACTAGATCTGATTGATAGAGTGCCTGATGAACTCTGGACAGAGGTTCGTGACATTGTACAGGACACAGGGACCAAGACCATCCCCATGGAAAAGAAATGCAAAAGAGCGAAATGGCTGTCTAAGGAGGCCTTACAAATAGCTGTGAAAAGAAGAGAGGCAAAAAGCAAAGGAGAAAAGGAAAGATATAAGCATCTGAATGCAGAGTTCCAAAGAAGAGCAAGGAGAGATAAGAAAGACTTCCTTAGTGATCAATGCAAAGAAATAGAGAAAAACAACAGAATAGGAAAAACAAGAGACCTCTTCAAGAAAACTAAAGATTCCAAGGGAACATTTCATGCAAAGATGGGCTCGATAAAGGACAGAAATGGTATGGACCTAACAGAAGCAGAAGATATTAAGAAGAGGTGGCAGGAATACACAGAAGAACTGTACAAAAAAGATCTTCACGACCAAGATAGTCACGATAACATGATCACTGACCTAGAGCCAGACATCTTGGAATGTGAAGTCAAGTGGGCCTTAGAAAGCATCACTACGAACAAAGCTAGTGGAGGTGATGGAATCCCAGTTGAGCTATTTCAAGTCTTGAAAGATGATGCTGTGATAGTGCTGCACTCAATATGCCAGCAGATTTGGAAAACTCAGCAGTGGCCACAGGACTGGAAGAGGTCACTCTTCATTCCAATCCCAAAGAAAGGCAATGCCAAAGAATGCTCAAACTACCGCACAATTGTACTCATCTCACACGCTAGTAAAGTCATGCTCAAAATTCTCCAAGCCAGGCTTCAGCAGTATGTAAACCGTGAACTCCCAGATGTTCAAGCAGGTTTTAGAAAAGGCAGAGGCACCAGAGATCAAATTGCCAACATCCACTGGATCATGGAGAAAGCAAGAGAGTTTCAGAAAAACATCTATTTCTGCTTCATTGACTATGCCAAAGCCTTTGACTGTGTGGATCACAATAAACTGTGGAACATTCTGAAAGAGATGGGAATCCCAGACCACTTGACCTGCCTCTTGAGAAACCTGTATGCATGTCAGGAAGCAACAGTTAGAACTGGACATGGATTCCAAATAGGAAAAGGTGTACATCAAGGTTGTATTTTGTCACCTTGCTTATTTAACTTATATGCAGAGTACATCATGAGGAACGCTGGGCTGGAAGAAGCACAAGCTGGAATCAAGATTGCTGGGAGAAATATCAATAACCTCGATATGCAGATGACACTACCCTTATGGCAGAAAGTGAAGAGGAACTCAAAAGCCTCTTGATGAAAGTGAAAGAGGAGAGTGAAAAGTTTGGCTTGAAGCTCAACATTCAGAAAACAAAGATCATGGCATCTGGTCCCATCACTTCATGGGGAATAGATGGAAAAACAGTGGAAACGGTGTCAGACTTTATTTTTTTGGGCTCCAAAATCACTGCAGATGCTGATTGCAGCCATGAAATTAAAAGACGCTTGCTCCTTGGAAGGAAAGTTATGAACAACCTTGATAGTATATTAAAAAGCAGAGACATTACTTTGCCAACCAAGGTCCGTCTAGTCAAGGCAATGGTTTTTCCCGTGGTCATGTATGGATGTGAGAGTTGGACTGTGAAGAAAGCTGATCGCTGAAGAATCGATGCTTTTGAACTGTGGTGTTGGAGAAGACTCTTGAGAGTCCCTTATACTGCAAGGACATCCAACCAGTCTATTCTGGAGGAGATCAATCCTGGATGTTCATTGGAGGGACTGATGCTAAAGCTGAAACTGCAATACTTTGGCCACCTCATGCGACAAGTTGACTCACTGGAAAAGACTCTGATGCTGGGAAAGGTTGGGGGCGGGAGGAGAAGGGGACGACTGAGAATGAGATGGCTGGATGGCATCACCGACTCTGTGGACATGAGTTTGAGTGTACTCCGGGAGTTGATGATGGACAGGGAGGCCTGGTGTGCTGTGATTCATGGGGTCGCGGAGAGTCGGACACGACTGAGCGACTGAACTGAATGAGTTTGAGATGTTAGTGGGTTTGGAGTGGCTTTGGGCAGCCTGTATATTGAAGCTCAGTGCTATTCTCCTGTGTTGCTGGATGGTTTGCGTAGTATGTCTTTCACTGAAACTTGTTGACCCTTGGGTGGTGCCTGGTTTTAGTGTATGTATGGAGGCTTTTGATGAGTACCTATCAATTAATGTTCTCTGGAACAGGAGATCTCTGGTGTTCTCAGGATTTGGACTTAAGCTTCTGCCTGTTTTTCAGTCTTATTCTTGCAGTAGGCTCAAGGCTTCTCCCTCTGTTACTTCCAAGGCAGTTCCTTCTTTTGAAAAAACTCTTCTGTTTGCTGGTCTCCTCAGTGTCTAATTCCCGTTCTGACACCAGGATGCAGTGGTGGAGGACACTTTTTTTTTCCTCCCGGCTCACCTGTTCAGTCCTGCTGTGGGGAGGGAGGAACACAGCTAACAAATATCCCTGGCGTCTGTGGGGAGTGCTCACAGTGTCTCAGCTACACTGGGAATGCTCCCTCTCAAGGCATGTGTGCTTTCCCTGTTTATGTTGTTTAGGCTCTAGGTTGCTCTGCTGGGAGCTGTCCATGGCTGGCACTGGGTTGCATGCACTTTCCAGGTCTGAGCGGCTCAGGTTCAGGTCCTCGGGTATTCCACAAAGGTGCAGACTTGACTGGGCCTGCGTTTTGTGCCTTCCCCAGTCTGAGCATCTCAGGTGACCAGGCGTTTGGTGAGCGCGGTCGCTGCTACTTATCACCTTCCTGGTCCCTGCCGGTCGGTTTTCTGGGAGTACAACCAGCACAGTTTCTCAGGCGGATATCGACCGCCCGAACCCAAGAAGTCCTGGCCAGCAAGGAAGCCTGCCTGCAGCTTGGCACGGAAAGCCTCTCTGGGGCTGTGGCTGCCCCCGCCCCAGCGCTGGCTGCCCTCCCCGCCGCGTTGGCGGGGGCTGGGGGATGGGCCGCCTGCTGCCGCCTCACTCCGCTCAGTGCCCTGTTCTGTGGGCGGGGCTGGCAGAGTCCTGGGTTGGGGCTTTTCGCAGGCTTTTCCTAGCCTTTTCGCCTTTTAGCTGCAGCTTCTGCTTTGGTATCTTAAGTTTGCATCCTCAGTTTGCCCTGGGGCATTCAAGCCTGGTTCTCCCTCTAAGTGCCCCGCCTGTTCTCCCTCTAAGCACCACCACCCGCGCCTCCCTGCCCCGCCCCCGCCTGCTAGTGAGGGGCGCGGGAGTCTGCACCGCTTCTCCGCTGAGAGTTTCCTCTGGGCACTTAGTCTGTGAGTTTTAATTATTTATGTCTTTTGTCTCCCAGTTTTTCGGCCCTCTGAGGTTCCACTAACCAGTGTTTCCAGGTGTTTGGAAACTTCTCTCTTTTTTTTTTTTTTTAAGCTTCCCTTCCTGGATGGAGCTCCGTCCCTCCCTCTTTTGTCTCTCTTTTTATCTTTTATACTATTTCCTACCTCCTTTCGACAACTATGGGCTGCTTTTCTGAGTGCCTGATGTCCTCTGCCAGTATTCAGAAGTTGTTTTGTGGGATTTACTCAGCGTTCAAATGTTCTTTTGCTGATTTTGTGGGGGAGAAAGTGGTCGCCCTGTCCTATTCCTCTGCCATCTTCCCATGCTCCGTTAGCCATGAGTTTGAGTGAACTCCGGGAGTTGGTGATGGACAGGGAGGCCTGGCGTGCTGTGATTCATGGGGTCGCAAAGAGTCGGACACGACTGAGCGACTGAAATGAACTGAACTGAAGCAAGCAGCACCTGGGCCAAACCACCTGCTGATTCAGTGACTCAATTTGCAACTTCTCCAGTGTCGCCTTGGGACAGAAGCCACTAATGGGCATAAGAGGGGATGGGGAGGAAGGGAATGGTAAGTAGTTTCCACCAATTATGAGATCAAAAGTGAATTTTTCAATCACATACAGAAAAGGTAGCATTTAGGAAGAGGAGGAACAAAACTGACAAAAAGGAGTCTTTCACTTGTGACAGAAATGCAAGCAATATAGAATCTTAAAATGCCTTAAATATATGTTAATCATCAAACAGGTAATGAAAATAACCATAAAAATGAATTATAAAATACTGTAGATTGCTATAAATTAAGGTAAAAAGTAACCAGTTAGAAATTCTTGAAATAAAAGATATAGGTTTTAGGTTGAAGAGCTCAATAGATCGGAATTTCAGACTGGACCTACTTGAAGAAAAAAATATGACAATATTTTAAATTTTGCCAACATGAAGCACAGGGAGATAACAAGAAAAACAAGGAAATGGGAAAAATGATAGTTAGATGGAAAGGCTCCAGTATTCTAATAAAAGTTCCAGAACTAAAAATCTTGGAAATTGTGAAGAAACTGTCAAAAAGATAATGGTTGAGAATTTCCAGAACTGGAAGAAAAAAAAATTATCAGGCAGAAATAATACATTAAGAGCAGAGTAGAATGAAAAAAAATCTAAGCAAATATACATCCAAAGGAAATTTCAGAACATCAAGCATGAGGAGACCATCTTCAGAGCTATCAAAGAGAAAAGGACATAAAAGGCCAACAGACAGACAGCAAATTTCTCATTAATCAAATTATACTTCAAAAGTACTTTGAAGTCATTTTATTTTTTATTATTATTAGTGACTTAATTTTTTTTTTAAACAACAGTTTAGGTCTGCAACAAAACTGAGAAAAGTGAAAGTGGCTCACTCGTGGCCAGTTCTTTGCAACCCCATGGAATTCTCTAGTCCAGAATACTGGAGTGGTAACCTTTCCCTTCTCCAGGGGATCTTCCCAACCCAGGAATCAATCTGGGGTCTCCTGCAGGCAGATTCTTTACCAACTGAGCTACAGGGAAGCCCTAACAAAATTGAGAAGGAAGTACAAAGATTTCCCTGTCTGCATACTTAATAGCCTCCACCATAATCAACCTCATTCATTAGAATGGTACATTTTTTTTTTTTTTTAAACCAAGGATGAACCTACCTTGACACTTTATAATCACCCAATGCTGATAGTTTTTCTCAAGGTTGGCATTTTTCTCTTGTTGGCATCTTTTACTTAGTAATATTCATTTAAGTCTCTTCCACATCTTTTCATGGCTGATAATTCATTTCTTTTTAGCTCTGAATAATATTTCTTTGTCTGGATGTACCACAGTTCATTTATCTATTCTCTTACTGAAGGACATTTTGGTTGTTTCCAAGTTTGGGTAATTATAAATGAAACTGCTATAAACATCCATATGCAGGATTTTGTGTGGACTTAAGTTTTTTCTTCCTTTGGGCAAATATCAAGGAACATGATTGCTGGATCATTTGGTAGGAGTATGTTTAAATAATAAATGTTCACTTGTCTTTCAAAGTTGGCTCTACCATCTGCATTCCCATTTTTGTATGAGAGTTCCAGTTGCTCCACATCCCCACGAGCATTCAGTTCAGTTCAGTTTAGTCGCTCAATTATGTCCGACTCTTTGCGACCCCATGGACTGCAGTGCACCAGGCCTCCCTGTACATCACCAACTTCCAGAGCCTACTCAAACTCATGTCCATCACGTCAGTGATGCCATCCAACCATCTCATCCTCTGTCATCCCCTTCTCCTCCCACCTTTAATCTTTCCCAGCATCAGGGTTTTTTCCAGTGAGTCAGTTCTTCGCATCAGATGGTCAAAGTATTGGCGTTTCATCTTCAGCATCAGTCCTTCCAATGAATATTCAGGACTGGTTTGATCTCCTTGCAGTCCAAGGGACTCTCAAGAGTCTTCTCCAACACCACAGTTCAAAAGCATCAGTTCTTCAGTGCTCAGCTTTCTTTATAGTACAACTGTCATATCCATACATAACTACTGGAAAAACCATAGCTTTGACTAGATGGGCCTTTGTTGACAAAATAATGTCTCTGCTTTTTAATATGCTGTCTAGGTGGGTCATAGCTTTTCTTCCAGGAACAAGCATCTTTTAATTTCATGGCTGCAGTCACCATCCGCAGTGATTTTGGAGCCCCCCCCAAATAAAGTATCTCACCATTTCCATTGTTTTCCCATCTATTTGCCATGAAGTGATGAGACCAGATGCCATGATCTTAGTTTTCAGAATGTTGTGGTTTAAGCCAACTTTTTCACTCTCTTCTTTCACTTCAAGAGGCGCTTTCATTCTTCTTCGCTTTCTGCCACAAGTGTGGTGTCATCTGCATATCTGAGGTTATTGATATTTCTCCCGGCAATTGAGTCCAGCTTGTGCTTCATCCAGCCTGGCACTTCGCTTGATGTACTCTGCCAATAACTTATATAAGCAGGGTGACAATATACAGCTTTGATGTACTCCTTTTCTTATTTGGAACCAGTCTGTTGTTCCACGTCCAATTCTAACTGTTGCTTCTTGATCTGTGTACAGATTTCTCAGGAGCTAGGTGAAGTGACTTAGCAGCAACAGCAGCAGGTCAGCTGGTCTGGTATTCCCATCTCTTGAAGAATTTTCCACAATTTGTAGTGATCCACCCAGTCAAAGGCTTTGGTGTAATCAATAAAGCAAAAGTTTTTCTGAAACTCTCTTGCTTTTTCTATGATCCAGTGGATTTTGGCAATACGATCTGTGGATCCTCAGTTTCAATTTCAGATTAGTCGCTCAGTCGTGTCTGACTCTTTTCTACCCCATGGACTGCAGCATGCCAGGCCTCCCTGTCCATCACCAACTACAGAGTTTACTCAAACTTGTGTCCATTGAGTTGGTGATGCCCTCCAACCATCTCATCTCATCCTGTCAATGTTTAGGATTTACTGAATAGAAGCACAGTGATATCTCATTGTTTTGACTTGCATTTCCTTGATTACATATGATGTGGAACCTCTTTTCATATGCTTATTTATCAGTTGTGCATATTCTTTGGTGAAGTGTCAGTTAAGGGTTTTGGGCCTTTTATTAAATTGAGTTGTGTTTTTCTTTAGCGAGTTTTAAGTTTTTTGTATATTTTGAATAACAATATTTTATCAGATATCTTTTGTAATATTTTCTCCCAGTTTATTGCTTGTCTGTTCATTCTGCTGTCTTTCACAGGAGGTGGGGAAGCATTCTATAATCTTAGGGTTAGGTCTCAGTCTTTTTGTATGTTTTTTGCCATGTTCCCGGAATGTAAACTTCACAAGTTATTTCTTGTTTTTTTTCTTTCTCCCTCTAGGTGGGAAAGGATAGCTAGAGTGGGCTGAAGTTGGGTGTTTCCCCTCCCCAGGTCACTCATAATAATACTAATAATTATACTAATAATTAGTTCTAATTATTATAATTCTCCAGCAAGTTAAGCTCTGGTTGACTGGTTTTCCCTGAGGGCTGCTGCTGCTGCTGCTAAGACTCTTCAGTCGTGTCCAACTCTGTGCGACCCCATAGATGGCAGCCCACCAGGCTCCTCTGTCCCTGGGATTCTCCAGGCAAGAACACTGGAGTGGGTTGCCATTTCCTTCTCCAATGCACGAAAGCGAAAAGGGAAAGTGAAATTGCTCAGTCGTGTCCGACTCTTAGTGACCCCATGGACTGCAGCCCACCAGGCTCCTCCGTCCATGGAATTTTCCAGGCAAGAGTACTGGAGTGGGTTGCCATTGCCTTCTCCTTCCATGAGGGCAGGCTTTGTTAAAAACAGCAGAATGCTCTGGCATGTTTCACAAGGGTCTCTTCCCCTTTCTCTGCCAGAAGCTGGAGGCAACTCCTCTTTGATATTATGGGAATCAGGTCAAGCACCTAAAAGTAAATCTCACAGTTGTGTGGCAGCCTCTCTCTGACTGAGTTCCCCTGTAATTTTTAACTCTCTGCCTTGTCCACACTGAGGCTCCAGCAGGTCATCGGTGATGGTTCAAGGTTTCATATTCCAGAAGATTTTTGTTCCCGAGTCTCTGCTTTGATAAACTGACTCTGTAGTTGCCTTCTGACTCTTGAGACTTGGGGGCGATCATTTGTTTTGTGCCCTTTTCTCTCTTATGGACCCAAGAAGAACTGATTTTTAGGTGTGTTCATATTTTTACTTGTTGGGACAGAGCAGCAATTTCCAAGCTCCTTATACATGGAACTGGAAACCAAAAGTCCACGTCAAGTTTTTGCTCCAGACAGGCAGGGCAAAAGTTGTGGCATCTTGGGATAAAGCCAAATAAGCCAGACACAAAGGATTTCAGCTGGAAGGAGGAAAGGTTTGAGGAATTAAAGAAATTCTGGGATCGTTTCTGAACTGAAGAGCAGATAATCAATGCAGATTTAACTCAGTTCCTGCTGCTATTCAGTTCAGTTCAGTCGCTCAGTCTTGTCCGACTCGTAGCGACCCCATGAACCACAGCAAGCCAGGCCTCCCTGTCCATCACCAACTCCCGGAGTTCATTCAAACCCATGTCCATCGAGTCGGTGATGCCATCCAGCCATCTCATTCTCTGTCGTCCCTGTTTCCTCCCACCCCCAATCCCTCCCAGCATCAGAGTCTTTTCCAGTGAGTCAACTCGTTGCATGAGGTGGCCAAAGTATTGGAGTTTCAGCTTTAGCATCAGTCCTTCCAATGAACACCCAGGATTGATCTCCTCCAGAATGGACTGATTGGATCTCCTTGCAGTCCAGGGGACTCTCAAGAGTCTTCTCCAGCACCACAGTTCAAAAGCATCAATTCTTAGGTGATCAGCTTTCTTCACAGTCCAACTCTCACATCCATACATGACCACGGGAAAACCATAGCCTTGACTAGACGGACCTTGGTTGGCAAAGTAATGTCTCTGCTTTTTAATATGCTCTCTAGGCTGGTCATAACTTTCCTTCCAAGGAGTAAGCGTCTTTTAATTTCATGGCTGTAATCAGCATCTGCAGTGATTTTGGAGCCCAAAAAAATAAAGTCTGACATGGTTTCCACTGTTTCCCCATCTATTTCCCATGAAGTGATGGGACCAGATGCCATGATCTTTGTTTTCTGAATGTTGAGCTTCAAGCCAACCTTTTCACTCTCCTCTTTCACTTTCATCAAGAGGCCTTTGAGTTCCTCTTCACTTTCTGCCATAAGGGTGGTGTCATCTGCATATCTGAGGTTATTGATGTTTCTCCTGGCAATCTTGATTCCAGCCTGTGCTTCTTCCAGCCCAGCGTTCCTTATGATGTACTCTGCATATAAGTTAAATAAGCAGGGTGACAATAGACAACCTTGACCTACTCCTTTTCCTATTTGGAACCAGTCTGTTGTTCCATGTCCAGTTCTAAATGTTGCTTCCTGACCTGCATACAGGTTTCTCAACAAGCAGGTCAGGTGGTCTGGTACTCCCATCTCTTTCAGAATTTTCCACAGTTTATTGTGATCCACACAGTCAAAGGCATTGGCATAGTCAATGAAGCAGAAATAGATGTTTTTCTGAAACTCTCTTGCTTTCTCCATGATCCAGCGGATGTTGGCAATTTGATCTCTGGTGCCTCTGCCTTTTCTAAAACATCTGGAAGTTCACGATTCACATATTGCTGAAGCCTAGCTTGGAGAATTTTGAGCATGACTTTACTAGCTTGTGAGATGAGTGCAATTGTGTGGTAGTTTGAGCATTCTTTGGCATTGCCTTTCTTTGGGATTGGAATGAAGACTGACCTTTTCCAGTCCTGAGGCCATTGCTGAGTTTTCCAAATCTGCTGGCATATTGAGTGCAGCACTTTCACAGCATCATCTTTCAGGATTTGAAATAGCTCAATTGGAATTCCATCACCTCCACTAGCTTTGTTCGTTGTGATGCTCTCTAAGGCCCACTTGACTTCACATTCCAAGATGTCTGGTTCCAGGTGAGTGATCACGCCATCGTGATTATCTTTATCGTGAAGATATTTTTTTGTACAGTTCTTCTGTGTATTCTTGCCACCTCTTCTTAATATCTTCTGCTTCTGTTAGGTCCATACCATTTCTGTCCTTTATCGAGCCCATCTTTGCATGAAATGTTCCCTTGATATCTCTAATTTTCTTGAAAAGATCTCTTGTTTTTCCTATTCTGTTGGTTTCCTCTATTTCTTTGCATTGATCGCTGAGGAAGGCTTTCTTATCTCTCCTTGCTATTCTTTGGAACTCTGCATTCAGATGCTTATATCTTTCCTTTCCTCCTTTACTTTTCGCTTCTCTTCTTTTCACAGCTATTTGTAAGGCCTCCTTAGACAGCCATTTTGCTTTTTTGCATTTCTTTTCCATGGGGATGGTCTTGGTCCCTGTCTCCTGTACAATGTCACGAACCTCCATCCAGAGTTAATCAGGCACTCTATTTATCAGATCTAGACCCTTAAATCTATTTCTTACTTCCACTGTATAATCATAAGGGATTTGATTTAGGTCATATTTGAATGGTCTAGTGGTTTTCCCTACTTTCTTCAATTTAAGTATGAATTTGCCATTAAGGAGTTCATGATCTGAGCCACAGTCAGCTCCTGGTCTTTTTTTTGCTAACTGTATAGAGCTTCTCCATCTTTGGCTGCAAAGAATATAATCAATCTGATTTCGGTGTTGACCATCTGGTGATGTCCATGTGTAGAGTCTTCTCTTGTGTTGTTGGAAGAGGGTGTTTGCTATGACCAGTGCGTTCTCTTGGCAAAACTCTATTAGCCTTTGCCCTGCTTCATTCCATGCTCCAAGGCCAAATTTGCCTGTTACTCCAGGTGTTTCTTGACTTCCTACTTTTGCATTCCAGTCCCCTATAATGAAAAGGACATCTTTTTTGGGTGTTAGTTCTAAAAGGTCTTGTAGGTCTTCATAAAACCGTTCAACTTCGGCTTCTCCAGCATTACTAGTTGGGGCATAGACTTGGATTACTGTAATATTGAATGGTTTGCCTTGGAAACGAACAGAAATCATTCTGTCATTTTTAAGATTGCATCCAAGTACTGCATTTCGGACTCTTTTGTTGACCATGATGGCTACTCCATTTCTTCTAAGGAATTCCTGCCCACAGTAGTAGATGTAATGGTCATCTGAGTTAAATTCACCCATTCCAGTCCATTTTAGTTCACTGATTCCTAGAATGTCTATGTTCACTCTTGCTATCTCCTGTTTGACCACTTCCAATTTGCTCTGATTCATGGACCTAACATTCCAGGTTCCTATGCAATATAGATCTTTATAGCATCGGACCTTACTTCTAGCATCAGTCACAACCACAACTGGGTATTTGTTTTTCTTTGGCTCCATCCCTTTATTCCTTCTAGAGTTACTTCTCCACTGATCTCCAGTAGCATACTGGGCACCTACCAACCTGAGGAATTCCGCATTCACTATCCTATCATTTTGCCTTTTGATACTCTTCATGGGGTTCTCAAGGCAAGTATACTGAAGTGGTTTGCCATTCCCTTCTCCAGTGGACCACATTCTGTCAGACCTCTCCACCATGACCCATCCGTCTTGGGTGGTCCCACACGGCATGGCTTAGCTTCATTGAGTTAGACAGGACTGTGGTCCATATGATCAGATTAACTAGTTTTTTGTGATTATGATTTCAATGTGTCTGCCCTCTGATGCCCACTCCCAATACCTACCCTCTTATTTGGGTTTCACTTACCTTGGTCGTGGAGTATCTCTTCACAGCTGATCCAGCAAAGTGCAGCTGCTGTACCTAACCTTGGACTAGGGGTATCTCCTCAAGGCCGCTCCTCCTGACCTTGAGTGTGGAGTAGCTCCTCTCGGCCCTCCTGTCCCCAAGCAGCCACCGCCTCTTGGACGTGGGACAGCTTCTCTCGGCCACCGCCCTAACCTTGGGCGTGGGGTAGCTCCTCTTGGCCACGATTCTGCACGTTGTTGGTTGCGCCTGCGCCGCTGGAGCCGGCGTCTCTTACGTGACTATCAGTCAGTTCAGTTCAGTTCAGTCGCTCAGTCATGCCCGACTCTCCGCGACCCCATGAATCACAACACACCAGGCCTCCTTGTCCATCACCAACTCCCGGAGTTCACTCAAACTCATGTCCGCAGAGTCGGTGATGCCATCCAGCCGTCTCATTCTCCGTCGTCCCCTTCTCCTCCCGCCCCCAACCTTTCCCAGCATCAGAGTCTTTTCCAGTGAGTCAACTCGTCGCATGAGGTGGCCAAAGTATTGCAGTTTCAGCTTTAGCATCAGTCCCTCCAATGAACATCCAGGATTGATCTCCTTTAGAATGGACAGGTTGGATCTCCTTGCAGTATGGGGGACTCTCAAGAGTCTTCTCCAACACCACAGTTCAAAAGCATCGATTCTTCGGCGATCAGCTTTCTTCACAGTCCAACTCTCACATCCATACATGACCACGGGAAAAACCATTGCCTTGACTAGACAGACCTTGGTTGGCAAAGTAAATTCTCTGCTTTTTAATATCCTATCAAGGTTGGTCATAACTTTCCTTCCAAGGAGCAAGCGTCTTTTAATTTCATCGCGTGACTATAGGTGAACTCTAAAAGCTCAGTTCCAGAAAAGCATTTCCCAAACCTATTCCATGGAACATGATGAAGGAATAAAAATCTCTGCTAAATGATAAAAAAAGTTCCACTGCCAAATATGATTGGAAACCACTTGGTGAAACAAAATCAAATTTCTTCACAACAGAATTTACCAGAACATTTGCTATAGCAGCATGCCCTATAAATCTCTAAGACTTGTATTTAGGATGCAGGGTGTTCAGATCTGCAAACTTTTTTGAACTTAGATTGCTATTTCTTCAGAAAGTCTAATGAGATAATCCAATGCTTATGCTTTAGAAGAAAAGCTTCTTTAGATTTATCTAGTCTTAACATTTTCATGACATTTTCTGACAAGTCTTGGATACATAAAGTAAAGTAAGCAAAAAATCATTCTTCAGTCACCATAAAACTCCCCACAAACTGCCCACTCCTGATGATTAAAGACCATTCAGTTAAGATGGAGTCTTACATATGCCAGATTGCCCCATGATTCAATCATACTTTTGTCCATTTTTCCTTCCAGTCCTCTCTGCTTTCACTGATTCGGGGTGGAGTAGCTTTTGCAGCTACAAAAGTCACTTGTTAAAGTTCTAGTCCTTCTTTACCTGTTTTAACGCTTCAGGAACCTGCTAAGAGTGTGACTCAAAGCAATGCTAGAATAATCTGTTAAGCTGCACATAACTGGTTTGTTTTATAACACTTCGCACCACAAAGGCATAGAGTCCACAAATGATGGACACTCCATCTGGTCCTCTTGTTTGGGGCCTAAGAGGTGCTTCCTTTGAATGAAAAACTAAATGCCTCATGGAAATGAGTAACACTTATGATTTGTTATCATCTTAGTGGCAAATGGTATTTTATACAATGGCAATATATTTATCACCCAGAGAAAAATATGATTGGTTAGAGTAACCTTCTAGTAAATGCACCACTCCTATGGTCTAACCATTCTGGCCCCTAGAATGATAACTTCAGAAGTCAAAAGGATAAACCAGTCCAAATATCCTCATATAGTAAAATCCTGAAGGTTCTTCAAAGACAAATAGAAAAAAAGAATAATATGATAACTATTAAAATGCCAATGAAGAACAAAAAGTAAGTCCACTTACCTAGCACTTATCCAGTGTTCACCATGGCCTGGATGTCTCAGCACTTTTGACACCTGTATCTATTTAATCTTTCTAAAAACTCAATGAGACAGAGAAGGTGGCCTTAATATCTGGAACCATAACAGACATCATGAATGACTTACAGATATTACATTACAGTATGTGATGTGTTTAATGTGCTGTGCGAAGTTACATTGAATGTGGCACATTAATTCATTCCCATCAGTCATTGCTCATGTATCTGTGATGTGTTGCCTCAGAAGATCTCTGCTTTTTCACCAAATAAACCTGTAAAGTAAATCAGAGGGATTCAAAGTATATTTAAAAATACAATAACTTAATAGTGTCTATGCTGCTACCTTTTATAACTACTGTGTATTATTTTCTCCATTTTAAAGATAAGGAGACTTAGAGAAGTCAGCCACTTGCCCAAGGTCACAGAACTGGAAGTGGTGGAGAAATGATTTAAATAAAGGCCATCTGACTCGAGAGGGTTCATGCCTTTATTGGATCATAAATAAATAAAATGACTTATCAATAGTCTATAGCAGGGTTTTGAAATGAATTTGCATTCACTAGGCTTGTTGTTGGGATTCCCAGGTGACGCTAGGGGTAAAGAACCCACCTGCCAATGCAGGAGACATAAGACACGTGGATTCCATCTCTGGGTCAGGAAAATCCCCTGGAGGAGGATAGGGCAACCCACTCCAGTATTCTTGCCTGGAGAATCCCATAGACAGAGGAGCCTGGTGGGCTAAGTCCATGGGGTCACAAAGAGTCAGACATGACTGAAGCAACTTAGCATGCTTGCACACACTTCTTGTTTAGTTGCCAAGTCATGTCTGACTCTTTTGCAACTCCATGGACTGCAACCCGCCAGGCTCCTCTGTCCATGGAATTCTCCAGGCAAGAATGCTGGAGTGGGTTGCCATTTCCTTCTCCAGAGGCTCTCCCTGACTCAGAGATGGAACCCATATCTCCTGCCTTGGCAGGTGGATTCTTTACCACTAAGCCACCTGGGAAGCCCATTCTCTGTGCAAGTTCTGTGCAAATTTCTTGTCTTTTATTTTCCAAATTATTAATACTTATCTATTTATTTGTGTCCTACTCTGTTCTATAGCAAAGAAGTAATTTCTCCGTATCAAGGCTATTTGTTTCTTTCAAATAAATAATTGTAATTTATTTCCAGACTTTCTCAGTGACCAGTCCTAAGGATGTTTGTAGTGCAAAATGATTGCTACAAGTTACTCATGAGCAACAGGATTGACCTCTCCTGGTACTTTGCAAGCTGCTATGGTAATATTTCATTCATTTTGTAAAGAAAGAATAACTTCCAATGGGGTCTATATTGAATTAGAACTGAGCCTGTGTGCATTTAATTATACTTCCTGTTAGACTCAATTAAGTGGTCAAGTTTCTGATATCTTAGGTCTTAGGTTGACTGTCAGTTTCATGACTACTGTCATGAAGGTCAGTCTCCATGTCATTATATTCATGGATGTATACATATATATCTACAGAAAGAATTGCAAATAGAATAGTTTTCTGGTTTCCTTTCACATGTTAACATGACTTTCCAATGCTATTTTGTTTTTCTGAAATGCTAAAACCCGGAATGATCTCTCACTTAAGAATGATGCCTCAGACCAAAAATGAATGTTAATGGCCCATAGTCTTTAGGGTGAAAAGTCAATTTATTAGGAATTTGCTGTTTAGTATAAGATTTCTTTTAAACCCACATTTAATCAGGTGACTATTACAAACTTGTTATTAAATTATTAATGATGGGTGGTTTCTAAGAAAGTGTCATAAAGTATGTAAAGTGTAAATGAAATATGAGTTGATACAAGGGAGTAAGGAAGGAGGGAGAGAAGGACTGGAGGGTGAAGGGAAGGGGGAATGAAGAGAGAAAGATTAAGGATTTAGAGAGGAACTGAGGAATGTCCATCTTTGAACTGGGGGCTAGAGGGACAAAGGGAGTATCTGGTTTCAATAGGGCACATAGTTAGAAAAGTAGAAATCGGGGCTATTGTTTTGAATCTATTTCCTTTTTTTATTGGTTTATGAAATTCAATATCTGTGTCCAGAGAAAATTGCTACTTTGAATAAGAAAGAATGATGGGGCTGGATCTTCTCTGTCAGTGACTTGACAGACACATTCCTAATTATCAGGAATGAGTTACAAAAATAGCTAGATCTGGAACAGAAGGCAAGGGAGTAGGTGTCCTCCAAGTTACTATTCATGCTCAGATAACCTGTCCCAGTAGCCTAGTCTTGGATAACAAAGAGTCTTAATAGGGTTGAATCTATAATATTTAATGTTCTTTTAACTCACATATTTGAACTTCTGAGTTTAGTGATCAAAAATTTGGAGCTAATACATTTCTCAACTTCTAGAGCAAATAAATTCTATTACAGAACAGATAGCCACACAAGGCTATGTAATGTATGTCTGAATGAAAAATCCCTGATCTAAGGTATTGGTCAAATCTCTAAAAAAAAGAAAGAAAAAAAATTTACATGGAAAAATTTTCACTGTGGTTTGAAAATAATGAACTGTGTCTCAACGATTAAACCTGCATTTTAAACCCATTTACTTTTTTTCATTAGGTAAAAGACTCATATAAGAAAAGATCCTGTGGAAACACAGAAGAATGGAATCTTAGAATGGCAAGCAGTAGTATAACATTTTAAGAAACGAACATATTGCCTCTCAGCATTTTGTAGTGCTACAACGATTCAAAGATGGAAAATCTTTGAATTTAAACCAGAAATTAAAATCTTCGAATTAAAACTGAAAAATTTAAACCAGAAATCACAGCAGTAGTGTAGTAACTGCTCCTCTGGCTTTGGTCATGTTATTGTTGTTACAATAATTTTAATTTGCGTCTGTGTCCTATACACTCTATGATGTTACATATACCTTGCATATTTTTATATAACTTACAATTTTTGATGTATATGCATTCCAAATTGGACTGTGACTTGTTTGATCAGACTTGTCATTAAAATTCTTGAGAAGATATTTTCTCTTAGTTTATTTGAAACGATTCAGTTTTTCTTGTGTGATATTATAGAAGACAATTAAAGTTTTCTTACTGACTGACTTGCTTTCTTTGATGTATTCTGAAAATCAGAACAGAGCACCAACTGATCCTCCAAATCCTTAGCATGACATTGATGATATCCAATCAATATCAGGTCATCTGTATTTTCCAAGAATACTAGGGATACTACACCAGTAGCAAAAAAATTCTTTGATTCTCCCAAACACTGCATCCCATGATAAGTAATTGTTTGTAGTAAATTGTCCTCACTCTTTTCTTTAACCCTATGACAATGGGACAAATCCATTAAGAGAGACAAAACTGTTATTGTGTGCTCTCTGCAGTATCACAGTTTACATTTTAGGAATGGAGATTTTGGAGATGTGTCTGCCTTATTCACGCTGTGGTTTGACCAGCACTGCATGCTTGTGGATTCTTAATACATGCTACTTGATGACTGATTTATACACTCCATTTACAAGGTGTTAATGTAAAAAATGGCCATATTCAGACTCATCTCACCAAATTAAGATAGTTTTTACATTTTTTCCCAGTAATGTCTTTTTCAAACAACACTAAATATGACTTCAAATTCATCAACAGCTCTTTATGATTAGTGGAGATACTGTGACAACAAAATGTACATGAAATATCCAGATAAATACATTTTATACTAGAAAAACAACATGCAGATGGTTTTAAGTTTTTACTATGGATTTATGGCCTGTGTATTTTGTAGTACACAGCAACTTAGAACTTTACAAAGTAAAAGGAGAATTAAAACACTATGCTTCATCAATGAGGCACAACTGTTACTTTTGTCTAATATATACGTCAAGTTTTCATTGCATGCACTAGAAATTGCTGTATTTGTGGGTAACAAAAAAGGAGCAGGCCCATGGCAATCATTTGCAGTATTAACAATTATTTGAAAAAGAATTTTTTATAAAACAAATTCAAGTGATTTTCCAGAGTTGGAAATATGGGGGACAAAATCACATGAGCTTTAGAATCACACTTATAAACCTGTCTCCTTTGCTGAGATTCAGATTTGCCATCTATAAAATGGAAGAAATAACACCTACTTCAAAGGATTAAAAGATAATGAGATGAGTTAAATTATTTCCCATGAATAGTGAGATTTTAATAGATTACATGAGATATCAGCATGTCCTCAGTAATGACAGTTCTTATTATCATTTTTATTTTGTCAGATTTCCTCCTTCTAGTGTCAACCAGATGCCATGATCTTTGTTTTCTGAATGTTGAGCTTCAAGCAACCTTTTCACTCTCCTCTTTCACTTTCATCAAAGAGGCTTTTGAGTTCCTCTTCACTTTCTGCCATAAGGGTAGTGTCATCTGCATATCTGAGGTTATTGATATTTCTCCCAGCAATCTTGATTCCAGCTTGTGCTTCTTCCAGCCCAGCGTTCCTCATGATGTACTCTGCATATAGTTAAATAAGCAAGGTGACAATATACAACCTTGACGCACTCCTTTTCCTATTTGGAACCAGTCTGTTGTTCCATGACCGGTTCTAACTGTTGCTTCCTGACCTGCATACAGGTTTCTCAAGAGGCAGGTCAGGTGGTCTGGGATTCCCATCTCTTTCAGAATGTTCCACAGTTTATTGTGATCCACACATCACTTCATGGGAAATAGATGGAAAAACAGTGGAAACAGTGTCAGACTTTGTTTTTTTGGGATCCAAAATCACTGCAGATGCTGATTGCAGCCATGAAATTAAAAGACGCTTGCTCCTTGGAAGGAAAGTTATGACCAACCTTGATAGTATATTAAAAAGCAGAGACATTACTTTGCCGACCAAGGTCCGTCTAGTCAAGGCAATGGTTTTTCCCGTGGTCATGTATGGATGTGAGAGTTGGACTGTGAAGAAGCTGATCGCCGAAGAATCGATGCTTTTGAACTGTGGTGTTGGAGAAGACTCTTGAGAGTCCCTTATACTGCAAGGAGATCCAACCAGTCCATTCTAAAGGAGATCAATCCTGGATGTTCATGGAGGGACTGATGCTAAAGCTGAAACTCCAATACTTTGGCCACCTCATGAGATGAGTTGACTCACTGGAAAAGACTCTGATGCTGGGAAAGGTTGGGGGCGGGAGGAGAAGGGGACGACGGAGAATGAGATGGCTGGATGGCATCACCGACTCTGTGGACATGAGTTTGAGTGTACTCCGGGAGTTGGTGATGGACAGGGAGGCCTGGCGTGCTGTGATTCATGGGGTCGCGGAGAGTCGGACACGACTGAGCGACTGAACTGAACTGAACTGAACTGAGTGTCAACCAGCAAGAAAAAGGCATGGGAATCAGGAAATGAAAGAAGTTAAATGCCAGGGTAAGAAATTAGGAATTTTATTCAATAATCAGTGAGACCATTAAAAATATTTTAAGAAGAAAAATTAACCTGATTTGGACACTGCTTTGTTCAGTCTCTAAGCTGTGTCTGACTCTTTGTGATCCTATGGACTGCAGCAAGCCCGGCTTCCCTGTCCTTCAGCATCTTTTGGAGTTTGCTCAAACTCATGTCCACTGAGTCGGTGATGCCATTCAACTGTCTCATCATCTGTCATCCCCTTCTCCTCCTGCCCTCAATTTTTAATTTCAATAATAATTCTCAATAGTAGTAGTTCTCAAATTTAGGGTACATGAGAACCCTAGTGATGATTGTTAAACCTGCAGATTTGAGGATTTCACTCTGAGAAGTTATGCCTAGTTAGATCTGATATATGATCCAATTGGTTGTTACAGAAAGTCCTGGAGTCACATTTCATGAAAAAAGCCACTTTAGAAAAATTGATCCAAATGCAAGATAAAGGGTATTTGGAAGGGGAGAAAATGAACACAAGGAGGTCATTTAGATGCTTATTACTAAAAGTCAGGTTGCTAGCTCACAGCACTGAGATGATCTAGGCACTCAGAAAATGGAGAACCTTGGTCCAGAGAAAAAAAGCAATAAATCAGAATCCACGGTTAAAAAAACTTTTGTTATAGTTGTGGTTCAGTCACTAAGTCGAGTCTGACTCTTTGAGAACCCATGGACTGCTGCACACCAGGCTTCTCTGTCCTTCACTATCTCCCACGGTTTGCTCAAACTCATGTCCATGGAGTTAGTGATGCCATTCAACCATCTCATCCTCTGTTTCCCCCTTCTCCTGCCTTCAATCTTTCCCAGCATCAGGGTCTTTTCCAATGAGTCATCACTTTGCATCAGATAGCCAAATTATTGGAGCTTCCACTTCAGCATTAGTCCTTCTAATGAATACTTAGGGTTGATTTCCTTTAAGATTGACTGGTTTGACCTCCTTGTTGTCCAAGGGACTCTCGAGAGTCTTCTCCAGCACCACCATTCAAAAGCATCATCTCGGACACTCAGGCTTCTTTATGGTCCAACTCCCACAACCCCATATGACTACTGGAAAAACCTTAGCTTTGACTATACAGACCTTTTCAGCAAAATGATGTCTCTGCTTTTTAATACACTCTCTGGGTTTGTCACAGCTTTTCTTCCAGGGAGTAAGTGTCTTTTAATTTTGTGGCTGCAGTCACCATCTGCAGTGATATTGGAGCCCAAGAAAATAAAGTTTCTCACTGTTGCCAGTTTTTCCCCATCTATCTGCCAAGAAGCTATGGGATTAAATGTCATGATCTTAGTTTTTTGAATGCTGTTTTAAATCAACTTTACACTGTCCTCTATCATTCTCATCAAGATGCTCTTTTGTTCCTCTTCACTTTCTACCATTAGGGTGGTGTTATCTGCATATCTGAGGTTCCCAGCAATCAACATTCCCAGCAATGTTGATTCCAGCTTGTGAGTCATCCAGGCATTTCACATGATGTACTCTGCATATAAGTTAAAAAAACAGGGCAATATATAGCCTTGATGTAATACTTTCCCAATTTGGAAGCAGTCCATTGTTTCATGTCTAGTGTAACTCTTGTTTCTTGGCTTACACACAGGTTTCTCAGGAGAGAAGTAAGATAATCTGGTATTTCATCTCTTTAAGAATTTTCCAGTTTGTTATGATCCACATTGTTAAATGTTTTCGTACATTAATGAAGCAAAAGTAGATGTTTTCCTGGAATGCCCTTGCTTTCTCTATGATCAACAGATGTTGGCAATTTGATCTCTGGTTTCTCTGCCTTTCCTAAATTCAGCATGTACATCTAGAAGTTCCCAGCTCATGTACCACTGAAGTCTAGCTTTAAGGATTTTGAGCATTACCTTGCTAGCATGTGAAATGACTGCAATTGTATGGTAATCTGAACATTCTTTGGCATTGCTTTTCTTTGGGATTGGAATGAAAACTGACATTTTCCAGTCATTTGGCCACTGATGAGTTTTCCAAATTTGCTGACATATTGGGTGCATCACTTTAACAGCATCATCTTTTAGGATTTTAAATAGCTCAGCTGGAATTCCATCACCTCCATAAGCTTTGTTTGTGTAATGTTTCCTAAGGCCCACTTGACTTCACACTCCAGGATGCCTGGCTCTAGATGAGTAACCAAACCTTCATGGTCATCAGGTCATTAGACCTTCTTTGTATAGTTCTTCTGTGCATTCTTTCCACTTCTTAATCTCTTCTGCTTCTGTTAAATCCTTGTTGTTTCTTTTATTGAGCCATCTTCTCATAAAATATTACCTTCGGTTCAGTTCAGTCACTCAGGCATGTTAAACTCTGTTCACTTCGATTCAATTACCTATCTGTTCAGTTCAATTCAGTTGCTCAGTCATATCTGACTATTTGAGAACCCATGGACTGCAGCACACCAGGCTTCCTTGTCCTTCACTATCTCCCAGAGTTTGCTCAAACTCATGTCCATTGAGTTGATGATGCCATTCAGCCATCTTGTTCTCTGTCGCCCCCTTCTCCTCTTGTCCTCAATCTTTCCCAGCATCATGGTCTTTTCCAATGAGCTTTCTCTTCACACCAGGTGGCCAAATTATTGGAGTTTCAGCTTTGGCATCAATCCTTCCAAAGAATATTCAGGGTTTGTTTCCCTTAGGGTTGACTGGTTTGATCTCCTTCCTGTCCAAGGGACTTGCAAGAGTCTTCTCCAGCACTATGGTTAGAAAACATCAATTCTTTGGGACTCAACCTTCTTTATTTTCCCTTGGTATAGCCAGTGTTCTTGAAAAGATCTCTAGTCTTTTGTATTCTGTTGTTTTCCTCTGTTTCTTTGGATTGTTCACTTAAGAAGGCATTCTCATTTCTCTTTGCTATTCTCTGGAACTCTCCATTCAGTTATGTATATTTCACTGTCTTCTTTGCCTTTCTCTTCTCTTCTTTTTTCAGCTCCTTTTCTCAGACCTTTTTGTAAGACCTCATCAGACAACCCTTTGTCTTTTTGCCTTTCTTTTTCTTTGTGATGGCTTTAGTCACCACCTCCTGCACAATATTAAGAACCTCCATCCATAGTTCTTCACATACTCTGTCAACCAGATCTAATCCCTTGAATCTATTTGCCATAGCCACTGTATAATCATAGGAGATGTGATTTATGTCATACCTGAATGGCCTAGCGATTTTCCCTACTTTCTTCAATTTAAGCCTGAAATTTACAATAAGGAGCTGATGATCTGAGGCACAGTCAGCTCCAATCTTCTTTTTGTTGACTGTATAGAGCTCCTCTGCTTCAGCTGCAAAGAATGTGATAAATCTGATTTCAATATTGACCATATATATAGCCTTTTAAAGCTTTATTGAGGTACAACTGGAAAATAAAAATTGTATAAATTTAAGGTGTATCTATGACATAATGTTTATATATATATATATGCATTTAAACATATATATCACTATATATAGTGAAATAGCACAATCCAGCTACTTACATTCATCACCTCATATAGTTTCTGTTTTCTCTTCTCTTTTTCCTTCTCCTTCTCTTTTTGTTGTGAGAACAATAAGGGGCCCTCTGGAATGAATTAAGATCTAGCCTATTAGCGAATTTCAAGTATATATTATGGCCTTGTTAAGTAGTCATGTTGCACATTGATAAGGTTCATGGGTAATTCATTCGCATACTAACATAGGAGATGACTGGCCTATAATGTGAATAGTACTGATGGAAGCCCATCAAAGCCTGGGTTGGGCAGTGGCAGAGGGAGAAGAAAGGAAGTATTGGTAGAGAACTCATTAGAATTGTAAGAAAGAATAAGTGCTCACCTTGTTCTCCCCTCTGGTGCCCCTGAACAGAGCAGACATGGAGCTGAGTTCTCCCTTTCTCAGCCTTAGAAACAAATTTGGGAACAGCTGCAAAGCCAGTTGAGACATTTGCAAATAGCCATTTGGCCTCACTTCCCACCCTGGTGTGGCATAAACATGGAGATGACAGTAGAGGGATGATTATCAGATTCAATTTGAGAACACAGGACTGGAGATTAGAGGATAAGTGAGAATTTGGTAAAATGTAAGCATGAGGTGTTGGATCTTTCAAAAAATGTCTTCTTGACACAATAGCTTCACAGATGACAAAGGTATTCATAGCTCTTCTTCTGACCCTTGAGTAATTCTCATTTTCCTAATTGAAGAAAGTTGCCTAAATGCTGGAGGTACCAGGATATGGTTTCTATGATGATGAAATGGATTACTGCCCACTGAGTTGAGCCCGGAAGTTTGTAGCTGCACAGCTGTCTCACTAATTACTCTCCTAATGTGACAGAGGGAAAAGCACATTGTAATTTTGATGTACAGTTGTTTCATGAGCATAGCATTAGTGAAGAACTTCAGGGGTGCCTGTATTAGCCAGAGTGAGGCTGAATTAAATATGGAGTGACTCTGGAGCTAGCAGAGGTGTTCTATTAGTTGAATGGCAGGGCACACAATTTAGAAGCTATTGGCTCTGAGTTTTCTCTCAATAACACTGTCTAAACATAATTAATCAGTTGCTTCTCACAGTAAGTGACACTAATTACTTGCACTCTAATTGCCATGTACAAAGTAATGTTACCCCAATCTAAGTGCTCTGTAGAGTAGTGACATGATATTTTTAATACATTATCATGGATTTCATGTAATTAAAATTCTTTCCTCTGGAACAAAAGGAAAATATTGTAGGCTATTCATCAGGAATCAATCAATAAATAACTACTATTACCACTATTAAGATATAGTGATTGAACACTTTCCTAATTATTAGCATGTATGTGATGAGACGGAGAAGGCAATGGCACCCCACTCTAGTACTCTTGCCTGGAAAATCCCAAGGGTGGAGGAGCCTGGTAGGCTGCAGTCCATGGGGTCGCTAAGAGTTGGACACGACTGAATGACTTCACTTTCACTTTCATGCATTGAAGAAGGAAATTACAACCTACTCCAGTGTTCTTGCCTGGAGAATTCCAGGGATGGGGGAGCCTGGTGGGCTTCTGTCTATGGGGTCACACAGAGTTGGACCCAACTAAAGCGACTCAGCAGCAGCAACAGCATGTGATGAGAAATGGGTATAGTTGGAAGTGCCAGTCCTTAGAACTGAAAATTTGCCCTCTGCTAGGTGATTCTCTATCAAGAATATTCTTGCCAGATGATTTTCTCTTCCAAAGAAAATTATTCCAATTTATCCTAAATTTTATGAATTTTCTAAAATCAGAGACAGTGAATTGATAAATAGAGAAAGAGGAAATATTAAATTCTAATCTGATTTCATCTTTAAGTCCTGTATCTTTACCTGATTTTGTTCTTCATTCTTTATGCCAGCTGTCCACAATCTTTTTGGCATCAGAGACTGGTTTCATGGACGACAACTTTCCACAGACTTGGGGTGGATAGATGGCTTCAGAAAAATTCAAGCACAATAGTTCACACTCCTAATGCCACTGCTGCTCTGACTTTGACAGGAGGCAGAGATCAAGCAGTAATGTGAGTGATAAGGAGCAGCTGTAAATACAAATGAAGCTTTGCTTGCTTGCACACCCCTTATCTCCTGCTGTGCTGCCTGGTTTTAACAGGCCATGGACTGGTACTGGTCCATGGCCCAGGGATTGGGTCTTCTGCTTTATGCTACAGGTTCCTCTCCTGTACAAGATTCAGTTCAATTCAGTTCAGTTAAGTCACTCATTATCTCCGGCTCTTTGTAACCCCATAGACTGTAGCATGCCAAGTTTCCCTGTGCATCACCAATGCCCAGAGCCTACTCAAACTCATGTCCATTGCATTGGTGATGCCATCCAACCATCTCATCCTGTCATCTCCTTATCCTTCTGCCTTCAGTCTTTTCCAACATCAAGGTCTTTTCCAATGAGTCGGTTCTTCGCATCAGGTGGCCAAAGTATTGGAGTTTCAGCTTCAGTATCAGTCCTTCCAATAAATATTCAGGACTGATTTTCTTTAGGATGGACTGGTTGAATCTCCTTGCCTTCCAAGGGACTCTTAAGAGTCTTCTCCAACACCAAGGTTCAAAAGAATCAATTATTCAGCACTCAGCTTCCTTTATAGTCCAACTCACATCCACTTATGACTACCGGAAAGAGCATGGCCTTGACTAGATGGACCTTTGTTGGCAAAGTAACGTCTCTGCTTTTTAATATGCAGTCTAGGTCGGTCATAACTTTTCTTGCAAGGAGCAAGTGTTTTTTAATTTCATGTCTGAAGTCACCATCTGCAGTGATTTTTGAGCCCCCCAGAAATGTTTGTCACTGTTTCCACTGTTTCTCCATCTATTTGCCATGAAGTGATGGGACCAGATGCCATGATCTTAATTTTCTGAATGTTGAGTTTTAAGCCAACTTTTTCACTCTCCTCTTTCACTTTCATCAAGAGGCACTTTTCTTCTTCTTCTTCACTTTCTGCCATAAGTGTGGTGTCATCTCCATATCTGAGGTTATTGATATTTCTCCCGGCAATCTTGATTCCAGCTTCTGCTTCTTCCAGTCCAGCATTTCTCATGATGTATTCTGCCAATAAGTTAAATAATCAGGGTGACAATATATAACCTTGACATACTCCTTTTCCTATTTGGAACCAGTCTGTTGTTCCATGTCCAGTTCTAACTGCTGCTTCTTGACCTGCATACAGATTTCTCAGGACACAGGTCAGCTGGTCTGGTATTCCCATCTCTTTCAGAATTTTCCACAGTTTATTGTGATCCACACAGACAAAGGCTTTGGCATAGTCAATAAAGCAGAAGTAGATGTTTTTCTGGAACTCTCTCGCTTTTTTGATGATCCAGTGGATGTTGGCAATTTGATCTCTGGTTCCTCTGCCTTTTCTAAATCCAGCTTGAACATCTGGAAGTTCACAGCTCACAAACTGTTGAAGCCTGGCTTGGAGAATTTTAGAACTACTTTCCTAGTGTGTGAGATGAGTGCAATTGTGTGGTAGTTTGAGCATTCTTTGGCATTGCCTTTCTTTGGGACTGGAATGAAAACTGACCTTTTCCTGTTCTGTGGCCATTGCTGAGTCTTCCAAATTTGCTGGCATATTGAGTGCACCACTTTCACGTCATCTTTTAGGATTTGAAATAGCTCAGCTGGAATTCCATCACTTCCACTAGCTTTGTTTGTAGTGATGCTTCCTAAGGCCCACATGGATGTCTGGCTCTAGGTGAATGATCACTCCATCATGATTATGTGGGTCGTAAGATCTTTTTTGTATAGTTCTTCTGTGTATTCTTGCCACCTCTTCTTAACATCTTCTGCTTCTGTTGCTGCTGCTGCTGCTAAGTCACTTCAGTCGTGTCCGACTCTGTGTGACCCCATAGACGGAAGGCCACCAGGATCCCCCATCCCTGGGATTCTCCAGGCAAGAACACTGGAGTGGGTTGCCATTTCCTTCTCCAATGTGTGAAAGTGAAAAGTGAAAGTGAAGTCGCTCAGTCGTGTCCAACCCTTAGCGACCCCACGGACTGCAGCCTACCAGGCTCCTCCATCCATGGGATTTTCTGCTTCTGTTAGGTCCATACAATTTATGTCCTTTATTGTGCCCATCTTTGCATGAAAAATTCCCTTGGTATCTCTAATTTTCTTGAAGAGATCTCTAGTCTTTTCCATTCTATTGTTTTCCTCTATTTATTTTCATGATCACTGAGGATGTCTTTCTTATCTCTCCTTGCTGTTCTTTGGAATGTTTTCATTCAAATGGGTATATCCTTCCTTTCCTCCTTTGCCTTTCACTTTTCTTCTTTTCATAGCTATTTTTAAGGCCTCCTCAGACAACCATTTTACCTTTTTGCATTTCTTTTTCTTGGGGATGGTCTTGATCCCTGCCTCCTGTACAATGTAATGAACCTCTGTCCATAGTTCTTCAGGCACTCTGTCAATCAGATCCCTTGAATCTATCAATCAGTTCCATTGTATAATTGTAAGAGATTTGATTTGGTCATACCTTAATGGTCTAGTGGTTTTCCCTACTTTCTTCAATTTAAATCTGAATTTACCAATAAGGAGTTCATGATCTGAGCCACAGTCAGATCCCAGTCTTCTTTTTGCTGACTGTGCAGAGCTTCTCCATCTTTGGATTCAAATAATATAATAAATCTGATTTCAATATTGACAATCTGGTGATGTCCATGTAGAGTCTTCTCTTGTGTTGTTGGAAGAGGGTGTACAAGATTAGCTTATTATTTTATACAATCCTGTGATTAAGTATTTGAATTAACACTTGAGCTTCTTTCTAAAAGCTTCTTACGAACATTCATGAATCTAGGAAATTGTTTTGTAAAACCAATTGTAAATTATAGCTGTATAGGAAAATGTTCTTGAAAGGACAACTTCAAGTTTCTTGACAAGAATGTTTCTTAGAAGGGAAAACTCCTTGGGTTTAAATCTTGTAAGGTAAAGAATATCATGTGTGCTCTGAAGAAAGAAATGTGATGGCATAAAAGAAAGGAAAATAAAAGAAAATAGGTCTCTCTTTATAATGCCCTAAGTATTAGAAATGAGAGTAGGATTCAAAATTGTGTGACTTATAAAACTTATTATTTCTTTTTTCTGACTGTCTTATATAGATTTAATTATTCTGGTTTTGTATGGACTTAATATTCTCATGTTCAAGCAAGTTTTAAAAAAGGCAGAGGCACAAGAAATCAAATTGCAAACATTCACTGGATCATGGAGAAAGCAAGAGAGTTCCAGAAAAACATCTATTTCTGCTTCATTGACTATGCCAAAGCCTTTGACTGTGTGGATCACAGTAAACTGTGGAACATTCTGAAAGAGATGGGAATACCATGTCACCTGACCTGCCTTTTGAGAAAACTGTATGCAGGTCAGGAAGCAACAGTAAGAACTGTACACGGAACAACACTGGTTCCAAATAGGAAAAGGAGTATGTCAAGACTGTATATTGTCACCTTGCTTATTTAACATATATGCAGAGTACATCATGAGGAACACTGGACTGGAAGAAGCACAAGCTGGAATCAAGATTGCCAGGAGAAATATCAATAACCTCAGATATGCAGATGACACCACCCTTATGGCAGAAAGTAAAGAGGAACTCAAAAGCCTCTTGATGAAAGTGAAAGAGAAGAGTGAAAAGTTTGGCTTGAAGCTCAACATTCAGAAAACAAACATCATGGCATCTGGTCCCATCACTTCATGGGAAATAGATGAGGAAACAGTGGAAACAGTGCCAGACTTTATTTTTTTGGGGTGCAAGATCACTGTGGATGCTGATTGCAGCCATGAAATTAAAAGACGCTTACTCCTTGGAAGGAAAGTTATGACCAACCTAGATAGTATATTAAAAAGCAGAGACATTACTTTGCCAACCAAGGTCCGTCTAGTCAAGGCAATGGTTTTTCCCGTGGTCATGTATGGATGTGAGAGTTGGACTGTGAAGAAAGCTGATCGCCAAAGAATTGATGCTTTTGAACTGTGGTGCTGGAGAAGACTCTTGAGAGTCCCTTGGGACTGCAAGGAGATCCAACCTGTCCATTCTAAAGGAGATCAATCCTGGGTGTTCATTGGAAAGACTGATTTTAAAGCTGAAACTCCAATACTTTGGCTACCTCATGAGAAGAGTTGACTCACTGGAAAAGACTCTGATGCTGGGAAGGATTGGGGATGGGAGGAGAAGGGGACGACAGAGAATGAGATGGCTGGATGGCATCACCGACTCTGTGGACATGAGTTTGAGTGAACTCCGGGAGTTGGTGATGGACAGGGAGGCCTGGCATGCTACGATTCATGGGGTCGCAAGGAGTCGGACACAACTGAGAGACTGAACTGAACTGAACTGAATATTCTCATTCTTTTGAATAATTATTTCTCATTATACGATTTATGTTGAAGAATTCCTTAGCTATTTCTCTGGGGAGCATATTTGCCTTTCTATTGTGGTTTTTATTCGTTCTAGAGTTTAGCAGCTTATTCTTTAAGGAAACTGTAGTTCTTCCTGTATTTGCTAAGTCATTCAGTAGATTTAAGAACTGTTTTTTCCATTTCTAGGTTTGTATTATATATAAATTTTAGATTGTCTCTAAAAAAAAAAGCATGAGTAGTGAAAAACTTGGTATACACACTAATGTGAGGATATTTCCTTATAAGGACATCCTGAGGTTTGGAAACTTTATTTATTGGGCATATTGACTTCTCTCTTCATTAGAAATACAAATAACTGAACACACTTGCAAATTGTACTTTATTTTCTAATATTTGTTTAGCTTTTGAAAGAGGAAATCTTGAAATTATAGGCAGAAGAGTTTCCAACTGCTCCTATCTATTATCAGCATATTGAAACCAAAATCAAATTTAATTATTTCCTTTTCAAGTATGTAATGCTGCTTCTAGATATGTCTTATCCTTTTTTAACTTCAAAAACCTGATTCCAGCTTCTCATATTTCTATTATTAATTGAATATATTTATACCACAGTTAATTTTGTGCCCTTTTTAAAATCACTATCAGTATTGCATGTTTTCCTGCTAACTGCTTTAAATAAAATGTTCTCTTTTCTCACCCTTCTAAGCTGTTCCCATTTCCCATCACTTCATTTCTCTTCATAGTACCAATACAGTGGAAAGAGTGTGGTTTTTGAAATAAATATCAGCAATAAAACTGACACCTAGGAAGAGGAGATATCTGGCCTGAAGTCCTCCCTGTTTCAATAATGTCACTTAATTTCAGTTTCTTCATCTGAAACATGGACATAAAGCCTGGGTGAAGTGGGTAATTTTCTAAGACAATAATTTACCAAAACTGACTCATGTAAAGAGAATATTTAAACAGAGTCATTTTAACAAGAAATAAAAAAGTCTTTATGGAGCAACCCATCCAGAGTACCAGGCTCAGATAACTTTATAGGTTTTAGAGTGTTATTTAATGAAAACTTTAAAAAACAGATATTTCAGTGTTATTTTAACTATTCCAGAAAGTAAAAAGAAGGAAAAGAATAAGACAGAGTATATAATTACCACATTAAGTTAACTAAGACATCCAATACCTCACACTGTCATCACTTCATGTGTGTGTGTGCTGAGAACACTAAGGGTCTATTCTCACACATTTCTAGTATGTGATATAGTATCACTAATCACAGTCATCATATTATGTAATAGATCTCCAAAATGGATTCATCTTATAACTGAAGTTTATACCCTCTAATGAAGATCTCCCCATTTCCCACAACCCTAGCCCCTGGTAACCACCATTCTACTCTGTTTCTATGAATTTGACTGAAGAAAAAAAAAAAAAAGGATTTCATATGTCAGTGAGATCATACAGTATTTGTCTTTCTAAATCTGGTTTATTGTACTTATTATAATGTTCTCTGCATTCTTCCATATTGTTGCAAATGGCAAGAATTCTTTCTTTTTATGGGTGAATATTTCCTTCACATTTTCTTCATCTATTTGTCTATCAAGAGGTTCTTAGCTTGTTTCCATATGTTGGCTATAAAGAATAATGCTGCAAGAATAAATGAGAGTGTAGGTATCTTCTGGATAAGAATCTCATTTCTTTCATTTCCTTTGAATATATACCCAGAAGTGAAATTTCTGGATCATACAGTAGTTCTAGTTTAAAAATCTTTAGAACTGTCCATACCGTTTTACATAAAGGCTGTACTAATTTACATCTCCACCAATAGTGGAGAAGGATTCTCATATCTCCACATTGTCAACACTTATTTTTTTTTTCAAAAAAAAAAAAAAAAAAACAAAATAAACTACAGATCAATATCCTCCAAAAAAAAAAAGCACTTATTATCTCTTGTCTCTTTGATAATAGTCATCTTCCAGGGACGGGGGAGCCTGGTGGGCTATCATCTATGGGGTCACACAGAGTCGGACACGACTAAAGTGACTTAGCAGCAGCAGCAGCAGCAGCAACAGATAAAAAGTGATATTTCATTGCTGTTTTGGTTTTCATTTCCCTGATGGTTAGTGATATTGAGCACCTTTGATATGCCTGTTCGCTATTTGGATGTCTCCTTTTGAAAATGTCTATTGACGCTTACTCCTTGGGAGGAAAGTTATGACCAACCTTGATAGTATATATATATATATATTTTTTTGCCAGTGTTTTTATTTTATTTTTAAGTAATTAATTTATTTTTTATTGGAGGCAAATTATTTTACAATATTATATTGGTTGGTTTTGCCATATATTGACATGAATTTGCCCCGGGTTTACATAAGTTCCCCCTCCTGAACCCCCCCTCCAACCTCCCTCCTCCCTTTATCCTCCCTCTGGGTCATCCCAGCATGCCAGCCCCGAGCATCCTATAACATGCATCGACCCTGAACTAGTGATTCGTTTCACATATGACAACATACGTGTTTCAGTGCCATTCTCCCAAATCATCCCACCCTCACCCTCTCCCACAGAGTCCCAAAGACTGTTCTATACATCTGTGTCTCTTTTGCTGTCTCATATACAGGGTTATCATTTGCATCTTTCTAAATTCCATATATATGCGTTAGTATACTGTATTAATGTTTTTCTTTCTGGCTTACTTCACTCTGTATAATAGGCTCCAGTTTCATCCACCTCTTTAGAACTGATTCAAATGTATTCTTTTTAATGGCTGAATAATACTCCATTGTGTATATGTACCAAAGCTTTCTTATCCATTTGTCTGCAGATGGACATCTAGATTGCTTCCATGTCCTGGCTATTATAAACAGTGCTGCAATGAACATTGGAGTACACGTGTCTCTTTCAATTCTGGTTTCCTTGGTGTGTATGCCCAGGAGTGCGATTGCTGGATCATATGGCAGTTCTATTTCCAGTTTTTTGAGGAATCTCCACACTGTTCTCCATAGTGGCTGTATTAGTTTGCATTCCCACCAACAGTGTAAGAGGGTTCCTTTCTCTCCACATCCTCTCCAGCATTTATTGCATGTGGACTTTTGGATAGCAGCCATTCTGACTGGTGTGAAATGGTATCTCATTGTGGTTTTGATTTGCATCTCTCTGATCATGAGGGATGTTGAGCATTTTTTCATTTGTTTGTTAGCCATCTTTATGTCTTCTTTGGAGAAATGTCTTGATAGTATATTAAAAAGCAAAGACATTCCTTTGCCAACAAAGGTCCGTCTAGTCAAGGCTATGGTTTTTTCCGTGGTCATGTATGCATGTGAGAGTTGGACTGTGAAGAAAGCTGATCGCCAAAGAATTGATGCTTTTGAACTGTGGTGTTGGAGAAGACTCTTGAGAGTCCCTTGGACTGCAAGGAGATCCAACCAGTCCATTCTAAAGGAGATCGGTCAATGCATGTTATAGGATGCTCGGGGCTGGCATGCGGGGATGACCCAGAGGGAGGATAAAGGGAAGAGGGAGGTGGGAGGGGGGTTCAGGAGGGGGAACTTATGTAAACCCTGGGAAAATTCATGTCAATGTATGGCAAAACCAACCAATATAATATTGTAAAATAATTTGCCTCCAATAAAAAATAATTACCTAAAAAAAATAAAAATAAAAAAAATAAAGGAGATCGATCCTGGGTGTTCATTGGAAGGACTGATGCTGAAGCTGAAACTCCAATACTTTGGCCACCTCATGCGACGAGTTGACTCACTGGAAAAGACTCTGATGCTGGGAAAGGTTGGGGGCGGGAGGAGAAGGGGATGACAGAGAATGAGATGGCTGGATGGCATCACCGACTCGATGGACATGAGTCTGAGTGAACTCCGGGAGTTGGTGATTGACAGGGAGGCCTGGCGTGCTGTGATTCATGGGGTCGCGGAGAGTTGGACACGACCAATGGACTGAACTGAACTGAACTAATTCATGTCCTTTGCTTATTTTTAAACAAGATTTTTATTGTTGTTGAGTTGTATGAGTTTCTAATACATTTTATATAGTATCAGATACATGGTTTGGAAATATTTCTCCCATTCCACAGGTGGCCTTTTAATTTTGTTGACTATTTTCTATGCCATATGGAAGCCTTTTAGTTTGGTGTAGTGCCATTTTTTAAAAATTTTTTGTTGTGTGTGTGCTTAATGTCATATCCAAAAAAGTATCACCAAGACCCACATCAAGGAGATTTCCTCTTTGTTTTATTATAGGAGTTTCACAGTTTCAGGTCTTATATTTAAGTTCTTACTCCATTTCAAGTTAATTTTTATGTTGTATAAAATAGAGGCTCAGTCTCACTCCTTTCAACAGCATGCTAAAAGATTTTACATTGTGATCAAGTTGGATTTATTCTTGGGATACAAGATGATTCAACACATGAAACAATCAATGTGCTATACCACATTAACAGAATAAGGGATTCAACATCACCCAACTACTTCAATACATGCTGTGAAAGCATTTAATAAAGCATAATATTCTTCCACAATAAAAACTCTCACCAAATTAGGTGTAGAATGAATATACTAGAAGCCAGAGCAATTGGGTAAGAAAAAGAAATAAAAGACATCCAAATTGGAAAGGAAGAAGTAAAACTGTCTCTGTTTGCAGATAACATGGTCTCATATACAGAAAACCCTAAAGATGCCACCAAAAATATGATAGAATTAATAAATTCAGTAAACTTCCAGGACACAAAATCAGCATAAAGGCACAATAGAAGTTCTTTGCATTACCAGTGGACTATTAGAAAGGAAAATTAAGAAAGCAATCTCATTTACAATAGCATCAAAATAACAAAATACATAGGAACAAATTTAGTCAAGGAAGTAAAAGACCAGTATACCAGAAATCATAATATTTCAATCCAAGGAATTAAAGAAGACACAAATAAATGGAAAGATACCCTGTGCTCATGAACTGGAAAAATTTATATGGCTAAAATGCCTATACTACCCAAAGAAATGTATCCCTATGAAATCACATTGAAAACTTCAATGGTATTTTCTATGGAAATAGTAAAACTGTTCTAATATTCATATAAAATTACGAAAGACCCTTAATAGCCAAAGCAATCATAAGAAAAGAACAAAGCTGATAGTATAATATTCCTGATTTCAGACTATATTACAAAGCTATGATAGTCAAAATAGTATGGTACTAGCATTAAAAAAAAAGAAAAGAAAATGAACCAATGAAATAGAAACCAGAACCAGAAATAAATCCACACATATATGGTCAACTAATCTTCTATGTGGGTGTAAGAACACATAATGGAAAATGATGATCTCATCTATAAATGGTATTAAGAAAACTTGGTATCCACATGCAAAGACATTATTGACTTATTTTGTTTCTTTATTTGGAAAAGTACAATCTGATTCCAAAGATTATTTGAAAAGATAAATAGCCAGAAAAATTCTTAAAAAAAAATCTTAAGAATTTCTTTATAGCCTGTAATGGAGATAGTCTTTCTACTTTCTAAATGGAAATTCAGGTGTCATAAAAGAAAAAAAAAAAATTGACAAGTGCAAATACATAAAAATAAAAATGCATGGGAGAAAGTAAGCACCAGATAAATAAGCTCAGAATAATACTTGCAACCCATATTACTGGGAAAAATAACTAATTTTAATTTTTCAATCACTCTAAAATCCATAGAAAAAATACTGATTCCTGCCCCCAAAGGACCAAAAATTTGAACAGACATCTAAACAAATGGTTTTTAAACTTATAAAAGGAGACTCAATCTCATTCATAGTAAAAGCCATGGAAAATAAAAATTGTAATGAAATATATATTTTAAAAGTTTTGTACATAAATAAAAATCCAAAGTAGATCCAAAATTTCTGATGATAAAATTGTAGGAAACAGGAACCTGTAGGAACTCATCTGTTACATTTCTGATGAGTTTATACTATTACATCTCCAATGAAGGACAATCTGACAATATTATTAGGCATTACAAATGTATACATTTTTAGTTCCAAATTCTATTATTAATATTTGGGCTATTGATGTACTTAAATATCTGCAAAATAAAGCATATGCAAGACTAATCATTGCCATAGCAGTTGAGACTGGAATCCACCTAAATGTCCCTATGTAGGTGACTAGTGAGATTGTTCATTATTTTACCTATTATAATAGGTAAAAAGGAGCCATAAATAGGAATGAGGGAATTCTCTATAATTTGACATGTAAATTATTAAATTTACATCTTTAAGATAAGGAAAAATATAAATACTGTGTGAAGTATGCTATCTTTGGATAAAATAATAAGGAACCAGCAATCAAATTGCCAACATCCATTCGATAACTGAAAAAGCAAGAGAGCTTCAGAAAAACATCTACATTTGCTTTATTGACTACTCCAAAGCCTTTGAGTGTGGATCAGAGCAAACTGGAAAATTCTTAGAGATGGGAATCCCAGACCACCTTACCTGGCTCCTGAGAAATCTGTGTGCAAGTCAAGAAGCAACAGTTAGAAATGGACATGGAACAACAGACTGGTTCCAAATTGGGAAAGGAGTGCACCAAGGCTGTATATTGTCACCCTGTCTATTTAACTTATCTGCAGAGACCATCATGTGAAATGCTGGGCTGGATGAAGCACAAGCTGGAATCAAGATTGCCAGGAGAAATATCAATAACCTCAGATATGCAGATGACACCACCCGTATGGCAGAAAATGAAGAGGAACTGAAGAGCCTCTTGATGAAAGTGAAAGAAGAGAGTGAAAAAGCTGGCTTAAAACTCAATATTCAGAAAACGAAGATGATGGCATCTGGTCCCATCACTTCATGGGAAATAGGTGGGGAAACAATGAAAGCAGTGACAGACTTCATTTCCTTGGGCTCTAAAATCACTGCAGATGGTGACTGCATTATATAATTAAAAGACGCTTGCTCCTTGGATGAAAAGCTATGACTAACCAGGACAGCATATTAAAAAGCAGAGACGTTACTATGATGACATGTCCTTCTAGTCAAAGATATGGTTTTACCAGTAGTCATGTATGGATTGAGAGTTGGACTATAAAGAAAGCTGAAGGCTGAAGAATTGATGCTTATGAACTGTGGTGTTGGAGAAGACTCTTGAGAGTCCCTTGGACTGCAAGGAGATCCAACCAGTCCATTCTAAAGGAGATCAATCCTGGGTGTTCATTGGAAGGACTGATGCTGAAGCTGAAGCTCCAATACTTTGGCCACCTGATTCTAAGAACTGACTCATTGGAAAAGACCCTGATGCTGGGAAAGATTGAAGGCGGGAGGAGAAGGGGATGACAGAGGATGAGATGGTTAGATGGCATCACCAACTCGATGGACATGAGTTAGAGCAAGCTCTGGGAATTGGTGATGGAAAGGGAAGCCTGGCATAGTGTGGTCCATGGGGTAACAAAGAGTCAGACACAACTGAGTGACTGGACTGACTGAACTAATATATATATATTGTGTGATGAAACTCTGTATATACCTCAGTTCAGTTCAGTTCAGTTGCTCAGTTGTGTCCGACTCTTTGCGACCCCATGAATCACAGCACGCCACGCCTCCCTGTCCATCACCAACTCCCAGAGTTCACTCAAACCCACCTCCATCGAGTTGGTGATGCCATCCAGCCATCTCATTCTCTATCATCCCCTTCTTCTCCTTCCCCCAATCCCTTCCACCATCAGAGTCTTTTCTAGTCAGTCAACTCTTCGCATGAGGTGGCCAAAGTATTGGAGCTTCAGCTTTAGCATCAATCCTTCCAATGAACACCCAGGACTGATCTCCTTTAGGATGGACTGGTTGGATCTCCTTGCAGTCCAAGGGACTCTCAAGAGTATTCTCTAACACCACAGTTCAAAAGCATCGATTCTTCGGCGATCAGCTTTCTTCACTGTCCAACTCTCAAATACATACATGACCACTGGAGAAACCATAGATTTGACTAGATGGACCTTTGTTGGCAAAGTAATGTCTCTGCTTTTTAATATGCTATCTAAGTTGGTCATAACTTTCCTTCCAAAGAGTAAGTGTCTTTTAATTTCATGGCTGCAATCAGCATCTGCAGTGATTTTGGAGCCCCCAAAAATAAAGTCTGACACTGCTTCCACTGTTTCCCCATCTATTTCCCATGAAGTGATGGGACCAGATGCCATGATCTTTGTTTTCTGAATGTTGAGCTTCAAGCCAACATTTTCACTCTCCTCTTTCACTTTCATCAAGAGGCTTTTGAGTTCCTCTTCACTTTGTGCCATAAGGGTGGTGTCATCTGCATGTCTGAGGTTATTGATATTTCTCCTGGCAATCTTGATTCCAGCTTGTGCTTCTTCCAGCCCAGCGTTCCTCATGATGTACTCTGCATAGAAGTTAAATAAGCAGGGTGACAATATACAGCCTTGACGTACTCCTTTTCTATTTGGAGCCAGTCTATTGTTCCATGTCCAGTTCCAACTGTTGCTTCCTGACCTGCATACAGGTTTCTCAAGAGGCAGGTCAGGTGGTCTGGTATTCCCATCTCTTTCAGAATATTCCACAGTTGATTGTGATCCACACAGTCAAAGGCTTTGGAGTAGTCAATGAAGCAGAAATAGATGTTTTTCTGGAACTCTCTTGCTTTTTCCATGATCCAGGGGATATTGGCAATTTGATCTCTAATATATACATAGGAGTAACTAAATAACAAGAGTTCCTGTTATTTTAATGAGTTACTGTTGAGGGTGACAGTGGTGATGTACAGTGGTGTGAACTAAGCAGAACTGTGTGCCTCAGATAGGAGAGAGAATTTTTACTTCAGACTTCTTAGTATGTTTTTACTTCTAAGCCAGGCGACTGTATTAACTTTTCAATTATTAGATGAAGATTTAATTAACACTGTAAAAGATTTACCATAAAGGACTGAACATTTTAAATCAGTTATGCAAAATAATAATAGCAAGTCCCTTTTAATGAGTTCGAGTGGTTATATCAGGGAGCTTGCCTATAAGTTTGTTAATTCTAGAATCTCCTTAGTCATGGTTTTCCCTGCTTTGGTCCAGGCTTCCCTGGTGGCTCAGATAATAATGAATCTACCTGGAGTGCAGAAGACCTTGATTCGATCCCTGGATTGTGAAGATACCCTGAAGGAGGCCATGGTAACCTACTCCAGTATTCTTGCCTAGAGAATCCCCATGGACAGAGGAGTCTGGCAAGCCACAGTCCATAGGGTTGCAAAGAGTTGATCCAGTGGTTAATGAAGCCATGAATGGGATGACGTGTGTATGTAGAACCAGATCAGACAACATTGAGAAAGAAGTTGCACAGGATCAGAATATTTATTAGGAAAGAGTAAGCGGCATCTCCCCACACAAAAAAGAGCAAGGAGAGCTGTTTTATGTGTTTGTTTTATTTTGTTTTTTTTAACTGAGCTGTGAGATACCTCTTGGAAACTTCTACATTGGTTGGTTTAGGATAGGACTAGATAAAACAGATTTGCTTACAATTACAGTGACCTCTGTTTTTACTGTCTTGCTTCATATGACCTAGTTAAATCTTGATTGTCAAGGATTAGCATTATGTGTGACAGCAAAGGAGAGAGACTATATTAACCCATCAAGTTCTGAGGACCAGAAAAAGTCTGAAGATGAGAGTCTGAAACTGCTCAGAGAGAGTTTTGTTTTCCTTATAAGATGAAGATCTACTTAACAGAAGGGCACAGATGATTCAACTGAGACAATCTGTTTATTTCTATTTGAATTTGTTAACAAGGGAGGGAAGCAGGGGTGAGGATGGGGGAAGTCCTTGTTTTCTTTTTTGTTGAAATGCTTATCTGCTCCCTTTCATGAAATTTGTATCTAGATCCTGGTCTTATATCTTTCCTTGAAAGTCTTCTCATCTTTTATTAATCCTTTTTCCAGCTACTTGACTTGAACCTGGTCTTCTATTGAGGATATATCGGAGTCAATCATCAGGTTTTCTAGGTATACTTCTGCAAAAGATAGCAATGTTATCATCACCAATCTCATAAGTGAAGAATAATAATTTATATGTACATGTACATCTTCAGTGCATATTACTGGCTCTCGATAAAAGGCAAATAGTAATGATAAATCTTGAAATACGCCTTTCGAAGATACCAGACTGCAAACTGCAGGAGCCATTTTGAAAACAGATTCAAAGGAAGATGTCTTGAACGTTCATTTCCCATCTGCTGGGTTTCTTTGAAGTGGGAGTTAACCCTGACATGAAACAGCTCCAGAACCAGAGCCATGCCCAGTTGTTTTTGGCCTTAGAATTCCACCCCCAGTGACAACTCCCACACACAACTGTGTGCTTTGATGACTCACTCTTCTCCTCTTGGAGGTAGGCCTACAATGTTTATGCACTTCCTATACAGCCTTCTTGGAAGAGGAAGAAACTAGCTTAGCTTAATTTAACAAATAAAATCAAATTAATTATCTGCTCCCTCTCTAATCCAAGCCCCTTTTTTATAGCACATTCCCTCCCTTCTTTGTTTTTGTTTGTAGTAAAGTTCTTCTAATTCAGAATGCACTGTTAAACTAAAGTAGAGAATTTGTCTTCTGAGCAGCAAAAAGCAAAAGGAAGGTGTTGTATGAATAACCCAGGAAGAGTGATTTAAAGTTGTTTTTTTTTTAATTTTTGGAGGACAAAATAAGAAAAAAAATTATTTTCTTTGTAAAAACTGTGGAATTTGGTGATATGTCTTTAAGACTAAAACCTATTTTTATGCAACTTTGTTGAGGGCTGGGTCCTGGGGTAGAGTGCTGACTTGAGAAGAATCCCCAAACTGCCTCTTTTTTTGCAAAAACAATTGAAACACGTATGTTGTCATATGTGAAATGAATCACTAGTTCAGGGTCAATGCATGTTATAGGATGCTCGGGGCTGGCATGCGGGGATGACCCAGAGGGAGGATAAAGGGAGGAGGGAGGTGGGAGGGGGGTTCAGGAGGGGGAACTTATGTAAACCCGGGGCGAATTCATGTCAATGTATGGCAAAACCAACCAATATAATATTGTAAAATAATTTGCCTCCAATAAAAAATAAATTAATTACAAAAAAAAAAATTCTAATTACCTCTTGCTTGGAAAAGACTAATCCACAAAATGCAAAACATGATTTCTATAGGGGATTCATGTTCTGTAAATTATTTTAAATCAGGGTCAAAATGATTTCCTCTAAAACTAAATGACTCCCTTTTGAAATCAAATTTTTATTTTCTTCTGTTATTAAGGAGTGAATTTTTAGTACAAAATAGTGAATGTGAAGTTTGTATATTAAAGTTATATTTCCATCACTCACACCAGGAGCTCCTTCCCATTTCAGTTTCAAATACATAAAAGAAATATATTATTTTTAAAATATGCTTATTTTTTCTTTTTATATTCATGCTGACTTTATGGAGCCTTTATATGTATGCTTTATTCTATTTGACAATAGACAAGAAAAAATTACTTGCAGTTTTTAAGTGAAGTTCAGTTTCTCAAGATACCCAGGTCCTATGTAGTCAAATTGAGTCTAAAGGTCTTATAAAAATCTCTAGAAATGTTCCAATTCTTTATTGTTCTAAGTCGTTGGCCACTGAGAGTGAATAAATATTTAAAACATTCTTCTTTTGGGAATTTCCTGGCTTGCAGTGGTTATGACTTGGTGCTGTCACTGCTAGAGCCCCAGGCTCAATCCCTGGTGGGGGAATTAAGATCCTGTAAGCCACGTGGCCATAAATAAATAAATAAAATATTCTCTCTCAAATAAAATACTGAATTTAAAGTGGCAGGTTGTTGCATAACCATTTAATTAACATATTGTTATATACCTGTTAATATATAGTTATTTGATGCACATACTTATTCTATAATCATTTGATTTATTTTATGCTTATTTCCTCAGTAAGATGATAGTCTCCCAAGGTCAAAAGGCTATGTCTTATGCCTCTGTCTCTTAGAGAACCTGAATAGTGTTGAATAGCAGAAACTGAATAAATACCAAATCACGATACCTCTGCTCAGTCCCTAATTCTACCCCTTCAGTTCAGTTCAGTTCAGTCACTCAGTCGTGTCCGACTCTGCCACCCCATGAATCACAGCACACCAGGCCTCCCTGTCCATCACCAACCCCCAGAGTTCACTCAAACTCATGTCCATCAGGTCGGTGATGCCATCCAGCCATCTCATTCTCTGTGGTCCCCTTCTCCTCCCACCCCCAGTCCCTCCCAGCATCAGACTCTTTTCCACTGAGTCAACTCGTCGCATGAGGTGGCCAAAGTATTGGAGTTCCAGCTTTAGCATCAGTCCTTCCAATGAACACCCAAGATTGATCTCCTTTAAAATGGACTGGTTAGATCTCCTTGAAGTCCAAGGGACTCTCAAGAGTCTTCTCCAGCACCCTTACTACCATTCAGATTCCTTGACTATAAAATGAAAATGCATATTTATTGCTCAGGATTGATGAACAGTGGATGTAAAAGGACTTCATGAACTGCAAAGTTTTAAACAAATATTTGGGGAGCTCCAAAGGGTGCGTAGCAGTCAGCTAGATGAAATCTTTAAAAAAAGAGAGTCGTCTCAGCAACACATGAAAAAGAAAGAAGTAACCAATCTTAGCTCTCAGCCTTTAGTGTTTCCCTACCAGTTCTTTCAGAGCTAAGTTTTTGCCTGAGGTTCATACTGATGATTATTGCCTTTTCTTGAAATAACATCCCTCTGTCTCCACGGGCCAAAGCTATCTCCACGGGCATGTTACTGCTGGTCAGTCTCCCAGTCCTAGAAAATTGTCAGGTTCAGTGTTTTGCAGTCATCTATCTCCTTTTTGCTTCTTCTTCAGCCTCATGCGCAGGCGAAGCAACTGTTCAACTGATTATATTGTTCATAGCTAGTCCTTCCTTTCCTTACTCACAGTTACCATCTTAGCCCCAATTCTTGGCACTTCATGCAGAGAATGGGAGAGATTCCAGAAGACGAGAAACAGGCAAATGTCCTTGTTCAAAAAGAAGTAGAAAGAGTCATAAACAGATTTTAGTGATGTGGATATCAACTCTACTCTCAAAATTCTAAAATTTATAATTTAAAAAAATAATAAAAGGAGAAATGATCTGATGTTCTTCCTAACACTACTGGCTGGTATTGTGTGAGAGGTTGTAGGTGGAAAAATATAACATGCCCCTGTATCTCTGTGCTTTGAAGTAAAAAGTTTTTGCTTTAATCACCCAGGCCTCTGTTGAGTCTCAAAAGTCTAACTCAAGAGTTAGTGATTAGGAAATGTGAAGATGTAGAAGCAAAGAATACCTGCTAGGCTAGAATACTGGTAACAATTTAGGCCATAAATCCACCACATGGCAATATCACTGAACTCACAGTTCCCTGAAAGATTCAGATAAAGACATGGCAGGCATTCCTAAGTTGTTTTTATGGGAATCAGACCTCACCCTCCACCCAGATGAAATCTGCCAGTTGTAAGAACATAAACTCTAGACTGGTTGAAACCAGAAGGTTGCTGATGGTTGAAACTTCACCTTGATGCAAACCAATCCAAGAATCGTGCAAGAACTTAAGCACTCTGAAGTCCCTTCCCTCACACTGTCTTTAAAATGCCTTCCCTGAAAGCCATGGGGGAGTTTGGGTCTTTGACGATGAGTTGCCCATTCTCCTTGCTTGATGCCCTGCAATAAATACTGCACTTTCCTTCCTTACAACCCAATGTCAATGGATTATCTTTACTGCTCACAGACAAGGGGACTCAAGTTTGGTTCACTAACATAAGTAATTTATGTGTAAACTCAGCATTTGAAAGAATTCACTCTCTCAAATCACATGAATTAAGCACCTGTTGTGTGTTTTTCAGATATAGAGGACAGTACATTTTTATGCTTAATAGGCTCATAGGAAAGAGGTGGATTCAAAACATGCAATATGTTCTTGAAGTTGGTGATGGACAGGGAAGCCTGGCATGCTGCAGTCCATGGGGTCACAAAGAGTCAGACAAAACTGAACTGAATATGTTACAGATAAACGTAGTATGATAGATATGTTTCAGGGAGTATGTGATATTGTTGGCACCCAGGAGAGAAGTTTACATTGGGATCAGGGAGGATTTTCTGGTAAAGGGGATGCGTAAAGAAAAGTAAAGATTTGTCAGAAGAATGGTTGTGGATGGAGAGGAAAGCTTAGCCAAAGGCAAGGTGGTAGGACACATTCTGGTATGTGCACATTTGATACAAGCAATTCAGTATCCCTGGAATCCACAGCTCTCAGCAGAGCGTGACACATCTTGGGGGAGGTGTAGGAAAGGGCTTACTTCTATCATGGTATTCTGAAGTCAAAATGGAAAGACAGACTATAACTGAGGAAAATAGTAAGGATTAGTAACATGTTGAAAATCTCTGCTACAGATTAATGACAAAGAGAGGCAGTTTAATCAGATATACTGCAGGACAGCTTTTAGCTCTGTTGATTTGTATATTAAATCAACAATTATTTACTAAGCACCTAACATTTGCCAGACCCTGAGATGAAAATGGTTTGGAAGAAAGAATACTTGCCCTCAAGAAATTTACAGTCCAGTGAGAAGTCTGTTTAATATAGTTTTGGCTGTGATTTAAATTGACCTAATGAAGGCAGGTAAAGTAAAACTGGAGGAAGTAATTTATATGACAGAGCAGACGTGGTGTTCCCAAATGCCCTGATGGACTGCATGGACAGGCTGACTAATCAGGAAGTTAGGAATAACAAGTATTGACTACTTCTGACCAGTGGAAAACTAAGCTCAATTTGAAAAGTCCTTTTTCCACCAAAATATTGCAACCATGAAATTAAAAGATGCTTACTCCTTGGTGGGCTTCCCTGGTGGCTCAGAGGTTAAAGCGTCTGCCTCCAATGCGGGAGACCCGCGTTCGATCCCTGGGTTAGGAAGATCCCTGGAGAAGGAAATGACAATCCACTCCAGTACTCTTGTCTGGAGAATCCCATGGACGGAGGAGCCTGGTAGGCTACAGTCCACGGGGTCGCAAAGAGTCGGACACGACTGAGAGACTTCACTTCACTTATTCCTTGGAAGGAAAGTTATGACCAGCCTAGGTAGCATATTAAAAAGCAGAGACATTACTTTGCCAACCAAGGTCCGTCTAGTCAGGCTATGGTTTTTCCCGTGGTCATGTATGGATGTGAGAGTTGGACTGTGAAGAAAGCTGATCGTCGAAGAATTGATGCTTTTGAACTGTGGTGTTGGAGAAGACTCTTGAGAGTCCCTTGGACTGCAAGGAGATCCAACCAGTCCATTCTAGAGATCAATCCTGGGTGTTCATTGGAAGGACTGATGCTAAAGCTGAAACTGCAATACTTTGGCCACCTCATGCGACGAGTTGACTCACTGGAAAAGAGTCTGAGGCTGAGAGGGATTGGGGGTAGGAGGAGACGGGGATGACAGAGAATGAGATGGCTGGATGGCATCACCGACTCGATAGACACGAGTTTGAGTGAACTCCGGGAGTTGGTGATGGACAGGAAGACCTGGCGTGCTGTGGTTCATGGGGTCACAAAGAGTTGGACACGACTAAGCGATGGAACTGAACTGAACTGAACTGAGAGAACTCCTTTGCTCTCCTAGCAAGAGACAAAAACAGGGATATCATTCATATAGCACTCAAAGAGGAATTGACAGCTAACAGATAGAAACCATTCCAGGGTCACATTCTTATCAGTTTTTACCCAGCATAATAATGATGCATATGATCGTCACCACTTATCTAAATGAGATTATATAATATGACTTCAAGTTAAACATTGCAGACTGTGTTGAGTTGTTTGGTCCCTCTGAAAACTCTGCTAAAGTAATAAAAAATGATAAGCAAGGGAAAGGGAGAGAGTAGGGTATATGACTACTCTTCCTTTTTTAAGCCATCAAGAATCTTTGATATTTAAATTATATGCATGATATATAAATGAAAACTCAGTTATGAAATAACATATTAAAATAATGCCAGTCACATTATCTCCTTCTTCCCATATTTCTTCTCTTTTTCCACCTAGAAGGATGAGAGGTTCATAGAAGGGAAATTTCATAAAATTCTTTTAATGAGTTGCCAGTAAATGGTAGGTGGGATGCACTGTTCAAGTAAGATTATTTTCCTTCAATTTTAATTAATAAAATGCAACCAATAGTATCAAATATCAATTTAACTTTATTTTTTTTTATTTTTTCAAAAACAATTTTAGGAATCTTTACTTAAAAACAACCTTATCTTAAAATGGAGTAACTTTGGTTTTACGAGCAGCAAGCAAAGTACAGAAGCAAAAATGCATTACAGGAGCATTAGGTTCTACATTAGGTCACAGCGTCTAATCTGAAATCACACCCATAATATCATTTTTCAGGATATCTAGGATTTCCCAGGATGTCTGAACCATAGCTACTCTATTTTGACTTTTAATTGTAAAAAAAAAAAAAAAATTTTTAATAGCCAAAGCAGATTTCACCATTAATGACGTCAGTGTTTTTCTAGGTATGAGAAGATGCAAGAATTGGAACTCATAAAACCTTTTTCTGAAAAGATCTAACTATCTGAAGGCCTGTTCTGCCAGTTTTGTTTTGTTTTTTTTTTCAGAGCACAGAGTGCCTCATTCCTGATTTTCACCCTGAACTTCTTTCAGGGGGTGTTGAAGGTCAGCAGCTTGCAATGGTTATGATGTAATCTTTGTAGAGGCAGCTGGCAAGTACCAACTTCCAGTCAGCAGGGTCCCTTCATAGCCACATATCTGACCATGTGACACCATTTCATGGCCATTGTGTCCCGCGGTGCTGGGAAGGCTCATTCCCAGGTCTAGGGAAGTGATGGGCCACTCAGTGTCCTAAAATTGGACCAGGCCTTGCAAGTAGCAAAAGTCTCTGGACAACTGTCTTACTAGCCACCTGGTCCAGGAAAATACCTCCTCTTGTTGCTTTTTCCCATACCCAGAATCACATTATTACAATTATTGATCTCATATGGAACTGTCAGTTCAGCATTATATCACAGGCTCAGTGAAACAAGTGACATAGAAAATAATATAGCCATAGCTAGCAGTTATTAGTAAAATAAGAATTATAAGTCAAGAACTTTCATTAGATAAAGCCTGGTACACCCCAAGTCACCTGACTTCATTCATTAAATGATTATAGTCTGGTGTTAATCTCCTAGTTGTACATTATGGAGCATCCAACCTTTATCTGAAGATTGGTCACTGAGATAAACCTTAGAAACTAACCTAGAGTGTCCTTTTTAATAACTTAATTAAATCTTTTAGCAGTATCACGTAACAAGGAACTGTCTCAGCAGTGAGTCTTAGTAAACACTAGACATTAACAAAACTAGAAACTTAATTTAACAATTTACAAAACTGAATATTCCGTGATTTTTCATTATGGAGGCCCTGTAGCCAGGGAGGCTTTAACCTATCAAATAAAAAATGAGATTTGTCAGGGAGCTGGGAAAAGCCAAGCAGCCATCTTGGATTTCCCATAGCCCTGACTCTGATTTCTAGCTATTGTTTTTAATTTTCCAATTTAGAAGCAGACTGTTGCCATGGTTTAAGGACATTAGGATGGCACAAGTCTGACAGAGTTTTTGTATAAGCAGAATGAGCTTTTACATGTCTACAAACCCGACAATTGGATTAATTTCTAAAACTAGCACAGGATCAGGCCTATGGTAGAAAAGCATTGATTTATATGCAGAGGGCTAAGAAGTCAAGAAAACATTATAAATAATCATATGAATCAGGTCCAGCATCTTGGGCAAGCTGTCTACCTCTGATGTCGTCGTCTTCTCATCCTGGTGTAGTGTAGTTTCTTCTGAAAAAAGTCCTTCCATCCAGGTTGGAGACAGTCCTTTAAATTATGTCCTTTTTTTTTTTTTTTTTTTTAGTCCTGGTTGCAGGCCACAAAGCATCTGATCTTCATCCAAAGATAGATCACTGAGATAAGCCTAAGAAACAAACTTAGGGTGTTCTTTAAGAATTCAATTAAATTTTACATTAATATCACATAACAGCAAGGAACTATCCAAGAAATGAATCTTACTACTTTCATTGGTAGACCGCCTTTAACAAACTGGGATTTAACATTTATTGAAACATCCTTTTCTCCCTAAAATCACCCTCATTTTTACCAAATATAACCAAATTAAGACTTGTTTAAAAAATAGATCTGTTCTCAATAAACTTGACCTGATTATTTATATAACCATAGACCCTTTTTTTTCTGAGACTTTTATGGAGTCTCAAGCTTAACTTTTTTTTTTTTTATTGGAGGCTAATTATTTTACAATATTATATTGGTTGGTTTTGTCATACATTGACAAGAATCCACCCCGGGTGTACATGAGTTCCCCCTCCTGAACCCCCCTCCCACCTCCCTCCTCCCTTTATCCTCCCTCTGGGTCATCCCAGCACACCAGGCCCGAGCATCCTGTAACATGCATCGACCCTGAACTAGTGATTCGTTTCACATATGACAACATACATGTTTCAATGCCATTCTCCCAAATCATCCCACCCTCACCCTCTCCCACAGAGTCCCAAAGACTGTTCTATACATCTGTCTCTATTTCTGTCTTGTATACAGGGTTATTTATCATTTGCATCTTTCTAAATTCCATATGTACGCGTTAGTATACTGTATTGGTGTTTTTCTTTCTGGCTTACTTCACTCTGTATAATAGGCTCCAGTTTCATCCACCTCATTAGAACTGATTCAAATGCATTCTTTTCAATGGCTGAGTAATACTCCATTGTGTATATGTAACATGGCTTTCTTATCCATTTGTCTGCAGATGGACATCTAGGTTGTTTCCATGTCCTGGCTATTATAAACAGTGCTGCGATGAACATTGGAGTACATGTGTGTCTTTCAATTCTGGTTTCCTCGGTGTCTATGCCCAGGAGTGCGATTGCTGGATCATATGGCAGTTCTATTTCCAGTTTTTTGAGGAATCTCCACACTGTTCTCCATAGTGGCTGTACTAGTTTGCATTCCCACCAACAGTGTAAGAGGGTTCCCTTCTCTCCACACCCTCTCCAGCATTTATTGCATGTAGACTTTTGTATAGCAGCCATTGTGACTAGTGTGAAATGGTATCTCATTGTGGTTTTGATTTGCATTTCTCTGATTATGAGGGATGTTGAGCATTTTTTCATGTGTTTGTTAGCCATCTTTATGTCTTCTTTGGAGAAATATCTGTTTAGTTCTTTGGCCCATTTTTTGATTGGGTCATTTATTTTTCTGGAATTGAGCTGCAAGAGCTGCTTGTATATTTTGGAGATTAATCCTTTATCAGTTGCTTCATTTGCTATTATTTTCTCCTATTCTGGAGGCTGACCAAGTGGGCTTTATCCCAGGAATGCAAGGATTCTTCAGTATCTGCAAATCAATCAACGTAATACACCACATTAACAAACTGAAAAATAAAAATCATATGATTATCTCAATAGATGCAGAGAAAGCCTTAGACAAAATTCAACATCCATTTATGATAAAAACCCTCCAGAAAGTGGGAATAGAAGGGACATACCTCAACATAATAAAAGCTATATATGACAAACCCACAGCAAACATTATCCTCAATGGTGAAAAACTGAAAGCATTTCCCCTAAAGTCAGGAACAAGACAAGGGTGCCCACTCTCACCACTACTATTCAACATAGTTCTGGAAGTTTTGGCTACAGCAACAGAGCAGAAAAAGACATAAAAGGAATACAAATTGAAAAGAAGAAGTAAAACTTTCACTGTTCGCTGATGACATGATCCTCTACACAGAAAACCCTAGAGACTCTACCAGAAAACTACTAGAGCTAATCAATGATTTCAGTAAAGTTGCAGGATATAAAATCAACACACAGAAATCCCTTGCATTCCTATACACTAATAATGAGAAAATAGAGAAATTAAGGAAACTATTCCATTCATTGTTGTAACGAAAAGAATTAAATACTTAGGAATATATCTACCTAAGGAAACAAAAGACTTGTACATAGAAAACTATAAAACACTAGTGCAAGTAATCAAAGAGGACACTAATAGATGGAGAAATATACTGTGTTCGTGGATTAAAAGAATAAATATTGTAAAAATGAGTATAATACCCAAAGTAATTTATAGGTTCAATGCAATCCCTATCAAGCTACCAACGATATTTTTCACAGAACTAGAACAAATAATCTCACAATTTGTATGGAAATACAAAAAACCTCGAATAGCCAAAGCAATCTTGAGGAAGAAGAATGGAACTGGGAGAATTAACCTGCCGGACTTCAGGCTCTACTACAAAGCCACAGTCATCAAAAGAGTATGGTACTGGCATAAAGACAGAAATATAGATCAATGGAACAAAATAGAAAGCCCAGAGATAAATCCACGCACCTATGGACACCTTATCTTCGACAAAGGAGGCAAGAATATAAAATGGAGAAGAGACAGTCTCTTTAACAAGTGGTGCTGGAAAAACTGGTCAGCCACTTGTAAAAGAATGAAACTAGAACACTTCCTAACACCATACACCAAAATAAACTCAAAATGGATTAGAGAGCTAAATGTAAGACCAGATTCTATAAAACTCCTAGAGGATAATGTAGGCAAAACACTCTCCGACATAAATCACAGCAGGATCCTCCAAGACCCACCTCCCAGAATATTGGAAATAAAAGCAAAAATAAACAAATGGGACCTAATTAAAATCAAAAGCTTCTGCATAGCAAAGGAAACTATAAGAATTTAACTTTAAAATTCCTCTGGTTTTACATCAGCATGTACACTCACAGTATGTAAACAGTTATGTGTATATATTTATACACTTGTATATATTCAATATTGAAGACTCTTGAGAGCCACTTGGACTGCAAGGAGATCAAACTAGTCAATCCTAAGGGAAATCAATTCTGAACATTCACTGCAAGGACTGATGCTGAAGCTGAAGCTCCAATTTTTTGGCCAACTTACGCGAAGAGCCTATTCATTAGAAAAGATCCTGATGCTGGGAAACATTGAAGGCAGGAGGAGAAGGGGACAATAGAAGATGAGATGGTTGGATGGCATCACTGGTTCAATGAACATGAGTTTGAGCAAGCTCTGGGAGATGACGAAGGATAGGGAAGCCTGGTATGCTGAAGTCCATGGGGTCTCAGAGTCGGACACAACTGAGAAACTGAACAATTGGTAAGCATTTGAAATCTAATATTTAACACAGCCGTTAGGTTTTCTTTATGCAGGTGGCTGTATAATTCAAGGAATATTGTTTAGTAATTGTATCCTGAAGGTGAACTTGTTTCAAAATGAGTTAACAGCATGAAATTTTAGTTATTTGTTCATTAATTTATTTATTATTGACCCTGAGTTATACACAATAAAATGCACAAGCCTTGGGTGTTCTGGTTGATATATTTTGATAATTTATATGACTCCATGTAACTATCACTAAATAAAAACATAGACAGTTTTCCTTCCCTCAAAAATTTCCTTTGTTTCAATCAGTTTACCCTACGACCCCTCTTTCTGATTTTTATCAGCATAGATTAGTTTTACTTATTCTTCAGCTTAGCATAAATGGACTCATACAGTTTTTTTCCTCTGGCTTCTTAATGTGCATGAGATTCATCCATGTTGCTACAAGCAGCTGTAATTTAAAAACAAAATTTTAAGTTACTGAGTTTTATACCACAATTTGCTTATCCATTTTCCTACCAATAAATATTTGGGTTGTTTTCCAATTTGAAGTTGTAGTGAATAGGCTGATATGAACATTCTGGATCAATACCTAGATGTGAAATTTCTGAATTTACAAGAAACTGTTTAACAAAACTCCAAAGTGATTGCAACATTTGTATATTCTACTAGCAATATATAAGTGCTCCAGATGGCCTAATTGCTCAATAATATTTGTTACTGTCAGTTGTCTTAGCTCTGGCTGCTATAACAAAATATTGTAGACTCGGTGGTTTAAATAACAGATTTTTTTCTCACAGTTATGGGGGAAGAAATCCAAGATCAGGGTTCCAGCATGGTCCAGTGTTGGGCGAGGGCCCTATTCCTGGCTTGTAGTTGGCTGCTTTCTTCCTGTGTCCTCATGTGGTAGAGAGAGAGAGCTCTGATCTCTCTTCCTGTTCTTATAAGAACAACTCCAATCGCAAAGAAAGGCAATGCCAAAGAATTCTCAAACTACTGCACAATTCCACTCTTCTCACATGCTAGTAAAGTCATGCTCAAAATTCTCCAAGCTAGGCTTCAGCATTACGTGAACTGTGAACTTCCAGATGTTCAAGCTGGTTTTAGAAAAGGCAGAGGAACCAGAGATCAAAATGTCAACATCCTCTGGATCATGGAAAAAGCAAGAGAGTTCCAAAAAAACATCTATTTCTGCTTCATTGACTATGCCAAAGCCTTTGACTGTGTGGATCACAATAAACTGTGGAACATTCTGAAAGAGATGGGAATACCAGACCACCTGACCTGCCTCTTGAGAAACCTGTATGCAGGTCAGGAAGCAACAGTCAGAATTGTACATGGAACAACAGACTGGTTCCAAAGAGGAAAAGGAGTACGTCAAGGCTGTATATTGTCACCCTGCTTATTTAACTTCTATGCAGAGTACATCATGAGGAACGCTGGACTGGAAGAAGCACAAGCTGGAATCAAGATTGCCGGGAGAAATATCAATAACCTCAGATATGCAGATGACAACACCCTTATGGAAGAAAGTGAAGAGGAACTCAAAAGCCTCTTGATGAAAGTGAAAGAGGAGAATGAAAAGGTTGGCTTGAAGCTCAACATTCAGAAGACTGAGATCATGGCATCTGGTCCCATCACTTCATGGGAAATAGAAGGGGAAACAGTGGAAACAGTGTCAGACTTTATTTTGGGGGGCTCCAAAATCACTGCGGATGCTGATTGCAGCCATGAAATTAAATGATGCTTACTCCTTGGAAGGAAAGTTATGACCAACTTAGATAGCATATTAAAAATCAGAGACATTACTTTGCCAACAAAGGTCCGTCTAGTCAAGGCTATGGTTTTTCCAGTGGTCATGTATGGATGTGAGAGTTGGACTGTGAAGAAAGCTGATCACTGAAGAATTGATGCTTTTGAACTGTGTGTGGTGTTGGAGAAGACTCTTGAGAGTCCCTTGGACTGCAAGGAGATCCAACCTTGCAGAATGCAGTCCATTCTAAAGGAGATCAATCCTGGGTGTTCATTGGAAGGACTGATGCTAAAGCTGAAACTCCAATACTTTGGCCACCTCATGCGATGAGTTGACTCACTGGAGATGAGTCTGATGCTGGGAGGGATTGGGAGTGGGAGGAGACGGGACGACAGAGAATGAGATGGCTGGATGGCATCACCGACTCGATGGACATGAGTTTGAGTGAATTCTGGGAGCTGGCGATGGACAGGGAGGCCTGGCGTGCTGTGATTCATGGGATGGCAAAGAGTCGGACACGACTGAGCGACTGAACTGAACTGAACTGATGGCAGTTCTATTTACAGTTTTTTAAGGAATCTCCATACTGTTTTCCATATTGGCTGTACGAGTTAACATTCCCAACAGTGTAAGAGGGTTCCCTTTGCTCCACACCTGAAACATTTATTCTACACCATTCATTCTTTCCTTTATTTCTTGTTCTCAAATTATGTGTTACTAAAGCTGAAACTCCAATACTTTGGCCACCTCATGCGATGAGTTGACTCACTGGAAAAGACTCTGATGCTGGGAGGGATTGGAACGGGAGGAGATGGGGACGACAGAGAATGAGGTGGCTGGATGGCATCACCGACTTGATGGACATGAGTCTGAGTGAACTCTGGGAGTTGGTGATGGACAGGGAAGCCTGGCGTGCCGTGATTCATGGGGTCGCAAGGAGTCGCACACGACTGAGCGACTGAACTGAACTGAAACTGTTTGATATGACCCAAAAGGACTTAGACTATCTTCTCATATTTTTCTGACTTTTCTTTTAGTTTCTATTTAGATAATATATATTAACCTGCTTTTAAACTCACTAATCTATTCTTTATTATTATTATTTTTAATTTATTTATTTTAATTGGAGGCTAATTGCTTTATATTATTGTTCGTTTTGCCATACATTGACATGAATCTGCCCCAGGTGTACATGTGTTCCCCATCTTTCACCCCCTTCCCACCTCCCTCCCTATCCCATCCCTCTGGTTCATCCCAGTACACCAGCCCCGAGCAACCTGTAACATGCATCGAACCTGTACTGACGATTCATTTCACATATGATAATATGCATGTTTCAATGCTATTCTCCCATATCATCCCACCCTCACCCTCTCCCACAGAGTCCAAAAGACTATTCTATACACCTGTGTCTCTTTTGATGTCTCGTATACAGGGTTATCGTTATCATTTTTCTAAATTCCATATATATGTGTTAGTATACTGTATTGGGCTTTTTCTTTCTGGCTTATTTCATCCTGTATAATAGGCTCCAGTTTCATCCACCTCATTAGAACTGATTCAAATGTATTCTTTATAATTGCTGAATAATACTCCATTGTGGCTATGTAGCACAGCTTTCTTATCCATTCATCTGCAGATGGATATCTAGGTTGCTTCCATGTCCTGGCTATTATAAACAGTGCTGTGATGAACATTGGGGTTCATGTGTCTCTTTCAATTCTGGTTTCCTCGGTGTGTATGCCCAGGAGTGGGATTGCTGGATCATATGGCAGTTCTACTTCCAGTTTTTTAAGGGGTCTCCACACGGTTCTCCATAGTGGTTGTACTAGTTTGCATTCCCACCGACAGTGTAAGAGGGTTCACTTTTCTCCACACCCTCTCCAGCACTTACTGCTTGTATACTTTTGGATAGCAGCCATTCTCACTGGCATTAAATGGTACCTCATTGTGGTTTTGGTTTGCATTTCTCTGATTATGAGTGATGTTGAGCATCTTTTCATGTGTATGTCAGCCATCTGCATGTCTTCTTTGGAGAAATGTCTGCTTAGCTCTTTGCCCCATTTTTTGATTGGTTCGTTTATTTTTCTGGAACTGAGCTGCAGGTGTTTCTTGTATATATTTGAGATTAATTATTTGTCAGTTGCTTCATTTGCTATTATTTTCTCCCATTCTGAAGGCTGTCTTTTCACCTTGCTTACAGTTTACTTTGCCGAGAAGAATCTTTTAATTTTAATTAGGTCCCATTTGCTTATTTTTGCTTTTATTTCCAATATTCTGGGAGGTGGGTCTTGGAGGATCCTGCTGTGATTTATGTTGGAGAGTGTTTTGCCTATGTTCTCCTCTAGGAGTTTTATAGTTTCTGGTCTTACACTTAGATCTTTAATCCATTTTGAGTTTATTTTTGTGTATGGTGTAAGGGAGTGTTCTAGTTTCATTCTTTTACAAGTGGTTGACCAGTTTTCCCAGCACCACTTGTTAAAGATACTGTCTTTTCTCCATTTTATATTCTTGCCTCCTTTGTCAAAGATAAGGTGTCCATAGATGCGTGGATTTATCTCTGGGCTTTCTATTTTGTCCCATTGATCTATATTTCTTTTTTTATGCCAGTACCATACTGTCTTGATGACTGCAGCTTTGTAGTAGAGCCTGAAGTCCAGCAGGTTGATTCCCCCAGTTCCATTCTTCTTCCTCAAGATTGCTTTGGCTATTTGAGGTATTTTGTATTCCATACAAATTGTGAAATTATTTGTTCTAGCTCTGTGAAAAATACCGTTGGTAACTTGATAGGGATTGCATTGAACCTATAAATTACTTTGGTTAGTATACTCATTTGCACAATATTTGTTCTTCCAATCCACGAACATGGTGTATTTCTCCATCTATTAGTGTCCTTTCCTATATCTTTCACCAGTGTTTTATAGTTTTCTATATATAGGTCTTTTGTTTCTTTAGGTGGATATATTCTTAAGTATTTTATTCTTTTCGTTGTAACGGTGAATGGAATTGATTCCTTAATTTCTCTTTCTATTTTCTCATTATTAGTGTATAGGAATGCAAGGAATTTCTGTGTGTTGATTTTATATCCTGCAACTTTACTCTATTCATTGATTAGCTCTAATAATTTTCTGGTAGAGTCTTTAGGGTTTTCTGTGTAGAGGATCATGTCATCTGCAAACAGTGAGAGTTTTACTTCTTCTTTTCCAATTTGGATTCCTTTTATGTCTTTTTCTGCTCTGATTGCTGTAGCCAAAACTTCCAAAACTATGTTGAATAGTAGTGGTGAGAGTGGACACCCTAGGGTCTTTTTCCTGACCTTAGGGGAAATGCTTTCAATTTTTCACCATTGAGGATAATGTTTGCTGTGGGTTTGTCATATATAGCTTTTATTATGTTGAGGAATGTGTCTTCTGTTCCCGAAATTTGGAGGGCTTTTATCATAAATGGATATTGAAATTTGTCAAAGGCTTTCTCTTCATCTATTGAGATAATCATATGATTTTTATTTTTCATTTTTTTAATGTGGTGTATTACATTGTTTGATTTGCGGATATTGAAGAATCCTTGCATCCCTGAGATAAAGCCCACTTGGTCATGATGGATGATCTTTTTAATGTGTTGTTGGATTCTGATTGCTAGCATTTTGTTAAGGATTTTTGCATCTATATTCATCAGTGATATTGGCCTGTATTTCTCTTTTTTGTGGCATCTTTGTCAGGTTTTGGTATTAGGGTGATGGTGGCCTCATAGAATGAGTTAGGAAGTTTACCTTCCTCTGCAATTTTCTGAAAGAGTTTGAGTAGGATAGGTGTTAGCGCTTCTCTAAAGTTTTGGTAGAATTCAGCTGTGAAGCCATCTGGACCTGGGCTTTTGCTTGCTGGAAAATTTTTGATTACAGTTTCAATTTACATGCTTGTAATGGGTCTGTTAAGCTTTTATATTTCTTCCTGGTTCAGTTTTGGAAAGTTGTACTTTTCTAAGAATTGGTCCATTTCTTCCAAGTTGTCCATTTTATTGGCATATAGTTGCTAGTAGTAGTCTCTTATGATCCTTTGTATTTCTGTGTTGTCTGTTGTGATTTCTCCATTTTAATTTCTAATTTTATTGATTTGGTTTTTCTCCCTTTGTTTCTTGATGAGTCTGGCTAGTGGTTTGTCATTTTATTTACTTTCTCAAAGAACCAGCTTTTTGGCTTTGTTGATTTTTGCTATGGCCTCTTTTATTTCTTCTGCATTTATCTCTGCCCTAATTTTTAAGATTTCTTTCCTTCTACTAACCTTGGGGTTCTTCATTTCTTCCTTTTCTATTTGCTTTAGGTGTAGAGTTAGGTTATTTAGTTGAGTTTTTTCCTTGTTTTTTGATGTATGCCTGTATTGCTATGAACCTTCCCCATATCACTGCTTTTACAGTGTCCCACAGGTTTTGGGTTGTAGTGTTTTCATTTTCATTCATTTCTATGCATATTTTGATTTCTTTTTTGATTTCTTCTATGATTTGTTGGTTGTATTCAGTCTTCCGTTTAACATATCCAATGAATGCCTCAATTTTAGTATCACACTTTTTCAGTGCTACCATTTCCATTTGATTTTTTAAATAGATTACTTTTCTCTTCTGAAATTTTCAATTTGTTCACATATGTTGCCATCTTTTTCACTAGACCTTTTCCCATATTAATTGCAGTTATACTAAAGCTCCTGTCTGTTAACTCCAACATCTGAATCATCTCTGGTTTGTGTCTACTGAATTATTTTTTTCCATTGAGCCACATATTCCTGTTTCTTTTTGGAATCTTATAGTTTTTGATTGTGTCTCCAACTTTGTGTATACATGAATGCTGGAGATTGAAGTACACAGTATTCACCTCTAGAAAATGGCATGTGCATTCTTCTGTAAGGTGGGATTTGACACAATCTAACCACTAGTCAAGGCTATGGTTTTTCCCGTGGTCATGTATGGATGTGAGAGTTGGACTGTGAAGAAAGCTGATCTCCGAAGAATAAAGGAGATCAATCCTGGGTGTTCACTGGAAGGACTGATGCTAAAGCTGAAACTCCAATACTTTGGCCACCTCATGCGACGAGTTGACTCACTGGAAAAGACTCTGATGCTGGGAAAGGTTGGGGTCGGGAGGAGAAGGGGACGACAGAGAATGAGATGGCTGGATGGCATCACTGACTCTGTGGACATGAGTTTGAGTGAACTCCGGGAGTTGGTGATGGACAGGGAGGCCTGGCGTGCTGCGATTCATGGGGTCGCGGAGAGTTGGACATGACTGAGCGACTGAACTGAACTGAACTGAACTGAAGGATACCATGGGAAAGAACTGATATATGCATACCAATTCACTTTGTGCCTGTTGCTCCTTGGGATTCAAATCCATCGTGCTGGTACATGTGTCTATGAAATATTTAAAATATTCCTGATCTCTTTTTCTATCAGTCTGTGCCAGGTTTGCTCTTTCCCACAGTGCTCATAGGGACATCTCTTCTCTTTTACAATGACCTCATCTTTTTATCAGTCCTCCAATTTGTTTTACAAAACTTTGGTACAAAAACTTATCTGTCAGGGTGGGAGCAATAGTCTCTTGTGACTTTCTACAATCTAATCAGAAGTGAAACTTAGTGGCCTGAATTGAAGGCTGCTTTATAGGCAATAGCTCAAAGTACAATTGGAAACCAAAAAAATTTGCCTGGAGAAGTTCCAAGTTGCTTTTGTGAGACTGCATATTGTTTCATATACTTTAGTAAGTAAACTATCCCCCAAAATCCCTCATTTCAAGTGACTTCATAATGAAGCCCTAGGTTTCAACAGGAGTTTGTAACTACCTAGGGAAACTAGAAAATTCCAGAAATTATAGCTTGGACTTCACCGAGAATTTACCCATAAAGACAGGTAGATGACACATCCATAAAGCATGGGCCAACCCACAGAATTCAGAATTCTCCTCTCTCCACTGTCTATTTTCTAGGTACAAGGATAGAATAACACTGTCTATTGTCCACGTTGCTATGGCAATATGTATCCTTAGAGCCAAGCCAAGGGCTTAGACCTTAACCTTTAAGGAGATATGGTTCAGTTCAGTCCAGTCACTCAGTCGTGTCCAACTCTTTGTGATCCCATTAACTTCAGCACACTAGGAGCTGGATTCATCACCAACCCCCAGAACTTGCTCTAACTCATGCCCATCAAGTCCATGATGCCATCCAGCCATCTCATCCTCTGTTGTCCCCTTTTCCTCCTGCCTTCAATCTTTCCAAGCATCAGGGTCTTTTCAAATGAGTCAGTTCTTCGCATCAGGTGGCCAGCGTATTGAGCTTCTGCTTCAGCATTAGTCCTTCCAATGAATATTCAAGACGGATTTCCTTTAGGATTGACTGGTTGGATCTCTTTGCAATGCAAGGGACTCTCAAGAGTCTTCTCCAACGTCACAATTCAACAGCATCAATTCTTCAGCGCTCAGCTTTCTTTATAGTCCAACTCTCAAATGCATACATGACTACTGGAAAAACCATAGCCTTGACTAGATGGGCTTTTGTTGGTAAAGTAATGTCTCTGTTTTTTAATACGCTGTCCAGCTTTGTCATAGTTTTTCTTCCAAGGAGCAGGCATCTTTTAATTTCATGGCTGCACTCACCATCTGCAGTGAAAAATAAAGTCTCTCACTATTTTCATTGTTTTCTCATATATTTGTCATGAAGTGATGGAACCTCATACCATGATGGTAGTTTTTTGAATGTTCACTTTTAAGTCAGCTTTTTCACTCTCCTCTTTCCCTTTCATCAAGAGGCTCTTCAATTCCTCTTCACTTACTGCCATAAGTGTGCTGTCATTTGAATATCTGAGGTTATTGATATTTCTCCTGGCAATCTTTTCCTTTTTAATTTTTTTTAAATTTATTTAAAATGGAAGTCAATTACTTTACAATATTGTGGAGGCTTTTGCCATACATTCACATGAATCAGCCATGGGTGTACATGTGTTCCCCATCCTAACCCTCCCCATCTCATCCCTCAGGGTCATCCCAGTGCACCAGTAATGAGCACCCTGTCTCATACATCAAACATGGACTGGTGATCTATTCAGTTCAGTTCAGTCGCTGGGTCGTGTCCAATCTTTGCGACCCCATGAACAACAGCACACCAGGCCTCCCTGTCCATCACCAACTCACGGAGTTCACTCAAACTCATGTCCATCGAGTCGGTGATGCCATCCAGCCATCTCATTCTCTGTCGTCCCCGTCTCCTCCTACGCCCAATCCCTCCTAGCATCAGACTCTTTTCCAGGGAGTCAACTCATCACATGAGGTGGCCAAAGTATTGCAGTTTCAGCTTTAGCATCAGTCCTTCCAATGAACACCCAGGAGTGATCTTTAGAATGGACTGGTTGGATCTCCTTGCAGTCCAAGGGACTCTCAAGAGTCTTCTCCAACACCACAGTTCAAAAGCATCAATTCTTCAGGGATCAGCTTTCTTCACAGTCCAACTCTCACATCCATACATGACCACGGGAAAACCATAGCCTTGACTAGATGGACCTTGGTTGGCAAAGGAATGTCTCTGATTTTTAATATGCTATCTAGGCTGGTCAAAACTTTCCTTCCAAGGAGTAAGCGTCTTTTAATTTCATGGCTTCAATCAGCATCTGCAGTGATTTTGGAGTCCAAAACAATAAAGTCTGACACTGTTTCCACTGTTTCCCCATCTATTTCTCATGAAGTGATGGGACCAGATGCCATGATCTTCGTTTTCTGAATGTTGAGCTTCAAGCCAACATTTTCACTCTCCTCTTTCACTTTCATCAAGAGGCCTTTGAGTTCCTCTTCACTTTCTGCCATAAGGGTGGTGTCATTTGCATAACTGAGGTTATTGATATTTCTCCTGGCAATCTTGATTCCAGCTTGTTTTTCTTCTAGCCCAGCGTTTTTCATGATGTACTCTGCATATAAGTTAAATAAACAGGGTGACAATATACAACCTTGACGTACTCCTTTTCCTATTTGGAACCAGTCTGTTTTTCCATGTCCAGTTCTAACTGTTGCTTCCTGACCTGCATACAGGTTTCTCAAGAGGCAGGTCAGGTGGTCTGGTATTCCCATCTCTTTCAGAATGTTCCACAGTTTCTTGTGATCCACACAGTCAAAGGCTTTGGCATAGTCAATGAAGCAGAAATAGATGTTTTTCTGGAACTCTCTTGCTTTCTCCATGATCCAGCGGATGTTGGCAATTTGATCTCTGGTGCCTCTGCCTTTTCTAAAACCTGCTTGAACATCTGGAAGTTCACGATTCACATATTGCTGAAGCCTAGCTTGGAGAATTTTGAGCATGACTTTACTAGCGTGTGAGATGAGTGCAATTGTGTGGTAGTTTGAGCATTCTTTGGCATTGCCTTTCTTTGGGATTAGAATGAAGACTGACCTTTTCCAGTCCTGTGGCCACTGCTGAGTTTCCCAAATTTGCTGGCATATTGAGTGCAGCACTTTCACAGCATCATCTTTCAGGATTTGAAATAGCTCAACTGGAATTCCATCACCTCCACTAGCTTTGTTCGTAGTGATGCTCTCTAAGGCCCACTTGACTTCACATTCCAAAATGTCTGGCTCCAGGTGAGTGGTCACACCATGGTGATTATCTTCATCGTGAAGATCTTTTCTGTACAGTTCTTCTGTGTATTCTTGCCACCTCTTCTTAATATCTTCTGCTTCTGTTAGGTCCATACCATTTCTGTCCTTTATCGAGCCCATCTTTGCATGAAATGTTCCCTTGGTATCTCTAATTTTCTTGAAAAGATCTCTAGTTTTTCCTATTCTGTTGTTTTCCTCTATTTCTTTGCATTGATCGCTGAGGAAGGCTTTCTTATCTCTCCTTGCTATTCTTTGGAACTCTGCATTCAGATACTTATATCTTTCCTTTTCTCCTTTGCTTTTCGCTTCTCTTCTTTTCACAGCTATTTGTAAGGCCTCCTCAGACAGCCATTTTGCTTTTTTGCATTTCTTTTCCATGGGGATGGTCTTGGCCCCTGTCTCCTGTACAATGTCACGAACCTCCGTCCAGAGTTCATCAGGCACTCTAACTATCAGATCTAGACCCTTAAATCTATTTCTTACTTCCACTGTATAATCATAAGGGATTTGATTTAGGTCATATCTGAATGGTCTAGTGGGTTTCCCTACTTTCTTCAATTTCAGTCTGAATTTCGCAATAAGGAGTTCATGATCTGAGCCACAGTCAGCTCCTGGTCTTGTTTTTGTTAACTGTATAGAGCTTTTCCATCTTTGGCTGCAAAGAATATAATCAATCTGATTTCGGTGTTGACCATCTGGTGATGTCCATGTGTAAAGTCTTCTCTTGTGTTGTTGGAAGAGGGTGTTTGCTATGACCGGTGCGTTCTCTTGGCAAAACTCTATTAGCTTTTGCCCTGCTTCATTTCGTACTCCAAGGCCAAATTAGCCTGTTACTCCAGGTGTTTCTTGACTTCCTACTTTTGCATTCCAGTCCCCTATAATGAAAAGGACATCTTTTTTGAGTGTTAGTTCTAAAAGGTCTTGTAGGTCTTCATAGAACTGTTCAACCTTGGCTTCTTCAGCATTACTGGTTGGGGCATAGACTTGGTTACTATAATATTGAATGATTTGCCTTGGAAACGAACAGAAATCATTCTGTCGTTTTAAAGATTGCATCCATGTACTGCATTTCGGACTCTTTTGTTGACCATGATGGCTACTCCATTTCTTCTAAGGAATTCCTGCCCACAGTAGTAGATATAATGGTCATCTGAGTTAAATTCACCCATTCCAGTCCATTTTAGTTCACTGATTCCTAGAATGTCGACGTTCACTCTTGCCGTCTCCTGTTTGACCACTTCCAATTTGCCTTGATTCATGGACCTAACATTCCAGGTTCCTATGCAATATTGCTCTTTACAGCATCGGACCTTGCTTCTATCATCAGTCACATCCACAACTGGGTATTTGTTTCGCTTTGACTCCATCCCTTCATTCTTTCTGGAGTTATTTCTCCACTGATCTCCAGTAGCATACTGGGCAACTACCGACCTAGGGAATTCCTCATTCAGTATCCTTACACATATGATAATACACATGTTTCAATGCTATTCTCTCAAATCATCCCACCCTCGCCTTCTCCCACATAGTCAAAAGTCTTTTCTTTACATCTGTGTCTCTTTTGCTGTCTCACATATAGGATCATCATTACCATCTTTCTAAATTCCATATATATGCATTAATATACTGTATTGGTGTTTTTCTTTCTGGCTTACTTCACTCTATATAATAGGCTCCAGTTTCATCCACCTCATTAGAACTGATTCAAATGCATTCTTTTTAATAGCTCTGTAATATTCCATTGTGTATATATAATGCAGCTTTCTTATCCATTCATCTGCTGATGGACATCTAGGTTGCTTCTATGTCCTGGCTATTATAAACAGTGCTGTGATATACATTGGTGGTATACATGTCTCTTTCAATTCTGGTTTCCTCAGTGTATATGCCCAGCAGTGGGATTGCTGGGTAGTATGGTCTCCTGGCAATCTTGATTCCAACTTGTGCTTCATCCAGCCCAGCATTCTGTATGATATACTCTGCATAGAAGTTAAATAAGCAGGGTGACAATATACAGTCTTGAGTACTCCTTTCCCAAACTGAAACAGGTCCATTGTTCCATGTCCAGTTCTAACTGTTGCTTCTTGACCTGCATACAGATCTCAGGATGCAGGTCAGGTGGTCTGGTATTCCCATCTCTTAAAGAATTTTCCAGTTTGTGGTGATCCACACAGTCAAAGGTTTTGGCATAGTCAATAAAGCAAAGGTAGATGTTTTACTGGAACTCTTTTGCTTTTTCAATGATCCAATGGATGCTGGCAATTTGATCTCTGGTTCCTCTGCCTTTTCTAAAACCAGTTAGAACATCTGGAAGTTCTTGGTTCTCATATTATTGTTGAAACCTAGCTTGGAGATTTTTGAGCATTACTTTGCCAGCGTATGTGAGGAGGGCAATTGTGCAGTAGTTTGAGCATTCTTTGGTATTGCCTTTCTTTGGGATTAGAATGAAAACAGACATTTTCCAGTCCTGTGGCCACTGCTGATTTTTCCAAATTTGCTGTCATATTGAGTGTAGCAAGTTAACAGCATCATCTTTTAGGATTTGAAATAGCTCAGCTGGAATTCCATCACTATCATTTACTTTGTTTGTAGTGATGCTTCCTAAGGCCCACTTGATTTCACATTAGAGGATGTCTGGCTCTAGGTGAGTGATCACACCATTGTGATTATCTGGGTCATGAAGATCTTTTTTGTATAGTTCTTCTGTGTATTCTTGCCACCTCTTCTTAATATCTTCTGCTTCTGTTAGGTCTAATAGTGTTTCTTCCCTTTATTGTGCCCATCTTTGCATGAAATATTCCCTTTGTATCTCTAATTTTCTGGAAGAAATCTCTCGCCTTTCCCATTCTATTGTTTTCCTCTGTTTCTTTTCATTTATCACTGAGGATAGTGGTTGGTGTTTAGATGCTAAATTGTGTCCAACTCTTGAGAATCCTGTGGACAGAGGAGCCTGGTGGGCTGCTTTCCATGGGGCTGAACAGAGTCAGACACGACTGAAATGACTTAGCATGCATGCATGCTTTGGAGAAGGAAATGGCAACCCACTCCAATATTCTTGCCTGGAGAATCACAGGGGTGGAGGAGTTTGGTTGGCTGCTGTCTATGGGGTCGCACAGAGTCAGGCACGACTGAAGCAACTTAGCAACAGCAGCAGCTTGCAACCCCATGGACTGTAGCCACCAGGCTCCTCTGCTCACGGGATTCTCCAGGCAATAATCATGGAATGGATTGCCATTTCCTTCTCCAGCATATCTTTCCCACCCAGGAATTGAACCCAGGTGTCCTTCATTACAGCCAGATTCTTTACTGACTGAGCTGAGGAAGGCTTTCATTGAGGAAGGCTGTCTTATCTCTCCTTGTTATTCTTTGGGACTCTGTGTTCAGATGGGTATATCTTTCTTTTTCTCCTTTGCCTTTAGCGTCTCTTCTTTTCTCAGCTATTTGTAAGGCCTCGTCAGAGTACCATTTTGCCTTTTTGCATTTCTTTTTCTTGGGGATGGTCTTAATCACTGCCTCCTGTGGAATGTCAGAAACCTATATCCATAGTTCTTCAGGCACTCTGTCTATCAGAAATAATCCCTAGTCTTATTCATACAATCTCTATCTACATTAGAATAGGAGGACCTATCCCATTACGACTTTAACCTTCTCTATATTGGCCACGATATTAAATCCTAGGTCATTCTGTATCTCCCTTGGCTTATATCTTTTTATTCCCCTCTCTGATCCATCTCCCGTCCTTTCTGAAGTCCTAAAACATTTCACTTGGGCCCCCAGATATGTCAGCCCTTAGACTATTGCTCATATCTTTGACCTGTTTGCTGTAACTTCTCTTTACCTTCAGGCTCTACAAAAACTTGGATCTCCCCTGAGGACACCATTTCCTCCCAGCATTCTTAAGCGGTGACTCTTTTCTCTCCTATACCGTTCTTACTTTTGAACCTGAAAATACTGAAAAAGTCTTCCTATTTCCCTGTTGGTCTAGCCCAGTCCCTGTCCCATTTCCCTGACTTTGGCCCTCAGGTCAATCCTCTAGTGTATTTCTTTCTGCTGCAGTCATCTACTTCCCTGTCATTCCTCAAAGATCTAGCTCCTGGTTCCTTTCATTCTATCCAACGCTACTCCTGTCATAAGTCTTAGGTGACTTCCATGTCCACATGGATGATGTTCTTGGTCTTCCATAACCATGACCTTTCTCTTCAGATGAGGAGGGTGTCAGATGAGGAGGGTGTGCTCACACACAAATGAAAATGAAAGTCACAGTTGTGTCTGACTCTTTGTGACACCATGGACTGTAGCCTTCCAGGCTCCTCTGTCCATGGAATTCTCCATGCAAGAATACTGGAGTGGGTAGCCATTCCCTTCTCCAGGGGATCTTCCCAACCCAGGGATCAAATCAAGGTCTCCCACATTACAGGCAGATTCTTTACCATCTGAGCCACCCTACCTCAATGCTCAGGCTGGAGGCTTTCCGTAGACCTTGTCAACACTGCAAACTTCAACCACTTCATAATCTTGGTTATGACTACATATTATAAGCTTTTTATAGTTCAATTTAATCCCCAAATTTCTTTAATTAACCAAATCACCGACTCTGTGGACATGAGTTTGAGTGTACTCCGGGAGTTGGTGATGGACAGGGAGGCCTGGCGTGCTGTGATTCATGGGGTTGCGGAGAGTCGGACACGACTGAGCGACTGAACTGAACTGAACTGAACTGAACAGGGAACTTCAGGTCTTCCAGGTGGCTCAGCGGTAAAGAATCCATCTGCAATACAGGAGCCTCAGGTTAGAGCCCTGGGTTGAGAAGATCCCCTGTAAGGGGGAATAGCAAACCACTACAGTATTCTTACCCGGAGAATCCCATGGACAAAAGAGCCTGGTTGGCTATAGTCCATAAAGTTTCATAGAATCAACAGGACTGAAGCAACTAAGCACACACACAGAGGGAACTACCATCCATTTTCTATCACCTTTTCACTGCCCTGTATATGCCCTCATTCCCTACTCAACAAGCTTAAGTCTTAAAGAAATGAACAAATATCAGATATAACCATATAAAATATAAAAGTATTTAACAATACTAAATAATTCTTGAGTTCAAAAAGGACAGCATACCAAAAGTAATAAAATTAAATAGCAACACTTACATTTCTATGTGTGTTGTATTCAAATTAAAGCTCTATCTACATTTAAAAACACTATTGCATTCAAATATATTTATCAGGAAATAAAAGTTAAAGGTAAGTGAATCATTCAACTGAAGAAGTTGTAAGGAAAGCAGTAGTACAAACATGAAGAAAATAATATAGATAAAGGCCAAAATAAAAGAAATGCAAAGTAAAATAAAAATAGAGAAGATTGATAAAACCAAATGCTAGTTCTTGGAAAAGTTTAGTAAGACCTCTGATAAATAAAGAAAAAATAAGATAAATTAAACGATACAGGATGAAAAGGGAGAAACAATCATAGACTTAATAGAAACTAAAAGTGGTGATAGTATTATAAATAAATAATGTTAATAACTATGATACCCAATGAATATAAATACCCAGATGAAACATAAATTTCAAAGCTTAAATAAAATGAGCAAATTTGTAGAAAATTTTTAAAATGCCAAACTGGTACAAGAGGTTACCCAGTTGCTGATTGAAATTAGCAAAGGCATGCCTGGAGCATATTTCTTTTTTGCTGTTCAGAAAAACTGGCAAAAACTGCTGTGAAAGAAGAATTGGTCTTTATGAATTAAGTCAATGTGAGTTTATAGCAGAAGGAGGAGGAAGAGGAAGAGAAGAGGAGAAAGAAATGTGGGAAGGAGGACAGAGCAAAGTCCAAAGACATTTAAGGATATTGAAACAGCAATCAAAAGTCTCTACCTCCAAAAAGCTTCAGTCACAACTGTTATGTAGGTAAGTTCTACCTAACATGTAAGGAAGATTTAGTCCTATTTTGTAAAAGTTTATTTCAGATAAAATGTAAGATTGAAAGATACCTTGCTAATTTTATCAGACTAGCAAAATCTTACACAATGGAATAAAGACAATAAAAATGACTGGAAAAGCTTATAGGTTAATTTCATTAATGAACAGAAATGAAATTAACCTTCAGGTCATTTAAAAATTAATACAGTTCAAATAGGAATTATAGGATCATCATTAGACTTTCTATCAATGTGCCTCACCACATTAACAACCATATAAGAAAAATTATATAATTATCAAATATCAGATATCAGACGTTGACAAAACTAAATGATTGTGGTTAAACTCACAGAAAATTAATAATGGAAAGATATTTCCTTAACTTGATATAATTATATATAAAACACCTACAGGAAACATTGTAGTTAAGGAGAAGCCTCATAATTATTCCCTGTAAGATCTGGAACAAGACAAAGTTGCTCGCTATCACCACTACTGTTCAATGGAGTATGTTCTGGCCAATATTCTAAGGAAAGAGAAAAGAAATGATAGGTATAAACATTGAAAAGAAGGACACTAAACTGTCATTACATACACACTGATTATTTGCTTTGAAAACTCAGAAGTTTCAACAACTATTAGAGTGATACAAGTTCAGTACAGATTTAAAAAACTACAAATCAGTAGAATTTATCTATGTGAATAGATTATATATCTGGATTATCCATACCCTCTACCATATACTAGGCAGGACCATCTTCTAGCCCACATCGTGGTCAGAGTATGTGTGTGAGTGTGTGTCCTTAGTCATGTCTGACTCTGCAACTCCATGAACTATAGCCCACCTGGCTCCTCTGTCCATTGAATTTTCCAGGCAAGAATACAGGATTGAGTTGTCATTTCCTACTCCAAAGTATATTCCTGACCCAGGGATTAAAGCCCTGTCTCCCGAGGCTCCTGAATTGGCAGGTGGATTCTTTACCACTGTGCCATCTGGGAAGACCTTGGACAGAGTATATTTCCATACAAAGTGATTTTTCCTTTGCTATGTGACTTGCTTTTGCCTATGGCCTGTTAGAAGACTGAGAAGAGATTTAAACCTGCCTGCATGGTTCACTCCTGCTAGTCACTAAGAGAAGAATATTTTCTGGGTAGCTACTGTTCCAAGGAGAATGAAGATATGTAACAGATTAGAACTGAGTCCAGCGGATCTTAGTCAAGTCTGCAGATACATAACCAACCTGGAGACCCTTGTGAGAGAAACAGACATGCTCAGTTTTGTAAGCCAATGAGTTTTGGATTGATCTGTTATCCCACATTATTGGAATGATAGCTACTAATATAACCATCAATAAGTGATTTGGGACAGCTATTAAGACAGCCAACAATAAGTAACTTAAATATAATAAAAATTAAAAATTAAATCCTTGTTACACTTAGTCACTGAGCTTGAGGCTGTTTGTAACTTATCATTATTATGTGTGTGTGCTAAGTTGCTTCATTCATGTCAGACTCTGTGTGAGCCTACCCATGAGACTCTCCAGACAAAAATACTGGAGTGGATTGCCATGCCCTCCTCCAGGGGAATCTTCCCAACCCAGGGATAGAACCCGCATCTCTAATGTCTCCTGCATTGGCAGGTGGGTTCTTTACCACTACTGCTACCTGGGAAGTCAGTAGTTATTATAGTAATAGTTGAATCAGCAGTCAATAATAACAAACTGAAAATATAATTAAAAATGAGATTCCAAACATAGCAGCAATAATTCTAGATATAAATATATAAAAAGACAATATCTAGGCATTAACCTAATCAAGAATATAAATACCTCTATCATGTACCATCCATTCTATCATGTTAGATAAAGATAATGTAAGTTCCATTTATTTAGATTAAAATTGCCTACCTATGTTTTATAAGGATGCATGAAAATAAAATAACTTATATTAATGATAATAGAATGGTAGCCTAAAGATGGAGGGAGGCAGATGAATACAGAAAAAGGTGACAGAAGGCAATCAATCAGTCAGTCAAATCAGGGTTTTTCATTATTAGATATGAAAGTCCTAAACCAAGATGCATTTTACCTCAAGCCTCTACACCTGAGGTCTGGAAAAAGCAATAGAACAAAAATCATCCCTTCTAGAGAATACTGAATATTAAGAAGAAACTATTGTTGTATAACATATGTATACAACACGATACAATATTTTTAAAATGAGGGAGAAATTAAGCTTTCTAAGCAGAGATCTTGTTTTTAATTAATTTATTTATTTTAATTGGAGGCTAATTACTTTACAATATTGTGGTGGTTTTTGCCAAACATCGACATGAATCAGCCACAGGCGCACATGTATTCCCCATCCAAACCCCCCCTGCTACTTCCCTCCCATCCCATCCCCCAGGGTTATCCCAGTGCACCAGCCCTGAGCACCCTGTCTCATGCATCAAACCTGGACCGGCAATCCACTTCACAAATGATAATACACACGTTTCAATGTTACCCTCTCAAATCATCCCACCCTTGCCTTCTCCCACAGAGTCCAAAATACTGTTCTTTACATCTGTGTCTCTTTTGCTGTCTCACATACAGGGTCATCGTTACTATCTTTCTAAATTCCATATATATGCATTAGTATACTGTATTGGTGTTTTTCTTTCTGACTTACTTCACTCTGTATAATAGGCTCCAGTTTCATCCACCTCATTAGAACGGATTCAAATGTATTCTTTTCAATGGCTGAGTAATATTCCACTGTGTGTATGTACCACAGCTTTCTTATTCATCCATCTGCCGATGGACATCTAGGTTGCTTCGATGTCCTGGCTATTATAAACAGTGTTGTGATGAATATTGGGGTACACGTGTCTCTTTTAGTTCTGGTTTCCTCAGTGTATATGCCCAGCAGTGGGATTGCTGGGTTGTATGGCAGTTCTATTCCCAGGTTTTTAAGGAATCTCCACACCGTTCTCCATAGTGGTTGTACTAGTTGGAATTCCTACTGACAGTGTAAGAGGGTTCCGTTTTCTCTGCACACTCTCCAGCATTTACTGTTTGTAGACTTTTGATAGCAGACATTCTGACTGGCGTGAAATGGTACCTCATTGTGGTTTTGATTTTCATTTCTCTGATGATGAGTGATGTTGAGCATCTTTTCATGTGTTTGTTAGCCATTTGTGTGTCTTCTTTGGAGAAATGTCTGTTTAGTTCTTTGGCCCATTTTTTGACTGGGTTGTTTATTTTTTTGGAATTGAGCTGCAGGAGTTGCTTGTATATTTTTGAGATTAATTATTTGTCAGTTGCTTTGTTTGCTATCATTTTCTCCCATTCTGGAGGCTGTCTTTTTACCTTGCTCATAGTTTCCTGCTGCTGCTAAGTCGTGTCAGTCATGTGCAACCCCAGAGACGGCAGCCCACCAGGTTCCACCATCCCTGGGATTCTCTAGGCAAGAACACTGAAGTGGGTTGCCATTTCCTTCTCCAAGCATGAAAGTGAAAAGTGAAAGTGAAATCACTCTGTTGTGTCCGACTTTTCGCGACCCCATGGACTGTAGCCTAGTAGGCCCCTCCATCCTTGGGATTTTCCAGGCAAGAATACTGGAGTGGGTTGCCATTGCCTTCTCCACATAGTTTCCTTCATTGTGAAAAAGCTTTTAATTAGGTCCCATTTGTTTATTTTTGCTTTTATTTCCAATATTCTTGGAGATGGGTCATAGAGGACCTTGCTGTGATTTATGTCAGAGAGTGTTTTGCCTATGTTCTCCTCTAGGAGTTTTATAGTTTCTGGTCTTATGTTTAGATCTTTAATCCATTTTGAGTTTATTTTTGTGTATGGTGTTAGAAAGTGTTCTATTTTCATTCTTTTACAAGTAGCTGGCCAGTTTTCCCAGCACCACTTGTTAAAGAGACTGTCTTTTCTCCATTGTATATTCTTGCCTCCTTTGTCAAAGATAAGGTGTCCATAGGTGCATGGATTTATCTCTGGGCTTTCTATTTTGTTCCATTAATCTATGTTTCTGTCTTTGTGCCAGTACCATACTGCCTTGATGACTATAGCTTTGTAGTAGAGCCTGAAGTCAGGCAGGTTGATACCTCCAGTTCCATTCTTTTTCTCAAGATTGCTTTGGCTATTTGAGGTTTTTTGTATTTCCATACAAATTGTGAAATGATTTGTTCTAGTTCTCTGAAAAATACTGTTGGTAGCTTGACAGGGCTTGCATTGAATCTTTAGATTGCTTTGGATAGTATACTCATTTTCACTATATTGATTCTTCCAATCCATGAACATGGTATATTACTCCATCTATTTGTATCATCTTTGATTTCTTTCATCGGTGCTTTACAATTTTCTATATATAGGTCTTTTGTTTCTTTAGGTAGATATATTCCTAAGTATTTTATTCTTTTCATTGCAATGGTGAATGGAATTGTTTCCTTAATTTCTCTTTCTGTTTTCTCATTGTTAGTGTATAAGAATGCAAGGGATTTCTGTGTGTTAATTTTATATCATTCAACTTTACTATATTCATTGATTAACTCTAGTAATTTTCTAGTGGTGTCTTTAGGGTTTTCTGTGAAGAGGACCATGTCATCTGCAAACAGTGAGAGTTTTACTTCTTCTTTTCCAATTTGAATTCCTTTTATTTCTTTTTCTTCTCTGATTGCTGTGACTAAAAAATCCAAAAGTATGTTGAATAGTAGTGGTGAGAGTGGGCACCCTTCTCTTATTCCTGACTTTAGGGGAAATGCATTCAATTTTTCACCATTGAGGATAATGTTTGCTGTGAGTTTATCGTATATAGCTTTTATTATGTTGAGGTATGTTTCTTCTGTGCCTGCTTTCTGGAGGGTTTTTATCGTAAATGGATGTTGAATTTTGTCAAAGGCTTTCTCTGCATCTATTGAGATAATCGTATGGTTTTTGTCTTTCAGTTTGTTAATATGGTATATCACATTGATTGATTTGCAGATATTAAAGAATCCTTACATCCCTCAGATAAAACGCTCTTGGTCATGATGTATGATCTTTTAACTATGTTGTTGGATTCTGTTTGCTAGAATTTTGTTAAGGATTTTCGCATCTATTTTCATCAGTGATATTGACCTGCAGTTTTCTTTTTTTGTGGCATCTTTGTCTGATTTTGGTATTAGGGTAATGGTGGCCTCATAGAATGAGTTTGGAAGTTTACCTTCCTCTGCAATTTTCTGAGAGAGTTTGAATAAGATAGGTGTTAGCTCCTCTTTAAATTTTTGGTAGAATTCAGCTGTGAAGCTGTCTGATCCTGGGCTTTTGTTTGCTGGAAAATTTCTTATTTCATTTTCAATTTCCATGCTTGTGATGGGTCTGTTAAGATTTTATATTTTTTCCTGGTTCAGTTTTGGAAAGTTGTACTTTTCTAAGAATTGGTCCATTTCTTCCAAGTTGTCCATTTTATTGGCATATAGTTTCTAGTAGTAGTCTCTTATGATCCTTTGTATTTCTGTGTTGTCTGCTGTGATTTCTCCATTTTAATTTCTAATTTTGTTGATTTGATTCTTCCCCCTTTTTTGCTTGATGAGTCTGGCTAATGCTTTGTCTATTTTATTTGTCTTCTCAAGAACCAGCTTTTCGATTTGTTGATTTTTGCTATGGTCTCCTTTGTTTTTTATTTTATTTTTTAATTTATTTCTGCCCTAATTTTTATTATTTCTTTCCTTCTACTAACCCTGGGATTCTTCATTTCTTCCTTTTCTAGTTGCTTTAGGTGTAGAGTTAAGCTATTTTTTTGACTTTTCTCTTATTTCTTGAGGTAAGCTTGTATTGCTATGAACCTTCCCCTTAGCACTGCTTTTACTGAGTCCCATAGGATTTGGGTTGTTGTGTTTTCATTTTCATTCATTTCTATGCATATTTTTATTTCTTTTTTGATTTCTTCTGTGATTTGTTGGTTATTCAGAAGCTTGTTTTTTAGCCTCCATATGTTTGTATTTTTTGTAGTTTTTTTTTTTTTCCTGTAGTTGACATCTAATCTTACCGCATTTTGATCAGAAAAGATGCTTGGAATGATTTCAATTTTTTTGAATTTACCAAGGGTAGATTTATGGCCCAGGATGTGATCTATCCTGGAGAAGGTTCTGTGTGCACTTGAGAAAAAGGTGAAATTCATTGTTTTGGGGTGAAATGTCCTATAGATATCAATTAGGTCTAACTGATCTATTGTATCATTTAACGTTTGTGTTTCCTTGTTAATTTTCTGTTTAGTTGATCTATCCATAGGTGTGAGTAGGGTATTAAGGTCTCCCACTATTATTGTGTTACTTTTAATTTCCCCTTTCATATTAATTAGCATTTGCCTTACACATTGTGGTGCTCCTATGTTGGGTGCATATATATTTATAATTATTATATCTTCTTGGATTGACTCCTTTGATCATTATGTAGTGTCCTTCTTTGTCTGCTTTCATGGCCTTTATCTCAAAGCCTATTTTATCCGATATGAGTATTGCTACTCCATTAAGCAGAGATCTTAAGAAAGAAAAAAAAAATTAGTAATCTCATTTCTTTTTTTTCCTTAAAATTTCTCTTTCCACGTATGACTATTCATGGCTGGGTTTTCAGACTCCTGACACTCTTCAAGTAAGAATCATCAATAATTTCTACATCTGTCTATGTCAGCAATCATTGTCAAAATCAGTCAAATCCAGGTGAATGATCTTCAAGAACTACAAGGCTCACTTAGAGTTAGATTGCACAATCCATAAATGCCCTCACATAGCTGCTTAGGGGAAGAAATATGTACTATCTACTTTGAAAGTTGAAAACTGGTGAGAAGATAGGCCAGTCAGGAGGAGGAGTGGGCCATCTCCTTCTAATTCATGCCTCCCCCACCACTTGCTCACTCCTGGCCCTGGACTTTCAAGACAGGGTGGCTCCCTGAAATAGAAGTGCAGGGTGGCAGGGGTATGAGGTAGACCTTGGAATCCCAGTCATACCACTCCTACTTTTCCCTGGGAATGAGTTTGCATCTACCTTCACATAACAGGTATGTTCTCCTTGAAGAGTTACATATTAACAATGTCTGTTCTGTCGATCAGTCGTGTCCGACTCTTTGCGACCCCATGGACTGTAGCCTACCAGGCTTCTCCGTCCATGGGATTCTCCAGGCAAGAATACTGGAGTGGGTTACCGTTTCCTTCTCCAGGGGATCTTCCCGACCCAGGGATCGAACCCAGGTCTCCCGCATTGGAGGCAGATGCTTTAACCTCTGAGCCACCAGGGAAGCCACATATTAACAATAGGCACAGTTTAATATATTCATCCTCTGTACTCAGTCCAATGCTAGGCACTCTGCTTATATTAATTCTCCTCCCAATAATCCTGTTTTTCACAGATAAAGAAACTGAAACTTAGAGAGCCTAAAATAATTTATCCAAGCCCAGCAATTAATTAAGAACTCAGGTCTACCTGATTCTAAATATCCAGCTCTTTTAGCTAGTGAATCCTAACTAGGAAATGGCAGAAATCAGATTTAAAGTGAGCTCTTGACTCTACATTTTGGTTTCACCACTCAATGAATAGTTTTAAAGCTTATGAATAAATGAGTGACGTGATCAATTAATTGGTGTTATTTAAAGTGAGGTATACCTGATGAATTTTGGGAGTGAATGTTAATAAATATGCTAATATCATACATCTTTATATTTTTATTGAAATATAATTGCTTCACAATGTTGTGTTAGTTTCTGCTATACAACGAAGTGAATCAGCAATATATATTCTCTCCCTCTAGGACCTCCCTCCCATTGAGGGAGAAGAAGATGGACATAATACATCTTTATTAATAGTAGTTATGCTGAAGAACTGATGCTTTTGAACTGTGGTGCTGGAGAAGACTCTTGAGAGTCCCTTGGACTGCAAGGAAATCCAACCAGTCCATTCTAAAGGAGATCAGTCCTGGGTGTTCATTGGAAGGACTGATGCTAAAGCTGAAACTGCAATACTTTGGCCACCTCATGCAACGAGTTGACTCACTGGAAAAGACTCTGATGCTAGGAGGGATTAGGGGTGGGAGGAGACGGGGACGACAGAGAATGAGATGGCTGGATGGCATCACTGACTCGATGGACATGAGTTTGAGTGAACTCCGGGAGTTGGTGATTGACTGGGAGGCCTGGTGTGCTGTGATTCATGGGGTCGCAAAGAGTCGGACACGACTGAGCAACTGAAATGAACTGAACTGAACATTAAATATACTTTCTGTGCCTCAGTTTTCTTATCTGTAAATGGAAATAACAATAGTACCTATCGCAGTGGTCTTGTGAGTATTAAATGATATAATATGGCAAAGTGCTTGGAACAGTGCCAGGTACAAAGTTGCACTTAATGAATAATAGCTCTAATCATCATTAATATGATCTCAGTTCCTGCCTTTAAGGAACCAGCTGGTATGAGTCAGGAGGTGTAACAGCTGATAGTGATTCCTTGATGCTGGTGGGTGAGTCACCTCAAATTGAGAAAAGCAGAATTGTATCCAAAAATGTCTATTTTTCTAAAATTAAATATGTACACCAAAGATCTGTCTCTAAGAAGATAATTTTAAAATACCTAATAACCTAAAGTGTGTCTGTTATATAAATTCACACCTCTTAAGCAAGGAGTGAAAGTGAAAATTGCTCAGTGGTATCCGACTCTTTGCGACCTCATGAACTGTATAGTCCATGGAGTTCTCCAGGCCAGAATACTGGAGTAGGTAGTCTTTCACTTCTCCAGGGGAATCTTCCCAACCCAGGGATCCAATCTGCTTCTCCCCCATTGCAGGCAAATTCTTTACCAACTGAGCCACAAGCGAAGCGCAAGAACACTAGAGTGGATAGCCTATCCCGTCTCCAGTGAATCTTCCCGACCCAGGAATTAAACTAGGGGTCTCAAAAGTGGCTAAATCCAGTCTCTGTGGGGACAGTGGGCCTTAATGACAGTTCTTTCCAAGGTTCTGCCCCACATTACCTTTTTGTGACCAAAAAAAATGTCACTTGATGCCATTTTCTCAATCAAGTCAATTACCAAACTGGTTAAAACAAGTCCCTTACAGAAACCCAGATGCTGCCTCTAACTGAAACCATGCTGTGCACACATCTTTGCCTCTTGCTTTTTCTCTGCAATCAGGGAAATAGCAGTTGACATCTTAATTGCTGCTATCTGGCAGGAAACACATACACCTGTTGACAGATTGTCTCAAAGCAATTTTAAAGGGAAACTTGAAAAGTACCACAAGATTCTTCTCAGGCCAGCATCACCTTAGACAGGCTACTGGAGGGAAAGTCCAGAGCCCTGATTTGATAGGATGGGGTTTCCATGAAGCACAGGTTCAAGTCACCATTCGTCCTGACTGACATGAGGTCGTCAACAACTCAGACAACGTTAAAACAGGAAATCCAGCAGATTCTTGCCAGAAATCCTTTCACTAAAACAAGAGTTTGAGTTATTTAATAATGCCTGGATAATGTGTTTATAAAAGATGTTGGGGATTTTCAACCCTGGCAAGTGATACGTGTTTGTAAATCCATTCTTAAGGGGACACATATTGTGAACAGGCAGGTCAGCTTAACAGGGATCATCTGTGAAGTGTCTTTAATAAATATACAATTAAAGAATCAAGCTTGATGTCTTTGCTAGATGGAATTTTGTTGTAGCTTACCTTCAAATCCTATAGTTCAGGTTTATATGTTGAAGCTTCATCTAACCTCGGGAGATTGATTATATTCCCTGACTCCAACCTCAAGCATTTATCTCATTCTGTTTTTTTTTTTTTTTTCTTGGTTTTCCTAAAGTCTAATTTGGCCAGCTTTACCTACATGTGTTCTGCTTTGCAGTGATTTATTTCATATGTCCCTCCTGCTTATTTCAATTTGGCATGTGTTCCTATCATTCCCATATGTCAACAGGTTACTTTGAATTCCACTCCCTTACATAGGCCCTCAAGATAGCCACAATTTTTATACCAAGGAAAATGGTTATAGGAAAATAACCTCTGTATTGGAATGAGCTAGTTGATTCAACAGTGCTCATTTCCTGTGGATTCTTGATCCCTGCACAAATGAAACTTGAGAAACCTGTATCCTCACTCAGGTGTTACTGGGATCAACTCCTGCTCCTCAGACAAGCCTTCTGATTTCTTTTCTGTCCAACCCAACTCTCCTCTGAAGAGTGATGATACTGAGTGCTTCATAAACACCATCAGCCCAAAGTGAAAGCATATGCTACTCAGAAGCCTTTATCACCAAATTATATAGATCCTCTTCTCAACCCTGTTCTCTTCTGTTTATGGATCCCAGAGCCAGCTGCACTCATTCATCTTCTTATTAAATGCTACTGTATGTTCAAGAGCTTGAACAAATGAAGGAATGCTTTGAATTGCCCTTTTCTTTAAGCAAGTGATATACTGATTTTTTTTAAAAGACAGATCATTTGAACATGAAAATGTATTAATTTTGCCAAAATTCCCTGGAGAAATGATGATTGATCTTCAGAAGACTTGTTCTTACAAAAGATAGATTTAGCATCCTTTTGGGCACTCAATCAATGATGCATTTGTTCAGCTGATACAAAGTACCAAGGCTGTGTCAATACATAATAATAACATCTGGATAAAAAGTGAAAAAGTCAAATATGATACTTCTGTAGTTGGCACTGAGTAGTCATGTTTCCATAGAAATGTTCCTTTCTTAACTAACCATTTTGTTATCCTAGCATCTATGTAATAAATTTATTTGTTTGGTATAAAGCACATTCTAAATCCCCTGACAGTTTTCCCCTAAGAGGTTTCCTGAGAAGGTGACATAATACAACTTCCATTGACAGATGCAACCAATACCTATAGAGATAGCTACCTTTGATTGCCTCAGATTCAAGACCAAAGGGTTATATGGCTTTAGCCTGGCTTGTCACTGTACCATTTCAATTTAATTGCAGTTTTACAAACAATGGCTATTTTGTTCAGGGTTTTTTTTTTTTTTTTTGGTCTCTTCTTAAACAGGGATCTTAACAGTACAGTTCAGAACAAAGTCATTTTTTCTGTGGCCAGGGAAGCTTTGCAACCATTTCAATTTCATCCTCTTAGCTTGTTAGTTCTCTGACAAAAGCAGACAAACACTGCATTTTGGTTTTTCATTGCCAGTGAGCAGTTCCTGAAGCCGACCTGCTTTTTAATGCAAACATTATGCAGACTGCACCCAGACAATGGGAAGTCTGTTTGCAACCTGAGCAGGGCTGGATGCAATCTTTCCCAGTGGGTATCCATCATTTCAGGTGCTGCCGAAGAATTCGTTGTAGAATTTTCATTTTCCAACTGTTTGTTTGAATCACATACCAAGTCAAATTTAATTAGTTCTATTCATCCGGCAGATGGTACAGTATTCTATACTAAAGTATAAATTCCTTTACTTAATTGAGTAATGCATTTCATACGATCTCTTTTTATAAATTTCAAAACTGATTCTCTTCAAACAGGCCTGCACATTATTTGGACGCAGGCCCAAACAGGTTAAAATTGATTTAATACTTTCCCCCACAAGAACCTTATGTAAATGAGAGCAAGTCTGCCCTGAGTGACTTATTTTAATGTCCCCCTCTACATAAATTACATCACATCGGCATCTGGGAGGAAGAAATGGGAGTAAGTTTAAATTATATGTGAATGAGTTTCTTAAATTTCAAATGCCAGCGTGTCACAAAGACAGCCATCTTAACTGTTTGTTTCACAATGAAAAAACCAAATGTCCATGATAAGTTTGTCAAAACCAAGTCTTGGATTGTATTAAATACATTGTTGTTTAGTCACTTAATTGTGTCCAACTCTTTGCGACCCCATGGACTGTGACCCACCAGAATGCTTTGTCCATGGGATTTCCCAGACAAGAATACTGGAGTGGGTTTCCATTTCTTTCTCCAGGGGATCTTCATGACCAAGGGATTGAAGCCACGTCTCCTGCATTGGCAGGCATTGGAAAGTGGGTTCTTTATCACCAGGGAAGCCCTATTAAATACATCACCATGCTTAAAATATATATTAGTGGGAAATTGCTGTATGACACAGGGAGCTCAGCCTGGCACTCTGTGATGACCTAGAGGGGTGTGATGGGGGGAGGTGGGAAGGAGGTTCAAGCACACACACACGTATGTACGTATATGTGTGTGTGCTTGTAGCTGATTCACACTGTAGGGCAGAAACCAACACAACATTGTAAAGCAATTATCCTCAAAAAAAAAAAAAAAACAACTAACAACAAAATTATTCCCCATAGATACATTGATATTTCTTCCAGGATCTCCAGTTAACCTGAACATTAGAATTAAGACATGGGGCTATCAATCACTCTATATTGGTTATATTCTGCTACAGGTATCTGTAGCATCCAAACACAGTTTGGATAAATGGGGTGAGATGGAAACCTGCATCCTTGGTACAGTTTGGATTGCTCCTTCTCTGACCACCCAGGACTGAAAAAGGACTTCATTTCTCCTCTAAACATCATATTATTGCTTCAGACATCTGCCTAATTTTTTCTTCTGGTGGAATTTGAAGCAGGCTGATTTTTCCCAGCTTGTATAAGCAACCCATTAAAAGGCACGAGCCAATTTATTGAATGCTAGATGAAAATAAATTTTATTCATTTTTTTTAATCCATCTTTTATTCTATAGAATGACAAACATTCTGCACATATATTGAGTTAGTCAGCTCCAGTGCCTATTATAGTTTTAGCAGTTAATCATGATGCACGTGGCTTCTCAATCTTTGACCAAGCCCTCCAGTCATGAAGTGATTCCTATTGCCATCCTCTTCTAGTCTAACTCTTTTGTTATTCTGATAAGGAAATTAAGGCCCAAAGATTTGTAGTAGAATCATTTTAACATAGTCCCAGAAGTAACTGAAGTCCAGGCCAAGACTGATAAGTACCTCAGTTCCTAGGCAGCTATTTTCCCCAACACATTATCTCTTGAGTGAAAAAAATCTAGGGTACAGATTGAGGTAGAAGGAAAATAATTTTCCTTGATGCTTGTTACTGAATCAAATTTATGTTCACGCAGTAAAGCCAATTTACTGACCCCTGGTTTTGGTAAAGGAAAACACAGCATTTATTGTAAGGTTCCAGATAAGGAGTCTGAGTCAGCTAATGCTCAAAAGGCCCAAACTACCTAGTGGGTTTCAGGCATTTTTAAAGGTCAGATGAGGAAGGGAAATTGCACGGTATGTGTTCAGCTTGTGCACAGTTCTCTGGTTGATGGTGAGCAACAGGGCAGTGTCACAGAGATTAACATGATCAGTCCTAAGGCTTCAGTAGGTCTGGGGGCTGGTGTCATGATCATCAAGTAGTTAACATCTTCCATTTTCTGAGGATTTTAGCATCTGTAAAACAACAAATCAGGAAATGAGCATCTGCATTGTTATTGAGTATCCCAGAAAGTACTAAAAGAGCAGAAGACATAAGAGGAGAGATCCATCTGGGAAAGCCCCACAGGGTCCCACAAGGTTATACCCTTTTGTATTCAGTGATGAGCCTTACAAATTAAACTGACAAAAGATAGATTAACAGGAGAAAAGTTGCAATTTTTATGGAAGTTAATCATTTTTATGTATAATGGAGCGTCAGAGAAAAGATGAAAACTAAAAGAAGTGGATAGACTTTGGGGCTTATATACCATTTTAACAAAGGGCAATAAACTGTGGAAAGGTAACTAGAGAGAGGAAATGTGTTTTGAGTTTCTAGCAGTGGTCAATTGTGGGAAAATGACTAGGAAATACACAAGGGATAAACATAATGGAAGATGGGTTATTTTAGTGTTTTTTTTCATACAGATTTATCTCTGTGTGACTCGACTATGGTGATGTCAGATTCCTCTTCCTAAGCACCTTCCTCAAAGAAAAATCTATGCCCTCATTTTAGTCAGAGCAGAGAACTCCTTGTATGTGTTGATTCTCAGTTGCCTTCAGCTCAAAATAATCCTTATGCCAAAGTGGTATATTTGGGGGTAGCATATCCTGATACCCTTCAAACTATCAAGAGTGAAGATATATAACAACTATGCTTTCCCATGAAATAGCCAATTTAGTGAAAGCTCTGAGCAACTTCTCCAGGCACAATTACCAGATGCTCTCCCCGACTTCGTCTCTGGGTGTTCTTTCTAGGCCCTGCCACTTAAAGTTTCTATATTACACTTTAATAATCTTCTTTAAATTATCCAATATTTTCAGCAGTTCTTTTAGTTTCTAGATAGAAGAGATTCTACTTCTCTGAGCCTTATACAGGTCTCTTATGGGTACCATCAAGTTCAAGCAATTAAGCTGTTCCTTTGCTATAACATGTGTGTATGTTTAGTCGCTCAGTTGTGTCCAGTTCTTTAGGCTCCTCTCTCCATGGGATTCTCCAGGCAAAAATACTGGAGTACGTTGCCATTTCTTCTCCAGGGGATCTTCATGACCTAGGGATCGAGCCTACATCTGTGTTTCCTGCATTGCAAGCAGATCCTTTACCCACTGAGTCATTGCAGGGAAGAGTCAATTTTGACTCTTCAATTCTAGATCTGTTTCTTTAGCCAATTTTGTTATTATAATCACACCTAATGGCCTGCCTCAGAGAATCCTAACCTTCTGCCTATGAAACAAACAAACTTCATTGAACCTTTCTTCAGAACCCTGTCCACCTGTAGATGGCAGGAAGGAAGAAATTAACACATCCCCCTACCTACCTTCTAGGAGATACATTCAAGGTTAAATAGCCTTTTTACTTTGTTTCCTCACCACCCCACACCCCCCATCCCCCACCCCTCATCTCTGATCCATAAAAGAACCTGGCATTCAGACCCAGGTAACAAGATGGTTATCTTTTACCATTTCATTGGTAAATAACAAGATGGTTATTTTGAGATGTTAGCCTGCCATCTAAGGGAAAGGGCATATCTTTTGAATCCAGTTCTTGCTCTGCTATTTACTATCAGCAAGACCTTAAATAAGGTCATTATGAAAACTAGATTTCAATGCATGTTGGTCACCCAGGACAGAGTTGAGGCTCAGTAAATAATAGTTTTAATGATGATAAGGATGATGATTACTGGTGGGGATATACTCCTCTGTCTTGTACGGTTTTCTTCAAAAGAACCTGGTTATTTCTGTACAGATGTCTTCTTTCCTCCTCCTCTAACCCATTCTTCTCCCTTACACACACATCAGGCACAATCATACTTAAAGATCTGCAATAATCATTTACTTAGAAAAGACAACCATGTCCTGATTTAGAGAGATTCTACTAATTTCATCACATGCTAAGATTTAACATTTAAAAATCTTACACAAACATCAGCTTAGATCTTTCTTCCTTCAGGCGTTAGTCCTTAATGAGGTAGACCCACCAGCACAGAAGCTGAGCAGGACTCTATGGAACCTTCCCTGTGTATCCTCTGCTTTAACTCCACTTTGAAGTAACTAGGTAATGGCATTTGATGCAAATTTCCTGAGTATTTGATGCAAATTTTGGAGAAGTGGACCCCTCTACCACCACCACCGCCCCCCCCACACATATGCTCAGCACACACTGAATAGAAGATGCTAACTTCTTAATGACTACATGCGCATAGCCCCAGGCCTCCTGGAGCCTAAGGAGTGATAATGTTAAACCCTGTGACACCACCCTGCTGCCTCAGTCCAGTTCAGTTCAGTCGCTCAGTCGTGTCCGACTCTCTGCGACCCCATGAATCACAGCATGCCAGGCCTCCCTGTCCATCACCAACTCCCGGAGTTCACTCAAACTCATGTCCACAGAGTCGGTGATGCCATCCAGCCATCTCACTCTCCGTCGTCCCCTTCTCCTCCTGCCCCCAACCTTTCCCAGCATCAGAGTCTTTTCCAGTGAGTCAGCTCGTCGCATGAGGTGGCCAAAGTATTGCAGTTTCAGCTTTAGCATCAGTCCCTCCAATGAACATCCAGGATTGATCTCCCTTAGAATGGACTGGTTGGATCTCCTTGCAGTATAAGGGACTCTCAAGAGTCTTCTCCAACACCACAGTTCAAAAGCATCTATTCTTCGGCGATCAGCTTTCTTCACAGTCCAACTCTCACATCCATACATGACCACGGGAAAAATCATTGTCTTGACTAGACGGACCTTGGTTGGCAAAGTAATGTCTCTGCTTTTTAATATACTATTCAGGTTGGTCATAACTTTCCTTCCACGGAGCAAGCGTCTTTTAATTTCATGGCTGCAATCAGCATCTGCAGTGATTTTGGAGCCCCAAAAAATAAAGTCTGACACTGTTTCCACTGTTTTTCCATCTATTTTCCATGAAGTGATGGGACCAGATGCCATGATCTTTGTTTTCTGAATGTGGAGCTTCAAGCCAACCTTTTCACTCTCCTCTTTCACTTTCATCAAGAGGCCTTTGAGTTCCTCTTCACTTTCTGCCATAAGGGTAGTGTCATCTGCATATCTGAGGTTATTGATATTTCTCCCGGCAATCTTGATTCCAGCTTGTGCTTCTTCCAGCCCAGCGTTCCTCATGATGTACTCTGCATAGAAGTTAAATAAGCAAGGTGACAATATACAACCTTGACGTACACCTTTTCCTATTTGGAACCAGTCGGTTGTTCCATGGCCAGTTCTACCTGTTGCTTCCTGACCTGCGTACAGGTTTCTCAAGAGGCAGGTCAGGTGGTCTGGGATTCCCATCTCTTTCAGAATGTTCCACAGTTTATTGTGATCCACACAGTCAAAGGCTTTGGCATAGTCAATGAAGCAGAAATAGATGTTTTTCTGAAACTCTCTTGCTTTCTCCATGATCCAGCGGATGTTGGTGATTTGATCTCTGGTGCCTCTGCCTTTTGTAAAACCTGCTTGAACATCTGGGAGTTCACGGTTTACATACTGCTGAAGCCTGGCTTGGAGAATTTTGAGCATGACTTTACTAGCGTGTGAGATGAGTGCAATTGTGCGGTAGTTTGAGCATTCTTACCATCAGCTAATTAGAGAAGTGTGTACAAGCTGATCATGAACCCTACAACTCTACCTCACTTGCTCTTTAAAAATGCTTTGCCAAAGCCCTTCAAGGATCTTGAAGTTTTCAGGGCATGAGTCACTGTGTTTCCTAGCATGGCCTTGCAAAGAATCCTTCTCTGCCTCAAACTCCCTACTTGTCAATTGTTTGACCTCACTGTGTGTTGAGCATAGGAACTTGCACTAACAGCGTCTGGTATGGAAAGGCTGTACTGAGCCCTGTTGCTTACTGACTCACACCTCTTTTCTTTAGACCATATACTCCTTTGGGGGAGAGGTAGTGATTAATTCAGTCTGTCTAGTATCATGGTGGTGGCGGTGGTGGTTTAGTTGCTCAGTCATGTCCCACTCCTGAGACCCCATGGACTGTAGCCTGCCAGGGTCCTCTGTCCATGGGATTCTCCAGGCAAGAACACTGGAGTGGATCACCATTTCCTTCTCCAGTCTAGTATCATAGTAGTTAATTATTTCTGAAAAGATAAATGAATTAGCATTATCTGGATGGAAGGTAGGAAAAAATAGAGAGGTCAATTTCCCAATTATAATTATTTGGGGATAATAAACATTTGGAAATTATTTGGACAAAAAATAGAAATTACTCAATTTACAGTGATTTAATTGAAGCTATTTAATCAACCCATTTTCCTTTGAAACACAAATAGCTGATATAACAGATTCACATTCTGATGCACTTAACTAGAGATTCATTTCCTTTTTCGTTCTTTTTTTCATGCAAAACCAAAGCACTGAATGATTCATATTTCTAGGAAAATATTCCTATAGGCATTTTCATCTTTGAATATACATTCATCTTTAAAAGAATATCTTTAATAAAAAAAGAGATTGTATATTTATTTTGTTATGTTTCTTTGTGAATGATCTACAGAATTTTTTTATTGCTATGGAGAAGACTCTTGAGAGTCCCTTGTACTGCAAGAAGATCCAACCAGTCCATTCTAAAGGAGATCAGTCCTGGGTGTTCATTGGAAGGACTGATGCTAAAGCTGAAACTGCAATACTTTGGCCACCTCATGAGACGAGTTGACTCACTGGAAAAGACTCTGATGCTGGGAAAGGTTGGGGGTGGGAGGAGAAAGGGATGACAGAGAATGAGATGGCTGGATGGCATCACCAACTCGATGGACATGAGTTTGAGTGAACTCCGGGGGTTGGTGTTGGACAGGGAGGCCTGGTGTTCTGTGATTCATGGGGTTGCGGAGAGTCGGACACGACTGAGCGACTGAACTGAACTGAACTGATAGGGGCCACTCTAAGCAAACACATGTCATACAGAAACTGGTCTTTACTTTTCTATAACAGGTCCAATCAATCCTAGCAATAAGAAAAGAAGATGTCAAGACTGTATTATAACTAAAGAGATACCAGGAAGGGCTACAATGAAATTCCCAACATAGTGAATTGGTAATGGAAATTCTACCATTAGACGTTCATCCTTTGACAAGCCCTTTATATCCCTATTACAATGCAAATAGCCTTGTCCTGAAATGAAATATTTATTCTGTCTTTCATAGAAAATATTTATTATATCATTTTGATTGAGAAAAGTTTAAAAAGCATGCCACAGAGTGGAAGAAAATATTTCCTATATATTCAATAAATGGCTCACATGTAGAATGAACAGTAGTGTGTTAATCACTCAGTTGTGTCCAGCTGTTTGTGACCCCATGTATTATAGCCTGCCAGGTTCCTCTGTGCATGGAATTCTCCAGGCAAGAATACTAGAGTGGTTGCCATTTCCACCTCCAGGGAATCTTTCCAACCCAGGGATCAAACCAGGGTCTCCTGTAATGTAGGCAGATTCTTTACCATCTGAGTCACCAGGAAAGCCCCACGTAGAATGAATACATATATTTCCATTTTGCTTATTTTTATTTTCTACTGCATTCATATATAGAATGAATACATATCCTAAAAATGATAATTCTGTAGATAAATCAACAGAAAAATAGATGAATGACTTCAACAGACATTTACAATTCAAATTGTTCTGGTCATGCCAGTCACAAAAGGAAACCCTCAAAAGGATCAAATTTGTTTCTGAGTAAATAACTGAGCCCCAGAACAAATCCCCCAAATAATTACAGAAAGACAAAAATATCCAGTACTTAACAAGTTAAAATTCACACAACCTAGCATTCCATAAAAAAATTACAAACTGTTAAAAGAAGCAGAAAAACATCCAGAATGCAGAGAGAATTAGTCAATAGAAACAGACCCCCAAACTACTCAGATGATAGAATCAGTTAAAAAAAAACAAAAAACAGCATTAAGAGCTACTTTTATTACTATATTTCATGTTCAAGAAGGTAGAAGAAACATAAGTATGTTAATGAGACATATGGAAAATAAAATAAAAATGAGCAAAATGGATATTGTAAAAATCTAGACAGAAGAGAACAAAACTGTAGGGCCTTCCCTTTTTGGTTAAGAATTCACCTTCTAATGCAGGGCACATGGGTTCAATTCCTGGTCAGGGAACTAAGATTCCACATGCTGTGGAGCAACTAAACCCATGAGCTGCAAATACTGAGCCTGTGCTCTCTGGAGCTTGAGTGACACAACTAAGATCCAATGTAGTCAAGTAGATAAATATTAAAAACAAACAGACAAATAAAGTTTCAGAGAACAAAGATAAATCAGATGGAATTAACAGGAAATTAGATGTTACAGAAGAAAGAGTAAATGTGAAGATGTAGCAATAAGCTGCAAAATTAAACACAGAAAAAAATAAGGGAAACAAACAAAAACCCAGTAGAACATCGGTAAGCTACGGGGCAAACTCAAATAGCTTGATATATGTGTAATCAGGGTCACTGAGGGAGAAGAGAGAGGGGGAAACCAGAAAAAAAATATTTAAAGAAATAATGGCCAGATTTTTTCAAATTAAATAAAATAATGAACCCACTGTTTGTGAAGTACAACAAAGCCCACCAAAAGAAATTTAAAGAAACTGACACCAAGACACATCAAGTGATTTTAAAACAGCAACAAAGAAAAATCTTAGAAGCAGTTAGAGGAGAGAAAAAAAAAAGAAAAGAAACACGTACATGGGAACAAAGATGTCAGGTGGTTATCCTGATGGAAATGGAGAAAAGTGGGGACAGGATGGAACAGGTACAAAGGAATATGAGGAAACTTTTAAGGGAGATGGATATGTTCATTATCTTGATTGTGATGATGGTTTCACAGACACATCCATTTATCAAAATGTATCATAATATACATTTCAAATACACACAGTTTATTTCATGTCAATCATATCTGTTCACAACTTCATTATGGCATACTGCCATGGCCACAAAAATTGATAAAATCAAAAAGCAGAAAATACCAGATATTAGCTAAAGTGAAATTTTCACACACAGTTATGAGAGTATTATGTGATAAAGTACTTTGGGAAATTATATGACAATGTCTCCTAAACCTGAACTTGAACACAATGCACCAGCAGTTATACTCCTAAGTATGTAGCCAGCAGAAACATTTTTATGTTTACCAAATTATATGTACAAGTAACTCACCCTGGAAAATCTCAACATCCAACAAAAATAGAGTGAAGTATGATATATTCATAATATAGAAAACTATTTAAAAAAAAAGAAGAAACTGCTAAACAACCACATGGATGATTCTCAGCAACATAATGCTTAGCACTCACAAAGAGTATGTATCTCATGATCCCAACTATAGAAAGTTCAAATATCACAAGCTGGAATCAAGATTGCTAGGAGAAGTGTCAACAACCTCAGATATGCAGATGACCCTATGGCAGAAAGCAAAGAGGAAAAAAAAGGCTTCTGATGAAGGTGAAAAGAGGAGAGTGAAAAAACTGGCTTAAAACTCAACATTCAAAAAACTAAGATCACGGCCTCCTGTCCCATCACTTTATGGCAAATAGAAGGGGAAAAAGTGAAAACAGTGGCAGATTTTATTTTCTTGGACTCCAAAATCACTGTAGACGGTGACTGCAGTCACAAAATTAAAAGACATTTTCTCCTTAGATGAAAAGCTATGATGAAACTAGACAGTGTATTAAAAAGCAAAGACCACTTTGCCAACAAAGGTCCATATAGTCAAAGCTATAGTTTTTCCGGTTTGTGTATGGATGTGAGAGTTGGACCATGAAGAAGGCTGAGTGCCAAAGAACTGATGCTTTCTAATCGTGGTGCTTGAGAAGACTTGAGAGTCCTTTGGACCTCAAGGAAATCAAACCAGTCAATTCTAAAGGAAATCAACCCTGAATATTCATTGGAAGGATTGATGCTGAAGCTGAAGCTCTAATACTTTGGCTATCTGATGCGAAGAGCCAACTTATTGGAAAAGACCATGATGCTGGGAAACATTGAAGGTAGGGGGAGAAGGGGTGACAGAAGATGATAAGATTGAATGGCATGAGAGTCAATGGATATGAGTTTGAGCAAACTCCGGCAGATAGTGAAGGACAGGAAAGCCTGCAGTGCATGGAGTCACAAAGAGTTGGACACTTGCGACTGAACAATAGATGGTTAGCTACTGAACAACAACAATTAAGTCTTAGAAGTCATGATGAGGATTCCCTTTATGGGAGGAAGTGACTGAGAGGGGACATTAGGGGACAGTTAGGGTACTGCTAATGTTATATTTCTTTTTTTATAATTTTATTTATTTTTGGTTGCATTGGATCTTTGTTGCTGTGTGCATGCTTTCTTTAGTTGAGGCAACAGGGGCTACTCTTCTTTGCAGTGTATGGGCTTCTCATTGCTGTGGCTTCTCTTGTGGAGCACAGGCTCTAGGTTCATGGGCTTCAGTAGTTGCAGCTTGAAGGCTCTAGAGTGTGGGCTCAGTATTGTGGCCCATGGGTTTAGTTGCTCCTTGGCATGTAGAATCTTCTTGAACCAGGGATCGAATCCATGTCCCCTGGATTGGCAGGTGAATTTTTATCCACTGTACAATCAGGGAGGTCCAGTGTTATATTTTTGGAGGCTGATAACTCATGCATGTTGAGTGTGCAAACATTCTTCAAGTTGTACATTTTTCACATTTTTCTATATATATATTGTGGCTTAAATATATATATGTTGTGGTATCAAACATATAGTTTTGGTAAAAAAAAAAGGATATATGTACAAATGTAAAATCTATATACATATATATATGCAGCATTGTTTATGTAAAAGTAAATGCATACAAAAAAGTAATATACATTTTATAAAAGAGTTCCCAAACAAAAGGATATACATTAAAAAAATTTGTCCCTGGTAGGGAGAGAGTGGAATTCAGATTAAAAGGGGTGGAAAGAAGGATAGAAAAAAGGGTTTAGCTATAGCTTGTCTCCTTATGAAAAATATTTATTCATATATATAAAATGCATTGTTGAGAATGAAGTCATATGTGTTAGCCAGTTTTAGCTTTTTAGGCTCAAATCTATCCTTGTCTAAACTTCTACACCTGTTGTACTCCTCCCATTCATCTTCCCCACTAACAAGAAAAAAAGTCAACATTAATTAATTTATTTGGTGGTAAAATTAGATAAGAGGTACAGTTTCAAACACAGTTTAAAGAAATCCTCCAACTCAGATGGCAGTATCCCTAGAATTTCCGTGTATTTAATTATGTCATTTGTGCTCAAACCCATGCTTTCACACCCGTATTTAATAAAATTCTGGAGCTACCACAAGTCTCTCAACTTAGCATTTCATTTAATAGGCAGCCCACTAATTATGTAAGAAAACCTAAGGAAAATTCCAAATTCCTGAAGAAAGGTTAACTGTGAATCGCTTAAAATCTATAAAACGTACAAGGAAAAAGGGCTTATAAATCCTAAATCTAGATGGAAATTTCCTAATGAGGGGAATGGAAATACGTATAACCCCTTACATTTCTAACATACTCTTAAATGTTCAGACATGAAGGTCTAATTATAATTTATACTCTATTCTCTCCTTTCTCTGTCATTCAGGTTCAGGAATGAATGGATAAAGAAAGTGTGCTCATGAATGCTCAGTCCCTCGGTGATATCCAGCTCTTTGTGATCAAATAGACTGTAGCCTGCCAGGGTCTTCTGTCCATACCTTCTGTTCAATCCAGGGATTGAGCCCACATCTCCTATGTCTCCTGCGTTAGCAGACAGATTCTTTACCTCTGAGCCGCCTGGGAATCCCAAAGAAGGTGTGATATATATATATATATTTCAGCATGAGAAAGAAGAAATTTCTGTGATGTAAGACAACATGAATGGGTCTTGAGGGCATTATGCTAGTGAAATAAGTCAGAAAAGGCAAATACTGTATAATCTCATTAATACATGGACTCTAAAAATGTGAACACACAGAAACAGAATACAGAAAGGTGGCTACCAAGAGCTGGGGCTTGGATGGTGGGGGCACAGGTGGATTGGGAGATGTTAATCAAAGGGTTTACATTTCCAGATATAAGATGAATAAGTTCTGGGGATCAAAAGTACAGGAAAGTGATTATAATTAATAATACTGTATTCTGTGCTTAAGAGAGTAGATCTTAAATGTTCTCACTACAAAAAAAGAAATGATAATTATGTGATAATGGAGGTATCAGAACTAATGCTACGGTGGGAATCATTTTATAATACATAAGTATATCAAACCAAAACATTAGACACCCTAAACTTACACAATTTATATGTCAATTATACTTCCATAAAGCTGGAAAAATTTAGGAAAACCTAGATACAAATAAACAGGTAATATGTAATATGTTTATCTGATGGCAGATTATATGGCCATTAAAAAATAAATCATAAAAAGTAAAATATTATGGATTATCAATTAGAACAATGAGTAGGAAGCTAGAGTCAAATAATGTTAGAAATTTTGCTGCATAGAAATTCAGGTGTGAATTTTTTATTATGAGCATCATATTAGAGTAAAAATGATTAAAAGAAAAAGCTATTATATTAAAGTTTGAGACAAGTGAAAGCAGGCTCATGCACTCTGAAAGAATCAGATTACATATTAAAATATCTTTAATCCTCTAAGGAAAGACAGGAGTAATTTCAAAGAAAAGTGTTTGTCCAGAGTTCAATGGGAAATTTAACTCTCTAGTAATATTTTTTTATAACAGAGAGACATTTTATTAAACCACTTATAGTGTGTACTGCTAGGCATGTAACATATGTTCAGTATTATAAAATCAGCTTACATTTGGGTAATACAGCATTCTAGTATATAGAAAATATACATTTTGCTTTGAATCTAATCCTGTATAGGTACCTGCTCTCTAGTCTGCCCTCCAGTCTGCGTTTAGATGTCAAACATAACTATTTCAACTTTGTTAAAATGAAAGTTTACCTTGTGGTGAATGAGACTTTTGTCACTATTCTTCCTTGTCACTGATAATTAAAAGCTAACTTTTTGCAAGATGATACTTTAAAAATGACTTCCTTACCCGTACACATAACACTTATTAATTCAGTTTAGGACAGTTGATAATTTTATTTGAACTCCAAACCCTACTTATTACAAACCACAATTGTTCTGTCTTTGGCATTTACTTCTTAACTTATACATCTTCTAATCCTTGGCATGCATATTGAAAATGTCACCATGAAACTAATGATGTTTTCACGTTTGAACCAGACAAATTTTATTTATTTGCTTGAGTCTCACATACTTCAGGAAATTCCAAACTTCAGAAAATTCTTTAGATTTGTATTGTTTCTAGAAAAATAAGACAAAATCAACTAAACTCATTCTGGTAGAAACAGCCATCTCTTTTGTTAAAATATTTTGTGGTAGTCTAGGAAGAATTCTTTAAAGTGAACATATTCTCCCATATATTACAAAATTATTAGACCTTGGTTAGGTTGTTCTTTTGTTGGAATGTGATAGCATACCAAAGAATTAAGGTCTCTGAAGACAGAGCACTAAGAAGAAAACTAATAGTAAAGAAAGATAAAAGATACATGCACCCAAATATTCACAGCAGCACTATTTACAATATCCAGGACATGGAAACAATCTAAATGCTCATTAACAGAGGAATGGATAAAGAAGTGGTACATATATACAATGGAATACTACTCAGCCATAAAAGGAATGAAATTGGGTCATTTGGAGAGACATGGATGGACCTAGAGAATGTCATACAGAGTGAAGTAAGTTACAAAGAGAAAAATGAACATCATGTGTCAATGCATATATATGGAATCTAGAAAAATGGTATAGATGATCTTATTAGCAAGGAAGAAATAGAGACACAGATATAGAGAACAAACATATAGATACCAAGGGAGAAAGGGGAGAGGGAGAAGAAAACAGAAAACTAATGAGAACATACTGTATTGCACAGGGAACTCTACTTAATGCACTGTGATGACCTGCATGGGAAGTGAGCCCAGAAAGGAGAGGAAATAGGTGTATGTCTGACTGATTCATTTTGCCATACAGTAGAAATTGACACAACATTATAAAGCAACTATACTCCAATAAAATTTAAAAGCTAATTAAATAAATATGTTCCTATTGACTGAAACATATTAAAATCAGACCTAATTAAGTGGGTTTCCTAGGTGGCACTAGTGGTAAAGAACCTGCCTGCCAGTGCAGGAGACATAAGAGATGTGGGTTTGATCAGTGGATTGGGAAGGTCCCCTGGAGAAGGAAATGGCAACCAACTCCAGTATTCCTGCTTGGAGAATCCCGTGGACAGAGAAACCTGGTGGGCTACAGTCCATAGGGTTGCAAAGAGTTGGGCATGACTGAAGTAGCAGCACCTGCGCAGGCGCAGGAGGGCCAAGAAGAGGTACGCCATGTTCAAGGTCAGGAGAGGCGGCCATGAGGAGATACCCCTTGTCCAAGGTAAGGACCAGTGGCTGTGCCTTGCTGGAGCAGCTGTGAAGAGATAGCCCACATCCAAGGTAAGAGAAACCCAAGTAAGACGGTAGGTGTTGTGAGAGGGCATCAGAGGGCAGACACACTGAAATCGTAATCACAGAAACTAGTCAATCTGATTACATGAACCACAGCGTTGTATAACTAGATGAAACTAAGCCATGCCATGTGGGGCCACCCAAGACGGGCGGGTCATGGTGGAGAGCTCTGACAGAATGTGGTCCACTGGAGAAGCAAATGGCAAACCACTTCAGGATACTTGCCTTGAGAACCCCATGGACAGTATGAAAAGGCAAAATGATAGAATACTGAAAGAGGAACTCCCCAGGTCAGTAGGTGCCCAATATGTTACTGGAGATCAGTGGAAAATAACTTCAGAAGGAAAGAAGGGATAGAGCCAAAGCAAAGGTAATACCGAGTTGTAGATATGACTGGTTATAGAAGCAAGGTCCAATGCTGTAAAAAGCAATATTGCATAGGAACCTGGAATGTTAGGTCCATGAATCAAGGCAAATTGGATGTGGTCAAAAATGAGATGGCAAGAGTGAACGTAGACATTCTAGGAATCAATGAACTAAAATGGACTGGAATGGGCTAGTTCAACTCAGTTCAGTTCACTTCAGTCACTCAGTCATGTCTGACTCTTTGTGACCCCATGAATCACAGTACCCCAGGCCTCCCTGTCCATCACCGCTCCCAGAGTTCACTCAAACTCATGTCCCTCGAGTCGGTGATGTCATCCAGCCATCTCATTCTCTGTCGTCCCCTTCTCCTCTTGCCTCCAATCCCTCCCAGCATCAGAGTCTTTTCCACTCAGTCAACTCTTCGCATGAGGTGGTCAAAGTATTGGAGCTTCAGATTCAGCATCAGTCCTCCCAGTGAACACCCAGGATTGATCTCCTTTAGAATGAACTGGTGGGATCTCCTTGCAGTCCAAAGGACTCTCAAGAGTCTTCTCCAACACCACAGTTCAAAAGCATCAATTCTTCGGCGATCAGCTTTCTTCACAGTCCAACTCTCACATGCATACATGACCATGGGAAAAACCATAGCCTTGAATAGACAGACCTTTGTTGGCAAAGTAATGTCTCTGATTTTTAATATGCTTTCTAGGTTGGTCGTAACTTACCTCCCAAGGAGTAAGCGTGTTTTAATTTCATGGTTGCAATCAGCATCTGCAGTGATTTTGGAGCCCCAAAAATAAAGTCTGACACTGTTTCCACTGTTTCCCCATCTATTTGCCATGAAGTGATGGGACCAGATGCCATGATCTTAGTTTTCTGAATGTTGAAATTTAAGCCAACCTTTTCACTCTCCTCTTTGACTTTCATCAAGAGACTTTTGAGTTCCTCTTCACTTTCTGCCATAAGGGTGGTGTCATCTGCATATTTGAGGTTATGGATATTTCTCCCAGCAATCTTGATTCCAGCTTGTGCTTCTTCCAGCCCAGCATTCCTCATGATGTACTCTGCATAGAAGTTAAATAAGCAGGATGACAATATACAGCCTTGATGTACTCCTTTTCCTATTTGGAACCAGTCTGTTGTTCCATGTCCAGTTCTAACTGTTGCTTCCTGACCTGCATACAGGTTTCTCAAGAGGCAGGTCAAGTGGTCTGGGATTCCCATCTCTTTCAGAATTTTCCACAGTTTACTGTGATCCACACAGTCAAAGGCTTTGGCATAGGTCAATGAAGCAGAAATAGATGTTTTTCTGGAATTCTATTGCTTTCTCCATGATCCAGAGGATGTTGGCAATTTGATCTCTGGTGCCTCTGCCTTTTCAAAAACCTGCTTGAACATCTGGAAGTTCACGGTTCACGTATTGCTGAAGCCTGACTTGGAGAATTTTGAGCATGCCTTTACTAGCATGTGAGATGAGTGCAATTGTGCGGTAGTTTGAGCATTATTTGGTATTGCCTTTCTTTGGGGTTGGAATGAAAACTGAGGCCTATGGCCACTGCTGAGTTTTCCAAATTTGCTGGCATATTGAGTGCAGCACATTCACAGCATCATCCTTCAGGATTTGAAATAGCTCAACTGGAATTCCATCCCCTCCACTAGCTTTGTTCGTAGTGATGCTCTCTAAGGCCCACTTGACTTCACATTCCAGGATGTCTGGCTCTAGGTGAGTGATCACACCATCGTGATTATCTTGGTGGTAAAGATCTTTCTTGTACAGTTTTTCTGGGTACTCTTGCCACCTCTTCTTAATATCTTCTGCTTCTATTAGGTCCATACCATTTCTGTCCTTTATTGAGCCCATCTTTGCATAAAATGTTCCCCTGATATCTCTAATTTTCTTGAAAAGATCTCTTGTTTTTCCTATTCTGTTGTTTTCCTCTATTTCTTTGCATTTATCCCTGAGGAATAATCTTATCGTATCCCTAAGGAATAATTCTTATCTCTCCTTGCTATTCTTTTGAACTCTGTATTCACATGCCTATATCTTTCCTTTTCTCCTTTGCTTTTTGCTTTTCCTCTTTTCACAGCTATTTGTAAAGCCTCCTCAGCCATTTTGCTTTTTTGTATTTCTTTTCCATGGGGAAGGTCTTGATACCTGTCTCCTGTACAATGTCATGAACCTCTGTCCATAGTTCATCAGGCAATCTATCTATCAGATCTAGTCCCTTAAATCTATATCTCACTTCCACTGTATAATCATAAGGGATTTGATTTAGGTCATATCTGAATGGTCTAGTGGTTTTCCCTACTTTCTTCAATTTAAGTCTGAATTTGGCAATAAGGAGTTCATGATCTGAGCCACAGTCAGCTCCCAGTCTTGTTTTTGCTAACCGTATAGAGCTTCTCCATCTTTGGCTGCAAAGAATATAACCAATCTGATTTCGGTGTTGACCATCTGGTGATATCCATGTGTAGAGTCTTCTCTTGTGTTGTTGGAAGAGGGTGTTTGCTATGACCAGTGCCTTCTCTTGGAAAAACTCTATTAGCCTTTGTCCTGCTTCATTCTGTGCTCCAAAGCCAAATTAGCCTGTTACTCCAGGTGTTCTTGACTTCCTACTTTTGCATTCCAGTCCCCTATAATGAAAAGGACATCTTTTTTTTGGATGTTAGTTCTAAAAGGTCTTATAGGTCTTCATAGAACTGTTCAACTTCAGGTTCTTCAGCGTTACTGGTTGGGGCATAGGTTTCAGTTATTACTGTGATATTGAATGGTTTGCCTTGGAATGCATTCCAGTCCCCTATAATGAAAAGGACATATTTTTTGAGTGTTAGTTCTAAAAGGTCTTGTAGGTCTTCATAGAACCGTTCAACTTCAGCTTCTTCAGTGTTACTTTTTGGGGCATAGGTTTGGATTACTGTGATATTGAATGGTTTGCCTTGGAAACAAACAGAGATCATTCTATTGTTTTTGAGATTGCATCCAAGTTCTGCATTTTGGACTCTTTTGTTGACCACGATGGCTACTTCATTTCTTCTAAGGGATTCCTGCCCACAGTAGTAGACATAATGGTCATCTGAGTTAAAGTCACCCATTCCAGTTCATTTTAGTTCACTGATTCCTAGAATGTCTACATTCATTCTTGCCAACTCCTGTTTGACCACTTCCAATTTGCCTAGATTCATGGACCTAACCTTCCAGGTTCCTATGCAATGTTGCTCTTTACAGCATTGGACCTTGCTTCTATCACCAGTCATATCTACAACTGGGTATTTTTCTGCTTTGGCTCCATCCCTTCATTCTTTCTGGACTTATTTCTCCACTGATCTCAAGTTTTATATTGGAGACCTACCAACCTGGGGAGTTCCTCATTCAGTATTCTATCATTTTGCATTTTCATACTGTTCATGGGGTTCTGAAGGCAAGTATCCTGAAGTGGTTTGCCATTTGCTTCTCCAGTGGACCACATTCTGTCAGATCTCTACACCATGAATCGCCCGTCTTGGGTGGCCCCACACGGCATGGCTTAGTTTCATTGAGTTAGACAAGGCTGTGGTCCATGTGATCAAATCAACTAGTTTTCTGTGACGATGATTTCAGTATGTCTGCCCTCTGGATGCCCTCTCACAATGCCTACCATCTTATTTGGGTTTCTCTTACCTTGGTTGTAGGGTATCTCTTCATGGCTGCTCCAGCAAAGTGCAGCTGCTGCTCCTTACCTTGGCCGCCCCTCCTGACCTTGAACATGGAGTAGCTCCTCTCGGCCCTCCTGCACCCGCTCAGCCGCTGCCACTTGGACATGGGGTTGCTCCTCTCGGCCACTGCCCTGATCTCAGGCGTGGGGTAGCTCTTCTTGACCACGCTTCTGCACATGGTCAGTCACATAGCCAGCGTTGCCTAACTCAGATGACCATATATCTACTACTGTGGGCAGGAATCCCTTAGAAGAAATGGAGTAGCCATCATGGTCAACAAAAGAGTCCGAAATGCAGTATTTGGTTTCAATCTCAAAAATGACAGAATGATCTCTGTTCTTTTCCAAGGCAAGCCATTCAATATCACAGTAATCCAAGCCTATGCCCCAACCAGTAACGCTGAAGAAGCCGAAGTTGAATGGTTCTATGAAGACCTATAAGACCTTTTAGAACTAACACCCAAAAGAGATGTCCTTTACATTATAGGGGACTGAAATGCAAAACTAGGAAGTCAAGAAACACCTGGAGTAACAGGCAAATTTGAGCTTGGAATATGGAATGAAATAGGGCAAAGGCTAATAGAGTTTTGCCAACAGAACGCACTGGGCATAGGAAACACCTTCTTCCAACAACACAAGAGAACACTCTACACATGGACATCACCAGATGGTCAACACTGAATTCAAATTGATTATATTTTTTGCAGCCAAAAATGGAGAAGTTCTATACAGTTAGCAAAAACAAGACCAGGATCAGACTGTGGCTCAGATCATGAACTCCTTATTGCCAAATTCAGACTTAAATTGAAGAAAGTAGGGAAAACCACTAGGCCATTCAGATATGACATAAGTCAAATCCCTTATGATCCCTTATCAAATCTCACTTTCCTTATGGAAGTGAGAAATAGATTTAAGGGACTAGATCTGATAGATAGAGTGCCTGATGAACTATGTACGGAGGTTCATGACATTGTACAGGAGACAGGGATCAAGTCCTTCCCCATGGAAAAGAAATGCAAAAAAGCAAGATGGCTGTATGGGGAGGTCATACAAATAGCTGTGAAAAGAAAAGTGAAAAGCAAAGGAGAAAAGGAAAGATATAAGCATCTGAATACAGAGTTCAAAAGAATAGCAAGAAGTGATAAGAAAGCCTTCCTCAGTGAAGAAAGCAAAGAAATAGAGGAAAACAACAGAACAGGAAAGACTAGAGATCTCTTCAAGAAAATTAGAGACACCAAGGGAACACTTCATGCAAAATGGGCTCGATAAAGGACAGAAATGGTATGGACCTAACAGAAGCAGAAGATATTAAGAAGAAGTGGCAAGAATACACAGAAAAACTGCACAAAAAATATCATCATGACCACGATAATCACGATGTTGTGATCACTCACCTAGAGCCAGACATCCTGGGATGTGAAGTCAAGTGGGCTATAGAAAGCATCACTATGAACAAAGCTAGTGGAAGTGATGGAATTCCAGTTGAGCTATTTCAAATCCTGAAAGGTGATGCTATGAAAGTGCTGCACTCAATATGCCAGCAAATTTGGAAAACTCAGCAGTGGCCACAGGACTGAAAAAGGCCAGTTTTCATTCCAATCCCAAAGAAGGACAATGCCAAAGAATGCTCAAACTACTTCACAATTAAACTCAATCTCAAACTACATCTCACACGCTGTAAAGTCATGCTCAAAATTCTCCAAGCCAGGCTTCAGCAATACGTGAACCGTGAACTTTCTGATGTTCAAGCTGGCTTTAAAAAAAAAGAGGAACCAGAGATCAAATTGCCAACATTCACTGGATTATGGAAAAAGCAAGAGAGTTCCAAAAAAACATCTATTTCTGCTTCATTGACTATGCCAAAGCCTTTGACTGTCTGGATCACAATAAACTGGAAAATTCTGAAAGAGATAGGAATACCAGACCACCTGACCTGCCTCTTGAGAAACCTGTATGCGGCCAGGAAGCAACTGTTAGAACTGGACATGGAACAATAGACTGGTTCCAAATAGGAAATGGAGTACGTCAAGGCTGTATATTGTCATCCTGATTATTTAACTTATATGCAGAGTACATCATGAGAAACGCTGGGCTGGAAGAAGCACAAGCTGGAATCAAGATTGCCAGGAGAAATATCAATGACCTCAGATATCAGATGATACTACCCTTATGGCAGAAAGTGAAGAGGAACTAAAAAGCCTCTTGGTGAAAGTGAAAAAGGAGAATTAAAAAGTTGGTTTAAAGCTCAACATTCAGAAAACTAAGATCATGGCATCTGGTCCCATCACTTCATGGGAAATAGATGGGGAAATAGTGGAAACAGTGTCAGGCTTTATTTTCGGGGCTCCAAAATCACTGCAGATGCTGATTGCAGCCATGAAATTAAAAGACGCTTACTCCTTGGAAGGAAAGTTATGACCAACCTAGATAGCATATTAAAAAGCAGAGACATTACTTTACCAGCAAACGTCCGTCTAGTTAAGGTTATGGTTTTTCCAATGGTCATGTATGGATGTGAGATTTGGACTGTGAAGAAAGCTGATTGCCGAAGAATTGATGCTTTTGAACTGTGGTGTTGGAGAAGACTCTTGAGAGTCCCTTGGACAGCAAGGAGATCCAACCAGTCCATTCTAAAGGAGATCAGTCCTGGGTGTTCATTGAAAGGACTGATGCTAAAACTGAAAGTCCAATACTTTGACCACCTCATGTGAAGAGTTAAATCATTGGAAAAGATTCATGCTGGGAGGGATTGGGAGCAGAAGGAGAAGGGGACGACAGAGGGTGAGATGGCTGGATGGCATCACCAACTCGATGGACATGAGTTTGAATGAACTCCAAGAGTTGGTGATGGACAGGGCGGTCTGGCGTGCTGCAATTCATGGGGTTGCAAAGAGTCGGACATGACTGAGCGACTGAACTGAAGTGACTTATCATGCATACACATGAATAAAAAAAATAGAAAGATTCATACATACTGACAACTCCCCAATGAAAACAGTATGAGAAAGAAGATGGAGAAAGAAACTTAGGATCTAACCACAATTATTCACGTTTACACGTTCAGTTCTGGCCAAGATGTTTATGTTCATCTTCTCTGACTTCTGATTTCATGATCATAGTTCACTTTTAAGCTATAATGTAGAGTTGAGTGCTAATTTACTGCCTCTCTAAAGACCTTCATTTACATGATTATATGCTATACTCTAAAGATAGGTAATTTTTCTCATCTTTTCCCTTTCTTAACTCAGCTTTTTAACACCATTTGTAACACCATTTGTAGAATCTGAGTTTGTCATTAAAAAAATACTCTTTCAGGAAACTGTCCAATTTATAAGTTAAAGTACATAAAACATGTATTACTCAGATTTTATAGAATTGTTTTGTCTGTATTTGACTACAATAAATTTTGCCACCATTTATTGTCATTGATTGTAGATCACCCTAGACAAATGGTTTCCCTCCTGGTCCAGGGGCTTGCAGATAATAGCCACACATACATGCACACACACACCCTGTTGAGTAAGATAATCACAATTGTATAAAATTACTTTCCAGAATCCATTTCAAATCTCTGAAATTTTAAATTACTATTATATCCTCTTCCTTGCAAACTAGTGATTAGGAAAGAAGAATGTATATGCAATGTGTCATACATTCTATTTTTAACATTCATTGAAAAACAAGGCAAAACTCATTAATTTAAGTGAAAGGAAAATTTCCATGCCATTGTTGATTCTCAAAAGAACACAAAACCTTCATTTAAATTCAAAAGACAATATAAAGTGAAGTTTTATCCATTACATTCATATTTTTTACTACCTTATTACCTATTTAGATCATTTATGTATTTTCTCTTTTCCTGTTATTTACAGGAAAACAGTAATCATGGGGTATAGTTTTCTGTAGTACTCACTTTGAGACAAGGCTTTACATGTGTTCCCAAAATTTAATGAGGGCAGTTTTCACATATTTGGGGTACATTATATTCTAATGTTAAGAGCATAAGTTCTGAAGTAAAAATGTCAGCGTTTCAAACTTGGCTCCATCCCTTTTCAGCTATATAAATTTGAGACATTATATTTAATATCTCTGGGCTCCCGTTTCCTTATTTACAATCTAGATAAAATATTATCTAAATCAAAGCACATTTTAAAAGAATTAAATGAATGCATTTGTGTAAAGCAAATGGAAAAGTACTTAGCATATCCATTCCGTTCAGTCACTCAGTCGTGTCCGACTCTTTGCAACTCTGTGGACTGTAGCCTACCAGGCTTCTCCATCCATGGGATTCTCCAGGCAAGAATACTGGAGTGGGTTACCATTTCCTTCTCCAGGGGATCTTCCCGACCCAGGGATCGAACCCAGGTCTCCCTAAATGTTAGTTATATTTTTATTATTTGTATATAACGTTGCATCTTTACTAAATATAATATTCTGTGTAGACAAACAGTTTTTAGAGATTTAAGTTTTTCTTGGGTATAATATCTTGAACAAGAGGTGTAACTAGGACAGTGAATGTGGACTAAGAACAGAAAAAAAAATGAAAAATACAAAATAAAGAAATCACCAAACTAAATCTGAAGAAAAAATGAATGGCAATCCAGAAAATTGGGAAAAACTACAGCTGAGAAGGGAGAAAAGCTACCAAAAAGATCCAGAATGAAAGTGTGGGTAGCAGGGTAAGGAGTGGTGGCAGGGAAGGGGGAAGGCAGGGAGTCGGAGAGCCAAGAGATGGAGTCAGAGTGGGAGGGGCACAGACTTGTGTGCACCGCAGCTCTCACTGACCTGTAGGGGTGGAGAGAGGTGGACCACTGCAAAGAACTGGACCTGAACCTTCAGGTCCAGCAGCTGCCACTCTGTGAGATCATTAAGAGGCAAGAAGTCAAGGCCCGATGCAGTAAGGATGGAGAGCAACATGCAGAACCTGGGCTGGCTAGTCACAGCATAGGGCTGCAGCCAAGGAGGATTCTATAACCTCAGGGAGCTGTTCAAAGAGAGTGGCCACATCCCTGGACCCACTACTTCTTCAGGGAAGACTTTGTGGATCGCAGTTTCTATGGCATCAAGACAGTCCAGCTCTTGGAATTTAAGCTTGGCCATCCTGACACATTACCCTGATCCCAAGCAACCAGACGGTCTCCAGATTGCCCAGGCCTATAGCTTCTCTGCTGCGCACTGACACAATGTGGCCCCATGACCATGGAGCACTACTGCCCTGATATCTTTGACTACCTCAGCCTATTAGCCATCATGGATGACAGATCCAAGATGACTGACCCAAAGCAAGATGTGCCTCTTGACTGCCTGTGTGTGAATTGCTCAGTCAGACCCTCAAGACACAGCAGGCCTGTGTATGAACCCCCGTGGGACTGGTTACCTATTTGGCAGTGATGTGATTGCCCAGTTCCAGGCTGCAGGACATTGACATGATCTGAGCCCTCCCACTGGTGACAGGTTACAAGTGGCACTTCAGTGAGACGGTCCTCACTGTTCGGTTGTCACACAGCTACTGCTGCTGCTGCTGCTAAGTCACTTCAGTCGTGTCCAACTCTGCGAGACCCCATAGATGGTAGCCCACCAGGCTCCACCGTCTCTGGGATTCTCCAGGCAAGAACACTGGAGTGGTAGAGCTGTGGAAATGTGGCAGCCATCTTAGAGCTGAATGGGCATCTTCAGGAAAGTTTCAGCATCTTCAAGGCCCCTCCCCAAGAATCACAGGGCATCCCCTTCAAGAAGCCAAGGGCTGAATACGTTCTGCGAGTCTTTGGGCCCCTGACCCTTTTGAAGCTCCTCTGGCCCTCAAACCACTATTGACTCTGCCCTCTTCTCCAGGTGGAAGCTGGGTGTTAAGGATGGGCACTGTCCCCAGCTCAACTCTCCCACTGTAAGAGGGCACTTCGAGGAGGAGAATTTTCTCTGGAGGGCCTCAGAGCCTCAGCTCCAGACTTCTTTCCTTTCTCCCCACTTGAACCATGAAGATTCCAATAATATTTTTTGTTTTTAATTATTTTCATTTTTGTTTTTAGATCGAAATTTTTAGAAAAGAAGAAAAATTTATGACTGATTAAATTAAAAACTGAGACAATCTGACGAAAAATATCAGGTAAATAATAGTTCAGAAGTTAATACAGAAAATTATAAAAATGTGATTCAATGAATATAATTTAGATAACACCATTCTATTCCATATTTCTTTCTGATCAGGGTCCCTGCTCTAAGTTTCCCTATCATGTAGCTTACTTGAGTTATTTCTGGTAACCTATGTTATTATATCTCAATCAGTCTATCAGATGGGTTTATTTAACATTTATTTCATATTAGGGGATATATATTTCAATCATCAACTTCATGATAAACCTTGAAAAGAAGGGTACACACTCCTAGATATGAATTTAGAGGATCTCTTCAGTGCTTACATCTACTTACATATTCTGGTCTAGAATCAATTTCAGTGTCCACCTCCAATGAACTTTACCCCTACAACAACATATTTGATGACTATATGACATTCATCACGCTCTCATCTTTGCAGTTGATGAAAATGTGTGTATGATCAAAGAATGAATGATTTCCTTACATTTAGTGCATGTGTAATGTTTGAGTATACAGTTTTACAGATGACTGCTTGTACGATGCAGTGTTGAAGTGTTTCAAAGCCCCTTAATGGGCAACAAGTTGGTTCCCAACTGCCTATTTTTAAAAATACAAACGTAATATCAAGATTCTTCTTAAGGTAACTTCTATACCCAAATCTAATATGCATATCCACCTGCATCATTTCTCAAAATGCAGTTTTCTTCAGGCTGGGAATTTTGTGATTGCAATGATGCTTTTTAACTCAAGTGAGTTTTTAGGGGGAAATAAAAAAAGTTCTTCTCTGGAGCACACACTATGGCAGACTGGAATTCAATTTCTGACATAATATCGGAGGCTGAGGGCTGAAGTTTGCACTGCTTTACAACAATGTTCACTAGTTTACAGACTTTTGACACCTATACTAGAAAAAAAATTGCTTTTGCAGAAAAAAACAAGAGAAAAACCATATCCTTACAAAAAAAAAAAAATTACCAAAGCTGGCACGGCGACATGCATAAAAATGTAGACTTCATTTGTACATAGAGTCCTAAGATTAGGTTCTGGATTCAAGAGAAAAACTCTTTATTGCTCTACATAAATTATAAAGATAATCCTGAGAAAGGACAGCTAGCATAAACCAAAGCAAAGAACAAGAGCTTTGGAATAACATAACCCTAGGCTCACATCAGCTTTTTAAATTAGTTTTTGTTGGAGCGTAGTTGATTTAAAATGTCATGTTAGTTTCATGTGTTCAGCAAATCAGTTTTATTTAGATCCTATTCCCATATAGGTTATTACAGAGTAATGAGTAGAGTTCCCTGTGCTATACTGTAGGTTTTTCTTAGTTACCTTTTTATATATAGTAGTATGTATATGTCAATCCCAATCTCCCAATTTATCCCCCTGCCCCCTAGGCTTACATCTTAACTGGAATTTTTATTTCTCCTAGGAGCCTTAGTTTTTCTTCTTTCACAAAAAGCACTTCACAAAGTATATTGCTCCTTACCCAGAGTGCTGTGCAGCATTTCCCCTACTCACCTGTTAGGATGGAGAAACTCTATAAGGCTCTAGGTTTACTGGAAGGGAATTTAATTCAAGCTTCTGCCTCCATATGTAAGGAGTCATTTTCTACATCCTTGTGGGTACTAAAATTCTAGTACAAAAGACTAGAGGCGCAGGGGTGGGATCTGACAAAGAGATGAACTGGGTTCTTGGCAGATGGGATGACCAGGGCCCTGGGACTCTTGGGACAAATTATAGAAGCATATAGCATTCAAAAATAATACACTAATTGTCACTCTCCCTGCTTATTTAACTTATATGCAGAGTACATCATGAGGAATGCTGGGCTGGAAGAAGCATAGGCTGGAATCAGGATTGCTGGGAGAAATATCAATAACCTCAGATATGCAGATGACACCACCCTTATGGCAGAAAGTGAAGAGGAACTCAAAAGCCTCTTGATGAAAATCAAAGAGGAGAGTGAAAAAGTTGGCTTGAAGATCAACATTCAGAAAGCTAAGATTATGGCATCTGGTCCCATCACGTCATGGGAAATAGATGGGAAACAGTGGAAACAGTGTCAGACTTTATTTTGGGGGGCTCCAAAATCACTGCGGATGCTGATTGCAGCCATGAAATTAAAAGACCCTTACTCCTTGGAAGGAAAGTTATGACCAACCTAGATAGCATATTAAAAGGCCAGAGACATTACTTTGCCAACCAAGGTCCGTCTAGGCAAGGCTATGGTTTTTCCAGTGGTCATGTATGGATGTGAGAGTTGGACTGTGAAGAAAGCTGATCGCTGAAGAATTGATGCTTTTGAACTGTGGTGCTGGAGAAGACTCTTGAGAGTCCTTTGGACTGCAAGGAGATCCCACCAGTCCATTCTAAAGGAGATCAGTCCTGGGTGTTCATTGGAAGGACTGATGCTAAAGCTGAAAGTCCAATACTTTGGCCACCTCATGCGAAGAGTTGACTCACTGGAAAAGACTCTGATGCTGGGAGGGATTGGGGGCAGAAGAAGGGGATGACAAAGAATGAGATGGCTGGATGGCATCACCGACTCGAAGGACATGAGTTTGAGTGAACTTCGGGAGTTGGTGATAGACAGGGAGGCCTGGTGTGCTGTGATTCATGGATTGCAAAGAATTGAACACGACTGAGCGACTGAACTGAACTGAACTGAACTGTGACTTGCATTATATTAATTATTATGGGAAGATTTTTAAGTTTAACTTGCAAGAGATATTTTTTCCTATCAAATATTTGTATTTTGGTAAAGTGTGCTGACAATTAAATGGTGTCTTAGTTATGGTTGTGCTTTTCTAGTAATGCAAGGACCACATTCCTTAGTTTATTTTTGAGGAGCTGCTATACTATTTCATATCTATGGAAGAGTGTTGGCTTCTTGAGATACTAACTAGCTCTTAAGGCAATTCTAACCCCCTATGTGGATCTCATAGATACCACATTACCAACTGAATCAACCAACACATAAATACCCATGCCCTATGTATTATGAAGATTGAGGTTAAAATTGCTATGTTTTCAGTACCTGCATGTACCCAGTGCAAGAGTAGAAATGTAATGGAAACATAACCCAGACATTTATATTCTCTGCTTCATCATTGATAGTTACCTGGGTCTATTTTATTTGAATTTGTGCTTGTATAAAATGGAAATCTGGTTTAGAATATGCAATAAGGTGATCTTAGTGTTAATATTTTGGCTTCCTTATCCCTGTTTTTACTTGAGAAACATAGGAGGTGATAGGTGGGACTAGTGTGCTTCAGGTGTGTTACAGGCTGGTTCTCCTAAGGCAAGAAGACAGTCAAGTCCAAACACAAACCAAGTTCAAGAACCAGACAGCTCAGCCCTGATTTTGGGTTTCCAAACTAACGTATAACCTAAAAGTGCCAGATTCAGATAGGAACAAGGGAGACAGCTTAATGTTAGAAAATGGACCAAGAGTAGATTATGGATAATTTAAAAGCTAGCAAGGATCTATCTTAGATTTTAATACAGATGTTGGCCTACGAAAGAGTGGGGCCATATTTTGGGCCAAAAGTATCAGTGGGGAAAAGACACTGACTTTAAAATACTAAACATCTGATTAATAAAAGGATAGTAGATTTAAAACTAAAAAACCCCAAATGTGACCTTCTGCTCTACTTCTCTTAGTTATAAACATAGATCATTTTCATAGGTTATTTGTACTTTAGTGTCTGTAATTCTAAAGCCAAAATAATAAACTAACTTTTGCAACGTTGTGAGGCTAAAATGGGATGATGCAGTCTGTAATGGTGCTCAGTAAATTATTTTATCTATTTATTTGTAATTTTTTTATTTCTCAAATTGACTGATTTTTTTATAATAAACAATAAAGATATTAAGCACATATACTATTTTCATCAATTGTTGAAGCAAAATTTGTCCTGTAAAAAAGAGAACTGAATTTGACCACAATTATATTGACTCTTCTATTATTGCATCTTTTAGTTTAGGGCAGTGGTTCTCAACCTTGATGAACAGTAGAATTATTATATGAGCTTTTAAAAAATGTCCATGACCAAGTACTCCACCAGAATAATAAATTCAGAACTTGAGATGGGATCCAGCCAACAGTATTTTTTAAAAGCTTTACAAATTTTTTCAATGTAAAATAAGGACTAACAACTATATTTAAGGACACTGATCCATGAACCGAGGAGATAATCTACTTGTCTTAGCTGGGCTGGTCTACATGGTTTTCTCAACAATGCCTTATTTTGAAAAATCACCTAATAAAGGATAAGCATCAGGAAAGAAAGCTCTAACTGTGTGAAATTCACTTTGGAAAATGTTATGCCATCTGATGTTACCAAACCTCATGAGGTACCAAGACTGGCAAATTCTTCTGATATTACATTAAAACTGCATTCTTTTCTCATTTTTGCAAAAGAAGCTTACAAAGTACTCATGTTGTATATATTTTACCACAGAACTAGCAAAAATTCAGCTAAGCTATGCAAAGAAAAATTCTTAATCTACACATATTTTCTAAAGAAATAAGATATTTTTAGATGTGTAACTCTTTTGGCAAACATATACACAGCATCAATCTACAGCCATCTTTTTCCATTCAATACACAGACAACATTCAAATAGATCCATTTTCTACCTTTCAATACCATCAGAAACTCTGTGTGAAGAAGGACTTATTTGCCTTATAAATTATGAGCATAATATGCATATGCCATCGCTTAATGACCAGAGGACTTGCTTTCCTCCTTGAACACAAGCTGAGGCTGAACAATGAGAGAGGCACTAACAGTTCCCCAGACAATTTGGAGTAAGTGGGCCCTCCTGCATAAACCACTGAAAGAAAGCTGTTTGGAATGCTTAAGAAAAACCCAGCTGGGAGAGGTGACAGAGGGGGCCACCAAGGTAGACTAGTAACTGTGTTTTGGGTGAGAGATCAAGGCATGAAAAATAACCTTTCTGCATAAATATAATCCTCTGGGTCAATGTTATTCGAAACTGGTCTATTATAGATAGTGTTTTAATAACTGTTGCCAGTTGAAGTACAGAAATTGAAAGTTAGCACTTAGAAACTTTACAGAAATTTGACAAAGTCATCTTATACCTGTTAAATCTAATAACAAAAATTTGGCTTGTATTTTGTATGTCTTTTCTCATTTCATTTTTCTTATAATTACTTGTAATTATATTGATGTATGGACAAAAACCATCACAATATTGTAAAGTAATTATCCTCCAATTAAAATGATTTTTAATTAAAAAATAATTACTTGTAGTTATATTTTACAGAAAAATGTCAGTGAATGACAGATTGAAAATAAAAAATAAAATGGCTCCTTTATCACAGATAGTTCCAGAAGCACTGTTATTCTTTACTTCAAAAGGAAATTTCGTAAAATTATTTTGCTTAAACTACAATGTTGAAATGAGACATAGACTTAAAATATGTAGTCATAAATCCATCACATAACTCTTGAACTTTAAATTTTTAAAAAATGTCATTTATCCTGATCATTTTCTTTACTAAATTTAAATATAAATTTAAACCCTAAATTGTATGGATATAAACAGGGCAGATATACCAGATTAAATTAGACAACGTAAAGTAGTGTAGTCTTCAGCAGAACATACATGGCCTTTCTGATCTGGTCCCTGGCTATCTTCACATCCTCCTCTCTTACCTTTACTCCTTATGTCTGTGGAACTAAAGCTATAGTCACCTAGAAACAGATTTTAGTTGTTTAGGCTTTCTTTCAAAAATTTTTTAAATAACAAAAAATGTTCTAAGTTCACCCAACTTAAGGGAAATACAGTTATTTATCTGATTCAAATAGCTATAAAGTAAAAATATACCAATTGTGTAGAAAGATTTTACCTGACAGTTATACCAGAAAGCAATATCTTCTATTATAACCTATATAGAAAATACTATAGTGTGATTGTTAAATGCTTTATAATATGGGGATTCAAATAAATGGCTGCAAATTCTTTGACCCTCTTGTATGAAGAGATGGGGTTTAAGATCCTTTTCCTTCCATTAGAACTATGTGAATTAAGAGAATATGAAGAAAGTGACCTTCTATGACATTTGAGGCTAATTCAGGAAAGTCAAGGCAGCTTCTATCTGTTTTTTTGGAACTCTTGTTCTTGGGTCTTTTTCTCTGTGGAGACTTCCTTTAGGAACCAGCCTTTCTATTGGGAGAAAGAAGCACAGGCAACCTAAAGAATTCATGTAGTGATTCTTAGTATCTACAAGGTAATTGGGTTCCAGGAGACCCCTGGTCCCCAAATCCATGTATGTTCAAGTCCTTTATATAAAATGGGTGGTAAAATGGTCCTCCCTGTCCCCAGGTTCCATACACATCTATGGCTCAGCCTATAGAGTATATCTGGAAATGACAGGCCAACTTTGTAGGTATTCTGACTGAACCCAGCTTTAAAACCACCTCTGCCTTGATGGTACATGTCAGTGAAAGAAACTCCAGGTGACTCCAACTCCCAGCTATTTAAAGCACCCACAACTTTTCCAAACTTCCCACGTGAGTACCTAGCTTCTTGAAGCCTAGTCAAGCCCTCCCTGCTTTTCTTCTTTGGCTTACCTGTTTTTTCAGATTTTCTGGTATATAACCAGCACTTTAAAAATGCATCTTGTATTGGTTGATCATGAAATATGTTAGGTTCTATGGCCTCCCTATGGTTTTGATTCCTGGTTTATACACAAGCCAATAGTGTTCTACACTGCCACACAATGAATTACACTGCTTAATGAAAAGACCAGTAAACACAGATTTACTGCACACAATACCTGTTCGCTTACCCACTCTTAGCTGTAATGTCTCTTGAAAAGTCATTGACACTTTCCAAACAATTCTTTCTTTTGATATAGTGACCTTTATTTCCTCAAGCACATAGAGCAAATGAGCATAAAAATAATATTTCAACTTTGTAGTTTTTGGGGAAACATGAATTTTCATGTGACTCATTTATTAGTCATCAAATATCGGAACAAATTTGAACTGTGCACCATGCTTGAATAAACTAAAAGCATTTTATTTTGCCTAAGTATGCCTGGTCAAAAAGATGGAGAGGTAACATTTTTGGTGACTTTTCACTCTATGTACTAAGTAAACTTTATTATCTTTCCAAGTGCTCGCATCTACAGCTATTATTTTGACTAAAGATATCTTTCTATGCTATAACTCACTTATTTTATTTGTTTATTTATTTGACTGTGCTGGGTCTCCATTGCGGTGGGTGGGTACTTCCTTGCGGCCTGCAGGTGTTCTCTGTCTTTGGCACACAGAGGCTTCTCCTGTTGAGGAGCACAGGCGCCAGGGTGCAGGGACTCAGTAGTTGTGATGTGTGGGCTTAGTTACCATACACCTTGTGGGATCTTTAGTTCCCTGACTAGGAATTGAACCTGGGTCCCTGTATTGGAAGGTAGGTCCTTAACCACTGGGCCACTAGGGAAGTCCCTATGCTATAACTTTAGATTTTAAGTGCAGTCCGAGTGCAAGATAACCATGATTCTCTAAATTGTTAAAAGACATTAATAAAAAAAAATTGTTCAGAGGGAAGAATGTACCTTACAAAGAACAACTACCTTCAACAGTCCATCAACCAATACCTGCCATCATATCTTTTCCTGCTCTTGTGGGTATGGTAAATCTTCATGTCATTACTTTTTATGCAAAACTATTTTATGATCTTAAATTTCATGTTAATTATTTATATAATGACATAACAGTTGAAGAATATTTTGATTGTTCAATTAAAATATTTATTTACCTGCAGACATTTTGGAGGTATTCTCGGTTGGGATGAAATTCATCATAATTTTTTCAATAAAATTGATGAAAAATGCTTTCTCATATAATAACTTTTCACTTACCAGCAGGGTTTTGAGAAACAAATTAAGGTTGTTAAACAAGATAAGGTCCATTATGGAAGCTTGGCTGACAAACTCCAAAATTATTCTCAGTAATGTATGAGGGAGAAAAGGGTAGAGGCAGGCAGTCCCATAAGAAGACTTCTTTAATTGCCTAGACAAGAAATCATGATGGTTTGGATGAAAGTGGCAGTAATTTGAGTATACCACTCAATGATAGTCAGATTCTGGAAAGATTTTAAAGATAACCTCATCAAGTTTTGCTGTTGAACTAGACATGGAGTGTGGGAGAAAATCAAGTCAAAAATAACTTCAAATTCAGAGATATCTATAGCTTACCTCATGCCACATAAAAAATAAACTTGAATTAGAACTAGGATCAAGGTGTTTTTTGATGTTTCTTCTGGAGTTCTGTCTACCCTTCTCCCATTATCTAAAAGGAGAGCAACTTGTATTTGATGTCTCCAAAGGTGCTTTGTGATGAGAGAGCTGGAATCCTTTTTAGTTACTGTGAATAAAAGGTCTTTTTCAGGAATTTTTGCATAAAGAACTTAAAATATATATTCTGGAACATTGAGGACCTGCAGCTGCTTTGAGGATTTGCTCCAAAGCATTCTAAATCCTTAACCACTTATTATTGAGGTCAGAAGGAGAAAAAAACATTGTTTTGATGTTCTTGCAGATTTTTTTGTTTGACTCAAAATAACTGCATTCAACTGGGAAACACACCAATTTTTACTTCTCAGTGGTGCCACCAATTGGCCAAGTTACAAACTCTGAGATCCAGATTCTTTGTCTCCAGTTTGGGTGCGTAGAATTTTTCAACTAAATATAAATCTTATAGAGCACATATAGCCTACCCAAGAGCTGTCTTCTTTACAATTTCTGAGCTGACAGAAATGTCTCAGACACTTTAATTTCAAGTTTCTAAAGACAGAAATGGTAATTCCTATTGCTCATAAAACTGGGGAAACCTTTGGATCAGTGGTTCTCTAAGTTCCTCTAGTTCTCAAACTTTTATTTGATATAATTAAATCCTTATCACTGTGTTTATGTCTTAACACTTTTTGAAGTAGATTAGGTTTTGATTATAATTTTGTAAAAAAGATTTTGAAAATAAGAAAACTAATATTTCTGAGCTTATATTATGTGTCAGGTAGTTTGATAGAATAGACATATGAAGTATCTAATTATATCCTCACAATAAGTAGGTTGTATTATTTCCTGTTTTACAGATAAGGACACTGAAATTTAAGGAGGCAAAGTCACTTGTCCAAGGTCACACAATGGTGGAGCTGGGTTTCAAACTCAAGTTTGTTTAACTCCCATATCTTTTCTATTACACCAAACTTATCAGTAACGATAGCAATTTTCATCATTTTTATTTTGCTATTAAAAATTCTATAAAAAAGAAATGAAGATAATTTGCAATTATGTATTTTTATTACTCACAAGTACCTTCATATATTTAGTAGATGATCAGACATGTGGACCTTGAATTAATTCCTAGAAGCCAGGCATTGAATTTGTCCTATTCATTCCTCCAAGGTTCTGCCAAGTATTCCTAAAGCACATTCAATTTTGGCCACAGCAATCTGGCAATGATCCCTTCCTAACACCCAGATGCTGGTGTGACATTTTTCCAATATGAAGCAACTGATTGTGTGGGGAAAGGTTAATTTTATTGCAGCTTACAAGACTAAAACACCACCAAATAAACTACATTGTATAAAAGTTTTTTGTTGTTTTTTTTTTAAAGCATAAACATTTTCTACTTGTTTTTCCCTTTTTGGCTAAGAATTGATGATTATCTACTTTTTAAGAAAAATTTCCAAAACATGAATGAAATATTAATTTAAAGTGGATTATTAAATTATTAAATAAATTAAAAAATAAATAAATAAAAGTGGAAAGTGATTTTGTTTTCAGTCGAGTGTTGACTGTATAGAGGCATGAAAGAGAAAAAAGTCAGCTAAGATCCCATTAAGACAAAATTAAAGACAGAAAGTTTATTTTTGAAAATGGTTTTGGGGGAAAAAAATCAATGAAAAATGGACCAAAACAAGGGAAAATCAAGGCAAATGGGCACTAAAAAGAGGGGCTGCTGCTACCAGGCAAGAACACTGGAGTGGGTTGCCATTTCCTTCTCCAATGCATGAAAGTGAAAAGTGAAAGTGAAGTCTCTCAGTCATGTCCGACTCTTCACAACCCCATGGACTGCAGCCTACCAGGCTCCTCTGTCCATGGGATTTTCCAGGGAAGAGTACTGGAGTGGGTTGCCATTGCCTTCTCCGAATAAAAATGTCTAGAATCATTGAATATTTATTTGGATAGAGATATTGGGGCCAATTCAAATATTACAGTTAGAGAGAACTTTCCCACATTTTAGAAATAAAGGGCGGAAAAGGATATTGCTAAAGGGAAACATGGTACAAAGATTGAAGGACTTTTATCTGTCTTTGACTAAGATTGGAAGTCATATTAATTTTACATTATAATTTGCTGTATTATGATAGTTACGTTGGCTGTACAGAGATCCAGTCCATAAAGCCTAGCAATATTATATTTGAAAATTAGTATACTCTGAAAAGTGAACCTGATATGTGAGCAGTAAATAATTTGCCTGTAGTTCAGGAGATGCAGGAGGTTTAAGTTTGATCCCTGGGTCAGAAAGATCCCCTGGAGAAGGAAATAGCACAATCAAAAAGTATTTGAGAGGTAACTTTGTCACTGTTCTGGGCTAAAAAGAATTATTATATCATAAACCATGGTTAATTCTTCATTTCGCCTGGAGAATGAAAAGAATAACTAAACTTCAGTGGTGGCAGTGGACTCTGAGATTGGATACAAACAGGGAGATATGTTCAGCTGCAAAACATTTATGAAAGCAGATGTGAAAATCTGCCTCTTTTGAGAACAAGTTAGACATGCATATGGAATGGTTTAGGGAACACTATTAGTGACCCTGGCAGCACTTTGAGGCATGATTTCATGGCAGACTGTCCAGAGGACTTGGTCATATTTGTTATTTCTCTTTAATTCTTCATCCTTCACTGTACCTATTCATTTGCTTTCCCTGAGTCAGATTTTTTGAATCCAAGACTTACTTCCAGCCCTTCTTTTGAATTTACTGTTTTATTTTTCTTTTGTTCCCAACTTATGTTAACCCTCAGTGGAGCAAGGGAGAGAGGGGTACAGAAACTGAGTCCTAACACTGAGAATGTTCTTCCAGGCTAGGTGCAAAATAATGAAGAGAAATGCTTCCCTCAAGCTGGGAAGCTTCCAGCTCACCGAAGCAGATGTTGGCTACGCATTTGCTCACCAATGAAATGTTATTCACTGCTTATTAAGAAATAAAGTTGAAACTAAATTACTTGGCACATTAAGACTGAATATAAAAGTAAAGACCAACAGTAGAGGATTGCATTGGAACATGTTTCAACATAAAAAGATATTGAGGGTCTTCATTACTTTCAGACTTGAACAAAACTGAATGGTGAAGCTTTTCAATGACAATGAAAAAAGGATAAACCTAATCTGCTATGGAAAGAGATGTTAGACATGAAGCAGATTTCCAGCACTCTAGGAGCTATAAAAGTCATTTGAGATGGAATGCAAACTAGACCCCACCCCTTCAATTATGCAGTTTTGCAAGAAGAATGCAATGCTATGGTCACCGAAATAACACCAACACTTCTGGCTTTTAGTTAGTTGTTAGACAAGATGATTTAGAATGTTAACCGTCTCTTTTATTACTTGGCAACTTTGGGGTATCCAATTTAAGCCATGAATAATCCCCTTTGAAAACAAAACATCTCCTCCAGATGGATAATTAGACTATTACTAAGAACAAACTATCCAACATCAAAAGCATAGACCCTAAGAAGTCACACAACAGGCAGTCATCTCCCCAAATTAAAAGCATACTTAGCATTAGAGGTCACTGCAATAAATAAAGGGATGTAAAATAATTACTTACAAGTTTCAGTCAAAGAACTACAGCACAAACTATAATAAAAAATGACTGACTTCTGAAAAGCAAATATGCAAATTATATTTAGTGTTTGAATTGGTGCTCGGAAGCTTGTCCCCCATTCTCTGATTGTGAGTCATTAATCATTCTTGTGAGGCCACTATTATTCCAAGGAATCCTCAGTAACAGAGAAGGATATTGCTGCTAACAGTATTAGAAATGAGGGTGGGGACGTAGTCAATGGAAGGCCCAAATGGTAATAATTACTTTAAGACTACAACCCAAATTATAAGACTATTTCCTGTCAAGGTCTAGATATGTGCAAACCCCATAATCAAGTGACCTATTGTTAATCACAACACCAAGCCCACATCCATTTTATTCATCAACTGATGATGATAAAATAAACGGCTCTACTCATGGCATTTTTTAAGTTGGCTGTTAAGTTATCTATGATACTTCTTTTTTTAAAGTTATTAATGAGAGAAGGAACAAGATGGCGGAGGAATAGGACAGCGAGACCACTCTCTCCCCCACAAATTCATCAAAAGAACATTTGAACGTGGAATAAAGTCCACAAAACAACTTCTGAATGCTGGCAGAGGACATCAGGCACCCAGAAAAGCAGCCCATTGTCTTCAAAAGGAGGTAGGAAAAAACATAAAAGATAAAAAGAGAGACAAAAGAGTTAAGGACGGAGCTCCATCCCGGGAAGGGAGGCTTTAAAAAGAGAGAAGTTTCCAAACACCAGGAAACACTCTCACTGGCTAGTCTGTGGCGAGCCTTGGAACCTCAGAGGGCCACATAACCTGGAGGAAAAAAAGAAAGAAATAATTAAAACCCACAGATTACCCGCCAAACAGTAACACCCAGCAGAGAAGCAGCACAGACTCCTGCATACACCATTAACAAGGGGGGCTGGGCAGGGAGGAGCTGGCTGAAATGCTTAGAGAGAGCACTGGGCTTGAATGCCATGAGAACAATCTGAGAGATCTAACAGGGGATAGCAGAGCAGACTGGGATAGCTTCCCCATGAAAAGATGGAAAGCCCTAACCTAAGACTCTGCCAGACCCGTTCACAGAACTAAGGGCTGAGCAGAGCAAGCCGGCTGCTGTCGGCCCATCCCCCATCCCCCACTGAGTTGGAGGGGGCAACCGCGGCCCCAGAAAGACATCCGATACAAACTGCAGGGAGGCTTGTTGCTAATCAAGTCGATATCCGCCTGAGAAGGTGAGCTGGTTGTACACCCAGAAAACCGAGTGGCAGGGACTGGGGAGGCGATAAGTCACAGCGACTGTGCTCACCAAACACCTGGTCACCTGAGCTGCTCGGACCCGGGAAGGCACAAAACGCAGAACCAGCCAAGTCTGCGCCTTTGTGGAGTACCCGAGAAACTGAACTTGAGCCGCTCAGACCTGGGAAGTACATACAATCCAGCGCCGGCCTTGGACAGTTCCAGGCAGAGCAACCTAGAGCCTGTGCAGTGTAGACTGGGACAACACACGTGCTGTAAGCGGGGGCAAACCCAGTGTGGCCGAGACGTTGTGAGCACTCCCCACAGACGCCAGAGATATTTGTCTGCAGCATTCCTCCCTTCCCAGAACAGGACTGAACAACTGAGCCTTAAAAAGTGTCCACCCACCCCCTAGTATCAGGGTGGAAATTAGACACTGAAGAGACCAGCAAACAGAAGCTAAAACAGAGGGAACCACCTTGGAAATGACAGATAGAGATGTCTAGAGACTACTCCAAGAGTAAGACCAAAAACCAGAGGCAAGAGGCTTAAGCCCGAATCCTGAGAACACCAGAGAACTCCTGACTCCAGGGAACATTAATCGATAGGAGCTCATCAAACGCCTCCATACCTACACTAAAACCAAGCACAACCCAAGGGTCAACAAGTTCCAGAGCAAGACATACCATGCAAATTCTCCAGCAACACAGGAAAATAGCCCTGAGTTTCAATATACAGGCTGCCCAAAGTCACTCCAAACCCACTGACATCTCAAACTCATTACTGGACACTACATTGCACTCCAGAGAGAGAAATTCAGCTCCACCCACCAGAACACCGACACAAGCTTCCCTAACCAGGGAACCTTGACAAGTCACCCCTCCAACCCCACACACACAAACGGCCAGAAGAGGGAAAGGCCACCCCAAGCAAAGCAATATAAGCAAGATGAAGAGGCAGAGAAATACCCAGCAAGTAAAGGAACAAGATAAATGCCCATCAACACAAACAAAAGAGGAAGATATAGGGAATCTACCTGATAAAGAATTTCGAATTTTGATGGTGAAAATGATTCAAAATCTTGAAAGCAAAATGGAGTTACAGATAAATAACCTGGAGAAAAGGATTGAGAAGATGGAAGAAAGGTTTAATAAGGACTTAGAGGAAATAAAAAAGAGTCAATACACAATGAATAATGCAATAGATGAGATCAGAAACACTCTCCAGGGAACAAACAGTAGAATAACAGAGGCAGAAGACAGGATAAGCGAGCTAGAAGATAGAATTGTAGAAATAAATGAAACAGAGAGGAAAAAAGAAAAATGAATTAAAAGAAATGAGGACAATATTAGAGACCTCTGGGACAACAACAATGTTAAACGCTCTAACATTCGAATCATAGGAGTCCCAGAAGAAGAAGACAAAAAAAAAGACCATGAGAGAATACTTGAGGAGATAATAGTTGAAAACTTCCCTAAAATGGGGAAAGAAATAATCACCCAAGTCCAAGAAACCCAGAGAGTCCCCAACAGGATAAACCCAAGGCCAAATACTCCAAGACACATATTAATCAAATTAACAAAGATCAAACATAAGAACAAATATAAAAAGCAGCAAGGGAAAAGCAGCAAATAAAACACAAGGGGATTCCCATAAGGATAACAGCTGATCTTTCAACAGAAACTCTTCAGGCCAGGAGGGAATGGCAAGACATACTTAAAGTGATGAAAGAAAATAACCTACAGCCCAGATTACTTTACCCAGCAAGGATCTCATTCAAATATGAAGGAGAAATCAAAAGCTTTACAGACAAGCAAAAGCTGAGAGTATTCAGCATCACCAAACCAGCTCTTCAACAAATGCTAAAGTATCTTCTCTAGACAGGAAACACAGAAAGGGTGTATAACTCAAACACAAAGCAATAAAGAAAATGGCAATGGGATCATACTTATCAATAATTACCTTAAAAGTAAATGGGTTGAATGCCCCAACCAAAAGACAAAAGGCTGGCTGAATGGATACAAAAACAAGAACCCCATATATGTTGTCTACAAGAGACCCACCTCAAAACGAGGGACACATACAGACTGAAAGTGAAGGGCTGGAAAAAGACATTCCATGCAAATAGAGACCAAAAGAAAGCAGGAGTGGCAATACTCATATCAGATAAAATAGACTTTAAAACAAGAGACAAAAAGGAAACTACATAATGATCAAAGGATCAATCCAAGAAGATGATATAACAATTATAAATCAATTATAAATATTTCTGCACCCAACATAGGAGCACCACAATATGTGAGACTAATACTAACAAGTATGAAAGGGGAAATGAACAATAACACAATAATAGTGGGAGACTTTAATACCCCACTCACACCTATGGATAGATCAACTAAACAGAAAATTAACAAGGAAACACAAACTTTAAATGATACAATAGACCAGTTAGACCTAATAGATCTCTATAGGACATTTCACCCCAAAACAATGAATTTCACCTTTTTTTCAAGCACACACGGAACCTTTTCCAGGATAGATCACATCCTGCGCCATAAATTTAGCCTTGGTAAATTCAAAAAAATGGAAATCATTCCAAGCATCTTTTCTGACAACAATGCAGTAAGATTAGATCTCAATTACGGGAGAAAAACCATTAAAAATGCCAACATATGGAGGCTGAACAACACGCTCCTAAATAATGAACAAATCATAGAAGAAATCAAAAGAGAAATCAAAATATGCATAGAAATGAATGAAAATGAAAACACCACAACCCAAAACCTCTGGGACACTGTAAAAGCAGTGCTAAGGGGGAAGTTCATAGCAATAGCAATACAGGTACACCTCAAGAAACAAGAAAAAAATGAATTAATGACCTAACCCTACATCTAAAGCAACTAGAAAAGGAAGAGATGAAGAACCCCAGGGTTAGTAGAAGGAAAGAAATCGTAAAAATTAGGGCAGAGATAAATGCAAAAGAAACAAAAGAGACCATAGCAAAAATCAACAAAGCCAAAAGCTGGTTCTTTGAGAAGGTAAATAAAATTGACAAACCACTAGCCAGACTTATCAAGAAACAAAGGGAGAAGAACCAAATCAATAAAATTAGAAATGAAAATGGAGAGATCACAACTGACAACACAGAAATACAAAGGATTATTAGAGAATACTATCAGCAATTATATGGCAATAAAATGAATAACCTGGAAGAAATGGACAAATTCCTAGAAAAGTACACCTTGCCAAAACTGAACCAGGAAGAAATAGAAAATCAGAACAGACCCATCACAAGAACGGAACTAGATGCTGTAATCAGAAATCTTCCAGCAAACAAAAGCCCAGGTCCAGACGGCTTCACAGCTGAATTCTACCAAAAATTTAGAGAAGAGTTAAAACCTATTCTACTCAAACTCTTCCAGAAAATTGCTGAGGAAGGGAAACTTCCAAACTCATTCTATGAGGCCACCATCACCCTAATCCCCAAACCTGGTAAAGACCCCACAAAACAAGAAAACTACAGGCCAATATCACTGATGAACATAGATGCAAAAATCCTTAACAAAATTCTAGCAATCAGAATCCAACAACACATTAAGAAGATCATACATCATGACCAAGTGGGCTTTATCCCAGGAATGCAAGGATTCTTCAATATCCGCAAATCAATCAACGTAGTACACCACATTAACAAACTGAAAAATAAAAATCATATGATTATCTCAATAGATGCAGAGAAAGCCTTTGACAAAATACAACATCCATTTATGATAAAAACCCTCCAGAAAGTGGGAATAGAAGGGACATACCTCAACATAATAAAAGCTATATATGACAAACCCACAGCAAACATTATCCTCAATGCTGAAAAACTGAAAGCATTTCCCCTAAAGTCAGGAACAAGACAAGGGTGCCCACTCTCACCACTACTATTCAACATAGTGCTGGAAGTTTTGGCTACAGCAATCAGAGCAGAAAAAGACATAAAAGGAATACAAATTGGAAAAGAAGAAGTAAAACTTTCACTGTTCGCTGATGACATGATCCTCTACACAGAAAACCCTAAAGACTCTACCAGAAAACTACTAGAGCTAATCAATGAATACAGTAAAGTTGCAGGATATAAAATCAACACACAGAAATCCCTTGATTCCTATACACTAATAATGAGAAAATAGAAAGAGAAATTAAGGAAACTATTCCATTCACTGTTGCAATGAAAAGAATTAAATACTTAGGAATATATCTACCTAAGGAAACAAAAGACTTGTACATAGAAAATTATAAAACATAGTGTAAGTAATCAAAGAGGACACTAATGATGGAGAAATATACCGTGTTCATGGATTGAAAGAATAAATATTGTGAAAATGAGTATACTACCCAAAGTAATTTATACACTCAATGCAATCCCTATCAAGCTACCAACGATATTTTTCACAGAACTAGAACAAATAATCTCACAATTTGTATAGAAATACAAAAAACCTCGAATAGCCAAAGCAATCTTGAAGAAGAAGAATGGAACTGGGGGAATTAACCTGCCGGACTTCAGGCTCTACTACAAAGCCACAGTCATCAAGACAGTATGGTCCTGGCATAAAGACAGAAATATAGATCAATGGAACAAAATAGAAAGCCCAGAGATAAATCCATGCACCTATGGACACCTTATGTTCGACAAAGGAGGCAAGAATATAAAATGGAGAAAAGACAGTCTCTTTAACAAGTGGTGCTGGGAAAACTGGTCAGCCACTTGTAAAAGAATGAAACTAGAACACTTCCTAACACCATACACCAAAATAAACTCAAAATGGATTAGAGAGCTAAATGTAAGACCAGATTCTATAATACTCCTAGAGGAGAACGTAGGCAAAGCACTCTCCAACATAAATCACAGCAAAATCCTCCAAGACCCACCTCCTAGAATATTGGAAATAAAAGCAAAAACAAACAAATGGGACCTAATTAAAATCAAAAGCTTCTGCACAGCAAAGGAAACTATAAGCAAGGTGAAAAGACAGCCTTCAGAATGGGAGAAAATAATAGCAAATGAAGCAACTGATAAAGGATTAATCTCCAAAATACACAAGCAGCTCCTGCAGCTCAATTCCAGAAAAATAAGTGACCCAATCAAAAAATGGGCCAAAGAACTAAACAGACATTTCTCCAAAGAAGACATAAAGATGGCTAACAAACACATGAAAAAATGCTCAACATCCCTCATGATCAGAGAAATGCAAATCAAAACTACAATGAGATACCAATTCACACCAGTCAGAATGGCTGCTATCCAAAAGTCTACAAGCAATAAATGCTGGAGAGGGTGTGGAGAAAAAGGAACCCTCTTACACTGTTGGTGGGAATGCAAACTAGTACATCCACTATGGAAAACAGTGTGGAGATTCCTCAAAAAACTGGAAATAGAACTGCCATATGATCCAGCAATCGCACTCCTGGGCATACACACTGAGGAAACCAGAATTGAAAGAGACACATGTACTCCAATGTTCATTGCAGCACTGTTTATAATAGCCAGGACATGGAAGCAACCTAGATGTCCATCTGCAGATGAATGGATAAGAAAGCTTTGGCACATATACACAATGGAGTATTTTTCAGCCATCAAAAAGAATGCATTTGAACCAGTTCCAATGAGGTGGATGAAACTAGAGCCTATTATACAGAGTGAAGTAAGCCAGAAAGAAAAACACCAATACAATATGCTAACCCATATATATGGAATTTAGAAAGATGCAAATGATAACCCTGTATCCATTCTGTCGCTCAGTTGTGTCCGACTCTATGCGACCCCGTGGACTGTAGCCTACCAGGCTTCTCCATCCATGGGATTCTCCAGGCAAGAATACTGGAGAGGGTTACCGTTTCCTTCGCCAGGGGATCTTCCCGACCCAGGGATCGAAACCGTGTCTCCCGCATTGGAGGCAAACGCTTTAACCTCTGAGCCACCAGGGAAGCAGCCTAACCCTGTATTAAATAACCCTGTATAGGAGACAGCAAAAGAGACACAGATGTATAAAACAGTCTTTGGGACTCTGTGGGAGGGGGTGAGGGTGGGATGGTTTGGGAGAATGGCATTGAAACACGTATATTATCATATGTGAATCGAATCGCCAGTTCAGGGTCGATGCATGTTACAGGATGCTTGGGGCTGGTATGCGGGGATGACCCAGAGGGAGGATAAGGGGAGGAGGGAGGTGGGAGGGGGGTTCGGGAGGGGGAACTCATGTACACCCGAGGTGGATTCATGTCATTGTATGGCAAAACCAACCAATATAATATTGTAAAATAATTAGCCTCCAATAAAAATTTTAAAAAAATAAATAAAAAATAAAGTTTGAGTTTGAAATAGTAAAAAAAAAATAATAAAGTTATTAATGAATTATCAGAGTACAGTAATTTTTAACTGAATATTTCTAAGTTCATCCTACTCAAGGACCCTTTTATACCATCAATGCTAATTACTTGTGACAATAGAAGATGATCATGAAATAAATATTTTAGATTTCCTAAAGACTTTATTTAAACTACAATAACATACAACCATTTTTGGAATCTGATAGTGCATAAAAACTTACTGAATTTCTTCTCTCTTTGCCTTTTTTCTTCTTCAGCAGATATTAAATTATAGTAAAATCCTCAAAAGGAAGATATTTGAAGAGAATAGTAAATATAAAAGGTTCTGGTCAAGGAAACTAATTGCAACATTTGCTAAAAAGCTGTTCAGGCAAGATTATAGAAACAGGACTGAACAGTGATTTCCAGGGAGGAGGTAGTGGGGCTGGATATAAAAGGCCAGTAGGAGGGATGTGGTGGTGATAGTATGTTCTGTATCACGATAGTATCAATGCTGTCCTCTGGTTGTGAAAGTACATTCGAGTTTTGCATGATATTGCCATGAGGGGAGACTAGGTAGCTCTGTATTGTGCTTTAGAACTACAGGTGAATCTCCAGTCATCTTAAAATAAAAAGTTTAATTTTAAAAATCTATTCAAATGAAAATTGTCCTTATAAATTAATTGTTAAATCCATAATGTTGTTATGAACCTGAAACTGGGTCAACTATATGAAAAGTAATAAAATTAACATTTATTCCTCATTCAGTGGAATGCATTTTCTCTAAAAAACTTTGGCATATTAAGGCCTAGAAATTTTGTGATCAAAATTTGTTGCACAGCCCCAGCCAACTTTACTTTCACTCTCTTTGTTTATATATATAGAAATGACAATAGTGCCTTTCTTCAGTCAGTTCAGTTCAGTTCAGTTCAGTCGCTCAGTCATGTCCAACTCTCTGCGACCCCGTGAACCACAGCACGCCAGGCCTCCCTGTCCATCACCAACTCCCGGAGTTCACTCAAACTCATGTCCACAGAGTCAGTGATGCCATCCAGCCATCTCATTCTCTGTCATCCCCTTCTCCTCCCACCCCCAACCTTTCCCAGAATCAGAGTCTTTTCCAGTGAATCAACTCGTCGCATGAGGTGGCCAAAGTATTGCACTTTCAGCTTCAGCATCAGTCCTTCCAATGAACACCCAGGACTGATCTCCTTTAGAATGGACTGGTTGGATCTCCTTGCAGTCCAAGGGACTCTCAAGAGTGTTCTCCAGCACCACAGTTCAAAAGCATCAATTCTTCGGCGATCAGCTTTTTTCATAGTCCAACTCTCACATCCATACATGACCACGGGAAAAACCATAACCTTGACTAGATGGACCTTGGTTGGCAAAGTAATGTCTCTGCTTTTTAATATACTATCTAGGTTGGTCATAACTTTCCTTCCAAGGAGTAAGCGTCTTTTAATTTCATGGCTGCAATCAGCATCTGCAGTGATTTTGGAGCCCCAAAATACAAAGTCTGACACTGTTTCCACTGTTTCCCCATCTATTTCCCATGAAGTGATGGGACCAGATGCCATGATCTTTGTTTTCTGAATGTTGAGCTTCAAGCCAACCTTTTCACTCTCCTCTTTCACTTTCATCAGGAGGCTTTTGGGTTCCTCTTTACTTTCTGCCATAAGAGTGGTGTCATCTGCATATCTGAGGTTATTGATATTTCTCCCGGCAATCTTGATTCCAGCTTGTGCTTCTTCCAGCCCAGCGTTCCTCATGATGTACTCTGCATAGAAGTTAAATAAGCAAGGTGACAATATACAGCCTTGACGTACTCCTTTTCCTATTTGGAACCAGTCTGTTGTTCCATGTCCTGTTCGAACTGTTGCTTCCTGACCTGCATACAGGTTTCTCAAGAGGCAGGTCAGGTGCTCTGGTATTCCCATCTCTTTCAAAATGTTCCACAGTTTATTGTGATCGACACAGTCAAAGGCTTTGGCATAGTCAATGAAGCAGAAATAGATGTTTTTCTGGAACTCTCTTGCTTTCTCCATGTTCCAGCGGATGTTGGCAGTTTGATCTCTGGGTGTGAGGTCTTTATTTGAGCAGTAAAGGAGATAACATACATCAAATTCTTAAAACAAAACCTGATATATAGTAAGCAGCAAATAAATGTTATATGTTGGTGGTGGTTATGCAAGGTTGAAGGGTAGAGATTATCCAATGTGTGTATTGACCTTGGTGTATGTGCCAACCCAGGTCAACTCAGCCCTGCCAGTTGTTGGTGATGGAACCAGGAAAAGTAAATTTTAACTCTTCCATGATATTAACAGATGTGTTTCTTTGGCCACTTTTGTTATTTTAATCATGTGTAATGGCCTGCCTCAGAGAACCCTGCCCCTTTGCCTGACTATTAAGCTAAAGTACCTTTGTTCAGAACCCTGTCCACCTGTAGATGGCAGGGAGGAAGAAAACGACACATTCCTCTGCCTGAGGCTTGCCTTTCTATGAGATATTTGCAAGTTTAATGGTCTTTTACTTTTTACTCCTCACTTCTCCCCATCTCTGATCCATAATAGAACCTGGCATCCAAATACTGATGAGATGGTTATTTTGAGACATTAGTCTGCCATCTTCTAGGTTAGCCAGCTTTCCAAATAAAGTATTCCTTGCCTTAACACCTCATCTCTCAAATTCACTGGACTTTTGAGGGGCAAGCAGAGCAAGCTTGGACTTGGTAACAGCGAGAATGACTCTGGAGATGGCTCATCCCATCCCCCTCAGTCATGAAATTCCTGCCACTCACTGAGAAGCCCCTCACATGCAACTGTCCTCAGGAGCTACCTAGAACCACACATTAACACAAAGACAAAGTTCAGAGGTGATAATGTCCCTCAGGCTGACCAGTGAGATATGGCACTGAAAATAACCAGCAGATAAGTGGTACACCCCTTCTCCTCCTGTCATGGACTGTTCTGAGATGCCTTTCAATTGCCCCATCAGACAAAAGCAGTCGGCTGTGCCTTTTGTGATGCTCTGGACAGCATGGGGACAGACTTCTCTCTCTCTCTGTCACACACACACACACACAATACTCAACTATATCCAGAAATTTCCTGCCATATCCCTCTGTCTGCTGCCTTGTTTCTCCAGGGCCTTGCTCTTTGGCGGTTATTATGGACCTACTCTTCAGCTGGTGATTGACAAAGAAGTTGTCACCATATAGAGTTATCAAATGAAGTTAATTTGATTTCATTCTCTGTTCAAAATAGACACAGCTAAGAGACATTTCTCTGGAAATTTCCATGCTCCTCATGAATTTTATTTTTAAAATCATTCTTGTTTTCTTATTTTTACTTGTTTAAATGTAGTCCCCAATGCAATTTTATGCAGCTTTAACATTTTTACTAAGCAATTGGTAGCTAAACATTTGTTAAATAGATGACAGTTTATTTTTTCTATTCCCCTCTAATTCAATTATTCTATATCAAATTGCCAACATCCATTGGATCATAGACAAAGCAAGAGAATTTCAGAAAAACATCTACTTCTGCTTTATTGATTACACCAAAGCTTTTGACTGTGTGGATCACAACGAACTGTGGAAAGTTCTTCAGGAGATGGGGATACCAGACCACCTGACCTGCCTCCTGAGAAACTCGTATGCAGATCAAGAAGCAACAGTTAGAACTGAACATGGAACAACAGATTGGTTCCAAATCAGGAAAGCAGTATGTCAAGGCTGCATGTTGTCACTCTGCTTATTTAGCTTATATGAAAAGTACATCATGCAAAATGCTGGGCTGGATGAAGCACGAGCTGGAATCAAGATTGCCAGGAGAAATCAATAACCTAAGATATGCAGATGACACCACCCTTATGGCAGAAAGTGAAGAAGAACTGAAGAGCCTCTTGATGAAAGTGAAAGAAGAGAGTGAAAAAGTTGGCTTGAAACTCAACATTCAGAAAACTAAGATCATGGCAACAAGTGCCATAACTTCATGGCAAATAGACAGGGAAACAATGGAAACAGTGAAGGCTTTATTTTTTGGGCTCCAAAATCACTGCAGATGGTGACTGCAGCTGTGAAATTAAAAGATGCTTGCTCCTAGGAAGGAAAGCTATGATCAACACAGACAGCATATTAAAAAGCAGAGACATTACTTTGCCAACAAAGGTCCATCTAGTCAAAGCTATGGTTTTTCCAGTAGTCATGTGTAGATGTGAGAGTTGGACTATAAAGAAAACTGAGGGCAGAAGAATCGATGCTTTTGAACTGTGGTGTTGGAGAAGATTCTTGAGAGTCCCATGGACTGCAAGGAGATACAACCAGTCTATCCTAAAGGAGATCAGTCCTGAATATTCATAAGAAGGACTGATGCTGAAGCTGAAACTCTAATACTTAATGGCCACCTGATACAAAGAAATGACTCACTAGAAAAGACCCTGATGCTGGGAAAGATTGAAGGCAGGAGAAGGGAAGGACAGAGGATGGAATGGTTGGATGGCAGCACTGACTCAATGGACATTAATTTGAGTAAGCTCCAGAAGTTGGTGATGGACAGGGAAGCCTGGCTTGCTGCAGTCCATGGGGTCACAAATAGTCGGACACAACTGAGCGACTGAACTGAACTGATATTGATTTCACATAATGTACAAAGAAAATTACGAATAAAGGTTTTGATTTTATGGTTTGTAAGCAAACACAAATGCCAGACACCAAGCAGGAAAATTCCTTTACTGAGTAAGTGATTGAGAAGAACATCCTTTGTAATACTAATTATCCATCCTCCACTGTATTTAATGAAGATGTGGCCTGTGTTCATTTTCTTTTCCCACAAAAATGCAATCAGTAAAGTGCAAATCTAGGCAAAGGAAGTGCCCAGATCACAAATTTTGCTCAGGAAATTTACTAATAAGGTAATTTGGAACTTGGATCAAAATGATGTTTCAAAATTAGGATTAGATATTCAGATAAGCTCAAAAATTGTACTTAGTTTATATGTGTCTAAAATATGTGTGTGTTCACCATTTTTTTTTAACCACAGGTAACTACAAGTTAGAACACTCTTTCTGTGGGAGTTAAAGTCCCTTTGCCAGGCTAGGATGCCAGGAATCCTTTGCCCGGGGCTCAGGCATAAGGTCCCCAACACTCCCTCTGCAAGCTCTGCAGTAGCAGAGCAAGTATTGGGGTTTAAGAATTGGAAGCCTATTCCCCAAACTTGCTAACTCTCTGAGGTTGCATAATTGCATAATAGAAGTTATATCTATCCATGAGTCCTCTATAGGCTTAGCTCTCTTTTTCTTTTTTACAAAAGAATGAAGCTATTCTACCAGAGGTTTTCAATTCAAATCTAGAAACAGCCGTCTATCCCATGGTGGGTTTTTGAAAAATAGGTCAATAAATGCATAGCAACTGTTCATTTGGATTTTCTATTAGTTTGTAGCCCATTATTTTCAAAATGGTTTAAAGCTTCTCATGATTCACTTCAACACAGCAGGATAACCCATGTTTTAAAATCAAGGAAAAATGGGCAAAAGAAAAATAGGGTAAAAGAGTTTAGTGGGACAAGGAATTTCATCAGTGTATATTATCTGAGGTTATGTTAATCTGAGAGTGGATCCAAGTATCTGTGGTATGTTAATCATAATCTTTTATGAGTGCTAGAGTTGGGCCACAGTCTATAAGCTTGCTATCAGCCAGCATAAAAAAGAAATTTGATCAATTGTGTGATTCACAATGTCCACACACGAAAAACCAAACAAACCACAACAACAAAAAACCTAGACATTTAGGGCATACAACCAATCCTGGTGCTAAAACTTAAGAGAAATTTTTGTTCAATATGTGGAGTGAAAACTTTGTGTTAATATAGTCCACATTCATATTTTGCTGCAGCGAATTTTGTAAGATTGTCTCTGTTATGTTCAATACCATACATTCTAAGATGTGTTATCCCAAGATTGGCTTGACCAAGGCAGACAGCTGTGAGTTTCTTGATGTTGGGATTGATGTTTTCCAGGATGTTCTCCACAAATATTATTTATTTCAGCTGAGCTTTCAAAGGTATTCATCTTGCAAGTAGCATTAAAAAAACAGCTGTATTTCATTGTTAGTTGAGGCAAACTGAGGAAAAAATCAAGTAGAAATCCCTGAGTAGAAGACTGCCATTGAGCCACTTTATGGTGAGTTAGGGGATAACTTCCCTGTTGGCTCAGAGGGTAAAGCGTCTGCCTACAATGCGAGAGACCCAGATTAAATCCCTGGGTTGGGAAGATCCCCTAGAGGAGGAAATGGCAACCCACTCCAGTACTCTTGCCTGGAAAATCCCATGGACACAGGAGCCTGGTAGGATACAGCCCATGGGGTCGGAAAGAGTCGGACACGACTGAGCGACTTCACTTTACTTCAAGGGATAACTAGGCAGGATAAGATTATCCTCAGAAAGTCATATCTGAATCATTCTAACAGTAACAACAAGAGGACACACTGGAATCCATGAAGTATTACTACAGCATTTTTAAACAGGAAATATATAAAAATCATATATTCCTAAAAGTGCAACTTAAAATCTCTATGTTTAGACAGTGGGGGATTATCTTTGGCATTTTATCCTGAATCTTAATGAAAATATTTATGAAATGTGCTACCTGTCTCCAGCATTATTCAACAGGATGCATAAAACATTTTAAACTTTTAGGTTAATTTTTAGGAAACTTGTAAAGAAAACTTATAATAGTAAAATTGATCTCAAGATTTCTGATATTCCTTTCTTTATTTGTACTGTAAACTATGAACATACAACTATAGATGCAGATGTAGATGGTTTGGGACATAGGATGGAAGAGGTGCCAATCCTAGTAGAAGTCACAAAATATATAAATATTCCTGATATTATTTTATTTATCAATTTAACCTCTTTCTTGATAAACAAAGGTTGGATCCACATATCCGTGGTATGTTAAAGACAGCCAAAAATTATTCGCTTTTCCTCCCACTGAGAGGTAGAATCTAACAATCTTTCCTTTGACTCTCAGCCAACCTTTGCTATATAGCTGATGAAAAAATGCAGTGGATGTGAATCTTACAGCTTCTGCCTTGTATTTTGTAGCACTTGCTTTTAAAGTTCTGAGCTGCCTGTAGGTCCAACTACCCTGAGACTGACCTGCTGTGAGGAAGTCCAAGCCAACCACGTGGAGAGAGAAAGCAATGCTAACCAATCTCCAGTGTTCCAGCCACCTTGGTACAGGAGCCACACGTGTAAATGAGCTTCTTTTGTACTTTCCAGATCAGGTCTCTCTGGCTCCATTTGATGCTATGTGAAAAAAAGGAACCACTCAGCTGAACCCTGTCCGGATTTCTAGCTCACAAAAATCACATTATATAATAAAATAGTTCCCTGTCTGGCTTACTTTGTATGATAGTATACTAGTATACTTACTAAGTATGATAATCTCTAGGTACCTCCATGTTGCTGCAAATGGTATTATTTTATTCTTTCTGTGGCTGAGTAATATACCACTGTATATATGTACCATATCTTCTTTATCCATTCCTTTGTCGATAGACATCTAAGTTGCCTCCATGTCTTGGCTATTGTAAATAGTGCTGCAAAACACAATATATCTTTTCAGATTATGGTTTTGTCCAGATATATGCCCAAGAATGGCATTGCAGGATCATATGGTAGTTCTACATTTAGTTTTAAAAGGAACTTCGGTATTGTTCTCCATAGTGGCTGTACCTATTTAAACTCCTACCAATAGTGTAGGAGGGTTCCTTTTTCTTCACATCCTCTTGAGCATTTATTATTTGCAGACTTTGATGATGGCCATTGTGACTGGTGTAAGGTCATAGCTCATTATACTTTTGATTTGCATTTCTCTAACTGGGAAAGATTGAGGGTAGAAGAGAAGGGGACAACAGAGGATGAGATGGTTGGATGGCATCACCGGCTCGATGGACATGAGTTTGGGTAAACTCCAGGAGTTGGTGATGGACAGGGAGGCCTGGTGTGCTGTGGTCCATGGTGTCGCAAAGAGTTGGACACAACTGAGCGACTGAAATGAACTGAACTGAACTGAAAAATTAGTGATGTTGAGCATCTTTTCGACCTTTTGCCTATCTGATGTCGTCTTTAGAGTAAACTGTATATTTAGATCTTCCACCTATTCTTTAGTTGTGTGTGTGTGTTTTTAATTGAGCTATATGAGATGTTTGTATATTTCAGAGCTTAATCCCTTGTGAGTTGCTTCATTTGCAAATATTTTCTCACATTTTATAGGTTGTCTTTTTGTTTTGTTTAAGGTTTCCTTTGCTGTGCAAAAACTTTTAAGTGTATCATATGATATTGCTTATATGTGAAATCTAAAAAGATGATATAAGTAAACTTATTTATAAAACAGAAATAGACTCACCAACATAGAAAACCAACTTATGGTTGCCAAAGGAGAAAAAGAGGGAGAGGGATAAACTATAAGTTTGGGATTAACACATGCGATGCTGAAGCTGAAACTCGAATACTTTAGCCAACTGATGCGAAGAACTGACTCATTGGAGAAGATCTTGATGCTGGGAAAGACTGAGGGCAGGAGGAGAAGGGAGGGACAGTGGATGAGATGGTTGTGTGGCATCACCAGTTTGATGGACATGAGTTTGAGCAAGCTCGGGAGTTGGTAACAGACAGGAAAGCCTGGCTTGCTGCAGTTCATGTGGTCTCAAAGAGTCAGACATGACTTAGTGACTGAGCAACAACAATACTACTATACATAAAATAGATAGCCAACAAGGACCTACTATACAGCATAGGGAACTATACTCAATATTGTATAATGAACTATAAGGAAAAATAATATGGAGATGAATATATATATATAAAAAACACTAAATCACTGTACTGGGCAACTGAAACTGATATGATATTGTAAATCAACTATACTTCAATTAAAATATAGAAATTATTTAAAATATATTTAATTAAAAAATCAAAAATAAAATGACATATTTTAAGCTACTCAGTTTGGGGTTAACAATGAAAGATAATTGGAACATCTGAACTACTTTACAATGTGACAGCTTTCCTATTCTGTGGATCAGTTTATTATTCACTTGTACAATAAAAACTTCTTCAACACTATGAATATGCTAGGAAGCTTGCTGGAGACAGGGATGCAAAGTTGGGCTTGACATCATTCTCATCCTCAGGTATCTTTCTCTCTGGTCGGGGAAACAGACAGGAAAGTTAATAGTTATGGTTTAAAGATATAAACAGGGCCACAATTCTAAGGGTACATTTGCATTGCAGCCTCTGCAAGTGATGCCACTGGGTTTGAATGCACGTAACTATTCAAAAGGCCATAGTGTAAATGGTTGCCTAATGTTGGGTAGCATGGAAGCTCTGGGATAAACACTAGGCTAGATGGTTGTATGCACAGAATACTGGAGTATCACAGAAGAGAGGAGAATGATGGACTCACCAGGAACTTTAATTTTTGCTTTTAAGAGCCCCATGAAATATGACTGATATTGATAATGTAATTTAGGAATGGCAATATTTATCTTAATGTGTATAACACATTAAGATAAATGTTGTGTGTGTGTTTAGTTGCTAAATGTTTGTGTGTGTGTTTAGTTGCTCAGTTGTGTCTGGCTCTGTGACCCCATGGATTGTAACCTGCCAGGCTCCTCTGCCCATGGAATTTTGCAGGCAAGAATACTGGAGAGGTTTGCCATTTCCTACTCCAGGGGATCATCCCAACCCAGGGACTGAACCCAAGTCTCTTGCATCTCCTGCATGGGCAGACAGGTTCTTTCCCAGAAGCACTACCTGAGAAAGTTGGGAAGATGCCCTGGAGAAGGGAATAGCAACTCACTCTGGTATACTTGGGGCTTCCCTGGGTGCTCAGATGGTAAAGAATCTGCCTGAAATATGAGAGACCTGGGTCCAATCCCTGGGTGGAAAGATCCCCTGGAGAAGGGAATGGCTACCCTCTCTAGTATGAAAAGCACTTAATTTAGGTTATTACTATACATACACTTTCATATCTGCCTTAGCACACATATAAACTTCTATCAAGTACTAAAATAACAGAGCTTAAAAATTTGTTTGAAAAATTTATTGAAAAAAAGTAAAACACTTTCATAGTTGCTGTACTGTGATTTCAACAAATCATTCTTAGTGAAAATATACTGAAAATGGGCAAAATATTACATCACACTAAATTGTGGAGAAAACACACAAAAACTTAAAGATGTCAATATCAGTTTGAATTTTGACAGATGAAAACAACAATTCAACAGACTCAATAAGAGAGCTAAATTATTATCTGTCTGATCAGAGCCCAGTTATTTCCAACAAGTTCATACATCATTGTTTTATTTACCTCTTTTCTTTTTCAATGAACATCAGGGGGGAGGGAAGGGATAGGCAAAGGATAACCTGCATACCTATTCAGTACCTAAAGGCTACATGAATTGGAAAATCCACTCTTACATGACAAACCACAGATTCAACTATCTAATTTATGATGCTTTGGTAGAACAAGTCTTATGTTAGGGTTTTTACCAGTTGAGCAATAAAAGGGAAACAGGACTTGATTCTTCAATCCAGTGGTCAGTTTTTCAGTGTAAATGAACAAGTGCAGAGCTCTAGGACTAAGTATACAAGTTTATTCAAATATCTTAATATAACTTGAAACAAAAATATCTGAAGTAGATTGTACAGAGAGAGACTTTATCTCTTTGGGCTCCAAAATCACTGCAGATGGTAACTGCAGCCGTGAAATTAAAAGACGCTTGCTCCTTGGAAGAAAAACTTTGACCAACCTTAGTTCAGTTCAGTTCACTCACTCAGTCATGTCTGATTCTTTGTGACCTCATGGACAACAGCAAGCCAGGCATCCCTGTCCATCACCAACTCCCAGACGTTACTTAAAACTCGTGTCAATTGAGTCCGTGGTGCCATCCAACCATCTCATTCTCTGTTGTCCCCTTCTCCTCTCGCCCTCAATCTTTCCCAGCATCAGGGTCTTTCCAATGAGTCAGTTCTTCACATCAGGTGGCGAAAGTATTGGAATTTTAGCTACAGCATCAAGTCCTTCCAATGAATATTCAGGACTGATTTCCTTTAGTATGGACTGGTTTGATCTCCTTGCAGTCCAAGGGACTCTCAAGAGTCTCCTCCAACACCACAGTTCAAAAGCATCAATTCTTCAGTGCTCAGCTTTCTTTACAGTCCAATTCTCACATCCATACATGACTACTGGAAAAACCATAGTTTTGAGTAGATGGGCCTTTGTTGGCAAAGTAATGTCTCTGCTTTTTAATATGCTGTTTGGGTTGGTCATAACTTTCCTTCCAAGGAATAAGTGTCTTTTAATTTCATGGCTGAAGTCACCATCTGCAGTGATTTTGGAGCCCCAAAAATAAAACCTGACACTGTTTCCAGTGTTTCCCCATCTATTTGCCATGAAATGATGGGACCAGATGCCATGATCTTAGTTTTCTGAATGTTAAGTTTTAAGCCAACTTTGTCACTCTCCTCTTTCACTTTCCTCAAGAGACTCTTCAGTTCTTCACTTTCTGCCATAAGGGTGGTGTCACTGCATATCTGAGGTTATTGATATTTCTCCTGGCAATCTTGATTCCAGCTTGTGCTTCATCCAGCCCAGCGTATATTGTGACATACTCTGCATTTAAGTTAAATAAGCAGGGTAACAGTATGCAGCCTTGACATACTCCTTTCCTGACTTGTAACCAATCTGTTGTTCCATGTCCAGTTCTAACTGTTGCTTCTTGACCTGTATATAGATTTCTCAGGAGGCAGGTCAGGTGGTCTGGTATTCCCAATTTTGAAGAATTTTCCAAAATTTGTTGTGACTCCAAAAAGAATGAAGAGGTGGAGCCAAAGCAAAAACAACACCCAGTTGTATCTGACTGGTGATAGTAGCAAGGTCTGATGCAATAAAGAGCAATATTGCTCAGGAAGCTGGAATGGTAGGTCCATGAATCAATGCAAATTGGAAGTGGTCAAACAAGAGATGGCAAGAATGAACATCGACATTTTGGGAATCAGCAAATTAAAATGGACTGGAATGGGTGAATTTAACTCAGATAACCATTATATCTACTACTGCAGGCAAGAATCCCTTAGAAGAAATGGAGTAGCCATCGTAGTCAACAGAGTCTGAAATGCAGTACTTGGATCTTATCTCAAAAACAACAGAATGATCTCCATTTGTTTCCAAGGCAAACCATTCAATATCATGGCAATCCAAATCTATGCTCTGACCAGTAATGCTGAAAAAGCTGAAGTTGAACGATTCTATGAAGGTCTACAAGACTTCTAGAAATAACAACCAAAAAAGATGTACTTTTCATTATAGGGGACTAGAATGCAAAAGTAAGAAGTCAAGAAACACTTGGAGTAACAGGCAAATTTGGCCTTAGAGTACAGAATGAAGCAGGGCAAAAGCTAATAGAGTTTTGCCAAGAGAACGCACTGGTCATGGAAAACACCCTCTTCCAACAACACAAGAGGACTCTGCACATGGACATCACCAGATGGTCAACCCTGAAATCAGATTGATTATATTCTTTGCAGCCAAAGATGGAGAAGCTCTATACAGTTAGCAAAAACAAGATCAGGAGCTGACTGTGGCTCAGATCATGAACTCCTTATTGCCAAATTCAGACTTAAATTGAAAAAAGTACGGAATGACCACTTTAGGTCATTCAGATATGACCTAAATCAAATCCCTTACAATTATGCAGTGGAAGTGAGAAATAGATTCAAGGGGTTAAATCTGATAGACAGAGTGCCTGAAGAACTATCAGGTTCGTGACATTGTACAGGAGACAGGGATCAAGACCATCCCCAAGAAAAAGAAATGCAAAAAGGCAAAATGGTTGTCTAAGGAGGCCTTACAAATAGCTGTCAAAGAAGAGAAGTGAAAAGCAAAGGAGAAAAGGCAAGATATATCTATCTGAATGCAGAGTCCCAAAGAAGAGCAAGGAGAAATAAGAAAGCCTTCCTCAGTGATCAATGCAAAGAAATAGAGGAAATCAATAGAATGGGAAAGACTAGAGATCTCTTCAAGAAAACTAGAGATACCAAGGGAACATTTTATTCAAAAATGGACAGAAATGGTATCGTCCTAACAGAATCAGAAGACATTCAGAAGAGGTGACAAGAATACACAGAACTATACAGAAAAGATTTTTATGACCCAGATAATCACAATGGTGTGATCACTCACCTGGAATGTGAAGTCAAGTGGGCCTTAGGAAGCATCGCTACAAACAAAGCTAGTGGAAATGATGGAATTCCAGTTGAACTATTTCAAATCCTAAAAGATGATACTGTGAAAGTGCTACACTCAATATGCCAGCAAATTTGGAAAACTCATCAGTGGCCACAGAACTGGCAAAGGTCAGTTTTCATTTCAATCCCAAAGAAAGGCAATGCCAAAGAATGCTCAAACTACCACACAATTGCACTCATCTCATACGTTGTAAAGTAATGCTCAAAATTCTCCAAGCCAGGCTTCAACAGTACATGAACCATGAACTTCCAGATGTTGCTGGATTCAGAAAAGGCAGAAGAAGCAGAGATCAAATTGCCAACATCCATAGGATCATCAAGAAAGCAAGAGTTACAGAAAAACATCTACTTCTGCTTTATTGACTATGCCAAAGCCTTTGATAGTGTGGATGACAACAAACTGCGGAAAACTGACCACCTAGACATCATATTAAAAAGCAGAGACATTACTTTGCCAATAAATTCTTTCTAGTCAAAGCTATGGTTTTCTAGTAGTCATGAATGGATGTGAGAGTTGGACTATAAAGAAAGCTGAGCACTGAAGAATTGGTGCTTTTGAAATGTGATATTGGAGAAGACCCTTGAGAGACCCTTGGGCTTCAAGGAGATCAAGTCAGTCCATCCTAAAGGAAATCAGTCCTGAATATCCATTGGATGGAAGCTTGTACCAACAAGCTGAAACGCCAATACTTTCACCACCTGATGTGAAAAACTGACTGATTGGAAAGACCTTGATGCTGGAAAATATTGAAGGTGGTGGGAGAAGGGGACAACAGAGAATGAGATGGTTGGATGGCATCACTGACTCAATGCACATGAATCACAGCAAGATCCAGATGTTGGTGAAGGACAGGGAAATCTCACATTCTGCAGTCCATAGGATGAGACAGGACTGAGTGACTGAAATGACTGTAATATTTTTCCTAGTGATTATATTCATTTCACTATTACTTTAATTTTAAATGGTTAAAAGAAGTCTATTTGCAAATTTGAAAGAAGCTTCTTGGTCACATGCTAAGGAAGACAAGAAATTCCTATCTTTCCTATTTTTTTTTTTTGAGATGAAGGGTTTATTCAGGTTTTGTTTCAAGGCAAGTGTTTATTTTGTTTAGCATAATTTTTTGTACATTCAATGCTTTTACTTTACACCATCTCTATATAATTTGTGGGATTTTTTTGTTTGTTTGTTTTTTACACAAGTTTGAAAGATTATTTTCCATTTGCAGTTATTACAAAATTTTGGCCATATTCCCTGTGTTGTACAATGCTTGAGCCTATCTTGTTTTTATTTTTTTATTATTTTTTAAATTTTATTGGAGGCAAATTACCTTACATTAATATATTGGTTGGTTTTGCCATACATTGACATGAATCTGCCCCGGGTGTACATGTGTTCCCTTTCTTGAACCCCCCTCCCACCTCCCTCTTCCCCATATCCTCCCTCTAGGTCATCCTTGTGTACCAGCCCCAAGCATCCTGTATCATGCATCGAACCTGGACTGGTGATTCATTTCACATATGATAATATACATGTTGAGCCTATCTTAAATCTTATCCTTTTACCTCTATTCCCTCCTCCCCATATTTCTCCTCCCCCTCTACTGATAGCCACTAGTTTGTATTTTGTATCTGTGAGTCTGCTTCTTTTTTGTTATACATACTAGCTTGTTGCATATTTTACATTCCATATATGTCATATTATACATTTGTCTTTCTCTGTCTGACTTATTTCACTTAGCATAATACTCTCCAAGTTCATCCATGTTGTTGCAAGTGACAAAATTTCATTTCTTTTAATAGCTGAGTAGTATTCCATTGTGTGTGTATGTGTGTATATATATATACTGCTACTGCTAAGTCACTTCAGTCATGTCCGACTCTGTGCGACCCCATAGATGGCAGCCCACCAGGCTCCCCCGTCCCTGGGATTCTCCAGCAAGAACACTGGAGTGGGTTGCCATTTCCTTCTCCAATTCGTGAAACTGAAAAATGAAAGTGAAGTCACTTAGTCATGTCCAACCCTTCGCGACCCTGTGGACTGCAGACTGCCAGTCTCCTCCGTCCATGGGATTTTCCAGGCAAGAGTACTGGAGTGGGTTGCCATTTGCTTCTCACATATATTCAGTTCAGTTCAGTCACTCAGTCATGTCCGAATCTCTGCGACCCCATGAATCACAGCACGCAAGGCCTCCCTGTCCATCACCAACTCCCGGAGTTCACTCAAACCCATGTCCATCGAGTTGGTGATGCAATCCAGCCATCTCATTCTCTGTCGTCCCTGTCTCCTCCCACCCCTAATCCCTCCCAGCATCAGACTCTTTTCCAGTGAGTCAACGCGTTGCATGAGCTGGCCAAAGTATTGGAGTTTCAGCTTCAGCATCATTCCTTCCAATGGACACCCAGGATTGATCTCCTCCAGAATGGACTGGTTGGATCTCCTTGCAGTCCAAGGGACTCTCAAGAGTCTTCTCCAACACCACAGTTCAAAAGCATCAATTCTTCAGCGATCAGCTTTCTCAACAGTCCAACTCTCACACCTATACATGACCACAGAAAAAACCATAGCCTTGACTAGAGGGACCTTTGTTGGCAAAGTAATGTCTCTGCTTTTTAATATGCTGTCTAGGTTGGTCATAACTTTCCTTCCAAGGAGTAAGCATCTTTTAATTTCCTGCCTGCAATAAGCATCTGTAGTGATTTTGAAGCCCCAAAAAATAAAGTCTGATACTGTTTCCACTGTTTCGCCATCTATTTGCCATGAAGTGATGGGACCAGATGCCATGATCTTTGTTTTCTGAATGTTGAGCTTCAAGCCAACCTTTTCACTCTCCTCTTTCACTTTCATCAGGAGGCTTTTGAGTTCCTCTTCACTTTCTGCCATAAGGGTGGTGTCATCTGCATGTCTGAGGTTATTGATATTTCTCCCAGCAATCTTGATTCCAGCTTCTGCTTCTTCCAGCCCAGCGTTCCTCATGATGTACTCTGCATATATAAGCAGGGTGACAATATACAACCTTGATGTACTCCTTTTCCTATTTGGAACCAGTCTGTTGTTCCATGTCCAGTTCTAACTGTTGCTTCCTGACCTACATACAGGTTTCTCGAGAGGCAGGTCAGGTGGTCTGGGATTCCCATCTCTTTCAGAATGTTCCACAGTTTATTGTGATCCACACAGTCAAAGGCTTTGGCATAGTCAATGAAGCAGAAATAGATGTTCTTCTGGAACTCTCTTGCTTTCTCCATGATCCAGCGGATGTTGGCAATTTGATCTCTGGTGCCTCTGCCTTTTCTAAAACCTCCTTGAACATCTGGAAGTTCACGGTTCACATATTGCTGAAGCCTGGCTTGGAGAATTTTGAGCATGACTTTACTAGCATGTGAGATGAGTGCAATTGTGCGGTAGTTTGAGCATTCTTTGGCATTGCCTTTCTTTGGGATTGGAATGAAGACTGACCTTTTCCAGTCCTGTGGCCACTGCTGAGTTTTCCAAATTTGCTGGCATGTTGAGTGCAGCACTTTCACAGCATCATCTTTCAGGATTTGAAATAACTCAATTGGAATTCCATCACGTCCACTAGCTTTGTTCACAGTGATGCTCTCTAAGGCCCACTTGACTTCACATTCCAAGATGTCTGGCTCCAGGTGAGTGATCACTCCATCATGATTATCTTCTTCGTGAAGATCTTTTTTTACAGTTCTTCTGTGCAGTCTTGCCACCTCGTCTTAATATCTTCTGCTTCTGTTAGGTCCATACCATTTCTGTCCTTTATCGAGCCCATCTTTGCATGAAATGTTCCCTTGATATCTCTAATTTTCTTGAAAAGAACTCTTGTTTTTCCTATTCTGCTGTTTTCCTCTATTTCTTTGCATTGATCGCTGAGGAAGGCTTTCTTATCTCTCCTTGCTATTCTTTGGAACTCTGCATTCAGATGCTTATATCTTTCCTTTCCTCCTTTGCTTTTTGCTTCTCTTCTTTTATATATATATATATATGTCCACATTTTCTTTATCCATTCACCTGCTGTTGGGCTTTTAGTTTGCTTCTATATCTTAGCAATTGTAAATAATTTTGCTATGACATTGTGGTTCAGGTATTAATATTTTTTTATTTTAGTGTTTTTGCTCTTTTTAGAAATATACTCAGAATCTGGAATCCTGGGTCATATTGTAGTTCTAGGTTTTGTTTTTTTGAGAACCTCCATAGTGTTTACACAGTGGCTTGCACCAATTTACATTCTTACCAGCAGTGTACAAATGTTCCCTTTTCTTCATTTCTTTGTCAACATTTGTTATTTATGATCTTTCTGATGATAGGCATTCTGACAGGTTAGTTGATATCTCATGGTGGTTTTGATTTACATTTCCCTGATGATAAGCAATGTTGAGCTTCTTTTCATATGCCTGTTGGTCATCTGCATTTCCTCTTTGGAAAACAGTTCTTCTGGCCATTTTTTGCTCAGTAATGGGACTATCAAAATGAAAAGACAACCTACTGAATGGAAGAAAATATTTGCAAGTAATATGACTGAAAAGTTATTAATATTCAACATATGTAAAGAGCTCATACAACTCAACATCAAAAAAGCAAACTGACTAAAAGGCAGAAAAAATGTTTCTCATATTTTGAGTAAAGCAATATTCCTTTAAGTCTTTTTCCTTAAAGTGAGTTGTTAATACTCATACTATATGGAGGAGCAGTAGTTATGCCAGCTGTCTATCTTATTCTACTGCTTAATTATTAGAGTCACCAATGGTTCATATTAACATGTATTTTGTGTGTATAACATTGCCATTATATTTATATTTTTCTCCAGTTACCTCTCCTTTCATCTCAAAACACTAGCTATCCTATTCCAGTTTGTGGTCCTACACAGAGATCAGCAATTCCAGAGCCCAGAAATTGGTACAGAGTATGAGTTTAACAGCATTGTTTAAATAAAATGAATGAATGCATGCTGTAGTTTCACTGACAAATTGGAAAACTTGGCATCAGAAAATAAAATAAAAGAGTGAAGATTAAATCCTGTTGTTAGGGTATAAGATTATGCCTCTGGTTGTTCAGTCGCCCAGTCATGTCCAACTTTTTGCAGCCCCGTGGAATACATCACACCAGGCTGCTCTGTCCTTCACCATCTCCCAAAGTTTGCCCAAGTTCAAGTTCATTGCATCGGTGATACCATCCAGCCATCTCATCCTCTGTCATTTTCTTCTCCTTATGCCCTCAATCTTTCCCAGATGCCTCTTAAACACAGGCATTTTGACTTTGGATGAATCCAAAAAATAATGCTTTGAATGTCATATATCATAATCATAATCTGAACTAAGTCCCAGACTAAGGAGAAAAAATCCTGGGTTATAGGTGAGGCTCCAAGGCTACAGGGCTTTGGGCAAATCACTTTTATCTTGCAAGGCCTCATGGTTTCCATATCTACTCTTTTTTAAAGTGTGGAGGAGGGGCAATAGATGCACTCTAAGGCCCCCTGAATCTTAAGCATTCCACTGTGTCTGAATAATCTACAAGAAAAAGAAGCCTTCAGTATTTTACAATTCTTCACGCAAACCCCTAGCCGAGAAGCATAAATGTGGTTCTTTTGATCCTTGTTTTTTGTCATTTCTACTCTATTACAGAACAGTCATGAGATGAAGAAATTTCATCAATATATACTAACAGAAAAAAGCCATGTAATTTTTTAAAATGTAATTTTTAGCATCTATCTTTCCTAAGAATTTTTAAAACAGCTCTATTCAGATGTAATTCACACAGCTTATAATTCATCCATTTAAATTATATAATTCAATGGTTTTCAATATATTCACAGAGTTATGCCAACTCATCACAACCATCATCCCAATTTCAGAACATTTTATCACTTGTCACCCTAAAATCTTGTACTATTAGCAGTCAATTTTTCAGTTCCACCTCCTCGCACTTCTACGGGTAGACTCATACAATATGTGGTCCTTTGTGACTGGCTTTTTTCACTAAGCATGTTTTCAAGTTTCATCTATGTTCTGGCTTCAGTATGTTTTATTGGAAAATCATATTCTACTGTGTGATTAAACTATATTCATCCATTTATCCACTGAATGAATTTATCAATTGGTTATTATTAATAATGCTTCTATGAATATTTGTGTTCAAGTTTTTGTGTGGACATGTTTTCCTTTCTTTTAAGGATATAACCAGCACCAAAATGCTGTCATATGTTGACTCTGTTTAGCTTTTGAGAAAGTTCTACACTATTTTCTAAAGCAACCACACTGCTTCACATTTTTACCAACATTGTGTGAGAGTTCCAATTTCTCAGCACTCTTGCCATCACTTTTCATTTACTGACTTTATTTCAGCCATAATAGTGGATGTAAAGGGGTATTTCACTCCAGTTTTGATTTGCCTGGAGGCTAATGTGTTCAACACCTGTTTATGGATTTATAGGCCATTTATATCTCTTTTTTCGAAAATGTCTATTTAAATCTTTTGCCCACTTTCAATTTGGTTATTTATATTTTTATTAAGTTGTAAAATTTCTTTATATATAATATGAATTAAAATCCCTTATCAGATATATCATAGATGTGCTGGCCATACAGAATAGTCAGAAAGTATACCCTCCTTGATTTTTTGGAAAAGTTTATGAAGAATTTAAATTGTTTCTTTAACTGTTTGGTAGAATCTAGATCTGATAGATAGAGAGCCTGATGAACTCTGGATGGAGGTTCGTGACATTGTACAGGAGACAGGGAACAAGACCATCCCCATGGAAAAGAAATGCAAAAGAGCAAAATGGCTGTCTGAGGAGGCCTTACAAATAGCTGTGAAAAGAAGAGAAGCGAAAAGCAAAGGAGAAAAGGAAAGATATAAGCATCTGAATGCAGAGTTCCAAAGAATAGCAAGGAGAGATAAGAAAGACTTCCTCAGTGATCAATGCAAAGAAATAGAGGAAAACAACAAAATAGGAAAAACAAGAGACCTCTTCAAGAAAATTAGAGATTCCAAGGGAACATTTCATGCAAAGATGGGCTCGATAAAGGACAGAAATGGTATGGACCTAACAGAAGCAGAAGATATTAAGAAGAGGTGGCAGGAATACACAGAAGAACTGTACAAAAAAGATCTTCCCGACCAAGATAGTCATGATAACGTGATCACTGACCTAGAGCCAGACATCTTGGAATGTGAAGTCAAGTGGGCCTTAGAGAGCATCACTACTAACAAAGCTAGTGGAGGTGATGGAATTCCAGTTGAGCTATTACAAGTCTTGAAAGATGATGCTGTGAAAGTGCTGCACTCAATATGCCAGCAGATTTGGAAAACTCAGCAGTGGCCACAGGACTGGAAGAGGTCAGTCTTCATTCCAATCCCAAAGAAAGGCAATGCCAAAGAATGCTCAAACTACCGGACAATTGCCCTCATCTCACACGCTAGCAAAGTCATGCTCAAAATTCTCCAAGCCAGGCTTCAGCAATATGTAAACCGTGAACTCCCAGATGTTCAAGGAGATTTTAGAAAAGGCAGAGGCACCAGAGATCAAATTGCCAACATCCGCTGGATCATGGAGAAAGCAAGAGAGTTTCAGAAAAACATCTATTTCTGCTTCATTGACTATGCCAAAGCCTTTGACTGTGTGGATCACAATAAACTGTGGAACATTCTGAAAGAGATGGGAATCCCAGACCACCTGACCTGCCTCTTGAGAAACCTGTATGCAGGTCAGGAAGCAACAGTTAGAACTGGACATGGAACAACCGACTAGTTCCAAATAGGAAAAGGTGTACGTCAAGGTTGTATATTGTCACCTTGCTTATTTAACTTCTATGCAGAGTACATCATGAGGAACGCTGGGCTGGAAGAAGCACAAGCTGGAATCAAGATTGCTGGGAGAAATATCAATAACCTCAGATATGCAGATGACACTACCCTTATGGCAGAAAGTGAAGAGGAACTCAAAAGCCTCTTGATGAAAGTGAAAGAGGAGAGTGAAAAGGTTGGTTTGAAGCTCAACATTCAGAAAACAAAGATCATGGCATCTGGTCCCATCACTTCATGGGAAATAGATGGAAAAACAGTGGAAACAGTGTCAGACTTTGTTTTTTTGGGCTCCAAAATCACTGCAGATGCTGATTGCAGCCATGAAATTAAAAGACGCTTGCTCCTTGGAAGGAAAGTTATGACCAACCTTGATAGTATATTAAAAAGCAGAGACATTACTTTGCCAACCAAGGTCCGTCTAGTCAAGGCAATGGTTTTTCCCGTGGTCATGTATGGTTGTGAGAGTTGGACTGTGAAGAAGGCTGATCGCCGAAGAATCGATGCTTTTGAACTGTGGTGTTGGAGAAGACTCTTGAGAGTCCCTTATACTGCAAGGAGATCCAACCAGTCCATTCTAAAGGAGATCAATCCTGGATGTTCATTGGAGGGACTGATGCTAAAGCTGAAACTGCAATACTTTGGCCACCTCATGCGACGAGTTGACTCACTGGAAAAGACTCTGATGCTGGGAAAGGTTGGGGGCGGGAGGAGAAGGGGACGACGGAGAATGAGATGGCTGGATGGCATCACCGACTCTGTGGACATGAGTTTGAGTGTACTCCGGGAGTTGGTGATGGACAGGGAGGCCTGGCGTGCTGTGATTCATGGGGTCGCGGAGAGTCGGACACGACTGAGCGACTGAACTGAACTGAACTGAACTGAACAGTAAAGCCATCCAGGCTGGCTTTTCCATGTTTTTTGGTTTTTTTTTTCAATTGAAGTATATAGTTGATTTGCAATATTATACTATGATAATTTCAAGAATATAGCATAGTAATTCAGTATTTTTGAAATTATATTTTATTATAGGTTATTACAAGATATTGGGTATAATTCCCTGTACCATACAGTAAAGCCTTGTTGCTTATCTATTTTATGTATAGTTATTTGTACCTGTTAATCACATACCCCTAATTTGCCCCTTCCTTTCCCTTCCCCTTTGGTAACCATAAGTTTGTTTTCTACATCTGTGAGTTCATTTCTGTTTTGTATATACACTCATTTGTATTATTTTTAAGGTTCAACATATAAGTAGTACTTGTCTTTTTATGTCTAACTTATTCATTAAGCATAATATACTCTAGGTCCATCCACAATGCTGCAAATGGCAGAATTTCATTCTTCTTTGTGACTAACTTTCCGTTATATCTATATATGTCTGTATCTATATCTCACATTCTTAAACCAATCATCTGTTGATGGGCACTTGGGTTATTCCCATATCTTTGCTATTACGAATAATGCTGCTGTGAACATGGGGGTGCATGCATCTTTTCAATTTTAGTGTTTTGAGATTTTCTGGATATACACGCAGGAGTGAAACTGTTGAATCATAGGGTAATTCTGTTTTTAGTTTGTTAAGGAACCTCCATGTTTTTTTCCATAATGCCTACACCAATTTACAAACCTGGACAGCGTATTAAAGAGCAGAGACATCACTTTTCTGACTAAGGTCTGTACAAGTCAAAGCTATGGTTCTTCCAGTAGTCAGGTATACCTGTGAGAATTGGACCATAAAGAAAGATGAAAACCGAAGAATTGATGCTTTTGAGTTGTGGTGCTAGAGAATACTCTTGAGAGTCCCTTAGACTGCAAGGAGATAAAACCAGTCAATCCCAAAGGAAATCAACCCTGAATAGACCCTGATGCTGTGAAAAACTGGGGGCAGGAAGAGAAGGGTGTGGCAAATGATGAAATGGTTGGATAGTATCACTGACATGGGCAAAATTTAGCAACTAAACATCAACAAAAATACTGTTTTCCATAGTGTCTGTACCATTTCACATACTTTGTGGGAATTTTTTTAAAATTATTAATCCAATCTCTTTATTTGTTATATTTATTCACATTTTCTATTTTTTGGATCAGTTTTAAGAGTTTGTGTCTTTCTAGAAATTTGTTCAGTTCATCTAAGTTATCTAATTTATTTGCATATGGTCCCTTAGAGTACTCCCTTATAATTAATTTTATTTCTGAAAGGTCAGTAGTGATAGCCTTTTGTTCTTTAGTAATTTGTGTCTTCTCTCTTTTCGTGGTAAATTTACCTAAATTTGTAAATTTTGCTGATCTTCCCTGTCCTCCATTAATTCCCAGAGTTTTCTCAAGTTCATGTCCACTGAGTCAGGGATGCTATGTAATCATCTCGTCCTCTCTGCCTTCTTCTCCTTTTGCATTTGATCTTTCCTAGCATCAGGGTTTTTCCCATGAGTCAGCTCTTCACATCAGCTGGCCAAAGTATTGGAGTTTCACTTTCAACATCAGTTCTTCCAATGAATATTCAAGACTGATTTCCTTTAGGATGGGCTGATTGGTTCTCCTTGCCGTCCAAGGTCTTCTCCAACACCATGTGACAGTCGCTCAGTCATGTCTGACTCTTTGCAACCCCATGGACTATGTAGTCCATGGAATTTTCCAGGCCAGAATACTAGAGTGGGTAGCCTTTCCCTTCTCCAGGGGATCTTCCCAACCCAGGGATTGAACCCAGGTCTCCAGCATTGCAAGCAGATTCTTTACCAGCTGAGCCACACCATAGTTCAAAATAATCAATTCTTTGGTGCTCAGCTTTCTGTATAGTCCAACTCTCACATCCATACATGACCACTGGAAAAACCATAGCCTTGACTAGACGGACCTTTGTTGGCAAAGTAATGTCTCTGCTTTTTCATATGCTGTCTGGGTTGGTCATAACTTTCCTTCCAAGGAGTAAATGTCTTTTAATTTCCTGGCTGCAATCAGCATCCACAGTGATTTTGGAGCCCAAAAAATAAAGTCTGCCACTCTTTCCACTCTTTCCCCATCTATTTGCCATGAAATGATAGTACCGGACACCATGATCTTAGTTTTCTGAATGTTGAACTTTAAGCCAACTTTGTCACTCTCCTCTTTCACTTTCATCAAGAAGCTATTTAGTTCTTCTTCCCTTTCTGCCATAAGGGTGGTGTCATCTGCATATCTGAGGTTATTGATATTCCTCCTAGCAATCTTGATTCCAGCTTGTGCTGCCTCCAGCCCAGTGTTTCTCATGATGTATTCTGCATGTAATTTAAATAAGTAGGGTGACAATATTCAGCCTTGACATACTCCTTTTCCTAATTGGAACCAGTCTGTTGTTCCATGTCCAGTTCTAACTGTGGCTCCCTGACCTGCATAACAGGTTTCTCAAGAGGCAGGTCAGGTGGTCTGGTATTCCCATTGCCTTCAGAATTTTGCACAGTTTATGGTGATCCACACAGTCAAAGGCTTTGGCATAGTCAATAAAGCAGAAATCAATGTTTTCTGCAAATCTCTTGCTTTTTCAGTGATTCAACGGATGTTGGCAATTTACTGTCTGGTTCCTCTGCCTTTTCTAAAACCAGCTTGAACATCTGGAAGTTCACAGTTCATGAATTGCTAAAGCCTGGCTTGGAGAATTTTGAGCATTACTTTACTAGCATGTGAGATGAGTGCAATTGTGCGATAGTTTGAGCATTCTTTGGCATTGCCTTTCTTTGGGATTGGAATGAAAACTGGCTTTTTCCAGTCCTGTGGCCATTGCTGAGTTTTCCAAATTTGCTGGCATATTGAGTGCAACACTTTCACAGCATCATCTTTTAGGATTTGAAATAGCTGAACTGGAATGCCTACACCTCCACTAGCTTTGTTCGTATTGATGCTTGAAGAAGCATAGGCTGGAATCAAGATTGCCAGGAGAAATATAATAACCTCAGATATGCAGATGACACCACCCTTATGGCAGAAAGTGAAGAGGAACTCAAAAGCCTCTTGATGAAAGTGGAAGAGGAGAGTGAAGAGGTTGGCTTGAAGCTCAACATTCAGTAAACAAAGATCATGGCATCTGGTCCCATCACTTCATGGGAAATAGATGGAGAAACAGGGGAAACAGTGTCAGACTTTATTTTGTTGGGCTCCAAAATTACTGCGGATGCTGATTGCAGCCATGAAACTAAAAGACGGTTACTCCTTGGAAGGAAAGTTATGACCAACCTAAATAGCATATTAAAAAGCAGAGACATTACTTTGCCAACAAAGGTCCCTCTAGTCAAGGCTATGGTTTTTCCTGTGGTCATGTACGGATGTGAGAGTTGGACTGTGAAGAAAGCTGATCGCCGAAGAATTGATGCTTTTGAACTGTGGTGTTGGAGAAGACTCTTGAGAGTCCCTTATACTGCAAGGAGATCCAACCAGTCCATTCTAAAGGAGATCAGTCCTGGGAGTTCATTGGAAGGACTGATGCTAAAGCTGAAACTCCAATACTTTGGCCACCTCATGCGAAGAGTGGACTCACTGGAAAAGACTCTGATGCTGGGAAGGATTGGGGACGGGAGGAGAAGGGGACGACAGAGAATGAGATGGCTGGATTGCATCACCAACTCGATGGACATGAGTTTGAGTGAACTCCGGGATTTGGTGATGGACAGGGAGCCCTGGCGTGCTGTGATTCATGGGGTCGCAAAGATTCGGACACGACTGAGTGACTGAACTGAACTGAACTTAATATGCTCCAAATCCATGCATACTGCTGAAAATGGTAGCATTTCATTCTTTTCTATGGCTTAGTAGTATTCCAGTGGTGTGTGTGTGTGTGTGTGTGTGTGTCTGATATCATAGTTTTATCCATTCATCTGTTTATTGACAGATTGCTTATAGTGTTTCACTGAGACTCTGGAACATCATCTCAGTTCAGTTCAGTTGCTCAGTCGTGTCTGACTCTTTGCATCCCCATGGACTGCAGTATGCCAGGCTTCCCTGTCCATCACCAACTCCCAGAGTTTACTCAAATTCACATCCATTGAGTTAGTGATACCATCCAAACATCTCATCCTCTGTCGTCCCCTTCTTCATATTTCAGTCTTTCCCAGCATCAGGGTCTCTTTCAAATGAGTCAGTTCTTCATCTCAGGCAGCCAAAGTATTGGAGTTTCAGCTTCAGCATCAGTCTTTCCAATAAACATTCAGGACTGATTTCCTTTAAGGATGGAGTGGTTGGATCACCTTGCTGTCCAAGGAACTCCCCAAGAGTCTTCTCCAACACCACAGAACATCATCTCAGGTACCATTATTTTAAAATTTATTCCAGAAATTGTATCATATAAAAATTAAAGCAGATCCCAATTTTGAAACAAACTAAACACCTTTTCAGGAGCACATCTTTCTCAAGGTTTAATGGCAAAAAGATGGGTTTGGGAGCCAATAGTCCTCGCTTTGAATCACTGCTTGAAAACCTCTGAACTCTGTATCTTCAGCCTGTTGCTTTAATTCTCTGTTCAGTTCAGTTCAGTCGCTCAGTCGTGTCCGACTCTCCGCGACCCCATGAATCACAGCACGCCAGGCCTCCCTGTCCATCACCAACTCCCGGAGTACACTCAAACTCATGTCCACAGAGTCGGTGATGCCACCCAGCCATCTCATTCTCTGTCGTCCCCTTCTCCTCCCGCCCCCAACCTTTCCTAGCATCAGAGTCTTTTCCAGTGAGTCAACTCAATGCATGAGGTGGTCAAAGTATTGCAGTTTCAGCTTTAGCATCATTCCTTCCAATGAACACCCAGGATTGATCTCCTTTAGAATGGACTGGTTGGATCTCCTTGCAGTATAAGGGACTCTCAAGAGTCTTCTCCAACACCACAGTTCAAAAGCATCAATTCTTCGGCGATCAGCTTTCTTCACAATCCAACTCTCACATCCATACATGACCACAGGAAAAACCATAGCCTTGACTAGACGGACCTTTGTTGGCAAAGTAATGTCTCTGCTTTTTAATATACTATCAAGGTTGGTCATAACATTCCTTCCAAGGAGTAAGCGTCTTTTAATTTCATGGCTGCAATCAGCATCTGCAGTGATTTTGGAGCCCCAAAAAATAAAGTCTGACACTGTTTCCACTGTTTTTCCATCTATTTCCCATGAAGTGATGGGACCAGATGCCATGATCTTAGTTTTCCGAATGTTGAGCTTCAAGCCAACATTTTCACTCTCCTCTTTCACTTTCATCAAGAGGCTTTTGAGTTCCTCTTCACTTTCTGCCATAAGGGTGGTGTCATCTGCATATCTGAGGTTATTATATTTCTCCTGGCAATCTTGATTTCAGCTTGTGCTTCTTCCAGCCCACCGTTCCTCAAGATGTACTCTGCATATAAGTTAAATAAACAGGGTAACAATATACAGCCTTGACGTACTCCTTTTCCTATTTGTTACCCCTCTGTAAAGTCACAGGACGAATTCCTACCCTCCAGGATTGCCATGAAGATTAGAGACTACAGTGTGTCTCTCCTAGGTCTGATGCTTATTGTGTGCACTGCAAATTGTTGCTCTGATGCATAAATTGTTCTCTCAGTTTCTGTGCCCTGAATGATTTCCTACACAAATGGTGGTATCACCTGAAATTGCTATCAGTAACCCCCAAATCACTTGACCCATCGTTCTGCATTCCCATCACTGTTAACTGCTAAAGTATTTGATGACACACCCAGGACCAAATAAAACAGAAAATAGAAATTGAGTGGTTTATTGAACAAACATGAATCAAAGGCCCCATGATTTTTAAGGCATTCAAACATTTAAAAATTTATCCTTTTTCAATAGAGAGAAAATACTGCAAGTGTCTGAATGTCTGTTGTAGTTTTCACCTTCCTTAGATTTACAAAAACTCTTAATTTCAAAAACATAAACTAAGACTTTTACCAAATTACAGGGAAAAAATATTCTTTATATGTATTACAAGCAATGTTATTAAGGCTCATAGTTCTTTTAGAAGATGTTAAGAGAAAAAATATGGTAAGAGGTCAATTGTTTTAAAAAAAAAAAAAAAAACTTTAAAAAAGAGATGCCAATATAAACACATATGTTGAACAAGGGCCACTTGGACCAAGATAAGATCTCTATTATGTGATAAAATACATTTCAATCTAAATCCCTCATCCTTTTTCAAATGTAAGGACAACATATTCCTTTATGGCCATTTTAGGGGTTTTATTTTGATTGAAATGTTTTATTTTTGTTAGAAAAAAATTATGGAGTATTAATATATGCAATCTGATAATAGATTCTTTTTTTAAAAATTGACTTGGTCTTTTCTAGTTCTAAAACAAAAAAAAGAACAAAAATCCAGTAGAGAATGTGGATGAATACTTTTAATCAACATGATGAAGCTGATTAGTATGTTTCACTAATCATAAATCATTTGAGGACTGAGGTATTTGAATGGCAGGACTGGACCAATGATAGTACAGAAGGGACCATCTCTGATGGTGAGAATATGATTGCACTGCTACTTGACTGCTTCTTTTTCAGAAGGTCCTTCTCCTCCACTTATGATAGGTTGTCAACAACTCCTTTAGCATTAAACAATTTTAGTATATTATCAGCCATCAATAATGTATTTTAAATTATTTTACACATGAACTTCTCTTGAGAGTGAGATCACTAGCTAAGCTGCCTCTGATGAGGATGCTGCTGGAGAATGAAAGATTTAGAGTCCCAGACAATTGTCAGAATGGGGACAGTTTGAAAGAAGGGGAAGTGAAGGAAAAAAGGAAGAAGGAGAGAGCTGGCAACAGAATCGGTATACTTTCTAATCATGTCTCAACTTTCGAAAGGGAAAGAACACAGATAGGAGAAGGAACACTAAAGGTGTCAAGAGTGTAGGGGCCTGTGCACTGGAGACATGAACCCGAATATTGGGAAAAAGAGAAAAGATTATATTCTTCAGAAGGATGTAAACAGATACATATTCTCTGTATTACTCAGGGTAATTAAGCAGAATCAATACGATATATCCTTCAGGATAATTATATATATATATATATATGATTTATTACAAGGTATTGGCTCATGTAATTATGGAGGAAGAAATTCAGTGATCTTCAATCTGCAAGAGGGAGACCCAGGACTAATCCAAAAGCCTGAGTACCAGCTGAAGGATAGGAAAAGATCATTGTCTCAGCTCAAGTAGTCAGGCAGAGAGAGTAAATTTACTCTTCCTCCACATTTTTATATTCTCCAGGCCCTCCATGGACTGGATGATGTCATGGGACTGGGTGCCATGGACTGGATGACCCACTCCAGGGAGGAAAAACCACTTTACTCAGTCCACCAATTCAAATGTTAATCGCTCCTGAAAACATCTTCATAATCACACCCAGAAATAATGTTTAATTTGGGCAACCTATGTTTCAATCAAGTTGACACAAAAAATTAACCATCACATCACCTATCAATCAGATCCAAAACTTGGGGGTCTATTTCTCAGCACAGGAAAACTGAGAATGTCTGAGTGCAAAAAATGACAAAAAGAATTATTTTTGGAAAGATAGAAAAGCTTAGGGGTGGAAAAATGGGAATATAGCACCCTTTAGCTAATGTAATGGGAAAATCACTAACGAAAGAAAAATTTTTAAAGGCACATTAAAATTTGGATTTTTATCTTTCTTTATACCTCTTTATTTAAGCATTTTAGTGGAAGAATTACTCAAAATTGGAAATATATTGAGCTCCATGTAAAAAGGTTAGAGTTGCTTTTATCTTTTTAGCAAAAAGAAAACATAGACATTATAAGCAACATAAGATGTCAACACAACTCCCCTATATACCTTTTCTTCTAAACAACAAAACTCATCTGGCTACCATTACTCCCCTATCTTGATGGGATTTCCTCCATTTATTCTTCCATTCATTTTTGTTTAGAAAGTACATTGGGTGTGTTGCTAGAATCACTTGAGCCCAGTAACAACTATACATTATATGCCCTCACTTTACAGTCTCATCAAGGAGAAAGTTCTGACAATCTGAATACTGGTATTCAGACAGTCTCCCTGGAAGGAAAAAATGCCAAGGGCTTATCTAACCACAAAGAGGGCAAAACCTTCCAAGAACCACAGAAGAGACAAGGTTCCCTCTCTCAATTCAAGACAGCTTTAGTCAAGGTGCAGTTTCAAAAGATTTTGCAGTGATATATTGGGTTCTTTTTCATCAAACCCAAATCAGAAGGTCCTGACCCATTAAAGTGATATAAAGCATAGCATTAATTAATGTTTTGGTCAAAGGTTTCCTAATAATATCTAGTAATCTTAGCTCAGATATCACCAAATGAATATAAAAAACTGCCTTTTTTATGTGTGCAAACTTTTTTTGAATTTGTCTAAATAGAGACTGTTTCCTATTGATTTGTTCCCTGGTTCAGGACATGCTATAGTATACTAGAGTTTGAAGTCAGAAAACAGATTTAAACCCTGCTTCTGTCCTTATTATTATCTGAACATGGACAAATTATTTCACAGTTCTCACACTCACATTTCCATAATATATAAAGTGAGGATAATAGAACCTACTTGATGAGGCTGTTGTATTAAATAATGCACATGCCAAGATGTAGCCCAGGGCTTAGCACCTAGGTATGACTCACTCAAGTAAGGGCCGTTCATTTTTCTTCATTGATTTGTATTGCCTGATGTATTTTTCCCTCTATAAGACATGAAAAAATGGATGAGGAAAAGTCTGACATTATTTTCTATATTCAAAATTTTGATACATTTTATAAGGTTAACTAAAACCTGTGATATCATCTAAAAAAGTAAAAATCCCTCTTTTTAGAAAAGTAAGTATCATATATTAATGTATATATATGGAATCTAAAAAGATGGTACTGATGAACCTACTTGCAGGGCAGCAAAGAAGATGCAGACATAGAGAACATACTTATGGACAAGGGCAAGGGGAGGAAGGTAAGGGTGAGATGAATGGAGAGAGTAGCACGGAAGCATATACATCACCATGTGTAAAATATATAGCCAATGGAAAAGCTGTGTGACTCAGGGAACTCACACTGGGGCTCTGCAATAACCTATAAAGGCGGGATGGGGTAGGAGGGGGGAAGGAGGTTCAAGAGGGAAGGGCATATATATACCTATGGTTAATTCACATTAATGTATGGCAGAAATCAAATCAATATTGTGAAGCAATTATCCTTCAATTAAAATCAAAATAAATTTTAAAAAATAAACAAATGAACCTCAAAAAAAAAAAAAAAACCTCTTTTTTATAGCAACAACAAAAGTAAGAAGAGCTAGAGAATCTACCCAGGCAGTAAGCATTTACTCAGTGATAGGTCTGTGTTGTATTTGGGTGCTAGAAAGATGATTGCTGCTGCTGCTGCTGCTAAGTCGCTTCAGTCGTGTCCGACTCTGTGCGACCCCATAGACGGCAGCCGACCAGGCTCCACCGTCCCTGGGATTCTCCAGGCAAGAACACTAGAGTGGGTTGCCATTTCCTTCTCCAATGTGTGAAAGTGAAAAGTGAAAGTGAAGTCACTCAGTCGTGTCCGACTAGTAGCAACCCCATGGACTGCAGCCCACCAGGCTCCTCTGTCCATGAGATTTTCTAGGCAAGAGTACTGGAGTGGCTTGCCATTGCCTTCTCCTAGAAAGATGATTAAGAAATGGCTAATCTACCCATAATCTGGTGAAAGATAGTTGGATTAAGGATTTTATGGGACTTAGTGATCCTTTGTTATCAGGCCTCTGCCTCTCTCTCCAGTCTCAGCAATCCCTCAGGACTCTGTGTCACCCTTCATTCCAGTGCACTCAAAGCTTCTTATGGTTTCCTTTGCCCACGCTGATTTCTAGGTCTGGTTCTCGTCTAGATATCCTTGGAGACTCAACTCAAGTATCATCAACTTCTCAATTCACCTTCCCTTCTCCTTGCCTCTCCTATAACCCTACACTAAAATGGGTTAGGTACCACTCCTTGGTTTTGCTTTGGCTCCATCCCTTTATTCCTTCTCTAGTTATTTCTCCACTGAGCTCCAGCAGCATACTGGGCACCCACTGACCTGGGGAATTCCTCATTCAGTATCCTATCATTTTGCGCTTTGTTACTGTTCATGGGGTTCTCAAGGCAAGTATACTGAAGTGGTTTGCCATTCCCTTCTCCAGTGGACCACATTCGGCTGTGGTCCATGTGATCAGATAGGCTAGTTTCCTGTGATTATGATTTCAGTTTGTCTGCCCTCTGATGCCCTCTAGCAATACCTACCGTCTTATTTGGGTTTCTCTTACCTTGGTCGTGGAAAATCTCTTCACAGCTGCTCCAGCAAAGTGCAGCTGCTGTACCTTACCTTGGATGAGGGGTATCTCCTCAAGGCCTCCCCTCCATACCTTGAACGCGGAGTAGCTCCTCTCGGCCCTCCTGCGCCCGCGCAGCCACCGCCTGTTGGACATGGGATAGCTCCTCTCGGGTGCTGGCCCTGGCCTCAGGCGTGGGGTAGCTCCTCACGGCCGCACCTCTTTGCGTGGTTCCTTGCGCCGGGGCCAGCGTCTCTCGCATCGCGTCCGTGCTTCCAGGGCTGGCGTCTCTCACGTCGGGTCTGCGCCGCTGGGGCCGGCGTCTCAGCTGTGGATGTGACCAGTGATAAAAGCAAGGTCTGGTGCTGTAAAGAGCAATATTGCATAGGAACCTGGAATGTTAGGTCCATGAATCAAGGCAAATTGGAAGTGGTCAAACAGGAGATGGCAAGAGTGAACATAGACATTCTAGGAATCAGTGAACTAAAATGGACTGGAATGGGTGAATTTAACTCAGATGACCATTATATCTACTACTGTGGGCAGGAATCCCTTAGAAGAAATGGAGTAGCCATCATGGTCAACAAAAGAGTCCAAAATGCAGTACTTGGATGCAATCTTAAAAATGACAGAATGATTTCTGTTCCTTTCCAAGGCAAACCATTCAATATTACAGTAATCCAGGCCTATGCCCAAACCAGAAATGCTGAAGAAGCCGAAGTTAATCGGTTCTATGAAGACCTACAAGACCTTTTAGAACTAACACCCAAAAAAGATGTCCTTTTCATTATAGGGGACTGGAATGCAAAAGTAGGAAGTCAAGAAACACCTGGAGTGACTGGCAAATTTGGCCTTGGAGCACGGAATGAAGCAGGACAAAGGCTAATAGAGTTTTGTCAAGAGAATGCACTGGTCATAGCAAACACCCTCTTCCAACAACACAAGAGAAGACTCTACACATGGACATCACCAGATGGTCAACACCGAAATCAGATTGATTATATTCTTTGCAACCAAAGATGGAGAAGCTGTATACAGTTAGCGAAAACAGGACCAGGAGCTGACTGTGGCTCAGATCATGAACTCCATATTGTCAAATTCAGACTGAAATTGAAGAAAGTAGGGAAAACCACTAGACCATTCAGATATGACCTCAATCAAATCCCTTATGATTATACAGTGGAAGTGAGGAATAGATTTAAGGGACTAGATCTGATTGATAGAGTGCCTGATGAACTCTGGACAGAGGTTTGTGACATTGTACAGGACACAGGGACCAAGACCATCCCCATGGAAAAGAAATGCAAGAGAGCGAAATGGCTGTCTGAGGAGGCCTTGCAAATAGCTGTGAAAAGAAGAGAGGCAAAAAGCAAAGGAGAAAAGGAAAGATATAAGCATCTGAATGCAGAGTTCCAAAGAATAGCAAGGAGAGATAAGAAAGCCTTCCTCAGCGATCAATGCAAAGAAATAGAGGAAAACAACAGAATAGGAAAAACAAGAGACCTCTTCAAGAAAATTAGAGATTCCAAGGGAACATTTCATGCAAAGATGGGCTCGATAAAGGACAGAAATAGTATGGACCTAACAAAAGCAGAAGATATTAAGAAGAGGTGGCAGGAATACACAGAAGAACTGTACAAAAAAGATCTTCACGACCAAGATAGTCATGATAACGTGATCACTGACCTAGAGCCAGACATCTTGGAATGTGAAGTCAAGTGGGCCTTAGAAAGCATCACTACTAACAAAGCTAGTGGAGGTGATGGAATTCCAGTTGAGCTATTTCAGTCTTGAAAGATGATGCTGTGAAAGTGCTGCACTCAATATGCCATCAGATTTGGAAAACTCAGCAGTGGCCACAGGACTGGAAGAGGTCAGTCTTCATTCCAATCCCAAAGAAAGGCAATGCCAAAGAATGTTCAAACTACCGCACAATTGCACTCATCTCACACGCTAGTAAAGTCATGCTCAAAATTCTCCAAGCCAGGCTTCAGCAGTATGTAAACCGTGAACTCCCAGATGTTCAAGCAGGTTTTAGAAAAGGCAGAGGCACCAGAGATCAAATTGCCAACATCCTCTGGATCAAGGAGAAAGCAAGAGAGTTCCAGAAAAACATCTATTTCTGCTTCATTGACTATGCCAAAGCCTTTGACTGTGTCGATCACAATAAACTGTGGAACATTCTGAAAGAGATGGGAATCCCAGACCACCTGACCTGCCTCTTGAGAAACCTGTATGCAGGTCAGGAAGCAACAGTTAGAACTGGACATGGAACAACAGACTGGTTCCAAATAGGAAAAGGTGTACGTCAAGGTTGTATATTGTCACCTTGCTTATTTAACTTCTATGCAGAGTACATCATGAGGAACGCTGGGCTGGAAGAAGCACAAGCTGGAAACAAGATTGCTGGGAGAAATATCAATAACCTCAGATATGCAGATGACACTACCTTTATGGCAGAAAGTGAAGAGGAACTCAAAAGCCTCTTGATGAAAGTGAAAGAGGAGAGTGAAAAGGTTGGCTTGAAGCTCCACATTCAGAAAACAAAGATCATGGCATCTGGTCCCATCACTTCATGGGAAATAGATGGAAAAACAGTGGAAACAGTGTCAGACTTTATTTTTGGGGGCTCCAAAATCACTGCAGATGCTGATTGCAGCCATGAAATTAAAAGACGCTTGCTCCTTGAAAGGAAAGTTATGACCAACCTTGATAGTATATTAAAAAGCAGAGACATTACTTTGCCAACCAAGGTCCGTCTAGTCAAGGCAATGGTTTTTCCCGTGGTCATGTATGGATGTGAGAGTTGGACTGTGAAGAAAGCTGATCGCCAAAGAATCGATGCTTTTGAACTGTGGTGTTGGAGAAGACTCTTGAGAGTCCCTTATACTGCAAGGAGATCCAACCAGTCCATTCTGGAGGAGATCAATCCTGGATGTTCATTGGAGGGACTGATGCTAAAGCTGAAACTGCAATACTTTGGCCACCTCATGCGACGAGTTGACTCACTGGAAAAGACTCTGATGCTGGGAAAGGTTGGTGGTGGGAGGAGAAGGGGACGATGGAGAATGAGATGGCTGGATGGCATCACTGACTCTGTGGACATGAGTTTGAGTGTACTCCGGGAGTTAGTGATGGACAGGGGGGCCTGGCGTGCTGTGATTCATGGGGTCGCGGAGAGTCAGACACGACTGAGCGACTGAACTGAACTGAACCACTCCTTGGGGTTCACCTAATACTTTTGCTTATTCATATCACTGTAATTAGACATTGTTTGACTGTAAACTCTTTAGACTGTACCTTACTCACCTCTGAATTTCTTCTAAGCAAAGAACGTGGCATTTAGTAGAAACTCAAAAAGATCAGTGGGATAAACAGATAGATCAATTACATCATGTTAAAAACTAGTTGAATATTAATTGCTATAGACTGAATGTGTCCCTCCAAAATTCACCACTGTGGGGGTATTTAGAGATGGGGGTCTTTAGAAGATGACTAGGTCATGAGGAACATCCTCTTGTGAATTGGATTAGTGTACTTATTAAAGAGGCCCCAGAGACATCACTTACCCTTCTTCCATAGGAGGACACAGTTAAAAGACAATCATCTATAAACTAGAAAATGGGTCTTTACTAGAAACAAAATTTACCAGCCCTTTGATTTTGGATGTTGCATCATCCAGAACTATGAGAAATAGATTTCTGTTATTTATAAACTACTCAATTTGTGACAATTTGTTATAGGAAACTGAATGAACAAAGGCAGTAGCATTAGGGACAAAAACAATGTTCCTGAGTGAAAATCTTTCATCAGATCATCCAGCATTGCAATTCCTTGGGGAGTTCTGGACACTATTAATGCATTGTCCTGTTTTTCAAATAGAAAGATTAAGGAATAAAAAGCATGAGTCCTCGTGAGTCAAGGATCTAGCTTGAAATAAAGTCCATATCTCTAATTTCCCAACTTCGGTTTCTGTAACTATACTGTGCACCCTCTTCTAGAATAAAAATTCTAATAAAAATTCCTTGATATCATTACTCAGTAGCAGGAAATTGTGACATGATATCCCTGATGGCTCAGAGGGTAAATCATCTGCTTGCATTGCGGGAGACCTGGGTTTGATCCCTGGGTCGGGAAGATCCCCTGGACAAGGAAATGGCAATCCACTCCAGTATTCTTGCCTGGAAAATCCCATGGACCGGAGAAGCCTGGTAGGCTACAGCCAATGGGGTTGCAAAGAGTTGGACACGACTGAGCGACTTCACTTTGATCCTAAAATAAACGAATCTGAGCACACCAGGTTTAAGTTGAGTCTGGATGATTTTAACAGAAAACCAAAATTCCTCAGACATTTTTTTCCGTGACCTTGCAGGCTACCTTAAGTCTGAGGCTAAATATGTCCAGAGATTTGACAGAACTGTTTAAAAATTCATATGATTTTATTGATTATGCAATGGGAAAAAATTGGAATTGGTCTTATATTGTCATTGGCATTAGTGAAGTTGAGAGTTTTTGTTTGATCTCCATTCAACCTTTCTAGAAGATTGGAAACTGCAGACTGAAGCAATTCAAATTTATGCAGAGTTTGACAGTAAGTTAATTACCAGAATTATGCAAAATTGAATTTTCAGAAAACAATTCTGGCATTTTTGAATAGTTGTATGTTACAAAGACACTTCTCCATAAGCATATGCAAGCTATCTGTCAACTAGCTGGCTCATTCTGAAGACATGTCCACTTAAGAGAAATTATTATATTTCAAAGAGTCTTAAGAGGCATAGAGAAAAGACTACAAGTACTTTGCCCTTTACCCTTGAAATGTATGCAGAACCCCAAACTTGAGCTGAACTCATAATAACTGAACTCCCAGGCACCACACTTGTTAAAATAGATACAGACACTAATCCAAACAGGCAGGGTGGTCTCTTCTCAAATATTCACATTCCACACCCTGTCACAGACATACTCAGATCAGAGCAAGCCTTAACAGGGAAACAGAGGAGACAGCCAGGCATCTCTTCAGTGTGATTTCAAACATGTTCAGGTTGCCCCCAAGTTATGTTTCTTTACCAGCTGAAATTTCCCAATTCAAGATTTATTTGTGACTTAACATTCTGAATACTGTTAAAACGAGAATTCTCTGACATATATGCATGAATAATGAAAGAGGCAAAGTAGCTTTAAAATTATTTTTCCTTCCTGTAAATAAATGTATAAGGCAATTTTATGAAATCAATTATAATATGGAGAAAGATGAAAGCATGAGTCCTTACACTCCAAAAAAATAAGATTGTACCTCTATAAGTTAGAGAATAGATAAAAGGAAAGACTGAGAGCATCAAAAGCAAACTTCTGATAGTGATATCTGCCTAGTAGGGGGCTTGAGCCCTACAATTTCTAAGGAAAAGGATAACAAAGCAGGAGTGGGGGTGGAGGAGGCAATGTTTTTCTTGCTTGTCACCCTGTCTCTTCAATGAGTCACATTTTCCATCTGAAAGTTTACATATTTGTTTTCAGATTCTCAATATGGTACAAAGAATGAGCCAGGAATCATTTGGTTGCAAGAAACATACACCCACTTATACTTCACAATTACTGAATTTTATTGAAAAGATATTAGAGAATCTCAAGAAATAAAGCATTTACAGGATACCTGGACTCCAGATGACCCAAAAGTCATCAGGCAGCCATCTTGAATCTTTCCCTCCATAGCCACATCCTGTCTGTGCTTCTCCCTGCATGTCTGCCTTGTTCTTGACATGTTTTCTGGAAAAGACTCTTTTGTTTTAATTCTGCTACTAGCATAGCTTTTATAATGCTTATCAATTTAAAGTCCAACTCTAGGTAACTGTCTAGCACAGTAGTCACAGCAAATTGACTCAATATATTAACTCCCAGTTCTCAGGAGAGACAGACACTCACAGAGACACACACACACACACACAAAGAGAGAGACAGAGATCCCAACTTGAATGAAGTTGCTACCTTAGATCCTATAATGGCCAATAGAGAGTTCTCTGGTGTTTATCCACTCTCCAGGTTTGAGTTTTTCAGCAGACATTTAACAGGAGATAAATTATCTTAGAACAATGTATGTGAACAGATATTGACTAGACATTTCTAGTAAATTAACGTTGCAGAGATGGATGGATAAATAAAAAGGGATTAGTAAAACTGTGTGAATCAGCTCCACCCAGTTTTCCTAATCCCTTAGGCAGACAGTTTGAGTTCTGAGCCCTCTAAATACAGTGTGTGTAACATTATTAATCAGAATAGAGTGAATGATCCCAAAGGTAAGTCCCAAAATGTGTGAGCCAGATATTTTCCAAAGCAGAAGTTTTATACCCAGTTTAGGCATAAAAATTGGTATTTGACATACACCATTGAAATGATTAAGTGGTGTTTTACAATAAGTAAAGAAACAAAGAGCAGGAAAAGAAGTGAATTCTAAAAATCAGGACCTTCCAAATAATTTTAGTAAATAGAACATTTTGAAATACCCAAGGAAGAGATTGAATAGGAGATAAGAGAAATGGACAGAGGCATCTGGCTAACAAAACCTTTTTATGTGTTGTGGAAATTTTCCTAGAGTCTTTCCAATATCCAGAAAAAAATAAAATGCTTTTATTTCATTTATTTTCCTTTTTTCTTTATTATACAGTTCCCAGTTCTCTGAACCTAAAACTCAGGCTACAATAATGTGGTATTAGTTCAACTTCCATATTAGTGAGGACTTTTTGCAGAATTTTGTGAGCCTTATCCATTTCTTATTTCTCGTGACAGAATGTGTTTTAGGACCCAACTTGAAAACTTACAAATAAACTTCAACAACTATTTTTAAATTGTGATCTATCTCTAGATCTCATAGAAACTCTAAGAGACTTCCACTTAGCCAGCTCACAGATGAACAAACAATGCCCATGTCTGCACTCACAGTAATTTATTTCTGCTTTCATTTGTTCAGCTACGTGTCAAGCAAGAGTCAAGGTTTCGACCTTAAACTTCTTTATGCTAATTGCATTTGTATTTGTAATCACTTAGTTAAGGTAAATTTTATATAGACCAATGATATACGAGTGGGAAAAAAATGTGTTCTTTCTCTGATAACTAAGTTGAATACTTTGGAAAGGCTAAATAAACATGAGTTGTTAAAAATGTCAGTGTAATTAGAAGCCATTCACACGTCATTCATTCAATATTCAATGAATATTTATTGAGTCCTTTCTGTATGTCAGCCTTTATTCCAGACATTGAAAATACAAAGATGAATAAAGCAATATTTCCTCTTCTCAGTTCGTTGATAGTCTTCTGTGTGAGACAAATTATCAAATACTCTGTTAATTCTCTTTCCATAGATATCGGTCCCCAGTAGGAGGGGCACACTATATAATCTTGGGAGTTAAGGAGAGCTTCCTGGAGAAAGTTACATCTGAGCAGAAACCTGTAGAACTAGAAGGATTATTCAGAGGTTGAGGAGCAGATGAAGAAGGGAACTTTAGCTAGAGGTAGTAATGCTAGCTGATACCCAGGGATGGGGTGACCTAGCATATTCTGGGAATGGAACTAAAATGACAGAAAGATATATACATCTTCAGCAAATTTAATCACTTTTCTGTACACCAGAAGCTAACACAACATTGTAATCTTTTATAAAAATTTTCATACATCAATAAAAAATGTTTTTAAAGGAGACCATGGCATCTGGTACCATCACTTCATGGGAAATAGGTGTCAGACTTTATTTTTTTTGGGATCCAAAATCACTGCGGATGCTGATTGCAGCCATGAAATCAAAAGACACTTACTCCTCGGAAGGAAAGTTATGACCAACCTAGATAGCATATTAAAAAGCAGAGACATCACTTTGCCAACCAAGGTCCGTCTAGTCAAGGCTATGGTTTTTCCCATGGTCATGTATGGATGTGAGAGATGGACTGTGAAGAAAGCTGATCACCGAAGAATTGCTTTTGAACTGTGGTGCTGGAGAAGACTCTTGAGAGTCCCTTGGACTGCAAGGAGATCCAACTAGTCCATTCTAAAGGAGATTGAGCCTGGGTATTCATTGGAAGGACTGATGCTGAAGCTGAAAGTTCAATACTTTGGCCACCTCATGAAAAGAGTTGACTGAGTGGAAAAGACTCTGATGCTGGGAGGGATTGGGGGCGGGAGGAGAAGGGGATGACAGAGAATGAGATGGCTGGATGGCATCGCCGACTCGATGGACATGAGTTTAAGTGAACTCCGGGAGTTGGTGATGGACAGGGAGGCCTGGTGTGCTGTGATTCATGGGGTCACTAAGAATCAGACACGACTGAGTGACTGAACTGAACTGAACTGAAGGCAATTGATGTGATTAGAAACAAGAGACACATGTCTTGTATAAAGAGTTTGTGTTTTATTTTGAGAGAAATGGAAAATTGTTGAGGTGTTTTCAGAGAAGTAAATTAATTAGATAACATCTTTGAGAGATCACACTGACAATACTAAAATAATGATAAATTAAAATTGAATAAGACCAGTTAGAAATCAGCTGTAAACAGCCAACTGGAAAACTAATGATCACTTAAACTAGTATAATATGAATTATCAAAACTGACACAAAATAAGATATAAAATTAGAAAATAACCAGAAATAATGATAATATTGCTGAAGAAATGTGTGCTTCCCAAATCTTAAAGCTCAAATGGTTTCACAGGAATGTTACTTGAAATTTTTATGCTGGTGAAGTTGTTTTCAAACAAACAAACAAAAAAAAGAATTCCACTTAGTTTTATAAAATTAGCATAATTTTGGTAATGAAATATCTGACAATTACTTACATCAATGTAGTCAAATAAATAACCAAAATCTTTTAAAAATCAATTTATTAATATACTTACAAAATATCAAATAAATAGAAGTCCAGAAAAATGAAAAGATATATTGGGAAAAATTATAATCTCATGAGATTTATTTTCGAAATAAATCACATAATTTATCAGATTCCAGGGTAAAGAAGAAAATCCATATTATTGCCTCAAAATGCAATTTTAGGTCCTTTTAATAATATTTTAAATTTGTTCCTATTTTTAAAAACTCTCCTTAATAAACTAAGCATAGAAATTTACTTTCTTAATATAAGAAAAGTTTCAAATTATCATCTTAAATTATATGTAGAGTCAATGTTTAATAAGAATTTAGTCTATACACTGTATGCTTCTCATTGTACAAAGATATCTCAATCTGTCATTCTCATTTAACTTTCTTATATTTCTTAACTCCCCACTCCTCTTACTCATACTTACCTATACACCTTGAATTTACACCTTGATTTTTCTGTAATACAGACTCCATTTTACTTTTTAACTTAAACATCACTTTTTCAGAGAGGAATTACTTCATCTTTCAACCTAAATTAAAGTGAAAGTCATTCAGTCGTCTCTGACTCTTTGCGACCCCGTGGACTATATAGTCCGTGGAATTCTCCAGGTGAGAATACTGGAGTGGGTAGCCTTTCCCTTCTCCAGGGGATGTTCCAAACCAGGGATTGGATCAAGGTGTCCTGCATTGCAGGCAGATTCTTTATGAGCTGAGCCACGAGGGAAGCTCAACATTACTGGAGTGGGTAGTCTATCCCTTCTCCAGTGGATCTTCCAGACCCAGGATTCAAACTGGGGTCTCCTACATTGCAGGCAGACCTAAATCAGGACCCCCTTTTTTTCTCTCATAACACTGCCCTATTTTCACTCCTAACACTTTTCACAAGCTATTATTTTACCTATTATCTATTATCACAAGCTAGATCTGTTAGACAGAGTGCCTAAAGAACAATGGATGGAGATACATGATATTGTATAGGAGGTGATAATCAAGACCATCCCCAAGAAAAAGAAATGCAAAAAGGCAAAACGATTGTCTAAGGAGGCCTTACAAATACCTGAGAAAAGAAGAGATGCTAAAGGCAAAGGAGAAAAGGCAAGATATATCTATTTGAATGCAGAGTCCCAAAGAATAGCAAGGAAAAATAAAGAAAGCCTTTCTCAGCGATCAATGCAAAGAAATAGAGGAAAACAATAGAAAGGGAAAGACTAGAGATCTCTTCAAGAAAATTAGAGATACCAAGGGAACATTTTGTGCAAAGATGGGCTCAATAAACGACAGAAATGGTATGGTCCTAACAGAAGCAGAAGATATTAAGAAGAGGTGGCAAGAATACATAGAAGAACTATACAGAAAAGATTTTCATGACCCAGATAACCACGATGGTGTGATCACTCACCTAGAGCCAGACATCCTGGAATGGAAAGTCAAGTGGGCCTTAGGTAGCTTCACTATGAACAAAGCTAGTGGAGGTGATGGAATTCCAATTGAGCTATTTCAAATCCTGAAAGATGATGCTGTGAAAGTGCTGCACTTAGCCTGCCAGCAAATTTGGAAAACTCAGCAGTGGCCACAGGACTGGAAAAGGTCAGTTTTCATTCCAATCCCAAAGAAAGGCAATGCTAAAGAATGCTTAAACTACCGCACAATTGCACTCAGGTCACACGCTAGAAAAGTAGCGCTCAAAATTCTCCAAGCCAGGCTTCAGCAATACGTGAACCGTGAACTTCCAGATGTTCAAGCTGGTTTTAGAAAAGGCAGAGGAACCAGAGATCAAATTGCCAACATCCACTGGATCATCGAAAAAACAAGAGAGTTCCAGAAAACATCTATTTCTGCTTTATTGATTATGCCAAAGCCTTTGACTGTGTGGATCACAATAAACTGTGGAAAATTCTGAAGGAGATGGGAATACCAGACCACCTGAGCTGCCTCTTGAGAAACCTATATGCAGGTCAGGAAACAACAGTTAGAACTGGACATGAAACAACAGACTGGTTCCACATTGGGAAAGGATTACATTAAGGCTGTATATTGTCACTGTGCTTATTTAACTTATAGGCAGAGTGCATCATGCAAAACGCTGGACTGGAAGAAGCACAAGCTGGAATTAAGATTACTGGGAGAAATATCAATAACCTCAGATATGATTGCACTCATCTCACACACCAGAAAAATAATGCTAAAATTCTCCAAGCCAGGTTTCAAGACTACATGAACCATGAATTTCCAGATGTTCAAGCTGGATTGAGAAAAGGCAAAGGAACCAGAGATCAAATTACCGACATCCATTGGATCATCAAAAAAAAAGAGGGTTCCAGAAAAATATCTACTTCTTTTTTATTGATTACAACAAAGCCTTTGTTTGTATAGATCATAACAAACTGTGGAAAATTCTTTAAGAGATGGGAATACTAGACCACTTTACCTTCCTCCTGACAAATCTATATGCAGGTCAAGAAGCAACAGTTAGAACTGGACATGGAACAACAGACTGGTTCCACATTGGGAAAGGAGTACATCAATGCTGTATATTTTCACCCTGCTTATTTAACTCATATATGGAGTACATCATGCAAAACGCTGGGCTGGAAGAAGCACAAGCTTGAATCAAGATTACTGGGAGAAACAAGCATCAATAACCTCAGATATGCAGATGATACCATCCTTATAGCAGAAAGTGAAGAGGAACAGAAGAGACTCTTGATGAAAGTGAAAGAGGAGAGTGAGAAAGCTGGTTTATAACTCAACTTTCAAAAAACTAAAATCATGGCATCCAATCCCATGATTCCATGGCAAATAGATGGAGAAAGAATGGAAATAGTGACAAACTTTATTTTCTTGGGCTCCAAAATCACTGCAGATGGTGACTGCAGCCATGAAATTAAAAGACACTTATTACTTGGAAGAAAAACTATGACAAACCTAGACAGCATATGAAAAAGCAGAGACATTACTCTGCCAACAAAGGTCCATCTAGTCAAGGCTATGGTTTTTCCAGTAGTTAAGTATGGATGTGAGAGTTGGACTATAAAGAAAGCTGAGAGCTGAATAATTGATGCTTTTGAACTGTGGTGTTGGAGAAGACTCATGAAAGTCCCTTGGACTGCAAGGAGATCCAACCAGTCCATCCTAAAGGAAATCAGTCTTTAAAATTCATTGGAAGGACTGATGCTGAAGCTGAAACTCCAATACTTTGTCCCCCTGATGCGAAGAGACATCTCAACTCCAATACTTTGTCCACCTGATTGCGAAGAGACATCTCATTTGAAAAGACCCTGCTGCTGGGAAAGAGTGAATGCAGGAGGAGAAGGGGACAACAGAGGATGAGATGGTTGGATGGAATCACTGACTCAATGGACATGAGTTTGGGTAAGCTCCAGGAGATGGTGATGTACAGGGAAGCCTGGCATGCTGCAGTCCGTGGGGTCTCAAAGAGTCAGACACTACTGAGCGACGGAACTGAACTCCTATCACAAGCTATTATTGTGAGACAGTATATTCATAACCTTTTAAAACCTTTATCTCTCCACTAGACTTATATTATATGACATTCAAAATGGTGCCAAATTATTTTACCACCATACTTACTTCAATGACTACAATGATAGTGCTTAATAAATATTTATGGAATAAATGAATGCTAATAAATGGTGAAATACCAAAGGCATTTCCATTAAATTCAGGAACAAGAAAATGATTATTTCTGTAATCTTTGTTATTCATTATTATTCAGAAGTTGTAGTCACTGAATAGAGGCGGGAAATGAATGAGAAATGTATTTAAGAAAAGAATGATGAGATGATCGTTATTTTTAGAGGCATTTTTTTAAAAAAATCTGAACAATGCCAGATAACAAATTTCAGCATGGAGCCCAGAAATCAATACAGAAAATTTAAACAGGCTTAACTTATGTTGGCAATAATTAGTTGGAAAATATTATGGAAAAAATCTCCTATGAATGAAGGAAATACCTAAGAAAAAGCTAATAAGAAATATGGAAATACGTATATGTTAAGAAGCAGAAGGAAGAAGAGTAGAAGAAGAGGACAATACTTTTGAAGCCTTTGACCTTCATCATGCCCTTGTTTGTTACCTGAATCCTTCTGTTTTATTGGTCAATATTCTCATACAATTTCCAGAGTCATTTCAAACTATTCCATAATTCTTAACCCTTCCTCCATTCTCTCAGCAGATGAGTTTGGCTGTTATTTCATAGGGAAAGTAGAGTCATCAGGTTAAAACTCTTTGAAGTTTCCATTATCGACAAATAGATACGGTTCTAATTCTTCCTACCTTCCTGTTGCAATGCATTAGATGTATTTCCTCCCATCTAAAAATAAGCTAACTATGCAGTCACCATGGAGAACCTCACCGTATGGATTTTCTTCTTCCTTGATTCCATATCTTCCTCCAACTACTGTCCTCTTTTTATCCATTTCACAACAAACTTAGAAAAAGTGGTCTACTCATATTGTGTCCACTACTTTGGCCTTTTGTGTACTTCTTATCTCACTACTTCTTTATTTCTTCACTGAGCCCACAAATCTGCACTCTTTAAGACCATCAGGAACTTCATTGAAATAAACTTTTAAATATCTTTTTAGTTATTACTTTACCTTACTCTGTAGCATTTAATACCATTTCACTTTCCCTTCTACTTGAAACTCTTCGTTTAGCTTGAACGATCCCCAGCTCTCCTGGCTTTTCTCCTACCTCTCTGCATCTTTATTAACTCCTCTTTCTCTTCCCACCATTAAATGTAGCAGCAGAGTCCCGGTCTTAGCAGCAGAGTCTTGCTCTTTCTTCTCTTATTTTTCGCATTCTTCCCAGGCAAACTTTCCATTTTCAATTGTTTCAGTTACTAACTATAATTCCAGTTGCTCATCCATCTATGTATTTCTAGCCCAGATAAATTTACTGAACCCTGGTACTGAACATATACCTCCCTCCTCGCATTTCCTGTTGATTCCTCTACATACACCTATATTTTTTTAACAAATGTAAATGTTACTGTATCATCTTCTCCATGGAAATAGTTTCCCATTTAATGTTCTTTGTCTGAGAATGGTACCTCTATCCACATTGTTACTTTGATTTAATCACTTTGACTCCTCTCTTCTTTACCCACTACATCCAATTAATCATCAAGTCCTATTGACACTGCTTTAAATATTGGGTTGGCCAAAGAGTTCCTTCAATTCTTTAAGTAAAAATAAAAGACACATTTTTCATTTTCACCAAGAAGTTTATTGAACAATGTATTCACTGTTTTATTCCACTTTGTTGTTGCTTAGTCGCTAAGTTGCGTCCAAACTTTTTGCAACCCCTATGGATTCTAGCCCACCAGTATCCTCTGTCCATGGGATTTCCCAGGTATGAATACTGGAGTGGGTTGCCTTTTCCTTCTCTAGAGAATCTTCCCAACCCAGGGATCAAATCTTCATCTCCTGCATTGGCAGGTGGATTCTTTACCACTGAGCCACCAGGGAAGCTCTTTTGTTCCACTACCTTCTGCCATTTTTCAGGCAACTTCATAATTTCACCTTCCCAAAACTTTTCATCTTTTTTAGCAAATGACTGTTCTGGGTACCTTTTGACTGTCTTCCAAGGAACTGAAATATTTTCTATTAAGAGAATTTTACAAAGACTAAAATAAATGGGCATCCAAAGATCCAATGTCTGGTGATTATGGCAGATGAGTCAGAACTTCCCAACCAAACTTTAGTAATTCTTGCCTGGTCATTGAAGAAACATGCAGTCTTGCCTTATCCTGACGGAATATTATGCACTTCCTGTTGACTAATTCTGGATACTTTTCACCAAGTGTTGCTTCGTTTGGTCTACTTGGGAGCAAGAGTTAATCATTTGGTTTTCTGGAAGGAGCTCGTAACAGAGGACTCCCTCCCAATCCCACCATCTACAAAACATCACCTTCGTTGAATGAAGACCAGCCTTTGGTGTGGTTGGTGGTGGTTCATTTTGCTGCCCCACAATCTATTCCATTCCACGTTATTGTACAGTATTCACTTTTCATTGCCCATCAGTTTGTTTTAAAAATGGAACCTTCTTATTTCATTTAAGTAGAGAGTCACATGTGGAAATGCAGTCAAGATTTTTTATTTTTAATTTAACTTATGTGGATCCCAAACATCAAAGTGATTAACATAACCAAGGTAGTACAAATGATTTTCAGTGTTTGATTTGGATATTTTGAGAATGCAGATTCTCTCTTGCATGGTATAATGTTGATTGTTCTCAATTAATGTCTTGATTTGATCACAATCAACTTCAACTGGTCTACCTGACAGTGGGACATTGCCCAGAGAGAAATCTCCAGCGTGAAATTTTGCAAACCACTTTTGACACATTCGATTATCACAGCACCTTTTCCATATGCTGCACAAATCTTTTTTTTTTTTTTGCTTTTCAGTTGCATTTTTACCTTTTTTGAGATAATAAAGCATAATATGCCAAAAATGTTGCTTTTTTCTTTTATCTTTAATATTAAAATGGTTCACAAAAATTAATCAGTTTTGATCAGTTTCACCAAGGTTATGTTTTAAAAATGACTGCTGATATGATAACTGTCACATTATAATCTAACAAAATTATTTTGAATGAAGTTAAGGGCAACTAAACACTACTAGTGGAGAAGGAAATGGCAACCCACTCCAGTACTCTTGCCTGGAAAATCCCGTGGACCGAGGAGCCTGGTAGGCTGCAGTCCATGGGGTCGCTAGGTAGGAGTCGGACACAACTGAGCAACTTCACTTTCACTTTCATGCACTGGAGAAGGAAATGGCAACCCACTCCAGTATTCTTGCCTGGAGAATCCCAGGGACGGGGAAGCCTGGTGGGCTGCCATCTCTGGGGTCGCACAGAGTTGGACATGACTGAAGTGACAGCAGCAGCAGCAGCAGCAAACACTACTAGAGCCATCTTAGAGAAAAAAAGCAAACGAACCTTTTGGCCAACCCAATACCTTCCAAGTGCAACTTCTCCATGTCATTGGTATTATTTTTCTGTAGAATTGTATAACTAACTCTTGTATCATTTCAAATTCTATTTTGCTGCATATACTGAAAAGCCAAAACATTTATGACTTGCCCAAAACAGAAATTCATTTCTCTCATGTAAAAGAGTTTAGGAAATAAGGTTTCCAGGCATCATCCAGGTTCTTCCTGTATTCCCACTCTATCATCCTAGTTCATGTTTCTGTCCTTGTGATAAGCTCACAGTCCAAGGTGGTTGCCTTCTATACAGAAAGATAGAGGAAGGGTCAAGGACTAAAAGCCTTCCTCCCATATGTCAGGTATCTTTAAACAGCTTTCACTGAAACTGCATCAAGCACTTCCACTCAACACATTCACTCTGGTCAGAATAAATGGGCATTAGACCAAAGAAGGCTGGGACATTACCTTTTAGCTGTGTTCTTTACAGTCCAAAATAAAATCATCAATCTTTTAAAAATAAATAAAGGAAAAATGGATATTGAGTGACAAAAGGGTATCTTGTTAACATGTTAGATTATATTGCATGTGTTTAGATGCATGGTTACTTATTTATATGTCCAGGCATTAACTGTCAATTGCATACCCTCTGATGGAAATACAAGAGAAGACTATTACAGTAATCAATAGTATTTAATGCTAGCAAACAAAAAGCACTTGTAGGTCTAGCCTTAAATGTAACTTGTTTGACTCAACTGAGTTACTCCTTAGAACTATAATTTTACAGTGGAAAGTGATCTTTGCTATTGTCTAAATTCCTCTACTTGAAAGAGAAAGAGCAGTCCACAGGGTGAATTATTGCCACTATAGTATAGTTACTACACACAGACTTTGCAGTCAGACCACTTGGCCTAGAATCCTGGTTCCTTTTCTTGCTAGCTGTGATTTAACCGTATCGAGCTTGCTTTCATAGGAAACACATAAACATAGGTCTATTTATAAGAATTGAATAGGTTATCCCATGACAGTTACTTTAAATAGTGCTTAGCACAGGTGAGCACACCACAAGTCCTGATCAGATCTGTGACTTCAATCTCTTATTTCCAGCCCTTGCTCTTTCTGCTCCTACCATGCTGCCCTCTGACCACAGCTAGGAGTAGAAAGCTGGGAGAATGAGAACCAAGATGGTTAAGATTCGATGGATACAAAGGAAGAAGGATAACGTTCAAGGCTAGAGAGGTAAATCCAGATTTAGTGTCTCTGACAAGAGTTCAAGACAACCAGGGAGAAATACAGGAGATCTCAGCTCCTAGAAAGTGGCACCAAAAGAGAAGTGGGAGAAAATGGCTGACAAGTTCCACCTATCTCAAAACTTGCCGAAGAATTGTTATACCTGAGCAAAAGTCAATAGCTTTGCTTTAAAAATCAAAAATCAGGAAAGAATGGAATATTGCACGATGCCCTTAATTCTAAATTCAAATGGATATGGAATTTTCCTCTCACCCTTCTTAAAACAGTTTGCAGAATAGCATCAAGAAACCAAAACATCAAATGTCCAAGAAAGGACAGAAAAGGCTAATACTGTGAGAAGAAAAATATATACAGGATTTAGGCATGCAAATTGCTTGTGAGATCTAGATTCATAATTTTCATCTTATCTATAAACACCCCATGAGAAGTATATAAATAGGACTTTTGTATCATTAAGGGTTTGTTTAAAGATTTAGAGCTATACCTAATCCATTTCTACATAATAGCTTTGAGGTGTATTTCTCCAGTTTTTGTTAGGCGTTTGAAACACCGAGTGAGATTTGTATGAGCCAGGATCAGACAAAGGATGACAATGCTGTGTTATTGTAGAATGTTAATGCTTAGGGGATTCTATTATGCTTCTGTCACTCAAAATAAGCTGAAGCACCAAGTGCTTTCACATGTGGATTATCTTTCCATCATCACAGATAAAAGAATGTTGGTGCTGTTAGTTTCACTAAACCTTTCACATGGAGGATTTTCTATCATTTTCTGTGGATAAGGAATGTACACATGAGAAAGAGCAGAATGCTGACATAGGAAAATAAATAGTTCTTTTCTAAACTGAGTTTAAAATATGAATAGATGAACAAGTAATGATTAAGAAGATAAAGTTAAAGAACATATTGGTTTCTTTCTTAACTCAGAGGAAATAACATTTCCTTTAGTTTAGATTCCATGAACTTGTTCAAAGAAAGCCTATGAAATCTTAAATAGAAAAGTGTTGACTATTTTTCTACCTAGAGACCCAACTTTTAGTCTAAGTATGAAACCACTTCCATATTCAATAGACAGTAGTTTTGATCAGGGAGTGTTCTCATAGCTACTTTTCTTCTTATAAAGGAAGAATTTTCTGGAAAATAATTTTCACTAGAGATGTATTGCTAGAATTTTCATGCAGTTTTATGACTCCATTTGTCATTTCATTATTGACTTAGGAAAAACATGATGATAAAGGCCAGATGGCAATGATAGAATTTTCAAGAAATCCTTATTAATAAGAATAGTAACAATAATAATTACTGCCATCAATTGTGCTAGATACCTTACAACTATTATCACATTTAAGTCAGTAATCATACGGGGAGTAATATGATGGGGAGTAATCATATGGAGAGTAAAAAATGAGGTAGTTGAGTCTCAAAGAGACCCTACACAGTCACTCAAAAAATAATCAGGTAGGTTAGGATTTGAATACAAATCTGTCCAAAGTTACCTGGGACAATCCTGCTGTGTTCTTCTCATTCCTCATGCTACCTTTCATTTATTATGGAGATATAGTTGACCATGACTCCAAAGTTCGACATCAACCACTTTCTCTTTATGTTTTGACCTAGAACATTTTCATGTACGTGTAGACTGTGGCAGACTGTGTTACACTATCATATTCAATCTTTTCTCAACCCTGTTGTAAAGGAATTATTTCCCCTTTTTAGCAGATTCAAAAGCTGAAGCTCTCTATTAAGTAACTTTCTACACACATAATAAGGATATGTTATCCTTTAATCTGGCTTCTCTGATAGCTCAGACGGTAAAGCATCTGCCTGCAATATGGGAGACCCAGGTTCAGTCCCTGGGTCAGGAAGATACTCTGGAGAAGGAAATGTCAACCCACTCCAGTACCCTTGCCTGGAAAATCCCATGGACAGAGGAGACTGGTATGCTACAGTCCATGGGGTCATAAAGAGTCAGACATGACTGAGCGACTTTACTTTCTTATCCTTTAATACAGAGTCTAACACATAATAAGTGTTTAGTAAATATTTGCTAATGGATGAAGGAATAGAAGTAATACCATATCTGGACTATTTAACCCAGATCTTTTTTATTTTTTTTATTGAAATGTAGTTGATTTACAATGTTGCATTAGTTTCTGCTGTATAGCAGTCATTCAGTTATACATATATATATATATACACACACATTTATTTTTATATTCTTTTCCATTATGTTTTATCCCAAGATATTGAATACAGTTTCCTGTACTATACTGTAGCACCTTGTTGTTTATCCATTCTATATACAACAGTTTGCATCTGTTAACCCCAAATTCCCAATCCATCATTCCCTCTTCCCACCTCCCTCTTTGCAACTACAAGTCTGTCCTCTATGTTTGTGAGTTTCTGTTTTGTAGATAGGTTCATTTATGTTATATTTTAGATTCCCCAAATAAGTGGTCTCATATCAACCCAGATTATTTTACTTAAAAATCCCTGATTTTTTCCTTATATCTCCCTGATTCAGGCCTGGGGTAAACTAAATCGGTTATTGAGTATTAGTGAAATTTAACTGTTGAGTACTCTGATTACCCTTTTTTAGATTCCTGATTATAAACATTTGCTATGTACAGAAGATCCCTCTAGAAAAGAATTTATATATATCATAAATATTATATATATATGATGCATGTATATCACAGATATATATATAAGAAAAAGTTTGGACTTACTCTATTATTCCCATAAAAATATTGGACAATTCTCAAGAATCTTTCTAGATTTATGAAACAGATGTGGGCTAATCCACAGAAACATCATGCGCTAAATCATTTGATTACTAAAATGCTTGGACAAAAAGTAAGAAATTATACATATAAAATTTAAATGACTACTTGGCATCTGTGTTCCCTACTTCTTAGGTTACTTAAAGTTAATAGATAAATAATTTTGCAAAGATTTTTTTAAAAGAGATTAAAGATCTGCAATGAGGAGTATATGTAATTGCCAAAAAAAAGATGAAATCGAGTCATTTAAAACCTTAAAAAGTCTGTCACTTTATTAGGAATACCTAAATTTGCCATAAAAATCTGATTTGTTTGTTTGTAATGAGGAGTCTAGTAAAAGAGAAATGATAGAATCTTATCTGTGGTAGACAAAACTTTCTGCTTTCCAGTTTTGTGGGTTTCATTATATATTTATTTCTGAAAGTATAATACAAAAAGAATCCTTCCACTAAAATCTATCCAAATTGAATTACTTTAAAGCAAAATGGTAGAAAGCATAAACTAAAAGACAGCTATGAGAAGCTGGAAGCCTCAGCATGCCTGCATTCCAAACACCTAGCACTGGTCTACGAACTATTCTACCTGTCCATGTACACCATTGTGGTCTGATTCAGAAGTGGTCAATGATCCTTTGTCTCATGAATTAGTTTTTTGAAAACTGATCCAAGGGGTGTGAGACTATAACCTTTGAAATCCCTTCTTTGTGCAAAGTCATTCTCTTCCCTAAATTGGTGCATTGGCATCCAAACACATACTCACAATAATTCACTTATAGTTTTAGCTAGTTCTTACCTAGTTAAAAAACAGAGTCATTACTTTGCCAACAAAGGTCCGTATAGTCAAAGCTATGGGTTTTCCAGTAGTAATGTATGGAAGTAAGAGTTGGACCATAAAGAAGACTGAGCACCAAAATATTGTTTTTGAAGTGTGGTGTTGGAAATGACTCTTGAGAGTTGCTTGGACTGCAAGGAGACTAAACCAGTCAATCCTAAAGGAAATCAGTCCTGAATATTCATTGAAAGGACTGATGCTGAACCTTGAAGCTCCGATACTTTGACCATCTTATGCGAAGAGACGTCTCGTTTGAAAAGATCTTGATGCTAGGAAAGATTGAACGTGGGAGGAGAAGGGGACAACAGAGGATGAGATGGTTGAATGGCATCACCAATTCGATGGACATGAGTTTGAGCAAACTCCAGGAGATGGTAATGGACTGGGAAGCCTAGCATGCTACAGTCCATGGGGTCGCAAAGAGTTGGACATGACTGAGCAACTGAAAGCAACAAGCTCTTACTGCTGAGAATGAGACTGTGTGTGCTGTGCTTAGTCTGTCAGTCCTGTCTGACTCCATGGACTGTAGCCCACAGGCTCCTCCATCCATAGGGATTCTCCAGGCAAGAATATTGGAGTGGGTTGCCATGCCTTCCTCCAGGGGATCTTCCCAATCCAGAGGTTGTACCCAGGTCTCCTGCATTGCAGGCAGATTCTTTACCATCTAAGCCACCAGAGAATGAGGCTAGGAGAAATGAATCACTAGGCTGCTAGGAGATGAAAATCCAGAGAAATATATTTTAATATGGAAAATGATTTCCAAACAAGTTTCAGTCAAGGAAATCATGACACATGCTTTTAATTATGCGAAGAATTATTCTTAAAGTAATGGGATGTTTTCCAATGAGAAAAAGCTTGCTATGTCAGATACTGTGGGTGTTTAGAGTATGGGAACAATAGGACACTAGAAAGACAGTTTACTATAAACACTGATTCCTTATTGCCTGATTAGATTAGATCTTTAACTTACTTTTCTAGTGATAATTTTTAGACACAACTTAGAACTGGGCTTCCCTTGTGGATCAGCTGGTAAAGAATCTGCCTGCAACATGGGAGACCTGGGTTCAGTCCCTGTGTTGGGAAGATCCCCTGGAGAAGGGAAAGGCTACCCACTCCAGTATTCTGGCCTGGTGAATTCTGGACTGTGAATACAGTCCATGGGGTCCCAAGGAGTCGGACACGACTGAGCGACTTTCACTTTCACTTTCAAACTTTATCTTTTAATTGCAACAGAGTTTTGTCCCTTGTTCTTTATCCAGATGCAAAAAAAAAAAAGAAAGAAAGAAAGAGAAAAAGATGTAGGACAAAAATAAGAAGATCTCATTTTGTAAAAGATTCCAATCACAGTTGAAATTTAAAAATTTAAAAAAAATATTCCAGAAAGTCTTAGAAAGCAGATTTTTTAAATTAGAGAAATTCAAGGAAATTTATAGGTTTTTAAAATTAATACTCTAAATATTCTGTAACAGTAAGATAGAAATTATGTCATTTGAAAGTATCCTATGCATATTAAAGCTGATTGACAGATGCCAAGAGCTTTTGTCTTTCAATGGTTCTGTGTTTCTTTTCTTTCTTTTCTTCATATGGCTGCTTAACAAAAGGATTTGAGGTTGAGGAAGGCAATGTTGACAGAGCAATCCAACACTCCCCAGTCAGACAGGATAATTTTACTGTGACTTGGAAGACAGAGAGGGTGAGCTTGGGATAGATCCGTATTTGAGAAGTAATAGAATTGATGGAGTGATAGTGTGCTGCAAATGGTTGCAAATGAATCCTTAATCAATGATTTTTATTCAAGTGACATCTCAAGACATAATCATTTCTTCCCATTTTAGTTCCCTGCTTATGTAATGGAGCCCAGTATTCTTATATATTCCTGTCATTCGTGCTTTAAGAAAGAAAAAGTGCACTGAATATTGTCCTAATTCTGAGGCAGATTTCTTTAGGCAAGTGGATCTGGAGACAGAGGTGTGTCTTTAGTAAAGGGGCTAGTCTCTTGGAAACACTTAAATTTTAAATGAATGAATGACAGATGAACAAAGAAATATTATTAAATTATACCAAAGAGACGATTCTAAGGTAACTTATATTTTGACAGAAAAACATTTTTTGTAAGTATGATATAGATTCAGTTCAGTTCAGTTCAGTCGTTCAGTCGTGTCCGACTCTTTGCGACCCCATGAGTCACAGCACGCCAGGTCTCCCTGTCCATTACCAAATCCAGGAGTTCACTCAAACTCAAGTCCATCAAGTCGGTGATGCCATCCAGCCATCTCATTCTCTGTCGTCCCCTTCTCCTCCCGCCCCCAATCCTTCCCATCATCAGACTCTTTTCCAGTGAGTCAGCTCGTCGCATGAGGTGGCCAAAGTATTGCAGTTTCAGCTTTCGCATCACTCCTTCCAATGAACACCCAGGATTGATCTGCTTTAGAATGGACTGGTTGGATCTTCTTGCAGTCCAATGGACTCTCAAGTCTTCTCCAGCACCACAGTTCAAAATCATCAATTCTTCGGCGATCAGCTTTCTTCACAATCCAACTCTCACATCCATACATGACCACGGGAAAAACCATAGCCTTGACTAGACGGACCTTTGTTGGCAAAGTAAGGTCTCTGCTTTTTAATATACTGTCTAGGTTGGTCATAACTTTCCTTCCAAGGAGTAAGCGTCTTTGAATTTCATGGCTGCAATCAGCATCCGCAGTGATTTTGGAGCCCCAAAAAATAAAGTCTGTCACTGTTTCCACTGTTTCCCCGTCTATTTCCCCTGAAGTGATGGGACGAGATGCCATGATCTTTGTTTTCTGAATGTTGAGCTTCAACCCAACCTTTTCACTCTCCTCTTTCACTTTCATCAAGAGGCTTTTGAATTCCTCTTCACTTTCTGCCATAAGGGTGGTGTCATCTGCATATCTGAGGTTATTGGAATGGCAATTAGATAGGAACCAAAAAGGATCCCAAGCTCAACAAGAGACTGCATCCATTCTCAAACTTCAATTGCTATCTGTAGGTTGACAGTTTCCAAGTTTATCTCTGCTCCAAACCTTTCTTCCAAGCCACAGAGACTCATTTTCAAGTCTGTTTCACTTTTCACTTTCATGCACTGGAGAAGGAAATGGCAACCCACTCCAGTGTTCTTGCCTGGAGAATCCCAGGGACGGGGGAGCCTGGTGGGCTTCCATCTATGGGGTCACACTGAGTCAGACACGACTGAAGCGACTTAGCAGCAGCAGCAGAGCAAGTCTTACACTACTTGACTAAAACCGAACTCATGATTCACTGTTATTCACTTCTTATCCAGTTGCCACTGTTAATTCAGACCTTACTCCTCTCATCCATGGATCACATCAACAGATTTCATATCATACTGGTATCTCTGTTTTAGTCTCTTTTCTTTCCATTGCATGCTTGATACTCTTGCCAGTTATGTGAACTGAACTGAAGTGAAGTCTCTCAGTCGTGTCTGACTGTTTGGGACCTCATGGGCTATACAGTCCATGGAATTCTCCAGGCCAGAATACAGGAGTGGATAGCCTTTCCCTTCTCCAGAGGATCTTCCCATCCTAGGGACTGAACCCAGGTCTCCCACATTGTAGGCGGATTCTTTACCAGCTGAGCCACCAGGGAAGCCCAAGAATACTGGAGTGGGTAGACTATCCCTTCTACAGCAGATCTTCCTGGCCCATGACTCGAACCTGGTTCTCCTGCATTGCAGGCAGATTCTGTACCAACTGAGCTATGAGGGAAGCCCCATGCCAGTTATACTACTACTTATTTTTTTCCAAATTATCTTTGAACCTGATTCTTCTGCTTGAAATCTCACTTTCTCTCTATTGCCTGAAGAATACATTCTAATATCTTACTCTCGTGACTTTCATCTCTACTCAAACCTACTTCTCCAGCCCTATCGTTTGCAAAAGCCCTTCATCCAACCCTCCCATTCAGAATGCACCTGGATTCTCATATTCCTTAACCTGCCATATTTACTTATGTTTCAACACCTTTACACATGTTCTTTCTTTTGTATGGAATGCCCTTCCCCACATTTTCCACCTAGTAAACATCTACTTGACTTTAATTACACCATTTAAATATTATTTCCTGGAGTCTCCACAAGTAGGCTTGTTAAGAATTTGCTCCTCTGTTCTCTCATGAGATTTTGTTCATAATTTTGCTATAATGCTTATTTTATTGTCCAGCAATAATTAGTTTTCAAATATGTTTCACTTATCTATTTATTCTTTTAATTCAGTCGGTAAATAAAATTGTCTGTTATATGAAAGGCTCTGAAACACAATAACAAAAAGCTGCTATCATACTAATCATATGTATTTCTTATTCAAACTTTGTCATCCCTTTTGAGACAGAAAATACGTTTATTTTAAAGATGGGGAAATTAAGGTTTAAGGAAAGTAAGTATGTGCTGATGATTTGCAGCTAGTAAATGGTGGACCACAATTTCCATACAGATCTGACTTATTCCAAAGGCCAAATTGCTTATCCTGTCTCTCTTCGAGGTACAGAGCCAAGTTGGATGAGGTATGTTATTCATTTTTCTATCCCCAGTGGCTATCAGAATATACAGGATATTTGAGAAATGGTCTTGAATAAATGAAAGAATGAATCAGTGGGGACTTCCCTGGTGGCCCAGTGGTTAAGACTCCTTGCTCCCAATGCAGGGGGCATGGGTTTGATCCCTGGTCAGGGATCTAAGACGCATGTTGTATCTGAGACCCAGCACAACCAAAAAAAAGAAAAAGAATGAGTGAAATAAATAAATGGATACTGTGTACTTCATTTCATATAATGTTCTCAGTAATTACAGTTGTAGAAACATAGATTTTGAAAACAAATACTATTTGAAATATATTATTTTTCTAGAAGTTCTCCTATGCTGAATCTTATTGCAAACTTTCTTTTAAAAGTCTGTCTAGATTGTCACATAGTGGGATTGCATAAAGCTAGATGTAGCCACATGGATAGAATGACATCAAGCTCATGCTCTGAGCCTCCAAGGAAGTAACTTCCTATTTAGTCAACACTGTTTAGGAATCTACACTGCAACACTCTAACCATGGGGGGCCTACCCAAGAAAGGAGAATTTGGAGCAGATCCAAAGAAGAGCAATGAAAATGATTAAATGGTTGGAAAATTGTCTCTCTGACTTAAGGTCACGGGAACTGGGTCTATTTAGTGCAGAAATATGAAGGGACAAAGCTACGAACATATTTCAAGGATGTGAAAAAGAAAACGCAGAAGTAAGCAGCTGTTTTTGATTTTTATTTATGATGGCAATAAGCGCAGGACAGTGATTTCCAATGCAGCATAAAGTTAGGTTAGTCCCTATAAAGTCTTTACAAAACAATAGAGTTAATTAACCCTCAAAGGTATGGTATTTCTTTCTCTGGAAACTTTTGGGAAAAGAGCTTCCATAAAAAAGAAATGTGCTATGCTTGGACCAGACTAAATAGAAGAAATAGATGTTTAGGAGTGTGGTTAGAAAGAAAGGGCCCAGTGAAGATTCATGCATCTGTGTTATGCACTTAGAAAATAAAAATCGTATCCAGCAGACTTGGCTATTATGCAAAGCCTTAATTTTTTTCTTTATGTATTTTCCTATGATTTTGAAAATTTGAAATCCAAGTATCTTATGAGTAAACTATTTCGGAAAATCTATCTAATATTCAGTGAAAGGCTTTTTGGCAAGAAACATTGGAGTCATGAGCAATTTAAGCAACAATTTATGAACAATTATCCAGAGAATGACAAACTAATAATGCTAAAGAGGAGAATATTTAGGGTTGTAAAAAAAGACAGAGCTCACAGAGTAACTAGTCTGAGTGTCTGCTTTCCTTATCTCTGGACAGCAGTGTTGGTGTTGAGAACAAGACAGTTTATACGACTCAGAGGCACCCAGAACACTGTCTGTTTTGCCTTTACACAGACATAAGGTCTGTGAGCTGGAGTTGACAGTAATGGTTTTGGTCCTGCGGAGCAATGTGAAACTCTTAGGGGGTGAGCAATGTTTCTGTTGGATCATGTTACTGCTGCTTTGCTCTAATGTAGTATTAATATGATACAGATGTATTAATTTATTATGGCCTCATAGATATTGAAATATATTGGCAAAAGAAATGTGTGGGAAGAGTTATCCAGGTCTGCTGAGACTTTTTCAATGATCCAAAAGAAATCAATTCCCAGAAAGAAGACCACTTACCAGAGAGCAACCACACTGTCTAGACCGCCAAAATTGGTGGTATGGGAAAAATGTTGGAAGCAGATAATTGAATCAAAATGGTATATACCTACAATTTGGGTCGCCAGGAAAAATAAAAATTCTAATTGTAAATGCCAGTGATCTAAAGTATGATTTGACTCTGTTTTCTTCCCCCAGAGACCATTGTTTTAATTCAGTTCTTCAGTGAAAAATTCAAAAAGCAAGGTGTCTTCACCATAGAAGGAATTCCTTTGTTCAGACTGTCTACTGACATTCCAAACTTACACTCGAGATAAGGTTATCCTCTCTGAGAACTCAGACACTTTTTTCTTCCCCATCATCAGCTTGCCAACATTAAAGGCAGTCTCCACTTCTAGACACAGTGCTTGCTGTAAATGCAACTTACAGAGGATGGCTGCAGGGCCAAGGATGGCTGGTCTTGTGTTACATCCGGATTATGCGTGAGCTGTCGGATGTGAGGGGAAACCACCAGATGAATGACTCTGGATGGTAATAAAGTGAAATATGAGTCTTTATGATTCAATGTCCAATAAGAGGTATGGTGACAAGCAGGCCCCCCAAAAATGAACTGATCAAAAGTGAAAGCTATCAGTATCTTTCCACAAAATAAGCAGAGACCTTTCTTCTGAACACGGTAAGTAGTCACGATTTATAATTGCTACTTAAACTGAGAAACAGAGGGTATCTTTAGACCATCTTCGATTACAGAGCAGGCTCACTTCTCCATTCCCTTTCCAAATTTCCCATTCTGATTAACAGTATACATGATAGTTAGGTTCATGCTGTGAAGGACCATTTATGAAGCTACTGAATTATTAAAAGCATGTAGTTGTTCATCGGGCTTCAATTTAAGACTTGAATTTGGAACAGCTTTTTTTCCCTCTGAATTGGCAGGAGGAAAAAGGAAAGTAACAGAACTTTCATGGAAACTACTTCCAGAAAGTTGTTTTCTAACAGTATTTTTAGTCACATCAAAAATAGGAAACACCAGAAAGAAAGATTCTCTTGAATTTTCTCTCAAATTTTGTGGAGTCAGCTGCTTATCTGTTTTATAAAACCCTAAATAACTTCAAAACATCTTCAGCTCCACACAATGTGGGCAAGGATGTGAGTGTGAATGACAGGGTGATCATTTAGATGAACATTTTATAATAAATTTTACAATAAATATTGCATGATTCTTTGTTAGAAGGAAGAAAATGACATTCCATCCTTATGTTATGCTAGTACTTTATGCCACCAAAAAACTTACAAGGAAATAAATGTTATCCCCTGTCCATAAATTTGGCAGATTGATTATGACCATGTATTTATCTACCTTGAACTATCTATCTGGGCTTCCCAGATGGCTCAGTGGTAAAGAATCTGCCTGCAGTGAAGGAGACATGGGTTCAATCCCTGGGTCAAGAAAATCCCCTGGAGAAGGAAACAGCAACCTGCTCCAGTATCCTTGCCTGGGAAATTCCAAGAACAGAGGCGCCTTGGTGGGCTACAGGCCATAAGGTGGCAAAAGAGTTGGACATGACTTAGCAACCAGACAACAGCACCAAGAGTCTATCTAACTATCTACCTACCTATGTGATTTCTCATCAGTTCAGTTCAGTTCAGTCACTCAGTCGTGTCCTACTCTTTGAAACTCCATGAACAGCAGCACGCCAGGACTCCCTGTCCATCACCAACTCCCGAAGTTCACCCAAACTCATGTCTGTTGAGTTGGTGATGCCATCCAACCATCTCATCCTCTGTCATCCCCTTCTCCTCCTGCCCTCAATCTTACCCAGCATCAGGGTCTTTTCAACTGAGTCAGCTCTTCACATCAGGTAGCCAAAGTATTGGAGTTTCAGCTTGAACATCAGTCCTGCCAATGAACACCCAGGACTAATCTCTTTTAGGATGGACTGGTTGGATCTCCTTGCAGTCCAAGGGACTCTCAAGAGTCTTCTCCAAAACCACAGCTCAAAAGCATCAATTCTTCGGCACTCAGTTTTCTTTATAGTCCAACTATCACATCCATACATGACTACTGGAAAAACCATAGCCTTGACTAGATGGACCTTTGTTGACAAAGTAATGTCTCTGCTTTTTAATATGCTGTCTAGGTTGGTCATAACTTTCCTTGTTTTTCTCATAATTATGCATTAATCAAATACTTACTTTGAATCCAGTGGTGATACATCTCTCAATAGATAGATATAAAGATACTTGTAATATGTTATTTTCCTCCATAAATGTTCAATAATTTTAGAAATATTTTCAGGAAAACCCAAAGTCACAACACAGAATGTGTCCATCAAATACTGAGAAAGCTAAACCTGGTAGTATCAAGATGCTTTCATAGTTCAGAGAAGAATATTAAAAGAAGAATATAATGGAAGGTCCAGATCTGAAAGATACTTTCTGGCATAAAAGCAATCAAATTCAGTGAGTAAGTGAATTATTGGTGAGAAAAGTAAAGGAGTATTTGTTGATCTAGAAGACTGGAGAAAACGATCATGGATTTAAGAGGAGGTACATGTTTGGGAAATGAGAAGTGGATAAAAGCAAAGCTTGAGGTAAGTTTTAGGCAAATAGTTTAAGGTAGGGTACAAAAGGAGATGATGCAAAGAGCCAAGAGAGGAGCCAGTTCATGAAAAGTCTTTAAGCTGTATTAAGAAGCTTAGGTTGATTCAGTAAACAATGGCGAACCATGGCAATGTTAGAAGTAAGAAAGTGATCTGGCCAGATGAGGGTTTTAGACACAGCATCCAGATTGTTTAAAGGGCAATGTAATGTGGAGAAGCCAGTTAGCAACCAGGAAGAGCAGAGATTTTGTTAGGGAAATATTCCAGGTACACAATTATGATGGACTGAACTGGGAGAGTATAAGATATTGAGAAATAATCATAAGATAAAATTGGTAGGGTTGGCTGGTAGATTGTATGTGGGAGATAAGGGAGAGGAAGTGACTTAGGATGACTCAGTTTCTGGCTGGAGTAATAAATGAATAATGTTGCAATTAATTAATACAGGAAACATCAGAAGAAAGAGTGGGTTTGGAGAGACGGAGAAAATTCAAATCCACTTTGAACATATTGTATTTGTACATGATAAGTAAGACATCTCAATGGACTAAACTGGAAGGCAGTTAAATATGTGAATCCAAAGATCAAGTGAGAACTGCAAACCTGATTACAAAGAAACAGGATACAGCAGTAGTTGAAATGAACAAAATGAATGAATTTAATCCAAGTAAAGTAAAGATAGAATGTCAGAAGGCCAAAGACAGAAACCCAAGGAAACAACCAATATTTGGGAATACAAAAAGAGGAGCAGTGCACAAGGAAGACTATGAAATACTTAGGAAAATACAGAAGAGTCCTGAAAGAGCTCCCTCATTGATGTTAACACAGTAGAGACTAAAGATTTAATGTGTGGTTGATAATGTTAATACTTCAGAGATGTTCAGTAAAACAGGAATTGCAATAGCACAGGAAGTTTATCAACAACTTAGCTTTTCCCATATTGGTATCAGAAGCTAACCTGGTATCCCATGGTGTCATTCAGCTAAAAGACACCTTTCTCCTGACCCCTCCTCTTTCTTCCCAGCACTATGGAGTCTGATTGTCACCATCCATATACCTAGGTTTTTGCCTTTACCGTCAGTCTATATGTAGTCTGTTCTGTGACTTTGCTTTTTATTCTAGGACCCTCCCAGGAATTCTACCTAATAGCTGCATCCATAATGCTTCCTGTGTTTCTTGCTTGTGCATTTGTCTATATTTGTCTTATATTTTCCATATATCCAACTATGAATTGGGGCTTCCCTGGTGGCTCAGAGGTTAAAGCGTCTGCCTCCAATGCGGGAGACCCAGGTTTGATCCCTGTGTCAGGAAGATGCCCTGGAGAAGGAAATGGTAACCCACTCCAGTATTCTTGCCTGGAGAATCCCATGGACGGAGAAGCCTGGTAGGCTACAGTCCATGGGGTCGCAAAGAGTCGGACACAACTGAGCAGCTGAATGGAACGGAACTATGAATTGAGGGCTTGTTAAGTATAAACAGCTTCCGCACATCTACCCTTTCCCCAAACTGCTGCTAATAATATTTTAGATCCACTGATTTGGCCTTACCTGAAAATGACCATATCTACTGGACTAATGCCTTTGGGACATTTCCCACTGATTGTTGCTGGGGCTGACTCTAGAGAAAAGAAAGCTTTCTGTGTGCCTTCATCCTGGTTAGGATTCCTGTCCTTCCATAATTCAATGTCTCAAATCTATATCACATCTAAGATCATGTTGAATTTGAGGTGTGGCAGGGGATTCAAACAGAAACACCTCATAGGCCATTTCAATTATAGGCTGCAGAGGAGGTACAAGATATAACTTTAGGAGTTGAGATATAATTTTAGGAGCAGGACAAAGGAATGACAGTGAGAAATCTTTAACACATACCAATATAAAGATTTCTCACTGTCAACCCTTCATAGAGTGAATAAAGAGAAAATATTATAGGAGTTATGACACTTTAAGGGACAATCAGACTTAAAGTGAGAGTGGAGGTAAGAAGTCTGAGACATGAAAGGAGAACCAGAAAAATGGAAAACAGAATAGAAGACAAAGTGAAGTGAACAAAGAGAATGAGAACAGAGAAAAGATCTTCTAAAAAAAAAAAAAACTCATCATTTTATCTTAATACTTGAGAGAATGGTATCAATGAAAGCAAAGTCAGACATGAGCGACTTCTACGGGAATGGTTAGAAAAGGAGAGGAAGTGAATTTAGGACATTTGAAAAGTTTTTGAAGAAAGCAAAGAATTTTAACTGGTATTTTTAAAGAAAATGTACAGAAAATTCTCTGTACATTGAATATATTTCCTTGCATCCCAAACACCTACAAAAGTGCCTAAGTAGAGCAGCAGTTCAATAAATATTTGCTAAATGAATGAGCCCTGGTTTTGCTTTTGTTTTTATTTCAAACACATGTGTCTACAGATTAGTATAAAGTGAAGATATTAGACAAAAAGCAGATCCTTGTGATAGTAATATCCTGAAAACACTGGTCATGTTTAGAGTCCAGAATTTCAAGAGATGAAGTTTAAATTGGAGAAAAGTGGAGGAGAAAGAGACATAGGAGAATAAAGATTAAGAGTTGAAAAAGTAGGCAGATTTGATGTATATTTCATCCTAAAGTAGTGGGGTCTCATGACAGTATTGGGAGGTGAAAGGAAATACTTCTAAATTGGTTGCTAAAGCTGAATTAAGATGCAAATTTTCAATGTTAAGGAACATTGAAAACATTCTGTAGACTCAAAAATAAATTTAATTTAAAAGGCAGGGAAAACAATGGGCAATGGTTATCCAGGGTTGAGAGTTGATGAGTTGGGCAGAAAGAAGAATCAGAGAGGCCAACTGAAAAAGTTGGCTGTGGGTGGATACAAGGCTGGATCAGACAAAAGAGACAAGAGTCAACATTTGAGTATGTACTGGTGCCAAAAAGAGCTGAGAATAACAGCTGGATTAAATGAGTGTAAGAGGCAGGTAAAAAACTGGTTGAAACAGTTAAGTGCTGAATTAAAGTACTTGGAAAGAAAAATATTGACTTGGACTGACAAAGTTCAGACTGGGTGACTCAGCAAAAAAGGATCTACAGGTCCATAGAATCAGGAATGGAAAGGAATCGAATCAAGGAATCTTCAAGGTCAAAAGTGTAAGTTTTGAAGTTATTGAAGAAGATTGCAGAGCACATGGAAAGGGAACTTTTGTGCCAAATCATTTATATAACTTGAAATAAATTATAGGGTGTGGTAGACAAGAGCAATGATGTTTTAAAGAAGGTCACATAGAGAAAAATAATGTCTTTAAAGTGATAAAAATGGGAGGTGCTTCAAAGAGCAAGGTCCTTCAGTTCCAACTGTTATGTTATCATGTGGAAGTAGAAACATGTGAAAATAAAGTAAAATAAAATAAAGTGTTCTTCTGTTTAGTTTACACCATAGTTGCTCACTCACCTGGTTCATTGATCAAGAAATGGGGTACAAAGGAAAGCCAGTTCTCATACAAGCCCAACTTTTCAAGGTCAGTTTAGGCGAGACCGGCAAGGAAAATGAAAATGGAAATAAAGATTCTTAGTGAGAGAGCAATATTTATATTAGATGAAAAATAAGCATGAAAAAAGATAATTTTGTCTTACAGAGACAAGTGGTAGGCACATTCCATAGGTACAATGGAGCAGAACACTTAGAGAAAGAACAACTTCACAATGCAAAGAAGTATGCACAGATGCAAACACAAAAGCACGTCGCACAATGCCAAGCCCAAACTCTTATCACGTGAGTGGAACATCTATGAGGGAGAGTTTACATAAACTGCTTCATTTAGGCAACTATTTGGAATATACTGGTGTTAATGTTCTTCCAGCTACATTTTGCCTGGGAATCACTGAGAAACAGGACCAGATGGAGGAAGAAAGGGCTCTCTATACAGTTCTTTTTGTGTTTTTTCAGCTTTGGAGATATCCGTACTACTCAGCAATCAAGAGTTATGGCTATACCCATTCTTGGAAGAATTCTGCTATCAAGCATTTAGAAGAAGTTTATTTTTAACCAAAGAGAAGATATAATTGAATCTGGATGGCTATGTTTTAGCATATCTTATCAAATATATTGTTGTAGTTAGGTCCTTAACACAGATCAAAAATAAAAAAAATATGTCACTTGTTATGTAATTAATTTCAAGCTGATTTGACAAACTATGAGGGCAGTCAGAAAAAAAAATATTTTAATCTAAAGGAAAAAGAAAGAAAGATTCTGCTGCATATTTAATCATGTATAACTGTATTGTCTTCTTGTTTGCCTGAATTTCTCAAGAGTTAAAATGGCTGTTTCACTGCTCGAATATGACAAAGTAGGTTATTTGTATGCGTCTTCCACTCTAGGGCTTTGTGGCAGAGTCGTTTTCTGTATGACTTTTGAAGGAGGGGATGGGAGATAATTCAGCAGATGGGGACTGTAAGATTTTTCTTTCATGTCTCAAATACAATATGAAGTGAACTATGAAGTTAACCAGCCACAATTCTTTGCAAAGGTCATCTGATTTCATGTTCTTGCCACAAAGTACTCTTGATCTAAAATAGATTATGTGGAAAAAACTCAGATGTAACTCTATTCATTATTAATTCATTTCAAATATTTGCTTCAATTCCAGGATTATAAACACAACCTTGACTAAGTCATTCTTTCCCAGTTGCAATACATACTCAGTCATCTATGTTGATCTTATAAATGTACTATTTTTATTCATTTCATGAATGTTTGAATTTTTGGTGTTTTTTTAATTATGTTTTGTGATTTTTGTTGTTGTTGTTGTTGCTTGCATTTTTTCCCTCTTCTGGATACTTTCCTTTGTTCATTTGTTTCCATTTGTTTTGGACAGAACAGTAAATAAAGAATAGGTTTCAACCTGGCAGGGTACAAATATGAGTTTGCCAAGTAAATTATGAATAGGAATAAATCCACTTCTTTATCATCACAGTACAGTAATGTATCTGTTTTTTCTAATCATGCAGAGGGAAAACAGCCAATCAAACAGTATTGATTAAATACCTGGAATTTGTTTGAAAAACAGTTTTCTAGGGATTCTATATGCTCAACATTATTATAATTATCCTAGTAAATACAGAGAAATAGGGATATGGTTTCAGCATTTAAAGTATCTCTCACCTTGCTCAACTACCAAGATTAAATAATACTAAATAATGCTTGAAATGACAAGGAACAACTTAAGACAGTGGGGCAACTAAGTATTAATCCCCGAACAGAAGGTCAGTGTGGGTTAGGGTTAGAGAAAGCTTAGTGAAGGAGACAGAATTTAAATACTAGAGAAATGACCTTAACGTTTGGGTAAGACCTGTACAGTAGCAGTGGGGAGTAAAGTCAGGAGGAAGTGATGAGAATAAGTAACAAAAACAGCAGTGAAAATAGCAAGAAGGAGAAGAGGGAAGAAATGAGAGGAAGAAAAGGAGGACTTTCAATGAATGATTATTATGCTCTAGGAACAAGGATGGGTATATTATACAATCTATAATATCTGTGACATTGTGTTCTAAACAATTTTATTTTAAGTTTCTTGACCTAAGTCCAGCTTCTTTCAGTATTTCTCTTCTGTGGTGATGGTGATACTCTTTGAGCTACCCATCTTCCTTCCTCGATTCTCCTTCCAGCCAGCATCACCCAATGACACAGCAGATAAAAGGAAAGGAAAGCAGAGCTGGGCATCTTTCCCCTTGACATTCTTCTGTGCTCTATCTAGTAATATTTGCATCTTTCTGTAATCAGAAAAACCAAGGCCCCACTGCTTCTCCTGGCCCCATAGGTAACCTCTGCTTCCCTCTGTAGAGACTGTACTATGTTTGTTCCTGCCTCCTACATCTTCATTCCAGCTTACTTCTCCAGAGTTGCATTCCCTCACATTTCTTTAGGGAAAAATCCTTTGGAAAAATTTGAGGGTTGATGGTGGTCTAAAGTTGCCTATACCTTCACTGGAATGGAATTAAAAGAGAACATTCCTACATTCTCAAATCAACAAGACAGAATCATACAATTACCTCATCACAAAGCCAGTTAGGCCATGGAAAAGGTTATCTCCATATAGTTAAAGATAACTGGACATAAGTGGGGATTGAACCGATGACCCAGACCGCCTTGCACACAATTTTAATGACAAAAAAAAACTATATCCAGGGGTCAACTACATCCTGTATCTATAAACTGACTGTACTACTCTCTCTAAAAAGCAGCAAACGTGATCATTTGGATTACATTTCTTCCTCTTTTTGAGCAGGATGTGAAGGCAGGAACTGGGGGTAAAACAACAAGTTAATATGCGAGACAGTATTGTGAGCTCTGTTCACTTACAGACAAAGTTCTAATTGATTCATGACTTGGGTCATACAGCTATGTTGGTCCAGGTGAGGATTTTTATTCAAGTATCAGAGTATAGTAGACAAACCTAACATGGGTTCGATCCTTCGGTTCTTCCCTTCCCATCCCTGGGATGGGAAGATCCCCTGGAGAAGGGAAAGGCTACCCACTCCACTATTCTGGCCTGGAGAATTGCATGGACCGTATATATAGTCCGTGGGGTCACAAAGAGTCATGACTGAGCAAATTTCACTTTCACTTTCAAGACAGCACTGTAAAGAGGGTCAAAGTTACTGTTTTGTTGTTTTTTGTTTTTTTTTTAGACTGTGGGAAAACTAAAGGAATATCTTCAGGGAATCAGCAATATATACCAATGGTTTCATACTAAAGACCCAGTCTGAGAGCCAGACTTAGAATCCCTGATTTCAACTACTGTGGATATTTAATGATTGGTTAGAGATATTTTACTGGTGTTTTGTCATATCTCTGGTTCTTTTCGTCCTGTCTCTGTGTCTCCTTGCCTTGCCAAATTTAGCTGTTCTAATTCCAGAACAGGTGTGGGATGGCTTGGTCTTTCATGGCAGTACCCCTTGAGGATCCACACTGCCTTTTCCTCTTCAGTAACATCATTTAAAAGACAGACAGAGTAAATAAAAGGAAGGAGATTTTTCTCCTCTAGCTATTGTTGCTCTTGGCAGGGTGCTACCAAGGGGCCTAGATATGTAACACTTAAAGCTTCAATAACACAGCTCACTTGACCACAGAGCAGTTAAAACACAAAAGCTCCAGTAGATTATGCTCCTTTAAGAGTGACTCATCCCCAGTGATAAATAGAGTGTGCCTCCCACACACAAAAACAGATGCGGCAGATACATCGCCTATAGATGCAGTGCTTAGCAAAAGCTTAGAAGCTACAGAGATTTTGTTCTTAAAATAATGCTTCACATTTCCATAGCATTTTCTTCCCAAGAGTTCACAGCATTTGGGATGGCAGTGAGAGGAGAACATATCATTCCAAGTAAATGATGTGAGGCCCAGCTGAAAGAAAAACATTCACCAAATGTGCAGCCAAAAACAACTGCAGGGGGTTGTTGACAGGATCTGGAAAGCCCTCCCCTGGAGAGTCTGAAGACTTGTCCACCCAGGGAGGCTTCTCTCAGGCCATCCAACAGGCAGGAAGCGTTAGGTGATTCTTAAGGCTATTTTCATTCATCATATGAAAGGAGACATTTGTAATGAATACCTAGCAACAAAATTATTTGCCCAGTTAGTCTTACCAAAACTTGCAAAAGCTGCAGAATCTGACGAAAAGGAAAAAATTATATCCATCATGTTTCTTTTTCCATTACTTACTTTTATTTTTGTATTTAGACTTTTCAGAAGAAAAGAAATGATTATCTGTCTAAGCGGACTTAGGTCTTTATGGCGGCTCTGGAGAACTGGCATCTCCCCTCGAAACTCCACCTGCCACTATGTAGCAACTGCTCCTACTGGTTGATTTGCTGTCATCTTAAAACATGGTTAGTTATTCCCAGGCTTCCATGCTCAGTCTCTGAACCCCACATTGCAATGTGAAACCTACCATCCTTAGCAGGAATATTCTATTCTTGGGAATCAGCCCTCACCTGAGAACAGGACAGCTTCTATTGAGCAATGGAGATTTCATAACAATGGCTTCTATTACAAAACTATCAGAATTCTGTTTCAGGCACCTCCCGTCGGTTATGTGCACTGTGAACTCCCTGCCATGCTTTTCAAATAACCAGGTCTTAACAATGATCACAGAGAAGGAAATAGCAACCCACTCCAGTATTCTTGCCTGGAAAATTCCATGACACAGGAGCCTGGCAGGCTATAGTCCATGGGGCGGCAAAGAGTCAGACATGACTTAGTGACTAAACAACAACAACGATTAAAAAAATTTCATAAGTTCCTGGAGGTTGCATGGTAAGGTTCTACCTAGTTTTGCAATCAATATTTTAAAAATTTTCTAGAAGAGGGCTCCAAACTACTTCAATAATGATCCCAGGGAATGTATATTAATTTATTTATAAGTTATTCTAAAGGAGATCAATCCTGGGTGTTCATTGGAAGGGCTGATGCTAAAGCTGAAACTCCAATACTTTGGCCACCTCATGCGAAGAGTTGACTCACTGGAAAAGACTCTGATGCTGGGAAGCGTTGGGGGCAGGAGGAGACGGGGACAACAGAGAATGAGATGGCTGGATGGCATCACCGACTCGATGGACATGAGTTTGAGTGAACTCCGGGAGTTGGTGATGAACAGGGAGGCCTGGTGTGCTGTGATTCATGGGGTCGCAAAGAGTTGGACACGACTGAGTGACTGAACTGAACTGAACTGAACTGAACTGAATGCACATGTACAAAGTTAAAGAATAGGAAATGAAACAATGTTTTGCCAATCATGGTGACTCTATAGTATATCAAGACTGCTATATTAGAACATCTTACTAAAGTAGACACAAAGATTTATTTTAAAGAACTTTTCTGATAATTTTATTTTTTACTAGCTTCTTGGATATTATCAAGTTGCTATTTTCTTTATCTACCTGAGAAATAGCTCACATTTGGAGAAGAATTGTCAGATCAAACATTTTCTCATAGTACCCAAATGCTCACTAGATAAACATAATTTTCAATTTAAACTTGTTTTGAAAGAATATTTTAGGCATTTATCCATTTTGTGAAGATTAGTAAAAACTGGATAATTAATCATTGTTCATTTAATCAATCATATATTAAACTGTAATGTGTAACAATACGTTGAAAGGAAAGGTTCAAGTGTATGCTCTGCAGTTAAGCACACCACCCTGCTCCTCTCAATCCTTTCTCTACGCAGGCATGTTCTGTATGTGATGACTACCTGACCTGCATGTGCGTGCCGTGAGGATGCCAATGACATTTCATAAGACAGATTAGTAGTGCATCATTATTAAGAGAGTGACAAGACAAGCCACAGGAATAGAGAGATATTTGTAACACATATCAGTAAAAGACCAGTGTAAAGAATTCTTACAAATTGTTAAGGAGAGGAGCCAACAGCCTAACCAAAAATCAAAAATGAACAAAAACAAACCAACAACAACAACAACAAAAACTTTAGCAAGAAAAGGGTATCTAAGTGGTCATTAAGCATTTAGAAAGGCTAAAGGTCATTATTCATAAGGGGAATAGAAATTAAAACCACAGTGCAATGTCACTATACGCAAAAGAAGTGCTGTGAAACTAGATCATATGTTAGTGAAGGTATGGAGCAACTGGAACTCTCATAAAATGGCTGCTGGGAGTATAAACTGATACAACCCCTCTGGAAAATTATTCAGTGCCATATGCTAAAGCTTAATATTTCATACCCTAAAAAAGAGGAATTCCACTCCTAGGTATCTATCCAACCAAAGTATTGGTTCAGTTCAGTTCAGTTCATTCGCTCAGTTATGTCTGATTCTTTGAACCCCAGGGACTGCAGCACGCCAGGTTTTCCTGTCCATCAAGAACTCCTGGAGTTTACTCAAACTCATGTCCATCAAGTCGATGATGCCATCCAACCATCTCATCTTCTGTCATCCCCTTCTCCTCCTGCCTTCAATCTTTGCCTGCATCAGCATCTTTTTCAATGAGTCAGTTCTTCGCATCAGGTGGCCAAAGTTTTGGAGTTTCAGCATCAGTCCTTCTAATGAATATTCAGGACTGATTTCCTTTAGGATGGACTGGTTGGATCTCCTTGCAGTCCAAGGGACTCTCAAGAGTTTTCTCCAATACCACAGTTCAAAAGCATCAATTCTTTGGCACTCAGCTTTCTTTATAGTCCAACTCTCACAATCCATACATGACTACTGGAAAAACCATAGCTTTGACTAGATGGACCTTTGTTGGCAAAGTAATGTCTCTTCATTTTAATATGCTGTCTAGCTTTGTCATAGCTTGTCATCTAAGGACCAAGCATCTTTTAATTTCATGGCTTCAGTCACCATCTGCAGTGATTTTGGAACCCCCCAAAATAAAATCTGTCACTGTTTCCATTGTTTCCCCATCTATTTGCCATGAAGTGATGGGACCAGATGCCATGATCTTAGTTTTCTGAATGTTGAACTTTAAGCCAACTTTTTCACTCTCCTCTTTCACTTTCATCAATAGGCTCTGTCTGTCTTCTTCGCTTTCTGCCATAAGGGTGGTGTCATCTGCGTATCTGAGGTTATTGATATTTCTCCTGGCAATCTTGATTCCAGCTTGTGCATCATCCATCCCAGCATTTCTCACAATGCACTCTGCATGTAAGTTAAATAAACAGGGTGACAATACAGTACAGCTTTGACATATTCCTTTCCCAATTTGGAATCAGTCTGTTGTTCCATGTTGCTTCTTGACCTGCATACAGATTTCTCAGGAGGCAGGTAAGGTGGCCCGGCATTCTCATCTCTTGTAGAATTTTCCACAGTTTGTTGTGATCCACACAATCAAAGGCTTTGGCTTAGTCAATAAAGCAGAAGTAGATGTTTTTATGGAACTCTCTTGCTTTTTTGATGATCCAATGGATGCTCGCAATTTAATCTCTTGTTCCTCTGCCTTTTCTAAATCCATCTTGAACATCTGGAAGTTCACATACTATTGAAGCCTGGCTTGGAGAATTTTGAACATTACTTAAGTAATGCTCAAAATATTGGTAGATAATATTATTTATTATAGCATTATTTGTGACAACTAAAACTTGACAGCAACAAAACCCAAATGTCCACCAATAGTAGAATGGAGATTGTGATACATTCACAGCAGGCAACACTGAAAATGGACGTACTGCACCTATAGGTAACAACAGAGACGACTCTCATAAACACGCTGATGAGCAGGAACATGCCAGTTACAAAATAATACACAAGGAGTTTCCCTTTAGGCAAATTTTTAAAAGGCAAAACTAGTAAATGGCACTAGAATTCAGAATAGATTTTTGTCAAGGAGTAATCATGGATGGGAGGTACAAGGCAGGTCTTTGGGGTTGCTGCTGCCTATTATCTTGATCTGTGTTGATTACCTGAGTGTGTTCACTTTATGAAATTAATCCAACTGCATACATATCATTGTTCACTTTTCTGTGTGTATGGTATGCTCAACAAATTTACAAAAAAAAAAAAACAACTTCCAAAGAATGAGAAAAGCCTTAACTCATTTTTTTAAATTTTTAGATAAAAATAAATGAAAATTTTGTTCCTTTCACAACCTACTCAATGATATGATGGTTCACTCTAAAGCATGCTCTGGAGCCACACTCCCTCCCAGCCAATGGTTCTAAACTTTAAAAATTCTACGTCAGAAGAGAAAAATTGCTGATTAGGGAATATGGAAACTGTTGCCCCTTCCTTGCAGACCACTTTGTGCTGGTCAGTTTAATAGAATATAGGAAAAGGGAAAGAGTAAACTCTTCTCATCTTCCCATTATAAACTTCCTCTAGTCCCAGGATTGAGTGGTCAGTCGCTCAGTCATGTCTGACTCTGTGACCCCATGAACTGTAAACTGCCAGGCTTTTCTGTCCACGGAATTTTCCAGGCAAGAATACTGGAGTGGATTGCCATTTCCTACTCCAGGGGTTCTTCCTGACCAAAGGATCAAACCCAGGTCTCTTGTGTCTCCTGCATTGGTAGGTGAATTCTTCACCACTATGCCATCTGGGAAGCCCAGTTCCAGTATTGGCTAATTAGAAATCCAGCATATTAATTAAATCTCTGCTTTCTTCTATTTAAGTAAGACCAACCCTCCTGTTTTCTCTCCAGGGCACAAAATAGGCATTGCATGTAGATCAAGTATTTGCTTTGTGCAACCTGGCACAATTACTGAAATTCTTCACATGCTTCAAATACAAAAATGACCTTTGCATTCCTCTCTGCTGATTTCATCACTAAACAAATTTTATGTCATCCTATAACATTTGTTGACACATTCAGCAACTAATCTGTATTCAATATTTAGTGTCTGTTTTGTCGGAGGCATTCTGCTAAGTCCTGATATTATAACCACAAAAAAGAAATCATGATCTTTGTTCTTAAAGATCTGTGAATATTCATGTTGAAATTTTATATGTTTAATTTTCTAAAACTTTGTTATAAAATAGTACAATCTAACAGGCATAATTTACCCAAGATAGTAAATAAATTTTTTTCATTTCTTCAGCCAAAATTGGTATCGGTGGCAATTGTAGTACTGTCAGATCATACAACTGGTTAAGTTTGTTGAAGTCAGGAAAAAAAAAAATGTCTTAGGGAGTTTAAAATAATAAAGAGCAGAGCCAAGAAAAAGGTCCCTTTATCCATTATCAAATATCCTTTAATGACTCAAGTGTAAGTGGATGAAATAGAATAATTAAATTTCTCTTAAATACACAAACATTTACATGTATGTGGAATTTCTGAGTGGAATGCATTTTCATTTTTATTGAAACTAAAACGTTTGTTCAGAAGATGAACTTCATACCCAGCAGGCTTTTCAGCTACCATCCTACTCGCTCACCCACTGTGAATGCCAATCTTGGTATTTGAGTGAGTTTTATCATTTACCAATAAGGGTACTTGATAATTTCAATAACTCAACAGACTTTTTTTCTAAGAATAAATTCTAATTTAAACTATTCATAAATATAATGAATTTTAAAAATCTAACCACTAGATATTGTTTTATACTATCAAACAGACATCTTTTTTTTTAACGAGTTTTACAATTGAAACCAAAAACCACACCTGTAGACTCCAGGATCACAATACAGTACAATTTGCAACAATTTGGAAGTACTTAAGATTTGATTACAGTGCTGTTATCACTATGCTAGAATTGTGCAAGTTGAGTTGAGGAGACTCTTAAACACTGCAGTTTTCGAGAAAAGACTACATGACATTGAAGGAGTAATAAGATGGGCGTTTCTTTTTGTACTCAGTGATGTGACTGCCAAATAAATCAGAGATGACAATAATTTACATTCATTCATTAATCCCCCCCTTTTTTTTCTTTCAGCATTTATTATTTGCCTATCATGTGCCAGACACTGACAGGCTGTGGGTACACCAAGTGAATTAAATAAAACGCTGTCTCAGTTTTTGAAGAGCTCAGTCTGGAGAGAGAGACAGACGTGTAAACAGATAATTACAGTGCAATGTGAGGAGTGCTAGAAGAGAAGAGGAATGCACTGTTGGCAGAGATGTTACAAGAGATGAAGGAGATGTAGTCCCTCTGGAGGGGGCAGGAAGGAGTTTATAAGGAAGAGAAGTCAGAAGAAATTTCAAAGAAGAGATAATTTTTGAGTTTGAACCTCAGGGCTTGAGAGAAATTGAATTTAACCATTAAGATATTAGAAACAGATTTAATAATACATATAATAAGAAACTTTCTTTTCTTCTATTATAGGACCTTGCTCTCTCATAAAACTGTCTAAGAGAATGTGGCATTTCCGTGTCTCTCACTGAGTATCGTGCATCAGCGAAACCTAAAATTGGGTATATAGTAAATATCAAAGGTGATTCTTTCATCCAATTTTCAGTTTAGAAAACCCTATTTCAATAGTGTTACTAGATTGAGCCAGTTCCTTTTCCAACAGCTATAAATATCTCTAATCCCAAGAGTTACATCCAAATGGAAGTGTAATTACCTTATTAAGGACAAGAAAGCTATAAACATAAATCTGAAAGGGTCAACTCATTCGTGTTAACATCTAATTTATTCATGTAGGCCTTGTGCCTTTCCAGGTTGCCCAGGATCAAAAAATCTTTTAGCACAAAAACAACAAGGGATTATTACTTTTTACCAACATTTTCACATTGTATTATTACTATTGCCACCAATCAGAGTTTCTCATCATTTTTTTCTTTTCACGTTTGAAATTTAATTTTAAATCCACAAATCATCTTAAAGACATTAACAATATTTGTTTACAATACAAGGAAATAGTATCCTTTAAATCATTTAGCAATTCATACTATAAGAAAATATAAGAGTTTGTAATATAGTATTTAAACATATGATCAGTAATCTTTTTCTGCAAATCCACATAGACTTCTAGTAAGTCAAGCTTTTGATGGTACTCCAAAGTGTCAGCTGTGTGCTGGGAACTACATCAACTACATTAGGAAGTACCTATAATCAAATATGAGGCTTAGATTTTATAATATGCTTAAGAAAATCATAAAGCAAAATAAAGGTAAACCCTCGGGACACATTGACTAATGATATGGACACATGGCTCTCTCACCAGTTCCTTGAAAAAGAAGATGAAGCCAAAACTAACACTTAAGTCAAGTTTACACTTAACACCATCATCTCCAAGTTCCCTCACACCACTCCTGATATGACCTACACAAAAGTAGCTAGATTTAATTTATCCTTTTTATGCCATGGCAACTAAATCATGAGTAAAGCTTTCAGATCAAATGTGGTCTGGGTGGAAATATTGAAAACAGGCTTCCAAACAACGAAAAATGTGTGAAAAAGGGGTAGGGGCAATGTAGCAGGTTCTGTGATGCAGGTGAAGTCTTGTTATAATTAAGCTTGTTAAAGTTCCAATTCCACTTCAATAAAACAGTATGAGACTCCAGCTGGTAGCCAGCTGCTCTCCAGACCCTTTCCATGCCAAAAAAAAAAATTATTTTAAGGCCTCATGGTATAAGACCCTGTAGGTTTGTTTTAACCACATTTCACTTGTCTAGGTAAATCAAACAATGCCAGATAGAGTTATCTGAGTATGCAGAAACTAATGTCTTTCATCAGTCAGTAAATATACCTAGATCATTTTATAAATACCTTATTCTGTTCAGATGTATCGCTATGAAGAAGAACATATGGCAAGATTTTATGTAGTTCACTCATGGAAAATTGCAACATAATTCAAAAAAGAGAAACCTTGAGAAGTTTTTATTATTCTGGATTAAAAAATCCCTACTAGTGTAGGCTCAAGCTTTCAAAGTTGCTTGTCAGGACTGCAAAATCTAAGAAAGACTTTTAAGAACACATTACTAATCATATGGACGGAAAATCTCAAGGGAATTGATTTCAGCAAGCTCTAAGATTCCAATATGTTTGGACCAAAAATTCAAATGCCTTTTCTGCATAATGGAAAACTTGTGTGTATTTGCATTTTTATTGTTATTTTGGACTATGAGTTAGCTCTGTATAGGTAACAAATCATTCACAGGAAATATTCACAAATTTTGATGGGTAGACTAAAAATAGAACCCATTGGAATCCAAGGCTGAAAAGTAGGTAGTGAGAAAATTGGAAGGAGAAAAGTAGCAAAATAAGATTTTTCAGAATTTACTCTGTCTCCTCTCAAAGTGATATCTGTTCTTTCCACTACTCTTAGAAGGCTACAGAGTGATTAAAGAGGCTTCATATGGCAAGCCACTCCAGTACTATTGCCTAGAAAATCCCATGGCTGTAGTCCATGGGGTCGCTAAGGGTCGGACACGACTGAGCGACTTCACTTTCATTTTTTACTTTCACACATTGGAGAAGGAAATGACAACCCACTCCGGTGTTCTTGCCTGGAGAATCCCAGGGACGGGGGAGCCTGGTGGGCTTCCATCTATGGGGTCACACAGAGTCGGACACGACTGAAGTGACTTAGCAGCAGCAGCATATTATAAAGGCAGGCCTCACCTTTAAGTCAAACTAACACTTATTCTTAATATGCTAAAACATTTAAGAAAATAATAGGGTGACTGGGAAACTGGCAGGAAGATAGAGTATATTTGAATAATATATTTGAATAAATTCATCATTCACTCATCCTTTCAGTTATTAGTCAAAAGAATAACTCTTTAACACCTACTATGAGCCAGACACTGAATAAAATAGAATCTTCTGTTTTCCTATAGTTCACAGATTAGAGGGTGATAACATTACAACACAGAACATTATGAGGGTGGAGGGCAAGTAAGACCCTGTGGAGGGGACTACAGAGGGGGTTGGCCATTAAAGCTCCCTGGACATGATGAAACATGCAATGAAATGTGAAGATTGACCAAGAGTCAGTTACACAAAATGGTGGCCAAAATATTACCGGCAGAAGCAAAGAACACAGAAGTAAATACTTAGAAGTAAGAGGAACTGGGGCAAAATTGAGGATCTGTAACACATTCAGCTTGACTGAACTACAGATACTTAAATGACAAGGTGATAGTGATAATACATAAGACTTGGGAAGGAAAGAAGATCCTGACCGTGAAGAAACATATAGGCTAGCGAAGCACATATGATGATTCAATCATGAGATTTAGGAACAAAAATCCAAACTTGAGACTTACTCATTGTAAGACATTCAATATATACCCATAAGCCTTCTGAGTCTTACTTTCCTGATTTATAAACTGATGATACCACCTACTTTGTACTATTTTAAGGACAGGAGAAGACAATGCATGAGAAATTATACATATAAAAGTATATTATGAATACAGAAGCGTGCACTGGAGTAGGTCAAGGAGAATCCAGTTTGCAGAGGGACAAAGCAAGAATAAAGGAGTCTGATTTAATGATCTTTCAGGTCTAGAAAAGGAAATGTATTTTGAATGAGCTCAATCTTTGCCCTTGTTTTCAATCCGTTCCGTCACTCAGTCGTGTCCGACTCTTTGCGACCCCGTGGACTGTAGCCTACCAGGCTTCTCCGTCCATGGGATTCTCCAGGCAAGAATACTGGAGTGGGTTACCGTTTCCTTCTCCAGGGGACCTTCCCGACCCAGGGATCGAACCCAGGTCTCCCGCATTGGAGGCAGACGCTTTAACCTCTGAGCCACCAGGGAAGCCCCAATAGCCATAGAGTTTTACCCTTCTCCAAATCTCTCCTTACAAACACGTAACTCTACATTTATTTCAATGCACTGCTTCCCAGAATCACTGGCCCAATGCCCACTTCCCTTCATTCCCCATCTAAGAATCCCTTTGTCCATGAACAGCTTGCACACGGCAGCAGGTAACTTGGAAGATTGTAAGGGGAGAATGGTTGTTTCCTGACAACCTCCCTCCCCCACCTCACCCCCACCTCCACAGAATGTGTCTCCAGAGGAAGATCTCTGCTAGAAAACTTCCCTGATCTATTTTCACTTACTCCCTAAGACTTATCCAGATCTCAATTTTCATTCACTTAATTAGGGATTTATTCCTGAGGGTTAAAATTTTCTAAAGCTTTAGAAAGGAAGTAAATTTGTTACTTTAAGCCTTATTCTAACATTCAACACATGTTCTCACAAGGGACTATAACAGTAACATCCGTATGAGGAAAATGTGTTAAAGAATTTAAAATGAATCTTGTATATTCAGATGCCCTGAAAAATAACTACAGAACCTAAAATATAAGCACCCCAAAGTCAATGTAGCAGACAGTAGATAAGTTCTTCCAGGCCGTCCACAAGGCCTTGACAGGAACTGCTGACATCAAGACCTCTGCACAAAGTGGATGGTTTCGACTTTGAGAAGTACATTTTAACAACACGCTCATTAATAATAAAAAAAATATATATTAGTTTTATTCATTGATTCAGCTTAAGTATTTTTATCAGTATCTTGGAGGCAGACCTAATGTTTTCTTTAAATTTATTGAGCTTGTCAAACTATTTCTTCTATTCTTTTAAACTTTTAATTAATAAAATATAAAGCTACAAAGATATATAATCCCTGCCGTCAGTTAGCTTAAAATCAAATCTTCCAAATCTTCTTTGCCCATCTAATGAAGATAATACAATTTTGCACATAGTGCAAAGGTACTTTGCCAACCAAGTTCCATCTAGTCAAGGCTATGATTTTTCCTGTGGTCATGTATGGATGTGAGAGTTGAACTGTGAAGAAAGCTGATCACCGAAGAATTGATGTTTTTGAACTGTGGTGCTGGAGAAGACTCTTGAGAGTCCCTTGGACTGCAAGGAGATCCAACCAGTCCATTCTAAAGGAGATAAGTCCTGGGTGTTCATTGGAAGGGTTGATGCTGAAGCTGAAGCTCCAATACTTTGGCCACCTCATGCGAAGAGTTGACTCACTGGAAAAGACTCTGATGCTGGGAGGGATTGGGGGCGGGAGAAGAAGGGGACAACAGAGAATGAAATGGCTGGATGGCATCACTGAGTCGATGGACATGATGAGTTTGGGTGAACTCTGGGAGTTGGTGATGGACAGGGAGGCCTGGTGTGCTGTGATTCATGGGGTTGCAAAGAGTCGGACACAACTGAGCAACTGAACGAACTGAACTGAACTGAATGAATGGTTTTTTAATAGTGTTAGTAGCATGGAACCCAAATTTATCAAATGGGAGGGAAAGTCTCATAGACACTTCTGGCTGCCTCATTCAGCTTTCAATGACTTGCAGCCATTCCAAAACTTAGTTCTTTACTTGATACTCATTAGCAATAGATTAAATATATGCAAACACTCAAATCAACAGAAAACACTTCCTCGAGGCCTCCCCATGAGCATCATGGAAGTTACTGATGACCTGGGTCACAGAAGGCTTTTGCATTGCCGAAGTGCAATCAAGTGAACTAAGTGAAAGTGAAGTCGCTCAGTCGTGTCCAACTCTTTGCGACCCCATGGACTGTGAACTAAACGAAGATCAAAGACGTGAGGAGGTGCCATCTTCCTTCCCAAGTCCTAGGAAGTTGGAAGGAACAACTAAGTGGGATGGATAACATAATACGTGAGAAAGGAGAAGAATGTGCTCTGTTTTTATAGTTTCACTTAAGAGCAGTAATATTTTAAGCTAACTTTTTGTCATTTACAACTCAATATATTGTTGTTGTTGCTGTTGTTTAGTCTCTAAGTCATGTCCAACTCTTTTGTGACCCCATGACTGTAGCCCACCAGGCTCCTCTGTCCATGGGATTTCCCAGGCAAGAATACTGGAATGGGTTGCCATTTCCTTCTCCAGGAGAATCCAGGGATCAAACCCATGTCTCCTGCAGTGGCAGGCAGATTCATTACCGCTGAGCCACCAGGTAATCCCACAGCTCAATATAAAGGATTTCAAATCCCTCAAAAGGGAAAAGTTTCAAAGTCTCTTCTCTCAGATGGACTTGTAACAATCTTACTTTTGCTCATTACACTCTAGTCTACTCCCCAGTCTTTCATGTTGTCACATTTCTTTTCATACTTTGAGTCTTAAACATCACTCTTCAAAAATGCTTTTCCTGATCATTCTACATAGTGCATATCTCTCCCTGTCTGTTTATCAAATTGTATTATTTACTTCACAGCCTTCATCAAACTCTAAAACTACCTGAATTGCATTTCTTATTCATTTTTATGTCTCACTTCTATGGAATGAGCTCCTTGAGGGCAGGAATCATGTCTTCAGCAATTCTAGCACTTAAATTGGTTTCCTGTTCCATAATATTAGCTAATAAGTATTTGAACAGAGACATAACCAATGTCCCTAGAAACTTCAATTACTGAGGACAGACATACATCAACAGATACTCATTAAGCTATACATTGGTTGCAATGGTTGAGTAGATTTTGAATGCTACTGGGCTGAAGGAGAAAGATCCTTAACACATGAGGGAGAGAGTGGAGACATAGGAGACTGAGAAGTGATACCTAAGATAAAGCATAATAATTAATCATTAAGCTGGTCAATTGAAGGAAGGAGAAGATGGCAAGGACAAAGAAAATGTAAAGTGAAATATAGAACAGCAAGCAGTGGAACTGCTAATTCAATGTCAAATTTGAAGTAAGGAGTAACTGGAGGAAAAGCTGAATGGTTTTAAAAGGGGCATATTAGAGGGAGCATTACATTCATGTCAAGGAGTTAGTTTGGATTTAATCATGAAATAGTTGATGAAATTAAAGAACTTGACAGTAAAGCGCTGTGGCCCAGTTTGTGATTTCGATGGATCATTACAGAAGCTTCGTGGAGGAAACATTTACAATAAGCAAACTAGAACGGGGACCAGGATACTAGGTAGAAGACTAGAAGAATAGTCAGAAGGAGATGATCCATCACCTTAGGTGATGGTAACTGAGATAAATAAAATGGATAAGGAGGTAAAATGACCAGGATTTAGTCATGAATCAGCTACATAGACAAGGCAGAATCAGTGGTAAGGGGAAATACCCAAATTCTAGCTTAAGCAACTGAACGTAAGCAAGAGAAGACTCTCTAGCAGATGCCTTTACACTTTTGCACTGTCAGCTTTCCTGAGTCTCCAGCCTGCCAGCCCACCCTGCAGATTTGGTCTTGACAGCCTCCATAATTATAGGAACCAATTTCTCACACACACACAAAAATCTCTTTCTATATATACACACATCCTATTGGTTCTGTTTCTTTGAAAAATGCTGACTAATACAAGTATGGAAGTGGAGCATGAATCTTTGATGGAGAGCCAAAGCCCATATTTCCAGCCACCAAATTCGTGGGCAGATCTCACACAGCATTTGCCTCTTCAAAGAAGACAATGTGTGGTCCAATACAGTCACTTCATCCAGCTCAAGGATCTCTGAATGATGTGGAGCCTTCTCTATCAAGTTTAAATATTGTTCCTTATCGCCCAGCAGCAAAGAAACTTGAAGACAAATTATCTCCTCTTGCCCTTGCCCTAACCCAGTAGGAAATATCAGCTCAGAGACCAGAAGTCTATCATAAAATACTTCATGCAGGAAAAAGGATCAGAGACACACAGCATTCATTGGTCCATATCAATACTTTCCTGCAGGGAAATTCCCTAGCAGTTGGAGAGTTACTTCATTATATGCTGATTTCTACTTACTAGGAAGACTATCCTTGACCATTGTTCTTAGGGAAACTAGCTCCACTTCTGCAATAATTTTCCTGTCCTTTTTCCTCCAAGGTCACACGTGAAATGAATCTGGAGACATAGCTCCTTCTTAGTGCCTGCATGGCTTTAATAGCCCTTTCTTGCTGGGGTCTATTTGGGAAGTCCATGATAGTTTTAGAATAACTAAGTTTAATTATTTTGGCATTGTATTTCTTAAACAACAACCACAACTAAATATACATCTCATTTAGTTTATTGTTTTAAATCAGTTTAATTATGGCAGCAAATAAGTTTCAAGTGTTCTCCTAACTATATTCTACTTCAGTTCAGTTCAGTTCAGTCGCTCAGTCGTGTCCGACTCTCCACGACCCCATGAATCACAGCACGCCAGGCCTCCATGTCCATCACCAACTCCCGGAGTTCACTCAAACTCATGTCCACAGAGTCGGTGATGCCATCCAGCCATCTCATTCTCAGTCGTCTCCTCCTCCCGCCCCCAACCCTTCCCAGCATCAGAGTCTTTTCCAGTGAGTCAACTCGTCGCAAAGAGTTGGCCAAATTATTGCAGTCTCAGCTTTAGCATCAGTCCTTCCAATGAACACCCAGGATTGATCTCCTTTAGAATGGACTGGTTGGATCTCCTTGAAGTCCAAGGGATTCTCAAGAGTCTTCTCCAACACCACAGTTCAAAAGCATCAATTCTTCAGCGATCAGCTTTCTTCACAGTCCAACTCTCACATCCATACATGACCACTGAAAAAACCATAGCCTTGACTAGACGGACCTTGGTTGGCAAAGTAATGTCTCTGCTTTTTAATATATTATCAAGGTTCGGTCATAACTTTCCTTCCAAGGAGTAAGCGCCTTTTAATTTCCTGGCTGCAATCAGCATCTGCAGTGATTCTGGAGCCCAAAAAAAATAAAGTCTGACACTGTTTCCACTGTTTTTCCATTTCCCATGAAGTGATGGGACCAGATGCCATGATCTTTGTTTTCTGAATGTTGAGCTTCAAGCCAACCTTTTCACTCTCCTCTTTCACTTTCATCAAGAGGCTTTTGAATTCCTCTTCACTTTCTGCCATAAGGGTAGTGTCATCTGCATATCTGAGGTTATTGATATTTCTCCCAGCAATTTTGATTCCAGCTTGTGCTTCTTCTGACCCAGCGTTTCTCATGATGTACTCTGCATATAAGTTAAATAAGCAGGGTGACAATATACAGCCTTGACGTACTCCTTTTCCTATTTGGAACCAGCCTGTTGTTCCATGTACAGTTCTGACTGTTGCTTCCTGACCTGCATACAGGTTTCTCAAGAGGCAGGTCAGGTGGTCTGGTACTTAGCTCCCTTTATTTCTATGCCTTCTTGCCCTTATACTAACCTCTCTCAACTTAAAGCTGGATGTTTTGAGGTCATCTAAAGCAGTAGACATGGCTGGGACAATGACCACCAGGCTGAACTCCTTTGTTTTGTAAGAAATTTTAATGGGTATTGCCCTCAAAGACTCTTTTTAACAAATCAGGACCAGAAATTGAGTCAATTTCTAGGCAGGTTGATAAGAAGTCCAGGGTCCCTGAGGAGGAGAAAGGGGCCTGGGGTTCTCGAGGAGGAGATAGGGGTCTGGAATTCTCAAAGAGGAGGAAAGGACAAATGTCTATTTTTTTTTTTTCCCCTCTACATTCCTTAGTCTTAGTCAGATAAAAGTTTTTTTTTTTTTTCTTTAAGCCCAGAACTAATGATTACACAACACAACAACTCAGTTTAAACTCTGTACTAAAAATTATATAACAACAATGTATCCTGCTTGAGGACAGTTTCTCCTTGAAAACCTTCTGACTCATCTTGTTATTTTAAAATGTATATTTCTTTCTATTGTTAGTTCTAATCCTGTCATCTTAAAATTTAAATTGTGGGAGTGGACCTAGTAAGATCTTGACAACCTTGAGACATTTTTTTGATTTATTGTAATGACCAAGAAAAAGTATATAACTCCCTTGCTTAGACTCTCTGTCCCCCTTCTGATGTCTACATCAGACGCTTTCTCTGTTCCTTTGTTCCTTTTCATACTTTAATAAAACTCTGCTACACAAGAGTTCTTGAGTGATCAAGCCCGGTCCCTGGTCTTGAAGCTAAATCTTCTTCAGAGAGCAAGAATTACTTTCAGAATGTTTATTTATTATCACTTTAATAGATTATTATTTTAGAGCAAAATTGAACAGGTAGTGCAGAGTTCCCACATAGCTCAGTCCATACTCATATAGCATCATCCACTAACAACATTCACCCTAGAGTGGTACATTTGTAAGAGTGGATATATTGACACATTATTATAAACCAAAGTCTATAGATTATTCTTAGTAAACTAAGTTTGATAAAGGGGTAATGATATATATCAACATGAATCTGAGCAAACTCCAGGAGATAGTGAAGGACAGGGAAGCATGGCATATTGCAGTCCATGGGTTGCAAAGAGTCGGATATGACTTAAAGTATGAACAGCAAATTATGATACATGTATCCACTGCTATAAAATCATACAGAATAGCTTGATTGCCCTAAAAGTCCTCTGTGCTTTGTCTATTCATCTCTCCTCCCATCCTTAACCCTTGACAATCACTGACCTTTTTATCATTTCCATTGCCTTTTGCAGATGTCACATAGTTGGAATCATATAGGATGTAGATTTTTCAGTTTGCTTTTGTTCACTTACATGCATACATTAATGTTTCCCCATTTCTTTTATTTTTGCTTAGCTTTAATGAGGTATGACTGATAAAAATTGTACATATTTAGGTTCTACAACATGATGATTTAATACACATATACACTGGGAAACAATTACCACAATTGATTTAATTAACTCTACTCATCTATTTTTAATTAACTTTTAATTATCTCTTTAATTAAGTTAATTAACTCTACATCATATACTCTCTTTGTTATATGTGTAGGGAGAAATTAAGATCTACTGTCTTAGCAAATTTCAAGCTTTCAATAAAGTATTATTATTTTTTAACTTAATTTTTAAAAAGTCTTTATCAAATTTGTTACAATATTGCTTCTGTTTTATGTTTTGGCTCCTAGACCCCAAAGCAAATGGGATCCAGATTCCAAACCAAGAATCAACCCTGCAACTCCTTCACTGACTTGCAGGATCTTAGTTCTCTGACCAGGGATCAAACCTGTGCCTTTGTCAGTGAAAGTACAGACTCCTAACCACCAGGAATTTGCTCTTCTATTCTGTAAGTTATCCTTTCATTTTGTTAATTATTTCTCTGGCTGTCCAGTGGGTTTTTAGTTTGATATAGTCCCATTTGTGGTTTTATTTTATTTTTTTGCTTTTGTAATCTGTGTTTTGGTGTCATATTTTAAAACATCACTTTCTCAAAAAGTTTCAAGAAGCTTTGCTCCCTGTTTCTATTAGAGTTTTATGGTTTCAGTTGTGGTTTTTAAGTCATTGGTCCCTTTTCAGTTAATTTTTAAATGTGTGGTGTAAAATAAGGGTCCAATTGCCTTCTTTTGTAAATGAATGTCTAATTTTCCCAACACTACTTATTGAAGAGACTAAACTTTCCCCCATTGTATATTCTTATCAAATTCATCAAAGATTAGTCGACCATTTGCATGGATTTATTTCTGAGTTCCTAATTGTGTTCCATTGCTTTATGTGCCCGTGTTTATGTCAATACCATACTGTTTTGCTTACTACAGATTTAAAGTGTCATTTAAATCCAAATGGGTGATGGGAATGAGACATCTTTCTTGCTTCCAAGTTTTGCAATTATAGAGAAAGCATACTATAAGCATCTATGTGCAGAAATATTTGTAAACATAAGTTTTCACCTTGTTTTTGTAAATACCAAGGAACAATATTACTGGATTGTATAGTAAGAGTATATATAGTTTTGCTAGAGACTGTCAACCTGTCTTTTGGAGTGGCTGTGTTCATTTCTTATTTCCACCAGCAATTAATGAAGATTCCTATTGTTCCACACCTTCACCAGCATTGAGTGTTGTCAGAATTTTTGGACTTGTACCATTTTAATAGATTTGTAGTGATATCTCATCATTTTTAATATTTTTTTAATTTTATTGAAGTGTAGTTGATTTACAATGTTGTTAGTTTCATGTGTACAGCCAAGTGATTCAGTTATACGCACATAAATCGTTCTTTTACAGACTCATTTCTCATATAGGTTATCATAGAATATTCAATAGATTTCCCTGGCCTATACAGTAAGTCCTCATTGGTTATCTATTTTATATATAGTAGTGTGTTTATGTTCATCCTAAATTCCTTATTTATCCCTACCCCTACCCCCATGTTTCTCCTTTGGTATCTATAAGTTTGTTTTCAATATCTGTGAGTCTGTTTCTGTTTTGTGAATCAGATCATTTGTATCACTTTTTAAAATTAGATCATATGATCAAGTGGGATTTATCCTAGAGATGCAGTGATTTTTCAATATCCAAAAATCAGTTAGTATGATATACCGCATTAACGAAATGAAGAAGAAAAAGTATGATCCTATCAATAAATGCAGAAAAACCCTGTGACAAAATACAACACCCACTTATGATAAAACTCTCCAGAAAGTGGGAATGGAGGGAACTTGCTTCAGCATTAATAGATGACATGAATGGCAAAACTACAGCTAACAGTATTTTCAATGGTGAAAATCTGAAAGAGGCCCTCTAAGATCAGGAGCTGAAAGCATTTCCCCTAAGATCAGGAATGAGACAAGGGTGTCCATTTTCACCACTTTTATTCAACATAACTTTGGAAGTCCTAGCCATGGATATCAGCGAAAAGAAAGGAATAAATGGAATCCAAATTGGAAAACAAGTAAAAATGTCAGTGTTTGCAGATTATATGAGTATCAGTTCAGTTCAGTTCAGTTCAGTCGCTCAGTCGTGTCCGACTCTCTGTGACCCCATGAATCACAGCACGCCAGGCCTCCCTGTCCCTCACTAACTCCTGGAGTTCACTCAAACTCATATCCACAGAGTCGGCGATGCCATCCAGCCATCTCATTCTCGGTTGTCCCCTTCTCCTCCCGCCCCCAACCTTTCCCAGCATCAGAGTCTTTTCCAGTGAGTCAACTCGTCGCATGAGGTGGCCAAAGTATTGGAGCTTCAGCTTTAGCATCAGTCCTTCCAATGAACACCCAGGAATGATCTCCTTTAGAATGGACTGGTTGGATCTCCTTGCAGTCCAAGGGACTCTCAAGAGCCTTCTCCAACACCACAATTCAAAAACATCAATTCTTCGGCTATCAGCTTTCTTCACAGTCCAAAGCTCACATCCATACATGACCACGGGAAAAACCATAGCCTTGACTAGACAGACCTTTGTTGGCAAAGTAATGTCTCTGCTTTTTAATATGCTATCAAGGTTGGTCATAACTTTCCTTCCAAGGAGTAAGCGTCTTTTAATTTCATGGCTGCAATCAGCATCTGCAGTGATTTTGGAGCCCAAAAAAATAAAGTCTGACACTGTTTCCACTGTTTTTCCTTTTCCCATGAAGTGATGGGACCAGATGCCATGATCTTTGTTTTCTGAATATTGAGCTTCAAGCCAGCCTTTTCACTCTCCTCTTTCACTTTCATCAGGAGGCTTTTTAGTTCCTCTTCACTTTCTGCCATAAGGGTAGTGTCATCTGCATATCTGAGGTTATTGATATTTCTCCCGGCAGTCTTGATTCCAGCTTGTGCTTCTTCCAGCCCAGCATTCCTCATGATGTACTCTGCATATAAGTTAAATAAGCAAGGTGACAATATACAGCCTTGACGTACTCCTTTTCCTATTTGGAACCAGTCTGTTGTTCCATGTCCAGTTCTGACTGTTTCTCCCTGACCTACATACAGGTTTCTCAAGAGGCAGGTCAGGTGGTCTGGTATTCCCATCTCTTTCAGAATTTTCCACAGTTTATTGTGATCCACACAGTCAAAGGCTTTGGCATAGTCAATGAAGCAGAAATAGATGCTTTTCTGGAACTCTCTTGCTTTCTCCAAGATCCAGCGGATGTTGGCGATTTGATCTCTGGTGCCTCTGCTTTTTCTAAAACCTGCTTGAACATCTGGAGTTCACAGTTCACATACTGCTGAAGCCTGGTTTGGAGAATTTTGAGCATGACTTTACTAGCATGTGAGATGAGTGCAATTGCCAATTTGCCTTGATTCATGGACCTAACATTCCAGGTTCCTATGCAATATTGCTCTTTACAGCACCGGACCTTGCTTCTATCACTGGTCACATCCACAACTGGGTATTGGTTTTGCTTTTGCTCCATCCCTTCATTCCTTCTCTAGTTATTTCTCCACTGATCTCCAGTAGCATACTGGGCACCTACTGACCTGGGGAATTCCTCATTCAGTATCCTATCATTTTGCCCTTTGATACTGTTCATGGGGTTCTCAAGGCAAGTATACTGAAGTGGTTTGCCATTCCCTTCTCCAGTGGACCACATTCGACTGCGGTCCATGTGATCAGATCGACTAGTTTCCTGTGATTATGATTTCAGTGTGTCTGCCCTCTGATGCCCCCCTCGCAATACCTACTGTCTTATTTGGGTTTCTCTTACCTTGGGCGTGGGATATCTCTTCACAGCTGCTCCAAGAAAGCACAGCCACTGCACCTTACCTTGGATGAGGGGTATCTCCTCAAGGCCGCCCCTCCTGACCTTGAACATGGAGTAGCTCCTCTCGGCCCTCCTGCGCCCGCGCAGCTACCACCTATTGGACGTGGGGTAGCTCCTCAGGGCTGCGCCTCTTTGCATGGTCGGTTGTGCCAGGCTGGCGTCTCTGGCGTCTGCGCCACCGGGGCTGGCATCTCTCACGATATAGAAAACCCTAAAGATGCTACCAGAATATCACTAGAGTTCATGAATGCATTCCATAAAATTTCAGAATATAACATTAATATACAGAAATCTCTTCCATTCCTATACACTAACAACAATAGATCAGAAGGATAACTTAAAGAAACAATTCCATTTACCATTGTATTAAGAAGAATAATATACCTAAGGAGACAAAAGACTGTACTCTGAAAACTATAATATTCTGAAGAAAGAAATCAAAGATGATATAAACATATGGAAAGATATAACATGTTTTGGGATTGGAAGAATAAATATTATAAAAATGACTATACTACCCAAGGCAATCTACGAGTCAATGCAATCTCTATCAAATAACTATTGGTATTTATCACAGAAGTAGGATATTTTATTAAATATATATGGAAACACAAAAGACTCCTGGAAAGCCAAAGCAATCCTGAGAAAGAAAAATAAAACAGGAGGAATCAAAATCCCTGACTTCAGGCTATACTACAAAGCTACAGTCATCAAAACAGTATGGTGTGAGCACTAAAATAGAAATAAAGATCATTGGAACAGGGTAGACAGCCCAGAAATAAACTCATGTATCTGTGACCAATTAATCTACAAATAAGATGTTAAGAATACTCAGATGAAAAACAGTCTCTTCAACAAAGTTTCATCATTTTAATTTACAACTTCCTTATTATGTATGATGTTGAGCATAGTCAGTGAAGCAGAAGTAGATGTTTCTGTGGAGTTTTATTGCTTTTCCTATGCTCCATTGGATGTTGGCAATTTGATCTCTGTTTCCTCTGCCTGTTCTAAATCCAGCTTGTACATCTGGAAGTTCCCAAATCATGTATGTTGAAGACTGGCTTAAGAGATTTTGAGCATGACCTTGCTAGCATGTGAAAGGAGCACAATGTATGGTAGTTGGAACATTTTTTGGCATTGCCCTTCTTTGGGATTGGAAGGAAGACTGATCTTTTCCAGTCCTGTGACCACTGCTGTTTTTTGCAGATTTGCTGGCAACATCATCTTTTAGGATTTGAAATAGTTCAGCTACAATTCCATCACCTCCACTAGCTTTGTTCATAGTAATGCTTCTTAAGACCCACTTGACTTCATACTCCAGGATGTCTGACTGTAGGTGGGTGATCACAACATGGTGGTTATCTGGCTCTAGATGGGTGATCACAACAGGTCATTAAGACCTTTTTTGAGTAGCTCTTCTGGGTATCCTTGCCACCTCTTCTTAATCTCTTCTGATTCTATTAGGTCTTTGCTGTTTCTGACCTTTATTGTGCATATCTTTGCATGAAATGTTCCTTTAGTATCTCTAATTTTCTTGAAGAGCTCTCTAGCCTTTCCCATTCTATTGTTTTCCTCTAATTTGTTGCATTGTTTACTTAAGAAGGTTTTCTTATCTTTCCTTACTGTTCTTTGGAATTCTTCAGTCAGTTGGGTGTATCTTTCCCATTTCCCTTTGCCTTTCACTTCTCTTCTTTTCTCAGCTATTTGTAAGGCCTTCTCAGACAACTATTTTGTCTTGTATTTCTTTTTCTAGGGGATTGTTTTGGTCACTACCTTCTGTACAATGTTACAAATCTCTCTGTCCATAGTTCTCCAGACATTCTATCAGATCTAATCCCTTGAGTCTATTTGTCACTTACACTATTTAATCATAAAGGATTTGATTTAGGTCATACCTGAATGGCCTAGTGACTTTCCCTACTTTCTTCAATTTAAGTCTGAATTTTGCAATAAGGAGCTCAAGATCTGAGCCACAGTCAGCTCAAGGTCTTATTTTTGCTGACTGTATATAGTTTCTCCAACTTCAACTGCAAAGAATATAATCAATCTGATTTTGGTGTTGACCATCTAATGATATTCATATGTAGAGTTGTCTCTTGTGCTGTTAGAAGAGGGTGTTTTCTATGACCAGTGTGTTCTCTCGGCAAAACTCTGTTAGGTTTTGCCTTGCTTCATTTTGTACTCCAAGGCCAAAGTTTCCTGATACTACAGGTATCTCTTGCTTCCTACTTTCACATTCTAATCCCCTATAATGAAAATGACATCGTTTTTGGCATTAGTTCTAGAAGGTCTTGTAGGTCATCATAGAACCATTTGACTTCAGCTTCTTCAGCATTAATAGTTGGGGCATAGACTTGGATTACTGTATTGTTGAATGGTTTGCCTTGGAAACTAATGGAAATCATTCTGTCATTTTTGAGATTTCACCCAAGTACTGCATTTCAGAGTCTTTTGTTGACTATGAGGGCTACTTTATTTCTTCTAAGGATTCTTGCCCCTAATATTAGATACATAATGGTCATTTGAATTAAATTCAAAGAGACATAGGTGTATCGAACAGTCTTTGGGACTCTGTGGGAGAGGGTGAAGGTGGGATGATTTGAGAGAATGGCATTGTAGCATGCATATTATCATATATGAAATGAATCACCAGTCCAGGTTCAATGCATGATACAGGATGCTTGGGGCTGGTGCACGGGGATGACCTGGAGGGAGGATATGGGGAAGAGGGAGGTGGGAGGGGGGTTCAAGAGGGGGAACATATGTACACCCAGGTCATATTCGTGTCAGTGTATGGCAAAACCAACCAATATATTAATGTAAAGTAATTTGCCTCCAATTAAAAAAAAATAAAGTATAAAAAATTAAATAAATTCACCCATTCCCATCCATTTTAGTTCACTGATTCCTAAAATGTCAATGTTCACACTTGCCATCTCCTGTTTGACCATTTCCAGTTTACCTTGATTCATGAACGTAACATTCCAGGTTCCTATGTAATATTGTTCTTTACAGCACTGGACTTAACTCTCACCACCAGACATATCCACAACTGAGCATAGTTTCCACTTTGGCTCACCCTCTTCATTCCTTTTGGAGTTATTTCTCCATTCTTCCCCAGTATTATATTGGACACCTACCAACCTCAGAGGCTCATCTTCCAGTATCATATCTTTTTGCCTTTTCATGGAGTTCCCAAGGCAAGAATACTGAAGTGGTTTGTCAGTCCATTGTCCAGAGGACCACAATGAACTTTAGCTTATCAATTATTTCTTTCAGGAACTGTGCCTTTGGTAATTTGTATTCTCAAAGCCAGTTTAAGTCTTATTTCCTTTTGACTTGAGTCTAAAAATAGTAATGTTTTTCTCACTTTCAGAGGTTCCATATTTCAGGACTTTCTCTACTTCTTTCACTTACTGCTTGTATAATGATTCTTTATTGTCTGACCACATCTTTTTCCACTCATAACTTGTTAAAGTCAATCAGTAACAATCAACAATTGGTACTAACATTCTATTTTCCAGTCTTTGCTCCTACAACTACAGAGAAGAGCCTTGGATGCCTTCCAAGTTATTACAAGAAATACTTCCAAATATTTTACTACTGTGTGATTTTGTCAACATCTTACCACACTCTGGTATTGATTTCCTATTGCCTGCTACCCAAATACTAAACCAGTTCCAAATATTCCAAGTTTTTCAATTATAGCACTACACTTCCAGTTTCTAACATATATTAGAGTAACATTAGCTACTGCAATAAATAAATCCCCAAATTTAAGTGTAATACCATGTAAATTTATTTCTGAGTTACATAAATGTCAAACATAAATATTCCTAGCTGGTGTTTAGTTACATGCTGATTATGAATTCCATGTTATTTCAGTGTATGGTTCCATTTTCTCCCAGGAAAACAGGAAAGCCAGAAGAGGTTTTGTTTGTTTGTTTTGTTCAGTTTCCTTGGCCTAGAAATGACTTATTATTTCTCTTCATAGTCTATTATCATGAATTGGTCTTTTGGCTCTCTGGAATTTAAGGGGGATTGGTCTGAGAAATATGATTCTTAAATGGAAAATTTCTCTGCACTATGGTAGAGAGATTTTGTAGGACATATATTATTTGTATAAAAGTGTCATAGAGTGAAAGATTTCAGCCAGGAGAAATTTGAGAAGAGAAATAATTGAAAAAGTCAAAGATGAACTCCTAGAGCGTATCAACATTTGAGACTCGCTAGGGAAGAGACCCTTGGGAAGAAGACAGAAAAAATCACCAACCAGAAAGAAAAATCAAGCACACTAAGCAAAGAGAACGGTTTCAAGGAAAAAGAAATTAAGATCTAAATGAAGAAGATGTGAAAGGTAATAGAGGGACTCAAAAGAATTTGTTGTATTTGGTATTAAAAGCATATGCACTCACACTCAAAATCAGTATGGATGGTGACTGCAGCCATGCAATTAAAAGATGCTTGCTCCTTGTAAGAATAGCTATGACTAACCTAGATAGTATATTAAAATACAGAGACATCACTTTGCCAACAAAGGTCCGTGTAGTCAAGGCTATGGTTTTCCCAGTAGTCATGTATGGGTGAGAGAGTTGGACCAATAAAGAAGGCTGAAAGCCAAAGAATTGATGCGTTTGAACTGTGGTGCTGGAGAAGACTCTTGAGAGTCCCTTGGGCTTCAAGGAGATCCAACCAGTCAATCCTAAGGGAAATCAACCCTGAATATTCATTGGAAGGACTGGTGCTGAAGCTGAAGCTCCAATTCTTTGGCCACCTGATGCAAAGAGCTGACTCATTGGAAAAGACCCTGAAGCTGGGAAAGATTGAAGGCAGGAGGAGAAGAGGACGACAGAGGATGAGATTGTTGGATGGCATCACTGACTCACTGGACATGAGTTTGAGCAAGCTCAGGGAGATGGTGAAGGAGAGGGAAGCCTGGTGTGCTGCAGTTCATGGGGTCGCAGAGTCAGACTCAACTTAGCGACTGAACAAGAACAAAGTGAAGTGGTGGATGTAGAAGTCAGTTTGAACATGATTGTGAAGAGGATGAATTTTGAACAAGAATTTTGGAAAAGAAACTAAAACTCTTCCTTTTAAGAACTTTGCATTTGAGGAGGATAAGAAATCTAGAAAAATTCTTCCAGAGAGACAGAGGGAAAAGGAAAGAGTTTATTATTGGATTTGTTGTAAAATGTTTTGTAACAAAAATACTAAGTTTTGTTGCAAAATATTATTGTATTTTGAGATGGGAGAGACTTAAACATGGTCATATGCTTAAAAGAGCATTTATTTCCTGCAAAAAAAAAAAATCCCTCCTCTGAACACCCTATCAATATTTAACTATATCACAGTAATATGCACAGGTGTTCTTAACATATTTCCCTGACCAGACTGTAACATTCCTGAGACAGAGTCAAAGTCTAATTTATATTTGCATTTGCAGATGTGTTTTAGGAATATTCAGTGTCTACCTTCTGTATATACAATAGGTGTTGAGAAATATTCGCTTCATAAATGTTGTAAGAAATCTTCCAATTTCAGAATTCTTTATTTATTGAAGTGATTATTGCTTCATGGAAAGATAGATAATGGTTCTATGACTACCCACCTTCTTTGTGCTCCATAATTTTATTTTCTTTTCATATTTTCACTCAGTTTTCTCCCATATACTATTAAACAACAGACACAGCCATCACAATTACAAAAAATCCAACATGAACTACTTCATAAAGAAACATTATTTGTGATTAATATAAAGAGATTAAAGAATCATAATGCCCTTTGGAGCCATCCAACCTTATTTTCTGTGATATTTGCATAATATATCAATCGTATCTGTAATACTTTATTCTCTTTGGTGGGTGAATTCCCTATTCCCTTTCATTAAATCATTAATAGCTTCCCCAGTGATTTGCTATTTGCTTTTGCCTCGATGGTTTTTACATATTTGTTTAGAGTTTTTTATTTAGTTTCCTAAATTGATAACTTCACAGGAATATTGACTATGAACAGGAATTCATTTGAAAAATCATTTACTAATACATCTAAATTCTCAAATCAGTGTACCGTCTAAATCTAATCTTGCCTACTCACACAGTATTTATAAATCAAAATATAATACAGTTTTGTCTTCTAGACTTAATCTGAGACCTGAGGTTTAATTTGCCTTGTGGTGTATGTATATATCACATCTTCTTTATTCATCCCTCACCAGTGGAAACTTAGATTGTTTCCATACCGTGGCTGTTGTAAATAATTCTGCAATGAATATGAGTGTGGTGGTGGGGAGATCTGTGTGTTTTTTAAGATTAGTGTTTTAAGTTTCTTTGGATTAATATCCAGAAGTGGAATTTCTGGATCATGTGGTCCTATTTTTAAATTTTTGAGGAATTTCAATACTGTTTCCATAGTGTCTTACCAATTTACATTCCCACCAACAGCAATGATTGTTCCCTTTTACCACATCCTCACCAACACTTATTTGTTTTTTCTTTGAAAATAGCCATTATGGCAGATGACAGGTGTTACTAGTGTGATTTTGATTTGCACTTCCCAGATAATTAATGATGTAGAGCATCTTCTCATGTACCTATTGACCATTTGTATGTCTCCTTTGGAAAAATTCAGATCTTCTACCCATTTGTTAATCAGATTGTTCATTTTTCCACTATTGAGTTGTGAGTTCTTTTTATATTTTGAATATTGACCCCTTGTCAAATATATGATATGCTATTATCTTTTACAATTTAGTAGTTTACCTTTTTGTTTTGTTAGTTAATGGCTGCCAATTCTGTGCAGAAGCCTTTTAGTTTAAAGTAATCCTTCTTAATTATTTTTTCTTTTGCTTCTGGTATCAGATTCAAAAAGTTTTGCAAAGACCTATGCCATGGAGCTTACCACCTATGTTTTCTTCCCTGGTTGTATGGGTTGGGGTCTTACATTCAAGTATTTAATTTATTTTGAGTTAATTTTTGTGTGTGGTGTAAGATAATGTTCAGTTTCATCCTTTTGCATGTGACTGTCATATTTTTCCCATATCATTTATTGAAGAAACTATCTGTTCTCCCATTGTATATCCTTTGCTCCTTTGTTATAAATTAACTGACCACATTCTTGTTGGTTTATTTCTGCATTCTAACTATTTCGTTGATCTCTGAATCTGTTTTTATGCCAGTACATATTGTTTCAAATACTATAGCTTTGTAATATAATCTGAAATCAAAGAATGTGATGCCTCTGACTTTGCTCTTTTCTTCAAAATTGCTTTGACTAGTCAGAGTCTATTGTTGTTTCCTGCAAATTTTAGGATTGTTTGTTCTGTTTCTGTGAAAAATATCATTAACATTTTGATAGGGATTGCATTGAATCTGTAGATTTCTTTGGGTAGTATAAATATTTTTAAAATATAAATTCTTCCAATCCATAAGCAAGGAATATCGCTCTACTTATTTGTATCCTCTTCAGTTCTTTTTCATTAATGTCTTATAGTTTTTATTAAACAAGTCTTTTGCCATCTTGGTTAGATTTATTCCTAGGTATTTTATTCTTTTTGATGCTGTTATATATGGTGTTATTTTCTTAATTGCTCTTTCTGATTGTTCATTACTAGTTTAAAGAAATGAAACAGGTTTTTGTGAATTGATTTTGTATCCTGGAAATTTGCTCAATTCACTTATTATTTTAATAGTTTTTTAATGAAGTCTTTAGGATTTTCTATATATCATGTCATCTATGAATAGTGGCAGTTTTACTTCTTCCTTTCCAATTTGGATGTCTTTCATTTGTTTTTCTTGCCTAATTGTTCTGGCTAGGATTTCAATACTATGCTGAATAAAAGTGATGACAGTAGACATTCTTGTCTTCTTCCTGATCTTAGAGGAAATATTTTCAGCTTTGCACTGTTGAGTTTGATATTAGCTTCAGGCTTGTTACATTTAGCCCTTATTATGTTGAGATGTTTTCCTATTTTACCTGCTTTGTGGAGGGTTTTTAACATAAATGAATGTTGAATTGTGTCACATTGACCGATTTGCAGATGTTTAACTGTCCTTTCATTCCTGGAATAAATCCACTTGATCATGATGGATGATCCTTTTACTATATTGTTGAATTCAGTTTACTAATATTTTGTTGAGGATTTTCTCACCAAGATCATCGAGAATATTGGCCCATAATTTTCTTCTGTGGCATACTTGTCTGGTTTCGGTATCAGGGTCATATGACCTCATAAGGTGGGTTTGATTACTTAACTTTCACATGGGTCTCTCTGTCTCTCTCTGAAAAACAGTGGCTGTATTTTGCTTCTTTGAATATTTACACATAATAGATTTTCACTGAAAAAAAATGTATTGATGATAAATAATCTCAAATAGAGATGAAATATTCTATAATAAGTATTCAAGATAAGAAAGAAATAAAGGGATTATTGTGCCATATCTTCGTGGGGGGTGTTATATGGGATGCTTGTTAACAACAGCAGATTTTCAGAAAAGGGAAAATAGGCAAAGAGATTGAGCTGTTGATGTGAGGTAGAGTGAAGGCCTTTTCACAAATTCAAGGGTAAAAAGTACATCATGAGGATAGACTGGCAACTGTGGTAAGTGCTGGTGAGCAGTCAAATGATAATTATGTTTGACAAGACAGAAATCTTTGCAGAATTTGATGACAGCTATTTCAGCAGAGTGTTGGGTCCAGGGACCTGTATCTTTAACAAGAGCCTCAGATGAGTTGTGTGCAGGATGACTCCAGACAACACTGAGCAACATTACCCTATATTATTTTTACAAACGAGACACAAAATCAAATGACTTGATTATTTGCCTAAACAGATTATTTATTTAGTTTATTATAGATTATTCTGCCTAAGTAAGTGAGAGTTGGACTGTGAAGAAAGCTGTTCGCCAAAGAATTGATGCTTTTGAACTGTGGTGTTGGAGAAGACTCTTGAGAGTCCCTTGGACTGCAAGGAGATCCAACCAGTCCATTCTAGAGGAGATCAATCCTGGGTGTTCATTGGAAGGACTGATGCTAAAGCTGAAACTGCAATACTTTGGCCACCTCATGTGAAGAGTTGACTCACTGGAAAAGACTCTGATGCTGGGAAAGGTTGGGGGCGGGAGGAGAAGGGGACGACCAAGAATGAGATGGCTGGATGGCATCACCGACTCTGTGGACATGAGTTTGAGTGAACTCCGGGAGTTGGTGATGGGCAGGGAGGCCTGGCGTGCTGTGATTCATGGGGTCGCAAAGAGTCGGACATGACTGAGCGACTGAACTGAACTGAACTGAAGTGGTCTCATTGTAACTGGAAATAACCTGCAATCTAGGTGTTTTCTGTTTAAGTGAAAGGAACATTCTAAGTTCCAAAATGTGTCTTTCTATACTCATTTCATGAATACCAGATGTAAGGGATTTTTTATTCTTGTTGAACAAAAGAATTATAATAAAGTAAAAACTTCTCATAATGTTCTTCATGTAACAAAGGAATAAAATATTTTAAGTATAAGAGTAGAAAGAAATGTCAAGAATGGATTTCCAAAGGATAAGCGTTATAGGAAGAAAATTTTATGCATATCTCACTGTGTTGAAAAAATTATATATATACATATATATATGTTTAACTAGAAATTATGCTGAAAATGCTGTTTTAATGATTTAATGCAAAAATAAGGATATTAAAATAATCTCAAGAAATGTTGTAATATTTATTTGACACTTTCCACAGGAAATAGAGTTTTAGTAATAATTAAATACAAATAGCATCAACTAAAAGAGGCTTATAAGTGATTTTATATAATACCAGATTTAAAATTGGAAGCTTCCTGCTCTCAGCTGTACTTTTGAGAATAATAGTAAAATAAAAATATAACAAGAGATCATTACTTAGAAAAGATAATTGTGTTTGTGTGTGTATTCACACGGATTACAGAGAGACTTACTGTGTGGGAATATCATTTTTATTATGTAAGATAATGGGTTCAAGAAAGCCAGTTGGTAATTAATAACCCTCAGGGGGTTTAATTGTTATTTTCTATTTTTATGAATTGTTTCGGATGCTCAATAAATAACTGATGAATCTTGCAGAAGCTAATCAGGTGGTGGGGGGGAAGCTATATTAATCAGTGTCTTTTGTACAGAGTTAGGTTTTTATTGTGATACTGATGTTTCCTGGTGTCCAGCAAACAGTACCCAAAGCAATTCTAACATAATTTACTAATGGAAATGAATATATTCAGCAGACTAAAATGTGATTTTGAAATTCTCAAAGGGAAAGTAGATGATTATTTTAGAACAGGTCATCAAGAAAAACATCCTAGTATTTGAAACTATTCAGTGACAAATTCTTCAATTAAGTGTTTTTTGTTCTTAAAAACACAAGGAATGGAATTATTTAACAATGTATACAGTAACTGGATTTCTGAATTCACTTAAACAACTGTACATCACAATTCCCAAAGAAAGACTTATATAGTTTCCACAGAATAGTACACATGAATTCATCTACTTCACTTCTCCTTTTAATTTTCCAAATCTCATGTTTCGGTTGTAATATGTTCTAGCCATTTGCCATACGTACCTTTTCACAAAAAACATAGTCAATTTGAAAGAGTGAAAAATTGCACTTTCTGGTTTTCAAATTTAACATGAAATTAAGGCCATCAGGCCTGGAAAGTCTAGGTTATGGAGGCAGAATCATCATAATTGGTGAGAAGAGCCCATCACTTATGGGAACTCAGGATCTGAACTTTCAAAGGTTTACAAGCAAACTTCCCTACCTATGGAGGTTTAGCTTCACTGTGAAGTGATCTTTAGACCTTTGATTCTTCAAAGTGAAGGGTTTTGTTGTTGTTGTTTTTATTTCTTTACCATTTTGAATTTGACCCCTCAGAGAGTCAAAAGGCACAAACTCAGTGTCCCATGGTGAATATCCACAGAGCTAACTCGGTGCCATGGCCCATGTAAGTAGTATTGGGTGGAATTCGTTCAGAGCTCTCAAGTTCTGTCAGACTTATCTCAAAAGCATATTTTCGTAAATAAGAGCAAAATAAAACTTTGTGTGGGAGAATAGCTCAGAGAAGAAGTGGTAAAGTCACTGCCTTTTGAGAGAGGTACTCATGCAGAGGAAGTAGATATAACCTGGAAGTTCAGATATCCCCATTCTGTGTGTGGTCATTAATTTGGAGATAACTACTTAAGTCTTACAACTTCAGGATCCCAACTGCATACATAGACTTTCTAAAAACTTATATATTTTTAAATATACTACATTTTAGAGCAGTTTTAAGTTCATAGCAAAACTGAGCAGAAAGTACGCCCATATATCCCCTCTTCCCACATGTCTGCAGCCTCCTGCCATCTACCTCCCCCCTCACAGTGGCACATTTGCTACAACGGATAATGTACATTGACACATCATTATCATCCAAAGTCCAATTTCTTTCTTTTTTTCTCTCTTCCTGCTTTTTAAAAAATGTTTTCTGTTCCCTTGAGGGCTACATTTATTTCAATGTTTCAGAAGTTTCCAATTATTTAAAGGATAGGTTTTGACAGCAGGATGAAATATTATATATCCCTTAGCCTTGATATCATCACCCACATTTCTTCAAACTGACAAATGCAGAGAAATATGGGTTCATTAGTCCACTATATAGAAATGCCTGTGAATCTGCTGCTTCCCAACCAATGTGACTAGCCAAAAAAACAGAGTACAATCAATATATATCTATGATCTTTATATTCTTTGATGAAAAAAATATATTAATGCATTTCAAGTGTCAGAATTACATGCTAAAGGGCCTGCTTCTTCCCTCTGTCGATTACTAAACTGCAAGCCCAGTACTACTGACATGGGCCATGGCACCGAGTTAGCTCTGTGGAAAGATATTCACCATGGGACACTGAGTCTGTGCCTTTTGTCAAAATGGTAAAGAAATAAAAAACACTATTTCTCCATAAGCAAAAAAACACCAACAGGAAAAGTTGCCAAATGCTAATAGTGTGCTTTACAACTGAATTACCTTCATAATAGTTCAAATTTCTGCTCCTCTCCTTTTTCCTCTGCCTTCTCTCCTGCTCTGATAGTGCCTTCTTAGTGAGACCAGCCCTAACCTTTCACCTTCTGTATAGAGGGCTTCCCTGGTAGATCAGCTGGTAAAGAATCCACCTGCAATGCAGGAGACCCTGGCTCGATTCCTGGGTCGGGAAAATCTCCTGGGTAAGGGAACAGCTACCCATTTCAGTATTCTGGCCTGGAGAATTCCATGGACTATACAGTCGCAAAGAGTCAGACATGACTGAGCCAGTTTCACTTTCAGAGAAGACTAAAAAAATAAGGAAAAATGAAATGTAGCACATTCATTGGCTATTCAGTTCAGTTCAGTCGCTCAGTCGTGTCCGACTCTCCACGACCCCATGAATCACAGCACGCCAGGCCTCCCTGTCCATCACCAGCTCCCGGAGTTCACTCAAACTCATGTCCATCGAGTCGGTGATGCCATCCAGCTATCTCATTCTCTGTTGTCCCCTTCTTCTACTACCCCCAATCCCTCCTAGCATCAGACTCTTTTCCAGTGAGTCATCTAGTCGCATGAGGTGGCCAAAGTATTGGAGTTTTAGCCTTAGCATCAGTCCTTCCAGTGAACACCCAGGATTGATCTCCTCTAGAATGGACTGGTTGGATCTCCTTGCAGTCCAAGGGACTCTCAAGAGTCTTCTCCAACACCACAGTTCAAAAGCATCAATTCTTCGGTGATCAGCTTTCTTCACAGTCCAACTCTCACATCCATACATGACCACGGGAAAAACCATAGCCTTGACGAGACGGACCTTGGTTGGCAAAGTAATGACTCTGCTTTTTAATATGCTATCTAGGTTGGTCATAACTTTCCTTCCAAGGAGTAAGTATCTTTTAATTTCCTGGCTGCAATCAGCATCTGCAGTGATTTTGGAGCCCCCAAAAATAAAGTCTGACACTGTTTCCACTATTTCCCCATCTATTTCCCATGAAGTGATGTGACCAGATGCCATGATCTTCGTTTTCTGAATGTTGGCTATAGTATAAGTCTAATAAATGAAAGTAGCTTCAGTAGCAAATTTGCCTGTTGGATTTTTGTTGTTGTTATTTGTTTTTCGTCAATCAACCAGCAGTCACCAGTGTGTGCAGAATTCCATATTCAGTATGCTGAGGTTCCATCAGAAGTGACCCAAGTGAATTCCACTGCTGGAATCTCATTCTACACGTCTTCCTTCGTCATTAAATCATATCCACTCACTCAGTCATTAATTCCATCTCCAGATGGAAGTTCATCTCCAGACTCTGCTTAATCACTCAGTCATGTCTGACCCTTTGAGACCCCAAGGCATGTAAACCACCAGGCTCTTCTGTTCATGGGATTCTCCAGGCAAGAATACTGGAGTGGGTTGCCATTCCCTCCTCCAGGGGATCTTCCCAACCCAGGAAATGAACCCAGGTCTCCCACATTGCAGTTGGATTCTTTATCAACTGAGCCACCACGGAAGCCAGATGGAAGCACCCACTGTGTGCCAAACACTGAACTATGATCACTAAGGAAATATTGGTAAATACAGTGGTCCCTGTCCTTGCAGAGATTTTATTCTTTTGGGGTAAAATGTAATTAAAGTATTAAAAAATAAACAAAATAGTTACCAGAGCAAAGAGGTTAATTTTTATAAGCTGGTCAAGAAAAGACTTTTTCAAGAGGATAGTGTTAAGCCTACCTACATACCTTCAGAAGAGCTGAAAGGCCTTTCAACGAAAGTACACCCACAGAAGAGAGAACTACACACTTTCAAGCAGAAGAAAAACACTTTAGGAGCATGGGGATCATGGTTTCTGTAAATAACTTGCTTCTGAAGTTATTTGAATATTCACTAATAACAGAAATTGTTATGAAAATGACATGGTTTAGCTAACTTGCTTCTCTAAAAGTATACATGATAAATGGTAAAAAGGAAGAAAGTTTTAGACACTGGTTACTTAAAGTATTGAAAAACTCCCTTTAATTTTTTTGTCCTCAAATCCTTCTAAAAATAATAAAGACAATAAGAATATCTATCACATCAAGCCCTAGAGTTATCATTACAAGGAAACTGTGGGATGCTAGTCCAAAATATCTAATAATATATTCAAAAAACATTTTGTGAAAAATATCTAGCCTGGTGATGTTAACCTGATGATAATAGAATTTAAAATATAAAAGTGCCAAAGACTAAAAGTCTCAGAGAGTTTTAGTTTATGGTAACATATTACTCAACAAAAGTTGAAATCAAGTTAGGTTCCAATCGTACATCAATACAATCTTACACTCTCTGCCTACAAAGAGGACACAGAAGAAAGGAAGTGTACTGCTACCCATTAGTTGGTCACCAAAACTTCTCTTTAAGAATATATTTTGAAAAATTTTGGAAATATAGCAAAATCAAGATACCCTTGTAGGAAACGATGTTAATATGTACTGATATCAATAGTACACGTGGCTTTAATGCTGCTAATACTACTTGTTATCACTGACACTAGGAAAGAGTAAAACAAAGAGAGAACAAACGCTTTCCCAAGATCAGTCCCTGTGTATTGCTGGTCATTGTCAGCCACCCTAAGCAATATTCTGGTTTGTCTTTTTTTTTTTTTTATCATGATTGTATGTTACTGGTCAAGAGGTCAACTTCTAGCACAAGGTTTAATCAAGATTAAGTAATGAGGTTTTTCTTCCCTGTGATAAGGAATATTTTAAGTGTAATTACCTAATGAGAATAGGCAAAATGCTGCTGAACCTTAATTGATAAATACCCAGGAGTAAGTGACAGCACTGCAGGCCATCTGCCCTGAATTTTGAATGACTACAAATTTCAGTTCTGCAGGATACTCAAATTGATTCAGAGCATTCTGTGTTCTTTCTTAAAGTACCCCTCATTTCCACTATCAGAAATAACTCTATTTCAGCTTTTTAAAATTCTGACACTAAAGAATTCAAATGCCCTGATGACCTGTTTTTGAAAGACAGTGAAATAGTAAATATCTCCTAGACCTGATTGGTATAATTTGTCATATATTTTTATGGAACAAATCATAAACAAGTTGGGTAAGTAAGTTCAAAATGTTCAAGACTGGTTTCAGAAATGAAAATAATAACAAAAGTACAACATATACAAGGCAGGGTTTGAAAACACAGCCAGATTCCAGCTCTACATCAGAATTTCAAAAGTCTTGGACAAGTAATTCTTACACTAATTGTCTTATTGTGAAATAGGAACAATAATCTTACCTTGCAGATTTGTCAGGAGATCTGTGGCTTAGCTGGTAAAGAATCCGTCTGCAATGTGGGAGACCTGGGTTCAATTCCTGGGTTGGGAAGGTCCCCTGGAGAAGGGAAAGGCTACCCACTCCAGTATTCTGGCCTAGAGAATTCCCTGGACTTTGTAGTCTACGGGTTCACAAAGAGTCGGATACGACTGAGAGACTTTCACTATACTGCTAGAAGAGGGACCATAAAGAAGACTGAGCACCAGAGAATTGATGCTTTCAAATTATGGTGTTGGAGAAGACTCTTGAGAGCCCCTTGCACTGTAAGGAGATCAGAGCAATCAATCTTAAAGGAAATCAACCCTAAATATTCACTGGAAGGACTGATATGGCCACTGAAGCTCCAATACTTTGGCCACCTGATGCAAAGAGCCAACACATTGGAAAAGACCCTGATGCTAGGAAAGATAGAAGGCAGAAGGAGAAAGGGAGGACAGAAGCAGAAGCAGGAGGACAGAGGACAAGGTTGTTGGATGGCATCACTGACTTAACAGACACAAGTTTGAGCAAGCTCTGGGAGACAGTGTACGACAGGGAAGCCTATGCTGCAGTCCATGAGGTCACAAAGAGTTGAACATAACTGAGTGACTGAAGAACTCCTGAAAGCATAGTATGGCATGTGATGGAACGTGCAGTTAATTAATATCATTATCTCCCCAGGTTAGCAGAGGTTGAGAGAATCCCATGGACAGAGGAACCTGGTGGGCTGCTGTACAGAGGGTCGTACAGAGTCAGACACAACTGAAGCAACTTAGCAAGCATGCATGCATTGGAGAAGGAAATGGCAACTCACTCCAGTATTCTTGCCTGGAGAATCCCAGGGATGGACGAGCTTGGTGGCCTGCTGTCTATGGTGTCGCAAAGAGTCGAACATGACTGAAGCAACTTAGTAGCAGCAGCAGCAGCCCAGCAACACCCTCTGTACAATCTACTCTGACTGTGCCTCAGTGCTGATTCTGAGTAGTCACAAGAATGTTAAGGAATGGGGTGTTTAGTACTCTGGATGCCTACATTTAAAACTGTGAAAGGATAAAATGGCCATGTCTTTCTCAGCACAGCAAAGTAGAAAAGGGAAGATTAAATGGGCCAAATACTAACAGCACATTTTACACTTGATTTACTGAAGGAACAACCCATATCTACCCTTCCTTTTGGCCATGACTCAAATTCATCTCTAATATCTAAGAACCACAATGCTTCAGTTTGCTCAGGGGACCCAAGCCCTGGGCACAGGGGACTTCCCAAATCAGCACTGAGGTTCCAAGTGAAAGTTCTTCAGGAAATCATTTCCTGATCCAAAAATGTCTACCACTAGGATTCTCTGCAATTTTACACACATGAAGTCTCTGTGTTCAAAATATAATAATACTAAGAATCTGTAGAAGAGTAAATTGATACTAACATCAAAATGTAAACATGTTACAGAATTTTATAAGATCTGCTTTTTGCATTTTATTTTTCATATTCTATAAGAAGAATATAGGATAAGCAAAATGGTTGTCTACATCTAACTGCAGATACAGTTTTAGCTCTTTTAACTGCATTAATCCTTCAAGATCCTTTCTCATAGTTTAAAATATCATCCAAATTTTACTCCAGACATTTACCCTTTCCATATGTTCCAAGTAGGAAATGTAACTGAAAACAGAAATTCAGGGAGACATTTTATATTCAACAATATAAAACATTTTTTAAGAAGAACAAAAGGGACACTCTAATGAAAACACTTGTTGCATTTGGTTTTATTCCAAGTTATCCAAGTATCATTGCTTTGGTAATCATTGCTTTAAGAGTTCATTTTTCTGAGATTTTTTGAATATTCTTCTATGAAGATGTTTTTATAACAGAGGTTGTTATTTTAAGTCTTATTTCAAATATCTTCTAACCGAAAACTATAGCTGGAGCCACTTCTCAAATGAAACTTTCCCCTATCGTTTTCTGAAGCTGTGGGCATTACTCAGTACAATAGTACAATTGTTTGGGTTGTAGCACATCACTTTAGATGAGACACTGGTGAAGTCACCAGAAGTTTAAGATGCATCACATCATTAAAAAGATTAAAACTAACATAACAGATGAAGAAAATCCATCAATGATGCTTAAATATTTTTTGACAGTTACATTTTAATGTAGGAACTATAAGTGGTGGTTAGTTTCTGAAAAATCCAGACACTAATTTCCCTAAGTAAGAGTATAAAAGTTTTACCATTTGAAATCTCTTCAAAGAATAGATGGGTGAGTATGTATATGATGTATATGAATGTGGTCTGAAATTTTGAATTATATAATGGGATGGAACAAGATAGAAAGGATTTTAAACACCTTCTTAGAAAACCATGCAGCAATAAAGCAAAATGTACACTTATTGAAATCTCTGGGCTTCCCTAGTGGCTCAGCTAGTAAAGAATCCTGCAACGAGGGAGACCTGGGTTTGATCCCTGGGTTGGGAAGATTTCCTGGAGAAGAGAAAGGCTACCCACTCCAGTATTCTGGCCTGTAGATTTCCATGGACTATAGTTCATGGGGTCAGAAAGAGTGGGACACAACTGAGCGACTTTCACTTTCTTTCACCTTTCTCTTCATGAAATACGAAGTTTATGTCTTTATGTCTTTCAAATTAAAAAATCTTTATGATTTAAGTTATTTCATTTTATCCAATAATATTCTTGAAGTTTTGCCAATAAAAGGGATTTTCTTACACTAAAGGAACATTTAGATAAAACCAGGATAAGGATGGCAAACACATGGCAGGAATAACTGCCAGAACTCTTGGCTCTCATTCAATACGCTGCAAGCTTGCATTGCATTCTTCCTCAGTGTGATAGTTAATTTCATGTGTCAACTTAGCTAGGCTATAGCACCCAGTTGTTTGGTCATACAGTTTAGATGTCACTGTGAAGAAATTGCTTAGAAATGATTAATTTCTACAAGCAGTACACTTTTGAGTAAAGCAGATTACCCTCCATAGTATGAGTAGGGTTTACCCAATGAGTTGAAGGCTTTAAGAGGAAAATCTGAGGTTTCTTAAAGAAGAAACAATTCTGTGTCAAGACCTCACTATCCAATGTTATCTGAATTTCAACCTACTGGCCTGGACTATAGATTCTACTCTTTGCCAGCTTCCATAACTGCAAGAGCCAATTCCTTAAAATGAATCTCTTTCTGTATTTAAATATACACGTTGGTTCTGGAGATCTATAACTAATATGCTCAGTAAGTCCAGGCATGGTTTTTCTCTCAAAGCGTGCTCTAGGCAGCCATTGCCAATTAGAGGTGACACACATAATTAAGCTTATTTGCATTTCTACATTAGGAGATCTTACTTTTAAGGAAATAGAAAATGTTTTACTTTTTTATATAAAGTAAAAAAAAATTATTTTGCAATATATTTATTTTTTTCATTTGAGTATAGTTTACTTGTTATTTAATCAGTTTGCTTAAATCAAAACATGTCTCACAACTTTTTATTATTTGCATTGTAGAAAAATTTTTCTCAAAGCCTAATTGTTGAATTACACAGCACAGAGATATTTTAAAAATCAAAGCTTATGTGCTAAAGCAATCTACTTGGGCTTTTCTAAACCATGCAAGCTAAACCTGATGTCTTAAAATGTGTATTTTCTAATATAGTATAAAGCCATCTCTGGAGACATGTTATCTAAATGTGTCTTAATTTTGATGACCTGGCTGAGACTGAACAAGCCCTTCAGCATCTCTGAGAGTCAGTTTCTCCATCAGAAAATGTTGTGATGGATTAGATGTCTTTACAACCCCTTCCTGCCTTGGGATCAATGGCTCATAGCAAATGGAGAATGTGACTCGAAGATGGTTTCATTTCAGAGACTTGCCTTTTAAGGTCACTTTAAAATGTCTCCTGTAGTGACCTACATACTATGCTTTATTATCCATATCATTTATATTACAAGATCCTCAGCGTTCTGGTCAGTTCCAACATTTACAGCCATAATTTATGAGCCATTAACTAACAAAGAAATAAGTGAGTTTGTGAAGTTTATATTACCTAATGCTATGTTTTGAATGGGCTTCCCTGGAGGCTCAGATGGTAAAGAATCTGCCTGCAATGCGGGAGACTTGGGTCCGATCCCTGGTTTGGGAAGATACCCTGGAGGAGGGCATGGCAACCCACTCCAGTATTGTTGCCTGGAGAATCCCCATGGACAGAGGAACCTGGCGGGCTACAGTCCATAGGGTCTCAAAGAGTTGGTCACGACTGAGGGACTAAACACAGCACATGTTATGAATGACTTTTGCAAAACATTCTGTAGTTTTAAATGTTTTAAGTTAGGCAGTATTTTAAGCATAGTAAAAAACTCTAAAATAGGGGCTTCCCATTGGACACGACTGAAGCGACTTAGCAGCAGCAGCAGCAGCTAGTAGCTCAAATGTTAAAGAATCTGCATGCAATGCAGGAGACCTGGGTTCAATCCCTGGGCTGGGAAAATCCCCTGAAAAATGGAATGGCAACCCACTCTCCAGTATTCTTACCTGGAGAGAGTAACCTGGCGGGTTACACTCCATGGGGTTGCAAAGAGTCAGTTCAGACAGGCTGAGTGACTACATCTTCACGTTCACATTCATAGACTATACTAGAACAGACTCTATGTATCTCTCATTCTGATTCACAAATGCATTTTGTAAATTTTGTTCAAGACATTTTAGAGATAAAATACTACCTATAAAGCTAGTTTCAAATGTTGAATCTCCTTTGTGAACTTCTCCATCTCCACTTCAACCTTTAAATGTGCTTGTTCCTGACCTTGATCTTAAAATGACCTTTCCTCTTTCTCCACTTTTTCTCTCTTAGTGATTTCATCTATTTCCTCAGAATTAAAGGTATCATTAAGATGAAGGCACACACTTTGCCAGAAGGTCTTAGTCACAGACCCTTTCCCCAGCACTGAAAGGACCTACCAGCCAGACTTACTGCTAAATATCAGCAACTGTATACTGAGAAAAATATATTAAAGTTATACTATTTATCTTACTCAGACTTATTTTCAATGTATTTATAAGGATTGCTTGTAAATTTAATATTGATTAATTGTGATTAATTAGGTTTGTTTTAATATTTTATGAGATTAATTCTCACCTATGTCTTTCCTCATTATTACAGTTAATACAAATATTTTTGCTTCTAATAATGGTTACAATTTTTTTCATTGTGACATCATATGTTGTCATACCTGTGCATATTATATATGTTTCATTTCAATACAAATTAATACAGTGCATTAATGTTGCTCAGTCACTCAGTCATATCCAACTTTTTGCAACTCCGTGGATTGTCCTTCACTATCTCCAAGAGTTTGCCCCAATTCATGTCCACGGAGTTGGTGAGGCTATCCAACCATCTCATACTCTGCTGCCCTCTTCTCCTTTTGCCTACAATCTTTCCCAGCACCAAGGTCTTTTCCAGTTAGTCAACTCTTTGCATCAGGTGGCCAAAGTACTAGAGCTTGAGCTTCAACATCAGTCCTTCCAATGAATATTCAAGATTTACTTCCTTTAGGATTGATTGGTTTAATCCCTTTGTAGTCCAAGTGACTCTCAAGAATCTCCTGCAGTACCATGAACTGTAGTTTACCAGTGCCCTCTATTCATGGGATTTTCCAGTCAAGAATACTGGAGAGAGTTGCTATTTTCATCTTCAGGGGATCTTCCCAATGCAAGAGCTGAACCAGAGTCTCTGGCATTGGCAGGTGAATTCTTTACCACTGAGCCAACATAGGTGTGGATTTATCATGAAACAGTGACAAATAATTTACTGTTGATTATTACAAATTGCTTTGAACAGTAATGTATCTGGAGCCATAAACAAGAGATGGTTCTTTAAGAAAAACTGGAGACAGTAGAGCAGTTTTAGGCAAACTAAGTAGACATTACTTTCTGTAAACATTGTTGATGTTTAGTCATTTGGTCTTTAACCTAGTCAAAAAAAAAAAAATTACAGAGACAGACACAAAATAAAGGCATTTCAGTTTGGATACCTTCACTCAAGCCATAAAGATAATAAATGTTTATTTCTTTGAAGAAGTAAAATACTTATTTCCTTGAGTTAGTAGGAAAATAATGATATTTTTGTTTAAAACATATCTAAAGACCATCAACTTATTTTATTAATATGTTTCACTATTTAAGACAAACACTCTTCTCTGAAAGGTACTGCATCACCCACTGGGTCCCAAATAAGGTGAAAAGCCAGCCAGTCCACTTTCATTAAAAAAACCATAGCAGAGACCTAATTAAAATTAAAACCAAAAGCTTCTGCACAGCAAAGGAAACTATAAGCAAGGTAAAAAGACAGCCTTCAGAATGGGAGAAAATAATAGAAAATGAAGCAAATGATAAAGGATTAATCTCCAAAATATACAAGCAGCTCCTGCAGCTCAATTCCAGAAAAATAAGTGACCCAATCAAAAAATGGGCCAAAGAACTAAACAGACATTTCTCCAAAGACATAAAGATGGCTAACAAACACATGAAAAAATGCTCAACATCCCTCATAATCAGAGAAATGCAAATCAAAACCACAATGAGATACCATTTCACACTAGTCACAATGGCTGCTATACAAAAGTCTACATGCAATAAATGCTGGAGAGGGTGTGGAGAGAAGGGAACCTTCTGTTGGTGGGAATGCAAACTAGTACAGCCACTATGGAGAACAGTGTGGAGATTCCTAAAAAAACTGGAAATAGAACTGCCATATGATCCAGCAATCACACTCCTAGGCGTACACACTGAGGAAACCAGAATTGAAAGAGACACATGTACTCCAATGTTCATTGCAGCACTGTTTATAATAGCCAGGACATGGAAGCAACCTAGATGTCCATCTGCAGATGAATGGATAAGAAAGCTTTGGTACATATACACAATGGAGTATTATTCAGCCATTAAAAAGAATACATTTGAATCAGTTCTAATGAGGTGGATGAAACTGGAGCCTATTATACAGGGTGAAGTAAGCCAGAAAGAAAAATACCAATATAGTATACTAACGCATATATATGGAATTTAGAAAGAGACAAATGATAACCCTGCATACAAGACAGCAAAAGAAACACAGATGTATAGAACACTCTTTGGGACTCTGTGGAAGAGGGTGAGGGTGGGATGATTTGGGAGAATGGCATTGAAACACGTATGTTGTCATATGTGAAACGAATCACCAGTTCAGGGTCGATGCATGTTATAGGATGCTTGGGGCTGGCGTGCAGGGATGACCCAGAGGGAGGATAAAGGGAGGAGGGAGGTGAGATGGGGGTTCAGGAGGGGGAACTTATGTAAACCCGGGGTGAATTCATGTCAATGTATGGCAAAACCAACCAATATAATATTGTAAAATAATTTGCCTCCAATAAAAAATAAATTAATTACTTAAAAAAATAAAAATAATAGTAGAGAAAGCATTAAAAAAAAAAATAGCAGATAGTACATCATTGACATAGGTGCCCCCAGGACCTGTGGCCTACGGCAAAGAGGGCACATGGGAAGGCACATTGATTCCTTCAGTTAAGAGTCCTCTGGGGAAAATGACATTTGTATTGGGATTTGAAGGATGGATAGAGTTTCACCAAATTGAGAATAGAAGGAAAGGGCAATCAACATTAAAATCAGGGCAAGTCAAATCCCTTATGATTATACAGTGGAAGTGAGAAATAGATTTAAGGAACTAGATCTGATAGATAGAGTGCCTGATGAACTCTGGACGGAGGTTCGTGACATTGTACAGGAGACAGGGACCAAGACCATCCCCATGGAAAAGAAATGTGAAAAGCAAAATGGCTGTCTGGGGAGGCCTTACAAATAGCTGTGAAAAGAAGAGAAGCAAAAAGCAAAGGAGAAAAGGAAAGATATAAGCATCTGAATGCAGAGTTCCAAAGAATAGCAAGGAGAGATAAGAAAGCCTTCCTCAGCGATCAATGCAAAGAAATAGAGGAAAACAACAGAATAGGAAAGACTAGAGATCGCTTCAGGAACATTAGAGATACAAAGGGAACATTTCATGTAAAGATGGGCTCAATAAAGGACAGAAATGATATGGACCTAACAGAAGCAGAAGATATTAAGAAGAGGTAGCAAGAATACACAAAAGAACTGTACAAAAAAGATCTTCACGACCAAGATAATAGTGATGGTGTGATCACTCACCTAGAGCCAAACATCTTGGAATGTGAAGTCAAGTGGGCCTTAGAAAGTATCACTACGAACAAAGCTAGTGGAGGTGATGGAATTCTAGTTGAGCTATTGCAAATCCTGAAAGATGATGCTGTAAAAGTGCTGCACTCAATATGCCAGCAAATTTGGAAAACTCAGCAGTGGCCACAGGACTGGAAAATGTCAGTTTTTCATTCCAGTCCCAAAGAAAGGGGATGCCAAAGAACTCTCAAACTACCACACAATTACACTCATCTCACACACTAGTAAAGTCATGCTCAAAATTCTCCAAGCCAGGCTTCAGCAATACATGAACCGTGGACTTCCAGATGTTCAAGCTGGTCTTAGAAAAGGCAGAGGAACCAGAGATCAAATTGCCAACATCCTCTGGATCATGGAAAAAGCAAGAGAGTTCCAGAAAAACATCTATTTCTGCTTTATTGACTATGCCAAAGCTTTTGACTGTGTGGTTCACAATAAACTGTGGAAAATTCTGAAAGAGATGGGAATACCAGACCACCTGACCTGCTTCTTGAGAAACCTATATGCGGGTCAGGAAGCAACAGTTAGAATTGGACATGAAACAACAGACTGGTTCCAAATAGGAAAAGGAGTACATCAAGGCTGTATATTGTCACCCTGCTTGTTTAACTTCTATACAGAGTACATCATGAGGAACGCTGGGCTAGAAGAAGCACAAGCTGGAATCAAGATTGCTGGGAGAAATATCAATAACCTCAGATATGCAGATGATACCACCCTTATAGTAGAAAGTGAAGAGGAACTAAAAAGCCTCTTGATGAAAGTGAAAGAGAAGAGTGAAAAAGTTGGCTTGAAGCTCAACATTCAGAAAACGAAGAACATAGCTTCTGGTCCCATCACTTCATGGCAAATAGATGGACAAACTGTGGAAACTGTGTCAGACTTTATTTTTGGAGCTCCAAAATCACTGCAGATGCTGATTGCAGCCATGAAATTAAAAGACGCTTACTCCTTGGAAGGAAAGTTATGATCAACCTAGACAGCATATTAAAAAGCAGAGACATTACTTTGCCAACCAAGGTCCGTCTAGTCAAGGCTATGGTTTTTCCAGTGGTCATGTATGGATGTGAGAGTTGGACTGTGAAGAAAGCTGAGCACCGAAGAATTGATGCTTTTGAACTGTGGTGTTGGAGAAGACTCTTGAGAGTCCCTTGGACTGCAAGGAGATCCAACCAGTCCATCCTAAAGGAGATCAGTCCTGGATGTTTATTGGAAGGAGTGATGCTGAAGCTGAAACTCCAATACTTTGGCCACCTCATGTGAAGTGTTGACTCACTGGAAAAGACTCTGATTCTGGGAGGGATTGGGGGCAGAAGGGGAAGGGGATGACAGAGAATGAGATGGCTGGATGGCATCACCGACTTGATGGACATGAGTTTGAGTGAATTCCGGGAGTTGGTGATGGACAGGGAGGCCTGGCGTGCTGTGATTCATGGGGTAGCAAAGAGTCCGACACGACTGAGCGACTGAACTGAACTGAACTGAACAATATAAATAATTTGAATACAGAATAACATCTGCCACAAAGCAGTCAAAGCCATCTATAACAAAGCTTCCATATCTAAGTTATAAATACATGCCTTTTGTTATGCTCTCTCACAGAATATGGAAGAATCAAAGAAATTAAAGGCCTTTTTATTTGGTGCAATGAAATGTACAACGTGAAAGACACATGTGAAATTCACAGCCATTAACAAGTTCACAGAACACTTTAGACACACATATTTATCAAAAAATTTTTATAGCTTTGAGAAACCATAGAAGAAATTTCACTGGCCAATCATTCTGTCTTTTTCACTGTGCCTACTGCACATGGCCAACCCAATGTCAGTCATTCCTCTGAGTCATTAGGCCACGCTGTGCAAGGGCAAATACCACCACGTTTCTAGGCAGTGTTCCATACTTTGTTTACACAGAGCACCTAATACATTTGTGTTTTTTATTTTAAGTTCTGCCTCCTTGAATGCTATTTTCTCTCTTTTGGCTTTCACCAAGGTCAAAGGAATCTCTAGCAAAAAAAAAGTCTGGTACTGGAAATCTGTCCACTCAGTGTCTAAACAACCCTAACTTCAAAGTTCACAAGTTCATTAAGTACACTACCAAGTCAACATCAATATTCTAATAGTCAGGGGCAATAACAAGACCTATTGAAGGCTGACTGTGATGACTTTACCTAATATTTCTCCTTTTTGTTCAGTCTCTGAGGATATATGCAAGTGTCAATCATTACAAGGGTGATCAATTCTAAACTCCAGTCTCTAAACAGCGTCCAGGCCAAAGAGTCTCTAATTGACCTTCCAACACATCCCATCATCCCCTTACTATAGAGCATCTCAAACATCAAGTTCATCCCAATAGGCAGACTAGAACCTTCATGAGTCTCATGGAGGGGGAAATCTAAACAGGCCAGTATATGAGCACAGCCTCTAGAAGCAATTCTCCTCTTCCGCACAGGACATTTCATAAGTAATCCTTTCTTCTTCTCATTCCTTAAAGGCCTGTAGTGTTTGATGGCCAGATGACTGAATATGAGATGTGAATGCTGCATTGCAGAAGCTTTCAGCAAGATCTTTAAAAGTAATGCCCTGGGAAAGTGAAGCATCCAGTTACTAATTACAGATAAAGGAATTACCAGGATTCAATTTTCAAAAGAGCTACCTAATTATCCATTCTCATTGCTGCCTCATTATGAACACATGTATGTTAAACAATTAGAATTTTATCACTAAACTGAAGCTGAACTTTTATAAATTAAAATACATTAAAGAGACTCTCTCACCGTAATTTTATAAGCAGATTTCAAAGATGTTTAGAAACATAGCTCTTGCAATCCCAAATGAAAAGAATATATGAAATTTCATTGCAGCAACCTTCAGTTTGTATACTGCTTCCATTTGATGCGTTTTTATTTTAAATGCTCATATGTTAAACCTCATCCAAAGGCTCTTTTGACTAAATTATTCACTGTGTAACATTTTCTCACATAAAATGTGGAGAAGTAGCCTCCTGGAAGTCATTAAAAATATATTTCTAAGTATATATTTTTGACATAGATGTTCCAAAAAATCAATTCAGTTTAAAAAATATTGGTCCCATTTGGCTTGTTAAAACAAGTTTTGTGCTAATAACATGAAGGATATTTTTTAAATCTATAACTTCTGTTATCGCTTAATGATTCTAAATTTTATGGAATTAATTTGATTATTCAAGATATATTTTGACGTTTACTATGTCCCTCAGTGTTTGGGGTTTCCCTAACGGCTCAGATGGAAAGGGATCCACCTGCAATGCAGGAGACTTGAGTTCAATTCCTGGGTAGGGAAGTTCTCCAGGAGAGGGAAATGGTTATCCACTCCAGTATTCTGCCTGGAGAATTCCATGGACAGAGCAACCTGGGGAACTACAGCCCATGGGTTTGCAAAGGGCTGAGCAACTAACACACTCAGTGTTTGGAGTTGGCCAAGAGGCTATCTGATGGTATTCTCAAAAGGTGAAAAAACAAAACAGGTCCAGGGGAGAAGGACAAAGACAGAAAGCTGTTGAGTGTGATCTACTTGCAAGATAGCTTGATATCCATGACTAATAGGCAACAAAAGATTAGGGGAATTATCAAGAGATATAAATTGTTATGAGTGAGACTGTGCAGGCTGTGTGTACACGATGAAAAGAGGGAGGAGAACCAAATCCTGTGAAATATTAACTTTTAGGGAAAGATGGAATTAAAGGAGCTTGAAGAGGAAGCTGAGAAGTAGGAACCAGAAAGAAAGAAAAAATTTCAGCAGCTTGTGGTGCCAGGAACTTCAAGGGAGCAGCACATTCTGAGAAAGAGAAAGTGAGAACTAAGTTCATGGCTGAGAAGTATGGCTTTGGTTGACCATTTGGCTTGGGTTGACCATTGAGGAAATCAGGCTGACTGTCAAGGGGACCTTTTCAAGTGTAGGGAAGGGAAAAGGAAGACGAGGAGATGGTGATTGCCGAACTCTCTCAACTTGCAGATCTGGAGTTTTTGTTTTAAAACTCTATAGAAAGGGTTTTAGTTTTGTAAGGAAGCTAAGGTTTGAAACCGTTTAGTCGCTCTTGGAAGGGGACTTGTGGCAAAGAGCATAGAGATAAAAGTCTGAAAGAGACAATATAACCGATCTCACAAGAAAAAGATATACTTTCAGCAATAACCTGAATAGGATGTAATTATAAATAAATAAATGAAAAGTTTTCCCTAAACCTGTGTTTATTATTTACTAAGCTTTCATTATTTACTGATTATTATTTATTATTACTTATTATTTTCTAAATCTCTGTTGATTATTTATTAAGACACTTAAGTACTATCTCCTTGGTACTTGAGGTACTTGAGGTCCTTAGTACCGCAAAGGGCTTGAGGGACTCTGAGTCCCTTAAGGGACTTGAGGTCAATAACAGCAAAGCAATAACAAAAACTGAAACTGTATTACAAAATTGCAGATTTCATGTGGGGTTTTGGGTTAAAATGATGTAAAAAAATGTAATAAGCATACTAATAAATACATAAGTATATATAATTATAAATATATAAATTTTAAAATAATAAATATAAAATCTTTAAAATGATCATCATTTAACTTAACAGTGCCTCATTTGAGGAATTTATTAAGCAAATAATCTGCTATATGCTGAAAAAATATGTACAGAGATATTCATCAAAGAATTATTCTCAACAACAAAAATGCAAATAATCTAATTTTCCAGGTATATGAAATAGATCAAATTGTTTATGATATACCCAAATGATTGAATAATACTGGGAAATTAAGAGTCATGATCTTAAATGATACAGAATGCAATACATAAAACTGTATATAGCCTTTGAATTAAATTTGTAAACATAATTTACACTCATAAATAAGTGATATTTTCAAAATAAAAAGGGGTTACCTATGGATTGTAAGATTGTGAGACTTTTGTATTTTTTCATATTTCATGTTGCTCACAGTCTCCAAAGTTTATATAATAATTAATATGTTACTTTTATAGTCAGAAATATATTATCATTATTATTAAGGATTGATAATTTGTATTTTTCAAACTATTTACCTAAAGTGTCAGTTCAGTTCAGTTCAGTCGCTCAGTCGTGTCCGACTCTCCGCAACCCCATGAATCACAGCACGCCAGGCCTATTGCTTAAGACGTTGTGTATCTTAAAACTGAAAAGACTGATTCTCTTGGTCATTATTCAACACAGAAGTGGTTTAATATCCTCATTCAGCTTTTCTTGATGTTTAAAGCTATTCAGTGAAGTTTTCTAACACTTATACAGCATTATTGGGATTAGATTAGCAACTTATGGAATATCTTTAGTGACTTAGCATTTGGCAGATTGCTATTGCCAAAAAAAGTCTATGGCTATGATTTCTCTGAAACACTAAAGTAATAAAAATATAGATTTATGGATGGAGTTGATTTATATTAAATTCTATCCCCCACAAACTGTATTGATGTTTGCATTTTTAGATGCTGTTGTTTAGTTGCTAAGTCATGTCTGATTCTTTGCAGCCCCATGGACTGTCACCTGTCAGGCTCATCTGTTCATGGGATTTTCCAAGCAAGAATACTGGAATGGGTTGCCATTTCCATAAAACTTTGTAGCAGGACCTTTAAGTATTCTGTTGCTAACAACATTAAATAGTACCTGATTAGACTATGTTAAAGGTAATTTATTAAACTGATTATCTGAAAATATTTATTTATTTAATTCAATAGATGAATGTTAAAATTTATTCCAACCCTGAGACTCTGTAATTACATGAATTATCATATTTGGCATATGATAAATCTCCTTTTAACCAGAATATTCATGCAATAGAGATCTTTCAATATAAATCTATTTTTATTGAATATATATGTGTGAACACATTTCCAGAAACCATAGTAATCACAATAATTTACAGAAACAAATTGTGAAGATTTGCTTTTAAAAACTTCAAAGATACCTCAAACAGATTTATTCATTGTCAAATCATTCTTCCAAAGTAGTTTAAAATGTTTGTCATTGAGGCTTTCCCCACACATTTTTTAAAGTCTAAAACTTAACAGAATTAGTATAATTCTTAGGAATTTTAGAATTGATGTTTTGTGAAATACTAAATCTCCCATTCAAGAGATGGGAATACCAGAACACCTGACTTGCCTCTTGAAAAATCTGTATGCAGGTCAGGAAGCAACAGTTAGAACTGGACATGGAACAACAGACTGGTTCCAAATAGGAAAAGGAGTCCATCAAAGTTGTATATTGTCACTGTGCTTATTTAACTTATATACAGAGTACATCATGAGAAATGCTGGGCTGGATAAAGCACAAGCTGGAATCAAGATTGCTGGGAGAAATATCAATAACCTCAGATATGCAGATGACACCACCCTTATGGCAGAAAGTGAAGAGGAACTCAAAAGCCTCTTGATGAAAGTGAAAGAGGAGAGTGAAAAGGTTGGCTTGAAGCTCAACATTCAGAAAACAAAGATCATGGCATCTGGTCCCATCACTTCATGGCAAATAGATGGGGAAACAGTGGAAAAAAGTGTCAGACTTTATTTTGGGGGGCTCCAAAATTACTGAGGATGCTGATTGCAGCCATGAAATTAAGACGCTTACTCCTTGGAAGGAAAGTTATGACCAACCTAGATAGCATATTAAAAAGCAGAGACATTAGTTTGCCAACAAAGGTCCGTCTAGTCAAGGCTATGGTTTTTCCTGTGGTCATGTATGGATGTGAGAGTTGGACCGTGAAGAAAGCTGATCGATGAAGAATTGATGCTTTTGAACTGTGATGTTGGAGAAGACTCCTGAGATCCCCTGTAAGGAGATCCAACCAGTCCATCCAAAAGGAAATCTGTCCTGAATGTTCATTGGAAGGACTGATGTTGAAGCTGAAACTCCAATCCTTTGGACACCTCATGCGAAGAGCTGACTCATTTGAAAAGACCCTTATGATGGGAAATATTGAAGGTGAGAGAAGGGGATGACAGAGGATGAGATGGTTGAATGGCATCACCGACTCAGTGGATATGAGCTTGAATAAACCCTGGGAGTTGGTGATGGGCAGGGAGGCCTGGCGTGCTGTAGTCCATGGGGTCACAAAGAGTCGGACATGACTGAGCGACTGAACTAAACTGAACTAATATGCTAAATATCTTCATTGTTAAGCCAGGGTTCAATTAAATATTCAGTCACTTGAATCTAAAATTATCTTAACTGACACAATAGACATATTTAGCAAAGTCAGTGTTTTCTTGGTTGATTTAGAAGAGTTTGTGTTTGAGAACATATTTGTTTATGTTTTATTACCAACTCACACCTAAATAACTTACAAAACTGCAATGGGAAATTGTTCATGTTTAATTACATTTTAACTAGTCATTCTCTTGCCACTGAAATTCAGGAAACTGGCACTAAACCAAATGATTTGATGTGAGTCCAGAAACATTAAGAGCATTTGATGAAATTGCCTGAATTATAGAGCTAGTGCTTAAATCAGTGGCTCAGCATTTAGACAATTTAATTAGATTCCTTTTGCATTAATGTGGAAGTCAAAACAATTAGCACTTATAGGTTTTTCCTATTCTACTCTAAAAGCATTATGACAAACATCTGCATAAAAAGTTAAAAGTTTCATGCATCACTTTTTTAATTTTATCTACAAAATGTCAAAACTCTAAAATATTGAAAGTGTCAAAATGTTAAATGTTATGTACTCAACTGTCAGGTGATGACTGATTTCATCAGTATTTATCTAGATGTTTTGGTGACATCATGAGCAGGATTGCCTTACTGAATATCATCTTACCTAGAAACAAACTGAATATAAAATATTGCTATGTGCCCCATTAACATTTTTTATAGCTCATTCAGAGTGATAAAGAGTTTAATGTCAATATCATTTTAACCAGTTTGATTCAAAATATTTCCAGGTTAATGTGCTGACAATCTAAAAGTGTATTTATCTAATTATTTACAAGTGTGGCATTAATAAGTTATAAGAATAATGATTATAGTAAAATATTATGTCCCAAGATTTATGACAATTAAAGTTGAAGGAATTAAATTAAGGAAATAATAATGAGTTATATAGTCCAATTATCACTTGATCACATATCAGCTTTGTCTGGGTTCAGTTAAGGAAACTGAAACACCACATGTGTTGAAAATAAAGTGACAAATAATGTAAGAATTAGAGGTCTTGTGAATGTGAGAAGAACTGGGCAGCAAACACCTGAAAGTCTGCAACTAGAACATCAGGGAAGCAATTACTCGTGACCTCAGCCCACAGCACTGGAGAAGGTGGCCAAGCCAGAGTCACCAAGAAGGTCAATAAGCCACCACATCTGACTGCCATGACTGTGGATGAAGGGCTCATGGAAAGATCTGTGATGCTACTATGTCTGGCTGTGAAATGAGGCTCCCACAGAGCTACCACATCTGTCTCAACATGCTCCCACTACGTCCTCCCAAGACTAGCGACTTCTTTTTTTTCCAAATTCCAAATCTCCCAGTGGTTCTTCTAACTGGCAAACTCTAATGCCACAACCATACAGGGAAGAAAATTCTTAGAAATATACTTATCATTGTTAAACGTTTTGATGAATGGGTCAACTCAACATCCATAAACATCTCTTTACCTATATTTAATTTCTAAATAAAGACAAAAACATATTCCACCTAATATATTGCAACTATTCTTCATTCAACTGAAGACAAGCTTACTTCCACAAAAGATGAAACACAAAGTCCCATATCATTTTATGCTTCTCTGGGTGATTTTTATTTCTTTCCTAGATGATTCACAATCCCTCTTTGATACTATGTAGTTTCATATTGAGATTAATCATTGTAACTCACCTTAGATTATAAGAGAGTTGAGCAGAGGAAAAGACTTATGTAAAGGATTATATTAATAGCAAAGCAAGGAAAAAATAACATGACTTTGGCAGCTTTTGTTTGTGAAAACGCTCATGGGGCTGCAGTTGGTATTTACAATGTCCTTCTTCCATTACTGCTCTAAATTTTCTCTAACCTCATCACGCACCTGATTCGTCCAGGGTCATTTTCTGATGTGGTGATTCGTATCTTTGTTCCTGTAGTTTTGTGTCATTAGCAGTTATGCCTGTATCTTTTTACCACTGAACATGGAAGAACTGAGTGGCACGTTGAGAGAATCATCCGAGTTCCAAGCAGACTCATCTTCAGGGCCACTGTGTCAGATCAACTCCATTTCCCCATAATAATCAGGATTAATCTTCAGTCAAAAGATATCCATTTCTTCTTGTGGTTTCAGTGTCCAGTCTCAAATTCTAGTTCAACGGAACTATTGCAGTGTACCCCTGTGGGACTATCCCTCTCTTGTGAGCTAAAATCTCAAAACAGGTGGAGATAAAGAACAGGAAAAGTGTTTTGATAGTAGATCAGTAAGATACACATTAAGAGGACTCACTCTCATCTTCCCTACATTTTGCTCTTTTGGGTTATTAACACATCGACCTTGGCAATGCCTCCAACCCCACAGTGAGAGTATATTTCTCTGGATGGGATCCTCCCAACTAAGGGACTTCATGCAGCACTTTGACTGCTTCAGTTTAGTTCCACCACTGCTACCTGCATGCTGCACTGACTCCGTGTAAAGTGCGGTGAACCAATGGCATCTTTTCCATTGACCCTTCTGCTCCACTATGCTTTACTTTACTTTTGGTTCAAATATTAAAATGGAAAACTAACCAAGTCAGCAGCAGCAAAATAACAAAGCGTTGGTTCAGTTCAGTTGCTCAGTCGTGTCTGACTCTTTGTGAACCCATGGACTGAAGCACGCCAGGCTTCCCTGTCCATCACCAACTCCTGGGGCCTACTCAAACTCATGTCCATCGAGTTGGTGATGCCATCCAACCATCTCATCCTCTGTCTTCCCCTTCTCCTCTCGCCTTTAATCTTTCCCAGCATCAGAGTCTTTTCAAATGAGTCAGTTCTTCCCATCGAGTGGCCAAAGTATTGGAGTTTCAGCTCCAGCATCAGTCCTTCCAATGAATATTCACGACTGATTTCCTTTAGAATGGACTGGTTGGATCTCCTTGCAGTCCAAGAGACTCTCAAGAGTCTTCTCCAACACCACACTTCAAAAGCATCAATTCTTTGGCACTGAGCTTTCTTTATAGTCCAGCTCTCACATTCATGCATGACTACTGGAAAAACCAAAGCTTTCAGTAGACAGACCTTTGTTGGTAAAGTAATGTCTCTGCTTTTTAACATGCTGTCTAGGTTGATCATAACTTTTCTTTCAAGGAGCAAGTGTCTGTTAATTTCTTGGTTGCAGTCACCATCTGCAGTGATTTTGGAGCCCAAGAAAAATAAAGTCTGTCACTGTTTCCATTGTTTCCCCATCTATTTGCCATGAACTGATGGGACCAGATGCCATGATCTCAGCTTTCTGAATGTTGAGTTTTAAGCCAACTTTGTCACTCTCCCCTTTCACTTTCAGCAAGAGGTGCTTTAGTTCTTCTTCGCTTTCTGCCATAAGGGTGGTGTCATCTGCATATCTGAGGCTATTGATATTTCTCCTGGCAATCTTGATTCCAGCTTGTGCTTCATCCAACCTGTCATCTCACATTATGTACTCTGCATAAAAGTTAAATAAGCAGGGTGACAATAAACAGCTTTGATGTACTCCTTTTTCTATTTGGAACCAGTCTGTTGTTCCATGTCTAGTTCTAACTGTTGCTTCTTGACCTGCACACAAATTTCTCAGGAGGCAGGTCAGGTGGTCTGGTATCCCCATCTCTTTAAGAATTTTCCACAGTTTGTTGTGATCCACACAACCAAAGACTTTGGAATAGCCAATAAAGCAAAAGTAGATGTTTTTCTGGAACTTTCTTGCTTTTTCGGTGATCCAACAGATATTGGCAATTTGATCTCTGTTTCTTCTGCCTTTTCTAAATCCAACTTGAACACCTGGAAGTTCACAGTTCACGTACTGTTGAAGCCTGGCTTGGAGAATTTTGAGCATTACTTTATTAGTGTGTGAGATGAGTGCAATTGTGTGGTAGTTTAAGCATTCTTTGGCATTGCCTTCCTTTGGGATTGGAATGAAAGCTGACCTTTTCCCATCCTGTCGCCAATGCTGAGTTTTCCACATTTGCTGACATATTGAGTGCAGCACTTTCACAGCATCATCTTTTAGAATTTGAAAAAGCTCAATTGGAATTGCATCACCTTCACTAGTTTTGTTCACAGTGATGCTTCCTAAGGCCAACTTGACTTTGCATTCCAGGATGTCTGGCTCTAGGTTAGTGATCACACCATCATGATTAACTGGGTCATGAAGATCTTTTTTGTACAGTTCTTCTGTGTATTCTTGCCACCTCTTCTTAATATCTTCTGCTTCTGTTAGGTTCATACCATTTCTGTCATTCTCTTGGAGTCTAGTCTAAGTAAGAAAATAGCTACTGACTTTAGAGGAGGTTTTTCTAAAATAATAACAGCATCACTCTATCTTTAATCAGAACTGCTGTATACTTAATAAAGAATAACCTATTGGATGAAAATTAATGTGAATGAATTTCAGGAGCTATCAGTGAATAAGAATAGAAAAGTTAAAGAGAAGTTGAAGGCCATAGCATTACTTAATCTAGGGTAGAGAAAGTTATTGGGTGATAATAATCTTCCACTATCTAAAGGAATGAGGAAAAATTAGTTTAACAAATGGGAAAAAAGACTCCATGAGTAAAAAGATCAAAGGGCTGGACTGGATTATTGAAAGGAGACTTCATGAGTCTTGTCTGTGGTTCTAGCTAAACAGTCCAGTATTAGGAGAGGGATGAAATAAGGTAACCATAAGGTCCTCATAACTTCTAGGTTTTTCATTCTATATCTTATTTACAGAGAGGAGAAGTGGTCCAGAAAGTCTGGCAGGACAATATGAATGTAGCAGAACCAGGGACAGCAATAATTATGTCATGTCCATTTCAGGGATAGGAAGAGGGTTTGGGAAGGTTATCTAGCAAGCTTGTATTTTACAAAGTACTATATCCCAAACAAACTTCTCTTAGACCCTTAGCAGTACTAGGAGATTTGTATCATTAAATACATGCTCTGAAGTGGCTTCTTAAGGTTATACAACCAAAAGAGAAAGTAGAGGGTATGTGGAATATTTATTGACCTCTTATGAGTAAAAGCTCCTATGAATAAATTTTGTCCTATATACTTTAATCAATATTAAAATAATTTGACAAATAGACACTTGCACAAGGATAAATCTTAAATAAACACGGTTGTGATTACTAAAAGAAGTATCTCCAACATCAGTATTTGCTGTTTGATTTTCTCAAAAGCTCTCACTAGAGGAAAAGTATTATAATGAGGAGAAAGAGTTTGTACTTTGGAACTTGTTTTGAATCTTGATAGGCAAGAACTGGAACAGTTTTGGAAAAGTTACCTAACCTCTCTGAGCTACTGATTCTTCTCCTATGAAAACAGAGAAAATAGCATACATCCACATAGGTGTTTTGAGTAAAATTTCCCAATACAGTGTTTTATTTTCCTTTCTTTTATTCCCATCTATCTTTATCTATTCTTCTTCTATCTAATTTGGTTCCTTCAGCTTTCATAAAAACCAAGTAGAAATCAGCTGGCACTAGCATAAATTATAAATATAAATAGAGATAAAACTATATAACAATCAGTTCCCATGAACAGTCAAATTTATATATACAACCAAAGGGTGTTCAACAAAGCAATCAAGAATTATCAAAGGTTTTGAACCTAGGAGAATCTGTGAGAAGAGTGGCAACTTTCTGGAACAGCACATTCCAATACAACTAAAATGGGAACCACATATGTAATCTACATTATCTGTAGCCACATTAGAATAAGTAAAAATGAAGCCAGTGAAATCAATTTTATATTATCATTTCAAAATATAATCAATATAGAAATACTGAGATACTTTCATTGTTTTTTATACTAAGCCTCTGAAATCTGGTGTGTGTTTTACACTCATAGCACATGTCAATTGTAGCCGCATTTCAAGTGCTCAACAGCCACATGTGGCTTGTGGCTCCCACATTGAACAGAGCAGCCCTAGCCCTCAGTCTTCTGGGAAATATTGAACATACAAAACAGAAGCCACTGGAAGGAAGCCAACTCACTACTCTTGTAGGTAATGACAGGTTGCTAAGAGTCACTCCAGCCCTGATCTCAGGTCGGCACTGACTTACTGGGCCAGAAACCAAATGCTTTTTGGGCAGCCTCTGACCTCTTCATGAGCTTCTTTGTAACCTTTTAGAGATAAGGGTCATTGACTGTGAAACAAACAAATAAAAAAAATGTTAGTCTTGGGACAAACAGGATATAGTCCCAAATACCCAAAGCTCTGGTGGGAACAAAGGGACTTGGTGAATATCCTTAGAGCTGCTAAAGCATTTTATGGTCCAGCTGTGAGGTCTTACGCTTTGAGTTGGCTGGGAACACCCAAATCAGTCCTATAACCTAGCTTTGAAAGAAGGGCATTTGGGGCAATTTATTGTCTTTTATTTGTTTGTAAAAATCCATGGAGTCTCATTAAGGAAAGGAAGGGGTTGGTCTTTCCGTTAGCTCATTTGATCTTTGTTGTTGTTTGAACAGGTGTGAAGGCTAGAATTATCTGGTGTTTTTATATAGTTTTTTTACTTGTACAAACCATTGTAAATTCGGTCATCAAACTTTTAAAACCTAACCACTCAACAGGGAGAAGCTTAAATTTGGGGACTATTAAAAATCACACATTTCACATTTTATTTCTCACTTATTGAAGGTTTTAAAATGCTTGAACCCTGACTTTTCCAGAGTTGATACCCCAAGTCAAGACCTCACTGTACCTCACTCAAACCTCTTGCCTAATAAGCTCCAGTTTATTTTTGAATTTCAACTTGACTCCTTTCTCTAAGTATTCTCCCCCTTTTGCCCCCACCCCGGCCTGTTGTCAGACTGCACCAGAGTTTTCCTGAGGTGCAGCTCTAATCACATCCTAGCTGAGACTAGTAATTACTTTCAATTGCTATGTTTCAGGCATATGCATTTTTCCATTTAAAGCCTCACAGCAACTCTTAAAAGTAATGACTCTTACACAGATTTTACTTTTAAGGACACTGAGGTTTAGATAAAGCCCAATATCAAACAATTTATAAGTGTTTCAAACTGAGATTTAAATCACAGTAGACTTGAGCCTCATTGCATAAACAAGAAACTATCTCAAAAATATTTGGTGGCTCCCTATCCTCATGAATCTATAGTAAGGCCTTCTACCATCCCACATTCTAATTTTCATAAATTCATGCTTTTATTTAACATCAGTTTTACTGTCAGAAACTTCAAACCTTTGTACTTTAAGCCATTTTCAAGGCTCATGTTCTTTTCCCCAGATAAAACTGGTACCTTCATTTCATCAATTAGAACTGTTCTTTTTTTTTTTTAAGGATCCCCATCCCGATGAAAACCCTTTACAGCATTATTAATTTATCTGAGACATTGCACTTGATGCCTCCGGCTTGAAGTAAGAAATCAAGGACTTTCTTAAACAAAAAACTTGGCTTTACCAGTGAGGGATTTGTGGGCCAGTCCATCCTGGGTGTTCATTGGAAGGACTGATGCTAAAGCTGAAACTGCAATACTTTGGCCATCTCATGCGATGAGTTGACTCACTGGAAGACTGATGCTAGGAAAGGTTGGGGGCGGGAGGAGAAGGGGACGACAGAGAATGAGATGGCTGGATGGCATCACCGACTCTGTGGACATGAGTTTGAGTGAACTGTGGGAGTTGGTGATGGACAGGGAGGCCTGGCGTGCTGTGATTCATGGGGTCACGGAGAGTCGGACACGACTGAGCGACTAACTGAACTGAAAAGTGCCCCATGATGTATTCTCTTAGCTTCACACAGAACATACATGCTCCTGATCATTTTCTTATTCTTTTAATATAATTATACAAAACAAATATAATTCTGCAAACAAATATAATTAATAACTACTTACTGCTAGACTTCCCTGGGGACTCAGAGAGTAAAGAATCTGCCTGCCAATGCAGGACACTGGGATTCGATCCTTGGGTCAGAAAGAGCCCCTGGAGAAGGGAATGGCTGCCCACTCCAGTATTCCTGGCTAGAGAATCCCATGAACAGAAGAACTGGGCAGGCTAGAGCCCATGGGGTCACAAAGAATTGGACACAACTGAACAACGAAGCACACAACTACCTATTGCTAGTATAGTCTTCTGTTTCTTATATATCCTTCTTTTGCTCGTAAGATTTTATAAGGTTGAGAAAAAAACAAGATCCAAATGAAATGCTGACCTACTGAAGAAACTCAATTGATCCCCTGACCCAGACTTTACAGAAAGGATCAAAACGGAAATTTGGGCCTAATATACAGCATAAAAATCTCATTTCTGATTCCCTAATTAAAAAAACAAAAACAGGATGATTGGAAGCAGTTAATGCCTTGGATTTATATAACTCATTTTTTTCCTAAAGTGCTTAATTTTTGGTATAGATTTCAAATGTTTCTCTATAAACTAAAAGTGAGACTAATAAATAAAATCTGCATTTGACCAGCCTTAATATTTTCTAGAGGTTTGCACAATTGATCTGTCACCAATCTATGAGGTAGCTACTTCCTCTACAGATACGAAATTGACAACAGAGTGTATAGATGGTTCCTTTTAAGGGATAGTGCAAATTTGCAAGTGAAATATAGATTCCACATATCTTGTCTTTCAGATTCTTTTGATTTAACTGTTCTGCTTTCCCTGACATTTTAATCTATTCATTTGGTTTTCATGACAAGTTCAATAACACTAAAAGAAAAGATATTGTAGGCACTAAGATTGCCTCTTTGAAAAAAACTCAAGGATAAAAGGAGCCCAAGTCACAATCTACACAATTTGTGCTTATTACATGCTTCTGATAAAAGAACAAGCAAAAGAGAAAAAAACTACTCTATCTTATCCGGATTTAACCTGTTCATTTTTTCTTGTTTGTCATAAAAATGGATGCATGCATTAGGGAGAGATGATTTTTTTAAAGAAAAGTAGAAAACATATTAAACCAGAATATAATTTTTATCATTATTCATTGAATGGTTATTGACCTAAAACAAACAGACGCCAACTATTGCTCCAGCAAAAATGAGTTTATTCAGCGTCAGTAGCGAATAGAAATTTGGGGTCTATTATACAACCATGATGAGCCACATGCAAGTCCCCACATAGAAGAGAAGGAGAATTCATTTATTGAAGGGAAAAGAAAGTTGAGAGGATAATAGTAAACAAAGAGTCTGTGGCTGAACATTGGCTGAGTTGTTGCCAAAAAAGAGAGTTCTTCTTTGTTCCCTTAGAGACCAGATAGATATAAAGGACATGAAAACTTCCCCTTCTGATCACCTGACTCTAATATTCAATTGATATTTCTGTTTATTAATCTTTTTGATATTTCCCCCTTCTGATCAAGACCTTTCTCTGAAATCATTGATCAAGAGTCACATTTACCACTTCTGAGGGGCTGTTTCCCCTCAATGCCAAGAAGAATCAGTGTATCACATTGGCAAGAAAATTTACAGATTAGAAACCTATTGATAGCATTGCCTCCCTCGTGGCTCAGATGGTAAAAGCGTCTGCCTACAACGTGGGAGACTGAGGTTTGATCCCTGGGTTGGGAAGATCCCCTGGAGAAGGAAATGGCAACCCACTCCAGTACTCTTGCCTTGAAAATCCCATGGACGGAGGAGCCTGGTAGGCTACAGTCCATGGGGAGGCAAAGAGTCGGACACGACTGAGCGACTTCACTTTCAAGTAACAAGGAGGAGTAGACGGGAGAACTCTGAGACACTCTTTATCTAAAGCCAATATGTTGTCAAGGTCATGGACAATGGAGTTCATTTGAAGTGTTGTATCATCATCAAAGATTTGAAGACAAGCTTCCAATAGGTCTAATTGGGCTATCTTGGGAAATGTGTTTCATCAGATGGTTTCTGCTTCAATTTTGGGAAATTTTTACCTTTAGATCACCAGATAATATGCAGGTCCAGTCAGGTTTAGATGTATCACATGGATCCAAGAATCTGTTCCCTGGAGTTTGGCAGCACAAGTGCTTGTTAGCAATACTTAATAGGGGCTTTTCCAGTGAGGTTAACGAGAGTTATTCTGGAGATATCTTTTCCAATGGATGAAATCTCAAGTTTTCAAGTTTTGATGCTTAAAATTTTTGTCTCCTGAGGGTGCTCTGTGAAAAGATTGTTCTACCAAAATGTGGTTATTTTTAATTGAGGCAATTAGAGGTTTTCAATATTGCAGTATCTCTTCCTTTGTCTGCTGTGGTCAAACGAAACAGGAGCCAAGGACATTGGGTATCCTGTGACTATTTCAAAAGATGAGAGTTTATGAGTTCCTAACACAGTGGATCTATGATTTAGGACAAACAGCAATGCTTTCGGCCAAGGTATTTGGAGGGCCTGTACAAATTTTAATTGAATTTTAATATTGCTGTTAATGCATTCAACTGAATAGAAAGATTGAGGGTGGCAAGCACGGTGAAATTTCTGTTGCTGTATTTCAGTCTCTCAGTCGTGTCTGACTCTTTGCAACCCCATGGACTGTAGCACGCTAAGTTTCTCTGTCAATCAACATCTTCTGGTGTAATTTCTGTAAAACTGGCCAAACAAAGTATCTTACCAGTAAAATGAGTTTCTTAATTGCTATGAAGTTTAAGAGGAGTTCAAGTATGGATACTCTTCTCTAAAAGGATTTTAGCCACATAAGAGACAGTAGTCTTTCAGCAATGGAAGGCTTCAGTCCAGTGTCAAAGCATACATACCATGGCTAAAGCATATTTATACCATGATATGGAGGAAGTTGTAAGGAACCTAATTTCTAGATCTTACATGAACCTTTAGGTAGCGTAAAATGCTCAATAGCAGTACAAACAGGCTTCCCTGGGTTGTATTTCAAACAAGTGGGACAGTGAAGCAGGTACAGTTTCCCCTAATATTGATTCATTAATGGTATAATTTGTAAGAATACCAATAGTTTAATGCCTGAACCATTAGTTTAATGCCTGTGGTGAGGAATGATGATTTTAGAACTTCCAGTAAGACTGGGTTGTGATTTGGTGCAAACTAGAGTTCTCTCTTTATCAGGCCAATAATTATTGAATTTCCAGTCTCATTTTTCCCTTGTTTGAGGCTAACTGTTGGGCATCTCTGGCCAGCTTTTATAAGTTATCTTTTGGGGAAATATCCTTTTGGACCTGACAGAGGTTTATCTGCTCTTAGCTTCTTTAAGGGCATCATTCTCTGTGGAAATATCAGCAGGGTGATTTTCCTTAGCATTAGACAGTCAAGTTTAGAACACACAGAAACCTTAATAACTAAAGGTTAACTAATAACTTCAGTTCAATTCAGTCACTCAGTCGTGTCCGATTAACAGATAATAATTACATCTAATAATTCTTGAAAATAAAGCCAGTTTTTATTTTATTTCCATCAGAAGTAAGAAAACCACATTGTTTCCAAGACATTCCAAAACCTTATCAGTATAAATATTGACAGTTTTGCCCATGGCCAAAGTACAAACCTGTGTAGTAGTAGTAGTGTTAGTTGCTCAGACATGTCCGACATTTTGCAACCCCATGGACTGTAGCCCGCCAGGCTCCCCTGTCCATGGAATTCTCCAGGCAAGAATACTGGAATGGGTAGCCTTTCCCTTCTCCAGGGGATCTTCCCAACCCAGGCATCAAACCCAGGTTTCCCACACTGCATGCTGATTCTTTACCATCTGAGCCTGTGTAAGAGCATACACGGAGAAGGCAATGGCACCCCAATCCAGTACTTTTGCCTTGAAAATCCCATAGATGGAGGAGCCTGGTAGGCTGCAGTCCATGGGATCGCTAAGAGTTGGACACTACTGAACGACTTCAGTTTCACTTTTCAGTTTCATGCATTGGAAAAGGAAATGGCAACCCACTCCACTGTTCTTGCCTGGAGAATCCCAGGGATGGGAGAGCCTGGTGGGCTGCCGTCTATGGGGTCGCACAGAGTCGGACACGACTAACGCAACTTAACAGCAGCAGCAGCAAGAGCATATAATTCAGCCTGTTGAGCTGAAGTAGCCATAGGTAAACACCAATAACATCAAAAGGAGTTGCAATAAATTCAGTATCAGAAAAAAGAAAAAGCCCAATAAAAATGGCCAAAAGACCTAAACAGACATTTCTCCAAAGAATACATGTAGATGGCTAATAATAATGAAAAAATGCTCAACACTGCTTATTATTAGGGAAATGCAAATCAAAGCTACAGTAAGATATCACCTACACTGGTCAGAATGGTCATTATCAGAAAAAATCTACAAATAATAAATGCTGGAGAGGATGTGGAAAAAAGGGAACCATCTTGTACTGTTGGTGGGAATGTAAATTGATGCATCGCTATGGAGAATAATGTGGAGATTTCTTTAAAAACTAAGAATAAGACTACCATATGACAGCAATCCAACTAGTGGGCTATTCCCTGAAGAAACCACAATTCTAAAAGACACATGTACCTCAATATTCATTACAGCACTATTTACAATAATCAGGACATGGAAGCAACCTAGATATCCATCAACAATGAATGGATAAAGAAATTAGGGTACATATATACAATGGAATATTGTTGTTGTTCAGCCACCGTTGTGTCCGACTCTTTGAGACCCCATGGACTGTAGCCCTGAGTAATGGGATATTACTCAGCTATAAAAAGGAATGAATTTGAGTCGGTTCTAGTGAGGTGAATGAGCCTGTTATACAGAGTGGAGTAAGTCAGAAGAGAAAAGCAAATATCATTAATGCATATATATGGAATTTAGAAAAACGATACCGATGAACCTATTTGTTGGGCAGCAACAGAGAGGCAGACATAGAGAACAGACATATGGACACAGTGAGGGAAGGAGAGGGTGGGACGAACTGAGAGAGTAGCATTGAAACATATACATTATCATATAGAAAATAGATAACCAGTGGGAATTTGCTGTATGTTGCAGGGAGCTCAACACAGTACTTTGACAAAGTAGGGATTGAATGGGGTGAATTGAATGGAGATTGAATGGGGTGGGAGGTTCAAGAGGGAGGGGACATATGAATACCTATGACTGATTCAGGTTGATGTTTGACGAAAACCAGCACAACACTGTAAAACAATTTTCTTCCAATTAATATTAAATAAATTTTTTAAAAAAGGGATTGCAATAGCTTTGTTGTTCTGTCACTCAGTCATGTCCAAATCTTGTTACCCCATGAACTGCATCACGCCAGGCTTCCCTGTCCTTCAGAAACTATTTCCCAGAGTTTGCTCAAACTCATGTCCGTTGAGTCAGTGACAGAACGCAACCATCTCGTCCTCTGTCATCCCCTTCTCCCGCCTTCAATCTTTCCCAGCATCAGTGTCTTTTCAATGAGTTAGTTCTTCATATCAAGTGGCCAAATTATTGGAGTTTCAGCTTTAGCATCAGTCCTTACAATGACTCTTCAGGGTTGATTTCCTTTAGGATTGACTGGTTTGATCTCCTTGCTGTCCAAGGGACTCTCAGGAGTCTTCTCAAGACTTCTCAAGAGTCTTCAACAGCACCACGGTTCGGTGACCTTCTCCAAAAGGACTTATGCCAGAACACTGCACCACCCGGGACTGTTGTAATTGGTTCCCCTGACCCCGCGGCAAGCCACGATCAACCCATGTTCTCTCCCAGGGTCTGTTTCCCTAGTCCTGTGGAAGTTCTGTAGTCAAATCCCACTGATTTATAAAGTCAGATTCCCTGGGGATACTTAGTCCCTTTGCTGGATCCCCAGGTTGGGAAGTCTGTTGTGGAGCCTAGAACTTTCACAGCAGTGTGAGAACTTCTTCGGTATAATTGTTCTCCGGTTTGTGATTCACCTGCCTGGCAGCTCTATATTGGGGTTAATGGTGACCTCCTTCAAAAGGACTTATGCCACATGCTGCGCCTCCCAGGACTGCTACTGCCAGAGCTCCTAGCTTCCACAGGAGACTGTCAAACACTCAAAGGCAGATCTGTTTCAGTCTCTTGTGGGGGGCTGCTGCTCCTTTCCCTTGGTCTGGTGTGCACAAAGACCCTTTCTTTGTGCCCTCCAAGTGTCTCTGGTGGGTATGAAGTTGATTTTTAAATGCAATAGCATACCCAGCACAGTATTTGCCATTGTCAGTTTTTAAATAAGAACCATCAGTGAGCCATGAGAAGTCAGCATTGCCTAAAAAAAAATTTCCTGTAAATCATCATGAGGACTGAGTAAGTGATCTGTCAGCATTAAGAAGTCATGAGGGAATCTGTAAGGATGAGAAGAGTAGCAGGACTCAGGTTATTACAATGTAAAAGAGTTATGTGAAGAGTAGTTCACAAAAGACTTCATAGTACGTAAGGAAGCTGACTGAGAAATGTTGAGTGTGAGAATTCAGGACTGATTTTGTTGCACAAGGTACAAAATGGTAAGGGGGACACCAAAGTTATTTTCTCAGTGGCTTTAACCAAAAGGTTACCATGTTTTTATGTGCCATGTAAACATTGTCACCCTACTTGCAGACCAATAGAAATTGGACAATTTAATTTACCTCTAAATTTGCATTGTCTCTAATGCGCTAGGAAATTTACAAGGCTATTGTGAAGATTAAATATTTCCCAAGTAACTAAGGTCATGCCAGGCACAGGACAGTCACCTGATCCATGGAGCTACCTCCCCCAGGACCCAACACAATGTCAGGCCCATGACAGGTATGCCTGGGTAGGATGGATTGTTCAGTTGATAGACTGGAGATGGTGGTAGTATAACCATAATCATTTCTTCAGTGTTCCCATATTAGAGAATAATATGATTGGTGGAGGTTGACAAAGAGAAAGGAAATGAGCAGTAATTTGAGGGAAGTAGTAAGAGAGATAGGACAATATCATGCACAGAAATGCATGCATACAGTGACTGCCTTCTTAAAGAAACAGGATAATATAGACATTGCTTCCCAGTCACAATTATAGACTCTGAAGGCTGAAAAGGAGCGCTGGAGACCCTAGACCTACTCCCTCATTGCAGAGGTAAGGCAGTCAAGACCTAGGGAGAGGACTGTAGTGATGGGAATAGAATTGGGTTCTGGGATGGGGCTAACAATCCCAGGAGCAGCAGGGCCCCAAAGTCTCATCTCAGGCCTGACTGCCCCTTTCCTTCCCAAAGCCACTCTAGCCCAATTCCTGTCCTTGTACATGTGGAAGATTACTTCACAGATTTTGAAGATTCAGTATGTAGATCAACAATTTGCATATAATGCATTTCTTATTTTTACTTTTTTTATTCTCTCTTTCTTGTTTGTAAGCTTTTCTTTCTCTTTTCCTCTTTTTTATGATTCTCTTGCTGAAGAACTTGGTCTCATCCAAACAGATGAGGCCATTGGATCTTGCTGCTAAGCTGTTAAGTCACTTCAGTCATGTCCGACTCTGTGCAACCCCATAGACGGCAGCCCACCAGGCTCCCCCGTCCCTGGGATTCTCCAGGCAAGAACACTGGAGTGGGTCGCCATTTCCTTCTCCAATGCATGAAAATGAAAAGTGAAAGTGAAGTCGCTCAGTGGTGTCCGACTCTTCGCAACCCGATGGACTGCAGCCTACCAAGCTCCTCCATCCATGGGATTTTCCAGGCAAGAGTACTGGAGCTTAAGTGTCTATAAATCCCTCTCCAGCCCAGCTCACCTATTTTCTTAGCATTGACCCAATTTCTGAACCACTTGTTACAATGAAAGACTGAATATGCAGATGGACCATACTTGACTGTGTAATCACATGGACCACAGCCGAATGTGGTCCACTGGAGAAGGGAATGGCAAACCACTTCAGTATACTTGGCTTGAGAACCCCATGAACAAATCAAAGGGCAAAATGATAGGATACTGAATGAGGAATTCCCCAGGTAGGTAGGTGCCCAGTATGCTACTGGAAATCAGTGGAGAAGTAACTCTAGAAGGAATAAAGGGATGGAGCAAAAGCAAAACCAATACCCAGTTGTGGATGTGACCAATGATAGAAGCAAGGTCCGGTGCTGTAAAGAGCAGTATTGCATAGGAACCTGGAATGTTAGGTCCATGAATCAAGGCAAATTGGAAGTGGTCAAACAGGAGATGGCAAGAGTGAACATAGAAATTTTAGGAATCAGTGAATTAAAATGGACTGGAATGGGTGAATTTAACTCAGATGACCATTATATCTACTACTGTGGGCAGGAATCCCTTAGAAGAAATGGAGTAGGCATCATGGTCAACAAAAGAGTCCGAAATGCAGTACTTGGATGCAATCTTAAAAACGACAGAATGATCTCTGTTCATTTCCAAGGCAAACCATTCAATATTACAGTAATCCAGGCCTATGCCCCAACCAGTAACGCTGAAGAAGCCGAAGTTGAACGGTTCTATGAAGACCTTTTCATTATAGGGGATTGGAATGCAAAAGTAGGAAGTCAAGAAACACCTGGAGTAACAGGCAAATTTGGCCTTGGAGCACGGAATGAAGCAGGGCAAAGGCTAATAGAGTTTTGTCAAGAGAACACACTGGTCATAGCAAAAACCCTCCTCCAACAACACAAGAGAAGACTCTACACATGGACATCACCAGATGGTCAACACCGAAATCAGGTTGATTATATTCTTTGCAGCCAAAAATGGAGAAGCTGTATACAGTTAGCAAAAACAAGACCAGGAGCTGACTGTGGCTCAGATCATGAACTGCTTATTGCCAAATTCAGACTGAAATTGAAGAAAGTAGGGAAAACCACTAGACCATTCAGATATGACCTAAATCAAATCCCTTATGATTATACAGTGGAAGTGAGGAATAGATTTAAGGGACTAGATCTGATAGATAGAGTGCCTGATGAACTCTGGACGGAGGTTCGTGACATTGTACAGGAGACAGGGACCAAGACCATCCCCAGGGAAAAGAATTGAAAAAAAGCCAAATGGCTGTCTGAGGAGGCCTTACAAATAGCTGTGAAAAGAAGAGAAGCGAAAAGCAAAGGAGAAAAGGAAAGATATAAGCATCTGAATGCAGGGTTCCAAAGAATAGCAAGGAGAGATAAGAAAGACTTCCTCAGTGATCAATGCAAAGAAATAGAGGAAAACAACAGAATGGGTAAAACAAGAGATCTCTTCAAGAAAATTAGAGATTCCAAGGGAACATTTCATGCAAAGATGGGCTCAATAAAGGACAGAGATGGTAGGGACCTAACAGAAGCAGAAGATATTAAGAAGAGCTGGCAAGAATACACAGAAGAACTGTACAGAAAAGATCTTCACGACGAAGATAATCACCATGGTGTGACCACTCACCTGGAGCCAGACATCTTGGAATGTGAAGTCAAGTGGGCCTTAGAAAGCATCACTATGAACAAAGCTAGTGGTGGTGATGGAATTCCAGTTGAGCTATTTCAAATCTTGAAAGATGATGCTGTAAAAGTGCTGCAAGCAATATGCCAGCAAATTTGGAAAACTCAGCAGTGGCCACAGGACTGGAAAAGGTCAGTCTTCATTCCAATCCCAAAGAAAGGCAATGCCAAAGAATGCTCAAACTACCGCACAATTGCACTCATGTCACACACTAGTAAAGTCATGCTCAAAATTCTCCAAGCCAGGCTTTAGCAATATGTGAATCATGAACTCCCAGATGTTCAAGCAGGTTTTAGAAAAGGCAGAGGCACCAGAGATCAAATTGTCAACATCCGCTGGATCATGGAGAAAGCAAGAGAGTTCCAGAAAAACATCTATTTCTGCTTCATTGACTATGCCAAAGCCTTTGACTGTGTGGATCACAATAAACTGTGGAACATTCTGAAAGAGATGGGAATACCAGACCACCTGACCTGCCTCTTGAGAAACCTGTATGCAGGTCAGGAAGCAACAGTCAGAACTGGACATGGGACAAACTACTGGTTACATATAGGAAAAGGAGTACGTCAAGGCTGTATATTGTCACCTTGCTTATTTAACTTATATGCAGAGTACATCATGAGGAACGCTAGGCTGGAAGAAGCACAAGCTGGACTCAAGATTGCTGGGAGAAATATCAGTAATCTCAGATATGCAGATGACACTACCCTTATGACAGAAAATGAAGAGGAACTCAAAAGCCTCTTGATGAAAGTGAAAGAAGAGAGTGAAAAGGTTGGCTTGAAGCTCAACATTCAGAAAACAAAGATCATGGCATCTCGTCCCATCACTTCATGGGAAATAGATGGAAAAACAGTGGAAACGGTGTCAGACTTTATTTTGGGGGGCTCCAAAATCACTGCAGATGCTGATTGCAGCCATGAAATTAAAAGACGCTTACTCCTTGGAAAGAAAGTTATGACCAACCTTGATAATATATTAAAAAGCAGAGACATTACTTTGCCAACAAAGGTCCGTCTAGTCAAGGCTATGGTTTTTCCCGTGGTCATGTATGGATGTGAGTTTGGACTGTGAAGAAAGCTGATCGCCGAAGAATTGACGCTTTTGAACTGTGGTGTTGGAGAAGACTCTTGAGAGTCCCGTGTACCGCAAGGAGATCCAACCAGTCCATTCTAAGGGAGATCGATCCTGGGTGTTCATTGGAAGGACTGATGCTAAAGCTGAAACTGCAATACTTTGGCCATCTCATGCGTCGAGTTGACTCACTGGAAAAGACTCTGATGCTGGGAAAGGTTGGGGGCTGGAGAAGAAGGGGACGACCGAGAATGAGATGGCTGGATGGCATCACCGACTCTGTGGACATGAGTTTGAGTGAACTCCGGGAGTTGGTGATGGACAGGGAGGCCTGGCGTGCTGTGATTCATGGGGTCATGGAGAGTCGGACACGACTGAGCTACTGAACTGAACTGAACTGAAAAATAAGATTCAGTATGTACCTGAAATATGTAGCAACCAACCCAGGAATCAACATATTATCTACAGTTTTCAGTCCAGAAAGCAGTCCTAGCAAGTGTAATTCAGACCTATTGGAAGTTTGACCATTTTATCTAGCAACCAGCTCAGGAATCTAAATAATAACCTGACAATAATCGGCCTAAAATAGCCATATTTATAACTAAGAGTTTTCCTAATTATTGTACTGTCTTCCAACTTAAGACCAACCAGAGAAAGCTAAATATGTATCCTTGACAATCACACAGGATGTCCTACTTCTAGATAGATTCTTACAGCTTCCACATGCCTGCACACTCTAATTGGAACATAGCTGAAGCCTTCCCTTCTTCCAGTGTAAAGATTCCCCACTCCTCTGCCTGATTTTGAGTCTCTGTCAGAATGCAAGTGATAGTGGCTCTAGACACCCCTAGTCTTTGTTTGTTCTCATTTGGTTGACCTTTGTTTGTTGGACAGTTAATTGTGGAGAATCCTCTGAGACCCAGTACGATGAGCATCCTGTTGCTCCAGCACCCAACTGAAGCAGGCATGATACCCGGAGAGGCCATTGCTTTACTGCTTGCAGCTCACAGAGTCCATGATGACGTGGTAAGTCCTCTGGGTCTGAACTTTACTCTTTTTGTGTGAGTTCTTGCTTATTCTCGGTTTGGTGCCCTTTTGTTTAGCTCCTTGGTGGAATCAAGCCAATCCTTTTCATCCCATTTTGTTGCATTCTGTGGTACTGTTTTGTTTGGTGCTATATAAAAGTATTGTGTCATAAGAAGGATAATCAAAGGATAAAACCAAGAATAGGTCTTATGAGTCTTCTTTGAGCCAGCCTTACATAGTGAGTTTGACATTCCCGCAGGACAGGCATCCATCTGGAAGAATTTTGCTGAAAGTCACCAGTCATACCAGATGAGGTTCTCTTTCTGTCTGGATTTGTATTTCCTGAGATAATCTTTTCTTTGGTTTTCCACTGGCTGGCAATACAAAAAATTCAGTCTGTGAGCAGAGTACAAGCAGTGTTTTTGTAGCAACTGTAACCTTGGGATATTTAAGTCTCCTCTCCTCTACCAGAAAAAAAACAAAAAAGCTTGATTCTTGTATACATGCTCATTAAATCCTGATTCTGTTTCCTTTTCTAAATGGTACAACTTCAGCAAGAAAGATTTGGGTCTTCAGTGCCCACCCTGGAGAAGACTTAATTAGAACAAAATTGTTCATTTAAGATGAGCCTTTGAAAATGAAGGAAGTAAGGTTTCACAAGCTCAATGGGCTGCACTTTTTGATAGATACGATGAGGCCTCCAAAGAAAATTCTGAATTGAAAATTGCTTCCTAAATCTATTCAGTGCTCTGTGGTGACTAAAGGGGAAGGAATCCAAAAAAAGAGGGAATATATGTATACAGATAGCTGACTCACTTTGCTATACATTAGAAATCAACACAATATTGTAAACCAACTCTATGCCAATAAAATTAACTTAAAAACACAAATTCCTGAATTTTGCCTAAAGAAGAGCAACGGTAGTCACCTTGTTTTTTTCTAGAATTCATTATCTACAAAATGAAACACAAAAGCTATAGAAGTATTGTTTGTTCTTTGCTACTAAATTCACTTTCTTTAAAAAATTTATTTATTTTAATTGGAGGATAATTGTTTTACAATATTGTGATGGTTTTTGCCATATATCAACATGAATCAGTCATAGGTATACATGTGTCCCCCTTATCCTGAACCCCCATCCCACCTCCCTTCCTACCCTATCCCTCTAGGTTGTCCCAGAGCACCAGCTTTGGGTGCCCTGCTTCATGCATTGAACTCACACTGGTCATCTATTTTACATATGGTAATGTACATGAGTCAGTGCTATTCTCTCAAATCATCCCACCCTTGCCTTCTCCCACTGAGTTCAAAAGTCTGTTCTTTGCATCTGTGTCTCCTTTGCTGCCCTGCATGTATTATCACTGTTACCATCTTTCTAAATTCCGTATATATGCATTAATATATAGTATTTGTCTTTCTCTTTCTGATTTACTTCACTCATAACAGGCTCCAGGTTCATCTACCTCATTAGAACTGACTCAGATGCGTTTCTTTTTAGAGATAAATGTACTTTCAAGAGGGCTTCCCACATGGTGATAGTGGTAGAGAACACAGCTGCCAATGCAGAAGATGTAAGAGATGTGGGTTAGATCCCTGGGTCAGGAAGATCCCCTGGAAGAGAGTATGGCAACCCACTCCAGTATTCTTGCCTGGAGAATCCCGTGGACAGAGGAGCATGGCAGGCTATGGTCCATAAGGTTGCAAAGAGCTGGACAAGACTGAAGCAACTTCACACACATGTACTTTCAAGAATAAGTTTCTCACAAGTAAAAATAATATTAAACAAGTTATTTAATATCAAAAGAAAAGAAAATCACTTCTTAAGAGAGGACCTCCTAAGGACTTCCTAAGAGAGGACCTATAAAAACTGGATACAGAAACACGATTGGAATATAAGGAGTGGCCATACCTGAAAGCCATATCTGAAAGCCATACCTAAAACATTTCTAATAAAAAGTGATTGGATCATCATCAGTCATGGAAACAGAAAAACTTCCAGACAGACTAGAAAATACCTTCTGACAACATTCATGAATTAAAAAAAAAAAAATGGGCTGATTCAATAGCACCCCTTCCATCTCATTTTATCAGTGGAGTCACATTGAAACTGAAGATCTAATTTGAAAATATAACTAAAATGGAAGATAGCCCCTTTAACAGAAATACAAAACCTGGCAGGACATTGTGAAATGGTTTTAGAACAAAAATGTGGAAGGATCCAAAATTGGCCCTGCACATCAAACAGCTAGGTGACCTATTCCCCAACCAATGTTCTACTGACAAGGACATTTGCAGTTACTGTAAATAGAAGGGACACTGGAAAAAAGATTATCTTTTCTTACAAAAGGAAACCATAGACCAAGCAAAATTCAGATAAATGAGGGTGCTCTGAAGAACAAAAGCACCCAATATCTTGCCCTGCCCTTAAGGATTCAAGATGAATTAATTATAAATTTTGACATCATCCTCATCAAATCCTGGCATGTATTGATGCTACTCCTTCTACATTATATGTTGCCACCTTTGCTCATCCTCTTCCTTACAGTAAACATGCCACACACCATACATGTGATAGGTATGTCAAATAACCATAAGTTTTAACTGTCTCTCAGTCCCTGACCACAACCTTTAAGTCCTTGACTGAAAAGAAGTATCTTGGTTTTCTGTTTTACCATCCTGTAGATTTAATTGGAAGAACCTTATTTAGCAAATGAAATTGTAGTATTGAATGCACACTGAAGAGAGTATTTCTTGAGTGTCCCAGAGGACTCTTCTATCATAATTAAGTTGTATCTTCTCTGGATAAACCTTTGCCTCTTTCATCAAATTTAATGCACACTCCACATAAAGATCTTGGTGCTGAACCTGCTACTCTATGAACTATTAATAAAAATTCCACTGACATAGGCAAAATAATTGGATCAGAACCCATAAAATTTCAGATAGAGCCTACTAAACTACTGTCTAAACTTCCCTAATATCCCTTGAAGTCATAAGCAAAGGAAAGAATCAAACCTGTAGTTAAAACCCTTATATCCCAAAGTCTGTACACACTCTCCACTAGCCCTGGTAACACTCCTGTCTTGCCAATGAAGACACCAGAGGGATGAGGATGTTTTTAAGACCTCAGCATCATCAACAAAATCATCAGCCCTTACTTCATTGCAGTACTTAATCCAAATACCATCCTGTTGTCAATTCCTTTAAAAGCCACTTGCTTACTACAGTGGATCTTTGCTTTGCCTTCTCCAATGTGCCTCCAGACCAGGAGGGTCAATACTTTCATCTTCACTTGGATAGGAAAATAGTAAACCTGGACATTCATGCCCCTGGAAGTTCACTGAAGCTTCTCCACTTTTCCCAGGTGCTCCATCATCAAGACTTAAAAAAAAAAATCTAAATTTCTCTTGCAATTCAGTTCTGACACATTATGTAAATTATCTCCTACTTTGTTCAGAGAACAAAAGCCTGTAGGAAGGATTCCATTTACTTGTTCTCAACTTTAGCTAAAAGCAAAAAGGAGCATAATGTTTCAAAAGAAATTACAATTTTGCCAGACACTGTTCATTATTTAAGTCATAACCTAGCAAAAGAGAGCAAAACACTCTCATCCTGAAAACTATCAAAACTTTCAAAAGGCTTTGAGCTCTTTTGGTGTGAATACTCATGTCTTGCCTATCCTGTTCACCATACCAATTGTCTCCCTGTGTCACACTGTCCGCACTGTTCGCTGAACCCAGAATAGGCAAGGCACAAGCTAAGAGGCTGGAAGGAGATGGGAGGAGCCATAGGAACTGCAGACACATTTATTCTCTCCTTTGATACAGCAGGTTAGCAGCAGCCATAGCATAACCTAGCAACACAACCTCTCTCCTGGTTGGCACAGTGGCCATAATAGTATTCTCTCCTGGCTAATGCAGCAACCATACCACAGTTCTCTCTTCTCGTGGCTGACCCCATCGACACAGCCGTGAGGCAGCAGTAACACCCCTGCTTTCTTGGGTAGAGCTCAAATATGTGTATAGCACCAAGTAGCTCGTGACCATGTGAGTACCTCATGAAGGCCATGTGCAATGCTATAAAGGATCTCAGCTGTTACACAGTCTTTATTTACAAAAAGTGGGGCGAGAAAGCCTGAACACACTATCTTGGCTAATTTGCTCTCTCCTCACAACACACTAGCATTTATGGCCATACAGTCAATTCCACCAGGAACAAATTGATTCTCTGTCTATAAATTAGTAGCTAGAAGACCCCTACTGCATACAAATACCAAAATATTGCAAAGGACTCTTGTTCTGTATACCCAATCCTTTCACCTGCAAGTTAAAACTGTCTTTCCTCAATATCTCTTTAAAAGCCTCTTCATGATTTTCAACAGATTTTGTCTACTGGGAGACACATCCAAGAAAAATTGCTCTTAAACCTCATTGAAAGGGGCTTTCATTTCAGTTCAGTTCGGTTCAGTCGCTCAGTCATCTACGACTCTTTGAACCCCATGAACTGCAGCATGCCAGGCCTCCCTGTCCATCACAAACAACCGGAACCTACACAAACTCATGTCCATTGAGTCGGTGCTGCCATCCAACCATCTCATCTTCTGTCATCTCCTTCTCCTCCTACCATCAATCTTTCCCAGCATCTGGGTCTTTTCTATTGAGTCATGTTGCACCAGGTGGCCAAAGTATTGGAGTTTCAGCTTCAACATCAGCCCCTCCAATGAACACCCAGGACTGATTTCCTTTAGGATGGATTGGTTGGATCTCTTGCAGTCCAAGGGACTCTCAAGAGTCCCTTGATGTCTCCAACATCACAGTTCAAAAGCATCAGTAATTCGGTGCTCAGCTTTCTTTAAAGTCCAACTCTCACATCCATACATGACTACTGGAAAAACCATACCTTTGACTAGATGGACCTTTGTTGGCAAAGTAATGTCTCTTCTTTTTAATATGCTGTCTAGGTTGGTCATAACTTTCTTTCCAAGGAGTAAGCATCTTTTAATTTCATGGCTGCAATCACCATCCGCAGTGATTTTGGAGCCCCCCCAAAATAAAGTCAATCACTGTTTCCCCATCTATTTGCCATGAAGAGATGGGACCAGATGCCATGATCTTTGTTTTCTGAATGTTGAACTTTAAGCCAACTTTTTCACTCTCTTCTTTCACTTTAATCAAGAGGATCTTCAGTTCTTCTTCACTTTCTGCCATAAGGGTGGTGTCATCTGCATATCTGAGGTTATTGATATTTCTCCCGGCAATCTTGATTCCAGCTTGTGCTTCTTCCAGCCCAGCGTTTCTCATGATGTACTCTGCATAGAAGTTAAATAAGCAGGGTGACAATGTACAGCCTTGACGTAATCCTTTTCCTATTTGCAACCAGTCTATTGTTCCATATCTAGTTCTAACTGTTGCTTCCTGACCTGCATACAGGTTTCTCAAGAGGCAGGTCAGGTGGTCTGGTATTCCCACCTCTTTCAGAATGTTCCACAGTTGATTGTGATCCACACAGCCAAAGGCTTTGGCATAGTCAATGAAGCAGAAATAGATGTTTTTCTGGAACTCTCTTGCTTTCTCCATGATCCAGCAGATGTTGGCAATTCGATCTCTGGTTCCTCTGCCTTTCTAAAACCAGCTTGAACATCTGGAAGTTCACGGATCACATATTGCTGAAGCCTGGCTTGGAGAATTTTGAGCATTACTTTACTAGCGTGTGAGATGAGTGCAATTGTGTGGTAGTTTGAGCATTCTTTGGCATTGCCTTTCTTTGGGATTGAAATGAACACTGATCTTTTCCAGTCCTGTGGTCACTGCTGAGTTTTCCATATTTGCTGACATATTGAGTGCAGCACTTTCACAGCATCATCTTTCAGGATTTGAAATAGCTCAACTGGAATTCCATCACCTCCACTAGCTTTGTTCGTAGTGGTGCTTCCTAAGGCCCACTTGACTTTATGTTCCAGGATGTCTAACTCTAAGAAAGTGATCACACCATCGTGATTATCTGGGTTGTGAAGATCTTTTTGTACAGTTCTTCTCTGTATTCTTGTCACCTCTTCTTAATATCTTCTGCTTCTGTCAGGTCCATACCATTTCTGTCCTTTCTTAAGCTCATCTTTGCATGAAATGTTCCCTTGGTATCTCTAATTTTCTTGAAGAGATCTCTCTAGTCTTCTCATTCTATTGTTTTCCTCTATTTCTTTGCATAGATCGCTGAGGAAAGATTTCTTTTCTCTCCTTGCCATTCTTTGGAACTCTGCATTCAAATGGGTATATCTTTCTTTTTCTCCTTTTCTTTTCACTTTTTTTCTTTTCACAGCTGTTTGTACAGCCTCCTCAGAAAGCCATTTTGCTTTTTTGTATTTCTCTTTCTTGGGGATGGTTTTGATCCCTGCCTCCTGTACAATGTCACGAACCTCTGTCCATAGTTCATCAGGCCCTCTGTCTATCAAATCTAATCCCTTAAGTGTATTTCTCACTTCCACTGTATATAAGGGATTTGATTTAGGTCAAACCTGAATGATCTAGTGGTTTTCCCTACTTTCTTCAATTTAAGTCTGAATTTGGCAATAAGGAATTCATGATCTGAGCCACAGTCAGCTCCCAGTCTTGTTTTTGCTAACTGTATAGAGCTTCTCCATCTTTGTTTTGGCTGCAAAGAATATAACCAATCTGATTTCAGTGTTAGCCATCTGGTGATGTCTGTGTGTAGAGTCTTCTCTTGTGTTGTTTGAAGAGGGTGTTTGCTATGACCTTTATGTTCTCTTGGCAAAACTCTATTAGCCTTTGCCCTGCTTCATTCCGTGCTCCAAGGCCAAATTTGCCTGTTACTCCAAACGTTTCTTGACTTCCTACTTTTGCATTCCAGTCCCCTATAATGAAAAGGACATCTTTTTTGGGTGTTAGTTCCGAAAGGTCTTGTAGGTCTTCATAGAACCGTTCAACTTCAGCTTCTTCAGCATCACTGGTTGGGGCATAGGCTTGGATTACCATGATATTGAATGGTTTGCCTTGGAAACAAACAGAGATCATTCTGTCAGGTACTGTTAAAAAAATAAAATGGTGTAACTCTTAGAAGTTAATCTTCAGGCTCATATTTCGTAATCAAAAAAGAAATTAGTAAAAGTGAGAGTGTTATTCATTCAGTCAGGTTCGACACTTTGTGATCCCGTGGACTATAGACTGCCTGGCTCCTCTGTCCATAGAATTCTCCAGGCAAGAATAGTGGATTGGGTAGTCATTCCCTTTTCCAGGGATCTTCCTGACCCAAGGATCAAGCCTGGGTCTCTCCCACATTGCAGGCAAATTCTTTACCATCTGAGCCATCAGGGGAAAATTTCACACAGTTGGAAAGCTACTCAAATTAGGAGACTTCAAAAGAAGTGTTCTCCAAGATCATCCAGAAACAACCAATCTTCAAAAGCAGACAACTGACCCAACCTTCAGAGCAAGAAAGTGATAATAGAGAATGGACAATTTCACTGATGAGTATTTTACCAAGACATTCATCTAATTCCCTTTTCTTTCTTATCTGCTTACTTCTTATCATTCTTCTCATTTTCTCTAGACTCCTTGTTGTCATCCACCTGTAGTGATCCTGTTGTTCGTTTCTTCCCTACTTATTATAATTTTTAGGTCAGAACATGCTCAAACATTTGCCACTTCTCTTAGTCTTACTGTCTGATGGATATGCCATCTATCAGTTCAGTTCAGTTCAGCTCAGTTGCTCAGTCATATTTAACTCTTTGCAACTCCATGGACTGCAGCACACCAGGCTTCCCTGTCCATCACCAACACCCAGAGCTTGCTCAAACTCATGTCCATAGAGTCAGTGATGCCATCCAACCACCTCATCCTCTGTCCTCCCCTTCTCCTCCCGCCTTCAATCTTTCCCAGCATCAGGATCTTTTCCAGTGAGTCACTTTGCATCAAGTGGCCAAAGTATTGGAGTTTCAGCTTCAGCATCAGAACGTCCAATGAATATTCAGGGTTGATTTCCATTAGGATTGACTGGTTTGATCTCCTTGAAGTCGGAGGGACTCTCAAGAGTCTTCTCCAACACCACAGTTCAAACACATCAATTCTTCACACTCAGCTTTCTTTATCTATCATCTATCAACAGACTCTATAATAAAAAGTCTTTTGGGAAATTATGGTTTCATCAAATAAGACCATAGGGAATCATAGACAACAGCATTTCCACTTTCACTTGCATGTTCAGTTGACTCTAAACAAGTCAATCTATGACTTTCCTACTGTTGTCCTCTCCCAGAAAAAATAAGCCAATTATCACAACCTATTGATAAGATTTTAGGTAATTATAAATTTAAATTCAACAGTCTGTGTGGGGCAATGGGTCAAATGCTTAGCACCAAAGAGAGACTAATAGAGATCCAAATATATGACTCCTTGTTTTTAGCCTTGTTTGGTAAACAGCTCCTTTCTCCCCGAGATCTCCACATGTGCCTAGTGGGCACTTCTACTGTGGCCAGGGTGATTGGTCCTGTTCACCTGCAACTAACACTCCAGCAGTTTGGGAATAGTGTTCCTCTTATTTATGCCCTAATTTTGTACTTAAGCAAAATAAGTATATCTGATTTTATTACATTTTAGGAAACAGTGACTCTTGTAACCTTGTAATATTGAAATACACTAAAGCCATTACATACATCCCTTCTCCAGGGGATCTTCCCAACTCAGGCATTGAACCAGGGTCTTCTGCACTGCAGGCAGATTCTTTACCATCTGAGCTATGACAGCCCTTTAATTTATTACTAGGGAATTTTATATATATACATATATATATATATATGTTTTTGTTTTTTTTTAATTTAAAGGCATAAGCAAAAGTTGCTGTTGGTACTAGGAAAAAAGATTATTAAAGAACAAATGAAAGTGCTCCAGGAGGCTGTCCAGTTTCAACATGAAAATCTCATGGCTTGGTTTTATTGAGGGTAGGGGTCAAAGCTATGGTTTTTTCAATAGTCATGTATAGATGTGAGATTTGGACTTTAAAGAAGAATTGATGCTTGTGAACTGTGGTGTTGTAGAAGACTCTTGAGAGTCCCTTGCACTGCAAGGAGACCAAACCAGACAATCCTAAGGGAAATCAACCCTGAATATTCATTGAAAGGACTGATGCTAAAGCTGAAGCTCCAATACTTTGGCCACCTGATACAAAGAACTGACTGGAAAAGGCCCTGATGCTGGGAAAGAATGAAGGCAGGAGGAGAAGGGGACGACAGAGGATGAAATAGTTGGATGGCATCACTGACTCAATGGACATGAGTTTGAGCAAGCTCTGGGATTTGGTGATGGACAGGGAAGCCTGGTGTGCTGCAGTCCATGGGGTCTCAAAGAGTCAGACATGACTGAGTGACTGAACTGAACTGAGGGTAGAGGAGCATGGGCATCACTTCCACTTCTGTGTCATCAGACGTCCTGCACCCCACGGGGCACAGCCAGCTGGGACTTCCTTTTTCATCCTGGAGTCCTAGAGCCTCTCCTCTCCTGCACATTAGTGTCACCATCTGGGGACCAGCTACCTGAAAGATGCCTTGCTAAATGCCCAAGTTAAATTGCTTTGCTGGGACAGTTGTAAACACAGTTAACAGGTAGCAGTCATCCTCTGCAGAGAGTAGCAAAATTTCCTCAGTGCACTGCAAACCTGACCCCCATGGCCACTTCTCCAGGGCCTGAGGGGCCTCCTGGATTCTGTAAACTCCTACAATGGGATGACCTCCTCTACCTCTCTCTCCTTCTCCCAAGTGATTCCAGCACCTGTGTTTACATGGAAGATTCTAGCATGGAAGCCTCAAACTGAGTCTCAGAGGGGGTTGAGTTTGCAGTGTCCAGAAGCTTAAATTAAGCCAAGGATCAGGATCCTCTTCATTGCTCCTCCTCTCCCAAATCAGTTTATTTAGTGCTAGTTAGTTTCTGAATTGTACAGACTCAGAATTAAAATTAGATCTATGATTTATGTTTATTGTTGAATGTTTTTACATAAATCAGTTTATCTACTATGTCTCATTTTTACTTTTTATGCCGTATTACAAAGTACATTTTTATTTAAGATAACTATTCTTCAAAATAAAATGTACTAAGATGGACATTGTTTTATATATTTTTTTTCCCAAGAAATAAGCAGTTTTATTAGAATTAATTCATTTAGGGTAGAAGTAGATGACAAATCTGGCCCAATGTCTACACCTTCCAAGCCAAAGTCATCTCCTCCTTGCTAAAGTCAGTAATACAGAGCTGAAGCGGCAACCAAGTAGTTTTAAGATCCAAGGTAACTTCCTATGTAAGTATTAACCCAAAGCCTCTACCAGTAGAAAGTTTGAATGGTTCACTCTCTGGGCATAAGGCAAATCAGAATTTTAGATTCTTAACCAAAAAATATAGGTAGCCACCTGTATGCCTGGTTTTCAAGTATTTTGACCTTATTTCAGACAACACAGAGATATCTACTCTTCAGGCTTCTTCATCTAAAATAATAGCTCCACTTAGCAATTTAGGCTATTACATCTTTTTCACTGCCTTTAGTACTATCTTAGTTACTTTGTTCATCTAATTGTTTACCTCTTTACTATCAGAGATAAGTGAAGTCATTTCCACCCAAGAACCTAAAAGGACAAAGAGGGCCAGATCCTGAAAGGACAGCTGCATGGGAAGGGCTATCCACAGCTGATAGTAGCTGTGGTCTTTTTCCTGGGATCAGAGCCCAGCCACTGTGACTAGGTAGCAAGGGAGATACTTGATAAACACTTTAACTAACTTCATCCTAGATTTCTCCTCCTGGTCTCCCATTGAGATCTCCCATTAGATTAGACTCTGTGTTCTCACTGCCAGTAACCTGTTCTAATCCTTTGTTGGGGAAAAGGTTCAACAAGGCATATGGTATAGTCAAAACAAACAAACAAAAAATTCACCTGAAGAGTGTTTTAAAACTAAAGATTCTGGGATCTACCCTCTTGACTCCCCCGAACTCTAACTCTTCAGAAGAGGAGAGGGATTACGACATAGATTTTAGAACTAATGTTTTTAAATGTCCCTTTCAAATGTTAAATATCTTGGTTCTTTTTTTTTTTAACTGTTTCTTTTTTTTAATTTTTTTTTATTTTTTCAAAAACAATTTTAGGAATCTTTACTTTAAAACAACCTTATCTTAAAATGGAGTAACTTTGGTTTTACGAGCAGCAAGCAAAGTACAGAAGCAAAAATGCATTACAGGAGCATTAAGTTCTACATTAGGTCACAGCGTCTAATCTGAAATCACACCCATAATATCATTTTTCAGGATATCTGGGGAATAGTTATTTCCCAGGATGTCTTTAAAACATTTTATGTAAAATAAAACCCATAAATAGAAAAGCATTGCATAGATCTTGCTGAATTATTATAGACAATAACCCTAATGGTCATCAGCAAGGTCACTACTTCTCTTATATAACTTTCACTGAGTCTCAAATGCAAAAATGTTTAGTACTTACATCAATATCTTTCTAAGAATTTTATTTTCTGAAGTTTTTTTCTTCCCTCTGGAAGAGAATCATGGGAAGTATATTATCCAAGGTCTTGCTTGATGACTTAAAGGTCAGTGCAATTTATCCCTGCAAGTTACTTTTGCTGAGTATGAAATTCATGGTTCACACTGCTTTCTGTCAATAATGTACTCATTTGCTTTTTTTCCTAGGTGACCAAACAAATTTTCTTTCTTGAAAGCCTAGTAATTTCAGTAGTATATGCTCTGTCATTGGAGATTCGAAGTTCAATATTCAGTATGTTCTTTTAATATGCAGTTTTGAAGCATTTTTTTAATTTCCAGAAATAATTGCAAGGCATATTGGACAGCTTCCCAATTCCCTGCATCTGAGAGATTATTCTTATTTATTTCATCACTGAGTTCCCTGTTGAGAGACATTTAATCTATTTCCCAACACTTCTTATTTTAGGCAAAGGTGCAATTATGTGAGATCTTAGATCTCAAGGGCTGGTGAATCTACAGGAAACAGATCAGTAAGCCCACAGGAGTTTGTAGATTCACTGTTAGTAACAGGCGAAGAATCAGGAGGCTCAGTGAAACAAATTTGGTAATAAACTGATAACTGCTGAAGTTGGGTAATAGACTCATTTTGGTGGGCTGCAGTCCATGGGGTCACTAGGGGTTGGACACGACTGAGGGACTTCACTTTCACTTTTCACTTTCACACATTGGAGAAGGAAATGGCAACCCACTCCTGTGTTCTTGCCTGGAGAATCCCAGGGACAGGGGAGCCTGGTGGGCTTCCATCTATGGGGTCACACAGAGTCGGACACAACTGAAGTGACTTAGCAGTAGCAGTAGCAGTAGTTCTTTCTACTTTGTGTATGTTTGAAATTTCTCATAAATAAAAAGATTTTTTAAGGGTGTGCTCTGTATGACTAAAACATTACAGAAAAAAGCTGGTTTACTCTCAAGAAAATGACAATTTAATAAAAAATATATTTAAAAAAAATAACTCCAGTACAAAATAGAGACTCCTAGGGAAAAAAAAACTTTGAAAACAGAAAGAAAGCAGGATAAAATCTTCCTTGTGTACATGACATTTAAGTTCAATCTTTTAAGAGGATGACATTGATGCTAGCCTGGAATGTAGATTTATGTAGAAGGACAAGGTGGAAAGTTTGAGAGCACAGGTGAGGGCTGCAGAGTGAGTTTTAACTGTATATTATGATGCTTAGAAATAACAAGAAAAAGGTCAGTTCAGTAACTCTACATGTATTTCCTAAAAATACATGATGTCCAGGTATGGTCTTACTGGGGAAATAGTTGTAAAAACAACACCAACACTTTCTGCAGTTTTCATTCAACTGAAGGGATTCAATCAGATAGTAAACAATAAGTATTACTGCAATTTAGGAGGAAAATAAATCAGGGAAGGAGATCAGGGTGAAGGTAAGGGTTTTCACATGAAACAGGCTTTATTTCTTGAGAAGGTGACACTTTTACAAAGAAGCGAGGACATGAGCCAGATATATCTAGGAAAGAGAATTCTAGATAGAGGAACAGCATGTGCAAAGCCTGAGAGTGGGGACATGCCTGGAACGTCTGAGCAGAAACCAGGAGGTCCTGTGCTATGCAGGAGTGAAGTGAGAGGGAGAAGAATGATGGAAGAGTCTGATAAAGTGGGGCTCAACAGTATAGCACCTCAGTGGACACTGTGTGAGATGCCATCCTTTGGAGGGTCCTCAGTAAAAGTAACATGATCTGATTAAGGTTGTCAAGGAGTCACTGAGGTAGCTGTGCTGAGAGTAGCCTTTCTGGGGTGGGGAGGGGAAACAAGAGCCGGTGAAGGGGGCTAGTTAGAAGAATATGGCAATAATTTAAGCAAGAAATAAGGAGGCTTGAGACCAGACTGGAGGTGGTGATAAGAATTATGATGCTGGACATATTTTGATGAAAAAACTGATGGGGTTTGCCAACAGTTTGGATGTGGCATGTGAAACAACCGGTCAACCAGCATGATTCCAAGGTCACCATCCTGTCAGAAAGGATGGAGTTGCTATTAGCAGAGAGAGAAAAAAATGCAGATGGAGCACATTTGAGTAGATTTGAGAAGATAAGATTTTCAGCTTTGGAAATGTTAAGACTGAGCTTTCTACTGGACAGCCTTGTGATAATGTTAAACAAGAATTTGGTGATCTGGGTAAAGATTTGAGCTGGAGAAAGAAGTATAAGAGTTGAAATTGGGCCATACTAGATCAGAAAGATGGAAAACTATCAGCATACAAGTTGCCTGGATCAGATAGAGGGAAAAATTCAGTGACTCACTTCAAACTACCTTTCAAACCTTTGCTTCAAAAGGTGGAGGACACTGGGATTGAGTTTGAATTCTTGGCATGCTTCCTAGGTGCACCCTCTACAGAAGCCTCATGCTTCAAAGAAAAGTAGAAATGACCTCCTTGGAGAAGCACTGGGTTCCATGGACAATGGATTCTAGTTCTCTACTAAACACACAATTAACATACCCTAACATGATGGCTGGATGGCATCACCGACTCGATGGACATAAGTTTGAGTGAACTCCGGAAGTTGGTGATGGACAGGGAGGCCTGGAATGCTGTGATTCATGGGATCGCAAAGAGTCGGACATGACTGAGCGACTGAACTGAACTGAACTGAACATGACTTTTCTGCCTTGGCCCCTGAAACCCTCACAACACATTGGTGTCCAATGCCCTTTAATAAGCCCCTATCTTTGAAATACCTTGAGTGATTTCAAATAGTCTCATCAGTCATAAATGAGTAGCACTAATGGATAAATGGTGTTGAGAAAACCGATGAACTATCATGTGAATTATAGCTAGATCTCAGTGTAATAGGTCATCATAACATTAATTATAATATCACTTTCTTTTCTCCATTCTAGTTAATCCTTTTATTTTAAGGACTTCCTTCAGTCTATGTATCTAAAAATGAGACATGGAACCTCATTACCGTCTCATCCTTCAACTCTCTCACCCTATCCAACCACTCAGATTTTTTCTCTTGCAACCCCTCCACATTGCTCTGTCCTTGACACCTCTTCTCTATAGTTTGATTGTATTTCACATAAACTCTGAAAACAGTGCTCTTGCTGGGCTCCCCCCTGACTCACTCTTCCATCTCCACCTCCAAATGTGCCCCACTGGGTCTCATCTGACTATTTTCCTACTCAGATTTTTCAGAACTTGCTGATGCCTGAAGTACACGTGTATATTTCAGAAACTGAGATGGAAAGACCCCGGTCTGGTCCGTGCGCCCCTCTCCCAAGTTCAGTTCAGTCACTCAGTCATGTCCTACTCCTTGCAACCCCATGGACTGCAGCCCACCAGGCTTCCCTGTCCATCACCGACTTCCAGAGCTTGCTCAAACTCATGTCCATTGAGTCGGTGATGCCATCCAACCATCTCATCTTCTGTCATCCCCTTCTCCTCCTGCCTTCAATCTTTCCCAACCTCAGGGTCTTTTCCAATGAGTCAGTCCAGGTGACTCAAAGTATTGGAGCTTCAGCTTCATCATCCGTCCTTCCAGTGAATATTCAGGACTGATTTCCTTTAGGACTGATTGGTTTGATATCCTTGCAGTACAAGGGACTCTCAAGAGTCTTCTCCAACACCTAAAGGGAAGAGGAAATAGAGTACACATCCCCTACATCACACAATACACCCAACCAGGTTTGAGACCACCTTTGCAATTCAAAAAAGTTGATATTCCTGTAGCAAAATGTTTAGAAATTCATGTCAAAGGAGAGTGTAAAAAGTGTAAATGGATTCTCTTCAGTCGTGGTCAAGTGTGCTGCTGTTTCAGTTTTGGTGCCAATTTGAAGAAGAAAGCCTTTCACTGGGAAGAGCTTTATGGATTTAGTATTGTAAGGAATATCTGTCGACTAGTGTCTAAAGAAAGTAATGTGTTATTCTCAGCATGACCCTATCAGACTTCAAGTGAGCCAAAAGCTGGTAGGAACAAACAACCTTGACCTCCTTCATCACAGGGCTTCAAGGCTGAAAGGGGAAGTGACCACTACGCACATGGCACACAAATCCATGAATAGTTACAAGTATTCTCTTTCTCATTGTTTTGAAAGACAGAAGAACAGGGAGTTGTGGGGAATTTAAGTCATACACCTTGACTCAAGAATGGAGGAAAGGGCTCCTTGGTAGAGCAGCATTTAAGGCAGATACTATGCTTTATTATCCCAAAACTGTTCTATAAGACTCCCTCAATGTTTTTGTTTATGGTCAAACAGCTCAGGGTGCTGTGGTGAAGGCAGGAGTCCAGGTCACATTTAACTTGCACTTGGCTCTATTTCAAAAGGCCATATTTCCTGCCTACGTATGTTGGAGTGATATCCCTGGGACAGAGTATTTTTAAAAGTAGTCTATAAATGTGGAAATTTTAGAGCCTGTCATTTTTTGGACATTCATCCCATTGAGCAGTGGGGTCTAGCCCCCTCCATGTGACCAGAGCTGACACGGTGCTTACTTGTCACTGACAGATGTCCTGGAAATAACACTGTGTAGTGTCCAAGGTTCACGTTATCGTGACTATCTTGGTCGTGAAGATCTTTTTTGTACAGTTCTTCTGTGTATTCCTGCCACCTCTTTTTAATATCTTCTGCTTCTGTTAGGTCCATACCATTTCTGTCCTTTATTGAGCCCATCTTTGCATGAAATGTTCCCTTGGAATCTCTAATTTTCTTGAAGAGCTCTCTTGTTTTTCCTATTCTGTTGTTTTCCTCTATTTCTTTGCATTGATCACTGAGGAAGGCTTTCTTATCTCTCCTTGCTATTCTTTGGAACTCTGCATTCAGATGCTTATATCTTTCCTTTTCTCCTTTGCTTTTCGCCTCTCTTCTTTTCACAGCTATTTGTAAGGCCTCCTCAGACAGCCATTTCGCTCTTTTGCATTTCTTTTCCATGGGGATGGTCTTGGTTCCTGTCTCCTGTACAATGTCACGAACCTCCGTCCAGAGTTCATCAGGCACTCTATCAATCAGATCTAGTCTCTTAAATCTATTTCTCACTTCCACTGTATAATCATAAGGGATTTGATTGAGGTCATATCTGAATGGTCTAGTGGTTTTCCCTACTTTCTTCAATTTAAGTCTGAACTTCGCAATAAGGAGTTCATGATCTGAGCCAGACATCTTGGAATGTGAAGTCAAGTGGGCCTTAGAAAGCATCACTACGAACAAAGCTAGTGGAGGTGATGGAATTCCAGTTGAGCTATTTCAAGTCTTGAAAGATGATGCTGTGAAAGTGCTGCACTCAATATGCCAGCAGATTTGGAAAACTCAGCAGTGGCCACAGGACTGGAAGAGGTCAGTCTTCATTCCAATCCCAAAGAAAGGCAATGCCAAAGAATGCTCAAACTACCGCACAATTGCACTCATCTCACACGCTAGTAAAGTCATGCTCAAAATTCTCCAAGCCAGGCTTCAGCAGTATATAAACCGTGAACTCCCAGATGTTCAAGCAGGTTTTAGAAAAGGCAGAGGCACCAGAGATCAAATTGCCAACATCCGCTGGATCATGGAGAAAGCAAGAGAGTTTCAGAAAAACATCTATTTCTGCTTCATTGACTATGCCAAAGCCTTTGACTGTGTCGATCACAATAAACTGTGGAACATTCTGAAAGAGATGGGAATCCCAGACTACCTGACCTGCCTCTTGAGAAACCTGTATGCAGGTCAGGAAGCAACTGTTAGAACTGGACATGGAACAACAGACTGGTTCCAAATAGGAAAAGGTGTACGTCAAGGTTGTATATTGTCACCTTGCTTATTTAACGTCTATGCAGAGTACATCATGAGGAACGCTGGGCTGGAAGAAGCACAAGCTGGAATCAAGATTGCTGGGAGAAATATCAATAACATCAGATATGCAGATGACACTACCCTTATGGCAGAAAGTGAAGAGGAACTCAAAGGCCTCTTGATGAAAGTGAAAGAGGAGAGTGAAAAGGTTGGCTTGAAGCTCAACATTCAGAAAACAAAGATCATGGCATCTGGTCCCATCACTTCATGGGAAATAGATGGAAAAACAGTGGAAACAGTGTCAGACTTTGTTTTTTTGGGCTCCAAAATCACTGCAGATGCTGATTGCAGCCATGAAATTAAAAGACGCTTGCTCCTTGGAAGGAAAGTTATGACCAACCTTGATAGTATATTAAAAAGCAGAGACATTACTTTGCCAACCAAGGTCCGTCTAGTCAAGGCAATGGTTTTTCCCATGGTCATGTATGGATGTGAGAGTTGGACTGTGAAGAAGGCTGACCGCCGAAGAATCGATGCTTTTGAACTGTGGTGTTGGAGAAGACTCTTGAGAGTCCCTTATACTGCAAGGAGATCCAACCAGTCCATTCTGGAGGAGATCAATCCTGGATGTTCATTGGAGGGACCGATGCTAAAGCTGAAACTGCAATACTTTGGCCACCTCATGCGACGAGTTGACTCACTGGAAAAGACTCTGATGCTGGGAAAGGTTGGGGGTGGGAGGAGAAGGGGACGACGGAGAATGAGATGGCTGGATGGCATCACCAATTCTGTGGACATGAGTTTGAGTGAACTCCGGGAGTTGGTGATGGACAGGGAGGCCTGGCGTGCTGTGATTCATGGGGTCGCGGAGAGTCGGACACGACTGAGCGACTGAACTGAACTGAACTGAACTGAGTGTCCAAGGTTATGGTAGAAAAGGCCATGAGTCTCTGCCTGGACACTTGGGTTGCTCCCTTGCAGCATCCTCAGGTGCTGTGGAAGAGAGCTGCATGCCCTGGGCCTGCCCTGCTTCAAGGAAGCCTGGACACCTGGGAGGTCTTATGGAGCCAAGCTCAGCTTCAGCTGCAGACTTGGGAGTGCAGTCACCCAGAGGATTCCAGCACCTGGATGCTGAGTCAGCCCCAGTCCGTGAGTCTTCTCTGCCGAGGCCCTGCCGTCATAGGGCAGACATGCTCTGTCTGAGTTCCTCACCCTGTAACCACGAACCCAATAAAGTCGGTGTCTAATGCTACTGTTATGGGGTGTTCATTTTTTCAAATAAATTTTATAGTAAGAACAAGAATGACACAAAACTTGTACAAAACTCAAAAAGAGGAACGGAATGCACATTAACATGTGAATTTTCTTCACTCCCTGTTCTGCAGTCTTCCAGGTCCTGTTCCCAGAAGGAACCATTGCTGAGTTTCTGTGTTCCTTCCAGATTTATTCCTTGAACTCTCATATGGCACTGATACTGTTACAAGCATTTTTCTAAGGGCTTTACTTGTATTTACTCATTCTTTCTTATTTACCACAGACATTCAGGTGACAGCAGGAAGAGAAGTCCTGTGCTTCATTCTGACTATTCTTCATAAATGGGGTTGTGAATTTCTCTTTGTTATAGGCTTTTGAAAGCTGTTCCTCCAATCTGATGGCTATATTTTTCTTATATCCCCTAATTCTTTTCTCCCCCAATTTCTATGTCTACACATATACACTTTTTCTATCAAGTTGGGAATCATAGCAATTCTTAACCAACAGCGATGTAATATTACCTGATTTTTTCCACCCTCACTCCATCACTCCCTTCATCCTTGGAGAAAATATGTCATCATTCATATTTTTATGCCTTATCAATAATCCACTTGATATATTAGTTCTAGATATTTAGAGTGAATGAGCAGTGATAGAAATAGGTACCATAGCATTCCATACCTTGAAGGGAACCTACATTATTTTAAATATGGCAACTCTCTCATCTTTCTCCTAAAATTTCACTATTCATGTCTTGGGGGCCAAATTACTTACTTTTCAATAGCTAGCTTTATAACATCATCATAAAAATGGGAGTAATTAGGTGTTAAATTGTGAACCAGAACATGCATTTAATCCTAGAGTTTGGAGTTATCTAAACATCTTCACTTAGAAAAGCGTTGATTATATGTTTTCACCCAACCCACTGGTGATTCTCTTTTCTTAATTGCTTAGTGAATAGCCAGTCTTTTACATACACAATGACAGGGAAAATGTTCAATGAATTAACAGAGGTTGAGAAATAATTAAGTATATACATTTAGTTGCATACAGAGAAAAGGAAGTAACCTACACAGAGAATAGTGTTAGTCACTCAGCCGTCTCCAACTCTTTGTGACCCCATGGACTGTAGCCCACCAAGCTCCTCTGTCCTTGCAATTCTCCAGGCAGAATACTGGAGTGAGTTGCCATTCCCTTCTCCAGGGAATCTTTCTGACCCAAGGATCGAACCTGGGTCTCCTGCATTAGTAGGCAGATTCTTAGCAGTCTGAGCCACCAGAGAAGCCCACTTTAGGTCATGGTGGTTTAGTCGCTAAGTCGTGTCCAACTCTTGTGACCCCATGGACAGTAGCCTGCCAGGCTCTTCTGTCCATGGGATTCTCCAGGCAAGAATACTGGAGTGGGTTGCCATTTATTTCTCCACACAGAGAATGAAAGAAGGATTTACATAATTTGATAAGTATATGGTTAGAGAGAGAAAGATAACTTTTCAAAATTGAATTTCTATTGATATTCCTTTCTATTTCATGTGGAAGAAACAGTTTGATCTAGAATATCTGGTGACTCAGGAATAATAGGAATAGGTGGAGATGGGATTTTGATCGAGTGAAACCTCTTTATTGTTCAACATGTTACTTCTGTCCTTCTTCACTCAGAAATTTTCACTATAAACTATATTTGGAGGCAGGCCATTTTTCTCCAACAATTTGTTTTCATCGAAAGAGAGTAATGTATGGGGTCAGAGTTCAATTTTTGAAGCAAAACTTGTGTTCTGAAATGCTGCATTCATCCATGGAAACACACACCTGTCTAGACAGCAGCAGTTGGACCCATAGTGTGCAGAGTCCCGATTACTCTGAAAGTTCTATGATGATTCATTGCCATGGCAGTGTGATGCTGCATATCTTTCCTTCTGTTCCAACTAATGCTGTGAGCTGAGAGCTTCAAACTTGGTAACAGGTGAGAAGCTCATGGCTTCACACCTTGAGTAGTTGAAAATGGGAAGTCGGAACTGTTATTCTGGAGGTGTGTTCATATGGATCTTCTGAATACTGTTCCTTAAAATGGGCTGGTTGACTTTCGCTGAAAATGTTTTCCTCATTTCTTTTCATTCCCACTACTCTAAGTTGTCTACAGAGTTATAAATGCATTTTACAGTTTTCTGTATTACTTGTTAATCTTTTTTATTATTTTATCAACCTGACTCACCAATATTTTTTAAATATAGAAAATGTACCGTTTTTAAGGCCAATTTTCACATACTGTTACAGAGAGCAGACACAGGGAATATACCCACACTGCTTTCAGGGGATAAGTAGACTCTTCATGCCACCCCGCCAATAGACATTATAGGAAAGGGGAATTACAGCGCAACTCTTCTGAATGTAGATGTCAAAATCTGAAACCAAATATTAGCAGTTTAAATCCAGAGACTTCTTTTCTTTCATTTTGGCCACACTGCCCAGCTTCTGGGTCCTTAGTTCCCTGACTAGGGATTGAACCCGGGCCCTCAGCTCTGAGAGCACAGAATCTTAACCACCAGACCTCCAGGGAATTCCTAGAGATTTTTTTCAAAGGGAAAAAGCTGAGATTTCCTGGTGGGATTCCCATGGACTGATGTGGACAGGATAGGATGTTTCCTGAGAGTGTGGCGAAAAGTGTCAGTACCGTCAGGTTAGTGGAATGAACATTTGATGACAGAGGGAAGGACGGTCCATCTAGTGGTCCTCATGGAGGGTCCTGGGATGGAGTCTCTAGGCTGTGGGTATGGAGTTGACCCTCAAAGAAGAGACAGGATTATGTCCCCTCCCGTTACAGAGTCTAGAGAAGAATGAGAAGTAGTGACTGCTGCTGCCAATTCTCAGTCAGGCTTTGCTACCCACTCTCAAAAGAGTTGTCCAGTTCAATAGTGAATAAGACACAGAGCATCACAAATTCAATTTGTTAAGCCACCGAAGCACCAGTCCAGATGGTTATTTTCCCAGTTAACTCATAGTAACTGCTCAACGAGTGTTGGTCAGTAGAAGGAAAATGAATTCTCAGCTGGATGGTCATATGACCTGGTTTACAAGGTTGTGAGCTCTAAGTCAGCCTGGGAGTCAAACACACCACAGATCACTCAGTGGTCAATTGGTCATCAGGAAGGCTGATGAAACTGAGACAGCTGACAGTGTGAAGATGGCACAGAAAGTTGGCCATAAATGGACTTCCCCTGGTCCTTCAGATGGGCTCTGTAGGAAACTATTGCATTTTGGGTCAGGGATCAAAACATAGAGGCAAAGGCTAGGTTAGGATTTGGTTCAGACACCTCCTCCATGGCATCAACGTGCTTCTTCTGAATGAGATTTGAACCCAGGCTATCAGGCATGGTCACTGTGTTTTGATTTATTTGTTTCGATAGTGTTTCAGCCGATTAAAAGTAATTACCTGCAATACCTGTCTGTTGGGTGTTTTAAGCACACACCAAATCAAGATCTTCCTAAGTCCAGCTTTAATTCAGGAGTCCCTTCTAGGCCAATGGTAAATAAAGAGATCAAAAGAGTAAACTTGAATAAATTATTACTGATTTCCCTATTGTCTTCTGCCAGCAAAATGCCAGAAGTTCTCTCTATTGTCATGAATGTCACAGGAACTTGTTTCAAAGATAAGAAGAAAAGTTCATCTGAGATCAAGAACATCAACTGCTGGCTCCAAGCAATATGTTAGAAGAATCGGTGTCTGGAGACTATGACCCAGTCAGTGAGAGATCTGTGGAAATATACTTGAATCAATTAAGTTGATTCAAGAATAATGATACTAGTTTATTCAGTGTCCCATATGTAAGAAAAAAATTATAAAAGTGCTAAGCCATATTCTTCTTTTATTTCATGCATGCAAATTTTTTTCAATTATTTTAATTGGAGGATAATTACTCTACAATCTTATGATGATTTTGCCATGCATTAACATGAATTGGCCACAGGTATGAGAAGAGTTGACTCACTGGAAAAGACTCTGATTCTGGGAGGGATTGGGGGCAGGAGGAGAAGGGGATGACAGAGAATGAGATGGCTGGATGGTATCACTGACTCGATGGACATGAGTTTGAGTGAATTCCGGGAGTTGGTGATGGACAGGGAGGCCTGGCGTGCTGTGACTCATGGGGTCGCAAAGAGTCAGACACAACTGAGCGACTGAACTGAACTGAACTGACTGATACATGTATCCCCCCACCATCCTGAATCCCCCTCCCACCTCCCTCCCCACCACGTCCCTCTGGGATATCCCAGAGCACCAGCTTTGGGTGCCCTGCTTCTTGCATCAAACTTACACTGTTCATCTATTTTACATATGGTAACATACATGTTCGGAGAAGGCAATGGCAAGCCACTCCAGTACTCTTGCTTAGAAAATCCCATGGATGGAGGAGCCTGGTAGGCTGCAGTCGTGGGGTCGCTAAGGGTCGGACACAACTGAGCGACTTCACGTTCACTCTTCACTTTCACACATTGGAGAAGGAAATGGCAACCCACTCCAGTGTTCTTGCCTGAAGAATCCCAGGGACAGGGGAGACTGGTGGGCTTCCGTCTATGGGGTCACACAGAGTCGGACACGACTGAAGTGACTTAGCAGCAGCAGCAGCAGCAGCAGCAGCAGCAACATACATGTTTCAATGCTATTTTCAAATTTAAATTTATTAAATCAGCAGCGCTATAATTACAGAAGTAAAGGTGCATTTACAACTCAAAATTTGTTTAATAGTGAACAATGTAGAGACGTTAGCTGTTTTTTGAACAATAGCTAAAATAGATGGCTCCCTTAAACAGTGTTTTTTGTTTTTATAAAATTATTAGGTATTATTTAGAATAGCTTTACATTAACATAAATGTTCGGAAAAGGCGATGGCACCCCACTCCAGTACTCTTTCCTTGAAAATCCCATGGATGGAGGAGGCTGGTAGGCTACAGTCCATGGGGTTGGGAAGAGTCGGACAGGACTGAGCGACTTCACTCTCACTTTTCACTTTCATGCATTGGAGAAGGAAATGGCAACCCACTGCCATGTTCTTGTCTGGAGAATCCCAGGGATGGGGGAGCCTGGTGGGCTGCCATCTATGGGGTTGCATAGAGTCGGGCACAACTGAAGCGACTTAGCAGCAGCAGCAGCGGCAACATAAATGTTGGACAGATAATAAATGAAGTTCTCATATTCCCCTTTTCAGTTTTTCCTATTAATGATATCTCACATTAGTATGGTACATTTTTCACAATTAGGAAAACAATCGATACATTTTTATTCATTAAAAGTATAATTTACATAAAAAAAAATTCTCTGTGTTGTGACATTCTATGAGTTTTGACAACTGCATAATGGCATGTATTATGTTTACAGTATCATACAGAAGTTTATACCAATGTTCATAGCAGTATTATCTCCAGTAGCCAAGAGATGGAAACAACCCCAATATCCATTAAGTGATGAGTGGATAAATAAAGTATAATATATACACACAGTGGAATACTATTCAACCACAAATAGGAATTAATATTTTAAATATGCTACAATATGGATGGACCATAATAATAAAAATATTATTATTAGTGACATAAATCAGGCACACAAAGTCAAACATTGTGTTATCCTACTTATATAGGATTCTCAGAATATCCAAATTCATAGAAGCAAAAAGTAGAAATTAACAAGGGCTGGATATGGGGGTAGGAAATGAAGTTATTACTTAATGGGTAAACAGGTTATTTGGATATGATGAAAAAGATTTGGGTGTAGATAGTACTTGTGAGCACACAGCATTGTGAATATAATTAATGCCACTGAACTGTATACATATAAATTACTGAAAGGATAATGAATATATATATTTCATCACAATAGAAAGTTTAAAATCCAATAGAATAGATGATGGATACAGTAGCAACATATACACCTGAATGGAAACTGAAATGGTCTTGCAACATTTCAAAAAGTGGGAATTTGGCTATGAGTTTGAAAACGGGCCAGAGGAGTCATGGGACTCTGTCATTGAAATAGGATGCATATCACTGTTTACCATTTCAGACTGATTATTTCCTACCTTTAGATTCCTTTTAACTAGAAAACTAAAGGCTCGGTTTCTTGTTTCTTTCCTGATCATCTCCTTTGCCTTCTTTCATACAGTAAAGAGGATAGCCCAGCAGCATTTCAGTCCATACTTATTAACCACATGCATCCATGCACTTTTGCCTCGAATCCACCTCAGGCAAAGTTCCCTGAATAATTCCTGAGCTCACCACTGTGTCCTGACAGTTACTCTGTATAATCCTAGCTCTTGCCAAGGACCTATTGGAAGACCTTCCTGATATCAGGGCAGAGGAAGAGGCCCCATTTACCCCCAAGGTAAGCTCACCTTTCTTTGTCTAAAATAGAAATGTTGCTTCATTTAGTCTTTTTCAATTGAATTCAGATATGAAAATCTGGCAATGTATATTTTGGATGATAATTATGATTTCTTTGGTTGGAGGAAATATTGAGTGAAAGTCCATTATCACCTGACACTTAACTAAAGGAGACATTTTAAAATGATAGCATCAGTTATAAACTAGGGCAGTGAGCATTTTCCTCAGCAGAAAAATTTCCTTCCTGAGAAAACAATTTTGTATTGGCCAGTTAAAATGGACCTGAGAGATCTCCTATGAACTTCTGGAGCCTTTGGCATAAATGTCCTCTGTGTTTTCTTTGGAGGTCATTGACTCAATCACTCTTTCCCAATTGTTTCCTAAATTCGCCAAGAGAACAAAACAGCTGTGCCACCCCAATGTCTCACCACACGTGATGATTTACTGAGGATGGTTCCTGCTGACTTGGGCGGGGGGGAGACGGTTGAGACAGGACTGGGTCTTGTGGAGGGACATGTTGAACCCTTCCAGTGATATTCTTTACAAAGAACACAGTGTGAACTGTCCCTCTTGGTGTCAAGCACATGGTGGCCCTCCAGGCTCCCCCCAGCCTCTCCTCCAAATGTAAGAGCTACTGGAAGACACAACCTAGCAGCCTCAGAGGCTTGTAAGAAATGGTATCTGTTCCCTAGGAAGATGTGCTCCAATGGCCTGCATGTATTATTACCATACTCTTATCTCTATCTTTGTGGTCTCAGTCGCCCCACTGTTTTTGCTGCTTTTGCTGACATGTCAACAAGTTGGTGATGTGATGGAGAAACATGAGTACTTGTCTGCCTAATCTTCTCATCCTTATCCCTTCACATTAACCTTTTCTGTTCCAGGTCATCTTCGGCCCAAATGGCTTCTCCTACTCCTTTGCTTGGAGAGATTTTCTATACAGTTAGAGGGAAAGGAACAATCAAATTGTGGATGTCCAGAGCCACCCAGGGCAGGAGAATAGCCATGTGGGAAGCCTCAAGGAAGAATCATGTTTTGTTAAGTAGGGAACACTATAGCATCCCAGTCTGACTAAGAGTTGCCCAAACCCTTGGGTTCCCTTAGATACTGTGAAGCTCTGTGAAGGGCCAGGGTCACCTCACAGCTCAGCTTCTCAACCTGAAACTTGAAATTCTATAGATTCTTTTGTGTGTATGTCAAATTCAAACAGAACAAACACCTGAAGGCAATTCCATGCAATAAGCACTTTGAATGAGTGAAGCCGGAGACCTGAGTTTGAGCCCTGGATCGGGAAGATCCCCTAGAGAAGGGAATGGCAACCCACTCCACTATTCTTGCTTATAGAACTCCATGGACAGAAGAACCTGGCGGGTTATACTCCTTGGGGTCACAAAGGGTCAGATACAAGTGAGCGGCTAACACTTTTTCTTTCAGGATTCAAATTACTTATGTTCCTTTTATTTACTTTCCAATTTTGTCACAAAATAACGTAAATATAACTGGTTTTAATATATTTTATAATGAAATGTCTTCTGCAAAGTTTTCATGTTAGAATATATTGAAAAGAGAAAATGTACTATTTTATTACCACTGCATGATTTGTTTAAAGTGAAAAGTACAGGCAAGTTTGGGTGAGATGTTAAAAAGAAAAATGATTATTAGAGAGAAAAAGGGGCCCTGCAGGTCTCTGTCTATTTCTACTGTGTGGGTCTCAGAATAGGTCACAGTGAGTGTGGCAGTGAGTGGAGTGTCAGGGTCACCATTCCCACCTGGGTCATCAGACTTCCTGCTCCTTGTAGTCCCAGGTGAAAAGGACTTGGCCATTTCATCTAGAAGTCTCAGAGCTTCCCCTGTCCACTGTCCAGGGACCAGACACTTAAAGGCTGCCTGGCCAAATGCCCAAGTAAATAGCTCCTGTAGGACATTTATAAACACTCTCTGCTAACAGACAGCACCGTCAGCAAAGAGCTGCAAACAGACCCCAGTGCCCTGGGGACCTCACCCCTGGGGATGTCAGGTCCTAAGCTTATCTCCTACAACTAACACACCTTCTCCAGGGAGCCCTTCTCCAACTGTCTCTGCACCTCCCCAGTGATCCCAGCACCTGTATTTGTGTTGTAAGTTCTGGTTTAAAACCTTTGAGGGTCGTGACACAGATGCCTCAGCCTGAGACTCGAAGGGGATAGAGTTTAAACAGTGTCAGGAGGCTCCATCTGGAAGAATAAGACCAGACTCACTGCTCATCTCCCAAGAAGACCCCTAATTCAGTACAAATTTAGTTTCCCTGTGGCCAGACATCCTGGAATGAGAAGTCAAGTGGGCCTTAGGAAGCATCCCTATGAACAAGTTCAGTGGAGGTGATCGAATTCTAGTTGAGCTATTTCAAATTCTAAAAGATGCTGCTGCTAAAGTACTGCACTCAATATGCCAGCAAATTTGGAAAATGCAGCAGTGTCCACAGAACTGGAAAAGGTCAGTTTTCATTCCAATCCAAAGAAAGGGAATTCCAAAGAATTTTCAAACTACCACACAATTGCACTCATCTCACACACTAGTAAAGTAATGCTCAAAATTCTCCGAGCCAGGCTTCAACAGTACATGAACCGTGAATTTCCAGATGTTCAAGCTGGATTTAGAAAAGGCAGAGGAACCAGAGATCAAATTGCCAACATCCACTGCATCATCAAAAAAGTGAGAATTCTAGAAAAACATCTACTTCTGCTTTATTGACTACACCGAATCCTTTGACTGTGTGATTCACAACAAACTCAGGAAAATTCTTCAACAGATGGGAATACTAGATTGCCTGACCTGCCTCCTGAGAAATCTGTATGCAGGTCAAGAAGCAACAGTTAGAACTGGACATGGAACAACGGACTGGTTCCAAATTGGGAAAGGAGTACATCAAGGCTATTTATTGTCACCCTGCTTATTTAACTTCTATGCAGAGTACATCATGAGAAACGCTGGACTGGATGAAGCACAAGCTGGAATCAAGATTGCTGGGAGAAATATCAATAACCTCAGATATGCAGATGACACCACCCTTATGGCAGAAAGTGAAGAGGAGCTAAAGATCCTCTTGATGAAAGTGAAAGAATAGAGTGAAAAAGTTGGCTTAAGCTCAACATTCAGAAAAACTAAGATCATGGCATCCGGTCCCATCACTTCATGGCAAACAGATGGGGAAACAATGGAAACAGTGAGAGACTATTTTGGGGAGCTCCAAAGTCACTGCAGATGGGGACTGTAGTGATGAAGTTAAAAGATGCTTGCTCCGTGGGAGGAAAGTTATGACTAACCTAGACAGCACACTAAAAAGCAGAGACATTACTTTGCCAGCAAAGGTCCATCTAGTCAAAGCTATGGTTTTTCCAGTAGTCATGTATGGATGTGAGAGCTGGACCATCGATAAAGCTGAGCACCGAAGAATTGATACATTTGTACTGTGGTGTTGGAGAAGACTCTTGAGAGTCCCTTGGACAGCAAGGAGATCAAACCAGTCCATCCTAAAGGAAATCAGCCCTGAATATTCATTGGAAGGACTGATGCTGAAGCTGAAGCTGCAATACTTTGGTCACATGATGCAAAGACTGGCTCTTTGGAAAAGACCCCGATGCTGGGAAAGATTGAAGGTGGAGGAGAATGGGACAACAGAGGATGAGATGGTTGGATGGCATCACCGACTCAATGGACATGAGTCGGTAAGCTAGTTGGTGATGGACAGGGAAGCCTGGTGTGCTGCAGTCCATGGGGTCACAAAGAGTCAGACACAACTGAGTGACTGAACTGAATGCATGGATTTAATATTAGTTATAAATATATGGTCGGCACCAGAGATCAAATTGCCAACATCCGCTGGATCATGGAGAAAGCAAGAGAGTTTCAGAAAAATATCTATTTATGCTTCATTGACTATGCCAAAGCCTTTGACTGTGTGGATCACAAAAAACTGTGGAACATTCTGAAAGAGATGGGAATACCAGACCACCTGACCTGCCTCTTGAGAAACCTGTATGCAGGTCAAAAAGCAACAGTCAGAACTGTACATGGAACAACAGACTGGTTCCAAATAGGAAAAGGAGTGCGTCAAGGCTGTATATTGTCACCCTGCTTATTTAACTTATATGCAGAGTACATCATGAGAAACGCTGGGCTGAAAGAAGCACAAGCTGGAATCAAGATTGCCGGGAGAAATATCAATAACCTCAGATATGCAGATGACACTACCCTTATGGCAGAAAGTGAAGAGGAACTAAAAAGCCTCTTGATGAAAATGAAAGAGGAGAGTGAAAAGGTTGACTTGAAGCTCAATATTCAGAAAACAAAGATCATGGCATCTGGTCCCATCACTTCATGGGAAATAGATGGAAAAACAGTGGAAACAGTGTCAGACTTTATTTTTGGGGGCTCCAAAATCACTGCAGATGCTGATTGCAGCCATGAAATTAAAAGACGCTTACTCCTTGGAAGGAAAGTTATGACCAACCTTGATAGTATATTAAAAAGCAGAGACATTACTTTGCCAACAAAGGTCCATCTAGTCAAGGCTATGGTTTTTCCCGTGGTCATGTATGGATGTGAGAGTTGGACTGTGAAAAAAGCTGATCGCCAAAGAATCGATGCTTTTGAACTGTGGTGTTGGAGAAGACTCTTGAGAGTCCCTTGGACTGCAAGGAGATCCAACCAGTCCATTCTGAAGGAGATCAGTCCTGGGTGTTCATTGGAAGGACTGATGCTAAAGCTGAAACTGCAATACTTTGGCCACCTCATGCGATGAGTTAACTCACTGGAAAAGACTCTGATGCTGGTAAAGGTTGGGGGCGGGAGGAGAAGGGGATGACCAAGAATGAGATGGCTGGATGGCATCACCAACTCTGTGGACATGAGTTTGAGTGAACTCTGGGAGTTGGTAATGGACAGGGAGGCCTGGTGTTCTGTGATTCATGGGGTCGCGGAGAGTCGGACACGACTGAGCGACTGAACTGAACTGATTTAATATAGAGGGTTTTATATTAAATGAAATTTATCCACTTCTAAAATATTTGTAATAAATTGACATTGTAAATCAACTATACTTCAATAGAAAAGAAGAAAAAAGACATATATAGAAAAGCATCTTAAACAGAGATAGAATGTAATGAATGACAGCCACCCTAGTGACCACCATCAAGATCACTTCCTCTCTCATATGACACTTACTTAGCAAGATAGCTTCAAGCAGTACTCAGCATCTGTACTTGTGTCCATGTCTTTCTAAAGACCATTTTGTTTATCCCATTTGTTCATCCCATTATTCCTGGAACAGTACTATCCTAGACCTTTCATGATGACTTGGATGTCCAGGGCCTATGCCATCTAGGTAAGTTGGCTGCTATAAGATACGTGACTCATCATTTTTATCATTCTGTGTCTTGACTATGTTGCTCTGGCACAGAGTATTTCTCTTAAAAAAGAAAAAGTTGGTAAAAGTCTAAATTTTGTTCTCTTTTATGTCTTTTTCTCTCTTATTCTAGATGCCCAAAAGATTTTTCTTTTTCTTTAAAGCCCAATATCTTTACTACAATATCACTTACTCATAGTCATTCCTAGTGAATTCTCACTGTTCTCTTTTAAAAGCAATATCAAAGCTTTTTATTTCCAGGAAAAAAATTAATCATAATGTTTCATATTTGCTTTGTATCTTTGCTTTGATTTTTCTCTTTCAAGTGTCATTTACATATCAGATATCTCATGATTATTTTTCACTTGCATCAAATATTTTATAATCTCTTCCTTAATTTCTTTCTTAAGAGTTGCTTCAAAAGTTTTCAAGTTTCCCCCTTCTCACCTACTGATTCTTAGAAGTCATTATTTGTCATCATATTTCTTCTATCTTTCATTTTATTTATGAAGTGATTGTTCTGTTTTTTAATCCTCTTTTCCTGAGTTCTGTCCCTTCATTTTTGAGTTTTTATAATTTGATTTATGATATGCTTTCATATTTTGTATCACTTTCTTAATGACTTTGACCTCATTCTTGAAACTGCACCTTTATATAGTTGGTAAAATATTCTTCATGTTTTGCAGTGGCATCACTCTATACTTGCTCCACCCCCCATAGTAAGTAACTTTGTTTTAATATTGGTATATCAATAGTTTTCAGTTAGTCTTTTATATGACATTTGTGATCTTGAAATTATAGCCAGCAGCATGATCCCAGAAAAGCTTTTCCAACTTGACAAAGCCTCTCTTTGATATTTCTGGAATATGCTCACAAATATGGCACCCCATTTCCTGATACTTCCTGGATCTTTTCTCTCCCACTCTCTCCTATTGGTCCTCCTTCCCATTATCTCTATTGCACTTAGCCTTCTCTAGTCTGATTATTCCTCTACATTGTAAGACTTGTTTTGAAAGGGAACAACTGCCACCATGTTCCCAAATCTACAGTGAGGCATGTTTTTTAAATGGTTGTGTATTTTCAGGATTATTTGGATGATAGAATCATTTTTCATTACAAATTTTAAAAACATTTCCTTTTGGAACTATTTAACTTATCTGTATCAGCATTTTATTCTTAAAATTATTAATAGTTAGCCTCTTCTGGTTTATTTCAGTCATTACATTTCTTTGTTTTTTGGTATTTATATTAGAGTAAATTTATTTTAGAGGTATCATTTTTCAGTATATTTATATTTAGGTGAATCCATTTTCAGAACAATGTGGTTTTAGCTATGATGCTTATTTTTTAGTTAGTAAATGGCTTTTATTTCTAGTCTTTACATCCCAGATGTGTGCATGCAGGTTCATTTCTCACTAGGCCACAGTTCTACCTGCAAATAGCTTTTGCTATTTACTGGCATGTATAGCAGGCTTGCCATGGTGACTAGTGTATATCACAGGATCCCTGAGGAGGGTCCTTAAATACTTGCCCATGTTATATTTAAAGCACTGTTTTAAAAATAACTTCTCAAAAGAATCTTTTTCTAATTTTTTGACTGAATTTTAAAATTTTTTAAGTCCACACATAAAAATGTGCCAGTCATTATAATACTGTCAATCCTATCAATTTGGAAACATATACATATACAAATTAAGGACTGTTTTGCCTGAAAGCAAAATGTTTTTCACCCCAACAAATGGGGTCACCTTTCAGGATTCCAGAAATGCACTTTAGGCTTCCTGTACCCAAGGGACAGTCTGCTGCTCACTAGCATGGACTGTCATTGATGCAAGTCATTGAACTGCATTCAAGGACACATCTGAAATATACTCCTGTGGCATCTCTCTTTAACAAAAGGCAAAAGTCTTTGATGCCTATAGCTCTGTACAGGCCACTAATCCCTGAATAGTAAAGACTAGCTCAATGCATGGATGACATTGTATACACTTGTGGCCTCAAGCATGTAGGCACAGCAGGCAGTAAGCAGCATTCAGCTGAGGAGCTGGCCTGGCTGTCAGGTGCACATGTGCAAGGTGGGGTCTGTCAGTCCAGGGTTAGCAGGTGCCCAAGTGATGATGGCAGCAAAGGCAGCAGCAGTTACAGCCTTAAGAAGAGGAAGGTGCCTCTGCTGTTGTTGTGCTAGGACTCATGGCAGCAGGCTGGCTGGTCTGTTTGTACCTGGAGCCTGTCCCTACAATGTCTGCACAAATGCAGAGGTCTAGCCTAAATGTTAGGATGTAAACTGCAGAACTCAGGCAGCAAACTTGATCAGCAAATTCCTGCAAAAATAACTGGATGTATGGACATTGCAGTAAGTCATACCTCAGGGAGAACTGAAAAGCAATAAAATTCTTCAAAGAATTTAGTATTTCTGGCTTGAAAGCATGATGCATGTGGGTATTACGAAGTGAATACCCACAAACTTAAAATGGCAAATTAAATTTAAAGATCATTACAGTCCACAGAAAAGAACACTTTTTTTTTTCAAATGAAGCCCCTGAGGAACCATGTGTTAATAAAGAAGACAATTTTAAAATTAATATTCCATTAGCTAAATATATAGTGGAAGCAAACTCATGATCAGTGCAGGCCCCATCCAGCAGTGAGGAAGGTCCACTATCCACACAGAACTTCTTTTCTTATAGCCCTGGAGTTTGGGGCAAAGGGCAGGTGGAGAGGTGGGTAATTGTAGAAGATGTCTTTTAAATCTCTCATGCAAGAGAAGTCCTAATGTTTAAGTAGAATATTTTTCTGTCATTAGCAGAAATAGAATCTCAAAATAGAAGTTAAGGGAATTGTTTTTTAAATGAAGGAAGACATGTCTGCATAGTTAGTTTTGTGGCACAGATAGTACCTGCCTAATATAATGTTTCTAATTGTGCTCCTTGGCTCCATGGGGTCTCGTGGGAAGCAAGGTAGCTCTGGGGAAATGGGGGAAGAAAAATTCTAAATGTTTTATTAATTAATGGTTTATAGTCTAGAATGATGTAAAATGAGAACTTAAGTCTCCCCTGTCCATCCCCACTGAAAGTAACTTCTAAAAGCATTTACTTGGGCATAATTCCATAAATCCTATCAATGTGAATAATATAATAGTCAGCAAAACTGAGTTTATCAAGGAATAGCAGAAGAACTGCAGTTCAGCAAAGGCAAGCTATAGTGGTCCACAGGGAATCCAAAGAAGGAGGAAGGGGAACTTCCTTTTATAAAGAAAAAAGAACAGCTGAAGGGGTTTTGATAACCAGAGTCCACTGAAGGAAGCTGGGAGTCCATATCATGGAGTCTTTTTAGTGATTGGGATGCTGCTGCTGCTGCTGCTGCTGCTAAGTCGCTTCAGTCGTGTCTGACTCTGTGCGACCCCATAGACGGCAGCCCACCAGGCTTCCCCATCCCTGGGATTCTCCAGGCAAGAATACTGGAGTGGGTTGCCATTTCCTTCGATTGGGATGCTACTCTGTCTTATTGGCTGATCTGTCATGGAATGAAGAGACGTTTTCTTCTTCCAGCTGGATAGTAAAGTAGAGGTACTGTCTTACTCGACAAGGAGAGTGTAGGCTGTCTCTTCTTGTTTGGAGTAATTGATAATGCATGAAAAGTTCTGAGAGCTCTCACTACAGGCCTGTCCCAAATCTAACTTTGGCTGGGGTTTCTTTAGTTAATTCCACATTTTCTCCTTTTGATCAAGGTCTTTCATAGAACTCATCAGTTCAGCATTTCTATATGGAGCAGTTCATCCTTCAGTGTCAAGAAGGATCTCCCATGGCTGTCATGTTCCATGTTGGAGGGAAAGTACACAAATCAGGAACTTCATGAGGCTGCATTGACCCATATGTAGAAATTATCAGGCAAAGCAGCTATTATAACCATGCCCAATGTAGCAAGGGCAAATATTTTAGAAATTAATGGAGGGAAACAAGTTCTTAGCAGAGACATGAAAACTATGAAAAAAAACCAATGAAAACTTTAAAACTTAGCATTCAGTATCCAGAATTAAAATTTACTGCATGGATATAACAATAATGTTCTTGCCTGGAAAATCGAAGGGACAGGGGAGCCTGGTGGGCTGCCGTCTATGGGGTCACACAGAGTCAGGCACGACTGAAGTGACTTAGCAGCAGCAGCAGCAGCATGGATATAACAATAGTATGGAAAGAACAGATCATTAGATATGGCACAATCTGAATAACATAAAAAAAAAGATTCAACAAAATGTAATAGGGCCTCAGAGAGGTGGAGAACTTATCAAAAGTTCTAATTTCGAAGAGAGAACAAGATGGCGGAAGAACAGGTGGACATGGAGTATATCTCTCTCCACTGATACATCAGGAATACACCTTCAGATACAGAAGTGCATGCAGAACACCAGCTGAGAGCAGACAGGAGTACCTGACCAGTGGAAAAGAATATATAGAACCACACAAAACTCAGTATGACAAAGGAACTAGGGGAGAAACAGGAGTGTTAGTACGACTGGACCTGCCCTTGGCTGGTGGAGGAACTGAAGCAGGGACCCAATCCCCACATCAGGGCAATTGTCTGAGTCAGAGGAGAAACATTTAAGGTTGAGAGTGAAACAACTGATGTGTGGCAGCCTAAAAGGAATGAGAATCAGTCCTTGCTGCAGCCATACAGACACCAGACAGGGATGCAGGTCCCCTGGAAGGCATAGTGACTGGGAAATGGAGTTTAGGGATTGTGGAGCAATCCCAGGTTGAGGGCTGCTGTTGATTGAGGAGAGACAGATCAAGGGGATGTGAGAGAGAAGATCGCTGTAGAAAATGCCTGTGGAGGAAAGTCAGGCAGCCATGGAAGCAAGGAGATACTGCTGAGTCATGCATAGGGGGATGGAGCCATCACCATAGCATCTCTCTCCCCACATGTCAGCATCGGCAGCTGAACAAGAGACGCTGGCCCATCAAATGCCTGATGCACTGAACTACAGAGTAGGACCCCACCCAGTGTGCCCCTTTATGTGCCTGATGCACTGATCTACAGAGTAGGACCCCAGTCAGGGGTTCCCTCTTTGTGCCTGACTCACTGAACAACAGAAAAGGACCCCAGGCAAGGACCCCAGGCCTGAATGGGCAGAGGTACAGAGAAAGACTGGCCCAAGAGGCCTTCTGATGGCCTGCTACAAGAGGATTGAAAAAAGACTCTGACAGGGCTGTAATTCCTGCAGCACAGGCAGTCCTGTCCTTGCACACTTGGCACCGCCAGGGTCCCCACAAGTCAAGCAGCTGCACCACCTTCACACTCAACTCTCACTGGGGCAGAGCTGCCACAGGCAAATAAATCTTGCATCTATGCACACAGGGTCATTTCGATAGTGTCCTACAATCTTTGTGACCCTGTAGACTGTGTCCTGCCAGGCTTCTCTGTCAGGTAGGGGGGTTCTCCAGCCAAGAATGCTAGAGCATATTGGCCAATACTGGTTGCCATACCCTTCTAGAGCGCTATATTTCCTGCTGCCCTAGATGCCAACTCCCCTGAGTACCTGGTGCTACCAGAACCCCTGTGACCCAAGCAACTGTACCACCTCCACACCTGGCCCTCACTGGGCAGACCAAAGTCCTCCAAGGCAGCCTCAGGAGCAAACACCAGTGGACGATCCACATGCAGAGGTGGAAATAAAACCACAGTTGAAACCCAGGGGGCAGTGTGGCTAAGGAAGAAGACCCAAAACCTTCCCACCAGCTGTACAAGCTGCAGATTAAATCCACACCATCAACTAGGCAGACTTTGTGTCTATGGAATATATAAAAGGACACTGAAAGCTCCCACAAAAAAAAACACACTAGTTCTGATAGCTGTGGACATTGGAGGCAAGTACACACAGGAGTAGGACCAGATTAAAATATAGCTTTACTTCCAAGAAACAAGCATCTTTTAATTTCATGGCTGCAGTCACCATCTGCAGTGATTTTGGAGTCCAAAAAAATAAAGTCTGACACTGTTTCCACTGTTTCCCAATCTTTTTGCCATGAAATGATGGGACCAGATGCCATAATCTTAGTTTTCTGAATGTTGAGCTTTCAGCCAAATTTTTCACTCTCCTCTTTCACTTTCATCAAGAGGTCTTTAGTTCTTCTTTGCTTTCTGCCATAAGGCTGGTGTCATCTGCATATCTGAGGTTATTGATATTTCTCCCAGTAATCTTGATTCCAGCTTTTGCCTCATCAAGCCTGACATTTCTCATGATGTACTCTGCATATAAGTTAAATAAGCAGGGTGACAATAAACAGACTTGATGAACTCCTTTCCCAATTTGGAACCAGTCTGCTGTTCCATATCCAGTTCTAACTGTTGCTTCCTGACCTGCATACAGATTTCTCAAGAGGCAGGTCAGTTGGTCTGGTATTCCCATCTCTTGAAGAATTTTCCAGAGTTTGTTCTGGTCCACACACTTAATGCCATAACAAATCACTTGTGGAATATTCATTCCTGACCAGAAATCAAGCCCTGAGCTTCTGGAGTGGGAGCACTGACTCCAAGACCCTGGACTACCAGAGAATTAACCCTAGGGAGTATCAAATAGTGAGAACTCACACAAAGGAAACCACTTGAATACAAGACCCAGCATTACCCAACCGCCAGTAGCACCCTGTGCAGGATGCCTCATCTAAACAACAAACAAAACAGAAATACAAACCCAACCATCAGCAGTCAAGATTACCTCACACAGCCTTGCCCATCAGAGGAAAAACAAACAACTAAAAACTCAGCACAAATATCACCCTATATGAAGCTTACACAAACCACTGGACCAACCTTAGCAGGGCACAAACAAAAAGGAAGAAAGAATTCAGCCTTGAAGCCTGGGAAAAGGAGACCTCAAATACAATAAGTTTAAAAAAAAAAAAATAGTGAAAAGGCAGAGAAATACTACACAAATAAAGGAACAAACTAGAAACACAGAAGTCCAAACAAATGAAGAGGAAATAGGCAAACTACCTGAAAAAGACTTAAGAATAATGATAGTAAAGATAATCAAACACCTTGAAAACAAAGTGGAGAAAATGCAAGAATCAACTAACAAAGACCTGGAAGAATTAAAGATAAGTATAGAGAGACAAACAACACAATTACTGAAATTAAAAATACTCCAGAAGGAATCAGTAGCAGAAAATCTGAAGCAGAAGAATGAATCAGTGAGCTGGAAGATAAAATGATGGCCATAACTTCTGAAGAGCAGAATGAAGTAAAAAGAATGAAAAGAACTGATGATAGTCTCAGAGACCTCTGGGACAATATCAAATGCACCAACATTCGAATTATAGGGGTCCCAGAAGAAGAAGAGGAAAAGAAAGAGTATGAGAAAATTTTTGAAGAGATTATAGTTGAAAATTTCCCCAGCATTGAAAAGGAAATAGTCATTCAAGTCCAAGAGGCACAGAGTAAACCCAAGGAGAAACACAACAAGACACATACTAATCAAACTAATAAATAATAAACACAAAGAAAGAAGATTAAAAGCAGCAAGGGAAAAGCAGCAAGTAACATACAAGGGAAACACCATATGCTTAACAGTTGTTCTCTCAGCAGAAACTCTACTGGCCAGAAGGAAATGGCAGGATATATTTAAAGTACTGAAAGGGAAAAATCTACAACCAAGATTGCTATACCTGGCAAGGATCTCATTCAAAATTGATGGAGAAATAAAAAGCTTTTCAGAAAAGCAAAAGTTAAAGAGCATTCAGTACCACCAAACCAGCTTTACAACAAATGTTAAAGGAACTTACATAGTCAAGAAATACAAAAGAAGAAAACGGATCTACAAAATCCACCTGAAACAATCAAGAAAATGACAATAGGAACATATATATCAATAATTACTTTAAATGTAAATGGATTAAATGCTCCAACCAAAAGACACAGACTGGCTGAATGGATACAAAAACAAGACCCATATATAAGCAGTCTACAAGAAACCCACTTCAGACCTAAAGACACATATAGACTGAATGTGAGAGGATAGAAAAATATATTCCTTGCAAATAGGAAGCAAAAGAAAGCTGGAGCAGCAGTCCTCATATCAGACAAAATAGACCTTAAAATAACAAAGATTACAAAAGATAAGGAAGGATTCTACATAATGATCAAGAAATCAATCCAAGAGGAAGACAATAATTGTCAATATCTATTCACCCAACACAGGAGCACCTCAATACATAAGACAAACACTAGCAGATATGAAAGGAGAATTTGACCTTAACACAATAATAGTAGGAGACTTTAACACCCCACTCACACCAATGGACAGATCATCAAAACAGAAAATTAATAAAGAAACACAAGTCTTAAATGATATATTAGATGAGATGGATCTCATTGATATCTTCAGGACATTTCATGAAAATGCAGAAGAATACACCTTCTTCTCCAGTGCACATGAAACATTCCTAAGGATAGACCACACCTTGTGTCATAAATCAAACCTCAGTAAATTTAAGAAAATTGGAAGCATATCAAGCATCTTCTCTGACCACAACAATATGAGACTAAATATCAATTATAAGAAAAAACTGTAAGAAACACAAACACATGGAAATAAAACAGCACGTTTCTGAATAAACAAAAGGTTACTGAAGAAATGAAAAGGAAAATAAAAAAATTTCTAGAAACAAATGACAATGAAAACATGACAACTCAAAACTTTGGGGATTCAGCAAAAGCAGCTCTAAGAGGAAAATTTACAGCAATACAATCCTACCTCAAGAAACAAGAGAAACATCGAATAGATAACCTAAATTTACACCTGAAACAACTGGAAAAAGAAGGACAAAAAATCCCCAAAGTTAGCAGAAGGAAAGAAATCATAAAGATCCAAGCAGAATAAATGAAAAAGAAATGAAAGAAACAATAGTAAAGATTAATAAAACTAAAAGCTGGTTCTTTGAGGAGATAAACAAAATTGATAAGTCTTTAGCCAGACTCATCAAGAAAAAAAGAGAGAAGAATCAAATCAACAAAATTAGAAATGAGAAAGGAGAGGTTACAACATACAATGCAGAAATACAAAGGATTGTGAGACTATTATGAACTATATGGCGATAAAATGGATAACCTGGAAGAAACGGACAGATTCTTCTAAAAGGTCAATCTTCCAAGACTGAACCAGGAAGAAATAGAAATTATGAACAATCCAATTACAAGCACTGAAACTGAAGCTGTGATCAAATATCTCCCAAAACACAAAAGCCCAGGACCAGATGGCTTCACAGGAGAATTCTATCAAACATTTAGAGACAAGCTAATGCCTATCCTTCTAAAACTCTCTCAGAAAATTGCAAAGGAACGAATATTTCCAAACTCATTCTATGAGGCCACCATCACCCTGATACCAAAACCAGAAAAAGACAACACAGAGAAAAGAAAACTACAGGCCAATATCACCAATGAACACTGATGCAAAAATCTTCAACAAAATTTTATCAAACAGAATTCAGCAACACATCCAAAAGCTCATACACCATGATGAAGTTGAGTTTAATCCAGGAATGTGAGGATTCTACAATATACCCAAACCAATCAATGTGATACACCATATTAACAAATTGAAAGGTAAAAATCATATGATAATCTCAATAGATGCAGAAAAAGCATTTGATGAAATTCAGCACTCATTTATGATTAAAATTCTTCAAAAAAATGGCTATGGAGAGAACCTACCTCAACATAGTAAAGGTCATATATGATACGGCCTACAGCAAACATTATTCTCAATAATGAAAAACTGAAAGCATTCCCCCTAAGATCAGGAATGAGACAAGGGTATCCACTTTCATCACTATTATTCAACATAGTTCTGGAAGTCCTAGCTACAGCAATCAGAGAAGAAAAAGAAATAAAAGGAATCTCGATCAGAACAGAAATAAAGCTCTCACTGTTTGCAAATGACATGATACTGTACATAGAAAATGTTAAAGATAGTATCAAAAAATTATTAGAGCTAATCAGTGAATTTAGCAAAGTTGCAGGATACAAAATCAATACACAGAAATCGCTTGCATTTCTATATACTAACAATGAAAACTTAGAAATTAAGGAATCAATCCCATTCTCCATCGAAAAAGGAAGAATTAAATATCTAGGGATAAACTTACCTAAGGAGACAAAAGAACTGTACACAGAAAATTATAAGACACTAATGAAAGAAATCAAAGACACATAAACAGATGGAGAGATATTCCATATTCCTGGGTAGGAAGAATCAATACTGTGAAAATGACTATACTGCCAAACACTATCTACAAATTCAGTGCAATCCCTATCAAATTACCAATGGCATTTTTCACAGAACTAGAACAAAAAATTTCACAATTCATATGGAAACACAAAAGACCCTGAATAGTCAAAACAGTCTTGAGAAAGAAGAATGAAGCTGGAGGAATCAACCTTCCCGATTTCACATTATACTACAAAGCCACAGTCATCAAGACAGTATGGCAGTGGCACAAAAAACAGAAATAGATAGAAAGCCCAGAAATAAACCTATGCACCTATGGGTACCTTATTTTTGACAAAGGAGGCAAGAATATACAACGGGGCAAAGACAGCCTCTTCAATAAATGGTGCTGGGAAAACTGGACAGCAAAGAATGAAATTAGAACACTTCCTAACACCATACACAAAGATAAACTCAAAATGGATTAAAGACCTAAATGTAAGACCAGAAACTATAAAACTCCTAGAGGAAAACATAGGCAGAACACTCGAAGACATAAATCAAAGCAAGATCCTCTATGAATAATGGAAATAAAAGCAAAATTAACAAGTGGGCCCTGATTAAACTTAAAAGCTTTTACACAGCAAAGGAAACTATAAGCAAGGTGAAAAGACAACCCTCAGAATGGGAGAAAATAATAACAAATGAAACAACTGATGAAGGATTAATTTCCAAAATACACGAGCAGTTCATACAACTCACTGCCAGAAAAACAAACCCAATCAAAAAGTGGGAAAAAGACCTAAACAGACATTTCTCCAAAGAAGATATACAGATGTCTAACAAACACATGAAAAGATGCTCAACACCGCTCATTATTAGAGAAATGCAAATCAAAACTACAATGAGATATCCACCTCACACCAGTCAGAATGGCCATCATCAAAAAGTCTACAAACAATAAATGCTAGACAGGGTGTGGAGAAAAAGGAATGCTCTTGCACTGTTGGTGGGAATGTGAATTGATAGTGCCTCTATGGAAGATGGTATGGAGATTCCATAAAAACCTAGGAATACCACCATATAATCCACCAATCCCACTCTTAGGCATATTCCCTGAGAAAACAAAATTGAAAGACACATGTAGTCCATTGTTCATTGCAGCACTATTTATGATAGCTAGAACATGGAAGCAACCTAGATATCCATCGACAGGTGAATAGATAAAGAAGTTGTGGTACATATACACAATAGAGTATTACTCAGCCATAAAAAGGAATGCATTTGAGTCAGCGATGAGTTGGATGAACCTAGAACCTATTATACAGAATGAAGTGAGTCAGAAAAAGAAAGATAAATATTGTATTCTAACACATATATATGGAATCTAGAAGAATGGTACTGAGGAACTTATTTACAGGTCTGCAATGGAAAAAGAGACATAGAGATAGACATATGGACATGGGGAGACAGGAGGAGAGGGTGAGATGTATGGGAAGAGTAACATGGAAACCTACTTTACCATAAGTAAAATAGATAGCCAACTGGAATTTGCTGTGTGGCTCAGGAAACTCAAACAGGGGCTCTGTATCCACCTAGAGGGGTTGGGATGGGGAGGGAGATGGAAGGGAAGTTCAAAAGGGAGGGGATATGTGTATACCTATGGTTGATTCATGTTGAGGTTTGAAAGAAAACAAAATTTTGTAAAGCAAATATCCCTCAATGAAAAAATAAATTAAAAAGAAAAAAAGTTCTAATGTCCATGTTATTTGAATTTCTGGAGGAAGGAAGTTGGGGCTATAAAATATATGAGGGCTAAATGGTTGAAAACATCACTAATTTGTGAAAAACAGATCTAAGAGGATTAAAAAACCTGATACATTATAGTCAATCTGCTAAAATCTAAAGATTAAGAAAAATCTTAAAAGCAGTAAGAGAAAAATGACACATTATACAAAAAAAAAAAAGTGTAAATTTCAGTACCTGTGATTTGTCATCAGAAAACAAAAGAAGAGACTGGAATAACTTCTTTAAGATATTGAAGGAAAACAAATGGACCATCAACCCAGATACTATTTGCTGCAAAGATATCCTCAAAGATTGAGAACAAAACAAATATGAAAAAAATTAAAAAGCTGATGAAGATTTTTAAAACAAAAAAGTTCATCATCAGGTGGTGGTGGTTTAGTCACCAAGTTGTGTCCAGTACTTGCGACCCCATGGACCATAGCCCACAAGGCTCCTCTGTCCATGAGATTTCCCATCCAAATACTGGAGTGGGTTGCCATTTCCTTCTCCTGGGATCTTCTCCCACCAGGGATCAAACCCAGGTCTCTTGCATCTCCTGCATTGCAGGTAGATTCTTCACCAACTGAGCCATCAGGGAAGCCCATCATCAGGTATAACTAGCTACGAAATGATGTGAAAGGAATTCTTCAGTCTCAAATGAAAAGACACAAGGGTTCCTCACAGCCCCCATGCTCACAGTCCTAGCAATAGGCCTACAGGCAGGCCTATAGGCCATAGGACCCTATGGGCAGTTACCTGGGCAGGCTCTGCCCCTCACCCTCACCTGGGGTACCACGGGGAGGGCAACACCGGTCAAGATGGCTTAGCTACATTAGAAGCAGTCTGCTCACTCACCAACTTCCCTTGGCCCAACGTAGTCCCTTAGCTATTCATGCTTCTGGGTCCACTTTCAGGTCAGCCTTCAGGTATCCAGTGACTTTGCATCTGTGCTTTTTCATAGCATCTCTGAGGTGATATTCTATGATCCCATAGACTCTGGACTCCTTTCTAGGAGTCCTTACCTCAATCTGCAGGTATGGTCATCAGAGGAAAGTAGTACTACCTGTTCACACCTGGATGATGGCCTGAAGCTCAGTGTCTTTAGTGGGCATAGTGGTGCAGGTGTATTCACTCCCTTCTGTGCTGCCTACAGCACTCTGGTGTCCCTGGGCCCCTGCACAGAGATGGTCTGGTACTGGGCCCTCAGAGAGAGTGGGGATGGGAGGGCCAAGCAGGAGAGAGACACTGCCATCAGTAAGAGGCAGGATGTTAGGAAAGGAGTCCCAGTGGCCTGCACAGTCCACATTTAGGCCCACATTTAGTCTTTGAGGGCCTCTCCTCCTTCATGCCCAGGCCTGGGCCTCTGGAGAGACACATACATGCCAAGAGCTCAGAAGACACCTCCGGGATAAAATTCCAGACCTCTTGTATGAACTCCTGCCAGAAACACCATCACAGTTCATAAAACTTCACCCAAGGTTTCCCACCAGAGGGACCCTGCTGCAATCCCTCCCAGCTGCCCCAGATGGAGGTCCACAAGGGTTGTGAGCAAGGAGGGCCCTTGTGCTCACTCTGAAGCTCTGGCTTCCCAGAAGAAAAGTCAGCATGCAAAGGATACAGATCCAACAACAGCACAAAAATGTCACTTGAGGAACTTCTCACCCACATCCAGTAAGTCCTTAAAATGCAGGATTTCTTTGCTGTCACACAAGTGAGAAGGTCCTAGGTCTTCCATCACCCTCTGAGATGGGTTTCTGAGTCACTCCTGAAGACCTAGTTTCACAGAAGAAAGCAGTGCTCTGCTTTCAACAATTCATTGTTGAATTATGCATCAACAATTCACTGAGGGTGAGATGAGCCATTTCTGACTGTGGAAACACTCAGCTTTCCTGTTCTTCCCCACTCTCTGCACAGGGACTTCTCCTCCACCAGCTGTCCCTCCAGCCCCCAGCATGAATCCACAGCTGGAGATGTGGGAAGATGAGAGAGTCCCTAGGCCCAAAGGCTGTCCTGGAATGGCTAACTCTGTGCATCTTTTGTCTAGGAAAGAGGACAGCTCACTCAGCTGCCTCCTCTCCCTGTCAGAGCCCTTTCCAAGTACTCTTCACATTTGCTGCCCTCAGCCCCATTCAGAGGTGGGACTCGGAGGTGGGTGGGATCATAGCTGTACCCTCCCAGAACTCTGAGAGTTTCTAAAGACCCAGAAGCTCAGAAGATGCTAGCATTGTGACTTCTCACCATTTGGGGGTTGGGGGTAGCAGACCAAACTTCCAAAACCACAGAAATCATTGTGCGTCCCTGGATTATCTCTTCTTTCATTCAACAAACAGATTTGGGGTGGGGATAAAGACCTTTCTTCCCACTGCTGTGTGCTTTAAGCAAGTAACCTCTCTCTGAGCCTCAGTTTCCTCATACTTAAAATGGGGATGACAATAATATTGCTTTCACAGCTTTTTCAGGTTTTGATGAGAAAACACACAAGGCCCTCAGTAAAGAGACGTGTTATTGTTGATGCACTCCTCTACCCCACCCACCGTACCCCTTCAGCTGTAAAGAGACCCCTGTGTGGTCTACCCAGAAGTCCAGCCCTGCTGGTTATTTTGAGATGCAGCCAGGAAAATGGCTAAGGGAACCAGCAAGATAAAATCTCTGTGACCTGGGAAGAGTCACTGGTCCTCCCTGAACCAGTTTTCCCATTGCTAGAGGATAGGAGCTGTACTGTAAAGACAGAGACAGCAAAGCCTGGTATATTTGTGGAGCACTGATTGTATGCTCCACACTTTTTCTGCTTCCCAAGAACCCTCAGAGCTACCAGTGTCATCAACAGCCCCATTGTACAGAGGGCAGGCTCAGGGGGGTGGGGTGACAGGTCCACAATCACACAGCTAGGAGTAGTGGTTCTGGGCTTGAACCTTGGCTCCCCTGTCTGAGAAGCTTGGTCCCCTTGGTCCACTGGCCTATCTTTGGAGGGGCTTCCACTCCCCCCCACCCCTAACCATTTCCTTTTTAGCTTCCACTGGGAGACAGTCCCCTGGAGGAGCGGCTCAGCACAACAGGCAGTGGTAGGGCTAGTGCTATCTCCACCTAGTCAGAAAATGAGCTGAAAAAACACAAGAGTTGGTCTGGGAAGGGAGAGTGTTTGGGAGCCTTTGCTCGCTCTCTGGATCTACAGCCTAACAGCTGCAGAAGCGAGATTCAGTTCCTTAAGTAATCTGAGCAGCTACTGTTTGCTTGGCATTGAGCAAGGCCCAAGGGGGTGGGGAGAAGTGGGACTCATCCCTGCCCTCTAAGGGTTCACCCTCAAACTTGTGTTTTATAGAGGGCTAACTATGCTCCACAACTGGGTATTGTTTTTGCTTTGGCTCCATCCCATTATTCTTTCTGGAGTTATTTCTCCACTGATCTCCAGTAGCATACTGGGCACCTACCGACCTGGGGAATTTCTCATTCAGTATCCTATCATTTTGCCTTTTGATACTGTTCATAGGGTTCTCAAGGAGAACATACTGAAGTGGTTTACCATTCCCTTCTCCAGTGGACCACATTCTGTCAGACCTCTCCACCATGACCACCCATCTTGGGTCTCCCCACACGGCATGGCTTAGTTTCATTGAATTAGACAAGGCTGTGATCCGTGTGATCAGATCAACTAGTTTTCTGTGATTATGATTTCAGTGTGTCTGCTCTCTGATGCCCTCTTGCAATACCTGCCGTCTTATTTGGGTTTCTCTTACCTTGGTCGTGGGGTTTCTCTTCACGGCTGCTCCAGCAAAGCGCAGCCACTGATGCACCTTACCTTGGACAAGGGGTATCTCCTCATGGCCGCCCCTCCTGACCTTAAACATGGAGTAGCCTCTCGGCCCTCCTGCATTAGCACAGCAGCCGCCACTTGGACTTGGGGTTGTTCCTCTCGGCCACCACCCCTGGCCTCGAACGTGGGGTAACTCCTCTCGGCCACACTTCTGTGTGCTCTCAGAGCCACCGGCGTCGCTTCTTTTAGTTCTAGAGGAACTAAAAAGCCTCTTGATGAAAGTGAAAGAGGAGAGTGAAGAAGTTGGCTTGAAGCTCAACATTCGGAAAGCTAAGGTCAAGGCATCTGGTCCCATCGCTTCATGGGAAATAGATGGGGAAACAGTGGAAACAGTGTCAGACTTTATTTTTGGGGGCTCCAAAATCACTGCGGATGCTGATTGCAGCCATGAAATTCAAAGACGCTTACTCCTTGGAAGGAAAGTTATGATCAACCTAGATAGCATATTAAAAAGCAGAGACATTACTTTGCCAACAAAGGTCCATCTAGTCAAGGCTGTGGTTTTTCCAGTGGTCATGTATGGATGTGAGAGTTGGACTGTGAAAAAAGCTGATCGCCAAAGAATTGATGCTTTTGAACTGTGGTGTTGGAGAAGACTCTTGAGAGTCCCTTGGACTGCAAGGAGATCCAACCAGTCCATTCTAAAGGAGATCAATCCTGGGTGTTCACTGGAAGGAGTGATGCTAAAGCTGAAACTCCAATACTTTGGCCACCTCATGTGAAGAGTTGACTCACTGGAAAAGACTCTGATGCTGGGAGGGATTGGGGGCAGGAGGAGAAGGGGATGAAGGAGAATGAGATGGCTGGATGGCATCACCAACTCGATGGACATGAGTTTGAGTGAACTCCGGAGTTGGTGATGGACAGGGAGGCCTGGCGTGCTGTGATTCATGGGGCCGAAAGGAGTCGGACACGACTGAGAGACTGAACTGAACTATGCTCCATAAATCTCTTTACGATGGAGGTGGGTACTCATACTATACCCAAGCGACATATCTGGAAAATGAGTTCCAGAGAAAGAAAGTGATTTGTCCAAGGTCATATAGCCAGTTAGTGTTGGATCTGGGAATTAGAATTCTTCTCTTTGAATCAGATAATTTATTATTAGATATTGACCTTCTAAAGACAAAATAATTTTTTCCTCCCAGCGTGATTTGCTATTTATTAATGTAGCTTCTACTATTATTGTTTATTTCACCACTTTTTGCCTAGTATTGATCTTCCCAACATCTTAATTGAAAACATTTATATGTGTTTATATTTAGGGATGTCTTATATAGTTTATCAAATTTGGATAAAATTTTTTAACTCTCATGTTAAGTCCATTTAAATTTAGTATGAGTGCTGATATATTTGTATTTTTTTATTTTTATTTTTACTATTTGCCTGATAGTTTTATGATTCTTCTAATTTGGGATATACTCACTATAATTATTATTTTGTAACCTTTGCTGCTGCGTTATTATGGAATTCATAGACCCTACTATTTTAAAGTTACTCTTAAAATTTTAACAAGCAAAATTAACTTAAAATGCAAAGTAACCAATATACTTCCTTCACTCTGCAGAAAACAGGACACTTCAAATCTGATCACCATACTTCCAATCCTGCATGTTCCTTTTATTTCGTACTTTTCTTCCAACTTTTTTAATGTTCAATTTGGAAAATATTATTTTATTTGGTGACTACTTCATTTCTGTTTACCAATATTTACCAAGATTTGCTGAACATTCTGACAATGATAGCTCTCCCTTTAACTACCTCAGTTTGTCTTGAAAAGTCATCTTAATTTTCACTGTTATTTGAATAAAAACTTACATATATAATTCTACACAGGAGTTCCTTTAAAACTTAGCACAGTAAGGTGTTTCTGTTTATTTTGTTTCAACTTTTGCTGATTATTCTTCTGCAGTATTATAGTATGTCTTTCTCATCTATTTTGTTTGTTTTTCTTGAGATGAACTTCAATATACCTCCACGTGGATTTTTCATTTATTCACACATCATGGTTTTCATCCTGTTTCCTAAAAAACTGGGAATTCTTATATTTTATCACATCTATAGACATGTTGGAGAAGACTCTTGAGAGTCCCTTATACTGCAAGGAGATCCAACCAGTCCATTCTAAAGGAGATCAATCCTGGATGTTCATTGGAGGGACTGATGCTAAAGCTGAAGCTGCAATACTTTGGCCACCTCATGCGACGAGTTGACTCACTGGAAAAGACTCTGATGCTGGGAAAGGTTGGTGGCGGGAGGAGAAGGGGACGACGGAGAATGAGATGGCTGGATGGCATCACCGACTCTGTGGACATGAGTTTGAGTGAACTCCGGGAGTTGGTGATGGACAGGGAGGCCTGGCGTGCTGTGATTCATGGGGTCGCAGAGAGTCGGACACGACTGAGCGACTGAACTGAACTGAACTGAACTGATAGACATGCTCAGCTATTATTACTTCGGCTGTTTTCTGTCTTCCATTCTTTTTATTTTCTCCTTGGAATAAACTGAGGCAATTTTCAGACATTCTCATTTTGTGCTTCTTAATATTTAACCTCTTATTTGAGTATACATTTCTTTGAATACCTGAGTTTTGAAAATATGCCAGATCTAACTTCTATTTCTGTTTCTTTTTTACCTATTTATTGTCTTCTAGAATAGCCCATTCGGAGAAGGCAATGTCAAGCCACTCCAGTACTCTTGCCTAGAAAATCCCATGGATGGAGGAGCCTGGTGGGGTCACACGGAGTCAGACGTGACCGAAGTGACCGACCAAAGTGACTTAGCAGCAGCAGCAGCAGCAGCAGAATAGCCCATTAAGTGAGTTTTTAATTTTATTTTTTGTGTTTTTTCATTCCTAGTAGTTCCATGATCCTTGACCATGTTATTAGTTCTGCATTTACTTTTTTACATATTTTAAGACAGTTATGATTCTGACAGCTATAGAGTTTTAAGCCCCCAGATATCTAAATTGGTGGGGAAATATAGGTGAATTTCTAATTATCTGAAAATTCACAGGTCTATCCTCTCCAGTTATCTGGATCTTACGTTTGCTGCTAAGTCACTTCAGTCGTGTCCGACTCTGTGTGACCCCATAGACAGAAGCCCACCAGGCTCCCCCATCCCTGGGATTCTCCAGGCAAGAACACTGGAGTGGGTTGCCATTTCCTTCTCCAATGTGTGAAAGTGAAAAGTGAAAGTGAAGTCGCTCAGTCATGTCCGACCCTTAGCGACCCCATGGACTGCAGCCTACCAGGCTCCTCCATCCATGGGATTTTCTAGGCAAGAGTACTGGAGTGGCTTGCCATTGCCTTTAGTTGTTTCTAATTCTCCTCTCTTTCCTTTTATTACTGCTGTGTTATAAACTAGCATGAAATTTTAAATATACATTTTGTGTGTTTGATTGCTCATATTTGTATACATTTATGTAGAAAGGAAAAACAAACAAGTTATTTGCTCTTGACATCATAAGCAGACTAAATTAACCAGAACCCTTAATCAACTTAGTCATGTGTCAGCACTTATTTTAGATGAGCATATCATTGACCTAAAATAAACTGGGATCAGGATCCTCTTATTAGAGAAGAAGGGGAAATGGAGGAAGGGTAAGCAATCTGTATAATCTCCATCACCACATGATTGACTCCTCATTCTCTGTATGCATGAGATTTCCTAAAAAATGCAGTATGCATTTTCCCAAACAGTATGCTCAATGAAAGTGGGTTAAATCATGGAAAATTAAAATCTAACAGGTGGATAAAGAGAGTTCATAAAGAAATAGAATTCATTGTGTGCGTGTGTATATGTGTGTGTGTGTGTGTGTGTGTATGTGTGTCTGCATATACATATATATATATTTTTTATTTTAAGCCACAAGATTGATGTGGTCTGCATGTGTAGGAGACTTTCTCTCCTGTGTCCAAGGTTCATGCAGAGATGAGTGATAGACAGTGCTGCTACGGGGTGGTCCTGGCTGTGATGTTAAATGGATGTCTCTGTTCCAGGCTCCTGCCACAATCCAGGACCTTTTGCCACTGCCAAATACTTACTTTAAATGTCCCCAGGTAATTGTTGCCCTTGGGAAGAGAGGTGTGATTTGGGGTTTGTGATATTAAATTACTCAAAATACCCTGTCAGCAACTATGTATGACTGTTGAGATTTTCATAACAAGTTTGAAATATTATTATTTTTTACTTTTAATTGAAATATTACATATATACTGAAAAATCTTTCATATTGTAGTTGTATGTATAACAAAATGAATTTTAGGAAACTATATAATCATATTCTAGATTAATAAACAAACACAAAATATTAAAAACTTTAGTGGAACCCAGCACCCAAAAAGTCACCTAGGCTTCTTTTCCATCATGAACCTCTCTTCAAGGGTCACTACTGTCAACCACTTGCAAATAAAGGAAATCACGATTCCGCTTGTGTCTGGCTTCATTCAATATATATTTTGTAAGATTCACTCATAGAACTGTGTATCTCTGAGGATCATTCTTTTTTATGAAGATAAAGCTGTTGAAATATATGGGAATGTGTTAACATGTTCCACTGTTATGAGGGTTTCAGTACTGTACAACCAAAGGCAATTAAGAACAATGCTGCTATGTGCATTCCTGTAAACGTCTTCTGGAGAACACATGCAGGCATTTTTGTCAAGTATTTCTCTACCAAAGAATCACTGGGACATGGGGGATGTATCTATTTGCCTTTAGTGGATATTGACCAAGTGTTTCACATATAGAGTGTGCACATGATGGTCACATCCTATATGGAAGAGTTTGGTTGCTGCCTAACCTCACCCACAGTTGGTTCAGTTCAGTTCACTTCAGTCGCTCAGTTGTGACTCTTTGTGACCCCATGGATTGCAGCATGCCATACCTCCCTGTTCATCACCAACTTCCAGAGTTTACTCAAACTCATGTCCATTGAGTCGGTGATGCCATTCAACCATCTCATCCTCTGTCATCCCCTTCTCTTACCACCTTCAATCTTTCCCAGCATCAGGTCTTTTCAAATGAGACAGTTCTTCCTTCACATCAGATAGCCAAAGTATTGGAGTTTCTGCTTCAACATCAGTCTTTCCAATGAATATTCAGGATTGATTTCCTTTAGGATGGACTGGTTGGATCGTCATGCTGTCCAAGAGACTCTTATGAGTCTTCTCCAATGAGTCTTCAAAAGCATCAATTCTTTGGTGCTCAGTTTTCTTTATAGTCCAACTCTCACATCCATACTTGACTGCTGGAAAAACATAGCCTTGACTAGATGGACCTGTGTTGGCAAATTAATGTCTCTGCTTTTCAATATGCTGTCTTGGTTGATAATAACTTTTCTTCCAAGGAGTAAGTGTCTTTTAATTTCATGCCCGCAGTCGCCATCTGCAGTGATTTTGAAGCCTCCCCAATAAAGTCTGCCACTGCGTCCAGTGTTGCCTCATCTATTTGCCACGAAGTGATGGGACTAAATGTCATGATCTTAGTTTTCCGAATGTTGAGCTTTAAGCCAACTTTTTCACTCTCCTCTTTCACTTTCATCAAGAGCCTCTTTAGTTCTTCTTCATTATCTGCCATAAGCGTGGTGTCATCTGCATATCTGAGGTTATTGACATTTATCCCAGCAATCTTGGTTCCAGCTTGTGCTTCATTCAGTCCAGCATTTCACATGATGTACTCTACATACAAGTTACATAAGCAGGGTGACAATATACAGCCTTGACGTACTGCTTTTCCTATTTGGAACCAGTCTGTTGTTCCATGTCTAGTTCTAACTGTTACTTCCTGACCTGCATACAGATTTCTCAAGAGGCAGGTCAGGTGATCTGCTATTCCCATCTCTTTAAGAATTTTCCACAGTTTGTGGCGATCCACACAGTCAAAGGCTTTACCATAGTCAATAAAGCAGCATTAGATGTTTTTTGGAACTTTTTTTTATGATCCAACGGATGTTGGAAATTTGACCTCCAGCTCCTCTGCCTTTTCTAAAACTAGCTTCAACATCTTGAAGTTCATGGTTCATGTACTGTTGAAGCCTGGCTTGGAGATTTTGAGCACTACTTTACTAGTGTGTGACATGAGTGCAATTGTGCAATAGTTTAAGCATTCTTTAGCATTGCTTTTCTTTGGGATTGGAATGAAAACTGACATTTTCCAGTCCTATGGCCACTGCTGAGTTCTCCAAATTTGCTGGCATATTGAATGCATCATGTTCACAGCATTATTTTTTAGGATTTGAAATAGCTCAATTGGAATTCCATCACCTCCACTAGCTTTGTTCATAGCGATGCTTCCTAAGGCCCACACTTCACTTCACATTCCAGGATGTCTGGCTCTAGGTGAGTGATCACACCATTGTGATTATCTGGGTGGTAAAGATCTTTTTTGAATAGTTTTTCTGTTTATTCTTGCCACCTCTTCTTAATATCTTCTGCTTCTGTTAGGTCCATACCATTTCTGTCCTTTATTGTGCCCATCTTTGCATGAAACGTTCCCTTGGTATCTCTAATTTTCTTGAAGAGATCTCTAGTCTTTCCCTTTCTATTGTTTTCCTATATTTCTTTGCACTGATCACTCAGGAAGGCTTTCTTATCTCCTCTTGCTATTCTTTGGAACTCTTTATTCAAACGGGCATATTTTTCCTTTTCTCTTTTGCATTTTGCTTCTCTTCCTTTTACAACCATTTTGCATTTTTGCATTTCTTTTCCATGGGGATGGTCTTGATCCCTGTTTCCTGTACAATGTCATGAACCTCCATCTATAGTTCATCAGGCACTCTATCTATCAGATCTAGTCCCTTAAATCTATTTCTCACTTCCACTGAATAATCCTAAGGTATTTGATTTAGATCATACCTGAATGGTCTAGTGGTTTTCCCTACTCTTCAATTTAAGTCTGAATTTGGCAATAAAGAATTCATGATCTGAGCCACAGTTAGTTCCTGGTCTTGTTTTTGCTGACTGTATAGAGCTTCTCCACCTTTGGCTGCAAAGAATATAATCAATCTGTTTTCAGTGTTGACCATCTGGTGATGTCCATGTGTAGAGTCTTCTCTTGTCTTGTTTGAAAAGGGTGTTTCCTATGACCAGTGCATTTTCTTCGTAAAACTCTATTAACTTTTGCCCTGCTTCATTCTGTATTCCAAGGCCAAATTTGCCTGTTACTCCAGGTGTTTCTTGACTTCCTACTTTTGCATTCCAGTCCCCTATAATGAAAAGGACATCTTTTTTGGCTGTTACTTCTAGAATGTCTTGTATGTTTTCATAGAACCGTTCAACTTCAGCTTCTTCAGCGTTACTGGTCAGGTCATAGACTTGGACTACCATGATATTGAATGGTTTGCCTTGGAAATGAACAGAGATCATTCTGTCGTTTTTGAGATTGCATCAAAGTACTACATTTCAGACTCTTTTGTTGACTATGATGCCTACTTCATTTCTTCTAAGGGATTCTTGCCCACAGTAGTAGATATAATGGTCATCTGAGTTAAATTGACCCATTCCAGTCCATTTTCATTTCTCTAATTCCTAAAATGTCAATGTTCACTCTTGCCATCTCCTATTTGAATACTTCCAATTTGCCTTGATTCATGGGACATAACATTCCAGGTTCCTATGCAATATTGCTCTTTACAGCATCAGACCTTGCTTCTATCATCAGTCACATCCACAACTGGATGTTGTTTTTGCTTTGCCTCTGTCTGTTCATTCTTTCTCTACTTATTTCTCCACTGATCTCCAGTAGCATATTGGGCACCTACCGACCTGGGAAGTTCATCTTTCAGTGTCCTATCTTTTTGCCTTTTCACACTATTCATGGAGTTCTCAAGGCAAGAATACTGAAGTGGTTTGCCTTTCCTTTCTCCAGTGGACCACACTTTGTCAGTTTAGCCATTCTGAGACATGTGTAAAAGGCACATATAAAGATCAGATGCTTCTGGTCAGCTGGAAGATTCTGAGAGTTTGGAGGCAAAGACGAAGGGCAACCTTGTCAATTTCTGACATGGCTTGGATTATTCCTTAGTATCTGACCTAACAAACAAGAACTGAGGAGACATTTTAGTGGTATTTGATATTACAACCCTAGAAACACTCAAATTCTAGAAGATTTGTAACTTAGTAACAGGAACAAATAAGAGCTCATAGTACCAGTTGCTTATTAGCTTGGTGGTGTCCAATACTGTTTTTTCAATGTTCTTACAAAACTGGATTAGAGCAATGTATGAGGAGTCCCCTCAAAGTTCTTAACATTCAGCTACATCCCCTAGTTCTCCAGACAACCTGTTGGCAGGGTAGATGAGCAAGCCCCATCTAACACCAAGTTAAGATGGTTCTTGAGATAGAAATATTGCTTTCCTGATGTTTTTCTTAGTCTAGTTCAGGTATGAAAACTTATCATGTACATTATAGAGGTTAGTTCCTGTTTCCATGGAGGGCTGGAAGGATAATCACTGATCAACTGTTGGCTGATTCAAGAGGCACTCAAGTACAGGAGTATCAGGTTATAAACTGTTGGTAGGGGACATTTCTTCAGCACAGATTTTTTCCTCTTTGATTAAGAGGAAAAATTGTAGTTTCCAACCAAGATAGACTTAAGAGACACATCCTTCAAGGAAAGGTCATGTCTTTGGTATGTGCAGGTGTCCTCTGTTCTTGCTTATAGGCTATTTTGTCTTGACAACTGTTTCCCATCCAGCTTTGTAAAGTCAACAAGGAAACAAAAGATCTATGCAAACAGGACAAAGAATGACCTTATCTTTATAGTGTTTTCTTTTCTGTAACTGCAGATGACCTCATGAGAAAGAAAAATCTATGTTTATTCTGGGTCAGTCACTTTCTGGGAGTGTGGGGAAAACAGATGATAAGAAAGGTGGGCCTTATGGTATGGAGAATCCTTAAATAACTATGAATAAAATCACCATATGACCTAGCAATCTCACTTCTAGGCATAAACTCTGAGGAAACCAAAACTGAAAAAGACATGTACCCCAATGTTTACTGAAGGACTACTTAACAATAGCTAGACCATGGAAGCAGCATAGATGTCCATCAACAGATGAATGGATAAAGAAGCATACATTCCACATATATACAGTGGAATATTACTCAGCTATAAAAAGGAATGCATTTGGGACAGTTCTAAAGAGGTGGATGAACCTAGAGCCTATTATGCACAGTGAAATAAGTCAGAAAGAGAACAATAAATATAATATACTAATGCACATATACGAAATCTAGAAAGATGGTACGAATGAATTTATTTGTAGGGCAACAGAGGAGAAACAGACATAGAGAACAGACTTATGGACACGAAGGGGTGGAGAGGGGAGAGGGTGAGATATATGGAGAGAGTAACATGGAAACTTACATTACCATATGCAAAATAGATAACCAAGGAGCATTTGCTCTGTGACTCAGGGAACTCAAACAGGGGATCTATATCAACCTAGAGGGGTGATCCATGCAAAGAAATATAGGAAAACAATAGAATGGGAAAGACTAGAGATCTCTTCAAGAAAATTAGAGATACCAAGGGAACATTTCATTCAAAGATGGGCACAGTCAAGGACAGAAATGGTATGGACCTAACAGAAGCAGAAGATATTAACAAGAGGTGGAAAGACTATACAGAAGAACTATACAAAAAAGATCTTCATGACAGTCACTCACCTAGAGCCAGACATCCTGGAATGTGAAGTCAAGTGTGGGCCTTAGGAAGCATTGCTATGAACAAAGCTAGCGGAGGTGATGGAATTCCAGTTGAGATATCTCAAATCCTAAAAGATGATGCTGTGAAAATGCTATACTCAATATGCCAGAAAATTTGGAGAACTCAGCAGTGGCCACAGGACTGGAAAAGGTCAGTTTTCATTCCAATCCCAAAGAAAGGCAATGCCAAAGAATGCTCAAGCTACTGCACAATTGCACTCATGTCACACGCTAGTAAAGTCATGCTCAAAATTCTCCAAGTCAGGCTTCAACAGTACATGAACCGCGAACTTTGATGTTCAAGCTGGTTTTAGAAGAGGCAGAGGAATTGGAGATCAAATTTCCAACATCCACTGGATCATCAAAAAAGCAAGAGAGTTTCAGAAAAACATCTAATTCTGCTTTATTGACTATGCCAAAGCCTTTGACTGTGTGGATCACAACGAACTGTAGAAAATTCTTAAAGAGATGGGAATACCAGACCACCTGACCTGCCTCTTAAGAAATCTGTAGACAGGTCAAGAATCAACAGTTAGTACTGGACATGGAACAACAGACTGGTTCCAAATAGGAAAAGGAGTATGTCACGGCTGTATATTGTCACCCTGCTTATTTAACTCATATGCAGAGTACATCATGTGAAATGCTGGGCTGGATGAAGCACAAGCTGGAATCCAGATGCCGGGAAAAATATCAATAACCTCAGAAATGCAGATAACACCATCTTCATGGCAGAAGGCGAAGAAGAACTAAAGAGGCTCTTGATGACAGTGAAAGAAGAGAGTGAAAAAGCTGGCTTAAAACTCACCATTCAGAAAACTATGATCATGGCAATCTGGTCCCATCACCTCAGGTCAAGTAATTGGAAACAGTGGAAACAGTGACAAACATTTTTGGGGGGCTCCAAAATCACTGCAGGTGGTGACTGAAGCCATGAAATTAAGAGACATTTACTCCTTGGAAAAAGCTATGGCCATCCTAGACAGCATACTAAAAAGCAGAGATGTTACTTTGCCAACAAAGCTCTGCCTACTCAAAGCTGTGGTTTTTCCAGTAGTCATGTATGGATGTGAGAGTTGGACTACAAAGAAAGCTGAGCACTGAAGAATTGATGCTTTTGAAGTGTGGTGTTGGAGAAGACTCTTGAGAGTCCCTTGGACAGCAAGGAGATCCAAGCCTTTCATCCTAAAGGAAGTCAGTCATGAATATTCATTGGAAGGACTGATGCTGAAGCTGATACTCCAAAACTTTGGCCACCTGATGCAAAGAGCTGACTCATTTAAAAAGACCTTGGTGCTAGGAGAGATTGAAGGCAGGAGAAGAAGGGGACAACAGAGGATGAGATGGTTGGATGGCATCATAGACTCAACGGACATGAGTTTGAGTAATCTCCAGGACTTGGTGATGGACAGGGAGGCCTGGCATGCTGCAGTCCATGGGGTTGCAAAGAGTCGGACATGACAGAGCAACTGAACTGAACTGAGAGGGGTGGGATGGAGAATGAGTTGGAAGGGAGTTTCAAGAGGGAGGGGACATATGTATACCTATGGCTGATTCATGTTGATGTTTAACAGAAAACAACAAAATTCTGTAAAGCAATTATCCTTCAATTAAAAAAATAAATAAATTTTTTAAAATGTGGTCTTCCTTGATGGCTTTTGTTTAGAGAATTAAAGTGATTCTAGCTTTCTAATGGGAAGGAGGATTAAGGGTGGAGAGAAAGAAAATTATTTTCTAGGTAAAAAACCACGGCTGTGTTCCCATAAGCAGTTCTATTCCTTGGAGACGTATGGATATATGTCACGGAGATTGGGATGTGCCTAATGTGCTGTGATTCATGGGGTCGCGGAGAGTCGGACACGACTGAGCGACTGAACTGAACTGAACTGAATGTGAGTTTTGTGGTATATAATGTGGGCATGCCTGTGTCTTTCCCTTGGAATTCTACCTGCCTTGTACAACAAACTGCTGCTGCTGCTAAGTCACTTCAGTCGTATCCGACTCTGTGTGAACCCATAGACGGAAGCCCACCAGGTTCCCCCATCCCTGGGATTCTCCAGGCAAGAACACTAGAGTGGGTTGCCATTTCCTTCTCCAGTGTGTGAAAGTGAAAAGTGAAAGTGAAGTCGCTCAGTCGTGTCCGACCCTTAGCGACCCCACGGACTGCAGCCTACCAGGCTCCTCCATCCATGGGATTTTCCAGGCAAGAGTACTGGAGTGGCTTGCCATTGCCTTTTCACAACAAACTGCAAGAGTCAATTTTCACTTTTCTCCTCAAAAAATTCCCACTTTACCATTGCTTCCTGGGTATATGCGTGTCCTCTGTCCACCTTAGCTGAATGTACTACAATGCCATTCTGACACTAAGCACCCAGTTACTGTCAGATCCCAAAGTTAAGGACAAAATCTTCTGTAAGCTGCCTTATTTATTTCTCAGACACCAGCCACTGGCCAGGGTTCCCCAGGCCACCCACACTTCCAAAAAACTGGCTATAGATTCAAGGGTTACTGTGACCCCCTCAGGTTTGATATGGTTCATTTGAAGTGAGTCACAGAATTCAGAAAGGTACTATACTTATTATTATATTTTAATTATGAAAAATACACATAAGGCAGGATCTGAGAGGGTCCTGGAAGCAAAGCTCCTAACATTTGGAGGAGCAGGTATGTGGTAAAGATGATACCTCAAATGTATTTCCCTATTTGACTATCAAATTTGATATCATATATTTACCAACAATGCCAGTGTTAGACTGTATTGCAATATAAGAGATGTAATCTGCAAGGTTCCAAATAGGAAAAGGAGTACGTCAAGGCTATATATTGTCACCTTGCTTATTTAACTTATATGCAGAGTACATCATGAGGAACCCTGGGCTGGAAGAAGCACAAGCTGGAATCAAGATTGCTGGGAGAAATATCAATAACCTCAGATATGCAGATGACACCACCCTTATGGCAGAAAGTGAAGAGGAACTCAAAAGCCTCTTGATGAAAGTGAAAGAGGAGAGTGAAAAGGTTGGCTTGAAGCTCAACATTCAGAAAACAAAGATCATGGCATCTCGTCCCATCACTTCATGGGAAATAGATGGAAAAACAGTGGAAAAAGTGTCAGACTTTATTTTTTTGGGCTCCAAAATCACTGTGGATGCTGACTGCAGCCATGAAATTAAAAGACGCTTACTCCTTGGAAGGAAAGTTATGACCAACCTTGATAGTATATTAAAAAGCAGAGACATTACTTTGCCAACAAAGGTCCGTCTAGTCAAGGCTATGGTTTTTCCAGTGGTCATGTATGGATGTGAGAGTTGGACTGTGAAGAAAGCTGATCGCCGAAGAATTGATGCTTTTGAACTGTGGTGTTGGAGAAGACTCTTGAGAGTCCCTTGGACTGCAAGGAGATCCAACCAGTCCATTCTAAAGGAGATCAATCCTGGGTGTTCATTGGAAGGACTGATGCTAAAGCTGAAACTAAAATACTTTGGCCACCTCATGCGACGAGTTGACTCACTGGAAAAGACTCTGATGCTGGGAAAGGTTGGGGGCGGGAGGAGAAGGGGACGACAGAGAATGAGATGGCTGGATGGCATCACCGACTCTATGGACATGAGTTTGAGTGAACTCCGGGAGTTGGTGATGGACAGGGAGGCCTGGCGTGTTGTGATTCATGGGGTCGCAGAGAGTCGGACACGACTGAGCAACTGAACTGAACTGAACTGAATCTGCAAGTAAATATTAGAAAGCACTGGTACAGTACTGAGTTCCTTTCAAGCATTAAAAATTAGTCCAACCCATCGTCAAATTTTATGACCAAGTTTCCTAGGGCAATGTCACACAGGTTTGCAGACTTCTTGAAGTTGTCAGGTTCTAAAAGAAGGAGTGGTCTCAGCTGTACATGGTTTCACCCTTTCAAACATCTGACATAAGACTAAGAGTTTTTTCTTGAAGGATACTGGATTTCCCTCATTGTAAAACCCACGTGTTTATTCCTTAAACCTCAACTATTATTTCCCCATCTCTTCATGTGTACAACTAATGGATTATTTTTCAGTTCAGTCAGTTCAGTTCAGTCGCTCAGTCGTGTCCTACTCTCCGCGACCCCATGAATCACAGCATGCCAGGCCTCCCTGTCCATCACCAACTCCCGGAGTTCACTCAAACTCATGTCCACAGAGTCGGTGATGCCATCCAGCCATCTCATTCTCCGTCGTCCCCTTCTCCTCCCACCCCCAACCTTTCCCAGCATCAGAGTCTTTTCCAGTGAATCAACTCGTCGCATGAGGTGGCCAAAGTATTGCAGTTTCAGCTTCAGCATCAGTCCCTCCAATGAACATCCAGGATTGATCTCCTTTAGAATGGACTGGTTGGATCTCCTTGCAGTATAAGGGACTCTCTAGAGTCTTCTCCAACACCACAGTTCAAAAGCATCGATTCTTCGGCGACCAGCTTTCTTCACAGTCCAACTCTCACATCCATACATGACCACGGGAAAAACCATAGCCTTGACTAGACGGACCTTGGTTGGCAAAGTAATGTCTCTGCTCTTTAATATATTATCAAGGTTGGTCATAACTTTCCTTCCAAGGAGCAAGCGTCTTTTAATTTCATGGCTGCAATCAGCATCTGCAGTGATTTACCAGTAAGCAATACAGGTGCATCCACTGTTAAACCCCTTTGGCCAGGTAGAGTGAAAGCATATTTGCGCAATCCTTCTAACAGATAAGTTCCCCTTCGCCCTCCTGCCTGGCCATATGGCCAGGTCACCATCCACGTATCAGTAAAAACCTAAACATGGGATCAGAAAGCATGCAAGTTAACCCATTGAGCTAATTTATTTTTACCTTCCTTAATCAGAGTGGTGGGCTTCCCTGGTGGCTCAGAGGTTAAAGCGTCTGCCTTCAATGCGGGAGACCTGGGTTCGATCCCTGGGTCGGGAAGATCCCCTGAAGAAGGAAATGGTAACCCACTCCAGTATTCTTGCCTGGAGAATCCCATGGACGGAGAAGCCTGGTAGGCTACAATCCACGGGGTCGCATAGAGTCGGACACTCATAGAGTTGGACACGACTGAGCGACGGAACGGAACCGAATCAGAGTGGTAGACTTCCACACAGTTCACTTTGGAGCTGACAACCAAAAGTTGAGCAGCTCTGTGTCGGTCAATCGAGAGCTAACTATAGGGCACTGTCCAAGTGGCAATAGAATCAGGCAGCTCCTTGTGTGTTCCAAAGTCAGATCTAAGGGGAAAGAATGTACCTGCTTATGAATATGCTTAGAAATTACCTTCATAGCACACTCTTGACGAAACTATTTCCATTTTATTATGGAACTCATCTGGGCATTGCCTTCCACATTAGAGTGTCTCTCTACTATCACCCAAGGTATTATGGGTTTCAATATTATTTTATGTCCTTTAGTCACAGGGGCAGGGTGAATTAATGTCTCAAAGCAAGGTAATAATTGTTTCTCAAATGGAAATTTTCTAGTCCATGATCCCAGCAGTTGTCACTGGAAGAAAAGCTCATAGGATTTTGCCACAAAACCCTGTCTACACTCTATACAAAGTTATTGCACAGAGAATTGGGTTTGTACCAACATTCCACTTCTATTTTGTACTATATGGGTTCTGGTATTCCTATGCATTCCCATGTATGATGCCCAATATTGTTGAATGGTGGTGTTATGTGTGCCTTCTGTTTTATAATGAAACATAGAGGAAACACTCCTCAGCCACACACAGTATCCATCCCTATAATAAATTTGGTAAAACAGATTCAACAATTTTACGCTGGGCATATGTAAAAATTCCAATTTTCCATCCCAAGTTTTCACCTTAATCCTGTCAACTCTGGAATTTCTATGATTTTTCAATTTAATTTTAGGCTCCATTAAGGTCTCACCAACAAATTCTGGTACTAAACAGTGCGTGAGGTTCCCTTGTCAAGAAGTCTGAGAAATTTCTCTTCTCCACTTCCTAGTCATTCCACTCAGTTATAAGCATAAGGCTTCAGGTCCCCAAGCAGACGGTTGAGCCAAGATACACTGGACATTTTGTCAATATTTAGCTTGATAAATCTGCTTGAAATCCACTTGGCTGTGGTCCAAAGTAATTCAGGTTGTGTTTCTCAATGTAGTCTTTGTCTTCTGACTTTTTAATATTCCTCCAAACTGGGTCACATTGGGTGGACAGACATATTTAAGGACCTTTAATGTTGAGGATCCCAAAGAGGTATCCTTGGTCCACTCATCCTTTGATAGTGCTCTATGAGGACCTTTGCTTCAGCCCTATTAGTGTCTACTTTACTCACTCCATTCCTTAAACACCGTGTAAAGATTTCCATCCTATCAGGATGAGTCCCTTGCATATATCTTCTGCTTTTTCTCATTTTTGTGTCAATTAATCTATTTCTATTAGCATCTATAAGACCCATAAGGGGAAACTGAGACAGAAAAATCCAGTAAGTCATTTTGGACAGCTGTTCAATTTTGAAGCAGTGAGGTTATATGGTATCCCAGACCAAAAGGGTCTTTTAATTACAGCACTTACCATGACTTAGAAAAGGGGCATGTTTCATGGATTAGTATCTTAATCATCATAACATCAGCTTTCTAGGCGGCTCAGCGGTAAAGAATCTGCCTACCAATGCAAGAGACGTGGGTTCAATCCCTGGCTTGGGAAGATTCCCTGGAGAAGGAAATGGCAACCCACTCCAGTATTCTTGCCTGGGAAACCCCATGAACAGAGGAACCTGGTGGGCTACAGTCCATGGGCTCACAAAGAGTTGGACTCTACTTAATGACTAAGTACACATGCATGCACCATAAAGCCAGTTTAGCGTGACTTGCATGCAAAGCATATTAGCTACATCATCTGAGATGTACCACTTGGCATTTATGTACAGGGAGACTGACAGTTCCCCTTCTCAGAGTAAACAAACTTTACAATGCCTTTTACCTAATCCACTAGGATAGGTATTAACTTGGGGATAATCTGCAATGTGTCTGAATTATTCATTGTTTTTGTTGTTTAGTCACTCTGCTGTGTCCGATTCTGCATCCCCATGGACTACAGCACTCCAGGCTTCCCTATTCTTCACTATCTCATGGAGTTTGCTCAGACTAAGTCCATTGAGTCAATGATCCCATCCAACCATCTCATCTTCTGTTGACCCCTTCTCCTCCTGTCTTCAGCCTTTCCCAGAATCAGAGTCTTTTCCAATGAGTTGGCTCTTCACATCAGGTAGCCAAAATATTGGAGCTTCAGCTTCACTGTCAGTCCTTCCAATGAACAGTCAGAGCTGATTTCCTTTAGGATTGACTGGTTTGATCTCCTTGCTGTCCAAAAGATTCTGAAGAGTCTTCTCTGGCACCTCAGTTCAAAAGCATCAGTCCTTCAGTGCTCAACCTTCTTTATGGTCCAGCACTCACATCCATACATGACTACTGGAAAAACCTTACCTTTGACTATATGGACCTTTGTTTATTCACAGCCATCTGTGATTGTTCTATAATGCCCAAACATACTCTTTCACTCTGTAATATTTAAAACCAAAGACATAGTCCCCAAATTAGAGCTTCACACATTCCATTTCAGTAAAAGTTCTTCAGGAAGTTGATGATACCAATCCAAAAAAATTAGAAACGTTCTTCATACTGTAACTCCTGGTTTTGGTAATTTCATGGTCTTACCATGTTCCCAGTTTGGATGACCTTTTTAATGACCAGAGATCTCAGAAGTACTCTCTATTGTCTAAACATAATTCTTCCCTTTGGGGAAAGCTTTGAGGCCAGTGACCATAGCTCAGATTGACCATAATCTGAACTTGGTCAGCACCAAGATCTGACAGTACTCTTTTAATTTCACTTTAGCTGCTAAAGATAACAATAACCATGGAATTTAATATTTAACCTTTTTCTTATTATTTTACTTATACATCCAGTGAGCCAGGTCCTCGGAAGTTGGGTGAATCATCTCTAAATTCTATTAATTTTTAATTTGAGTAAATGATAGGAGCACAGCTGCTATTTCATACCACAGATAATATTTTGGCCACCCAGGAATCAAAAGATTCTTATCCCCTACCCTTTTATCCCCTCTCTTCCCAAATCATATGTCTCAGTGAGTCAGGGTCTTTCTAATGAATCCCACCTTTCTGACACCAAATGCTCTGTCTCCCTCCTAACTAAGAGTACAGCAGAAGCATTCTGCTAACCACTCAAGTTGGCATCATACCCCACAAGTTAGGACAAAGTCACCCATGAAACTGTCAGACAGGAGACACAATTGGGGGATCTCTAGGTCTCCCACACTTTTCATGGTCTGGCTATATATTTAGGGATCCCCTCAGGTTCAGTAATTCCCTGGAAACAATTAATGCAACTAAGGAAGCACTACACTTACAGTTATAGTTTTATTATAAAGGATACACCTAGGTGAAGTCTATAAGAGTTCTGGGGGCAGAGCTTCCATACCCTCTCCCTGTGGAGTCCTGGACAGATTTTCTGCATCACCTTCCTGGCACATCAATGTGCTCACCAACCTGGAAGTTCTACTGAGCACCAGTGTCCACAGTGTTTTGGGGGGGTTTCATTGTGCAGACATGATTAAATCACTGGCCAAGTGACTGAAGTCAATCTCCAGCCCCTTCCCCTTTCTGGAGTTTGGCTCAGGGTTACAACCATCTGACCAGGCAATTGGTCTTTCACTACTCACCTGGGGCTACAACAACAGCCACATCATGGCATAACAAAGGCAATCTTACCACTCAGGAAATTTTAAGGATTCTTGAAGCTCTGTGACAAGGACCAGAGACAAAGACCAGATATAATCTTTATTATATTATAGTATACATGCCAAAATTTATCAAATTGTAGGCCTTAAATATGTGCAGAATGCTATAATACTAACTATACCTCACTAAGGCAGGAAAAAAGCACCATTGACATTCAGGAAAATTTTCAATGGAGATCTAAGTGGACAAAACTGTGTTTCACAATCCCTATTACTGGGATAATAACCACTTCATTTAATAATAAATCTTCAATTCTGAGTAGGTCTTTACATTCAACTCATGACATTTTGATTGATTATACACAAGAAAAGAATCTACAACTGTATTTATTTAACTTATGAGAAAAAAGAGGCTTCAGAAGGGGGATAAATTATGCAGAATTGCACAATCAGCAAATGGGGAACCAGGCACTGTAGATTAACCCTTCAGTTCCAAACACAATGCTGTTCCTCTCACACCCCTGCCTCCTGGAAGAGACTCTAAACTTCTACTATGAGTTTGGCATCAATCACGATTTTAATCCTTTTTCCCGATCCTCCTGTGTAGGCCACTTACCAGGCCTGAGATTTCAGTAATCGCAGCCCTTGCTCCCTCAGAAACATCAGCATTAAAGGGATACTTTCTCAAATGTAGCTTCCTTCCTGTCCTCCACATATCCAAACCTCTTTTATTGTAGGGGCCTTAGATTTAATCCTCCCCCCATCTTAGCCGGAATGCTAAGGCAAAGCACCTTCCTTTTGTTGGTAGGCCCTGGTGGATCTACGTCCTTCAGCCAATTCTGAAGGAATCTGAGAAAGAAGGAGCCTCCAGGCAGAGTTGGGACAATTTCACACTAAGGTTCAACAACTGAGGCCTAACGTTTTGCTTCAGAAAATATTGCCAAGAATAGGATTGTCTTTGTCTTATGGAAAGTCTGTTTCACACCAGTTATGACAGTCCCAGTTCCTGTGTGCTGGGCAAGAAACCCTGTACGAAATGAAGAGAGCAGTTAGAGGTCTTCTTTAGGGTGAGTGTTACACATCAGGGTGGGCACTAAGCTCCCTTTTTATTAGGATGAAGTAGAGGTTGTGTGTTGCAAGGTGGGAAAAGAAACTTGGCAATGTGACAGGTATGTGCCCACTTGTGTAATGTTGAACCTGCCAGAGAAAATAGGACCTTGGTTTCTTCTACCAGCTTCCCCAAGTAGCAAATCAAATAATTTGCTTTAACTCAATATAAATATAAAAATGAGGCAAATTATAGCTCGAGGATCCTTTTGGATCTTGAATCCTAAATGCATGTATCTCAATCGAATTTTACTGCCTTATAGGTATTGATATTTTTTCCCCACAAGACAAAAATGAGACTGTTTCTTTAAAAAAGATCTCTTCTCTCCCATAGAAACAAGCTTCTCTTAACAGGATTGTTCTAGACATCCTTTGTCCGTAGGTCACAGTTTCCCAGTGATATTTGAAGGAATACTAGCAAATGAATGTTAAAATGAGTGTACCAGGAGCAAGGGCACTAGAAATCCACAGAAAGCAGTGGTGGATTCCACAAGAAAAAGCAGGACCAAGAGCCTTGGGCAAGGCATTAATAGGGAAAAGGTATAGAGAAGCAGAAGGAAGAAACAAAAGGTAACCAAGCCAGGGGAAGGTAGAGGAATGATGGATTCCTAAGTCTTAGATGCGGAGAATCAGTACAGCATTACCACCTGCATCCAGCCATGGCCATTTGTACAATAAAAATCTGTGCTCCTTCTAAGTGGATGCAAGCATAAAGGCTTGAATGACAATGGCATTGATACTGTTCTAAATGTCCACAAGGAGTAGCTTTCTTCGTTCGGTCGCCATCTCCCTCTATTGTGACACACCAGGCACTTTCCTTCATGAAAACTGGCGAGAGGCAGAGAACAGGAATCAAGTCAGACATGGGTCAGTGGGAACTGTCTTGGACCCCATAAATGTCTGATAGATACACCTCCGGTCTGAGATCTAGTTCAGATGTGGAAACTAGCTGATCCAGGCCTTGCTGGATCCTCCACTAATCTAGGTGCTTTCAGGCTCTAATCTAGATCAGGAGTGAGAATGGTGAGCTCATGAAGACGGTGTTTCTCCCTTCAATCTATCTCTGCTGCTCTGATGATGTCTAGCACATGTGTACCAGGCCAAGCTCTTCACCTCTGCTTACAAGTGAATCCCATTCTGGGAATTCTCCAGGACCTGGATGTTGATCGTACTGTGTGAGTGTCCCCAGGGCCTCATGTAGTCTCTGGCACGTGTATGAACCCAGGAAGAATCTACAAGTAAATCATCAGATGAGGCCACCAAGCTACTCTGCAAGAAACAAGCAGGGAGGGGAGCCTACAAATGGATCAGTGCAGAGGAGCTAAGGAGGAAAGGGCGTATATCTCTCAAAGGGCCTAACAAAATGGAACAGGTTCAGAGACAGGATTTCATGAGAAATCCCCTCTATTTGAACAGTTTTAGTGATCTGAGGCAGAGGTTGTTTTATTGTAGTGGAGTTGGGCAGCTTGAGTGTGGCACTGTTATCAATTAGGACTAAAATTCATCCCCAAACTGGAGGGATTTTTCTCCAACTAAGAAGGAGGATCTGGAAGAGCCTCTGTAGTTCCTTAGAGCCTCATCATTAAGAAATGGGAAGATGCTGGAAAGGTTGGTGAGAGATCTGAAGACACCTGGAGTGCTTGAATTTGTAATAATCTTTCTTCCAGTGTCCTGGCTATTTGCATAATAGCAGGAAGTAGAAGGTTTCATTTATAAACCTCCAACTGCTACAGTTTAAGACTAACAATTTTAGTGGTCTTCCTTTTAGGTGACTCACCTAGAGTACAGGAAAGCTGGTTTGCTAGATTGATCAAATCTGAATTAGATATAGTTTCCTATTCCATCCGGGTCATTTTTACTGAAAGGTAAAGGTCCCAGTTCAGCTTATTAATAAACACAGAGTTAAAAGTCTATTCAGGTGGAATCAACATCTGAAGGAAGACAAGAATTTTCTCTAAAAATAATCTGAACTGTAATAGTCATGAATAGTTTCATTAGAATTTTTTTTACAAGTTTGAATTTTGCTCCTATCAATGGGCTTTGGGAAAACCTTAGGAATTCCTTGACCCAGTAACCTAGAAATTACCCAATCCTGATCATTATAAACCTAAAACTAGCAGGATGGTCTCCCAGCTGTAATTCTAAAATCCTCTTAGAATTTTCTCAACTAGCCGTTTTCATCCAAAGCTGGGCCTAGTCTTCATTGACAAACCTATGAACCAGCTGATGTAAGTCAGAGAAATGAATTTGATCATTTGAATGCTTATATTAAATTTTTCAGCTAATCTGGGATGATCTTTTATTACTTTGGGAAAATCTTTGACTATGCTTGCAGTTCAGCTTTCTCCAAGGAATAAAAAAAATAAGGGTTTAACCTCTGGGTCCTCAGAAGGCTTAAGTTTAAATGGACAGTTTCTCAGAAGTTCAAGAAAAAGGGGGTGGGGAGAGTTTTAGAGAAGAAGGAAGGTTCAGTGAGAGAACTAGTATGGGGAAGTTGAGGGTACGGTGGAGGGATAGGAGACATTGAAGGGAAAAAGGAGGATGGCACCAGAGGCAGAGCCTGAGAAAAAAAGCCAAGGAAGAAGAGCCTGAAGATTCAGGGTCTAGTTTTTCTTTGTTTGTTTGCCTCAGTTCAGCTTAAAACATTATTTTAGAAAAACAAATTTAGGCTCCTGATAACATTTGGAAGCCTAAAATTACCAATTAAAATTGTCATTTTATTCAGTTCTGAAATTTTTGAGCTATGGTGGTCCAAATCAATTTTAAGAAGACTAAGCTTGGGGGTTTCAAAAGTTCCCCATAATTGCTATTGATATTCTGAATTGCCTTTGGTCAAAAGGACTGTGGGTTTTAAATATAAAATCAGCCAGAATTCCTGTGGGTGGGTGAGTGGTGCCCTCATAATATTTAAATAGCTGGGATCCTATTTCTCAGAGGTTTTTCTCTAAAATAAGAGAATAATTTTCAAATAGCCTAAACCAATTACACCTCAAACATCCTACAAAACACACAGTTCAAACAATCTGTAAGCTTAATACCAACCAGTAGTAGGGGGACAAATTTGTCATGGAGGAGCCAGGCTAAGGGCTTTTTAGGCAGTTCCCATAGAACAACCCTTATTCCTAAGGAATAGACCAATGACTGAAAAGAGCACAGTTTCTATAAAACAGCCCCTATTCCTGAGGGAATGGGTCAAAATCTAACCAATTTCAGCTGAAACAGTCTAACCTCAATTGGCCCAAAATGCCTTAACCAGAAAGGGCAAAACCTTAACCCAGACCCAAATACAACCAGGAGAGCTTTGAACACAAAGAGAGTGGAAGCTCAGATTCAGGAGAAAGATAAGACTTCAAACTCTAGGATCTGTGAGAACAGCAGTAAGCAACTATGGCTCAACTGTGGGTAGCTCATCTTTTCACTCACCATCCCTGGAGCCATCAGAGGTCTTTTCTCATCCCTTATGGGCCACAAAATATTGATCTAAAACAAATAGGCTGCCAGTTAGTTATTTCTCTAGCAAAAAAAAAAAAAAAATGGGTTTATTCAGAACTAGCTGAGAATTGAAATTTGAGGTCAGCAACTATGGTGAACTTACATCCAAGTTCCCACAAGGCCAGGGAAGAACACTTTTTTAGAGGGAAAAAGGAAACTGAGAGGGCTACAAAGACAGAATCTGTGGCTTTTCATTAGTTGAGCTGTTGCCAGGGAAAAGGGAGGTCTTTTCTCTGTTGGCTTCTGCCAAGGTCACAGGGCATGAGAGCTCCCCCTGCTGGTTTGTAAACTCTGTTTAATTTGAGTTTTCTGTTAATTTTTTACAATACTATTTCTAAATCTTGCAATTATAAAGAATGGAGCAGTTGGAAAGAATTCCACAGCCTAAGTCTTCATTTCCAAGCTTAATATATCTCTTTAAGTTATAGTGTTATGTAGAATCAAGTAATTAAAAGAAATATACTGATGGCTTTGTTATTCAGTTCTAATGATTACATTTGCGTATACTCCAGCTTTTTTAGAAAAGAACTACACTGCTAGTTTTACCAGAATTGTGTAAATCTTATTATCCCAAATGAGTTGTCTGTCCTTGAAACAAATCTCTTGGTCATGGTAGGTATTTAAATGAGAAATAGCCAATTTAACAGGGACTCTAAAATACTAGAAATAATTTAGTCATGTTTAATGACAACTTTTTGAAAACTTAATTTTTTCTTTTAATATATAAACAGCTCAAGATAGTCAATAAAGCATAGAAATTTAAAAGCTAAACACAATTAGAAAAAATAACACCAAAAACTACAAGTGACTAATAAATATGTTGAAAGACTTTTCAATCTCATGAGCATGCTTGTGTAATCTCACATAAGGGAACATGAGAAAGCAGCACAGCCTAACTCTTCTAATTACTGACAAGTGAATAGAAGAAAAAATCAACACAAAGATGAATAAATTCTTCAGCATAAGTTGGTGGTGGAGGGGCAATATCCTAAAAGTTAGGTGGAAAAGTTTTCCTCTAAATTAGATTTACATGGGAAAAAAAGAAATCAAACAGAATCCCTGTTCTTTTTTTGGGAGGAGAAAAAAAAAAAAAAAGCACAGGATCAAGGACAAAAGAGGTGCTCTGATCACAACCTGTTAGTGTTGTTATCAACACACCGGCCAAGCCTGTTAGCATAATTGGAGCCCTTCCCGTCTCCACCTTCCCTCACCAGCCTGGCTTACCACCGTCCTTCCCCACCATTCTCTTCCAGCCCGACACAGCTGCACACTCCCTGTCTCAGCAATTTTTATCCATTTGAAGTTCACCACATACTTTGTGCTATTTCATTGTCCATATGTGGAAGATGCTTTACTCTTTGCATTACCTCTATTGTTCAGTTTCTTAAATCATTTTGTTCAGTTATTCAAAAACACTATTTTTATTGACTACCAGCTTAGTAACTGGCACTCTGCTAGGCACTGGATTTAAAAAGATAAATAGAACATAGTTCCTGTTCTCTAGAAGCCTGCATTCTAATCAGGAAGAGTTGGAAGAAACAGCTGTTAGGCTTTGTAACCAAAATAGGGCTCCCGTGGTGGTTTAGATGGTAAAGAATCCACCTGCAATGCAGAAGACCTGAGTTCGAACCCTGGGTTGGGACGATCTCCTGGAGGAGGGTATGGCAACCCACTCCAGTATTTTTTGCCTAGAGAATCCCCATGGACAGAGGAGCCTGTCAGGCTATAGTCCACGGGGTCACAAAGAGCTGGACACGACTCAATGACCAAGCACAGCCAACACAGCGCATAACTGAGATAAGCATGGGATCTACTAGAGCAGGGGGCACCCAGAGAAGGTGATGCCTCCATGGAATACAATTATCACCTGTGGGAGTGAGCCTGACAAGGAGTGGGTGATGGGACATTCTGGAAAGATCAACTGGTGGGAAAAAAAGTGAATGATAACACATGATCCCAAAACATGAGTGCAAAATAAGCTGCAATTATCCACACCGTCCCTAAAAAAAAAAAAAAAAAAAATTCCCACAAACCACAGACTCTTTCATCTCAATGAAAGGTAATTTGGTTCATCCAGACACTCAACAGGAAACCTAAGACATATCCTCAAGTCCTCATTCTCTCACATTCCATATGCAATCAATAGGCAGATTTTATCATCCCTACCTTTGGTAAATATCCAGAATGCAATCTTGGAGGATTCATGTATGCCTACTTTAGGACTTTATATAGGATTTTCGTCTACCTGGAACATGTTTCCCCTGTAAGCTGAGTGACTCTCTCTCTCTCCCCTTTGGAGTTGCTGTTCAAATATCAGCTTCTCAGGGAGTAATGTTCTGACCACACCCAAAATAGAATAGTGACCCAGAACCCTACTCTGACACTCCTTGCTCCCATTACTCTATTTGCCTCCAGAACATTCATCAGTATGTAACATATGTTACATTTGCAACCCCTGTCTCCACTTTCTACAACATAAACTGCACCAACAGAAGGGTTTTGTGTGTTTCATACATTGCTTTCTTCCTATGCCTAACTCAGTAACTGGAACATAGCAGTCACTCTGTAAGTACTTACTGAATCAATTAATTAAGTAACAAACTACCAGTTTACTGGCTGAGGAATAGGTTTTGTCTCAAAAAATGAGAACGGAAAATGAAGTCAGCCAGCCTTATTGTGGCAAAGACTGGTTAAACTTTTACCAAAGCTGTTTCCTGACATGTTGGGGGAAAGATGGTAACTCAAGTGGCTGTTGGCAGGATTCAGTTCCTCATGAAGTATTGGACTGAGGGCCTCAGTTTCTTGATGACTGCTGGCTCAATTTTTTGCCACTGAGCATCTCCAAGGGAAGCTTACAGGCAGCTGGCTTCCCCCAGAGCCAGCCAGTCAGAGTATAGAACAGAAGTAACATGGCATCAAAAATGGCTCCCAAAGATTTGTATTCATTAGAAGCAAGTCACTAGTCCAGGCCATCCTCAAAGGATTATTCTAGGGCATGAAACCAGGAGATAAGGAATCATTGGCACCCATCTCAAAGCTTCCTACCACTAAGCAAATTAACACAAGTAAATATAAATGTATAAATTACCACGAGAGGAAATAAAGATGGGGAGTGTGGAACATACAGTACACAATGTCATTAGGAAAGGCTTCTCTGAGGAAGTGACAGGTGAGCTGAGAACTGCAGGGAGAAGAAAGCATGAGTTTCATGAAGCATACAGGAAGAACATTCCAGGTAGAGGGAACAGTGCAGAAGAATGCTATGAAAGAACTCAGGTTATTGAAGAAACTAAAAGGAGATCATGAAAGCAAAATGAAGTATGGTACAAGATAATAAAACGGGAAAGACTGACGATTACTTCAAGAAAACTGGAGCTATTGAGGGAACATTTCATGCAAGGATAGGTATGATGAAGGACAGAAATGGAAAAGGCATAAAAGAAGAAGAACAGATTAAGAAAAGATGGAAAGGATACACAGAAAAACTATACAAAAAGCAAAAACAAAAAAACTTAATGATCCAGATAACCACAAAGCGTGGTCACTCACCTAGAACTGGACATCATGGAGTTTGAAGTCATGTGAGCTTTAGGAAGCTACAACCAAAGCTAGTGGAGGTGATGGAATTCCAGCTGGGCTATTTAAAATCCTAAAAGATGATGTTGTTGAAGTGCTGCACTCAATATGCCAGCAAATTTGGAAAATGCAGCAGTGGCCACAGGGCTGGAAAAGCTCAGTTTTCATTCCAATCCCAAAGAAACGCAATGCCAAAGAATGTTCAAACTATTGCACAATGGCACTCATCTCACGCACTAGCAAAGTCATGCTCAAAATTCTCTAAACTAGGTTTCAACAGTATGTGAACCGAGAACTTCCAGAAGTTTGAGCCAGATTTAGAAAAGACAGAAGAAGAGTTCAAATTGCCAACATCCACTGGATAATAGAAAAAGCAAGAGAATTCAAGAAAAACATCTACTTCTGTTTTACTGACCAAAAAAAGCCAAAGTCTTTGACTGTGTGGATCACAACAAACTGTGGAAAATTCTTAAAAAGATGGGAATACCAGACCACTTTCCCTTTCTCCTGAGAAATCTGTATGCAAGAGGAAATGAGGTATGAAGAAATCCTCTTGGACTTCCTGAGATGATTTAGAAATGACTACATATAAATGTTATTTGATGGCACAAGATGGGATGAAATCATTGCCGCACAATTTGTGAGACTAACTCCTACCTACATTTCAGATCTCAACTCATCTGTCACTTCTTACAGAGGAAAGATCTCAGACTAAGCCCTTAAGGACACAACTTGCTTCAAGGTTCTGGAGAGGGGAAGCTGCTGGCAAAGGAAACTCAGAAGAAATGACCAGAGGGATAGGAGGACCCACCAGAAGGGGCTGGTGCTGAGGAATTTGAGAGTGGTGAACCAGGATTAGAAATTGCCCAGTGATAAGCACGCAACTAGCTAGGCAAGCAGTTTTATCTTACTTGTAAATGATCATGAATTAAATGTTAAAATGTTTCTGAACTGAATGTTAAAGGTCTTCCATTTTCATGTTCAAATGCCAAAGTTTTATGAATCACAAATACACTAAAATAGTTAAAAACTAATGCTATCTGTTTTGTAAATTTTTGAAGATAAAAGTCAATAGAACATTCTGTATATTAAAGGATAAATATAAGGTGAAAGAAATATAAAGACAGACAGATTGAGAGCTAAAGGATTAGCAAACATAAGAGAATGTGTAAAATACATATAAAAAAAGCAAGAATGGCTGGAGAAATACTAGATAAGGAAGTACTTATAGGGAAAAATGTTAAATGAGATAAAATCATTGTAGAGAGGTAGAATGTACAAAAAAGGCATATCAAAGGAGAATGGTAAAGTGCCAATAATAGGTCAAACATGCTTGAAAGACAATAAGGAACTAACAAAACAAAACTGTAGACAGTTCAGCTTGATATTAGCAAATTTATGGTAGAATAAGAGACAAAATCAATGACTTAAAGATACAGAAAATGTTTAAAATGTACTTAATCTAAAATTTAATGTACCAGATATACCAAAGATTACCGATTTGATAAAAAAAATCATCTTCAACATTTAAAATAAAGCTTATATTTATGAACAACTAGAATTCCAAAAATGAGAAAAATTTGCTCTGTAATTTTTTGGACCACAACACAAGAAAAACTCAAAATTATAAATAAAAATTCAAGCCAATAATAACAAAAGTGCCAATCAAAACTATGGAAAAGATTTAATTAATCATTGATTCAAGTAAGAAATAAAAAATGAAATAGCACACAACTTAGAGAACAATTAAAATACAAAAATAAACTTTTATCTCAAAAGAGATAAAGAAGCAATAAATGGAACAAGCATTTAACTCAGGCTGTTGGCATTAACAGTCCTAAGAACAGATAAAAATAAGTGATAGGGTATAAAATAGAAATTACTTCATTGAAACAAGCAAATGTGGAATAAATAAAATAAGTAAATGAGCTTTTTTCAAATAATATAAGAGCAAATTTAATGGATAAAGTTAAAAAAGTAAGTATAATAAGATTTAAATATATTTATATAAAGCAGACGCTAATGCTGGGAAATATTGAAGGCAGGAGGAGAAGGGGATGACAGAGGATGAGATGGTTGGATGGCATCACCAACTCAATGGACATGAGTTTGAGCAAGCTCCAAGAGATGGTGAAGGACAGGGAAGCTTGGCATGCTTCCACGCGTCCATGGGGTCACAAAGAGTCAGACACGACTGAGTGATTGAATAACAAGAACAATAAAGCAGACAACAATTAAAACATTAAGCATGTGAAGTTCAATCAGTCAGTTCAGTCGCTCAGTCGTGTCCGACTCTTTGCGACCCCATGAATCACAGCACGCCAGGCCTCCCTGTCCATCACCAACTCCCGGAGTTCACTCAAACTCATGTCCATCGAGTCGGTGATGCCATCCAGCCATCTCATTCTCTGTCGTCCCCTTCTCCTCATGCCCCCATCCCTCCCAGCATCAGAGTCTTTTCCAACGAGTTAACTCTTCACATGAGGTGGCCAAAGTATTGGAGTTTCAGCTTTAGCATCAGTCCTTCCAATGAACACCCAGGATCGATCTCCTTCAGAATGGACTGGTTGGATCTCCTTGCAGTCCAAGGGACTCTCAAGAGTCTTCTCCAGCACCACAGTTCAAAAGCATCAATTCTTCGGCGATCAGCTTTCTTCACAGTCCAACTCTCACATCCATACATGACCACTGGAAAAATCATAGCCTTGACTAGACGGACCTTTGTTGGCAAAATAATGTCTCTGCTTTTTAGTATTTAGGTTCCTTCCAAGGAGTAAGCGTCTTTCAATTTCATGGCTGCAATCAGCATCTGCAGTGATTTTGGAGCCCAAAAAAATAAAGTCTAACACTGTTTCCACAGTTTGTCCATCTATTTGCCATGAAGTGATGGGACCAGATTCCATGATCTTTGTTTTCTGAATGTTGAACTTCAAGCCAACTTTTTCACTCTCCTCCTTCACTTTCATCAAGAGGCTTTTAGTTCCTCTTCACTTTCTGCCTTAAGGGTGGTGTCATCTGCATATCTGAGGTTATCGATATTTCTCCCGGCAATCTTGAGTCCAGCTTGTGCTTCTTCCAGCCCAGCGTTCCTCATGATGTACTCTGCATATAAGTTAAATAAGCAGGGTGACAATATACAGCCTTGACGTACTCCTTTTCCTATTTGGAACCAGTCTGTTTTTCCATGTCCAGTTCTAACTGTTGTTTCCTGACCTGCATACAGGTTCTTCAAGAGGCAGGTCAGGTGGTCTGGGATTCCCATCTCTTTCAGAATGTTCCACAGTTTATTGTGATCCACACAGTCAAAGGCTTTGGCATAGTCAATGAAGCAGAAATAGATGTTTTTCTGGAACTCTCTTGCTTTCTCTATGATCCAGCGGATGTTGGCAATTTGATCTCTGGTGCCTCTGCCTTTTCTAAAACCTGCTTGAACATCTACAATTTCACGGTTCACGTATTCATGAAGCCTGGCTTGGAGAATTTTGAGCATCACTTTACTAGTGTGTGAGATGAGTGCAATTTTTTATATAAATAATTTATTTAATGAATTTTTAGAAAACTAAGGCTCAGCTGGTAAAGAATCTGCCTGCAATGCAGGAGACTTGGGTTCAGTCCCTGGGTTGGGAAGATCCCCTGGAGAAGGGAAAGGCTATCCACTCCAGTACTCTGACCTGAAGAATTCCATGGACTGTATAGTCCATGGGGTCGCAAAGAGTCAGACATTACTGAGCAAATAGAAGAAGAAAGAAGAAAACTAAACTGTGATTTTTGGGAAAGAATAAATCACAAAGAAAAACAGAAAATATCAAGTATGCAGAGAGCAATAGGGCTTTCCCTGTGGCTCAGCTGGTAAAGAATCTTCCTGCAATGTGGGAGACCTGGGTTCAATCCCTGGGTTGGGACGATCCCTTGGAGAAGGGGACAGCTACCCACTAAAGTATTCTGGCCTGGAGAATTTCATGGACTGTAAAGAGTCAGACAGGACTGAACAACTTTCACTTTCACTTTCTTTCAGAAAGCAATAACATATAGAAATTGAAAACAACATAAAAAAAAAAAATACTTGCCACAAATGGCTTCAGGTCGAGGTGCTTTTAAGAATAAAATTATTTTAAGCTGTCAGAGAAGAGATAAGTTCTATGCCACATAAATATTTCCTGGAAACACATAAAGATGAAATGCTTTTCCCTAAATTTTCTAAGCAAATGTTTTTCTGAAATCAAATCTCTGCCAAAAATAAACACAAATAAAACTATAAACCAAGCACTTATTAATAAGATGTGAAAAATCCTCAGCAAAATGTTCAGTATAAGGTTAAAAATATAATCTATCAAAGCCAAGAAATATTTATTTTAGGGATTCATAAGTGAATGAAAACCAGGGTGAATAAGACATACCTTCACATCTGTACGTCATTCTGAAAGATTTATAAAAATTATCTGATAAAACTTCAAATCTACACTTAACTCAAAAATTCTTTTTAAAAAATCAGGATATTCTATTTTAATGATGGGCAATATTTAATTTAACCAATAGTTAATAAAATACTGGTAACAAAATCTAGTCCATTTTACTAAAATTAGAAACAAAGTAATGTTAAATATGATTGCCATTTTTAATACAATATGCCTAAAACTGCTATTAGATGTAAAGAAAAGAAAGGAAAAGACAAAATTAAATGCTTTGAGGACATTAGGTTAAAAATATAGAAATATGTATATACAGATTTTCACTTTACTTCATATACTAGAATGAAATCCCACATGTTATCAGTAAAAATATTAAACCATAAGATCTTAGAAGATAATATGGAATTGTACATCACTAAATGTTTGGGTGAGTGGAGGAGCAGACAAAGAGTTAGAAGTATATTTAAAATTTAATGAAAATACAAATTGAAAATATAAATGGACTTAACTACATTAAAAATTTTAAGTCATAGATAAAACATTCATAATATAAACTACCAAAGGAAAAACAAATTTGCAGCAAATATGACAGTTAACTTCTTTATTAAATAATAAGCTATAAGAAATTTATGCACAAAATCCCAAATACATTAATGATTAAAGGATATGAGGAGAAATTCACAGCAAAAACACACAATATAAACATTTGGAAAAAGGTTAAGCTTCTCTATGAATTTTAAAAAAAATAGTTTTATAATTGATGTATGAAATTAGGAGAAAAATCAAATGTATAAGCACCGCCTGGCAAGCATGAATGCAGTAGACACCCTCACATCCCCAGTTACACTAAATTGCTACATGTTTGGAAAACAATGGAGCAAATGAACTAGGATCTTTGGTGATATTTACTCATGTTTAACCAGTAATTTCACTTTGGGATGTAAATCTTAAGGGAAGAGATCTAAATAGAGACAAGACGTTAGATGTACAGAGGTTCTTCTCAGGGTTGTTTTCTTTCTTCCATGTGCTTAAATCACATTTATTCAGTTATTTTTCGCAGTGACAATGAAATCAACCATGTAAGCTGAGGAGAATAATTATTTTCTGGAATATCCACTTAGTGAAATAGTATGCAAAACAGACTTCACCAGTGCTAAGTGAAAATAAGAAATATAAAATGATATGCACAAAAAGAGAATAATTGTGTCAAAATTAACGTTTTACACATGGATAAAAAAACTGAGAGGAAATACATCAAAATCGTAATGGCAATGGTGATTGGTTGGTGAAACTAAGCGCTGTAAGGTTTTTTTTTTTCCTCTAATTTTCTCTATTGTCAATTTTCTCTATTTTTGATGAAACAAAATAAAATAACAAAAAAAGTCAAGACAACTAACTTGCTTCTCTGACTAGGACGAGGTCAGCTGTTTCCCAAGGCCCGGGGGAGAGGGCCAGACCCCCCGGGGAAGCATGGAGCCGGGCCCCCACTTCTCCCAGCACAGCCACTCCTGTGAGAAGCAGGCAAGGCACCGCTCTGATGCTCTGAGGCAAGAGTGCTTTAGGAATGAAAGAATTAGGAACAGCTGTGGCAGATTCAGACCCATGACAGGCCTGCCCCTTCAAAGGCAGCTCAAAGGCAGGCAAGGTGAGCGAAAGTTCAGAGCAGAGTCAGAGCTTGCAAATGGGTGGATTAAGCTAAAAATGCACAGGAGGCTTTTCCAGGGCACTACTAGCGTTGAGAGAGAGCAAAGCGCAGTATATGGCATTTGACACCTGTGGACTAACCAGCAGCTGAGTGCAAGCTGAAGGAGAAGAGTTCAAAGCTACAAATGTGGTGGTATTAGCCCATGAAAAGGCAGAAGAAGCAAGGCCATGGTTAGAAGAAAAAAAAACATATAAAACCAGTAGCAAGGGATAGCATTCATAGCTAAGCCTTTCTTGGTTTTTGTCATTTGTAATTTTGTGCATTATAATTTACAAGTGATATTGTCTAACAATTATGATTTAATTTTATGTAATGCAAGTTGTTTCCTTTTTTTAAAAGGGAATATAAAAGAATGGAAAAGACATTAGAAAAGTAAGTCCCTGGTTTGCAATTGCTTGACCAAATGGGTTAATTACTGTGAGACTTGGTTTTCTTTTTATGAGGACTGGGTTATTCATTTAGGTATTATTTGTTGCCTCTCTCTACTCCAGTTGGCACTGGAGATCCATGGTAAATAAGATGGATGAGCACCTCAAATTTCAGAGGACCACTAGGGAAAAGAGAATTACCAGGCAGTGGGATGAGTATCACGGCAGGCAAAGAAGGCTTCCTGACATGAGAGTCCAGAGAGTGCATGGCACACATGAAGGGCTAAAGATAGGGTTTTCTGTTTGGCCTGAGCATAGAGGAACCTGTCAAGCTGAGCCTTGCTGCCCATTCTGGACTTCATCCTGCAATTTTTGGGAAAACACTGCAAGCTTTTAAGCAAGAGAATCACACAAGCAAATTTATGTTTCCAGGTACACTCAAGGGCATCTGAAGGAGGAAATGAGCTCGTGTACTCCGGCAGAAAGTCAGGGTGGAGATGCCAGCACATGGGCCTAGAGCTTTGTCTATGAGGACAAATAGAGAGGCTGTATTCAGGCTGTGAGAGGAAGGATGAAGGATGACTCCCAGGCTTTTGACTTTATTAACTGGGAGAAAGATGATACTGTGATCTGGGGAGAGAGGAAGAGGAGATCTGAGAGAGAAAATGTGGTGATTTCTGTTTTGATCATCCTGATTTCGAAGGACCTATGATGCAAGTAACTTGAGAAGTCTCACTTAAATTACAGGGCTGATAACAAGTCTGAAACTGAGGAGAGAGATCTGGTCTGAAGACAGACTTAGTAAACATGAGCAAATAGATACATGTGAATGAAACTTCCCAGAGTACATAGATGGAGAAGCGGATCCAGGGCAGAATCCTGACAAATACTAACATTTAAGGGACAACAAAAAAGAAAGTGAAAGTATCTCAGTCGTGGCCAGCTCTTTGGGACCCCATGAACTAGACAGTCCATGGAATTCTCTAGGCCAGCATAATGGAGTAGCCTTTCCCTTCTCCAGGGGATCTTTCCAACCCAGGGATCAAACCCAGGTCTCCTGCATTGCAGGCAGATTTTTTACCAGCTGAACCACAAGGGAAGCCCAACAAAAACAAGAGGAACTCAGATAATCACTGAAAGAGATTGGCCGCAACAATAATGAGAGAATTTTGTGGATGCAGTCAACAAATTCAGGGAAATCATGAAACATGAAATAATGCAAAAGCTGAGAAGTATATGGCCACAAGGGGCTCTTGATAAATCTGGTGGAAGCAATTTCTGTGAAATGATGAGGAGGGTAGACCCCAGACTGCAGTGGATGAGGAGTGAATGTCACTCAATGAAAAAAAAAAAATAACAAACTAGCAATTGTAGGTGATTCCTTCAATAAATTCAACTGTGAAGTGGAGAAGATGGGGAAAAGTTTGGGAAATTGTGTTTGTTTTCTAGGCTGCCATAACAAATTGCTTCGAACTAGGTGACTTAAAACAGCAAACAATTATTCTTTCAGTTCTGGAGGCCGGAAGTCTGAAATCAGGTGTCATTAAGGCCAGTGACTCTCTGAAGTGTCTAGAAGAGAATTCTTCCTTGGTTTGAGCTTCTGGGGGTTCCTGGAAATAATGAGTGTTCCTTAGCTTGTAGCTGAAGCACTTGATCTCCATCTTCACATGGCCTTCTTCCCTCTATATCTGTATCTCTGTGTCTGGATCCTTTTTTCCTTTTGTTTCTAAAAACACCAGTCATTGGATTTAGGACCCACCCTAATCCAGTAAGTATCTTAGTCAGCTCAGGCTACATGACAAAATACCATAAACTGGGTGGCCTAAACAACAGAACTGAATTTCTCACAGTTCTGGAGGCTAGACGTCTGAGATCAGGGTGCCATTATGGTCGGATCCTGGTAAGAGCCCTCTTCCAGATTGCCGAAGGACAACTTCTTAAAGGAGCGCAAAGAAAGTAGGAAAAAAGGATAGGCTAGCTCTTTGGATTCCTCTTCATCCTATTCATGAGGGCTCATGGTTCTGGAGGCTAGACATCTGAGATCAGGGTGCCAGCATGGTTGAGTCCTGGTAAGTGATTTTTATTTTTTTTAATTTAACACCCATGTTCTCTAAGTTCAGTTCAGTTCAGTTCAGTCGTTCTCTAAAGATGACAATTATTTCATAAAAGATTCTTATAAAATTTTATGAGATTTTACACCAGATCTGAGACTCACAGAGAAAAATTGTCCCTGAAGGGTAAAAATGGTAAGGTCATAATAACAGTATAGTTTCTTATGGGTCTCAACAACTGTTTTAAATCTTCTGAAATTATAGTAATGTAGACAAGATATCTCGAAGAAGGCAATGGCAAGCCACTCCAGTACTCTTGCCTAGAAAATCCCATGGATGGAGGAGCCTGGTAGGCTGCAGTCCGTGGGATCGCTAAGGGTCAGACACCACTGAGCGACTTTACTTTCACTTTTCACTTTCACACATTGGAGAAGGAAATGGCAACCCACTCCAGTGTTCTTGCCTGGAGAATCCCAGGGAAGGGGGAGCCTGGTGGGCTTCCGTCTATGGGGTCACACAGAGTCGGACACGACTGAAGTGACTTGGCAGCAGCAGCAGCAGCAGACAAGATATCTGGGATAGAACAGAATAAGATTTGTATTTTATTCACTTCTAGATTTTTTCTAGGATGGTGTGATTATAGAGTTATCCATTTCCATGAGGAATATTTTGGCCACTTGTTTACAAATCACCAAAAAAAAAAAAAATCTTGTTTATACTCTGTTTAAGTAAAGTGGCCAGTTGAGAAGCATATCATATAATTACAGTTTGTTATCATTTTATTTGGATTAAAGTAATTAACTTATATACCTTGTTTCCTCATGGCATGACTAAACAAAATAAACAGAACAAAACCAGATCCTTTACCTTGAAAAAGAAAACAGACAAAATTTCAAGGCCAGTGATACAAAAGCTGTTTGAAATACTGGAATCCATTTTCTCTTCACTGTTTCTGTTAGAAGAATTAGAATTCTGAATTCAATTGGTGACAGCTATTCAGATAATTTAAAAACGCAGAAAGGATATTTCTCATGTCATATTTTTACTCCTGCATTCATCCTTATTGTTTTAACTGAATTTCAGCAATCTGGAAATACATACATGTTATTCTGGTGCCAATGTAATAACCATATTTTTGTTTACTTTCAGTTTCTTCCTAAGGGGGGTTGGTGGTGGTGGTGGTGCGGATTCTGAAAGGAAACACCTGCAGACTCCAACCTTTAGCCTCTGATTTTTTGGTGATGGGATCCATAAACTGGTGCATGGACATTCTATATGCTTCATTTCTGGTTGGAACAAGAAATAATTGTGAAGTGTTTGCAAATGATCATCTGCTCTTTTCCCCTCGTTACAAAAACTCAGCATCCCAGCACACACCAGCACCTGCTTTCTCAAAGCCTGCTCTGAAGGCTCTGCATGGGCCTCTCAGGGTCATATGTGGGGCCCACCATTACCTTTCTGTGATGGTCAGTGGAGCTGGGAACTGAATACTGCCCACTTTGCCCAAGCTCGTCATCATCATACTCTAGTCACTGCTCTTGTCCATCATTCATTGATCTTCTGAACTATAAGAAAGAAACAATAATAGTTATAAATAACAGTCAGTTTTCCAAAGACCTCAGAAAAAAATGTACTTCTAACTCCAAGGAAATTCTAGGCTGAATGTTATATAGGTTTAAAGTCTTCTTTTTTCACGGGGTTAAGTTATTTTGGTGCCTTCCCTAACAAGCTCATAAATTTATAAATTTATATGTCTGTAGCAGCAGCAGCAGCAGAGACTTGTGGTCTCTAAAATAAAGACCACTTGTGGTCTCTAAACTAATTAACTAAAGTTAATTTTAAGTTAACTAAAATTAACTTGTTTTTCTTTTGCATGAGTCAGAAACTAGCATAGAAATAGTCTCTCCATTGGTTCAACAAGTAACATATCAGTTATATGCCAGGCACTATGATTAGCATTAGGTACAGAATGATTAGCAGAAAAGCAACGGGTTCTGGCCCCATGGAGCTTGCAGTTTGGTGAGGAAGACACATAATAAGTAAATGAGTTCATAAATAGAGAGTTGTAAGTTCTGGCAAATTCTACAAAGGGAAATAACAGGGATTTTTGAAAGCATAAAACACTGTAGACAATGTGAAGTTTCCATGAGACTATGATGGTAGAGATGAAATCTGATGGCAGAGTAGAAATCTTCAGTAAAGTGCAGACAGAAAAGTATTTCAGATAGGAGGATGGGTACATGCAAAGGTGAGAAGAGAGCATAATACATTCAAAGTAATTAGCAAGGTTAATATTTGCATCACAGGAAGGGTAAGAAGGTGGTGAGAGAGTGTCAGGAGAAGAGATTTTATTCTAATAACAATGGGAAGTTATTCAAAGGTTTTGGGCAGGGTATTGATGTGATAAAATGTACGTTTTTTAATGTACTTAGGTGGCAATGAAAATGTCCAAAGACTGAATGTCTGGAATATTCTTTAGGAGGCAACAGCATTAGTCAGAGCAAGTGATGAAGACAGTTTTGACCACAGTGATAACAGGAAGGAGAACAGAGAATTAGATCTGGTCAAGAACTATGCCTAGATTTCTGGCTTTTGAACTTCTGTGAATGATGACACCACTCATTATGGTAGGGGTTACTGAAGAAGGTTGCAGGTACCATCATGAGCTGGGTTTGGGACGTGTCATCTTGGAATCTTTGTGAGACCTCCTGGTATCAAGCAGGCCAAATACATAGATCTGAGACTCTGGAGAGACTCATTCAAACTGAAAATACGAATTTGAGAGTCACTGACATATATATGATCGGTCTAACAGTGAGACTGAATATCGGATGTGAAGAGAAAGAATTCCAGAAACAAGCCTTAAGGAACTTCAATATTTAAAGGTTGAGTAGAGTAAAATGTGGAGAAGGCAATGGCAAGCCACTCCAGTACTCTTGCCTAGAAAATCCCATGGATGGAGGAGCCTGGTTGGCTGCAGCCCATGGGGTCGCTAAGGGTCGGACACGACTGAGCGACTTCACTTTCACTTTTCACTTTCACACATTGGAGAAGGAAATGGCAACCCACTCCGGTGTTCTTGCCGGGAGAATCCCAGGGACGGGGGAGCCTGGTGGGCTTCTGTCTATGGGGTCACACAGAGTCGGACACGACTGAAGTGACTTAGCAGCAGCAGCAGCAGAGTAAAATGAGCTAGCAAAAGAAGTCTGAAAAGGGCAAGAGGTAAGAAGACCCCAGGAGAATGGCTTTGTTTCAGAAGACAAGGAAAAGGATTGTTTTAAGGACAGAATGATTCGCTATTGTGAAATCAGCTGAGGAATCAAGTAATGAAGGCTGAACAGTATCCTTTAAATTCCAGGTCCTAAGAATGATCGGTGGCCTTAGCAGGAGCTATTCCAGGAATGATGGGGGTGGAAGCCAGATCGAAGGGAGCGAGGAGTGTGTAGGAAGTGTGTTGTTCAACAAAAATTTGCTATTTTATGAGCCTTTCATATGTATGCTCATTATCTAACAGGATGTGGCAATTACGTATGAATAATATTCAGTTGCCTGGTTATTCTGTAGGTTTGTTGTTGATGAAAGACAGAGAAAAAGGAAGAGGAAGGAAGAAGGAAAGAAGGGAGGGAGAGAAAGACAAACATTAAATTAAGTCAGTGATACTAAGTAATAACTGCAAATGAGATGCTGGTCGGTGATCTAAATGTACCAGCATCACCTTCTGTTTAAGACTCAGGGGTAAGATTTCACCTAAAACACTGGAACATGAAATATTTCACTGCATTTGAAGAGCAGACATTTACCTGACACTAATTGCGTCTAGTGAAACATTTTGTGGCTTGTTTAATATTCTGTTCCAAGGTCTCTCTCCTCAGCATAGCCAATTAAAGAAAAGAAGAAAAGGCCTCTTACAATTAAAAGATATACTTGCCTCCAGAATTCTTTTGCTTTTATCACATTGACTGAACAAACATTATACTAGACTTACAGTCACCTAGGAAAAGGCTTTTATGAGTAGAATTTTACTTATTTCTATTCATTGCACACAAGTTCAGCATGTGATTTAAAAGAAAATATTCACATTTTTAAAAACCTATATTGTGCCCATTATAATTTCTCCTTCATGTTCCAAGTTGCATTAGTCCTTCCAGCCGTGCCTCATGTCCTCCTGCTCAATCCTCTCCACTGACTTAACCCTGCTTTCAATCACTAGGTCTTCTGCTACTCTTGAGGTTTGTCCAATATCATTTTCCTCTGGGACACTCTTCAACTCTCAAAAGTCTCCATTTCCTGTCTCCTCCTCCACCAGTTGGAGGAATGATTCACACTTTCCCAACACCTTGAAGCCCTAGAGTGGAGAGTGAAAATAGTCATATGTTTTATGGGAGAAAGGAGTGGAACACTGGTGCCAGGAAGATCAGTGACAAGGACTTGTCCTGAATGTCCCCCCCACACCCTAATATCTTCAGGTTAATCAATTGGTCTACAAATATGTAACTTTCATTCATTTCCACCCACTTTCTACTAGAATTTCTCTCTTTTATACCTTTTAAATATTCTTATAAAGGCCCACTTGAGCAGATGTCCATCAAATTAAAATATACAAGTTAGTGCCAAAGGAGGAACTGAGTTTCTGTGATCTAGACCATTATAAACTTTAGATTTTTTAACTTCTCACAAGGAAGAGAAAGGACTTTTCAGAAGACAGTTTCTCTTTCACCAGTAGTGTTAAGGAATAGTAGTGCTGGGAGATTACGTGAAGGAGAAGGGAAACAAAACAGAAAGAGTGAGAAGTGACTGCAGTGTCTGCTCCAGTTCACCTGCCTCCTAGCCCAACTGCTCTTCACTGAAACAGAAGAACCAAAAAAGGTTGAAACAACTTAAAGTAAAAATAAGTTTCTTAAAGTAAAAATAAGAACATTCTAAATTTTATTTGAGCCTTTACTATTTTCTCAATCCCAAACTATTGTGTATTAGATGTGTTGCATTTGCTCACATACAAAAATTTCAATTCATCTATAGACCACTTTTTGGAGCCAATTTAAGGAAAAAATAAAATCTGTGACTCACCACCAAGACTCTCGTTAGTCTTTCAGCTACAAGGACCCAGTTCCTATAGATAATCTTTTCCCTGATCCTGAGGAACGCCTGCTGCTTCCAACATGATAAATATGCAGTACTTTATGTAGTAATTATTCTCAACTTTTCCATGCTCCAACCCTCATTTTTCAGCACCAGATCTTTACCTTAAATGAACTCATCTTGCTGATGTACATATTTTTGTGCCTTCATTTCCCCCTATTATTCAGATCAAAATCTTACCATATACTGTGATTTGTCCTTTTCTCTCAGTTTCCAAAATCCAACCAGTTATCAAGTCCTCTAGTAAACAGCAACTATCTGGTGACTTCTGTTTTATATCAATACTGACTCTCTGCTCAGATGTTTTCTGTGACCCCTCTATGGGTGTCTGGGACTTTCTGGTTCCAGTTCACAGCACACAGAAATCAAAAATAGCTCAGAAATGGTCAACTCTGGCTTTCCTTCTACCTAAACAGGCTACAAAGATGGAGGTACTTTGCTGCCCATTGTTAGAGCTTGAAGTTGAAGCCACTGGCTGGTGAACTCACAAGTGTCGGTAGGGTGCTACGTGAGGGGCAGGCTTTTCACTAACACCATAAGGGTCTCTGGCCCAAGTGGAGTTTGATAGTAACATTTGTTACAAAAGAAAAGAGAAGAAAATATGGAGTTCCTTTGGTTGATCACCGCCTATCCTCTTAGAAGACACAGAATCAATCATGCATTCAGGGGAAAGAAATCCATCCAAGTGTCCCCTCCCTTAGCCCTCCTGCTTCCCTGCATTTTCCTCTTCTCAAACATCTGGAACTGCAGAGATCAAGTCCCCTTCCCACTTTTCTTCCTGGGTGTATAGGGCATTCCTTGTGTAAAACTCCAATTCAGCTATGCCTGCCTCTTGATTTGTTAATGTGGAAATTCAACAAATATTTTACCTCCCTAGCACCAAATCATTCACTACAAAGACAGTCTTACTACAAAATGTTATTTTAAATATCAGATTTTGGAGTAATATTTGCTTTTGCTTTCATTCCTGCTATAAGTACCTGTCCCTACCCACATACACTGGCGCATGCGTGCACACACACACATACACGCGCACACAGGAAATGCATGGTATTAACTGGCACATTTGTATTTGTTTTATTGGGTTTTTGAACTGCAGTTTCTGCTACTTTATCTTTTCCCTCTAGTCTCTAACCCTAAACCTATCACCATGGATGCCATGTCTCTTAAATGACTCCCTGGTTACTTTCCCTGCAGCTCAGTCCCAGATATGGCAGTTATCTGCTCAAAACACTTTTACTGCCTCCCTCCCTGCAAAATAAATTCAGAACTCTTAGCAATGTGTGGAAGATGGTTTGCAAAAAATGATCACAACTTTTCCCATCCCTGTATGCATAATCTGTGCCATATGACTTTGCTACTCCTGCCAACAAGAGAAGGAATCTGTTTTTCCACCCTTGGAATCTGGCCTTGGTCATATGACTTGCTTTGGTCAATGGAACGTTAGAAAAATGTGACATATCTGAGACTTACAGAGTGTTTGCACATTGGGACTTGCCTTCTCTTGCTACCTTTGGTCTCCAGAGTCAACCCATGTGAAGAAGCCCATGCTTCCATCCTGCAGAATGAGGCCTACTAGAGAATGGAGCAGAGCCGTGGTCTCTAGAACCAAGGTCAGCAAACTCCAGTCACAGACCAAATTCAACCTTCCCTGTGTTTTGGTACAGCCTGAGCTAAGAATGGGCTTCCCAGGTGGCACAGAGGTTAATGCGTCTGCCTCCAATGCGGGAGACCCGGATTCGATCCCTGGGTCGGGAAGATCCCCTGGAGAAGGCAATGGTAACCCACTCCAGTATTCTTGCCTGGAGAATCCATGTAATGAAGAAGCCTGGTAGGCTACAGTCCACGGGGTCGCAAAGAGTCAGATACGACTGAGCGACTGAACAGAACAGAACAGAGCTAAGAATGTTTTTATAGAAAAACATTAACATTTGATTTTATGATAAGAAGCACTACCTTTGAACCTAATTACGATATTACCCATTCCCAAAAAAAGTTCAGTTGTCCTTATTAGAAGACCTGTATCACAAAAGAAATTACTCAATTTTTGTTTTATTTTTAATTCTGTCCATAAAAAATCTATGGATATAGTTTCATCTCTTGTTATATATGTACATATGTAATATCATCAATGTTTTCTTTTGACCTGCAAAGTCTGACCTTTTTACTACCTGATTCCATATAGAAGAATTTTGCTGACCCTGCTCTGGAACACCCAGCCTACCAACTACAAGTCCTTTATGAAAGCCATTCTAGAACCCCACCCAGCCACACTGCTGATGTGCTGCAGGAATCAGCTGACTCTGCCCAAACCAGCCAACCTACAGAGCCATGAGAAGTAAAATATTCTTGCTACTTGAGATACTAAACTTAGGGGTGGATTGTTATACAGCAAAATCTAACTAATTCATAACATATGCAGACAATGAGATGGTTAGATAGAATCACCAACTAAATGGACATGAATTTGAGCAAATTCCGTGAGATAGTGAAGGACAGGGAAGTCTAGCATGCTGCAGTCCGTGGGGTTGCAAAGAGCTGGACATGACTTAGCAACTGAACAACAACAACAGCATACGCAAACTGCTTATGATCTGACTTAGGACCCTGTATCCACGTCACCTCACCTCTAAACTATATTCAGAAATCTCAGTTCTATTCAATTTCACAAACCCACCCTGTATACTTAGCCTCCAGCCCTCCTTCAGTCTAGAATGTGCTCTTCCCCCAACCACGTCTTTTGGACTCTTACTCATCAATGGTGACCTTCACAGGTCTCCTGGTCTACTCAATTTCATGATGCTCTGATATCAAGAGCAATTTTTCCTACATGATAAGTTCCATGCTCTTTTCACCATTATGTCCCATCTACTTGACCATAATATTTATTAAATCATGTCTCCATTCTACTTACACAGCTTTCTTGCCCATTAGCCCTGACATATACATAACTTGAATCACTCTTGAGGATATCTGTGATTTTTGCTAACCCTCCAAAAATTACACTCTAAACAGTGACACCTTGACGTTATTCTTCAGGAGAAGATATTCTTACCAATTTACTTGATAAATTTCTGGTTTGAGTCTATCAAAGAAAAGAGATTTGACTTATGCACTATATTTTGATGAACACAAAACATATTATTTGTGAGTGGGAGAAAGAGGCAGATTTTACTCTTCACTCTTTTGTGCTCATTGTACTATTTCCTTATGTCCCAAAACATTCTCAATTTTAACTTTTATTTTGGCCTGAAGATGTGTCTCTGTGCCATTACTTTATTTTTAAATGTGGTTTTAGTGCAGAGTAACCATGAGTCACAAAGAGGTTTCCTGCCAAGAACGGATCACCTGACTCTCCACCACCTTCCAATGAATGACTCCGCATACTCCATCCCCCTAATACCCCAACTATCTCATCCTCTCTTCCTCCTTTGTCAGGAGGAATAAACTCCTTCCTTACATTGAATTTTATATCCCAAGGTAAAAAAAATTAGAGTTAACTGGTATATTTTTCTACTGTGAAAATATTTTTGGATATTTCAGTATAAAATGAGGTTCATCACAATTTTTCCATAAATTTTTTAAAAACGTATTTATTTAATGGTTTTTTACTTAGTTACAGTTTTGGGGAGAAATATGTTCTATTCTTTCATCTTTTTTCCTCTTTCTTTCTTCTCAACCTTTCCTTTCTTCTTTATTTTTAACAAACATTTCAGTTCAGTTCAGTTCAGTCGCTCAGTCGTGTCCGACTCTCTGCGACCCCATGAATCACAGCACGCCAGGCCTCCCTGTCCATCACCAACTCCCGGAGTACACTCAAACCCATGTCCACAGAGTCGGTAGGATTGACTAATGTATATACAGTGACAAAGACCCTTCTCTAAGGCTTTCTGTTGCTTTAGTGCACTGGAACTTAGGGGAGCAATTTCCACCACCATCCCCAGGGCACCTGACAAACTCTGGAAATAGTTCGGTTGTCACAATTCAGGAGTGTAGGAGTGGGAGTACTATTGGCAATATAACGGGTAGGGCGCAGGGATGTTGCTAAATTTTCTATAGTGCACTGGGTAGCCCCCAAACAATAAGGAACTATCTGTCCCCAAATATCAATAGGGCTGAGGTTGAAAAAGCTTGCTCTAACGTATCCAATTTTTTTTTGTCACAAGATCATTGTTCACAGGAGAATAATTTCCCTTTGTCATTCCTCTTGACTTTCATCTCAAACATTGAGAATTCTAAATTCCCATTTTATTAAAGCTATGGGAATTATCCCATGGACAGAGGAGCCTGGTAGGCTACAGTCCATGGGGTCGCTAAGAGTCAGACATGACTGAGCGACTTCACTTTCACTTTTCACTTTCATGCATTGGAGAAGGAAATGGCAACCCACTCCAGTGTTCTTGCCTGGAGAATCCCAGGGACAGGGTGAGCCTGGTGGGCTGCCGTCTATGGGATCGCACAGAGTCGGACAAGACTGAAGCGACTTAGCAGCAGCAGCAGCATGTCTTTTTTATTCCTACTACTGAATGCAATATATCCTTTCTCTTGAATCTCGCACTATTTTGTCTGTGCCTTTCTCATTGAAGATGTCAAGCAACTGAGCACTGATCATGTTACTTTTTCTATGAACCTAGTGATCTTTATTGGAAACTTGGGGAATCTCTCAATCTCATTGGACCGCAACTTTGTCACCTGTATAATAAAGGTGACTGTGTGATACCTCTAATACTCTTTCCAGCTCCTCTCTTTTAATTCCATCCTTGTCAATCGTATGTGATCCTTGTCCCCACATACCAGTATGCAAATGTAGTCATACCTCTGAAGGACTCTTGTTCTAACTTGTCACACCAGCACCCACCAACATCCATTAAAATTCTTTTCATACTAATTATAGAGTTCTGGCTCAGTTTGGGGGGGAATTGAGAAAAACTCAAAGCAATGACTAAGAAGTTATTGATAGACACATAGAGATTACAGTGGTTTAAATATGAAATATCCCAAGTGGTTACAAATATCAAGAGAAGAGGGCTACATCTCTATTTCATCTAACATTTTTAGTCCCTTAATCCAAGTGGAATTTAAAACACTGTCCTACCACTTATCCCTATAGTCTGTCTTCTCAGAATGGTTTTCTGAACCTTGGAAACAACCTACATATTATGTAAATAATGAGGTGTCATATTATAAAGAGTGAGATAATTATATACTATTTTAAAGACATAACTAAATTGTTTACATTTTTAAATCAAAGTAGCAACATATTTCAGCTCTATGTTTAGTCAAAACAGAGATTTGGGAAATAGGGGCTTTTTATAGCTTGTCAGTCTATTTTTATTGTTTTAATAAATCATTCCATGATTAACCATATAGTCTGTTTCAATTAACTTCACCTCACAGTGTTCTTTAGAAACTCTAATTACACCTTAGATTACCATTCAGAACACCTGCTCCTGTGGGTTTCAGTAATTTCAGCCTTGAATATTTTGACATAAAGAGCTATAATCATTGAGAATTTTATGGTTTTTTTAAAAGTATTCTGTGCCCCACCTTACTAGCTAACTACAGCCTACTTTATATGCCATGACTTTTTGCTTACTGAAGCTACTTGCTTTTATCTTTCATCTTGAGTCACTAATTTAGGGAAATGTGGATACTTAGCATGAAAACCATGAGTGTCTAGTGTCCCCACTTTCAGCTTATATGACATATAACAGATCACTACCATATTGGAAAACAAAAAAGAGAGATCTGAACATTAAATTCCTAGAGAGCCCATTCTCTTATCTAATGACATCATTAGGCAAGATGTGTCAAGCTTTCAATGAGATAAAGAATACCACACACACAATGATGTCTTTATTCCAATGTAAGAAATTTAAATGTCTACCTACAGTTTGTACACACATCTTGTGTATTTACCCACCCTAATGACAAGTGGTAACAATCAGAAGTCAATTGCACATACAATTCTCTATTATGATTAAATTTCCCCTATCTCTTTCATAACTGACATGTTAAGATTCACATTTTTAACCCTCACTGTTAGTGTGAGGAACACAAATTAGAAATGTGGGATATGGCAGTATTAATTTCCTTTGGTGGCTCTGAACAAGTTTGGTGGGCATATATCTTGCTGTGCTGTGCTTAGTTGTTCAATCATGTCCAACTTTGTGTGACCGTATGCACTGTAGCCCACCAGGCTCCCCTGTCAATGGGGATTCTCCAGGCAAGAATACTGGAATGGATTGTCATGCCCTCCTCTAAGTGATCTTCCCAACCCAGAGATCAAACCCAGGTCTCCCACACTGCAGCCAGATTCCTTAGCATCTTAGCCACCAGGGAAGCCCAAGAACACTGAAGTGGGTAGCTATTTCACCTGGAAAGCCATACACACCATTCTGGGCTCTAAGAAAATAGGCCTAGCTTCAAACGGACAAGGTGTTCATCAGTATTGATGATTTATTGCTCTTTTTGTAATTATTCAGATGTGAATATATTTTAGCATCACTCTTACCTATCCCACCAATACTCCAACTTTCTTGTCCCCAATTATTTTTTATTATAAAGTCCAGTATACATCTAACCACTACAAATTCCAGTTGATAAACTAGGATATTTGCTTATACTAGTCTTAAAACTGAAATTATGCAAGTAGTATAATTAAAAGAAAAGGTTTTGAATTTTATGTCCAAGTGCAATATGAAAACAGCCAACCCTAAAAGTGATATCAGATGGGAAATTATGCAGGCACTGTAGGTCATTGAATCCAAAACTTGAAATTTCCATGACAGCAACTTCTATATCAGTAGATTACATCTTGTAAAACTATTTGGTATGATCTAATAGCACATTAGAAGTATGTGCTACCACTTGACCTAGATTTTACTACTGAGGGAAGCAAATGTTAAATGAAATACCTTCTCTTCTCTGCATTCTCTCTCCTCCCCTGCCAGAGACAGCATCAAAACAGACTTAGTTTTTATTTTACTTCTCTTTGACTAGGTCTACGTCCTTTTGGCCTGACTAGTAAACATTTACTTCATTTTTATTTTTTGAGATACAAGCTGTATCTCAACCCAGAGGCCATCCATTTCAGTGCCAAAAGCATTTTTGCCAAAAGCAGCATTAACAGCATTTACCACAATTAAATCCCAATAGTACTCAAGTTTTGAATTAAGATGCTACCCTTGACCTTTGGGAGAGGTGATTTGCCATTAGGTTTATTAAAGTAGCTCTGAAACATGTTAGAAAAGTGTTTTTTCTTAAATGCAAGATGGATGGGAGTTCAGATGTAATCAAGGGTAGGTTCATTTAGCCCAGCTGTACCACTGAGATTTTGACCCAAGACTGAAAAGTCAGAGATTCATCAAATTTAAGAGCCAGAACAAACATTGAGAGGATCTCCTCCTCGCTGAAAAATAAATAAATAAATTCCATAAAGATGAAGCAGATGCAAGAATTGATTGTTGTAAGGAAACTCATCCTATACCCCAAAAGCCAACAATTTTTGGTACTAACAAAAGGAGATCAGAAAGAAAATGATACAAACCACTGCTTTCTGTGCTGCCTCCATCTTTGTCAAAGGCAATAATCTCAAGAGAGAAACTGTGCCTAGGAGTTACTTTCTGGGAAAAATAAATTTCTCTAGCATTTCAGTTTCAAGATTTCTTTATTATTCACTCACATCTCCCACCACAATAGTCATCTCTCAGGAGAGGACTAAGTAATAAAGTGAAGTCTCTTTCAGGCTGCTGTCAGACCAGAATGGTGTTTGTATCATTTGGCAGAAACAAGTGGAATAATCACCAGGTTTTGAACCATTTGAAGGGAGCCTTCCTAGGAGATAGTGAAAATAGCATAGTAACTAACTTTCCATGTCTATTACTGCTGGTGGGCACAGGCTCCAGTCCAATAACAGTGAAAATGATCTGTATCTTTGAAGACATAACCTCAATAACACCCTTTTCCCCCCAACTTTCCTTCTCTTCCATGTACACCTCAAAAATGGAGTCACAGTCACATCTTCCACTGATAAAACATTTTCATTTTTCGTGCTTAGTCGCTTAGTCATGTCCGACTCTTTGCAACCCTTTGGACTGTAGCCTGCCAAAGGACTCCTCTGTCCATGGGATTTTCCAGGCAAGAATTTTGGAGTGGGTTGCCATTTCCTCCTCCAAGGGATCTTCCTGACCCAGGGATTAACTGATGACTAGACTAGGGTCAATATCTGGATTGGTAGGGAAGGGAAAGAAAACAGATAGCTTGCATTATCTCCCAGATTAGCTGCAGATGAGCTGGACATCAGAAAGTAGGGGATGGATTTTTTTTTAAGAAACCAGAGAAAGGTGGACCCCTGTGATCTCAGTTTATTTTAAATTTCAAAAAGAAAAGATTGCTAAAGTAAAAACCTCTATGTAATCTTTTAATTCTTTCAAAATAGGAAGTCAACTTAGTATATTTCATCAAACATCTGTCCAGGACCAACAATGGGCAAGGAGATAAGATGTTGTGGTTGAAAGGGCATAAGACTTGTAAACAGAAAGCTGTGAACTTGAGTCCCAGGTTAGCCAATTGCTGGCTATTTATACTTGGGTTCTCACATATACCTTGGAGTTTCTCTTTCATTATCTTTGAAATGAAAACAAGGCTTCCCTGGTGGCTCAGAAGGTAAAGAATCTGCCTGCAATGAGGGAGACCCGGGTTCAATCCCTGGGTCAGGAAGATTCCCTGGAGGAGGAAATGGCTACTCACCACAGTACTGTTGCCTGGAAAATTCCATGAACAGAGGAGCCTGGTGGGCTACAGTCCATGGGGTCACAAAGAGTCAGACATGACTGAGCAACTTCACTTTCATACTTGGGTTCTTATATATACCTTGGAGCTTCTCTCTCATTACCTTCAAAAAGAAAAGAGTGACCTGGATTATGGAATTATTCTGAACATCAAATGAAGTGAATATTGCAGAGATCCCAAGAATGTCAGTTATGACCATTTTACTCACAATTATATCTTCTCACCACCCACTCTCCCCAACAGCAATACTGAATTGGGCAGGTACAGCTTGATCGAGAAGCATATTAAATGAGCACCATTCCCTAATGATTTCAGAGAAGGGGCTATGTTAAGATTTTTTCTTAAGTTAGCCCCCACATTCTCCAGTAAGCCTTCACTTTATTTCAAGAGTTTTTAAATCTTTAATCCTCTTATATAGGCAACTGGTGTTCCAACAATGGATAGGGATAGGGCCTTATGAATTTTTCCTGACCTGGAATGAAAATGTGCATTAAGGAGAAAAAATTCCAACAAGTATATTATATTTATGATTTAATTTGCCAGGGAAAACATAGAATGATTTGTATTTTCTCAGTGGATCCAACTTCTTGTTACTCACTATTAATTTTTTTATGAGTAGGAAGCTGACATTTAGATATATTCTGAACATTGGCTGACATTAATCAAGTTTTCAACAGACTAAAACCTCCTCCTTTGTTTAATTATATGCTTATCTTATTACTCTCAAACCTATTTCTAGATGATAAATTGTCCTGACCATTGTTGTTATCGGGGAGGAGGTGAGTGGGAGTTGGGAGGTGGGGCAGGGGATGTGATTAAGATAATAGAGCTATACCATACAGTTATTGGTCCTGAGCACGTGGACCAGCATGCCTATTCTTATAAATAACAACTTTTTGAGTTCAGAGACTTGACTGGAAATCGCTTTTATCTTTAAGGACAAAGATTGCAGTTTGTGTCTATTTTGCTTACCATTGGATCATTGGCTTAGTTCGATTTGTTTTTGTTTTCACATCTTTTACTGTAGTGAACACAAGAGCAGAAGCTGACTGTGGCTCAGATCATGAACTCCTTATTGCCAAATTTAGACTTAAATTGAAGAAAGTAGGGAAAACCACTAGACCATTCAGGTATGACCTAAATCAAATCCCTTATGATTATACAGTAGAAGTGAGAAATAGATTCAAAGGACTAGATCTGATAGACAGAGTGCCTGGTGAACTATAGATGGAAGTTTGTGACATTGTACAGGAGACAGGGATCAAGACCATTCCCAACAAAAAGAAATTCAAAAATGCAAATGGCTGTCTGAGGAGGCCTTACAAATAGCTGAGAAAAGAAAAGATGCAAAAGGCAAAGGAGAAAAGGAAAGATATAGCACCCCACTCCAGTACTCTTGCCTGGAAAATTCCATGGACGGAGGAGCCTGGTAGGCTGCAGTCCATGGAGTCGCAATAAGTCAGACACGACTGAGCAACTTCACTTTCACTTTTCACTTTCATGCTTTGGAGAAGGAAATGGCAACCCACTTCAGTATTCTTGCCTGGAGAATCCCAGGGACGGGGGAGCCTGTTGGGCTGCCGTCTTGGGGTCGCACAGAGTCGGACATGACTGAAGCAACCTAGCAGCAGTAGCAGCAACAGAATCAGAAGATATTAAGAAGAGGTGGCAAGAATACACAGAACTGTACAAAACAGATCTTCATGAACCAGATAGTCACAATGGTGTGATCACTCACCTAGAGTCAGACATCCTGGAATGATGAGTCAAGTGTGGACCTTAGGAAGCATCACTATGAACAAAGTCAGTGGAGGTGATGGAATTCCAGTTGAGCTATTTCAAATCCTAAAAGATGATGCTGTGAAAGTGCTGCACTCAATATGCCAGCAAATTTGGAAAACTCAGCAGTGGACACAGGACTGGAAAATGTCAGTTTTTGTTCCAATTCCAAAGAAAGGCAATGCCAAAGAATACTTAAACTGCCACAGAATTTCACTCATCTCACACGCTAACAAAGTAATGCTCAAAATTCTCCAAGCCAGGCTTCAATAGTACATGATCCATGAACATCCAGATGTTCAAGGTGGATTTACAAAAGGCAGGGGAACCAGAGATCAAATTGCCAACATCCATTGGATCATCAAAAAAGCAGTGAGTTCCAGAAAAAAATATGCTTCTGTTTCATTGACTATTCCAAAGTCTTTGACTGTGTGGATGACAACAAACTGGAAATTTCTTCAAGACATGGGAATACCAGACCACTTGATCTGCCTCCTGAGAAATTTGTATGCAGGCCAAGAAGCAACAGTTAGAACTGGACATGGAACAACAGACTGGTTCCAAATCGGGAAAGGAGTACATCAAAGCTGTATATTGTCACCCTGCTTATTTAACTTACATGCAGAGTTCATCATGAGAAACGCTGGGCTGGATGAAGCACAACCTGGAATCAAGATTGCTGGGAGAAATATCAATAACCTCAGATATGCAGATGACACCACGCTTACGGCAGAAAGTGAAGATGAACTAAAGAGCCTCTTGATGAAAGTAAAGGAGGAGAGTGAAAAAGTTGGCTTGAAGCTCAACATTCAGAAAACTAATATCATGGCCTCTGGTCCCATCACTTCATTGCAATTAAATGGGGAAACCATGGAAACAGTGGCTGACTTTATTTATTTGGGCTCCAAAATCACTGCTGATTGTGACTGCAGCCATGAAATTAAAAGACACTTACTCCTTAGAAGAAAAGTTATGACTAATCTAGACAGCTTGTTAAAAAGCAGAGACATTACTTTGCTGAGAAAGGTCCGTCTAGTCAAAGCTATGGATTTTCCAGTAGTCATGTATGGATGTGAGAGTTGGAGTATAAAGAAAGCTGAGTGCTGAAGAATTGATGCTTTTGAACTCTGGTGTTGGAGAAGACTCTTGAGAGTCCCTTGGACTGCAAGGAGATCCAACCAGTCCATCCTAAAGGAAATCAGTCTTGAATATTCATGGGAGGGACTGATGCTAAAGCTGAAACTCCAATACTTTGGCCACCTGATGCGAATAACTGACTCATTTGAAAAGACCCTGATGCTGGGAAAGATTGAAGGCAGGAGGAGAAGGGAATGACAGAGTATGAGATAATTGAATGGCATCACTGACTCAATGGACATGAGTTTGAATAAGCTCTGGGAATTGGTAATGGACAGGGAAGCCTGGATGCTGCAGTCCATGGGGTCGCAAAGAGTCAGACATGACTGAGCAACTGAGCTGAACTCTAGTGAAATACAAGTGTAAATCTTTGGGAACTTAATCGTTAATTCCTATTTTAAAATATTCTTAAAATTAATTCTAAAAAGGTGTTTGCCTTGATATCTGCTATGCATATCCTAAAGCTGTTTCCACAGCTTCATTTCTCCTTGCTGCTATAGGTTTTAAATGGGAAATGTATCGAGTCTTATTCCCTACTGACTATAAGTCTGGTGTATTAATTAAAAAACAAAGGGTGTATTAATCATATTTTTTAAATGTTTATATATTTCATAATGCTTTGACATCTTTGTGGTTTATGGACTTGGGGATGAACTGACCCTACAATGGTCAGCTAATTCCTAGAGATAGCAAACAACTTACCTTGAGCAAGACCTTGATGCACTTAACCATCAAAGTGATAGACAGGGAGGCCTGGCATGCTGCAGTTCACGGAGTCGCAAAGAGTCGGACATTACTGAGCAACTGAACTGACTGACTGACACACCCTAATGTCAGCAACTGTTACTGCCTTGGTCTTTATCCCATACCTCCCCTTCTCCCTATCTATGCCCCAGGGAGGGGGCAAGTTCTTGAAACTTAGTCTCCTGTGTTCCCCTTTTGCCTGGCAAAGAAATAAAGCCACTCTTTCCTTCTCCATAACTCTGTCTCCATATTTCTGTTCATCATCAGTGCACAGAGAGCCAATATTTTGGCAGCAAATTGAAATGTGTGTGTGTGTACTTAGTCTCTCAGTCATGTCCGACATTTGAGATCCAGGAACTGCAGCAAGCTAGGCTCCCCTGTCCATGGAATTCTCCAAGCAAGAATACTGGAAAGAAAGTGAAAGTGAAGTTGCTCAGTCATGTCCAACTCTTTGCAACCCCATGGACTATAGCCTACCAGGCTTCTCCCTCCATGGGATTTTCCGGGGAAGAGTACTGGAGTGTGTTGCCATTTCCTTCTCCAGGGGATCTTCCCCACCCAGGGATCCAACCCGGGTCTCCCACATTGTAAGCAGACGCTTTACCCTCTGAGCCACCAGGGAAACCCTTAAGTGAATAAATTACAAACTAAATCAACTATATATCCTGACATATATAAAAAGGAGGAGGAGGATGGAAGCAACACAAATTACCGTAAGTGAGCAGCCCTTGACTGTGTAGGTACCACCCAAGGTCTCCAGTTGACTCCACCGTTAGACTTGGCTGCAGACACCATCCAGGAACCAGAGCTGCTCTTTCCATCACACCAGAAGGGAACCTTCTTTGTCACCCAAAGAAGAGAATATTCATGGGAAGGGGCATGGAGAGAACCCAAGTCTGTGCCTTCAGGCACCTCTTCTGCCAGTCTCCAAGCAGAAGGCTTAGCCTGAGCTGTATTCTTCATCTTCTTCTCCTTCAGGTTAATGGTGGTAAAATGAGGCAAAGGAAGAGCCTAGAACTTGGGCACCTCCCCTTTCTGTAGTTGTTTTATTTTCGCCTCCTTCTGTAAGTGACTTTTTTGAATCAAAAGAGAAAGGGCCTATTTCCACAGCTCTCCTCAGTGGGGTTTTGGGCTTAAAAGGTTTTCCATCATGGGGCAGTTGCTGAGCTCTTATCACTCACGACTGCTCCTCATCCTCACCCTCTTGGGTGGGTTTTGAGTTCTCTTCTTCCAAACAAAGGCAGGAGGATTCAGGAGGGAAAGAGCTCCATGTGGAAAATGTAGGTCATCCAGAGGAACCAAGACGTGGTGGCTACTAACAGATTCTTCCCACAGTGTTTCTTCATAACTCCTACAAAGGCAGTGAACATCACAACTTCCCTTAAACTTCATCTGGGATCTTCTTCTCATATACAGAAGCTCCTATAAAGTACTGAGAAGCAAGAGTGAGAAAATGCGGCAAGAGGTGTTGGAAATGAATGCAAAATCCAATAAATGTAATCCTATAGATGCAGGACTCTGCAAATTTAAAGCATGGAAACTGGATTCTGGAATTCTTTACAGTGGGTGCATTTTCCCTAAGAAACTGCCAGAGAAGCCACCCCCCATGCCTACTGGCTTTGATTTTGAAATGGAGAAAAGAATCAAACAGTGAGAAGGAAAGAGGGTATTGGAAGATAAGCACTTTAAATTTATGAAAAGCCTTGCCCTTATCATATCTTGTTAAGTGTTGTGGGTTTTCCCCCCCAAAAAAAATACTGTAGTGGATTGTGAATTCCTTCTTCAACTTGAAATATGAAGGTCCAATTTCCCCATCTTTAAATAAAGAAAATCAGTGCAAACACACCTGCACTGCCCAGTAACTGTGAAGACTGAGTAAGATCACTTACGTAAGCAACAAGGGCAGTGCCTGAAATATAAAGTGTAAAACCATGTGATTTTCTCTTCTGTTTCTATCAATATCTCTCACTTGAGCTCAGTTAAGTCGCTCAGTCATGTCCGACATTTTGTGACCCCATGGAGTGCAGCACACCAGGCTTCCCTGTCCATTACCAACTTACGGAGCTTAATCAAACTCATATCCATTGAGTCAGTGATGTCATCCAACCATCTCATCCTCTGTCTTCCCCTTCTCCTCCTCCCCTCAATCTTTCCCAGAATCAGGGTCTTTCCAAATGTCAGTTCTTCGCATCAGCTGGTCAAAGTATTGGAGTTTCAGCTTCAGCATCAGTCCTTCCCGTGAATACTCAAGACTGATTTCCTTTAGGATGGACAGGTTGGATCTCCTTGCAGTCCAAAGGACTCTCAAGAGTCTTCTCCAACACCAGAGTTCAAAAGCATCAATTCTTCAGCACTCAGCTTTCTTTATAGTCCAACACTCACATCCATACATGACTACTGGAAAATCCATAGCTTTGACTGGATGGACTTTTCTTGGCAAAGTAATGTCTCTGCTTTTTAACAAGCTGTCTAGATTGGTCAAAACTTTTCTTCTAAGGAGTAAGTATCTTTTAATTTCATGGCTGCAGTCACAATCTGCAGTGATTTTGAAGACCCCAAAAATAGTCTGTCACTGTTTCCATTGTTTTCCCATCTATTTGCCATGAAGTGATGGGACCAGATCCCATGATCCTAGTTTTCTGAATGTGGAGTTTCAAGCCAACTTTTTCACTCTCCTCTTTCACTTTCATCAAGAGACTTTTTAGTTCTTCTTCACTTTCTGCCATAGGGTGGTGTCATCTGCATATTTGAGGTTATTGATATTTCTCCCAGCAATCTTGATTCCAGCTTGTGCTTCATCCAGCCTGATCTGCATATAGGTTTCTGAAGAGGCAGGTCAGGTGGTCTTGTATTCCCATCTCTTTCAGAATTTTCCATAGTTTGTTGTGATCCACACAGTCAAAGACTTTGGCATAGTCAATGAAGCAGAAATAGATGTTTTTCTGGAACTCTCTTGCTTTTTCAATGATGCAGCAAGTGTTGGCAACTTGATCTCTGGTTCCTCTGCCTTTTCTAAAACCAGCTTGAATATCTGGAAGCTCACAGTTCACATATTGCTGAAGCCTGGCTTGGAGAATTTTGAGCATGACTTTACTAGCATGTGAGATGAGTGCAATTGTGCGGTAGTTTGAGCATTCTTTGGCATTGCCTTTCCTTGGAGTTGAAACAAAATCTGACCTTTTCCAGTCCTGTGGCCACTGCTGAGTTTTCCAAATTTGCTGGCATATTGAGTGCAGCACTTTCACAGCATCATCTTTCAGGATTTGAAATAGCTCAATTGGAATTCCGTCACCTCCACTAGCTTTGTTCATATGATGCTTCCTAAGGCCCACTTGACTTCGCATTCCAGGATGTCTGGCTCTAGCTGAGTGATCACACCATCGTGGTATCTGGGTCATGAAGACCTATTTTGTACAGTTCTGTGTATCCTTGCCTCCTCTTCTTAATATCTTCTGCTTCTGTTAGGACCATACCATTTCTGTCCTTTATCGAGCCCATATTTGCATGAACTATTACCTTGGCATCTCTAATTTTCTTGAAGAGATCTTTAATACTTCCCATTCTATTGTTTTCCTCTATTTATTTACATTGATCAATGAGGAAGGCTTTCTTATCTCTCATTGCTATTCTTTGGAACTCTGCATTTGAACAGGTATATCTTTCCTTTTCTCCTTTGCTTTTTATGTCTTTTCTTTTCTCAGCTATTTGTAACGCCTCCTCAGATAGCCATTTTTTATGTTTGCATTTCTTTTTCTTGGAGATGTTCTTAATCACTGCATCTTGTACAATGTCACGACCCTTAGTCCATAGTTCATCAGGCACTCTGTCTATCAGATCTAGTCCCTTGAATTTATTTCTCACTTCCATGGTATAATCCTTAGTGATTTGATTTAGGTCATACCTGAATGGTCTAGTGGTTTTCCCTACTTTCTTCAATTTAAGTCTGAATTTGGCAATAAGGGGTTCATGATCTGAGCCACAGTCAGCTCCCAGTCTTGTTTTCGCTGACTGTATAGAGCTTCTCCTCCTTTTGCTGCAAAGATATAATCAATCTGAATCAATGAACACCCAGGATTGATTTCGGTGTTGACCATCTTGTGATGTCCATGTGTAGAGTCTTCTCTTGTGCTGTTGGAAGAGGCTGTTTGCTATGACCAGTGCTTTGTCTTGTCAAAACTCTATTAGCCTTTGCCCTACTTCATTCTGTACTCCAAGGCCAAATTTTCCTGTTACTCCAGGTGTTTCTTGACTTCCTACTTTTGCATTCCAGTCCCCTATAATGAAAAAGATATCTTCTGGGGGTGTTAGATCTAGAAGGTCTTGTAGGTCTTCATAGAACTGTTCAACTTCAGCTTCTTCAGCATTACTGGTTGGGGTATAGACTTGGATTACCGTGATATTGCCTGGTTTGCCTTGGATACAAACAGAGATCATTCTGTTGTTTTTGAGATTGCATCCAAGTACTGCATTGGACTCTTTAGCTAACTATGATGGCAACTCTATTTTTCCTAAGGGATTCTTGCCCACAGTAGTAGATATAATGGTCATCTGAGTTAAATTCACCTATTCCAATCCATTTTAGTTCACTGATACCTAAAATGTCAGTGTTCACACTTGCCATCTCCTGTTGACCACTTCCAGTTTACTTTGATTCATGGACCTAACATTCCAGGTTCCTAGGCAATCCTGCTTTTTACCGCATCGGACTTTACTTCCATCACCAGTCACATCAACAAATGGGTGTTGATTTTGCTTTGGCTCTGTCTCTTTATTCTTCCTGTAGTTATTTCTCCACTGATCTCCTATAGCATATTGGGCACCTACTGACCTGGGGATTCCATCTTTTAGTGTTCTATCATTTTGCCTTTTCATTCTGTTCACTAAATTAAGTGTATCATGTAAAAGGGAATTCTATGTCATTCAGTAGTAAGGTGATAACAGGATACTGAAAGATTTTCCAAGGAAACATAATATATTCTCTATCAGTAGTGAACATCAGGATTAATTTTAGAGTCTCATCAAAAAGATCTTCAGTTCAGTTCAGTCCCTCAGTCGTGTCCGACTCTTTGCCACCCCATGAATCACAGCACGCCAGGCCTCCCTGTCCATCACCAACTCCCGGAGTTCACTCAAACCCACCTCCATCAAGTCGGTGATGCCATCCAGCCATCTCATTCTCTGTCGTCCCCTTCTCCTCCTGCCCCCAATCACTCCGAGCATCAGAGTCTTTCCCAGTGAGTCAACTCTTCGCATGAGGTAGCCAAAGTACTGGAGCTTCAGCTTTAGCATCACTCCTTCCAATGAACACCCAGGACTGATCTCCTTTAGAATGGACTGGTTGGATCTCCTTGCAGTCCAAGGGACTCTCAAGAGTCTTCTCCAGCACCACAGTTCAAAAGCATCAATTCTTTGGCGATCAGCTTTCTTCACAGTCCAACTCTCACATCCATACATGACCACTGAAAAAACCATAGCCTTGACTAGACGGACCTTTGTGGGCAAAGTAATGTCTCTGATTTTTAATATCCTATCTAGGTTGGTCATAACTTTCCCTCCAAGGAGTAAACGTCTTTGAATTTCATGGCTGCAATCAGCATCTGCAGTGATTTTGGAGCCCAAAAAAATAAAGTCTGACACTGTTTCCACTGTTTCCCCATCTATTTCCCATGAAGTGATGGGACCAGATGCCATGATCTTTGTTTTCTGAATGTGGAGCTTCAAGCCAACTTTTTCACTCTCCTCCTTCACTTTCATCAAGAGGCTTTTGAGTTCCTCTTCACTTTCTGCCATAAGGGTGGTGTCATCTGCATATCTGAGGTTATTGATATTTCTCCCGGCAATCTTGATTCCAACTTGTGATTCTTCCAGCCCAGTGTTCCTCATGATGTACTCTGCATATAAGTTAAATAAGCAAGGTGACAATACACAACCATGACGTACTCCTTTTCCTATTTGGAACCAGTCTGTTGTTCCATGTCCAGTTCTAACTGTTGCTTCCTGACCTGCATACAGGTCTGACAGAATGTGGTCCACTAGAGAAGGGAATGGCAAACCACTTCAGTATACTTGCCTTGAGAACCCCATGAACAGAATAAAAAGGCAAAATAATAGGATACTGAATGAGGAACTCCCCAGCTCGGTAAATGCCCAATATGCTACTGGAGATCAGTGGAGAAATCACTCCAGAAAGAATGAAGGGATGGAGCCAAAGCAAAAACAATACCCAGCTGTAGATGTGACTGGTGATAGAAGCAAGGTCCGATGCTGTGAAAACCAATATTGCATAGGAACCTGGAATGTTAGGTCCATGAATCAAGGCAAATTGGAAGTGGTCATACTGGAGATGGCAAGAGTGAACATAGACATTCTAGAAATCAGTGAACTAAAATGGACTGGAATGGGTGAATTTAACTCAGATGACCATTATATCTACTACTGTGGGCAGGAATCCCTTAGAAGAAATGGAATAGCCATCATGGTCAACAAAAGAGTCCGAAATGCTGTACTTGGACGCAATCTCAAAAACGACAGAATGATCTCTGTTCATTTCCAAGGCAAACCATTCAATATTACAGTAATCCAAGCCTATGCCCCAACCAGTAACACTGAAGAAGCCAAAGTTGAACGGTTCTATGAAGACCTACAAGACCTTTTAGAATTAATACCCAAAAAAGATGTCCTTTTCATTATAGGGGACTGGAATGCAAAAGTAGGAATTCAAGTAACACCTGGAGTAACAGGCAAATTTGGCCTTGGAGCATGGAATGAAGCAGGGCAAAAGCTAATAGAGTTTTGCCAAGAGAACGCACTGGTCATAGCAAACACCCTCTTTCAATAACACAAAAAGATCTTAGAGATTATAAATTACAAGGCTGGATTATCATTCAGTTCAGTTCAGTTCACTTCAGTCGCTCAGTCGTGTCTGACTCTCCGCGACCCCATGAATCACAGCACGCCAGGCCTCCCTGTCCATCACCAACTCCCGGAGTACACTCAAACTCATGTCCACAGAGTCGGTGATGCCATCCAGCCATCTCATTCTCCGTCTTCCCCTTCTCCTCCCGCCCCCAACCTTTCCCAGCATCAGAGTCTTTTCCAGTGAGTCAACTCATCGCATGAGGTGGCCAAAGTATTGCAGTTTCAGCTTTAGCATCAGTCCCTCCAATGAACATCCAGGATTGATCTCCTTTAGAATGGACTGGTTGGATCTCCTTGCAGTATAAGGGACTCTCAAGAGTCTTCTCCAACACCACAGTTCAAAAGCATCAATTCTTCGGCGATCAGCCTTCTTCACAGTCCAACTCTCACATCCATACATGACCACGGGAAAAACCATTGCCTTGACTAGACGGACCTTGGTTGGCAAAGTAATGTCTCTGCTTTTTAATATACTATCAAGGTTTGTCATAACTTTCATAGATACTACATATTTTTTTCGAAAGATCTACAATTGATTCTGATATGAACTTTTGTTAAGGACACTTGAAGTTCTTTTTTAGGAGGTATATCTGTTGTATGAGATTATGATGCTTCCATATTTCTAATTTTTCTCTTTTTTTGTACATTCAGTGAAATTTTATTTCATTCAAGATGCCATGAACTACAGGGCTTCCCTGGTGGCTCAGTGGTAAAGAATCTGACTGACAATGCAGGAGATGTGGATTTGATCCCTGGGTAGGGAATATCCCCTGAAGAAGTAAATGGCAACCAACTCTAGTATTCTTGCCTGGGACATCCCATGGACAGAGGATCCTAGTGGGCTACAATCCAGGGGTCACAAAAGAGTCGTACAAAATTTAGTAACTAAACAACCATGAACACTGAGCCAGGCACCAAGGATACCAAAAAAAAAAAAAAATGAGCTGCAATTCATGATCTCAGAGATGTCTTTAGCAAAGGATACGTACGTCAATAAAATACCTATTAGGAGATAGAGATGCTATTATATTAGCATGTTTACCATTCAATAGAAGCTCAAAGGAAGGAACTCTGCCATGACCCTTCTCTGGCTTCAGTTGTAGCTTGATTTTTACTGCCAAACATAAGGAGCATTTTAGTATAAGCTATGAATCCTTTGCTTTCAAGCAGCTTATCTGTACTAGCAGTTCCCAGTTCCTAATAGGTCCCAATGCATAATACCATTGCCAAGAGGCCTGGTGAAAATCTCTGAGCAGAGCCTCTCCGACTGGAAGGTATCTGAGTTCTAATTATGAATTCTCCTTTACCCTTAGTTACACTGTCCCCAGTGGGCAGTTACTTAATACTTAATACCCATGACCTACTTACCCAGTCTATAAAACTGGCACAATAATACTTATCTGCTTTTTATGATTTGGCGTTCAGCATTTAGACAGCATTTTTATTTTAAAGGGATCTTATAGTCATTAGATACTTTTTTTCTAACTAGCAGTGCCTGCCTCACAGGGATGGCATGAAGGTGAATGAGTTACTGTTGGCTAATGCTTTGAAGTTAAGAAGACATTTCCACCATTGTACAAGAGCTGAGTTTGGCATCATGAGGTTTCCCAAGCTTGCTTGCTGCCAGGGTCAGCGCTTGGGGTGGGGTGGAGGATGGGGTTGGTGGTGTGCAATGTTCTTCCCTCACCTCTCTTAAACAGTTCACCAGCAGAATCCAGCACTGATTCAGAGAAAACATTTTAATCATAGTTATGTCATGTAAGAACAACCCTTCCAGTGATAAGTACAAACTAGATGGGCAAAGCATAACCACACTCCCAAGTATCCAAATGTTTCACCTCCAAGTTCTTCCTAACAACAGTGAAATGGCTGGTTGGAGCCAAGGGAGTTCAATACTCACCAAGTCAACAGGTAACACAGAATTGAGTGTTTGTATTACAAAATGGGAAAAGTATATTTTCCTAATTATGGAGTTGGTGAAAATATCTATTTCTATTGATTTATGCATTCACATACTAAGTAAATTGGTACTTTTTAGAAGATATGTACTATACAGCAATTTGGGGTTTTGTTTTGCTTTAAACATAATCAAACCTTTGACTAAGATTGTAATTTTGTGGTATCCATCTTAGGGAAATAATAAAAAAAATTGGACATTATTACTTATGATTTTGAAAAAAGGAGTGGCATAAATATCCAATTAGAGAATAATTGTTAAAATTATATAACATGCATAAAAGGAAACATTTTAGGAGCTTAAAATTATATTTAGAAGATGTTTACTTGAAAAAGAGAAATTTTCCAGATAAAATAAGTAAAAAAATACAAGATAGAATATGCCTTATGATCTCATTTATATGCATCAAAATTGGTTAGCTCTGGATGGTAGGATTATCAGTGAGTTTCAATTTCCTCATTTGATATTTTGACCTTGCTCAATTTTGAAATTTTACATAATAAGCAGTCCTGCTTAACTAATCAGAAAAATTATGGTAGTTTAATGCCAATTCTGAGACAAGCACTCTTTCATTCAGCTCCTCTCCTACTTCTAATGGCTTTATTATGAAGACTTGCTATTATTTATAATGGTTACCATTTACTTAGCATTGGGTTGTATGATTACGGGTATCATCTCATTTGTGTAAGGCTTTAAAAGTGACAATTCCACCATAGTATATCATGTGAACCTTGAAAAAGTTACTTGATTATAGCACCTATCAACACTCAGCTTGTATTACATGTATTTTTAGAAATATTTTCTTTCTTAATTTGATTTCTATATTTTTAGGAGCAAAGACTATGTTCTGTACATCTAGTATACCATATTTCCTAGTACTGAATAAACGTTACTACAAAAAGTTGTTCCCATATAGTGTCATCTTATCTAACTGCACCTGAATCCTTCTATTTTATGCCTATATCTACCAAAAGGCCAAAATGCACTTCTTGTGGACTGACAGTCTTAAAACCAACTTATCTTCTCTCCCACTGATTCATTCATCCAACAAATTCTCAGTGATCACCTACTGCATGCCAGGCACATTTCTAGGCACTGTATAAAGAGCAATGAAAAAAAAAACAAACCATAGCCTCTCTTTCATGGAACTTACACTCTTGTAAGAAAAATTGATAATATACAAGACAAGGTATGCGCATGGTCAATGGTAGTAAGATCAGGGGAAAAAACCTAAAGCAGAGAAGACGTACAAGAAAAGTCAGGAGAGAGGACTGAATTTCAGTATGCCCAGCAAAGGTCACTGAGAAAATGGGATTTTGAGTAAAACCTAACGGTAGTGCAGGAACAAATTATGTGACTGTCTGGGGAAAACATTCCAGACAGAGAGACTAACCAGTGCAAAGGCCTTGAGGTAGGTCTGTGACTGGTGTGTTTGAGAGAGCAAGGCCAATCTGGCTGTAGCTAAAAGTAAAGGGTGAAACTGTAAAAGATACAGCCAAACATTGGCAAAGGGCCAAGTTGTTTAGGGCCTTGCTGGCCATGGTAAGGAGTTTGGTTTTTATTCTGAAAGAAAAGAAGAGTAGCTGGTATATTCTGAGCAAAGGAGTGACATGATGATGTGTGTTATCAGTAAAACTTTAACTTCTGTGCTACAAACAGACAGGCAGGGAAAGGAGAGGAGCACTGGAAGGCTTACACTCCAGGTGAGAGATGATAGTTTAGACTAGAGTGAGAATCATGTAGATGTTAAGAATTGGATTTTGCAGAGAACTTGCTGATAAACTATATATTATTTGCAATAAGAGGAACCTGAACACTTCTGAAGTTTGGACATAAGCAATTCAAATAATACAGTTACCATTGACTGAGATGAGAAAGATTATGAGTGGAGAAGGTTTGAGGAAAACATCATGAGATCATGTTTGCTGTTATTCAATCACTAGGTCATGTCCGACTCTTGGTGACCTATGGACTGCAGCATGCAGGCTCCTCTGTCCTCCACTATCCTCTGGAATTTGCTCAAATTCATATCCATTGAGTCAGGGATGCTATCTAACCATCTCATCCTCTGCTTTCCTCTTCTTTTACCTTCAATCTTCCCCAGTATCGGGGTCTTTTCTAATGAGTCAACACTTCACATAAAGTGGCCAAAGTATTAAAGCTAAAGCTTCAGCATCAAGCCATCCAATGAATCTTTAGGGTTGATATCCTTTAGGATTGGCTAGTTTGATCTCCTTGCTGTCCAAGGGACTCTCAAGAGTCTTCTCTAGCACCACAGTTCAAAAACATCAATTCTTCAGCTTTCAGCCTTCTTTATTGGTCCAACTCTCACATCTATACGTGACTACTGGAAAAACCATGGCTTTGACTATATGGACTTCTGATGGTAAAGTGATGTCTCTGCTTTTAAAACACTGTCTAATGAACACTCCAATGTTCATTTCAGCACTGTTTATAATAGCCAGGACATGGAAGCAACCTAGATGTCCATCTGCAGACAAATGGATAAGAAAGCTTTGGTACATATACACAATGGAGTATTACTCAGCCATTAAAAAGAATGCATTTGAATCAGTTCTAATGAAGTGGATGAAACTAGAGCCAATTATACAGAGTGAAGTAAGCCAGAAAGAAAAACACCAATACAGTGTACTAACGCATATGTATGGAATTTAGAGTGATGCAAATGATGACACTGTGTGCGGGACAGCAGGGGAGACGCAGATGTATAGAGCAGTCTTTGGGACTCTGTGGGAGGGGGTGAGGGTGGGATGGTTTGGGAGAATGGCATTGAAGCATGTATATTGTCATGTGTGAGGCGAGTCGCCAGTTCAGGGTCGATACGTGTTACAGGATGCTCGGGGCTGGTATGCGGGGATGACCCAGAGGGAGGATAAGGGGAGGAGGGAGGTGGGAGGGGGAACTCATGTGCACCCGGGAAGGATTCGTGTCAATGTATGGCAAAACCAACCAATATAATATTGTAAAATAAAAAAAAAAATTATACCCCCCCAAAAAAAATAAACAAAAAATAAATAAACCAAACTTTTTGTGTTAACTTGTTACAGCAACCATGGGAAACATACATCAGACACTTTGAATGATAGCAACAGAGATAATTACAAAAAAATTAAAAAGTATAAGAAGTGTGTATAACAGTATTTTTAGTAAGTTCTATTACTCCAACATAATAATGTAAATAAAAGACATATTTTACTATGAAAAGATATATTATATTTTTGCTTTGATCAGTGCTTAATAATAATCATTATAACATGTTCCATAAGTATTATTTTAACACTTCAAACTCTTTGGTTAAATAAATATTTTAAAAATTCAATTTATGTACATAATTTGTTTCAATAATATTCTTTTTTTTTACTTTACATTATTGTATTGGTTTTGCCATACATTGACGTGAATCTGCCCCAGCTGCACATGTGTTCCCCATCTTGAACCCCCCTCCCACCTCCCTCCCCATCCCATCCCTCTGGTTCATCCTAGTGCACCAGCCCTGAGCATCCTGTGTCACTCATCGAGCCTGGACTGGCGATTCGTTTCACGTATGATAGTACACATGTTTGGATGCCATTCTCCAAAATCATCCCACTCTTGCCCTCTCCCATGGGGTCCAGAGGACTGTTCTGTACATCTGTGTCTCTTTTGCTGTCTCGTTTACAGGGTGATTGTTGTCATCTTTCTAGATTCCATGTATATGCATTTGTATGCTGTGTTGGTGTTTTTCTTTCTGGCAATAATATTCTAAGTTGATCAATAAAATCACTCAATAATAAAAAAAATAAAAATAAATAAAACACTGTCTAGTTCTGTCATAGCTTTTCTTCCAAGGAGCAAACATTCTTTAATTTCATGGCTACAGTCACTGTCTCCAGTGATTTTGGAGCCAGAGATCAAGTTGGGTTGTGTTAAGTGTAAAATGAGACTTCCAAGTGAAAATGTTGAATTGATGGTTAGATATGTCAAGTTCATGGGTCAGGGATAAGTTCTGGAACGGACAAAGGAAAGTAAGGATCAACAGTGTATAGATATTGCCTGAAGTCATGAGATCATCCAGCATTGCCAATCATACTTAGAAACTTATGAAATAAAAAGTAAAATGTTGTGTAAGAAGTCCCTCTTCCCTAAGGGTAGAAAGAAAGAATGGTAACACTTCTATTTATAGCAGGAGGTTCACCACCCTAAAATCCTAAGAAGACCAGTGTTCTCCAGATTTCCAGCTGGACCTTTCACCATTAATACAGTTAGAGTTCTTATTTATTCCCCACTGCTCTGGCCTCATCACTGATGGCAGAAAGTAGTAAAGTTAAAAGTAGATTTGGCCTGTATCAACTAGTTCACAAGATCACAAACTTTGCCACCAGTAGGAGCTTATTCAGTTCAGTTCAGTTCAGTCGCTCAGTCGTGTCCGACTCTGCGCGACCCCATGAATCACAGCACGCCAGGCCTCCCTGTCCATCACCAATTAGAAACATAAAATTCCAGGTCCTATTCTAGACTTACTTCTTAAGAATATTAAAGTTTTAGAAGTGCTGTACTAAAGAACATTAGGACATAGGAAGTTTAAAGGAGCCTCTGAGAGGCCTAGAGAATCATCTTGGAGAGTCTGCATGCAAAAATTATCTAAGTTTCAGGATGCTCGTGGGTGTGAGATACTGTGGGAACAGGCAGCACACCTCTCAGAACAGAACACACCCACAGAAAGTTCTGCTATCACTGCATCCAAAATGTTAATACCAATCTGAGGCCATGAAGGTGAGCTTGATTTGCAGAACTTGGATCACTGGAGGCTGGGAAGATGAGATGCAGCTTATGTTTTTTGATGGAAGAACTCAGAAAGTTCAAGAGATGCTGGTGGCCACAAATATAACAAATGTTTTAAAGACTGAAGTTAGATACTCGGAAAGTGTAGATAAAATAAGAAACCCAAGTATTTTTGGTGAAGTCAGAGATAAGGACATACCAATCTAAGATGTTGGGCAAAGGATAACAAATGTCCTAAAGACTGAAGTTAGATACTCAGAAAATATAGGTAAAATAAGAAAGCCCAATATTTTTGGTGAAATCAGAGATAAGGACATACCAAATTCAGATATTTGGTGTGGACAAAGAGTAGATCTAACTCAGCATAATAACAATAGTAGGCAAAAAAAAAGTAGTAGACAAGTCTGAGCAAGAATGAATGAAAAATTCTGAGTCTAAAGATAGACTCCAAGTCAGCAAATAGGGCCAAGAACAAGGTGTGGTGGTTTTGTTTTGCATAAGCTTGGCAAAGCTAGAACTTTGTTTCCCAGAACCCTCTTTCCTATGGGGTTCTAGGTGGGAACTGGCCAAGAGAGAAACTGACAAGATACAAGGGTCAGAAATGACAGAGGGGTTATTACTTTCTGAGAGTCGGTGGTTAGATGCAGTTAGAGACGATGCACAGGTGCTGTGGGGTCCAGCTTGTGGTTCCTTTCTCCCACTCCAAATCCAGCTCTTCCTGCTGAGAGCTGATCTGATGATGCTGGAGACTGCAGGTCCATCCCCAGATGCAAGTCTTCCCTATTCTTCCCACCAGCTCTCCTGTGTGTTCACTCCTAGCAGTGAATGAACCTGGCTTTAGGAGAGTTGCTTAACAAAATTATTGTCCGATCCTCCAACTCCCCTTTCCAGACTCTATGTCTCCAGCTTCTCCTACAAAAGCATAGACTAAATTCTAGTCCCTGTTTCATAATACTCATATTGCTTCTGCTTCCCCAGTTGAATCCCAACCAATAGTTTACTGCCACCAGAATTAGCTCCAGAGAACAGACATTCATGTAACAGTGGAAATCTCGGGAACTGCTGCTCTGATAAAGCTGGACTTAAAGGCATCAGTGACCCTGTGCTCATTGGTAAAGAGGACATTGGTTGGCACTGGCATGCTACTGTAAGACAGTTATTTAAACATCATCTATTATCACATAATCAGATAATTATAGTACATAAGGTTTCAAGTGAACAAGCAATTGCAACCAGATAATATTAATATTTTAGTGAAAACAAAAAAATACCCTGGTTGGTTTGCTACTCAGTGCACTGCAGAGCATGGACAAAGAAAATCATGAACACAAGCCTATTAACTCCCAACTCCAGGTCTGGGGAAGGGACTATATAACTTAGATTTATGTCTTCTTGGCTAAGTAATAATTATGTTTCTCAGCAGGGGGGAGTTGATGCATCAGAGGAAATCCACTCGTCAGCTCTCCTGAAGCAAGGTGCAGGTAGCCAAGCTGGAGTCTGCAGGTAAATCTGGGGCTCTAGGCTGCCCAGCCATCAGAGTGGACCCATAAAGGGAAGCTGGTGGAGAAACCCAAGGAAAACTGTTGCCTCTGCAGTGTCACTGTTTCTGAAGCCTCAGAACCAAAACTCAAACTCAAAGTTTAATCCCCCAGGTGGCTGAATTACAGTGCAAATTGAATTCACAGCTTCACAGGGTCTGCAATGTTGACTGTGCTTTGCTATTTGCTTTTGGTATGAGAGCTCTGTCTTATAAGTATATATCAATAGAAGGATGGATGGGAAGAAATCAAGTCATATCCTTAGGAATAAGAATCTTTTTTTTTCATTTTTAAAACTTCCGAGGATAATTGTAATAATAAAGTAATAATAAAATACTCAATCAAATAAAACCGCAATGAATAAATGCAATTTACTTAAAGGAATAGCAAGATTGGATTGGATTTCAAACTTGTCATTTGCTTTTGTGTTAACAAATTAGCTGATTCACTGTATTTCCCACATTTTATAGAATCATGAAATTTTAAAGTGGAGAGACTGTAAAGTTCTCTATTTTTTAGCCATATACATGGTTTCCATGTATTTTTATTCTACTCTTCCATGCGCGTTGACTTAGGTTGCTAAATTTGTTCTGAAGGTTTAGCATGCTAGAATATAAAGTCACAGTAGAAATGATCAGCATTGAGTTTTGGATAATCATTATCTGTGGGTTAGGCGTAAAAGTGGAGAAGGCACAGAGGATGTTTCCACTGCTTTTATAATGTTTCATTTCTTAACTAAGTGCTAGAAACAGTTATTTGTTCTCTTACTTTATACCATAATTTTGTATGACTGAAACCTTTTGCCAAAATAAGATGGTAAAAATAGATTTCATTTGGGCCTCATAAATAGATTTTTCTTTATTTTATCTTTGGTACAAAGATTTTAATGAAAGCCATTTTATGTTGGATGAAAGGCTTCTTCACAGCCAGCCAATGAATTATAGAAAGCAACTGTCAGGAAATCTGGTTTCTGCTGAAATGCCTTTTCAAAATTTGCATTGAGTTTTATAGATAGAAAATGTTGAAAAAGATATTATTTGAACAGATTCAAAATAAAGACTTCTGGATGAAAGCAATGCATGAAATTGTCTTCCTTTTCCTACCCCCTCCAGAGAAGAAACAACAGTGACTTTGAGTGATAAGAACTGGATTCTTGCCAGAACTCTGGCCTCTGCGAGCTGGAAGGCCCCAGCTCAGGGAGGGCTCTGAAAGGCTTTTGCTGACTCCAGAAGTGCCAAAGGGGAGGGGAGGAGCCTGGCACTAACACAAAAGAAAAAAAAAATCAAAGTCACCATTGTTCCCTCTTATCATGAAGTATCTTAAGGAAGAAAGAATGAGAGGAAAATGGTTCTCAGGAATAGTGAGAGCATCTTTAGTTTTCAGAAATGATGATATTTGGGTCACTTTTTAGCTCTGCCTTTAGAAACTTCCAAAGACAGCATCTCCTAAGCATGTCTCAAATAGCTTGCTCTATACACATGGCTTTTGCTTATTCTTATTCACCTTGGTTTTCACATTTTTCTACATGGCCTCCAAGGAATGACTTTGATGCTGAATTTTTCTGGGAAAAAAAATAAGTAAATACAGAAGTCATATACACATGAAATGCAAAAGTAGAAATCAATGGGATCGAGTGTTTTTTCAGAAACCTATGTTCCCTGATAGTTTTTCTAGCAAGATTCTATTTCCATAGCAGTTTCATATCTCTTGACTACTGACGTATGCTAATTTCTGGACTCATGAATTAGTCAGGTGTTGGTTACATTGTGAAATGCTATAACCATAGAGACAAAATGACTAAGAGTTGCAAAACCACTTTAATAGCATTCTGTCTTTTCCCAGGAGAATATGACAAAGTCTGGATCAATTCTATGGCACATCTTTCTCAAGGTGGCTAATTCATTACACGTTACCCTGGAAAATTCACTTGTCCAAAAGACCTTTGTTCTGTTTGATTCTTTGGCTAGGCAGCTTTTTTTTTTAACTTCCCAAATTTTTCTTGTTTGTCACGGAATTTTTTTATAGATCAAAAAAGTTCATTAAATGGGGGAACTGAAAATGTCAGAATGCAGACAAGGGGCAATGATATATTAATTTTAACTGAACAAATTCAGTTCACATCAGAACCTTTTGAGCCACCATTATTTCTACATTTTGCAGATGAAGAAACTGAGGCTCCAATGTGCAAGGTCACACATAGCTAGTATATGAAACAGGAATTCAACCCAGTCTGGGGTCTTCAATGTCATACTCCAGAGTATGTTCATGCAACTCTTACTTATAACAAAAATAGATCAGAAATGGTAGCAAAATAGTTACATGGTCTGCTGCTGCTGTTGCTAAGTTGCTTCAGTGGTGTCCGACTCGTCACGACCCCATAGACGGGAGCCCAGGAGGCTACCCCGTCCCTGGGATTCTCCAGGCAAGAACACTGGAGTGGGTTGCCATTTCCTTCTCCAATGTATGAAAGTGAAAAGTGAGAGTGAAATCACTCAGTTGTGTCCGACTCCTCGTGACCCCATGGACTGCAGCCAACCAGCCCCCTCCATCCATGGGATTTTCCAGGCAAGAGTAATTGGGGTGACATTGCCTTCTCCAGTTATATGGTCTACTGTTCATCTACTCAATGTATGTGGTAATTAAAATGGACAGACAACATTTTATCTTACAGATGGGAAAATAAATAGATGCAACCATTCCTGAAAGCTATTTCACAATATGAATAAAGTGTCATTTCAAAGTTCATAAGCTTGGGCCCAGCAAATCATTGACTAGGACCTTATCTTAAGGTAATAAGCAAAACTTCTGAAAAATGCTATTTGAAAAAGAACTTATTGAAATAGTACTTAATTTTTTTAAAAAAACTGGAAGGCATTTTTCTCTGACTTTTTCCTTCTGCTCGGACCACTTGTACACCATGGTGGGTGGGCACTGGGTTTCAAAATATTCTTTTCAAGAAATACCTACATATATATACACATATGTATACATGGTTTAAAGCAGGATTTCACTTTAGCTGCCAAGCTTAAAGAAAGTTGTAAGCAATGACTGAATAAATACTCTTCATATAATTTATGGTCATCAGGTGCTACTCTAATAAATATATCATGTATTCTAAACATTTAGAAAATTTTCTAACAGAAAGGACTATAATAAATGCAGGATGAATTCTGTCCTGACACTTCTTCCCTCCTTTCTCTTATGCTTAGCAAATTTTCCCTTAAACTCCCCATAAGACTTTCACCAAAATGCTGATGCAGATTTACCAAAACTTACAGCATTTGTGGGTAAAATATATGTCTCATAAAATAGTGCTGACAAAATAAAAACAACTTTAGGTTTCAAACTCTTTTTAAGCTAGATCTTCATGTTAATAAGAATCATTAAGAATATTAATGATTTTGATGTACAAAGAGAGAGGTGTGAGGGCAGAAATTGTTACCAAGTCAAACAGGTTTAGTCTGAGAAACATCTGCTTCTCCTCCTGCCTTTTCCCCAGAACCCAGTGCACTTTTCTGATCTACAGTTTGGCTGCAATTCCTTAGCCACTAACACATATTCAGCAAGAAATCTAGTAAACTTTCTTTTAATCTCTTTGAAGAAAATTTTTCAGCTGAGAAATGAGAAATGGAGCAGTGCATGGAGAGGAAAGTAGTTTAAGTGTTTTGTTCTGTTTTAGCTGACAGACATTATAGCATGTTTGTATCTCTATGAAATTGTGTAACCATAGAAGGCAAAGTTTATAGATTCCAGGAAAGAGGGGGAGTTGCTGCAGTGGAGTCTTTGGGAAAAGGAAAAGAGAAGGTATCTGATCAGAAAAATTAGGCAAGAGGAGTGCGGATATTTCTTCCACAATACTAGGTAGACAAAAGCTTAAGGATACAGGTGCTAGTAGGTTGGTAGATATGGTGGTGAGAATATACAATACAATTTTAGGGATGCAGAAAGTAATCAACTGAGGGTAGAGTTGTAGAAAGAGGTTTTAGAGACTTAAAGGGAAAAGGAATGATATAATGATTTAGAAGAACCACAGAATCAGGGACAGGAGGTGGGATTGCCTGGCATCTCTGAGAACCCAGCTTAGGGTGGCAGTCATGAATGGAAAAAAAGACTGGGTAGTATGGTAGGGTTTTTTCTCCAGCCACATTCAGCTGTGTGGATGCAGGGTTGAATATGCGCACAGCTAAGATTTTCCAGATAAGCAAGATGAAGAGAAAGTGGAGTAAGGTGATGGAGGTAGTGACTGTTATGATACTGATAACAATGACGGTGAAGAAAGACCATGGAATGGAAGTTGGGTAAAGAGTAAAATAAGGACCAGAGGGAATGGGAAACAATGAAACAGTAGTGGAATCAAATAGGGTTCAGTTCACTTGAATTCAGTTCAGTCACTCAGTCGTGTCTGAAGCTTTGCGACCCCATGAATTGCAGCATGCCAGGCCTCCCTGTCCATCACCAATTCCCGGAGTTCACTCAAACCCACCTCCATAGAGTCGGTGATGCCATCCAGCCATCTCATCCTCTGTCATCGCCTTCTCCTCCTGCCCCCAATCCCTCCCAGCATCAGAGTCTTTTCCAGTGAGTCAACTCTTCACATGAAGTGACCAAAGTATTGGAGTTTCAGCTTTAGCATCAGTCCGTCCAATGAACACCCAGGATTGATATCCTTTAGAATGGACTGGTTGGATCTCCTTGCAGTCCAAGGGACTTTCCAGGGTCTTCTCCAACACCACAGTTCAAAAGCATCAATTCTTTGGCGATCAGCTTTCTTCACAGTCCAAAGCTCACATCCATACATGACCACGGGAAAAACCATTGCCTTGACTAGATAGACCTTTGTTGGCAAAGTAATGTCTCTGCTTTTTAATATGCTATCTAGGTTGGTCATAACTTTCCTTCCAAGGAGTAAGCGTCTTTTAATTTCATGGCTGCAATCAGCATCCGCAGTGATTTTGGAGCCAAAAAAATAAAGTCTAGCACTGTTTCCATTGTTTCCCCATCTATTTCCCATGAAGTGATGGGACCAGATGCCATGATCTTTGTTTTCTGAATGTGGAGCTTCAAGCCAACTTTTTCACTCTCCTCCTTCACTTTCATCAAGAGGCTTTTGAGTTCCTCTTCACTTTCTCCCATAAGGGTGGTGTCATCTGCATATCTGAGGTTATTGATATTTCTCCTGGCAATCTTGATTCCAGCTTGTGCTTCTTCCAGCCCAGCGTTCCTCATGATGTACTCTGCATATAAGTTAAATAAGCAGAGTGACAATACACAACTTTGACGTACTCCTTTTCCTATTTGGAACCAGTCCATTGTTCCATGTACAGTTCTAATTGTTGCTTCCTGACCTGCATACAGGTTTCTCAAGAGGCAGGTCAGGTGATCTAGTATTCCCATCTCTTTCAGAATTTTCTACAGTTGATTGTGATCCACACAGTCAAAGGCTTTGGCATAGTCAATAAAGCAGAAACAGATGTTTTTCTGGAACTCTCTTGCTTTTTCCATGATCCAGCAGATGTTGACAATTTGATCTCTGGTTCCTCTGCCTTTTCTAAAACCAGCTTGAACATCTGGAAGTTCACGGTTCACATATTGCTGAAGCCTGGCTTGGAGAATATTGAGCATGACTTTGCTAGCATGTGAGATGAGTGCAACTGTGAGGTAGTTTGAGCATTCTTTGGCATTGCTTTTCTTTGGGATTGGAATAAAAACTGACCTCTTCCAGTCCTGTGGCCACTGCTGAGTTTTCCAAATTTGCTGACATATTGAGTGCAGCACTTTCACAGCATCATCTTGTAGGATTTGAAATAGCTCAACTGGAATTCCATCACCTCCACTGGTTAGGATATGGACTGTTCCTCCCAGTTGGTCCAGAGAACAGTTTGAACCAAGTTCTCGAAGGATTAAGTTGGAAAGAAAGGAGGAGGGAGTCAGAAAGTGTGACACTTAAAATAACTATGATAAAGAAGAAGCCATTATTGATAAAGAGCCTGTGTATGGTGTGCATGACGATAGAAATCAGTTATGGAAGTGGGATGCATGACAAGAAAATTAGAAGAGAGAAAATTTGAGGACAGGTTATTATTAATAGAAGGATTATCTTTGTTAATATTGAGATACCCATGAATTTTGAATGGAGAACCACTAAACAGGAGCTAAAAGTCATGTGGGAGTGTGGACAGAGTTCTTGGGCTGACTTCTACAAGAAGAACGTGTAGGTGGCAGTACAGGGTTACAAGCCAAAAATGTGAAGGATGTAGCGAATGGAGAATCAGTGAGTGACAGTGAGAACACGGACTTTGGCCCCAACCCCCTGGCATAGGTTTAGAGAGGGAGAAAAAGAGTTAGAAATTTGAGAATCTTCCTTGAATTTCTAGAAGAATTTTTCCATTCACATTGCTAATATGGCCTGATATGTGAATTTTTATCATTGTTTTCTTTTTCCAGGTTTAATATTTTCTTCCTTTGTCCTTAATGTGTGATGTTTACAATTGTATCATCTCCCAGTACTCATTAGATTATGAGAGCTGGGGGTGGGGAATCAAGACCTGAATCAACCAACAAATTCACATGATCAAAATTGAGATTTTTGTGTTTGGTTCTCGTTTGTTTTTTTTTTAATTGCTTTAACTTTTAATAGTCTTGGCACCAAGGGGGTTGCTTGGATATGGGGAGGAGGCTTGAGTCCCACACACAAAGGCAATCTATCAATTGCCTTAAGAAAAACGAAATAATATTTTTCAAAATAGTCGCTTGACATGTCTCAATGTTAATAAGGTGTGAACAAAGGTGTCTGGAAGTAGAAGGCTGCTATTTTGATTGATTTCCAACATAAAAATCATTTTAGAAACAAAGCAAATTTATTTAGAAAAATGTGCTTGCCATGCAAATGCAGCTCCCCACCACAAACTCCAGCTTTCCAGCCCAAATCTGCTATACAAAACCCTGTAGTCACTATTCACTGTTACATGCTTTCACTAGTAGGTGGCATGGGTGTAGACATGCTCACATTTGGGGTATAACAATTCCATTTGTGATTATAAACTTGATCTATCTTGAAATTCATCCAAGCAAATTTAGTTACAAAAAGTACTGGAAGATTTTGCGTTTGCATTTGTGTGAATTGAACCCTAAAATGATGTTATAGTGAGATTTCAGAACACTGTGTGTTTTAATAAATATTGCAAAGTGAGTCCTTTGGAACCATTTTTTTCTTCACTAAAGCCTTGTGTAATAAACTTATACCAAATGCAACATAAATCCTATTCTCAGAATCCAGGGGGTCAACAGGATCAGCAAAGTCTCTCTAATACTGAAATTCATGATACTCCTTATAAGACCCAGGATAGTCCAAAGCAAGCGAAAATGCACTGTCCTAAAATGTATTTGACTTGGCTTTGGAAACAGGAATTTAGAAAAACTCTTGGCCATCCTACTCCTAGCTGCTTAATAGGAGGAGGGGGTGATGGCAGGCGTGGGAGAAATGTGGTAGAAGGGACTGAGATAGAAACAAACAGGAGGAAAAAGGTGGGAGGGAAAACTAACTCCATGGGACACCCGCCCACAGTGCACAGTAGTGTCAACCTTCCCAGTCCCCAGGTCTGGGATTCGTTCAAGCGTGTGTTTGGAAAATGGCAGCTCATTCATAGACAACATGTAGGCTTCCCTGGTGAGTGAATATGATAGACTGCCCTGGGAGTTTCATTTAAGAATTTAGAGAAGGAAGTAATTTGATTTCTTTGTAGATCATTAGGTGGGTCATTAAGTCATTTATGGCTTAATTTCCATGTCAGACCCTCAATTTTACTCACATACACACACATGGGTGAGCACAAAGATTACAGAACAGATTTAATTTTTCACAGGTGTTTTGGCCAAAAACCTCCTAAGTGGTTAAAACATCAAGAACATATGTAAACTCTGCTTTAGAATATATTGTGAGGGTAAAGAATTGATTTTTAATTCATTTTGTGGGTCTCAGAAGTCGAGTATGTAATGCAAAGGGAATATAAATAACATACCATAACATACCACCAACAAGGTAGTGACTAAATGCTGAACTAATTTAACAGAATCTAATATTGAAATATATATATTGCATGTAAATTGCATATTTATGATCACAATAAATTTATAATAAAATCCCAGGGCATGCCTGCAGTCTTATTATTATTTCATTTCCATCTCCAACTGCCTACTTTTAGAAATATGTAATATTACCTTGAGCCATTCTGTTTTTATGTGGCAACTGCATTTACCTTAACTCTTCCCTGGAGAAAGATTCAAGCATTTATTTCACACTGAAGGAAATGGATTTTTGCATCAGAATGAAATAAAAATGATTAAATGTGAATTGAATCACTTAATCCTTTTTCTTGGGTCAAAGGGCATAATTATCAACCCTACTAAGTGCTTTATGTGCAATCATGCACCAGAACTTAAACTTATAAAGGGCTATAATGTGATACATTGTGAGAAAAGAGTGGCAAGACCCCAAATATATAACAAGAGCAAGGACTTTAGGTGTTAAGTTAGAGGTAAGATCACCAAACATATGTTGGTTAACAACACATTTGAGGGTAGGCTCAAATCCAATATGATGAGTCTTCATAAAAATGAGACATTTAGACACAAACGGGCAGAGAATGGACCATGGAAGTGCAGACCCAGGGAGAAGGCAGCCACCTACAAGCCCAGGAAAGAGGCCTGGGGCAACTCCTTCCCACCCAGCCTTCAGAAACCCAACCCTGCCAACACCTTGATTGTAGATTTTGAGCCTCCACAACTGTGGGAAAATAAATGTTCCGCTTTTTGAGCTCCTTGGTACATGGTACCTACTCTGTGACACTAGCCCTGGCAAATGAACTCGGGATCCAAGATGGGAGATGTAGCTCCCACCCTCTTTTGGTTCCTGAGCTTCCATTCCCAGAAAAACACCACTCCCTCCCAGACTTGAAACCATGATGCTTTCTACTGACAATCCTCTAGGTCAGTTGCCTGTAGCCATGTCTCATGGGAAGTCTGGAGAGGTAACTTTAAAACTCGCACTATGAATAATGACACAAATGCTCAATTAGCAATGACGACATATATCAGAGTTGAGGTTCCATTCCCTGAAAACACCTCAGGATCACCCCTCAGACTGCCTGGGAGTTATAAATTATTAACACATTTATCTAGAAAGCATAACAACTCACTATTATGAGGAAACTGTGTCCATGGAATTTATCGGTCATTTGGAGGCCTGATAATTTACTCTTTGTTCTCTAAAGTAAATATATGCAAGTTACATAAATCAAACCCAGTTTGAGAGCAATATTTTTCCTCAAAGAAAAAGCAGCACGTTTCCCCCAGCACCCCACTCTGTCTCCCACATACATATCCACACAGACACAAAGACACTAGAGCCAGAAATTTAGCTTTTGTATACATTTTGTAAAATTTTACTTTCTACGTTTTGGTTAAATTCTAGGTCATGGCAGTGTACATCTATGTACAGAAACAAACAGAGCATTTGTCATTTACACTTTTCCCTTGGAAATAAAATATCTTAATATTGTATTTAATATATCACAAATGCTTCAGCAAGTTGGTTTTAATTAATGTCAGAGAGATACATTGGAAAGTTTTGAAACAATGTGGTTAAAAACAAACTTGATTTTTCCCTCTCACAATTTATCTGCCACATATTGTTAACACTTTCAGATAATTTACTGGTAGGTGGCTGTAAAATCAGGAAGTTTGGTTCCTTTCTTTCCAAAGCATTTAACTACCCCATTATTGCCTAAACAGTACATTACCTAAATTTAGAAAGTCTAAATTCATGTTTACATCATATTTTCAACTCGATCCAATGTAGACCAAAAAAAAAAAAAATCACTAAGAAGGGAAAAATGACTTCTATTGTGTGGGAGTGGGACTTTCTCATTTCTCAAATGTGAACATATATTTATTTCAGTTGAAATAATCCCTTATAATTCGCTAATTACCATAGCATGTTAAAACTAGTTCTATTAAACACAATTTTCCCCTTTTCCCATATAATCTAATATAAAAATGTCATATAATGCAAGGAGTGTGGGCTTTGGAGTAACAGAAAACTGGGTACAATCCTGGCTTTATCACTGTGTGGCCTGAGGCGAGTCTCCAAGCTTCCTTGAGCCTCAGTTTCTTTAGCTCAGAAATTAGGGTAATATTTACCTTGCAGGGTGGCTGAGAGCACTGGAGACCATGTGTGGAGACAGAACGTGGGCTGAACTAATAAGGAGCAACATTGTGAAGTGCTGTCTGTGGCTGGCGGTGCTTTCCCAGCAGGACACGCCATTAACCCCTTGCCTACAGTGTGACCAGAACGCTCCTCCATCAAGAGTTGGACTCCTTCCTCTCCTCTTGAATTCGACTGGCCTGTGGCTCCCTTGTAACATACAGGGTGCAGCAACAGTGAGGCTGCCTGCCCTCCCAGGCCAACGTCCTGCAGCCCCTCTGGTTCTTGTGAAACACTCCCTGTCCTGACCCTTTAGGACACCTCCTCTCTGACCCCAGCTATTGTGTTATGAGGAAGCCCAAGACCCCTGGAGAGGTGACAGGTAGATGTTCAGTTGAACAATCTCAACTGAGCCTGCTCTGAGTAATTCTAGTCCAGGTGCCAATCATGTGACTGAAGACGTATCCAGGAGATTCTAGTCCCAGTCCTGTGGGTCACCCTCAATCATCGGTGTCTTCCCAGCTGAAGCCCCACATGTCATGGAGCTGTGCCCTTTGTAACTCTCACCAATAGAATCATGAGTACACTAAGTCCCCTGTATACTGCTGCTGTAGCTGCTAAGTCGCTTCAGTCGTGTCCGACTCTGTGTGACCCCATAGATGGCAGCCCACCAGGCTCCCCGTCCCTGGGATTCTCCAGGCAAGAACACTGGAGTGGATTGCCATTTCCTTCTCCAATGCATGAAAGTGAAAAGTGAAAGTGAAGTCATTCAGTCGTGTCCGACTCTGTGCGACTCCATAGACAGCAGCCCACCCGGCTCCCCTGTCCCTGGGATTCTCCCGGCAAGAACACTGGAGTGGGTTGCCATTTCCTTCTCCAGTGCATGAAAGTGAAAAGTGAAAGTGAAGACGTTCAGTCGTGTCTGACTCTTAGCGACCCCATGGACTGCAGCCTACCAGGCTCCTCTGTCCATGGGATTTTTCCAGGCGAGAGTACTGGAGTGGGGTGCCATTGCCTTCTCCCCGGCTATATACAGATGAGTTCCATTCTGAGAGTGTCTCTGTAAGTCCAATTTGGTCATAAGTCCAACAAAGGTAGCCTGGGTACCCAACTAACACAATTGGCTGTACAGAACTGTATTGTAATATGTCATAATACCTTTCACACAAATGATACATAAAAAAAAAAACCACAAAAACTAAAGAAAACCTTTTTAATCTCCCAGTACAGTACCTTGAAAAGTACAGTAATAAGTACAATAGCTGGCATACAGGAACTGGTATCAAGTGAACAGGCAAGGAAAGTTACTGAGGAGGTGGTGGATGGTAGAGCTGAAGGATCCTCAGCAACAGGAGACAGAGGGCAAATTGTAATTTCACTCATGCCTGACACTGATGGAATGTACATTTGCAACTTACAGGTTCATTTGTAGGGAACTTACTGTATTGTAAAATGGTTGCTGTTTTACACCTCCTAGCTTGCAGCATTTTATGTAGCAACAGATGACTGGAACAGAGCTGGTAATGTTCTTAGAACTGTGCTGCAAGAGAATTCAAAGAGGACCCCACCTGTTGGGAGCCTAAATTTCTAATGTTTGTGATACACTGGCAAAACATACTCTCTCACTGAACAGCAGCTCTTTCTTCTGAGCTCCTGGACAAGTTTGTACAAGTGAGAGAAAGTCGCAGCTAAAACATCCATTTCTCCAAAGCCTACTCCACGCATGATAGTCCTTGGAAAGAAGAGCAGGCAAGCAGCTCCCAACCCAGAACTATGTTCCCTGTGCTGTCACCCAGCACCACACCAGTTTCATGGTCACCGGGTCACTCGTGTGTTTGTCTTTAAAATGCAATACCTTCCAGAGGTTTCCTGAGACTCATTCACTCCTGGGCAGAAATGGTCAAGATCATTTCCTTAGAGAAGGGTAGTTTTGATTTGTAGTATAAGGGAAGACATTCTGAAGACCCCTGGTAGCATGATAATGGGGTTATACCAAAGTAAGAAGTGGGGGAGGCTTCAGGAAAGTAGCTGGGAGAGGAACCCTGAAATTTTCCTGCCTGTACATTACTTAAATCAGCAGAGATGGATGCCTTCCACACACTGGAATTTCACCCACTTCCTGACCTGAAAAAAAATGTTGCAGGTTTCCCTATGTCCAGATCACCTCTAAGCCACTGAAGCTTCCATCAGAATTTAAACTGTTCCCAAACCACTTGACCTGCCTCCTGAGAAATCTGTATGCAGGTCAAGAAGCAACAGTTAGAACTGGACACAAAACAACAGACTGGTTCCAAATTGGGAAAGGAGTACATCAAAGCTGTATATTGTCACCCTGCTTATTTAACTTATATTTCTCTTATCATGAGAAATGCTGGACTGGATGAAGCACAAGTTGGAGTCAAGATTGCCGGGAGAAATTTCAATAACTTTAGATATGCAGATAACACCACGCTTACGGCAGAAAGTGAAGAAGAACTAAAGAGCCTCTTGATGAAAGTAAAAGAGGAGAGTGACAAAGTTGGCTTGAAGCTCAACATTCAGAAAACGAAGATCACGGCATCTAGTCCCATCTCTTCATGGCAAATAGATGGGGAAACAATGGAAACAGTAACATATTTTATTTTGGGGGGCTCCAAATTCACTGCACATGGTGACTGTAACCATGAAATTAAAAGACATTTGCTCCTTGGAAGAAAAGTTATGACCAACCTAGACAGCGTATTAAAAAGCAGAGACATTACTTTGCCAACAATTGTCCGTCTAGTCAAAGCTATGGTTTTTCCAGTAGTCATGTATGGATGTGAGAGTTGGACTATAAAGAAAGTCGAGCGTGAAAGAATTGATGCTTTTGAACTGTGGTGCTGGAGAAGACTCTTGAGAGTCCCTTGGACTGCAAGGAGATCCAACCAGTCCATCCTAAAGGAAATCGGTCTTGAATATTCATGGGAAGGACTGATGCTGAAGCTGAAACTCCAATACTTTGGCCACCTGATGCGAAGAACTGACTCATTTGAAAAGACCCTGATACTGGGAAAGATTGAAGGCAGGAGGAGAAGGGGATGACAGAGTATGAGATAATTGAATGGCATCACTGACTCAATGGACATGAGTTTGAGTAAGCTCCGGGAGTTGGTGATAGACAGGGAAGTCTGGCGTGCTGCAGTTCATGGGGTCGCAAAGAGTCAAACATGACTGAGCAACTGAACTTAACTGAACTGAAACTACCCGTGACTCTCGAGTTTGAATTTCCTCATTTAGTTTTAGTGGGAAAAAGGGGGAAAGGAAATATGAGGAAGAGAGTAGAAGAGAAGTGAAAATACCTAAGTCTTCTACCTGCTTTCTATCCTTCAGAATGAAAACCTCTTAATTATAGAGCTGGATCTTAGACTACCATAATTACTACACATAACTGATAGCTAATAAATTGTTGATTGAGTGGGATTGGACAAAATCAATGCAACATTTTGCAGAATCTCATATTCACAAGAATTTTTAGAATATTGCACAAGAATGCCAAGGGTGGGATAAGGAAGACTCACTTTCAACCCACATAAGTTTGCACTACTAACGTACCTTTTAAATTTTCATTTAGAAATATTCATATATATTGTACAAGTAAAAATCCTTCAAAAAGAGACAGAAACTCCCTAATGTTAGAGTAAAAATAAAATAAAGCAAAATTCTAACTGGTCACCAATGTCACTTTCAAGGCCATATGAAGCTATTTCCCCTTCCTCAAACCTACCCACCCACCATGTGGCCCCCAGGATTCAAAATCTACATTATTTCAATTGGATCCTATTGCAGAATAATTTTCAAGTTGACAATTATCATAGACTAGTATGGCAAGCCACTCCATACTCTTGCCTAGAAAATCCCATGGATGGAGGAGCCTGGTAGGCTGCAGCCCATGGGGTCGCTAAGGGTCGGACACGACTGAGCGACTTCACTTTCACTTTTCACTTTCACACATTGGAGAAGGAAATGGCAACCCACTCCAGTGTTCTTGCCTGGAGAATCCCAGGGACGGGGGAGCCTGGTGGGCTTCGGTCTGTGGGGTCACACAGAGTCGGACACGACTGAAGTGACTTAGGAGGAGGAGGAGGAGTAGATTATTAGCATTTCACATGACAAGTCCAACAAAGCATAGGCAATGGCCAGTCTCTCATCTAAGAGGGACGCCTCCTCCCCAGGGGAGCTTCAACCCACTTTGGGGACCTCTTCCGCTTTTCAGGGCTACTGCTCCCACCTTTGAAGAGCTCTCTTTTTTTAAACATTCTTTGAGCTGAAATCTCTCTTTCTTCTGTCTTGAATACTTTATGAAACTATTATTAATGGAATCTTTCAACATTTGATTTATTTCAACAGAAATTTATTGTAGAAGTAGAGACATTGAGTAAAAATCAATCTTGATTTATATTGTTTATGTAAATTCTATAGGTGCTGGACACTATGACTTTTTAAAGAAAGAGGAAGAGCATAGGGAGGATTTAACCATTAGTGAATGGTCTTAGTACATTGGCAGTTATAAGCTTTGTAAGTTACAGTAATGAATTAGGATAACTATAAAGAAAAGTCCCCAAAAGGAACAATAATGTTGATACAATGAAACATGAAGCATCTCTAATAAATGCAAACATTAATATAAATTTTTTACAAAAACATAATTCTAAGCACAAAACTTTGATATACATACAAGTACAAAACTAAAAATCTCCCAGACAAGTCTATGTAAACTTTTACAATGAAAAAGTTTTTATAAAAATAAATATGCAAATAAAAATGTCCGAACAAAGAAATATTCTTTGTATTCTGTAGTAATACTGAATAAAGAGGCCATTTTTATACTCTGAGCATGTTTAGAGGTTAAGTTTAATTTATAAATAATTTTGAAACATTAAAAGAGACGTGGGGGGAATTTGTTCTGTAAGTTAAACAGCAATTTGATCTCAACATCATTAAAAATAAACTTTCACCTGTTACTAATTTTCTTCTTATTTACAAAGCCATTGTTTGTTTGAATGAAAGGCAAAAAGCATCTTGATGCTCTTTATACAGTCCAAATAAGAGAACAAATTGCAAAGGCCCGTGAATGCTAAAAAGCAAATAAAGGAACTTTTCCAAGAATATGTTGAAAACACAGCCAGGGCTACAGACAATTATAAGTATTGGATGGTGAACCTCAAACAGCACCCCAGATACTGCATATTTTAGTTGCAAACAGTACTACAATCCTACATCTGAGAATAATTCTTTTGTGTGTACTATCTTTAATTGTTGACTTGTAATAAACTCTGAAAATTGAGCCCAGTATCACAAAAAGCCTTCCACAACCTCTGCCAGCAAAGCAAAAGAGTATTTTGTGTGATGTCTTTGGTTTCAGTTTTATTATTATAGGGGGTGTGTCGGTTTGTGTATCTATAATTGTGTGTTTGTTTATAGTTTATGAATATGCATGTAATTTTGGCATTGGCTTCCATTTTCAAAAGCAGCTCAAGTCCATACCAAGAGACAAGCAGAAATAACCCTTAAAAAGGACAAAATAACTCGATGGGTCCATTCTAATCTGAGCCATTCACATGAATAAATGAATAAGTTATAGCAATACTTTAACAGTAAGTTTTTATACTTTGGAACCAAAAGTCTGTTTCCAAACTGGCAGACCAGGTACAGTCCAGGGACACTCCAAACAATAAATGATAAGAAAATCATAGGAAAAATATCTGCAAAAACACAACTGGGGCCTTGGCAAAAGCAGAGTTCAGGTAAACACTCCACAGTCAAATGATAATCTGACATCACATATTTACTAAGCCTTCTTTTCCAGGCTCTATTGGAAAGAATCAGAAAAACTGTCCAATGATTCCAGAATATTTCCAAAAGCTCCATCAGTTTTCTGTCTATTCCTGCCTCCCTCCCCCTCATCTCCTTCCATTTCCCCCCTCTTTCTCTTTCTCTATTTCCTCCTTCCATCCTTCCATTCATAACAGGAAACACAAGCCAGTCCTATCCATAAGATTGTTCCCATTCCTTTAGCTCTTAGTCAAGGCACTATACATCTCTTTGCACTTAACCTCTGAACTTCCAGAATTAGTGAATTGTAGCACTGCTTCAGTTTTAACACGGTGCACTCACTTCAGTGTCTCTCATGAACTTTTCATCAATAGAGTATTATCTCATCTTGTATGTTCACCTTCCTACCTCATTACAAGCTGGGAACACTCACTTCTCGAAATCCTCTCCCATGGTTTCCACAATACATGCTCCTCACCCTCTATGTCTCTGATCATCTTTCCTCCACATTTTCTCCACTTAATCGTCTTCATAAATTTCAGTTCAGTTCAGTTCAGTCGCTCAGTCCTGTCCGACTCTCTGCGACCCCATGAATCACAGCACGCCAGGCCTCCCTGTCCATCACCAACTCCCGGAGTACACCCAAACTCATGTCCACAGAGTCGGTGATGCCATCCAGCCATCTCATTCTCTGTCGTCCCCTTCTCCTCCCGCCCCAACCTTTCCTAGCATCAGAGTCTTTTCCAGTGAGTCAACTCGTCGCATGAGGTGGCCAAAGTATTGCAGTTTCAGCTTTAGCATCAGTCCTTCCAATGAACACCCAGGATTGATCTCCTTTAGAATGGACTGCTTGGATCTCCTTGCAGTCCAAGGGACTCTCAAGAGTCTTCTCCAGCACCACAGTTCAAAAGCATCAATTCTTCGGTGATCAGCTTTCTCAACAGTCCAACTCTCACATCCATACATGACCACGGGAAAAACCATAGCCTTGACTAGACAGACCTTGGTTGGCAAAGGAATGTCTCTGCTTTTTAATATACTATCAAGGTTGGTCATAACTTTCCTTCCAAGGAGTAAGCATCTTTTAATTTCATGGCTGCAATCAGCATCTGCAGTGATTTTGGAGCCCAAAAAAATAAAGTCTGACACTGTTTCCACTGTTTTTCCATCTATTTCCCATGAAGTGATGGGACCAGATGCCATGATCTTTGTTTTCTGAATGTTGAGCTTCAAGCCAACCTTTTCACTCTCCTCTTTCACTTTCATCAAGAGGCTTTTGAGTTCCTCTTCACTTTCTGCCATAAGGGTGGTGTCATCTGCATATCTGAGATTATTGATATTTCTCCCAGCAATCTTGATTCCAGCTTCATAAATTTAGGTGTTCCTAAATTCCCTGTTCATTTGACTCTCACTCACTTGATGCCTGGCTCAATTTTACAGTCTCAACCAACAGCTCTATAAAAATGGCTTCCAAATATTTTCCTTATCCTGCTTTCTCTCCCAAATTTCACTCTCACAACTTCAACTCTATGTCAGTTGCTGCTGCTGCTGCTCAGTCACTTCAGTCGTGTCCAACTCTGTGTGACCCCAGAGTCGGCAGCCCACCAGGCTGCCCCATCCCTGGGACTCTCCAAGCAAGAACACTGGAGTGGGTTGCCATTTCCTTCTCTAATGCGTGAAAGTGAAAAGTGAAAGTGAAGTCGCTCAGTCGTGTCCGACTCTTAGCAACCCCATGGACTGCAGCCTACCAGGCTCCTCCGCCCATGGGATTTTCCAGGCAAGAGTACTGGAGTGGGTTGCCATTGCCTTCTCCGGTTAGACCTGGCTATTCCTTCAGCACCTAAAACCCTCCTTCTGTGATGCCTCCCAAGTGCACCTGCTTGTTTCACCCTCATTATCACACCTTGGTTCAAATGCTCATGGCTTTTTGCCTGGGCCCTGGGAAGGGCTCCCTAGCTGCCTCTAGCCTCAGTTTCCTGGAATTCATCTCCTCTCCTGCTGCCTACTGCATTTTTTCAGAAGTTCAACCCTAGCCACATCTCTCCTTTTCAAAAACTCTGTGTATCTCCATCCTGCAGAATAAAGCCCAAATTCATTTCTATGGTATTTGCACTCCTTTCTAGGATCAATTCAACCAATTTATCCTGACTCACACATTTCCCACCTTACCTCCCATGATCCTCCACCAAATAGCTTTCACTTTAGCTGAAATTAACTACTCAAGTTCCCTACACTTTCTCAAATATCCTCATTCATGCATTTTGGGGGGCCTGGAATACTTTTTTCTCCATCCCTGCCATTCCTAACCCCCACCCCATCCTATAGAGCCTAAATGGACTAAAACTGATCTTATGGACTCTTCCTTTATCAGTCCCACTTCCCAACCACAAGGAAGGCTCCATCCACCCTGTAAACTCATTGAGTATGATCTCCTCTGATGCCATTTTCTGCCTTGTGTTTGGTTATTTATGAATATGTCCTAAATCTTGTAATAAACCTCTTGTAAGTTGGAGCTTGCATGTCCAGCATAGTGCCTGGTACATAAGAGTTTTCTTTCTATTTCTTTCACTTAATAAATATTTATGAGGTACTATCCTGCCCTGTGCATTAGGAATTCAGTGGTGAATGAAACCCAGTCCTTGCTTTTATAGGATTTATATTTTAGATTCAAAAGAAATGTTTATTGCACAAAAAAACTCAAGAAAAATATTTTAAGTAAACATTTAGCTCTCTAAATGAAAATATTTCATAGAAGCAAAACTCTTATGTACAAAAGTTCTATGCACATCCAAAGCATTATTATTCTGTCACAGAAGGCAAGCTGACTTCTCCTCAAGAAGGAGAGAAGAAAGGCATCAGTGTGGCTTCCTTGGCATCCTGCCCTGTGATCCCCTCTGTGACCTTTCTTCACTTCCAACTTTGACCTTGATTTTTCCATTTTTGACCTTATTCCCATTCTGTCTAGCACATAATCTAGCATTCTAACACCTGACCTTGTCCTCCTAGCCTTGACGCTATTCCCTTATAACTAGGCTGTTCGTCTGGACTAGATATGAGTCCCAACCATTTTATGAGTTTGATTATGCTTTGTTTCTAAATAATAGATAAATGGATGACCCTGGTGAACCGAATGACACAGAGGACAACTCTGTGAGCACCTGGTCAGGGACCTTGGACTCCTATATCAGCTTAATCAACAATGTCAAAAAGTAGATAGATAAGCAAACTCCAACACTGAGTGCAACATAATGACATTCTCTGATAACTACTGTGCAGGACACTGCCCTGTGCTGGGGTCTGGCTGCTGCCTTAGGAGCCAAGGAAATCATGTCTCCAGTTTAAGGCTCATTCTTTTTGCTTCTTTCCTCTGAATAAATGTCAGTTCGCTGGAAACAAGAACTTTATTCATCAACTGAGAATTGTGGTCATTCCTTAGTCTAACAGAGTTTCTTTTTCTCTGGTTCTCCATTCCTCCTTTCTCAAAATACTTCTTTGCTTCTCAAGTTCATTTAGGGACTACCAAAATGGTTAGGCTTATAGGCTATCAGCAATATTCCTAGGTGCTAATTAAGAACATCTGCCTTTTACAATGAATTTTTACATCACGTCTCAATAAAGAAAAGCAGAAGCATCTTCTAGGAATTCTGAAATGCAGAAGATGGATGGTGTGTCTTGATTTCATTTGTTCTCTAAGATCAACAGAAAGCTCTTATACCTATTTTGAGTAAACTGTCTTTGGAGCCTCAGATATAATTTAGTCAATGATGCTGCAGACAGCAAGAATCTGTTTCAAATAACTAACCCTGTTACCTTTTGTTTCCTGTGCAGATTCCTCCATGAAGGACAAAAGCAGGGCTTCTTATTCCTTTTAGGGAAATGAGGTTTTTAAAAAGCTTACAAGCTCAAGATGGAATTCAAAGTCAGCAGTCTTAGAAGTATTATACCAGACAATAAATGGCAAGCTTGATGGGTGCTAAATTCAGGGCCTAATTAAATAATTTTATAATGTATTCAAATCTTTTACCACAGAGATGGTTTTATTGTGTTTGTAAACTAAATTTGGAGATAGCTTCTCCTGAGACTATGTCATTCCCTAGAACTATATCAAGAATCTGAGGAAGTTATATTAACTCTTTCTGACTATATTGGGGCCCCTTTGCATGCATGCGTGCTCAGTCATTCAGTCATGTTTGACTCTTTGCAACCCTACAGACTGTAGCCCGCCAGGCTCCTCTCTCCCTGGAATTCTCCAGGCAAGAATATTGGAGGGGCTGCCATGAGCTCCTCCAGAGGCGGGGCCCCTTAAAGATTTGGAAAAACTTTTTTACTTAACGATCCTTGAAAAAGACAAAAAATACTTTCCAAGACTACTCATCTTATTCTCCTAGAAACTATCTCCCATGATAGAAATATCAGCACAAATATATAAGCAGGTTCTTCTCATTTCCTCGATCCATCCTACCCAGGGTAAATATGAGATGAGAAAGAAACTGTGAGGGCCAGGTTAGCTCCTACCTTGAAAATCACTGTCCCCACAGCTCACTTCCCTCATACCTAACTCAGAATAATCTTGAAAAAGTCTCACAAACATTCACAAATAATGGGTCTTCTGGTGTCATACAACATGCTGGTTAACATTTTATATAACACGATTTGCATGTTGGCAAATGCACAGCTCCATGAAACTTCTAATAGCCATTCATTCGACAAGCTTTCTTTTATAAGTACGGACCAAGCAAATTGCTGAGTACTGAGGATTAAGAGAATGAGCAAGGAAGACTTGGTGTCTGACCCTGGAGACTTTTGTCGTTTTGACTCTTGCTATCCTCTCTCCTTGCTTATGGAAGTCCAATGGCTCCTTTGCAAATCTCAGTGACTTCATCAGTTTGAGAGGAAAGTGGGTAGTCTCACCCATTACCTCCTGGGTGCTTTGTTCTTCACTTGGCCCTCAGAGTGCCATGTGGTCCATTGAGTACTGGGTCTTGTTATTTCAACCTGGCTCAGGTTCCCCTGAGATGGACCTCAATTCCAGGGACATTACATTAAACTTAAAATTATTCCTTCCCTAGAAACAGTGACTTCAGACCAACTGTATGTACTTTTTTTGCTCTCAGGATGACCTGGAGTTCAATATCTGCTTAATCTGTTAGGCAAAACATCCAAGGAAATCAGAACATCATGTCTCCTATTTGCCACTGGTATTTTAAATAAATTAATTAATTGCCCCCAACATTTCTTTAATTCATCCTTGTTTTAAAATGCACAAAAATGATAGGGAGAAATTTAAGGACCTTTAGTCCAATGGATCAGTTTTTCCTATCATTTTATCCTATCAGTAAACTCTATGCTGTTAAAATGACATGTCATTAATTAACCACAATGTCAAATACAAAACTCATCCCTTTTTCTTTAATGTCATCTTTAACCACTTCAAACAGAATACAATGTTTACAAAGCCAAATGCCAAATGATTAGTGAAAATTGCTAATTAAATCAATGATTTATGTAATAGTCTCTGGAGAGGATAAAAATGATTTCCTATCTCTGCTCTGAGAGCATCAGTATAAAATATTTGGAAGACTACGGTCTGTGCAGTCATACACACCCGAATCAAAATCCCCTCCCTCCCCCTTATCACCTCTGGGACTCCACCAAGCCCCTTCAGCTCTCTGGACCTCATTTTTAAAATGAGGTTCTTCATTTAAAAAATGAGGACCATAATGCCTAGATTAGAAATCTCTCACCAGGATTAAAAGAGATTAGATACAAACAGTGATTAAAACACTACCGGCCACTTACGAATTTTCTCTCCACTAAGTAATTATAAATCCAATAGAAGGACTAAGATAAATACAAAAATAACTGCACTGGAATGGTATAGGGAGTAAATGTTATGCGGTGTTACAATCAATCCACAGGGATTTCAGAAGGAGAAATCAGTCCTTGTCAAGGTGATCAGCAAAAATGTCAGGAAACGACATTGAGCTAAGCTAATTGGAATGGTCAAGGTTTGGCTAAGCAGAGCTGGAGGAATATTGAGACAGAGAAAATGCAAGCACCCTGTCTTAGAGGCAGAAAACATGGAGGCAGAGTCCTGGAGGATTTGTCCAATCAGGTGTGCAGAGAACAAGAGGAAGTCGGTGCTGCGGACACAGTATATGATCTTTCCGTAGCCCATAGGTAAGAAGAATTGTAAGAAACAAGTCCAAACTACCAATTTTTTGGCCACTAAACACTCTTTTCCTAAACTGGTTCCCCCAGCAATCTGCTTCTGAAAACAGAACTGTTGAATTAAATCTATGTCAGTCCCCTTTTCACATTCCTGTTTCTTGTGACCAACACAGACACCTGCATGACATCTAAAACCTCTGCCACCACCAAGATGCTGGGTCCCGTCTCTGTGACTCAGACACTGCAGGAATCTTCCTGCAATGCAGGAGATGTGGGTTCCATCCCTGGGTTGGGAAGATCCCCTGGAGAAGGGAATGGCTACCCACCCCAGTATTCTTGCCTGGAGAATTCCAAGGACAGAGGAGTCTGATGGGTTACAGTTCATGGGGTCACAAAGAATCAGACATGACTGAGTGGCTCACACACACACACACTCCTGCTATAAGCAATTAAGCTTTCACTTTTCTCACCTATTTTTCAGGGGCCTTTTTCTAGAAAACTCAACACTATTAAGAAAAAAGTAATGGTCCCATGACATGGTTCCCTTGCTGAAAGCCTTTCCAAGTTCCTGGATAAAAAGGAGACATTTTTTTCCCCAGCTATCTCCTTCCAAAGTCATCGTTGCTCCTTCACTTTGACTTCGTAACTGTTTCAGGTAACGGTCGCAGAGGAAAGCCCTAAATTGGGTTCACATTGTGAATCCAAGTATTTCATGGGTGACATTTATTTTCACAGAGGTTCCAGGCACCTCATGGGGAGGAGTCAGGAACTGTTACTCAGAGATGTTTTCAACAATTTGAGAATGGGAAGAGGTGGTCAGGAACCAACGGGTCTAAAAGAATAGGATCAGTCATTTATCTGGTTCCAGAGAAAGGGAGACCTTCACAGCAAAGGTGGGTTGGCAAACAAGGGCAGAATGTGCAGAAGCAGGCCAAAAGATAGTGCCCTGAAAAAGGCAGAACTGGGCCACATATGTATGAAAGACTTATTGCAGACTGTTCACTCTAAACCTGCCACTCCAGTCATGGTGAATGTAAAACAAATTCAGACAAATCATTAAAACTGTGGCAGTACTAAAGACCGCGTGAAATGGTTTACTGCAGGTCCCCATTTAAATTGCTTTGTACAAAATAAGTCTTTTGCTGGCACACTGGAACAGTAAAAAATTATTGTGATCATCTTTTAATAAGAAGGAGGACCAATTTATATATATATATACATATATACACACACACACACATACATCTATATATTCTTATAGAAGAAATGGACTTAAATTGCAGAAAGATAAGTTTATTAAAATTCATTGCAATTCCCACACTATTATATTTTTTAATAACCATCTTACTTTCTGCTGTGGGCCCCCTGCCAATACACAGATGCGTTTGGTTTCACCCAGGTCAAAAGTGATGCTTCAGTGCATCCTTTGGGATTAGGTCTGTACTCAAACACAATTCATCTCCAGCGTAAAATTTGATTGAACCATGTGAGTAAAACTACATTAGAAATTTTGTGTGTAAGATCTAACCTCTGAGCTCATTCCTGAATTATCACTAAAGTGTGAAAGAAAGTGAAAGTGTTAGTCACTCAGTTTCCATCCAACTCTTTGCAAGCTCATGTACTGTAGCCCACCAGGCTCCTCTGTCCATGGGATTCTCCAGGCAAGAATACTGGAGTGGGTTGCCATGCCATCCTCCAGGGGATCTTCCCAACCCAGGGATCAAACCCAGATGTCCCGCATTGCAGGCAGATTCTTTACTGTCTGAGTCACCAGGAAAGCCCACATGACTAAAATAGATAAGGTCAAAAAAGAGAAGAGGAACCCAAAAACATGAAAATATGGGTGAATGATGGTCCAACGGGAGGTGCCCTGAAATGTAATGTCCTCCTCTGCCCCTGGGGCTGGCCTTAAATCTGTAGGTACCAGTTCAGTCAGTGTTTAGAAAGAAAGATTATTTCTGATGACATGATAACCAAGTTTTTTTTTTAATAATAGAGTAATAAAAATTTAAATAAAGGTAAAATTATTCCCATAGTTTTATAACACTTTTCCTGTGAGAGTTTAAAGGAATATATAAAAATACTCTTATAGGATAAAGTATAAAGTAATACTATATATTTTTTATATTGATATTGATATTTCTTTTAGGAATGTTTTAAATCAAATTATGTCTAACAGTGAAACAGATCATATGAGTTACTGTGTTATCCTACATATCATACTTTTTTCATCAAATCTGTCATTTCCAACTTTCAAAAAATATTCCTTCCCTCTTGGTTGATTCTACAGATTGAGGGGCAGTAAGACTGTGAATAGCTAAAGCATGTTCTTAGCATTTATTTTAATTTACAAGATTTTGGTGTTTTTCAGCAGTTTTTATAACCATATATTGGATGATCAAATTTCCTAAGTCTGCCTGTATTAAGAAATATCAAGGACATAAGAATTTGAATTGATTGTTCTTGGGATAACATTTTAGAAATGAAATGCAACATTATTGTTAAGCTTTTGTGATCAATTTTCTAGCCTAGAAAAACAGGTGGTTAAGAAAACTTCTGGAACTTTCTTACTACCAGGTGTTGACATCCAGGCAAGAACACACCATATTTTCACTCTGTTTAAATCTGAATTAAATCATTAAATACTAAATTGTGAATACCAAAAATCTTTGAAAAAGGCATTAAAAAGTTTTACACAAAGAAAGCTATGTACTTTACCTAAAATTAGGAGTTTGGGATTAACATATACAAACTACTATATATAAAATATACAACCAACAAGGACCTACTGTATAGCACTGGGAACATACTCAACATTTTGTAAAAACCTGTAAGTGAAAAGAATCTGAAAAAGGATATTATATATATATATATACACAACTGAATCACTTTGCTGTATACCTAAAAATAACACAACATTGTAAATCAACTAAACTTCAGTAAAATAAATAAATAAATACATAAATTTTTTAAAGTGTCATAGAGAAGAGAAAAAAAACCTGCCTTTTAAAAAAATTATCATGACTTGTAGCAGTGGACAACATAACCCAGATGGAGAAAGCAAACTTCCAGCACTCAGCTGGCTTTTCCTAAACTCCATTTTATACACGCACCTTATTAAATCTCCCTAATGTGGCAGTTGTCTGGAGCCTGGGCTATAACCAAGTCAAACCTAGGGTGATGGAGGTAACAGTAACCGCTGGCACCAGCCTTCTGAGGAGTTATCGTGTTTGAGAAAGAAAACATTGTCAGGGTGGTAGCATAACCCCAAGAGTAATAAAGTGGCCAGACACCTGGAAGCAATTACGTGCATGGTCGAGATTATCCATCATGCTTTGCTCACTGTCTCTCTTGCAAAGACCTTTGTTTTTACACTCACGGTAGCTAACTTCTGGGCTGAAAAGCCTGTTTCACAAACGATGTTTTCCACCGAGGCCCTTCCACTTACTGCCATTCCCACATGATGTCGATCATTTGTTTGCACAGCCCAGCGACAAACCTCAGAGCTGCTGTAATAATAAGTTGGTTAGCAGGCTTGCAGGAGCAGCTGCATCAATCACACTCCTGCCACAGCCCAAACAAATGCCCTTTGCCCACCAACACTGCTTAGCAGAATGCAGTCTCGATCTCTCAAATGGAACTGTTCAAGCACCATTTTCCATTTAGGCCTAATTTAATATTTTTCTAAATCAGATTATTGCTTGTAAGTCATTATCATTAAGTTCTTTCTGACATGTATTTATTGCTCAGATACCATTATTCATTAGACTATTGTGCTGCTGGCTATGAAGTTAGCCTAAGACCTGGGATCAGATGCTTTTTTCCCTCAGGTCAGGGGGTATCAGGCCTATAGAAAATTATTGGATCTTCCACTACTGTTCTGGTGCTTTGAAAACTGTGTCAGCTTTCCAGATATTCCTCAAACACTTGCTTAATTGTGTTGAATAGAGTTCTTATAATGAATAAAAATCCATGTGATTTAGAGTCATATCCTTTCCCATAGCCAATACACGTATTCTGTGAGAATTTAAATGCTAAACTGGCTTTATTATTGTGATGTTTATAACTGACCATTTTATATATTCAGTTCAGTTCAGTTCAGTCGCTTGGTCATGACCGACTCTTTGCGACCCCATGAATCACAGCACGCCAGGCCTCCCTGTCCATCACCAACTCCCGGAGTTCACTCAAACTCATGTCTATTGAGTCGGTGATGCCATCCAGCCATCTCATTCTCGGTCGTCCCCTTCTCCTTATGCCCCAATCCTTCCCATCATCAGAGTCTTTTCCAGGGAGTCAACTCTTCCCATGAGGTGGCCAAAGTATTGGAGTTTCAGCTTTAGCATCAGTCCTTCCAATGAACACCCAGGATCGATCTACTTTAGAATGGACTGATTGGATCTCCTTGCAGTCCAAGGGACTCTCAAGAGTCTTATCCAACACCACAGTTCAAAAGCATCAATTCTTCAGTGATCAGCTTTCTTCACAGTCCAACTCTCACATCCTTACGTGACCACTGGAAAAACCATAGCCTTGACTAGACGGACCTTTGTTGGCAAAGTAACATCTCTGCTTTTTAATATACTATCTAGGTTGGTCATAACTTTCCTTCCAAGGAGCAAGCGTCTTTTAATTTCATGGCTGCAATCAGCATCTGCAGTGATTTTGGAGCCCCCAAAAATAAAGTCTGACACTGTTTCCCCATCTATTTCCCATGAAGTGATGGGACCAGAAGCCATAATCTTTGTTTTCTGAATGTTGAGCTTCAAGCCAACCTTTTCACTCTCCTCTTTCACTTTCATCAAGAGGCTTTTTAGTTCCTCTTCACTTTTAACTCTGTGTAAATACCCAGCAAAAGAAAACCTAGGTTCATTTAGATAAAGTGTTTTCCAGCTTGGTACTAGCATATCTAAGAAGTTTCTCTGAAACCCACCAGATTCTCTTCCAAGAAATCTTATAAATTAGAATGTTTTTAAAGCACAGATTTAGGGAGATAAAATTTGAAGCATGCTGGGCCACGGGGGGCCGTGGGGGCACCACCTCCAACCAGTGCTCACTGTATTGGGAAATATACATGAAAGCATTTAAATGAAACATTCCTTGTTCCTTTAGGATCTTACATTTGAAAGTCGACAGCATTAAAAAGCAAACAAACAAGCATCCATAATTTGGAAAGAAGGGGAAGGGGATAAGGGTAGCAGGGTTTAAATTAGGGCTGTTCCCTAATTTGGACCCAGCCCTGGCCCAGCTGCTCTCTTATCTCTTTATCACCACTTATCTCTTCAGTCAATGGCACAACTTTAACGGGACTTGGAGATCACAGAACAGGGCTCTGGTCCTTCTGCTACTGCAAACTAAGGCTTCCCAACTGTTTGATCCTTACCATTTAGAAAACCAATTTCGGTTACTTCCTACCCAGTTTCTGCAGGAGATATAATGGTTCTCCATCTATGAGATCTGGTGGCCACTTCTGATGAGGAGGACTTTACATAATACAAGTAAAGCAGACCTTTCTGCTGGTCTGAAGTTCCCAAGGGGATTTTTGTAACTAAGGAATCCAGATTTGTACACCTACACTTTCTAAAACAAAAATTTTACAATTCTAATGTCAACTTGGTTATTATATTCTTAAAGTGGGACATCAGCTAGAGCGTGCACTATTGTTCCAACAGGCTTACAAAAGCTGGGTGCAACAGAACCATCCTATCCCTATAAAAATCTGTTCTCCTCAAGCTTTATCAGACTATGCAGTGATTTTTTTTTTAATTGGAGTATAGCTGCTTCACAATGCTGTATTAGTTTCTGCCTTACAGGAAAGTGAATCAGTCATAAATATACATATATCATCTCTTTTTGTATTTCCTTCCCACTTAGGTCATCACAGAGCATTAAGTAAACTTCCCTGTGCTATACAATAGATTCTCATTGGTTATCTATTATACATATATTTTATAGTAGCAGTGTATATATATCAATCCCAGTCTCCCAATCCATCCCACTTCCCCACTTCCCCCTTGGTGTCCACACGTTTTATCCTCTCCATCTGTTTATTTCTAAGCAGTGATATTTAACCCTTGTTTCCTCCCAAAGTTCTCAGCGTCTTCCTACCCTTCTCCCACCCTCCTCAAACACCCCTGGAAGTTCATTCCGCCAATCTCAAGTAACTACTTAAACATTTAAATAGTCAGTACTCTGCTGCAGTCTTTCTCAAGACAGAGTCACCACAGAGGACACAAAACAATAATCCTGAAAATAACTTAGCAGCTAGATCAATGCTTTCCCTTGTTCATCCACAAGATCGGATAGCCAGTTTTCATCAATTTCACTTCTTTCCTCTGTCAGCCTTGTACCTCAGAGTAACTTCAGAATTAAAGTTTATTTCTGAACTTTCCTACGAAAAAAGAGTCAGAAAAATATATACGCTTCCATTTGCCACTGCTGCTGTTAACAAAGTATTTCTGATTCTCAATAAAAAATTCCAACTTTGATAAAATGATTTGTGAGAGGAGCTACTCCGCGTTCAAGGTCAGGAGGGGCGGCCTTGAGGAGATACCCCTCGTCCAAGGTAAGGTACAGCGGCTGCACTTTGCTGGAGCGGCTGTGAAGAGATTTTCCACGACCAAGGTAAGAGAAACCCAAATAAGATGGTAGGTATTGCTAGGGGGCATCAGAGGGCAGACAAACTGAAATCATAATCACAGGAAACTAGCCGATCTGATCACATGGACCACAGCCGAATGTGGTCCACTGGAGAAGGGAATGGCAAACCACTTCAGTATACTTGCCTTGAGAACCCCATGAACAGTATCAAAGGGCAAAATGATAGGATACTGAATGAGGAATTCCCCAGGTCGGTAGGTGCCCAGTATGCCACTGGAGCTCGGTGGAGAAATAACTCTAGAAGGAATAAAGGGATGGAGCAGGAGCAAAAGCAAAACCAATACCCAGTTGTGGATGTGACCAGTGATAGAAGCAAGGTCTGGTGTTGTAAAGAGCAATATTGCATAGGAACCCGGAACGTTAGGTCCATGAATCAAGGCAAATTGGAAGTGGTCAAACAGGAGATGGCAAGAGTGAACGTCGACATTCTAGGAATCAGTGAATTAGAATGGACTGGAATGGGTGAATTTAACTTGGATGACCATTATATCTACTACTGTGGGCAGGAATCCCTTAGAAGAAATGGAGTAGCCATCATGGTCAACAAAAGAGTCCGAAATGCAGTACTTGGATGCAATCTTAAAAATGACAGAATGATTTCTGTTCGTTTCCAAGGCAAACCATTCAATATTACAGTAATCCAGGCCTATGCCCCAACAAGTAATGCTGAAGAAGCCGAAGTTAATCGGTTCTATAAAGACCTACAAGACCTTTTAGAACTAACACCCAAAAAAGATGTCCTTTTCATTATAGGGGGCTGGAATGCAAAAGTAGGAAGTCAAGAAACACCTGGAGTGACTGGCAAATTTGGCCTTGGAGCACGGAATGAAGCAGGACAAAGCCTAATAGAGTTTTGTCAAGAGAATGCACTGGTCATAGCAAACACCCTCTTCCAACAACACAAGAGAAGACTCTACACATGGACATCACCAGATGGTCAACACCGAAATCAGATTGATTATATTCTTTGCAACCAAAGATGGAGAAGCTGTATACAGTTAGCGAAAACAAGACCAGGAGCTGACTGTGGCTCAGATCATGAACTCCTTATTGCGAAATTCAGACTAAAATTGAAGAAAGTAGGGAAAACCACTAGACCATTCAGATATGACCTAAATCAAATCCCTTATGATTATACAGTGGAAGTGAGAAATAGATTTAAGGGACTAGATCTGATTGATAGAGTGCCTGATGAACTCTGGACGGAGGTTCGTGACATTATACAGGAGACAGGGACCAAGACCATCCCCATGGAAAAGAAATGCAAAAAAGCAAAATGGCTGTCTGAGGAGGCCTTACAAATAGCTGTGAAAAGAAGAGAGGTGAAAAGCAAAGGAGAAAAGGAAAGATATAAGCATTTGAATGCAGAGTTCCAAAGAATAGCAAGGAGAGATGAGAAAGACTTCCTCAGTGATCAATGCAAAGAAATAGAGGAAAACAACAGAATAGGAAAAACAAGAGACCTCTTCAAGAAAATTAGAGATTCCAAGGGAACATTTAATGCAAAGATGGGCTCGATAAAGGACAGAAATGGTATGGACCTAACAGAAGCAGAAGATATTAAGAAGAGGTGGCAGGAATACACAGAAGAACTGTACAAAAAAGATCTTCACGACCAAGATAGTCACAATAACGTGGTCACTGACCTAGAGCCAGACATCTTGGAATGTGAAGTCAAGTGGGCCTTAGAAAGCATCACTACGAACAAAGCTAGTGGAGGTGATGGAATTCCAATTGACCTATTTCAAATCTTGAAAGATGATGCTGTGAAAGGGATGACCCAGAGGGAGGATAAAGGGAGGAGGGAGGTGGGAGGGGGGTTCAGGAGGGGGAACTTATGTAAACCCGGGGCAAATTCATATCAATGTATGGCAAAACCAACCAATATAATATTGTAAAATAATTTGCCTCCAATAAAAAATAAATTAATTACCAAAAAAAAAAAAAAAAGAAAGTGCATCATTCAATATGCCAGCAGATTTGGAAAACTCAGCAGTGGCCACAGGACTGGAAAAGGTCAGTCTTCGTTCCAATCCCAAAGAAAGGCAATGCCAAAGAATGCTCAAACTACCGCACAATTGTACTCATCTCACACGCTAGTAAAGTCATGCTCAAAATTCTCCAAGCCAGGCTTCAGCAGTATGTAAACCGTGAACTCCCAGATGTTCAAGCAGGTTTTAGAAAAGGCAGAGGCACCAGAGATCAAATTGCCAACATCCGCTGGATCATGGAAAAAGCAAGAGAGTTCCAGAAAAACATCTATTTCTGCTTCATTGACTATGCCAAAGCCTTTGACTGTGTGGATCACAATAAACTGTGGAACATTCTGAAAGAGATGGGAATCCCAGACCACCTGACCTGCCTCTTGAGAAACCTGTATGCAGGTCAGGAAGCAACAGTTAGAACTGGACATGGAACAACAGACTGGTTCCAAATAGGAAAAGGTGTACGTCAAGGCTGTATATTGTCACCTTGCTTATTTAACTTCTATGCAGAGTACATCATGAGGAACGCTGGGCTGGAAGAAGCACAAGCTGGAATCAAGATTGCTGGGAGAAATATCAATAACCTCAGATATGCAGATGACACTACCCTTATGGCAGAAAGTGAAGAGGAACTCAAAAGCCTCTTGATGAAAGTGAAAGAGGAGAGTGAAAAGGTTGGCTTGAAGTTCAACATTCAGAAAACAAAGATCATGGCATCTGGTCCCATCACTTCATGGGAAATAGATGGAAAAACAGTGGAAACAATGTCAGACTTTATTTTTTTGGGCTCCAAAATCACTGCAGATGCTGATTGCAGCCATGAAATTAAAAGACGCTTGCTCCTTGGAAGGAAAGTTATGACCAACCTTGATAATATATTAAAGAGCAGAGACATTTATTTGCCAACCAAGGTCCGTCTAGTCAAGGCAATGGTTTTTCCCGTGGTCATGTATGGATGTGAGAGTTGGACTGTGAAGAAAGCTGATCGCCAAAGAATTGATGCTTTTGAACTGTGGTGCTGGAGAAGACTCTTGAGAGTCCCTTATACTGCAAGGAGATCCAACCAGTCCATTCTGGAGGAGATCAATCCTGGATGTTCATTGGAGGGACTGATGCTAAAGCTGAAACTGCAATACTTTGGCCACCTCATGCGACGAGTTGATTCACTGGAAAAGACTCTGATGCTGGGAAAGGTTGGGGGCAGGAGGAGAAGGGGACGACCGAGAATGAGATGGCTGGATGGCATCACCGACTTTGTGGACATGAGTTTGAGTGAACTCCGAGAGTTGGTGATGGACAGGGAGGCCTGGCGTGCTGTGATTCATGGGGTCGCAGAGAGTCGGACACGACTGAGCGACTGAACTGAACTGAAGTACAATTCTGATCCAATGAAAGTAGTCTTCATCAAACCCCAACTTTGAATCCTCCGTGAATCTCTCCCTTCATGTCAGGTGGCCTTTTCGTCATTAAAAATGCTATTTTCATTCCATTCATTGCTTCTCTCCTCGAGGATAGTTCTCCCCAAACCTGTCAGGGCATCAGAATCAGCGGGGCAGATTTTTCAAAAAACAGATAACCAGGTCCTGCCCCACCACCACTGCTTCAAGATTCTTATTGCTCAGGGCTAGAGTGGGGCCTGGATATTTATATTTTGATAAAGCTCTCCAGGTGATCCTGGAAACCTGAGATTTCAGGAAACACTGACTTACCAAAAGCAGTGATTCTCGATCAGCAGGACAGTGGCTAATCACATGGCCAGACTTCACCAGCCTTTCTCTCTCTGACCATAGGACCAAGAATCCAGTTCGGCCACACTGAAGTTGCTTTGCAAAAATGATCCAGATGACTCATTAGTTGCGAACCTGAGATATAGAGATTTAATCAGAAATAAATAACCCCTAAATATAGCACTGCATATTTTTAACTATATAATCTAGCCTGCCTCTCCACACACTTCAGTTGTTTGGAAGTGAACCAAAGAGACAAAATCATGAAACAAGTACTAAGAGACCATTTTTTTCTTCACCTGTCTTCACACACAAATGTTTAAGAAACTAGTCCCCAGACAGTAGAGTTTCCAGTTTAAGTTGAAAACCCTGAAGTCACATAAACTCTCTAAAGAGTAAGTAAGGAAGGTACATAAGCACTTTTAGGCTCCAGTGTGGGATAGTACAACTGTGTTTCCTAGACATCCTTTCCTCAGAATCACAAAGTGTACGCTTCCCACTAGGTCTTCCTCATCCACCCCCAGCAGAGATGGAGAAGAACAGATGGTGGCAAAGGCAGAAATCTTGTGATGGATGCGTGATCCGTTTGCATCTTGTACGGCTGTGATCAACGCCACCATGAAATCCCCTTTTTGCCCTCTATGGTAAGATCAGAATGACAGCCCAATTTATCATCTGTGAATATTGGTGTAAACAACTTCAAGGCCGGGGTATTTTTCATACCCCCTTGCAAACTGTCATCAGTTCCGTAGAATAGTAAGGAAACCACTGATCCGTTTAAGAAACTGTCAGCAGGTGTACGCAGAAGTGAAAGATGGATGCTTTCAAAAGGTTTTAGGAAAGAAGGCTCCAGCTGCCAGAACACATGACTTCTGATGCACAGTCTAGACTAGCCACAGAGCAAGGGAAATTGTGGGGCAGAGTGTGACTCAACACCACAGTTATCAGCAGAAGGAACAATTCACTTCAGAAGAAATTTCCAGACATGCATTCCTTAGTTGGGAAGTACTTGAGTTATAGCAATGTCTCTGCCACAGTTCTCCCGAGTGCCAACTTTGGAATTATAAACTTGTGTCTCAGAGATTCTAAATGGAGTCTCCCCCACCCTATGCAACTGCCACCACCACTTACTGAAAATAATTAAAATCCACTTCTTGGAAGCAAATACTGAGTTTAAATCTTGAAAATTTCTTTTTCAAAAAATTGTATTTTTATATATTAATATATATAAACACATACACATATAACTGAATCACTTTGCTGAACACCAGAAATTAATACAACATTGTAAATCAACTGCTTCAATAAAAAGTGAACAACCAAAGTTGATTTTAAGAAATCGTAGATCACCATGATGTCCATCTTAAAAACTCAGCAGAGCATCTGGAGTTTCACACTTCACATATGTCATTTACGATCATTTACTGAAAAAAAAAAATCATTTTTTTCCTTTTAAGTCTAGCTTTTCTTTTTGTATTCAAAATGATTTTGGTAATCTAGTGGTTTTACTTTAATATATTCTGTTCAGTCTCTAGGTTGTATACAATTCTTTGTGACCCCTATGGACTGTAGCATGCCAGGCTTCCCTGTCCTTCACTATCTCCCAGAGTTTGCTCAAATTCATGTCCATTGAGTCAGTGATGCTATCTAGCCATCTCATCCTCTGTTGTCCCCTTTTTCTCCTGCCCTCAATCTTTCCCAACATCAGGGTCTTTTCCAATGAGCTGAGTCTTCACATCAGGTGTCCAAAGTATTAGAGCTCCAGCATCAGTCTTTCTAATGAATATTCAGGGTTGATTTCCTCTAGGATTGACTGATTTGATTACAGTCCAAGGGGATCTCAAGAATCTTCTCAAGCACAATTCGAAAGGATAATTTCTTCACCACTCAGTCTTCTTTATGGTCCAGTTCTCACATCTGCACATAACTACTTGAAAAACTGTAGCTTTGATTATACAGACCTTTGTCAGCAAAGTGATGTCTCTGCTTTTAAATTTGCTTTCTAGTTTTGCCACAGATTTCCTTCAAAGGAACATCTTTTAATTTCATGGCTACAGTCACCATCCACAGTGATTTTGGAGCTCAAAAACAGAAAATCTGTCAGTTTCCACTTTTCCCCATCTATCTGCCATGAAGTGATGGGACTGGATACCATGACCTTAGTTTTTTGAATATTAAGTTTCAAGTCAGCTTTTTCACTCTCCTAATTCATCTTCATCAAGGGGGTCTTTAGTTCCTCTTTGCTTTCTGCCATTAGAGTACCTATCTGAGGTTGTTGATATTTCTCCCAGCAATCTTGATTCCAGCTTGTGCTTCATCTAGCCCAGCATTTCCCATGATGGACTCTGTATTTAAGTTAAATAAGCAGGGTGACAACATACAGTCTTGTCATACTCTTTTTCCAATTTTGAATCAGTCCATTGTTCCATGTCTGGTTCTAACAATTGCTTCTTGATCTGTAAAGAGGTTTCTCAGGAGACAGGTAAAATGGTCTGGTAGTCCCATCTCTTTAAGAATTTTCCAGTTTGTTGTGATCTACACAGTCAAAAACCTTAGTGTAGTCAACGAAGCAGAAGTAAACGCTTTTCTGTAATTCCCTTCATTTCTCTATGATCGAGTGAACATTGACAATTTGATCTCTGGCTCCTCTGCCTTTTATAAACCCAGCTTGTATATCTGGAAGTTCTCTGTTCACGTATTGCTGAAGCCTATATTGAAGGATTTTGAGCATAACCTCACTAGCATATGAAATGAGCACAACTGCACAGTAGTTTGAACATCCTTTGTCATAGCCCTTATTTGGGGTCAGAATGAAAACTGACCTTTTCCAGTCCCATGGCCACTGTGAGTTTTCCAAATTTGCTGACATACTGAGTGTAGCACTTTAACAGCACCATCTTTTAGGATTTGTGAAAGAAAGCTCAGCTAGAAGTCCATCACCTCCACAAGCTCTGTTTGTAGTAATTCTTCCTAAGGCCCACTTGACTTCCACTGTAGGGGACCTGGGTTCCAACTCTGGTTGGGGAACTAAAACCTTGCATGCTTCAGAGTCAAAAATGAACAAATTAAATGGTAAACTTTAGAGGGGGGACACCATGAGCAATTCAATAGTACTCTCAAAATTTGCATTCAATTACATCAAGTTTATTAAAACTATTCTTTCTTTTATATCACTTTGAAAGCTAATATAACACAAACTTACATTAACAACAAATTCAGGATTTCCTCATAAATGGCAGTTTGCATGAGAATAAAAAAGGAACAAAGAAAAAAGAGGGGAAGAAAGTATATGAAATTACTATTAGATCCCAAACCCAAGTTTCTTGAATGTAGTCCTTATTTATCCAAGTGTGCAGAACACTACTCAGTTCTACAACTGCACCAAAAGAGCCCTGAATCATTGGGAATTGATTTGATTGTTGGATCTGAACAGTTTACTCAAAAGTCTTGGCCAATTGGTCCACTATAGACTCAAGTTCATTATGTTGAAATGGAATCCTGGCTTGATTCTGAGCTGTCTCTGATGGGTTCATTTATCTGCGCACAAACAGTAGGCTTCCTAAAACATCTCAAGCATGTTCTGCTTTTGTTATTTTATGGGTGATTCCATGGTTTAGTTGTTTATTTGGGGCTAGTAATCGCCACTGCACAAGCAACGAATAGTATGTTAAATAGTGCCCTCAGTTCAGTTCAGTTGCTCAGTCGTGTCTGACTGTTTGCGACCCCATGAATCACAACACGCCAGGCCTCCCTGTCCATCACCAACTCCTGGAGTTCACTCAAACTCATGTCCATCGAGTCGATGATGCCATCCAGCCATCTCATTCTCTGTCGTCCCCTTCTCCTCCCGACCCCAAACTTTCCCAGCATCAGAGTCTTTTCCAGTGAGTCAACTCGTTGCATGAGGTGGCCAAAGTATTGGAGTTTCAGCTTTAGCATCAGTCCTTCCAATGAACACCCAGGATCGATCTCCTTTAGAATGGACTGGTTGGATCTCCTTGCAGTCCAAGGGAGTTCAAAAGCACCACAGTTCAAAGTATCAATTCTTCGACGATCAGCTTTCTTCACAGTCCAACTCTCATATCCATACATGACCACTGGAAAAACCATAGCCTTGACTAGACGGACCTTTGTTGGCAAAGTAATATACTATAATATACTGCTTTTTAATATACTATCTAGGTTAGTCATAACTTTCCTTCCAAGGAGTAAGCATCTTTTAATTTCATGGCTGCAATCAGCATCTGCAGTGATTTTGGAGCCCAAAAAAATAAAGTCTGACACTGTTTCTACTGTTTCCCCATCTATTTCCCATGAAGTGATGGGACCAGATGTCATGATCTCAGTTTTCTGAATGTTGAGCTTCAAGCCAACATTTTCACTCTCCTCTTTCACTTTCATCAAGAGGCTTTTGAGTTCGTCTTCACTCTCTGCCATAAGGGTGGTGTCATCTGCATATCTGAGGTTATTGATATTTCTTCCGGCAATCTTGAGTCCAGCTTGTGCTTCTTCCAGCCCAGCGTTCCTCATGATGTACTCTGCATATAAGTTAAATAAGCAGGGTGACAATACACAACCTTGACGTACTCCTTTTCCTATTTGGAACCAGTCTGTTGTTCCATGTCCAGTTCTGACTGTTGCTTCCCGACTTGCATACAGGTTCCTCAAGAGACAGGTCAGGTGGTCTGGTATTCCCATCTCTTGAAGAATGTTCCACAGTTTACTGTGATCCACACAGTCAAAGGCTTTGGCATAGTCAATGAAGCAGAAATAGGTGTTTTTCTCGAACTCTCTTGCTTTCTCCATGATCCAGCGGATGTTGGCAATTTGATCTCTGGTTCCTCTGCCTTTTCTAAAACCAGCTTGAACATCTGGAAGTTCACGGTTCACATACTGCTGAAGCCTTGCTTGGAGAATTTTGAGCATGACTTTACTAGCGTGTGAGATGAGTGCAATTGTGCGGTAGTTTGAGCATTCTTTGGCATTGCCTTTCTTTGGGATTGGAATGAAGACTGACCTTTTCCAGTCCTGTGGCCACTGCTGAGTTTTCCAAATAGTGCCCTACTTACCCGTAAAAAAAATTTTTTAAAGACCTCTTCTAATTTAAATCACATCATATTATCAACAGGAATAACTTCTTTTCAACCTTTAGGGTCAGAACATAGCATGTTCCTTTGCCTTTCCTTCACTTAACTTAGAGAGAGATATTAATACATTGACATTAAGAATGTGCAAAGAACCATTTTGAAAACTTCCTGAATGGAGAAGTGTTGCCACATGTTAGTTGCTGAAACATAAAAATTTCTGGGTTCCCCTGGTGGCTCAGATGGTAAAGAATCCACCTGCAATATAGGTGAGTCAAGTTTCATCCCTGGTTCAGGAAGATCCCGTGGAGAAGGAAATGGCTACCCACTCTAGTATTCTTGCCTGGAGAATTCCATGGACAGAGAAGCCTGGCAGGCTACAGTTCATGAGGTCACAAAGAGTCTAACTAAGAGACTAACGCTAACACTGAGAAGATTCTACTTGTTCTTATGATCTGTGGGCTTATTTTTAAAGAACAGATTACAGTTTTTATAATAAAATACCTATTTTGAAAAGTTCTTAAATAAGTACTCAAGGTAAAGACCTTATTACAGGAAACGAAAATATTATTGCCTGTTACAGATGCACAAGACTGCAATATTCATTAGCTGTAGACAAGGAAGGAAATAGCCAGTCAACCAAAGCCCCTGTGTGATCATCACAATGATCCAGCATTCCTGCGAAAGCCCTTAAAATTGTTTGTGATAGTTTCTTCAAACAGACCTAAGAAGATGCAGAAAGAAGATTAACTTTCTTTTCTTAATTAGCAATGAGTCGTCATCCTATTCCATAGTATTTTCCTAAAGCAGTTATCAACATCACTTTGCTGATCTTTAAAACAATTTAGATAGGAAATGAGAAAACCAAAGTGAATCGGCTTTAATCTCAAATCTCCACCTATCTGAGAGATCTAATTTAGAAGAACTTTCAAAATGAAGCTATTTCTCAACTGCTAGTTCATAAGCCAAATCAGCATTTTTTTAAAAAAAAGTGTGTTTTGCTTGAAATCTAGGCCAGAGATCTGAGCGGACTTCTAGCTCCATACTATAGAACATGGTCTCTTTTAAGTGGACACTCCAGTTCTCCAACTAAAATATGTTTTTACATAATAGAGACAAGTCTCTGTAGAATAAGAATTTGCTTAGGACTAGTAGTAAAGAAGAACCCACCTGCCAATGCAGGCAGATGTTAAGAGACAAGGGTTCGATCCCTGGGTTAGGAAGATCCCCTGGAGGAAGGCATTGTAAGCAATTCCACTATTCTTGCCTGGAGAATCCCGTGGACAGAGGAGCCTGGAGGGCTACAGTCCATAGGGTCACACAGAATCAGACACAACTGAAGTGACTTAGCAGTTGGCATACACATAAGTTTGTGTAACTGGTTCCCTTCACCAGTGTCTAACAGTTTTTTACACCCAGTTAAATGGAGTTCCAGCAGTGGTTTTCCAGTAGTCATGTATGGATGTGAGAGTTGGAGTATAAAAAAGCTGAGTGCCGAAGAATTAATACTTTTGAACCGTGATGTTGGAGAAGACTCTTAAGAGTCCCTTTGACTGCAAGGAGGTCCAATCAGTCCATCCTAAAGGAAACCAGTCCTGAATAGTCATGGGAAGGACTGATGCTGAAACCGAAACTCCAATACTTTGGCCACCTGATGCAAAGAACTGACTCCTTGGAAAAGACCTTGATGCTGGGAAAGATTGAAGGCAGGAGGAGAAGGGGACGACAGAGGATGAGATGGTTGGATGGCATCACCAACTCGATGGACATGAGTTTGAGCAAGCTCTGGTAGTTGTTGATAGACAGGGAGGCCTGGCGTGCTGCAATTCATGGGGTCGCAAAGAGTTAGACGTGACTGTGTGACTGAACTGAACTGGGCTGAAGTGGAGTCCTATCCGTCATGCTTCAGCTTCCCTCTTGAGAAAAATTCAATCTGTAGCAACTAATATCATTAAGTTAAAATATACAAAGGGAAATATAAGAACATGTGCTATTTTTAAAAGAGAATAAGAAGGGCAGGAACAATAAGTATTAGAAATGTTTTACTTCAAATTCCTCACCCAAAGTCAACCCCAGTGGGGCAAAATTTTAGTAGACAACCTTCCCTGCACTCTGCAGGCTCCAGGGATGTCCCCTGCAGAAGCCGAGTCAGCTCTGACAGAATGTCACTCTTTCGGAGTGCCTCTCTCTCAAAGCCACGCTCTGTGCAACTGCAGGTGGCACCTTCTTGGTTGAAGGGCTGCCCCAGGAAACCCTTGGGCTCCATTACCTGTGCTGTTCCAAGTGCTGGCTTGCTTAACTCACAGTCCTAGAAGGAAAAGGGCAGTTGGGGAAAAAGCCAAAGTCATTGCTAAGTCAGGGGCCTTCTTCAGGTTCACTCTGAGGATTGAGATGGATGTAGGGACTGGACAGGGGATCGAAGTGAAAAACCATAGCCTTGACTAGACGGATAGTATATTAAAAAGCAGAGACATTACCTTGCCAACCAAGGTCCGTCTAGTCAAGGCTATGGTTTTTCCCGTGGTCATGTATGGATGTGAGAGTTGGACTGTGAAGAAAGCTGAGCGCCGAAGAATCGATGCTTTTGAACTGTGGTGTTGGAGAAGACTCTTGAGAGTCCCTTGGACTGCAAGGAGATCCAACCAGTCCATTCTAATGGAGATCAATCCTGGGTGTTCATTGGAGGGACTGATGCTAAAGCTGAAACTGCAATACTTTGGCCACCTCATGCAACGAGTTGACTCACTGGTAAAGACTCTGATGCTGGGAAAGGTTGGGGGCGGGAGGAGAAGGGGATGACAGAGAATGAGATGGCTGGATGGCATCACCGACTCTGTGGACATGAGTTTGAGTGTACTCCGGGAGTTGGTGATGGACAGGGAGGCCTGGCGTGCTGTGATTCATGGGGTCGCAGAGAGTCGGACATGACTGAGCGACTGAACTGAACTGAACTGACTAGACGGACCTTGGTTGGCAAAGTAATGTCTCTGCTTTTTAATATGCTATCTAGGTTGGTCATAACTTTCCTTCCAAGGAATAAGCATCTTTGAATTTCAAGGCTGCAATCAGCATCCACAGTGATTTTGGAGCCCAACAAAATAAAGTCTGACACTATTTCCACTGTTTCCCCATCTATTTCCCATGAAGTGATGGGACCAGATGCCATGATCTTTGTTTTCTGAATGTTGAGATTCAAGCCAACTTTTTCACTCTCCTCTTTCACTTTCATCAAGAGGCTTTGAGTTCCTCTTCACTTTCTGCCATAAGGTTGGTGTCATCTGCATATCTGAGGTTATTGATATTTCTCCTGGCAATCTTGATTCCAGCCTGTGCTTCTTCTGGCCCAACGTTCCTCCTGATGTACTCTGCATATAAGTTAAATAAGTAGGGTGACAATATACAACCTTGATGTGCTCCTTTTCCTATTTGGAACCAGTCTGTTGTTCCATGTCCAGTTCTAACTGTTGCTTCCTGACCTCAGGTTTCTCAAGAGGCAGGTCAGGTGGTCTGGCATTCCCATCTCTTTCAGAAATTTCCACAGTTTACTGTGATCCACACAGTCAAAGGCTTTGGCATAGTCAATGAAGCAGAAATAGATGTTTTTCTGTAACTCTCTTGCTTTTTCCGGGCTTCCCTGGTGACTCAGGTGCTAAAGAATCCAGTTGCAATGGGTTCGATCCCTGGGTTGGGAAGATTCCCCGGAGAAGGGAATGGCAACTCACTCCAGTATTCTTGCCTGGATAATTCCTTGGTCAGAGGAGCCTGGCAGGCTACAGTTCATGGGGTCGCAAAGAGTCAGACACGACTGTGTGACTAATACTTTCACTTCACTTTCAACCTTCATCTTTAACACCTGATTCCATCATCTAAAGAAAATCAAAATCTGATGGCAAGGCTTCTATAACTATTCCAGCTCCAGTAGTATGACCTAGGATACTCTCCTGTGTTTCTTCTGCTATAAACTAAGCACATTTATTTTCAGGCAAAGGTATTTTGTGTTCGCATTCTACGAGGATTGTTTTTTCCCAGTTTCTCTTTTTCTTTTTCTCTTTTCGCTAGAGTAAAATGCCATATGGTAGACATGCATCTACACTGTTTGGTAGATTAATGAATTCCCACTGAGATCACATATTTGCCTCCTCTGGGAGTTTTTCTGCCTGTATTCCTCATTTCAAATTTTATACAAGTCTTTCTCAATAATATGGCTCACAAAACACATGTTTACATATCTCTGTAGATTGTGTGCAACAGATATCCTTGAAGTCCATGCTGACAGCATCTACTATGAAAATCATTCAATACCATTATCAGCACCCACCTCCATACTCTAACCCAACAAACAAGCAAGACCTATGTACAGCCTGTTGTAAAAGTTGGGATAACACTAAATCTGGTTGAGTCATTGCTCACATTTTTATTTTTCAACATAAATATTTTTTATATGAATGAACCAACATTTTTTCTCTAGGTACAAAGGGCTATTTTTTAATCCCCATTTAAAGGAGTTGGAGGGCAGTTAACACATGTAGACAGTGGTAACAGAACCACAGCCCCGGTGCATTTTCAGACTTACTGACCTTTTAGCCTTCTGGAGTTTAACCATTTCCTGATGTCTTTTAACAGTAATTTTCTTGTTGGAAAAGCCCTCTCTAAACTGATAGCATCTAAACAAGCCTCTACCTTAATTGGAAAAATTCTCCCATAAATATTTATGCTGCAGTGATTAGGGCATTTACTGAACTCAACTGCCCATTATGGGTTAAAACAGGGAGCATTGTTTAGGGTTGCCTAAAGCCTGACATGGTTTATTGAAAGGGACTTGAAGCTGTAATTTATTTAATCAAGCCTCTGACCCCAGCCCTCTGGAGTAGCCAGTAATTGTGAAGGAGAATTAACCACATTGACTAGAATCCGTTTTCAGGGTTGTAAATTCTGAAAGTCTAATTCAGAAGGAAAAAAAAATAGAGTAAAGTTGGTAGACATGTCTTTGTATATTATACTGTGGTAAAGATAGGTGATAGATAGGTAGACAGTTAGAAAGCTAGATCAAATTTTGAAAAGAAAAAAAACTTCAAAGCAGAGAAGAAAAACTATTTATCCCCCTGTTGGTTCAGTGTTTCTCTGTGGCTTCTGCTGTCTTATAGCTTTGAGAATCTGCCACTTAACAACTCACATGGCACTGAATTTAACTCCTACTCTTGGAAATGTATCAGATTTGGGGTGTGACTAGGGGTGAAGAAAGCCTTTTATATTGAAATCTTTTAAGAAGACTCCAGTTCACTTCAGTTCCGTTGCTCAGTCATGTCTGACTCTTTGCGACCCCATGAATTACAGCACCCCAGGCCTCCCTGTCCACCACCAGCTCCTGGAGTTCACTCAAACTCATGCCCATCGAGTCGGTGATGCCATCCAGCCATCTCATTCTCTGTCATCCTTTTCTCTTCCTGCCCCCAATCCCTCCCAGCATCAGAATCTTTTCCAGTGAGTCAACTCTTCTCATGAGGTGGCCAAAGTATTGGAGTTTCAGCTTTAGCATCAGTCCTTCCAATGAACACTCAAGACTGGTCTCCTTTAGGATGGACTGGTTGGATCTCCATGCAGTCCAAGGGACTCTCAAGAGTCTTCTCCAACAACACAGTTCCAACTTAAGCACAAATCCTAGGTGAACTGAGCTCAACATAGAAAATGGAATGCTGGATTTTTTTCCCACTTTTCAATCCACTATTGCTTCTACTTTTCAGGTTATGATTTTCAAGAACTAGCTGGTGAGTATGAGAACATATTTACACTGTGTGTGTGTTTATACAAATAAATTAATTAAAACATTTTTTCTTTTATTTCCTTTTCCAGCTACAAGTTTTCTTCCAATTTCATTTTTGAGTCATGACTAATTCATATGTTTACAATAAAAAAGAGCCTCTTCTCCACTGGACTTTTGACTTCCCAGCTGCAGACCCAAACATCCATTCTTGATTTCCAGGAATGATTTAAAAGAGATACTGAAACCAAAAACATATTTTCTTCTTTAAACTCCACTACCACTACTTGGCTACTGCTCTAAAGATTTCTAGTTCAAAAAGTAATTTTACAGTCAAAAATTATAATCATTTATTAAACTATGCATCATCTTTCCTCTTCATTTCAACTTGCATTTCATAGAGGCCCCACATTTTCCTTAACACCTCTGGAGCTTGGCAACACCAGTATTTAGGACTTTGCCTATCCTATTTTCCATTAATAAACACTGGCAAACACTGTTGGTATATAAGAAAAATGCATCACAAGACTGGTTTCTACCCCATCCTAACTTTAAAAACATGCAGTGCTGGAGTCTCATCAGAGTTAGTTTCTGAACCTCATGTAAGGAATCAAAGCAGCTTGGTTTTCCAATCAATAAGAGTCAGGGTTGATGTGACCACAGAGAGTTCTAGAATCGAGCTCTATATGTGAAAGACATTTTTAAAAACTAGACTGGTAGACAGGTTGTTGTGCTAATCATTCAGAGGACTTTTCATACAACAAGAATATCTTGCATGGATGCTCTTATATATATGTGTGTGTGTGTTTGTTTTTCAGTCGCTCAGTTGTGTCCAACTCTCTGACCCCATGAACAGTAGCCTGCCAGATTCCTCTGTCCATGGGATTCTGCAGGCAAAAATACTGGAGTGGGTTGCCTCTTTCCTATTCCAGGAGATCCTCCTGACTCAGGGATCAAACCCACGTCTCCTGTGTCTGTTGCACTGGCAGGGAGATTCTTTACCACTGAGCCACCTGGGAATAGCTAATACCTAATTGTTTTAACTTCACTCTTATAAGATATGAACAATCCTCCAAGAAGTTCTGAACACAAAAGAAAGAGTTAATTTATTCTACACCCAACAGATTATCTCACCTTCCATTCAGAAAAATCTTTTTAAAGAAGCTTATATTGGGATTCTAATTTTTCCTGTTAAATTACTCATTCCTTGTGTGCCATTATCTCTGTCACAGTGATGGTTGTTACAGAAACAGTCATCAGGTTTCAAACTATACAGATCTTTTTTTTTAAGTTAAATCTATGACCAAAAAACAAACAATAGGTACAATTGTACAGGTCTGCCTGTAAGGGTATCCAGGAGCTGGGAATATATTTCCTTTATGGGGATGAAAAAACCTCCAGAAAAAAGAGTGGGGAAGAACTCTGTGTGTCGCCATGGTGGTGAAGAAAATGTGCCAACAGATAGTAACATTTCCCAGTCGTACTGATCACGGGGTTTCCAAGCTTACAGTCACAGACTAAACCCTTCATCCCACCCAGGGTCTTTCCCTTGACAGAGCACAGTATGCTCCACTGCTGCAGATGACCCTTTTAATCCCAGCCAGCAAACTCCAAAGTACCCAGCATTGATAAAAAGCAGACTAGACAGTGAAACTGGACTTCCCAGGTGGCTCAGACAGGAAAGCATCTGCCTACAACGCGGGAGACCCGGGTTTGATCCCCGGGTCAGGAAGATCCCCTGGAGAAGGAAATGGCAACCCACTCCAACTCTTGCCTGGAAAATCCCATGGATGGAGGAACCTGGTAGGCTACAGTTCATGGGGTCGCAAAGAGTTGGACACAACTGAGCGACTTCACTTCACTTTACTTCAGACAATGAAACTAGAACCAGCTCCACCCCAAAAGCTCAGTCAATGAGATTTTATTTTTTCTTTTCCATTTTCATAAGAAAATAACCACTCAGTTATCAAGCATTTTCTGAGAGGTCATCAGAGGTCAACATGTGTTGCTCACATATGCCTCTCAGTAGCCACTTTGACTCTCCTTTCACAAATGGGAAAACTGAGGGACAGAGAGGTTAGTCCTCTTGACCAAGGCCACACAGCCGGTCAGCAGAAGAGCCAGCAATTGATTTTAGAAGATATGGTTCAGCCCCCATGCTCTTGGTTCCAGATCTAATGGTCTTAACCACATGCAGCACTGCTGTTCTTCAAAACAAAGAGGTTCTCATGATGCTCAGAGAAATGTCCTGAGCACACAGTCCAAATCAGACGTTCGGACCAGAAGCATTCTCTTATCCCTGACTACCCCAAGTTGTGAAAGGCAGTCTTGAGGAAGGAGGGATCCAGGTCAAAGAGGATTGTCTCCAGATGCTATCTCTGACCTCCCCTGAAGATCACTAAAGCATGCCACCCAAATATGACACTTAATTATTAATTAAGCATATTAGTTATTTTGAACTGAAAGCAATTGAGAAATAGCAGGTGGAAGAAGGGTCCTGTGCCCTCTCCCTTTCTACCTAAAAGCAGGGCATAAGAGTTCCAGTGAAAAAGGTGCTTTCCTTGTACCAGGAGAAAGAGAACGTTCTTATCACCAGAGACAGAGAGTGAATGCCAACATGAGGCTGAAAATAACCTATGTACTAAAATAACGCTTATCAACATTCAACTTCCCCCATCTATATCCTAGTCATTTTCCCACACTTTACTGGCCCTGGCCCAAACTTCTTTTTCTTTTGTCTTATCACGTCTCCACAATTTATTGCTCTTTATTAAATAGGAAAGCCCCCAGGTCTAAATGCTTCTTTGGGGTTCTCATTTCTTCCTATGAAATCCCAGTGCCACATAAAATATTAATATCAAATAAAATTTTTAATTTTTCTTTTCTGTTAACCTGTCTTTTGCAACTCAAAATGTGGGCCCCAGGCTGAGAACCTAAGATATTAGAGAAAAGTCTTTCTTCCCCTACACCATCACCTCCCAAACTTTAATTCCTTTCTTTTCTCATCCTGACTGATCTTGTGTTTAAAACTCATTGTGATTTTCAGTTCCTGGTTCTCTTTTCATTTCTCTCAATGTATTAGCTTCTCCCACTTCTCGGTAAACATCCAAGGTAGTCTCCTAGGGCAACTATTTTCAATACTTTCTCCTATCAGTGCTTTGGTGCCATTCAGTTCAGTTCAGGCACTCTCGTGTCCAGCTCTTTGCAACCCCATGAACTGCAGCCCACCAGGCCTCCCTGTCTATCATCAACTCCTGGAGTTTACACAAACTCTAGTCCATCGAGTCGGTGATGCCATCCAACTATCTCCTCCTCTGTCATCCCCTTCTCCTCCCGCCCCCAACCTTTCCCAGCATCAGAGTCTTTTCCAGTGTGTCAACTCGTCGCATGAGGTGGCCAAAGTATTGCAGTTTCAGCTTTAGCATCAGTCCTTCCAATGAACACCCAGGATTGATCTCCTTTAGAATGGACTGGTTGGATCTCCTTGCAGTCCAAGGGACCCTCAAGAGTCTTCTCCAACACCACAGTTCAAAAGCATCAATTCTTCAGTGCTCAGCTTTCTTTATAGTCCAACTCTCACATCCATACATGACTACTGGGAGAAGGAAATGGCAGCCCACTCCAGTATTCTTGCCTGGAGAATCCCAGGGACAGAGGAGCCTAGTGGGCTGCTGTCTGTGGGGTCGCACAGAGTCAGACACGACTGAAGCGACTTAGCAGCAGCAGCATAATTATGCTGCTTTACTTCTAAGGTATCTGTTGTAATGTCGCTTTCCTTGCTGCCTTTATTGCAGTTTCCTCTCTTTCCTTCTTACCTTAGGTAAAGGCTTATTGATACCGTTTCTTTCAAAAAATGCACTTCCAGCTCTTGCACATGCACACTGGGCATTCCGGCACCCAGGCAATGTGTTTAGAGGTGTCGCTTAGCAATGATCATTCTGGGATGAAAGATTCCAAACCGTTGAGCTTCTCAGCTGGGAGGTTGTGGTGGGATGGCTCTGGCTTACCTGTAGTGCTCGTGTTGGGTTTAGGAGACTGTGAAGAGCCGAGGAGGGAGGTGAGGTGTGTTTGGAGCCCATAGGCTCTGCAATGAAGAAGATTTGGGGCTACAGCAGTAAGAAGGGCATGTCACCCTTTGGCTCCTCCATCAGAGGAGGTCATCATGGAACCAACTTCCAGCCCGGGTACCACATCCAAGACAAGGACCTCGGAAAGGTCCACAAAGCTGCCAGCGTAGGCAATGTAGCCAAAGTGCAGCAGGTTCTGTTGCTCAGAAAGAATGGCCTTAACGACAGGGACAAGATGAACAGGGAAGCGAGGTGGAAGGGGCTGGCAGGGGTCCCTCCTGTGAGTTTCCCCCCCAAGGCTCGCAGACAGCTTTGTGGAATCCAGCGCCCCACAGACTTGTTAGGCTTTAAAAACCTTAACTGGTTTCGGACCCGCTTATAATTTTCCTTAGAGAGCACTTTACTAGTCGTTTTAAAATAACATTGAATGTCAGTAATCATAGAACTGAAATAAAATATGAATACCATACATGACTACTGGAAAAACCATACCTTTGACTAGATGGACCTTAGTTGGCAAAGTAATGTCTATGCTTTTTAATATGCTGTCTAGGTTGGTCATAACTTTCCTTCCAAGGAGTAAGCGTCTTTTAATTTCATGGCTGCAATCACCATCTGCAGTGATTTTGGAGCCCAAAAAAATAAAGTCTGACACTGTTTCCCCATCTATTTGTCATGAAGTTATGGGACCGGATGCCATGATCTTAGTTTTCTGAATGTTGAGCTTTAAACCAACTTTTTCACTCTCCTCTTTCACTTTCATTAAGAGGCTTTTTAGTTCTTCTTCACTTTCTGCCGTAAGGGTGGTATCATCTGCATATCTGAGGTTATTGATATTTCTCCCGGCAATCTTGATTCCAGCTTGTGCTTCTTCCAGCCCAGTGTTTCTCATGATGTACTCTGCATATAAGTTAAATAAGCAGGGTGGCAATATACAGCCTTGACATACTCCTTTTCCTATTTGGAAGTAGTCTGTTGTTCCATGTCCAGTTCTAACTGGTGCCTCCTGGACTGTATACAGGTTTCTCAAGAGCCAGATCAGGTGGTCTGGTATCTCTTTAAGAATTTTCCACAGTTTGTTGTGATCCACACAGTCAAAGGCTTTGGCATAGTCAATAAAGCAGAAATAGATGTTTTTTCTGGAACTCTTGCTTTTTCAATGATCCAGCGGATGTTGGCAATTTGATTTCTGGTTCTTCTGCCTTTTCTAATACCAGCCTGAACATCTCGAAGTTCATGGTTCATGTATTGCTTAAGCCTGGCTTGGAGAATTTTGAGCATTACTTTAATCGCATGTAAGATGAGTGCAATTGTATGGTAGTCTGAGCATTCTTTGTCACTGCCTTTCTTTGGAACTGGAATGAAAACTGACCTTTTCCAGTCCTGTGGCCACTGCTGAGTTTTCCAAATTTGCTGGCATATTGAGTGCAGTACCTTCACAGCATCATCTTTCAGGATTTGAAATAGTTCAACTGGAATTCCATCACCTCCACTAGCTTTGTTCGTAGTGATGCTTCCTACGGCCCACTTGACTTCACATTCCAGGATGTCTGGATCACACCATCATGATTATTTGGGTCATGAAGCTCTTTTTTGTACAGTTCGTCTGTGTATTCTTGCCTCCTCTTCTTAATATCTTCTGCTTCTGTTAGGTCCATACCATTTCTGCCCTTTATTGAGCCTGTCTTTGCATGAAATGTTCCCCTGGTATCTCTAATTTTCTTGAAGAGGTCTCTTGTCTTTCCCATTCTATTGTTTTCCTCTATTTTTGCATTGATCTATGAGGAAGGCTTTCTTATCTCTCCCTGCTATTCTTTGGAACTCTGCATTCAAATGGGTGTGTCTTTCCTTGGTGCCATTACTCTTGACCGTACATGGGGGTGTCCAACAAAGCATTAACACTGACCCTCAATTCTGGGTAAACTCAACCATGTGCTTTCTCATTTAGGTTCCATCCTCCTGGTCCACACCAGTTGGTTTTACTGTTTAGCTTTATGTTTTCTCATTCTCTGTTCATGAGCATCTAATCTATGCCAGGTCCCAAACTAATCATTTTTACAAAAAAAGAAACTGAGAATGAAAAAATCTGGTAAATGAGCTTAAAACATCTGGTAAAGTTGCTCACTATCACACAACTAACAGGTCAGACCAGGATTCACACCCTGGTCTAGGCACACAGGCTCTCTTTGTAACCCCTCCATGCACAGTACAGTCTTATCCTGCATGGATTTTTTTTTTTTTTTTTTTGGTTATACAAAGGACCAGTGAAAGCCAACTCATTTTTCTGGGGCTCACGCAAAGAAATAGCCATCTGTTTCATCTGTAGGGGCGAAGCCGGCTCTGTCAGACTTCCTGAGACAGGACAGCGCACACAAAACTGTATATACTGTACTTTACAAGAGACTTCAGGAATCCTTCAAAAGTAACTTTGATTATATGTGATTTTTACTCTTCTGTACTGACATTAGACCCTAACCTCATGTAATGTGCTTCTCACTGCACTGCCACTGTTTCAGCCTCTCTAGCCCCCAGCTGTTTGAAACCAGAGCTATTGCTCAGTGCCACGAAGCTACCCTGGTCTCCCTTCACCTCAACAGATGATTTCCAGAACTAAACCATGAGACCAAATCACCCAAAATGGACCCCCATGATTTCCTGCCACCCACATGCCAATACTTCCATCCCCTTTCCTTTTCTCTAGTCCCAAAGGAAAACATTTTTAATACCCTTACCTCTGCTCTTAGTTCATCCCAGCACTTCCCCTTTTCTGCTGGACCTTGACCTCTTTTTCCACAATCCTTCTCCTAATTCCACTCCCTTGATTGTACCAGCATGCTGAAATACCACCTACTGCTGAAAACCCTGCTGTGTTTTCATTATCATGTTTTAAAAGAATATTCTGGTCATTCTGACTTTGCATAAATTCTGACGTTACCACTCAGCTGTGTGGCCCCAGTCTCTCTGTGTCTCAGTTGGCTCATCTGTGAAATGCAGGTACCCATCTGAGTTTCAAGGGTTCATTTAGATGGCTTACCATTTTCTCCTTCCCTTTCTCTCACTCCCCAGCTTCTTAAAAGTTCAGCAGACACTGGATGTCTGCATGTCCCCATTCCTTCCCTCCTCTAACCTTTTCCATCTGGGATTAGATGTCCCTCTTCTGAGGAAATGTCTCTCAGAAGTTGCCCACGCGCATCATCACCACAGAGAATGATGCCCAAGCCTGCATCTCTAGCCCTTCCTTTCTTGCTGATTTTGTTTCCTAATCCGGCCCACATTTCCAGCATCAGAAATGGACCTCTAAGTATTCCCATCTTTAGATGCCTTAGAGTCAGTACATTCAACCGAGGACTTCATCTTCCCCACGTACTAGTCCTTCATTCTCTTTCCTTATCTTGGGTCATGATGTCATCCTCTTCCCAAATGCAGAAACTTCAAACCACTCTCTACATCTCATCATGTATCAAATATCAACTCTGCTCAGAAAAGCACCTTCCTCTTCTATGTCTCTTCTATCCAAACTTCTCTGGCTCAGGTCCTTTCTAATTTCTGCTGAAGGACGTTGCTTGCCTCATGCTCTAAATGTTCCTCCTCCATGAAAACAGATTCTCCTAAAATACAGATTATGTCATTTCTGCCCATAAACTTCAATATCACCCTGCTACACACAGAATTATTCCAGTTTATCATTCAGAGTTTGCTCTATTTCCCCTCCCAGATACTTTTTCATCTTTGTCACTAATATTTCCCAAAGTCTACTGCATATGATCACACAACCCCCCAAACCTGCCTCGCATCTCCATGTTTCTCCATCTTTGCTGTTCCCAGCCAGCAAAGCCAAATTACGTTGTTAAAAACAACAATGTAAACTAAAAAAAAAGGACCAGGTTAAAGACAATCTCTGGAGTCAAATGGCCTGGGTTTGGATACTATCGCCACCACTTGCCAACTGTGTGACTTTGGGAAAGTTATTTGGTTTCCTTAAGGGGAAAATAAAACATATTAATGGTGTCATTATCTATGTATTCTTTTGTGTATTTCTTTTTTAGTTCAATCTGATAACATTTGCTCTTTTGTATGGCTGTTTCCTTCATTTTCTTGCTGCATAGTATTGTGTTTTATGAATTGTTTTCATCAGGGACATTTGGGTTTTTTCTAGTTTAGGATATTACAAGCAGTGCTTCTGCAAACATTCTTGTACATGTATCCAGCCGCATATAAACATCCTTAGTACTCACATCCTTGCCAAATATGAATTTTTTAGTTTTTTATATATGGAGGGTTTCATTATTTATATTCCTTTGATAACAGGAGTTTGAACATTTCTGTATGTCTGTTGCTCCGTTCTTTCACTTCCAACTTTTCCAAATTCTCTTCTTTTAGGTGTGTCTCTTAAATTCAAAGTATATCTGAATTTTATTTCTTCCTCAGCCTGGCAATTCTGTTCTTTCAAGAAAATTTAGCCATTATGCATTTGTTATGACTCCTGAAATATTTCCATTCATCTTTAGTTTCTTATTTTGTGCTTTCTAAATTTCCTAGGTTTGTTTTTTTTTTTTTCTGTAAGTTTTAACCTTCTTTTACAATTTTTTGTAATTTTTTTGTCATTCTTGTTTCTGCCCAAAATTCATTTGGAATTACAAATTCTTCCTTTTTCTTTTAATTATTAACCTAGAATTTTAACATCTTCTTTTAATCAAATAAGTTCTAATTATCATATTATCGTGGTTTTATCACTGTTTTACCCCCAATATTAGGTATATTATTACAGTATAGCTACTGTTTATATAATTTTTCATGTTCATTTGCCCTTCTTACATATATAGGGTGTATTATCGATCCCCAAATTTCTCCGTGTTGTTTATCTGAAAAATCTTTTATGTTATTCTCAAGTTTGAAAGATAATTTTACTAAGTACACAACTCTTGGTTGTCAAGTATTTTCTCTACACTGTGACAAGTATTTTCTCTTGGTTGTTGATTTTTTTTAGTTTACATTGTTGTTTTTAAGAAGTTAGATGTCAACTTTTTTTTCTCTAGGTAATCTGATTTTTCTCTTCGGCTGTTTTTAAGAGGTTGTTTTTGTTTTTGTTTGTTTTTAGTATTTTGAAAGTCCACTACAAAATGTCTTAAAGTAGATTTCTTTCTCTTACCTTGCTTGCAACTTTCCGGACTCCATGCTTCCAAGGATTCATAGTTCTTTTATCATTTCTGGGTAACTCTCAGACTTTATCACTACAAATAGTGCCTCTGCATTATTCTGAAAGTCCAATTAGATATTTGTTAAATTGTCTCACTACATCTTCTATGTTTCTTAAGTTTTGGATTTCTTCAGATATCTTCCTGTTTATTGATTCTCTCTTCAGCTTTGTTTAATGTGTTGTTTAACCTATTCCTTATGCTTTTCCTTTGAAGTATATGAAGAATAGTTGTTAATGATAACTATATTTCATATCAATAATAATATAGTTATTATTATTATTATTCAATTTCTATTTGAGTCTTTTCAAATCTGCTTGTCATTTTTTTAAAATTTCTTGTTCTGCACTCATACTTTGAGTACTGTTTTTATTTAGACACATTAAATATAGTAATTCAATAATTACAGTATCTAATAGTTTTGTGGGTCTGAGGCTGCTGTCTTTAATTTTTAATTTGTTTGGCTTTCTGTTTCTTTGGGGTTTTTTTCTGATTCATGTTCTTTATTGTTTCTTTCCTTGAATTTTATAGTTTTGTTATCATAAGCATATGTTCCATAAACTTCATCAGTGGGAATTTTTGAGGCCTAGAGTTAAAAGGTGCATTCCTTCAGAAAGAATTTATATTTGCTTCTTCCAGGCATCTTGGGACACTGCCAACATGGGGTCACTTTATAATAAATTCTCAGCTTAAGGTATCTCAAACACAAAAGTAGCAAGAATGTGGGCCCCAAACTCCTTTGATTATCAAGTCAGGGGAGAATTTTTTCCTCCCACACAGAGTTAAGCATAAAGAAGGAATTTTTCTAGTTCATTTCACTGACTGTAATTTTGGATGTCTGGGTTTTTTAAATCTCTAATGTGATATCCCTTATGGTATGGTTGCCATCTTTCTTCATGATCCACATTTTAGCAACAGAACCAAAACTCTGAGTCATGGGAAATGGTAACTGGAACAACTAATTTTTATTACTGGCTTTCCTTTATAGATTTCTAGTTTTGCTTTTATTTTTCAGCCTCTTAGAATTCTTTTTTTCTTGTTTCCAGCTCAGCAATCCATTTTAAAATATACATTAAAATATCTTACTGAGCATTTTTTGTTATGGGAGGGTTTTAGGCTTTCTATATCATTTGTCATAATGTGTGAAATAGGCATCTTCCAGACACAGAGTACTTTTTCACAGTTAAAGAAATTAGATTTCATTATAGGTAATTTGAGCTACTTATCTGTGTTTGCCTCTCATAGGACCATGTGGAGTTCCTGGAGGAAAAGAGACTTCTTTCTCAGTGTTTATCCTCCTTAGATATAGGGCAAGGCTTTGCCTTAAGTGGACCTCCACAAATTAATGATTTAATAGCCTTTCTCTCTCTTGGGCTTCCACAGATATTATGCTCATCATGGAGTACTCATCACACTGCAACAAATTGTTGACATTTCTCCCTACTCACTAGAGGTTCTCATAGGAAATAATCTTGTTTTATTGTCTTTGCATTCTTAAGAGTTTGGCCCATAACAAACACTAGTAAATATTGACTCAAAGGAGTCATAGCCCAAGACTGGCATGTCAGTCAAGAGAAAGCAATTGTAATCATTTTAAGAATGACGCTGAATCTGGTAATTCAGATGAGCTAATACAAGCCTTCCAAAGCTGAGACAGAAGAAACTGAGGAGTTAGGCTTTATAGTCTCTATTGTCATCTCGTTTGAAAGTTATTACTTTAGGGACCACAGACCAAGGGAGAATTAAAATAGAAAAAAAAAAAGAAAAACTTTTCTTAAACAGAAATCAGAATCATTTTCTTCCTGCTATAAACTTTGATGAGTTTCCCAAAAAGAAGATCTAATCCTTTTGCCTTCCACTCATTTTACAGAAAACAGATGTTAAAGACTTCAGCATCTTTGGTTATTTTAAGTGACTTACAAGAGCTTAGGTTGGAGAGATTGAAATATAAAAATATGTGGTAGAATGATGTGCTAAGTCACTTCAGTCATGTCCAACTTTTTGCAGCCCCAGGGATTGTATCCTGCAGGCTCCCCTGTTCATGGGATTTTCCAGGCAAGAATACTGGAGTGAGTTGTCATTTCCTTCTCCAGGTGATCTTCCCCATTCAGGGATTGAAACTGTGTCTCTTCTGCCTCCTGCACTGGCATTGGCAGACAGGTTCTTTACCTATACCACCACCTGGGAATTGTCTCCTACAAAGTTCCAACAATAGATATTCAAACTGAAATCTTCAGTATTTTCTGAGAAAAAAAAAAAAAAAAAACATTTTTAAGTGAAGACCATGAGCACCTTGCAACTCTTCAAACTCTGAGTCTCATTTTAACCTACTGGAGGTTATTTCAGTCCACAGAATCAAGGCCAAGGCCCACCAAGGCAGAAACATCCTGATTCCTAATGAGGCCCTAGTGAGTTTCGCTTGAGGGGGTCAGACTGCTAGAATGTGGACCACTCCCTTTTCCTGCATGCCATTTGTGGGCAGATCAGTTCCAGCAGATAGTCTATGGCTGCCAAATGTGTAATATACTGGGAATTCAGTAGTAGTCTCCTTGACCTGTAGGCTTTAAAGTTTGTTTTGTTGCTCTCTGACTTTTAGCCTTTCATCACATAGCCTGATTTAACTTATGATTTTTGTTAAGTAATTATCTACCTCCCATATAGTCAAAGCTATGGTTTTTCCAATAGTCATGTACAGATGTGAGAGTTGGACTGCAAATAAGGCTGAAAACGGGATTTGGTGTTTTTGAATCGTGGTGCTGGAGAAGACTCTTGAGAGTCCTTTGGACAGCAAGGAGATCAAATCAGTTATTAAAGGAAATCAACCCTGAATATTCACTGGAAAGACTGATGCTGAATCTGAAGCTCCAATACTTTGGCCACCTGATGCAAAGAGCTGTCACTGGAAAAGGCCCTGATGCTGGTAAAGACTGAGGGCAGGAGAAGGGGGCAACAAAGGATGAGATGGTTGGAAGGCATCATCAACTCAACGGACATGAGTTTAAACAAATTCCAGGAGATAGTGAAGGACAGGGAAGCCAGGTGTACTGAAGTTCCGTGGGGTCACAAAGAGTTGGACACAACTGAGCAACTGCACAACAGCAACAACAGGAATTACAAATTATGACAAGCTTTGTGTAGAAAACAACAGGCAGCTAGGAAAGAAGTCAATGGAACTGGTTTATACTTTAATATCAGAAAAGACATTTGGGCTGAAACCTCAGAGATAAGTCATAATTGGCAGGGTGAATTTAAATGTTAGATCATTTGAGTCACAAACCCCAGTATGTGCTGAGGTCCTGAGGCAGAGGAAGCCTGGTGCACAGCCAGGACCTATAGGAAGTGTGGCTGATGTGAATGGTGTGAGGGAGAGGGTGGGAAATATGACTTTGATGAGAGATTCTGCTGGAACTTAACACAATGCTAAAGAGTTTCTATTTTATTCTAAGTGATTTCATCATAGATATATCCCATCAAGTCTTCACAGTACCATTTGAGATAAATACTACTACTAACTTCACTTTACAGATGAAGAACTTGAGGCTCTGAGAGACAAAGTAATTTTATATCTAGTGAGGGACATAAGCAGATTAAAAAATTTAAACACAGACTTTAAAATCCAAGTTTAAGCTGTTAAAATGGCACTTATCTGGTTCCCTATATTGCCAGAAGACCTGTGCAAATCATCATGATAGCACTTACATCACTATATTCCAGCACTTGCATCCCCCAGTAGCACTATATTCTAACTGATGGTTTGCAGGAATCAGATCTTATTTGACTGATTGCTTTGAACACTGTTGTTGAATGAATGATCAGTAACATCGGATATACCAAGATGGAAACACTTTGAGCTCATCAAACAAAAACTATTTGTGGGAACAAAGGAGAAAGTCTAAATTAAAAAAGATCTCCATTCATATCAATTTAATTTGTTTGGGGGAATTCTTTGGTGGGACAGGAATGATTTTATCTTCATAAATTGCAGATTTGAGCAAAGTGATATGATTCCAAGCACTTTAACAGGAAATCAATATATTTTAAAGCAATCATTGCTGTTACTCCTCCAAAGTACTTTTTCACTGCATGGTCCATTCATGGCTGCTGCTGCTGCTGCAGTTGTGTCCAACTCTGTGTGACCCCATAGACGGCAGCCCACCAGGTTCCCCCGTCCCTGGGATTCTCCAGGCAAGAACACTGGAGTGGGTTGCCATTTCCTGGCAGTTTCAACTAAATACTAGAAAATAAAAAGTCAAATTGTACATTTATAAGCTAGTTTTTGTAGTACTATCAGTAGATCAATAAGTAAACATACTATAAGTATTGTCATTTACTGGAGCCACCTCAAAACTATCTAGATTCATTCATTTAATTGAATAAAAAATTATAATTATATTTTCATAGATTGCTTACTATGTGCCAGGTACTCTTAGCCCTAACCTAAACACAGCTAACAAGAAGTTATACCCACAAGATGTCATGTTGTCCTCTGTTAAGCTGTAGGAACTAGTCCATAGGCCATTCATTTTCAAGTCACAAAGGCCTATAAAATGGGCTCTAAGTATCTTAGAATGGAAACGTTCCAGAAAGTTTGTGCCACAAGTAACTCTATGGTTCTCAGCCAATGTCTCAGGAGATGCTTTTCTAAGACTTCAGCCTTGGCTGTGTGTTCTGTTTCTGTTTATCTTCCCCAGTGACCTGGCTCAGTAAGGGCTATGGAACTAAGCCCAAGCCCGGGGAGGTGGTGAGGGTGGAGAATTTATTTTATTATATGTCATGAAATGTAAGTATACAGATTCATTACTCAATTCAGCTTGGAACAACGTCTTACTAGCTCTTATATTTCCTTTCTAATCCTGACTTCCTTCCTGTCCCAAATATGAACTGGAGAGCTCTCTCTCGATTGTTCTCTCTCTTCTGTCCCATCAGTGAGGAGGTCAAGTCATTTCTTTTCGGTTTCCTCCATCTGTTGACCTCAAGGGTAGGTGACCACCCCTCCAGTCAGTTTCCTAACTTCTTGAGTGAAAGCACCCTCCACATCTCCTATTTAAAGACGTTTCTTTCCTGTACAATCTCTCCACCTAGTGAATTTCCTTCCATAGCTATCCCTTTGATCACATGTCTTAGCTGACTTGCCTCTTCTCTGCAGTCATATTCTTTTATGAAGCCTATTTCAGTGACTTCAATGTGCAACAAATCATTTTGTTTGTGGGATTTTTTTTTTTCTTTATCCCAGCCCCGAATCCGAGTCACCAATTCACTAGGCCGAGGTGAACATCATACTCACATCCCTGACCTCTACATATACTAAGATTCACCACTACTTATGATAAGTAGCTATGTTTTCTTTACAATAAAATGGATATGTTTGAATATACAGTGAATGTGTTGGAAGGATATACATATATATATATACACACACATATATATATATCCATACAAATATATATCCATACATATATATATCCATAAATATATATATATATATATATCTCATATCAGTTGCTCAGTCAAGTCCAATTCTTTGAGACCCCATGGACTGCCCCAAGCCAGGCTTTCTTGTCCATCACCAAGTCCCAGAGTTTGCTCAAGCTCATGTCCATCCAGTCAGTAATGCCATCCAACCATCTCATCCTCTGTCATCCCCTTCTCCTTCTGCTTTCAATCTTTCCCACATCAGGGTCTTTTCCAAGGAGTCAGTTCTTCATATAGGTGGCCTTTCCCTTCTCCAGGGTATCTTCACAATCCAAGGGTCAAACGCAGGTCTCCCACATTGCAGGCGGATTCTTTACCAGCTGATCCACAGGGGAAGCCAGGCAGATTCTTTACCAACTGAGCCATGAGGGAAGCCCACATATATACGTGTGTGTGTGTGCATGTGCATGCATGTGTGCATGCTAAGTCACTTTAGTCGTGTGAGACTATTTATAACCCCATGTACTTTATCTTGCCAGTCTCTTCTGTTCATGGGATTCTCCAGGAAAGAACACTGGGTTCCTTACTATCTTCCTGCTATTTGGCTGCCTGAAGGGCAGATAGTAGTATAACCAAGCACTCATTCTGTGTGGAAGAACGGAAGCGTGGAGGGCTTCCATGAACCTGGAAGCCTTCTACCTAGGTTTTGGGTAGGACAGAAAGACAGAAACAATGTGAGCCCTGGTAGCCTCATGGGACAACCACAAGGGCCCTAGACGTCTTATCACAGGACACTGTTACTTATTTAAGTCATTGTAGTCAAAGTTTAAATGAAATTCCTGACTTCCTGATGGGGTGTGTGTGTGTGCGTGTGTGTGTGTGTCTGTGTGTGAGAGGCACATTCTTAACTGACACATGTATGTGCTCACACACACACACACAATATACACACATATTTACTGCTATATGGTCTAAGCATTTTGCATACATTATAATTATTATATCAAAAAATCAAGGTAGAACATTTAACACAGAATGTGACACAGCAAACAAGCAGTCTGTAAATGTTAAGCATTATTTCCTTTTATTCTCTTGTGAAGCTGGTTTATTTCTCTCCCTCAGTTCTTGTCTTGTAGATACAAAGATTTGAAACGATGGACTAATTACAGCTCAAGCAGGCAGGATTTCTCAACTCCTGTCTTGTCATAACAATGGTTTGAAACAATAGACTAGTTACAGCTCAAGCAAGCAAAACTTTATTAATAGACAACAGATAGTACTGACTGACCCTGAAGGAGTGACCTTGATCCCTCTTGGCTTCCCCTTTTGTCCTTGCTGTCTCCTCCTCTGGCTCAGCATCATCCAAAATAAGGCTGGTACGTGCCACCAAGCAGGAAGGGAATGAAAATGGTCATACGCTCAAGGGCAACCAGAGAAGGGGGAGTGCTTTCCTGACAAAGGTTCTCACTCTGGTCCTTCGCTTCTTTCTTCTCTCTGTTTGTCCCCCTCCCCCTGCATGATGTTTCTAGTCACTGCTTTCTTTAGCCACCATCTTGGACTCCTTTCTCTATTCTATCTACCTAATGCTCTCAACAAATACAGAAGGCCTGAAATACAAACCACTCGTTAACAAATGAGGAGACTGGGCCTTAAAGAAGATAAGTAATGGAACTTGAATCACACAGACAGCAAGTGGCAGGGCTGAGGTTTGGAACCAGGTCTACCTGATTTCAGAACACAAAGCCTCATCCAGCATGGCGTGGAATCCCCTGCTTGGAAAGAAGCCAAGCAGTCCCTCTGTGTGCCATTAAAGAGTTTCCCTTACATCACCTGGATCCAAAGGAGGGGACATAAGCTAAGCATGAGGGTTTCCACAGCAGAGTCCCAGACTTGCCACGTCTGGCTTTGTGACTTCATATAAGTCAATCCTGCTCCTCGAACACACTTTCTTCATCCTTACAGTAAAGATTTTTTAACTTGATTACCTCTGTGCTTTTTTTTAGCTCTAAAATGCTATGATTTTCAAAAGTCAATGATTCTTTTTGTCCAGTTTATTGGAAGAGAACAGAAAAACCAAACTTGACTGCCAGGTTTGAATGATATCTTTTGGTCTCTATACGTTCTGTCTTTCATTTAGCTATCTTTTGTGTCCCCTTTGTCTTGCAGATTTTGGTGAGCACTTAGAAAGAATGGCCCTTTGTAGTACAGAGTGGGAATAAGCAGAATAGAAAACAAGGGAAGCGAAGGGCACAGAGGTAAGAAGAAAGGGAAAAGAGAAGGTAGGACGGCTTCACCTTCAGGGTGGAGTTGAAAGAGAGAAGCAGCATATTGCTGGAGAATTGCCCAGGGTTTCTGGGTCTTGGTTTCCATCCCTACTGTCTTCTCTATGAGTTTTGCATTCTCCCAGGGCAGACACCTAAAAGAGGAGTCCAACTGAAGTAAGCCAGATGGGATTTTAAATTAGAAAGACTCACATTGGTCTCTCCCCTGTCATTTGCTAGCTCAGTGACCTTAGACTTGGGGCATCTGTTTGCTACAAGACTTTAAATGAATTATTCAGCTTCCATTCCTCCTTTACCACATGAGGTTAGCAATAATCCTCCCCTCTCAGGACTGTTGTCTGGAGTAAGAGGTCATCTAGATAGAAGCTTAGCCTAATAGTGTACAAAGATTTAAATTATATGAGCATATATCCTGTCCTGTTTGGTTGTTGAGCAATTCCACAGATTCCAGGTTTTAAGAATTTGCTGTTGTATTTTATGCATCCACAGGAGACTTCACAAACATTTCATACATGCTCCTTACTGAATTAATTAAAACTTCTTCTGTTAATATCAAGAGGTCCAGAGATTTGTAGAGTCTAGTCTGGTAGTAGATTTGTGGTTCTTTTTAACAACTGTTTTAGTAGTAGCTTGTTTGGTTAGTTTTGAAAAGTAAACTCTGTCAAAGACTCAAATTGTTAGACCATTCAAATTTATTTTAATGTGATTTGTAGACAGACATGAGTTGGGAATTTGTCAAAGAATTCGTATTCTGGGCAGTGGCACTTCACTTGGAAAACATTAGCCAAGAGCCAATAAACCAGCTGGCCTCAAGTTCAAATTATAACTAACTTTTTTTTTTTTTTTGCTTTTGTAGTCTTTAAATATGCAAATATTTAGATTAAATACATTAGGATTATCATTAACACAAAACAATGATACATTATGCTACACAGGGAAAATTGTTGTCATTCCTATATCTTTCTTGTTACATAATTTAAATGCAATTAAAGATAAAGTTTTAGAAATTAGCCTTTTCAGAAAGGAATCTGCAGGAAAATTTCACCTAGGCTATTTCTCTTAATGTGCTGCTGGGCAGCTATTAGTTTCAAATAAACTCAACACTAAATTTGCAACAGATGTTCCTAAAACAGAACAAAGAAAAGAACTTCTGAATTCTTTGCAAAGAAAAATAAAACCTGAAAAAATAATTGAAATCTAGCAGGGCAGTCATCAACATAAGGAATGAAATTAAGCACGTTATGAGACTAATTCAAATGTGTCATAAGTCAGGGGCAAGATGGGAGAGTTCTGTAGCCAAATTTGCTTTTCTTCATTCATCCATTCAACAGATATATTTGAATTTCATTTGGTGCTATTCCAATTTGCTGCCATCCTCTTAGATATATACCTGAGGATGTTAGAACTACAGATTTGCCACCATAAATACTTTTTATTATGTAAAATAACACTATGCCAGAGAAACATCACTGCACATTTTCATAGACCGACAGCCACAAATTCTTTAAATTTATCTTCTATTTGCATTAGTGAAAATTTTTTAATTTAAAATTTTAACTTTAATAGCAAAAGCTCAAGATAACTAGGTGTCTGTGCATAGAAAAGACTGAACTATCTCTTTGATTTCATCCAACTGTATTTACATTTTTTATTTACTTGTCTATAACTTTGACACGGAGAAGGCAATGGCAAGCCACTCCAGTACTCTTGCCTAGAAAATCCCATGGATGGAGGAGCCTGGTAGGCTGCAGTCCGTGGGGTCGCTAAGGGTTGGACACGACTGAGCGACTTCACTTTCACTTTTCACTTTCCACTTTCACACATTGGAGAAGGAAATGGCAACCCACTCCAGTGTTCTTGCCTGGAGAATCCCAGGGACAGAGGAGCCTGGTGGGCTTCCGTCTATGGGGTCACACAGAGTCGGACACGACTGAAGTGACTTAGCAGCAGTAGCAGCAACTTTGACAAGGAGTACATCAAGGCTGTATACTGTCACCCTGTTTATTTAACTTACATACAGAGTACATCATGCACAATGTCCTACTGGATGAAACATAAGCTAGAATCAAGATTGCCAGGAGAAATATCAATAAACCTCAGATATGCATACGACACCACTCTTATGGCAGAAGGTAAAAAGAAACTTAAGAGCCTCTTGATGAAAGTAAAAGAGGAGAGTTTAAAAGCTGGCTTAAAACTCAACATGAAAAAAATGAAAATGATGGCATCCGGTCCCATCACTTCATGACAAATAGATGGGGAAACAATGGAAACAGTGACAGACTTTATTTTCTTGAGCTCCAAAATCACTGCAGATGGTGACTACAGCCATGAAACTAAAAGATGCTTGCTCCTTGGAAGAAAATCTGTGACCAACCTAGAGAGCATATTAAAAAGCAGAAACATTATTTGCCGACAAAGTCTGTCTAGTCAAAGCTATGGTTATTCCAGTAGGCATGTATGGATGTAAGAACTGGACCATAAAGAAAGCTGAGTGCCAAAGAATTGATGCTTTTCAATTGTGGTGTTAGACTCTTGAGAATCCCTTGGACTGCACGGAGATCAAGTTAATCCTAAAGGAAATCAACCCTGAATATTCACTGGAAGGACTGATGCTGAAGCTGAAGCTCCAAAACTTTGGCCACCTGATGTGAAGAACAGACTCATTGGAAAAGACCCTGATGTGGGAAAGATTGAAGGCAGGAAGAGAAGGGGATGACAGAGATGAGATGGTTGGATGGCATCACCAACTCGATGGACAAGAGTTTGAGCAAGCTCCAGGAGTTGGTGATGAACAGGGAAGCCTGGTGTGCTGCAGTCCTGGGATTGCAGAGTCGGACATGACTGAGCAACTGAACTGAATTGAACCTTGACCAGATTTTAAAACCACATAGACCAGTGACCTTTTTCATCTTGTCTAATATTGTAATCCTGAATCCTAACATAACAACTCACATAAAAGATATTTAAAAGCAAAAGAAACTTTTGTTGAAAATTACAGTTGAACAGGGGCTTCCAAGGTTGCCCAGTGGTAAAGAATCTGCCTATAATGCAAGACAGCACAGGAGAGTCCAGTTCAATCCCTGGGTCAGGAAGATTCCCTGGAGGAGGAAATGGCAACCCACACCAGTATTCTTGCTTAGAGAATCCCATGGACAGAGGATCCTGGAGGGTTACAGTCCATGGGGTCACAAAGAGTTGGACACAACTGAATCACTGAGGACACACCCAAACACACACAGTTGAACAAGGTTAGATATAAAGCAAGGAAATAAACTCTTTTTCTTCTTCAATCTTCTATCAAGTGAGAGACACCCAATGCACACAAATGATTGGAAAGGATCTGAAGATTTGTTTCATTGAATTTGGTTATGTTCATAGCTGATATATTTCCCAATCTTTGTCTTAAACACAAAGAGAACACAACTTGATCTTACTGGCCATCTCTAAAACACAAAATCAAAACTATTAATTTACAAAGTAAATGTACGAAAAGACCTTGGTGGAATGAATCACCTATTTCTAATGAACATAGACTGAAATGTGTGTGTGTGTGCTCAGTTGTGTGTGTGTGCTAAGCTGTTTACCTCCTTTCAAATATCCAAGTGGATGACCCTATGTAGGCCATAGAATTAGACATCTCAAGTGATTCATGAGATGCAGCACGGAGATTTAGAACATGGACTCAAGGCTAGGATCCTCTACTTTCCATCTGCATGACCTTATGCAAGGTGTGCTTCCCAGGCAGTTCAACTGGTAAAGAATCCTCCTGCCAATGCAAGAGACACATGTCTGATTCCTGTGTTGGGAAGATTCCCTGAAGAAGGAAATGGCAACCCTCTCCAGTATTCTTGCCTGGGAAAATTCCATGGACAGAGGAGCCTGGCAGGCCACAGTCCACAGGATCACAAAGAGTTGGACATGACTTAGCAACTGAGCACACACACACATGAACAATGGAAAATGGGAAAAATCGTGCTACCTCTCTTGCAGAGTTGTGGTAAGCATAAAATTGTTTAAATATATAAATGCTTAAAGCAAATACTTAAAGCTTGACAGATCATAAGCACTGATATAAGTAGTTTGTCCTCACCAACCTCATCATCATCATTTCTTTACCTTCACTGATCCCACTGGCTATTCTGATTATACCCCAACTCTATCTCTGGCCCTAGTGATGATATATCAACTCATGCCTCACTATGACACTTACTTTCAAGTTCTTGCATGAGGTCAATCCAGCTGATAAGGCTGCCTAACGAATAGACAGAAGAGGCCTGACTTACTGTTGCTCTTTCAGAGGAAGACCAGGTCACATTTTCACATTTCCTATTGCCCAAGAATGACAGCTGTGGGGTGTGTGGTAGGGAAATGGGGAAGATGGTGCTGCAGAAAGTGTAAAAGAGAACCTGACAAAATTTAGTGTTCTCATAATATCAGTGAATAGGCTGAAGTACCTCATCCATTCACTACAGGGACAGTTTTATGGGTAAAACATGAGCTAAAACTGAAAGGAATGAGGTAAAATCATATGCATTTATTCCACTTCCTTTTTCTATAGTTTCTAGACAGAGCTTCCACTTTGAAGAGGATGGTAAACTAGGTATGTTGACAAGCTCTTCATCAATACAAATCTAAATTCTAAATAAAAGACAATTATTTTAAATGCATTGTTGAAAGTATATGAAAATAAGAAAAATTCCCTAGCCCTCACCCTCTCCCTCCCATGAAAAAAGATAATAAATAAATAAGAAGAAAACAAACAAAAGTGTATGCCCTGAAAAACAGTGTCGTCCCTAGACCCCAGAGAGAGGGTCCTCATTGCTTGGCAATGCATTCCAAACTGGAGCCTATTTAGAGCCGCAGATTAGGAAAGACAGATCAGACTAACAAATGACACAATTCACTGAAATGCTTTCACATGCTCTTTTCCTCCACAGTCTCCCAATACTTATTGCATCATTTAATGCTCTGAAAGTTAAGAATATGTGTTGAGTAGATTAATTGTTGGTACTCAGTTTAGTGGAATGCCTGAGGAATGACGGTGGTGACCACAGGTGTGGTTAAAGACAAGAAAACTTCGAGGTTAGGAACTCAGAATTCTTGGGAGCCCTTTTTCTGCCAAGGAATGTGGGTGCAGTACAGAGAATTGCCAAGTTATAGAACAGAAAGGTCTGAGGTTGACCTCTAGTTTGATGAGATAATATCCCTACAATAAAATCCCAAAGGCAGGTGTGAAGTCTTATTTACATTATTTGGAAATGCTTTTGGATGACCAAATCACAAGCCACATCACCCTGGCACATCTTTACCTCTTAACAAAATGAAATGTTCATCCAATCTACATAGCTCTCTATATTTTAACAAAGTAAACAGCTTCATAAAATCTATTACTGTATTTTTAGTCTGTTTTTTTTTTAATTTAATATTCTGGATTTGATTATTGGTTGAGTACAGATTTGGTCTTCATCTGACATCAAGGGAAGGCAGGGCCATTGCTTATTCTCCTTGTTACCCTTTTACATCTAACAAATGATTTGCACATAAAAGGCAGTCAAAAAGAGTTATTGAACTAGAAAAAGACACTTTTGAAATTATAGTTCAAGTCAACTCTCGTGGTCAAAATAACTTTAATCCAGATATTTTCTTTACTATCTACCCACACTTGCATCACACTTTCTGAGTCACAGGCCTTTCTTGATTGCATTGTGACCCTGAATGCACTAAATTGCATCCCAAGACAGAAAGTAAAGGATGAATAGCCAATAAAGTTTCAACAGTTTCTTGAGGCACAATGGGCCCAATTCAAGACTGAAGCTGTATAACTTAAAAACCTTGTTGGGAGTAAAGTGTTCATTCAGGTGCCAAACCCTGGCCAAGAGAACAACCCCTTCTAGACAAGCACTCTAACCCCCACAAGCTACTTTACTCACCCCAACTTGATGCAACTTTGGATAAGCTCCAATATAAATGTTCCCACAAAGCATTAGGTTGAGTGATGCATCTCAATCCTTTTTAGAATAAAGAGGTCTGACTCAGATTTATGGGTCTTCATTTTTGCGCATCAGCTCATAGCACCCTGCCCCATGATTACTCACCAGTGCCTCAACTCGGGGTAACCACCAAAGGGAGCCCCCACTACTACTTCCACACTACCTCCTGGGTTACCTGCCAAAATTATTTTTGGAGGTCCCAAAAGTCCTTATTTAATGTGTTGATGACATCACACTTGAGGGTGGTATGGCTGGCAGGACATTACATAAATTATATTTTATAAGGTGCCTAATGTGCTAATACCAGGAAAGCTAAATTGGGCTTTATGCCATCAAAGTTCCTATCTGGATCTCAGAAATAACCAAGAAGCTTAGAGAAAACCCTTCCTTATAAATGTATCCAGCTTATTTCACCATGGTTCTTCATATAAAGAGGACAAGATTAGGCTAAAAAAATAATATTCATTACATATAAGACCACACACAAAAATATACATATCCCATTTTCTATAACATTAGTGAAAAGGAAGAAGCCTTCATTTCTGAATTTAGGGACGAGAGATTGAGATCTTCTCTGTCCAGTCAGAAGATAGGAAGTATTATTGTGGCAAATACTACAGAAGTATTACATAGTAAAAAAATTTGATACAAACAACTTCAGTTTAACATCACTAGTGATTTCATGTGGCTATCATGTTTCTTCTTAACATCATGTGATGAAAAGGTCATTTCACCTCTGTGGTATGATTTCCAAAACCCCATGATCCCAGTACAATCAAGAGAAAAACATCAGACACATCTAGATTGGGGAGCATTATACAGGAGAGTTTGCCAGTATTCCTCAAGGTCATGAAGAAAAGGAAAAAACTGGGAGACATAATGTACTCTGAATAGAAGTTAAATAAGTAGGTCTTTAGTTGGGACTGCCTCAAAACAATCAGAAATAAACAAGGGAGATATACATATAAAATATTTAAGGGAGGAAATGCAATACTCCTTTTGTAATCTACTTCGGTGATCAGTTCACTTATCATGAGAAGCTTAGATGCTTTATCTACTTACTCATCTAGCCATTCATTCATTCATTTAACAAAATAAATACTGAGTATCTTCTATGAGTATCTGAATCTTCTATTTATATAGTTATTAAACAAGACAAATAAGGTCCCTACCCTCTTCTGTAGCCTGTCTCCTTTTTGGAGCTAATTTCTCTTCTTTTATTATCAGTACAAACAGGAATACTGTATTAGTCTTCTTGGGCTGCCATAGCAAAATAACATAAACTGGTAGTCCAAGATCAAGTTTTTGGCCTATTTCGTTTCTGACAGATGCCCTCTTCCCAACTTGCAGGCAGCTGCCTATGGCACTATGTCTTCATGTGGCCTTCCCTTGGTGTATGGGCAGTTGAGAGCGATGGTGGGAGTTGGGGGAAGCTCTCTGGTGTCTCTTCTTATAAGACACTAATTCTATTGGATCAAGGCTTCACCCCTTATGATCACATTTAAATTTAATCACTTCCTTACTCCAAACGCCACCAGACTTGGGCGAGAGGGAAGTTAAGGCTTCAACATGTGATTCTGGGGGCAACACATACATTCATTCCATAACAAATTTTAAAATATGATGAACTGTTGAACAAACCAAGCCTCACATTAGGTGAGACCAGGGTAACTCAGAAAGCAGAAGGCAGAAAATTTTAGATTCCATCTTCCTTCTGAGCTTTTCTTTACATCCTGGAGAGTTATGAGAAGTATAGCAAAATCTGTGTATCACACAATTTATAGGAACTTCTGTTCCTGCTATAGGCTGGAGCCAGAGAGCAGAATTGCATGAAAATAGAGGACACAAGACACCCAAGCATTTTTTGGTGCACAAAAATCATATTAAGTCAGAATAATCTTCTAACTTGAGATTTGCTTCAATTGCCTCACTTTAAGCTACACACATATTTCATTTCTCAAAATTCATTTCTATTTCTGAAGCTGCTTTAATTCACTGAGAAGAGAGATCTAAATGAGGATATGGCAAATGCAGCTTATAAAGATTTGGCTTATAAAAGGCTTTTAAAACCCATGCAAAAATTAGAAGGAAAACAGAAATCAACAGGAGAAAATAGAAATATAAGCCTTAGCTCCAAATCTAGAATGGTCTCAGGCTAAAATGTATAATATTGCTAGAAAATTATAAAGATTTAAAAAATTTTAGGAAGGCCAAGTGTGACAATGAAAAGCATTCATACTGCATTTGCTCGAGGGGTCCTGGTATTTCCTGATAAATAATAGAATTTTAATATGAATTAGTGCTATAATCATAACAGTTCTAATTAGAACATTTTTTAATATAAAAGCACTGTTTATTTGGAAGAGGGTTGCCATTTACCTCATTCTTTTACATTGCTCTCCTGTTAAAAAAAGCAGGCACAGATAGCAAATTGTGGCAAATATTTTTTTTCCAGTAGCATCTGGTGTTTTGGCAGAAAACTCATTGGAATAATCTTAACTATGGTTAGTTTTACTTCCCAAATCTTTTATTTTTTTCTCCCTCAAACACCTGGAGAAGCTAAATTTTTATTATTTTCCGAGCTGAGTAAAGAAATACTCAAGAAGCATTTTTAAAGATGATAACGGCCTTAAACTCAGGAAAGACATCACTCAAGGGGAGAACACAGAAGAGTTCCATCTTCATTGAAGTAAATCACATACACATGAATTCCAGTTTTCTGTTTCTTTTCTTTCTCTCTCCCTCTTCCCATCTCTCCATCTCTCTCTTTCTGTCACACTCTCTGTGATTTCTCTGGGAACCAGAAATGGAAACAAACATCAATTAACTTTGCCTTTTAAAAATTGAATTAAGAATTCCTTTTTTTTTTTAATTAATTCTAAATCTCATGATCAGACTCTGAACTTCAAAATACTTAACCTCCAGATATCTTGGGGTTTACCATAAGTAAGGCAGAAGACAGTTGAATTTTAAGTACTAACGTAGAAGATCTCCAACTCATTTGAAAAACAAACATTAAAGTCAGTGTTTACAAGGCCTTCTGAGAGTTTAATAATTTAAATGATAAGCACAGAAGGTTTTCATGCAATATAATTCCATAACCAAAATGGAGTTTTCAGATTAGTCTGGTTGCAGGGTGGGGAGAGTTGGAAGGGGAATGTCTTGGGGCAGGAGCCAATTTAAATATCACTGAGGAGCTGCTGAAGGTCAAGGCTGGCAGTGGCAGTGGGGATGGAACATGGAGAGCAAGTGAGAGGGAATTTTTAAAAGATGGGGGAAGAGAGTGCTTTCCCCAGGAAGTCTCCAGAGGCCAGACTAGCTCCTACTGTGCCATCTTCTCCTCAGCAGCCTGGGGTAAACAGCTTCTGCCCTCTGCCCTTCTACCTCAGGTCCAAAGACACAGCCAATGCAGCCTCCAGTCAGCCCCTTCCTCTCCCACAGGGAAGGCCAGGCTGACCTGAGAATTTTCCTACAAACTCCATTTCCTTTAAACAGTGGTTTTTGGGTTTTGTTTGTTTGTTTGTTTTCTGCTAATTAATTTTGAAAAACAGTTCCCTTAATCCACTTTTTTCTTAGAATTTAATTTTATTTTAATCTTTAAATTTTCATTCTTTTGCATTTTTAGCTCTGATTTCCTGTTTCAAAACCTTAATCCCAAGGAATGATCTGTTTTTAGTTTTTCATTTCACAGGCTTTAGCCTTCTAGCCTAAACCATTATAGCTTTTACTCATGTTTTAACCTTTTATCTCATTGGTTTATAGTATTTTATCTTTTATTTTTAAATCTCTTGTGTTTTGTATTTTTAAACTCTTAACCTTTTATCTTTGTGGGGATTTTAAGTCTTCTATTCTAGCTCCCACTTCATTCTCTTTTAGCTTAATATTCCTTATTTTAGTCTCTCTTTTCAAAATTTAACCTCTGCCTAACCAATTGTCCCTTTTAATTTTTTGAATTTTCCATCATTTTTATTCTTCTATATTGTTTCTTGATTTTAGCATATTTTTATGATGAACATCAGGGATGGTAGGTAAAGGATCCAGATAACCATAATTGGGGAAGTGTGGGTACTCCTATCCCACCCTCACCTGTCCCCTGACCTCCCACACCTGCAGCTATTCAAAGGTTGCCTTCCTGGTGGCCCACATGCATCCTCTCATCTCTGTAAGACTGAAAACCATAAAAAATAACTATAATGAAAAGAGAAACTTTTTCAAATCCATGATCTCTGACATATAGCCTATAAACTTTTAGCAAAGAACGTCAATATTATACAAGTCAAGGAGAAATGATAACTATGGGATCAACAAAAATTAACTTTTGTATAACGTACCTTCGTCAGGCTCTCATGAGGAGGCAGATAACTGAAACTCCTCAAAAGAGTTTCTCTTCCTCAGAAGAGAAAGCAAAGTAGATGGCCATTCACAAAATTATTTTTACCACTTATAAACCAATATGCTTCTAATGTATTTAATCCCACATCAATCATTCTCCTTCTCAGCAGATTCAAAGAATCATGTCCTTGGAGCAGATTTTTTCCCTTACTGTAAGAGATGAAATAAGCTGGTCAAAGTGGAAGTGATCAAAAAATTGGACTTTTAATAATCCTATGAACAGGAAGAAGACAACATTACCTCCATATCATAATGGGCATAAGTTTCTCTCAGAAAGTCTTAGGAACATCAGTGATGTTCATTTCTCTAGTGTGTGTGTGTGTGTGTGTGTGTGTGTGTGTGTGTGTGTGTGTGTTTCCTGTCTTCTTAAGGAAGCAAAGAAGAAAAGGAAAGGGTTGAGTGTCCAAAGAATGGTTCAATCATAATGGCCATGCCCCACCACACACACTCATCCCATAGCACTCCTATCAGGGCTTCACTTAAGAGGTTCTCTCTTTGAGAACCAATCTTGCCCTATTATTTTACAACTTGCCAGCCTATGACTCCTTCCCCACCTCAGGAAGTGATATGGCTGCCAATCCTTCCTGCTTATAGCATAGGACAGGAGTCACTCTCCTCACAATTCCACTTGAGAATATTCCTTCTTTTGCTGACTACCAAGTCTCAGACTACTATCTTGACCTGGTACAAAAAGCCAAGCTCAACTGCTGCAGGAACTGGCTAGTCACACTCTACCTCAGACAAGATACTTTTCAATAAGTACAACCGTGGTGACTCAGATGGTGAAGAATCTGCCAGCAATGCAGGAGGCCCAAGTTTGATCCCTGGGTCAGGAAGATCCCCCTGGGGAAAGGAATGGCTACCCACTCCAGTATTCTTGCCTGGAGAATTCCATGGACAGAGGAGCCTGGCAGGCTATAGTCCATGGGGTTACAAAGAGTTGGACATGACAGAGCAACTAACACTAAAGCCCCTAACACTTACTGATGGCATTTTAGCCATTCATTCCTTCAGAAAAATACACTGACACTATTGTGTGCCAGATACTGTCCTCAACACTTGCAATATATGAACAAAACAATGCGCCAGCCCTCAGGGAGCTTACAACCTAAAGGAAAAGATTAACAATAAGCAAACCAACAAAGGTTTGTCAGCTGGTGAGCAAAAAAAATAAAGCAGAGAAAAGAGATGTAAGGAAACAAGAGCAGGAGTTATTTTATATGTCGTCATCGTCTGAGAAGACGACAACTAAAAAGAGGCCCGAGTGAAGTGAGAGAGTGGGACAGGCAGCAACCCGGAAGAATCCTGTGATATGCGCTGCTGGGTTACGGTCAAATGTTATTGAAAACTTTCACAGTGCTCCCAGGAAGATGTCTGCTGAGCTGCCGTTCCAGGAAATGCTTGTTCCTCTTAAACAACCAATTTGTTTTTATCTTAAGGACACTGTGAATCAAGTAAACAATTGTGAAAACATTTAATGTAGTTACAGGGAATCTTAGATGCAAATCTGTGGCCCTACTCTAGCAAATGTTCCAAATGAGATGTGACACTTTGTGTATGATCTCACCCACGATCGTCATGATCTTGTTATCTGTCTTCCTTTTGTCAGTTTTCCTCATCAGATTTTGTTTGTACATTATTTTGTTTTATTATAGACATGTGTTCCTTTCTAAAGCAGGACAGGACAGACAGGGAAAAGCATAAAGGAGAAGAGACAGAGAGACCTACAGGAGAGAAGGAGAGAGAGAAAGAGAAGAGTGTGAAAGCAAGAGAATAAGAGAGAGGAATGTGTTTGAGTGCTGCAGACAATTCAGAGACAAAGAACTGAGCAAAGGCCATCAGATACTACATCGTTAGTATTGGCGGGGGATCATTTCTAATCTCAGAGAAAGTAAATGTAGTTAAACGCTAGAAGTGAAAGCCAGATTTCTGAATGTACAATTGAAAACCACAGAAGTGACTAGTGTGAACTTAGCTGTTACTAAGCTCGACTTAGTGCTCTGACTACATGCGCAAAGCAACTCTCTTGCCCAGGAATACACAAGTCGGCATGTGGCCCTCCCCTTCTAAGACAGCTGTGCTGCCTCTGGGTAGCTTATGAGTCTTCTCAGTACTAATTTCTTTCCTGGGGCGCCAAATAAGACTGGGTCTGATGACAGCTTGCCTGTGTCCAAATTCTGCCTCTCAATCTCACTAGCTTTGTGATTTGGGCCAACACTCCTAATCTCTCTATGCCTCTTATTTTCTCAGTTGTAAAATAAATACAATGAGTTAGACCTATCTCAGAAAATAGTTGAAACAATTACAAGAGATGAGAGAAAGAAAATAGGACCTGGAACAACTACTTGTATAAAAAGCACAGGTAGGTGCATACCACATAATAGCTGGTAGATTACTGCTAACTCTGCTTAGGAGGATTCATTGGTACAAAGAAAGGAAATTGAAGCATCAGAGTCCCCACCACCCATCAGACTTCATCCCTAGATTTTAGAGATAGCTTTAACCCTTCATTTATCTTGAATCCTGGACAACAACACAGTCTAAGACTCGATTGTCCAGAAGTTTTGCACGAGAATTCTTAAGAATTTTCTTCAACTTTATATTACTTACCTGGCTTTTTTATGTGTATGCAAGTTCCACCAGCAGCCAAAATCACAAATTCTTACTCAGTTAAAAAACCTAAGCTCTCATTTAGAACAGCTAGTTTTCTTTTTATAAAACCTTATGGGGTTCTGGTTCAAGATGGCAGAGTAAGAGGATGTGCATCCATCTCCTCCTATAAGAGCACCAAAATTGCAACTAGCTGTTGAACAACCATTGATAGGAGAACACCAGAACTCACCAAAAAAAGATACCCCACATCCAAAGACAAAGAAGAAGCCACAGAAAGACGGTAGGAGGGCCACAATCATGATAAAACCAAAACCCATACCCGCTGGGTGGGTGACCCACAGACTGGAGAATAGTAATACCAAAGAAGTTCTCGCACCATTGGGAAGGTTCTGAACCCCACATCAGGCTTCCCAGCCTGGTGATCTCACAGAGGGACTGGGAATCCCCTGGGAATCTAGCCCTGAGGGCCAGCAGGATTTGATTATAGGACTTCCAGAGGACTGGGAGAAATAGACTCCAGTCTTGGAGGGCACAAACAAAATTTTGTGTGCACCAAGGCCCAGAGGAGAGGAGAGGTGACCCTGCAGGAGGCTGAACTAAAACTACCTGCTAGTGTTGGAGGACCTGCTATGGAGGCATGGGTTGGCAAGGGCTCACCATAGGGATGGGGGCAATGAAAGGTCCCCCTTGGTGTAAACCCTCTTGGGAGTTCACCATTAACCGTAACATAGAGCCCTTAGGCCCCAGGGCTGGGTCACCTCAGGCCAAACAGCTACCAGGGAGAGAGAGCAACCCAGTAAATAATTGGATTAAAGCTTTACAGAGCAAGTCCCTGCCCACCAGAGCAAGACCCAGTTTTTCCCATCACCAATCCCTCCCATCAATAAGGCCTCCTAACCTTTCCATCAGAAGGCAGACAGAAGAAGCAAGAGGAAGCACAGTCTCACAGTTGCTAACACAAAAACCATATTACAGAAAATTAATCATGATGAAAAGGCAAAATGTTATATCCCAGATGAAGAGACAAGATAAAACCGCAGAAAAACAACTAAATGAAGTGGATATAGGCAACCTTCCAGAAAAAGAATTTGGAATGATGATAGTGAGAATGATCCAGGATCTTGGGAAAAGAGTGGAGGCAAAGATTGAGAAGATGAAAGAAATGTTTACCAAAGACCTAGAAGAACTGAAAAGCAAACAGAGATGAATAATATACTAGAAGGAATCAACTACAGAATAACGAGGCAGAAGAATGGATAAATGATCTGAAGGACAGAATGGTGGAAATCACTGCCACAGAACAGAATGCAGAAAAAAAAAGTATGAAAAGAAATGACAGCCTAAGAGACCTCTGGGACAACATTAGACACACCAACATTCGCATTATAGGGGTCCTAGAAGGAGAAGAGAGAAAGAAAGAACCTGAAAAAGTATTTGAAGAGATAATACTTTAAAACTTCCTGAACATGGAAAAGTAAATAGTCAACCAAGTCCAGGAAGCATAGAGAGTCCCATGAAGGATAAACCCAAATCAGAACACACTGAGACACATAGCAATCAAACTGACAAAAATGAAAGACAGAGATAAAATATTAAAAGTAACAAGAGAAAAATGATAAATAATATAAAGGGAACTCCCATCAGGCTATCAGCTGATTTCTTAAGAGAAACTCTACAAGCCAGAAGGGAATGGCATGATACATTTAAAGTGATGAAAGGGAAGAAATTACAACCAAGAATACAACCTTCAGACTTGATGGAGAAATCAAAATCTTTCCAGACAAGCAAAAGTTAAGAGAATTCAGCACCATTCAACCAGTTTTACAACAAATACTAAAGGAACTTCTCTAAGTAGGAAACAAAGAGAAGGAAAGATCTACAGAAAATAAACCCAAAGCAATTAAGAAGACAGTAATAGGATCATCAGTTCAGTTCATTTGCTCAGTCATGTCCAACTCTTTGTGACCCCATGGACTGCAGCACACCAGGCTTCCCTATCCGGCACCAACTCCCAGAGCTTGCTCAAACTCATGGCCATTGAGTCAGTGATGCTATCCAACCATCTCATCTTCTGTCGTCCCCTTCTCCTCCTGCCTTCAATTTTTCCCAGCATCAGGATCTTTTCAAATGAGGCAGTTATTCACATCAGGTGGCCAAAGTATTGGAGTGTCAGCTTCAGCATCAGTCCTTCCAATGAATATTCAAGACTGATTTCCTTTAGGATGGACTGGTTGGATCTCCTTGCAGTCCCAGGGACTCTCAAGAGTCTCCTCCAACACCACAGTTCAAAAGCATCAATTCTTCGGTCCTCAGCTTTCTTTATAGTTCAACTCTCATGTTCATACATGACTACTGGAAAAACCATAGCTTTGACTACATGGGCCTTTGTTGGCAAAGTAATGTCTCTGCTTTTTAATATGCTGTCTAGGTTGGTCATAACTTTTCTTCCAAGGAGCAAGCTTCTTTTAATTTCATGGTTGCAGTCACCATCTGCCATGATTTTGGTGCCCAAAAAGTAAAGTCAGCCACTGTTTCCCCATCTATTTGCCATGAAGTGATGGGACCAGATGCTATAATCTTAGATTTCTGAATGTTGAGTTTTAAGCCAACTTTTTCACTCTCATCTTTCACTTTAATCAAGAGGCTCTTTAGTTCTTTGCTTTCTGCCATGTAAGGGTGGTGTCATCTGCATATATGAAGTTATTGATATTTCTCCTGGCAATCTTGATTCCAGCTTGTGCTTCATCCAGCCCAGTGTTTCTCATACATATAATTACCTTAAATGTAAATGGACTAAGTGCACCAACCAGCAGACTTACACTGGCTGGGTGGATGAAAACATGTGCATGTATGCAGTTCCACTCACCACATTACTCTGCTTGGTTTCCTCCCCCACCCCTCGCAAGTTCTATGTAATTATTTTACATAGTTAATTATGTTCCCATTATGGCTTGCAATTGTAATTATCTATTTTTTGTCTGGCTATTGATTGTGAAAACTGAAATATCTTTCACTATTGTGATTATATAACTATTACTTATTCACTTAATACCATTGTATCGTGACTCGTCAACAGAAAAAATAATATACATCTTTATCACCAAAACCAGGATCTAATAGAAAAACCTGTAATTATTTTTTAAAATCCAGATGCATATCAGAATAACCTTGAAATTTTTTGAAAAATACAAATGCTCAGATATTGCTTTTTTTCCTCCAGAGGTCCAGATATGTTTCTAATAAGCAGTCATGTATAAACTATATGATGGTCTATAGACTATGATGGTCTTTTATCTAGCTTGTTTCACTTTTTCTATTTCCTTTTCAGTGCTCCCATTTCATTTAGTTTATGTTCTCCAATTTCTCTGTCTTTTTTTTTGTTGTTGTTCTTTCTCAGGTCTTTATCAATTGTAGTAGAAAAGCTTTTGCATTCATATGTAGAAATATGCATAATATATACATTTAGAAAACTTATGAATTTTTGCCTAATTAAAACAGTTATAACCTTTTGATTCCACGTGTTTGAATTAGTATGCCTAGAATGCTAGATTTCTAATTAAAAAACAGATAAGCGACAAGCAACAAAAGTTTCCTGTATAGCATAGGGAACTATAGTCAATATCTTGTAATAATTTATGATAGAAAATAATTTCAAAAATAATATATGTGTATTTGCATAACTGAACCACCTTGTGCACCTGAAACATTTTAAGTTAACTATATTTCAATAAAAATGTATATATATATATTTCTAAAAATATCTTTATTTGAGGGAATGTAACAGTAGAAGTCAAGTGTCTGGGGAAAAAATTGTTTCAAAATTTTTTAAACTTTCTAATGTTAGATACAATTTCTGCTGAATAAACATCTAAAGCACATGAAGCTAGTTATGTGAGGTCAGTCCTTTACAGCCATATGGTCTAGAATGTTCCAGGAAGCTAGAAGTTTGCAGCTGCATTTCCTAGATAGCTGGCCAGCTACCTAAGCAGCCATATATTTGAAATGGCCTCTTGTATTTCCAATGTGTAAAAAAGAATGGAGAATGAACTCAACCACTTGACATTATTTTGTTTTCCTGCCTGAGTTATCAGTGTGTATTAGTCTTCATTTGGTTTTCATCTTACTTCTCACTGAGGTATTTAAAATGGAAGAAAGGAAAACCCAGAAGTTCCAACAACAAAATATTAGGAGTTACAGGAAAAAATGAAAAGAGGAAATGAAACAGGAACTATCCAAGACAATTTCCCAGACTCATACATGAGTCTCCAGATTGAAAAGTTTCATTTAGTGCCTTCAATAAAGAGTGAAAAAGACCTATATTAAGATATTTTGATGAAATTTAAAAATACTAGGAACAAAGTGGGAATTCCACAAGGATAGGGTGAGGTAAACCAAAACCGCGTTTATTACAAAGCAACAGGAATCCAAATGATGTTAAAAGAAAAAAGATCAACACTATCAGAGTTCTACCTCAGCCAAAAACAATTAAAGTAGAATAAAGATATTTTCAGATATTGAATATCTATGAAAATTTCATGTGGACAATTTTTTGAAAGCTACTAGAGCAAATGTTCTACCAAAACAAGAAGGTAAACAAAGAAAAGGCTACAAAGAATCTGAGAAGTAAGAAAGAACTCAGGAAAAAAGTGAAAGGAATCCCCAGAATGTTGGTCCAAGAGGATTTAATGATAGCAACTGGCCAACAGACCCAGAGAGTCAGAGGCTCAGGCCAGGACAGAATAGCAGAGTATCCCAGGAAGCACATCTTCAAAAGACAAAAAACTGATAGAATTCCTGATGGATTTGAAGATGTTAAGAGAACACTAACACTTCTGACAAAGATTTTTGGAAAGAATTAACAATGAAAATATGAAAAAAGGAAGCAAGTATGAGACAATTGTATCTAGAAAGGACAAAAACTTTTCACAAAGAAATTAAACTTACTATAGAATTACATACATGACATCTGTGAATTGCATTTTCCTGAGTAAAATAATGTAAGTACTGAATTTTGATCTAACCAAAAATGATGATTTAACTACACAATAGCAAGAATTCAATGGATCATTTCAAATGACAATCTAAGCCTGTTATTTTAGAAGCACAAATGAAAACACCAAAAGAAACAACTAAAATAGTTTAAAATGCTGCCTTGTAGAATAAGAATCTGGTACATGATGTAGAGAGGGAAGGAAGTCTGTCATTATGTTTCAAATGAAGCTAAATAATGATATTTAGTGGAATATCTGGCATATAAGAAGAGCAATCTTAGTGTTTGATGAATGAATGAAATTTTGCAGAAAGTCTAGTAGAAGTATTTCTCTTTTTAATTGAGTATGTGTATATATTTACATATAAAATTTTGATTGAATTAAACATTTAATCTTAAAAAACATCTGAAAAATGAATAAAATATGGTAATAATGTCTTGAAGTTATTATACAATGTTTTTCAAGATCTGAAAACAATCCACTCTTGCAGCTTCATCTTATCAGTCCGCCTGCAAACATCTTACTCTACTACCTCTACAAAACACCCACCCTTTCCCTAACAGCCTACTCACTTTTATATTTCTCTACTCTGCCCATACCGTTTTCAATACCTAGAATGTTCTCTTCAAACCTCATTCCACACTCCAGTCTGTAATCTCTACCTTCAAAAGCCTGGAAAACTCCTGTAAGGAGTTTATACCAGTCAAAGGTTACATCAGCCTTCAGAACTTCCCCTCAGTAGAATCAGTCCCTCTCCCCATCCTGTGGAATTGTAGTTAACTTCTTTAAGTGTTTCTACCGAATGAGTGAAGGCATTTCTCATAAGCAGCATCTCCATCACAGGTGACTTTATACACCAGAGATTATCTGACACTTCCTATGTGTTCAATAAGTATTGAATGAATGAACTAGGAGTGCTAAAGAAGTCATGGTATAAGTAAATTGAAAGGAAATAAACTGAAGAAACAATGAACCAAGCTGGCTGACAACAACTATCAAAGCAATCAGTGATGTTTTCAAGGATTTCCACCATCAAAATCTGTTTTATCTGCTATCAAAACCTTGAAAATTTATGGGATTATAAACATTTTCCTACATTTTAAAAATTGACTTCTCTAACGTGACTATGGATATGAATTTTTTTCAAATAGCTTATTTAACTTTTTTGAACTTAAAAAGTATCCATACAACAGACCGTTGAAGGTAATTCAACTCAGTGTGTGTGTGTATGTGTATGTGTGTGTGTGTGGATGTGGATGTGGATGAGTGTGGTTTTTCCAGTGAAGTTTCATGAATTATACCTAGACTTGAAACTAAGCAAAGGAGATGAGAGTAGATAATGATCACTGACTTTCAACACCTTTGAATGAGGTCACCCATACAGGAATTGGAATATGTAAATTTTGCTCTCAGCAGTAACCTAGGGCAAGAAGATTAGTATTATTTCTCTATCTGTGCAAACTTTTCTCAGACTTTTTATGATTTAAGGTCAAAATATTTCCTACTTAAATAACCTCCTTTGTCTTAAATTCATAATTTGCTCAAGCCATAAGAAGATATGCAAAGTCTCTCCTATTTTCACTTCCTTACCATTAATTTAATTGGCAGTGGCCAAGACACATGCCCTTCGTGTGTACTGTTAGGTCAAGATGCACACCCCAGACTCTTTCACTGTTAATTAGACTAGACTGACTTTTTCACCCTTCATAAGTAAACAGATAAAGATCTGAATAAAGTAGGTAAGTATTTTTAAATGCTCAAGGTATCTGAGTTCAAACAAATGTCAATACTGTATTAGTTAGGAAGAGTTTTGTCTGAGTAGATCTTCAGAGCAGTTGCAAATTCCCAATGTATTTATGTAGCTATGTATTGACCATTGTTTGTTTAGTCAACAAACATTTCTTGAGCAACTTCTGTGTCCTGACACTATGTCAGAACCTAGGATTATAATCATGAATAAGATCTAGCCTTGTACCAATGGAAGTCACAGTCCAGTGAGAGAAACAAACACAAATTAGATCACCCCCAATGCTGTTGTAAGAATCATAATAGATGTTTTTGTGGGTCACTTAGGAGGAGTAGTTGGCTCAGTTTTGGAGAATAAAGAAATTCTTCCAAAAGAGATCATGTTTAAGTTAAGGACTGAAAGATGAGTAGGAAGTTGAAGGTGGGAATGAGGAGGTAGGCGGGAGGTTCTAGAAAAAGAAAACATTATGTTCAAAAACCTGAAGGCAAAAAAGTGTAACTTTTGGGGAAAAAAGCAAGTAATTCAGTATGGCTAAAGCATAGGGATAGCATATTAAAAAGCAGAGACATTACTTTGCCAAAAGTCTGTCTAGTCAAGGCTATGGTTTTTCCCATGGTCATGTATGGATGTGAGAGTTGGACTATAAGGAAAGCTGAGTGCAGCAGAATTGATGCTTTTGAACTGTGGTACTGGAGAAGACTCTTGAGAGTCCCTTAGACTGCAAAGAGATCCAACCACTCCATTCTAAAGGAGATCAGTCCTGGGTGTTCATTGGAGGGACTGATGCTAAAGCTGAAACTCCAATACTTTGGCCACCTGATGCAAAGAGCTGACTCTTTGGAAAAGATTCTGATACTGGGAGGGATTGGGGGCGGGAGGAGAAGGGGACGACAGAGGATGAGATGGCTGGATGGCATCACCAACTAGATGGACATGAGTTTGAGTGGACTCCGGGAGCTGGTGATGGACAGGGAGTCCTGGCATGCTGTGATTCATGGGGTCGCAAAGAGTCAGACACGACTGAGTGACTGAACTGAACTGACCTGAAAGCATTGGGCTGGGGGGACTGGGCAGTGAGTGGAGCTCAGCTAGAGAAGGAAGCAGGCACCTCAGCATGAAAGGTCGATTCTGAAGGTAATGAAAAGGCAGACAGCCTTATTCAGGGCCAATGCATGATCAGATTTGCTTTTCAGAAAAAAAAATTCCCAATTTGCATTGTAGAGAACAGATGATGGGAGGAGACAAAATAAACCAGAGCTGTTTTCAGTTATGGAAGAGAGCAAAATGGGGACCCCTGATGGGGAGCTATGATACTGGAACAAAGAAGGCAAATTTGCAACATTATAAATGAGGGAGAATTGGTGTGAGTTGGTGATTATTGAATGTGGGAGCAAGAGGGAGAACAGTATTCTGAATAATTCCCAGGTTGTTGTTTAGGCATCTAGGTACCATTCATTCTTTGCAAATGTGGGGAGGGGGAGTATTTGGGGGCACTGGGAGGTATGCAAGCAGCACATTTAATAGGTACTTTGGGTATGGTGTTTCCTCCAGAGAGTTCTCTGGGCAACAGTTAAAGTCTGGAATCATCTGCATATATTTAAGCCCACGATCTCCTGAGCATCAGAGCTGAAAAATTGTGCCAAATCCAAGACATTTAGTTATGTTCATAAAGTAGATAATTTGTCAGGTTCCTTTCAGTAGCTCCCAGTCATGTTCAAATTCCTTCCCTAAAGACGCACCACAGATAATAATACCTCTCCCCAAACACCGACAATAATTCCAGAAGATTTCAGGAGGCATTCAGGAACAACATCAAAAAATTCTCGTTAAGCACCTTTGTGTGCAAAGCACTGTGCTGGTTTGAGAGCTACATATATGAATATAACTTAGTCACTGCCTTGGAAGGACTCAGTGCAGCCAGGATGATATAAAAAACCACTAGAGCAATGTGATTAGGGTAATCAGGGTACTAAAAGAGCAAGGAGGAGGAAGACCAGAACAATAAGTAAAGACTTCATGAAAGTGGAGGCTTTTAAGCTGAGTCTTAGGAGTGAGTTCATAGGGCAGTTCAGATAAGAGACTCGAAGCAGAAAAGAGAAAAGCATTCAGGAACACAAAACAGTCTTGTACATAACATCCAGCAAACAGCAGGTAGTTCAGCATGCCGGGGAGGAAGCAAGGTGTAAGAGGTCACATCATAGAGGATCTCCTCTGCCATAGTAGGGAGCAGAAGATAGAAAGAGTATCAGGAAACTACAAAGTTACGAGTGAAAAATTCTGAGAAACTGCACTAAGACAGGGACAGAGAAAATGGATGCAAAATGGAAAGTGATGAGACAGTAGAAGTGGAAAAGTTAGATATAAGAATTTTAGATGTATACCAAAATTATAACTGCCCAGCAGTCAAAAAAAAATGATTTACATTTATGTTCTTTGCAGTAAATTTACTCTTATAAGAAGTTAGACATGCTTAGAATGTGGTCAAACTTTTGAAATTGATGCCAACGAGGTCAAGTACCCTCTACCACCCAACCTCCCTTTCTTATCCAATAATGGAGCCAGTTGGAACTAAAGTACAAAGATCTTATAATGCAGCATGGTGGAGTAAAATTACCTAGGATCCTTATGGCTGGAGGACCTGATCTTGAAGCCTGCCCCCACTGTTGACTTTTGGACCTTAAACTCCTACAGACGTGTTGATGATCTTCACTCATTGTGTATCGCCAGGAAGGAGAAGATGTGTGTGTGTGTTGTTGTGTGTGTGCATACATGATCATGTATGTGTACATATAAGCTGGTTAAATGCATGCAGAAGAGAGTTGATTTTATTTTTACAGGGAGCTATTACTATAGAGAACCCAATTCAAGAGTCCGTAATTGGAAAATGATTTACAACTCCTTTCCCGTCATGCCCATGTGCTTTGTGTTACTTAAAACCAACATCCTTAAGCACTCCATAAAGTTCAGTTCAGTTCAGTCGCTCAGTCGTGTCCGACTCTCCGCGACCCCATGAATCACAGCACGCCAGGCCTCCCTGTCTATCACCAACTCCCGGAGTTCACTCAAACTCACGTCCATCGAGTCGGTGATGCCATCCAGCCATCTCATTCTCTGCCGCCCCCGTCTCCTTCTGCCCCCAATCCCTCCCAGAATCAGAGACTTTTCCAGTGAGTCAACTCTTCGCATGAGGTGGCCAAAGTATTGACATTTCATCTTTACCATCAGTCCTTCCAGTGAACACCCAGGACTGATCTCCTTTAGAATGGACTGGTTGGATCTCCTTGCAGTCCAAGGGACTCTCAAGAGTCTTCTCCAACACTCCATAGATGGTTTCAAACACTGGATGTTTTAATCACTTTCAAAATTGGGGGGATATAGAATAGTTCCTTAACAAAAGAGAAACCAAAGTTGAGTGTAGTGGATGACAATTGCCATGAGGAGAATTAAAAGAGCTTTTCTGAGTCTGATTATGGCTTTACTCCCAAAGGAGGCAGTTGGGAAATCTCACTCAAGCTCCACAGACCAGGTTTTACAGTTCTTTCCACAAATAGTATCAACTGCCTTTTCCAGTATTTGCATGTGTAATTTTCTCTGATAGTCTTACCTTTCCCAAGAATGTAGTATCACCCTGTCTTTAAGATTCTGAAAGTCACTAATGTTGAAAATACACACATTCACACATGCACACATATATTCTTCCCAATTCAGAAACAGATGTGCCTCTTTCTTTTGCTGCTACCAGGAAGATTCTCCTCCCAGGCTCTATGCTTTCTTGGCCTTTCATCACTGGAGGTGGTGTTTACCCTCGAGCTGACATTTCAACGTCAACCCACCAGGTGTCCACAGTCATCCCTCCCGTGACACTCTTGTAGCAGATGGTGCAAATGGCCTGGCACATACATTCTGATTCATTGCAAAAACCAAACCGCCAGACTCTGACGAGTTTAGCAAGAAAAGGAGAAAGTTGCTGCTTAAAAAACTATTATGAATTATTCTTCATGTGATGACTTTGGACTCCTCCCTGCTTAAAGATCATTAGTATTTTATTTAGCCAGATTAAATAAAAGCTTTTAGAGAAGTTGTTTGCAAAGATGGCCATAGGTGGGGGGAACTTGCCTACACAGAACAAGAGGCAAAAAATAGGAAGTCAAAACAAAATTTTAACAAGTGCAAAATGTGAAAAGAGTTTTTTAATTGGCTACTTTTGTTGTTGTTGCTTAGTCACTAAGTAGTGTCTGATTCTTTGCGATCCCATGGACTCTAACCCTCCAGGCTTCTCTGTCCATGGTATTTCCCAGGCAAGAATGCCAGAGTGGGTTGCCATTTCCTTCTCCAAGAGCAAGGGAACAGTAAAAGTTGTTTTCTGTTTCGGGGGAGGGGGCAGAATTGGTCTTTTTTACTTCCTGATACTATTGTAAAATGTCTAACACAAAATTAGTTTTTAATAACATTATTAATTTATAATATTAAAAAATATTTTCTAAAAATAGTTTATAAGGTAGTTATTTCATACAGAGTGTTTCTTACTTTTTGCCCACTTGGAAAGGGAAACTTTGGAAATGTAATGGAATTCTACTAGGCAAACACACACACACACACACATCCTTAGAATATAATTTCCTTTATCACTTCCATTATTTTTCTCTCATCTTACTCTGAGTTACTTTGAGGTCTGTCATCTCCCAATCCTTCTGGTAAGAGGCATAGCTAATAAGATATAAATGATATAAAATGGAACCTTAAAAAAATTTAGTTAATTCAAAAGACAGAAAAGAAAGACAAAGGAAACAAAAATCAAATGAGACAAGCAGCAAGAAAAAAGATTTAGACCTAATCATATTAATAATTGCATTAAATACAAATGGTCTCACTATCTCAATTAAAGGACAAAAACTATCGAATTAGATAAAAAGCAGGGCCCAATTTTATGTCCATATAAGAAATGTACTTTCAATATAAAGACACACGCAGGTTAAAAATAAAGGATTGGAAAATGCTAACTCAAAAGAAAGATTTCAGAGCAAAGAATATTACTTGCAAAGAAGTTGCTTCATAACAAAAAAGGGGTCAGTTCACTAGCTCTATAAACATTTAAACATCTAATACCAGAGCTTCAGCATGAAACAAAAACCGATAGAATTTCAGGGAGAAATAGATTGGTGATTGGAGAGATTTCAATACACATCTCTAAGTAATTGATAAAAACAAACAGACAGAACAAATTTGATCTAATTGATGTTTACAAAGCACTCCACAAAACAACATCAGTATATAAATTATCCTTAAGTGTGTAGGAAAATTTTCTAAGATAGATCATCTTATGGACCATAAGTCTCAATCAATGGAGAAATTTTAATTCATACAAAATGTATTCTCTGACCAGAATGGAGCAAAATTTGAAATCGATAACAAAAAGTTATATGAAAAATTCTCAACCATTAAGAAACTAAATAATACATTTCTAAATAGCCAGTAGGTTATAGGAGAAATCAAAAGGGAAATTAAAAGTATTGTCAACTGAATGAAGATGAGGACATATCAATATTTGTGGTATGAAGCAGGATTCATAGGGAAATTTATAGCACTAAACGTAGAGCATTAAAAGCATTTCTGTAAAAGAAAATGTTGACAAATTCAACTTCATCAAAATTAAAGTCTGTTCTTTTAAAGATACTGTTAGGGAAATAAAAAAAACAAGCCACAGAATGGAAAAAGTATTTTCAAATCATGCAAATAATTTATGCCAAGAATACACAAATAACTCTCAAAACCTGATGGTAAAAAAGGAATCCATTTTTTTTTAAATAGGCACTATTTGAACAGACACTTCACAGGAGAAGTTTTGCATATAGCAAATAAGCTCCTAAAAAGATGCTCTACTTTAAGAGTTACTAAGAAAATATAAAACTGCCATGATGAAACAGTACTACACATTGGGTAGAATGACTAAAATTAGTACGTCTGACCATAGGAAGTGCTTAAAGGAGCAACGGCAACTCTCTCAATTGCCAGTTGGAAAGCAAAATTGTACAATCACTTTGACAGTTTCATAGAATGTTAAACACACCCACCATATGACCCAGCCATTCCACTCCACGTATTTAAGAGAAAAGAATATATATCCCCATACAAAGACCTCCGCATGAATGTTTATAGCAGATTTATTTTAATATGCTATAAAATATTCATTTTAATAGCCAAAAACTGGAAGTATTCAAGCTGTCCACCAAAATGAATTGATGAGTAAACTGGTATATTCATAAAATGGAATATCACTCAGCAACAAAAAAAGAACTACAAATAGACACTCCATGGATGAATCTTAACTATGCTGAGTGAAAGAAGCCAAACATAAAAGAATATGTTTTCTATTAATCCAATTATATGAAACTTCAGCAAATGCAAACTACCCCATGGTGGCAAAACCAGGTCAGTGGTTGCTTGGCAATGTGGCAAAGTATAGGCAGGTTCACATGAAAGTCTTAAGAGTGACAGATGTGCTCATTATCTTGATTGCAGTGATGTTTTCATGTGTGTGATTATAGGTCAAGTGTCATCAAATTGCACACTTGAAATATATACAGTTTATTATCTGTTGGTAATGCCTGAAACTTTCAAAAAACGAAATACCACCAAAGCTTTGATCAAGGTCTTTCTGCTGCTGCTGCTAAGTCACTTCAGTCGTGTCCGACTCTGTGCGACCCCATAGACAGAAGCCCACCAGGCTCCCCCGTCCCTGGGATTCTCCAGGCAAGAACACTGGAGTGGGTTGCCATTTCCTTCTCCAATGCATGAAAGTGAAAAGGGAAAGTGAAGGTGCTCAGTCGTGCCCGACTCTTTGCGACCCCATGGACGGCAGCCTACCAGGCTCCTCCGTCCATGGGATTTTCCAGGCAAGAACACTGGCGTGGGGTGCCATTGCCTTCTCCAATGTGTGAAAGGGAAAAGGGAAAGTGAAGGTGCTCAGTCGTGTGCGACTCTTTGCGACCCAATGGACAGCAGCCTACCAGGCTCCTCCATCCATGGGATTTTCCAGGCAAGAGTACTGGAGTGGGGTGCCATTGCCTTCTCTGAAGGTCTTTCTAGACAATACTAAAATCACTATTAGAGATCATCCAATTAACTGTTTTCAAGCTGGACTCTGAGACGTTTCCTCGAGGCCTGCAGATGGATAGCTGTGACGCTGCACATCTTCATCCTTTGTATTTTTTTAATCTAGAAATGAATCACTGGGACTCAGTGCATGTTCAATGTTAGGAGTTGCTAGCAAGCTGCTTTCCCAAGTGGTCGCACTGATTACACAAACAACATGTACACCCAGTTGTATTGGTATTACTAGATATTAAAATGTTTGCCATTTGATTATAAAGTTGTCACTAGGTGAAATACTGATTTGTATTTCCTTGACCACTAACGATGCTGAGTATTTTTCTCAAGTCTTAAGGTCTAAAACATATTCACTTATATTTTCTATTAAGGATTCAAAAACTTCGTTTTTGACATTTAGGGTGATAATCTATCATCTTTCTCAACATTAAGCTCTAAAGCAGATTTATGTAGAATTTCTACTAAATATTTTTAAGTGTTTTTGGTTTGTTTGTTTTTGGACATTTAAATCTTTAATCTGGAGTTGATTTTTTTTTCTTTTGGTCATGGTCACTGTCATCTTTTCAACACATCAATGATCATTTGTCAAACACTTGGTGCCAAACACTGCACTAAAATGCTTTTATAGTTTAAAAGAATGACACTAATAGCAGTTGACATCTATTGAGTCCTTATTATGTGTCAGGCACTGTCCTAATCATCTTACAAAAATCACCCTAATCATTCTTCACCATGTTGCTATGAAATAGAGCCTATTCTTAACCCTATTTTAAAGAGGAGAAAAGTGAGGTTTCGACAGGCCAATTTACTCCCAGACTCACAGCTAGTGAGTAGCAGAGCTGGGGTGGTACCTCACTCTGACCCCAGAACCTGTATTGCCTCCCACATCAGGGATTTCTGTCTCCCCCTTTTTTTTTTTCCATTTTGGGAGTACTGTCTGCCATCGGCTATTTTTTGATCATTACTTTGTAATCAAAGATGGAATATATGATTTATGGCCACCAACCTAAACACATTTTAATTTTTTTCCCTTTCTCAGTCATCACAACCAGAAGTTTATATGAGGGATGGTTGGGAATCTACACACCATCCTTCTTTTTAAACCAAGCATCTTGTCCTTTACCTATCATATTGGACTTCCTTTTCAGCTGTCATCAGAAGGAAGAAGGCTGTTGCTTCAAAAAGTTTGGAAATTACTGATCTAATATAAACCTCTCATTTCATGGAAAAAGATCTGTGGCCCACAAAGGCAAAGTGACTTGCTTAAAGTCACACAGAGCAAGAGCTTGACCAGACTCAGGGCTTTGTTGATGGGCAAAGCATCCAGAGCTGAGAGTCCCTGTGAAATATGCCAGTATGATCATATGCTCACGTCTCCACTATCTACTGCAGTCCTTCACCTGTTGTCCCACAGACACCCCCAAATGCAGAGTGCCTAGCTCCAAATATTCTATTCCTTGTGTGTCCTCAGTCACCGCCCCATTATACAACTCAAAAATCCTGCTTCCCCTCATGTATTCTCTCCATCCTTTGTGGCTTCACTGTGGCAATGACTACTCCTCCATGACAGAAATATGGGGGTCATTCAGAACCCCCTCTCCCCCACCTTCAACTATATCTCCAAATTCTTCCCTTTTCCAATCTGTCTCTGTTTTCTCTGTTTCATCATGTCTTCTTAATTACGAAAGGTGTCTGAAATATGAGTGATAGCTTCCTAATTGGTCTCTCTCTGTCCAATCTTGTCCTCTTCTAAATCACCTCTAAAAGTCTCATAAGTATCTCTCTAAATTATAAGGACAACCAAGTCACTATTCTGATTAAATCCTTTAATGAGTCCCTATTATCTGCAAGACAAACACAAGCTCCTTAATGGCCTAAAAACTGCTTCCCAATATGGCTTTTACTTGACTCTCCAGCCACTCAACTGTCCTACACACTCACCTTCTCACCTTCATGCTCCAGAAACAATAAACTGTAAACTTCTATTACTGTAACATGCTATACATCTGTGCCTAGGACAGGCAATTATTTCTGCCTAGAATACCCCTTTCTACCTCCTTTCCTCCAGCCAAATGGAGTCTTCCATGACACACACCCTGTACTGGTCCCCACACAAAGTTAATCACCCTAGTGTTGATATGTATACTGCTGCTCATCTCAGGCTGTACTCTCATCATTTGCTGATAAGGACTTTTCACACACTTACTGACAACTTCTCAAGCTTAGGGGTAATGGTTTAGTCATCTATTCAGCCTCATTCCCTAAACCAGGGCCTGGCATGTGGTAAGAGCTTAATCTGTCTTAATCCAATGAGACTGTTTACTGACCCTTGATTCTCTTCATGTTTATAAAGAACATTTTTCAGGATCTATTCTGGGAATTTCTACACATCCTGGTTATAATGCCTAATGGAAATCAACTTTGAAATAAAATGCTATCTTTCATTTCAAAACAGAAGAATTGGGGGGCTGAGAATTTGGAAAGCAGGGCATTGCATCAGACATCAGCATAAAAGCCCTCCAGGGCTGAAGGTGATGGGATGGAACAGGATGATGCCCATTCTGGCATTGTGAGCGTGGCAGGCAGTGTGAGAGAATCCAGAATTCGTTGGTGTCGGTGCTGTAGGGACTATAAATCAGTCTTTGGCACTCTCTCTGCCAGGTGGTGCCCTTCATCATGAAAAGAGGCTCTGTCAGGATGAGTCAAATGTTTACTGCATTGAGTCAGCAGCACCAGCTCGTCCATGTCAGTACTCAACTAAATGCTAACAACACATCATTAACAAACTGTACAACCCATGTGTCTTCTCGTGACATCCAGCACCAAACTAGAAAATGTTCAAAGCCCACTCTACTAAATCAAGCAGAATTGGAAAAGTGGGGATCATCTCCCTAATCAGCTCCACTACACACCATGGCTATATGATTCTTTTAAGCACCCCCAAACTGAACACCCCCATCACTTCTATGTCTGTTTTGCCTTTCATGTGAAGCTACTATTCTTCTCTCACTATTAATTCTAAAGGATAATTAATAAATATAAAATGTCATTGTTTACCAACAAAAGAAAAAAAGGTAAAATTGACTAGCATAGAACTGTCCTTTATGGCAAAACAGCACCCAGCATGCCAGAGCACAATGCCCCATGAATGGCATGCAAATTCCTCACACGATGAGGGCTGACTTCCAGAAATTTTTTTTCAATGGGAAGTTTTCTCTCTACCAAAAAATTCAGTCCATGTGTATAGAGAATCCAGTATGCTGTGGCTGAACAGTAAGTTTCATCCTCTATACTAAACATATTCCAAATATTTAGAGAACCCAGTAGAAAGGGATTCCCTTGTGACAATGAGGAAATTCCCAGAATGGAAGACATATTCTGTAATGGAAAACTCAGTCCTGTTTTACCAAGAAAAATGATGTGGCCTAATTCATTCAACTATCACTGGGGCAGGTAGATGTTTATTTAAGTCCATTTTTGTCCCACAATGCATAAACCACTACTGTTTCTTCCATTTCAGCAGAATGCTTTACTTGAAATTAAATACCTGCATCCAGACAATAGAATATTATTCAGCATTAAAAAGAAATGAGCTATCCAGCTGTGAAAAGACACAGAGAAACCATAAAAACCATATTTCTTAGTGAAAGAAGACACCCTAAAAAGGATATACACTGTATGATTCCAACTATATGACCTTACGGAAAAGGTCTGTATGACTTATGGAGACAATAAAAATGTTGTTAGTTGAGGCAGGGGTAAGAAGGAGAGGAATGAAAGGTAGAACACAGAGTATTTTCAGTTCAGTCACTCAGTCATGTCTGACTCTTTGCAACCCCGTGGACTGCAGCACGTCAGGCTTCCCTGTCCATCACTAATTCCCGGAGCTTGCTCAAACTCGTGTCCATCAAGTCATTGATGCCATCCAACCATCTCATCGTCTGTCGCCCCCTTCTCCTCCTGCCTTCAATCTTTCCTAGCATCAGGGTCTTTTCCAATGAGTCAGTTCTTCACATCAGGTGGCCAAAGTATTGGAGTATTTTAGGTCAGTAAAACCATTCTGTAGGATACTACAGTAGTGGATTTATGTCATCATAGATTTGCCTAAACCCTCAGAATTTACAGCACCAAGAATGATCCTTAACATAAACTACAGACTTTGATTGATAATGATGGGTCAATGTGGGTTCAACCATTGTAACAGATGTACCCTCTGGTGAGGGACGTTGATAGTGTGGGAAGCTGCATGTGTGTCAGGACAGGGATTGTATAGGAACCTGTACTTCCTGCTCAGTTTTCCAATAAAACTAAAACTGCTCTAAAAAATCGTTGTTGAAATTTGAATATCTGAGGAAGAGGACTGTCCAGCACTTATGCAAAAGGATATCTTTTTTTTTTCTGTTTTATTGGGTCATTCCAAAGGTCTGTCTGTACAGAAGTAGAGTCTTAACATATTTCTTCAGATTTTAATTTTTTAATCACAATAATCTCTCTCATACCTGGTCCCAGGCAACTCAAATAAGAGCTAACACTGAACTAAGAATGGTATAGTCATTGTGTACCTTGTATACCTTGCTTGATTTGCCCCCTTTATCAGAGGATGCTGGATTTCCAAAGAGAATAAACCTAATGGGATTCGATTTTATTCAGTGTAATTGTTGCTGCCTTGGTACTGAACTGTGACATTTTATTCACAAATACCAATTTCATGGAAAATAAATTGCAGTGAATGAACAACACAATAAAGACACTCTTAGGCCACGGCACACTATGCATTAGTTGCCATAGACAACCCTACTTGGAGTGTATGTAGTCCTCTCAAATCCAGACACACTTCACCTCAAGATGAAATTCGTAGACAAGACAGCGTCTTGCTTCCTTTCTGCCTCCAGCTTCCTGCAGTATGGTCAGCCAGATTGTTCCTTTCTCCAACACTCAATCTCAGCCTACGCTCACTTATATTATAAAACTTTAGACTTTTAATAAACTATAAAATTAACCAGAGAGCTTTTAGATAAATTGCTATTGAAAGCATGAGCTGATTTAAAAATATAATAATCTTCCAAGCAGATCTGGGTAGACGCAAAGGCAAGCCAAAGTTTTAAGATTTTGAAAGAGTTTGCAAAATGTTTGCTTTTCCGGCACAGTGAACTCAATGCTGCTCGTCTCAGAACTGCAAGGGTGGCGGGCCATCCATGAAAGATAGCAGGGAGCACCCATGCTGTTTCTGTGTTGTAGGCAAGGATTTCCTAATGATTTCTCCACTTGTCCTTTGCTTTTGCAGCTTTCATTTGCACAGTGAGGGTGGAGCCTGGTTCCCCTTTGGCAGTGAGTTATACAGTTCTCAGGCAATAAAACCTTGGACCTCCCTGACTGAGGAGCCCCCTCCGTGTTTGACGGCCCTCTCAGCTTTCCACTCTTAATCAGTCCCACCTCCACTCCCCACCCTTTAGCACACACACGTACATCTTATGTTACATGTTCTTTCTTGTAAAAACAGACGTAAAGTGCTGTCCTACAACAGATTAAACCAACCTGTCTCCTCCCTACCTCCATCCACAAAGATTCTCACAGCCTGGTACTCCATAAACAGAAAAGCAGAAATGTTCATAAACAGACACTTGTACATTAGCTGTGGGCTGAGTGCTTTGGTTTGAGCAGTTGTTTTATAACTAATTTGTTTCTCTGGCATTAACCCAAGTGCTTATGAAAAGTAAATTATATTAACATTTTATCTTCATGTTGCTATGCTATCTGCTGCATGGTTTGGCACCTTGGAGGAAGCCCACGCTGGTTTCATACTGACAGGAAGCTTTCTGAGCTGGTACCGTAGGTGGTCTCACACCTGCTTTTTGAGCCAGAGCACCAGCAGCTGCTATTCCAAGACCTGATTTCAGTAGGCCGAATTTTGTTGACACATTTCCATGGTGCCATTTATGAGGTAATGTTTGTGGCTTGAGACCATGAGAATGGCTGTGAACCTGATTGAAGAAATCAAATTTTCATCATCAAATAATTTTTTTTCACGTAGAAACACACACCCACAAGATGCCCCCACATTTAACTTCAGTCACAAAACCAAAGCCAAAGTATCAGTACATTAAAAATACAATACATGGCCATGTCCTTGCCTCTGCCTCATATATTTTTAGCCTAAATATTCCTGGCAGTCAACAGCCTGTCTGTGCCAGCCCCCTTCCCTGCTCCCACCAAACTGTTCGCATACCCTGGGTCTTCTACCTTCTAAGATAGCACATTTATCTGATATGCGTGTAGCAAGGATAGAACAAATGGCCTCTCCAAAACCAAAATGATCCATAAATCAAAATCAATAAATCAAAACTGCAACCATTCTGACTTATGTCTGAGGTAAATGCCCAGTATGAATGAATGTATAATTACACAGAAGACTGACAATGGGTTCCCAAACAAGCAGTCAAAAGTCTCTCAATGCCAGATATTTTTAATCCAAGCTACATAATTGGGACTGCACTGTAAATTCTTTTATTTGTTTGCAAGCCACTTGTGGGCCAACCAAGGGTCCATGGACCTAAGACTTACTAAATCCTATGCATATGACATGAAAATATATTGGTCAAAATGTGTGTTTCTCCAAAGCTCAGCAATCTTGCTTACACTAAAAAAAAATCCGAAGGATAAAACGCCTTGGAACAGATCATAGGACATTTGTCATGGATCAAAGACTTTTCAACATAACATGAAATAAGTCATGACAAAGTGTTACTAAGAGCCATGTGTTTGTTCGATATCTACACCAATTGACTCTTACCATGGAAGTTTTTCAGGTCATAATAATCCCTCTTCCAGACCCTGGTAATCCAATTTCCTTGCGTTGGTGTGCATTTTTATAAAGAATCAGTCCTCTCTTCTCTCTCCCTTCATCCTCCTCACTAGCATTATAGCACATGCACACATGGCTTATATTTTGTATTGTGCGTAAGAAAAAAGCAAGGTATTGCATGAACATGGAAACAGTTAATGGGACTAACAAAGACTAATACACAGATACAATTACCCAAGTATAGATCCTATTGTCTTCGTTTCAGGAAGGATTCTACTACTGACTTGCATTTCTGGTAAATCATTTTCAGCAAAGAAGGATCATTAAGATCTTGATCCACTGCTTCTTTTAGACTTCTCTGTGGGTATAATGTCCCACATTAGAAACCATAGAACTAAGTATTTGAAAAGTTTTTCTTTCTCTCGAGGACAGAGAAACAGCCTTTAGAAACAACTTTGTTGTTGTTGTTGTGGTTTAGTCACCCAGTCATGTCCGACTCTGCGACCCCACAGACTGCAGCACGCCAGGGCTCTCTGTCCCTCACAGTATAATGGTGTAGTCAGATGGTCTGGGTTTGAAACCTAGCTCCACCAATTACTAGCTATATGTTTGTAGATAAACTACTAACCTCTCAATACATCTTTCTCCTCAACTGCAATAAGGGTTGTTGTCGGGGGTCATATGAGACAGACATGTAAGCACTTAGAACAGTATTTATCTCATAGTAACTGCTCATTTTTACTGTTTGTGAACAATAAAAACTATGTGACTGCCCCGTTTACCTTCTCATTTTGACCACCAAGAAATTCAGGTCAAGTTTTCATCCCAATTACAACAACTGAGTATGCTTCGCAACCCTAGTGATATTTACACTCAATTTGACTTTTTTTCAAGTTTACATTTTTTGCCTTCTTGACTTTCTATGATTGTCCATATTAACATAATTTAAATTCTTTATGTAAGATTGAAGAGAAAAATAAGTAAAACTAACTATAGAAATTATCATTGTTTGTAGCTACAAATGTATAGATTTGGAAGTTCCCAAGGCAATTCTGTGTAACTAGGATGGTTATGATTGGAGAAGGAAATGGCAACCCACTCCAGTGTTCTTGCCTGGAGAATCCCAGGGACGGGGGAGCCTGGTGGGCTGCCGTCTATGGGGTCGCACAGAGTCGGACACGACTGAAGTGACTTAGCAGCAGCAGCAGCAGGATGGTTATGTGCTTTAAAGGAAGAAATTGAGGCACTGCTTTGTGGCCTGACATACAAAAGCATTCAACAATAAAGTTACTTTACTCCTCTAAGCATAAACTCCCTCATCTGTGAATGCAGGGCTTAATGATCTCTACCTTTCAAAGTACTTTTTTCCTTTATAGGTTACTATAAAATATTGAGTATAATTCCCTGTGCCTTACAGTAGGTCCTTGTCATTGTTGTTTAGTCACTAAGTTTTGCCCAACTCTTTGCAACCCCATGGACTGTAACCCATCAGGCTCCTCTGTCCATGGGATTTCCCAGGCAAGCATACTGGAGTGGGTTGTCATTTCCTTCTATTTTCTCCTATACAAACATATACATTATTGTGTTTATGTTAATTCCAAATTCCTAATTTATTCCTCCTTTAGCCTACATCTTTGGTAACTGTAAGTTTGTTTCTAGGTTTGTGGGTCCATTTCTGTTATGTATATAAGATCATTTGTATCTCTTTTTTTAAGATTTCACCTATAAGTGATAGCATCTGATACTTGTCTTTGGCTCATTTCTCTTAGTATGATAATTTCTAGTTGCATCCACGTTGCTGCAAATGATATTATATTTTTTTAAGCTGAGTAATATTCCATTGTACATATGAACCACATCTTTATCCATTCATCTGCCGATGGATATTTAGGTTATGTCCATGTCCTGGCTGTTGTACATAGTGCTGCAGTGAACACTGGGGTATGTGTATCTTTTTGAATCACAGTTTCCTCTGGAAATACCCTGAGGAGTGGGATCGTAGGGCCATAAAACAGCTCTGTTTTCTGTTTTATAAGGAATCTCCATACCGTTCTTAAAGGAGATACTTTTTGTTAAAGTATCAAACACAATATTCAGCTTCTAATGATTATCGACGGGGCTTCCCTGGTGGCTCAGAGGTTAAAGCGTCTGCCTCCAATGCGGGAGACCCGGGTTCGATCCCTGGGTTGGGAAGATTCCCTGGAGAAGGAAACGGTAACCCACTCCAATATTCTTGCCTGGAGAATCCCATGGGCGGAGAAGCCTGGTAGGCTACAGTCAATGGGGTCGCAAAGAGTCGGACACGACTGAGTGACGGAACGGAACGGAATGATTATCGACTGTTTGTTTCTTCAGGTTCATTCTCAGCCCTTTCCTGTACTTCTAAGTGCCCAGGAGTATGACCTTGATGGAGTATAAGCCTGAGCTCCTCAGCTTTCCAGTTAAGTCATCAGTTTCAAGACTGGGAGGAGAGAGAAGATGGGATATTTATTTCCTAAGTTTCTCCACCTCCTTCTCTCCACCTCCCCTATCTCCAGCCCCCTCTCTGCTCGTTGTTGTTGTTTACTCATTAAGTCGTGTTCAACTCTCTGCACCCCACCAGATTCCTCTGTCCATGAGATTCCCCAGGCAAGAATACTGTAGTGGGTAGCCATTTTCTCATCCAGGGGATCTTCCTGACCCAGGGATGGAACCCATGTCTCCTGCATTGGCAGGCGAATCCTTTACCACTGAGCTACCAGAGAAGCCCCACTCCCTCTCTGCTGTTGCTTGCTCTCGCTAAGTCGCTTCAGTCGTGTCTGACTCTGTGCGAGCCCATAGACGGCAGCCCACCAGGCTTCCCCATCCCTGCGATTCTCAAGGCAAGAACACTGGAGTGGGTTGCCATTTCCTCCTCCAATGCATGAAAGTGAAAAGTGAAAGTGAAGTCGCTCAGTCACATCCAACTCGTCGCGACCCCATGGACTGCAGCCCACCAGGCTCCTCCACCCATGGGATTTCCCAGGCAACAGCACTGGAGTGGGGGCTAATCCCTGGCTATTCTGCATCTGTGCTGCCACCCTGTCCCTGGGGTATGTGTATCTTTTTGAATCACGGTTTCCTCTGGAAATACCCTGAGGAGTGGGAACCGTCCCTTGACGGTTCCCTATAATAATTCCCTCCTCTAACTACAGTAATCAAGTTGCCTCAGTTTGCTGAAGGATTTTCCCTGCTTTATCACTAAAGTCATGTCCCAGGAAGCCTTCCAAGCCTGAGCCAACAGGAAATGGTTGACTACCCTACCTCCTTTTGGTCCCAAAGTAGAATACTAACCTCTCTAGCCCTCTATCAGGTTATTTTCTAAAGTTACAGGCTTAAGAATGATTTTTACTTTTAGGGAGAAATTTCTATATTTTCCAAAAGTAAGTAAATCTGAGCAGAGCTCTGGAAGATAAAAATCTAGGCTGAATTCCAGTGATATGACCTTGGGTAAATGACCTAAACTTTCTGGTCCTCTGCTAGATCATTTGTAAACTAGATGATTTTGCCTGCTGAAGTACTGATGTTGCCTTCTTCTAGAGGGAAAGCTGTACCCATCATTACCTGTAGATCTACTAAGTCATGAGCTGAACAAGCAGCTTGAAATTCCTCTCTTGGAATTGCTTGATTCAAGTCATTAATAACTTTCTTGTTGTTGATCTAATGTCCAATCTTCCTTCCTCTGACATTTGGTATGACTTCCATAGTGAACTGTGTTTCACACAAACCTGTATCCTAGTCCCAACCTCCAGTACCTGGGAATATAAACTTATTTGGAAATGGAGTCTTTGCAGATGCAATTAAATGAAAGATCTCAACATGAGCACCCTGGATTTAGGATGGGTTTTAAATTCAGTGATTGGTGGTATCCTTATAAAGAAAAGAAGAGAGAGATTTGAGACACAGAAGCAAAAGGATGAAGGTCATTTGAAGAGAAAAGCTGAGGCTGGAGTTGTGCTGCCCAAGCCAAGAAACACCAGGAGTCACCACATGCTGGAAGGGGAAAGCAAAGATCCCCCTGCTTTGGTAAGAGTATGAGTCTACCGGGCTCTTGATTTCAGACTTCTAGTCTTCAGAACTGTGAGCAAATAAATTTTTGTTTTAAGGCAAGCTTGTGGCAATTTTTATGGCAGCCTTAGAAAGCTAGTACACCAGATCTTCCTTGATTCTCAAGAGAGCCTTTATTTTTGTTCTCCTCTGACCCATATGTATTTATGAGTCATTGGCTCATTGGTGAAGTCAATGAGCCTTCATTGGCTCACCTCCCCCTTGTTTCTTATTATGACCTTTCCCTGCAAAGTTTTGTTCTTGGCTGTCTTCTGCATACCTTAGACAGTTGTCCTTCAGTGGAGCGTTCCCCATCAAGGTATCAGACTCCACCATGGGTGATGATACCCAGTACTCTATATTTTGGAAGAATTCAGACACCTTTTTCTAGATGTTCAAATCAAATATGTCCAGTTTCAACTCATTATCTTCTCTCAAAAACTTACTCCTTCCCCCACACCATATTCTCTAATTCAATCAATGACATCAACATCTAGTTGTAGTCATAGATTAGTAATTTCTATCTCAGAAAGATCTCCTAAAAACTTTCCATCTCATTTTACCATCCCCAAAGCCACTAAGATCATGATTTCTACTGATTCTGGTCATGACTACTACCACCAGCTCCCCAGAACAAACATCTTTCCACTTCTTTCCCATTCTCAGTATCACCTCAAAATCATGTTCTCACTTTCAACTTCAAAGTCTCTGTTGGATTGAAACATGTAATTTATCATATGTGAAACGAATCGCCAGTCCAGGTTCGATGCGTGATACAGGGTGCTCGGGGCTGGTGCACTGGGATGACCCAGAGGGATGGGATGGGGAGGGAGGTAGGAGGGGGGTTCAAGATGGGGAACACCTGTACACCCGTGGAGGATTCATGTCAATGTATGGCAAAACCAATACAATATTGTAAAGTAAAATAAATAAAGAAAGAAAAACCAAAGTCTCTGTTGGATTTCTACCATCCAAAGCAGTGAGCTTGTTTTCTGCCACACACACTACAGGTGTTCATATTCATCAGTGGTACCAGTTATACACAGTTCTCTAAATGTTTGTCACAGCCCCTTTCCCTCCCAGTGAAGAAACACATCAAAATACAAGCAAGGATGGCTTATTTACCTGGATAACTTCAAATCACCTCTGCTGCTGCTGCTAAGTCGCTTCAGTTGTGTTCGACTCTGTACGACCCCACAGACGGCAGCCCACCAGGCTCCCCCATCCCTGGGACTCTCCAGGCAAGAACACTGGAGTGGGTTGCCATTTCCCTCTCCAATGCATGAAAGTGAAAAGTGAAAGTGAATTCGCTCAGTCGTGTCCAACTCTTCGCAACCCCATGGACTGCAGCCTACCAGGCTTCTCCACCCATGGGATTTTCCAGGCAAGAGTACTGGAGTGGGGTGCCATTGCCTTCTCCTCAAATCACCTCTAGTTGAAAGCAAAACTAATTATTTTAGAAAATCTCAGCATTTTATTATTCACAGTAAATTACTTACAATGTATCTCCAGGCATATTGTATTGTGGCAGAGAAACTGAGGACAAATTCCCCGGAGAAAGTCTAGTTCTCTAGCATGCCATACAAAACCTTCACAATTTTGCTCCAGTTTTTCTTATTGTCTCATTCCCCACATCACTCCCTGTACTCCAGCTACACTGATGACATAGCATTTTCTGAAGACACAATCGTTAACATTGAATTCACTGTAAGGCTCCCTCTGCCAATAATGTCTTTTACCCCATTGAGCAACTGGTGAACTGATCTCCTTTCAAGACTGTTTAAGCTGTACATCTCTGAGAAGCCCTTCCCGACTTTTAGACACAACTGCTCTCTGATTCTTCTTTTAAATATTATCTGTAATCATTTCCTAAGGTGGTCATAACAAATTAGCATGCACGGGGTTGAAAACAACAGAAATGTATTCTCTCACAACTCTGGAACCCAGAAGTCCTAAATCAAGAGTGTGCCAGGGTTGGCTCCCCATGGAGGCTTTGAGACGTGATCTTTCCCCAATTTTCCTGGCTTTTCCTGGCTGTTGGAAACCATGGCACACTTCAGCTGTGTTGTGCTGTGCTTATCGCTCAATCATGTCTGAGTCTTTCGACCCCATGGACTGTAGCCCACCAGGCACCTCTGTCCATGGAATTCTCCAGCAAGAATACTGGAATGGGTTACCATGCCTTCCTCCAGGGGATCTTCCCAGCCCAGGGATCGAACCCAGGACTCCCACATTGCAGGCAGATTCTTTACCATCTGAGTCACCAGGGAAGCCCAAGAATACTGGAGTGGGTAGCCTATTCTTTCTCCAGGGGATCTTCCTGACCCAGGAATCAAAGTGGGATCTCCTGCACTGCAGTCAGATTCTTTACCATATGAGCCACCAGGGAAGCCCCACCCTTGGGCTCGTGTTGCTTAAATCCAATCTCTGCTTCGGTAATCACCTGGCCTTCTCTCTGTGTGTCTCTGCATCTCAAGTCTTCCTCTCATTTCTCTTATAAGGTTCAGGGCCCAATCTAAGTCCAGGGTGATCCTACCTCAAGACCTTTAACTTAGCTACATGTGCAAAGGCTCTTTTTCCAAATAAGCTTGCATTCCCAGGCAGCAGGGGTGAGGGCTTGAACCTAGCTCTCTGTGGAACACAACTCAGTTCACTACAGTTCCTCTGCCAGAATCACATAGTAATGACTCCTTCACATGTATGCCTCCTCCATCACAAACTGGGCTTCTTGAAGGCAAGGGCCATCGCCTACTCTTTTTTTCTTAATTCCCACAGCTTATCAGAGGTCCTAGTACCTAGTAGGTGCTTAATAAATATGTTTGTGAAGAAAGAAAGGAAAAGCAAGTGAAACTGACTCTCTTTTCTTCAGGCACAGCTTCTCTCAAGCCTTAGGTTTCCAAGAATCTTCCATGCCTAAGACTTTTACATTTATTTATTTATTAAAAAATTCTACTGTGCTTTACAATTTTCAAAAATTTCACAGATGATTTCATACAACACCATAAGAACCTTTTCTTTTTTTTAAAATCCCTTGCCCACCCCCCCGCTTTCTTCTCCCCACTGGGAGTCAATAGTCAACATTGTTCTCTATGTTCTCTGTATCTGTGAATCTGCTTCCTATTCTTTTTATTCACTAGTTTGTTGTATTTTTTTAGATTCCACATATAAATCATATCATACAGTATTTGTTTTTCTCTGATTTACTTCACTTAGCATAGTGTCCTCCAAATCCATCCATGTTGTTCCAAATCATGCATAAAACCCTTAAGGAACGTGACCAAGGACCAGCCCCAGAGGGCTAAGCAACATTGAGGGTTTTCCTGTCTCTTTACAGAACTGCAGATCTGAAAGCATTTGGAGTTCATTTGGGCCTGCCTTGAGGCACATCTGCACAGTTGGATTGTCCTACCATCTGATAAACTAGACTGAAAAGAACCAATCCTGTTTTTAAAACTCAACAGAGAGGTGCTTTTGAAAACCCTTTGTGACACCGTTCCCACTTGTACTCAGTTAAAAAAACAAAAACAAAGCAATGTAGTGTCTCCTTACAGGTCATGTTGCGTTTCCCAGGTTCCTCTCCCTCTGCCACCACGTAGATGCTCACATTTTGAGACCCGCAGAAATACTTTTCAAAAGCTTCCATACCCTTGAAAACTGAGCACAGCTCAAGAGTCAGAAAATCTAGAGCTCTTGGCCTAAGGCAGACTACTGAGACTTCCAAAGGCTCTTTGGTGTACCTAGAAAATTCAGATAAGCATCACAGTACCCCTTAGAGTAGTGGATTATGCAATTAATTACTCCCAAAATCTCCATCTACAAGTATGCACTAATAATCCATTTCTTTCCCTCTTAACCCTGGACTTTCAAGCTGCCTATAAAGCCAAGAATATTGTGTCTTGCTATTGCAAGATTAAGTTTCATATTTGCCCCAGAAAGAAGTCAAAGCAAAAGGGAATGGAGGAGAAGGAAACACCTCTAAGCCATGCATAGTTAGGGATTTGGTTTCAGATCAATGTTAAAAAGCAGAGATAATTAGAAACATCATATGATTTGTGTACAACACAAGAGCTGCATTGCTAACTAAAACCATAACTGACCTAATTTCACTGAATGTTCTAACGAAAATGACAGACATGTGAAGAAAGAAATATAATACAAGCAGTGGATGATCCATATTTTCCTCTTGAGTTTCAAACACACTCCTTACCCAGCAGACAATACTGACGTGTTACTGACAAGAATACAGACGCTTGCGTGGCCAGCAAAAGTGTGCGTGCACATCCCCAAACCCACAAGATTACAGCTGCTTGACCCCAATAAGATTAAGGTATTTTTCTTTTTTTTTAATTAAATTCCAGTGTACTCAGAGAGTGGGACAGAAAGATAATCAAAATCCAATCCATTACAAAATCTGTCTCTTTTTATCAAATCCATTAAGAAAATGTAAAGTAAACTATAATGGGAATTCATTTCTCTCTTTCAATATAGGACAAAATTAACAAAGTCTCTACCGTCTCCTAAATGATTCGCGAGTCTCCAACTGCACCTTGGGGTCTCCACATGTCACAAGTGACATCTCAAGGTCTAATCTCTCTTGCAGACAGTTTCCTCCCTTCTCACTGTAGCTCTTCCCATACATAAGCATGCTTGGGAAAAGGTCACATTGTGTAAGTTATCTCTGGTCTTCTGGCAGGATTTAAGCTCTAAGCTGGCATTTTATTTGCCTCACTCTACTTGGAAATCCCTTGCATCAATTCTGCTTTCACAAAGAAATCGGGCGGTGCTGCTTTCTCTTAAATGTTCTTTGCTGTATATTTCCTGCTGGGCGAATGCTTATGGAAGGCACCCAATAAAGTGTCAAAGGGAGAACAATGTCAGCAAGAGCAAGATTTAGGAGGCTCAGGGAAAATCTTGTCCATACTAAATATGGGTGAGAGCACCAGCAAATCAGAAAGTCCCATCTCTGGGATTTCTTATCCCAATCTGACCTGTGTTGCCTTGTCTAAGGCTGCTTATCTGTCTCCCTGCTTTTAAGTAAGCCTCACTTTTGCATTCTCCATTCCCATAGCTTTAGCTGTGAAAGATAGGAGACTGTCCTGCAGAGGTGACTGTGTTCTCTCTATTACTTAGAGCAAGCTCATCTATTACACAGATTTTCTCACAGCAACTACATACAATAATATCCGTTCCCTGTTAACGTGCTGACATAGTACTATGTGTTGAAGATTCAGGTAAAGATAGTCCAGGCTCGTGGCTACACACTGGATGCTACCATTGCCAATATTCTCAGAATGGAATCGGTAGGGACTGCAGACCCTGGGCTTCTAAGTATGGCTAAGAGTTGTTCCCTTTCCCCTGGAAGTCAACTATCTGTTTCACATGAATACAGCCTTGTGCTGATTTTCTAGAAATTGTTCTGCAGGCTGTTCACTCATTCAAGAAAGACTGATTGAGCATGACACACAGGGCTTGACGCTGGAGAGCATCACAGTGAACAGAAAACTCCCGTGCAGTGCGGCACATGGAGAACGATTCAAAAGGAGATCATCATAATTTACAAAGACAAAGGCTAGAATGGAAACAGGATTCTGCTGTGGAAAGAGTCAGACAGAACCAGGGTCATATTCCAACTCTTCAGTGTTTCCCTGTGGAACCTTCAATAATCTTGGGTAATTCCCAGCTCCAACTTCCTGGTCAATGTAATGAGAACATCTTCTTTATAGATTTGTTTTGAGAGATCAGTGAGAAAATGTATGTAAAAGGCCAAGTACTCTGCCTAATACATAGGAGATAGTCAACCAAAAGTGACTGCTATGACTGCTTTGGACAAAGGAACATGGGAGAAGTTGGGGGAAGAAGTCCCCAAATATGACACTTACTGCCCATGGTCTTGAAGGATATTGTTTCAGGTGTTTAGTACCATGTAACAAACTACACTAAAACCTACTGCCTTAAAGTATTCATCTTATTTTGCTCATGACTTTGCTGGTCAAGAATTCAAGAAGGGCTCAGGTGAGTGGTTCATCTCTGATCCATGGGTGTTAGTTGACACAGCTAAGGCAGAGCATCTACTACCACGAGGCTCCCTCACTTGTCTCCCTGGTACCTCAGTGTCCCTTGGCCTCTCCCTTTCTTCACATGACATCTCCCCCTTGATGGCCTCTCAAGGGCATGGACTTCTCACAGGCATGGCAGTCTCAGGGGAAGCCAGACCTATCACGTGACAGTTTCCTCCAGAGCCTGCCTTCCAAGAGATAGGAAGTGGAAGCTGCCAGTCTCTGGGGCTTGGAATCATCATAGGCTATCAGTCAAGTAGTCACAGTGTCAAACCAGATTCAAAGTGAAGGGATACAGACTCCGTCTCTCAATGAGAGGATTAGCAGCCATCTTTAACCTACCACAGATGTGTGGGAAATCATCAGACGGAAAAGTGGAGGGAAGCATTTCCAGACCTACAGAACAGGCTGAGTGGACAGAATCTGAGGTGAGCCCTGCATTCACCTCCTCCCAGTCTGGAGTATCTGGCATATGGTTGGAACTGGGAGCAAGGTGGGGCTATTGCCTACTGTTGAAAGTTTTAAATCCTGACTACAAGTTGCACCTGTATGGAACTATGAACCATCATCACTTCACTGGAAACAAGGGAACTGACTCTCTAATTCAGCATTTCTTATCTCTCGTTTCAGCAGTATTTAGTGGTAATAGGAAAAGTCAAATATTCAGTGATTACAAGGCAAGTTACTCTGTGACCACACTCTCTCATCCTTCTACCTTTACAGCCAAATATTTTATGACCTATTGTCCCCTGGGTCACATATAAATTTAGAATTTATTGCCATATATTGACATCATAGACAATTTTTGCTCCAGAGACCCCCACTGAACCATAACTTTCATCTACCCATCAACACCCTAGCACCATGCCTGATCCACTCTGAGCCGAAGGCAGTTTGGGTTCTGGGAAAACATAAGATGTAATTTGTGTCCTCAAGGGACTTTTCTTGCTGGGCAGTGAAAAGAAGACAGACCACTACAATGTACTGTGACAAGCACAGATCTAGAGGAAATGAGATGTGCTTCAGCCAGCAGGCAGACTTCTTTGGCGCCATCATAGGCTTCCAGGTGACTTTATAAAAAATAAACACACACGTGCATGTACACATACACGCACACAGTCAAAGAGTACCTAGGAATCAAATTTAGAACAGAAAAAACATTCTCTGAGTAGCATTTTAAGGAGAAGGATGTGTTTTAGGGGTGTGACATGTATTGATTTTACAAATGATATAACTAAATTTTTTGTTAATTCTGGAAATTTTTGCCTCAAATGACATCATGGGGGATTTGGGATTAGCAGTCATTTTTGTCTGTTTTTAACAACTGGCCCTCTGACCTAATATTCCATTATTTTAACTATCACTTAAGGAACTTTGTCAACAAAAGTCCATCTCATCAAGGCTATGGTTTTTCCAGTAATAATATATGGATGTGAGAGTTGAACTATAAAGAAAGCTGAGCGCCGAAGCAGTGATGCTTTTGAACTGTGGTGCTGGAGAAGACTCTTGAGAGTCCCTTGGACTGCAAGGAGATCCAATCAGTCCATCCTAAAGGAGGTCAGTCCTGGGTGTTCATTGGAAGGACTGATGCTAAAGCTGAAACTCCAATACTTTGGCCACCTGATGTGAAGAGGTGACTGACTCTTTTTAAAAGACTCTGATGCTGGGGAAGATTGGGGGCATGAGGAGAAGGGGATGACAGAGGATGAGATGGTTGGATGGCATCACCGACTCAATGGACATGAGTTTGGGTAAACTCCAGGAGTTGGTGATGGACAGGGAGGCCTGGAGTGCTGTGGTTCATGGGGTCGCAAGGAGTCAGACACGACTGAGAGACTGAACTCAACTGAACTAAGGAACTAATGAATTTCAGACTAAGCCTGTCATTCTCAACCAGTAGAACTCACCCCCTTCCTTTTCAACCCACACCCAGACTTTCCCTGTGGTGTGAGATCATTCAAGGTAGCGCGGAGAAAGCTATCGGAAACAGAGGGAGGAACGAGAGCCAGGCTGCCAGCCACGAAGAGCCGCCCTCACAGCGTCCCACATGTTCTCCACTTCTTGGGTTTTCTTCCTCTGCTATTTTGCTGCCTTTCTCTCTATCATCTGTTTCAAAGAACCCAGCTTAATCAGCTTTTTACAATTGCTATATAATTTAAAGGGAAGTCAAAGAACATTCCATTTAACGTCTCACTTTACAGAGAGAGAGCTGAAGCTCAAATATATATACTGTCTTGCCCAGCATCACAGGGTCAGAGTTTCTGACTCCACTAAAGCCAGTTGCCTTTCAAGCCATGTCCAAGAAATAAAGAGAAGGAAATTCATCATCTTTCCTAAAAAGCATTGTGAACAGGGTTACAGGAAGGTTATTTCAAAAACATTATCTGTTCTGCCTATTTCATTACATATGGCTTGAGACTATCTCAGTTCAGTTCAGTTCAGTCGCTCAGTCGTGTCTGACTCTTTGCGAACCATGAATCACAGCACACCAGGCCTCCCTGTCCATCACCAACTCCCAAGTTCATTCAAACTCATGTCCAACGAGTCGGTGATGCCATCCAGCCATCTCATTCTCTGTCGTCCCCTTCTCCTCCCGCCCCCAACCTTTCCCAGCATCAGAGTCTTTTCCAGTGAGTCAACTCTTCGCATGAGGTGGCCAAAATATTGGAGTTTCAGTCCTTCCAATGAACACCCAGGATTGATCTCCTTTAGAATGGACTGGTTGGATCTCCCTGCAGTCCAAGGGACTCTCAAGAGTCTTCTCCAACACCACAGTTCAAAAGCATCCATTCTTCAGCGATCAGCCTTCTTCACAGTCCAACTCTCACATCCATACATGGGAGAAACCATAGCCTTGACTAGATGGACCTTGGTTGGCAAAGGAATGTCTCTGCTTTTTAATATACTATCTAGGTTGGTCATAACTTTCCTTCCAAGGAGCAAGCGTCTTTTAATTTCATGGCTGCAATCAGCATCCACAGTGATTTTGGAGCCCAAAAAAATAAAGTCTGACACTGTTTCCACTGTTTTTCCATCTATTTCCCATGAAGTGATGGGACCAGATGCCATGATCTTTGTTTTCTGAATGTGGAGCTTCAAGCCAACCTTTTCACTCTCCTCTTTCACTTTCATCAAGAGACTTTTGAGTTCCTCTTCACTTTCTGCCATAAGGGTAGTGTCATCTGCATATCTGAGGTTATTGATATTTCTCCCGGCAATCTTGATTCCAGCTTGTGCTTCTTCCAGCCCAGCGTTCCTCAGGATGTACTCTGCATATAAGTTAAATAAGCAGGGTGACAATATACAGCCTTGACGTACTCCTTTTCCTATTTGGAACCAGTCTGTTGTTCCATATACAGTTCTAACTGTTGCTTCCTGACCTGCATACAGGTTTCTCAAGAGGCAGGTCAGGTGGTCTGGGATTCCCATCTCTTTCAGAATGTTCCATAGTTTATTGTGATCCACACATTCAAAGGCTTTGGCATAGTCAATGAAGCAGAAATAGATGTTTTTCTGGAACTCTCTTGCTTTCTCCATGATCCAGCAGATGTTGGCAATTTGATCTCTGGTGCCTCTGCCTTTTCTAAAACCTGCTTGAACATCTGGAAGTTCACGGTTCACTATTGCTGAAGCCTGGCTTAGAGATTTTTGAGCATGACTTTACTAGTGTGTGAGGTGAATGCAACTGTGCAGTAGTTTGAGCATTCTTTGGCATTGTCTTTCTTTGGGATTGGAATGAAGACTGACCTTTTCCAGTCCTATGTCCACTGCTGAGTTCTCTAAATTTGCTGGCATATTGAGTGCAGCACTTTCACAGCATCTCAAATTTAACCCAATTCAAGATAACAGACTTTCTAAAGCAGGTCAAGACTTCTACTGCAGGTTAAGAAATTGTCAGAAAAATATACTCCATAAAAAAAAAAAAACACACACACACACTATACATTCCAATGTCTTTTCTAACTGGAAAGAACCTTGGTTAATTAATTTGTATTGAAATTAGTTCTTAAGAAAAATTCACTCTAAGAATAAGGCAAGACTATGTTTTCCTGCAAATGTAAAATTCTTACCTTCCATAGAGAGGTAATGATAATGTTGAGTAAAATTTTGTGAGTATAAGATGATGGATGAATCCTGAATGATACATATAGTGCTTTACTAACACACCAGTGACATTGTTGAACTGTATAAAACAGTCTCTTCTTTAACCAGAATAAAGGAAATCAGTTTACATAATGGCAATTATATAATTAGGAGGAACTACAATAACATTTGGCTGTCCTGCCTTAATAACTGTGTTATGATAGAAACAAAATACTATTTATGTTATCCTCTCATTGAAGCCAATAAAAACTGTAAGGCAGCTGATTTTATTTATGGATGTATATTACAGATTTCTTTTAGATTTAGCTACCACAAAAATGACTCTTTGGCAATGAATATGGATGATTGGATAATTTAATACCGTACTATATCAGCCAAATTAAATGAAAACACATTGGACTTTTATCTTCCACCCAAGTAATTTTTCTTTAACTGTTTTTTTTCCAAATACCCTTGACATGTCCTGACTTGCTTATTGTCTAACTTTCAGTTAGTGACCACAGTCATCCACGAAGACAATGTGCAGAACATTTAGGAATCAGTCTTGCAGACAAGTGTCAGTCCCATGCTGGGAAGTGGTTCTCTGCAGGATAACGAGCTACAGCACAGATGGTCAGGAGCAGCAAGATGGAGAGGAGGGGAAAAAGTTAAAAGAAGATCCTTATTGACCAGAGTTCAGAGCGGGACTAGGTTGGCAGAAGTAGACTCTCTGATCCAGGAACACAGGGAATCACATTATTTGTCAAGCGGGCACCTTTTAGCCTCTGCCTCCATAGGAAGGCCTTTGTGTTCATGTACAGAGTCCTGACCCTGCAGTTATGGTCAAGAGTGACAGAGACTGTTGGTGGGAGTATCCTGAGATGTGATAAGTAGTGAAATGAGTGAAGTTGCACAGTCTATCCCACCCAGGAGTCAATTTTTGAGATGGAGAAATGGATGTAAATAAGTGAAATATGAAAAATAAGTGAATGGTCTAGAGAACAAAGAGCAATATACCTAAACACAAGGAATGGTAACTTCATGAGCCATTAAAGTGAGACATTGGGACTTGCCTGGTGGTTCAGTGGTGAAGAATATGCCTTCCAATGCAGGAGACATGAGTTCAATCCCTGCTCTGGGAACTAAGATCCCACATGCCACAAGGCAACTAAGTCTGCCGTTCCGTTCCGTTCCCTTCCGTCGCTCAGTCGTGTCCGACTCTTTGCGACCCCGTGGACTGTAGCCTACCAGACTTCTCTGTCCATGGGATTCTCCAGGCAAGAATACTGGAGTGGGTTACCGTTTCCTTCTCCAGGGGATCTTCCCAACCCAGGGATCGAACCCGGGTGTCCCGCATTGGAGGCAGATGCTTTAACCTCTGAGCCACCAGGGAAGCCCATGCCACAACTAAAGAAGCCTGTGCACCACAACAAAACCCAGTACAGCCAATAAATAATTATATAAATAATAATAAATGAGATTTAAAAAAATAAAAATGAAGTGGAATATTGAAGCTCCTGCCTGAAAGACATGGCTATTTTTTTTTCCATTGAAAGTTCTTTAAAATAACTAGATCAAGCTTTGGATCTCTTTTGGTCATTAAAACACACTTTTTCTAGATTTTACTTTCTTATCTTCACAGTGTTAAGATGAATGCCAGCCTCATTTTCTATTCAGTATGGCTTAAAATAAGAATGTAAGTTGTGCGAGGACATGAAAAATATATACTACTTTATATCTCACAAGATGGTTAACAAGGTACTGAGTGTTTAATTGGCTGTTTCTGATACCCAAATGTTTTAATCTCAAGAGGAAATGAAATGCCTTATCTTAAACAAATTATTTTATATCTTATCATCCCAAGATAGCATTTACACATCAGTGCTTTTATTCAAAAGAGTGAGTAATGGGAATGTTTAGCACAATGGCTGATTGAGGTGGGAGTCAAGGACTGAGATGTTATGAAGCACAGAACTTTTGGAGAAAGCTTAAATCTCAAAAGAGAGGTGTGTGCCTCCTCCATGGCTCCTAAGGCCAGACATTGCTCTGTTTCCAGTATGAAACAGCCAAACCAAATATTTGATTAGAATAATACGTTCACCAGCAAAACGATTGCCTTTTTATTGCATAATGTCATTTCATATCAAAAGATACAATAATCCGAAAACCATTATCCTAAATACTGTTTAGTCAATATCAATCAGGATACAAAGATTATAAGAAGTTTCTGCATAATAAAGGACTCTCACAAAATTAATCCTGTTTGTCTCTAATTGAAAGGATTTTCAAGCTATTCTGAGTTTTTACATTATCCCATTCTAGTGCAACATTGGAGTTGTGATATGAAGATTCTTCCTCCTCTGGGATAACAATCAACAAAGAGGGAAAATAACTACTTTTGCTGTTTTATATGATCCTGTATCTAACTGCACATGCTATTATCTTTTTAATATTTACATGGATATGAACATAAAAGACATTGAAATATTAAATAGTTGTCAAGTGTATGCTGTCTCCTTGATAATAGCTTCTTTGCTTTTTTTGATGCCTTATAGTCACTTGAATTGCTTTGAAACATTGAAAGATCCTGGTCGGAAAGATATTAGAGTTAGACACTTTGTAGTCTAGTTTAAGTAATGAGACTCAGGGATAACAATAAAAAACAAAATTTTAGAAGGGCAGTTGTTCTTAGGATTTTATTCTTACGCCATCAATTATGTACCAGCATTAGGAAAAAAACTAGTGTTTTACTATAACTTTCTGTCTCTATTCCTGCCTAGTCCTTGATGGAAGTGCTAAATGCAAAGAAATGACAAAAATAATAGAGAGAAGAAATCAGAAGTAGAGTGACAACCAGCTTCTGACTCAACTCAGTAGCTGAGCAGCTATAACTGTGTCAAAGAACTAAGTAGCTGAGGCTGTGTCAAAGAACTAAGCTTTTGAGGCCCTAATACTCTTGATAGTCTCAGTTTCTCAACTGTTGTTTGACACGGAAGAAATTCTGACCTTGTTTGATTAATTGATGAATTAACTAATGATTCTATGGTCTGTTAATCTATAACCTCTCTCTTATTGAAACACTCTCATTCCTAGCACTGGACTATTTCCAGTTCTCATACTCATTCACCTGTATTTTTTCCAGGTTGTCTGCAATTATTAGCCTACTACTTATTTTTCTCCTTTGCAAATTAATTATTATCTAGTCATTAGGCCCTCTTATATTTTCATTCATTTTCTAGGAGCTTTGAACAATACCCATAGTTTTACTTACCTGTATGTAAATGACACAAAATACATCTTTCTAGCCCAGAACTCTCCCCGGATTCTAGCCATATATCCATCTCCCTTTGGACATCTAATAAATAGTCATGATTGCCCCACCTCATGCCAACCAAATATGTTTTTTCCAGTGTCCTTGTCTCAGTAGATGACACTGCTACCCACGCATCATCCTTGACAACTTCCACATCTTTGAATACACATTAAGTATCTTAAAACTACTTATTCTTTTCCTCTGCCTCTTCTAGTACCACCTAGCATAAGCTACCGTCATCTTTCACCGTCACTACTAACTACTTTGTCATTACTACATCCACTGATGCATTAAGAAAAGTCAAGATTAAGTGGAGTTATTTCCTGTAAGTTCAAGGCCATGGCAATTGCTCAGTACTCCAGGATAGCAAGAGTAACAGAAAAAACCTTCAACATGCATGGCTCCCAGCATTTGCACCAATGTACATACAAATTACATGCAAGGGGCTTCTCCTGTGGCTCAGCTGGTGAAGAATCCACCTGCAATGTGGGAGACCTGGGTTCTATCCCTGGGTTTGGAAGATGTCCTGGAGAAGGGAAAGGCTCCCCACTCTAGTACTCTGGCCTGGAAAATTCCATGGACTGTATAGTTCATGGCGTTGCAAAGAGTCAGACACGACTGAGTGACTTTTACTTTCACATACAAATTAAGATCCACAAAACAGCACATTTGACACCTATGGAAGTTTTAGTACTTTTTAAATTAAATTATAGTTGATTAACAACATTGTGTTAATTTCGAGTAAACAACAGTGATTTTGTACAAATAGATATGTATATATCTATATTCTTTTTTTGTGATTTTTTCCCATTATAGTTTATTACAAGATATTGAATATAGTTCTCTGTGCTATACAGTAAATCCTTATTGTTTATCTATCTTATATATGGTAGTATTAAGTTCATACTCCTAATTTATCCCTCTTCTATTCCCCTTTGGTAACATGTATGGATGTGAGAGTTGGACTGTGAAGAAGGCTGATCGCAGAAGAATTGATGCTTTTGAACTGTGGTGCTGGAGAAGACTCTTGAGAGTCCCTTGGACTGCAAGGAGATCCAACCGGTCCATTCTAGAGGAGATCAGTCCTGGGTGTTCATTGGAAGGGCTGATGCTGAAGCTGAAACTCCAATACTTTGGCCACTTCATGCGACGAGTTGACTCACTGGAAAAGATTCTGATGCTGGGAAAGATTGGGGGCAGGAGGAGAAGGGGACGACAGAGAATGAGATGGCTGGATGGCATCACCAACTCGATGGACATGAGTTTGATTGAACTCCGGGAGTTGGTGATGGACAGGGAGCCCTGGCGTGCTGTGATTCACGGGGTCACAAAGAGTCAGACACGACTGAGCGACTGAACTGAACTGAACCATAAGTTTGTTTTCTATGTCTGTGAGTTTATTTTGTAAATCAGTTTCTTTGTATCATTTTTTTTAGATTCCACATATAAGTTATATAATATCTATCTTCCTCTCTTACTTCACTTAGTATGATAGTCTCTAGGTCCATCCATGTTGCTTCCAATGGCAATATTTCATTCTTTTTTATTGCTGAGTAATATATATACACAACAATACCATATCTTCTTTATTTATTCATCTGCTAATGGACACAAGTTGCTTCAATGTCTTCCCTATTGTAAACAGTGCCACTGAAGTTTCTATGTTTTCATTGATTATTTTTCTTTCTGTTCTTCTTATACACTAGCCTTGCAAACTTCCTAATGCATATTTGATTTTAATCACAAGGTCCAGATCTACAATTTCTTTATCTGATTGAGTACTCACTCAAATGAATGCCAGAGACTTTTAAAGCCCAGGCCTGAGCTGATTTAGTCTGATGATTGGGTATTAGATTTTACATCTTTATTTTCACTTTTTCAGAACAGGCCTAAAACAATGTAATTCATCTGGTTAATTTACACATTGCAGTATTTTGGAAGACAAGCTGGTATGGTGGACGTCAGCCTGAAAAAACCAGGTTCTGAGCCCAGCTCCACCACTTACTAGCTGGCTAATCTAGGGCAAGTATAATTCTATACAGTCCCAGTTAAACTCCTTTTAGATATTCAAGCATTGGGTTTGGAATCTGAAAAATTTGGCTTCAACGCTAAGTCTATCACTTACATAAAAGTTTCTTAACCTTCTCTGGACCCCAATGTCATCATCTACAAAACAGAGATATTCCACTTACTTCATAGAGTTGTTTTTCTTTTTTTTTTTTTGGCCATGCAGCGTGGCTTGCAAGATCTTAGTTCCCCAAGTAAGGATGGGATCCAGCGCTTGGACAGTGAAAGTGCCAAGACCTGTCCACTGGACTATCAGGGAAGTCCCACCTTACAGTGTTGTTTTAATGATCAAATTAGTTCAGGGACAAGTGCTTATGACAGCGACTGGCACCAGGAGCTGCGATGGGGAGAATAAACTAGAAGCAAGTGAGACACGTGCTGAGCAAGTCCCTGACCAGGAAAAGGTGAGCGGCTCATGGGGCAGGTTGCCAGCAGCCAAGTCCAAAAGCAGAGAGAGAAGAGAAGAGTGAAATCAGAAAACGGAGTTATTGAGCATCAGGAATCTATCGCGAGTTAGTAAAAAACAGAGAGAGTGAAAAAAACACTCAGAGTAAAGGGAATGGGAGAGCCTATAGTCCCAAAGAGAAAACATCAGTAGCTTCCTGACAATTTTCAATACCTGAGGACCCAGCTAGAATTCACTTTTGTGAGGTTTCTCCAAATTATTTCAACAACAACAAAAATTCGTTACGAGTAATTTTAAAGTGGGGAAACCTGACAACATTACCTTTACCAGGCAATCAAAGTCAACATCAACAGTGAAAATTCATGTTGATAGCACATAACCTTGGCATGATGTGATGATGACAATGCTTTATGTCTGTGTTCCTCCTCCCCAAACATATAACCCCAGTCAAGTTATAAGAAAACCACTGACAAGCCTTGGTTGAGGGACCATCTACAAAATACCTGACCAGTGTGCTTGAAAACTGTCAAGGCCATCAAAAACAAGGGAAGTCTATGAAACTATCACAACCAAGATGAGCACCGGGAGACAAGATCCCTAAATTTCATACAGTATCCTGGCTGGGATCCTGGAATAGGAAAAGGACTCTGGATTAAAACCAAGGAAATCTGAATGAGCAGCAGAGCTTAGTTCACAATAATGTGTAAATATGGACTTTTTCATTATGACAAAAACCATTCAATATGTTAACAATTATTTTTAATTATGACAGAGAAACTATACAATTATGTTAACAAGTGAAACTAAGTGTTGTGTATAAGGGAACTCTGTACTTGCCTCACAAATTTTTGTCTGAAGTATTCTAAAATAAAATTTAAAAAATAAATAAAGAAAGAAAAAAGCTCTTTTGTTCCTTGAGCTAGACTGAGATAAGGGCTGACCCTGCAACCAAACCAAATTCTGGCTTAGGTACTAACCAAGACCTTGAACAAGTTGCTTAAAAGCACCAGCTTAATGTATGGCAAAACCAACCAATATATTAATGTAAGGTAATTTGCCTCCAATAAAATAAATTTTAAAAAAAAATCATCAGCTTCTTTATTCCTCTGCAAAGCAGACAGAGTACGTTTAAAGTTTGCTGGAAGAATTAAAAGGCTAAATGTGTGGACAGAGCAAGCACTTATTAAAAATAGTTATTTTTGCTATCATCATCATCGCTGTTTTTGTGTGCTGTGCACAGTCATGTCTGACTCTTTGCAACCCCATGGACTGTAGCCCATCAGGCTCTTCTCTCCATGGAATTTTCCAGGCAAGAATACTGAAGTAGGTTGCCATTTCGTACTCCAGAGGAACTTTCCAACCCAGGGATTGAACCCATGTCTCTGGTGTCTACTGCATTTCCTGCATTGGCAGGCAGATTCTTTACCACAGTGCCACTTGGGAAGACCCATCATCGTTGTTATTATTGAGGTAAGTAAGGTACATTACCTAAAACATGGAAGGTACTCACCTTTATCTATTCCCCCTTGTTGGTTCTTTATAATATATACAGTATCTAGAGCATCAATACATCGCAAATGTCTGTACAAACTCTTTATTAACACAAGCCAAATATACACAATTGACCACAGAAAATGTCACTCTAAACTAGAGGGATTCATCTACTGAAGGAATCTTCTGTGGAGAACTTGTACTATATCGGCTTGCTCTTGACCAGGGCCGGCAGGGTGACAGTGGGCCAGGGACTGGCCTTTCTCCCTTTAATCTTTTTCTCACTCTAGGCTGGCTGGCCTCAGCCTTGTCTACTCATAAAATATGCCAGTGTTTCCCACAGGGTCTAGCCCTCTATGCCACCACACAATATGGAGAATTTTTAAAAGGCAAACAGGGTAACTGGGCTGTCAACCCTGCACAGGGAACTTGAATAATAGTGTAACATTTTATGAAGATTTTCTAAAAGACAACTTTCTAACACAGGTCATTAAGGTGGCCTTTGTGTTATTTAGGATAATATAAGCATAGAAAAAGAAGAAAGTAATATTTCAGTCTTTTTGCTATTTCCCTAAGGAAACATACTTTCTTTTAAGCCCAAAATATAATGTAGTTAACTCATTTTTTATAATATAAAATAATCCTATCATAGAAAATACACTATGAACAGAAGAGAAAATCTCCTCCAAAGTTGAAAAGCAATTGTTACCCTATCTTAAGTCTAATGTTTAAAATATTCAGAATTTCTTTTGTTTCCTTTATATCAGCAGACTGTTTTTCAGGCTTTCTCCCAACCCTGGCCCTATCAGTTAACATATAATTTGGTTTCCCTTAATACACAAACATTTGGAGGATGTGGAATATGTACTTGGCATGGTGTTAGTCCTTGTGAGGACATACTGGAGAAAAGACACAATCCCTGTCTTCAGGTGGCTTATTATACAGCAGAGGAAATAAAACATGATGATAATTATATGCTTGGCTAGAATCTTATGAAGCCTATAAAGGATGCGTATTCAAATCCCCATCAGAGGCAATCAAGATGAGGGGAGCTATTTCCAACCAAGAGGGACCAAGAAACATATGAATAAGAATTGTCCCTGAAAAACTAGGACTATTTTTGACTCCTGGAGAAAAGGCAGGAGGATCCAGAAATGAACCTCACATATATGAGGATGTTCATGGAGCCAGTAAAGTGGAGTTCACAATACAGTTCACTTTTAACTAAGTAGTTAAATTCCATACCGACAGCAGTTTGTTGCTTACTAATGAAAAAACTCCACTTTCGTTGAGTTCACCAGACATGATTCTTCTTTATCAGTCATTGTAACTGGGTGAAGCTCAGCATTCAGTTTTGCCCTAATTTCTGCAGAAACTTCCTTTCTGGGCCTCTCTGTAGCCTTCTATAGAAGAGACACATAATGTCACTGTGTTTGTCCCTATTATTCCATTTGCCAGGTTTTGTTTGTGTGAATAATTCAACATGACTCAGAAATCTGACTTTTAAAGAATCAGTACTATTGTGAAACAGACAGCACATGCTCTCCAGAGTTATTTAGTATGACTCTTAAAAACTGAAAAATATATAAAAAGAGAGATCAATACAAATGTGGAACTCAGGAAAACTGGCCCTTTCTTGCCATCAAATGTCCTAATGTATCCCAGTTCTTATATAGGTCCAATATTTTACAGTTGGAGAATGTTTCAATTGGACAATATATGACCTTAGGAACATTTGTTTAAATCTCCCTGAACTTCAGTTTTTCATGGGTAAAATAAGTCTGAGACATCAATGTGGAATCAGAACATCAATGGATCAAAATTCTAGAATCTGCTGAGAAGTATGCTTGGGGGGTATAGTTAAAATCTGTTCATTTTAAGACCTGTGTCTTGAGACCTTGATGTTGTTGTTGTTTAGTTGCTAAGTCATGTCTGACTCTGCAACTCAATGAACTATAATTCTCCGGGTTTTTCTGTCTGAGGGATTTCCTAGGCAAGAATATTGGAGTGTCCTTCTCCAGGGGGTCTTCCTGACCCAGGAATCAAACCTTTATCTCCCACATTGGCTTGCAGTTTCTTTACCACTGAGACACCTAGAAACCTGTCCTAAGACCTTAGCTAATTCTAAATTTCTCAAAACCACTTAATGAGACATGGATGGTGAAACAGCTCACCTAGGAGCTAAGTGACTCTCTGTGAAGCAATGCTGCGGTTGTTAGGGTGGCCTTAAACAGGACTGTTATGGCTGAGAATGCCTGATGTCTGCCCAGGGTGGGTCCTAATGGCTTTCCTTCCTTTTCTTTCTTGTCTAATTAGCTCCTCAGAATAGAAATGATCTCCCCTAGACTGTGGTATCACCAAGAAAAATCCAACTGAATTTGTATAATTGCATTTTGGGGGTTGGATCACAGGGGTCATGGTGCACTCAAATATTACACAATAAATCAATTAAATATCTTGATAATTATATTCAAAGTGCACATCACAGGAGGGAGAGCAAAGGGGTCAAGCTGAGTCTGGTAGGAATTATCAACATCCTCTACCTTAGTTGAGAAAGGCTTCCTGAAGAAACAGGATTCACTTTAATAACCACTGGGACTCCGTCCGCACCTGGTGTGTCTGGTTAAACCCAGTCTGGCCAGGACTCACAATCAGGCTCAAGTGGGCTGGAACACAGGAATTCAAGCTTTGAGGGCTTGACATATGCCACCTCACCTAGAATTAGTAGTGCATGTCTTGTTCCTCTACTGGAGTGCAAGCTGCCTGCAGGCAAGAATCTTGACATTACTGCAACCTTTGTGAGCCCCTGGACAGTGTCTGGTACCTGGTACTTGGTAGGTGATAGGTATCAATTAATTGAAGAAATTCATTTAACCCCAGAGATGGCATGGTTTGAAATCAGAGTTACTATTCTTTGAACTTTCTAGAATGGCTAGACTCTCTTCCCAGCCATGACCCGGGGAAGAATAAGAATCCTTTTAGATGAGGAAGGAAAAGTCTAGAACTGAAGCTTTCTTTGTTCCTCTCAAGTGCAAATGTGCCTTTAAAGAAAGCAGGAAGGTGAGCAGACAGGCTGGGCCTCTCACAGGATGCACACAGAGTGTGCTTTTCCCCTACCCCATCCCCATCACATCCCACTTCACCCCTTCTTCATGTCAGTAAAGTCTGGAGTAACTAATGATGTTAAATTGAATTCCTTTCACATATCCTGGGTGTATAGTAGATTTGGTACTATTGTTCAAAACGTTTGCTGCTCTTCCTTGTGAGAGAATTCTATTTCCTTTCCTCACTCAAGCAGACTTGGCTGCCTCACCGGCTTTACAATGGAAAGCAAGTGAAGGTACCTCTCTCCTGAGCAGAAGCTCCAAGACCCAGCTTATGACTCAACATCTCTTTTCTCTCTTCCATGAGACCTGCCACATTCCAGATTTAAAAAATGCTCATTTGTCTGGGTTCCAGATTAAACAGGAGGTGGAACAGCACCCAAGCTGACCAACTCTGGATATGTGGTGCAAAAAATAAAAACTCATTTTCTTACAAGTCACCAAAATTTGAGGGTGGGGGTGGTTTATTATTACTGCAGCATCATAACAGCCTATACTGTTGATCCAAGTATACTTTCCAAGTGCAGGGGACTGTGCCATATGCTGGTATATAAAGGTAGATGGCATGGACCAATATCTTTAAGAGACTGTAATCTGTGATGGAGACAGAAATATACTCAGCAAAGTATTACATGAGTCAGTTATGTGAGGAAAACAGACTCATAGACTCTCCCTTGATAAAGTATCTTGAGAAAAAGCCTCAAGGAAGAACAGTTGAGGGCATATATGCAGCTAATCAGATAATTTGGTTACTGTGCCCAAAGAGTGGCATTTGGAGATCACAATGTACAGGGGACTCCAGGGGATGTTTATTATTCACAGTATATCCCAGTTTGAATTTATGTCATTTGTCTTAGTGGCACTATGAATTTCATCATTCATTCTCTTTTACTGCATCAAAGTATCTCAATTTAGAAACTAAATTATATAATCACCTTAATATTGATGTGCTGGATCTTATTGGTTGTTCGTGGTCTAAGGCTGGCATCCTGGACACCATGCTTCTCAGACAGGCTTACTGCACAAGTCAAGTGTACTTGCTGAGCCATGCCTACTGACAGGGTGAAATATCAGATTGCCTACCGCACCTACAGACCCCTACTGAGAAACAGCCCAGGGGTCTCTTTCAGAAAAATACTCATGCTATTGCACTGAGACCCTAATGGGCCCTGATACTTCAGCCACAAGCAATTAAACCTGAGAATATGCAGCCAAAGTTGGCTGTGGACAGTCTGGAAGAAAGGAAATCCACCATTTGGGAGGTGACACATTTTAAAACTGATTTGTTCATTCATTCAAGAAATGTTAGCTCAGACAGTAAAGCGTCTGCCTACAATGCAGAAGACTGGTGTTCATTCCCTGGGTCGAGAAGATCCTCTGGAGAAGGAAATCGTAACCCACTGCATTGCCTGGAAAATCCCATGGACAGAGGAGCGTGGTAGGCTACAGTCCATGGGGTCGCAAAAAGTCAGACACTACTGAGCGACATCACTCACTCAAGAAATATTTACTGAGCACCTGTTCTGTAGCAGGTCATCCATACTGAACAGATACAAACTAGCCCAGCCACAAGCTTTCTTGGGAAACATGACAGCAAGATGCATGGGGAGCAGGGGTGGGGGCAAAAAAAAGCAGCACTCATTGGGCTCCCCTTCTGAGAAGGTAACAAAAGGGCACTCGGACTGCTGATAAATCAGAACCCAGTGTTTCTAGCATTCCTTCTCCCCACGGAGCACCCCGATGCTGAGGTGGGTTAACCTACCTCCTGATTCTCACCTGCACCCTGAAAAATCAACCACCATCTAGGGTTGCCAAACTTGGCAAATAAAAGCACAGGATGCCAGTTACATTTGAATTTCAAATAAACAATGAATACTTTTAAGTACATCCATACAATATCTGGGACATAATTATACTAAAGATTATTTGTTGTTTATCTAAAATTCAAATGAACTGGGTGTCCTAGATTCTGTCTGGCAAATTTACCCCTATGGCATAGGCAGGGATGGGCATGCCGGGAGGGTGGGGCCCAGGGAGTGGGATTGGCAGACTCTTAGTGGCTCAGGGATTTTATACTAAGTCAGCCCTAGTGCTGCTTCCGCCTTCACCACCGCCAGAACTTCCAATCTGAAAAATTCCCCACATTGCCCTTGCGGAATCTGGGACCTCTCCTCACTCATCATCTCTCTGACACTCACAGGAACGTGGGAATAATGATACCTCACAGGATTGTTGAAAAATGCAAGGTCACTCAGTCAATCAACAAACACTTACCAAAGGTTTATATGCCAGGTACCCTGTTCAGTAATCAAGGCATATAGAAACTTTCTCTTCAGGAACTCGCTATCCTGTGACATGCACGAGAGTGAATAAACAGATGACATGCATTGTGACAAGAGCAATGACTGGTGTACAGAACACTGCAAATCCATGCCTGGCTCGGTTGCTCCATAAATGCTGACTGATATGATGAGCCTGTAAGGATAGGGCTCTGGGCTCTCCTTCCTCCCACTCCATCTTCGGGCTCCTCCAAGAGTTTAAGGTCTGCTCTGGTTTTCAGCCCTGGAGTGAGGTCCCCTCTGGCAAGGGCCCCTGACATCTTGGGCTGCCTTTCCGACTTCCACCTTTAATGTTCTGTCCACCTCTCCTGCCAGGACCTCCTGCTGCCTCCCTCTAGGCCTCCCTGACGCTGACCTCCCACTCTGTCGGCTGGCCCTCACCCAGCAGTTCCATTAATCTGACTTCCAGGCATCAGGCATCCACAGGAGAGCTTGTCCAAGTGAGAAAGATTCCTGCTGTACCCTTTCATTTAGGCAAATACACACACACACACACACACACACACACATATATATATGCATGTGTCATAAAGCAATTTCCTTTATGACCTTGTGAGTGTGGGCAATCACTGTGTGATGAGCCTAGTGTCGACGTTAAAGGTTTGTAAGACTTTCGGGATGGAAATGAAATACGATCCAGGTTTTCCAACCCAGAAGAGGGTCTCTTCAAGCAGCTACATCTTTCACGCCACTTCAACTTTCTAGTTTCTGGGTTGGCTCAAGCCATGTCAAACCTGCGACGCAGAGCCGGCAGCTTGAGTGTGGGAGTGTCAGCGCAGATCTATTTCTGTGGCAAGTTCAGTACAGGCTGAATTTAAAATATGAAAAACAAAAGTGAGGCTCATAACTATGTTACTGAAAGAGGGGGAGGGGATAAAAACATAAGACTTCTACAGAAGCACCGTTGCCCCTCTCCCAACTGCAATTTATTACAAATGTTTCTCTATTCCAGCTCCTAACATGATGTGCCAAGCTGAAAAAGAGGCAAATCATTGTGAGGTTTTACTGTGCCTGCTTTTAGTAGCCAGCTCTAGTCCTGCCAACCCTTCTATCCTCTAGCCAAATAGAAAGTTGCAACACAGAGGAAATTGTCCTTTGCTCAGTGGAGGAATGGCAAAGTCCCCACAAACTAGGTCTTACTGTTTGCTTGGGGTCCAAATTGAAAAGAGAGGGGATGCTACTGCAGTGTTTCAAGCTGACACAGATTCTCCAACATCCCGGGCAGGGGAGGGAGGAGGGGGAATGACCTAGGGGCAGTTGTGTGTGTGTGTGTGTGTGTGTGTGTGTGTGTGTCTTAACCTAACTACCTAAAGGTACCTCCACCAATAGCTGGAGTCTAACATCAGTGAGTAAGACTGAAATGATCTAGTTATAACATTAGCATTTCTCATGTTAGGCAGTCTTGTTTTGTGGCAGTTGCTTCCTGATGGGATGATAATATATCCTCTCATACACCCATATAGGATTAAAACTAACAGAAATGCAGCTAACAGAAGTGCTATTGACCTGGCCTGCTCTCTCCAGGCATTTTCATCCATGGACCTTAGCTGGGCCTCCACAGTGACTTGACAGCATGATCATTTTACACCACAACTAGTTTCGAGGGACTCGAACAAAACTGGGCATTTTTACTTATAATGAACAAGGAGTTTGTGAAAAAAAAGTCTTATAAAGGGAGAGGGAGAGAGACAGGGAAATGTTCAAACTAGCCCCCATCTGAGGTCTACCCTTGGATTTGCATCATCTTTTCTCTGGATCTCATGAGTCTTCATTGTTTTGAGTAGTGATTTGTGGTGCATGGCTGCTAACTAATTTTCCTTTCTCTTTAAATTCCTGTGTCTGCTTTTCTGGCATTTTTATCTTTCCATTTCTTCTTCATGGAATGTACTTCAAACAGAAATGGAAAAAAAGGGATCTCTTACACAAGAACTCTTTCATTCCCAGCTTTTGCAACAGAACTCTTATTTGCAACATAAATTCTTTCATCACTAGACTGGAAGAGCTATGTAAATTCCTCTAACCGGTATATCATTGACTCAGATTGTCTCCCATATTTTTTAGTATAACTTCTCAATTATATAAGGAAATTTCCAAAACTGAAAATATATTTTCAAATTTGCACATAATGATATTAGCTGTAGGTCATATAATTTAAATTCACTCATTAACCCAATCAATAAAATGTTTATTGAGTACAATGTGCCAGACCCAAAACTAACTATTATAAGTTTAACAGTGAACAAGACAAGCACAGTCCCTGCCTTCAAGGAATCAGACTTCATTCTTCCATTCATTCTTTATTTCATAAGTATTTGAGTCTAGTAATCTACATTTTTCCAAACCTGAGGCTATAAAACAATTTCCTGGTCCTCATGGTATCTCAGTGTTCTTGATTTTTTCCTCCATTCTAACGACTTATTTCATACAAACTTTTGATTCTACAACTGAAAAACAATTGTCATTACAATTACCAGTAGCCCAGGACAGTGTATTTCAAAAATTCAATACTCTATTAATTTTCAGCAGTTTTTTTCATCTAATTAAATCTGCTGAAGGTGAAACTCCAATACTTTGGCTACCTGATGTGAAGAACTGACTCATTGGAAAAGACCCTGATGCTGAGAAAGATTGAAGACAGGAGGAGAAGGGGACAACAGAGGATGAGATGGTTGGATGGCATCACTGACACGATGGACATGAGTTTGAGTAAACTCCGGGAGTTGGTGATGGACAGGGAAGCCTGGCATGCTGTAGTCCGTGGGGTTGCAAAAAGTCAGACATGACTGAGCGACTGAACTAAACTGAACTGAAACTCAAGTCAGACTTGTCCCATTTGAACTGAAGTATTTGCTGTTTGAATGCTATTTTGTAAATTAAACATAGCCAGAAGGAATAAGCATTGTCAGAATGTGCTTTGTCAAAATGTGCTTCATCTTCCAGAAGGTTCTGCTTCCCTGCCTCCTCATTCTAAGTTTTAGAATTTGGCTATAAAACATACATTTGTATATTCATCCTAATGTGTTTCCTAAAATAATTTTTTATTATGACAATGAAAAGAATTAGTTTTAAATGCATAAAATCAAATTCTAACTCTTACCAAAGAAGACATAACCTGGTGGCTTCCCCCGCATGGGTTTTTGTGTGGTCCACCCACACAAGAGGTGGCTGGCCCCATAGGACATGACAGAGTTCCTGTGAGTCCTAAATGCAGGCTGCAGCAGGTCAGAGGCCATGGCAACCTCAGCAGCAACATATGAATTTTCCTCAGAGCAAATGATGTGAGTATTGGTACATAGTGGGGAAGACAGATATGGAAATAAATACTCTGAAGACAATAAACAGTTTTCTGACCATCACTGAGGGGTCATACACACTATCGGAATAAATGGCAAAACCATATCACAGGATGTGAACAGAAGCATGGTGCCACCAGCATGGCTTCCTTAGCTTCTCTGTACAACCAATAACCCTCCAACAATAAGACCACAACTGCTGGTAAGTTTATTTGGACAAACCAAAAAAGCATCAAACTGGCACTCCAGAACAGTGTGTAGTTTATTCTACCAGAAAGAAGAGTCAGGAGTGGGCTCCTGCTTCAACACCTTACAGGTAAAGACAATGAAAAACAATTTAAACACATAAAATATAGGACTTTTCATGTAATTGCACTTTAACTGCTTACCATTAACTTGATTAAAATTGTTTGACTAAGGGAAAATAGTGTCAAATTAGAGTCAGATAAAAAAGTGGAACTAAAGTATACTGATGTTATTCAAATGCCAACTACATAGATTCCTCCTAAATTACAAGTATCAAGGTAAGAAGGAAAGAGATGCAACATTGATGGAAATATTACTAAAATAACAGGCCAAATAAGTTTAAAAAGTAAAAAGTTGGAGTCTTCAGGCATTGGGCATCAGGCAACACATGGGAGTGATTTGTGAAAAGAGACCCTATGATTGTCCCAAATTGCTGCCTTGGGAGCCTTTCCGGGTTACAGTACAGGGACAAGGGAGGAAACCAGGCTGAGTCCGGGAGCTTCCCTGAGTTGAGGAAACAGAGTTGATTGTCCACAGAGGCCCAAGCAGCTAGAATTCACAAGGCAAATGGTGGTAGGATGAATGAATATGCATTGCTTCAGTCGTGTCTGAATCTCTGCAACCCTATGGACTGTAGTCCACCAGATTACTCTGTCCTTGGCATTCTCCAGGCAAGAATACTGGAGTGGGTTGGCATGTCTTCCTCCAGAGGATCTTCCCAATCCAGGGAGCGAACCCACATCTCTTATGTTTACTACATTGGCAGGCAGGTTATTTTCCACTAGCACCATCTGGCAGCCCTAAGGACGGTAGAGGAGAGAGCTATTGTTTACGTAAAGAAGAAAGCAGCTTTTAGTTTACATAAGAACTACAAATGTTTCTTCAGCCAATCAGAGGTAGTTGGCTCTAGGGTCTTATCCTGTATAAAAGAAACAGTTCTGTCATCCCCTTGGCTGAAACAAACAGTATTACAGCTTGATAGGTAGGGCCTAGATTCTCAAATTGATTACATTTGGAGGAAACCTCCCTCCTCTTGCCACTTTTATTCAACATAGGTTTGGAAGTCCTATCCAGTGTAATCAGAGGGAAAGAAATAATAGGAATACAAATAGGAAAGGAGAAGTAAAACCATTACTGTTTGCAGAAGACAAGATATTTTGCATTAGAAATCCTAAAGACACCACCAGAAAACTACTAGAGCTTATCAATGAATTCAGCAAATTGTAGGACATAAAATTAATATATAAAGTCTGTTGCATTTCTATATACTAACAACAAAGTATCAGAAAGAGAAATTAAGAAAACAATTCCATTTAACATCACATCAAAAAGAATTAAATAACTAGGAATAAATCTACCTCAAGAGGTAAAAACCTGTACTCTGAAAATTATAAGATGAAAAAAATTAAAGACAACATAAACAAATAGAAAGATACAGTATGTTCTTGGATTGGAAGAATCAATATTGTTAAAATGACCATATCACTCAAGGAAATTTACAGATTTAATACAATCCTTATCAAAATACCAAAGGCATTTTTCATAAGACTAAGACAGATAATTTTAAAATTTGTATGGAAACACAAAAGACTTACAAATAGCCAAAGCAATCTTGAGAAAGCAAAAGACTTGGGAATGCACATGGTCTGACTTCAGACTATACTACAAAGCTACAATAATCAAAATAGTACAATATTGGCACAAAAAACAGACACATAGATCAATGGAATAGGATAGAGTCCAAAAATAGTCAATTAATCTATGACAAAGAAGGCAAGAATATACAACAGAGAAAAGACAGTCTCTTTAATAAGTGATGCTAGGAAAACTGAACCACTACATGTAAACAAAGAATGAAATTAGAATATATGTATATGTAACACCATATACAAACATAAATTCAAAATGGATTGCAGACATAAATGTAAGGTTGGAAACATAAAACTCCTTGAGGAAAACATAGGCAAAATGCTCTTTTACATTAACTGCAGCAATATATATGTTTGAGTGTCTCCTAAAGTAAAGAAAATAAAAGCAAAAATAAACAAATGAGACCTAGTTAAAGCTTTTGCACAGCAAAGGAAACTATCAACAAAATGAAAAGACAACCTAGTGAATGGGAAAAAAGATAGTTTCAAATGATACAATAATAAAGGATTAATATCCAACATCTATAAATAGTTCATGTAACTCAACATCAAAAAAACAAAGAACCTGATTTAAAAATGGGAAGAAGAACTGAATAGACATTTTTCCAAAGAAAAATACAGCAGCCAACAGGCACATGAAACTATGTTCAACATTGCTAGTCATCAGAGAAATACAAATCAAAACCACAGTGGACATCACCTCACACCTATCAGAATGGCTATCATCAAAAAGAACACAAATAACGAATGTTGGCAAGGATGTGGAAGGAAAGGGAACCTTCATTCACTGCTGGTGGGAATGTAAATTGGTGCAGCCACTGGAGAAAACAGTATGGAGGTCTTTCAAAAACTAAAAATAGAACTACCATGAGATGATTATGATTTTTATCTTTCCTTTTGTTAAAATGGTGAATCAGCATTACATTGATTTGAGTTTGTTGAAGCATTCTTGTGACCCTGGAGTAAATCCAACTTAATAGTGGTGTATGATCCTTTTTACATATTGTTGGATTCAGTTTGCTAATATTTTATTGAGGATTTTTGCATTATTGCTTATTTATCAAAAATATTGGCCTGTTATTTCATTTCTGGTAGTGTGTTTGTCTATTTCTGGTATCAGAGTAGTGATGGTCCTGTTAAATAAATTTGGGAGTATTCCCTATTCAATTTTTTGGAATAGTTTGAGAAGGATGGGTTCGTATAGGTTGATCCATAGTTTTATGTACTTTCTTTAAACTGATAGTCATTTAGTTCATTCTAAAATATTCACGTTTTTTTACTTCCCTCCTCCACATTTTGTGTTTTTGATGTCATATTTTACACCTTCATGCTTATCCCTTTACTAGTTATTATAGTTATAGCTGCTTTTATACTTTTTATCTTTAATCTATGTATTGATTTATTTAAGTGATCCTCAACCCTACTGTGGATTTCCCTGGTGTCTCAGGTGGTAAAGAATCCACCTGCAATGCAGGGACCCCAGACCCAATTCCTGGGTGGAGAAGATACCCTGGAGAAGGGAATGGCTGCCCACTCAGTATTCTTGCCTAAAGAATTCCATAGACAGAGGAGCCTGATGGGCTACAGTCCATGGGATCACAAAAAGTGAACACAACTGAGTGACTAACACACACACACACACACACACAACCCTTATTATGCATTATCTGTTTCTCTTTCCTATAGATTTTTACTTCCTTTCCACTTACATAAGACCCTTCAACATTTCTTTTAGGGTAAGTTTACTACCGCTGACTTCTTTTAGTTTTGCTTCTCTGAGAAATTCTATTCTAAATGATTATCTTGCTGGGTAGAGTATCCTAGGTTGCATTTTTTTTCCCTTTTAGGACTTTGACTATATCATGCCACTCCCTTCTTGCTTGTAAGGATTCTGCAGAGAAATCAGTTGGCAGCCTTATGATGATTCCCATGTATATGACTCTTTGTTTTCCTTTCTACCTTTAGAATTCTCTCTTTAGACTTAACTTTGGTCATTTTAATTATGATATATCTTGGTGTGAGGCCTTTTCTATTTATCTTGTTTAGGACCCTATCTGCTTCCTTTACCTGGATATCTGTTTCCTTATTTAGCTGTGGGAAGTTTTCAGCCATAACTTCTTCAAATACATTTTTATCCCATTCTTTCACTCTTCTCCTTTGGCTTCTCCTATAACATGAATGTTGTCCTGTCATGTTATCCCATAGATCCCATATATTGCTTTATTTTTGTTATTTGTGTTTCTGTCTGCTATTCTAATTGGATGATTTCCATTATTCTATTTTCCAGATCTCTTCTTCTGTGTCATTTAGTCTCTCATTTAGGCGGGATATTTATTTTTGACTGAGTCTTCTCTATATTCTGTATCTTCTCATCAAAATGACCTGTGCTTAGATCAGTTCTTTTCCTAATTCAATTAGCAATTTTACTCCCAATATTTTGAATTCATTGTCTGGTAGGCTGATTATGCCTGTTTCATTTTTTCCCAGGGGTTTTCTTTTGCTCTTTCAATTGAAAGTAGTTCCCTTGCCTTTTCATTTTACTTAACTGTCTTTGTCTGTATGAATTTAGGTGAAACAGTTACCATTCACGGTCTTAAAGGGGTGTTAAAGGTCCCTATGTAGAATGCACATATCCAATTTGGTGGGAGGGCTGGGTTTGATGTAGATGCCAGTCACATTCTTCCTCAGGGAGTGCTGGCTGCTATCACCTTGGTAGGATGTATGTCTTATGATGGAGAAACTAGAGCCTGCACAGAGTACAGTCTGCTCACAAGTTGCTGGAGTGGAAGCCCTGAAGGTTGTGTTCAGTTGACTCTATTCCCTTTAAGAGTGTGCTTTTCCTTCTCCCCACACTGAGGCATTTGCCCTAAAGGAGGGGAATGCTGAAGCAAGTGGGACTCGTGTACTTGCAGAGGTCCAATGCACTGTCTTTGTGGGCATGAGTAGCTCTGCTCAGATGCAGCCCAAGTTTGCCTCTTTTCCCCTGTCATGGTCACCTCAGATCTAAAGTTAGACTTGGGTGTGGATTAGGCAGGGCTGAAGAGTCTACTTTGCTGGGACTAGGGAACATGGCATGGTGGTTGTGGAATTCAAGCAGCTGCACTACCATCAGAGTCTGGGCTGTTTCTGAGGCACTGTTTGAGTGAACACCAACAGTGGCCACTGCCACTGCATCTAGACCACAGCCCTGCAGATCACTTCTGAGTTACTGGGTTGATTCTTTTCCTAAGTCCTGGCTATCCTAGATCCAGTGCCAAGTTGTGGCATGGAGTGAGCAAGGCTGTGGCATTTACTAAACCCACACTGGGGAGCTTAGGAAGACAGAAGTTGCTAGGGCATATTTCTCTCTGCCCTGTTTGGGGGCAAGATAGAACCCAGGCTTTCCTCTTGAGTGGAATCTAGGCTTCTCTAGCCTTTTTATCTGTCCCAGTGGTTCTGCCATCAGACAAGGGGGCTTGTCTCCTATATACGGGATGCCCAGTTTGTGGTTCTACCCTCTCTCTCCATGGCAAGTGTCTACTTGTTCAATCTCATTTTCTTTCTTGGTTTCCTTCCAGGGGCACACATCCTGAGCTAATCCTCTTCTTCCCATCCTACCCATTTACATGTGTTTCTTTCTTACAGTTTTGGCTGTATAGGAGTCCTTCTGCCAATTTCCGGTTAGTTTTCTGTGAGAATTGCTCCACATATAGATGTATTTTTAAAGTTTTTTTAGGGGGATATGAACTCCATACCTTCTTACTCTGCCATCTTGATCTGCCCAATACAACAAAATTCTTAATAGTGACCAGAGAAGAAAGACCGATAACCAAAAAAGGAACCATAGTTAGTGCTGTAGCAGAATTCTCACCAACCATAATAGAAGCCAGAAGATAATGAAAAATAAACTTTAATGTTAATGGAAAAATAACTATTATAACCAGGAAAGTGACATAATTCAACTCAATAATTGAAGAAATTTCATTGAAGGGACTAGCTACAAAAGTAAGGGTAGGATTTAGAAAAAACATCAAGGAATGTTATAATATCACAGGCTTAGGCTTAACAACATCTGGAAATTATACAACTCTTAAACCTGAAGAAATAGGGAGAGAAGCAATTATTGGAATCTGTAGAAAGTTGGTGGGGAAGTTCACCTAATGGTAGCTTTGGCCTTTGGTCAAGGGAAGCAGTCAACCTGTAGTAACTTCATCAGAGAAGAGTGGAGGAAATAAACATCCCATCCTCCTCCTCCTCCCTCCAATGAGAGACTCAAATGCCAGACTCATCCACTGCTTTAAGCAATTTGAAGTCAGAGATATTCAGTTTCTATAGCTCAGCTTCTTGATCAGTGAGAATGTAGAATAGTGGAGAGTGAGTCTGCTTAGACGAAAGGATGACATCCAGTACAACTATCATCCTGAATGTTGTACAAACTAAACTTTCAAATATGAGGTCAAAATAAAGATTTTTCCAGATGAAGACTAGTGATCTTCATGTACCAGATACCTGAAATAGATGGCAAAGAATATATGTATTTTAAAATAAATAAAATAAGCCCAAAAGAAAATGATAGGTTAGAGATAAATTACCAAGCAACAAAAATCTATAAGCCTTTAGTAAACTTACACAAGCATAGGTTGTTATTATAATAATAGCAATATCATTAATAATATTAATGGGAGAGGGGTGAAAACAATGCCAAACAATTATTTGGAATCTAAAAGGAAATAATAACTGATGATAAAGTAGCTATATTGAAGAGAAGGGTAGAGATACAGACTAGTTTTTTACTTAACACTTGATGTTAAAAAATTTAATGCTAGCTACAAAAAGAACAGAAATAGAATGTTTAACTTCCAGATAAGTAAAGAGAAAGCAGGTAATGGTGAAAATGTAATCCATCCAGTAAAAAACAGCAAAATAGGAGAGGGAAAAAAACCACCAGAAATTTAAAAAAAAAAAAAAAAACAGAATAAAATACTAGAAATAAATTCAAATAAAAAAATAGGGAAGAAGATTGCATATATACAAGAAGGTAATTTAAATGTAAATGAAGTCATCTTTCTGGTTAAAAGACAAAATATGTATCCTGCCATGCCTCGTTGGTATCTCTCCAAGCACTTTTGCAATGATACACTCAACAGGCTCTGTCTGGCTCAAAATTTTACAGGATTCTTTTGACTGTAAATTACAGAAATCCAACTGAAACTTGCTGTAGCAGAAAAGGAAGTGGAATTATTTGCAAAACTGGAAAGAGAGGCTCAAACCACCCTGAGAAGATTCTCTTTATTTCCAGGGTGCCATGACTGACTCTTCTTTGCAGAGTTTAGCACTTCTTTATATAAATATATAATATCAATTATCCATTGTTCCAATTGTTCATCTCCATATCTGTGCCCTGTCCCAGTTACCCAATCTTTTGGGAACAAATACTGTGTTCTCATCTTCATATTCTTATCCCCTAGCATATTTCCTGGCACAGAGTAGTCAGCTAATAAAAGCTTAATGAAAAATAAATGAATGAATGTCTCAGACGGTTATTTCTATACATGATCTCCCCTATTAGAATGTCAGCTTCTTGAGGAAGTCTCACTCCATCCATTTCTACATTCAATTCTACTGCTTTTCATGCAGTAGGTAGCAAGATATATTGGGTGATTGTATGAAGAAAAAAATAAAAAACTTCCTTCTTTTTAAAGATAAGTGGCCTGTACATATTACATGCTATCATGTGTATGTTCAACTTTAAATTTTCAGATGCATTTCTCAAGTAATTACAAGGGTGCCTGTACCAAACACTGTGGTCAGGAAGTGGTGACTCAGCCAAAACAACTGGATGGAGCCACGTCCTCCTCCTGCAACCCAGATCCAAGGCTGTCTATACAAATAGAAGCTCATCCTCCACGAAGCCTTTTGTACCACAGTTCAGCACTTCACAGGCATTCTTTACAAAGACACTTTCAAGCTTCATCAGTAATGCTGACTATCATCACGTCAATCAACAAGAGTATTACCCATTTACTCTAATACACAGTCAAAAGAGGATATTGATTGGGATTTAAGAACCTCAATTTAAGTAGAACCTTAATTTGTAGAATTAGCAAAAGAAACGAATTAAAAAAGCCATCAATTAGTAGAAATGTAGGTAATCATATGAAAGATTAACAGAGGCGCAGGTTGGATGGGGCAAAAAATGAGTGCAGGCAGGGTGAAACTTGTCTGGTTGAGCAAATTCTCACCCTCCTGTTTCCTCCACCTTCCTAACAGACATTAAAAGCACTTAATTAAAACCAGTAAAGAAATTATAGCAAAGAAAAAATGGAAGGCACCAGATATAATTAGCGTTGTAAGTACCTTAGAAAGCTTGCCTAGAATAGTCTTTTCCAAGCTTGTCAAGTTTCAGAGCTCACAAATCTTGTCCCCAGGCTCAGCTCAGTTCCTGGTCGCCCATCCCCTCTCCTGTTCTTCTTAGTCTCCTGAGAAGGCATGTACTTCCATATGCTTATTGTGTGTCTCATAAAATTCATTGCTCCTATATGAAAAATGTATGAGACATATCATACTGTGCAAAACAATGTCTCCAAATTGGCCAATTATATTTTGTGCAAGTTCAGAATTGTTCATGATGTCTCGAAACCTCAGTAAACTCCTAGCTGTGAGAACTGTGCTCTGCATAGTTAAAACAGAGGACTTAATAGCTTAATTGTGTCTAATGAATGAAAAGGTGTTTAAAAATAACATGGAGAGTGATGCCAGTGTTTTTTTAAAGGTGTGCTTTAGTATTTACAAATTATATAACCCCTTTGAGAAAGGGGAAGTATGTAATTTTTAAATTGTTTAATGTGGAGGTCCTTTTTTTTTCTTCCCTGGTCTTTCCAAAAGAGGAAGCAAATCCCCCATCCAATATTTCCTTTCCTTCTTATCTACTGCTATATATATCCCAGGTGGCTGTTCCTCTCTTCTGATCCATCCTGCTGTCTGGTGTCCATATGTTAATCTCAGCCATCCACTTATCCCATGGACCTGTTTCCTGTGTGTCTTTTTTTCTATCTTCTTCTATTATTTAAATACACATGTCCTATTAGCTCTTTTCTTTCTGATACTTTAACCAAATTGCCTTTGTTGGATTCCACCTTGTCTTTTACTCATTTCTTATCATAACTCTTCGAGTTTTCCCAGCTGTTCTCTGAAATCATCTCACATTTCAAATGCTATCACTGAATTGCAGATCTGCATGTTGTCTGTGTGCAGATCTATGGGTTTTGTAAAGCCCTCCGGTAACACGAGAGAATTACAATGATCTTTTCCTGAAGATGTTCTAATAGCAATGTTGTTCTTTCATTAAGAGGTGCCCTTTCACTCGGAGAAGGCAATGGCAAGCCACTCCAGTACTCTTGCCTAGAAAATCCCATGGATGGAGGAGCCTGGTAGGCTGCAGTCCGTGGGGTCGCTAAGGGTTGGACACGACTGAGCGACTTCACTTTCACTTTTCACTTTCACACATTGGAGAAGGAAATGGCAACCCACTCCAGTGTTCTTGCCTGGAGAATCCCAGGGACGGGGGAGCCTGGTGGGTTTCCGTCTATGGGGTCGCACAGTCGAACACGACTGAAGTGACAGCAGCAGCAGCAGCAGCAGCCCTTTCACTATTCCCACTGAAGCCTCACCAAAAGAAATTTATATGAACTATAGCAATAAATGGCTTCCCTTGTGGCTCAGCTGGTAGAGAATCTGCCTGCAAGGCAGGAGACCAGGGTTTGATTCCTGGGTCGGGAAGATCCCCTGGAGAAGGGAAAGGCTACCCACTCCAGTACTCTGGCCTAAGTCCATGGAGTTACAAAGAGTCGGACACAACTGAGCGACTTTCACTTTCACAACAATAAATACCTCTGTTAAGCAGAAAGAAATTTTATGGCTATTCTCTTGCAAAAATGGTTACCAAAACAAATTAAAACTCCTTTCTGAGGAGTCCTTAAAAATTGAAAACCTTCTCTAACTCCATTCACAGGGATAACCTCCTTCTTTCTACTCCAGGGTATTTATAACAAGCTACTCAGCTCAACAACTAATTACATAATTCCTTGTATCATTATCTGATTATTTCGGGGATGTACATGTTTTCTCTGTGGTTAAATTATAAGCTCTTTGGTATAACAGTTTTGTCTCCATTTATATCACTTGTAGATGTGTGTGTGTGCTCAGTTATGTCCAACTCCATGGACTGTAGTCCTCTAGGGTCCTCTGTCCATGGAATTTTGCAGGCAAGAATACTGGAGTGGGTTGTCATTTCCTTCTCCAGGGGACCTTCCTAATCCAGGGATGGAACCCTAGTTTCTTGCTTCTGCTTCATTGGCAGTGAGATTCTTTACCACTGGGCTTCCTATCCTTTAAATAATTTCTATAAATACTCTAACTTAATCAAATACATTCATGATGACTGAGTGGATTTTGGGTTTTTTTTTATTTTTTTTGGTTTTGGGTTTTTTTTTAATGGAAATATAGATAATTTGCAATATTGTGTTAGTTTCAAGTATACAGTAAAGTGATTCAGTTATATCTTTTTTCCACATTCTTTTCCCTTATTGGTTATGATATAATATCGAGCATAGTTTCCTATGCAATACAGTAGGTCCTTGTTGGTTATCTATTTTATATTATATAAAGTTGTAAAAGTGAAAGTGCTAATTGTTCAGTCATGTCCAACTTTGCAACCCCATGGACTACAGTCCACTAGTCTCTTCTGTCCATGGGATTTCCCAGTCAAGAATACTGAAGTGGGTAGCCATTTCCTTCTCCAATGTATATGTTAATCCAACCTCCTAATTTTCCCCTGGGGCGTCCCTCATGGCTCAAATGGTAAAGAACCTGACTGGAGATCAGGAGACCCAAGTTCAACCCCTGGGTTGGGAAGATCCCCTGGAGAAGGAAATGGCAACCCACTCCAGTATTCTTGCCTGGAGAATTCCACAGACAGAGGAGCCTCCTGGAGTCCATGGAGTCACAAAGAGTCAGATACAACTGACTAACACACACAATTTTCCCCTCCCATTCTTTTCCCTTTGGTAACCATAAATTTGTTTTCTGTGTCTGTGGGTCTACTTCTGTTTTGTGAATAAGGCCATTTGTGTCTTTTTTTTTAACTCCACATATAAATTATGCAATATATTTGTCTCTGTCTGACTTACTTCAATTAGTATGATCATAAGTCTACCCATGTTGCTGCAAATTATATTATTTCATTCTTTTTATGGCTGAGCAGCCATGAAATTAAAAGAAGTTTACTCCTTGGAAGGAAAGTTATGACCAACCTAGACAGCATATTAAAAAGCAGAGATATTACTTTGCCAACAAAGGTCCGTCTAGTCAAGCCTATGGTTTTTCCAGTGGTCACATATGGATGTGAGAGTTGAACTGTGAAGAAAGCTGATCGCCGAAGAATTGATGCTTTTGAACTGTGGTGTTGGAGGAGACTCTTGAGAGTCCCTTGGAGTGCAAGGAGATCCAACCAGTCCATTCTAAAGGAGATCGATCCTGGGTGTTCATTGGAAGAACTGATGCTAAAGCTGAAACTCCAATACTTTGGCAGCCTCATGTGAATTCCACTCCAAGGGCAAGTTCTTAAGTCCAATTTGTTTGTAAGTCAAACAAAGTTAGCCTAGGTACCCAACTAACACAATTGGCTATATAGTACTATACTGTAATAGGTTTAAAATACTTTTCACACAAACAATACATAAAAAAATAAAGACAACATTTTTAATCTCACAGTACATTATCCTGAAAAGTACAGTACAACAGCTGGCACACAGGGACTAGTATCAAGTGAACAGGCAAGAAGAGTTAAAAGAGTGGATAAGGAAGAGGAGGTGGGAGATGGCAGAGCTGAAGGATCATCAGCAATAGGAGACAGAGGGCAAGCTGCATGATTGGACTGACATGATTGGACATGTGAACACACATTTGCATCTTTGAAAGTTCACAACTTGAAGGTTCATATGTAGGGGATTTACAGTATACCACATCTTATATGATGGATGATTGTTTAAGAAATACTGTCCTAATTAAAGAAAATACACAGAATACAACCAAAAATCTCCCAGGATTCTTGCCAGTTTTATGATATTCCAAGCTCTTTCATGAATTTCCCCCAAAATCACATGCTACCACACTTTACTGGTTTCCTCTCTTCCATAGACCTCTCAGTTCCCTTCTCATGGGGTTTTGTGATAAATCTTATGCAAAAATAGCAGTCAAGTTCAGATGTCACTCAATCTTTCAATAGGAACCATTTTTCATTAAAAATGGCTATAGTCACATTGAAATTTTTGGAATACAAAGTCCAGTCAACTTTGTGGTTCAGTGTTTTAAGACAGTGTTTCAAGACATTGTTTTACCAAATATGTTCGGCAAAAATGGCAATGAATTTATACACAAAGTTTCCATAGCAAAACAAAGTCTGGAAAAGATGATTGAAATGTTAAAGGGGTTTCCTTACTGTAGGATTGACCAGAATCTTTTAGGTGAAAATTATTACAGAGAATCTCAAAGGGGCAAAATAGTATGTAGAGTTTACCTAACAGAAAACTTTTCTCATCAGAGTGGTCCCCAGAACACATTTTGAGAAATATTACAAGACTAAATGGATGAATAAAATAATTTTTGAATGAGTTAGTTCACTGGCATCCATCCTTTATTACTGGGACATATATGTCTTGGCAGCACATGCTGCCAAACTTTCACTGCCACTTAGAACACATCAGGCCCCTTAAACTGATTTTATTTTTTAGAATTCCTCTTTTGTAGCTCTTAACTTGTCACATCTGTTGGGCATAACAATACACAATAAGCATTGGGGGGAAAAAATCAATATTTCATAAGTACTTTAATGATATGAAACACATTTCATGTTTCTTTCTTATCTCTATTCGCAAGATAGACCATGGAAATCAGTTCTATATCTAGAAAGATAATCAGGATTTTGAGGGGAGAGGGACCATGTCATATGATGAAAACTTAAAGGGTAATGAGGGTTGCACAGCTATCCTCAAAACCTGAAATGGATGAGGCTTATTCTGTTTCATTCCAAAAAATACTGAACTACAATGGATGAATGTAGCAGAGAGATAACTAAGTTCAGAATAAAGAAGAATCTGTAGCCCCACAACTGTCCAAAAATTGCATAAAGGTTATAACTTTTCAATGATTCCCTTTTGACAATGCTATTGATTGTGAAAAACACAATTTTTGGAAAACACTGATATGTTGTATCTGAAAAGAAATAGAACATTATTCATGTCAATAATGACTATATTACCTATTATATAGGATCTACTTTACCAAAAAAAGAATTAATTTAAAAAAATAATCTAGTTTGCTCTACAGTAGTTCTCTGTTGGTTATCTATTTTATATATAGTAATGTGGACATGAGCTTGAGTGAACTCCGGGAGTTGGTGATGGACAGGGAGGCCTGGCGTGCTGTGATTCATGGGATCGCGGAGAGTCGGACACGACTGAGCAACTGAACTAAACTGAACTGAATGTGTATATGTTAAATCCAACCTGCTAATTTAGCCAACCCCCCATCTCCCTTTGGTAACCATAAGCTTATTTTCTATGTCTGTGGTATATTTATGTTTTGTAAATAAGTTCATTTGTGGCTCTTTTTAAAGTTCCACATATAAGTGATAACATGTGATAATTGTCTTTCTCTGTCTGGCTTACTCCACTTTGCATGACAATCTTTAGGTCCATCCATGTTGCTGTAAATGGTGTTATTAATATTTCATTCCTTTTTATTGTTGAATAATATTCAAGTGTGTATATATATATACACACCACATCTTCTTTATCCATCATCTGTCAATGAACACTTGGGTTGCATCCATGTCTTGTAAAATAGAGTTGCTATGAAAACTGAGGTGCATGCATGTACCTTTTCAAATTAGAGCCTTCTCTGGAATATGCCCAGGAGTGGGATTGTAATGTCAAATGGTAACTCTATTTTTAGCTTTTGAAGTAACCTCCATACTGTTCTTCATAGTAGCTTCACCAGTTTATATTCCCACAACAGTGTAAGGAGGTTCCTTTTTCTCCACACCCTCTCCAGCATTTATTATTTTGTAGGTTTTTTTAATAATGGCCATTCTGAGCAGAATGAGGTAATACTTCATTGTAGTTTTGATTTGCATTTCAATAATCAGCAATGTTGAGCATGTTTTCATATATCTTCCGTTCCGTTCCGTCGCTCAGTCGTGTCCGACTCTTTGCGACCCCGTGGACTGTAGCCTACCAGGCTTCTCCGTCCATGGGATTCTCCAGGCAAGAATACTGGAGTGGGTTACCGTTTCCTTCTCCAGGGGATCTTCCCGACCCAGGGATCGAACCCGGGTCTCCTGCATTGGAGGCAGACGCTTTAACCTCTGAGCCACCAGGGAAGCCCTTCATATATCTTACAGGGAACTATACTTTGTATGTTATAATAAACTACATGGGAAAATAATCTGATATATATATATATATATATATGGGTTCAACCCCTGGGTTGGGAAGATCTCCTAAAAGAGGAAATGGCAACCCACTCCAGTATTCTTGCCTGGAAAATTCCATGGATAGAGGAACCTGGTGGGTTAAAGTCCATGGGATGGCAAAGAGTTAGACAGGACTGAGCACCACAATGATGAGATATGATTGAATCACTGTGCTGTACACCTGAAACTAACACAATATTGTAAATCAACTATACTTCAACTTTTAAAAGTTGAAAAAAATACTGTAATTATAACTTAAAACGTAGCAAATAAACTTTCATATAGTATGGGCTCAACAAATGGGGCTGTTCTTGGATTGCTAGCTTCTTATACTAACTGTTCTACTACAATTCTTATAATCACTACTCTCACGTGTTTAAATTACTTTTATCTGGCAGACTTCAAGGTTTATTCCAGCCTTAAAATTCCATGGGTTCTCTGTCTCCTAACTGTATTTCCAGGTAAAGCATTTCCCCTGAGAAATCTCTGGCAAAGTTAATATTACAAGAAGTGAGTCTCGATTCTATGCTGCTTGCTCCCCTGCCTCCTCTGTAGCAATGTCCTTCCTTCCTTACACATGTATTCTCTACTGCCCTCTGTGCTAAAAGCAACTCATCTTAATATTCTTCCTCACTCAGCGTCAGTTGGGAGTGAAAGCTCTACCACAGGAACAGGAGTTAAAATGAAAAACTATCACCAAGGAGTGAAAGAAACAAAAAGCCTCCACATTGACGTGTGGCCGACCCTGCTCTCCTCTGAAGTCAGACACTGACTGGTGGTGAGTGAACGCAAGGAGCCAGTAACTTACCGAGGCAGTATCACTACTTCACTACTGTAGTTACACTTCAACATACACATCTCAAAAAACAGTCAAGCAGGAGGAAATCATTTGTTACCCTCTATTGAACTCATTACATTCCAGAACCTGTTCTAAACACTTTACATGTACTAACTCAGAAATGTTTCAAGCCAAGCTGATTTCAAACTAAAATTCCTTTATAATTCTTGATGTATAATTTATCACTTTAATTGACATGTTATTTAGCACAAGCTTATCCATACATTTTGCACAAAATATATGAAACAAAAAAAACATGTAAATTTTGGAACTAAATTCAAATAAAAGGGAAAGTCACTCAGTCGTGTCCAACTCTTTGTGACCCCATGGACTATACAGTCCTCGGGGATTCTCCAGGCCAGAATATTGAAATGGGTAGCCCTTCCCTTCTCCAAGGGATCTTCCCAACCCAGTGATTGAAACCAGGTTCCCACATTGCACGCAGATTCTTTACCAACTGAGCCACCAGGGAAGCCCCAAATTCAAATAGCTCAGTTCAAAACTCAGTTCACAGTATATACGCTGAACAAGCTACAAGGCATGCCTCACACTATTTTCAATTTCATTTATATTAAAAATGTCCTGAAATACCCTAAAGTGATGTCAAATTAATAAATGTGTTTCATTTCTAGTGTTATTGGCAAATTTTATAAATCAAAGACAATGTGTTAAAGGAAATTATAAAAGAAATATATCTAAAAGAGATTGATGCTTTAAATAAGATGCCTGAAACATAATTAGGCTCCAGTTTTCAATCTAGGTATTTTGATTCTTATGTAAGTTGTCATATGTTTTTACATTTAGTATACTCAAATAATACACACATGTATTGCTCAAACTTCAGCAGTTATTACGGTTGTTACAGATCATTTTGGGGAAAGCTTGAAAATTATATGAAGTCTCTATCTTCATAAAAGTAGATATCTAACAGTAGACCCAGTCTAGAATAATTTAGTATCCATTTGCAAGATAACATACTTCTTTTGCTACCTTATTATTGTAGCACATCTTTCTTGAAATATTTTCTAAAATTAACACTTTAAAATGAATTTATTATCTTCCACTTCTGACCAAAATGAATTAAAAAGAACCAGATGCACCCTCTTGCCTAAAATAATCAAAAAGAAAAAAAAAACTGAAACAGCAGTTGTCAAGACATTGGACATTGGGGCAGAGATGGAAAACAAAAGAGGTGAGCACTGTGATTACACCAACTTACTTCCCTGAGAAAGATTTCAAGAAGTGGAACAGAAAAATGCATAACACTAGGCAGAGGCTGGTGGACTATCTGAGTTGAGAAAACAAAACAAATAGTCCATGGAGACCAAGGTGAAGAGAGTCCTGGAAAGAAGAGAGTTATACAGGAAGGAACTCCAGAGATCTCCAGAGGTCACCTTGAGTCAGTAACACACTAATCAGGGCAAATTCATGGGAAAGAAAAAAAAACTTGAGGCCAGGGAAAGTATTACCCAAAGGATTAGAGGAAATACTACCCAGCATCATCCGGGGCAAGAAAAAGTGTCTGTTCCCATTAGTCAGACTAAAAACCCTTATTTTTGCAGGTGACTGAGTACTCAGACGGGACTCACATCAGCTGTGAGAAATATCTAGCCCTAGATTAAACAGCACTCTGGTCATACCTAACAACTCTCAAAAACAAAACCCATGAAGACTAACTGATTACAAGTAACCTAATAACACCCCAGATCAAAGCCCAAGATGATAGGTCTACAAAAGTATCTAGTACACAAAGGTAAAACGTATAAAGTTTGGAATCCAATAAAAAATCCCCTGGCATACAACAAAGCAGAAAAATGTGACTCATAATAAGGGAAGGTATGACTCCTAAAGAAGGAAAACAAACAAACAAACAGAAAACTCACTGGGAACTGATACAGATGTTAGAATGGGCACATGAAAACATTTTAAAAGTTATGTTCAAAAAATTAAGTCAAAATATCGAAGAGATATTTAAAACACCCCTAAAGGGTTACAAGAATATCCAGCCTTCAAAGATCTAAATTCCACAATATCTGGCAACCAATCAAAAATGATCAGGCATGGGAAGAAGCAGGAAAATGTAACCCAAAATGAAGAGAAGAGTTGATATCAACAATACCTGACCTACAAATAGAGTTAGCAGACAAGAACAATAACAATTCAGTTCAGTGCTCAGTCATGTCTGACTCTTTGAGACCCCATGGACTGCAGCATGCCATGCTTTCCTGTCCATCACCAACTCCCAAAGCTTGCTCAAACTCATGTCCATCATGTGGTGATGCCATCTAACCATCTCATCCTCTGTCATCCCCTTCTCTTCCTGCCTTCAATCTTTCCCAGCATCAGGGTCTTTTCCAATGAGTCAGTTCTTCGTATCAGGTGGCCAAAGTATTGGAGCTTCAGCTTCAGCATCAGTCCTTCCAGTGAATATTAAGGGTTGATTTCCTTTAGGATTGACTGGTTTGATCTCCTTGCAGTCCAAGGGACTCTCAAGAGTCTTCTCCAACACCACAGTTCAAAAGCATCAATTCTTCAGCACTCAGTTTTCTTTATGGTCTCCCAATATCCATACATGACTACTGGAAAACCATAGGTTTAACAATAAGGACCTTTGTCAGCAAAGTGATGCCTCTGCTTTTTAATATGCTGTCTAGGTTTGTCATAGCCTTTCTTCTAAGGAGTATCTTTTAATTTCAAGTCTGTAGTTACCACTGCAGTGATTTTGGAGCCCAAAAAAGTAAAGTCTGTCACTGTTTTTCCATTGTTTCCCCATCAATTTGCCATAAAGTGACGGGATGGAATGCCATGATCTTAGTTTTTTGAATGTTGAGTTTTAAGCCAGCTTTTTCACTCTCTTCTCTCACTTTCATCAAAAGGCTCTTTAGTTCTTCTTTGCTTTCTGCCATAAGGGTGGTGTCATCTGCATATCTGAGAATATTGATATCTCTCCTATCAATCCTGATTTCAGCTTGTGCTTCATCCAGTCTGGCATTTCACATGACATACCCTGCATAGAAATTAAATAAGCAGGGTTGACAATATACAGCGTTGACGTACTCCTTTCCCAATCTGAAACCAGCCTGTTCCATGTCCTGTTCTAACTGTTGCTTCTTGACCTGCATACAGATTTCTCAGGAGGCAGGTAAGGTGGTCTGGCACTCCCATTTATTTAAGAACTTTCCACAGTTTGTTGTGATCCATACCACCAAAGGCTTTAGCATAGACAATAACAACAAATATAACTCTATTCCATACATTCAAAAGTTAAGTCAAGACATAGAAGATATACAAAAGACACAATTCAAACTTCTAAACAACTAGGTTTGATGTGACTAATACACTGAAGGTAATGAATAACAAGCTAGACACTGAAGAAGAAAACATTAGCGAACATGAGCATACAGTAGTAGAAATTACCTGATTTCTTGAACGAAGTTCAAGAATATTTGTAGGAATACAAAGTTTGTAGAAATACAAAAGGAATACAAAACTACACCAATGTACATCGTAATTAGTTAACCCATAACTGTGATAAATAGAACACCTTAAAAGTGGTCAGAGAAAAAAATGACATATTATACACAGAGGGACCTAGATAAGGAGTCCAGAAGATTTCTCATTGGCAACAATGCAAAGAAGAAAACAGTTGATAAATACCTTGAAAGGACAAAGAGCAAGCAACTGCCAACCTCGCATTGTGTATCTTGTGAAAAAATCTTTCAAACAAGAAGATTAAATAATGCAGCTGTCAGACACCCAAAAGTTTGAAAAATGGGTTTCATTACTAGTAAACCCCCATCAGGAAAAGGCAATGGCACCCCACTCCAGTACTCTTGCCTGGAAAATCCCATGGACAGAGGAGCCTGGTGGGCTGCCGTCTATGGGGTCGCACAGAGTCAGACACTACTGAAACGACTTAGCAGCAGCAGCAGCAAACCTCTATCATGGGGCTTCCCAGTTGGCACTAGTGGTAAAGAACCCACCTGCCAAAGAAGGAGAGACATAAGAGAACCAAGTTCAATCCCTGGATCAGGAAGTTCCCCTGGGTAGGGCATGGCAATCCACTCCAGCATTCTTCCCTAGAGAATCCTGTGGACAGAGGAAACTGGTGGGCTATGGTTCATAGGATTGCAAAGAGTTGGACACAACTGGAGCAACTTAGCACACGTGTAAACCCCCATCATAAGAAATGTTGAAATCCTTGAAGTAGAATGAAAATTTATTTGGAAATGTCTTTTTACTTTATGAGATACAGTGCTTGGCATGAACGGAATGCTAATTCCCAAACTTTTGTCTTTGAAAATTTCTAATGAAAAGGTTGAGCTCAGAGAGGTGTTAGGACTAGTAGGGAGTAGGGAAGAAGGGAAGAAGAGTAAGTGGAGGGTTACCAACAGTGAAATCCCTGAGCAAGACTGGAGAGAAAGGAATGACAGAGTGAGTGAGTTAGAGGTCAGTGCCATTCCTCACTGAAATCCTTGACAAGCAGGTCTGAGAGGAAGAGATATATTGGTAGCACCCATCTTGGATTTCTATTCAAAATAGCATTCCACTACCATCATCATCGGCAGGATCATAGAAAAGCAAGAGAATTCCTAAAAACATCTACTTCTGATTCAAAGACTACGCTAAAGCCTTTGACTATGCGGATCACAACAAACTGTGGGATATTCTTCAAGAGATGGGAATACCAGACCACCTTACCTGCCTCCTGAGAAACCTGTATGCAGGGCCAGAAGCAATAGTTAGTACTGGACATGGAACAACAGACTGGTTGAAAATTGGGAAAGCAGTATGTCAAGGCTGTATGTTGTCACCCTGCTTATTTGACTTATATGCAGAGTACATCATACGAAATGCTGGGCTGGATGACTCACAAGCTGGAATCAAGATTGCCAGGAGAAAAATCAACAACCTCAGATATGTAGATGATACCACTTCAGTTGCAGAAAGTGAAGAAGAAACAAAAGAGTCTCTTGATGAAGGTGAAAGAGGAAAATTTTAAAAGCTGGCTTAAAGGTTAACATTCAAAAAACAAAGATCATGGCATCCGGTCCTATCACTTGATGACAAATAGATGGGGAAAAATGTGAAAACAGTGTCAAATTTCATTTTCTTGAGCTCCAAAATCACTGTGGACAGTGACTGCAGCCACGCAATTAAAAGATGCTTGCTTCTTGGAAGAAAAGCTGTGACAAACCTAGACAGCATATTAAAAAGCAGAGACATCACTTTGCTGACAAAGTTTCATCTAGTCAAAGCTATGGTTTTTCCAGTAGTCATGTATGGATGTGAGAGTTGGACCATAAACAAAGCTGAGCGTGGAAGAATTGATGCCTTCGACTTGTGGTACTGGAGAAGACACTTGAGAGCTCCTTGGACAGCAAGATCAAACCAGTCAATCCTAAAGGAAATAAACGCTGAATATTCACTGGAAGCACTAATGCTGAAGCTGAATACTTCGGTCACCCTATGCAAAGAGCCAACTGATTGGAAAAGACTCTGATGCTGGGAAAGATTGAACACAAGAGGAGAAGGGGACAACATAAGATGAGATGGCTGGATAGTATCACTGACTCAATGGACATGAGTTTGAGCAAACTTCAGGAGACAGTGAAGGACAGGGAATCCTGATGTGCTGCAGTTCATGGGGTCACAAAGATTTGGACACAACTCAATGGCTGAGGAGCAACAACACCAACAACCACCATTAACAGATTCGATGGATTCAAAAGCAACAAACCAATAATAATGGTAACTATCATAATGAAAACAACATATTTTCAATATTAAGCAGAAAGTACATCATGTTGCTTTTTTTTAATTAAACTGATAGACCATTTCAAACCGGCATATTGTCCTTCTGTTCATTTTCACACATCCTCATTTGCATACCCACATCTTTACTACAGCACACCACCAATATTCAGAGACATGCATAGTAATATTCAATGCATTTCAATAGGGTATAATATTGCTGTCATACAGCCCAATCTCTAACTTGGGTATAAAAAAATAGCAAAAAAGAAATATTTCAAGTAGACACCTTGAGGAGATGTAAAATTAAAAGCCCATGAAATTATAGCAGGTTGTAAATTACAGATCCCATATAGAGTTTTGTTTAGTGTCATAACCACATCTGATGAAATGTACCAGATTCACTCTAGTACCTCTCATTGTTCATTATCTATGTCATCTGCCCACTTCCTTCCTTTCTGTCCTTGATTGCCCCAGCTTCTAACTTTATTACACATGCTAGTGACCTGCTGCTCATTCTCACTGCTGGGATTTGATATGTGGGACTAAGGTCCTCTCGAGTCATGACCTCTACCTTTGGGTTTCCATGGGGGAATACATAGCTCAGTTTTACCAGGCATAGGTTCCCCTACCTCTGCACCATCCAACTTCTACATTGAGTAGCACCTTTACTAGATTGACCCAAGTCCTTTAAGAAAATCCATATTTTTAAAAATAGCAAATAAGAAATTATTAATCCTTCTCTGCCATACAGCTGAAAGTTTCAGAGAGATCATGTTTTATACTAGGATAATAATAATACTTGATATTTGCATAGAGCTTTTCAGTTTGCTCAGTGATTTCCCATGATGATCTAATTTGAGTCTCACAATAATCTTTAGCATTGTTATACCCATCTTACAAATACACATGATGTATAAGAATCATGTAGATAATAGTTTCTTTCCATATGTCCATATGGACAAATGTGTTGCAGACCACTCATGATGAAAAGCAAGAAAAGCCAAACTATGTATATATGCATATATACAAATATTGTTTCTTTGAAGACATGAGAGGTTTCCAAAGCCATGAGGACCAAGGGGTCAAGATTCCAAACAGAAGGGAAACTTAGGGGGGCAGCAACAACATTTGGTACTGCTTTTGCCCTTAAAGCATTTTTCGGGGGGTTCCCTGGTAATGACATTGATATCAGGAAGCTGAGCAGAAAGTGACAACTTGGGGCTTCCCTGGTGGTTTCAGTGGTTAAGAATCCACTTTGCAATTCAAGGGACACCAGTCCTATCCCATCCCACACGCCACAGAGCAACTAACCCCATGTACCACAACTACTGAGCCTGCACTCTAGAGCCAGGCAGTTGCAACTAGTGAGCGCCCACGAGCCACAACTACTGAAACCACATGCCTAGAGCCTGTGCTCTGCAACAGGAGAAGCTGGTGAATAGCAACAAAGACCTAGCAAAGCCAAAAATGAAAGAAATAAATCTTCTTTTAAGTGGCAACAAATGAGGCTAAAAATCTGAGCAAATCCCTCATAGTTTTATGACTGAGGGACAAAAGTTGGAATTCAAAAGGAAAAGTCCATATTAAACTATGCAGACACAGAAGCCTTTTACCTTAAGAATAGAGAGAAACCAAAATTAAATCAGTGCTTGCAAAGAGTGAATCCCAGACTTGAATTAACTCAGTCTTTGATTGGATTAAGGTGATTGACCCTCACTGCCTGACAGATGCAAAACTAAATTCTCCAGTGATGCAGAAAGCACCATCCAAAGACTCAATTTATCTCGATAATTGTTCATATCTGATGTCCTAAAGTCAATTAAACATTACAAGGCACATCAGGAAATAAGACTACATAACCAAAACAGAAGATAAATAAAACAGAAACAGACTCATAAAAGAGAAGACATGAAGTTATCAAATAAGTATTTTAAGATATCTCTTATTATTGACAATATGCTGAATAAATTAGATGAAGAGATGGAGAAGTTTATTACTAAATCATATAAAAATTCTAAAACTGAGAAATGTATTAGCTAAAATTAAAACTGTAATAAGTACGTTAACAACAGAAATAGACACAAAGAAATTAATAGTGAACCTAAAGGTTAAAAGAAAATATTCAGACAGGTACATACTAGATAAAAGGATGGAAAATACAGGAGGTGGGGGATGTAAAAGACATATGATATCCCAAGATAATGTTTGGGATCACAAAGGGAAAAGAAGGAGAATTTAGTTCAAAAGTAATTTTGAAAAAGTAACAGCCTTAAGTTTTGCTACACTGAAAGAAGTTATCAAGCCACAAAATTGCAAAGTGTTTACAAGTCCTAATCAGACAGGGAGGCCTGGCATGCTGTGATTCATGGGGTCGCAAAGAGTCGGACACAACTGAGCGACTGAACTGAACTGAACTGATACCTAAGAATGTAGAGGAGGAAATGGCACCCCACTCCAGTTTTCTTGCCTGGTAAATCCCATGGACAGAGGGGCCTGGTGGGCTATATAGCCCACGGGGTCGCATTGAGTTGGGCATGACTTAGGGACAAAGCATGAGAAAGCACGTACCTGAGAATAATAGTAAACTACTGAAAATCAAAGAGAAGAGAATTCTGAAGAAAAGGGAAACTTTTGCTTTAAAAAATAAGACTGAGGACTGACTAAACTATTATATATAGAATAGATAAATAACAAGGTTCTACTGCATAGCACAGGGAAGTATATTCAACATCCTGTGATAAACCAGAGTGGATAAGAATATGAAAAAGAATATACATGGATAACTGAATCACTTTGTTGTACTACAGAAATTAACACATTATAAATCAGCTATGCTTCAATAAAACATTTTAAAAAGACAGGGCTGACTAGTCAGCAGAAACAGAATCCAGATGACAATATGAATATTACAAGTGCTGAAAGAAAATAACTAATTACTAAATGCCAATTTAGAATCTGTTTCCAACAATAGTATTTATCAAGAGCAAAGGCAAAAAAGACATTCTCTGGAAAATAAAATTAGATCCATATTAAAAGAATCATTAAAGCAAGTACTTCAGGAAGAAGGAACAAGAAAATAGTATGAAAATGCAGGAAGGAATAAAGAACAATATAAAGGGTAGAAATATAGATACATCTAAATTAATCTTGACTGTACAAAATGACAATAATGTCTGTGTGCTTAAAAACCTATGGAATAAAAATACATGACAACAACAATATAAGATGTGAGGGGGAAAGTGGAATTAAAGTGTTCTAAAATCCTTTCATTATCTGGGAAATTATAAAAGTACTAATTTATATTAGACATTAATGACTCAAGACTATGTTTAAATCTCTAGAGAAACTGTCAGACAAAAAGCAAAGAAAAAAAAAATATATATATATATATCTAACCAGTCAACAGAGAGGAGAAATAAAATAATGCAAAAGATTTAATTCAAGAGAAGTTAAGAAAGGATTAAAAACAAAGAAGCATAGAGAACTTGGAACAAATAGAAAACAAATCATAATTGTAAATATAAATATGAGCTTCCCAGATGGCATTAGTGGTAAAGAATCTACCTACCAATGGAGGAGACGTAAGAGATGCAGTTTCAATCTCTGGGTGGGGAGGGCATGGCAACCCACTGCAGTATTCTTGCCTGGGGAATCCCATGGATGAAAGATCCTGGTAGGCTACAGTCCATAGCATCGCGTAGAGTTGGACACAACTGAAGCAATTTAGCATTCACAAATACAAATTTATATGTAACTTATCATTGGATAGAGGCTGCTGCTGCTGCTAAGTCACTTCAGTCGTGTCCGACTCTGTGTGACCCCATAGACGGAAGCCCACCAGGCTCCCCTGTCCCTGGGATTCTCCAGGCAAGAACACTGGAGTGGGTTGCCATTTCCTTCTCCAGGATAGAGGCTAAATACTCCAATTAAATATGTGAAACATTGCATTAAAAAGTAAACTTTGTGCTGCTTTAGGAGACATACCATGAATACTAGAATACAGAAATGTTAAAAAATATGTATGTATACACACAAATGCACAGTTGACCCTTGTACAACATGGGTTTGAACTGTGCAAGTCCACTTTTATGCAGATTTTTTTTCGATAGTAATTATTACAGTCCTACACAATTCATGGTTGAATCTTCAGATGCAGAACTGGGGGAAAGGATGGAGGGAAGAGATAGTTAAGGAGTTTGGGATCAATGTGTACACACTGTTATATTTTAAATGGAGAACAGGATTTCCTTGGTGGAGCAGAGGATAAGAATCTGTCTGCCAATGCAGGGGACACAGGTTTGATCCCTGGTCTGGGAAGATTCCACATGCTGTGGAGCAGCTAAGCCCATGTGCCACAACAACTGAGCCAGTGTTCTGCAACTATTGACGCCCACCAGGCCCTATAGCCTGCACTCTGCAACAAGAGAAGCCACCACAATGAGAAGTCCATGCACCCACTCACTGCAGCTAGAGAGAGCGCACACAAAACAATGATCAAGTGTAGCCAAAAAAATAAATGAATTTTTTAAAGGTGTAAAAAAGATTTTTTTAATAAATAAAATGTATAACCAACAAGGTCCTATTGCACAGCACATGGATGGAGCGCTGCTCAATGTTATGCTGCAGCCTGGATAGGAGAGGAGTCTGGGAGAGAATGGGTACATGTATATGTATTGCTGAGTCCTTTTGCTGTCCACCTGAAACTATCACAATGATGTATTAGTCTGCTATCAGTTCAGTTCAGCACAGTTCAGTCGCTCAGTTGCGTCCAACTCCTTGCGACCCCATGAATCGCAGCACGCCAGGCCTCCCTGTCTATCACCAACTCCCGGAGTTCACTCAACCTCATGTCCATTGAGTCGGTGATGCCATCCAGCCATCTCATCCTCTGTCATCCCCTTCTCCTCCTGCCCCTAATACCTCCCAGCATCAGAGTCTTTTCCAATGAGTCAACTCTTCGGCCAAAATATTGGAGTTTCAGCTTTAGCATCAGTCCTTTCAATGAATACCCAGGACTGATCTCCTTCAGAATGGACTGGTTGGATCTCCTGGCAGTCCAATACTCCAATACAAATGTTTTTAAACTACACTCCAAAATAAAATAAAAAGTTAAAAAGAATAAAACAATAAAAAACAAATTAACAGTAGAATATAAACCAAATATACCATAGAATCAATAAAACCAAAGTTGGTGTATTCAAAAGCCTAATAAAATTAATCTCTAGTAAGACTATCCAAGAAAAAAGATAGGAATCACAACTTACCAATGTATTAAAAACTAAAATTTAGACATCACTATATACCCTACAGACATTAATGAAAGATTACAAAAAGCTTCATACTAATAAATGTGACTATAAGAATAAGTACATAGAGCTAAACATAAGTTTATACTGATTTTCTGACTCTAATCCAGGACTATCAGGCTCATTTTAGTCTTCCTTGCTAGTCTGTCTATAATTCTTCACTGACGAGAAACCTGGCACCTACCATCTATTATTCATTTACTTATTTGCTTCATAAGTATACACCTGAAAGCAGTTTTAGAATTATTTGCTTTATCTAACAAACTATTCTATCTCCATAAGAAAGAAATTCACCAACTAGAGTACAGTGTTTATATACAGTTCCTTTTGTGTATAGCCTTATAATTTTTAATCAAAGCATCAATTTTCAAATGCGTGAATTAGTTTGCACACATTAGACAAATGCTTATAGTCATGTCCATCACCCCCCAATAGTTCTTTCACCATAAAGTTCCTCTGTAAGTCTCTTTGGAGTCAACAATTCCCCTACTCCTAAACTCTGGCAACCACTAATCTGTTTTCATTTCCTATAATTTTACCTCTTCCAGAATGTCATATGAATAAAATCATACACTATGTGGTCTTTTGAGTACAACTTCTTTCTCTTAATACAAAGCATTAAAGATTCATTTCTGTCAATGTGTGAATCAATAGCTTATTCATTTCTGTAGCTGAATAGTATTTCATAGTATGGTTATGTCACAGTTCATCTGTTCCCTTGTTAAAGGACATGTTGGATGTTTTTGGTTTTTAGCAATTACGAATAGTTGTTAGAAACATTGAGCAGCTTTTGTTGGGACATAAATTTTCAAGTCACTTTGGTAAATTCCTAAGAGTGTGATTGTTGAAGGGTATGGTGGGTCTAGGTTTAACTTTATAAGAACTGCCAAATGTTCTCCAAAGTGGTTGTACTATTTTTATTATCATCACCATTTAATCAGAGTTCCTGTTGATCTGCAACCTTGCCCCATCTATTTTCAGTTTTTTAGAATTTAATAAGTCAGAAATATCAGTATAAACTCATACTTAGCCTATATATGTGTGTATATACATGGATAGATGGAGAACAATTATAAATGCGTATATGCATGGGTTAGTATTCATATATATATACATACACATACATATATGTACACATATTTGTGTTTATATGTATATAAACACAAATGTATATATACATACATACACACACATATATGTACACATATTTGTGTTTATATGTGTGTGTATGCATGTGTGCCTACATATATAAATATATTATATACAGTACTATTCACTGAGGGGGCCTAGAAGCAATGGTACAATAAGCACATCAAATGCCGAGATCTTGGTTTCTAAATATCATTCTTCAATAAAAGAAACAAGAGCTCATTGGAGAAATCACTGATTCTAGGTCTAAGGTGGGGCATATAAAAGATAGGCCTGGAGTATCTTATAGTGCCAAGAAGTAAGGAAATGCTTCAAAACAAAATTATAGAGACATTAAATGGACACAGGAACCAATCTGAAAAATTTCCCTATTTACTAAGAATGGTCTTGCCCACCAGAACAAGACCCAGTTTTCCCCACAGCCAGTCCCTCCCATCAGGAAGCTTCCACAAGCCTTTTATCTTCATCCATCAGAGGGCACAATCACAGAAAACTAACCAAACTGATCACATCGATTACAGCCTTGTCTAACTCAATGAAGCTATGAGCCATTCCATGTAGGGCCACCGAAGACAGACGGGTCATGGTGGAGAGGTCTGACAAAATGTGGTCCACTGGAGAACGGAATGTCAAGCCACCTCAGCATTCTTGCCTTGAGAACCCCATTAACAGTATTAAAAAGTCAAGAAGATATGACACTTAAAGATGAATTCTACAGGTCATTAGGTGCCCAATATGCTACTAAAGAAGAGTGGAGAAATAGCTCTCGAAGGAAAGAAAAGGCTGAGCCAAAGCAGAAACAATGTCTAGTTGTGGATGTATCTGGTGGTGAAAGTAAAGTCCGATGCTGTGAAGAACAGTATTACATAGAAACCTGGAATGTTAGGTCCATGACTCAGGGTAAATTGAAAGTGGTCAAACAGGAGATGGCAAGAGTGAACACAGATATTTTAGGAATCAGTGAACTAAAATGGACTGGAATAGGTGAATTTAATTCAGATGAACTGTGGTGTTAGATAAGACTCTTGAGAGTCCCTTGGAATGCAAGGAGATCAAACCAGTCAATCCTAAATAAAATCGACCCTGAATATTCATTGGAAGGACTGATGATGAAGCTGAAGCTCCAATACTTTGGTCACCTGATGGGAAGTGCTGACTCACTGGAAAAGACCCTGGTGCTGTGGAAGATTGAGGGCAGGAGAAGAGGGGGTGACAGAGGACAGGAAGGTTTGATGGCATCACTGACTCAATGAACGTGAGTTTATGCAAACTCCAGGAGATAGTGGAGGACAGGGAAGCCTGGTGTGCTGCTGTCCATGGGGTCGCAAAGAGTCAGACAAGACTGAGCAACTGAACAAAGCCAACAAAAGCTGGGACAATTTGAGCAATAAAATAAATAAAGTGGTATGGAATTATAACCGAAAATATAACATAAACATACATGAGTCCCTGCTGATATGAATGGTTGGATGAAAGAATGAATGAATGATTGAGTAAACAGAAAAGAAGCACTCTTATGAAGAATTCCAAATAATATATAAAGATAGTGCATCCTACCCGAGATGCAGGTTAATACCACCCCCTCGTCATCACCTCCAGGGTGGGTCAGTCTTAATGACTCACTTCCAAAGAATGGAGTAAGAAAAGAAAAATACAGCTTTAAACTGAGCAAATCTGGCAAACAGTACTTTAACCACATGATGAAGGTTGACATCACCAGTAATTTCATGTGGGTATCATGTATTCCCTGATATAAATTGATAAGAAGTGTACTCAGCTGTGTTGTATTCCTTTTCAAGTTGTTTATTTATTTATTTTTGGCTGTACTCAGTGTTTCATTGTTGCAAGAGGGCTTTCTCTAGCTGTGGTGCATGAGCTTCTCATCGCAGTGGCTTCTTGCTGCAGAGCACCAGCTCCAGGTGCACAGGCTTCAGTGGTTGCAGTACACCAGCTCAGCAGTTGCAATGCATGGGCTTAGTTGCTCCAAGGCACATGAAATCCTCCTGAACCAGAGACTGAACCCATGTTCCCTGCACTGGCAGGCAGATGCCTATCTCCTATAACACCAGGGAAGTCCATCTGCTGTATTCTTTACCAAAACCCCAGAAGTATCATAAGAAAAATAACAGAATACCTGAGATGAGAAACATTCTACAGATGAATTAATCATATGACTACCAAAATCATGATGAAAAATAAAGGCTGAGAAACTGTCCCATATCTGAGGAGACTAAACAGACATGATAACTAAATGCAACTAAATGTGGGGACTTCCTTGGCAGTCCAGTGGTTAAGACTTCACCTTCCACTGCAGGGGGTGTGGGTTCAATTCCTGGTTAGGGAGCTAAGATCCCTCATGCCTTGCAACCAAAAAAAATCAAAACATAAAAAAAAGAAGCAATATTGTGATGAATTCAATAAAGACTTTAAACATGGTCCACATCAAAAATGTCTTTTTTTAAAAAATGCAATGAGGTATATGGAATTTAATCCTAGAAAGGAAAAGGACGTTAATAGAAAAACCTAGTGAAATCCAAATAAAGTCTGGAGTTCAGCTAAGAGTAATACATCACTGTCAGTTTCTTAGTTTTGATAAATGTACCACAGTAATATAAGATGTTATTTTGAGAAAATGGATGAGGAGCATATGAGAATTATATTATCTATGCAACTTTTCTGTAAGTATAAAATTATCCCGAAATTTTTAAAATATGCCAACAGATTTTTTGTTGTTGTTGAAGAAATTGACAAGATAACTCTAAAATTCACATGGAAACCCATGGACTAAGAATAGCCAAGATCTTGAAGAACAACTGGAAGACTTATGCCACAAGACATCAAAACATTGCAAATCTACAGCTTTAAAACATTGTGGTAATCAAGAATAGATCAACAGAACAATGGAATATAATAGTAAATCCAGAAACAAATCTCTTTATATAGACTATTGATTTATGACAAAAGGTGACCAATGAACAAAGGGGAAATTTAAAAGATGTTCCTTTTAATAAAGAGTCCTGTTCAACTTGTTATCAAAAAAAAAAGAGCCTAGACCCTATCTCACACCATACACAGAAAATCAACTCTAGGAGTAGTGTAGATAGATGTATATGTAAAAGAGGGAGGGGAGACTTCCAGGAGGTAACAGACACATATATGTTAATGACAAAATAGGCAACAATTTATTAATTGAACACCCAAAAGCACTAATTGTAAAGAAAATAGGTTCTAAATTATATCAAAAATCAATAATAAAATTTTGATTAAAATTTTTAATTTAATAAAACAGATGAAAATTATGAATAACAATTTCATCATGATAGAATGACATGGCATAAAAAGTTGTGATAAATATTTCCTTAATGTTATTAGTCATCAGGTAAATGTAAACCCAAACCACAATGAATTATCACTACATGCTCAACAGAGTAGCTAATACTCAGAAGCCTGAGATTACCCCATGTTGATAATGATATGAAGCAACAGAATTCTCAAACAGTCCCAATGGGAATGTAAATTGGTACAACCAGCTTGAAAAATTACTCTTGCATTATCTACTGAAGCTAAATACATACTTACAGTGTGTCCCAGCATTCTCCCTCCTATGTACTCAAGATAAATATCCAAAAAGTGTTCAAGAATCTTCACTGAGATTTTATCCATAATAGCAGAATACTGAAAACAATCCAAATGTCAATTAACAATGGATTCAATATATAAATGGTAATACACTTATACAATAAAAAATGACACAGCAAATAACAGTGAACATGCTACATTTATAAAAAAGGTAGTAAATACATCTCATACACATAACCTGAACAGATAAGACCACAAACATATACACTTCAAAAACAGACAAAATTAATATAAGGGTTAGCAATGAAGCTAATGCTACCTCTGGAAGGGGATTCAGAGGGGAATTCTAGCATGCAGGTTGTGTTCTATTGCTTTATCAAGGTAACAGCTACATAAGTGTGTTCAATTTGTCATAATCTTCAAGTATAATTCCTCAATATATATGATTTTGTACATTTCTGTATGTATATTTATACTTTAAATTAGAAGTTATTTTTAAGTAAAAGAGGAAAATAAATTGTATAGACCTACAATGTCTAAAGATCATATGGTAAAAGAAGTATAAAAATTCTGGAGAGAAATTCGATACTTAATAATAATGAAACAAATGAGATTTGTTTGTAACTGAATTCCACAAACATCAAATGATAACCTACATATTAAAGTACTATACTTAGTGCCATAAAGAGCACTAAAGAAAGCAAGAAGCTATATTTCTAGCATGAAGGTAAATTTAAAACTAGGTATTTTTATAAGGGAATATTTATTCCCCACTTATACTCTACTCCAAAGAAAAGAAAAGTATATAACTTGCACTAGCAGCTTCTTCATCAGCCTCTTGCAGAAGAAGGAGAAGCTTGACTGATTAATGAATGAGAAAGGTACAACTAGCATTTTAAGTCCATCTGTCCATACGTATCTTCCAAGGTTTGGAATTTAGAAATGAGGAAATGATTACTTCACGGGCCTCCCTCCCACCCCAACATGCATCATTATAGATAAGTTACAGATAAGGAGAGTGAGATTCAGAGAAGTTTAGTAACTATCAACACCAAGGTAAGACCTAAAAGAAAAAAAGGTGGAGTCGCTCAGTTGTGTCCGACTCTTTGCGACCCCATGGACTGTAGCCTACCAGGTTCCTCAGTCCATGGAATTTTCCAGGCAAGAATACTGCAGTGGGTTGCCATTTCCTTCTCCAGGGGATCTTCCCAATCCAGGGATTGAACCCCAATCTCCCTCATTGAGGGCTTTACCGTCAGACCGCTTTACTGTCTGAGCCACCAGGGAAGCCTTAGGACTCATGATTACCTAACTCCAAAATCCAGGCTCTTTCTAATGTATCACACAGCTTCCAAAACAAATAATATAAGAATAAATGGTGAGTAGAGGTTAGTTCCAACTGGCAAGATCTGAGAAGGCTTCTTAGAAGAGCTGGGATTGGTTTTACCTGGGTTTTGAAAAATAAACTTGTCTTTAAGAGTGATGATAAACAGCCACCTTTTTCCTAACTGGAAAAATAGCCTCCTTTTCTTTAAAACCACACAGTTTTCTAAATTTATATGTGGGTAAGGACATCTGTTTATGTGGTAAAATGCAAGATGAAACAGTCATTTACCCAGTTCAGGCCTAATCAAGGTAGAACTAAATGGTAGACATAGTGGTGGGTTGGCAATCTGTGCAACCCAAGCTCTAGGTGGCCTTCTCTCTTTCCCTCAACAACCCAGAAACAGAAAATAACTGTAAGGTTAGGTTATTATTTGTTCATTGTACAAAGCTCTATCTGCCATAGATAGAGAATATTATCCAGCTGCCTTTATATAGGTCATGCAATTCCATGCCTCAGTTATAGGTCTAAATCCCCTGAATTCCACTGTGCAGACATAAGACAGAATTTAATTTGGAAATTCATCTTCTTAATAAATATTTTGGAGCATCTTCTGCATTTCAGGTTCTGTATTGTGAGCCGTGAAAAACACAGACATAAGTAGGACTTTTGTCCCTATTCTCTAAGAATTTTAACTCTTTCATTTCCATGTATTTCACTATATGTTAATTATTCCTAACCTCTGCTTTAATTTCATATGTGAAGTCATGTTCATAAACACAAATGCCTACTAAAAACCTCCTCTTGAAGGCACTGTAGGCACCTCAAATCCATTATGTCCAAAATTAAAGTTGCTTCCCTTCTTCAAAGCTACACAAATATTCATCCCAACATCCTTTCTGGAATTATGGGAATCACCCTCTCTGTCTCTCTTTGTCTTTTCATCTACAACCACTCAATAACCAAGTTTTTTTTTTCCTTTCTTATTTCTTTCTGATTCTTATTTCTCTACCTTTTAGACTCCTGGTCTGATTCAGGTTCTCATTATTACTGGCAAAGACCACCTAAAATTGTTTTTCATACTCCACTTGCCACACTAAATATAGCTTAAAATGCAAATCAGACCAACTCTTCCATCTTAAAATACATCATAGAATCCCTCACAGGACATAATAAAGAAAAAGTTCCTTCCATGACATTTAAAGTCTCCCAGGTTCCAGCTACTACTTATTTTTTTAGCCTCCTTTGCCACCAAGGCTTTAAACTTAATATTTTAGTTAAGTTCTTAGCATTTCATATGTTATTATCTGTCTTCATGCTCTTTCCTCTTTGTTCTGCATTCTTTCATCTTTCTTTTCTATGCTGATTTTTATTCTCTTGAAAGGCTCAATTTATATTAAATGTCCCTTCTCTATACTCATGAATATACCTCACCCTGTCCTAGCCTTATTATATTAACTTCATCTGTTTATATAAATATCTCATCAAAACTATGTCTTAATTAGCACTTTTACCCCCAGCACCCATGATATGCCAAGCATAAGGTAAATGGCCACCATATGTCTATAGATGACAAGGTTTATAGTGAAGATAACACTATAATTATGGTAGAGCCATAAAATAGAATACTATGCAACAATAAAAATTGAAATTTGGACCCATGAAATGACATGGATGAAAAGAAGCCAGACCAAAAATACTAAAAATACTATAACCTGTATGATTCTATTTATAAAACATTCAAGGCAAAATTATATAGAGACAGATCCATACTCTTAGTATACAGGATCATACAGGATCTGTGAAATGCTTCCTTCCTAAGACACTTAAACAACAACAACAAAAAAATTTTTAATCTGTGATGACTGAAAAATCATCTACTGCTGGAATCTTGAGGTAGACAGAGGTGACTGGCTATAAAAGGACTTGAGGGAATGATGGAAATATTCTGTATGCTGACTGCAATAATAGCTACATTACTGTATACACTTGCAGTAAACTATACACTTAAAAGTCTCAGCAGTAAAGAATCTGTTTGCAAAGCAGAAGATGTTAGTTCCATCCCTGAGTCAAGAAGATCCCCGGAGAAGGAAATGGCAACCCACTCCAGTATTCTTGCCTGGAAAATCTCACAGACAAAGAAGCCTGGCAGGCTACAGTTCATAAGGTCTCAAAGAGCTGGACATGACTAAAGGACCAAACAACAATACACTTAAAAAGGGTGACATTTTACGTGAATTACAATTTACATACAATGCTTCATTCTTCCTTCATAAAGTGTTCTGCTTCATTCTTCCTTCACAAAATGTTACAATGGGTATATAAGCAACATACTGTGGGAAGTTAAATGAAAAAACAAAAAACTCTGATTTGAGGACTCCAAGGAAAATGAATAGTATTCCAGATAGTTATGGGAGATAGGACACTCCATGCTGATATTCCAAATATTATATTTGGTTGAATAACAGTTAGATGATATTAGACCTTGTTTAGAAATATTTGCATACAGTCTCAGAGGTTTTCTACCACTAATTGTTACAGAGACTAAACGTGGCAAGTTTTTCAGAAACCAACTCAGTGGCCTGATAGCTTTCTTCACTTGTTTTCCTTAAGATCAATTAAGAACTTCTCCCTTGGGATTTCCCTGGTGGTCCAGTGGTAAAAAAAAAAAAAAAACACAAATCCACCTTCTAATTCAGGGTTTAATCCCTGGTCAGGGAACTAAGATGCCACATGCTGTGGGGCAAATAAGCCTGTGTGCAGAACTACAGAGCCAATGCACTCTGGAGGCCAAGCACCGTAACTACTGAGCCCCCACACCACAACTAGACAGAAGTCTGCATGCTGCAACTAGGACAAAACACAGTAAGTAAATATTTTAAAAAACTTCTAAAAACCATAGAGTTAAAAAAAAAAAACCAAAAAACCATCCCAGACCTGCACTTCCTCATACACACATATACCCACTCACTACATTTAACTGATACTTCCGGATTCCTCCTTTTGCTTTCACTCCAGATGAGGCAAGCTCTGGTTCCTTTCCAAAACAATGTTCTTAGATCATTTTCTAACCTTTTCAGTAAACAGAGAACTGGTTGGGCAAGTCATAGTTTCACCATAGATCTTATTAGCTGATGAAAGAGATGCCTATAAAATCAGGGGGGGAAAGAAGTAGAATTTTTCTGTAGTTTTATAAGAAATAGTTCAAGCACACCTAAATAAAGCACAGATGGTCCCAAATCATGACTCTTTCATGAATAGGTAGAATTCTTCATAAGAATTACATCTATGTGAAGTTAAAAATCCTAATAATTAGAATTTAAACAAAACATTCTGTGGAAGTAATATTGCCTCTGCATACCATAAATCCTGTATTTGAGAACATTTCCTAAAGTGCACACAAGAGTGAGAAATGTGTAATTCTTCTTAGAATTTTCCAAAGAACTAATGGAAACAGAGAACTACAATAGATGTTGTTTAGTCCAGAATTTACTTCATTCTTGGGAACCAGAACTGCATTCCTGGCCATCAAATTAAATCTAAACTCTGAACTATAGGATTTGTGGAGCAAGTTTACCTGGTCTCTACACTATATCCAACTTCATTGTGCTCTAGTGGGTTATTCTGACCTGCTGATTATGCAGTGGCAAGAAAACATAGAAGAATTGTACAAAAAAAGATCTTAACGACTCAGACAACCACAATGGTTTGGTCACTCACATAGAGTCAGAAATTCTGGAGTGTGAAGTCAAGTGGGTCTTAGAAAGCATTACTATGAATAAAGCTAGTGGAGGTGATGGAATTCCAACTGAGCTATTTCAGATACTAAAAGATGATGCTGTTAAAGTGTTGCACTCAATATGTTAGCAAATTTGGAAAACTCAGCAGTGGTTACAGAACTGGAAAAGGTAGGTTTTCATTCCAATCCCAAAGAAAGGCAATGCCAAAGAAAGTTCAAACCACTGCACAATTGGGCTCGTTTCACATCCTAGCAAAGTAATGTTCAAAATCCTTCAGGCTAGGCTTCAACAGTTCATGAACTAAGAACTTCCAGTTGTACATACTGGATTTAGATAAGGCAGAGGAGCCAGAGATTAAATTGCCAATATCCACTGGATCACAGAAAAAGCAAGAAAATTTCAGCAAAACATCTGCTTCTGCTTCATTGACTATACTAAAGCTTTTGATTGTGTGGATCACAACAAACTGTGGAAAATTCTTAAAGAGATGGGAACACTAAACCACCTTCCCTGTCTCCTGTATGCAGGTCAAAAAGAAACAGTTAGAACTGGATATGGAAAGGCGAACTGGCTCCAGATTGGGAAAGGCTGTATATTGTCTCCCTGATTATTTAACTTCTATGCAGAGTACATCATGTGAATTGCAGGGTTGGAAGACTCACAAGTTGGAATCAAGACTGCTGGGAGAAATATCAACCTCCGATATGCAGATGACAACACCCTAAGGGCAAAAAGCAAAGAGGAACTAAAGAGCTTCTTGACGAGAGCAAAAGAGGAGAGTAAAAAAGCTGGCTTAAAACTCAACATTCAAAAAACCAAGATCACGGCAACTAGTCCCATCACTTCATGGCAAATAGATAGGGAAAAAAGAGAAACTGGCAGATTTACTTTCTTGGGCTCCAAAATCACTGCAGATGGTGACTATAGCCATGAAATTAAAATACACTTTCTCCTTGGAATAAAAGCTCTGACAAACCTAGGCAGCATATTAAAAATCAGAGACATCAGTTTGTCAACCAAGGTCCATCTAGTCAAAGCTATGGTTTTTCCAGTAGTCATGTATGGATATGAGAGTTAGACCATAAACAAAGCTGAGCGCTGAAGAATTAATGCTTTCAAGCTGTGGTGCTGGAGAAGATTCTTGAGAGTCCCTTGGACAGCAAGGAGATCAAACAAGTCAATCCTCAAGGAAATCAGTCTTGAATATTCACTGGAAGGACTGATGCTGAAGCTGAAGCTGCAATACTTTGACCACTTGATATGAAGAGCCAACTCATTGGAAAAGACGCTGAGGCTGGGAAAGATTGAGGGCAGGAGGAGAAGGGGATGACAAAGGATGAGATGGTTGGATGTCATCATCGTCAATGGATATGTATTTGAGCAAACTTCAGGAGATAGTAAAGGACAGGGAAGACTGGTGTGCTGCAGTCCGTGCGGTCACAAAGAGTTGGACATGACTGAGCGACAGAACAATGGCAAGCCACTCCAGTACTATTGCCTAGAAAATCCCATGGATGGAGGAGCCTGGTAGGCTGCAGTCTGTGGGGTTGCTAAGGGTCGGACACGACTGAGCGACTTCACTTTCACTTTTCACTTTCACACATTGGAGAAGGAAATGGCAACCCAGTCCAGTGTTCTTGCCTGGAGAATCCCAGGGACGGGGGAGCCTGGTAGGCTTCCGTCTATGGGGTCACACAGAGTCGGACACAACTGAAGTGACTTAGCAGCAGCAGCAGCAGAGCGACTGAACAACAGAACAACAAAGTGGTTTATTCTGAGTTGCTAATATTCATCAAGGAATAGACCCCATTTCTGCTCATCTTGGATCAGGTTTCACTGAGGCCTGCTTCCATAAAGCATCTTAGTTGCAAACCTACACAGGTTTGGAGGGTGAACTCCCTGAGGTGCCTCTCTCTGGTGGCCCTACTGATATAGTTAACTTTAGGCAGGTTGATAATGAGTCCAAGACCCCTTAAGAAGGACATATACATTCTTTGCCTGTAAACAACAATACATCTCACTCAAGGATTTGTTTTTCCTTAGGTTCTGTGTTAATGATTATATAACAACAATGTATCTTTCTTGAGGAAAAGTTTTTGCTTCTTAACAGAAACCCATTCCTTCTGGCTAATCTTGTGTCTATGTTATCTCAAGGCGTGTGTTGTAGGAGAGGGTCTGGTAGAACTTTTACAACCTTGATATACTCTTTTAATCCATTCTTAGTAACTAATCTACAGATATATAATGCTCAAGCTAATGATTCAGGTATTCTCTTTTACCCCTTTCTGATGTCTATGTCAGAAATCTTCTCTGTTTCATTTCAGTAAACTCGCTTTCCTCACCACAAGCCTTGTGTTGTCTCTGTTATCTGCCTGACTTGGTGAGGGAATTCCCCTCCCCACAAGAGCCCTCACCTCGGGTACAGCCTACACTCCGTGGCTTCATCACATCAGGACAAGTTTCACTACCACATGGCCTCTATTTTAAATCAGACCATGCCAAACGAACCCAGATACCTGAAAATATGATCAGCCATTTCAAACTAAAACAGTAATTAAATGTTTAATTTTATTTCTAATAGATTATTCCTCAAATTAGCCCCTCTGTTCTACCTACTTAATGTAGTTTTTTTTTACTTCTAACTCTATTGTTTACAAACAACTTCAATCTTTCTATTATATCCTCGTGCTTTTCTCAATTTTGCCCTGATATGGATTGCTTTAAGATCTAATAAGTCATATTTTTTAAGAAAAATTGATGTGATAGTATTTTCAAACAACCATGAAATTTTCATACGCTGCTATTAAAGAATATTGATTATCTCAATAGATGCAGAGAAAGCCTTTGACAAAATTCAACATCAATTTATGATTAAAAAAAAAAACCTCCAGAAATTAGACATAGAAGGAACATACCTCAACATAATAAAAGCCATATGTGATAAACCCACAGCAAACATTATCCTCAATGGTGAAAAATTGAAAGCATTTCCTCTAAAATCAGGAACAAGACAAGGATGCCTACCCTTACCACTACTATTCAACATAGTTTTGGAAGTTTTGGCCACAGCAATCAGACCAGAAAAAGAAATAAAAGGAATCCAGATTGGAAAAGAAGACGTAAAACCCTCACTGTTTGCAGATGACATGATCCTCTACATCAGTTCAGTTCAGTCGCTCAGTCGTGTCCGACTCTCCGCGACCTCTACATAGAAAACCCTAAAGACTCCACCAGAAAATTACTAGAGCTAATCAATGAATATAGAAAAGTTGCAAGATACAAAATTAACACACAGAAATTCCTTGCATTCTTCTATATTAACAATGAGAAAACAGAAAGAGAAAATAAGGAAACAATTCCATTCACCACTGTAACGAAAAGAATAAAATACTTAGGAATAAATCTACCTAAAGAAACAAAAGACCTATATATAGAAAACTATAAACACTGATAAAGGAAATCAAAGATGACACGAATAGATGGAGAAATATACCATCTTCATGGATCAGAAGAATCAATGTAGTGAAAATGAGTATACTACCAAAGCAATCGATAGCTTCAATGCAATCCCTATCAAGCTACCAAGGGTATTTTTCAGAGAATTAGAACAAATAATTTCACAATTTGTATAGAATTACAGAAAACTTCAAATAGCCAAAGAAATCTTGAGAAAGAAGAATGGAACTGGAGGAATCAACCTGCCTGACTTCAGGCTATACTACTTAGCAACAGTCATCAAGACAGTATGGTACTGGCACAAAGACAGAAATATAGATCAATGGAACAAAATAGAAGGCCCAGAGATAAATCCACACACCTATGGACACCTTATCTTTGACAAAGGAGGCACGAATATACAATAGAGAAAAGACAATCTCTTTAACAAGTGGTGCTGGGAAAACTGGTCAACCACTTGTAAAAGACTGAAACTAGAACACTTTCTAGCACCACACACCAAAATAACTCAAAATGGATTAAAGATCTAAATGTTTTTTTACAAGTGGCTGACCAGTTTTCCCAACACCACTTGTTAAAGAGACTGTCTTTTCTCCATTTTATATTCTTGCCTCCTTTGTCATAGATAAGGTGTCCATAGGTGCGTGGATTTATCTCTGGGCTTTCTATTTTGTTCCATTGATCTATATTTCTGTCTTTATGCCAGTACCATACTGTCTTGATGACTGTGGCTTTGTAGTAGAGCCTAAAGTCCAGCAGGTTAATTCCCCCAGTTCCATTCTTCTTCCTCAAGATTGCTTTGGCTATTCGAGGTTTTTTGTATTTCCATACAAATTGTGAGATTATTTGTTCTAGCTCTGTGAAAAATATCATTGGTAGCTTGATAGGGATTGCACACAGAGGAAACCAGAATTGAAAGAAACACATGTACTCCAATGTTCATTGCAGCACTGTTTATAATAGCGAGGACATGGAAGCAACCTAAATGTCCATCTGCAGATGAATGGATAAGAAAGCTTTGGTACATATACACAATGGAGTATTTTTCAGCCATCAAAAAGAATGCATTTGAATCAGTTCTAATGAGGTAGATGAAATTGGAGCCTGTTATACAGAGTGAAGTAAGCCAGAAAGAAAAACATCAATACAGTATGCTGCTGCTGCTGCTGCTAAGTCACTTCAGTCGTGTCCGACTCTGTGTGACCCCATAGAAGGCAGCCCATCAGGCTCCCCCGTCCCTGGGATTCTCCAGGCAAGAACACTGGAGTGGGTTGCCATTTCCTTCTCCAATGTGTGAAAGTGAAAAGGGAACTAACGCATATATATGGAATTTAGAAAGATGGTAACCTTAACCCTGTATACGAGACTGCAAAAGAGACATAGGTGTATAGAATAGTCTTTGGGACTCTGTGGGAGAGGGTAAAGGTGGGATGATTTGGGAGAATGGCATTGTAGCATGTATATTATCATATGTGAAATGAATCACCAGTCCAGGTTCGACGCATGATACAGGATGCTTGGGGCTGGTGCACGGGGATGACCCGGAGGGAGGATATGGAGAAGAGGGAGGTGGGAAGGGGGTTCAAAAAGGGGAACAGATGTACACCCAGGGCGGATTCACGTCAATGTATGGCAAAACAAACCAATATATTAATGTAAAGTAATTTACCTCCAATAAAATAAATAAATAAAGATCTAAATGTAAGACCAGAAACCATAAAACTCCATGAGGAAAACATAGGCAAAACACTCTCTGACATAAATCAGCAGGATGCTCTATGACCCACCTCCCAGAGTAATGGAAATAAAAGCAAAAATAAACAAATGGGACCTAATTAAACTTAAAAGCTTCTGCACAACAAAGGAAACTATAAGCAAGGTGAAAAGACAGCCTTCAGAATGGGAGAAAATAATAGCAAATGAAGCAACTGACAAAGAATTAATCTCAAAAATATACAAGCAGCTCCTGCAGCTCAATTTCAGAAAAATAAGCGACCCAAACAAAAAATGGGCCAAAGAACTAAACAGACATTTCTCAAAAGACATACATATGGCTAACAAACACATGAAAAGATGCTCAACATCACTCATAGTCAGAGAAATGCAAATCAAAACCACAGTGAGGTACCATCTCATGCTGGTCAGAATGGCCGCTATCAAAAAGTCTACAAACACTAAATGCTGGAGACGGTGCAGAGAAAAAGGAGCCGTGTTACACTGTTGGTGGGAAATCAAACTAGTACAGCCACTATGGAGAACAGTGTGGAGATTCCTTAAAAACTGGAAATAAAACTGCCGTAAAACCCAGCAATCCCACTGCTGGGCATGCACACCAAGGAAATCAGAACTGAAAGAGACACATGTACCCCATTGTTCATCGCAGTGCAGTTTACAATAGCCAAGACATGGAAGCAACCTCGATGTCCATCAGCAGACGAATGGATAAGAAAACTGTGGTACATATACACAATGGAATATTACTCAGCTATTAAAAAGAATGCATTTGAATCAGTTCTAATGAGGTGGATGAAACTGGAGCCTATTATACAGAGTGAAGTAAGTCAGAAAGAAAAACACCAATACAGTATATTAACACATATATATGGAATTTAGAAAGATGGTAACGATGACCCTATATGCAAGACAGCAAACAAGACACAGATGTAAAGAACAGGCTGTTGGACTCTGTGAGAGAAGGCGAGGGTGGGATAATTTGAGAGAATAGCATTGAAAAATGTGTATTAACATATGTGAAATAGATGGCCAGTCCAGGTTCAATGCATGAGGTAGGGTGCTCAGGGCTGGTGCCCTGGAATGACCCTGAGAGATGGGATGGGGAGGGAGGTGGGAGGAGGGTCAGGATGGGGAACACATGTACACCCGTGGCTGATTCATGTGAATGTATGGCAAAACCACCACAATATTGTAAAGTAATTAGCCTCCAATTAAAATTTTTAAAAATAAATAAAGATAGGAGGAATAAAAAGAAAAGAAAAAGTGATGTGGTAGTATTTTCAAACAACCATGAAATTTTCATATGCTGCTGTTAAAGAATAAGCATATACTGTTCATTCTTTATGTTGATAGATAAATACAGGGTAAAATGTGCTATTTTTAAGATAACCAACTGTTATATAAATATGAAGCTAACTTCCAAAGCAGTAAAGAAAAAAAGAAACTAAGAAAAATGTAATCAATACAGCAAAGATAGGAAAAGAACAAAAGAATGAAAACATGCAGGCATAAAATAAGATGCAGAAGTAAAGTTAAACATATGTCATCCTGAGAAAAGTAAGTTAATCAAATTCCTTCATACAACCACTCCATTTAGTCAAGCAAAATAAATAACAAACAACCTCCAATACACAAAACCACAATTGTACATACTATTTGGAAGATACAACAAATTAAAATGGCATTAAAAATATTCAAAAAAGAAAGAAGCAGCTCTATTAATATCAGACAGAGTAGAATTCAAGTCAGAAGTATTAGATGAAGAAAACAGAACTATTTTATGTCAGTGAAAGTTATGTTCTATAATGATGATATTATAGAACTAAAATATAGACATGCCAAGCATTAAATATTTATCATTGACAAGTATTTGAGGGAAAAAACAATACTGGTAACCATGTAAATCAGTACAACCCTGCTGGATTGCAGATTGTCAACAAGCATCAAAATCCTTAGCAGCTTCACTCCTACAAATTTACTCTAATAATGGATTTGCACAAAGATCTAGCTTGGTATTTAAACCATAAAGCCTATGCCTATGAATAGTTAAATGGCTTTAACTTGAGTTAAATGAGTTAATTTGGCCTAATAGACACTTGTCTGGAGAAATGTCATGCCAGTTACATTAGTTTCAGGACAACTTTGACACCATCAAGTTTTGTGAATTCAAAGCAGAAATTAAGTCAATAGATAGATAGATAGATGATAGGCTTCAGCGTTCAACAGGAAATGAAAAATCTAATACCAAGAATGAAAGAATAAGGCAATACTCTTAAAGGATTCGGGAACCTATTATTACAGTTATTATGTACCATGGTTACACTGACATTTCTTCTAGAACCAGGATTGCAGAAGGGAAGTTTTTGCTCTTTACACCCATAAGATTTTTAAGGTTAGAACTGCTTCCTGCATACCGTGCATACTGACCTCAGTCTCTCTCATGGTGACAAAAACAAAAGACAAAACATTGCTTCTTAATACAACCACCTTCCAATCTTAAAACCATGGCTCCTCTTAGCAAAGAGATCTCCAAAACCCACGTCAGTCGGGGTAATCCATGTTCCACTGAATGTACTGCCTCACACATCAGTAGTATGAGGAGGCACATAAAAACACCCATCACTTAATTTCTTTCTTTATTCTCCTCTAGGATAACTATAGCAACAGCTATAGACAAAACTATAAAGTGAGATATTCTAAGACCTCAGTTTTTATCTTATTTACTCTTTCATCCCTTGCAGGCAGTTTTCTACTCTTCTCATTATCAATCCTGTTCTCTGGAAGGTTCTTGATAACTTTATTTCTAATAAGCAAAAATTAAGAAGTTTATGTATTAGAACAGTGATCAGAGTGACTATTAGCATTTTAAGAGAGGAGGGGAAAACTGGCTAGCATGTCTGAAAACCCAAAACATAAAATATGGGCTAATAAGCACTTGTTTGGAGAAATGCTATACCAGTTATTTAGTTTCAGGGTAACTTTGACACCATCAAGTATTGTGAATTCAAAGCAGAAATTAGGTCAATAGATAGAAGATAGAAAAATCTTCTATAAGAAAACAAATTTGAACACTACTTATTTTTTCTTCTCAGATGCTCTGGCAGATTCTGTTATCTTTCTAAAATGAAAATGTGATTGAATAGGCTTGACAGTTCTAGATGAGCTTTCAAAATGGCCTAATGGTTCTGGTTTATTTATAGAGTTTCTGCCTGAGGATATAGGCAGATGCCTGAAAAGCTCCACTGCATTCAGACATATTCACTTGCATCTTGTAAAATTATCTTTTTCTTTGATGTCACCTAATTCTACATTTCTTTTTGGCTTCAGCAGTGGGCTTCCTAGCTATCCAAAACCATCCTTTTATCTGCTGTGTCATGCACTACTGAAAGGAAAACCCTAAGCAAAATTTTTAGCTATTCTTCCAGCTCACATTTTATTTTGAAAGGAATGAAGTTTCCCACTCAATGGCTGTTCCACTCTCAATACTGACTGATTTTACCATCGTTTTCCTTCCCCAGGAAGTGGTGGTGGGGGAGAATAGTTGCTTCCAATTGCTCCCTGTCTTACTAATATCCTTCATAGGGAAACCCATGATAACCCTGGATCATTTGGAAGGTGTTAAGAAAACCCAGCAGAGCTGACCACATAAAGCAAGTTGTCTACTCATTTGTTGGTGGCAGGGGAAAAAAAGCAAGAATAATTGCCCTGAATTCTTCCTTCCCTCCCTAAATTACCTAATCTTATCCAAAGATTCCAGGGCAATGAATTAATGAAAGAATCACTATCATAAGCTCATAAACTCTTTCTGAAGGAGGTAGAAAAGGAAAGAAGGGAGAAATGAAAAGGTTGGTCCCCTCTGACTCCCCCTTGTCTAGTGCCAGGTGGCCCTCTGCAAGTAACAAAGGGAGTAACTCCAGGGCAGAAATTTTACCTTCATGAAAAAGTAATCACTGGAGTGAGGAAAAGGAGAGGTTGCTGAGTGAAAGGAATGGTAAAGTGTGGGCGGGCATTACTTTGGCCACCTCATGTGACGAGTTGACTCAACTTCCCAGTTGATGCTGGGAAAGGTTGGGGGCGGGAGGAGAAGGGGACGACGGAGAATGAGATGGCTGGATGGCATCACCGACTCTGTGGACATGAGTTTGAGTGAACTCCGGGAGTTGGTGATGGACAGGGAGGCCTGGCGTGCTGTAATTCATGGGGTCGCGGAGAGTCGGACACGACTGAGCGACTGAACTGAACTGAACTGAGCCCTGGGAGATAAGCTATGACAAACTTAGACAACACATTAAAAAGCAGACATCACTTTGCCAACAAAGGTCTGTATACTCAAAGTTATGGTTTTCTCAGTATTCATGCATACAGATGTGAGAGTTAGACCATAAAGAAGGCTGAGTGCCAAAGAATTGATACTTTCAAACTATGGTGCTAGAGAAGGCTTTCAAGAGTCCCTTGGATGACAAGATCAAACCAGTCAGTCCTAAAGGAAATCAACCTTGAATATTCATTGGAAGGACTGATGTTGAAACTGAAGCTCCAATACTTTGGCCACCAGATGCAAAGATCTGACTCTTTGGGAAAGACTCTGATGCTGGGAAAGATTGAGGGCAAGAGGATAAGGGGAGGACAGAGGATGAGATGGTTGGATTGGATCACTGACTCAATGGACATGAGTTTGAGAAAACTCCAGGAGATAGTGAAGGAGAGGGAAGCCTGGCATGCTGCAATTCATGGGGCCCCAAAGAGTTAGACACCACTCAGTGGCTGGAAAACAATAAGGCTTTGTGGTCCTTCCCAAGCCATTGTCTCTGAACACTACCAGCTTGACCACTGACTGGATAGTCATGGCATCACATGGTTTTTTGAGCTCCCTCAAGATCTCTACTTGCCTCCTCAAAGAAAACTAACCAATAATGTGAAGTTTATAAGAAAACATAAGATTTATGTTATCATAAATCATTTTGTATTATCATATTCTCAAAGAGCTTAGAGTCTAATTTGTCTAATTTTCCATGGTGGAAATCTCACACTTTGAAATCTATCTGATATACCAAAAAAATATATAAAATAAGTCCTTTTTCAGTAAAACAGCAGAAAATCAATTTGTTGGCTCTAGTATTTTGTTTTCTCCCACCTTTTAAGAAATTAAAAACCTGCCCAACCCAAAGGTATGGGTAAAATAAGCCCTCAATCTTCAGACCAGTGTTTGGGAATTTGACTCGTCCAAGCTTTTATAAAAAGTAATGGATGCAGAACCTCAAATCGTACACAAGGCACTTGAGGTCCCCGCCTCTGTCTTTAAATCAACTGTAACTAGTACTTAGGTAAGTATCTGAACAGCAGAAGTTTCAAAACAATGGGTCATTTAATTTCCAGTGTGTATGTTCTGTGATATGAAACCCTAACATTAAAAAAGTTACCATGTATTATAATATACAACTCAGCTTTTTTTATGTTTAAAACATTCTCCACATTCCAGAGTGCTAATTTGAGGCCAAATGCCTGGAAAATGTCTATTTAACTCCTTCATTGACATAAACCCATTTGATATTTCTGTTGTACTTCACTGCAAAGTTTTGATCAGTACATGAGCAGTCCTAGGATGTAAATAAAGTCTAGAAAAAGTAAAGGAATGGGACAAAGGAAAGATAGGAAGCAGTCGGTCAGATATGTACACATAAGCCTTTTCCCAAGTGGATACGACCCAGTCAACTCTAGCTGGGAAAGGCTGGAGAAGGGGAAAGAGGAGGTATGAGAGGCAAGCCCAAGCCAGTGGAATTAATGTGAAACTAGCAGAAAGCCTTTGAGAGCTGAAGATTACAGCATCAGCTAGAAGAATAAAGACCAAGCCATCAGGTTCAGGGGACGGGGGATCATCCCAGCTGAGAACATTTTAAGTAATTCATTTGAGGTTACATGGTTAGATTTTCTGGTTATTGTTTTCAAAGCTTAATGATGTTACCCTTCATTTTTAACAAGCATTTTAAAACTACAACATAGTGGTCATTGGAAGAAAGTGTTTAGTCTTTTCCACTTTATGAAGTTCGAGAGAAAAAGTAGCCTACTCAGGGAAATTTACTTTTAAAGTCAATGCACTCTTCTATAAGACTGCTCCCTAAGTTAATTCAAGCAACTTGTTATTTGAAAACTGCATTATATTTTTGGAGGGGTAGTATTGCCTTTTTTAGTCCTCTACTGAGAGAAATTTAAGTGTGCAAACATAATTGCCCCTCTTCTTCCCTCATCCCAAAGTGGATGCTTCTTTGTACTATAAAGGAAATCACTAAATACTCAAAACAGTTTGAATAGCTTCTTGCAAACCCCATATAAACGCCACAGTGCTGGCTTGCATGTCGTCAGCCTAGGGTAAACAATACTTAAATGAATATTCACTTTCTCAGCCAAGAGGACTATTGCTCTACTAGAATCTCCTTCCGACTTGACTTAATTATGCTCTAAGAAGCTATCAGCAACGTTAAGTGTGCTGTAAAATTGGAATTGTTTTATCGTTTGTGTTCATTAGTATTCCTCTTTTGCGTTCGGTGAAGCTTTGGAGAGATTTCACACTCTTACAGTTTAAAGAAATACTTCTGGAATAATCCTGAAGCCAGGAGTGTGTTGGGAGTCTCCCCTTCCCAACAATGTCAGTGTTCTAACTTGTTTCTAGAGAGCTCGTTAAATCTCACTTTCTCTTTACATTAACATCTCCTTCTGTTAAGTCATTCTCACATATTTTACTCAATAGACTGCTTTAACTGCCCAATCACGTGTGATGTCCCTGGAGATAGGCTTTCAAAAAAATAGAAATTAGAAAACCCTGAGTGTATAAATCTTATCACTGGGAAAAAAAATACACCATAGATTGATGGAGCTGAGATGAGTTTTCTAAGGCAAAGACAGGTTAGAAAGCCCAAAGGAGAATGAATGTTTATTCATAAATCCAAATGAAATTAATTGAAACAATTTAGTGGCTGTTTAAAAACAATGGCATCCATCAGCGGAGCTACAACTGTCTTTCACAGTGGATTCATTAGCCAGCACTGAATTTTGATTACTCTTCTTTAGGGACCAGCTTTAGTCAATTAAAAATGATTTATGATTCTGAGTCTAAAATGTAGTTGTTTGGGGGAAGGTTCATCCATCCACGTAGCAACATATCTACCTAAATTTGGACTGAAGTTTTTTTCAAAAATTCCATAATCTGATTGGTTGACATCAAGAGGTGAAAGAGATTTAAGAGCTTGACACAATCAACATAAATGTTCTATTGATTCTTAAAACCTGGAGTACATTCCTTGAAGTCAGGTCTGCAGAACCACAACCCTGCCACTCACTATACACACTTGGGTTTCCCTCTGTGGGTCTGGTACTCCCCTATCAATCTCTTGTTTGTTTGATATCAGGGAGTAGTGACAGACCATTCTGAGATTTAAATTAATCGTGAACTTTTTAGTTAATGCCTGAGTGCTTGCGGATTACAACATGTTCTATATATCCTGCTCTTAAATCTGCCTTTTAAAATGAAATATGGAAGGAAAACATAAAAAAAAAAGAATTTAACTAAAAAAAGGGTTTTGAACTAGGAAAAAAAAAAATTGCCCTAAAAGAAAATGAATTAAATGAAAGAACTGAAAAAAATAAAAATCAGCAAAAAAAAAAAAATTTTTTTGACCATGACTGTGTCAAGACTGACTCTTGACAGTTTTTTTTTAATTTAAAAAATATTCTTTTCTTAGGTCAGTCTTCCAAGGCAATAGAATAAAAGCAAAAATAAACGAATGGGACCTAAATAAATTTATAAGCTCTTGCACAGCAAATGAAATCATAAAAAAAGGAAAAAGTATTCTTGGATGAAATATTTACCTTCTCAACTCCGGGAGTTGGTGATGGACAGGGAGGCCTGGCGTGCTGTGATTCATGGGGTCGCGGAGAGTCGGACACGACTGAGCGACTGAACTGAACTGAACTGAACTGAACTTTTGTAATTCTCCTCTATCAACCACGTATCCTCTACTTAAATCTTCCTTCATGTCCACCTCTTGCTTTGTTTTTGCCACCTAGAACAGGCCTTGGTCAAATCAGTTCTGGACTCCCACAGTGGCCCCCTGACTGGTTGCCAGCTGCCCCTCTCCATCTTCCTATCATCTCGCATATCAGTTCTAAAGAGACCCTATTCTATTCTTTATTCTAGAGAATAGAGGGCTTCCGTCTATGGGGTCACACAGAGTCGGACACGACTGAAGTGACTTAGCAGCAGCAGCAGCTGTATTCAAAAACCCCAGCATTCCCCTTGCACACGACCATTCTGGTCAACCTGGTCCCTGAGAGAGTCACAGACGAGTATTCTGGCCAGGACAAAGTACAGTGGGTAGATGGAGTCCGTGTATTGCTCACTTCAACCAGAGCATGTACCCTTGATCCGACAGTGCTGATATACCGTGTCCCTGCTTAGTATACAGGCATGTCATTTTTATCTGTTTCATATATGGGCAAAATGTCATTTGAAAGAGCATTCCACAGTCTTTAAAATGTTTACAAATCATTGGTCTGCAAACAGAATAAAGAGTAAATAAATAAAGTATAATGTTCAAGGCTGTTTGTGGTCTGATCTCATACTACTGTAGAGGCAACTGAAGTGTGGCAGTTGAGTTCAGCCCAGGTGGGATTACTGGTGTTAAATTCCAGGGTCCACCCTTGCCGTGGCCTTTGTGTGACCTTTTACCTATCCTATCCGGGCCTTTAAAATGCTGACAGGTACTACAACCCACTCCAGTATTCTTTCCTGGAGAATTCCATGGACAAAGGAAACTGCCGGGGTAAAGTCTATGGGTCGCAGAGTCGGACACAACTGAGCCACTAATGCGACACACAAGGTACCTGACTAATAAGCTTATTATAAGAATTAAATAAAATTACATAAACTGAGCACTTAGAACAGCAGCAGACACAAAGTCAAGGACTCTTTCTAAGCCTTCAATCTCACTAATCCCTCATGGGAGCTCGCTGTTATAAATGAGCAGCCCTGTCACCACTCCATAGACATCCCTTGGCTCTACACCTCACCTCTCCCAGGCCTAGTTCTTCAAACTAGAAATGCCACCACTCCTGGAGCCTCTGCTTTGCAAGCAAGAGTGGGAAGGAAGGGCAAAGGTAATTGAGGAAATGTCCATTAAAGCATCTTATAAGTACAGTCTGTTCTCCCTCTAGTCACTGTTCGCTGAAGTGTATTATTGAGAAATTAGTGCTTTGCTGCAAAGGTGGGCTGGGGAGAAAACAAAACTGTAAGATATTCCTGTTTACTGATAAAATCCTAGTTAAGAAACCCTGAGCATGTATTACCAGACACCATCCTGAAGTTAAGTGCTCACAAAGATATGCTGATCTGGAATATAATTTAGAATTTAAAATGAAAGCTCCTTTTGGCCTGTTTAAACACTAACTATCCCCTGGCCCCATTCACAGAACTGGAGTCATGTTTCATCTTCTGAGCCAGTTTCGTCCCCCTGCTTCGTTCTACCATGTTGGTTTCCTTCATAAGGTAATGTGTTTTAATATTTTTATATTCTTCCCAGAGCACTTTGAGAAGGAAGGTGTCTTATGAGCAAACTAATAATAATAATAATATTCCAACAAAGACATTCTGCTTGTAATTATACCCATGCAGCTTTCTTTACCCTGTGCAGAGCATTCTGAATCTTGGTCACTAGAAGTATGATGAAGCACATGACGTTATGGAAATTTCCTTATCTATGAGATTGTATTAGGAATGATTTGGGGTGGGGGGAATCTTGTCAAGTTAAAAGTACCACACTTAATGCATTTCTGTTTCAATATGAAATGACTTTATGAAAGTCTCAATCCTACTTGTTATGCCAGCTTTCTTATTAGATTTTCAATTTTTGCACCACTTGTGGTTAATCAGATAATTATAACCCTAGATTTAATATTTTTCTAGCTTTCCATTCTTTACTAACCATAGACATGCCCTATTAAGTGTCTGCCAGTTCCCAATTTCAGTGCTTAGAGGGAAGGGAGGGATCTTTCGCTTTGGCTCCTAGAGTTGTAACAAGAGCACCATGGATTTCCTTCAAATACACATCTGGCTTTTTGCCTTTGTTGTTCAGGACAAATCAGTTCCAGGAGACTATCCATCTCCTTGAAATCTTTGGCTGCATACAGCACACCAACTGGGCTGGAGTCTACTTAGCCCACTCTATTCTCTGGCAACAGACCACTGTAGGACACATTGCTATATTTGTCTTTAGATCTTTCCTGTGACCTCATGCAACTGAAGGGAGAAAAAGGGTTATGGGTTGACTGATCACCTGCAACTGTGTACCAGACACTGTGCTACATGCTGGGAAGGCAAAAGCACAAATGTCTTTTTCCTAAGGGAATTCACCGTCTACTGAGGGAGACACCCTCAAAAACAAACTCCCATTCTCTCCTTCTCAGCCACTAACTGAGGCAGCAAAAAACCAGAGGAGACGGCCAAAAAGCTCATTCAGGTTTTTCCGTAACATATTATGGAAAACCTGAGCCAAGTTTTAGGCCAATCCAACACATGGCCAGCCATCCTATCAGAAGGAATTCAGTTCATTTCAGTCGCTCTGTCGTGTCTGACTCTGCAACCACATGAATCACAGCACGCCAGGCCTCCCTGTCCATCACCAACTCCCGGAGTTCACTCAAACTCATGTCCATAGAGTCGGTGATGCCATCCAGCCATCTCATTCTCTGTCGTCCCCTTCTCCTCCCGCCCCCAATCCCTCCCAGCATCAGAGTCTTTTCCAGTGAGTCAACTCATTGCATGAGGTGGCCAAACCATAGGCACCCCTAAAACACACAGCAAGGACCTCCAGACACAAGGTATGTTTGATTTCATGGATCCAGAGGGAAAATAAAACTCAGCATTCATAATTTACCAGATTATCTGAAGCAGTCCTATAGGTAATTTCAAGCCTATGAATGAGTATAGAGTCTGAGATGTCCCACCCTAAGATATCGAAGTGAAGAAATGCTCATTGACACCAAGGGGTTACATTCCAAAAGAAAGCACTGTGAGCTCCATTTTGTGAAATGGGACATGAGTACTACTGACATAAAAGTCATGTCACAGCTGGCGATAACAGGCCACAGCCAAAGAAGACTTACAATGTGTCTTTAACTTTGCTAAAAGGCATACCAAGTGTCCTAGATAGAGAAATAGATAGGCAAAACAGAGACAGAAAATTAAACCTTCCCTTCACTTTCATGAACACTTTCCATTTAGTTGTGGTCTCTCCACATGTGGGTTTAGAGATAAAGTCAAGCATACTTTAAACTTCAACTGCAAAACCTGCCTACTCTATCTGATTCTTTAAATGTTTCCTGATGATAATGAGTCTGTCTGTGGCTGAGCATCATCAGTCACTGCTAGATACTCCCAAAAGAGCAGAGAACTCCTCAGGGAGGGTCCCAAACCTACTCACAGCTCTTATTTCCCGTTTTTCACTGGACTCTGTGGATTTGCTTAAAGATGTGTAAAATTTCATGTAGTTTGACAGTCCCCTGAGGGTTCTCATGTGTATTGTTTATTTCATTCTGTATGTGATAGAACATTCACTCAGTTTTCTTCCTGGACAGCTTTAGAGCCTTGGAGAAACTGTAAATATTTAGTTCTTAAAGTCAAAACTATTCACTTTTGTTCAAAATACCTCTGTTTGGGAAATTCTCAAACATCTGTTTAGAAAATCTTATAGCCAGTTTCTAACCTAACAAAAACTATAAGGTTAAACACAAAGTGATATCACATATGAGGGGATAAAACATGGAAGATATGGGAGGGGGACATGTCTGGAACCCAGATGTATCAATTAGAATGTTCTGAGTTACAAAAAAAGAAACTCAGCTTAGAATGGCTTAATCAGTGGGGCATACTTATTTTCTCAAAACTAAAAAGTTAGAGGCAAAGAGATTCCAGGATTAATTAAAGCAGCAACTTAACAACATCTGCAAGCACTCAAGTCGTTTCCGCCATCTTCAATGGACTTTTTTCTTCAGTCTTATATCTTCATGGTTGCAAGCTGGCTGCAGCTGCTCCAAGCTTCACAGCCCACTCATCAATTTTAGAAAGCAGGGACAAAGTACATCTCTTTCTTAACCATTTTTCAGAGCAAAATACACTTTTCCAGATGCCATCGTTATCTTTAAGTCTTATTGACAAAAATTCTGTCACAAGACAGTTCCTGAACCAATTAAAAGCAAAATAATGGATTTATCAGTATTGACTTAGTCACTATTTAACTTCAAGAGACCGGGACAGTGCTTGAAGTTCTTGGCTGCCCAGCACCTGAATAAAATTGGAGTGAAGTGAAAAAATTGTTGTATAAACAACCAAGTTTATACCAGAGTATAGAAGTGCTTTGACTTTGCTTTTAGTCAAGATTCATGGGGTCCAAAGAGTCGGACACGACTGAGCGACTGAACTGAACTGAACTCTAACTATTGCTTGATTGGGCAGGAAAGAAGGCACTATTAGGCTATAGTTAAGACCATGACTCTGATTAGGTTCCTTATGAGTGCATATGTGCTAAGTCACTTCACTAGTGTCCAACTCTATGCGACCCCATGGGCTGTAGTCCTCTAGGCTCCTCTGTCCATGGTATTCTCCAAGCAAGAATACTGGAGTGGGTTGCCATGCCCTCCTCCAGGTGATCTTCCCAACCCAAGGATCGAAACTGCATCTCCTATGTCTCCTGCTTTGGCAATTGGGTTCTTTACCACTAGCGCCACCTGGGAAGCCCCAGGCTCATTATGACTGAGTTCAAATTCCACTTCTGTCCTTTATTAGCTGCATGACTTTAAGCAAGTTACTTAACCTTTCATTCTTAAATTTTCTCATGTGTACAGATTAGAACAAATAATACCTACCCCGTAAAGTATCTCTATTGATTAAATTAAATGATGTTTAAACAATGTTTAGAAGACTATCTAGCACCTGGTATCAATAAAGATTAGTAATTATTATTAACATAACCTCACTACAGAAATTAGATCTCAGTGCCTGAAAGGCTTTAAGAATCCTCCTTTTCTCCTTTTTTATACTGCATTTTTTTAATTTGCATTTAAATTTTTCAAAACTGCATTTAAAAAAAACTCAAAAATGCAAGGCGACCAAAAATCTCCAGAGGTAGGGAAGAGGACATAGTTTAATTGTCACTAAAAGCACACCAGTGCCTAAGCAAGCACTTAACTTTTAAATTGACCCTTGGGCACATAAATATTTCATTTATTTCAGGGGACAAAAGAAAAGTGTATTTAGAAATTCTAAAATATTATGTATGAATTTAAGAACAAGATAGCTTTATCTTCAGAAAACATAAGGGCAAGATCACTTGTTTAAAATTACATGCATGCACTGAGTTCACAGTCCATCTCTCCACCATACTGTCTCTCTGGCTGTAATTCCTCCTGATTCACTGGGTAACTACACCCAATAAAAATGCTTAAAATCAAAATCCTGGTGTCTCCCCCTCTTTCCTTCTCACAAACACATTTGCCAAGAGACTTAAAAAAGTGCGCAGGAATTTATGAACTCAGATCTAAAATCAGTTACACCTAAGTTTGACATCCAGGTACCTAGACATTGTCTTCAAACCCCAGCTTTATTAATTCTCAGAGGAAGGTTTCCCTGAGATACAATCAGGTGGCTTTAGACCATCATCTTCCCTATCTTTGCCAGACACTAGATATCATTATTTATTATGAAGCATGCCCAGCTTACTTGCCTAGATGTTTTTGTTCTGATCGTAAATGGATTTGGCACTCTGGGACAGACAGCTAAAGTGGTCAGCCAATCAAAACTAAAAGGTGAACAGCTTCAATAAGTACTATTCACCAGTTACTGTTTGCTCGACAACTAGTACTCTGTCACCTCTGCACTGTGTGACTAATACAAATTAGAATTTGAAATGACACTTGTACATTTTGTTTCCCTATTTTGAATCTGCTTTGAGAAACTTTCAGTCCAACACTAAGCTATTAGAACTTCAATGTGTTTCTGGTTTGAATATGACAAATTAAATAGCAAATCTCCTCTCACATTTTTATAAATCCTTGATGCAATTTTTGAAGCTTGAAAAAATGATTTTGGAGTTTTTCATATGCTCCTTATGAGACTCATTCTACAACTTTCCATAGTGCCGAAAGAGGCTCTTAAGCCAGATGGATAGAAAGAAAATCTAGAAAGAAAGCATACAAAATCTAAAACAAAAGTACAAATCTCTGAATCATATAATACAACACCCAGTTTTCTTTTGAGCTGTGAGTTCACCATATGGAGATAATAAGGGGAAAATTCCAAATACAATCTCCATGAATTCTTTGTCTCTGGGGGCCTAAGATGTTAGTACATCCTTTCAAAAAGAAAAACTCAAAGGATAACTAATATCATACATAAAGTTAGTTGTTAAATGCAGAAGAACACAATACAATATTTTGTACATAAGCAGTTAAGAAACCTTAGTTGTTCCATGTAGAGGTAGTATTTACCAAACACACAAACAAAATTGGGCAAAAATTCAGGGCAATCTGAAAATACAAATCAAATAATACCAGTTAGGGCAAGAATTAAACACGATACCAACTAGGCCTGTTCTTGTTTAGGAATGTCAAAAGAAAAGATCTATAATAATTTTTTGGCTTTTCTTTAAAAGAAATTTTTTCTTCTTTGTTATGTAAGGGGAAAAAAACAATAATTAGCAAACCACAGATGAGAGTGACTTCTTTCATTTAACACAGGATATGCCACCCAAGACCACAATAGCATGCCCAGTTTTTCCTCTTGGTTTTTTAAAACTCCAAACCTCAAGGAAGGTGCAGTGAGTGGTCACTTGAAGTGCCTTAGGAAACTCACTAAATAGGGTGAAATATGACTTTGAGGGATATTATCAAGTTACCCCACCCAAAGAGACAACAAATACTTACAGGGCATCAATTCTGTGCAAAACTCCTGGCTATGCTCAAGAGAGTGAAAAGTATATGAGCTAAGTGCTTGCTTCTGTGGGAATTGACAAACAAGTAGAGGAATAAAGACCACAAATAAAAATAAATTGTGCACATAAATACTATCCAAAGTTGTAAAGAAGTGCAAAGCTTCAGCAAGGTTGTTTTTTGTTTTTAATGAAAGTAGTTCATTTCCATTTGGATTTAACTCTCTACTTTCCCAAACACTGACATCAGAGGTTAGGGCAAATGCTGCCTGGGGGATAGATGGAGGCCTGAAGATCTGGAGACCCCCAGCACCAACAGGAACCCCTGGAAAAGTGTGGAGGAGTTCCCCTTACATGCTGGACTTCCTGCAGAATATAAGCAATGTTCATCACTCTTTCCCTAAAGCATAGCCAAATGCCTAGAACCTAGCAAGTGCTCAAGTAAAGTTGTTACCACTCTTGTTAAACCATTTTGTGGAGGTGTTTGGGAAGACCACATAAGGTGAAATAGGGCTATTCAGGGTCACCACTGCACTTCCAATTGTCTAACCCAGTTGGAGGGGAGAACAGGGCTCTGAAGAACTGAGGCTGGCAGAGGGATCGTATCATACTTGGATCCCAAGATGCACTGAAGCCCATGGGGTACACAGAGGTGCGATTAGGATACATGTTTCTAATGGGCTATGTAAACAAAGTCGTTCACAGGAACCAGGATGTGGATAAAGCAGGGAAGCATGAGAAAGAAAGAGTGCAGGGAAACAGAGAACTGGGAAAATGTCTGTGATGGGTTTGCGGCGCTGTTTGTGTGATGTGTGGGTGCACCATTATTATGAGAGAGCCAGAGATCATGAGGAAATTGAGTTATTTTGTAACTCATCTCACATCAGACCGAGGTGCATTCTGTAAGAATAAAAAAGCTTGAAAAGAATAATCTGAAAAATGTTAAGAAAAATGGAGGTGTAGTAAGGTGACTGATTACAATATAAATATAGAAAAATCAATAGCATTCATTGGAATAAACAATTAGAAAGTATATTTGAAAAGATCCAAAAACAATAGCAACAAAAATTATAAAGCTAATAAAAATGTCTGATACATATTTCAAGGAAACTTCATTAAGTTCAGTTCAGTTGCTCAGTCGTGTCTGACTCTTTGTGACCCCATGAATCACAACACGCCAGGCCTCCCTGTCCATCACCAACTCTCGGAGTTCACTCAAACTCATGTCCATCGAGTCGGTGATGCCATCCAGCCATCTCATCCTCTGTCATCCCCTTCTCCTCCTGCCCCCAATCCCTCCCAGCATCAGGTCTTTTCCAGCGAGTCAACTCTTCGCATGAGGTGGCCAAAGTATTGGAGCTTCAGCTTTAGCATCAGTCCTTCCAATGAACACCCAGGACTGATTTCCTTTAGGATGGACTAGTTGGACCTCCTTGCAGTCCAAGGGACTCTCAAGACTCTTCTCCAACAACACACTTCCAAAGCATCAATTCTTTGGCACTCAGCTTTTTTCACCGTCCAACTCTCACATTCATACATGACCACTGGAAAAACCATAGCCTTGACCAGATGGACCTTTATTGGCCAATAATGTCTCTGCTTTTTAATATACTATCTAGGTTGGTCATAACTTTCCTTCCAAGGAGTAAGCGTCTTTTAATTTCATGGCTGCAATCAGCATCCGCAGTGATTTTGGAGCCCAAAAAAATAAAGTCTGACACTGTTTCCACTGTTTCCCCATCTATTTCCCATGAAGTGATGGGACCAGATGCCATGATCTTTGTTTTCTGAATGTGGAGCTTCAAGCCAACCTTTTCACTCTCCTCTTTCACTTTCATCAAGAGGCTTTTGAGTTCCTCTTCACTTTCTGCCATAAGGGTGGTGTCATCTGCATATCTGAGGTTATTGATATTTCTCCCAGCAATCTTGATTCCAGCTTGTGCTTCTTCCAGCCCAGCGTTTCTCATGATGTACTCTGCATATAAATTAAATAAGCAAGGTGACAATATACAACCTTGACGTACTCCTTTTTCTATTTGGAACCTGTCTGTTGTTCCATGTACAGTTCTAACTGTTGCTTCCTGACCTGCACATAGGTTTCTCAAGAGGCAGGTCAGGTGGTCTGGTATTCCCATATCTCATAGAATTTTCCAGTTTGCTGTGATCCACACAGTCAAAGGCTTTGGCCTTTAGTCAATAAAGCAAAAATAGATTAAAAGACAAGAATAAATGAAGAGAGCATATTCCTGGTTAAGAAAACTTAACATTTTTAAATTATCAGTTACTTCAAAGTAACTAATAATTTTTATATAGTTTTAATCTATAATCAACCAAATATTTTTCATATCTGACAGACTCTAACATTCATCTGAAGATAGAAAAGAGCTGAGAAATAATTTTAAAAAGAACAGTGAGTGGGAAATGTAAAAAAATTTAAATCAATAAAATACTTTGCTATTTGTACAAATTAAAATAAATGAATAAACAAATACAGAGTACATAAGTTCACCAATTATATATAGAAATTTAACAAATGACAATGTCGCATGTGAACTCATAAAGAAATAGTTATTTAAAAAATGGTCTTAAAAAAATAAACTGTCTATTTAGGAAAAATATTCAGATTCTAACCATATGCAGAAGTAATATATTTTAAAAGTTTAATATAAAATGGTATTTTAAAAGAATACTTTTAAAATATTATAAAGTGCTTCACTCAATATGTCAGCAAATTTGGAAAATTCAGCAGGGGCCACAGACTAGAAAACTTGTTTTCATTCCAATCCCAAAGAAGGGCAATGCTAAAGAACGTTCAAACTACTGCACAATTGTGCTCATTTCACAAGCTACTAAAGGTAGCTCAAAATCCTAAGGTTAGCTCAAACTTCAAGCTAGGCTTCAGCAGTACCTGAACTGAGAACTTCTGGATGTACAATCTGGGTTTCAAAGAGGAAGATGAACCAGAGATCAAATTGCCAGCATTCATTGGATCACAGAGAAAGTACGGCAATTTCAGAAAAACATATACTTCTGCTTCATTGACTACACTAAAACCTTTGATTGTGTGTATCACAACAAACTTTATTCTTAAAGAGATGGGAAATTCTTAAAGAGATGGGAATTCTAGACCACCTTACCTGCCTCCTGAGAAACCTGTATGGGGGTCAAGAAGGAACAGTCAGAACTGGACATGGAACAACTGACTGGTTCCAAATAGGAAAAGGAGTATTGTCGCCCTGTTTATTTAACTTCTATGCAGAGTACATAATGGGAAATGCCAGGTTGAATGAATCACAAGATGGAATCAAGATTGCAGAGAATATCAACAAGCTCAGATATGCAGATGAAGGTGAAAGTGAGTGTCACTCAGTTGTGTCCAGCTTTTTGTGACTCCATGGACAGTAGCCTGCCAGATTCCTCTGTCCATGGAATTCTCCAGGCAAGAATACTGGAGTGGATAACCATTCCCTTCTCCAGGGGATCTTCCCTTCTCAGGGGTTGAACCCAAGTCTCCTGCATTGCAGGCAGATTCTTTACCATCTGAGCCATCAGGAAAGCCCAAGATATTCAGATGATACCACTCTAATGGCAGAAAGTGAAGAACTATGGAGCCTCTTGATAAGAGGAGAGTGAAAAAGCTGGCTTAAAACTCAGCATTCAAAAAACTAAGATCATGGCATCGGGTCTCATCACTTCATGGCAAATAGAAGGGGGAAAAGTGGAAGCAGTGACAGACTCTATTTTCTTGAACTCCAAAATCACTGTGGACAGTGACTGCAACTATGAAATTAAAGATGCTTGCTCCTCAAAAGGAAACTTATGACAAACCTGCTGCCGCTAAGTTGCTTCAGTCGTGTCCGACTCTGTGCGACCTCACAGACGGCAGCCCACCAGGCTCCCCCATCCCTGGGATTCCAGGCAAGAACACTGGAGTGGGCTGCCATGTCCTTCTCCAATATAACAAATCTAGACAGCGTATTAAAAAGCAGAGACATCACTCTGCCGACAAAGGTCTGTATACTCTAAGCTATGGTTTTTCCCATAGCCATGTACAGATGTGAGAATTGGACCATAAACAAGTCTGAGGGCCAAAGAATTGATGCTGTTAAACTGTGGTGCTGGAGAAGACTCTTGAAAGTCCCTTGGACTGCAAGGAGATCAAACCAGTCAATCCTAAAGGAAATCAGTCCTGAATATTAATTGGAAAGATTGATGCTGAAGCTGAAGCTCCAATATTTTAGCCACCTGATCCAAAGAGACAACTCATTGGAAAAGACCCTGATGCTGGGAAAGATGGATGGCAAAAGGAGGGAGGGCGGCATAGAGGATGACATGATCATATAGCATCACTGACTTAATGGACATGAATTTGAACAAACTCCTGGAGATAGTGAAGGACAGGGGAGCCTAGTGTGCTGCAGTACATGGGGTCAAAAAGAGTGGGACATGAATTAGTGACTAAACAGCAACAACAATTATTGTGAATAAGGCCTTTCCAAGCAAAACACAATACCCTAAAGTCAGATAGGAAAAGAATAAGAGATCTGAATACCTAAATATTTACTTCCATACAATTGAAGAAACCATAAATTTAAAAAGTGAGCTACAGACTGTAATGCAATATATATAACACAAGCAACTAGAATAAAAGTGTTCAGGAAGTAATTTCTAAAAAATCAATATGAAAAGTCAAGTAGCCAGAAAGAATGAAATGAACCAAGTATGTGAAAAAGCAATTCACGGCAGAAATATAAATGCCTAGTAAATTTTGAAAAGACAATAAATGTCCCCTCTGATCAGGAAAATTAAATGAAAGTAACAAAATATCATTTTTCACCTATTTGATTAGCAGAAATTAGATTCATTATGAATAATCAGTTTGATCAGGGTGTTAGTATAGGAAAGACTAATCTCATTGGTAGAATTTTTAATTAAATCCCTCTTTAAGAATGGTAACTTAGTAGTTTTTATCTCTTTAAACATGTACACCTTAGATCCTTAAGTTCTACTTCTCAGAATCTAGCCTAAAGAAGGACTGAGTCTCTATCAGTTCAGTTCAGTTCAGTCGCTCACTCGTGTCCGACTCTCCGCGACCCCATGAATCACAGCACGCCAGGCCTCCCTGTCCATCACCAACTCCCGGAGTTCACTCAAACTCATGTCCACAGAGTCGGTGATGCCATCCAGCCATCTCATTCTCCGTCGTCCCCTTCTCCTCCCGCCCCCAATCCCTCCCAGCATCAGAGTCTTTTCCAGTGAGTCAACTCGTCGCATGAGGTGACCAAAGTATTGCAGTTTCAGCTTTAGCATCAGTCCCTCCAATGAACACCCAGGACTGATCTCCTTTAGAATGGACTGGTTGGATCTCCTTGCAGTATAAGGGACTCTCAAGAGTCTTCTCCAACACCACAGTTCAAAAGCATCTGTTCTTCGGCGATCAGCTTTCTTCACAGTCCAAAGCTCACATCCATACATGACCACGGGAAAAACCATAGCCTTGACTAGACGGACCTTGGTTGGCAAAGTAACGTCTCTGCTTTTTAATATACTATCTAGCTTGGTCATAACTTTCCTGCCAAGGAGTAAGCATCTTTTAATTTCATGGCTGCAATCAGCATCTGCAGTGATTTTGGAGCCCACAAAAATAAAGTCTGCCACTGTTTCCACTGTTTCCCCATCTATTTCCCATGAAGTGATGGGACCAGATGCCATGATCTTTGTTTTCTGAATGTTGAGCTTCAAGCCAACATTTTCACTCTCCTCTTTCACTTTCATCAAGAGGCTTTTGAATTCCTCTTCACTTTCTGCCATAAGGGTAGTGTCATCTGCTTATCTGAGGTTATTGATATTTCTCCCAACATCTTGATTCCAGCTTGTGCTTCTCCCAGCCCAGCGTTCCTCATGATGTGCTCTGCAGAGAAGTTAAATAAGCAAGGTGACAATATACAACCTGACGTACACCTTTTCCTATTTGGAACCAGTCTGTTGTTCCATGTCCAGTTCAAACTGTTGCTTCCTGACCTGCATACAGGTTTCTCAAGAGGCAGGTCAGGTGATCTGGGATTCCCATCTCTTTCAGAATGTTCCACAGTTTATTGTGATCGACACAGTCAAAGGCTTTGGCATAGTCAATGAAGCAGAAATAGATGTTTTTCTGAAACTCTCTTGCTTTCTCCATGATCCAGCGGATGTTGGCAATTTGATCTCTGGTGCCTCTGCCTTTTCTAAAACCTGCTTGAACATCTGGGAGTTCACGGTTTACATAATGCTGAAGCCTGGCTTGGAGAATTTTGAGCATGACTTTACTAGCATGTGAGATGAGTGCAATTGTGTGGTAGTTTGAGCATTCTTTGGCATTCCCTTTCTTTGGGATTGGAATGAAGACTGACCTTTTCCAGTCCTGTGGCCACTGCTGAGTTTTCCAAATCTGCTGGCATATTGAGTGCAGCACTTTCACAGCATCATCTTTCAAGACTTGAAATAGCTCAACTGGAATTCCATCACCTCCACTAGCTTTGTTTGTAGTGATGCTTTCTAAGGCCCACTTGACTTCACATTCCAAGATGTCTGGCTCTAGGTCAGTGATCACGTTATCGTGACTATCTTGGTCGTGAAGATCCTTTTTGTACAGTTCTTCTGTGTATTCTTGCCACCTCTTCTTAATATCTTCTGCTTCTGTTAGGTCCATACCATTTCTGTCCATACCATTTCTGTCCTTTATCGAGCCCATCTTTGCATGAAATGTTCCCTTGGAATCTCTAATTTTCTTGAAGAGGTCTCTTGTTTTTCCTATTCTGTTGTTTTCCTCTATTTCTTTGCATTGATCACTGAGGAAGGCTTTCTTATCTCTCCTTGCTATTCTTTGGAACTCTGCATTCAGATGCTTATATCTTTCCTTTTCTCCTTTGCTTTTTGCCTCTCTTCTTTTCACAGCTATTTGTAAGGCCTCCTCAGACAGCCATTTTGCTTTTTTGCATTTCTTTTCCATGGGGATGGTCCTGGTCCCTGTCTCCTGTACAATGTCACGAACCTCCATCCAGAGTTCATCAGGCACTCTATCAATCAGATCTAGTCCCTTAAATCTATTTCTCACTTCCACTGTATAATCATAAGGGATTTGATTGAGGTCATATCTGAATGGTCTAGTGGTTTTCCCTACTTTCTTCAATTTAAGTCTGAATTTGGCAATAAGGAGTTCATGATCTGAGCCACAGTCAGCTCCTGGTCTTGTTTTCGCTAACTGTATACAGCTTCTCCATCTTTGGTTGCAAAGAATATAATCAATCTGATTTCGGTGTTGACCATCTGGTGATGTCCATGTGTAGAGTCTTCTCTTGTGTTGTTGGAAGAGGGTGTTTGCTATGACCAGTGCATTCTCTTGACAAAACTCTATTAGCCTTTGCCCTGTTTCATTCCGTGCTCCAAGGCCAAATTTGTCTCTATAGGGAAAGCTTTTTTTGTATTATTTGAATAATAAATTTTGTGAGACTAAATTATCAGATAAGACTTCAAATTATGAATGGGTTGGATTTATGGCAGGATGAAAATAGTCTTCAGCTAACTGTCTCATAAGAAATTCTTAGGAGAAAATTTGACTACATAATTTTTGCCTTTCCCACCGATTTGGGAAGTTACCTAATTCCCACAGAATGTGTAGTTCCAGCTGTATCAAAGGTGAAAGTTTAAATACAAGCAAGGATCAAAGTATAGAGTTAATTTGTGCTGATTCAAGAGTGGTAGCCCTCAGGGCGACAAAGGCTACATCAGAACGAGTCCCTTCCACTCGTGTAATATGGATAGAGCAAACTAAAAGAGATGAGACAGCACAAATGGAAGTGGTGATGACAGTCAGAGGACGTCCATTCAGAGAGTCAAACACAGAGTCAAAGAACACAGTGCATGTGCTTAGTCGCTCAGTCATGTCTGACTCTTTGTGACCCCGTGGACTGTAACCTGCCAGGCTCCTTTGTTTTTGGGGATTCTCCAGGCAAGAAGACTGGAGTGGATTGCCATGCCCTCCTCCAGGGGATCTTCCCAACCCAGGGATCGAACCCAGGTATCCCATACTGCAGGTAGACTCTTTACCATCTGAGCCACCAGGGAAACCCAAAGAACACAGTAGCTAATGAAAATTTGTCGTCAAGTTAGGTGGCTGCTGGTAGATGGACCACTTGTGTCCCAGGGACAAGTAAATGGTGATGGGGAATTCAGACTCAGAAAATATGCAGGGATTCCAGCAAGCAACTGACCTCGGGTGGCTGTGATGTTCAGAGGGCCCACGCACAGGACCAACACTCAGGGATAGGATCCCAACAAGACAGTAGTCATAGTCTGGGCAGGACAAAAAGGGTCATCAGCAGACCACCCAGCCAGGGGCATGGCTGTCAGGCAGAGATTTCCCACCGAGAGCAATCTCCCTTACCGGGAACACTTAGCAGTGGCTCGAAACAGTTTGGTTGTCATACTTGAGGAGGGTACCAGTGTGTCTAATGGGTAGAGTCCAGGCAAGCTGCCACACACCCTACAATCTACAAGCAGCAGAGAATTTTCTGCCCAGAATAATGCCATCATTGAGAAACCCTAGTATAGGAAACAAGAAAAACAGCTATAGGAACTAAGACGCAAAATCAAAGACTAGGAGTTAATCATACGAACAAAGCAGAGATGTGGACCTGAAACAGGACTAATTCAGCAAAACTGAGTTGATAAACTAGGTTCTTTAGTTTCCTCCTGATTAGGGAACAGGTAGGTCTTAGGATTTTAAGTGGAAAACAATCCAGGGGCTGATTCTTGTTTCACCACTTACTAGTTTGAGAGACTTGGCAATTGATTTAATCTTTTATACCTCAATGTCCTTTTCTATAAAATAGGGATAATAGTAGCATCTACACTCAGAATTGCTACAAAAGGAAAATAGGATTATGCCTAAGTGCTCCTAACACTTTGGCTGACTCATATTACATGGGTGATAATTAATATTTGTATATGGGGGCCAAACAGCTAAACTTGGTAGGAATTTTTTTTAAAGGAAAAAAAACAGAAAAGAAGTGAAGGAGGGCATTGTTAGCCCAATCCACCCCCAAATTATCTGGTAGAGGGTTTTCAGAAAAAAAAATTTTTTTTTCAGTAATTAGATTTACTTAACACCAAAGTTTTTTAATGGGTTCACCAAAAAATGTGAACACCAGAAACAATGTTCTTTGATAAATTTGTTTAAAGTGTTCAATCTTTAGATACCTATAAGAAGGCTAAACCACCTCTTTCCTAAAGTGACTAATCGCAGTATTCTGTTCTCAGCCCTGTATTCTGAAACATTCTGGGCCTGATAGTTTTCCCTACTAAATCAACATATTCTGGTGTATACTCAATCTCCCTTCTTCTCAAGACGTTAATATACAATGCTAGACTACATGCTTGAGTATCAACCACAGAAGAATTAAGGACTGTGAACCAAAAAGACCCTGCTTGTCTTATTCTAATGCATGATTAATTTTCTGGAATTTAAATAATGAGAAACAAAAAGGAAAACAAAATGAGAGGAAGTGGAAAATCATTGTATTATATATTTGTCCCTAAAAGTAGTTTGGCTGGGCCTTCTAACCCTCTGCTAATTCCTCAGACAGATTAAAAAAAAAAAAAAGAAACCCACCCCCACATGCTGAAACCTCAGTATTGTAAAGATTCCGAAAGAGAAAAAGTTACAACAAAGTCCAGCACCCAGGATCCAATCTGGGCAAGGAGACTGAGTAGGTTTCCTTTCTACACAATGTTTCACTTCCCTTCAGCCTGGACCCTAAAGACAGAATTTAGAAAAGCTCCCAAGTGGTGTCTCCTGAGTTAGAGAAAAGAAATATTGACATCACCAAAGATGGAAATTTTTGTACATGTGAGTAGTTGTGCCAGTTCACCCAACTGCATTTATGTGTATTCTTAAGCATGACAATTTAAGATTCAGGGAAACAGGACCATATCTGAGCATCATGGTCACCTTATGAGCCCAACTGCTTCAGGTGTCCTGTCTACCAGCGTTGGAATGTTAAGGGTGAGAGAAAGGTAACAAGCTTCTTGGGCTGCTGATTATTTTCCAGGAAAAGAGAAAATGAGTCTAATATTGGATGACATCTTTGATAATGATAGTTGGGATCTGTAGCTTTACCACCTGGTTTCATAAATATTAATCTCATCTGAGCTCAATGAGCAGTTAACAACTTTCATAAAACTAAGGCTCAGAGAATTTAAGCAACTCACTCAAGGTCACACAGCTAGAAAATAATGAGGAAAACACACCCAGATCCAAACGATTTCACATCCCATTCTTGTGATTCCATACATCATACTACTTCCTGGCATCTTCTCCTCCAGTCAAAAATTAAGAAGAGGGAAAAGAGGCCTGTCTACCTGAAAACTTGTCCTCCACCCTTTCTCCTGCAGCTTCAGGAGTGGACATTTCCCAGCTTCCCCTTTTTCACCACCACCACAGAAGGACTTCACAATGTAATTCCGGCTCTTGTTCACACAGGGAATGCTGCTTTCTGAGGGTTAGCTTAACTGTGGAATAATTTATATCACTATACCATACCCAGTTCATAATTTGTACCCCAAAATGAAGTGACTTAGATTTCCTTATTATTGTTTCTTGTTGTTTCAGTCACTAAGTCATGTTCGACTCATTTGTAAATCTATGGGCTGTAACCCACCAGGCTCTTCTGTCCGTGGGATTTCCCAGGTAAGAATATTAGAGTGGTTGCCATTTCCTTCTTCAGAGTATCTTCCTGACCCAAGGATCGAACCCATATCTCCTGCATTGGCAGGCGGACTCTTTTATCACTGAGCCACCGGGGAAGCCCCACCTTATTATTTTTAGTCTTCATCTCTACACTTAGAAAAAATTTGAAGAAGGAAAACTTTGAATTGTGTCCAGGTAGTTATTTTATTTTGAAAAATAACTCTTTAATAGTGTATGTATATTGTATATATATATATATATATATATATAAAGAATTCAACATTTGGGAGAAACGTCTGTGCAGGGATCTTCAAATTTGTGTGTGTGTGTGTCTATGTCTGTGTGTGTATACAGAGAATCAACTCAAGCTACTTTTACAGTGCAAAAAGATTTCAGAATATAAATACAAATCCCAAAGTTCAAAATGAAAAATCATTTGTTTTTAATGAGAGTAGTCATTACCTACTTTGACATATGAATATCACATATCACAAACCTTTGACATATGAAATATCACAGACAAGTGTTTAAGAATTTGCCATTAAACTATGTACTTATTTAGAATAATTTCTCTTTATGGAAATTATATTTAACACTTCAAGGAATCTTCTAAGTTTCTTTTAGTGCCAAATTATGAAATAAATGAGTGATTATAGGCAATAGCAGAGTTGCAAATTATAATTGTTATGGTAATGACAGATTCATAATCTTTGACATAATAATAACTTTTGTAACTTATAGGGTAATATTCATCTTCAAAGCATTAGTTAATTAATGCTTTAAAATATCCTTCCAATCTTATGAACAAGCAGAATCTTCAGGCCCTATTGACACTCTATATACTTTCTATTCACTGATTAATTTCTACTTAAATAACTTGAAAAACAACTGAGAAATCATCTAACATGATAATAAAATCTGAAAATCATTTTTTCTGGCTTTAGGAAGACAAAATGATTCTAAGTTATTCTTTGTTTCAGTTACCTCTATAATTTGGAGAGTATACTATCCAGTTCAGTTCAGTTCAGTTCAGTCGCTCAGTCGTGTCCGACTCTCCGCGACCCCATGAATCACAGCACGCCAGGCCTCCCTGTCCATCACCAACTCCCGGAGTACACTCAAACTCATGTCCACAGAGGCGGTGATGCCATCCAGCCATCTCATTCTCCGTCGTCCCCTTCTTCTCCCGCCCCCAACCTTTCCCAGCATCAGAGTCTTTTCCAGTGAGTCAACTCATCGCATGAGGTGGCCAAAGTATTGCAGTTTCCAGACCCATCCTTTATTCTTCTCATTGTCTGGGCTTATATTCTGTAAAGAGAGAGACATTAGCCTTCAACAGCCAAAGTAAGAGCTGAATTGCCTTAGCTACACAGGACACAAGCTACTGGTCTAACTACTCTCAAACCTGCATCCACACAAAATGTGCCATGTAGGTTTAAAGGAATAAGGAATCTTTGGATCATATCGGGATAAATTCAGAATACCTCATCCACTTCTCCCTTTTTTATTTTTATGAATATGACAGTAATTATCTACTAAACATTTATCAGTCACTAGAAAAATGTCTTAAAGACTCCATGTACATTAGCTTACTTCATAATTATAAAAACCCTAGATGTTGATATTATCACTATATTTATCATTTTTATAATATCATCATCATCAATACATACATACATGTAAGCAAATAAAGTATTGAGTCTCAGGGAAGTTTAATAATTTCCAAAAGAAGAGACAGAGCTGAGAGAGAAAGCCAGACCCACCTGATCCCAAAGCCCATTATCCTAACCAGTGCACCAGTGGTTCTCAAACTTCTGCAGGCATCAGAATCACTGACAAAAAAGCAGAGAATCCTGCGTGACACCTTTCCACCATTTCTGATTGAGTAGCTCTGGGGGAGGAGATCCCAAGAATTTGCATTTCTAATGAGTTCCCATGTGACAATGATCACATTATAGTCAACTAATTAATGCTGAAATAATGATACTTCTTCCCATGGATGGCCCTGTCAAATAATTTGAAAAAGGAGTGTTCAGTGGTATTGGCCATTGCTTACAGAAAAGTAAAAATCAGGCGCTAGTACTCAGACATGTTTATCATAAAAAAATACTGGTCCTGTGTAAGTTTTTTTCAAAGAGCCTCCTTCCCTCATTTATCAAATCCATTGGGCAGAAAGTGAAAGTGAAGTCACTCAGTCCTGTCTGACTCTTTGGAGACCCCATGGACTTTAGCCCGCCAAGCTCCTCTGTCCATGAGATTCTCTAGGCAAGAATACTGAAGTGGGTTGCCATTTCCTCCTCCAGGGGATCTTCCCAACCCAGGGATTGAACTCGGGTCTCCTGCATTGCAGGCAGATGCTTTGTCTATCCTCTAAGCCACCAGGGAAGCCCATAGGGCAGAGACTTTCCCAAATCATGCCATTCTTATTCTTTCTCTGAAACATCTTTAGCCACTTGTTTACTCCCTTGAGGGCAAGAGCATCACCATTCTTCCATTTTCTGAATCCCACTTTGGACCTCCCCAGTCAGGACTACTGCTGATGTTGCACAGCTTGTGCATAAAACTGGAACAGCAAGGATTCTGCCACCCTTTCCAAACCTGGGGGCACTTTTCCCTGTCACTTAACATGAGTTTGCTCTGAGTTCATGATTTATTGCTATGGTAAATTTGCTTATGCTAAAATCTATGCCAAGTCTAAGCTTGGAATAAGACTTTATGGGCCAAGTAGTAAATCCCGTAAAATCAGAGTTTAAAATGGAAAATGTTATTCAGACTAATTACAGGTCATGCAATTGGGCATTACTATAGCACACTTTTCTTAAACATTATCCCAAATGAGGCCATCAGAAGAACATATGTGCTGCATACCCAGTCCAAGTTCTTGGTCAGTAAGTGGAACAAGCTTTCAGTGGCAAAGGGGAGTAACTGTCATCACCATCCCTGGAGGTTCCTCATTAGACAGCCATGCAGTGAGCCTTCTCATGCTGCGAATAAAGGACAGAGGATAACAGGCTTTCCTTTTAAAGTGTGGGGGCAAAGAGAGAGAGAATGGACAAAACAGAAGAAATGACTCATAAGTCAGGAAAAATGTCTCATAGGAAATCTTTTAAAAACCATTTTGAATAAAAATAAACGTTTTATGAATTCAAGACTTGAAAAGATTTAATTTCTGGGATCCAAACATATTAAATGTATGAAAACTGTTTACAATAATGGTTACAATTGGTATAACTGTAATGACAGGCTATTATTTTTGTTCAACTTTCCCTAGTTGAAACAATAGCTTCAAGAACAAATCCTAAATTCCAAGATTACTGGTTATACTCTGAGCAATGAAATGAGTTCTAAGTTTGAAATGTTCTTTCCTGCACCCAAACTGTATGGATGGGATCTTCACTGATAATTCTTGTTACTCATAACAAATCAGTCTACATTTCCCAAGTAAACTTATTTTCATTCTATGGTATTATTGGAGAAGGAAATGGCAACCCACTCCAGTGTTCTTGCCTGGAGAATCCCAGGGACGAGGGAGCCTGGTGGGCTTCCGTCTATGGGGTCACACAGAGTCGGACACGACTGAAGTGACTTAGCAGCAGTAGCATGGTATTATTAAAAAGATGCAATGAACAGGGGGAGAGAAAAAAAAAAAACAACCTTTGTTTAAAAATCTATAAGGAGAGGATCAAAATGGCAGAGTAGAAGAACATACCTCCCCACAAAAATACATCAAAAGTACATACATATGTGGAACTGGAAACTGTCAGAAAGGTCCTATATAACCAAAGCTGTGAGATCCACACATAATTAAGTGGGAAGGGAAGAAGTAATCAGGTCAAGACCTATGCCCCTGGGAGGGGACCTACTCTCTGGAGTAAGCAGTCAAGAGAGAGCTTGGGCACCTCAGTCTTGGGCTTCTACACAGGAGAGATGAGCTCCCTTGGCTGGTTGGAGGAACCCTTGAACTAACAGGAGGGCTGTGGGAAGACTGAATCTCACTTTCAAGGAGCACACGTGCTGGCTTATGCCTGAGGAAGGGTGGAGAGGAATATTTAAGGACTGTTGCAGTAGCTGCCAGGTTTCTAATGAATGCCCCAGCTGATGCCCCAGTCCAAGCCAAGCGAATACTCCAGACCAACTTACTGCACATCACACCACAGCACTGGATCTAGGGCTACCATGACCAAGGAGAAAGATTGACTGCAGAAGGCAAGGGCAGCTCAATCCTAAGGCAGCATCTAGGTGGGGTGACAGCCACCATTGTTGATGTGTACTCAAGAGGAACATCAAAAGCAGTCCAGATCTATGGCACTGGCCACTCCATCACAGCTCACACTCCAATATATGCTGAGAGTTCATAGGGGACCCACCTGCCCTGTGGTATGGTTCCAAACAAGGCAGAGGTGGCAGAAGTTGGGGGCAACAATAGGCTGTGAGGGGCAAAAGGAACCGAGACCCACTGTATCTGAGCCTGTACAGCCAGTGCATAGTAGACAGCTTGGTACTATGTTTGAAGCCAATGTGAGCTGAGAGCCTAAAGAGGCGCCCCTTGCTTCTGCACTATTCCCTCTGGGGCAAGGGTCCTGGTTCTGGGAGGGAGGAAAGTACACACTTAAAGAGAACAAAACCAGCATGGGCTCAGTTCTCAGAGCTTCTGCTCCAGCAACTTGGGATGAGAACCCACACCCGACTAGGTGGTGACAGCTACTGGGCAGAGGGAAAACCCTGCCTCACACTGACCTCCAACTCTACCTACTTGACCTCCAGTCACACCTCCTACCAAGGTGATAGCTGCCGGCACACTCTGAGGAAAGGTATAACTTGCATCCATGTCAAATCCAGCTCTCTCACCAAAGGCACTGGAAAACAGTATAGGAATGCTGCCACATAAGAACACCCCTTCAGTACCGCAATAGATAACTTGTTTCACCTAAACTCAAAGAGGTAGAGAAAGTTAAGCAAGATGAAAAGGCACAGGAACTGGTCTCGATTGAAAGAGCAAGAGAAAACCTTTGAAAAACAAATAATGAAACAGAAATAAACAATTTGCCAGATAAAGAATTCAAAGCTTTAGAAATAAGAATGCTAACTGAATCTGAGAAAGGAATAGATAAACTAAGTAAGCATTTCAACATGTTAAGCATTTCAGCAACATGTCATAATTAAAATGACAAAAGTTAAAGATACGACAGTTCTAAAGGCAGCAAGAGAAAAATCAAGTCATATACAAGGGAATCCTCATAAGGATATCGGCTTATTTCTTTGATTTCTCTGGCATGCCAGAAGGGAATAGCATGATATATTCAAAGTTCTGAAAAAGAAAAACATGAAACAAGGATACTCTGCCCAACAATATTATCATTTAGAATAGAAAGAGAGATGAAGAACTTCTCAGACAAGCAAAAATTACATGAGTTCAGCAATAACAAACCTACCTTAAAATAAAGGTTAAAGGATCTTCTCTAAGTTGAAGAAGAAAGGGAAAATCCCACTAAGAAAAGATATATAATAATATAATAAGGGCTGAGGATGAACCACTTAAATAAGCTAGTACGAAGAGTAAAAGACAAAAAAATCATAACAGCAACGCTGAAGAATCAAGAAAAAACACAATGATGTAAAATGACATCAAATTGAAATATGAAATAAAATGCATGGAAGGGGAGTCAAAATTGTTGACTTTCTAGAATGCATTTAAACTTTTTAAAACACTGCCAATTAAAAGACAAATAGATACAGTTTTAGGTCAACATATATGAACCCCATGGTAACCACAATTCAAAAACCTACAACATATACACAAAAAAGGAAAAACAAAGGAACCCAAACATACTACTAAGAAAATCATCAAACTTCAAGGGAAGAAACAAAAAGAACAGAAAATTATGAAAAAAACAGGAAAAAATATTAAATATACATATGTATTGATAGATAAAAATAATAAAATATGTACATACATATCAATCATCACTTTAAATGGCAATTAACTCATTGGTCCAGTCAAAAGATACAGAGGGACTGACTGGATACAAAAAAAATGACCCATTGATATGCTGCCTGCAAGAGGCCCACTTCAGGACTAAAAACACACGCAATCTGAAACTGAGGGGATGGAAAAAGGTATTTCATGCAAATGAAAACAGTAAGAAAATGGAGTAGCAAAATTCATGTCAGACAAAATAGGCTTTCAAACAAAGGCTATAACAAAAGACAAAGAAAAACATTATATAACGATAAAGGGATCAATACAAGAAGAAGATATTACATTTGCTAACATATGTTTACCTCAAATAGGAGCACCTAAATATAGAAATCAGATATCAACAGAATGAGAAAAATTGACAGTAATACAATTATACTAGGAGGCTTGAACATTCTACTGACATCAATGGACAGAGCATACAGATAGAAAATTAACAAGGCAAAAGTGGTTTTAAGTGACACATAAGCCAATTAGACAATAGGGAGGAGACGGGGACGACAGAGAATGAGGTGGCTGGATGGCATCACTGACTCGAGGGACATGAGTTTGAGTGAACTCCGGGAGTTGATGATGGACAGGGAGGTCTGGCGTGCTGTGATTCATGGGGTCGTAAAGAGTCAGACACGACTGAGTGACTGAACTGAACTGAACAGGACATTCCATCCAAAAATAGCAGAATACACATTCTTTTCATGTGTACATGGAATGTTCTCCAGGATAGATCATATGCTATGCACAAAACAAATCCCAACAAATTTAAGAGGATAGAAATTACATCAAGCCTTTTTTCCAACCACCACAGTATGAAACTAGAAATCAATTACAGAAAGACAAAAGGGAAAAGTACAACCATGTGAAGACTAAGCAGCACACTATTTTAAAGAAATTAATCAGTTCAGTTCAGTTCAGTCGCTCAATCATGTCTGACTCTTTGCGACCCCATGAATCACAGCACGCCAGGTCTCCCTGTCCATCACCAACTCCCAGAGTTTACCCAAACTCATATACATCGAGTTGGTGATGCCATCCAGCCATCTCACCCTCTGTCGTCCTCTTCTCCTCCTGCCTTCAATCTTTCCCAACATCAGGGTCTTTTCAAATGAGTCAACTCTTCGCATGAGGTAGGCAAAGTATTGCAGCTTCAGCTTTAGCATCAGTCCTTCCAATGAACACCCAGGGCTGATCTCCTCTAGAATGGACTGGTTGGATCTCCTTGCAGTCCAAGGGACTCTCAAGAGTCTTCTCCAGCACCACAGTTAAAAAGCATCAATTCTTCAGTGCTCAGCTTCCTTCACAGTCCAACTCTCACATCCACACATGACCACTGGAAAAACCATAACTTTGACTAGATGGACATTTGTCGGCAAAGTAATGTCTCTGCTTTTTAATATGCTATCTCGGTTGGTCAAAACTTTCCTTCCAAGGAGTAAGTGTCTTTTAATTTCATGGCTGCAATCACCATCTGCAGTATAGAAAACCCTAAAGTTTCCCCTGAAAAATAATTAGAACCAATAAATGAATTCAGCAAAACTGCAGAATAAAAATTAATATGCATAAATCTTTTAATTTTCTGTACACAACTAATGAACTATCAAAAAGAGAAAGCAAAAAGCAATCTCATTTAAAATAGCATCAAAGAAAAATAAAATACCAAGGAATTAGCCAATGAAGTGAAAAACCTATGCGACGAGTTGACTCACTGGAAAAGACTCTGATGCTGGGAAGGGTTGGGGGCGGGAGGAGAAGGGGACGACGGAGAATGAGATGGCTGGATGGCATCACCGCCTCTGTGGACATGAGTTTGAATGAACTCTGGGAGTTGGTGATGGACAGGGAGGCCTGGCGTGCTGTGATTCATGGGGTTGCGGAGAGTCGGACACGACTGAGCGACTGAACTGAACTGAACTGAAAACTATAAAACACTGATGAAGGAAATTAATGATACAACAAATGGAAAGATATTCCACACTCTTTGATTGGAAAAAATTAATATTGTTAAAATGCCCTTACTATACAAGGCAATCTACAGATTTAATGCAATCAAAATATTATGACATTTTTCATAGAACTAGAACAAATAATCCTAAAATTTATGTAAAACCTCAGAAGACCCCAAATTGCCAAAGAAATCTTTAAAAGAAAAGAACAAAACTGGAGGTATCTTGGGCCCTGATCAGACTATATTACAAAGCTGTAGTAATCAAAACAGTATGGTAGGTACTGACACAAAAACAGATGCACAGATCAATGGAACAGACTAAAGATCCTAGAAACAAACCACACACCTGTCATCAATTAATCTATGACAAAGGAGGTGAGAATATACAATGGAGAAAAGACAGTCTCTTCAATAAATGGTGCTGGGAAACGTGGACAGCCACATGTAAAACAATATTAGAACATTTCTCACACTACATACAAAAAATAAGCTCCAAATGGTTTAAAGACCTAAATGTTAGACCTGAAACCATATGGTTTCTGCTGCTACTGCTACTGCTAAGTCACTTCAGTTGTGTCCGACTCTGTGTGACCCCATAGACGGAAGCCTACCAGGCTCCCCCGTCCCTGGGATTCTCCAGGCAAGAACACTGGAGTGGGTTGCCATTTCCTTCTCCAATGTGTGAAAGTGAAAAGTGAAAGTGAAGTCACTCAGTCGTGTCCGACCCTTAGCGACCCCACGGACTGCAGCCTACCAGGCTTCTCCATCCATGGGATTTTCTAGGTAAGAGTACTGGAGTGGCTTGCCATTCTAGAAGAGAATGTATGCAGAACATATTTTTACATAAATTGTAGCAATATTTTTTTTTAAATCTGTCTACTAAGGCAAAAGAAATAAAGCAAAACTAAACAAATGGGACAAAGTAAAAGCTTTTTCACAGCAAGGGAAGCCATCAACAAAATGAAAAGACAACCCACTGAATGGGAGAAAACATTTGCAAATGATGTGACCAACAAGGGTTTAATATCCAAAAAAATGTAAACAACTCATAATTCAACATCAAAATAAAAACAACCTGATTTTTAAAAGGTCAGATGACCTGAAAAGACATTTTCCATAGAAGACATATAGCTAACAAGCACTTGAAAAAATGCTCAACATCACTATTATTAGAGAAATGCAAGTCAAAACAACACTGAGATGTCCCCATACCTATCAGAATGGCTAGCACTGAAAAGTCTACAAACAACAAATGTTGGAGAGGATGTGGAGAAAAGGTAACCCTTGTACACTGTTGCTGGGAATATAAATTGATGCAATCACCATGGAAAACAACATGGCAATTTCTCAAAAAACAGAAATAGAACTACTATATAATCCAGCAATTCCACTCTTCTAGGTATCTATCTAGAAAAAAAAAAATAACACTAATTCAAAAAGATACACGCTCCCCAGTGTTCATGGCAGCAATATTTACAATAGCTAAGATATGAAAATAATCCAAGTATTCACTGAGAAGAAATGATAAAGATGTGGTATGTACACACACGTAGTGGAATATTACTGAGCCTTTAAAAATGAAATTCTGCCATTTGCAGCAAATTGCATGGAACTAGAGAATATTATGCATAGTGAAGTAAGTCATGGAGAATGACAAATACTGAATGATATCACTTATTTGTAGAATCTAAAAATAACAAACTAGGGATTACCAGTGTGCAGAGGGAAGTGAGGAGAAGCAAGATAGGATTGTGGGATTAGGAAATACAAACTTCCATGTATAAAATAGAAAAGAAACAGGATACATTGTTGAACACATGTGATTATAGCCATTATTTTGTAATAATTAATTTAATGGAGTATAATATAAAAATACTAAATCACTATGCTGTATACCTGAAACTAATAAAATATTGTAAATCAACTATACTTCAATTTTAAAAAGAAAAATGAAGAAAAAATTTTAAGAAAATCTTTATGGGCCAAGGCAATATCGTGAGGTACAAAGTACAAAGTAAAGAAACCAAGCTTATATTATCAACATACATATATTATCCAACTTGGCTTATTTCTTTCTGTATCCCTTAATTGGAAAAAAAATTTGTATGGATCTCAATCTTCATCTTCTCATTTCACACCTTAAAAACATAAACGAATACATACCAAAAAAGGAAATTAATGTGGACTTGGAAAAAATGAAGTTAAAGTTATCACAATATTCTACCTCAGTATATAATAATATCTGCTTAATAGAAAATCAGAACAGCATCCAGAAAGCACAATCTAGCACCAATACATTCAAGGTTCAAATAAGAACTCAAAACATTGAGCATTTGGCTAAATTGTTGGTTTAAAACCTCCTCAGGGTCTTCCTTTGTGAAATCTGAAACTGGCTGCCATACATGAATGGCAAGAAGAAACCAAAGAAAGAGATAGATTGGGTTTAATAAGCAAGCGAACTTACATACAAGTCTTGTCTTGGGCAGTCACAAGATAGTGGAACTCCTCACTTGTATATCAGAATCAAATTTTTAATAGAGGTCTTAAATGGGTTCAGTTACATATACAGTCCAAAGGTCTCAATGCCACATTACTGTCTCAAAGCTACATCCTTTAAATAACTGCTAACATGGTAATAGTAGGGGAAACATTCCATATACAGGGTAGAAGTGAAAAGGCTATGATTGCCCAAGACCAGCTCCAAGGTCAATCAGTGGTCAAGCCTTCTCAATGACCTCCTCCAATACTCCACCCCTTGTGACCAGCTCTTATAATGTTATATATTCCCCTCTCCCATAATATGTCTGAGCAGTCAGCAAAGGGTTTTATTTGGAGCTGTCTCGTTTGGTGGCTATCTGACTGCACTGAAGGCAGAAGCCACAGCAACAGTATAACCACATGCAGGAGAAAACGCAGTTTAAGATAGTGATTCCCAATATAAAGTGATGATTTTTTCCACCAAGAGCCCCACAATCCAAGCCATCACTTTACCAACTCCAGCTTTCTAAGCTGGAGTCCCTTAAGCTGGAGACCCCTAAACTACCACACAATTGCACTCATCTCACACGCTAGTAAAGTCATGCTCAAAATTCTCCAAGCCAGGCTTCAACAGTATGTGAACTGTGAACTTCCAGATGTCCAAGCTGGATTTAGAAAAGGCAGAGGAACCAGAGATCAAATTGCCAACATCCATTGGATCATCAAAAAAACAAGAGAGTTCCAGAAAAACATCTACTTCTGCTTTATTGACAATGCCAAAGCCTTTAGCTGTGTGGATCACAGCAAACTGTGGAAAATCCCCCAAGAGATGGGAATACCAGACCACCTGACCTGCCTCTTGAGAAATCTGTATGCAGGTCAGGAAGCAGCAGTTAGAACTGGACATGGATCAACAGACTGATTCTAAATAGGGAAAGGAGTACGTCAAGGCTGCATATTGTCACCCTGCTTACGTAACATATATGCAGATTATATCATGAGAAGGATGTACTGGATGAAGCACAAGCTGGGCTGTAAGAAGCACAAGCTGGAATCAGGATTGCCGGGAGAAATATCAATAACCTCAGATATGCAGATGACACCACCCTTATGGCAGAGAGTGAAGAGGAACTCAAAAGCCTCTTGATGAAAGTGAAAGATGAGTGAAAAAGTTGGCTTAAAGCTCAACATTCAGAAAAAAAGATCATGGCATCTGGTCCCATCACCTCATGGCAAATAGATGGGGAAACAGTGGAAACAGTGAGAGACTATTTTTTGGGGCTCCAAAATCACTGCAGATGGTGATTGCAGCCATGAATTTAAAAGACACTTACTCCTAGAAAGCATATTAAAAAGAAGAGACATTACTTTGCCAACAAAGGTCCGTCTAGTCAAGGATATGGTTTTTCCAGTGGTCATGTATGGATATGAAAGTTGGACTATAAAGAAAGTTGAGCACCAAAGAATTGATGCTTTTGAACTGTGGTGTTGGAGAAGACCGTTGAGAGTCCCTTGGACTGCAAAGAGATCCAACCAGTCCATCCTAAAGGAGATCAGTCCTGAATATTCATTGGAAGGACTGACGCTGAAGCTGAAACTCCAATACTTTGGCCACTTGTTGCAAAGAGCTGACTCATTGGAAAAGACCCTGATGCTGGGAAAGATTGAGGGCAGGAGGAGAAGGGGATGACAGAGGATGAGATGGTTGGATGGCATCACCGACTCAATGGACATGAGTTTGAGTAAACTCTGGGAGTTGATGATGGACAGGGAGGCCTGGTGTGCTGCAGTCCATGGGGTCGCCAGGAGTCAAACATGACTGAGCAAACTGAACTGAACTGAAGCTGGGGGTTGAATTATCCAGGGTTTTCACTTATGTCCACATGTGATTTAATACAAATGACACATTAACAGACTCATCAGTTATGTACACACTACATTCTATCTGGATAATGACAGAGGTGCCTCCTAGCCAGGAAGTCATAACGTCCAAGTCCATTCTGCTTCAGAGGACAGCTTTTCTCACTAGAGACATTTCAGTGTTCAGTGAGGACAGGCTTTGCTGCCTATCATTTGTTCACTGGGTGAGATTGTGTGTCCTACAATATCTACAGGCAATGGAGGGAATGAAGATGGCAGCCAAACGATTGTACCATGAAACAGATGTGCCCAGGTAGCCTTGAGGAGAGGGAACTTGGCCTTATGGTGCACACCACACATGTTGACCAGGGGAGGAAGCACTGTCAGGCAAGAGAAAACAAACTAGGGAAGAACATGCCAGGCCAGACCCCACTTCCTCTCCTCCTTTCGATGGTGCATGTTCCCATCGCAGGCATAGAATGTTTTAACAGCCCCATCTTGCTGCAGGACAATAGAATCCTGGTGGAAACTGCATCCTTACACAGGGCTGCAAGGTAAGTCACTCATCCCAGTAGGAAGTCCAATGAAAATTCCAGTAGATAACACCTTTCCAAGGTACGACAGAGCTTGGTGTTCTCAAAACCATAACATGTTGATTTACCATGCAAGTAGGCAATGGCAGCCCCTCATAACTTCCACACCTTTGTGTTAGGAGTCAGACGGCTTTTGGCAACTTGTCTGCTTCGCTATTACCACAACACCCTCCCCTTTATTCTCCTCACTTTCCCAAGGAATTCACCTCTTAGTGTCCTAATCAAGCTTCTTCATAAGCACCCAGATCTTAATCCAAGCAAAATGGCAGACTAAGTTCTCTGACTTATTATCCTGCTTTCCCAGCTTGTCACCATCCCCAAAGCTAGCAGAGAAGCAGACAACCACATGTCCTTCTCTAGTCTCAGCTCTTCTTCCAACTTTCTAACTGGAGATTCAACCTCTAGTTGGGCATCAGTGGCCACTATGCTGCCCCAGAATAGATGCCAGCCCACCATAGCAGGCATTCATTTCCCTTCTTTGCCACAGTGCCTTCTGTGCAGTTTCTCAGATAAATACATCAAACCAGCCAGTGTTTGCAAGGTGCCCCTGAATTCACATGGTGGTCCACAAGCACCTAATACAAGATGGCCCACCCCTCCCTACACAAAGATTGGCACTCAACTTGGGATTTCCTAGTGGATGCCTATTTCCCAAGACCCACTTCTTCCATCTCCTGGCTGGCTCAGCAGTTGTTGGTTCAAAACCTCAAGAATTTACAAGGTGAAAACTGCAACAAGTCCTCACATGGATGGCAAGGAGAAACCAAAGAAAGAGGCAAACCATTCTAAGTTGATAGGAGGCAGGTTTAATAAGCAAGAGAACTTAGATTTAAGACTTGGGCAGTCATAAGACAAGTAGATCTCTGCATCCACCCATGAGAATCTAGAAAGTTGACATAGAGAGAGACTTTAGCTGGGTTCAGTCACCTATTCAGTCCAGATGTAATGAGAATTCTCATCAATCTTAACACTAGGTATGTGACAAATCTACTCTATTTTTTAGACAAATATGTGTAATCACTACTAGATACTGGGCACCACTCAAGACAAATAAGGCATGATTCCTGCTCTTCAGAAACTTATGGTCTGATAAAGCGATAGAGTGACACACAAATAGAAGGAATGAAGTGATGTAGTTACTATTATAGATGCTTGTGCAGTGAAAATGTAAAAGAGTGAGTAGCTCTTCCAGTTGAAGACTGAGGAAGGTGAGGAAATGTTTCAGGAATGTTTCAGGAATGTTCAGCTTCAAAAATAAGGTAATCATTGAGCTTAGCAAGGAAATAGGTCTCTGGGTAAGCAGGGGTGTTCTCCAGGTAAGGAGGGAGACGAGGGTTGATGTGGAGCCCAAACAAAGGCAGAAAGGATGAAATGGTGTGATTTATTCAAGTATTATGAATAGTTCAATTCAACTACTTCATGTGTATACAAGAAAGAAAGACCACAGCAGAAGACTGAAGAGGTAAACTGGGGCCAGATTATAAAGTGATCTATGATAAGGATTTGGGTGTTTATCTTAAGAAATTGTCACTGAAAGGCTTTAAGCAAGGGAGACACACGATCAGATCTTGGTTTTAGAAAGATTCTTCCAGTAACTTGTTGAAAATGGGTTGGAGGGATCAAACCTAGAGGCAAGGAGGTAAGAGGACTGAATAATCCATGTTGGTGATAAGAGCCAACCCAGGATAGTAGCTCATGAACAGGAACTGGAAGAAGCCAGTAGCAATCAACTTCAGGGCTTGATTGACTGAAAGAATGAAGGAAAAGGAAAGGCACAAGTCATCCATGACTCCCAGATTCCTGGGATAATAGTAGTTCTGTTTTCTAAGATGGATAATTCATCCGTAAACTTTGGAGTAAAACACAATGGATTTAGCTTGACCATTCGGACTTTGAGGAACCTGTGGAGGACCCCAGTGAACATGGTGGATGGGTTGGGGGCAGGGACACCAAAGTGGTATGAAGCAGAGGCTGGGCATCAACACCCAGGCCTCACCCTACATCAAATTTCAGGAGCAATCATTTCACAACTAAGATGTCAGAGCACAGATGGTCAGTCAACCCCTGTTAACACCAAAGCTGCCTCTGTGTTAACATTTAAAGATGAGGGATAGCAAAGTTCTTTGAAACTAAACAGTACGGTGGTCTTGCTTACTCTTGCAGGTGAAGCAGAATGGAAAATGTGTAGAAACATTCTGAGAACAGACCCACATTCCCTTATTCCTCCCTTCCTGATGTAGCCACTTGTTTTAAGTCAGTTGAAGGCAAGTTTATCTTATACCACAGGTCAAGAAAACACTGGATCCCAGTAAAGTCAGACTTTGCTTCAGTATTTGGTTCACACTATCATACTCTGATGAAAGGAAACTTGACTTATCCTTTCACATCTGTCTCTAGTTTAGATCCAGTACCTGTCTTCTCATATAGGGGTGTCTCTAACCCACTGACGGAGAAGGCAATGGCACCCCTACTCCAGTACTCTCGCCTGGAAAATCCCATGGATGGAGGAGCCTGGTGGGCTACAGTCCATGGGGTCGCTAAGAGTCAGACACACCTGAGCAACTTCACTTTCACTTTTCACTTTCATGCATTGGAGAAGGAAATGGTAACCCACTCCAGTGTTCTTGCCTGGAGAATCCCAGGGACAGGGGAGCCTGGTCGGCTGCCATCTATGGGGTCGCACAGAGTCGGACACGACTGAAGTGACTTAGCAGCAGCAGCAGCAGCTAACCCACTGAATAAACCATCTTAGTTCCCTACCAAGTTCTAGCCAGGTAACCTGACTTTCCTAAATCAGTCATCTGCTCTGTAAGCCCCTTTGTCTCACACCACCTACAAGCTTAACATAACCAGCACGTTTTAAACTTAAAAACACATCTTAAATAGCCATAGACAGTTCTCAGTCTATAAAAAAGCAAGCTAATTCTGATACTGTCCCTTAGAAGTTTGTCAGCTGACACAGAACACACAAACAAGTGCACTGACTGACCAAATATATACATTAAATGTGTAAAATAAAAATTACTAGAGACCACCTATATTCAAAGACCACCTTCTGAAATAGCTAAGGGCTCTGAACATGTAGTTTATTTCCCATCAGAGTAATGTGTTTTGAACCTACCTTAAGAGACCACCTGCCTAACATGAATGCAGGCCCTTTCCCCAGTACATTAGGCTATTAAAAAACAATTTTTTTTAAAAGAAGTTAAACAAAATGCATTGCCTAGCCAGCTCTAGCTCAGCATATACCTCTCTCCATAAGCAATGCTTTTCTTAAAACCACCCCACATGGGGCTTTAAGCTTCCCTGCTGAGTTCTCAGACCCTGATGCCAAGCAATGGCCCTATTTAACGTTTACTGGTTCACAGCAATGATCAAACTTGCTGTAGATTTCCTGAGGTCCATTATGGGAACCTATCTCCACACAAAATCACCCAGAAAATCCTTGGGATAATTTGGTTGATGTTCAGGGCCATCTACATTGACTCTACATAATTATTGGTTACAAAGCCCTGAAGGATCATTCTATGTGTGTTAGAGGCATAAACTATAGGGAGCATTGTTAAACAGACAACCACTTGCCAGAAAGACCACTTAATTTTAGAACCCAGGGTGGTCTCCATATGTAGATTTCATAGTTTTCTATTATGAGCAATAGTAGGTTACTCATTGTACCAGGTGGTAAGTGGAGAGTGAGCATATTGAGTAAAAGTAGCGCTGGGAAGAAAATTACCACCTTTCACCAAATCAGTTAGGAAAGACTTCAAACAATGTATAGCAGCAAATGAAAGCAGTGAATTTTTGCCTAACATCAAAAATCACTATTGTTATGTGCATGTGTTAGTCATTTCAGTCATGTCCAACTCCTTGAAAACCCCTGGACTGTAGCCCACCAGGCTCCTCTGTCCATGGGATTCTCTGGGCAAGAATATTGCAGTGGCTTGCATTCCCTTCTCCAGGGGATCTTCCCTACCCAGAGATTGAACCCCGATCTCCTGCAGCTCCTGCATTGCAGGCAGGTTCTTTACCCACTGAGCCATAAGGGTAGCTCCACAGTTGCTATAGAGGAGCTGAATTACGGAAAAAAGGGGGTGCAAATACTTCGCCAATAAACATGGCAGGCCTTCAGTATTCAAGGGCTACTGTTTGAAAAGCCAAACTTTACATGAGAAGGAGCTCTGTCCAATAACCCTTTTGACAATTCTCTCTCAGGGACTAGTGACCAGTGGATTGCCACGGAAACACATAGGTAAATGCTTAACAGGCTATAACTTTCAAAGACAAAGATAAATATGACCACAAATACATATATGCAACCATAAACCATAAAAGCAAAGCTAAATTAATAACAGGTAAGTGGGGAGCAGGGTAACTGCTGGTGGTCCTTTTGAATTTGGAATGTGTACACCTATAAAAAAAACTGCATAATCTCACTATGTCTTCAACAAAGCTTGTTTTCCTAGTTTCTTTCTCCAGTTATTGAAGCTTAAATAAAGACTCCACCAAAGGAATTAAGAAAGCCATTTCTGCCAGGCTGCCAGCAAGAAAGGAGCAGAATTTTCCACTACAGGTTGCTGGAAGGTTGGTTTATTCTTGTTCCTTTATGCACACTGCAGGCAGGCTCTGTAATGAGCATATGGTAAAAAATGTTTCATCAAGGCTGGGATGTCATACTGACTTAGTCCAACACATTAGGTTTTATAGCTGATCTTTGCACATTGTTAACAACTGTGAGATCCAGGAACCCTGCTTTTAAACAGCTGTGGGAATTCACTGACTTCTAATATCTCATCCTGAAAGAGGAGAATAGTTAATGGGATCCAATCTGAGTACTTTCTGAAAACTTAATTTTGAAGTTATGGGCCCTAATAAAGATATATTAGCACCTAGTTGATACAGTCTCTAAATTTTACTTTCAACAGTTGAAATCATGCATCTTACTTTCAGCCTGCAACCAGGTGGCTTCTGTTGGTAAATTGATGTCTTCAAAGAGTTTTAAAATATACCATAGCTTTTTTGTTTGGTTTGGGATGTTCTTTGTTCAGTGTTAATTGGCTCAACCTTTTGAATTCACTTTTTAAAAATAGATTTACAGCACAGTGTTCCATAGCCATGAGGCATTCTAACTTTTGTTCTTTCCAAAAACAATCCAACAAAAAACGAATTAAAAAAAAAAACAAGCATACACACACACAAAAAAAAAACCTGAATTGCCTGCAAAGTGCATCCTAGTGATCATGGTCCCATACATTGGAAGACAAAAGACATACGTAGGGTCTATGAAACCAATGATGCTAAATTAGCAGTTTCTAAAGCGGATGCGGATTGCAGCCATGAAATTAAAAGATGCTTACTCCTTGGAAGGAAAGTTATGACCAGCCTAGATAGCATATTAAAAAGCAGAGGCATTCCTTTGCCAACCAAGGTCCGTCTAGTCAGTTCAGTTCAGTCGTTCAGTCGTGTCCAACTCTCAGCGACCCCATGAATCACAGCACGCCAGGCCTCCCTGTGCATCACCAACTCCCAGAGTTCACTCAAACTCATGTCCACAGAGTCGGTGATGCAATCCAGCCATCTCATTCTCTGTCGTTCTCTTCTCCTCCTGCCCCCAACCTTTCCCAGCATCAGAGTCTTTTCCAGTGAGTCAACTCGTCACATGAGGTGGCCAAAGTATTGCAGTTTCAGCTTTAGCATCAGTCCTTCCATGAACACCCAGGATTGATCTCCTTTAGAATGGACTGGTTGGATCTCCTTGCAGTATAAGGGACTCTCAAGAGTCTTCTCCAACACCACAGTTCAAAAGCATCAATTCTTTGGCACTCAACTTTCTTCACAGACCAACTCTCACATCCATACATGACCACGGGAAAAACCATAGCCTTGACTAGACGGACCTTGGTTGGCATAGTAATGTCTCTGCTTTTTAATATATTATCAAGGTTGGTCATAACTTTCCTTCCAAGGAGTAAGCATCTTTTAATTTCATGGCTACAATCAGCATCTGCAGTGATTTTGGAGCCCCAAAAAATAAAGTCTGACACTGTTTCCACTGTTTTGCCATCTATTTCCCATGAAGTGATGGGACCAGATGCCATGATCTTTGTTTTCTGAATGTTGAGCTTCAAGCCAACCTTTTCACTCTCCTCTTTCACTTTCATCAAGAGGCTTTTGCGTTCCTCTTCACTTTCTGCCATAAGGGTAGTGTCATCTGTTTATCTGAGGTTATTGATATTTCTCCCAGCAATCTTGATTCCAGCTTGTGCTTCTTCCAGCCCAGCGTTCCTTCCTGCATATAAGTTAAATAAGCAAGGTGACAATATACAACCTTGACATACTCCTTTTCCTATTTGGAACCAGTCTGTTGTTCCATCTACAATTCTGACTGTTGCTTCCTGACCTGCATAGAGGTTTCTCAAGAGGCAGGTCAGGTGGTCTGGTATTCCCATCTCTTTCAGAATTTTCCACAGTTTATTGTGATCCACACAGTCAAAGACTTTGGCATAGTCAATGAAGCAGAAATAGATGTTTTTCTGGAACTCTCTCGCTTTCTCCATGATCCAGCAGATGTTGGCAATTTGATCTCTGGTTCCTCTGCCTTTTCTAAAACCTGCTTGAACATCTGGGAGTTCACAGTTCACATATTGCTGAAGCCTGGCTTGGAGAATTTTGAGCATGACTTTACTAGCATATGAGATGAGTGCAATTGTGCGGTAGTTTGAGCATTCTTTGGCATTCCCTTTCTTTGGGATTGGAATGAAGACTGACCTTTTCCAGTCCTGTGGCCACTGCTGAGTTTTCCAAATTTGCTGGCATATTGAGTGCAGCACCTTCACAGCATCATCTTTCAAGATTTGAAATAGCTCAACTGGAATTCCATCACCTCCACTAGCTTTGTTCGTAGTGATGCTTTCTAAGGCCCACTTGACTTCACATTCCAAGATGTCTGGCTCTAGGTCAGTGATCACGTTATCGTGACTATCTTGGTCGTGAAGATCTTTTTTGTACAGTTCTTCTGTGTATTCTTGCCACCTCTTCTTAATATCTTCTGCTTCTGTTAGGTCCATACCATTTCTGTTCTTTATCGAGCCCATCTTTGCATGAAATGTTCCCTTGGAATCTCTAATTTTCTTGAAGAGATCTCTTGGTTTTCCTATTCTGTTGTTTTCCTCTATTTCTTTGCATTGATCACTGAGGAAGGCTTTCTTATCTCTCCTTGCTATTCTTTGGAACTCTGCATTCAGATGCTTATATCTTTCCTTTTCTCCTTTGCTTTTCACTTCTCTTCTTTTCACAGCTATTTGTAAGGCCTCCTCAGACAGCCATTTTGCTTTTTTGCATTTCTTTTCCATGGGGATGGTCCTGGTCCCTGTCTCCTGTACAATGTCAGGAACCTCCGTCCAGAGTTCATCAGGCACTCTGTCTATCAGATCTAGTCCCTTAAATCTATTTCTCACTTCCACTGTATAATCATTAGGGATTTTATTTAGGTCATGTCTGAATGGTCTAGCGGTTTTCCCTACTTTCTTCAATTTCAGTCTGAATTTGGCAATAAGGAGTTCATGATCTGAGCCACAGTCAGCTCCTGGTCTTGTTTTTGCTAACTGTATACAGCTTCTCCATCTTTGGTTGCAAAGAATATAATCCATCTGATTTCGGTGTTGACCATCTGCTGATGTCCATGTGTAGAGTCTTCTCTTGTGTTGTTGGAAGAGGGTGTTTGCTATGACCAGTGCATTCTCTTGACAAAACTCTATTAGCCTTTGCCCTGCTTCATTCCATGCTCCAAGGCCAAATTTGCCTGTTACTCCAGGTGTTTCTTGACTTCCTACTTTTGCATTCCAGTCCCCTATAATGAAAAGGACATCTTTTTTGGGTGTTCATTCTAAAAGGTCTTGTAGGTCTTCATAGAACCGTTCAACTTCGGCTTCTTCAGTGTTACTGGTTGGGGCATAGGCCTGGATTACTGTAATACTGAATGGTTTGCCTTGGAAACGAACAGAAATCATTCTGTCGTTTTTAAGACTGCATCCAAGTACTGTATTTCAGACTCTTTTGTTGACCATGATGGCTACTCCATTTCTTCTAAGGGATTCCTGCCCACAGTAGTAGATATAATGGTCATCTGAGTTAAATTCACCCATTCCAGTCCATTTTAATTCACTGATTCCTTGAATGTCTATGTTCACTCTTGCCATCTCCTGTTTGACCACTTCCAATTTGCCTTGATTCATGGACCTAACATTCCAGGTTCCTATGCAATATTGCTCTTTACAGCACCAGACCTTGCTTCTATCACCGGTCACATCCACAACTGGGTATTGGTTTTGCTTTTGCTCCATCCCTTCATTCCTTCTAGAGTTATTTTTCCACTGATCTCCAGTAGCATACTGGGCACCTACTGCCCTGGGGAATTCCTCATTCAGTATCCTATCATTTTGCCCTTTGATACTGTTCATGGGGTTCTCAAAAGGCAAGTATACTGAAGTGGTTTGCCATTCCCTTCTCCAGTGGACCACATTCGGCTGTGGTCCATGTGATCAGATCAACCAGCTTCCTGTGATTATGATTTCAGTGTGTCTGCCCTCTGATGCACCCTCGCAATACCTACCGTCTTATTTGGGTTTCTCTTACGTTGGGCGTGGGATATCTCTTCACAGCTGCTCCAAGAAAGCATAGCTGTTGCACCTTACCTTGGACGAGGGGTATCTCCTCAAGGCCACCCCTCCTGACCTTTCCCATGGTCACGTATGGATGTGAGAGTTGGTCTGTGAAGAAAGCTGATCGCCAAAGAATTGATGCTTTTGAAGTGTGGTGTTGGAGAAGAGTCTTGAGAGTCCCTTGGACTGCAAGGAGATTCCAACCAGTCCATTCTAAAGGAGATCAGTCCTGGGTGTTCATTGGAAGGACTGATGCTGAAGCTGAAACTCCAATACTTTGGCCACCTCATGCGATGAGTTGACTCACTGGAAAAGAGTCTGATGCTGGGAGGGATTGGGGGCGGGAGGAGAGCGGACAACAGAGAATGAGATGGCTGGATGTCATCACCGACTCGATGGACATGAGTTTGAGTGAACTCGGAGTTGGTGATGGACAGGGAGGCCTGGCGTGCTGTGATTCATGGGGTTGCAAAGGGTCGGGCACCTGAGCGACTGAACTGAACTGAACTGAAAGCATCACACAATTCTTTCATACAACTTCCTAACAGAGGTTTGACTTTTTAGAAATCCCTCAACATATTTAATCAAATTTCAGAGTCTGCAAAATTTAGCTCAGTTTAATTCTCTCATCGGAGAAGGCAATGGCAAGCCACTCCAGTACTCTTGCCTAGAAAATCCCATGGATGGAGGAGCCTGGTAGGCTGCAGTCCATGGGGTCGCTAAGTGTCGGACACGACTGAGCGACTTCACTTTCACTTTTCACTTTCACACATTGGAGAAGGAAATGGCAACCCACTCCAGTGTTCTTGCCTGGAGAATCCCAGGGACGGCGGAGCCTGGTGGGCTTCCGTCTAGGGGGTCACACAGAGTCGGACATGACTGAAGTCACTTAGCAGCAGCAGCAGCAGCAATGCTCTCATATCAGGGATAAGAAAAACCAAGATCCAGCTTGATTAAATCACTTGCCTAAAATCAAACTAACACTGTTAAGCAGCTAATATTTGCTGCGCTTACGGTGTGCCAGGCACTGTGCTGACTATTTCACACACGTTATGTCATTGCTGTTGTTCAGTCATTAACTGTGTCCGACTCTTTGCAGCCCCAAGGACTGCAGCACGCCAGGCTTCCCTGTCCTTCAGTATCTCAAACTCACATCCGTGGAGTCGGTGATGACATCCAACCGTCTCATCCTCTGTCACCCTCTTTTCCTCCTGCCCTCAATCTTTTCCAACATCAGGGTCTTTTCCAGAGTCAGCTATTTGCATCAGGTGGCCAAAGTGTTGGAGTTTCAGCTTCAGCATCAGTCCTTCCAATGAGTATTCAGGGTTGATTTCCTTTATGATAGTCTGGTTGGATCTTCTTGCTGTTCAAGGGATTCTCAAGAGTCTTCTCCAGCACCACAGTTCAAAAGCATCAGTTCTTCGGCACTCTGCCTTCTTTATGGTCCTACTCTCATGTCTGGACATGACTACTGGAAAGACCACAACCTTGACTATACGAATGTTTGTTGGCAAAGTGATGTCCCTGTTTTTTAATACACTGTCTAAGTTTGTTATAGTTTGCCTGACAAGAAGCAATCATTTTCTAATTTCATGGCCGTAGTCACCAGTCACAATGATTTTAGAGCCCAATAAGAGGAAATCTGTCTCTGCTTCCACCTTTTCCCCTTCTATTTGCCATGAAGTGATGGGACCGGATGCCACGATCTTAGTTTTTTTAATATTGAGTTCTAAGACGGCTTTTTCACTCTCCAGTGCTTCCTAAGGCCCACTTGACTTCACACTTCAGGATGTTTGGCTCTAGGTGAGTGACCACACCATTGTGGTTATCCAGGGCCATTAAGACCTTTTTGGTACAGTTCTTCTGTGTATTTTTGCCACCTCTTCTTAATCCCTTCTGCTTCTGTTAGGTTTTTGCCATTTCATTATCTCATGTGTACTTCAAAATACCCCTGAGGAATCATTTGGTATGAACTTTCCATCACTGCATAACAAATCATCACAAACTTATCACAAATTTATTATCTCAAAGTTTACATGGTTCAGGGATCTGGCACATTTTGGCTGAATTCTCTGTTCAAGATTCCAGAAGGGTGAAATCAAACTGTCAGCTGGCTACCTTCTCATCTGGACTACAGAAACAATCTGCTTCCAAGCATGTGTGATTAAGGTCCTGTTTTCTTGCTAGCTGTTTTCACCTTGGGTAGGAACTGGGAATTTTTGCAAGTCTGAATTTTGTTTTCATTCTTTAGACATTCAAGGAATTACAGCTCACGCAAACTCAAAGTAAAAGCATTTATCTGTGAATTTGTAAGTCTGTTTCTTTGTTAAACATCACTTTTCATGTGTAAGTTATTTCTACTTCCTATTTGTGCTCCTATTGCTTCAGTTCAGTTCAGTTCAGTCGCTCAGTCGTGTCCGACTCTTTGCGACCCCATGAATCACAGCATGCCAGGCCTCCCTGTCCATCACCAACTCCCGGAGTTCACTCAAACTCATGTCCATCGAGTCGGTGATGCCATTCAGCCATCTCATTCTCTGTCGTCCCTGTCTCCTCCCGCCCCCAATCCCTCCCAGCATCAGAGTCTTTTCCAGTGAGTCAACTCGACGCATGAGGTGGCCAAAGCATTGCAGTTTCAGCTTTAGCATCAGTCCTTCCAATGAACACCCGGGATTGATCTCCTTTAGAATGGACTGGTTGGATCTCCTTGCAGTCCAAGGGACTCTCAAGAGTCTTCTCCAGCACCACAGTTCAAAAGCATCAATTCTTCAGCGATCAGCTTTTTCACAGTCCAACTCTCACATCCATACGTGACCACTGGAAAAACCATAGCCTTGACTAGACGGACCTTGGTTGGCAAAGTAATGTCTCTGCTTTTTAATATACTATCTAGGTTGGTCATAACTTTCCTTCCAAGGAGTAAGCGTCTTTTAATTTCATGGCTGCAGTCAGCATCCACAGTGATTTTAGATGCATATATTTTTATGCTGTACTAGAAAGTTTTGTGCCTCGTCATTTAGTGCATACCTGTCACTTCAGTCATGTCCAGCTCTTTTTTTTTTTGTTTGTTTGAACAGAGGAAAATTTATGCGTCGAACCTGGACTGGTCACTTATGATAATATACATGCTACAATTCCATTCTCTCCAATCATTCCACCTTCACCCTCTCCCACAGAGTCCCAAAGACTGTTCTAAATGCCTATGTTTCTTTTGCAGTCTCTTATACAGGGTTCAGGTTACCATTTTTCTAAATTCCATATATATGCGTTAATATACGGTATTGATGTTCTTCTTTCTGGCTTACTTCACTCTGTATAATTGGCTCCAATTTCATCCACCTCATTAAAACTGATTCAAATGCATTCTTTTTGATGGCTGAGAAATACTCCATTGTGTATATGTACCAAAGCTTTCTTATCCATTCATCTGCAGATGGACATCTAGGTTGCTTCCATGTCCTGGCTATTATAAACAGTGCTGCAATGAACATTGGAGTACATGTGTCTCTTTCAGTTCTGGTTTTCTCGGTGTGTATGCCCAGGAGTGCGATCGCTGGATCATATGGCAGTTCTATTTCCAGTTTTCTGAGGAATCTCCACACTGTTCTCCATAGTGGCTGTACTAGTTTGCATTCCCACCAACAGTGTAAGAGGGTTCCCTTCTCTCCACACCCTCTCCAGCACTTATTGCATGTAGACTTTTGGATAGCAGCCATTCTGACTGGTGTGAAATGGTATCTCATTGTGGTTTTGATTTGCATTTCTCTGATGATGAGGGATGTTGAGCATTTTTTCATGTGTTTATTAGCCATCTTTATGTCTTCTTTGGAGAAATGTCTGTTTAGTTCTTTGGCCCATTTTTTGATTGGGTCACTTAGTTTTCTGGAATTAAGCTGCAGGAGCTGCTTGTATAATTTGGAGATTAATCCTTTATCAGTTGCTTCATTTGCTATTATTGTCTCCCATTCTGAAGGTTGTCTTCTCACCTTGCTTAGAGTTTCCTTTGCTGTGCAGAAGCTTTTGATTTTAATCATGTCCAGCTCTTTACCATCCTATGGACCATAGCCAGCAAGGCTCCCCTGTCCATGAGACTTCCCAAACAAGAATACTGGAGTGGGTTGCCATTTTATTCTCTAGCAGATCTTCCCAACCCAGGGATCGAACCTGAGTCTCTTACATTTCTGGAAGGCAGTCTCTTAAATCTCTGTGCTGGAAGGCAGGTTCTTTGCCACTAGGGACACCTGGGAAGTTAGCACCAAATTTTACATTTTTCTGAAGAAAGAGAAAGGCTAGATCCCCAAGAGTTTCTGAATGTATAGAATATACATTTAATAAACAGAAGAATAAAGTTGTAAAGTCATCATATGAATTAATACAATGCATATGTTTAATTATGTAGGGACAAGGACAAAAGCATTTTAAGGATAAGAGGCAAAGAAAGTAAACCAAGGGTTAGGATATACTTTATTTTCCTTATTCTGGAATATGCTTGCCTACTCCTTACCCCTGACCCCAAACCCTGCAACCACTCTATTCATCTTTCAGATTTCAGCTTAGGTATTATCCCTAAGGAATTAGCCTAATTCTGGGTTAAATGCCCCTCCTAAGTAACTATAGTTTTGTATCATAGTACTTACTATATTGTGTCATAATTACCTATTGCCAAATATACTTTCAAATTTTCCAAACATATAGACTAAAAAAGGTCATTCTTGAAGCAGCAAGGGGATGGAGCCTGTATCTCATTCTCCATTTTATCCTTGGTACCTAGTATACCATGTCTGACATCTAGTAGACACAAATTAAAGGTGGTTAAATAACTGAATGTGAAGAAAGCTGATCACCGAAGAATTGATGCTTTTGAACTGTGGTGTTGGAGAAGACTCTTGAGAGTCCCTTGGACTGCAAGGAGATCCAACCAGTCCATTCTAAAGGAGATCAATCCCGGGTGTTCATTGGAAGGACTGATGCTAAAGCTGAAACTCCAATACTTTGGCCACCTCATGCGTCGAGTTGACTCACTGGAAAAGAGTCTGATGCTAGGAAGGATTGGGGGTGGGAGGAGACGGGGATGACAGAGAATGAGATGGCTGGATGGCATCACCAACTCGATGGACATGAGTTTGAGTGAACTCCGGGAGTTGGTGATGGACAGGGAGGCCTGGCGTGCTGTGGTTCATGGGGTCGCAAAGAGTCGGACACGACTGAGCAACTGAACTGAACTGAACTGAAATAACTGAATTAAGTTGAGCCTGATACCCAAGAGGATACCCTGACAGAGCTAAAAGGAAATACTCAGTTCTTTGATCAACCCAGAAACTTCTAAGGGTAAAGATAGAGTTCCAGAAATAGGAATGTTGTTTATCCAATCTGTGTATGATAGTTAGCATCCGCTACTCCCAAACTCCCAATCCATTGCATCCCCTTCCTTCCCACTTGGCAACCGTAAGTCTGTTCTCTACGTCTGTGATGACTACAAATTTTAGAGTCCTCAATACTGCCTGCAATCCCCTCACGTGCGGTGCTTAGTCACGCAGTCATGTCTGACTCTTTGCAACCCCATGGACTGTACCCCTCCAGGCTCCTCTGTCCATGGGGATTCTCCACGCAAGAATATTGGAGTAGGTTGCCATGCCATCCTCCAGGAGATCTTCCCAACCCAGGGATTGAACCCAGTACTCTCACATTGAAGGGGGATTCTTTACCATTTGAGCCACCAGAGAAGCCCAAGAGTACTGGAGTGGGTAACCTATCTCCTCCAGAGGACTTTCCAACCCAGGAATCTAACCAGGGTCTCCTGCATTGAAAGCAGATTCTTTACCAGCTAAGCTACCAGGGAAGCCCACACTCCTCTCATATTCACTTAGTAATCTCCCATTCTCTGAGATTAGTATTTCACATTCATATACCACAATCCCCTTCATCCTCACCCTATTGCCCCATCTCACTACACTCCAGTCATATTAACCTTGTTTTTGTTTCTTGAACTCACTGAAAATATTTCACCTCTGTCTTTTACTTAATGGCAACCCACTCCAGTATTCTTGCCTGGAAAATCCCATGGATGGAAGAGCCTGGTAGGCTACAGTCCATGGGGTCACAAAAAGTTGGACACGACTGAGTGACTTCACTTTTCTTCACTTCCTTACCCATAACGCTCTTTCTCAAAATATTTACATGACTACTGACAACAATATTTTGTCTCAAATGTTACCTCTTCCAGTAGAAGACCTACCTTAACCACACCAGCTATAGGAGTCCCCTACATACCAATTCACCCTACCACAGTATCCTGTTTTACTGTTTTTATACCACTATCTGAAATTATGTTTAATTTTTATAGTGTATCTGCAGTCCATCAAAATAAAAGCTTCTTAAGACATTTTCAACATTCCATTGCAAGAGGCCAAAACAATTCCAAGTAAATAATAGGTTCACAATAAATATTTGTTGAGTTAATGACTAGGAATTAATTTTCACATTGAAAAAAGAGACACTGGGAATTCTAAGTATTTGCCAATCACATCAAGGTAATACCAGCTCTTCAATTTTTATTTTCTGAAGACTTTAACTTCAAAATTTTTTATCATTTACACACTAATAGAACTTTGTTTAAGCAAACTATTAGTATAAATCACTTTTCATTTATGTCTCTCTACTAGACACAAGTCTTCCAGAACCATTATACACATTATTGAAGGTGACAACCAAATCAAGAATTTGAATCTAGACCTTAATCAATGTCAATAAATCCATGTATGTCTTACCTGTTCAGTCATATTTATTATGCTGATTTGGCTTAGAGATGATTGGCATATGTGCAATAAGAGAAAGTAGTTAAAGTTTTCTAATATAAATTAGTTTTCTTTAAGGTTCTGATCTCATATATTACCTGGAAACAGTATTCTCAGGTGCCTAGATTCCTTATACATATATAGTCCATTATATTCCACTCAAATTCATAATGTGATGAAATGTAAGGAAGATTTTTGTGGCAGGAAATAGTATTTAAAACACATTTAATTCCTTGACTATTTCATGGTGCCAGGCACTGGGCCAGGTGTTATAGGAGATTCAAAGAAGAGTGAAGTGCAGCATCTGCTCTCAAAATACAGCCCTCAGAAGACCTGGTTTGAGAGAGAAAGGACAACATTGAACAAAATGTTTCATTGGGGTTATTGGATCAGCTAAAAACATCAGCAGTTTGATTTAAAAGCTATGTATCTGATGACAGAAACTTGTAACAGCCAAAGGTTAAGTGTAGCTTGACACCCATAATTTACAAACTGAAATTATCTTGTCTTTTCATATTTTCTTTTAAAGAACTTCAAGTGAGTAATAGTTGGCATGGGTTTAAACCCTGACTAACTCTGAAAATTGTTCTATAGCATTTATAACTTGTTCTACTGTTATTTTTCTACATTATGTTCTCCTAGACAGATGACAATATAAATAAAACCAAATAAAATCAGTTTTTTCAATAAAATTTGGTCCAAATTTTAGTGAATCTAATAATTCAAGTTACCTCTGGAAGCCGGTTATCAGCAGAGAATAGTATACAGATTTGTATCATGTCAAATTCTTCCAAAAGCTCAACAGCTAAAAGCTGTTAGTAAACATTAGTAGCTAAAAGCTAAAAGCGTTTTGTAAACATTCTTTAAATATTTTGTTAATATTGAATAATTTGAGAACAGAGAACAGTTTTCTAGAGGGTTAGTTCAGGGAATCCACAAGGAAACAAATCCAAGGCTTTAACTTTGTGATGGAATATCCTGCATAAATTTAGATAGTTGGGTCAGGAATCCTACACATCAGCTAGATGTTGGTCTAGATCTTGGTCTAGATGTTGCAAGATAGTTTGTGTTGGACATACGGTCCTGCTTATGAAAAATGTGTAGAAGAGTGGAACCCATTGGCCCACCAACAGTGCAGATTTTAACTTTAAGATGTTTCAGAGAATTAAGATAGAGATTATGTATTACTTAGCACAACCTATGGAGAAGGAAATGTCAACCCACTCCAGTATTCTTGCCTAGAGAATCCCATGAACAGAGGGGCCTGGTGGGCTGCTGTCCATAGGGTCACACAGAGTCAGGCACGACTGAAGTGACGCAGCAGCAGCACAACCTAGGTGTTTATTTAAGCTAGATTTCAGTTCAGTTCAGTTCAGTTCAGTCGCTCAGTCGTGTCCGACTCTCCGCAACCCCATGAATCACAGCACGCCAGGCCTCCCTGTCCATCACCAACTCCCGGAGTTCATTCAAACTCATGTCCACAGAGTCAGTGATGCCATCCAGCCATCTCATTCTCGGTCGTCCCCTTCTCCTCCCGCCCCCAACCCTTCCCAGCATCATTTCTCATTATTTTCCTTAATAGGAGTAGAGAAAGAAAAAAACTAAAGAGCAAGGGGACAGATCTTTTACAAAGAGAGAGGAGTTGGCTTATGTTGCCCACACACATAAATCTCTACAGCTCTGGTCTTGGAGGAAGTATCCAAAGAAGTCGACAAATAAATTTCAACTCTCATTTTAAAACATTGGCAGTGGGGATACAAAACAACATGCTGAAAAATATGTGTGGCATCTATTTGCCATTGCAGAACCAAGCCTCGGGCTTCCCTAAACTCATACTATCCTTCAAACAAGTCAACGTTTGAAAATGGAAATCACCTTGGCCCCACCAGGCAGGAGGAAACTTCTGGATCCCAGTTTCACTCTTGGTGTTCTTTCCTCTTCTTTCTACCTATCTGTGCTCAGTCGTGTGCTCAGTCACTCCGTCATGTCCGACTCTTTGCAACTCCATGGACTGTAGCCAGGTTCCTCTGCCCATGGAGTTTTCCAGGCAAGAATACTGAAGTGGGTTGCCGTTTCCTACTCCAGGGGATCTTCCCAATCCAGGGATTAAACCCATGTCTCCTGCATGTCCTACACTGGCAGGCAGATTCTTTACCATTTGTGCCATCTGGGAAGTCCTTCTGCCTGTGTAGTGAAAGTCTCTCAGTCGTGTCTGACGCTGCGAAGCCATGGACTATACAGTCCATGAAATTCTCCAGGGCAGAATACTGAAGTAGGTAGCCATTCCCTCCTCCAGGGGATCTTCCCAACCCAGGGATCAAACCCTGGTCTCCCACATTGCAGGCGGATTCTTTACCAGCTGAGCCAACAGGGAAGCCCAAATCAAAGATATATGTGTTATTTAATACAACACGGCATGAAAATGTTAGTCTCTCGTGTCTGACTTTTCAGAACCCCATGGTCTATAGCCCACCAGGCTCCCCTGTCCATGGAATTCTCCAGCCATTCCCTTCTCTAGGGGATCTTCCCAACCCAGCGATCAAACCCAGGTCTCCCACATTGCAGGCAGATTCTTTATCATCTGAGCTACCAAGGAAGCCCATTCTGCCTGTATAGTCTCTGTTTATCCTTTAAGGCCCAACCCAGACTCTAACTTCCTCAAAGCTTCCTCACTATTTCAGCCCATACACATTCTCTCTGCAGAAGCTTTATTACACATACAATACATGTCACACAAGTTTGCATTTTCTTAGGTCTTGTATTATTTTCTAGTAAAACCTAACTTCAGTAAAATGACAAGAGTTTCTTTCATTATACATTATAAAGTCCAGTTCAGTTCAGTTCAGTCTCTCAGTCGTGTCCGACTCTTTGTGACCCAATGAACCACAGCACGCCAGGCCTCCCTGTCCATCACCAACTCCTGGAGTTTACCCAAGCTCATGTCTGTTGAGTCGGTGATGCCATTCAGCCATCTCATCCTCTGTCGTCCCCTTCTCCTCCTGCCTTCAATCTTTCCCAGCATCAGAGTCTTTTCAAATGAGTCAGCTCTTCACATAAGGTGGCCAAAGTTTTGGAGTTTCAGCTTCAACATCAGTCCTTCCAACGAACACCCAGGTTGATCTCCTTTAGGATGGACTGGTTGGATCTCCTTGCAGTCCAAGGGACTCTCAAGAGTCTTCTCCAGCACCACAGTTCAAAAGCATCAATTCTTCAGCGCTCAGCTTTCTTCACAGTCCAACTCTCACATCCATACCTGACCACTGGAAAAACCATAGCCTTAACTAGATGGACCTTTGTTGACAAACTAATGTCTCTGCTTTTAAATATGTTGTCTAGGTTGGTCATAACTTTCCTTCCAAGGAGTAAGTATCTTTTAATTTCATGGCTGCAATCAGCATCTGCAGTGATTTAGAGTCCAATAAAATAAAGTCAGCCACTGTTTCCATTGTTTCCCTATCTAATTGCCATGAAGTGATGGGACCAGATGCCATAATCTTAGTTTTCTGAATGTTGAGCTTTAAGCCAACTTTTTCATTCTCCTCTTTCACTTTCATTAAGAGGCTCTTTAGTTCTTCTTCACTTTCTGCCATAAGGGTGGTGTCATCTGCATATCTGAGGTTATTGATATTTCTCCCGGCAATCTTGATTCCAGCCTGTGTTTCATCCAGCCCAGCGTTTCTCATGATGTACTTTGCATATAAGTTACATAAGCAGGGTGACAATACACAGCCTTGACGTACTCTTTTTCCTATTTGGAACCAGTCTGTTGTTCCAGTACCCTGTTAACCACATAATATGTGCCTTGAAGGTTGTGAATGCCAAGCTGTTGTCAGGCTGCTCTCAGAATTATCAAGATCTAGTTTATGTTAATATGGTCATTCATAACGCAACCTACAGACAAGTTACAATAAAAAGAACAACATGTAATACTCTCTTCTCAAAGGAGGTGACTTGGCAAAGCAATGATAAAAGTAAAGCAACCTCACTTTTAAGTTAGGTTAAATCATATTTTCCAAATGATTTCTAAGACTTCGGTTACAGAATCTTCCTTTTTCTCCTAATACCTCTGGTCTCACAGAGACCCCCACAGCCTGCTGATCACATTCTTTGTGACAAGGTTCAGTCCTGAATATCCCCAGCTGTTATTGATGGATATAAACAATACCCGCCTTAAGGCTCATGGAATCCAGATGTTAGGGCAGAGGTTTATCTCATCTGGTAGGGGGCAAGTCTTTCTCAGGACTGGAATTCTGTGCACAGCGTGGGGAGTTAGATCTATCCCATAGGGCTAATATTAGAGGCTTAACCATGGTGAAGGGTGGGGATGTGTCCCTAGTTTGGCCCCCAATACCATTTGGTTACACCCAATAAACGGAGAAAGTGTGGCTACTCTTATCATCTTGATTTATTTGCCAGCCTTAGCATTGACATCTTAGGAATCCAATTTGTTCAGTTGGTTTTTATCACTATTTATTACAGAGTTTTTCCTGTCAGTACCATTCCTCAACCCTTCTCCAGCTGATTTGGTGTCCATTCTATCAGTCATCCAGGGCTGAGCTCAAGGAATACAATTACCATGACTGACCTATCCCCAGTAAACCAGTTCACATCTAACAGAGGCCACTCTTAGATAATGTGAAATTTTCACATCCTTATTTGGCCTTCTTTTTGGCAAGCTGCTTTTGTGTCTTTTGTACCTTTAAAAAAAATACATCAACTTGAAAAAAACAACTAAAAATCGAAGCAATGTTTATGAGCTGTTTGCAGTAATTCTGTGTAAAAATCAGATGGAATGGAGGCAGATATTAAAATTAGTGGATGAAATAAAGTGATGAGGCTTGGAAAGTGTCTGTTGTTACCAATTATCTATATAATCATTCCTCAGATCTGTGGGGTATTAGGATAGTAAGTCCCTCATATGAAATGGCATAGGATTTGCATATAACTTACACACATCCTTCCATATACTTTAAAACATCTTTGGATCACTTACAATGCCTAATACAATGTAAATGCTACGTAAATAGTTTTAAATACAATGTAAGTTCTATGTAAATAGTTGCAAACAATGTAAATGCTTATATAAATCGCTGCCTGTGCACAGCTATTTCAAGCTTCCCTTTTTGGAACTTCCCAAAAATCTTTGTCCCAAGTATTTCCAGTCCAGGTTGGTTAAATTTGAGGATGCCATACCCAAGGATACAGAGGGCCAAATATATTCTTTCATATTCTCCTCCCCACTCATTTTTCTTTTTCCATCACCGTGAACTCTTAAGAAATGAAATATGCGAATTCAGTGCTTCTAATTTGAAAAAGAAGAGTTGTACTAAGGAGTTACTTTATGACAAGGAGGGAAAATGTCCTAAAGGCATTATTCTCTCATTCTAGAATATCATCATTTCTTATCCAAATACTCCATCAAGAAAGACATTTTTTTTTCTTGTGTCTGACTTCTGTCTCAATCCATGTGCCACTTACAGATGAAGGGACATTTATTCAAGGCCCAGTTTATGTCTAAATTTAATATTAACTTTTTCTGATACCAAATAAAAAGCAGAACTTCAACTTCAAAAAAAAGTAAAATTGTTCTATCTTGGAATTAAGTCAAGTAATATCTTAATTCTCACAGTTTGTTCCACTTTCTAAGATTTGTATAGTTTGCATATTCCTCACATAATTCTCTAGACTGTCCTACTTTATCTCTCCTCGCTCCTTTTATTTACCTAATAATCTGAGGAACATGATATTCTGAACTGCCATTAAATACACTATCTTCTCCTAAAAATGTCTTTTATTATGTTGGCTTTGGCCTTCTCCAGAGAATCAAACAAACACTGTTGGTAATCGGGACTTCATTAAACTTTGTTTATGCTTGCTTCATGATTTCTTCTCAGTCCCTCTCTCCATTCAGTTGCCTTCATCAAGAGTCTGTGAGCTCCTACTCTGCCTCAGCATATGTAAGCATCATTCTTCACCATAAGGAGCAGAAAGGCTAGTTGGGGTTTATTTAGTTTCTTGCCTGTGCAGAGCACTATATTAAGGTGCGTTCACATAGTAACAGTTACATAACAGTCCACAACAGAATCCGAAGGCTTAAGAGAAATGACTTTGGATTCAGTCCTGTTTATGTTCAATTCCAGCCATCAGTCACTTTGTCCGCCAGGTCTATCCTCTTCTAATTTTCTAATTTAACTGATTCCATCAACATCCTACAAAAGGCACAGCCCTACTTTATAGTGTGACCCTACCTGCCTCCAACAGGAGCTGCTTGGGTCCCCTGTACCTAATTCTCTGTGCACTTGTCTCTTCTCTTTCAACCTCTCTCTGTTTCTCTCTCTCTCTCTCTCTCTCTCTCTCTCTCTCTCTCTCACACACACACACGTGTGTGCATGCACACACATTTTTGAACTAAGAGATAAGGAAACCATAGTCGAGTTGCAGTGGGCATTGGATATATGAAGTCAATTACAGACAAGCAAAGCTACATGTGAGGAGAAGGTGAAGAGAAAGTTGCACTGAGGTAGATTGCACAGATGCCCAGATTCTTCCCATCCCTCTGGGCATGCACCTCTAAAACGTGATTTTGCAGCTCCTCACATCAAGGTGAAGTGTACCTCTCCAGATTTTGAATCTAGACTTGGTCATGCAGCTTGCTTTGGCCACATGGCACAAGCAGAGGCTTAGCAAGTGCTTCTGCATTAGTGATTGCCATCTGGAACCCTGAGACCACTAGGTGAAGAAGCCCGGGATAGGATACTGGAGGATGTGAGAGCAAGGAGAGCAGAGGTGTGCAGCCAGCAGAATCACACCCCACTATATAACCAGCCTGCCAACTGCCAGGTATGTGAATAAGGCCAGGCCATCGAGCCCAGCTGAGCCACCAGCTGTATCCAAAATCAGTAGAGTCAGTCCAAACCTAAAGACTCTCCCAGCTGACCCACAAAATCAGGAGAAATAATAAGAGCTTGTTGTTTTAAGCCAGTTAGCTTAGGGGTTTTGCTTGTTTTGCTCAGATTATGTGACAAGGACACTTGTCACCTCAGTATTTTTTCCATCCAGCAATGGCACTACTACAGTGACTCCTACTCTCTCACCTCAGAGGTGAACATGTGACACAGGCTGGACTAACAAGCACCCTAAACCATGAAATCAGCAATGGCCTGAGACCCAGGTAAGAACAATGAGAATCCTTTTTCTGACTTTGCTCTGGTAACTAACAACAAAAAAAAGACGATATCTTTCTGTGGTTCTTTCCTTCTGAGGACCTGAAGCTGTATTTGTTACCAACTGATAAGAGAGTGCTAAGAATGAAAGCAACACAGAGAAAGCAAAACCAAGAGACAGAGGGGGAAAATAGCTTAATTTTTCATAGCATCGTGTGAATCCCTAGATCTAACCACACTGTAAGTTCTTGGACTTCACAATTCCTTTTTTGTCCAAACTGTTTTAAGTTGGGTTTCCAACTCTCTCAACTCAGAGTCCTAGCACACTATTTCTTCTCAGTCTGTTTAAAGTGCCCAGTACGTATGGTGTCTACTCCCTCTATCTGATGATGGGTAAAGATGCGGCTTTTTGCATTTCTCTCTTAAGAGAAAAAGGCATCAAAGACAATATCATGACGGCACCCAGATAACCATGGAAAGAGGTGCTTCATGGGTGGAGTGCCCCGCTCAATGACGACGATATATGTTATCTATGACAAACAGCAATAAGAAAAGGAATATATGGTGCCAATTATAAAAGCAGTTATTACACTGTCTGACTCTGCAGAGGTCTGTCATGCTTTCAAAGACTTTATAATTTCCAATCTGCTCTCCTTTATACTTCATAAACAACAATCTTCATGAGATAGAAATTAGTTTTATTTTCTTCCTTACCTCAAAGTTGGCATCGCTGTGAAAGATGGTGAGCGAATGTTGTTGAGGCTGTTCATTCATTCTTTTTGTTAGTGAATATCCTTTCCCTATGAGTTGTTACCTCTGGACACAGTCTGAGGAGCCAGAAAAAGACCCAAGCTAAGCCAGTCACATACTCCTCCTGAGAATTTGAACACTGAACAGGAAGATTTTTAAAAGAGATTAGTTTCTTTATTTTGGCAGCCTCATCTTGACAAAACCTTCAGGCGGTTTCTACAATTTTACCCCAAAAGTGTTCCTATTGGTTTTTGAGCTGCCTAATATCCTCCTAACAAATTTATCTTCTTGCAAAACATCATCAGTTAGTTTCTGTTGCTTGCACTAGAGTGCTGTACCAGTACATGGAAACGCCCCATCTGTGTTCTCCTTCCAAAGTACAAAGTTGTTTCTGGGAGATGTCACCAGCCTGGACTCCAAGTGTCCTGCCACTTTTGTGTATTCACGTAACAAGTTCTCATTTACAGAATGTAAATGACAGTGATTTGTGTCATTTTTACACCTAAGGATTTAAGAAATAGGTGTGCTCTTTCTTCCTCTTCATTTCATTTTCTTTCTTCCTGTGTGGGTAGAGTAAGTGTTGACATTGAAAGCTACCTTGCATACCACATGTTAAAATGGCAGAGTCTCCATCACCGTGGATCCCCGAATAACTGTGGACCAGAACACCACATTCTCTCTCTCCTTCCCATGACCCTTACCTCTGAGAAGGTACTTCCTCACCGTCTTGGACTTTCTGAGACACTTCCATTGTGTTAAGCCATGGAAATTTCAAATTTTATCTATTATAGCAGCTTCCAGTACTTTAACTAATACAAGCCCCAGCCAATACAAATGAAAATGTTTAAGTACTTTTATTAGCATTTTGAAGACTCCAAAACAACTGGGGACCTCCTATTTGGCAGGGACGAGAGTCATCTGACACTTCTTGCAAGGATCCAGCTGTCTGGAAGCCAGATACTGACTCTCTCCCTCTCTCTGCCCCCATTCCATTCTCTCCTTACCAACAGAAAATGACATTTTCTTTCCTCAGTGACAAGCTGTTCAAGATGAATTAAGTTCTGAAGTCAGTGCTGCCTTATTAATGACATCATGAAGAAATCTTAACACTCCTGCCTTCTGACCACTCTTAGAGCCTTCAAAGGGACTCTGAGCCAGAAAGATGCAGGTTAAATAGACCCAATGAAGGGAGCATATATCCTCCAAGAGAAAGAGCCTAAAAAGAGGCCGAGGCACTCTGATTTCTATTAGTTTGTATGCCTGCATAAAACTAAGAACTCTGGGATATGTTCTCCAAAAGTTTGAAATTTTCCACACCTGGCCACGTTAACTATGTTAAGTGAAATGTTTATCTTCATGTTGAGGGGGCCTGTTGCTCTTTCAAGAAAATTAATTACCCTACAGTAATTTGTAGCCGTGTGTGTGTGTGTGTGTGTGTGTGTGTGTGTGTACAGAATCCAAATGAGTAAGAAATGCTTATCTAAAGACCTTCTGCGTGTTGTCTGGACACCTGGTCAGTAACCCTCCCTCAGTCTGATTCTCAGATCCTGGCCTCCCTACTTGGCATTCTTGGGGGGTTGTCTGGGTTTTCTTTTTTTGAGGCCCAGAAAATGTCTGTATTTATATGATTATATGTGATAGGTATTTCTATACAAAGGCTTACTCATACAACATATAGAATACATTTCTTTTCTTAGTTATAGAAAAGTAAAACAAAAATACTAAAGCATTTTTAACCTGATCAAATCGAGAACACTTCAGACACAGTCCTTAAAGAACACATTCCTAAAACAGCCTGAACTAATTTAAGACTACTCTTCTTATGTTTAGAAACGTAGAGATCAACCATATAAAAAGCAAAACCAACTAGTAACTGTTGGCTCCATTCACTAAAGAAGTGGTCATTTTCCTTAACCTCTATGATTCATGTTCTTCTGAAAATGTACAATCAATGTATACAAAGTAAAGATTGAAAGGAAGGTGTGAAACTGGGGGAAATTATTTCTTTTTGTTCAATAATAATATTTTGTTGAAGTATAGTTTGTTTACAATGTTGGATTAGTTTTGGGTGAACAGCAAAGTGACTCAGTTTTATATATATATATATATTCTTTTTCAAATTCTTTTCCATGATAATTTCATTATAAGACATTGAATATAGTTCCCTGTGCTATACAGTAGATCTTTGTTGTTTATTTATTGTATATATAGTAGTATGTGTATGTTAATTCCAAACTCCTAATTTGTCTCCCCCCACCCCCACTAGCTAGTCCCTCTGGGAACCATAAGTTTGTATTCTATGTCCATGAGTCTATTTCTGTTTTGTAAATAAGTTAAGGTGTATCACTTTTTTAGATTTCACATATAAGTGATATCATATTTTTCTTTGGCTTACTTCACTAAAGGTAATAATCTTTAGGTCCATCCATGTTGTGACAAATGGCACTATTTCTTTCTTTTTTATGGTTGAGTAATGGCTGGATGGCATCACCGACTTGATGGACATGAGTTTGAGTGAACTCCAGGAGTTGGTGATGGACAGGGAGGCCTGGCGTGCTGTGATTCATGGGGTCGCGGAGAGTCGGTCTGAACTGAGCGACTGAACTGAACTGAATAATCTATTGCATATATGCACCACATCCTCTTTACCCACTCATCTGTAGATGGACATTTATGTTGCTTCCATGACTCGGCTATTGTAAATACTTCTGCTATGAAAACTGGGATGCATGTATCTTTTCAAATTAGAGTTTTCTCTAGATATATGCCCAGGAGTGGAACTGCAGGATCATATGGTACCTCTATTTTTAGTTTTTTAAGGAAACTCCATACTGTGCTCCATAGCAGCTTACCAGTTTACATTCTCACGAAAAGTGTATGGAGGTCCCACCTCCTTCACACCCTCTCTAGCGCTAATTATTTGTAGACTTTTTAATGATGATCATTCTAACTAGTGTAAGGTGATACCTCACTGTAGTTTTTATTTGCATTTCTCTAGTAATTTGAGATATTGAGCATCTTTCCATGTGGCTGTTGGCCATCTGTATGTCTTCTTTGAAGAAACATCTATTTAAGTCTCCTGTCTATTTTTTGATTGAGTTGTTGATTGTTTTACATATAAGGAGCTATTTTCATAATTTTCAAATGAACCCCTTGCCAGTAGCATTATTTTCAAATATTTTCTCCCAGTATATAGATTGTCTTTTCATCTGGTTTATGATTTCCTTTGCTACGCAGAAGCTTTTAAGTTTAATTAGATCCCATTTGTTTATTTTTGGTTTTACTTCCATTACTCTAGGAGATGGAGTTTGTCTGTTTGAGGGAAGGCAGTGAGATCTGTGTTAGAACAACCCCATTTGAAGCACAGTTCTGCTATTGTATAAATCCATAACCTCCTTATGACCACTTCCCTGGATGAAAAAAATGGAGGTGAGACACTTTCCCAGCATCCCCCAACAGAGATGAAGAAAGAATATTCTGAAATGCAGAAGTGAAAGTTCATACTGCCCCTGAAGTCAGAGTTGTGCAGAGCTCAGGGTCAGGGTGCTCTAAATCCTCTCACTTTGTATGGCCCTGTAGTCATTACCCTAAAGCTTCTGTTTTCTTACTGACATTTAGCTGAGGAGTGAGTCAAAAAAGTGAGTCTACATCTCCCAGTTTCCTAAACTATAAAACAAGGAAAATAGTACACTCTGGCTGGTTTGCTGTGTTCACTCTATTCAAGGTATTTAGTGCCAAGAAATATATATATATATATATATACACACACACATATGTATATATAGCCTCAGTACTGGAGCAATTGCAAATATTATGCTTCAGCTGAGAACAAGCAAATTCTTCATGAAGTCTCAATGCAGAGGATGGCCATAATTTTGACAAGGATTTTTACTCTGCTTTCATCTATCAACCCTCACACCTCAAAGTTTTGTGGGGTTCTCTAAAAACTCATTGAGGGGATTACAAACTCAGCCCCATTATCTTCCTTCCAGAGAGTGCCCTGATAAGCACTCTGTTATAAGTTCAAATAAACCAATTCAACCCCCATTGGATTGCTGGTATGACCATTTCATGATCATAATAATTCTCTCTCAAGTGTGATTTACCTTTATAATTTTTCTGCAAATATCTTTCTCTTTAGAGTATAATAATCTGCAATAGTTTGCTGGGGGGTTTTGCACTGATTTTTCCTAATTTTTCCGTAATGTGGACCTGAACTATTCACAGCAAATTTTATATTCCAATACCAGGGATTTTCAAGTTTCTACTTTGTCATATATATGTGTGTGTGTGCATATATATATGAAGTTTCCATTTCTATCAGTATGGAAAATGGTATTTGCAGAATTCTTTCTTGTGAGATTGGTATTTAGAGATTTAGAGTTAAGGTTTTTGGGGAAATGATCGTTGACAACATGAAAAAGTAAAGTGACTTACATTAACTATGTATGATTATGTGTTTGATTTTATATAGATGTTAAGATACAAGATTCTTAAAAGAGCTTAAGAAATATTATCTGATGATAACTTTGATGATTTTGAGGAAAATTATACATTCTAAGAACAAAATATAAATTCTTGTCCCCTGGATGCCATAACATCTCCTTTTAAGCTACCTTGTCAAGATCCATTCATAACCTTCTTAGTGGGTTCATAACTCTTTGTTCTTACTTAGAGATTTCCTACCCATTAGAGACCATAAATTAAAGCACACCAAGATAACCATTTGAGGAGCATAGTTCCATTATGAAAGGTTCTTGGATAATACCCAGTATCCTTGTTTCCAATTTTTATAAAGAGTTCTTTTCTTTTTCCAAAACCTCAAAGCCCCAGTTCACCTAATTGGTCAATGCCCCATACATTTTCCATTTTCTAACACAGATCTCCTTTGAAGTGATAAGATTAAAAGCCACATATACATTTTCGCCTTCCATCTAAAGAGTTACAGTTCTGTATGAAGTTTAATACTGCATACGGTTTTAACACAAATCATCACTAAACTGTAAAATCAATACCTTGAAAGGGCCAAGGTTTAACCTTAAAGAATTTACTTTGAATTTAAGTTACAAACCTCAGAATAAAAATACTTTGAAAGAATGCTGCAACATATATACCCTGTTTAGTCTAATCTTTAAGTCTTATCTCTATCAGTAGTGTGTGGAAAAGTGCTCAGAAGGAGGAAGGAAGAAGGGAGGGAGGGAAGGAAAGGGATGTTGTGGAGGAAGGAGGAGGAAGGAGGAAAGGGAGAAGAGAAAGAAGGAAGAGAAGGAAGGGGAAAGAAAAGGAAGGTAAAGAAGGAAGAGTGAGAAGCAGGGAGAGGAAGATAAGACTGCTGTCTAAGTTGTCAGAAAGTTAACTTATTTCACTTTCCTTAGGTGAGGAGGCAAGCTCCCTGCCCCTTCCCATGATTTCCCAGTGCTACTCAGCTCCCTGAAGCCTATGGAGTAATATTTCTACAGGAGAAATGTCCCAGCCACAAACAGTCACTTCTGAAATGTATGTCACATTTCCACATTTTACAGAAGAAAAAAATTAACTCTTTTGTTCTATAATGAAAAAAAAGACATGCTATGGGCATCCACAAGTCTAGTCTTTCCTCCACAAATATGGAACATAACTCTCCCAGCCCAGATTAGAGGTTCTGGGTGCTCTGACCCAACAATGTAAAATATATGGAACTTGCTAAATTATGCTCTTGAATTGAGCAGTCAATGTTCTACCATTTTTGTGCTTTTACCTACCTACCTACAGTTGACACTCCATATCCATGAGTTTTGATCCAAGGCTGATTGAATCCCAAAACATAGGACCCACAGACATGGAAGGCCTACTCTACTTAGTCATTCCATGTAAGGCTTGAGCATCTGTGGTTTGGGGTATACACTGGCGTCCTGGAACCAATCCCCCACGTATACAGAGGGAGAACTATACACAATCTAGCTTTAAGTTATATCCACACAGTGGAATTTAGTTAAAATTCTTCATTTGTTTGGGCTGTGATAATTCAATAAGCTCAATTTTCATAAGCCAGGAAAGAAAATGAATATTACAGTTTGGTAGTTCTATTACATGTAAGCTTCGCTGGTGGTTCAGACAGTAAAGAATCTGCCTGCAGTGCAGGAGACCTAGGTTCAATCCCTGGGTCATGAAGATCCCCTGAAGAAGGGAATGGCTACCCACTCCAGTAATTTTGCCCAGAGAATTCCATGGACAGAGGAGCCTGGCAGGCTACAATCCGTGGGGTTGTAAAGAGTTGGACACAACTGAATGACTAACACTTTTTACTTTCAAATATATTAATATATGGTTAGCTTGAATTTACACTTTTGAACTTGTAACAGAGCCCTTGTGATTCTGCATGGAGTGCCTTTGTTCCAATGTGTAAACATAGTGAGGACATGTACATTTATTCATGGAGAAAACTCTTTGCTACCCCACTAAGTTCTTCACACCCCTGGACAAAAGGGAAATGGGGGACCCTGAAAATGGGCTAATGTTGTTTATCGGGGTGTGTAGGAGAGGATTTGCTAAGAGGTCACTGACTTTTCCATTCCTACTTGCCAGACTGACTAAAACAATGAATTTCTCTCCTTCAAATGCATTCCTCCTGTTGCCTGGACTTTGAAAATCACTGGATATTAATATATTTGGCTCTTTTTCTGGCAAAATAGACTCTCTGAGCTCAACTCCGGAAGAAACCTTTTTTCTTGCCTCTGGCAGTCTGTAAATAGGTTAAATCAACTCATACATTTTTTAAAAGTCAATGTTCAGTTCATATACAGAGGTTCTGATTTTCAGAGCTGCTGTGGAACATGTACTGACTTTTGAATTCAATAATAGGCAATTTTGTTTTACATTTTTTTTTAATTCTTCTAAAATATAGTTCAAGCATAGTTTCAGCTATGCTGCTTTAGCTTTCAGCTACATTACTTTAATGAGAAATGAAATTTAAGAGCTTAATCAAAGCAGAGAATTAATTTTTAATGGGACAAAAAAGAGTACAGTAATCTGAGAATATACATAGATTCCATAAACATCAATCATTGTAAGCACTATAAGAAGAAATATTTTTAATCACTAAAAAAATAATCATGCAATGTCTTCAAAATTATTTTTTTCTTTTCCTGTCTATAACCCAGCATCACACCTATTCCTTTCCTCCCAGGGTATATTTTCTATCTGTCCTCTGAGTTATGATGCCAATCTCTTCCACAGAGAAGCAACTACATCTTGAAACCGGCTGAGCATAAATTGAGCTTTGCATCTAAGCTCGCAGAGAATACAGGAAGTGCGAGCCACAGGGGCTCAGGTTATGATCACCGTGAGCATCACTGGGGCTGGAAGAGAAAATTCATTGATAAAATAAGGTCGGGTACACGATTAATTACTCTCCCATGGGCCTTTCAATGCAGAAACACTGTAGACCTAGGGCCAAACAGGCCAGATGCTTATTCCCTCCTACCCCATTGGGAAAATAATTAAAAAGAGCTTAGGAGTGGAAGAAGGGCAGGTAAAGAGCAACCATAGGAAACAGAGATGCCATACTATGCCTTTTTTGCTCACAATCTAAAAATTACCTTTCTACTCTAGATGTGTATCTTTTTGCTCTAGATCAGTGGTGCAATTTCAGTGTTTCGTTTGAAGCATTTCCCCCAACCCTCAACACCCAGTTCCATTTCCCCTAAGTTCTCCTTTGCCTTCCTTAAGCCTCAATCTTGATGTCTCTTCCTCTAAAAGGCTTTCCTGATTTTTCAAAACTAGACTAATTTTCCCACCGAGTGCTCCCAAGGCCTTTATCCCTCCTTCTTTCGATTGCCTGCCTGGAGTATCCTTGAGGACTGAGACATGGGCACACATAGGGAGCGGGGAGCAGAGGAACAGCGTTTGATATTTAGTTACTCAGTGAATGAATAAATCAGTTTCACCTCCCCATTTTCTTCCGCTCCTCTCTCATCATCCATTCCTTGTCTTTCCCAACTACCTTCATGATAGAAAAGGCAAGAGAAATATAGAGAAAAAACACTAGATTTGATTTCCGTAGCCCCAGAAGTCTTAACTTTGTTACTATACCATGTATGCTACCTTGGACTCAGTTTCCCCTTCAGCATCTTTCAGATTTGTTGTGCAGGTAAAAATATACTAGAAAAAAGTTTGTATATTTTAAAGTATCATTCAAGTGTAAAGCACTGTTAGAAATATTATTTTCCCATACCCTTCCTCTGTTCAAAAAAAAAAAAAAATCAGTATGTCTTTCCTTTTCCCAATACTGTGTGTTTTTAGTACTATAGAGTTCTACTAACTTTTAAAATCAAGTAATGTGAGTATTCTGATTGTATTTCTTAGGATTGTTTTGGCTATTCTATTTGTTAGGTATGTCATAATACATTTTAAAACCAGTTTGCATATACCTATAAAATTTTTCTAGAGCTTTATTAGAGATTACATTAAATTTATAGATCATATAGAGGAAGATTGTCATTTTAACAGTATAAAATTGTCCAATGTATAAACATGATATAATTCTCTATTTATCTAGATCTTAGTTTTTTTTTCCATTGATATTTTATTAAAATTATAACTAAAAAAATAAAAAAAAAAAAGAAATATTATTTTCCCATACCCACCAGTTGAATATAACACCTGCTACTGTTGGATGAAAGTTATCACCAAAATCTTTTATAGTATGACATTCATCCTGCTGAATGCATTGGTCAAGAACACAGGAAGAGATGGAAGAAAGCATGAGATGGTGCCACAAATATCTGGATATCTGAAATGCAGTTCAAAAACCAAGAATGTGACTCACCTTCACTAGGCCCAAGGCCACGTTCCTCAGTCCAACACTCAAAACCTTCTGACCTTTAAAATCTACCTCTTAGTCAGCCTTGTCCCTTTATTACTCTCTACATAACACCTTGCCTTCTCTGGTCCATGCACATCATTCCTGTGTCCTTCCCAACGGACTATCCTTTATCTAATATCTTCAATCCCAAGTACACATTTTAAGCTTCTTCCACTGAGCTATATACAAAGTCTATTCACTTTGGAGAGTATATACATATAATTCATTCATTCATTCCATATGCATCTACTGGTCTCCTACTATGTGCAAAGCACTGCTCTGGACGTTGTAGGGGCACCCAAAATGAATGAGACAAGCTCTTTACTCGAAGGATCTTACATTCAAGGGGCAAGACACAGACTAAACAAAGACCCATTGGTTGATATTGGAGGAGGCAGGGGGGAAAAAGGGAAAATTACTCTAAAGTGGTTCAATCAGTGCACTATGGCAGCATGAGAGGAGTAAATAGTAATAGTTTCTAATTAGTCCAGTTAGGGAAGGCTTCACAGAGCCTTGGAGAAGTAAAATAGAGGCTGTTATTCTAGGCGAAAGGAAAGTCAGAGTAAAGGAACAGGACCCCTTTGGAAAACTAGGAGTGGTTTAGCACAGGGTACGTAGAGAGATATAGTAGCCCTTTAACCTGGAAAAGTTAAATTGAAGTCAAACAGAAGATTCTTGTGCTTTTGAGATATACACAATTGTTTTAAACATAGCCCTAAAGTAAAGTAAAAGTGTTAGTCACTCAGGCATGTCTGACTCTTTGCGACCCCATGGGCTGTAGCCCACTACGCTCCTCTGTCCATGGAACTCTCCAGGCAAGAATACTGGAGTGGGTACCTTCCCGACCCAGGGATTGAACTCAGGTCTCCTGCATTGCAGGAAGACTTTTGTTTTTACCATCTGAGCCACCAGTGATCCTAAAAAGTAAATGGAAAGGATAGTAAATGAACATTCATTCATCCAATAAGTATATAACGAACAACTCTAGTTGGGATTGTGCCAGGGGCTGAAAACAGAGCAGGAAGCCTAAAAGAGGTTTTATACCCTTAAACGGATCAGCAGCCTGGTGAAGAGACTGGCTGATAAACAGGTAATTACTAAAAAAAATCCAGTGAAGCAGTGGAAATACAGAGTGCTAGCCCAGGGGAGGTTGGTGGTGGGGAAGGGTTGTAGTTGAGATATTTCCCAAAAGAGAAGAGCTGGTGTGCACTGTTCATCCCTCTATTGCTAGTGATTAAACAGGACCTGGTTCACAAAAGATATTTGATAAATATGTTGATTGAACAATTAATTAATATGTGGTTCCACCTAATCCCAAATAATAAGAATGAATGGGGATAGCCTGTTGTGATATTGCAAAAAGATAGCCTATCTAAAACTTTCAGAAATAAAGACAAAAATGACTTTTTCATCCTAAATTCTTTGATTTTCTATTTACCCACACAAATTTACTCTTGTAACTTGCTAAACTTCCTTTGTTGCCAATGTTGCTGATTTGATGCCTTTTCTTCCGTAAGACATAGCTCCTAGCACTAGACTTAGTACAAAGTAGGTATTCAATAAAAATGGATAGGATGAATGGGTGAGTGGGTGGATGGATGAACGGATGAATGGATAGCTGAAAGACTAAGTGAGTCATTCATCTGTAAGAAGCCTTGAATTACCTCTACAAAATCTTACCTCACTATGTGTATTTTTCTGGTCCATTGAGGTGACTGAGGAAAATGTCAAAAAAAATTTAAACACCATTTTAAACAAAGATGTATGTTTTAATGATGTAGAATTATTACTCTCATTAAAAGAAAAGAGCTAAAATTCAAATTTCACAATTAAAATACAACCCTATATATCATATGATAGTTCCATAAAGGGAGAGAGTTAAATAATTCAAGTATCATTAAGAAAGAAAGCTCCACTAAAAATTTTTTAATAACTATTAAAACTATGCGAGGGGTTTTTTCTCTTAAACATATGCTTCCTTGCTAAAAAAAAAAATCCACATATTCTCAAAGATATTAACCTTATCCTCATGGTTCAACATTCTAAATGTAAACCTTAGTTATTAATACAAAGCATCTGCTTTCCACATATACTAATTTTTTTCAAAATTTCTTCAGGTATCTTATTTCAATAATATCTAAACTTGCCTAATGCTCTTGACTTAGAAAGTCCTGCAATCAATGAATTTGCATGACATTCATTAGACCTCTAAAAAATCTTAGATCTCAATGGTAATAACTGTATTAATAATAATATATATCATGTATTAATACTTTAATCTAAGCTAACCATACAAGAAATGTGACTTCTAACATTCATAATTTTCAGTGCAGTCACAGTTGTCACCAAAAATAATTCTTCAGACTTTCTGTGCTAACCTTGACTTATCAGTTCAGTTCAGTTGCTCAGTCGTGTCTGACTCTTTGTGACCCCATGAATCACAGCATGCCAGGCCTCCCTGTGCATCACCAACTCCCAGAGTTCACTCAAACTCACCTCCAACGAGTCAGTGATGCCATCCAGCCATCTCATTCTCTGTCGTCCCCTTCTCCTCCTGCCCCCAATCCCTCCCAGCATCAGACTCTTTTCCAGTGAGTCAACTCGTCGCATGAGGTGGCCAAAGTATCAGAGTTTCAGCTTCAGCATCAGTCCTTCCAATGATCACCCAGGACTGATCTCCTTTAGAATGGACTGGTTGGATCTCCTTGCAGTACAAGGGACTCTCAAGAGTCTTCTCCAACACCACAGTTCAAAAACATCAGTTCTTCGGCGATCAGCTTTCTTCACAGTCCAATTCTCACACCCATACATGACTACTGGAAAAACCATAGCCTTGACTAGATGGACCTTGGTTGGCAAAGTAATGTCTCTGCTTTTTAATATGCTATCAAGGTTGGTCATAACTTTCCTTCCAAGGAGTAAGCGTCTTTTAATTTCATGGCTGCAATCAGCATCCACAGTGATTTTGGAGCCCAAAAAATAAAGTCTGCCACTGTTTCCACTGTTTCCCCATCTATTTCCCATGAATTGATGGGACCAGATGCCATGATCTTCGTTTTCTGAATGTGGAGCTTCAAGCCAAACTTTTCACTCTCCTCTTTCACTTTCATCAAGAGGCTTTTGAGTTCCTCTTCACTTTCTGCCATAAGGGTGGTGTCATCTGCATATCTGAGGTTATTGATATTTCTCCCAGCAATCTTAATTCCAGCTTGTGTTTCTTCCAGCCCAGCGTTCCTCATGATGTACTTTGCATAGAAGTTAAACAAGCAGGGTGACAATATACAACCTTGACGTACTCCTTTTCCTATTTGGAACCAGTCTGTTGTTCCATGTCCTGTTCGAACTGTTGCTTCCTGACCTGCATACAGGTTTCTCAAGAGGCAGGTCAGGTGGTCTGGGATTCCCATCTCTTTCAGAATGTTCCAGTTTGTTGTGATCCACACAGTCAAAGGCTTTGACATAGTCAATGAATTAGAAATAGATGTTTTTTTTGAACTCTCTTGCTTTTCCATGATCCAGCGGATGTTGGCAATTTGATCTCTGGTTCCTCTGCCTTTTCTAAAACCAGCTTGAACATCTGGAAACCTTGGCTTATAGATATCAATAATCATGATGTAAACTGGTAAACCTCTCTGGAGGGCACTGTAGACTATTTGAAATGTCTCCAATTCTGCATTCCCTTTAATCCAGAAACTATAGAAATAAGAACTCAACCTAAGAAGATAATTAGGAGATGGTTCAAGGTTTTCTTAAAAGAAAAGTTATCCAAGGGTTTTTATAGAAGCAAAATACCAAAAACAATCTTAAATATCCAACTACAGCCATGGAAAATCATGTCATATAAAAACATTTATGGATATTAATATTATAATCATGGTTTGAAGTGGAAGAAGTTTTTTACCAAATAATAAGTATCAAGGGAACATTTCATGCAAAGATGGGCTCGATAAAGGACAGAAATGGTATGGACCTAACAGAAGCAGAAGATATTAAGAAGAGGTGGCAAGAATACACAGAAGAACTGGACAAAAAAGATCTTCACAAAGAAGATAATCACAATGGCATGATCACTCACCTGGAGCCAGACATCTTGGAATGTGAAGTCAAGTGGGACTTAGAGAGCATCACTACGAACAAAGCTAGTGGAGGGGATGGAATTCCAATTGAGCTATTTCAAATCCTGAAAGATGATGCTGTGAAAGTGCTGCACTCAATATGCCAGCAAATTTGGAAAACTCAGCAGTGGACACAGGACTGGAAAAGATCAGTCTTCATTCCAATCCCAAAGAAAGGGAATGCCAAAGAATGCTCAAACTACCTCACAATTGCACTCATCTCACACTCTAGTAAAGTCATGCTCAAAATTCTCCAAGCCAGGCTTCAGCAATATGTGAACCGTGAACTTCCAGATGTTCAAGCAGGTTTTAAAAAAGGCAGAGGCACCAGAGATCAAATTGCCAACATCTGCTGGATCATGGAGAAAGCAAGAGAGTTCCAGAAAAACATCTATTTCTGCTTCATTGACTATGCCAAAGCCTTTGACTGTGTGGATCACAAGAAACTGTGGAACATTCTGAAAGAGATGGGAATCCCAGACCACCTGACCTGCCTCTTGAGAAACCTGTATGCAGGTCAGGAAGCAACAGTTCGAACAGGACATGGAACAACAGACTGGTTCCAAATAGGAAAAGGAGTACGTCAAGGTTGTATATTGTCACCCTGCTTGTTTAACTTCTATACAGAGTACATCATGAGTAACGCTGGGCTGGAAGAAGCACAAGCTGGAATCAAGATTGCTGGGAGAAATATCAATAACCTCAGATATGCAGATGACACCACCCTATGGCAGAAAGTGAAGAGGAACTCAAAAGCCTCTTGATGAAAGTGAAGGAGGAGAGTGAAAAGGTTGGCTTGAAGCTCCACATTCAGAAAACAAAGATCATGGCATCTGGTCCCATCTCTTCATGGGAAATAGATGGGGAAACAGTGGAAACAGTGGCAGACTTTATGTTTTTGGGCTCCAAAATCACTGCAGATGCTGACTGCAGCCAGGAAATTAAAAGACGTTTACTCCTTGGGAGGAAAGTTATGACCAACCTAGATAGCATATTAAAAAGCAGAGACATTACTTTGCCAACCAAGGTCCATCTAGTCAAGGCTATGGTTTTTCCCGTGGTCATGTATGGATGTGAGAGTTGGACTGTGAAGAAGGCTGATCGCCGAAGAATTGATGCTTTCGAACTGTGGTGTTGGAGAAGACTTTTGAGAGTCACTTGGACTGCAAGGAGATCCAACCAGTCCATTCTAAAGGAGATCAATCCTGGGTGTTCATTGGAAGGACTGATGCTGAAGCTGAAACTCTGATACTTTGGCCACCTCATGCGACGAGTTGACTCACTGGAAAAGACTCTGATGCTGGGAGGGATTGGGGGCAGGAGGAGAAGGGGACGACAGAGAATGAGATGGCTGAATGGCATCACCAGCTCGATAGACATGAGTTTGAGTAAGCTCCGGGAGTTGGTGATGGACAGGGAGGCCTGGCGTGCTGTGATTCATGGGGTCGCAAAGAGTCGGACACGACTGAGCGACTGAACTGAACTGAACTGAATATGTATTAAAATGATCCAAATGTATGCTTATTTGGACATAGTTATGGAAGACCTGCAAGGTCAAACCCCAAGGTATTAACATTGGCTGTTCTAGGTGATAGGACTGTGGTAACTCATTTCCTCCCTTTCACTTATCTGTACTTTCTATTTTATTATTTGAGAATGAACATTGCTTTTGCAACCTTTTAAAAAGTTATTTTAATAGCTTTTAAAATTATAGTTTTAGCTTTTAAGAAATGTGCTCACACCTCCATAAAGGTAGCATACAGTTGAACTCCACTGCCAGAGGTGGTGGGATGCATTAGCCAGTGTGGCCCTGAGTTTCCACCTTAAGATTTTATATCCTTTCTAGTTAGTTTATAATGTGTGTTGTTGTAAAAAGCTCAAAATTTCATATCTTGAAAAATTAAAAACTGCCCCTCTCATTCTTTTCCTTTTTCCCTTGGTCCCTTCCCTCTTGCATTTATAATTGATTTGATGAGAGTTGGGTTAACTGCACCCTGAAGTCTACCAGTGCTCCGAAATCTCTCTTTTCTCTCTCTCACACATAAATTTTCCCAGTACATTATTTAGTAAAATCATTTTACTAAAACTTTTAATTCAGTTTACAATGTCTTCCTATTGGTATCTAAGGTGACATTTTGCCACCTAAAACAATAAAAATTCTAAGACTTAAGTTGTACTTTTCTTATTCATCTGCAACTGTTGTGTGCCTTTCAAAATAAATAGATGCTTTTCCGATGAACCTACGTAAAAGTCCAATTCTAGGAGAAAAGTTTTCAAGCAACAAAAAGTTTTATAGATGTCCATTCCATTATCTTTTTCTAGTTTAATGAGTCATGTTTTCCAGAAAATGAAGACTATTGGAAGAAATCCAAGACTGGGGAAGGGTCACCATACACCATGAACTTTCAAATAGCATTCTACTTTCAAATATTTTGATTTTCAGCCTTTTAGCTTAGAAAAAGTTATTTTTTGAAGACTACAACTAAGATCTCCAAACAACACCCAATGAAGAGAGACAACTTTGATCTGCTTGGACTGAGGACAATCAACTGCACTATTAAAATCTCAAATTATTTCTTTTAGTCAGAACATTTGCCTAATGCTACAATGAAAATTATAGTCACACATAGGCTATAAAATAGATTGAGAGGAAAATGTCAATATGATTGTACAGGAATTTTATATCACAGAGTGGCCTTCTAGCAGTGTCAGTGTGGATTCAGTACTTAATCCCTGAAAATCTTCAACAATCTCATTGGTAAAAAAGAAGTCAACAAGGTCATGGTGGGGATCAAATGAGAAGATCCATGTAAAACTCTTCATGGAGTAGCTGACACATAGCAAACTCGCCATAAACACAGGTCATCCTTATTTCCAAGATATTACCCTCTGTTCTATAGACTGGTTACTGGGAATATGTACTGAATGTAGATCCTAAGACACCAAAAATATGGCAGCTCCTATGAACTACATTATGGTTTTCAGTAGTAAATGAAGTGCTGTTCTGCCCTCTATATACCACAGTCTGATCTTGAACCTGTTTTCAGACTCTGGTGAAAGTCACAGGAGCTCAGATCTGCAGTCACAAAAGGAATGTGGCTCTTAAAAGCTTATACAGACCACAGATATGTAGTAGTTAACTTATCAAGAGGAAATGGGCTCTGCTTTACTTTGCAGGCCTCAGATCCAGGAGCTGCAACGTTGAGTCACCAGCTTGCTATCTGACCCCAGGCTGGCCACTTAACCTCTCCCTGACCCCATTTCCTTACTTAAAATCAACTCTCTGCTCATGTTCCATTCAAGGCATTATCTCTACCCACAAATATCGGCAGTCACTGAGGTGTCCTATAGATTTCGAAAATTAATTATTCTGTGTGTTGGGTTTACAAAATAAAATTGAGGGACTTTTGAGGAGGAATTATTCCCAGCTCTACTTTTTGGTGTTTTTGTGGTATTTTAAGAGCTCTCTTCCTGGAATAAAAATCACTAACCCAGACAATAAGCTTTGTCTGACACCGTGACCTTCATTGCTGATGAAGCTTTCTTCTGCTGGTATTACTGGGAGTGACAGAAAGGAAGAGAACAGGAGCCCCTTTGTCAGAAGGTTCTCAAGAGGGGAATAAATTGTAGCTATTTAAAGAGAGTTTAGGGCAAGTTAGGCAATGTCATTTGTTAGAGAACAAACCAGGAGCTTGGATTACTGTTTCACACTCAGTCACCATCTCCCCACTTGACCAAGGCAACTTATACAACTATGGATAGCCAGAGAAGGATTTTCTGAACTAATAAGCTGTCTTGACTACCCACTTACACAAAATAAATGTACATCCACATTCTGGAAGATGCACTCAGCTTCTCACCTTTCCAGGATCTATGGTGAACGGCTTGAATGCAGAGTTACATTGTTTTTTATTTCTGTCCTCATTCACATAATGGCTAGCTCCATCAATGCTGTTGACAAAAAGGGTGATAAGGGAAATCAAGCATCTAAAGTATAAAATCTAAAAGTAACTGATAGTTTTTAAATATCAACTATCTTCAATAAAAAAAAACTTTATGAAATACCTCACGCCTTTTTCCTGCCTTCTTCCTATATTGACGTCAGCCACATCACCATTAATTGGCTTCCTGGCCTATAATAATTTTTCTGTTTCCTCAGTTGCTACTGGAAGCAGCCCTTCCTGCTTCTAATTTGGTCCTTGTAAGCTACTGAGAAATCAAATTAACAAGGCGTATCATTTAAAGTTAGGTTCAGCTGAGTAACAGAAACCCAACTGTAGTAACTGAAATGCAAATGTTATTCACTTGTATAAAGGGAGTACAGAGGTAAGCAACTCAGATAGAAGGACTCTACAATGCCATTAGAGGCCTGTCTTTTCTCTGTTCTATGTGATTTGTCATACTCTAAAAGGGCTCTGGAATTCTAACCATTATAGCCATATTCCAAGCAGCAGAAAGAAGGAAGGAAGGAATAATCAGATTACATGACTCTCTTCTTTTTATAGAACTGTTCTGAAAGTCCAAACATTTCTGTTACAGTTTTGTGGACCATAACTTAGCCACTTGACTATTCATAGCGAAAATGGAGGCATGATTTTTCTAGCCCAGCATTATCACATACAAACTGAAAGTCTCTAAGAGCTTCTGTTTATTTTATTGTTTCCTTATTCTTAAGATATTATTGTTGTTCAGTTGCTAAGTCTGACTCTTTATGACCTCTTGGACTGCAGCATGCCAGGCTTCCCTGTCCTTCACCATCTCTGGGCACTTGCTCAAACTCAGGTCCATAGAGTTGATGATGCCATCCAACCATCTCGTCCTCTATCGTTCCCTTCTCCTCCTTCTTTCTATCTTTCCGAGCATCGGGGTCTTTTCCAAGGAGTCAGCTCTTCACATCACGCGGCCAAAGTACTAGAACTTCAGGATCAGTTCTTCCAATGAGTATTCAGGACTGATTTCCTTTAGGATTGACTGGTTTGATCTCCTTGCAGTCCAAGGGACTCTGGAGAGTCTTCTCCAACACCACAGTTCAAAAGCAGCAATTCTTCGGTGCTCAGCCTTCTTTATGGTCTTAAGATGCAGAGATTGCTAGAAATCTGACCTTCTGATAAGCCACAGTTATCCTGAATTCTCAGGAATGTATGTAGCATTACAAGTAGAGTGTTATCACTGTGTGTGGTGCTGGGTCAGATCTAGAAAGTCGGCAAAAGCTCATCCGCTCTGTAAATTCCAAGGACATGTTTTACAATATCTTAAAACCCATGCGTTCTTTTAAAACATGAAATCTTCTGCCTTCCTTTATTGTTGTTTGAAAAAAAATAAATTGTGTATTAAGATTTTGGGGAGGTACTAAGATCTGAAATAACTCAGGTCATGATATTTTAGAATGTACTTCAAAATATATAAATACACATACCAATGGAGATCCTAAATTCACACCTGCCACACTACCACCACCCGCACTAAGAATCACCATTCAAAGGCAAAGTCAAGCAAATGACAGACACAAGATGTTCATTTATTTGGTAGATGAATTTACAAGAGGCTTGAGAAGACTGAGAAGATAAATGGGCTCATATCTCTGTGCCCAGATCTGGTTATTCAGCCTGCAAATTTAACCAGGCACCAAATTGGTATAGGATCTGGTCCAAGCTGACAATAGAGGTTTATTGATTCAGTCTGATTAAAACAGATATTAAGGCTAATTAACACTTGTTAAATAGATAATGCATTGAAACCAAAGGCAAGGAGATGTCATACTAATAGAGAAGGTTGTGTGAAAGTATGTTTAGAATGTCCAGATGTACATACAGATGGCTTCCTGCATTTCAGGAATCCAGAAACTCTGTGGAATGAATGAGTGGACTTGATATACTGGTGGGCAGAGATCAGGAGATGATGAGAATGAGGTAATCAGATGAAAGGAACTTCAACTATTTTGGTGATTTACAACTTGTGGACAGAAAATCCCAGAGAGGACCTAGTAACTATTGCAAATGTGTTCTACTCTTTATGTGCAATAAGCACTTTGCTATAAATTGAACAAAGAAAAATACAATCACTCTCATGAGAGAGTGGTAGGGAATATCAGAATATACTCAAGAGTCCAGAAAGCTACCACAAAGGTATCTCACAAAAGAGGCTTCTCAATCTCCCAGGCAAATGTTCAGACTCTGGTAGGGAGAGGATAGCTTCAGGTTTTCAGCTCTTTGAAGGATTTCCCATGCACAAAGCTTTCCAAAGTTTTCCACAAAAGTAGCCCTTACAGACAGAGAAGATAGACTGCCAGAGCCTGGAAGGCTCTTAATACATCCTAAAGCAGTGCCCAGCATCAAACTTGGAATTCCTTTGAAATTTTCACTTAAATATGTATAAAAATTGTATTCTATCTAATAGACAGCATTTGTTTTCAGTTTCTAATTTTCACTGACATTAAAGCACAATCGTCAACATCCTCCATTTTCCTAACATCCTGAGAGGACACATAGACCATTTTAAAAACTGAAAATCCAACCTGCAAATAACCCAGAGGGTTACTGTGCTTAACATTGCTTGAATGTTTTTATGTACCATTTAGATAATTGTTAACGGGGTTAAAAAACTCTCAGCCCTTGGGGTATTTCTAAATTATATTCTGCCATTACATATAGCTGATCCTCCCCTTCTTCAGCAACTGAAGGCGAAATAGGGACAATTGTAAGCTGGCAGATGATAGTTATCACCCACTTAAAGGTAATGAAGAAAAGGGATTCTATGGACTATATCCCTGAAAGATCACGGACATAGAACCAGAATGAAGGTTTCTCAACTCTAGTAATGTATGAATTCCTTTCAAAGGAAAATTACCCTACAATTTTAAGTGCAGACCTACCCATTTTTATTAATATGGAGTCTCTCAGAATGCTACTAAATTAGTAATAAAAGCATAAAACATGGCATTAACTATTTCTGCTTATGTTCTTATACAAATACAAAATCAAAGATATTACATATTAAGTAAAAACAAACCCAACAAATTATAATTAACAGATTTCATTTTATATAACCAATGATGTTATATATGAATCTTTCAACGTGAATACAATTTATTTATTACAGATTTTTTGAATAATTAAATATACACTTGAGCACAAAAAATTAATCTCCAAATGAAGAATATGCTTAATTTTTTTAAAATTATCATCAAAGTGAACTTAAATTTTTTTTAATTAACGTAAAAAATACATAGACTTCTAAGTGTATATTCATGGACTACCACTCACCCACCCCAAAGTTTAGATGCTTTGATCCAACCAGAAGAATAAATAAATATCAATATGATGAGTGTTACAGGCTGTTGCCCCAGAATCAGACGCCTGCCCATCCCGCAAATGGAAACCAACTGCTTTTATCTGAGTTTCAACATCAACCACAAAAGGAGGAAGGCAAAAAGAAAAACAAGAACTGATTAGAACCAGGTAGGCCCAAGACAGGGAAATACCTGGTTTCCAGTACATTTGGAACCTCATTATATCTCATTGTAAACATTCAGTTCAGTTCAGTTCAATTCAGTCGCTCAGTCGTGTCCGACTCTCCGCAACCCCATGAATCACAGCACGCCAGGCCTCCCTGTCCATCACCAACCCCTGGAGTACACTCAAATTCATGTCCACAGAGTCGTTGATGCCATCCAGCCATCTCATTCTCCGTCGTCCCCTTCTCCTCCCGCCCCCAACCTTTCCCAGCATCACAGTCTTTTCCAGTGAGTCAACTCGTCGCATGAGGTGGCCAAAGTATTGCAGTTTCAGCTTTAGCATCAGTCCCTCCAATGAACATCCAGGGTTGATCTCCTTTAGAATGGACTGGTTGGATTGTAAACATTAGCATATGCTAAATAGCACAACCACCATCACCACAACAGTTAACATCTACCATGACAACAACCTGAATAGCCCATACAAGGGCTGAAGAAGAATGTTCTCTCAATTCCAGATCCAAGCCACACCACTGTTCTTGGATAAGTCATGAATTCAAGAATACCCCTTCCTCTCTTTCCTCAGTTCCCTCCCTTTTACCTTGACCTTCCTATAGACATAGTGTTTTAGTGCAAATGGTGTTGAGAAGTTGATTTGCAAACTAAGTTTCCACTTCTCCATAATCTGGCTGTTGAGTAAGGCTTGTGCTGTTTCAATCTCAGCATTGGCTCATTATTGACTGTGGGTCCAATATGGGAAAATAATATCCCCAGTCAAGCCAAGGGATCTTGGCTCTGGTTAGGACCCCAGGGATTGGTAGTGGTCTTGTTGTTCAGTTGCTAAGTCCTGTCCAACTCTTCACAACCCCAAGGACTGCAATATAACAGGTTTTCCTGTCCCTTATCTTCTCCTGGAGTTTGCCCAAGTTCATGTCCATTGAATCAGTGATGCCATCCAACTATCTCTTCCTCTATCACCCTCTTCTCCACCTGCATTCAATCTTTCCCAGCATCAGGGTATTTTCCAATGAATCAGCTGTTTGCATCAGGTGGCCAAAGTATTAGAGCTTCAGCTTCAACATCAGTCATTCCAAAGAGTATTCAAGGTTGATTTCCTTAAAGATTGACCGATTTGATCTTGCTTTCCAAGGAACTCTCAAGTCTTCTCCAGGACCACAGTTCAAAAGCATCAGTTCCTCAGTGCTCTGCCTTCTTTATTGCCCAGCTCTCATATCCATACATGACTACTGGAAAGACTTGACTATACAGACCTTTGTCGGCAAAGTGATGTCTTTGCTTTTTAATACACTCCCTAGGTTTGTCATAACTTTCCTGCCAAGAATCAATCACCTTCTAATTTCATGGCTACAGTTACCATCCACAGTGATCTTAGAGCCCAAGAAGAGGAAATCTGTCACTGTTTCCACCCTTTCCCCTTCTATTTGCCATGAAGTGATGGAACCAGATGCCATCATCTTAGCTTTTAATACTGAGTTTTAAGCATGGTTTTTCACTCTCCTCCTTCACCCTCATCAAGAGGCTCTTTAGTTCCTCTTTGCTTTCGGCCACTAGTGTGGTATCATCTGCATGTCTAAGATTGTTGATATTTCTCCTGGCAATTTTGATTCCAGCTTGCAACTCATCCAGCCTGGCATTTCGCATGACATGCTCTGCGTATAAGTCAAATAAACCAGGTGACAATAAACAGCCTTGTTGTACTCCTTTCTCACTCTTGAACCAGTCATCGGTTCCATACAGGGTTCTAACTGTTGCTTCTACAGGTTTCTCAGGAGACAGGCAAGATGGTCTGATATTCCCATCTTTTTAAGAATTTTCCACAGTTTGTTATGATCCACACAGTCAAAGTCTTTAGTGTAGTCAATGAAACAGAGATAGATGCTTTTCTGGAATTCCCTTGCTTTCTCTATGATCCAGGCGGGTCCCGGTGACCAATTCAGTAACAAGAATTTCTATCATGATGTGTTGTTCTATCTACCTATAGCACTAACGAGAATGTCCCATAAAGAAATGTAGTCTGGTTCATCATTGTATTCCTAGGTCTCAGTGTCCTATCTGGCACACAGAAGGCCCTAAAATTATATTTAATGAATTAATGAACAAATTTCATAGAATTTTTTATGAAAAGGTTTCATTCTTGGTGCTGATCAACAGAGTAAGGAAAGTGGAAGTGTTAGTCGCTCAATCGCGTCCTGTCTGACTCCTTGTGACCCAATGGACAGTAGCTTGCCAGGCTCCTCTGCCCATGGAATTCTCCAGGCAAGAATATTGGAGTGGGTTGCTACTTCCTTCTCCAGGGGATCTTCCTGACCCCAGGATCAAACCCATGTCTCCTGCATTGCAGGCAGATTCTTTACCATCTGAGCCACCAGAGACACCCCAAGATTACTGGAGTAGCCATTCCCTTTTCCAGGGTATCTTCCCAACCCAGAGATCAAACCAGGGTGTCCCACATTGCAGGCAGATTGTTTATCATTTGAGCCACCAGAGAAGCCTAGAGAATGAATGAAAAATTTTCATAGAATTCTATGAAAGGGTTTCATTCTAGGTACTGATCATTAGAGTAAGGAAAAGTTACCATAAAAATTGAGGGGAAATGTGCAATGATAGAACCTTGGATATCATCAATAAAGACGTCTCTTATCTAGAAGGATGACACGTCACTAGATGATCACAGCAGTTGTTGGGATGTAGGAAAGGTCTAGGAAATGACTGGAGTTAATTGTGTTGCCAGAAACTTTGGAGGAAATTGCAATCCTAAATCTTGAGGTTATCAGTGACTTGCTGCTGCTGCTGCTAAGTCACTTCAGTCGTGTCCGACTCTGTGTGACCCCATAGATGGAAGCCCACCAGGCTCCCCGGTCCCTGGGATTCTCCAGGCAAGAACACTGGAGTGGGTTGCCATTTCCTTCTCCAATGTGTGAAAGTGGAAAGTGAAAAGTGAAAGTGAAGTCGCTCAGTCGTGTCCAACCCTTAGCGGCCCCACGGACTGCAGCCTACCAGGCTCCTCCATCCATGGGATTTTCTAGGCAAGAGTACTGGAGTGGCTTGCCATTGCCTTCTCCAATCAGTGACTTAGACTGGTTTATTTTCTTAAGGGGCTTCTTCCTGGAACTCAAAAAGATATATAGGTATGTTTTCTAAATAGTTTTCAATTTATATAAATACTAAACTTAAAAAGGAGATGGCACTAGTCATTTAAATCTATCTTTAAAGTATTAATAGTGGCATAATTGTGAAATATGATAACACAGGGTTTATTATACAAATTTCATTTTCCTACTAGTTGAAGAGAAGTTGGTAAAGGCATTAGTTAACCTGGATAGTCAGATTTTTTTTCTTTTTGGCCAAAATTCCTTGAACATAAAAATAATCTTACATTTTCCTAGGTGTAAATTATAAAAAATAAGTAAGTGAAATAAAAAGCCAATCCCCTTTTAAAAGAGGCAGAAGATAAGTTTTTGTGTATACAAAAAAATTAGAATTCAATGTGTATTTTGTAGTCTTTTCTCCATCTCTGAAGAAGATAAATAGTAATATATTCTCTATTCTCTAAGGTCTAACAACTGACAACATTACTTGTTTTATCTGTCCTGAGGGACAGGTAGGACAAGAGAAACAGATCATACGGTCTGGTAAGGATGGAGGAAATTACATAAAAATAACTTCTTTTTCTGTGTAAATTAAGATACAAAGGAGAATTTGTTTAACTAAAAGCTTTCCATGGTGAGCATTTATGATTTGTGTATTACTTTCTTTTCATGTTAGCTTACTTAAATTTTCTTTTATATCTTAAAATATAGCCTAATTGCAGTGGTAGATTCCTAAAGGGTAAATCCAGAGCTCTAAAATGGAGTCTATGAGCATAATTTTCTGCTGGGTATTAAATCAATCAAAAACTGGGACATTCACCATGTGAATACATGTGTACTTACCTATATTCTTGATTCTGATAGTTTCACTTTTACTTTAACATTTCAACAGAGCATTACCTATTAAGTTCTCTGACATCCTTGAAGGAATAATGTGGAAGAAGAATGGATGGATAATGGATGCATGCATGCACAGATAAACAGATGGACAGATGCATATATGGGTGGATGGATATATAGAGAGAAATAAAAGCTGCTGCTGCTGCTGCTAAGTCACTTCAGTCGTGTCCAACTCTGTGCCACCCCATAGACGGCAGCCAACCAGGCTCCCCCGTCCCTGGGATTCTCCAGGCAGGAACACTGGAGTGGGTTGCCATTTCCTTCTCCAATGTGTGAAAGTGAAAAGTGAAAGTGAAGTCGCTCAGTCGTGTCTGACCCTTAGCGACCCCACAGACTGCAGCCCACCAGGCTCCTCCATCCAAGGGATTTTCCAGGCAAGAGTACTGGAATGGGGTGCCATTGCCTTCTCCAGAAATAAAAGCTATTAGCATATAAAAAAGTAAAGAATAGAAGACAATATCTATGTTCATCAAAGCTATTGACAGTAATTTTCTTTTTTGTGATATCTTTGTCTGGTTTTGGTATCAGCATGATATTGGCCTCATAAAATGAGTTTGAAAGTGCTCGTTTCTCTGCAAATTTTTAGATTCATTTGAGTAGGATAGGTGTTAACTCTTCTCAAAATATTTGGTAGGATTCACCTATGAAGCCATCTGTCCCTGGGCTTCTGTTTGGTAAGAGTTTTTAAATTACTGATTCAATTTCATTACTGGTCATTGGTCTGCTCATATTTTTTATTTCTTCCTGATTCAGTCTTGAAAGATTGTACCTTTCTAAGAATTCTTCCATTTCCTCTAGGTTGTCCATTTTATTAGCATATAGTTTTGCATAGTAGGCCTCTTATAATCCTTTGTATTTCTGTGATATCACTTTCTCCTTTTTCATTTCTCATTTTATTGACTTGAGCCCTCTTCCCTTTCTTCTTGATGAGTCTGGCTAATGGTTTATCAATTTTGTTTGTTTTTTCAAAGAACCAGGTTTTAGTGTCATTGTCCTACCAGGTTTTAGTGTCATTGTCCTTTTCCATTTCTACTCCATTATTTCTGCTCTCATTTTTTAAGGTTTCTTTCTTTACAGTAACTTTGGTTATCTGATTTGTTCTTCTTTCTCAAGTATCTTTAGGGATAAAATTAGGTTGTTTATTTGAGATTTTTCTTGTCTCCTGAGGTAGGTTTTTATCACTATAAACTTCTTCCTTAGACTGCTTTTGCTGTATCCCATAGGTTTTAAATTGTTGAGTTTTTATTTTCATTTATCGCTAGGTATTTGTTATATTCTGTTTGATTTTTTTCAGTGATCCATTGGTTGTTTAATAGTATGTTTTTAGCCTGTACATGTTTGTGTTTTTGCAATTTTTTAAAAAATTTATTTATTAATTTATTTTATTCTTGGTTGCCCTGGTCTTCACTGCTGCATGCAGGCTTTCTCTAGTTGTACTGAAGCTGGGTTACTCTCTAGTTGCAGTGCAATTGTGGTGGCTTCTCTTGCTGCAGAGCACACACTCTAAGGCACACAGACTTCAGTAGTTGCATCTCACAGGCTGTAGAGCACAGGCTCAGTAGATGTCATCCACAGGCTTAGTTGCCCTGTGGCATATGGAATCTTCCCAGACCAGGGATGGAAACTGTGTCCCCTGAATTGGCAGGTGGATTCTTAACCACTGGACCAACAGGGAAGTCCTTCAGTTTTTCCCCTGTAGTTGATTCTAGTTTCACAGCTTTGTGGTCAGAAAAGATTTTTTATATGATTTTACATTTTAAAATGTACCAAGGCATCAATTTAAAAAAATAAAAATAAAATGTAGGCATGTTTTGGGGCCTACCAGGCAGAAGAAGATGAAGTTGATCAATTTTATGAAGACCTAGAAGACCTCCTAGAACTAACACCTAAAAAAAGATGTCCTATTCCTCATTGGGGATTGGAATGCAAAAGTAGGAAATCAAGATATATCTGGAGTAACAGGCAAGTTTGGCCTTAGAGAACAAAATGAAGCAGGGCAAAGGTTAACTGAATTCTGCCAAGAGAATGAATGCACTAATCATAGCAAATATCCTTTTTCAACAACATAAGAGACAACTTTACATATGGACATCACCAAATGGACAATACTGAAATCAAAGTGATTACATTCTTTGTAGCTGAAGATGGAGAAACTGTATACAGTCAGCAAAAACAAGACCTGGAGCTCACTGTGCCTCAAATGATCAGCTCCTCATAGAAAATTTAGGCTCAAGCTAAAGGAAACTAGGGAAAACACTAAGTCAGCCAGATATGACTTAAATCAAATCCCATATGAATTCACAGTAGAGGTAAAAAATAAATTCAAGGGACTAGATCTAGTTAACACTGCTCCTGAAGAACCATGGACAAAAGTTTGCAATATTGTACAGCAAGTGGCAAACAAAATCATCACAAAGAAAAAGAAAAGCAAGAAAGCAAAGTGGTTATCTGAGGAGGCTTTACAAATAGTGGAAGAACAAAGAGAAGCAAAAAGCAAAGGAGAGAGGGAAAGGTACGTCCAATTAAATGCAAAGTTCCAAAAAATAGCTAGAAGAGACAAGAAGGTCTTTTTCAATGAACAATGCTTAATAATAATGACTTCCCTGTAGCTCAGCTAGTAAAGAATCCTTCTGCAATGCAGAAGACCCTGTTTCAATTCCTGAGTCAGGAAGATTGCCTGGAGAAGGGATAGGCTACCCACTCCAGTATTCTTGGACTTCCTTGGCGGCTCAGCTGGTAAAGAATCTGCCTGTCATGCAGGAGACCTGGGTTCAATTCCTGGGTTGGGAAGATCCCCTGGAGAAGGGCAGGGTTACCCACTCCAGTATTCTGGCCTGGAGAATTCCATGGACCCTAGTCCATGGGGTCACAAAGAGTCAGACACGACTGAGCGACTTTCACTTAATAATAGAAGAAAACAACAAAAGTTCTCTTCAGGAAAACTGGAACCATCAAGGGAGAATTCTGCCCAAAGATGGGCACTATAAAGTATAAAAATGGTAGAGACCTAGTAGACACTAAAGAGATCAAGAAGAGATGAAAAGAACACATGGAAGAACTGTATAAAAAAGATATTAATGAACCAGATTACTATGATGGTGTGGTCACTCACCCAGAGCCAGACATTCTGGAGTGCAAAGTCAAATGGGCCTTAAGAAGGACTGCTGTTAATAAAGCTAGTGGCTGCAATGAAATTCCAGCAGAATTGTTCAAATCCCTAAAGGATGGTGCCATCAAGGTTTTGCATTCATTATGTTAGCAAATCTGGAAGACCCAGCAGTAGCCACAGGAAAAGGTCAATCCTCATCCCAATCCCCAAAAAGGGTAATACTAAAGAATGTGCTAACCATCACTGGACACGACTGAGCAACTTTCACTTCACTTCACTTTCATTACTAATTTTATGTCTGAATGATCTGTCCATTAATGTAAATGGGATGTTACAGTCCCCTCCTATTATTGTGTTACTATTATTTCTGCTTCATATCCATTAATATTTGTCTTATGTATTTAGGTGTTTCTCTATTGCTTGCATATATATTTACAATTGTTACCTCTTCTTGCTTTGATCCCTTAATAATAATGTAGTGCTCTTCTTTGTCTCATATAACAGTCTTTATTTTAAAGTCTTTTTTGTGTGGTTTCTTTTGATTTCCATTTGCATAGAATACTTTTTATATCATCCCCTTATTTTCAATCTGTGTGAGTCTAGTTCTGAAGTGAGTCTTTGTAGTCAGCATTTATATATATCTTGTTTTTGTATCCATTCAGCCACTCTACATCTTTTAATTGGAGCATTTAGTCCATTTACATTTAATGTAATTATTACATGTGTTCTTATTACTATTTTATAAATTGTTTTCAGATTACTTTTATAGGTCTTTTTCTCCGTTCCTCTTTTGTTTTCTGGTTTGATGACTACTTTTAGTGCTATGTTTGAATTCCTTTTTCTTTGTATGTGAGTATATCCATTATAGATTTGGGGGTTGTGGTTACCATGAGGTTTTTCCATATAGTCATGTATGGATGTGAGAGTGGGACCATAAAGAAAGCTGAGCACTGAAGAACTGATGCTTTTGAATTTTGGTATTGGAAGAGATGCTTGAGAGTACCTTGGACTGCAAGGAGATCAAACCAGACAATTCTAAAGGAAATCAGTCCTGAATATTCATTGGAAGGACTGATGCTGAAGCTGAAACTCCAATATTTTGGCCACCTGATGCAAAGAGCCAACTCACTGGAAAAGACTGATGCTGATAAAGATTAAGGACAGACGGAGAAGCGAGTGACAGAGGATGAGATGGTTGGATGGCATCACTGACTCAGTGGTCATGAATCTGAGCAAACTCCAGAAGATAGTGAAGGACAGGGAAGCCTGGCATGTTGCAGTCCGTGGAGCTGCAAAGAATCAGACTGGACTTAACAACTGAATAACAGTAAATTTAACAGCCAAAAAGAAATAGACTCATAGAGAACACATTATTGATTGCCAGTGGGGAGAGGGAAGGGGAAAGGGGCAATATAAGAGTAGAGGACTAAGAGGGATAAACTATTTTGTATAAAATATGCTACAAGAATATATTGTATAGTGAAGGGAATACAGCTAATGTTCTGTAACAATGATAGAGTATAACCTTTAAAAATTGTGAATCACTGTATTGTACACCTATAATGTATATAATATTGTATACTGACTATACCTCAATAAAAAATAAATAAATAATACATAAAATAAAATTATACATTAAATACATACACATATATATTATGTCAACAAATAGAAAAGTACAAAACTGTACAATACAGATTCTATTGCTGCAAGAATTCAGGAGAGTTAATTATAGATGGGATTGACAGGAAAATTTCTGTGTCTTTTAGTCTCACATACCCTAAAAACTCCAACATCCTATCAATCCCCTAGATTTTCCTTATATCAAGTCTGTAGTCATTGCTAGAGGAAAATCACATGGTCTCTTTTTCCACTACCTCTCAGTCAATTTTCAAGCTTTTATCACTTTCTGCCAGGTCTCTAGTCTTCTCTCTCACTTTCAGAAGACTGCATCTCCTACTTCACATGAGAAATAAGACATGAATTTCATCAATCTTTGCTCTCAAATCCAAGGAACACAATTCGGTCCTTGATATTTGACTTCTCTGAGGCATTTGACACCGGTCACTGCTTTTTCCTTGTTGAAATACTCTCTTCTTGGCAACCGTGATGCTTCTCTCACCTGAATTCTCCCTTACCTGTCTGGCTCTTCCTTCTCAGATCCTTTCATAAGTTCTTCCTCCTCAATTTACAGTTGTTATGAATATTAGTCAGCAATTGCTACAATAATGCTGCCTAACAAACTATCTCCAATCTCAGGGCCAATAATAACAGGCATTTAGTTTCATACTTTCAAATCTTCAGATGGACAGTATTTTGGTCTAACTGGGGTGGGCTCAGTTTCAGAAAGTACATCAGCTGGACTTGAACCCATGTTGCAAGTTGTGTTTGGTCTACTCTGCCTCTTTTCACTCAGGGTCCAGCCTAAAGTGTCAACTGGGAGCATTTTTCTCTCATAGCAGATGATCAGAACATAAAAGTGGAAACCCAATTGTATAAGTACATTTCATGCATCTGCTTACATCATATACATCAGCCAAAGGAAGTAATAAAACCCAGTCCAATGTCAAGGTATGGCCGTATCATTCACCCACCATGAAGCCACTGCAAGGATGGCTATTATATGTTAAAGATCTCCAAATCTACATAGCTTCAGTCCAGACATTTTTGCTGATCTCCAGATCCATATAACCTAATCTTTAGTTGGAAGTCCCATAGGTATCTGAAATGCAAGATAAAATCAAAATTTAAGGAACTGCTTATCTTATATTTAAAAAGATTAAAAGCCCATATAGATAAAAAGCCCAAACTTTTGATTCTCATCCAGTTAATATTTAGTGAAGGATTATTATGTGTCAAGCACTATGGTATCGGAGTAGAGTAGCGGAAAGTAGGTATCGGAGTCAGAGTAGCGGAAAAAAAAATTATTTTAAGAGCTAAAAATTTTTTTAAAGAGCTACCTTCATGTGGCTCACTTTCCACATGCTTGTTTAAAAAAAATCTAAATTTTTTTGTATCAGTCAGGGTTGCATCACCATATCACTCCAAATAATATAAAAAGAGGTTTATTATAGGGGCTAGGGCATATTCAGTTGTGGGAGCAGTCTATACAGGCTGATGGAGGAGTCTTTGCAAAGGATATTCCCTTTGTAACTAGTTAACCATAGTTAATTCACTGGAGGCCAGCCAAACTGACAGCTGGGAAGAAAAGCTGAATATAAATAAGAAAGACAATAGGAAGCCATGACGATGACCTGGGAATCGAAACTCTCACTATCTCAACCTTGATGGCCTAGGTAACCTGCTGGTAGTGCACATTCAGTTGACTTAGCACTTGAGCAAGCTGATGGAGAGGGTATCTGATGAGAACTGGAGGGGACACAGGGCTTGGAACTGCCCTGCACCAATCGGGTGAGCCAACAGACCTGCACCAACATGCATGAGTCACCACAGTGTCCAATGCCCAGCACCGGCCTTTGGAATTCAATATGGCTACCACTTCACTTCAACTTTCCAACACCTCGGTAAAATGTCTCCTACAGCCAACACTAACCAAAAAACATACAAGGAAGGGAGTTCTGGAAAATTACCAGAGTAGGTAACCAGACACAGCCCAAATACATCACAGTTTGTGTGTGTGTGTGTGTGTGTGCGCACGCATAAAGTATGATATGAGTTCAATGTGACCTGGAAGTGTGTAAAATTTGTATAATTGTAGAGGTGAAAGAATTCACAAAAATAAGTGTAATATAAGGCAAAAATAAGTGTAATATTTTATTATGGTAAGCAGTTTGGCCTAGTTTCAAAGGCTTACCTTTTAGAAAAATTTAATAAAAATTGCCTCCTTAAAGACCTTACAAACATTTTACGGAAAATGACTAAAAGATGCTGGTAAATCAATATACAAATCCCTAGTGTTAAGCATTTTTAATTATTTGGAGAAAAGATATTACACAGAGATCAGAGACCCCATTCCACACATGTACAAGAACTTCGGGCCACACTGAGTCCATTTACTACTCTACAGGAGTAATTTATTGGTGACCTAAAAAAGTGAATGCACCAACCCCATTCCTAACTTACATGCAGGGAGTAATTTACTCTCCTGGAAGCATCTGGCTCATCACTTTTACTGTAGTTTCCACACAGATTCTGAAGAAGGTGTCAATCACTTGACTATCTAGGTACAATTGACATAATTTAAAACAGATGTCACATCTCAAGAATGGAAAGATGGTTCTGTTTGGAGAACTGCTGAAGGGCACAGGAAATGGTTGCAGCTGGCAGGGCCAGAGGCAGAGCCCACAGGCACGACCATTCCTTGGCAAAGTTTTCAAGTAGAGGTTGATCTACAGTACACCCAGGCATCCACTTTCTTACCCTTTTTCCCTTTGCCCTTTCTCTCTAGATCTAAGGAAAGAAGCCAATAAACTAATTTGCACTTAAGGTGTAAACACCTGACAAGGCAGCTATGGGATATTAGCAAGGTCATAAGCCAGAGAAAAACATCCTAGCAATGAGATTTGAAGGAATCTTGAGACAATAAGGGAGGAAATAACCTAGTCCAGATTCCTTCAAATTAATCCATCTACTCATTTTGAGACTGCCTTTGCCCCTGTCTATTACAGAGGACTCACAGATGGTAAGAATGAAGACTGTTTTTCCTCAGCCTAGTGTGTCCCACGGGCTCCAGATGCAGGGGAAACTGCAGCCCACTGTTTCTGATGGTTTCTTATGAGCAATTTAGGTGCTCTAATAACAGGCCAGCACTATCCCTCCTGTCTGCTGCTTTTTCCACTGACCGAAACTCATAAGCAGTGCTCAAAATAGCTTTCTCAACATCTTTCTCTCACTACTGAAATCTCCCTCCAAATCTAACTGATAGAAATAATAAACAGATAGATGGATAGATAGATTAAAAATCTATCATAAAGGGGAAATATGAATATTCAAACAAGAGAGCAAAAGGAAATGAAATACAAAGCAGCCTGAAAAGATCTCCTTTACTAAGAGTATCGGAAAGGCTTTCAAATCAATGCTCACATTCACACACTACAGAACTCTGTTATTAGCCCTGTAGATTCCTAAAGAAGCATCCTTAATGCTCTAGTCTTGAATGGTCCTATCCTGTTGTCTGCCCTCTCCAATGTGCCGACCTTCCACATCCCCAGTCCTTAAGCAGCTCAAATCCATTTTAACGCCAAGAGCACACTGCATGGGGGCCCCAATTTACTAGAGCCGAGGGCAAAAATAAACCTATGAGATTGTTTGTGAGAGCTTAAAATAACTAGTCTGGCAATGCTAAGCTACACTTTGAGAGAGACAGCAAAGCAGCAGAGAATTCTAACCATCTCCCTGCCCAAAAAATGACCTTCCTGCTCTTCCCAGCTGTGTACTTCCTCCCTGTGAGAACATCTTCCCCAAGGCAGTGACCATCATTCAGCTTTTTATCTTTCACCCACATATCATCTTTCTAAATGTCTAGTGAATACTAAAAGACCAGTGGCAATGAGAGAAGAGCTCTTAATGTAATTTAATATGACTTCAGAAACCACAGCCAGGAGACAAATACATCAGTAGATGTATTTTTCTTTTAGAACCACCAAAATTTACTCATCATGAAATCCTCTGTTGTAAGCCTGTCCCAAAGGATTGCAAAACAAAAGCTAGATTCACTACCTTCTTCCTTGCTTAACAAGACTCACCCTGTCCCTGAGGGCAACCAGCAACCAAAAAGAATTTGCACCCTGCCACACGGGGCAAACAACTGAGAGAAGAAGAAGCCGAAAAAGAGGAAGGGGAGGCAGGGGAGGTCCCAGCCCCACCTGCACCATCCAGGGCCCTGAACCACATCACTTGGATGGGGGTCCAATGATTGCACGCATATTAATCAACAGCAACCTTGGAGCTTTCTCTGCAGCAGGCACAGAGCCAACGCGATGCACCAGCAGGCGCACAGACACTCACCTTCTTGCCAAACCCTCGGGCAAGCTGGATCCGGTCTCCATTATCTAATTTGATTCTAGGCCCCTGGCTACAATGGTGGATAAGGTCCAAGCCCTAGTAAATCCTCATGCCCTGAATGGTTCCCAGGAACTCAGGTCAGCCCTGGCGCCTCCTCAAGAGTGATGCTCAGATGACGTACCCTCCCTTTCTCCTCTACTAGCAAACAAGCAGCTTCCCAGGAGACTTGCAAACTGGAGGGAGCTAGAAATTAGACAGGATATTCTTAAGGAAATCATAGCACCAAGCCAGGGTTTCTGAAGAGCAAGGAATCCCAGCATTTCCCTGAACATGCTGACTCTCAGACTGATGATTGACGTTTTGTAGTTTTATATCTTCCTCAAATATCATATTAAAGACTAAACTTATCCTAAATACATAAATTTCATCTATAGCTATCACCTATTAAAAGACTTTTTTTTAATCATAATTCTGGCTATCTGATAAATGAAGAGGGGCTTAGAATCAATTTTCGGTTCATATTGATATCCCCAGAACCCAGCTTCAAGTCTGGCACATGATATGTAAGCAGCAAAACTTGACTGATGTAAATTATAGTGGCTGGTAATATAGTACATACCACAGATTACATACTCCCTTGTATTCAGGTTGCTTGTATATTACATTGAATTTACTTGTATATCCCATTATAAGCTTGTAGAGGATTGGAGGCATCATAACTGACCAATAAATATGTGTTCATCAAATAAATAAAATCAGAGAAATCGTTAATTTCTCAAAACCATGAAATTAAAAAAAAAGAAAACTGATTTGGGGTTCTTATTTCAAAACTATTAACCACCAATTTTTTAACCACCATTGCTCAGACGTTGCAGAATGGCATATATTGTCCTTAGCCACTTCTAATGAGTATTCTAATGGGCACAGAGGGCAAGGAGAGACATCCCTTAAAAGTCAAAGGTTTAGCAAAAGCGCAGATTATTGCCTGATGAATTGAGTATCTTCTGCACTATCAGAGCTACTTGTTAGCTCGCTGCAATGGGAAAGGTTTTGGTGGTCTGTGTGTGTCAGCACCTGGTCTCTGGGCTTGCTGCCCAGTAGTCTGAAGCTGGGGCAGATACATCTCAAAGCAACTTTTTCTCTCTCAAACACATCAGACATTTAGCTAGCTGGGCCAAATGGTTCCCATGGATACTCCTCATATCAAGAACTATATGAGATTTGTATGTTATTTGATTAATGCATTTTCAGTGTTAATAAATTCAAACTGGCAAATCTTACTAAAACAGGAAATTCCTAACTAAAGGTGAAATTTTAATGCAAATCAACTTCCTATACGTTACAGATTGTGATGCAATTTATTAAATGAAACAGTATATTCCAGAAGGTCTTGAAAAATAGAACCTGGATGACATCTTAAATATATACCATTCTAATTTTACCCAAGCTAAATAATTGTATGTTATTATAATAATACACACTATTACTAGGTAATAATAGGGTTGCATTCATATACTAAGCACTTTACAAACTACAAGTACAATGGTATTTGCAGTAATGGTTACCATTGTTTGCAAAAACTTGCTGTCTCCATTTTCACATGCTCACGTGTACAACTGAATTTTCCAAAATCCTTAGAAAAGTCAAGAAGGGATGTGATAACTGAAAAGAAGAGAAATGTGAGAAAGTTTTGCCGTTTGCAAAAGGATGGTGGTTTATGAAAAAAAGCATGGATTTAGGCATCAGACTAATCTGGATTTGAATCCTGGTTCTTACTTATGAGCTGTGTGACCTTGGGCAAGCAATTCAACCACTCTTTACTAATCACTAAGAACGGTGATAATAATACCCTTCAGAAAACTGATGCAAAGCTTAAGCCAGAATAATATATGTGAAAATACCTCACATCACACTCAGAAAATAGTACTTGCTCATAAATATTTAGTCTTTTCATTTATGTAGAGTGAATTATTTGCTCAAAGTTCACAGCTGACACTGGGGAGCTCAGATTGGTTTGCATACCTCCCCCATTTTCCCTACATTCTCCAGGTAACCAGGCCCCATCTTCATACTGAGGCCCTCCATCCTTCCCGTATTCTTCAGGTCCAATAAATGTTTGATCTCAGATAACAGAGATTTCAGGAGTTAAAAGGGTACCTCCCCACAGACAGGCCATGTAGAGTCTAGATTTTTGGCTCACCTTGCTACTCTAAAGCAGTGTCAGGTAGAGGAAGGGGTCTGTGAGATCTTTAATCCAGAAAAAGTAAAAAATAAGCTGAAAAAATCTGTTTCTCTGTTCTGGAGACAGGTGTGGTAATTTGCTCACGGGAGAGAGCAAGGAAAATGCTGTCTGTTAATCTAACTGCATCATTGCCTTGCAGGAAACTCACAGCCCTTAATATCAAAAGTTACAGTTGTGCTGAGAACATTCATGCCTGACTTTAGAAGCTCTGGAACTCTCTCAGGCCACTGAAAAGAACAACATTGTTAAAACCAAAAGCTCTTCATATGGTTTCCCCTTCAGATATGTTTAGTTCAATAAATGAAACGAAATTTACCTGGTAGACTTATTATATATTTCCAAAATGCAGATATTTACTCTCTCCTCATCATCAGGATTAGATACAATTATGTCATTAACCTTCCAAACATTCCTTTTGGACAGTTGTGAATTTCCTAATAACCGTTATGGTCAAGCTGAGGTCAGAGGTAAACAAAAGGTTAAGTATCACAGAGTCTAGGGTCATATAACTTCAGAGACAAAAACCATGATTGGAATCTAGGTTCTCCAGCTAATTACCTTACTACCATCCAGCTGGTGTGTCTCTTCTGATGCCTACAGAGACCTTCAGTTTCTGATGTTCCCGATTGAGAGGAAAACTCAAAAAAGATGAAAATATGGTCAAGAGATCGTGGACAGAAGGAAAGAGTCCTTAGCCTGTTTACGGTTATGGTTTGTCTATTAGGGAAACAGCCAGAGCTTTATTTTTAAAAATCTAGATCAAATGAGTGGGTATATTCAACATAGTAACCAATATGAAGCCAAGCAGCATCAACCAGTGCAGAGAAAAAGGGCATTTTTGTGGCTGAACTTTTCCCTGCTCTTTACCTAGGAAATGAGCATAAAATTCCTTTCCTTTTATTATGTGAATTATCCCATTTACAGCTCAGATCCTAAGTTTACAGAATTAAAATAATTGAAATTTTCTGGGATTTTACTGCATGTGATATACTGTTCTATGTTGGACATTTTATATCCTTTTTAAAATTAATCTTTGTATTAAATAAAATAATCACACCATTCCCCTCCCTGATCCTCTAGACCATTCTCCTACAACTTCTGACAGCCAGCTTCCCATAGGATTGATTTTTCTGAAGTGAAATCATTTCAATCTTGGGAATTAGTTTGCCTCTTTTTACGTATGTCAAGGAAAGACTGTACCCAGATAATTGACCACAATAACAGGTTGATTGAAGGATCTCCTGTATATACTCAAATAATATACTGTTGTTCAGTCACTGAGTCATTTCTGACTCTCGACCCATTGGACTGCAGCATGGCAGCTTCCTCTATCCACCACTGTCTCCCAGGGTTTGCTCAAATTCATGCTCATTGAGTCAGTGAGGCTATCTAACCACCTCATCCTCTGCTGCACCCTTCTCCTTTTGCCTTCAATCTTTCCCAGGATCAGGGTCTGTTCCAATGAGTCAGCTCTTCCCATTAGATGGCCAAAGTATTAGAGCTTCAGTATTAGTCCTTCCAATGAATATTCAGGGTTGATCGCCTTTAGAATTGTCTGGTTTGATCTCCTTGCAGTCCAAGGGACTCTCAAGAGTCTTCTCCAGCACCACAATTTGAAGGTATCAATTCATTGGTGCTCAGCCTTCTTTATGGTCCAATTCTCATACCCATACATGACTACTGGAAAAACCATAGCTTTGACTATACAGACCTTTGTCTGCAAGGTGATGTCTCTGCTTTTTAATACACTGTCTATGTTTGTCATAGCTTTCCTTCCAAGGAGCAAGCCTCTTTCAATTTCATGACTGTAGTCACCATCGGCAGTGATTTTGGAGCCCAAGAAAATAATATCTCTCACTGTGTTCACTTTTTCCCCTTTATTTGCCATGAAGTGATGGGACCAGATGCCATGATCTTAGTCATTTAATGCTAGTTTCAAGCCAGCTTTTTCACCCTCCTCTTTCACCCTCATCAAGAGGCTCTTTAGTTCTTCTCTTTCTGCCATTAGAGTGGTATCATCTGCATATCTGAGGTTGTTGCTATTTCTCCCAGCAATCTTGATTCCAACTTATGGTTCATCCAGCCCAAGATTTCATACTATGTACTCTGCACAGAAGTTAAATAATCAGGGTGACAATACACAGCCTTGTAGTACTCTTTCCCAGTTTTGAACCAGTCAGTTGTTCCATATCCAGTTCCTACTTGTTGCTCTTGACCTGCATATAAGTTTCTCAAGAGACAGGTAATGTGATCTGGTATTCTAATCTCTTTAAGAAATTTCCACAATTTGTTGTGATCCACAGTCAATGACTTTAGTGTAGTCAGTGAAGCAGAAGTACATGTTTTTCTGAAACTCACAAATTACAAACTTCCATAAAAGGAAAATGACAGGTTATAGAGCTGCCTGGAATGGCCATAGATTCCAATGCCTCCTAAGATAGTAGTATTTAATGTTATACTGGCTAGAAACATAGCAAAAGCATAAAAGCTAATCTTGAAAATAAACATGACCCCTGTCATGACCTCCTCTTAATGCCTTTATTCCTCCACCCCTATTTTGGGACCCTTCTCTTCTCTCTAGAACTTAATCTAGAGCAGGGCTTCTCACCCTCTGCACTACTGACATTTCAGTTCAGTTCAGTTCAGTCGCTCAGTCATGTCCGACTCTTTGCGACCCCATGAATCACAGCACGCCAGGCCTCCCTGTCCATCACCAACTCCCGGAGTTCACTCAAACTCATGTCCATCGAATCAGTGATGCCATCCAGCTATCTCATTCTCTGTCGTCCCCTTCTCCTCCTGCCCCCAACCTTTCCCAGCATCAGAGTCTTTTCCAGAGTCAACTCGTTGCATGAGGTGACCAAAGTATTGGAGTTTCAGTTTTAGCATCAGTCCTTCCAATGAACACCCAGGATTGATCTCCTCTAGAATGGACTGGTTAGATCTCCTTGCAGTCCAAGGGACTCTCAAGAGTCTTCTCCAGCACCACATTTAGGGCTGGATAATTCTTTGTTGGGATAAAGGGGGACTGTCCTGTCTGTTGTGAAATATTTGGTTGCAACTCTGCCTCCACACAAGAAATGCAGTAGCCATGTCTTTCCCCAGTCATGAAAATCAAAATGTCTCCAGATGTTGTTGAATGTCCCTTGGAGGCCAAAATTTCCCCTGATTAAGAATCACTGGTCTCCATTATTAGTGACCAAAATGCTCAAGAAAACTCTAAATAGTGTTATTGTACATCCTGAGATCATTTTCAGGAAACTACAATGTTTGCTAATCTTCAACACTGATATTCTAGACTCAAAAGAAAAATGTCATCTGCAGAAGGAGACCAAAGAGATTTAAGAGTAGAGAGCTCTACAGGAAGCAGCCATCCATCTATTTCCTAGATAAGAGGACCAAGAACCAAAAACAAAAAATAAAGCAAAACTCTGGATGAAAAAGATCATCCTGTACATTAAAATGTGTGCTTGAGTATATACATTTTCATTTGAATCTTAACACAGAATAAGTTATGAGACTGAGAAAAACAATTTCCTATTTCTACCCATAAGGGCTATTATTGGTGCAAATAAATCAGACAATAAAACTTGAAGATATTCAGATGGTTTCCCATCTCAATATACTTAGTACCAATACATGAGAAGTAATTTTCTGGAAAAGTATGAAGGAACCATCTATTGGAAAATTCTACTTGAGTCTTACAGAACTGTTTTAATTCTGCAAAGTTTTTCCCTTTATTCTTTGGCTTTAATAAGATCATAAAATGAAGAAATAGTTGCACAATATAGCAATATTGATTTAGGTATGTTTAATCTTATTTTCCCCTTTGTCCTTTTTAAATTTTTTAATCTAGCTTGAGTCAGTTATACCAGTAATTAATCAAATAAGGCTTTGTTTGGCTGTTAGGTTTATCTGTAACTAAACATGATGTTATAGGTGAAGTACAGCAAATATCTTGAAGCATTTTAATACAGAGCCAGAGATGGGAGAGTTAGATTGGGAGGGACTAGGAATGGGATGATTTAAGCTAATAAGACAAATAAAATATCTAATCACCAAAGGAGTCATTTCATATTGTTAAAATGGAGAGGGTTCAGAGGAGAGCAATGTGTATAGACATAAATATACATATACATTTAATTCTCACAGCAATGCCAAGGTAGATACTGTGATTGTCCATATTTTTCTGAGAAACAGAGGCACAAAAAGATTAAGTAACTAGTTCAAAGACAGTTAATAAGAGTGAGTCCTGGAATTTGAACCCTGGTAGTTTGACTTACAAACTCAACGCCTAACTGTTGCACAGAAATGCCTCTTTAAGAGATTAAAAGCAGGAATCTAGAAAGGAAATGGGATTTGTTCCGAAGAGATGATAGATCATTTAAACACTTTCACATTGAAGGAAGACCTGGTAATTATTCTGTTAGTTTTTCTATAGAAAAAATCCTTTGGGGTTGAAGAGAGAGGGGCCTGAAATGTCCCCTTCTGTTATTATATTCATCAATTTAACCACATAATTGTCGAATGCCAAACCCATTTGGTAGATACAGCCATAAAGTTATTCTTTAAAGATGAACAGTTTTGTAAACAAGCGTCTTCCCACTCCCACTGAAGACTGAAAAGTACCTCTGTGTGGGAGGCTGAATAATGACCTCAGATCTGAAGCAGGGACTCCAAACCCACAAGGAGACTCATCATGGTTATCTCAGAAATATTACTGAGCACTGGAAAAGCCCCGCTCTCCTCCCTGCTGCTACCATTTCTCCTTCCTGTAATCTTGGGAGTGCCCATGCTTCCCCCACTTTCTCCTCAGTCTCCCTTCTTCCATCTGCTCCATCCTCATGGACATTTCCAAGGTTCTGGTTCTCAGCCACCATCATGGATCCAGCCATCTCTCCTAAAGTAATTCTAAGCGTAAGCCGCCAGCCCGACCCCTCTCCTGAATTCCAGACCCCCATTTCTAACTTTCTACTGGACAATTTATTCATTTATCTGAAACAGGACTCATACACTTCTGGTCAAAGTAAGAAAAATTCCCAAATCAGTGATTGTAGCCAACAGCCACCATCTCTGTCACTCAGCTCTCTCTACCTCTTCCTAGCATATCCCAACAGTACCTAATGTTGATTTCAAGGTCTGTCAGCTTTGTTCCCTTCACCCCTTCTATTGCAGTCCACATAGATTTCCAGCTTTCAGCAAATCACACTCCTTCTAGAACCATACTGCCAAACACTGCAGCCATGAGCCATACATGGAGATGGGGTCCTTGAACTGTGTCTCATCTGAAATGAGACATGCTGTGAGTACCAAGTCCTGATGTATTCAAGACTCGGCATTAAAAAGAGAATATAATTAATAACTTGTATAATGACTACATGTTGAAATTATATGTTTTTAATATATTGGATTGAAATACTAATATTTCACTAGTTTCATTTTATATATTTCAATGTGGCTGAATAATGGCCTCCCAACAACATCAAAATCCAAATCCCTAGAAGCTAGGAGTATTTATCCAGCAGGGCAAAAGGGACTTTGAAGATATGATAAAGATCTTGAGGTGGAAAGATTGTCTTGGATTATTCAGTTAATCCTAGTGTAATCACAAGGGTCCTTACTAGAGCAGAGTTGACTACAGAAGATGCTAAACTACTAGCTCTGAAGATAGAGGAAGGGGTTCTGACCCAAAAAATATAGGAGTTCCCTTAAAGTCAGAGTTGTCAGGGAAACAGCTTCTAGCCTGAAGAATCCAAAAGGAAAGCAGTCTGGTCAACAGCTTGATTTTAGACTTCTGACCTCCAGAACTTTATGAAATTAAGTTTGTATTGTTTAGGCCACTAAATTTATAGTAACGTGTTAGAGCAGCAATACAAAACTAATACATGTGGCTACTAGGAAATGTAAAATTACAGGTGGCTCCACTTTGTAGCTCACATTGTATTTCCATACCTCTGCTATAGAATCTTCTCCCTATCAGTCAGCTCCCCTGCTACAGTGATCCTGTGCTATCACTCCTCTGCAGAACTGCTGTCAATGGCAACACAGGTGAATAAAATGAAGCCCAAATTCTTGTTTGACTTTCAAGTATCTCTCCTTCACTCGACATTTTCCAAACTTTTCAGTACTACACCCCCTTGAACCCCTGACCTTTCAACCAATCTGGCCTACTTCTGTTGAAACAAAGTTTTCTTATTTTCATGTTTTTGTCTCCTTTTCCTACATGTTCCCTCTACCCTAAATGTATTGTATTTTCATTTAGCCCATCAAAATCATGTCCATCCTTCAAAATTTGATTTGAATGGCTTCCTTAGTGGCTCAAATGGTAAAGAATCTGCTTGAAATGCAGGAGACGGAGGCTCGATCCCTGAGTCGGGAAGATGCCCCAGAAAAGGGAATGGCAACCCACTCCAGTATTCTTGCCTGGAGAATTCAATGGACAGAGGAACCTGGCAGGCTTCGGTCCATGGGGTTGCCAAGAGTCGTACACAACTGAGTGACTAACACTTCCTTACTTCCAATTCTTCTATATAGCCAGCTTTGCACACCTCCCAGCAGGAGGTAAGTTAGCTCTACTCTTTGTCTCCTATTGTGTGTTATCACTTGTAACACAGCATGATTGAAATCTGACTTAGAGCAGAGATGGTCCAGCACTGAGGCACTTCCCAAGGCAGGGGCCAGCCTGAGCCACCCTGACTCTGTGCTCACCACTGATGTCCTTTCTGTGGCAATGACATTAGTGCAGAAGTCTCAGGATCGGGGCCTGAGGGGCAACTCTGGGTTTCTGCTTCATTGCTAGCTTAAGATTAATGACTCATCTGTGGGCACTGTGGAACTGTTTGAAGAGGGCCTCCCAGGAAAAAAAAATTGAGACTTTCTTTGTGAACTAGTGGAGGTTCAACAGTGGTGAGATGTGAAATGCATGCCTCATTAGTATTCAAAGGCTGGTGAACGCTGAGACAAACTGCAGATGGAGATAGCCGAAAGAACATGTGACACCAAATAAAACATCAAACAGAAAAGATCCGTTTCCTGAGGGCTTGCATATTATTTACGCCAACCTCCTCATTGATAACCGAACCCCAACCAGAGTGAGGTCTTAAGACTCCTTATCCATCAGCCATTTCTATAATCTATCTCCACATTCATTTTTCCCAGTGAGGCCTTTGGAGAGATTTTTCTCCATGAAAAAATATTTTAATAAGCATTAGTTTCAAATTTTATTCACTTAAAAATATATACTGGGGTAAAGGGCCACAGGGAAATTGTTTTGCAATTCCAATGTTAAAGGGCCCTTGATTGTATTTGTAGGTTATGACAGACCTCTATTCTCAGTTCCCCGAGTGATACCACTTGTCCACCATGAGAATTCTGAAACATTTCCCCAAAGAGCAAGGCATTAAATTATGCCACTTTCACCACCTGGTGAGAATCACAGCCCAGTGCACCTGACCTAGAATGTCTGCCTTCAGATTTATCAGGTTGAAATTGTACATGAACTTAAGCATCTTACATTTGTAGGATGATATATGGGCTATATTATTTTGATCCACACAGTAACTTCAGAATGTGGGTAAAACATATATTTTTATTCCTATTTTATAGCGGAGGAAGTTTAAAGCTAGGATGTGGCGGAGGAGAAATTCAAACTCATGTTCTCACACATGATCAGAAAATATATCTTCAAATGTTTTCAAATAAACAACTCATAGACTGTTAGGTTGAAAAAGAAGTAAAAGAATCACCTTGCTCAATACTCTGGTTTTACTGGTACAGGTAAGGTTGAGAATTACTTGCCTCCTCTCATCACTGAGCTTTTGGTCTTGCTGATCCCACTTTATAAAACACTCAGCCAGCTGCCTCCATCCCCAATTCAAATCCTTACATAGAGAATTATTCTCATCCAGGAAGCCTTGCTTAACCTCCCTGACTAAGCTACATTCCCCTGTTCAAGGCTCTGCCCAAACAATTAACTTCATAGTACTTATCACTCAAATAATTTTACATATATTCTTGTAGTTTTTTTTTAATTTTACAAGACTGTACAATTGATTTTAATGTGTATCTTCCTCACTAGTTTATAAGCTTCATTAAGGCACCATTACATCCCCAGCATCTGGCAGAATGTTAAATTTAAGTAAATATTCATTTGTTGTTTAGTTTAGCGCTAAGGTTATGTTTAACTGTTTGCAACCCCATGGACTGTAATCTCCATGAGATTTCCCAGGCAAGAATACTGGAGTGGATTGCCATTTCCTTCTCCAAGGGATCTTCCTGACCTAGGGATTGAATCTGCATCTCTCTCCTACTTGGCAGGTGGATTCTTTACTGCTGAGCCACTAGGGAAGCCCAAATATTCACTAGATAGATTTATTTATCTTTTACTCATGTCTCCTGACTCTACTCCAATTCTTTTTATCTATTTCACTATGGAAGCCTAAGTTAATTCTACTTATATGCACAAATTGATCAGAACCTTAAGAGAGGATTGTGTTCAAAATAGTCTCTTAATTAAGAAAAAGTGAAAATTCCACACACAAATAAAAGACAATGTATCCCCTCTCCTACAGCCCTAAGCCCTTATGCCTCATAGAACATGCCTGTTAAGAGAATCTGCCTCATTAATCTTATTATTCCAGATGGAGCCCAAGTATCTCAGGCATCACTTAACAGTGACTACAGATAGACACAGGGCTTCCCAGATGGCGCTAGTGGTAAAGAACCACCTACCAATGCAGGGAACGTAAGAGATGTGGGTTCAATCCCTGGGTCAGGAAGATCCCCTGGAGAAGGAAATGGCAACCTGCTCCAGTATTCTTGCCCACGGACAGAGGTTTGTCAGGCTACAGTCCATGGTGTCACAAAGAGTCAGAAACAACTGAGCAACTGAGCACAGCAGATAGTTCCACACCAGTGTTAATAGTAATTGCCTTTGATCCCAAAAGATGTGGCAACTTGATCTCCCTTCAGCCACAAATCTGTGAAGGAACCCTCAGAACAAATATACCTGGCCATAGTCCTCCAACACTATCAGGTGACGCAGGACCACACAAAATCTCAGAAGACAACTCGGGTCAGAGATTCTGCCTCTGTGACGCTGCTCCCTGAAAATTCTGACAGTGAAACTGGAATATCATATGACAGCTGAGTGAGAGACTATTCTTTCTGTATCACCTTTAGTTCGAGTTTGAGAACATGACTTGTCTTCCTATCGACAGGCTGACCCTTTCCCTGGGCACTAGAGTTGAAATGGTTTCCATGATAGTCAACTGTTGCACTTCCAGCCTCCGGCCTCCAGGCAGGGCTGGGTCTGCTCTGTGAGCCAGCCTCCTCTTCCACTTTGGTGAGCCCTCTCGAGAGGTCTTCTGGTCTCTAAATAACCCAACAGCAAACTACTCTTTGGTTATCCTAGTCCCACATATTTTTATCAGTCTGGTTGAGTTCACATTTCTCTCCAGTGGGTTGTCAGACCCTTTGTAAAGTGAGGTAGGAAATTGTAACCATGAGAAGAATTGAACCCCAATTCCTGTCGCCCCAGCTTCTACCCTGTTTGGATTAGAGAGGACAACTAATCCTCCAGGTGTTAGAGACACTTCTAAAGCTAGCTATTCTAGTTAAAAGAGTGGAAAATATCACAAGATCTGCAATAAGAGAACTTTTACTTAAACCTCAACTCCATCATTTACTATCTAAATTACCGGAGTCAAGTTTCTTAACCTCTCTGGGCCTCAATTTCTTTATCCATTCAATGGAGATCAAAATACCTATCTCAAATGGTTCATGAGAATATTAAAAACAAAGTACTATACATAACATGGTCTAGCACAGAGAAAGGGAAACAGACACTAGTGTTGTACCACTTTCCTTTCAAAGGCATTGAGAATGAAGAGAGAAAGGACAGACATAAAAGAACGGGAGGAAGAGTCTAAGACCCAACACATTCATAGGTTTACACAGTACAAGAATTATTTCCCAAAGTATATCCACATCTCACAATCAGTTTGGCATTCATGCTTTTCTAGGGATTGGTTGATGCAACTGCTGATATCAATCAACCCATTCTTGGGAAACTGAGGCACCAAGGATGTGACCTTCCAGGTCTGTCCAGGAATTCATTAGAACTGTGAAGTAAAGTGAGCTATAAAGTAAAGAGAAATCCATCCACAGAAGCTAAATAGTTGCTCTATACTTAGTCTAATAGTCTAATAGTTGCTCTTTACTTAGAGACTACTGCATACCAGCCATTCTGCTAGCTGCTTGATGCAATATTTTTATTCAACAAACATTTGTGGAGCACTGCCCATGAACCAGGCACTTTACTAGACACTGACAATATAAATGATAAGCAAAAGAAACATGGTCTCTATTCTCATGGAGTCCTGTATAGGAGCCAAACACCAATCAAATAGATATACAAGTAAGTGAATAATTATACACTGCTCCAGGCACTATAAAAGAAAGTTACACAGTGTGACTAGAGTGTACAGTGGTATACAAGGAACAGTTTCCTAGCAGAAGTGGCATCTGAGCCAAAATCTAAAGGATGAGTAATAGTGAACTAGGGCTTCGCTGATAGCTCAGCTGGTAAGGAATCTGCCTGCAATACAGGAGACCCCAGTTCAATTCCTGGGTTGGGGAGATCTGCTGGAGAATGGGTAGGCTACCCACTCTAGTATTCTTGGGCTTCCCTGGTGGCTCAGCTGGTAAAGAATCTGCCTGCAATGTGGCAGACCTGGGTTCGATCTCTGGGTTGGGAAGATCCCCTGGAGAAGGGCAGGGCTACCCACTCCAGTATCCTGGCCTGGAGAATTCCATGGACTGTATAGTCCATGGGGTTGCAAACAGTCAGACAGGACTGAGCGACTTTCACTTTCAGGGGACCAAGAGGAAGAGAAGTTTTCAGCCAGAGGAAACAGCAAGTGCAAATCCTAGGGCAGGACAGAGCATACAACACTCAAAAAGAGAAGTCTATTTTAGCTCTAAGTCTCTCACAGCTTGTACACAGACAGAGAGGGAAGAATGAGATCAAATGAGTCTGGAGAGACTTGCAAGGACTAGTATATTACTTGGAAACTATAGGCTTTACCCTAAAAACCACAAGAAGTCATTTAATTAAACAATTAATTAATCAACTCAATATTTCAGGATTATTCTGAGATATCATCCACCATAAAAATCTACACAATATATGGTATAGAATTCAAATCCACTAGACCACTAAACAAATATTTTCTACATCTGATTCACGATCCAACAGCTTTTGTGATTTAACAGCTGCCAGATAGGCCTAAGTCTTTTTATCCACAGACTCTAGTGCAGACTTTTAGAATCAAACAGGCATGATGTTACACATGTTACGCCGCTCAACACATGGGTTCAGTGGTGATGGAAAACTTGTCCATGATGCTAAGACAGATCACTGCTTCTCATATATGTTATTATAAAAGTAAGATGTTTTGAGATAAAAGCTGGATTTTGGCTTCAAAGGTTCTCAAGACAGCTACATCTGCCCTATTCAACATAAGCAATCTGGAAGTTCACATGGTGAGAATTAGGCATTTCTCACTCTATATAGTTTATAACTGTGAAATGCACTTGAAAATAGAGTTTTCTATTAAAACTAACATGTTTTTTCATACTTGGCCAGCACCTTCCATCTAGTTACAAAATCACATTATTTACAGCATGAAAATTATTGAAATGGGTTGGTGAACAGTCACAGGCTTAGGAAGGCCCATCGAGTTCTTCTCAGCTCTCAGGACAATGATGAGATGGTGTAAGAACAGAACACAGTTCAGAAGACTGTGTTAAGGCAAAGTGGGGGAAAGTAGAATAGAAATTTAGGTTAAGTAAAGCCTCCAGATGCGAGAAATGTCATCATGAGTCCATAATTTCTTAAAGCTTTTCATCTCCCACCCCATATGTCAGGGGTTGTAAACATTTTCAGTGTTTCCAAGCCCAGTTATCACTTGTTGCATTTAAGAATATTTTTCTTTTTTGCTTAAATTCATTTAATTTCTCCTATATTCACTTCATGAGGGACAAGCCACTTTTCAAATTAAAATCAGCTTACTTTAAAAGTTTTCCATTTCAAGAATTTTTGGATACCTTTAAGGAAAGCAAAATACCCTAGGTTTTTTGCCAAAGTAAAATAATCTCTGCCCCTGTTCTTTATCTTGGTCAGACGAAGGACTCTGGACAAAATACACAAAGCTTATAAAAGATGGGGGAGAAAAAAAATTCTGTGTTAAATATGTAGAGACAGTTTTTTCCAAGATCATGAATATATGAGTTCTCATACTCATCATTGTTTAGTTAATTCCTAATTTCTGAACTGTCAACTTAGCCATATCTTTATTTTTTCCTGTTCACCTTTTGGTCATTATGATGATTATTACTGTTTCTTTCAGAATATTGATAATAGAAAGGAAAGCAATTAAATGGAAACAAATCTGTATGGTATCTTGTTACCAACGCTTGCAACAGTTAAGTCAGATAGAAGCAAACTCTCCAATTCAAGGAAATTTCTGCTTAATCTGAACACATCTATTTTCAAGCTTGCCCCATTTGTCAAGATCTAACTAAGATGGCATCACCGACTCGATGGACATGAGTTTGAGTGAACTCCAGGAGTTGGTGATGGATAGGGAGGCCTGGCATGCTGTGATTCATGGGATCGCAGAGAGTCGGACACGACTGAGCGACTGAACTGAACTAAGACCTTGAGCTGAATCTCCTTGAGGTTTGGAGCAGACACAATGGCAGAAGAAATGTTAACACCTGAACTTCCAGCACACTCATAACCTATGCAACCCAACTCAACCTGAAACGCTATGTGGTATCACAGAAAGAGCACTGACTCCGAATCAGGAGAGCTGGGTCTGCAGCTCTGCCTCCATTAGGAAACTGACTCGTGATCTTTGGTGAGTGAAGATTCATGACAAATTCCTGCCATCTTTCACAACTATCCCAAGTAGAATGACATTTTCTAGTACTTCTGAAGCACTGTTCCCATCTCTACCATTGGGTCTATAGTAATGACTTGAAAACGTATAGATGTTTCCTATCTCACCTCCAAGCCTTATGCCACCACCACCCCACCCCCCACTGTTAGTTTCCTTAGGAACATAAATGTTCACTTTTATCTTCTTAGTGACTTGAATGGGGCTTGAAATAGTGAAGGCCTTCAACAAGTGTTCACTGCACACATGGAGGATACTGAGTCTCACTTCTGTCTTATCAGACTATGACTTCTTTCTCTTCTCTAAACACCCCTTCAGGACTTATTTTGCTATAGATTTTGTTCTGGTTGTTATGGGATAATAATTTGCCTTATTATGGTTATCTTAAACGAGTAGAAAATTTTGTACTAACTTTGAGATATCAAATTCCTTTTGATCATTTAATGAAGACAGCTTCTTAAATGAACTTAGCTAAATGAATTCTCACTCCCCAGCATAAGTGTGGCAAGCAGCCACAGTGATATTTCTTACCCCATATGCTCTTCTAGAATCTTGATGCCCCCTATCAAACAGTAGAAGCTATGCTTTTCCCCCTTGAAGTTGGGCATGCCTTTGTGACTACTCTGAATATTAATAACAGAGCACAAGTGAAGTGATGCTCTGTGATTTCCAAGTATAGAAGAGGCAATATAGCATCCAACAGGCTCTTTCTTAGGACACTTGCTATTAGAACCCAGCCACCATTCTGTGAGGAAGCCCAAACCACATGGAGAAAGCCATGTAGGGGTGAAGCTAAGTGCCCCACTCTCAATCCCAGCCAAGCTCCCAGCCAACAACCAATAGCGGCTTGCCAGATATGTGCATCATCTTGGCAGCAGCCCCTTCTGCCTTCAGTCAAGCTGACACTGCATGGAGCCGAGATAAGCCTTCCTCACCAAGCTCTGCCCAAATCACAAATTCAGGAGCAAAATAAATGATTATTGTTTTAAGTCACTAGGTTTTAGAGTGGTTTGTTGTATAGCAGAAGGTAACTGGAACAGTAGTGCTATGGTAATAGCCAACCAGGATGGCTCATCTTGCTTTCTGGCTGATTCCCAAAGGAACTCAATTTCCACACATTCAAACACTTCCCATCTTAAAAATGTTTGTGATGACAAAAATGAACAAACCCACCTGAGCCTTTGGCAAGCAAAAACTTTTCCTGTTTTCTTTCCTACTATTTGGGATCCTACTTGTAAATCCTAATTGGAAATTATTCCAATTTTACAAATGTTTATATTTTTACCTCTATTTTTATTTACAAACAAGTCTCAGTCTGAGTTCATCTTATGCTGTAATACTTTTTAGTCGCAGTCGGTAATAAACAGTACACATTACTTACCGTTATGTTTTCCAACCACTTCTCTAAGAGGTAGTGACTGCAAGGACACTGAGTCTGCCTTCTGAGTTACTGCAGATAATGGTTTTACCAAACGCTTTGCCACTACATAAAATGAGTTGCTGCTTTTCCAGTCTCTGATATCCATTTCGTTGATGTCCATTTCCTGCCAACCTCCACCCAACCATCAAACCAATTTTACCTCTTTTGTGCATGCATGCTCAGTCATTTCCAACTCTTTGTGACCCTGTAGACTATAGCCTGCCAGGCTCCTCTGACCATGGAATTTTCCAGGCAAGAATACTAGAGTGGGTTGCCGTTTCCTACTCCAGGGGATCTTCCTGACCTGGGATCAAATCTGGGTCTCTTGTGTCTACTGAATTGACAGGTGGATTCTTTACCACTGCATCACCTAAAAGGTTTTGTTAAAGAACATCACTTTGAGTAGCAGTATATATATTGATTATAAGAATGCTACTTGTACACAAATAAAATCTCAGTGGCTTAGCCAGTGGTATGTTAGTAAAATGACTCCAAAATAAAAGCTCTGGTTTGTGGCACTGACCAGTTTCTGTGTTGTAAACTATCCATTTATGATGATTTGAAGCCTTTAACTTGATATTGACCAGCTACAAAACAATCAGCTCTTGCCAGCCAGTACAAGCCAGAGACAGCATACCAATGGACTTAACCCAATGCATAAAATCCAGTCAAGGGTGGGAAAGGCTGAGAAGAGGAGCTCGCTTCACAGGAACCCAAGGGGATGAAGGCTCTGCCAGCTTTAGCACATGGTTCCCAAGGTCATCTTGATGCCAACATCCGGGCAGCAGACAGAGCAAGATGAGAGTACAGGATCCCAAGAGGATTCTGTGGGTCAGGCCTAGAAGGGATATATTTACTTCCAGTGACAATCCATCGGTCAAAATTCAGTTCACAGTTACAGCTAACTGCAGGGATGGTGGGGGATGTTTTCTATATGTACTGGTAGAAAAGAAAACAGTTTTGGTAAACAGCTAGCCAATCTCTGGCACTTGTTCCTAGACCCGACTTCCGGCCCATCAGTAGTATCATTAATATCTTATCAACAGTCACTTGACAATTCTGTTTTATTAGTCTCAGAAAAGAAAATCGTGGTGACCTCAGTGTGAAGTATGGTCTAATGTTGTCAGAAATAATGCAGGAATTGTTGCCCCAGGCACTGAGCAAATGTATCTCTGATTGGCAGAGATGGGAGAGGTACACAGTTTACCCTATGTGGCCAATGTTCTACCAGGTTCATGGTAGAGCTTACTTGTCCAAGTTACAGTAACTGGACCACTAGTTTTTTTATCAGTTCATGTAACCTTGGATACCCAGGATGAAAAGAAAAACAATGAACTTGAAATGCAGGGGAAGCTTCATTATGAGTCCACCCTTTTCTCTTTAAAAAGAGAAAGGGTTCAAATGGTCTGGGATCCCCATCCTGCCTTTGTCACTGTCAGCTCTCTCTCTCTCTCTGATTCGAGTTCTTTATGCGAAGACAGAATGCTGCTGCTCCTGCTGCTTCAGTCGTGTCCGACTCTGTGCCACGCCAGAGACGGCAGCCCACCAGGCTCCTCCGTCCCTGTGATTCTCCAGGCAAGAACACTGGAGTGGGCTGCCATTTCCTTCGCCAACGCGTGAAAGTGAAATCGCTCAGTCGTGTCTGACTCTTCCGCGTGGACCGCAGCCTACCAGGCTCCTCCGCCCAAGGGATTTTCCCGACAAGAGTACTGGAGTGGGTTGCCATTGCCTTCTCCAATTACACCTAATTCACAGAATAATGATGACTAATTTAAATAATCTTTACAAAACACTGGCGTATAATAGGTACAGTATTCAAATGTTATTTCCTCCTCCCCTCCCTACACAACAGGGGGCACACTTGGCCACATTCTCTTAGGCGAACTGGTTGCCTGTGCTCTTTTTAGCACTTCTGCCTCTTGACATGATCTATCACAGCTCTCTTCTCATTCCCCAAGAAAATCTCTGTGATTTTTCAGCCTCGGACATGCATGGCTCTCTACTGACCCAGCTAATGTGTGTAGCAATTCTTGAACATTTTGGAGACATTCTTATTGCCAATATAGCTGCGAAGGGAGAGTCAGGGACACTAAACATCCTGCAATATTCAGGAAATTCCACACAACAAGAAATGGTCCTCTCATCATGTCAATAGGCCCTCTCATTATAAGGAGTTATTTAAGAGCAGAAATTTCAAAATGCCTTAATGGTGGGGACACAGAAAGGACTTTTCTGAGACGGCTTGAGATGGCCACTCTTCCACCCCTGTGTAGTCTTTAATTGGGCCATCTCCCTGACGTGTTTCTTAAAAAGAGAAAGCCTTGTATTTCCAACTTCTCCCAAGTAACTGGATCACACTCCACCCCCTCTCTACCCTCAGAGTACTCTGCCCACTCCAGCTTTACATCTGACCTCATGGTCTAACTACATATCATAAACTGTGGGAATCATCCCATGGGTAAAGGCCATTTCTTTGCACTTAAAATGGCAATGATTGACCTGGGAAACAATAATTAAGTCCGGGTATAGATAAACAATAGGCAAACTTGCACAACCAAACTCCTCACTATAACCCGGTCAAAGTTAAAACTAATGACAAGTTGTGTCAAAAATAATGACACACAAAACCCCCTCACTCAAGTGTATTTAGTTCAAAGACAGTCAGTTCTAAGCACAAAACAGGGATCCTATTCATTTGGATGTCAGGAAATCATAAAGTTTTTGCTGCCTAATTTGGAAAACTGTTAGTTGATGCATATTTATATTTCTGTTTAAAAATGAGAGTGTTAAATCTTTTCCCCTAAAGAGACGTTGAGTTGATCAAAGATACAGGATTGTCCTAATTCTTTTCAAATGTAGACCATCTTTAAAAAGTTATAGCAGGAAATGTGTCTATGATTAAATAAAATCAAAACTTATGATGCTGGCAATTTAAGATTTTTATCTTTTCACTGGGACTAAATCTCAAAACACTATTACTGGGTCAAGTGACTTTTCTCATAGCATGGGTTCTGTGTCCGGGACCCAGTGGGTCACAGGTTTGCCTTTCAAAATATACAAGTTATGGAATAAAACTCCTCCAAGACTGAGCTAAAAGCACAGAAGGTTCTTGAGTGCAGCAGTCTGCCTTAATCCTCTGTGTTCACAGGCATTGGGCATCTGGCCCTCTGGCTTCAAACCAAGGAAGTTGCTTCAGAGCGAGCTGGTTCATCCCTGGAGTCATTTAACCTTCCCTCCCCAGCCAGAGCTTGTTTAAGTGTTTGGCTCCTCAGATTCAGTTTTTGGCCCCCTTGTTCTTGAGGGGCTTTCTAAACTCTTATTTCTTGTCTTATGACACACAGAGGACCTCTCTGATTAGAATGGAAGAAGCAGACAAAACCGCACCTAAGCTCTTTTCCATGAGCCTGAAATCTCCACTGACACCTCCTCTGCCAGGACATTCTGAATCAGCCAGAACTGATGTGATTTTTCTCATTTGATGAGATTACCTGAACACAGTGCATCAGGTGGACTAGACAAGATGCACTGGATGGTTGTGAACTAAAATTCCTTACTCTTTAAGATGAAAAGACCTACACTAATTCTGCTTCCCAAGGCATCAAATTTCTCTCAATGCAGACTTGCCTCAAACTGGAAGGGAACTGTCATTAAAAACCTTACTAAAGATATTCTATTTCCAAGGGGAGCCCAAAAAACCCTAAGTCAGATGCAGGTGCTTTCCTGCTTTCTGGAGATCTGTTTTTTGGAGTCTAGACAGCATCTCAGGGAACAGAACATCCCTGGTCATAATCTCACAGGGTCCTCTCCCAATACAAATCCCCACAGTGATGCTGCCCAGGAAATGACTGACAAACATCAATCGTCTCAGTACCAATGAAATGATGGTGGGGAGACAGTCTCAGACTTTATCTCCCATGTACATCACAACCATCTATGAGGTCCAGGTCACTTCCTTCACTTTACACGTGAAAGAAATTGCAGTCTGGCTTCTGTACGTGATGAGGGGACCAAGGGAAAAGAGAGAACTAAGACTAGGATCAGGTTGTCTGGCTCCAAGACCACTGCTTTCACATGGCCCCTCAGCTGGCTCCTCTCCTGCCTCCCTTTCGGGCAGCAGCAAAGAGCACCCACTCAGCCCGAGTTCTTGTTTACCGAGTGGGGCTTGTGAGTTGACTGCAAGAAGCCAGCAAGTATTAACTTGAAGCTAAAGCGGGTCTCATCAGCTTTGCATATGAGTTTTTAATCGGACAAATCTAAATAGGACACTACTGTGGGTTTTTATTTTAATTCAGCCTCCAGACCACAACTGGAGAGCATGTTGCTGCTGGTTCTTAGCAGGTCAATTAGTGGGTGAATGCTGGCATCCTCCAGGAGCCATATCCTGCTTGACAATATTTAGTCTACACATATGTCTTGAAATTATACGAATTGAAATATACTAAATACCCAGGTTCACACAAGCAAAGGGAACTACCCAAATAATGTTCTGTCAAAAATGGCTCAACTGGGTCCTGAATTGTTTAGGTAATTAAGAGCAAACCAAAGCTGCTTGTCAAAATAACCCAGTCACATGTGATTTTCTCTGCTCTGTACATAAGCTCTATAAACCTATGTCATTCTTTTGTATATTTTTTATATTCTTGTATATACTTTCATATATATGTGTCTTTACAGTCTTATGTGCATTTTCCTATTTTACAGGCTCAGTTATTTCCCTGGCTATCTCTATTCTTGAATAAAGTGGTTATTTCACAAACCACAATTTCACCAGTTAGAAGATAGATTCCCTAAGACAGGAGGGGATCTGCTTGAAAACAAGTTGACATTTCACTCTTTTGCTTGATATTAACAACAGACACGGTCAACAGCCTGTGCAGCAGAGTAAGAGCAGCAGAGAGGGGAGACTAATAGTTGTCTCAGTGGCCTCCGTTGTTTATCTCATGTCATTATTCTTGCCACCACTTCCAATTTCTTACTTTCCCTACAACTAAATCATTCTAAAGAAATCTTGTTATTCTCTTACTATTCACCCAAATTGGCGGGGAGACTACAATAAGCTAAAAGTGAGAGGATCTGTTCTTCCCCTCTATACGAAAGTAACAATGGGATGTGTTCGATATTACTCTCTGACTCTTTTTATTGTAATGTTTTCCTGCGTCTAATCACTTTTCCTTCTGCTGTCTGCAGCTGAATAGACAGCTGGAAGTCAGCTGCATAGTGTCTAGTTTAATACGTTTTTAAATGTTTCCCTGCCCGTTAATTGTGACATTGTCCCTCATTCTATTTTGTGAATGGACTGTGCTGTATGCTGGAGCCAGGCAGACAGCTCAGCAATTTGCCACCACTGATTTTCTAGACCAGCGGACTGTCCCTGTTACCCCTGCAGTCAAGGTTAAAAAACCAGGAAGTAGAGGGCTGGGAAAATCCAAACTTCAAGGATGTCCCAAAGCTGAAGTTCTGACTGGGGCGCCATTATCCCCAAACCAATGTCCACTCATCCTTGTTAATAGTTTTGATCACCCACATGGTCTTTTTATTGCCGCGGGCGGGGGGCGGGGCGGGGAAGGGCTCCGTTTTTATGATTTTATAACCCTGTCATTAGAAATGTTTGAAACAGCATTCCGCCCTCAGGTTGCATTGTGTGGTTATGAACTTCATTTGATCACTGCTCCATCAATTTGACGTTAACTGCTGCAATTTACAACTGCTCCAGCTTTCCATCTTCAATTGTACCTTCTGCGGGTGGAAAAAAAGGGGAGGGGGGAGGGGAAGACCTCTGCTGCCCAGGGGAAGTTTGAAAGAATGTGATGTCTTGTTAAAACCTGAAGTGGCAACGGAAGGGGGAAGGGGGATATCTGAAGACTGCAAACCCAAGCTTGGTAATGAATAACGCCTCGCTCCCGCTGTGAGCATCCGTGACCCTGCATGGTCGGGAGTGAATAATTCACCGCGCGAGTCATAGGCTTCCTGGTCGGCCGCAGCCTTGCTTTGTCTTACAAATATGTTCTCCCACAGAATCAGCTTTGACAGGCGGGTTCGCTGCTTGAGAAATGTTTAAACAAAAGCCTTGTGTGACGGAGACAGCACCTTGCGATTTTGGCACCGGGCTCCCCAGCCCCTGAGGTTCCCCGGGGAGCGCTTGGCTGGTTAATAAATCCGCGAGCATCAAAGCAAAGGTAATCAAAAACGAGCAGGGCAGAAGAAGCCAGACCACGTTCGTGCCTGATGCAAGTGTGATGGAGTCAGACAGGAATCTGTTTTCACCGCACATGCAAATTGAAGGCACATTCATTGTCTCACTTGGAGCCACAAAGTGAGGAAAGTACAGTGGGGAATCCCAGGTGACTTGTTGACCTTGACTCTTGCAATTTAATTTACTTGAAGGGAAAAAAATATATATATATGTTACTCTTTGAATGAAGAACCAGAGAGTGATCTGGAATGTTTGGTCAAATTTGCTTTTTTTGGTGGCTGGAAAGTAGACACAGAAGGTTATTTGGAGGCCTGGGCAATTGGTTGGTTTTCTTGGATTCTGGAAGAAGGTGATCTCAGTGCAAGGCCAAAGGATAACAAAGATCCCAGTCCCTCTTTTCCTATAAGGGACCAGGCAGCAGCCCTGAAGAGATGAATGAAACAAGTTAGAGCTGGCCTCCAGAAAGATTTCAAAGACTGACCTCATTCCCTGTGTGAGCCTTTCTGCTGGTCTGAGGAAGTGAAGTCACAGAGACCCAGAAAAATACAGGGAGGCTGCCCAGGCAGGCATCTGAGATGCCCCCCCCGCCCCCGCTTCCTATAGATCAAAATTTCTGTAACTTAGCTGATCTCTAAGTCCACGGCTGGGGCCATATGTTTGAACAAAGTCTTACTCAGTTCTGAACGAACACTTAACCATAACTAAATTAGATATGTATGGTAAACTGCAACCTAAGTTAAACCAGCTTTGAAACAGACTCCCTAAGCAAAGTTCCCATAAGTTTAAGCAGAGACTCAGACCCAGGCCCACCTCCTGGGAAGGTTCTAAAATTCCAGGAGTAGTTACCCGTCTCCACCTCCCCCAAATAGGCTCCAGTATGAGTGTCATGAATGAGCCACGAGGCTCTTCTGGGAAGGATTTTAAGTTAGTACTCTCTCCCAGGATGGCATTGCCAGTTCTGGAACATGATGGTGTCTCACTGGGATTTAAATTGGTATTCCCTTAGTATAAGTAAGGCAACCACAAGATGTATCATTTAAACCAAAAGTGAAAGGAGGTGTTTTTAAATTTTCAGGGAGTTTTAAATTTTTACCAGAGTAAACTGGGACTATTCCCAGGATATATGGTCCTCTGGCAGACTAGCAGTGTTAAAAGATTTTTTCATGTGTTTATTAGCCATTTGGGTATCCTCTAAAAATTTTTCTGTTGAGTTCTTTCTCTTACTGATAATAGAAGTTCTTAATCTATTCTCCTTGCATTCTAGTGAATGTATATTCATTTTTGTAGATTTATACATATGTATTTCATAAGGATATATAATGAAATAAATTACGTTAGTAAAGTAGATCTACTCTGTTTCATATAGTGGAGTTTGGCATAATACATTTCTAAATGCTTCAAAATCAGTACTCTAGACCGTTCCAGTTAAAAGGCACTGTACTGTGCTTTTATCCAGATCATGTGGTAAACCTCTCAGTCCACTATGATATATTAAGACTTTTACTCAAAGTCCATTTTTCTCATTGAAAGACTTTCTTCTAAATAAGTGTTGTGATTTATTTTTAACTATGAAATATTTCAGTTAAAACTGAAAATTTTTCTATTGACATTATAGAAAATAACAATGATCATTCTTGAACATTTTGCCATATTTGCCTGTTTTATTATGCTTTGCTTTGTTTGGAAATAAAGCATTACAGATACAGTTGAAAATTCAAGCTTATCATTTCCCGATACCATTCCATTCTTTCTGCTCCAATGAAAATTCTCTTTAATAGTCTATGTTTTTTATTTTATGTAGCTTTAATAGTCATGTTTATATATAGTAATGTCTTACTTTACTTTTTTGGGCGGGTTTTGCTAAGCAATTTTTTTTTTTTTTGAGATTTGTCCATATTGATATACCACCTTGTTGTAATTCATTTTAAACTGATAAGTTATTTGTCATTATTGCATGACAATATCACTGTGCACTGATTCTCATATTAATAGATTGAGGCCCTGAGAGACTATTTTCTTGGGCTCCAAAATCACTGCAGATTGTGACTGCAGCCATGAAATTAAAAGACGATTGCTCCTGGGAAGAAAAGCTATGACCAACCTAAACTGCATATTAAAAAGCAGAGACATTACTCTACTGACAAAGGACCATATAGTCAAAGCTATGATTTTCCAGTAGTCATGTATGTATGTCAGCGTTGGACCATAAAGAAAGCTGAGTGCAGAAGAATTGATGTTTTTGAACTGTGGTGTTGTAGAAGACTCTTGAGAGTCCCTTGGACTGCAAGGAGATCCAACCAGTCCATCCTAAAGAAAATCAATCCTAAATATTCATTGGAAGGGCTGACCTTGAAGCTGAAACTCCAATACTTCGGCAAAGAACTGACTCATTGGAAAAGACCCTGATTGCGGGGGAAGATTGAAGGCAGGAGGAGAAGCGGACAACAGAGGATGAGATGATTGGATGACATCACCAATTCAATGGACATGAGTTTGAGCAAGCTCCAGGAGTTGGTGATGGAGAGGGAAGCCTAGCAGGCTGCAGTCCATGGGGTCGTAAAGAGTCGGACATGACTGAGTGACTGAACTAACTGATTTGAGGCCGAGAACCTCTTCTGTTAATAACATCACAATCAATGAGACCCCTTGATCATAAATGTAAGGTTTTTCTAAGGCTATACCTAGATGCAAAATAGCTACTTCATAGAGAACATTTAGATACAAAATCACAAGATATTGCCAAAGTACCCTCCTAAGTGTTCTCCATAACTGCTCTGTCTTCCATAGCACTTGGTATTGTTCATTTATGCCTCTCTGATGGGCGTGATATTATAGTTCATTTTTCTTTTAATTTTTATTTCCCAAATTATTTGTTAATTTGTGCATCTTTTCATATGTTTATTGTCCATTTTAATTCCCCCATTTTAGAATTTTTTTTTGTTTCTTTTGCCCATTTACTCTTGGGTTGTTCTTTTCTTCTTAATTTATAAGATTTCTTCATATGAAGCTTTATATAAAGTGTCTCTTCAATATTTTTTGTCAGTTACATACATAACAAATACCTGTTTCTGTTTTGTGACTTCTCTTTTGACTTTCTTATAGTGCTTTCTGTTGAACATTTAGTTCAAGTGTTAATGGAAGCAAATATATCAATGTATTCTTTCATACTTTGTGCTTTTTGTGGTGTCTCTACCAATTTCTTTCTTACCCTAAGGTTATACAGATATTTTTCTATATTTTCATCTAAAATATTATTTTTGCTTTCATTTCATACTTATGCCTTGAAAATACATGGAGTGGTTTTTGTATACTTTCCATGAAGAATTTACTTTTTTATAAATGGCTAACTGGTCCAGGAAGAAATTATTGAATATTCTCTCCTTTCTTTTATACATCATTTTAGATGTGAAATGTCTCCCCTGTCATATGCACATATGTGTCTATTTCTGGGCTCTCAGTTTTTCTGATTGTTTCAATTATTCATTGTTACAGTGTATAATAGACCTTGAGATATGATAAGACAAGTCTCCCTATATTGTTAACCTTCACGGTTTTCTTATTTTTCATAATTTGCTGTTTAATGTTAATTTTAGGATTCAGTACCATAAAATATCTTTATAACATTTGATTAGAGAACACTGGGCTGGAAGAAGCACAAGATGGAATCAAGATTGCCAGGAGAAATATCAATAACCTCAGATATGCATATGACACCACCCTTATGGCAGAAAGTGAAGAGGAACTCAAAAGCCTCTTGATGAAACTGAAAGAGGAGAGTGAAAAGGTTGGCTTGAAGCTCAACATTCAGAAAACTAAGATCATGGCATTTGGTCCCGTCACTTCATGGGAAATAGATGGGGAAACAGTGCAAATAGTGTCAGACTTTATTTTTTTGGGCTCCAAAATCACTGCGGATGCTGATTGCAGCCATGAAATTAAAAGACACTTACTTACTCCTTGGAAGGAAAGTTATGACCAACCTAGATAACATATTAAAAAGCAGAGACATTACTTTGCCAACCAAGGTCCATCTAGTCAAGGCTATGGTTTTTCCCGTGGTCATGTATGGATGTGAGAGTTGGACTGTGAAGAAAGCTGATTGCCGAAGAATTGATGCTTTTGAACTGAAGACTCTTGAGAGTCCCTTGGACTGCAAGGAGATCCAACCAGTGCATTCTAAAGGAGATCAGTCCTGGGTGTTCATTGGAAGGACTGATGCTAAAGCTGAAACTCCAATACTTTGGCCACCTCATGCGACGAGTTGACTCAATGGAAAAGAGTCTGATGCTAGGAAGGATTGGGGGAAGGAGGAGAAGGGGACAACAGAGAATGAGATGGCTGAATGGCATCACCAACTCGATGGACATGAGTTTGAGTGAACTCCGGGAGTTGGCGTTGGACAGGGAGGCCTGGCGTGCTGTGATTCATGGGGTCGCAAAGAGTCGGACACGACTGAGCGACTGAACTGAACTGAACTGAGCATTAAATACATGGATTAATTTGAGGCGAACTGCCATCTTTACAATACTGATTTGTTTTAGCCATGTGTATTATCTGTCTCTTTGCTTATTCAGTTTTCTTTTGTGTCTTTCTGGGTTTGGGAATTTTCTTCATGAAGATTCTGTACATCTTTGTTAGATTTATTTCTATACTTTCTATTTTTGGTTCTTATTATAAAAGGATCATTCAACTTCATTTTCTATTTGTACAGAATGCTTTTGATATTTTTATGTTGATCTTATAGCCAGCAATCAATGTTGCTAAACTTACTACTATTTCTAAGAATTTACTTGTAAATTCTTTTTTATTTTAGGATTGAATCTTATCACCTGCAAATAAGAATAGTTTGATCTCTCCCTTTTTAATCTTTTTTCTTTGACTTGTCTTATTCGCTGGCTAGAATCTCAAGTACCAAGTTCAAAAGAAATATTGACTCAGGACATCCTTGAGTTCTTCTTGACTTTAATGAGATGATTTTAAAGTCTCATTGTTATTTGATATTACTGTGGAAGCCAAGTAGACATACTTTATTAGGAAAAGCAAATTTCCTTCTATCCACATTTTATAATTGTTATAATTGAGAATTATTCAGTTCAGTTCAGTCGCTCAGTTGTGCCCGACTCTCCGTGACCCCATGAATCACAGCACGCCAGGCCTCCCTGTCCATCACCAACTCCCGGAGTTCACTCAAACTCATGTCCATCAAGTCAGTGATGCCATCCAGCCATCTCATTCTCTGTCGTCCCCATCTCCTCCCGCCCCCAATCCCTCCCAGCATCAGAGTCTTTTCCAGTGAGTCAACTCGTCGCATGAGGTGGCCAAAATATTGGAGTTTCAGCTTTAGCATCAGTCCTTCCAATGAACACCCAGGACTGGTCTCCTTTAGGATGGACTGGTTAGATCTCCTTGTAGTCCAAGGGACTCTCAAGAGTCTTCTCCAACAACACACTTCAAATGCATCAATTCTTCGGCGATCAGCTTTCTTCACAGTCCAACTCTCACATCCAAACATGACCACGGGAAAAACCATAGCCTTGACTAGATGGACCTTGGTTGGCAAAGGAATGTCTCTGCTTTTTAATATACTATCAAGGTTGGTCATAACTTTCCTTCCAAGGAGTAAGCATCTTTTAATTTCATGGCTGCAATCAGCATCTGCAGTGATTTTGGAGCCCCAAAAATAAAGTCTGACACTGTTTCCACTGTTTTTCCATCTATTTCCAATGAAGTGATGGGACCAGATGCCATGATCTTTGTTTTCTGAGAATTATTAAGTTTCATCAAATGCTTTTTTTGCATCATTTAAGAAATTTTTAAATTTAATCTATTAATTTATGTATCTTTTAATAGATTTTTATGATAAATTAGCTTATTTAAGCATTTTTTTATTTGAAATTTTGTGTATAAGTAAAAATTATCTATAACATTTTTTCTTAGGCTGCTCTTCTTCTGGCTAAGTGTCAGAATTCACCTAGTGTTCTAACACAAGCTAAGTGGGTTCCCTGGGTATCTTTTTAATTCTTTGAAACTGTTTATATAACATAAAAAAGTATCTATTTTGAACATGTTATATGAAAATAGCTAGCCAGAAAAACTATGTGGGCCTGTTTACTTCGTAGAAGAGAAGATTTTTGACTTGGCATTAAATATCTGTAAAAATTGAAGTTTAATCAGGCTTTCTATTTCCTTTGTGTCAATGTTAAGAAGAGAAGCTAAAACCAATGGAGAAAGGGAAAGATATACCCAACTGAATACTGAGTTCCAGAGAATAGCAAAGAGATAAGAAGGACTTCTTAAATGAACAATGTAAAGCTAATCACCGAAGAACTGATGCTTTTGAACTATGGTGCTGGAGAAGACTCTTGAGAGTCCCTTGGACTGCAAGGAGATCCAACCAGTCCATTCTAAAGGAGATCAATCCTGGGTGTTCATTGGAAGGACTGATGCTACAGCTGAAACTCCAATACTTTGGCCACCTCATGCGACGAGTTGACTCAGTGGAAAAGACTGATGCTGGGAAGGATTGGGGACGGGAGTGGACAGGGACGACAGAGAATGAGATGGCTGGATGGCATCACCAACTCGACATGAGTTTGAGTGGACTCCAGGAGTTGGTGATGGACAGGGAGGCCTGGCGTGCTGTGATTCATGGGGTCACAGAGAGTCGGACACGACTGAGCGACTGAACTGCACTGAGCTGAACTGAAAGAAATAGAGGAAAACAACAGAATGGGAAAGACTTCATGAAAACTGGAAATATCAAGGGAATATTTCATGCAGGGATGGGCAAGATAGAAGACAGAAACAGTAGGGACCTAACAGAAGCAGAAGAGGTTAAGGAGGTGGCAAGAATACACAGAACTATACAAAAAAGGTCTTGATGACCTGGATAACCACAGTGGTGTGGTCACTCACCTAGAGCTGGACATCCTGGAGTGTGAAACCAAGAGGGTCTTAGGAAGCATTATTACGAATAAAGCTAATGGAGGTGATGGAAGTCCAGGTGAGCTATTTCAAATCCTAAAAGATAATGCTGTTAAAGTGTTGCACTCAGTATGTCAGCAAATTTGGAAAACTCAGCAGTGGCCACAGGACTGGAAAAGGTCAGTTTTCATTCTAATCCCAAAGAAGGGCAAGGCCAAGGATGGCTCAAACTACCATATAATTGTGCTCATTTCACATGGTAGGAATGTTATGCCTAAAATCCTTCAAGACAGGCTTCAGCGATGTGTGAACCAAGAATTTCCACATGTTCAATTGAGGTTCAGGAAAGACCAAGGAACCAGAGATCAAATTACCAACATTTGTTGAACCATAGAATAAGCAAAGGAATTCCAGAAAAACATCTGCTTCATTGACTATGCTAAAGCCTTTGGCTATTTGGGTCACAACAAACTGTGGAAAATTCTTAAAGAGATGGAAGTACCAGACCACCTTTCCTGTCTCCTGAGAAACCTGTATGTAGGTCAAGAAGTAACAGAACCGGACATGAAACAACTGACTGGTTCCCAACTGGGAATGGAGTACGACAAGGCTGTGTATCATCACCCTCCTTATTTAACTTTTATGCAGAGTACATCATGTGAAATGCTAGACTGGATGAATCATAAGCTGGAATCAAGGTTGCAGGGAGAAAAATCAACAACCTCAGATATGCAGATGATACCACCCTAATGGCAGAAAGGAAAGATGCACTAAAGAGACTCTTGATAAGGGTGAAAGAAGAGAGTGAAAAAACTGGCTTGAAACTCAACATTCTAAAAACTAAGATCATGGCATCCAGTCCCATCCCTTCATGGCAAATAGAAGAGGGAAAAGTGGAAGCAGTGACAGATTTTCTTTTCTTGGGCTCCAAGATCACTGAGACAGTAACTGCAGTCACAAAATTAAAAGATGCTTGCTCCTTGGAAAGAAAGCTATGACAAACCTAGGCAGTGTATTAAAAAGCAGAGATATCACTTTGCAGACAAAGGTCTGTATAGTCAAAGCTATGGTTTTTCCAGTAGTCATGTACAGATGTGAGAGTTGGACCATAAAATAGACTGAGCACCAACAAATTGATGCTTTCAAACTGTGGTGCTAGAAAGATTCTTGAGAGTCCTTAGGATTCCAAAGAGCTCAAACCAGTCAGTAGTCCTAAACAAAATCAACCCAAATATTCATTGGAAGAACTGATGCTGAAGCTGAATCTCTAATACTTTGGCCACCTGATGCACAGAGATGACTCACTGGAAAAGATCCTGCTGCTGGGAAAGATTGAAGGAAAAAAGAAAAGAGGGCAGCAGAGGATGAGATGGTTAGATAGCATCACCACCTCAGTGGACATGAATTTGAACAAACTGTGGGAGATAGTGGAGGACAGAGGAACCTGATGTGCTACAGTCCCTGGGGTCTCAAAGAGTCAGATATGACTTAGCGACTGAACAACAGCATTAATAATTTATATTTTTCAAAAAGTACAAAGTTTACCTAAGTTTTCAAATTTATTGACACCGATTGTTCATGATATTTCCTTATTATTTTTAAAATAATAATTTTTTTGTTCCTAATAGTAGCTGAATGATTGAAAATATAGGTTGGGGGTGTCAGACTGCTTAAAATCAAAGCCTAATCCTCTCACTTATTAGTATTGCAGCCTTGACAAAATTATCTACTCAACTGTGCTTCATTTTAACAATATTTTAGCTTCTTTTAAAATCCAGATATATAACTGCTATCCCTTCTCAGTAAATGGAAGCTCATGCTCCCTTAGGCCGCAGTCAGGTCTGATGGCCTCTCCTTTGTGAGAGTCTTTTTCATTGACAGTCTTAAGATTTTATTCCGTATTTTTATGTTACAGGCCGAGCTATAAGCTCCTCAAAATTCATGTTGTTGAAGCTCAACATTTCAGAATGTGACTGTATTTGCACACAGAGCCAATAATGAAGTGATAAAATGAGGCCAGTAGAGTGGACCTAATGCAACCTTTCTGGTGTCCTTATAAGAAGGAGATTGGGACACAGACAGGCACTAAGCTAAGACTCGGTGAAGACACAGTGAGAAGATGACCATTTGCCAGCCAAGGAGAAGGACCTTCAGAAGAAACCAACCCTGCCAACCCTGCTGGCACCTTGGTCTTGGATTTCTAGCCTCCAGAAAGGTGAGAAAATACATTTCTCTTGTTAGGCCACCTAAATTGTGATACTTTGTTATGGCAGCCCTAGCAAGCACCTTGATAGTCTGCAATTTCACCATCGTGTATCTACATATGAATTTATTTTTATCCATTCTGGGATTGGTCCTCAGAGTACTCAAAGACCTATGTCTTTTTTCAATTCTGGTTCATTGTTTACCACCTTTCAAAATATTAATTCTCCACCATTACCACTAGTTTATTCTTCATGAATTCCTATTAAAGATAATTTGGGCATTGCAATTGATTCTCCATTTTCTTAACTGCTCTTTGTCTCCCTAAACTTTTTTCATTTTAGCAGATCTTATTTCATAATTTCTTGACCTTTTTAATGAAAATCACTCTTTTATTTATCTCTTTGAGCATTCTCTATTAATGTCTTATTCAGACTACTTCATGGAGAAAACTGTATGCAGCCTGTAAAACTATTAGGGTTTTTATAACTGTATTATGAACTTTTGATTTCTTTTGAAAATTTGGTTTGAAGCCTCCTTTTCAGTAAGCAGTTATCTCCCCTCAACTTTTTCATGTTATATATCCATTAAAGATAATATGTAGCAAAGCTTCACTACATTTGAGCTCATAAAATAAACTTATGCAAATAGAATACAATTTTTATAGTTTACATATTAGAGTTTCATAGGTTTTATGCCTAAAAGAAGTATCCCTTCACAGAAAAGAAAGTTTGAAAATTACTGTAGTCTACTAAAATTTCCAGCCCCAGGGAATACACTTTTCCTTAGAGAACTCCCTCTAAGATTGCTGTAATGCATGTTTTAGGCACACTTCAGCTACTGGGAAAAACTGAAGGTTGCTCCCACATGATCTCACTATTTCCTGAGAAGGGAGCATGCCAGGACCATGCTCGAGATGGTTCTACACAAACTAAGTCCAGCACAGAAGCTGGAGATGCCTGTAAGGCCAGTCTCATACTCTTTCTCATTCACACGCATAGCATTCTCTCTTTCATGTATAACTTTAGGATTATGTTTTATTGGCTCTTGTTCCTATATAGATTTAGTTTACCTTGAACCTATCTTTCAGCTTTTCATCTTCCACCTGAACCTAGACAGGCAAAGGGCAGGTTCACTGCTGACACAAGCTCCAACCTAGCTCATCTCAACCACCAGGATTTGAGACCAAAGCCCCATAACAACAAAGAGGTTGCATTTGCCCAGACAGTTTCCTCTGCTCTCTTCCCTTTAGAACCTACAGTAGCAATGTTAAAGACTCAAACATTAGAGTTTAGGATCAAGTCTCATATTTTCCTCTCCAGCTCTGTAACAGAAATCTTAGTTAGTTAGTTACAGTCACTTGATCATGTTTGACTCTTTGCAACCCATGGACTATGGCCTGCCAGGCTCCTCTGTCCGTGGAATTCTCCAGTCAGGAATACTGGATTGGGTTACCATTCCTTTCCCCAGGGGATCTTTCTGACCCAGGTATCGAACCCATGTCTCCTGCATTGCAGATGGACTTTTTACCATCTGAGTCACCAGGGGAGCACAACAGAGGTCTTTTTTTTTTTTTTTTTTTCAGAAGTCTTCAGTTCAGTTCAGTTCAGTCGCTCAGTTGTGTCCGACTCTTTGTGACCCCATGAATCACAGCACGCCAGACCTCCCTGTCCATTCAGTATCCTATCATTTTGCCTTTTGATATTGTTCATGGGGTCCTCAAGGCAAGTATACTGAAGTGGTTTGCCATTAATACTTAGCAAATGCACATGCATTGGAAGTAGAGGCAAAAGTCTCCCTACCCTGTCACCCCCTTCATAAGAGACATAGCAGGGTGCCTGAAGGATGCCCTGGTCCAGACCTTGCCCCTGACCCGGAGGATCCGCCGTGCGGGTTCTGGCAGGGCCACTGCAGAGAATCGGCAGTGGGTGCATCTTGGGGCTCCCTGGCACTCGGTTCCTCACTCTCAGATCAAGGCATTGCTAGGAGCTTCCAGTCCTATTCAAATAGCCCTCACTGATTCATCTCAAGAACAGAAGTAAGCAAGTTATTTTCACAAAATGTGTCTATTTCTTAATTAACATTGTCCCACGATTCTACCATTCCTTAATCTCTCTCAGTACTCAAGAGATCTTTTTTCCACAAAGTACCAGGAGGTGTACACATTTCTGTAACCAGAAGGCCCTCCGCTTCTCTAAAACATTGAAAGTCTCGTATAGCATCCCCAAAGACTGCCCCTGCTCCTGTTCACTGATCTCCTCTCACGTGGAAACCCACAAGACACCCCGCATGTCACCGCAAGCAAGCACAAAGGTGACATAGGACATGTTCAGAAATCTGATCTCTGAGAAGCAAGGGAGGAAAAATACTTCCTGAAGCCCAGACTAGTCATTTACCCCAGACCTGTAATGATGTGATGGCACTGGCCTCTTTGGCGATTGTTGGAAGGACTGAGTGAAATAATACAAGTGCTTAGCAGAGAAGGTGCTCTGAAAATAGTATTGTTTTCATTGTACCCACAACTGGAGCCCTTTGCCCATATGGTAGAGTGGGAGATGGGACAATTCTTAAAGCAGAGCTACCTGTCTGTAATGGAGAGAACACTTAGCCATCCTGTATTAAACATTTCCTACATGCCTGCCACTCTTTTAAGCACTTTGCATGAGTGGTTATTAGCTGCCTCCTCAAAGACAGTGTCTCAGAGGCAGAGAGTGGTTTATCCAGGTCACCCAAAGTCACCTGACTAGAAACTTCAGAGACAGGTCAAGTTTAAAAGAATGGGATGTAGATGCCAGAGTAAATAAAACTATGTGTAAAAGGTTAACAAAAGTATAAATATATAAGAAACAGGTTTGTTTGGGGACAGAGAGGAATTAGGTATGGGGAATGGCCTAATTGGTATGGGACTGACATAGATGACTTAGATATCAAGCATTGATATCTAAACATTGAAAAATCAAGCATTGTAAGAGTATATGAAGATACAGAAAGGCAGATGGGAATGTGGATACAGCAGAACACATGAGTACAATCTGATGAGAGCATCAATAATGAACCGAGAGCTCAGTTTTAAGTGGTTCTGAGCTAAATGTACTGTGAAAGTCAAGGGATGAGTTTTTACCATATCTACTCTGCGAAAAGTACAAGTTCTATAGACTGATTAACATTTTTACCATATAATCAATTTTGAAAAATGTATGAGGTTATCCCTGAATATTTATGAACAATATCTTTATGAAGATCTTTATAAAGATTTATGAAGTTGTATTCCTGAATTTCAAAAGTTACATCAGAGATTTAATTTTTTCCTAAAATGCAAATAAACTACTCACTTAATGTTGTGGGTTTTTTTTTCTCTGTACAGTCTCAACGCTGGTCTCAAGTCAAACCCCCATCTGTTTTCCCACCATCCAGTTGAGTCACCAGCAATCTGAGTATCACACCAGGAACATGGCTGAATCAACGGTAGCAGAACAGGGCAGACTGAGTTGGGCTGGACTGAACCTGGCCCTGGCTAGGGAGGCGGGCATATTAATGGAGTTGGTGATGGACAGGGAGGCCTGGCGTGCTGTGATTCATGGGGTCGCGGAGAGTCAGACACGACTGAGCAACTCAACTGAACTGAACTGACTTTATAAATTTAATATTATCAATTTATAAATTCACCTTATAAATCATCTGTAAAGATTAAGAAGGATGATGTATGTAGAGCAATAAGCATGGTGCCTAATATTGTTTATTTTTATTAACATAATATTCTATATAACTATTCATCATCATCAGGGCTTCTGTCACTTGTTCTAAAGGCTCCAGGCACTAGAAAGGAAACCAGCAGGAGCAGAAGACTCAGCTTTAGAAGGACTGTGACTTTGATCAGGAGTCAGACGCATGGGAACAAGACAGATCAGAAACGCAGTTTTCAGAGCTGGGACCCAGGGTGAAGCCGGACACAAAGTCAGACCAGCAGAAACACTGATTTTCCACGGAGGCTCAGGGTCTGGGTGGAAATCCTTCAGGCTTCTGCTTGGGGTCTGGTTGGTTGTAGAGACCAGGGCTGGGCTGAACTGGCAGGGAGCAACTAGAAAAGACAGCAGAAGGTAGAGATCAGAGCAGAGAGAGTTCAGGGGGACACCAAGCAAGGTATGCTCTGGGGCTCTTGATTCCTCTTCTGCACAATGCAACTGAATTAGATTATCCACAATTGATAGAACAATGGAGTTCAGTATTTTTCCCCCCAGGAGACATATATCACAGGATTTCAGGTCAAATTTTACAATAATGAAGCAACTATGAACATGTGTTTGTCACAGATCTCTGCTCTCCAAAAATGTTATGTCTTCCAGACATAATACATTTATGATTGGACATCAGAAATTCATTTTAAATGTATATTTACTTGATTCTGTGCCCACAGGAAAGCCTGCTATTAGCTTAAAGTGAAAAGTTTTGAGGAGTTCCAAGCACAGAACATTTCCCTTAGAAGGGCCTGTGTCTTTAATAGAGTAGGTTTGTAAACCGCCCCAGGCAAATGCTAAGTATGCCAGCATCACAAGACTTTCCTTATGAAGTGTCAGCCTGGTTGGGTCAAGTCCTCAAGACAGACATAATTATCTCTAGCATGATGCTGTTTCATACCAATACCATATATAGCTTTGGGTTTAGGCTCAGCAGAGAGCACACAACTGGTTTGGGGCTCAAGAGGAGTGTATGATTACAAAGACCACTCCCTTACACCTTTTAATTTTTTTATGATTCCCCAGAACAAGTATATAGTGGTTTTTCTGGCTGTCTAGCAAGAAACCTGGTGCCCCCTAAGCTATCCTGGCACGCCCTCTGAAAATTTTTAAGACGAGCTAAAGTCAAGGAAAAACTGATCTGGGTAATTAAAAGACACATAAACAAAAAATTACATACCAAGATGACTTGAAACCCTTTAGTAAAACCATTGTAAATTGTGCTTTGGGGAGAACAAAACCATAAAATATTATAGCAAGTAAACACATTATTGTATTAAATGTAATCTCAGAGCCATGGACTTTCCCAATTCTGCTTCTATAATTTTCTATCTTTGTTTTTTTGTTTTTTTTGCTTAAGAAACCAGTCTTTGAAACAATGATCTTGCTACAGTATGCAGCAGTGACATAACACAACAAACTTGAATGCGTCCCACTGCAAAATCCAAGAAAGGGCCCCCCTTTGTTGTATACCATGTACCCCTCCCCCCCACACACACACAGACACACACACAACCTTCCCACCTTTCTCCACTGAGCAGAGTACATTGGTTGGACTAACAGGGCTGTCTGCAGGAATACCTGCTACCATCAACTTAAAAAAACCAGACTTCCTAGATGGAATTCTAATAGGTCCTTACATTTGCATTATGCCCTGTAGTCATTCAATAACGTTTACTGAGAGGGATACAAAAGTCAGTAAGACATTCCTCCCCCAACTCCCAAATAATAGCTTGATGTGGATATACTCACAGACAAGCAAGCAGGCAACTACAGTTCAACAGAGGAAGGAGAGGCAGCCTGCTAGGAAAGACACCAGGGAGTACCCAACACACCTTCCTAAAGGGCTCCCTCTGAACTTCTAGACACCCTCTGGCAACAGGTGTCATTGTCAATTTTATAGATGAGGAAACCCAGAATTAGAAAGGCTGAGTGCCTTGCCCAACTTAAACATATATATTCAGAAGGGGAGTTTTGATCATATGACACTATTCAACATCTAGACATAATATTTTTTTATCCCTAAGGCAATAATTTATCAAACAGTACATAGATTTACTGGAATGGGCTGACGTAGCTTTCATAGGTCCCTAACTTAATCTCAGGGACCAGTTTTAGAACTAGAAGAATATGATTCAATATTTTTAAGTCTTTATTTTAGTCTTACCTTTTAACCCCACAAATTCATGAGACTGGTTTAGATTCCTTTGGGAGAAACCACTGGAGACTCTTCCTCCTTATCTGAATATCATTTCTATTAATACAAACTGCAGTTGACCCTTAACATTCACAAAGACTAACAGCATGAGAAAATGTGAATACTCATATTTGCAAATGCTTCTACAACATATAATCTTCTCCATTAAATGGTAGTCTTTCATTCTTTCTTTCATTTAAGAAGCATCTTACTGAAATCTTGCTACAGGCAGGCAACAAAGTAAAACCAAACAATCTAAACGACCCTTTTAGAGCAGAAAACAGCACAACCAGTTTGAGATTAGATACCAAACAGTCAGCTAGGCTCATTCACCAGTAAAGTGACTCATTTCAATGCACTCGCATCACTATGCATGCAAGCATGCAAATCCCTGCTTCAGCAAAATTATAAACACCACATGTCATGGATTTTAGATCATAGGTATGTAATTGAAACTACAAGTATTAAAACTATAAACGTGCTAGATTCCTGTACCTGGTGCTGGAGACTTAGACTGTTTTTCTGTGTGGCAATAGGTCAATCACTTGACTTCTCTGTGCATCCTAGAGTTGAAGTAGATCATCTGTAAGATTGTTCTTAATCCTAAATACTGATGCTATCAAGTATTCCATTAAGGGCAGCTTTGGAGTTGCAAATTTTAATTATAAGGGCTGTCTTAGTCTGTTCTGGTTTCTGTAGCAAAATACCATAGACTACTGCTGCTGCTGCTGCTAAGTCGCTTCAGTCGTGTCCAACTCTGTGTGACCCCATAGACGGCAGCCCACCAGGCTCCGCCGTCCCTGGGATTCTCCAGGCAAGAACACTGGAGTGGGTTGCCAAGTTGGCATATAAACAACAGACATTTATTTCTCATGGTTCTGGAGACTGGGAAGTACAAGTGCGAGGCATAAATTTGCTACCTGATGAGGCTCTTTTTTCTTGTTCACAGACGGCCATCTTTTCACTGTGTCCTCACATGGTAGAAGGGGTAGGGGGGCTCTTTGGGGTTTCTTGTATAAAGCCCCTAATTCTACTTATGAGGGCTGCATTCTCATGACCTAATCACCTCCCAGATGCCATTATATGATTTGGAGAAAATACAAACTCTCAGTCTATATCAAGGGCATTTATTTGTTAGGAGCAATGTACACACTGTCACCTCATTTTCATAAAAAAACGTATCTTTTAGTCTCTCCAGGGACTTATCTCTTAAATTTTGTCTCTACAATTGTAAAATCTGGAAGGTAAGTGCTTATGATTATAATAATGGAGAAGAAGCAGCTACAGCATTCATACCAATCAAGTAAATGAACATTTTATGGTTTCCATGAAACCAAGTTGCATATATATACTAAATCTTCATGGAAGGCAAGGTACTCAGTTCTTCAATCCATAGAAATTATTTTAAAACACCTCAGGCTTTGGACCATTGCATTATCACATTTCTCTCACGGCTCATAATTGCTTTTAAATGTGTGGGTGAGATCTATTTCTGGAGCATCATTTTCCAAAGCAGTCCCACAATGATTGTTGCAGGTTTGCTACTAACTGCTTTACAATGGCTTTCTCAAGCTTGCATAACAGTGGTGATAAAACTGCTGCAGATGATTAATATTCATTGGCTGCCTACAATATGTCCACAAAACCATATGTGCAGCGCAAGCTTTCCAGCATCACAGCCTCAGAGACAATGTTTCCCGTAGCAAGACAGTCAACTACAAATACAGTCAACTACCGATCACCTTCAAAGGTGAGTTTCAAGCATTAGTCACAAACTGGGCTTTTTGGGAACAAGAGAACAGCTCACAAACGTGGGCTTTTACCTTTTTTTTTAAACTAAGTTGCCAACGTTTAAAAAACTAGGATATGCAACATTTTAAAAATCTGGATTCCTTATTTCATATAATTTAGATGACATGGCAACAGTAAAGCCTAAATTTCCAGTTGACAATGATGGGCTGGAATTGACTGACTACTTAGGTGGGTTTTGCCACTTCCCTACTCCATTAATTTACAATATTATTCTGATGGACTTTAAGCTTATACCCATCAGTCTGTCAATCTCATTTAAACCTATTTTTAAATAATCTAACGGAAAGAAATATGGATATCCTGGCCCAAGTTAACACAGAATCCTTCACATGAGGTTCATGGCCCATGACTGGCACAGAGCAGATAGAGATATTTGTTGGACCACGCTGAACTGAATGTAGAGCACAGGAAGGAAACAGGATGTCGAGTTTCATGAGGTGAACTCTGAAAACTTAGAACAATGTTTATCAGATTGTAAAGAAGCCATGGCTATAGGCTTCTTCACCACACCAGCTTCCAGTGACCATGTGCTGTTGGCCCTCCCACCGACTTGCTGTGTACTCAATGGCCTGGGTGCCACATTCTCATTAAATTAATGACCTCTCCCAAATATCCAAAGGTCTTCAGTCAACACCAATATCAAAGCCACATTAGTGGCAATGGGGGCCAAGGGATTTGAGATTGGATTTGCAATCTGATTCCTACTGAAAGTGGCGCCTGCCATGCTGTGAGAAAAATTAGGAAGTGTTCCAGGCACTGCTCCCTCAGCTACTGAGGGGACCAGACTGATCCCCAAGTTCTGCAGACTTGTTGCATTAATGGTTCCATAGCGTAATTCAAGCAGCATATGTGTGCCCACATCCCCACATACATGTCCACGTGCTGAGGGTGTTCGTTGCAACAGTGAAACAATCCCAGAAATGGGCCATTATAAACATGTTGCTCATGGCTTTCCAGCTAAGAAGTTTTCATCAAAATGATACATGTATTATGTACTGGCTATGCAAGAATTTCCAGCCTAGGTAAAGTCTCTGTATTTGCAAGTGACATTGAATTAACACCAAGCATAAATCTGGACCTTTATTTTCTTACTTGTAAAAAGACAGGCTCAGTGGTTCTCAAATAGTTTAGTGAGGCAAATGGCAGAGTACTTCTTCCCTGAAGAAATACTACTCCGAACCACAATATATAAAACAATAGTCAGCTTGTTCTTGTTGAAAAGGCCTGAGCCTTCCTTTCTGACCCCTTCCCCAACATTCATACTTTGGGAAACTCTGAAACCCACTGCCCGAAATGATCTCAAAGTCTCCTTCCAGCCCTGATCTTCTATGACTCTGTCTGTATCTTCTAAGTCCTGTATATGGTTATGTATACCAATAACCCATGTAATATAGGATATGATAGGCCTATAATAGGGAAGAACAATATCTACCTCCATATTAGATCCATTTTTTAACTTTTGTATTCTGTTACTTCTGCTTCAGGTTAAGAATGTTGCCTATAGCTAGAAATATATAGGATAGCCCATTCCCAAGGCTCTTACTTTTAAGGGTAACACTTTTTTTCTCATATAGCAATAAAAAGGTGCAGAACAGAGAATATCATTTGTCTCATTATAGGGTTACAGGAACATTGTGACCTGACCTGTGTGGAAAGCTGCAAGAATAAAGGATTACTACACCAAGAAGTTTACAACAACCAACTTTGCCCTTTCCTCATCTTACCTTTAAAAATGCCTTGCTAAAACCCTTCAGGGGCTTCCAGGGTTTTGAGGCATGAGCCACCCGGTCTCCTTGCTGGCCCTGCAATAAGCCTTTTTCTACTCCATACTCTGACATTTTGGATATGTTTGTCCTCTCTGTGCATCAGGCACATTAACTTGTGTTTGGTAACAGGACTGCACAGTAGTACCTTTTAGCTGCTTTGGTCAGGTATTGGCAGGAGACTTATGGCTTTTCACAGAGAGTGGCAGAGCTTTTAAGCTCTGGCTCAATGGAAGATATGTTTCAGCTCAGTTAACCTTAGGCCAAAAGGTTAATAGCTCACAAACCTTCCCACCACCAAAGCCCAGAGAGGAGAGAGAGCTCAGAAACCAGGAGTCCCAGCCTGACCAAGCACAGGAGATGGAGCTAGAGAAGAGAGGGCAGGATGAGTCGTGTGGAGACAATACTCCATGCCAAAGAGTACTTTACCCAGACATGTCTGCCTTTGTCCACAACACTCACATATTCACCTATTTTCTGTGAAAATTAAGATACTGTGAGGGAAGTCCACGGTGTATACTTGATGTTCAACAAATCTGAATTTCCAACCTTGGAGTCTTGATAGATGTGACAGACTTTCGTTTTCATAGGAAAACCTAAAAATCATGCCATATATTAACCATATAAAGAATCAAAGGTCAGCTGAGCATACCACATTAGCATAAAGATGTTAATTCATCTTTTCTGCAAATGGAAAAATTACTTTTGGAATAGCACCAAAAACTCCCTTCTTTTGACAGTAGCTTGGACATGAAAACAATGGGTGACTGAATATATTCTTTTTGAGAATACATTTGGGCAGAGACTTAAATATAAAACCATCTTCAAGTCAAAAGTAGATTTTGCATAAAATATTCATTCCACATTCTGAAGTGTATTATAAATGCAAAAATGGAACATTTTTAAGTAATTGTATTGCAGATATTTCTTTTTATACTCAAATACACATTTTTTTGAGATCCCATTTAATCAGATAAAAAAACAAAATTGGAATTCTAAAGGTGAAAACCCTGGAGTGTAATTTTTGCTGTCATTTAAAATAATGCTTTGTTTAAACTCTAAAAATGAAAACTGTATTTTATTTTGCAGTGGCCCAATAATCGAAACAATTTAACTGAAAATATTGTAATTAAAGTAACAACAGAAAATGCCCTGTCTTCTTTGCAGTGTTGCCCTGCTTATCTCCTTAATAAGAATTCCTATTCATTCACTCTGAAAATGCTAGCATTTTAAAGAATAACAAATAGGGACTATCATTAATGGTTAAAAGAAAATAGGGAAATTTTGAAGATGTTGCCTGGCTTTGAAGTAATAATTGTTTTAAGGGAGTTTTTCTGGTTTTGCCAAGGTGATGGATCACACAGACCTTCCTGTCAATAGTCTGTATAACTTTCTTGACTCAGACACATGTTGTGGTGAGACCTGCCTTTTCACAGGATAATATTAGAGAGGTTTATGAATTTGCACTTCCCTGGGGAAGGAAATGACAACCCACTCCAATATTCTTTCCTGGGAAATCCCATGGACAGAGGAGCCTGGTGGGCTACAGTCCATGGGGTCCCAAAGAGTCAAACATGACTGAGCGACTAACACACACACACACACACACACACACACACATTTGTACTACTTCTAATGATTGACTTATAAGAAACCATTTGGGGGGAATTCATGATCCTTAAAAAAAGAAAAAAAAAGATGAAGGAAAATTTCAGAAAGAACAAGTTAAGACTTTCCCAAGATGCCTGAAAACAAATCAAATATTGTTTTACCTCAGAAAACTTGACAGCCGCTACTCTGTAATTTTAAAAATATTTACTATAAACAGCTTTAAGAACAGACTCCTCTTCTTTTTCCTCTGAGGCACTTTATGTTTTTGGTAAATGTCACTAGCAACCAGCAGCAGATTCTTTTACTAATGTGGCTTAGGTGCTGGGGGTTAGGGTTTCAGAATATGAAGAAGACAGACTTCCAGGAAACCAAAAAAAAAAAAAAAAGTTCAGGAAAAACTGACCATCACAGCATCCCTAGAGTTTATTTCACCAAGAAACCACTTGGAAACACACACTCACTACTAATTCCTATGCAGACTTCACTAACTTATTCTCACTGGGTTAGATCTGTCTTGTCTGATACAATTCTATCTCGCCCAAATCTGGAAAATAAATCATGGCCTTGTTTCATATAAATCCCTTATTTTTTATTTCTATGCACATTTATTTGTATATTAAATAGGTCTGTGTATTTCTTTTGTTTCCTAATGCTTCCTCATCCTGATTCTCACCTTTGCCACAGAGGGAAGGAGCAGATATAGTCTCCATAGCGCTCTCCTAAACCCATACAAGGAAGAACAGCTTTCCCTGAGGAGCCAGGCAGCCCACAGCATTACCAGGGAAAAGCCTTTCTTTCTGAAATGTCCTCAGAAGAGCCCCAATGGGAAGGCCGGCAACAGCCTCATTTTCGTGAATGTACCCTAGTGAGAATTCCCCAGCACCTTGTCCAGCCCTTCTACCCAACAGGACTGGCTACCAGGAGAAGAAGCCAGTCAGAACTGTCAGGAAATGGCGGGGAACTGAGCCCCAGAATAAACCCAGTGCTGACGAGATGCTTTGGTCTCAGGCCAGCTTCCTCTGCCACAGCACGTGCTGGGGCTCACATGGGGGAGAGAGCTGTTCTCTTCACTGAGTGCATTTTTGGAGAAACTGTAGCCCAGAGGTAACGTCAAAATACCTTCCTGAAATAGATGGTGCTTATGCCGAGGATAAATGCGTACAAAACTGAGGCTGCAGCATTGGGGCTTCAGATAGCTGGTGGAAGCATCTGCTTGCCTCTCAGAGAGGAATAGCAATCCTGCAGGGTGTGAATGTTCTGGTGAGTCAACCTATGACAGGCGCATACAAGTTAATTATAGTTATCAGAGATTATTCCACATTAGCACGGCAGCAAACCTGTTAGCCTGGTCCTTAGCTCTTCTATTAACTGGGAAAGTAGTCCCCTTGTGTATGAGGGTGAGACAAGCACAGTGAAGCTTGCCAAAAAGATTTTAGAGAAAAAAAGTCAGTGCATAAAGCTGGCTGATTTTTTGATATCTGCTGCCTAAGGCTTCAACAAAGCCTGGACTAAGAACAGATTATGTTCAAAGTTGCAATTTGGAAACCCATGTCCTACAGTTTAAAAGAATCAGTGGAAACCTTTTCAACCAAGTGCCACACCAAAGCAATCAGAGCCTGTGAAGCCAGGCTAGCATCTGAATTCACTGCAAAGATTTCCATCATGATTTTAAACTAAGGATAGAAACCATATGTTGGTGTGCTAAAATATAAGCACATTTAAGTCAGGTCACTGCCTCTGACAGTAACACAAAGGGACAGTTTATAGAAGTCAAAGGTCACTTTCATGAAAAAATATCATAGTTGGAAGGATGTATAGGCATCACTTAGTGCAGCCTCCCCATCCTCCACCCTTCACCTGTGGCCTTGCTATGTAAACGTGGAATCTGAGACATAAAAAGACAAGGGCATTGCCCCACTGTCACAAAGCTAGTTGGTGCCAAAGCAAGAACCGGAGACCAGGTAAGTGATCCCTTGGTTTCCTGCTCTTTCCAACTCTACACATTAGAGATGCCACCTACACATTCAGAGCTTTTTCAAAAAGTTCTAATAATAAAACTGCACTGTAAAATATTGTACAAACCTACTTTTAATCTTTTTTGGGCAATGAACAGTTTTAAATGCATGTCATATGAATAGCTAATTATATACAATTAGCCTGGACAGAAAAGAAGATAATGAACACTGATGATAAATACATTTTCATACCAAAGTCCAATATTAAGGTGAAGATAAAACCATTCTTTGAATGCATAAGATCCTGTCATCTTTCTAGATTTAAGTTTGACAAAATCATAGGAACTCCAAAATGTGTGAGCATCTGGCCAATGTTGAAATCGCACTGGTAGGGACCTGAAAATTTAGGGTTGGTGGATTGAGAATGAGCCCTAGTTTTTCCCCCAAACCCAACCCTGCTCAACCCCAAATCACAGGGAACAAAGCCATATCCCACTAATCCCAACCCAGAGTAACTCAAAGGGTGAAGAGAATGGGCCAGGTCATCCTCCACATGTAACCCCATCCAAGCCACAGAACAGCCCAAGCAGAACATGTCTAAAGTAGTGGATTTGCCAGGAATGAGATAAGTCTCATATTTTGACTGATACTGAAAAGCAAATCAACAATGTGGAATCACAAAATGGATATTCACTGTCATCCAATGTCATCATTGCTGTTGTACAGAGTCATAATAAAGACTGGAGCTATGGTGGTGCTATTGTTGATTCAGCGTGAGCCAGCAGAAAGGACCGCACTAGGATAAATGCTGATATTTACTTTTTATTTCTCCATCTACCTTCCATTCCAAGGAGCTTCAAGCCCCCTTGGGGGAAATCACAACCCTGGGAGACTCCACCTTCCTCTCCAGCCTAGTTTTCTGAGTCTTCGCTACAACTTCACTCCTCAAGCCTCTGAAACAGGCAGGCAGCCTCCTCCTAGGGCAACTCACTCCTCTGCACCTGGCTTTCAGCAGTCTCATCCCTATGGAAAGATGGTGACAGATAAACCCATGCTGGCTTGTTAATGATTGAAGGCAATTTAATGCTGGATTGACAGCATTCATTCTAAAGATAGAAAACAGTGGCAAATTCTCCTGTGACATGCCCAGGTACTTGCCAATAACAGTCAACTCTCATAAATCAGCACAGAAGAGGAAAAGCATTGTGATTCTGAAGCAAGTGTCCCAAAGTGACAAGAGAGGAGGTCGCAGGCGCTAGCAGCCAGGCCAGAAGAAAAACAGCTGTGGCGGGTTTGGGGGAGGTTGATTATTTTGAGCTTTCCGCTGTGTGTGTGTGCTAAGACAGCCATGTTAGTCCTCATGTGTTTCTCCTCAAGTGTCCAGTTTTTTGTGCCCGTATAGACCACAGCCCACTCCTCTGTCCACGGGATTCTCCAGGCAAGAATACTGGAGTAGGTTGCCATGCCCTCCTCCAGGGGATCTTCTCAACCCAGGGACTGAACCCAAGTCCCTCACACATCTCCTGCATTGGCAGGCTGGTTCTTTACCATTAGTGCCACCTGGGAAGCTCTGTGTTTAAGTGTGTCCAAGACCCTTGCACAGACCCTAGCTCCTTTCATTAGGGAAGCAGAGGAGAGAGAGTCAATATTCAGGATCAGACCTTGTTAAGTGTGACTCTGGTTCTACCACTCATTAGTTGAGTGGCTTTGGCCAATTTTGTCACCTGTATCTCAAAGGATTGTTCTGAGGATCACACAACTTAATAAATATAAGGTGTTTTGCTCAGTTCCTTGTACAGAGTAGATGCTCAACAGTGTTAAACTACTACTATTAAATGTTTTTAATATTAGCCATCCTCATCAGCATAAGAAGCATAAGAAGCCTGTGAACTTCCTATTTCGTCATGCTTCTCTGCAGTCAGCATCAGCAGCTTCGTACCACCAAAAAGGAAAAAGGTATAGCGCCAAAGAGTGCAGGCTTTGCCATCACACAGAGCTAAGTTTAATTGATCCATCTGCCACTTAATAGCTGTTTGACCCAAACAACACAGTTAACATCTCCGGGCTTCCTCAGTTTCTTCATCTGAAAGTGAAGAATAACACCTATCTCTAATAACACCTATCTCTAGGCTTCCCGCCAAGACTGAATACAACAGAGCACATAAAATGTTTAATAAACAGTCTGATGCACAAGAAATGCTCAACAAGGAATAGCTGTCATTATTATCATCATCATCACTCTGTCTTAGGCCTGTGTGCTTCACATGACTCATCAGCCTGCCCCAGTTTGCAGTCATGACCCAAAGACCTTCATCCATCAATTCTCAACTCAAATGCGACCTCATCCTTTAAAGTCAATCTCTCCACACTTTACTTTGTTTATTTATGTCTTTGTGATTATCACGATCTGTGATTAACTTGGGGGAGTGGGTTTACTTGTTTATTTTCTTTTTCTTCTTTCTGAAATATACACTCTGTAAGAGGGGAAGGCTCTTTATCCGTCATGTTCATAGTAGAACACAGTCTGACTAATAGAAGATACCTATAAAGTATATCAAAAAGCGAAATAAAGAGAAAACACTGAGGAAGGGACTATTTCCAGGTTCTGAAGTTTTACATCCACTGGGGCAGAGACTGTTTCTATCTAACTCCCCATCATATACCCATAACCAGCCTAGTAAGCTCATGATTGTTAAATGAATGCATGTACAAATTCTACTCTTAGGCCCAGCCTGCTGATCCCTGTGGCCTTCAAAGACTTTTCCTGAGAGTATCAAGGGGTGTCAGTGAAGCCAGTCAGCAAATAGCCGCCTTGTGCCTATGAGGCTGTGGTTCTCAGGGTTTGGCATGCTTAGGCATCACCTGGGGATGCTGTTAAAACCCATATTTTTATTAGTCACCTCAGCCAATACTGGATTAGGAAGATGGGCAGGGTCTTAGAATATGCATTTTTCCTTAGACTTTCCAGATGCTCCTGACATAGGATATTGAGGATGACACTTTGAGAAACTCTCATTAAAGTATCCACCTTGAAAGAACATGGTTAAGAGTTGGTCTCTTCCATGGACTTGCAGTTGCCAAGAGGGATGGGTAGTAAGGGGTAGGGACGGGAAGGGAAGGATTGGGAGTTTGGGATTAGCAGATACACTGTTATATATAGGTTGGATAAGCAATAAGGTCCTACTGTATAGCACAGGGAGCTCTATTCAACATCTGGTGATATACCATAATGGTAAAGAATATCAAAAAGAATATATATATATTTATATACACACACACACATATATATGTATGTGTCCAAGTCATTTTGCTGTACAGCAGAAATTAACACAACATTGTAAATATAGTTAGTGTTAATGTTAGTTGCTATCATGTCCAGTTCTTTGCAATCCCATAGACTGTAGCCCACCAGGCTCCTCTGTCCAAGGAATTCTCCAGGCAAGAGTACTGTTCAGTTCAGTTCAGTTCAGTGGCTCAGACGACTCTTTGTGACCCCATGAATCACAGCATGCCAGGCCTCCCTGTCCATCACTAACTCCTGGAGTTCACTCAAACTCACCTCCATCGAGTTGGTGATGCCATCCAGCCAATTCATTCTCTGTCGTCCCCTTCTCCTCCTGCCCCCAATCCCTCCCGGCATCAGCCTTTTCCAGTGAGTCAACTCGTCGCATGAGGTGGCCAAAGTATTGGAGTTTCAGCTTTAGCATCAGTCCTTCCAATGAACACCCAGGATTGATCTCCTTTAGAATGGACTGGTTGGATCTCTTTGCAGTCCAAGGGACTCTCAAGAGTCTTCTCCAACAACACACTTCAAAAGCATCAATTCTTCAACACTTAGTTTTCTTCAGAGTCCAACTCTCACATCCATACATGACCACTGGAAAAACCATAGCCTTGACCAGAAGGACCTTGGTTGGCAAAGGAATGTCTCTGCTTTTTAATATGTTATCTAGGTTGGTCATAACTTCCCTTCCAAGGAATAAGCGTCTTTTAATTTCATGGCTGCAATCAGCATCTGCAATGATTTTGGAGACCAAAAAAATAAAGTCTGGCACTGTTTCCACTGTTTTCCCATCTATTTCCCATGAAGTGATGGGACCAGATGCCATGATCTTAGTTTTCTGAATGATGAGCTTTAAGGTGGTGAGTAGCCATTCCCTTCTCTAGGGGATCCTCCTTACTCAGGAATTGAACCTGGGTCTCCTGCATTGTAGGCAGATTCTTTACCATCTGAGCCACCAGAGAAGCCCACTTGAAGAAAAAAAAAAAAGTTTTTTTTTAAAGTAAGACTCTTCCCACAAGGTGAGATATGATGATCTGGTTTAGGAGATAAGACAAGTAAATCCTGAGGGGTCCAGATCAAAATGGCAAAGGAAGAGGATCCTATGCTCACCTCCTTCCATGGACACACCAAAGCTACAACTAAATACAAAACAACAATTTCTGAGGAAGACCTGAAGACTAACAGATTTTCTACAACTAAGGATGTAAAGAAAAAGTCACATTAAGATAGGTTGGAGTGTCAAAGATGTAATCTAGTCAGAACCAACACCCTGGTACAGCAACCCACAAGTGGGAGGGATATCACAACCATGCAGTTCCCCCCCAACACTCAGAAATGAAGGGTGAGCTCCACATAGTCTCCCCAGTCTGGGAGATCTGCACTAGGAAGATAAGCCCCCATGGTGTCTGCCTCTGAAAACCAGTGGGGCTTACATTCAGGAGAGCAAGAGGGCTATAGGAAACTAAGACTCTGCTTTCAAAGGGCGTGTGCACAAACTCACTCATTCCAAGTCCCAGCACAGAGGCAGCAGGCTGAAAAGAGCCTAATATGAGAAAGAAGTTTATTAACTGATTTTAGGGCATATGGCAGAAAGTGAGAAGGAACTCAAAAGCCTCTTGATGAAAGTGAAAGAGGAGAGTGAAAAGGTTGGCTTGAAGCTCAACGTTCAGAAAACAAAGATCATGGCATCTGGTCCCATCACTTCATGGGAAATAGATGGGAAAACAGTGGAAACAGTGCCAGACTTTATTTTGGGGGGCTCCAAAATCACTGCGGATGCTGATTGCAGCCATGGAATTAAAAGACGCTTACTCCTTGGAAGGAAAGTTATGACCAACCTAGATAGCATATTAAAAAGCAGAGACATTCCTTTGCCAACCAAGGTCCTTCTAGTCAAGGCTATGGTTTTTCCAGTGGTCATGTATGGATGTGAGAGTTGGACTGTGAAGAAAGCTGATCGCCGAAGAATTGATGCTTTTGAACTGTGGTGTTGAAGACTCCTGAGAGTCCCTTGGACTGCAAGGAGATCCAACCAGTCCATCCTAAAGGAGATCAGTCTTGGGTGTTCATTGAAAGGACTGATGCTAAAGCTGAAACTCCAATACTTTGGCCACCTCATGCAACGAGTTGACTCACTGGAAAAGACTCTGATGCTGGGAAGGATTGGGGGCGGGAAGAGAAAGGGATGACAGAGAATGAGATGACTGGATGGCATCACCGACTCTATGGACATGAGTTTGAGTGAACTCCAGGAGTTAGTGATGGACAGGGAGGCCTGGCGTGCTGTGATTTATGGGGTCGCAAAGAGTTGGACACGACTGAGCGACTGAACTGAACTGAACTGAACTAAACCCGAAACAGGTATCTGGTGGACCTTTCTCCAGGAAAAAAAGCACTGGAGCATACCATTTATTTTACTCTCCTTTCATCTAGGTGGCACATCACTGGTGTGTACATTTCTGTCACTCTCCATCAATCTACTTGATGTCATGGGCCCCACCCTGGCATTTCCTGTGGACCAACTCCCCCCAGACAACTGGCCATGGGTGACTCCATCAAAGCAGTTCCTGCCCCACTTTACCTGGCAGGCTATATCAGCCTGGACTTGTATCCCTCTAAAGTGGCTCCCATTCCAGGCAGTCAGCCCTAAATGCTAGCCTGCCTGTAAGAGTTGCAGCCTGGATTTATAACCAGATATACTGAGGACAAGCCTCACATATTAGCATGCCTGCTACAGTCACAACCAGTTTTCTTAGCCAGCTGGGTTGAGAGCAAACCATACCCATGAGCAAACCTGCAGCAAACAAACCCAACCACAAGATATAGGTCCACAAAACCCATATAGGGGATACCCCCTGGAACACCTAGCTCCAGTGATCAGAGGAATTGCTCCACTAGGCCCCACGTAACATTTTCTACATAAGGTCATTCTTTAAAAACCAGGAGATATAACTGATGTAACTAACGCATAGAAAGAAACACAGAAAGTTAAGCAAAATAAGGAGGAAATTAATGTTTTACAAATGAACAAATGAGACAAAACCTCAGAAAAAGGACTGAAAAAAAACAGATAAATAGTTCAATGGAATAGTCACAAAGATGCTAACCAAACTGGGGAGAAGAATGGAGGAATTCAATAAGACATTCAAAAAAGAGATAGAAAATATAAAAAACAATCAATCTTAAGGAAGAATACCAAAACTGAAATGAAAAATATACTAGATGAAATCAATAGCAGATTAAACGATACAGAAGAACAATCAGCAATTTGGAAGACATGGTAGTAGAAATCACCCAATCAGAACAACAACAAAAAATAAGAATATTTTTTTAAATGAAGATAATTTAAGGAACCTCTGAAACAATATCTAGCATATTAGCATTTGCATTTTAGAGGACCCCAGAAGAAGAAAGAGGTAGAAAAAGACAGAGAATTCTTTTGAGGAAATAATTTCTGAAAATATCTTTAACCTGACAATAGAAATAGGTATTTGGTCCAGGAAGAATAAAAAGTGCCAAACAAGATGAACCTAAAGAAACTTATGCAAGACACATTATAGTTAAAATGTGAAACATTAAAAAAAGAGAATCTTAGAAGCATTGAGAGAAAATAGTAAGTTACATATTACATACAAAGGAATCCCCATAAGACTATCAGCTGCTTTTTCAGCAGAAACTTTATAAGACAGAAGTGAGTGGCATGGCATTTTCAAAGTACTAAAAGTACAACTGAGAATACCCACCAAGCAAGGTTATCATTCAGAACTGAAAAAGAAATAAAAAATTTCCCAAACAAACAGAAGTGAAAGGAGTTCATTACCACTAAATCACCTTTAGAAAAAATGTAACAGGTTTCTTTAAATGGAAAAGGAAAAGTCAGTACTAGAAATAAGAACATTATGAAAGAAAAAATTTTCACTGGTTCAGTTCAGTTCAGTTCAGTCACTCAGTCACGTCTGACTCTTTGCAACCCCATGAACCACAGCACGTCAGGCCTCCCTGTCCATCACCAACTCCCGGAATTCACCCAAACCCACGTCTATCGAGTCAATGATGCCATCTAACCATCTCATCCTCTGTTGTCCCCTTCTCCTCCCACCCCCAACCATTCCCAGCATCAGAGTCTTTTCCAATGAGTCAACTCTTCACATCAGGTAGCCAAAGTATTGGAGTTTCAGCTTCAACATCAGTCCTTCCAATGAACATCCAGGACTGATCTCCTTTAGAATGGACTGGTTGGATCTCCTTGCAGTCCAAGGGACTCTCAAGTCTTCTCCAACACCACAGTTCAAAAGCATCAGTTCTTCGGCGCTCAGCTTTCTTTATGGTCCAACTCTCACATCCACACATGACTACTGGAAAAACCATAGCTTTGACTAGACCGGCCTTTGTTGGCAAAGTTATGTCTCTACTTTTTAATATGCTGTCTAGGTTGGTCATAGCTTTTCTTCCAAGGAGCAAGTGTCTTTCAATTTCATGGCCACAGTCACCATCTGCAGTGATTTAGAGCCCAAGAAAATAAAGTCTGCCACTGTTTCCATTGTTTCCCCGTCTATCTGCCATGAAGTGATGGGACCAGATGCCATCCATAATCTTAGTTTTTCTGAATGTTGAGCTTTAAGCCAACTTTTTCACTCTCCTCTTTCACTTTCATCAAGAGGCTGTTTAGTTTTTCTTCACTTTCTGCCATAAGTAAAGGCAAACATATGCTGAAAGTACTAGATCAATCATTTGCAAAGCTAGTATAAAAAACAAAAGTAATAAAATTATCTTTATGTACAATAAAGAATACACCCAAATTAAAAGGTATATAATATGATGCCAAAACATAAAACATGGAGGTGGGAATAAAATGTAGAATGTATTTAGGCTTAAGATATCATCAACTTAAAATAGACACTTATATACCCAGGTTATTATATATGAACCTCATAGTAACCAAAAGCCTATAATGTATACACAAAAAATAAAGAGAAAATAACACAAACATATCACTAAAAACAGCCAACAAATTACAGGTTAAGAGAACAGAGAAGAAAGGAGCAGAAAACTATCAAAACAACTAGAAAACAATTAACAAAGTGACAAGAAGTACACATCTATCAATGAGTATTTTAAATGTAATAAACTAAATGTTCCAATCAAAAGGCTTAAAATGGCTGACTGGATAGGAAAACTGAGAACTGTGTACATACTGTCTACAAGAGACTCACATCACATCTAAAGACACAAACAAGCTGAGAGTGAAGGAATGGAAAAAGGTATTATATGCAAATGGGAAGAAAAAGAAAGCTGAGGTAGCAACACTTGCATCAAACAAAATAAACTTTAAAACAAAGACTGTAAAAAGAGACAAAGTAGGACATGACATAATGATAAAATGGATCAATCCAACAAAAGAATAAGTAAGTCACTTGTAAATATCTATGTACCCAACAAAAATGTGCCTAAATTCGTGAAGCAAATATTAACTGACGTGAAGGGGAAAATGACAATAATACAATAATAGTGGGAAATCTTAACATCCCACTAACATCAGTGAAAAGATCATTCAGACCAAAAATCAATAAGGAAACATTGGCATTAAATGACACATTTGACCAGATAAAATTAATAGATTTATACAGAATATTCCATCCAAAACTAGCAGAATACACATTCTTTTCAAATGCAAATGGAACATTCTTCAGGATAGATCACATGTTAGACCACAAAACAAGTCTTAATAAATTTAAGAAGATTGAAATCATATCAAGTATCTTTTCAATCACAATGTTATGAAACTAGAAATCAACTACAAGAATAAAATTCAGAAAACCACAAACATGTGGGGGTTAAATAAAATGTTTCTAAACAATCAATGGGTCAATGAAGAAATCAAAGAAAAAATTTTAAAATACCTAGAAACAAATCAATATAGAAACACACAATGTTCTAAAATCTATGGACACAGCAAAGCAGTTTTAATAGGAAAGTTTATAACCACACAGACTCAGGAAACAAGAAAAATCTCAAATAAAAAAATCTAACCTTACACTTAAAGGAACCAGAACAAAAAAAAAAAAAAAAAAGAAAGAAAAAAGCCCAAAGTTAGTAAAAAGGAAGGAAATAAAGCTAAGATCATAGAGACTAAAAAACTATAGAAAAGATTAATGACACTAAAAGCAACTTTTTTGAATAGATAAAAAAAAATTGATAAAACTTTAACCAGATTTGGGGGGCAGGGAGGCCAAATAAATAATTAAAATTAGAAATAAAAGAGAAGTTATTAAATGACACCACAGAAATACAAAGCCTCATAAGAGATTACTATGAACAAGTATATGCCAACAAATAAGACAACTGAAAAGAAATGAATAAATTCCTACAGACATAAAATAGAAAATCTGAACTAGCCAATCACTAGCAATGAAACTGAATCTGTAATTTAAAGAAAACTCTCAACAAATGAAAATTCAGGACTGGACAACTTCATAGATAAATTTTATAAAACATTTAAAGAAGTGTTAACACCCATCCCTCTCAAACTCTTCCAAAAAATTGAAGAAGGAACATGCCTAAACTTGTTTGATAAAGGAAGCATTAATGTGATACCAAAACCAGATAAAAACACTACAAAAAAGAAAGCTACAAGCCAATATTCCTGATGAACATAGATGCAAAAATTCTCAATACAAATTAGCAAACTGAATTTAAAATTATGTTGAAAGAATCATACACCATGAGTAAGTGAGATTTAACCCTTAGGATTATCCCATGAATGCAAAAATGATTCAATAGCCACAACCAATCAGCATGATACACCACCTTAACAAAACAAAGGATAAAAATCATATGATCATCTCAATAGAAGCAGAAAAAACATTTGACAAAATTCAACATCCATTTATGATTAAAAAAATAAAAAAACCTCTCAACAAAGCTGATATAGAGGGAAAATGCCTCAACATAATGAGGGCCACATATAACAAACCCACAGGTGACATAGTATTCAATTTCTGAAAAGCTGAGATCTTTTCCTCTGAGATCAGAAGCATGACAGGGATGCTCACTCGCCTCTTTTCTTCAACATAATATTGGAAGTCCTAACCATAGCAATCAGTCAAGAAAAAGATATAAAAGTCATCCAAATTTGAAGATCACATGATACGATAGAAAATCCTAAAGATGCCATCAAAAAGCTACTAGAACTGATAAGTGAATTCAGTTAAGTTGCAGGATACAAAATCAATATATAGAAATCAGCTGTGTTTCTATATACTAAAAATGAACTAGCAGAAAGAAATTAAGAAAATAATCCCTTTTGCAATGACATAAAAATTGAACCAAGAAAGTGAAAGACCTGTACTCTGAAATCTATAAGACATTGATGAAACAAATTGAAGATGACACAAATAAATGGAAAGATACACTGTTCTCGTGGAATGGGAGGATTATTAATGTTAAAATGGCCATGCTACCCAAAGTAATCTATAGATTCAGTGAAATCACTATTGAAATTTCAATGAAATTTTTCACAGAACTGAATAAATAATCCTAAAAGTTGTGTGGAAACATAAAAGACCCTTAATAGCCAATTCAATCTAAGAAAGAACAAAGAGGAAGTATTATGATCCTTGACTCCAGACTATACTACAAACTATAGTAATCAAAACTCCATGGAACTGGCACAAAAACAGACACATAGATCAATGGAAGAGAACAGAGATTGCAGAGATAAACCCACATTTGTATGGTCAATTGATTTATGACAAAGGATCTATGAATATATCATGTGGAAAAGACAGTCTCTACAATAAATGATTTTGAGAAAACTGAACAGTTACATGCAAAAGAGTAAGATTGGATGATTTTTTAACCACATACAAAAGTAAACCTAAAATGGACTAAAGATTTAAATCTAAGACCTGAAATCATAAAACTCTTAGGAGAAAATATAGACAGTACACTCATTGACATTGATTTTAGCAATGTTTTTGGATGTCTCTCCTGAGGGAAGGGCAACAAAAGCAAAATAAACAAATAGAATTACATCAAACTAGAAGACTTTTGCACAGTGAAAGAAACCATCAACAAAAGGAAAAGGCCACCTACAGAATGGGAAAGATATTGCAAATGATATAGCCAACATAAGATTAATATCCAAACTATACTTTTGAAAAACTCAATTCAATATTAAAAAACAAATAATCCAATTAAAATTGAGCAAAGGACCTGAATAAACATTTTTCCAAGGCATACAGATGGCCCACAGACACAAGAATAGATGTTCAACATCACTAATCAACAGGGATAGTCAAATCAAAACCACAGTGACACCACTTTACATCTGTCAGAATGGTTACTATCAAACAGACAACAGAAAACAAGTGTTGGTGAGTATTTAGAGAAAAGGGAAACCTCGTGCATTGGTTGATGTGAATGTAAACTGATGCAGCCACCATGGAAAACAGTATGAAGCTGTCTCAAAAATTAACAACCATATGATCCAATGATTCCACTTTCTTCCATTCAAAGAAAATGAACTAACTTGAACAGATATATGCACACCACTCCTGTGTTTCTTGAAGCATTATTTACAATAGACAAAATATGGAAGCAATATAAGTATCAATCAATAGGCAAATGGATAAAGAAGTTATATATATATAACTAAAGAAGTTATATATATATATATACATACATACATGCCTATATGCATATACATACCTACAGATAATGGAATATTATTGAGTCATAAAACGAGTGAAACTTTCCCATCTCTGACAACATGGATGGACCTAGAGGGCATTATGCTAAATGAGATAAGTCAGACAAAGAAAGCTAAATATCACATGATTTCACTTATACATGGAACCTAAAATAAATCAATAAATATAACAGAAACAGAAACAGATCCATAGATACAGAGAAGAAACTGGTGGTTGCCAAGGTTGGGGGTAGTAAGGAGGTAAGTGAAATGGGTGAAGCAGACTAAGAGGTACAAACTTTCAGTTATAATATAAATGTGTCACTGGGATGTAATGTACAACACAGGGAATACAGTCAATGACATTGCAATAACTTTGTGTGGTGACAGATGGTTACCAGACTTAACCTGGTGATCAGCTTTCCATGTGTAAAACTGTCAAATCACTGCTGTACACCTGAGGCTAATACAATACTGTATGTCAACGATACCTCTATTAAACAATTCACAAGTTAAAAAAAATACAGTAAACTCTGAGAGAACAGAGCAAGATCCATCTAGGGCTTGAAGTGAGTACTTTGGGAGTGCATTGAATGGGGTTCTAGAGCTGTTGTAGTTCACTTTTGAGCTTGATATGAAGAGAGGAAAAGGCCATTCGCCTGTTGGTGCCAAAACGCTATAACTAAAAACGTTTCCCCTGTGTATCAAGCCATTTGACTGAGCAGCGAGTTGCCAACACTGTTGACGTTCTCAACATCTCAGAAAAAAATGTGTCCTGATTTCAAAAGTCTGACCTCTTCTCATGGCACAACTCACCCTGTGCAGGCATTGCTAGAAGAAGTTTCTGAAGAAATGAATTGATTTTTAAAGCTGTTCTTTAAAAACAAATGTGACAGAGCAAAACCACTTTAAAAATCCCATCTCTATTTTTTTGGCTTGTTTTCAAGAGCTGCATGAATGTGGGGAAAATGGAATCAAGATGGATAATTATGAATTACATAAAAAGTAAATGACAGATTTGAGGGGGAGATGTTAACAAGTCCTTACTTCATTAAAAGAAAAACTGTCAATTCAATTAGTATTTTATTTCACTTCTGTGCATAGAAGGGCACTTATCTATGCAACATAACACTGAAGAAATTTTTATTTCATAAATAAAATTAATTAGCAATAATGTTCAGTTTCTTCTAAAACTGTATCATACTATGGCACAAAATATATTACTAAATATGCAATATTCCACACTTGGAAAGTCCTTTATTGGCTCCAAGAATTATGTTACCACCCAGTCTCAACATTTTTACTTAGGGGAAAATTCATTTTAAAAATTGTGTTCAAATTTTTTCTCTGTTCTTAGCCATTTTCCTTCGTCTACTCACTTAAAACTAGAGCCATGAACTGTTTTGCAATAGCCAAGACAGGGAAGCAACCTAAATGTCCATCAACAAATCAATGGATGAAGAATATGTGGTATGTTTATATACTGGAACATTACGTGACCATAAAAAGAAATGAAATAATGTCATTTGCAGCAACATGGATAGACCTAGAGATTATGATCCTAAGTGAAGTAAGTCAGACAGAGAAAGACAAATATCAAATGGTATCATTTATATGTGGAATCTTTTTTTAAAAAATGATACAAATAAATATACACACAAAGCAGAAATAGATCCACGAACATAGAAAACAAATTTATGGTTAGCAATGGGGAAGAGGAAGGAGGAGGTATAAATTAGGGCATTGGGTTTGGCTCAGGTGGTAAAGAATCTGCCTGAAATGCAGGAGACCTGGGTTCAGTCCTTGGATTGGGAAGATCCCCTGGAGAAGGGAATGGCTACCCACTCCAGTATGCTTACCTGGAGAATTCCACAGAGGAGCCTGGTGGGCACAGTCCATGGGGTTGCAAAGAGTCAGACACAACTGAGCGACTAGCACACACACACACATGGGATTAATATAAATACATATTATATGTAAAATAGATAACCAAGAAGGACCTACTGTAAAGCACAAGAAACTGCATTCAACATTTTGTAATAACCTATAAGGGAAAAGGATCTGAAAAAAATAGGTATATATGAATGTATAACAGAATCACTTTGCTATAACCTGAAACTAACACAACATGGTAAATCAACTGTACTTCAATTTTAAAAAATTAAAGCATGACTAGGATGAGGGGAGTCTGTCTCTGCCAAAGCTTCTGAGCAGGTTTTTCTAAAGATAGTTAATCCTTGTAAGAGAAAGGAAATAGACCATGTTGAAAGTTTGCCTGGTCAATGTGAAGTGTTGGCAGAATTCCACTTTCTGCTGTGAAGGATTCTAAAAGGATGAGCTCATATATTTAGTGTAGGATTTAACTCTCACTCTTGTCCCCTAAGGGATTCTTCCATTCATGGAGTTCCTTCTGAAACAGGATAGCAGATGAGTTTGGGCAACAATATCAAAGTATGTTTCTGGGTGAAAGTGGGTGGTATTGAATAATCAGCTTAGCTGGTATTCTCAGAATTGTACTAAACATGGTTAAGTCTGGCTTGAGGGAACATTAGTTTAAAGCAGGTCAGTGTAGACATCTTCATGCTCTATAATCTATAAACAATGTTAGTCTCATTGCTGGGTGCTTTAATAGAAGAGGCAGGAACAAGTGGATTTGCTGCTGTCTGTGATTCCAATAACAAGGGAGGACTGGTTAGTGATACAGAAGTGACTGGAACCTTGGAGGAGAACGACGGTGTTCCTTGAAGCTGAACAAAAACAAAGAAAGAAGGAATGTTTTTTCCCTAGACTTCACATAGGATGTTTAAAAATCAGAGAAAAGAGCTTATGGAGGAAAGAAACTATAAAAAGAAACATATCTAAATAAACTCTTAAAAATCACAATCCCTGATTTAAAAAGAACCTTGGAGTGATCGCAATGAGAAAGAGGAAGAACTGAATTAAAGACTGTGACTGCACAGGCTGCTCTCAGAGAAGTTCCAAGTTTAGAAGAACCTGAATGTGACAGTCCAGCAGGCTCCACAGCCGGGCACGTGCTTCCCCAGTCAGAATGCCTCTTCCATGTTGTGGGCACTCCCACAACACAGTTAACAGCTATGATTTAGTGAGCATTTACTACGTGTCAGGGAAAGATACCAAACTGCTCTTGACACAGTGTTTAATCCTCACCATAACTCTGCAAAGTATTATCTCTAGTCTAAAGGTGAGACTATTGAAGTTCAGAAAAATTAACTACACATTGCCTTAAATCACACAGTTAATGAACAGCAGAGTTGGGATCCCTATGCATGCATTTATTTGTACTTTTAAAGAACTTAGGAGGAAAGTGCTAGGGGAAGATGGGAAGGTGACATGTTCACAGAGAACAACAGTAATGGTGAGAATGAAGATTTACTGTGCATATACTCTGCAAGTGTCATCCCTGCAGAACTAATTTCCATGGATTTCCCTGCCTATATTATCTCACTTAATCTTACTATCAACCACTGTAGGAACACTTATTACCCCATTTTACAAAGGAGGAATCAGATAAAGTAACCTAACCAAGGTTACACAAGCAGGATTTTGAACCCCCACGCTTTAGTAGTAGCTTATAATTCCTTCCAAAAAAGAAGCAGTACTGGCCAATTCCTCTTTACCGTCAATTAGGTACCGACAAAGGTTTGTTAACTATCTGCTGGTGGGCTGGCACTTTTCTAAGCACTGGAGATTCTAAGGTAAGCAAAACAAATACAGACAAATGAAAAGCTTTGCTTCTGTGGAACTTAAATTCTTATAGGAGAGCCAGATAATATAAAATATCCATTAAATATGAATTAACAAAAGCAGTTCCCGTCTTTTGATAGGGAGCTCGTGGTTTATAATATAAATGGCATTATTTTGAGAGAGGGATAACTTAGGTATGGAATTGGGTTTTTTTTTCTTTTTGCAGCTTGAGGCAGTTGTAAAATAACTTAATGTAGCTTTTTGCAACTGTGTATTCTATAGTTTTTTTTTCATTTGGTGATATTTTAACTGTTAATGTTTATGGCATTGTGCTTTGTACCATTTATTAAATAAAAGATTTTTAAATTATTAAAAAATATATATATTCATTAATTCAGATAGTAATAAGTATTAACAGTACTAAGAAATTAAGCAAAGAAGAGACTGAAAGTATGCACATAAGAATGAAATTTTGGATAGAAGATCTACAAAAGGTTTCACTGAGACGTTTAGTTGAAGAAAGAAGTGAGGGCATAAGTCATGTCGTCACCTGGATGAAGAGCATTTGTGGCATAGGAACAGCAAGGCAAAGGTCCTGAGACAATAGGATGGCTGGTGTATTCAAGGAAGAAGCGTGGCTGAAAGTGAGAGAAGAAAACTAGTAGGATAGGAGACCAGAGAGTAATTGGGCATAGAAATAACTGGGAGCCAGATCACATAGTCAGTTAGGAACAAGATTTTGGCTTTTATTCTGAGTGAGCTGGGAAGCCATTGCAGAGTTATAAGTAGGGGAATTAAAGGACTGGTTAGTGATACAGAAGTGTATCAGAAGGACACAGATGATCAGCCTGGCTGCTCTATAGAAAACAGAAATGGAGCAAGGGTGAAAGCAGAGAGACTAGTTAAGAGGCTGTTAAAAATATCCAATAAGAGATGAGGGATGCTCAGCCAGGGTGGAAGAAGTAAAGGAGGTGAGGAGTGATTAGATTCTGAGTATATTTTAAAAGCTAAGCAAATAAGGTTTGTTGATGTTCTGAGAAAAAATATAAATCAACGACTCCAAGGTTTGGGGGCTAATCAACTAAATATATGGGATTGTTGTCATAGAGGTAAGGGAGTAGATTTCAGGACGGGGAAGGGAGGCATATTGAGTGCTCAGTTTGAGCTTTTTCCATTTATGATTCCTATTTGATATCTGAGTAGAGATGCTAAGTAGGCATTTGAGTTGTGAAGTACAAGTTTAAAGTTCTGGGGACCATCTGGGCTAAAGCCACAAATTTCAAAATCACCAATGTAAAAATACTACTTGAGGCTGGGAGACCAGATAAGATCAGATGGAACAACAGAAAAGAGGACGATGGGGCTTTCCAATATTTAGAGGTTAGATGGGAGGAAAAACCAGTCACTGTGTGTGGAGAAAAGTAGGTCAGAAGAAACCAGAAGAGCAGGCATCCTAGAAGCTAAGTGAAAAAATATTCCAAGAAACACCTATTTACTACGTTGTGCTAAGTCGCTTCAGTCATGTCTGACTCTTTGCGACCCTATGGACTGTAGCCCACCAGGCTCCTCTGTCCATGGGATTCTCCAGGCAAGAACACTGGAATGGGTTTCCATTTCCTTCTCCAGGTGATCTTCCCAACCCAGGGATCGAACCCAAGTCTTCCTCCTCTCCTGCATTGCAAGTGGATTCTTTATGGCTGAGCCACTGGGGAAGTTCCACTTACTATGGTAAATGACTCTAATAGACCAACGAGAAGGTGAATGATCCTTGAGCACAGGATTTAGCAATGTGGGTGATGCTGGGGACCTCAACAAAAGTGCCAGTGGAGTGGGAAAGGGAAAGCATTACCAGAATCATGGGGAGCTCAAGTACAGACCACACACTCAGGGATTTTTCCTGTGAAATGAAATAAAAAAGGAAATGGGGTCTCTGGATGGATGTGTTTAAGGGGAAGGAAATCAAGTCTATATTCTGGTAGCAGTGATCCAGTGGAAAGGTATTATTTGATTACAGAAGAGAACGGGGAGCATCCTTAAGTAGGACAGAGCAGGGAAACCTGGTACACACGTAAAGGGAGCACACAGAAGGGCAGGCCTCACTTGTGGACACAGGCACAGGAGCGAGGGTAGGTGGGCTGGGATGAACTTGTAGAAGTACCTTCTGACATCTTCAATTTCCTCAGCGAGGTGGCAAGCAAGATCACCAGCTGAAACTCAGTGAGGGAGGAGGTGTTAAAATCTGAAGGAGAAGGAAAATAAAACCAAAGAATTATCTAGGAAAATAGAAAATCATGTTAAGTAAGAAAGTACAGTACAATTGATAAAGTTAGGACCCACTTAAAGTTGTTAGCTGCTCAGTCGTGTCCGACTCTTTGTGACCCCATGAACTGTAGTCCACCAGTCTCCTCTGTGAAATTCTCCAGGCAAGAATACTGGAGTGGATTGCCATTTCCTTCTCCAAGGGATCTTCCCAACTCGGGGATTGAACCTGGGTCTCCTGCATTGCAGGCCGATTCTTTACAATCTGAGTCACAGTGTATGCCAGGCAAGCACAGTTAAATGTTTTTCCTTAGCCATGTTAATGGCAGAACTTAGGCATGAAGGGAAATAAGGAGCTGGATTTAACCAGGGCTAGAGGCAGAAAGTGAAGAGGAACTCAAAGGCCTCTTGATGAAAGTGAAAGAGGAGAGTGAAAAGGTTGGCTTGAAGCTCAACATTCAGAAAACAAAGATCATGGCATCTGGTCCCATCACTTCATGGGAAATAGATGGAAAAACAGTGGAAACAGTGTCAGACTTTGTTTTTTTGGGCTCCAAAATCACTGCAGATGCTGATTGCAGCCATGAAATTAAAAGACGCTTGCTCCTTGGAAGGAAAGTTATGACCAACCTTGATAGTATATTAAAAAGCAGAGACATTACTTTGCCAACCAAGGTCTGTCTATTCAAGGCAATGGTTTTTCCCGTGGTCATGTATGGATGTGAGAGTTGGACTGTGAAGAAGGCTGACCGCCGAAGAATCGATGCTTTTGAACTGTGGTGTTGGAGAAGACTCTTGAGAGTCCCTTATACTGCAAGGAGATCCAACCAGTCCATTCTAGAGGAGATCAATCCTGGGTGTTCATTGGAGGGACTGATGCTAAAGCTGAAACTGCAATACTTTGGCCACCTCATGCGACGAGTTGACTCACTGGAAAAGACTCTGATGCTGGGAAAGGTTGGGGGCGGGAGGAGAAGGGGACGACGGAAAATGAGATGGCTGGATGGCATCACCGACTCTGTGGACATGAGTTTGAGTGAACTCCGGGAGTTGGTGATGGACAGGGAGGCCTGGCGTGCTGTGATTCATGGGGTCGCGGAGAGTCGGACAAGACTGAGCGACTGAACTGAACTGAACTGAACTGAAGAGTTCAGCCAAGAGAGTACAATAAAGCAAAGGAGAGTCATGGGAGTCAAGGGTGTACAACGGGGCGATAATAATGACTCATCATGGAGTTTAAACAAGGTAAAGAGGGAAATGAGATCCTAGGGATACTGGTGAGGAACAGTTAAAATGTGACAAAATGAATAGATTGAAACAGGGCTTTCATGTACACTTGTGACGCTTGTACACTGCACAGAAGTGCCTGGCTGAAAAGGGTTAAGGGGGACTGAAATCTAGTCTGTGTCCCAAATCATGGGCTGTGTCACCCAGTGAGGACACCTCTTTCTAATTCTTCCACTCAGAAGGGCTGCCTTTGGGGTTTGACTAGTGTAGACCCTAGGTTGGAAATCCCGTTGCAGTCATGGGGCTACAGGAAGTGGGTTTTATTTAAAGATGAAAAATGTGGTGAGAGTATAATATTTGAAATTAAGATTCTGGCAAGATCCAGGCTTAGGATATAAGAGCAAGGTCTACTGGACTGTGACTGACTAAGAGAGGGAGTTGCTGACAAAGGACAGAGAACAAGATAATTAGAGGAGAGAAAGTCGAGAATCCTCTACCTGTCATTCAAATTGCCTACGGTAAAGAAAGAGTGACGAGGGAATGGCAGTGAGCCAAAGGTAACATCTTCAAGAAAGCAGGTTGAGTGGTCCAGGTTGTGCCAATTGACCACAGTGCGGGAGTGAGGACTAGTGGGTGAATTAAGCTGACCACAGAGATTCATTCATAACTGGAGAGAGATGGAGAGAGTATAGTCCAGAGGAGAAAGTGAGTAAAAGAATTTACCTCCTCACCTCCAGGTCCAGCAGGACATCAAGGAAGGAAGAGAAAACAGCAATCTCCCAAGAGGGCTGCAGGGAAGTGATATCTTGGGAGAACAAGAAGGTAAAGAGAAGATTCAGTGAAGCCTTGAGATTATGGGGGATTACACTGACAACTGACCTTAAATTCCAAAGGGCAAATGAAATCCTTTAAAGAGGAGACGTAGAATCATAGGGGAATTCGTGTCCAGGGATGAAGATGACTGGGCAGCCCTGGGATTCTTATGATAAATGACATGATGAGAATAGTCCTGGTGGTCCCAAGGCCACAGAGGAGGTCAAGAGGGTATGTGTTGACAGGGAGGTGGGGAGGGGTGGAACCTGAAGAATTCTACAGCACTCTCGACTTTTACTGATGAAGACCTCCAAGCCAGCAGAGGGTGGTCTTACTCTTTTGCCCTTCTAACCTGGTGTTGTTCCATAGAGCTTTTTGTGATGATGGAAATGTTCTGTATCTTCCCCATCCACGATGGTAGCCACTGATCACATGTACCATATTGGAAAGCACAGTTCTAACCCCATCTATGTCTCCAACTTTTTTGACCATTCTCTTTACTACCAACAGGAAACTTAGTCCTTATCTGTCCACCAAAGAAAAAGTTCTTCAAATTATAAAGCATAGAGTGAACCACACAAAATAGACCAGAAGCCCAAGGGAACGAGTATTTTCCCTTTGAATAAATTGAAGTCTACAGTTACAGGGAAATTATTAGAGGTGATAATCAGAAATGTATACACTATCATAAAGCTTAAGCCTAACAAAGTTCTATTATAGAATAGATTGTTACAGAACAGATTTCTGACACCTACTAAAGGATGCTCACCAGAAGCCAGTATTGGCTCAGTAAGAAAATGTCATGGGACCCTCTCCAGGGACTGTTGTCCAATCACTCAGTAAATATTCTCTGTTGATAATGGCAACACACTTTCACCCTACCCATGCATTTCTATTCCAGAAACAGCCTAGATTCCTAGGGGCTCACAAGAGAAGAAGGGTGAACTGCACCTGGGGAACTAGCAGAAGAACAGCATATAAATTAGGTAGCTCCAGACTCAGTAAGAAAAAAAATAGAAGCACATCAGAATAGATTCAGAATAATTCAGTTGAGAATATCAAATGGAATCATTTCCATTTCCATCACTGTATACATGGGACACCAGAGAGAGAAAAGAGAAAAATAAAACCAGTTACTTTAAATGCTTCACTGAAAGAGAGAATAACGTCGTTTTTCCCTCCTTTCCCAGTGGGTTTCATTACATTCCCAGCAGTGGCCACAGCACTCTGCCTCTCAGACGCTCACCATTGTAGATGCTGGATGCGAGTGGTCCTCCTTAGCAAATAGATTAAAGGCAGAGAGAGAACAAGGGCTTGAATTTTGAGATCTCCTACCGATAAGCTACACAGAAAAAAAGCAAAGCCTTTTCTTTTTTAATCCAATAAGAAAACACATATTTTTTTCCTCATCTCCAGGGAACCACAGCCATCTGAGGATGGCGTGTGTGTTGTATCACCTGTCTTTCTCCCAAATGCAACATCTCCCTTCTTAAAGCCCCCGTGAAGGCTGCTTGTCAAGGTTAACACAAGCGAGGCCACCACTGACCCCCAGATGGACATGGCTTAATGAGTGAATAAGGGTTAACCTTCAACAGCTATTAAGTCCCAGAAAGGGGAAGCAGAGAAACATCTGTCTCCTCTGCTTGACAATGGTGTCATGTATGGGACACAGTTTCTTGGCTCTTGGAGCTGGCCATGCAGCTAATAAGCTGAATTCCAGTGAAAGAGAAATCTGGGCGCTGCTGATAGAAAGCACTCTCATTCGGTCACAGGTTATGCAATTGATCAGAAAAAAAGCAAGTGTTCTGGAAGAGGCACCAGCTATAGCTTTCAGTTGCAAATCAGTGGTGTTCTGTGGGCACTTCCTTTGTGAAATTTTTTCTCTCAGCATAATTAAAATCACGGCTACCATTTACTGAGTACTGACTATGAACTCAGTAGGAACCAACACAAGCACTTTAGATGCCCTGTCTCTCGTCCTTCTCAAACCACCTTATATTCTCTTTTTCATAATTGTAGATTGTTTATTCTCAACGCTCCAATGCTCCAGAATATGTATACATCATAACTCTACATAGATTCTATTGTTATAGTCTTTTCTATAATTTCCAATTTAGTACCACCGCAAATACTATTGCTTTGAACATTCTATTATGTGCCTTTTTAGGAATACATGTGCAGAGTTCTGTTTGGATCAAAATTATATTCTTAACATCATTCAAATGATAAACTAACTGAGATTCAGTACAAGGTTTCAGTTTTGATCTTAGCCGAGGTAATAAATGGTAGTCAGGGCAGTCTGACCCTAGAAGTGTTTAATTATGATCATCCTAGTGGATAAAGTGTCCAAGATGAAAGCAGCAATCAGCCACCACACTCTTGAGCAGAAACCCCTGAGTACTGCTGAATGTTCTGTAATCTAAGCTAACAAAAATTACCCTGTATTGTCTTTGATTTCTGTATAACTAACAAAAAAAAAAAAAAAAACTATTGTCTGACTTCTTGGTCTGACTCTCACCTCTTGGAGTCAAATTGACTTTCCGTCTCCTCCACACATAACTAATGATAATATTTTTATTTGTCACTAAGCTGATTTGTTTTCTGAATGTTGAGCTTCAAGCCAACCTTTTCACTCTCCTCTTTCACTTTCATCAAGAGGCTTTTGAGTTCCTCTTCACTTTCTGCCATAAGGATGGTGTCATCTGCATATCTGAGGTTATTGATATTTCTCCCAGCAATCTTGATTCCAGCTTGTGCTTCTTCCAGCCCAGCGTTCCTCATGATGTACTCTGCATAGAAGTTAAATAAGCAGGGTGACAATATACAGACTTGACGTACTCCTTTTCCTATTTGGAACCAGTCTGTTTTTCCATGTCCAGTTCTAACTGTTGCTTCCTGACCTGCATACAGGTTTCTCAAGAGGCAGATCAGGTGCTCTGGTATTCCCATATCTTTCAGAATTTTCCACAGTTTACTGTGATCCACACAGTCAAAGGCTTTGGCATAGTCAATGAAGCAGAAATAGAAGTTTTTCTGGAACTCTCTTGCTTTCTCCATGATCCAGCGGATGTTGGCAATTTGATCTCTGGTGCCTCTGCCTTTTCTAAAACCTGCTTGTACATCTGGAAATGGCATCTGGTCCCTCACTTCATGGGAAATAGATGGGGAAACAGTGGAAACAGTGTCAGACTTTATTTTTTGGGGCTCCAAAATCGCTGTGGATGCTGATTGCAGCCATGAAATTAAAAGACACTTACACCTTGGAAGGAAAGTTATGACCAACCTAGATAGTATATTAAAAAGCAGAGACATTACTTTGCCAACAAAGGTCCGTCTAGTCAAGGCTATGGTTTTTCCCGTGGTCTTGTATGGATGTGAGAGTTGGACTGTGAAGAAAGCTGATCGCCAAAGAATTGATGCCTTTGAACTGTGGTGTTGGAGAAGACTCTTGAGAGTCCCTTGGACTACAAAGAGATCCAACCAGTTCATTCTAAAGGAGATCAATCCTGGGTGTTCATTGGAGGGACTTATGCTAAAGCTGAAACTCCAATACTTTGGCCACCTCATGCGACGAGTTGACTCACTGGAAAAGACTCTGATGCTGGGAAAGATTGGGGGCAGGAGGAAAAGGGGATGACAGAGAATGAGATGGCTGGATGGCATCACCGACTCGATGGGCATGAGTTTGAGTGAATTCCAGGAGTTGGTGATGGACAGGGAGGCCTGGTGTGCTGTGATTCATGGGGTCGCAAAGAGTCGGACACGACTGAGCGACTGAACTGAACTGAACTGAAGCTGATTTAGGGCTTTATAGGAAGTCATAATTGCTCTCAGTTGCTACTTCAAACAATTCTCTAGGCTCATTTCAAGATGATTGACAGTTAATCCTTTAAAAGTCTTCAAAATGAGGAAGCTCAATAAAAGCAAAGAGAAGAAAATATTATAACTATGATAATGAAATTTTAGTCTTTGTGATATTTAATAGATATGATGGAGGAAAAAAATAACATGTTAGATAACTGAAATTTAAATGCTTACTATTTGTTTAACACTGATAATCCCATTACCTAATACATCTTACCTTCACTGCAACTCTATTAGGTAGATACTTACCCAGTTTCCAGTTAACGAAACTGAGGTTTGGCCAGGTCCCATAGTTTCTCCAGTGTTGGTCTGCTAATCAATGAAGAGCATCAGATTGTGGAGCGACTCCAATTTGTAGGAAGAATAACTGGTTTAATCCAAAAGCCAAAGAGTGTTGATTATTAGATGGGTAAAACCTCAAAATACATTTGTGGTGGGGTGCTGGGGTGTACTGGTTTTGCCCTTTTCTTATCCAGTCTATGCTCATCAAAATTATAGATGGCACAAATACCTCTAACTGACAAATTCAAAATTACATCAAAGGATAGGTGAGTGGAAGTTATTTAAAATAAATTCACTTAAAAAATAATAAAATCATGTAAATAGTTGCGTTCAGGCTCACAAAACCAATTACACAACTATAGGGTGGAAGAAAGTTGAGTGGATAATGGTTTTTACACACATTTTTCTTTAAAAGTTAAAACAGTCTTAGGTTCCATTAGTAGATGTAGAGCAACAAGGAGACTCAGTGTACAAGAGGTATGCTGAAACTAAATCATCATACCAAATTTTAAAAAGGAGATTCCCAGACTGAGATTCTTCTCAAGGAAAGCAACCAGAATGGCAGAGCATGGGGAACTCATCTCATGCCATATCTATTGAATGATCTGATTACGGCATGATGAGTCCAAAAATGAAAAGGTATAGAAAGAAAATGTGTGCCATTAAACACATAAAACAGAAATTTGACTTGTTTTTTGCAAAACCAAAGTAAGAACTACCCGGTGGAAGTTGCATGGATAGATTTCTGGTGCTGTCTGACAGGACAGGTAATGAAGTCCCCATAATGCTCTTTGTCCAGTGAGTGGCTCAGGGAATGAATAAATGAAAGAAATGGTCCAGCAAGAGCTCAATAGCTATCTCTAAGGCACAGAGTCCAAAGAATCCTAAATCTGGGGGAAAGGCTGGATTTTCTGCAAATACATAGGTTTGTTCTAGCAACTGTGCAGTTCTCAGAGGCTAGGACTCCTTTCACTCCTTTTAAGGACAGGGACTCCGGGGACCCCACACTCATGCCTGCATTCTGAGCTAAGGCTCATCCCTTCCTGGGCCAGATGTCTTTGACCCTCATAGTCCCAGCATATCAGGAAAAGATCATTCCTTAGAATTCTCTGTCTCCCACAGCACTTAGCCTAGCACTGCATCAACCCCCAGATGAGGGACAGACTAGTAACTAATACCAAAGGCCACGAGCAAGGTCAGAAAGTCATGAAGAGGTGGAGGCTAGAAAGTCCCTGCCCATACAGAGGACACACACTGACACCCCCCATTACCCTCCACCCCCACCCCTCCAGGAGGAGGAGTTGGAGTAACAACATGGATGTCCCAGGTTCCAAGCAATATTCCACACACATCGCAAATGGTAACTCATTGACTTCTCCCACCAACCCTGGAGGATCTTACACCCCTTCTACAGACTAGGAAACAGGCCAAAAGAGAGCATACAACATCCCCAGAAACTTAGTACATAAACAATAGAACCAAGATTAGAAGCCAGGCAGCCCAGCCTTAGGCTCCTCACCAAGCTCTTTACCATTTACTGAGTTGGGAATTCTACTGCCATCCCCCTATTATGAAGGTGAAACTCCCTTGAGATAGCATCCGGCACTGAACACATAATAGGTGCTCATTTAAAAATTACTAAATTCAATTTGTACTTGAAATCATCTGGAATATGCTTCTGGTGACGAGGGTATTCAGGACCAGATGTGTCCAGATACATCCTCGGGTTGCAATTCAAGCCCTGGCACAAAATTCCTTGTTCTCCACATTCCACTTTGCCTTTGTGGTTATTGGCATGTTATTGTTATTAGATTGGGTTGCACAGGGATGTATTTGGGCTTACAAAAATCAAAGATAAACGTGGAGACCAAGGTGCTAGTCTCATGTGGCTGTCTCACCTTTTTAAAAAACAAACAGAAAAAAAGCTAAACGTATCAACTGAAAACAATAAAGAAAGTATCTTCCTTTACCAGAAGGGACAAGATTTCTTTCATCTACTCAAACCTTTCTTTGTGACCAGGTTTAACCCTCAAAGTAGTGTATTGTTTGTGAGTTTCGTCAAAAGCCCCCAGTTTTAAAAATCTCAGTTTTCAAAAGTTCAGGGCTGAGGAGAACTGAGAACTCCATCACAAGGATCTGGCCCAGCAGGACCCACTCCCACCCCCAGCCTTCTTCCAGCTGAGGTTAGCATGAGACTTGGCACAGCAGTTGCAACAGCCTTAGCAGAGCAGCCAGAAGCTGTCCTGGGGGGAGCAGAAGTGGACTTCACAGGAATCCACGCAGCCTTGGCTTTCATTCTCAGTCCAGCTGGTTCCCAGTTGCAACAAGGCAAATTCCACCAGCTGAATGACCCCCAGCAGCTGTGGTAGCCTAGAGACTCCATCCTGTACAATTCATCAGACAGCTGGCCAGTTCTGAGCCAACTGCTTTCTGTGTGATGAATCAGCCCTGGCCCTCAAAGGGAAGTATGTCAAGACATATGGGATCTCTAGAGTGTGTTGTTAAGTCACTCAGTCATGTCCAACTCTTTGTGACCTCATGGACTGCAGCACGCCAAGCTCCCCTGTCTTTCACTATCTCCCAGAGTTTGCTCGGAAAATGATGTCCACTTAGTCGGCGATGCTATCTAACCATCTCACCGTCTGCTGCCCCCTTTTCCTTTTGCCTTCAATCTTTCCCAGATTGCACATGTCCCTTAATTTCCCTTAATGCACTCATCCTACTTCAATCACACCAAGAATGCCCACCATCAGGAAGGAACTGAGAATTCATTATTGGACAAACCAGACAAAATCCCTGTTCTCATAGTCAGTTCAGTTCAGTCGCTCAGTCGTGTCCAACTCTCCGCGACCCCATGAATCACAGCACGCCAGGCCTCCCTGTCCATCACCAACTCCCGGAGTACACTCAAACTCATGTCCACAGAGTCGGTGATGCCATCCAGCCATCTCATTCTCCGTCGTCCCCTTCTCCTCCCGCCCCCAACCTTTCCCAGCATCAGAGTCTTTTCCAGTGAGTCAACTCGTCGCATGAGGTGGCCAAAGTATTGCAGTTTCAGCTTTAGCATCAGTCCCTCCAATGAACATCCAGGTTCTCATAGTAGTTACAGTTTTAATCTATCCTAGAGAAACAATCAGAAATATAAGCCAAAAGTTAGCATAGAGTATTATTACAGTAGCAAAATATTGGAAGCTATCTAAATAACCAACAATGGCTAAATACATCCATTATTCCATACGTCCATTTGAAGTCACATGAATAACTATTTTAAAATCATATTTTATAAGACTACCTAATGAATGAGACACCTGTTTTCAATAGATTAAATGGAAAGATAGAGATAATCACAGAGAATACAGCATGACTCCAAAGCTGTGAAAGGAAAAAATGTGTACATGCATATGAAAATAAACTGGAAGGATACACGTCAAAATGTTAACCATATGTACCTTTGAATAGTGGGGTTATATTCTTCATATTCTTTGTTGTATTTTCTACAAAATTCTCCTTTGGCCAAATTTCTACAATAAACATATGTCCCAGTCAGGATCCAAAAAAGAAAACAGTCCATACCAGCTAGTTCAATATTAAGAATTTAACATGGGAAGCAGCTCCAAAGGCTTTGTAAGAGATGAAAAGTACATAAGAACCAGTAAGTCCAGCAATTGGAAGCATCAGGAGGTGAAAAGAGGGAATTTCCTGGCGGTCCAGTGGTTAAGACTTCACCTTCCTATGCAGGAGGTACAGGGGGATTTAAAGGGGCCAGAGCTAAAAATGGAATCTGACAACAAAGTGCGAAGCACGTCCACACCAACAGGAACCGGGGGTTTTTTCTCTCCCCTTGGGGGTTCTCAGGACCGTTAACCATCTGTGTCATCAAAAGGCATTCTTCCAGGTTTCATATCAGATGGAAGCAAGTTGATCAGGAACTTATCTGGCCTGGGTGCATTCTTTGTAAGTCAGGCTAAAGCTCAGTCTCACAGAAAGGGCAGGGGTAAGACAGCAGGCCTAGATGGAGCTGACAAGATAGAGCCATCTGTTCTAAATCTTTTAGTGATTTCCCATCTCACTCCTAATAAAGGGCCAAAATCTTTAAAATGATCAAAAAAAGCCCTAAGCAACATGCCACCGCACACTACCATTACCTCTCAGACATTACCTCCTACTACTGGCCACTCAGTAACTCAGAGAAGCCAGGCCCACTCCTTCCTCTGCAAAGAGGACCTTTGCAGTTGAGTCTCAGCCTGGAATATTCTTCTTCCCAATATTTGCACAACTCTCTCTTATCTCCTTCCATGCTCTAAGGATAAGAACTGTGTCCAATTGTAACCCTACTATTTATTTAGGTCAGTGCATACAGTAGGAAATGAATAATGGTAGATAATACCATTTGCTACTCAATTACTTTTGGTATCTTAAACCTCCCCTCACCCCCAAACAACTTTTATCATATATAGTAGAGTTTATGATATCCATTCTCAGGCTTGTTGTGTAAATTAAATGAAATAGTATAATCATATCGTAATCTTTGCTCAGATCTCTACCTTCTCAGGGAGGCCCCTCTTCACTCCTCCAAGCACTCTTTCCTGCTTCTGTTTTGTTTCGTAAGCCTTTACCAACTTTTAATATTCTACCTCACTTACTCCGTTATTTCATTATCTGAGTCCTCCCACCAGAATGCAAACTTGAAAACTGGGATTTTAGTGTGTTTTGAACATAAATGTGTCTCCAGCACTTCAGAGGGTAGATAGTACATGGTAGGGCCTCAGTCAGTATTGGTGGAATGGATGAATGCAGGATCCCTTTGCATCTACCATATTAAAGCTTCACATGGTAGAACATCGAAGTTCTCCAGATTCTGTCCTGTCCCATCTCTCTGTGCCCTTGTAATCTTACTCCCCTCTCTCCCCCAACTCTTTGGTGTTTTCCTCAAGCCCTGGTGAACTTCTTGCAATTTCTCAGAGTAACAGGCTCTCTTGTTATGTCTGCCTGAATTGCCCACCCCACCTTATCAACGAATATCATTTATAAGCTCTGGCTCTGGAATGAGACAGCCTGGATTCGGAACCTGGCTCTTCCACTTACTAGCTGTGTTGCTTTGAGAAAACTGTTGAGTTACCCTGTGCCTTAGTTTCCTCATCTGCAAAATGGAGGCTATAATAATAGTATTTTTGTCATAGAGTTATTAGGGCTTCCCAGGAGGTGCTAGTGGTAAAGAATCTGCTGCCAATTCAGGAGATGTAAGAGATGCAGGTTCAATCCCTGGGCCAGAAAAATCCTTTGGAGGAGGAAACAGCAACCCACTCCAGTATGTTGCCTGGAAAATTCCATGGACAGTGGAACCTGGCAGGCTGCAGTACATGGGGTTGCAAAGAGTCGGACATAACTGAGTGAGCGCACACGCACACACACACACACATATACAGATATATACATACACAAATATATATATATATATGTCACACTTAGAACAGTTCCTAACACATACCAATACTGTATACATAGCGGTAATTGTTATTATTAATATTTATTCATCTGGTTATCTATTATTTGCCACAGCCTCTAGAAAGATTTTTCTGAGCCCTTAGGTCTAGGTCAGGGGCTTTCAAACTAACTCATACTTTCCTCTTTCATAGCAAGTCTCACACTGTACTGTTTATGTGTCTGTCTCTCCCACAGAATTGAGTCCCATCACGGCAGGAACCAGGAACTCTCTCTGACAAGTCTTATTGTCTGGCACTATTTCAATGCTGGACAAATGGTTCAAGCAGAGTAAGAGTTTGTGGAAAGATGGAGGGAAGGAAAGACAGGGTGGGTTAAGGCGTGTCATAAACATTTGCTCACAGATTTATGGTACTCAAAACACCTTCACATATTTCTCCTGTTTATTCCTCACATCAGCCTTGTACAGTTGGCAAGGCAGGTTTGATGATGATTACCATTTTAAATTAAGACTTCAAGTTCAACTATATGAAGTGACTTGCTCAAGGTTACAAAGTTAATAAATGAGGAAGCCCAAGCTGGGAGCTAGGTCTTGACTTCAAATTCCATGCCTTCCTTTCTCCAGAGAATGAAAAAAAACTATCTGATCCAGCTCCCTCACTGAATTAGTCAGGAATTGTTCTCAGCTGCTGATAAAAGAGGCCTGAATACTGTGGATTCAATAAACCAAGGATATGTTTCTCATCTAAAAGAAGTCCGTTTTAAAGAAGAACCGTCTAAAGGTGGTGGAGGCACCAAAGTCATTAAGAACCAGGATCTCTGCATACCAATACTCTGTGAGTGTGTGCTAAGTCACTTCAGTCATGTCCGCCTCTGTGTGACCCTATGGACTGTAGCCTGCCAGTCTCCGCTGTCTATGGGGATTTTCCTGGCAAGAATATTGAAGTGGGTTGCCACTTCTTCCCCCAGAGGATCTTCCCGACCCAGGGATTGAACATGCCTGTCTTACGTCTCCTGTATTGGCAGGCAGGTTCTTTACCACTAGCACCACCTGGGAAGCCCTGTACATGGTGGTAATTGTTGGATGGATCTCCACTGTCTTCTTTGTGGTGGGCAGAACTCCAAGATGGTCCCAAGATTCCTGCCCCTAGGGTACGTGCCCAGGACAACCCCCTCACTGTAAACATGGGCGGTGCTGAGAATCTGATGGCTCTCACCATTGTGATTAGGTTATGTTATATGACAAAGGTGAAGAGATTTTGCAGATACAGTTAAAGTCCCAAATCAGTTGCCTTTGACTTAATCAAAAAGGAGATTAGCCTGGGCTGCTTGACCTAGTTAGGTGAACCTTTAAGAGGTGATGAGATCTTCTTAAAGGAAGATATTCAAAGCTAGCTTTTACAAATATGAAAGGTATATATATATATAAGCTAGCTTTTAAACCTTCTTGAGTGGGATTTGCAAGCTAGCCTTCAAAAAGAATGCTGCCTTGTGTGAGAGGGTCAAGTGGCTAGAAGCTGCAAGTGGCCTCTAGGCGCCAGGCAGGAAAGAAAGACCTCAGTCCTATCATTGCAAGGAATTGAATCCAGCCAAAATTTGAATGAGCTTGGAAGAGGAGCCCGAGTTCCAGATGAAAACACAGCTGAATGACTTCAGCCTCATGAGACCTTGAGCAGACAATCTAACTAGCTCCTACTCAGACCTCAGACCCAGAGAAACTGTAAGACAATAAACGTGTGTTGCTTTGAACCACTACATCTGTAGTAATTTATTACCCAGCAGTAGAAAACTAATACATTAGGCATACCTTCTATTCCCAAGCACCTCAGGGTGCAAGTTGGCTGTTGAAATTCTAATATCTGCACAGGAGGTAGCAGGAAAGAAGGGAGGAAAGGCCAAAGAGGAGCCCTTCCCCACTCAGGTACCTCCTACTTTAAACTCACATGGTTCTGCCTGAGATTTCATGGCAGACACGTGTGGCTATACTTCTTGCCAAGGAGGCTGGGAAATGCACTTGTTTGGTGAGGTACTCTGTCACTTCCAATAATACAAGGAAGGGAGACTGGCCACCAGGGAGACCTCTCCTGTAGAGGGACTAAAGTCCCCAGATGTTAGTGACTAAGTTGCCCAAGTCTTCAGGCAGGGCTGCATGTCCTGGCCCTAACATCACGTGCCAGGTTCCCAGGAGCAGATAGCCAGGGGACTTTGCCCAACACCTGGAACCAGCCCTCCACAACCCTACTGGTGTTCTTTCCAATTTCTTTGTCTTTCCTTCATCTCCTGCAGCCCCAAGCACAAGGACTGGTCATACTAGGCCTACTTACACTATTTCACACTGACTTTAGAAGGGAAAGGATCACTTTACCAGTCTGTAATAGGATTTTTTTTTTTTTTTTACTGTTCAGAAGGTTAAGAGATCAAGGATAGAGGAGAACCACTGTGTGTGTGGGACAGGGGATCATAATCCTATAGATAAGGAGAGTGTGGGAAGAAATGCTGTGCAGGTACAAGTCATGAGATCAGGCAGAGACTGGAAGACAGCACAATGGCTAAGAGCCCAAATGACCTTACAGCAAAGTACCTATCAGACGAATGCAAAGGCGTTCAGCCCACAAAGACTAGGAAACTGGGTGCTCAAAACACCTGAGGGGAAAACCAGTCGTGCTCAGCAGAAGCCAAGAGCCATTCCAGCTGGCAGAGGCATTACCGAGGCAAGCTAGAAACGATGAACTGACAGGGAAACTGGGGGTAAAAAAGTCAGTCTGGGAGTTGTTCTCGTACAGAGACAGGTACAGTGTCTGGGGTGCCATGAGTGCTAAGTGCTCCATCATGCTAGGAGGTGAAACATTTTGCAAATGGAAATAGGTTATCATGGTTCTATCTATGCAAGTACAGAGCAGCATTTCCCACCCCACTAAGGAGAACTTGGTGAATTTCCACAGGATTTGTTCCATTTTCTGGTCTTTGGTGATCTTGTAACAACCAGCTCTTCCTTCAACTCCAGGCATTTCTTTCAGAAAGCAAGTTCTTTTCATATAATAGTCTATCCTGGTATGTATGAGAGAATAAAAAGATGCCACTGCGGCATAAATCTGGACTGGCACTCTGCAAATTGCAAAAGTCAAATAGCCTGATGATGTCTCCAGGGCCTGTCTTCATAAAAATTATTATACTTAAGAGTATACACCTCACTTGCTGGCCACCATTGAGAGAAAGGGATTATATACACTACTAAAGTCAGTATTTTCAAGAACTGTATGACAACTCCCTACAATATGAGCATATCTCCTACTACACAAGCAAAAACTAAGAGAGAGGGAGCCAGGAGGTGTGTAGAAATACAGGTTCTGGAGTCAGAGAACTTAGGTTTGATTGGTCCCAGTGCTTAGTAACCTACTTTAGCAACCCGCCTCATTGTTTAACCTCTCTAAGCCACAGTTTCTTCATCTATAAAACAGGGGGTAATAATAGGACCTGCCTCATTAAGGGTATCATGAGGATCAAATGGGAATGCATTTCAAGCCCTTAGCAAAAGGTCTGGATTAATGAGTGTTAGCTATTAGCATTTAGAAAGTTAATTCAACTCTGTTTTGCTATGTCTCTGAAGTACTAACCTGTGATCCCAATCTGCTCGCTTCCTTCCATCCAACTGTATAAGCCACAGCAACATCCATAAACCCATGTTTATTTCTGGGAGCAGAAGGCATCTTATAAGTCATGTATCCAGTCAAGGAAGTATAACCAAGGATGAACCAGACCCGTGCTGAGAAAACATACCTAGTTGAGAATGTCTGATCTACTCTAAAACTTTTGTTTCCCAGAGGAGCAGACTGAGGCCCAGAAAGGTGAAGACTCTTCAGGGGTCACAACTCCAATTTCAGGATCTGCTTATTGACAAACCTGGCTCAGGCCTGAGACTGGGAGCCAAGTCTTGACTCTGATTGCACAATTTTGGCACCACCTCAGGCTGCCTTATGGAATTCAACAAGTATTTCCTGAGAAACCACAGTAGGGGTCACGAAGGAGAACAAGATGGTGACCCTGCCAAGAATGGCATTGAAATCTAATCAGGGAAACGAGCATTGGTGGTGTTAAGAATTCTAAGAGAAGTGCCAACAAAGTGCTCAGAAGGTTTAAGGGCTGCCTCTAACTCATGAAACTTTCATGAAGAAAGTAAATTTCTACTAGACTTTAAAGTAAAGGGAGTCATTTGTACTAGAATAAATCATTTGAGCAAAGGCCCACAGGTTTAGCGAGAGCTTATAATTTCCTTAAACAGATAAAGGAGATGAACTATAGAACTGAGACATCTGGGATCAGGAAAAGCCTATTGTCCAAAGTATCTTATCAAGCCACAAAGAAAATAAAATACTTCTCTGTTCTTCCCAAATTATTCACAGGGTGTCTGCTTTCTGCTTGTCACTTGTTCTGAAAGATGAAATGCCAGAGTTGGTAGCACCAAAAACAATTTTTGTTGGATTCCACCTCAAGAGATTCAAGGGGATGGAGAGGCTCACTTTTCATTCCTTGGAAAAGTGGAAACAAGCAAGCAGGAATACCCTAGCCCTTCACTGAAAAGATAAGGAAGTGGTCTTACAGGTAACTATTGGCAACTACCATCATTATATTTGGTCCTACTTGAGATAAGGTGAGAACTCCAATATTTTTAAATCTCTGTTCCACTCTGGAGTTCCAGCAAGTAATAACTACAGCTTTCTGTCACAGGGTAGAGCTATTAAAATTAAAGAGGTAAGGCAGTTTCAATTTTCTTTACAGCCATATTAAAATATTAAGAATAGGTTTAGAATAGATAAATCCTCTGATCTTGCCCTGGTTAGCTAATCAGTTCAGCTCAGTCAGTTCAGTCTCTCAGTCATGTCCGACTCTTTGTGACCCCATGAACTGCAGCACACCAGGCCTCCCTGTCCATCACCAACTCCTAGAATTTATGCAAACTCATGTCCATTGAGTCGGTGATGCCATCCAGCCATCTTATCCTCTGTCATCCCCTTCTCCTCCTGCCTTTAATCTTTCCCAGCAGCAAGGTCTTTTCCAAGGAGTCAGTTCTTCGCATCTCGTGGGCAAAGTATTGGAGTTTCAGCTTCAGTATCAGTCCTTGATTCAGCATTGATTTCCTTTAGGATGGACTGGTTGGATCTCCTTGCAGTCCAAGGGACCCTCAAGAGTCTTCTCCAACACCATATTTCAAAAGCATCAATTCTTCAGTGCTCAGCTTTTGTTATAGACCAGTTCTCACATCCATACATGACCACTGGAAAAACCATAGTTTTGACAGGACAGACCTTTGTTGGCAAAATGTGTCTCTGCTTTTTAATATGCTGTCTAGGTTGGTCATAACTTTTCTTCTGAGGAGCAAGCATCTTTTAATTTCATGACTGCAGACACCATCTGCAGAGATTTTGGAGCCCCAAAAAATAAAGTCTGTCACTGTTTCCACTGTCTCCCCATCTATTTGCCATGAAGTGTTGTTACCAGATGCCATGATTTTAGTTTTCTGAATGCTTAGCCTCAAGCCAACATTTTTACTCTCCTCTTTCACTTTCATCAAGACATTCTTTAGTTCTTCTTTGCTTTCTGCCATAAGAGTGGTGTCATCTGCATATTTGAGGTTATTGATATTTCTCCTGGCAATCTTGATTCCAGCTTGTGCTTCATCCAGCCCAGCGTTTCTCATGATGTACTCTGCATATAAGTTACATAAGTGGGGTAACAATATACAGTCTTGACGTATTCCTTTTCGTATTTGGAACCAGTCTGTTGTTCCATGTCCAGTTGTAACTGTTTCTTCCTGACCTGCACACAGATTTCTCAAAAGGCAGATCAGGTGGTCTGGTATTCCCATTTCTTTAAGAATTTTCCAGAGTTTGTTGTGGTCCACACAGTCAAAGGCTTCAGCATAGTCAATAAAGCAGAAGGAGATGTTTTTCTGGAACTCTCTTGCTTTTTCAATGATCCAGCGGATGTTGGGAATTTGATCTCTGGTTCCTCTGCCTTTTCTAAATCCAGCTTGAACATCTGGAAGTTCACAGTTCACATACTGTTGAAGCCTGGCTTGGAGAATTTGGAGCATTACTTTACTAGCGTGTGAGATGAGTACAACTGTGCAGTAGTTTGAGGATTCTTTGGCATTGCCTTTCTTTGGGATTGGAATGAAAACTGACCTTTATCAGTCCTGTGGTCACTGCTGAGTTTTCCAACTTTGCTGACATATTGAGTGCAGCACTTTCACAGCATCATCTTTTAGGATTTGAAATAGCTCAGCTGGAATTTTATCACCTCCACTAGCTTTGTTCATAGTGATGCTTCCTAAGGCCCACTTGACATCACATTCCAGGATATCTGGCTCTAAGTGAGTGATCACACCATCATGGTTATCTGGGTCATGAAGACCTTTTTTGTATAGTTCTTCTGTGTATTCTTGCCACCTCTTCTTAATATCTTCTGCTGCTGTTAGGTCCAAACCATTTCTGTCCTTTATTGTGCCCATCTTTGCATGAAATGTTCCCTTGGTATCTCTAATTTTCTTGAAGAGATCTCTAGTCTTTCCCATTCTATCGTTTTCCTCTTTGCATTGATCACTGAGGAAGGCTTTCTTATCTCTCCTTGCTATTCTTTGGAACTCTGCATTCAAATGGGTATATCTTTCCTTTTCTCCTTTGCCTTTCACTTCTCTTCTATTCACAGCTATTTGTAAGGCTATTTGTTAGCTATTGCTGTGTAACAAATCACCTCAAAACTTGATGGTGTGAAACAACTATTTTACTCTGCTCAAGGATTATGGTACGTTCGATATTTGGAGAGGGCACAGCATAGATGGTATATCTCTACTCTCTGAGGAGACTCAAAGGCCCAAAGAAGCCTGGAATCATCTGGAGGCCTCTTCAGTCACTGCAGGTTGATACTGGCTGTCAGTTGGTACCTCAGCTAGTCTGTCCACCAGTACACTCATATGTGGCTTCTCCATGTGTGTAAACAGGGGCTTCCTCACAGCAGTGAGGCTGGGTTCCAAATGTGAGTGTCCCAAGAAAGCAAGATAGAAGTGCATGGCATCGCATAATCTAGCCTCAGAAGTCATAAAATGTCAGTCTTGCTGTACTTCCTTGGCTGAGGTAGTCACAACATCTCCATGTCCAACAGGAGACACAGACCACATCACTCAATGGGAGGTGTGTCAAGATCACATTGCAAGAACACATGTGATTGGAGTATTACTGCAGCCATCTTTAGAGCACACCCATCTGCCACACATCCCAGTCTATCCTGCATCTGCCTGCCTATGTGCCTGAAACATATACAATCAAAGAGTATCTTGTGCAGATCAAGTGTTCCCTCAGCAGGAGTTATTAATTTTTAAAAATATCATTCATGTTGCACTTTACAATTTGCAACTCTCCTTTACGGTATTCACAGAAACCCTATGTCATGGGAATTTTTCTCACACCACTCTACAGATGAGTCCCTCATAGCTCAGTTGGTTAAGAATCAGCCTGCAATGCTGGAGATCCTGGTTCAATTCCCAGATTGGGAAGATCAGCTGAAGAAGGGATAGGCTACCCACTCCAGTATTCTGGCATGGAGAATTCCAGGACTATACAGGTCATGGGATCGCAAAGAGTCAGACACAGCTGAGCCACTTTCACTTCACTTCTACAGATGAGAGAACTGAAGTTCAGGGAAGTTACATGAGTTTAGCTGAGACATCCGAGCAGTTAAGGGTAAACTGTAAATTTCACCTCAGAACTTTGAACTCTAAAGTCTTTATTACTTTCACGCTTCCTTTTAAATAAGTAAAAAAGTATTTATGATAGATGATGATAAATACATTCACAGAAATCAATTAATACTAAATGAACAAATGAATAAACACTAGATTCAAACTGGCAATCATTTATCAAACTGCTAAGGAAATGGCTAAGCTTAGTTTTGATAAAACAAGAAAATTCCTTTGGAAGGCAGACCTGAAAAAAATACCACAGTAGAAAACGCCTGAAGACAATCTGGACTCTGAAATGGGGGAGGAATAGGTAACAGTGAACAATAAAATTGTGAGTGCTTCCAAACTTTCCTCTACAAAGCTTTTGAGGGAAGACGTTTTTATTTTGGTTTTTCTTTTCAATAATAACTTGAAGATTTCATAGAAAATTTAAATAATTCCAAGTCGAGATATAGGTAAATCTCTCTAAGAGGATTAACTATCCTTGGAACACTGAAAGAGTTGGTTTTCATGTTGTATTTTTTGGACAATTTTTCCTTCCACTGCAGTCTACTAATTAGATTATTGCTGGCCTAACCTAGAATTTGAAACAGTTTCTTGTCATCTTCTCCCAACACTACTCCCCAGTATTATTCCAGGAGACATCGAATTAAACTTTTGAGGAAAACAATCTCCTGTGATTTTTAGAACTAATTAAACATTTCTTGAAAATTAATTCTCTGAATTTTAGTTCTTGCGCAATGAACTATGCAATGAAAAGTGATAAAACAATTTAAGATGTCACTGTTTCTTGTAAAATGTGTTTAGGGACAAATAAATGAGTATGTAAATTCTCAATTCCTCAAGTATTATAAGAATTGACAGAGTAGGCAGAAAGCTACAAATCTTCAAATACTGGTTAGACATAAGTGAACACAGATGAAAATAAGAATAACCTTAAGATTTCCAGACTACAACTGTTTTTCCCTAAAACTTTCTCTTTCAGTACCCTTGATTTAACATTAAAAGCTTTTTTTTTAACATTAAAGGAGCTGAATGATGGTCATTTATATCATTTTATATTTATAAATCTGTCCTAGATAAGTATAGGAGCACAGAGACCAATTCATATTTCACATAATTCAATATGCTTCTTTTTATTTCTCTGCTGAACAGAAAAATAGTAACTCTCACAACTGTAATCTCCTTTTTAAATGGGCCATTAATGATTTACAAGGGTGGGGGCTTTTTTCCAAAGGAAAGGAAATAAAACTTTGCATGCATTCTCTTCCAAGATGGCTTTTTCAGAACACCGATATGAAAAAATTTTAAAGTATTAAAAATAATTAGAACCAAACCCACCACTCCTCTTGGCATCCAGAGCTCTCTATAATCTACTCTTTTCTTGCCTTTCCGAATGCTTCTTTCTCCATCACCCCTTACCCTTTCTATCTATAAGCTCAAGAGACTCCATCTCTAAACCCTTTCTTGACCCAAGTCTGGGTCATTCTCTGCTTCTTCATTTATAACACTCCTCATCGCCTTCCAAGGTTCAAATCAAATGCTGTCCTTGACTGAAGCTTCTCATCCTCCCAAGGAGCCCTCACCACTCTAGCTTCCCCTCATCTTGTAAAAGTAACACAACATTTATTTCATTCTGGTTGAGTTATAAGTGCTAGCTCTTAACAGATCTACCATTCCAAATAGATTGCAAATTGCAAACTCCCTGAGGAAGTTATGTAGTATTTCATCATTCTATTTCTGCATGATGCCATAAAGTAAGCTCTTAATTTTGTTAATGCTTACTATACATAGTATTTATTGATCACATATTATATATCAGTTTTAGTTAAGTATTTTAAGATATTATTTCTATTAATTTTCAAAAGAACCCTTTAAAAAGTACTGGAAATATCATTTCTACTTTGCGAAGTAGGAAATGAGATCACAGTATTTAAGTGCCTTTACAGAAGTCACACAGTTAGTGACTCTAGGAGTTGATCCTAAGCAGTCAAATTCCACAGCCTAAACGCCTATTCTCTAATTTTACCTCCCACTTGACAGTTTCTAGATCGATTTAATGAAAGTTAAGAAACACATAGACTTTATTTATTCACTGAAAATGAAACTTCAAGACAGGCAAAAGAAATAGCTGCATTTTCCTATCTTTGCTATCTACAGAATAAATAACAACTAGTCTCATCAGGTATTTGACCTCATAAGCCAACACCTAGATTTTCTTAAGACTTTTTTTTATCCATTAATCAAAGTAAATCCATCTTCCCATAATATGACATCATCCAGAACATTGATGAAGCCTCTAGTAATCATTTTACTCAGATATACAATTATGTGACATAAAAGAGAACACATTCTTCCTTTTACATTCCTTATATCCACTAAGCAATTAAAGAAAAGGTCAAACAAGGTTCAGGCTGTGTTGTGGCCAAGTCACTGAGTCAAACTCCAATAGACTGATTGGTATGTTTTTAAAATACTTTACTACTGAGTCAAATCATTTAAATTGCTTCATGTATGCTAGCAATCACTGTGTTGGAAATGTTTTTTCTACATACCTACTTACTATGGACAACTTGTCCTGGAACAGTAAGAGATAAATTAATTGAGAAAAATTCTACCCAATCTTTTCTTGTCCCTTAACATATTTTCCACATTGTTTCAGAGTAAGCTTTCTAAAATGCAACCTTGAATGAGAAGAAATGAACTTCATATTCATAATAAATTTATTCATAGTTGCCAAAACTTGAAGCAGCAAAGGTGTTCTTCAGTAGGTGAATGGAATAATAAACTGTGGCACAACCAGATGACGCAATATTATTCAGTAATAAAAAGAAATGAGGTATCAAGCCATGAAAAATTGGGCAGGGCAAGATGGAGAAATGAAGCAGGGCACAGAGGAGTTTTAGGGCACTGAAACTATTCCGTATGATACTAATGGGAGACACATATCACTGCAGAAGTGTCCAAACCCACAGAATGTACAGCACTAAGAGTGAACCCTGATGTAAACTGTGGGCTTTAGGTGATTATGATGTGCCAGTGTAGGTTCATCAATTATTTTTTTAAAAAATATACCATTCTGAAGGGAGATGTTGATAATAAGAGAGGCTATGCATGTGTATGTTTGTGGGAAAGATGCTGGGAAAGATTGAAGGCAGGAGAAGGGGATGAGAGGATGAGACGGTTGGATGACATCATCAACCATTCATCAATGGATATGAATTTGAGCAAGGTCCAGGAGTTGATGAAGGGGAGGGAAGCCTGGAGTACTGCAGTCCACGGGGTCTCAAAGAGTCATTCAGACAAGACTGAGCGACTGAACAACAACGCATGTGTGAGGGCAAGGGTATAGGGGAAATCTCTTTTCAATTTTGCTGTGAACTTTAAACTGCTCTTAAAAAATTGCCTTATCTTCAAAAAGAAAGAAAAAAGAAATGAACCTCTACCTATAACTCTTACACTATACACAGATTAACCCAAAATAGATTATAGACCTAAAAGTAAAAGCTAAACTATAATTTTTAAGAAAATATAGAAGAAAATTCTTAAAGCTTTGCTTAAGTAAAGATTTCTTAGAAAATGTACCAAGTAAGTTTCCCTAAAAGAGAAAATTGATAAACTAGACTCATCAAAATGAAAAGTTTCTTATCTTCCAAAGACATCTTTGAAAGAATAAAAAGACAAACTACAAACTGGAAGAAAATATTTGTAAACCACATATCAGATAAATAAGTTGTACCCATAATACATACAGAACTCACCAGTAATAAGAAAACAAGCAACCCAATAAAATAAACTTGGCAATAGATTTGAAGACACAGTTCAACAAAGAACACATACAGATGGCAAAAAGCAAATGAAAAATATTCAACATCACCAGTCATTTGGGGAAAAGCATACGAAAAATATTCAAATCACTAGTCATTTGGGAAATGTAAACACACACACACACAATGAGATACCATTAAACACCTAGAGAATGACTGAAATTAAGAAAAAAAAACCGACAACATCAAGAGTTTGTAAGAGCAACTGGAACTCTCATACATTGCCAATGAATGAAAGATTATGAGCACTTTGGAAAACAGTTTGGCCGTTACTTACAAAGTTATATATATACTCTCCACATGACACTCCCAGGTATTTACCCAAGAGCAATAAAAACATGTTCATACAAAATGCCTGCATCTGAATATTTATAGAAGCTTTACTCATAATTGCCAAAAAATTAAAGTAACCCAAATGTCCCCCAACCGTTCCATGGATAAACAACCTACAGAACATATATATACATGGAAGACCACCTGGCAATAAAGAAATGGCCTGCTGACACCGACACCAAATGGATTAATCTCAGATGCATTATAGTATGTGAAAGAAGCCAGCCATATATATTATCTGATTCTGTTTATACGATGCTTTTGAAAAGGCAAACTTATAGAAACAGAAACCAAGAGACCAGTGGTTGCCTGGGATGGGGGAGAGCTGACTCCGAAGCAGCAGTCTGGGGGACTCTGATGGGGGTGATGGAACTATTCCATGTTTGTCCATGAGGGCTGATACAAGACTTTATGCATTTGTCAGAATTCATAGAACTGTTTACCAAGAAAAGCAAATTTTACTACATGTAAATTTTTACAAATGAAAATTTTTAAACAATTATTTTGTTGATCTATCCATGGCTCCTCACCACTGACAAGGAAAAGTTCCATTTGCTTTAGGCCAGGATTGCAGGCCCTGTTCTCCTTTAGTCTGTTCTCCTTCCCTTCCTTCAGACAAGTCAAATCACTTATGGTCCCTAAGCAACCTCCCGTGCCTCACCTTTCTACTAGTGTGTGCTCCTCTAGTAAAGGCCTTGTGCACCATCTCACTTCACTTCTATCCCTGGGGCCCAAAATAAACAGCTGAAGCTCCAAACAGGTTCAATTCCTTGCAGTTCTGCAGAATGTGTAAGTTTCTTCAAGCCTCCCTGCCCTTGTTCATGCTCTGCTTGGAAAATTCTCTTTCCCTCACACTCTTTCCTATAGCCTGGTAACCCATCCCTGATCTATTAACATTCTCCTCAATCATTACTGCCTTTATAAAATTTTCCTGAAACCTCTCCCAAGAGAAATTAGCTCTCCCCTTTTCCCCTTATTGTCCAGGCTTCTATCATAGTACCTAAAAATACCTCTAGTATTTGACCATTCTTATTCACCTTGTATGACTACTATCTAGAACATATCTGGCACATAAAGTATAGAAAGGAAAGAGGGAAGGAAAGAAGGGAAGTAGGGAAGAGGGGAGGGAGGGGAAGAGAGAGAGAATAGAACAAAGAAGGAAGGAAAAAGACTAATGACCTTATTAATCACCTTATCTGGAATGCCCTATTGGTCCACTTAGAAAACTCAGTTATCCTTCAAAAGAGTGCTCAGCATCACCCCACATGTGAGCAGCTCACTCCAAGTACATACTCTATGCTTTTCTGATATCTGAAATATCTATCTATATCAGATATATATACTTTATATAACTAGTGTTATAATAGTAGTTCTTCAGCTGCTAAATTGTATCCAACTCTTTGTGACCCCATGAATTGCAGCACACCAGGCTTCCCTGTCCTTCCCTATCTCCCTGAGTTTATTCAAACTGATGTCCATTGAGTCAGTGAAACCATCCAACCATCTCATCCTTTGTCATCCCCCTCCCCCTGCCCTCAGTCTTTCTCAGCATCAGGGTCTTTTCCAATGAGCCAGCTCTTCACAGCAGGTGAAAGCAGGCCAAAGTACTGGAGCTTCAGTTCCAACATCAGTGTTATCATTACCTCTCTACTATAGACATTTATGTAAAGAGGTAATTACATTAGGTTGTGAGTTCTTCCAGGGATGTGTGAAACTCTAGATCCCCAACTCCCAGGAGACTATGCCTGGCTCAAGGAGTTACTCTATATGCCTGAGTTAGCCTGAACTTTTCAGATGAGCAGAATCCAAGCTTTCCTCAGTCCCCTCTGAGTCCTGGGCCTCATTAGGCTGCAGTGAGGCCTGAAATAGGAAGTGTGTATAAAGAAGAAAAGTTATGTGCATAAAATTCTCATAGACAGAAGGGGGAAAAAGAGGTATACATAGAGTAAAAAGACATTAATAGCCCAACAGTAACAAATACAGGGAATTAAAAATTAATGACCTTGAACAATATTTTCCTCTGGAAAAACAATCCCTCAAAGAATGAAAAAGAAAAATGAACAATGATAGGATAAGCAAAGCTGCTTATATCAAAAGAATACTTGGAAAACAAAGCATGAAGTGAGCAGACACACATTTTCTCTTCCCAAAGTCCAGATTTGTTTCAGGTCTGTTGCTCGGCACCACCTCCCCCTGCGAGTCTGCAAGTCACGCAGTTTCACCTCAGCTACTATCTTCAGTGTCCCAAGAATGTTTCAGAACCTGTAAGGGGTAATGAGTCCACTGAGGAAGGCAGACTCTCAGTTCAACTTGGCCATGATACATTCTGAATCCTACTGCAGTAACACCTGCTCTTTGAATCACTGAAGGAGGGAGTCTCTAAGAATTTGACCAAAACAGATATTTGTGTTATAGAAGAGCACTTTGTGCATAGTAAAATTTTCTTAAAGTCCCCTGCTGGAGTGGCACTCAGTGCCTCCTGGGCTCAGCACTGTTTTTCTCTCTTTTTGTTTCAGAAGCTATCACTGCCTTTTATCCACCTGGAGCTGATTAGTTCATCCCTGAACAGGTACTAAAACATTACAAGTGTAAGGAGACAGCCCACCCCACAGTGTTAGCCTCAGAACTTACTTAGCAAGTCCCACCCCTGAATGTAACAGCCAGTTCTCCTGCTACCTTTCATAAGATTCCCATTAGTTCTATTTTAAAACATCATAATTTTTTAGAGTGCTTTGCTTTGATTTTTTCCTAGGTATATGTGTCTGTGTGAGTTTGTCTGTATCAATTCTTTCATTTTATTAATTGAGTCTTAAACTTGATAAGCAGTCACGCATCAGACCTAAATGTGGAAATTCACAGCAGGGCTAGGACTAGGGTGAAGGAGGGATGCCAAAGGTGCAAAATTTAGACAACCATCGCCAGGCAGAATGCCCTCTGCACAGCATCTTCCCTGCCAGTCCTACTCATCTGAGGCTCCAGAAAGGGCAGCCACACGCCAAGGTACTGGGTGGAAAACTTTACTCACCAGGGCTTCCCTGGTGGCTCAGAGAGGAAAGCATCTGCCTGCAGTGCAGGAGAGCCGGGTTCGATCCCTGGGTCAGGAAGATGCCCTGGAGAAGAAAATGGCAACCCACTCCAGTATTCTTGCCTGGAGAATCCCATGGATGGAGGAGCCTGGCGGGCTACAGTCCACAGGGTTGCAAAGAGTCAGACACGACTGAGTGACTTCACTTTCGCTTTCCCCAAAACATGCTAAGAGTTCCCCTCACATAACTGGCTACTCCTCAGCATTCAGGATCTAGCTCAAACGTCTCCTTCCTGGAGAGAACTTTCCTGGATACCTTCTCTGGAGGACACATTCCCTGAAATAAGCTATCAGAGCATGCTCTTATGTTTCTTCTCTGCAGTTATCAAAGTGAATAATTACTTCCTGCTTGTTGTTGATTTTTCATTGGGATGCAAGCTCCTTGAAAGCAAGAACTATCACTTTCATCCTTCCCGTTACAGTCCAATTGCCTGGCACAGTGCTTGACACAGACGAAAACACAATAAAGTATTTGTTGAGTGAACTTTATTGAATGATTTTGGGGATGTTTCATATCCAACTGTGATTTTGCTGACCTTGTAACCTTAATTTGCTTAATCTCTCGATGACTCAGTTTTCTCACCTTAAAATGGGGGTATTCATTGATTCAATCATTCAACACACTGCTTACAAGGTATCTAATACAAAGTAAAGACTAAAAGAAGAAAAATCAATACCTATGTTCCCATTTGGAAATGTCAGTTATATATTCTTAAGTATGCATGGCCAGCATTCTGACTAGCTACAACTCTACAACAAATCAGACCCCAAACTTAGCTCCTGTGAGTCAGGTATTTTGGAAGGATTCTTCTGGGCAACTCTAGCTCAGGATTTCTCATCCAGTTAGAAGCAGGGGGCAGTTGCTGGCACAGGAACAGCAGAAGGTCTGGGGCAACAAGGGATTGGCCAGGCACCTCTCTAAACAGTCAGCCCTCTGTATCCACAGATTCAACCAACCATGGATCAAAAATATCCCCCTCCAAAAAAAAGTTCCAAAAAGTTCCAAAAGCAAAACTTGAATTTGCCATGCACCTCAACTATTTACATAGCATTTATGTTGTATTTAACTAATCTAGAGATGATTTAAAGTATATGGGAAGATGTACAAATATATAAATACTATTCCATTTTATAAAGGCACTTGAACATTCCTAGATTTTGGTATCTGTGGGGAGTCTTGTAACGAATACCCTGAGGATACCGATGGATGACTGTGTATATGCAGATGAATAGATAGATAAACAGATGATAGATAAAAATACAGAAACAGAGATGTATAGACAGAAATATTGCTGCAGGGCTCCTTTACATAATCTCCACAGGTGGGCCATTTGGGTTTCCTCACAGTCTGGTGGCCCCAGGGCAGTCAGGTGGCTTACCCTACCAGCACAAGGCCCCATTGCAATGTTCCAGCAAAGAAGGCAGAAGTTGCATTACCATTTATGATCTACCTTAGAAATCACACAGCATCCCTCTTCCTTACTCTATTGGTCGAAACAATTTCTAAAATCCTCTGGACAGAAGGAGTGCCAAAGTGATTTCAGATGTGTTTTTAAACCACGGCAGTTCACTTTCCGGGCACAATTATACAAGCAAAATTCATTCACTCCCTTCCCAAGATCCCTCAGGTTTCATTACATTATGGTACCAGGCTTGAAGTTCAGGATTTTCTCATCTAAATCAAATCCAAGTGTGATATTTTTGGGGTCCAGTTCTTTGGACGTGGGTTTCTGGGTACAGTCCCTTTCAATGTGCAAAAAATTTTCTTAACTATGAAACAGAGTGGCAAGTTGTCTGTCCCACATACCTAACACATAGTGGTGGGACAGGTATAGGATAACCACTGTAGGCGCTCCCATCTATAAAGGGGAAAACAAGAAGCACAACACAGTCTCTGGTCCATGCAGTTCTGAAATTCAGTTAGGCATGTGTTGCCAATTCCTAGCTGAGGCCCAATCCTTCTACCAAGGAGTGTTTCTCTGTGGTTCTTGGCTTCACTCCCTACACTCTTGGTTTTACCCTCTAAGTCATTTTTACTTTACCATAAAAACCAGGCTGTTTGCAGCAGAGTAGTTTTCTCAACCTCCTTCTTGGTCATACTAGTTTGAACAAAGGCCTCTTTTCATTTTTCTTTGTCTTTGTTTTTTTCAGTTCAAGCTGATACAATTCCTTTAAAATATTTGTGGGATTTTTGTATATGAATGTTTAAACTACTCCATCGAACAAAAGCTATACAAATCTCTTAAAGATAAGCCACCTTCTATACCTTGGGTTTCCTGTGAAGTTGCTGTTGGAAAACTCCCGTAAGATTTTTTTTTTTTTTTTGGTTGTTGTTGTTTTTAATTTTGCCTTATTTTCTCTCTTTTTTAAAAAAAATTTGTTGGAGTATAATTGATTTACAAGGTTGTGTTAGTTTCAGGTATAAGTGAATCACTTACACATATACATATATCCATTCTCTTTTTTCAGATTCTTTTACCATATAGGCCACTACAGAGTATTGAGCAGAATCCCCAGGGCTATATAGCAGGTTCTTATTAGTTATCTGTTTTATATATAGCAGTGTGTCTGTGTCAGCCCCAATCTCCCAATTTATCCCTCCCCCAACCATATCCCCTGGTAACCGTAACTTTCTTTGCTATGTCTGTAACTCTACTTCTGTTTCATAAATAAGTTCATTTGTACTCTTTTTAGATTTCACATATAAGTAATATCATATGATATTTGTCTTTCTGTGTCTGACTGACTTCACTCAGTACAACAATCTCTAGGTCCATCCATGTTGCTGCAAATGGCATTATTTTGTTCATTTTTGTGGCTGAGTAATATCCCATTATATTTGGGATAATATATGTATACTACATCTTCTTTATCCATTCCTCTGTTGATGGGCATTTAGATGGATTCCATGTCCTGGCTACAGTAAATAGTGCTGCAATGAACACTGAGGCACATTTATCGCTTTGAATTATGGTTTTCTCTGGGTATATGCCCAGGTGTGGGATTTTTAAAAACCCTATTGTTTAACAATAGGGGAGAAGGAAATGGCAATCCATTCCAGTATTCTTGCCTAGAGAATCCTGTGGATGGAGGAGCCTGGTGGGCTGCTGTCCATAGGGTCACACAGAGTTGGACACTACTGAAGCGACTTAGCATAGCATGCATTGTTAAACAGAGGGAGCCTGTGATGCATGCCCTCAAGATCCTTAAAAGATATTTTGTCTATTTGAAAGGATCTACGGAAATGGCAACCCACTCCAGTATTCTTGCCTGGAGAATCCCATGGACAGAGGAACCTGGTGGGCTACAGTCCATGGGGTCACAAAGAGTTGGACATGACTGAGCGACTTAACTTTCTTTACGAGGTACCACCTGACATTTTTCTCAGATCTTAACCAAAGACATTATAGAACTTCCATGAATTTGATCTTTACTCTAAAGCTATTACTAACTTTGAGAGTTTCTTGTCATCTAGTTAAATTACAGATAAGAAACAGTTTTATTTTCCAGCTTAGAGAATCTTGACATCTTAATATTTTCTCTAAATTTTTATTGAAAACTGCCCAGTTGCATTTTGTTCTTATCTCTTTCTATTTGTATCTTAGCCCCTGTATCTGAAAGAAAGCATTTGGCCTTTTTGACATTCTCCCTGAAAATTTTCTCAGCCAGCTCTATCAGTTCATTTGGTACGTCTTCTTTCCCACACGATCTAGGTGACAATTCTTCCCATCACCATTCATCAAAGATCTGCTTTCCTCCAGTTTTCAATAAAGTTTTTCTAATTTTCCTTTAAACTTTTACAACAGGTAACTCAAGGTCCAGCAAGCTTCTGCTAATAATTTCTTCAAGGCTCCTCTAGCATCTGTCTGTTGCCTAGGCCCAAAGCTAATGCCATATGTCTGAAGTTTGTGTTACTCAGAACCTCACTACAAATTTTTTAAGACAAACAAAAATCTGCTCCATTTACCTATTGTTGTATAATAAACCTCCCCAATACTTCATGTCTTTAAACAATAGCAAGCATTTTATTATGTCTTAGGTTTCTGCAGGTCAAAAATCTGAGAAGGGTGTCACTGTGTAATTCTGGCTTGGGGTCTCCCATGTGGTTGCTGTCAAATAGTGCTAAAGCTGAAATAATAGTGGTGTTGGAAAAACTGGGGGCTGGCCAAGCATCTCTCTCTCTCTTCTCCTCCCTCTCACTCTATCGGCCCTAGGGCTTTACCACGAAGTCTCTATGCAAGGGCTAAGCTTCCTCTGGGATGGCAGCTGGGGCTCCAGCAAGAGTGTTCCAGCAAGCAAGGATGCTCCTGCATCCTCTTTACATCTTCTCTTTGGAAATCACATAGCATCACTTCCATCACAAATAGTTAAAAATCCTGCCCAGCTTCAAGAGAAAGAGTGTTAAAGCCCATCCCTTGATAAAGAGAATAATAAAAAGTTAAAAAGAGAAAAAACCTGCAGACTTACTTTCAAACTGCCACATCCAGTAAGTAACAAATTGAATTACTTGCTTTCTATTACATTAAAGGAACTAGATTCATTGACTTATTCCATTATTCGTCTATTCATTCCCCCTGAGCCCCTGTGTATACCCTGTTTATAGAATCATGCTATTTTCAGATGACCTCTTTTTCTGTCTCTTCTTTTACACTGTTACATCCCTGTGGGTGAGAACTATTTTATTCGTCTTTGTATCTCTATTACTTAGTGCAAAATCTGCACCATAGAAGATGCTCAACTAATATATTCTAACTAAATGAATAAATTAATGAAGAAACTGCAGTTTAAGTGTGTTTACAAATATTGAAATGGAACATTTTCTATTAAGTAATGAGTCTTCAGAAACTAAATTATGTTTCTACTCCCTGCTGCCAGAAAATTTTGTTCCTATTAAGAAAAGTCAGTGACATAATTCATATTTATATTGGTTTCACTTTCCAAATGTGCCTTTTCACATCATTTTTTGTACCACTTTTTAACATAGTCATTTACCTACATAGACTACAGAAGGGGTTCATCTGGGTCCAGAATCCAAACGACTAAGGCAAATGTCAAAATACCTCCTAAGAGAAGGTTGACCTACTCACAGCACAGCACTAACTGCCTAACATAGGGAAAGTGACAAGAGAACAGTCTGGTGAAAGGGCAGCAGAATCAGGAGAAACTATTGTAGCTGAGATAAGCCCTCATAAGGAAAGTAACAAAGTTCCGCCAAAGCCCCACAGTAATTCTGGAGACACATCCACCTCAAGGAGACCGAACTAAGGAAGCCTCTGAATAACAGATTTAGGTGATGGAGCAAGTGGGGAGAAAGGACAGGCTAATTATCCTAGGGTGGTGGGAGACACGGGAGTAGGGTCAAAGAGACAAAACTTGGAAAGAAAATAACTAAAAGACCCAGTTAAAGATTTTACCAGAAGGAGACCAAATATTCCACCTCTGAACCTTCAGACCCCACTACACCCCCAATTTCCTCCCCAAATAAGGATTGGTTCAGGAAGCTGTCACATGGGCAGGAAAGATATGGCTGACCTCCAGGCACTGCAGCCTTAGAGTTTAAATGCAAAAGTGGTTGGTTATTGTTTTTAACCATTATTTGTTTGGGCTTCCCAGGTGGCTCAGTGGTAAAGAATCTGCCTGCCAATGCAGGAGACTCGGGAGATATGGATTCAGTCCCTGGGTCAGGAAGATCCCCTGCTGAATGAAACGGCAACCCACTCCAGTATTCTTGCCTGGCAGACTACAGTTCATAGCGTCGCAAAGAGCTGGACATGATTAAGCATGCATGCAATGATCCATTAAGGCAGATGAGTCAGTTTGACTAGTCACTCACTTAACTGGTTGGTTCTTTATAGCAGCTCCCTTATTTGACCCTGAAGAATAGTATGAAACAACTGTTTAAGGAATAACACTTATAGGAGAAGATGCTTTCCAAACTCCTTTCATTAGCAGGGAGAGGACACCTTGTGTTTCCTGAGGGGTTGTACAAGTTCTGGGGTGGGGTAGGTAGATGGATGAGGTAGTAGGTGAGCCAGTAATTAGATGGAAAAGCTGAGAATGTGCTAGGAGTGTAAAGAGATAAACAACTATAAAATCAACAGGCATTTTTTTCACAACAAATTCTGATTTGTTGAGAATTGTTTAATTCTCACCCTTGACAAAACCACATATATTCTCCTTATTCAAAAGTTACATGGATGGGGAGGGGGGTTCAAGATGGGGAACACATGCACACCTGGGGCAGATTCATGTCAGTGTATGGCAAAACCAATACAATAATGTAAAGCAATTTGCCTCCAATTAAAATAAATAAATTTAAAAAGATAATAATTTAAAAAAGGAAAAAATGCTTATAATATGATTATTTTATACTTATAAATAAAATAACACTGATTATAATTAATTGAAAAAAGTAACATGGAAAAATTATCAAAATTCTCAAAACAAAAATGTATTTGGGAAAATTGAACATTTTGTCAAGTGACACGAAATGTTGATATTACGAAAAATGATTCTATTTGTCATGAGCATGACTAAGGTGAGGTTAGCAGAGCTCCTCACTCTACAATGAGATGAAGTCACACAGGACAGAGTTAATGGAGGACATCATAATGACTGAGCACTCACAGCATGTGATTTCAGTCTCTGATCAGAATGGTGCTTCAATCAAGTTTCCTGTTTTTCCACCCTGTTACACAATGATCCATTAAGGCAGGTGGATCAATTTGATCAGCCATCCATGCAACTGTTTGAGAACAAAATTTACAGTTCACTTGTAAAACTTGGCATCATGTAGACACAATGCCTGAGAGTCAGTTTAGAATCTCCATTTACTGTACTATCAATCTCTTCTAGTGAACAAAGAGGAAAAAACATCAAGCCTTTAATTGCATTGAAATGAGGATATTTTCCATTCCCTCATACGTACTCTTCAATCAAAGAACCTAAAGTCCCTAATACCAAGTGAATCCTCTCATGCCTGCTTTTGCAAACAACTCAGTTTTAAACTAAATTTTGGAACCAGAAAACTTTGAGACACTTCAAAGTTTCCCTTTATATTTAGTCAAGATGTGCCAGACAACTGCAGAGATGGAGTTATTTCTTACCCAACACAGGATAGATGCCATGTGATTCACAGTGACTTTTACTATAGCAACAAGCTTCAGGAAGTGAAACAAAGAAGAAATACTAAATTTATGAAAAAATGATGCTAGAACTCATCATATCCCTTTTTGATCACTTGATAATTTGATAATTATGAGTTGGAAAGCAGTCAAGTTCCAGTATTTTGAACTGTGAAATGGAATTAAGTTTAAAAGCAGACTTAAATTTTATGTCTCAGTAAGTTCCCCACCAAGAATAATAATTAGAAACTTTACAGATAATTCAAAATTAAAATACCTAGATTGAAATATTATTTAGTCAAAATAAAAAAAAAAACAGCAAGAGTGAGGTGAAAGGGCACTAGCATTTCTGGCAGGAATAGAGGAATAGTGTATTGGTAAAATCATTTTTGAGGGTAGTTCAGTAATAACTATCATGATTAACAATACAAAAACAAAAGGTATTTGTATTGTTTGGCACAGATTTTGTAACTTGGATAATCAATACGAAGGAAATAATTTTAAAATATGTGGGGAAATATGCTTTCCATAATATTATTCGTAGAAACAAGAATTGGAAACAATTTAAATGTCCCCAAATTAATAGAATAATTATATTATTGGTGGAACAGCCAACAATGTGGAAATGCTTAAGTAAACTTTAGTACTGTTAGGACAAGAAACACAAAGACATATTTCTCCTTTCTGGTTACAGATTTGCTATAAAGTGGTTTGATATAGTTATACCTTGCATGCAGAGTTCCAAAGAATAGCAAGGAGAGATAAGAAAGCCTTCCTCAGTGATCAATGCAAAGAAGTAGAGGAAAACAATAGAATGGGAAAGACTAGGGATCTCTTCAAGAAAATTAGAGATACCAAGGGAACATTTCATGCAAAGATGGGCTCAATAAAGGACAGAAATGGTATGGACCTAACAGAAGCAGAAGATATTAACTGGAGCCTATTATACAAAGCAAAGTAAGCCAGAAACAAAAACACCAATACAGTATATTAACACACATATATGGAATATAGCAAGAGGATAACGATAACCCTGTATACGAGACAACAGCAGAGTTTTACACATTCATAAGTGAATGGTCTGTATCTCGTGCCTTTGTTGGTTTTCTGTGAGCTGTAGTTTCTGGGAAATGAGCAGCTCTCATTCCTGTAACTCTTGTAACCCAGTCATTCGTGTGCCTCCTTCATGAGGATCCAGTGCAGCTGTGGTGCTGTTATCCCTCTGATAGGAACTCTAACTCAGTGTAAAGCCCCAAAGATCTGTTACTTATTTTTATTTTATATTGTATTATATTTTATTTATAGTATTGTGTTTGTTTCAGGTGTGTAGCAAAGTGATACAGTCATATATATATATGAATTAACAAAAGCAGTTCCCGTCTTTTGATGGGGAGCTCGTGGTTTATAATATAAATGGCATTATTTTGAGAGAGGAATAACTTAGGTAAGGCATTGGGTTTTTTTTTCTTTTTGCAGCTTGAGATTTTTAAAAATAAAAAAAAATTTAAAAAAAAGAAAATACACAGAAGAACTATGCAAAAAAGATCTTCATGACCCAGATAACCACAACGGTATGATCACTCATCTAGAGCCAGACATCCTGGAATGCAAAGTCAAGTGGGCCTTAGGAAGCATCACTGCGAACAAAGCTAGCGGAGGTGATGGAATTCCAGTTGTGCTATTTCAAATCCTAAAAGATGATGCTGTGAAAGTGCTACACTCAATATGCCAGCAAATGTGGAAAACTCAGCAGTGGCCACAGGATGGGAAAAGGTCAGTTTTCATTCTAATCCCAAAGAAGGTCAATGCCAAAGAATGTTCAAACTACTGCACAATTATACTCATCTCATACGCTAGCAAAGTAATGCTCCAAATTCTCCAAGCCAGGCTTCAACAGTATGTGAACTGTGAACTTCCAGATGTTCAAGCTGGATTTAAAAAAGGCACAGGAAACAGATCAAATTGCCAACATCTGTTGGATCATAGGAAAAGCAAGAGAGCTCCAGAAAAACATCAACTTCTGCTTCATTGACTACGCCAAAGACTTTGACTATGTAGATCACAATAAATTCTGGCAAATTCCTCAAGAAATGGGAATACCAGACCACCTGACCTGCCTCCTGAGAAATCTGTATGCAGGTCAAGAAGCAACAGTTAGAACCGGACATGGAACAAGAGACTGGTTTCAAATTGGGAAAAGAGTATGAAGAACTGACTCATTGGAAAAGACCCTGATGCTGGGGAAGATTGAAGGCAGGAAGAGAAGGGGATGACAGAGGATGGGATGGTTGGATGGTATCACCTACTCTATGGACATGAGTTTGAGCAAGCTCTGGGAGCTGATGATGGACAAGGAAGCCAGACGTGCTGTAGTCAATGGGGTTGCAGAGAGTTGGACATGACTATGCGACTGAACTGAACTGAACTTTATTTTTAATTGGAGGATAATTGCCTTAAGATGTTTTTTTGGTTTTTGTCATACATCAGCATGATTCAGCCATAGGTATACATATGTCCCCATACTCATGAAGCTCCCTCCCCAGTTATACTTTTAAAATAACATTTTAAAGTCCTCAAAACATCACCAATGCCTTAGAGTGTCCTGAGAGCTTCAACACTGAGGCAGTTTTCAGTTCAGTTCAGTTCAGTTGCTCAGTTGTGTCCAACTCTTTGCGACCCCATGAATCGCAGCACGCCAGGCCTCCCTGTCCATCGCCAACTCCTGGAGTTCACTCAAACTCATGTCCATTGAGTCGGTGATGCCATCCAGCCATCTCATTCTCTGTCACCCCCTTCTCCTCCTGCCCCCAATCCCTCCCAGCATGAGAGTCTTTTCCAGTGAGTCAACTCTTCTCATGAGGTGGCCAAAGTATTGGAGTTACAGCTTTAGCATCAGTCCTTGAGAATACTCTCAAGAGTATTCTTCAACATCACAGTTCAAAAGCATCAATTCTTAGGCGATCAGCTTTCTTCACAGTCCAACTCTCACATCCATACATGACCACTGGAAAAACCATAGTCTTGACTAGACGGACCTTGGTTGGCAGTTTTACAAATTGCTAAAGAAGTAGCTCCATCCATACCTTCTGACACTTTGATTTCTTCAATAGGAAATGTGTTTCTCAACAAGAAGGCAGCATTTGAACATATTTCATGAAAATAGCATACCATCATACAGTTTGTCAAATAATTATAGTCACTATGTTCTTGGCACATGCCTCCAACTATAGTAGGCACAGGGAAGAAAGAGAGGCAAGATGCCCAAGTGCTTTAATCACCACTGACAAAGAATCACAAAAAAGGAGTAGATGCCAAGAATGAGCATGCCCTGGGTCACGGGGTGCATGAGGGTCCAGATGCAGCTAGAAGAGATGAACAGACTCTCTCTGTGACCTTTCCCCAAGGACATTACTTCTGAGCTGAGTCTGAAGGCATGAATACAATTTCATCAGGTAAGCAAGTCAAGAAACTACATGTCAGGCAAGAAATATCAGGCAAAGACATGACAGCAAGAAAACCTCAGCATAGTCAAAGAGTATCAAGTAGTTTGGAAGAAGCAGAGAGGATCAGGACGTGGGGTTGGAATGTTAGGAAGAAACCATATCATAAAGACCCTTGTGTGTCCTTATAAGGAACTTGGGCTTCAGTTAGTGATTCCAAAAGTTTGAGTTTTTTTAATCTTTCCATTCTAACTAGATTATGAGGAAACCCAAAGAATAAGTCCTTGATACAGAAAATTAGAATGGATTTTATATGTTCAAATTCAGTTTAAGGTCAAACAGTGGTAAAAATTAGTCTGTTTGGGTAAACATATGGTATAAAAAGAAATACAAATATAAAGGGCTTCCCCAGTGGCTCAATGGTAAAAGAATCTACCTGTACCTTCAGGAGATCCAGGTTTGATCCATGGATTGGGAAGATCCCACCTGGAAAAAACAATGGCAATCCACTCCAGTATTCTTGCCTGGAGAATTCCATAGACAGAGGAGCCTGGTAGGCTATAGTCCATAGGGTTACAAAGAATCTGATATGACTAAGTGACTGAACAACAAACAAATATAAAAGTATAAGTACACAGTTTAAAACAGAGATTGGTAGGTAACAGTTGTAATCATATAGCAGCTGCAGCACCCAGTTTATTTCTGTATTCTAGTTTGTTCAGAATCAAAAAAAAATTCTGGTTCAAACAACTTAGGAACTTCAAATCATAGCAGGGTTGTTTTTGTTTGGGATTTGGTTTGGTTTGCCCCCAAGACTTTACCTTGCAATCTCAGGGTAATCCTGAGATAAATGGACCCTCAAAGCACTGTAATAAGGAAGAACAAATACTGACTCCATATTTGTCTCTTTTATTTTAAACTTCACATTCTACTGCTTTTGCTTAGAATTAATAATGTTGCCTATAGCCTAAAATATACAGGACAGCCCATTCTCAAAGCTCTGACCTTTCAGAGTATCTCCTTTCTCCATTTAGGAGAGATAAAAGTTGCAAAACAGAAAACAACATGTGTCTTCTTAGAGTTTTACAGGAACACTCACAATCTGATCCAAGTGAACAAAGGATTCCTACACCAAGAATCTTGCAACAGATAAACCTGAAGCCCTCCCTCACCTTGTTTTTAAAATTCCTTTCCTGAAACAACACTTCAGGGAATTTGGGAGTTTTAAGGCATGAGCAGTGAAAGTGAGAAATAGATTTAAGGGACTAGATCTGATAGATAGAGTGCCTGATGAACTTGGATGGAGGTTTGTGACATTGTACAGGAGACAGGGATCAAGACCATCCCCATGGAAAAGAAATGCAAAAAGGCACAATGGCTGTCTGAGGAGGCCTTACAAATAACTGTGAAAAGAAGAGAAGCAAAAAGCAAAGGAGAAAAGGAAAGATATAAGCATCTGAATGCAGAGCTCCAAAAAATAGCAAGGAGAGATAAGAAAGCCTTCCTCAGCAATCAATGTAAAGAAATAGAGGAAAACAATAGAATGGGAAAGACTAGAGATCTCTTCAAGAAAATTAGAGATACCAAGGGAACATTTCATGCAAAGATGGGCTCAATAAAGGACAGAAATCGTATGGACCTAACAGAAGCAGAAGATATTAAGAAGAGGTGGCAAGAATATACAGAAGAACTGTACAAAAAAGATCTTCACGACCAAGATAATCATGATAACGTGACCACTGACCTAGAGCCAGACATCTTGGAATGCGAAGTCAAGTGGGCCTTAGAAAGCATCACTACGAACAAAGCTAGTGGAGGTGATTCCAGTTGAGCTATTTCAAATCCTAAAAGATGATGCTGTGAAAGTGCTACACTCAATATACCAGCAAATATGGAAAACTCAGCAGTGGTCACAGAATGGGAAAAGTTCAGTTTTCATTCCAATCCCAAAGAAAGGCAATGCCAAAGAATGCTCAAACTACTGCACAATTGCACTCATCTCATATGCTAGCAAAATAATGCTCCAAATTCTCCAAGCCAGGCTTCAACAGTATATGAACTTGGACAATTTCCAGATGTCCAATCTGGATTTAAAAAAGGCAGAGGAACCAGAGATCAAATTGTAAACATTCACTGGATCATAGAAAAAGCAAAAGAGTTCCAGAAAAACATCTACTTCTGCTTCATTGACTACGCCAAAGCTTTTGACTCTGTAAATCACAATAAACTGTGGCAAATTCTTCAAGAAATGGGAATACCAGACCACCTGACCTGCCTCCTGAGAAATCTGTATGCAGGTCAAGAAGCAACAGTTAGAACCGGACATGAAACAAGAGACTGGTTCCAAATTGGGAAAGGAGTATATCAAGGCTGTATATTGCCAGCCTGCTTACTTAACTTATACACAGAGTACATCATGCAAAATGCCAGGCTGGGTGAAGCATGAACTGGAATCAAGATTGCCAGGAGAAATATCAGTAACCTCAGATATGCAGATGACACCACCCTTATGGCAGACAGTGAAGAGGAACTGAAGAGCCTCTTGATGAAGGTGAAAGAGGAGATTAAAAAAGCTGACTTAAAGCTCAAAATTCAGAAAACTGAGATCACAACATCTGGTCCCGTCACTTCATGGCAAATAGATGGGGAAACAGTGGAAACAGTGGCTAACTTTATTTTGGGGGGCTCAAAAGTCACTGCAGATGGTGATTGCAGCCATGAAATTAAAAGATGCTTACTCCTTGGAAGGAAAGTTATAACCAATCTAGGCAGCTTATTAAAAAGCAGAGACATTACTTGGTCAACAAAGGTTCATCTAGTCAAGGCCATGGTTTTTTCAGTGGTCATGTATGGATGTGAGAGTTGGACTATAAAGAAAGCTGAGCGCTGAAGAATTGATACTTTTGAACTGTGGTGTTGGAGAAGAGTCCCTTGGACTGCAAGGAGATCCAACCAGCCCATCCTAAAGGAGATCAGTCCTAGGTGTTCATTGGAAGGACTGATGTTGAAGCTGAAACTCCAATACCTTGGCCACCTGATGCGAACAGCTGACTCATTTGAAAAGACCCTTATGCTGGAAAGATTGAAGGCAGGAGGATAAGGGGACGACAGAGGATGAGATGGTTGGATGGCATCACCGACTCAATGGATAGGAGTTTGGGTGAACTCCGGGTGTTGATGATGGATAGGGAGGCCTGGCGTGCTGTGATTCATGGGGTTGCAAAGAATTGGACATGACTGAGCAACTGAACTGAACTAAAGGCACGAGCCACCCATCTCCTTCTTTGTTGTTAATTTGCTCATTCAAGTCCAACTCTCTGCGACCCCATGGACACCAGGCTTCCCTGTCCTTCACCATCTCCCGGAGCTTGCTAAAACTCGTGTCCATTGAGTCGGTGACCCCATCCATCCACCTCGTCCTCTGTCATCCCCTTCTCCTCCTCCTCCTCTTTTCCAGCATCAGGGTCTTTTTGAATGAGTTGGCTCTTGGCATCAGGTGGCCAAAGTATTGGAGCTTCAGCCTCAGCATCAGTCGTTCCAATGAATATTCAGGACCGATTTCCTTTAGGATTGACTGGTTTAATGTCCTTGCTGTCCAAAGGACTCTCAAGAGTATTCTCCAACACCACAGTTCAAAAGCATCACTTCTTCAGTGATCAGCTTTCTTTATAGTTCAACTCTCACACCATACATGACTACTGGAAAAACCATAGCTTTGACTAGACAGACCTTTGTTGGAAAAGTGATAGCTCTGCTTTTTCATAAGCTGTTTAGGTTTGTCATAGTTTTTCTTCCAAGGAACAAATGTCTTTTAATTTCATGGCTGCATTCAGCATCTGCAGTGATTTTGGAGCCCAAAAAAATAAAGTCTGTCACTGTTTCCATTGTTTCCCCATCTATTTGCCATGAAGTGACGGGACCAGATGCCATGATCTTAGCTTTTTGAATGTTGAGTCTTAAGCCAGCTTTTTCACTCTCCTCTTTCACCTTCATCAGAGGCTCTTTTTCACCAGAGGCCTCTTCACTTTCTTACATAGGGTGGTGTCATCTGCATATCTGAGGTTACTGATATTTCTCCCTGAGAACTTGATTCTAGCTTGTACTTCATACAGCCCAGCATTTCCCATGATGTGTTCTGCATGTAAGTTAAATAAGCAAGGTGACAATATACAACCTTGACATACTCCATTCCCTATTTGGAACCAGTCTGTTGTTCCATGTCCAGTTCTAACTGTTGCATCTTGACCAGCATAAATGTTTCTTAGGAGGCAGGTAAGGTGGTCTGGTATTACCATCTTTTTAAGAATTTGCTACAGTTTGTTGTATTAGCATTGTCAATGAAGCAGAAGTAGAAATTTTTCTGAAATTCTCTTGCTTTTTCTATGATCCAACAGATGGTAAATCTTAAGGCTACCTTCTGATTATATACAGAGATTAAAGGCACATCTATGATAAAATTTCCTTTTTAAGCTATCTCTTTAGGACTTCTCTTGTGGCTCCTGGGATAAGAAAACACCTGCCAATGCAGGGGACATGAATTTGATCCCTCGTCTAGAAAGTTTCCACGTGCCTCGGAGCAACTAAACCCATGTGCCACAACTACTGAGCTCACATGCTGCAACTACTGTAGCTCTCAAGTCTAGAGCCTGCTCCCCAACAAGAGAAGCCCCTGCAGTGAGAAACCTGTGCACTCCAGCAAAAAGGAGCTGCTGCTCACCTCAGCCAGAGAAAGCCCATGCAAAGTAACGAAGACCCAGGCAACCAAATATTAATGAATTAATTTGTTTTTTTATTCTTCAGCTATCCCTTTAAACTCTGTGTGTGTGCATGCACATACATATGGTGGTATGTCTAAAGCAGACTGGTTGCCCTCACCTCCATCCCTCTGACCTGACACCACGGAAAGTGAGCAGCAGCCCTTCAAGTAGATTGGCTCTCAGACTGGGGAGAGGACAGTGACAATGAAAGGTAGGTGTGGCTAATGGAAGAGGAAAGTGGGAGGAGAGCTCTTCCTTTTTGGTGAAATGTCAGTTAATAAAAGTGGCGGATGTGGAAAAATCACCATTTTTGTAACCATCATGTTAAAGATTGGCTTAATGAAAACTTATCAATGGATGCTCAATCTAGGGAGAAAGTTTGATGAGGACCCAGATATGCACATATTCTTACAGTGTCTTTCCAAGGACTGCAAAGGAAAAATAGTAACTGTACACGCAAGGAAGAAACTGGACAATAGCAAAGTCAGATGACCAGAATTAACGTCATAAGCCTCCGATGTGATGCCCTGAGAAGGACACAGTGCCCCTTTTGTAGTATCCATGGTGGAAAGGTACAACTGAATCCAATCATGACAAAATATCGTAAAACTCACATCAAGAAACATTCTGTAAAACTAAGGGCCTGTAATTCCTTTTTCTTAATCCAATGTCATGAAAAACAAAGAAAATCTGAAGAATTATCCCAAATTATAGACTAAAGAAATGTAACCTTCCCCCCAAGATACAATCTGTGGTTCTGCATCCTATACTGGAAGAAAAAAAAAGAGTCTGCAAGATACACTACTATGACGATTGATAAAAATGCCAAATGGACTACAGATCAGATTATACAAATGTGCAGTTTCCTAGGTTTGGTAACTGTACTGTGATTACATAAGAGAGCATCCTTGTTCTTAAGAAATTCACACTGAAGTATTAAAAAGTAAGAAAGCAGAATATTTACAGCCAGTTCTCAAAAGACTCAGGGGAAAAAAATAGAATAGTCCTGTGTCTTTGTGTCTGGGTATGCTGAAAGTCAACAGATACAGTAAAAACATTGATAAATCAAATACTATTGTAAGCATAGTATTTATGTAGAACCCAAAGAGAAATTGAAGAGCTAAAGAATTTAAAGTGGTTTTTTTCTGAGGAGAAGGACTGGGGAAGGAAGAAGTAAGGAAAAAAGTTTGTTGCTTTTCTGTACCATTTGCTGTTTTCAACCATTTAACAAAAAGTTAAGAATTTCAGGAAAATGACAATTACTGCTCTAAGTATTGAGACAGAGGGACTACAAGTAAGGGGAAAATGTGAGCAGACTGTGTTTTAGGAATAAGCCCCAAGTGAGTCTGGAGAATGGATTAGAGGAACTGATGGAAACAGTTTGCTGGAGTTAGAAAGCTGTAATGATTATTCTTCACATTTGTGTTGTACTTTATAACATACTCTCACTCCATTATCTAATCTGAATCCTCACCATTTAAAAAGGCAATAATTAAACATCAGATCTCAGTGGAAATGAGCATGTAAGTGAGGCATCACAAAAAGAAAACATCACAAACCCGACCCCCACTTAAAATCTACAATATAAATACCAACAGTCTGCAGCTGCCAGGAAGCTCTGAGGCGCTTGCTGTTTATCACAGGATCTGCCTTGAACTGTATTTTACATGTATCTACTCCGTCTTCTTTCCTCAAGGTCTTTTGAGACTTTATTCTTATTGGAACAAGCTTACTGCTGTCCCCAAATGTCTATCGGTTGTCCCATCTTTATCTTCAAGCTACCACACCCCAACACTCCCACCTCCTCTGCTGCTGCTGCTGCTAAGTCACTTCAGTCATGTCCAATTCTGTGCGACCCCACAGATGGCAGCCCACCAGGCTCCCCCATCCCTGGGATTCTCCAGGCAAGAACACTGGAGTGGGTTGCCATTTCCTTCTCCAATGCGTGAAAGTGAAGTCGCTCAGTCGTGTCCGACTAGTAGCAACCCCATGGACTGCAGCCTACCAGGTTCCTCTGTCCATGGGATTTTCTAGGCAAGAGTACTGGAGTGGCTTGCCATTGCCCACCTCCTCTACTTTTATCCAAAAACGACCAAATGGTCGCTGCTGACTTGTTCTCTATTCCCCGGGATCTTTGTTAATTCTTGCCCATTTCCCACGCTGCAGAAAAAGAATTGGCAAACTTTCCCCAATCCAGAATATTGGTCCCACTCAGGCTACACCCAGTAGCCCCATGCACCCCTCCTGAGCTCAGAGGAGAAGTCATGATTATAATCACCTCCATCTGCCCTTGGGCAGAGCACTTTACCTTCATGATTTCAGCCAGGCTCCCCAGAGCCCTGTGGGGTAGGAACTATTGTCCTCTCCACTTAGCTGTGAAGGAAACAAAACTCAGAGAGATCTGGTAGCCAGCTAAGGCCACACAGCTAGGTTCAAACCTAGGGTGTGTAACTCCGAAAGTTTTGCTTTCATGTGGTGGTAAATGTGGCACTATTCTTGAGTGGTCTCCCAGGCCACGTGTCCTTCATCCACATAGCTTTCACTTAAGGTTGAGCAGAAAGGGGGGCGTTTGTGAAGCCATAGAAGGCACCAGGCTTAAGGAGTCTTTGCTTTCAGTTAAACCCAGGAGTAATATACTGATCTTATCTTAGCAGTGGCTTGAAGGTACTAACTCAATTCCTGGATTTTAACTAGTGTATAAAAACAGGCCTATTCCTGAAATGCTATGGTATGAAGCATCTGAGTAGGATTAAACCAGAGCATGTGCTGGGCTATTTTTAGAACAGGGCTGTATATAGGACATAGTTTTCTGGTTATGTCACATTTTTGCAGGTGTGCCTTCTATTCACATTTTGAATAAAAATAGATACATGTATTGGTGATAGAAAGATAAATGCAACACAGTTTCTGCCCTTGAAGAGTTCCAAGACTAGGTCTAAGGACAGAAAAGGTAGAAAGCAGACCCAAAAAATATACATTAAAGGGCATAATGGAAGCAGAGGGACACAGACAGTGGGAACTTAAAACACCTTCACAGCCTGCTTCATCAGTGCAACAGACTTTATCAGGTACGGGCACTGCAAAGGCAGAAACACACAAAAATGGACAGTCCCTGCTCTCAGGATACTTCCACCCACAGCCCAAAAGCACAGTGAGATGCTGAGAGCAGTCAGAAGGAAAGCCCTGCTATCACGGAAGACACATGACAAAGCACTTGACTTGGACAGGAGCCAGGACAAGCTGCCCTGCCTGGGAAATGATTCCTGAGCTGAGCGCTGAGAACAGAGGAGGCAGAGGGTGCAGACCATTACAGACAGAGGCAACCACAGCCCTGGGACAAGAGAAAGCACAGCCTTTCCAAAACAAAGAAAGAAACTCATGAGACAGATGTGCAGAGAGCAAGGGGGAAGGGGGACAACATGATTGGGGTGAAGCTGCAGGACACAGCCAGTGATGGTAAGGATATGGGTTGAGGAGCTGTAACAGTCAATAAGACTCTCACTTCCGCATTTACCTCACGGGTACCATATCACTTAGGTAGCTGCCGTTCAGTAGCCATGATGGCACATATGTTCAGACAGGTCATGCAACCTCTTAGTTTCTTCAATTAATAGAAATCAACATTTTGACCAAAGTAAGTCTTTTAAAAGACTCTGATGCTGGGAAAGGTTGGGGGCAGGAGGAGAAGGGGACAACCGAGAATGAGATGGCTGGATGGCATCACCGACTCTGTGGACATGAGTTTGAGTGAACTCCGGGAGTTGGTGATGGACAGGGAGGCCTGGCGTGTTGTGATTCATGGGGTCGCGGAGAGTCGGACACGACTGAGCGACTGAACTGAACTGAACTGAACTGAAGTCTTTTAAAATCTTTTCAATTACATGCAATTTTATAGTGTTGAAAATTCTTCTGACCCTCCTCCTAACCTAATGTTGGTGATATGTTTACTCAATCCTGATTGACAAAATATAATGATAAACAATTACTAGACTTTCAGTCCAGATTTAAGTTTATCTTAGCAGAATGAATCATGGTAGCATCCATGTACATCTGACAAAATATCATTCGTGTATGCGTGCCAGGTTTGTGCTTTCTTTCACCTACAGGGCAAAAATTATGATGTATATGGGTTCAAGAACCACTTGTAAAAAAGACTACATGGCCCATAGCTCAGAAACCACCAGTATAGATAAACTCTAAGGTCCCTCCTTTTCAGCTTTGAAATTCTGATTTTATCATAACTTCAATGAAAGTGGCCTTAACCCTTCCATAAAATGGAGCAAATGGCAGGAATAACTTCTCCTTTGGCCAACACTGAATCAAAAGTCTTCTTTTGGATCAAAAAACCAATTGAGAAAATCTGCTTAAGTTGACCGTGATTTAGCAAGATTCTAAACATGTGTGCTCTGCAGCTGATTAACAACTCTCTTTAATGTGCTTTTTAAGCTTCCTGAACCTCTTAACCTCAGCTGTTCTGAACCTTGATGTCATCAGTCTTGATCTCTCCATGTTCAAATTTTCTGTGTGGGTTTTGCTTCCAGACAGGCCCTTTTCACATAATGGCCCCAAGAGCTCTGGGCTGGCGACCTCCGGTATTGTAATTCTAGAGAAAATCTAGTTTCATATTTCCAATAGTTCCCATAAAAACCCCCAAATGGAGTCTCTCCGACATGGATTATGACTTGTGCCAGTTCCTGAACCAATCATTGTAGCCAAGAAGATGGAATTCACTGATTGTTCAAGCCAAGTGCCACAACCCAGGACTTAAGAGTGGAGAGGCGCATGGGTTCTCAAAGGAAAACCAAAGAGAAGCACAATTAAGTGAATACTCAGTAACAAAAAACAGCATCTTTTATGTCCTTCTGGACTTAGTTTTCTGCTGCAAATGACAGAAACCCAATTTATCTAGTTTTACTGAAAGAGAGTCCTAATTGGCTCATATAACTAAAATCTCTAATAGTAGTTTGACTTCTGGCATGGCTAGAATCAGACATTTAAAAATAATAGAATTCCCAGTCTCTCTCCCCTTCCCTCCCCTGCTTTCTCCAAATGGAAATCTATGTTCTCCCCCAGCAAGACCTTAGGTGCATGATCTTAGCTCCTGAACTTTCCAAAGGAGAGTGGTCCTCTCTTTCCTTCCATATCAGGCTTCAGGAAGGGCTCATAATAGCACCCCTGATGTCATGTGTCCACCCAGTGACAAGTCACCTTGACCAGGCCATACATGAGCTACTCTGCCTGAAAAGCTTTGAGTTCTTACAGTAATAATCTGAGTAAATACAGCACTTATCACCACCAGACACTATTCTAAACAGTTCATGTGTGTTCTCTCAGTAGAAATCTTATCACACAAGATAGGTGTTCTCATTATCCCCAGTTGACAAGTGAGAAATCAAGGCACAGAGAGGCTGTTATTTTCCCAAGGTCACACAGGAAGTGGTGATGCTTGGATTCAGAGCAGGCATCACATTCCAGAATCACTGAACTCAAACGACACTCTAAACAAATAACCAAATAATTTCAGAAAGTGACCAGATAATGAAGAAAACCCAAGGGGGTCATGTGAGCATGCCTTGGTGTGCAGAGGCTGCATTAGTCGGGAGGTCAGGAAAGGCCTTTGGGAGGAGATAACACTAGAATTGAGACTGGAAGGATAAGGTTTGTGGGAGCTGTGTTCAGGCAGGCGAAACAGGAAGTGCAAAAATCCTGAGGTGGAATTGAGCATGGTGTATTCAAGGACCAGTAGGACAGTCAGACAGACTAAATAATAAGCAAGAGGGCCAGGCACCAAATCTAAGAGTCAGACAGGTGGCAGGCCAGGTAGGACCCCAAAGGCTGTGAGACACAGTGTGGGTTTTGTTGCGACTGGACAGGAAGTCGCTGGGGCCCTTGGAAGGAGTCACTTCAGTCATCCCATAATCATTGACTCTGGACCTGAGGCAGGGACTGGAAATCTCCAGGGTGTCCTACTGAGGCGCTGATGGGCAGAATCTGCTCTCTAGCATTTATAAACAGTGCATGAGTGAGGGCCCTCTCCAAGGTTAGAATATTTCCAAAAAGCAGTTTCAATAACCCATTTCCAATAGCTAGAATTTCTTGACCTGTTAGTTGGGGCTTATTGTAAGCTTGACTGACTTGGTATTTATATCTACGGAAAAGGAACTGTGCTGACATGGCTGCTTTGGCCCCATGAGAGGGTGCAAAATAAGGACTGGTGGTGGCAGCCTCTGTGGCCTCTATTCCTGTCCCTAGGTCTTCTTTATTTGGGAGCCTCCCTTGTTCCAGCCTCGTTCTCCCTGTCCTTCTAACAAACACAGCAGCTCTGTGCACTGTTTTCTCATAATTCTCTGAGTTGACTTCATCCAAGGAACCTTTTTCTTGCGAAGGTGTTAATGGATTCTTTTTCCTAGATAATATTGGAAATAACACAGTGAAGGCAATGTACTTTAAGCCCTGGGATGAGGGGTGCTCTAATGCTAACAATATCAAGAATTATGGCAGGATAAGGGGTGGTAAAGCTGAAACTGCAATACTTTGGCCACCTCATGCGACGAGTTGACTCACTGGAAAAGACTCTGATGCTGGGAAAGGTTGGGGGCAGGAGGAGAAGAGGACGACCGAGAATGAGATGGCTGGATGGCATCACCGACTCTGTGGACATGAGTTTGAGTGAACTCCGGGAGTTGGTGATGGACAGGGAGGCCTGGCGTGCTGTGATTCATGGGGTCGCGGAGAGTCGGACACGACTGAGCGGCTGAACTGAACTGAAGTGGTGGTAGGGGGCAGGCATTGAAGCCACCTTAAACAGCAGTCACACTGCATGGCCTCTGTGTCCAGAAGCATGGCACACAATCTGTTCCAGGCACCCCTGGAGAACTTGCAGGTCATACTGGGATCGACTGACCCTGCATTTCAGGTTCCTTCCCTGAGCTTCTGCTGATGCTGCTGTGTATGAGCATGTGTTTATTTAAATTCAGAAATAGTAAAATTTATTTTTTTGGGTGTACTATCCTATGAGTTTTAACACTTGGTTTTTTAAAATTTTATTTTATTAAAGTATTTATAATGTTGATTTAAGTATTTACAAGCTTGATTTACAATGTTATGTTAATTTCTGCTGTTCAGCAAAGTGATTCATTATACATATATATGTACATTATTTTTCATATTCTTTTCCATTATGGTTTATCACAGGATATTGAATATAGTTCCCTGGGCTGTATATAGAATCTTGTTGTTTCTACATCTTATGGATAATAGTCTGCATCTGCTAATTCCCAACTTCCAATCCATTCCTCCCCCAGCCCTTTCGCCCTTGGCAACCAACCACAAGTCTGTTCTGTATGTCTGTAACAGTGTGTTTTGACACCACAGTAAGAATATAGACTAGTTCCATCACTCTCAGTCAATCCTCATCCCTCTCACCCAGCCCCTTACAATGATCCATTCTCTGTTGCTATAGTTATCAGTACATATTTTTTAAAACATCATATAAATGGAATCATAAATTATGCAACTATGAGACTGACTTCTATCACTCAGCATAATGCCTTTGGGATTCACCCAAGTGGCTACATATATTAATAGTTTGTACCTTTTTATTGCTAAGTAGTATTCCATTGAAGGCTTACTCATTCACCCGTGGAAGGGCATTTGAAGTGTCTCCCAAGATGGGTGATTATGAATAGAGATGTCCCCTATTTTGTGTGAACATAAAATGGCAACCCATTCCAGTACTCTTGGCTGGAAAATTCTATGCACGGAGGAGCCTGGTAGGCTACAGTCTATGGGGTCGCAAAGAGTCGGACACGATTGAGCAACTTCATTTTCTCAAGTTTTATCATGGCTAAATATCTAACAGAGGGATAGCGAGTCCTATGATAAATGTATCAAATAATATTAAATAAAAATAATTGTAAGAAATTGCCAAACTAGTTTCCATTACTCCAAAACAAGTGATGCTATGGAAATGGCTCTTCTAGTGCCTCAGAGTTCACCCATCTAAAAGCAAAGCAAAAGAGTATTCTTTTCTGAAAGAAACAGCCATTAATAATTTGTTTTACTCAGTGCTTGTGCCTTCTCACAGCTGTGAGAATTCACCCTGGGGGAAAGCAAGTACCCTGTGCCTTTTTATACCAAAGTTGGCCTGGCTTTGTATTGAGCTTAGACAGCTAAGGTTGGAGCACTATCTGGGTTCACAGCATCAGGCAAAGCCTAGAATGGTGCAGTGGGAGACTGGCAGGCTTCCTGCCTAAGCCCAGAGGAAGAAAACAAGCCTGAGGTTCTGCAGCATAGCACTGCATATGCATGAAGCAATTAGCAGGACAACACCTGAATTGACCTTACAAACAGTATCGTGAAAAAAGAAGCGGATAAAGCATGACAATACTCTAGTACTTCTGCTTGTTGGCTGTCTTTTCGTCTGATGGGTCTGAGCACCTGAAACAATCCCTGCAGTCTGAATGAGAATTAAAATTAGTGAGCATCCAACCCACCCTCTTATGGAACCCATCAGCAACTGCACACAATTAAGAGTTTGACCAAATCCTAGGAAAAACTTTTCACTAATCACAGAAAAAGTCACACTTTATTTACAGTATTTTAACACATCCCACTGTGTTAAACCCAGTGGAATGATAGTTATATAAAAGATACATGTACATTTCAGAGGTAACATTTTATAACTTTCTAAATTTATTTTTTCCCATTTAAATTCTATAATAGCATAGCTTTAAATCACTCCTAAGACAATTATAAAATAGAAAAATTGATATATATGTAAAGGGCATAATGGATCAAGGATCATATCAGACAAACCTATAATTATAAGAATTACGGTGAATGATAAGTAGCAATTGGAGAACCTCAGAAGGCTTTCCAGCTTATCTTGGATGACCACCCAAAAGTTTCATTGCTCAGGCAAACATTTTGTCTCTGCTGTCTGGAAAAACTGAACTGGAACTCTTAGGACAACATGATTTCCTCCTTCTCTCAGGATATTTAGCACTCTGGGGCAGTCCCTTCCAGAAGTCAGAAGTTTAGAGATCCTACAACAGCTAAAACCCAACAATGAAGTGGCCACTCCTATCATCAAGTTACATCTTGCCTAGTCCCTTACCCCTCCCCTAAAATGTCTAGACACAGCTGCCTAGCCTTCCTGAAGTTTCTCCCTACTTCTGCTTTTACTTTTCCCTTCTCTGAAAAGGAACCAGGGCTAGGAGTTCCATTCTTTTCTTTAAGTTATCTAGAATGCAAATAGTAGTTGGGTATTTGTGGTCACCTTCATTTGAAATGCTCTCTCCTTCCCCTGAAGGTACTATACAGTATACGAAATTGAGGAGTAATAAAGGATACATATTTTTCTATTTACCAAGTTTGTGTTATTCAAAATAAAGTGGTGTTAACATTGAAGTGTCCTAGTCAAGAACCACAAATAGTTCTGAGTACTTTTTTTTTTCTGAGCACAAATAGTACCTGAGTACTTTTGTAGATTTTTATTCTATCTTTAGGTCTCTGTGACTTATGTATCCAAAATTGATGTGAATTACTCATTGAAATTTGAAATGGTAATTTTTAGTCACGAAATAGGAATGAAAAATAAAAATGATTGCTTCAAGATCCTACAAGATGTTTTGCTGTAATTACATACCGGGTTTAATAATGGTCAAGTCTGACACATCCGTTCCAGCATCTTGTTCAAATTAATTGAGGCAAAATATTTGTGGGTCTATTCCCTCTTTTCGCCTCTGGAAATTTATGATTCAAAAGAATGAAAGGAGCCTGATTGTTAACTAAAAGAGTTCACTAGGTTGCCTTTTTAGGGTGTTTTCGTAGTTAAAGCTGCATAACCACAAATTAATGTTACTTGTTACCTGTCTCTACCTTCAGTAACGTTACCTGGTGATCAAGCTGCACTAAGAGATCCTATTTTTATATAATGCCACTGGGCATATGCATAGACGTTTTCCACATCTGATATTATGTAAGAGAAAGCCATTAGAACTAGTTCCAAATGAATCCTTTTGTTTAACCAATTTCTAAAGAACTCATCTTTTAAATGTACCAGCTGTCTTGTATAGTTGAACAATCATGATTCTCAGAGGTCACTGTGTGAACCACAAAAATAGCAGCGTGATGGTCGGGAGCAGTTCAATTTCTTATTTTCCTTATATGCCTTCTTTCTGGTGTAAAAGCATTAAGGAATTTTGACATAATGATAAGCTGCTATTTAAAGTCCCCACTTGTGAGATTGGAATGCAGTGCATTCAGAAGAAATGCACACACTATACATTCACTCTGGGTGAGAGCCCACAACAGAGAGCATTGTTCAAAAGTGGGAAGCAATTCATGTTTAAGATTTCTGTGACCTTGATTACATTGGCTGTGGAGGTGATTATCAGAAAAATTTGATAATATCTTTGAGACTCTTATAGGGTCTTATAGGAAGCAAAATATGCTGGTGATAACTAAAAACATTTTATTGCTATCCAGATGTTTTGCTCTGGTAATGCCAAACAGCTGGATGTTAAGAAACATTTGGACAATTGAATGCATTTTTAAAGTTGGGTTTTTTTTAATGTGAATTTATGTTTGCTATCGTGGCCATGGCTGCCTAGTCAACATCAGAACATGACTGTTTTGTAGTTTTATATCATAATACTAGAACATAATCTCAAAGGTATATCTGAAAGAGATTTCTTTCCCAGGTAGAATCCTCCTGGATTTCTGAAGAAATTTCATCCAGTTGTATAAGGGATGTTAATAAGAAAACTGCATGGATGAGTGATCATTATCCAATTAAGTTGATGTTTTACAGGATGGGGAGGGACCTCGCAAAGTCAAGGTTACACATCAAGGTGGAATTGAAGGAAACTTAATCTCAATTCAAGGAACTGGAAAGTGATCCAAAGGGTTATAAAGATTCATGGGATAACCCTATCACCTAAAACAAGCAAAACACATAGAATGAAATTGTCACTAAGGAAAATCACTATAAAAATTGGTGAAAAATATTGATCTCCTTGGAATTACAGTTATGGAAGTAAAGCTGTATTCGATCTAAAGATATACTGATCAAACAGAATCAAACAGAAATTTGAAGCAATTAAAAGATGTTAGAGCTGTTAGAAGATAACATTTCTTATGTTTAAAGAAAATAGTTGATGAGAATAGGAGAACATTACCCCATTTGTGTCCTTCCTTAGTTCTCTGGAGAAATTTTTGTGCCTCCTATATACTCAATTAAATGCTTGTTTCTTCTAAAAATATCCCAAAACTAAGCAGCCAAGATCTTAGCATTGTGATTGTCGACAAAGAAAGACAAAACATCTCCATTCTGCAGTCTAAGTGCCTCCAGGTACTTTTTTCTAAGTTTGTCTATCTAGATCAAAAAGTAATGCAAATTAACAAAAGCTTCCAACAGTTCCTCATTTACTTCACATACACTTAGTAAACATATACTGTAAGTAAATCATCTTGCTAAAGGAAAAGGGAAGGGAAGGGATGAGATACAATGAGAATATGAGATACAATGTCCCAAGCACTGTGCCAGACATTTTATATCTGAGTGGCTATTCGAAGACATGATTACTACCTTAAACAAGTCTGCAATATAGTAAAAAGGAGATACAAGTACTCTACCCACAATCCAAGGCAGAATGTGAGCAGCGCTACAAGACAAACACCAGCCAAATTGCCTGTGTATGACAGCAGTGAGGAAGAAACCATTTTCAACTGGGGAGGTCAAGAAATACTACTCATTGAAGAATAGCTAGCACTTCAATAGGAGTAGATAGTATTGGTGGGCAGAAGTTGAGGGAGCTAAAGGTCAGCATATAAAGCTACGGGGTGTAAAGTATGGAACAGGAGAGGGATGGAAAGTGACCACAAATTAACACCGCCGACCTAATGCATCAGGTACATCAGTGCCTCCCAAACATGTCAGAGCAAAAGAATTACTTGTGTGTATGTGCCTGTACCTGCGGAGAACAAACATTGATTCCTCAGCACCATTTAAACTTTTTAATTCAGAAGCTCCAGAATACATTTTTGGCAAACATTTTTCTTCTTTAAATAAGCACTTGAAGTGATTGTTGATATCCGGTAAGTTTGGGGAACATTGGAATGTGAGGCATAGAATTGAGGATGGCCTTGCATCTGGCTCTTTTTTAGAAGACAATCCATTGGCAAGTGAGACATCTCACTTCTTGGGTCAATAAGCAAAATATTTCTGAATTTATTTTGTCTTTATCCTTCTGACTTTCAAATCACATTTTTATAATTGAAGTATAATTGAAATGCAATGCTGTGTTAATTATGGCTGTACAGTAAAGTGATTCATTTATACATATATATATGCACTTCTTAATGTTCTTTTACATTGTTGATATTGAATATAGTTCCCTGTGTTATACAGTAGGACCTTGCTGTTTATCCATCCTATATATAAAAGCTTACATCTCCTAACCCTAACCTCCCACTCCACTCCTCCTCCAGCCCCCTCCACCTCAGCAACCACCAGTCTGTTCTTTATGTCCCTGTTAAATCACATTCTTTAAAGAACCCAGGCCTATCAGATAGATGCGACACCAGGCTCCCACATGCCTGCGTTGAGCAGCTAAGGGACCGTGAAGTGTGAGTGCCCACAGCCCAGACAGGAGGCTGCTGCCGCATTACATGCTATTATTGTGTTGAACTGGGCTGTGTTCTCAGTAGAATGTTTATACAGTCCTCTGAAGGCAATTTAAAACAGTGTTCTATAGCTCACACCCTCCTCTGGGTTGCCCCCCTGGCAGGGCTGGGACTTGTTTTGAGTGGTCAGGGAATGCCAATCTTGGCCTCTTGTGTCTCTGATATTTAAGTAAAAAAAGCACACAAGCTGTGGGAGAGTGGAGAGACAAAATGAAAAGACATTGCTTCGGGATTCCAGTCTTTTTGATTTTAGTAAAGAATGCTCTCCTGTCTGTGCTATGATGCTGATACCAAGCTCTTTATTAAAATCTTAGTGGAGGAGAGTCTGGAGAACCCCTCCTCTCATGGGCCTCAATTCTTGGTAAGGACGCAAAGAAGAATCTGAGGTCTTACCCACTGCAAGAAAGTTTATTGAAGATAAGGAAAGAAAAAACACAGAGAGAATACCTCAAGGGAGAGGTGGACCAGGCCAAGGGAGGCCAAGAGTGGTTTAGGCAAGGTTATTTGCATAATCCAGGAGGTCACTGATTGACTGTCTTGACTGACAGCTGCAGGTGATATAACAAGATGTTCTATTGCACATATCTTTCCCATAATTCAGCCTATTATAATTAGATGTAGGTATTTATGGAATATTTATGAGCAGTTAATGAGCCCAATGGCTGCCAAAGGTTACTTTAGTACAGGATAGTGAGGCATGCACATGAGCCACGGTAGGGAAAATCCCCATTCAGTGGGGGCAGTTTTCTGGCCCCTTAACTATTTTGGAGTACTGATAGGGACATGTTTGGGGCAGGACTGGTAAATAGTTTAGTGGGATTAAATAGCCATTGGATGTTTAGCTGAAGGGGTCTTCTCTCATTGCTCTCAGCTAGCTTCCTGCCTAACAAAATGATGCTTTTATTGCACCCTAGCAGAGGACCATGGAGCACCATGGCATTTTGAATGCCCAAGGAAAGGATTGAAGAATGGTTAGAAGCAGAGGTTAAGGCAGAGGATGGAGGTTAAGAACTGAGATTCTTGGTCTGTACTCCCTGGCTTCAAATCCAGGCTGTGTGATCTTTAGCAAGATCGTGTCTCTCAGGGCCTCATCCTTGTCTTTAAAATGGGCCTGCAGGCAGCACGTGACTCACAGGGCCATTGTGAGGATTGAGTCAATTCACATGTCAAGGACTTAGGACCCAGCACATAAATATCACGTGTGTTACTTGCTCAGTCCTATCCAACTCTTTGCAACCCCATGGACTGTAGCCTGCCAGGCTCCTCTATCCATAGAATTCACCAGGAAAGAATACTGGGGTGAGTAACCATTCCCTTCTTCAAGAGATCTTCCCAACCCAGGGATCGAACCTGGGTCTCCCACATTACAGATGGTTTCTTTACCTTCTGAGCCACCAGGGAAGTTCTAAATATTAGTATCGTGTAAAAGTGTCTGTTGTTATTTATTTTCTATTGGTTTCTTTGCTCTTGACTTGCAACTGATGTCTTTTTCCTTCACATTGAACATGTTTTCTGCACATTTGCCAAGTTAAAGCATTAACATGTTATTTGCGGGGAAATGCGTATTTTAAAAACTATTATCCTTTAATTTCAGATGGAAAAGTTTGATGTTTGAATTCTACAGTATTTGCATGTGTCTCCAAGGTCCGTCTAGTCAAGGCCGTGGTTTTTCCTGTGGTCATGTATGAATGTGAGAGTTGGACTGTGAAGAAAGCTGATCGCGGAAGAATTGATGCTTTTGAACTGTGGTGCTGGAGAAGACTCTTGAGAGTCCCTTGGAGTGCAAGGAGATCCAACCAATCCATTCTAAAGGAGATCAATCCTGGGTGTTCATTGGAAGGACTGATGCTAAAACTGAAACTCCAATACTTTGGCCACCTCATGCGACAAGTTGACTCACTTGAAAAGACTCTGATGCTTGGAGGGATTGGGGGCAGGAGGAGACAGGGATAACAGAGAATGAGATGGCTGGATGGCATCACCAACTCGATGGACATGAGTTTGAGTGAACTCCAGGAGCTGGTGATGGACAGGGAGGCCTGGCGTGCTGTGATTCATGGGGTCGCAAAGAGTCGGACACAACTGAGCGACTGAACTGAACTGAGCTGAACTGCGTATGTGTGAAATAGTGTACAACAAAGATTGTGCAATCCCTTTCTCCATTACATGTCTTCTCAGATAAATGACTGATGCATTTTTGTGAGCAAGCAGGTCACAAGCTGAAGTTTGGATTGATTCATGTGACTTCTCCTAAGAACTTGCAAACTGTTATCTTTTTCTTTTTCCTTAGCTGTGTTCATTGACCTGCACCTTGACAGTTTGTGTGATGCTCATGGGCTACAGATCAAAATTACAGAAAATAAGGAAGTAATAGAAAGAAGAGATTAGAAAGGAAGCATTTTACAAATTGCTAAAAGACTGTTATTGCCGTTGTTCAGTCGTTAAGTCATGTCCAACTCTTTTGCTATCACAAGGACTGTAGCCCAACAGGCTCCTCTGGCCATGGGATTTCCCAGGCAAGAATACTGGAGTGGATTGCCATTTCCTTCTCCAGGGGATTTTCCCAACCCAGAGATTCAATCTGCATCTCCTGCATTGGCAGGCAGATTCTTTACCACTGAGCCACCAGGGAAGCCGACAATATTACTCAGCCATTAAAAAAGAATGAAATAATGCCATTTGCAGCAACATGCTTGGACCTAGAGAATATCATTGTTGTTCTTTTTCATGTTGTTGTTCAATCACTAAGTCACATCCAACTCTTCACCACCCTATGGACTGTAGCACACCAGACTCAACTGTCTTTCTCTATTTCCCTGAGATTACTCAAATTCGTGTCCATTGAGTTGGTGATGGTATCTAACCATCTCATCATCTGCCACCCACTTCTCTTTTTGCCTTCTATCTTTTCCAGTATCAGGTTCTTTTCCAATGAGTCAGTTCTTCACATCAGGGGGCCAACATATCAGCATCTTATTTTAAAAGAATAATGGATAACCAAGTGGGTAGGATCCATCATCCTCTAGAACAAAAGGCCTGAAAAATATCCTGTATCAGATTCATCTGGGGGATTCTATTCACAGAATTTCTGACAAGTGCAGAGTTTTAAACAAACTTCCAGGTGATGCCGATGTGTGGTCCCTGGGCCTACACTCTGAGAAACACTTCAGTGGACTTTTTTCCCCATACCTTTCCTTCATGTCACTTTACTCAATTTTTTTCTATTAAAAGTAATAGTATTCCCTTAATTTCTTCCTGCTTTAAGCTGATTTGGCTTTCACTGGAGTTACTGCCATTTATCGTACTTTGTCATTTCTATTTGTAAAGTTGTCCTCACCCCTTTACAATGAATTCTTCCCTTCCCCAGTCCCATCACCACTCACCCTGCTGCTGTAATCCCCACTCCTTGTCTCCTGGTTCTCATGTACACATCCTGCCCAAATAGCCAGGACACCCTGGAGCAGAGACTGTTTACTGGGTCAGGGTACAGAAAACAGTAATCTTGGGGTTGGGCTAAAGCAACAAAGCTGTTATCCAGGAGTGCACTGGGCCAGGAAGGAGAAAACAGCAGGGTCTGAAGTCAAATGCTGAGTGACAGAAATGAGGTGTGTCAAGCTGAATATTAGGTGAGGACTGTACCAGACATCTGTCACTTTTGCTTTCCCATCCCCTTCCCTCTTTCTGACACAGCATCTGACTTTTCCTTTAAAAAGCTGTTTCTCTTATACTTTGTGGACTGATCATTTGGGGCCTCACATCATTATTCCTTGGAAAAGGAAATGGCAACCCACTCCAGCATTCTCGCCTAGAGAAACCCATGGACCAAAGAGCCTGGTGGCCTATAGTCCATAGGTCACAAAGAGCTGGACACAACTGAAGCAACTTAGGACACATGCATGCATCACTATCCCAGACTTCCCTGGGGGTTCAAATGCTAGAGAATCTGCTTCCAATGCAGAAGATCTGGGTTTGATCCTTGCATCAGGAAGATCCCCTGGAGGAGGGAATGGCTACCTAATCCAATATTCTGGCCTGGAGAATTCCATGGACAGAAGACCCTGGCGGGCTATAGTCAATGGGGTCACAAAGAGTTGGACATGACTGAGCAACTTTGACCCACATCATTATTCCATCACAAGAATAAACGCTTAGCAGGTATAAATGCTGAACTGTTCAGTCACTCTGCTGTACCCACCCATAGTCAGCAGGTATTTAATGAGAGGGTGTAGGAAACATTCAATGAATATGTGAATATTCAGGTTGCAGTGGAACTCTACAGCAATGCCAGCATTACAGGGAATAGCCTGCTGACTGCTAGAGCCTGAGTGTAACAAGATCAAAATAAAAACCACCCCTCCCACCCCCCAAAATATTAATTAAATAATTAAATAAAATGAGCTGCAGGGCATATAGACCATGCCTAAATGGTACCATAATTTAAACCTGATCTTAAATTCCTCAGGGGAAGGACCTTTTTGTTTCAGTGTCACTACCCTTTCTAATGCTCCCAGAAAGCGCCTAATAGTTTTGTTTTTTTTTTAATGAACAGAATGCATGAATGAATATGTAAGGGTTTACTAAGAAGTTCAGACTGATGACAAGAACACTTTAACCAACTGCCCCTCCAAGTTTCTCTTTCCCAGTTTCCTGCCTGAAACTCCTTAGTCCATAAACCAAATCCATATACTTTGTCAGAGTAGAAATTCTGCCTTAGAACCACATAAACATCTCAGTTTACAGAGACAGATGAAGTAAACAAGAAAATAGCATATATTTTCTCTCTGTGGTTGAGGTCATTTTTAATGCACTACATTTTATTCTGTTTAATGTCCGTCTCCAGCACACCTACCCTTTCCCAGTCACGTCTTCATTCCACCATGATGGAAATCTACCTAACTCTTTTCAAAACACATTTCCCTCCATTGGAGAATAGCAAGGTCAGGGACTACATTTCTAGAATTTTCTCGGATTCAGATACTATCTAAATGTGTTGACTGCCTAAAGGTTGAGGTGGGTAATTAGACATAGGTTTCATTTTCTCTCTTCTGGAGTTAGTATTTTTTAAAACTTCACAACCACACAGTCTTCTTTTTTTTCCTTTTTTTTTTTAACATTGACATCAAAATATTCACTTTTGTTATTATACAAATGAACCAATCACATCACAAACAATCTTCTCTTAAAATAGTTTAGAACAAGAAGTAACTGTACAGAATATTTCAAAAATGCACTATCTGGGTGACTTTTAATATTGAAGAACTATGAATTTTTATTAAAATCACATTTTTTCATGAATGTATGTATACACATATGAACTTGTGATTCTGTTTGAAGACTTAAATGCTACACAGAAGCATGAAAACATTAAACAGCCATCACTAGTGCTGGCTCCAGGCATATAGTATCTCTTTTCATTAAAACAGGACCTTTTTTCAGCAGTGAGAGCATGGCAAGACCTGAAGGAGGTTCAGCCTTTTGGCACAGGAGTGCAGACACTGCTCTACTGTTTGACGCTGAAATGCTATTTATTAGATAAACATTACATTGAAATAACCAAAGAACACAAGGCCATTACATGAGTGGACTTTTTTTGCCACCGCTTACTTCTTTTCATGTTATCTCCTTAAAGAGGACTTTCATACCAGAGCAACCTTGGGGAAAATGAGACCACAAAAAAGGCATTCATGATGGCGATTTTCTAGACCCTCCATTCTATTATTTTGGATATTTCCTTTTGAACATGGGTTCTCTTTCCCACAGCTATGCTTGGCCTCCTGGTTTGCAATGACGTTATGTCTGTGTTGGGGACTTCCCAAGCAGCTACTAGAAAAATTAGTGCCACAAATGTAACATAAAGAGCTGAATTCTAGCCTCTGTTGTTTTGCTCTAATTCAAGGATTCTTTGACTATACATGGAGTCTTCATAAGGGAATTTTTTTTATCATTTATGGGGATGGAAGAGAAAATAAAGGTAAAAGTAAAACCCATATGCCAGATACATGTCACAAACAATGTATCCAATTCTTCCCAGTTCTGTCAATTAATATTTACCAAGCATCCTCTGTTTAAAAGACAAACAAAATTTTCCAGGGGCTACTATGATAAACAAGGAAAAAAATGTTATTTTCAAAGAATTTACAGTCTAGTAGGAGGAGCCTGGTGGGCTGCAGTCCATGAGGTCGCTACTAGTCGGACACGACTGAGCGACTTCACTTTCACTTTTCACTTTCACACACTGGAGAAGGAAATGGCAACCCACTCCAGTGTTCTTGCCTGGAGAATCCCGGGGACGGCAGAGCCTGGTCGGCTGCCGTCTATGGGGTCGCACAGAGTCGGACACGACTGAAGCAACTTAGCAGCAGCAGCAGCAGCAGGAATACAAGGGAGAAAACATCTGCCATACACACTTCTAGATTTAAACCAAAAGAAAAATACAAATAAATTAAAATTTAAAAAGAAGAAAGGATCTTGGGAAGAGAATGAAAAAGATAAATTAGAGATGCTTTAATGAAGGAAAATGAGTTATATCTTATAGAGTGGTTAAAAGTTCAAAGCGCTGAAATTGGAAACAGGAGACAAAAAGGCATGTGCCAACATCAGAAACAAGCAAACTAGGTGCCTAATTAAAGAACAGTGAATAGTCAAGTTGTATAGCCATAACCTATGTGGGCAGCTTATGGTTTAGTTTGGGATGGCAACACCACCCACACACTGCTTCTTCATGGTTCTTTCTCTTTCTGCATGGTTCGCCAGCATCAGCTCATGCTAGTTAGTGTCCCATTGCAGTTGGCTTCAATTATAATTGACAAAGTCCCAAGAGAGCCAAGATCAGAAAGAAATTAGGTTAGACCTAATCAGCAACAGTTAGAACTGGACATGGAACAACAGACTGGTTCCAAATAGGAAAAGGACTACGTCAAGGCTGTATATTGTCACCCTGCTTGTTTAACTTATATGCAGAGTACATCATGAGGAACGCTGGGCTGGAAGAAGCACAAGATGGGGTCAAGAATGCCAGGAGAAATATCAATAACCTCAGATACGCAGATGACACCACCTTTATGGCAGAAATTGAAGAGGAACTCAAAAGCCTCTTGATGAAAGTGAAAGAGGAGAGTGAAAAAGTTGGCTTAAAGCTCAACATTCAGAAAACTAAGATCATGGCATCTGGTCCCATCACTTCATGGGAAATAGATGGGGAAACAGTGGAAACCTAGATAGCATATTAAAAAGCAGAGACATTACTTTGCCAACCAAGGTCCGTCTAGTCAAGGCTATGGTTTTTCCAGTGGTCATGTATGGATGTGAGAGTTGGACTGTGAAGAAAGCTGATCGCCGAAGAATTGATGCTTTTGAACTGTGGTGTTGGAGAAGACTCTTGAGAGTCCCTTGGACTGCAAGGAGATCCAACCAGTCCACTCTAAAGGAGATCAGTCCTGGGTGTTAATTGGAAGGACTGATGCTGAAACTTAAACTCTAATACTTTGGCCACCTCGTGCGAAGTGTTGACTCACTGGAAAAGACTCTGATGCTGGGAGAGATTGGGGGTGGGAGGAGAAGGGGACGACGGAGAATGAGATGGCTGGATGGCATCACCGACTCTATGGACATGAATTTGAGTGAACTCCGGGAGTTGGTGATGGACAGGGAGGCCTGGCGTGCTGTGATTCATGGGGTCGCGGAGAGTCAGACATGACTGAGCAACTGAACTGAACTGAACTGAATCCTAATCTGAAGGATTAGAAGATAAATTGATTGTATATTCCTAAATATGAATAAGAAACTTCAGGCCCTTAATGCTTACTGCCATTAGCAATAGAACAAAGTGAAGGGCTTCCCAGGTGGCACTAGTGGTAAGGAATTCACCTGCCAATGTCGGAGGCACAAGGATGCGTGTTCAATGCCTGTGTTGGGAGGATCCCCTGGAATAGGGGCTGGCTCCCCACTCCAGTACTCATGCCTGGAGAATCCCATGGACAGAGGAGTCTGGCAGGCTCCAGCCCATGGGGCTGCAAAGAATCAGACGTGACTAAGTGACTGAGTGAAGCTCAACAAATATTTTTTTGAAATAATGAATGTATGATGGGAAGAATAAGAAAATCTATCAAATTTTTGCAAGTAGCTAAAGTTATGAGCAAATGGTTAGATATTTGGTCAGTCTGCCTGGAAAGGCAATTCTTTCGAATTTTCCATATTTTTATTAACATAAGTATATTTAAAACATTATTTATTCAAAGATTGCTAATATTTAAATTTCTAAATTCCCTTGCGCATATATATCTTCTGTTAGGTTGTGCTTCTGTAGTTCAAAATGGGGAGAAATTCTTGCAATAGCCCCACATTTGATTTCAGAGTTGTTGAAAATCAACGTATCCTTTTTCCCCAACTCTCTTCTCAAACCTCCACTTTTCAGACTGAAATGCTATGACAGTATTTATGTTTTTAATTTTCTAACATGACCAAGAAAGATAGAAAATGTATGACGGGAAAGATCAATTGCTACTGAAAATGCAACCCCATCACAATTTATCTTAAAAGCCCAGGACTAATGAAAAAGAGTTAAATCTATTTGTTTTTAAGGAAAAGCTTTCCTCAGTTCAACTTTAAGAGATGATTAATTGCAGTGATTTTCTCATGTGTTCACTGATCTCACTGGGCTGCCTGCATTGAATTCAAGTGGCAGTTGGGGCTGAATAGCTTTACATCTTCTATATCACATGTCCTGCTTCCAATGTAATTACAAGTTTCTAGAAGCTGAATATAAAGAACTCATTTAGGATGGCTATTCAGGTTGTTTACTATACACCATACATACAGGTATTCAGAACTGTAAACTCATTCAGTCCCTAATAGGCTTTTTTTTTTTTAATGAATAAACCTCTTGAAACAGGGAGGTTTTGCTTTAATCAGTACCTCAATGTTAAATTTTGCCTTTAGACCAAAGTCCAAAAATGAGGTCTGATTTTGTGCCATTGCAGTGTAAATCTGTGTTCACATCAGGGACCTGGTTCCCTGATGCTCATTGAGCAGGCTCAACATCTGAAAACCAGGAAAAAAAAGTGCCTCCCTTTGCTATGGGAAGATGACAGTGGTCAATCTGGAACTATGAGCCATAAAGAGGAAAAGCTCATGGTTCTGTCTATAGTTTTAAAGCAACAATAATCTCAGAAAATTTTCAATTAACAAATTGGCACCCTCAGTGTTTTGAGTTTGGTCTTTGTCATTTTGTACTCTATTTGGATGGTCAACATCCTGTCCCTTGCTCTGCCTTCTGCTTTTTTTATCAAAAAAAGGGGCATATTTTTATATTTTCTGCCCTGTTTCAGGATTTGAAAATTTCTGTGACACATTTAATAAGTGTAAAAAGTAACCTGTCATATAGTGGAGTGCTTCTGTTTCTGTAAAGCAATAATAATAATAATATTATCTAAATTAAACACTGTTGCAATTTTCATGAAATTGTATTCATTCTCAATAAGATCTTTTTTGAAATGTTAGCAGGCAAATCTGTCCTTTTGCACCAGCTTCATTTTTCTCCCCAAGAATAAAATAGATTATCACGGGTCTTTATTTTATCTAGTCACTCTCAGATTGCTGTTTCTCCATGCCAGCAACTAAATTATGAAGGACCATCAATCTTTAAATACAATATATCCATCTGAAATTGTGAGACCAGCTAACCTGACCAGTAAATGATTAGCAAGATCCATTTAGTTAGCAATAAATGGACTTCTCTATTATACATATATTCCTGTGGATATGTAGTCATCACCATAATGTTCAAATAATAATATCCCTGAGCTACTGCTACTCGAGGTGGGGGCATCCAAACTGCTGCCCAATGAAGAAATCTATTTTCAGTTCTGACTCTAAGTACACAGCAGCTCTCCCTGTGGAAAGGGGATTCCTACTCCCCTCCCAGTACCACGACACACAAAATGTTGAGTCCATTAGGACAACACGCAAAAAAAGGCATAAGGAGAGCCAGAAGCAGACAGGGAAGTCTAAAAGGGTGAGGGTGTCCTGCGTTTACCAGGCAGCCATAGTGACTGATGGGGAAGCAGACAGCTGGCATTTGCAGATGTCATGAGAAGAAAGACAGCAGATACCATGACGCCCTGGACTTTACACAAATGGATTCAGGGCGACCAGAAACATTCCCTTTTCCAAGAGTTACTTGTTGGAAAGGAGTAAGAAATTGCCTTTGAGGAGCTTAAATTCTACAAAGGATCGGGAAATGAACCCTCAGACAAGTGAGAATCCCAGGTGCTAGTCAAGGTAAAAAAAACTCAGAACAAGCTCAGGTGCTTGGGGTTCACTGTGAAGGCTGAGAGCACTGATTTTACTAACTACAGATGGGGACAACCTCTGTGAGGGGGGAAATACTTGAACTGAACTTGGGGTCAGAGAATTCAATCAGAAGGTACAGAGCACAAATTTCTTGGGACATAAAGAAGACTTTCCATTCATTTGCTAGGACTGCCATAACAAACACCACAGTCTGTTGGGCTTAAACAACAGAAACATGTTTCCTTACAGATCTGGAGGCCATAAGTCTGAGATCAAGGTGTCAGCAAGTTTGGTTGTTTTTTCTGAGACCCCCGCTCCTGGACTGGTGAATGCTGCCTTGTGTTTACACCTTCACATGGCCCTCCCTCTGTGGACATCTATGTCCTAATCTCTTCTCATAAGGACACCAGTCACATTGGATTAGAGCCCACCCTCATGACCTCATGCTCAGTGGCTAAGTCGTGTCTGACTCTGCAACCCCATGGACTGTAGCCCGCCAGGCTCCTCTGTCCATGGGATTATCCAGACAAGAATACTAGAGTGGGTTGCCATTTCCTCCTCTAGGAGATCTTCCAGACTCAGGGATCAAACCCATATCTCCTGCATTTCCTGCATTGGTGGGCGGATTCTTTACCACTGAGCCACTTGGGAAGTTGACGAATGACCTATTTTACCTTAACCAAGGACCTTCTTAAAAACCCTCTTTCGAAATACAGTCCGATTCTGAGGTGCTGGGGTGAGGAGACTTCAACATATGAATTTGGGGCACATTGTTCAGCTCATTACAAGCTCAGTGTGTCCAGGAGACAGAAAGAGTGCTGAAGTGGCCATAGAAGCCGAGCAAAAGCCAGTCAAGGAGCAGCAGCAGGGGAGAGGTCAGACCCCACGTTTTATTTCGCGTGTCTTATTCCACGCCTGGCACAGCCAAGCTAAGCTCCATGACTTCAGTGCTTATTCAGTGTATCTTACTCCCAGTGATTTTTGAGTGGCTTATGTATTGCATCAATTTAGTACACAATTTTAAATGTTTTCCTGTGTGATTTTGAAGTCACTGGCACATGACAATGATAAATTAGTTCTTATGTCATAGCATTACAGTGAGCATTTTACAAGACAACGCATGTAGACACTAGCCTTCAAAGCAACCACTGCTTGCATCATCACCATCATCACTGGGAATTGAGCCCTAGATCCCATTCAGGAGCCATGTTCACCTCAACTCCCCCCAAAAGAAGAAACTTCTCCAAAACAAACCTCAGACACTCCATCAGCGAACTGCAGAGAAGCTCAGGAAGGGAGATGATGATAGATTTCACCAACTGCAAAGGCTGTGAGGAGACACACTTGCTCTGCTGGTCAGGATCATGTGGGGCTGCAGTAGCCAACTGGGGCTTTCCCCTCACACCCGCTCTGTGAGGGGAACGCAGCCCTTTCCTGCCTCAGACCCACTGCAGAGCCTTCCTGTGTTCCTCACCGTCCAAGGCCGTCCTTCATGAGCACCTATGTGTGTGATCCCACATGAGTAAAAATAAATAGAAGGGAGCAGGGGGGAGGGCTTTTTTCCTCCCTTAGTTGCTGGAAACAAAAGCCCTCAGAAAACTCCAGAAGGTCTTTGCCTTGTGTGAACAATCATATATTTTATTCCACAGTGAGCAAGTAAGGAGAGAAACTTTGTTGAAACTAGTGGAGGCAGCTAAGAAAAAGTAGGTAAGCCAAGGACCCTGGGAGAGCTAAAGGAGAGACCCAGAATCCTCAGAGGGTAACCCTAGAGATTTAATTTACACCCAGAAAAGCTTCCTCAGCTCCCTTCCCTCAGAGTCACCTAGTTCTTCCCCACCCCGACTCTGCTCAAGTCCATGCCACAGACCATGGCGGCCGCCACCAAAGCTTAGAGCTTGAGTCCCTATTCACGCTTTCCAAAGAGACGAGGCCAGGAGAGAGGCAACGTTAAGGATATGTGGGGGAAACGCTGAGAAGACAGGGGAAGGGGCATCCTCTTGAGAACTCTGAGCACATTTTTTCTCAAAAAAAAAAAATGTCATTCGTGGTTTTGTGTCAGATAGTCTGAGTAGTGTTCTTACACTGCAGTACTTAAAAGAGGGAAGCATCTCCTAATGCAGGTCATGTAAGTTCTGATGGCTGACCAGGGAGCATGTCCTCACGCATGACAATACTTCTCCTGGAAAGTGCAGTATAAGCTCAGTAGGAGTTCAGTGCATATTTTTACAGATTCGTTTTTATCCTAATCACTTGAGGTAGGCAAAATTGTTGTTCAGTCGCTAGGTTGTGTCCAGCTGTTTGTGACCCTATGGACTGCAGCACAGCAGGCTTCCCTGTCCTTCACTGTCTCCCAAAGTTTGCTCAATGCAGAATCAGTTCAGTTCAGTCGCTCAGTCGTGTCCGACTCTCCGCGACCCCATGAATCACAGCACGCCAGGCCTCCCTGTCCATCACCAACTCCCGGAGTACACTCAAACTCATGTCCACAGAGTCGGTGATGCCATCCAGCCATCTCATTCTCCGTCGTCCCCTTCTCCTCCCGCCCCCAACCTTTCCCAGCATCAGAGTCTTTTCCAGTGAGTCAACTCGTCTCATGAGGTGGCCAAAGTATTGGAGTTTCAGCTTTAGCATCAGTCCCTCCAATGAACATCCAGGATTGATCTCCTTTAGAATGGACTGGTTGGATCTCCTTGCAGTATAAGGGACTCTCAAGAGTCTTCTCCAACACCACAGTTCAAAAGCATAGATTCTTCGGCGATCAGCTTTCTTCACAGTCCAACTCTCACATCCATACATGACCACGGGAAAAACCATTGCCTTGACTAGACGGACCTTGGTCGGCAAAGTAATGTCTCTGCTTTTTAATATACTATCAAGGTTGGTCATAACTTTCCTTCCAAGGAGCAAGCGTCTTTTAATTTCATGGCTGCAATCAGCACCTGCAGTGATTTTGGAGCCCAAAAAAACAAAGTCTGACACTGTTTCCACTGTTTTTCCATCTGTTTCCCATGAAGTGATGGGACCAGATGCCATGATCTTTGTTTTCTGAATGTTGAGCTTCAAGCCAACCTTTTCACTCTCCTCTTTCACTTTCATCAAGAGGCTTTTGAGTTCCTCTTCACTTTCTGCCATAAGGGTAGTGTCATCTGCATATCTGAGGTTATTGATATTTCTCCCAGCAATCTTGATTCCAGCTTGTGCTTCTTCCAGCCCAGCGTTCCTCATGATGTACTCTGCATATAAGTTAAATAAGCAAGGTGACAATATACAACCTTGACGCACTCCTTTTCCTATTTGGAACCAGTCTGTTGTTCCATGACCGGTTCTAACTGTTGCTTCCTGACCTGCATACAGGTTTCTCAAGAGGCAGGTCAGGTGGTCTGGGATTCCCATCTCTTTCAGAATGTTCCACAGTTTATTGTGATCCACACAGTCAAAGGCTTTGGCATAGTCAATGAAGCAGAAATAGATGTTTTTCTGAAACTCTCTTGCTTTCTCCATGATCCAGCGGATGTTGGCAATTTGATCTCTGGTGCCTCTGCCTTTTCTAAAACCTGCTTGAACATCTGGGAGTTCACGGTTTACATACTGCTGAAGCCTGGCTTGGAGAATTTTGAGCATGACTTTACTAGCGTGTGAGATGAGTGCAATTGTGCGGTAGTTTGAGCATTCTTTGGCATTGCCTTTCTTTGGGATTGGAATGAAGACTGACCTCTTCCAGTCCTGTGGCCACTGCTGAGTTTTCCAAATCTGCTGGCATATTGAGTGCAGCACTTTCACAGCATCATCTTTCAAGACTTGAAATAGCTCAACTGGAATTCCATCACCACCACTAGCTTAATGCCCCTCAAATATATTCATGGCCTAATTGCTGGAATCAGTGAATATGTTACCTCACCTGGCAAAATGGACTTTGCAGATGTGTGATTCAGGTTAAGGACCCTGAGATGGAGAGATTTCCCTGGATTATTCAAGTAAAGCCAATCTAATCATGAGGATCCTGAAATGCAGAGAACATTTTCCAACTAAAGCCAGTCTATGGGAGGTGTGATTCTGGAAGAATGTCAGAGAGATGTAACTCTGCTGTCTTTGCAGATGAAGGAAGGGGCCACAAGCCAAGAAATGCAAGTAGCCTCTTAAAGCTGGAACATTTGAGGAAAGGAATTTTCCCCAGAGCCTCCAGAAGGGAAAGCAACTCTGTTGACATCTTGATTTTAACCCAGTGAGACTCATGTTTGACTCCTAACCCACAAAACCATAAAATAATACATTTGGGTTTTTTTAAGCCATTAAATCTGGCATAATTTGTTTTGGCAGCAATACAGAACTAGTTCACCACCAAAGTAATGTGCGTTTATCTTAAAGATTTTGGAAATTTGGGGAAACATTTTAAAAAGCAACAAAAATCACCCAGAATTCTACTGTTCTGTGGTATCCACTATATCTGTTCAGAGTATATTCTTCTAGTCTTTTCTTACAAAATTAAAGCACACCTTTAACCAATCTGTTTTTAAAAGCACAAATATAGCCGTTTCCTGATCAAATGAAATCATACTTCATATGTAATTTTTATAATCTGCTTTTCTTCTGTATTGTGTGAATATTTCCCTATTACATATTTTCCATAGCAGTGTTATTCAGGTTACATAATATTCCATCTCATAATTGTAAGATCAAATTTATGTTTTAAAATCTTTTAAAACTATGTTGCATTCACATAAAGTTGTAAGTATAGATTATATATGAATACATGTATATGTTATAATGCAACTGTATTGTATTTACTTGTAAACCTGTGCCAGCATATATTACCACTGGTTATTTTTCCATCATCTTGGAAATATCAAGTTTATCTTTCCATCACCTTGCCTTTTCAGTTCCCACTCAAAGACCTTCCTATTCAGATGTTGCAGATATATCATCCTGACCTATGATTTGTCATGTGCTGGCCAGCAGGTGTCAAAATAGAAAAGGTCAAAAGGTCTGTGGACTACCTCAATACAAGCTCACATATTGTACTGTATAGCTTAGTTATATCTAGCTTACCAAGGCATCCTCTGAAAAGGAGAGTTAGTTTAATTTTCCATCTAAGATAGGATTTCATTGAACTTCATCTCTTGCAGAGGGCAATCCAGCCTTGCCTACATTGTTCCAGTGACTAAAAGCATTTAATAGCATTAGATATCTTATTCATGTGAGGGAAGCTCTTATTAATAGAAAATATAACCTCCTATCAAATCCAAGGTGGCCCCCCTCTAGTCTTTCCCCACTGATCTTATTGACCCTCAGAAGCAATACACAATAACCCTACACCCTCTTCTCCAAAGTAGCTCTTCAAATATTTGAATATAGCATTTATAACCTTGAAATGTATGAATCTCCTAAAAGTATGTTGGGAGTTGAGATCATGGCTGAATGGTAATGAAGTGTGGTTGAGCTGTTTGAACAATTCTGTTGCCAATATTCAGAGAAATGTCAAGCAATTCACTTATAATTTAGAAGGAAACAAATACAATTCCTTTCTCTCTCTCTCAGAGCTTCATTTACCTGGGTCTAAATTTTGAAGTCCTGAAGACACAAAAAATATTCCCAGTAAACTAGAATTAAAAATGATTTCCCTTCATGGAAGACCAGGCATTATGCAGGGATGTATCTTTCTAGGGAATCATGGGCTAAGAATCAGTTCGGTTCAGTTCAGTCACTCAGTCGTGTCCAACTCTTTGCGACTCCATGAATCACAGCACACCAGGCCTCCCTGTCCATCACCAACTCCCAGAGATCACTCAAACTCATGTCCATCGAGTCGGTGATGCCATCCAGCCATCTCATTCTCCGTCGTCCCTGTCTCCTCCCACCCCCAATCCCTCCCAGCATCAGAGTCTTTTCCAGTGAGTCAACTCATCGCATGAGGTGGCCAAAGTATTGCAGTTTCAGCTTTAGCGTCAGTCCTTCCAATGAACACCCAGGTCTGATCTCCTTTATAATGGACTGGTTGCATCTCCTTGCAGTCCAAGGGACTCTCAAGAGTCTTCTCCAACACCACAGTTCAAAAGCATCAATTCTTCGGTGATCAGCTTTCTTCACAGTCCAACTCTCACATCCATACATAACCACTGGAAAAACCATAGCTTGACTAGACGGACCTTGGTTGGCAAAGTAATGTCTCTGCTTTTTACTATCCTATCAAGGTTGGTCATAACTTTCCTTCCAAGCAGTAAGCATCTTTTAATTTCATGGCTGCAATAAGCATCTGCAGTGATTTTGGGGCCCAAAAAAATAAAGTCTGACACTGTTTCCACTGTTTCTCCATCTAGTTCCCATGAAGTGATGGGACCAGATGCCATGATCTTAGTTTTCTGAATGTTGAGCTTTAAGCCAACATTTTCACTCTCCTCTTTCACTTTCATCAAGAGGCTTTTGAGTTCCTCTTCACTTTCTGCCATAAGGGTGGTGTCATCTGCATATCTGAGGTTATTGATATTTCTCCCGGCAATCTTGATTCCAGCTTGTGCTTCTTCCAGCCCAGCGTTCCTCATGATGTACCCTGCATATAAGTTAAATAAGCAGGGTGACAATATACAGCCTTGACGTACTCCTTTTCCTATTTGGAACCAGTCTGTTGTTCCATGTCCAGTTCTAACTGTTGCTTCCTGACCTGCATACAGGTTTCTCAAGAGGTAGGTCAGGTGGTCTGGTATTCCAATTTCTTGAAGAATTTTCCACAGTTTATTGTGATCCACACAGTCAAAGGCTTTGGCATAGTCAAAGAAGCAGAAATAGATTTTTTTCTGGAACTCTTTTGCTTTTTCCATGATCCAGCGGATGTTGGCAATTTGCTCTCTGGTTCCTCTGCCTTTTCTAAAACCTGCTTGAACATCTGGAATTTGTTCTTGCTGAAGCCTGGCTTGGAGAATTTTGAGCATGACTTTACTAGCGTGTGAGATGAGTGCAATTGTGCGATAGTTTGAGCATTCTTTGGCATTGCCTTTCCTTGGGATTGGAATGAAAACTGACCTTCTCCAGTCCTGTGGCCACTGCTGAGTTTTCCAAATTTGCTGGCATATTGAGTGCAGCACTTTCACAGCATCATCTTTCAGGATTTGAAATGGCTCAACTGGAATTCCATCACCTCCACTAGCTTTGTTGGTAGTGATGCTTTCTAAGGCCCACTTGACTTCACATTCCAAGATGTCTGGCTCTAGGTGAGGGATCACACCATCGTGATTATCTTGGTCGTGAAGATCTTTTTTGTACAGTTCTGTGTATTCTTGCCACCTCTTCTTAATATCTTCTGCTTCTGTTAGGTCCATACCATTTCTGTCTTTTATCGAGGCCATCTTTGCATGAAATGTTCCCTTGGTATCTCTAATTTTCTTGAACAGATCTCTTGTCTTTCCCATTCTGTTGTTTTCCTCTATTTCTTGACATTGATCGCTGAGGAAGGCTTTCTTATCTCTCCTTGCTATTCTTTGGAAGTCTGCATTCAGATGCTTATATCTTTCCTTTTCTCCTTTGCTTTTTGCTTCCCTTCTTTTCACAGCTATTTGTAAGGCCTCCTCAGACAGCCATTTTGCTTTTTTGCATTTCTTTTCCATGGGGATGGTCTTGGTCCCTGTCTCCTATACAGTGTCACAAACATTAGTCCATAGTTCATCAGGCACTCTGAGTATCAGATCTAGTCCCTTAAATCTATTTCTCACTTCTACTGTATAATCATAAGGGATTTGATTTAGGTCATACCTGAATGGTTTAGTGGTTTTCTCTACTCTCTTCAATTTCAGTCTGAATTTGGCAATAAGGAGTTCATGATTTGAGCCACAGTCAGCTCCCGGTCTTGTTTTTGCTAACTGTATAGAGCTTCTCCATCTTTGGCTGCAAAGAATATATTGAATCTGATTTCAGTGTTGGCCATCTGGTGATGTCCATGTGTACAGTCTTCTCTTGTGTTGTTGGAAAAGGGTGTTTGCTATGACCAGTGCGTTCTCTTGGCAAAACTTTATTAGCCTCTGCTTCATTCTGTGCTCCAAGGCCAAATTTGCCTGTTACTCCAGGTGTTTCTTGACTTCCTACTTTTGCATTCAAGTCCCCTATAATGAAAAAGACATCTTTTGGGTGTTAGTTCTAAAAGGTCTTGTAGGTCTTCATAGAACTGTTCACATTCAGCTTCTTTAGTGTCACTGGTTGGGGCATAGGCTTGGATTACTGTAATATCGAATGGTTTGCCTTGGAAACGAACAGAGCTGTTATTTTTGAGATTGCATCCAAGTACTGCATTTTGGACTCTTTTGTTGACCATGATGGCTACTCCATTTCTTCTAAGGGATTCCTGCCCATGTTAGTTGGCTGATTCCTAGAATGTCTATGTTCACTCTTGCCATCTCCTGTTTGACCACTTCCAATTTGCCTTGATTCATGGACCTAACGTTCCAGGTTCCTATGCAATATTGCTCTTTACGCATTGGACCTAACTTTTATCACCAGTCACCTCCACAACTGGGCATTGTTTTTGCTTTGGCTCCATCCCTTCATTCTTTCTGGATTTGTTTCTCCACTGATCTCCAGTAGCATATTGGGCACCTACTGACCTGGAGAGTTCCTCTAAGAGTAGGTAGAGGAAAATGCATGAGACTGTCTGGTTTTATGTCACTCTGTTCCCACTCTGTTACTCACCTAGCCTTTTACTAGATTGCAGTTCTAGTAAAATATTCCAATCTTGTCTCAGCTGTTTTCTGGGTATTCAAATAAGGATCATAAAGCCTCTTTGGTAGCTGAAGGACAGATTTATCTTGCAGTACTTAACAAGAGAGCTTTAAGGTAGGGATTTCAGATAGGCATCATCTTTAATGCCAACAGCAATCAATTAGTAGTGGCTGTCTGGAGTACTGTTGAGAAAGACTCTGAGGCCATGTCCAGATTCAACAGAAAAAAATGCTTATTAATCACTGCTACAGATTGTAAATATGAAAAGGGAGCAGCAAAATAGATGAATGATGAGTACCATCCTTGCCCTAAAGGAAGTTGCACATCAAGGAACAAGGGTTGCAACCTTGAAGGATCTAAGTTTTCTTAGAAAGAAAGAAAACTTTCATTAAGAAAGCAAATACACTAAGGAAGTCATCACCTTACAATTTTACACTATAATTTTTCTAATACATTTGCTTGTATTTCCTTCAAATGTTCATCACTCAGCATGGTCTTCGGGCTTTCCTTGTAGCACAGTTGGTAAAGAATCTGCCTGCAGTGCAGGAGACCCTGGTTCAGTTCCTGGGTCAGGAAGATCCCTTGGAGAAGGAAATGGCAACCAACTCATTCCAGTATTCTTGCGTGGAGAATACCATGGACAGAGGAGCTTGGCAGGCTATAGTCCATGGGGTCACAAGAGTCGGACAGAACTTAGTGACTAAACCACCAGCATGGTCTTCAAGTTTTTTGACATTTAGATTATCGTCCGTGGGGATACCCTCTAAAATGTTATACCCAAAACTCTCTGGAAAGTGGTGGAGTTGGAAACAACACAGCTGAATGTACCCCCCAAGTAGCACTGAAAACAAGAAAAGAGAATTAATACCACAAAGCATAAAAATTAGCCTCAAAACACTTCTATCAAATGCATGGAAAATCTAACAAGTATGGCACTTCTAAAAAGGAGAAGCAGGAACAAGCTTAAAATTACCCCAATGGCAGAAGCTCCAGTGTGAGGATAAACATATTTTTATTCTATATTTTTTAAGATTGATAATTTAACAACTATTGCAGACAATAGGCAAAATATTAAGTGATATTTAAGAAATAAGACTTATTTGGGGGCTTCCCTTGTGGCTCAAGGGTAGCATATCCACCTGTAATGCAGGAGACCATCTACAATGCAGGAGAGTTGGATTGATCCCTGGGTCAGGAAGATCCCCTGGAGAAGGGCATGGCAACCCACTCTAGTATTCTTGCCTGGGAAATCCCATGGACAGAGGAGCCTGGTGGGCTATAGTCCGTGGGGTCACAAGAGTTGGACCCGACTCAAGGACTAAACTGTCACCGCCAAGAAATAAGATTTATTTGTAAAGAAATGTAATAGTAGAGTTTTGTATATATTAAATAACCTTAAACACAATTATAAATGTTCAACATATTCTTGGACTATTCTAATTTATTTTTCTACCTGTCCAATTATTTTTCCAGTGTGCATGAAACCAAAAAATGTAGAACAGAATGAAGTTCAGAAGTGTCCAGTCTTTCTCTGGAGAACTATATGGTATCTAATTAAAAGCCGTGCTGTTCGAAGGCCTCTTGTGGTCCCAGCAGACACTTGGAAAGTCATGGGGTTTTATGCCTGATGCTTTGTTTTGTTTTCACTTGTTTATTGTTTTTATTGAAGTTTGGCTGATTAAATCAAGCTCTTCAAATAAAACAGCCTCTCTAGAAGATTTTAATAAGAAGCCATATTGAGTCCTGGCTAAATTCTAATACAGTTTAGCCTGCCACCTGACCACTACTCAGCCTAGCATACCAGCTGGTAGGTGAAAATTGACTGTGAGCTGGGGAAATTAAAATCTTCCTGCACTTTTTTTTATCAGATAACTTCTCTCTCTCCCCAACTCAGCCATGACACAGTACTATCTTATTTATGCAAATTGTAGATGACGTATCTAAACTAGGAGGACATAAGAGAAACAGGTGCCAAATAAAGACTAGGAGGTCAAACATGTCAGTAATAAAAGTATTTCTTCAGTCCTGCTCATCAGTCCAAAACTGTGAAAACTTGGTTTCAAGAGTGCAGATGTTTTTCAACAAAGTCAAAGCATTTGGTACATTTTTGGCAGATGGCAAGATAAAGTCCATTTGTTTAAGAAGCCACTCCTTCTTTGATGTGGGTAATTATGACATCTTGGGGCGCATACCAACCTTATCAAAATCCATCTGGGTTGTGCTTTCTCTTGTAAAAATGCCTCCTGTTGCTTTACTATTAGTGTTGCTTTCATGCCAACAGTGTTCTGACACTGTATAATCCCTGGAAGACAGAGTTCTGCACCAGTGACTTGAAACTTAAATAAGACAGACCCAAAAACTGAGTCATAAAACTACAGGTGAGAATGTGGGAAGATTTGAAGATTGCAAGTTTTATTTTCCTATTTCTTCATCTTTCCTTGCGTTATCCATTAATCCATGCAGTTAATTTTTTCTCCTTACTTTTTTCCTGTGTTAAAGGATAAAACTTGCTGACTGAAAGGGGGAAATTTTTTTCCAAAAATACCAAAGTACATAAAGAAGAAATTGAGATTTCCCTCTCACAGTCTAGTGCTAACTGTGAGGTGTGTGTTATTCCACATTTTTTTCGTATGTATAACTATACATGACTTTCAGTGTTGGTTTTTGTTTTTTTTTTAAAAAAGCAGTTTTACACAGAGACAGTCACACAAAACAGCTTTTATAAAAATTTTTAGTAAAGACGCTTTAAGTCAGCCTGATAGATTCAGAGGAAAAAGAACCAAAGCATTAGTATGGGCAGTAAGAATAGAGAACATGAAACTAGAAGAAGATAGAAATGTCTAAAGCCATCAACAAAAGAAGAATTAAAAGACTTCACTGTGGCCCAGAAAATTAAACAGAGGCTCAGTTCAATTCAGTTCAGCTGCTCAGTCAAGTCCAACTCTTTGCAACCCCATGGACTACAGCACAACAGGCTTCCCTGTCCATCACCAACTCTTGGAGGCTGCTCAAACTCATGTCCATCTAGTGAGTGATGCCATCCAACCATCTCATCCTCTGTCGTCCTCTTCTTCTCTTGCCTTCAATCTTTCCCAGCATCAGGGTCTTTTCCAATGAGTCAGCTCTTTGCATCAGGTGGCCAAAGTATTGGAGTTTCAGCTTCAGCATCAGTCCTTCCAGTGAGTATTCAGGACAGATTTCCTTTAGAATTGACTGGTTGGATCTCCTTGCAGTCCAAGGAGTCTTCTCAAGAGTCTTCTCCCACACCACAGTTCAAAAGCATAAGTTCTTCAGCACTCAGCTTTCTTTATGATCCAACTCTCACATCCATACATGACTACTGAAAAAAACATGGCTTTGACTAGACAGACATTTGTTGGCAAACTAATATCTCTGCTTTTTAATATGCTGTCTAGGTTTGTCATAGCTTTTCTTCCAAGAAGCAAGTGTCTTAATTTCAGTATACAGAATTTCTGAATACTGTATAATTTCTGTACAATCAGCAAAAACAAGACCGGAAGCTGACTGTGGCTCAGATCACGAACTCCTTATTGCAAAATTCAGACTTAAGTTGAAGAAAGTAGGGAAAACCACTAGACCATTCAGGTATGACCTAAATCAAATTCCTTACGATTATACAGTGGAAATGACAAATAGATTCAAGGGATTATATCTAATAGACAGAGTGCCTAAAGAACTATAGACGGAGGATTGGGAATTGTACAGGAGGCAGAGATCAAGACCATCCCCCAGAAAAAGAAATGCAAAAAGGCAAAATGGTTGTCTGAGGAGGCCTTACAAATAGCAGAAAAAAGAAGAGAAGCTAAAGGCAAAGGAGAAAATGAAAAAAAAATACCCATTTGAATGCAGAGTTTCAAAGAAAAGCAACAAGAGATAAGAAAGCCTTCCTCAGTGATCAATGCAAAGAAATAGAGGAAAACAATAGAATGGGAAACAGAGGCTACAAAAACAATAGAAAAAAAAGAAAGATGTCTATTTTATTCACAGTGGTATACCCAGGGCCTAACACAGTAGATGTTCAATAAATACCTACTAAAATGAATACCCAAAATCTCACTTCCATTGTGTAGCTTAGATCAAACGAGAACCCAGGAAGGCAGGGACACATTTAGTCTTTAAATAGACAAGAAATTAGTTCAAGGAAAGCATTTGATAATGAAAAAGAATTGATATTTGATACTGGCTTTTACATGTGGAAGAAAAAGCGAATAACGTTATATGAAAAAGGCAATCAATCTGAAGCAAATGCAGTTGGTGATTTTGTCAGACATAGAGGGAAACTTCAGTATTTGTTAGGGAAGACAGTCAGACAGGCTGAACTGGGGAGACGGGAAATGAAAGGACAAGTTTGGAGTCTCAGTCTAGGACAGACTTTTCCTATTGGGTTATCTTACTCATTTTCAACCTTAAGAGGGAGGGATTCACTATATCCATTCGAGATATGGAAAGTGAAGTTCACAAACGTTTAGTGTCCCAAATCTCTTGCTATTAATAATATGTAATTATAAATCAATTTTCAAACCAAGGCCTTAGTTCTCTACGCCCAAGCCTCATTCTAAGAGATCAAAACTTACTCCAGAGCAGTAGGTGGGAACAAACCTATCAGATTGATAGATAGTAGCATAATGTCTCAAGCTTCCCAGGTAGCTCAGTGGTAAAGAATCTGCCTGCCAAGCAGAAAATGACACGAGAGATTGTAGTTCGATCCCTGAGTCAGTAAGATCCTATGGAGTAGGAAATGGCAATCCACTCTAGTATGCTTGCCTGGAAAATTCCCTGGACAGAGGAGTCTGGCAGGCTACAGTCAATGGGGTTGCAAAGGGTCAGGCACAACTGAGCACATCACGTAGCAGCAGCATAGCATCTTGCTGCTTGTATGATGCCACAGGGACCATTAGCACTGGCATCACCTAGCATCATAACCTGTGACCCCGCTCCAGAATTACTGAGCCAGCATCTGCACATTAACAGATCCCAGGTTATCTGTATGCATCTTAAATTTGAGAAGCACTCATATAGACCATCATATTGCCTGGAACTCAGCACCACCTCTTTGGGGGAATTTTAAGAATTTTCTAGGTTTCCCTGGTGGCTCAGATGGTAAAGAATCTGCCTGTAATGCAGGAGACCCAGGTTTAATCCTTGGGTCAAGAAGATCCCCTGGAGAACGGAATGGTTACCCACTCCAGTTTTTTCTACAACTGAAAAGCCTGTAAATAGTGAGACGCTATTTTCTACCTGTTCCCTAGAAAATTGCATATGGGGCCCTCTTCAATTATTTCATCCTTGTTATGTACATATTGGTACGTTCATAGGGTGGAACAGAATAAAACAGGTCCAAGGCCACAATTGCTCCAATTTGGCATAGAGTGAGCAACGCTTCTCAGCAGCATCCAATGAAAAGGCAGTTTTCCACCCAAGTTCATTCCGCTCCCTTCTATCCAAACATGTACAACAGCCAATTTTAGCTCCAGCTCTACTGCTTAGACCTCACAAACAACCCCTCACAGACGGCACATGTCATGTGGGAATGGTAAAGTGTTTGCTTTGGAAACCCGCCCTGCATTTCATGAACTGCTGAGACTTAGGTAACCAATATCCAGAAGAGCAAGGATTTCATTCTAGGATGGTCCCTCCCACGCTCTCATCCACAAGGTGCAGCTGGCTCTGGACACCTGAACAGTATAGAGCTCTCCAGGCTTCTGTCATCGGCTACCCAGTGGCCTTGTGAAAGCCACTGTCCTTCCTCCTTCCCGTGCCTCAATTGCCTCATCTGTAAAATGGACCTCACCTAGTTCACAGGGACACTAGGAGAATTAATTAATGTTTGTAAAGCGTTGAGTTTCCCTAGATGAAAGTAGCTATATAAGTGTAAATGATTATCATTATCATTATTATTGTTATTACATAAAGTATGGATGACAGATTAAGGATGGGATTATATGTCAACCTCCTGGGGATGGTTGATTTCTGGATAAACAAAAAGGGTTGTAGACTGTTATTATCCACCCTCCTTTCCCATGTCTGTTCAGGGATTCACTACCATGTTTGCTAGGCTAATAATGAAGAAAGAATTCCTTTCACCAGTGAATTCAATAAGATGGAAATGACTGAAGACTAGAAAATCCTGTAAGCTATGCATCTGCAGGATCAAGTGGATCCTGCTACCCATGGGAATTGTGATCATCCAGTGAATAAATATAGATACAATTCTAAACCTAATCTACCACTGAGCCAAATGACCAAGTCATTCCAATTAAAAGTTTGGATTTTCCTTTCAGACATACTATAAAGGAAAGTATAAATAAATGCTAAGAGAAGTCTAAATCTCCCCCAGATGATCTCACCATACAACAAAGTTAAGGAAATCTGTGGGGGATTAAGGTCACTTCTGTTCACTCTGAATAAAATTGAATCAGCCTCATAGCATATGTTCAGTCCTTTCCATTTGCTAGGACTCGGTGTGTGTGTGTGTGTGTGTGTGTGTGTGTGTGTGTGTGTGTGAGTGAGTGTGTGTGTGACAGGACTGGAAGCCCTAGATGCCAGCCAGGCAAACCTGCCCATGAAGAAAGTAGGGACTTTGGGGGGAATTGCTAAGTAAGAGGCCCTTCGTGTGGGGTCCCACATTCCTGGGTGTCTATGGGTCTATGAACTCCCTGAAATAATAGCCTGAAGGCTTTTATGTCTCTGTGAATTTTTCCAGGGAGAAGGATCACTGCTTTTAGAAATTCTCAACAGATTCTATGACCTAAAAGGATTACTATCCAAATGCCTTCCTCCCACTTATCTCACTATTCTTGGACATACTCAATTTCAGTTCCCCTGAAACCCTAACTCACACCACTGCCTGATATGAAAGTGAGATAGCTGCATGTGATTTTCCCAGCAATTCTTCTTGTATGCCGGTCATTCTTAGAAATCAGTTTGATAAAGTCAACATGAGCCCTATAACCTGAGTCTGGTTCTGATTTTCTGTTTAGTTAGGGACACTTTGTTGTTCCACACCTTTCTCCATTTGGAATATTTTTTGGGTTCTGCTCTCCAAGTTTTTGACTAAACATCTAATGCTTATACAGTGGATTTAACTGTCCTTTCACTGCATTAAAATGACCAGACTGTCACTGAAATTTGGTGGAGAGGGAGCTCAGTCTGAGAAAGTATGAATCTTTTATTTTATTTCAGATAAGTTCCTGGAAAATGTACATATTTTCCAAAGCAATCAATCAGAATTCACTTGGCAACTAAGCAATCCCACAGGCCCAGTTCCCTTATGTGATTTATGAGATCTTCTCTTTCCAATAAAGCTGAAAGTACCTGGAGAATAGCTTCTCACCCAGCAGTTTTTAACTGTAACTTCCAAGTGAAGCCAAGAATCCAAAGGAACACAATGGGATGCAGAAATCCAAGGAGTGAGAAAAAGAGATGGAACAAATTCTATTTGGAGGTGGAATAGCCTCCTCAAATCACTTTCAAGCTCAATGTTTCTGCATTTTTAACTGATGCAAATGTTAATTTAAATTCTGTTTTGTACCATAATTCAGAAAAGATCCTGCCACCATTGGGTAGTATAAGAAATGTTTTCTTTAATGACACAGACTACCTTGGAATAGTCAAAATAGCATTGGCCTGGGGGCTTGAGTCCTGAATCACTACTTGTTTCTTGTGTAAACTCTCAATTTCTTATTTGTAAAATGATGAGAGTCTACTAGACAGCCTTCAGTTCTAAAATTCTGCATCCATGGACCTCCAGACAAATACTAGGGGCACCGTGTTGGGGCACCCAGTTCCGGTTTCTGATGTCCCGGCGATCAATAAGAAACATGTATTGAAATGCTTCTTTATGCCAGGAACTGTGCCTAGTGCAAGATATTTAAAATAAAGAAGACAATATTCCTGCCCTCAGTTCTGTTCAGTCGCTCACTCGTGTCCGACTCTCCGCAACCCCATGAATCACAGCACGCCAGGCCTCCCTGTCCATCACCAACTCCCGGAGTTCACTCAAACTCATGTCCACAGAGTCGGTGATGCCATCCAGCCATCTCATTCTCTGTCGTCCCCTTCTCCTCCTGCCCCCAACCTTTCCTAGCATCAGAGTCTTTTCCAGTGAGTCAACTCGTCGCATGAGATGGCCAAAGTATTGCAGTTTCACCTTTAGCATCAGTCCCTCCAATGAACACCCAGGACTGATCTCCTTTAGAATGGACTGGTTGGAACTCCTTGCAGTCCAAGGGACTCTCAAGAGGCTTCTCCAGCACCACAGTTCAAAAGCATCAATTCTTCGGTGATCAGCTTTCTTCACAGTCCAAAAAGAGCTCCTAATTCAACCATATACTGTTAGTATAATATTATGGGATTAAACTAAAAGAAATCAGCAAGTTCCATGAACACATAGTAGGAGAGAAAAAGGCATTTGAAACAAAGGAGACAGCAAGTGCAAAGTCACTGGGGTATAAAGTACCTGTCAGGGGGCAGAAGTGGGCACAAAACGTGCTGGAGACCTCGCCTCCCCGCTACCCCAGTAATCTGAAAATTAGAAGCCCAAGCAATCTGAAAGGAAACCCCAAGGTCTCTTTATCCTTCTCCCTATGGCTAATGTCTCCCCTACTTCCTTTGTCTGTACTCATCTTGGCACCCTCTATTTCTATAGCCAAGCAAAAGGCAGCCCCACCCAGACAGAAGGCTACTGAAGGCTCCCCAGTTCATCCTCACCTGCCATTTACCCCCTGCACCTCTCCAGCCTCTGTGTTGTTTGCAGCTAATAAAAAAGAGGAAGGGTGGGACAGAAGACTGGGGTCGCCTTTCTCCCTTGCTGCTACAGGATAAAGAATTCTTTCACTTCCACTCAATTTCCTGTTCAAATGTACTTCTTTTTTCCCTTTGTTCAACTTGATTGGCGTCTCTAAAATAGCTCCTTTCTCCTCTCTCTATATCTTCCATTGTAAAATAGTAACCAGATCTCTTCCCGGGGGTCTATAATGAGGAAGTAGAATGTCTGGGCAAAGTATATTCCCATAAGTATTAATGGGTTGCTCTTTATAAAAGATGACATTACCAAAGAAGGCGCTTTCTGTTTAAATTAATTTTCTAGCAATGGTTCTGCGATGATCCTAACTCATGTTTTTATCCCATCTTCCTTGGAATGAAGGGAACATTACTGGTCAGCAGCTGAACCAACAGTACAAAATCCAGGATTCACACCTCCTGTCCAAAGTTCATACATAGATATATTACTTCTTTAGTATCAAGCTAGAAAACACCTGAAACAATCCACAATTCTTATGAGATTAGTTAGAGAAAACTTTCCCAATAGTATTTGGTCAAATAACAGATATTCCCCAAAAAACAGAGTTTTTTGTAATCAAATAATTTGGGGAAATCCTAGGTTTAAAAAGTTAGGCAGTCTCTCTACTACAGGACTTTTCAGTGCCTTTAATATGCCAATTTTGTTTGTAAATCTTCAAGAAAAGTGGTTCACAAATTTATTAGATCCTTATTCCCAGAGGATGTATGAATCACCCTGAGGAACTATCAAACAGATCTAGAATATCAACCCCACTCCCAGAAAATGGGAGTCCACAGCAGCCCTAGAGTCTCTTTTTTAACAGACACCCCAGGTGGCTCAGATGCAGAAGACCAGCATGTTGAGAAACTCTGACCTGGACTATTTCCGTAACTAGGCTCCTCAGAATACACTTTCAGTTCAGTTCAGTCACTCAGTTGTGTCCGACCCTTTGCAACCCCATGAACCCACAGCATGCCAGGCCTCCCTGTCCATCACCAACTCCCGGAGTTTACCCAAACTCGTGTTCATTGAGTCAGTGATGCCATCCAGCCATCTCATTCTCTGTCGTCCCCTTCTCCTCCTGCCTTCAATCTTTCCCAACATCAGAATACACTTTAGGAAATGAAAATGCTATTGTAGGGAACTAACTCCAAGTTAGTCAGAGAGTTGATTTGTTCCACTCACTATGGTTCTCCTTCATATTAATTTGAATCATTTTTGTTATAGTTGCATGATATGACCTCATTAATGAAAAGTAATGGGCAAACTAGCAAAAGAATCGAGAGAGGGCAGCCAGCTGTTAGCAACAAGACATCCAGAAGTTCTGACATCCAAAAGTAATTCTAGCAGAGCTAATAGTCTCAGTGTCAAGGTTTTCTTTGTTGTGTTTATTTTTTTGGTATCCAAATCTAAACACTTTCTTCAACATCTTTTTAAAGGCAGAGAAAAGAGAACACTATATTTGCTGGGGTGAAATTTAAACCATCTTAGCATTTGGCAAATTATCAGGTTTGGTCCCAGGGTTTTTGTGAATGGTGACAATTAACCACTAACACCTCTGAGTTATCAACAGTCAAGTACCAGAAAGTAAACATACCAATGAGATTTTGATTCTTTTGAATCAACAATATGTGAAATGGGTCATAGCTGCAGTGAGCCAGGAACTAAGTGTTAAATATACACTGAAGCAGTGTCAAATTGGAGAGTATTCCTACTACCTCAGTAGGACCTACTTCGGACTCAGTCTCTAATTAAGAAACAGTACCTCAGGGTACACATTGGCAGGAAGCGCTTCAGTAAAATGAAGTTAATAATTCAAAGAGGGAAAGTTCACTGTTATTAAAATGCAGAGTAACTCTATTCTAATTGGTTTTCTGGAAACAGTGCTCAGATTGAATATAGGTAAGATTAATTATCTGAAGATAATTAAAAGTACTTTTTTAAAATCTTTGAAAGAGTATCAGTTTAAAATAAACACATTTCACTTTAAAGGAAGGAGAAAATTCTGGTAAAATGAACTGAAATTATTAACACAAGTTTATTTCATTTATCTTACGAGTTTAACATTGTTATAAGACTTAATGTTAACATTAATGCTAATGTTAATTAATAATTTAGTCAGCATTAAGTAAGTTATTAGCTAACGTTACTCTGAGTGAGGACAGATTGTGTGAGTTCACTAGAGACTACTTTTATTTGACTTTTTTCAAAGATAGTTTAACTATGGGCACTCAAAATCTAGCTGAGGAATTACCCTTTCATATAGTTTTAGAATCTTATATTATGAATTGTATTATTAAAGCTATGAGGCAGTTGCAAGGATCATGGAATCTGTATTATCAAAAGACTTTCATTTGTAAGGTATAGAAACCTAATGTGGTTTGAACCTGTTTCTCATTCAACTAAACTATCAAATGCTTTCCTTCTGAAGAATCTGGTCTCTCTGCACCCCTCAACTCTGCTTTTCCAGGCATTATTCTTGGGACAAACTCTCCACAAATGACCAAGTCAACCATTTGGCTACTCCAGGATTATATTTTACTAGCATAGCAACAAAGTAAAAAAGCAAAATGTCCCCTCCTAATAGATCCAGCCAATGGAATAAAGTAAATGTTTGACAACTAGCTTTCCAGAGAAAAAATGCTGGTTTGTGGCATTGGCTGCTTTTTATGGTGTAAGTACTTCTACCCTGGTCAATTTCAGCCTACCAACTTGACATCACTAAACATGGAGTTAGGAAAGGATGTGCACTAGTCCATTTTACAGCCAGCCAGACCTTGGTGTCCCTGGGGGATTGGTTCCAGGACCACCCTCTCAGATACCAAAATGCATGGATGCCCAAGTCCCTTATATAAAATGGGTTCTCCTATTCAGGGTTATCCAGTTTCAATTTCAGTCATCTATTAGTTGAATCTGAGAATATACAACCCTCCAATACAGAGGGCAGATCATTTAGTATTTCCACCATACATACAGGTACAACACATATAAATAACTTTAAAACAATAGATAATAATAAAATATAATACAATAATTAGAAAGCTTTGAATTCTGAGTATTCAGCAGCTCTATTTTAATATAACTTAATTGTAAGTTTATATAATTTTTAATAATGGCTATATTTAACAGCTGATTTGCAAAATTCCTAGAAATTAGGAATTTCAGGCCATGTGAATCAGTTCCATCAGAAATTCAGGATAGTTCACAGGAGTGTAACTTGGGTGACATGCCCACATTTAGATCCATCTCTGAGGCAGAGGGAGGTGGTGCTCTGACTGGCCAAGCCTGTTCATGTGCCTAAGGATGAAGTTAGATTGCAAGGTGTAGGCTGGGAAAGAGTCTATGATGTGGGAAAGAGTGGTTTTACAGAACATAATGAGAGAAACAGAAGAGGCAGCCAAAACAAAAGACATCCACGTCAACAGGTGAAATACCTCCCAAATAGGTAAGCAGTGAAAGTATATGATTTATGGTCCACTTTGAGAATAAAGTAAGATGCTATTAATTATTGTGCTGGAACCACAAATAAAGAATCTAAGTCCCTGGCAGGCTCACTGGCTGGCTTGGAGTCACACACATCTGTAAGTAGCAAGGCCAGGACTAGAGACCAAATTTCCTGACTGCCCTCTCAGCAGACTCCACAGAGCTTCTCAATTATAATAGTGTTCCTGTTTTTTTCTTTAGGAAGATCATCCAATAGGAAATCTCCGAAAAATAAAGAATCAGAGTATTCTTTATTTATTATTATTTATTATCTTCATTTATCAAACTTAGTTGTTGAAATTATCTGAAATCTACTTTTTAAATTTGTATATTAATGACAAACCCACAGCAAACATTATCCTCAATGGTGAAAAACTGAAAGCATTTCCCCTAAAGTCAGGAACAGGAAAAGGGTGCCCACTCTCACCACTACTATTCAACATAGTTCTGGAAGTTTTGGCTACAGCAATCAGAGCAGAAAAAGACATAAAAGGAATACAAATTGGAAAAAAAGTAAAATTTTCACTGTTCGCTGATGACATGATCCTCTACACAGAAAACCCTAAAGACTCTACCAGAAAATTACTAGAGCTAATCAATGAATACAGTAAAGTTGCAGGATATAAAATCAACACACAGAAATCACTTGCATTCCTATACACTAATAATGAGAAAATAGAAAGAGAAATTAAGGAAACTATTCCATTCACTGTTGCAATGAAAAGAATTAAATACTTAGGAATATATCTACTTAAAGAAACAAAAGACCTGTACTTAGAAAACTATAAAACACTGGTGCAAGTAATCAAAGAGGACACTCATAGATGGAGAAATATACCGTGTTCGTGGATTGGAAGAATAAATGTTGTAAAAATGAGTATACTACCGAAAGTAATTTATACTTTCAATGCAATCCGTATCAAGCTACCAACGATATTTTTCACAGAGCTAGATCAAATAATCTCACAATTTGTATGGAAATACAAAAAACCTCGAATAGCCAAAGCAATCTTGAGGAAGAAGAATGGAACTGGGGGAATCAACCTGCTGGACTTCAGGCTCTACTACAAAGCCACAGTCATCAAGACAGTATGGTACTGGCATAAAGACAGAAATATAGATCAATGGAACAAAATAGAAAGCCCAGAGATAAATCCACGCACTTATGGACACCTTATCTTTGACAAAGAATGCAAGAATATAAAATGGAGAAAAGACAGTCTCTTTAACAAGTGGTGCTGGGAAAACTGATCAGCCACTTGTAAAAGAATGAAACTAGAACACTTCCTAACACCATACACAAAAATAAACTCAAAATGGATTAAAGATCTAAATGTTAAGACCAGAAACTAGAAAACTCCTAGAGAAGAACATAGGCAAAACACTCTCTGACATAAATCACAGCAGGATTTATGACCCACCTCCCAGAATACTGGAAATAAAAGCAAAAATAAACAAATGGGACCTAATTAAAATCAAAAGCTTCTGTACAGCAAAGGAAACTATAAGCAAGGTGAAAAGACAGCCTTCAGAATGGGAAAAAATAATAGCAAATGAAACAACTGACAAAGAATTAATCTCCAAAATCTACAAGCAGCTCCTTCAGCTCAATTCCAGAAAAATAAGTGACCCAATCAAAAAATGGGCCAAAGAACTAAACAGACATTTCTCCAAAGAAGACATACAGATGGCTAACAAACACATGAAAAAATGCTCAACATCCCTCATCATCAGAGAAATGCAAATCAAAACCACAATGAGATACCATTTCACACCAATCAGAATGGCTGCTATCCAAAAGTCTACATGCAATAAATGCTGGAGAGGGTGTGGAGAGAAGGGAACCCTCTTACACTGTTGGTGGGAATGTAAACTAGTATAGCCACTATGGAGAACAGTGTGGAGATTCCTCAGAAAACTGGAAATAGAACTGCCATATGATCCAGCGATCGCACTCCTGGGCATACACACCGAGGAAACCAGAATTGAAAGAGACACATGTACTCCAATGTTCATTGCAGCACTGTTTATAATAGCCAGGACATGGAAGCAACCTAGATGTCCATCTGCAGATGAATGGATAAGAAAGCTTTGGTACATATACACAATGGAGTATTACTCAGCCATTTAAAAGAATGCATTTGAATCAGTTCTAATGAGGTGGAGAGGGTGGGATGGTTTGGGAGAATGGTATTGAAACATGTATATTATCATATGTGAAACGAATCACCAGTCCAGGTTCGACCCATGATATAGGATGCTCGGGGCTGGTGCACAGGGATGACCCAGAGGGAGGATAAGGGGAGGAGGGAGGTGGGAAGAGGGTACAGGAGGGGGAATTCATGTACACCCGTGGCGGATTCATGTCAATGTATGGCAAAACCAACCAATATAATATTGTAAAATAAAAAAAATTTAAAAAGAGTCTTATTGACTCTAAAAATGTTACACCTTGAAAAAAATTTGTATATTATACTTTATACATTTTTAAATTTCTTCTCCAACATTTTAGCTCACCATTTATTACTAGTAGAAATAAAGAATTTTGAGAAAAATTTGACAAAACTAACAAAGCCTTAAAAATCCTATATACCCTTTGATCTAACAAATTCTGTGAATTAGTTTAAGGAACTTAAATATTTTACTTTAAGAATATTTATTATAGCCTTATTAATAAGAGTGAAAAATAGAAATAACTTAAATAGTAGTAGACAAATAGAGAAATTATATCAGTCCATTCAGTTCAGTTCAGTTCAGTAGCTCAGTCGTGTCCGACTCTCTGCGACCCCATGAATCACAGCACGCCAGGCCTTCCTGTCCATCACCAACTCCCGGAGTTCACTCAAACTCATGCCCATCGAGTCGGTGATGCCATCCAGCCATCTCATTCTCTGTCGTCCCCTTCTCCTCCTGCCCCCAATCCCTCCCAGCATCAGAGTCTTTTCCAGTGAGTCAACTCTTGGCATGAGGTGGCCAATAAAAAGCCATAAAAATGAAGCTGACCAAAAAGAAAAAAAATTGACACAGAAGAAGTCCATAATATATGATTGCAAATTTTTGTAGGAGGAAAACATGACCAAAATGATAGACCATACCAGGATATCAACAGTAATAATCTCTACATTGACCAAAAGTTGCTCTTGTATTTTTAAAGTTTATTATCAATTATACAAGCTGCTCAATTATTTTTTTAATTGCTGTGCTCTGTCCACTGCAATGTCCTGACTTTCTTCACATCCTCAATGCTGCATTCATTCCGGTATAAAATCGGTTGAAAACGTTTTACTGAAGATGGATCCATCACATGGCCAGAAAAAAAAAAAAAAAAGGAATGAGAAGAGGGTTAAAAACACAACTCAAGGAAAATTCCTGTGTAAACAGTCAGTAAAAGAAGTCTGGTTTCTCTGGCCTGCAAATACTACAGTTTGCAGCTCTGTGCTGACTTTTCCACAACTGTTCTAATTTTATTTTAAACTGCAAACGTCAGGAAACTTTTGTAAAACAGTAGAAACAGACGTTGACTCAGATTATTTCCAAAAATTTCTCCTGTTTCCCAGGTAAAGGATGAATTCAGAAAGCCATGGGCTTTTAAGAATTCAGCAAAAACTGAGGTTTGAAAAACTTTCCAAATACAGTTTAGAAAAGAGTCAAAAGATTGAACTTTGAATTTATTTAATCAGAGGAAATTGAAGAAAGAAAATTAACTAAAAATTATGAAACAGGGAGGGGAAGATTACAGTAAATAAATTTCTTTAAATTCACTTAAAGGAAAGTTTATAAATGAAAATTTTAAAACACACAAACATACTTTTCTTTTGCAAGTCATAATGAACTTTTAGGCTACCAAATTCATCAATTGAAGATAAAATATCCAGCAGCACCCAGGGCAAGGAACCCCTTGAAGGTAGAAATCCATTTCTCTAGAAGCATGTTTATTTTGCCATTAAGTAGTAAGTGAAGGAGTAAAAGAAGAAACAAGGATGCTTCTGTAGAAATATTTGCTTCAAGGCCCAGATTTTAAAATTACAGCTATTGCATAAGAAAGAGGACTTGGAAACTGAAAATGTGAGTTTGGATCCTGGCTTTGCAATTTACCTGCTCCATTACCTTTCAAATATAACTCCACCTCAGTATTTCAGTCTTAAAATTTGGATAATATCTTAACAATTATATAGTTGCTACAAGCACAGTGACTGGTACATATTGGATACTCAATAAATATTGGTTATACGAATGAAGGGTGTTTGCAAGATTGCTTTGCAAACTGTGTAGCCAATAGTACTTCCATATCACCTAACGGCCCCTGACACGATAACATATGTTAACTTATTTATTTTTTGTTTTCTGTCCCCCTCAACTAGATGCAAGCTGTATGAAAGCAGGACTTTTTTTATTTTTATTTTTTTGTCTTTTCTGGTGTTGCTTATCAATTGTTTTCACCTTTAAATTGAAAACAAGGATCTCAGGGCAGAGTTTGTCTTTCAGGCCCTCTGTTCTCATATGATCTTGGTGACCAGAATAATACATCTATAGCAGAAAACAAATGATCTTGGTTCCGAATTACCAAAGGCTTCGTACAGTAAAGGGGCTTCCCTGGTGGCTCAAACAGTAAAGAATCCACCTGCAATGCAGGAGACCCTGGTTCTATCCCTGGGCCAGGAAGATCACCTGGAGTACGGAATTGCAGCCCACTCTAGTATTCTGCAATGTGGGAGAGCTGGGTTCAATCCCTGGGTTGGGAAGATCCAGTATTCTGGCCTGGAAACTTCCATGGACCATAGAGTCCATGGGCTCACAAAGAGTCGGACACGACTGAGCGACTTTCACTTTCACTTTTTCTTTCCTGTATTCTTGCCTGGAGAAGTCCGTTGATAGAGGGGCCTGGCAGGCTACAGTCCATGGGGTCACAAAGAGTTGGACACAACGGAGCAACTAGCACATTAACACAGTGCATTCAATTTTCTTTTAATAAGAGTTCTGTCCTGACCTTGGTCAAATGTGTATAAAGTGAGCCAATAAACATCTTGGGATGAGAAACCTCCAGAAGATATAAGGGCAGCTTATACCATATAAATATCAGCTGATTTTCAATAAGAAGCTGATCTCCCTTTCCCTTGAGCATAAGCTCTGAGGGCAGGGATCTTTCTCCACTGGGTTTGCCACTGTGCTCCAGCACCTGGTATACTGTCCCTCAAAAAACATTGTGAAAAGAAACATTCTGAAGGTGAACTTTCTCTCTGATGACATTTCAGAGTACAAAGCTCCTATTAGACAGTGAAAGGCAAGTCTATGCAGTGCGCCTGGTGTCCAAAAGGCAATTATCATAATCTTAACAGAGTAAGATAAAGACAGAGCCTGAGTGCAAGGAAAGAGAATAGTGGTATGTAACTGAGGAGAAGAAAGCCCTGTCTTTCTGGACTGATCATTCCTAGAAACGGAAGCCTGAAGATGGTGGAGCCATGTTAGGCTATAGCTCCCAACCCAAGGTGAACACGCATAAAAATAAACCTGCCAGTAAGCGTGAACTTGGTTTCTGTATTTTAAAAGGCAGTTATGCATAATTGTCACCCTCTCTTTAAATAATTTGCTCTTGGTCACCTAGAAAAGCTACAACAGAGAGAAAATGAACTGAAATCAATTTTCTCCACTTAATGCCTTAAAGCAGCTTAAATTTTAGCTATTTCACCAGAAAGTGAATTCTTTTATCCTCTCAGACAAGCTGAGCTATCTCAGTGCTTTCTTCCTTTGTGTTCTGACAGATAGTTAAACAATGGTTGGGAGACTGTGTTCACGAAAGTGGTAAGGTACCTTTTTGAACTTCTTAGCATTACCCGAAAAGCCCCCGTCATCTCAGAAATTGTGACTTCCTCAGTTTCCCTAGTCACTGACACCTGAAGCAAATAATTAAAGTTAGGAATGTTCCATGTGGTGCTCTCAAAATACAGTATTCCTCTTAGACTTGTGAGTGTAAATAAAACAGAAAGTTGCATTTCCTCTTAGAGGGGGTGCACAGACCTATAGAGATTTCCTGTAAAGGAAGGAGCCATGAAAAGGCCCCGTTTCCCACCACAAACAGTGACAGATACTAAAATGAAGACTTACGTGATGCCCCTTGAAAACTAACGTGTGTGACAATTCTTGATCAACACCATGGAAATTGGAATGTTTCTTTTATCCTTCTGATCCTTCTTGCAGTGACTCCCCAGTTCCCTTCATACACAGGCAGGAATGCACTTGGCAAGCTTTCTAGAGAGAAAAGAAAAGAAAGAGTTCAGCCTTGAAATTCTTGACATGATTTAATGGATGCTTCAAACAGAGAAAATGGAAGCTGCTAGCCAAAGCTCAGGCTGCTTCATTGCAGTGTAGACCTACTTGGATACCATGGGGGCGTCATCTCCAACCATCATGGGTGGAACGAACAGGTTAGCAATAACTGTAAGTAACAAGTCCACATGGCAATGTCTGCAAGAGCAGAGCCAGGGCATGAACTAGGATCTCTCCCAACAAGCATTCCCACCGAGGCTCTCAAAAGCCAGCTACACAGTCCAAGCCAAAGCCCTACTCGCCAAACTACGTATAGCAGCTTTCTAATAGTCGACAAAACTCAGACACTGATTTTGAAAGGCCAAGTCAAAAAAATTTTCACACAATAAAACATAGGCTTTACCCCTAAGATTGTGTTATAAATTTAAAATGTTTTCTGTGGAACTCCTTTTAACCATTAGATATTCTTTTTTTTTTTTTTTTACAGTTAAAAGTATTTTTATTAAAAAAGCACAAATGCAAAGAAATGAACAGAGGAAAATTTATGCGTCGAACCTGGACTGGTCACTTATGATAATATACATGCTACAATTCCATTCTCCCCAATCATTCCACCTTCACCCTCTCCCACAGAGTCCCAAAGACTGTTCTAAATGCCTATGTCTCTTTTGCAGTCTCTTATACAGGGTTCAGGTTACCATTTTTCTAAATTCCATATATATGCGTTAATATACAGTATTGATGTTCTTCTTTCTGGCTTACTTCACTCTGTATAATTGGCTCCAATTTCATCCACCTCATTAAAACTGATTCAAATGCATTCTTTTTGATGGCTGAGAAATACTCCATTGTGTATATGTACCAAAGCTTTCTTATCCATTCATCTGCAGATGGACATCTAGGTTGCTTCCATGTCCTGGCTATTATAAACAGTGCTGCAATGAACATTGGAGTACATGTGTCTCTTTCAATTCTGGTTTCCTCGGTGTGTATGCCCAGGAGTGCGATCGCTGGATCATATGGCAGTTCTATTTCCAGTTTTCTGAGGAATCTCCACACTGTTCTCCATAGTGGCTGTACTAGTTTGCATTCCCACCAACAGTGTAAGAGGGTTCCCTTCTCTCCACACCCTCTCCAGCATTTATTGCATGTAGACTTTTGGATAGCAGCCATTCTGACTGGTGTGAAATGGTATCTCATTGTGGTTTTGATTTGCATTTCTCTGATGATGAGGAATGTTGAGCATTTTTTCATGTGTTTGTTAGCCATCTTTATGTCTTCTTTGGAGAAATGTCTGTTTAGTTCTTTGGCCCATTTTTTGATTGGGTCACTTAGTTTTCTGGAATTGAGCTGAAGGAGCTGCTTGTATAATTTGGAGATTAATCCTTTATCAGTTGCTTCATTTGCTATTATTTTCTCCCATTCCGAAGGCTGTCTTTTCACCTTGCTTAGAGTTTCCTTTGCTGTACAGAAGCTTTTGATTTTAATTAGGTCCCATTTGTTTATTTTTGCTTTTATTTCCAATATTCTGGGAGGTGGGTCTTGGAGGATCCTGCTGTGATTTATGTCGGAGAGTGTTTTGCCTACGTTCTCCTCTAGGAGTTTTATCGTTTCTGGTCTTACATTTAGATCTTTAATCCATTTTGAGTTTATTTTGGTGTATGGTGTTAGGAAGTGTTCTAGTTTCATTCTTTTACAAGTGGCTGACCAGTTTTCCCAGCACCACTTGTTAAAGAGACTGTCTTTTCTCCATTTTATATTCTTGCATCCTTTGTCGAAGATAAGGTGTCCATAGGAGCGTGGGTTTATCTCTGGGCTTTCTATTTTGTTCCATTGATCTATATTTCTGTCTTTATGCCAGTACCATACTGTCTTGATGACTGTGGCTTTGTAATAGAGCCTGAAGTCCGGCAGGTTAATTCCCCCAGTTCCATTCTTCTTCCTCAAAATTGCTTTGGCTATTCGAGACTTTTTGTATTTCCATACAAATTGTGAGATTATTTGTTCTAGTTCTGTGAAAAATATTGTTGGTAGCTTGATAGGGATTGCATTGAATGTATAAATTACTTTGGGTAGTATACTCATTTTGACAATATTTATTCTTCCAATCCACGAACACGGTATATTTCTCCATCTATTCGTGTCCTCTTTGATTACTTTCACTAGTGTTTTATAGTTTTCTATGTACAAGTCTTTTGTTTCCTTAGGTAGATATATTCCTAAGTATTTAATTGTTTTCGTTGCAACAGTGAATGGAATAATTTCTCTTTCTATTTTCTCTTTATTAGTGTATAGGAATGCAAGGGATTTCTGTGTGTTGATTTTATATCCTGCAACGTTACTGTAATCATTGATTAGCTCTAGTAGTTTTCTGGTAGAGTCTTTAGGGTTTTCTGTGTAGAGGATCATGTCATCAGTGAACAGTGAAAGCTTTACTTCTTCTTTTCCAATTTGTATTCCTTTTATGTCTTTTTCTGCTCTGATTGCTGTGGCCAAAACTTCCAGAACTATGTTGAATAGTAGTGGTGAGAGTGGGCACCCTTGTCTTGTTCCTGACTTTAGGGGAAATGCTTTCAGTTTTTCACCATTGAGGATAATGTTTGCTGTGGGTTTGTCATATATAGCTTTTATTATGTTCAGGTATGTCCCTTCAATTCCCACTTTCTGGAGGGTTTTTATCAAAAATGGATGTTGAATTTTATCGAAGGCTTTCTCTGCATCTATTGAGATAATCATATGATTTTTATTTTTCAGTTTGTTAATATGGTGTATTACGTTGATTGATTTGCGGATATTGAAGAATCCTTGCATTCCTGGGATAAAGCCCACTTGGTCATAATGTATGATCTTCTTAATGTGTTGTTGGATTCTGACTGCTAGATAGATATTCTATCAATTAGAAAGTCTATCAAAATATATAGAATACTAACTGTATGTGATCTTTGCCAGGAAAAGAAAAAGACCATAATTACTGAAATATACTTGGGTTTTGACAGGCATCATGGCTACAGAAAAAGAGCCAGTATGGAGTGTTGGCTTCACTGTCTGGGACCAGGATTCTGCAGATGGACACTTGGTGTGATCAGTTCATTCACAGTTTAATTGCACTGTGGTTGAATTGTAAAACTCATAATTTGAAAGGGAATTGTGTGTATGAAACTCAACAGTATTTCTCTTAACAATTTTATTTTATTCTTTCCATATACTATTCTCTCACAATTAAAATAAATGACTGATTTCTTGACCTGTCACAAGTCTCTGATGAATAATCAATCAACTTAGTGATTTTATTTTGCAATTTATATTTAAATAAAAAAAGGAAGAGGGATTTCTTCCAAGAAGTTTTTTTTTTTATAAGCCTTACTTAAATGATGCTTAAAATAAAATACAAAAGTACTAAAAACAATTCAAAATTACATTTTCTACTCCATCTTCACTCATGACATTTCAGTGACTAAGGAGAAGGGAAACTAATGACATGAAAAATAGTGTGGGAAAACAAAGAAGCAGGAATTTGATAAGACAGGTTATTTCTGTACTTGGATTTAGCCCAGTTCATCTGCTTAATATTCTGACCTGTGTGTTTATCCAAAGATTTTCTTAGAGACAGCTGAGGTATACTGAAAGGAACTTTGTAAGCAGAATTCTTTTTTTTAAAGCATGAATTTAGCTACTGATGATCTGTGTGATCAAGTTACAACCTCTCTAACTCTCATGTGTAATATGGGGTTGATCATTCAAACTTCACAATGGCAGGTTGAGGAGTCAATAAAATAATGCATGTGAAAATGTTTGGTTAAGTACAAACAGTCTGTGGTTGGATGTGAAATTCTAAATGAGTATCGCATTCAGAGGGAGACAGGCTGGACCGCAGGAGCTAATGGAACACTCTGATCCTCTCAGGAAGTGGGGGTTCTGTTGGCTACAGGTTGGGTGAACAGCAATGCTGAGCAAGGAACCCAGGGCACTGTCCTAGGGTTGTCATAAACCAAAAGCCTACCAGGTATTTACTACATGTCATGCATTTCTAAAAGCATTTTGAATATGTTAACCAATTTATACCTGACAACAACCATCTACGGTAGAGGTACCATCATGATCACCCTCATTTTACAGGTTGAAGAACTGAGACAAAGAGGAAAATCCTCCTGAGGATCAGGAGCTTGGATTCTTAATGCCTTTCCCATCCCCTCCAGCAGAGAACAAAGCTCCAAGCCTGAACAGGGCTGAGAAGACCAAAGAGACCTGGGGTCTGAACAGAGAGCCCCAGGCTGCTGGGCTTGGGGTCCTAGGGTATGGGGCAGTGGGGAGGCCAATGGTCATCAGCAGGGGTGACCAGGTTCCAGTGCAGAAGAGGAGAACAGGATGAGGATACATTGCATTTACTTCAGCAGGCAGAGAAAGAACAGAGGCTGAGCCCCAAGGATGCAGCAGAATCAGACATTTCTCTCCACTAGAAGTGAGCACCGTGCTGTGTGAGCAAGGTTGGAGGAGCCCCTGGAAAAGGGCAAGGAGGAACCATTTACACAGACATTACTGAAAGCAGAAGAGACTCCAACATCTTTCATCAGCAATTGTTTCCTTCCCCAGGGGAGCATGGAGCCTGGAGACCAAGATCAGGTCAAGTGGGAAGATATATCTGCAGTCGTGTATCCACACGAGGTCTTCAGTTCACTGTTCCCTCTACTTGGAATGCTGTTTCCCACATTCTTACAGTCTTTCACTGGCTTTGTTTGGGTGTCTGTTCAAAGTCACTCTGGGGAGCTCTCTGCATCCGGACCCTGCTTTCACACATCAAGCACCAGCTGTAATCATTTCATTCATCATCTTCCCTTCAACTGGAATGCTGAAGGACTTTGTCTCCTTTCCTGCTGTACTTAACTCTTGATGCCTGTAACTGTGTCTAGTCCATAACAGATGCTTTGTGATGTTTGTTGACTGACTGAATGGGTCAGAATGTGTTCACGTCAACACCAAGGTGAACTTATTTAGGATAACAACTAGAAGGAAGCTTAAAGTTCAACCTGGTGAATCCCAGACCTTTTTTTTTTTATTTCTTTTAATCTATAGAATGCCTTCTTGAAGGACTAAGATATAAGCAAGAAAAACCTTATTAACTGTGAACCCTGGAAGTGAGGGAGAGGCACTCTCTAGGAAGAAATGCAGAGAATTGTTTGGAGAATACTTCTCTAGACCAACTGCTTCATTTTCAATAGAGGAACTCGAAGCTCAGAGAGGCTACATAATTTGCTGGAAGTCACTAAGTCCAAAAGTTAGCTCTCATGAACTCCAGTCTCACTGAAGACCATATCTGTTAGTTACTTGTTTTGTACTGGGCAGAACGAAGGTTCTGACCCCTTGATTAGATTTTATGTAATAGTTACTCTGTCTGCAGAGTCCTCAGTCTTGCAATTTCTGAATATTATAAACCCAAACTCTAGGTAAAGAGTTTCGTTTCTTCTTTGTTGTAGGTCTGACTAAAATTCGGCAAACACAGGAAACGGCCCAACATGAGTTTGTCCAACCTTCTTGCAAACCCAGGATCTTAGCCTCATCTCTTTTGGCAGCTCAGCAGTGTTCCTCTCTCCCCCAGTCCTCCCCTCCTCCGTACAAAATTGAGCCACACATGTTCCACATCTGTCAAAATGCCCTCCAGCAGCTACACACTCCAAAACACTTACAAACACAGTTCCTCCTGAGTATGTGCCTGTGGCTTGCCCTCTCTCTCAATCTCTCTCCCTTCTTCCTTCCTTTCTCTCTCCCTTTCTCCCTTTTATTCTGTCTCCCCTTCTCCCCCCTACAACCCTACTCAGCTCTTGCCGTGACAGGCTCTTCCTTCCCCTCTCGCCATCCAAGCCTCCCTCTCCTCGGTGCCTCTCTCCTCTCCCTCCTCCAGGCTCGGCCAGGCTTGACTCATTTGTCACTTCCCTCCATTCCATGGCTCTTGCAGATGGCAGGGGGGAGTGGGACCATTGGCCATGAGTAGCAAGTGATATGTTATGTTGGAAAATTCTTCTCTAAATGAAACTCAGTCATCTGGCAACATGTGCCACAAGGGGAAACCAAAGCAAGAAGGAAAAATCCATGCAACATTCGCTTATTTCAGGTTGGGGAGGAATATAAAAATGGAAGATGGTCTACTCTAAGCCATCTAGTTAACATGGAACAGAAAGTAGAACCACCTGGATTAGTAAGAGAAACACCCTTATTCCAGTCTGTGTGCATAATACTGAAACTCAATATCTGAAATCAAGTTTTGCAAAGAGAAGTTTGTGGTAGACAACATTTTTAATGAAGTTGGTTGGGGACAAATTTACACCTCTGCCTGATATAATCTATAAATAACATTGCTTTGATCTTCCTGAGTAAAAGTAATAACGGTCCCAGGGGAGATTTTTCCTTAAGTTTTTTAACTTTATAAAATATTTTAATGTCAAAATTTTAAAATTACCTAACATTTCTCTTTTGTATCCATATTCTAAGTCTTTCTGATTTTTAAATATTCTACTCATGTAACCTTAAATCAGTACAGAAGGTCAAAGTTTAGAGTTAGAATCATAATATATCCCTTCTCATAAAAAAGCTATACATCAACCACAATGAAGATTTTTCCACTTTATTTTCAACTGAGACAGAATTTTGGCATGAAGCAGAGAAAGAATGTGCTTTATGAAAAACAGACAATGCTGACTTTTCCATAACTTGGCTCTATCAAGTAGAAAGTTCTTTTCTAACAGTGAAAATACAAGACTATTTACGTTTGAATAATAATCATATTTGAATTAGTCACATCATAATTGGATATGAATTATCCATGTGCAATGTGGGGAAAGGGAGTGGTAATTATCAGAACAACTTCAAGGCCCTGTTACTTCCCCCAGAATGCGAATAAGATGACAATATGCAAATTTCAAAGCACTGTAATCAGTCCTTCAAGAACAACTCATTCCTGGCTCTTGCCAATGGTATGTGTCCCGTGAAGGGATCCAAGAGTTAACATTTGATCTGCCCAAGAGGACCAGGATCTTTCTGTCGGGCACACATTCCACACATGTGAAGCTATAAACTTGGACCCTGTCTTCCAAAACGTTATTTCTTTCCTGCTCTGTGCTATTGTTGCTTTTGGGCTCTGGGTGCCAACCTCTCACATATCCACGAAGTTCCCCTCAAGGAGGGTGTCCACGACTGAGATGGAGAAAGGAAGAAAGCCTCCCATCTCCCAGCTTGACGGTGAACTATTTGTTTTTGCCATTCTCTCCTCCTTCCACGAAGTTCCCTTCAAGGAGGGCGTCTATGACTGAGATGGAGAAAGGAAGAAAGCCTCCCGTTCCCCAGCTTGACGGTGAATTATTTGTTTTCACTGTTTCTCTCTCCCTGTACCTTAATCTACTTCTTGGAGTTGTGGCAGTGCCAAAGGAAATATTGATTGGTAAATCCGGAGTAGTTGACTCTTTGGATTAGAAGTGACAGAAGAAAACTTCACACTTGCTCAAGCAAGAAAAAAAAATAGGAGAGTTATCATAATATACAGAGGTGATCACACATCCCAAGACAGGACTGCAGCCGGGCTTCAGAAAGACAAGAACAGGAAAGAAAGGAAAGGGGTCAAGAATGTCTCCACCCCTCCTCCAGGCTCTTCTGCCTCATCCTTCCGAACACGATGCTACTTTGTTGAACCAAGTGAATATAAAATGGACACCCACTGCTCTTGAGTTCAAATATTAAAGTTCTAGTCTCTCAGAGAGACGGACTCAGAATCCTACAAAAAAGGTTCTGACTGGCTCCACCACACACCCTTGGCCTAATTAGTGGTCCTGGGGAGGGTGGAGTGTCTCCCCAGGAACTGCTGTAGGCCCGCCCTTCAGAAGGCCTAAGAGGTCAGTGATATGCTGGAGAGACACAAGATAAGCAACTACTTGGTGATCGAATCAAGAAAACTTGCCAGGAAGTGGAGTCAGGGTGATAAGAAAGAAAAACTATTTTAGCCATCAGAAAAAATATATACATTTGTGATAGACAAGCCTTAAATAAGTGTACATCAGATAGAATCCAACATAATAGAAAGAAGAAACGTGTAATTGGGGTGTAACTTGGGTGAAATGAGGAAACATTTCTCAGCCTATCTCAGAAATCCCCAGGAAAATGATACCCCTGAATTGTAGTTGACATAGGGTGAGGCTTCTTAAAGTGACAGTTTTTTTTTTTAAACTTTGTGGAAGAGTTGGGGTTGATGGGGAGGAGGCTGAGTGCACAGAGGGACAGCTTGAGAAGAAAGCATTTGGCTAGGGTGTCACAGAGAGCCACTCCACTCTGCCCAGGAGACCACAGGAGCAGGAGCTTCTCCATGGAGCCATGGACAAGCCCGTGTCCTCTGCAGTCAGCTCCACTTCCGTCTGATTCTTTGGCTGTGATTCCTTCAGCCTATAAAGCAAAGAACAGTTCGAAACCAGGCTCTGGTATAGACACCTGCACCACTCAACATCTCCCAGACCTAGAACTGGGCACACTGAGTGCTGTCAAATTCCTGCATGTCAATTACACATTATCATGGCAGCAGCGTCCTCCCCAAGATAAATGGAATGTTGAGAACATGAAGTGCCTTTGCAAAGGGGAAGGATGCACAATATACTACACAAGGCAGTCACCTCACATTCACATCCCCTAAGGGACCCTCCCAGACTTGAACCTAAAGGCAGGAACCCAGTTGTTAACAAGGGCAAGGCCTTGTGGGTAGGACTTTTTTAAAAGGTACAAAAGGCCTTAGAATGAACCAGCATGAAATCTAACAATGAACATTTGACTTGTATTAAAGGAAGTCCATCCTAGAATACCAGCATTTGAATCAGAGCAATGAACATGAAGGCAGCAACCAGTCGGCTGCATTAAGAGCTAAACAGTGAGCAGGCTGCCAGTGCGCCCACGTCAACAGCAGCACACTCGCAGGAAGCAGAAACCCAATGTGTCACCTTCCTCCCAGCTGCCCCAGCAGAACACTCATCCACCAGGAGAAAGACAGAGGTTCAACAGAGCCTCGCCTTCTCCGCCTCACTTCTCCCCTCCTAGAAGCTTCAGTCTCACAGAAAGTGTTACTTGAGACAATAGGAGAGAAAGAAGGAGGAATCCACAGGACTAGGGCAAACACAAGCCCATTCAAAATAAAAGAAGGTGTTGCTGATTGTTAATTCCCAAAAATTCACAAATAACATTACCAGTCAACTTGGTAATGAGAGACACGCTATAGAGTTTATAAATTTCATCTGAAAGAAGATGACTTTTGAGGGCTTACTTGACTTCCTGCCAAAGAGTTTTCCAAAGACCCTAGGACCATTTATCTCCAAGAGGAGAAAGGCTTTGTTACAAAATTTTAGCTTCTGTCACCTCCACCCTGCTGAGGACTGTCACTGATCCTGAAATCCACATGAACTTTGTTCGAAAAGACTCACTCCTTCCGTCCATCCATCCATCCGTCAGTCAGTCAGTCTTTCATTAATTTATCAAATACCTTGTCCCACCACCACCATTTCTACTATATCCCAGGCACTGTACTAGTTCCTGGAGATGAAACAATGAATAAGACATCAACACTGCTCTTAAGGGGGCTTTCCTGGTGGTGGCTCAGCAGTGAAGAACCCGCCTGCAGTGCAGGGGATGCAGCAGATGTGGGTCTCATCTTCGGGTCGGGAAGATCCCCTGGAGAAGGGCATGGCAACCCACTCCATGCTCTCCAGTATTCTTCCCCGGCAAGTCCCATGGACAGAGGAGCCTGGTGGGCTACAGTCCAAGGGGTCACAAAGAGTTGAACACAACTGAAATGACTTGGCATGCATGCATGCTACTCTTAAGGGGCTTTCAGTGGGTAGAGGAAAAACTGTGAGAGAAACAATATGCAATATTCCTGCCTGCAATCTCCCAGAATCTTGGCAACCCTGCCTGAAAGTTTTAACCCTATTCAAGCAGGGTATGGCACATTTTCCACCTATTCTCCGCAGTCAAATGGTTTCAGTGCTGGAAATGATTATTTTTTCTGATCAAGGAAGTACCAAATATCAAGATAAAGTATCATCCATCATTTGAAGAAAATCTAGTGGAAAAAGTAAATAAATTACAATCTTCAGAAAGAAGGGCCAGTCTACAGAGGTATCAAAAAATGAAACAAAATGTCTTTAAATGAAATGTATATGATAGAAAAAGTAAGTTTCAGCAATTACACATGTGCCTAAGAGGCTGAATGCCAGGACTAGGGTGGAGTTAAATCAAACATGTAGTCCTAAATCGTAAATCGGATCCTGCTACTCTCTTACTTAAAAACCTTCCTTGGATGGTGATAATCATTTTGAAGTATATAAATGTATCAAATCAATATGTTATACACCTTAAAATTATAGCTCAGATGGTAAAGAATCTGACTGCAGTGTGAAAGACCAAGGTTCAGTCCCTGGATCAGGAAGATCCCCTGGAGAAGGGAATGACAACCCACTCCAGTATTCTTGCCTGGAGAATCCCATGGACAGAGGAGCCTGGCAGGCTCCACGGGGTTGCAAAGAGTTGGACACAACTGAGCGACTAACTAAGATGTCTTACATCGTAACAAAGCTGGAGGAAAAAAAATAGAGATCTCACTTGGCACCTTGTTGCTCATATAACAAAATCTAAATACACATTCTCACACAAACGATTGGTTCATCTGTTCATTCAGCAAAGTCTACAACATGCTGTGTAACGTTCTAGACCATGGGAACACAGGCCATGATCACTGCATTAAAGAATTTCAGTTCAAATGAGGACACAGATTTAAAAAAAAACTAATACAAAGCCCTCAGAGCCATATCATACTCTATACAAGGTGTCATGTGATCGCCAAGAACAGAGAGCTGAATTCCTTCCCAGGGCAAAGGGAAAATAAGAGAAGGCTTTAGATAGAATAGATTTGCAAATGAAGACTCAAAGGATAAATGGGAATTCTTTAAGAGACAGAAGAAAAAAGGCAACACAGCCTATTAATCCAAACAAAAGGACTGAAGCATTAATTTTTTTAAAATTTTCCACTTCTTTTGAGTTTTTTTAATTAATTAACTTTAATTGGAGGATAATTTCTTTACAATATTGTGGTAGTTTTTAACATACATTGACATGAATCACCCATGGGTGCACATGTGTGTTTCCATCCTGAACCCCCCTCCCACCTCCCTCCCCACCCTATTCCTCTGGGTTGTCCCAAAGCACTAGTTTTGAGTACCCTGTGAAACATGATTTTTTTTACTTATTTTTCTCTGTGGAATTATCCAGTTGTTTGGATGGATCAGTCCGGCAAGACAAGGTGATTATGCCTGTATACACAGCCCGTACCAGGCAAATTTAACTCTGGGCTTTAAGAAATGAGAGCGTTCCTAGGACTGTTTTCATATTTGAGCCCTTTATCTGTTTGAAGAAGATTTCGCAGAAGTATTTGGTATGAAAGCAGAAGTTTCTGCTCTGACCACTTTCAGTCAAGTTTTATAAACCTATTAAGATTTTTGTCAATGTATTTATTATTTGGTTGCTTTTTAATCAAAAAATCAAGGATGCTTTTAGTAAAAAGTGAAAGGAAAGTTGAAATGATCCAGATAATTTGATCCATATAAACTTTATTGCATAAGCAGAAGAAAATAATTTAGTAATAATGTGGTAGTTTAGGTTATGTTCACATCTGAATGATAAGATGCATTTATCAAAGAAAGGCTTCTTGGTGCCAGATTTGGTGCTGCATCATTGAAAAGACACAGCCCACCCTCAGCGTCCATTCCAACAGGAGAGACAGACAATAAATAGGAAATTGAGTTTAAGAGAGCATGAGAGTTGTGACATAGGCTTGAAGGAAACACAGAGTGATGTGATGGGCAGCTGCTCTTCTCTGGGGCTGTGATACTTTGGCAGAGACCGAAAACAAAACTGAAAATCTGTACTCTAGAGTTAATGCTTCATTATTATGTCTACAAGGACTAAATTAATAATTATTGTATAAAAGTGAACAGAATGCACTTTGGAGTTGGACGCACAGAATCTGGTTTTGGGTGAGTTGCTTCTCTTTTCTGGGCATCTGCTTCCTCCTCTGCAATTTGGCCATAGTGATATCCATCTAACCAAACCTTGAATGGAACTAAAGAAGGAAAATATAATAATGTATCAGATACATGCTTCTGCATTAGTCATTTATATCACCCAGACACCTGAGAACATAGGTACCATTATTACCCACATTTTATAGATGAGGAAACTGAGCATCCATAAGGTAGAAATGGGATTTAAATGAGGGCAATTTGACTGCAAATCCCCATGCTTTTAAAATACTATTCCCCAATATTAGCACTTGACAGTCAGGGCTCAGTCAATCTTCTTCCCTTCACTTTGGGTGAATACAATTTTAGAAAACAGAAATCCTTTTACAAGTTTATCCTATGAAAATAATGAATGAGCACAAAGAGTTAGCTAAAGAATTCTCATCACCTGTTGCTGCTGCTGCTAAGTCACTTCAGTCATGTCCGACTCTGTGTGACCCCATAGACTTCCATAGACGGAAGCCCACCAGGCTCCCCCATCCCTGGGATTCTCCAGGCAAGAACACTGGAGTGGGTTGCCATTTCCTTCTCCAATGTGTGAAAGTGAAAAGTGAAAGTGAAGTTGCTCAGTTGTGGCCAACCCTTAGTGACCCCACGGACTGCAGCCTACCAGGCTCCTCCATCCATGGGATTTTCTAGGCAAGAGTACTGGAGTGGCTTGCCATTGCCTTCTCCGCATCACCTGTTAAAGAACATTTATTTATAATTATTTTAATGTCAATGTCCAACAAATATATCATAGAGCCATAAAATAATGGTTGTAAAATATCAAATGACAGGAACAAATGTTTATTATATGTCAACTGAAAAGCAAATTACACTTGTTCAGTGTGATCAATTTCTGTATATATGTATGCCCAGAAGAAAAAAAGTCCAGAAAATACATTTTCTTTGCGCTTTCCTATATTTTTCAAAATTTTCGGTGATAAGCATGTTCTTTCAGTACAAGAGAAACCATAGAATGTGAGTTATCCAAACACTACCCCTTTTTAAACAGCCTGTTCATCTTTTCGTATTTATATAATATTTTTCCTTATGGAATAATATTCTGTTAACGAAGATAAAGCATTCCAACAATATGTTGCATTCTCGGATGTTTGGAAGCCAACAGTAGACAAATAGTCTCAGCCCTAACATTGGCACTGTCTCCCAGTTTGCGTGCAGTAGAGCACCTCCTCTGGGAAGCTCCTCTCTCCAAGTTCATCGCTTTCACTGCAAAGGATCTTTACCTGCCTCTCCAGGCAGCTAGGGCCTTCCCTGGTGGCTCAGCGGATAAAGAATACGCCTGTAATGCAGGAGACACAGGAGACTCGGGTTCAGTACCTGGGTTGGAAAGATCCCCTGGAAGAGGGCATGGCAACCTGCTCCAGTGTTCTTGCCTGGAAAATTCCACGGACTGAGGAGTCTGCCAAGAGCAACTAAGCACCAGGCAACAAACGGAGCAGGAGGAATATTCATCTCCCTGGCGGAGAGGAGGTGCGTCTTTGTTTCTGCTACTCAAAATCATTAAAACACTGATCTTTAATGTAGAACAGTCTAAAGAATGGGTTGCTGGAATGAGACATTTTAATGTAACAGCCATTGTCCCACGGTAAGGAAATCAGACTTCATTTTATCTGAATTTAACTGTAAACTTCATCAGCATTCTTCTGACTACAACTACAAATGATACCTTCATGGTTGGAGACCCCTATGGCGCACTAACCTATAAAACAAAAGAATTAGAAGAAGCTTTTCTGCATCGCAAAAGAAGATGCTTTGCTTCACAGAAAGATTCACCTCAGGGCTTTTTAAATATCTGGATCCTTCTGAACAGCTGTTTGTTTGTTTACAGGTCATTAACTATTTGGCTGAAAGATGAGACGAGGCCAGGGTGAGCCAAAGAGCAGTGCCACCATGGACTAGAGATCAATTCAACCTGGAAATAGAGCTCTCTGGTGGAGAACCCGACCCCTTTTTTTCTCTACCCTGAGTCTGGGAAAGAACCGTTAGGGAGCCAAGAAAAACTAGGCAAACTAGCAAGAAAGTACATACATAGTTTCCTGTATTTCTGAGAAAGCTGCTATGGGTACACCGTGACCAAGGAGGTTGGGGGAGGGGCTCCCACAGGCCTCAGTGGGAGGCCGGGCCCTTAGACTACTTGGTGGCTAGGACTTTGTTGTCACATGACTGTGATAGGAGGAACCTGTCAAGGTCCTGCTCTGCTGCTGCAGCTTTGGGACAAGGGCTATCGTGGCTCCAGAACACTCTCTGACACAAGCCTTAAGCCAGAGAAGGGTCTCAAGGGAGTCCTGCCGTGGGGTTCTTTAACCTACTGCAATTAACAGGTCTGACTTTGGGCTTCCCTGGTGGCTTAAATGGTAAAGATTCTGCCTGCAATGCAGGAGACCCGGGTTCATTCCTTGGGTTGGGAAGATCCCCTGGAGAAGGGAATGGCTACTTACTCCAGTATTCTTGCCTAGAGAATTCCATGGACAGCAGAGCCTTACTAGCTACAGTCCATGGGGTTGCAAAGAGTTGGACATGACTGAGTCTGTGAATTGCATTGAATTGTACCTCTGTTAACTAGATGGACCCAAACACGATTAAAAACAAAAATTAGACCCAGTTTATCCCCTCTCATTTCCTTAGAATTCTATGCTAGTTCTTCCCAATAAAGTCCAGGCCTGGGTCGTGCCATCTCTTATCCCACCTGAAAAGCAGACTGGCTTTGTTTTACTGCTCAACCATTGCTTTCTGTTTCACTTAATGAAAATTTTAATTTTTCTGGCAATTATTGATCTGGTGTCAGTCTTTCATTCTACAGGCAATGATTTATGGCCAAATTACATAATGTGCATTGATCCAAGATCTAACCTCTTTACTACATTTATTTTCCTACTAGTCTGGGAATCAGAGCTGACAGCACTCACTTTCTGACAACTTAGCCAAAATTTAGAATCATTTAAATTTAGCCAAAATTTAGCATCACTTCAGGGGCACATGCAGGAGTCACCCACACTCCCCTCTCAGTTTAACTTGTACCTGGAATGGTGCGTTTGTATTCGCTCAGCCACATCTGACTCATTGTAACCCTTTGGATTGTAACCTGCCAGGCTCCACTGTCCATGGGATTTCCTGGAGTGGGTTGCCATTTACCTCCTCCAAGAGATCTTCCTGACCCAGGGATCAAACTTGCACCTCCTGTGTCTCCTGTATTGCAAGCGGATTCTTTACCCACTGAGCCAAGTCATGGACTATGGGGTACTGGCTCCAAATCCAAGGTACCTATGTTGGCCAACAAAAGGACCCTTCTAATGCTGATCACATGGCACCACTTTCACATTCCAGGAGTGGCATCTAAAAGCAGATGAACCTATTGACCAATTCCTGCCTGGGGGAACAGATAAATAATAACGATGTCAAACCAAATTCCTTTGTCAATTGCATTGTCACTTATAAATGGACAACACTAAACAATTTTAACCAAAAGTTTTCCCCAATCAGTTATACAGGACTTCATTTGGGGACTGAATTACCTTGGAATCAAATCAGGTGGTAGTCCTTTCCAAATTAAACATAATTCAGGAATTAAGATACCTCAAGGGCAGAAATAAATGAGTTTTAGGTAAATTCTTCCCTCAAAATACTCCAGGTCAAAGTCTGTTCCTCTTGACTTTTTAATGGGACGGAATGTAGGAAATTCAACAAAGTATTTCTTTAAATTCTGAAACAGCTCAGAAATGAAATCCTCTGCACTGCCATAGACATTATTGAGTTTATTTTCCGTGATTTTTACTCAAGAGCCTTTGTTGTGTAGGTATCCTTTTGAGAAATTTCTTTAAGAGCTTAAAATTCTCCTCCCTCAAAAAAAAAAAAAAAATGTACCTTTCTTTTGTAATAAATCTTGATCCTTAAGAGCTTTGCAAATCATTCTATTTCCTACCTTATCTTGGCAGCTAAAAGAGTATAGTGCCTGCCTGGCGAGAGCCTGGGTGATGAGGAGAAGGGACAAGAGGGAGAATTTTATTGTATGCATGTTTTGCCTTTCAAATTATGAAACTTATGCATGTATTATCTATCCAAAAAATTAATAAAATTTAAGATGGCATGATGATGGCAACTCAGAACGCTGTTCTTTATTCTGCTATTATTCCTTCTCTGATTTTGGTGAGAATCAGTAGGCTGTTTTACTTTGTTTATTTTTATGACAGCCTTAAGAGTTTGACTCATTGAATCAGTGCCTTTTATTCTCAATTGCCTCATATTCTTATTGGAATTAGGCTAGATATAAATGTACCAATACACACAGAAACACATGCCACATATACAAGTTACACACTCCAATCCGAATGCTAAAAGGTCCCTGGAGAGCTCCTGTTCCCATCCGCTGACCTGATGAATGAGAAAGACCCAGCATAGAGGATTCCCACACCCTCTGTTAATGGGGGTCCTACATCCAGAACCCAGGCCTCAGAACAATTCCCAGTCCATTGCCCTTTCCATTAACTTTGAAAATATACTTTAAGTCCATGAAAAACATGATTTGCTTATTGCATACCACTTGGAAAAGCTTAATAATTGCAAAAGCAAAAGGTATCTCCAAGAACTAATTTTCATCTTTATAGGAAAATGAAATGAGCCCAGTCTATTTTTTCTTTAGCAGAGCTATTTATATTCAGCAATGTGTGTTACTTTGAGGAAAAGGACATTAGTATAGTCGGTTTCTGCTCTGCTGGTTCTTTCCTCCCCATTATCTTGAGCTAAAATATAAACTCCTTAGCACAGCATCCAGTGTCCTTTGGATTTCTACTTTCCTGCCTGGGCTTTCATCTCCACCCCATCCCCACATACACACAACTCCTCACTTTCTACCACTCCAAACTGTTTCTGGGTTCCCAAGCATTGTGGGTTTCTCGCATTTTCCTGCGTCTGCACTGGCTGTCCCCTCTGCCAGGTTTCCGTCTTCCACCAAAACCAGCCAACCGGATAACTCTTCCATAAAGACTCAATGCCACTGCCTCGAAAACACTCACCTGGCCCCACAGATGTCCTTAGTTGCCTCTTCCTTTGTGCCCCCACTTTGTAGATGCCTCTTCAGTGTTTATCTCACTGCCAGGAGAATAATGATGACATTCGTCTCCCTAATAAACCCTGCATTCCAGAACAAGACAGTTGATTTTTTCATAACTGTCTCTACATCGTCTACCCAGCACGATGCTCAGTGCATAGTAGGTGATCAACAAATGTTCTCAGGAGGAAAAGAGGGAGAGAGGGGAGGAAAGGAGGCCATTATTTGGGATGCCAACAGATAAAAAAAAAAAAAAAACCTCCTATATGCTTGCCTTTGGATTGTGGTCAAAGAAAAAGAATGTTTTGCCCGCAGCCAGTGGCCCCGAAATAGCTGCTCAAAAAGAAACTTGACAGAAAACCAGGCAGCCCAGGCCTCGGGTAAGAAAGCCAGCAGGCACACTATTGGCTGCCACATTTCCTTCTTTCTCTCTAGACTCATGCCTGGGAGCTACTGCTTAGTGGAACTTTCTCATTGCCCTGATTCAAGACAGAGAAGCATTTGCGAAAGCCCTGGGTCCTGAGCGACGTGCAGAACTCCCTGTGCTCTACTTACAAAACAGCATCACGCTCAAGGCTGAGAATGATGTCGCAGCAGCCCAGGCTGTGTGCCATGAATTTGTTTTCCTACTCACCCTGGTCTCTTGCACTTTACTTAGTGACACCAGTCTCTCCAACTGGGAAGGAACAAAAGAAACACACACAGGTCTGACAGCTGCATTCTGATCCCCACTGGACCCTGTGCTGTGAGTACATTTTTTCTCTTTTTTCTCAGTTTTCTCTTCCATAAAATGAGTATCCCACAGCTCTTTTGTAATTCTGTGTTCAGAGCGCACCGAGGATGTAGAAATACACACTTAATCAATACGAGTCATCGACCAACACATGGTCGATGTGAAGACACAGTTCCACATGCATAGGTGTATGAGAGGGATAGAAAGAAACCTTGGAGACAAGCCTTGCCCTCCAAGGGCCAACAATCTAGTTGGTGGAGCTTTAATGCACACAATCCATGCCAAATAAGAGGAAAGCAGTGTGCAAAGCACCAGGTGATAGGGCGAAATGGTAAAAACTTTGCCACCACCCAGCTGCTATGTCAGCAACCTCACTCATAAACAGAATAGGAAGAGAATGAACCACTTCACTTCTGACAACAACACAACTTGCATCCCCAGGCTTATGGTGATGCTCACAAGTCAGTGAATAAGCTAAGGTTTCATTTAGACATTTTAAAACAATCTCAGCAACAAATGAGAAAACTGAGAAGAAAAGAAAACTTCACCCTCCTGTATTAACCCACAAGACTCTAATACAAATAATGTCGATAAGAGTAACAACAGCAACTCGCCCAGCACTGGTCACTGAGTCCACTGATGGGCATCTGCACTATGAAAAAGCAAATGACTTGGATCCGTTTTGGAGGACTTTGCTCCCATGGAGAGTGCTTCCCTGACACTCACATCCACCTCCATTGTGGAGGAGAAATAATATCAATATACCCCCGCGGTGGTTGTGACAAGTGCTTCATTTCCTTTGGCGGTGTTTTGAGATTTGCCCCTCCTTTCTCCTGCTTTCCTCCTTCCCCTTGTCACACACACACTTTTGCTGATTCTTGCAAAGAAAATCAATGTGCAAAGACAACTTCCCACTGCATTCACATTTCTCCCAGGCCCTGCTGACAGGACTGCCTGCCTGCTTTAACCTATTTAATGAGACAGTAAGAGAATTATAATTGAAGTTCAGGCACCACACAGAATTCACGGGCTGGGATCTCAGCATCATGAGTCATTCATTTGGGAAAATTCATTGATCTCATTTTCAGCTTTTTTTTCTGTGGGGTTTGAGTTTTCTTCCCTTTTTCTCATATTGATTTATTCTGCTGGGGTGGCTGGAATAGTACTTTTTAGCAAGAGTGGGTTGTAACTCTGAACCTCTATAAAGAAGATTAAGCCTGTTGATTTGCTTGGCACCCTCATTTCCTCTGCTTCTCTATTAAGCTCCTTTTTTTTTTTTTTAAAGTATTTTTATTGAAAAAGCACAAATGCAAAGAAATGAACAGAGGAAAATTTATGTGTCGAACCTGGACTGGTCACTTATGATAATATACATTAAACTCCTTAAACTTCATCATTTCGCCATATAGAACGCTAAATTAAAAGAGAAATGCCCTGTCAGATAACTAATTCTGAAAATTAAAATATTACCATTTGATTATTGTTTCAGTCTCCCATTTGCCTTTTAACCTAATGGAGTTAGTAAACTCATTTCCTTTGTACATTTCTCTCAATCACATCGCGAGTGACAGGTTATTTTGCTAATGCTTTCAGACAGTAATGGAGAGTCATGTGGTCAGCACACTAACATAAAAGACTAATTTCCAAGTCCATCAGTGGCTCTCACCCACCAGAAAACCACATCCTGGTGGAGGCACCGGCCTGGGAGCCAGTTTGAAGGGATCAGAAATGCTCCCTGCACCCTCTTTCTACCCCTTGACTGTCTCTGGATTTTCAGGGTTGGTAAGCAATGCCAACAGCTTCCTTTTTTTCTCATGAGATGGCATGCAGCCAGCACCCCACAATTACACCTTTCCCATCTTAAACTCCAGAAGAAAATGGATGTAAATCTAGCAATCTGTTTGAAAGTTGCTCCTTTTTCACGTGTAGAGCCCATAGCCGTACTATTGAGTATGTCATTTTTTTCTCTTTATGCTTGCTTGAGCTTCATTTTATTTTAATACCCCACATATGCTGTGCTCAGGGTGGGAGCTGGGGCATGGGATGGAAGTATGACCAGGAGTTGTGGAATTATTAAAGAATAAACTCCAACATCTATGAACTTCTGTCCCAGCCAAAACTCTGATGAGGGGAAAAGCTAATTCAGACATTGCAGGTCATACCTGAAGATATTTATGGAACACCATGTGCTATCTATAGGAGATCTTTAAGCCTGGGGACCAAAAGCATAAGCAATATTCTGAAGTAGCAATTGCCACTTTATAAAAAGGAGAGAATAGGAAGTAAAATCTAAGATCTAGAGAAGCCAATCCATCAGTGATTCAACTACAATTTCCACAGTTCCTTTTAGACAAAATAAAAAAGAGAGAGAGAAAATAAAGCACCATTCAATCCAGGATATTTCCAGAAAGGTCATTAGAAGCCATTATGCCACTGTCTTAAGCTTTGTAAACGTCAAAGTGAAAGAATTAGTCTTGGTACCTCTGAAATAAAGTAGATAGGGTCAACAGCTGTAAGTGAAAGGACATTTATATTTCTTCTTTGTGATTTTTTTTTCTTAAACTCACAGATATGTGAAATCAATAGGGTCGTCTGGTTTGAAGAATAACTGAGGAAGCCAGAACCATAGAACCAGAATACCAATCTGCTCTCCAGACTAACCTCCCATTTTGACTGTGGAGGTCTGCAGTTCATCCTGTTCTCCAAAGTTGGGGGTCTGCTATGGGGCTTCTCCAAGTAGCAGCTGCACCCCTATCACATACAGACCACACTGGACTTCACCTGATTTCTAATGTGGCCACTGGGATTCAGGTCCACCCTTGAACCTCAGATCCTTTGGTTGAACATTGTTAGACCTTGCCCCTAACCCCGGACGGCTGCTTCACCTAGCACATGCCTCCCCATCAACAGAGTCTCTACTGACCAAAGGCATGGTGCTGAACTCCTGCAGACCACTCCTATGGACCACACTAGCCTTGGCTGGATCACCTTAGGGCTTGGCAGATGAGCCCTACGTGCCCCCAGCTCACTCCGTCCTGCCCAGCAGCTCTCCGTTAGGTCCCAGTGTTCACTCATCATGCTGTGTATATCGAGCACCAACTCTGTTCCAGTCATTGTGCAAAGCACTGCAGTCACAACATTGAAACAGGCCACACTCTGCCTTCTGGGCTCAGACTGGTGGAAGGGACAGCACATCAGAGACCATGAAGATTGTTGTGACAGAGGCGGGACCCTGACCCAGCATCCTCCTCCTATTCACTTTTGAAATGCCCTTAAATTCTCACACACAATTTTTACAAGAGATGATCAACTGGAATCAGCTGACTGTTGAAATATATGAGGATGTGAGGTGTTAGACGCTCAATCATGTCTGACTCTTTGCGACCCCATGGACTGTAGCCCACCAGGCTCCTCTGTCCCTGGGATTTTCCAGGCAACAATACTAGAGCAGATTGCCATGCCTTCCTGCAGGGGATCTTCCCAGCCCAGGGATGGAACCCATGTCTCTTCTGTCTCTTGCATTGGCAGGCTAGTTCTTTGCCACTAGAGCCACCTGGGAAGCCCAATTCCAATTGAAATATATAATTCCTGTTAAAATGAGCAACACGGAGTAGTTCAGTATTTCCCCACAGATTATAATTTCAGGATCACTGCTGGCCAAACTCCTCAAAGCCTGGTGCACATTTATTTAAAGAGGACTCACTGGAAAAGACCCTGATGCTGGGAAAGATTGAAGGCAGGAGGAGAAGGGGACAACAGAGGATGAGATGGTTGGATGGCATCACTGACTTGATTTGCATGAGTTTGAGCAATCTCCGGGAATTGGTGATGGACAGGGAAGCCTGCCGTGCTGCAGTTCTTGGGGTTGCAAAGAGTCAGGCATGACTGAGCGACTGAACTGAACTGAACTGAATTGCCTGAAGGGTACACAGATTAGCTGGTCCACTTTGAGGATGTAAATAAACTGTTCAACTCTCTCTGACGACCTCCATCAAACCTCTTAATTTAGGGGTTTGAGAGAACTCTTAGGGCTCCATGGAACATACCTGAATCTGCACAATCTAAAATTTAGCAGAAAGCAGGTACTCCTGTCTTCTTGGAGTACTCTCTTCTTTTGAATTCTTGCACACCATTTTCTCCATAACTCCTTCTTACCTAACTTCTTACTCAATATGAAGTTTATTTGCTCTTGTCATTCAAAACTGAATTGTCCCCATCAAACTTGTTCCTGCTTTTAGGTTCATTCATGACCCAGCCTCTGCCCATCTCTCAAGGCTCATCCAAACCTCTACCACTGCCCTCCCCCTGCACCTCAGACTACAGCCAGATGGGACGTGTTTCAGTTTCTCAGACTCACCACATTTACACTCACCCATCTCACTTCCCAGGTGACTCAGTGGTAAAGAATCTGCCTGCCAAAGCAGGAGATGCAAGAGACACAGCCTCGATCCCTGAGTTGGAAAGATCCCCTGGAGGAGGAAATGGCAACCCACTACAGTACTCTTGCCTGGGAAATCCCATGGACAGAGGAGGCTGGTGGGCTACAGTCCATGGGGTCACAAAGACTCAGACACAACTGAGGGTGTACCTCAGTTGTGTCTGAGCACTCAATGAGTGAACACACACCTCACTTTTACACATGATGTTCCCTCTGCCTAAATGCTTGAATACCTGTACACACAGGCGCATACTCACAAACACACACACACACACCTCTTTCCCTAGGTTAGCTCATCTTTCAGATGCTTCTTCTTCCAGGAAAACTTCTACGACTCTACCTCTGTCCCCTCCAGCTGCGTAGCTTGCTCCTGCTATGTACTAGCAGAACACTCCAGACCTCCCACTTTAATGTAATTGCTATACACTCTGTGAAGTGTCTGTCACGAAATGAAGTGAATTAAATGCTCCTTATGAAACATGGATTTTCTGAAGAATGAGTTGAGGGATACTCTGAGAAACAGCCTCAAGAGACATACTGTTGTATGCTTCTGTGAAGATTTTGTTGGGGACATTGTTTATCATTTTTCTAGAGCCTTTTTCATGAAGCTTTGGGGGTGAGGGTGCCACTTTCTGCTCTTTAATTTAACAATAGTTGTGTTTCTCTTGATGCAATTCTTTGATCTTAAATACATTATCAATTGTGTAAGGATTATGTAACCCTTGTTATACTGGCTGCTATAAACCTAAACAATAAAGTGTGCCCCATTCTTTATGGGGTGAATTTTATGAATTTCTCTCATTTCTGTTTCACATTTCATACCTATTTTCAAACTACAATTTCATGTTAGCTTGCTGCATGTTATTGTTGCATAATTGTAATTGAACAAAACTCTGATGGAATAAGGTCAGGTTTAATTAATCAAACAAACAAATGAAGTGATAAAGGAGTAGAAAGTTGAACAAAGTAGAATCTATATGAGGGAAGAATGTATCAGTTAGTATTCTTTAATTTCAAGTCATTTCAACCCCTAACTGGCTTAAACAAGATATTGATTTAATTTGACAAGCTCAGTGGCAGTTGTTTTCAGATAGGGTTTGATCCAGAGGCTCAAGGAAGATCCATAGTGGTAGAGACTTTGTCTGTTTGGTTTACCGTTGAATTTCCAGCAAAAAAGGTAGCTGGTACAACAGTGCTCAGTACAGATTTGCTGAATTTGTTGTTGTAGAATTCCTACAATCTTGTACAAAAATCCCAGGACCTGACTTGGATCACATGCCCTTCCCCAAACCAATTTTTTGATAAGGAGGATCTAGCACTCTGTTTCCAGGCCTGGGTCACATGATCCCAATAGCAAACCAGGGAGAAGTCTCCAGTGAAACCTTGTGCATTCACAGCGAAAGAAGGTGGTTCCCCAAGGGAAATCTGGACATTACAAAGGAGAAAGAAATGCTGGATGGGCAAAAGAACAAATATGCACAACAGTGAACTATCAAGAAAATGCCTGAGTTGAATTTTAAAAGATAAGCAAGAGTTAGGAAAAGAGGACCTTTATCAGTGGGTAATGTTCTAGGTGTGTTCAAAGCACAGAGGCATAAAATAGCTTGATGCTTTCGAGGAACTGTAAATAACTTAACACAGTAAGAGCAAACAAGGATTGGGAGTGGTAGGAAAAGAAACTAGAAAGATTAGCAGAGTATAAATATGAAAGACCTTTTAGGATAACCAAATAGGGTGTAATCTGTCCGGAAACTGCTGGGAAGCCTATGTAGGATTCCTCAGCAGGCAAACATGCCTTACGGCTAAGTCCATACAGGTCATTACAGGGTCAGGATGATTCATTCTGGAAACACTAAGTAGGGCTGAGTCTGCAGGTCAGGCAAGAGTCCCAAATGTGGGCAAATGAGACTCAAGGAACAGGGACGAAGCAAAGCCTAGGAACCCAGCAGACCTGGGAATCAAACAGAGCCTGCCAACATCTTCAGGTTCTTGCTTTTTAAAAATCCCAAGCTTGTGGCCTAAACCATCAGGAATTATTCATCTTCATGTGAAAATATTCTTCAATGAGCCAAGGCCTTCATAACATGATTTGGTAGGGAATTGTATGTTAGCTGGGGCTGCTACAACAAAGTGCACAAATTGGATGCCTTTAAGCAAGAGAAATGTATTGTCTCACAGCCCTAGAGGCTAGAAGGCTGAGATGAAGGTGTCAGCAATGTTGGTTCCTTCTAAGTGTTGCAGGAAGGGATACCCCTTCCAGGGCCCAAAAGGGAGCTCTTATCTAACACTCAGAAATGAATTGTCCAAGGAGGCACACGTGCTGACAAAGCACGAGGCTTTATTGGGAACGGGTGCCCTGGCAGAGAGTAGGAAGGTAAGGGAACCCAGGAGAACTGCTCTGCCACGTGGCTCGCAGTCTCAGGTTTTATGGTCATGGGATTAGTTTCCCGGTTGTCTTTAGCCAATCACTCTACTCAGGGTCTTTCCTGGTGGCGCACGCATTGCTTAGCCAAGATGGATGCCAGCAAGAAGGATTCTGGGAGGTGGTCGGACACGTGGCATCTGCATTTGACCTTTCCTGAACTCTTCGGGTTGGTGATGGCTTATTAGTTGTGTATTCCTTAGTAGGACTCCCTCTTGTAAAATAACTAACCGCAAATGGTTACTATGGTGCCTGGCCAGGGTGGGTGGCTTCAGTCAGTGTGTTTCTCCTAGCGTAAGGACCATGAGGAAGAATCTATGCTCAAATCTCGTGCTGAGATTCTGGGGGTTCTTTGGCTTATCTATAAGACACATCACCTTGATCTCTGCTTTCTTCATGTGGTATTCTTCCTATGTGCATGTCTGTTTGCTCTTTCTAGAAGAACACCAGTCATCCTGAACTAGGGCTCACCCAACGACCTCATTTTAACCTGATTATCTCTATAAAAATCCTATTTCCAAATAAATTGCATTCTGAGATTCTGGAAGTGAAGACCCCAACTCATGAATGTTTGAAGGACACACTTCAGTGCATAAAGATATCATTTACAAAAACATGCATTTGTTATCAAAGCTTTAAAAGAAAAATAGACATTCCCTAAGTGAATTGATTTATTTATAAAAGATTTGGAAATTCTCTTTGTCAGGGTTGAGACCCGGGCGCCTCCAAGACGCTGGCTTACCGCTCTTCCCTCATAGACCCTGACACCAGACTCATTGGAAACATGGCACTGTTGCCTATCAGAAGTCAGTTCAAAGGACCTGCCCCAAGAGAGACAAAAGATACAGATATTGTGGATGAAGCTACCTATTATTTTAAGGCCAATGTCTTCTTCAAAAACTATGAAATTAAGAATGAAGCCTATAGGGCCTTGATATATATATAACTCTCTACATTTCTGAGTGTCAAAAGAAACCCCAAAAGTGCAATTCTAAAAGCCAAGGCAAGAGAGAAATTTATACACTGGGAATCACTAATTTTCCCATTTCCAGAGAGCCTTTGGTTTTCCACTTAATGCCATTTATGCCAAACCTGCAAACAAACAGGAAGATGAAGTGATGAGGGCCTGCTTACAACAGCTGAGGCAAGAGGCTGGACTGAGACTTTTTGAGAAAGCTTTTGACCCTCAGAATGATAAACCCAACAAGCGGTGGACTTGCTTTGTGAAAAGACAATTCATGAACAAGAGTCTTTCAGGAGTACAGGAAAGACAGCCTTGGACAGACACTGTCTCCACAGCTATGGGCAGCATTTACAGCAAGATGTGCACAATTTTTTGCCTTTATTTCATAAAGTTTATACAGAGGAGAGAAGAGACTGTGTCTTTACTTGAAGAGCTCTTTATCAAGAATTTGGGGTGGGCTGGGTGGGGAAGAATGAGTTGTTGACTGGTGATTTGAAATGTCTTCAGTATTAAGCTGGTGCTTAACAAATAATAATAAAGAAATTTCTTTTAAAAAAATGATTTGGTACCATGTTGGTTTGTGTAGACAAAGAAAATAACACCATTAGGATAAAAGACCCAGAAGAAACTGAAGAGTCCACAATAAAGAATACTTTTTCAGATTAAGTCCAAAATGGTTCTTTCCTAACTTACAGGACTTTGCTTGGAGGCTGGTGTAGAGAAGGGTGATGTGAGACAATGCCTTGTACACCAGCATTGTATAAACTTTCCACCTGCTGAGTTGTTTCTGCATGCCTAGCATTCAGTCCTCCCAGCAGCTCTCTGGGGATGGATATTATTATCCTCATTTACAAATGAAGAACCTAAGCGCCACTTTAATCCTAACTACATTATTCTAGGCTGCATTTGGGAAGCAGCTGGGCTGAGATTTGAACTCAAATTTATCTGACCACAAATTATCACATGTACCATCCAAAGTAATTTTGGGAGTCCTGTTTGAAGATCAAGTGTTCACCTTTGCAATAGATCCAAAAGATGCTGCCCAGTGCATTGTCTAAACAGACAGAAATCCCCTTAACTGGCAACTGTGAAAACCCTACACTGCCCAACATGTTTGCTACCAAACAATAGGTGCTCAACAAATGAAACTTTTGTGAGGTCACCACAGAGCTGTAAGTCCTCTGATATCAGACTGATTTATCAATTTATTTCTCATCATAAGAAAGTAGCATTGTCTCCAATTAATAGGGAGATCCAACTGCACCTTCTGGAAACATCCTTCTCTTGAGCTTCTCCATACCCAACTCTGCTGGCCACAAGTACCTATTGGTCCATCAGAGAGGATTTTTTCATGAAGATGCAGCTGCAGTTCAATGATGCTTTCCTCCACTCCATTCTCCACTGATTCTATTCCACTATGTCATTCAGTTTGTTGGAAAACTACTTGCACTTGAAGGTCTCCATTGAAACAACAGACAGGCACCCACAGATGGAGAATGGACTCTTTGCCCTTATAAGTACTGATTTTCACAACCTCTATGGGTGGAATAAATCATTTTGTCAGTCTTCTTGGCAGTTCTGGAGTTTAGGTAGAAGCTAACAGGCTACAGCTTAATAGAAGCATTTGTAACCCTATTAAGATAAACAAACACAATTCCAAAAAAATTGCTGAGAAGCAAGACAGCCTAGGTTGTTTTCCCCCGGATTCCCATCAGGTACGTACACCAGGAACAAGGGGAGTTACTTCAAAAGCAACAGTCTTGTTTCCTGAAAGATCTGTGCTCAGAGGTTTAGAAACTCAGGGGTGAATCTAGAGGTGAAAAAGTTTTCACAGTGCAGGGAGATCTAAATCAAATTTGGAATTGCAGAGCACAGGGCTGTGGCCAAACATTTCCTTAGATTTGTACTGTTTCCCCTTCATTTTGTCTTAAATGTTATTGCTTTATATCCTTTTTTCCTCAACTCAGAATTTGTTCAGTATTCCCTTATTTTACTCCCAGTTAAAATAGAAGAGATTTGGTGCTCTGAAAATTTCTGAAATTGGCTGTTTTGATCTTTCTTATTAAAGAAATTTGAAAATGCATCGATTAACATCTCCCCCCGCCACGCATGCAAACATCCGCATCTTTCAGGAAGATGTTACAGTGTCCCAGAGGGTTGTAGAAGGGATTGAGAGGTCAAGGAAGCCCTAGATTTGCAGAGACACCTGTCAAGTTGGGCTCAACAGCTGCTGTCGGATCCACCCTCTGCAACCCCAGGGGAAATAGTACCCCCATGGAATGAAACTCCACTGATCTGGAACTGGAACGAGTGAGGGGGGTTAAGGTTCTAAGGCGACCCCGGTGTCAGGGCAGAACTTTCCAACAGGCTGAGCTCCACTTCATCTGAGAAAATGCGCCTGAGAGCCCAGCCCTGGAAACCGGGCAGACTGAAAACATGGAGAGTAGCTTGGCCAATGGAAAATGATCATCGTGATGAAATTAATATTTTGAATACGACTTTAAGTGCGACACGCTAACTTGGTTCCGGCCGGGACACTGCGATGAGCTGAGGTTTTCACATGCACTCCTCGGACTTCTGAGTTTTTATTGAGATGACCAGGGTGGGAGCGGAGGGGAGGGAACGGACTTGAGGCTGAATCTGTGGCTTCTTGCTCGGAGGTGGAGACAGCCCAGCCTGTGGGATTACACGAGATAGGATCGAGTACAATCAGGTCCCCAGCGAGGCGAGGCGCGCCGGAAGGAATCGAAGTAAGAGTTTAATTAACTATCCCGCCCTGACCACGCCAAAGGAAAAGAAACCCAAATAGGCAACCCCGAAACCGTTTGATCAGAGGAAATTGGGTTTGCTTTTTTGCTCCTTCACCCTTCCTGTCTGTCCATCCATCAGAATGCTTGGTTTAAAAAAAAAAAAAAAGCGTATAATTGGGGCGGGGCAGAGAAGACCCGACCGCACTTGAGAACCCCAGCTGCGCCCAGGCGAACTTCATCCCGCAGATTGCCCGCGCTCAGCTCAGCCCTCCCGCGGCGCCGAGCCGGTCCAGCCAGCCGGGTCTCCCCGCGCCCTCGGCCGCCGGAATCCGGCACCCACCCGCCAGCCTTTCGCAGCCGACCCGGGGGCGCGTGGGCGCGCGCGGCCCGGATCCCGCGGCGGGCGCCGCCTTCCGCGTTTTCGCTCGCGCCGGGCGGGCGGCCGAGGGCGGGGCGCGCGGCGGCGCGGAGAGGGCTGGCGAGCCGGGCGCACTCCGCCTGCAGCCCCGCGAGCGCCGCCTCCCGCGGCCGCCGCGCCAGACAGCGCGCTCCGGAGCGTGCCCGCCTCGCGCCGCCAGCGCTGACCTCGGCGAGGGGCGCCGCGGCCGCAACGGCCACGTCCCGGGTTCCGGATGGTTCCGGCGCTGCCCGCGCTCGCCCGTCGCTGACACCGCGGAGCTCGGGTCCGCAGACCCGCCGCAGAGCCGACGACCGTCCAGCCGAGTCCCGCTCCCTCTCTGGGGTGAGTGGGCTCTGCAGAGGGGCTGCGGGTGCGGCGGTGGGGGGCTAGCGCCGCGGGGAAAGGGCCCAGAAGTCCGCGTCACTGCGGGGCATCTGACACTCAGGGTGGTTCGCTGTCGCAGAAAATGCGGGAGATGGGCATAACCGGTTTGTTGGGCTGTGTAGACAGTGAAAGCAGACACTGGGGCTGCGGCACCAGAGGGCTTCAGATAGGCTGCCCGCACCGCTCCTGTTGGCTGCAGCACAACCAACTCTTCCTTTGATTCTTTCCTGCGTGGAAACCCGGTCAGGGGCCCCAGAGTTGGGGCGCAGGGAGGCCAGGGCGCCTTGGTCAGTGTCCGCTGCTTAGGATCGCCTGTCACCTACCGGCGTCCGGAGGCAGGGTGCCGACTCTCTCCTAACGCTCCGGGGAAAGGGTCGATTGCATTTTTCCTGGGGTGCATCAGCCCCCTACCTCCCGCCCCAGCAGTGGTGTTTTCTGCATGTAACACGAATGTGGGAAAGAATGGGAGCGTCGACTTCCCTTTAGGCAGAAAAAGTTAAAGAAACTGGGCATGTTAATAATTAGCAGGACCTGGGCTCAGGATGCAGCAGAAAGCTGTTAAATTTTCATTGCCCTCTAAGAAAAACAAACGGCATCGCCAGTGACTATTGGCAGTGCCGTGTTATTTTGGGGACTTTGGGGAAATTGTCCACAGATTGTCTTCAGGAGGCTGAAGAAGGAGGTGGGGGTGGGGGAAGGACGGCTGGCACCGATCTGCGTTCCAGCTTGCCTAAGGAGGATTCAGAATCACAAGCCAAACACGTTTGGTTGCTGATTTCTTGAAGAGTATGGGAGGCAGAGCCGCTGCGGCCCTGAGCAAGGTGAAGAGCACAGCATGAGAAGTGCCTAAAGGAAAAGAACATGTAAGGATCTTGCCTCTCCCAAGGAATTCAGCTGCATTTGTGCTATAAAAAGCATGCATATATATGTGGCTTTTAGGGTGGGTTTTATGAAGAAGAGGTTGTATGTAATGAAATTGTGTGTACCTGTGGTACAGTTTTATCTACCTCCTAATTTTAACCAGTACTTCAGAATGGTGTTTGCTGCTGTTATGTAATCAATGTGGTTCACTGTCAGATATTTTTTAATGTGTTTTTGGAGTAAAAGGAACTTCCATCTGTTACTTCAGACAAACCCAAGGTGTAGACGGGTGAGGGTTGCTGAATATTTGCCCTGGTCTGGCTCCAGATGTGTGAGCTCAGCTGTTGCCTGTCACTTAGGTGACAACTGGCCTTTTCCCACTAAGCCTTTGCTGTCTCCATTATCCTCAGTGAAGTGTTCAGTCGCCTTCTATTATCAGAGTGGACTCTAGCCGCTTGGGAGGCGGTAGCCTTGTTTGACCATCCCCAACAATATGTCTGTTTTCAGACTTTAGGAAGGGGGAAAAAAATCCCATGACAGCAAGACAGATACATTCTGAATTGAGCACCAACTTAATCCAAAGATCTGCTTTAATCAAGACAGCTCTGGAAGGATGACGCAATATTTGTCAAGCCTTTTTCTCTGGAACAATATTTACGCCCACCAGGGGATTTTAAACTTAAACAGCAGCCATTTATCTTGCTGTCTGATGAGGCCCAGTTCAGTTTGCCTCCATGTGGTCCCAGCCTAGGTGGCTGGGCCAGGCCTGGGACAGGAATCTGTCATTGTAGCCCAGCTGGAACCTGAAGAAAGCAAAACACAGCACCTGCTGGTACCAGAGAGTTCCTAAATGCCATCAACTGGCATGTCAGGAAATACAGAGGAGATGTTTTAAAGCCCTTCCAGAAATGTTTATACAAAGGATTTAAAGGTTAACAATGCATGTGCTCTATATATTAAAACTAAAAGGTGCTAGAAATAAATGGACATTACCCACAGTTGGAAGTTAGCATACTGCTGATGAACTTGAAAATCTCTGTTTTAACAAATCATGTCTAACGATAGTGATTTCTCATGACTAAGCCTAGGAAGGAAGGAAAGGGAGGGACTTCTGAAGGGCTGAAGGACTGGATGGAACATAGAGGGAGCCATGTTGATATAAGCAAATGGGTTTTGTAAGTTAATTTTTCCATTCTTAATTTGCTACTGATTTATCACTGAATGACCCTGTTGGTTCACAGGTTTTTAAGGAAAAGTGATGTATTTTACTCATGTGACAGATTCAATCAGTTCTGCTAGTAATACCACTGAACCTTTAAAAGTTTATCATGTTTTTAAAATCAGGGTCTATGGAACCTCTATTTGTCTCTCTAATTAAGGAGGTTGTAATGAGTCAGTTTGGGTCACCCAAGTAAAAGCTAATATCAGCTGAATGAAGAAAAGACCCTTATAAGAAGTTAATAGCTAAACTATAAAGTTTAGAGTCAGATGTAGGTAAAAGTCTGGTTACTCTTAATAATGTCTCCTATGATAACTCTGAAAAGACTCAAAAGAAAAGAGGTAACAATTTAAAATTCCTTAAGTTAGAATTTTAAAAAGCTGAAATCTAAGTTTTAAAAAGTGACATTGTGAGATAATTTCTCTAAAAGCTTTTATAATTGCTTGAAAATCAAACAAAAGGAAGTTGAGTATTTTGATAATACTCATGAAACGGAACAGGAATTTTTTAAATGATTCTCCAGTAATTAAGTGTACCTGTTTTAATGGTATTTACGTAGTAGTTGAGAATGCCCATATTACAGGAAACAATTTTCAGAAAAGATTATTCTAGTTACTGCAGTTAATTTTCTGGTTAAAGTAGTCTATAAAGAGTAAATTTTCCTTTTAAAGAAGGAAAGTAATTTTAAAGTGATCCTCATCTGAGCATAAAAATGTTAAAGATGCCATTGGACTAGGGTAGACGCCTTTCACTTGGGAGAAAAATAGCTCTTTTTTTCCCTCCAGGTTACATAAAATAGTACTAATTTTTTAACTCATCCAAGTGAGAATATTCAGTTTGCTTAAATGCAGGTCTAATTATTTCACAATAAAGAGAGTTAGGAAAGGGAATGAGTTGGTTGGTTGGTATTTTGAGGGTTCACTCCTGCTTTGCTGTCTGGTGTCAGAACAAAGCAGTAGTGTGTTGTGCCCTGATATCTTTAGAAGGTCTCTGTGAGCACATAGAGGAAAGGACAATAGTCCGGGTGCCAAGTCCTGCTTCGATGTTGTTCCTCAAAACCTCAGGTGGCACATGCCAGAGCCAAGTGCCAGGATCCAGCTGGCCCCTCTTCTGGACTCTTCCATCTCTGGACACAAGCAAGCATAGCCCCCAGCGCTGCCAGGAACCAGTACCCAACCTTCTTGTCTACTGCTGTGCAGAACTGAAGTCTCAGAGGTTAACTATGTGTGTGTTGGTGGAGGAACATTTATGAACAGTGGAAAAGGCCTGGCCCTAAATTGCACTGGGATCCACCTCACTCCCCAATTCCCTCACTCCCCTCTCTCCTGAAGGCAAGATGGTGGGAAGAGACAGGCTTTACAAGTTGGAGCATGCTGATGTCATGACACTCCTGGCACGGAGACACGACAGAATAATCAGACCCTTTCACATGTGCCAGAATGACAGGATTTTTCCAAGAACCATTCCTGAGCCAGTGGTCCACTGGCTCTGACTATTTCCAGTCCCCTGGGGGTTCAAACCTCTCAAAGAGAATGTAAAATCTTTCCTGTGTCTCTGTTTTGTATACTTGTTTAGACTAAACTCTAAAATGCATTTTGGTCAGTTTTGAAGAGACCTCTGTAGAATAAGAGTGATTATCCAGCCTGAACTGATTAGACCTTTCCAGATTCATTTCCCTATGAAGAGAGATTTTAAATGTAAAATAAAAATTAAAATGTCAGCAGAGCAGAAGCCAGTGTAAACATTCTAAAACTTAGAGCTGTAAACTAGCAAGCAGCTGTCATTTACCTGGACTTAACGTTTTTTCCTCCTGTTGGTAACTTGGTCCTGCTGCTGCTAAGTCGCTTCAGTCGTATCCAACTCTGTGTGACCCCATAGATGGCGGCCCACCAGGCTCCGCCGTCCCTGGGGTACTTGGTCCTAAGCGATCCTAAAAAACAGCTGACCGATTTGACTGCAGTTGCAGTTTTCTCACTGGTAAGTTTGGAGTCAACTCTTGGGAGAGAAGCCTTTTATTTCTAGTGGATTATACTTCAGGAGAAAAAAAAAAAAAAGTGAAGGCTGTGTTATTTCAGTTGTTCAAGTACTGAAGTCTTGTACTCCTTTCTAAGAGTTTTGTCCTGACCGCTGATTTATAGCACCTACCAGTTTTAGCTTTGTGTACACTTCTCTGTGTTTCCTTCTTGTCTCATTGGGGATCTGGAAAGAAAGAGACGTCGATAATGCAGTGAAAATATTGTAGTCAGACGCTGCCAGTAAGGAGACCCCTGGGTGCCGCATGCTCTCCCTGAGCTGCCCTGCTTTTATCTGCAACGCAGATCCCACGGCTTGCAATTATGGTCTTTGACTTTGGTAACAATTCTGTTTGAAATGTTTCCAATTACACACAATATTGGCGGCATGTAGCAGCTGCATGCCAAAAAGCATTTCCAAGTATGTTCCAAGAATCAGCCTGTGATTGCTTTTAATTTAAATAAAGGCTATTTGGTTTCCTGTGAAGTTTTTTTATAACCACCTTCTCCCCACCAACCCCATTTTTGTCACCTTTAAAAAAAAAGTCTGATATAAAGTAGCCACCACTTAATGTGATACAATATTGGCCCTGGTTTTCTAGGATGGCTCTTGATTTTGCGCAAGCATGAGGACTGTTCAATAAAGGAAAACTTAAAGAAACATTGTACAGCTGTTTGGATTTCCCCAAAGAAGAAAAGAAGGAAAGATTATCTGACCTTGTATTGTAAGTAGCCAATGTTTCGAATTTTTCTGCCTCCTTCTTTACGGATCTGTCATTGTAATTATCTATTTAGGTCACTGAAGATTCTTTGGTACAGTGTCTTTCCTTCAGATTCTTCTAGTTTTCTTTTTGTGAACCCGTGAACATGTGTTAAAGACACATTTAAAGGGTAGAGAAAGGTCAATAAGAACATTCTTAAAACAGTGGGCTGGTGGGGGACGGGGACACAGGAAGGGAACCAAGGAAATAATTTCACCATTCTACAGCAACCAAACCTGCCACATTGCCCCCTCTTTGGGCTTGAAATCTCTGGATACTGAAACCTTTTAAAACAGCAGTGGCTTAAATCTTTTAATAGCTACCAGATATACTTGCCTTATTAAATCTGAAAATAAGAAAATATACACTCTCAGGACTTGGAGTGAAGGGATTAGTTACAGGACTGGGAGATTCTGTTTCTAGGATGGTTTGTTGGCCCATTTGAAACATAACGCCTAGAGCCAGAGGGTATCCAATAGCTGAGGTGCTAAGATGGTCCCAATTAGGGTGTTTTCACATAGGCTCTTTCAATCCTGGCAAAAGCATCCTATAGAATATAGTGCTTCTTTGGGCTGAACAGTAGTTGACTTGCATAAGTGCCAGCATCTCTTCTGGCATTTTTGGAAATCTTCCATCATGTAATAAATAGTGCTGTATAATCCAAATTTGTAAATGCCATGTTTCATGTAGCCCTTTTAGAGACAGCTGAAATTAACCCAGGCTGCTGGGGATTGTTAGATCCTGGAGGTTAGGTTACTGCCTGCATCCAGAGTGCTACCACGAATGAATGATGGTGGAGGTCTTTGATCAAAGCTAGAAGAAGGTGTGAGGTTAGCCTTAGTGTAAGAAGCGCCCACCAACCAACACTTAGACTTATCCTTTCTCCTTGAAAACTCTTTCAATTAAGCAAACCATCTCAGAGGAAATTCATTCAGCTCAAGGTAAAATGAGGTTTATGTTGCTTTACCAGCTGAGCACCCCAGCCTGCCAAATACTCAGCCCACCCCGGCCCATGTGGTATTATAGGGACAAAACCTAATATAGTTACTATGGTTGAACTGGAAAGTCTGTTAAAACCTATTTATATATTGGCCAGTTCCTCCGCCCTCATTGCACTGCTGTATTCTGGATCCACACACATGTACAACCAACCCTCTTTCAATCTAATAATAGTAAACTGATCTAGATCATGGTATAGTTTCACCAAAGGCATTTGTCCTTCCCTTTTTCTGTCTTTTATCTCAGTGATAAGTAAATAATATGGTATTCTTCTGAAGAATCTCATAACTTGTTAACTGTAATTGATGTTTCCAACTCTGTTATTTACATGCTTGAATAATCTAAATTACGTCATTAGGAACTGAAAAAGACTTAGATGGTGTGGCATTTTGCTTTGCTTTGCTTCAAAATATCTGCCAAACAATTTAAGGAACTGTTAGATTTTATGTCAGAAGACTCCTTAGTGCTCTAGTGTTGGAATACTTGTTATACTGTGTGTCAAAAGGAGACTGCATTTTAAATTCTTCTGTGACTATGTAATTAATAAGTATGCTCAGCGCATGTTGCATAAGTTTTAGAAAGAGATGAAGTTGGGTCTGAAGTGCATTAGGACATCACAGATGTTTCTTGTAAGAAAATGCATATGCTTCATCGGAATTTTGACCTGGTGCTGAGCTGTGTTCCTCACAAGGGTCATATGAATAATTTCATTGAGTTGCTTCAGTTCTTATTTACATAAGCCTTGAGAAGAGAGCTGAAGTGATAAATAACTTGCCCCCTCACCCAGTTCTGAAATGCCTTAGCCTTTTATGTTTTTGTGAGTATGAAGGGAGGGAATAAAATATACAGAGAAGATGTTTGTGTTTAACTAACTTAATCATATAAGTTCTCTTTGTGGGTCTTCTATAAGCTTAAACAGCTTGTCGGGCTAATAGCCAAAAACATGTCCTCAAGTACTGCCAAACGTGTTAAAAGCAGACCAGGCTTTCTTTATATTGAGGTACTGGAGACATATTTTTTTTAACCTTCTAAATTTTAGAAGTAAACCAGAAAAGAAATCACTCTCTTCTTCTCTTTACCCACAAAAACCAAAAGTATTATTCATTTCAGTGCTGAAATGGAAACTGATGGGAATAATGATATTTGTGTGGGAGTGTTTTAAACTGGCTTGACTTGGCTGTTTAAACAGGGAGCAACCAGGTTACCATGGTACTTGATGGGTCTTTATTTTTTATATATTTATGTTGCCTGTACACACTGGCTTTTTTACTTTGGTTCAGGAACTTTTGGTCAAGTACTTGTTCAGTTCAGTCACCCAGTCGTGTCCGACTCTTTGCGACCCCATGGACTGCAGCACGCCAGGCTTCCCTATCTGTCACCAACTCCTGGAGCTTGCTCAAACTCATGTCAATCAAGTCGGTGATACCATCCAACCATCTCATCCTCTGTCATCCCTTCTTCCTTTCAGTCTTTCCCAGCATCAGGGTCTTTTCCAACGAGTCAGTTCTTCGCCTCAGGTGGCCAAAGTATTGGAGTTTCAGCCTCAGCATCAGTCCTTCCAGTGAACATTCAGGACTGATTTCCTTTAGGATGGACTGGTTTGATCTCCTTGAAGTCCAAAGGACTCTCAAGAGTCTTCTCCAACACCACAGTTCAAATGTACAGTACTTGTACATTTATCCTGATTTCTTCTTGAGCGGAGATTCAAGAACAAACAGTGGTGATATGGTATAATAGTGCAGAAGTTTTCTACCTTCATTTTTTTAAAGTCAGAAAATTTGGACTGTATACAATAGCTGTGTGATTTCTAGTCAGCCCACTCAGCCTCTCTGGGCCTCAGTTTCCTCATACGTGAAGCAAGGGACTTAGTCCAGGTCAGTGCATGTTAACCAGAGACATGAACCATAAACACCTATGGAGCAAATACACAGGGGTTTTTTAAGGGAGTGGGTTTGGGGTGGGGTTTTGCACATTTAACTTGAAAAAGCTCCTCAGGTAATTTGATGCCCAGCTGTGGTTAAGAGCTACTAAATTAGATGATCTCTAAGATTTCCTTCGGAGAAGGCAGTGGCAAGCCACTCCAGTACTCTTGCCTAGAAAATCCCATGGATGGAGGAGCCTGGTAGGCTGCAGTCCGTGGGGTCGCTAAGGGGTCAGACACGACTGAGCGACTTTACTTTCACTTTTCACTTTCACACATTGGAGAAGGAAATGGCAACCCACTCCAGTGTTCTTGCCTGGAGAATCCCAGGGACGGGGGAGCCTGGTGGGCTTCCGTCTATGGGGTCACACAGAGTCGGACATGACTGAAGTGACTTAGCAGAAGCAGAAGCAGAAGATTTCCTTCCAGTTCTAAAATTTTATGTTTCTAATCCTACTGGACTGAACGTTTTTCCTTCCTTCCTTTCTCTTGTTCATTTGTTCGTTCATTCTTAACAGCTATGTTCATTCCTAATGTCACTGTCAAAATGTAGACATTTTAAGCCAGTTCCAGGAAGATCTATGTTCTGAGTAGATGGTAATTGATGTTGGGGGGAACCATATTAGTTCCGCATTGCATACCCAACACCTAACACGGTGCCTGGCACATTACAGACACTCGACAGCTATAGAGAGCCCAAAAAGTCAGGAAACTTAGAAAATGTGATGCTAGTGACTTTAAAATAATATGGTCATTATTCTGTAGTGTACACAGTAGTATAAATATAATGTACACATTAACTTCAGTTCAGTCACTCAGTTGTGTCCGATACTTTGTGATCCCATGAATCACAGCACACCAGGCCTCCCTGTCCATCACCAACTCCCAGAGTTCACTCAAACTCATGTCCATCGAGTTGGTGATGCCATCCAGCCATCTCATTCTCTGTCATCCCCTTCTCCTCCTGCCCCCAATCCCTCCCAGCGTCAGAGTCTTTTCCAGTGAGTCAACTCTTCACATGAGGTGGCCAAAGTATTGCAGTTTCAGCTTTAGCATCAGTCCCTCCAATGAACATCCAGGATTGATCTCCTTTAGAATGGACTGGTTGGATCTCCTTGCAGTCCAAGGGACTCTCAAGACTCTTCTCCAACACCACAGTTCAAAAGCATCAATTCTTCGGTGATCAGCTTTCTTCACAGTCCAACTCTCATATCCATACATGACCACTGGAAAAACCATAGCCTTGACTAGAAGGACCTTGGTTGGCAAAGGTCACATTAAACTTATATAATGTTGAAAGCCAGTGTTACCTCAATAAAAGATAAATTAAAATGAAATAATATGCCCAATATTATGCCCAAATAATATGGGCATATAATATGCCAAGTCAAATAATATGCCCAATCTGTTTTTGTCAACCTCCAAATACCTTTTAGGTAATGTGTCTCCAAATTTAAAGCAATGGATATAATTGTTCCTCTGAAAAATAGCATAATAATTACACTATTTCCCTTATGTTTCCAGACTTTGGGGATACTCTGTTCAGTTCAGTTCAGTCGCTCAGTCGTGTCCGACTCTCCGCGACCCCATGAATCACAGCACGCCAGGCCTCCCTGTCCATCACCAACTCCCGGAGTACACTCAAACTCATGTCCACAGAGTCGGTGATGCCATCCAGCCATCTCTGTAGTGTACTGATTATATTTTTCCCAGATTAGCAGTTGGTCTCATTGCTTTAAATGTGGATGTGCTTCACCTGAAAAGGTATCTGGAAGCTGACAAAAAAGAGATACCAAGCATATTACTTGAAAGTATAATTAATGTATTATGTAAAACAGTTTATCCTGTGAAAACCATAGTTTGCCTTATGTTTCCTGGTCTCTTGTACTCCTCCTTGAATGAATGGTTTTCCAGTTTTCTGCCATCACCTGTGTGTGTCAGTTTAAGCATAACACAATCAAATCACTATAAAGTTTTCACAGTTTATATGACAAATTTAAAACCTTATTATAATTTCAAGTCTTATTTTAAAATATTTTAGATTACAAAGGTCAAAATTTTTAAACAGATTGCTAATTACTGTTATTTTATAGCCAGTAATTATGTTGTATCCTTTTACAGACATGATTCTACATCATGTATTTCTTAATCTATAAACTGCTTTAAAACTGTCCATATCCACAGCATGTGTGTACATATATCATGTATATGTACACACATGTATATATAGTTTTAGGTCAAATAAATCAGAAATCTCAATAAAATATGAGACTCACACTCAGTTTTTCTCATCCTGACTGATGCATCTGAAAGTTTTGCTATCAAGCAGGGGAAAATTCTTGGTTGCATAGTTTTGTGGAAATGGATTAAAAGAATTTGTTGCCCATTTTGTTTCTTTGCTCTTTTCTTCAGTCTATTAAAAAAAAAAGGGTTATTTCCTATAATTATCCATTATTACCATTACTGTAGAATAGATATAAAGAACTTAAACCAATCATTTGGGGCTTCACAGGTGGCACTGGTAGTAAAGACCCTGCCTGCCAGTGCAGGAGACGTGAGAGACACAGGTTCGATCCCTGGGTCAGGAAGATTCCCTGGCACGGGCATGGCAACTCTAGTATTTTTGCATGGACAATCCAATGGACAGAGGAGCTTGGTGGGCTACAGTCCATCCATAGGGTCACAAAGCATCAAACAGGACTGAAGTGACTTAACACACACGCAGACAAATCTATCAGTATAATTGCTGGTCACATTTACTTAGTAGGAACAAAAGGAGACATTTGATCCTTACCTAGTTTATTGATTTTGTTGTTGCTGCTGTATGTTACCGTTCTTGAGGGTATTGTTTTGTTTTTAATTAAAAGAAGTTTAAAAATTGACCTTTCTAAAACCTGGATAACTGTCCAGTTTCTTTTGAATTTTCTCACTGTGAAAGCATGGCGAGCAACAAAATCAGCTAGCGTCAGCTCATTTTCCCCACTGTACGCCCATCGACAAATCAACTAATCAGGGCCTCAGAGTAGACATTGACACCTGAGTTATCTGCTTGGGTTGTTTGTACAACTTAACTGGAAAATTCTCTTAGTATCTGAAGAGATACTACTGTAAGGCATTTGAGTTACGTAAAAGATTAAGTTGTCACTAAATAGGGTTTCAGGATCATTGGAGATAAATTGAGGGCTGGTTCACAGTATTGTATAAGCCTTACTATTTGTAGGTTTCACTTTCCTGAAGTTTCACAGCTTATCTCCTTGTTTGTTCTAGACTTCAAGCTAGTATAAAAGTACACATGTAGGGTTTTTCCAGGTGGCATCATGGGTCATTCCATCATTTCAGGTTTCAACTTAAAAGTCATCTGATACTGGGGAGGCCTTTCCTGATCACCCTACATGAAATAGCAGAGCCCCCGCCACCCCCAGCCACTCTGGAAACCCCTTAACCTGCTTCACTTTTCTCCATAGCCCTTGTCACTGCTGGACAGATATTTCCTTATTATAGCTGTTTGTTCCAAAAAGAAATCTCTGTGCTGTCTGGTCTGTAGCTTTACCCCCAGTCTTAAGAGTACTGCCTGGCACATAGTTGGTACTTAATAAAAGACCTGCAGAATGAATGACTGCAAATATTTAGGGAGCTTCAGATTCGAGCATCCCCTCCCCAGTCTAATAATATGTATACTAATATATATAAGCAAGTTAGAGAGTTTACTCCTATATTCTCCTTATAATAGGGCCATAAAGTTAGCAAATGGTCACCCTTATTTTAAAGGGTAAGCATTTGGGGACCATTTTAATGTGAAAGATAAAGGAAAAACAGAAACCAAGATTTCTTGGTTAGTTAATTTCTGTTAATGTGATAGATAAAGGAAAAACAGAAACCAAGATAAAGGAAAACAGAAAATAAGTTGAAAATTTCCAGAACTGAGTCTTTTGGGGGAGGGGGAGGTGTGTGTGGTTATTTTATTTATTTTTTTGGCGGGGGGCAGTTGGCAACTACAGTGGAGTTTCTGAGCTGTTTCCTCCCTTATCTGAATAAAGCCAGAGAAATGTGATGGAGTATGAGGAAAGAGACTGACCAAATACCCCTCCTCCCTTCTCTCCATCCCAAAGTGATCAATGATATGTAAGCACATAGCAAACGGATGCCATGTTAATAGAAACAAGAGGAAATATTGGTAACAAGGAAGCTGTGTGACATCCCCCTTAATAATGCTTCTCTGTAACCTTAAAACAAAAGTAGAGGCAGTGTCTGCAGACAGACTTGTGCTGTTGCCTCATATGTTAAAATAAGGGTGATGGACCATCTTTCACTCAAGAAATCCTGACTTAAATTCCAGAGGTGAAAAGCTAATCCTCTAAGTGATTTCAGCCAGCTTAGTAGGAAACCTAGCTGCTCGAAATTATTATTTTAATGTCTCAGGTTCCAGGGCTAAATTGGCAGTGAGTCAGCTTTCCTATTAAGGCACTGCGCCAACTTATTTGTCCAGAAATTATCCTGCTTTAACTTGGGGGTTCTTTACTGCTAATAAGGCTAATACCTCTGAAGTACACAAAGCACTTTCAGATTTGTCTCATTTACCTTCACTGCATCTTGGCATAGAGGTCTAACCAAGGTTATCCCCAATTTATTGATGAAGAAGCTGCCTTTTAATTCAAAATGTACCTTCCTAAGGAGTTTGGTTTGGACTTTTAGAAAGAAACAAACGAAAGAGGAAAAATGAGCAAGCAGTTATAATCTGTCTAAAATTGTTTGACAATATTTTATTGTTCTGTAAATATTTCTGTGTGTATATTGTTCTACATTAAATCCTTTGAGATAACTATAGCCTCTACTACCGCTAACTTGCGTGTGATCTTGGACAGGTCACTTAATTTTCTGGACTTCTTACCCACTCTACGCCTCAGTTTCCTGAATGATAAAGTGAGAGGCCTGATGACCTTTTAGGCTCAAAATTTTCTTGATTCTAAAACACTGGGTTTGGAGGCTGTAACTTTAGGGGAGTAGTTAATAGATAGGAGCTAAGGGACTTCCCTGGTGATCCAGTGGTTAAGAATTCGCTTTGCAGTGCTGGGGACACGGGTTTGGTCCCTGGTGGGGGAACTAACATCCCATGTGCCTCTGAGCAAGTAAGCGCGTGCACCACAGCTAGAGAGCCGGTGTCCTGCAACTACTGAAGCTCAGGTGCCACAACTGGAGGGAGTCTGTGTGCCACCACAAAAGATCCGTGTGATGCTGTGACACGCCCACATGCCGAAACTAAGACCCGTTGCAGCCAAATAAATAAATATTTAAGTAAATAAATAGGAGCTGATATTATTATTAATTGTCATCCTTACCTAAATCCCTGATTAGAATTATTTAGCAGTCTACTCAGAATTTTTCATGTTAACCAGGTATATCTTTTAAAGATGGTCTTTTTATTCATGTTACAGTGTGGCCATTTCAAAATTCAACAGTCGCTGTATTTTAAAGACCTAAGAGAATGTCTGGTTTGGTTTCCCCTTACCAAAAGTCTGGTCTAATAGGTTACATTGTAATTTAATATGAGGAGCTTAAAATGCCTTAATATTCAGAGCAAATTATTAATCTGATGTAGCTACAGCAATGGCATACTTATATTCACACTGAAAGTTACAAATGTGAGCACTGTGCGTATAAATGGGAAATGTGGAAAATGTACAAAGGAGAACTCGAAGTAGTATGTTCACTTACTTATATAATTACATAGTGATTATAATTTTTTTAAAATGTTCATTGACCAAATTGGAATTAATTGGGGGACGTTTGAAGAGGGTTTGCTGGAAATTAAGAGTAGCCCAGGATCCATTTTAGTTGCATTCCTAATATTTTTTAAACCATAATAAAATTCTTATCTCCCGACTCTCCCAGTAAAAACTGGTGTAAATATGCAGTCAGTGGTGAAACTCTTTCTGTATCAATGTATGTTGGCCTGTGTCACCATACACACTACCCTGGCTAGTCCATTTTTCTAGCACTGTGATTAATTAAATCACTGATTTTTAAGCAAGTTCTCAGGCTCTTGGATCTTATTCACATTCCAATTAGGCTGAAGTTACAGACGGCCTACCGGGAGGCAGAGTGCCACTTACATTATATCTCTGAAGATGGAGTTTGTGAGTTGTTGGGATGAACACAGCAATGAGCCATGGCCCAGATCCCAGCAGATTCACAAGTGACTGTTAAGTGCTGTTCCAATAAGAAGGCCTATAGAAATGTGACATTAATAATCACCAGTTTGAATCTGGGTCACTTCAGCCATGACTCAAAGATCAAACGCTATCAGCTGGTAATGAGTGTGTGAAAGTGCTGCAGGAAAGTGTTCCATCTCTTAATGACACCTTTGTGGGCCTTCTCAGCAGACAGCTAAAGGGAGGGATAGAAAGAAATAAAGTCGCATCTGCTCCTTGGTCTGGAGGCCAGCCCTCGAGGTTACGATTGACATACTTTTGCAAAGATGTTTTCTGAACAGTTCACAGTAGTTTGTTGTTCCAGCTTCTTAAATGGATATGTAGAACCTTTCATCTTCTGCCTCTTTTCCTGACCATTTATTCACTTCACAGTGATGTAGCTGTTTTGAATATTCTCCACTGCCTTTTCGTTCCCCTGAAAAGTAAGAAACAATTTCACTTACGAATTCATGTTAACCGTTTAATGTGAAACTTTCAATTTTTATTTCAGTTTAGGGGCATCATTTTCGCTTCAGCATACCTTCATTGTTTTAGGCACTGTGTTAGGCTCTGGGACTACAGACATCAATTGAGGATAGTTCCTGTCTTTAAAAAGCTCACCATTTTATAGGGAAGGAAGGCATTTAAGCCCTTGTGAAATACTGTGGTGGAGGCAGGAATACCGAAATGTACCAGATAGAGTAGTGGTACAAAGCCAAAAGTAGGAGTCGTTTGTTCTGTGTGACTTGTTAAGGAAGGCTCCAGGGACGAAGAGATAGTTGAGGTGGGTCTTGATGACCGAACAATGACTCATTTTAGGCAGAAAGCAAAATTTTTGCAAAAGCAGGAAACAAGCATGATGCTTAGTGAATTACAAATCTTTATATTTGGTTCTAAGATTAACTATTCAGTTAGTCATGGACTTATTGCCACCTTTTTAACACCTCAACTTCAATCAGAAAATAAGAGATGAATTTTGACAACTTGAATTGTAACCCTGTCTTTCTTCTCTGTAATTGACTTGAAACTTCTGAATAAGAGCTCTCTCTTCTCCTCCTTAAATGTTGCATCAGCCTGGCCAACCCACCAGCTATTTATTTACACTTGTGTCTTTTCATTGTTATGTTGGTACAATCTAAATTTATTTAGACTCTTCAGTTTCACTGCCAGGTTTCAATTTCAGTCTCAAGTGTTTAGACAACATTGTATAATAAGTGTTACACTTTTATGACATTTGCTTTAGTACTGTAAGAGCTTTCCATGAAAGCTAATGGTTAGGGGGAAAAAGAAGCCTGAATGTCACCAAGTGGCCTCCAGATGTGTTTTATTGTGTTGGTATCTCTGTTTTGTTTTCATCAAAACTTTTTTTAAGTTTGAAAAACCTTACCAAGCAGAAATAGCAGACAATAGACTTGGAGATGAACTGTTTTCATTTCCTGATTGTTATTTCTTGATCTCCTGTTTCAAAAGCTATGATTCAGCTGAAAAAAGTCTGTAACAATATAATTTAGAGTACTGTACTGTTTAAAAGCAAGTCATGTTATGTCTGTTTTTCAAAGATAAGTTCACTTCTTAGGTTGGAAGGCCCTCTGTGTTTCAATATGTTGTTCTTAAGTGTGGTGAGATTAAGATGTGATTTAACATCTTTCCGAATTTCTGCCATCTAATTGTTCACTGAGCAATCAGTATGTTTTCAGGCAGTCTGGCATGTGATAAATATTTCGTAGCATATGGGGCTGAGCGTGCCAATTGCAAAGGGTTTTATAAGCTTTAATTAGTTTTCACAACAACCGGATACACTCTACTTTATTGATGAGAAGGCCACAGATAGTGGAGTTCAGAGCGTTGCCCAGATTCATTGAGCAAAGTGGTTGACAAACTTTTTGGATAGCTGAACACTGTTCTCAAACACAAGGTTATCCAGAACTCCAGCCTATCAAGTAGGAACTGCCCTTGTTGAGAGGAAAAAAGGGAGTTTGTGATAGGGCTTCCAGATTTATCAAAATAAAAAAGCCACACAAGATGCTTGGTGAATTTGAATTTCAGATAAACAAATTAAGAATTTTTTTTATGTTGCCTCGCACAGACTGTGGTTCTGCCAAGAGGGACGGGGTAGGTGAGGAAGGACACGAATTTGGGATTAGCAGAGGTAAACTGTTACATATAGGATGGGTAACCAACAAGGTCCTACGAACTATATTCAATATCCGGTGATAAACCATAATGGAAAAGAATATTTTTAAAAAAGAATGTAAAAAAATAATTTTTAGTGTAAGTGTATCTCAAATATTGCATGTCTCTAAAAAAAAGAAATGATTGGTAGTTTGTGTGAAATTCAGTTTTAACCATGCATCCTGTATTTAACCTGACAACTCAAAAGTTCCTATTTCTATCTCCACCCTTTCAATGCCCCTGTGTCCTCCTCAGCCAGGTGAGAGTCCCGGTTCCTTGCACACAGTTTAGCAAGAAATAGAAGAGACAGAAGAAATGTGTACAAGTGCTCAGACAGAATTAATAATACATTTTTCTTCTCAGTTCAATTTAGGAAGTATTATCACTTCCTTGGCTTTGTTAGAGAATTTACATGACCACGAAGCCACCACTACACACAATGAGTGAAAGTTACTCAGTCGTATCCAACTCTTTGCAACCCCATGGACTGTAGCCCACCAGGCTCCTCTGTCCATGGGATTTTCCAGGCCAGAATACTGGGGTGGGTAGCCATTCCCTTCTCCAGGGGATCTTCCCAACCCAGGGATCAAACCCAGATCTCCTGCTTTGCAGGTGGATTCTTTTCCATCTCAGCCACCAGTTGTAAAGAATTAATGCCTTTGCTTTGCCTTTCTTGTTTTTTAGGGTAAAATACTTAAGTGTCCCAGTCTTTGGAAACAATGTTTGTCAAGTCAGCTATTTTTAGAAGTCAGCAGTTTAAGAAGCAGTGGAACTGATGGTAAATCAGAATTTCAGTTTGACCAAATAGAGTCCACACATAAAGAGAAGAATGGATGGGAGCTTGTGAGTCAGATTCTAAGGCAACCCCCCCAGGGGAGCAGTACCTGGCATGGGCTCATCCTTGGCTTTTGGTCTAGTTGACATGTACATGTTTTAGTGGTCCTGGCTTGAGGATATTACCTGTTAACATAATTCAGTTATTTTGCTCCAGTATTTTAAACCAGCCCTCAGATTATTACTCTCATTTTTCAAGCTGACTCCTTTGTGGAATATTCTTATGTATTCAGCCATTTATATTTCTCAGTGTAACTGAGTAGAGTCTCATTAATGATCAGAAGCCACTAAATTTCTTTAGGATGAAACAATCCTTTAATGCTCGAGGGACTCCCTGGATTAACTGATGAGAAATCTTTTTAAAATATATAAGAAACTAAGGACCTTTTCCCAGACCTGTGCGTCCCCAGGTGCTTTGGATTTGATGCCCTGCATGGGTGGCCTTCTAACTCTAGTGACACTTTTGTATCAGTGAAATATTAGTAATGGTTTATTCCTTGGTGTTTAGATTAGGAACGGATATGATTTTGTATCCCCTTTTCATTTTTTCCATAATTTGTGCTATAGGTGTGTTACTTTTTAAATAAAGAAAATAAGTATTAGTGATATATTTTAAATATTTCATGGAGGGCGACACCAATAACTGTTTCCATGTTTAAATGTTCTAAAGTATAGATGAAGATCATGTGGTATATAGTTTTTATTTGCAAATACTTATGTATCTTTGAGGGGCTTCCCAGGTGGTGCTAGTGGTAAAGAACCTGCCTGTCAATGTAGGAGACATGAGACATGGGTTTGATCCCTCAGTCGGGAAGTTCCCCTGGAGGAGGGCATGGCAACCCACTCTAGTATTCTTGCCTGGAGAATTCCATGGACAAAGAAGCCTGGTGGGCTACAGTCCATGAGGTTGCAAAGAGTCGGACACAACTGAAGCAACTTAGCATGCATGTATCTTTGAAGGTTAATTACAATATGAAATATATTGTTCACACTTAAAATTTATCTCTCATTCATCCATCTGTTTTATTCATTCAACATATACTTACTGAAGAAACAGAGACATATTCCTATACAATACAAGAAAGAGGGTGATTAGTGGAAGCAAAAGGAAAGAAAGATCCAAAGATGTGACCTATCCACTCCATCCTTCAGGGCTCTGTGATGTGGAGGGCTGGGCTGGGGAATGCATTCATGCAGGAGGAAAGATGCTTGCCCTCAGTTAGCAAATGAGCCCTCTGATGCAGAGTGAGCAAAAGTGACTTTCACATCAATGCCTAAAGACCCAGGTCACCCAAATACTGCTGGGGGTTCATTGTCTTGGACTGTAAAAACATACACAAGCTCCCATCCCAGGAGCTGGGTCTGAAAAGCCACCAGAACCCCTGCTTGTTTCCAAACACAAGGCCTGAGACTCCGGCATTCCTCTGCTTCTCACCATTGGCTTTAACTGCAGACTTGGTTTGTACTGGATGGTTTCACACCCCACCCCACCAAGCTGCTTCCAGGGATTTTGTTTTTGATCAACTATATAAGTTACAGGGACGTTTTCTTTTTCCTATCAGCTTCTTTTTGAAGTCTCTTGGAAAAGGAAATAGCCTCTTCATAAAATTCCCTTTTACTGGTCTTTTTTGTTGACTTTGAAACTCATACCAAGTTTGTAAGATGGAGAAACCTAAAATTTTTGTATTTCTTTCTTTTCTGATATTAACACGTGCAAAAACTTACCTATTCATGATGTTTATACTTACTTTCACATTTCAAATAGGCTACATTTTGCTGTACATTTTTTAAGTGGCTAGATGAAGGTAGAATTTGACAGGTGATTTGAGGGGATTTGCTTGATATACCTAGGAAATTAAAGATTTTATATTTGCTAAGACAGCTTTTGGGATTAAGGTTAAATTCACACAGATTATTTCATATTACATTAAATTAGTTATTGTTGACCCTAACATGTAAATGCTTGTGAAAATAATCTCCCCAGTATATAAAATAGTTGCTTCAAAATAAAGCTAAATATTTTCTTCTTTGTTTTGACTACATATTTTAAAGTTGATATAATAGTTTTCAAGAACTCACTAAACACGGAACTTAACTTACTAAGGTTGCACATTTGTATTTGGAAAGCCAGTGAAATAAATATAAAGGGATTTCTTTAAAGATTTATTTTACTTATGAGTAAACTAGATGTTTTCTAGATAAATATGGGTGCCATTCATAACTTCCTAATTATAATTCTGTGAACTGTAGAAATCAAATCAATGTCTTGATCAGTTGAGCTGCCAGATGGAATTTTATCAAAAGCCATACACTTCATTCATACTTTAGGACTCCAGTGAATTTTGTCACAAAAATCACCTCATACCCCATCTGGAAGGCAGCCATTTCAACATGGAATATGACAATTAACAGTGCATAGTAAAACAAATAATCTATGACTCACAGAAGGAACTGTATCCAATTGAAACTTCCAGGGTAATTCAGGTAGGTGGATATAACCACCCAGGTGTTTTGGAACTATTCCAGTTCCAATTGGCTAATGAGCTCATAAAGCTGAGATCTCCTTGCTGTGTCTCCCTGACTAGTTTACTTGTCCATTAGGGCAATTCCACCTAACATCATACTGGGACATTGATTTCACATTGATTCACAAAGGAATACTTTGGGTCACACAGCGACTCTCTAGTCTACAGCAGGTGTTTCTGTGGGACTCTGATTTCAGAATCTGTGCCGTTCAGCTGCTGACATAATCTTTCAGCTGTACCGGCCCGAGCAGAGTTTCACACAGAGCAGCAGTGCCCCACTACTCATGTTAAATATGAACCTTGGTGGGGTTACATGTTTCCATCAGCGATCCATCTGCTCTAGGGATTACATCACCACAAAGGAGTTAATTTGTCTTGTTTTGAGGGTCGTGTCTAATTGCATAGGTCAGCAAAGAATAACAGATGACTGTGTTTTACTTTGCTTCATGTCTCTGCCTCACTTTTTCTCTAAGGCTGCCGAGCAGGACGATAGGTTTCTGCACAGCTGGTACCATAAGAATGACATCCAAGCTGGAAAAGGTTACTGCTATCTATTGAAAACCTGGATTAACCAGTCCAGAAAGTATAAATATAGACCCTCTCTAAACTGACTTGCTCACAGAGAACTCTGCATCCAGTAGGGAGAAAGGAGGCACTAGATGGCAGTCTTAAACAAACTTGAAATGGTGTTTCCTCTCTTAAATGCATTACATAAGAGCAGTCACTTCTGTTCAAATGAACGTGCAAATCCAGGGGCATTATGAAGTTTAATATCCCACTATAAAATTTTGCCTTTGATATGGAAAAGTATTCCATATATAAATCTTGCTCAATCTACAGGTTAGTTATCCTGATAAACTCATTGTAAATTGGCAGTATCATAGTTGAAAATACATTTAGTTCACCTACCTTGCTGGACATGATAGCTTACCTCGGCCTACCCTAAATATGCTCAGACCATTTACATTAGTTTGTTGTTGTTGTTTGTTGATGTTGTTCAATTGCTAAATTGTGTCTGACCTTTGTGACCCCACGGACTGCAGCACGCCAGGCTCCTTTGTCCTCCGCTATCTCCCGGAGTTTGCTCAAACATGTCCATTGACTAGGTGATGCTATCTAACCACCTCATCCTCTGCTTCCCCCACTCCCCTTTTGCTTTCAATCCTTCCCGGCGTCAGGGTCTTTTCCAGTGAGTCCACTCTTCACATCAGGTGGCCAAAGTATTAGAGCTTCAGCTTCAGCATCAGTCCTTTCCATAAATGTTTAGGGTTGATTTCCTTTAGGATTGACTGGTTTGATCTCCTCGCTGTCCAAGGGACTCTCAAGAGTCTTCTGTAGCACCACAATTTGAAAGCATCAGTTCTTCAGCACTCATCCTTCTTTATGGATCAACTCACATCCATACATGATTGCTGATAAAATCATAGCTTTCACTATATGAACCTTTACAGCAAAGTGATTTCTCTGCTTTTTAGTACACAGTCTAGGTTTATCATAGCTTTCCTTCCAAAGAGCAAATGTCTTTTAATTCCATGGCTGCAGTCACTGTCTGCAGTGATTTTGGAGCCCAAACAAATAAAATCTCTCACTGCTTTCATTTTTTCCCCTTCCGTTTGCCATAAAGTAATGGGACCGAACACCATGAGCATTACAATAGTTTTAAAAATGCAAACAGTAGAGCAAAATCGCTTCCCTAAGCTAAGATGAGCTTCTTGAAAATACTACTTAACTGTCATTTCACTTTTTCTGTAAGTATATTTTCCACCTTACCATGTGTGCTTTTCCATGTTGTAAGGTTAGTAGTATTAGGTTGGTGCAAAAACAATAGCAGTTTCTTACCCTGAATTTTAAATCATTATAACTAGGCTCAAACATATCTTTATTAATCAAAATAGGAACCATTACAATCAATACATTTTTCCCAACGAGAAATAAGTTTATTTCTGTAGCATAAAAATCCGTGCTTCAGGATTGAAGAAACTCTTGGAAAGTGTTTTCTGCATACTGCTGATTGTGGAAGCATTTTTCCTGCAAAAAGTTGTCAAGAAGCTTGAAAAAGTGGTATCCAGTTGGCAAGAGGTCAGATGAATATGGTGGTTAACGCCAAACTTTGTATGTACAGTCACGCACTATCGTGGAGAAGAATTGGGCCTTTTCTATTGACCAGTGCTGGCTGCAGGCCCTGCAGTTTTCCGTGCATCTTGTCAATTTGCTGAGCATACTTCTCAGATGTAATGGTTTTGCCAGGATTCAAAAGCTGTAGTAGATCAGATGGACAGCAGATCAATGGACAGCAGATCACCTGTGAATATGACCTTTTAAGTTTGGCTTTGGAAAGTGGTTTGGAGCTTCTCTGTCCACCCACTGACCTGGTCATTGCTTGTTCTCATATAAAATCCACTTTTCATCACACATCACAATCTGATCAAGAAATGGTTCGTGGTTGTTGCATAGAATAAGAGAAGACAGCACTTCAAAATGACAATTTTTTAAATTTGTGGTCGGCTCATGAAGTACACACTTATCAAGCTTTTTCACCTTTCCAGTTTGTTTCAAATGCCAAATGACAGTAGAATGGTTGACATTGAGTTCTTGGGCAACTTCTCGTGTAGTTGTAAGAAGATCAGCTTTGATGATGCTCTCAGATGGTTGTTGTCAACTTCCGATGGCCGGCCACTATGCTTCTCACCTTCAGAGCTCTCATCTCCTTTGCAAAACTTCTTGAACCACCACTGTACTGTACGCACATTAGCAGTTCCTGTGCCAAATGTGTTGTTAATGTTGCGAGTTGTCTTCACTGCTTTATGACCCATTTTGAACTCAAATAAGATCGGTTGAATTTGCTTTTTGTCCAAAAAAATCATCATTTCCATAGTCTAAAATACATATAAAATAAACACCAAGTAATAATTCATTAGCAAAAACCATAAAGCAAGAAATTCACATTAAAATGATGTATAACATAACTACATTTAAGAATGTATTCCGGTATCAAATGGTAAAGTTCAACAGTGCAAACTGTAATTACTTTTGCACCAACTTAATAGTTATACTGTGAGATTTTCATTGTTTAAGATAATACCAAAAAAATGTTCCCATATTCCAAGGTATAGTGGAAATTATGCTATACTTATTAGCAAAATTTACACAGATCTGAAGGACAGTTTCTGTGTTTATATTGGGCCAGATTGCATTCACAGTGAACACAACTGATTAAGCTCCAAAGATCCACACATCAAGTATTATTAGAAATTGCCATCATTGGGTTATACGGTTGGAGGTGAAGCTTTGCAGGAGTTGTAATGAGTTTCTTTTTGTGCTATTCCTTGTGTATATATGTGTGTGTGTGTGTGTGTATTTAAAGAGGAATGTGTATCCCACCTAAAGACTTCTCACCTTTCTGTCTTAGATAATGATGTCGTTAGAAGTTAATTGTCTGTTATGAGGTGAAGAAAAGTGTGATTAAAAAATAGTTGAAGTATTTTTTGAAAAATAAAAATATCCCCAGGTGTTTCTCTTTGGGAAATACCCCAGAAAGAGTCTGGCAAGACTGAAAATTTCCATTCCAGATTGTCTTCTAATAGCTTTTTAAAAATAGGCTCACAAAGTACAATTCCATTCAGAAGGGGTCAGTTTAGACCACAGGCCCGCAACCCCTGGGCCACAGACCAGTACCGGTTGATGGCTGATCAGGAACCAGGCTGCACAGCAGGAGGTGAGTGGCCAAGGAGTGAGTGAAACTTCATCTGTGATTGCAGGCTCCCCACTGGTCACATTACCACCTGAGCTCCGCCTCCTGTCAAATCAGCAGCGGCATTAGATTCTCCTAGGAGCATGAACCCTACTGTGGACTGCACATGTGAGGGATCTATGTTGCTGATTCCTTATGACAATTATTCCAAAACCATCCCTCCCCTCTCTGTCCTTGGAAAAAATTTTTTCCATGAAACTGGTCCCTGGTGTCAAAACAGTTGGAGACTGCTGGTTCAGACTTTTGGGAGACATTGTTGTTGTTCAGTCACTAAGTCATGTCCGACTCTTTATGACCCCGTGGACTGCAGCACGTCAGGCTTCTGTGTCTATCACTATCTCCCTGAGCTTGCTCAAACTCATGTCCACTGAGGCAGTGATGCCACCCAACCATCGCATCCTCTTTTGTCCCCTTCTCCTCTTGCCCTCAATTTTTCCCAGCATCCGGGTCTTTTCCAGTGAGTCCATTCTTTGCATCAGGTGGCCAAAGTATTGAAGCTTCAGCTTTAGCATCAGTTCTTCCAGTGAATATTCAGGGCTGATTTCCTTTAGGATTCACTGGTTTGATCTCCTTGCTGTCCAAGGGACTCTGAAGAGTCTTCCCCAGTACCACAGTTCAAAAGCGTCAGTTCGGCGCTCAGCCTTCTTTATGGTCCAACTCTCACATCCATACATGACTACTGGGAAAACCATAGCTTTCAGTATATAGACCTTGGTCAGCACAGTGATGTCTCTGCTGCTTTTTAAAACACTGTCTAGGTTTGACACAGCTAACATAGCTATTCTTCCAAGAAGCAAGTGTCTTTTAATTTCATGACTGCAGTCACCATTTGCATTACAGATTATTAAAAAGTCTTTCTTGCACTTAATAGAATGTCTAACACAGAATATTTGTGTGGAATTCAGTTGATGAACAAATAACTACATATCCTTACATATTTGTTCATCAACTGACTATGTCTATCAAGGGCATTTTTAGTACACAACAGATCATTTGGATCGGTAATTTCTTCCATATTATTACTATTTTAGTATTTTAAATTATTAGTTGCAATGAAGCTAACTGGCTTGTAGGCATCAACATAATGAAATGTCCAGCAGATTTAGACCTCACCAAAACACTTCTCTAAAGACTTTTTTATTAAGTGTATAGTCTCTAAGAGGGCTTCCCAGGTGGCGCTAGTGGTAAGGAATCCACCTGCCAGTGCAGGAGACATAAGAGACATGGATTCAATCCCTGGTTGATTGTAAATCAACTATACTTCAATTAAAAATTAAAACAAAATAGCAATAGTAAATCCTTTTGCCCCTCATATACAGAAATTGGAATTGGCAAAGACAGTGTGCAAATACCTCAGTTCATTCAGCCTCAGACCTTTATTACACAGTGCTGAGCACATATTGTAATTCATCTCTTTATAGTTTATCTTCTGCACCCTGAAGGTTGGGGGCCCTAAGGAAAACAATTGATTCTCGTGTTTTTATTTTTAGAATAAGTTAAAAGGAGGGGCTCAAAATATTTTTACTTGATGAATCAATGTTTCTCAAGTGAAAAGCCAAGGTTGGGACCCCAGGTTCTGATGACTGTGTCAGCCCCGTGAGATCACTGTCTACTTCTGTCCCTCTGGTGCCTGGTTGAAAATAGTACCAATCGTTTGATGAATTTGGGTGGCTGTGGAGAGTTGGAAGAATTCTTAGTTTAATTAAAGCTTCGGTATTGAAAATACTTCTACACATACTCTTATTTAATCCTGGTAGCAAACTGTGGGTCAGTTGTCTCATTTGATAAATGCAGAATCAGGTTCCAGACGATTGAGAGAATCACTGTGAGTTACACAGTTACTAAACGTTAGCACCAGACTAGAATCCAGACATCCTACACGATCCAGTACACTCTGACCTGGTTTGCTGGACACCAGCTCGCAGACTACCTGAGCTGAGACTCCACTGTCACCTGTCCGGCCAGCTTCTTTGCTTGCCACTGTGCTTCCTCAAACCTTCTCCACCATCTATGTATGTGCTAAGTTAGTAACTTCAAAAATCACCCAGTTGTCCAAGTTAGAAACTTGGATGTTATCCTTGATTCCTCTTTTTCACACTCCTTCAACCACAAGTCCCATCTAATTTGCCTGTGGGACCTTTCTGGGACAGCCATCATCCTCTTGTCTCAGAGGTTCACTTGTTTATCTTCATTCACTAATCCATCATCAGGCTTCTGGACTCCAGTCCTGCTCCCTTCACACTGCAGAGTGATCTTTTCTTCCTTTTTTGGACACACCGTGAGCACAGTTTGTGGGATCTTAGTTCTCTGACTAGGCACTGAATCTGCGCCCTTGGCAGTAAAGGTGTGAAGTCCTGACTACTGGACCGCCAGGAAATTGCCAGAGTGATCCTCTTCATTTGATGGTGCTTCTCCTGTGAGTCCTCCATGGGCTGGCTCTTGAGCCCACCCTGTCAAACATGTCTGTGGGGTTTCTCCTTTGCCTTTAGCCATCTAGCAACACAGGTGGTCTCTTTCCAGGGTAGAGCCACTCCTTCCACCCCCAGATCCTCATTCTGGCCCATTGTAGGTAATTATAGTAGCCAGAGACCTGGAGGGAAGCTCCTTGGAGGGGAGTTGTAGTCCTTCCATCAGTTCCTTTAGCCCAGTACTTCTCCAGTGCCCTCCTCTCCCCAGCCTCTGGGATCATGAGGTTGGTGCTGGTTTAAAAAAGAAAAAAGGAAGCTAGGGAAACTGGCTGTGGGTGAAAAGCAATTAACCAAATGCAGAGTACATCATGAGGAGCGCTGGACTGGAAGAAGCACAAGCTGGAATCAAGATTGCTGGGAGAAATATCAATAACCTCAGATATGCAGATGACACCACCCTTATGGCAGAAAGTGAAGAGGAACTCAAAAGCCTCTTGAGGAAAGTGAAAGAGGAGAGTGAAAAGGTTGGCTTGAAGCTCAACATTCAGAAAACAAAGATCATGGCATCTGGTCCCATCACTTCATGGGAAATAGATGGAAAAACAGTGGAAACAGTGTCAGACTTTATTTTGGGGGGCTCCAAAATCATTGTGGATGCTGACTGAAGCCATGAAATTAAAAGACGCTTACTCCTTGGGAGGAAAGTTATGACCAATCTGCTGCTGCTGCTGCTGCTAAGTCACCTCAGTCGTGTCCGACTCTGTGTGACCCCATAGACAGAAGCCTACCAGGCTCCCCCATCCCTGGGATTCTCCAGGCAAGAACACTGGAGTGGGTTGCCATTTCCTTCTCCAATGTGTGAAAGTGAAAAGTGAAAGTGAAGTAGCTCAGTCGTGTCCGACCCATAGCGACCCCACGGACTGCAGCCTACCAGGCTCCTCCATCCATGGGATTTTCCAGGCAAGAGTACTGGAGTGGCTTGCCATTGCCTTCTCCGATGACCAACCTAGATAGTATATTAAAAGCAGAGACATTAGTTTGCCAACCAAGGTCTGTCTAGTCAAGGCTATGGTTTTTCCCGTGGTCATGTATGGATGTGAGAGTTGGACTGTGAAGAAAGCTGATCGCTGAAGAATTGATGCTTTTGAACTGTGGTGCTGGAGAAGACTCTTGAGAGTCCCTTGGACTGCAAGGAGATCCAACCAGTCCATTCTAAAGGAGATCAATCCTGGGTGTTCATTGGAAGGACTGATGCTAAAGCTGAAACTCTAATACTTTGGCCACCTCATGCGACGAGTTGACTCAGTGGAAAAGACTCTGATGCTGGGAGGGATTGGGGGCAGGAGAAGAAGGGAATGACAGAGAATGAGATGGCTGGATGGCATCACCGACTTGATGGACATGAGTTTGAGTGAACTCCGGGAATTGGTGATGGACAGGGAGGCCTGGCGTGCTGTGATTCATGGGGTTGCAAAGAGTCGGACACAACTGAGCGACTGAACTGAACTGAAAAAAAAAAAGCAGATGCAAACAAATATACAGAACAAATGTCTATAACTGCAGGTTTGGGGAATTCCTGTGGCCAAAAAAAAAAAAGAGCCTCCACAACATTGGCCAGGCTCTACCACTAAGGATGAGGTGCTGCTTTGGCCATGGTGGGGAGGAAAGCCATCAAAAGGACTCCCTCTTTGTTTCCCTTTTCTCTGTCCTTGTGTCCCTGAAGGATCCCATCCTACGTTCTGTGCTGCTTTGTTAAATGCCAAGTCCGGGGTCTTTATAAATGGCATCTGGAAAAGTTCCACTTTGGGGGTGGGGCCTGGGGGGAGGTTGAGGTGGCACAGGTGCTTCCCAGGCCCCTGCTCTATCCACACTTAGAACACCCCCCTTCTGGAGAGAAGCACTTCCCAGAGTCTCTGGCTCTCAAGGCAACCCCACCCACTGGTTTCCTTCCCTACGCTGCTCTCAACTCTCTCCAGCTTGCTTGGCTGATGAGACTCTGGAAGGAAGGATCCCATTTTAAGACTTGCTGCGCTGATGGCCTCTCCCCTCAGTCCTGCTGTGCAACTTGAATGTTCCTCAGTGCCAAGAGAGCGGCTGTTCCCAGAAAGCTGGTGATATCCAGCGGCAACCCAGATGTCCCTGAATCTGGCAGCCCCAACTGAGACAGTAATATTTGTATTTGACCTTGAGCGCACTGACTCAGATGTCTATGAATGATATTTTCAAGCATGTGCTATCAACTGTTAACTCCTTTTGGGATTCTTTGTTTACTTTCAGTTTTCTAGTGTTCGTGTTCCTGCCCCCAAATAAAATGTATTTAAATAAATGCAAACTAAATACAAGCTAATCCTTTTTGCAGTAGTTGAATTATGACTCCTTATTACCAGTGACATGGAGTTCTACATCTGGATGCATTACAGTAAATGTATCCTTCTGCTTTTGTTTACATTCCACTAGGACTTTGGAATCCAAATTATTCTGAAACTGACAAAAATTAAATTAAATCCTTTTACAACCAACCCTTCCAAGGATATTTCTTTGAGTTCTGCTGTGAAATTTGGGGAATGTTATTCCTACATTTTAAAATAAGACCTCCAGAAAAATTTTGATAGCATTTTGGAAAGGTACATTTTTCCCTTTCCAAAAGTGGAAATTGGGAGAAGGGTGAGGTGATGAGTTCAAGATTTTTTTGTGTTATTTCACTTTAGAATTGTGCTGTATTTAGAATGACTATACATCCTGGTTTATATCTGTTGTCCCAACATAATTATTAATTGTACTCAAAAAGTGTCCTGATTTGCATGATAAATCATAGGTTCTCCTAACTGTATTTTATTTAATTATCAAACAATTGATTGGGATTTTTGTTTGTCTGTAATTAAATCTTTCCGAAAAATGAAAAAGAAAGTATTGGGCTTTTTAAAAACCCCAATATTTAAATGTAGTTTGAGAAAGAAGCAGTCAGTATTCTTACTCACCCTGCTTGAATTTGGCTTGCCACAGGCAAGTTTCTAGTTGTGGCAGTAATTTAGCTCTGTATCTTCCAGAGCTGTGAAATTGTCTGGATCACAATTTTAAATAATTGAATCTGCTAAAATTGGAATGCAAGTTACATCTTTGTTGGGGATCCAGTGTTTCTGGCCAGTGATTCCCACCAGCTGTCTTAGCAGCAAAGTTCCTTCCACCTTCCTGTCATTCACTTGTTCTTCTTTTCTGTCTGTGATTTCGGGTACTAAAGCCACTCTTCGTATAAGGAGACTGCTCCCATCTCTTCTCCGCATTATGAAGTGGACATTTGAGCTTTACCTGCAGGTCTTTGCCTTGCTTTGGTTCTTTCCTCGTCTGTTTCGTGGTGAGTCCTTACACCTTTGGTATTTCTTACATATATTCGTTCATTTATTCGCTTCTCATTTTTTTCATTTCTAGTTCTATTTTTTTTTCCTTTTTTTAAATTTATTTTTAAGGTATCTTCCAGAGGTGCTTTATTTTTCAGAATTCACTTCAGCTCATTTCCGGTACAGTTCAAGTACATTAGCAACTTTTCTTAATTTCCTTTAGCTCTATTATGTGTATAATACACTTTGAGTCTGCTATCAACATCTTTTACATCTTCAAAATGGGTTTCACTCTTTTAGACAATCTCTAGTGAGGTTTCCTTCCCCCTCTTAATCTTTCCCTTTGTAATCTTACCATGTTAGCACATATATTTTAATTTTCTAATACAATAAATGAGATAAGATATCTTTGCCTTTTGATTGATTTGAAAATGGGGAGTGAGACATTACATTTTCACCTATTTGTCTGAGAGCAACCATAAGATGACAGTTTAATGACTGACAAATTTCCCACAGTGATTTTGAATTAGCAATATTCTTGGCCATTCTTAGTTATTTTACATACATGTTTTACATACATTTTCATAGTTATTCTACATGTTGAATCATTTTCTCTAAAAACAGATATCTAAAATGGAAAATAAGATGAATTTCGTTATGTATCCTGATAAAATCTCTAGTGAGGATTTGTAACATATGTATTTACCTGCAATTCAAAAACATTTGTGGACTTCTGAAGTATGATCTTTTAATTTAAACGAAATTATATCATTAATTCTTAGAACAGAGTTAATTTTCTACTGTAAATAATGCACTTGAAACACATATTCACCAAAGATATTAATAGCTGCCAGCAGTAAGCTATTCTATGAGTGTTAGAAAGCTGTGAGTCGAATGGGATAGGAAAAAAAAAATAATATTCAGGAGAAAAACCTGGGTGGAGTAACAGGAAAGTTTAGTAGAAAAAAGAAGGTCAGAGAAGTGACTGGGAGTGGTTAAAAAGGGCTTTCATAATGAAAAATGCCTTTGGCTACTGGGGACTTTTCTATTGTGTTATTATTTTTTTAATAGATCTTTCCCTCACAAACACACACCAAAGGAAAACAGAATAAAGGTTGTTACTAAATATATAGTGCCCTTGTTGCCTCAGTGACCACCATCTTGCTGTAGCAGATGACACTCTATTATTAGTAGGAGGCATTTGAAGGATGTTGGTTGGATAAAGTATAACCCCTAAGCCACTTCCCTAACATGATCTTTCTAATATCTTCAGAAAGTGTCTGAGGCTTATCTGGTTCTAATCTTGGCTGGCAATGTGACAAATGCCTCAGGGAAGTGGGAAGGATATAACCTGTCTTCAGAGATTTATAGCATTTCAGGCATCACAGATCCTGAAAGACATTTTTTGTTCTTCTAAGGGGACAGGATTCTATTAATATTGTTTTGCTATTAACATGAGTTAGCAATATTATGACTGATTTTCGGAACTGCCAGTGTTACATGACTTTCTTGCATAAAGATGGTGCCTTTGACTTACCAAGATGAAGGGGCATTTTTTCCAGAATCAGATGCTCATTCATTCTTGCCTGTCATTCCTTGTGAACAGTCATGTCCTTGTCTGAAATGACTGTCCGGGGTTCGGGCTGCTGGCTTTAGCCAAGGCAAAGGGCAGATGTAACTAAATAACTGCCTAGTTCAAATAAAGTATGGAAATAACGAATGCTTGCTTTTAATGGAAAATTGGATCACTTACTGTCTCCCACACTTTCTGTCTCTGACATTTTTTCCCGCACTCTTCAACAAATAGTCTCAGATAACAGAAATGGTATTAAATAAGTTTAAATATCGAGTCAAAGACTATCTAAATGTTGAATGATACCCTGTTTTATCTGTGATACCTAAAATTTTACTTTTCTCCTTTGTTTGAAGAACTTGTGCCTGTTTATTTCTTTTCCAGAGTATATAGAACTATTGGTTAGCATATTAATTTTGCGAAGCAGTATTTAGGGAGCATGGACACAGTTGTTTTACTTGCCTGTGTTTTGTGTTTGTAGAGTGCCTTCAGCACAGGCTCCACACTGCACCTGGAATGTACTTCCCTGCTGTGAGAATGGAGTAAAAATCTGTTTAATTGTGATCACTCAAATCAGGTAGAATCAATACTGGAGCCAAAAGCAGGTTGGTAGCCTCTATCTGAGGGAAGAGAGATCAAGATCTCTCCCTTCACATGGAAAATCTTAAGTAGGTTTTATTTTGGTGCATTTTGATTAGTAAGGAGCATTTAAACATCTTGACATCAAAATAACTCTTGAGGTTAAAAGATCTCTGACAGCTAAATGGATTATGTAGGTTAATGTTATTTTCTAAAAGCCACCAGGAAGCAGTGTGGATGTTGAAATGAGAGATGATATTAGTGACAAAGAAGAAAAAGTGTTTTTTTGTAGGCGTTTCAATGCATGTCTCGCACTTCACAGAGGCCTGAATTCATTGTCCTTTGATTTTCTTTTTTTTTTTTTCCAGACTCTACTGCTCACAGTTTCTTAATTTTCTATAGAAGTGTACCCTCTACATTGCAACCTAAAAGCTAGGACATCTCACAAATGAAAAAAAAAAAAGTATAAAATAAATCATGCAATTCAGTATGCCTGGTTAGGTATCAGATTTAAAAAAAAAAGAAATCCTGTCTACTTGGTAGCTATTTGACTGCTAAGAAAATTAACTATTTCAATATACTTTCACTGCCAGCAGAGTATTCTCCGTTCTCAGCACGGCTTCCCTTGGCTGTGGTTCCTACCATATCAACCATATACATCAACTCTGGCTCCTCTATGGGAAAATGAAGTTCTTTAAAAGAATATAAGGTCATAAAAGCCAAGAAATAGCACTTTATTACTTTCCATAAGAAGACTTTTAAAACAGAGTGTTTCTTTGTAGCTTAGTGACCCAAAGGCAACAGTGATGCTCATTCTGTGAGCCTGTGGTCCAGCTCCCACTCCCGGCTGGCATCTGCTGGCCCCAGGAGACCTGCTGGGGACCCAGACAAGCCACGTCCTGTTGGAGACCATCACTGCATTTTCCACAACAGCATTGGAATTTTCCTAAGGCACTTTCACATCTGGAATTTTAAAGAAAGTTTGCCCTTCAATAAAATGGTAGTAAATCTTAGGAAACATTGTGCCTTTTTTGTTTTAATTAATCTGGCATTTCTCTCCTAAGCTATTAACAAATTATTGGTTGTTCCCTCCATTTTTCACCCTTAATGGTAATAGTGGACAAAGAGAAGAATTATGAAATGCTCTTTTGTATGTTACCTTTTTAATTTTTTTATTCATTTTTTAAGATTTTTGGCTGAGCTCTGCAGCATGTGGGATCCTAGTTCTCTGACCAGGAATCAAACCTGCATCCTCTGCATTGAAAGCATGGAGGCTTAACCACTGGACAACCAGGGAAGTCCCTGTATGTTACTTTTGAATTAAGGTGGTATAGAGATTTTGCAGAATATCTTTCCATTTCTTACATGAGAATATGTGTGCACTACAGTATAAATATTAGGGGCTTCCCTGGTGGCTCAGCAGCGCAGGAGAAGTAGGCTCAATCCCAGGGTTGGGAAGATCTCCTGGAGGAGGAAATGGCCCCTCCAGTGTTCTTGCCTGGAGAATCCCATGGACAGAGGAACCTGGCAGGCTACAGTCCATGGGGTCGCAAAAGGGTCAGACGCAACTTAGTAACTAAACAACAACAAAAGTAGAAACATTTTATTTATGTAAAACACCATTGCTTTATTATGAACATATAGCATTTGTCTGATTAAACAAGATTGAAATACACTTGTAATGAGTAGCTTGTGTGTGACCTGCCTTTATCCAGTCTTCAGAGACACTGTCTTACTTGGAAGCTTGATTTGGAGACTGTCATCACACAGTATGCCAGTTACTAAGCAGGTGAAGTATCTCTCTAAAAGCCAATTTTAATGACTCCAGCCTACTATTAGAATAGTTTAATCAAATTCTGAAAGTGACAGTTTTTTATTTTAAAGTGTCAAAGCTGTTCACTTTTCGATTGCAAAAATTGTGATGTTTTGGAATAAGTAATTTAGTGTGTGAGAGGAGCCTTTTTTATATGGGGAGAAAAACTTTGCATGGTTACATAAAACAGTCATGCAGCCTAGAATTCTGACTTGCTAGTTTTTATAAAAACAAAATGACTCCCACAGAAAGCTCAGAATTGTAATAACTCAGGTATTATACAAATTGTGTGTCATAGATGATATTAGGAGGGATCTAGCCATTCCAGTTCCTAAACTGGTAGCCTTTCCCTTCTCCAGGGGATCTTCCAACCCAGGGATCAAAGCCAGGTCTCCCACATTGCAGGCAGATTCTTTACCAGCTGAGCCACAAGGGAAGCCCAAGAATACTGAAGTGGGTAGCCTAGCCCTTCTCCAGGGGATCTCCCTGACCCAGGAATCAAACTGGGGTCTCCTGCATTGCAGGCAGATTCTTTACCAACTGAGCTATGAGGGAAGCCTCTTCCAGTTCCCTAAAGCATCTTTTAAACAAACATCAACATCTTTAAAAATAGAGCATTTGAGGGATCCCCTGGTGGTCCAGTAGGAGTAGGCACATTCACTGCTGTTTGGGTTCATCCCTCATCAGGGAACTAAGATCCTGAAAGCTGTTCAACATGGAAAAAAAAAAGCATTTGCAGAAAGGAAGAGAGGGTGGTATGTGAGTAGATGATATAAAATCTGGAGTTCGTTTGCCATTTTGATTATTGATTTACGCCCCCCCCCCGCCTTTTTAGGGGGGGCAGGAGCTTGCAAACTATGGCTCCTCTCCTATTCTGATGTAATGAAAGACCTAAACTACATGAGTTTGCAAGTTTAGTTAGACTCTGAAACGCATTTTCTGGGACAAATTATGTGACCTGTCACAGCTGGCTTGCTTCCTTCATTTGTCCCTTTCTTCATCCATTTAAGAAACAGCAGTTGCATTGCTCCTCAGCCCAGGTGCTGTCCTGAGCCAGCTCACAGAAGGTTAAAGCAGAATGAATATGTGTTGAATAAACTGACTTTATTTATAGAACATTCACTGTTGTCTTGTCTTCCCAAGGCTTAGCTCTGTGCAGCTTGGACAAGATTTTCTGTGGCTGTGTAGCACCCAGCAGTCACCACTCTGGTAGAAATTAGTGCCCTGTTCTTGGTCTATGTCCTGTACTGGGCTGTCAGCCCTCTGGGGGCAGTGTCTCCTTCTAGCCTGGGGGTCTGGCACGTTGTAGGTGTTCTGAAATATTTGTTGAAAAAATTTCTGTATTATCCATTTAAATCCTTCTTTGAAACCCATAATGCAGTTGTGTGTAGACATTAGAAAGTCAAGATTACCTGTGTAGACTTCTTGCCTAATTGTAGAAGTCATTTGTCCAGTCATTTAATGAAGGTTTATTGAGGTCCTACTTTGTGCCAGACTTTATCTCTGAATCAGGGTCCAGATGGGAGAACTCAGACCAGGAGCCACACTGAGCTTGTCTGAATCTGGGCTGCCACACTTACTAGCTGGATGATCTCAGGCAGGTCATTTAACCTCTTCTGAAAGTGGGGGTAATAATAGTCCCTCCACTGAAAGGTTGTTGTAAGGATTAAATTAATTGCTTTGTATCCAGTGCTTAGATCCTGTGTGGGTAGTTATTACTGTTAGTGGTTATTAGAAAGACCAAAAATGAGTATGTTGTGAGATGAAGTTGGACAGGTCAGAGGACCAAGTCTCCCAGTTTGGGGCTTCATTCTCCTCCCTGGGATGCCATCAAAACCTTTAAAGCTGGGGGAGGGTAGTAATGAACTCTATCTGCAGCTTTCTGCCTCTGCCAAGGCCGGAGAACCTCCTTCAGTGAATTCAACAAGCACTTGCTTAAGGCACCATTGTAAGTAGCCACTTGATATAATCAATAGGGCTTTATGTCTGAACCACAGAAAAGAATACAGATTGTATCCAGGAACCAAGTGGGGTGGTAAGTGTTTGCTTACCTTCCGAGTGGAATTAAGAGATACATAATATTACAGACCTACCCTCAGGCTATTTGTAAAGAAAATCAAATTTGGTGATTAAATGCTAAAAGGTGTAATTCTTTTTACTTCCTGGGCTCCCAAGAACAATGAAAGGTTTATATGCACTGGGAATAAGAGTAAGGTTGTTGCTAATTGTGAGTAACCAAGTAACAGATAAAGAAAATACTGTATAGATATTTCTATTATTCTAGAAATATTCTACAGGGATGGTTTTAAAAAGCTGTTCTTTAATAAGGAAGCTTTATTTCCTCTTATTAAAATATTTAGACTGTATTATAACTTACATATATCCATTTGTCATATTTAAAAATTATGTGTTAAACCATTAAAAAAAACCATGAGAAAAATTTCAACCCTGAGCTCTTAAGTCATTTGAAACTTGAAAATATATTGGAAATAATTATTTTTGTACATTCTTATTTAGAAAATAATTATATATATGTAGTTCTGTCACTGGAGAAGGAAATGGCAACCCACTCCAGTATTCTTGCCTGGAGAATCCCATGGACAGGGGAGCCTGGTGGGCTGTGGTCCATGGGGTCGCAGAGAGTCGGACACGACTGAAGTGACTGAGCAAATACTGTCGTAAATATATGTTGTAAAAGATGTAAAATTTTAGAGATGGGGATAAGAAAAGCAAAGCAAAGAAACATTCCGTTCCGTTCTGTTCTGTCACTCAGTCGTGTCCGACTCTTTGCGACCCCATGGACTGTAGCCTACCAGGCTTCTCCGTCCATGGGATTCTCCAGGCAAGAATACTGGAGTGGGTTACCGTTTCCTTCTCCAGAAAGAAACATTACTAAACTGATTTTACATTCCCACAGAAAGATTATTGTCTTCAGCATGTTTAAACACAGTAGTACAGCTAAAACCTCCCAGAATATTTGGGCTTAATTTATTCTATTTTCCTTTACAGGCTAATGGAATTTGTGTATTCTAAAAGAGTTTTTTTTAAAAAAAGTTTAAAGCTGCTCACCCCAAGTAGTGCTTCTAAGTGGACCATCACACCCAGGTGTCTGTATTAATGCTGTCTAGTATGGTGCATGCATGCTAAGTCACTTTAGTCATGTCTGACTCTTGCAACCCCATGGACTGTAGTCTGCCAGACTCCTCTGTCCATGGGGTTCTCCAGGCAAGAATATTACAGTGGAGCTTGGGGAAGGTGTTACCTTTTCTGTGGATCAGAAAAAGCAGAAGCCAAACTTGGGATAATCTTTGTCGTTAAAGCTGATGGAAATGTCTAAGACTCTGTGTATTTCTGTGTCATGACATCTGGCCTCTCCCTGCCCACCTCCTTTACAGAACCTGTCTCCTCCCAGCCGAGAGCACCTGACCAGGGAGGTGTGTTTTTCCTTCTGTTTTACTTTCTGCAAGACAGAGCTAGGAAAGAGAACGATAAGAGAAAAGTTCTCAGGGAATTGACGTGTGTTGCTCTGGTGAAGTCCTTTGCTGTGAATAAAGATGCTCTTTGGGGCAAAAAAAAAAAAAAATACTAGAGTGGGTTGCCATGTGCTTCTCCAGGGGATCCTCCCGACTCAGGGATCAAACCCCTATCTCTTATATCTCCTGTACTGGCAGGCAGGTTCTGTACCATTAGCGCCACCTGGGAACCCCATCTAGTATGGTACTCTGGGTTAAAAAAATGTCTAGGTCCATTCTCCGTTCTATGTGATTCAGACTGGAGGAACTTTCATATTAATATCCATAATTGTTCAGTGCCTTAGGGAAAGAGTTCATGAAGGAAACTTGAACCTGAGTTTTAAGAGGAAAGTTCCTTGTTTTAAAATCTCCACCCTGAATAGAAGTTGGATTTGTTGGCATTAATAAATGCGTTCTTCTTCTTCTCTTGGGTTTTGCTAAGAGACTTTTTTGAACTTAAAACTTCCCCTTTTTAATAGGCACCTGCCTCACCTTGTGTGATGCTTTTTCTGTCTTACAGGTTTCTAGCCCCTCTATTGAACAACTTGTGAACTGTTAATGCATCTAAAAGGGAAATACAGATATCATCTGCCACCTATGGAATGTCCTAGTCTGGACTCCTTTTTAATAGATAATTAGGGAAATAAATTTCCATAGTTTTCTTTGAAAAAGTGTGTTTCTTCAGCCACAATTCTGGTCATTTTTTTTACTGTTTAATTCTAAAAGTTTCCGTTTAAAAATTGAGTTCTTTTACTTTTTTTCTTTTTTGCTCATTTGTGTCTTCTAATTTCTTTATAGTAAGAATGAGAGCTGCTGAGGTAATGAACACTTAATTCATACAAGGCTTACAGGCTTTATCTCTTTTAATCTTTACAATAGTAAGTAAAATGAATTCCGTTCTAGGACCCATTGTAGTATCAACTTGTGTAATGTTTACATGACTTGCTAAGTATTTTTATTATCATCCCTTTTCAAAGGAGGAATCTGAAGCAGTCATTCAAGTGATTTGCCCCAGGTCCCCTAGGGTAAGTGGCAGAGCCAGGCTTGAACCCAGGTGGTCCAACTGTGTAGCCATTCTCTTTAACGTATGTGGGAAGATACCTTTCCTTCTGTCCCATTCAGATTGCCTGATCTTATCTCTGCTTCACAGATGAAGCTGGAGCTGACAGAGGTTAAGTAATTTGCTCAAGGTGACAAAGCTGGTAGATGACAGCATGAGGAGGCACTCGTTCTTCTGATTCTAGAGCCTGTGTACCTTTCAATAGCATAATGCAATGGACATACTTGTTTGAAAATTTTTAAAAAAGAAACCAAAGGTGGCATACAAACACTCATATTCTAGAACACCACTTCCCTCTTTGCCAGAAGACTTGTGTTTGCTCAGCTTTAAAACCAGAGTGCACATTTCTGAGAGAATGGCTGCTTACGGTACTGCTCACAGTTACCCAAGCCCAAATCTTACTTTCCTCCCTGGCTGGGTTCCTTTTCAAAATAAAAGAAAGGATGCCTTCTTCCTGGCGACGGTGCCCCTGGCAGTGGTGATTCCTCAGGAATATTCATGATTCCTGAGTCTTCCTTCTAGTTTCTACTGTGAGGCTGGCCGTAATGATAAGAATGAAAATAACAAGGATAACTCACATTTATGGAGCACTTTCTCTGTTCCAGGCCCTAGACTAAACACTTTCTATACACTGTCTTACTTGATTTTCACATCCCTCTATGGTAGACTTTATCCATTTTACAGAAATAGCTATAATGACATTAAGTACCTTTCTATACAGGTAGTGAATGGCTAATAGAGATTTCAATCAGTATCTCTCACACTTTGCAAAACCCATCTTCTTAACCTCTCTGCTCTTCTGTAGGTTAAGGTTCATAGTGATTACTATTTAAATGGGCTTCCCTGGTGGCTCAGCCATAAAGAACCCGCCTACCAATGCAAGAGACATGAGTTCAGTCCTTGGGTCGGGAACATTCCCTGGAGAAGGAAGTGGCAACTCACTCCAGTATTCTTGCTGGGAAATCCCATGGCCAGAGGATCCTGGCAGGCTACAGTCACAGGGTTACAAAAAGTTGGACACAACTGAGTGACCAAACAACAATAACTAGTTAAACATTGTAGAGCCAAAGTGGGAGTTTTGGTGGGCTGGGGTGGTGAGGATCAGCTGCTTCTTACCAACTGGCTTTAAAGATTCAAATGCTTCATAGCACTGGTTTAAAACTGGATGGCCTCTGCTTATGAAATTATTAAAAATGGGCTCCAGCATCATACTCATACAAAAGCAGACAGTCAGCTGGCTTCTTTTCGGAAGGGAGGATGTCCAAATAAACATCTCCTCCTCCCTTGGGCCACACACGCAGAGAAGAAACAGGCTTGAAGCTGTTGGCCCAATGCGTGTGTTTCCCTTTCCTCTGTCCTCTCCCTGCTTTATTTATTTGCCACCATACAGAGATGGCACCTTTATTCTTCACAGGTGGATCAATATTTACAGCCATTCAGAGGATTCTCCCCATTCTGTAGGCTGCTGTGTAACAAAAGTTGCCTGTTTTTCTTCACATCTGCTGCTGCTGCTGCTGCTGCTAAGTCACTTCAGTCGTGTCCGACTCTGTGTGACCCCTGCTAGCAGGACTGAAATTAGAATTAGCAGGAGCTTTGAGAGATGGCCGGTTCAAAGGCATTTTGTTCAGAGCACTCCCAGCCATTTTTCTGTTTGCTGGGAGAGGAAAGTATCCCCCGCGGCACACAGGTATGAGACCCAGAGCCGGATATGTGGCTCAGAGCAGACATTTATTTCTCATCTCTGTTTTTTCTCATGATCACCTCAACTTGCTGGTGTGTGATAGCAGCCATCTGTACAATTATGCTTATTTAACCTACTGTAAGTTTGAAATTGAAGGTTGCATAGGTGTCTATTAACGAGGGCGGTGCTGATAAATAAAAAAATTTTAATTAATGAGATTGGCTTTAATTATTGAAAAGAAATATGTATGTCTAGCAGGCTTCCTCAATAAGACTCTCTTATGCTGACTGTGGCACATTTTTCCTCAAATAATTGCAGAGCTCAGCTTTATCATTAAGCAGATGGTTTCTGTTAATTCCCAAGGAAAGTAAATGATTGCAATTAACCAAATATTCAAAACTTGAGGATTTTAGAGTTCAGTCCTGTGACCTCTGGCATAAGTCCGTGTGTCACCCTTTCCTTCAGGGGATACAGACAATTTCATAACATCTCGGATTTTATGGGGAGGCTTTGAAAGTAATTTTGAGAGTTCTCAAAGCTAAGTTGGTGCTAAATCTCTATTGACTGTCTGGTTCTAAATTTTTGCGGTATTCTTTTTGGTCTGTTTTTGCTGTTTTGGTAGTGGAAAAAGGGTTGAAAATATTCTAGATAAGTTTGAGTACTGGAGGGGAGGAAAAGAGTTCCCAAACTCTGTAAAATCAGGTAGTACCGCAGAGGTCATTTCTTTTAAATTAGTGCTTCTTTGCTTCCTTGCCCTGTTGTACAACATGTGAGAGGCTAGTTCATTGGCTTGGCAGTTTCAAAAGAAAGATAAAACTGATATAAAGAATATTCCCATGCAAGCCCACCCCCCCACCCCACCCCCAGTTAAGTTGACTAATGTTTGCAGTAAATTTCTTCCTCAAACTTGTTGATTTTAACCATATAATATCAGTTCTTCTCTTTCACTTTAAAATTTAGTCATTTGCTTAACAAAGTTTTGTTTAGGTGGGCTGCTGTGTGCAAGATGCTAGGGCTGGAAGGAAAAAGGCTTTTGATCGATTTCAAGGAGCTTACAGAGCAGGTACGAAGACATTGTGAATTATCACTGTCCTAGCAGATACAGGCGGAGAAGGCAATGGCAACCACTCCAGTACTCTTGCCTAGAAAATCCCATGGACGGAGGAGCCTGGTAGGCTGCAGTCCATGGGGTCGCTACGAGTCAGACATGACTGAGCGACTTCACTTTCCCTTTTCACTTTCACACATTGGAGAAGGAAATGGCAACCCACTCCAGTGTCCTTGCCTGGAGAATCCCTGGGACGGGGGAGCCTGGTGGGCTTCTGTCTATGGGGTCACACAGAGTCGGACACGACTGAAGTGACTTAGCAGCAGCAGCAGATACATGATAGGGGGCACTTCAGCATTTGGGCAGATGTCAGGAAAGAGTCAGAGCAGAGCAAGACTTGAGCCAAGGCTAGAAGGTTGAATAGAAATGTTCCAAGTTGTCAGCATCGTGGGAGGGAAGGGTGTGTGCAACTCAGGGAGGCCCCAAAGCAGAATGGATTCTGGGCTCTCCAGTAATTAGATGTTGCCAGGATGCAAATTTCAAGGGACGTGTTGGAAGCTCAGGTCAGACTGGTTGGCTGGGGCCAGATAATGATGCCCTTTTCTGCCTTGCTAAGGAAGAGTTGAGATTTTTATCCTACAGCTGTTACTCTTGGTGGCAGCAGTCTAGAGAACGGACAGATTAGATGAGCTGAGACCAGACTGGGGAGATGGTGACCCATCCATTACGGAGTCTGGGAAGAGACAGAAGTCCATGGGGAGGTTCATGTTTCTGGTTCACAGCACTGTTGGAAGGAGGTGTGCACGTCCTAGGAGAGAGGAACTGTGAGAGGAGAAGGGAAAGGGTGCCGTGAGCCCCCAGGAGGAGATGGTGAGAGTGAGGGCATTACGCGGTCCCAGAGCACAAAGGAGACTTTGAGACTCTGCAGACTCATGAAACTGCGATAAGCTCAACAGCACCGGATATTCTAACCCCTTGTGTTTCTTAGACTCTATTTTGCATTCTCACTAAGCCCAGTTTAGTGTGGATTCTGCTGTGGCCTGTTGGATGTAGTTCTTACCCTGACCCAACTTCAGGAGGACCACCTGATGCAACTGGGGCCTGCGAACCCTGGGGGATGCGGAACACTGACATGGGTACTGATTGTTGCTTAACATGACTCCTCATACCTTTATTCTAACTTCCAATGGGGAGAGGTAACCTTATCTAGAAAGTTATAAGTGGTCCAGGTTCCCTCACTTCTTCTTACCCCAAATCATGGAACTTTCTGAGACTCTGGTTTGCAGCTTTGTCATTAAATTGTAGGTGGGGGTTGGACAGGACAGCACATTCTTTCTGTCTGAAATAACAGCCTTCATCTTCCACGCCTCCTCTCTGAATACGGACCTTTAAGGACCAGCTCGAATTCCCTCTCCTCCCTCTGACTGCGCCTCCTAAAAGGGCTGCAGCCCTTGCTCCTTGGAATTTATTATTTGGACCCTTTAGTCTCCATTCAGCTTATATGGTCTTGTGTACTTAGTTATTTGCTGTGCTTGGCTGTCATGTGCTTCTTGATGGACTGTCTTTGGGGCAGCACCCTGGATTGTCCTCTTTGTTTCTTATATATTATGCTTGATGCTTGCAAATTATTGGCTGGAGAAGACTCCTGGGAGTCCCTTTACTGCAAGGAGATCAAACCAGTCAGTCCTAAAGGAAATCAGTACTGAGTGTTCAATGGAAAGACTGATGCTGAAGCTCCAATACTTTGACCACCTAATGCAAAGAGATGACTCATTGGAAAAGACCCTGATTCTGGGAAAGATTGAAGGTGAAAGAAGGAGGCAGCAGAGGATGAGATGGCTAGATAGCATCATCAGTTTAGTGGACATGAATTTGAGCAAACTCCGGGAGATAGTTGAGGACAGAGGAGCCTGGAGTGCTGTAGCCCATAGGTTTGCAAAGAGTCAGACACAACTTTGTGACTGAACAACAATAATATTATGCTTATGCTTAGAAACCACCATACATATGTTTGAGTTAATATATACAAGATATTTTTTCTACTACATGTACTGTGAAATTTTACCTTCATATTCTCTCATAAATTAAAACTGTCAGTTATAAATATAGTTCCTTCTTTAGGTACATAATACTGTTAGTCTGAGAACCTTGAAGGTAGGTTTATCTAGTTGTTCTAATCTAAATTGTTCTAATAATGGTAGCTCATGCATTTTATCCCATTTAGTTTTGAAAAATAACATTGTGAAGTAGGTGTATTATTTTCTCCATTTGGGGGAAACTGGGCCTTAGAGAAGATAGGTAACCTGTCCCGAGACACACATATTGAAGAGACAAAACTCCACCTGCAGATCCTGGGGTTCTGTCCATTGCACTGTGCTACTGACTTTTGTGTGTGTTACATTACATAACTGCCCAAGTGCTTCCTGGATATCTGTCGTTAAACTTGGTTAGAAATGGTTAAAACTGTCTCCCAGTCACTTGCTCTTTTGCCCACCATGCAGCACTTCGTGTTATAAGCACTTTTACTCCAGTGTTCTGCCTGGAGAATCCCAGGGACAGGGGAGCCTGGTGGGCTGCAGTCTATGGGGTCGCACAGAGTCGGACACGACTGAAGTGACTTAGCAGCAGCAGCAGGAAGATGCTTCAGGTGGAGTTTTGAAAGCTCATTCTAAGACCTCCCCAGTCTAAGATTTAATGTTGTAAAAGGTAGACATATAAGGGAAGTAATATTACAGGGGGTAGACATTATTGCAGCTACAGAAAATGAAATCTTCTCCAAATTGCTCCTGTTAATAATAATACATGAATATTTGGCACTTGCAGCTAGTTACAGAAAAACAACTCAGGGTATATTTTGTGCGAACTGTTAACAAGTAGTCAAAATGGCTGGTTTGAATTTCTTTCTTTCTTTTCCCTTCTTGCAAAATAGTTGAAATGCAGTAAAAGCGAAAGGTCCAGAGACACACAACAACAGAACACAGAGAGTTCTTGGAAAATTCACAAAGCTACATAATTCAACCAGTAAATTTAGGGGTTTTATTTCATTGTTAGAAAATCTGATGCTCATTGAAGTCAGCTTGAGAAACTCTCCTAAAGTACTAAATGGAACATTTACCACTTTAAAGGGTTCCAAGTGAAGAAGAATATTTAATTCTTTCATCAATTTGCCTCAGATACTCCTAAAAGCTGGATAGTACAAAGAGGCAGCAGCAAGTCAGGTGGAAACTTCCTTTCATTGTATGAATCTGTTTTCATTTAACTTATATTAATATCCACTACACCCATTTTGTCTCTGTATAACATAATTTTGCCTGCGATTGATTACCAGTTCACTTCAAATTTATGAGTACTGTGATTTAATTAACTTTACCCTTAAGCAACATGTTTGGAGACATATTAATGAGGTGGGAGTCTTTTCAGAGTATTCATAACTTAGACTTTTTTTTTTTTTTGGCTTAGCATCAAACTTTAAATTCTGGGAGGCAAAGGGCTGAGTTCTGAGTCCACATGACTCCATAGAAGGTCTCTCATATATTTTCAAGAGTGTTTGCTCATCATTGTTCAGAAAAGATTACTTTCTCACATATGAAGTAAGAAAGAGATTATGTTCTCTACTGCCAATTATGAATATCTAGGAAAAAAACATCTTTGGGGTGCAGAGATTATTTTTTACTGAGTCCTTTGAATTAGTTTCATGACGTTCCTCCTTTAAAATTATTTTAATGTGTTGAATTTTAATATTTTCTAAGAACATACTAAAACAAAATACAGATAAACAACTAAATGTATGTGATTTGGGGAGATTAGCTATTTCTTCTACGTTCTGTTCAGTGCATACTTGCTATGAGAGACGGCAGTCTGCATCCTGACTTTGTGCGTTTGGATATTTGTGTCATTCATCCAGTGACATGAAACAGTATTTTTAAGGCCCACTTACTGTGTACTCAGTTCAGTTCATTTCACTTCAGTCGCTCAGTCGTGTTCGACATTTTGCGATCCCATGAATCACGGCACACCAAGCCTCCCTGTCCATCACCAACTCCGGGGTTCACTCAAATTCATGTCCATCGAGTCGGTGATGCCATCCAGCCATCTCATTCTCTGTCGTCCCCTTTTCCTCCCGCCCCCAATCCTTCCCAGCATCAGAGTCTTTTCCAGTGAGTCAGTTCGTCGCATGAGGTGGCCAAAGTACTGGAGTTTCAGCTTCAGTATCAGTCCTTGATGAACACCCAGGACTGATCTCCTTTAGAATGGACAGGTTGGATCTCCTTGCAGTCCAAGGGACTCTCAAGAGTCTTCTCCAGCACCACAGTTCAAAAGCATCAATTCTTCAGCTATCAGCTTTCTTCACAGTCCAACTCTCACATTCATACATGACCACGGGAAAAACCATAGCCTTGACTAGACGGACCTTGGTTGGCAAAGTAATGTCTCTGCTTTTTAATATACTATCTAGGTTGGTCATAACTTTCCTTCCAAGGAGTAAGCGACTTTTAATTTCATGGCTGCAATAAGCATCCACAGTGATTTTGGAGCCCAAAAAATAAAGTCTGACACTATTTCCACTGTTTCCCCGTCTATTTCCCATGAAGTGATGGGACCAGAGGCCACGATCTTTGTTTTCTGAATGTTGAGCTTCAAGCCAAACTTTACACTCTCCTCTTTCACTTTCATCAAGAGGCTTTTGAGTTCCTCTTCACTTTCTGCCATAAGGGTAGTGTCATCTGCATATCTGAGGTTGTTGATATTTCTCCCGGCAATCTTGATTCCAACTTGTGCTTCTTCCAGCCCAGCGTTCCTCATGATGTACTCTGCATATAAGTTAAATAAGCAGGGTGACAATATACAACCTTGATGTACTCCTTTTCCTATTTGGAACCAGTCTGTTGTTCAATGTCAAGTTCTAACTTGCTTCCTGACCTGCATACAGGTTTCTCAAGAGGCAGGTCAGGTGGTCTGGTATTCCCATCTCTTTCAGAATGTTCCACAGTTTATTGTGATCCACACAGTCAAAGGCTTTGGCATAGTCAATGAAGCAGAAATAGATGTTTTTCTGGAACTCTCTTGCTTTCTCCATGATCCAGCGGATGTTGGCAATTCAAAATTCAGTGTAGTAGCCCTAGGAGTTCATGTTCACTTCTCCTCCAGAGTTTGAAATAGGAAAAGCAGCTAATCCTCATCTTCTGTAAGAAGTAGAGATAATGACTAGGATTTGTAAATTAAAGGAGAAAAGGAAAGATATAAGCATCTGAATGCAGAGTTCCAAAGAATAGCAAGGAGAGATAAGAAAGCCTTTCTCAGTGATCAATGCAAAGAAATAGAGGAAAACAACAGAATAGGAAAAACAAGAGATCTCTTCAAGAAAATTAGAGATTCCAAGGGAACATTTCATGCAAAGATGGGTTCGATAAAGGACAGAAATCGTATGGACCTAACAGAAGCAGAAGATATTAAGAAGAGGTGGCAAGAATACACAGAAGAACTGTACAAAAAAGATCTTCATGACCAAGATAATCACAATAATGTGATCACTGACCTAGAGCCAGACATCTTGGAATGTGAAGTCAAGTGGGCCTTAGAGAGCATCACTATGAACAAAGCTAGTGAAGGTGATGGAATTCCAGTGGAGCTATTTCAAATATTGAAAGAGGATGCTGTGAAAGTGCTACACTCAATATGCCAGCAAATTTGGAAAACTCAGCAGTGGCCACAGGACTGGAAAAGGTCAGTCTTCATTCCAATCCCAAAGAAAGGCAATGCCAAAGAATGCTCAAACTACCGCACAATTGCACTCATCTCACACACTAGTAAAGTCATGCTCAAAATTCTCCAAGCCAGGCTTCAGCAATATGTGAACCGTGAACTCCCAGATGTTCAAGCAGGTTTTAGAAAAGGCAGAGGAACCAGAGATCAAATTGCCAACATCTGCTGGATCATGGAGAAAGTGTGAGATTTCCAGAAAAACATCTATTTCTGCTTCATTGACTATGCCAAAGCCTTTGACTGTGTGGATCACAATAAACTGTGGAAAATTCTGAAAGAGATGGGAATCCCAGACCTCCTGACCTGCCTCTTGAGAAACCTGTATGCAGGTCAGGAAGCAACAGTCAGAACTTGACATGGAACAACAGACTGGTTCCAAATAGGAAAAGGAGTACGTCAAGGTTGTATATTGTCACCCTGCTTATTTAACTTCTATGCAGAGTACATCATGAGGAACGCTGGGCTGGAAGAAGCACAAGCTGGAATCAAGATTGCCGGGAGAAATATCAACAACCTCAGATATGCAGATGACACCACCCTTATGGCAGAAAGTGAAGAGGAACTCAAAAGCCTCTTGATGAAAGTGAAAGAGGAGAGTGTAAAGGTTTGCTTGAAGTTCAACATTCAGAAAACAAAGATCGTGGCCTCTGGTCCCATCACTTCATGGGAAATAGATGGGGAAACAGTGGAAACAGTGTCAGACTTTATTTTTTTGGGCTCCAGAATCACTGTGGATGCTTATTGCAGCCATGAAATTAAAAGACGCTTACTCCTTGGAAGGAAAGTTATGACCAACCTAGATAGTATATTAAAAAGCAGAGACATTACCTTGCCAACCAAGGTCCGTCTAGTCAAGGCTATGGTTTTTCCCGTGGTCATGTATGGATGTGAGAGTTGGACTGTGAAGAAAGCTGATCGCCGAAGAATTGATGCTTTTGAACTGTGGTGTTGGAGAAGACTCTTGAGAGTCCCTTGGACTGTAAGGAGATTCAACCTGTCCATTCTAAAGGAGATCAGTCCTGGGTGTTCATTGGAAGGACTGATGCTAAAGCTGAAACTCCAATACTTTGGCCACCTCATGCGACGAGTTGACTCACTGGAAGACTCTGATGCTGGGAAGGATTGGGGGCGAGAGGAGAAGGGGACCACAGAGAATGAGATGGCTGGATGGCATCACCAACTGTATGGACATGAGTTTGAGTGAACTCCGGGAGTTGGTGATGGACAGGGAGGCCTGGCGTGCTGTGATTCATGGGGTCGCAAAGAGTCAGACACGACTGAGAGACTTAACTGAACTAACAGTTCTACATATTATATAGAAATATAGAGATCAAAAGTAGTAGAAGAAATAATTGCAAGAGTTAAAAGTAGATGACTCTGTTGGCCAAGGGTGGCCAAACGACTACTGTTGGCTGTTGTAAGCCCTTTAGCACTATTTTGCTTTTTAAAAATCTGTGTGTGTATGTACATATAATATGTATTTATATATAATGTCGATAAAAATAAACATTTTCAGAATGATAACAAATTTTACCTGATGGTTAGCATTGTTCTTAGAGTTTTGGGTAGTGATTGAATTCTTTCTGGATCCTGATGGAAGTCTCCTGTCCTGCAGAGGGTGAAGCCCACCGTTTCACTTGGCAGGTGGAGAAAACGGCCTGCATCTTGGGTTGGTTCATCAGTGTAACTGGGAGATGGGAGTGGGGGAGATCTGGCCTCACCAGATTCCCAAACCAAAAACTAAATGTTGCCAGGGGAATTTTAATTAGTAAAACATGATAGATTTATAGACATAAAAAATAGTTACAAAAATTTAGAAGTTATTGTGGAATATACTATACATATAGACACAGTACCAAAAAACTACATATACTAACCATTGATAAAAACAAAACAAACCCACTTTTATAATGGAGAAATATGGTGCTCACCAACTTAACTAAGTAATCACTCTGAAATTCAGTAACCAGAGGCAAACTGATATTTTTTGATGTGAAACAATATGAAGTACACACCACCACCGGTGCAGTCTTCTTTCTGAGGATAATTAACCTGAATCCAATCAAACCTGGCACAGGTTACAGGAAATTGAGGGGCTAGCAGAATATGTTAAAAGACAATATAAGCAAGCAACCAAATCCAGAATGTGGCCCTTCTACAAAACAACAGCTGTGATGCTTTAAAAACCCAATGTGATTTTAAAAAATAGTAAGGACACTATCACTGGCTAAAAAGACTAAAGGAACCTAGGGATCAAATGCAATGTACCACTTTGATTGGATCCTGGTTAGGTGGGAAAAAAGATGCTTTTAAAACATTTTAGGGACTTCCCTGGCAGTCCAGTGGTTAGAACTTGGTGCTTTCAGTGTCATGGCCTGGGTTTAATCCCTGGTCAGAGAACTGACATCCCACAAGCTCTGCAGCTCAGCGAAAAAAAAAAAAAAAATCCCTCCCTCCCCTATCAAGAAAAAAAAAAAAAAAAGCAAAAGCATTTAAAAAACAAATTGAAATTTTTGAATAGGGATTAAATACTTGATGATATTATGAAAAATTATGTTAATAAAAACCTTAGTTTTATTGCCGTACTTAACGTTGACAGTATAGAAAATAAAACCAAAAACCACAGGAACCATACCTTGCTGAAGTCTAGCACTGTCACAGCTGAGTTCTCAGTGATCCCTCTCCACACCTCTTTTCTCTCTCTCAGCCCACGAATGACATGGATGGAGTTCTCACCTCTGCCATGTTGCTGATTTTCCTGGGCACGCCATCTTTCCTCCAGAGCTTCATTTCTTGATAAGATAAAATAACTACAGCCTCATGAGGACTGTGGTCAAGTGAGTTCTGCTACGACCTTGTGGATGGCACAGCTCTCTGTGCACGTGCAGTGTCCAGCCTGTTTCTCTTCCTTGCTCCACCCGCCCCACACACACACACCCTACGACTAGAGGGAGCCTGGATTCTGCTATTGATGAGTGCTGTCATAAACATCTTAAATGGAAATGTCTCCACTGCTGTCCCTTCAGAGAAGGTCAGCCCGCTGCAGAGACTGTACACGCCAGGCTCCTTCTCACCTGGACTGTGCTGATGCACAAGCCCTTTGGGGTGATGGGAGCTTCAGCCTGGGTGATTGTTACTGGCACCACCGTCTCTTGTCCCTAATGAGAACGGTTCTTGTTCTTTCTCAGCCAGTTCTGCGCTTAGTAAGAGAACAGAGGAGTTGGCATGGTTTTTGTGTAGATAACAATCAAACTAGATAACAAAGGACCACAGCAGTCTTCTTTATGAAGTGAGTAAGTCAGATTTTCCTCCTATGCAATATAAATTACATATTCAATTGTCTATTTCTTCTTTGTTCTGAGCTACTTGGACCTCATTTCAGCAACCCCATGACTGAAAGTTTTCTTCTGGAAAAGTGTATCTAATGTTACTGATTCAATACTATATTTCTTGAGATTGTATTTCAGTGTCTTTGAGTCATTTTATCTCTGAATGGGGGCTATCGAGCATTTCCAGGTGAGCAGATAACATACTCGTTTTTAAAAAAACAAATCCCCAAATATCTATTTTTCTCATAAATAGATATTTTTATGTCTTAAAGGAAGATTTCTAAATACAAACACAAAGCAAGGGGCCTTAAAGGAGCTTGATGAGAGTGAAGGAAAATATTTCATGGCCACTGAGCTATAATAAATCCTTTTCAGATCTGATAAAAATAATTGACATTCATTTAAAGCGTGTTTTGTGCTAAATGCTTAGTTACTATGTCAAGTGACATATGATCAGTATTGCATTAAATGTTTCCAACAATCTTATTCCCATTTTACAGATGAAGAAACTGAGTTTTAGAGAGATAGCTAATTTTCCTAAGGCTCACACGATGCGGAGGATGAGTGGAGAATCTGTGTGCAGCCAGTGACTCCAGACTCAGACTCTGAGCCATCATAACTGCGGCCGTCTTCCTGTCAGAGCAGTCTACTGTCCTGGGAGGAAAAAATGCTCATTTAGTTACCCTCTCCAAAGTGAAGTGGAATTTGAGGAATCTTAGAGCAAACTTTTGTTGGCTTAGGTTGTGTAGAGTAAATAAATTTATTGATTTAACTCTTGAAACATTTCCATCTTTTAATGTGTCCAAGAAGGTCTTAAACAAAACCAGGGAGGTTTATGACATACGATGTAATTCCTGATTAACTTGACGAGGTGGGATGGTTTTATGTTGTACTCATCACAGTTGATTTTCTTACCCCGGCTCGACTGCCAACTGGAAGAGATATCAAATACTCTTCTCTAGGACATTGGATTGTAATTAAAGGGCTCTTCTGTTCCACTGCTTCTTTTACTTTCTCTGAAGTCCAAAATCTAAACCAGAACTCTAGCATACTTGACATTTCTTTCAGTCTTGTGCATTAATAAAACTTTTTTTTCTTGTTGTTTTGTAAGGAACACATTTAGAAAGGCACAAAGGACTCTTATTTCTTTAAAAGCATAATGTATAAATATGTGACTTTCAGATGCAAAAGTGACTGATCTCTTAAACCTAATCCTAAGTTCTTAATAACTGACTGCATACATACAATAATCACTGAAATTTCTAGGAAAATGGAAATTGCTGATGGAAGACTATGATAAGGATTATAGAGGTGCCTGCTCATACCAAGACAGCTGTCAGATGTCCCATTAAGTAAGAGTGCGCTCTGTTTCCAGGGCAGGAAATAAGACCACAGCAATATAAAGATACAGATAAAATTTTCTGATTGTATTATTTTTGGAAACATTTTAATCATTTTCTAATGATAGGCAGAATTTGAATATTCAAATATTTGTACTCTCAAGAGACTATTTAGCATCCATTCAAACTATCAAAATACCTTATATCTTTCTTCTTAACTATTTAAATATTATTTTAAGTATGCATCCTTTAGTAAAATTCACAATTAATTTAAAACCATAAAGTACAACTAGTTCCCATGTGTTTTCTTGAAGTTGACATAGTACAGCTACCAGTATCTCACTTTTGAGAAATCAGAGACAATGAATGGTTAGGTCAAAGCTCTGGTGTCTTATAACAAGAAAAGGAGGGAATTCCCTGGTCATCCAGTGGTTAGGACTCCATGCTCTCACTGCCGAAGGCTGGATTCAATTCCTGGTCAGGGCATTAAGATCCCACAAGCTGCATGGTGTGGCTTAAAGAAAAAAAAAAGGGTGGGGGGAAGAAACTCTTTATGTATAGCATTGCAGTGCACTCTCAATCACTCCGTCCTGTCTGACTCATTGCAACCCCAGAGACTGTAGCCCACCAGGTCCCTCTGTCCATGAAATTTTCTCAGCAAGAATACTGGAGAGCATGGTGGTAACTTAAGCCAAATGTAATGCACTTACAGCTAGGAGAACTTTGTCCTGGTGTAACCCTACGCTCTGCAGTCATGAAGAGGGATGGGAAGAATAAGATGTGGTGCTCTGTCTAAAGGAGCTTAAAATCTTGTGGGAAAAATAAAAACATCATACACGTTAAACTGTTAGGACACTGGCCCTTTCTGTATTAACTGCAGTAACGAGCCAGAATCATGATACAGTGTCCTGCAAGTGCGATCCTCAGACCCACGGCAGCTCTCTTGCTGGAAGCTTATGAGGACTGTGTAATGTCAGGCCCCATCCCGAACTACGGTCTCAGAATCAGCATTTTCATAAGATCCCCAGGTGAGTACTACGCCTATTGAAGTTTGAGAAGTGCTCAGCTGGAATAATGCAAGCAGTGTGTTTTAGACCCCACAACACTGTCCAGTGAATTTTCTATGATGTTGAAAATAGTCTATTTTCTTCACTGCCTAATACAAGAGCCACTAGCTTATGTGGAAGGACTGATGTTGAAGCTGAAACTCCAATATTTTGGCCAGTTGATGTGAAAAGCTGACTCATTTGAAAAGACCCTAATGCTGGGAAAGATTGAGGGCAGGAGGAGAAGGGGTCAACAGAGGATGAGATGGTTGGATGGCATCACCAACTCAATGGACATGAGTTTGAGTAAACTCCAGGAATTAGTGATGGACAGGGAGGCCTGGCGTGCTGCAGTCCATGGGGTCACAAAGAGTTGGACACGACTGAGTAACTGAACTGAACTGAGCTTACGTGCCTATTGAGCACTTGAAATGGAGGAAGTCGAGCTGAGGAACTAAAGTTTTAATTCTAAATTTAAACGCTGAAGTATTGGACAGTGCGGGAGAAGAAAGCACTGGATGAAAAGCAAAAGATTTTATACTTGTTGGCTCTGATGGTAAAGAATCTGCCTGCAGTGCAGGAGACCTGGGTTCGATCCCTGGGTTGGGAAGAACCCCTGGAGAAGGGAATGGCTATCCACTCCAGTATACTGACCTGGAAAATTCCATGGACTGTGTAGTCCATGGAGTCGCAAAGAGTCGGACACAACTGAGTGACTTTCACTGAGTTCCAACACTAATGATATGGACCACGGTGGGAAAGAACCCTTAATTTACTTTGCCTCAGTTTTGTCATCTGTAGGTGATGAGTTGAATTAGATGATCTTACTTTGCCAACCAAGGTCCGTCTAGTCAAGGCTATGGTTTTTCCAGTGGTCATGTATGGATGTGAGAGTTGGACTGTGAAGAAAGCTGATCGCCGAAGAATTGATGCTTTTGAACTGTGGTGCTGGAGAAGACTCTTGAGAGTCCCTTGGACTGCAAGGAAATCCAACCAGTCCATTCTAAAGGAGATCGATCCTGGGTGTTCATTGGAAGGACTGATGCTAAAGCTGAAACTCCAATACTTTGGCCACCTCATGCGACGAGTTGACTCAGTGGAAAAGACTCTGATGCTGGGAGGGATTGGGGGCAGGAGGAGAAGGAGACGACAGAGAATGAGATGGCTGGATGGCATCACCAACTTGATGGACATGAGGTTGAGTGAACTCTGGGAGTTGGTGATGGACAGGGAGGCCTGGCGTGATTCATGGGGTCGCAAAGAGTCGGACACGACTGAACGACTGAACTGAACTGAACTGAACTGAAAGGGTTTTTATAGTGGGGTTTTGTGTGTGTGTTTTAGTATTACTGTCACAAGACTGCTTTTGTTGAAATAATGTTTCTTTGAACAACCGAATCTTAAAGTGAACATGTCATTTTTAAGAGTTTAGCCTGGGCAGAGTCATCAAAGCAGGAAGGAAAGATGTGATTATCAAGTGGTACAAAGGAGGAGAGCATAGTTCGGTACTTAGAACATACAACTTGTCCTGCTTTATCCCCAGAGCCTTGGTCTCTTGTCTGATATAAACATGCTTGTATGCTCAGTCGCTTCAGTAGTGTCTGTTTCTTTGCAACCCCATGGACTGTAGCCTGCTAGGCTCCTCTGTCCGTAGAATTCTCCAGGCAAGAATACTGGAGTGGGTTGCCATTCCCTTCTCCAGGGGATCTTCCTGACCCAGGGATTGAACCCATGTCTCCTGCATTGCAGGCAGATTCTTTACCATCTGAGCCACTTGGGAAGCCCCAGGCACACTGTATACTTTCTGTTAAATAGTAATGTTTAAAAATTAAGAGGGAAAAAAAATTACCCCCTCCACCTGGCTTGTGTGTGTGTGCTAAGTTGCTTCAGTCATGCCTGACTCTTTGTGACCCTATAGACTGTAGCCCACCAGGCTCCTCTGTCCATGGGATTCTCTAGGCAAGAATACTGGAGTGGGTTGCCATTTCCTCCTCCAGGGGACCTTCCCAACCCAGGGATTGAACCAGTGTCTCTTAAGTCCCCTGCACTGGAGACCTTGCCATAGACTTTGCCACTAGCGCCACCTGGGAAGCCCCATCACAGTCCAGGCAGTTCAGTCACTCAGTCACATCTGCCTCTGTGTGACCCCATGGACAGCAGCAGGCCAGGCTTCCGTGTCCATCACCAACTCACGGAGCCTGCTCAAACTCATGTCCTTCGAGTTGGTGATGCCATCACAGTAAACACTAAATTTGTTGCATGAGTGAATCAGTGTGATGGTTAAATGTCTCCTCAAATTACCAAAGTTGGTATCAAGTCCATTTACTTGGTCTGTGTTACTGGGTTTTGTTTTCTTTGTTCCTTGGTGCATTTATTCAAGAATAGTCTCCCCTCAGGCCCTATGTAACATAAAACGGATATTTCAGGGGACGCATTTGTGTTGAGTGAGGTGTTTTGATTTAGTAACACCGAAATGGGATCTTTATGTTGAGATTGTATAAATATAGGAGTGGAGTGTATATAAGGAATATGTATACAAGAATAGAGAAGGACCAAAATGACTCTTTAGGTGCACTACATGTAGTTTTACCAAAGTTAATTTAAGAGCACTCATCCCCAAGAAACATGAGTTAAATCCATGATTTGGGGCATGAAACATGAGTCTTCATAGCAAATGGGATGGAAAACCTACACACCTGCACTTCACGTTGGGAAGAGGCCCCATTTGAAGGCTGGAAACACTGGAACATGGGAAACCAGAAGCTGGGAGCTCTGGGTTAGTTCTGGGGCCCTGGATCCTGTGTTCAGGAGGGCAGTTCGTGTCCAGCCTCACTGAGGAGGGAGCCAGATTTGAAACTGATCAGGGAAATATAGCAATTGGTCAGAGCAGAGATGAGCTAGGCTGGTAAGTTCAATTCAGTTCAGTCGATCAGTCATGTCTGACTCTTTGTGACCCCACAGACTGCAGCACTCCGGGCCTCCCTGTCCATCACCAACTCCCGGAGTTTACCTAACTCATATCCATTGAGTCGGTGATGCCATCCAACCATCTCATCCTCTGTCGTCCCCTTCTTTTCTTGCCCTCAGTCTTTCCCAGCATCAGGGTCTTTTCCAGTAAGTCAGTTCTTTGCATCAGGTGGCCAAAGTATTGGAGCTTCAGCTTCAGCATCAGTCCTTCCAATGAATATTTAGGACTGATTTCCTTTACGATTGACTGGTTTGACCTCCTTGTAGTACAAGGGACTCTCAAGAGTCTTCTCCAACACCACAGTTCAAAGCATCAGTTCCTCGGCACTCAGCTTTCTTTATGGTCCAACTCTCACATCCATACATGACTATGGGAAAAGCCATAGCTTTGACCAGAAGGACCTTTGTCAGAAAAGTAATGTCTCTGCTTTTTAATATGCTATCTAGGTTGGTCATAACTTTTTATCCAAAGAGCAAGCATCTTTTAATTTCATGGCTGCAGTCACCATCTGAAGTGATTTTAGAGCCCAAGAAAATAAAGTCTGTCACTGTTTCCATTGTTTCCCCATCTATTTGCCATGAAGTGGTGGGACTAGATGCCATGATCTTAGCTTTTTGAATGTTGAGTTTTAAGTCACCTTTTTCACTCTCCTCTTTCACTTTCATCAAGAGGCTCTTTAGTTCCTTTACTCTTTCTGCCTTAAGGGTGTTGTCATCTGCATATCTGAGGTTATTGATATTTCTCCCTGCAATCTTGATTCCAGCTTGTGCTTCATCCAACCTGGCATTTTGCATAATGTACTCTGAAGTTAAATAAGCAGGGTGACAATATACAGCCTTGACATACAACTTTCCCAATTGGGGAAAGTTGTTCCATGTCCAGTTCTAACTGGATATGATTCTTGACCTACATACAGATTTCTCAGGAGGCAGGTAAGGTGGTCTGGTATTCCCATCTCTTTAAGAATTTTTCACAGTTTTTTGTCAAAACATACTCAATAAATCAGAAGTAAATGTTTTTCTGGAATTCTCTTGCTTTTTCTATGATCCAGCAGATGTTGACAATTTGATCTCTGGTTCCTCTGCCTTTTCTAAATCCAGCTTGAACATTTGGAAGTTCTCAGTTCATGTACTATTTAAGCCTAGCTTGGAGAATTTTGAGCATGACTTTGCTAGCGTGTGAGATTGAGTGCAATTGTGTGGTAGTTTGAACATTCTTTTGCATTGCCTTTCTTTGGGATTGGAATGAAAACTGACCTTTTCCAGTTCTGTGGCCACTGCTGAGTTTTCAAAATTTGCTGGCATATTGAGTGCATCACTTTCACAGCATCATCTTTTAGGCTGGTAAAGGCCAGGAAAATTTTGCAGGGCTCTGTCGTTTGGAGCAGCTGGAGGCATTTTTCACCTTGGCTCTTTGTGGTGAGCGCCACCCACCACGAACATTCTTTTCTCAATTCCTAGTTTGATTTCTTTCTTTAGCATCTTTATTTCTGGAAACAGACCAGAGTCCACTTGGATTCCCACAGCTCTGATTCTGTGCCTTTCTGCCCATATTGCTACTCCTCCCCATGCTGGTCTCATCGTCCAGGTCTCCCTGTCTTTTGGCCTCTGCACATTTGAACCTTTCATTATATAGTTCACTGGAAGATGTTTATGTCTAGACCAAGACTCTTTTTAATCAGGTGCTGCTTTTACTCCCTGTGTTCAGTTTGTAGGTAAATTATGATGTGGATATGCTAACCTGTGCTTCCTTCCTTTGCCCTCTGGAGTAGCTGTGACTGCCAAGGCAGAAAGGGACTGTGTCTTGGTAATCAGCATATTCCTGCACCCAGCACCAAGTCTGGTGCACCTCAAGCAGCCCATAACTCTTTATTGACTGCTGACTCTTTCCACCTACATCTCAAAGTTGTGCTTTCCACTTTGTCGGCTGCCTGCAGCCAGGAAGGAGGGGCAGTTTTCCTCCAGCCATCTGAATGTCTCAGTTTTCTCAGTGGTCATGTAATGACCACTTTCTTGCCATTATGGCTAATACTGACCTTATTCTGGCTCTCATTTCCCTCCAATCTCTTCAGACTCTGATCCATACTAGGTCACTGGTTGAAAAATCCAGCTCAAAATAACTTCTCTGAGAAAGAGAACTTGTTGGTTCATTCAGCTAGAAAGTCTAGGAGTAAATCTGCAGTCTTGTTTGTTTCTAGTTTGTTTGAACACTTGTGCTCAGTGATTCCTAAGGACTCCGCCTCTTCATCTCTTGGCGTGTTTTTCTCCTTACTGGGTTCATTCCCATGCAGTATCGTCCAATATGGAGCAGTATGCACACCAACAGCTGTAACTTTACATCCTTCTCCTTTAGAAAAGTCCCAGATGGAGCTCATATGCCATCAGTCATATACCATCTCTGAGCCAGAAACTGGCCAAGGAAATGAAGTATTACAGTTGCCAAGGTGTGAAAGGGTCTTATGCTCGGTCCTAAAGCCAGGAGTAGTGTCTGTCCTACCAAAACCACTGTAGACTGAGGGGAGGGGAGGGAGCGCTGCTTAAAGAAAATAGTTTTTATAAGAAAAAAAATGAAAATACGTGTCAGGAAGACAAAACCTGTAGGTATTTACCAAGTGTGCTATATATGCTTTTCTTTGTCCTTCCTCCATGGTTTAGACATGAGTGAATTTGGTCTTTTGTGTCCATAAGATAGGTCTATCCTCCTAGGAACAGAAATCTGTTTCTTTTTTTCCTGTATGCTCTTTCAAAATACTGTTTCTTTGCCCATAACTCTGGGGGCAGTGGACATCTGGGTACAAAACATGGAAGGAGAGGCAGTTCATCAAAGAGGGTGCTGTGTCCACAGACCCTGCTCTGGGCTTTATGTCATGTATGAAGTCACGTCACTTCATACAGGTACTAACCTCTCAAGTGCTTAATTATCCACACCTCACAGGACTGCTGTGAGGAGTCAGTCCCTGATTGCATGCAGAGCTCTTAGCATGGACCTGGCTCAGCAAAAATGCTTAATACATTTTATCTATTGCTGTTCTTATTAATAATAATAATGACCATGTTGACACACTGGCCCCTCTTCTAGCCTCCCGTGAGTTGAAGCGGCTCCAGCCTTCTTCCCTTCCCTAACCCTAACCCAGCCAACCTTGGATTCCTGAATTCACTTGATCCCCCATCCACCCGGGGCTAGGACAGGCACATCTGCAGGAAGGCACTTCTTCTCACTTTCTCTCTCTCATCCATCAGATCTCAGAATCAATGAATTTGTCCTTCATCATTGGAGAGGCCTTTCTTGACCACCGCCCCTTCCTGCTCCAAGCCCCAGTTCCTATTTTCTTTCATAGCACTCTCTTCCTTTATTTTCCTTCCCACCATTTTAAATTATTTTTTTATTTTTATGTTTTTGTGTATTTCTCCTAACTGATGTAAGTCCCGCTTTAGGCAGTAAGTAGGAGCTCAATAAATATTTCTCAGTAAAATAGATTAATGTCAGATGTTTTCTGGACCTACTTAAGGGTCATAGGAATTTTATTGAGGATACAATGAGGAATGCCAGAGAGCTTAACAGTATGGAGCTAGTGATGGGGAGTATTGAGAGAGATGGTTGAAAAGGAAACATAGGCTGGTTTATCGTAAGACCCTTCTGTGGCGAGTCGAGGGTACAGTGATGAAGAGGGCCAGCAGAAAAAGCTATCTGCTCCATGAAGGTGGATGCCAAGCATGCAACATTCATTTCAGTTTAGTCTCACTTTTTCAAAGTGGATTTTGTCTGTATTTAGCATCTTTGTCAATTTTATATATTCTCTCTCTTTCTTTTTGTGGTGTGATTTGGAGGTACAAGGAGGTGCTGGTCACACTGTCTATTACTGTACAGTCCCCTGAGTACTTTAAATGGAAACTTTATAAGTAATGGCTATTTATGATTGTTATCTAGACTTAACAAACGGTTATTTAATAGACAATGAAATAATTTACTCAGTTACTATAATGTAATTACACATACCACATTTATGGGACAAATGTTAGAGTTCATGTTCAAAATATAAGTCCTATTTGTAATGTGAATTATTCTCTATGGGCAATAAAACTTGTATTTACTAGTATGAAATACGAAACAAAGACAAGCACAGTTACTTTTCAGGGATCAAAGTCTTAGAAATAATTGAATGTCTAAGGTCATCACAGATCTAATCAGTGCTAATTGGAGCATATTAACAGAATCATTTATTTAACTTCAAAATAATACAGGTTTATTTTCAAACATTTAGAAAACACAGAAAAGAAAAAAGAAATAAAACAACTATAATCCTGTTTCCTAGAATAGCAGTGTAAACATTTTGCCATGTATCTTCCTATTTTTTTCTCCCATTCATGAATTTTTAAAGCATATAATTAGAATCATACTGTACATATGTCATATAACCTGTTTTTAAGTTTTCATACATTATTAACTACTTTCTAAATCTAAATATTGTCTGTTACTACACTGTTCAGTACTGCCACCACAGCAGCATGGGCTGTTGAGCACTAAAATTGTGGCTAGTTAGAATTAAGATATCCTGAAACCACAAAAAACTCATCAAATTTCAGAGGCAGTACCAAACAAAAAGGGCTGGGGGAATTCCTCATTGTTGATTTTTTTATTGATTACCTAATGAAATACTGGGTTAAATAAGATATATTAATAAAGTTAATTTCACTTTTTTAAAAACTGTTTTTTCATGCATCTACTTTTAAAGTTACAGGTATCACTTGTGCTCTTGTTTCTTTTGGACAGCACTGGCTCTATAACATCGTTTAATAGCTGCATGATTTTATACCACACAATTTTGTAATTATTTAACCAATTCTTGATCCCATCATGTTGAATCTTCAAGGTGCTTCTTGTCTTTCAATATTAAAAATTCCTCTTTGGATACCCTGTATATGAATCTTTTTGCACATCTGTGATTGTTTCCTTAGGATTTACTGATAGAAGTAGAAATCCTGGGAGAACAGAACTTTTTCAATGAGAAATTATATTATAAATAAGTGAAAAAGTAAATAACGCTTTTGCTTCTCACGGTGTTGTCATTCTCTTTATAAAGATATGCTTCTGATTATTAACCATTGCCATTTTGCCTTGAATAAAAAACACCTTGTCAACTATATTCAAATAAATCAGAATTAGCTATGACTGAATTGTCTTTGAAAAGTCACCTCTGAATTTTCATGTTTTATGTAAATTGCAAAGGGTTAAGGGTTGGACTCAGCATTATTCTTCTTCCTAAAGTAAAACACACACACTTTCTTGGCTGTTGATTGTAGACAATCATGAAATGGAAAAAGTTAACAATATATAGATTTTTAAGCCTTTCTGATTTATATTTGTAAAACTACATGGTGTGAAGGGGGAAGGGACTATGAGCCTAAGAGATCCTTTATCAGAGACCCAGAGTATTTGATCTGTCATTGGTGGAAAGGTACCATTATTTAACACTATTTGTTATCCCAATGAATGCTAAGTTGCTTCAGTCATGTTCTGACTCTGCGACCCTATGGACTGTAGCCTGCCAGACTCCTCTGTCCATGGGATTCTCCAGCCAAGAATACTGGAGTGGGTAGCCATTTTTTTCTCCATGGAATCTTCCCAAACGTAGGGATTGAACCCACATCTCTTTGTCTCCTGCATAAGAAGAGGGTTCTTTACCACTAGTGTCACCTGGGAAGCCTTAACACTATTTATTGTACATTGAAAACAAAGCCTTAGGATACTTAGCAACACGACATATTTTCAATGAACACAGTTGTGCTTTTCTTGTAATAGTAAGTAGACAAAATGCACTGAATTTTTTTCCATCCCGTGGCCAGTAGATCCTCTGTGCAGCCTGCCTTCTTCCTTAGGATCTTTGCATTTTGTATTTTTTTCTCTAGTGTCTCAGGGATTTTTTGGGAAAATGTTAGGAATCTTCAGGAGCTACTGAACTCTGTTTGGTTTTCCCAGAGGAATAGTAAAGAAAATGCCAGTTCAAGAAAGAAAACTTATGTTTGACTAGGCAAGTTAGCATTATTGAGGATTTATTGGACTAAACAGTGACTTGAATATAATTTAGGGGGAATGATTCATGGTGTTTCTAAAGTATAAAATAATGACTTTCAGGTTCTCTGTCAGTGTTTCATTTAAAATAATGAATCACATTGTCTACCAACTGAAGAAGCAGAAATAAAAACCCATAATTTAATCCAGCTTAGCAAATTCTTTCTTTTTCATAAATTTGGAGCGAATGAATTTGAAGAAGCAACCCTACCTCCATGAAGCAGAAACTCCAAGCTGGAGTTTTCTCCTTATGAGTGAGGGAAGAAGAAAAGACAGACTTTCATGAGAACAGTATTCAGAACCATGCAAAAAAATTTTTTTTTACTTCCTGAAGATAATTTTATGTAAGACTCTACTATTTATATATTTTGAATTGTTAGTCTCTTTGTCTTCCCTCCAGAGGAGGTGATCATCCAAGATAAAATATTTACATAACTCTTATTTCTAATTTGCAGTGAACGCTTTCCATCTTGCCATCTGATTGCAAAAGAGAGGATCTCCATTTATTTACTTTAAAATGAGTCTTCAGTGAAGACCATCTTTTAGAGACTTAGGTGTCTGCCTCTCATTGAGCATACATGAAAATACACCATGTACTAGCTTGGGATCGTTTTCAATTTTTGATCAGATATATCAGTAAAAGATCTGAAATGACCTGACTTCTCTAAGAGTCACATTTTTATCCTGTGGTGGCATTTTAAATAAAAGGTTAGTATTTTATTTCATGAAAACAAGTAGCAAAGTATAAGTGCTTCATCCTTGACTGAATTGACTCTTGTGTCTCCCAGTTAAGTAGGAAAGCAGCTGCCATTCTGCCCATTAGAACTATGAAAAACATTTTTAAAGGTCATTCATTTAAATTTCTTTTAACTTGTGTATATAATTAATAGCTTAGTTTAATTCCACATTAAATCTTTGCCATCTGCAGGATTATCATGCAGTGGTGATATAAAAGTCCCATAGGAAGATGTTTAATTAAGTAATTAAGACTACAGAAAATGCTTCCAGAGAAGTATTTTGATTACAAATAAAATCAAAGTAAAACATCTAGTTTTGAAGGACTAGAAGTTTTTCCTAATTAAAAAAAAAAAAACTGTCATTTTTTTAGTGTAATTTTCTAAGTGTTCCCATGTGTAGTGCCCCAGAGCAGAAAGTTTAAATCTGACACACCCATTCACTTAAAAGAAGTGCAGAGGGAAAGGGGCTGTTTTCAAGGGAAGTTGCCTTTAGTGGTGGTACTTTACAGGCAAAGAGCCATCTTTGGGTTTCCACATGAAGATTTTAGATGCTCCAAGGACTGTTTTCTGTGAGAGAGAAGAGGCTGTGCAATCCTTTTAAAAAATTAGCACAGTTCACTCACACATCCAGCATATGGATTTCACATCCATAGTAGGTATATGATTATTATTTCTTGATTTTATTCATACTCAGTGGATTAAAAAAAATTTTAGAACAGTTTTAGGTTCACAGTAAAACTAAAATGAAAGGAAGGTACACAGATTTTCAACATACCTTCTGCCCCCACACATCTGTGACCTCCCCCACTATCAACATTCCTCCCCAGAATGATCCATTAATTACAAGTGATGAACCTACATTCAGTTCAGTTCAGTTCAGTTCAGTCACTCAGTCGTGTCCGACTCTCTGCGACCCCATGAATTACAGCACGCCAGGAGTCCATCACCAACTCCCTGAGTTCACTCAAACTCATGTCCATCAAGTTGGTGATGCCATCCAGCCATCTCATCCTCTGTCGTCCCCTTGTCCTCCTGCCCCCAATCCCTCCCAGCATCAGACTCTTCTCCAGTGAGTCAACTCATCGCATGAGGTGGCCAAAGTATTGGAGTTTCAGCTTTAGCATCAGTCCTTCCAATGAACACCCAGGATTGATCTCCTTTAGAATGGACTGGTTGGATCTCCTTGCAGTCCAAGGGACTCTCAAGAGTCTTCTCCAGCACCACAGTTCAAAAGCATCAATTCTTCGGCGATCAGCTTTCTTCGCAGTCCAACTCTCACATCCATACATGACCACGGGAAAAACCAATCATAATCACCCTAAGCCCATAGTTCACATTACAGTTCATTCTTGGTGTCATACATTGTGTGGGATATAACCATACGTCGTTGTCATAGGCAGAGTATTTTCTCTGCCCTAAAGATCTGTGCTCCACCTTCCCCCAACTCTTGGCAACCGCTCACGTTATTACTGTCTCCAAAGTTTTGTCTTTCCAGAATGTCATATTGTTGGAATCATACAGTATGTAGACTTTTCTGATTGACTTTTTAGTAATATTCATTTAAGTTTCCTCCATATCTTTTAATGCCCCATAGCTCCTTTCTTTTAGTACTGAATAATATTCCATTATCTGAATGTACCACAGTTTATTTACCCATTTACCTATTGAAGGATATCTTAGTTGCTTTCAAATTTTTGCAGTTATGAATAAAGCTGTTATAAACATCCATGGGCTTTCCTGGTAGCTCAGGGGGTAAAGAATCTGCCTGCAATGCAGGAGACCCCGTTTGATCCACATCCATATTTGTGTAAACATAAGAGGAGAAAGGGAACGACAGAAGATGAGATGGTTGAATGGTATCACCGACTCAATGGACATGAGTCTGAGCAAACTCTGGGAGATGGCAAAGGACAGGGAAGCCTGGCATGCTGCAGTCCATAGGGTCACAAAGAGTCAGACACAACGGAGCAACTGAATAACAAGTTTTCAATTCCTTTGGGTAAATTCCAAAAGAAGGTAATTGCTAAATCCTATGGTAAGAGTATGATTAGTTATATAAGAAACTGCCAAACTGTCTCTCAAAGTGTCTGTGCCATTTTGTATTCCTACCAACGATGATTGAACATTGCTGTTGTTCAATCCTTACTGGCATTTAGTGTTGTCAGTGTTCTGAATTTTGGCCATTCTAATAAGTATGTCAGTGGATATTTTTTGAGCAACTGTGAGAATATCGAAGAGTCTCACTGTCATATTCCTAATTATGTCAAATCCTGCCTGACTGATAGAATATAAACATTTCCAGCAATTCAAATTCAATACATTTTAACTTTTTCATGTTACCCAAGATTTTTAAAATAGTAGTATTTTATTATGAAATGACTAAAGATAGATGTAAAAGCAGGCTTAAGTATTATGTTCTTACCTTTATAAATATGAAGACTTCTTGCAGATGTTTTCCTTAAAACTGAAGAAGAGTTCTTCTTTTGATGACCTTTTTAAATTTTATACTGGAGTATAGTTGATTAACAATGTTGTGTTAGTTTTAGGTGTATGGTAAAGTGATTCAGTTATACATATACATGTAACTATTCTTTTTCAAATTCTTTTCCCATTTAGGTTATTACAGGATATTGAGCAGCATTCCTTGTGCTACATAGTAGGTCCTTGCTGGTTATCCATTTTAAATACAGCAGTGTGTACAACATGTCAAGCTCAGCTTCCCAGGTGGCTCATTGGTAAAAAATCCACCTGCCAAGCAGGAGATAGTTTCAATCCTTGGGTTGGGAAAAGCCCCTTGAGAAGAAAATGGCAACCCACTCCAGTATTCTTGCCTGCGAAATCCCAAGGACAAAAAAGTCCGGTGGGCTACAGTCCATGGGGTCACAAAAGAGTAGGACACTACTTTGCAACTAAACAACAAGAACATGTCAATCGCAGACTCCCTAACTATCCTTCCTCCTATGCCTTCCCCCTAGTAACCATAAGTTCATGAAGAAGAACTTTCCTTAAATAGAATTTTTTCCTTGCCACAGTGAGACTTTCACACAAATTTAGCTTTCTCATGTAAATTTGAGAATGCTTACACTTCATTTGTTTAATTGCTTTATGGCAAAAAAGATAGGCAGTAACATTTTAGATAGACATTAAAGAATATAGAGTATATATAAATTTTTTTAGTTGTCTTTATCCACATATTTAACATTTTTCATATTGTTTCTTTTTAGAGATCCATATTTCTTTTCTTAATATGATTTTATTTATTTATTTTGGCTATGCTGAGTCTTCATTGCTGTGCAGGCTTTTCTCTAGTTGTGGAGAGAAGGGGCCACTCTCTAGTTGCAGTGCTCAGGCTTATTGCAGTGGCCTTTCCTGTTGTGGAGCGTGGTTCTAGGTATGCCGGCTTTAACAGTTGTGGCACATGAGCTTAGTTGCCCCACGGCATGTGGGATCTTCCCGAATCAGGGATCTAACCCGTGTTTCCTGCAATGGCAGGCAGATTCTTTACCACTGAGCCACCAAGGAAACCTCTAAAATTAATAGATTATCAGTTCAGTTCAGTTCAGTCGCTCAGTCGTGTCCGACTCTCCGCGACCCCATGAATCACAGCACGCCAGGCCTCCCTGTCCATCACCAACTCCCGGAGTTCACTCAAACTCATGTCCACAGAGTCGGTGATGCCATCCACCCATCTCATTCTCCGTCGTCCCCTTCTCCTCCCGCCCCCAACCTTTCCCAGCATCAGAGTCTTTTCCAGTGAGTCAACTTGTCGCATGAGGTGGCCAAAGTATTGCAGTTTCAGCTTTAGCATCAGTCCCTCCAATGAACATCCAGGATTGATCTCCTTTAGAATGGACTGGTTGGATCTCCTTGCAGTATAAGGGACTCTCAAGAGTCTTCTCCAACACCACAGTTCAAAAGCATCGATTCTTCGGCGATCAGCTTTCTTCACAGTCCAACTCTCACATCCATATTTATCATTAGATATGGAACTTGGGTAATTATTCTTTCCCAACATCACTACTTCTTGATCATGCCTGACTTATTTTAAGAATTTTCTTTGCTTAATTCCTGACATTTTCATTTCCATTTTATAAATGAGAAAATCAAAACACAAGAGTTAAGAAGATTTGGGTAATTTTGAGACCCAGCCCACTGTTTTATTCACTTCCTGCTTATGAAATTCAATGGATGTACCTTTATTAAGTGCCTTCTGCATGCCAGACACCAGCCCTGTCTTTGTGGGATTCCCGTAAAGTCTTTTCATGATAAATTGTCCTGGTCCTGAGATGGGCCCTCCTGTAGTGCTTGTTGCCTGCTTAATGAATCTTTAGAGTTGCATCTCGCGTTTGGAAGGAGAGGAAGAGGCAGTTTTCCTTTAGAAAAACACACCCTTAGATTCTGTGCTTTCCCAATAACCCAACCTGACTTCCTCACTTCTCCTTTCTTAACCATTTAGTCATCTGAATCTGTAGAGATGATGGTGCTGGTCCATATTTGATGTTGGACACATCATCCTTGGCAAGATCATCTCACAATGGCTCCTGTAAAAAGCAGCACCATAAACTGTTGCGTCTGCCTGGGAACTCACCCTCAAACCCAAGCCTTCCTCTCATTCTCATCCCCACACATAAGGCACTGTGACTACAGAACAGCTTCCTCGCTGGTCTTTCTGCCTCAGCCTCTGTCTGCATCCCTTAGAGCCATTTTCTACACTGCAGCCACGGCCACTCTTCTACAAGGCAATTCTGATCATGGTCTGGCCCTGCAGAAATATACCAATGGATCACTCCTCACAAGAGTTCACACGCAAGGCCCTTACAAAGTGGCCCCAACCCACCCTGCAGACCTCTCTGTCCCTGAGTTTGCACTTGCACTCTCTGCTTCTCTACCCCAGAACTTCTCACTGCCCTCTAGACAGGAAAACACCCAGATTTCTTTCCAAGAGGCATTCATCCCTTGACTGTCCTATGTGATGGACTTTGGTCCATTGGTGACATTTAACATCTATTGAGCACCTGTGTTGCAGGCATGGCGCTTTATATGAATTTCCACTTTCATTGGTGCTTTTGATACAGGTACGTTATTGTCCCAGCTTTAGAGAATAGGGAGTGGAGGCCAGGGAGGCAGCTCAGTAGTGAGTGGCAGAGCTGCCACATGAACCAAGTCATGATGATTCTGGAACCCGTGTTCTTAACTTCTGTGCCTCACAGTCTTCCAAACATCTCTTCTAAAAAGGATCATAATTGATGTAGGTGAACTTTAAGATAAATATAAAAATTTTGACAGTAATTATTACCAATAATTTTTATTCAGTAATTTAACTTTGATCTTTCTTTTATTTCAGGAAAACTTTAAATCTTTAAAAAATTAAAAAGGGTTACATAACTAAAATTTAGGTGCTGGTCCTTTGTTTTTGTATAATTTGCAGTGTTTCAGAATAGCCTTGATTTTCATAATCAAACATTTTATACCAAACAACATTTTGTAGAGCTGCAGTATTATAGATGTACTTGCTGTTTCAAATTACCTGTGTTGCTAGGCCATTTTAATGGAAATAAAATTAACTTAAAGATAGGAAGTGCCTTTTATTAGCTCAACGAAGCCATGGTCAATTCAATTAAAGTGTTAAAATATATTTCAGAGGAAAGAATGTTTAGGGTCATAAATTAACTCAACACAGTTGTTCCTTGGCACTTAGTTTACCTGGAAATGGGTATTGCGTTTGGTACTTTGAAGATAAATGTTATTTACAAAATGCATAGTTAATAAAAACTTGCTTCAGAATGTAGTGGTTGACATCAAAGATCTTTATCCTGATATTTGTGGTTGACAGGGTTTAATTTCATTTAAGTACAGGATAGGAGAGTACTACTGGTTAAGTTTGCATGTAGATAAAAGTTGCAGGTTTATACAAATCACCTGTTTTGACATTGTTTGTAGATGTATTTCCACCTATGCTAGGTAATGTAACCCCCATATTCTTACACTTTAAAATACCAACAGCGTTCATATTTATAATTGGAAATTCCTTGAGCCATCTGAGGCTGTGAAAGACATGCATGTGAAAACCCATTGCTTCTCCCCATCTTTTTTCTTCCCTTTCTTGGGTGTTTGAAGACTCAGTAAAGGTGATTAGTATCAATCTATCATTTCAAATAAGGTTGGGAGCAGACGCACTTGTGTGAAAAATAGTTTATTGAAATATTTACCCAGTGACTTCTTTGTAAGTGAAGTCGTTCAGTCGTGTCTCACTCTTTGCGACCCCGTGGACTATAGCCCATCAGGCTCCTCGGTCCATGGGATTCTCCAGGCAAGAATACTGGAGTGGGTTGCCATAAGTAGCCACTAAAAGACCAGTTCCCTATGTCTCGTTCACAATTCAAGGGGTGCCCCCCCACCAGCTGTGCTAGAGGAAAATTCCGAAAATGGGTGTCTTGATTAACCTTTAAATGCCTACTCCAAGTTTCAAAGGGACTTGGAAAAAAAAAAAACACACCTTTTTTTTTTAGAATCACCTTTCAGCTAACATGAACTGCTTTGGGACATGGGCAGTCTTTATATCAAGGAGGCTAAAGGGTAAAATGGATGGAGTATCACAAAGCTTGCTTTCTTTATGAGAGTTCACTGAAAATTCCTAGATTCCTTAAGGTCAAATTTATGTAACATATCCACTTTAAAAATAACTTTGCCAGTATCATGCTTTAAAGAAAGGTTCTTTTTATTAATGGAAGAAAACAAAACTTTGCCCGGTCACCAAAGTAATCAAACCTACTTGGTGCAATGGTGGGCTTCCCATGGCAGAATGCCACATGGTGTGCCGAGGAAAGGCGCATTACTGTGGCCAAGACCCAAACTCCACCAGATGCACACTGCTCTCCTTTCCAGATATTTAGGGTATTTTTCTTTTTTTATGGCTTGCTACATTTATTAGGGCAAGATACATTGTCAGATACATATACTTTCTCATGTCACAATTAGGTGGTAATTCTGTTTACTGTACCAAACTGGCAAATCGCAAGGCCAAAATATAGCCTCAATTATCGGAGTAAAACTCAGTAAAACTTGTCTGCTTTGCTCTGGTTCTATTACAAATGGACTGTAGTCATTTAAATCCACGTTATTCTAGTTGTACAAGCAAAATAGAAAATGGCAGTACAAAGTAAAAAATCCCTGATTTCACTTGAGATATTTAGATAACTAAAACCAAATTAGGTTGTGCTGAGGGTAGTTGTCTCACTCTTCACTGTTGGTTTATACAGGTAGTGTCTTCATAGGAGACATTCTCAGTGCTGGGAGAAATAAAGCAGCTTGCATAAGACAGTTTCTTTAGAATTTTGACTGGTTGGTTAATTTCTACTGTTAATCACTGTATATTCCATTCACAACCATTTTGAAATTGAATTACACTGTGATTTTAAAAGTGTTTCTCTTCATCCATTAATTGTGTAATTATTAAAGAAATATAATGTTCCTCAAAAGAAGGTTTTAAAGTTTTTTTGCCATCTCTATTTTGACTTTCGATTATATAATCAACATTTGTATTAATGCACTATAAATTGCCTTGATTAACTCATGTATCCTTCTATGAGTAGAGGTACACATACACTACCCACATCATGATACCATGATACTGCATCTGATTCAAATTGTGCGCATAGCGAAATTTCTTTGAAGCATACATTCTGATTTGTAACACCTCACTGTAGGTATTATTAACCAGCTGAATTCAGTCAACAGTTTGAGGCTCTGCCTAAATTAAACAACTTTTTTTAAAGTTAAAAACCTTTTGAATTAAAAGCATATTGTTAGGTTATAGAGACAACACATAAAGTGAAGCCTTAATCAAATGAAAACAGTATAAAGGGCTATTTGGCATGGATCTTAGTCACAGTATCTCCTCACTGTGCTAAGCACTTTTCATGCATCATCTCATTTAATCCCCATCACAACTTGATGAAGGAAATTTTACATTTCCATTGTATAGTGGAAGAAAATGAAGTTAAGAGAGCATGAAATGACTTGCCCCCATCTCAAAATGGGAGAGGTGGCAGTCTGATTCAAGGCTGTCCTTTGGCAGAGCTCATTGTCTGTTAATATTCTTCTTCATGTGCAATGTCCACCAAGGTCCTGTGTCTTTCTTTGCCACATGTTAGGTTGGTTATGTTGGAAGAGCATGGTGAGAGGTTTAGTTGCCAGGGTGTATTGGCAACTCTGTTCTCTTGTGCAGATTCCATGTCACTCTCTTACTTCCAGGACTCCACATTCACTATAGATCTGGGAACCCACAGATACATCATTTTTCATCCAAACCCAAACACTTAAGAGGATTAAAGAGTTGCTGTCAATAACTGTACATGGAAAAGAGGCACAAAGTAAGATTTTCCAAATCAAAATGGGGCCTGTGCTTCTGGTACATAAAAGCAGCATTGCAGGGTGTGTGTGTGTGTGTGTGTATGGTTTCAAGGAGTATTTCTCAACTATTTTTAAAATTACATGCCAATGCTGCCAAACACAGAGGTCTTCCTTTAATGTTATTTTAATTTGCTAAGTAAACACTAGATTAAAATACTCAAAGCCATGGGAGAGTTCTGCTTTGTTTTCAAACTGCCCAACTTCCCCCACTCTCCGCTCCTTTTAGCCAATTCAGAGGTGTTTTCTTACGTCCCCCATCACTGGTCTAGAATTCTGAAAAGCACTCTTTTGTAAATGGTCATCCAGCTGTGGGTTAATCAGAAGAATAGGCCGTTTTACTAAGTGTCAGAATGCTGTTTTGGTGCCCTCACCAGCATTGATCAGTATTCACTCACCAAGAGCAGAGAAGGTCAGAGATGATCAGGTACATTAAGCCACAGAAGTCTGAAGTATTCCTTCTCTTTGGTAAAAATCTAAAGCTAGAGCTAAAAAATTCAGAAAATACCTATTAATAACACAGTGAAGGAACTTCCCTGGCGGTCCAGTGGTTCAGATTCTGCGTTTCCACTGCAGGGGGCACGGGTTCAATCCCTGGTCAGGGAACTTTGAGCCCTCATGCCACATGGTATAACTTAAAAAAAAAAAACCCAAAAAACAGAATGGAGGCAGTAGTTTAGTTCCCTGAGTGCTATCTAAGAATTGTTCATGTTGAAGACCCTTTTTCAATATTGAAGATGACAGTGATTACTTCTGAGGGTTGTGTATATGATAGAGAAATAAGGTAACTATTCTTTTCAACATTTGAGGTCTGACTGACTTTCCTAAATAAAGCAAAGTTTATCAATTATGATACCATGTGTGCATCTCATGGAAGGCCTGGTACTTAACATGAATTATTTTCATTGCCCACATCAGCACCATCATGCTGTAGGTGCTATCATTGCTCCCATTTTAGAGAACAGGAAATAGAGGCAAAGAAAGGGAGAACAAGCAGTGAGTGGCAAAGCTGCCACAGGAACCAGAGCTCTAAAATTGTCTTGTTAGTAAGTGCAATATACAGTCTATTGGAAGACTGTAGGGATATTAGTACTAGGTTTTTTTTGAGAAATATAAGATGTATTTTTCCTGTTTCAACAAGTAGAGATTGCCAAATAAGTTTCAGGATCATTTAACTGGATGCTAATATTGAATACAGTTCAGTTTTAAATAAAAATGGGATTAAAATTCATCTTATTACTTTTTTATGAGTGAATTCAGTTGTGCCTTTGTTTTAAAATTAGAAGACAGATGCAGGACAAATATAGAAAAATTAAGAACCCCTGAGCTATTTTTAACATTTTTAAATTAACTCGACAGCTGTTGTTTTGTCAGAACTTAAATAACTTTGCTTCATTAAAAAATAAATCCAGAACATATGGTTTTCAGCATATTGTATAGTTATTATTTGTGCTTATTAGGGAAAGGCACATGAGTCGAAAAAAAGTGAGACAGATCTCCAGGTGTATAAAAAGTTGTTGTTGTTAGCAGGCAAGCAATCATAGTGTTAAACAAGATACCTGTCCTTAACATTTTTTGATGCTTTTAATTTACTTAAATTTTACAGTAAGCTTTCTTGCTAATGGAATGAAGGCATTGAATTAGGCTGGGTTTTTAATTCTCTTATTTTTAGAATTATAAACTCACACCTAAAAGAGACAACCTGAGACCTTTTAGTTCCCCCTTCATGCTCCAGAAATTCTCATCTTTCTGGTGTGCAGAAAGAAACCCATCTATTATGTAGAGAAAAACATCTTTCAGACTACTAAAGTCCCCACTTTTCTTGTTAAATTTCCAGTTAAGTATTTAAGAATACATTTGTCTTTTATCAACTGAAATTCCTCTCCTTTGCCTTAAACTCAGACCTCAGGAGCTGCAAGGTGACCTTGAGCTGGGAGGAGACAGTGAGGCTGGTATTTGAGGATGACCTTAAAAATAAGCCCATGGAAAAAATGAAATAGGGACCTCTGGTTAAAGATGGCGGATTGAATATGCACATTTAGCTTTATCCTCTTTCAGAATTTCAATAAGATAACAGTAAATAAATTACTTTTTAAAAGGAGAAAACCCATGAAGATGAGAATAGAAAATAAGAAAATAACACATTTTGGAGGCAGGATTGCAATCATCCTCCGTATCCATGAGTTCTGTATCCTTGCATACAGAGGGATGAGGGATTTGAGCATCCTCAAATGTTGGTTCTGTGGGGGGTCCTGGAACCAGTCTCCTGCAGACACCAAGGGATGACTGTAATTGGTGGCTGACTTGGAGGACCCAAGTAGGCAGATCCTAATCTAGAAGAGAAAGTTGAGATGTAGTCTGAGTTGCACCATAGACCTCCCAAAAGGCTCAAGAAGGTTTGTCCTTGGGTGAGAGTAGAACAGAGGCTCTAGCTATGAGGCACCAGGCACGACTGAGGGAAGGATTGTTGAGCTGCACCCCACAGGCCCACTAGGCCTGTGCTTGCCCAGCTTCAAGACTGAACAAACAGCCAGGAGTCAGCAACAGAAACATCAGTAGTTTAGTGGACAGCAGCAGCTTATACTTCTGAAACAAGACCCCACTGCATGCAGCAGGCAATGGACAGATTTTGTTGGCTCTCTTCATTACTGGGGAGAAGGGGCAATTACCAGTTATTGGGGAGTTGACATCAGGTTGTCTCCCTGGTTGCCAGGGAAACAGGGCTGCAGCCCTTACTGCCCCTTTGATAAGGATAGTCACCAGCTGGATCAGGGACAAGTATGTTGGAAGGTCAGTCAGGTGAGTACGGTGTAGCTAAAGCAGATACTGGTGGAGCAGGGTCTGTAGAGAAAGGAAGGGAACAGCCGTTTTCCTGACCATACAGGGGCCCCTGACCAGAACCAGATGGAATCAGATAACATGCCTCAACTCACCTTCCACATCATTTAGCCGGGTGTCACCCTGTAAGCAGATGGGAAGTGTTCTCTGGAGAATACAGTTAGCCAAAAGGAGACAAAAGATGAAAACAGAACTAGAGATAACTAGTTTGACTTTGTATTATCTTAGTCTAGAGTAAAGACAGAGTCAAAAAGCTTCCTTCCCTTGATCTCATTCTCTCAAATAAAGACAGCATCCAATCAGCTTTTTAGTTTCTCATCTGAAAAATGAACAGATAGCTGACAATCAGACATGGAAAGAAATATCTAATATGAAGTGAACATAGAGAGAGAGCGCAGATAGATTAGATACTACCCAGAGAGATGATATATATATATATATGTATGTATAAAATTAGTGTTGTCTGAGAAAGAAGTTAGTGTACCCAGTAAATAAGAACAGAATGCTACAAAAAAAAAAGAAATTTTCATGGGCAAACAAAGCAGCTCTTGGAAATTAAAAATAAGAAATGAAAAACCATTCACTAGAAGCCTTGAAAGTTGTAGTAATAGAAAATCTCCTAAAATGTAAACTTTAAAACACTAAGAAATGTAAAATGTGAGAGAGAAGGTGAGGAAATGGGAAATCAGCTCCAGGGAGCCAATATCTAAATAGGAAGAGAAAACAGAAGGAAGAATATCATCAAACAAATCATTCCACAAATTTTCCCGAACTGAAGGGTGTGAATTTCTGGATTGAAAGACCCACCAAATTCCCTGTGCAGTGTTGGAAAGTAGAGTCAATATGAAGGACATAATCAGGTAATTTTGAATGCTGGAAGTATAAAGGTCCTACAACTTTTCAGAGAGGAAGAAAAACAGGTTTCATGACAACAGCTATTTAAAAACAAAAGCCTTTTAGAATTGTTTGATTTTTAAACTATATACTGTATATTTTCCATGAAATGAAATTTTAAAAAAGAAACTTGAAAAGTGGAATAGGCCAGGATGGGTAAAGAAACTTTTGTTTCCATTTTAGTTTGATAATGTTGAGACGATGGATAATAGATAAATTGTTCAGATTTAATAGCTCATTAGTCCATGAGTTTCCCAAGGCATTTCTGTTGGTCTGCATGCAGTTGTTCTTTCATAACAAAAATTAAGCTGTATTTGGATATCTACTTCTTATAAGAACACTGGCAAGAAATTCAGAAAAGGAAAAAAAAGATCATTCTTCCCCCAAATAACCATAAGATAAGAAATATGTCTGGTGGGGTATTTAATAGTTTGCCAGCATACACAGAGGAAAATATGAAATGCAGAAAATAAAAGGATCTGAAATCCCAAAACAGAAGACGTAGTTTCAGTTGCTGCAACCTCAAACGAATTGCTTTTATTAGATCATTAATGTTTCATGATTTGGGGATATATTTGTATACCATACAACTGTTGGACCGTTTTACTGCAGTTAAGACACCTCAAAGGATTTTTAAAGGCAACAAATGTATATTGGAATAGTCTTGGGGCTCCTGTGTATAATAATTGAACCTCTTCCTAATATACAATGAAATTATATCCATTTTTATTGTGTAATAACTTTTGTTAATAATTTTATTTATTTATTTAATTTTGGCTGTGCAGGGTCTTCATTGTTGCATGGGCTTTTCTTTAGTTGCTGAGAGTGGGGGCTACTCTTCCTTGTGGTGCATGGGCTTCTCATTGTGGGGGCTTCTGTTGTGGAGCACAGGCTCTAGGGCACGAGGGTTCAGTAGCTGTGGCTCCTGGGCTCTAGAGCACAAGCTCAATAGTTGTGGGACGTGGGCTTAGTCCTTCTGTAGCATGTAGGATCTTCAAGGAATTGAACCCATGTCTCTTGCATTGGCAGGCGAATTCTTCACCATTGAGTCAGCAGGGAAGCCCTTTATTGTATAATATTGTAATTTTTTAAAACAGACACACTTAAACTTTAAGAGAGACTTAAAAAATGAGGAAAGAATTGATGGTGTGTGTATATATATATATATAAATACAAGGAATAGATAGTGAGTTGCTTCAGGGCAAAGAGCAGCTGCTGTTCCTCTTTATAGCCCAGTGTCCAGCACAGTTGTCCACCCAGTTGAAGCAAAGACAGGAACCTGAAAGGAACTCGGGAGAGGTTGCCCTGGTGAGGGGTGGAGTGATGGCAGAGGAGGATCCACTTCAGATCCTGGCTGCCCGGACTCCACAGTCCGGTGGTCTTTAGCAAGGCCACCAGGCTCACTGCAAAGTACACAGGGTTCCCTATAATAATGGGAGGTTATTTGCTTGTTTTTAAAACATCCTTGATACCCTAGGATGTATAAAGCACAGGCTCTGAGAAATAAAGAAAACCTTATAACTTACTGTTTGATGCCAATAAAATCAAGCTGTTCCTTATTAGGCCTCCTGCTTCCAGTATCTTAAGTGTCTGGATTTCTTTGAAATAACACTATTTATACATGTCTCTAATGCACATCTATAAGAAAGGGCTGGGGAACCTCAAAGGTAAGTTTTACAATCATTTCCATACCCATTTCCCTGTGGAACTTGATTTGGGAAAGTTGGTGTTTGATTTTCAGTGAAGGTAAACAAACAAGGCCAACAGATCAGAGCCCCCATCACAAGTCAGACCTTCAGAGGGAATTCAGTAAATTTTTCTCTTTTTTTCTGTTAACGTCATACCTATAAGGCTTTCTCTTTGCATCCTGCAGAGCCATTATGGGCTTTTATTCTTATTTTTATCCTCATCTGCAAATTTCATGTGGATACCTCCAGATGATCCTGGGTTATCTTCAGACACACTTCTTTCTCTTTCTCTCTCTCTCCTGTCTCTCTAATTATTTGCTGAGGCCACAGCTGCCATCCCTTGGCAGCTTCCTCACCCCAGTAGAATAATGAGACCCTGGCTTTTGAGAACTGGGAGTAAATGGTGTTTAAACTGAAGTTTTCCCCGCTTTACTGGTAAAACACAGTCCTTGGCTACTCTGCGGGTGCGATGCCCTTGACTATCCCGCCTGTCCGGTATTGTGGGATGAGGCATTGGAACCTGTGTGTAAACATCGCAGCGAGGGGTGAGCTTAGGGCATCTTCCGTGCATTGCCTGCTCCTTTTGAAGTGTCTGCTGGATTGTACCATTGTCATGCCAGTTGGAGGAATTCCTTGTTTTACAATGGCAGGGCTCTGAAGAGCCAGCTGATAAGACTTGGGACCCTGGTGTGAAACTGACCCTTTGAACTAGGAAGAATCTTTCAAGATAAGCAAGCCTTGGCGTTTTTATCACACTTTTTATTAGAGCTCTGAATGGAGCAGGTTAGTGTCCTTGCTAGGCAGGTAAATAAAAGTTCTTCAGGCTCTTCAGTAATGACACAGACTAGGACCCAGGCTCCTTTTTGACAACGAAGCAGACCTTCCAATTGCCTATCTCAGTGAAGATTTTTGAGAAATAGCATCAATTTGGGGGATTTACTCAGAACAAAAAGATTAATTGTACCAGGAGTAAAATGCAAATGAAACTCAAAAGACTTTTTCAAGACAAATGTTAAGTTTCTGACTAAAAAGTGATCTTGATTATCTTTCAGACCAAATGGCATGCATAATTTTTCTTCATAAAGATCATTGGTAGAACAGAAAGTAGAAAAAATGGCTCCATGGTCATCATTTTTGAATTTACATTTTAATATCCTGAATGTTCCACATCTCAGATATTCTCCTGAGATGAATGGTACTCATCACTCTGGCATTAAGTCACTCAACAAACCTTTGTCAGTCCTGATGGTGTGACAGGCGTGAGACTTGTTTTTTGGGGCAGCATTGAGCAAGGCAGTCTCGCTCTCCATCTACACGAGTCTTCCAGCCCAACAGAGACCCCAACATCACACAGATGACTGAAGAGTGAGCTGACGGTTGCAGGAAATTGACAGGCGCTATGGCAACATTCTTCTTCAGAACTTTATTTTGGAGGATGCTTTAAAGGAAGAATCTCATTTCCCCTTTTTATCAGTTCTTTGAGAGTTTGTATTTTACGTCTGAGTTTGCTTTCCAACTTTTCCTTCAGGTTAGCCTGAATGCATCTCAGATGGTTTCCCAGAATAGAACTTTCCATTCAGACTAAGGAGCTGCAGATGAGATGGCGAATTCAGGGTACGTGCCTGGGAACTTTCATTGCAAGCTTTGTGCTATCTAAACCCCAGAGAGATGAGGGTCTGTGTGGCCACCCAGGTAATCAGGCTCATCAATGCTTGTGGGCTTCTCTGTCTGACTGCTACCCTCCCCAGCACAACAAGTCTACTCCAGCACCCTGGGGTGTGGCAACAAATGTTAAGACAGCCTTTGGTTAAAATGGCCCCTGTGTATACAGCCCACCTCTGTTCCTGCAAGAGTTACGAGGATTTCGCGGCTACAAGACCTTAAAGATCATCTACCATTTTGTGGATGAGAAACTGAGGCTCGGAGAGTAAAGGCCTTCCAGCCAGTTACTGGCAGAAGCAGGACCATCGTGACAAGCTCTGCCCTCCCCTCCACCCGATACCCAGAGTGCAGTCAACACCACCGCTCCCCAGCACCCTGAGAGTGCACGCCATCCGACTCCATCTCGCCTTTTCATTGTCACCACCTCCAGGGCCTTTTTGCCCATCTGTGTTTGAAGTCACTGAGCTATTTCCCAAATTTGACCTAACCCAAATGCCTCTCCATGTTGTTTTTCCTTTAAACAAACAACTAAATAATAATGCTATTTATATAGCTCACTAAGTAATAAACGAAACTCTAAAGAGTAAAGCTGTTTATGCAACAAGCTATTTATGCTATTTATTCTTTATCAATGAATTCTGTTGATGAATTTCTAATTTGGTATGTGTTATATACCCGTGTAAAAAACTGTTGAGACCAGACCAATAAAGGTTATCCTGAAAACTGCAGTAGGGATTTACAGATTTATTACCACTTGCCTTTTTTTCCCCTCCCAAACAGTAGCTCATTTGTGGGAATTATATTACACATAATGTTTAGGCAAACTTCAGTTTTCAGCCAGAAAACTCCATGGTACAGGATATTCTAACAGGAAAGTACATTGTGCTAAGATTATTGCCATATAATAAAGTTCTTAGTGCCCTTAAGCTGCATGAGTGTAGAGGATCCTTTATAAAAATACTTACTCTAGGAGAAACATTCCACCCACTTCCCCTTTTCCTTTTCCCTCCTTCCTCTGCGGAGCCACTTCTTCATACTTTTCATTTTCCGCTCTAACCATTACAAAAGGAGGATGAGTATCTTTTCATGATTTTTGAAAAAATGTAAAAGCAGTGTTCTCAGTTGTCATTAAAATATATTTTCACTTTTGCTTATTTATACAGTTAACTTTTGTAAAACCCCAAAGTGACAAATTGATAGATTAATTCAAATAAGATTGACGTAATTGCATTTCACATCCTGATAAAAATCATGCAGGAACAGGAGTTGTAATCCTATCCTACTCTGTATCCTCAGATATGTATTTATCTTGTTCTCTGGCTAATGAGGAAAAATTAATCCTGTCAATACTGCGATTCAGCCTGGTGATAAGCTTCTATGTCATCTGTCACATGACTTGCCATGGTCGTCTTCTGTTTCCCTGCATTAAGTCAACACAGATGTGTTGGCTTTGGAGATGTCCATCAGCTTCATTTAGGCTCTGCTGTCTGCTCAGTGCAGTGCAGCCTTCATTGATGGTGTAATGGGGATTGGAGGTTAGTTCCTCCACAAGAATTCTTTCTTACCATAATATTAATAATAACTGGAGGGGAAAAAAATCTCCCATGCAATAAAACAAATTAGAAGACTAAACAGGAAAAAACCTGGTGTGAGAAGGAAAAGAAAATATTAATACTATAACAGAGAAGAGCAGGAGATACAGTTGTGAACAGATTGAATTATTGTCATTTTGGAACAACAGCAAGTTGTGGCTAGGGGACGCCTTTTCTATCCTCTGATTCAAACACTTTCCCAGCTTATGTCTATGAAAGTCACATGATTTACTGTTTTTCTGCTTTGTCTCCACCCACCTTGATCTTTTTTTCTTTTCCCCTGGCTGTGCTGGATCTTTGTTGCTGTTCTTGGGTTTTCTCGTGTTGCGGCAAGCAGGGCTACTCTATAGCTGCAGTTGTGCGTGCTTCTCATTGTGGTGGGTTCTCTTGTTGCAGAGCATGGGCTCTGGGTGCACGGGCTTCAGTAGTTGCTCTGTTGAATGTGGGATCTTCCCAGAACAGGGTTCGAACCTGTGTCCCCTACATTGGCAGGCAGATTCGTAACCACTGGACCAGGGGAAGTCCCACCTTGATCTTCTTAGTATTTTCAGTAAATATCCCCTGACCCCTGAAATGACATGTCATCTGCTTGCTTTGTGTCCACATTCTGGGAAGCTAAAGAACACTCAGAACCCAAGGCAACAGCAGATGCCCAGCAGCCTTCAAGTTTCAGCAATCTTACCCAGCAAGACAGCCATTACTTTAAATCAGTGGGAGCAGCACTTGCCTCAGAAGCATCCTGTAAGTGGAGCCTTTGCAGAGGAAATGTGCTGAAATGACAGAAACTGTGCATAATTAAAATTAAGCATTGCATGACCCCCAATTTAATTTAAATTTAAATTTAATGGGTTTAAATGTTAGGTATTAAATGGCTCTAATTTCTACAGTTCTGATTTCATGCTTTTTAAAAAACCTATTCTAACAATTCATGAGAAAACTTTGGAAACTATGTTTTCAAAGGTGTTGTGGATTAAAACCATCTCTACAAAGCCACATCCAAAGAATAGTTTCACCTAATATAACAAAAGAGAAGTTCACTTTCACTTGAGCAGGATATCTTAACCAAGATAGGTCAGATCCCCAAAATGACATCTATCCCTTTAGAACTTTTCATGAAAGAGATCTGAGATTTACTTATCAGTTTGTCTGCTTCATAAGCAATATTGAAGACGTTGGAGTGTCTGGGTAGAATTTTGCTTTGACCAGCTACTTAGTGAAAACTTGAAGTAGCTCCTCTTTCTCCTCGCACAATTTATCACTGTCTTAGGAGAACTAGTAACCAAAGTGAATTGTGTCTATAGACCAATGCATGGTTCCTAAACCCAGTTAGAAATTGCAGTTACCTAGGAAAACTGCATGAAATGTAAATTTCTGGTTCATAACTCAGACTTTTTAAAAAATTTTTATTTATTTTTGGCCTTCATGGGTCTTCCTTGCTGCACAGGCATTCTCTAGTGGCAGCCAGCGGGGGCTACTCTCCCCTTGTGGTGTCCATGGGTTTCTGACTACAGTAGCTTCTCTTGTTGCAGAGCACAGCTCCAGGGCACGTGGGCTTCTGCGGCATGTGGGCTCAGTATTTGCAGCTCCAAGGCCCAACAGGTGTGTGAGGGCTTAGTTGCTCCATGACATGTGGGATCTTTCCAGACCAGGGATTGAACCCCTGTCTCCTGCACTGGCAGGAGGACTCCTTAGCACTGAGCCACCAGGGAAGCCCTTAACTCAGACTTATTGAATTAAAATCTATAGGGATGTGGTTCAGGCATCTATGTGTTTTCAGACTTTGCAGGTGGTTCTTCTTTTTGCCTGCGCTGGGTCTTTGTTGCAGCGCGTGGGCTTCTCTTGTTGTGGAGCATGGGTTCCAGAGCACGCGGACTCAGTAGTTATGGGGTACTGGCTACTTTAGTTGTGGCAGACCGAAGGTTTAGTTGTCCCAAGGCATGTGGGATCTTAGTTCCCCAGTCAGGAATTGAACCTGAGTCCGCTGCATTGAAAGGCAGGATCGTAACCACTGGACCACTGGATAAGTCCCTGTCTGGTGGGAGGGAATCCATGTAAGTGATTCTTACACTGACAACCAGTGCAGCATCAGTTGCTCTTGGCTAACTGTTATTAGGGACAGTGCCCATCCATCATATCTGAGGGCAAGTTCTTACCCCATTGTACAACTAGGATTTTTAAATTTCATTTAATAGACACTTTTGGAGTATCTCTGCAGGACAAAACAATTCCGCCTTCACTGGGAATTACTACTCTGTAGCCTGTACTCTTGCCTAGAAAATCCCATGGATGGAGGAGCCTGGTGGGCTGCAGTCCGTGGGGTCTCTATGGGTCGGACACAACTGAGCGACTTCACTTTCACTTTTCACTTTCACACATTGGAGAAGGCAATGGCAACCCACTCCAGTGTTCTTGCCTAGAGAATCCCAGGGATGGGGGAGCCTGGTGGGCTTCCATCTATGGGGTCACACAGAGTCGGACACGACTGAAGTGACTTAGCAACAGCAGCAGCAGCAACCTGTAGGACACGGAAGCCCTCATCCATCTGACTGAGTGGATACATGGTCAAGGAGTGGGCCCTTGGCGATCATGTTGGATTTCAACCCCCAGACCTTGGAGGGGGCCATTTTTTAACCTCACAGACCGAGGAGCCACAAAGCCCTGTCTGCAGGAAGGCAAGCACAAAGTGTTCAACCGGAAAGAAGCAGACAGAAGACTAGAGGAAAAAAGGATTCTGTCTCAGTTTCTGAGTGTTTTCTTTCGGAATTGTGGTCATTTTCTGAAGCTCAGCTACAGTCCTGCTGTGTGTTGCCTGAGTCACAGGCCTGTGTTTCCGTCTGTTAAATGATTACTCCCCACCCTTTTTCTCCTTAAATTAGTCTGGTTTCTGTTACTTACAAAATAGTCCTGTTACAAACCTCATTATTTCAACTCAGCCCAGTTTGCACAACACAGTCCCTGATGTATGCACACTTGGATGCCACCACAAGGGAGAAGGAGCCCACCTGTGGAATCAGTCCAGGGTGACCCCATTCAGATTTCCTGTACAGATGTGCCCATTTTGGAGGCAAATACACTTTTGTTCATCACCAGAACATTCTCTTTTCAAGACCCTTGAATTATATAGCTAATAGTTCACTGTACTCTGACCACCAGATTTCCCTGAACAAGAGGTTTCCTTTCCTGGCTCCACTCCCAGGACTCCTGTCCAGGAGACACACTCCGGAGCTTTCTCTGGCTCTATTTTCAGAAAACTGCCTTTAGCTTCTAACATCCCCTGCTTTTTAAGTACCCTTATTTTTTTTCCTTGGACCCCACTTTTCTTCACCTCTCATTTCCCTTTTTTAAAAACCATCAGCAGACTTTAATTTGTGTATGATTTTTGTGAGGAAATGAGGTTTTGTTTGTTTTTGCCACAGATGCAAAATTTAAATGTTTGTCTCAAACCTCTTTTCCCTGAGAATCCCTTTTGTCACTTAATTAAATAACCAAGACCCCTTTTTGAATTGCATGCAGCTTGATGAAGTGAGGACCACAGGGAGGGACTTTGGAGGCTGTAGGAACCTCACACTTGACCTAGGCTTCGTCCCTTTATCATGCGAATTGAGTTAGGGAAGGAAGAAGGTGTGGGGATAAAGATTTCCACAGCTGGGAATTATCCCGGAGGCAGGGAATATTCTGATGAGAATTTGTTTGGGACATTTGCGTTTCCTATGACAATAAGACCCAGAAGAAAAACCAACTTTCATAATTTCTGTTACTTTTTTTTTTTTTTTTTTGGTTGGATGGTGATTTCCTTAAAACAGATAGTGAAGTTTATGGCCCTTAATTGTGTTTTGTATTCATATTCCATGGAAGAGCTCTAAATGGAATGTCTCATGATTTTGTAAGGTCTGTGCTCTTTTCCATGGTTACTTTAGCTAAGATCTGTATCGTGATAGTCCTTTTGGGAAAATTCCAGGGATTTTAGTGTGTGTCTTAATTTCTTTACTACCCAGCATGGCAAAGTATCCATCCCCTTGTGTAAAATGAGTGTGAGGAGCGTCTGGGCATGTTCATCCAGGTGGGAGTCGGTAAGCCCAACACAGTTCTGGATAAGTAACAGGTGCGAGGTGCTGTCACATGGCTCTTCTCTTTGACAGCTGAATTGAGCCATAAAATTTGTGAATAATTTATGCAAGTTTCCAGGATTCAGAAAGCGCTAGTGTCGATTTCACAATGAAATCTTTACAGTTAATTGTGTGTGTGTGTGTGTGTGTGTGTGTCACTCATCTTTGGCTGAGGTGAAAATATTCAGATTGCCCCATAAGTCAAAATTAATTTTGTAAACTATTATCCATGGTCTTAGCCTCTTCTTTTCGCTTTTCAGTAAAATCAGAGTTTATCACAATCATATGTTTTAATTTATATTTTAAAATATTACAAGATGGCCAAGACTGAGTTTAAGAAACCTTTAAAACATCTTTAATTTTGGTGAACTGGTAAGTTTGCATACTCTTTTTTTGTAAGCTGAATTTTTCCTCCTCCTCAAAAAAAAAAGGAAAGCAAGGCAACATGTGGTTTATTACATTCATGGCTCTTCTTAGCCTGTTTTGCATTAGGAGGTTATGGAAACCTAAGACTGAAAGCTCCATAAAGCAAACCTTACAGTGAAGGAAAGAAATAGAGAAAAGAGACATCTGAAACTTGGCCCTTTTTCCCCATCTGCCCTAAAAATACATTCCAGTATAAAATGTGGGTCCCTGATAGTTGGCAGTATAAAGGAGCTGAAAGGCAAATCCTTTAAAAAAAAAAAATCATACCTATTAAGTACCTTGAGTAAGTAGCCTCTATATTTGCCCTTTAAGAACTATCTAAAACATAAAACTATCTGGGAAAGAACAGATCTGTAAATGTCCAGTCATTCCTAAGCCATTCTTTAACTATCAGTTCCTCCCCTACTCAAAACAAAAACTGCCACCAAGAATCTACGCAGTGCGGGTCACAGCTGCCGTTCCTGCTGGCAGGCCTCTGGGAGTGACGTGGCAGAGGCCCTCGCCCACTTTTTCCGAGTTTGTCCTAGTGCTGTTAGTGGTGACAGTGAATGTTTTCCTCACAATGCACAGAAAATTTGCTGCCTAGTTAGCACACTAGAGGTCACTTTAAATTATTTTTCCCCTAATAATTTCACTACAAGTGAAATTTCTTATTACACAGCATCAGCATCAAAATGCCCAGATGGTCCCATTACAGGCTTTCAAGGATCCCAGATATTTACGTACGTGAATGTCATATTTATTCCCCCTAAGAATTCTCTTAATTAGGCATGTGAAATATTTTCCTATAGAGTGACAAGCATTTTTCTATAGATTTTAATTGTCTGATTGTGAAAAAAAAATGCTGCACTTCATAAAAGGAGTTTTTAGGAATCAGATAGTTGTACATTCGGAAAAGTCATTATAAAATAGGTTATTGGAAAGACAAGAAGATGATTAGAAATGTTGCTTGTGTAGGAATTGGCCCTCTTCTATCTTTTGAATGGTGACTTCATTTGAAGAGGTTATCTACCCGTGTCATTGGATTCTTTCCAAAAAGTTTTTACTGTTTAGGTCCTAAAAGCATGATATGTCATAAAACTATTTTTGTAATGATATTTTCAATCTTCACTAAGGTGCTCCCCACTCCCAAACATAGCTTTCCAGAAGGTGGAGAGAAGCATTTCAGAGATTCCTTGAATCTTGTTAGAATCTATTGAAAGAGAAGCTAAAGACTTTAGAAATGGTCAATAATGGAAATGAGGTTTGTTCTTATTGTATTAGCAGCAATGCAGTCAGTAATCTTAGTTTGTGTTAAGTAAAAAATGTGTGCCCTTCTGTAAGAAGCAGATTGTCTTTACAAGCCTGCTTATATTATATGATATTATATGAGTTTAATAGTTTCTATTATTTGAGCTCATCTGCAACAAATTTTTGTTGGGGGACATTTTGGCAATTACAGTCCCCAAGAAATGCTGCCAGACTATTAATTCTATTGTTTTTTTTTTTCTTTTTATTCATTTGCTGTAACTGAACTGAAGGACCTTAGTAAAACAACAATAATAATGTATTATAGTCCTGGGAGTTGAGCTATAATCAATTTTGTCTGACAGGCTTATTAATGGCTGCATTATTACTGCAGTGCCTTTTTGCCTTCAGGATGTCATGTGAGATGCGTTCAGTTGAACGGGTCACACATAAGCTATAAACCGAACCATTCTCGTGGTTTGCCCTTTGTTCAGCATAATCTGCCTCTAAATTGAGGAGCTGATGGTTGGGCTCCATCTGAGAGTGAAACCCTTACTTGAGTAAGAGCTTAGCACACCCTGATACTCTAATGACGAATAGTTGCATCAGAGCAATTATTATATGAATGATCTTCAGATACAGGCCAGTTTTGTTGTATTTGGACAATAAATGACTTTGTATCTATAGAAGTTAAAAATGCAGTGAACTGCTTCCAAAAGCTCAGTGTCTCAGTTGTCTAAGGATTGGGGGCTGTGGGTGATCCCACTCCTTTGAACTGTGCAGCATTTCGGACCTAGAGGTCAGGACAGCCAGTGTGTTGTCACTGAGTGAGTTGCTTCATTTCTCAATGAAATAATGTGGTATGAAAATTCTAGAATTATCGTTCCTACTTCCTGGTGATATCGCTGAGTCACCAGTTGGGGCAAGCAAAGCATGTTATTTTGGTCTTTGTAAGAAGCTCTGCTTTAAAAGCAAATAACCTAGCGGTTGAAGACCATAGGCTTCGATGTCAGACCTGGTTCTGAATCCAGGCTTTTGCACTAATTAGCTGAAGATTAGATGATGGAACAACTTACAAGTCTCATTTGTAAAATGAGGAATATAAGATCTGCCTTATCATGTTGTAAGAATATTTTTTTAATGAACAGGATTTAACACAAGGTCTGGCCTACAAGTACTCCAGATGTTATAGCTGCTGCTGCTGCTGCTAAGTCACTTCAGTCATGTCCGACTCTGTGTGACCCCATAGACGGCAGTCCACCAGGCTCCCCCGTCCCTGGGATTCTCCAGGCAAGAACACTGGAGTGGGTTGCCATTTCCTTCTCCAATGTGTGAAAGTGAAAAGTGAAAGTGAAGTCGCTCAGTCGTGTCTGACTCGTAGCGATGCCATGGACTGCAGCCCACCAGGCTCCTCCGTCCATGGGATTTTCTAGGCAAAAGTACTGGAGTGGCTTGCCATTGCCTTCTCCGGATGTTATAGCTACATAATAGTAATAATAATAGTGATGGAGGTTCACTTGGCATTATTATATTCTTAGCGTGTCACCAAATAAAATGCAGTAACATGCTCTATGTCCAAGATGATGCACAATTCTAATACATACTTGACCCCTCATTCTATGCTGACACCACCCCGTCTTTAGGTTGCTGCATGTTCTTTGAAAGGAAGGTCCTGTATCAGGTACTCGATGGCCTGCTGTGAGACAGTGTCCTCTTTCCTTGAAGGACACTAGGATGCTCGTTACATCCAGATCCACCCAGACTGCACTTTTATCCTCACAGACAGCTTCCTCACCATGATCATCATAGGAGCATATCACTGCATTTTGTTTGAAAAAGCTCTTTTAAGGAACCAGAAACACCAGAAGGTCTGTTTCTCAAAATACATCTCTTCCAATCACTAATATTAAGCAAAATAGTGCTGTAGCCCATCCTTATTGGTGTAACTGCCAAGTGGAAAGTTTGAGTTTCTGGGTTCTCCCAAAGCTCTGTGTACAGAGGAAGAGAAGCTATCTCTTGAGTTAAAAGAATTTCTATTTGAGAAAGAAAATAGGCAATAATGTTGGTGGAGGGACTGGTCTGAATAAGATGGGAGTCCTGGGGCTAATGGAGAGTCTTAGAGGAATGGAAGTGCAGCATAGAAACCTCTGGTGTAATGGGACCTCAGGGAACATTCCTGGACCCATCCCAAATGAAGTCCTGAAGTAAGAGTCAGCCAGGCAGATAAAAATGTGTGGCTGGACAGTTGCACGTAGAGGAAACAGCAGGATTAGGCAAAGGGCTGTGAAACAACGTGATATGCTTGGAAACCACAAGTTCTGGAGCCAGAGGTGAGATATGACAAGTGATGGAGATACAGTCGGAGGGATCAATGGGGGCTGGAAATGAGGAACCTTCATTTATCCCATGGAGATGTCAGTAATGCTGAAGAAGGGATTTTTAAAGTAGAAAAATGATATAGGTTTATGGTGGTCAAGTGAAGGAAAATAAGTATGTAGGGAAGAGAAGCCCCAAGGCTCGGCTGCTGCAGCATCCAAGGATGGGGACAGGGTGAGATAGAAAATGGAAAAGATGCAAAGATCCAGTGAGTCCCTGAATGAGGGCAGGCAAGAAGAAGAGCACTTGGTGAAGGAGGCGCCTGTGACGGTCAGGTATCTGGCTTACTGGGAGTACTGGCAGTCGGTACCATAAACAGACCGGGAGGAGAGGAGGGGGAAGGAGGATTATTGGTCTGGAGGTGGGTGGAGCAGATCATTTAGTAATTTGAGCTTGCTAAAGAGATTTCACTTCAGCCAATGGGTTTAAGTTCATATCAGATCTTATATGCTAAAAAGAATTATGTAAAAGATAAATTTCATGCTGCTGCTGCTGCTGCTGCTAAGTCGCTTCAGTCGTGTCCGACTCTGTGCGACCCCATAGACGGAAGCCCACCAGGCTCCCCTGTCCCTGGGATTCTCCAGGCAAGAACACTGGAGTGGGTTGCCATTTCCTTCTCCATAAATTTCATGAGGTTCCTTTAAATATTAAAACTAGAGAGTTGAACACTAAATTAGTTGACTCACTTTTTTCCAAATAAAAATAGAGAAAATCAATGGATTGATAATTGAGATAATATAAGAGTGCTTAACAAGGTCTGGGTCAGGGTCTGTGGAGGGTCAGATGTGAACCAGTCACTGAGCATTCAGCAAATATTCAGAGAAAACTCTACAGGCAAAGTACCTCATTGCTAAACAGAATAGGCAATATCCCTTCCCTTAGCCCCTCTATAACTCAGTGCAGATTCAATGAAGAGATGAGTGCTCCAAGCATAAAAGACAAAGGAAATATAAAAGTAACTTTCGTCCAAAGATAGTTACTTACCTAGAGCTATGTGATTTGATCCATTATAACAATTGGAATTCCAACTTCTGGCCCTGGCCCAAAGTAGGATAGCTGGTAAACCAGTCCCCACTACAAAATCACCTTGTGTAAATTCCCACAGTTCCAGAAGGGGACTTGGTATCTTAGATAAGATAAAGAAACATTATGGAAAGCTTGGCTGACCTTTTGTTTTTGGCAAGAGGCTGCTTGAAATCTTTGCTGTCACCTCTGTAAGAATGTTATTGTACGTGGTAGTTGTTAAAAGCTGGCACACCTTCATTGGCCCAGATTTTTCCTTGTGGAGAATCGACCATCTTAGGTAGTGGAGAGTTTAAATAGCATGAAAAATACAAAGGTGAGCTAAATATCTTTGAGCATATAGTTCATGAAGCAAAACAGCAAATACTCTATAATTTTAACTTTTAAGACAAAGCAGTATTTATTATTTACATGTTTTGCACCGAATACAAACTGCATGATTGCAGACCTCACCTAACACACTAAGTTTCCACTTTTTGTTTCATCTCTGCAGTAGGCTTGGTTGGGTAGTTGTACATAATCTTCCAACCTTAGTGTCATGTTCCTGTTTCCTTCCGTAATGATGGACCCTGAGCTCTAACACTGGAGGATGCCAGTGCTATATTTTAAGAGTGGATTCCAACAGGAAGATAAAGTTTGAACTTAGAAATGTAAATATCAACACTTCGGGTTACCTTGAGTTTATCTTCCATGGACAGTGAAAAATATCTGCAGTTTCAAGCTGGAGCTCTCGTATCAGGGCTAAATTGTTGATTGTCTTTCCTGTAAACCAAGGGAATGCTGACTTAAGAAATGGTAGCCCCCATCTGCCAGCACCCTCAGCTCTCACAGTTCATGCTGGGCCACCGCAGTCTAGTCTCTCCGCCCTCAGACACACTGCCCTTGACTCCTGGAATGGCTTTCAGGCTCTTTCCATCTGGTTTCCCTGCACTGTTCTCTCTGCCTTCCTTCTAATGAGGGCAAAGATACAGTCATTTCGCTCTTCTTGAAGCCTCTGTGACTCCCCATAGCCTTTGGGATAGCTGAACATGCCTGGCACACACAGCCATTTAAAGTCTGGACCTACCTCCCCGCTGTGCTCCGGCACATCACTGTGGGTTTTCTAAGGGCAGCTCACTCTTTTGGCCCTCAAGCTTTGACAGGCCCAACTTGGGCCCTGGTTCCTACTCCCAACTTCACTGATTACCCTGATCAACTACTTCAAATCCTTTCAGGCCCAGCTCAGATGTCACCCCACCTTCCTGGATTCTCACCTTCTAACCAGAATTGATCTATCAATGTTTCCTCTTACTCCTATATTAGAATTTTAACCATACCTCAACTGTAGTATAATCACAGCATACCATGGTTTCTTATGTGTTTTGGAAAATTAGAACAATTGTTAATTTTCTGCACTCATCTTGTGTGTTTTCCTATGCCTTCTATTTTATCAAGATATGAATAAAATATGAAATTTAAATTAGATCTAAACCCTCCCCTTAAGGACTTCATATTTAAATTTCATATTCTATCAAGTCCTTAAGGGGAGGGTTTAGGTCTAATAGAGCTGCTCTGAATTAAATGTATTTTGATTCAACCAAAGAATCTATCAATAAATCAATGGATGAATTTATGAAGCATCAGCTCAGGCAGCTCTTGTTCCAATATGTCTGGCTCCATGGAAATCTGGGACTGGTGACTGACTGGAAGAGAGATTTCACCCTTGAAGTTTGTGACTGGGCAGAGAAGATAGCACAGGGAGGAATTACGTATTCACATATCTTTCTGTATGAACGAATAACAAATCAAAAAATCATTTTCTGCTTGTGAGCTTTTCTTCCTTATATTAATATTGTAGAATATTTTCTTTAATGTTTCTTAAACCATTTTTATAAAAATTTTATATGAGCATTTAAAAAAGAAAAAGGTTGTAAATAGTGTGAAGATACAAAGGTACAATTATTTTACAAATACATAGTTGACCCTTGAACAACACAGGTTTGACCTACACTGGTCCACTTGAAAGTTTTTCAGTAGTAAATGCTACAGTGCTGCACTGTCTGTGAATCTTCGGATGCAGAGGAACCAAGGATAGGGAGTTATACACAGATTCACCCCCACATTGCTCAAGGGTCAACTGTAAGTTCAAAAGTGAAAGTTTCCGTCTACCCTTCTCTAGAAATCATATTAATGGTTCAGTAATTATATTCCTCTAAATTGTTTTGCTATGCGTACATTAGCCCATATATTATTAGCTATAATAATGTAATCATACTATATGTATTGGGATTTGCATCTCAGTATTATCCTGAATATCTTTCCATGTATACATCTCTCAATGTTTGTTTTAATAACTTCATTTATAGACGTGCTGAGTCTTCATTGCTGCAGGGGCTTTTCTCTAGTTGTGGCGAGCCAGCGCTCCTGTTTAGTTTCGGTGCTCAGGCTTCTCACTGCGATGGCTCCTCTTATTGTGGAACATGCATGGGCAGTAGGGCTCTCAGGCTCCAGTAGTTGTGGCTTCCAAGGTCTAGAGCACAGGTTTAGTCGTCCCACGTGGCTTAGTTGCCCTGCGACATGTGGGGGCCTCCCACACCAGGAATAGAATCTGTTCTCCTGCACTCGTAGGCAGATTCTTCACCACTTAGCCACCAGGGAAGCCCCCTAGATGTCTCAGTATTTACTGGAAGATTTATTCTTTATTTCTTAACATGTTGGCGGTTTTTCAGCAAAGAAGTCTTAAGTATGTTGTGTCAAACCACAGATCTACAGGAATAGAGAAAGTTGAAAAACTTAAGGAAAGGTTTAAGTTCTTAAGGAATACTGGGTTAATTATCTGTCCACGGAAAAAGACATTTCCTGGACTGGGAAAGGGTTATTTCAGAGTAGTATAGAGTGAGTGGTGGGTTTTTACTAGAAGTCATAAATCTGAGCGAGAGTCAAGTGGAAGGACCTGACCCTGTATTCTCGCACCCAGCCTGGGCTATAGACTCAAGACACCTGCCTGGTATTGGTGTCACAACCAGCTATCAAATTTTAAGAGATTCAAAAAATATTAGAACTGGTGGAGTCTCTGGAAATATCTAGTTTGAGATGGTGAAGCCTGAGGTCCAAGTTGGAAGAGTGGGTTTGGGGAAATAATTGTGGGAAGGGTGTGGGGAGAAACCAACCTACAACTTCAACAGAGCAGTTCTACTTTCATCAGTTTCAATATTGATTCCTCTTCTAGTTGAATAATAGACTGTGTTCCCTCCTCAGAAGTTCTAACCACTGACCTAGCATTTTTAGAAATGAAACAAAATATCTTAGAGAAGTGATTTGTCCCTGAGCCTAGTAATTGACAGAGAATAGACTTTTAAGTCTCCTAACTCCAAACCCAGTGCATCGGGATATTTTGCCCGGAGGATTTACCTTACTCTCAAAGGAGTTAGGAGTTGGGGGAGGGGAAGACTGGCTGGGAGGATTGGAGTAGTAAATCTAAAGAGGGACTGGGTGTAGAAAATGTTAAAGAACCAGTGCTCTCTAATCACATTGCTTTAAATATAATCAAAGGCGGAAAGAAAGTAATTGGAGACTAGAGAAACTGCAACCTATTATAAAACAACATCCAGCCTATTAACTCTCGGAAGAGCTGATACTGCCTTCAGGCCCTCCCCTGGGGCTTCTGAGGACTCAGCTGACCATAGAATTTGCACGTGTTCAGTTAGCCATCAGGATATACTGCCCAATCAGAGATACAACACAAATGTTAGAGTTAAAAAGAAGGTAAAACAGTTTACATAAACATTTAATGGTAACAAATTTGGTAACGGACTTGAAGAATTATGATTATGGTTGTTTTTCTGGATCTCGGTTTTTTTTCTGGACAAGATGTAGGATCCTACAGGTTGTTGTCAACCCTAGCATTGTCTGACTCTGGGATTTATTTTTCAAACTATTTTCATTAGAAATTGCATCCAACATTACAGGTGTTGTGATTCTTTTAGTTACCTATCTCTGCATAGTCAGAACTACCCAACTGCTGTCCTGAAAACTGTCACCCTACTGAACATTTCCTATGCCAATCGCCCCTTAAATTTAGTGAGTGAAATGTCATTTGATGAATTTCAGAGTCCTTGATCTCTCCTTTCTGTTCAGAAACATAGACATTGAATCATTTAAATAGACTCTTCCTAGATGACTGACTTTTAGTTACAAATCTTTCCACATAACTGAGACCAAGAGCAACTCTTACTCTTAAATAAAGTAGGTCTGTTTTACAAATGGAAAAATAGAAGCAAGGAGCAGAAAAGACCTCAAGGTCACCATATACAAATCATAGGCAAACCAAGGAATAGAACTCAGTTGTGCTTTCTATTTTGGACGTTTATCTCTTTCTCCCAGACCCAATAAAGCTGACAGGCATTTGACAACCAAAAGGCTGCCTCTTTATTTCTCTGCCCTTGGCATTTTTCTTTCTGTCTGTCTTAGTTTCCTCCATTAAGACACTGGAATTCAGTCTGGCTTTAGGTTAGAAACAAAGTTCCTTGTTCAGGTATGGTATGGCAATGAAGGCCTGAGAAGAACATCCAAAAACCATTCATTTAACTCCTGCTTATTGAACTTGTCTACTAAGTTGAATCTTAGTGCTGAGAGTATAGTAACGAACCCCCAAAGGCTAGGGAAGAAGACAGACAGCAAACATGAACAAATAGAATGTCAAGCAAGAGTGCTGTGACGACAACGCAAATAAGAGGGGGGTGGGGCGTGGGTGATAGGGTGATATGTGGGATGGGCAGCTGGAAAAGGCCACTCTGAGTGAGAGCAGGGCAGAGGCCTTGTTGGCTAGAGGGAACCAAGTCCTGTGAATTTCTGGGCTTCCTTTCTCAGCCTCCTGGCAAGTGTGATTTCCAGGCAATGAATATTCCTCCCCGCTAAAACAAAAGGATGCTGGTTGGGGGCCTTGCTCTCCATCCTGCATAAGTTCACCCTTGACAATAACAATGCCTTTCAGACCCGACTAAGGTCTGTTGCATTCAGATTGAACTTTAGTAGGAAGTTTTTAACTGTCTCCAAACCCGCTTCGTCACTGAAAACACTTACAATAGGCAATAAAGCGGACAGTAACTGTTGAACATGTAACAAACAGTATTCACCAGCATGAGAAGAAGCACACTTAGAATGGCAGACATTTAATACTGGTAAGTGTTGCTATGGCTTGTAGTTGGGAGGGTTCTGGGACCTTGGCTAAGTTGTAGCTGTCCATTAAAAGCTTTCAAAAAGGATCCACCTGGCATAAAGCATTGGCCTGCTGATACTCCCTGTATTATAATGATATGATAGTTCAGGGTTTGATTTAAGTCAGTAGTGGACTGCACCCTGTCAGTTGATGACTTTGCTGAGAAAGTCCAAACAGAAATTAAATTGGAAAAAGTAAATCTGACCTAGGTATTCATGACTCATTTCACAGCTCCACAGAGGAAAGTGGTCATCTTTGAAGTCCACCCCTGCCCTCTCACCAATCTCCATACAACCTGAAGGCAGAGATCTACATTAGAACTTTTGGGAACCATCTTCACAACTTGTGTTCTAGATTTACCAATATAGAGTATGTTTCAATAACAGATCCTGTTGCCTATATCAGTGTTTCCAACCTAGTCTACTAGCAGAGCCATTACCTTTTGGGGGGGCCTCTACCACTTTAAAAAAGTAACTTAAAAAAAAGCAGCTTCTCAGCTGCCTTGCTTTGCAGCAGAGATAACAGAAATTGGCCACAGAGTTATTTACTTGACTGCTCTATTTATAGAGACTTGCTTGTGTATTTTTAAATCACAGTTACAATGGGCTATTGTTCCCTTGTATACCGTAGTAACATATATGTTGCAAATCACTCCCAAGGAATCCTAATGGTTTAAGGATTTTTTTTTCTAATATAACCTGAAAAAGAGGTAGGATACCCAAAGAACTGGTGACCATTTTAAGTTGCATTTTATAAACTGATAAAACTCTTAAATAGTGCATCTTTTTCTCTCCGTTCTTTTGGCATATCGCCTTGTGATAAGGAGGCTATTGTAGAAATTAAATTTTGTAGTTTTGAAGCGACTTAAGTCTTCTGCTGCAGATTGTAGTTTCTGTCTGGGCTTGCCTTGAGGTCCTGTTTTTGCTTCTCTTTCCTATCCGTGAGCAACTAATGCCAAGCTTCACTTTCTCTTAGTGTACCCAGAAATATTAACAGCTCAGAAACAAGATTAGCCATGAGTATGAGCATAGTCCTTGTGTTTGAATAATTATATTCACTTAACAACTCTTATTCAGGTACTTGATTGAGTGCATCCCGTGACCTGGCTCCGTTTCTTTGGATGTTATTTACTGATAAAAATAAATCTGCGCTAAAAGCAGTAGGAATCTCTCCGAAATGCAAGGAAGGTCCTAAGAGGAGAATTCATATGTTAATGAGCCCTTCCAAGTGAGAACTTGGTTAAACGTGCCATTTGCTGACATCATTGTTATGGGCAGAGAGGAGATGATTTCTCTAAGCGGTGTCCTTGCATAAGTTCGCAGCGTTTTCTGGCCCGCGCGCGCACCTGCGGGAGGGGGAAGTTTACATAAGCATCCTGGGGTATTTGCAGCTCGGCTTTAACACTCACTAGGGCTCCCGGGAATGGAGCGCGCGGACCGAGGTAGGTGCTCGAGCCACGAGGCTGGCCAAGTGGGTGGGTTACTCTTCGAGGAATAGTTCGTGCGCGGGACCTTGTGGAAACCTGCCAGGGGCACCGTCAGCAGTGACAGTTCCTGGAAAGCGGGCGGCAGCGGGATCTGGCCGGGTAGGCTCCTCCTGCGGACGGCAGCGGGGAGCGGAGCTGGGCGGGGATCGCCGGCCCGGCGGCCGCCCCGCAGCGCGGCAAGGAGGGTGGGACCGTCAGGAAGCGAAATGGTTACTTTTTTTTTTTTTTTAATGCGGGCTCTAGTTACTTTTGAATATCGCGGGCCCAAGAGCAGAGGGGAGACGGGTTTTTTCTTTCCGCGGTGGCGGATCCTGCAGAGACGCGGAGCTGAGGCGTGGGGGATGCGGTGGCCTGGTCGAGGCGACTCCCAACACTGGGGAGCAGAGTCGGCGACGCCGGCGGGGACGAAGGGTCTCCGGAAAGCTGGGGGACTTCTTGCCGGCCCCCTCACGGCAGGTTAGACGGCGGCCGCTGCTGACGATCGCCGCGTTGCACCGAGAGGGGACTCACAGGACCGGCCGGCGGAGCGCGCGTCTCGGCGGGGCGGGGGCGACCCCTCGCTGGCCGGGCGGGGCTGACGGTGCGCGGCGACGGGGCCCCGCGCTCGCTGCCCCTGCCCGGCGGCCGGCGCCCTGCCGGGGTCTCCTCCGGAAAGGGGTGGGCGCGGATGACCCAGGGACGCCCAGCCTGGTTTTCCTGCGGGAGCTCCCGCGCCGGGCCGCCAGCCTCGGCAGGTCGCGGAGCGGGGGACGGCGAGTGCGCGCCAAGGGCTCCGCGGAGGGGCTGCGGGCCGCAGGTGGGGAGCCGCCGTCAGGGTTCCGGGGCTCGATGCGATGGGCGGCGGGGCTGAATGCTGAGGCTGCGGGGAGGGTTTCGCGTCGGAAGCTGGGGATAGACGCGGGGACCGGCGGCTGCTCGGTGCCGCCGCCCAGCGGTGGAGCGAGTGCGGTCCCGGGCGAGGAGGTCGCGCTGCCCCGAGGGCGGCGCGGGGGCCTCGAAGGCTCCGGGCGTCGAGGAGCTGCCCTGGCGCGGCTCTCTCCGGCGCCGAGAAGGGCTCGTCGCCTCGCCTCGGGATCTGGAGCCGGGCGTGGAAGTGCGGGAGGCCGCGGAGGCGGAGGAGCCCGGGCGCCCCCTGGCGGCCCGAGCAGCCGGCGCCGCGCGGAGGGTGGGCGCGCGGGCCCCGATCCGGGCGTTCCCGAGGCGGCCGCGGAGGGCCCGGCGGAGCCCCGCAGCCCGTCCGCCGCGGCCCACCTCGAATTAGCCCCCTGGGTGTTTCCGAAGGACGGGGTGATATCCCTTCCTCGTCTCCTCTCCCGCGGCTTTTTTAAAAACCTCGTGTTTTTGCATTAATCTGTGTCAGTATAAGCCAGGCTATGTGTGGAATTTGCTTTTACAACTCGAGTCTTGTGACTTCTCAAACACTTTCTTGAAGTGTTTTCTCTGGAAACTTGTTTCAAATGAGGGCTGTGAGTTTCACAAAGAGGAGTGTTGTTCGGGAGCCAACAGGTGACGGGGTGAAACCCGAGTCTGTGTGTACATTGGAGTCAAGTCTGGCTGCCGTTTCCTTGAGCCGCCGTTGAAAATGGAAATTCAAAAAGTCAATAGGAGACTTGAATACGATTTTGAGAAAATATCTGCGTCTCCCATTATGGAAAATAATAAATTCATTAGCCAGCGCCTCGCGCCGCCCGCCTCACGCCGGAGCCTGCCCTTTGGATTTTGCCTTACAGGCCGGCTTCCAGCCAGATAACCTGACCCCCAAAGCGCCGCTCTGGCAAAGGACCGTGCTTTGTCATCAGGTTTCCTCCTTTTGTTAAGCAGTCTGTCTTACTGTCGTGGAATGTATTTGTGCATGAAATTAGCCTGCTTTGAAACCCTGCAGAGTTCCACATTTCCTCTTGGAAAAATAGATCGCTTCTTGGCAATGGTGTGGTGCCTGTCGGGCCACTCAGCTGTCGGAAAATATACCCGTTGGATGGAGGTTTACCTGGAAAATACAGAAAAGGCCAAAGGGCACATGGCCTAATGTCACTAATTGTTGGTATGGTGTCCTTTGAGTCGAGGAATGTTTCATAAGCAGTATCTTCGGATACCTTCATTGTTTTTATTTTCCAGTTATTGTGATTTATTTCAGAATAAGTACAATTGGGTTGGGCTCTGTTGGCCAGGACTTTCTTATTGTCTTTAGCAGACAATAGGCTTGAGTGCTCTTTATGTGAAAACTTAAAGAGATTACAGTTTAGTGATGTTTGCTATGAAATTCAAATCTTGATTATAATAGTTTTTGAGACCTATGGCTTTTGTAGATCTCTTTCTTTTTAAGCTAAGGACACCATAAAACGAGGGTATATTTATATGTGTGTGCGCGCGCATGCGCATGAGCGTGCTTGGGGGGTGGGGTGTGTGTGTGTGTGTGTCTGTCTGTCTGTGTGTGTGTGAAAGAATGGAAGTGTTACAGGATTCCCTACTACCAAATGAGTCTGTAGTTAAATTTAACTCACCTGCATATTTAGCCGGGCTGAATTAGAGCAGATCTTGAGTGGGTGTGTGTGACCCGGATCTTCTATGTACAAAGGCCTTGTTAACAAGCAGTTTAACAAAGAAGTTGTTAAGCAGCTTGTGGCCCACAGGATGACACTTAGCAGCAGGGGACACTTAGGGAATGTTAGCCCAACTGACTTCACAAATCAGTATCTGTTCTGGTTTCTGGTGATCAAAGGACTTCTAACTCTCCTGGGCATGTCCACACCAGAAATAACTTTTTCCTAAGGATCCTGCAATGCTGCGGGTAGTCTTCTCATAGGAACTAAAGTGGAATTTCATTAGGAAAAGTATTTGTAATTAACGGTATGACCTTAGACTTCATTAGTCAATGGCCGGCACTGAAAATTATTCTGTTTTCTATTTACATGATTTTGATTTGATTCAGTGACTTGGTCCAAGAAAATGATGAATAATAGGAACCATACCAGCACTGATGTACAGTTATAACCTCAATGTGAATCTGATTGAACTCATTCATCTCAATGCTCTCAAATCCTCACTCCCTGCTGACTTGCCTAGACAGTATTTCCATATTGGTGGATTGTTTTTCAACCAGCTAGACTCAGAACCCTCTTTGACCCAGTTTTCCTCTTTCTTATTGGTTCCTTTTACTTTCTCATCACAAGCCACTACCTTTAGGCTCTCTTGATGACACTGGGCTAGTAGGCCCCTCCCAGGTTCCTTTTCTCTTTTCTGACCATCACTGTCATATTAATTGTAAGACCAGGAAGGGAAACGTCCTACTTATCTGCCTTTTGTCCTTTTCCTTGTCTGTAGGGTTCAATCCAAAGTCTTCTGCTTGAGATGTGCAATTATTCAGTGGTACCATTGTCATCTAGGAAGAATGTGTCTTTCAGCAAAACAGTGACCCTTTACTGCCTCTAGACTTTCATATACTATGTTGACTTGTTAAGATTTTTAGGGAAAAATAGTAAAGGCTCACTTATGTATATGTCAAGGTCAATCAAAATAATAATCCTTAACTATCCTGGATGCAGCATACAGCTCAGTAGAAAATAAATGATCTCCAAGTGGCCAAAATAGCATAGCAAAATAATAAAGCAGTTTTTTAGTTTGAATAACACCTTCACATACTGTATGTTTTCTTAAACAGTGATTGCTGTGCTTATGGGAGGAATGCTTAAGCCCTTGTCCATATAATAATGGACAGCATAATAATATTAATTGATAGCGTAATTATGCTATATACTTGGGGACAAACTTTTCAAACTGTAATTGCCTAATTTATAGAATATTGAAAGCAACAAATTAAAGTCATTTGTCTGGAGTCATGCAGTTCTGGACATCAGCTCTGCATTGTGAGAGAGTCCTCAGCTCCTCATTGAGGATGGCTCCCAGGCTGTTCCCAGCTGGATGGCTGACTTAGAACTCCTTTTGTTTAAACTCCTAAAGCCAGTGTTCTTCACACTGTTCATCTTCTACTCAAAATGAAAACAAATGATCAGCCAAAGGCTAAATCATGTATAGTTTACACACACCACCACTATTAAAGAAAGCAAGGAAATTCCAAATGAAATTTGAAAACATTCTTATCACAGCAGGTACTTTAAAAAAAAAAAAAAGTTCTAGCTTTTAGTGGAATAAATGTCAGTTGCCTTGTTTTTTGATGTTTCTCAGAACGAATCAATGATGGTCCTTAAATATAAGGATGGATGAATGAGTGGAGTAATTAAGTGAATCTGGAAAATAAATTTCATACAGGACTCCTCCTTAAATGATTGAATTTGGGGAACAAGTGCCAGCTCACAGCCTCATAGCACCACTGGGGGCTCCCGACTTCTGCTCTGTGTAAGATACCTGGAAAGATCCTGCCATGCTCCCATGCAGTGTGTGTGTGTCTCTCCGTCTTAGTGTCTGTCTGCCAGAGATTTTATGGAGGGACTAGTTGCTCCAGCCTCACTCCAAGGAACTTAGGAATGGTGGCCAATAGCTTATCAATGCTGTTTGCCCTTCAGGAGGCTGGAGTGTCCTGACCTCAAAAGGAAGATGAAACCCCCCTGTCAGCTTTCAGTCTTTGTTACTAGCGTGTTCTTATTTTGGATGTCACTGGTCAGCTTCCAGATGTATGTAATCAGAGTGAAAGTAACAGTACCAATTGGTATATATCACTGATAACTTTAATTCTTTAATTTATTTAATTATTTTATTCTTTAAAACTGTCACATCCGTAGGCCATCTTTGGAAGGAAAATAGTTGCTGTTTGAGAGAACCAGGCCCCACAATAGCCTGAGGACTTCCGGAGGGACCTTACTGATTGCCCGGGGCAACAAGTTGCCTTCCCTCAAGCTCTGCTCCTGTCCCCCGGGTCAGGTGTTCTTTTGACAAGTATATGATGATTGAGAAGTCATACATCTGTGAGCTGTTTGTCTCTGAATCTTTTTAAGTGGTGAGAAGTAGCTGTTTAACCGGAGAAGGCAATGGCAAGCCACTCCAGTACTCTTGCCTAGAAAATCCTATGGACGGAGGAGCCTGGTAGGCTGCAGTCCGTGGGGTCGCTATGGGTCGGACACGACTGAGCGACTTCACTTTCACTTTTCACTTTCACACATTGGAGAAGGAAGTGGCAACCCACTCCAGTGTTCTTGCCTGGAGAATCCCAGGGACGGGGGAGCCTGGTGGACTGCCGTCTATGGGGTCACACACAGTCGGACACGACTGAAGTGACTTAGCAGCAGCAGCAGCTATATAACTATCTTGAAGGAAGAAGGAAAAAGAAAGGACAAAGCAGGGGAAATGGGATTCTTCCACTTTAGAATCCTCATCTTTCTAAGAATAAGCATCTCATCTCTCCTTACCCAGCCTCGGGCCTCTTTGACATGTAATTAGTTTTAAGATGTTGCTTCCCCTACACATTTTTTCCTTCATGGTCAAGCTCAAACTGTTTTACTTCTTTTCTCTGCCTTATCAGACTTATTTACATCCAGAATCAAAGACATTGGAGAGGTAGGGCCACTACTGGTTCATTTCCTTAACAGGGGCAAACCTTGCGCAGAATTGGTTAATGCACGATTGCTGTTCACTTGTGATTGAGTTCATTCCATTTATTGCAGCATTTCAAGACCAGGACAAGAAACATGCCTCAGAATAAGCACAGAATACTGATGGTTTGAGCTATTCTGGCTTTTTATTCAATTTCTCTCTGGCATCTAACATGGTATCTTGCACATAGTTTTTTTTTTTTAAATAAACTTTAAGATACCATGTTTAATTGTGGTTAAGTAAGAGAATGTAAAAACTGCTTTCAAATGGTTCCCACAAAAGTGTGTGTGTAGGTGTGTGGAGGAGGAGGATAAAGAGATGACGCATAATGTAAACAATTGATGACTCTGGGTAAAAGGCTGCCTAACTTTGTCCCTTACTCTTCTTGTGACTTCTCTGAAGTTTGAAATTACATCAAAATAAAAACTTAACAAAAGTAAATAATATACAAAATATAGGGCCGCCTTGTCCATGTAACTGTGGTTCTGCCAAAAAAAGGTTTTCACTTTATATCAAACCCCAAAATTCAGTTTTTAAAAAATATTTATTTATTCATTTACTTGGCTGTGTCTAGTCTTAGTTGTCAGATCATCTGATGCAGCTCAGCATGTGGGATCTTAGTTCCCCTCAGTTCAGTTCAGTTCAGTTGCTCAGTCATGTCAGACTCTTTGCGACCCCATGAATCACAGCACGCCAGGCCTCCCTGTCCATCACCAACTCCTGGAGTTCACTCAAACTCATGCCCATCGAGTCGGTGATGCCATCCAGCCATCTCATTCTCTGTCGTCCCCTTCTCCTCCTGCCCCCAATCCCTCCCAGCATCAGAGTCTTTTCCAGTGAGTCAACTCTTCGCATGAGGTCCCTACCAGGGATCGAACCTGTATCCCCTTCATCGGAAGGTGGGTTCTGAACTACTTAACCACCAGGGAAGTCCTGTTTCAATTATTATTCAGCTTACTTGCAGACTTAATTTGTTGATCCTGTTTCACATGATCAGTCTTAAGAGACAGTACCTGGAAATAGAATGAATAGGATTTTCCTATTAGATCTCATTCAGCGATGGTGTCATGTTTGGCCTAAAAGATATTTAATAGTATTTTGGCAAAAAGCAAATGCAGCCGCATGAAGATGTCATTAGGAAGACCCTTCCTCATCACCCAGAGCATAAGCAATGGCCAGGCTTCCCTCTTTTCTCTGGTGCTACAAAGTAAATACCATGTAGTAATGTAAATGTCTACACAAGGGATATGTATGAGATCACATGTCTGTGATCTTTGTTATTTTATATATTCTTATATGTATAAGAACCGTCCTCAGCAGTCAGTTTCTTGCATATGATGTAGTCTGAGACAGTGATATACTTAACAGTATACTTTCTGGGTCTGCTGACAAGCACAGGTAATTTCTAAAAGAAAAATCTGACTTAAAGTTGTTATGCTGTCAAGTAGAGAAAAAGTAGCTATGACAATACAGCATCTCTACCACTGCCTGTTAAGTAGGAGGTCACCGTGACTAAGTTGTACTTTTTAATATTTGTTCATGGACAGCTCTTAGAGCTTACTAGTACCTGTAATGTTTTGTCATTTTAAGTAATTATCCTCTGATATAAAGGAAAAAGACAGTCTCCAAATTAGAAGCTCTGAGGCAACAGTTCATGAAGCCATTGAATTTTTATGATCCTTTTGGCTGCATGTTCTCCTTGAAATGCCCTTTCTGGAGAAGGTAGATGGGCCCTGTCTGGTTGTGTCATCAGGCATGTCTGCGCTCCAACAGTCTGACTACTTCACAAATGAAAAAGTTCCAGCCAGGAGGCAGTGTGTGGTTGCAGGGGTTTAAGGTCACAGATGAACCGTGTTCTAAGGCAGCAGCCCTTGGACAGGTGACCCATGGCTGATCACTCTGGGACTCGGTTTCCTCCTCAGTTTTAAGCAGATACGCCCTCGTGGGGATGTTTGATTTGGTGATTGGATGTCACATCACTGATCATGCCAGGCTGGGCACAGAGGAGTGAGTTAGCTGTCAGAGTGCCAACAAAGGACACTGAAAGCCGCACCCATATCACTCGTGTTTCTTCAGCTTGTCACTTCGCCCGTGAGTGTTGAATGACAGTTTGCAGCACAGTTTGAGGCGAGGCTGGTATGGCTGTGGGAGTTGGCCGGCACACCCAGGTGATTGGGAGCATGGGGACCGTGGCATCAAGTGCCGATTGCTTAGTATAGTCATTTACTGTACAGTTGCCACCAAAGGCTGATCCAGGAATGTAGCCATAAGAGTAATTCAGCTCTTTGGCAATCTGCATCTTTGTGCTAGCATGGAAAATTCATTTGTAGTAATTTGTGGTGTTTTCTCTTGTTTTAAAATACAGTGACATTTAATTTTTAGGTTCTGCTTAATATTTATGTTCCTTAGTAAGTCTATGCAGAGCACATACCTTCAAGTCTCCCTGTTCAGCCATATTTGGCAAAGGACAGACGTGAATATTTCATGATTTGGGTTCAACAGCATTGAAGGCACCCTTTCTCCTAATGGGGGTGTTTTGAGTTATGAATTAAATTCTTAACCTCTGTTTTTCTCCCTTCGATATGCCGGTGTTATTTTTTTCAAAACAAAAGGAAAGAGTAGATCCAAGAAGTGCTCTGACTTTCATTAACACATCCTTTTTTATTGAAGAGTAAGAGGAATATGTCGATGTTTAGAAAGCCTCCCCTCAGTCGAGACATGAATGACGTGCACCTGTGTGAAATGATGTCTTCTGTAAAAGGTCAGTTCCCCCCAGTGGTGGGGCAGGAAATGAGGTCAGCTTTACTTTTTGTTCAGGGTGAATGAAAGTTAAGCTTATTAGTTGGAATACTATCTTCTGTGTGGCATTACTCCTTTTTCTAATAAAGATTGTAGCTTTTGGATGTTTGGCCCCCCTTTTGTGAACTGTTAGAATTTTAATGTTTTAGTGTCCTTTGATTCATCAAAGAAAAGTCATAAGTTTTCGTACGCATAGGATTTAATAGGTAACATGCTCTAACACTTGTAAGTATTTAGCATTGTACTGAGAGCGTCACTGACATGACCGTCAGGCTGACAGTGTTTTTCCTACCTGTTGAAGCAAATGAGAGGATTATTTAAAGCAGAAGAATTTTCAGAAGTCTGATGTGTTAGACATGCTGCAGTGTGACTAGACTCTGGCTTTTAGCTCTGTGACCTTGGGCAAGTCATTTCCTAAAATATGCATTGAAAGGACTGATGCTGAAGCTGAAACTCCAATACTTTGCCCACCTGATGCAAAGAACTGACCCATTGGAAGAGACTCTGATGCTGGGAAAGATTGAAGTCAGGAGGAGAAGGGGACAACAGAGGATGAGATGGTTGGGACAGCATCACCGACTCGATGGACATGAGTGTGAGCAAGCTCTGGGAGTTGGTGATGGCATGCTGCAGTCCATGGGGTCACAAAGAGTCGGACACGACTGAGCAACTGAAGTGAATCATCTGAAAATTTCTTTCTTTTTTTTATTGGAGGGAAGTATAAAAAGCTGCATCTGAACCTGAAAGTCTTCTTTTTTTCATCTTAGTGACTGGGAACAGGGGATGATTTTTAAGAACCAGAAGCAACTCAGAAGGAACATGCATGGTGATAACAAAGTTCTTAGGCTGTAGGACTGTTGTCTAAACACTTATAGGCCATCATCCGAGGAGACTTTTCAGAGCTGGGTTTATACCTCATTTGTCCATCAGCAGGTTGAGAGCACGTCACACACAGTAGGTGGGTGGTGGTGTGGTAGTTTAGTCACTAAGTTATGTCCCACTCTTTTGCAACTCCATGGACTGTAGCCTACCAGGTTCCTCTGTTCATAGAATTTTCCAGGCAGGAATACTGGAGTGGGTTGCCATTTCCTTCTCCAGGGGATCTTCCTGACCCAGGGATTGAACCCGGGTCTCCTGCATTGGCAGGCAGATTCTTTACCAACTGAGCCACCAGGTACTTCAGAGCTTTTCATTGAAAGCCTGCTGTTAACACAGTTCAATGCTAATGGTCACCGCGCTGGATTTTATTTTAACCGAGTACTTGGATTCAGTGACTTTCTTATGAAGGAACTCATTAATGAATGTCTGGCTGACTGTAGCCCATGGATATAAAGGCTTGTGAATTTAATGTTCTGTGTAAGGATTTAACTGTGCTGTTTCTTCTCCCTGAGTAAACAAAGTTCAGTGCCTCTCAGACTTTATTGAAAACCTGAAACCTAAGGAGTGTGGCCCAGCCGACCCACTCTGGAGGCAGGCAGCATGCCTCCGCCGGGAAGATGGGTCAGGAGATGCTGGGAACCAGCTCGGGTGACTGGTGCAGTCCTTTCACAGCACAAAGGAGTGGACAAGGCGGGAGGCTTGAACCCAGCTTCTTCCTACAGCTCCTGGGGCTCCGTGGGGATTTCATTTGTGAGAAGTTAGTCAGCAGCGCAATTTTCTTGAGAATTTTTTTAATGAACAGTGTGTAGAGAAGTACCTTTTAAAGGCATCTGGAGATACACTAGTTTGGGTGGCATTTTCTCAAATGCTGAGCTGCTAATGGGCCTCTTTCCGCATCATGCAGCCCTAGTTTTTAAGATCTGGGGGCGGTGACACTGGTCACTTGGTCCCTTTCTCTGGGCCCCAATGTGTGTACATACGTGTTCAATAAAAGCTCTTGGAGGGTACGACTCAGGACTTCAGATTCATGTCTTTGGTTGTCTTATGTTGCCCACAGCAGCCACGGTCTGATGTCCTGTGACTGAGAAGCCAGCTGTTGACTCTGTTATGATGCCTTTGGAGATGGAGCCCAAAATGAGCAAACTTGCCTTTGGATGCCAGCGGAGCTCCACGTCGGATGATGACTCGGGCTGTGCGCTGGAGGAGTACGCCTGGGTCCCCCCAGGCCTCAGACCCGAGCAGGTGGGAACCACATCATCCACTTTTCTGGTTTTCAGTGTGATTTAAGGTCTTCAGTGTTCTGTTTTTTAGTGATCAGACATCACTGCCTCAGTGGCATGCTGTGTCTTCAGGCCTTACTCTTTTTTTCTGATGGTTTTGCTTTTTTAAGTCACACTTAATTTCTCAATGAAAGTCTCCAATCCCTTTCATACTCTTGGGTCCAGAAGGATGCTATTTTTGCCCTGATGAGTGAAACCCAGAGTGCTGCCTTTGCCTTTGTTATGTGAATTTCTGAGTTAGATATCCCTTTGGAGAGAGTGGGAGGAACTTACTAACCTTTTTTAAAACTTCAGTAACAACAAAAAGGTAATAAAAGAAAAGGGGAAAGTTTCTCTGGCAGTTCTCTGCATTGCCTTGGCTTTGGAAGAGAGGAGACAGAGCTGTGAGACCATTTCGGTCTGATAACCTGGCACAGGAGAGATTCTGTCACCACACCATGTGAATTGGAAAAAAAAAAATTAAAGAGCTAATTTTGTGCTTTGTTGTATTGTTATTTTAAGGAAGATGAGAACATTGTGTGTACCTGTTTTTATCTTCCCAATATCCTTATAATGATGAACTTGTTAAAAAATTGCTGGTGACAGACACAAGGGCCAAGGTAGTTTGAAACAAGGGGAGGCAGTTGGGCTCCTGAGTTATGGTTGTGTTTCCCGTTTGGTGGGCACCCCCTTGAGAAGAGGGGTTTCCAATTCATCCTGGGCCTCACACAGTGCCTGGCACACACATAGCTGGTGTTTAGCATTTACAGCCATACAAGCTCCGGTGGCTGATACACTGGGACATCGGGGAGAGCTGGGCTCCAAGTAGTAGGAAGGCAGTGTTTCAACCGACCTTTGAGAGAAAACCCTTCCTGCAGCTTTGGTGAGTAGGTTTGTGAGATCTTGAAATATTGACGCAGACAGGCCCCAAATTCCTTAGTCTTCTCATTTCTTGAATCATTTTCATTCTTCCTCAGCACTGCAGCATCCTTTGCAGCATTCATTAAGGGGTTTCCTTTTAGATACAACAGAAAGAAAAAAAAAAAAATTCAAACAAAAATTGAGTTCTCCTTTCAAAATGAACTAAGTACAGCTCATTATAGCGTCCCTCCAGTTTCCTGGGGGAAATTGACTCCAGGTATTTAGAAAACAGCACCGATGGAAGCAAAGAAAGCTGAAGCTTGAGAGAACCTGATAAGGGAGAGTTTACAAAGTTAAACAGGACAGCTTTTGTCTTTGCAACGTGTGAATTCAGAGAGCAAATCCAGTGTGTTTGTGTAGTGGCTGGATTGTGGACAGTGTCACACAGCCTGTGTGGTCACTTCCAGTGTTCACTCCGCACTCTCCTGGCTGACCCTAGGGAGATCACTAAGGAATGGTAGCATTAAATGTGCATATTTTATGGTGCGTAATTTAGGATGCCCCTGATTGTTGCTACAAATTACATTCCTGAAGAGCCCTTTAGCAGCTGGGTACTGGTTAACTGGGGGTTTGCACGTCTACTGGCTTGGTTCAGCTGGTCTTCTCATGACCAGCCAGCAGCCACCCTACCTAAAGGGCAGGGTAACTTCTCAGGATGGACTGAGCTGAAGTGTTCGCTTCCTGTGTGCTGACGTCCTCCTCCCTCTCTCCCTCAGATCCAGCTCTATTTTGCTTGCTTACCAGAGGAAAAGGTTCCTTATGTTAACAGCCCTGGAGAGAAGCACCGAATTAAACAGCTTTTGTACCAGTTGCCACCACATGATAATGAGGTAAAATAACAGGAAGAAGGCTAATTAGGAAAAAAAAAATCCACCCTCAGCGTTGTGATGCCTCCCATAAACTTCAGACTCTTTTGCCTTTCTTCAGATAAAATTGGGCTGGAGAATACAGCTCTCCATTCTTTAAGAGAGAAAAGGGTGTCAGTGCAATAAACTTAACACAAGTTGGTTTTTTATAGTGTTTGCAGCCACCCACCAGTTATCAGGAACCTACAGATTCCTGCAATTTACCCACCCCTTCGCCCAGTCAGAGCTTTATGGGGCTTTGGGCCTACAGTGGGCTTCAGTGCCTGTAGAATGTATAATGAAGGTGGCAGTTAACCAGTTTAAACCTTTTGAAGAAAGGTTAATGCCTTAGGGTTTTTGTGTTGTTGTTTTTTTTTAGCATCTCTGCTGATAAAAGTTTAAACTTTTCATCCTTTTTTTTAAAACAAAAAAAGGACTTCTGCAGCAGTCCAGTGGTTAAGACTCCATGCTTCCAATGCAAGGGGTGTGGGTTCAATCCCTGGTCAAGGAACTAAGATCCTACGTGCTGCATGGTGTGGCCAAAAAAAAAAAAAAAGGAAAGACTATTCCTTCAGATTGCATTTCACTTTTGCTAGAGAAGCTGCAAGATTTGGTGTCATTTTAAAGGTATGGGGTCATTTTTAAACTGGGGATTCATGAGGGCAGACCAGCTACACTTGCTGTTTTATTTCCTGAAACTCAATTCTGGAAATAAAGAATTGGTGAGGGAGGCTGTGTGCCTCAGAGGGTGCTTTTGTTTCTTTCTGTGAAGGTGCGGTACTGCCAGACTTTGAGTGAGGAGGAGAAAAAAGAACTGCAAGTGTTCAGTGCTCAGCGGAAGAAAGAAGCACTAGGAAGAGGAACAATTAAACTTCTGTCCAGAGCAGTAATGCACGCCGTGTGCGAGCAGGTAGCGAGTTCTGGATGGATAGGTGGTGGTGTCTTGGGTCAGCTGAGGGGGAGAGGTGGGAGGGAGTGAATGGCCAGACCAGCATCAGTGTGAGCCCTAAAAACGTCCAAAAACTATGATAAAGAAAAGCAACGTAGCTTTATATTAAATGGGGATTCATGTTCGTAACTGGCCACACTGCTGTGTGTATGGGGGAGGCAGCCCCTTAAGTAAACATGGGGTGAAATCCTAAGGTCCTGGCATGGAGGGCGGGGCTGGGGTATGCCTCATGATCAGATACACAGGGACATAATATAGACGTTCAGGGCCTTACTGGGCATTCTCAGAGCAAGAACATACCCAACAGGAGGCCACCCCTGGAAAACCACTGCGAGTGTTCTCAGTGAGCAGTCCAGCGTGGTAGGTAGTAAAGCTGAGGTGTGTTCACTCCAGTGGAGAATGACAGATAGTTCCGCAGTGAAGAGCTGTTTAACCACTAGCAGGAGGGAACAGAAATTAAAGTTTCCCTAATAGATTTGGGATTGAGTGTTAAATGGAAAAGGCAGAGACTGCAGTCATTGAAGAAGCATCGTTTTAAATCTAAATCCTTTTGTTTTTAGTGTGGGTTGAAGATAAATGGAGGTGAAATTGCAGTGTTTGCCTCTCGAGCGGGCCCAGGAGTGTGCTGGCACCCATCCTGTTTTGTCTGCTTCACGTGCAGTGAGCTGCTGGTCGACCTCATCTATTTTTATCAGGATGGAAAAATTCACTGTGGCCGGCACCATGCTGAGCTGCTCAAACCCCGGTGTTCAGCATGTGACGAGGTAAAAAAGTTCATCCCTTAACGCTGGGAAAAATAAGCTTCTAGTCAGCCAATATTCCACTGTTCACACCTCAGCCAAATAGAACTCTCTGCTGCATGTGCTGTGTGTATAGTTTTAAGATAACCCTGTACAGTGGTATAATGGAGTCAATGCAGCTGATGGAGAGAAGGCAGCAGATGTCTTTGTGCACTGATAAGGATGTCCTTGATGGATTGTGAGAAAAAAGCAAGTTGCACGAAGAGTGTGTAACCATTGATCTTATTTTTGTTAAAGGGGGGAAGAACAAGACTATATATATTTGTAAACACTCAGAAACAGCATATAAAGACATACACTGAGTTCAGTGGTTAACCCTGGAGCGTGTGTGGGAAGGGCTGGTGGTGTAAAATGAAGTTTTTCTACCTTAGGCTTTTTATTTTTAAGTAATTTTAGATTTACAGAAGAGTTGCAAAAATATCATGGAGAGTCCTTGTATACCCTTCTCCTAGCTTGTTAATTATCTTATGTAATCATGGTATATGCATCAAAACTAAGAAATTAACATTGTATATAGTTTAACTAAATCATAGACTTTATTTAAACTTCCTCAGTTTTTCTACTCATGTTTGTGTTTTATTCTGACACCCCATCCAAGGAACCTCATTGCATTTATTCATCATATCTCCCTAGTCTGCTTCGATCAGTAATAGTAAACTTCTATTTTTTACTTTTGTATATTTAAGTTTCTTCTGTGATGTACTATTTGAAAAGTTTTTGAAACCAAAAATATGGAAAAATCAAAAAGTCCTTAATCTGGAGATGGCCACCAGGTCCGAGGAAGCATTATCTGCATAAGTGCTGTTCACTTGTTCAGCACCCAGATCTCTGTAAACTGGTGACTCACAGACACTTTAGTGAGATTTTTTTTTTCTATTAAAAGGTACACAGGCCACTAAATTATTTCAGTGTTAATGTGTTCTTTGCGAGATTATGCCTGCAGAGTATGATTGGGGAGCAAAAATATGACCAAGTGTATTACCTCCAATGTAGAATTCTGTTTTTTTTTTTAAAGTGTAAGCATGCACTTAGTTTCTCTTTTTTGATGTTTACAATTTCTCTTCTTGTTTTATAGCTACATCAAGTTACATGTAAGCTTGAGGCTGTAAGAAACAAAGATCCAGTGCCTGTCAGTTGCCCAGAAAACGTGCAGTTACTTGGCCTTTAAAATCGTTCAAAATGAATTTCTTTCATCCTGTGGTTTCTTGTTTCTCTTTAAAGATAATTTTTGCTGATGAGTGTACAGAAGCTGAGGGTCGGCATTGGCACATGAAACACTTCTGCTGCCTGGAGTGCGAGACAGTCCTGGGGGGACAGAGGTACATCATGAAGGATGGCCGCCCGTTCTGCTGCGGCTGCTTCGAGTCCCTGTATGCAGAGTACTGCGAGACGTGCGGGGAGCATATTGGTGCGTCCGTGGCACAGCCTGTGGCTTTGTCACTTATCCATCACTCTGTCTCTGATTATCCAGTGTTTTTTTCTTTTTGTTTTTGATGGAGGTACAGTTTATGTACAGTGAAATCTGAAAGATTTAAGTGTTTCGGTTTGATGAATTTTGATAAATGGGTGTAGACTGAATTCCCATTTCTCCTGGCAGTTGTGATCTGTTAACTCCCCGTGAACATGATTATCCAGTACCTAGCCATTGCTCCTGGAGATACAGTGAGTTATTTCCTATGAGCCTCTGGTTGAAACATTGTCATAGACCGATCAAACAGGTAATCTTGTTTCCTGTGTATTTTGGTTTAAAGACACCTTATTTAATATATGTTGTTGATTCATTAAATCGAGCTCACAGTCAACAGCCCTGTACCACCTGCTTCGACAAAGCTCATCTGACCCATGGATTGCCTCTGTGAGGCGCATCACAACCTTCTGTGCTGAGCCACACTAGACAGCACTTCAGCTCTGTGCTGGGGCCATTTTAAACAAAACCACTAAGAGAAAGTGCAAACGTGGGAAAGAAAATGGGCCTGTGTGAGGTGCGAGCACCGACACATAGGCATCACGTGACTCAGAGTTTTTGCCACTTTGCACGTGTCTGCAAGTGACCTTGGAGACTCTGCAAGGATTTTGGAACTAAAAGGAAATTTAGCACATAGATCAATTTATAAGTGAGAATTAACTGCACCTGTGTAAGTCCCAGCTCTATCAAGACCCACAACAGTCTCATCACCCTCAAAGGTTCCCTCATGCCCACAGTCTGTCTTTTCTTCTTCCTCTATGTCAGGGCAGAACCATAACTTGTGATTCTTTCCTTTCTCGAAACAGGTGTGGACCACGCGCAGATGACCTATGATGGGCAGCATTGGCACGCCACAGAGACCTGCTTTTCCTGTGCCCAGTGCAAAACCTCTCTGTTGGGATGCCCCTTCCTCCCCAAACAAGGCCAGATTTATTGCTCGAAGACCTGCAGCCTCGGTGAAGACGTGCATGCCTCCGATTCCTCTGACTCTGCATTCCAGTCGGCTCGATCAAGAGACTCCAGAAGAAGTGTCCGGATGGGCAAGAGCAGCCGGTCAGCAGATCAGTGTCGTCAGTCCCTCCTTTTGTCCCCAGCTCTGAACTACAAGTTTCCCGGCCTATCAGGCAATGCTGATGACACCCTATCTCGGAAGCTGGACGATCTGAGCCTTTCCAGGCAAGGAGCAAGTTTTGTCAATGAAGAATTTTGGAAAGGCAGAGTAGAGCACGAAACCCCAGAAGACCCTGAAGAGTGGGCCGAGCATGAAGATTATATGACACAGCTCCTCCTCAAGTTTGGTGATAAAAGTCTCTTTCAGCAGCAGCCCAGTGAGATGGACATTCGAGCCAGTGAGCACTGGATAGCTGATAACATGGTTAAAAATAAGACTGAGTTAAAGCAAAACAACCAGAGCCTTGCAAGTAAAAAGTACCAGTCTGATATGTACTGGGCACAGTCACAAGATGGACTAGGAGATTCTGCTTATGGCAGCCACCCAGGCCCTGCAAGCAGTCGAAGACTCCAGGAATTGGATCTGGACAATGGGGCTTCAGGATACAATCACGATCAAACACAGTGGTATGAAGATTCCCTGGAGTGTTTGTCAGACCTGAAACCAGAGCAAAGTGTTCGGGATTCTATGGATTCTTTGGCTTTGTCTAATATCACAGGTATGTAATCTAGGGATTATGGGGTATTTGAAAAAGGAGCCACTAAAAAGTTTATGCCAGAAGTTACAGTTCGGCAACCAGTAGGGGCTATGTTTTTTAAAACCGTAGACCATGGGAAGGAAGGAGTTTCAGCTAAATGCTAAACACTGTAGCAAAACAACAGTGTATTAAACAACAGAAACACCACTTTGCTGACAAAAGTCTGTAGAGTCAAAGCTATGGCTTTTCCAGTAGTCATGTATGGATGTGAGAGCTGGGTCATAAAGGCTGAGCACCGAAGAACTGATGCTTTCAGCTTGTGGTATTGGAGAAGACTCTTGAGAGTCTCTTGGACAGCAAGGAAGTCAAAGCAGTCAGTCCTAACGGAAATCAATCCTGAATATTCATTGGCAGGATTAATGCTGAAGCTGAAGCTTCATACTTTGGCTATCTGACGCGAAGAGCTGACTCGTTGGAAAAGACCCTTATGCTGGGGAAGATTGAAGGCAGGAGGAGAAGGGGGCAGCAGAGGATGAGATGGTCAAATGGCAGCATCGACTCAATGGACATGAGTCTGAGCAAACTTCAGAAGATGATGACAGATAGGGAAGCCTGGCATGCTGCAGTCTGTGGGGTCACGAAGAGTTGGACACAATTTAGTGACTGAACAGAACAGATAGCAAAGCAAACACTTGCATACATGTATGCATATATATAAAATAAATTTTCAGTACAGACTTTGGGGACAGGTATTGTTATCCTTGTTTTGAAGAGAAGAGATGAATTCATTGGGATAATGGAGTCTACATCTGTATTTGAAAGATATTGGACTCTTTGGATCATTCTGTATGAATTAAAGATATTAAAATCAACATGCATACTCCATAAGCCCAGAATATTTTTATTTTCCTGAATTGCCTTGTGGCAATAGCTCAAAATTAGCTAAGTTTTTTTTTTTTAACCCAGATTATAAAATAATTCCACTTTAATGTTTTCAAAACACTTTTGTGTCGGTTATCTACATTTCATCCTTACAATGACCCTGAGAGAGTGGATATTATTGCATTTTACAAATGTGGAAAGTTGAATTACCAAGAGACTAGGGAATTCCCTGGCGGTCCAGTGGTTAGGACTCAGTGCTTTCATTTCCATGGCCCAGGTTCAATCCCTAGTTGAGGAACTAAGATCCCACAGGCCACATGGCGTGATCAAAAATGCAAAAACAGAACACCAAAGAAACCAAGAAGCTAAATGCCCAACTTTATATAAGTATTTAAAGATAAGGTTGATCCTAGAACCCAACCCTCCTGAATCTTATATTTGCTGCAAGTTTTGGGGTATTGTTGCTTGGTTAGTTTCATAGTCCTTTCATAAATGTTACGTTACATTATAACTTAGGCAGGAAAGGTTTGAGCACCTGCCAGGAGGGCCCCAGGCCAGATGCTGGGCATAGAGGGTTAAGACAGCTACCCTCCTGAGTTCGGTTGGGCTTGTCAACATTAAAGCCTGTAATTAAGGAGACTTAAGGAATGGTGGGAAAGACTAAATACTAAGCACCTCCTGTTTGCTAGGCCATATGATAGGTGTTTCAACATTTAAATATCAAAAATAGACAACATTTGGTATACGTCGTGTTATTGCTGACTTTTGTTGACAATGATAGGCTCAAAAACAGGCTTTATTTAGAAACTGGGAAGCTGTGTAGCCACCAGTTGACAACAGTTCACAGCACTCCCTGTTGTTACTTACCGTCAGCTGTATTATGTCCATTTCTCTTAACTTGCCTGAGCCCTGTTATAATGAGGAGCGCAACATCATCAGTTCTGAGCAAAGTTTTAAAATTAACCTGGAAGTGGAATATTAGTTTATGGGTTGACGGAGCAGAAGATTGGATAAAGGCCTGGGTCAGGGGTTTGCAAACTTTTTCCATAAAAGGCTAGCTAGGACTTCTGGGACATTATAGTCTTTGCTGCAACTACTCAACTCTACATTGTGGGAAAAAACCATAGGCAGCAGAGAAGCAAACAGATGTATCTGGCCCAGTGTAACTATCCACACGTAGGCTGTGGGCTGGATCTGGCCCTTGGGCTGTTCGACTGCCAGTCCAGCTCTGCCAGTCCAGGTATAAGAGAAGACTAGTCTGGGCATAAGAATAGGGCCATAATAGTGGCCGTGTGCATGCAAAGGGAAGGACTGCTTTGAGAGAGATTCAGATAAACAGCTGCTTTAATGGGTTGAGAGACAGAAGCTTCTATGTGTCATGTTAATAAATTAATGACAGGACTGTTACGAAGAGCTTTTAGTTTCACTGCTCATCCCATGGGCTGTAACTCATGTTTGGCCCCCAAATGGCTGGGGCTTATAAGAGATGCTGGGCCACTTGTTTCAATGATAAAATTCATACCTCTTCTCGATTAAGTATATATGTCCGTTGGTTTTGCCTAATGATTGTTCATCAGATACTGAAATTCAAGAGACTTCACGTCAAAATGCTTCTAAAGCTTGTTGGTAATAACTGTCAGAGACTGTTAGGATTATTGATGGTCACGTCTTGTCTTGGCTTTTCTTTTAGGGGCTTCGGTGGATGGAGAAAGCAAGCCGAGGCCATCATTGTATTCTCTGCAAAACTTTGAGGAGATAGAGACAGAAGATTGTGAGAAAATGAGCAATATGGGGACTTTGAACTCTTCCATGCTGCACAGGAGCACAGAGTCCTTGAAGAGTCTCAGTTCAGAGTTGTGTCCAGAAAAAATCCTGCCAGAGGAGAAACCAGTTCACCTGCCAGTGCTCCGAAGGTCCAAGTCTCAGTCCAGGCCACAGCAGGTCAAGTTTTCAGATGATGTCGTTGACAATGGAAGCTACGAGAACATCGAAATCCGGCAGCCGCCAATGAGTGAGAGAACTCGGAGACGGGTGTACCATTTTGAAGAGAGGGGACCCAGGTCACATCACCATCGCCGTAGGAGAAGTAGGAAGTCCCGCTCAGACAATGCCCTGAACCTTGTCACAGAAAGAAAATACTCTCCCAAGGACAGGCTGCGGCTCTACACCCCCGATAACTATGAAAAGTTTATCCAGAATAAGAGTGCCCGGGAGATCCAGGCCTACATCCAGAACGCTGACCTCTATGGGCAGTACACCCACGCCACTTCTGACTACGCCCTGCAGAACCCGGGAGGGCCGCGATTTCTAGGCCTCTATGGGGAGGACGATGACTCCTGGTGCTCCTCCACCTCCTCCTCCTCTGACTCAGAAGAAGAAGGGTATTTTCTTGGACAACCAATTCCTCAGCCCCGGCCGCAGAGATACGCCTACTACACAGACGACCTTTCTAGTCCAACTTCTGCACTCCCCACTCCTCAGTTTGGTCAGAGGACAACTAAACCCAAGAAGAAAAAGGGACACAAGGGCAAAAACTGTATTATTTCTTAATGTAGTAGTTGCGGAGATTGTATTTAAACTTAGCCATTAACCATCTTAAATCATATCTTTTTTCTTCCATAGGAAAGTTGCTAAAATAGATTCAAGTGCTTTGCCCATGTAAATGAGACCCCGACTGCTGTTTACAGTGTCAGATTAACCTTTGGAAGGTGTGATTTCTCCACTTACCCTCCTTGGATGGTGCCAGGTAGACATGACCTTTTGTGTCTGTTGGGTGCATCACAATTTGATAACAGCTGCTTTGGTCTCCAAACCTCAAGAGATCCGCAAGAAGCTGTTGAGAGGTGATTGGACGGGGGTGTTGATTTGTAGACAATGGAGAGCTTGAGCCGCCTTTGTCAGCAATAGTGTTTGTCGTTTGTCTGCACCAGGTTGACCCAGGTCCTGACAGTCTGTCCAGTGGCGTGGCATGCACGTAGTCATGTGACCCAGCCAACACTGTGTCCCATTGTGCAAGGCCACCTCATCCCCTTCCAGCCCTTATTAGCCAGGTAAACATTATATTAGCTCCAGCAACAGATCAAAAAGAACATTGCTATTTATAATGTAGTATTTCATAGACTTAAGTGTATTCCTAATTTAACGGTGCACATATTAATGTACATATTGTACAGTTCAGATTTTAAAGCTGATATTTTTATATCCCTGAAATGTAAGATGTTTGTTACACTGCAGTGCTAGATTTGTTAGGGAACCAGAAACAGCATTTATGGATGAAATGATTGCTTGTATTTTAGTCAGGGTTTATAAGTTTAGATGGTCAAATTTCTATTGCCTAGTGATGGAAAGTTCCTTTTTTTTTTTTCTTCAAATTTTCAATATTAAAAAGGCTCTGTATGCATGGTGGGGCTATGTAAATACTCTTTAAAACTATGGCCCTATTAATCTTACAGTGTTATTTATGGGTCAAGCAATGTAAACTGTATAAATGTAAAAACAAACAAACAAAAAAATCTCCCCACACATACCCCTGGAATATATGGTTAATAACAAGGAGAAGCTGTTTGGGTGAATATTTTTTTCCCCTTGGGGATGGCAGGGGGTACCTTTCCTGTTTTTAGCAAGGTAGTGATTATCTCAAGGAAAGAGACCAAAAAACTACAAGGATCTGCTCTCTGTGGCAGAGTGCTTTGTAGGTTGATTCCTTTTCACCCCTCCCTCCCAGCTAATTTGTTGGCCTTTAACAGCAGTTTTGAAAACTAGGCCTTCTGGTTATGTTTTTCTTTTAAAATCTTTAAATTAGAGGATTCTGTGCTGCTGGCTACTTAATCTGGGGTTCTGTTTCAAGGGGGAATTACATTGGATTTGAACTGACAAGCTAGTACTTCGATGTGGGGCATTCTTGCACATACGTTTCGTTCCTAACTTAATGTCCTAGTGGTATCTCAGACCTTTAGGAAGGTATTTAATAAATGCTTAATCAATAACAAACAACCTTTCTGAACAAGATCTCTTCAGACACATCCAGATCACGTTCATTTTGCTCCTCTGACTAGCCTTGCTGTTCTACCATTAACAGACCAACATTTGACTCTTGCATGTCCACTTGCCCTACTAGCTTGTGCGAGGCATAGAGGCAGAGCTGCCTACATGTACTGGTGTGGGAAAAGCTGCTGGGCCTTGGGAGGGCAGACCTGAGTCCAGCAGGAAATCCAGCGGTCAACAGCATCCCCTGTACTCACCCCTGGATAGGGCAAGGCTTGGTATCCAAGCTAGACAGCCCTTCAGAAACACAGTGGGGGAGAGCTCTTTTCTCAATAACTTCATTATCATCACCCTGTTCTGATTCATTTTAAAAACAGCACTGCAAAGAAAATGCATGCACGTGGTTTAAAAGAAAGCGAAAGACATGAAGTATCTCCTTTCCACTCTCCTTCCCTTGGTTCCCCTCCCTAGAAGTAACCAGTTACCCATTAGTCGTGTATCCTTCAGATGTTCAAAGCACATTGACGTTAATGTGCCTTTTTAAAATGGCAGGAAACTAGACCAGCTAAGACTTGCTTTTCTCACTTGACACATGGACATTCCACCTTAGTGTGTGTGGGTCTACCTCACTGTTCCTTCAATGACTGCATAATAGTCTACTTCTGGATATACCGTAGTTTATTTCACTAGTCCGTTGGTGATGGACTTCAGTTTTCTTATAGACACTTTATCCTTCTTTGGCACATACACACATAAATTCTGAGTAGCACGGTTATTAGGACAAAGGTTATGCATTTACAGTTTTGATGGCTGTCACCAGTTTTCCTCAAGAAGGCAAGCTCCTGATCCTCATTTACAATGCATGCAAGTGCTTGTTCCCTCACGATCTCACATGACAAATGAGCAGGTTTCCAGATTTTGAAGATCTTTTCAGAACCTTTGCTGCAAACAATGAGCATCCTTTTAGAAAAGACCTTTGCCTTGAAAGGATGGATAACAAAATACTCAGCCTTACTTACCCTGGAGAAAGGCAGGTATAATCTGAAGTCACCATCCTCAGTAGCTTTGAAGTCCTACTTGCTTTTGCTTCTCATAGTAATCACCCCATTCATTTCTTCATTTCCTTACATAAGGGTTATGTAGACTGCCAAAGGTTTGAGGAAATGCAGAAGTATTTATTCACAATAATAATGTAAGCTTTAAAGCTTTTAAATCTTGGTTGATAGCAGTAACAAAGAAGACTGTCTACAAAGGAAGAAAGAGAGGCAGCTGCCCTGCAGTCCTGTAAAGAATTAGGCTAGAAAACTAGGCCTACGTTTGCTAAAAGGTGTTCATAGATTTTGTTAACCAAGTGTTTGGCCCGTCACAAAACTCTTAAAATTTAGCCCCAAGATAAGTATCAAATACTAAAACACTGCCTCTAGTCTCTACATGGGTGAATGAAACAGAACCCCAATGACTGCATTTTTCCTCACTTCAGACCAAATTGGTGCATATACAGCCCATGGAGGGATGCTGATAAGTCAATGGGAACTGCTTTCAGTACTCAGTAAAAAAGAATGATTCACCTTGTTTATGTAGTTGATATTTTTGACACTCAGCTTTCTAGTTCCTGAGGTAAATAAGTATCAGAAGTGCAAGGAGAGATTTGCTGTCTAGTGGTGCTAGTGGTAAAGGATCCACCTGCCAGTGCAGGAGATGTGGGTTCGATCCCTGGGTCAGGAAGATCCCCTGGAGGAGGAAATGGCTACCCACTCCAGTATTCTTGCCTGGAGAATTCCACGGACAGAGGAACTTGGTGGGCCCCAGTCCATAGGATCGCATAGAGTTGTGCACAACTGAGCATAGCACTCACTTTAGATACAAAGCATAAGCCATTGTAAGAAGTAAGATTGGAATGAGCACCAAAGACTGCTAGATGTCCACGTGTGGCCTGTGGCCCTGCCCTGTGTGGTCATGGGCCAGGCACGTAAGAACAGGTGTGGAGGTGCTGTGGGAGTGCAGAGGGTGCAGCACACGGGACTGTCGACATGGTGCGGGCAGGCTTTGGCTGACCGCCATGCTCTCCTGTGGCACGCTCGACTGCTGCCATGGACAAGAGAAGCAGTGCGAGAACGTCAGTCTTTCCAAAAGCAACCAAGAACTTAAACTTTGGTAAAACATCTCCCACCTTCTCAATGCTGGCAGCTAATTCAAACATTGCTGAAGCCCTTTGAACAAAATGAACCTGCCATCAGCGCATGGGTTATAAATTTAAGCACTTGAAGTCATCCCTTAGAGCTGTCTAGAGGAGGCACAACTAATTACTATTTACAGAAAGATGTGACTTTTTTTTTTGATGTTCAAGGAAGAAAAATTAACTGGGATTTTAAAAAATTCCACTAAAAGCCTTATTATCAAATTTAATGTTAGCAACACAATTATAAAAAAAGGCCTTTTTAATTTGTCAAATGAGAAAATTGCCTAGTTAGATTCTCTAGCTGTTCTTTGGAACTTTCTAACAAGGCATGCTCCTGAACAGTCATGTGGGTTTTCTGCTCACTCTGAAAGCACACGAGGAAGGCTTCCAGGCTCACTGGAGAAATAAGCAGGAGCAATTGAATTTTGCATCGCTGAGCTCTGGCATCTCTATGCCAAAATTAGAGTGGTAACTTTACTAGGGGAAGAAAGGTGAAGGGTGGCTTTCACAGCTTACAAAGGAAAAGTAAGACATGGGTATGTGTATACAGACTTGCTCAAGGATTACAGCCAGTCTTCTTGTTTGAACAGACTAAGCTAGCTGGTCAGATTCCCATGTGAGAGACCAATTTTAACCTCAGCTCTTATTTTTACAAAAGAAATTTCACATCCCTGCTGCCCCATGTGCACAGGTGCTGTTAGGGCAACTTGAGGAGGAACTTGCAGAGCGTTCTCCAGAAGCACTTGATTCCAGACAACATAAACAGTACCATCAAGAATATGAAACTAGTTCTCCTAAGTGCTAATACTTGTTTCAGCATTTTTAGGTCAACAAACTAAAAGCAACTGATGTTGGAAAAAGTAATTACTAGTCTAATATAAACCTGCCACAAAGTTGATGATGGAGAGATGCAAAGCACACTGGACTCTTGAATTCAGGGGATGTGGGTTAGGAGACTCCCCTCTCTCATCATCTCAGGCGGGTTGAGTGCTGTGACCCAGTTTCCATTTCTGTAAAATGAGAGGTGCTCAACCATCTCAAAGGCGTCCTTCCAGCTTTGGTATTCTGTGAAGACCAAACTGAACTTATTGGGTCAGCCAGCAGACAAGTCACCCCACTCAGCATAAAGTGTCATTTCCCTTTTCTGACTCCATTTACCAACATACTTGGCAAAGATTCCTGAAAGGATGATCCTTCCAGAGACCATGGCTCACAGGAGTTGGTAGCTTTAAGGACGGTTGGTGCTTTTCTGTTTTAATGCTTGGGACTCTGAGTGGGCATGAAGTTTGGCAGTGGTTATCGCCCTCTAGGTGCATATGCTTCAAGTTGGCTTTTTCCTAAGTAGGCAATCTGGAAGTGGCATAGAGAATATGGAAAACAAGACATTTTCCTCCCTCGTGTTGTATTTTTCACCCAATTACCAAGATAAAATGATTTTTTTTCTACAGTGCGGTTAGTGGCAGTCTGGAATCTCTGAGCATGTTGTAAGCAAAGCTGAAAAAGTGTTAACTATGTTTAATTAATGTTGGCTCCCAGGATAGGAGAGTTGAATTACCGGGTTTATTCCACTTAAATGGCTCTTCTCAAATCACTGTGGGTCCAGGTACCACACCAAAGAGCTGAGTTCCAGGCTATGTGGTAACTGTGGGGGCTGTAACCCTGCGTGCCCCTTAACAACCATGTCTTATGAACCTGTAAGATGTTTTCTAAATTAACTCCAAAGCAAAAGTCATAGAAACCAACATAGACGGTAGTAGTGACCGAGTATAGGTGAAAATCTACTGAGCAAGGATTTTTATCAAAAGTTTTTTGTAAGTTATTTTTATATATTGCCCATCACAAACGTATTACACTGTAATTACCAACAGCTAGTGTGTCCTGGAGTCAAAACTGGAACCTAGTTCTGAATGACCACTAAACCTCCACTTCTTTCAAGAACACTAAGTTTAAAAGTTGAAAGATACGGGAAAAACACTGACTCTGCCCCTTCCAGCTATATGACCTTAGGCAAGCCCTTAATTGTAAAGTGAGAAAAAAATACTCATTGGCTTACAACATGTGAAAGTGTTTGTGACTCTAAAAACACTAGAATGGTCCTTCTAATCTGGTTCAGATAGTGAAATAAATGAAAAACATAGTGCTCCTCTGAATCCTATATTTAGTATATTAAACCTGGAATGTACTTTAAGCTACATCTGATGGTACACTTGATTCTACTGTACAGAATGAACAGAATGCAAAGTTTTTAAAATTTGAAGTTCCTACAAGGTGGGGACCAATTCCATGCCCCTACCCACACTTGCAGGGCGTCACCCCTTCCCTCAACATCAGCACCTCAGGATGGGGGCAGGCTATGTAGGCTTTGCAGAGGTCAAGCTGCCCCAGGGAATGAGAGGTCAAGCTGCCCACTGTGTGAAAAAATGGTGCCTCTCTTCTTGGCCCCTGGGGTGGACCAGGTTGCTCCTGTGTTGGAAAGGAAAGGTGACTTTCACACATGACCCTCCTCTCTCAGTTGAGGAAGCCCTGCAGTGTTGAGGAGCCACACCCCATCCCCACCCTCTGTGGTGGTGGAAGGCCACCCTGGTTGAGCTCACATCACAGCTAAGGTTCAGTCCTGGCCAGTAAAGGAAAGGGAAATTGAACACTTGACCATAAAACATGCCTTGGCCTGCTGAGCTGTGGTTCTCCTGGACTGTCGCCTCTCTCCCCGCCACCCCAGCCCTCCACACTCTCTCACACATACAAACGTTCTCACATAGCCCCATCCTCTGGGGGTTGACCCCCTTCTGGCCTCAGCAGTCTCAGGCAAGCAGAGGGTGTGGTCATGCCAGGCGCTGGTGCTGGGTCTGCTTGAGGGCACTGAAGCCATTTGGCCAGTGTGACTTCCTGAGAGCTTGGTCATGAAGGGTGGCCTCTTCCCATCAGACGGATGCAGGGACAGCACACTATTTCTTGTTGCTGGATCCTCATCGCCCTCAAGGACGACAGCAGGGATTCAGCCAGAAAGCCTGAGAGGGGGCACCAGCAGGAGCCCCAGGAACAGAGCCCTGGCCCAGGAGCAGCCTTCCCGGAGAGTGTAGTCCTGAAGGCCACGTGCCAGATGGCCAGTATCACTCTGTCCTTTCCTCCTCCCCATCTCACACTGTTCTAACCAGAAAAAAATGGCCATTCAGGAGCAGCCTCAGCAGTGGAGAAAGACCTCAGGTGTCCTCTTCCAGCAAGTATCTGTATAAGCATGGTTATTTTCTATTTTGTGCTGTGTTAAGTCACTCAGTCATGTCCAACTCTTCGCTACCCCATGGCCTGTAGCTCGCCAGGCTCCTCTATCCATGGAATTCTCCAGACAAGAATGCTGGAGTGGCCATGCTCTCCTCCAGGGGCTCTTCCCAACCCAGGGATCGAACCCAGGTCTCCCACATTGCAGGCAGATTCTTTACCAGCTGCGCTCCCAGGGAAGGCCACTGTATTACCGTATGGTAATGGATGGAAATGGAAGTTTTGGTGGTGAGCACACTGTAGAGTACACAGAAGTAGGGACAGAAAGTTGCTCACACGAAACGTTATACATCAGTTACCTCTAAAAGGATAATTTAAAAAACATCCCCCCCAAAAGTTAAAACTTCAGTGACAATGGTCTAACATTAGAACACCATTCATCTATGGGGGCAGAGCTCAAAAAACATGCTATAAAAAGCAGGGTGTCCCTACTGCTATACAAATGTGCATGCAGCCTTAGCAATATGTCACCAAGTGACATTTTAAACACAACTTGAAGTAAACTCCATCCCCATTACTCCATGATTAATTAATTATTACTGTGGGAGGGAAATGCAGAACTGGTACAGCCTATTGAAGGCAATCAGCAAAGCTAACCCTCAAATATCAATTCTATTAGTTTGAGCAAAAGGTGACTGCTAGCCCGAAACCAATAATGTGGCTTAAACAATAGACGTTAACTCCTTTTTCACATGACAGTCCAGTACTCCATGTGGTCACCGAGGGATCCAGGCATCTCCTGTCTTGTGGCTCCGCAACAAATTAAGGCTGGGCTGCTATTCCTGTTACTTTAGGGAAGGGATAAGAGAGAACATGAAGGAGTTACATCCACTGTCCTAACAGTCCCAGCCCAGGAGAGAAGTCACTTGATTACACCTGTGACAAGAAGGACACAAAACATAGTCCTAATTAGGCAGTCATCTGATTCAATTTCAATTCCAGTACCACGGGAAAAGGGAAGAACAGATTCTGCTAACTATACATTAGTTACCAGCCGCTCCTGCCCCACCCTTTTTTTTTCTCACTGAATTGGGTGACATCAGTGCTCTCGAGACAATGACTTGTCAGAAAAACCTTAGTCTGACAAAGAGTGTGGCCATTACTCACTGGAGTTCCAGGTGCCTGCCTGAGCAGTGTGACAGATGTAATGCCACTTGGGTGGCTGGCTGAATATTGCCCACCATGAATACTTCAGGAATGACCAGATCATCATCTTCAAAGTTGTTGCCAAAAAACTGTCAGAGCTTTCCTTTGACTTTAGGGTCCCTTTAGAAAGTGTGAAGTGAAGCTGAAACTACTAAAGAATATTTAGGCAGTATAGCATGAGTCCTTTCTTTAGGGGATCTGGCCTGCCCTTCCATCGTGAGGTTCTGCGTCTATGAACTGGCTCAGGGCTGTCAAGCGGCAAGAATAAATATTGGTACAAAGTGAAAGTGAAGTCGCTCAGTCGTGTCTGACTCTTTGCGACCCCATGGACTGTAGCCTACCAGACTTCTCAGTCCCTGGGATTTTCCAGGCAAGAGTACTGGAGTGGGATGCCATTTCCATTGATACAAAGGTAATTATTTAAAAATCTTAAGTAGGAGAGAAAGGATTCAAAGCCCTCATATTCCTGCTCTCAATCTACCATTTCCTACATTCACCCCCTATCGTCTTCCCCAACCTGAACTTCCAATACTTTCCCTTCTCTCCCTGAATAAGACCTAGAGATCAAACATCACTTCCTTTGTGAAGCATAGAAAACAGGAGTACCTACAACTTCCAAGCATAGCTAGGAACCAGGGTCACAAAGACAACACGTTTCCTGTACTCCAGAGGTTACTATAAAGATGTAGGATTTTAATCCTGTAATTCTCTGAAACTCAGATTCATAATTACACAATTATTGAACACTACTGTATGCTCAATGGGGTTCCCAGGTGGCACAGTGGTAAAGAACCCACTTGCCAGTACAGGAGATGGAAGAGATGCAGATTTGATCCCTGCGTTAGGAAGATCCCCTGGAGAAGGGCATGGCAACCCTCTCCAGTATTCTTGCCTGTAGAATCCTATGGACAGAGGAGCCTGATGGGTTATTGTCCTCAGGGTTGCACTGAGTTGGACATGACTGAAGCGACTTAGCACACGGGCATGTGACTCAGTGCTCAATCTTACCTCACTTAACTGCTTTCTCAGACACGGAGATTCCCCAAGTCATCAAAGTTAATATTATAGTTCCTCAACCCTCAAACATCCTCCATCCTGCTGCTGAGTAGGTGAACTGAACACTCAGAAGCAATCTTGCAAGTACAGAGCAATAAAAATCTACATTTAAGCAAAACACTTTAAGCCAGTTTTTTTTAAAGAAACAATCTAGTTATTTAAAACTGGTTGCTTTATTTTGCACTTTTAAAGTTCACTAAAGCTTCACAATATCTGCTTTCCCCTTGTTGATCATCAAGGCATTATGGAAAGACAAAACTTTATCACATCAATTGGGCATACTCAAAAACAATGGATAATTTACAAACAAATTTCTTTAATCAAGAACATTTTGCAACATACATACCCTGGCATGTATCTGAATTCATCTATCCTAAAATAAAACTTTAAAAAGCTTTAAAAATAAAACAAAACAGATTTAACACTGACAAGCCTACCAGAATAATGCTGATGGCAAGTTATAAACAGCTTGAAATGTTGAATGTAATTTGGGGAAAGGGGAAAAGAAACCATCCACTGAACCTATATTTAAACGCATCTGTGAGTAAAATTTCTCTAGTTTAATGCATTTCAACAAAGTGAACAACTCCTTTGTCTCAAGGTAGTTGAGTCTCAAGTTTTATTTTTAAACTTGTGACATCTTGACTTGGGGAAATGAATCCTGGAATTAGAATATTTAAGAAGAAAAAATGGGCGTTAGAAACAAATTAGTACTTTCTTAGTCTTTCTAATGTGGGTAACAGATAAAACCACTTTTCACATTAGGGAAGAATACCAAAGATGATACATAAGGTTTACTTTTGGCTTATATACAATATCTAAATTCAAGGTGATCTCATATAGGAAACTTAATAAATTGTTGCCTTCAATTAGTTTCTTTAATTTGTGAAATGGCATAATGCATATTTTGAGGCACACATTACAGGATCCACTAAAATTATTTATACTGCTATTTCTACTTTTAATAGAATTTTTATCTACTCTGGTATAGCTCTTTAGATACAGTCAATAGAGGCCACTAAAAAAATGCCAAAATTCAACTGAGAAGAGAGTGGAATGGAAAAAGAATGGAAGGATAATGAAATTGTAGTAATAACAAATATTTTTAAAAGTTTCCAAACACATGCCACGAAATTACATATTTGGCTAAATGCCACCGGACAGCTGGAAGTGATCAGGAAATGAGCGGAATACCCTAATTGTCCCAGTTAGATTCTTAACTAACCCGTGATTTGGAAGGCTCGCTCGTGAAGGATTGTTTACACGGGCTGCTTGGTGAAGGGTAGATGTGCTAGGCTTACTGCCTACTCTTTGTTTCATTCAAAAACACTTAGAGGGCTATGAACCCCTAAAAAGGACAGCAGAACAAGAGTTTGTTGGATTACAAACAGAGATTAACAAAGGCATAATGTGTTTAATTATGGATATGTTACCAATCACCTTCTTTCTTGAGGAATATGGGCCTACAGATAAAATGAACTCCACTACGTCCCCATATTGCAAATTTTTCTCTTTTGGTTAGAAATTTTTAAAGAAATCTTAATTTTAAAATAGGCCTCATCTTTCATCTCCAATTTTCCCTTCTAGTCTTCTTTGTGATAATATTTAAGACTCACACATCAGTGAGACTAGTCAGGCGTTTCAGGATTATTTTAACAGAAGACATTGAGTTCATTTACTTGGAAAACAGGATTTTATTATGAGGTGTCTTTTAGAGATTTAAATGCTCTATTTTATCACAATGAGAATTATCCTCAAAGCAAATATTCCCCCCAAGATACCAAAGTATTCAGTTTATTTGAATATACTTAAACATATTGAAAGTTACAAAGCCTAAGGTAAGCAAGCAACAAGTCAATAAAACACAACCCAGAACTGTAACATTTTCACATGGTATCACTATGAAATGCAAAGAGACTACAAATGTTTAAGTGGAATGTACTCTAACCTATAAATTACACTAGTGTGACCAAACAAATGATCACATAACAATGGAAGACTACAGGACATGTCCTGTAAGTACAGAAATCTTGGACTGCATTTTCAAGAAAGCTTGAAAAATTAACTGACCCATCGTTTTAGGAGACGGAAAAGAAAAAATAAGTATGGATTAGAAGGCTCTACATGTAGATAAAAAAGATTCTAAAATATCTTAGACTATTTTAGATGTTTATTTGATATTGGAAATATGGTCAACTATCATAAAGTATTTCTCATCACAAAAATTCCATATATTAGGGATTTACACAATCCAGGGGGAAAAAAATCTAGAAATTTTTTTTTTGCCTGAGAAAGCAATCTAAAACGGTTCTCCAAAATCTTGACTAGAGGTGTCATACTCTGCAATAAAATGCTTGAGTTCTTCAACACACCGCTCACCTATTTCATGTAAATTCTGTCTCAATGCAAACTGTATAGACTTTTCTAATGAAGGATCTTTTTCAATCAGCATTTTCACAACCATCCCAAAGGTTTCACAGTCTTGTCGGTAAACCTAGAAAGATAAATACACTCTGGTTACTAAGAATAATTAGCCAAACATTGAGCTGATTCAGTCGACAGAATTATGATACTGAAATCTAAAAGGGAGACACAAAACCTCTCTTGTTCTGAGTAAACACTACTGCCAAAGGCCATTTAAACCACTATCTCTGAGATTTGCTGGCAAGTTGAATGAGTAGAAAAGCACTGATATACCACATCACTGACTACAGAAATTAGGCATAGCATTTGTCAAGCATAATGCAGTCTACTAACAGGACATAAGACTAGCAATGAGAAGAACGAAGAATGAATGCCAGCTAGGTAAGACATGCTGATAGCTTTATTCATTTGCTTGTTTGAAAGAAATAAGATTACAAACCCTAACTTCCGATTATTTGTTTGAATCATGACCAGATGATAGATTCAAAATTCTGTTTAGTATACAACAAACAACTATAAGAAGGCTGAAAGTATTTATTTGAAAAAAGCTTTTCAAGTTATAAATATTTGACCATAATTAAGATCACCAAGGCAGAGTTCAGACCAAAACAGTATGTTATACACACACATGTTCATGTATACACGTGTGCACACACAGATGTATATATAGTATATGCATGTATACATGTCTATATAGTTTCCACTTTAATGTATATATTTTAATATTTTATTTCAATATGTATATATAATTTTTACCAATGGCAGTAAAATATTATTTCCTGTCTAAAAACTGCTAGATTTTCTCCACACTAAATGTTATTTCCTTAGTTTGCAGTCACAAAATGCATTTTAGATTTCTATGCTGTTTTTCATACTCTGTAATTCATGTATTTAAAGAAAAATTAGTTAAGGCTCCATGAAAATTAAATATAAATTATCTGATTTAAAAGTACTGTTTTAATTTTTCCAAATTTAACAAAAGCAATCAACATGTTCATTCTCTGAAAAAGGATTTTATTCACTTTTTAAAACCTTAGAAGTGATCTGAGACATTGCTTCATTCATGACAGTTCTCATTCCTCAAATGATCACTGCTAGTCATGGTGATTGCTGCTGTATTTTTAAATGTCTGCAATATTTTTTTATCCCTTAAAATAGCTATTTAAAGAATATTTGTTTTTGACTCTTAGTACTAGGTTGCCAAATTATACTAAATTCACTTCCATGCTCTTGAAAATAATTCATAAGCCCCAAAGAATAAGTTCTTCAAATGACCCAGAAATTAAAATATATAAAATCCTCAGTTTGCCTTCTCCATCTCAACACTAAAACACACACACGTTTTTTCTAAATAGTGAACGAAATTTACCCCTAATAGCCATTAAATTTAATTCAACTATTTAAACCAAATGTTTATTCCAGTTTATCTCAAGGTTTACATGACCCAGAATTAATATTACTGACTACTCTAATAAACCAACTTAGGAAACAGAATACCATCCACATAATATTACACAGGATGTCAAGGCAATAGAGCACAGTAACTGGGCTAACGAACACAGAGGATCTAACCTAAGTCCAGCCAATGCAGTCCCCATGGGGGAAGTCAGAACCATGATGTTTTTTACAGTCTTAGCAGAGGTAAATTCCTTACCAACGGTCAACCCACATAATAACAGCATTCTAACACCAACCACTGGCCTCAGCAGACCACTTTGTGGGTGGCCTAAATTTTATAGGCTTCTTTATAGCAGATGTACTAGATGAGGATAAGGTTACACTGTGAATTAACCTGCAAATTCTTTAATGTAAATCTGCTGTTTTACCTAAACTGTAACTTTTCGTTTAGCATATTTACAGAACATAAATGTAGTACAGATTTGCATATCAAAAGTAAAACCGTATTTAAAATGTGTTCATGCATTTATTTAAACTGCACACTATTCTCACTCTGGAGACAATAAAAGCATTTAAAGGCTGTGTTTTATTTTTTAATTGTAAGTCCTTTTTGAATTATTCACTGAAAAGACAAATTTTTGTACATTAGCTGACAAGAACAATCAGAACTTCCCAAAGAAACGTAATTCTGTATCACAGGGTAAATTTTCTATAAAGACCGCTTAAAATGCACTGGTTGGGCATTAGACAGGAAATCATTAGTTTCTTTGTTAAAGGAAGGACCTCACCCTCCAAAGTTTTATAAATAAAATTCACAACGGTCAGAAACATATTTCCGAAATCTGTTCCACAGTAAACTCAATCCCAAACAGGAAGGGTGTAGTTATCTGTGGAAGAGTTTGTTTGCTTATGGTCCCAAGCTGGAAATGTATTAATAATCTTCAGACTTAATATCTACAGGCCACACAGGATGATGTTTTGTTGTTGCTTTTTCTCTTGATTGGACCTCATCAAAATGGAAATAGGTTAAAGTTTGGGTGGGGCTCACATACACTCCACAGTAACATAGTTAAATTTGCCACCATAATGAAAACACTATCTAAATGTGGTTTCATACAGTATCTGACTATAGTTGTGTTAATAGCTGAAGGCTTATAAAGTGCTTCTAGGAATAAAAGGACATGATAAACTACCAAAATTTTTTACTATTAATTATGCTGTCCAGTAACTGAAGCAAGATTATTTGGCATAACAAACTATGATATAAAACTCCTCTAAAATGTACATCATTCTAGTCCTTACCTCTGTTCCTACAAAAAGAGAAACCAAAACTTAAGGCAAAATGAGTTGTTAGAATTTTCATTTCAGACAAACATCTTTAGGATATATATTACAGTTCCATAATAGTAGTTTGGTGGAATCATAGCAATTACACAGCCATTAGCCACAGGAAACGACTTGAATTTAGGTAAATATGTATATACTTATCTTAACAATTTATAATTTATATTAATATTAGAAGGTAAATGAATAAACTGCAAAAGTCAGACACACACACAGCCTTAAAAGACTGAAGAATCAGAAACAATTCTTTTCTCTGTTGATACCTCAAGATTCCACACAATTTCCTTGATCCGAATTCATTTGGTTTAAAAGGACATGTCCTGTTTCAGGAGAGACACATCCTAATGGTAAAGGTAAACGCAGACAACTAAAATACACCATAAAGGAGCTATTTAGATGTGGAAGGTGACAGGGAAGCCAGAAAGAACACAGAAGTGGCTCCACGAGCAGGCGTATCAAGTTCAAATCCTGACCCTACTACCGTGGTGAACTGAAGAACATCCTCCAACCCCACAGCCAAGATGTTCACATCCTAATTCCTGGAACCATGGATATGTTACCTCACATGGTACAAGAGACCTTGCAGGTGTGTTTATATTAAGGATTTTGAGAAGGAGAAAGTATCCTGGAATATCCAGGTAAATAAAATGTAATCACATACATTCTTAAAAACAAAATGCAGAAAAAGAGAGGAAATGTGATCACAGAAACAGAAGTTGAGTGATGACTTTTAAAGATAGTCGTAGGGTAGAAGGGAGCTACCCTACCAGCCAAAGAGTACAGGTAGCCTCCAGAAACTGGAAAAGGCCAGGAAAGAGATTCTCCCTTGGAGTGTCCACAGTAAGTTCAGCCCTTGCAGAAATCTTAATTTGGATCTGATGAAACTTGTTTTGGACTTTACACGTTCTTCTTAAGCTCACATGGAACATGCATCAAGATAGACCACATTTCAGGCCATAAAACATGCCTTAGCAAATTTAAAAGAAGTATGCTCTCAGACCACAGTGGAATTAAGTTAAAATTCCAAAGAAAGATAGGTAGGAAAATCCCCAAATATTTGGAGATTAAACAACATATGTGTGTGCATTTTAAGACACTTCAGTTGTGTCCAGTTCTTTGCAATCCTATGGACTGTAGCCTGTCAGGCTCCTCTGTCCATGGGATACTCCAGGCAAGAACACTGGAGTGGGTTGCCATGCCCTCCTCCAGGGGATCTTCCAGACCCAGGGATTGAACTCGCATCTCTTACATCTCCTCCACTGGCAGGCAGGTTCTTTACTATTAGCGCTACCTGGGAAGCTCCATTAAACAACATACGGCTATTGATAAATAACACCCAAATCAAATAAACTGTCTCAACAGAAATTTAAAAATATGTTGAAAATATAACTTATCAAAATTTGTGAGATGCAGCAAAAACAGTGCTCAGAGAAAATTTATAGCATTAAATCAATGTTAGAAAAGAAGATATAGAATAAATAATGTAATAAGCTAGCATACTAGAAAAAGAATAGCAAATTAAATGCAGAGTAAGTAGAAGAAGAAAATAAAAATTATAGCAGAGATCAATGAAATTAAGAAAATAACATTAGAAAATCAACAAAACCAAAAGCTGGTTCTTTGAAAAGATTAATAGTTTAATTGATAAACTTCTAGCCAGGCTAACCAAGAAAAAGAGAACAAAGACACAAATTATTAATATCAAATTGAAATGGGTCACCACTATTCACCTTTCAAGCATTTATAATAAAGGAATATTATGATAACTATGCCCACTAATATGATAAATCAGATGAAATGAACCAATTCCTTGAAAAATAGTCTAGCAAAACTCGAACAAGAAAAAAGTACATACTCTAAATAGGCTTTTACTATGAAAGAAATTCAATTAACAATTAATAACTTCCAAAACGGAAAGCACTAAGCCCAGGTGGTTTTGCTGATAAATTACCAAACATTAAAAGATGTGATGCCAATTCTTTATGATCACTTCTAGTAAACAGAAGCAGAGGGAACATTTCCTGGTGTTCTATGAGGTCAGCATACCCTTCTACCAAAACCAAAGGCATTACTAGGAAGAAAAGTTACAGACCTGTATCTTTCATAAACATAGATAACAAAAAATTCTCAAACCCAAAATACAATGAAAAGAATTATACATAAAAACTGGGGCTTCTCTCATAGCTCAGTCGGTGAAGAATCGTCCTGCAATGCAGTAGGCCCAGGTTCAATTCCTGGGTTGGAAAGATACCCTGAAGAAGGAAATAGCAACCCACTCCAGTAGTCTTGCCTGGAGAATCCCCGGGGCAGAGGAGTCTGTCAGGCTACAGTCCATGGGGTCACAAGAGTCAGACATGACTTAGCAATTAAACCACCACCACCACCACCATACATAACAACCAAGTGGGATTTACTCCAGTTATGCAAGGTTGTTTCAACATCTGAAAATCAGGTAATGCAATCCATCTCATCAATATGCTAGAAAAGAAAAATCACATGATCATATCAATAAATGCAGAAAAGCATTTGAAAAAAAATCCAACATTCAATCATAACAAAACTGTCCAACTAGGGATAAAGAACTTCCTCAACTTGATTAAAAACAATATCTACAATAACTTTATTGCTAAATCATGGTAAGAAAATATATGTCCTCCTCCCAAGACAGGAAATGAGGGTATCCCCTCTAAAAACTATTCAACACTATACTGAGCACAGCTAATGCAATAAGACAAGAAAAGGTGTACCAATTAGGAACGGAGAAATAAAACTCTCCTTGTTTGCAGGTGACACTGATGAATAGAAAATCCCAAACTGACCAAAAAATTAGTGGAATTAATAAGTGATTAGAGCAAAATTGTAGGACATAAGGTTAATAGACAAATGTCAATCGCTGTCCTATATATTAGAAATGAACTGTAATTTGAAATTAAAAACAACACAGCACTGAAAAAAATTAGTATAAATCTAACAAAACAGATACATGATCTATATGAGAAAAACTATAAAGCACTAATGATATAAATCAAAGAAGATATAAATTTCAGCATGTCATTTTATTGCACTTTGTTTTATTGTGCTTTGCAGTGTTTGTTTGCAGTGTTTTTTTATAAACTGAATGTTTATGGAAACCTTGCACCAAGCAGGGCTACTGGCACCTCTTTCCAAGAGCATGTGCTCACTGTGTCACATTTTAGTAATTCATACAATATTTCAAACCCTTCACCAACAAAAAGATTTAGGCTCACCAAAGGCTAGCGTTTTTTAGCAATAAAGTATTTTTAATAAGCTAGATATACTGTTTTTTATAGACATATGGCTACTGCACACTTAATAGACTATAGTATGGTGTAAAAATAACTTTTATATGCACTGGGAAAGCAAAATATTCATGTGACTTGCTTTATTATGATATCTGCCTTATAAATTAGAGTGGTTTGGAACTGAACCTGCGACATCTCCTATGTAAATGTTTGTAAATGGAGATATAGTCTACATTCATGGATAAGAAAACTCACTATTGTTAAGACATCGGTCCTTCCTAACTTGATCTACAAATTCAACAGTCACTACACCAAAATCGCAACAAGTAATCTTGTGGATTGTTGACAAACTGCTTCTAAAGTTTATATGGAAAGGCAAAAGACCCAGAATGGTCAACACAGTATTAACGAAAAACAACAAAGTCACAGAACTGACGCTCAACTTACTAGAAAGCCACAGTAATCAAGACTGTACAGTATTATCAAAAGACAAAGAGATCAGTTGTAAAGAATAAAGAGGCCAGAGATAGATTCATACAAAGTGCAGCTGATCTTTGATAAGGGAGCAAAGGCAATTCAGAAAGAAAGATGAGTCAACTAATGGTGCTGGAGGAACTGACCATTTACGTGCAAAATTTAGACAGAGATTAACTCACAATGGGCTACAGACCTAAATGTAAAATACATAACTATAATTCTTCTAGAAGATAAACAAAAGAAAAAATCTGGATGGTAACACCAAAAGTACATTCCAAGAAAGAAAAAATGGATTTCATTAAAATTAAAAATATCTCTGGGATAGACACTGTTAAAAGAACAAACAGACAAGTTACACACTGGGAGAAAAATCACTACAAAGCATATATTCGACAAAATACTGGTATCCAAAATACACAAAAAAATTCTTAAAACTCAGTAATAAAAACAAGCTCAATTTTTAAAATGGGCAAAAGAACTGAACCTCACCAAAGAAGACATTGAGATAGCAAATAAGCAAATGAAAAGATGCTCAAACATCATATGTCATTAAGGGTACTGAAAATTAAAATAATGATGAAATGAGATACCACTACACACCTACTGCTGCTGCTGCTGCTGAGTCGCTTCAGTCGTGTCCGACTCTGTGCGACCCCATAGACGGCAGCCTACCAGCTCCCCCGTCCCTGGGATTCTCCAGGCAAGAATACTGGAGTGGGTTGCCATTTCCTTCTCCAACACACCTACTAGAATTGTTAAAATGCCAAACAATGACAACCGCAATTTCTGGTGAGAATGCAGAGCAGTAGGAACTCTCATTCATTGCTGGTGGGAATGCAAAATGACACAAGCCACTTTGATAGAGTACTGAGAAGAATCCCACAACTGAAAACTAGCAAGGGAAAGTTACATACGTCTGTGCCACAGTTTCAGTACATACAGACCTAACTATGCTGTTGTAAGGATTGAGATAATAAAGAGCACTCAGTATAGTGCCTGCTCTACAGGAAGCATTTCATGTATGTTAAAAATAGTGATGCTGATGATGGAAAAAGAAAAAACATTCTAGCTTTGTCTAGAGAAGGGAGTAATAGAAAATGGTATGATAACTTCTTTAATGTTTAACATCCAATTAGACATTGTTCTAACATCAATGACTATATTTAAAATTATATCATTAATGCTTTTGTTTTGGCCTTAGTTTTATCTCAAGTCATTCTTCACTTTCTACTGACATTAACTATGTACACATTGAAAAAACATCAATATGAAGACGACATTCACCATCTCAATAACCAATTCTTTAAACATGAGGAGTTCGTGTTAGGAAAATAGGGAGAAGGAAAATGAAACAGCATTTTGGAGAAATTCAATTGGTTTGGCATAGCTTAGAGCATGCTCACTCTCAAAGTAGGCCATGAAAAGCTTTCTTTTAAGGAGCTTAGATCTCAACCTATAAACAATTAGCAAACAGATAAAAATCTACGAGCAGGAAAAGTGAGAAGAAAGTAAAAGTTGCTCAGTCATATCTGACTCTTTGCGACCCCATGGACTATAAATATAAAGCCCATGGAATTCTCCAGGCCAGAATACTAGAGTGGGTAGCCTTTCCCTTCTTTAATGAATCTTCCAAACCCAGGGATGGAACCCAAGTCTCCCACATTGCAGGCGGATTCTTTACCAGCTGAGCCACAAGGGAAGCCCAAGAATACAGGAGTGGGTAGCCTATCCCTTCTCCAGTGGATCATCCCGACCCAGGAATCAAACTGGGGTCTCCTGCACTACAGGCGGAGTCTTTGTCAATTGAGGTATAATGGAAGCCAGAAGTGGATCCTTTTGATACATCAGGGAAAGAATGGTTAGAATCAATGCTATGGGGTTCCTGAGAACTGGAACTATGAATGTCACATGATGTGTTAAAGAAAGATGAGATTAGAGGCTTAATTCAGAGTAATTAAGAAGCAATATGGATATAATAATATAAAAACTCATGCGTAGAAGGTTTTATTTCAACAAGGAGGGAACTGGGAATGGGAGATAACATCAATACCTAATATGTAATTCAAGTGAAGTTAAAGTGAAACTCACTCATTCGCCTATGACAACTCTTTGTGACTCCATGGACTATAGAGTCCATGGAATCCTCCAGGCCAGAATACTAGAGTGGGTAGCCCTTCCCTTCTCCAGGGGATCTTCCTGACCCAGGAATCAAACCAGGATCTCCTGCACTGCAGGTGGATTCTTTACCAACTGAGCTATCAGGGAAGCCCAATATGTAATTTGAAAAACCTGTCAAAAGGAAGTGGCGTACTGAGTCTAGCCCTTAGGAGAAGGAAACAGAGGAGGAAGAGAGATCTTATCTTCAGCACTAAAGCGAGCTGAGGCCAGGGGAGTTCCTAGAAGAAAGGGTAAAGTTCTTCCCCGCTCCAGTATCTGATAGAGGAGATATTTAGTAAATGTTGAATGAATAGCTAAAGTCAGTTCTGAGAGAATGCATAATGCAAGAATGCAAAGACAGTCCAAAGTAGACATCTAAAAACATCAGTATCAGTCATAAAGTGACAATGAGGAAGACTATGAATCAGGAGAGAATGAAGGAAAAGGTTTGTAAAATAAGGACAATCAATGAAATGTCAGAGAAGGATTAAAGAGGCTAACAGACAAAACATATTGATGGGATTTGGAAATGTGTGGAAGTGGATAACTGCAAGAGCAGTTTACTGGGATGGTAGAGATTATAGAGCTGGGCTGACTAATACAGTAGCCTCTAGCCATATGTGACTATTTAAATTTTAATTAAGTTAAAAATTCAGTTCCTCAGTTGCACTTTAATGGCTTTCATATCAGTGCAAATATAAAACATTCCCATCATCACAGAAAATTCTATTAAGGAGTGTTATTATAGAGGATTGGGAAGTGAAAAAAGGGTAAGGTGAAGTGTTGACCTGGTAAATTAATTCGTATATATTTGCAACTATTTTATCATTAAGGTGGAAATAAAAGTTTACCACTTTTAAAGAAGAACTGAAATATAATTAGTACCTGTGAAATGCTGCATAATTTTTATGAAATTCATATAAAAATGTAAATTAAAAAAATAACTCCAATTGAGGCTTAATATACAAGGAAACATTCATAATGTCTAATGTGTCGGTGAGACTGGGAAAAAATGTTGACAGCATAATGATATTAAATACTGGAGCAAATGTAAACCCTTTAATATTTGGGTCTGCAGTAATGCAGAAAGTATCAAAAGTATTGTAATCTATGTTCTTCTTGTGCTATATTAATAGAAAAAGATATCTTTAAACATCCTCCTCAATGCTGCACTGGCTCTTAAAAACACAGCTCCAAAAAGAACCCTGATGGTTGCTAAGAAATGCATCATGGAGAAGGAACAAGATTGCGGAGGAACAGGAGGGCGAGACCACTCTCTCCCCCACAAATTCATCAAAAGAACATTTGAACACGGAGTAAAGTCCACAAAATAACTTCTGAATGCTGGCAGAGGACATCAGGCACCCAGAAAAGCAGCCCACTGTCTTCGAAAGGAGGTAGGAAAAACATAAAAGAGAAAAAGAGAGACAAAAGAAGTAAGGACGGAGCTCCGTCCCGGGAAGGGAGGCTTTAAAAAGAGAGAAGTTTCCAAACACCAGGAAACACTCTCACTGGCGAATCTGTGGCGAGCCTTGGAAGCTCAGAGGGCCACATAACCCTCTTTTTTTTAAAGATTTTTTTAAAACCCACAGATTACCCGCCAAACGGTAACTCCCAGAGGAGAAGCAGCGCAGACGCCTGCATATGCCATTAGCAAGCGGGGGCTAGCTGAACTGCGTAGAGAGAGGACTGGGCTTGAATGCCGCGAGGGCAATCTGAGAGAACTGGGGATAGCAAAGCAGACTGGGATAGCTTCCCCTCCAAAAGGCGGAAAGCTCTAACCTAAGACTCCGCCAGCCCCGCTCACAGAACAAAGGACTGAGCAGAGCAAGCCAGCTGTGGTCGACCCATCACCCATCCCCCGCCGACACAGGCCGGGAGGGCAGCCAGAGCCGGAGGGGGCAACCGCGGCCCCAGAAAGGCATCCAATACAAACTGCAGGCAGGCTTGTTGCTAATCAAGACATCTTGGGCTCCGGCCGATCGATATCCGCCTGAGAAGGTGCGCCGGTTGTACACCCAGAAAACTGGGTGGCAGGGACTGGGGAGGCGTTAAGTCGCAGCAACCGCGCTCGCCAAACAGCTGGTCACCTGAGCTGCTCGGACTGGGGAAGGCACAAAACGCAGGCCCAACCAAGTCTGCGCCTTTGTGGAGTACCCAAACTTGAGCTGAACTTGAGCCGCTCAGACCTGGGAAGTGCATACAATCTGGCACAGGCCTCAGACAGTTCCCAGCAGAGCAACCTAGAGCCTGTGCAGTGTAGACTGGGATAACACATGCGCTGAGCGGGGGCAAACCCAGTGTGGCTGAGACGCTGCGAGCACTCCCACAGACGCCAGAGATATTTGTCTGCAGCGTTCCTCCCTTCCCAGAACAGGACTGAAAAACTGAACCTTAAAAAGTGTCCACCCACCCCCTAGTATCAGGGTGGAAATTAGACACTGAAGAGACCAGCAAACAGAAGCTAAAACAGAGGGAACCACCTTGGAAATGATAGATAAGAGTAGTCTAGAGGCTACTCCAAGAATAAGACCAAAAACCAGAGGCAAGAGGCTTAAGCCCAAATCTTGAGAACACCAGAGAACTCCTGACTCCAGGGAACATTAATCGATAGGAGCTCATCAAACGTCTCCATACCTACACTAAAACCAAGCACCACCCAAGGGTCAACAAGTTCTAGGGCAAGACATACCATGCAAATTCTCCAGCAACACAGGAAAATAGCCCTGAGCTTCAATATACAGGCTGCCCAAAGTCACTCCAAACCCACTGACATCTCATAACTCATTACTAGACACTTCATTGCACTCCAGAGAGAAGAAATCCAGCTCCACCCACCAGAACACCAACACAAGCTTCCCTAAACAGGGAACCTTGACAAGTCATCCATCCAACCCCACACACAGCGAGGAAACTACATAATAAAGAGAACTCCACAAACGGCCAGAAGAGGGAAAGGCCACCCCAAGCAAAGCAATATAAGCAAGATGAAGAGGCAGAGAAATACCCAGCAAGTAAAGGAAAAGGATAAATGCCCACCAACACAAACAAAAGAGGAAGATATAGGGAATCTACCTGATAAAGAATTTCGAATTTTGGTGGTGAAAATGATTCAAAATCTTGAAAGCAAAATGGAGTTACAGATAAATAACCTGGAAAAAAGGATTGAGAAGATGGAAGAAAGGTTTAATAAGGACTTAGAGGAAATAAAAAAGTCAATATACAATGAATAATGCAATAGATGAGATCAGAAACACCCTGGAGGGAACAAACAGTAGAATAACAAAGGCAGAAGACAGGATAAGCGAGCTAGAAGATAGAATTGTAGAAATAAATGAAACAGAGAGGAAAAAAGAAAAACGAATTAAAAGAAATGAGGACAATATTAGAGGCCTCTGGGACAATGTTAAACGCTCCAACATTCGAATCATAGGAGTCCCAGAAGAAGAAGAAAAAAAGAAAGACCATGAGAGAATACTTGAGGAGATAATAGTTGAAAACTTCCCTAAAATGGGGAAAGAAATAATCAACCAAGTTCAAGAAACCCACAGAGTCCCCAACAGGATAAACCCAAGGCGAAATACTCCAAGACACATACTAATCAAATTAACAAAGATCAAACACAAAGAACAAATATTAAAAGCAGCAAGGGAAAAGCAGCAAATAACACACAAGGAGATTCCCATAAGGATAACAGCAGATCTTTCAACAGAAACTCTTCAGGCCAGGAGGGAACGGCAAGACATACTTAAAGTGATAAAAAAAAATAACCTGCAGCCCAGATTACTGTACCCAGCAAGGATCTCATTCAAATATGAAGGAGAAATCAAAAGCTTTACAGACAAGCAAAAGCTGAGAGAATTCAGCATCACCAAACCAGCTCTCCAACAAATGCTAAAGGATCTTTTCTAGACAGGAAACACAGAAAGGGTGTATAAACTCGAACCCAAAGCAATAAAGAAAATGGCTACGGGATTGTACTTATCAATAATTACCTTAAACGTAAATGGGTTGAATGCCCCAACCAAAAGACAAAGGCTGGCTGAATGGATACAAAAACAAGACCCCCATATATGTTGTCTACAAGAGACCCACCTCAAAACGAGGGACACATACAGACTGAAAGTGAAGGGCTGGAAAAAGATATTCCATGCAAACAGAGACCAAAAGAAAGCAGGAGTAGCAATACTCATATCAGATAAAATAGACTTTAAAACAAAAGCTGTGAAAAGAGACAAAGAAGGAAACTACATAATGATCAAAGGATCAATCCAAGAAGAAGATATAAACAATTATCAATATTTATGCACCCAACATAGGAGCACCACAATATGTAAGACAATTACTAACAAATATGAAAGGGGAAATTAACAACAATGCAATAATAGTAGGAGATTTTAATACCCCACTTACATTTATGGATAGATCAACTAAACAGAAAATTAACAAGGAAACACAAACTTTATACGATACAATAGACCAGTTAGACCTAATAGATATCTATAGGACATTTCACCCCAAAACAGTGAATTTCACCTTTTTCTCAAGCGCACACAGAACCTTTTCCAGGATAGATCACATCCTGGGCCATAAATCTAGCCTTGGTAAATTCAAAAAAATTGAAATCATTCCAAGCATCTTTTCTGACCACAATGCAGTAAGATTAGATCTCAATTACGGGAGAAAAACTATTAAAAATGCCCACATATGGAGACTGAACAACACACTGCTGAATAATAAACAAATCAAAGAAGAAATCAAAAGAGAAATAAAAATATGCATAGAAATGAATGAAAATGAAAACACAACAACCCAAAACCTCTGGGACACTGTAAAAGCAGTGCTAAGGGGGAAGTTCATAGCAATACAGGCACACATCAAGAAACAAGAAAAAAGTCAACTAAATAACCTAACTCTACATCTAAAGCAACTAGAAAAGGAAGAAATGAAGAACCCCAGGGTTAGTAGAAGGAAAGAAATCGTAAAAATTAGGGCAGAGATAAATGCAAAAGAAACAAAAGAGACCATAGCAAAAAACAACAAAGCCAAAAGCTGGTTCTTTGAGAAAATAAATAAAATTGACAAACCACTAGCCAGACTTATCAAGAAACAAAGGGAGAAGAACCAAATCAATAAAATTAGAAATGAAAATGGAGAGATCACAACTGACAACACAGAAATACAAAGGATTATTAGAGAATACTATCAGCAATTATATGGCAATAAAATTAATAACCTGGAAGAAATGGACAAATTCCTAGAAAAGTACAACTTTCCAAAACTGAACCAGGAAGAAATAGAAAATCTGAACAGACCCATCACAAGCACAGAACTAGAGGCTGTAATCAGGAATCTTCCAGCAAACAAAAGCCCAAGTCCAGACGGCTTCACAGCTGAATTCTACCAAAAATTTAGAGAAGAGCTAACACCTATCCTACTCAAACTTTTCCAGAAAATTGCTGAGGAAGGGAAACTTCCAAACTCATTCTATGAGGCCACTATCACACTAATCCAAAAACCTGGTAACGACCCCACAAAAAAAGAAAACTACAGGTCAATATCACTGATGAACATAGATGCAAAAATCCTTAACAAAATTCTAGCAATCAGAATCCAACAACACATTAAGAAGCTCATACATCATGACCAAGTGGGCTTTATCCCAGGAATGCAAGGCTTCTTCAATATCCGCAAATCAATCAATGTAATACATCACATTAAGAAACTGAAAAATAAAAATCATATGATTATCTCAATAGATGCAGAGAAAGCCTCTGACAAAATTCAACATCCATTTATGATAAAAACTCTCCAGAAAGTGGGAATAGAAGGGACGTACCTCAACATAATAAAAGCTATATATGACAAACCCACAGCAAACATTATCCTCAATGGTGAAAAACTGAAAGCATTTCCCCTAAACACAGGAACAAGACAAGGGTGCCCACTCTCACCACTACTATTCAACATAGTTCTGGAAGTTTTGGCTACAGCAATCAGAGCAGAAAAAGACATAAAAGGAATACAAATTGGAAAAGAAGAAGTAAAACTTTCACTGTTCGCTGATGACATGATCCTCTACACAGAAAACCCTAAAGACTCTACCAGAAAACTACTAGAGCTAATCAATGATTATAGTAAAGTTGCAGGATTTCAAATCAACACACAAAAATCCCTTGCATTCCTATACACTAATAATGAGAAAACAGAAAGAGAAATTAAGGAAACTATTCCATTCACTGTTGCAATGAAAAGAATTTAATACTTAGGAACATATCTACCTAAGGAAACAAAAGACTTGTACACAGAAAACTATAAAACACTAGTGAAAGTAATCAAAGAGGACACTAATAGATGGAGAAATATACCGTGTTCCTGGACTGGAAGAATAAATATTGTCAAAATGAGTATACTACCCAAAGTAATTTATACATTCAATGCCATCCCTATCAAGCTACCAATGATATTTTTCACAGAACTAGCAATGGCAACCCACTCCAGTACTCTTGCCTGGAAAATCCCATGGGTGGAGGAGACTGGTAGGCTGTAGTCCATGGGGCGCGAAGAGTCGGACACGACTGAGCGACTTCACTTTCAGTTTTCACTTTCATGCATTGGAGAAGAAAATGGCAGCCCACTCCAGTGCTCTTGCCTGGAGAATCCCAGAGATGGCGGAGCCTGGTGGGCTACCATCTATGGGGTCACACAGAGTCGGACATGACTGAAGTGACTTAGCAGCAGAACAAATAATCTCACAATTTGTATGGAAATACAAAAAACCTCAAATAGCCAAAGCAATCTTGAGGAAGAAAAATGGAACTGGGGGAATCAACCTGCCAGACTTCAGGCGCTACTACAAAGCCACAGTCATCAAAACAGTATGGTGCTGACATAAAGACAGAAATATAGATCAATGGAACAAAATAGAAAGCCCAGAGATAAACCCACGCACCTATGGACACCTTATCTTTGACAAAAAATGCAAGAATATAAAATGGAGAAAAGACAGTCTCTTTAACAAGTGGTGCTGGGAAAACTGGCCAGCCACTTGTAAAAGAATGAAACTAGAACACTCCCTAACACCATACACCAAAATAAACTCAAAATGGATTAGAGAGCTAAATGTAAGACCAGAAACTATAAAACTCCTAGAGGAGAACGTAGGCAAAACACTCTCCTACATAAATCACAGCAGGATCCTCCAAGACCCACCTCCCAGAATATTGGAAATAAAAGCAAAAATAAACAAATGGGACCTAATTAAAATCAAAAGCTTCTGCACAGCAAAGGAAACTATAAGTAAGGTGAAAAGACAGCCTTCAGAATGGGAGAAAATAATAGCAAATGAAGCAACTGATAAAGGATTAATCTCCAAAATATACAAGCAACTCCTGCAACTCAATTCCAGAAAAATAAATGACCCAATCAAAAAATGGGCCAAAGAACTAAACAGACATTTCTCCAAAGAAGACATACAGATGGCTAACAAACACATGAAAAAATGCTCAACATCCCTCATAATCAGAGAAATGCAAATCAAAACCACAATGAGATACCATTTCACACCAGTCAGAATGGCTGCTATCCAAAAGTCTACATGCAATAAATGCTGGAGAGGGTGTGGAGAGAAGCGAACCCTCTTACACTGTTGGTGGGAATGCGAACTAGTACAGCCACTATGGAGAACAGTGTGGAGATTCCTCAAAAAACTGGAAATAGAACTGCCATATGATCCAGCAATCGCACTCCTGGGCATACACACCGAGGAAACCAGAATTGAAAGAGACACATGTACTCCAATGTTCATTGCAGCACTGTTTATAATAGCCAGGACATGGAAGCAACCTAGACGTCCATCTGCAGACGAATGGATAAGAAAGCTTTGGTACATATACACAATGGAGTATTACTCAGCCATTAAAAAGAATACATTTGAATCAGTTCTAATGAGGTGGATGAAACTGGAGCCTATTATACAGAGTGAAGTAAGCCAGAAAGAAAAACACCAATACAGTATACTAACACATATATATGGAATTTAGAAAGATGCAAATGATAACCCTGTATACGAGACAGCAAAAGAGACACAGATGTATAGAACAGTCTTTGGGACTCTATGGGAGAGGGTGAGGGTGGGATGATTTGGGAGAATGGCATTGAAACATGTATGTTGTCATATGTGAAACGAATCACCAGTTCAGTGTCGATGCATGTTACAGGATGCTCGGGGCCGGTGTGCGGGGATGACCCAGAGGGAGGATATAGGGAGGAGGGAGGTGGGAGGGGGGTTCAGGAGGGGGAACTCACGTACACCTGGGGCGGATTCATGTCAATGTATGGCAAAACCAACCAATATAATATTGTAAAATAATTAGCCTCCAATAAAAAATAAAAAAGAAAATGAAAGGACTTGCCAGTGCCATTAGCCAGTATGTTTTGGAGATTTATAATGTTTTAAAAGGACATAATGTCATCACAAAAGGTATGGGTTTGGAGAAAGTTTTTCATAGCAAACTATTATTTATGAAGGTAGGAATAATAAACAGAAACCAAAAAAAAAAAAAAAAAGAAATGCATTATGAACACATGGATTAAATCTCAACCACCTACATTCAATATGTGGGTACAATTATTACAGCCACATAAAAAAGTCACTCCAAAATTAATGATAAAGTTAAGTGCTAAAAAACCTCAGCAATTAATGTTTGTTAATTCTCATCTATACATACAGATCAATTTATAAATTTATAGGGTTCAATCAAAGATTAATACTTAAGTGATTTTTGTTTTACCCTTTCCAACTTATTGGTTCTTCCAATCATAATATACTCAACAGACAAAAATAAACAAAACAATTCCGGAGTCTACATCTTTCACTGATGCCAAATGCCAAAACCAGGTACCACTGAAAGTAAATACAGGAACTGGATAAATCTCAAGTCAATATTGAGTAAAAAAAAAGTTGCAAAGGAAATTTGAGATACCATTTATGTATGTTTTAAAAGTTTATTTAGTTTAGGAATATAAACAAATATACTAAAAATACATAACAATGAACTCTGAGACGGGAGGGAGACAGCAGGGATTTGACAGGGGCTTTATCTGTATCTGTAATATTTTATTTTTTTAAAAAACTGGAGGTGGGTTAGAAACATTAAACTCAAGTTGATGGCATACATGATGAAGTAAAGTGTACTGAGAGTAAAGTGTCCAAGTACACTTTATGAGTAAAGTGTACTGAGATTTGCAATATACCTTGCCATACATCAAAAAGTAAGATGAATTAATGAATGAACAGAAGCATGGATAGAAATGTCAAAGCAAATAAAACAAAATACTAATTAGAGAATCTAGGTGATTAGTATATGGGTTTGCACTGTATAATTACTAATGTTTGAAAATTTTTATAATAAAATACTGAAGGGAAAGAGAGATCTAAAGCAAAATAAGGCCTAATGATAGTATATGGGTCTGATCATCTCAGCTTACAAATGAAGATGTATCTCTGTTTTGCTTGGACCCTGGGTGATGAACTATGTATCTTATCAATGTAGGTTGAGAATTACAATAAGTCTGTAAATTCAGATACAAATTTGAATGAGAGCTGTGCCTGTCAGCAACTAGAACTCACCTACTATGTGCAAGGCACTGGATTTGGTCAGTAATATAGCAGACCCTGCTAAAGGAAATTAGATTCCAATTAAAAAAAAAACAGAGTAATATGTTTAAGGTAACCATAAGGCAAGGCAAAATACAGGTACACCTCAGAGATATTGAGAGTTCAGTTTCAGACCATCATAATAAAAAAAATACCACATGAATTTTCTGGCTAGCTTGCGCATATAAAAGTTATGTTAGATACCCTACAGACTAGGAGAAACTATTTGCAAACAATGTGACCAACAAGCGATTAATTTCCAAAACATACAAACAGTTCATACAACTCAATGAAAGTCGCTCAGTCATGTTTGACTCTTTGTAAGAATTAATGCTTTTGAACTGTGGTGCTGGAGAAGACTCTTGAGATTCCCTTGGACTGCAAGGAGATCCAACCAGTCCATTCTAAAGGAGATCAATCCTGGGTGTTCATTGGAAGGACTGATGCTAAAGCTGAAACTCCTATACTTTGGCCACCTCATGCGACGAGCTGACTCACTGGAAAAGACTCTGATGCTGGGAAGGATTGGGGGTGGGAGGAGAAGGGGACGACAGAGAATGAGATGGCTGGATGGCATCATTGACTCAATGGACATGAGTTTGAGTGAACTCTGGGAGTTGGTGATGGACAGGGAGGCCTGGCGTGCTGTGATTCATGGGGTCGCAAAGAGTCAGACACGACTGAGCGACTGAACTGAACTGAACCCCATGGACATAGAGTCCATGGAATTCTCCAGGCCAGAATACTGGAGTGGGTAGCCTTTCCCTTCTCAGGGGATCTTCACAACCCAGAGATCGAACCCAGGTCTCTCACATTGCAGGTGGATTCTTCAGAAGCTAAGCCACAGGGGAAACCTAAGAATACTGGAGTGGGCAGCCTTTCCCTTCCCCAGGGAATCTTCCCAACCCAGTGATCGAACCCAGGTCTCCTGCATTGCAGGCAGATTCTTTGCCAACTGAGCTCAATATCAAAGCCCAAAAAAACCCAATTAAGAAATGGACAGAAAGAAGACCTACATAGACATTTCTCCAAAGAAAACATACAGGTGGCCAATAGGCACACAAAAAGATGCTCAACATCACTAATTATCAGCAAAATGCAAATTGAAACTACAACAAAAAATCAGCTCACAGCAATGAGAATGGCCATTATCAAAAAGTGCAAATAATAAATACTAAAGAAAGTGCAGAGAAAAAGGAATCCTCTTACACTGTTGCTGGGAATGTAAACTGGTATAGCCACTGATGGAAAACCGTGTTGCACGGTTGCAGTTGCAGTTGCTTAAAAAACTAAAAACAGAGCCACCATATGATCCAGCAATACCACTCTTGGGCATATACCTGGAAAAGATGAAAACTCTAATTCAAACAGATACATGCACTCCAATGTTCATAGCAGCACTATTTACAATAGAGAAGACACAGAAGCAATGTTCATTCAACAGATGAATGAATAAAGAAGATGTGATAGATATCCATAATGGAATACTACTCAGCCATAAAAAATCATGAAATATTGCCATCTGCAGCAACATGGATGGACCTAGAGATTATCAATCATACTGAAAGAAGTAAATCAGACAAAGACAGACGTTTGAGTAAACTCCAGTAGTTGGTGATGGACAGGGAGGCCTGGAGTGCTGTGACTCATGAGGTTGCAAAGAGTCGTACATGACTGAGCAACTGAACTCAAACAACACAGCTTCATTTTAAAAATAGGAATTATAATATCAGGTATATTAAAAAGTAAGTTAAAATCATCGAGTGTTTAAAATAATTCATTATTTTATTATTATCTCTGAAAGTATCTATATTATGTATGGTGGGAAAAGGCCATAAATCTCATTACAGATGGATGGAAATACATATTTTAACAGTCTTTCTAAAAATATTTTATTCTCCATACATTTAATAGTGAAGTTTACAGAATAATTGGTATGTAATTTAAAATTAGTCTTGATGTGTCTATTTGGTTGATACTATAAATAAAACTACTAATGTCTTCTTAAATGATACTGAAATACTTTCCAAGAATCAGAGACATACTTACAACAACACTGTGCACAAAAATGAACACAAACATACTCGAACAATGATGCGGTCATCATATCAACCAATTAGGCTGCTACTTCCTTTTTATGCTGATAAGGATCATGTGTTAATCACTAAGTATGACGTTATTAAATTTTTAAAAATAAGATGTAAATCTGATCCTCGAAAAGCCTTTTTGAAGACGAAACTTAGCTACAGCCAAGGATTTGAGCTAGGAATCCATTCAAATGAATCTTCTAATTTTCACAGATACTTTGAGGTAAGTTGCTATTACAGAGGCTTCCCTGATAGCTCAGATGGTGAAGAATCTGCCTGTAATGCAGGAGAACCTGGGTTTGATTGGGAAGATCCCGTGGAGAAGGGAACAGCTACCCACTACAGTATTCTGGTAGGCCATGGAGTCGCACAGATTTCTATTTATTTGAAACTATGAGAAGGTCATGGCAAACACCCTCTTCCAACAACACAAGAGAAGATTCTACAGATGGACATCACCAGATGGTCAATACCAAACTCAGATCGATTATATTCTTTGCAGCCAAAAATGGAAAAGCTCTATACGTCAGCAAAAATAAGACCAGGAGCTGACTGTGACTTATATCATGAACTCCTTATTGCAAAATTCAAACTATATTGAAGAAAGTAGGAAAACCACTAGACCATTCATCTATGACATAAATCAAATCCCTTATGACTACAGTAGAAGTGACAAATAGATTGAAGGGATTACATCTGATAGAGTGCCTGAAGAAACATGGACGGAAGTTAATAATACGGTACAGGAGGTGGTGATCAAAACCATCCCTAAGAAGAAAAAATGCAAAAAGGCAAAATGGTTGTCTGAGGAGGCCTTACAAATAGTTGAGAAAAGAAGAGAAATGAGAAAGGAGAAAAGGAAAGCTATAGCCATCCAAAGAATCATGCAGAGTTCCAAAGAATAGCAAGGAGAGATAAGAAAGCCTTCCTAAGTGATCAATGCAAAGAAATAGAGGAAAACAACAGAGTGGAAAGACTCCAGATCTCTTCAAAAAAAAATCAGAGATCCCAAGGTAACATTTCATGCAAAGATGGGCTCGATAAAGGACAGAAATGGTATGGACCTAACAGAAGCAGAAGAAGAAGAGGTAGCAAGAATACACAGAAGAACTATACAAAAAAGATCTTCATGACCCAGATAACCACAATGATGTGATCACTCAACTAGAGCCAGACATCCTGGAATGAAAAATCAAGTGGGCCTTAGGAAGCATCACTATGAACAAAATTAGTGGAGGTGATGGAATTCCAGTTGAGCTATTTCAAATCCTGAAAGATGGTGCTATGAAAGTGCTGAATTCAATATGCCAACAAATTTCGAAAACTCAGCAGTGGCCACAGGACTGGAAAAGGTCAGTTTTCATTCAAATCTCAAAGAAAGGCAAAATTGCACTCATCTCACACACTAGCAAAGTAATGCTCAAAATTCTCCAAGCAAGGCTCCAACAGTATCTAAACTGAGAACTTGCAGATGTTCAAGCTGGATTTAGGAAAGGCAGAGGAATCAGAGATCAAACTGCCAACATCCGCTGGATCCTACAAAAAGCAAGATAATTCTAGAAAAACATCTACTTCTGCTTCATTGACAACGCCAAAGCCTTTGACTGTGCAGATCACAACGAATTGTGGAAAATTCTTCAAGAGATGGGAATAGCAGACCACCTGACCTGCCTCCTGAGAAATCTGTATGCAGGTCAAGAAGCAACAGTTAGAACCAGACATGGAACAACAGACGGGTTCCAAATTGGGAAAGGAGTACATCAAGGCTGTATATTGTCACCCCGCTTATTTAACTTACATGCAGAGTACATCATGAGAAATGCCAGGCTGGATGAAGCACAAGTTGGAATCAAGATTGCTGGGAGAAATATCAATAACCTCAGATATGCAGATGATACCACCCTTATGGCAGAAAGCGAAGAGGAACTAAAAAGCCTCTTGGTGAAAGCAAAAGAGAAGAGTTTTAAGTTGGCTTAAAACTCAACATTCAGAGAGAAGGATAATGGCATCCGGCCCCATCACTTCAAGGCAAACAAATGGGAAAACAATGGAAACAGTGACAGACTTAATTTTCTTGGGCTCCAAAATCACTGCATATGGTGACTGCAGACATGAAATTAAAAGACACTTGCTCCCTGGAAGAAAGCTATGACCAACCTAGACAGCATATTAAAAAGGAGAAACATTACTTTGTCAACAAAGGCCCATCTAGTCAAAGCTATGGTTTTTCCAGTAGTCATGTACGGATGTGAGAGTTAACTCATGCTTTCGAATTGTGGTTTAAAAAAGACTCTTGAGAGTCTCTTGGACTTCAAGGAGATCAAACCAGTTAATCATAAAGGAAATCAGCCCTGAATATTCATTGGAAGGATTGATGCTGAAGCTCCAATACTTTGGCCATCTGGTGTGAAGAACTGACTCATTAGAAATGACCCTGATGCTAGAAAAGATTGAAGGCAGAAGGAGAAGGGGACAACAGAGGATGAGATGGTTGAATGGCATCACTGACTCGATGGACAGCAGTTTGAGCAAGCTCCGGGATGCGGCAATGGACAGGGAAGCCTGGTGTGCTGTAGTCCATAGGGCTGCACAAGGTCGGACACATCAGTGACTGAACTGAACTGATGAAGTTAAAAATGAAAGCGCTATAACTGTACTTTCAAATTAATAATGTTTTTTTAGCTGGCAAAATCACTAAGATAGGAGTGATCAGTATATTTTAGGTAAGAATAACAGGAAAAACCAGAAATTAAATCTTTGTTTGGATAAGCAGCATTGAATACTTAATTGCTTCAGATAAAATAATGGTCAAAAGGCTGACCACCTTACCCCAAGAGCCAAAAGAAACAGCAGGATGCAGTTTCCCCTTTATCCTTACTTCATTCAAGATTATCATGTGCTCACGTAATTCAACATAGAACATTTTCATATAAACACATCCAGGAAAAATTCATATAAACACATCCAGGAAAAAATTCATTTCTTTCCTCATACGTATTTTCAGTGTCCTATGTCAATAAAAAGCATAAACATCAAAATGTGGCTTCACTCTCTGAGGGTTCAGTGTGCATACTTCATGTTATAGTAATTAATAGGCCAGAAATTATTTTTGATGGTTAGAACTTGATTTCCTGAGAAAACACAAAATCATCTGTGAAAATTAACTGCTAAAATAGTCTACTGTTACAAAGGACTGCTTATATGCTTTCAGAGGTACCATAATTCCGAAATCTAACTCTATTAACCACCTCCTTATTTCTTGGTTTTGCTGTTTCTAATTATTGTAAACTTTCTTGCTCACAGAAGTCATCATCCTATTGGCTCCCAAGATCTGACTCAAATTCTTTAATAAAATCCTAGCTACTAAAATATTCTTATCATTTACCAAAAATACCATCTACCATACATTTTTCAGGATTTTATCTGCTCTCATATGCCACTTGCATTTCCTTGGCTGCTTTTCTACTTTAATTTATTCAAAATTTTGTTCAAGGTATATTTCACAAAACTTTTCCAGCTATTTGAAATATCTAAGAAGCTGCTGGAGAAATATCAATAACCTCAGATATACAGATGACACCACCCTTATGGCAGAAAGTGGAGAGGAACTCAAAAGCCTCTTGATGAAAGTGAAAGAGGAGAGTGAAAAGGTTGGCTTGAAGCTCAACATTCAGAAAACAAAGATCATGGCATCTGGTCCCATTACTTCATGGGAAATAGATGGGGTAACAGTGGAAACAGTGTCAGGCTTTATTTTTTGGGGCTCCAAAATCACTGCGGATGCTAATTGCAGCCATGAAATTAAAAGACGCTTACTCCTTGGAAGGAAAGTTATGACCAACCGAGATAGTATATTAAAAAGCAGAGACATTACTTTGCCAACAAAGGTCCGTCTAGTCAAGGCTATGGTTTTTCCAGTGGTCATGTATGGATGTGAGAGTTGGACTGTGAAGAAAGCTGATCGCCGAAGAATTGATGCTTTTGAACTGTGGTGCTGGAGAAGACTCTTGAGAGTCCCTTGGACTGCAAGGAGATCCAACCAGTCCATTCTAAAGGAGATCAATCCTGGGTGTTCATTGGAAGGACTGATGCTAAAGCTGAAACTCAATACTTTGGCCACTTCATGTGACGAGATGACTCACTGGAAAAGAGTCTGATGCTGGGAAGGATTGGGGGCAGGAGGAGAAGGGGACGACAGAGAATGAGATGGCTGGATGGCATCACGGACATGAGTTTGAGTGAACTCCGGGAGTTGGTGACGGACAGGGAGGCCTGGCGTGCTGTGATTCATGGGGTCGCAAAGAGTCGGACACGACTGAGTGACTGAACTGAACTGAACTGAAGAAGCATACATTTATTTCTGGCCATCCTACCTCCATTATATTGAGGGCAAATACAATTTATTGTGCTTCCTCTGTAACCGTCTCCCATTAGGTATAAGGCTGGGAACAAAATGGATCTTTAAGTTCTTTCTGATTGATTTATTCTGGCTTTGGTTCAAATTTTAATGAAACATTCTGTCCATCCTTCCAACTGATCCTACATGCATATTTTGAGATTAGTAAATGAGTTGTTCATAATTGTTCTCAATGAATACTGTTCCTTGATCAAGTAAATATAATAATTAAATTTGTAGTTGATTGAACATTACAAGGAAGGTGTAACCAAACCCTCTCACACCCTCCAGTCTGTAGGAATCAGTACTATCAGGCCAAGCAACTAACTGGGCAGGGACACAGCCCCACTAACCAGCAGATGGGCTGACCCCAAGCCCACAGTCGCCTTTGGGCATGGCTCTGCCCAGCAGAGGGCCCCAGAACTGGTCCCATGCACCAGTGTGCAGGCACAAGACCCAAGATGCCCAGGACTTGCAGCCAGAGTACCAGGATGTGCTGAGAGGCACGGACTAAGCCCAGAAATCACTGGGATCTGGCTCCACTCACTAGCAAGCCAAGTCTAGTCTTGGGAAAAGTCTCATTCACCATGAAGTACGACAACAGATCCAGGACCACTGCAGCCCCACACCCTACCTTCAGGCTAGTACCAGCCCTAGGATGGCATGGGCCAGAGCCCTGCCAACCAGCAAGCCAACACAAGCTTCAGGACACCCCAGACCATGCAGTCAGCTGTGCCTGAACTGGTGATACACACCAGCAATCCAACACCAGATCTGGGACCCCTTGGCCTTGCATCCAGACCTCAACACCCAGCACTGCCTATCAGTGGGCTGGTACCAGTCTAAGGACCTTGCTTCACCCAGCCATGGATGGGCAGGCACTGGCCATATGATCTTCTAGATCCCAACTTCACCCACCAGTGAACCAGCACTAACCCCAGGGCCCACAAGGGTCCTACAACTGGTCACGTCACGATACAGCCCCACCAGCCAGCAGAAGGCAATCTCTGGAAAACGGAACCTGGCAAACAAACTGTGCTTACCAGACTGCCAAGAGTGTCAGTCCACCACAGCCCACATGGAAGGTATCCCTAGAGCATATAACTCTAGTTTCCTAGAGCATATAAAGAAGAGTGTACTGCCGGGACTCACAGGATGCCTCCTACAAAAAGTCATTACCTCAAGGTCAGAAAATATAATCAACCTACCAGATACATAGAAACAAAAACACCAAATATGCAAAATGAGGCAACAGAGGAACATGTTACAAATGAAGGAAGAAGATAAAATCTCAGAAGAACAACCAAGTGAAGTGGAGACAGGCAATCTACCTGAGAAACAGTAAAAGGTAACAGTTGTAAAAATGATCAAAGAACCAGGGAGAAGAATGAATGAACCAAGTGAGAAACTATAAGTTTCTAACAAAGAGAAAATATAAAGAAAAACTAAACACAGATGAATAGCACACCTGAAAGAAAAAATACACTAGAAAGAACAGAAGACTAAATGATACAGAAAACAGATTAGTGAGCTGGAAGATAGAGCAGTGGAAGTCATTAAAGCTGAACAGAAACAATAAATAAATAAAAATAAATTAGGACAGTGTAAGACACCACTCGGAGAAGGCAATGGCAACCCACTCCAGTACTCTTGCCTGGAAAATCCCATGGATGGAGGAGCCTGGTAGTCTGCAGTCCATAGAGTTGCTAAGAGTCGGACACGACTGAGCGACTTCACTTTCATTTTTCACTTTAATGCACTGCAGAAGGAAATTGGAGTGGCAACCCACTCCAGTGTTCTTGCCTGGAGAATCCCAGGGAAGGGGGAGCCTGGTGGGCTGCCATCTATGGGGTTGGTCGCACAGAGAAGGACACGACTGAAGCAACTTAGCAGCAGCAGCAGCAAAACACCACTGAAACAACATCAAGTGTACTGATATTAACATTATAGGGCTCCCAGAAAGAGAAGAGACAGACAGAAAGAAGCAGGGAACATATTTGCAGACATAGCCTGGGAAAAGAAACAAACATCCAAGTCCAGGAAGCACAGAGAATTCTAAACAGGATAAACCACAAAAGGACCACACCAAGACACACTACAATTAAAATGGAAAAATAGAAAAGAGAATATTAAAAGCAACAAAGGGAAGGGTCAACAGAGCTGTGGAGGAGTGGGAGGCACAAACTTCTAGGTATAAGAGAGCTTTAAGAATGTATTGTACAACACAGAAAGAAAAGTAAAGTGAAGTCGTTCAGTCGTATCCAACTCTTTGCGACCCCAAGGACTGTAGCCTACCAGGCTCCTGCATCCATGGTTCCAGGCAAGGGTACTGGAGTGGGTTGCCATTTCCTTCTCCAGGGGATCTTCCTGACCCAGAGATCGAACCCAGGTATCAAACCCAGGTCTCCCACACTGTGGGCAGACGCTTTACCATCTGAGCCACTAAGGAAGCCCTGTACAACACAGGAAATATAGCAAATATTTTGTAATAAATGTAAATGGAAAGTAACCTTTAAAATGTTGTATAGAATATTAAAATATTTTTAATAAATTAATTTTTAAAAAACAATAAAATAAAAGCAGCAAGTGAAAGAAACAAAAACCACACAAGGGAACTCCCATAAGGATATCAGCTAATTTTTCAGCTGAAATTCTGCAGGCCAGAAGGGAGTGGCATCATGTATCTAAAGTAAGAAAGGGAAAAACATACAATAAAGACTATTCAGCCTGAGGAGACTTTCATTCAGATTTGAGGGAGAGATCAAATGATTCACAGACAAGCAAAAGGGAAGAGTTCAGTACCACCAAACAAGCTTTACAAGAAATGTTAAAGGGATTTCTGTAATCAAAAAAGAATACAGCACAACTAGGGGGAAAAACACATTTGAAATGAAAATTACAAAAGGAAAAAGCTCATCAATAAGGGCAAACATATACAATAAAGGTAGTAAATCAACTGTGGACAAAGGAAGAAGGAAGGTTTAAAGACAAAAGTAACAATATCACCTATGTCCACAATAAACATTTAAGGGATTCACAAATCAAACATGAAAAATATGGTGTCAAAAACAATAATCCTGAGGGAAGGAAAGTAAAAATGAAGGGTTGTTAAAATGTGCTTGAAATTAAGAGATCAGCAAATTAAAATAATCACATATATAGGGTCTGCTCAGAGAAACTTATGCTACCCATAAAGATCTAATATATACACACACACAAAGAAAAGAAATCAAACAGAACACTAAAGACAGTCATCAAATCACAAGAGAAAAGAATAAAAGGAACAAAAACACTACAAAACAACCCCAAAACAGTGAACAAAATAGCACAAAGTACACAGATATCAATTACTTTAAATGTAAGTGGATTAAATGCTTCAATCAAAAGACAGAGAGGCTGAATGGATACAAAAACAATACCCTGTATATATGCTGTGTGTAAGAGATTCATTTCAGACCTAAACATATGCAGCCTGAAAGCGAGGAGATGGAGAAAGGTAATCCACACAAACGGAAATCAAAACTAAGTTGGGGTAGCAATACCTGTATCAGACAAAATAGACTTTAAAACAAAGACCAAAACAAGATATAAAGAAGGAAAATACATGACAATCAAGGAAACAATCCAAGAGGATATATCAATTGTGTATGTAAATGCAGCCAACAAAGGAATACCTAAATACATAAAGCAAATATTTACAAACATGAAAAGGAGAAATGGACAGTAATACAATAAGAGTAGGGTACTTTAGCAGTCTATTTACATCAATGGAAAGATCATACAGACAGAAAATCAATAAGGGAAACACTGACCTTAAATGGCACTTTAGACTAGATGACCTTACTGGATATGTATACAGCATTTCATCCAAAAGAAACAGAATACACATGCATGTGCACAAGGAACATTCTCCAGGATAGGCCACAAAAAAAACTCAGTAAATTAAAAAAACCTGAAATCATATCAGGCATTCTTTTCCAACTGCCAACAATGAGACTAGAAATCAACTACAAGAAAAAAAATTGCAAAAACACAAACATGTGGAAGCTAAAAAATATGCTAATGAAAAACCAACAGATTACTGAAGAAATCAAAGAGGAGATAAGAAAATACCTAAAGGCAAATGAAAACAAAACCACAATGATCTAAAACCTTTGGGATGCAGCAAAAATAGTTCTAAGAGGGAAGTCTATAGTGATACAAGCTTACCTCAAGAAACAAGAAAAATATCAAATAAACAACCTCACCTTAAAGCTAAACAAACTAGAGAAAGAACAAACAAACCCAAAAGTTAGTAGAAGGAACAGAATCATAAAGATCAGAGCAGAAATAAACAAAAAGACACTTAAAAAAAAAAAAAAGGCAAAGAATCAATCAAACTAAAAACTAGTTCTTTTAAAGGATAAACAAAATTGACAAACCTTTATCCAGACTCCACAAGAAAAAAAAAGGAAGAGGGCCCAAATCAGTAAAATCAGAAAGGAAAAAGAAGTTACAAGTGACACCACCAACAAGGCAAAGAAACATAAGTAACTACAATGAACAATTATATGCCTCAAAGGGACAGTCCAGAAGAAAGGGACAAACTCTTGGAAATGTACAATTCCCTAAGACTGAACCAGGAGGAAACAGAAGATATGAACAGACCAATTATTACAAAATTTGAATCAGTAATTTAAAAATATTCCAGCAAACTATAAAGTCCAGGATCAAATGGCTTCAACGAATTCTACTGAACATTCAGAAGGTGAGTTAACACCTGTCCTTCTCAGCCCAGAGAGGTTGCCTGGAACATGTTCTCCCTGTCTAATCTTGTGCCTAAGTTATCTCAGGATGTATGCCCTAGGAAAGGGTCTGGTGAAATTCTTAAAACCGTGAGGTATTCTTTTTATCTATTCTCAGCAGCCAGTTGAGAAGTATATAGTGAAAGTGAAGTCACTCAGTCGTGTCCGACTCTTTGCGACCCCATGGATGATACAGTCCATAGAATTCTCCAGGCCAGAATACTGGAGTGGGTAGCCTTTCCCTTCTCCAGGGGACTTTGCCAACCCAGGGACTGAACCCAGGTCTCCCACATTGCAGGCAGATTCTTTACCAGCTGAGCCACAAGGGAAGCCCAATCATCAGAGAAATGCATATCAAAGCCAGAATGAGATACTACCTCATACCTCACATCTGTCACATCTTTGGCTATCATCACAAAAACCATAAATAATAAATGTCAGCAAGGATGTGGAGAAAAGGGAACTCTTGTACACTGTGGATGGGAGTATAAATTGGTACAGCCACTATGAAAAACAGTGGTGGTTGCTAAAAAACAAACAGAAAATAGAACTACCAAATTATCCCTTTTCCACTCCTGGGTATATATCTGAAGGAAATAAAAACACTAATTCAAAAAGGTATATGCACCCCAATGTTCACAGCAGCCATTAGTTGTAACAGCCAAGATATGGAAGTAACTTAAGTGTTCATCAATAGATGAAAAGATAAAGAAGATGTAGTGCATATATATGCAAGAGAATATTAGTCATAAATAAGGAAATTTCACCATCTGCAACAATATGGATGGAGTTGGAGGGTATTGTGCTAAGTGAAAGTAGTCTGACAGAGAAAGACAAATACTATATGGTATTACTTATATGTAGAATCTGAAAGCTATACAAACTGCTGAGTATATATATAAAAAAATAGACTCAGATACAGAAAACAAACTAGTGATTACCATGAGGAAAAGTGAAGTGGGGAGGGGCATGATAAAAGTAGGGGATTAAGAGGTACATTACTATGTATAAAATAAATGAGCTACAGGATATACTGTACAACAGAGGGAATACAGATAACATTTTATAACTATAAATGGAATATAATCTTTAAAAATTGTGACTCCTTACTTGTACACCTGAAACTTAGCAATAATACTGCATATCAATTACACCTCAATTTTTAAAAATTCAGCCTAAAGTTTTTTCCCTATAAGACAATCTCTGTAGAAAGATAATAAAATTCAACTAGAAATAATGTGCTTCACTGTACATTCATATACTTTTCATTACTAAAACTGAACACCAAAGGGGGAAAAGAGTTTTTAAAAAAAGACAACTATACAAAGAGATAAATTACAAAATGTCTAAAAATGCATTTATATTGTCCTTTACAAAACACATATACACATAAAACAACAAGAACAACCTCAAAATTTAAAGCAAAACTCATCCAGAAATGTTTCCATTCAGGATGACAATATTTAAGATGTCAAGAGGATTGCATATTACTAAGATGAAGCAATAATTAAAATGTAAACATATTGTGTGTAAAACAAAGGGAAAACTTCCAGTTCTGCCTCTATCTCTAGTGTGTAGGTGTGACAGGAAAGCACCAAAATTTTTCCTCAAACGCTGAATCATCTCCAGGGATTCAAGCCAGTATTTATCTCATATAACTCTTGTGTAACAGCTGCATTTTGTATTTTTCTTTAAATGCCACTTATTTCAGTTATAGAGACAAAAGAAACCACAATAAATTGGAACAACCAAACATAACTTTAAAAGTCAAATTTTGACTATAACATCCTATATTTCTGTCCAAAAAAAAAAGAATATACCATTTTCCTTACATACTCAACACATTCTGAATTATCCATATGAAAATTAGATAATGTTTTCTTAGGCTTCAAGTCATCATATGTGGATATAACTGCACAGGAAAAGCTTCAAATTGAAATCCTCTACACAATAAAAATTAACTTGTTACAACCTTAAAGAATGAGTCACAGATACTCCAAAAGAGAAAGGAAAAAAATGTACAAAATTACTATAGGCACCATTTTTATCATTTTCTTTCTATAAAAAAAAGTTTTCATTCACATTGAACATAAATATAATTTAAATACAATTCAGTATTTAAAACTGCAAAGAAATCTTAAGTCTCCAACTCTTTAAAAAGTTCCCACAGATGCCACTATTATACAAAGCTAGGCCATTAGCATTTTAAATGTCCATTTTTGCTTTGTCTTATAAAAATGTGTGTGAAAGAACTTAAATTGTTAATAGGATGGAAGGGCAATATGGCAGAGTGATGGAGATGATGGATTTTAAGGTCATGGAGTCCCTAGGTTTGGGCTGCTATGTGTCTCTGAGTGCATTATATAATTCTGTAAGCCCCACTTGTCTTATCTGTAATGTGGGAATTATAACAGGATCTTATGTCACAGGGCTTCTGTATAAGTATTAAAGAACAAACAAGATACTTAGTACTCAGAAACCATTAACTCAACAAATATTTTAGGCCCCATACAAGTGGCAAACAAAAGAAACGCACAGTCCTATCCTTAGAAAGCTTTCTTTTTAGTTGGAAAGATATACAACAATATGTATAAAAACATATAAACATAAGTATACTTGCAGAAGGTGTTATAAACATTCAGTGATGGAGGAACGACTTTGATTATTCAGGGGAATAAAGAAATGTTTTAGTTAAAGGGTAGTATTCAAGTGGGGTCCTGAAGATGAAAAACCAGAAACAGCATTCTAGGAAACCTAACAGCATTAACAAAGGCCACCCAAGGTGGGGAAAGCATGTTCTATTAAGAGGTTAGTATGACTCTAGTACAGGGCTTCACAGGTGGTGCAGTGGTAAAGTAATCACCTGCAAATGCAGAAGACACAAGAGATTCAGGTTCAATCCCTGGGTTGGGAAAATCTCCTGGAGTAGGAATGGCAACCTACTACAGTATTCCTGCCTGGAAAATTCCATGAACAGAGAAGCCCAGTGGGCTACAGTCCATGGGTTGCAAAGAGTCAGACATGACTGAAAACACAAACACGCACACACAAAGACATGACTGCAGTACAGTCTTAAAGGTAATATGCACAAAGGTAATATGAAAGAAATATGAAGAGAGAGGTAGTAGAAAGAACCAGCAGATCTCAACAGCCACAGTAAAGACTTCAGATTTTTATTTTGAAATACTATAATGGGAAGCCACTGGAGGGTTTCAAATGGGAAACCATTATAATGAACAGGATTATATATCAGGAAATAACCACAGCAAATTGGCTAAAAGGTTGGAATTCAAAGCATTCTGGGGCACTGAAACTCATTTTTGTTTGAAATATTATTGTTTGTTCCTTTCAGGTGGAAAATTCTAAAATATATTAGCTATTTCCTGCCTAAGGCTTATATATATATTTAGGTCCTTAATCCAGAATGCTTTGATTTTCAACATTGCTAATTATCAGAGAAATGAAAATCAAAACGACAGTGACATAGTAACATAATTATACTAGTCAAAATGGCTATCATCAAAAAGTCCATAAATAATAAATGGAGAGGGTGTGGAGAGAAGGAAACTCTCCTACACTGTTGGCTGGGATGTAAATTGGTGAACCACTATGGAGAACAGTATCGAGGTTCCTTTAAAAACTATTATAAAAATATAGCTACCATATGATCCTGCAATCCTACTCCTGGGCATATATCTAGGTAAAAACATGGTTCAAAAGAATACATGCACACAAATGTTCACTGCAGCACTAGTTACAATAGCCAAGACATGGAAGCAACCTAACTGTCCATCAACAGACGAATGGATAAAGAAAATGTGGTACATATATATACATTAAAAAGAATGAAATAATGCCATTTCAGCAACATCAGTGGACCTAGAGATTGTCATACTGAGAAAAGTAAGTCACACAGAGAAAGAGAAATATCTGATGATATCACTTATATATGGAAGCTAACAAACTCACAGACTTAGAGAACGAACTTATGGTTAGGGGTGGGGAGAGTGATACTTAGGGAGTTTGGATTGACATGTACACACATGACATGTACACACATGACATGTATTTAAAATGGATAACCGAGGTCCTACTGTATGACATAGGAATTTCTGCTCAATATTATGTAAAACTTAAATGGGAAAATAAACTGAAAAAGAATAAATACATATTTATGTATAGCTGAATCACTTTGCTGTACTTCAGAAACTCTCACACAACACTGTTAATCAACTATATTCCAATATAAAATTAAAAGTTAAAAAAAAAGACATCTCAAAAACACTAAAAACTAAAGTACTTTTTTCTTTTCCTCCCTTTTAAACACATCATGATTAGGACTTCCCTGTTTGTCCAGTGAATAGAAACTGCCTGTCAATGCAGAGGACACAGGTCCAACCCCTGGTCTAGGAAGATTCCACATGCCGTGAGGCAATTAAGCCTGTGGGCCACAACTACTGAACCCATGCACCCTAGAGCCCATGCTCTGCAACAAGAGAAGCCACTGTGATAAGAATCCCATGCATTGCAACTTGACAGGAGACCCCACTAACTGCAACTAGAGCTTCTGCACAGCAACAAAGACTCAGCATAGACAAAAGTAAATAAGTAAATAAATAAGTAAGTGCTCTCTTAAAAGAAGAAAATCATGATCAACAGCCATACTAAGTTTAGCCATGCTGCTAAACTTATGAATGTAAATTTAACGATTTCCACTTGCATCTTCTATGTTGTTGAGCTAACAATATGTAATTGTTCAAATTCCTCAGCAACAGAACTGATAAAACTTGCTGGCATATAAATAAATGAGTCAAATAGTGAAGAGATTAAGTTTCCTTTTATTTTTTTCCCCAATAAAATCATCCACCTTCACCATTTATCAGTGATTGTTTAGAAATACCTAAGGTGTCCTTACTTGGTTAACTATGGATAAACAATCTAGTTTGGTTTTCCACTCTTACTCAAAGGATATTGTAAATTTTTGGAAAAATTCCAAAACTGCAATTATTTGATCGACCAAACTCTTTAACAGCCCTGTGAGTTCCATATAAAAACACACAATTTGGTGTACTCTACTCCTTTTCCTTGCCTGACTCAGCAATTCCACTGCTGCTCGTAGGACTCTTCTCCACACCCCTCTTCCCCTTATTCGAAGCAAAAATGCCTCTCGAATTCGAGCTGAGCTATTTCAAATCCTGAAAGATGATGCTGTGAAAGTGCTGCACTCTATATGCCAGCCAATTTAGAAAACTCAGCAGTTGCCATATGACTGGAAAAGGTCAGTTTTCATTCCAATCCCAAAGAAAAGCAATGCCAAAGAATGCTCCAACTATCGCATAATTACATTCATCTCACACGCTAGTAAAGTCATGCTCAAAATTCTCCAAGCCAGGTTTCAACAGTATGTGAACCGTAAATTTCCAAATGTGCAAGCTGGATTTAGAAAAGGCAGAGGAACCAGAAATCAAATCGCCAACATCCACAGGATCATCAAAAAAGTGAGAGAATTTCAGAAAAAAATCTACTTCTCCTTTATTGACTATGCCAGAGCCTTTGACTGTGTGGATTACAACAAACTGGAAAATTCTGAAAGAGATAGGAATACCAGACCAGCTGACCTGCCTCCTGAGAAATCTGTTAGAACTGGACATGGAACAACAGACTGGTTCCAAATAGGAAAAGGAGTACATCAGGTTTTATATTGTCACCCTGCTTACTTAACTTCTATGCAGAGTACATCATGTGAAATGCTGGGCTGGAGGAAGCACAAGCTGGAATCAAGATTGCCAGGAGAAATATCAATAACCTCAGAGATGCAGATGATACCACCCTTATGGCAGAAAGCAAAGAAGAACTAAAGAGCCTCTTGATGAAAATGAAAGGGAAGAGTAAAAAAGTTGGTTTAAAACTCAGCATTCAGAAAACTAAGATCATGGCATCTGGTCCCATCACTTCATGGCAAATAGATGGGGAAGCAATGGAAACAGTGAGAGACTTTATTTTCTGGACTCCAAAATCACTGCAGATGGTAACTGCAGCCATGAAATTAAGAGACACTTACTCCTTGGAAGGAAAGTTATGACCGACCTAGACAGCATATTAAAAAGCCGAGGCATTTACTTTGCCAACAAACGTCCGTCTAGCCAAAGCTATGGTTTTCCCAGTAGTCATGTATGGATGTGAGAATTGGACTATAAAGAAAGCTGAGCGCTGAAAAATTGATGCTTTTGAACTGTGGTGTTGGAGAAGACTCTTGAGAGTCCCTTGGACTGCAAGGAGATCCAACCAGTCCATCCTGAAGGAAATCAGTCCTGAATATTCATTGGATGGACTGATGCTGAAGCTGACACTCCCAACACTTTGGCCACCTGATGTGAAGAACTGACTCACTGGAAAAGACTGAGATTCTGAGAAAGATTGAAGGTGGGAGGAGAAGGGGACAACAGAGGATGAGATGGTCGGATGGCATCACCGACTCAACGGGCATGATGGACAGGGAGGCCTGACATGCTGCAGTCCATGGGGTCACAAAGAGTCAGAGATGACTGAGCGATTGAACTGAACTGAAACTCATTTCCTTTCCACCTCAAAATGCTGGCACTTTATTCTCCTTTGCCCTAGTCCCAGGAAAAAAGGTTTCTCTAAATTTTTAAGGTTAAATCCTTCTGTCTCTGCTATTGATAACCTCTCTTGCTTTATCAATTATTTCATCTTTTTTTTTTATCTCACTCTCTATTACCTTTATCCTTTCACAAGTGGTGAAAAGTAAGTAAGTAAACAAATAAATAGGGGACTAAGTTTTGTTTGTTCTCCTGCCACCTGCTCTGATAAAAAAATATTCATGTAGAGATGGCCAACAGGCACATAAAAAATGCTCATCATTGGTATTAGAGAAAAGCAAATCAAAACTACAATGAGGTACCACTTCACATTGGTCAGAAAGGCCATCCTTCAAAAGTCTGCAGATAATAAATGCTAGAGACAGTGTGGAGAGAAGGGAAGCCTCTTACACTGTTGGTGGGAATGTAAATTGGAGCAGTCACTTCAGAGAACTATACAGAGGTTCCTTAAAAAACTAAAAATAGAGCTACCACATGACCCTGCTATCCCACTCCTGGGCACATATCTAGAGAAAAACATGGTCCGAAAGGATACATGCATCCCAATGTTCGCTGCAGCACTGTTCACAACAGCCAAGACGTGGAAGCAACCTAAATGTCCATCGACAGAGGAATGGATAAGGAACAGGTGGTACAGGTATAAATGGAATATTACTCAGCCATTAGAAAGAATGAAATGCCATCTGCAGCAACACAGATGGACTTAGAGATTATCATACTAAGTGAAGTAAATCAGAAAGAGAAAGACAAACACCATATGGTATTACTTATAAGTGGAATCTAAGATACAAGACAAATAAACTTATCTACAAAACTCACAGACACAGAACAGACTTGTGGTTGCCGATGGCGGGGGGCAGTTGGAGGGAAGGATTGGGAGTTTGGGATTAGTAGATGCAATCTACTATATGAAAAAGAACATACGTGTGTGTGTGTGTGTGTGTGTGTGTATAACTGAGTCCATTTGTTGTACAGCAGAAATTAACACAACATGATCAATAAATTTTTTTAAGAAATACATCAGCTATATGTCAATAGAAATTTTTTAAAAAGCAGAAACCTAAAAAAAAAAAAATTCATTTAAAAGCACAGCTAAGACTTCAAATAAGTAAGAGGAATTGCCAGAAGTCATAAATGAAGAAAGAAAAGAAGCAAGAAACCAGAGTGCTATACTAGTATCATGAGCCGTGGTTGCCCTGAAAAGTCAAGAACTCAAAGCCTGGCAGGGAATGAGAAACACAACTTCTGGCTCATTCAAGACAGAACTGGATTTAAGTCCTCTGTATAAAGCTAAGATTTTTGTGAAAAGGTCAAACCAGAAAAACACAAAAATCACCCGTCAGTAAAAGAAAATGACAGGGAAACTTCTCTGCCCTGGTCTGGTCTCTTGAGGTGAGGAGATGCAGTTTCCTCTGAAAATTCATAAGTGCAGTCTACCTTCATATGCATTTGAAGTTCTAAATATAATCTCACAACTCCAAAATACATATTACATGAGAGAACATGCTACCATAAGCAAGAGTCAGCAGAAACAACAGCTGGATTAAAGACCTGAAACTTCAGATATTAAAACTACCAGTTATAGAAAATAAGACATTTAAAGAAATGGAATGAAAACATAAGCAATAAACAATCTAATTCTAGGCATTTATAAAAAAAAAATCAAACTGAACTTCTAAAAGTAGAAAATATTAACTGAAATTAAGAACTCAATGGATAGGTTGAACCACAAATTAGATACAACTGAAGACTTAGAGGTTGTAAGTAATAACCCATATTATTAACTGAACAAAATACCCATAATATCTACTAGAAAAAGACAAGATGAAGGAAAAATTTAAGAGAAATGAAAGATGGGATGAAAAAAGTCTACCTATGTCCAACTGGAGTGCATAAAAATAGAAACAGGATATTCAAAATTCAAAAAGTTAACAATTTATAATTTTCTAGCTCTAATGAAAAATGTAAATTCTCAGAAAGCATAAGTTATCTTACACAGAACAAATTTTAAAACATCCATCACATTACAGTGAAAGTGTACTTATATAAATTTTAGGATAAAAATCTCTTCCTTGTCCCTTCACAGACTGTTGTAAAGATCTATTTTTTCACATCAATAACAGTTTTTATATCTCCTAGTATATATATTTTAGTCATGAGTAATAAATGTATAAGAAATCCTCTCATAGAGGATTATAGTATATGAAAACCAATCAAATCTGTCTGCATTTTTTCAACAAAATTAATGAAGATGGTTTTTCTTCTTCCTTAGCTCCCAATCTCTTGAAGGGAAAGATTCCTGAAGCTAAAATGGCAGAGAAAAACTATATGGCAATGTTTCTAGTTTCATTCATTCAACTGTTCAGTTCAGTTCAGTTCAGTCGCCAGTCGTGTCCAACTCGCCGCGAGCCCATGAATCACAGCATGCCAGGCCTCCCTGTAAACTACTATAAATCTACTGTAGGCAAGGAACTCTGGATGTTACAAAGGTGATTAATTGCTAACTATTCTTTTAGCCTATTTAAAAGATAAACAGCACCCTGGTTGAACATATGCTAATTGTGAGTAGGAGGAAAAGATGTTACTAACTTTTGGCTGTGTAACTTTCACAGGCAAACAACAGTTGGCTGTGCAACTGATGAATTCAGTGAATAAAGTTTTAGCATAAATAAAACAAAATTGAAAAACAGAAACATGCTGCAAACAACCTGCCCTCCCTTAATACCTGGTTTCAACTAAAAAGCCAATTAATTTAATATTTTTTATACTTTTGCTTTACACAACACCCCAACCTCTTTCACAATTACAATCATTAGAAAAATGGAAGGGAAAATATCTTTATGTAAGAACAAATTCTAGTAAGAGAGACTCACTAGATGAAAGCGACAGGAGGGGTCATTTTTGTCCTCCTTGACTTCAATGCCATTAATTATAATGTCAACCCATACACAAAGATTATAATTTAATACACAAGACTACCAAAGGAACAGATCATTTTTCAGTGTGATTTATAAGTTACCTGGTCAGAGTCTGGGTATGTATCCACAATTTCTATTTTTATGTACTCCAGTTAGACATAGGTAGACTTTCTTCATCTCTTTCATTTTCTTAATTTTTTCTTTCATCTTTTTCTATTTGAAATTATGGGTATTTGTTCTTGTAAGCACACAAGATTTAACACTTTTCATCTACCATAAAGAATAGTACAAAGCAACAACATCAGTCATGCTGATACTGACAATACACTAAGCAACTTAAATAAATATGCTCATTTAATTCCACCTTTACTATGAAGTGGGAACATCACCATCCCCAAGAGAGTATTGAGGAAAAAAAGCTTACTTTTCCAAAGAAGCACAGCAATTGGATCAACTGGGATTCAAGCCAAATCCCCTAATTCACAGTTACTGCACTGCTCTGACTTCTAAAAGACTGCAGCTACACTGCAGTAATGCTCCACAAATCCTTCTACTAAGTATACAGAAGTGCATCCACAGTGCGTGCACTAGAAACTATTGAGGCATTGTTCTTCAGGTAGAAGAAGATGATCCTTGGTGGAAGTCAGAGATGTAAGAAGCAATGAAAATAAAGGGTAAATACTAAATGAACACTAACTGCATAAAATACTATTAAGTATCTGGTGGGATTTAAAATACATATGGGAGTAAAATACTAACTAAATCAAATCAATCAAGAGGAAGTTCAATGGAGTTCAAGTGCTCTAAGATGCCCTCACTGATTATCAAGAAGTAAAAAGTACTATTTTATATTAGACTTCAATAAGTCAAGGATGTATGGTATAAAAGAATGTTAACTACAAAGAAAATGGGAGGTAAATAATAAATTTAAACATTCCAAAGAAAGGAAAAAGGACTATGAAATAAGAACTACTAAACACATCAGCAACTACAGTAGGTGGAAATGATTCAAGTAAAAAATATATATCAAAATGGATTTTTTTAAACTCAACTATATGTTGCTTATAAGAGAAAGCTATTTCTCTTGAATACAAGATAAAAGTAACATGACAAAAAAAGATTACATACCAAAATTAACGTAGATAAACATAAGACATTAGAAATTAAGGGCACTACTTCATAAAGATTTAAAATAATTCAAACTTATATGCAATTTACATCACAGCCTTAATATATAAAAGGAATAGAAACATTTAAAAGAGATATGACAATCCACAAATATATTTGAAGGTTTGACACAACTCTTTCAGAAACTGTTAAGACAAGCAAAATCAATAAGGATATGAGTTGACATAATGATAAACTTTAACTAACTGACATACTAATAAAACAATGCACTCAACAAATAAAAAATATACCTTCTTTTCAAGTACACAGAACACTCAGAAAAACTGACCAGGTGTATAGACACACTGTAAGTTACAACAAATTTCACAGGATCAAAATCCTAAAGAATATGTTTTCTGACTACAGTGGTTTTGAATTCGAAATTTTTTTTCAAACCCACAAAACTGCCATATGTTCAGAAACTAATAGTCTAAATAACTCTAAATAAGAAAACTCCACAGAACATTAGGAAAACATTCTAAACTGAATGACAATAAACATCAAACTTTGGAAGGTAAGTTAATGTCATGTTGAGAGGGAATTCATAGGCTAAAAAAAAAGCTACAAATCAGTAAGTATCTAGTTCAAAAATTTTTTCAACAACAATTTTATCAAAAAATACAGAAGAAAAAAACAATAAAGGCAGAACATAATGAAATAGAAAATCGAAACAAGAAAAAAAATGAACAAAACCAAAAGCTGGTTCTTTGAAAAATACTAGTGATTCAACTTCCAACCAATAGAACAAAGTAGAAGTGACAGACAGTATGTGAACAGAACAAAAAAGGCAGCAAAGTATTACTTTTTTTCTCTCACTCTTGTGTCACTAGCTCTAGGGAAGGCCATGATTCCACGTAAGGAACTGAAACTTGTGCCAACACCTACATAAGTAAACTTGGAAGTGGATCTTCCAACTCCAGTCACATCTTGAGAAACTATACTGTTTGTTGTCAGCTTGATTGCAACCTTTTGAGAAATGCTGAGTGTGGATCCTGACAGGCTTTGTCTGTTATACCTGAGAACTTAAGAAACCAATTCTAAAGTTTCTACAGAAATTCACAGTTCCAAGTCCAGGTACCCAAGAGAAAAAAACAAACAAACAACAAAAAAACCAGGGAGAATTAGCTCTGCTGGTTATCAAAACTTATTAATAACTTAAAATGCTCCAGTAATGACAGTGTGGTACTGCTGCAAGCATCAACAGACCAATGGAATAGAAAAGAGACCATAAAAAGATCCACACATATATGGACACCTGACTTACTACACAGGTGTCAGTGCAGAACAGTGAGGAACATAGAGTCTTTCCAAGAGATACTTCAGGGTCAAATGGATATCCACGTGAAAAGCAATGAAACTTGATCCCAGCTACACTTAACATACACTATACATAAAATCACTTTCAGATGGATGGTAACTCAATGTAAAAGACAAAACAGAAAAGCTTCTAGAAGACAATAAAAGAGAAAGATATCTTAAATAGGCAACAAAAGATATTGCTTTTATTTAGTCTTAGAAAAAGACTAAAAAGTCTGGACTGGATTTAAAGTAAGAATTTTTATTCCTCCAGACATCAAAAGAATGAAAAGCAAGCCACAAAATGGGAAAAGATATCTGCAACACATGTTACCAACAAAGGGCTTGTATTCAGAATATATTAAGAACTTCCACAAATTAGCCAAAAAAACAAAACAAAAGAATTCAACAGGAAAACAGCAAGAATCTCAACAGATACTTTACAAAAGAGTACCTGAAATCTATGTACCAATAACTATATGAAAATATACTCAGCATCATCTGAAATCAGGGGAATGCAAATTAAAATCAAAAGGAGCTACATTACATATAATAATATCAATGAAATTCATAAACACAATGCTGAACAACAAGACACTAAGCACAAAATAACATATACTGTATAATTATATTAATGCAAAGCTCAAAAACAGATAATACTATATACTACAGTGTTAGGAATCAATAGAGTGGTTACTTTGGGAAGGGGGGGTAGTGATTAGGGAGGACGTAGGAAGGAACTCCTGGGGTGCTGGTAACCTCTATTTCTCTCCTTAAATCGTAGTTTTCACTAGTGCCTGCTTTGTGAGAAGTCATTTAGGCTAACAATTATGTTTTGAACACTCTTTCTGTACATGTGTTATACATCATTAAAGTAGAGCACATTATTATCATAGCAAGAGTTTAACATAACTGAACATTAGCTAACCAGAAAACTGAATGATGCCAAACTACTCATTTCTCCCCCAGTTCAGATAACTGAGGGATTCAGTTCTGGGGTAGACAAAAAAAATCTCTAAATATTTGGAGAAACTTTCCTGGCAAATTCAAATAAATAAATATAAATACAATAGAAATGATATATAATGTATTGTCCAATTTCCTGTACTATTTTCTTTAAAAGCAAAATTTTAAAAAGAGGAAGAAGAAGGGGTAAACGAAGACAACAATTTAAGTGACTCCCAACATCAGCTCATTTCTAATGCTTAATTTCAAGTTACCTTTAAGTGGAAACATAAGATTATCTTAGGGCAACTTTTAAAACACCTTCTCTAAATGAATTGAAAATATCAATTAACTAATACTGTACTCAGCAAATGAATGTTTAAAACAGACAAGTTTGTTATCTCCTTGCACAATACCTGAATTAAACAACAGTTAAGAGAAGATAGCAGATATTATAGGAGGGATCACATCTTAAAAATAAGGGATGACAAATGAAGGAGGAAATATAAGAACAATTTATGTTTTAGGAATGGGGAGGGAAAGCAGAGAATCTAAGGAGAAGGAAACATTAATCTTTTATGGTACTTATGTCTAGAAAAATAGATAAGTTTAGTGAGATTGAAAAAAAGCAAGCCAAATGGGAAATGTGGAAGGAAAATTAAAAAGCCCTCCAAAATAAAATATTTCATACTAAAGTTTTCACATTTCATTTTTAACGAATAAAGGGGAAAGCTCCCCAAAACAAAAACAGAATAAAAGGTAAACAGCCAAAATCCTCACACCAATGAGAAAACCACCTTTCAGAATTAAAGTTATACAGGAAACTTGATATAAAATATTCCTAAGAGGTAATGTGAAAGTAGTCAGTATTTCAAGGTTGCAAAGAAACAAAGTAATTGTGATTTCCAATATATAAAGGGCTTTCACATGGAAAGTGAAAGTGAAAGTCGCTCAGTTGTGTCTGACTCTTTGTGACACCATGGACTATACAGTCCATGGAATTCTCCAGGCCACAATACTGGAGTGGGTAGCCCTTCCCTTCTCCAGGGGATCGTCCCAACCCAGGGATTGAACCCAGGTCTCTAGCATTGCAGGCAGATTCTTTACCACCTGAGCCACAAAAACTTATTAATTCAGCAGGAAAACAAGAAACTAATCTCATTTAATAAATGAGGAAAAGGCTCTAAGAGGTTAAAGCACTAAATGGAAGCATCCAGCATTTTCTGTCACGTTGGAAATGTGCCTAATGTGAAGTACTCAGAGACTAAGTAAAATTGTCAACTTACAAGAGAGGAACTGAAGAGCAAGTGACAGTAATTTGAAACCACTAGCAAAAATCTTTATCTAATACTGGGTGACAGGAAAAAAGGGAGGTAAGAGAAGGAAGCTCATGCATGGGCTTATGCCATGGGGAATACTTGTACTGGGTACTTTGTTTAAATGATGACAATCCCAGGGATAAGGTCCAGGATGGTCACATCTCCTCTGGTACTTACAACATTTTAAGTATGGGTTTTATAAGACTTGGTATCTGTATTGTCCAAATTTTATATTTTATGTAAAAATAGTACCTTAATAGACCCCATCTCCATATTTACGGATTTATATAAGGTATAAATATCTTACCTTTCATTAACCATAGAGGTGGAGACACTTGGCTTTGACATTTCAAACATGATACAAATTATCTTCTGAGACAGCTTTCAGATGAAACTCCCTCATGGCTCAGATGGTACAGTAAAGCATTTGCCTGCAATGCAGGAGGCCTGGGTTCGAACCCTGGGTCGGGAAGATCCCGTGAAGATGGAAATGGCAACCCACTCCAGTATCCTTGCCTGTAGAATCCCATGAACAAAGGGGTCTGGCAGGCTACAGTTCATGGGGTCGCAAAGAGTTCAACATAACTGAGCAACTAACACACCTACACCCTTTAAGTGAAAACTTTACACTTAATGTTTCAGCAACAAGCGTCTACAGTAAGAACATGAACATAATCTGACTGATAAACTAACTTTCAAAAGCTCTGAAATTTAGCCAAAATAATTTATTTTCAATGTGTTTTTGGAATAAGAAATTTTTCAGAGGTAGATCTCAAATGAGTGTATTTTACTAAATCTATGTATAAGTAAAGTCCAAATAAGTGGTTGGTAATAACAGACTGTTAAGTACAGTAGGGCAGACTTGATGTCTAGACAAGATAGTGATGAGAGCTGCACTTTTACAAAGTTCGTTACTTGCTCTGAAAAAAAAAAAAACAACAACAAAGAATGTTTCTATTATGTAGGGTATAAGTATAAAATGCTTAGATTATGCATACAAAAGACAGAGTTGCCTCTATGTTTGAAACAATTTAATTTTAACCCATCATGTGTTAAAAAGTGACTCTTTTCCGTATCTCCCAATCTCCTGAACCTTTTAGAAAGATAGTACATTTGATTTTCAAGCCTTTTCACTTTAAAAGTGAAACAAAAATATCCTATTTTATACTGAGAGCACAAGAGCAAGAGCTGGTGAGAGGACTGTGAAGAATCAGCTATATAGAGAGATGGTGACCGAAATTAGACACTCCAAGTAAAAAGAAGACAGCCAAAGGCAGACAGTGGTTAAATGGAATATCTTGTTTACTGAAGAAAACACTAACTACACAATTCATTAGCTCAACAAGTACTAACTAATTACTGATCGATGCATAACAATGGCAAACCCTTGAGCTTTTAGAAAGCACTCTAATGTAAGTGCCCCATGTCTTCTGTCATTAAGAGGCTTAAAAAAGAATCAACACCTAAATTTTCTACAGTTAAATCTGAGATTAGCTTTTTTATGTACTCACATAATAGTATGTACAAAAGAAGCACTATTTAGCCTTTAATTTTAATACAATCTACATTGGGAAGAGACCTAAGATTATTCAGTCTAACTTCTTATACTGAGGGAAAAAAATAAAGAAAAACTAATGAGGTGCCCACGCATTCACAAAATGGTTGACATGTAGAATTAAAATTAAAATAAAATACATATATTAAGTAGATTGATCTAGACTGAGAGTAAAATTGTATTAACCTATAACACTAATGACCTACATTGGCAACAAAATGATTTGTGAAGTAACTTGATTTTTTATTAAAGTGGTTCCTACATGGCTAAGAAATAACATTTCCTCCATATAACAAGGTTGGCATAGCTATGACTGACTATAAAAAATAATGTTTTTACTAAAACAAATGTTTAAGTCTTTGAAAGTTAAAAGTAAGGAAAGAAGAAAAATAAGCAATTCCCTCTATCAAGAGTCTCTGAGTACACTCTGCTTTAGAACATTAGATTGGTACCCCCTCTGGATCTTAAATTATTCATGTGTACATTTTAACTGTAATCAAATAAATATATAATCAACCATTCTGTTAATAGAAAGACTTACTTACAGGTAAGAATAATCAGCTTTTTCTTAAAACAGCTGAAATAACCAGAGGTCTTAAAAATGAATTTGCCTTCATGGTACTTGTTCTCTTTGTAAATTATCCAATAAACAATAAGAAAGATGAGATAGCCTTGCCCCCCTTACAAATGGTGATGTTTTGCAAACTGAGGAATATCATGAATAATGCATACATCCCCACAATTAGACTGGCTTAGATATTATTAATTGCATCTACTAACATATTTTAAGAAAGGCTGACAAAGATTGGTACAAGGAAGAAGTTCAGATTCTCTGCAAACTCACATTTGCAAACTCACAGTTATTCTCAAACTTGGCAAACCATCAGAGCCATGAGAGTTAAACAGGTATGCTGCTGATCTCCGATGCAATTATTAAAACCTGCACAGCACTTCACAAGACCTAAACACAGCATCTGACACTTACAGTATTAAAGTAACTGTTTCACATCCCAAACTGTTCATTTTAAATGTAACACTGTTTACTTTAAACATACACATATATACCTTTTAATGTGGAGAAACCAGAGGACCTATACTTTGAAACATGGTTTCCAAGGGATTATAAATGTCTATTAATAGGGGACTAGTTATATATATATACTGATATAGAATGGTCACTAGAACACTGAACAGGGTAGACAGTATGCTATGGTATTTAAAGAAAAAGTATAGAGAGACACTCACCAACTTTTATCTCTACTCACCTGAATCAAACATGTTCCGGATGTGTGTGTGTATATATACATATGTGCATACACACAGGGTATGTATACATGTACACACACATATATGCTGTATATAAACTCTGTATACACATATACATATATATCACTTATCAGTTTATCTATACACTGGGAAAAGAAACTGGGCAGCTAAAAATTATGGGTGAGAAGGAAACTTGTTTTTCACTGTATAATCTCTTGTGCCTTTTGAATTTTATCCTTGTGTATTTTATCACTTAAAATACATTTTTCAATAGATGGGTTGGACAATATTTAAACTAAGCCAAAGAACCTGCTTTTGATATATAACCATAACTTTAGTTCCTAATTAAACCTTATTGCTGTCAATATAATCAACTGCATATTTGAACAGAAAAGACTTTCATTAATATTTGTTTTGGGTGATATTTACAAAGTGTTACAACTTATCCAAGTGAATACTTAAGGTCTACAAATTATATTACGTTAATTACACCACAATTAAAATACAGTATAAAACATCTTACATAAAAGTAAGGTGGTAATTAATCATTTTCAGCATATTAGAAGCTATGTGTGCGTGCTATGTTGCTGCAGTCATGTCTGACTCTTTGCAACCCTATGAACTGTAGCCCACCAGGCTCCTCTGTCCATGTGGTTTTCCAGGCAAGAAAACGAGAATGGGTTGTCATGCCCTCCCGCAGGAGATCTTCCCAATCCACGGATCAAACGTGCATTTCCTGAATTGCAGGGAGATTCTTTACCACTGAGCCATCAGGGAAGCCCAGAAACTATAGAAGAACTTATGAAAATACAGTTACTTCCTTTCAGTTCCTTATTAGTAAAATCAGCATCACCTGGGAGAATGTCAGACATTCGAGTTTCAAGTCCCATTCCAGAACTACTGAATGAAAACCTGTATCTTAACAAGATCCCCCAATGATTTACAATACACTGAAGTTTGAGAAGCTCTGACAACTTATTAACCAGAATATTTATGGCTGAAATCCATGAAGCTCTTCTTTGTAAAAGCCCCCCAGATGTACAATAAAGGCAGAAAATCACAATATAAGCGCTGTGCCTTGAGTGTGAAGAGCTGAAACATTCTTATTTTTAAGACTAGTTGGTATGGCAAAAGAACTCAATAATTTCAGCTTCCAATAGCTCAGTTGGTAAAGAATCTGCCTGCAATGCGGGAAACCTGGGTTCATTCCCTGGGTTGGGAAGATCCCCTGGAGAAGGGAAAGGCTACCCACTCCAGTATTCTGGCCTGGAGAATCCATGGACTATACAAGTCCATGGGATCACAAAGAGTCAGACACCACTAAGTGACTTTCACTTCATACACCCACTATCCTTATACTGCTTCGTTAAGTACTTATTTCTCTACAACCTTCTGTGTCCTTAGGAGGATTTTAGCCACCCTGACACTCAGTCATATGAACTGCTAGGTCAACCATGGACATGCACATCTTTTGTCTGAATGCTTGTATATACACACATGTGTATACTCATTGGATTCCATCTGAAGAAAGAGGAAGACAGAAGAAACTACGTCCGATCTTGCCAGTGGGATTACAAGTAGACTTAAATATTATATGCCAGGATCCCAAGAAAACAGAGAATCTCACTGAGAGGCTATGTCTAAGCACAATTTTATCAAAATATGAGGGATTTTGTAAATCTAAAATAAGACGAATCCAAAGAGTTAAGATTAAACATTGTTTTATCCCTCAAGGTACAGTAGAGCAAAGAAGTTATGTAATAATAGGGGATTTCAATTTGTGTGCTTCATTCAAAACAACAATTTGTTAAAAGACAAGATTCCTCAATAGTAATAAAGCAAGGAGTAGGATGCACTTTCAAACCAAATAGTTCAGTTAATAGTAGGTAAGTGAGGGCTTGTGGGATATATTACAATTAAGAGGTTAATGAAATTGTAAACACCTGAACCAGAATATGAATCACCTATACTTTTGTAGGTTAGATCTCTCTAGGAATTACCATAATGACAGAAGTAGTTCTGAAGTTTGTCCCTTAAAGCTCAGAAGCCAGGAAGCCTAGGAAAGTATTTCTGCAATTGAATGTAAACAGTGGCCCAAATTGGGTAAGAGGATATATCTGGGGAAATAAAAATAAGGGGAAAAAGATACACCACAGAATCCAAAGCATAAGAAGGATAAATGTGCTTGAGCCAGAGAATGAATCATATTCACCAAAAGATATTTATGTGAAAGTGAGATGATTCAAATGACCTCTAGCAACACAATATTCAGAGATGCAAACTGATATCTTCTGGCTCAAAGATTTTAGACCAGTGATTCTCTGCCATATGATTATAAGCTGTAAGCTTTTTAAAAAGGCACCTGCACCTGTATCCTACAAAATTCTTACATGCCCAAGAAAGAGATGGCAATAAAATGGCAAAGAACATAAATCCACTCTTATTTAAGGGATTCTGATCCAATCTATTTCCATATACATGACTTTAAACAGTAAATAAGACACATTTGTAGGCCCTTTGAATTAAATTTTGACCTGAAGATTTAGCTTATTATATATTGCAATACTGCCTCAAGTGAATGACTTTCTTGGGATTCAAGGGCTGAAGGACCTAATTTATAGCCTTCAAAAAAGTATATGTGGATATTTATCTTTTTATGTGAACATATTGTACTAGACATACAAGGGAAAAAGCAACTTTGCTATAACACCAACATTTACATTCCTACAGTAGTCTAAGCTTGATTTGTTGGCCTCCTCTATGCAGGCCCTTTTGGGGGAAGCTATTATTCATATTTTAAAACATGCAGTATTTCAAGCATGTGGAAAAATATTAAACCTTTATAATATTCCTATCCATCTGCTCTTTAATCTCTAAAAATAAATGCACGAAAGTTGGAAATGGAAAAAATGGGAAGCAAATCCTCTTAAAACTAATTTTTTCATTTTCACTATAATATTAAGACATGATTTGTAAAATAATTATGTATTATTATTTCCTAGCTTTGTGACATTTTTGAGGAATTTTGGATTGATTTTCTTATTACTGTATAAAAACTAAAGGACCCTAGCCAAAACATGGTAGCTACACTCCAATATTTAATATCATTAAGTTCTTTATTTTATAATGGTTTTACTTCTCTACTGCATCAGAATATAGTAATGACCTTTTAAGATTTATTTTTCTTTCTTTAGGTCATCTCTCCTTGCACAATATGCTTCAGTATCAGATTTTTCATGTGTTTGAACAATGGGCAGATGAAAACAGAAATACAGTCATACTTACATGCCAAACATATAGGTATCTATAAAGTATATAAAAACCTGGTTTCATACTAAATTTTGTGTGCTGCTAAGCTAGGCTCTACCTCTGACTAGTCAAGATCAAACAGATCAACTATGATTAATATCAAGAGAAGATAGTACAAAGATTAATAAACAACAACCCAATACTCCCTTCCAACAGGGAGGTCAGTCAAGTTTTTCTACCAGTTATATTCTTAAGGAAAACCTCGTTTAAAGAACTGCAATTTAGGTGGAAAAGAAAAATAAGGAAGTAATTAATTCATTTAACAATCATTTATCAAGCACTTATTACTAAGTGCTGGGCATAGGCACACCATTAAGTGGTCAGTTTAAGATACAGTCTCATTTCAAGTAACTAAGAGACTATCCATACAACAAATATTTCTGTGAGTCCACTACATGTCAATCACTGTTGTGGGTAACGAGGGAAGATAAAGCAGTGAACAAAACAAAGCCTTTGATTTCATGAAGTTTCCATATGGTAAAGGAGACAAGCAAACATATGTCAAATGGCAGAGGGGGAAAAAGTTAAACAGAAAAGTAAGTGAGAGTAAAAAGACAATAATAATGATATACATATTCATGCTGGAAGATACACATAGTGAGAAAACTATTTTACTCTCATTTAATTGATATCTTTAAAGGTACTAATCTACCTTTCATATAGCCAAGTTAAACAGGATTTTTTCAGGCTCCATTTTCCTATACTCCTCCAAGCACGTAACATTGCTAACCAACTCTGTTTTGAAACTCTGTTGGTTTACTGACAAATTTCCTATCCAGGTTCTTATCTTTTGGATTAGATTGGCATCAATATAAGCTGCACAATGATACCTAGGATTTAAATAAGATCTTCTATTTAACCAACGGAAATAGATTCTAATTGATGTGGAAATAGAACCTTGCAAAAAGGTTTAATTTTGTTCTTAATTTCCAATAGTTTTTGGAAGATTCTATAACAATATAATAACATTTACTCAAGGCATTAGAGAGTAACAACATCAAAAACAAACAGCTGTACAACATGTTACATTCTATGAAGTCCTTTTATATTTACTACATTTAATTCTCATAAAGTGATAATACCCTATAAGGTAGGTAATATTTCCATATTGAAACACTTTCAACTTTTCTATGCATAATGAGCATATGTGTGGAGGATTAAAGAGGAAAGTGCTGCTACACTTTAAATCTCAGGAAAGACAAAGCCTCTAAGCTTATTTCATTCCAAAATTATATTTCACACTGTATTAAGACATAGATAGAAGCTTTTCTCCTATAATGATTCGTTAAGCAATCTATTGAATCTATTAAAAATAAGATCCTGACTTTTCAGAATGATATCATTAAAAATTAGATTTAAATACCTATCCTTTATTTTTTCTTTAATATTTGAAAAACTATTAAAAGTATAATGAAAACCATAAAGAAACATCTGTATTCCAAGTATTCAAAAATAACATTTGCTAACATTTTGATATATTTAGTATTTCTTTCAACTCATCTCTATTAAGTTTAGTAGTTTTTTAACTGCTCCACACTAACTAGAATATACTCTAAAGTAGAAGCTTGCTTTTTATTAAAAGAAAAAAAGTAAGCAGGGGTGGGAGACAAAACTGATCACAATTACTATGAAATCAAATCGAACACTTTTTAGAATATTTTACATTGTAATTTCAGGGTCATAAATGAAAAAAGATAAAATGAAACATATTTATTCAATAAATATTTACTGTAACTGCTGTGTACAAAATGAACAAAAGATTTTGTACTTTAAGCAGCTGTATTCTCACCTGTTCAATCTCTTTGGTTTTTGTTGCTATTGCTTTAGAGCGACTGGTTAGCTGACTGTCTTCGAACAATTCTATGCCATCTGTTGCATTTGACTCAGGTTCTACTGGATGGTCAATGAACAATGGTGCTGTGGATCCCGCCTTTAGAAGAAATTAGAAATCTTTCATTACTTTCTTAAAAGATATATAGCATTTTAGATGACTACATATAAGCACTAACTGGCAGATTATCTCAAGAAAAAGCACTAAATTTGATCTGTTATAAGAAAAGAAACACTTTTAATTTTGTTATGCATAATGAACATATGAGAGCTTTCCAGGTGGTGCAGAGGTAAAAAAATCCGCCTGCCAATGGAAAAGATGCAAGAGATGTGGGTTTGATCCATGGCTCAGGAAGATTTCCTGGAGTAGGAAATGGTAACCCATTCCAGTACTCTTGCTGGGAAAATTCCATGGAAAAGGAGCCTGGCAGGCTACAGGCCATGGGGTCATAAAGAGTTGGATCCGACTGAGCACATATACATATAATGAACACATGTGAGGAGTATTAAAGAGGAAATTCTGACTACTTTTTAAATTTTACATAGGACAAAGCCTCTAGGCTTATTCCATTCCAAAATTATATTTCATACTATATTAAGACAGAGCTAGGTTTTGTCCTATAACCATTTCTTAAGCAACTTATTTAAGAAATACAGAAGAACAAAGTTCAACTGGAAGAGAGAAGTGTGAACAAATATAAACAAATAAAATAAACAGAAACATGGAAAAGAACTCTACTTCCAGAAGTTAAAAACACCATTCCTCCTGTAACCTAAGAATTATTGAAAGAAATAACTGAAAACAACTCCAACCAGCAGTAATAATTACTTCAACAATATTGCTACAGTTCATTAATGAGTAAATAATCCCACAAAAAGCCCAAGGTCAATTATTTTACTGCCCAAAAATACTTTTGTTGAAAAGAGAAAAACTAAATAAATGAAGGAAAAGTATTAGGGAATGAATAGAGAAACTACTCATTAGTTTACTCAAAAATTTATTCTATGATAAATGCCAAGGATAGCTCAATGAACACTGGATATATCAATGAATAAACAGAAAAAAGTTCTTGCCTTCATGGAGGTTGCAGTAAGCAGTAATTTGGAAAGAGTAAAGTTTGAGTTAATATATTTCAGTTGGGTGGGAAGTGAGGGAGAAAATAAGAAATTTGTACTTATTATAATTTATGGTTGTTGTAACTGAAGTAGCAACAAACAGCAGTAGGTTTAAAGAAGTCACTAACAAGATATATACTAATTAGTGGTATTTTTCATCAGTAAGACCAGTCACATTTCAATGCCTAGTGTGTTGTACACTGCCACAACCTCTTTAGAGATTAACTTGGCAGTATTTATCAGAATGTACCACATATCCTTTGCACTCAGCACCTTCACCTTTAAGAACTTGATTTACAGATATAACATGTGCAATAAATGCTATGATACGGCTGCCATCAATAGCAAGTGGTTGAAAACCATCTAAATGTTCATTAAATAAATTATGCATTGTCTAGAACCAAGGAATACTAAGAAATCATTTTAAAAAAAAACAAACACCAGTCTATATATGCTATATAATGTACCCTAACTTTTCTCCTGGCAAGGCCTAAAGGTCATTCCCCATAAATACACAGCCAATTGTGTCAAAAACAAAAGGGAAGAAAGAAATATGGGTGTTGATGCACTTATATAAACAAACTATTTCCACAGGATATTATCTCTGAGGGAAAAAATGATAAAAGAGACAGGCTCAATAGGAATAACAGAAGAAACTGTACCTATTCCAATGCCATTTGAATTTCTGACACATGTAGGCATAATCTACCTTTGTAAAAACCTGGTTTTTACAAGTCTGAGTTACATATCTTAAGGGATTTAAATTTGAAGTACATGAATCATTTAAGGGGAGAGGATTCTGGGAAGAAAGCAGAGTAGAAAACACTAGCAATCTGTCTCCCAACCTACACGAAAACTACACTCGCAGAATTTGTCTGATTTAAGTTCTATGAAACTCTAGACTCTGCTGAAGCCTTGTCCCATGCAGAGGAAGATAAAAATCAGCTCTCAGCACAGAGCAGCTGGCCATGTCCCACTCTGAGCCACCCGGCAGGGAGCTGTGTACATGTTCCCAGAGCAGCTTACACATAGCCTATGGGAGTCAGGTTGGGCAAAAAGCACCCCATCCTCCAAAGAGTAGGGAACTAACTGTGCTCCAATCACTGATTCCTGCTTCTGATCAACAGGTGCAGACAAAGAGGTGAACAGCCATTATTACTGTACCTGCCCCATTGCTGCAAGCCCCACTTACTTTGGCTGAAGTGGCTTCCAGGGTATCTAAAGCCAAGCACCCTACCACCCCCACTTCATTTTTCATGATTCTTCTTTTGGGAGCCAGACATTAAGGATAAGGATGCTTATTTAAAAACAACTGAATACATGGGTGAAGACAGAAAGTAACTGGGTATACCAAGGGAAAAGCTCAGAGAGAACTGAGAAGACTTCAAAAGTTTTCACCTCAGGCTGATCCTCAGTACAGAAACAGTGGCCAACAATAAAAAAACAATAAAAAATAACTGACAAAACCCCAGCAAGCCCTAGAAAAGAGGGAGAATATGACTCTCAGAGTTACCACACTGTTAGAATCAAACACCCAGAGTGCACCAAAAAAAATGATACAAAGAAACAGCCAAGTATGGTTTGTTCAAAGAATTAATCAACAGAAACTACCCAAGAAAAAGACCTAATGGAAGATCTACTGGACAAAAACTTTTTTCAGAGCTCAGAAGATCAATAATTACAACAAAAATACACTAGAGCGATTCAAAGGTGAAGAAAGAATTAGTGAACTTGAAAAATAATACAACAGAAATTATCATCTGAATGACAGAAAAAACACTGAAGAAAACTGAACAGAGCCTAAGGGATTTGTGGGGCACCACAATATATTCAGTTCAGTCGCTCAGTCGTGTCCAACTCTCTGCGACCCCATGAATCACAGCACACCAGGCCTCCCGGTCCATCACCAACTCCCAGAGTTCACTCAAACTCATGTCCATCAAGTTGGTGATGCCATCCAGCCATCTCATTCTCTGTCGTCCCCTTCTCCTCCTGCCTTCAATCCCTCCCAGCCTCAGAGTCTTTTCCAGTGAGTCAACTCGTCGCATGAGGTGGCCAAAGTATTGCAGTTTCAGCTTTAGCATCAGTCCTTCCAATGAACACCCAGGATTGATCTCCTTTAGAATGGACTGGTTGGATCTCCTTGCAGTCCAAGGGACTCTCAAGAGTCTTCTCCAGCACCACATTTCAAAAGCATCAATTCTTCGGCGCTCAGCTTTCTTCACAGTCTAACTCTCACATCCACACATGACCACTGGAAAAACCATAGCCTTGACTAGACGGACCTTTGTTAGCAAAGTAATGTCTCTGCTTTTAAATATACTATCTAGGTTGGTCATAACTTTCCTTCCAAGGAGTAAGCGCCTTTTAATTTCATGGCTGCAATCAGCATCCGCAGTGATTTCAGTTCAGTTCAGTCGCTCAGTCGTGTCCGACTCTCTGCGACCCCATGAATCACAGCACGCCAGGCCTCCCTGTCCATCACCAACTCCCGGAGTTCACTCAAACTCATGTCCACAGAGTCGGTGATGCCATCCAGCCATCTCATTCTCTGTCGTCCCCTTCTCCTCCTGCCCCCAACCTTTCCCAGAGTCTTTTCCAGTGAGTCAACTTGTCGCATGAAGTTTGATCAATATATTAGACTAGTACAAAACTACCTGCAGTTTTAGACGATGAATTTTAAATCATTATAACTAGGCTCAAACATATTTTTATTAATCACAATAGGAACCATTACAATCAACACATTTTTGCCAACAAGAAATAAGTTGGTTTCCTGTAGCATAAAAAAACCAATCTTGAGGATTTGATGAACTCTTAGAAAGTATTTTCTGCCTCCTGCTAGTAGTAGAGGCATTTTCTCTGCCAAAAGTCATCGAGATGGTTGAAGGAATGGTAGTCAGTTGGCAGGAGATAGATAAATATGGCAGATGAGGCAAAATTTTGTAGCCCAATTCGTTCAACTTCTGAAGCATTGGGAGTGCAATCTGTGGTCAGGCGTTGTCATAGAGAAGAATGGGGCCCATTCTGTTGACCAATGCTGGTTGCATTTTGGTGCATCTCATTGATTTGCCAAGCATACTTCTCAGATGTAATGGTTTCACCAGAATTTAGAAACCTGTGGTGGATCAGATGGGCAGCAGACCACCAAACAGTGACCATGACCTTTTTTGGGTGCAAGCCTAGCTTTGGGAAGTGCTTTGGAGGTTCTTCTTGGTTCAACAACTGAGCTGGTCAATGATGGTTGTTGTACAAAATCCACTTTTCATCATGAGTCAGAAGCCGATTGAGAAATGGTTCGTTGTTGTGCAGAGTAAGAGAAGACAACATCTTGAAATGACAATTTTTTTGGTTTGTGGTCAGCTCATGACACACCTACTTGCTGAGCTTTTTCACCTTTCCAATTTGCTTCAAATACCAAATGACAGTAGAATGGTCAACACTGAGTTCTTTGGCAACTTAGCTTTGATGAGCGCCCTCAGTTGGTCACTGTCAACTTCCAGTGGCCGGCCATTATGTTCATCTTCAAGGCTCTCATCTCCTTTGCAGAAATTTTGGTTTTTTTAAAAATTTTAATTGGAGGCTAATTACAATATTGTGCTGTTTTCTGCCATGCATTTACATGAATCAGCCATGGGTGTACATGTGTTCCCCATCCTGACCCTCCCTCTTTCCTCCCTCCCCATCCCATCCCTCAAGGTCATCCCAGTGCACCAGCCCTGAGCACCCTGTCTCATCCTTTGCAGAATTTCTTCACCCAACACTGCACTGTATGTTTGTTAGCAGTTCCTGGGCCACATGCGTTGTTGATGTTGCAAGTTATCTCCACTGCTTTTTGACCCATTTTAAACTCAAATAAGAAAATGGCTCAAAATTGCTTTTTGTCTAACATCATTTCCCTAATCTAAAATAAATACAAAATAAACAGCAAGTAATATGTCTTTAGCAAAAAATATAGTGATAAGTGTGTATTAAAATGATGTATAAGATAACCACATTTGTTTAAGAAGGTATTCCAATACCGAATAGCAAAGTTCAACAATGCAAAACAGCAATTACTTTTGCAACATCTAATACACTTAAATACATACAATCTTCTGAGAGTCCCAGAGGAGAAGAGACAGAGAAAAAGACATAGAGAAAATATTTGAATAAATCATGACTGAAAACTGCCAAATCTGATCACAGACATGAATTCAAACATCTAAGAAGCTTTGAACTCAAAGAACTCAAAAGACATATTACAATCAAACGTTCAGGACAAAGACAAAGGGAGAATCTTAAAAGCAATGAGAAACAAAATCATTAATACAAGAGGTCGTCACTAAGATTAAGTAGATTTCTCATCAGAAACTTTGGAGGCCAGAAGACAATGGACTGACATGTTCAAAGTGTTAAAAGAAAAAACTGCCAACAAAGATTGCTATGTCCAATAAAACTGTCCTTCAAAAGTGATGGAGAAATTAAGACATTCCAGGTAAACAAAAGCTTAGAGAGATCATGATACTAGATCTGCCACGCAAGAAATGCTCAAGGGAGTCTGAAAAGGTCAAAGGACACTAGATAGTATCTTGAAGTTGTGTGGAAGAATAAAGAGCTCACTATACTGAAATGCATGGTCAATTATAATGGCTAATATAAACTGTACTTTTTAGTTGTAACATGATTTAGACTATGACATTTAAAGAAAAAAATCATAGGTATAAAAGTTGGTATCACTGCAATGTTGGTTTATAACTCCAAATCTTGAGAGTCCTTTGGACAGCAAGGAGATCAAACCAGTCAATCCTAAAAGAATCAACCCTGAATATTCACTGGAATATTTACTGATGCTGAAGCTGAAACTGCAATATTTTGGCCACCTGATGTGAAGAGCTGGCTCACTGGAAAAGACTCTGATGCTGGGAAAGATTGAGGGCAGAAGGAGAAGGGTGCAACAGAGGATGAGATAGTTGGATGGCATCATCGACTCAGTGGACATGAGTTTGAGCAGACTCCAGAAATAGTGAATGATAGGGAAGCCTGGCGTGCTGCAGTTCAGAGTCAGATATGACTGAGTGACTGAACAAGGACAACAACAAGGAGCTCCTTGTTCCAAGGAGCAAGCGTCTTAATTTCTTGTCTGCAGTCACCATCTGCAGTGATTTTGGAGCCCAAGAAAATAAAGTCTCTCACTGTTTACACTGTTTCTCCAACTATTTGCCAAAAGTGATGGGAGTGGATGCCATTATCTTTCTCTTTGAATGTTAGAATTTAAGCCGCTTTTTCACTCTCGACTTTCATCAAGGGCTCTTTAGTTCTTCTTCACTTTCTGCCATAAGGGTGGTATCATCTGCATATCTGAGGTTATTGATATTTCTCCCAGCAATCTTGATTCCAGCTTGTGCTTCATCCAGCCTGGCATTTCGCATGATATACTCTACATATAAGTAAAATAAGCAGGGTGACAATATACAGCCTTGACGTACTCCTTTCCCTATTTGGAACCAGTCTGCTGTTCCATGTCCACTTTTAACTGTTGCTTCTTGACGTGCATACAGATTTCTCAGGAGGCAGGTAAGGTGGTCTGGTATTCCCATCTCTTTCAGAATTTTCCACAGTTTGTGCTGATCCACATAGTCAAAGGCTTTGGCGTAGTCAATAAAGCAAAAGCATATGTTTTTCTGGAACTCTCCTGCATTTCTGATGATCCAGCAGATGTTGGCAATTTGAACTCTTGGTTCCTCTGCATTTCCTAAATCCAGCTTCAACATCTGGAAGTTCACGGTTCACATACTGTTGAAGCCTGGATTGGAGAATTTTGAACATTACTTTGAGATGAGCGAAATGAGTGAAAATGTGTGGTAGCTCAGTGCCAAACTGAACATTCTTTGGCATTGCCTTTCTTTGGGATTGGAATGAAAACTGGCCTTTTCCAGTCCTGTGGCCACTGCTGAGTTCTCTAAATTTGCTGGCATATTGAGTTCAGCACTTTCACAGCATCATCTTTTAGGATTTGAAATAGCTCAACTGGAATTCCATCACCTCCACTAGCTTTGTTTGTAGTGATGCTTTCTAAGGCCGACTTGACTTTGCATTCCAGGATGTCTGGCTCCAGGTGAGTATCATACCATCGTGATTATCTGGGTCATGAAGATCTTTTTTGTTTAGTTTTTCTGTGTATTCTTGTCACCTCTTCTTAATATCTTCTGCTTCTGTTAGGCCCATACCATTTCTGTCCTTTATTGAGCCCATCTTTGCATGAAATGTTCCCTTGGTATCACGAATTTTCTTGAAGAGATCTCCGGTCTTTCCCATTCCATTGTTTTCCTCTATTTCTCTGCCTTGGTCACTGAGGAAGGCTTTCTTATCTCTCTGTGCTATTCTTTGGAACTCTGCATTCAAATGGTTATATTTTTTCTTTTCTCCTTGCCTTTAGCTTCTCTTCTTCTCTCAGCTATTTGTAAGACCTCCTCAGACAACCATTTTGCCTTTTTGCATTATAAAACTATGAGCCATGCCATGTAGGGCCACCCAAGACAGACAGGTCATGATGGAGAATTCTGACAAAATGTGGTCCACTGGAGAAGGGAATGGCAAACCACTTCAGTATTCTTGCCTTGAGAACCCCATATACAGTATGAAAAGGCAAAAAGATAGGACACTGAAAGATGAACCCCCCAGGTCAGTAGGTGTCCAATATGCTACTGGAGAAGAGTGGAGAAGTAACACCAGAAAGAATGAAGAGATGGAGCCAAAACGAAAACAACATCCAGTTGTGGATGTGACTGGTGATGGAAGTAAAGTCCAATGCTGTAAAGAACAATATTGCATAGGAACCTGGAATGTTAGGTCCATGAATCAAGGTAAATTGGAAGTGGTCAAACAGGAGATGACAAGAGTGAACATTGACATTTTAGGAATCAGTAAATTAAATGGACTGGAATGGGCAAATTTAACTCAGATTAGCATTATATCTACTACTGTGGGCAAGAATCCCTTAGAAGAAATGGAGTAGGCGTCACAGTCAACAAAAGAGTCCGAAATGCAGTACCTGGATGCAATCTCAAAAATGACAGAGTGATCTCTGTTTGTTTCCAAGCAAACCATGCAATATGACAGTAATCCAATCTATGCCCCGATCAATAATGCTGAAGAAGCTGAAGTTGAATGGTTCTATGAAGACTTACGAGACCTTCAAGAATTAACACCCAAAAAAGATGTCCTTTTCATTACAAGGGACTGGAATGGAAAAGTATGAAGTCAAGAGATACCTGGAGTAACAGGCAAATTTGGCCTTGGAGTACAGAATGAAGCAGGGCAAAGGATAACAGAGTTTTGCCAAGAGAATGCACTGGTCATAACCAATAACACAAAGGAAGACTCTACACCTGGACATCACCAGATGGTCAATACCGAAATCAGATTGATTATATTCTTTGCAGATGAAGATGTAGAAGCTCTATACAGTCAGCAAAAACAAGACCAGGAGCTAACTGCTGCTCAGATCATGAACTCCTTATTGCAAAATTCAGACTTAAATTAAAGAAAGTAGGGAAAACCACTGCTGCTGCTAAGTCACTTCAGTCATGTCCGACTCTGTGTGACCCCATAGACGGAAGCCCACCAGGCTCCCCCGACCCTGGGATTCTCCAGGCAAGAACACTGGAGTGGGGTGCCATTTCCTTCTCCAATGTGTGAAAGTGAAAAGTGAAAGTGAAGTCACTCAGTCGTGTCCGACCCTTAGCGACCCCACGGACTGCAGCCCACCAGGCTCCTCCATCCATGGGATTTTCCAGGCAAGAGTATTGGAGTGGCTTGCCACTGCCTTCTCCACTAGACCATTCAATTATGACCTAAACCAAATTCCTTTAGACTATACAGTGGAAGTGACAAATAGATTCAATAGATTAGATCTGATAAGAGTGCCTGAAGAACTATGGACAGAGGTTTGTGACATTGTACAGAAGAGTAAATCTTCAGTGTTCTCAAAACAAGGATAAATACTTTTTTCTTTTTTGTGGTGTTTATGAGACAATAGATAATTTTACAATAGTAAGGGAAGAAAGGGCTTCCGAGGTGACACAGTGGTACAAAAAATCCGCCTGCCAAAAATTGAGATAGAAGAAATGCTACAGTCCACAGGGTTACAGAGAGTTAGACATAACTAAGCACAGACAGCAGGGAAGAAAATCAGAATCAAGAAAGATATTGCATCCTATTATGTCAAGCACTACTGATTTCACTGACTAGATCAAATTTGAAAGAGCCATGGAAGTGGGGCATACTTTAGGGACAGGGTTAAGTGGAAAATAACACCTGACACATGGAAACAACATAATTCACACTTTCATATTTAAGTAAGAAACATGTTAAAATTTTCTTCTGCGGCAAGAAGCAACTTGTTCTACTGTGACATTCTAATAACCTTTGAATAACTTGATTTTCATTTTGATAGCCAAAAGGAAACTCTCATGGCCACACGCTTATGGATAGTAAATTATATCTCTACCAAATTTGACTGAAAGCTCTTTGAAAACCAGGATGGTGCCTCTAATGCAGTGTTTGATACAAACAGATGCAGAATGACTATTTAATGAATTTAAACAAACTATGAGAAAGCCAGTATAGTATTATTTTGTATATTTTGTATATATAATTTTGTATATATATGTTGTATATATAGTATATCTGAACATACATGCCTTAAAACATAATCCTAAAATGTGCACTCTGAAAAAATTTGAAGTAAAAATTTTGATAAATTATGAAAACTTTATCATTTATTCTTTTGTCACAGATAACCGATGAGCACATTAACATACTAAAATCTCTTAAAAGTGCTAAAATGCCAAAATCAACCTACTTCTTTTAAATCTAGCATTTCCAAAATGTAGTGGGGCTAACTGGCTTCCCTGGTGGCTCAGTGGTAAGGATCCACTTGCCAATTTAGGAGACACAGGTTCGATCCCCAGGTCTGGAAGATCCCCTGGAGAAGGAAACAGCAACCCATTCTAGTATTCTTGCCTGGAAAGTACCATGGACAGAGGAGCATGGTGGGCCATAGTCCATGGGGTGGCAAAAGAATCAGATACAACTTAGCAACTAAACGACGACACATTGGTACTAACAATTTTTTTGTTCTTCCTCAGGTCACTAAGACTGTTCAGAACTATCATTCTATCAAATATTTTCAGAAATTCCCTATTAAGAGTCCAAATGGTAAAAGTAAAAACCTGAACAGAATAGTGAACTCTAATATTCCTGATATTTAAGCATAGCACTGAATTTATCTTCAACTTCACTGACTACCTATAAACTACATGGTCTCCCCACCAACTTGTTTAAAACTATGTTGATGACAGCAAGAGAAGAAAAACTGGAAACCTAAATATTTAATCTCCCCTCTTGACAGTTAATATAAAGACGGTCACTAAACACATGAACAGAGAGGACCATGCAGAACTCTCCCTAGCATCAAGGTCTTTCCACCTCAAATCAGACAGGAGTTTATAGAACCAAGGCCAACATTCTTAAAAAGTCTAAATCTCAAAAAAAAAAAAAAAACCCAAAGAGAATCACTGAAATGAGCAACTATTTAACAACTGCCTAAAAACAAATGTGACTATCCTTGCCCAAAAGACAGAGTATCCTAAGAATTTCCCAAATGCCTTTTCTCCAGTATGGAAAAGTATCAACAAAACTTGAAGAACTTTTCAGACAATGCTACAAGACTGATGCTGTACAACACTAATGATGTACACCAACTAACGAACATACTATAATAATTTCAACAGTACCCTTACCTTGCCTATGCTTCAAGTGAAAATCACCTCTGACCGATGACTCCACACACAGATTTTAGGATTCCTGACTTCTCACTAATTCAAAAATCTAGCAAATTCTGGGCACATTATAGAGAAAAAACAAGAGTGCTGGAAAAACATCTCTCAAGACCCAATGTCACTGACTATTCAGAGTCGCAATCCAGTCAAGAAATGAAAAAAGACTATAAATAGAATAATCAAAAACTGGAAAAGATGGATAGTAAGATTTTTTTTAAAATTTCAGTTCAGTTCAGTTGCTCAGTTGTGTCCAACTCTTTGCAACCCCGTCAACTGCAGCAAACCAGGCTTCTCCTGGAACTTGCTCAAACTCACGTCCATTGAGTCAGTGATGCCATTCAACCATCTAATCCTCAGTTATCCCCTTCTCCTCCTGCCTTCAATCTTTCCCAGCATCAGGGTTTTTTCCAATGAGTCTGTTCTTCCCATCAAGTGGCCGAAGTATTGGAGCTTCAGCTGCAGCATCAGTCCTTCCAATGAACATTCAGGACTGATTTCCTTTAGGATTGACTGGTTTGACCTCCATGCTGTCCAAGGGACTCTCAAGAGTCTTCTCCAAACCACAATTCAAAATCATCAATTCATTGTGCAGCCTTGTTTATGGTCTAACTCTCACGGCATACATGACCACTGGAAAAACCATAGCTTTGACTGTATGGTCTTCTGTTGGTAAAGTAATGTCTCTGCTTTTTAATATGCTGTCTAGGTTTGTCAAAGTTTTTTTTCCAAGGAGCAAATGTCTTTTAATTTCATGACTGCAGCCACCATCTGCAGTGATTTTGGACCCCACAAGAGACCCAGCCAGACCTGCCTTTGCGTGTTTGGGTGTCTCCTGCAGAGGCACGGGTCAGTTATGGCCTGCTGCGGGGACACGGGCTCTCAGCAGACCTGGGAGGTGCGATATGTGAACCCCACCAGAGAGCCACCAAGCAGTCAACCCACAAACTGGAGAACAATTATGCTAAAGAAGTTTTCGCAATGCTGTGAAAGTTCCAGGGTCCACAACAAATTTCCCAAACTGGGGATGGAGCAAAGGGACTGAGAACTCGCAGGGAATTTGACTTTGAAGGCCAGTGGGATTTGGTTTTTTTAAATTAAGAGATATCAAAATGACAAGAAGGGAGAATGAATATATATTAATAATAGCTTTGCTAACCAGTCCATTCTAAACGAGATCAATCCTGGGTTTTCATTGGAAGGACTGATGCTAAAGTTGAAACTCCAATACTTTGGCCACTTCATGAGAAGAGTTGACTCACTGGAAAAGACTCTGATGCTGGGAAAGATTGGGGGCGGGAGGAGAAGGGGACGACAGAGAATGAGATGGCTAGATGGCATCACCGACTCGATGGACATGAGTTTGAGTGAACTCCGGGAGTTGGTGATGGACAGGGAGGCCTGGCGTGCTGTGATTCATGGGGTCGCAAAGAGTCGGACACGACTGAGCAACTGAACTGAACTGAACTGAAGATAGGTGGGCTTTCTTGGTGACTCAGTGATAAAGAATCTGCTTGCCAAGGCAGGAGATGTGGGTTTGATCCCGTTGAGAAGATCCCATAAAGAAAATGGCCATACACTCTAGTATTTTTGCCTGGAAAATGTCACACAGTGAGGAGCCTCATGGATTATGGTCCATGGGATCACAAAAGAGTCATATATGACTTAGTGACTAAACAACAACAACTGAAGATACAATATTTAGCAAACAAAAGATAAAGTATTTTTTGGAAGCTTTTGGCTTAATTACTCTGAGAAAAATTATCAGACATCCAAATCAGCAACTTTAAAGTACATATTTCTGTTATCAATATAAAAACTATTACTCTGAATTCTTAAGGAAAATAGTTAAATGACCCTATTAAATGTAATACTCTTCATGCTTTGAAATAGCGCTAGACAGCTCATACAGCTCAATTCCAGAAAAATAAATGACCCAATCAAAAAATGGGCCAAAGAACTAAACAGACATTTCTCCAAAGAAGACATACAGATGGCTAACAAACACATGAAAAGATGCTCAACATCACTCATTATCAGAGAAATGCAAATCAAAACCACAATGAGGTACCATTTCACACCAGTCAGAATGGCTGCTATCTAAAACTCTACAAATAATAAATGCTGGAGAGGGTGTGGAGAAAAGGGAACCCTCTTACACTGTTGGTGGGAATGCAAACTAGTACAGCCACTATGGAGAACAGTGTGGAGATTCCTTAAAAAACTGGAAACAGAACTGCCATACGACCCAGCAATCCCACTGTTGGGCATACATACCAAAGAAACCAGAATTGAAAGAGTGTACCCCAATGTTCATCACAGCACTGTTTATAATAGCCAGGACATGGAAGCAACCTAGATGTCCATCAGCAGACAAATGGATAAGAAAGCTGTGGTACATATACACAGTGGAATATTACTCAGCCATTAAAAAGAATGCATTTGAATCAGTTCTAATGAGGTGGATGAAACTGGAGCCTATTAAATAGAGTGAAGCCAGAAAGAAAAACACCAATACAGTATATTAACACATATATATGGAATTTAGAAAGATGGTAATGATGTCTCTGTATGTGAGACAGCAAAAGAGACACAGATGTAAAGAAAAGACTTTTGGACTCTGTGGGAGAAGGTAAGGGTGGGATGATTTGAGAATAGAAATGAAACGTATATTACCATATGTGAAATAGATTGACAGTCCAGGTTCGATGGATAACACAGGGCACTCAAGGCCAGGGAATTGGAATGACCCTGAGGGATGGGATGGGGAGGGAGATGGGAGGGAGGTTCAGGATGGGGGACACAGGTACACCCATGGCTGATTCATGTCAACGTATGGCAAAAACCACTACAATATTGTAAAGTAATTAGCCTCCAATTAAATGAATAATTTAAAAAAAATAGCGCTAGGGAGGTACAAAAGAGAGACAGCTTGATATTTTTGATACCTTTACTTGAGAATATGCATAAGTATCTATTACTATCTCTACAGTAACAGGAAACTTTGGCCTATGTAAAAAAAACTGATAGCTAAATGACAATGACACATCAGCATTTTTAAAAAGAAAGGCTCTATTTCTATAAGCACTGATAGGGTTTGTACTGATTTGTACTTTCTATGAACAGTGTATATTAGTTACTTTGGAAAGGTCTTTCCACAGTGTATTAAGATGCATGTAGGTATAGAATTTATACACTGAATTCCAACGTTTCATCTCTTTTATCAGAGGACCTTCCTTAAAAGGTATTCAAAAAAATAAAGTCAGAAATCTCTTCCAAATATAATCTATCATGGTACAGAGATTTTTATATTCTCTGCTATGTCAAAATGATTCCTCTGGTAACAGATTCTGAATCTAGAAGGTTAACTTTGCTCACGAAATATCTGTATTTCTTTTACAGGTTACAGAAAAATTTTTCAGTACATTTTCAAATATTTTAATGCAAACATTTTATAAAGCATATTCTGTGGACCCAAAAATGTTCTCATTTTCTGGTATTCAAGATTCATCAAAAATCACAGGTAGACCAAACAATGCATAATTGCATTTCTTGGGATATATATGAAGAAATTTGCATAGAGTATAACATGCAGACTAAATATAACCCAGATTCAAGGTTTAATTATATTTTTGTTCTGAATTCACTGATTTATGACTGGTGGCTTAGCATTTCTAGAAATATTTTTAAAAGCTCATAAAAGCAGCATATATAAATACTGTATCTTCCTAATAATACTCCACATTTATACCATTCTTATACTTCTAAACTACTAGAGACATTCAGACATAGTATAATTACTGAATTCAGAGTAATTTATATTCATTTTATTATTATGTGTGGTAAAATTTAGTAATTCATGATGACATTTTCCCCAAACACATTTTAAAACACTAGAAGAAACCAAAATTTCATCTATAATTTAAAATTCAGACAAATACCGAAGAAATTATGCCTTACCTCATACTCAGAAATTTCAGGTAAGTTACTTTCATCTGCCTTCTCTAGCTTTTCAGCGGCCCACTTGCTTGCAGCTTCAGCAAGTTCCTTTTCAGTTAGCCTACTGGGTTTGTCTAATACCTAGTAAAAACAAAAGAAAGGTTCTGTTATAATTCTCAAGGGTTTTTAAACTTCAACTACATCAGGAAGTATATCCCACTTAATGCTTAAAATCATATAAGCCTTCAAATTTATATAAAGAACAAATACATTCTTTACTTTTTCAAAAATAAACAATTTCTTTAAGCTGCCTTTTGTCTGGGACATATAGACTAGACGTGACTCCTAATTCCATTTATACAAAGCTTTAGAAATTCATCTAATGAATGAAACAAAAGACACTGACAATTAACTAATACACTATACAATTTATAAAATATATAGACATTATACTGAGTTCAACTTTATATCTTTAATCATATTCAATGAAATAAATAATGACAAAATTTCATCAAGGTAAATTCCTAATTAATACAACAGAAAAGTCCAGATATGCTATGGCTGGGTTTGAATAGCAGTTTCATCATTAGGGAGGGTAGATGATTTAATATACATATCTTATGATAGTGTAAGCCTTGGTTTTCTCATTTACAAAATAGGGGTTACTAATATTATATTCATGCTTAAATAAAGTAGTCGTGAGAATCAAGAGAGGTGACAGACGTGAAAGCATCTAGTGTAATGCTTGGTAGTTTAATTTCATCTCCATCTCTTACTTCTGTAAAGTCATATCACTCTTCCTAAACATACCTCCTCTGGATGACAGTGGCAGTAAAAAATCCCCATGTTGGCTAGCAGTGCCAAAAAGACAAACCCTTAAAGGTTTAATAGAGCTTTGGGTAAAGACACACCAACCCAAGCTCTGGGAAAGGAAGTTGGAAACTGAGTTCAACCATATAGGCAACAATACAACAAATAATGTTCATGGAATGAAGCCTCAATAAAAATTCTAGAGACTGAAGCTCAGGCAAGCTACCGAGTTGGCAATACGTTTTGAGTATGTTGCTGGGGGAAGTAATGGACTCCACAGAGAAAGGACAACTAGAAGCTCCATCTATGGGACATTCCAAATCTTGCCCTGTGTGTATCTTCCTTTTTTTGATTCTAATCTGTATTCTTTTGCTACAGTAAAACTATAACTAGAAAAAAAAATTTAAAAACTGAAGTTATCGTATACTACTGTTTATAAAGTGCATATACGCAAACCAAAAATAAGGTATTTTAATTAAAATGGAATTCCATGCAAGTAGCTAGGTAGACTTTATCATCACAGACTTATAAACCAAAAAACTGAATGTCAATACATTACTGATTTATACACAGTTACCAATAATTGCTAAACTGGAACTTAAAACTAGGTCTTCTAGATGTGTAAGGCCCTGACCTCCTTCAATACCTTATTCAATTCACCAAAAAACTGGATTGCCATCTGTAATATTTGCTGGAAAATAACCACAATGTGTCTACATCAAGTGTTTCCATGGCGACTGAGTAAGACTAAATATCTTACTCCAAAGCCCTACCCATACATAAAATTTTAAAGATATAAGCAATACCTTTATTATAATATTACTTATTAATAACACTAAAAAGCTTTTTAAACAATTAGAAACACATACATTTTTTAATGTATACCTCTTTTTCATACCTATTTTGAAGAGAAAGTTATAGAATAAAAACAAAACAAAATAAAACATAAGCTATCTCTAGTGAAGAAAGAAGCAAATCTTTTAAATGAATCCTTCTATTCAACCATTATTAAATCTATACACTTAAAACTCTCATTTGAAAGTAACTTAAAATGGCAGAAAATAAACTCTGAAGAATTCTTCCTACATGACAGCAACCATAATGTTTAAAAGGAAAACTCTTCCACCATATCAGAAAATCTAGGTAATAAAGCTGCTGCTGCTGCTGCTGCTAAGTCACTTCAGTCATGTCCGACTCTGTGTGACCCCATAGACAGAAGCCCACTAGGCTCCCCCATCCCTGGGATTCTCCAGGCAAGAACACTGGAGTGGGTTGCCATTTCCTTCTCCAATGTGTGAAAGTGAAGTCGCTCAGTCGTGTCCGACCCTTAGCAACCCCACGGACTGCAGCCTACCAGGCTCCCCAATCCATGGGATTTTCTAGGCAACAGTACTGGAGTGGTTTGCCATTGCCTTCTCCGAGGTAATAAAGCTAGCATGTAAAAAATAAATAGAAAATAAAATTAGCATGTAACCCTAGGAAAAGGACACAGGAAGCTGTTCTTTTCCAATTCATAAAAAAAAGAAAGAAAGAAAGAAAGAAAACATCTAAAATCCATTAGAGTTGGATTTTTTTTTAAATCAACACAATACTTCAATTATTTATTTCATAAGTTTGGCAAACAGCAAAAAATTCAGCAACATTTCAAACGTAAAAAAGTCAAATGCTAAACTACTGAAAAAATTTTTTTACATAATTAGTAATAATAAGTACATACATAGGGTTTTGCAAAGCTAGCAACATACCAAGGATGCTTGGCTTCTGAATATATACCACAAAAACACACACACAAAAGCAATATAATTTACCTTTATAAAAATTACAGCCAAACAATAAAAAAGGATGTTCATAATAAAGATCCTAACACATATGTTCACTACATATATCTTATACACTGAAATGCTATATCTTATACCCTGAAATACCATGTATAGAGGGCCAAGCAGAGCAAATTTAGGCTCATCAAAGAGGCTAAGAATTATCTGAGAATTGAATGCTTATACTTAACACACTCAAAACTATTTATACAGCAATTCCTGGATCATAACAATACATACATCTAAGAAGTTGAGTCTTCTTTGTTGGGAGTATACAATTTTTGACCAATAACAAAATTCTGGAAAAACACACATTGAAGGCATTGTCTAGTGCATGTAATGTTTGGAGGCATTAACGAATGTGGGAGAAATAACTTAGATTTTACACTAAGTTTCGGCTGAGCTTTATCAAACCAAACAGCTCAACTGTAAGGCAAGAAAAACTAAGCCCTTATGAGAGATTAGTGGGTCTTACCAAATCAAGAGAAGAATTCAATCTTAGGGGAAAAACTCCCCACATGAGCAGATCTGAAGCAGCAGGCACTGAAACGAACATCTGGAAATGATCTAATACCTTGATATTCAGTCACTAGTTCAGAAGCGACAATCTGTTGGCTATTTTATCTAATTAACATTTTAGAATCAATTTAAAACCTTAAATTAGAATACTTAATCTTCATTAAAACACATCCTTTTGCGCTATATTAATACAACTACAACCAAATCAAAGAAAGATGAATTTCTCAACTTACTGTGTATTTTTGTGTATGCTAGGTAACAACTTGAATTTTTCTTAATTTACTTGGGCTTCTGTTTTAGGGTACTTAAACTGAAGAGAAATTCATTTCACAGGATTACATCTTGCTAAAGAATTCTTAAGCATTGATCCCAACTTGAATTCCCTTTTTGCACATACTGATCTGCATGATTGCATAGCTTATGCGGGCCTCCTTTAAATCACAGTTCTTTTGTTCTTTGAAGCATTCAATATCAGCCCAAGCATTAAATATCAACCCAAGACAAATTCTCTGCCTTCCAGATTTTTAGACTTAAGTTGTTCTCCTTCACTTATTCGTTCTTCTAGCATCTTTATTCTGGCTTCTCTTTGTTCTGGAGTTTCTTGACCAAAGAGCTTGGTAGTCATTGCCTTCAGAGAAAATGTTCTCACAGTCCCGGCAGCGAGTTCCTCACATTGCTGCTGCTTGGATGCTAAGTCCTTAGCAGCCATCTCCAAGTCATACTATGTAAGTCACGTTTTCTGCACACACCTGCAGTGCTTCTGTATGAAACGGATACTCTTTTAACTGATCTGCATACTGTTCTTTATCTTCCAAAATATCAACAGAAGATGCAAGCACATCCATGTGATGACCAGCACTCTGCAGTCCATCGCCCGTTTCTTTTACTGTGGCACTTTACTCACTGAAAACTTGCCCATAATTTCCATGCACTTCACATACACCGTGCAGTCCATCTACTGCTCTAGCTCTGACTCAAAGAAGATACGAGATGACAGACTGTAGTTCATCACTGCAGTATTTTAATTCAGTAAATCTCTTGTCTGTGTTTTTCACAGTGAATGTTGGATTAAAGTATTTTCAACCTGAGTCTGCTTACAGCTGAAATCCAGTTACATTTACAGTCTCCTTCCAGTTACATTTCTGTTAAAAACAGAAGAGCCTGTCTCTACAAAGGATGGGATGTGAACCAATTCTCAAGAGGAAGTTTTCTAAATCGATTCCATGTCTGCCCACAAAATTCAGGTACATTTTGTCTGCAGAGAGTATATGCCAAACAAATTCTGCCCTTTTTTCTAGTAGAGGTGGCACAACAATACGTGAAAAGTAAACTAAAAGGTAGTTTTCAGTTTAAAAACTAAAAGCATCTATTCTTCAGCACTCAGCTTTCTTTACGGTCCAATTCTCACATCCATACATGACTACTAGAAAAACCACAGCTTTGACTAGAGAGACCTTTGTCGGCAAGGTAATGTCTCTGCTTTTTAATATGCTGTCTAGATTTGTCATAGCTTTTCTTCTAAGGAGCAAGTGTCTTTTAATTTCATGGCTGTAGTCACCATCTAGAGTGATTTTGGAGACCAAGAAAATAAAGTCTGTCACTGTTTCCATTGTTTCCCCATCTATTTGCCATGAAGTGATAAGACCAGATGCCATTATCTTGTTTTCTGAACACTGAGTTTTAAGCCAGCTTTTTGACTCTCCTCTTTAACTTTCATCAAGAGGCTCTTCAGTTCTTCTTCATTTTCTGCCATAAAGGTGATATCATCTGTATATCTGAGGTTACTGATATGCAGCAATCTTTCTCCCAGCAATCTTGATTCCAGCTTGTGTTTCATCCAGCCTGGCATTTCGCACGATGTACTTTGCATGTAAGTTAAACAGCAGGGTGACGAGATACAACCTTGACGTACCCCTTTCCCAATTTGGAACCAGTCTGTTGTTCCATGTCTGGTTCTGCTGTTGCTTCTTGACCTGCAAACAGATTTCTCAGGAGGCAGGTAAGGTTGTCTGGTATTCCCATCTCTTGAAGAATTTTCCACAGTTTGCTGTGATCCACACGGTCAAAGGCTTTAGCATAGTCAATGAGCAGGAGCAGATGTTTTTCTGGAATTTCTTGCTTTTTCTAGGATCCAACAGATGTTGGAGATTTGATCTCTGGTTCCTCTGCCTTTTCTAAATCCAGCATGAATATCTGGAAGTTTTCAGTTCACATACTACTGGAGAATTTTGAGCATTACTTTGCTAGCGTGTGAGATGAGTGCAATTGTGCGACAGTTTGAGCATTCTTTGGCATTCCCTTTCTTTCGGATTGGAATGAAGACTGACCTTTTCCAGTCCTGTGGCCACTGCTGAGTTTTCCAAATTTGCTGGCATATTGAATGCAGCACTTTCACAGCATCATCTTTTAGGATTTGAAATACCATATTATAGTTAAAAGGAAATAAATACCTCAAATATCATAATATTTAAATCATGGGTAAGTACTATTTTTACTCTTCATTCTTTCCAAAAACAAAAAAAAAAACATGACAGTGTTTCAGATGGGTAAAGAACCCATGATAGGGTAAAAAAAAAAAAAAAAAATCAATCTTTTCAAAATCCAGCATTCTAGCATCCTCAGACTTCTGGGAAAGCTCCAAAGACACAAGTCGCCACAAAAACACATTTTTCTTTTTTTCATTTGAGGCAGAGAAGCAAATGCCCTGTGAACACCAGCCTAGCCCACCAGATGATATCTATTCTTACAGAAAAGCCAGACATACTAAAGACAGAAACCAAAAAGAAGTGGAGAAAAAAGAACAGAAGTAACGACAGTCATGGAAAAAGAATGTGGGAGGCTGGTAGAGAGAATCTCAGCAACACCACAAATTTTAAATTTTGAGGCTCAGAACCATGAATCATCTTTTCAAAACGTTTAGGAATGCCAGGAAGGAAGGCCTGTGAAGAATGATACAGTGAAGACTAGTTATGTCCTTGAGAAAATTATTTGACACCTAAGCCTTTGCTGTGATTCATGGGGTCGCAAAGAGTCGGACATGACTGAGTGACTGAACTGAACTGAAGCCTTTCCAGAGATATATACCAAGTTTTTTCATTGCAAAATAATCACAGCCATAGTGTTAGCTAATACCTGCATGATGACACATGATTGGTATCTCTTCTTTGTAGTTAGAACATTAAAGATCCATTAGCAAATTTCAAGTATAACAAGAGTATTGTTAACTACAAAACTATGTTATACATTAGATACTCAGAACTGATACACATTGTAGCTTCAAGTTTACAATCTCTGACAACAGTTCCTGACAACAGTCTTGCCTGTCATCCTCCAGAGGCTGGTAACCACCCTTCTTTCTGTGAATTTGCCTTCTTTAGATTCCACATGGAAGTGAGATCATGCAATACTCATGTTTCTCCGTCTGGCTTATTTTACTTAGCATCAGTTCAGTTCAGTTCAGTTCAGTCACTCAGTCGTGTCCGACTCTCCGCGACCCCATGAATCACAGCACGCCAGGCCTCCCTGTCCATCACCAACTACCGGAGTACACTCAAACCCACGTCCACAGAGTCGGTGATGCCATCCAGCCATCTCATTCTCGGTCGTCCCCTTCTCCTTCCGCCCCCAACCTTTCCCAGCATCAGAGTCTTTTCCAGTGAGTCAACTCGTCGCATGAGGTGGCCAAAGTATTGCAGTTTCAGCTTTAGCATCAGTCCCTCCAATGAACATCCAGGATTGATCTCCTTTAGAATAGACTGGTTGGATCTCCTTGCAGTCCCAAGGGACTCTCAAGAGTCTTCTCCAACACCACAGTTCAAAAGCATCGATTCTTTGGCGATCAGCTTTCTTCACAGTCTAACTCTCACATCCATACATGACAACGGGAAAAACCATAGCCTTGACTAGACGGACCTTGGTTGGCAAAGTAATGTCTCTGCTTTTTAATATACTATCTAGGTTGGTCATAACTTTCCTTCCAAGGAGCAAGCGTCTTTTAATTTCATGGCTGCAATCAGCATCTGCAGTGATTTTGGAGCCCCCAAAAATAAAGTTTGACACTGTTTCCACTGTTTTTCCATCTATTTCCCATGAAGTGATGGGACCAGATGCCATGATCTTTGTTTTCTGAATGTTGAGCTTCAAGCCAACCTTTTCACTCTCCTCTTTCACTTTCATCAAGAGGCTTTTGAGTTCCTCTTCACTTTCTGCCATAAGGGTAGTGTCATCTGCATATCTGAGGTTATTGATATTTCTCCCAGCAATCTTGATTCCAGCTTGTGCTTCTTATAAAACCCTCAAAGTCCATCCATGTTGTCACAAATGGTAGGATGTCCTCCTTTTTCATGATTGAGTCATATTCATATATATATATATATATATAAAAAAATAAATTATACACACACACACCCCATACTTCCTTTATCCATTCATTCATTGAGGGCCAGTTAGACTGTTTCCACATTTTTGCTATAGTGAATAATGCTACAATGAACACAGAAATGCAAGGGAGTTCCCTGGTGGCCTAGTGGTTAGGATTTCAGGCTTTCACTGTGGTGGCATGAATTTAATCCCTGGTAGGAGAACTGAGATCCTGCAAGCCATGCAGCACAGTCCAAAAAAAAAAAAAAAGGAGATCTCTACCTGAGACACTGTTTTCATTTCCTTTGATTTCTTCAATGATCCATTGACCCTTTACTGGCTTATTGTTTTGCCTCCAAAATGCCTGTGTTTTTTGTAGGTTTTTTTCTTGTAGTTGATTTCTACTCTCATATACCAGTCCATTCTAAGGGAGATCGATCCTGGGTGTTCATTGGAAGGACTGATGCTAAAGCTGAAACTCCAATACTTTGGCCACCTCATGCGACGAGTTGACTCACTGGAAAAGACTCTGATGCTGGGAAAGGTTGGGGGCGGGAGGAGAAGGGGATGGCCGAGAATGAGATGGCTGGATGGTATCACCGACTCTGTGGACATGAGTTTGAGTGAACTCCGGGAGTTGGTGATGGACAGGGAGGCCTAGCGTGCTGTGATTCATGGGGTCGCGGAGAGTCGGACACAACTGAGCGACTGAATTGAACTGAACTGAACTGATCCTTGTTGTCAGAAAAGATGCTTGATATGATTTCAATGTTCTTGACTTTACTAAGGCTTGTTTTGTGGTCTAGCTAGCAATACATTCTGGAGAATGTGCCATTTACACTTGAAAACAATGTGTATTCTGGTGCTTTCAGACAGAATGCTCTAAAATATCAATCAAGTCCATTTTGTCTAATGTATTATATTTAAGGTCTGTGTTCCCTTACTGATTTTCTGTCTAGATGATCTGTCCATTGATGTATTAAAGTTGGTGCAAAAGTAATTCTGGTTTTGCACTGTTGAACTCTGCAATTTGATACTGGAATACATTCTTAAATGCAGTTATGTTATATATCATTTTAATGTGCATTTCTTGCTTTATGCTTTATTGCTACTGACTTATTCAGTTCAGTTCAGTTCAGTCGCTGAGTCGTGTCCAACAAAGGTCCGCCTAGTCAAGGCTATGGTTTTTCCAGTGGTCATGTATGGATGTGAGAGTTGGACTGTGAAGAAAGCTGATCGTCGAAGAACTGATGCTTTTGAACTGCGGTGCTGGAGAAGACTCTTGAGAGTCCCTTGGACTGCAAGGAGATCCAACCAGTCCACTCTAAGGGAGATCAATCCTGGGTGTTCATTGGAAGGACTGATGCTAAAGCTGTAACTGCAATACTTTGGCCACCTCATGCGACGAGTTGACTCACTGGAAAAGACTCTGATGCTGGGAAAGGTTGGGGGCGGGAGGAGAAGGGGACGACGGAGAATGAGATGGCTGGATGGCATCACCAACTCGGTGGACATGAGTCTGAGTGAACTCCGGGAGTTGGTGATGGACAGGGAGGCCTGGCGTGCTGTGATTCATGGAGTCGCGGAGAGTCAGACATGACTGAGCGACTGAACTGAACTGAATAATTAGCAGTGTTGAGCATCTTTTCATGTACCTATTAGCCATCTGTATGTCTTCTTTTGAAAAATTCCTATTCAGGTCATCTGCCTGTTTTTTGATATTGAGGTGTATGAACTCTTTATATATTTTGTATATTAAGTCCTTATTGGTCATACCATTTGCAAATATTTTCTCCCATTTTGTAGGTTGTCTTTTTATTTTTAATGGCTTCCTTTGTTTTGCAAAAGCTTTTAAGTTTAATTAGGTCCCACTTGTTTATGTTTGCTTTTATTTCTTTTTTAGTGTCTTCTACATGTAATATCATGTAATCCAAAAACAGTGACAGTTTTACTTCTTCCTTTCCAATTTGGATGCTTTTTATTTCTTGTCCTTGCCTAATTTCTCTGGCTAGGACTTCCAATATTATGTTGAATAAAACTAGTGAGACTGGGCATCCTTATCTTGTTCCTGATCTTAGAGTAAATGCTTTCAGTTTTCTGCCCTTGACAACGCTGTTGGCTACTGGCTTGACAAATACAGCCTTTATTTTGTTGAGGGATGTTCCCTCATGCCCCCTTTGTTGACTTTTTATCAAACTATATTAAAACTTACCAAATGCTTTTTCTGCATCTAGTAAGATGCTACTATGACTTTTCTCCTTCATTTTATTAATGTAGTGTATCACACTACACTATCAATCAGCATCACACTGATTGATCTGCAGATACTGAACCATCCTAACATGCCTAGAATAAATCCCACTTGATCATGGGCTGATGAATTTGATTTGATAAATTCTGACTAAGAGATTTTGCATCTATCTTCATCAGAGATACTGGCCTATAATTTCCTTTTCTTGTAATGTCCTTGTCTGGTTTTGGTATCAGGATAATGCTAGTCTCATAAAACAATATTGGAAGTGTTTGATCCTCTTTTGTTTTTTGGAAGAGTTTGAGAAGTATAGGTATTCTTAAATGTTGGGGGTAAACTCATCAGTGAAATAATTTGAGAAAATTATTTAACTTCTAAGCCTTTTATATAGAATGGAAATATACTTACCTACATCATAGAATTTTTATATGAATTAATAACAGAAGAATATACATAATTTTTATCAAGAATCAAGTAATTATACAAAAAATGTTAGGTCTCTGTTAGGTCACTTCCAAAATAAAAGCATATTCTCTCAAATACACACCATCTGAATATTCATTCCCGCTCAGCCATTGTCAAGATGAGAAGGCATACAGTAAATAGTAATTTTAGCATAACCTGTGGAAATAATTCTATAAGAAAACTGCTCATTTCCTCTGGTGGCTACTTTCAAGCTATGGTTACTTAAAACTCAAGATTTTAATGCAGCAAATTACCAACATTATGTACGACAGTAAAGAATAAAAGCACTGTACTAGACAGTCTATCTCATCTACTTTGTAATTACTCTTTAAATTAATTTTAGAAATACAACAAACCTTTGATGGAGCAACTGCTGAAGAACTTGAGGGTGAAGTGTCTCTTGATGTTTTCAAAGGCTGAACAGGTCTTTCTTTACCTATATAAGAAAATATAAAATGCAATTTTCTAGTTCATTTGTTTTCAACTAGACTGATTCTGTAAGTGAATAAACAAAGGACAGAGGTCATATATTTATTTTTGTACTGAAATCTTCATTACATTATTAAATTAAATTTGTTAATATCTAAATCTCTCCTAGAGGCTGGGCACCATTGAAAATTTCAAATAACCTAGAACCAAAGTACTGTACACATGATGGCAGTCTAGGTCATATCAGAGCCAGTTAGCAAACATGGAACAACAGAGAAGACATGAGGAAAGGCAAAACCATTTTAAAATCATAAATGCTTCCTCTTCCAAATTCTGAAAAGCTAACTTTAAATGCATCGCACACAATAAAAATCCAATGGAAGTTATTATATAAATACTACAAAAGAGAATTAGCTAACTATTAGCTAATTATGCAGAAGCTCAAGAGAAAGGAATTTAGCAGGTATTCATGAAAATGTTTAAAAAATAAAAACTAGAACACTGTAATACAGTACTAGTCCAGTACCTGATATAAGTACTCAAATATATATTAAATGATCAAAAATAAACCCATATGAGATAAAGTCACTAGCTTTTATCTTTAGTCACTTCAGACACTCCCAAAGTGCTCTATGTATATATTATTGCTTTTATGGAAATTTAAGCCAGAAAAATAAATTTAAATATTACTTTAGCCAGTTCAACGTCAACAACAAAAAAAGTTTAGCTGAACAGAATTTTTAAAATAACATTGAGCTGTTACTAATAGAAAAACATTTCATTAAATTGACTCTATGTCAAATGTAACATATATCCTCTGCTTTCAAGGGCTAGGAAACTTTAACTATGGGGAGAAGAAAAAGTAACACCCAGTATGGAGTGGCACAGAAATTGGTCAAGACTGGATAGTGGGTTAAGGCCAGGAAATCAGTCAAGAGCAAAAGCAGAGACAAATGACCTTCAAACTGAAGCAAAGCCAGCTTCAGTCAAAAAGCCTCCTAAGTTCTTCCTGCTGTGGTCACGATAGCTAAGTAAGGACCTGGAGGCTCAAGGGCTTCCAACTACCTGGAGAAGTAGTAACTAACATCTCTTTCCAAAGACCTGACAAGGCTTTCTCAAGACACCCCCACACCTCTCCCCACCCACAGCATGTGACAATGTGTGAAGATATTTTTGATCGTCTCAAATGGGTGAATGCCATTGGCACATGACAAATGGAGGTTAGGGATGCTGCTAAACATCCTACAAATGCACAGAACAGACCTCCACAATAAAGAACTATCCAGCCTCAAATGTTAATAGTGCTAAGGTTGAAGATTCCCCTACTATAGGTACAGTAATCCAATTCTGAAGCTCCAATAGTCTTTATAAAGACAGAATTCTAGACTCTTTTAACTTGTGGTACCATCAAGAGACTGTCATACTAAGCAAGTTTAAAAGTTCTTACAGACCTTAAGAATCAAAAGTAAAAGGATATCAATCATCACTATATCCCCAAATGACTAAGAACATGGTTTATTTAGTCATTCCCTACTGAATTTCCACTGTACATGGCAAATCCCACATCATAATGTGACAGTGTCAGTCTATCCCTTCGCATCTAAAGCTCCTAGAGAAGCTTATTTTTTTCCTGAATACCCAAGGCCTGCCTTTAAGAAAAGAGTAGGTGCTCAAAAATTGGTGAAGAGATGAATTATTTTTCTACCCTTAGGATACAATGACCTCTTCAGTGTATTCTGATAAATATTTCCTTCAAAGATGAAGAACTGGACCAATCAGTATGTTAATTAAAAGCATAATTACAGGCTCAATTCTGGCACACAGCAGCTAAACATAGCCAAAAAAACTTCCACAAGCAGCTGTTAATCTCTTATTTAGCATTTTCTTTACAAATAAAACATCAGCACTACAGGTATGCCAAGTACGATGTCAAAGTGTTGTCTTAGGATCTCTCACCATTCTAGCTGCATAAGTCCAATTTAAGCAGATTTCAACCAATCTCACTGTGCAGAAGCAAAGGAACACTGAAGGATAGGGCAGTAGTTGATCAAATATCAACATATATTCACATATACCAGTTACATGAAGGGGAAGGACAGGCAAGAAGCAAAGGATAAAAGAAAAAGGATGATACAGATGGCAGCAGAAAAAGCACAAAAACAATAAATAGAAATGTCCTGACCATACTGCTGTTAGATTCTATCTGCCAGTGTCTCTTCTACAGATCTCAACCTCCTCTGAGATGGCTGTTTCTAACCAGGAATGGGCTAGCTTAGACAACAAACCCACTTATCTACCCAAATACTACTATGTGAGTCTGCTGTTGTTCAACTCTGGTTCCCACAGTAGACTAATGCAAGAGTTTATACACTTTCCCATTTCTATAACCTCTATCAATTATAACCCCCCACCCTTCACAATCCCAAATCAAAATCTAGCTCAAAACTCACCTCTTTCTGGCTTTCCTTCATTCTGCCGTTTGTAGCAGGCACCAGCACGCACGGACTCTAGGGAAAGGTGGGCAGGGAGGAATTAACACCAGCACCTCTGTGCCCAGGAGGAACAAGAGAAGAACCCAGAAGTAGGAATAACTACAACAGGAACTTCTGAGCATTTGCTGGTAACCCTAACATCTTTCCTACCCTGTCTTCAAGTTGGGCTGTCTGAGCAAATACCACTAAAGAGAAATAAAGAGCAAAATAGGAGAAAAACTCTGTTAAGATTCGGTCCAACAATGGTGGATGAAAACGAGGCTAACCAAGGATAGCATGGCCAGAAAGTCATGAAAAAAGGACCCTATAATAAGACACTAAAAGTTAAAGACAGGTTTCACACATCTTACGCATCAGTATAAGCTTCTAATCTAATCTCCTCCATAAAGTAAATATACAATGGATTAAAGAATGACACCAAAAAATCAAGAGTGAAAAATTAATCACCCCTAGAAATCAAAAAAAGACACCTGAGAAAGTTTTCATGGTACATCATACCAGTTCCCTGGTCATATAATGACTTGTTCTGACTTGCTCTCAACAGGTAGCCTATTGAGAGCTATCTGTTCCTAAGTTCCTAGTATTTTGCCATTTGCTTTCATGCCTTTGTACTTTTCTGTCTGTCATCCTGTATCTTCTTACCTTTCTCTCTCTTCTTTGTTGGTTACTCCTTAAATATGAATGTTCCTCCTATCCTCAATCTTTTTTGTTCTGTTATTATTATTTGGCTCCAATCAACACTAAGAAAACAAGACAAATGTCCCTCAACTCTGTATTGAGGGACACTCATACACTGTATTTCTAAGTATGAGTATGTTCACTCATACTTCTGTATTTCTAATGGACAGAATGCTACCTCAAATTCATCTTACATGTGACCTTCGTAAGCAGAAACTAACTCCTACTTGACCATGTGGTAACAGGACTCAATACATTCCTGTCTTTGCTGTGACTTGCAAAAAAATACCATAAGTTCTAAAGTAGGATGAAGTAAAGAAACTAGGAAAGAAAATTCTAAAGTTGGCAATATGGAAAGCAAAATCCCAGTTAATATATTGGTGAGTGAAAGAATAAATGGTGAGGAAGAAAATGAACAAGAATTTCAAATACTGGTTCCACCGACTACAAAGTTCTTCCCATGCAGGTGAAATAAAAGCCAAAGAAGCAGCTCAGTGTTCCAACAAACACCTAAACGTTTGTAAGAATTTAACAATATTCACTGTCTCTTTGAATACAGTAGCTGTAAATATGATATGCTCTTTCAGAAACATACTTTCCTGCTCATGTGTTCTGATGAAAGCAATGATACACTTAACCAGACTCATCCAATCAAGCATTATTAATTACTGATAACCCATACATGAACAAAATATTTTGCTAGGGAAAAAAATTTAAAAGTATAACTGGAGAGGTAATAAAGTTAGGGCTATATCTTGCAAACTATCAAATGCTTGGTACAGTGCCTGATGTAAGAGTAAAATTAGATATTTCTGAAAGTCCTATCAATAAAAAATAAACAAGAGCACTGGTAGTACATTCATCTCTCCTTTGATACCTGAAGCTTTAAAAGAGAAATTAAGATATGAACAAATGAATATGTGATGACTACAAAGATGCTAAGGAAATCATTTTTCTGAATCATGGATGAAGATGTGCAAATTTGGGGCTCTCAGGAAGAACATGATTTCTCAGCGATCTACTTGTTTATTCAAGAAGTTATCAAACAATGAATTCCCTGGCAGTTCAGTGGTTAGGACTCCGTGCTTCCACTGCAAGGGGCAAAGGTGTGATCCTTGGTTAGGATCCCACATGCCACGTGGCATGGCCAAAAAAAGGCCATGAAACAGAAAAATGGAGGAGACACAAGAAAAATTATCCTTGTGGTAAAGACACCAAAAAACTACAGAAAAAACAACCAAACAACCACAGAGGTATAAAAAGCTCTATACCACTACTGCTTCCCCAAAATAACCAACTTTTGGAGGTAAGAGATCCAACCAGTTAAAATTAATACATATTAACTATGAACATATGGAAGTGAATTTCTGAAAAGTATGGAAGTGTGCTACTAGTAGAACATACAAGCCCTAAAACAGGGATGCTATATATATGTCTACACACATGAAAATGCCATTATTTGATTACTGTTTCAGAACCTCCATCATTCAGGTAGGTGCCAGGAAAGCTATAGCTGACCTCCTAGGATTCACCCAGAAAACTCACAGTCAAAGCTCTCTTGGGATTAAACCACAGGTTCTCAGACAAAAAGAATATATTGCAGAATCTAATTCAATAGCACATTTACAGCTTGGATCAGTTAAAGAGTCCAAGATTAAATTCCATGTGAAATAGCTCATCCCAATAATACTTTTCTACTTTCATCCTACCAGCAACTTCTGCCCACTCTTCAGGTGTCACCTAAAATGTCTATTCCCATGAAATGACCTTCTCTAGATATAAACTCAGAGGGCAAGGACTGGATCTGTCTTGCTTGGCAAATCTTTTATGTGAAATATATTTCTGCTGAATGATTTTATGAGTTTTCTTGTTTAGTTGCCAAGTTGGGTCCGACTCTTGGTGACCCTATGGACTGCAGCACGCCAGGCTCCTCTGTCTTCCACTATCTCTGAGTTTCTCAAATTCATGTCCACTGAATCAGTGATGCTATCCAACCATCTCATCCTCTGCTGCTCCTTTCTCCTTTTGCCTTCAGTCTTTTCCAGCATCAGGATATTTTCCAATGAGTCAACTCTTCACATCAGGTGGCCAAAATATTTATGAGTACTCAACACAAATAAAGTAACTTTCAAGCTAAGAAACACTATGATATTCAGGGGATAAGAAAATAGGTTCCTGCTGTGCAATAAACATGATCTGATGGTAAAGCCTACTTCCATGTTCCCATTATTCCTCTACACCTGCACAGAAAAGCCTTCTTTCTAAAGGCAGAATTAAATCTCTAAACTTTATTGGAATTTCAGCTATTATCCAAAAATTCACATGGACTTCCAAATTCATTCACAGCAAAAGGTCTTAAGACATGTCTTCTTTCTTGCTAAACTGAAGTTTAATAAGACTCTAATTTCCAAATATACTCCTCTCAAAATAATATTTTTAATTCCTGTACATTTTCAGTTATCATGGAAGATGTGCTTTCAAAATTAAGCACTGATTAAGTCTTTCTTTAAAATATCTTCCATTCTTAATAATGGCTGCTGATTTCAAGAAAATAAGGGGAGACTGGACCCAAAGTCGGAGCTATATAAACTCAGATACAGACCAATAAAAGCAATAAACCTATAAATCTTCCACAATAATGACATCTAAAAAATTCAACCAAAATGGCATATGGTGATGGTGGTTTGTTGCTAACTCGTGTCCAACTCTTGTGACCCCATAGTCTGCAGCCCACCAAGCTCCTCTGTCCATGGGATTCTCCAGGCAAGAATACTGGATTGGGTTGCCATTTCCTTCTCCAAGGGATCTTCCTGACCTCGGAATCAAACCCGGGTCTCCTGAATTGCAGGCAGATGATTTACCGACTGAGCTATGAGGGAAGCCCCAAAATGTCACATGACTTGATTATATGTGATGGTAAAGGCGGATTCTTTACCATCTGAGCCACAAGGGAAGTCCAAGAATACTGGAGTGGGTAGCCTATCCCTTCTCCAGGGGATTTTCCTGACCCAGGAATCGAACTGGGGTCTCCTGCATTGCAGGCGGATTCTTTACCAACTGAGCTATGAGGGAGGCCTGATTTATATATGAGCATCACTGGTAAATTTGACATTAACCTGCAGTAAATGTTTAGAACAAATTAACAAAGAGTTTGTAAGTACATACAGGATCATCCCTAGGAATCACAACAGATTTATACAACAAAGCAAAGCAATCTTTATGTTATTGTTTCCAAAGAGGAAATGCGTTGTGATTCTCAAGTGGAAAAGAAAAAAATATGCGGAATCACAACTGGTTGAGTAATAGCAAATCATTTAGATACATGGTCCACAGAGGGACATGCCTACAGGTTTCTATATTAGGACTTACACTACTCAAATTAATTACTAAAGATTAACACAAAACATAAAGTATACTTCATTTATGGATAAAACAAAACTGCTTTTATCTGCTGATGTACATAGAGTAACTAAAGAGATTTTAAAAACTTTATGGAAGAGAACTGTAAGCCAAAGTTAATTAAATGAAATACAGCATTCCTAGATTATTTTTTAATGCATTAACCACAAACAAACAACTGTACCTGAAAAAAGTATAAGCTGCAAGGTTGTTTTTTTTCTTCATATTATTATAATATATGTGAGAAAGGCCTAGATTGCAGTTGCCTGCAGTTTCAATAAGGGCTAGTAACACAATATGGTTGACAAAAGTTACTTCTGGCATCACAACTTAAAAGGAATAGAAAGAAAATTAGGAAAGTAAAAGGTATGAACACCATGTAAAATAAAAGGAAGCACTGAAGGAAGTAAATATATTTAAATCTGGAAAAAAAAATCAAAGAGATTATGATGGTACTTTTCAAATCTGCAAAAGATTCCAACATAAAAAGAAATATCTTTATGGCTCTAAGATATATAACTAGTATTAAGTAGCTGTTACAAGAAAAGGTTTTAATTTTTTTTTTAATGAGTTATATAAAAACGGAAAGACTGGCCTGTGATGTAGAAAACTTCATGGGAAGTACTTTAACAAAAAGTCTCCCATATCAGTATGAGAGACTCTGGTGTTATTATTAACACTATTATCCTAAACAGAAGGTAAGTAGCAAAAGTATAAGACAGGAAAACAATGGGATTCATCAGAGAGAGGGGAAAGAAAAAGGAAATAAATATCTAAGAGAGAGCTGACAAACAGGGGATGTCTGGTTATATTACTCAGAATAAAAATAAACTTCAAGTAAAATTATAAATGGTATATATAACAAAACAATTTTAACTATAATAGTATAATAAACAAGGGAAACGGAAATGAGGCTAACCAGGACAACCTATACTGTTAGCATGTAAATATGAACGATAATAAGGAAAAGAAATATTATCATGTATCATAGTCACAGCTATGATCAGGTTAGTCCACTTAAGTTATGGGCAGAAAATTCTTAAATGTGAACACAAGATGCAGACAGTTTGATTTACAAAGATAATCAGTCTATAGTAGTACAAAGTTCAATAGGATTTAACTCAAAACACTAAGAAAAAATTTAATTAAATGACATGTATGGACATGATGAGGAACACTGGGCTGGAAGAAGCACAAGCTGGAATCAAGATTGCCAGGAGAAATATCAATAACCTCAGATATGCAGATGACACTACCCTTATGGCAGAAAGTGAAGAGGAACTCAAAAGCCTCTTGATGAAAATGAAAGAGGAGAGTGAAAGTTTGGCTTGAAGCTCAACATTCAGAAAACGAAGATCATGGCATCTGGTCCCATCACTTTATGGGAAATAGATGGGGAAACAGTGGAAACAGTGTCAGACTTTATTTTTTGGGGCTCCAAAATCACTGCAGATGCTGATTGCAGCCATGAAATTAAATGATGCTTACTCCTTGGAAGGAAAGTTATGACCAACCTAGATAGTATATTAAAAAACAGAGACATTACTTTGCCAACAAAGGTCCGTCTAGTCAAGGCTATGGTTTTTCCCGTGGTCATGTATGGATGTGAGAGTTGGACTGTGAAGAAAGCTGATGGCCGAAGAATTGATGTTTTTGAACTGTAGTGCTGGAGAAGACTCTTGAGAGTCCCTTGGGACTGCAAGGAGATCCAACCAGTCCATTCTAAAGGAGATCCATCCAGGGTGTTCATTGGAAGGACTGATGCTAAAGCTGAAACTCCAATACTTTGGCCACCTCATGCGTCGAGTTGACTCACTGGAAAAGAGTCTGATGCTAGGAAGGATTGGGGGTGGGAGGAGACGGGGACGACAGAGAATGAGATGGCTGGATGGCATCACCGACTCGATGGACATGAGTTTGAGTGAACTCCGGGAGTTGGTGATGGACAGGGAGGCCTGGCGTGCTGTGATTCATGGGGTCGCGAAGAGTTGGACACGACTGAGTGACTGAACCGAACTGATGGACATGTTTGCACAAAACAGGAAATAAGCAACTGAGATGAAAAAGTAACAATCATTGTAACTTATAATTAAGCACATAAGAGATATAGCAAATGCACAAAAGAATTATGAAAAATTAGCCCTAAAATTATTGCCATGGAGAAACTATTAATGATCATTAAAATGAGTAAAATTTCTCTGAAAAGTATGAAAAGAAGCAAAACATTATATGCTAAAAAATTAACAAAATGAGAGCATACAAATTAAGAAAATTATTTTTACCTGTTACTTACAGAAACATTTAAAATCTTTGTCAAAATTTCAATTTCCATTGGAAAACTAAATTAACCCACTACTGGTAAATTAGCCCCGTTTAAGTGACTGATAATTGAAGGACCACATTTCTCAGCTCTTTTTTTAATTTTTTGAATAAATGCAAGGAGATTTATATTTAAAGCAAAAACCAGTACCACAAATATGTAAAATAACAATTACTTTTTCCAGTGACTGTTTAAAGTAAGACTTTGTTAACTTTTTGAAAGATTATCTCATGTAACTGTTCTGAAAACTATTTAATGAAAGGAGTAAAGAAAAACACTGTACCAGTTCAGCCCCAATAGCTGAGGAATCAACCAAAGCAATCTGTAAAGAGAACTTTCCCAGGGGAAAAAGAAAATTTTTTTCTTGACTGAAGAACTTCACTTGCAAAGTTAAATGACTTAAGAAAATAAACATGAAGGCATTAACAAAGTTGTACCCTCTATTTCATTCAATTCACACCAGATTTTAGTCTCCCAATTTTCTGTTACCTTTCCATCATTGCAAGATATTAAACCTATTAGACCTGAAAAGATGGGGAAAGCATATCAGAGACACACAGACTGTAGCATCACATTGTGGCTCCACATTGCATCTCAAGATTTTAGAGTTTTGGCCACTACATATCAGACCAAATGCAGATTGAAGATAACTCCCTAGAAATCTGTTTTAGGGGAAAAATGGAAAAAACAAGGCTAATTCACCAATAATTTAAATAACTTAACAGCTTCACTACAAGATCTAAGGAAAGATCTCCAGCTTCCACTTTACTAGTTTTGTTTAAAAGGCTTCAAATCTGTTTCTAAAGACTGTCTTCCTCTTAACCAAATTACTAATAGATCTGGATTTAAGTCATACACATCTAAAAATATATGTCCCTAGAAGGTATCTAATTGTGGATATTTATATCTGTGCATGTGAGCATACATTAGACTTACAGGCTGTTTATCTCCTTGAAGGGTGAGGGGAGAGGAAGGAAGTGAAGGAAAGAAGTTATCAAACTTTTAACACTGACCTCCACAGTAAAACTTTCAATTACCTGGAACTATTCCAAGAATATTTTAAGCAATCAGGCATGTGTTGAGTGACTACAGTTAGTTTAAAACCTTCAAATGGGATTCTTACCTTCTGCAAGGCCATTCATACACATATATCCAAAATATGTTTTTTGGAAGCCCCACTCTACCTAGCTCTGAAAATAGCAGACAAGTGATAAACGTTTGTTAAATACAGGAATCCAGCAACAGCTACAATGGAGACAATCTAATGATCTTAAGCGAAGACTGTTAAACTAAAAATCTTATTATTTGGGAAAAAAAAAAGGAAGGAAAAGAAAGAATAAATTTCTGATTTCTGTATGTTATAATTCCTTCCACCTAGAAGATACTTCTCTACTCGTACAAGTCTGAAATAAAAGATGAGTCCAAATGTCATTTCCTCCATGGCATGTTCTTCCATCCCCAGAGTGAGAATCTCTTACCTAGACCTGCTTATGTCATGTTAACTCACTTACAAAGTATCAAGTCTTACATCAAAGTTATACTTTACATGTCACATTTATATATTGATAAACTTGCTATTAGTTGAGGGAAAATACATATACATTCTAATTCCTTGGTGACGGGGACACTGTTCTAACGTAACACTCTGGATATAGAAGGCATGAGGAACTGTTCTGTGAATGAGTCCAACTGCAGGTGGTAGAGTCCAGAATGATAATACAGGAAAAGTTTACCTAGGAAAGTTGCTTCATTTATTTATTCCAACCAATACTGAGCAACTGGGCCAGGATGACATGCACTGAATACCATGCATGTCTGGGCACTTCAAATTAAAAAAAACAAACACAAATTGGAGGTTGGCAAAGAAAGAATCGAAGGTAGGTTTTAGCTCTAAATTCTGTAAGGCCATACCTTACATTTAGGGGAACCACTAATACTTTTCATGAAAAATATAAATGATTTCCCCTAGTGACAGAACGTTAAAGGAGGCTGGATCAACCCAGGAATTAGCAGAACATCAGGAGTGTGTGACTCTCCAACATGATTACAAACATACCTCCACTACTGAAGAAGTGAAATACCATACGGACTGCAACTTGAAATGGTTCCAAGATGTGTTATGACATTCATTATACTATTCTATTTTTCTGTAAGTTTGAAATTTTTCAAACAAAGAGTTAAAAATAATATATATATCTAACAACACATATAATGCTATCTGACTCGGTATATTCTGACCACTGGAGGCTGCAAAAGAAACAAAAAGGAGAACTCTTAAAAATACATACTTCTATGTTGAGACTGATGGAAAGAGTAAGTTTTGCTTCTTTCTGGAGAGTAACTTCTACTGCTGACACTGGAGCCAGATCTGCTGTGTGGAGAATCCTTTCGGCCTACAGGCGAGTCTCTGAAAAAAGGAGTGTCTCTTTTATGAGGAGACCGGTCTCTCACATAATGGGAGGAGTAGAAACCTTTTCTTCTAAAGCTGTCTCTCATGTCCCTTTGAAGTAAAAATAAATAAGTTAATTATATCTTGTACTCTCTATACAGAAGAACAAACAGCAAAAGCTCTGGTTATAAGTCACTCTTTATGTTGTAATTTTTGTTCTCTTTTTCAACCACCTACCTTCCGAAATCAGTCAATAAAATGAAGCTTTATCAGTGACATATGATTTAGAATGCAGCATTTTTTAAATTTGGTTAACCAGGTGGTTACGTGGAAAAGTTACTTACTTTAAGCAAGCACAAAAATTTATACATGTGAAAAACATAGTCCTATAGTTTCTACTTCTGTTTGTTACTAACAACACACCACACTATGACTCTCTCAAAGACTCCTGCTGCTACTGCTGCTAAATCACTTCAGTCGTGTCCAATTCTGTGTGACCCCATAGACGGAAGCCCACCAGGCTCCCCCATCCCTGGGATTCTCCAGGCAAGAACACTGGAGTGGGTTGCCACTTCCTTCTCCAATGTGTGAAAGTGAAAAGTGAAAGTGAAGTCACTCAGTCGTGTCCGACCCTTAGCGACCCCACGGACTGCAGCCTACCGGGCTCCTCCATCCATGGGATTTTCTAGGCAAGAGTACTGGAGTGGCTTGCCATTGTCTTCTCCGAGCCAAAGATTTTCCCAGTGAGACAGTTCTTGGCCTATTATCCTCACCTAAGCATAGCATTCAACACTTTTATACTAGTGCGATTCCCTACTACCCTGACTCATGGTAATCTGGCAGTGTTTACAGACACTTTTGTTGTTACAGTTGGAGAGAAGGGAATGCAACTGGTAGCAGGATGCTACCAAAATGCTATGATGCCCAGAACAGCTCCCACACATACAGAGTAAAAAACGATGCAATCCAAAGTGTTAACAATGCCAAGGTTGAGAAACCATGGTATATACTTAATAAATCCTTGCTCTCTGAATTTATAACAGATTGTTGCCCATCTCTCAACACCAACTTTTTATATCACCTTTACTTATACAAATTAAATTGCCTTATTAAGCAATATCATCAACTCAAAGCAGAAAGTAAGCCCAAGTAATAAGGATTTATAAATCAAAGTTATCATTAAAACATCAAAGCAAATTAAAATTAATAAAACTATTGAGATACAAGTTTCTATTTAAAAGAACACTTGGAGTCAAACAGGCTTTAACTGAAGATTTAGCAAATATACCTCCATACTGAAATTAAAGAACATTACACTCTAGACAGAAGAATGATAAAAAGATGAACCAATTGCCATGAAATTTCAAATGCTCAGAAAATAATTTCAGCATACTGACTGGTAGTCCTTAAATATGTAACCAGATTGTTGTCATTAACTATTAATACCCAAACTATATTGTCTTTACAGATATAATGAAGCTCCTCTGTGCAGAAGTAGAAAACAGTTAAAACTCATTATGATAAATGAACTCACAGAAAATACTAATACTGAAATAAGCCACTAAAACTATAGGAGTCATAGCAAAATTACTGAGAGCTGAAGTAAGTAGCTATATATGTATTACACAGATTGTGGGAACTACCAGGGACTGGGGACCCAAAGGTGAACCACACACATGTAGTCCCTGCCATTATGGAACTCTCAGGCTAGTAGGAGAGGCTAATACTAAATGTACAGACGAATGTGCAGCCAATAGTGTGTGCTGGGAGACCAATTAGGAGCATTCTTAGTACAGGCAAGAGGCAGTGGTGATTTAGATAAGGTGGAAGCAGGGGAAGCATCACAAGAAAGCAGTTTTGTAGACTCAATGGGACAAGGTAAATGTTTGACTTTTGTGTGTGAGAGACGGTGGATGCCAAGAAGATATCAAATTCTGGCACAGTGGATTACTGAAATGAGAAAGCAGACCTGAGAAATACGTACAGAGTGGGAGAGCCACATTTAGATTCAATCATGCTATCTTTCAGATGCTCACATAACAGTCTGGTAAGCAACTACAGATACTGGTGACAAGACCAGAAGAGGTTTCTGGTTTTAATTATAAATTTGACTGTAAATAGGCACTATTTAAAGCCTTTGGTATAGATGAAATCAAAGGATAAAAGCAGAAGGCCTAGAATCCAGGGCTAGAAAGCTACCACACTGAGAAGGCAATGGGCTGTCTGAGAAGAATGAGAGAGTGAGAGGCCACAGGAACACGAGGGACAGGAGAGTCAGTGATCGGGGGAGGGAAGAGTGCTCCAAGAAGGACAGAGACTTCCTACGGGGACAGTCAATGAGCTCTTCCTGATAAGTACTCAGGAAATGGAGAAGAACAAGGCCACATTCAGAGGAAAGACAGCCTGTTTTCTCTGGAGGGAAAGGAAAGATGAAATGCTGAATTACAGTTTCCTAATCCTGACACCAGATGGCAGTAAAATCACAACAGCACAATTCGGAGCCATCCGTGCCTTGGGGTGGCTAAAGATACACATGGGGGGGGGGAATGCCAGATTTTAAAATCTCAGAGCAGAATAACATCTCTCCTCTCCTTCACACCAACCGCTCCTACAGATATTCAGATTAAACAAAAACATCACAGTAGGCATCATCCATCGCAAGTACACGGTACTACTTTACCCAAGTCATTTCTTTATTCACATGCATATTGATACCTATTTTTTCATATCTACATATCTATGTCCCAATATATAAAAGGCACTATGGAGAATTATTCTAGCTCTGAAGAAGCTTAGTATCTAACTGTGGGGATGGGGAGGAAATGTTCCAGAAGGTTGTACTATCAATCAGAAGAGAAGTATATATTAATAGATGAAAAACTGACCAAGCAATCTTTAAGAAAAGTTAAAATTTAGATCAACACTGTCTAAGAGAAACATAATCAAGCCACAGATGATATAGTCAGAGTTCAAAAATAAAGAGAAACAGGTGAATTTTAGCAATATTTTACTTAACCCAATATACTCAAAATATTATCAACATGTAACAATATGTTAAATTTAGTAAGATATTTTATATTCTTTTTCATCTTACATCTTGAAAATCAAGTGTGTATTTTATATTTACACAATATCTCAGTGTGAACTGGCCACATTCAAGTGCTCAATAGGCACATTTAGCTAGTGGCTCCCATATTAAACAGCACAAATTTAGATGTCTGGGAAAAGCAGTCTAAGTTTCAAGAAAAAGCAGAGAAGGATTAAAGGATATGCAAACAAGAACAGTGAAAAGTTTAAAAGGCTATCACTGAAAAACAAAGGAAGAAATTTTCAAAGAGAGAAAAGATAGTTAATACCAAATACTGCAGAAACTGGAAGAGATCTTTGAATTTAAAACCTAAGAGTCACAAAACCAGAGAGTGGGCTGACCAGTGAAACTCTGGAAACCAAATCAGACTATAAGAAACTATATTTACTAAAGGGATTAAACTATCACTTTTCTTCCAAAAAAAAAGTTTGGCAGAGGGAAGAAGGAAGAGAATTAGGACAATGCTCTGAGAAAAGGGGCTTATCTGGATATATTTGGAAAGTGAAAGTCGCTCAGTCATGTCTGACTCTTTGTGACCCCATGGACTATACACTCCATGGAATTCTCCAGGCCAGAAATATACTGGAGCGGGTGGGTAGGTAGCTTTTCCCTCCTCCAGGGGATCTTCCCAACCCAGGGATCGAACCCAGGTCTCCCGCATTGCAGGCGGATTCTTTACCTGCTGAGCCACAAGGGAAACCTGAGAATACTGGAGAGGGTAGCCTATCCCTTCTCCAGTGGATCTACCCGACACAGGAATCAAACCAGGGTCTCCTGCATTGCAGGCGGATTCTTTACCAACTGAGTTATGAGGGAATCCTGGATATATTTGGAAGCTGAGGGGAAAACGCTAATTTCTTATAGAAGGAGAAACTGATAATCCAAGACCATTTTAGGTAACTGATAAAGAGGGAGCCACTGGAGAAGGCAATGGCAAGCCACTCCAGTATTCTTGCCTAGAAAATCCCATGGATGGAGGAGCCCGGTAGGCTGCAGTCCGTGGGGTCGCTAAGGGTCGGACATGACTGAGCAACTTCACTTTCACTTTTCACTTTCACACATGGGAGAAGGAAATGGCAACCCACTCCAGTGTTCTTGCCTGGAGAATCCCAGGGACAGGGGAGCCTGATGGGTGTCCATCTATGGGGTCACACAGAGTCAGACACGACTGAAGTGACTTAGCAGCAGCAAAGAAGGAGCCAAAAATCACCAGGAGAAAATGGGACAATGGTAGAAGAGAACAGCATAGACGGAAAGAAGAGAGAACAGGAAAGGACACAGAGGGAAATTCTCGTTTCAAGAGAAAGCAGGAGAAATCTCTCTTCAGAAGTTCTTTACCTCAGTAACATGTTTCTGTTGTTTATGCCATAAAAGTGAAAATCACTCAGTAGTGTTCAACTCTTTGTGACCCCATGGACTACACAATCCACGGAATTCTCCAGCCCAGAATACAGGAGTTGGTAGCCTTTCCCTTCTCCAGGGGATCTTCCCAACCCAGGGATCAAACCCACGTCTCCCACATTGCAGGTGGATTCTTTACTAGCTGAGCCACGAGGGAAGCCCGAGAATACTGGAGTGGGTAGCCTATCCCTTCTCCAGCGGATCTTCCTGACCCAAGAATCGAACTGCGGTTTCCTGCACTGCAGGTGGATTCTTTACCAACTGAGCTATCAGAGAAGCCCTAACATGTGTCTAGAAGTCATCAATACAAAGTAAAGAAAGTAAGGATATGAACAGATGCTTAAGGGAGAGTGGAAATTATTTGTCCTTTGAGTAAAAATATTAATTTGAGCAGTGTTCCTCAAAGTACAGGTCCCCAGACCTGCACTGCAACCTTGAGAAGGTGACAGAAGTGCAAATTCAGAGCATCAAACCACCTACTGAGTCACAATCTCTGGAAGTGAGACCAAGCATTCAGGGCTTTAACAAGGCCCTCCAGATGATTCTGAGGCACACAAAACTTTGAGAAGGACTGAACTAGACAACCTCACTGACATATCAGAGTTGTTTTCATACAACTATGGTATCTCTAAGTCAAGGAAGCACTATTACAAACAAAGCTAATGGTGTGATGGAATTCCAGTTGAGCTATTTAAAATCCTAAATGATGACACTGTTAAAGTGCTGCACTCAATGTCAGCAAATCTGGAAAACTGAGCAGTGGCCACAGGACTGGAAAAGGTCAGTTTTCATTCTAATCCCAAAGAAGGGCAATGCCAAAGAATGCTCAATCTACTGCACAACTGCATGCATTTCACATGCTAGCAAGGTTATGCTCAAAATGCTTCAAGCTAGACTTCAGCAGTATGTGAACTGAGAACTGCCAGATGTACAAGCTGGGTTAAGAAAAGGCAGAGTAACCAGAGATCAAACTGCCACCATCCACTGGATCATGGAGAACGCAAAGGAATTCCAGAAAAACATCTACATCTACTTCTGCTTCACTGACTATGCTAACACCTATGACTGTGTGGATCACAAAATGGTGGGAAATTCTTGGGAAGAGATGGCAGTACCAGACCACCTTACCTGTCTCCTGAGAAACTTGTACGCAGCTCAGGAAGTAACAGTTAGACTGGGACATGGAAAAGAGGACAGGTTCAAAATTGGGCAAGGAGTACAACAAGACTGTATATTGTCATCTTTATTATTTACCTTCTATCCAGAGTACCTCATATGAAATGCCATATAGATGAATCATTAGCTGGGATCAAGACTGCTGGGAGAAATATCAACAACCCCAGATATGCAGATGATACTATGCTAATGGCAGAAAGTGAAGAGGAACTCAAGAGCCTCTAGATGAGGGTGAAAAGGATAGTGAAAAAGCTGGCCTGAAACTCAACATTAAAAGAAAAAAGATCAGGGCATCCGGTCCCATTACTTCATGGCAAATAGATGGGGAAAAACTGGAAGCAGTGACAATTTATTTTCCTGGCTCCAAAATCACAGCAGATGGTGACTGCAACCATGAATTAAAGGACATGAGCTCCTTGGAAGGAAAGTTATGACAAACCTAGATAGCATATTAAAAAGCAGAGATATCCGTTTGCCAACCAAGGGCCATACAGTCAAATCTATGATTTTTCCAGTAGTCATGTATGTGGATATGAGAGTTGAACCATAAAGAAGGCTGAGCACCGAAGAACTGTTTTCAAATTGTGGTGCTGGAGAAGACTCTTGAGAGTCTCCTGGACTACACGGAGATCAAACCAATCAATCCTAAAGGGAATCAACCCTGAATATTCATTGGAAGGACTAGTTCTAATACTTTGGCCACCTGATACGAAGAGCTGACTCATTGGAAAAGACCCTGAGGTTTGGAAAGATTGAAGGCAGAAGGGGGCAGCAGATGAGATGGTTAGACAGCATCACTAAGTCAATGAACATGAATTTGAGCAAACTCTGGGAGACAGCAAAGGACAGAGGAGCCAGGCGTGCTGCAGTCCATGGGGCTGCAAAGAGTTGGACACAACTTAGTGACTGAACAACAATAACAAGTCAAAAACAGTAACTCAGAGCTCATGACAGAGGCAGAACATTTTTCAGTGATGACGATTCTAGGGTTTTGACCATGCCAGTGAACAGCTAAACAGAAGAGCTGAAAAACACAAAACTGATGTTAGTTAAAAGTATCACCAAATCAAAACAAAGACGGATGGAGGAAAAGACTGTGTGCCAGAAACTATAATAATCCAGAAACAAAGAATTTGTTGTTGTTTCGTCACTAAGTTGTGTTCAACTGTTTTGCGACCTCATGGACTGTAGCTCACCAGGCCCCTCCCTCTGTCCATGGGATATCCCAGGCAAGAATACTGGAGTAGGTCGCCATTTACTTCTCCAGGGGATTGTCCCAACCTAAGGATTGAACCCATGTCTCCTGCACTGGCAGGCAGATTCTTTACCACTGAGCCACCAAGGAAGCCATGGGGTCCTGAAAATTCATCAAAGAGTACAGAGACAAGGACAGGGTGGTACAAATGGAGAAGTTCACAGATGACACTGGAACTGTGGCTGGAGGAGGTAATAAGCAGCAAGAAGTATGCCCAGAACTCATCCCAAGAACCAGTGAATTAGGAGGGAAGTAGTTTCAACTTGTGAAAGTTAGGGTCCTATTGCAGAAAACAGATGGAAAGAACAGTAGAAAATATATCAGTTATTTCATTTTTAACCTTCCCTCAAACACATGGACTATCAAGTTATAAAATATTTTACCAAATTTTGAGACAACATGGTGGGGAAGAGAGTGACTGATTCCCATATGCCATGACAAATTCAGATTGATTAAAAAGCTAAATGTTTGGAAGGGATTGGAAAAAAAGACCTCTGTCTGTCCCTGTCTGTCTGTCTGTCTCTCTCTCTCTACATATATATATATATATATAAAATAAATAATTATAAGTCAATAAGAAGTAATTACTGTGTATCAAAATACTAAGTTTATATTACATCCAAAAAAAGTGCCTAAAGTTGAAATCTAATTAGATTTAATTAAATTAAGATTTAATCCAATTAAGGGTGAAAACTTCATCAGATGGCAGTATCTTAAATAGTAGTCTTTAATAATTTAACGAATGCTGACGAACCACTGAAGAAGCTTTCTGAAAACACCAATAAGAAATAGATGAAGGATAAGAAGCTAAATCAATGGAAGACAAATAAATATGTCATCTAAGTAAATATTCAATGTAACAAGGTATTTTGATTTTTTTCTATCAAATATGTAAATGATCCTGACCAGCTGTGAAAATTAGGGTAGTGTATATAAACCTCATCATGAATAAAATACAATTTGGGTTGGGCTGGAAATTACTAGGGACTTAATGGTCCTAAAAGAAAAATACTAATCCAATCCACAAAATAGGGTTAGACTTCAAGGTCCACACAGAAAGCAAATACTAGATAGAGCTGAAATAGCAAACTTTTCTGTCAGAATGCTTTTCTCATCTTTAACAATAAATTTCCTTTCTTTTCCTCTATTTATATGTCTATAAAAAATCTCTTTGTCTAGGCTCAACCCAAAGTGACCAAATGCTGCACAATACTTTTAATTTCTTCTTTTTCTTGTCATAACACCTGGTTAATTTAGTTTGCACTTGGTTTCAAATGTCAGCCCAAAGAGTTTCTATCTGAGAGAAAAAAGTCATGACTATCAGAACAATCCAGTTATCCGTAAATAATATGGAAGTCTTAGTGTGTATCACTATTCCACGTGACATTAGTTTTATGAAACAACTGAGTCCTAATTTTCTTAAATTTTTGTCATCCACTATAATTTATGACAAATTTATGAGGTTAAAAATGGATATACAAAGGCTTAGTTTGTTTTTTTTTTAATTATGATAATACGGCAAGGACAAATTGAGCAATCTTGTATCTTTTACCTTATACTGAAAGAAAACCCTTTCATAGATTTATTTCTATTTCTTTGATGTGAGAATGTAATGAGTCTTTAAAGCATGTAATTCAACAGAAAATCAACAATGCTTTCATCTATAAACCTATTCCTAATAAAATCAAGGAATTTTTCCTTTACAAATGATTTCTATATGTGACTATAGTATTTTCATAATATTAAAGTTTTAAATTTTGATTTTTAATTAGAAATTAGTTAAGCTTTTTTTTTCTTTCATTTCATTGATAGTTCCTATACATCATGTGGGAGAGCAAAATATTTCCCAATTATTTAGTAAATCACTTTAACTACTATCAACAACTTATATAACTAAATATTTTCCAATGTCAATATTCTCTTAAGTTCCCTATTTTAGATTTCTAAAACTGACCTTCCACTACTTAATGCCACCTCCCTCCAACACCAACCTTTCCAATACAAAAAGAAACCTTTAGCTAATCTTTTCCAGAGTAATTAAGTAGCTGTAAGTATACTTTAGAGAGGAAAAGCAACCTATAGAAACAGTTTCCTGATTTTTAATGTACTCAAATGACTAGTAACAGCTATCATTATTGCTCTGAGAATCTGATAATGTAAATGCAGAAAAACCTATTTATCCAGGTTATGAATATGAAAAATACTCAAATATATGCAAGAAAAAAAAAGGATTTTATTAGTGAGGCTCCTTAGTATACACTAATGGTTCTCAAGTGATGGTGCTTTTGCTCCTACTAGGACAGGCGGCGATATTTGAAGACACAATATTTCTGACTCACAACTGGGGAGAGTCCTAGCATCTAGTGGGTAAAGCTCAGGGGTGCTGCTAAACATCCTACGGAGCACAAGACAGACCCTCTACAATAAAAAACTGTCCAGTATCAAATGCCAACAGCATCAAAGTTCAGCAATCCTGAGACAGACAGACACATTTACAAACACACTCATTCCCTCATAAATTTATCAGTCTAAGAAACAAGAAAAATATTCAAGAGCTTTCTTGGAACCAATTAACAATTCTAAAATGTTGCTTTAAAATACACATAACATCAAGCACTAAAGTTTCTTCAATTCTCCTAAACATTCAAATTATGTTACATTTTCAAGTAAAATATTTTCTATTCTATTTTCAATCTTTTAATTTATATACAGTCCCATAGATAAGAGCACAGGCTCTGGAACAAGCCTGTTGGGATTCAATCCTGGTTCCATCATTCGGTTACCACGGGAGAGGTCTGCAGTTACATAACCTCTCTGTGCCTATTTCCTCATCTATAAAATAGAAATGATGGGACTAAGAGGAATAATGCCTACCAGCATACGTAACACGTATCATATGTATTAACTCTCTAACTGAAGAAAAAAACAAACACTGACAACAGCAAGCATTGACAGCGATGTGAAACAACTGGATTTTACATACAGGAATATAAACGGGAGCAAAGTTGCTAGCTCTCAGTCCACAAATCACCACATGTGCAACAAATGCACATCATCATCATGACAAATCACACCGCATTTTTTAAAGGCTTCTGGATAGGTCACCATGTATGTGTTATTCAGTTCACAGGCAAACAACAAAGATGGAGTTTTGTTGCCTTCTTGTGTCAAAAAACAGAAAAAGTATAACGGTAGGAGTGGAATTCAAATTGAATATAAATGGAGTTATGGAAGAAATTAGTGACCAAGGGAATGTGGACAATGTTGCTTTCAAGACACGCACTGGTGTATTCACAACTACTGTATATAAAACAGGTAACTGATGGGAACATACTGTGGAGCACAGGGAAACCTACTGGGTGCTCTGTAATGGCCTATAGGAAGGGAGTCCGGGAGTGAGTGGATATATGTGTATGTATGGCCAATTCACTTTGCTATACACCAGAAACTAACACAACGTTGAAGATTAACTATACTCCAATAAAATTAAAAATAAAAAAATAAAAGGACTGACAACACCAAGCATTAACAAGGATGTGGAGCAACTGGAATTTTCATACACTGCTAGAACTAATGCAAAATAGCCACTTTAGCAAATAATATAACAACTTCCTATAATGTTCAACATACATACCATACAACCCAGAAATCTCACTATCAGTTTACACAAGAGAAATAAAATTCTGTGTTCACGCAAAAGAAAAAAAAAAAAAGATACGCAGCCTGAGGAAAAATGGTAAAGGCAAACTTACTGAAGGCAAACAAGGAAAGGGACGACTATGACAAAAAGGATAAAGATGTCCCAGAGGAAGTGAGGCTAATAAAAAATCCACAGTGAAGACACTCTCAGAGATATTTCCAACAATGAAAATGCAAAGGATAAAATGTTGGAAACTGACTCAGAACGCAGTATAACAATTCATCAAGGCATAAAAAAGATGCTTGCTTCGAGGAGACACTGTTCAAACTACTCATGGTAAGTTTTTGACAAAGGTTTCTAATGTTTTAAATTACAGTGTATTAAATGAATATTAGTTTTACTTTGACAGAAAGTTTTTACAAGTTACAACAACTGTAATTGTTAGGGTTAGGGTTGTCACTGACTATTAAGACTGCTTTAGGTCAGAATAACAATCACCTTTGAAAAGGAAGAAGAAAGCAACTGAACAGAAGCATGAAAAAGCTTCTGAGATGCAAGTAAAATTCTATCTCTTAACCTGGATTGTGGTTACACTTATTGTTCACACTGAGCTATATTCCTTGATTTATGTACTTTGTATATGTTATATGCTCTAGTGTCTTTTTTTCTTTTTTAAAAAAAGATGTTTATTGTCCTCTAAAAATATGAAATATAAAAATATAGCTCTTTGTCACTTAAAATAGTATGAAAGGATTCTTTTTGGAAAGCAAACAGAACTTTTATCTTTCAAAACAGAATTTCCATTATTAATGTTTATTTTAAGGGGAAACAAATTGTAAGATCAACTACTGTCTAAAAATCCTTATAACATCTTAAGGATTTCTTTTGAACACTCACACAGCATAGCTTACTTGCCCAAGAGAAGAAAGCCCTGTCAACCACCACAACCAACGTGGTGTCAGGTAACCATCTCATAGGATCACAAAGAAATCCGTGCAACAAGATTAGCTTCCTCCACCTAACGATACTCTCTGCAAAAGCAAACCTTTCCATACATTGTGACCAAGAAATCATCCAACTTATATTTCCTTGTGATCTACTTTTTCATTATTCAGAAAAATGTAGTACCTTAACAGAGCAACTCAACTTTTAACATTGTCTCCAAATACAACTCTCTTTACCTGACCTGCAGGAAAGTCGGTGAACAGATTCAAACAAAATCTCTTATAAATAAAAGTTTTAAAAATCCTTTGTAATAAAATGTAAAGTTTTTTTTCTCCCACAGTTTTTCTTAAATCTTTAGTGCCTGTTATTATATGTATGCAACCAAATGTTATCAAATGACTAGTGAATAAGCAAACACAAAATAATTATCATTAGGAAAATTTTAAGTGTTCCATTGCCCTTGGTTTAACAGCCTGTATTTCGATAAACTCACTCCTGGCTTTAATTCTGTACCATATATTTAAAAGATATTTTCTACTAATAAAATTTTTGATGTATTTTTTAAATATTTCTATTTCATAGAGTTTGACCTAAAGATAACATTACTTTGAGGCTTACCTCAGTTTTTGCTACTTCAACAAAATACCACTAGTACTTTAAGAAACACTTCTTAAAAAAAAAAGAAACAAAACACTTTTAGGTCCAAAAATGAGGAACTAAATTCTAACTTGACTTTTGAAAAAAATCTAGAAAAACTGAACAAAAAACTTGATTTTTAGCAGTCTGCTCAGTCATCAGAGAGCTAAGAATGCAGTAGAATTATGGATCTACAAGAGAAGTAGGAAGCTCAGAGAGCTGGGTCTGTCTTTTGGGGGTTGCTTTTGCTTTTATGTATCTGCCAATTTCAAAAGCATCAGTTGAAAGGATGAAAAGCTAAGAAATAATTTTGACTGCTTCATAGGATTAGGATAGTACATAAAAACAGAGTCCAGATCTTACCAAAGAGGGCTGAAACTACTAAAGTGAAAGTGAATGTGAAGTCACTTCAGTTGTGTCCGACCCTTTGCGACCCCATGGACTGTAGCCTATCAGGCTCCTCCATCCATGGGATTCTCCAGACAAGAATACTGGAGTGGGGTGCCATTTACACAATGAGCCCAGGTGAACTGGAAACAGACTAGCCTGGCTTCATATAACCTAAACTCCCTAAGGTAACCCTGAATTGATAATGACTAATTTTGGGGGCTCCAAAATCACTGCGGATGCTGATTGCAGCCATGAAATTAAAAGACGCTTACTCCTTGGAAGGAAAGTTATGACCAACCTAGATAGTATATTAAAAAGCAGAGACATTATTTTGCCAACAAAGGTCCGTCTAGTCAAGGCTATGGTTTTTCCAGTGGTCATGTATGGATGTGAGAGTTGGACTGTGAAGAAAGCTGATCACCGAAGAATTGATGCTTTCGAACTGTGGTGTTGGAGAAGACTCTTGAGAGTCCCTTATACTGCAAGGAGATCCAACCAGTTCATTCTAAAGGAGATCAATCCTGGGTGTTCACTGGAGGGACTGATGCTAAAGCTGAAGCTCCAATACTTTGGCCACCTCATGCGACGAGTTGACTCACTGGAAAAGACTCTGTGCTGGGAAAGATTGGGGGCGGGAGGAGAAGGGGACGACAGAGAGTGAGATGGCTGGATGGCATCACCGACTCAATGGAGGTGAGTCTGAGTGAACTCCGGGAGTTGGTGATGGACAGGGAGGCCTGGCGTGCTGTGATTCATGGGGTCGCAAAGAGTCAGACACGACTGAGCGACTGAACTGAACTGAACTGAATGACCCTTTATCTGAAATATAAGATTTCTGATTTCTTGAACATTAATTAAAATTCCTTAAAATCATTTTAGATGGGACTTTCAGGGTGGGACAGTAGATGGGAGACCACCCACCAATGTGAGGAATGCAGGTTCCATCCCTGATCCGGGAGGATTCCACATACTGTGCAGTAGCTAGGCCCATGCACCCCAACTGCTGAGCTCGTGTTCTGGAGGCAGTATGCCACAACTACTGAGTCTACATGCTACAACTACTGAAGCTCATGTGCATAGAGCCTGTGCTCCACAACAGGAGAACCCACCACACCACGAGCAGAGATTAGCCTCTGCTCAACCAACTGGAGAAGACCCATGTGCAGCAACGAAGACCCAGTGTAGCCAAAAATAATAAATATTTTTAAAAAATTATTTCAGATGTAAAAATCCCATTTTAACAAGAAAATCTAAGCACTTAAAGTCACATAAGCAAAATAAATCTAAGATGGACATTCTTAAACACAGAACTATTTCCTGAAGCACTGTATAAATTACATTCATACATACAACTGTCATTTAGGACACAGAATGCAAAACAAAATCTCTATAGACTGCTGTTAGTTTACCCCCAAAATATTAAAAGGAAAGAACAGACTGATTGATAGAAATATCACCACTCTATTTATACTTTTTTTCTATCAAAATGTGTTAGTTCCAGTACTCATTCATAAAATTCATCAATATGGGGAACTTTCCTGGCAGTCCAGTGGTTAAGACTCTATGTTTCCAATGCAAGGGGCACAGGTTTGATCTCTGGTCAAGGAACTAAGATCCCACATGCTGAGAGACAGAGCCAAAACAATTTTTTTTTAATTACTCAATATCAGAACAATATAATCATTTTTATGCAAGTATCATCCTGATTTTAAGAAAGGATTCTTAACAATTCTTTAACAATGACCCTGAAGCATGCTGAACACAACAAGATACTGGGAACTTGAGCATGTTTTAACTGAGAGTCCATAATTCACAAGGTAAAACTTTGTACTTAAGACAAACTTCCATTTACTGCAGAAAGAAAACTTAAAAGCTTTCAAACGATAAAGTTTTAGTGAAAGTGACAATATTAGTTGCTCAGTTCCATCTGACTCTTTGTGACCCCATAAACAGTAGTCCACCAGGCTCCTCTGTCCATGGAATTCTCCAGGCAAAAATACTGGGGTGGGTAGCCATTCTCTTCTCCAGGGGATCTTTCTGACCCAGAGATCAAACCTGGGTCTCCTGCATTGCAGATGGATTCTTTACTGTCTGAGCCATCAAGGAAGCCCTTATAAAGTTTCTAGTTACATTGAATATGAGGATATCAACTAATATAATGAGCGCAATAAAAAAGAGCCCTTGAAGAAATATAAATACAGCTAGAATGCTTACCATGAAGTCTCCCTCTGCCCAAAATCATATATTTAAAGGAACTGATACTTTTTATTATCAAAAAAGTATAGAACTTGAGAGTTAGGAAAGATCTTTGGCTGCATCACAAACGTTTCAGCCGCAATGCTGGAAAAGTACACGAGACAAAGTCACCTAAAGAATATAAGATGGGAAGACCTTATGACACTGTTACTCAAAATGTGACTCTGGAACCATCTGCCCTATTTATTACTTTGAACGCTGGTTTCAAAAGCAGGTTTATATAGTTCAGGATTCTCATCTGTTAACATAATCCCAGCCCCTCACACGAAACCAGATGATTGTGATCAACCTCTCAGTTTCAGCAGATGTATGTTTACCAGTTAAGAGCAAAAGTTAGGCAAAGCAAGAGGCAAAGATACAAAGGGAGGGGAGAGAGGGAGAAAGAAAGCAAGTTACCTCTTATTCAGGACCTCACCTTTCCTTCCCACATTCAACACTCAAATATTTCACAGAAAATACTGGCTACTTCTAGTGAACAGGATCTTCAAAAAGAAATTAAAAATTCAGGAATCATTTTGAGAAAGCATCTGGGTAACTGCTTAAGCAAAGTTAAGAAAAGTTAAGTGCAGACCTCAAATATCTGTTTTTAAATGTGGAACAAGAGAATGCGGGGGTACTGTGACTTGAGCATATTACTTTTTATTCAGAAAGCAAAGAGAAACTAAAGAGTCTCTTGATGAAGGTGAAAGAGGAGAGTGAAAAAGCTGGCTTAAAACTCAACATTCAAAAAGCTAAGATCATGGCATCCAGTCCCATCACTTCACACCAAACAGACGGGGGAAAAAAATAGCAACAGTGACAGACTTTATTTTCTTGGGCAGATGATGACTACAGCCATAAAATTAAAAGACACTTGCTCCTTGGAAGGAAAGCTATGACTAACCTAGACAGCATATTAAAAAACAGAGACATCACTTTGCCAACAAAGGTTCATATAGTCAAAGCCATGGTTTTTCCAGTATTTATGTACAGATGTGAGAGTTGGACCATGAAGAAGGCTGAGCACTGAAGAATTGATGATTTCCAACTGTGGTGCTGCTGCTGCTGCTGCTAAGTCGCTTCAGTCGTGTCCGACTCTGTGCGACCCCACAGACGGTAGCCCACCAGGCTCCCCCGTCCCTGGGATTCTCCAGGCAAGAGTATTGGAGTGGCTTGCCATTGCCTTCTCCGACTGTGGTGCTAGAGAAGACTTTTGAGAGTCCCTTGGACAGCAAGGAGAGCAAACCACTCAATTCTAAAGGAAATAAACCCTGAATATTCATTGGAAGGACTGACGCTGAAGCTCCAATCCTTTGGCCACCTGATGCAAAGAGCTGTCTCACTGGAAAAGACCCTGATGCTGGGGAGACTGAGGGCAGGAGGAGAAGGGGCGAGAGAGGACGAGATGGTTGGATGGCATCACTGACTCAATGGACATGAGTTTGAGCAGCCTCCAAGAGATAGTAAAGGACAGGGAAGCCTGGTCTGCTACAGTCCATGGGGTCACGGAGAGTCGGACACGATTGAGTGACTGAACAACAACAAAATCAAGTATCTGTCTTGTACTAGAGTTGAGATTAGATGTTTGGAGACTCAGTCTAGAGTTCCTTCCACAAAACCATATCTTTACAGTTAAAAAGTATTCGAAGCATAAGGTATGGACAGAGATCTCCCAGTTAGAATATAGATTTTTTTCTGTTTTAATCATAATTTGATCTCTAATACCTAAAACAGTACAATTGTTACTACGGAAAAAAGTACCTAACTTGATGTAACAAAAATACCAAAAAATGTAATGTTGATTCATTACACACAAAAAAGTCTATCTAACCACCATCAAACAGTCTAGGGCAGGTATTCCAAGGTGAGAAATTCTGCTCCAAGAACCAAGGCTGACCACACTGCTATTTCAACATGTGGTTTCCAAGGTCACATGCTTGCTGCCACTGCCTTCCAGGGCCCACCTTGCAACACGGGAAAAGGTAAATGTGTGTGAAAGAATATGTGTAGAGACAGAACTCCTACTCACATTATACTGGAGACAGTCACAAGGCCACACGTAGGTAGTAGGAAGGCTAGGAAAAGTAGTCCATCTATGTGCCTAAGATATGTGAAGAAGAGGCAAAAGTCTTTGAAGAATGATGAAATGAAAAGTTTTCAATGAGAAGTTTGGCGTTTCCACGTGAAAAATGTGTCTAACAGGCAGTCGGATACAAAAATGTAGAGCTCAGAAGAGAAGCCAAGGTCAGAGATATAGATTTGTTTGCCATCAGCAGCAAGCAGTACAGGCCAGAGTTTCTCAAACTCTGCATCACAATCAAATTCCAAGGTTCCAATGCATCACAATCAAATTCCAAGGTTCCACTTACTGAATCAAAATCTCTTGAGATAAAGCCTGGCAAACTTCATTTTTAATGAGTTTCTAAGCAATTCTTACCAACACAAGTTTTAGAAACATGGGCAAAGGGAATAACTGCCATCAAGAACAATGGTTCAAGGGACTTCCCTGGGGGCCCAGTAGTTAAGAATTCATTTGCCAATGCAGGGGACACGGGTTCAATTCCTAGTACAGGAAGGGCCCACATGCCATAGAGCAACTAAGCCTGCACACCACACTTACTGTGCCAGCGCTCCCCAACAAGAGTGCTATGCTGGACTAAGTGGCTTAAGTCGTGTCAGACTCTGTGCCACCCTGGGCTGTATCCTACTCGGCTCCTCTGTCCATGGAATTCTCCAAGCAAGAGTACTGGAGTGGGTTGCCATGCCTTCCTCCAGGGGATCTTCCCAACATAGGGATCGAACCTGGGTTTCTTGCATTGCAAGCAGATTCTTTACTGTCTGAGCCACGAGGGAAGCTTCCATAACAAGAGTAGCTACCACAATGAGAAAACCATGCCCGCGCACTGCAACAAAAAGTAGCCCCTGCTCGTCACAACTAAAGAAATCCTGCACACAGCAATACAGACCCATTGCAGCCAAAAACATATAAATGAAAATAAATGAAAATTTTTAAAAAAGAATAAAGATTCAAGATGAAGTTACCACAAGTGAGAGAGGGTGCCAAGAAGTTAACACTGTTAACATGATCCTTTGGTTTCTGGGCTACTGTCACACGATACTACCTATTAGATGAACAGTTCTCAAGTCTAGCTTCACATTAAAACATCTGATGAGCTTTTAAAAAATATTAATATTGAGGTTCCACCCACCAATTACATCCCATCTCCAAGAGTGAGGACCAGGAATTACAGAGTACTCTTTCTTAAGCTTTACACCTAGTTCAGAGTACAGCCAGAGAAACACCATTATGAGACAGCTGCTATTACACGTTCTTCATTTCAGAGTCCCAGGTTAATGTCCTACTTTAAAGATTGCAAATCTTCATTTTAATTAATTGTGAACACTGAAAAATCAAGAAAATAAACATTGTTTACCAATCTGGATTTCTGAGTTCTTTCGAGGTCAGAAATAAATAGATTCCTACACAGCAAGGATCAGCTGATACCAGGTAGCAGCTGCTTCAATCTGACCCTCAGCATTTGTTTATATTCCCTAACTGGTCACAGTAAGCACATGGGTTATTGCCATTAATAGACATGGGCATTATTACTACAGATAAATATGTTAACTACTCACCTGTAAGTATTACAAGTATCCTTTATGTCTAATAGCTGTATTTGTATATACTCATGTAACAAAATAAAGAAATCTGAGTCAATCTTGTAAATGTTTTCACATCAGCCTCTTCATAAACCAATCCTTCCAACTTCTTTACTTACACCTGGCAGTGGAACACAAATACTAGCTCCCCTCAATCTGCTGAGTAATAAGAGCACACTGATGACTTCATCTCAAAGTCCTGAGGTACATGGGGCACAGGATTATGTTCTAAATCCTCCATCCTCCAAGAAAAGGGAAAAAGAGACCAACAAACTTCTTATTTAAATTCATGAATACCCCCCATAACCCCACACTGCCTATATTTTCAACCTTCTGGGAATGCTCCCACATTTCCTAAAGCCTGCACTCAGTGACACAGTCCGCACTGTGACATGACCTATCCACAATATGAATGACTTTCAGAATTCAGGGGATCATCTGTGCAGCTTGGGAGCAATTTCCTGGCCAGGTACCTCTTCAGTTCAGTTCAGTTCAGTCGCTCAGTTGTGTCCGACTCTTTGCGACCCCATGAATCACAGCGCGCCAGGCCTCCCTGTCCAACACCAACTCCCGGAGTTCACTCAAACTCATGTCCATCAAGTCAGTGATGCCATCCAGCCATCTCATCCTCTGTCGTCCCCCTCTCCTCCTGCCCCCAATCCCTCCCAGGATCAGAGCCTTTTCCAGTGAGTCAGCTCATCGCATGAGGTGGCCAAAGTATTGGAGCTTCAGCTTCAGCATCAGTCCTTCCAATCAACACCCAGGACTGATCTCCTTTAGAATGGACTGGTTGGATCTCCTTGCAGTCCAAGGGACTCTCAAGAGTCTTCTCCAGCACCACAGTTCAAAAGCATCAATTCTTCGGCCATCAGCTTTCTTCACAGTCCAACTCTCACATCCATACATGACCACGGGAAAAACCATAGCCTTGACTAGACGGACTTTGGTTGGCAAAGTAATGTCTCTGCTTTTTAATATGCTATCTAGGTTGGTCATAACTTTCCTTCCAAGGAGTAAGCGTCTTTTAATTTCATGGCTGCACTCACCATCTGCAGTGATTTTGGAGCTCAAAAAAATAAAGGTCTGACACTGTTTCCACTGTTTCCCCATCTATTTCCCATGAAGTGATGGGACCAGATGCCATGATCTTAGTTTTCTGAATGTTGAGATTCAAGCCAACTTTTTCACTCTCCTCTTTCACTTTCATCAAGAGGCTTTTGAGTTCCTCTTCACTTTCTGCCATAAGGGTGGTGTCATCTGCATATCTGAGGTTATTGATATTTCTCCCAGCAATCTTGATTCCACCCTGTGCTTCTTCCAGCCCAGCGTTCCTCATGATGTACTCTGCATATAAGTTAAATAAGCAGGGTGACAATATACAACCTTGACGTACTCCTTTTCCTATTTGGAACCAGTCCATTGTTCCATGTCCAGTTCTGTTGCTTCCTGACCTGCATACAGGTTTCTCAAGAGGCAGGTCAGGTGGTCTGGTATTCCCATCTCTTTCAGAATTTTCCAGTTTGTTGTGATCCACATAGTCAAAGGCTTTTCCACAATACGTAGCCACTCCCCTAAATCCAAAACCTTGCCACTTACTACCCAGAGGTGCTCTTCATCAGAATCTAATACTGCCTTCTTATAACAATGTCTTATCCTTCAGTTTTCTCACTCCTACAATAACTCCACCTCCACTTTACAGATACCTAAGTCTCCTATATTATCTAGCAACCCCATTCTCATTGTGCTTCCAGCCTAAATTACAGTATTTGAAACATTCTATGAAAACTGTCTTTCCTTCCTGGCAATTCTGATACAACAAATAAGCCAAGACAAAGCCTGTATTAATTCCAATATCTGTGACTTCTTCATTGATATACTTATAGCTGCCATATCCTAGAGAGAAATTATAAGAGCCTACAGATTGATTCCCTACAGGTACGTAGTCTCTGATTTCCACTGTGCCTTCAACTTCACCAATAAAATTTTTGCTTATCATTAGTGAGCTCAATCTCTCATTCATGTCAGCAAGTATTCTGTATCTTGACAATTCTCCCCAAGTCCTTTAACCTAGTACCAAATCTTTTACCCTCAATGAGTTACCTCCCAGGCTGAAAAATACAGCAATCTCCAGACATAACTACCTCAACTGCCAGCCCAGATTCCCCTCCCATAATGTGTCTTCATGTGCCTGTCCCTAATTCTGTCCTTCCTTTCTTGGTATATGATTGTCTCCTCCCAACCATCAAAAGTTAGCCCTTCTATCAAAAGTCTTCATCCTTGTCCTCATTTAATTGCTTCATCAGTTAGCCCTTTTCTTTCTTATGCCCTCAGCCTCTCTCTTCTCTTCAATCTGTAAGTATGCTCATTACTGATCAGCTAAAAATGTTTTAGGTGATCTCCATTTAGCCAGTGCCAGTCTCCAGTTAACAACACTGCCTACTTTCTACCCCAATTATTTTTCTTTTAAAGTTATCCACCCAGGTTGAATCTATCCTCTCCACAGTCATTCATCCTGGCACGGCCAAACCAAGGAGATATTTTATCTTTTTATCACTGAAACACTCAACTGCAAGAAACATCGGTGACCCTTAATGCTGTTTAAAAACCTTTATCTTCCATCACTTCCATAAAAGTGTTTTAGGGGTTCTGACCTTAGTCCATTGCTCGTGTCTAAATATACCTTCTTGTTGGACGACCTCAATTCTGAATGCAGCCCCTCCCTTGAAACCACTCCTTCTGCACTGTCAATCTCAGATAATGACATTTTTATATACACAGTAAACAAAACGAAAAATCCAGGCATTTCCTTCTTCTTTCTTATCATATCCAACAACCACATTTTGCTGATTTTTCAGCATTTATCAAATTAAACCCTTTTCCTCCATCCCAATTCGCCTTTTCCAATTCAGATATTCATGGTTTCTTATTCTATCTCTAGAGCCATTTTTAAAAGTAACCCCCTACACTGAAGACCAACCGCAATCTGAGTTACCACAGCCCCTCTCTTTCTACAAAACTAAAAATTTTCAACAGTTTATCACAGTTAACAGAATAAAACCCAGACTTCTTAGTTATAGTTTAATCCATAGGTCCCTAGCTCTTACATAATCACCCGTTAACAGCTCTACACATCATGCTTTTACACAGCTTTATAAGAATATGGTCCCCATTACTCTTTTTCTGATTAATTTTATTTTTCCTTCAGGTTCTATTCAAATTATCTGCCCCTACAGGAAACTTTTAATAAACTCTCAGGATAGGATAAGTGCTTCTTTGTGTTTAGCAGTTGATGAAACTTGAGCATGTATTAGGCTACGCTATCTACTTCTGCATCTATTTCACCAAGCAGACTGTAAGCAAGTGATTTAAGCACAGTGGCCTACACAGAGCAAACATTCAATAAACATTTGTACTCCTGAACAAAACCAAAAAAGATATTATACAGTATTTTTCTCTGTCAAAGAGATTATCACCTAAGAAGATAAAAAAGCTATAATAAAAATAAAAATTAAACTTATTCTTTTTAAAAATATCAGTTTGCAGTATGAAATATTGAAGTACAAAATCAAAATTTTCCATATATGAATACAGGGGGGAAAAACAGTATTTAAAAAATTAAAATATACTGGTAACTTGGTGACACTCTTGTTCCATATTTTTCAGTATTATTTAATACTTTAAGGTTTATTCTACAGGGCAAAAAATTACTTAAAAAAAAAAACTCATTCTGTCTAAATCAATAACTCTTGATAAAGTAGAACATGTTCCTTAAATACAAAGTGAAATAAATCCTAACATATTTTGAATTTCACAAACAAATGTGTTTTGCACAAATGGATAATCACTGGGTAAAAACAGAACCAAGAGTAGTAGGTAATGATAAACTTGAAATGTAGACAAATTATCAGGTATGTGGCTCTATTAAGTAAAAAAGTGGTAACTTTCAGAGCATGGGCAGGGTGGGGGGTATTGTATGAGGATGACAGAAAACTTGATACATTCTCTTTTCCTCTATTGACTGTTTCCAGTGACTCCACACTCCCATTAATAAAACATATTTGAATAAGAACTACCACATATATATACATATATATATGTACACACACACACACATATATATACACACATACACTGAATTTATAAAGTACATAACATATTATAATATGAAATGTATAAAAACAGACTGTTCCACTGCCAGTAATAGACCTGTGGAAGATGGTGTGAAAGCAAGGAAGCCCAGGAATGATGGCAGTCTGCAAAAGGAAGTGCTGAGCTGTGTAAGAAGAAAGACGGACAGGGTAAGAAGATTTACTATGCACTGGAATGTAAGCAAAATATCGAGGGTGCTAGTTTCAGGTCTGAGATCAGATTTTACCCTATTTACAAGCTACTGAGCTGTTACTACCTCACGGATGCCTGCAGAAGATACAAAAGACTTAATTCACCAGCATAGCAAACACCATAAGCACTGGCATGTTTGCGTGAGTTTCTCCAGGTCCCAAATCCCACAGGGATGATCTGATATGAGCCCAGGTGTATGCACATGTGGTGGGTCTGGCTCACACCTGAGGAACACTGAACTTGGGAAATCCACTATTTTGACACCAAGCAATAAGCAAGCCTATGAACTGGGAGACTGGGATTGACATATATACACTGCTGCTACTGCTGCTGCTAAGTTGCTTCAGTCATGTCCAACTCTGTGCGACCCCATAGACGGCAGCCCACCAGGCTCCCCCATCCCTGGGATTCTCTCCAGGCAAGAATACTGGAGTGGGTTGCCATTTCCTTCTCCAATGCATCAAAGTGAAAAGTGAAAGTGAAGTCGTTCAGTTGTGTCCGAGTCTTCACGACCCCATGGACTGCAGCCTACCAGCCTCCTCCATTCATGGGATTTTCCAGGCAAAAGTACTGGAGTGGGGTGCCATTGCCTGATAACCTATTATATAGCACAGGGAACTCTACTCAGCGCTCTGTGCTCGCTGGTGACCTACATGGGAAGGAAATTCAAAACAAAGGCAGTATATACATATATGTATGGCTGATTCACTTTGCTGAACAGCAGAAACTGACACCACAGTGTAAAACAATTATACTCCATTTTTTTAAAAAAAAGATAAGTAAAAAAGAGTCTGGCTAGGAGGGATTGGGGGTGGGAGGAGATGGGGACGACAGAGAATGAGATGGCTGGATGGCATCACAGACATGAATTTGAGTGAACTCCGGGAGTTGGTGATGGACAGGGAGGCCTGGCGTGCTGTGATTCATGGGGTCGCAAAGAGTCGGACACGACTGAGCAACTGAACTGAACTGAACTGAAGTAAAAATTGAAAAAAAAAAAAAGAAACTACAATAGCCCAAGGCTTGTAAAAGAACTGGAAAGAAAAAAAACAAACAAAGCAAGCCTGCTCTTTAACACAGAGGAAGACATTACCTTATCCTTCAAGACTGCTCACCACAAACCCAGCTCTGAGAAATAAGACAGATAAACAGCGATCAAGGCCTTGCATTCTTGGCATAACTTGGTAAGATGTGTAGCAGTGCAAGAGACTCATGGAGGATTTTCTCTCCCAACAACTGAAAGCCAGGATTCTCTCAACGATGAAGAAGGGGAGTAAAATTAGGAAAAGATGGAGGGATACTGCCATGAAGTCAAATATTGAAATACTGTATAAAAATAAATATGGATGTAAAAGTGTGTGTCCAGATTTTGGCTATAAAAAAACACTCTCCACTAAAGAGAACTTGTGTTCCTTAGACAAACTGCTGATTTGAAGGCTGGGGCAGGGAAAGTATAAGAAGGACCTAGAACATCTTTCAGCAGAAAGTAAAGAAATAATCAAAAAATGAGGTAGGTAAGTCAAAACAACTCAGATGATCTTAATTTGGCAATGAATTCATATATATATAACACCAAAAGCATTAGTAACAAAAGGAAAAGGTGATACACAAAATTTAATCAAATTTTAACATTTTGTACATCAAAAAAGGTCATGATCCACAAAGTGAAAAAACAATTTACGGAATGGGAGAAAATACTTACAAATTTTACATCTGAACAGGATTTAATATCCAGAATATATAATGAACTCTTAAAACTCAACAACAAAAAGACAAACAGCTCAACTCTTAAATGGACAAAAAAACTAAATAGACATTTCTTCAAAGAAGATACACAAATGGCCAATAAACACATGAAATGGGTTGTTCATCATTACTAGTCATTCAGTTCAGTTATTAGGGAAATGCAAATCAAAACCAGGAGATACCACTTCACACTTACCAGGATGGCAATAATAATAGTAATAATGGTAATGATTGATGATAATGATAAAAACATAATGAGTTGTTGGTGAGCATGCAGGAAAAACTTGGACTCTTGCACATTGCTGGCAAGAATGTAAAACAGTGCAACTAATATGGAAAACAGTTTGGTGGTTCCTCAAAAAGCTAAATAAAGCATTACTATATGACCCAGCAATTCTACTCCTGTGTATGTAACCAAGAGAACTGAAAACAGACATTCATATGTCAGTGTTCACTACAGCATTATTCACAACAGCCAAAAGGTAGAAACAACCCAAACGTTCATCAGAGGAAAAATGGAGAAACAGAATGTGGTATACACATACAAGGGAATATTATTCACCCATAAAAAGGAATGTGGTTCTGATATATGCTACTACAACAGACCTTGAAAATACTGTCAAGTGAGAGAAGCCAGATACAAAAGAACAAACATTATATGAATGCAACTATACAAAATATCTAGAACAGGCAAACTCCTAAAAATAGAAACTAGAATGTTGGCTTCCAGGTGCTGGGGGTAAAGAAGAATAAGGAGCTATTGCTTAACAGGTATGCAGTTCTATCTGAGATGATGAAAAGTTCTGGAAATAGCTGAGATGGTTGCACAACACTCTAAATATAATTAATGCCAATGAATTGTATACCTAAAAACTGTTACAATGGCATATTTTATATCATGTATATTTTACCACAAAATATTTTTTAAAAAAACACACAGAAGCTACTTTGAAGGGATTTGATGGCTGGCCAAATTCGGGCATCAAAATAATGATACCAACAGATTATACCATACTGAACAAAACAGGAATCTGGGTTGGTCAAAAAGTTTTTTCAGGTTTTCCATATGATCTTGCAGAAAAACCCAAAGGAACTTTTTGGCCAACCCAATATAAACAAAGTTTTGTTTCTTATTTAAAGAGGGTAGCAGAGAGAAAGAAAGCTCTTCCTCAAAACAAGATGTCTACACAATATAGAAAGAAACATCTAATTATGAAATCACTCATTTAAAAGCATCTCATTACTAATTAATTCAGGCAAGAAACATCAATGGATACTAAAAGTAGGGAGTGAAATGGGATGTAGAATGACATAATCACATAGTTTCAAAGTATCTTCCCACAAAACACTAACTTTAAAGGAGGAAGCTGAATTCACAGTGAAGAAATTTTGAAGACCCCAATCTTACTAAGACAACACCACCAAAAAGGAACAAATCAACAACATTTGCAATCTAACAAAACACAATAAAAAGATAGGATCACTTCAGAAACTGCAGCAGAAAAAAATAAAATGCATAACTTGGATCTAATCATGAACACCAGACAAACCTAAATTGAGAAATATTCTATAAAATGTCTGTTCTGTATTCATTTTGCCAAAAACAGCCATAAAAATCAAGGGAAGACTAAGGAACTGTTCCAGATTAAATAAGTCTACAAAAATAGGACCTACGAGGTCAGATTAGATCTTTTTGCTATAAAGTGCATTACTGGGGCACTGTTGGAGACAAAAACAAAACCATGACAAGCATGGTTCTTCAAAATGCGCAGAATTGTTTTCTTACAAAAATATACAACTACTCCTGTATGGTTTATGATGCAACGATTCTTTTCCCCCTAGAACAATAGCTACCTTCCACTCACAAAGTCTTTTAGGAACTCTTCAATGAGTCCACCTGATAGGGAACTAAAGATAGCCAGGAAGACGCCAGCCACTAAAAGCTGTAACTTTTCAGATAGCGTAAAATATGAAAAATTACTGAAGATGTCCAGACATCAAGTGAAGGTGTTGAAGTAGAAGCATTTTCTAGTTCACTACGCTGCCTCATTTTTCTTCATAAAAATTGTTTTGTTTTACACCTGTTTACTATCTATAATCTATACTAAAATGTAGGTTTCATGAAAGGAGTTTATTATCTCCAGAGGCTAGAAGAGTATCTGACACATACAAAGTACACAGTAAATACTTAACAAATGAATGAATATACCATATAAAATTAACTCTATGTTCTGAAAAGAGAATATACCTTGCTTTTTTCCCCCACCATAGTTAACTTTTAAAATTATTTTTTAATCATTAAAAAATAATTTTTTAAATGATTACTATGTAACAGGCATGGTAAAGTAAGTGTTGTATGTGTAGAATCATTGAATCCTTTTTAATAGAAGTATAGTTGATTTACAATATTATGCTAGTTTCATGTGTACAACATAATGATTCAGAATTTTTTCAGTTTATATTTCATTACAGGTTACTTTAAGATAACAGGCGTAATTTCCTGTACTATACAGTATACAGTTGTTGCTCATCTATTTTGTACATAGTAGTTTGTGAATCCCAGACCCCTAATCTGTCCCTCTAACCTTCCCTCTCCTCTTTGGTAACCAGTTTGTTTTGCATATCTGTGAATCTGTTTCTGTTTTATATACACAGCCATTTCTCTTATTCGTTACATTCCACATATAAGTGACATAGTATGTGTCACTTATTTGGCTCTTATTTCACTTAGCATAATATTTTCTAGGTCCATCCACATTGCTGCAAATGGCAGTATTTCATTCTTTGTTACAGCTGAGCAATATTGGGTATGTGTGTGTGTATACACCACATCTTCTTAATTCATTGTCTACTGATGGGCAATGGGGTTGCTTCCACGTCTTGGCTATTGTAAACAGTGCTTGTATGAGGTACATGCATATATCCAGAAAAAGTCTGAAAACAATACACTTGCTTTAATGTCCATGGTACAGATAAGAAAACTGATCAACTAACGATCAACAGGAACCACCCTGGTAGTTCAGTGGTTAAGATTCCACCCTTCCACTGTAAGGGGCATGGATCAGGAAACTAAAAGTCCCACATGCTACGTGACATGGCTAAATTTTTTTTTTTTTTTAATTTTAAAAAGTTTAAAAATAGAGAAATTTAAAAAAAAACACTAATGATCAATGAATTTCAAACTACAGAATAAGAATACAGGCAATAATCTCTGATCACAAATAACTAGGATTACTATGTCAGAATCAGTATTAAATGACTATTAGTTACAACAGTGCTTAAAGGAAAATTTTAAAACTGTACTTATGTTAATAGATAAGAAAAACAATTAAATGTCCAAGTTAAAATTTTAGATTTTTATTTTTTAGAAGGCAAACTGAAAACACCTATTAAAATTTAAAATATACACACCCTTTGACCCAGAAACTCACTCCACTTTTGGCAATCTATCCCATGGGTACCGAAGTATTCTTTCTTAAAGATATTATGTACTCAGATTTATTGCAACATTGTTTGTACCAGAAACTGCATGAATCAACAGGTGAACAATTGAAATATCTGGTATATCCACATAATGGAATATTACTTGGAAATTCAAAAAATGTTACACCAAATAACTTGGAGGGATCTGCACAAGTCTCTGGAGAAAATCAACTTAGAGAGAAATGTGTTTAAGTGTTAACTGCTCAGTTGTGTCTGACTCTTGCAACCCCAGAGACTGGGGCCAGCCAGGCTCCTCTGTCCATGCGATGTCCCAGGCAAGAATATTGGAGTGGGTTGGCACTTCCTACTCCAGGAGATCTTTCCGACCCAGGGATTGAATCCAGGTCTCACGCATTGCACAGTTTACCATCTGAGTCACCAGGAAAGCTGACTTCATTAACAAAAATCAAATACCCCAAATGTCTTTGAATATAGAGAAAATATTAGGTTGGTGCAAAAGTAACTGTGGTTTTGTGTTGTTGAAATTTGCCATTTGATATTAGAATACACTCTTAAATAAATGTGGTTATGCTATAAATGATTTTAACATGCATTTCTTGCTTTATGTTTTTTTGCTAATGACTTTATTACTTGCTGTTTATTTTAACTATGGAAATGATATTAGACAAAAAGCAAATTTGAGCAATTTTCTTACTTGAGTTCAGAATTGGTCAGAAAGCAGAGACGACTCACAACATCAACAACGCATCTGGCCAGGATGATTTATTTTGCAATTGAGATGAGCCCTGAAGATAACAAGTCCAGTGGCCAGCCATCAGAAGTTGACAATGACCAACTAAGAAGACCATCAAAGCTGATCCTCTAAAACTACACAAGATGTTGTCCAAGAACTCAATGTCAACCATTCTATGGTCATTTGGCATTGGAAGCATATGGTCGTTGAAGCAAACTGGAAAAGCGAAAAAGCTAGGTAACTGGGTACCTTGTGAGCTGACCAAAAAATAAAAAAAAACTTTAAAAAGCGTTTTGAAGTGTCATCTTCTCTTATTCTACACAACAATAATGAACCATTTTTGGATTGGGACGTGCGACAAAAAGCAGATTGCATACAACAACTGGTGATGACCAGCTCAGTGACTGAACCAAGAAGAAGCTCCAAAGCACTTCCCAAAGCCAAATTTGCACCAAAAAAGGTCATCATTACTGTCTGGTGGTCTGCTGACCATCTGATCCACCACAGCTTTCTGAATCCTGGTGAAACCATTATATCTGAGAAGTATGCTCAACAAATCAATAAGATGCACTGAAAACTACAACGCCTGCAGCCAGCATTGGTCAACAGTAAGGGCCCGATTCTTCTCCACAACAACACCTGATCGCACGTTGCACAACCAACACTTCAAAACTTGAAGAAATTGGGCTATGAGATTTTGTTTGCCTCATCTGCCATATTCACCTGATCTCTCACCAACCAAGTACCACTTCTTCAAGCATCTCCACAACTTTTTGCAGGGAAAACACTTCCACAACCATCAGGAGGCAGAAAATGTTTTCCAAGTGTCTGCTGAATCCCAAAGTATGGATTTTTATGCCACAGGAATAAGCAAACTTATTGCTCACTGACAATAACATGTTGATTGTAATGGCTTCTATTTTCATTAATAAAGATGTGTTTGAGCCTAGTTATAATGACTTAAAATTCACAGTCCAAAACCGCAATTATATTTGCACCAACCTAACAGAACCTATACCAAGCTACTAACACTGCTATGAAGACTGAGCAGTAACATATACAATTTTATTTCATTTATGCAAAATTATCCACAGGTACAGGGGGGAAAAATGCTAAAAAAAGAAAAGAAGAAAGAATAAAGACAGAAGTAGTTCAGGTGGTAAAGAATATGCCTGCCATGCAGAAGACCCAGGTTAGATTCCTAGATTGGGAAGATCTCCTAGAGATGGAAATGGCAACCCACTCCAGTATTCTTGCCTAGGAAATCCCATGGTCAGAGGAGCCTGGTAGTCTACAGTTCATGGGGTCACAAAGTGCAGGACATGACTGAGCAACTAAGCATAGTACCATAGTACACAGTAAAATAATCCAAGAGCTGGTTCTTTGGGGAGAAATAAACCATTATAAACCATTAGCTAGTATGTTTTTTCAAATTTTTTTTTTATATTTAGGTCTTTATTACATCAAATTATTTATGCTCACATGCCAGGACTCCAATTTTATGTTTTTCTCTCCTGAATGGAGAGCAATTTTCCTAGTACTATTTATTAAAAAGTTCATTCTTTCAGAATTTGATTTGTAATACTACTATTGCTATACCCTAAACTCCTAGACATATCTAGGTTTGCTTCCAAACTCCCTACTCTGCTTCACTGTTCACATTACTACAGCTTTGTTCTGATACGTGACCTATTGAGTCTTCGCATCTTTTCAATACTATTTTTGTTATTTTGCCTCTTCCTATTAATTTTAGAATCAGTTTACCAACTCCTATGCAAACAAACAAATTAAAAAAAAAAAACCTGGAATTTAGACTGGAACTATATATTCACACCTGAATTTGAACCGATACATTTGTGATGTTTGTCTCTTTGCACCCAATGATGTTGTACTGCTCCTTTTATTCAGGTCCTTAAAAACGTTCTTTAGAAATGACTTGTAATTTCATCCAACTAGGTCTCACACTTTCATTAAATTTCATTTTTATTACTCCTTAATAGTTGTTATGCTATAGTGTTTTTAAATTACGTTGTCTAATTTATTCTGCTCATACTTGATTTTATTATATTGAACTTTGCTAATTTCCTAATAATTCTAATCGTTTATAAACTCTCTTGGATCTTCTGCATGGATCATTATATAATCTGTAAATAAATTCTGTTTCTTTCATTGTAACCCTTAACCTTCATTTTCCTTGTCTCAGTAGAGGGAGGCTGAAACCATTATTACCATAATGAATAGGCATTATTGCTTTGCTCTGGTTTTAAGGCGAATGCTTCTAACTTGACCAGTCAGTATAGTAAAAGCCTGTTTATTAGATACAGGAAATTTTCTTCTCTTCCTGGCTGAAGTTATGTACTAAGTATTAAATTTTATCTAACTATTTTTTAACATCTATTATCTCTGTTGCTTCTTTTGAGAGAAGCAGTCTGTCAGAAAGGGGAACTCATATACTCCCAGGGCAGATTCATGTCAATGTATGGCAAAACCAATCAATATAATATTGTAAAATAATTAGCCTCCAATTAAAAAAAAAAAAAGAGAGAGAGAAGCAGTCTGCCATGAACTCTGAATGTCCTTGTGCAACCCTGTTATAGGTATCAAACTGAAAGGCCTAACCATCCACTGATACAGAAGAGTTTTTGGAACTGGTCAACAGACAGTTCAACAGGTCAAGCACCACAGTTTAACTATCATGTGACTGCTTACTCCCCAGGAAAGGACTGGCTTGCTTTCTGACTGCAACAAAAGGTATCTAGCTTAACTCTGGGTTTCTCAGTTACAGTGCATCCCACTGTGTGCAGAGCCACCAACTCTGCCCATCATATCACCCTGTGGGACTTGGAGACAGGGAACCAACACTGCCATGCTGATGCTTCTGATGACTGCTGCTACTGCTGCAATAATTGCCCACTGAATCCAGCTGTCTAATTCTGGCACCTATGAAGTTGTGGCAGTTACTCCTTGCCATTCTCCATGAGTTTGTGATTCTTCTCCGACAGGCTATAAGAGATCTTTAAAAGGATCCTTTACAACCTCCAACACTATCAAAGTCAAGTTATACAAGAAAGCAGCTGTCAACCCAGTTAAATCTATCCGTCCTTTCTTTCTAACTATTCTATCAAATGTCTCTGTAAGTAACCAAAGCTAACAATGATCAAGGTCCTTTCAAAATATGTTTTCCCAACAGAACGTAATTGATCAAAATAAAGCAACTAAGAGATGCTTCATAACAGAAGATAATTTGTAATGACTCAAATATTTTCAAGAAAGATACTTCTGGGAAAAAAATGCCTTACTTTCTAATTAAGTAAATAGATACCTTATAATCCACATGACTCATTAAGAACAATTTAATAACCGGAAAAGAATAAAAAATAGTTTAAGTATTTTTATTATCTATTACGAAATGCCAAGAGATAAGAATGCTAGCTTACTAGTGCCATTAATATTATATTACACAGTCACAAAAAGATTATAATACTAGCTGCTTCTGAAATTTTAATCCTATTTAATATTTCATCTATGTGCCTGAAGGTGAGATTTCAACAGGAGACATTTCAATGAAGCAAATATCAAAGTAATTATACTATTTTTATCTTTTTACCTGTATTCAGGCTGTCGGCTAGCAGAATGATCATCTCTCGTCCACCTATAGCCAGATTCATCCTGTAAAAGAAAAATGTTACTTAAAATATTCATTTACATTATTTTGGTCAAATAGAGTATCTATTTGTATCTAACAGAATTACTGGAAACTAGTCTCAAGACCAAAATAATATGAGGGATAAAATACCTTTCTAAGTTTCTCTGAGCTTCAAAGGCATGAAAAAGAAAACAAGATACAACAAGTCATTCAACTCAAACAACTAATTTGGTAGGCTGAGAACCTGTGGTACTTATTTATCTGTACTGAAATACTTAAAAGTATTTCTTCAGTGGGCCCAAACAACTTTATTGCCAAAAACACATGCCATCATTCACAATATAGAAAGTCTGTTCAAGAACAAAGGTTCAATTTAAATTAAATTCAAACACACATTTCTCAATCTTTCATTTTATTTTCTTCCTCTATCAAGTTTGCTCAGCAACTTTCATCTTCAAGCCTAATGAAGAAACCGTCACTTTCCCATTTTTCTTGTTGGTTTCCTTTTCTCATCCTGCTGCTGCTGCTGCTGCTAAGTCCTCCCATTAAAAACTACAACTGGGAACAATATAATAAGAAATACACACTCTATTAGACCAAGATGTTTAAAATCTTATTTAAAATTAAGCTAAGCTTAAAACTTTTTAAAGTAGCACACTTTGTCCTCTGAAACAGACAAGTTGGAAGAGGTACATATAAAGGAACCACATAGTAATCCACATTCCATTACTTTAAAATTATACATACAAGGGACAATCAGTCCTCCATATCCACAGGTTCCACATTAGCAGATTCAACCAATCACATTTAAAAATATGGGGAAAGGGTAGAATTCATAAAGTTTCAAAAAGCAAAGCTTGAATTTGCCAGATGCTAGCAACTACTTACATAGCTCTATGTTGTATTAAGTATCACAAATAATCTAGAGATGATTTAAAATATATGGAGAATGTGCATAGGTTATATGCAAATACTATGCCTTTTTATATAAGAGATTTGAGCATCCTTGGGTTTTGGCATACTGGGGGTCCTAGAACCAATCCCTTGATATCAGTGGACAACTGTAACATGTGCATTACCTACAATCAGAAACAATTGATTCAGCTAAAATAAATATTATCTTCATTTTCCTCTTTAGCATCACATACCATACTTATTGAAGTAAAATGTATTCACCATTTTTCTTCCCAACATTAAACTAAAGAAAAAAGTCAACAGCTATAATATTACATTGGATCTAGAAAGTAGTTTGCTTTATATTAACTGAAGTCTAGGTAAGAATTAGTGTCATGAAAATCCTAAGGATCTCAAGTGGGTTTATTTGTTTGAAGAATATTACATGAGAAAATGTGTGAAGAATGAACAATTCAATTTATAACAATAAGAGTAAAAAATACTATCAAGGCACTATTATGTTTCAAATACAATTTGGTCCACTGAATCCAAAATTCCCTGTCTACACTAAACAGCCACAGGATTTTCATGAGGTAACAACTGTTTATCCAAAGGCTAAACTGTTTCTCCTTCAGACTATGTGAAAGAATGACTCTGGCGCAAAATTCAGTATTTCTAAAATAGAGATAACGCATAATGTTTACTTTTCAATATTGAACCCTTCCTCCTAAAGGAAAAGCATGGCATTTAAAAGTGAACAAAATAAAAATCAACTCTATTGAGACATAAGGAAACTGTAACACTCAAAAAGAAACACAAGAAAACACTGAATAGTCTCGCTGTCACTTTAGAATTGTCAAGGATCATATAATGTAGTAGTAAGAGAACTGGACTCCCATACATATTAATCCTGGGTAAATTACTTTACCTCCATTTCCTCAGGCATAAAGTATGGAAACTAATTCCAAAGGCTACTGTGAGGTCAAATTTTATTAAAAGCAATGACTGAATATGTCATTAATTATGATATTACGTGGCAGGAAAGGGGAAAAAGGAGAAAATGTAGGAAAATGGTTCAGCGGAAGAATGATGTAAACATGCAAGTTATGTCAAAGGAAGTGCATCAAGGAATAGTTTAATCAAGTCCAATAGCAGATTACTACAACATAAATGTTTCTAGATTATTAAAGATGATTAAGAAAAAACATAATAATAGCAAGAGTAGTTAACATTTTAAAAATGCTTATTATAGGAAAGACAGTGTTTGGAGAGCTTTCTAATCTGAGGTAAGAAATAGCAAAATGAGACCGAGTCTCAACAACCTTAACCCAACCTCACCCACAGCATTTCATCAGGATGAAAATAACCTAATTTCACCTGGGCACATTCAGTAACAGAATATAACTACCTGCTGATCATTTCAAAGTGAAAGCTGCTCAGTCGTCTCCGACTCTTTGCGACCCCATGGACTATACATGCCATGGAATTCTCCAGGCCAGAATACTGGAGTGGGTAGCCTTTCCCTTCTCCAGGGGATCTTCCCAACCCAGGGATCGATCCCAGGTCTCCCACACTGCTGGCGGATTCTCACTGAATACAAAAGCAATAGGTAAGATTACCTTTATCTGGTTCTACAAACCCTTGCCAACTGAAGGGATAAAAAAGCAGGTGAGTTGAAATCAATGTCATTAAATCTAAGACAGAGCTATCCAGAGCGCTACCCACTTTGTCCAGCACCCCGAGATCCTTGACTACCAGTTCCCATCTGACAGCTCCAGCAGGCAATTCAACAGAGCATCAAGCAGGAAGTGTTTATTCAACTGCCTTCATGGCCAGTCACATAAATTCCAAAAATTACATGATTCTTAAACTTATAAAAAACAACAATTAGTACATGGGGGAAATTTACATACTCCTCTGTGAGGTGGACCACTTCTTCGATCATGAGAAAAACTGCGGCCCTCGTCATAGTCTCGGTAATCAACATGACTGTAATATCTATTGTAGCTTCCTTCACCAGGTCTGTCTAGCAGTGGTGGTTTCTTTGGCACAACATTAACTACTCTACGGTAGCCATCCTAAAACAGACAAAAAGAAATATATAAAAATCACTAACTTCTCTACTTGGTTTGGAAAGGTTTTTTAAAAAGCACAGGAGTTATCCTTAATCAAATAGAGTAAATGTACAAACAAACAAAAATGCATTAATGAAATAACATGAATAATAACTAATAGTAAGGTCTTCACATGAATTAAAGGAAATGAAACTGTTCAATGAGAAAGCCAGGTGTTTAAAAGTAACATGCAGCAATGCAAAAAAACAATCATAAGTAAAAGAAAAAATACAATATTATTAATAAAAAATAAACCACGAAAGGGAGAATGTTACAGTAGCTCCAATCCCTAGTTGTCCAGGTATTTTAGAAGTAAAACCATTTAAGATAGCACACATCTTTTGTTTACTGTGTCTGAAGTTTATTGTCCAGAAAAAAATAAAAGATTTTTACACATAACCAACAGCAAATAAGAAGATAATACTGAGATAGAAAGATCTAGAGGATATATTTTGCTATTTCTAAAACAGCACATAAGAGAAGAGCCTGTGACATCATAAGTTTGGAAGCAAAATAAAACTCGATAGAAAAGCTGAACTAATTTTCAAAGTAACATGTTATTGTTTTAAAGTTTAGCTGAACAGAATCTTAGTGGGAGTTGGGAAACTGAATAGAGGGAGAATAACACCTATCTTAGACTAAGAGCTGCTGTAAAATAAAAATGATTATCAACAAGAAGAACCAGAGAGCTACAAAACATGCATCTCTAAATAACCTGGTCTTGAGCACTCATGAAATGTCTATCAATATCAGATATTGTGAAAGATATGTGAAAGAAAACGGCAAGCCACCCAAGTGAAAGATATGATTACTATGAATTAACTAATTTGACAAAATGAAAAACTCATAAGGCCTAACATTCGGAAGTGGTACTTTTACTATTTAAGTCTCAGTTTCATTATCTGAACAATGACATTAATAATAGTAACTACACCATGAAGTTGTGAGGACTGAAAAAAACCAAACTGTAAAACACTTAGCACAGCAGGACACACTAAGTACTCAAAAAATGTTTGCTATTTTGATTACCATTTTTGCAAGTCTAAGTGAAACACTAAATTCCTCAAAGTGGCTATTTCCTTAAATTGCTTCTTAGCATTAATAACTACAACTATTCAATAACTATTAAATAGCTATAAAATAGCTATTTAAATGTATAAAACTATTTTAGTAGCTATTAAATAACTACACCCATGCCAAATTTCCCAATGGGTAGGAAATTTGTCAATGTGCCACAAGGAACAGTTCATATCCATTTGAGAGTTAAAATGACCTATGTAATTTTTTCCCATGGGGATATAAGGTGGTTTCCTTTAGTATGTAACACATTAAATTGTAATATATATTCTGTATGATCACATTAAATATAGTACACAAATGAATTTAGTGACTTTTTCTTCTTAACACTATCTTTCATAGAGATTTCAATTAAATCTAAGCGAATACTGAGCTTCTTAAAAAAAACTGTCACTAAGCCAAAATTTACAGCATCTTCTAATTCAAAATTTGTTGCACATAAAATTAAAACCACTGACTTCTCCAATTGTGGGAAACCATAAAATTCAATTACACAATACCCGTTTGCTCCTACCAAATAATAAATGAAAATAATCAATCCAAAGTTGTTAATGAGCAAAAGAAAAAATCTGCTAATGATAGTCCTTGTTTCTAGCAATGAAGATGAAATTGCCATTTCCTTTATGTTTTGAGAAAGTGTACAAATATATACATTATACCATCCCTCTGGTGGTATCACACTGAGTAATTCTCACAAACACACAGGATTATGAGAACCACAGGGAGAAAAAGCTGAGCGCTTATTTACTGGTAACTTATCTTGTAATCTTTTAAGAGCAGTAAAGCAAGACAACCACCAGAACTCTGGATGCTACCTGCTGGAGGTCAAGAGGAAATCACACGAGAGTCCTAAAGAAAGGTCTTTGAAGATAAGGGAGATTATTCTGCATGCAGAACAGTGTCCTCCTAATGCTGACATGTCAGCTAGACCCGTTAACTCAAGAGCAGGAGCAAGACCAAGCAAGGAAGAAAGAATGAGTAAGATTAAATTCCAAGAGACATTTCTGAGAAAGCAGTAAAACATGGTTCCCACAAATCCCCTCTTCTTGTTTTAATGAATGTTTCTTTGATCTTCTTGTCAGAAGAACAGCGTTAGCATCACCTCAGTGTGGGTGAGTCGAGAAAATAAGGCAATCAATGTTCTGAACATGAGAAAACATGCTATCACAGTCTAACTGTGATCGAGTCCAAAGAGCAGGCTGATTTTCACCAAGCCATAAAGCTGAAGCTGCAAGTCAAGATAAAATCATTTGATCAATTTCCACTGTTCAGTAAAGTCAGAAGTTATATTAGTCATAAGAGTCTGTACTTGGCAGTTTTTAAGGAAACTGAAAGGGCTGCTGCAATAGCAGTTGCCACGGTAACAGCTATTATGGAAACTATTAGAGTACCTAAAAAACGTTTTTCACTCCAAACTAGACTGGATGGAGTTTGAGCAATTTGAGCTAGGTGTCAAATTTAGGGGAGAATGGATTTCTCCTCCATCTCTTTTACCTATGCACACCTTAGATTCTCCTTGGACCATTAATGGTTCACATCTACCCTTCTGCATAACTAATTGAACAAATGCACAGGTATGTGCTTATATCAGTGCTCAGTGGTATATGAATAATATAGTAAAACCCCCCAAAATGATCTTGAATCGTTACCGTTAAATAAGGGTAAAGTTATAAACAACTGCAAAGATGTATGGTCTCGTAGTGCAGATATTAACATGGGCATTCATGTCTGTAAAGTTCCAAACAAAATGATTACTGTTAAAGATTCCAGGGCCCCGTTGCAAAACCTGTGAGAAAAAAGGAAGCACAAGACGACACCACATGAGGATCTTAGTAGGAGTATTGTAATGGTGCAAATTTTAAACAGAGTACAAGTCCTGTAAATCCGGGATTCCATAAAGGACCAGATTTATTATAGTGAAAGAGAAAAGACCTATTCCAAATCTGACCATGCCAAGTTTTGTTACTGTCTTGACCCAATAATCCTTGGGGACCCCAATTTTCTATTGTATAATTATCGATCATGAGAGCTGTGTGGAAAAATTTAGATCCGCAAACATGTCAATTAAATCCATCAAACAGTGACATATCAATCCACACATCAATACATAATGGGACTGATGGTTTAGGGTGAGATATTTCAGATGCTAAGTTTCCTTGGAAACCAAAAGTAAACACAAAGGTCTGACATTTAACGGTAACAATTCAAGATCATTTTGGGGGGTTTTACTATATTATTCATATACCACTGAGCACTGATATAAGCACATACCTGTGCATTTGTTCAATTAGTTATGCAGAAGGGTAGATGTGAACCATTAATGGTCCAAGGAGAATCTAAGCTGTGCATAGGTAAAAGAGATGGAGGAGAAATCCATTCTCCCCTAGTAATGGTGGAATCATTGGTAGAAATAGGAATTTCTGGATCTTCCCATGTGACAACAGACAACAAAAGGGGTTCACTAAGTGAGCCCAGTATGGATAGTTATTGTTAAGTAGTATATGAGCAGGAACCCTAGTGAAGAACAGAAGTAAAAAACTAACCCGAAACAGCCATACCTTATGGGCAGAGTTAGCAGTTATAATTGCTAAAAGGGAAAGCAACATATTTTCAGGAGTAATCGGTATGCCACTATTAACAACAGTTATTTCAGCTCTTAAAGTAAGACGTTTAATATCACCCCACATAATGTCAGCGGCTGGAGAATGACTGGTTATTTCTCGGTCTTTTTGGAAGTGGCATGCCAGCAAGAGGCATCTGGGTGGTCAATAGATGAAACTCCAGTAATGGGTCCTTAAGTCCTTGGTGCCAACTCATGATAAAGTTTCACACAACAGGCAGGGATCCAAAGTGGACCTGATGGAGACAAAACAGCAGCATATTCCCTTCTCCATGTTAGTAATTTAACAGGTCCTTGCCAAATAGGAGAGGGTGGTTGTTTAAAAAGTACCAGAGGGAATTCTTATGAATGTGGAGTAGCAAAATGTCTAGTAACAGCAGTTGATTGTGAAGAATTTTTGGAAACTGACAAGTCATTAGGAGTGAATAAGTCAATATATAATCATTCCCTGCTGCTGCTAAGTCACTTCAGTCGTGTCCGATTCTGTGCGACCCCACGGACAGCAGCCCACCAGGCTCCCCCATCCCTGGGATTCTCCAGGCAAGAACACTGGAGTGGGTTGCCATTTCCTTCTCCAATGCATGAAAGTGAAAAGTGAAAGTGACGTTGCTCAGTTGTGTCCGACTCTTCGTGACCCCATGGACTGCAGCCTACCAGGCTCCTCTGTCCATGGGATTTTCCAGGCAAGAGTACTGGAGTGGGGTGCCATCGCCTTCTCTAGGAGGAGTTAATTCTTTCCTTTTCAGTTTATTTAAAAATAATTTCAGTAGCCCATTCGCGCATTCAATAATGGATTGTCCAGTAAGGTTGTGAGGAATACCTGTGATGTGTTTAATATCCCATAGACGAAAGAAATCCCTAAGTTTGTGTGATGTGTATGCTGCAGCATTATCAGTTTTAATGGTTTGAGGGTGTCCTAGAATAGCAAAACATTCAAGGTGAGCTTGCACATGATGTGCTTATTCTCCATGTTGTGTGGTAGCCCATAAAAAGCCTGAAAAAGTATCAACGGTTACATGCACAAAGTGAGATGGTTTAAATGGAGGATATTATGAGTCACATCCATCTGCCATAACTCATGAGAACAAAGACCACGAGGGTTAAAATGCCAGCTTCTGGGAGAGAAGGCGTTAATAACTGACAGGTACTAACAATCTTTTGGCTTCCTGTAAGGTTAGAGCAAATTGTTTATGTAGTGCCTTGGCACCCTGGTGGAAGAACTGATGTGACTGAAAGGCAGCTGTAAACGATGATCCTATAAGGTGAAGAGATGAGTCAGCATGTTTATTTCCGAAATTGAGAGCTCCAGGAAATTGTGTATGTCCTCCAATATGAGCTACGAAAAAAGGATGTTGTCGTTTAGTTAAGAGTTTGAACAGAAACAAAGAGGGAAAGTAATGGTTTATTGATTGAAGTATTTAAAATAGAATTGGGCAATTGTTGAATGATATTAACAACATAAAAGCAATCTGTTAAGAGAGTAAAGTTTGCAAGGTTTGCAATGCAAGCAAGACAGCAGCTAATTCAGAATGTTGTGGGGAAGTTTGGGAGCTGGTAAAGATCTTTATCCATCTTGATGTTTCCTTCCAGGTCACTATTCCTCAAGTTTGACTGCCATCTGTATAGCGGGTAAGCAAGTTAGAAACAGGATGTCTAGAGATAAGAGGATGTAAAGAAAAGGGCACTAATTGTAAAACAGAAATTATTTTATCCATCAGTAAGCAGAGTACATCATGAGGAACGCTGGACTGGAAGAAGCACAAGCTGGAATCAAGATTGCTGGGAGAAATATCAATAACCTCAGATATGCAGATGACACTACCCTTATGGCAGAAAGTGAAGAGGAACTAAAAAGCCTCTTGATGAAGAAAGAGGAGAGTAAAAAGGTTGGCTTGAAGCTCAACATTCAGAAAACAAAGATCATGGCATCTGGTCCCATCACTTTACAGGAAATAGATGGAAAAACTGTGGAAACAGTGTCAGACTTTATTTTTTTGAGCTCCAAAATCACTGCAGATGCTGACTGCAGCCATGAAATTAAAAGACGCTTACTCCTTGGAAGGAAAGTTATGACCAACCTAGAAAGTATATTAAAAAGCAGAGACATTACTTTGCCAACAAAGGTCCGTCTAGTCAAGGCTGTGGTTTTTCCCGTGGTCATGTATGGATGTGAGAGTTGGACTGTGAAGAAAGCTGATCGCTGAAGAATTGATGCTTTTGAACTGTGGTGCTGGAGAAGACTCTTGAGAGTCCCTTGGACTGCAAGGAGATCCAACCAGTCCATTCTAAAGGAGATCAATCTTGGGTGTTCATTGGAAGGACTGATGCTAAAGCTGAAACTCCTATACTTTGGCCACCTCATGAGACAAGTTGACTCACTGGAAAAGACTCTGATGCTGGGAAAGGATGGGGGTGGGAGGAGAAGGGGACGACAGAGAATGAGATGGCTGGATGGCATCACCGACTCTGTGGACATGAGTTTGAGTGAACTCCGGGAGTTGGTGATGGACAGGGAGGCCTGGCGTGCTGTGATTCATGGGGTCGCAAAGAGTCGGACGCGACTGAACTGAACTGAAGCTGTAAATAATTCCCCTGTAAAACCTGATATGGCGATCTGAAACTGTTCATTAGTTTGATATAATGATTCCACATTTTCTTTAGATATTCCCACATAAATTGTTTGTGGATCTGAGCCAGTAAGGCAACAAAGGCCTAAGTGTCCCTGCTATAACAGATGTAGTCTCTCCTGTAAGCAGGGAAGAACATGGTGTTTTCGTTGATTAAGATAATGTAGCCATTCAGTCGGAGAAGGCAATGGCAACCCACTCCAGTACTCCTGCCTGGAAAATCCCATGGACAGAGGAGCCTGGTAGGCTGCAGTCCATGGGGTCGCTAGGAGACTGAGTGACTTCACTTTCACTTTTCACTTTCATACATTGGAGAAGGAAATGGCAACCCACTCCAGTATTCTTGCCTGGAGAATCCCAGGGATGGGGGAGCCTGGTGGGCTGCCATCTATGGGGTCGCACAGAGTCAGACACGACTGAAGCGACTTAGCAGCAGCAGTAGCAGCCATTCAATGCTTTTTATCTCTTTAGGTAAGATGTGGGCAAATATTGCTGTAGGAGTATGTTTGATAGAAAGAAGAATCCGTGAAAAAGGATGTGAGGGAACATACCTGTCAAGAAAATGTTTAACATAAGCAGCGCTAAATTGTGGTAATTAAACATAATGTTGAGGAGAAAAACAGCAGGGTGAGGGAGGGTCTTCATTTCCCTGTAATAATTGAAAGAAAGTGAAAGTGAAAGTCGCTCAGTTGTGTCCAACTCTCTGTGACCCCATGGACTATACAGTCCATGGAATTCCCTAGGCCAGAATATTGGAGTGGGTAGCCTTTCGCTTCTCCAGGGGATCTTCCCAACCCAGGGATCGAACCTAGGTCTCCCACACTGCAGGAGATTTTTTACCAGCTGAGCCACAAGGGAAAGGAAGCTCTGCATATGTTGGAACGCCTAAAGTAGGTCGTAGGTCGTATCCAATTTAAGTGACCCAAGAATTGCTGTAAAGAAAGAAGTGTTAATGGTTCTGGAACCTTGAAGGAAAATTGTAAAGGAGTAATTGTTTTTTGTAAAATTTGAAAGTCAAGATATTTCCATGGGGGCATGTGTTAGATTTTCTCTGGAGCTATTACTAACCCCTGTGAATTCAAATATGTCTGTAAGAAAGAGAGAATTTCTGCTAATTTTTGTGGTGAAGAGTGTACTAAAAGAATATCATCCATATAATGATAAATATAGGCATCGGGAAATTGTTGCCATAAAAGTTGCAGACTTAGATCTACAAATCTTTGACACGACAGTGTTCTTGCCTGGAGAATCCCAGGGATGGCGGAGCCTGGTGGGCTGCCATCTATGGGGTCGCACAGAGTCAGACACGACTGAAGCGACTTAGCAGCAGCAGCAGCAGGGCTATTCTTCATACCCTGAGGTAAGTATTTCCACTGATATCACTGTAAAGGACGATGATTATTTACATTAGGAACTAAACTGCAAATTTCTCTTTATCTTCAGAATGTAAAGGTATGGTAAAAAAGCAAATCTTAAGATCTGGAATTATTAGTGTGATCGTCTGGAATTAGAGAGGGGTTTGGAATAGCTGGTTGTAATGAACCCATCGGGTTGCATTTGAGCATTAATTACTCTTAAATAATGAATTAAATGCCACCTTCCTGATTTTGGGGGGATAATAAAGATGGGAGTATTCCATAGGCTTAAGGAAGGTTCTCCATGTCCTGCATCTAATTATTTTTTAACCAAGTGTTCTATAAGCCCAATTTCTTCTTTAGTCATAGGTCACTGCTCTATCCAGACCGGCGGAGGGGGAGGGGGGGTTTCATCAATCCAAATGATTTGTAATGGTACATAATAGCAGTGGCCCTGAGGATAAACTTGTCTGTAGTTTTAATTGATATTGTTGTAATATATCTCACCCCCATAAAGTTGTAGGAACATTCATGATCTAAAGACAGATAATAGCTACATGCCCTTCTGAATCTGTACAGATTTTTGGAAAGGTGCTTTGATATGCTTCTTCGAATCCCCCAACAACTAACATCTGTCCATGGACCCTTTTTAAAGGCCAGATGGAAGGCCATTCTTGTTTTGTGATAATAGCTATATAAGTTCCTGATCTATTAAACCCTTGAAAGAAAGGTCTTGAATTTTTAGAGTTTATGTGGGGTGGTTAGTCAACTAGCACAGTCTAGTAAGCCACATTCATAGATGCAAAGCCTTCTTTCCTAATTTCTTTCTCTGCCAAAGGCAGAAAATAAGGCAAGAGTAATAGCTGGGCAAGTTTTGCCCCTTTCCTTACTGTATAAGTATGTGAGAGCCATAATTTGAATACTGCCTGAGTAATCAGAATCAATTACCCCTGGTAAAATATGAATACCTTTCATAGTTATGCTGGACCGGCCTAAAATAATTCCAACTGCGTCTTTAGATACAGAGCTATAAACTTCTGTAGGAATACATTTTAACTTCATTGATACTATGAACAGAGGTTTGCAATATTGTACAGGAGGTGGTGATCAAAACCATCCCTGAGAAAAGGAAATGCAAAAAGGCAAAATGGTTGTCAGAGGGGGCCTGACAAATAGCTGAGAAAAGAAGAGAAGTGAAAGACAAAGGAGAAAAGGAAAGATATATCCATCTGAGTGCAAAGTTCCAGAGAATAGCAAGGAGAGATAAGAAAGCCTGCCTAAGTGATCAGCGCAAAGAAATAGAGGAAAACAATAGACTGGAAAAGACTAGAGATTGCTTCAAGAAAATTAGAGATACCAAGGGAACATTTCATGCAAAGATGGGCACAATTAAAGACAGAAACGGTATGGACCTAACAGAAACAGAAGATATGATTAAGAAGAGGTTGCAAAAATACACAGAAGAACTATACAAAAGGTCTTAATGAAACATATAACCATGATGGTGTGATCACTCACCTAGAGCCAGATATCCTGGAATCCAAAGTCAAGCTGGCCTTAGGAAGCATCACTACGAACAAAACTAGTGGAGATGATAGAATCCCACCAGAGCAACTTAAAATTCTAAACGATGATGCTGTTAAAGTGCTTCACTCAATATGCCAATAAATTTGAAAAACTCAGCAGTGGCCACAGGACTGGAAAAGGTCAGTTTTCATTCCAATCCCAAAGAAAGGTGAAGCCAAAGAATGTTCAAACTACCGCCCAACTGTAATCATCTCACACGCTAGCAAACTCATGCTCAAAATTCTTCAACTTAGGCTTCAACAGTACATGAACTGAAAACTTCCAGATGTTTAAGCTGGATTTAGAAAAGGCAGAGGAACCAGAGATCAAACTGCCAACATCCACTGGATCACAGAAAAAGCAAGAGAGTTCCAGAAAAACATCTGATTCACTGACTACGCTAAAGCCTTTGACTGTGTGGATCACAACAAACTGTGGAAAATCCTTAAAGACAAGGGAATACGAGACCACCTCACTTGCCTCCTGAGAAACCTGTATGTAAGTCAAGAAACAACAGCTAGAACCAGACACGGAACAATGAACTGGTTTCAAATTGGGAAAGGAGTCCGTCAAGGCTGTATACTGTCACCCTGCTTATTTAACTTATATGCAGTGTACATCATGCAAAATGCCGGGCAGCATGAAGCATAAGCTGGAATGCAGGGGAAAATATCAATTACCTCAGATATGCAGATGACACTACCCTTATGGCAGAAAGTGAAGAGGAACTAAAGATCCTCTTGATGAAAGTGAATGAGGAGAGTGAAAAAGCTGGCTTAAAACTCAACATTCAAAAAACTAAGATCATGTCATCCGGCCCCATTCAGTTCAGTTCAGTCGCTCAGTCGTGTCCGACTCTTTGCAACCCCATGAATCACAGCACGCCAGGCCTCCCTGTCCATCACCAACTCCTGGAGTTCACTCAGACTCACATCCATCGAGTCGGTGATGCCATCCAGCCATCTCATTCTCTGTTGATCCCTTCTTCTCCTGCCCCATTATTTCATGGCAAATAGATGGGGGGAAAATGCTCACTGTAGATGGTGACTGTAGCCATGAAATTAAAAGATGCTTGCTCCTCAGAATAAAAAAATATGACAAACCTAGACACCATATTAAAAAGCAGAGACATTACTTTGCCAACAAAGGTCCGTCTAGTCAAAGCTATGGTTTTTCCAGTATTCATGTATGGATGGAAGAGCCAGACCATAAAGAAAGCTGAGCACCAAAGAACTAACGCTTTTGATCTGTGGTGCTGAAGAAGACTTTTGAAAGTCCCTTGGACTGCAAGGAGATCAAAGCAGTCAATCCTAAAGAAAATCAGTCCTGAACATTCATTGGAAAGACTGATGCTGAAGTGGAAGCTCCAGTATCATGGCCACCTGATGTGAAGAACTGACTCACTGGAAAAGACCCTGAAGCTAGGAAAGATTGAAGGCAAGAGAAGGGGACGACAGAGGATGAGATGGTTGGATGGCATCACCGACTCAATGGACATGAGTTTGAGTAAGCTCCGGGAGTTGGTGATGGATAAGGAAGCCTGGCGTGCTGCAGGCATGCAGTCACAAAGGGCGGGACACGACTGAGCAACTGAACTGTCTGAACTGAATTGAAGGAATTTCTCACTCTTCTATGGCAAAATCCACAAAATCCGCAATATGACATAAATTCCAAGTATTTAGATGCTGTACATTAACAACACCTACACCATTTTCCAACCAATGACCTAATGGATCCCAATCAGACACTTTCAAAGAACCTTCTTGTGGATACCAAGGACAACAAGTATAAATCACCATAAGAAGTTTAGTTAAGTCTGAATCAGAAACCTTACAACCAGCAATGGCAAACAGAAAAGAAAGCTGATGCTTATGAGCAAGCTGTCGAGGAGAGTTACCCACAGCGGAAAGCGAAAGTACCGCACATCTAGAAGGCTTCGTTCCCTCACTAGTCCTAAAGGTCAGAGTTCCCACCTGGAAGAGCAGATGTCCCTTTCCCTTGCTCGGGCTTGAGCAAGCAAACCTTCACGTTGTCCCTGTTTGGCCACCAAACGTGGCAGAGTCACACTGAGTTAGTTCTCACAAACACACAGGATTATAACAGAGCGCAGGGAGAGCTCGCAAAAGAGCCACACAGAGGAAAAACCTGAGTGCTTATTTACTGGTAACTTATCTTGTAATCTTTAACTAAGAGCAGTAAAGCAAGACAAAGACCAGCACTCTGGGGTTAAGGAAGCCACCTCCCAGAGCTCTGGAGGAAATCACACGAGAGGCCTAAAAAAGGTCTGTGAAGATAAGGGCGACTGTTCTACAAGGAAAACAGTGTCTTGCTAATGCTGACATGTCAGCCAGACCATCTAACTTAAGAGCAGGGGAAAGACCAAGCAACGAAGAGAGAATGAGTAAGATTAAATTCCAACAAACATTTCTGAGAAAGCAGTAAAACATGGTTTCCAAATAAACTTAACTACTTCTTTTAAGTTATAGTGTTATGATTTTTTACACTTTCGTATTTGTCATTATCTTAGAGACAAGACAATTTCTTCCACATGGCTCTCTGCATTTCTGGAATAAGGACTATTCACAGTTTGCCTGTGCTAACAGAAATCTGACCAAGATACATATCAAATGATTTTTGCAATTTTGAAATCTGAAATGGTGACTGTGTTTTGTTAGAAAACCAATTATTCCTTCATTTTCTATAAATTCCAATTTACTATAAATACCTGTTATGAAAAACACTTTCATTTTAGTTTAAGTAAAAGCATCAAGTTTGATGTTTTGTTTGATTCAATATATAAATGTATATCAAATTCTCCATACTAATGTTCAGTCTTATTACTAATTGGGTACAAATTATCAGGATTACAGTTCTTTAAAAACATTTCTTTTCCATTGTCATTAAAATATACTTTTCACTCATTTTAACACGAAAACATTTTATTTTAATATATAAGCACCCCTTCTTAAGCATCTCTCTTTTTTGCTGCTACTGCTGCTGCTAAGTCACTTCAGTCATGTCCGACTCTGTGTGACCCCATAGATGGAAGCCTACCAGGCTCCCCCGTCCCTGGGATTCTCCAGGCAAGAACACTGGAGTGGGTTGCCATTTCCTTCTCCAATGTGTGAAAGTGAAAAGTGAAAGTGAAGTCGCTCAGTCGTGTCCGACCCTTAGCGACCCCATGGACTGCAGCCTACCAGGCTCCTCCATCCATGGGATTTTCTAGGCAACAGTACTGGAGTGGCTTGCCATTGCCTTCTCCCTCTCTTTTTGAGACATACTGAAATATTTCTATTTGAAATAAAGCATCTTGAATTTACTTGAAACTAATCTAAGAAAGAGCAAAGTGGTGAAAGCACAGACAAAACAAGATTGACGATGAGTTGATAAATACCATCTGAATAATTTGTTCATGGTGAGTTCATTATGTCATTTTGTCCATTTTTATATACTTAATTCTCACCGTTATAAATAAAAAGTAAAAAACAACTAAAACACCACCAAAGTAACTAAGTACTATGGAATATGTAACTACTCAACTGCCAGATTTCCTGATGCAATCAACTTAGTATGAATGGAAGTTTCATGGGCACAGAAACCTTGATCTTATTCACTGTCCTATTCCCAGCACTTGGAGTATTACTTGGCACATAGCAAGTACCGCATACATAATATACATTCCAGTTTGCATCTCAGTTTTATACTACTGTTGGCATCACATGCTTTTTACCAGAAAAGTACAACACCTAATTTAAAAATTTGATTACCCACAAGTCTAGAGGACTTCTGCTTTCAAAAGCTTGAGGTTTCCTCACTCCAATCCTTCATGCTTTAGACATGTATCTGTATTGTAAGGCTTCCCTGGTGGCTCAGTGGTAAAGAATCTGCCTGCCAAAGCAGGAGACACAGGTTTGATTCCTCTGTCAGGAAAATCCCCTTGAGAAGGAAACAGCAACCCACTCCAGAATTCTTGCCTGCAAAATCCCATGAACAGAAGAGCCTGGAGAGCTACAGTCCATGGAGTGGCAAAGAGTCAGACATGACTTAGTGACTAAGCAACACAACATCTGCACTGTAGCACTTACTGGTTTAATTCACCCACTGAATTTTCAATGAAATATTGATATCTCTGGGTCATTTCAATGGCTTTTGGGAATAATATGTCAAATATACTGTTTCCCTCGTGTCTCAGATAGTAAAGCATCTGCCTACAATGTGGGAGGCGCTGGAACTGTCCCCAGAAAACTAGAACATATTACTGAATGTAGCCGAGAACTGATCTGTCTCTCTGGAAATAGTGACAAGAAAACGAAAGTTTATGCAATTCTGTCCACCAAAAGAATTAAACACCTCCTAGGGCAGCTCTACACAAAGGAACATTACTAAATCAAAACTCAGCAAATGAACACTTAAAGATTTTGTATCTAATGTATGTAATTTTCAGTTACACTAAAAAAAATTGCACTTTACCTAATGATATGCATGTTTAAGTAGCTAATGGAAAGTGTAGTGTTGTCCACAGTTTACTTTGAAATGCATCCCTAAAATCTGATGGACTAGGTGTACTTATAAAGGACAGATAGATGGATAAAGCCATGATAAAGAAAGTTTAGTAAAATGTTAATAGTTGAATCTAAACGATGAATAAATAGATGTTCACTATAAAATTCAACTTTTCTGTAGGTCTGAAAATTTTCATAAGATAATGAAAAAAGTTGTATTTATATGAACACTTACTAGATGATAAAATATGAGGTACGAAAAGAATTAAAATTATGCAAGTGCACAGTTTAAAAGTGTTTCATGAAATAAGAGTAGGGAGAAAAGGAATATTTCCACATTAACATACTTTAAGCAATATTATCTAGAATATGTAAATAACTGAATTGCTAAGTTTAGTAGACTTGATTACTTATTTCAAGTTGGATAAAAGAAAGTTCTCTTAATGTTATTTGGGGTACATTTAAATTTGAGAATATATGGAACAAATATATGTACCATATATTATCTACAAGATCTTAGAAATTAACAAACTCATGTTCTGAATTCACTAAAAAATCTGTTTCCAACTCGCTATAGTCTCCCGGAGAGAAATAACCAATGAAATGAACAGTAAAAACATTCAACTAACTCAAGGAAAGAAATATTGTTATGTAACTATTTAAGTATAAAACCTAACTATATAACTCAAAATAACTAAATGTGATAGAAAAAAATTCTTTAAAATTTTTTTTTCCCCTTGGCTGTACCCTACAGTATGTGGGATCTTATCCTCCCGACCAAGGTTTGACCCCAGTCATGGCAGTGAAAGCACCAAGCCCTAACCACTGGATTGTCAGGGAACTCCCCCAAAATAAAAATTTTTTAAATGTTGCTGCTCATCAGTACCCTCAATCTTTATAATGTTCACTGCCACCAACATTAGAAAATCTTTTACTTGATATACATTTGTTAACAGAAGGCAAGTGAAATAGGACTACTTCAGTTCCAGTTATATTACAGTGCCCAGAATATAAACCGTTAGTGTTTTGATCCTAGTTTCCAAACTTTACAACCCCTAAAAATCTGAAATAAGCCAACAGAAAATGGACATTTTATGTTGCAACTTCATTACAATGTTCCACATTTTCTATCTGTTCCCTATCAGGCTAACAAGGTGGACTCCCAAAACTGGAAACTTACTGGTGTCTAAAAGCCATTGTCACAAAACTTTTATCAAGGCTACGAAGTCAGATAAGCTCATAGAAATCACAGATTAAACAGAAAGCATATTTTTAAAAATAAAGGTCTTATGGACATCTAAAAGTTAAATGTGGATGTTCTGTCATAATCAATGTCCTTCCAATAAAGGAATGTGCATGTTTACATGTACAGTCTGTGTAATATACTTCTTTGGGCTTAAGTCTCCTGTTTATCTACTCAAGTTTAAAACCAAATAAAAATTTATGTGACGTACCTTACAAGTAACTTATTATCAATACAGAGGAATTCTTAAGTGCTCTAAAGTACTAAATAATAACTGGTATATTTGTCAAGTTACAACTGAGGATAAGCTTTCCAATACTCAAATAAAGTGTAATTTAACATCAGCACCAAAATATATGTGTCCAGTTGCCTTCTAGGTTAACCAAACCCAGAAGTTCACAAAATAGATACTTTACAACTGAGGTCATACTAGTGTAGTAGGTACCATCTCAAGTCCCTATTTGATGTTATACTTTATGTCACAGCAATAGTTTTTCAAACATATTTCTGGTGTATCAGACTTGAGAATGAATGGGATACTGGGACAAAGGAAAGTAATAAAAAAGAGAGAAAAATGCAATAAAATCGTTTTTCTTGTTAGAGAACCCAAACATACAAAATAAAATAGAACATTAACTTTCTCTATCTCAGACACTAGTGAGAGTGGGTTCTCAATTTTTGAAGGATCTGCTAAAGTTTTATATTTAGGAAAATATATTCTGTCCTTTCAACCACAACTGGGTGTCGTTTCTGCTTTGGCTCAGCCTCTTCATTCTTTCTGGAGCTATTTCTCTGCTCTTCCCCAGTAGTATATTGGACACCTACCGACCTGGGGCGGGGGGTACTCATCTTTCCAATTTTTACGTGAAGTTTTATTGAGGTATGCTGCTAAGTCACTTCAGTCATGTCCAACTCTGTGCGAACCCACAGACGGCAGCCCACCAAGCTCCCCCGTCCCTGGGATTCTCCAGGCAAGAATACTGGAGTGGGTTGCCATTTCCTTCTCCAATGCGTGAAAGTGAAAAATGAAAAGTGAAAGTGAAGTTGCTCAGTCATGTCCAACTCTTAGCAACCCTATGGACTGTAGCCTACCAGGCTCCTCCATCCATGGGATTTTCCAGGCAAGAGTACTGGAGTGGGGTGCCAGTGCCTTCTCCAACTGAGGTATGACATTCATCTAAAAAAGGATACTAACTGTAAACGTTATTTTTGGACAAATTTTCACAAGGTTATCACACTGTGTAACTACCACCCAGATCAAGAAACAACACTCCTAGCATGGCAAGAGCCTTTCTGTACACTCTCCCAGTCACTACCTCTGTCTCCCAAGAGTAACCTCTTTCCTGGCTAGTTCTGCCTATCTTGAAACTTTATATAAAAGGAAACGTATAAGATATACACTATTGTTTCAGCGTTGTTTGTGCGGTTCACACATGTTGCTGCATTTGACAGCAGTCGTTCTTTCTCATTGCTGTATAACTGCACAATTAATTTACCCACACTGTTGGATATCTAGATTGTTGCCAGTTTGGAGATCTTATGCACAATGTTGCTAGGGAATGATCTTGTACATGTCAATATTACACAACAACACAGTTTTTAAAACATCATTAAATGATCTCATTTTGTAAGCAAATATTTTTAAATTTTTAATTATGATTTTATTAGGTCCAAGTAATAATCACAACTCTATGTACATTACCAGTTTGTATCACTTAAACATTTTAACCTAAGAATTCTTCCAGCCCATGAAATTCGATGTGAACAGAAAACTACTTTTCCACCTAAAGCAGGCAACAAACAACACAACAGCAGTGGCTTTGCCACTAACAGAAATCACACATATTTTTATATCATGTTACAGCTGTTGCAGATACTTCAAGAGTATCATTTATACTCATCATTCCTTTGAAACCATAACAATGAAATCCCTACCATTACATCTTGCTTGACATCTAACGAACTACTTAAAGAAGTATATACTACTATATCACAAATATGATTTTTAATAGTTTTAGGCTATAATAATATCTGTAAGTAATAGGCTTCACCAGACTGCTAAAGGGTTCCATGTCACAGAGAAAGTTAAAAACCTCCAATTTTTCCTTTAAACTGAAATGCAGGTGTAACATAAAAGGCAAAAGGATAATTTTCCAAGAGCCATCAAAGGAGAATAACATACTGAGGGGAAAGGAAGGCTTTAAATTAATAACCAAAAGTGTTCACCAGAAAATCTGTAATGTCTGATTCTTACGGAGAGAAGATGTGAGAATACAAACTTAACAGAGTAAGACAAACTGATTGGGGGAATGGAAAGATCAATCTAACGGAATTAAAATAGGAGAGGAATGAACTTGGACAAGGTCTGTACATGTTCCATGCTCCAAAAGGAGAAAAGCAGTCTGATTCCTCCCCATCTAGGAGGAGCCTGGTAGCCAGAGAACTTAACAAAGTAAGATTTACTTTCAGACTTACAGCTGAATACACCTCTGATTTTATGGACACTTGTGTAAAAACATATCTCCCTATCTGCTTACAGCTGATGAAATTATTTTACAAAGGAAAAAATACCTCTGTCACTTTGACACACACAAAAATGGTATAAAATGAAAAATTTTGGCTTTGTTTAGATTTTACTACAACATCCTCATTCACTGAGGACTTCCCTCTCCTAAAATGCAGGAGACCCCGGTTCGATTCCTGGGTCAGGAAGACCCGCTGGAAAAGGGACAGACTACCCACTTCAGTATTCTTGGGCTTCCCTTGTGGCGCAGCTGGTAAATAATCTGCCTGCAATGTGGGAGATCTGGGTTTGATCCCTGGGTTGGGAAGATGCCCTGGAGAAGGGAAAGGCTACCCACTCCAGTATTCTGGCCTGGAGAATTCCATGGACTGTATAGTCTATGGGGTCGCAAGGAGTCGGACACGACTGAGCGACTTTCACTTTCCCTTTCCCTCACCTGATATCTTTAACTCAACTGTCATCATCAGTGACTTCAGGGCTCAGCCACAATCTGACTTTGACTCTGCAAACAGGAATCACCTGGTGAACTTTTAAACAACACTGACATCCAGATTCTATCCACAGAGATCACGACTTCATTAGCTAGGGAGGACGCCTTCACTGGTATTTAAGAGTTCTCTAGGTGAATCTAATGTACAGTGAGGACTGACAGCCCTAATTTATATCACTGATCCAAAATCTAACCTCAAAGTTCTGTTAATCTCAACTCCAGTAACCTTCACCCACCCTCATTCCTACCACATACACTGAACTTCAGTACCCAGAACTGCTCCATTTTGGAAACTCTACATTCCAAAATATTGATTGCTTATATTTCTGCCATACCTGGTCTTCAACCTCCCAGAGACTTTCCTGGTCTTCAACCTCTCACTGCTTTCAAGTCACTGTTTGTCTCACAGCCTTATTCCCTTTCCTAATTGGTCCATTCCACATAACATATTACCTCAATAATTCTTACCTCCCTGGGTCCATCACTCATCGTGCAATTTTAAATCAATACAACTTGCTTTCGCTACTCCCAAATTGGTGCCCCTACAAAACTTAAGCTTAAAGACCTTCAGCAACAGTGTTTTTAAACATCTCTGGTCAAGAGATCCCTACAATGGCTATGCCAAAACTTCAGTCCTGGTCTCAAGTCTCCATCTACCTCCTCCACTTTCAACAAATGATCTTGCCACCTCTTACTTTAGATAAAAATAAAGGCCTTGAGATATGAACTTTCTCAAATCCATTTTCACACAGACAACAACCTTACTAGAGATTACAGGGTTCTACCCATCAGTCTTTTGTTGTTTAGTCACCAAGTCATGTCCAACTCCCTACAACCCCACAAGCAGAGCATGCCAGGCCTCCCTGTCCCACACCATCTCCCAGAGTCTGCCCAAATTCATGTCCATCCAGCCGTCTCATCCTCTGACACCGTCTTTTTTTTTGCCCTCAATCTTTCCCAGCAACAGGGACTTTTCCAAAGAGTCATCTGTTCACATCAGGTGACCAAAATACTGGAGCTTCAGCTTCAGCATCAGTCCTTCCAATGAGTATTCAGGGTTGATTTCCTTTATGATTGACTGCTTTGATCTCCATGATGTTCAAAAAACTTTTAGGAATCTTCTCCTGCACCACAGTTTAAAGGCACCAATTTTTTGGTGCTCTGCCTTCTTTATGATCCAGCTCTCACAACCGTACATGACCACTGGGAAGGTCATAGACTTGACTATATGAACCTTTGTCGGCAGAATGATGCCTCTGCTTTTCAACATACTGTCTAGGTTTGTCATAGCTTTCCTGCCAAGAAGCAATTGTCTTCTGATTTCATGGCTGCAGTGATTTTAGAGCCCAAGAAGAGGAAATCTGTCACTGCTTCCACCTTTTCCCCTTCCATTTGCCATGAAGTAAAATTCTCCAAGCCAGGCTTCAGCAATACGTGAACCGTGAACTTCCAAATGTTCAAGCAGGTTTTAGAAAAGGCAGAGGAACCCGAGATCAAATTGCCAACATCCGCTGGGTCATCGAAAAAGCAAGAGGGTTCCAGAAAAACATCTATTTCTGCTTTATTGACTATGCCAAAGCCTTTGACTATGTGGATCACAATAAACTGTGGAAAATTCTGAAAGAGATGGGAATACCAGACGACCTGACCTACCTCTTAAGAAACCTATATGCAGGTGAGGAAGCAACAGTTAGAACTGGACATGGAACAAGAGACTGGCTGCAAGGCTGTATATTTTCACCCTGCTTATTTAACTTATATGCAGAGTATATCATGAGAAACGCTGGGCTGGATGAAGGACAAGCTGGAATCAAGACTGTTAGGAATCAATAACCTCAGATATGCAGATGACACAACCCTTATGGCAGAAAGTGAAGAGGAACTCAAAAGCCTCTTGATGAAAGTGAAAGAGGAGAGTAAAAAAGTTGGCTTAAAGCTCAACATTCAGAAAACTAAGATCATGGCATCTGGTCCCATCACTTCATGGGAAATAGATGGGAAAACAGTGGAAACAGTGTCAGACTTTATTTTTTTGGGCTCCAAAATCACTGCAGATGCTGACTGCAGCCAGGAAATTAAAAGACGCTTACTCCTTGGAAGGAAAGTTATGACCAACCGAGATAGCATATTAAAAAGTACAGATATTACTTTGCCAACAAAGGTCCGTGTAGTCAAGACTATGGTTTTTCCAGTGGTCATGTATGGATGTGAGAGTTGGACTGTGAAGAAAGCTGAGCGCCGAAGAATTGATGCTTTTGAACTGTGCTGTTGGAGAAGACTCTTGAGAGTCCCTTGGACTGCAAGGAGATCCAACCAGTCCATTCTAAAGGAGATCAGTCCTGGGTGTTCACTGGAAGGACTGATGTTGAGGCTGAAACTCCAATACTTTGGCCACCTCATGCGAAGAGTTGACTCACTGGAAAAGACCCTGATGCTGGGAGGGATTGGGGACAGGAGGAGAAGGGGACGACAGAGAATGAGATGGCTGGATGGCATCACCGACTCGATGGACATGAATTTGGGTGAAATCCGGGAGTTGGTGATGGACAGGGAGGCCTGGCATGCTGTGATTCATGGGGTCGCAGAGTCAGACACGACTAAGCGAATGAACTGAACCGAACTGAATGGGTCCGGAGGCCATGATCTTAGTTTTTTTAATATTTAGTTTTAAGACAGCTTTCTCACTCTCCTCCTTTACCCTCATCAAGAGGTTCTTTAGTTGCTCTTTGCTTTCTGCCATTAGAGTGGTATCATCTGCATATCTGAGGTTGTTGATAGTTCTCCTATCTTGATTTCACCTTGTAACTCATTCAGCCGGACATTTCTCCTGATATGCTCAGCATATAGGTTAAACAAACATGGTGACAATAGACAGCCCTGCTGTGCTCCTTTCTAAACCCTAAACCAATCAGTTGTTCCACACCAGGTTCTAACTGTTGCTTCTTGACCTGCGTGCAGGTTTCTCAGCAGGCAGTTAAGATCATCTGGTATTTCCAACTCCTTAAGAGCTTTCCACAGTTTGTTATGATCCACAAGTCAAAGGCTTTAATGTAGTCAATAAAGCAGAGGTAGATGTTTTTCTTGAATTCCCTTGCTTTCTCCATGAGCCAGCAAATGTTGGCAATTTGATCTCTGGTTCCTCTGCCTTTTCCCTTGTGGCTCAGTTGGTAAAGGATCCACTTGCAATGCGGGAGACCTGGTTTCGATCCCTGGGTTGGGAAGATCCCCTGGAGAAGGGAAAGGCTACCCACTCCAGTATTTTGGCCTGGAAAACTCCATGGACTGTATCGTCCATGGGGTCGCAAAGAGTTGGACGCAACTGAGTGACTTTCACTTTCCTCTGCCTTTTCTAAACACAACTTGGACGTCTGGAAGTTCATGGTTTGTGTAACACTGAAGCCTAGCATGCAAGATTTTAAGGATGAACTTACTAGCATGGGAGATGAGTGCAGCTGTCCGATGGTTTGAACAGTCTTTAGTACTGCCCTTCTTGGGAACTGAAATGAAGACTGACCTTCTCCTGTCCTGTGGGCATTGCTGGATCTTCCAGATTTGCTGACATATTCAAGTTATGACACTAATAAACGGATTCCTATCTTAAAATTCACTCCTCCATCTTATTTAAACCAGCTTCTTTGCTTAGCAATTGCCTCTGGGCAGCTCTCTTGGCTTTCAATTTTAACAGCTCTTTAAGCCAACTGCCACTGCAGTGTGTTCTATCATTAACATATCCATAGCAGGTACACACAATGCAGAATAGTGTCATAAAGGTTTTATGTTGTAACTTTCTCCATGATTTTATCATGAGTACTTCCCATTGTTATATGAAACTGTATTTCCACATATAAATTTCTGTCTACATTTTAAGGCTCTACTGAGTGACTGAACTGAACTGAAGCACTATAAATGTTATACTATTCAACACTCAAAATTGTTTTGAAGATTAGGAAGTTTATATCTCACTTATGTAAGCAGGCACTAGCTAAATAGATAATCACAATAAATTATCATTTAAAGATGACTAAAGTCATCTTCTCTCTAAATATAACTTATTTTATAATCTGAAGCCATGTAAAAGTGTTACAGAAGCTTTCATAGTGGCTCAGCAGTAGAGACTCCAGTATTTCTGCCTGGCAAATCCCACAGACTAAGAAGCCTGATGGGCTTCATTCCATGGGGTCACAAAGAGTCACATATGACTCAGTGACTAAACAACAACAATAAATGTGTTACATTAAAAAAAATCTAACTAGAAAAAAAAAAAACAAAGTAAAACAAACCCAACGATATATATTCAGTTAATGGCATAACCACACAGAAAACCCTTTTAAATATCCTAAATTTCTAATAGGATATATCTATAGGAGAGTAAGGGACCTAAAAAAAAATTTTTTTTTTTTTTTAAATAATTCGTACCTTTTTCCATTGCTGCATTAGTCCTACATTTTGTTTATCACCTGTTTGTTCTAGGTAAACTATAAAATAATTCTATCAAGCTGAAAATATTTTCTAATTGAGATATTTATTAGAAACATCAAGTCTATAAGTTAACCTGGAAAAAACGATATTTGGTAATAATTAAATCTGCCCCTTCTGAAACATGGTAGGCCTCTTCATTTTTTCCACCTTCAATCACTTTAGATCAACCCCAACGTAAGCTGTAACCTAGCAGAAATGACAATCATGAAGGTGATACCACCCACCTAAGAGGGTTAGAGGATTTACTTATAGAAGTAAAAAACAACTAACATATAAACAAATATTTGTGCCTTCTGGTGGTGTATAATGAATCCATAATATACCATATACCACCATCATGAGCCCAATCCCCCAAGCAAACGTGTAAGATTGACAGCTTCTTGACCTTCCCCAGAGCCTCCCTCGGATCTCTGCAGAGGATTTTGAGGAGAGAGAGAGAGAACATACACCCATTCAATAAACATGAGTGCCTACTATGTGCCAGGTTATAAACACAGTGCTGGGAATAAAAAGCAAAACAGCAAGCTCCTTGAGCAAAGAAAAGGACTGGCTCAAATTACTAACTCCCAGAGCAACAAAGAGAAAAGCAGTAGAACAGCATACCAGAAACTGGCCTACCTGCCCCAGAGTTGCCCCTTGCTTAAACACTTCTTTGTTAACTGATGGTCTGAGTTTTATCAAACCTCAAATTTTCTTCACAAATGACATTCAATACAAGCCCTTCCTTTAAGAAATTTAAATAAGAAATGTAAACTATAGATTTCCTACATAAATGAAATGTTCTTTTATTTTCAAACTTTTGACTTTTAAAAGCTTGATCTATTTCCATTTCAACTAGCTTTGACAGAGAAAATTCACTTGGACACTAGGTTTTGAATTATTCTAATGTGAGAACAACTTACACTGGGGTGACTTCGAGGAGGTACTCTTTCTCTTGGAAGTCTTTCATAGTCATATCGTCCCTCAGACCACATTTCATCTCCTCTGTAAGCCACTGAAGAATAAAAAAAAACCAGAGAATAATGGGTTTTACATTACTAGGAAATAAGTAAGAAAAGGAAAAGGTAAGTTATTACATTCTGATCCAAATATTTTCTAGAGACACTTAAGGGGGAATAAATGTAAGTGATCAAAAGAAAAAAAGAATGATTACAACAATTCTGCAAAAATAATTTTGAAATTTTCTTTAAAAAAAAAATGTAATAAAAAGTCCCACCTTTCTTCAATTTCCAAGGCTATGAAAAGCTTCAAAGACCATATTCCCATCAACTATGGGAAGATTCATATGACCACACGTTTTCCATTCTCATAGAGTAAAAATTAGAAAAGATTCATTTTAATAGGTAGTATGAGAGACTGATCAGCAAAGCTGAATGATGTGTACAACTGCAGCTTCATCTTTTCTCCATCCTTAAGAGCTTACTGTCTCTCTGTACATCCAATGAAGTGGTTTTACCTGGAAAAAATACTAAGTAAACAATCCTGTAAAAACACACTCAACAAACCCTGAAAGAAACCACTCTTGATTTTTTTTCAATTCTAGAATCTCATTTTAATGCCAAGGCACCTTTGTAAAATTTGAAATTAAAAGTTCTGCCAGCATTCTTCACATGTGGGATGCAAAGAGAGACTCCTACTTTGACAGAGAGCTGACACATTCTGGGTAGAGAGCTAATGCAGTGTGATACAGAGTCCTGATGAAAGAGCATCTGTGAACAAGTTAACAATGCAAACAAGACAGAAGATGAGAATAGGGTGCAGGAAACAGCCATAAATCATTTACATAAAACGCTTATGCCATATTAGGAGTTGGCAAATGTTTCCGTAAAGGACCAGACAAATATTTTTGGCACTGCAGGTCACAGGTCTCTGTTGCTGCTGCTGCTGCTAAGTCACTTCAGTCATATCCAACTCTGTGTGACCCCATAGATGGAAGCCCACCAGGCTCCCCCATCCCTGGGATTCTCCAGGCAAGAACACTGGAGTGGGTTGCCATTTCCTTCTCCAATGTGTGAAAGTGAAAAGTGAAAGTGAAGTCACTCAGTCGTGTCCGACCCTTAGCGACCCCACGGACTGCAGCCCACCAGGCTCCTCCATCCATGGGATTTTCAACTGCTCAATTCTGCTATTTTATAACATGAAAGCAGTCACAGGCAATATATATATAAATGTATGGGTGTGGCCATGCTCCAAAAATATTCTATCTACAAAAACAGGCTGGTAACCCCAGAGTAGATGACAAATGCTTAACAGGACAGAACTGAAAGAGGGTACAGTACTCATGGAGCAGTATAGAGCTGTGAACCATCCTGAGTAGACAGATGATCTTGAGCAAGAAGCAAAAACGGGACAGGTACCAAGTTAGGGCCTTTTAGTACACGGAAAACAAGGCAGCAAGTCCACAAGCGTAGTCCACAGATCTGTGAAGAAGAAAAATATTTCAAAGACACACATCAAGAGATTTTTGGTGGTTCTTTATGATGGAACACTAAGGGGGAGAAAAAAGAATGGACATCCCGTTTTGGCAGCACAGAACTGTAATATTCTAGGTTAGTTCAGGCTAAGTGAAAAATAAAGGCTGGAAGATGAGAGCAATATTTTTTAACACTATCATAGTACAATCAACCTTAATTTTCTCTTTAAAAAAAAAAAACTATAATGTGTTCTAATACAAAGAGACTAATAAAATTAACTAACTAACCAAAGGTGCCAGGGGAAATCTTATGTTATAAATTAGCTTTTACTATAATGGATAAATTAACCTGAATTCCAACTCTATAATCAGACATTATTAACAATGTTATTTCAAAGTAAACAGTCTTGCAGGTAGAAGAATTGATGGATGCTTAAAATGAATTGTCAACATTACTTTTCCTCTATCTTTACTGAATCCAGGTTTCAGTAAAAAAGTTTCAATCTAAACAATGAGTCAGGTTTTATCCTACTTAAGATACAGTACAGAGCAACAAACTGAAATCAAATCGCAGGAAAAAAAAAAACAAAAAACCAACCACCCTAAAGAAAAACAGATACATGACACAGTTCACAAAAAAAAAAGGAATGCAATTGCTCAATCTTTTGAAAAGATGCTCACCTTTCTTCAAAATAAAGATGAAAACTAAAACTTCAATGGTGTACCCAAAGCTCTGCAAAATCTGCTTTGATGAGAGTAAGAAAAGCGAAAGTGAAAGTCACTCAGTGGTGTCCAACTCTTTGTGACCCCATGTTCTACACGGTCCATGAAATTCTCCAGATCAGAATACTGGAATGGGCAGCCATTCCCTTCTCCCAGGCATCAAACCCAGGTCTCCCATGTTGCATGTGGATTCTTTACCAGCTGAGTCACTCAGAAAACCTAAGAATACTGGAGTGGGTAGCCGTTCCCTTCTCCAGCAGATCTTTTGGACCCAGGAATCAAACCGGGGTCTCCTGCATTGTAGGCAGATTCTTTACCAGTTGAGCTACCAGGGAAGCCCAGGGTAAGGAAAGCAACATTCATATGTTAATGAAATATAATTTGCAACAGACTGGAAACAATTTGACAGTATCTATTAAAAATGTTAAATACACATACGCTTTGACCTGGCAACTCCCATCTACATACACTCATATATGTGCATGACAAAAACTGACAGCCACCTAAAATGTCCCTCGGAGGGTACAGGTTAAATGAAATACTATACATTCATATAAAGGAATTCTATGCAAACCATGTCAAGGAAAAGTAATATATATAACAACATAGAAAGACTGTCAAGATACACTGCTAAGTAAAAAAAAGCAAAGCGGAGACTAACACGGAGAAAATGCAGACACCTTGGAAGTAAAAAAGCAGGATATGAATACACACATGCTTATGCGTAGACCACTCCTGGGAGTATAAGCAAGAGAACATAACCGTGCCTGCCTCTGAGGAAAATGAGATGGCTGAAGTATAGGAGGGTAAATATTTTCACTGCATATTTTACACATCTTATCATTATAAAAACAGATAATTGTTTTTAAAGGTCCTGAAAATCATTCAATAAATAAAACATGTCAAGTGATGGCAAAAATTATGAATATAAATTAATGAACTAAAGGAGAACATAAGGAAAAGTAAGATTTTGTAATTACTGAGAAAGAAAAACTACAAGAGCTCTAAAGAAAGACTATGTAGTTTCTTAACAAGATGCAATACTAAATTACTGAAATCTACTGGCTTCCCACACCAACAAAAATGTATGAATAATTACTATTCTACTTACTTGAGTCCTTTCAGGAATCAAATTTAAAGTTGTCAACAATTTCCTGTAGGTGGGGGGGGAATACAGACATAAGGATTTGTGTCTGCACACAGCAATGGAGAAATATAATTAAATTTTCATTCATTTGTACAAGCTCTCAAAATAAAAAATTACGTGCCTTAATAAGCAAAACTCCCTTCAAACACACCTTTGAAAATAGAATATATTATTTTGACCACCAGAGGCCACTCAAGTTTCATAACAACAACAAAATTTTGTTGTCAAGATTTCTAGTCCTAATTTTGCCAACTGAGAGGTGGACAGGATTTCTCGCTTATCCTTTCTCTGAAAGGACTGCGCTAGATGCTGAAAGTCATTTTCACCTAGAACACTAGCTTTAAAGCATGTCACATATTGAAAGAAAATCTGACATCCTTTTAGTCTGGAAAACCCTACATTTTTATATTGGTAATAAATGGTCCCATGTTCAAAAGTAATCCCAGTATCAAACCAATAATCATCAGCTCACCAAAGAACACTCAATTTATTAAGTATAAGTTTGAAGGAAAACTTTTAATGACTTTCCTTCAAAATATATGAAGTACACTGAGCAACCTTATATAAAATGAAAAAACAAAAAAGGCATGTATGACTCATGATGAAATTTGCAAATATCTCAAATATTCTTAACTTTTAAAAAAATAACTAACTCTACTCAAGGTTCTAGCTCTACCTATCCCTTTGCATGAAATTCAAAAGACAGAGGAGTTGGTCTACTAGGAAGATTCAGTTCAGTTCAGTTCAGTTCAGTCGCTCAGTCGTGTCCGACTCTCTGCGACCCCATAAATCACAGCACGCCAGGCCTCCCTATCCATCACCAACTCCTGGAGTTCACTCAAACTCATGTCCACAGAGTCGGTGATGCCATCCAGCCATCTCATTCTCTGTCGTCCCCGTCTCCTCCCACCCCCAATCCCTCCCAGCATCAGAGTCTTTTCCAGTGAGTCAACTCGTCGCATGTAGGCTCACCTAATTTCTGTACAGAAATTTTGAGAAGTGCCTCACTAGCTGAGTGAAGAAATAAGACTGTATTTATAGTCTTAAATTTATAGGTCACTCTTGATCTAGTTCCCTTTTATTGCCTGGCAGTCTGGAAGACAAAGAACAAAAATTTTATTGCAATTACCTCACAGTATTTCTACTTTAATTAATCAATCCACAACTTACAGAAGCTAAGGAAAATAAGCAGCAAAGAAAGTGAAAGTAATTAACTTTGCTGAAGCCCAACAACTGGAAATAAAGCAGCTAGAACAAAGCAAAAATTAAGAAACATAATCATACAGAAAGTCAAAATAGCATTATCTAGAATATACATCATCAAGAGACAAAGAGACCAATTAAATTCATTTGTAGAAGAGCTAAGCGTAACGAAATGAATCACAGAGTTAAAATCCAGAGACAGGAAACAAACTTAAATAAAAGCAAATTTAGTAGATAGGGAGTTACTGTTAATAGGTATGTTGTTTCCGTTTGGGGAGAAGAAAAGCACTGGGTGGTGGTTATGGCTGCACAACAATGTGATATACCTAATACCACTGAATCCTATGCTCAATGGCTAAAAAGGAAAATTTATGTACATTTTATCACAATTTTGTAAAAAAATTTAACATGAATTTATCCAGCATCAAATTCTCAACTGAATTTGCTGAATATATCTTCTGTAAGGCATCAAACTGTACTCTGAACTTAATTTCTACTAGAAAACTAGAAACAAACAACATCCACAAAACAGCTAGATACTACACTACTATTACCAAAACTTCAACTCCCAGTTAAATCGATGACAATTTTGCATATTTGACTCCATACCTAATGATGCCCCGATGTTCACCTTATCAGGAGCTATAAAAATAACAGTTTCAAGTAAAACTGTTTGGTAAATAAAGTAAACTCTCTTTACTTTAAAAAGTTGACAATTTTTAAAGACCTTAATTTAAAATTTCAATTACTGTAAATTATAGAAATAATTTTATAAAAGGAAATTAGTTTCCTTTACAAATAAAAATAGATATTTAATTGTCTACATCGCTGTGATTAAATATAAACATTAGGCTATAAAGCAATCTCTTATAATCAATTATTTCACTTTTTTAAGTTATTTCTTACTAGTGAATACACCAAAATATTAATATTTTTAGTGAATATGTAGGTATTTAGCTTTTAAACATTCTCTTCCCATATCTATTGCTTTTATAAAACAGCAATAATATAATCTTTATTATCTAAATTACTATGTATTTTCAGAATAAGTATATAAAACAGTAGAGCACAAGACAGTGATGAATAGTGATGAAAACAGAGCTTGATGTAGCAAATTAATTAGCATCCACCAGTAGAAAACACCCCTTTCATTCTTAAGAAACCCATATAAGTGGGAAATGTAGAAATATAGACAATTCCATATGCAACCATGTACCATTAGTAAAACAAAACAGAAGATGTAGTTTGATGATTACCTGGAAAAGAAAGGAAAAAACAATGGGCTGTAAAGAAGATGGACTTTAAGCTGGATTTTAAAACAGAAAAGGGAAAAGGTATTAGAGCAGGAGGATATGATGAAGGTAGTGTAGGGCAATTAGGGAAGAATATACTAATATCACCTTGAATTCAAAGAGTCTGTGTGTAATTTTTGAAGCATTTAAGAATAAGTGATAAGCACAGCAATCTTCAGAACAGAGGCACATGCTGATGACATTACCCAGATTTAGGCTATTGACCCATTCTGTAATTGAAGCTCATCAGCTAAATTTAAACAGAGGCGCTCAGACTACCAGCAAAGTGAAGTGATGATCTTTACTTACCTGTCATCACTTCACTAACCTCCACAAACTCCACCCATTAGAGGAGTATCAGAAGTACTCTAGTAAAGTTCTCTAATCCAATACCACATGAAAACTGAAGAATACAACAGAAAATTGGAAGGACCCTCTATATCACAATTAGGCAGAGACAGGATTAGAATTCAGTGCGGGGATATAGGCTTCAGAAGTTTGCTAATAAACGATACTGTCTTTCATGGTCATAGCCTTGTCATGGGGAAGGGGCTTCTATAACACAACGAAGATATAAGCCATGCCATGCAGGCCACCCAAGGTGGACAGGTCAAGTGAAGAGTTCTGACAAGATATGACCCACTGGAGGAGGGAATGTCAAATCACTCCTGTAATCTTGTTGCGAGAACCATATGAACAGTACAAAATGGCAAAAAGATATGACACCGAAAGAAGAGCCCCCAGAAAGGAAGGTGTCCAACACAGAGAAGAGCAGAGGGCAATTACTAACAGCTCCAGAAAGAAGGAAGCCAAAGTGCAAACAACACTCAGTTGGGATGTGTTTGGTGGTGAAAATAATGTCCAATGCTGTAAAGAAGAATAATGAACGGGAACTTGGAATGTTAGGTCCATGAGTCAAGGTAAATTGGATGTGGTCAAGAAGCAGATGGCAAGTGTGAACATCAACATCCTGTGCAATCAGTGAACTAAAATGGACAGGAATGGGTGAATTTAATTCAGATGACCATTATATCTACTACTGTGGGCAAGAATCCCTTTAGAAGAAATGGAGTAGCCCTCATGGTCCACAAGAGAGTCGGGAATGCAGTACTTGGGTACAATCTCAAAAATGACCAAATGAGCTCAGTTCGTTTCCAAGGCAAACCATTCAACATCACAGTAATCCAAGCCTATGCCCCAACCAGTAACGCTAAAGAAGCTGAAGTTGAATGGTTCTATGAAGACCTACAAGACGTTCTAGAACTAACACCAAAAAAAGATGTTAGTTCTTTTCATCATAGGGGATGGAATGCAAAAGTAGGAAGTCAAGAGATCCCTGGAGTAACAGGCAAATTTGGCCTTGTAGTACAAAATGGAGCAGGGCAAAGGCTAATAGAATTTTGCCAAGAGGACACACTGATCAAGCAAGCACCCTTTTCCAACAACATAAGAGATGACTGCACACATGGGTATCACCAACAGTTAATATCAAAATCACATTGATTATATTCTTTGCAGCTGAAGATGGAGAAGCTCTATATAGCCAGCAAAAACAAGACCTGGAGCTGACCATAGCTCTGATCATTAGCTCCTTACTGCAAAATTCAGGCTTAAATTGAAAAAAAGTAGGAAAAACCACTAGGCCATTCAGGTATGACCTAAATCAAATCTCTTACAATTATACAGTGGAGGTGACGAATATATTCAAGGGATTAGATCAGGTATACAGAGTGCCTGAAGAACTGTGGACAGAGGTTCATAATACTGTATAGGAGGCAGTGACCAAAACCATCTCAAAGAAAAAGAAAAGGAAGAAGGCAAAGTAGTTGTCTGAGGAGGCTTTACAGAATAGTTGAGGAAAGAAAAGAAGCGAAAGCAGGGAGAAAGGGAAAGATATACCCAACTGAATTGACAGTTCCAGAGAATACTAAGAAGAGATGAGGACTTCTTCAATGAACAATGCAAAAAAACAGAGGAAAACAGCAGAATGGCAAAGACTAGAGATCTCTTCAAGAAAACTGGAGATAGGAGGTGAACAAGATGGCGGAGGAATAGGACGGCGAGACCACTCTCTCCTCCACAAATTCATCAAAAGAACATTTGAACGCGGAGTAAAGTCCACAAAACAACTTCTGAATGCTGGCAGAGGACATCAGACACCCAGAAAAGCAGCCCATTGTCTTCGAAAGGAGGTAGGAAAAAACATAAAAGATAAAAAGCGAGACAAAAGAAGTAAGGACGGAGCTCCGTCCCGGGAAGGGAGGCTTTAAAAACAGAGAAGTTTCCAAACACCAGGAAACACTCTCACTGGCGAATCTGTGGTGAGCCTTGGAAGATCAGAGGGCCACATAACCCTCTTTTTTTTTAAGATTTTTTTAAAACCCACAGACTACCCGCCAAACGGTAACTCGCAGCAGAGAAGCAGCGCAGACACCTGCATACGCCATTAGCAAGCGGGGGCTGGGCAGGGAGGAGCCGGCTGAACTGCTTAGAGAGAGGACTGGGCTTGAATGCCGCGAGAACAATTTGAGAGAACCGGGGAGAGCAAAGCAGACTGTGGGATAGCTTCCCCACGAAAAGGCGGAAAGCTCTAACCTAAACTCGGGCAGCCCCACTCACAGAATAAAGGACTGAGCAGAGCGAGCTGGCTGAGGTCGGCCCACCCCCATCCCCCGCCGAGACAGGCAGGGAGCGCAGCCAGAGCCGGAGCGGACAACCGCGGCCCCAGAAAGGCATCTGATACAAACTGCAGACAGGCTTGTTGCTAATCAGGACTTCTTGGGCTCGGGCCGGTCGATATCCCCCTGAGAAGGTGCACCGGTTGTACACCCAGAAAACTGAGTGGCGGGGACTGAGGAGGCGATAAGTCGCAGAGACCGCGCTCGCCAAACACCTGGTCCCCTGAGCTGCTCGGACCAGGGAAGGCACAAAACGCAGGCCCAACCAAGTCTGCACCTTTGTGGAGTACCTGAGAACCTGAACTTGAGCCGCTCAGACCTGGGAAGTGCATACAACCTGGCGCCGGCCTCAGGCAGTTCCCGGCAGAGCAACCTAGAGCCTGTGCAGTATAGACTGGGACAGCATACGTGCTGTGAGCGGGGGCAAACCCAGTGTGGCCGAGACGCTCCGAGCACTCCCCACAGACGCCAGAGATATTCGTCTGCAGCGTTCCTCCCTTCCCAGAACAGGACTGAACAACTGAGCCGTAAAAAGGGTCCACTCACCACCTAGTATCAGGGCGGAAATTAGACACTGAAGAGACCAGCAAACAGAAGCTAAAAGAGAGGGAACCACCTTGGAAATGACAGATAGAGACGTCTAGAGGCTACTCCAAGAATAAGACCAAAAACCAGAGGCAAGAGGCTTAAGCCCGAATCCTGAGAACACCAGAGAACTCCTGACTCCAGGGAACATTAATCGATAGGAGCTCATCAAATGTCTCCATACCTACACTAAAACCAAGCACCACCCAAGGGTCAACAAGTTCCAGAGCAAGACATACCACGCAAATTCTCCAGTAACACAGGAAACTAGCCCTGAGCTTTCAATATACAGGCTGCCCAAAGTCATTCCAAACCCACTGACATCTCATAACTCATTACTGGACACTTCGTTGCACTCCAGAGAGAACAAATCCAGCTCCACCCACCAGAACACCAACACAAGCTTCCGTAACCAGGGTACCTTGACAAGTCACCTGTCCAACCCCACACACAACGAGGAAACTACATAATAAAGAGAACTCCACAAACGGCCATAAGAGGGAAAGGTCACCCCAAGCAAAGGATTATAAGCAAGATGAAGAGGCAGAGAAATATCCAACAAGTAAAGGAACAAGATAAATGCCCATCAACACAAACAAAAGAGGAAGATATAGGAAATCTACCTGATAAAGAATTTCGAATTTTGATGGTGAAAATGATTCAAAATCTTGAAAGCAAAATGGAGTTACAGATAAATAACCTGGAGAAAAAGATTGAGAAGATGGAAGAAAGGTTTAATAAGGACTCAGAGGAAATAAAAAAGAGTCAATATACAATGAATAATGCAATAGATGAGATCAGAAACACTCTGGAAGGAACAAACAGTAGAATAACAGAGGCAGAAGACAGGATAAGCGAGTTAGAAGATAGAATTGTAGAAATAAATGAAACAGAGAGGAAAAAAGAAAAACAAATTAAAAGAAATGAGAACAATATTAGAGACCTCTGGGACAATGTTAAACGCTCCAACATTCGAATCATAGGAATCCCAGAAGAAGAAGACAAAAAGAAAGACCATGAAAGAATACTTGAGGAGATAATAGTTGAAAACTTCCCTAAAATAGGGAAAGAAATAATCACCCAAGTCCAAGAAACCCAGAGAGTCCCCAACAGGATAAACCCAAGGTGAAATACTCCAAGACACATATTAATCAAATTAACAAAGGTCAAACACAAAGAACAAATAGTAAAAGCAGCAAGGGAAAAACAGCAAATAACACACAAGGGGATCCCCATAAGGATAACAGCCGATCTTTCAACAGAAACTCTTCAGGCCAGGAGGGAATGGCAAGACATACTTAAAGTGATGAAAGAAAATAACCTACAGCCCAGACTACTGTACCCAGCAAGGATCTCATTCAAATATGAAGGAGAAATCAAAAGCTTTACAGGCAAGCAAAAGCTGAGAGAATTCAGCATCACTAAACCAGCTCTCCAACAAATGCTAAAGGATCTTTTCTAGACAAGAAACACAGAAAGGGTGTATAAACTCGAACCCAAAGCAATAAAGAAAATGGCTACGGGATTGTACTTATCAATAATTACCTTAAACGTAAATGGGTTGAATACCCCAACCAAAAGACAAAGGCTGGCTGAATGGATACAAAAACAAGACCCCCATATATGTTGTCTGCAAGAGACCCACCTCAAAACGAGGGACACACACAGACTGAAAGTGAAGGGCTGGAAAAAGATATTCCATGCAAACAGAGACCAAAAGAAAGCAGGAGTAGCAATACTCATATCAGATAAAATAGACTTTAAAACAAAGGCTGTGAAAAGAGACAAAGAAGGAAACTACATAATGATCAAAGGATCAATCCAAGATGAAGATATAACAATTATAAATATTTATGCACCCAACATAGGAGCACCGCAATATGTAAGACAATTACTAACAAGTATGAAAGGGGAAATTAACAATAATGCAATAATAGTGGGAGATTTTAATACCCCACTTACATCTATGGATAGATCAACTAAACAGAAAATTAACAAGGAAACACAAACTTTAAATGATACAATAGACCAGTTAGACCTAATAGATATCTATAGGACATTTCACCCCAAAACAATGAATTTCACCTTTTTCTCAAGTGCTCACGGAACCTTTTCCAGGATAGATCACATCCTGGGCCATAAATCTAGCCTTGGTAAATTCAAAAAAGTTGAAATCATTCCATGCATCTTTTCTGACCACAATGCAGTAAGATTAGATCTCAATTACAAGAGAAAAACTATTAAAAATGCCAACATATGGAGGCTGAACAACACGCTGCTGAATAATGAACAAATCATAGAAGAAATCAAAAGAGAAATCAAAATATGCACAGAAATGAATGAAAATGAAAACACAACAACCCAAAACCTCTGGGACACTGTAAAAGCAGTGCTAAGGGGGAAGTTCATAGCAATACAGGCACACATCAAGAAACAAGAAAAAAGTCAACTAAATAACCTAACTCTACATCTAAAGCAACTAGAAAAGGAAGAAATGAAGAACCCCAGGGTCAGTAGAAGGAAAGAAATTGTAAAAATTAGGGCAGAGATAAATGCAAAAGAAACAAAAGAGACCATAGCAAAAATCAACAAAGCCAAAAGCTGGTTCTTTGAGAAGGTAAATAAAATTGACAAACCGCTAGCCAGACTTATCAAGAAACAAAGGGAGAAAAACCAAATCAATAAAATTAGAAATGAAAATGGAGAGATCACAACTGACAACACAGAAATACAAAGGATTATTAGAGAATACTATCAGCAATTATATGGCAATAAAATGAATAACCTGGAAGAAATGGACAAATTCCTAGAAAAGTACAACTTTCCAAAACTGAACCAGGAAGAAATAGAAAATCTGAATAGACCCATCACAAGCACGGAACTAGAGGCTGTAATCAGGAATCTTCCAGCAAACAAAAGCCCAGGTCCAGACGGCTTCACAGCCGAATTCTACCAAAAATTTAGAGAAGAGCTAACACCTATTCTACTCAAACTCTTCCAGAAAATTGCTGAGGAAGGGAAACTTCCAAACTCATTCTATAAGGCCACCATCACCCTAATCCCAAAACCTGGTAAAGACCCCACAAAAAAAGAAAACTACAGGCCAATATCACTGATGAACATAGATGCAAAAATCCTTAACAAAATTCTAGCAATCAGAATCCAACAACATATTAAGAAGATCATACATCATGACCAAGTGGGCTTTATCCCAGGAATGCAAGGATTCTTCAATATCCACAAATCAATCAACGTAATACACCACATTAACAAACTGAAAAATAAAAATCATATGATTATCTCAATAGATGCAGAGAAAGCCTTTGACAAAATTCAACATCCATTTATGATAAAAACCCTCCAGAAAGTGGGAATAGAAGGGACATACCTCAACATAATAAAAGCTATATATGACAAACCCACAGCAAACATTATCCTCAATGGTGAAAAACTGAAAGCATTTCCCCTAAAGTCAGGAACAAGACAAGGGTGCCCACTCTCACCACTACTATTCAACATAGTTCTGGAAGTTTTGGCTACAGCAATCAGAGCAGAAAAAGACATAAAAGGAATACAAATTGGAAAAAAAGAAGTAAAACTTTCACTGTTCGCTGATGACCTGATCCTCTACACAGAAAACCCTAGAGACTCTACCAGAAAACTACTAGAGCTAATCAATGATTACAGTAACGTTGCAGGATATAAAATCAACACACAGAAATCCCTTGCATTCCTATACACTAATAATGAGAAAATAGAAAGAGAAATTAAGGAAACTATTCCATTCACTGTTGCAACGAAAAGAATTAAATACTTAGGAATATATCTACCTAAGGAAACAAAAGACTTGTACATAGAAAACTATAAAACACTACTGAAAGCAATCAAAGAGGACACTAATAGATGGAGAAATATACCATGCTCATGGATTGGAAGAATAAATATTGTAAAAATGAGTATACTACCCAAAGTAATTTATACATTCAATGCAATCCCTATCAAGCTACCAACGATATTTTTCACAGAACTAGAACAAATAATCTCACAATTTGTATGGAAATACAAAAAACCTCGAATAGCCAAAGCAATCTTGAGGAAGAAGAATGGAACTGGGGGAATCAACCTGCCGGACTTCAGGCTCTACTACAAAGCTACAGTCATCAAGACAGTATGGTACTGGCATAAAGACAGAAATATAGATCAATGGAACAAAACAGAAAGCCCAGAGATAAATCCACGCACCTATGGACACCTCATCTTTGACAAAGGAGGCAAGAATATAAAATGGAGAAAAGACAGTCTCTTTAACAAGTGGTGCTGGGAAAACTGGTCAGCCACTTGTAAAAGAATGAAACTAGAACACTTCCTAACACCATACACAAAAATAAACTCAAAATGGATTAGAGAGCTAAATGTAAGACCAGAAACTATAAAACTCCTAGAGGAGAACGTAGGCAAAACACTCTCCGACATAAATCACAGCAGGATCCTCCACGACCCACCTCCCAGAATACTGGAAATAAAAGCAAAAATAAACAAATGGGACCTAATTAAAATCAAAAGCTTCTGCACAGCAAAGGAAACTATAAGCAAGGTGAAAAGACAGCCTTCAGAATGGGAGAAAATAATAGCAAATGAAGCAACTGATAAAGGATTAATCTCCAAAATATACAAGCAGCTCCTGCAGCTCAACTCCAGAAAAATAAATGACCCAATCAAAAAATGGGCCAAAGAACTAAACAGACATTTCTCCAAAGAAGACATACAGATGGCTAACAAACACATGAAAAAATGCTCAACATCCCTCATAATCAGGGAGATGCAAATCAAAACCACAATGTGATACCATTTCACACCTGTCAGAATGGCTGCTATCCAAAAGTCTACATGCAATAAATGCTGGAGAGGATGTGGAGAGAAAGGAACCCTCTTACACTGTTGGTGGGAATGCAAACTAGTACAGCCACTATGGAGAACAGTGTGGAGATTCCTCAAAAAACTGGAAATAGAACTGCCATATGATCCAGCAATCGCACTCCTGGACATACACACTGAGGAAACCAGAATTGAAAGAGACACATGTACTCCAATGTTCATTGCAGCACTGTTTATAATAGCCAGGACATGGAAGCAACCTAGATGTCCATCTGCAGACGAATGGATAAGAAAGCTTTGGTACATATACACAATGGAGTATTATTCAGCCATTAAAAAGAATACATTTGAATCAGTTCTAATGAGGTGGATGAAACTGGAGCCTATTATACAGAGTGAAGTAAGCCAGAAAGAAAAACACCAATACAGCATACTAACGCATATATATGGAATTTAGAAAGATGCAAATGATAATCCTGTATACGAGACAGCAAAAGAGACACAGATGTATAGATCAGTCTTTGGGACTCTGTGGGAAAGGGTGAGGGTGGGATGATTTGGGAGAATGGCATTGAAACACTTATGTTGTCATATGTGAAATGAATCACTAGTTCAGGGTCAATGCATGTTATAGGATGCTCAGGGCTGGCATGCGGGGATGACCCAGAGGGAGGATATAGGGAGGAGGGAGGTGGGAGGGGGGTTCAGGAGGGGGAACTTATGTAAACCCGGGGCAAATTCATGTCAAAGTATGGCAAAACCAACCAATATAATATTGTAAAATAATTTGCCTCCAATAAAAAATAAATTAATTACAAAAAAAAAAAGAAAACTGGAGATATCAAGGGACTATTTCATGCAAGGATGGGCACAAAACACAACAGAAATGGTAAGGATCTAACAGAGGCAGAAGAGCTTAAGCAGAGGTGGCAAAAATACACAGAAGAACTATGCAAAAAAGATCTTAATGAAACATATAACCATGATGGTGTGCTCACTGACCTACAGCCAGACTCCTGGAGTGTGAAGTCAAGTGGCCCTTAGGAAGTATTACCATGAACAAAGCTAGTGGAGATGATGGAATCCCATCAGAGCAATTTAAAATCCTAAATGATAATGCTGTGCTGCACTCAATATGTTAGCAAATTTGGAAAACTGAGCAGTGGCCACAGGACTGGAAAAAGTCAGTTTTCATTCCAATCTCAAAGCAGGGCAGTGCCAAAGTGTTCAAACTACTGCACGATTGCACTCATTTTGCCTCTTGATGAAAGTGAAAGAGGAGAGTGAAAAGGTTGGCTTGAAGCTCAACATTCAGAAAACAAAGATCATGGCATCTGGTCCCATCACTTCATGGGAAATAGATGGAAAAACAGTGGAAACAGTGTCAGACTTTATTTTTGGGGGCTCCAAAATCACTGCGGATGCTGATTGCAGCCATGAAATTAAAAGACGCTTGCTCCTTGGAAGGAAAGTTATGACCAACCTTGATAGGATAGTAAAAAGCAGAGACATTACTTTGCCAACAAAGGTCCGTCTAGTCAAGGCTATGGTTTTTCCCGTGGTCATGTATGGATGTGAGAGTTGGACTGTGAAGAAAGCTGATCACCAAAGAATTGATGCTTTTGAACTGTGGTGTTGGAGAAGACTCTTGAGAGTCCCTTGGACTGCAAGGAGATCCAACCAGTCCATTCTAAAGGAGATCAATCCTGGGTGTTCATTGGAAGGACTGATGCTAAAGCCGAAACTCCAATACTTTGGCCACCTCATGCGACGAGTTGACTCACTGGAAAAGACTCTGATGCTGGGAAAGGTTGGGGTCGGGAGGAGAAGGGGACGACCAAGAATGAGATGGCTGGATGGCATCACTGACTCGATGGACATGAGTTTGGGTCAACTCCGGGAGTTGGTGATGGACAGGGAGGCCTGGCGTGCTGTGATTCATGGGGTCACGGAGAGTCGGACACTACTGAGCGACTGAACTGAACTGAACTGAAGGTGATGCTCAAAGTCCTTCAAGCTAGGCTTCAATAGTATGTGTACCAAGAACTTCCAGATGTACAAGGTGGCTTTAGAAAAGGCAGAGAAACCAGGGATCAAATTCCCTACATCCACTGAATCATAGGAAAAGCAAGAGAATTCCAGAAAAACATCTACCTCTGATTCACTGACTACACTGAAGCCTTTGACTGTCTGTGGACCACAATTTTCCACAAATTGTGGAAAATTCTTAAAGAGATGGGAATACCTGACCATCTTACCTGTCTCCTGAGAAACCTAAAAGTGGGTCAGAAGCAACAGCAGAGCCTTACGTGGAAAAACTGACTGGTTCGAAACTGGGAAAGGAGTACTTCAAGATTGTATATTGTCACCCAGCTTATTTAACTTATATGCAAAGTACATCATGCAAAATGCTAGGTTGGATGAGTCACAAGCTGGAATCAACATGGCCAGAAAAAAAATTAACAACCTCAGATATGTAGATGATACCACTCTGATGGAAGAAAGCAAAGAGGAACTAATGAGCCTCTTGATGAAAATGAAAGAGGAGTAAAAAAGTTGGCTTGAAACTCAACATTCAAAAAATTAAGATTATGGCATCCAGTCCCATTACTTCACGGCAAATAGATGGAGAAACAATGGACACAGTGGCAGATTTGTTTTCCCGGGCTCAAAGATCACTGCAGATGGTGACTGCAGCCATGAAATTAGAAGATGTTTGCTCCTTGGAAGGAAACCTATGACAAACCTAGACAGTGTATTAAAAAGCAAAGACATCATTTCATCAACAAAGGTCCGTACAGTCAAAGCTATGGTTTTTCCAGTAGCCATGTATGAATATGAGGGCTGGACCATAAAGAATGCTGAGCACGATATCCTCCTGTCAAACTATTTATGCTTTGATTCCACAGGTAAGGCATTAGAGCAAGATCTCTCTAGTCACCTTCCAGTATTAAGTATACTCAGGATAAACAGCTTTTCCTCCTTCCCAAATGCATTCATTTCACTCTTTATATTCATTCAATAACTGATTTGACAGCAAACCATGGTGAGCAATTAGGTCACATTCGGGCCTTTGCACTGGCAATTCCCCATCTAGAGTGTTTTTCTCCAGGTATTTGCATGGCTAACCCTCAATGTCACTTCCAAAGTCTTCTTAATGTCATTTTCTACCAGATTCCCCTAATTTTGCTATTTTTTTTTCATAGCACTAATCATCTAAGATACTAGATAACCCTGATGTATGTTACTGGTCCCTTGCTACTAGGAATACGAACTATATGAACTACATTGTTAATTTATTAATATTAAGCACCTAGAACAATCCATACAATGTATGTGTTCAGTATCCATGGAAAATATCTGTTAATGCTGGTAACATGCCCTCTTTAGATAAATGATTCCCACATCTCCACTTCCTTTCAAGAGGATATCTCACAGCACCTCCAATTCAGTATGCTTTCACACTACTCAGAAACCTGCTTCATCTCCTGTCTTCCCCATTTTAGTCAGTGACACCATATCGGATAACCAAAGGTCCAAATCAGAAACCTGAGTCACACAAGCACCAAACCTTATAGTATCTCAGTTAACTAAAGCCAATTATTTCTATCATCTCAATATATAAGGCACATGTGTCTCCATTTCCCTATCCCAGCTATCAATGTCTTTGTTCATATCCTTTTAATCTAGTCATTGGACCCCCCAACAGTAAAACACTGGTCTCCTTGCTTCTGATGTCACCTCCTACACTCAACAACTATAGCAAGAGTGTTCTCATAAGACAACTAGTTTAAAAATCTCTTAGTGACTCCCCATTTCCTAAGAATGAAGTCTCCGCCTAAACTTGAAAAAGGCTTATTTTTTACTTTTTTCCTATCTCTCCAATTTCACCTCCTACCAATTCCCAATCTCCAGAACCTCCAGACATACCAAACTACATTTTGTTCTGCAAGTATGCCACTATTTCTCATCACCCTATCATGGCAAGCCTTTCTCCTGCCTAGAATATCTTTCTTTTTTTTTTTCATATAATTGACAAGTTTATTATCAAGAAACTTCAGGTTTTTTAAAAGACTGCATTGGCTTTACAAGACTGAAAGATGATCATCCAAGACAGGACAAACATAAACAAGGATAATTAAAATATTAAATACTATCTAAATTAAAAGACCCTAATTCAAATTGCTAATTATACTCTTTGTGTCTTGTTAGACGCAGCTGTACAGTTACCCTTCATGAAATTCACCTCACCAACTTATGAAGACTACAAAGCCTCACGACAAACTCAATTATATAATTTACAGTAATCAATGAGTTTTTGCAGTTAATCATGCACTATTACAGAAAGCCCCAACTCTTCTGTACAGGGATTTGTTTCTTTAAAATGTATCTCAAGCATCTTTTAAAGTGCGAGCTACAAGTATGCTATATTCTTAAAGAAAAAAGCTTCCTAAGGAAGTATGAGACAGTGATACAACACTGTCGAGTGGTTATATAACTAACCGAAGAATCCCAGCAGCACCCGGCTAACTCTGTTTTAGTGTGGCAGTCTTCTCCTTCGTAGTTGACATCTCAGCTCTTCCTACACTACCAGCCGAACATGTATTCCATTGCTTTGGATACAAGACTTTCATCTTTTTTTGGTGTTTGCCTGTCAGAAATCACCTGATAGTCACTAATAGAAGCTTTGTATGCTGTAGCAAGGTCTCATGGTAGAAATCCGAGGAGTACTTCCAGGTTGGGTTGGGGTGCCTAAGGTTTTGATTGGCGGTGTAAAGGCAAGAGATGGAGATGATAAAGCACACCTGTCACTGTTTTCCATGACGCTTTTATCTATACACTGTTTTACACCAATCATGATAGATTCTCCAAAAATTCTTCCATCTTTGCTTAAGGCTTTCCGGGCCTGCAGTTTAGATTGATAACGAATATGCATCCGATTTCCTGTGTTAGACATCACATGTTTTAAGATATTCCCATATTGTGCAAACTGTAATATATAGGAAGCAGATGCCTAAAGAAACCCGAATACAGTCACCCAAGTGTCATCAAGGTGATCTTCAGATGTCAGAGAATCTCCTTGAGTATAAAAAGGATCCAACTGGGCAGGAGATAATGCTGTCCTTCAGGGCTGACCAATGTTTGCTGGACTAAACATACTTTGCCCTGTTCCAGGAGTAGTTGTCACAACTCCAACAAGAGGACTCTGCATTACTGAAATGTTTGCCTGTCTTCTTGAAGTTAAAGGTGTTGATCCAAGTTCTGGGCTGGAAATGTCATCATACATACTTCTAACTGGCAGAGCTCCACTTTTATCTTTATGAGCTGGTACAACTGGCTGTGGTGGTGATCCACCTGCAAGTAAAGGTGATCTCATTTCCATTACTCCTATGGAAGGGCCACTAACTGATCGAGGTTGTGGAGTCACTGGAGCTGGCAAATCCCCTATTAAAAATCCAGGTAAGAATTGGGCATTAACCCCTGGCTTTGGAGACATGGGTGAACCCAGCATCATTGGTTCAGATCCGAACGTGGGCGCCTGGGGTTCCACGGCAAAGGTTGCCATCACAGCAGCGGTGGCACTCACCCCCAGACCTTCCTGATTTTCAAAAATGGCGGAAACTCCTCTTTCTTAAACTTATCTGCCTTAACTCTCTACTCTTCCTTCAGGATTCAGCTAAAATGTAAGATTTTCTTATATTCTCCAGAAAGAGTGAAGTTTCTTCTTCAGACCTCTTAAAGCACCCTGCTATATTAGTACTATATAGCATAGTATTCAATTTACTTTCCTTCTTCTCCTCCCTCCCAAACTAAACACCACTGCAAAGGCAATGACTGTGTACCTCTCTTACTTCTGTTGTTTAGTAGAGTAAAGGTACTTATTAAATACAGGCCAAATAAACATATTATTCATATGACCACTACATGAGCTATTCTGGAGAACCTAAATATTGGTTTTTTACCTTTTGATTATTCAGAAAACTTCCAATGAGCACTATTAGACTGAGTCTTATCACATGCTCATGACACTAATGCCACTTCATTTTTGAGCAAATGGTACCAATGAGAATCCTTTAGTTCCAGCACCTAAAGCAGTGATTCTCAACCCTGTCTTCACATGAGGATCATCTAGAGAGCTTCAAAAAATACTATTACTTAGATCTTATTCTCTAAAATCCCTATATAGTTGCCTGGGACACTTTTTTAAAATCTTAAACTTATTTCACCTTAGGATGTGATCCACTGACGTTAAAGCAAGGTAAACATATTCCTGATATTCTAAATTAAAATAAGTTTTTAATTGTCGGCCTGAGCCTAAAAATTACATAATACTATTTCTACTTGAAAATGTTTAAAATTCCAGACATCTAAAACAAAAATAAATTTTAGAATATAAAGTGTATGAGGAAAATAAAAACATCGGATGTCAACTAAAATGGTCAAAATAAAGCAAAGAATCCACAGAAATTAATCACTGTTCTGTGCTCAGAGAGAGATAAGTATAGGCAATGACAGTTTAAAAAAGCCAAGAAAATTCAAATATAATCAAATATAACATCACTTAAATGTGGATGAACAACAGTAAATGGAAGAATCCAAGAAAACAGAATGGAAATGTGCCTAAGAAAGATACAAATGATGAGGGCAAAAGATTCTCTTTGCAAAGGAGCGGAAATGAGCCTGCATAGTTACTTAACAAGCTTTCATTTCCTCCCCTGAAATAGATATTATCCCTCCCATTCCAGAAAAAAACACAGAGGCTCTGAAAAGCTCAAATCTCAGAGGCTGAGGGAGCCTAGAATCAGACTCAGGCCTATATGACTTTAAAAGCAAAGCCTTTTCCACCATATCACATTGCTTCACAGAGCAAACAGGCAAGGGCAGAGAGAACAAATTCAAAGGCATTGAATGGCACAACAAAGCAAAAAACTAGACAAGGAGCTCCCTGTAGGCTTTTAAACCTAGAAACAAAGTGAGAGGAAAATGTCATTCCAGAAGATTAACCTGAAACTACACAGGATGGACTGAAGGCGAAGAAGCTAGAGGACAAAAGACCGCTGCTTGCTTCATAGTGAGCACTCTAACTCAGTACTGTTAAAGTGCTGCATTCTCTACTAGCACCACACGTTACTTGACTTTTCACTGTCTTAAGAAAACTTCTTTAAGTATTAAATACTTAGCAGAGAAGGCAATGGCACCCCACTCCAGTACTCCTGCCTGGAAAATCCCATGGGCAGAGGAGCCTGGTAGGCTGCAGTCCATGGGGTCGCAAAGAGTCGGATACAACTGAGCGACTTCACTTTCACTTTTCACTTTCATGCATTGGAGAAGGAAATGGCACCCCACTCCAGTGTTCTTGCCTGGAGAATCCCAGGGATGGGGGAGCCTGGTGGGCTGCCATCTATGGGGTCGCACAGAGTCGGACACGACTGAAGCGACTTAGCAGCAGCAGCAGCAGCAGCTTCTTGACTGTTCATTGTAAGTGAACAAGTAACGGAAATTAATAGGCAAAATTATCAGATGTTTGACTGAGTATATTTTCAAATCTAAACCTCATTTCACATATGGATAAAGGTTACCATCTTAACTGGTCAGCCTCCTTCCTGTCTTTTACCCTTATGACAGACACTCAATTAACCATGCTAAAATTCATAGCTGAAGTCTCCCTAAACAAGAACCCTAATAGCTTATTAATTAACTGTAACAAATCCAAATGTCTCTGCCCTTCTTATGCCCCCCTTCTGTTATTTCACCTAACCTCCATGTTCTCTCCATGCCTTCCTCCTCACCATGTCACAAAGTAATGAACACTGCCCTATAGAGTAAGAACACTTACTTCTCCAACTGGAATACTTCTTTTCGTTCTCTCACGCAATTCCCAAACATCTATCAAGGCCCAGTTCAAAATCTATTATTCCATTTCTGAACCCTACAACACTAAAACAGATTCCAAACCAATGACTAAGAAGCCATATGTGACTTGTTCATCCCAGGTTTCTTTTTTCTTAATAAAACATTATTCCATAGACCACATTTACAAACTAAGAGAAAGTCTCTTTAAGAAACTATTTCCAACTTTCCTTGAAAAGAACTGGATGCTCTGGCCACACTGGGAGCCCACAGTCACATAGCCGAAGCAGCTGTAGCTGAGAAGCAGCTGATGCCTTTTGAAAGATTTTTACATTTTAAAATCAGATGATGACATCAACTACCTGAATTCTGAGACTGTATCTGTAGCAACTGCAATGATTCAAGAAATTCTTGACTGCCCATTAGGCACTAGAGTTACGAAAGTAAACAAGACAAATACAGTTCCTCCTCAAAAGCCTAGCTTAGTAGCAAAGACAAAGAGATAAGCAATCAGGATACATCTGATAAATGCTACCGAAAGGCAAGTAGAGAGCCCTGAGCACATGGCAAGGGTACTTAACTCTGTCTATGGGAGGTTAGGAATACCACGCAGAGAAAGTGACTAAAACTGAGAGTTTTAGCAGATGGAGGAATCAACCAGAAAGGGGCAGGCTTGGGATAAGGAAAATCAAACGTCTCAGAGAAAAAAGAACTTTGCAAAGACACTGACAGAAGAAAAAAGCATTAGAAATTGAAATAAGTTGAATATGTCTAGAGCCCTGAAAGAAAGTGTTAGTTGCTCAGTCGAGGCCGACCCTTAGTGACCCCATGGACTGTAGCCCTCCAGGCTCCTCTGTCCATGGGATTTTCCAGGCAAGAATACTGGCGTGAGTTGCCATTTCCTTCTCCAATGTATGTTCCCCACCCAGGGATCGAACCAGGTTCTCCCACATTGCAGGCAGATTTTTTACCACCTAAGCCAGGGAAGCAAGAGCCATGATCCACCCATAAAGGCGGGGATCAGAGAAAGGGCTCAACTGACAGGACTGGAGGGAAAAAACAAGTATTAGCGTCAGGAGATGTAAGAATATTTCCGTAAAGAGGTTGAATATGTAAGAGTTTGTTAAGCAGAGAAGAAAGGTTTCAGAGAGCACAGTTCCCCTGTTGAGGGATGAAATGTGGGAGGAAAAGGAGGGAGAAGAAGTGATAGCCTAAATAAAGGGAGAGGGAGCGAGCACAAAGCAGCACGGGGATGAGGGTGTAACAGAAGACCAAAAGGGCTTTACATCTCGTGTGGTAACCAAGGATAACAGGGATGTGAAGCATGGCAGTTTTGGCTGGCCACAAGTTTGCCAAAAGAATTAGTCCCAGCGGTCCCCTGGTGGACGCGGAGGCCTTGGGGCCTCTCAAAATTCTGCTGCGCCCTGGCTGGATTGCACTTCCGTCTCTCTAGAAGACATCAGTTTCGGTCTGGATTGATCGAGCAGGCTCCACGAGAGGCTCTGAGTTCCAGGGTGCTGGCACGCAGGCTCCCAGGGAGTGGTTAGAGGGCTGGTCTGCGTGTGCTGGTAGGTAGAAGTATAAACTACCCTACATTATTATCTGGTGTTTCTGTAGGAATGATGGGCCTGTTTACAGCCACTTAGAGAAAAAGCAGTGTTTTTAAAAAGCCCATTACCGATTTATAGGGAGAAAAAAGGTGTCAGGAAGTTTTACAGTTGTCCATACCAATACTCAGGATGAGTCTTTGTGTGAATTCGAGTGTCCCCAAATTGACCTTGTCTCCCCAACGAGACTGACAGATCCTCCAGAAAAAGGCCGCTTTACACTTTCTTTTGTAACTCCTGAAGTGCCTATAACCGATCTGGGCACGTCGAACACATTCAGTAAATTCATCGACTTACTAACTGACCTCGGGCCACCGATGCCACCTAGTTCAGCCCTCTTTTTGCCTATTATGGTGCTAAAGAGAAGCGAACCTGTACCACAGAATCAACACTTTGCTTTATGCCAAACTCCGCTGCGTCGCTTCCCCTCAACCGAAAGGAGCAGAATCCCCTGCACAGTTCAAATTCAGCGGGAGACTCCAGGTCCCACCGCGGAAACGCCCGCCCGCCCGCTCGCTCCCCTCTCCCTGGTGCAGGAGCCCGCGCGTCCGTCCCCATCCACCTCTTGTAAAGGTAAAAAGCGCTCACCGACTCTGGGCCGCCTGGAGATCCCGTAAATGTAGTCGTCCGCTCGTCGCCGCGCTCCCGGGGAGGCACTTCCGGCGCACACTAAGACGTCAGCAAAAGCGCCCGCCCCTAAGCCCACCTCCCGTGTTTGGGTCAAAGGAAAGCCGGGAAGAGGCACGGTAGCTACCTACGCGTCTCCTGCGCCTGACCCCTCCCGGGACCCGTGATGCCGAGGCAGCAGCAAGGAGCGACGAACGGTCGGGGTTGAGCCCCAAGTGAGTTGAGGGCTCGCGCTCTTCTGGCCCTCCCCCCCGGGCCCGCCCCACTTGAAGGTAAACGCCTGCCCCGTTGCGGCCTTTCTCCCTGCGGGCTCCTTTCGAGAACAAGCTTCCGGAAGCATTTTCCCCTCTTTCCTGCCACCCTTTTTATTTCAGGACTTTTAGCTGCCCTCAACCGTTGTCACCAGAACGGCTAACGTTTGAAAAGTTTCAGTTGGAAGCTTTTAAAAAGCCACCTATATCGTGCTAGGTTCCTGAAGTTGTCCCCCAGAACATTCCAATCATCAAGCGATTTTCCTATCATATCGCAAATAAGGATGCCTTAGAATCATTATTTTGCAATTTGTGATCTTCAGTACACTCCACACACGCTTTTTAAATCGAAAATTTGAACTTGGTTGAATCTGATATAATATTCACAGGTGACTTGCTGACTTTGCCATATATGATATGAAAAGGAATTACAGATTTTACTTGTAAACTTAAAAATACATATACAGGCCAGTACCCTTTAGGGCACTGAAGATTATTCAAATGGTAAAATGTATCATTTCATAATTTAGCGATAATATGCAAAATTAGTGATTTGAGAGAACTTTAATTACATCATAATGTGAGGCTAAAATTTCTTCTTAGCACTGCTCCAGGGAAAAATATTAAGACAATCAAAAGGCACCCAACCAAATTAGTGAAAATCAGTGGCTAAGGTTCTTCCTGCCCTCCCAGGCTCTTCCTCACGTGGGTAGGCAAGGTATTAGGCATATCTGAAAACACTTTCTTGCTCTTAGCCTGATGAGAGGTTAAGAGTAGCCTCAGAGTTTTTCCCTCATTTGTTTGAAACTCACCTCTTCATTCATACCATATGCCATCACTGAAAGGGTTAGTGTAAAGAATCTTTTAAGTGGTGTCCGGAGCAAAGCAGTTCCTTAATTCACCCAGCCAAAGGCATTGTTCCTGAGTGAGAGCCGATTCTTAGGTAGGTTAAGGAGTCTCAGGGCTCTCGAAGAGGAGAAAAGGACAAACTTTTTTTTTCTACATTGCTCTGTCTTAGTCATATAAAACTTTTTTTCCTTAAACTCTGAGTTTTTATGACAACAGTCTTTAAGATTAACTTTTTTTAAGCCCAGAGCTAATGCTTACACAACAAAACAATTAAGCTTTTCCTTAAGCTCTATACTAATGATTATGTAACAACAACGTATCTTGTTCAAGGACTTGTTTTTCCTTCTTAACAAGAACCTTCTGACTAATCTTGTCATCTTAAGACATAGGTTGTGGAAGTGGGTCTGGTAGAAGTATATGAGGCTTTGATAAAACTAGCAAGAGGGGCATTCCTCTTCCCCTGTCTGATGTTTATGTCAGCTTTCTCTGCTTTTTCACTGTAATGAAACTTCTGTGACACAAAAGCTCTAAGTGATCAACTCTTGTCCCTGATCACGAAGCTAAATCTTCTTTGGAGATCATGAATCCGACGTCATTCACCATAAACTTATCACTATTACTAAGAAGTAAGAAAAATTGTATAAATTTGTCATTTACCTATAGTATTGGTTTTATTTGGAAGGGAAGCTGCTGCTGCTGTTAAGTCGCTTCAGTCGTGTCTGACTCTCTGCGACCCCATAGGTAGCAGCCCACCAGGCTCCCCCATCCCTGGGATTTTCCAGGCAAGAACACAGGAGTGGGTTGCCATTTCCTTCTCCAGTGCATGAAAGTGAAAAGGGAAAGTGAACTTGCTCAGTCCTGTCCGACTCTTAGCGACCCCATGGATTGCAGCCTACCAGGCTCCTCCGTTCATGGGATTTTCCAGGCAAGAATACTGGAGTGGGGTGCCATTGCCTTCTCCATTGGAAGGGAGAATACCTGTTTTAGATTGCTTCTGGGTTTGTTTGTTTGTTTGTTTTTTAGAAATGAGTGGTGGATTGGCCCCAAGTAAAAGCACAGTGTATGTATCCAATCTGCCCTTTTCCCTGACCAACAATGACTTATATCGGGTAAGTTGCTATATTAGTACTATTATCTACGGAATTTTGTATTTGAGATACAAATATCGCTTAAGCAAGCAGTTCTCTTAGACAATATTCTTACTATATACATTAAAATGCACTTAAATCATTAATACCAAAGATCGCTATTGCAAACATAAGTGAAAAAAATTAGTCACATGTCATTTCCAAAGAAAATTTCCAGTGCTTTATAGAGAATAACAAGTTTGTTGTTTTTTTGTTTTCTTAAAAAAAAAACGCAGACGAGACTACTAGCATAATGAAGCTGATTTTTCCTGCTTGCTTACTTGGCTTTTGAAACTGGTAGTGGGGTGGAGGTTTTGGAGGAAAGAACTGATGGAAGCAAAACAGATCCCTTTCCTAACCCTCCAATTCTGAAAGTATATCTTAATTTAATATGTGGCAAAAACTTAACAGTTTAATAAAGTTTGTTTTCAATTCAGAATAGGGTGATGAAAAGAGAAGAAAAATCCCTTTTCCAACATATTCTTTATCCTCCTTACCTTACAGAGAACAAAATTTCCTGCATTGTCTATTCTGATTGATGGTTGATGGTTGAGATTGATGGCAGATTGGTGGTTGAGAGGTACTTCCAGGGATGACATGAGTCCTATCTTCCAAGCGTGCCCTCTTTTCTCTGCTACTTTGGGTAGATGTTAAGTACAGTAGAGAGATGCTGCATAGGTGATACGTCAGTTCAGTTGCTCAGTCATGTCTGACTCTTTGTGACCCTATGGACTGCAGCACGCGGCCTCCCTGTCCATCACCAACACCTGCAGTTTATCCAAACTCATGTTCATCGAGTTGGTGATACCATCCAACTGTTTCATCCTCTGTCGTCCCCTTCTCCTACCACCTTCAATCTGTCCTAGCATCAGAGTCTTTTCAAATGAGTTGGGTCTTTGCATCAGGTGGCCAAAGCATTGGAGTTTCACTTTCAGCATCAGTCCTTCCAATGAATATTCAAGACTGATTTCCTTTAGGATGGACTGGTTGGATCTCCTTACAGTTCAAGGGACTCTCAAGAGTCTTCTCCAGCTTTTCGAGGGCGGCGACTGAGTCTGTGGAGCCACCCCAAGAGCCGGAGCTGCCATATCCCCTCTTCCACTTCCCGCTGCAAACAACAAAGGTCATTCATACGGTACTAAAAAAAATAAAAAGTCTTCTCCACCACAGTTCAAAAGCATAAATTCTTTGGTGCTCAGCTTTCTTTATGGTCCAACTCTCACATCCATACATGACTACTAGAAAAACCATAGCCTTGACTAGATGGACCTTTGTTGGCAAAGTAATGTCTCCGCTTTTTAATATGCTATCTAGGTTGGTCATAACTTTCCTTCCAAGGAGCAAGCATCTTTTAATTTCATGGCTGCAGTCATCATCTGCAGTGGTTTTGGAGCCCCCAAAAATAAAGTCTTCCACTGTTTCCCCATATGTTTGCCTTGAAGTGATGGGATCAGATGCCATGATCTTAGTTTTCTGAATGTTAAGCTTTCAGCCACCTTTTTCACTCTCCTCTTCACTTTCATCAAGAGGATCTTTTTCACTCTCCTCTTTCACTTTCATCAAGAAATAGAGGTAAACAATAGGAAGGGAAAGACTAAAGATCTCTTCAAGAAAATTAGAGAGACCAAGGGAACATTTCATGCAAAATTGGCTCAATAAAAGACAGAAACGGTATGGTCCTAACAGAAGCAGAAGATATTAAGAAGAGGTGGCAAGAATACACAGAAGAACTGTACAAAATAGACCTTCATGACCCAGATAATCACAGTGGTTTGACCACTCACCTAGAGCCAAACATCCTGGAATGTGAAGTCAAGTGGGCCTTAGGAAACATCGCTATAAACAAAGCTAGTGGAGGTGATAGAATTCCAGTTGAACTGTTTCACATCCAAAAAGATGATGCTGTGAAAGTGCTGCACTCAATATGCCAGCAAATTTGGAAAACTCAGCAGTGGCCACAGGACTGGAAAAGGTCAGTGTTCATTCCAGTCCCAAAGAAAGGCAATGCCAAAGAATACTCAAAACTGCCACACAGTTGCACTCATCTCACACGCTAGTAAAGTCATGCTCAAAATTCTCCAATCCAGGCTTCAGCAATACGTGAACCGTGAACTTCCAGATGTTCAAGCTGGTTTTAGAAAAGGCAGAGGAACCAGAGATCAAATTGCCAACATCTGCTGGATCATTGAAAAAGCAAGAGAATTCCAGAAACATGCCTATTTCTGCTTCATTGCCTATACCAAAGCCTTTGACTGTGTGGATCACAATAAACTGTAGAAAATGCTGAAAGAGATGGGAGTACCAGACCACTTGACCTGCCTCTTGAGAAACCTATATGCAGGTCAGGAAGCAACAGAACTGGACATGGAACAACAGACTGGTTCCAAATGGTAAAAGGTGTACATCAAGGCTGTATATTGTCACCCTGCTTATTTAACTTATATGCAGAGTACAGCATGAGAAACACTGGGCTGGATGAATCACAAGCTGGAATCAAGATTGCTGGGAGAAGTATCAATAACCTCAGATATGCAGATAACACCACCCTTATGGGAGAAAGTGAAGAAGAACTAAAGAGCCTCTTGATGGAAGTGAAAGATTTGATACATAGTACTTGATTAATTAAGACAGCTTGAGTCTCAAAAAACAGAAAACAAACTTTAGTTTCCTTCCTTATATCAGAATAGAGACATTTCTCTCTTTATTGAATACTTACTGTGTCCACAGAACATTGATCCAGGTACTAGGAACACATCAGTGAACAAAAGATGAAAATCTCTTCTGGAACTCACAATACAGCAAGATAGAAAAGCAATTTGAAATATAAAAAATTCGAATGATAGTTGTCAATAATAGATACTAAGTTAATGCTAAGGTGTTCGGTGCTAAGGAGAAAAATAAAACAGGGAAGGACGGTTACTAAATGTTAGTTTAGGGGTGAAATTTTACTTTACGAAGGTGATTTTTGATTAAGACATGAAGGAAGTAAGAGGCAGCTGTGCAGATATCTAAGGGGAACAAGAATTTCAGTCAGTAAATAAAGTGGAGAGAAGAGGGCACTCAGAGGCAAGCACATTCAGGGGTACCTTATAGGACTTGCATAATGGTAAGATAGTGAACAGTGATAAGGACTCCTGAGTGAAGTGAGATGCCATTAGAAAATATATAGAAAACAGTCGTTCATACAGATGGCCAATAGGCACGTGAATGAAAAGATGTAAACATTGATAGTTATTAGAGAAATGAAAATAACTACAATGAAACACCACTTCACACCAGTCAGAATGACCATCATTAAAAAGTCTACAAACAGTAAGTGCTAGAGAGAGTGTAGAAAAAAAGGAACCCTCCTACATCATTGGTGGGAATGTAAATTGGTGTAGCTACTTTGGAAAACAGTATGGAGGTTCCTCAGAAAACTAAAAATAAGAGTTGCCATAGGGATCCCACAATCCCACTGCTGGGCATATATCCAGACAAGACTATAGTTTGAAAAAATACATACACCTTTATGTTCATAGCAGTACTATTCACTGTAGCCAAGACATGGAAATAATCTACATGTCTATCAACAGATAAATAGATGAAGATATGAGGGTGTGTGTGTGGAATATTACTCAACCATAAAAAGGAATAAAATAATGCCATTTGCAGCAATATGGATGACCCTGGAGTTGGTACTGAGTGAAGTAAATCAGGAAGAGAAAGACAAATACCATAAAATATCACTTACACGTAGAATCTAGATATGACACAAATGAACTTAACCTGCAGAACAGAAGCAGACTCAAAGACATAGGGAACAAAATGGTTGCCAAAGGGAAGAAGGGATGGACTGGTAATTTGAAATTAGCAGATATATAGAATGGATAAACAACAAGGTCTTAACTGTACAGCACAGAAAACTATATTCAGTATCCTGTAATAAACTTTAATGGAGAAGAATGTGTGTGTGTGTGTATGTATATATATCACTTTGCTGTATACCATAAACTTAACATTGTGAATCAACTATCCTTTAATAAAGTAATTTTTTTTAAAGAAAGAAAATGAAAAGCAAACCACACACAAAAAAAGAGAAAACTGTCTTTATTGATCTCAAGTATTACTAACACTGAAATCTAGTTATACTGTGTTCCAGGGTTGAAGTGAAAGTTTTAGTCATTCAGTCTTGTCCAACTCTTTGCAACCCCATGGACTATAGCCTTCCAGGTTCCTCTGTCCATGGAATTCTCCAGGCAGGCAAGAATCCTGGAGTGGGTAGCCAGCGATTCCTTTCTTCAGGGGATCTTCCTGACCCAGGGATCAAACCTGGGGCTCCTGTGTTACAAGCGGGTTCTTCATCTGAGGTGCTAGGGAAGCCCCTGGGTTACACAACTTAATTATAGGACTCAAACGTTTATTATTGTTATTTCTTACACATATTAATGTGTCATAAAAGACTCTTCTACAAAGTGTCATATGATAAACAGGAACTATCAGTATATAGATACTGGCTGAAGCAGTAGAAATAGATGAAATTGCCTGGAGTGAAGATGTAGATATAAAAGGGAAGAAAGGGCCAACTGTAAAGTACCACCAACAAATTAGGGTGGGCAGAAGAAGTAGGCTGATGAGAATCGATTTTTTCAATATAGAAGCTTTTTTTATTTTATAAGCAGTCTAAGTAAGGATCTGTCTTCTGACATAGTGATTGCTTGATGGAGTGGGGGGTGGCTAAGTTAGGAACACTGATATTCTGCAACATTGATAATTAAAGCACAAGGTTTCTCTGGAGCTCTGGTGGGGTTGACAGGTGCCATGAATATACTGTAGAAACTGTAGCTATGCAGTGTGTGCGTTCAACCTACAACACATGAAGATTGTTTTTTTTTCCCCACTGTACTCTTTGGTCAGAAATATAAGAATTAAGGTAGATAAATACCTGTGACGCCAATAGACAAAAAAGAGTATCCTTCGAGTCACTAAAAATATATCTTCTATGGCCTGCCTTACTGACTAAAGGCTAAAAATTTTTGTAAACTACAATAAAGAGTCTGGTCAGTATATATAGCCTGAAAACTTAATGTGTTTTTTATGATTTTAAATCAAATTGCAAATCATTATGTGGTCTTTTGTTTCAGATATTTTCCAAGTATGGCAAAGTTGTAAAGTAAGTATATCAGATTCTGAAACTTCATTTAAAAGTCTATCTTAATTTTCTTCTCCGTTATTTTCTTAATGAAAGTAGATTTACTATATTTTTATAAAACAGTTATTTGATATAAAAAAGAATTAAAATACTACTGTTAACATTTTCTGTGTATTTAATTTTTTAATATACATAAATATCTATAGACAAGTTTTAAAAGACTCAATTGTATGCATGCAATTTTGTTGTATTTTTTTAACTTGATATAATAGCTTTCCATGTACTATATAGATACATCCTTGTATTTAATGATTTCATGGTAATCCTTTATGTTATTATTTACTTAAATAATGTAATTTTATACCGTATTATTAAGAACTAAAACTGATTCTTTTATCCAATATAAGATATAAAAGCTCAGATTAAATATAAATATCAGGTAGTAGAAGGTATGTTAGCAAGTATACTATAAATGGATTATTATTTGTCAAACAATGTAAAAACAAACACCATTGACTCTAGAACTGTGCAGGGTTAATGAAAAACAAGATAATGTTACTCTATCTTATAAGTAATATATCTTTTAGTATAAATTTAAAGTCATATTTAAAATCCCAGGAATTTAGAGCATATTTATCTTGACTAGTTGTTTTTCTTTAGCTTTTGATAAATCAGTATTACACCGTTGAAGTTCATCTGCATCCTGAATTTAACATCTTTTAAAATTACTTCTCCGTTAAAAAAAATCATCAGAAATACTACTAGGTCAATTTTGAGGTCTTCAGAATTTCAAACAGTGATCATTATCAATCAGAACACTAATAATAATGATATGAAACAATGAGCACATGCTAGGCATTGTTCTAATGTGTGTGTGTGTGTGGGTGTGCTCAGTCATGTCAGACTCTTTTGCGACCCCATGGACTAGCCCACCAGGCTCCTCTCTCCATGGAATTTTCCAGGCAAGAATAATGGAGTGGGTTGCCATTTCCTATCCCAAGGGATCTTCCCAACCCAGGGATTCAACCCACGTCTCCTACGTCTCCTGCATTGGCAGGTGAATTCTTTACCACTGTGCCACCTGGGAAGCCTTATTGTACTAATATCTTTACATAAATTATCTCATTAAAGTCTCACAACTATGTTTTAAGGTAAACACTGCTATTATCCTGATATTATAATTGACAAAACTGAAGCCTGTAAACCTAAAATCATATTGCCAGTTAGCAGTGAAGACAAGGTTTGATTCCAGCCTATTCCTTTACCTTCTCATTACCTTTTCTTGATTTTTCCCTGTTAGAATCACTGAATGAATTTCCATATCAATATATAATTGTTAGCCATGAGAATGCTATGAAGTTAGACACAGAGTTATAAGCACCCATAAGCAGGGAAGACATGATCTAGTCTAGAGAGTCAGAGTAGCTTTACAAAGTCAGTATCCTTTGAGTTGAAACCTAGAGGCTGAATACAGTAGGTAAAAAGAATGAGAAGAACATTTCAGGTAGCGGGAATGTTTATGCAAAGGCCCTCAAAGACCCTCTGGCAAGAGAAAATAAAGTGAGATCAAGAAACAGCCAGAGTGACTGAGATGAGTGAGCAAGAGGGGAAAAGCACAAGATGAGTCCAGAAGTAGGTTCCTCTGAGAGTTCCAGGACTCTGTTCAATAATTTTAACCGAAGGAGTGACATGATATGAATTTTTAGAAGCTTGTTCCATCCAACTTCAGTGTAGAGACTGGATTGGAGGGGAACGTGAGCAGATGCAGGGAGACCAATCAAAAGATAAAACAGTAGCATTGAGAAGAAATCTGGACTAAAATGATACAGGTGGAGAGGTAGAAACTGGTCAGATTTGACAGAGATCATTAGGCAGAAGAATGGGTAATACTTAGTGATATACTTATTTTGTATACAGTGGTTGGGTGAATGAGAAGGAGATGTTCCAGATGACACCCAGGTTTCCCAGAATAGTGTCTACTTCACTGTATGTGCTTAAATGAGTACATCACCTACCTTATATCAGGGGGTGGTGCCACTGTCTACCTTTTCTCCCATGACAGAGACATGGGAATAAATCCTAGGTTTGTCCTTTCAAATCCTTGATATAATTACTTTTGTGTTATCATAGAAGGTAATTCTGTCAAAATAATGTATTTTCATTGGCTTATAGGTCTCGTTCCACCTGTAGACTGTCAGTTTTTTCCTGAGGGTAAAAACCTTGTCCTGCCAGTGCTTAGTACTTATGCTTGTGGCTAATGGAAGGACTGAATGGCCTCATGAACAAACAAATGGATACATGCTTTTGAGAAACTATTTTCTCAGTCAAAATAGGTGAGCTGAAAGGAACATTTTATAGATAAAGCTTAAAGAGGTAGCTTGAAAATTAATAAAGTGAAAATTTCATCACATATATCCAAACATAAAGACTTGTCATTACTGCAAAAAAAAAAAATAACTTTAATGGGGAAGATGAGGCAGTGTTTATACAGATTTCAGCAGAAACAAGCAATTAAAGAAATTTAAGAACTGATACGTTCTGAACCCTGAAGAATGAGTAAAATTTTATGGGCAAAAATCGAGAATTTAACGAGGATGGAAGCCATGTGAACAGAGGCACCAGTTTAGGGGTAAGTTCAGGCCATGCTCCATAAACACTGAGTGCCTTCTTGTGGCTGAACCGTATAGTGTGCGAGTGAGGAGCAGTGAAAGATGAGGGAGATGGGAGCCATAATAAAGGTTATTGATTGCTGGACCAAAGAAGAGGCAGTGTGAAGAACCAAAAACTTAAGCGGGGGAATGAGTGATTTAATTTATTCCTTAAGTAGAAGACTCTTTCGCTAGCATATGAGCAGGAATTAACATCAAGGGAACCAGCAAGAATAGACTGTGGAAACAGTAATGCCACTATGGACAAGGAAAAGCAGTGGGGATAGAAAAGAGAGGACAGAAGAGAGAGATCACTGATAGAGGATGGTTTCAAAAGCTAACACTTCCAAAATTGTACTTTCAAAAAATTAACTTATGACTTTAACTGACCTCCAGAAACATTATGAGTTTTTTAAAAGTTAAAGCAACGTCTTACTTCACACTTTTTTTAAAATGGGTTACAAACTTTGTTATGTTCAGTAACTGGTGTGTCTTTGCAGAAAATTAGTCTAAACTTGAGCTTCATCGAGTGCTTGACTTCTTTCCTTCTAAACCCAATGAATAAACAAACACATGCTGCCTTTGAGAAAGTAAACCATTTTAGTTGCCCATTTTTTCCCTAAGTTGTTCTAACTTATTTTTTTAATGGAATAAGACATCTCTTTTCTTAATATAGAGGTATCTTTTTATCAATTTCATTCCAGAGACTATAGGTACCTAAAAACCCAAACCTAAATAAAATACAATTTAATATGTGAAATGTAATATTAAATAAAATTTCTGTTTGTTTATTCATTCATATCCTCTTGTCTGTTTTCCTGTTAATTTAGTTTTTAGAAAATTATTAAGCTTTGTCTTAAATAATGTCTCTTTTTTGCTACTTGGAAATAATCTCAAATTTATAAGTCACAAAAATAGTACAAAGAACATCAAAATATCCCTTACCCAGATTCACTTATTGTTAACATTTTATTCCATTTATTTTATCATTTGTACTCTCTCCCCAATGTGTGTTCATGTATGGGTATATATATGTGTGTGTGTGTATATGTATATATATGTTTGTGTGTATATATATGGCTTCCCAGGTTGGAGCAGTGGTAGAGAACCCACCTGCCAGTACAGAAGATGCAGGAGACTCAGGTTTGATCCCTAAGTCAGGAAGATCGCCTGAAATAGGAAATGACAACCCCCTCCAGTATTCTTGCCTGGAAAATTCCATGGAGAGAGGAGCCAGGCATGCTATGGTCCATGGGGTCACAAAACGTCAGACACAATCAAGCACACATATATGTGCCTATATGTGTGTGTCTTTATGTGTATACATACACACGAACACTGTTTTTGTGAGTCATTTGAGGGTGTTATAAACGTCACCCTTTACTCCTAAATATAGTACTTCATTGTGTATTTCCTAAAAATATATTAGGGTTATATATTATATACCACAGCACAGTTAACCAAACTCATAAATTTATCCTGATGCAGTACTTTTGTTGAATCAGTTGTCCGTGTTCCAGTTTTGTCAATTGACCTAATAATATCCCACATAGAATTTTTCACCTGTAGTGCAGAATCCAGTCTAGAGTTAGGTGTTGACTTTTACTGTCATATCTTTTTAGCCTCCTTTAGTCTGACACGTTTATAAGTAATACAGCTCTAACCCATGTGTTTTCCTGATGTTGCCTCTTGATTATATGGGGGTTATATAGGCTTGGCAGGTATACTGTGTAGATGATGTATTCTCAAGGTGTCACTCGGAATTCATACAGCATCCATCTATCTCATTCAGTTCAGTTTAGTTCAGTCGCTCAGTCGTGTCCGACTCTTTGCGACCCCGTGGACTGTAGCCTACCAGGCTTCTCCGTTCATGGGATTCTCCAGGCAAGAATACTGGAGTGGGTTACCATTTCCTTCTCCAGGGGATCTTCCCGACCCAGGGATCGAACCCGGGTCTCCCGCATTGGAGGCAGACGCTTTAACCTCTGAGCCACCAGGGAAGCCCTCTATCTCATTAGTGATGCTAATTTTGATCACACAGTCAAGGTTTAACCAACTTCTCCGCTGTATAATTATTTTTCCCTTTTGCAACTAATAAGCAATCAATGGGAGACAGTTAAGACAATGCAAACATCTTGTTCCATATAAAAATTTCATTTGAGACAGCCTTTGTTGATAATTCATGCCTGACCCAGTCTTTACCATCACCATCGTTAAAATCACCATCTTTAAAATCACCATCGTTTCAAATGGTGATTTTCTAGCCCTCCCTATACATTCACCAGTCATCCCCTGGCATTGTGCTATAAGCAGTAGCCCGCCTTTCTCCCCCATTTATTTATTTATTTATTATCATCATGGACTTAAGAATTCCTTTCTTATGTGGTTTGTAATTCATTACTGTATTTAATTATTTTGGTATTCAGATTGTCCTAGATTTGGCCAGTGGGCTCTCCCTTCAGCTGGCTTCTCTGTTCTTGTGCCATGCCCCATCATTACTTTTTTTTCAAGTGCTTCCTTTCTGGCATAACAAGATGTTCCAAGTTCATCTTGTACATAGCCTCTCCCAGACTTCAAATCAGCCATTTCTCCAAAGAGCCCTGTTGAATATTGTTTCTTAAAATGTATTTAATGACATATGATGAGCAAAGGCCAACAGGACTAGGGATGGTTGAAGGATGAGGAGAAAGCACGCTCTGTACTCTTTTCACTATCCATGCCATTTAGGTACTTTGGGTAGTATGACTGAGAAGCACAGAACTGGAGATTCTTTAAAATAATATTAAGAATATAGTTTTATTCTAAAACCAGGAAAAAATTTTTGAATAAATCACTTTACTTTTTGTGCAGAAAAAGAATACCTCAGTTTTGTTTTTTCCTGCAGAGAGTCAGTAGAGAAGAGAAATTACGCTTAATCTTCAAGATTCCATTGTTTTTGTAATCTCTACTTCATCGTCAACTTCTGATTAATGTTGATTTATCAGATACTCCTAATCATAGCTGCGTTCACTTGTGTATCACAGTTTCTCATTTCAAGAATTTATTCATATGTTTTATTTATTGCTGCCTCATTTTTAACTGGCTATTTGTTTATGCTTTAAGGGTTACTATAATGAAAGATAAAGATACCAGGAGGAGTAAAGGGGTTGCTTTTATTTTATTTTTGGATAAAGACTCTGCACAGAACTGTACCAGGGCAATAAACAACAAACAGGTAAGCCATTCATTCCCAGCAAGGTTTTTAACCAAAAGTCTGTGTTCAAACCAGTCTAAAAATGTGGCGATGCAGTGGATGGTCGAGTCGGTGGATATCAGTAGTTCCTGGGGGTATTTTACTTATAGGAGAGAGGTCAAAACTGTACTGGGTTCCCAAAACACTGGTAGAATATAAGGAATAAAAATCTATTTCTACAGGAAAGAATTTGTCACACGTACATGGGCATTTGCTAAAATAATATAAAAAAATAAAATAGAATTGAAAACTTGAGGAAATGGGATCCAATAACAGTAGTTTTAGGTTTCAATGAGATAACATCCTTCTGCATTTACATTTTTCTCTGATCTAGTTATTTGGTAGAGTGATAAAAGCAAGCATTGCTATTGACAATGGGAGAGCAGCTGAGTTCATCCGAAGACGTAACTACTTTGATAAATCTAAGTGTTATGAATGTGGGGTGAGTATACCTAAAGCAATATAATTTTCCATTATTTACTTGAAGGTGTTTTTCACATCAGTGTTTTATTTGTGTTCTCCAGAACTTCTGGAAGGCTAAAATCGAGTTATAAAAGTTTCACTTTGGGAATGTTGACTCGTTTAAGTAAATTCAGTTGAAATATAGTATGATGTAAAGACAGTCTGAGTTGGGTAGTCTAGAGTGGTATTTTCTCTGCTTTCTAAATGTTTGAAAGTTGTTAGATTATAAAGTGTTAAGACTAATTACTTACATTATTGTCTGAAAGATTTTAGTGACCCATAAATTTTTGCATTTCTATAGTATTTTGACAGTGATTATGTATCACAGATCAGTAAAAACACTGTCATATGACCTATCCTCTATGGGATATTGTTTTGAAAAGTTTTCCCACCTATTGGTACTGCTAATAGTTCAGGAGCTGAACTATACCCAGATTTTCTTACCTTATTCTCATCATCTATTAATATTGTATCCTTTTAAACTTCGGGTGATTAGGAGACATACATAGCCGCAGAGCAGTTTTACACAAGGCCCATAATGATATCAAGGGAATTTCAGTCTGGGTCTCATTGCTGTTTCTAAAATGTCTCCATACATATGATCCAGAGGTTGATGGGGAGCTTTTACTGAAGGGAAAATTACTGAGAGACATTGTTCTGGCTACACGATTATATGGAAAATAGAAGGAAATGGTTTTTGGAGTTCTTTCTCCAGTGCCACTCACTCCCCCTCAAAAATATTTACATATACAGACAGGTAAGTGAGTGGATAGATAGACGGAAATAGAGAGTGAGCAAGGTCCTGGGTAAGTTCTGTCAAATTTTGTGATTCTAACACCTAAGTTAATGTTTCAAAAACTGTGTTCCAGACTCCTAAGTTTTGTTTAAAAAAAAAGGAAGAGAGGGTGGAGTTATTATGGTCAGATAGATGAGTTATATATTCACAGTAGATATTATCCGAGAACTTCTGGGTAAATCTGTTAATCTCTTTTGGTTTATGGGTCCATAAATGTGTTATGTTATACTTTGTACGTTATAGTTTTCTTAAAATTCTTCCGCATCCCAAATCTGTTTATTTTAGCCTGGTTTTTTCCCAAAGCTGTTGAATTGTTAAACCCCTTTTTTTGTGTGGGATATATTAACAGTTTTTGATATATCATTATTCCAGAACACTTTGCAAAATGGTTCTCTAAGTGCATCCTCTCAGCAGTTCCTTAATAATAACACCTTTTGGGTTCAGCCATGTCCCCAGGTATAAAAAGTACACAGTTGGTTTGATGCTTTATAAAATATACTTGAAAAACATGATTAATTTTCTCTTCTGCTGTTTTAATCCTGGCTCAGTCTCTCCCCACACCCTCATTCTCACATAAATCTTCTTAAAGTTATTTTGGTAAGCTAATAATACAGATTCATTGTCTTCTTTTACAACTCAGACAATGTTATGTCTCATTTTAATGTTACAGCTAGTCCAGCACTATCAAATACAAATATATGCAAGCTACAAATGTAATTTTAAATGTTCTAATAGGCACATTAAAAAATAATAAATGGGGTTAAAAATTAAATATATTTTATTTAATTCAAAATATTATTAATTGAGAGAAAAAGTGAGGAAGACTTTAAATTTTCCATGTGTTTTTAAAAGAGATTGTTAACATCTTTGAAGTTAGGAGTGGTTTTGTCCCCATTTTATCATACTAACTTAAAATTTTTACATTTAAGGTAGATGATCCGTTTAAATTTTGAATTTTTATATCCTGAATCTTGACATTTAATCTTAAGGAACCACCAAGTTTCTGTTAATAATCCATAATGTATATATTTTCTTACTTTGTGTTACTAACACAAATGTTCTGTTTCTTCCTTTCCTCCTTAATGGGAAACAAAAGGAAAGTGGACACTTAAGCTATGCCTGTCCTAAAAATATGCTTGGAGAACGTGAACCTCCAAAGAAGAAAGAGAAAAAGAAAAAAAAGAAAGTTCCTGAGCCAGAAGAAGAAATGTATGTATATCCACTCTCACCGAATACATTAAGTATATCCTGTCTTTTTACTTGTCTTTTTACTATTGAGTGCATTTTGATTTTTTTAATAATTTAGTGAAGAATTAGAAGAAAGTGAAGATGAAGGGGAAGATCCTGCTCTTGACAGCCTCAGTCAGGCCATAGCTTTCCAGGTATTCAGTAGTTCTTTTTCATTTTTTTTTTTAATTTATTTTATTGGAGGCAAATTACCTTACATTAATATATTGGTTGGTTTTGCCATACACTGACATGAATCCGCCCCGGGTGTACATGTGTTCCCTTTCTTGAACCCCACTCCCACCTCCCTCTTCCCCATATCCTCCCTCTCAGTAGTTCTTTTTCAAAGGCACCTGCCATAGCTCCCTTGAGTTAATAGTTTTTTATTCCTTGCTTGCTTTATTAATCATCTCCTCATGACATCCTCTGTCTTTCCCCTTTGCCCCTAAACTGTAGGAGATAGGCTCTTTTTTTAAGATCTTTAGAATAGTGTGATGGAAAAGTTCCTATTGGTTCTTTCTAGATTTTAATGGCCCTACAACACTTTTAATATCATAATCTGTTTTCAGTATAGAATTGAACAGAACTATTTGATTAAAATGAGTTTATCCCCCAACAGAAAAGATTTTATTATTTCAAAGATACTGTTTTAAAAGAAGCTTCATTTTAAAACAAAACCAAAAACATTTTTGATCGTTAAAAGTCCTAATACAAGTATATGAAACATTTTTTGAAGAAAATGTATAACTTCCTGATTTTATATAACCAGTTATTTTGTTTTAATGTAGTTGATAAATTATAAATGCATACATCAATTCATTTTTCCTTTTAGTTAATTAATTCAGTATTTTATGTAATGTAGCCACGTCCAACAGCAGTGGCAAGTAAGCTTCATTTTATATGCCTGTTAATTAATGGAAATTGCCCAGACTAATTCTGAGTAGCATGGTAAGACTGGGAGAAAACTTGGGGGTAGGAGAAATAATATTATATTATTAATATTAAGCAGATTCCTGATTTTTGTTTTGTTTATTTTACAAATAACCTTTCCAGCAAGCCAAAATTGAAGAAGAGCAAAAAAGATGGAAACCCAGTTCAGGAGGTCCTTCCACGTCAGATGATTCAAGACGCCCAAGGATCAAGAAAAGCACATACTTCAGTGATGAGGAGGAACTCAGTGATTAAAAATATATATGTTATGTAAATAGTATTAAATTTTTTTTTAAGTCTTGGAGTACCAAGTTCCCTTGGGACTAAAAATTACTTTTAGAATTTGAACACAAGAACACTTAGTACCATATACTTTTTTACTTTAGATAGTTGATAGGAAATGGTAATTTTATAGTATCATGTTTATCTTGCATCAAGATTTGCTAATAATTATTAATCTTGAAAACAGTTCATTTGAATAACAAAGAAAATGTGATACTATCATAACAATTCTATCCCAAGAAGAAAGTCAAGTCGCTCAGTCCTGTCTGATTCTTTGTGACCCCATGGATTCTACAGTCTCATGGAATTCTCCAGGCCAGAAATATTGGAGTGGGTAGCCTTTCCCTTCTCCAGGGTATCTTCCCAACCCAGGGATCGAACCCAACTCTCCCGCATTGCAAGCATATTCTTTACCAGCTGAACCAGAAAGGAAGATAGTAAAAAGATTTGAGAAGTTCATTATAAAAGTTTATTCATGATTGGTTTATATAAGAACTTTTGAAATAAATTTCATCTTTAAAATAAAAACTTCATAAAGACTGTGGAAAGATTGGAGTGATTTATTGTTATTCATGTTAATAAAGTTTTCTCAAGAGAACTTTATTTTTAAATGTAGGTGTTCTGTTATTTTACTTCTTTTAGCTTTATCCCTATCTGGATACATTGCAGTCACCCATTATAAAGTAAAGTAGCTCTCAGAAGCTTGTAACCAAACAGCAGTAATTTGTCCTGCCTTTGGCATCAAGTTCCATTCCTCAGGAGCAGCCAGCCAGTTTCTTTATTTCTTTTCACATGTAAATACATCTTGCTAAATAAAATACATGTATTTCTGCCACTTAATCCATAAAGGAATGAAGGAGGACTTTTCAATGTATACTCCCCTCTGCCCTCCTCCACTTTCACAGTATGACTTAAAATTTTTGGTTAAATCCATATCTCACTGATTTTATGATGTTGAAATACTGTTCACCTCAGAGCTAATGAATATGTTGCTGCTGCTGCTAAGTCACTTCAGTCGTGTCCGACTCTCTTTGACCCCATAGACGGAAGCCCACTAGGCTCCCCCGTCCCTGGGATTCTCCAGGCAAGAACACTGGAGTGGGTTGCCATTTCCTTCTCCAATGTGTGAAAGTGAAGTCACTTAGTCGTGTCCGACCCTTAGCAACCCCACGGACTGCAGCCTACTAGGCTCCTCCATCCATGGGATTTTCTAGGCAGTAGTACTGGAGTGGCTTGCCATTGCCTTCTCCGAATGAATATGCTATGATTACACTTTTCCTAGAGTCAACAGCTGTCTTATTTTTTTCATGTTTTATCTTTCTTTGTATTTATGACTAAATCTTCCCATACCCTTTGCAGATAGTTACATGGGAATGGCATTATGGAGCCTTTAATTTTCTATTTTCTCTATTTCTCTACTGTTGCAGTAGTCACTCAGTCGTGTTCGACTCTTTGTGACCCCATGGACTGTAGCCCACCAGGCTTCTCTGTCCATGGAATTCTCCAGGTAAGAATACTGGAGTGGGTTGCCATTTCCATCTTCTCAACCCAGGGATCGAATCCCGGTCTCCCACATTGCAGGCAGACTACCAACTGAGCCATCAGGGAAGTTGTATTTCTCTACCACTGAGTGCTTTTAAAAAGAGTATCTATTGATTAGTTTCTTAATTACTAAAAGCAATAAAAACATTTCCACTTTGAAAACTAAAAGCAGGTGTTAACACCTCTCCAGCAAAACATCTTCTAGATCTCAATGAGGAAACCAGACAAAATGACTGAACGCCAGACTAGTGACAAACAATATGTAGAAAATTTAAATAGTAAATGAAAATATCAAAACATCTATTACAAACAGTAGAACATTAGTTTTTACCTAACTAAAAAAAAATTAGTGGTGATGAAGATGACGTAAGAATATTTATATACTGGCTAATTTCTAAAGGGCAGTTTAACAAGTATCAACTATTAAGTTCCACTGTTTGAACCAAAAATAACATCCCATTTTATCCTAGGGTTCTAGTCAGAAATACAAATATTTATGTACAAAGGTATGTATTATTTAAAATTCAAAACATAACGTACAAAATGATTATTAGCATTAAAATGTTTCAGAGAATTCCTAATGGGATAGAAAAGCATTCTGGATTTAATGGCAAGTGCAAAATAGCTCCTGTGTATGGATACATACAGACAAGGTAGTAATGACACAGTAGTCAAGACTATAATCTCTTGACAGACATACCTAGATTTCTGTGGCCAGGTTTCCACTTGGAGCATTTGGCATTGGACCACTTACTTAACCTGAGTTATTTGAAAAATAAAAAGGTACAAACAACCCCAATGGAAAAATACTATATAATTCTACCTAAATGAAGTACCTGAAATAGGTAAATTAATAGAGTAGAATCTAGGTTACCAGGGACTGAGAGGAAGGGGGAAGTGAGTGTTACTGAGTAATGGGTACAGAGTTATTGTTGGGGATGATGAAAAAGTTTTAGGCATCAATAATGGTGATGGTTTCACAACATTGTGAATGTGCTTAATGCCACTAAATTGTATACTTAAAACTATTTAAAATGGTAAATTTTATGTATATTTTATCCCATAAACAAATGGGCAAGCATAACTGGTTAAAATTGTTGTGTAAAGAGCAGTTAGGCCACCAAGACCCTCCCTGCCACTCCCCAGTCATGCTGAACCATGATACCTGTAGTCTCCTTCCTCTGTCAATGTCCAGAACACTCACAGGTAAGTTCAAGCTGGAGGTTGGAGGGCAGGGGAGGGAGTCCTTCCTTCCTGGGATGAAAAGACAGACACTGGAAATTTGGGCCCTAAAAAAAAATCTTCAACAAAGTCCCTCAAGCTGATACAAGGTGGCGGTAATGATACTGGTATGTGCTTCTGATTAGCTTTTAAGTGCTTCACATTCAAATATGAAAAGACACAAAAGCATCAACAAACTGAGGAAAGCCTCAAACACAGCAGAATCCAAACGACTAGACCAAAAAAAATGGAGCTTACGGGCTTTAAATTCTGGCTTTAAAACTCTGACTCCTGGGTTTCAGAGAAAAGGACTGAGGCCTGTAATAGACTGGTTATTTCTAATGTGAAAGCATTCAATCAGAGAATCCCTGTCTTACCAGATATATTTTCTTTCCATCTGCAATCACTTATTTACTCATTTGTTATTTGAGGGTTTTTGGAACTGCTGTTTACAATTTTCAGATTATCATAAAGATGGCCACATAGGACAGATTTATAAGTGCTTGCGTAAATGCATGCTTCAGTCGTGTCTGACTCCAACCCCATGGACTATAGCCCATCAGGCTCCTCTGTGCGTGGGATTCTCCAGGTAAGAATGCTGGAGTGGGTTGCCATGCCCTCCTCCAGGGGAACTTTCCAACCCAGGGATCGAACCGGCATCTCTTATATCTCCTGCATTGGCAGGAAGGTTCTTTATACTAGCGCCACGTGGGAAGCCCATATTTATAAGTATTAAATGTTAATTCATTTCTTTGTTTTCTATTTCATAGGTGTAATATGTGGTACCCAACAATGATCATGAAGTACTTAGGCATTAACGTGTAATAGTAAAACCTGGCTAGAAAAGTACTGGAAAGTTTTACATAGAATATAACAGAGCTAGATCAGTAATTTAGATGCAATTATTTATAGAGGAGTGAAACGTGATTATAAAAGGTGAGATGAAGAGTCACTGGATCACATAACTCGGACAGTTCAGCTTCAGAAATGGGTGAAGGGGTTAAAATGTAATTAGAAATATTTTCCTTGTCCCTTAACCACTGCTTTCTTCTATAACTACCTTTGTTTTCCAATAACCTTTTCTTTATGAGATAGCAGAGATGACCACCAGTATCTCTAAAGCTAGGAATCCTGATAATGAGAACTCTCCACTGATGGTTCCAACGAAAGTTCCAAGAAAAGCCCTGAAGGGGCAGGCCTGTGTCACAGTCCCCACTTCTGAAGATGAGTAGATTAGTCCCACCCAACTCACATATACTAAGTGTGTTCATATGCAATGTAGTAGTTTAAGTTTGGAATCAATGTGTAAGTTACTTAGCTCATCAAAACTCTTAAGCTCTCCTTTTCATCAGAACAGAGTACTGGGGCAGCAGAGCAGGATGCACAAAGAAAACAGAGATGCAGCACCTAACAAAAAGAAGCCATTTCCCGTAGTAAGCATTTTTCACAGATTATTAGCAAAACATAGAGAAGGAGGGTAAAGCTCTTTGGAAAGCAGTTTGACAAGCCCTGTCACTTATGGTAACAATGGAAGCAATTGTGTGTGCGTGCGTGTGCATGCTCAGTTGTGTCTGATTCTTTGCAGCCCATACACTGTAGCCCTCCAGGCTCCTCTGCCCATGGAATTTTCTGGGCAAGAACACTGGAGGATGGTGCCATATCCTACACCAGGGGATCTTTCACATCCAGGAATTGAACTCATGGTCTCCTGAATTGGCAGGCAGATTCTGTACTAGTGCCTCCTGGGAAGCCCATAAGCAATTGCAGTCAGAGACTAAACCCAAGTCCACTGGATGGGTTTAGTCATTCAGTTCAGTTCAGTTCAGTTCAGTCGCTCAGTTGTGTCTGACTCTTTGCGATCCCATGAATCACAGCACGCCAGGCCTCCCTGTCCATCACCAACTCCCGGAGTTCACTCAAACTCATGTCCATCGAGTCGGTGATGCCATCCAGCCATCTCATCCTCTGTCGTCCCCTTCTCCTCCTGCCCCCAATCCCTCCCAGCATCAGAGTCTTTTCCAGTGAGTCAACTCTTCGCATGAGGTGGCCAAAGTATTGGAGTTTCAGCTTTAGCATCAGTCCTTCCAATGAACACCCCGGACTGATCTCCTTTAGAATGGACTGGTTGGATCTCCTTGCAGTCCAAGGGACTCTCAAGAGTCTTCTCCAAAACCAATTCTTATTTTTAAAATTGCTTTTGTAAAATCCAAATTTTAAGAATCTTCAGGTACTGTTACAGATAGAGCCAATTAATAATTTTAGTTAAGATCTGGTACCTAAGGGCTCAGTGGTAAAAAATCTGCCCACCAATGAGGGAGACACAGGTTCAATCCATGATCTAGGATTTCCCACATGCCGCTGAGCAGCTATGCCCCTGTGCCCTGTGCCACAACACTTGAGCATGTGCTCCAGAGCCCAGGAAACACAAATCCTGAGTCCATGTGCTGCAACCACTGAGCCCAGAAATAGCAACTACTGAACCCAGGAACCACAACTCCTGAGGAACTGCAACCACAACTCCTGAGCCCAGGAACCTCAACTGCTGACCCCAGAATAGCAACTACTGAGAGAGCCCGAGTGCCGCAACTACTGAGCCCAGGAACCACAACTACTGAGCCCAGGAACCACAACTACTGAGCCCAGGAATCACAGCTCCTCAACCTGTGTGCCACAACTACTGAGCTCCAAAATAGCAACTACTGAGCCCATGTGCCACAGCAAATGAGCCAAGGAATCAAAACTACTAAGCCTGTGTGCTGCAACCGCTGAGCCCAGGAACTGCAACCACAACTCCTGAGCCCGGGAACTGCAACTGCTGAGCCAGGGAGCCACAACCGCTGACCCCAGGAGCCACGACTAATGAACCCTGGAGCCACAACTCCTGAGCCCAGAAATAGCAACTACTGAGCTCAGGAACCACAACTCCCAAGCCAGTGTGCCACAACTCCTGAGCCCGCATGCTGCAACTACTGACCCCGCGCCACAACTGCCAAGCCTGCTTGCCGAGACCCCATGAGCCACAGCAAGAGAAGCCACCCACCACGATGAGAAGCCTGCACACCACAACTAGAGAATACACCCCACTTGCCAAACTAAAGGAAAGCCCACACAGCAACAAAGACCCAACACAGCCAAAAATAAATTAATAGAAAGATCTCGTACCTAGAATAAGCAGATCAGAAATACAACACCTTTCATAGAATGCAGTCTTAAGCAGATTCCTTCCTGGGAGTGTTGCATCTTTTATCACTAGATCTTTCCAAATGCAGTGGCTTTTTTTCTTTTTTCTCATTTTCTCAGACTGTATTTTTTTCCATTATGGTTTATTACTAGATATTGAATATAGTTCCCTGTGCTATGCAATAGGATCTTTTTGTTTATCCATCCTACATATTACGTGCTAGTTACAAATTCCCAATCCAACCCTCCCCTACTCCCTCATGGCAACCACAAATCTGTTCTCTATGTCTGTGAATTCGTTTCTGTTTCATAGATAATTTTATTCGTGTCATATTTTATATCCGTATATAAGTGATATCTTTCTGACTTCATTTAGCATGATAATCTCTAGGTCCAACTACATAGCTGCAAATGGCATTATTTCATTCTTTTATATGGCTGAGTAATATTCCACATCTTCTCTATGCATTCTTCTGTCAATAGGTATTCAGGTTGTTTTCATGTCTTGACTATTGTAAACAGTGTTGCTGTGAACACAGCAGTTGCATTTGTCTTTTTGAATTATAATTTCATCCATATATATGCCCAGAAGTAGGATTCTTAGATCACATGGCAATTCTACTTTTCGTTTCTTAAGGAGTCACCATACTGTTATTCATTCAGGCTACACCAATTTACATTCCCACCAACAGTGTAGGAGGATTCTCCACACACTTTCCAGCACCAAATGCATAGCTTTATGTGAAACACATAATCTTTTATAAGGATATGATATACTTTGGTGGGAATTATTCCAGGATTATTCAATAGCCAAAAATCAAAACACCACATTTAACAAAACAAAGGATAAAAATCATATGATCATGTCAATAGACGTAGAAAAAGCACTTGACAAAATCTGGTACCCAGTTATGATAAAAACTCTCAAAAAATTTGGTATAAGGAGAACATACTTCAATATAATAAAGGCTATATGAGACAAATCCACAACTAATATAACTCAATGGTGAAAAGTTGAAAGCCTTACCTCTAAGATAAAGAACAAAACAGAAGTTCCTGTTATCACCACTTTTATTCAACATAATATTAGGATTCCTATCCATGGCAATAAGAGAAGAGAAAGAAATGAATGAAAATTGGAAAGGAATAAGTAAAACTCACTGATAGTATATAGAGAATACATGATATGATGACAGATGATATACAGATGGTAGTATGTCAGTAAAGTTTCAGGGTACAAAATTAGTATATAGAAATCTGTTGCATTTCTATATACTAATAATAAACTATAAGAGAAATTTAGAAAGCTATCCAATTTACAAATGCATGAAAAAGAAAAAATCCATGGGAGTAAAATAACCAAGAAGGTAAAAGGCCTGTACTCTGAAAACTAAACACCACTGAAGGAAGAAATTGAAGAAAACACAAAAAAATGTAAAGGTATACAATGATCACAGATTGGAAGAACTAAAAACATAACTGGAAGAACTGGAAAAAATAACTCTAAAATTGGTGTGGGAACCAAAAGACCCAAACAGAACAATCTGAAGAAAAAAGAACAAAACCGAAGCATCATGCTCCCTGACTTCAAACCATACCACAAAGCTACAGTAGTCAAAAGTGTATGCTGGATTCAGTCCCTGGTTGGGGAACTAAAGTCCCAGAAGCCATGTGGCAAAAAAGAAAAAAAAAAATGTATGGTACTGGCACAAAAACATATCCATAAACAGAAAAGTATAGACAGCCCAGAAATAAAACCATGCTTATGTGGTCAGTTAATTTACAACTAAGGAGCCAAAGATATACAATGGAGAAAAGACAGTCTTTAAAAAAAAATAGCGTTGGGAACACTGGAAAACTACATGCAAGAGAAACACGATCCCTTTCTTATACCACATATAAAAATAAAAATAGATAAAAGACTTAAATGCAGATCTGAAACCATAAAACTCCTAGAAGAAAACACAGGCAGTATGCTCTTTGATATGAGTCTTAGCAATATTTTTTCAGATACGTCTCCTCAGACAAGGGAAACAAAAATAAAATTTAAAAAAATATGGGACTACATTAAAACACTTCTGCACAGCAGGTATTAATAAAGCAATCAATAACAGGTAAAGGCAGCCTACTCAATGAAGAAGATATTTGTCAATGATATATCCAACAAGGGGTTAATATCCAAAATATATAAAGAGCTCATACAATTTAGTATTTTTAAAAATCTAAATAAAAAATGGTCAGATATCTGAACAGTTTTCCAAAGGAGACATACAGATGGCCAAGAGACAAATGAAATGATGCTCAGCATCACTGAGCATTCAGTTCAGTTCAGTTCAGTCACTCAGTCGTGTCCGACTCTTTGCGACCCCATGAATCACAGCACGCCAGGCCTCCCTGTCCATCACCAACTCCTGGAGTTCACTCAAACTCATGTACATCGAGTTGGTGATGCCATCCAGCCATCTCATTCTCTGTTGTCCCCGTCTCCTCCCACCCCCAATCCCTCCCAGCATCAGAGTCTTTTCCAGTGAGTCAACTCGTCGCAAGAGGTGGCCAAAGTATTGGAGTTTCAGCTTTAGCATCAGTCCTTCCAATGACTGAGCATTAGGGAAATGCAAATCAAAGCCACAATAAGATCACCTTACACCTGTCAGAATGGTAATTATTAAAAAGACAACAAAACCCAAGTGCTGGCAACAATGTAGAAAAAAGGGAACTCTTGTGCACTATTGGTGGGAGTGCAAATTGATGCCACCACCATTGAAAACAGTATGAAGATTCTTCAAAAAGTTAAAAGTAGAACTACCATTGATGTTGTCGTTCAGTCACTCAGTCGTGTCCGACTCTTTGCAACCCCATGGACTGCAGTATACCAGGCTTCCCTGTCCTTCATCATTTCCCAGAGCTCCTTCCAAGGAGCAAGCATCTTTTAATTTCATAGCTACAGTCAGCATTCAGTGATTTTGAAGCCCAAGAAAATAAAATTTGTCACTGTTTCTGATTTCACTTATATGTGAATCTAAGGAACAAAACAAAGCAGAAACAGTTTCATAGAAACACTGAACAAACATAGTCATAAGAAGGGAGGAGTGGGAGGTTGAGTGAAATAGGTGAAGGGGATCAAGATGTACAAATTTCCAATTATAAAATAAGTATAATAGGGATATAGTGTACAAAGTAGGGAGTACAATCAATAATATTGCAATAACTTTGTATGGTGACAGATGGTTAGCAAACTTCTCATGGTGATCAATTCGTAATATATATAAATGTTGAATCACTCTGTTGTACACCTGGAACTAATACAATATTGTATCTCAACTATACTTTAATGCATAAATCATATAATGTATTAATAAGTAATATATAATAACAATAGCACAATAGAGGTAGAGAAATGGAACTATATTGTAAGAATGAAATAAAATAGATGGTAACTCAAATCCACAGGAAGAAATAAAGTACTTGAAATGGTAAATTTCTAGTTTGAAAAAAGCTATATTTTTTTCTCTTTTCTTTTCCTAACTTCTTTACTAGACACACCATCATATAAAGCAATAATTACACACTGTTTTGTTGAGTTTGCAATATATAGATGTAATACCTATGAAAATAATAGCACAAATGTCAGTCCAAAGATTCTATATTTATTGGAATTAAGGAAGAATCTGAGGTTGATTGTGATAAATTAAGAAGCAAAGCATAAATCAACCACCAAGAATGTATCTTTAAAAAAAAGAGCAAAAACTAACAAAGGAATTAAATAGTATATCAGAAAATACCTATTTAACACAAAAGAACATAGTAAAGGAAGAGGACAGCAACAAAAAAATGAGTAATTCAGAAAACCAATAACAAAATGACAGCTATAAATCCAACCATATTGATAATAATGTTGACTGTGGGTGGATTATACACTCCAATGAAAATTCAGAGATTGTTATACTGGATGAAAAACAAGATTCAACTCTTCACTGTTGACAAAGACAAACTTTAAAGGCTCAAGTATACTGAAAATAAAAGAATGGAAAATATACGCTGTACAAACAGTAACTAAAAGACAGCTGGAGTAACTATAATAAGATTAGACAAATTAGAGTTTAGGACAAAAACATTGCTAGGAAAATGTGGGAAATTTTATAATAATAAAAGAATCAATTTATCAGAAAGATAAAACAATTGTAGACATACACATACCTAACAATAGAACCCAAAATAAACCTGACAGAACTGAAGGAAGAAATAGACAATTCAATAATAATGTTAGCTACTTCAACCCATTCTCAAAAATAGTTCATTAGACAAAATAGTGATTAGTAGCAAGTATATAGAAGAATCAGTGCTATCATCCAACTTGATCTGGTGGTGTTGGCTGTTTAGTTGATAAGTTGTGTCTGGCTCTTGTGACTCCATGGACTGTAGCCCACCAGAATCTTCTGTCCATGGGATTTCCAAGGCAAGAATACTGGAATGGGCTCCCATTTCCTTCTCCAGAAGATCTTCCTGACTCAGAGACTGAAGCCAGGTCGCCTGCATTGCACACGGATTCTTTACTGAACCACCAGAGAAGCCCAACTTGACCTGCTGCTGCTGCTGCTTCTAAGTCACTCCAGTCGTGTCTGACTCTGTGTGACCCCATAGACAGCAGCCCACCAGGCTCCCCTGTCCCTGGGATTCTCCAGGCAAGAACACTGGAGTGGGTTGCCATTTCCTTCTCCAATCAACTTGACCTAACTGATATCAATAAAACACCCCATACAAATTTAGCATAATCCACATCTTTCCAAAAAAACATGCATCATTCTCCAAAATAAACAAGATGTTAGGCTCTTAAAAAGTCTCAGTAAATTTAAAGGATTCAATATTGTTCAAAGGATGTTCTCCAACCAAAATGAAACTTTAGAAATCCACAAATATTTGAAAATTAAACAATATACTTCTATATAACTCGTGTAAAAAAATGGAAATCAAGGAAGTTAAAAAATATTTTGACCTGAATGATAATTTAATAAATCATCTCAAAATTTATGGGCTGTAACTAACTAGTGCTTTAGAGGCAAAGTCAATTTTAAATGAACATTTAATAAAAATATTTTATTTTTTATTAGAAAAAGTGAAAGATATAAAATAAACAACCTATGCTTCCACCATAAGTAACTGGAAATAAAAGGAATCCAAATTAGAAAAGAAGTTAAACTGTCACTGTTTGCAGATGATATGGTAACATATACAGCAGAAGATCCTAAAGACACAGCTAGAAAACTACTAGAGCTCATCAATGAACTTGGTAAAGTTTCAGTTTACAAAATTAATACACAGAAATCTGCTGCATTTTATATATGCTAAAAACAAAAGATCAGAAAGAGATATTCAATAAACAGTTCCATTTACCATCGCATCAAAAAGAATAAAATACCTAGCAATAAACCCACCTAAAGAGACAAAATACCTGTATTCCAAAAACTATCAGATGCTGGTGAAAGAAATCAAAGAAAATAAAAACAGATGAAAAGATATACCATGTTTGTGGATTAGAAGAATCAATATTGTCACAATGACTATACTACCCCAGGCAGTCTACAGATTCAATGCAATCCTTATCAAATTACCAATAGAATTTTTCACAGAGCTAGAACAAAAAAACCTTAAAATTTGTAGGAGACACAAAAGACTCTGAGTAGCCAAAGCAATCTTGAGGAAGAAAAATGGAACAGCAGTAATCAGGCTCCCTGACTTCAGACTATACTACAAAGGTACAGTCATCAAAACAGTATGGTACTGGCACCAAAAAAGTAGAAACATAGATCAGTGGAACAGAATAGAAAGCCTAGAAATAAACTCATGCACCTATGATCATTTAATTTATTACAAAGGAGGCAAGACTACACAATGTTAGAAAGACAAACTCTTCAACAAATGCTGTTGGGAAAACTAGACAGCCACATGTAAAAAAATGAAAATGGATCATTCTTTAACACCACACACGAAAACAAGCTCAAAATGGATTAAAGACCTAACTATGAGACTGGTCACTAAAAAATTCCTAGAGGAAAACACTCTCTGACAAATCTCAGCAATATCTTCTTCAAATTGTCTCCCAGACTAATGGACATAAAAACAAAAATAAACAAATAGGACCTACTTAAACTTAAAAGGTTTTGCATAGCAAAGGAAACAATAAACAGAGCAAAAAGACAACCTACAGATTGGGAGAAAATGTTTGCAAATGATGTGAGCAACAAGGGATTATTCTCCAAAATTTACAAATAGCTCATGAGGCTTAACATCATCAAAATAAACAACTCTATCAAAATATGAGCAGAAGGTCTAAATAGATATTTCTCCAAAGAAGACATACAGATGACCAAAAAGCACATTAAAAGATGCTAAACATCACTACTTATTAAAGAAATGCAAATCAAAACTACAATGTGATATCACCTCATACCAGTCAAAGTGGCTGCCATCAAAAAATCCACAATCAATAAATGCTAGAGAGGGTGTGGAGAGAAAAGAATCCTCCTACAGTGTCCGTGGGAATGTAAATTGGTACAGCCACTAAGGAGAACAATATTGAGGTTCCTTAAAAATCTAAAAATAGAGCTAATGAACCACATGATTCTATAATCCCTGGGCATATACCCACAGAAAAATGTGATTCAAAAGGATACATGCACCCCAATGTTCATTACAGCACTGCTTAAAATAGCCAAGACATGGAAGCAACCTAAGTCCATTGACAGGGAAATGGATAAAGACGTGGTACATATACATAATGGAATATTGCTCAGAAATAATTCCACTTGCAGCAACACTGACGCACCTAGAGATTGTCATGCTGATGACAGAGTAAGTCATACAGAGAAGAAATATCATATGACATCCCTTATATGCAGAATTTAAAAATAAATGATACAAGTGAACTTATTGATGAAAAAGATTCACATACTCAGAGAACAAACTTATAGTTGCAGGGGGAAGAATAGAGAGGAAGAGGCAGGGAGTTTGGAATTGACAGGTACACACTGCTATGTTTATAATGGATAACAAACAAGGACCTATTATATAGCACATGGAACTCTGCTCAATGTTATGTGGCAGCCTGAATGGAAGGAAATTTGGGGGAGAATAGACTGCTCCCCCAAATGTATGTATAGCTGAGTCTCTCTGCTGTTCACCTTAAACTATCACAACATTGTTAATAGGCTATACCTCAATCCAAAATACAAAATAAAAATAATAAAGTTGATAACTAACAAATTCCTACTGAACATCACAGGGAACTCTGCTCAATGTTATGCAGCAGCCTGGATGGGAGGGGAATTTGAGGGAAAATGGATACATGTATATGTATGGCTGCGTCCCTTTGCTGTCCACCTGAAACTCTCACAACATTGTTAGCAGATATACTCCTATATAAAATTAAAAGTCTAAATAAAGAAACCAGAAAAATAAGAGCAAACTAAACCCAAAGCAAGTAGAGGAAAAGCAATAATAAAGGTCAGAGTCAGTCAATGAAATAGAAAATGGAAACTGAGTAGGAAAAAAATCAATGGAACATACATTGGTTCTTTGAATAGATCAACAACACTGAGGAGCCTTTAGACATACAGACCAAGGCAGAGACAGAGAGAGAAAGATAAACGAAGACAGAGATAAAAACAGAGAGAGAGGGAGAGAGGGAAGGGTGGAGGGAGGGAAGGACATGGGGAGGGAGAGAGAGAAAGAGGATATGAGAGAGAATGTACAAATTACCAAAATCATGAAGAAAAGAGGATTTCTCTACCTACCTTAAAGAGGTTAAATAAATTGTTATGAAATACTGTGAACAACTTTGTGTCAACTATTTAGACAAATTAGTTGAAATAGACAAACTCCTTGAAAGACACAAGTTAACAAAACTAACTCAAAAAGAAATAGAAAATATGAATAGTCTAGATATTTTCATTTTCTATTGCTGCTGTAATAAATCACCTCAAATTTAGCAACTTAAAAATCCACAGATTTTTACAAGTTAGAAGTTCAATTCCCTGTGTTAGTCGCTCAACCGTGTCCACCTCTTTGCGACCCCATTAACTGGAACCCCCTAGGCTCCTCTGTCCATGGGATTCTCCAGGCAAGAATATTGGAGTGGTTAGCCATTCAACTCCCTGAGGAAAGGTTATAAATCTCACTGAGCTAAAATCCAAGTATCAGCAGGACTACATTTCCTTCTGGAGGTTCTAGGGGACAGTCTGTTTCTTTGAATTTTCCAGTTTCTAGAGGACACCTGTATTCCTTGGCTCATGGACACCTTCCTCTATCTTCAAAGCAAGCAATGTCAGCTGTGCTTTGCACATCACAGCGTTCTGAGTCTTCTCCGTTTCTCTTTCACTTTTAAAAACACTCATTGTTACATTTGGTTCAACTGAACAATCCAAGCTATTTCTCTCCATCACAAAGTCCTTAACTTAATCACATTTGCACTCTTTGGCCATGGAAAATAATATATTTACATGGGATTAGGAGATGAATATCTTTGGGAGATCCTATAAAAAGAAACTGAAGTAGTGCTTAAAAATATTCCTACAAAGAAAATTCAATGCTCAGATTGCTTCACTGGTAAATTCTTCCAAAAATTTAGTGAAGAAATAATAGCAATCCTTCACAAATCCTTCCAGAAAATGGAGAAGGGAACACTTATAAACTCATTCAATGAAGTTCAGTTCAGTTCAGTTCAGTAGCTCAGTCGTGTCCGACTCTTTGCGACCCCATGAATCACAGCATGCCAGGCCTCCCTGTCCATCACCAACTCCCGGAGTTCACCCAAACTCATGTCTATTGAGTCAGTGATGCCATCCAACCATCTCATCCTCTGTCGTCCGCTTCTCCTCTTGCCCTTAATCATTCCCAGCATCAGGGTCTTTTCAAACGAGTCAGCTCTTTGTATCAGGTGGCCAAATTATTCGAGTCTCAGCTTCAACATCAGTCCTTCCAATGAACACCCAGGACTGATCTCCTTTAGGATGGACTGGTTGGATCTCCTTACAGTCCAAGGGACTCTCAAGAGTCTTCTCCAACACCACAGTTCAAAAGCATCAATTTTTCGGCGATCAGCTTTCTTTATAGTCCAACTCTCACATCCATCATGACTACTGGAAAAACCATAGGCTTGACTAGATGGACCTTTGTTGACAAAGTAATGTCTCTGTTTTTTAATATGCTGTCTAGGTTGGTCATAACTTTCTTTCCAAGAAGTAAGCGTCTTTTAATTTCATGGCTGCAATCATCATCTGCAGTGATTTTTGGAGCCCCCACCAAAATAAAGTCAACCACTGTTTCCCCATCTATTTGCCATGAAGTGATGGAACTGAATGCCATGATCTTAGTTTTCTGAATGTTGAGCTTTAAGCCAACTTTAAGCCACTTTCAGTTCAGTTCAGTCACTCAGTTGTGTCCGACTCTTTGCGACCCCATGAACCGCTAAGTCAACTTTAAGCTATATGTTTATTAGCCATCTGTATATCTTCTTTGGAGAAATGTCTGTTTAGGTCTTTTCCCCACTTTCTGATTGGGTTGTTCATTTTTCTGGTATTGATCCTCAAGGGATGCTTGCATATTTTGGAGATTAATTCTTTGTCAGTTGTTCCGTTTGCTATTGTTTTCTCTCATTCTGAGGGCTGTTTTTCCACCTTGCTTACAGTTTCCTTCATTGTGCAAAAGCTTTTAAGTTTAATTACGTCCCTTTTGTCTGTTTTTGTTTTTATTTGTATTACTCTGAGAGGTGAGTCATAGAGGATCTTGCTGTGATTTTTGTCAGAGAGTGTTGTGCCTATGTTTTCCTCTAAGAGTTTTATAGTTTCTGATCTTATATTTCAGTTTTTAATCCATTTTAAGTTTATTTTTGTGTATGTTGTCAGGAATTTCACTCTTTTACATGTAGTTGACCAGTTTTCCCAGCACCACTTGTTGAAGAGACTGTCTTCTCTTCACTGTATATTTTTGCCTCCTTTGTCAAAGATAAGGTGTCCATAGGTGAATGGATTTATTTCTGAACTTTCTATTTTGTCCCATAGATCTATATTTCTGTCTTTGTGTTGGTACCATACTGTCATGATGACTGTAGCTTTGTAGTATAGTCTGAAGTCAGAAAGGTTGATTCCCCCAATTCCGTTCTTATTTCTCAAGATTGCTTTGGCTTTTCGAGGTCTTTTGTGTTTCCATACAAACTGTGGAATTATTTGTTCTAGTTCTATGAGAAATATCATTGGTAGTTTGATAGTGGTTGCATTGAATCTATAGATTACTTTGGGTAGTATGTTCATTTTCACTATATTGATTCTTCCAATCCAACAACATGGTTTATTTCTCCATTTATTTGTGTCATCTTTGATTTCTTTCCTCAGTGTTTTATAGATTTCTGTATACAGGTCTTTTGTTTCTTTAGGTAAATTTATTCCTAAGAATTTTATCCTTTTCATTGCAGTGGTGAATGGGATTGTTTCCTTAATTTCTCTTTCTGATTTTTCATTGTTAGTGTATAGAAATGCAAGGTGTTTCTTTGTATTAATTTTATATCCTGCAACATTACTATATTCAATGATAAGCTCTAGTAATTTTCTGGTGGCATCTTTAGGGTTTTCTATGTAGAAGATTATGTCATCTGCAAACAGTGAAAGTTTTACTTCTTATTTTCTAATCTGGATTCCTTTTATTTCTTTTTCTTCTCTGATTGATGTGCCTAGGACTTCCAAATCTATGTTGAATAGTAATGGTGAAAGTGAGCACCCTAGAGATCCTGATTTTAGAGGAAATGCTTTCAATTTTTTGCCGCTGAGGATAATGTTTGCTATGGGTTTGTCATATGTGTCTTTTACTGTGTTGGGAGTATGTGCCTTCTATGCCTGCTTTCTGGAGGATTTTTATCATAAATGAGTGTTGAATTTTGTCAAAGGTTTTCTCTGCATTTTTTGAAATAAAAAACTATAAAAGACAAACATATGGAGACTAAACAACATGCTTCTGAATAACCAACAGATCACTGAAGAAATCAAAAGGGAAATCAACAAAGGCATAGAAACATAGATAATGAAAACACAACAACCCAAAACATATGGGTTTCAGTGAAAGCAGTGCTGAGGGAAGTTCATAGCAATACAAGCCTACCTCAAAAAACAAGAGAAACATTAAGTAAATAACCTAACCTTATACCTAAAGCAACTAGAAAAAGAAGAACAAACCCCAAAGTTAGTAGAAGGAAGGAAATCATAAAAATCAGAACAGAAATAAATGAAAAAGAAATGAAGGAGACTATACAAAGATCAATAAAACTAAAAACTGGTTCTTTGAGAAGATAAACAAAATAGACAAACTGTTAGCCATACTCATCAAGAAAAAAAGGGAGAAGACTCAGATCAATAAAATTAGAAATGAAAATGGAGAAATTACAACAGACAACACAGAAATACAAATGATCATAAAAGACTAATACAAGCATTTATATGCCAACAAAATGGACAATGTGGAAGAAATGGACAAATTCTTAGAAAAGTATAACCTTTCAAAACTGAACCAGGAAGAGATAGAAAATGTGAAGAGACCAAACACAAGCATGGAAATCGAAACTATAATCAAAAATTTCCAACAAACTAAAGTCCATGACCAGATGACTTCACAGGTGAATTCTACCAAAATGTTAGAGAAGAGCTAACACCTATCTTACTCAAACTCTTTTAGAAAATTGCAGAGGAAGGAAAACTCGCAAACTCATTCTACAAGGCTACCATTACCCTGATATCAAAACCAGACAAAGATGCCACAGATCGAATGATAAAAACCATACGGTTATTTCAATAGATGAAGAGAAAGCTTTTAAAGTAGCTTAAACAATTACGTGTGCCCTCTCTCCTTTTAAATTTATGTGTTACCAGAGGTTTATCAATTTAATTGTAGCTTTTTTAAAAAAAATTATATTCTTATCTTCATTAGTTCCTACTTTGAGCTTTTAAAGTTTATTTTTTTGTACTTAGAATGCTTAGTTCATTGATACTCAAACTTCTTCATTTCCTAACATATACACATTTAGTATAGAAATTAACCTCTAAGTACTATTTAGCTGCATCACACAAGTTTTATTAAGTTAAAATTTTATTATCATTCAGTTCAAAATACTATCAAATTTTCACTGTGATTTCTCCTTTGAAACATGAGTTATTTGGTAATGTATTTACAAATTTCCACAATGTATGAATACTTTCTACTTTTATAATAAAATTTAAGTTTAACTTCCTTTTGATCAGAAAGTGTATTAGGCAGAAATTTGTATTTCAATCTTCTGAAATGTGTTTATATTATATTATACAACAACTAGAGTTGGACAGGACTGAACGACTTCACTTCCACTTTTCCCTTTCATGCATTGGAGAAGGAACTGGCAACCCGCTCCAGTGTTCTTGCCTGGAGAATCCAAGGGACAGGGGAGCCTGGTGGGCTGCTGTCTGTGGGGTCGCACAGAGTCGGGCACAACTGAAGTGACTTAGCAGCAGCAGCAGCATACAACAACTGGTCAGCTTTTATTAATGTTTGTTTTTTTTTTTTTCGAAAAAATATGGATTCTACAATTGATGAATGCAATAAAATTGTTTGTTAATTATATTGTTCAAAAAGCTAGGACTGGATTTTGGTGTTGTTTTTTTTTTCCTGAGAGGAATGTTAAAGTCCCCCACTATAATTATCAACTTATCTATTTATTCTTATAGTTTTGTCCATATTTGCTTTTGATGGGTGGATTTGTTACTAGTCACCATAGCAATTTAGAATTTTTCTATACTTCCCTCTAAATTAAACTTTTTATCATTATGAAGTACTCTTTCTTTATCTCTGCTAATTGTTTTTGCCTTAAAAGCTACATCACCTTCACTTTGGCCAGTTATTTTGCAGTATATATTTTTTGCCATATTTTTAATCTGTTTTTTCTATGTTAAATTTTTATTTCAATGTTATGCAATTGCTGCTGCTGCTTAGTTGCTTCAGTGGTATCTGCCTCTGTGTGAACATATGGATTGTAGCCTGCCAGGCTCCTCTGACCATGGGATTCTCCAGGGAGGAGTACTGGAGTGGATTGCCATGCCCTCCTCCAAGGGATTTTCCCAACACAGGGATCAAACCCAGTTCTCCTGCATTGCAGGCACATTTTTTTTTACCACTGAGCCACCAGGGAAGCACATGTTATGCAACTGCATAAGTATAAACATTTGTTCAATATTCACTTTCAACTTTATGTATTCCTAAATTTTAACAAAATGTATTTTGGTGTTTTTTGATTTCAAAATTTTGTATTTTAATTAGATAATTTAGTCCATATATCTGTCTAGGTCCACTCAGAAGAGAGAAACCACATGGTAATTTGAAGAGAAAATGTAATATAAAGAGTTATTAGCTATATCAGAGAGTTGCATAATGGGTTAACTAGTATTAATTAAAAACAGAGCATTCTAATAAATACAGCAGATATAAGAAAGAGCTGCTACTCTAAGGCTGAAACCTAGTGTCCAAGTAAAAGTACTCCTTCCCCCACTTCCATCCCCATGTCAGGGCTGAGAGATCACAGCCCCGCCTCAGGATGGCAGAGAATTCTTTGGTGCCACATGGGTGGAACTTTTTGGAAGTTTGCCAACTGGAACTTAGTAGAAATACAAACCCCAGGGGGCTGGGGAAAGCTGTTCATGGAGAAGCATGTCACGGCGCCACCAGAGAAATGAAAATGTGCTGGCTACTGGGGGCTTCTTACCATGCATGCAGGAACTCTGTGCTGGTGAAAACTCAAGTGCCATAAAAGCCATGTGCTCTGCAGAAGCTGGGTGCTGGAAAGCTGTGTATGCTGCAGGAGGCTGAACAGTGAGTGCAGTGGAACCAGGAAGTAACATTCCTTTCTTTCTTTAATGTCTCTGGAGCACCTTCTACTGACAAAGCGTCAGTGCTATCTGGCAAAGGAAAAATATTTAAAGGCCCAGAACCATTTTCTTAGACTGAGAAAAAGGATGAATTTGGAGCTGAGGCAATAAATCAAAACAGGGCACACAGTCCAATGATATTCTAATGTTATTACTTATATATCTGAGTTTAAATCTACCATCTCACAATGTGCTTGTTATTTGTCCACCTGTTTTATGTTGCTCACTGTCCCCTTTCCAGTGTTTTTTTGTTTTTTGGTTTTTTTTGGTTAACCATTTCTATAGTTCTATTTCATCTCCTATATCAGTTTGAAAAATATTATTTCACTACTGTTTCAGAGATAATTCTGATTTATAAAACATGTTATTTTATTTGTTTTTTAACATGTCAATTTACATAACGGTTTTTAACAGCTTTATTGAGGTAAATTACATACCATAAGATTCATTTGTTTTAAGTGTACAATTAAATTATTTTTTAATAATTTTATGGAGTTGTGAAATCATCCCCACAGTTTAATTTTAGGACATTTCTTCTCCCCCGCAAAGGAAGCTTGTGGCCAATTAGCAATTAGCCAATTCTAATTCTAGGCAAGCACTGATCTATCTCTATAATTTTGCCTTTTCTAGAAATTTCTTATAAATGAAAGCATACAAAATGTTGTCTTTGTGTCTGACTTCTGGAGGTTCATTCATATAGTGGTATGTATTATTACTTCATTTCTTTTTATTGACAAACAGTAGTCTACTTTATGTCTGCACTAAATTTTGTTGATCCATTCACCAGTTGATGGACATTTGAATTATTTCCACGTTTGTGGCCATTATGAATAATGCTTGTATGATCATTTGTATACAGGTTGTGAGGGCTTACATTTTCATTTTGAGGAGGTAAATGACTAAGAGAAGAATTTCTTGGGTTATGTGGTAAATTCATGTTTAACATTTTAAGAAACAGTCCAAATGTTTTCCAGAGTAACTATCATTTTACATTCCTGTGAACAGCACATGAAGGTTCCAGTTTCTCTACATCCTCACCAATACCTGTTATTGTTGCTTTTATCATAGTCATTTTTGTGGGTGCAAAGTGTCATCTCATTATAATTTTAATTTGAATTTTCTTAATAACTAATGATATTGAGCATATTTTCATGCCCTTATTGGTCATTCACATATTCTTTTTGCTGAAGTCTCTATTCAAAAATTGTCCCCAATATTTGTCTTATCGTTGGTTGTAAGAGCTCTTTATGTATCATGACACAAGTCCCTTATCAGATATATGATTGACAAATAGTTTACATTCTGTGGCTTTCATTTTATTTTTTATTTTTTTCTAATTTTTATTTAATAAATAGTACAAAGCACAATGCCAAAAACATTAACAGTTAAAATTTCACCAAATGAAAAAATACTATAGAATACACAGTTGTAAAAAGCTACATTAAGTTATTTTACAACTGCTTCAAGCTGCAAAAAGAAAAAAAACCCCAATGCCATACCTAAGTTATCCATCTCTCAAAATAATGCCATTTTGTGGCTTGCATTTTAAAAATATTTACTTATTTATTTGGCTGTGCCAGGTCTTAGTTGAAGCCCTTGGGTCTTTGATCTGTGTTGCAGCATGTGGAATCCTTAGTTGTGGCATGCAAGATCTTTATTTGAGGCATGCAGAATCTTAGTTGCGGCATGTGGCATCCCTGACCAGGGATGGAATCTGGACCCTCTGCCTTGGGAACTCCAAGTCTTAGCCATTGGACCACCAGGGAAGTCCCTAGCTTGTCTTTTCACTTTCTTATTATGTTTTATGAAAGACGAAAGTCTTTAATTTTAATGAAGTCTACCAATGTTTTTCTTTCATTGTGTTTGCACTTTTCATGTTATTTCTAAGAAAACTTTGCCTAACAGACAACCATGAAGATTTACTCCTGTGTGTTCTTTTAGGATTTTCATAGTTCTAGCTCTTACATTTATATCTGTAATCCATTTTGAGTTAATTTTTGTGTATGATATGAGACAAGAGTCTAAATTCATCATTTTATAGATATCTAATTATTCCTGCACTATTTGTTGAAGAAAAATATCATCCTTTCCCTCACTGAATTGCCTTGACACTTTGGATTCAAAAATGTGTTTGTGATTTGTCAATTTCTAATGATAATTAGTTTACTTTTTCCCCAGTGTACATTTACTCTACCTAATGTCTCTATCGGAGAAGGCAATGGCAAGCCACTCCAGTACTCTTGCCTAGAAAATCCCATGGACAGAGGAGCCTGGTGGGCTACAGTCCATGGGGTCGCTACTATTCCGACAAGACTGAGTGACTTCACTTTCATTTTTTACTTTCACACATTAGAGAAGGAAATGGCAACCCACTCCAGAGTTCTTGCCTGGAGAATCCCACGGATGGGGGAGCCTGGTGGGCTGCCATCTATGGGGTCGCACAGAGTCGGACACGACTGAAGTGACTTAGCAGCAGCAGCAGCAGCAGCAACGTCTCTATTGGTTTATATGCTAGAATTATCATGTTTCAATTTTCTGTATATATTTTTGAACCCCACAAGTCCTAGTTTAATTATTTAATAGTCTTTGTTTATTCAAATTTACCCATAACTTTACTATTTTTGTATTCTTCATTCCTTCTTGTATCTGGGAACTTCTACCTAGGACCATTCTCATTTTTTTGCCAAGAAGCTCTCATTAGTAATTCCTTTAATACAACTGTGCTGGTGATGGATTATCTTAGCTTTTATTAGTGTAAAACATTCCTGAAGAATATTTTCACTTGGTACAGAATTTTAGGTTGGCAGTTATTTTCTTTCAGCTTATTTAAAAGTGTGTCTCATGATCTTCTGGCTTCCATTGTCTTTTCAAAAATATATTTTCAAGGGACTTCCCTGGTACTTCAGTAGCTAAGCCTCCAAGCTTCCACTGCAGGAGACACGGGTTCCATTCTTGGTCAGGGAACTAAGATCCCATATGTTGTGCAGTACAGTCAAAATTACAATATAAATAATTATTATCTTTGAAAATTTTTATCCTGAATATTCTCTTCCAGTTTTATCATTCATATTACTAATTATTTCTTAAACTTTGTCAAAAATTCTGTTAAACTTAAATGCTACATTCTTAATTTTTTTCATAAAGATTTTCATTTCTAGAATTATTTTTCAAATTGGCAGTTGTTTAAGGATAGCCACAAATTCTTTGTTATACTTTCTATTGAGATGTGAAGTGCAATTCCTCTTTCTGAATCTGAGCTGACTTTAATGATTTGCTTGGTCAAGAGATGCTTTAGAAGTGATGTCCTGGGACTTCCAAGATTAGATCACAAGAAATTCTGCAGCCACCACCTGAAATGCTTAGTCTGGGGACCCTTAGCATTCATGATGCTCCCTTTCAGAGCCCAGCTGTCATACTGGAAAAATAAGCCTCATGGGGAATGTGTCAGCACTGGTCAGAAGTTCTAGCTGAGCTCCCAGCAGACAGCATCAATTTGTCTGCTGATATTCACGCAAATGAGTTGTCTTGGAAAGTTGTCCAGTAACTGTAGCTTCAAAATACAATTTCTGAGTTTACAGTTAGACCTGGGCACAGATTAGGATAGGTACTAGATTAGCCTCAGTGCTTCTCTTTCATCTCTCTTTTTCATGCCATTACTTCTCCACCTTTTTCTTATTAATCTTCAGAGTTTGGGAAACTTTGTTTTTCTATTCCTTTTCCTGCCCCTCTCATTCTTCTTTCTCTGGACGTCCATTTTCAACCACAAAGACTATAAAGAGGTGATGGAGTTATATCAATATGGAACTATAACAATACAATTGGAATGCAGACTATTGAAAAGGTTTTTTTTTTCAGTGCATTTTTTTTTTTGGTTTCTATTTATTATTCCTACCTACATGAAAAGGTTTTTTTTTAAAAACCAAATTTTATGAAGTTATTCTATAAAGTTAGTAATTTAATTAATGAGTCAGAACTTGTACAAATTTGGGGAAACAATTACACCAATTACACTGCCATGGTATGTTGGGAATTACTTGCCTTACTAAAAGCAAATATACAGAAATCACAGTGTCAGGAAAACATTATTTGACCTACCACTTTAAATAATAAATTAATGAGATTTTGTTTTAAGACAAGGTATACTTTCAGTGTAAATGATTTGACACAGCACACAAATCTAGGTACTAAACAAGCTAGGTTATAAAAGGATTTTAACATAGTGATAATCAACAATGGAAGATTTTTCTAGGGAAAATCTAAATTCAGGGAAATTTTTTTAAACCATAAAGTGTATGATGATAACAAGTCCTATTTTATGTATTATGTATAAGATTTTAAGTTTATTTTGTTTCTTTTGCTTCAGTTCAGTTAAGGGGTAGTAATTACATATTACTGAATGCTCACTAAATATTAATTTTGCATTAGGCATTTTTAAGAAGTTTTTTATTGATTAGGAAATATAAAACATTTTGTCCAAATTTTAGGTGGATAAATTCTAAAACAATATGTCCTTTATTTATTTTTATATTACAATATATTGAGCCATCATTTTCCTTATGCAACTGCTGCTACTGATAACATATATCCTATCCTTACTATGTGCCAAGAACTATTTTAAGCTCTTGAAATGTATTTTCTAATTTAATCCTCCTAAGAATGGAAGGAGAAATGCCCATTTTACAGAGGAAGAAACCAAGCCACAGAGAAATTAAGTAATCTGCACATTTTATGGCTGTAATACCAGGTGACACTTAAGTTTATGCAGAATCAGCCTAAATAACACATCTTATTTAAATTACATAATTTTTGAATACCTTTTTAAAAAAATTATTGTTAAGAACACTACCTAATAGAATGCTGGATGCTAATACCTAAAGGTTATGATAAAGTTATGATAAAGGATAAAGATTAAATTGACTTGTGAAAGCATAGCCAACCAAAAATTCCAGCATAAATGAGAAAATACATCTTACTGAACTAGTTCCCACATTTTCATCTCCATAGCAAATGTCAAGAATTCTAAGGTTAGACTTAAATATTTTATGGCTGCAGTGTTAGATGATGGTGATCTCCGTGTGGGCTCTTCCAATATTCTGCATTTCTCTTATACTAATAATTGGTCTTTAAAGTTCTTGCTTAGAAAGACATCTGTATTTTTATAAAAGTTCTAAGTTCTATAACAATAGTTTAGCCTGGAAAATGTGGATTCTTTTTAAACAGAACCTGTAGCTCCTTTTAAAAAATGTCCTTGCATTCCTTCATTTAGTTCTCATCTGTTAAATCCAAACATAAATCCTTTAGATAATGTATGCCCTTCACCATTCGAAATTAGAGAATCAAATTGTAGAAACACATGTACATCAGATTATGAACTATGTCTTTAAAATATCCTCTGAAAAAATTATCTTTACTTGAATAAGCTGGAGAGATGATGATTCACGCCATAATTTTATCTCATGAAACTATAACAAATCTCTTTTGGCTAACATCCCAGCCAAATTCTAAATGTGACTTAAATCTAGATGGAATATAGTTGTCAGATTCTGTACTCATTTTAAGTTTCTTAACTCTATACCCCAAAATTACATTTGACCACATGTAGCCACCAATTACAAAGACTGAAAATAAAGCTACACTACAGATTTTAAGCCCTAAGTATAGCTCTGGGAGATGAAACAGTTATATTAAGCACTACATAACTTTTGCATTTTCATTCAGTTTTGTGTATTTCTGTTTCTATCATAGTGTATTGTCTTAAATAATCATAAAAGCAAAATGAAGCAAAAGAGCTACAATTTGTGGATCTATTATGCACCATGTACATTACATACTTTATTGCCATCCAGTATTACGATCCTGGAAGATAGGTGGTGCTCATAGGCAAAGGTGGTGCTCATTGCTCTAGTCTTGTTCTCTGACTCAGTCTGCAAAGAGGAGTTCCTGTGCTTTGATTGGTTTGGTTTAATGAATGCTGCATTGGCGACAGTTAGAGGCCATTTATCAAATGCCCTACCAAGATTGGGATAGCAGTAAAAGGTAAGAACTAGTACTACACCTTTAAAAAGGAACCGGCTCTTTCTCTTTTGATTTTATCCTCAAAAGAAACACATTACATTGGAAATAAAATCATCCCTTTAGAGTTGGAAACTCCTCTTTTCTGCATGTTGGTAGTAAGGAGTTAAAGTATATGAAATGGCAACTTGTGGGAGTACAACCCTCTTTAGTGCTGGTATGAACAGTTTCAGCTCATAGCTGAGACTCAATCTAAAAACTACAAAAATCACTTAGATTCACATATGGTGTCATTAATTACTCAAGGGAAAAACACTGAAATCTTTCTTCCCTAGATTTCTATTAATTAATGGGGCTATTAATCTGCATCCCTTTGGGGGCATAATAGCTCCAAGCTATTTCTAAAGGCAAGTGGAACACTTTCTCCCAGGGAGGCTCAGTATTCATGTTATAAACAAAAGGATGGGAATTGAGAGAAGAAATGTTACTTTCTATCCATCCTCTTCATAAGATTCTTACTTACAGGTCATCATACAAGACTGTACACCAGCTTTAACTAAAAAGCCTACAAATAAAATCATTTTAGAAGATGGGAGGTCATAGCGGCTGATAACAACTGTTTACACTGTTCTGATGTAGCTCTCCAGGGCATCCCAGGTGGCGCTAGTGGTAAAGAACCTGCCTGCCAATTCAGGAGACATAAGAGATCGGGGTTCGATTCCAGGGTCAGGAAGAACCCCTTGAGGAGAGCAGGGCAACCCACTCCAGTACTCTTGTCTGGAGAATCCCATGGACAGAGGAGCCTGGCAGGCTACAGTCCGTGGGATCACAAAGAGTCAGACAGGATCGAAGCAACTTAGCACACATGCACAATGTATCTCTTCATGTCTTGTGTGGCTAGACAGATCAAAGTCTCTGCAGACTGTTAAGGAAAAGACAAAGCAAAAGTAGCCAGAGGTTGAAACCAGATACAGGTGAGGGCAAAAGCAGGTCAATAAGTCATAGTGAAATAAAGGAAAAGCAGAATCAGATATTGGCCAAGGACAGAAAGCAAGCTGCCCAAATAAAACAATGAAAACTAGTAGAGACAGAAAGAGGAGAGAATCAGGGCATCCCTGGCTCAGTGGTAAAAAATTTGCCTGCTAATGCAAGAGACACAGGTTCAATCTCTGGTTTGGGAAGATCCCACATGTCTCAGAGCAACCAAGTCCATGTGACACAGCTATTGAGCCTGTGCTCTAGAGCTCAGGAGCCACAACTACTGAGCCCACATGCTTTACAGCCTGTGCTCTATAACAGGAGAAGCCATTGCAATGAGACGTATGTGCACCGCAGCTAGAGAGCAGCCCCCGCTCGCCACACCTAGAGAAGAGCCCGAGCAGCAGCAAAGACTCAGCACAGCCAAAAATAAATAAGATTTTTAAAAAAATTTTTAAAAGAAAGAGCAAAGATCTAAAAGATATTTAAGATTTAGACTGCTGGGCTAAAAGAATCAAATCAAAGGAGCACACACACAAAGAAAATTGTCTTTGTGGAATCCATCAAAGATGAACTGTAACAGCCGGAGCCAGAAAACGTGAGAATGAGTGTGAATCTCTCTGCTTATAAGAAACAACGCAAGGCACCTGACCCACCAGAATGAAATCAGAAGAGCCCTATCCGTATCATGTTACTAAAAGAAGTGGCGCATTTGCAAAGGGTCTGCCAATTGGATCTTTCTAAATGTGGAAAAAACACTTATCGCCATTCTTGGAATCATTGGGATTATTGGCTCTGACTTCAGAGAAGTAGGATAAACAAACCTCAGCTCAAATGGAAGCTTCTTCTCTTGCATTCCTTCACTCCAGGCTCTTACAGCTAATTCGAATTGAGAACTGCCAAAGGAATACCCATATTTGTTTATCTGCTCCTCTCATTTATCTGCATCTTCACATATACCTGGTTTAATGGACAGCTTGTGAGAGTGTTGTCATTTCATGCATTTCCTGATGACTAAATATTCACCCTGTTTTGGCAGAACTAATCAGCTCACCTGCAGATAGGGTTGTCCAGTGGATTTAGTTTTTGCTTTTATTTTGGGCAAGGAGTCAAATAGCTTATGATGGGCCCCTTTTTATCTTCTTTAATTTATTTATTATTAATTGAACGATAATAGCTTTACAATGTTGTGTTGGTCTCTGCCACGCATCAACATGAATCAGTGATAGGTATATATAAGGCCCCTTTTTAAAAGCATCAGTAATATGTTAATTTAAATAATAATTTTCAATTAAGTTACCTTACATAGGGACAGGAAGTATAAGGTATAAATCTGCCAGTGGATAGAGTGATTTCTCATGATCTCTCCACCAAATATTATGAAATAGGAGATGAAAAGCATTAACATTTTTCTAGAATTCTCTTTTATGGTCATGTACATTGCCCTACACCTACCATTTTATGCCTGAGACTGCTATGAGAGAAAACTAGGATGGTAAACAAGAACTGAGGGTAAAGTGCAAGAAAATGAAGTGAATGAGCCACTTATAGTTCAGATTCAGGTACTGGATTGTTGATTTGCTGATAGAATGCTTCCCCCACATGGAAAACATATACAGAACTGACATATAATTTTTTAATTGCTATATATTACTATGCCTTACTTATCTAAAAGACATTCAGTTAACAATCTCTTGTCTCTGTAATACAACCAAGAATTGGAAAAAGGGGGAACGCTGTGATAAGCCAAATGAGAAATTATAATTTTTGTTTACAAGTGCTCATGAACTTCACAAAAAGAAAACCCTTTGGATCTTCAGAGAGTCTCTGTTTTCCCTGCCTGTGGCAGCATACTGCTGCTGCTGCTAAGTCGCTTCAGTCCTGTCCGACTCTGTGCAACCCCATTGACGGCAGCCCACCAGGCTCCCCTGTTCCTGGGATTCTCTAGCAAGAACACTGGAGTGGGTTGCCATTTCCTTCTCCAAAGCATGAAAGTGAAAAGTGAAAGTGAAATCCCTCAGTCATGTCCAACTCTTAGCGACTCCGTGGACTGCAGCCTTCCAGGCTCCTCCATTCATGGGATTTTCCAGGCAAGAGTACTGAAGTGGGTTGCCATTGCCTTCTACGTGGCAGCATAGAAGCAACCAGTTGGAAAGGAAGATAAGACAGTTAACAGCAAGCGTAATAATAGCGTAAGAAGCAATAGAAGTGGACAGCTGAATAATGAGGGAAGTGACAGAAAAAAAAAATGCAAAAGCAGGTTGAAAAACCTTAAAATAGGCATCCGAGTGTATCTATTAAATGTGTAAACAAATCTATACATCTGAATAGGGGAATATCTTTTATATGATATTAAAGAATTTAGATAAGTAATTATAAGTCATTAAAGACTTATAAGTATTAGAATAGCACAGTCAGATTTAAATTTTAGTTTTAATCAACCAGACAAGGAATATTTAGCAAGAGCAATACTCCCTGGACTGGCGGTGAGATCATGAAGGTGAACAAGCTACACTCCCTGTCCTCATGGGCTTTACAATGTGGAAGAAGGAGTCAAAGATGCTAGACCCAGTAGATGAATGGCTAAAACACAGAAGATGATAAAAGCAACAAGACTTAGATGTGGATGTGAAAGGTGACAGGGAGCCAAGGTTCCAAGATGAGCCCGGATTTCCAGTATGGGCAGTCGGGTAGATTGTCATGACGTTGAGCAGAATATGAGAAACAAGAAGATAAGTGTATTTGGGGGAAAGAATGAGTTCATGATTGTGATGTTTATGGGACAATCAGAAATCAGAAATACTGTTCTGGAGTTCCAAAGAAAATTCTTTGGCATTATCATTGATGGTTAATTTTACGTGGTCAACTTGACTGAGCTAAGGGCTGCTCAGATTGCTGGGGAAACATTATTTCTTCATGTGTCTATGAAGATGTTTTTGGATGAGATTAGCATTTGAATCGGAGAAGGCAATGGCACCCCACTCCAGTACTCTCGCCTGGAAAATCCCATGGACAGAGGAACCTGGTAGGCTGCAGTCCATGGGGTCGTGAAGAGTTGGACAGGACTGAGCGACTTCACTTTCACTTTTCACTTTCACACATTGGAGAAGGAAATGGCACCCCACTCCAGTGTTCTTGCCTGGAGAATCCCAGGGATGGGGGAGCCTGGTGGGCTGCCGTCTATGGGGTTGCACAGAGTTCGACACAACTGAAGTGACTTAGCAGCAGCAGCATTTGAATCAGTAAATGGAGTAAAGCTCAGGGTGGGCAGGCATCTTCCAATCCATCAAGTTCCAGGCAGTATGTACTAAGTCGATTCAGTCATGTTTGACTCTTTGCAATGCTATGGACTGTAGCCCACCAGTTTCCTCTATCCATGGGATTCTACAAGTAAGAATACTGGAGCGGGTTCCCATGCACTATTCTAGGAGACCTTCCCCACCCAGAGGTTTAAACCATGCATTGGCAAGCAGGTTCTTTACCTCTAACGTCACCTGTGAAGCCCGCAAAAAGGCAGAGAGAGAAAGCAAATTCTCTTTCTCTTCTGGAGCTGTAATACCTACCTCATTCTGCCCTCAGATGTCAAAACTCCTGTTTCTCGGGCCGCTGGGGTCTGGCACTTGCACCAGTGGCCTCCAGGTTATCAGGCAGGGAGTAACACCATTGTCTCTCTTGGTTCTCAGACCTTCCAACTCAGTTTGAGTTATACCACTGGCTTTGCTGGTTTGCTAGCTTGCAGATGGCATGCTGTGGCTTATCTCAGCCTCTATGATCACATGAGCCAATTCCCATAAAAATCTCACATATATGGCTCCTACTGGTTCTGTTTCCCTGGAGAACCCTAATACTATCATGAATATGTGATGAAGAAAGCTGGAGGTGAAGATCAGAGTACTATATACAGAGTGAAAAGAAAACAAAGCACAGGAACTTGAAACATCTACATTTACAATATGCATAGAGACTTTCCTGGTGGCCCAGTGGTTAATAAGACTCCACACTTCCAATGCAGATGGTGTGGGTTCAACCCCTGGTCAGGAAACTAAGATCTCACATGCCAAGCGTTGTGGCCAAAGGATAAAAAATTAAAACATAAAAATAAATGCATCGATGAAGAGTATTTAGGAAGGATATTGAGAAGGATTTGGTTCAAGGAGCAGAAAGAGAATTAGGAGAGAATAGTGTTATGGAAGCTAAAGTAAAAGATCAAGTTAGGTTGGTGCTGAGAAATAATTTTTGGATTTGACAACCAGGATATCTCTCTAGTAAGCAGTGAAAGGGGGAACCAAAATCTAAAGGTCTGAAAAGTGAATGAAAGTATGGTGGTCCAGGTGTGGTCTGTGGACCAGCAACATCAGCATCAGCTGGAAGGCGGTTGTTGTTGTTGTATGGTTGCTCAGTAATGTCTGACTCTTTGCAACCCCATGGACCGTGGCCCGCCAAGCTCCTCTGTCCATGGAAGTTCCCAGTCAAGAATAATGGAGTGGGTTGCCATTCCCTTCTCTAAGGGATCTTTCTGACACAGGAAATCAAACCCACATCTCCTGCATTGGTAGACAGATTCTTTACCTCTGAGCCACCAGTTAGAACCCCACAGTTTCTGGTCTCATCCCAGACCTGCTGAATCATTTTAAAAAGATCCGCTGACTGTTCATGTGCACTGACCCAGAACACAAGGAAACAAAATAAATGAAGTCATTAGGAAGGTAATCTCCACCTGACACTACAGGGACTAGAGAAAGACATGGAAATATAAAAAAAATTTTTAGGTGGAGTTGAGAAAGTGAGAACTTGATCACAAACACTGCTTTGGTATTTTATAAATATAAACAAGACATGAATTTATTAATAAAACATGAATTTATTTAGAGCACAGAGCTTGAAATGAGTGACAAAGAATTATAAAAACTACAAAAATGGGCGGAAAAGGAAATTCGCCCAGAAAAATGTATAAATATTTTGTAAAGTAGTACTAGGAACGCAGCTGAGTTGCGAGAATAGGAATTTGCTGAATGTGGGTTTAAATAATTTCTGCAGTATTGCTCAGCAGCCTGTGGATGGAACCAGAAAAGTCAGATAGCAGGATCAGTGCAAAGATGAGGTGGACGACAGGAATTCCCTGGCAGTCCAGAGGTCAGAACTCCACATTTTCACTGCAGGAGGCATGGGTTCGACCCCTGGTTGGGGAACTAAGATCCTGCACACCCCACAGCATGGCCACATAAAGGAAAAAAAGATGAGGTAGTAGAAGTGGGATGGCAAGTTGAAATAATGCACTAGAACATCTTGGCTGGAAAAGAAAGGAAGTTGAGCCCAAGCTGGGAAACATAAGGTTTAATTGACTAGTGCCTAGAACTAATATGAAGAAACAATAAGAATACTGGGAAGATAGATAGTTATATTTGGAAAACAATCATAAAAGAATACAAGATTTCAGAGGTTAAAAAAAATTGGACTATGAAAGCACTTCAACTTCCCCCACCACTCTAAGTCCATTCAGTTCAGTTCAGTTCAGTCGCTCAGTCGTGCCCGACTCTCCGCGATCTCATGAATCACAGCACACCAGGCCTCCCTGTCCATCACCATCTCCGGGAGTACACTCAAACTCATGTCCACAGAGTCGGTGATGCCATCCAGCCATCTCATTCTCTGTCGTCCCCTTCTCCTCCCGCCCCCAACCTTTCCCAGCATCAGAGTCTTTTCCAGTGAGTCAACTCATCGCATGAGGTGGCCAAAGTATTGCAGTTTCAGCTTTAGCATCAGTCCCTCCAATGAACATCCAGGATTGATCTCCTTTAGAATGGACTGGTTGGATCTCCTTGCAGTATAAGTCCATTACACAGACATAAAAATTGTAACCATATCGTTCAGCAAACCCAATGAAAGGTTATAATTGATGAGCTAACTATGTGGTTGACTATCATCCCTTTCAAACTTAATAAGTCAGGGAAGTAGTTCTGCTGCCACATCGAAATCTCCAGAAGGTTCCCATGACTTTCTTAATCTCTCTTTGGAAATAGACTTTTATGTTCACTTGAAGTCACAAAACATAAGTTGAATATGAAAATTAGTATAGTCAATTCTTTGCAGGAATCATAATTCTAAAATTGATTTGGAATGCAATTATCCTCTCTTGCAGTTAGGACCAACTTCAGGCAGGCCTCCTGAGCCCTGGAAGAGGAGATGTTAAGAATTTCTTTTCCCTCTGATGAGTCCTCCCTCAGCATGCTACTCATAACTTACAGTCCCTTGAGGGCTGGGCCACAAAGAGAGAGGAAAAGAAAGGAACACAGAAAGAGAAAGTTCTCATTTGACTAATACTGTTATAAATGACCTTCTCTCTAGGCCTTGCAGGTGTTCAAGTGGACTCTCTCACAGTGTTCTGTAGGTTCTTTGCTGTGTTTACCCAGTTGCAAGCGCTGTAATGAATTCACGGCCCTTAGTGAACCCTGCTGCTTCTCCTCTAGAGTCTCAGCCCACTTGCAGAGACCCCCTCTTGGGGTCTCCTTTTCCTTTGGCAGAAGCACTGGAACACTTTTAAAGTGACTCCTGGCTGATATTCTACCCAAGAGTTCCACACGTCACCCCTGATGGTCACGCACCTTTGGCTTGTGTCAGAAAGGAATGCAATTTCTTCTCAAGGCAGAAACATCTCTCCGTGTCTCTTCCCTGACTTCTGAGCCCAATGGCAGACATCAGACCAATGTGCCCCCCAAACTCCAGGGAACAGATATCAAGCTCTCCAGTAGTTCCTTGATGTCTACTCTGGGCTTGAGGGGAAGGAGGAAATGGAGGTTCTAGGACAGGAGTGAATTACCATAATGGCAGCAGCTCTCCACACATTTTCTCCCTCCTCCACTTTCCCAACCTGTTTTATCTTCATTGTGGGTCAGTTTTCTAACTGCTTTCCAATCTCCTGCTTTGAAAACCTGTCTATCACTTCACTTTGAGACCTGATTATCTACTATCTTTTGGTTTTGGTCAGAATTTCCAATTTCACAACCAATCACACTATAGATAAATTAATGACAGTGTTGAAAAGCAAGTAAAGGTGTTCCTGTTGGGCCAAAAATTATGAGGCGTCCCTTAAGGCAAAGAGTAGCTGGACTCAGTCTGAGGGAAGAACTAAAACCCAAAACAAAGGAAAAAAGAGGATGGTTAAAAATATGGGAAGGGTCTTGGGGATGCTGAAGGTTCAGAAGGACTGTACAAAAGGAGCAAGGAAGAGCCCAGTGAAAGTGTCACAAACATTGGTTAGAGCACAAATAGCCAGAGAGCTTAGGGCCTTTCCCTTCTTGGTTTATGCCAAGCAGCAAATAGTGGAAACACACAGTTCTAATATAGCCTAGCATTCTACTCCTAGATATTTACCCAATAGAATTGAAAACATGTCTATATGAAGATTTATATGTGAACATTAATAGCAACATTATTGATAAAGGCCAAAATGGAAACAATACAAACATTCATCAACTCACTGATGAACAGATAAATAAAAATGGTATATCCATACAAAGAATATTGTTCAGTTCAGTTCAGTTGCTCAATCATGTCCAACTCTTTGCAACCCCATGGACTGCAGCTTCCCAAGCCTCCCTGTCCATCACCAGTGCTCAAGAGTTTTCTAAACCTATGTCCATTGAGTCAGTGATGCCATCCAGCCATCTCATCCTCTGCTGTCCCCTTCTCCTCCTGCCTTCAATCTTTCCCAGCATCAGGGTCTTTTCAAATGAGTCAGTTATTCGCATCAGGTGGCCAAAGTATTAGAGTTTCAGCTTCAACATCAGTCCTTCAAATGAACACTCAGGACTGATCTCCTTTAGGATGGACTGGTTGGATCTCCTTGCAGTCCGAAGGAAAGTTATGACCAACCTATACAGCATATTAAAAAGCAGAGAGACACTACTTTGCCAATAAAAGTCTGTCTAGTCAAGGCTATGGTTTTTCCAGTTGTCATGTATGGATGTGAGAGTTGGACTATAAATAAAACTGAGCACCGAAGAATTGATGCTTTTGAACTGTGGTGTTGGAGAAAACTTTTGAGAGACCCAGTTACTCAGCAATTAGCAGGAATTAGCAACTTATACACCCACTCCAGTACTCTTGCCTGGAAAATCCCATGGACGGAGGAGCCTGGTAGGCTGCATTCCATGGGGTCACTACTAGTCGGACACGACTGAGCGACTTCACTTTCACTTTTCACTTTCACACATTGGAGAAGGAAATGGCAACCCACTCCAGTGTTCTTGCCTGGAGAATCCCAGGGACAGCAGAGCCTAGTCGGCTGCCGTCTATGGGGTCGCACAGAGTCAGACATGACTGAAGCGACTTAGCAGCAGCAGCAACTTATACAGGCAACAACATGTATGAACCTAAAATTATTATGCAAAGTGAAGGAAGTCATACACAAAGATTACATACTACATGATTGCATTTATATGACATTTCTAGAAAAGGCAAAACTATGGAGATAGAAAATCAATGTGTGCCTGAACCTGACTGAGAGAGGGGATTGACTGCAAAAGGACATAATGAAATTTTATAGGATGATAAAAGAGTTCTAAAACTGAACTATATTGATGGTTGCACAGTTGCATAAATTTGTAAAAAATCATTGCTTACAAAAGGTTTATTGGGCTTCCCTGGTGGCTCAGACAGTAAACTATCTGCCTGCATTGGAGGAGACCTGGGTTCGATTTCTGGATCAGGAAGATCCCCTGGAGAATGAAATGGCTACCCATAATAGCACTCCTGACTGGAGAATTCCATGGACAGAGGAGCCTGGCGGGCTATAGTCCATTGGGTTCCAAAGAGTTGGACACAACTGAACAACTAACACTTTCATTTTATTGTATAGCGTATAAATTATATACCTCAATAAAATTGTGAAACAATACCTTTTGGTACTACAAAAATAGAGTGTATAACTCCTAAACAGTTAAAAATAAAATTAATAAAATCTAATTGATCTAATTGGAGAAGGCAATGGCAAGGCACTCCAGTACTCTTGCCTAGAAAATCCCATGGATGGAGGAGCCTGGTGGGCTGCAGTCCGTGGGGTCGCTAAGGGTCGGACACGACTGAACGACTTCACTTTCACTTTTCACTTTCACACATTGGAGAAGGAAATGGCAACCCACTCCAGTGTTCTTGCCTGGAGGATCCCAGGGACGGGGGAGCCTGGTGGGCTTCCGTCTAAGGGGTCACACAGAGTCGGACACGACTGAAGTGACTTAGCAGCAATTGCTCTAATAAAAAGCAAAATAGGGGAGAAGGTAAAGGCAACCCACTCCAGGATTCTTGCCTGGGAAATCCCATGGACAGAGAAGCCTGGTGGACCACAGTCCGGGGGCGGGGGGTCACAGAGGAGTTGGACATGATATAGTGACTGAGTCTGCACAGTCAGTTCAGTTGCTCAGTCGTGTCCGACTCTTTGAGATCCCGTGAACTGCAGCACATCAGGCTTCCCTGTCCAACATCGACTCCCGGAGTTTACTCAAACTCTTGTCCATTGAGTTGGTGATGCCATGCAACCATCTCATCCTCTGTCGTCCCCTTCTCCTCACACATTCAGTCTTTCCTAGCAACAGAGTCTTTTGAAATGAGTTGGTTCTTTGCATCAGGTGGCCAAAGTATTGGAGTTTCAGTTTCAGCTTCAGTCCTTCCAATGAATATTCAGGACTGATTTCCTTTAGGATGGACTGGCTGGATCTCCTTGCAGTCTAAGGGACTCTCAAGAGTCTTCTCCAACACCATAGTTCAAAAGAATCAATTCTTCACCACTCAGGTTTCTTTATAGTCCAACTCTCACATCCATACATGACTACTGGGAAAACCATAGCTTTGACTAGACGGACCTTTGTTGGCAAAGTAATGTCTCTGCTTTTTAATATGCTGTCTAGGTTGGTCATAACTTTCCTTCCAAGGAGCAAGCATCTTTTAATTTCATGGCAATGGTCACCATCTGCAGTGATTTTGGAGCCCCCAGAAATAAAGTCTATCACTGTTTCCCCATCTATTTGCCATGAAATGATGGGCCCAGATGCCATGATCTTAGTTTTCTGAATGTTGAGTTTTAAGCCAACTTTTTCACTTTCCTCTTTCGCTTTCATCAAGAGGCTCTTTAGTTCTTCACTTTCGGCCATAAGGGTGGTTTCATCTGCATATCTGAGGTTATTGATATTTCTCCCGGCAATCTTGATTCCAGCTTGTGCTTCTTCCATCTCAGCATTTCTCATGATGTACTCTGCATATAAGTTAACTAAGCAGGGAGACAATATACAACCTTGACGTACTCTTTTTCCTATTTGGAACCAGTCTGTTGTTCCATGTCCAGTTCTAACTGTTGCTTCCTGACCTGCATACAGATTTCTCAGGAGGCAGGTAAGGTGCTCTGGTATTCCCATCTCATGAAGAATTTTTCAGTTGGTTGTGATTCACACAGTCGAAAGCTTTGGTATAGTCAGTAAGGCAGAAATAGATGTTTTTCTGGAGCTCTCTCGTTTTTTTGGTGATCCAATGGACGTTGGCAATTTGATCTCTGGTTCCTCTGCCTTTTCTAAATCCAGATTGACCATCTGGAAATTCACGGTTCACGTACTGATGAAACCTGGATTGGAGAATTTTGAGCATTACTTTACTAGAGAGTGTTTTCCTCTATTTCTTTGCACTGATCACTGAGGAAGGCTTTCTTATCTCTCCTTGCTATTCTTTGAAACTCTACATTCAAATGGGTATACCTTTCTTTTTCGCCTTTGCTTTTCACTTCTCTTCTTTTCACTGCTATTTGTAAGGCCTCCTCAGACAGCCATTTTGCTTTTTTGCATTTCTTTTTCTTGAGGGATGGTCTTGATCCCTGTCTCCTGTACAATGTCATGAACCTCTGTCCATAGTTCTTCAGGCACTCTGTCTATCAGATCTAATCCCTTGAATCTATTTGTCTGCCCTCTGATGGAGAAGGATAAGAGGTTTATGGAAGCTTCCTGATGGGAGAGACTGACTGAGGGGGAAACTGGGTCTTGTTCTGATGGATGGGACCATGCTCAGTAAATCTTTAAGCCAATTTTTTGTTGATGGGTGGAGCTGTGTCCCCCCCTGATTATTTACCTGGGGTCATACTATGGTGGAGGTAATGAAGATAATGGCGACCTCCTTCAAGAGGTCCCATGCATGTTCTGCTACACTCAGTGCCCCCAACCCTGCAGCAGGCCACCCCAACTCACCCCTCCACTGGACACTCCTGGACACTCCTGGGCAAGTCTGGGTCAGTCTCTTGTGGGGTCACTGCTCCTTTCTCCTGGGTCCTGGTGCACACAAGATTCTTTTCTGCCCTTCAAGATTCTATTTCCTAGTCCTATGTATGTTTTGGCAGCTCTATGGTGGGTTTAGTGGCGACCTCCTCCAAGAGAGCTTATGCCATACCCAAGTCTGCTGCACCCAGAGCCCCTGCCCCTGTGGCAGTCCACTGCTGACCTGTACCTCCAGGAGACACTCAAACACAGTTCTGTCTCAGTCTCTGTGGGGTCCCTGGGTCCTGGTGTGCACAGGTTTTTTTGAGCCCTCTGAGCATCTCTGGTGGGAATGGGGTTTGATTCTAAACACAAATTTGCCCCTCCTCCCATCTTGCTGGGACTTCTCCTTTGCCCGGATGTGGGGTATCTCCTCACAGTCACTCCAGCACTGCGCTGCCACCACTCCAGTGCCTACCATCTTGCTAGGGCTTCTCTGACCCTGGACATGGGGAATCTCCTCATCACTGCTTTCACGCTGTGCAACCGCCACACATACCCAATGTATAATGCATAATTTTTACTGCTGTGTCAAGATTGCTGGGAGAAATATCAATAACCTCAGATATGCAGATGACACTACCCTTATGGCAGAAAGTGAAGAGGAACTCAAAGGCCTCTTGATGAAAGTGAAAGAGGAGAGTGAAAAGGTTGGCTTGAAGCTCAACATTCAGAAAACAAAGATCATGGCATCTGGTCCCATCATTTCATGGGAAATAGATGGGAAAACAGTGGAAACAGTGTCAGACATTATTTTTTTGGGCTCCAAAATCACTGCAGATGCTGATTGCAGCCATGAAATTAAAAGACGCTTACTCCTTGGAAGGAAAGTTATGACCAACCCTGATAGTATATTAAAAAGCAGAGACATTACTTTGCCAACAAAGGTCCGTCTAGTCAAGGCTATGGTTTTTCCAGTGGTCATGTATGGATGTGAGATTTGGATTGTGAAGAAAGCTGATCGCCGAAGAATTGATGCTTTTGAACTGTGGTGCTGGAGAAGACTCTTGAGAGTCCCTTGTACTTCAAGGAGATCTAACCAATCCATTCTAAAGGAGATCAATCCTGGGTGTTCATTGGAAGGACTGATGCTAAAGCTGAAACTGCAATACTTTGGCCATCTCATGCGACGACTTGACTCACTGGAAAAGACTCTGATGCTGGGAAAGGTTGGGGGCGGGAGGAGAAGAGGGCAACAGAGAATGAGATGGCTGGATGGCATCACCGACTCTGTGGACATGAGTTTGAGTGAACCCCAGGAGTTGGTGATAGACAGAGAGGCCTGGTGTGCTGTGATTCATGGGGTCACAGAGAGTCAGACACGACTGAGCGACTGTACTGAACTGAAAGCAAATAAAGATCTTTCTCCAAAAAAAGCAAAATAAGGACAAAATGAAACAAGAGAACATGTACATGATAAATATAAGATGGTAAAATTTGTCCAAACTTATAGTAACTGTGAACATGGAAAATTGATTCATTTGCTAATTAAAAACCAGACTATCTTTAAAAAAATTAAGTATATATTAAAATTCTTAAAGATGACTCTATACAAAACAACACATAGAGGAGCTCAAGCAGATAACACAGTCTGACTGTGGCCTTGGGAATGGGCTGTTGGAATGATTGAAAGAAGTCAAGAAACTTCAAGATCAGGATGTTGAGTAGTGATACAGGGATCTTCAGAGATAATACAGGTTTAGTTTCAGACCACTATAATAAAGTAAATATCACAATAAAATGAGTCCCACAAATCTTTTGGTTTTCCAATGCATATAAAAGTTATGCTTACCCTATAATGTAGTCTATTAATACTTCATAACTGAAAAATGCTAACCATCATCTGAGCCTTCAGTGAGTCCTAATCTTTTTGCTGGTGAAGGATCTTGCCTTAATTTTGATGGCTGCTGACCAATCAGGATGGTGGTCATTGTTCAACGTTGGAGTGACTGTGCAATTTCTTAAAACAACAATGAAGTTTGCTGCATCAATTGACTCTTCCTTTCATGAACAATTCCTCTGTATATGTAACACTGTTTGATAGCATTTTACCTACAGTAGAAAGATAGAAAGAAAGTGAAGTTACTCAGTCGTGTCCAACTCTTTGCGACACCATGACCTGTAGCCTACCAGATTCCTCCATCCATGGAGTTTTCCAGGCAAGAATACTGGAGTGGGTTGCCATTTCCTTCTCCACTTCTTTTCAAATTAGAGTCAATCCTCTCAAGCTCAGCTACTGCTTTATCAACCAAGTTTATGTAATCATCTAAGTATTTTGTTTTCATGTCAACAGTTTTCACAGTATCTTCACCAGGAGTAGCTTTCATCTCAAAAAACCACTTTCTTTGCTTATCCATAAGAAGCAACTCCTCATCCACTAAACTTTTGCCATGAGATTGCTGCAATTCAGTGATATCTTCAGGCCTCACTTCTAACTCCTGTTCTCTTGTTATTTTCACACAGCTGCAGTTACTTCCTCTACTGAAGTCTTGAACCCCTCCAAGCCATTCATTAGGGTTGGAAGAAACTTCTTCCAAACTCCTGTTAATGTTCATATTTCGACCTCTTCTCATGAGTCATGAATGTTCTGAATGGCATCTAGAATGGTGTATTCTTTCCAGAAGTTTTCAATTAACTTTGTCTAGATTCAACAGATAAATCACTATCCATGGTAGCTATAGTCTCAGTATTTCTTGAAAGACTAAATTACTCCTTGATCTGTGGGTTGCAGAATGGATTTTGTGTTAACAGGCATGAAAACAACATTAACCTTATTACACATTTCCATCAGAGCTCTTGGGTGACCAGGTGTATTGTTAACAAACAGTACTGTTTTCAAAGGAACCTTTTTTCCTGGGCAATAGGTCTCAACAATGGGTTTAAAATATTTAGTAAACATGTTTTAAACAGAAGTGCAGTCATCCAACCTTTATTTTTCCATTTATATAGCATAGGCAGAGTAGATTTAGAATGCTTAAGAGCCTAGGATTTTCAGAATGGTAAATGAGCACTGGTTTCAACTTAAAGTCACCAGCTGCATTAGCCCCTAATGATAGAATCAGCCTGTCCTTTGAAGCTATGAAGTCAGGTGTTGACTTCTCTCTAGTCATGAAAGTCCTAGATGTCATCTTCTTCCAATTAAAAGTTGTTTCATTTATATTGAAAAATCTGTTGTGTCATGTAGCCACCTTCATTAATTATCTTAGCTAGATCTTGACAACTGCAGAAGCAACAGTTTTTGTATCAGCACTTGCTCTTCATCTGTACTTTTATGTTCTGGACACAACTCCTTTGCTTAAACTTCATGAATCAACCTCTTTTAGCTTGAGATTTTCTTCCACAGCTTCCTCACCTATCTCAGCCTTCAAAGAATTGAAGAGAGTCAGGGCCTTGGTCTGGATTAGACTTTGGCTTACTCTGGTTTGACCCTCTACCAAGACCACCAAAACTTTCTCCATGTCAGTAATAAGGCTATACTGCTTTTTTAAAAGTCATTCCTATATTCACTGAAGTAGCACTAATATGTGTATTTGGTGCAAGAAGCCTAGGCTTCAGTCTGTCTTGGCTATCCACATGCCTACTTCACTAAGCTTAATTATTTCTACTTTTTGAATTAAAATGAGAAATAAAAAACTTCCTTTCACTCAAATACTTAGAGGCCGTTGTAGGGTTATTAATTGGTCTTATTTAAATATTGCTGTTTCTAAGGGAATAGGGAAGCCCAGGGAAAGGGTGAGAAATGAAGGAATGGCTAATCAGTACATTTATCAATTGTCCTTACTATCTTTATGTGGGCGTGGTTTGTGGTACTTCAAAACAATTACGATAGTAAAATGAAAGCTCACTGATCACAGATCACCATAACAAATATAATAATAATGACAAAGTTAGAAATATTGCGAGATTTACCAAAATGTGAGACACAAAGTGAGGAAATGCTATTGGAAAAATGGGGCTGATAGACTCGGGTTGCCACAAACTTTCAAGTTGTGAAAAACACAGTATCTGCAAAGTGCAAACAAAGCAAAGTGCGACAAAATGAGGTATGTTTGCACTGAAACTGTCTACAATGGTTATGGAATTCTGGTTGGAGAGTGCGATTGAGGGGGATTACCTGGGAGGTAGGATAATGATAGCAATGTGGAGTGTGAAATCAGTGGTGTGTCCCTGGAAGAAGGAAGTGTTTTTACATTAGAGTGGAAAAATAATGGTTAAAATTGGGAAAGAGAGAGGCAGAAAAAGATGACTTCTCCTCTTAAGCCTTTGCTTTGTGGAGTATGAAAGGATGGATAGCCTCTTCTCAATGGAGTTCTAGTGAAAATGGTATGATAAGAAGGTAACTCATGAAAGTAGATGGTACCGTTCTAATGGCAGAAAGTGAAGAAGAACTAAAGAGCCTCTTGATGAAGATGAAAGAGGAGAGTGAAAAAGCTGGCTTAAAACTCAACAGTCAAAAAACTAAGATCATGGCATCTGGTCCCATCACTTCACGGCAAATAGAAGGGGGAAAAGTGGAAGCAGTGACAGACTTTATTTTCTTGGGCTCCAAAATTACTGTAGATGGTGACTGCAGCCACAAAATTAAAAGGCACTTGCTCCTTGGAAGGAAAGCTACGACAAAAGTAGACAGCATATTAAAAAGCAGAGACATTACTTTGCTGACAAAGGTCCATACAGTCAAAGCTATGATTTTCCAGTAGTCACGTATGGATGTCAGAGCTAGACCATAAATAAGGCTGAGTACTGAAGAATTGATGCATTTGAACTGGGGTGCTGGAAAAACTCTTGAGAGTCCCTTGGACTACAAGGAGATCAAACGAGTCAATCCTAAAGGAAATCAACCATGAATATTCATTGGAAGGACTGATGCTGAAGCTCCAATACTTTGGCCGCCTGATGTGAAGAGTTGACTCATTGAAAAAGACCCTGATGTCGGGAAAGATTGAAAGCAAGAGGGCAGCAGAGGATGAGATGGTTAGATAGCATCACCGACTCAATGGATGTGAGTTAGAACAAACTCCTGGGAGACAGTGAAGGACTGAGGAGCCTGGCAGGCTACAGCCCACGGGATCACAAAGAGTCAGACATGACTTAGCAACTGAACAACAACAACAAAAGTGAAGGCAGAGGTTTGGAGAAGCAACATCCACTGGAGGAAACAGAAATAGAGAGGGTCTGTAGAGCTAGGTTTGGGTTTGGTAGTATGTAATAGAATCTTACAAATAGCTGTGAAAAAAAGATAAGTGAAAAGCAAAGGAGAAAAGGAAAGATATAAGCATCTGAATGCAGAGTTCCAAAGAATAGCAAGGAGAGATAAGAAAGCCTTCCTCAGTGATCAATGCAAAGAAATAGAGGAAAACAACAGAATAGGAAAGACAAGAGATCTCTTCAAGAAAATTAGAGATTCCAAGAGAACTTTTCATGCAAAGATGGGCTCGATAAAGGACAGAAATGGTATGGACCTAACAGAAACAGAAGATAAGAAGAGGTGGCAAGAATACACAGAAGAACTATACAAAAAAGATCTTCATGACCAAGATAATCACGATGTTGTGATCACTGACCTAGAGCCAGACATCTTGGAATGTGAAGTCAAGTGGGCCTTAGAAAGCATCACTACGAACAAAGCTAGTGGAGGTGATGAAATTCCAGTGGAGCTATTTCAAATCCTGAAAGAGGATGCTGTGAAAGTGCTGCACTCAATATGCCAGCAAATTTGGAGAACTCAGCAGTGGCCACAGAACTGGAAAAGGTCAGTCTTCATTCCAATCCCAAAGAAAGGCAATGCCAAAGAATGCTCAAACTACCGCACAGTTGCACTCATCTCACACGCTAGTAAAGTCATGCTCAAAATTCTCCAAGCCAGGCTTCAGCAATACGTGAACCGTGAACCTCCAGATGTTCAAGCTGGTTTTAGAAAAGGCAGAGGAACCAGAGATCAAATTGCCAACATCCTCTGGATCATGGAAAAAGCAAGATAGTTCCAGAAAAACATCTATTTCTGCTTTATTGACTGTGCCAAGGACTCTGACTGTGTGGATCACAATAAACTGTGGAAAATTCTGAAAGATGGGAATACCAGACCACCTGACCTGCCTCTTGAGAAACCTGTATGCAGGTCAGGAAGCAACAGTTAGAACTGGACATGGAACAACAGACTGGTTCCAAATAGGAAAAGGAGTACGTCAAGGTTGTATATTGTCACCTTGCTTATTTAACTTCTATGCAGAGTACATCATGAGGAACGCTGGGCTGAAAAAAGTATAGGCTGAAGTCAAGACTGCTGGGAGAAATATCAATAACCTCAGATATGCAGATGACACCACCCTTATGGCAGAAAGTGAAGAGGAACTCAAAAGCCTCTTGATGAAAGTGAAAGAGGAGAGTGAAAAAGTTGGCTTGAAGCTCAACATTCAGAAAACTAAGATCATGGCATCTGGTTGCATCACTTCATGGGAAATAGATGGGGAAACAGAGAAAACAGTGTCAGACTTTATTTTTTTGGGCTCCAAAATCACTGCAGATGCTGATTGCAGCCATGAAATTAAAAGATGCTTACTCCTTAGAAGGAAAGTTGTGACCAACCTAGACAGCATATTAAAAAGCAGAGACATTACTTTGCCAACCAAGGTCCGTCTAGTCAAGGCTATGGTTTTTCCAGTGGTCATGTATGGATGTGAGAGTTGGACTGTGAAGAAAGCTGATCGCCAAAGAATTGATGCTTTTGAACTGTGGTGCTGGAGAAGGCTCTTGAGAGTCCCTTGGACTGCAAGGAAATCCAACCAGTCCATCCTAAAGGAGATCAGTCCTGGGTGTTCATTGGAAGGACTGATGCTAAAGCTGAAGCTCCAATACTTTGGCCACCTCATGCGAAGAGTTGACTCACTGGAAAAGACTCTGATGCTGGGAGGGATTGGGGGTAGGAGGAGAAGGGGATGACAGAGAATGAGATGGCTGGATGGCATCACCGACTCAATGAACATGAGTTTGAGTGAACTCCAGGACTTGGTGATGGACAGGGAGGCCTGGCGTGCTGTGATTCATGGGATCGCAAAGTGTCGGACACGACTGAGCAACTGAACTGAACTGAACTGAATAGAATCTTGAGCTACTTTAGTCAAGTAAGGAATTTCTTGATCTTATGTAATAAAAAGTCTAAGAAAAAGCATTCCAGGGTTGGTAAGGTGGTTTTATGAGATCATCAGGAAAGAATCATTTTTACTTCTTGAGACATCGTTCTTTGCATGTGGCTTTTGAACTCATGGTACTAAGATGTCTTCTGTAATGCCAGACATCATGTTCTAGTTACAGAAGGAAGAAAAGAAGAAAGGCAAAAGTTGTGCCAGCCTGAGTCACTCTCTTTTAATAGCAAAAGAATAGTTTTTCTGGAAATTCTGAAGTAAAACTTTTACTTGAAATAAACATCTTATTAGCTAAAATTATGTCAAATGACCACTCCGAGCTTTATTTTTTTTTTTTCTTGTTTTAATTTTATTTATTTATTTATTTTTTTGCATTACAATAGTTTAATATGAACAATCAGAACTAATTAACAGTATAACAATATTTTACAACTGAAATAATTAAAATAAACTATAAAATTACTACATAAAACAGGTCTGATCTAGCTTATTTACTTTCTATAATCTCTTCAGTGCTGCAAAACCATTTATTTCTTTTTTTTTTCATGTTTTAATAAACACTTCGTCTTTTTGTATTGCTTTTTTTTTTCATCACAATAATAGAAATATAACATCATATATCACTGTAAAACACATTTCCACATAAATGCTGATAAGCACAAAATATTTTTCATCATTTACATTTTAACTGTAATAATATATGGCAGAATTAAAGCTGCATCCATCATGTGTCTAACTCACCTTGCTGTAATGAATTTTTAAATGTAATGGTTTCTGTCGCAAAGTAAAATCGTACATAATGTCTAGTGACACAGTACGCTGGTGGATGGGTGGATTTGGAAAATGGAAATGCAACTTCATTTTTAATTAGATTTATAAACTTCACCACCTCCACCTCCAGCCAGCTTCCCAACCCTCCCTCCCACCACCATTATTTATTTATTTATTTATTTATTTTTTTAAAATGAGGCTTTTAATTAATGTTTGACAGAGCTGATTCAGGTTGAATAGACTAAATTTCTTTAAACAAACTTACTTATACTCCAGAGTCCTTTAAAAACTTAATAGCATTTATACATTGAAGGTATTTGATTTTCTTGTAACTAGCACTTCAAATGCAACAAGCATTTGAAGCAACAAGCATTTGACCCAACAAGTAAAACTTTCTACAGTTCATAACTTTTATAAATAAAATAAATTAAATGTACAGTGAATAAGTTCTCTGAAATATTTCAATATTTCTGCAGGTTTAGTAAATCGTAAAATACATTTCAACTAAAATTCACAAATCTAAAAATCTGTTAGGCATTTTTAGGCGTTTTAAGTTGGAAATGAAGACCAATGTTACATCGTAATATGCCAATTACAAATAGTACTTCAAATAGCAAATACTACAGTTTGTCCCAAACTTTAAAAACTATTCATGAACTCAACACTGAACTATTGATGGCTATGAGAATTGTTTCCTAGCCTTTTTGAAAATTTCAACCCATTTACGTTTAAGGTAATTATTGATAAGTACGATCCTGTAGCCATTGTCTTTATTACTTTGGGTTCAAGTTTATACACTCTTTCTGTGTATCCTGTCTAGAGAAGATCCTTTAGCATTTGTTGGAGAGCTGGTTTGGTGATGCTGAATTCCCTCAGCTTTTGCTTGTCTGTAAAGCTTTTGATTTCTCCTTCATATTTGAATGAGATCCTTGCTGGGTATAGTAATCTGGGCTGTAGGGTATTTTCTTTCATCACTTTAAGTATGTCTTGCCACTCCCTTCTGGCCTGAAGAGTTTCTGTTGAAAGATCAGCTGTTATCCTTATGGGAATCCCCTTATGTGTTATTTGCTGCTTTTCCCTTGCTGCTTTTAATATTTGTTCTTTGTGTTTGATCTTTGTTAATTTGATTAATATGTGTCTTGGAGTATTTCGCCTTGGGTTTATCCTGTTGGGGACTCTCTGGGTTTCTTGGACTTGGGTGATTATTTCTTTCCCTATTTTAGGGAAGTTTTCAACTATTATCTCCTCAAGTATTCTCTCATGGTCTTTCTTTTTGTCTTCTTCTTCTGGGACTCCTATGATTCGAATGTTGGAGCGTTTAACATTGTCCCAGAGGTCTCTAATATTGTCCTCATTTCTTTTAATTCGTTTTTCTTTTTTCCTCTCTGTTTCATTTATTTCTACAATTTTATCTTCTAGTTCGCTAATCCTGTCTTCTGCCTCTGTTATTCTATTGTTTGTTCCCTCCAGAGTGTTTCTGATCTCATCTATTGCATTATTCATTGTATATTGACTCTTTTTTATTTCTTCTAAGTCCTTATTAAATCTTTCTTCCATCTTCTCAATCCTTTTCTCCAGGTTATTTATCTGTAACTCCATTTTGCTTTCAAGATTTTGAATCATTTTCACCATCAAAATTTGAAATTCTTTATCAGGTAGATTCCCTATATCTTCTTCTTTTGTTTGTGTTGGTGGGCAATTATCTTGTTCCTTTACTTGCTGGGTATTTCTCTGCCTCTTCATCTTGCTTATATTGCTTTGCTTGGGGTGGCCTTTCCCTCTTCTTGCAGTTTGTGGAGTTCTCTTTATTATGTAGTTTCTTCGCTGTGTGTGGGGTTGGACGGGTGACTTGTCCGGGTTCCCTGGTTAGGGAGGCATGTGTCAGTGTTCTGGTGGGTGGAGCTTGATTTCTTCTCTTTCCTTTAGAAGACAATGGCTGCTTTTCTGGGAGCCTGATGTCCTCTGCCAGTATTCAGAAGTTGTTTTGTGGACTTTACTCCGCATTCAAATGTTCTTTTGATGAATTTGTGGGGAAGAAAGTGGTCTCGCCGTCTTATCCCTCCGCCATCTTGTTTCTTCCTCCCCAGAACACTGGATTCTTATATTCCACTTGGTCGTGGAGTATCTCTTCCCAGCTGCTCCAGCAAGGTGCAGCGGCTGTACCTTAGCTTGGACGAGGGGTATCTCCTCAAGGCTGCGCCTCCTGCTTTTAATGTAGATCAGCTCCTCTCGGCCCTCCGGTGCCCAAGCAGCCACCGCCTCCTGGACGTGGTACAGCTCCTCTCGGCCACCGCCCTAACCCTGGGCGCGGGGCAGCTCCTCTCAGCCACGATTCTGCACGTCACTCCGAGCTTTAAAAGAAGACTGAAAAAATCAAAATTGTTTGATCTGGTGGGGCATTGATATTCCAAGTAAAATTGGTATTCTGTTAATAAGGAAGGAGAGGTAACAGTATTTTGAATATGTAATAAGTGAATGCCAGAGTAGTAATGTATTACAGTCTCACGTTCTAAAAGGTACTAAAGGAGGTTTTACAAAGATGTTAAAACCTTAGCAAAATTTTTAAAACATCTTAGAGGTAAAGCAAAGGAGAAATAAAAAGATCATATGATGGAGATGTAAGTGGGGTCCATTCAAAAAGTTTACTTCAAGCGTTCTAGCAGCCAATTCAAAAAGGAAAGCACTTTAAAAAGAAAAATCTTTAGAAAAGGATTTGTTTGGTTGGTTTTTTGGTGGGGGGAGCACTTCAAAAGGCATGGTAAAAGGGCTTGGATGAGTGGGCAACCTCCAGAGGGAGAGCAATTTATTTGCAAAGAAAGTAATAAGCAGTAGCAGGACAGCAATACTTTAAAAGACAGAGTGTAAATATTGGTGGAGGAGGGAGACTGGTTTGCAATTGTGAGACAGATTGAAAATGACAAGATGAGAAACATTCTAGAATTAATCAGCTTTTCAGGTTCAGAACTGCCCCAGGCTAAGTCCTCTAATGGTGTCAGACTTGATGAGGCTGTACTCTTTCAAGTTGGCGGTCTTTGCTCATGTTCTCATTAGAACAGTGCATGGTCTGTCTTGTGAGCTCCTCAGGGAAGATTCGGCTGGACGAGAGTGACAGGGTTCCTAAAGTGTTCTCTTGGTAAGTGAGATGGAGGTGGAAAGCTGTGTGCCTTCCAAGGATCTCACCATATAGTTTGGGCCCAGTGTGACTTGAAAGCTATTGTTTACATTTAAGGAAATGAGAAACTCTCTTCAATGTGCAAGTAGTACTCACATCCCTGAAGTTGCTTCTCCACAAAGTGGGTCCTCAGCATCACTTCTATATGTGGTAATAACAGAGGAATGATTGATGCTAAGACGTGATTATGGTTAGTACATTTATGTGTGTGTATTTTTTCAACATCTGCAGTATATTCTAAATGAATAAGGATCTTGTTTCTTAAATTCCTAGCATCTAGGACAATACCTAGTTAAAAAAATACTGTGAGTGAGTGAAGTTGCTCAGTCGTGTCCGACTCTTTGCGACCCCATGGACTGTAGCCTACCAGGCCCCTTGGTCCATGGAATTCTCCAGGCAAGAATACTGAAGTGGGTTGCCATTTCCTTCTCCAGGATCTTCCTGACCCAGGGATTGAACCCGGGTCTCCTGCATTGTAGGCAGACGCTTTACCATCTGAACTACCAGGGATAAACACAACAAATAAAACATTTAGTTCTTTGTAACTTTTGTATCTTTTATTTGCTTCTCGTAGTATTTTAAATGGAGAAGGAAATGGCAACCCACTCTAGTGTTCTTGCTTGGAGAATCCCAGGGACGAGGGAGCCTGGTGGGCTTCCATCTATGGGGTCACACAGAGTCGGACACGACTGAAGTGACTTAGCAGTAGCAGCAGTATTTTTAAAGCATCATTATGGGAAATCCTGGATGAAGCCGTAAAATAGCTTATTATAGAAATTAATTTTCAAAACACCTGGTGCAAAGGCTGTTTCCACAGCTAAGTAATTTGGAATGTCAGATTTTCTTTTTGCAAACAAATAAAATTTAAAAATCTGTATTTTGTATATACTTCTGATATTAGAATTTTAGAAAACAAATAATTCTGTGAACATACTGCTGATCATGGGGATTCTCCAGGCAAGAATACTTGCCTGGAATGGGTTGCCATGCCCTCCTCTAATTAAGTATATCATTCTTTTAAGACTTTAGCTCAGTGGTGTGGGGGTTCCTCAAAAAATTAAATATGGAATTACCATGATTCAACAATTTCACTTTTGGGGATAGTCCCAAATAACTGAAAGTAGCGATTTGAACAGATATTTGTACATTCAGGTTCACAGCAGCATTATCCACAATGGCCAAAAGGAGGAAGTAATCTGAGTGTCTGTCAATAGACAAATGGAATTTAAAAATGTAATATATATGTGTGCATGCGTGTGTGCTCAGTTTTCTGACTCTGCAAACCCATGGACTGTAGTACACCTGTTCCTCTATCATTGGGATTTTCCAGGCAAGAATGCTGGAGTGGGTTGCCATTCTCTCCTCCAGGGGCTCTTCTCAACTCAGGGATCAAACCCATGTCTCCTGCATTGGCAAGCAGGTTCTTTACCACTGAACCACCTGGGAAGCCAGTAATATATATATTTTAGTCTTAAAAAGGACCTCCCTGTTGGTCCAATGATTAAGAATCAGCCTGCCAATGAAGGGGTCATGGATTCAATCCCTGGTCCAGGAAGATTCCATGGGGCCACGAAGCCCATGGGCCACAACTACTGAAGCCCAGCTCTAGAGCCCAAGCTCTGCAACAAGAGAAGCCAGCACAATGAGAAGCCTGTGCCCCACAACAAAGAGCAGCTTCTGCTAGTCCCAAGTAGAGAAAAGCCGGTGAGAAGGAGCAAAGCCCCAGCACAGCCAAAAATAAACAAATTGATTACTTTAAAGGGGGAAAAAAGGAAATTCTGACATATGCTACAACATGGATGAGCCTTGAAAACGTTATGCTAAGTAAAATAAACCACAAAAGGGCACACTGCCCTCACAAAAGGGCAGTTAGAGAGTGTGATCCCACTTGTATGAGATACCTAGAGTAGTCAAATGCAGAGACAAAAAGTGGAACGGTGGTTGCCAGAGAATGGGTGGGAAGCAGGGAGGAAGGGGGAGTTATTATTTAATGGTACAGAGTTTCAGTCTATGGTGATGGTTGCACAAGATTGTGAATGTACCTAATGTTACTGAACTTAAAAATGATTAAAATGGTAAATTTTATGTTATATATATTTTACCACAATAAATCAATAAGACTTTACCTAATGTAAAAATTTAAGTGGTTACAAAAATCAAAGAAAAAAAAATCACCATTTGAATAATAATAGGATAACTAAAAGAACAAATAAAAAGTGACCATAGCTTTGTGTCACTAAAGCTTAATAGCTGAGAGTAATCTATTACAACATAAAATCACCTGGAAACAATTGCTACAGAAAAAGCTTCATTTAAAATATCTGTATTAGGTTAGCTAAGATAAGACAAAGTCAGATTTTATTTAAAAGACATGAAAGATTTGTTGCAGATTTAGAATCAGATAGTTGCATCCCAAAGTAACCACACATGTTAAGATGTCAGGGCTTGCCAATTAATCTGTAGATTCACCCTCATCCCAATAAAAATCTCATCAGGATTTCTTGTAGATATGAGCAAGATGATTCCAGAATTTTTATGTAAAGGCAAAGGAGTTATGATAGCCAAAACAATTTTTAAAAAGAAGTTGGAGGACTCACACTACCCGATTTCAAGATTTGCTATAAATCTATAGCAATCAAGATAGCATGGTTTTGGCCAAAGGATAGACATATAGATCAATGGAATATAAAGAGTACAGAATTAAATCCTCAAAAATATAGTCAATTAATCTTTGAAAGTGGTACAAAGGCAGTTCAATGGAGAAAGGTTAGTTTTTTCAACAAATTGTGCTAGAAAAGTTGAATCCACATGTAAAATATAAATTTGATTCATACCTCACACTTTATTTAAAATTTTGCTTAAAATGGATCATAGTCCAAAAGTAAAAATTTAAACCATTAGAGGAATGCATAGGAGGAAATCTTCGTGACACTGGGTTAGACAAACAGTTCTTAGGTATAACACTCAAATCACAGTCCTTAAAAATTTTATATATTGGATTTCAACAAAATTAAAAATTCATTCCTCTGAAAAAACCTCAAAGAAAATGAAAGATAAGCAACAGACTAGAAGAAAATATTTGCAATTTACATATCTGACAAAGAACTTCTAAACAGACATAAAAAGAGCTCTTTAAACGCAATGTACATGCGTGCTCAGTTGTGTCTGACTCTGTGACCTCATGAATTGTAGTCTGTCAGGCTTCTCTGTCCATAGAATTTTTCAGGCAAGAGTACTGGAGTGGGTTGCCATGTCCTCTTCCAGGGGATCTTCCCGACCCAGGGATTGAATCTGCACTTTTGTGTCTCCAGTATTGTCAGGTGGATTCTTTACCACTGTGCCACCTGGGAAATCTAAAAAATACATATCTGTTTATATATTGTATGTATACCTAGGCTTTACACATAGAATAAGATTTTTGCCAACAAGAACAAATTTTCACACACACACACAAAAAAAAACAGTCTACACAATGAAAGGTTTATAGTATTAAAACTAAAAAAAAAAAAAAGAATAAGTGGGGAGAAGAAATAATATACTTAGCATTTCTTGACGGAGAAGGCAATGGCAAGCCACTCCAGTACTCTTGCCTAGAAAATCCCATGGATGGAGGAGCCTGGTAGGCTGCAGTCCATGGGGTCACTCAGTCGGACACAACTGAGCAACCTCACTTTCACTTTTCACTTTCACACATTGGAGAAGGAAATGGCAACCCACTCCAGTGTTCTTGCCTGGAGAATCCCAGGGACGGGGGAGCCTGGTGGGCTTCCGTCTATGGGGTCACACAGAGTCGGACATGACTGAAGTGACTTAGCAGCAGCAGCACTTCTTGATGGAGATTATTTCCAAAATAGCTCAACTACTCAGTTATATCAGAATTAATTTTTCCTTAAGTAGGTACTATTCTCTCTTATAGGGAGTCCTTATATGGGTGGTAGTGTTAATTAAATAACCTTAATAATTAATGGAGAAAATTATTATTGTTCTGTGACCCTGGAAAAAAATTGTCAAAATATTAAAAAGTGTCAGTTATAAATGTTAAAGGAAATGAAAAAAATTGTAAAATTAAAAAAAAAATTTTTTTTCACAAAATTATTAAAAGCTTTATTTATGACTGGGATCATTCAACAAAAAAGCAAAAGCAAATGAGCCTGAAAAAGGAACTAAGCTGTTGTCTAGAATGTCCTCAGAACATTCAATACAGTAGCTAAGCTGCCTTTGCACCTGGCTGGCATGACAACAGTGGCTCAAGATACACAGCAGTTGCACTAACAGCAGCAACTTGCCCAGAATAAAGCAAGAGAACAAGGGGAGAGTATAAATGCTGCCAAAGTGTGCTTAAATACTGCGTGGAACTGTTAACAGCCTGAACCTTTTCCCTCACTTTTGATAGTTGCAGATTGAGGTAGTAACTGTCATTTAGCAAATGCAGAATGCATGACGAAGAAGAAATCAGGTGGCCTTAAAAATCCGAATATGAATGATACTGATGAGTGTTCTTGGTATATCTTCAAGGACTTCGTTCGTGACTTTTCTTTGTCTAAGTATAGCTCCATCATTACCGAGCACCTGAAGCAAAGGTAAAGCAGCTAGCAATGTTCCAAGTATTCAGTCACTCCAGAGATAGACTTCTGGCCCGTGGTTCCAACAGCACATGTAAGATTCATGAAGCTCAGGAATTTTTTGAGCATCTCTGTCATTACTGAAAAGTCTCCTTCTGGCAGATACTCCTTAGCACACTGTAGTTTAAAACATTACAAACACTGAAAGTTAAAGTGCTATTTCATTGTAAAAAATTAATCAAAAGTAATAGTATTTGCCTTTTTGTCAAGTAACTTACAACATTGGGTAAGGCACTTTTTATATCCCCCTGCAAAGTGTCATACATAAAATTTAGATTAGCTTCCACTTAAAGACAATAATTAGATACAACAGAATATTATTCAGTCATAAAAAGGAATGAAAATTTGATATATGGTACAACATGGATGGACATTAAAACACTATGCTTAGAGAAATAACAGACACAGAAGGACAAACATTCATTTATATGAAGCCCTTAGAATAAGAAAATTAACAGAGACAAAAAGAAGAATAAAGGTTACTAGAGACTAGGGGGAGGAAGGAGAACAGGGGTGTTAGTGTTTCATGGATACACAGCTTTTGTTGGGGAAGTCAGGTTGGTTTGTTTCTCTTCCTTGGTTCTTGTCTCAACACTACAAAAATTTGGAATGACAGACTACAAGGTTTAAAACAACACACAAGTTACAGCTCAGTTCAGTTCAGTTCAAGCAGGCAGATCTTTTCTTAGACATTCCCAAGACATGGGAGCAGGCTGACCCCAAAGAAGTTGTCTTCCTCCCAATCCGTCTTGGCTTTCACCCTTTTATACTTTCCATCTCCTTTTTCTGGTTGTGCCCTGTGCGCAATAGGGCTTGTACCCACTACCAGTCAAGAAAGGGGATGCAAATGGGCATATGCTCAAGGCCAATCGAAAATTGGAAGCTATATAACAGGCTCTGCGTGTATGTCTTTCCATGAGTCAGTCTGTTAAAATCAGATCTACATATGTGTAGAATATTTATGAACATTTAACGTATGCAGGTCAGGAAGCAACAGTTAGAACTGGACGTGCAACAACAGACTGGTTCCAAATAGGAAAAGGAGTACGTCAATGCTGTATATTGTCACCATGCTTATTTAACTTATTTGCAGAGTACATCATGAGGAACGCTGGGCTGGATGAAGCACAAGCTAGAATCAAGATTGCTAGGAGAAATATCAAAAACCTCAGATTGCAGATGACACCACCCTTATGGCAGAAAGTGAAGAAGAACTAAAGAGCCTCTTGATGAAAGTGAAAGAGGAGCTTGAAAAAGTTGACTTAAAACTCAACATTCAGAAAACAAAGATCATGGAATCTGGTCCCATCACTTCAAGGCAAATAGATGGGTAAACACTGGGAACAGTGGCAGACTGTATTTCTGGGGGCTCCAAAATCACTGCAGATGGTGACCATAGCCATGAAATTGAAAGATGCATGCTCCCTGGAAGAAAAGTTATGACCAATCTAGACAGCACATTAAAAAGCAGAGACATTACTTTGCCAACAAAGGTCCTTCTAATCAAGGCTATGGTTTTCCCAGTAGTCATGTATGGATGTGAGAGTTGGACTGTAAAGAAAGCTGAGCGCCAAAGAATTGATGCTTTTGAACTATGGTGTTGGAGAAGACTCTTGAGAGCCCCTTGGACTGCAAGGAGATCCAACCAGTCCATCCTTAAGGAGATCAGTCCTGGGTGTTCATTGGAAGGACTGACGATGAAGCTGAAACTCCAATACTTTGGCCACCTGATGCGAAGAGCTGACTCATTTGAAAAGACCCCGATGCTGGGAAAGGTTGAGGGCAGGAGGAGAAGGGGACGACAGAGGATGAGGTGGTTGGATGGCATCACCGACTCAATGGACATGAGTTTGGGTAAACTCCGGGAGTTGGTGATGGACAGGGAGGCCTGGCGAGCTGCAGTCCATGGGGTCACAAAGAGTCACGACATGACTGAGGGACTGAACTGAACTGAACTGGCTCCTAGCTGCCTAAGACACTTGATGAAACCCCTCTGGTTTGTTTGTATCCACTGTGCGCTTAGAATGTATGGGCTAGAGTTAGAGAAGACCCTGTGGTTAGTTCGTAGCATATCTGTGAGCTCTCCTGGGTATGTCTTGGGGTTTAGAGATTAGCTTGCATCCCTTTGAGCTAGACCACAATTCCTTGCTCATGCCTAACTTCCTACTTAACAGGGATAATGAAAAACTTCTGGATATAGCTAATGGTGATGGTTATATAACATTGTGATTGTATATAATACCAGTAAATTATATAATTATGAATGGCTTAAAAAGTTAAATATTATATATATTTAACAAAAAATTTGAAAAGCTTAATAATAAGAAACAACTGCATTTAAAAAATGAGCAAAATTTTGAACAGACACTTCACCAAAGAAGTGTAAACACCTAATAAGCCCATGAAAAAAGTGCTCAACATTGTTTATCATAAAGGAAATACAAATTGAAAACAATGAGATGCTGTTGTATAATCAAAAGAATGGCTGTAGTTAAAAAAAAAAAAAGACTGATAATTCCAAGTGCTGATGTATATTTGGAGCACCTAGAACTCTCATACATAGCTGGTGAGAATGTAAAATGGTATAGAACTTTGAGAAGATGTTTGGTAGTTTCTTATAAATTTGAACATAAAATGCCATGTGACCCAGCAATCCCAGTCTTAAGTACTTACCCAAGAGAAATAAAAATTTATACTCACATAAAACCTTGTATGCAAATGTTTATAGCAGCATTATTCATAATCACCAGACTTGGAAATAACTCAGTGTCCTTATACTGAAGAATGGATAAACAACCCATGAATTCTACTCAGCAAAACAAGGAAAATAAACTATTGACACAAAGAACAGCACTGATGAATCTCAAACTCATTATTCTAAGTGAAAGAAGCTGGATTGAATGAAAAAGCTATATACATCTGTCCGTATGATTCCATCTCTACAACATGCTAGAAAAGGCTAGAAAAGGTGGATAACAAATCAGTAATTGCCAGGAGTTAGAGGATAAGTTTGATTACATAGGGACTGAATGAAGGAAAGTTTTTGGCCATGAAACTGTTCTACATCTTGCCTACTAGGGGAGTTATGTGACTCTATGTATTAGTCAAAACTCAAAATAGAGTGAATTTTATTATATAAAACTGAAATGCATTTTTTTAGGAAAAAAAACACATATTTAATAATGAAAAGGGTAGTTAATAATAATCCTGGAGGGGAGAGAGTAGCCAAGATGGCAGAGTCCTGATCTCTAATCAGGAAGACCCCAATCTCAGGTCCTCCCACAGCACACCAAAATTACATCTATTTCCAGAGTAACTATGGCTCATAAAAATTGGAAGACTATCAGAAAAAGTCTTCCACAACTAAACATATAAAGAAGGAACAAAAGCAAGATGAATGGGAGGAACGGAGATACAGTACCATCAAATTCATACTCCCAGGTATACAATCCACAAATTGGAGAATAATTACAACTTCAGGGGTTCTCCCCAAGGAGAAAGAGGTCAGAGCCCCACATCAATCTCCTTAGCCTGGGATTCTGCACCATGAAGACAAGCCCCCAGAACTTTGAAGGTCAGCAGGACTTACATTCAAGAGAGATAGAGGGTTGTGGGAAATAAAGACTCCACTCTTAAAGGCTATGCACAGATTCACATGATCTGAGATGTAGAGCAGAGGCAGTAATTTGAAAGGAACCTTGGTCAGATAAACTTGTTGATATTGGAGATATTGATATCAGAGAGTATCACAGAGTAAGGTGATAACTGGGACTCACCCTGGGGACACAGATGCTGGCAGCAGCCATTGTGAGAAACTCATCCTACCATTGGGCTTCCCAGGTGATTCAGTGGTAAAGAAGCCATCTGCCAAAGCAGGACACTCAGGAGATGTGGGTTCGATCCCTACGTCAGGAAGATGCCCTAGAGAAGAAATAGTTACCCGCTCCAGTATTCTTGCCTGGAAAATTCCATGGACAGAGGACTCTGGCAGGTTACAGTCCAGCGGACTGCAAAGAGCCAGACACGACTGACCACACACGCACATCCTACCATCAGGACACTGGTGGTGGGAAGAGCCATTTTGGAATTTACTCTCTAGCTTATTAGCGCTGGGACCTGGCCCAGCTAGTCAGCACTAGTCTTGGAACACCCACAAGCCAAGCAGCTAGTGAAGGAGGAACACAGGCATACTCACCAACAGGCCAGCTGTCTTAGGACCGCCTGAGTCCCCAGTTGCCCTGGGGACCCGATCTTATCTCCCAGAGGGCCCAGGATCTGGTGCCACCCACCAGTGGGCTAGCACTAGCCCTTGGACCCCAACATCATAACCAGCCATCTGACAGAGGGATAACACCAGGTCTAGGAGCCCCAGACCCCACAACCAGAGACCCTGGGACACAGCTCCACCCAGAAGTGGGCCAACACTAGTCCTGGGATCTTACCACCCCAGCCAAGGAGTGGGCACTAGTTTCAGGACAAATGTGGCCTCACAGTCAGCCATGTCAGGACTCAGCTCACCCACCAGCAGGCCACAGCCAGCCCCAGGATCTTCTAAGCCCCAACCCCACCCACAGGGGAACCAACGCCAGTCCTGGGATAACTGCAGTCCTAGAGCCAGAAACATCAAGACCCAGCACCCTACCAGGAGTCTGGCACAACTCTGGGATTGCATGGACCCCACTTCCCCTGCAAGTAGGCTGACATCAGTTCTAAGACACCTTGGGATCCTGAGATAGCTGCTCCAGTATGTGGTTCCATCTACCAGAGGCCAACTTTAGCTCTACAATCTCTGGCCCTAAAACCAGTTACCTTGTGACCTGGCCTTGCCCACCAGTGGGCTGGCACCAGAACCAGTATTCTCCTGGTCATGCAGACAGCCATGATAGGACATGGTCTTGCCCATGAGTGGCCTGTAGCATCTGCACAAGTTAGACCCTGGTAACCAAAGAGGTGGGGGACTGGCTATGCCTACCAGCATGCCCACAGTAGTCAGCTCACAACAGAAGGTGCATGCAGTCCACATAGAGGGCAGCCATCAGATCTGGTTACCAATGGGGAGTACACTTCTGGGCACCATAGGACATCTCCTACATATGGCCACTTCTCCAAGACTGGGAAATATAACCAACCTGCCAAAAATATAAAAATAAAATTAGGCAAAATGAGGTGACAAAGGAAGATGTTCAAATGAAGGAGCAAGATAAAACTCCAGAAGAACTAAGGAAAGTGGAAGTAAGCTGTCTACCCACAAAAGAGTTCAAGGTAATGATCATAAAGATGCTCAAAGAACTCAGGAGAAGAATGGATAAAGACACTGAGAAATTAAAAGTTTCTAACAAATAGATAATACAAAAAAGAACCAAACAGAGCTGAATAATATAGTAACTGAACTAAAAGATACACTAAGAGGAGTCAGCAGTAGGTTAAAATGAAACGGAGGAATGGATCAGTGACCTGGAAGATAGAACAGTGGAAGGCACTCAAGATGAACAGGAAAAAGAATTTAAAAATGAGGACAGTTTAAGAACCCTTTCAGACAACATCAAGCGTAACACTCATATTATAGGGGTCCCAGAAAGAGAAGAGAGGGAGAAAGCAACAGAGATCATATTTGAGGACATAACAGCTGAAAATGTCTCTAACCTAGGAAAGGTATTAGACATCCAGGTCCAGGAAACACAGAGAGTCCCAGAGAGGATACAGCTAAAGAGGACCACACCAAGACATGCTGCAATTAAAATGGCAAAAATGAAAAATAAAGAGAGAATTAAAATTTTCAAGGGAAAAGCAAGTACTTCCCAGGTGGTGCAGCGGTAAAGAATCTGCCTGTCAATGCAAGAAATGAAAGAGACTCAGGTTCCATCCTTAGGTCAAGAAGATCTCCTGAAGTAGGAAAAGTCTGCTTATTCCAGTATTTTTGCCTGGAAAACTCCACGGAGAGAGGAGCCTGGAGGGCTACAGTTCATGTGGTCACAAAGTGTCAGACATGATCGCGCATGGATGCAAACAAGGGAAAAGCAACAAGTTATGTACAAGGAAATCCCCATAAAGCTATGGGATTTTTTCCAGCAAAAAATCTGCAGGCCAGAAGGGAGTGGCATAATATATTTAAAGTGATGAAAGGTAAAAATCTACAACCAATAATACTCTACCCAGCAAGGTTATTATTCAGATTTGAAGGAGAGATGAAAAGTTTTACAAACAAGCAAAAGCTAAAAGAGTTTGGCACCACAAATCTGGTTTTATGAGAAATGTTAAAGGAACTTCTCTAAGTGGAAAATAAAAGGCCACACTAGAAATATGAAAATTAGGAAAGGAAAAAACCTCACTGGTAAAGGCAAATACACAGTAAAGGTAGTAGATCAATCATGCATAAAACTAGAAGGAAGGTAAAAAGACAAAACTAGCAAAAATCATCTATATCTACTATATGTAGTTCAGTTCAGTTCAGTCACTCAGTTGTGTCTGACTCTTTGCGACCCCACAGATCACAGCACGCCAGGCCTCCCTGTCCATCACCAATTCCCGGAGCTCACACAAACTCATGTCCATTGAGTCAGTGATGCCATCCAGCCATCTCATTCTCTGTCGTCCCCTTCTCCTCCCGCCCTCAATCCCTCCCAGCATCAGAGTCTTTTCCAGTGAGTCAACTCGTCGCATGAGGTGGCCAAGAAATACACAAACCCAAAAGATGTAAAATATGTTAAAAGCAGTTGAAAACAGTTAACACCTATCTTTCTCAAAGTATTTCAAAATTTTCAGAGGAATAAATGCTTCCAAACTCATTCTATGTGGACAGCATCACCCTGATACCAAAACAGACACAGATAACACACAAAAAAGAGAATACAGGCCAATGAGACTGATGAGCATAGATGCAAAATTTCTCAGCAAAGTCTTAACAAACTGTTTTCAATATACAGCAAAAGAATCATATACTAAAATCAAGTGGGATTTATCCAAGGGTTGCAAGGATGGATCAATATCTGCCAATCAATCATGTGATATAGCATATTAACAAATTAAGGAACAAAAATTATATGGTCATCTCAATACATGTGGAGGAAACATTTGACAAAATTCAACATCCATTTATGATAAAAACTCTCAACAAAGTGGGAACATCCTTCAACATAATAAAGATCATTTAAGACAAAACCCCAGCTGACATACTTAATGGTGAAAGCTGAAAACATTTCTTCTAAGACCAAGAGTAAGACAAGGATGCCTACTCTCACTACTTTTATTCAACATAGTTTTGGAAGTCCTAGCCATGACAATCAGACAAGAAAAAGAAAAGGAATCTAAATTGGAAAGGAAGAAGTAAAACTGTCACTGTTTGAAATGATACTATACATGGAAGATTCTAATGATGCCATCAAAAACTGCTGGAACTCCTCAAGGAATCTGGTAAAATTTCAGGGTACAAAGTCAATATATAGAAATGTGTTGTGTTTCTATGCACTAACAATGAACTATCAGAAAGAGAAATTAAGAAAATCATTTAATTTACAACTACACAGAAAAGAATAAAATACTTAGGATTAAATCTATCTAAAGAGGTAAAAGACCTGCACTCAGAAAACTATAAGAAGCTGATGAAGATTGACACATCAACTGTGTCAAACTGAAGATGACACAAATAGATAGGAAGATATACTCTGTTCATGGACTGGAAGAATTAATACTGTTAAAATATTTACTATACTACTCAGAGCAATCTACAGATTCAGTGCAATCTCTATCAAAATATTTTTGGCATATTTTGTAGAACTAGAACAAATAATTCTAAAGTTTGTTCAGAAACACAAAAGACCCTGAATAGGCAAAGCAATCTTGAGAAAGAAAAAGCTGGAGATAGTATGCTCCTTGATTTCAAAATATACTACAAAGCCAAAGTAATCAAAACAGTATGGTATTAGCACAAAATAAACACTGGCACTAAAAAAAACCAAGCTCATTAGAGTTCAGAAATTAATCCACATTTATATGGACAATTAATCTACAACAAAGGAGCAAGTATGTACAATGGAGAAAAGACACCCTCTTTAGTAAATAGTGCTGGGAAAACTGCACAGCTACATGCAAAAGAATCAATCTGGATTGCTTTTTCACACCACACACAAGAGTTCACTCTAAATGAATTAGAGACTTAAAGGTAAGACCTGAAGCCTTTAGATTTCTAGAGGGAAATATAGAGAGTGAAATCTTTGATATTGGTCTTAGCAAAAATATTTTTTGTATATACCTTCTCAGACAAGGGAACAAAAGCAAAAATAAACAAATGGGACTGCATCAAACTAAAAAGCCTGTTGCACAGCAAAGGAAACTATTAACAAAACAGAAAGGCCACCTACTGCATGGAAGAAGGTATTTGCAAATAATACATTTGATAAAGGGTTAATATCCAAAGAACTCATACAGTTCAGTTCAGTTCAGTTCAGTTCAGTTCAGTCGCTCAGTTGTATCCAACTCTCCACGACCCCATGAATCACATCACGCCAGGCCTCCCTGTCCATCACCAACTCCCGGAGTTCACTCAAACTCATGTCCACAGAGTCGGTGATGCCATCCAGCCATCTCATTCTCTGTCGTCTCCTTCTCCTCCCGCTCCCAACCTTTCCCAGCATCAGAGTCTTTTCTAGTGTACAAGGGGCCTAAAAGTGAGCGCCTGCTCAGAGCTGCCCATGAACTCAGGCAGTTTTCTTATTTAACTTGCGATGGAAATCATACAACTCAACATCAAAAAGCCAACCCAACTAAAAAAGTCAGAGGACATGAATAAACTTTTTTCCAAAGAAGATATATAAATGGTCAACAAACACATGAAAAGATACTCAATATCATTCATCAGGGAAATGCAAATCAAAACCACAAATATCACCGCACACTTATCAGAATGACTGTTATAAAAAAGACAACAAATAAGCGTTACCAAGGATGTAGAAAAAAGGACATCCTTGTGCACAGTAGGTGGAAATGTAAATTAGTGTAGCCATTATGAAAAGTAGTAAAGATATTCCTCAGAAGATTAAAGATAGAATTACTATATGATCCAGCAATTCCATGTCTGGCTATTTACCCAGAAAAAACAACAACAAACTAATTCAAAAAGATACATCACCCCAATATTCATAGCAGCATTATTTACATTAGTCAAGATGTGGAAAAAAACTAAGTGTCCACAACAAATGAATGGACAAATAATATGTAAGATATCTATCTATCTACACACACACAAATACACATATATATACACACACACACACAATGGACTGTTGTTGGTCAGTTGCTTGGTCATTTCAAACTCTTTGTGACCTCATGGACTGCAGCATGCCAGGCTTCCCTGTCCTTCACTATGTCCTGGAGTTTGCTCAGACTTATGTCCATTGAGTCGGTGATGCCATCCAACCATCTCATCCTCTGTCACCCCCTTCTCCTTCTGCCCTCAATCTTTCCCAGCATCAGGGTCTTTTCCAAAGAGTTAGCTTTTCGCATCAGGGGGCCAAAGTATTGGAGCTTCAGCTTCAGCATCAGTCCCTCCAATGAATAGTCAGGGTTGATTTCCTTTAGGATTAACTGGTTTGATCTCCTTCCTGTCCCAGGGACTCTCAAGAGTCTTCTCCAGCTCTACAGTTCACAAGCATCAGTTCTTCAGCACTCAGTCTTCTGTATGGTCCAACTCTCACATTTGTATGTGACTACTGTCTAGTCACATAACCCACTCCAGTATTCTTGCCTGGAGAATCCCGTGGATGGAGAAGCCTGGTAGGCTACGGTCCATGGGGTTGCATAGAGTCGGACACGACTGAGCGACGGAACGGAACGGAACTGTCTAGTCAAGGCTATGGTTTTTCCAGTGGTCATGTATGGATGTGAGAGTTGGACTGTGAAGAAAGTTGATCGCCAAGGAATTGATGCTTCTGAACTGTGGTGCTGGAGAAGACTCTTGACAGCCCATTGGACTGTAAGGAAATCCAACCAGTCCATTCTAAAGGAGGTCAGTCTTGGGTGTTCATTGGCAGGACTGATGCTGAAGCTGAAACTCCAATACTTTGGCCACCTCATGCGAAGAGTTGACTCATTGGAAAAGACTCTGATGCTGGGAGGGATTGGGGGCAGGAGGAGAAGGGGACAACAGAGGATGAGATGGCTGGATGGCATCACCGACTCGATGGACATGAGTTTGAGTGAACTCCGGGAGTTGGTGATAGACAGGGAGGCCTGGGGTGCTGTGATTCATGGGGTCGCAAAGAGTCGGACAGGACTGAGCGACTGAACTGAACTGAACTGGGAAAACCATTAGTTTTGACCATAATCCACCATAGAAAGAAGTCTAGCCATTTATAACAACATGGATGGACCTGTAGGGTGGGTATTTTGCCAATTAAATAAGTCAGATAGAAAAATACTATATGATTTCACTTATATGTGGAATCTAAAAAAAAAATGGATGAACAAACATAACCAAATAGCAAAAGACTCATTGATACAGAGAACAAACAGGTAGTTGCCAGAGAAGAGGGCAGTGGAGGGAGAAGAAAAATAGGTGAGAGAGATTGAGAGGTACAAACGTTCATATATAAAATAAATAAAATGTACAGGCTTCCCTGGTGACTCGGTAAAGAGTCTGCATGCAACGCAGGAGATTCGGGTTCAATCCCTGGGTCAGGAATATCCCCTGGAGAAGGAAATGGCAACCCATTCCAGTATTCTTGCCTGGAAAATCCCAGGGAGAGAGGAGCCTGGTGGGCTATATTCCACCAGGTCACAAAGAGTTGGACACGACTGAGTGACTAAACACACACAGGTATGCAATGTACAGTGTAGGGAATATAGTAAATAATTAAATAACATTTTTGATTGGCAATAGATGGTAACTAGACTTATCATGTTGTTAATTTTGAAATGTATAAAAATATCAAATCACTAAGTTGTATACCAGCATCTAACATAGTGTTGTAGGTCAGTTATACTTCTAAAATAAACAAGCAAACAAACTCATAGGAAAAAAGATCATATTTGTGTTTATCAGAGGTTGGAGGGGTAGGGGGCGGAAGAATTGGAAGGCTGTCAAAAGGTACAAACATTCAGTTACAAGATAATTAATATTAGGAATGTAATGTACAACATAATTAACCCTGTTGTATATTTACATGGAAGTTGTTAAGAGCGTAAATCCTGAGTTCTTATTACAATGAATAAAGTTTTCTATTTGTTTAATTTTACATCTGTATAACATGATGAATGTTCACTTAATTTATTGAGATAATCATTTCAGTCAAATCATTTGGCTATACACCTTAAACTTATAGTGCTGTATGTCAATTATGTTTCAATAAAACTTGAGGAAAAAGTAATCCTGCAGATCAGTTGAGATGATTAGTGAAACACTGAATATATGACCAAGAAACATAAAAATATCAACACAAATACTGCACCATTTGTGAGATGTGCTAATTAATGTAAACCTTTTATCAGGTATGATAATGACAAAGTGATTTTGCAGTATTTTGCACCAAAAGTTGTCTTTCAAACATATGTTGGTAAATGGATCACTATATTTTACTGTGATGATAAACCCAAGCCATATTTTAAAGAATACTATAGAATTAACTCCCATATTACATGCTATAGACAATAACAGATTAACAAATTTTGCCAACAGATGAGTCATTCTGTTATCTGTTATCTGATAAAACTGAAAAGGCAGTGGGAAAAAAAAGCCTTGCTATCTAAAAACATCAGAGACATTTATCTGGGGGTGAGGGGTACCTCTACCAGGGGAGCTAAAAGCAAATGTGGAAACTCAAAACCATCAAAGTAAAGCTGTTTATCCTCCTAGCAACTGGCATGACATCATACACATGAAATCTTACTTGGACATCTTATCACACAGAAATGCTTTGATGTCAGTTTAGAATCAAGGACTTCTATATGCTTCTTAAATAATCAGAGGTTTCTATCTTCATAAACTGTTACAAAGTTCTTTTGTTAAAATAAGTTAAGACAAGATTGCTTTTTTAAAATGATGACATCTAGCATTTGTACATGTATTAACTGTGTGAAGAACATATATGTGTGTTTGAAATGAGGATATAACTGAGGATATCTATATATATATACATATCCTCAGTTAAAATTTATGCTTAGAAGGACTTTAGAAACTTTCAAACCTATAAAATTCTGTTATTTCAAAGTAGTTCATGAGTTTTATAGCAATTTAGTCATGGAAATACATATCATGATAAACATTCCAATTAACTTTGGTAATTTTTCTCCATAATAATAAGAAATTATAGGATTTGTAGAAACCAAGTGTTTAGGCAGCTGCTACCAACAGTGAGAGGTATTTGAGCTATGAACTTGATTCAAATAGCAACGAAGACTCCATGTGTGGATGGAATGCTAGAATTTTAGAATTTTATATCTGGAAGGGACACGAGAGATTTTTGAGTACAATCCTCTCATTTTAAAAGTAAGAAAACTGAGGACCAGAGAAGCCTAATGATAAATAATTTGACTTATATCTAGATACCAAAAACCACTAGATAAAAAGCAATTCCAGAGTAGGAAAACCAGAGCCAAGTCAAATATCTTACAACCTTCAACTGATTGTATACTTCTCTCCTTGTTTTAATCCAAAAGATGGATAATTTTTATTATCTATCAACTTCTGATTGCCTGGAAGGGCACAGGGAAGCCTGAACAGAAGAAATCCTGGTGTTTGACCTGGATACCGCACAGGGGTCTCCAGTGAGTCCAGGGAGGATGGACTGCCTAAAAATTCACCAAGTTGTTAGGGCTTTCAAGCCTCACTGGCTTTCAGGGCAAGGGCTGATGGTAAAAGGAAATGTTCATATTGAGTCTACTGTGTACTCACCACAGAACTTTACATATATCAACGCACAGTAATTCTATGAGACAAGTATTAGCATAATTCCCATTTTATAAATGAGGAAACTCAGGTACAAAAAGGTTAAATAACTTGTCCAGTGTTATGCAGGCAGCAGTAAATTGTAGAGCTGGGATTAGCAACTGTTAGTCTGGCTCTAGCCATTCTGCTAAGCTACATTAAAAAAATATTAATAGCATTCTTTCTAAGAGGGTTTCCCTGATGGCTCAGACAGTGAAGAATCTGCCTGCAATGAGGAGACCTGGGGTTAATCCTTGAGTTAGGAAGATCCCCTGGAGAAAGGAATGGCTACTCACTCCAGTATTCTTGCCTGCAGAATTCATGGACAGAGGAGCCTGGTGGGCTACAGTCCACGAGGTTGCAAAGATCTGGACACAACTGAGTGACTAACATACATACACACATCCTTTCTAAGGGACTGTCTACAATCAACTTGTTTAATCTGCATTATAATCCTATAAATATCTGATATTATTAACTCCACTTCATAAATGTAAAAACTGGGGGGCAGGTTAGGTACATTTAAGGTAACACAGCTACTGAGTTTCAGAACCAGAATTTGAATCCAAGCGAACTGGCTGTATAGATAATGTCATTAACCGTTGGTTAAGCAAATGGCTTTGCTTTGCTTATTACCAACATTTATTCACATTAAAATTTGAAAATATATTTAATCTTTACTTCCCTGGTGGTACAGTGGTTAAGAATCCACCTGCCAATGCAGGGGACATGGGTTTGATCGGTGGTCTGGGAAGATTCCACATGCCACGGAGCAACTAAGCACACATATCACAACTAGTGAGGTGGTGTGCCGCAACTACCAAAGCTCACGCGCCTAAAGCCTGTGCTCTGAAACAAGAGAAGTCACCACAACGAGAAGCACGCACACCACGAAGAAGAGTAGCCCCTGCTCGCTGCAACTAGAGAAAGCCTACAGCAATGAAGACTCAGTGTAACCAAAAACGTATTTAAAAAACATACATTTAATCTGAGAAATGTCAAGCAATAGATAACTTCCAAAATATGTTACTTAAATATATTACCGACATACTTTTTTTCAAGACTATAATGTGCTAATGAAATGTACTATTTAAGTGGCAATGTGTTTGCTGCAAGAAATCCTTGCAAGAATGGCTGGAATTTTATTCATATTATTGCAAAAACAAATGCTAATTCATTTTCTTATGAAGATATATGTGACAACAGATTGAAAATTCTCCTTAAACATCTGTCTAAGATTATATCTCGGGGAAATATTACTTTGACTAGTAATGTTTCAGTTATGTTTATGTTATTGGCAGAAAGATTTGGGGTTCTTAATAAAATTTTCAGATACGTTACAGTAGACTTCTCTGGGTCAAACATGTTAATAAAAAATGTTTAAAATATATTTGACTTTACTAGAGTTTCTAAGTGTAGCTCTATAATTACTGTATTTTATATGGAAATTCTATAAAATTATGTAATATATAATTGAGGATGAAACCTGTACATCTGTGGAGTTTATTACCATGATCCTTTTTATAATAAATACAATGCCATTAATTTGCTTGGCTATTGGACATGCACATGGAGTTGCTTTCCTTGCACTCCTCTCATACTGAAGGTGAAGATGTGCGAGGGCACCTAACAGAGTTAGTGATGTAGTATGACTACACTTGGGCTTCCCTGATGGCTTAGACGGTAAAGAATCTGCCTGCAAATGCAGGAGACCCAGGTTTGATCCCCCGGAGAAGTGAATGGCTACCCACTCCAGTACTCTTGTCTGGAGAATCCCATGGACAGGGGAGCCTGGTGGGCTACAGTCCATGGGGTTGCAAAGAGTTGGACACAACTGAGCAACTAAGCACGCATGCACATATGACTGCAGCTAACAGATTATGTCAGTTTTGAACCCTCTGATTTCTAGGAATACCAAATTTATAGTTTTCTCAACAGCTAATCCAACCATACCATATTAAATATTCTCATAGACTGTGAGAGTGAAAAGTAAAAGTCGCTCAGTAGTGTCTGACTCTGTGTGACCCCATGGACTGTATAGTCCAGGGACTTCTCCAGGCCAGAATACTGGAGTGGGTAGCTTTTCCCTTTTCTAGGGGATCTTCCCAACCCAGGGATTGAACCCAGATCTGCTGCATTGCAGACAGATTCTTTACCAGCTGAGCCACAAGCAAAGCCCAAGAACATTGGAGTGGTTAGCCTATTCCTTCCCCAATGGATCTTCCCGACCCAGTAATTGGACTGGGGTCACCTGCATTGCAGGTGGATTCTTTACCAATTTTATGAGGGAAATTTTTCATAGGCTGCAAATTTTTCCAAAAAATTTCAGTAAGATCAATAAGGATAAATACAAAAAATCTATCCCAGAGTCTTGTGTTAAAAACTTAAATGGCACTAGTAAAACAGAATTGATAAGAAAATACAGAGATAAAAGTGGAGTTGGGAAAGAATAATAGGAAACCTTAGGAGAAGAAAGTATGTCAATAGAAAACTGAAATAAAAGGAAAACTTGAAAAAGATCAATTGAAAAGGCAATATCTGCAGAAAACAAAAGAAGGAAAACAAAAAGAAAAAAACACAATGGGAAAGTGAAGGAAAAATGAACATAAATTAATGAGAATAATAGAAACCCAAACAGAAAACCGAAGAAGACCAGAAGACCAAAGCACACATTTTTAACAAAAAAAAATTTTTTTTGCCACACCACACAGCTTGTGGGATCTTAGTTCCCTGGTGAGGATTTGCACATATCCCTTCTGCAATGGAAGCATTGAATCCTAACCACTGGACTGCCAGGGAAGTCCCCAACAAAAAGATTTTTAACAAAAAATCTGTAAGAATGATAATATTAATATTTAATACTCAAATAGCTGTACATATTAAAATTGACCGTATTATGAGGTAAGCAGATATCCTTTGCACCAAAGGGAAGTCACAGTGCAGATCGCTTGGGCTTTGGAAAAAAATCCATGTTCTCTATTTCAGATAATTCTTCTTTTTAGGAAGAGCTCCTCCTATCTTGCCATTTAGTCATGGGTAGAGACTGAATGCCTAACCATGGAACATCAAGTGACCATAAAAACTGAGCTTCCTTTTATGAAATGAGTGTTATTTGGACCACCAAATGATAAGGTTGAGTGTGCTTGGCAGAAATCTATTATCAAATAAGATACTGGATTTGAGCAAAGATGAAAGACACAAGTAATTGCATGAGGAGTTCTTCAACAGTGATTCTTCCTCTCCTTCAACCTATACTTATGGCCTTGTGGGAGTTTCTTATCACTGATTTATCCAGGAGGAAGATAACAAATCCAGGACTGGTTTCCAAATGGTTCTTCATGATTTGCTGGCATCCAGGCACATGGTTGTATCCTTATAGTTCCAGTGGAGAGAGAGTTCTGGAGAGCAGTCACAGAGGGGAAATTCTTCTAATGAGAATAATTGAGAGCAACACATTTGAATGTCCACGTTATCTGGACTGAAACACGATCAGAAATACGCATCTTCAGTGATTCACCAGGACTTGCTAACATTTGGATTGGATTGTCAGGGACTTGGAGAAGACAAGATTGGAATATTGATACAAGAAGGTCTGGGGAAGAGGTATATGAATGGCCCTCACAGAACACAGACAGGGTGTAAAGATATTTGTTCCATGCAAGTATTTATCAAAGGGTATCACTTGAAGAGGAGGCTTTCAATAATCAGGTGGACAAAGTGATGCTCTCTTGATGTCTATAAGCCACTGTCCACAGCCACCGCAATGCTTTCTTAATGGACCCATGTGTAAAGTGGTCATATGTCTTGAAATTGAGGCTCTGCACGGGCTCAGCAATGTTATCTGCTCAGGAAGGCAGACCTTGTAGTCTTACTACAAATTAGCCGAATTACCAAATTACCACTGAGTGCTTAACTAGTTAACAGCATAAACCAACACTCGGTCTTCTATTTGATATCCTTCTTGGAGGGACAAGCCAGCTATCTGTTGAGTACATTGGACTACTTCCCTCACAGAAGAGGACAGCAATCTTTGCACTGGGTTATACATGTAGACACACATACACATATTATAGATTTGCCCTCCCTGCCTATAATGCCTCTGCCGGCATCACCATCCATGGACTCATAAAATGTTTTACTCATTTTCATTCTATTCTGTACAACACTGGTTCTGATAAGGTACCTGGCCTGACAGAACAGTGGAGTGGCTTACTCAAGATTCAGTCAGTTTGAAGACAACATCCAAAATGTGGTTTGTCTCCCTTCTTTCATCATTCACATCTTACATCTTAAAATGCAGCACATGCTTTGAATCAGAGCCCAGGATGTGGTACAGTCCTTCCCATAGCCAGACTAAAGAGTGGAATAAAAAGTATGGAAGTGGGAGTGGCTCTTCTCACTATTATACCTAAAAACCTGATGGCAGAGTTTTTGCTTTCCATCCCCCTAACACCAAACTCTAAAGATCTGGAGATCTTGATTCCTGGGGGTAGGAATGCCTCTATCAGGGACCACAGCAATGGTTCTTTTACTGGACTGGAAGATGAAACTGCCAGAATGGACGTTCAGTGCTCCTCACACTACTGAACCAGCAGATTAGCTTTTTTTTTTTGGATGGAGAGATTGATCCTAATTATGAAGGGAAAGTTGAGTTGCTGGAACACTGTGAGGGGAGGAAGGACTGTGTCTTCAACCCAGAATGCTATTGAGTGCACCTCTTAGTACTTCAATGTCCAAAAGTAAAATTTAATGCAAATTTCAGCAACCAAATCAAGGCAGGACCACTGAGCATTTAGGGATGAAAGACTGGGTCACCTTTTCAATCTGAATTCATCTGCAAATTCTTACAGATCCACACTCCTTTGTCCACAATTCTGTAATCAAAAAGCATTGAAAATTGAGAGCATTTTCACATTTTGCCTGATCTGTAATCATTCAGCAGTAAAACTTGAGTAGAACTGATATGAGGTAACTTTTAGACTGTATTTTCCCACTTAGTGTGAATATTTATGTTTTGCAGAAACATTAATGCATCTGATTATAGGTTACTGCTTCAGAACTCATGTGGAGTATTATGTAATTATGCAGTATTTGGAACATACTTTTGAAAATCCCAAATATATTATTTATGAAACATATCCAGCCTTTAAAGTTTTCAGATGAGGATTGTGAGGCTGTACCAGCAGTGTTACAAGAATGTGCTGGACATGTTAATTAAAAAAATCTTTGCTGAATTTTTTCACTGGTGTTACGAGGTGAATTCTGCCCCCTGGCATTCACATTGAAGTACTCCTAGTACCTCAGAATGTGACTGTTTTTGAAGACAGGGTCTTCAAAGAGGTAATTAAGATAAAATGAGGTCCTATTCCAGTATAACTGGTGTCCTCATGAGTAGATGAGGTGAGGACCCAAGCACAGAGGGAAGACCACATGCAGAAACGGGGAGAAGGCAGCCATCTGAGACCAAGGAGAGAGACCTCAGAAGCAACCTCGCCGACACCTTGATCTTGGACTTCCAGCCTCCAGAATTGTGCAAAGATACATTTCTGCTGCTGAAGCCACCTAGTCTGTGGTATTTTGTCTTGGCACCCTAGAAGCTAATACAACTGGTAACATATAATTTTTTTAACCAACAAAAATACCAAAAAACACCAACAACTAAACAAAAACCTAGCAGTTGTAGCTTATTAGTGTTACACTTTGAGTTCTTTCAGGGAGGGTTTATAGCTTATTTCTGCCTAATTTATACCATTTTCCCCCTCAAATTCCAGTTGATAAGCAAGATGGCACTCCTCATTTCAGTTGCCTAATAACTATATACAAAACCTTAATACATACTTTTTATTGTTGTTGTTATGCTTGTCTTATGATATAAGCTCAGAATTCATCAGAACATCCTCGGGGCTCTGGGATCCTCAAGTTTCTGATCTAAAGCCAGTGCACTCAATCTTTTTTATCCATCTCCACAGAGAACAGAATCCTGTGTGCAGGATCCCACACACAGTTTCAGTAACTTCTCCAGTCTTCACCATTCTCGGAAGCTTAACAGAATGGAAATTAATATTATTATATCAATGACCCAGGGATATTTTATTTTTATTTTTTGGCTATGCCATGTGGCTTTTGGAATCTTAGTTCTTTGAGCAGGGATTGAACCTGGGCCACCTGCAGTGGAAGCACGGAGTCCTAATTGCTGGATCGCCAGGGAATCCACAGATTACTTTAATTTTTAAAAGGTATATCACTAGTTCAGTTCAGTTCAGTCGCTCAGTCGTGTCCGACTCTTTGCAACCCCATGAATCACAGCACGCCAGGCCTCCCTGTCCATCAACAACTCCCAGGGTTCACTCAAACTCATGTCCATCGAGTCGGTGATGCCATCCAGCCATCTCTAGTAACTTCAACAATTTATTGTTAAATTTTTAAAAACTATTGCTACATGGCTTCTATCATTTTACCAATGATCCTAGTGAATTGAGTGTCTAAAGTACTGAACACTGTTGATGTACTAAAAGGACACGTAAGTGGGCAAGAACCTGTACCACTCTAGCGATAAGGATCTTTCTCTTCTCCACCAGCCACGCTTCCAGATAGGTTAAGAGACAGTTTAGGAAAAAAAGTGTGATTTTTGTGGTGAAGTAGGAGAAGTAGCTCCTGTATCACTGTCACCATGGAAGGCTAGTACAGAAGGGGGATTTTCTAAGAGAAGCAGCAGTCAATGGCAGGTACCTGTTAAAGTGCAAGGGCATGTGCTTTGGTCCTCCCCAGAAAATGAATTTCTGGTTCTTTTACAAGGACTACTTTGCAAAGTTGTAAAGTACAGTTTGAAGGGCTATTGTAAATTTCAGCATAACAGGTTATAAGTCTTGGTATGAAAAAATACCTCATTGTAGAATTGTGACACAGGTGAATGTATTTGTTCTGAGAATATATATTGACTGTCTACTATGTGTTAGACTATCCTAGACGCGATGATGAAGACAATAAAGAAATGTTCCTACCCTTCTTGAGTTTATGAATCAGAGATGAAGTTTATTTCATAGTGTGTGTGTGAGTCATTCAGTCGTATCTGGCTCTTTGCGATCCCATGGATTGTAGCCTGCCAGGTTTCTCTGTCCATGGGATTCTCCATGCATGGAGTGAGATGCCATGCCCTTCTCAGGGGATCTTCCCAATCCAGGGATTGAATCCAGGTCTCTTGCATTGCAGGAAGATTCTTTACCGTTTTAGCCACCCGGGGAAGTACTGTTTCATAGTGGTGGATTCTATATTCTAGCAAAATGGTGATTTGCAGCACTGGGGATTTTTAGAGTGCTCCATATGCTTTTCTTTTGATTTAAAAATACTTTGTTGACATCTTGCCATCGCTTTTGCAAGTAGGCCAGTTTTTGTTAATCTCACTGATAATCCATCCAGTTGAGGAATTTAAAAACATCACAATACCTTAGAGCTGAAGGGACCTGAATTAAAATAATGTTAGCCTATTTCACAGATGGAAAAAAGGAAATGACTTACCTAAACCTACCCATTGCATTACCAAGAGATTGAAGACTAGGCCTTAGATCTCTTGTGTGCCTTCCTCATAGTTCCTGGGTTTCTGCATCGAGGTGTGAATCATAAGTGAAGCTTGCCAAAAATACAGGTGGTGCAATAAGTTCAGAAATGGCTGTAAACAGCAAACATTTGGTTAACCAAAAAGTAAGGCTTGAAAACAGACACAAAGCAAACTTGTGGTTACCAAAGAGGGGAGGGAAGCAGGGAGAGGCAAATTAGGGATTAATAGACACAAACTAATACGTATAAAATAGATAAGCAACAAAGATATAGTGTATAGTACCAAGAATTATAACCATTATCTTGTAATAATTTGTAATGGAGTATAATCTGTAACAATACTGAATCACTGTGCTGCAGCCTGAAATTGATAGTTCGTCAACTATACTTCAATTGAAAAAGAAAGAAAACATGACTTGGTGAAAGACTGACAGGATATTTGAGCTCTAATCGGAGAAGGCAATGGCAAGCCACTCCAGTACTCTTGCCTGGAAAATCCCATGGATGGAGGAGCCTGGTAGGCTGCAGTCCGTGGGTCGCTAAGGGTCGGACACGACTGAGCGACTTCACTTTCACTTTTCACTTTCCACTTTCACACATTGGAGAAGGAAATGGCAACCCACTCCAGTGTTCTTGCCTGGAGAATCCCAGGGACGGGGGAGCCTGGTGGGCTTCCGTCTATGGGGTCACACAGAGTCGGACACGACTGAAGTGACTTAGCAGCAGCAGCAGCAGCAACCTGTTCATTAAAGAAAACATTTAACCTAGTCCCTAAATTCGTTGTCTTTCAAATGTAGTTAGGCTAGTTGATGAGAACATTTGCATAGTACAAATGTGCAAATTTCCAGCCCTTTAAAACACAAATTTGTGTAAAGAGATTTACCAAGTGCCAGCACATAGTGCTAAAGAGTGTTTTTTTTTTTTTTAATTAGGCCAAGTCTGAGAGCCTAAGCAAATTTCTTGATCAGCACGGTGACAAAATGTTACCAGAATTTTATTATTAATCTGGTTGTGAATTACTGAATAGATTGAGGAGGTGGGGCTGGATCTCAGAGACTAGTTGGATGGCAACTGCCAGAGTCCAGGAAGGCATCCAGTACGCTGAGGTAATCAGACCTGGGAGGACAGTGTTTTTTTTTTTTAACTTTATTTTTAATTACAATATTGTGTTGGTTTCTGCCATACAACAACATGGATCAGCCACAGGTATACATACGTATGTCCCCTCCTTGAGCCTTCCTCTCTCCTCCCACTCCACCCACCCCACCCTTCTGGGTCACAGACCCCGGGTTTGAGTTCCCTGAGTCATACAGCAAAGTCACACTGGCTCTCTATTTTACAGATGTTAGTGCGTATGTTTCCATGCTACTCTCTCCATTCATCCCACCCTCTGAAAGTGTTCTTTTCTTAACAACGTTCAGGGAATATGCAAGCTCGTTATTTAAAAAGAAGAAGAAAGGTCTTATGAGTGTTTTCTTGATGGTTTTTTTTGAAGCAGTTACTATAGAGGCCTGGGAGTCGAGAAGAGCGCATCTGCAATTAAACCAGGGTTAGAGACCTAGCTTTATCCTTTTCTAATTATGTAATATAGAGGAAATCACCTAAGCTCTCTTGAGCCTCAGTTTCTTTTCCTCCGGAGTAAGGGCAACAATCCTCACTTGATAGAGCATTCGTGTGCACAAAACCAAGTGGCTTAAAGCACCTCGCAATGGCGCTTACTGGTGGCTCCCGCCTGCCCCCGGGGATCCTTCGGGCTGGGGCAGACGCGCCGAGACGCGCCAGGCCCGGAAAGCGGTTCTACCTGGAGACCGCGGCCGCGCACTCTGGTCCGGGGCCGAGCTGACCTCCGAACGCCGGCCCACCTCGGACCAGGCTTCGGGCGGGATGGCAGAAGATAACCCCGACAGAGGGGCTCGGGGGACGCCCCAGGGAAGCGGGCGGCTCGGGGCAAAGAGGCGGCGACGGCGTCGGCGGCTGCGGCGGCCACCCCCACGCCGCCGCCAGCGAACTCCCCGCGAGTGCTGGGCCGCGCTGGCCGCGTTTGAAGTCTCCGGCGCGGCCGCTGGTTGGCTGGCGCGGGTCACGTGGCCCAGGCAGGAGTTTCCCCGACAGCTGGAGGCTGCGTGGGATCTGGCGGCGGCGGCGGCTCCGGAGCTCGGCGGTGCGGCCTTCCCCACCCCTCCCTCCCTCCTCCCCCACCCGCTTCCGCCCGGCTTATTATCCTCCGTATTGACAAACAGAGCGGCTGCGGCGGCCACTCTCGGCGTGCGTTTGTAGCCAAGTCATGGGAGACAAGAAGAGCCCCACCAGGTAACAGCGCCCGGGCCCCCGGGCCCGGACTGTGCAGGCGGCGGGGCCCTTGCGCCGGGCTTCGGGCGGCCGCCGCTCTCGCCACCGGGGCCGCGGGGCGAGAACGGGGGCGGCGCCGCCGCTGTGCGAGCGCTGCCGCGTGAAGGGCCGGCGCCGGCCGCCCCACAATGGAGCCGCGATGGCGGCAGCCGCGGGTGTTCGGCGGCGGCCCCGGGTGTCCGGCGGCGGCCGTGCTCGCGCCCCCGCCTCCCCTCCCCCTCCGCGCGGGAGCCTGGCCGCCGGGGACCGGCGGGGCGGGGGTCGCGGCGCTTGGGCCGGGGGCGGGGCGGGGGCGGCCGCGGGGCCCGGGCACGGCCCGCTGGTGACCCCGCGCCGCGCCGTGTCCGGGTTATGTCCTGCAGGCCGAAGCGGCAGCCGAAGCCGTCCTCGGATGAGGGTTACTGGGACTGTAGCGTCTGCACCTTCCGGAACAGCGCCGAGGCCTTCAAGTGCATGATGTGCGATGTGCGGAAGGGCACCTCCACCCGGTGAGTCCCGGGCCTGCCCCGCGCGCCGCCAGCCCCCGGGTCCCGGCGCCGAGGACGCCCCTGCGGCCGCCGCCCCCCTCCCCGGATGCTGGCAGACCCGGCGGGCCGAGGCGAGACTGAGGTGGTGGCCGCGATAGGAACTGGGTCACATTGATCACGACCCGAGCGATGCTTTGCGGTGAGGGTAATTGAAGAGGCTGTAATGTTTTTTGCTGCCAAGAGAGAATAAATTATTTAAGGGAGGCATTAGCTTTACCGCGATTTAATTCGTGTCGCTGGGTGTAATGCCACCCCCCCGCCCCCGCCAGCCGCACCACATTTTCTGGATGAAATAATGTTGGCTGCATTGTTGTGTTAGTGTGTAGGAATCAGAGGAAAATCATGAAAACCTTTTTAGGAGCAAACGATGTAATTTAATTTCGTTCCTCAAAAAAAGTATCTGATTAGAGAATACACAATAGATTAAGCTTCCTTTTTTAATATAGACTCTGGAAAGGTCAAATCAGGGGTTTGTATAGTGTTTTAAATCTCAGTTCTTTAATGTTTTATAAATAAATAGTTGGAGGTGAGCCCAGTCACAGGCACACATTTTTCCTGAAAGTGTCTGAATATCTTTAGTTTGATTAAATGACAATCTATTATACTATACAAATGAGATAAAGTGATCTCTGCCTATTTTCAGTCTTTATTTCATTGTCAGCTTACAGTATGATAAGTCTTTAAAAAAACCACTCAAGTGTATTAAGTGGATAAAGAAGATCATTCAGGAGATTCAGTCACTGATATTCTTGAACTGCCAGCACTTAGGTGCTGTGATTTGTGGCCTGATGTTTAGAGGGCATATATTTTTGATTAAAGTTTCTTGGAAAGTGAATTATCACGAGTATACTAATGCCATATACTGTTGCTTTTGGAAAGGGCTATATGATATTAACCTTAGGGGAATATATTCAGTAGAAGTTATGATTCTAAAAGCGAGATATCTTGATTCTAATTAAATTTTAAATGTAGAAACATAAATGGTTATAAAAAACTTGAAATTTTAAGATTTGCTTGACACTAGCTGCTTTTGACATACCTGTCTTTTTGTAAACCATAATATGCTTTTTTGTATAGTCTCATTAAATTCAATAAATTGTTAAATAGTTCCTGATATCTTTTAAAAAGCAAACTCTCAAACAACTACTAAATTCAAGGGAATGTAACAGAACATGGGAAAAAGGAAAAAGCACCATTTGCTGAAATGAATGTGGTAGCTGTTTTTGGACCCGTGATTTAAGTATTTTGAAAAGCAAAGTATCTTTATACCTTTTAGTTTATATAAGGTTTGATTTGGTTTAGATTGTATTTGTTTATCAATGTAGTACTTTGTACTTTTTAAAATGCTCATTAAGCAATGTTAAGAAAAGGCAGGAACTTTAATGTGGAGACAGTTATAATCTTAACCTCTGGTACCGTATTGTTGCTTTTTGTTGTTCCCTCTCTGTATTCTTGTAGCCATTAGAAAAATACTGAAACTAGAAGAGCCTATATGTTTATTTGCAGGACAGCAAGGAAGGGGGGAAGCTGGTCCTACTCCACAGCCAGTCTTGGGGTTAGAGGAACCCTGAGAAATAGAGTAGGTGGTGGCAGCTCAGAAGAGAAGAAACAGGCTGAATACCTGGCACCTGGAAGAAGAAGGAATATAGTGCACAGGGGAGTTGGCCCAGGACAGAGAAGTGGGCCTAGTTTAACAGAGGTTTGAGGCCCACGCTGGGGGCCCCTGACATTTTTTACCAGTACACCTGAGCTCTTATAGATCCAATTTTTAGTGGTGGAAACATTTCTTGAGAAGGACTCAGAGAAGCATTGTCATTTGGATTGAAACTGAAGAGGCTCTGGGCAACTCACCAGAAGTCTAAGGGACACTCTGTTCCTAAAAGTAAGTGTTCTACACTACGACCCTCTCAGCTTCTTCCTTCCTCTCTCTGAATTTGTCTCTTTTTTGATTTTGGCCCTAAGTTAAACCTAAGAGCTCTAATTTCTCTGTTATTTGTTACTTTTCTCCCACTGTTTCTGAAATGCAGAGTGGAATCCATGTTTGGAGAGAACAATGGAACAGGGCATTGTTAATAGGGCAGATATTGATTGCACCGCAAAATATTTGCCTCTCTGGTAATGTTAGAAATACAGAAATAAAGGACTGCATAATACTCGGAGGAGCAGAAGTTTCAGTAGTTGGAAGAAATAATTCTCTACGACTGACATGTTAATTAGCAGTTAGGGTAATTTCAAGAATAAGGTTGGAGATTTAGGAAGGCAGGGACTGGATAGCTGCAGAGCAGAAGGAAGCAGTTTGCTAACGACTTGTTTGTGAGACTGACAGACAGGACTTCAGTCCCTTGGGTCAGACTGATCTTTGAACTGATTCTGTCTTAGTTGCCAAATGTGAGGCCATGTCTAAGCCAATCCCAGACATTTGAAAAACTTTTCTTTTTAAACCTCCAGAGAAGATGGAGTCTGTGGTCTCCCTTTAAAGTCTTTCCGACAGTCTTTTGTTTAAAGGATATCTAGTTCAAATCCTTTTATATTGCAACAGAAGATCTTTTCCTTTGACAATATCCCTGGTAAGTCATGTTTTTCTACAGAGAAACTGTATGAAATAAAACGGGGTTATGTTCATAGCAGAGTTTCAAGATGAAATGTGATTTGAAGTAACTTCAATTCCTAAATTGTTGGCTTCTTTAAATGTATGCCATTTCCCCAGTTGAATTGCAATTTTGTACTTGCTGGCCTTAATTAGTTTAAATTTGATTAATTAAAAATCTAAAGTCTAAATAGCTAGAGTTCCAGTACTGAGAGTTTTATACATTGTGCTTTTGTAAGAGAATCAATGACAAATGTCAGTCTGACAGGAAATATTGAAAAAGTTATGGTGACAATTATTATTATAATGCACATTTTCCATTATAACATAAATAATATAACATAAATGGCATTATTTTAGAGAGGGATAACTTAGGTATGGCATTGGGTTTTTTTTTCTTTTTGCAGCCTGAGGCAGTTGTAAAATAACTTAATGTAGCTTTTTACAACTGTGTATTCTATAGTATTTTTTCTTTTGGTGAAATTTTAACTGTTAATGTTTTTGGCATTGTGCTTTGTACCATTTATTAAATAAAATTTAAAAATAAAAATAAAAGTACTGCACATTTTCCTTCATCTTTATATTTCATATTCTTTTAGGGCAATAGTGTCTCAGATATAAGTCTAAGAAACTTCAAAAAATCAAGAACAATTCTGAATTATCAGAGGAAAAGAAGTAGTATAGTGTGTATGAGTTAGTACAATCAATGTGTTGAGTTAGAGTGATATCTTATTGCCGCTTCATATAGGAATGAAAATTAATTCTTAATTCAGATTGCAGATATTTGAAAGTGAAAGTGATAGAGCTGTTTGGTTTTGAACTGTGATTTAAATGAATACTTATAAAACACCTAGCCCAGAGCAGGCTTTCAAATGTAATTTCGAGTATAATAGGTAGTGTTATATTATCTCAGGGTAAATTGTATGAGTTCCTTTGGGTTTCTCAGAGATTTTATAAGAATGATGAGAAAGATTTCGTATATTAGCAAGAGCACTAGGTGTTATACTAGGAGTTTGACCATGAATTCTTATTTTTAACCACTTTAACATTCAGCAGTGTTTACTGAACATCTTATTTTGTACTGGGGTTGGGCTAGGTACCTGACTTACAGTGGTGAACAAAATAGATACTTGTTTCCTCTATAAAATTTTATGATTTGTTGTCAGTTCAGAAACACTTTGAATTGTACCCAATTCTGTACATGAGATCGTATTAGTAATTCTTTCTGTGTGAGCAGAAGAGGTGAAATTTTCTTATTTAAAAAAATAGTGTTTATAATTAAATACAGCATTATGGTTAGGATTTGACTGTTGGTAAAAAGAGAGATTTATTTTAGTTTCTATAAAATGGAAGTAAATGATAAAATTCACTTTTTTTGAAGAAACCTTAAAGCAGTTATCAGATAAAAATCTTTTCAGTGTCGTTGGTGTCATGCTTGCTTTCTGTCTTCTAATTTGAGGCTTGGCACAGAGTTCATCTAGACTCTTGTGTGAGAATGTGGAGAAAAAAATTGAGGACCATCTCAGGCAGTCTGTTTTTCAGAAATGCAGAGTTCTGAGCCTCCCTTACCTGGGAACCTTTCCCACTACCACACAGTTATTGTTCATAGACTTCTTATTCTAAGAGGTTGGCTTGTTTGTTTTTTTCTCTACATCTTGGGTTAGAGTAGTCACATGGGTTCGTTGTTTACAGAGGAATTTTAAAAGTGATTAGTTTTTGGATAGTAGTGGTTTTCAAAGTGTGAACCCTGAGAGTCCCTAAAGACTTCTTAGGGAGTCTGTAAGGGCCAAGCAATTTTCATAATCATTTTAAGATGTTACTTGCCTTTTTCACCATGTTGACACTGGAGGTGGTAGTGCAGGGTTAATGCTGGGTAACATTGGTGGCTTGGGGCTTTGCTGGTGGCTCAGTGGATAAGAGTCCTCCTGCCAGTGCAGGAGACATGGGTTCAATCACTGATCTGGGAAGATTCTGCATGTCTAGGAACAACTAAGCCCATATGCCATAACTACTCAGTACTAGAACACTCTCGAGCCCAGGCGCCGCAACAAGAGACACCACCACAATGAGAAGCCCCTGCTCACCACAACTAGAGAAAAGCCTGCACAGCAGTGAAGACCCAGCACAGCCAAAAATAAAATAAATGAATAAAGTTATAAAAAAACCCAAACCTGTTAGCTCTTGAGTGGCACCACATAGCTGTATTCATCGTAATCTTCACCACCATGCACGTCGTAAAAATAATGCTAGTTTCGCTTTAGAATGTCCTTCATGAAGCAATAAAAATGATTAATTTTAGAAAGTCTTGTGTCTTTTAAAATATTCTGTCTGATGAACTGGGAAGTACAAGTAAAGCATTCCTGCTGCATACCAAAATCATGTGGTTGATTCACGGGGAAGCATTTTGTAGTTGAGTTTTGAGCAGAACTAGCTTTTTTGATAGAACATTATTTTTATTTGAGAGAACACCTGGCAGACTGTGGTTATTCAGACTTGGATACTCATTAGATATTTTCTCAAATATGAACATAGTCTATTACTTCAAGGTTAACAATTGATGGTATTTGTTGCCAGTGAAGAAAACTACGCTTTCAAGTGAAAATATTTGACAATTTGTAATCTCTATAGTGAGTTTAAGAGCTTCCTAGTACTTTAAAGATGAGATTGGATGGTTATATCAACAAATATAATTTCTGATACTTTATCATAAAGTTTGTTATCATTTGGAAGATTTGCATAACTCAGTAAACCAGTATTTCCCAGTTACCAGTGTATTGTGTTATAAAACCATACACAGATAATCCACTCAAAGTATAAAAGAATCAGTGGATTTTAAGGGAACCCTTTGAAAACTTCGTTGATGTTCCAGATTTCATATGCAACTAACCTTTGAGAAACAACTCCTTGTTGTGTTTTTATGTACATATTGAAGAATATACACAATTATCTGAAAAGGCTATTAAAATATGTCTCCCTTTCTCAACTACAAGTTTGTGGGAGTCAAGATTTTCTTCATATTCTTAAAAAAACACATTGCACCAAATTGAATGCAAGAGGAAATACGACAATCCAGATGTCTTATGTTAAGCTGAATAGTTGAGTACCACTAAAAATGCACAAGTACACAAAGTTATATTTGTTTTGGAAAATATAGTTTTTTTTCATAAAAATACATTAAAATATTGTAAAATGAAGTAATATATAAATTTTTCTGTTTTTATTTTCAGTGTAGTAATTTATTTCTTGGTTTAGATAAGAGCTAGATAAACAAAAGCTCTTTTAACTTTTGAGAGTATAATGAGATCCTGGGACCAAATATTTATGCACTGCTGGTGTAGAGTTTTACTACCTTGGGTTTCTGTATGCAGTAGATGTCCTTCATCAAGCATTCTTTCTCTTTTATTCTTAGTTAAGTGACAGCTCTCAGATATAACCTAGTGACCCCTAGTGACCTAGTTGTTAAACTCAGAAGCCTAATTTCAGTCTTTTTCATGACACCTCAGGAGTATTTGATGTTGGCAGCCTTTCCTAAACATGTAAGTTCCCCTTCCTTGACATCTCTAACACTCCTTTTTCTTAGTTTTCCTTATACATTTTGAAATTAACTTCTGCTTACCCAAAATTGACTTCTCTCTATTCCTTATTTTGTATGGGGCATAAGCTTTATGGAACCTAAACTAGAAACTTTCATTGTCTCAACTTTGATTTCAATTCATCATCCTCCCTCATGTCCAGTCTTCTTTTGGCTCTTTCTTAAATCTGTCCTTTTTACAGTTTTTGTTGTTATAGTTAAGAAGCCAGTATCATTTCTCTCATGAGTTATTGGACAAATGGGTCTCTTCTCCAGAACACTGCTAATGTTATCTTCAGCACTTTTTTGAAACCTATGGGATTATTTTGATTGCTCTGTATTAAAAATAAATTGAGATCTTTCTAGTGACTGCTGAATAAAGGTTGAGCTCTTGAGCATGGTATTCAAGGCCATGACAACCTATGTCTAGATTGCCTTGCTAGCTTCAGTTCTTGCTGTGTATCCCAGCCAGGCCTGTGCTGCATCAGCACTCAAGTATTCCTATCAGATGGTGCTTCTAAAAAGAAGTCCTGTGGGATTGCAACCATCCCTGCACCCACTCCCACTATCATATTAATTCAGTGTATCTTTTTATGTGTATGTGTGTATAATTACTTCAGCAGAACACAGTACTGTGTAGATGTTTGCTCTCCCCAGCAAGGACTATCTTACTTTGCTGTCTCAGAAGCTAGTAAAGTACTTGGAATGTTTTAGGTATTTAAACCTTGTCAGTTAATGTTCTTTTAAATTTGTTACTATTTGCCACCTGGCATTGCTTTTCCAATATCTTTAGAGGTTATCTTTGTAAAAATATGGTCGGATTATTTTGTCGTATTTTGTTAAGTGTATATAAATTCTTTGTACATTTAAAAAATTTTTTGCAATTTTGCCATATAGTAAAAGCACTATTTTTACAGTTGGATTAGTAACTGAGATGAGTAATTCTGAGTATTTGTTTAAACATAGAAATAGTATTTTTATAATACAATATTTGTTTATTTTGAAGATCAGATAAAAACAAAGAGCTTAGCACATGTCTTATTTCTATTACCATATTTTATTTGTTCTTATACACATTCTTAAAAGCATGTATATGTAAAAATACAACTTTTATCTCAGTTTTAGTACATTTTAAGCTTTATCATTTTTTGTTTTGACATATAACATACGTTTTAACATTATTTCAAGGATGATATTGTACATGAATACCTTAACATTTTTAAGGTTTAACTTTGGAAAATTCTGTGTTTATTATCTCACTTACAACCTTTTATTTAGATCTTGTTAGTAATTCACATTACTCAAATTTGCATAGTATGGAAGTACTTCTTGACTATACTGAAGTCATAAAAGAGTACAACATGTTATAAAATATTTTTTATTACTCGATTAAATTATAAGTTCTCAGTTGAATATTCAAAATTAAAATAGTTGATGTCAAGAGCCTATCAGAAACTAAAATATACTGAACATAAATTTGTAATATTTGAAATTGTTTAATTGAAAAATAATTTAGAATTCAGATTTTTGCATTTGTTTGAACTGTACTGAATTTAAAATTAACCAATAGAATGAATTAAATTTAATTATAATTAAAATGGCACTAATTTTCACCTTATGATTGAAGTAGCATTGTTTTATTCTATCAACACGTTACTTTTAAAGATAAATCAGTTGTACAAATTAGCAGACACCTGTATAAATATAGAAATTAGTTGTTTTTCAGCCACTAAGTCATTTCCAACTCTTGTGATCCCATGGACTGTAGCACATCAGGTTCCTCTGTCCTCCTCTGTCTCCCGGAGTTTGCTCAAATTCACGTCCATTGAGTTGGTGATGCTATAGAACCATCTCATCCTCTCCCTCTTCTCCTTTCCTGATAGAAATTAGGCGACATTAAAAAAAAAAAAAGAAATTTCCCTCATCTTGTGTTTCTTTACTATTTCTAATTTTTGTGAGTCAAGCTAAAAGAACTTGTCGTTGATAACTTTCTAGAATTTGTTATTTTGCCCACCTTGTTAACTGCTTCCTCAAGACCTGGCTCACATACATAGTCTCTGTGCCATTCTTCTAAGCCCATCCAAAGCTTGCCTTCCTTTGTGTCTTTGTTCATACCTCTCATTGTGATTTCTAACTTGAGCATTTCCTCATAAACCCAGAATTGGTTTTGTCTTTCTCATGAAGCTGAGTATTTGAAAAAGTTGGAATTCTGATACAGGTTAAGTCAATACTTGGAAAAGAAACCTTCTGTATATATGTATGAATTATTGGAAATAAATGATCAGAAGTGAACAGAATCTAGATTCTGAAATCTTCAATTGCATAGCAAACATTCTCCTGTTGTTCGTTGGACAACATGTTGTCATTGGACATGTACCATATGCCAGAAATTATGTTAGGCATATAGAATTGTGGATGAGACACCAGTTCCAGCTTCTAGGAGTTTGAAATCTAGCAAAGAAGATCGATAGTATTTGCTAATGAAGGAATTTAAAATTTTACAATATTGTCTTAGTTTTTGGACATTATAGTTTTTATATTCAAGTTGAGTATAAAACCAGTTACTGTAGTAGCCAGTAGTAAAGTGCTTTTGGTACAAAGTTTGCTTTAACATTGTGGCCAATTTCCAGTTTGATTGATTACTTTTCTCCTAAGAAATTTCAGCCAAATGAAGCTGCCACTTCATTGTTGGGTAAAACCCTCTTTCTCTTTATATGTGTGTATATATGTGTGTGGTAATATATATATGCATATATGTATAAATATGTATGTTTTTAAAAGGGGTTGCTGTTTTTAACAAGATGTTTAAGGAGGAGAAGGGTTTGACAGAGGATGAGATGGTTGGATGGCATCACTGACTCAATGGACATGAATTTGAGTAAACTCCAGGAGATGGTGAAGGACAAGGAAACCTGGTGTGCTGCAGTCCATGGGGTCACAAAGAGTCAGACATGAGTTAGTGACTGAACAATGAACAACAGGAGGATGTTTCCTATATAATTGAAGATTTCAGAAGACTAAGGTGATTACTATGAAGACTGTGACAAATTTGCATAGGATGGATTGGATGAGGTTTATACATTTTGTACTTATCCCGGGAAGCATCTTTTTTTGAGAGTAAAATAATTATAATAGGACTGCATTATTAAACTTAATGTCTCTCTTCTCGGCTGTCTTGCTGGTTATATTGGCAGGGATCTTCATTATGCCACTCAGTTTTTTTTTTTTCTAGTTTGTTTTTCCTTTAAAAGTGTTGTTGAGAAAATTAAATGAGTTAATTTCTGTATAGCCTTTATCATTATGGCCGGTACACGTAAGTACTCACTAAATATTTTTTAAAAATGTTTATAACTTATTGCTACCAAATTAATTCTTAGTTATTATAGATTGTTTCTGTGGGTAGGAATTCAATAAAAGCAATATCATTAAATTATTTATAATTCATGTAGTGCTTTACTGTGTTCAGAATGCTTTTGTTTATTCTTCCGTTTGCTCATCAAGCCACTCTGCGTTCAGGAGAGGGAGATGGTCATCTAATCATAATTTTATTGCTAGAAGCATAGGTTTTTTTTTTTTCTTCTAAATCAAAGAAACACAGGTTTGTTTGACTTACCCTTCTGTCTCTGATAAAGAGGTTTATGAAACTATTTTATTTGGGTGAAAGGTTTCTTTGCTATTCCTCTTTCCTTCGAGGTTAGAGATCTGGCCAACATACTTTGGTACAAAGATTAGCATTCTTTGGGGTATCAAGTTTTCATTCAATGAAACCTGAGGTGTTTCTTTTTTTTAAAAGACACATTTTCCTTAAATAGTGATTTTAATAAGTTGTAAAATATTATGTAATTGTGACTTTGAAAATAAATTATTTATTTAACAAATATTTACTGAACACTTAGCTGTGTTTTGTTTATTGGCTTTTATTCCTGCTAAAATCTCTACCTTTTGTTACATGATATATGATATATTATTGATCAGTTTTAAAAGATTCAGTAGAGATTTCATTCTGTAATATTGTTTATTATGGAAATTTGCAGAATTACTGAGAATTTTAAGAGCTTCCATAGTGTTTAGTCATTTCCTGAGAGAGGCTGTTTTTTTATTTCTTGAAACCTTAATGGTAGAGGGCTTCCCAGATGGCTCAGCAGTAAAGAGTCTATGTGTAATCCAGGAGACGCAGGAGACTGTTTGATCCCTGGGTCGGAACTGTCCCTTGGAGGAGGAAATGGCAACCCACTTCAGTATTCTTGCCTGGAAGATCTCATGGACAGAGGAGCCTGGTGGGCTACAGTCCGCGAGGTCACAAAGAGTTGGGCACATATGCACCTAATGATAGAGAGATGAGGTAGTCTTCAGAGGGAAGTTCTTGAGGGGTATGGGGCAGAGATGTTGGTATTAAAACTTTTGAAATTGTCGAGGCCATTATTTCCAGATCCTTTTGTTTGACATTTTCAGCTCAGTTTAGAGAGCTGAGTCTTAGAGAACTAAGTCTTAGAGAACTGCTGAAGTCTTAGAGAACTGCAAGGTAACACATAGCAATATGCTGGGTGAGGTCTTTTCTATGTGTTGGAACTGATGGCTCTAGCTTAGCTTCTTGACAAGTAAGAAAACAGGCCTGGAAAGATTGTGACCTGTTCAAGGTCAGTAGCTGGTTAGTGCCAGGTTCAAATGTTTGGATTTCTTTAAGTCTTTTTTTATTACCTTGCTTTGGTAGCTTTAAATTTGCTAGCAAATAATTTCTTAAGGATTTCTTCTGGTAAATTTCCTATGCCTGTAGCTAGTGTTGTACACCTTGAAAACTTCTAACTTTAAACCTACTACTTATAACTAGTACAAGAACTTATGTTAAAATTTGGGCTAGCATTGTACTGAATGAAGAACAAAATGACTGTTAATTGTTTTCCCTATTTTAGGTAATATTTTTGAAGTTAAAATGTTAAACTTCATTTTGATGTCTTTTATAATAATGGTTATTGTGGTATGTATTCTGACTTCTTTGATACCATAGTGTTTCTTAGGAGAAAAATCCCAGTAAATATTATTTCCCTCTTTTATTTGTGATACAAACACTAAGAATCTCTAATAGTATAACTAATAACAAATTTGACTGCTTGTCTGTGTGTGTATGATAAAAAAATTTGTACAGTTCTCTGATAATTTTTAGGCATGAGTTGAGAGTCACTTCATCTTTACATATTTTGTAGTCTGATCACGGCTCTTATACGAATGATGATAAACCTACAACAGCAGCAAGTAGAGAATATTCTATGCCAGAGAAATAGTTGCTCAGGAAGTAGAGCTCTATGTGTATTTTCAGAGTAGGCCGAGTTGTTTTAGTCATTTTTCATCTTTTTCCATCCTTTTTCTTTATTTACTTTTTGCCTCCCCAAGGCCCAGCATCTGCTTGATAATAATTTATAGCCTACTTTCTGAAATGTTCTGATTCCTCTATGTTCTTATTCTACCAGCAGTTATTCCTTTATTAGAACTTTCCTGTTTTAGGTAAATCTAAATAAAATAATACTTTTAAGTATGAATGTAAATAACCTGAGCATGGGGGATAGAATTATTTTTTTTCTTTAAGACAATAACTCTTTTTGATGATAAAAGTATTACATATTCATTGAAGATACTAAAGTATAAGGAGGAAAATAGGAATGCCCACCCATTATGACATCTCTCCAGCCAGAGAGACATTAGTACATCATTGAATGCGCAGCCATCTATTCTTTCAACTGTACTGCTTGTTCAGGGCCAGCTCTGGGAAGCCTCCTTCCTTCAAGTTGCAGGAAATAAGGAGTAAGGAGAAGATGGGTTTACCGCTTAAAATCAAGTAACATGTTTCTTGGCATAGAGAGAGCTGTTTTTTCCTTTAGAAGGGTGCAGAGGTTTTGAATTGTGCTCTTTGGAGCCCTGAGATCTCTGTCTCAGTGGCTGCCAATAGAGCAAACACGTGGGGCTTTGGGTTCCCCAGACAGACTGAGCAACTGAACTGAACTGAACTCTGCTTCAGCCAGATCATCTGTGCTCTTACACATTTGGTTGTTCAGTTGCCCATTCGTGTGTGACTCTTTGTGACCCCATGCATTGCAGCATGCTAGGCCTCTCTGATCCTCACCATTCCCGAAGTTTACCCAAGTTCATGTCCATTGCATCAGTGATGCCATCCAGCCATCTCATCCTCTGTCATCCCCTTCTCCTTTCCTCAGTCTTTCCCAGCATCAGGGACTTGTCCAACGAGTCAGCTGTTCACATCAGATGACCAAAATACTGAAGCTTCAACTTCAGCATCAGTCCTTCCAGTGGATATTCAGGGTTCATTTCCCTTAAGATTGACTGACTTGATCTCCTTGCTGTCCAAGGGACTTTCAGGAGTATTCTCCAGTACCACAATTTGAAGGCATCAATTCTTTGGTGTTCTGCCTTTACATTTCAGCTCTCACAACCATACATGACCACTGGGAAGACCATAGCCTTGACTTAGACATTTTACTTATTAGGATTTCTCTTAATTTTTATTTCCTAAACGTTTTCTGCTATCAAAACTTTTTGAAAATCATTGCCCTGTTCCATCCATTCTACCACTCAAATTCTGTTTGGCACAGGCTGGATTAATTGTGACTAGACTTCTTAGCCTCACATTTCAAAGGGAAGCGCTAATACTGACTTTTGTATAGTGAATTTGAAAAGCCTTTTTCTTTCTCCCTCCTTCCCTGTTCCTTCCTTTTTGTTCACCCATCTTAGACATTTTTTATCTTTTTTTTTTAAAACATTTTTGCTCTTTTTTTCTTTTTTTTTTTTTTAAAGACCAAGGCTTGTAAGGCCCAGAGCTCTGTAATCAATGATTGGATGCCTAATGAGCAGTACAACTTACAGGTGACAAATATGTTAAGTTCATAATGTCGTCAAGTTATACTTTATGATAAAACTTAGTAAGACTATTCCATCATCTGTATGAACGTGGTTATCAGATTTGCTCATTATGCTAGTTTTTTGTAAACTTCATGTCTCTGGTTCACACAGAACTTTTTGGTTCCTTGGTAGTGTACATTTTAATTGTAATCTTGCCATCTTCCACTTGTGTAGAGTTTCATTATACTTCTTTTTAGTGCAGGAAAATACATTTAGTTTTATTTTTTCAACTGTGTATTTGTTTTTAATTTTTATGTGTACTCATTATGATAATGAAAAACAAAACAAAGAAAAGAATGTTGATATTTGTGAGTTCCTTGCAATTATGTAGTATAGTGGTGAAGAGTTTTGATTCTGTAACTCACCTTCTTGGACTTACATATTAGTCTCCACTTACTGACTTATGTGAACTTATGAAAGTTACTATGAGCCTGTTTTTTCATTTGTAAAATGGAGATGATAATAACAGCCAAGAGTGGTTGCCAGGATTAAATGAGGTAATTTTTGTAAAGTACTTGGCACAGTGCCTGGCATAAAATAAGTCCTCAGAAAATATTAGTTGAAACAGTCAGATACATGAGTGGTGATATCATAGTAGACTTGTATATAGAGGTATAACAATCCCTATTGTCAAATGTGTGGGTTCCAGTGGGGTGACTGACAAAACCAGAACATAAGGGTAAGTGTCTTCTACTGAAAAATAATATTTCATCAGATTTCCTCAGGGATGTTTTTTCCTCTTACCTCCTTCCATCTCTCCCTCTTTCTTCTCTTCCGTGTGTGTGTGTGTGTGTGTGAAGCTGATGTGGACTGTCATATAAACATTTGGACCTCACCAGTAAAAGTTTTAACCTCTAGGAAGTACTTTGATAGTATAATAGTGGTAAGCAGTTTATATAGACTTAAGAGTTGAATAGTTAAAAACAGTCTTTTTTTTTTTTTAAACTAAGAGTAAGTCTGTTTTATGTATTTGAGCAAACTCCAGGAGATAGTGGAGGACAGAGGAGCCTGATGTGCTGCAGTCCACGGAGTTGCAAGGAGTCCGACATGACTTAGTGACTGCAACAACAGCAACAAGTCTATTTTAAAGGTTGGATTGTCAGACAGCTTGGTCATGGTCTTTTTTAGGCCATTGTGTCTTCTTGTTATTATATTATTTCCTCTGCTTCATGCTCTCCTATTCACGACAGTTTCTTTCTTATAGCATCACCTCTAAAAAAGCATTTCTTTATTAGGCTAGAATGAATGCCCTTTCAATTAGTCTTAAAGTGTGCTGTGCAAAATGTGATGATTGTATTTACACAGTGTACTGAAAATATTTCATTTTGCTTCCCTGAACTGTATTTCCTTGAGAATAGTGCCACTGATACTGGAATCACATTTTAGTTTAAATCCCTAATATGCCATTTATGGTCATAAAACCATAGGACTCTGTGTTGATGATTAAATATGATAATTGATATAAGAAACTTAACATAATTTTTAGTCAATAACAATGATAATAATTGTAAATGACATTAATAAAAGATACCAATGTCTGTCATTGTGTCTTGTGTGAAAGTGAAAGTCGCTTAGCCATGTCTGACTCTTTGCGACCCCATGGACTACACAGTCCATGGAATTCTCCAGGCCAGAATACTGGAGTGGGTGGCCAGCCATACCCTTCTCCAGGGGATCTTCCCAACCCAGGTATCGAACCCAGGTCTCCTGCATTGCAGGCAGATTCTTTACCAGCTGAGCCACCAGGGAAGCCCATAGGTACTGACAATGCTTAACTGAATTGCAAAGGCTCCTTATCATTTGTCTGGTTCTATTGTTCCTTTAAACTGTTTGCCACTTGTTTTTAAGGACCATTTACATCATTTCATTTCATTTTTTGAACTTTTGAGTTAGGTAGAGTGTTTACTTGGAGAAGGCAATGGCAAGCCACTCCAGTACTATTGCCTAGAAAATCCCATGGATGGAGGAGCCTGGTAGGCTGCAGTCCGTGGGGTCGCTAAGGGTCGGACACGACTGAGCGACTTCACTTTCACTTTTCACTTTCCACTTTCACACATTGGAGAAGGAAATGGCAACCCACTCCAGTGTTCTTGCCTGGAGAATCCCAGGGACGGGGGAGCCTGGTGGGCTTCCGTCTATGGGGTCACACAGAGTCGGACACGACTGGAGTGATTTAGCAGCAGTAGCAGAGTATTTACTTCATAAAAGAACTTGTGTTAAACTAAATTACCTTCATACTCAACTTTTCAGCAGTTTAAAAATGTTTTCTTTTGCCATCAAAATAATGCATAGTAGAAGCCAGAGCAGGCAGCATTTTATTCTGTTTAAGTCATGCTTACTGTTTGTTGAATCTTAACTAGAGGTAGAGAAACCGTTTGGTGGAATTCATTGCAGTATGCTAGGCAAGAGACAGTAGTGGCCCAAACAAAGTTAATGCCAATAGGAGAGAGAAGTGAATGGATTCTAGATATGTTTAGGAGAAAATGTATAGGCCTTGATGGATGGTTGAATATGGTTGTGGAAGAAAAGAAGTTGGGTTTTAGAGAGGAAATTTAGAGAGAAATAGAGGATAAACCCCAGGATTCTGGCTTAGTTATACAGCTAGGTAAATGGAGGTACTTTTCACTGAAAGGAGACAGAAGGAAGGACAGATTTTGGGGAAGGTGATATTCATTGGAAGGACTGATGCTGATGCTGAACTCCAGTACTTTGGCCACCTGAGGTGAAGAGCCGACTCATTGGAAAACCCTGATGCTTGGAAAGATTGAAGGCAAAAGGAGAAGAGGGCAGCAGATATTGAGACAGAAATAGCATCACTGACTTAGTGAACATGCATTTGAGCAAATTTCGGGAGATAGTGAAGGACAAGGAATCCTGGCATGCTGCAATTTATAGGGTGAGGAGTCAGACGTGACTTGGCGACTGAGCAGCAACAAATGGGCCACTTTTAGATTTGTTGAATTTCAAGCATCTGAGAGAAATATGAGAGGGTAGATATATGAGGCAGTTGGATATGTGGTGCTTAAGCTTATCAAGGAAATCATAGCTATAAATATGTGTTCAGTAGTCATCAGCATATATGACCAATTGAAGCCATGAGAGTGAGACAGATCAAGGAGAGAATAGATTGACTAGCATGAGCAAAGAGAACCTAGGACAGAAACTGAGAAACATCATCACTTCCTTAAGGCAGAAGAAAAGCATCATATAAAGAGGAAAGAAATGGAAGAGAAAGAAAAATTAAATAGGGAATAAAAAGCCCAGGAGAGAGTAATGTTATTGGAATAGAAGGAAAGGAATGTTTTTAAAAGGAGAGGATGTGATTGGCCATGGCAAAGGGCTTTTACTTTTGTCAGAGTCTTAATTTTTCCTTTGCATTCTGTCTAATGTTTATTTTTAACAAGTGTTGCATTAATATTTATATTTCAATTTATAATAATATAATCCTGCATAGTGCTTGGGCTAAGCTTTCCATGATAGTTTGAACAGTTCTGCATTGTATCTATAGATTACATAAAGGAGGTTATGGACGTGAGAGTTGGACTATAAAGAAAGCTGAGCACCGAAGAATTGATGCTTTTGAACTGTGGTGTTGGAGGAGACTCTTGAGAGTCCCTTGGACTGCACGGAGATCCAACCAGTCCATCCTAAAGGAGATCAGTCCTGGGTGTTCATTGGAAGGACTGATGTTGAGGCTGAAACTCCAATACTTTGGCCACCTGATGTGAAGAGCTGACTCATTGGAAAAGACCCTGATGCTGGGAAAGATTGAGGGCAGGAGGAGAAGTGGACGACAGAGGATGAGATAGCTGGATGGCATCATTGACTCGATGGACATGGGTTTGGGTGGACTCCGGGAGTTGGTGATGGACGGGGAGGCCTGGCGTGCTGCGGTTCATGGGGTCGCAAAGAGTCAGACACAACTGAGCGACTGAACTTAACTGAATGGTGGTAGATCAGGAGACAAGTAAAATTATGTTACTCTTTCAAGGAATAATGCTCTAATTATTTAGTTAAATCTGTAACTAAGCCTCTGCATTTACAGGTAACTCCTGATTGTAGCTATAGAAATGAATAGAATTAATTTAAAAATTGGGTCCATGTTGGTATAAAAAATATTTTAAGTGGTAAGTATATTAACTTGGAACACTTTTTTTGAAAATTGCATTGTTAATTGTGGGGGAGCTTGTGTAGTTTGAAGAAGTCCTTATCTTCTGTTTTTAGAAGGAATGAATAATAGTTTTAGATTAGCTTAGTAAACAAATCAGAATACTTTTCATACAGTTCTACAGTTTGTTTGGTCTCTAAAGTGATAGCCATTGTGGGGTATGTTGAATTTGATGTGATCCATGATTCAGGGTTTTTTTTTTTTTTTTTTAAAGGCAAAATAATTGTGTGACCTTTTAATAGATGCCCTAGAGAAGGAAACAGCAACCCACTCCAGTATTCTTGCATGGGAAATGCCATGGACAGAGGAGCCTGGAGGGCTATGGGGTTGAAAAAGAGTCAGACATGACTTAGGGACTAAACAACAACAAGCAGATATATGCTAGCTAGCTAGAGACAAACAGATATGTAGCTCGATATAGACAAGCTCTAATAAGCCCATTTGTGGGGTATCTCTTTTGAGAATGTACATTCATTTCACTATGATTCAGATTTTATAAGTGCTGAATTAACAATATTTAGAATATAGTCAGTAGGTTGCACACTCTTACTGTTGACCTCAGACTATTTGAGATTTATTGTTAGAAAAGTTTGCCATTGTTTTATAAAATCAATTTTACACTGAAAATATACACTTATGTTTTAGAGATGGTTATTGAAAATTGAATTGAAAACAAATACGGGGCTTAGAATCTCCTCAGATTAATTTTAATATTATAGTCAGAAAAGGTGAGAAAAAAGCATGAAGTTGCAGAGTAAAGGTTAGACTTCTTTATCACGTTGACATAATTGTTCACATTCAAAATAGTTAGCTGTTTGTTATTTTTGTGTATTTAACTTGGATACTGACTATAATTAGCATATGAAGGACTAATGCTCCTGATATTTTGAACTAGGATCAGGAAAATATTTCCTTGAACTAGAAACATTAAGGATAGAGGAGTGAGTGAGTGGGTGAAAGTTGCTCAGTCCGATTCTTTGGGACCCCATAGACTATACAGTCCATGGAATTCTCCAGGCCAGACTACTGGAGTGGGCAGACCTTCCCTTTTCCAGGGGATCTTCCCAACCCAGGGATTGAACAGGGGTCTCCTGCGTTGCAGGCAGATTCTTTACCAGCTGAGCCACAAGGGAAGCCCAAGAATACTGGAGTGGGTAGTCTATCCCTTCTCCAGCGGATTTTCCTGACCGGAATCGAATTGGGGTCTCCTGCATTGGAGGCAGATTTTTTACCAACTGAGCTACCAGGGAAGTCCCAAGAATAGAGGATATTAACTTAAAAGACCCTGATGCTGGGAAAGATTGAAGGCAAAAGGAGAAAGGGACAGCAGAGGATGAAATGGTTAGATAGCATCACTGACTCAGTGGACAGGAATTTGAGCAAATTCCGGGAGATAGTGGAGGACAGAAGGGCCTGGCATGCTGCAGTTCATGGGGTTGCAAAGGATCAGACGTGACTTAGTGACTGAACAACAACATGTTAACTTTCTACAGAAGTACCTCATTTTAAGATACTGTTTATAAAATGTGGTGCTTAGTTAAAGGACTAGGGTGTTTGTCAAATTAGGAAGATAAAAATATTGTTGAAGATCAATTAAGGTGATTAAGGTATCCTTAGGAAGAATGACTAGAACATAAAATGATATAAATAGCAAAACCACATGGCTTTATGACACTGGATAATTGGTCATGTTTAGCATAGTACTCTTGCCTGGAAAATCCCATGGACGGAGGAGCCTGGTAGGCTGCAGTCCATGGGGTCGCTAGGAATTGGACACGACTGAAGCGACTTAGCAGCAGTAGCAGCATAGTACAGGAGGTGGTAGGAAGTAAGAGATGTTATTTGGCACTTGTTAGAATGGTGCTTTGGAGAAGGCAATGGCAAGCCCCTCCAGTACTCTTGCCTAGAAAATCCCATGGACAGAGGAGCCTGATGGGCTACAGTCCATGGGGTCGCTACTAGTCGGACAAGACTGAGTGACTTCACTTTCACTTTTACTTTTCACTTTCACACATTGGAGAAGGAAATGGCAACCCACTCCAGTGTTCTTGCCTGGTGAATCCCAGGGATGGCGGAGCCTGGTGGGCTGCCATCTATGGTGTCGCACAGAGTCGTACACGACTGAAGCGGCTTAGCAGCAGCAGCAGAATGGTGCTTTATTCTGGAATTGTAGTAATGTAGGCTTCTTTATATTAAGTTAACTAAGAAACCGTGAACTTCCAGATGTTCAAGCTGGTTTTAGAAAAGGCAGAGGAACCAGAGATCAAATTGCCAACATCCGCTGGATCATTGAAAAAGCAAGAGAATTCTAGAAAAACATCTGCTTCTGCTTTATTGACTATGCCAAAGCCTTTGACTGTGTGAATCACAATAAACTGTGTAAAATTCTGAAAGAGATGGGAATACCAGACCACCTGACCTGCCTCTTGCGAAACCTATATGCAGGCCCAAATAGGAAAAGGAGTACGTCAAGGCTGTATATTGTCAGCCTGCTTATTTAACTTATATGCAGAGCACATCATGAGGAATGCTGGGTTGGAAGAAGCACAAGCTGGAATCAAGATTGCTGGGAGAAATACCAATAACCTCCGATATGCAGATGACACCACCCTTATGGCAGAAAGTGAAGAGGAACTAAAAAGCCTCTTGATGAAAGTGAAAGAGGAGAGTGAAAAAGTTGGCTTGAAGCTCAACATTCAGAAAACTAAGATCATGGCATCTGGTTGCATCACTTCATGGGAAATAGATGGGGAAACAGTCGTGGGTGTTCATTGGAAGGGCTGATGCTAAAGCTGAAACTTTGGCCACCTCATGCAAAGAGTTGACTCATTGGAAAAGACTCTGATGCTGGGAGGGATTGGGGGCAGGAGAAGGGGACGACAGAGGATGAGATGGCTGGGTGGCATCACCGACTCGATGGACATGAGTTTGAGTGAACTCCGGGAGTTGGTGATGGACAGGGAGGCCTGGCCTGCTGCGATTCATGGGTTTGCAAAGAGTCGGACATGACTGAGCGGCTGAACTGAACTGAACTACATCTTAAACTTAATTAAAAAACGTAGCTTGTAGATAACAGCAACCCGTTTTCAGGGCTGCTGCACACTTAGACTGTGTGCCCTTTGCAGTTCTTTGTAGTGCTTGGAGTCTGTCCGGATTTGTTGATGCGGGGAAGGAAACAGACCTGGAAGATGATGTCTGATTTGTTAGCAGTTTGAGGAGGTTCATAGGTATAATTCCGTTGGGTCTTATCTGCTTTAGCCTTAGGTTGAATTTTTGAACCTAAAACCCAAGAACCAAATTCAGAATTGGGCCTCTACCCATTGACTCATATTTTCTTGTGAGTTCCTTTTTAGGCACTGAATTGATACTCACTTTGCAACTTTTAGCTTAATACTGATTACTTTGTAACGCTTTGCATATTGCTGTATAACAAACTATCCCAAAATTTATTGGTAGAAAACAATCAGCATTTATTATACTCCCTTCCTCTCCCCCATCCCATCCTTTTAGTTCTGGCTTAGGATCTCTCAGGCCCAACTAAGGAGGGATCCATGTCCAAGCTCTCATGGTTTTCAGTGGCCTTAGAACATCTGCTCCCAGGTTACTCACACAGCTGTTAGCAGGCCTCTGTCGGAACTCTGGCTGTCACAGCATGACAGCTTACTTACCCCAAAGCAACATATCTGGTGAGAGTCATGAAACCAAGAGCCACTGTCCTTTTATAATCTAATTTTGGGAATGACATCCATTATTTTGGCAGCTTCCCTGGTGGCTCTCAGATGGTAAAGAATCTGCTGCAATTCAGGAGACCTGGGTTCAAGCCCTGGGTTGAGAAGATCCCCTGGAGAAATGGCTACACACTCCAGTATTCTTGCCTGGAGAATTCCATGGACAGAGGAACCTGGTGGGCTACCATCCATGGGGTCGCAAAGAGTCGGACATGACTGAGCGACTAACACTTTCCATTACTTCTGCTAAATTCTGTTCCTTAGAAGTGGGTCATTAAATTCAGCCCATACTCAGGGGAGGAGATTACAGAAGGGCATGCATACCGGGAGGTGGGATCATTGTGGACCATCTTAAAGGCTGCCCACCACAATGTCCTTTAAGGTTGAAAACCTTTTTTTGTTGTTAAGGAATTCATTATTGAAAGGAAAGTTTATAGAGGAAACCCAGAATATAAAATGGATAGAGAGCTGTTCTGTCCAGAGCAGGGGTTTTAGGAAGCTAGAGCTAACCTACAAGCATCCCTTCCCTTCAGCTTTTCTGAACAGTTTGAATATTAGTATGTTTACCATCTTATGTCCATCAGGAATATGAATATATACTATTTTCCTCAACCTTTCCTTTTGTAATTTGTTAGCAGTTGCAGTTCTAAGATTCTAGCTTATAACAATCAGGTTTTAGAACATGAAAAATGATTTGTGTAAATGTTTCTGGCAATTTTAATAGCCTGGGGAGCTTTCTTTACTAGTAAATCTAATGGAATACCTGATTTTGTAATATTAGCAGATATAATTTTATATTGATAGGATAATGATAGTGATTTACTTAGTAACTACTGCCTAGAATGTTTTCTTAACTATTTCCTAATTGTATTTTTTAAAAAATCACAGGTATATCGATGATATTTGCACTTCAATTTCAGTATTAATGTGCTTCATAGCTCTTTCATGCTGCAAATCATGATTCCTAAGTGAGGTGAAAGCCGTTCAGTCATGTCTGACTCTTTGGGAACCCATAGGCCATACAGTCCATGGAATTCTCCAGGCCAGAATACTGGAGTGGGCAATCTCCCTTCTCCAGGGGATCGTCCCAACCCAGGGATTGAACCCAGGTCTTCCGCATTGTGGGCAGATTCTTTACCAGCTGAGCCACAAGGGAAGCCCAAGAATACTGGGGTGGGTAGTCTATTCCTTCTCCAACAGATCTTCCTCACCCAGGAATCAAACTGGGGTCTCCTGCATTGCAGGCAGATTCTTTACCAACTGTGGTATCAGGGAAGACCGATTCATGATTACTAGTGAATACCATAAGTTACTTATTTTCTTTCTCTTGCAATATAAAGAATATAGTCTCAAAATAATAGTACAGTCATTCCTGTGTACCCATGGGGGATTGATTCTGGGACCTTCTCGGTTAACCAAAATCTAAATATGCCGCAGTGCCTTATATGTAGGTTTAGGATTATAAACGGCATATTCCACAAAACTACGTATCTTCTTGTATGTTTTAAATAATCCCTGGGTTACTTACAATTCCTAATACAATATAAACACTCTGTAAATAGTTGTTAGCATGAGAAATTCATGTTCTGCTTTTTGGAACTTAGTGGAAATTTTTTCTGAATATTTTTGATGTGTGGTTGGTAGAATCTGGATCCTGAACCCGTGATACAGAGAGCCAACAGTTAATACAAACAATATATTTCTAAACTTAGATTTTTTTTAGTAGTTCTTTGCAGATATATAAAATCATTTGAAAATAATTCCATTTCTGGGAGGATATGTTACAGTTTGATAACATTGTTAGATTCCAGGCATGGTTTTTAAATGCATTACTTATATTTTTATTGACTTAATCTTCATAACTGTTCTGTGAAGTAGGTTCTGTTTGTACCCCTATTTTACAGATAAATATAGTTTTTTCGTCTTGATTTTAGGCTATTTATGTTAACAAGAAAATAATGCTGTTTTTGTTTGATTCTTTGTGAGTTCATGTAGAGCTAAAGGATAAAGCTGAAGGAAAGGAAAATTTAATTAACAGATTATCTGATGAGCTCATTAAGGAACAAAGACAGATAGATGACAGTTTCCGTAAATAACATTATTTAATAAGTAGGTTTACAGTTCACTTTTGACCTTATTTTACTTAATTGAGCTACACACCTTCCCCCATATTTATGAACCATTATGATGTTACTTAAGTATATGTGAATATATGTATAATGTTACATTTTATTACACTGCTAAAGGATTTCACCTGGTTTACCATGAACAACTTTCCACAACTGTAATAGCTTACATTAGACTTGCAAACCTTATTTGAAAATTCAAATGTGTACTTGGAATCACAAAACCAGTTGTAATTTAAGTTACTTCCAGCCAAAGCATATTATCTAGCAGTAGTGAAATGAAAGTTAGCTAACTTATTTTTTTTTCTGAGCAATTTTTTCAAAAGTTCAGATTGATTTTTAGAGTAGATTCTCATTGGTGAAATGCTTTATTAGGTTCTTAATTACTTGTTAACCTTTTTGTGGACCGGCATTATAATTATTAGAATTTACAGAGGATATTTTTGAGTATTCTAATTTCTGGAATTTCTTGTCTAAGCTATTCTAATAAAATCCATTTTAATTAAGCTTATGGCATAATAACAGCAATGAATAGCTTTGAATGCTAGTCTCTTAAGTGACCTTTTAGGTTACCTTAAAATATTTTCAATATATTTTAATTCTCAAATTATTTTTAAAAGTGCATCTGATTTTATTTTAAATTCACAAGCTCTTCGTCTAAATGAAGACTGTATGTGTTGCTGTAAATTAAAATTAGAAATTATTATTTAGTTCTTAATGAAATGTTTTATACTAGCTTTTACTGTAAGGATAAAATATTTGGATTATTTCTCCTGTATCAGTTGTGTCGATCCAAACACATAGGACCTTCATGCCATGTACTGCTTCACACTTCAGGAAATATGAGTTAACTAGGAATCTAATTTAAACTTGATGATCCTTTTGGAATTTATCTCTATATTGCAGTTACAAATTGAGGTCTGTGTAGTGCCCCATTTGCCTGAATGAGTCATTTAAAAATGAATGCACTAATGGCTATTATTTTTTAAAACTCAGATTTATATAAAATGGATATAGTTTATCCAAAACATTTTGTATCTTTAAGTGGGAATCTAGGAAAAATCTTGACATGGTGCCGTCCACCTTTACTAAATATAAATATTACCTCATAACAAGATTGAAATGCTAGATTTTCATTAGAATTACATTTTAAATAATTTTTTTAGAATTACATTTTGCTTTTGATGAATTAATGATTTTATGTACCATCTTTCCCTGTTTACTCTTAAAGTAGAAGCTATGTATTTAATTTTTTCCATAGAAAGAAGAACCATGAAACCATATGTTTTTTGAAGGTAGGAAATATTTATTAAATAGCAGCATAATGAGAAAAGGAAGACTGTTACTGAAATATGTCTGTATCTTCAATAGGAACTAGTGTTTGAAGTCATCACTACTATAGCACATCAAAATGAACATGTACCTGATGACTATGTATTGCTGCTGCTGCTGCTAAATCACTTCAGTCATGTCTGACTTGTGCGACCCCATAGACGGCAGCTCACCAGGCTCTGCTGTCCCTGGGATTCTCCAGGCAAGAATACTGGAGTGCGTTGCCATTTCCTTCTCTAATGCATGAAAGTGAAAAGTGAAAGTGAGTCGCTCAGTAGTGTCCGACTCTTAGCGACCCCATGGACTGCAGCCCACCAGGCTCCTCCAGCCATGGGACTTTCCAGGCAAGAGTATTGGAGTGGGGTGCCATTGCCTTCTCCGAATATGTATTGTGTTAAAGGTAAAAGCAATCTTCATGTGTCCCTGAAGATAAAGTTATATTGAGGATACCTTTCTTTTGTTCCGTTCCGTTCCGTTCAGTCGTTCAGTCGTGTCCGACTCTTTGCGACCCCGTGGACTGTAGCCTACCAGGCTTCTCCGTCCATGGGATTCTCCAGGCAAGAATACTGGAGTGGGTTACCATTTCCTTCTCCAGGGGATCTTCCCGACCCAGGGATTGAACCCGGGTCTCCCGCATTGGAGGCAGAGGTTTTAACCTCTGAACCACCAGGGAAGAAGAAATAGTTTTTTTTTTGTTTTTTAATGACAGGTCCAATTTAAAAAGTATAACAGTTAATCGAAAATATTACTGTACTGCTTTGTACAAGTGTTTACATTAAAATCAGCATTATTATTTATCAGTGGCCCGGCATTTGTAAGGGCTTCACAGGTGGTGAAGTGGTAAAGAATTGGCCTGCCAGTGCAGGAGATGCAGGTTTGATCCCTGGGTCAGGAAGATCCCCTGGAGAAAGAAATGGCAACCCACTCCAGTATTCTTGCCTGGAGAATCCCCATGGACAGAGGAGCCTGGTGGGCTATAGTCCATGGGGTCACAAAGAGTCGGACACGACTGAGCATAGCACAGTGGCATACTTACATATATGTATGTGGTTGGTTTGTTATAGGTGACAAATGGTTATTTTAAAGACTTACTGAGTGATGAATGGGAATTTCATTGATGCTGTTTATCTGAAGTTTTATAGATTGTTAATCTACTGTAGTGGCCTCTACACCCAAATTCAGTCTATGTTAATAACAGTGGCTAGTTAAGAAACAGCAGATTTTGATCAATTGATTACCCTTTACGGATATTAAAAAATGATGGTAGTACTTTAGTGAGACAAAACAGTCTGATAGCTGATATTTTTATAAATTAAAATGTTGCTGTTGTTACAGTAGAGATTTTTAAATGAAACTATTCAAATCATTTTCTTTTTCCTGTATTTCTAATCGTGCCAGAAGTTTCTGTTGACTTTATAGTTCGCACATTGTTTCTGTATTTACTTTAGTGCATTCATGTATAATTATCTAATTTTCAGCCTTTTCCCCTGTAGTTCTTTATGTATTAATCTCAAATAAATTTAAATAATTTTCTTATTCTGATAGAGAAGAAAAAGCTGGATCACTTACCAGTAACTGGAGTTCTCCTATTGGGTAATCTCCACAGATCCACATTCTTTGAAGTTATTGTGAATGCCTCGTGGACCATGGGACTGTTGAAATTTCCAATTTCAGGAAGGTAAGCAAGCACACTGAAGCATGTCTCTAGCATCTCCCAAATCCCCTTCCCTCAACTTTCTTACATATGCGTCTGTACTGCATGCCCCCTCAGTTCCAGTGGATGCCCGTCAGGAAGATTCTCATGCTGGACAGAAGGGCAAGAGAGGTGGATCTGTGAGGGAAAAGACCCAATAGGATAACTCAAGTTACTGGTAAGTAAGTAATCTAGTTTTCACAGACTTGAGATTTTTTTTTGCTCCTTTCTCTTTAGGAGTTCATTTAATTGCAAAGAGAGGAAATGGTTTGGGATAGTTTCTTTTTGTAAGTTTGATGTGGATTATAGTATTTATTGTATAGATGATAAATACCTAATTCTTAATGGACACATGAATAATTGTGACATTAAAGTACATCATTTACATAATAGTTGTTTATAAAAATTATGTATTTACTACCTTTTGGTAAATAGTGTAATGGGTTTAAAGCAATATGAGGAGCTTTGTGTTGAATTACTTTAGTTCTTTTATTTGTGGTATTGCTTTTATTGAAGTAGATACTCATACTGTAAAATTTCTGCTTGTGTCTAATTTAGCCAAATTCTTTTGGCATTGTACTAAACAGCAAGAGTAGTTTTACGTTAATTGACCAACACTTCTTACTGATATAATTTTCGGTGTACCTTAAATTTCATTGAATGTATGTTTGGAAATAATTTAAGGTATGTTGCAGTTATATTTACCACTTCGTTGTTTATAATGGATAGCCTTATTAGTGTGAAGGGTAACACAGGTGGTTCAGTGTGAGCTCTGCCTCAGTTACTAACCCTGTTTATTTGTATAAATGTTAGAATTGTATAGAGTTCCTTGCTTCCCATCTCTCTCACTCATTCTGTATTGTTACCAGTTACCATTTCTAAAAGGCCACTTACATCACATAAAGAGCCGTAGTGATGCCATGCTCTTGCTGTTTTATAAAATTTCATCCATAGCTCAGTACTTCAGGCCTCTCATAATCCAGTCCTATCCTGTTTATCCAGCCTTAATTTCTTCAATTTGAAACTTTTGTTTTGGTGTTACCTCAGTATTTATGCTTTAGCTTGTGCTTTTCTCTTTTCTTGAAATGACCTTGGAAAGATCCATTCTGCTTCTCTATATTTTAAAGTTGAAGTCCTGCCCCTTATGTATATCCTTTTATGCTGACTTCTCTGTTCGTCTGTTTCTTCAGTGAAAAAATGAGATTGCTATGAGGCTTGAATTAATTAATTCATTAAATGTACTTACAATAATGACTAGCGGCACGTACTAACTTCTCTTATTAACTATTATTTGACCATAGATTTATCTTAAGTATTTTTGTGATTGTATGTATAATTCTTATCTGTATGACACAATTTAGCTTTAACTTTAGTATCAGGTTGTACCAATAGATATTTCTTCTGATATAAAACTCTTACTCTGACTTACATGGTCTTTGACAGCAAGTATAGGCTTTTATTGGGCTTCCCTGTGGCTCAGCTGATGAAGAATATGCCTGGGTTGGGAAGATCACCTGGAGAAGGTAAAGTCTACCCACTCCAGTATTTTGGCCTAGAAAATTCCATGGACTGTAAAGTCCATTGAGTCGCAAAGAGTTGGACACAACTGAGAGACCTTTTTTTTTTAATAGACTTTTTTTGTCTGTAACCTTACTTCTTAAGGTTAGTGACTGAGATTAAATCATGCCCATTGAAAAGTTAGTTTTCATGTAGAATGATATATATACTTACCAGTTTTTTCATTTGTAAAATAGGTTCATTTGGCTAATCAATCCTGTTTATACTGTATGTTTTTCTTAACTTTTCTTCAAAGCTGATATACATTGTAAACTTCCACTGCACTTGAGAAAAGACTGTATAGTTTTGAGAGTGTTAATTAGATTATATTCACTTTAAGACTGTGTATTATTGAAAAACAATCTGAAAACTTAGTGTACTTGATTTTTGAGGCCTGAATATCTTAGGAAATAATTGGTTGATTTTGTTTTCAGAAATGCTTGGATTTCAGATACCTGTCTGATGTAACAGTATATAAAATCTGATCTCAAGGCCATTGAAGGAAGGAGATACTCTTTGACAGATTGGGTGTCACTTTATTTTATTTTTTTTCGTGGCCGTCCCATGCACCGTGTGGGATCTTAGTTCCCTGACAAGGGATCAAACCTGTGCCCCCTGCATTGAAAGTGTGGAGTCTTCACTGGGTCTCCAGTGAAGTCCCAAGTGTCACTTCTAAATAATCACCAGAGAACCATTTCGGGTCCAGTTAGATGAGCCAAACTGAAGAATGTTTAGTCAGATGACATCAGTGTTTGATTTGAATCTGCGAATTGTTCAATCTCCTGGTTTTTTAGTGTGATTTTGGTCTGGTGGTTATATTGAGAATGACCTTATTCTTTAGAGGTGCATGCTGAAATACTTAGAAGTGAAATGTCATGATGAGTTCAGAAAAATCATGTGTGGGTATCTGAATGTGGTATATGTTACTTGTATGTAAAGAGAGATAAAGCAAATCTGGCAAGTTTTAGCAGTTTTGGGTCTAGGTGAAGGGTATAGTGGTATACATTGTACTTTAAGCTTTCCTGTGGCTCTGATATTTTTCAAGGAAAAGTTGTGTGTGGGGGAGAGTATTTTAAAAAGAACTTTATTGTGCTTCAGTTTCTCTAATTCTAAAATGACAATAATAGAACTTATTCTTTCCATGCCTTGATGCAGGTAGGCACAGTGGGATAACATTTGGTAGAATAGCAGTTAGGAGAGCTTTTAAGAATTAATTTTTTTTAGTGGAGAACTTTTCAAAGAACATTTCACCTAAAAGTATATTAGATTAAAATATATCTGTTCCCTTTTTTATTATTCAGAGCACATTCCATTATAATTGAATAAAAGAAATCAAGAAACAATAAATACATGTAGATATATAAATTAACCAATTGAAATCTTAAAAATGAAAATATCTAGTTATAAAATAATCATGGGCAAAACAGAAGATTAGACATAGATAAAGAGAAACGTTGTTAATTCCAAGATAAAACCAATAACTCGTCCAGAACCAGAGCCCAGGGAGATAAAGAATGAAAAATAGAAAAGAAAAACTAAGACACTTTAGGGCTAGATTGAAAAGCTCCAATGTAATGTCCAGAAGAGAGAATATAGAGAATGGTAGAGAAGCAATATTGAAGAAAAATGACTAAGGATTTTTCAAGTATTAAAAGTAAATAGTGGAAATTAAGAAGTAGCTAGAGTGTAATCACAAAAACATTGTATCAAAACTTGAAGGATGTAAGAAAAGTGATACTTAGGGGTAAATTTATAACCTTAAATGGCTGTGTTAGATTGAAAAAAAGTAAGTGAACCATATATACAACTCAAGAAACAAAAAATAGAAAAAGTAAAACCAAAGACAGGAGAAAAGAGAAAATAAAAATGGGATTAGATGAAATAGAAATAATCAACAATAGAAATGAGAGCAATCATCTTTCAAATCAAAGCTGTTTCTCTTCAGCTAATAAGTACTGGAAATACCAAGAAGCACATGACACAATAAAATTATAAAATGGGATGTAATTACAAATAATAATTATAATTTTAAAAATCACAAGAAATCACTATATATGAGACAGCAAAAGAGACACAGATGTATAGAACAGTCTTTGGGACTCTGTGGGAGAGGGTGAGGGTGGGATGGTTTGGGAGAATGGCATTGAAACATGTACATTATCATATGTGTAACGAATCGCCAGTTCAGGGTCGATGCATGTTACAGGATGCTTGGGGCTGGTGTGCGGGGATGACCCAGAGGGAGGATAAGGGGAGGAGGGAGGTGGGAGAGGGGTTCAGGAAGGGGAACTCATGTACACCCGGGGCGGATTCATGTCATTGTATGGCAAAACCAAACAATATAATATTGTAAAATAAAAAAAAAATCACTGTTAATTTATATGTGTATAAATTTTAAAAACCTGATGAAATTGTCTGTTTTCTAGGCAATATATCATTTAGAAATTGACTGTAGAAGAAAAAGATAGTCATAGAAACTAAAAACCATTAAAAAATTGAAGCTGTAGTGAATTTCCCCAAGAAGTTTTTAAAAATATCAGCTTAATTGCGGTATAGTTCATAAACCTTACCACCTACCCACTTAAAATGTACAATTTAATGGTTTTTAATATTTTTACATAATTGTTGAATCATTACCACAGTTAATTTTTAGAATATTTTCATCACCTCAGAAAGAAACTGTGTACCTATTAGCAGTCCATTTCAACTCTCTGAAACCCTCCAGCCTTAGACAATCACTAATCTACTCTCTGTTTATACAGGTTTGCCTGTTCTAGATCTTTCACATAAATAGAATCATTCAGTAAATGGCCTTTGTGGTTTGCTTCTTTCATTTAGCATATTTTTTTAAGGTCCAGCCATGTTGAAACAAGTATCATATACCTCATTCCTTTTTATGGCCATATAATATTTCATTGTGTGGATATACCACATCAGTTGATGGATATTTGGATTTTTTTCCCATTATGCATAGTCCTTAGACTGGCATTTGTGTATAAGATTTTGTGTAAGCATAGTTATGTTTTCATTTCTCTTGGATGTATACCTAGGAGCGGAATTGTTGGGTCCTTTGGTAACCATGGAACAACAGCAAATGGGGAAAGGAGTCCATCAAGGTTGTATATTGTCTCCCTGCTTAGTGAACTTCTATGCAGAGTGCATCATGAGGAACGCGGGGCTGGAGGAAGCACAAGCTGGAATCAGGATTGCTGGGAGAAATATCAATAACCTCAGATATGCAGATGACACCACCCTTATGGCAGAAAGCGAAGAACTAAAGAGCCTCTTGATGAAAGTGAAAGAGGAGCTTGAAAAAGTTGGCTTGAAGCTCAACATTCAGAAAACGAAGATCATGGCATCTGGTCCCATCACTTCTTGGCAAATAGATGGGGAAACAGTGGAAACAGTGACAGAATTTATTTTTGGGGGCTCCAAAATCCCTGCAGATGGTGACCGCGGCCATCAAATTAAAAGACGCTTGCTCCTTGGAAGAAAAGTTATGACCAACCTAGACAGCATATTAAAAAGCAGAGATGTTACTTTGCCAACATAGGTCTGTCTAGTCAAAGCTATGGTCTTCCCAGTAGTCATGTGTGGATGTGAGAGTTGGACTATAAAGAAAGCTGAGTGCTGAAGAATTGATGGCTTTTGAACTGTGGTGTTAGAGAAGACTCTTGAGAGTCCCTTGGACTGCAAGGAGATCCAGCAAGTCCATCCTGAAGGAAATCAGTCTTGAATATTCACTGGAAGGACTGATGCTGAAGCTGACACTCCAATACTTGGGCCACTTGATGGAAAGAACTGACTCATTTGAAAAGACTGTGATGCTGGGAAAGACTGAAGGCGGGAGGAGAAGGGGTGACAGAGGATGAGATGGTTGGGTGGCCTCACCGACTCAATGGACATGAGTTTGCGTAAACTCTGGGAGTTGATGATGGACAGGGAGGCCCAGCGTGCTGCAGTCCCTGGGGTCTCAAAGAGTCAGACACGACTGAATGACTGAACTGACCTGAACTGAACTGTGGTAACCATTGAAGCTTTTAAGGAACTATCAGGCTATTTTCCAGAGTAGCTGTACCATTTTACTTTCCAACCAACAGTGTATGAAGGTTCTAGGTTTTCTGCACCCTCATCAGCATTTTCATTATATGTTTTTTTTTTTATTAATGCTAAAGCTGAAACTCCAATACTTTGGACACCTCATGCGAAGAGTTGACTCACTGGAAAAGACTCTGATGCTGGGAGGGATTGGGGGCGGGAGGAGACGGGGACGACAGAGAATGAGATGGCTGGATGGCCTCACCGAGTCGATGGACATGAGTTTGAGTGAACTCCGGGAATTGGTGATGGACAGGGAGCCCTGACGTGCTGTGATTCACGGGGTCGCAAAGAGTCGGACACGACTGAGCGACTGAACTGAACTGAATGGGTGTGAAGCAGTATCAGAAAGAATAGTTTTAATTGTGATTTTGTTGTCATAATTTCAGACATACTTTTGGGGAACAGGTAATCCCGTTTTATACACACTGACTTAGATAATAGAAAAAGAGCGAGAGCTGTTCTGTTGTTTATCAGAGAAACTTGCCCTGGAGACCTAAACTGAAAAGAATGTGCACGGGAAAATAATGGTTCATTCAATTTCATTTACGAACAGAGACAAAATTTTTAATTAGGGTAAGAATGTAAGCATAGCTCAGTATTTGAAAATTATTAAGGTAAGATTTAGTGGAAAAGATCTTAAAAGGTTTGGTAAAATTATGATAGAACTCAGTACTCATTAGTTGTTTTTTTTTTTTAAAGACGAGAAACCATGATGAGAAATAAACATGTTTCTTCCAATAAAGACTCTCTTAACTGTCTGGTTCTTAGAAACATTCTCATTAATATCAAGAACAGGAAAAATAATATCTCTACTAGTAAGATTTAAAAATAAGGAAATAAAGTACAAAAGGATTGGAAAGGAAGAAACATGAGGTGAATGTATCCATAGGAAATTAAAAACAAAAAGTCAACAGACTGTGGGACTTCCTTGTGGTTCAGGGGTTAAGACTCGACATTCCCAATGCAGGGGGCACAGGTTCACTCCCTGCTTGGTAAACTAAGATCCCACATGCCATGTGATGTGGCCAAAAAAAAAAAAAAAATTAAAATCAACAAAATAGGGAATTCACTGGCAGTGCAGTGGTTAAGATTCAGCACTTTCATTCAGCACTGAGTTACACCCCTGATCAGGGAACTAAGATCCCTCAAGTCATGTGGCTTGGTCAAAAAAACCCTCAAAAAACCATCAACAGACTAACTATATTCATAAGAGAATTCAGTGTTGCTGGATACAAGATCTACATTTAAATTGGCAGTAGTCAATTAGGAAATAAAAATACCTCTTTTACAGCAAATTCTATGAAGTATCCAAAGTTTTATTGAAGGACATAAAATTAGACATGAATGAAAGACAAGATATAGTTATTAGTGGGAAGTATAGATATTGCTAAAAAATTAACTTCTCTATGACTTACATGTTGTTTCAGACAAAAACCTGATAGAATTTGTTTTCTTTTTTGGAGGAAAATGATCTTCATATACAAAAGTAAAGAACCAAGACAGTTGTGAAAGAAAAAGAATGAGGAGAAGGGAGTTGACTGTTGGATATCTAGATTAATCTTAAAATTTGGTATTTAGAATAGAATTCTACACAGTAATGAAAAACAGTAAACTGCTACACACAACATGTGTGTAGCTTTCCTGGTGACTCAGACAGTAAAGAATTCACCTGCAGTGTGGGAGACCTGGGTTTGATCTCTGGGTTGGGAAGATCCCCTGGAGGAGGACATGGCAACCCACTCCAGTATTGTTGCCTGGGAAATCCCACGGACAGAGGAGCCTGGTGGGCTACAGTCCGTGGGGTCAGGAAACTTCAGCACACAAAACGTGAAATGAATCTTCCAGACTTAGTGTTGAGCAAAAGAAGTGGGACACAAAAGAGTTCATATAGTATGAGTTCATTTTTAGGAAGCTCAAAAACAGAGCTAATATGTGATGATTGAGATCAGAATAGCAGTTCTCTTGGAAGCATGGTACTAACTGAGAATCTGTATGAGGGAGATTCTGAAGCATTGAAAAAAGTTAATATCTTAGTCTGAGTTGGATCGCACAGGTGTATACATACTTAAAAATCAGGTTGTATACAGTACTTGTATTTAAAGTAGTATAGTCTTAATATATGAAAAAACAGATTCCTAGAATAGAGTTAAGAAATGGATCCATATATATTTGAAAAGTTAGTTGGTGCTCGAGATGGCATTTTTCTGTCATCAGGGAAAGGAAGTGTGAACTGTTGAATTGGTTTTTCTGTATGGGGGAAAACTAGATTTCTACTTCAGGCCATATGCAGAAATAAATTCCAGTTGAATTAAATACTAAACATGAAACCCGTTCTTTAAAAAAAGGAAAGTATAGACGAATACACATCTTCAGAATATGTAAGGCCTTTTTTAACAAGTCAAGAAAAAAAGAAGAAACCATCAGGGATGAAAAACCATCAAGGATTTGACTATCTCAAAAAAAAAAAAAGAAAAAACAACCTTAGGTTTAATATAAGGCCCCATAAACCCAAATAAAACATAATGACACAGCTGGGAGATATATATAATGTCTGTACTATCCAGTGGTTTTGTGTCCAGAATATGCAAAGATCAAAAGAGGTAAGATAGGTAATACAAATAAAACGAACGATGGATAGCAAGGCAATTCACGGCGAAGACTGGAAATTGTACTGAGAAGATGGTTAGTCTGTTCGTAGGGATTTTATTTGAAAGTATTAGTTGCTCTGTCATGTCTGACTCTTTTTGACCCCATAGATTGTAGCCCGCCAGGGTCCTCTGTCTATGGAATTCTCCAGGCAAGAATAGCAGAGTGGGTAGCCATTCCCTTCTCCAGGGGATCTTTTCAACCCAGGGACTGAACCTGGGTCTCCTACATTACAGGTGAATTCTTTATTGTCTGAGCCACCAGGGACGTCCCATTTTTAAGGGTAGATGCAGTTAAAAACTTCCGAGTCATCAGTGTTTACTCATTAAGTTGCACGGCTCAGGATCAGGTAAGTGTTACACACCTAAGATAGGTGTTACACAATTAGAAATGTGCATACACAGTTATCCAGCAATTTCTATTTAAGATATTGTCTAGAGAAGCTTGCACATTTGCCCAGGGTGATTTGTGCAGGGATGTTCATTTGGAAAACAGTCTAAATGGCTGCAGTAAGAGTCATGGATATATAGGATATAAAATAGTTATTTAAGAATTCCCTGAATCTGTGATTAGGTTACAGGCTTCCCTGGTGGCTCAGATGGTAAAGAGGCTGCCTGCAGAGTCTGCCTGCAGTTCGATCCTTGGGTTTGGAAGATCCCTTGGAGAATGAAATGGCGACCAACTATAGTATTCTTGCATGGAAAATCTGGACAGAGAAGCCTAGTGGGCTATAGTCCATGGGGTCGCAAAGAGTTGGGCATGACTGAGCCACTTTCACTTTTCATGATTAGGTTATTATCAGTGGTTTAATTAATTTTCTCCTTTATGGCTCCACTGGGTCTTCATTGCTGTACACAGGCTGTCTCTAGTTATTGAGAGTTGGGGCTCTTCTTTGTTGTGGTGTTTGGGCTTTTCGTTTTGTGGCTTCTCTTGTTGCAGAGCACAGGCTCTAGAGCGGGGCTCAGTAGTTGTGTGTGGCTCGTGGGCTTAGTTGCCCCATGGTATGTGGAATCTTCCCAAACTGGGGATCAAATCCATGTTGCATTGGTAGTCTGCTGCTTTACTTCTGAGCCACTGGAGAAGTCCGGTGATTTTTATTTTAATATAATAAATAAGTGGTACTGTCTACAACCATGATTGTTTTAAGCATTTTATAAACATTAAATATTTTAGTCCTCATGAGAACTTAGAAGTAGGTAGTGTCATTGTCTCCACTTTTTAGATGGAATACTAAAGCACAGAGGAGTAAATACCCCTGCCTACTCACATGGGTGGTAAATAGCAGAGCTAGGATTCAAAGTTGCCTGGCTCCAGAGTCCACTATGGCATGCTGCCTTTTGATGTTTAAAAATATGGAGAGGTCTCCTAAATGTAAGGAAAAGTTAATTCCTTACATAAATGTAAGGAAAAGTCTCATTTACACCAAATTCATGGTAGTTGTTACCACTGAATGGGATTGGGAGGTGAGGGAGATCCAGTGATGGTGGTAGAATGAAACTAGCATAGCGAACTTTTCCTTCAGAATTATATACATTACTATATAGTTTTTAAATACTTGCACTTACTGTAAATAAATGCTTATTCTGTAAAAGGAAACACTGAAAAGATTGGCCTTTATTTTAATCTTTATTTTTCTTGATATTGGTTATATAGAAAAAGAAAAAAGTGGCCCTAGCACAATGGCTATAATTTAGTCTAGTTCTGAGTTAGTGAGCAGATAGTGAACATATAAGTGCCAGATCCTGGAGTAGGGTGCTGGAGATAGGGTGGTTTCATCTCCGATGGCTCAGCGAGTAAAGAATCTGCCCTCAGTGCAGGTGATGCAGGTTCAATCCCTGGGTTGGGAAGATCCCCTGGAGGTGGAAATGGCAACCGACTCCAGTATTCTTATCTGGAAAATCCCATGGACAGAGGAGCTTGGAACACTACGGTCCCTGGAGTGAACAAGAGTTGGACACGACTGAGGGACCAGCACTTTCATCCTCTCTCTTTAAGGAGTTCAGAGTTGTACAAGGAAAGAGATAAGAAAAATAATTTTAATTCAGTCTGTTATATCCAGATCTCTTCTTCTTCCCTATTTCTCTGTCCCCATCCTTTCCTCTCCATATGCAAATAGGAGAAGGGGGAAATGTCTTGAGTTGGGGCAAGAGAAACAGGCAGGGAAATATTGTGATCCTACTTCCTATTCTTTTAAAAACTACCAGGGAGTAAATTCTATAATGGTCAGTGATTGTGGCTTGTTCACCATCTCCAAAACTTGGTATAATGCTCTATGCTTAACAGACCCCTGAATGTTGGAATGAATAACTGATGCACTTTGACATTTCACTCTCAAATGACCTAGCACCTCAACCCAAAGTTCTTAAGCCATCTAGGGCATCTTCCATTGACTAATAAAGTTTAAAGCAATTTACCTGAGAACTTTATATGAAGTCTTGTGTCAAGTTGTTTTGTGCCAAAGAATTCTGACTTGAAAAATATTTTCATCTGTAGGAAATTTTGAATCTCTAAAATCTAATATAATTTTCTTTGTGCTGAGTCCATGGACTATTTCCAGATGGTATTAGTATTTATAATCTGAGAATTCTAGTATCTTTTAAAATTTGTCTTTTAAAGTGACTACCATTTTTCAGTCCCACCAGCGATGAATGAGAATTCCTGTTGCTTCACACCTCTCCAGCATTTGGTGTTATCAGTGTTCTGGGTTTTGACCATTCCAAGTAGGGCAACCAAGTAATTTTTGTTTTAACTTTAGTAAGATCATGTTATTTCCATGTTTAGAACCTTCACATCCTACTTCATTTCCCATCCTACTTAGAATAAAATCCCAAGTTATTTCCAACTGTATGAGAGGAAGGCTTTGTATGATCTGGTCCATGGCCACCTCTGTAAACTAGTTTTACCATTTTCTCTCTTTTTCATCGCAATTCAGACATGTTGGTCACCCTCGTGTTCTTTGAACATGCCAGCCTTCTTCTTCCCTTTCCTGGAATGTTTCACATCTAGATACCTGCAAGGCTTACTCCTGTATTTCACTGAGGACTCTGCTTAAGTGTAACCTTGTCAGAGATGCTTCTCTGATTTTCCTGCCAAAAAATAGCACTTCTGTGCTTCTCCCTATACCCTGCTTTATTTTTCTTCTACTGCTACCTCATAATATATATGTGTATACTTGTTCATAATAATATATATCAATTATATATACATATATATATATATATATGTCACCTATCTATATGAGAATGTATGTGTGCTCCATGAAGAGATATTTCTGTATACCTCTAGAGTAGAACCTGGTACACAGATGGTGTTTAATAAATATCTGTTGATTGAATGAATGATTGTATTATATCAAAAAATGCTTTAATGATAGTAATTTAGAATATTATGGTAGGGCGTAATCATATACATAAGGAAAGCTTAAAACTTAATTAAAACTGTTTAATTTCACAACATGTAATCTATGCAAGGCTAGGGATTTTTTCTTCCTTGCTATATGCCTAGAATGTTTCCTGGCAGTAATACACATTTGATTAAGTATTTGCTGAATGAATGAGTTTATGTAGCATATCTTTTAAATAAACAACCAAATTATGCTATATATAAAAGTAATGTTAACTAGAACTAAAAGTAGACCACAGAACTCCAGAATTGGGAGAAGAGGATGGGGATGAGCCATAGTACTATCTTGATTTAAATTTTTGGACCCGGCTTCACCATTTGCCAGCTACTCCAAGCCAGCACCGTTGCTGTCAGGCCTACTCTAATACTGTACCATTTGTTCTTCAGTTCCGAATGTGTCATGTTTCATTCTCTATGTTTAAAATTGAAAAGTATTTCAGGATACTTACTGTACCTAAAATAAAACTGAGATTCTTTCTTTAACTTGGAGACCTGATGTGGCCTTTTTACCTCTTAATCTCGTTTAGTTCTTCCCTCTTGCTCAGTATCCTTCAGCTTTTCCTTCTGTTTCTATAGGCCACAAAGTTCTCTGCTGCACTTGTACACTTAGTGCTGTCTTTCTGCCCATTATAACCTTTCTTTCACTGTGTCATTAAGCACCTTCCTTGTGTTATTTAAGTCTGAGTGTGTTGGATCTTGTGAGCAGTCTTCCTTGAAAACCTTATCTACCCCTGCTCATGTTAGAATTGCTTCTGATACTTGCAGGGGTGGGGAAGAACAAAACCACAGTTTGTGATTATGTATAGTGTTAGTCGCTCAGTTGCCTCCAACTCTTTGTGACCCCAGGAACTGTAGCCCACCAGTCTCCGCTGTCCATGGGATCCTCCAGGCAAGAATACTGGAGTGGATTGCCATTCCCTTCTCCATTATTATGTATATGTGCTGACTTTTTTTTCCGTTTACCATTGTGTTCTTAATGCCAAATATGGTACTTGGCACATAATAGGTGCTCAGTAAATATCTAATATGTGACTAACTGTATAGCAAAAGATGGAATATAAAAATGAGCATGAAAGGAAAAAAGACCCCCAAAACTAGCAAAAAGATCATATGTGCTTATTAAAACAGCAGAAATCCATGACATAAGCTCAGCTGTTAAGCATGATTCTGATAAATCACAAAACCCAACTACATGCTTGATGTTAGAAACACTTAGAACAAAATTTCTAAGGGAATTGTAGGTAAATGTATAATCAAAACAAGATACTAGAAAAATAAAAACAAAAAATTAATTGTTGAATGGTATTGCTAGACAAAGGTGAATTAAAAGTGAATGAACATTAGGTGAAAAAAGATGCATGTTGTAGTATGTATGTACATACATACCTATCTTATCTATCTCTATATATACACATACACATTTATGTATAAAATCAAGCATATGGTTACTAATATGAAGAGAACCACAAATCTTTATTTTTTGAAGGTGAAGCATTGAAATGTTTAAAGTAAAAATTATAAATTCAAGAAGGAAGAGAAAGAAGTCTAACAGTAACAGGAGACTTTAAAACATCTTTCAGTTCTAGCCACGTCAGAGAAATTAAAAATAGAATATGGAGATCTGAATTATGTAATTAATAAATCTCATATAATATACTTTGTTATTATAAAAAGAATAGCATATTTTTAATTCCCCATGGGACATTGTCAAAAATAAATACTAGAAAGAAAGTTGGGGGAAAAAAGGTATTAACTACATGCTCTACAATGAAATTTTAAGTTAATAGAAAAGTTAGAACCGGAAACCAACCGCAAAATCTTCCCAACCTCAAAACAAAAACTTTAGGTAATTGACTTTAAAAATGTAAAAACATTCTCCTAAAAAACTTTAGATCAAAGGTCTAAAGATTCCGCAAACCAGCAATTGTGGTCTCTCTAGAAAATAATTACAATAAAAATTAAATACAAGGACTTCCCTGGCAGTTCAGCAGTTAAGACTCTACTCCCAATGCAGGGGGTGCAGGTTTAATCCCTAGTTAAGGAATAAAGATCCCACATACCACATGATATGGCTTAAAAACTAAGTACATAAATTTATTTTTAAAAATTAAATATATAAATATAAGACACAGGTAATTTCTAAAAGTTTCATTACTAAATGAAAATAACCAAGTTAACATTCAAAGAATTTATTAAAAGAGCAGTAACATAAACCTAAGGAAAGACGGAAAAAAATAATAAAGCACAAAATAGCAAGTAATAAATTAGAAAACAGAACAGGTTGTTAAATACAACCAAGAACTGATTTCTTTGATTAAAACAAAAATAAGACTAGCTAACTTTTTTTTGGTAAACAATAGGATAAGGTACGAAAATTAAAATTTAGATTATGAAGAAGAAAACACCATAGATGTAAATAATGCAAATATAAGAGAATGGTTGGCACAATAAATAAATTAGAAAACATTGGGAAAACATATCATTTTCTAGGAAAATATACATTATTCTATACTTAAACCGATCCAAGAAGAGACTGAAAATCTAAACCTACTAAGCCCAAATGGTTTTACAAGTGGTTTCTTTCAAGCCTTCATGGAACAGATAATTTCACATATATTTAAATTGACCTAGAGAAAATAAGGAAAAATCAAGGCTTTCTTACTATTTTTAAAAAAACTTCAGTATAAGTCCTTCTAATAAATATTCAGGACTGATTTTCTTTAGGATTGACTTGTGTGATCTTGTAGTCCAAGGGGCTCTCAAGAATCTTCTCCAGCACCACAGTTTGAAAGCATCACTTCTTTGGTGCTCAGCCTGCTTTATGGTCCAGCTCTCACATCTGTACATGACTACTGGAAACACCATAACTTTGACTGTGTGGGATCTTTGTCAGCAAAGTGATGTCTCTGCCTTTTAATACACTGTTTAGATTTTTCCATTGCTTTCCTTCCAAGGAGCAAACGCCTTTTAATTTTGTGGCCCCAGTCACCGTCCACAGTGAGAGCCCAAGAAAATAAAATCTATCACTGCTTCCACTTTTCTCCCTTCTATTTGTCAATAAAGTGATGGGACCAGATACCATGATCTTCATTTTTTTAGTGTTGAGTTTCAAGCCAACTTGTTCACCTTTGTCAGTAAGGTCTTTAGTTTCTCTTCACTTTCTGCCATAAGGGTGATGTCATTTGCATATCTGAGGTTGTTCATATTTGTCTTGGCTATCTTGATTCCAGATTACCTTTCATCCAGTCTGGCATTTCACATGATGTTACTCTGCATAGAAGTTAAATAAACAGGGTGAAAATATATAGCCTTGTACTCCTTTCTCAGTTTTGAACCAGTCAGTTGTTCCATGTCCAATTCTAATTGTTGAAGCAAAAGGCAAAGGAGAAAGGGAACGTTATACCCAACTGAGTGGAGATTTCCAGAGAACAGAAAGAGTGATAAGAAAGCCTTCTTCAATGAACAATGCAAAGAAATAGAGGAAAACAATAGAATAGGAAAAACTAGAGATCCCTTCAAGAAAATTGGAGATAGCAAGGGAACATTTCATGCACGAATGGGCATGATAAAAGCCAGGAATGACAAGGCACTGACAGACAGAAGAGGTGGTAAGAATACACAGAAGAACTATACAAGAAAGGTTTTAATGACCCGGATAACCACGATGGTGTGGTCACTTACCTATAACTTGTACATCCTGGAGTGTAAAGTTAAGTGGGACTTAGGAAGCATTATTGTGAACAAAACTGGGGAGGTTATGGAATTCCAGCTGAGCTATTTAAAGTCCTGAAACATAATGCTGTTAAAGTGCTTCATTCAATATGCCAGCAAATTTGCAAAACTCAGCAGTTGCCACAGGACTGGAAAAGGTCAGTATTCATAACAGTGCCATACAGTTACACTCATTTCATATGTTTTCAAGGTTATGCTCAAAATCCTTCAATCTAGCATTCAGTAGTATGTGAACTGAGAACTTCCAGATAATTCAGTGTATTAGTAGATAAAAGAAGAAAAGCTATGTGATTATCTCAATAGATCTTGAAATATAGTTGATAAAGTCAGACATTTATGCCTGGAAGCAGTCTTTAGTAATAACATAATTAAAATATGTACCTCAAAATCATACTCAGAAAAGTGCTTCAGGGAGATATATTAGAAATTAAGTGATATTAGAAACAAATCATCACTATTATTTAACTTTGTTCTAGATGTGCTAACAGTTACGTTAGAGAAGCATGATATCAAAGTCATCCCCAAACACTTTGGATAACATTCAAGTGCTTTGTTCTGGGCATTTAGTTACCATGTTGAAGAGCTATCCACCTCGTTTAATTTTCAGCCACATTTCAGTTATTTCCACAAATGCAGTCTCACAGTGTTTTTGATCAGCTTGTTTTAGTGGTTTTCCCATTAAAAAATCTCAAAAAGTTTTGTTTGGAGCTCTAATGAATAAAGTGAAAGCATAACTACTTTTGTTGCAGAGGGATTAGGGAGCATTGTAGTCAGCTCTTCATCATCCATGACTCCTCCATTAACTTCAGGGAATGCTGTGTGCAGCTTTAAGAATTACAGCCCTATTCTGCTTCATGGAATTTTTTCTGTGTCACGGTTGTTAATAGTGATATAAAACAATTTTTGTATATAATGTGACCACTGATTTGACAAGATCTTATTATTCTTGGCAATTTTCAGTCCTTCTTTTGTTATGGTAGGTATTAATTAGAAGCAGCTTGGGGCTTGGAGTTGTGATTGAGATGACTAAGGTTGCCCAGAGCAGTTACACAGAGAAGTGGTAACTGATGCCAAGATGGGACACAATAAAAACATCAACTAGAATGAGGCAGCATTCTGGAACTGCCATTTCAGATAAAGGCAGATGTTCCAAAACGTCTTAATGGCTCCAGAATACCATGCTGCATGAAGTTCTAAAAGATGGTTCTGAGTAGAAAAGATAGCACAGCCTTGTTACATATGGGAAGTATTGGCTGTGGAAAGACAGATACTACATGATGTCGAATATATGTGGAATCTAAAAAAGTTGAACTCATAAAAGCAGGGTGAATGGTTGCTTCCAGGGGCTGGGGATGAAAGAAATGGGGAAATGTTGGTAAAATGGTAGAAAGTATCAGTTATGCAGAATGGGTAAATTCTGGGGAATCTAATGCACTAATCCACGTATTCAGTTTAGTCGCTCAGTTGTGTCCGACTCTTTGCAACCCTGTGGACTGCAGCATTCCAGGCCTCCCTGTCCATCGCCAGCTCCAAGAGCCTACTGAAACTCATGTCCATTGAGTCGGTGATGCCATCCAACCATCTCATCCTCTGTCGTCCCCTTCTCCTCCCGCCTTCAGTCTTTTCCCAGCATCAAAGTCTTTTCAGATGAGTCGGTTCTTTGCATTAGGTGGCCAAAGTATTGGAGTTTCAGCTTCAGGTTCAGTCCTTCCAATGAACACCCAGGACTGATCTTTAGAATGGACTGGTTGGATCTCCTTACAGTCCAAGGGACTCTCAAGAGTCTTCTCCAACACCACAGTTCAAAAGCATCAATTCTTCGGCGCTCAGCTTTCTTTGTAGTCCAACTCTCACATCCATACATGACTACTGGATAAACCATAGCCTTGACTAGATGGGCTGCAGTCACAATCTGCAGTGATTTTGGATTAATCCAAGTTAATACATGGTTAACTATAGTAACCATGTACAGCATGGTTGCTGTAGTTAGTAATATTCTATACTGGAAAATTATTAAGAGATTACATCTTTAATGTTCTCTACATCTTTAATGTTTTCACTACTGCAAAAAGGTGATATTATGTGATAGATATGTTAATTAGTCTGTGTAACCATTTCATAGTATATATGTATATCAAAACATTACATTGTGCAGCTTAAATTGTATATAGTTTTGTCAGTTGTGCTTTTTTTGGTTTATTTTTAGTTGGAGGATAATTGCTTTACAATATTGTGTTGGTTGCTGCCATACATCAGCTTGAATCAGCCACAGGTATACATATGTCCCCTCCCTTTGGAACCTCCCTCCTACCTCCCACCCTATCCCACCCCTCTAGGTTGTCACAGAGCACTGGATTTGAGCTCCCTGCTTCATACAGCAAATTCCCACTGGCTATCTGTTTCATATATGGTAATATATATGTTTCAGTGCTACTCTCTTAGTTTGTCCCACCCTCTCCATGCCCCACTGTGTCCACAAGTCTCTTCTGTCTCCACTGCTGCCCTGCAAATAGGTTCATCAGTACCGTCTTTCTAGGTTCCATATATATGCGTTGATATATGATATTTGTTGTTCTTTTTCTAACTGACTTCACTGTGTATAATAGGCTCTAGGTTCATATACTTCATTAGAACTGACTCAAATGTGTTCCTTTTTATGGCTGAGTGATATTGCATTGTGTATATGTACCACAACTTCATTCATCTGTCAGTGGACATCTAGGTTGCTTCCATATCCTACCTATTGTAAATGTTGCTGCGATGAACATTGGGGTACATGGCATGTTTTTCAGTTATGGTTTCCTCAGGGTGCATGACCAGTAATGGGATTGTTAGGTCATATGGTAGTTTTATTCCTAATTTTTTAAGGAATCCCCATACTGTTCTCCATAGAAGCTATCTCAGTTTACATTCCCACCAACAGTGCAAGAGGGTTCTTTTTTATCTACATCCTTTCCAGCATTTATTATTTATAGATCTTTTGATGATGGCCATTCTGACTGGTGTGAGGTGACACCGCATTGTAGTTTTGATTTGCATTTCTATAATAATGAATGAGGTTGAGCATCTTTTCATGTGTTCATTAGCCATCTGTGTATCTTTTTTGGAGAAACATCTGTTTAGGTCTTCTGCCTACTGTTAGATTGGATTGTTTGTATTTCTGGTTTTGAACTGCATAAGCTGCTTATATATTTTGGAGATTAATCCTTTGTCAGTTGTTTCATTTGCTATTGTTTTCTCCCATTTTTGAGTTTTGTCTCTTTGCCTTGTTTATAGTTTCCTTCACTGTACAAAAGCCTTTAAGTTTAATTAGGTCCCGTTTGTTTGTTTTTGTTTTCATTTCCATTACTTTAGAAGGAGGGTCATAAAGAATTTTGCTGTGATTTATGTCAGAGTGTTCTGCCTATGTTTTATAGTTTCTGGTCTTACATCTGGTCTTTAATCCATTTTGAGTTTATCTTTTCCTATGGTTTTAGGAAGTGTTCTAATTTCATTCTTTTATATGTACCTGTCCAGTTTTCCCAGCACCCCTATTGAAGAGGCTGTCTTTTCTCCAAAGGTGCCCATAGATGTGTGGGTTTATCTCTGGGCTTTTACCTTGCTTCAGTGGTTTATATTTCTGTTTTCTGTGCCAGTACCATACTGTCTTTATGACTGTAGCTTTGTAGTATAACCTGAAGTCAGGAAGATTGATTTCTCCATCTCCATTCTGCTTTCTCAAGATTGCTTTGACTCTTCAGTCTTTTGTGTTTCCATACAAATTGGAAAATTTTTTGTTCTAGCTCTGTGAAAAATACCTTTGGTAGTTTGATAAAGATTGTATTGAATCTATATATTGCCATGGGTCATATAGTCATTTTTATAATATTGATTCTTCCAAGAACATGGTCTATCTCTCCATCTGTTGTGTCGTCTTTGATTTCTTTCATCAGTGTCTTATAGTTTTCTGTATACAAGTTTTTTGTCTCTTTAGGTAGGCTTATTCCTAGGTATTTTATTCTTTTCGTTGCATGGGGTGAATTGGATTGTTTCCTTAACTTCTCTTTCTGATTTTTCATTGTTTGTAAGAATGAAAGGGATTTCTCTCTATTAATTTTATATCCTACAACTTTACTATATTTACTGATTAGCTCTAGTAATTTTCTGGTGGCATCTTTAGGGTTTTCTGTGGATAGTATTAATGTAATCTGCAAACAGTGAGAGTTTTAGTTCTTCCTTTCCAGTCCAGATTCCTTTTATTTATTTTTCTTCTTTGTTTGCGGTGGCTAGGACTTCCAAAACTATGTTGACTAATAGTGGCCAGAATGTGCTCCCTTGTCTTTGTCAATTGCACCTTAATAAAGCAGGCAAAAAAATAAAAGTACAGACTTTAGAATCAGGCAAACCTGAGGTTAAGTATAACTTAGAATATGATCATTACAGATGTCTTAAACATACTGAGCCTTGGTTTACCTGTCGTATAAAAAGGAATTTGAAATTAAATAAGTTAGTGAATGTATAAAGCTTAGTATGACCTTTGGCACTTTTAAGACGTCTTGAAAGATTAATAGCTTTTATATGTACTGTGTACTAAGGCAGGAAGCCTGTACTGCATTTGGGGAACAAAATTAAAAGATTAGTTTTTTTATGTGTGTATATATATATATATTTAAAATATATCTATTTTTTTGAAATATAGTTGACTTACAATGTTTCAGGTGCACAACAAGGTGAATCAGTTATGCAAATACACATAAATTATTTTTGAAATTATTTTCCGTCATAGGTTATTGGAGGATTTTGACTATGGTTCCCTATGCTATACAGTAAGCCTTTGTTGCTTGTTGCATATCTATTTTTAAATTAGAAATCTAGCTTCTATTCATACTAAGTCAAACAAGTGGAATCAAAATGTCATGATTTTTTTAGTTAGGCAAAAACTCATGTAAGTTTTCTAAAATATATACATTATGCATGTTTATATATATGTATAAAAAAGCTTTTCTACCACACTTAATAAAGGCTTGAGTAAGAACATCAAAAAAAAAATAGAGATGGAGAAATTGGAGAAGATAAACTAAATGAAAGGGGAGCACTGAATATGAAATAGAAAAAGTGAAACAAACTAGACATAAGTAAAAGATTATCATACAGTCCAGTTGTTTTTAAACATGACTACTCATTAGAAACATATATGGAGCTCTGGAGAAAAAAGCAATACCTGAGCATTTATATATTTCAAGATAATTCTGATATGCATCTGGATTTTAAGGCGTGATTACAGATTCTTCTATCAGATCCTCATTTTGGTGATATAAATTTCCATTATTTTTATGTTGACCAACATGATACAGTGGTATTAAGTGAGTAATATTTACTTAATCACAATAATGAAAGATCTTTTTCAGTTTTGACAATCAATAGCCAGACAAAAATAAAAGATAATTACGGTTTGTAAGCCATAATGGAACATGATTAACTTAACAATATAAAATCAGTTCAGTTCAGTTGCTCAGTTGTGTCTGACTCTGCGACCTTAAGGACTGCAGCACGTCAGGCTTCCCTGTCCATCATCAACTCCCAGAGCTTGCTCAAACTCATGTCCATCAAGTTGGTGATGCCATCTAACCATCTCATCCTCTGTCACCCCCTTCTGCCACCTTCAGTCTTTCCCAGCATCATGGTCTTTTCAGATGAGTCAGTTCTTCACATCAGGTGGCCAAAGTATTAGAATTTCAGCTTCAGCATCAGTCCTTCCAATGAATATTCAGGACTTACTTTAGGATGAACTGGTTGGATCTCCTTGCAGTCCAAGGGACTTTCAAGAGTTTTCTCCAACACCACAGTTCAAAAGCATCAGTTCTTTGGCACTCAGCTTTCTTTATAATCCAACTCTCACTTCCATACGTGACTACTGGAAAAACCATAGCTTTGACTAGACAGAGCTTTGTTAGTAATGTCTCTGCTTTTTAATAAGACATTTAGGTTGGTCATAGCTTTTCTTCCAAGGAGCAAGCATCTTTTAATTTCATGGCTGCAGTCACCAACTGTAGTGATTTTGGAGCCCCTGAAAATAAAGTCTCTCCCTATTTCCATTGTTTCCCCATCTCTTTGACATGAAGTCATGGGACCAGATGCCATGATCTTAGTTTTCTGAATGTTGAGTTTTAAGTCAACTTTTTTACTCTCCTCTTTCACTTTCATCAAGAGGCTCTTTAGTTCTTCGCTTTCTACCATAAGGGTGGTGTCATCTGCATATCTGAGGTTATTGATCCTTCTCCCAGCAGTCTTGATTCCAGCTTGTGCTTTATCCAACCTGGCATTTTGCATGATGTACTCTGCATATAAGTTCCATAAGCATTGTGACAATATACAGCCTTGATGTACTCCCTTCCCGGTTTGGAACCAGTCTCTTGTTCCATGTCCGGTTCTAACTGTTGCTTCTTGACCTGGATACAGGTCAGGAGGTGGGTCAGGTGCTCTGGTATTCCCATCTCTTGAATAATTTTCCACAGTTTGTGGTTATCCACACAGTCAAAGGCTTTGGCATAGTCAGTAAATCAGAAGTAGATGTTTTTCTGGAACTCTTGCTTTTTCAGTGATCCAACGGATGTTGGCAATTTGATCTTTGGTTCTTCTGGCTTTTCTAAATCCAGCTTGAACATCTGGAAGTTTATAGTTCACGTACTGTTGAAGCATGGCTAGGAGAATTTTAAGCATTACTTTGCTAGCGTGGGAGATGAGTGCAGTCATGCTCAAAATGTGTTTGAACATTCTTTGGCAGTGCCTTTCTTTGGGATTGGAATGAAAACTAATCTTTTCCAGTCCTGTGGCCACTGCTGAGTTTTCCAAATTTGCTGGTATATCAAGTGCAGTACCTTCATAACTGGATTTGAAATAGCTCAACTGAAATTCCATCACCTCCACTAGCTTTGTCCGTGGTGATGCTTCCTAAGACCGACTTGACTTCGGACTCTGGGATGTCCGGCTCTAGGTGAGTGATCACACCATCATGATTATCTGTGTCATTAGCATGTTTCTTGTATAGTTCTTCTGTGTATTTTGCTACATCTTCTTAATATCTTCAGTTTCTGTTAGGTCCATGCCATTTCTTTCCTTAATTGTGCCCATCTTTGCATGAAATGTTCCCTTGGTATCTCTTAATTTTCTTGAATCGATCTCTATAGTCTTTCCCATTCTGTTGTTTTCCTCTATTTCTTTGCATTGATCACTGAGGAAGACTTTCTTATCTCTCCTTGCTATTCTTTGGAACTCTGCATTCAGATGGATATATCTTTCCTTTTCTCCTTTGTGTTTTGCTTCTCTTCTTTTCTCACCTATTTTAAGCCCTCCTCAGACAACCAGTTAGCATTTTTGCATTTCTTTTTCTTGGGAATGGTTTTGATCACCACCTCCTTTATATTGTATGGTCCTCCTGTATGTTAGGACCATACAATGTACACCTCTGACCATAGTTCTTCAGGCACTCTATCAGCTCTAATCCCTTGAATCTTTTTGTCACTTCCACTGACAAATTAAGGGATTTAAGTCATGCCTTATTGGTCTAATGGTTTTCCCTACTTTTGTCAATTTAAGTCTGAATTTGGCAATAAGGAGTTCATGATTTGAGCCACAGTCAGCTCCCGGTCTTGTTTTTGCTGGCTGTGTAGAGTTTCTTCGTCTCTGGCTGCAAAGAATGTAGTCAGTCTGATTTCGGTGTTGACAATCTGGTGATGTCCATGTGTAGAGTGGTCTCTTGTGTTGTTGGAAGAGGGTGTTTGCTATGACCAATGCGTTCTCTTGGTAAAACTCTGTTAGCCTTTGCCCTACTTCATTTTGTACTCCAAGGCCAAACTTGTCTGTTACTCCAGGTATCTCTTGACTTCCTACTTTTGCATTCCAGTCTCCTATGTGAAAAGGACATCTTTTTTGGGTGTTAGTTCCAGAATGTCTTGTAGGTCATCATAGAACCATTCAGCTTCAGCTTCTTTGGCATGGTGGTCAGGGCATAGACTTGGACTACTGTGATATTGAATGGTGGAGTGAAAGGATGTGCACTTATCTTCTGCTGTGAGAACTCCAGAATTGCAGCTTCCTGCTGAACAACCATTAACAGGAGAATGCTGGATCCCACCAAAAGAAAAGAGATAAATAAGATATATAGCCATTAATCCAAATTTTTGGAAAACTTTATGAAGGCTGAGTTAAATCTTGTTAGCAGACAGAAAATAATAATCATTTGTTGATATCTTATGTCTCTGTGAAGAATTGATATATAATACAATCAAAGGGAAACAGACTTAACAGTGATTAATATTACGAGGCTCAGTGTTTTAAAAATCTTTCTGATTACAGGACACTATCTTTTGAAAGAGTACTCTTTAAATTAGAAATCTCTGTGATTGTAGAGATCTTGAGTTAAATAGAACAATCTGAAGAATACAACAATTGATTTTATGGCATTTATATTAAAAAAAGACAATTTTGATCAAATTTGTGATTGTTGTTTTAAAAATTAAGTGTATACACATGTCTATTACATATATACGTGTGTGTGTGTTAGTCGTTTCAATTGTGTCCGACTCTTTGTGACCCCATGGATTATAGCCTGCCAGGCTCCTGGGTACATGGGATTCTCCAGGCAAGAATATTGGAGTGGACTGCCATGCCCTCCTTCAGGGGATCTTCCCAGCCCAGGGGTTGGACTCTGGTCTCCTGTCTTGCTGGTGGACTCTTTACCATCTGATCCACAGGGGAAGCACGTGTATACATATACAAGGCTAATAATAAAGCTGAAGCACGTCTCTGCTTTGTGGTGTCATCATGCTCTTATGCTTCAGTTGTAAATTGTGACATTGTTCATTCCTCCCCTCTGTCTCAGCACCTCCAAATAAAAACAGATTTCTGATTATTTTCCCTATGTATGCCATCACATGTAGCCCATCTAATCCCTGAAGCTCTATTTTAAACCCTTCTATAGTAATGATTTCTTAATGATTTTCTTTGCTTTCAGTCTTAACCCTGAGCCTCTTGCATGGTCAGCAATGAGGATTCAAAAACAGTTTAAACTTTTATTTATATATTGTTGTTGTTATTTAGTAGCCAAGTTGTTTCCCACTCTTTGTGACCCATGGACTGCAGCATGCCAAGCTTTCCTCCACTGAGTCCTGGGATTTGCTCAAGTTCATGTCCATTGAGTCAGTGGTGCTATCTAACCTTTTCATCATCTGCTGCCCTCTTCTTTTGCCTTCAGTCTTTTTCAGCATCACTGTCATTTCCAGTGAGTCAGCTCTTCCCATTGGGTGGCCAAAGAATTGGAGATTCAGCTTCAGCATCAGTCCTTCCATTGAATATTCAGGGTTGATTTCCTTTAGCATTGACTGGTTTGATCTCCTTGCTATTCAAAGGATTCTCAAGAGTCTTCTTCAACACCTCAATTTGAAAGCATCTTTTCTTTGTTTTGAAAGCCTTCTTTATGGTCCTACTCTCACATCTGTCCATGACTACTGGAAAAACCATGCCTTTGACTATGTGGACCTTTGTCAGCAAAGTGATTTCTTTGCTTTTTAATATGCTGTCTAGGTTGGTCATAGCTCCTTCCAAGAAGCAATTGTCTTCTTATTTCATGGCTGGCTATGGTCACTTTATTTATATAACATTATATGAAGTTTCAAACATTTGATAGAAAGAATATTATATGGATTGAACTTGATAGCTCCTTATTCTTTCAGAATGAAATCCAGACTCCAGACCACTGAATATATATCAGTCAGAACTGTCCATAGCCTGGCTTCAACTTGCTTTTCCACCTTTATCTCTACACATGAGGCTGAGTTTAAGTACCATCTTAGCAGGGCTTCTCTGACATGTTACTTTTCAACTCTGACTCTCCTAGCTGCAGGTATGCTTTTTTAGTGTATCCTACTCCTCATAATTTTTTCAACAAATATTTATTAAGACTATACCAAGTTCTAGGCCATTATTGAATTCATCTTGACAGTTTCTTCTATTAAATTGAGCCTCCATGATATTAGGAACCACGTCATCTTCATCGTGTGGTCTCTTCCATTTAGCACAGTGTCTTGCATGTAGATGAAGCTTTGAAGTCAGTAGTGATCTCAACAGTTGACCTTCAGTTATTTTCAAATAGATCATTACCTAATAAAATTATACACATGAAATTTAGAAAGTCTTTAGAATTAAAAATTAAAAGGTTTTTAGGATTGCAAATTACTGTTAATTTTTTTATTTTTTTCTGTTTTTATTTTTAAAGTAAAATAGGTTGCTAAAAGTGTGGAAAATATAGATAAGGGCAAAAAAGAAGATTAAAATGATTTTTGAAACCTAGAGATAACAACCTAAAACATTTTTAACTCTTTGCATTGATTTCTTCTGTTCACTTGATTCAGTCTCTTCTCCTCCCCCACGCTCTTCTGTGTTCCTCTTTCCCACACCAGAAACCACTGTCTTTTCACCTGGATTTTTGGAAAACAGATTTATATATTTCTGTGTAACAGGGTATTCCAAAACATTGGTTTTCTTACAGCTTTTGTGAGTCAGTAGTTTGGGAACAGCTTGGCTGGATAGTTTGGCCTTGGGTTTATCACGAGGTTGCAGTTAAGATGTTTACTGAGGCTGCAGTTGTTTGAAGGCTGGACCTAGCTGCAGCACCTGCTTCCAAGATGCTGCGCTCACACTGGCTCTCGTTGGCAGCAGCTCACAGTGTCTTGCCATGTGTACTTCCCTATAGGCCCTGCGTGAATGTTCTGATGACAGAGCAGCTGGCTTCCCCAGTGTGAGCGATCAAGGGTGAGCATGATAGAAGGCAAGTGTTGTTTATGACATAGCCTCGAAAGTCCCACTTATATCCATTTCTGCAGTATCCTTCTGTTGGTAGAAATCAGCACTATTCATCTTAGGAGGAGCCTGTGTAAGGGTGTGGATGCCAAGAGATGTAAAACTGTCTTGGAGGCCAGCAACAGTTGTCTAATCTAGCTCCAGAACTGTGAAACAGAGGGGGAATGAATAAGTCAAATAGCTTTCAGTTTTTTCCAAATTGGGATTTTGTAGTGTAGAAGTGATTTTTTTTTTAAAGATGACAAAGTGTGAAAAACTTAAAGTCTTATAAAAGTTTCTGTTCCTAAATCATATTTTAGTTCTACCTTCACATATCAGCTTTCAGATTTCTTATGTACTCAATTATAGGTTGCTGAAATGATAGCAAGCAATGGCTTGCTCAGATAATTCTGAATGTTCAAACTGAACATATCTCCAAAATTACAGATAGTTTCTTTAACTGTTTCTTGCACTCTCAAACTCTTGATCAACTTTGTCTCACTAAAATGCTGCTGCTGCTGCTAAGTCGCTTCAGTCGTGTCCGACTCTGTGCGACCCCATAGACGGCAGCCCACCAGGCTCCGCCATCCCTGGGATTCTCCAGGCAAGAACACTGGAGTGGGTTACCATTTCCTTCTCCAATGTGTGAAAGTGAAGTCGCTCAGTCGTGTCTGACTAGTAGTGACCCCATGGACTGTAGCCCACCAGGCTCCTCTGTCCATGGGATTTTCCAGGCAAGAGTACTGGAGTGGGTTGCCATTGCCTTCTCCCACTAAAATGCTAAAAGTTTGCATTTTTTTAAAATTGTTTCAGTGGTGAATGTAATATTAATTAGCTTCCTGGTTATTTTTTAATGGGAAAATCAATCTCTAGGTGATCAACCCTACCATATCTGACTTTTTCTTAAACTAAAAATTAAATTTATTATACCCTAAATCACCATATTTCATGCTACTCAAGATTTTAAACATATTGGTCAGATATTTATATTACTTGAACAAGTCTCTAGAAGTCATAGAAATGATCATTTCACATGTTATCAGTGTTTTAAAGAAATGTAAACATTTTTTACTGGAACAGTTTATATTGACATGCAAAATTCAATATATTCAATGTTTTCTTTGTATAAAAAAAACATTATGATTGTTCTGATCACATTGAATCAAAACTGGGAGGTGTATTTTTGATTGTCAGCTATATACAGAACAGTAAAGCAATGTGAAGGTTAGGCAATCAACTGCAACCTCTTTCGTATCTTTACCTCTTTGGTATCTATACAAATGTGCTTCCCAGTTGGTGTTAGCGGTAAAGAACCTGCCTGCCAGTGCAGGAGACATAAGAGACGTGTGTTCGATCCCTGGGTCAGGAAGCATGGTAACCCTCTCCAGTATCTTTGTTTGGAGAATTCCATGGACAGAGGAGCCTGGTGGGCTATAGTCCAAAGGGTCGCAAAGAGTTGGACACGACTGAAGCAACTTAGCATACACACATGCATCTATACAAATGTCTGGTGTTCTATCAATACTGACCCTGACCCACCTTTTGCAACTGATACTGTAGTTCACAGTTTTCAGTATAGTGTCACTCTTCTGGAAATAACTTTTCTGTAGCTTGGGATGTCAGTGATAAACAAAGTCACTGATCATTTCTCTTTCAAATAGATTGCTTATAATGACATAAGCTTGTTTTTTTTCACATTTATTTTTTTCCAACTGTAAAACAAAAATATCTGCTAGCGTGCACATGTACAATACATAGTATTATATGCTATTAACATTATATGACAGCCAACTATATCATATTACAAGAATTTTATGCCTTCTACTTTCCCTTTAAACATATCATCGACTTTGTGAATTTTTTAAAAAAGCTTCTAGTTTATGATATTTTTGATATTGAGTATGACTATGAATGCTACCTTTATAGTTTTAGACTTAGCTGTTTTTGATGACAGAGTTCATTGATTTCACACCAAAAAGTGTATTTTGCCTTCATTTTGTAAAAGCTTACTTGGTTTGCCAGAAAAGTACTACATTTTTAAAAATAATTCAGAAGCTTTAATGCTCATGCCACTATTTGAAAAAAGATTATACCGTGATCATGTGAGATGACAGGATGCTAGTTTATTAAAAAACAGTTTTCAGATATTTATCAGATATTTTTCCATTCACACTTTTCTTTTCCAGGTACTGTGCATACACATGAATACTTGTAAATTCATTTACCTGTCATAATTATTGATGTTCTGTATTCTCTTGAAGCCCTATTCAGTGAATTCTGGTATTTCTGGAATTACTTTCACCTCTACTTTTATGAGTTTGAATTACACATTACAAAATAATAAGGTTTTTGTAGAAATTTGTAATTGATATTACCTTTTAAATTTATAATTATACCAGGCTGCCTATGGGTACTTAGTAGATGACAGGGACACTGGTGGTACACAAGCCAAACTTTGAAAGTATTGCACTGAGTTGTTTCAGGAGCAGTTGTTAAAATAGCCATAGATATGATTATTACATAAGTAACAGGTCTGGCAGGTAAAAAATAAAGGAGAGATAAAAATGAAAGTAGAAATTATTACTGCCTTGTGATGACTCTGAAAACCATTGTCTTAACCCACACCAGGCCAGAAAGCAGAGGAGAAGCAGTAGAGCAAGGAGTAGGATAGACAACACAAAGTAAACTTCATAACAAGAAGAACTGATAGCGCAGAAGAAAGGTGGACACTGCAAAGGAGCGAAAGAAGTACCGACTGGAACTTGTGAGAGCATTAAGTGAAGAACAGATCAAGTATTTACCTGAGTAACTTCAAGCACAGGACAGCTTGTCCCATGCTGATGGTGCTGTATCTGATAGATGATTTGTTATAGTCCAGTGGTGACCTAAGTCCATACCATAACCTCTGTGTAATATGTAAAGATTCAGTGGATCAGAGCTAGGTGTATCAAAGAGTCCGTTATCAGCCAATATGAGTATCAGATTTTCTGTAATGAAGGATGACGTCATAATACCTGGAATATAATTGGTTTCAATAAGTATATTATCTATTGCTGCAAAATAAATTATCTCAACATTTAGCTGCTTTAAAAACACAAACATTAATTGCCTCGCTGTTTCTATGGGTCAGGAATCTGGGGACAGCTTAGCTGGGGCTTCTGACTTAGGGTTTTTCATGGGCTGCAATCATCTCAAGGCACCGGTGGGGGAGGAATTGCTTCCAGGCTTACTTAGGTGGCTGTTGGCAGCCCTCCTTTCCTCACTGGGTGCTGAACAGGTTTCTTTGTCATGTGGACCACTTTATATAGAGGCACTCACAAGAAGGCAGGAAGATGTGAACAAGATGGAAGGTAGAGTCCTTTGGTATCCTAATTTTGGAAGTGGCATCAATCAATTTTGCTGTAGTCTGTTTGTTAGAAGCGCTTTACAAGATCCAGTCACTCCCAGGGACATGAGATAGGGCATGAATACCAGTGAGTGGGATTATTGGAGACATCTTAGAAGAAGGCTGCCACAATAAACATGTTCATGAATAAACAGATGAATGACGGAAAGAAGAAAAACTTAAGAAAAATAGCTTGTACTAGTAAGTTTTCTACAAATATGGATTACTGGAAGAGAAGTTGAGCCATGAAACAGAAAATTAATCTCTGGGTAAGACTTGTTTTAGCTTAAAATAGACATCTTGATCAATAAATACACTAGGAGTTCATCAATATCATAAAAGAAAGACTTTTGACAATATAAATGCAATTTTCTGCAGCCTGTAACTCAACATCTTTTTTTATTTTTTTAAGATTTACTTATTTATTTAATTTTTTGACTGTGGTGGGTCTTCATCGCTATACTCGGGCTTTCTGTAGTTGCAGTAAGTCAGGTTGTCTTTTCATTATGGTGCATGTTCTTCTCATTTTGGTGGCTTTTCTTGTTGCTGAACATAGGCTGTAGGTGTGCGGGCTTCAGTAGTAGCTGTGTGTGGGCGCAGTACTTTCGACTTGCCTGTGGACCAAGTAGTTGTGGCTCATAGGCTTAGTTTTTCTCACCATCTTTTAAATGTTATCAGTTTCTATGTTTACAAAAGGTAATGACTTTTGATGTGTTTGAGTCATTGGTTCCCAGCTCTCCTGCACATTGGAATCACTTTAGGAACTAGAAAACCAAACTAAAAAAGAATACCAGGCTCTGCTGCTGCTGCTGCTAAGTCACTTCAGTCGTGTCCGACTCTGTGTGACCCCATAGACAGAAGCCCACCAGGCTCCCCCGTCCCTGGGATTCTCCAGGCAAGAACACTGGAGTGGGTTGCCTTATCCCAGGCTAAATAAATCACAACTCCTAAAGGTGGGGCCCAGACAAGGAAATAGTGTCTTAAAAGTTCCTCAGGTGTTTGCAATTTGTCATCAAGGTTTGGGACCACTGACTGAAGTGGTTCTATTTTGCGGGGGGAGAGGGATTGTGTTGCATTGATAGATCAGATGGGAGGGATTGATATTTTTTAAAAATCACTTATTTTTGGCTGTGCTTGGTCTTCGCGGCTGCACGGGCTTTTCTCTAGTTGTGGTGAGCAGGGGCTACTCTCCAGTTGTGGTGTGAGGGCTTCTCATTGCGGTGGCTCCTCTTGTTGTGGAACCTGGGCTCTAAGGCATGCAGGCTTCTGTAGTTTCGGCTCCCGGACTCTAGAGCACAGGCTCAGTAGTTGTGACGCACAGGCTTCGTTGCTCTGCGGCATATGGGATCTTCTGGATGGGTGATCAAACAAACCTGTGTCTGCTGCATTGGCAGGCAGATTCTTTACCACTGAACCACCAGGGAATCCCTAAATGGTTCTTAAAGGAAAGATTTGAGCATGTACCCTTTCTCAGGTTCAGTACAAATTGAAAAAGGAAATAATTTTATTAACAAGCTTTCTTTATTCAACATGTTTATTGTGTCTACTATGTGCATAGCACATGCAGGGGATTAAAATACATATAAGTAGTTTAAAAATGGGACTAAGCTTTACTTCATGATATATATGTATTTACTATGATTACCTGATAGTCCTCATGTGCTGTGGGGTCTTTGAGAGGGGAGAGATACATACAGGCTACAGTAAGAAGGCTGTTTGGAAGAGGTGGGATCTGGGTGCGTTAGAGAAGTACAAGGTGAAAGGCAGTAATTTGCTTCACTTGACAGATCCTAGAATCTGACTTGGAGAAATTTGACAGTTTAGCTAGCACTTTGATCTTACTCTGTAGTGGCTATATAAGAAGAGCAATGGAGGAGCTATGAAAAATACCAAGTTTCACTCCTGGAGAATTTTATTCAGTTGGTCTGAGTGGGGCCTAAGTATTGTAATTTGTAAAAGACTTCGTCTGTTGGCTACTGTGCAACCAGCATTCAAAAACTGCTATAGGACCGCCTAAGGTCCCTGAAAATTTTTGAGGAGGAGGGTTTCAATTCACCCATCTATTAAAAACACATTAGGGTGGCTTTTTGTTTTGTTTTGTTTTTTATGCCATAGGAAGAGGGCAAACAGCAGTGAACAAAATAAAACAGGGAAAAGTCCTTGTTTACACTTACAGGGTTGGAAGGCAGCTTAAATTCTTTTCTGGTAGGGGAAGACAGGCAATAAACTAATAATACAAGATGTGGTAAGTAAAAACAAATGTTTTGGAGGAAATAAAGCATAATAAAGGAAACAGGAATGGGCACAGAAGGGGGAGTAGGGTCAGAGAAGAGAGTGCTATTTTATGGCAAGTTAGCAGAGACTTCCCTGATGGTTGGCATGTGAGCAGGGATGTGGAAGAAGTGAGGGAGTGAGTAGACAGAGGAAGTCCTAAGGGAAACCTCCAGGCAGGCATAGGCCAGTGAGGTTGGATGCTGTGGACTGCATTGTGCAAAAAACATACACATACCCATTTATATATCGAACCCTTAATCCCCAGCATGACTGTTTGGAGATAGGGCTTCTAGGAGGTCATGCAAGTTAAATAAGTTGTAAGTGAAGTGAAAGTAGCTCAGTCATGTCCAACTCTTTGCCATCCCATGGACTACACAGTCCATGGAATTATCCAGGCTAGAATACTGGAATGGGTAGCTGCTCCCATCTCCAGGGGATCTTCCCAATCCAGGGATCAAACTCAGGTCTCCCACATTGCAGGCAGATTATTTACCAGCTGAACCAGCAGGGAAGCCCAAGATCATAAGTATGAGTTCTTAATGGGATGGGATTTGTGACCTTTTAAGAAGAGGAAAAAGAAATCTCTCCCTGTTTGCCATGTGAGGAACAGCAAGGAGATCTCTGCAAGCCAGGAGAGGGAGCATTCACCAGAAGCTGAATCCTGATAGACTTGATGTTGGACTTTCTGTCTCCAAAACTTTGAGAAAATAAATTTCTGTTCTTTCAGCCACCCAGTCTCCAGTATTTGTTATGGCAGCCCTAGCCAACTAAGGCAGCATATTAAAAGGCAGAGATATTACTTTGCCAACAAAGATCCATATAGTTAAAGTATGGTTTTTTGAGTAGTCATGTATGGATATGAGTATTGGACCATAAAGAAAGCTGAGTGCTGAATAATTGATGCTTTTGAACTGTGGTGTTGGAGAAGACTTCTGAGAGTCCTTGGACTGCAAGGAGATCCAACCAATCAATCTTAAAAGAAATCAGTCCTGAATATTAATTGAAAGGACTGATGGCTGAAGCTGAACCTTCAATACTTTGGCCACCTGATGTGAAGAACTGACTCATTAGAAAAGACCCTGAATCTGGGAAAGATTGAAGGCAGGAGGAGAAGGGGATGACAGAGGACAGGATGGTTGAATGACATCACCGACTTGATGGACTTGAGTTTGAACAAGCTCTGGGAATTAGTGATGGACAGGGAAGCCTGGAGTCCGCGGGGTCGCAAAGAGTCGGACACAACTAAGTGACTGAACTGAACCAGCTGAGACTCCAGGAACAGAGGGTTTCAGAGGGGAGGGTATAGGAGATGAAGTGGAAGGGGAACTAAATCATGTAGGACTGCGGTCTAGAGCAAGAATTTTGGATTTTCTTGTCAGTTGCCATGTATTCTTTTTGCCTGGGGAAGGAGTTTGGGTAGGGAGGAGGAATCCATTGAATTGTTTCAGGCATAGGAGTGGTGTACTTTGATTTACACCTAGAAGGGTCAGCTGGCTGCTTTGAGGGAGCATAGTCTTCCTTCCAGGGACATTAGTTATCTTCATAACTATTGCACATGTAGTATCAGTGGGAACAGTGTGAAATCATCCAATTCTAGATATAGTTTGAAGGTAGAGTGGAAAGAAATTGCTTGTGAATTAGATGTGGGTGTGAGAGAAAGTGGGGCATGAATACTGTGTCTAAGTGTCTGGTCAGAGAAACTGAAAAATGGGGTGCTATTTACTAACATAGGAAGACTGTCAAAGAATGGAAGAATGGGAGGAGGGAGCAATCAAAATTATAAGTTATTTTGAGTTACTGCCAAACATCCAAATGAAGATTTAAGTAGGTAGTTGGTTTATAAGACTGGAGTTTAGAGGGGACATTGGGGCTGGTGATAGAAATTTTGGAGTATTATTGTATAGATCAGTAGTTTTCAACTTTGGATGCCCTTTATAATCATCTTGGGAATTTTCAGAACATTTCTAAACTTGGTCCCACCCTTATATATTCTCATTTAATGTGGGAGTGGGGCTCAGGTATTCCTGTTTTAATTTGGCTAGTGGTTAGATTAAACATTTTTTAAACAGCTTTTATTGAGGTATATTTGATGCCCAATATACTATACACAGTGTGCAGTTTGATAAGTTTTGGCAGATGAATACACCTGTGAAACCATCACCACAATTATGATAGTGAAACATATCCATCACCAGCAGAAGTTTTTTTATATCCTATTTCAATTCTTCCCTACTATGCCTCCCTCCCATCTTCAGCCACTAGGCAACTGCTGATCTGCTTTCTCTGTAGATTAGCTTACATTTTCTGGGATTCTATAAATGAAATCTTAATAGTATATACTCTTCAGTGTATCTTCTTTAAGTATAAATGTTTTGAGTGTAACTCCTTTAAATATAATTCCTTTTTGTTACTGAGTAGTATTCCATGGTATGAATTTCTTTTTTTATTCAGCTGTTAATGAACATTTGGGTTGTTTTCAGTTTGGGGCCACTGCAAATAAAGATTCTTGTGTAGACATGTATTTCCTTCTTTAGATAAATATCTTAGAATGGAATAGCTGGCTTGTATGGATCACATTTTTTCATATATTTCAGCATGAGGGATTTTGTGTGTGCATGGAGGTATGTGTGTCCTTGAGGAAAACAGAAGTTTTTCAGACACTATTTTCATTATTAAAATTACTACTCAGTGTATTAATTTCAGTTTAAATATTTTTTTTTCATAAATGTTCATTTTGACAGATCTTATTCAATTTAGAAAATTTAGCAAAATTTAACTTCTTTTTTCCTAGATGCAGTTACTTTTAAGAAGCATCACAGGTTAATTCTGATGTGGAGCCAGGGCCGAGAACCATGGTACAGATAGTATTTAAAGCCAAGTATTGAATGAGTTTACCTAGGATAGTCATTTTTCAAGCTTTTGTTTGCAAGCAAATGCACATATTCCTGGGGAAATTCTGAGAATTTGAATTTCTGCAAGGGTCCCAGATGCTGATATCTTCAGTTGAGCCGATGGATCATACTTTGAGTAGCCCATCCTTGAAGGTTAATGTAGATAGAAGAGATAACATCAAGGCTGATTCCTGGCCCTTCCAAAGTTTGAAGTTTGGAAAGAGGAGTAGAAAACGAGGCCAAAAAAAAAGAGTGTGGTATTCTAGAGGTTTCTGAAGATAATTATAGTTCTCTCAGGAGGTAAAGTATGATAAACTCTAAAATATGGCTTGAAGAAACGGAGTGAAATTCGAGCTGTAGTTGACTAATGGACATGGTAAAGTGCTTGTTGAAATACTTTACTTGAAAGAAATGCTTTTGGTAGCGTGGTAGGGGCAAAAACCCGATTGATGTGAGCTCATGAGAGAAGGGAGGAAAGTAAGTACAGACAAATCATTTAATGCTTCCTGTGGAGAAGAGAACAAAGAAATGGGGCAAGTGACTCGAAGGGGATGTGGAAGTACGGATGGGCTTTCTTCTTTTTTCTTTTTCAGGTAAGATCTATCATAATGTATTTGTATGCTGACAGGAATAAATGAGTAGAGAAGGAAATATGTGTCCTGGGAGAAGGGATCTTGTTGGCTGATAGAGGCACGACCTTAAATAGGAATATGGAGAGGGAAAATTAGACTATCAAATAACTTCTATTGTCTTTCTGAAATGAGAATCAAGGTCACTCCATGATAAGTAAAGAGAACGCAATAAGTTTTGTTCAGCACTCTATCCTCAGTACTTAGAACAGTGATTTGAACATGTGAGGGCTTAGTTAATATTTGTTAACTGAATGAATGTAAGGAAGAGTGACCTTGGATTGCAGGGGAGGAGATAAGGAGTCAAGTCAGGTAGTATAGAAAGTGGCAGTTGGCTTAGGCCAGTGTGGTGCTTATGGAAATGAGGAGAACTGTTCTGATAATATTGAAGGAAAAGTGAAAGGACTTGATTTTAATTTGACTAAGGGAATGGAAAAGTTGAGAATGACTTGTCTATAGCTCTGGAGCATGGCTTAAGTCTTTCAAATGAAGTGGACTGTGATGTTCTTTAATTATTTGAGTGATTTTTCAAAGACTTAATTGCTGAACACTAGCATAGTTTTTATAAAGTTGATGTAGTCATCTATCTTATCTGTACTTACCAGAAAGTGTTTCAGTAGCTCCCAAGGAATCAAGCCTCTCCTGCCACCACCTCTCAGGAATTTAGGGAAAATTGTGTCCTGGGCCTCTGAGGAAATGTTTGATGTTGAAAATTAAATGTATTTAAACCTTGGAATAAAAATTCTTCAAAATACTCAGCATAAATTCTTAAAATGATGAAGGATACTGTACATTGCATTCTATAAGCAAATTAAGGCAAGTGACAAGACAAAGTGCATTGGACCTGAGGTGTCAATTTAATTGGTTTGGTGTGAATACCTTGGATCAGCAGACAGAATTGTTTTCCTCACAGCCATACCTCAGGGTCAGCTGGGAGATGCAAGGATGAGCACTGAACAAGTGGGGGCTGTGGAGTTTCCACTTTAACTTCAGTAGAAGTTTGCTTTTGAGATTGATTCAAGATGGTGGCATAGAAGGACATGTGTTTATCTCCTCCTGGGGGAGAACCAAAATCGCAACTGGCTGTTAAACAGCCATCGACAGGAGGATGCTGGAAACCCCCCAAAGGAGATACCCCATGTCCAAAGACGAGGAAAAAGCCACAACGGGACAGTAGGAGGAGCACAATCACAATAAAATAAAATCACATACTCGCCAAGTGGGTGACCCACAAGGTAGAGCACAATAATACCAAAGAAGTTCTCTTGCGTTTGGGAAGGTTCTGAGCCCCACACATGCTTCCCAGCCTGGGGATCTGACAAAGGGACTGGGAATCCCCATGGAACCTGACTTTGAAGGCCAGTGAGATTTTATTATAGGACTTCCACCAGACTAGGGGGAACAGAGATTCTACTCTTAGAGGGCACAAACAAAATCCTGTGTGCATCAAATGTCAGAGGAAAGGAGCAGTGACTGTACAGGAGACTGAACCAGACCTACCTGCTGGTGTTGGAGGGTCTCCTGTGGAGGCGTGAGTCACTGGTGGCTCACCATTGGGATGGGGGCACTGGCAGCAGCAATCCTGGAAGGTGCTCCTTGGCATAAGCCCTCTTGGAGACCGAAGTTAACCCTACCACAGAGTGCATAGACCCCAGGGCTGAGACGCCTCAGGCCAAACAACTAACAAGAAGGAAGCACAACCCCACCTATTAGCAGATAATTGGGTTAAAGTTTTACTGAGCGTGGCACTGCCTGCCAGACCAAGACCCAGTTTTTTCCACCACTAGTCCCTCCAAGATCCCCTGGAGAAGGAAATGGTAACCCACTCCAGTGTTCTTGCCTGGAGAATCCCATGGACGGAGAAGCCTATGGACGGAGAAGCCTGGTAGGCTACGGTCCACGGGTTCGCAAAGAGTCGGACACAACTGAGCGATGGAACGGAATGGAGTCCCTCCCATCAGGAAACTTACACAAGCCTCTTAGCCTCATCCGCCAGAGGGCAGACAGAAAAAGCAAGAAGAACCACAATCCCACAGTGGCTAGAACAAAAACCACGTCACAGAAAGTTAATCAGAATGAAAAAGTAGCGGGTTATGTCTCAGATGAAGGGACAAGATAAAACCCCAGAAAAGCAACTAAATGAAGTGGAGATAGGCAACTGTCCAGAAAAAGAATTCAGAATAATGATAGTGAAGATGATCCAGGATCTTGGAAAAAGAATGGAGAAGATGCAAGAAATGCTTACCAAAGACCTAGAAGAACTAAAGAACAAACAAACAGATGAACAATACAGTAGAAGGAATCAATAACAGAATAGCTGAGGCAGAAGAATGGATAAGTGACCTGGAGGACAGAATATAGAAAAAAGAAAGAAAATGGAGACAGCCTAAGAGACCCGCACCAACATTTGCATTTTAGGTCCCAGAAGGAGAAGAGAGAGAAAGGATCCAAGAAAATATTTGAAGAGATAATAGCTGAAAAGTTCCCTAACATGGGAAAGGAAATAATCAAGTCCAGGAAGAGAGTCCCAGGCAGGATAAACCCAAGGAGGAACATATTGAGAAACATCATAATCAAACTGATGAAAACTAAAGACAGAGATAAAATGTGAAAAGCAACAAGGGAAAAATGACAAATAACATACAAGGGCACAAGCCAGAAGGGAATAGCGAGATTATTTGAAGTGATGAAAGGGAAGAAATTACAACCAAGAATACTCAGCAGGGCTCTCATTGAGATTTGATGGAGAAGTCAAAAGCTTTCCAGACAAGCAAAAGTTAAGAGAATTCAGCGGCACCAAATCAGCTTTACAACAAATGCTAAGGGAACTTCTCTGGCAGGAAGCACAAGAGATGGAAAAGACCTACACAAAATAAATCCAAAACAATTAAGATAATTGCCTTAAGTGTAAGTGGATTAAATACACCAACCAAAAGACATAGACTGGCTGGGCGGATGAAAACATGTGTATGTATGCACTTCCACTTAGCACAATCATTCTACTTTACCCCCCAAATTGTATGTAATTACTTTATATTGTTAGATTAATCATGTTTCCATTATGGTTTGAAGTTACAATTATCTTTTTCTTTTTTGTCTGGCTATTGAGTGTGAAAACTGATAAACATCTTTTATTATTGTGATTATCTAACTATTATTTGCTTAATACTATTGTATTTCTGCTTCATTGACTATGCCAAAGCCTTTGACTGTGTGGATCACAATAAACTGTGGAACATTCTGAAAGAGATGGGAATACCAGACCACCTGACCTGCCTCTTGAGAAACCTGTCTGCAGGTCAGGAAGCAACAGTTAGAACTGTACATGGAACAACAGACTGGTTCCAAATAGGAAAAGGAGTACGTCAAGGTTGTATATTGTCACCCTGCTTATTTAATTTACATGCAGAGTACATCATGAGGAACGCTGGGCTGGAAGAAGCACAGGCTGGAATCAAGATTGCTGGGAGAAATATCAATAACCTCAGATATGCAGATGGCACCACCCTTATTGCAGAAAGTGAAGAGGAACTCAAAAGCCTCTTGATGAAAGTGAAAGAGGAGAGTGAAAAGTTTGACTTGAAGCTCAACATTCAGAAAACGAAGATCATGGCATCTGGTCCCGTCACTTCATGGGAAATAGATGGGGAAACAGTGTCAGACTTTATTTTTGGGGGCTCCAAAATCACTGCAGATGCTGATTGCAGCCATGAAATTAAAAGACGCTTACTCCTTGGAAGGAAAGTTATGACCAACCTAGATAGCATATTAAAAAGCAGAGACATTACTTTGTCAACAAAGGTCCGTCTTGTCAAGGCTATGGTTTTTCCCCTGGTCATGTGTGGATGTGAGAGTTGGACTGTGAAGAAAGCTGATCACTGAAGAATTGATGCTTTTGAACTGTGGTGCTGGAGAAGACTCTTGAGAGTCCCTTGGATTGCATGGAGATCCAACCAGTCCATTATGGAGGAGATCAGTCCTGGGTGTTCATTGGAAGGACTGATGCTAAAGCTGAAACTCCAATACTTTGGCCACCTCATGCGACGAGTTGACTCACTGGAAAAGAGTCTGATGCTGGGAGGGTTTGGGGGTGGGAGGAGACGGGGACGACAGAGAATGAGATGGCTGGATGGCATCACCGACTTGATGGACATGAGTTTGAGTGAACTCCGGGAGTTGGTGATGGACAGGGAGGCCTGGTGTACTGTGATTCATGGGGTCGCAAAGAGTCAGACACGACTGAGCATCTGAACTGAACTGATTGTATCATGATTGGTCAACAAAAATTAGAATTCTATATTACTAAAACTATCATTTAATAGAAAAACCTATTTAAAATTTAGGTTCATATCAGAATTATCTTGAAAATTTTTGAGAAATACAAATGCCCAAGTATTGCTTTTTTCCTCCAAAGCTCCAGATGTGTTTCTAATGAGCACCTATGTTAAAAAACAGTTGGAATACATGATGGTCTTTTACTTTTATCTAGTATGTTTCACTTTTTCTATTTCATATTCAGTGTTCCCTTTTCATTTAATTTGTTTTCCAGTTTCTCCATCTCTTTTTTCTTGTTCTTTTTCAATCCTTTTTCAAGCATAGTAGAAAAACTTTAGTATACATATGTAAATATAATAGTATGTATAATATAAACAGTATGTATAATATATATATTTTAGAAAATTTAGGAATTTTTGCCTAGCTAAATAATTCATGACATTTTGATTCCAGTTATTTGACTTAATATGAACAGAATGATAGATTTCTGATTTATATTTACTCAGAACTTTGATATAGTTCCATGGATTTTGGCATCTAGTATTACTGCTGAAAGTTTAGAAGGTTTATTATCTTAGTGATTTTTGAAAAAGACAATTTGAGACTTGAAATTTCTAATTCAGTTCTGAGACTATAAAGAAATACTGTATCATAAAACAACAGGAAATTAAATGTGATACAGTATTGTTAAAGTACAGATTTTGTTCAAATTACAAAAAAATCTTATGCTAGTGCCCATTATTTATTTTCACACCTTATTCAAGATTCCACATTGTATTTAGTTGCACTGAGCACCTCAGTGCATATAACAGATTGTGGTAAGTTCTTTTTTTATTTTTATTCTGGTTCAGATATTTTCTGATTTTCTTTGTGTCTTCTTAGATATACCCATCATTTAAAAGTGGACATTTAGTTTTCAAATATATGGGGTTTTAAGTTATCTTGGACATTATATTTCTCATTTTGATATTGATTGTTCATTTAAATGCTTTCTTCTCTGCAGTCACCCTCTGTTTTTTCAGTCTCCTAACTTGATTGAGGCTTTCAGTGGCTAAATCAAAGATCTCTCTTGGTAAATGTCACATTGCACTTGAAAATATGTTGATTATTTTCAAGTATCTTTTGATACTGGTTTTTAACAAAGTTCCGTAGTGATAAGAGAACAGAGTCTGTATGATTTCAGTTCCTTTGTTGTTGTCAGTCACCTAGTTGTGTCAGACTTTGCAGTGTACCAGGCTTACCTGTCCCTCACCATCTCCTGGAATTTGCCCAAGTTCATTTCCATTACATCGGTGATGCCATCCAGCCATCTCATCCTCTGTTGCCCTCTTTTCCTTCTGCCTTCAATCTTTCCGAGCATCATGGTCTTTTCCAGTGAGTTGGCTATTCTCATCAGGTGGCCAAAATATTCGAGCTTAAGCTTCAAAATCAGTCCTTTCAATGATTATTCTGGGTTGATTTCCTTTAACATTGACTGGTTTGATCTCCTTGCTGTCCAAGGAGCACCACAGTTTGAAAGCATCAATTCTTTGGCACTCCACCTTCTTTATAGTCCAGGTCTCACAACCGTATGTGATTACTGGAAAGACCATAGCCTTGACTCTACAGACCTTTGTTGTCAGAGTGATGTCTTTGCTTTTTTAACAGCGTGTCTAGGTTTGTAATAGCTTTCCTGTCAAGAAGCAACCATCTACTAGTTTCATGGCTGCAGTCACCATCCACAGTTATTATAGAGCCCAAGAAGAGGAAATCAGTCACTGCTTCTACCTTTTCCCCTTCTGTTTTTCTTTGAAGTGATGGGGCTGGATGCCGTGATCTTTGTTTTTTTAATATTGAGTTTTAAGCCGGCCTTTTCACTCTTCTCCTTCACATCAAGAGACTCTTTAGTTCCTCTCTGCTTTCTGCCTTTAGAGTGATACCATCCACATATCTGAGGTTGTTGGTATTTCTCCCGACATTCTTGATTCCAGCTTATAACTTATCCAGCCTGGCATTTCTGATGATGCACTCAGCGTATAAGTTAAATAAACAGGGTGACAATAAACAGCCTTGTCGTACTGGTTTGTCAGTCCTGAACCGGTCAGTTCTCTACAGGATTCTTACTGTTGTTTCTTGACCAGTATACAGGTTTCTCAGCAGATGGGTAAGGGGGTCTGGTATTCTCATCTCTAGTTTTCCACAGTTTGTTATGATCCACACAGTCAAAGGCTTTAGTGTTGTCAATGAAACGGGTAGATTTTTTTCTGGAGTTCCCTTGCTTTCTCTGTGATCCAGCAAATATTGGCAATTTGATATCTGATTTCTCTGCCTTTTCTAAACCTAACTGGAACATCTGGAAGTTCTCTGTTCACATAATGTTGAAGCCTAGCATGCAGGAGTTTGAGCATAACCTTACTAGCATGGGAGATGATTGCAATTGTCTGGTGGTTTGAACATTCTTTAGTACTGCTCTTCTTGGGAATTGGGATGAGGATTGACCTTTTCCAGTCCTGTGGCCACTACTGTACCGTGAAATTTTTGTACTTTGTTTTATGTCCCTGGATGCGTTCCAGTGTCTCCTAGTTGATAGTCTATGGGAACTTAAACAGAATTTGTATTCTACTGTTGTGTGAAAATTGTATAAATCTTAATTAAGTTGATTCATGGTGCTTTTCAGGTCTACTATACCCTTCTACTTTTCTGTCTATTCATCCTATTAATTTTTGAGAGTTTAATATTGAAACTCCAACTAAAAATCTTAATTTACTTAACATTAATTGTAATATATAGTGGGAATATATGTAACTTTGTTCTGTATTTATAATTTAAAAATAAAGAAAATATATATAAAAAGATGTTAGTTACTTTCAGTTTTATATATTGTGATTCTTTGTAAAGATTTTATTTGCATGATTACCTACTATAAAAACAGTAACAGAAAATGTTTGTATATCTGTAGGGTAGGTAGCATGGAGTTTTGCTGAGAAGTTAGATAGTGCTGGTATTAGCAGAGTAGGTTATTTCATTGTTTGAGTGAAAGTCGCTCAGTCGTGTTGGACTCTTTGCAACCCCGTAGACTATACAGTCCGTGGAATTCTCCAGGCCAGAATACTGGAGTGGGTAGCCTTTCCCTTCTCCAGGGGATCTTCCCAACCCAGGGATCGAACCCAGGTCTCACCAGCTGAGCTATCAGGGAAACACCATTTCATTGTTTGGAGGTGGGGAAAGCCACATAGAAAGGAATCTTTACTCTTTTGATTTAGTAGTCACTATCCTTAGCAGTCATACTTTAAACCTTTCATTCCGTTTTCATGAAAAAGGAAGTAAATGGCTCAGAAGCAAAATGGCATCAGCAAATTTTTCAAGAAAGTGAATTCTTGGAAGTTGGCACCTAGTTAAATCAGGTTTACAAAATTAATTTATAGTTATATTTATGCATCATATTTAACCAGTTTTTATGATTGGTACTGTTAAGAGATATTTATTGAACATCTAATACTTGTAAGATCTACTGTATATGTATTTATTGGGGGTAGAAAAATAGGCAATATGTGATCTTTTCCCACGTAGGAATTAGAGTCCCACTAGTGAGGAGATAGAACACAGCCATAAAAGGATCAACAGCATTGCAGAAGAGTGTAGAAGACCACCACTCCACAGAGCTGCTGCAGGGACTCCACAGGCGTGTGATGTACATTTCTTTTTAACAATTGTGTTCTATGCACTAAATAGGGCTTCCCAGGTGGCTAGTGGTACAAAATCCGCCTGCAGTGCAGGAGACACACAGGAGATATGGGTTCAATCCCTGGGTCAGGAAGATTCCCTTGGAGAAGGAAATGGCAACCCCCTCCAGTATTCTTGCCTGGGAAATTCCATGGACAGAGGAGCCTGGCAGGCTACAGTCCATGGAGCTGCATAGAGTCTGACATGATTGATTGACTAAGCAGCAGGATCAGTGTGCATCAAATTTTCACGTGCACAGAAGGAAGATGATAAAGCTTACTAATTTATTTTGCTTATTAGTTCACTTTTTTTTTTACAATTTCAAAATAGAGTAGCAAATCCTTCATTTGTATCTCTCCAACATAGTGAAAAGATTCACATGGCCCTAGCAGCATTTTTTAGTCAACATTTTCCCTCTTCTACCTCTGCCCTCACATAATAGTTTTGCTCCCAAGCTACACTCATCAAAACCTCTGTAGCCTCAAAAACTGATCTTTCTAAAATAAGATCTGCCCTAGAAAGCCTGGGAAAGGAAGATACATTGAGCAGGCCAGCCACAGAATGGACTTCCCTGGGCCCTGGGAGGAGGAATCCAGGGAATTTCAACAGAGTAACTTACCTACCTTCATGCTTGTTAGGCTGCACGGTGCTTGAGCTCTCTGACTCCAAGTCTTCATATGACAATAATACTGGATGAGTTTTTCTGCAGATTTAAGAACTGTTACATGAACAGTCTTTTAAGAACAGAAAGGGATATGGTTTCTCACACAAGTAGTCATTCAACCCAAAGGACTCTGTCATGAAGTATTTTGCAATGGTGAACCTGAATCATCTTGTTTTGCAGTAGGACGTGTGATAGTATTCTTTCTTCATCTTTGATATTTGGCACTGAAACTTATTTGATATGATTGGTAAGTGGACAGCAGCTGAAGGGTCGAAATGTATACCTAGTCTAGAAATGACAATGTTTGATGTTTTGGGAGCAAAGAAAACGGCTTTCCTCTTCAAAAAATTGTGAGCTGTCAGGCTTTCAGATTAAAAGTGTTTCGATGATGCAATGCAAGAAGTGGAAGCAGAGAGAAGCCAGAGTCTATTAGAGATGTATTTGAGATCAGGAGTCACTATTTACAAGGTAGATATATTCCCAGGATTAGGCCTAACAAGCTGATGAGGAATTAGTTACCTTAGTCGATATCAGGTCTGTATACCTTCAAATAGAATGAAAATTTGGGTTTACTACATTTTAAAGTCTTATAAAATTTTTAGTAATATTAAATTTTTTAATATTAATTGTTCCTTTGTTTTTCGCTTCTGTAAATTATTCATAAAATGATTTTAAAGAGGAGGGTGGCAGTCCATGGTGATGGCTGTTTTTCTTGGTGTACTGACAGTTTAAACATGAACTCAAGTTCCTTCCATCATGTAGTAAATCTTCTGTCTGATTTTTGAAATCACAGCACATCCTTTTTTCCTTCTTGGTGCTTTTGACAAAATTTAGTTAGTTAGTTATCCTTTGTGTGGCTTCTCTCCCATACATTAAGCAAACACTTTGAGGGTGAGAACTGTGTCTGTCTTGTTCACAGTGAATCTCCAGCACCGTGTCTAGTGTCTGACACATGTGGATGTGCCATATATTTGTCAAACAGTGGGGCTTGTTTATAAAATCTTCCGTGGTTATATTTTTGGACTTTTGTTAGCAGTGTATCAGCAGACTTGCAACAAGTATAGATTTTTGGTTTAGTCTTTTAACTCACTTAAATCGCCGAAGAATCGATGCTTTTGAACTGTGGTGTTGGAGAAGACTCTTGAGAGTCCCTTGGACTGCAAGGAGATCCAACCAGTCCATTCTAAAGGAGATCAATCCTGGATGTTCATTGGAGGGACTGATGCTGAAGCTGAAACTGCAATACTTTGGCCACCTCATGCGACGAGTTGACTCACTGGAAAAGACTCTGATGCTGGGAAAGGTTGGGGGCGGGAGGAGAAGGGGACGACGGAGAATGAGATGACTGGATGGCATCACCGACTCTGTGGACATGAGTTTGAGTGTACTCCGGGAGTTGGTGATGGACAGGGAGGCCTGGCGTGCTGTAATTCATGGGATCGCGGAGAGTCGGACACGACTGAGCGACTGAACTGAACTGAACTGAACTGAAATTTATTATATTGCTTCAATTTACGATATATGTATTTTAGTGTTTTGCAACAGATTGTGTCTTTCTCAGCTATGAATAATGCTGCTTCCTTTAGAAAAGAATGAATAATTGCTTTATATCTTATTTATTGCCTATCCAGCTTGACAAAGCTAATTTCTGATGAGGTTAATCAAGCTTAAAATATTTATTTCACAATATTCAGCACATAGAATTTTTGTTGCAGAGTGGTTAGGGTGGAAGGCAGACACATAGTTAGAAAAGGTATATATCAAGTCACCATTAACCAGTCTCCTACCCACATGAAAAGTCAAACAGCTCCTGAAAGTACTTTGTTCTGATGAATAGCAGATATCCATAAATGTTTGTTGAAATGTTCCCTTCTCTTTTTTTATGTTACAGGAAATCAATTTTTAGGTTACTGGAAAGCAAAAGAGACCTGTCAAACTTTACACAGTCTCTTTGACCTATTTATGATGGATACATAGGGACACATGGAGATCCCAAAATTTTGAAATGCCATATTTTATAAGTTACATCAAATCATGACATATGTGAATAAGAGAGTACAGTTGAGATATGTCTGGATAGCACTTATTTTTCTAACCGGATGACCTTTTTGTCATCCTGATCACAGAACGTTCAGGGTTGTAGGTGTATTGTCAAAAATCATAAATGATAAATTGCTGAACATAAAAAAGGCATACCTTATAAATACCCTTCCCCTTATATCCTATCTCCCACCTCTAAAATCCCCTGCTCTCCTCTAGATTTTTCTCACTAAGTAGAAAAGGGATCACAGTTAAACCTAAGACCCCTAGAGATAGGAGAGATTTCTTTTGAATAGAGCATGGTGAAGGTGAGTCAGTTTATGATAGGCTGAAAAGATCGTCAGAATCTGTGTTCCTCCTGCCTTCATTGAAGGATCTTTAAAACTCATTCAGCCATTAGAGAGCAGCAGAAAGCTTGTTCAATAGTTAAGCTACATGTATACACATGCTTTGTGCTTCTTTTCATCCATGGTTGTACCAGATCAAATAATCCTACAAAAGGGGAGCAAAGATGTAATTTTTAAGTGAAAGTCAACATCTAATTAAAATAAAAATAAAAGAATGAATTAATAAACATTTAGGAAAATCTAGGTTTAAAAGAGAAAGAGATGTAACTACTGGAAAACAAAAATAATATTTTTTGAGGCAGAAGAGAGCAACTATAGAAAATTTGTTGGTGCTTAAAAACTAACAAAAAAGTAACAACAGACAGACAGTGCCAAGTACACAAATTACTGGTTGCTATGCGAACACTAGTCTCACATTTTCACTTGCCCCAGGGACACCTTTTCTTAAATTTTATAAAATCCACAAACCCAGCATGACCAGCACCATCATTCTCGTTTGAGGTGATGGTCTTCTAGCTTGCCTCCCGATTCCAGTCTTTCACCTGACCAGGCCAGCTAGTCTTTCTTTCTGTGTTGTTTTTACCTTGTAGGAGAATATATGTTTATTATTTTTGTTCTTACCTCTGGGAATATGACACTTAGAAGAAATCTAGAGTCATAACTTGTTTTAAAATATTGATTTATTTAACTCAACATCATGGTTTTATGGAGAAAATCATGCTCTACTGACTGATATGCTTTCGGATTTATGGGCCATATAAAAAGGGGAAATGGTTCTACAAAGATTCTGGAGAGAGAACTTGTTAACTGTGAAAAAGACTTGGCAGCAGTTTTATTGTAAGGTTCATGAAGTTGGGAATTAGTTTTCTTTCTTACCTAAAAGTGGGAGTGATTGAGGAACTGTGTCTCATAAGCAACATGTACCAACTTGGAGACAGATACTGAGGGGGAAAGGGAGTGATTGATAGCATTGTAAAAATATTCAGTACCTAACCACAACACAGCGGTTACATTCCTAAAAACTTCGTGATCAGAGAATCCATGATTGAGACAGTTACATCTTAAGGAAAAGACTGTATTGAGGTTAATAATGAATCCAGAAAAACATAGAAAAATATTGTTTTGCTTAAAAACAGCACTAAATAAAGAGAATATTCATGATTATATATCTGAAGTTAGTGATAATGGCCTCTAAATAACTAATGTCAATTTGCTGATTGATGGAAACATCAGGATTTGTACTCTAGAATGTGAATTTAAAAAATTTTTCAATTTATTTTAATTCAGTTTAAAATTTTTATAAATTTATTTTGTATTCAGTTTTAGGTTTAAGGGAGTACCAGTACAAACTGTGATAAAGGAAGTTGTCAAACTTCCATTTGTTATGGCAGGAAGAGATTCAGAGACCCATAATACCTTGGGAGACAAATGATGACTACACCTCAGTTGCATTATATAGCTTAGAGTGACTCTCAATTTTAGGTGACTCACTGTTCACCAGGCACTAGTCTAACCAAATCTTTTCACAACCTGCCACACCTTTGAACTTTCTTTCTGTTTACATACCCTAGAAAAATTTAAAGAGAAATTAATTCCTGCTTCTCTTGCCTTACTACTTGCTTGCTTCTGTGTACTGAGTGGTTGATCCTGTGAGTAAGCATGGAGACAGTATTCCTTTCCTTTAAAATCATCTTTGTGGGTGAAAGGTGGGAGGAAGGTTCAAGCCCTATGTATACTTAGGGCTGATTCACATCGTATGACAGAAACCAGCACAACATTGTAAAACAGTTGTGTTCCAATTAAAATTTTTTAATAAATGCAAAAAAACCTTTCCTCGTTAAACCTGATTGTATCATTCATTCAGTTTTCAACAAATATTAGGTATCTAATATTTTCCAGTACTGTGCAAGGTACTTATTATCCAGTGGTATATAAAGCTGATACCATCTCTTTCTTTGTGGAGTTTATATTCTAGATGAGGAAAGAGACAGTAAAATTAAAATGGCAACTCCTTCCTTAAAACTCCCTGTGTTCCTTACTTTTTTTTCTTCCATAGCATTTATCCACATCTAAGACTTTATCTTTTGTTTAATTTCATCCACAGAATGCTGGTTACATGAGGACAAGCGAGCGTTTCTGTGCGTTTTGCTAGGGGACTGTGCTGGTTGAGAAGTGGGAGAGGCACGTTTACTTAGTCACCATGCGCCCTTGATTCTGCGTCTCCATTCTGTCTCTAAGTGACCCCATGGCTGCTTCCTTTTAGTTCAAGCTCCTTTTATTTTTGCCTGATCTGTTAAAGTAGCTTTCCCTGCCTCTGTAGTACCTTTCTCTTCCACATTGCTGCCAGTCATTTTCGTAAAATTCAAGTCTGAATTTCTTCAGTGATCTCCCATCTTTAAAGAGTAAATCAGACTCCTTAGCTTTGCATTATCAGGTTCCTTCATATCTTTTTTTCCCATTTTTCTGCTGCTCCCTGCTCTCCATCTTAAACTCTTCGCTGCAGTAATGTTAATATATTACACTCCTTCAAGCTTCTTTGCAAAGTGTGGTGGCTGGACCAGAGGCTTCTGCTTAACTGGGAAGCTATTAAAAGTGCAGATTTTAGGCTCCATCTGAGACCTACTGAATCAGCACCCTGGGAGCAGAGCTAAGCAAGCTCAACAAGACTTTCTGGTAATCCTGATGTACCTTAAATTTGAGAACCGCTGCTTTAGTCCTTTTTCTTTTAAAGTTTATTTCCTGAACAAGCTCAGCCAATAATATTTTCATCTATGTAGCTCTTAATATGCATCATCCAAAATCACTGCAGATGCTGATTGCAGCCATGAAATTAAAAGACGCTTACTCCTTGGAAGGAAAGTTATGACCAACCTTGATAGTATATTAAAAAGCAGAGACATTACTTTGCCGACCAAGGTCCGTCTAGTCAAGGCAATGGTTTTTCCTGTGGTCATGTATGGATGTGAGAGTTGGACTGTGAAGAAAGCTGATCGCCGAAGAATCGATGCTTTTGAACTGTGGTGTTGGAGAAGACTCTTGAGAGTCCCTTATACTGCAAGGAGATCCAACCAGTCCATTCTAAAGGAGATCAATCCTGGATGTTCATTGGAGGGACTGATGCTAAAGCTGAAACTCCAATACTTTGGCCACCTCATGAGACGAGTTGACTCACTGGAAAAGACTCTGATGCTGGGAAAGGTTGGGGGCGGGAGGAGAAGGGGACGATGGAGAATGAGATGGCTGGATGGCATCACCGACTCTGTGGACATGAGTTTGAGTGTACTCCGGGAGTTGGTAATGGACAGGGAGGCCTGGCGTGCTGTGATTCATGGGGTCGCGGAGAGTCGGACACGACTGAGCGACTGAACTGAACTGAACTGAACTGAACCCTGGTATCTGGGTCAGCCCTACTTTTTAAATGGTATTCTGGACATCTTTCCTGGATATCCTACCTGTACTTCAGACTCTGTAGGTTCTAAACAAAATTTAATATCCATCTGTTAAGATGTTTTATAGACTGCATTTCCTGTTTCCTCCTTCAAAGGATTCCTCCTTGCAGCTTTGAAAGCTAGATTGTGCAGTATTTTCTCTTTGGTTTCTATTTTGTCTTGTTTTAGAAGAACAGAGGAAAAAAATTTTTTTAATAGCTCTACTGACCAAAATAGGGTCAGGATTTTCCAGGCAATAGATTACTGTTGTTTGCAGACCATCTGTTATGATTTATTTTTATCTTATTTTTCGCTCTTTTGCCCTCCCATCTTTTTCCCCCTCTTTAGTAGTATTTCTCATTTTAAGAGACTATCAGCTTTGAATCTTGACCTCAGCCACCCACACTGTACCATATAGTTGGAGGGATCCTTGACCCTGGGCTGATAGAGTGACAACTGGTACCAGAGGCTGTAGTCAGGCAGCATTTCACCTCTCTCGGTACAGTTTTGCTGTAGGTTAGAAATATATATATATATATTTTTTAAATAAGTAAGCTAGGCAAGTCTCAAAAGACTGGGAAGATCTCCAAGGTCAAAAAAGCACAGTGAAATTGTGGCTAGATAGGTAAGGAACCTTTAAAGACTTTAACAATAAGGAGAAAATTTACTGAATGAATCAACGAACGATTTTTAAAGAAAAGAATAGCCACTGTCACAGATGGTGAGGTATTTCCTTCTCTGAGAGAGGAGGGATACGTTTAGATTTTATTTCAGTGTAAACTTTCAAGTTTAATTTAAAAATTTCATGTTTGTTTATGTTTGCTTCCCCATGAGCACAGTTTGATATACATTTTTAATAATTTTCATGTCGATTTATGTGACAGTTACATTTTAACAGTTTGACTATATATATGCTGGGCAATAACTTTGAACTGTTATTGTAGTTCTATATGTGTTGACTAGGAAAGACAATAATGTATGTGTGTGTGTATATACATATATATATCTGTTAAATTGCACATCTGAATTACCTTACATATGAGAAATTTTTATATGTGAAAATCACAATATATATCTATTCTCATAATTTGAGGTATTCTCATAAAAAATCATGTTCTTAAATTATAGTAATAAAAAAACCTTTGTTTTTAACATGCACACAGGAAACCTCGACCTGTCTCCCAGTTGGTTGCACAGCAGGTTACTCAGCAGTTTGTACCCCCTACACAGTCAAAGAAAGAGAAAAAAGATAAAGTAGAAAAAGAAAAAAGTGAAAAGGAAACAACTAGCAAAAAGAACAGTCATAAGAAAACCAGGTAAATTTGAAGAGTGTTTTAATGGCACTTTTGAAATAATAAAATTAACCATTTAATATTGTCTTTTAACAATATAAAGTAGAATATGAAATATATAATATAGAAATAAAAGATTTCATCTGTTTTACTATGTCATGAAAGCATTTTTTCAAGTTGAAGAAATATTAGAAATTAAATACGGAGGTCACAAATACAGGCTTAAGTGTGAGGACACTTTCTGCTTTTTGTTTTTGTTTTACTGGATTAAAAGACATTTGTGTTTGAACTATTTCTTTTTCACTCATAAAGCCAGGAGTGATATTCACAATACTGAGCAGATGTTTGCATGAATTTTAACCAATCAGAATGGTCATGGGTCCTGGCAGCGCAGTCATGATGCCCTTATGGTAAGTGCGCATCAGCGGAGTGGCAGCCCTCCATCTGACTCAGCCTTAGCTGCTGCCAGCTTCCTCTGTGATGCTGCTGTGACTGCTGTTCTAAAGTCTTCACTGTAGTAAGATTGATAAGCCGTCTGCAAAATTACGATAAAGTTACAAAAGCACAATTAGGATACCATTACTCCCAGTGTTTTTTGTCATGTTGAGGAAGACTCATGAATGATTGGCTTGATTAACGTTAATGATTTCAAGCATTTAATTATATTTTTGCGTTTAGTTACACATGAATTTAGAGCTTTAAAGATAGATGTACTTATTTTGTCATTTTTACTTAATTTAATATTCATTACATGCTCAGAGACTTGGTAAAGAAAAAAGCTAGTTAAAAATTTTATCATCTTTTGTGTTTAGGCCAAGATTGAAAAATGTGGATCGGAGTAGTGCTCAACATTTGGAAGTTACCGTTGGAGATCTGACAGTCATTATTACAGACTTTAAGGAGAAAACGAAGTCACCGCCTGCATCTAGTGCTGCCTCTGCAGATCAACACAGTCAGAGTGGCTCCAGCTCTGATAACACAGAGAGGGGAATGTCCAGGTCGTCTTCACCCAGAGGAGAAGCCTCATCACTGAACGGAGAATCTCATTAAAGTTTATTTTCTCCAGTTTCCGTCACTTCTGTCATACCATGCAGATACACAGATTATGCCAAGAAGTACCACATTTTCATGACAAACATATTCATGCACAATCCATGATTTGCGTTTAATTAAAATAGAAATTTGTTAGAATTCGTTAGATTTTAATTGCAATCTGTGCCTACCAAACATTTCCAGACTTAATGTTTTGGTCTCCACAGTTAAAGCTGCCATGAAAATGTGGTTGAGTTATTCATTATGCAGTGTTATTGGTAAGTCTATTTTCACTTTTAGTTTAGTGAATTCTAACACATAATTCTTGAATTCTCTACTATTGGCATGTAACGAATTTAAATTTTTATAACATAGTGCAAGCTGCCTAAATATGTATTATTTGAGAGTTGTGAAACAAATAGTTATATGTATACAAGTCAAAGATCAACTTAATCAACTATTGCTGCAACAGAATTTTCTTAATGGTTATCCTCTTAAATACACCTGCTGGTACTTGGTGTGGTTAAATAGGAAGATTGTTATTAAATAAAGAATTTGTATGAACCATTGCCAATGTTTTTGACACATTTTACTAAATTATTGTTTCTGAATTATGTTTTAGGTTTTATCTGTTTTGGGGGGGTTTGCTTATCTTTCAAAACATTCATTTATTGTAATGTTTACTAGCAGACTAGTAAACAATAAAACATTGATTACGTAGCTTTATAATTCAGGTTTAGTGCTGTTGTCATTGAACACTGGTATTTTCTGTATTGTATAGAACATTAAAATTCAAGTAATTATAAGCATTTGACAAAAACAAGAGAAAAGAAAGCTGTAATTTTAAGAGCTGCAATTTTGGAAAAGCTTTAACTTAATAATAGTTTCATCACTGTTTCCTTGCCCCAGACTTATCCAGGGTCATAGGAGTATGAATCTAATTAATACACAAATGGGAACTGTTGCACAGAACTAGGAAATAACTAATATTTAATCACTTAATTGGCCTCTTTATTAAATATAACAATTCTTATAAAAATTATAGTACCCTATTTTCAGAGACACTTGCCAGTTTATGCATTTATCAATATTCTAAAATTTAAAAAATATTTACAGCCCCACTCTTATGTAAATTTACCAATAAAATATTTTTATGACTACAGATTTTGCATTTTTGTTTACAACTAATAAAAGTGTTTTATGTTGTCTTTAAAAATCCAACTTAGAAACCACACAGTACTTCTTAAATTCTAGGGTCTCCTGCTTTCTCTTAGCCATTTGTTTAATACATATTTACCTGTAGGAGACTTTTGAACTATAAATGAACTTTAAATCATAATTTGGATACAAGATATCACGTAAAAACATCATGATAACATTTGATGAAAGGAAACTGTAGACTCTGACAGTTGTGATATTTGGTGGTTTCATGTGGTAATGTAATTTTTTGTTTAATTGCAGTACTTTTTACAGGCACTATGGTAGTGTCTTTTTGTAAGATGCAAGTTGTGAAATACAGTTAATTGCATACAGTAGAAGTCTGTGATTAAAACATTTATATACCTCATTCTTTAGTGTTGTTAACTGAAAGAATTTTGTTTTTAAGATACTTCCAGTGGAACCCCAAATAACTGGTATGTTCTTTTAAAACATGAAATTTTAAAATTTTATTCTTTTTCACATGTTTCAAATGTTTTCTATATATGCATATATATTCATTTTTTAGACATAGTAAAAATTGCAAGTATTAACTGTAATAGGGAAAATATTATAATATTTAAGTTAGAACTACTCTTTGGAGGTACTGGGTCTTCTGATAATGATCAGATACTTTCTGGATGTATTTTAAATGGACTGCAAGAGAGAATAATCGGACAGAAGATGGGATTTTACCTGAACGGAGCATAGTCATCTTTGTAAATAGTAAGGAGACACTGCAGCATGGAAATGAAGAGTGCTAACTGGTGTCTGGCATTTTAATCTCTTGTAGAACCTAAGTTAGCTTAAGTGAGTCACTCCAGGTCATTTCCCCTCTGGTACACAGGGATAATGATAATCATGTCTAGCTCGTAGTGTTGTTGGATTAAATGTCAATCCTTATATAGTTCTTAATAATCACCTGATACATGCCAAATGCTCAGTAAAGGTGAGCCTTTACTATCTTTATAGGTAAAATCCCATTTACAGAAACATAATGCTTTTTGTGTTTTTTTGTAACAAAAATTATTTCCATGCCTTCTTGATGACTGAAAGGAATTGTGTTCTACAGGTTAAACTGAATTTTTACACCAGATGTTTGCTCTGATCCCAGATGAGCTATCTTTCTATAATTAAAGAACTTGATGATATGCATTATGAGACAAGAGAAATGAGTTGAGTTGGCTACTTTGACATTTTGTTTTCTTTTCGTTAATTATAGTTACCTTTATCTGCCTTTATTTCACCCTACCTCAAATACACTTCCAAACCAGGAGACAGACCCCAATTCTATAAATACTTATCTCTAATGTTCAAGTATGCAAAAAGATTTAGAGCCTGGGCTTAAGGTATATATTTAGCTCTGTTTCATCAACTTAACTTGTGGTTTTAATAGTGGATTCTTTTAGCCAAATTCTGCACAAAAAGAGCATTTGGATGTTTTTCAGAGTTTATTAGCTTATTTTGATATAAGTAAGAGTGGAGATATAATTTGAGGCATACAAGAATACATATTCTTAAAACCTTTTATATTACACAGAAATAGTTGACTTAATAACTTAAAGGTTTTATTTTTATTAAATGCTTTCCTAAAATTATAGTGATTATAGACAAAGTGAAAACATTAAAAAAGAAAAGACCTCAGCTTTTCTAAGTTGACATATTTATTACCTTTTTTTTAAGACAAAAGTCCTCATTGCCTGACAATATTGTAGTTTATTCATAGTATATGCATTTATGTTGAGTGGTCCAGAATTTTTAGTTTCCACTGACACTCTTATTTTACCTGTTTTCTTGGTCTGCCACTTACCTGTTTCCTTAAATCTTTTAAACACTTGAAGTAGGAACTGGGCCATTAATAGAAACTTCTGTACTGTACTTTGAAAATTAAGTGAAAACAGTGAACGTATGTGTTAAGAATAATCACAGAGTAATACTTTGACTTAGCACTGGCTTCCCTCTTCAACCACAAGCACCTTCAGGTGTCTGGAACAACAGCTGAAATGTAGAAAAACTGAAGTGTGGAAAAGTCACCAGTGACAAAATAGCTGAGTGGAATCAGGAGACAGCGAAGGTTACAGAATACACGATGTGACTGATCATTTTGTGAAAGCAGAAGGGAAAAAACATTTCCTGGCTATTTAGGGTGATGAAAAAGAAGGTTCCCTAATAACAAAGGCAAGAAAGTGTAGAAATGGGAAAAAATGAAGGAGGCAGAAAGAGAAAAAGCAAAAATAGTAGGAGAAATTAGAAAATGGGATATTGGAATGCAGTTGATGACAGCAGAGAAGAATCACTAGGAAGGGAGAAAGAGAACAAATAGAAGAATTTGTCTTGGGAAGTCTCTTGGAAAAAATTTCAAAACATGATAAATCATCTTCATAATGATGCAGTCATCGTTCCAATTGTGTTTACTAGAGCAGCAATATGTGTAACAACTACAAAATGATTTTCTTCAAAACCAGTTCACTTTTAGAAGCATCATAGAGAAGATTTACCTTGAATTATATGAACACCTTACTGTCTTGAATGCACAGCCCTGCTAGCCTGGATAATCTAAATGTTACACTTTTTAATATGGCCTTGTATTTAGCCAGTGCAGGTATTCCTGCCTTTGCAGAATGGGCCAATTCTGGAGCATATGAAATGTCATGATAAGACCAGGTCCATGCGTCTAGAAAAATCAAGTAGAGCTCTGAAAGCTTTCAGTTCTCTGGGACATGTTTCATGTTCTGAATTGCTTTTCGGTGGTGATTTCTCTCCCCTCCTTCAGTGAAAGTTGTAGACTATGGTAGCTGTTTTATTGCTACTTTCAGTGTTTTCCTGATCTTAAGTTTCTTTATGTTGGTATTCAATTCAGTGAACATTTATTGAGTATGTTTGTGTGCTTGGCACTGGTCTGGGGGTTGGTTTCAAAGAGGACTAAGATGTGGAACTCTCATACTAGAGGAGAGATCTGTAAATATAATGCCATTACTTCAACAATAAAAATACGTGTACAAAAAAAATACATATACAGAAGTAACAGAGAAGAGGGAGTGCTTGCCACTTTCTTTTCCTTCCTAGAAAATTCAGGCTTGGCCTGAGTGCCCACTCTGAGTCCACATTGAAGATATTAGGATCTCACCTTGATACTTGCAGCTGATAATGTTGGGTGTTAACCAATAACTTTAGCCAGCTACCATTTCATCACCCTAGCTTGAATTTTCAAAAGTTAGACCTTAAGCCATGTAATGTGAGATGATTATTTTTCTGTTCTAATGTTTAAAAGTCAGTAAACCATTGAATGAGATCTCCTGTTGCCTTTCTCTGAGGATATTGAGGAAACATTACATCTCTCAGAATCTAAATGAGAAATTTTATTCAGACCTGTTTTAGGAAGAGCTTTACTTCAACCTGAGAAGTCAATTTGCATGTTTCTTATGAACAATGCAAATCATTGACTGTTTTCAGTGTTTGCTTTAGTTGTGAGAAATCTCAGATTAGAATCAGGCCTACTTTTAATAATTAGGTAGAACTCAGTCATCTGTGTATTTGTATCTGACTTGTTATTTTTGATCCAACTATATTTTTCTAGGTTCCAATTTTTATCTACTTAACCTTTTTCCTTGTGTTCTAAAGTTACTCAAATCTCTTCTGTAAATAAGGCTAAATAGTAATACTTTTAAAAATCTCAAAAAAGCTGCTTAATTTTAGTTGTGAGGATAAGCCCCAATGTGAAATTTTCAGGGCAAGTATCCAGTAAAATGCATCCAGCTGAAATTCCTGTGGAGTGGAAATAATACACAAGTTTGCTAGGTCTTCGGTTAACATCCAGGGAAACCTGGATCTGCTGCTTTACCTAGAAGTAGGGAATGTGACTGAAAGTTACTATTTCATCTTCATATTTTCATCAGCTCTTACCAAGAGAATTCAAAACTGGGTACCAAGATTTATTAAACTTTTTCACGTGTATTATTTTCACTGTTTTAATTCAGACTAATAGCAACAATGAGGTTAGCCTGTGTTTAGAGTTGGGATCCTGTTATAAAACCAGTTGGGGAGAAGACTTCTAAAGGACAAAAATGTAGTGAGAGCATTCAAGTTGGCTGGTTTCAAAATTAAAGAACTGAGTGATCTGGCCTTAGGTCTGAGAGAGAGCTTTTGGTCTTTAATAAGAAATATATGAAGGACTATAATGTTTTCAATATACAATAAGGTAAATAATGGACACTTAATTAGAACAAAAAATTTTTTAGCTTTATTTAAAATACAGAAATGAGAAAAAAATCATTTCAGCATATGAAACCTATTAATACTTGAAAAACAGGACTGTTTAGGATGTCATTTCTATATAGAAAGGAATATAGATAAGAATTGTGACTTTATTTTTCAACTAAGCACTGTACTTCTGAAGCGTAATGGTATCAGAATTCTTTATTTTCGTCTTTCAATTTTGAGGAATCTGGGTCCAGATGGCATGAATGTTTTAATTCTTATTTTCCCCGTGACTAAATTTCCCTGCAAATCTAGACTTTTAATTTCACTGACAGTACTTTTTCAAGAAATAATAATAGATTGTAATCTATTAATGGGAATGGAGAATTCCTGTAGATTTAACCAGGGAGAATTTTAAGGATGGCCCATAGGATAGTCCTTTCTCCCCTCCCCACTCTGCCTCTTCATACTCTTCCTCCTTTGTGGGCAGAAATAAGCTAGCTGAATTCTTGGATTATTTGGGAGTGAAAAGTGAAAGTGAAAGTCATTCAGTTGTGTCCGACTTTGCAACCCCATGGACTGTACAGTACATGGAATTCTCCAGGCTACAATACTGGAGTGGGTACCCGTTCCCTTCTCCAGGGGATCTTCCCAACCCAGGAATCGAACTGGGATCTCCTGCATTAAAGTGTCATCATTTATTAGTTTTCCACTGCCACTTTTTTCCTAACCTTTGTGCCTACAGCTGAGTTTTTTGAGCATGAAAAGAATCACTTTACTCTTTCATCTTCCCTCTTACCCTACCCTCTTTCCATGTTTGCTGGTCTGAATGAACACAAAATGAAATTTTTTGCTCCAACTGACAACATAGTCTTCCAACTTTTTCCTCCAGTCCAACAAGGTTTCTAGGAAATGGCTTGTGAAAAATGAAGAAATTTCACTAGAGGCCAACAAGAGGACAGAATGATTTTCACTTTCAGTGTAAATTTCTGATTCTTTGTGCTCTGCAACTAGTCTGATTTCTATTTCTTTGATTGTAAATTTAATTTGTCTTATTCCTTAAGACCAATCCTAAGAGATTTCCATGGAATATCTTTTTTTTTGCTTTTAATCTGCATCACTTAGTTTAGCATTCATTTGTTCATAGTGAGATAGCATGGTATAAGGGAAAAAACCAAATACACACTTTGGATCCTCAAAGGTTTCCATTTGAATTATGGATCTTCATTGTTAGTCACGTGGTTAATGAACTCTAAATTTCAGGTTCCTTGTTTTTTTTAAAGAATAACATCTATTTCATATAGCTGTTATCAGGATTAAGTTAGATTATGCAGACCTTTATAAAGTGAAAGTTATATCAGTACTCTTGCCTAGAAAATCCCATGGATGGAGGAGCCTGGTAGGCTGCAGTCCATGGGGTCGCTAAGGGTCGGACACGACTGAGCGACTTCACTCTCACTTTTCACTTTCACACATTGGAGAAGGAAATGGCAACCCACTCCAGTGTTCTTGCCTGGAGAATCCCAGGGACGGGGGAGCCTGGTGGGCTTCTGTCTATGGGGTCACACAGAGTCGGACACGACTGAAGTGACTTAGCAGCAGCAGCATATTAAAAAAGTCTTTGAACTTTACTCTGAAAAGGTATAGAATTTACCTTGTCCCTCATAGGATATCTGTTTTTTAAGAAGTACTAAAATGTAGAATTGGAAAAGAAATGTTGAGCAGAACCTAAATTTGCTCTAGAAAGACTTGGGAAAGATTTTTTTAAATGTCATTAACTTGAGTGTCTATTATATAGCCAACATGTACCAGGAGCTGCATGAAAAAATCAAGATTAATCTTTTGAATATAAGATTGTTGAGATTTGGATTATCCTGTATCTGAGAGTTTTCCAGGTCTGGAGAAGGTCTCTATCTCCATAATTTAACCAACAACCAATGTTGCTGTTTTTAAATTTCTTTTCGTCCACCTAAACTTAACCTTTTTGACAGAATGAAGGGAAAATAAAAATTGATTAAAAATGTGCATATAGCCAGCCTGTCATTAGAGAATCAAGAGGGTAGTCTAGAGATGCAAAAATAGACTTAAGAACATGTACATACAGAAAGTAAATGAAATAAATGCCTAACCATATGACATAAAAATATTTTAAATCACTTTCAGTAATTTACAGTTAATTTTAGAAATATCAGTATCTGTGAATCCTGGAAATGATCAGAAGTATTCACACAGCTCCTTATACTCCAGGATAGCCAGTTAGGACAGTGGGTGGGTAATACAAAAGTGATATCTAGTTTTGGAATGCCATATATACTTTTTCAACAATTTCCTTTTTAATTACAGAATTAAAAGGGATCTAAAGGTCCAGAACCCTGATGTCAAGTAAAAGGATGGTGGTGGTTCTCGATATGCTCTTCCCATATATTGTGCAGAAATGAATACTGCCATTCCAGTATTTTAACATTCTCTGGGTCATTAAATTATTCTTTATTACATTTAGTTTGTTGCAATAGAAACAATCGTAGTTAGCATCTCTTTAAATTAAACATACTTTGAGTACTAGCTCTTACTCTAGTTTCTTGTTACAATATCCTTTAGTTTTCTCTCTCAAAATCTATTTTCTGTTCTTACAGATGCTTTTATTATCCATCTTTGTATCTCATTAAATTTCTATTTATTTCTCTAAGAATTGTAAGGTGTAGTGAAAGGATTATTGTCGCTGTTTTTACTTGCCTGTCTCCCCTTTTGGGGGCAGTACAGAATAGCCCCTTGTCTGGCATGTAGAACATATTCAATAAATGTTTATTGAATGAATAAGTGTATGTTTTCATTCTATTCATACATCTTAACAGCATGCTAGTTTTACTTTTTTATCAAGTAAGGCAAGAAATTTAATCCTTACAGGGGGAGAAACTGAGGCTTAAATGTGTTAGTAAGTAGTTCCCATGGTCACAGAACCAGCACTTATTTGGTGTAGGGATTCCAAATGAAGAACTACTGCTAAATACACAGCATTTCCCCATCTTGTTTGGCATGGCCAAACTTCAAAGCTTCAGAGAGAGGGTGTGTGTGTGTGTGTGTGTGTGTGTGTGTGTGTAAAACCTCCTTCCTTTCCCTCACTTTTTGGCACTGTAGCAGATTTCTGGCTCCAATCTCTCTCTGTCCCAGCCTTCACACTGCAGCCAGAATCTGCCCTTCAAAAGGCAGATGTTATCATGTTGCTGCTGCTGCTGCTAAGTCACTTCAGTCGTGTCCAACTCTGTGTGACCCCATAGACGGAAGCCCACCAGGCTCCCCCATCCCTGGGATTCTCCAGGCAAGAACACTGGAGTGGGTTGCCAGTTATCATGTTACTTCCTACTTAAAACCTCTTCAGTGCTTCACCGTTGTCTGCCAAATTACCTTCATACTCCTTGGTGTGCTAAACAAGGAATTCAGATATCTGGCCCCTTCAACCTCCAGTCTTAGCGCTCATCATATCCTCTCTTGCGTTAGCTTAACTGATGGTATCAAACTTACCACAGCTCCCTGAACACAAGAGCCTGTTTCACTGATTCCTCAGCCTGGAATCACTTCCATTACCCCATCCAAGACTCACGGCCAGTTTTGCTATACTCAAAGGTTCACAAAAAACAGAAGTAAAACCTATGAATCACTGAAGTAGTTACCGGTAGAAGTGTATCGTGCACACAACCAAAAGCAAATTGGTAACACTCAAACCCCTAAGCCTCATTAGGGACTTAGGGGTATATTGTTAACAGTGTATGTAGTGTGAAGGCAGTGAGTGTGTTGTCTTTTCAGTGATTGGTTAAAACATTACAATTTTTTCTTTTTTGCAGTTTAAACTTCAAACATTGAATATTCAATTGCTTTTCTTTCTTATTTCTAAATTCTTTTTATTATACAAGTTTCAGGTCTATAGCATTTTACGTTGTAGTAAAGAACCTGCCTGCCAATGCTGGAGACATAAGAGACCTAGGTTCAATCCCTGGGTGGGGAAGATCCCCTGGAGGAGGACTTGGCAATCCACTCCAATATTGCCTGGAGAATCCCATGGACAGAGAAGCCAGGTGGGCTATATAGTTCATGGGGTCGCAGAGTCCCTCACGACTGAAGCAATTTAGTACACATATTCTGCAAAGTCATCACTACCATATATCAACCATCACCATACAACTGACCCCCTTCATCTATTTGCCTACCCCCTGCCAGAATTTACTTAAATGAAAAGGGAACTGGTTGGTGGTTACCACATACCAGTTTTGGGGACTTAAATATTTAAGTTCCTCTTATGATTTTCAGATGTATAGGCAAGAAGTGACCCAGATCAAGTTAAACACTTATCCTGCAAAATATGCTAAATTAAGCTTTGCTTGTATGACTGGTTTGTCTGGTGAAGGAATTTTCAAGTCTGGTCTCTGTTTCATTTTGACATTATGAAGTATCTCCTGACCATGCCCGCAGGTAGAACAGGTTTCTCCTTTCTGTGTGTGTAACCCACACCTTTACAGGCTTCTATCCTAACGTCTGTATGGTTGTATTGCACTTACAAATATCCACCGTCCCACCCCCCTACCCCAACTAGGGGTTTTTGTGTCTCACAGTGCTTGGCACATAGTGATGATCTATAAATGTTCAGTAAATGAATGGCGTGAAAATAGGGCTGAAGAGGGAGAAGAACTGGAAAGCTCTCTTTAGGGAGATGTTTTTGCAAATGGTGAGTTGTGAGCTGGTTCGTAAAGGAGTAAAAGCTTGGACCATAGTCTTACAGGAACTTACAACCTCGATGGGAGGCGGAATATGCATCCTCAACAGCATTAGGCATCTGCGTGAGGTTATCAGCTCGAACCAACTGTATTACAGAATACTAGAGGCTAGGGAAGTCACTGCTGGATGGGGTTGGAGCGGAAAAGCGGCTTAATCAAGTGCCTTCTAAATGCAAGGCGTTTTTCGTTGCCTTAAGCAATTTAATCTTTACAACCATCCTATGATGAGGATATCATCTCCATTTGACAGACGAAGACACCCGCTCAGAGAATTTAGGTCGCTCAGCGTCCCAAACTACCATGTGGGAGAACCTTAATTTGAAATTGGGTCAGTTGCCTCCAACGCCCCGCTCATTTCGCCACACTTCTGCAGCGCAGCTGGGAGCTGCAGGGCTCGGGAGGCGCTCGCCGGGCAGTCCCAGCTCCCAGCGCTCCAGGCCGCCCGGGCCCAGCAGGCACGGCCGGCCCTCGCGCTCAGTGCGCCGGCGCGTCGGGCCGCCGGCCCTCCGGGAGGGGCCCGCCGTGGAGGCGGGGTCAGGGCGCCGGGGCGGGGTGTCTGCGCCGCGGCGAAGGTGGTGCGCAGGCAGCGGAGCGGGGCGGGTGCGAGGCTGTCGCGGAGGAGGAACTTGTTGCTCTCGCGGCTGCGCGGTGTGGCTCCCTCGGTTCCAGTTCGCCCGGGCGGGCGCGGCGGCGACGGCGGCGGTAGCAGCGCTGCGCCAGCGCGATGCGGCGCTACTTGCGCGTCGTGGTGCTGTGCCTGGCCTGCGGCTTCTGCTCGCTTCTCTACGCCTTCAGCCAGCTCGCCGTGTCCCTGGAGGAAGGAGCGGGCGGCGTTGGCGGGAAGCCGCAGGCCGCAGCGGCTTCCTGGCTTGGGGGCGATGGACGCGGCGCCGGGAGATGGGTGGGCAGCGCGGGCCCTGCGGCGCATCACGGCCGGCGGGACAGGTACGGGCCGTTCCCTCTCGGGGGGCCGGGGGTGCGGCGGCACGGCGCTCGCGGCTCGGCCTGGCCCGGGCTGCCCGCGAGCCCGCCTAGCGCCTCTCGCCGCCGGGCCCGCATCTCCCGCTCCTTTGCAGCCGACTCTGACCCTCTTTGCTCGTTTCCCTCCTTCCCTTCACCCCCGGGGTGAGCTTCGCGCTGCTCTAGCCCGAGAGCACACCACGCGTTTTGCGTTTGTCTTCTAACCTGTTCCTTAAGCACAATTCAGAGCAGTTAGAAATTAATTTTTAACTCTTACTTGACAGTTGCGTCTTCCTTTTCTTTCTTCCTTAGGATTTGTGGAAAATAAGGGGGTCCTACAAAAGCCTTCTTGCTGTCTGACAAGTGGGAATTCCCTCTTGTTTCCATGGCGTTCCAGTTGAGATATTTAAACAGCCGCCTGGCGCCCTGGTTCAGCTTTCCTCCTCCCTCCTAAATGAGGCGTCTAAATTTCCTGTTAACGCTTAAATTTTTCATTATTAGCCTATCAGTTAAATCTGGAGAGAGCATTTTCTGCGGATTGTGAATTTTTCTTTAGGAAACAATCGGTCTATTGTGAAACTTACAGCAAGTTAAGAAAAATAAGAGATACTTAACATACGTCTTTTGTGAGTTGGGATAGAGGTATCTTTCTTTAAAAATAGGAATTTAAAAAGCACAGTGACTTAAGTGGATTTACACAAATCACTGTCAGAGTTGGAATCAATATGAGATTTAAATGGAAAAAAGAATGCAACGCATTACGAATGCTTAACAAAATCTGAGCGCTCCCACTTCCTTGAAAAAGAGGCTTCTCCATTTGTGGGCAACTCTCTTGCTCTGAGTCCTCTCTCAGTAAGAGGCAAAGGCTGCTTTGATCGGATAAAATATCGGATTGGTAGGAGGAGGGAGCGCAGGTCAGCTGTAGACTGTTGAAGGTTCTCAAAGTTGATGGCCATTCCTAAAATGAAGAGGAACGTTTGGGCAGGGGAGCAGCACGGAAAAGCCGGACGGTCGTGTTTTCACCCTGTGACTTGATTACAAGGGCTCTGTTCATAAAAGCAGAACTACTTTCCAGAGCCAGGTTTGTCACTGCCATCATCTGTCCTGGGAGAGGCAGTGACCAAAGATCTGGACGAGCTCGTGAAAAGCTGATCGAAGTCTGTTTTGTTCCTGTGAAGCATTTAAAGTTAAGGGAAGGAAACTGTTTTTGTATCGGGTAGAATTGAAAAGAAGAAACATTTTTGTCAAAACATTGAATGAAATTGAACTATGATATTGACATTTCAATTTGATAGAGTAACATGCATTTTTAGTGCCTTGTCTGAGATACTTAAATATTTTGTGACAAATTTTTATAAACTGTATTTGCTTGGCTAGCTAATTTTAACAGAATTACGTTATTTGAAATTCAGAAAATAAGCACCTCAGTTTTAAAAGATATTTTATAGAGCCATTACTGAAATCTGAAGTTTGATGTGTCAGAGCCAACTAAAAGCTTTGTATTATAAGTCCTCTGAGCAGCATAACTCCTCATTTTAAATGAGGCATATAAAACTGAAGGTGTATCATTCTTTGCTAAAATGTTATGAAATACATTTCACCATGTGTGCATGCATAAGAAGGGTGAGAAGAGGAACAACATGGAAAAGCTGGATTGCTTGGCTAGCGTGATTTGATTACGGTCAGGAGAATTCCTAAAAGATACTCGGGCTCTTTTCATTTTAGATATTATCATTTATAACATCTTTTTAGACTTCTCACAGAGTTCAGTCCGCTTTTTTGGCTATCATGGGATATGGAGTAGGTATTCTTAACCTGCTTCCAGTGTATAAATTGTTTAGCCAAGATGCAGAACGCATCAGTACTGGACCAGGATTAGAAACTATGTATCTTTTGCTTGCTCTGCCAGTACTCCTTCTATAAAGCTGCTGTGATAAGACCCTAGTCTGCTGCTGCTGCTGCTGCTAAGTCGCTTCAGTCGTGTCCGATTCTGTGCGACCTCATAGATGGCAGCCCCCCAGGCTCCCCTGTCCCTGGGATTCTCCAGGCAAGAACACTGGAGTGGGTTGCCATTTCCTTCTAGATAGTGTTTAATCAGTGAAAAATGGGGCTATGAGGCAAGCAACATCTGTTTTTTTCTTGGTAGGACTTGATTATCAATTGCATTCTTACTTTTGTTTGAAGCAGTCTTAGCTCAAAGATTAAAACTACTGTTTCTCTCATTTAAAACATGAGATTACAGTTGTATCTGATAGGTTCCATCGGTCAAATCTTAATAGCAAATATTCATTGCACAGAATTCCATGATAATGAAATACTTGGAAATGTCCTTTCACATTCTCAAAGTAAAAAGTTGAAAATGATGGAAACAGTTTTTCAGTGAAATTTATTATTAGTCATTTTGTTTGAATCCACGATTTTGATATTTAGAAAATGGGTAGATCTTAGTGTCAGACAAACCTGTGGTGTCTTTCTGTCCCTGATTGCTGTGAAACCTTGACCACCTTTCTGCTTCACTTTTCTCACCTGTAAAGTGTAGTTTATGTTTACCTTAACTAGCTCAAGTTGGTAAAGAATCCGCCTGCAGTGCAGGAGACCTGGGTCAGGACGATTCCCTGAAGAGGGAAATGGCAACCCACTCCAGTATTCTTGCCTGGAGAATCCCATGGACAGAGGAGCCTGGCAGGCTACAGTCTGTGGGATCTCAAGAGTCGGACTTGACTGAATGACTAAGCACACAGCACACACACAATCAGAATTCTTAGTTGTCAGTCATCAGAACCCATTAAGACTGACTTAATATAATATTATATATAGACTATATATGTAATGAGCTTCCCTGGTGGCTCTCTTTGTATATATATACATATATAGTGTTACATATAGACTTATATGGGTTGTTAGAAGGAACAGAATTAAAGGAAAAATGCCTGGACAGCCATGGGAACCTCAAGGACTGAGGACTCTCTTCTGCTGTAGACAGGCTTTGTTCATGAGTCTTTCCACTTAATAGTGTTTCATCTCTAGTCTCAAGTAAAAATTCTAGAAAAAGACTCTCTTTGGACTTGCTTTGCATCACATGCCCATCCGTGGGCCAGCTGTTGTTGCCTGGAACGGGGACCTCTGATTCTGTGGGCTATAGCTCTTGCACACCTCTGCTGCACACAGAATCACATGACCAGTGTAGGAGAGGAGTGCTGCCTCAGTGGAGGGAAGTGAGAGAGACTCTGCAGCTGCTACCTGTGGGCAGACTGTATTATAGGTATTCGATCTACAGCACTTAATATTACCAGGTGTCAGTAACTCTTCAGAAGGAATTAAACCATTTTGTAACTAGATTCTCAGGATGAGTAATTTCTCACATTTCACTGATGAATCCTGGTAGTGGCGAACCAAGAAGCACTTAAGTGATACCTTTTCTGGACTGTCCTACCCTTAGTGTGAATGACTGTTACCTTGGGAAGTAGGCATCTTAGTTTTCTTTGCAGATCTGGTCAGGCTGTCAGGTTATGGTTTCTGCTGGGTCACCAGTAGGATATACTGAAAATATAGAGTGGAAAGAGTCAGGGCTTTGGAAACAGGCTTCAGCTTTGCCCCTTATTGACTGTGTTAACCTTGAACACATTTCCTCATCAGTTACAAAGAGGTAAGAGTATCTATGTAACTGGGTTTTTTTATGGGATTTGAAATAAAATAGCATGTGTAGATTACTTGGTGGTGCCTGGCACAAGAAAATTATAGCTAATTCAGTGATGGTTTTAATCATTTAAATATTAAGTGATTTTTTTTTTTTTTAATTTCTCACCTTTGGGGAAAATTCAGGCCCAAGTCCAGACCTATTAAAGCAGAGTGCTGGGCAGTGGGGCCTGGGAATCTGTATTTTAGATATGTGCTCCAGGTTATTGTTATAAAACCAAAGATTGATTAAACCATTGATTTAACTGAGATTCATTTGACTACTATTTTTGCACTGTTGTTTTCTGGGGGAGAATTTTCTTCCCTCTTCCTTGTGCTTATTTTTGAAGAGGGGAGGAATTAGGCAGTGAACAGTGAAGAAGGCTGAATTATTTACTAAAGCCACTTTAATCTCTACTTTGTTAATGCAGCGACATCTTATATAAAAGGCAGTAACTTTGCATGTTGTATTTCAGTTCACTGAAGATTACATTTCATGTATTTGTAAAGTGCTTAGCATAAACTTGACTAGTAATTAGTTGATGCCTCAATTTTTAAAACATTTTTCAAGTACTGAAATTTGTGACCTGTTTGTTTTTTTTAAACTTTTGAAGTAAATGTAAGTTTACAGGAAACTTCATGGACATCCCATTTAATCTTCACTCAGTTTTACCCCAATAGTGACATCTTACATGAGCTTAGTATAATATCTCTATATCTGGAATATATGTGTATGAGTGTAGCGGAGTACTAGAACCCCAGAAATTGACATTGTAGAACCCATACACCATCTTCGGACATCACCAGTTTTACATACACTTGTGTGTATGTGTAGTATTATGATGTTTTATCAATAGGTAAAATTCATGTCACCACCCCCACCATCAGGACACAGACTGTTTTATCATCATGGAGAGTCCCGTGCTGTCCCTTGATCAGTTTGCGTCTAGACAAGCCACCTAGTTAGAAACATTAAGCCTATGAAATAGGAGGATGAGCCTTGGTAAAGTTTTGTTTCTGTCTGACCCATGGTGGAAAAACTTTGCATTTATGAACTTTACTGATTCTGGATATTATTACTTACTGAAGACATACCCATTTGGCTCAGCTACAGTTTTATTCCATTAAAATTATTGAAGTTATCTTTTTGAATTTTGTGTATCTAATGTTCCATTTTTCAGTAGTCTTAAGGAATAAAAGCAAAAGCAACTAAAAACCAGAACTTGGATAACTGCCTTTACTTTTCCAACATTTTTAAGATTTTTTTTTCTGACCTGAAAGTGCAAGTACTATCATCTCTAGATGCTTTTTGTAATGTATTGTTTGTAGTGATGGTTACTGGTATGTAGTGAGTTCTCAGTATGAGTTTCTACTTTTTTCAGTCTTTAAAACCAAGTTTTCATAAGTGAGAGAATATAAGCTTGGGAGATAGAAACCTTAAGTAAATTTGTCTCCTCTTGCCAGCAGCACCTCAGTGTTTTATGTGTTATTTTTTTTTAATAGTAAGGAGAATGTATACTCACTAATGCATGTGTTTTATATTTTCATTAAAGAAAGAAAACATTCTTCCTATAAACTGTGTTTTCTGACATTGAGTTATGGTCAAGAAACTTATGTAAAACTTGACAATTTTTTTCCCCTGTAGTTTTATCTGCATTAATCAGTTTACAGTGATTACATGATCCAGCAATTCCTCTTGTAGGAACACGTACTCACACTCGAGAGAATTGCAAACATTAAAATTGTACATGAATCTTCATAAAAGCATTATTTATAATAGCCAAAACTATCAGTGACCCAGATATTCACTAATTCAAGAATGGATAAAGAAAATGTGGTATATACATTCATTTATAAAAGGGAATATTATTTGGCCATTAAAAGGAATGAAATGTGCTATTAAGTGCTACATTGGGTGAACCTTGAAAATAAGCTAAGTGAAAAAAAGTCAGACTCAAAAGGCCACATACTAATGATTCCATTTATCTATGGAGACAGAAAATAAATGTGTGATTCCCTAGGGCTAAGGGATTGAGTAATGCAAGTTAAGGCAGAAAATGGTGTTAATACATAATTTCAGATAATTATTTTTACAGGAAAATTTACTTAGTCATTTTCTTGAGACTTCATTTTCTACTGTTGGAAGATTTGACAGGAGATGGAATAATCATCTTCCTTCCTGAAATAAAGGTGTTGATTATAAATAAATTGTGGACTTGAAAGAAAGGTTTGATAATGTCTGTATCTGAAAGATAGGGATACTTATTTGAACAGTTTTGTTATGAGGCTTAAATGGATGTGAAAGCTCTTGAGTCTGGAAAAAAAACTTAGTTGTTGCCACTTCCACTGAGCCTAAGGAAATGCAAAACTTAAAAACTACATGACCACACCTGGAAGGGGACAAACAGAAATTTCCTTATCAAGTTGTACATTTTACTGGTCTGTACACATTTTCTTTTTCTGATTTATTAACCATTTAAATTAAGATATGTTAACGTTTTATGCTGTGCTTGAGAATGCTGTCCCTTTCAAGAAAAACCACATTACAATGTCAGTTTTTTGCCATTGATTTAAAATTCTGATCTAACTGTTTGTGCAGTAGCATATAGAATTACTTAGGCAGGGTTTTAAAAATTACTAGTGCCTGGCCCTGTTTTCAGAGTTTCTGATTTAACAGGTATGGTGTAGGGGTCTCTGGTGATTTCACTGCATGTCCTAGATCTGAGACCCCCATGTCTTAACCTGTTGGCATTTGTGAGAGGTGGACTCAGAGATCTTGCAAATATGACATTTCATAGACCTTTCACTGTAAGAACAGTCACTTAATTGAATTCATGATAATGGGACATGGTTTAGTGACTCTGGCTTCATACTTGCTTACTTTAGTAAACTCAGGCCTCCACTGTCCTGAATTACCAGCTATACTATTTTTTTGAGAAGAAATAACAAAGAAAATACATACATTTTGTATTGTAAGTAGCTGCTGTTGTGTGTGTGTGTGTGTGTTTTTAGCTGCAACCTGCAGTCTAAGAAGAAATTTGATCCTCTGTTTTAGCTTGTGAAATACAGTGAAGCTGAGATAACTGTAGAAAAGTGGAACTGAACTGTGAATATCAGCATGATATCTTATTTCCCACTTAAAACATCATATGTGTAGCTTGGATTCAAGATTAATTTAAAAGCATTTAAAGATCTTTTTCCATTCTACTAGCATTTGTGGCTTAAATTTTGCTTCAGGATAAGCAGATGTTTTGTTTGGCTGAAATGGATTTTATTCTAGGGGGAATGTGTGCAGTTCATGAAGGAAAATTTTAGAAGTATTCCAGTATTTTCTGTGTCATCTGAGAAGGAGATCTTATTATATTAGAGAATTCATGACTAAAAAACTTTTCCAGTCTGTAGTATTTTCTGCCTAAAAGTTTCACAGTTCTGTTTAAAATAGTGGTACCCTAAGGGAGAAATCAGTTTCCAGAAATCCTCATTACCATAGAAGGTTGGATTTGCAGTTTTGTTGCTGTAAAATAGAACAGTAAGTTTTTATGTTATTGAGTAAATTCCTTGTTAGTTTTAAGCCTGAATACTCACATAGGTTTCTGTCTCTGTTAGGTGTAAAGAGTTCTCTCTGTGTTACTGGAATCCCTATTGGATGCTGCCCTCTGATGTTTGTGGAATGAACTGCTTTTGGGAAGCGGCCTTTAGGTAGGCACTTAATATTTAATTGGTAGATCAGTGTAGGTAAGATCAGATAGTAGATAATAAATTTTTAACTGTAACAGGTCAGAAAAAGGTTTCTTTTCTTGTAATCTAACATTATCATAAAAGTAAGTAATTCGTTTTCTGATTAGGTTTTCTTTTTTTTCCCACTTTGAAGTAGTTAATGACTGATTTTTAAATCCATACTTTGCGTGAAATGCTCTAAAATTTTTAAGATGTTATTAAGATAAACCATTGTTCATAGAACAATTTATGGTCTAATTTTAGGTAATAGGTGATAAAATGATAAACAGATATTTAATATAGACTTCCACTGACATTTACAGGCATATGGCATTTATCTAATTTAAAACGAGTATACTAAAAAACATTTGTAGGTAGATGGAGACAACTGGGGAAGGGTTAAATTGGTCATTAGCAGAGGGATTGAATTTTTGGGAATGGGAGGAAAAAGACAAATGTATAATGAAGAAGCAAATGATGTGACAATGTTTATTGACCCTTTTTAAAAAAGTTTTTGAAGAGTGTGGCTTTGTTCATTTATCAGGATAATGAAGGCACAGGGTTGGCTGACTCTGGTACCTCCTGCTTCTAACCCTCAATGAGGGAAACAAATGTTGGTAGAAATGGAATATCAGACTCTGAGATAGCGGCAGGGGAGAGTGAGGTAATAGCCTGAAATGCCCTCCCGAGGAGTAACATTTTTTTTGTGATTCATTTGAATTTTAATTCTACTCATTCCATTTGCCAGGCACAGTGCTAGATGGTAAGAATCAGACTGAGTCTGGTTAACATGGCCCTGTCCTTCTGGAGCTTACATTCTGATGGAAGCTTCAGATCTGAGATTATAGTAGAGGGTGACAAGTTATAGCCAAGATGATAGGAGAAGCAGGTGTTCATCAGATGGGACTATCTTAAGGCATCAGGGAAGGCTTTTTGGAGGGGTTGACTACATGATGAACAGGAAATTAGCCAGGCTTAAGGACAGGAGGTGACATATTCCAGGTGGGAAGAACTGCATTCTTAATTCAATAGTGTGTATTTTTAAATTCTTATAGTCCAGATATATTATGCAGCCCACAAACAACTGGGAAGAAATCGTTGAAATCAGATATTTTAATCTGGTTGCTATGGAAAAGATTGGATGAATGAAATTCTAATATGGGTCAGTCAAATTATGTAAACTTTTAAAAACTAACTTTTTAAGATAATCTTACCATTCGGCTTGTTCATAATTTTGGAGAGTAGGAGCTCCATATTTTTCCTTCTTTAAAGAGTTTGCTAATGAATAGAGTATTGACAAGCTCCACTTGTTATCTCTGGTCTTGTGACATAAATCTATTCACTCTGGAAGCTGGGTAAGCTTGAAAGCCCCTGTATTCTCCGATTTATACAACCCAGACCCTTTTGTAAGTTCTGGCGTGAGTAATAATCTTCCTACTCCTTTACTGCAGGAGCAGCCCAGAGAAGCTGACCTAATCTGAATCCTGGAGCTCTGCTTAATATTCCTTTCGTTTGAGCCTCTCCAACTCAGTATTTTCCCAACACTCCCATGTATTCTCTGGAAGGAATTCCATGTGGATGGATACATGATATTGCAAACCTTGTGCTTTTTACTGTCCTAAATTGGAGATTTTAAAAGTTATCCATCCACAGTGTAATTCTGAAACTGTTTTAGATGTATGTCTGCATATTACTGTATGTGCACATATATGTGTACGTACATATTACTGTAACATGCTGTTCCATGTATCATATCATTATGTAAAATCTCGTAAACTTAGTGTATGGTCAGGCCCCCCATGAGGGCTTGTTCTCTCGCTCTCTGTACGTTCCCTCTCCACCAGTGCCTGCTTTACGTTCACCCTACTCGCGGGGCCGACCTTCCTGCGTCCTTGCCCCTAAACAGACTCGTGAGTATTCTAACGTTTAAATCAGAACATCTCCTCTGGTAGCTTATCAAAGGGATGGTAAGAGGCCTACCTCTCTGCTGGTTTCCCTGGTAACCAGTGAGCCAGCCGGAGGTCAGTTCTCGATAACTGGTGATCTTTCCTTCCCCAGAAGCAAACACTGCTGCCCTGTCCTCTGCACACGGTGCGGTGTTGCTGCAGGACCTTGCCTCCTATGTGTTAACTCCCCTTGTCCATTAAGCCAGTGATGTCCCCGTCGCCTGACTCCAGCCTCCTCCTCCTGTCTTAGAACTGAGCGAGTACAAGGCTTGTGGGTCTGCATGCTGCAGTCCAGCACACGTAGTTTCTTAGTTTAAACTTGGGAATCCCTTATTTATTTGGCCTGTTCAAACTGGCAGACAAGCCAAAGTGCTGTACAGTTGCTGTGTCATTCTCATGCTCCATTTCAGTATTTAATTAACACCGCATTTTGGCCTGATTGAGAGCTTCTCCACCCACCTAGGGAAGCATCTTGGAAATCCCCTCTGCCAGCATTAGGACTCCTGTTTTGTCTGGCAGCAGTGGGCCCTCAGCTGGCACCGTTATATCCTCCTCAGACTTGTCCCAGAGTACCCAGATTGAATTCTTTATGTATTTTGATCTTCTCTGGAGGGTTAATTCCTCTGAATTGATTTATTATATAGTGATCATAAAGTAACATCAATTCAGTGGCTCAGTCCTGTCTGACTTTTTGCGACCCCATGGACTGCTAAAAGTGACATGAAAAAGCCAAAGTCACCACGACACCCACCACAAGTGTTTTGTCCATTTTGTGCATGTGCTTTTGGTAATTTGTATCTGCATCTGAGTGTCTGCTGGCTGACTGCGCCCCAGTGCTCACACCTCATCTCCCTCTTCTGTCCTTGAAACAACAAGCGCAAAGTCCCGACAGCACCTGCTTCCAGCCCTTTCCCTTCAAGCATCCTTCCTTTATTTCTTCTCTTCACCAGCAAGCATTTATAAGAGTATCTTCTGGCTTTACTTCCTTAAAAAACAAAAAGCCACCTTCACATCTCAACGGTGAGCAGCACCGCTTCTGACCCGAGGTCACCTCTGATGTCGGAATTGTTCTGAGGCCTAATCTGCTTCCTTGTCACCCCTTCCTCTGTCTTCCTTTCGGTGCTGTCTGCATCTCTGGCTCTTGAGACCAGTGTCCCAGGGTTTGTTTCTCTCTGCCTCTGGACTCCTTAGGACTCTGCTCTTTGCCTACTCCCTGGATGGTCACGGGATCACAGGTTTAATTGGTGTCTTCAGTCCAGAGCTCTTTGCTGAGCTCCCGAGCTGTGTTCCCAGCTGCACTGGGGCGATTTTTACCTGCTGACTCGCTCTGGCTCATCACACCCCACCTCGTCTGGGTTTTGTATCTTAATGCGCGGTGGACTTTCCATGTGTCCATCCACAGTGACCGTTCCTGCCCGTCTGCTTTCTTGCCCGCGCTCTTGCCGGCCGCCTCCTTTCTCTGCCTGAGCTCCCATGCCATCCTTCTCATCCAGCCACCGATCTCACTTCTGCCACCTCTTCCTTCTGTTTCCTCGCACTCCCCGTACCTGCTGCCTCTCCTGTGGTTGTGAGTTGTTACCCATTTCAGGAAGTGCTGGCTTTGTAGACGGACACCAAGTGTTGCTTGTTATTTAAGCCCCATTATTTCGCAAGGTGCTTGGCAACCAGTAAACGACTAGTAATAATTTCCCCCAGCACTTCCAGGCTTAAGGTTAGATGTTTGTGTAGTAAGCCCTCTTAGCAACCTCAGTTGTTTTCTAGTTAAGCAGTTACTATGCTTTCTGTTTAAATCTTTTAAAAATCTGTTCTTCACAACAGGCTATAAATTATATGAAGTTCGGATCGTGGCTTTCTGGCTTATCCCATGTCTAGCATGTGAAAGGAGTTCAAATATTCATTACAAAGAATGGATAATCCCTTGTGTTCTAAAAATTATACAGATTTAAGCCTGCACCAGCATTGTGTGTCACCATAACTGTAGCATTCATTATTGGGAATTATAAGTTTGCTACCTATTAGAGTAAAATGATATTTTATTATTGATTTATATTCATTTATTATTTCTTGAATATATTTCTGTATTTGTTTATCTTTTAAAAGTTTTGTTTGCATTGTCTGAATTGATATTTACCTGTTTGGTTTTTAATGCTTACTTTATAAACTCTAAGAAGAATATACTGTTGACATTGATAACAAATGTTTGCCTAATCTGTTTAATTTTAAACTTTGAGTTATCTTTTCTTATTTAATCTCTTAATTTTAATATTATTAAATGACTTGAGCTTTTAAAATATTTTATCTTTCTCTTTATGATGGGAATTGATTTTCAGTTCAGAGTGTCTGTGTATTTACTACCTGAACTATTATCTTGAATGGTTTCATACTAGTTTTAAGAGGTATACTTTTACAGACTATTTTAAATTGTATTTTAACAGTTACTTATACTTCATATTGAATTTTTAGATTTTTTTAATGCTTTACATAAAACCTTGCAGAGTGTTTTTGCAAAGAATTGTATTTTGTCCCAAAAGTGATTTATGCGTGCTGCATGTTAAGTTGCTTCAGTTGTGTTTGACTCTTTGCTACCTCATGGACTGTAGCCTGCCAGGTTCTACTGTCCATGGGATTCTCTAGGCAAGAATACTGGAGTGGGTTGCCATGCCCTTTTCCAAAAGTGATTTATATACAACCTTTAAAGTAGTTTTATCTAGTATGATAATTCACTACAACTTTTTTTCTCTATAGTAAGAGGAAAAACTTTTTTTAAAAGGTTTCACATTAAGGAAATTATCATTAGTGTTTTTGAGTATAGTTTTCCAGTTCTGTTCAATTGCAGATTTTAAAAATTAGTTCATGGTAGTTATTTTTTTAGTGTGAGGAGAATGTTACCAGAAGTTTAATTTGCTTGCCTTGAGTTTATGTACTTGTTATAATGCTAATTCCTAGTCTAAATCTTATTGTACATTGTTTTCTTTTATAGAGAAAACACTAGTTTAATTGTAGGCTGGAAGAACACTTTAAATGTGGAAGCTTTCAATGTGGCCTAATTTTTTAAAAAGAGAGGGAAAGTTATTATTCCTTTATAACAGGAATGTTACTTAAAATAAGTCTGTTCTTAAGGCTTGTACGTCTATTTACAGTATTTATATTAGAATTTTCATCTAAAACATTGTGTTAACTTTTTTTTCTACATTCCTCCTCTCAACTTTTTACTTTGATAAGTTTTCACATCTACAGAGGTTATAAGAATAGCATAGTGAGCGCACTTACCCTTCCCTGGATATTTACCTGTTATTAACATTTTGCCACTTTGTTTTTGGCTGAACCATTTCAGCAACAGCCATTATGACACATGGGCTTCTCAGGGGGCTCAGTGATAAAGAATCCATCAGCAATGTGGAAGATGCGGGTTTGATCCCTGGGTCAGGAAGATCCCCTGGAGAAGGAATTGGCAACCCATTCCAGTATTCTTGCCTAGGAAATCTCATGGACAGAGGAGCCTGGCAGGCTCCAGTCCATGGAGTTGCAAAAATCAGACTCAGCTGAGAGATTAAATCCCCACCACCACCACAAATATTCAGCGTGTATTGCCTAAGAACAGGGGTGTTCTCCAATTTCACCGTAACATTTGGCACTTCAATTTGTTTGACGCTGACAGTGTGTGTATGTTAGTTGCTCAGTCGTGTCCAACTGTTTGCGACCCCATGGGCTGCAGCCTGCCAGGCTCCTCTGTCCATGAAATTCTCCAGGCAAGAATACTGGAGTGGGTGGCCATTTCCTGCTTCAAACACTGACAGTATTATATTTATATACTACATATACAATTATAATACATTTATATATATTCATATCTCCTTATTTACCTATTAATGAATTTTATATCTTTTCTTTCCCATTCAGAACCCAGTCAAGGAAAATACATTACATTCAGTTATTTAAATCTGTTTAGCCCCCCTTTTCTCTAGGACAGTTTGCAGACTTTTTTTTTGAGGGGGGGCAGGGCAGGGACATGATATTTTTGTTTTGCAGAATGTTCCTTTGTTTGAACTTGCCTGACCGCTTGGGATCAGATTCGGGATCTTTGGCAGGAATGCTGCACAGGAGATCCGGTGCCCTTTGGGCGTGCTGTTGGGAGGCACCTGGTGGCAGATGGTTAACATAATTGGTTGTTTGGTCAGGTGGTTATGGTGGTGGTATCACATTTCTACACTGTAACAGTATCATTATTCTCTTTGTAATGTGTGGGGATAAAACCTTGATACTGTGTGGTTTTAGCATCTATTAATTATTCCTGTTCAGATCATCTACTACAAGAGTGAATGCAAAATAGTGCTTTTTGTGGTTTTCTCATTCCTTCTACATTTATTGGTTGGTATTCTTCTTTAAAGGAGAGTTCCTCCCCCCTGCCCTCCTTACCTTTTAGTTAGTATCATTTTGGACTCATTGATTCAGTTTTTTTAATAGAATGTGTTACCATTCATGACTGCCACAATAGCTGTTTGTGTTCAGGTGATGCCAAATTTAGTCATGGAGACCCTCAGGTATTAACTTTGAATTATCTGAAGGATATCTTCTGATCCTGTATCTGTAGAAGAACAGAGTTGACTTTAAAATGTCCTTTTGGATAACATTTCTTTAAATCCACAGGGCTTTTTTCTTATTCACACCGTGATTAATATATAGCATATAGCACATTTTTGTAGATCCTGACAATATTAACACCATTCAGTTGGGATCAAAATTCCTTGAATGGCTACTTTCCTATTATGTCTTCGAAAGTTTTAGTGTAGAAGCGTACTTTAGATTTTGTCCAGTTGCAGTGACTTCCTATCCCTGGGTCTCGGGACAGGGCGGTGGGCAGAGACATCTTCAAACTGTGTTTTGTTTTCTCAGTTTAGATGTACTGTGTATAATGCTTTTGCTGAAAAGTGACATATAACAGAAAAGCAGATTTCATAGAAACTGGTGGAAGGAGTGCTAGCAGTATGTTTAGAAGAAGCCTTGCTGCAGTGCCTGAGAGCCAGAGTCCCTGGGACTGACTCAGTGGGACTTTTTCTTCATGAAGAACATTTGACTTGTTTTTCTTGAGAAAGTTTATTCTGCTTCTTGTCCCTGTATGTAGAGAGTTCTCTGCAAAGTGGCACATGCCTGTTACTGTTTACTCTCTTAAGTCTCTAGGCGTTTTATCTTTGGAGCAGGATCGAGTTATGGCCAGGTGGGTAATTTGAGCCCATTCTCAAATCTTGGTCATCATGAGGAACAGGATCTGGAGGCATTTATCAGAAAGATGAGACAGTTTAGAGCTCTGTGAAATTGTTGTGTGTCTTGATTGCCCTGGCTTCTGCTCGTGTTATGTGACTTCCACTGCTTAGAGGTGAACTGGGTTCGCATGCCCTTGTTTAGATATAGAAAGTGTGAATGGTCTCCCCTCTGATAGGGATCCAGTGTTAAACACTGAAGGGCTCAACAGAAAAGTGGGGAATGGATAGAGGGTGCAGACAAGGAAGGAGGTGCTGTTGCTTTCTAATTGCTATCAGTACAGCAGAACAGAGCTTTCAGAAGACCCAGGCTTAGGCTACACCTTATGTATGAGAGAGGTGGCAAAGCAGGTGGGTAGGGAACGGCTGGACTCTCTGACCCTGTAACAGAAGGAGCTTGGACAACTGGATAGCCACATGCACAATTGTGCAGTTTTCCCCTCCTGAGACCACTGATAAAAATAATTTCCTGGTAGATTGATATAAGTTTTAAAGGCAAGATATGTACCTGATATCTTAATCTTATTAATAGTCTTAGTAACTTGATGAATGAAATAGCAGCAGCATTTCTTCAATAGTAAATATTCTTCTTCCAAGAATACCACTTTATATGTGACTTCTCCATTTACCACCTTTAACAAAGTGGTGTAATAATGTTTAACTTTGTCAGTTATCTGGGGGAAGTTTCATTTTCTTAAAAGCGGTTTTTGCTGTTTGTTTTTAAAGAGCCTCACCTTTGGAATAATCAGCCCATTAAGGGTAAGTTATGAAGGTTATGAGATTCAGTCTCCCAGTCGAGGGATTAGGGAAGGAAATCACCCCTTTTTTTCCTAGAAGGTGAGTATTCTGTGCTGAAGACTGACAGTTACCAGTAATTGTGTATACAAGAGAAATGAATCTGTTTTCAGGCCTCAGGAACCCAGTAAGACCAGAAAAGTGTCAGTTTCAACTGCTGTCTTTGTGTCTCTAGGCCCTTAACAAACAAATTTGTTAATAGGAATGGACAGATCCACAGTAAAAGCAGGAGCACGTTTTTTTTTTTTATATATATATATATCTTCAGGCTTAATTTTTTATCATGTTAATATAAATAATTGGTATAATTATTAAAAAGGATAAAAAATAATATAATTCCAAATGTTTAATGTTAAAACATTAAGATGTATGAATTTAACATTTGGGCCTACCTGACTTAGTGGTAAAGAATCCACCTGCCCAAGGCAAGAGATGCAGAAGACACGAGCTCAGTCCCTGTGTTGGGAAGATCCCCTGGAGGAGGAAATGGTAACCTACTCCAGTATTCTTGCCTGGGAAATCCCATGGACAGAGGAGCATGAGGTTGCAAAGAGTCAGACCTGACTGAGCACGCACACATGCATGCATGTTTTATATGGTCAATTGTTTGTATTTAATTTTATTTAGCATATTTTCTCTTTTCTGATATCGTCATCAGTTGAGGAAATATCCATGAACAAGATTTTCTTTGGAAAACAGTTCTGGGTCCACTCTGACACATGCGAACATGAATACTCAAGATTCCAAAGTCCTGTGCTAATAAACAATGTAACTGCAATAATTTTAGCTTGTAAAATTAAGTCCCTGCTACTTAGTGATATTTACATATAACTATTAATGTTAAAAAGAATATAATTTCTATCCCTTTTTACATTTTACAGAAAAGATCTCTAACCAAAAATTGAAGTCAACAAAGTGATCTTGTTATATACATATATTCTTTTTCATATTCTTTCTGTTATGGTTTATTACAGGATATTGAATATAATTCCTTTTGCTATACAGTAGGACCTTATTGTTCAAACCTCAGTCTTTGAACGCAGTCAGAATACCATGTTGTTAACATGTTACCCTGTACTAAAACTGTTGGGAAATGTGGTTATCTTTTCTATCAGGTATGGTGTGAAAATGCAGCCCATTGAGAGAGTGCACCTCGCCGTCGTCGCCTGTGGGGAAAGACTGGAAGAAACCGTGACCATGCTGAAGTCAGCGCTCATCTTTAGCATCAAACCTCTTCAGTTCCATATTTTTGCTGAAGATCAACTGCACGATAGTTTTAAAGGCATAGTAAGTATTTGAGACTTAGTCAGGTCTGTGGGGTTGAATATTTAACATATACTATAGTAAAATGTTGTTGAACAAAAGTATTTATCCTGCAGCTCTGCCCTCTTATTAGAGTGGGGTCTGCTCCCTGTTGCCACTTTTGTCTGTGCGTCCAGACCTGAGGTGTAAGAAGGCTTGTCTCTGTGACGGCGTTAGGCTGCTTCGTCCTACTTAGTCTTTTGCCAAGCATGGAGGTTTTGTTTTACTAACTGTAGTTCCAGGATGTTTTGACTGAGAAGTCCTGTGTCTTAATTGTGTTCCCATCCTCGACTGGAGAGTGCCTCAGTCAGATTGTGCACAAGGTTTTGATTCTGTTTTGAGTGGAGGGAGCTTTTAATTGATAATACGGAAGGAAGTGACTTCTTGCTCTGATAGCAAGGTTTTTTTATTTTGGTTTTGCATTACTTGCAATCAGTTTGGCTGTAATGGCAGAAAACCCAAAATGTCTTAATAAGGTAGAAGTTTATTTCTTTCTTATGTAAAAGCAGGCAGTCTGTGTTACGTGGCAGCCCCATGTTTTCAGGGATTCTGCTCTTTTTTCTCTCATGTGGTGGAGCCATCTTTAACATAAGACTTGTACCTCATGATCCAGGATGGCTACTCAAGCTCCAGTCATCACACTTATATCCTAGCCAGCACGAGAGAAAGAGGAGGAAGGGTGTTCTCCTTTCTAAGGAGACTTTCCAGAAGTCCACAGGATGTTGCTGCCAGTACATCATTGGTCTGTTCTCAGTCATGTGACCATATCTAGCTGTTTGTGAAGATTGAAAATATACTCTTTTAATCAGGACCACTGCATTATCTTAACACAAAAAAAAAATTACTATGCAAAAAGAGAACAGATCAATAGAAGGGAGAACATACACAAAAAAGAAAATTCCCCAGAAATCTCATTACCTTGTGTTCTGAAATGGTGGTAAAAGTGATGGTGATTATGCCTTCACCATCTCTGTCTGTCTCTCTGTGTCCATTCAGTTAAGCTTTCAAACTGATTTGGATTTTTATGCTTGACCTATGTAGGAAAAGCTTATTTGATATTTTCTCAGGTAATTTAGTTCATTTTTCATACTAGTTGAAAAAATACTACTTGTGACCTCAAGTCTTTTAGATTCCTGCTAAAATCTTTGATTCTAAGAGGCATAAAGCTTTACTTACTGTTTTACAAGGAATGAAATTGGAACATTCTCTTAACGCCATACACAAAAACTCAAAATGGATTAAAAACCTAAGTGTAACACCTGAAACCATAAAACTCATGGAAGAAAACATAGGAAGAACACTCTTTGACATAAATCATAGCAGTGTTTTTTGGATCTGTCTCCTAAAGCAAAAAAAAAAAAAAACACATAGGACCTCATTAAACTTAAAAGCTTTTACACAGCGAAGGAAACCGTTGACCAGCCAAAAAGACACAACCTACTTAATGGGAGAAATGCTTGCAGATGATATGACCAGTATGCCTAGCATGCATAATTTACTCAAAATCCTGCATCCTAGGCTTCAGCATTATGTGAACTGGGAACTTTCCAGATGTCCAAGCTGGGTTTAGAAAAGGCTGAGGAATCAGAGATCAAATTGCCAACATTTGCTGGATCATAGAGAAATCAAGGGAATTCCAGAAAAACATCTACCTCTGTTTCATTGACTATGCTAAAGCATTTGACTGTGTGGATCATAAAAAACTGTGGAAGGCTCTTAAATTAAGAGATGGGAATATCAGATCACCTTACCTGTATGTTGAGAAACCTATGTGCCGGTCAGGAAGCAACAGTTAGAAACCTGTGTGGAACAGCTGACGGGTACAGGATTGAGAAAGGAGTATGACAAGGCTGTATATTGTCACCCGTTTATTTAACTTATATACAGAGCACATCATGAGAAATTCTGGGTTGGGTGAGTTGCAAGCTGGAATCAACATAGCCGGGAGAAACATCAGCAACCTCAGATATGCAGATGACACCACTCTAATGGCAGCAAAGAGAAACTAAAGAACCTCTTGATGAGGGTGAAGGAGGAGAGTGAAAAAGCTGACTTAAAACTCAGTATTGAAAAACTAAGATCTGGAATCTGGTCCCGCCACTTCATGGCAAATGGGGAAAAGGTGGAAGCAGTAACAGATTTCCTCTTCTTGGGCTCTAAAATCACTGCAGATGGTTACTGTAGCCTTAAAATTAGAAGACGATTGCTTCTTGGCAAGAAACCTATAACAAACCTAGACAGTGTGTTATAAAGCAAAGACATCACTTTGCCAACCAAGGTCTGTATAGTCAAGGCTATGGTCTTTCCAGTAATTATGTACAGTTGTGGGAACTGGACCATAAAGAAAGTAGAGCACTGAAGAATTGATGCTTTTGAACTGTAGTGTTGGAGGGACTCCTGAGAGTTCCTTGGATAGGAATGAGATCAAACCAGTCAATCTTAAAGGAAATCAACCCTGAACACTCATTGGACTGATGCTGAAGTTCGAACACTTTGGCCACTTGTTGTGAATAGCTGGAAAACACTGATTCTGGGAAAGATTAAAGGCTGAAGGAGAAGAGGATGACAGAGGATGAGATGCCTGGATGGCATCACTGGTGCAAGGGACATTAACGTGGGCAAACTCTGGAAGAGGGTGATGGACAGGGAGGCCTGGTGTGCCACAATCTATGGGGTCACAAAGAGCTGGACACGATTTGGCGACTGAACAACAGCAACATGACCAGTAAGGGGTTCATGTCCAAAATATATAAACAGCTTATACAACTTACCATCAAAAAAACAGCCTGATTTTAAAAATGGGCAGAAGAACTGAATAGACATTTCTCCAGAGAGGACATGCAGGTGACCAACAGTCACAGGAAGAGATGCTTAACACTGCACGTTAATCATCAGGGAAACGCAGATCAAAACCACAGTGCGATCTAGCCTCACGCCTGTCATAGTGGCTATCATCACGAAGACCCAAACAGCAAACGTTAGGACGTGGAAAAAGGGAATCCTTGTATGCTCTTGGTGAGAATGTAAAGTGGTGCAGACAGTGTGGAAAACAGTATGGAGGTTTCTCAAAAAATTAAAAATAGAACTACCGTATGACTTAGCAATTCCACTCATGGGTTTATATTTGGGAAAAAACCTAAAAACATTCATTAGAAAAGATCCATGCACCCCAATGTTCATAGCAGCATTATTTACAGTTGCTGAGATATGGAAGCAACCTAAGTGTCCATCAACAGATGAATGGATAAAGAAGAGGTGGTGTGTATACACACACACACAGTGAAATGCTAACAAGCTATAAAAAAAGAATGAAAATTTTGCCATTTGCATCAACATGGATGGACTTGGAGGATATTGTGCTAAGTGAAATAAGTAAGAGAAAACAATACTGTATACTATTACTTGTAGGTGAAATCTAAAAATTACAGTGAGCAAGTGAATATAACTAAAAAGAAACAGACTCACAGTTATAGAGAACAAACTGGTGGTTACCAGTGGGGAGAGGGAAAGGAGGAGGGATAATACAGGGGTAGGAGATTAAGAGATGCAAACTATTATGTATAAAATAAGCTACAGGATATATTGTACAACATAGGAACTGTAGCTGGTATTTTATAATAGCTATAAATGGTGTATAACTTTTGAAAATTGTGTATCACTGTATTGTATACCTGTAACTCACAGAATATTGTACATCAGCTGTAATTCAATAAAATAACCAAAATGAAAGCTTTACTTACCGTTTTAAAATATTTATAGTTTCTGTATCTGTGATATGTGCTTTTGTGATCCTAAGGTCTTTATCTTGGTTGTTTTCTGAAATATTAACAGAAGAATTAATCTTGTCCTAACAGTTCAAAGACTAGCAACAGATTGCTACCAACTGTGGAAGCCTTTGAAAATATAATATAAAAGTAAAATAAATTTATTGCTTCATCTTATATGCAGCTCTGTGTTGTTGTCAAATCTGGATGAGTTATTGCTTGTGTAGTATATGTTATATTTTTAAACTTAGTTTTTCTTTAACTATCATAGTTAACTCTGAGAATGTTTGAATTTTCTTTTGATGAAAGAGAATCAAATATTTTCTGGAATGTGCTTTTACTGCAAAAAAGATGACTAGATACTGGAACTTTAAAAATGACTAAGATTTCATTTTGATGTTGGTATTTAAAGGATCTTTAATAAGTGATTAATAAATCATGCAAGGGAAATAAAATGCTAGTGTTTGAAACTAGTTGATGGAGACATCAAAACTGTGTTGGATATAAAGCTATTCCCTTAAACTATATTGGAAGGCATATGTTCCTTCCAAACATATGTTGGAAGAAAAGAAAGAAGAAGGAGGATATTTTTAAAAATTACTTGAACCTAGACATAATTCAAAAAGAGATCTGCAGTCTGTTATTTTTTCTTCCCCCAGAGATTGTGAATACTCTGTGGGAAATTTACATCAACAATACTGTTGAAACAGCAATGATAGGTAATACTTTCTGAATTTGAAACAATTCGGTCTCCAGATGCATTCAGGAAACTAAAAAATAACTATGTTCATTATAGATTTTCAGATGAGAAAATCAGATTTTGCTGTTTTTGTAATGATTTTTTTAAAAATTGGCACTGGAAGAACTTCCCTGGTGGATCAGTGGTTAGGACTTGGAGCTTTTGTGGCCAAGGGCCTGGGTTCAATCCCTGATTGAAGATGTGAGATTCCGTGAGCCGCACAGTGCAGCCAGAAACAAAAACTCTGTGCTAGATATATATTTATTGAAATATTTTATTATGAGGAATATCTATGAATATAGAAAATGTATAGTTAATATTTTCTTTCTTTTTTAAAAAATATGTTTTGGCCATGCCTCACAGCATATGGGATCTTAGTTTCCCAACCAGGGATGAACCTGAGCCCCCTGCAGTGGAAACGTGGAGTCTTAACCACTGGACCACCAGAGAAGTCCCAGATAATATTTTCTCATCAGTTCTTTACATTGGTCTGACTTGGATTGTAAACATTTTCTATTATGTCATACATACGATGGTTATAAAATTAGTGCTTAATTTTTCTGAGTTTAACTTGTTTAAGGATTGAGAAGATTTTTACGTCAGGTCAAAGTTGATGGAGGTGAACAGTTTGTATGGTTCTTTCAACTTCCTGTTATTTTGATTGATACTCTTGTAATTTTAATTGTCCCTTAGATCTTTATGGTGAAGTCTTTCTAGCTATTAGAATGATTTTAAGATTTTGAATGAAAACAAAGTGGTGGTAGAGAAGAATCTTAACTTTCTCTTAACTGTGTATGACATACGATGTATAACTTCTTAATTTTTAGCTTTTGAAAAATAGTCTTGGTTTATAATTTTGCAGAGAAAATGAAACAAGTTTGAATTGAGTTCTTTTACTTTTTTTTATTGTAGCTTGACAGCTGGTCATTTCTGCAAACATTTAATTATTCATTATACCCGATAACTTTTCCAAGTGAGAATGTAGCAGAGTGGAAAAAACTGTTTAAACCATGTGCTTCCCAGAGATTGTTCTTGCCAGTAAGTTTTTCTCCAGCGTTTTTTGTTTGCATCTTGCTTTTACACACGAGTTAATGAAGAGTTTCATGTAAATCAGTTAAATAAACACACACAAATTATTTTCCCTTTGAATGTTAGAAGAAAGAAAAAACTTCCCATAGAACAAATGACAGCTATGGTAAAATATGCTGTTAAAAATGAAAAGTGTAAGTAATTTCTGTTGCAATACTATTTCTTACATTTTAATTTATTCAGTTTCTATAAAGTTTCTTTGAGAAGGAGTTGCCTGTCTGCCTCCCTGCTAAGTCACTTCAGTCGTGTCTGTTTCTTGCGACCCCATGGCAAGCCCACCAGGCTCCTGTGTCCAGGGGATTCTCTACGGAGAAATACTGGAGTGGGTTGCCATGCCCTTCTCCAGGGAATCTTCCTGACCCAGGAACTGAACCCACATCTCTTATGCCTCCTGCATTGGCAGGCGGGTTCTTTACTGCTAGTGCCATGTGGGAAGCCCTAAGAAGGAGTTAGAGGTTATCAGGTCTTAATGGAGCCAAATCTTTGCCAGTAGGAATGCAGTTTGCCAGTTGCAGGCTGCATTTGTAATTTGGGAAATGAAGCAGATTATTAAATAACTTTCTGTTTTAACAGCAAGTCAGTTCACCTTTTCTAGCTGATACTTATAACACAGAGACAGAATTTGAGGCACATGAACTAAACGGGAAATGGGAACCGTTTATTCAGTGGGGCTCTTCTTTGGTGGTAGTCTCTGGTGATAAACCCTGATTATTATTTTTTTTAATCTAAAAATATTCAGGGACTTCCCTGGTGGTCCAGTGATTAAGACTCTGCACCCAGTGTAGAGGGCCCAGGTTCGATCCCTAGTCAGGGAACTAGATCCCACTGCCACAGCTAACGATAGAGGATCCTATATGTCACAATTAAGACCCAGTACACTCAAATAAATAATAAATAAATATTTTAAAAAATATTCAGAAGCAAGATTACCTCTTCCATTTTGAATTTAATTCACCCACATTTTTAAAATTCTCAGTAGTTGTTCAGAACCACTATAATTTTTAAAATAATTATGGTAGTAGAAATATTGAAAGCTCATGAGGTCCGTTAAGTATAGGAATTATTGGGAAGAAACTTAAGTTATTTGTTATTAAGTGGAGTAAAGCAGTTCTTAGCATATTGAGAATAGAGTTTGTCAAATCTGAGATGTCAGTTAAGAGTTAAAATCATGTTACATTTTGATAGCCGAATCTGCCTAACCAGTAGGTTTATTGCTCGGCATAAAAAAATCTTGATCCTAGGACATCTTCTTTGTTATCCGCCTCCCTTGAAAGAAGCACACAAATAAGGTATTAAGAGGGGAAAAGCCTAAGACGTTTTAGATAACTTCATGCAGGCTTTAAATTTTAAAAATTAAAAAAAATATGTTGAATCATTGCAGTGTTTCATCATTTAATTAGTAGTTTGAGTGCCTTTGTTCTGCCATGTATCTGTACTGAAGTGCTGGGTATATAGGAATGAATATATACCCAGATTTCTTTTTTTCAGAGCTTATTGTCTGATATGGGAGATGAACATTTAAACAAACACATTATGACTTTAAATAAACAAGAATATACCACTGAAAAACAATGAATGGTGAAAGAAGCATGAGGTTACAACCATTGCGCTTCTGTTTTATTCAGCGTTATTAAGTTTAATTGTTGATGTTGTGATAGGAAGTTTGCAAGATCATTTAATGACGTGATCTAGTTAAAAGTTTGAAATACTGAAATTAAACACTTGAAACCTGTCAAATTGTTCTTGTACTTCATTCATTGTTCTGCATCTTTTAAGTAAATTGCAGATTTTAAGTAAATTGATTCTTCATTTTTCTTAAATGAAGAATTTTCTTAAACTATTTACTGAAGTAGTTAAGTAAAAACCTTAACTATTTTTCCTCTCTTAAAATGGAGGGATTAAGGGACTTCCCTGGTCCGGTGGTTAAGAATCTACCTTACAGTGCAGGGGATCAATTCCTGGACAGGGAACCAACATCCCACGTGCCACAGGGCAGCTAGGCCTGCACACTGCAGCAAAGACCCCATGTTCCACAACTAAAACCTGACACAGCCAAGTAAATTAATAAACATTAAAAAATTTTTTTTAAAAATGGAAGGATTAAAAGATCCAACGTAAGCTCTGGGAAATCTCCTTCCTCCAAAAGGAACCATAGAAAAATACTGATGTGATTGTTATTTCACCTTATGCATGAAGGTGGACTTCCCTGGTGGCTTTCAGGTGGAATTCCCTGGTGGCTCAGTGGTAAAGCACCTACCTGCAATGCGGGAGACGTGGGTTTGATCCCTGGGTTGAGAAGATCCCCTGAGGAGGAAGTGGTTACCTGCTCCAGTATTCTTGCCTGGGAAATCCCATGGACAGAGGAGCCTGGTGGGCTACAGTCCATAGAATCACAAAGAGTAGGACATGACTAAGTGACAGAATACACACACGCACAACATAACCGCCAATTGGCAGTGGCTCCCGACAGTGACCTTGGAGCTTCCTATAGTGCCTTCCTAGACTGCTAACAGTATGGTAGTCTGTAAACACATTTGTCTCATGGTACAGAAGCAAAACAATTTCGTTCACTCTTCTGTCCCCCATAAAAGAAGAGAGGGACAGACATACAGACACATACATACGTGTCCTTTTAATTATAGTCCTTGAACAAATGCACCTTCCCTATTCAGGCTCTGTGCTTAACTATCAGATTTTTTTCCCTCAGCCTGGTATTAAATCAGTGGGGGAATGGAGTGATTTCAGCTTTGTTACTGATCATTAAGGTGATGGCTTAACCCTAGCTGCAGCAGGAGGCAGCAGCTTTGAAATGGAACAGAATGAGGATCAAGCTCTTATCCTCATTCTTAACCAAAAAGTTTTAATTTAGGTTAACCTAATCATTGAGTCTTACTAGTACACTGGGATAGACGAATTTAAATTTGCAGGGATCAGATTCTAAAGTCTTTGGGTGAGGCAGAAATAAAAACTTATCCTTGAAAATTCCTGTAAAAGATACATGTTGGAGGTTTAACCCCTGGAGTGGGGAAGATCCTGTGGATCCAACATTCTTGCCTGGAAAATTCCATGGACAGAGGAGCTTGGCAGGCTGCAGGCCACGGGGTTGCAAAGAGTCAGACACAACTGAGCACAGCCAGAGCAGGCAGGAGGTTTAACATCTCTTGGGGAAGTGATGTAGCCAGTCTTCCAAGTCTTGTTTTAGCCCTTGCTATTTAAGTGCAGGTTCTTTGTTAGGAGATGATCAGCTCACATGTAAAAGCATGGACTCGAGCTTGGTGGTCTGGATTTCAATTTTGGCTCTACCAATTGCTGGCTGAGGCCAGAATGAGATAAAGGTGCCAGCTATTAGTGTTACAGGCAGAGGGGACAAGTTCAGATCTTCATTTGTATTGGCTAATTTCTGTGTTGATCTCAGGAAATTAAGATTTCCTACGTCAGTTCACCAAAGGTAATGTTATTTTCCATTATGAAAAACATTTCCTCCCTAGTCTTTGAGGATATTGCTTTTACTTTTTTCTTCCAGTTTTTAGTATTGAATTTTTATTCTGATGTGTTGTTATAGCTTTTCTTCTTTAAAAGTTAATAAAAAGATTAGCAGAACATCTATGTATGCTGTTGTAAAAAAATGACAGATTTGGGAAAAATTAATTTAAAAAATTAATGTCAAGTGGTTTATCTCAAGTATTTTTTTAGAAAATAATGAAAGCCTCTTTGGTGTTTTATAATGAAATAGAGTTACTGATTCAAATATCTCTCCCCATAGTTAATCCTGAAAGAAGTTGACTCACTATTGTATGTCGACACTGATATCCTTTTTTTACGGCCCGTTGATGATATTTGGTCTTTGCTAAAGAAGTTTAATTCCACACAAATTGCCGCAATGGCACCAGAACATGAAGAGCCTCGAATAGGCTGGTATAATCGCTTTGCCAGACATCCATACTATGGAAAAACTGGAGTGAACTCGGGAGTTATGCTGATGAACATGACCAGAATGAGAAGGAAGTATTTCAAGGTAAGTCACTGATTCAGGTTAGCATTCCTTTCTTTTCCCTCCAGATTGTTTGGTTTCCAATTTAGTTTTGTTTTAAAGCTAGATTGACCTATTCAGAATTTTTCTACTTACCTAGAGAAATTGAAGCAAGTGTGTTCTTAGTATTCTGTTTATTAGAGCATTGCAGTAGGTCAAAGCAGATGGCATTACAGTCCAGTATCAAGTGTCAGGCAGCAAGTGTGAACATTCTTAGATTGGTATTCCAGACAAGAGTTGTCATTTTATAGTCGTGCAGCCTCATAATACTTGACTGTAAAATGTGATATGTCCTGGAGGAGCACAGATTGTGGTTAAGAGCTTAAGACTGTCATGTTAGCTTGGTTCAAACACTGAGATCTTGGGTAAGTTTTGAATGTCTCCAGGTTTTGATTACCTCATCTGTGAAATGGTATGATAGATAACAGTATGTAGGTCATGGGGTTTTTGTGAGGAATAAATTAGTTAGAACAGAGGCTTAGCACATAGGAAATGTTGGCTGTTTTGGTGCTATTGGAAATTATAGTGACTTTTAAAAAATCCCTACATGTTTCTTGTCTCCAATTTTGGGATCAGAAAAGTCCAACTATTTGAATTCTGACTGTGCATTCTGAACACATTGTATTGTTTATCAGTTTCATGCTGATGAATCCTAAAGTAATTGTAGTCTGGGGCCTTTGGAGTCAAGTGGTTTAGCCTTATGTTTAACTTTGTCACCTGTTCACCACAACTACTAGCCAGCTAGTTAATTTTCAAATGTCAGTTCTCTCAGCTGAAAAATAGAGATAATAAATGGACTTATGTAGATTATCTTTTTAAAAGAGACCCACTCAAAGTGCTTAGTATAGGGCATAACATATAGTCAGCACTTCAGTGTTAGCTAAAAGCAGTGACTTCTGAAACACTCATACCCACTGTTTATCCCTTTACATCTGGTTAATACTGAATTAAGCATTAAGGGATGTTATATCTTTTATGATGTGAACATCTATACATACATATTTGCACATGTGTATATTTAGGATTTTTCCATTGGCTGTGGTGGACCAGAGTCTACACCATTATTTTTATTCCTGTCTCCATGTCTGATTTAAATCTATTGTCCCTTCGTATCCTTCCTACAGGCCATGGTACTGCTTGTAGCTGTCACCACCCACATCTGGACATTTCAATCTTAAGGCAGTTTAATATCCATCACTCTTATCTTCTGTCTATCTAGCCTCCATAGGGTTTGTTTATTTGTTTTTTTAGCTTTCCCATCTTCTGTACCTTTCTGAAATCTTGATTTCTTTTCAGTTTGTCTTCCACAAATGAATGCATTAATGAAGCCAGTGTAACCTGTGCTTATCAGTCAACCTGTTACCCAATTTGCTAATATATTGTGAGTTTTAAAAATTTATCTACCATAACGTTTTACTGAATAAAGCAGGTGTCATACCATGAGTTTTCTTCCTTTTCTGATGGTTAGACTATGCACAGTAATATTATACCAGAAGATGGTGCTGTAAGATTATGTGCTAAGGAATAATGTAAGTGCTTAGGAACTCTTCATTTTAAATTCTTAGAATTATGAGAAGTGTTGTGTTGCAAAGAACCTTGGAGATAATTTAGTGTAACACCATTATTTGATTTTTAAGAACATTTCAGATTACAGCTGTGTAGTTCAAATGTAATTATTTTTTATTTGCTTTTTACTTATTTGAATGTCATTCTTAAGTATGTAACGGTTTCTCCCCTTTATTTTTTGTCTGTGGCATATTCTGATCCAGCTAGAGATAAAGATATGGGAGTTGAAATAATTTCTAAGCTTTCAAACTTTTGTTCTTGTCTGTGTACTAATGACTTAATGAGGAAAAATATGAGGTGTATGATTGTATATTAATTTTGTAGGTGCAATTTACTTCATACGTACTATCCCTTTGGTTCAGACAACTGTGTTCTTGCCCAGTGGGAACAAAGGTTTGCTCTGTTTTTAAAATATTTTTTTTACGATTGCTGATATGTTTCAACAAAATTTATTGATTATTTTTGTTCCATTTTATATCTCTTTATTTTTCCTGATTTCCAAACATATCTTTAGCAGACATGGCTTTGTTTATTTTCCTACTGACTCATAATTTCTGGCACAGATGTCAAATTTTAGAGCTCTAGTGATATAACTGAATTACTTGTAATAACTTTTCAAACTGTTTCATACAGGTCCGCAAATGTTATTCCATAGTTATTATCACATGAAAGGCTGTAAGACAACCCAAGGACAATGACCATGTTTTAAATTCTTAATATGCTTTGCTGTCACCCAGCCCCTACCATTCATAATTATTCAGTTCCAACCTTGTGTATTATAATCATATATTTTAAAATTTAAACTAGTAAAAATGTAGCTTTTTGTTTTGTTTCTCATAATGCTTGATAGACACTGATATAACCCTGGCTAAGATACTACTTTGTATTTTGTATTATGATTCTTTCTGCAGTGTTGAATTCCTATTAGGATATTTCTTGACCTTTTCCTATTTATTAGATAAAAACCAAAGACTATAAATAAGGCATCTTGAGAATTCTTTTCTTGTATGTTTGCTGTACCTTGTTCGTGTCCTGCCATTTATTATTTTGTAAAGTTTAATTTTTGCCTGTTTTCTCCATGTACTGAGGGGAGGGTATGTCTTTTATACAGCTTTGCTTTCAGAATATTTAGCATGGAGTCTGGCATAAAGTAGCAACTCGATGGATAATTACTGGCAGAGGACAGACAGAAGTTTTAGAAATCAGGCTATTAATGAACTATTTTTTTTGCCATTGATGAATTATTGAAAAGTATTAAAAAATAGAATATTTACTGTGAGGTAGTTGTGAAAATTGTTTTTACATATTTGCAGTATGTGTGTGATGGAAGGCTTTTATTGTGTTACATATATAGCTTAAGAAAACAGTGTCAGTGAACATCTTACCAAAAGGGGCAGAACTTTTCAGAAATTAGTGGAGTAACCAATCTTTGAGAATTCATGAGTTCTCAGTTTCTAGCGTTGTCAGAGCATGATATTAATAGCATCTGTCAATTTTTTTTTACATATAACATAGACTGATGGTAATAATGAGTTTGTTTTCAAAAGCTTACATAATTCTAAAAATGAAACTAATTTATCTTAATACATGTGCATTTTTGGTAGATTTGCTGAGATGAATATTAGAGCTACATCTTTTTAAAAAAATTGCAAAATAAATCATGCTTGTAAAAATTCAGGCAATTCATTGAGTAAAAAGACACTTTTCCGCTTTACATACCACTATCCCTAGTTTCATTCTTTGCCCAAATGACATTATATACTTTGCTCTGTATTCTTCAGACCCTTTTAAAAAGGCATTTTGATGCCGATATACATGTACATTAGCATTTAAATGTGGAGTCCTTTTATACAGCTTTGGTTTGCTTTTTTCACCTAGCAAATATATAGTTGATTTTTATGTCAGTACATATAGCCTGTCACATTTAATGTGTGTGATACTGTGGAGAAAGAATAATTTGATTTGATTGTGTGTACTAGTATTAATATGTAGTTATATGGTTACTTCTGCTTTATTGACTATGCTAAAGCCTTTGACTATGTGGATCACAATAAACGGTGGAAAATTCTGCAAGAGATGGGAACGCCAGACCACCTGACCCGCCTCTTGAGAAACCTGTATGCAGGTCAGGAAGCAACAGTTAGAACTGGATGTGGAACAAAAGACTGGTTCCAAGTAGGAAAAGGAGTACGTCAAGGCTGTATATTGTCACCCTTCTTATTTAACTTATATGCAGAGTACATCATGAGAAACGCTGGGCTGGAGGAAGCACAAGCTGGAATAAAGATTGCCGGGAGAACTATCAATAACCTCAGATATGCAGATGACACCACCCTTATGGAAGAAAGTGAAGAAGAACTAAAGAGCCTCTTGATGAGAGTGAAAGAGGAGAGTGAAAAAGTTGGCTTAAAACTCAACATTCAGAAAACTAAGATCATGGCATCTGGTCCCATGACTTCATGTCAGATAAATGGGGAAACTGTGGAAACTGTGGCTGACTTTTTTGGGGGGGCTCCAAAATCACTGCAACTGGTGACTATAGCCATGAAATTAAAAGATGCTTACTCCTTGGAAGGAAAATTATGACCAACCTAGACAGCATATTATAAAGTAGAGACATTATTTTGTCAACAAAGGTCCGTCTAGTCAAGGCTGTGGTTTTTCCAGTAGTCATGTATGGATGTGAGAGTTGGACTGTGAAGAAAGCTGAGCGCCGAAGAATTGATGCTTTTGAACTGTGGTGCTGGAGAATACTCTTGAGAGTCCCTTGGACTGCAGGGAGATTCAACCAGTCCATCCTGAAGGAAATCAGTCCTGAATATTCATTGGAAGGACTGATGCTGAAGTTGAAACTCCAGTACTTGGCCATTTATTGTGCAGAGCTGACTTATTTGAAAAGACCCTGATGCTGGGAAAGATTGAGGGCAGGAGGAGAAGGGGACGACAGAGGATAAGATGGTTAGATGGCATCACCACTCAATGGATATGAGTTTGTTTGGGTAAACTCTGGGAGTTGGTGATGGACAGGGAGGCCTGGCGTGCTGCAGTCCATGGGGTCACGAAGAGTTGGACATTACTGAGCAACTGAACGTGAACTGATGGCTGAAAAAAATGCCTCATATAGTTTAATTTTTACTTTCCTGACTGTTCCACCTATGTGGGTGAAAATCTTTTCATACAATTTTTAGCTGTTTTTGTGTCCTCCTTTGTGAATGTCCATTTCCTTTGACTTTTTCTACTTTGCTGTTTTTCTGTTTCTGTTGGCTTAAACTTTTTGTATATAATACATCTTTATTAAACTCATTTTTCATGGCTTTTTTAGTCTTGGATATTCTAGGTTATATCCTCAACAAGTACTACTAGTGTTATTGCTTCTTGTCCAGTATTTTTCTGGTAGGACTTTTCCTTTGCTTAATAAAGATTCCTCTCCACCCCTGCCACCACTTTTCCCCCCAAAACTGCTCTGGACTTGTTATTTATTTTTTTTTCTTTGAGTAGATGTGTTTCTTTGAATAGGTATATTTTTCTTCTTCTTTTTTTTAAATAAGTAAAATCTAATGAAGACTTGAACATGACATGACACAAGGGGTATTCCATCAGTACGGTCTATTGAATGTGTTGCTGGTCTTGGTCCTTGTTGATCAACTCATATTTTCCTTTTCAGATCCTCAGAACATTTAGTTAACATGATCTCATTGCAGAGTTATCCTTTCAATAAATCGTTTCTTACTATTTCCTTAAGTAAAATTTGTTTTAGTCATTTTCCAGATTTTGTGTGTGTGTGTATAGTCACTGTATTTACTGAGAAAGAAGGTAATACAATTACTATAGTAGATTATATTTAGTTTAAATATATAGTTTTTTCCCCTAGGAATTCTTTCTTTTCCTTCTCAAAGGATAGATTACTTATACCGCCATTGAGTTTATTATAGGTCCTAGAATAGCTTGTAACAATTGTTTTCAGACTATCTGGAGACAGGATCAGTGAAGAAGGAAAGTGCTTTTTTAAACATTGTTTGCAATCTGTTATGAGCCAATGGTTTTGTAAAAAATAATATAAATAAATTACTTGGAAAATGTTAAACAGACATAAAGTTACTCTGTTAAATTGCTATAAAAGTTTCTAAATCTTACTTTCAATTTCTGTACTTAAATCTCTCAGAGGATATGAAAAATTCACTTATCAGCATGTTGCAAACTATAGTTTGAAAAGTCCTTAGTTTAAACCTGGAGAGTTTCCAAGAGTCAAATTTGTATAAAAGACTTAGTATTCAACTCCACCCCTTTTCACCCCAGATTCAAATGATCCCCAGTCCTCTTTCAAGGCTATTGTTTCCTTAGGTATCTGACTTTGAGTTTTAAAATAATGAGCTATGAGTAATTCCATAGAGGCTGAAAAGGCATCTGATTAAATTCAGTATCTATTTTTTATTTTTCAGTTTCAAGTGATCTCTTTGAAATGCCAAATATAAAGGATTAGCAAATCAGTCTAAGAATCATAGTGATCACAGTGATAATATAAGAGCTAACCAACACTGTGCCAAGTACTGTTCCTGTGTGTGTGTGTGTGTGTGTGTGTGTGTGTGTGTTAGTCGCTCAGTCATGTCCAATTCCCGGAGAAGGAAATGGCAGCCTACTCCAGTACTCTTGCCTGGAAACTCCCGTGGATGGAGGAGCCTGGTAGGCTGCAGTCCATGGGGTCGCTAAGGGTTGGACACGACTGAGCGACTTCACTTTCACTTTTCACTTTCATGCATTGGAGAAGGAAATGGCAACCCACTCCAGTGTTCTTGCCTATACAATCCCAGGGACGGGGGAGCCTGGTGGGCTGCCACACAGAGTCAGACACAACTGAAGTGACTTAGCAGCAGTAGTAGCAGCAGAGTATAGGTTGCAAAGCTCCTCTGTCCATGGAATTCTCCAGGCAAGAATAATGGAGTGGGTCACCATTTCCTTCCCCAGGGGATCTTCCCAAGCCAGGGATTGAACCCAGGTCACCAGCATTGCAGACGCTTTACCGTCTGAGCCACCAGGGAAGCCCCTATACGTTGCAAAGCTCCTCTGTCCATGGAATTCTCCAGGCAAGAATAATGGAGTGGGGAGACATTCCCTTCTTCAGGGATCTTCCTGATTCAGGGATTGAACCCTGGTCTTGTGCATTGCAGGCAGATTCTTTGTCGTCTGAGCTACCAGGGAAGCCCCACTGCTTCTAGTTCTTTTCATTTATATATTAACACGTTTAATCTTCAACAGCTGTATTACAAAGATGTTAGGTACTGTGTCTAGATATATGACATACATCCTAAAACTATGTGCTTTTTAAGATGAGGGTACAGTCTTAGCACTGGAACCACCACCTCCTTTCTCTTTCCCTTTTCTTTCCGACTTCTGTTCCATACAGCTTCAGATATCTTTTGTTATCTCTCCACTTGAGCTGTTCATTCTTCCTCACATTTAGGTTTACGTTAGGGTCACATTGTTTTGTAACAAAAGAAGTTTACACATATGTTGCTTTGTAATGATTGCTAAGGGAAGAACAAAGAACTGCATCATGCTGCCATTTTAAACCTGGAAGTCTGAGAAATTTGTCGATGTATTTACCAACAGAACGATATGACCACTGTGCGACTACGATGGGGAGATATACTGATGCCATTGCTTAAAAAATACAAACTGAACATTACATGGGGTGATCAAGATCTGTTGAATATCATATTTTTTCACAATCCAGGTAATTTTTAGAATTTCCTTTCTTCTTTGTAAATAAAAGAAACCATAGTATTTAGTCAAAATTGAAAAAAATGTATTTATTTGATTTTGGCTTATATTGTCACTCTTTATGTTTATGACAGAGTAAGTTTAAAATCTTTGCCGAATGTTAATTCTGTGGAATTAGGGAGTGTTTACTTCTTTGTTTTATCTTTTCGTAGAAAGCCTTTTTGTTTTTCCTTGCCAATGGAATTATCGACCAGATCATTGCATATATGGAAGCAACTGCCAAGAAGCTGAGGAAGAAGGAATCTTTATTCTCCATGGGAACCGAGGTGTTTACCATGATGATAAGCAACCAGCATTTAGAGCTATTTATGAAGCACTGAGAAATGTACGCTCTTTTTTTTTCCCTAAGTGTTTTTGTGGTTTACAGAGAATTTGCATATCCTTTACTCTAGTTCATCAGTGATAAACCCCACCACGTTCTCCCCACACAGCTCTGGCACTTGGCGTTCTGCTTTAAAGGGCACTGCCTTTTGCCCACTTACTGACCTATGCATTATAAGTATGAACTCACTGATACTGTTCTTTTATTTATTTATTTTTTTGATACTATTCAGCAAATTATAATGCAGTGTTCAATTTTATTTATATTGATGCTGAAGTTGTGCCACATTTGGCGATTGGGTGCCCCTTTTGGCCATCTCTTGTGCTTATTTGACACATTCCCATCATTATTTTGAGTACCTTCTCAAAGAGGAGGTACAAGCAAAATATCCCAGGCTTATCTTATTATGCCTTCCCTGCCCTCGCCCTGAAATTAGCTGTCTCTCTAAGGAACTCTGATGCTTATTGCTGCAACGGTGTCTTCCCTTCCAAGCCCTTTCAGCAGCAGAGCTGGGAAATAAATGCAAACACACACACACACAGTCCTGTGCTCACACCAGTGCGCCCAGTTGCATTCTCCCAGGCTCCTTCCTTTCCTCTTCTACTTGGTTTCTGTTTTCTTCCAATTAGAATCCTGGCTCCAAACTAAAATTTTTCCTCTTCTGCTTAATGCCGTAATACATTTAAAATAATTTCAAAAATGCTCCGTTTGTACTACTGTCCCACTCCTCTCCTTGAGAAACTAGCCGGCTGTAAACATTCAGTTTGCTTCCAGTCCTTCACCACCCTCCCCACCCCTAGCTGAGGGTGTATGTTCTGTACTGTGTTCAGACGTTATTTGCGTTAGTTTTTTCCTCCTCCTGTCAATGTCATTATTTATTCATTTGAAATACTGTTGGATTCATGTATTTCCATATGCTTTCAGTTTTAAGTTTTTTTCCTCATTTTTGTTGATTTAACTTTAATTTTTAAGAACTTAATTACTTTTTTGGCTGTGCTGGGTCTTTGTTGCTGCAGAAGGGCTTACTCTAGTTGCAGTTGAATGGGAGCTTCTCTCTAGTTTCAGTGCCTAGGCTTCCCCTTACAGTGGCTTCTTTTGTTGCAGAGCACAGACTCTAGAGCAGGGGCCTCAGTAGTTGTGGCTCTTGGGCTTAGTTGCCCCATGGCATGTGAAATCTTCCAAGACCAGGAATTGAACCTGTATCCTTCATTGGCAGGCAGAGTCTTAACCACTGGACCACCAGGGAAGTCCTAAGTTCAATTTGATGTGAGGAATATTAATATACTTCGAAAAGTCAAAGCTGTATTAGGGTTTACTCAGAAATTGTTCCTTCCCCATCCTTCCACCCCAAGTCCCAGCCCCAATCACCAATTTCATTTTCTGGTTTGTCCTTCCTATACAGATGAGTAGGTACATGTATGTTTTGTAAGTCCCCTTTTCTTACATGAAAGGTATTGCTCATCTTTATTTGTTCTTTGCTTGCTTTTGTTTTATAATATTCTATAAGTTTGGGCATTTATAAATATCTTCCTCATACTTTTTTTATACAACTGTATGATACTCCACTTTGTGCATGTACTAGAGTTTATTCAACTAATCTGTTATGTTTGAACGTTTTGGTATTCTCCAACATTTTGAATAAGAATGCAGCAGAATTCCCTGGTGGACCAGTGGTTAGGACTCCATGCTTTTACTGCCGGGGCTCTGGTTAGATCTCTGGTTTGGGGGCACTAAGATTGTGCAAACTGCAAGGTGGGCCAATAAAGAGAGAGGGGGGAAGAGAGAATGAGAGTGAGAGAAAAGAAGGAAAGAAGTAATGGAGGGAGGGAGGAAGGACGGAAGGAAGAAACAGTGTATTAATTAGGGTAAATTCCTGGACATGGGATACTTTTAATTGAAGTTACTGCCTGTTTGCCTACATAGGGATTATTTGCATTCCTGCCAACAGTTCATGAGGAATCCTGTTATGCACAGGAGTGTATTGTCAACCTTGAAAATTTTTTGCCATGCTAATAAGTGAGAGATGGAATCTTAGTTTAAATTTCACTTTCTCTTATGAGTAAGATGAACATCTTTTTATATATCTAACAGCTGTTTTTACATCTTTTTGGAGTGAATTTTCTTTCCGATCTCTTACTGAGTCTTCTATTGATTTTTTTAAAATGAATTTATTTTTAACATACTTTATATGCCGTCCTTTTCACTCATAGTGTAAATTATTTGGTGGTTTTTAGCATATTTACAGAGTTGTGCAATCATCACCATGTGAGACTTTCATACTTTACTTCCTGCCTCCCCATCATTTGCTGCAAGTTCTTTGTGTATTAAAGATGTTAGTTCTTTTTCTGTTATATCTGATGTAAATATTTACTCCCAGTTTGATGTTGTTTATGGCATTTTTTGTCATTCAGAGTTGTTTTTTAAAAATTTTTGTGTAATCAAATTTAAAACCGTTAAAAAAAATCATAGAAAGTCTTTCCCTACCTATACATAGCTTACAGAAAGGTTCACCTATATACTGTTTCACTTAACTACATTTGGTCTTCTGCCAGTTTGGAATTTACTCTTGAGTAAGAGATAGATCTGATTTGATCTTTTTCCAAGTGGCCGTCTTGTCCCAATTATGTTTATTTGAAAGGTTAGATATCTATCTGAAGTGAGATACTGACTTTATCATGTACTAAAGTTCCGTTGGTGATTTCTGGATTTTCTCTTCTGCTCCACTGGTCTGTCCATTTGTGCACTAACACACACCGTTTTCACTGTGAAGTCTTTCTGCTGTATTTTAATACCTGATAAGGCTATTCCCTGTTCACATCCTGTCCTTTTAGTGTCTTCCTACTTAGTGTATTTTTATTTTTACACAGATATCAACGCGTTTAACAAAAAGTTGTTTTTTTGTTGGGAGTGTGTCATCTTCACATGTTGACTTAGTGACTGCTGACGTTTTGATGGTGTTGAGACATCTTAGGAACAAGAGTTGTCTTTGATTTGTGTCTTTCAGGAATGTTGAATAGATCTCTTCATACTGTGGATTTTGAACATATCTGAAGTCTATTCTGTTTTCTTTGTTGCCTTTGTAAATGAGGTTTTTTTTTTAAATACTAAACTTTATATTGAGTTTGGAAAAAATTATTCTGTCCTTGTCACCCCAGATACCTGTTTTTCTTTTTCTCTTTGGTCTTAACAGTCCGCTTTTATGTAGTTAAGATGGATTGACGGGGGAGATGTCTGTACTTCACATACCTGTAGATTGATGCATGAATCAGGTCTCTGAGTATGTTGGGGACCAAGACTTGGGGTTAAGTCAAATGAGGATTGGATTTGTGATTTTGCTTAATGAGCTGTGTATCAGTCACCATCTATGCAGCTAATTCACCGATACCTGGGGAGAAGTTATATGTGACCGTTCATCTCTCGGGGTATGTTCACTGTGTTGCTGGACTGTGTCTAATCTTGTATGGACATGAAGACAAATATCAGTAATAGGAGTGCTGGTTTGGTCTAAGTGTGGGGATCAGAAGAGCTGATGCCCCTGTTGGTGAGACTCTTAAGTATGTGCTAATGACTGATCTCAGTATTTGCTAGTACAGTCTCATTAATAGGAATGAGAATAAAGATACTGAACTCTAATCTCCTGGGACACAGACTGGATTAGGATGTGGAAGAGTGCAGCAGCTGTGCCCCCAAGGGCCAGGGGAGGCCTCATTGATGAGAAGGCATTTGAAGTGAACCCTGAAGAATGAGTAAGAGTTTGCCAGGTGAGCAGGCAGAACCCACACCGCCTGAGAAAAGGTCTTGCTGTTGCTGCTGCTGAGTCGCTTCAGTCACGTCCGACTCTGTGCGACCCCATAGACGGCAGCCCACCAGGCTCCGCTGTCCCTGGGATTCTCCAGGCAAGAACACTGGAGTGGGTTGCCATTTCCTTCTCCAGTGCGTGAAAGTGGAAAGTGAAAGTGAAGTCACTCAGTCGTGTGGGTGGTGAAGAACCATGAGGAGGTCAGGAGTTGAGCTGTTTGACTGGGGTGCTGGATGCAAGTAGGCAGTGGCTGGACTGGGCCAGACGTGGTGACGATGTATGCTGTGTAAAGTGATGATCTGCATTACAGGGAGCTGAAGTTTTCTCCTGGAAATGAGTGTTGCTCACACTTGGTGGTAGGGAAAGTGCTGATAGCATTGTAGGCTACAGTTTCAGTGTTTTTCTAAATTTCTTAATCCTGTAAGCCTGAGAGATAGGGTTTCTGAATAATCAGTTTATCATGATACAGCTACACTCACTGATGAATTATAAAATTTAGTGTTGATGTTCATTTTCATGTAGCAGACCTTGTATGCCTTCAAAATCAATATCATATTTTAATAATGCTTTATTATGGCTTGTCAGGAGGTGATAAAAATAACAAAAGGTACTTTTGGAGTTCTGATGCTTTGCAGGGTAGAAAAGAATCCTATAAAAATGTGATTTCTTTGTTGCCTCTGAGCATTTAAACAAAATCTATTATTAAGGAGTTAATAATAGGAGACGGCAATGGCAAGCCACTCCAGTACTCTTGCCTGGAAAATCCCATGGACGGAGGAGCCTGGTAGGCTGCAACCCGTGGGGTCTCTAAGGGTCGGACACGACTGAGTGACTTCACTTTCACTTTTCACTTTCACACATTGGAGAAGGCAATGGCAACCCACTCCAGTGTTCTTGCCTGGAGAATCCCAGGGATGGGGAGCCTGGTGGGCTTCCATCTATGGGGTCACACAGAGTCGGACACAACTGAAGTGACTTAGCAGCAGCAGTAGCAACCTATAAAAATGTGATTTCTTTGTTGCCTCTGAGCATTTAAACAGAATCTATTATTAAGGAATTAAATCTTACTAGTTTTATTTGATCTTTTCTTTGATCTCTTCTAAGTATATACTTTAAAAAAGACTGAGTATTTGTTTTAAACTGATTAATTACACTCAATTTTTAAAAAATAAATCTTATTTTAAAAACTGTTTCAAACACTGAAGTAATTAATGACTAGTGGTTGTTTTCGGTTTGTATTAATTAGCCGTATCTACCCAGTTTTCAACTTAATGAAGTTAATCAGTCTTTTTGGTGTTTGGTTAGTGTTTTTATCTTCTCTTATCTATTATTCAATAGAAAGTATAATGTTTAAAAGAATTACTGTTCAGACAGAGGTATTTATGCAAGCTTTAGAGAGAAGCTTAGTCATAGCTGTTGAATGTTGTGAACCATAAGGATGTGAACCGTCTGTGAAATGTGAATGCATGGCTGTGTCTGCCAGCAAGTCAGGTTTTACAGTCCATACATAATTGTTAAATATTAGTTGTTGAGTGAATACAAATACTAAGATTAAAAAGTGCAGATTCACAGTGGGAATAAAATATTTTATTGCTCTGTAAAGTATTTTCTGCTTCCTGTATTTCATTTGAATTATTAGATTTCGTGGTATTTCTGTGTTAACTTTGATTTACCTCACACCCTTCTTGTATTTGCATAAGATGCAGTAGATTTGCAGAGATGCAGGGGACTCGACATCCTCTCCTGCACAACCTTCTTGTATGTAGCTGGCACTTGGCATCTGAAGGATTGAACTGCCTGGATTGTACCTGTATTTTTAAAACATGTTCTGTTTTTTGAAAATGCCTTTTGAAGTATCTCATTGTGGGCATCATAGCCTCACTGTTTACTCTCTGCCTTCAGCTGACATTCTTATATAGAAAACATGACCTTCCTAAAATTTTGTGTGCTGGGTACGGTGCCAGTGAAGAGGGAGTGATTATCTGTGTCAGGAGAGCTTCTTGGAGGAGCTGACATTGGACTGAGCTGGAAGGATGAGTACCAGGCAGCCAGGAAAGGTGTGGACGAGTCCGGGTGGCACACAGTAGGGGAGGAGGAGGCCTGCAGTCAGGTGAGGGCACTGTGGCCTCTGGGCAGGTGAGCTTCTGGATGCGAGGTGCGTGCACAGTCCTGGGTGCTGTGGAGTCTGTGCCTGGCGGAGGGCGTGACTGCTGGCTATGTATATACAGGTGGGCATTTGGTGATTTCTCACCTTCTTCTTTAAAGGTCAAACTTCTTGTGGTATATAGTGGACTAAAAGAGCTGTAATCCATGAGGCACTGTTTTTATTTCAGGAAAATATTCCTCAAAAGACCTTCCCAGTGAAGAAAAAAAAATTTTTTTTAACCACAAACACTGGGATTTAAAATCACAAGGAAACAAACTGAATCTCAAGTATTCCCAGGAATTAACTTTTAAATACTTTTGTAGCATTTTCACTTTTAGTCATTGTAGAGTAGGAAAAAGACCAGTTTGGTCTTCCCGGTATTACTCGCCTCCCAGCCACAGTTGTCCTAGTATGTTTTTGTACACAGTGAAATGTTACCAGACAGTGTCACTTCATACAGGTGTTACACCTTGATGAAGTTTACCTTCTTCAGCACGGCTGCTACTTTTAACCCCAGGCAAATGTAGACATATCTATATACAGCACAGCACAGTTCACCACTGTTAACTGAGCTTCATCTTTTCAGCAGGAGTTTTGAAACTCACTTGGCACAGTTTCATTTGCTTTGTTGAGTAAGCGGTGCTGTGTGGTTGTACAGCTCTTTGCAGGTGGAATCCTGGCTTAGCCACTTAGAGCTTTGTAACTGGGAAAATTCTCTCTCCCTACCTTAGTTGCTTCATTGTAAATTGTCATGTTTCATAAAGTCGGTGTGAGGCTTAAATGCATTACTACATAGAAAGCTCTTAGCCTGATGCCTGGTGTGTAGGAAGTGCTGTCTTTTTAACCAGTCCAGCTTTCAGCAGTTTCTCCCAGAGTGCTGGCTGTTATTATTTTCATTACATTTCTTCCTAGTTAAGCCTCTTCTCCCCTCTGCTTTTTGTTTTTTAATTTTTTAAAATACCTTAAGATATGTATCTTCAGTATATGGAATTAGGTTTGAAAAAATTACCCAAGAGGGTAGGTTTCATGCAGTTAATGCTCCTAGTTTTCTTGCACTAGAGGCACCAGGGTTTAGGATCTCTGAGCAGCCCTGCCACGTTAGTGTTCTGAATGAGCATTGAAGTTCAGCCTGTTCTCCATAGAAGGGCTGCAGCTTCCCACAGACTCACACATTGTGGTTCAAGTGGTGCTTCCATTTCCTCTCCCTCTGTGGCAGGGTAGTAAACCTCAGGTCATCTCTAGTCCTCCTAGATGTCAGGTTCTGAATTTCCTTTAGAGTCTTCCATTTTTTACTGACTTCAAACTTTCCTGTAAGATATTTTCAAGCCCCATCAGTCTTTCTAATTGTAGTTGCAAATAACAAAAAGGTACATGGCCGAAAATACTAAGATCTCAGCTTTTTTTCCACTTACTACTACTGCAGTGTCTTCCAAAATATATTTCTTGAGATATGAATACATTTTGTAGTGAAAAAGGATTCTGAAAGTACATTTGGAATTAGTGGACCAAGCAAGATCCAACAGGTGCATTTTCTGTTTTGATAGTTTCTCCTGCGCCCCTGTGAATCTCGCTCACTAGTGCATGGTGTTTAGCAGTTCTCGAACATCTATCCTTGTGCAGCTAGGGTTCTTTGGGAAGCCCTCAACTGTGCTCTCTCCATCTCACTGCTTTCCAGTCCAGCTTCACCAATGTTACCGGAGTGATTTTTTGGGTTTTATTAATCTTTCTTAGCCACCTTCAGACCTGTTGCTTGTCTTCTTAACAGCTGTGAGAATCTCTGGGTCTTTTCTGCTCTTGACCGTGCCGTTGCCTTGACTCAGGATTCTCTGCCTCCTCCCTCCTCCTGTGAGATGTCTTCTATTTAATTCATTGAAATTATTTGTTGGGCACGTGCTTTCTATGAGCCTTTTTAAAGTGGAGACTGTTGATATAAAGTTGATTGAAGAAGTTATTGGGAATAGAGTTAAATTTTTATATATATCTTTGTCTTTTTATCTTCTTTCTCTAGTGTTCTTTTGAAGATGACAACATCCATTCCTTATTAAAGCCATTAGAACTGGAACTACAAAAGACAGTGCATACATACTGTGGAAAAATTTACAAAATATTTATCAAACAGTTGACAAAAAGCATACAAGACCGTTATGACAGACCGCCAAAAGAAAGGTGATTCTTGGTGACTGCTCAATCAAATGAATTAAAACAACAAAATATCAGAGACGATTGTGAAGGAATAGTCTTAGATGAAGTTTTCAGGAAGGAATTATTCATCTTCAGTATAATTTTTTTCCTGAAGAAGTTAAATGAGCTGTATTTTCATGTAATGAAGAACAAGTTGAAGTCTTGGACCTCAACAAGAAGATATTTTTGATCTCTGATTTTATAATGTTATCTGGTATCATTCCAGTATTGACAAAAATATTATTGAATGGTTATAGCCTACAGACTTGGGTTGACTCTTAACAAGTAGGTAGGAGCAGTAGGGATGTATGGATGGAGAAAATGTACCTCATACACAGTGGAAACACTCAAACTGTGAGTATAGCAATAATCTTATGTCAGCACTAACCTCACTTTAAATGTGTGAGAAAAAAAGTTGTTTACAGAAACAGGAAAGGTTCTGTTTCTAAAGAAATGTGATGTAACTGATGTCACTATCGACAATCTGTGTGTGCCTTTATACATTTCATCTCTGTTTAAAACATTTTTGTGACAATCATGTTTAAAAGTGTTTTTAGTTCATGTGTAAGCTGCACATTTAAGATTGAGCTCTATAAGAAAAACAGTGAAAGTTTGGATTTTAGTCTTTGTATTTGTGAAATGTAGTATTCTCATTTGTATGTGCTTAACTGTCTTGCCAAAAGTCAGATCTAAGATTATTAAGCAAGTATTTTAGGAAAATTTTTTATCACTTTAAATGAAAAATTTCAGCTTTACTGGGCATTCTGGAAGCAATAAACATGCAGATAATAAAGTGAGAACCTAACAGGCATGCTTATGTGATGGTGGAAAATGTGATGGACCAAAATACGGAAGCTCCGTCTTCTGTGAGCAGTGATTACAGTTACAATGGAGCAGGAAAAAGTGGTCCATTGAAACCTTTTCCCTTCTACCTCAAAATGGCTTTGCAGAGTATCTTTGAAGAAGCAAATATACATATACAACCTTAATTTAAGTACATTAGAAAACTTCCATGGATGATTTGGCTTAAGATTGTCACATCTGACTGTAGAAAAAACAGTTTTGATTTGGTTAATGTGCATGTCCTCCTTTTTTGAATATCTCTTAAAACAGCTATTTTTTTTTATCCTGACAGTAAGAAAAATATTACTTTTCTTAGTGTTTTTGACCTTTAACTGATATAACTATAGATTCTGAATGCTTAGCATGTACTGTGCTGGGGCACACGTCTCTTTACCAAGTACTATGAGGTTAGCTTCTTTTTCTCCTTTTGATATTTTAATACTTAAATAGAGAAGAGAAAATCATGAAGGAAAACTGCCACTCTCTGGTAGTTTATGAAGTACCTAAAATAGTGGTGACTGGCTTTATGAAGACACAGTGCCTGTGTGGGGATGTGGGAGAAGAGCTGGCCTCTGTCTTGTGCAGTTCAGTCAGGGACAGGTGGAGAAAGGAAGGTGTAAGAAAGACAAATCAGAATTTGACAGCCAGCCCGGCTCTCGTGGGACAGAAGCATTTAGGGAATGCCATGGTGAACATGAGAACTTATGAACTTGTTGAGACTGAATTGGCTAAATAAAAAATGGGATCCCTAGAATTTCGAAGTTTGGAGCAGATAGGATCATTTTTAATGTCCCCAGAGGAGACCCTTGGCTGCCTGGCTACATTAGGGTCTTGTGGGAACCTTGACGAGAATGGCCTGGGCTTCACCTTAGGTGACCCTGGTATGCCCTATCCAGATGGGTCTGCACATTACACAGAAGTGGAGAGAACAGTGCAGTGGTACTCCTTGTTCGGATTGAACACGTCAGTGTTTTACCACATTTGTATTGTCTGTCTCTTTTTCCTTTGCTGATATATCTTAAAGAAAATGCCAGTCATCATGTTATTTCACCTGTATAAACACTTCGGTAACTACAGTGACATTGTAGTTACCTTTGGCTTCAGTTAATATCGAAGGTACATTTCCCTTATGATAAGAGTGCAAAAATAAGTCACCTTATGATTCTACTTTTAATAAGCACCTCAGATGATTTTGGTGTCATTTAGTTTGGGTACCACTGGAAATCATTCTGCCAACTTGAAGGTTGAAGTTAGGACCACAGGTCTCAGTACAGTTGGTGGATTATAAATGTGATTCTGAAATCTTAGTGGAAGTACTTGGGGTTATTTACAAGATATGAATTTGTATTACTAGGAAGTTCCTTAGGTTTAATTTTCTCAGTGAACAGAGTCTTAGCCCCGTGGGCTCTAGTATGATTAAGACTGGGTAGAGTGTGTTTCAGTTTAACTGGACTGGTCTCACACATGTTGTGCCTTATTTATACCATCACACACTCTCCATTGTGGGGTCAGTTGGAAGGTTCTTCACTTGGTTTATTCAGACGTGACCTAATTTTAGCATTTTACCACAAATTAGGTTATGGGGAAAACTCTCCACTGAGGGACTGTTTTTACCTAAAATTTAGGATATCACAGAAAGTCCTTAACAATATTAAAATGAATATTCTGAGTTTATCTTTAGATGAACTTTTTCCTTGAGAAGTTTTAAGAAATACAGTTTCTCAGCATTAATGAGGTTAAATTCTAGAGCAGCTTAGAGAATGTTTTATATTTCTTTCCTTAAGACAGTATATCTATGCAGTGTATTTGAATTATATATTATTTGAGTCTATGTCTTAGAAAAATTCTGACCTCAGAATTATCTCTGGGCTACAGTGTTACCAAAGTGGAATGACTTTATAATGCAGTCAACCTTCATTTTGTATGAAGTTGCCATCTTACAGGAAAAAACCTTGGGAAAAAACCTTTAGAAAATATATATTGTGATTTACATTTTAAGAAAACACATAACTTTGTTTTTTCCCCCTGTGAAGAGTAGTTCATAATGTATAAACAGTAACCCAGTTCTCTCTAGATAGATACTGCAGAGCCTGAAACAGTGTTACTGCTTCACTGCTCTCTCATTTTGCCTCAAGTCCAATGTTATTGGTATAAAGGAAAGAAAACCAAACTGAACTGGATCTGCATTCTCTTCTTGGTTAGGGGGCCAGGGCATATCATTCACCTTCTCTGTACCATAAGTTTGCAAACAATCAGTGTGCCTTTCCCACCTCATGAGACTCAGCAGTCGTGAAGCTGTGAGACCCAGAACAGAGAATGCGTTAGCTCTGTGGCTTGTCTCATGCCACTCCAGCCTTGCTGTTGAAGTTCTGTGCTGCCCTATTGTCTCCTGTACAGATCGTTCTGTTTTAGACTGAATGTTTGCTGACATGCATTGTATCTCCAGTGTGAATTTGCTTAGCTTGTGTAAGGAAGAATTTTTAAGGAAGAGAAAGCGAAGAAAAGAATGATGTAAATGAATGATTAGAGGAAGAAGGAAAAGAGAGGAAGTGAGCAAAGTGAGGGATGAGAAGGGAATAAGAGTGAGAATGGCCAAAGGCAGAGTAAGAGAAGAGGCTAAGAGTGGGGAACAGAGAAGGCAAGAGGGAGGGAAGTGGTGTGGGACAGTCACTTTTGAAGCTGCAGCCCCCTAGCCTGCACCGTGTCAGCTTGCCTTCCTCTGTTTCAGTTCATGGCCCTGCGGGGTCAGGCTTTCATGGAAGGGGCAGCCAGGCTACCTCTGTTGAATTTGGTTATTTGATTTGTTGATAGTAAAGTCTTTCCCCAGTTACTCTGCTCGCTGATCATTTAGTGCTATGATTCTACATTGTAGGTTGCTTTTTCTTTTTATACGTTGGATCCCAGTTTGTGACCTAAGACCTGCAGAAACACGATGACAAATAGCTTCCTTTTTGACATCCTTTTAGTCCTCCCAGATAATGGATTATGCGGGACTGACCACATGGATCTTACGGGAGGTTAGGGTGGAGGGGATAACCTTATTAGATCTGAAGGGGGCCCAGGAATCTATCTGCTTTTCCCAGGTGACATTGATAGGAGACCAGGTTTGGGAACCATTGCCCTGCCTTGGGTGGCAGTTTAAACCACACATCACATCTATTGATTCTTCAATAGGCATGCCTCCAGGTGGAGTGTTAGGAAGGGATTCAAGAGAACAGGAGACAACAGGAGTACATTAAATGGAAAAACCTTAAAAGAGGGTAGTCAGTGTCTTCTTTTTCAGAAGTTTATATTGTAAGGAGTAAACATCTTAGTGTTAATCAGTAGTGATTTAGCAAGACCACTAATTTTTTATTTTTAACTTTTTGATTTCATAGAGTCAACGGAGAAGAAAAGTCGGGGCACACTATGTCAGCAAACGTAGGTGCACAGTGTGTCAGTGTAGGAACAGTTATCAGTTTATTAAATGTAACTTCAAGTGTCTTAAAACAATTGCCTTATTGCATTTTAATATGTAATAAAAGTAGATTAAATAATGATTAGTACTGTAACAGTTATCCTTTTATACATTGCCAAAGCAACCCTTTTTTGCCTATTAAAGCCTGACTTAACTGTCCTGATGTTTGTTGTTTCTTGATTCGTTGAACATGAAACTAGATTTTTTAAACTAAGTTATATGAACTTAAGGCAGGTGTAAAATGTGGTGCAAAAATTTTGTTAACTAAAAATGAATATGATGTTAATTTAGATATCTAGCAATTACAGAATTATGAGAAGAACATGGAATAGCATATTGGACTAGGCAATTTAAAACTGATTACAAATCAGTGTCAAACTTACTTCTAAATGGAAAATATCTATTGTCACCTCACATCTACCAATAATTCCAAATGTCTAATGGGATTATTTCTAAGAATTTTCTATAACTCCAGTTTCAAACAAAAGAGAGCCTTTGAAAAGATAATGGAGAGAAAAAGGAAAATCTCTCTCATTTCTAATGCTGTGAATGCTATTTGGAAGGTCTGGTCAGACTTTTTAATACAAACTGAACTGATGTGAAACCTCTGATGATGTGTAGTTTACATATACCATCTGAATTTGTAAGCATGTTCAAATATACAACATCATAGTAAGTCCTTGTAAAAACGAAAGAGAAGCAACAGCGTACCTTCCATTTAAAATATAAGTTGACTTTGATGGGAAATAGCTGTTTTCAACCTGTGTATAAAATTTCTTCAGGAAATATTGGGGTGCTATGCAGAAATAATTCAGGTCTTGTAGCTTTGCTGTAGACTCTGTCATCCATTTAAAACTCAACAGAACACACATACATCCCATTCATTGTCAGTATTTGAGAACTGGGCCAGTGGCTTTTGATGGATGTTGTAACAGAAGATCTGTGAAGGAGATGGTGGTTTGTACCTGTTGCTGAAATCAGAAACTGGAAGGTGTTTCCATTTTTCAAAAGTATTTGCATAAATGTGTTAATATGTTGAGTAGTAATGATTCTAAAGCTGCAAGAAGGCATTTTGCTATACTGTGATATGTAGCGATTACTACTCTTAAACTGCTTTTTACCTTAAAATATTATGATTTTAGGATAAATTGGATATCCTCCGCCAAGTAGTTTGTGTGTCTTGACATTTATTAAAGAGAAGGTGAGTGTAAGATTATAGATTCAGATACAACGTGAGAATAATCTCAAGTTGCTTTGTTCTGTTTTGGGGGGAGTTCATATCATCTTTTTCACTCTCTGGTGTTATTAAATGAACATATACTCAATAAATGTCTGATTTCTTCAAATGATGTGTCTGAATTATTCTGGAAGGCCAATACATGTTGATATATGGCAAAAAACCATCACAATATTGTAAAGTAATTATCTTCCAATTAAATACTTTTTTAAAAAAGTAATTTTGAAATCATTAGGCTTGGGAAACTTGATATCTAAAAGTCCAGGCAGGAGGCAGTTCCTGGATTGACTAATTCAGCAACTGGACAATGTCATTGGAAGCCTAGGTACCTTCTGTCTTTACATTACTGTTCTAATCATGTGAGCTAGTTTTCCCCCCATGGCCCCCAAGTGACTGCCAGCATTCTGGGTCCCAAATGACAACCAGAGCAAAAATACATCTTTTTATAAGAGGAAGGTGCCACCTGTCCCCATTCACTTGCCCTCATAGCCATAGCAGTGTCTGTGTGTCCAAAGCAATTACTTTTCAAAGAGAATAAAACTTGAATGGTTTGCTTAGATCTTGATCTGCCCCAAACTTAAACGTAGCCTCCCCTTGAAAAATGGCTACTCACAGGAAAGGAAAAGGAAGTAACATCAGGGTTCTGTTAGAAGTCTGTGGGGTAGAAGGGTAGATAACAGACCTACATGATTTTACTGACCCAAGTATTTCTTAAAACTTCCCAGAGGATCAAATTTCAGATCTAGAGAAGAGCACCTTTTCTGTGCCAGAGTGTAATTGTGCTTTAATGGGTCTCTGTAATGTTATGATCCAATAGTTCTCAGGTTTTTACAAATTTTATTATTTATACTTTGATTTTCTGGTCACAAATGATAGCATAAGCATAACGGTTTTAAAAGATACTGAGGTGATGAGTACTTACAAGAGAGTTAAAATCAATCTTTCGTTTTAAATCATTTATAAGTTAACAATGTCATTTTTGAAAAAACAATACAGAAGAATGAAAAGTATACAAAGTAAAAAAAAGACTCCTAACAAGCCACCCCTGAGAATGTTTGGGGTGTATCCTCCCTGTCTTTCTCTGCACATTTACACATGATGCACCCACACTGGGCTTGCTTCTACAATGTCTGACAGCTTGCTTCATTTCAGATTATACATTATAATATCTTGCCTTGTTGATACATTAGAGCCAACTCATTCTTAAGCTACATATTATGTCATAATAGTGTACTTAAGTAGAGATTAGCCTATGGACTTCTGAAGTATGAAACCAAAAGTAATGAGTAACTTGTTAGGGGAAATAGTCATTAACTACTTTTACCGTTTTTCTAGTTGTGATGTAATTTAAGTGCATTAAGTGGAAAGTTTTTGTAAAATAAATAATTTTTAGTATACAATAGATAATATAATAAAAGTAATTAATAGTTATATCTTTGTGAGACTGACATATCTAAGTACTGTTGCTGCTGCTGCTAAGTCGTTTCATTTGTGTGCGACTGTGCGACCCCATAGATGGAAGCCCACCAGGCTCCCCCATCCCTGGGATTCTTCAGGCAAGAGTACTGGAGTGGGTTGCCATTTCCTTCTCCAATGCATGAAAGTGAAAAGTGAAAGTGAAGTTGCTCAGTCGTGTCACTCCTAGCGACCCCATGGACTGCAGCCTTCTAGGCTCCTCCATCCATGGGATTTGCCAGGCAAGAGTACTGGAGTGGGTTGCCATTGACTTCTCTGCTAAGTACTGTTACTTCAGGGTTATTCTTTTACCTTTTCATTCTTCCTTAAAAAGACATTTTGAATAATAAAGTTTTAAAAAATTTGTGAAAACAAAATTTGACCATCAATTTTCTTATACTTTATCTACTGTTCTTTAGCATTTAAAATATTTTAATAGAGTCACTTAACAGGTTAAAAGAGGTTTTTAATCTGTTAGAACAGTGCTGTGTGACAATATAATACAAGCACATATATAATTAAGTTTTTTAGTAGCCACATTAAAAGCAGTGAAAAGCACTTGTTACTAATTTTAATAATATATTTTGCTTAAGTATATCCAAAACTTTATCATCTGGGCATGTATTCAATATAAAAATATTTAGTGAGGTCATATTTTTTCCATAGTTTAATAAGCATGTGCTTATCACATACAGCACATCTCAATTCAGCTTTGTCACGTTTCAAGTGGCCACTTGTGGCTCATGGTTAACGTATTGGACAGCACAGCTCTACTAGAGTGTAAACTCTGGAGGCAAAAGTCATTTCTTTTTTCAAGTAGTGTCTGTCACCATGACTATACATGGTAGACACAGATTTGCTTAATACATTTTAATTGAGAGATGTTTTATAACACTTTGGAGGTGTTTTGTAAATTGGGAAGAGTTTGAACTCTGGCCATTTCATTTTTAAAGACAAGAAATAAAATTTCCCAAAAATGTATACCCTCATGGATAGTGAAAGAAGTTAAACCAGAAGAGGTGAAAAATTTTAGTCTAATTAAAGTGTGTACATCTGAGATATTGAGAGGAAGCTCAGTGCTAGCAAAGTTGTGGTGCGTTTCCTGCACAGAACTTCAGGTGGCAGTGTGAGGTCATATGATTCACATAGCCTCCTGGTCCACTTTTTGGATCATTGGTGACTCATGCACACATATTAATCTCAAATCTGTAATAACCCTGAATCTGCTCTGGTAGATTCTGGCTTCCCTATGTTACTATGAAGTGAGGTGAAGTGAAGTCGCTCAGTCGTGTCCAACTCTTTGCGACCCCATGGACTGTAGCCTACCAGGCTCCTCTGTCCATGGGATTTTCCAGGCAGGAGTACTGGAGTGGGTTGTCATTTCCTTCTCTAGGGGATCTTCCCGACCCAGGGATCGAACCCAGATCTCCTGCATTGTAGGCAGATGCTTTACTGTCTGACCTCCCATCTAAAGCCAGTTCTTTCACCTTGCACTGGATTTGTCATGAGGCTGCCATTGGCATGGTGTGGTGGTGAGAGGTACCCGCTCTGCCCACAGTCACCCTCGCAGTGGCACTCGCGGCAGAGTGTGGAGAGAGGTGGATCGCTGCCTTCTCCCTGGGGCCCTCCTGGCGGCCTCTAGTTCATTGGGTTGCAGTCAGACACGACTGAAGAGACAGCACGCGTGCCCACCTCTCTCCTACTCATCTCTGAATTTGCTTTTATATTTTACATTTCAGGGTTGTCTTTCATAGCATCTTGTACTCATTTAAAAAAGGCACTCTTTTCTTTTTTCTCCCCAAGGATGTTAATGATTTTGTATTATCCCAATCACAAAGTTTCTTTTTATTCTTCATTTTGGTCTGCCTCTAATGTTGGATGTCTGGTGATTATAGTTAATATTAAGGTACCTAAGAGCTAAGTGGAAGCTCTGTGTGGGTGGGATTTATTATCTGATGGGCTTTACGATAGGATAATCTGTGCTGTTTTATTGGGAACTCTTGATTCTCTCAGTATCTGTAGGTCTTTTTCTTGAGCTAGTCAGATGCCTCAGGAAGGAGACCAAGTTTATGTGGTTTGAGCCTGCATTCAATTGTGAGAACTAAGGAGGGCGAGGGGGCTGTTAGCTATCATTTAATTCACTGCCCCGTCTTTTTTTTTTTTTGTAAAGGCAGTTGAGGCTAATGTATCCAAAGTCGGAGATTTTGCTTTTTTTTAATTTTAATTCAAACTCTAGCCAGTTGAACTCCAGACTCTGTTGTCGTGGAGGAATTGTTCTCACTGTATGTAAGTACAGGGTTGGGGTGAGGTTGGGGGAGCTATCTAGCAGCTCCAGCTAGCTCTCATTTGTTGAGGCCACCAGTGCCCCTACCTTCAGTAGAAGCTTGTACTCCAGTTCCTGATAATTCTCCAGGGCTCTTTGATTCAAATGGCTTATTCCTGTGCTTTCCCTGTTTCCTGCTTGTGCTGTGTGCTAAGTTGCTTCAGTCATGTCTGACTCTTTATGACCCGCCAGGCTCATCTGTCCATCGGATTCTCCAGGCAAGAATACTGGAGTGGGTTGCCATGGCCTTCTCGAGGGAATCTTCCCAACCCAGGGATCAAACCCGTGTCTCCTGTGTCTCCTGCATTGCTGGCGAATTCTTTGCTGCTGAAACCACTAGGGAAGCCCTCCTCCTGCTTACATTTCAGCAAAGAAAATAGTCAGCAACTCCTTGTCCCTTTACTTTTCAGCTTTCAATTTATTGCTGCTTTCATCTCCTTTCTTGTTTTCTTTGCCCATGTGGATGTATGCTTCTGTTTTGCTATCATTTTGGTGGAATTTAGTGAAGACACAAAGGTAAATATGTGAGTTCAATTCACTATGTTTAATTAGGCAATTTGTTTTATTTTAGCCATGAGCCCTTGCAGGATCTTAGTTCCTCAACCAGGGATCGAACCTGTGTCCAATGCTGCAGTGGAAGCATGGAGTCCTAATCATTGGACTAGGGACGTCCCAACATGAAGAGCTTTTTAAAAAAAATTTGTTTATTTTGTCTGTGCTGGGTCTTTGTTGCTGCGTGGCCTTTTCTCTAGTTGTGGTGAGCTGGGGCTACTCTCTAGTTGTGGTGTGTGGGCGTCTAATTGCAGTGACTTCTCTTGTTGCAGAGCACAGGCTCTAGGGTAAGCTGGCTTCAGTATTTGTGGCACGTGAACTCAGCAGTTGTGGCTCTTGGGCCTTAGAGCACAGGCTCAGCCCTTGCAGTGCATGGGCTTAGTTGCCATGCATCCTATGGGATCCTTCCGGATCAGGGATTGAACCTCTGTCTCTGGCACTGGCAGGTGGATTCTTTACCATTGAGCCACCAGGAAAGCCTGAAGAGTTTTGCTCTTGAAACTCCAACATGAAGAGAGTTTCACTTTTCTATCTATGCTTCTAACTTGATACATTTCTAGTGGCCCTAATTACATGTGAAAGACGCATTTAGCTAAACTCTGGTGGGTGTTTTAAGCTCCATCTTCTTTCAGAAAGCTTCTTATTCCACCCACACAAGAGTTTTATTAAAGGAGCTAAGCTTTTTCTGAGATAGAGCCCTAAGTATGATGCTCTTTGCTTTGTATTTATTATCTCATGAAATCTTTATGACAGTTCTAGGAGTGAGATAGTACTATCTGCACCTTTTAAGTGGAGCAAATGAGAGGCATGGTATGTTACTGGCCTAAGGCAAAACAACTTTTAAGTGGCAAAAGCAGACTTCAATGCTCTTCTTTTTTTAGCATTGTTTTTATTTTCTTTATTTATTATAAATGAAACAAAGATGAGTATTTTTAATGATAAAAGGTACAGTTCACAAAGAAAATGGAAATCATAAACTGTTAGACACCTAACAACAAAGAAGGAAAGATACGTAAAGCAAAAAGCAGAAGAAATATAAGGGAAAAGAAAAAAAATATAGTGAGACATATTAACATTTCTATGAGAATATTTTATCAAGTGGAGAAAAAATAAGAACAGGAGCATCTTGAATGATATCATTAATAATTTAAATATAATATATTTATATTTAATTCATTTATATTAATCACATCCTACACAAATATATTTAAAACTTTGTATCATGTTGTGATTAGACATTTAGAAAAACTGGCAAAAAGATAAACAAACATTACTAAATTTCAAAAAGAATTATTTTTTTGTGTGTGATTCAGTTACACATAAAAGACTCTGATGCTGGGAGGGATTGGGGGTGGGAGGAGACAGGGACGACAGAGAATGAGATGGCTGGATGGCATCACCAACTCGATGGACATGAGTTTGAGTGAACTGCGGGAGCTGGTGTTGGATAAGGAGGCCTGGCATGCTGTGATTCATGGGGTCGCAAAGAGTCAGACACGACTGAGCGACTGAACTGAACTGATACACATATATTATTTTTGAAATTATTTTCCATATAGGTTATTACAAGATATTGAGTATAATTTCTTATGCTATACAGTAAACCTTTGTTGCTTCTTGCATATCTATTTTTTTTATTTTTATTTTTTCATTAAAACAGAAACTTTTATTTTTTTTTTCCTTTAAAAACTTAATAGCATTTATACATTGAAGGTATTTGATTTTCTTGTAACTAGCACTTCAAATGCAACAAGCATTTGAAGCAACAAGCATTTGACCCAACAAGTAAAACTTTCTACAGTTCATAACTTTTATAAATAAAATAAATGTACAGTGAATAAGTTCTCTGAAATATTTCAATATTTCTGCAGGTTTAGTAACATCGTAAAATACATTTCAACTAAAATTCACAAATCTAAAAACCTAGGCGTTTTATGGAAATGAAGACCAATGTTACATCGTAATATGCCAATTACAAATAGTACTTCAAATAGCAAATACTACAGTTTGTCCCAAACTTTAAAAACTATTCATGAACTCAACACTGAACTATTGATGGCTATGAGAATTGTTTCCTAGCCTTTTTGAAAATTTCAACCCATTTACGTTTAAGGTAATTATTGATAAGTACGATCCCGTAGCCATTTTCTTTATTGCTTTGGGTTCAAGTTTATACACTCTTTCTGTGTTTCCTGTCTATAGAAGATCCTTTAGCATTTGTTGGAGAGCTGGTTTGACGATGCTGAATTCCCTCAGCTTTTGCTTGTCTGTAAAGCTTTTGATTTCTCCTTCATATCTGAATGAGATCCTTGCTGGGTATAGTAATCTGGGCTGTAGGGTATTTTCTTTCATCACTTTAAGTATGTCTTGCCACTCCCTTCTGGCCTGAAGAGTTTCTGTTGAAAGATCAGCTGTTATCCTTATGGGAATCCCCTTATGTGTTATTTGCTGCTTTTCCCTTGTTGCTTTTAATATTTGTTCTTTGTGTTTGATCTTTGTTAATTTGATTAATATGTGTCTTGGAGTATTTCGCCTTGGGTTTATCCTGTTGGGCACTCTCTGGGTTTCTTGGACTTGGGTGATTATTTCTTTCCCCATTTTAGGGAAGTTTTCAACTATTATCTCCTCAAGTATTCTCTCATGGTCTTTCTTTTTGTCTTCTTCTTCTGGGACTCCTATGATTCGAATGTTGGAGCGTTTAACTTTGTCCCAGAGGACTCTAATATTGTCCTCATTTCTTTTAATTCGTTTTTCTTTTTTCCTCTCTGTTTCATTTATTTCTACAATTCTATCTTCTAGTTCGCTTATCCTGTCTTCTGCCTCTGTTATTCTACTGTTTGTTCCCTCCAGAGTGTTTCTGATCTCATCTATTGTATTATTCATTGTATATTGACTCTTTTTTATTTCTTCTAAGTCCTTATTAAATCTTTCTTCCATCTTCTCAATCCTTTTCTCCAGGTTATTTATCTGTAACTCCATTTTGCTTTCAAGATTTTGAATCATTTTCACCATCAAAATTTGAAATTCTTTATCAGGTAAATTCCCTATATCTTCTTCTTTTGTTTGTGTTGGTGGGCAATTATCTTGTTCCTTTACTTGCTGGGTATTTCTCTGCCTCTTCATCTTGCTTATATTGCTTTGCTTGGGGTAGCCTTTCCCTCTTCTTGCAGTTTGTGGAGTTCTCTTTATTACGTAGTTTCTTCGCTGTGTGTGGGGTTGGACGGGTGACTTGTCCGGGTTCCCTGGTTAGGGAAGCATGTGTCGGTGTTCTGGTGGGTGGAGCTGGATTTCTTCTCCCTCCTTTAGAAGACAATGGGCTGCTTTTCTGGGAGCCTGATGTCCTCTGCCAGTATTCAGAAGTTGTTTTGTGGACTTTACTCCGTGTTCAAATGTTCTTTTGATGAATTTGTGGGGGAGAGAGTGGTCTCGCCGTCTTATCCCTCCGCCATCTTGTTCCTTCCTCCCCAGAACACTGTATTCTTATATTCCACTTGGTCGTGGAGTACCTCTTCCCAGCTGCTCCAGCAAGGTGCAGCCGCTGTACCTTACCTTGGACGAGGGGTATCTCCTCAAGGCCACCCCTCCTGCTTTGAATGTGGATCAGCTCCTCTCGGCCCTCCGGTGCCCAAGCAGCCACCGCCTCCTGGACGTGGTACAGCTCCTCTCGGCCACCGCCCCAACCCTGGGCGCGGGGCAGCTCCTCTCAGCCACGACTCTGCACGTGGTCGGCTGCGCCAGAGCTGGGCGTCTCTCGCGTCTGCGCCGCCGGAGCCGGGCGTCTCTCCATATCTATTTTTTAAAATTAGAAATCTAACATTCTATTCATACTAAGTCAAACAAGTGAAATCAAAATGTCATAAGTTTTTTAGGCAAAAATTCATAAGTTTTTTAAAACATATATATTATACATATTTATATATGTATACAAAAGCTTTTCTACTATGCTTGATAAAGACTTGAGAAAGAACATCAGAAAAAAAGGAGATGGAGAAATTGGAAAACATAAAGTAAATGGGAGCATGGAATATGAAATAGAAAAAGTGAATCAAACTAAAGTAAAAGATCCTCATCTACTCCAGTTGTTCTTAAACATGACTGTTCTTTAGAAACATATCTGGATCTCTGGTGAATAAAAGCAATATCCTGGGCATTTGTATTTTTCCAAAAATTCCAAGATAATACATGATATACACCTGGATTTTAAAAAGTGATTACAGGATTTTCTATTAAATGGTAATTTTGGTGATATAGAATTAATTTTTCTGTTGACCAATCATGATACAATGGTATTAAGTGAGTAATAGTTAAATAAACACAATAGTAAAAGATGTTTATCAGTTTTTACAATCAATAGCCAGACCAAAATAAAAGGTAATTACAATTGCAAGCCGTAATGGAAACACGATTAACCGAACAATATAAAATAATTACATACAATTTGGATCAAGCAGAGTGATGTGGTAAATGGAAGTGCAGTCATCCACCCAAACAGTCTATGTCTTTTGGTTGATGCATTTAATCCATTTACGTTTAAGGTAATTAATATGTATAATCCTATTCGTTCCGTTCCGTTCCATCACTCAGTCGTGTCCGACTCTTTGCGACCCCGTGGACAGTAGCCTACCAGGCTTCTCCGTCCATGGGATTCTCCAGGCAAGAATACTGGAGTGGGTTACCGTTTCCTTCTCCAGGGGATCTTCCCGACCCAGGGATCGAACCCAGGTCTCCTGCATTGGAGGCAGACGCTTTAACCTCTGAGCCACCAGGGAAGCCCAATTACCATTTTCTTAATTGTTGTGGTTTATCTTCTGTAGTAGGTCTTTTTCTTCTCTACTTTCCTGCCTAGAGAAGTTACTTTAGCATTTATTGTAAAGCTGGTTTGGTGGTGCTGAATTCTCTGAACTTTTGCTTGTCTGGAAAGCTTTTGATTTCTCTATCAACTCTGAAGAAGAATCTTGCTTGGTAGAATGTTCTTGGTTATAGTTTCTCCCCTTTCATCACTTTAAATATATTATGACATTCCCTTCTGGCTGGTAGAGTTTCTGTTGAGAAATCAGCTGATAGCCTGATAGGAGCTCCCTTGTATATTATTTGTCTTTTTTCCCCATTTCTTTGAATATTTTATCTGTCTTTAATTTTTATCAGTTTTATTATTATGTGTCTTGGTGTGTTCCTCCTTGGGTTTATCCTGCCTGGGATTCTCTGTGCTTCCTGAACTTGGTTGATTATTTCCTTTCCTATGTTAGGGAAGTTTTCAGCTTCAAATATTATCTCTTTGAAGTTATCTCTTCAAATATGTTCTCAGGTCCTTTCTCTCTTCTCCTTCTGGGACCCCTATAATGCAGATTTCACTGCATTTAATGTTGGCGCTGATCTCTTAGGCTGTCTTCATTTATTCTCATTCTTTTTTCTATATTCTGTTCTGTGGTAATGGTTTCCACCATTCTGTCCTCCCAGTCATTTATCTGTTCTTCTGCCTCAGTTATTCTGCTACGGATTCCTTCTAGTGTATTATTCATCTCTGTTTCTTTGTTCTTTAGTTCTTCTAGGTCTTTGGCAAACATTTCTTGCATCTTCTCAATCTTTCCCTCTATTCTTTTTCTGAGATCCTGAATCATCTTCACTATCATCATTCTGAATTCTTTTTCTGGAAGGTTGCCTATCTCTACTTCATTTAGTTGTTATCTGGGGTTTTATCTTGTCCCTTCATCTGGGACCTAACTTTCTGCTTTTTCATTGATTCACTTTCTGTAATGTTTTTGTTTTAGTTGCTGTAGGATTTTGGTTCTTCTTGCTTCTTCTGTCAGCCCTCTGATGGAGGAGGCTAAGAGGCTTGTGTAAGCTTCCTGATGGGAGGAACTGGTGGTGGGAAAAACTGGGTCTTGCCCTGGTGGGCAGGCTCTTGCTCAGTAAAGCTTTAGTGCAGTTATCTGCTGATTGGTGGGTTTGTGCTCCCTCTCTGGTAGTTTTTGGCCTGAGGCGACCCAGCCTTCAAGTCTATGGTAGAATTAATGACAACCTCCAAGAGAGCTTATGCCAAGGGGCCCTTCTAGGACTGCTGCTGCCAGTGCGCCCATTCCTGTGGCCTCCAATACTAGCAGGTGGTTTTGATTCAGTTTCCTGTGGAGTCACTGCTCTTTTCCTCTGAGTCTTAGTGTAGGCAAAGTTTTGTTTGTGCCCTCCACGACTGGAGTCTCTGTTTCCCCCAGTCCTGTGGAAGTCTTATAATCAAATCCCACTGGCCTTCAAGGTCAGATTCTCTGGGGATTCCCAGTCCCTTTGTCAGTCGCCAGGTGGGAAGCCTGATGTGGTGTTCCAAGTTTTCACAGCAGTGGGAGAACTTCTCTGATATTGTTCTCCGGTTTGTGGGTCACCCACCCGGTGGGTATGAGATTTGATTTTATTGTGATTGTGTCCCTTCTGCCATCTTGGTATGGCTTCTTCTTTGTCTTTGGACATGGGTATCTTTTTTTGGTAGGTTCCAGCGTCCTGCTGATGGCTGTTCAATAGCTAGTTGTGATTTTGGTGCTCTTGCAGGAGGAGATGAGCGCATGTCCGTCTACTCTGCCATCTTGAACTGGAAGTTCCTCAGTGCTCTTATTCTTAGCCTCAGAGCAACTAATAAGCATCCTTTTGCTTTGTTGTTACTGTGGTTCTTCCTTTTTCTACTACTATATTACCTTTGGGGAATATGTAGTTAGTTACTGAATGAATCATTTAAATTTCTCTTTAAAAGGACTTTCTGTTGGTTTTTATGTTAATACCACTTCAGGCCATGTGAGGGAGGGTAGTTTATTAGAGTAAAGTGCTTTTCATTACCCTCATGCTCCAAGAATCAAATTCACCCCATACTTATCCTTTTGATAGCTTAGCATCATATCTACAGCTCTGTAATTATATACTGCATGATACAGACTCATTTAATAAAATGTTCATTTTTAAACAAGTGTCAGATTTCCTGAAAATTTGCCAACTTTTTAATACCAAAATATCATCTGTGAAATTAAGGATTCCAAACATGTGACCACTTGTTCTATTAAAAAAAAAATCAACCTACCCTGCAAAAGCAAACAACAGAAAATCTTCCCACCCAAGACCTACAAATTGATACAGAATTTGTATATATTCCAGATATCATTGATCCTTATTTGTGATAGTTTTAGAAAAACATTACATTTAAACGTTAAATTTTTAAATTTACTTTCCTTTGCCTTCTCTGTCAGTCTCTCCCTCTGTAAAATATAGGCTTGTATATGAATTTTTCCAGGGTGAGAAAAGAATCGTGAAGAAATGTGAAGGTGATCAAAAGTCTGAAATTTTATAATTATTGTCGCTCTCCTTCAAAATAAAACCCCATAATATTTCAGAGATGCTTTAACTGTCTCAGGGAATAAACTGAGTGCTTCTCTAAATATTGAAGAGAAGATTCTGATACTGATTCCAGCTAGTCTGAGTCCTATTCATTCCTGTTAGGGTTCTTGTATAACAAGTGATTAAAAATGGCTTTAACTAGGTGACAAAACCTCAGTAAATTTATGAAAATCCAAATCATCTCAACCATCTTTTCTAAACAAAATTTTATGAGACTAGAAATCAAGTACAAGGAAAAAACTAAAACACAAACATGTGGAAGCCAAACAATATGCTGCTGAACAACTATGAATCACTGAAAAATCAGAGGGAATAAAAAATACCTGGAGACAAATGGAAATGGAAGCACAGTGATCCAAAATCTCTGGGATGCAGCAAAGAGGGAAGTTTATAGTAACAGAAGCTTACCTCAGGAAACAACAACAATAACAACAAACACAGTATTGGATGTCCTAGCCACAGCAGTCAGACAAGAAAAAGAAATGAGGAATCCAAATTGGAAAGGAAAAAGTAAAACTGTCACTGTTTGCAGACGACATGATACTATACATGAAAATTCTAAAGAACTCCACAAAAAACTACCAGAACTCATCAGCAAATTTCATGAAGTTGCACAATATAAAATTAATGTACAGAAATCTGTTGCATTTCTATACAATAACAACAAATGATCAGAGAGAAATTGAGGAAACAACCCCATTTATCGTCACATCAAAAAGACCAGAACACTTAGGAAAAAAATGTAAAAGGCCTTTATATGGAGGACTATAGACACCAATGACAGAAAGTGAAGATGACACAAACAAATAGAAACATATATCATATTCATGAACTATAAGAATTAATATTGTTAATGTCCATACTGCTCAAAGCAATCTGCAGATTTAATGCAATTCCTATCAAAATAGCCATGACAGTTTCATAAAAATAGGACAAATAATCCCCAAATTTATATAGAACTACAAAAGACCCCTAATTACTGAAGCAATCTTGAGAAAACAAAGCTGAAGATATCACACCCTGTGACTTTATACTACAAAGATATAGTCATCAAAACAGTATGGTATTGGCACAAAACATAGATCATGGATCAATGAAACACAGAGCTCAGAAATAAACCCATACACCTATGGTCAATTAATCTATGACAAAGGAGATAAAACTGTACAACAGAGAAAAGACATTCTTAACGTGATGATGGGAAAATGAAACAGCGACTTGTAAAAGAATGAAATTAGACCATTTTCTCACACCACATACAAAAATAAACTTAAAATGGATTAAAGAGCTAAATGTAAGAACAGAAACCGTAAAACTCCTAGAAGACATCAGCATAACATTCCTTGACATAAGCTATAGCAGTATGTTCGTGGATTTGTCTTCTAAGGTAAAGGAAACAAAAATAAACAAATGGGATCTAATTAAACTTAAAAGATTTTTCACAGCAAAGAAAGTTATTGATAGGGAATTCTCTGGTGGTCCAATGGTTAGAGCTTAGCCCTTCACTCCTGTGGTCCTAGGTTCAATTCCTGGCCAGGGAACTAATATCCCACAAGCCATGCAACTCAACCAAAAAAGAAAGAAAACCATTGACAAAACTAAAAGACAACCTAATAAATGGGAGCAAATATTTGTAAATGTTGCGACCAATAAGAGGTTAATATCCAAAATATATAATCAACTCATACAACTGAATATCAAAAAACAAGTCAGTTAAAAAAATGGGCAGAAGACCTGAATAGACATTTTTTCAAAGAAGACATCCAGATGGCCAACAGGCACATAAAAAGATGCTTAACACTGCTAATCATCGGAGAAATGTCAATCAAAACTACAGTGAGTTATCATCTCATGCCTGTCAGAATGACTATCATCAAAAGGACCACATATAACAATTGCTGGCAAAGATATGGAGAAAAGGGAACGCTTGGCACAGTTGGTGGGAATGTAACTTGGTGCAGCAGCTGTGGAAAACATTATGGAGGTTCCTCAAAAAAATAAAAAAATAGAACTACCATATGATAGAGCAGTTCTACTCCTGAGTATATATCTGGAAAAAACAAAAACACTAATTGAGAAGATACATGCACTGCTATGTTCATAGCAGCATTAACCAAGGTATGGAAGCAAAAAAATGTCCATCAGCAGATGAATGGATAAAGATGTTTTATATGTATAATACATATATATGTAAACAAACGTGGAGAGTATTATGCTTAGTGAAGTAAGTCAAACAGAGAAAGACATAACATATAGTATTTACTATATGTTTTCACTTATATGTGGAATCTAAAAAATGAAGCAAATGGATGAATATAATAAAACAGAAACAAACTTATGAAGAACGAATAATGGTTAGCAGCAGGGAGAGGGAAGTGGGAGGAGTAATACATGAGAAGGGAATTATTACCATGCATAAAATAAGCTACAAGGATATATTGTACAGCATGGGAAACATAGTTTAGGGGAACCGATAGTACATAATAAGTTTAAAAAGCCTAACATACAGAGATAATGAGGGTTTCCATTTGGTATATATCTTTTCAGATATTTTCCTTCACACGTTCATGCATTGTTTCTGTTGGGGTACAGTCAGGGAAGCAGAGTCCCCATGGATGTTACAGAAGAGGGGTTAATTATAGTAATTAGACTCTAGCCAATTGTGGGGGGAGCTAGAGAAATGAAAGTCCGGAAGAGGGAGTTGGAGGATTGAGAAAGAGCTAGTAGCCACTCTCCCGAAGCAGTGCTGTGGGTGGATAAGTTGGAGCTTGCAGGAAATCTGAGAAGCCCTACTACATCTCACAAAAAAGCCAAGACTTGTGGCGAGGTCTGTGGGAAGCTGTTGCCTCTGTTGGGTGAGCTGGGGGGGAGGCTGCTGTGGCAGCCGCAGAAGAGATGGACATGGAATGAGAAGAGTTAGAACAAGTTGGAAGCCGTCAGGTAAGTCTGGGTCTGTCTGACTGTATCTCCCTGGGAATTCCTTCAGAATGTGGCTGCTGACTCCAGCTCAGACCCAGACAGGGAAGGGGCTTCTGGGAAACACGGTTCCCAGGTTAACAAATTTGACAATAGTGTGTGTGTATGTACCTACATGTTCGTGTATATACATCTATATACATATATGTGTGTGTGTATGAATTCATACTCTACAAGGGGTTCTGTAACCTATTTTTCTTACTTCAACCATTGTAAACACTATTGTCTATATAGCTCTTTCAGTTCAGTTCAGTTCAGTTCAGTCGCTCAGTCGTGTCCGACTCTCCGCGACCCCATGAATCACAGCACGCCAGGCCTCCCTGTCCATCACCAACTCCCGGAGTTCACTCAAACTCATGTCCACAGAGTCGGTGATGCCATCCAGCCATCTCATTCTCTGTCGTCCCCTTCTCCTCCCGCCCCCAACCTTTCCCAGCATCAGCTCTTTAGCATATCTTTAATCTTTAATGGCTATTTAGTTTCCCATCAATTTAAAGATTTATTTGATCTGTTAATCTTCTCAATTGTTTCACACTGGAAGTTTAGGCGGGGTTGTTTCTGGTGACTGAAGCGGTGAGTGAATTAGATGACGAACACCAGGACATTCCAGAGCAGAGTGGTAGGTGATACGTTATAATATTCCATTATTCTAAGACTTTTAGTAATTTCTATTAACACTGACTACATTTTCTCTGATTTGTGTGTGTGTGCTAAGTTGATTCAGTCGTGTCCGACTCTTTTTCAGCTCTGTGGACTGTAGCCCGCTAGGCTCCTCTGTCTATGGGATTCTCCAGGCAAGAACACTGGAGTGGGTTGCCATGCCCTCCTCCAGGGGCTCTTTCCAGGAATGGAACCCATATCTCTTACATCTCTTGCATTGGCAGGTGGGTTCTTTAGTGCCACCATTTAGAGGGAAGATCATTCCTCTGAGAAATGAATGAAAACCACATTAACTGGTCTCGGCAGGTGATCGTACATGTGTCACTGTCAGCAAACACAGTGGCTCATGGACACGAGGAGGCCGGAGCAGAAGAAACAGAAGACCCTGCTCCTGGTGTCTTTAAGGTGGCCCCCTTTGGGGCTGGCTCAAATACAGCTGGAGAACATTTAGGCAAGATTAATCTCCAAACCACAAGGCCAGGCAAGAGAGGGTTGAGGAAAGGTGCCTGAGTAATTCAGGTTATGACTGAGGGTATCACAGTGCATTTTATTTAGCTGGATTCAATTTTTACTACTTTGCCAACAAAGGTCTGTCTAGTCAAGGCTATGGTTCTTCCAGTGGTCATGTATGGATGTGAGTGTTGGACTGTGAAGAAAGCTGATCGCCGAAGAATTGATGCTTTTGAACTGTGGTGCTGGAGAAGACTCTTGAGAGTCCCTTGGACTGCAAGGAGATCCAACCAGTCCATTCTAAAGGAGATCAATCCTGGGTGTTGATTGGAAGGACTGATGCTAAAGCTGAAACTCCAATACTTTGGCCACCTCATGCGATGAGTTGACTCACTGGAAAAGACTCTGATGCTGGGAGGGATTGGGGGTGGGAGGAGACGGGGACGACAGAGAATGAGATGGCTGGATGGCATCACCGACTCGATGAACATGAGTTTGAGTGAACTCTGGGAGTTGGTGATGGACAGGGAGGCCTGGCATGCTGTGGTCCATGGGGTCGCGGAGAATCGGACACGACTGAGCAAGTGAACTGAACTGAACTGTGAACAGTTAGAACGCATGGTTCATGTTCAACCATCTTGTTATCTCTAGTGTCTAGGGAATATACTGAAGCCTGTTCAAATTGGATAATTGAGCAGAAGTACATGGAGAAACAAGTTACAAATGTGGGGTCAAGGTTTAGGGGAAACAAAACAAAATGTTGGAATATCCAGGGCTCATAACACTAGGGAACTATTATCACTTCTAAGTCCAAAGGGGCAGAGCAGGGAGGTAGAGTTGCCAGAACCCAGATAACATCTCCCACTGGGCAAATCCAGTTGAAGACCAGAAAGCAGAGTCCACTGATAGAGGCCTCAAAGACAGATCCCCAGAGATCAAACTGGGGCAAGAAGGAGGGGCCAAACTAGAGGGGCCAGTGGGAGATACCCAGAACAAGACATCATTAGACAAAGGTGTGTTTGAGAAGATGAGCCCTGAGCTAACCATTATATATGTCATCATGAATTTTAGGTAAGTTTTCATTGTGATTCACTTCAAACTAGAAAATTACAAGAATGGCACCAGGAACTCCTGTATATTCTTAATTATTTTGCCTCATTTGTTTTATCATTTTCACTTCCCCTCTTGCATTCTGAGGCTTCCCTCAACCACTAGAGAGTAAGTTGGACACATTATGCCTCCTTTACCCTAACTACTTCAGTGTGTATTTCCTAAGCATAAGGACATTCTCTTTTATAACCATGGTACAATAATTTAAATCGAGAAATTTTGGGCTTTCCTGGGGGTTCAGTGGTAAAGCATCCACCTGCCAATGCAGGAGACATGGGTTCAATCCCTGATCCAGGAAGATCCCACATACCGTGGAGCAACTAAGCCTGTGCACCACAACTTCTGAGCCTGTGCTCTAGAGCCCATGCACTGCAGCCACTGGAGCCTGAGAGATCTAGCCCCTGTGCTCCGCAACAAGAGAAGCTGCCACAGTGAGAAGCCTGAGCACCACAACTAGAGAGGGGCCCATGTGGCAACGAAGACTCAGCACAGCCCAAAGTAAATAAAGAAATAAAAAGAAATGTAACAAGTATACAATTTTGTTTGTTTAAAATACAGCCTATATTCAAATTTTATCAATCATCCCAATAATGTCTTTTACAGCTTTTTTTTTTTTCTGGTTCAAGATTTAATCCATGCACCTACATTGTGTGACACTGTCATGTTTCTTTAGACTCTTTTAATCTGGAACATGTCATTAGCTTCTTTTAGTTTTTGATCCTGACATTTTTTTTTTCTATTACTATTATATTTAGGTTAAATCTATGGAATCAAAATAGTTTGAATCCATGTCATCATAGAAATTGAATTTATAGGATTCCCCTTTCTTCCTTACAAATGTAGATGTTATTTAACCTGTTGCACAAATGTTGAAACCAAAGCCCAGAGAGGGTAAGTAACTTGGTGAAACTTGTAAATAGAAAAGTTGGTCCTGGAATCTCGAGCTTCATGACTTCAAAAACCTGTGTTTTCACCATCAAATTATGAGGTACATAGTCAAGTAATTTGAAAAAGGCTATTTTAGACATTTGGTCCCATAATTTTACGACAAATAGATGGGGGAAAAAATGGAAACAGTGGCAGATTTTATTTTCTTGGGCTCCAAAATCACTGTGGACAGTGACTGCAACCATGAAATTAAAAGGCACTTGCTCCTTGGAAGAAAAGCTATGACAAACAGAGACAACGTATTAAAAAGCAGAGACATCATTTTGCTGACGAAGTTCTTTACAGGCAAAGCTACGGTTTTTCCAGTAGTCATGAATGGATGTGAGAGTTGGACCGTAAAAAAGGCTGAGCACTGAAGAATTGATGCTTTTGAATTGTGGTGCTGGAGACGACTCTTGGGAGTCACTTGGACAGCAAGGAAATCAAAACAGTCAATCCTAAAGGAAATCAATCCTGAATATCCATTGGAAGGGCTGATGCTGAAGCTGAAGCTCCAATACTTTGGCCACCTATGCAAAGAGCTGACTCCCTGGAAAAGACCCTGATTCTGGGAAAGATTGCAGACAAGAGGAGAAGGCGGCAACAGAAGATGAGATGGTTGGATGGCGTCACCGATTCAATGGGCATGAGTTTGAGCCAACTCTAGTAGACAGTGAAGGACCGGGTAGCCTGGCGTGCTGCGGTCCATGGGATCTGCAAAGAGTCGGACACAGCTGAGTGACTGAACAACATTTTAGATGAAATTACATTGATTTCTTCATTACAGCACTTATCAGAGCTTTTATTATTCAAATGAACATTGGGAATTTCCAAGAGGGGAAAAGAATACACAATATTGTCTAAATTTGTACTCACAGAAGTCTTTCCTCCTATCTCTCTGGACACGTCTATGCAGTGCTGTTTGTAAACAATGGGCTAGAAGATGGAGTATCGGTGGCTTAAGCGGGGGTGGAAGTACAGAGCTATGGTTGAAAAGGGAAGGTTGAAGACTTTTAATGGGAGAATGGCCACGAAAGTAGTTTTTAGGAATGAATTCTGGTCCAGGTGCTCTAGGCAGCCATCTTTTCATTGTCTCCTCAAGTCTCTGTTTTGCTTTGCTCTAGCTGCCTACACCCCTGCTACTACAGCTGCCCAGCAACCACAGCCTTCAGAAAAGTTTTAAACATGTTTAAAATGTCAACTCAGAGTCAATCTAAAAGAAAACAAATCTGGGGAGAAGGAAGAGCTATACCAGCCACTATGGACCCTAAGGAGGAAGTGGAGAGCACTGCGTAGGAGAGGAATGATGAGGAGAAGCATGGAGACGCGTGTGACAAAGCTACAGGGCTACCTGGTCAGAGAATAGAAGATGGCAAAGCCAGCGCCTTTCACTCCTAGAAGCAGAACGCTGCTGGGGACCATCAGACGGACAGCGCTGAAAGGAAACAGGGGTTTCTTAAAAGGGCATAAATGCCAGAGGATGGGATAGGAAGGAATGGGAGTTATGGTTTAATGGGTAGAGAGTTTAAGATTGAAAAGATGAGGAGAATTCTGGTCATGGGTTGCAGACCAGTGTGAATGTATTTGGCAATACTGAACTGTCCACTTAAACATGAATGAGATGTTAAATTTTGTGGTATATGTATTATACCACACACACCCCATAAAGGTGCTAGTGATTGACACACTTCTCATTCCAGAATCCAGTTTGGGTAGAGCGTTCCTTCTGCTTCAGGGTTACCACCCTATTAGAGAGCACAGTGCTTCTCAATAAAATGACATCAAATCAGCTGAGGGGAAAACTGCCATCAGTGGGGAGAAGACAAAAACTCGAAGGACAAGCTTTCCACTCAGAAATTACTTTTAAAGGGAAAGTTTTATTTGTATTTCAATTTGCATCATATTTACAATTTAGTTTTTTAAAATGAAATTATTAAGATGTCAATTGTTGAGCAAAGCATCTCTGAAGTATTCTCAGTCCTGTACAGCCGTGGGGTCACAGAGTCAGACATGACTGAGCGACTGAACTGAACTGAATCATGTTTATCATAATTTCACAAAATAGTAAAAGCATTTTATATAAGGAAAAGCATGAAAAAGGTCATTTTATTTGGAGCATTTTGAGAACCCCTTTCTACTTCCAAGTCCCAAACATCTGTAATTTATTCTTTCTTCGCCTCTGACCCCCACTACCAACTCTCACTGCCCTAATGCAGCTTTATAAATATGTCTGCAGACGCAACTGTAACTGCGGAGTTGTGGAGCTGTGTGTCCATTTTGGCACTGAACGCTGTGTATGTCAGATCAGTACAAAGAGCGACTAAATTAACAGCAATATCAAGATAACAGAAAAATCCAAGTCAACACTCTGTTAGAAAAAAATCATTGAGTGACACAAATGAAGACCTGAGAAGGTCTGAATTTGAAACTTTGAATAACAGGTATGGAAAAAATTCTCTGCTTTATACAACATATTGTAGAGAAGTATTGTATTTTTAATAGTTATTGAACAAACAGTCCATTGTGTAGTAAAGACCAAATGATACAGTCAAGATTTTAAAAAGAGATTCCTCCCATCAGCACAGGAGCAGATGGAGCCAGGCAGAAATAATGGGACTCTCTTAATGGCTGAATTGGTATGACACCACCGAGGCATATTTGTAACCTCACATTGCTCCTTCTGTGGCCGGATGAAAAATGTAATAATAAGACACCAATTGCACATTCCAGGTTCAAGGGGGAAAATCCCACAATATAATAAGAAGTAAATCATATGTTTTGGAATGAGCAATAAAGGAGGCAGATGCTCTGACAATAATGCTGATATATCCAGGGAGGCATCTGGGATCTTGTAGGATGGCTCCTCCTCAGATTAGCACTGCCTAATTAAGAATAATTGAATTATGGGTCCTGCTGGTGAGACTTGTATCATTTGTCTTGTTGATAGCAACTCCAAAACACCCACACTTGAATTAATTCACTGGTAGTTATTACTGAATGAGAAGTGAAATGATTCAGCAGCCTCATCAGAAGGACTGGGGAAGTGGAACGGACAGCCACACTGTCAGCTGCATACCGCGCCCCAGTGGGCTATGTTACTGAGCCTGTCAGTGACACGTCTTCCTCAGTTTCTTTGTGGTGAAGCTGGAAAACACAAGCAGTTCAGACCTACAGAGACATCTGCTCATCTCAACAACCTGACTGAACAACAGTGTCAAGTTTATTGACTTCAAATTCTGCACTGATCCTGTAGAAGCCAAGAGTGACATTTTGCCCTCTTTCCAATATGCTTGAGCAATTCATTTATGACAGTCAGAGAAAACATGTAGCCCTCTGACATATACCAGAAATAACGAGGCCACCTTGACTGGGTTTGGCCCATGCAGAGCAAAACCTTGAATATTTCCTGAAAATCATTTTGTACCTGTTGTTTGCCATGTTGGTGTCTGAAGATACATCATGACCATTTGAATGTGATAATCATGTGAAAAAACTGATGTTTTTCCTTCATCGACAGAATTATGTAAACTTGGTAACCTGGGTAATTCTGCAGCTTTTAAATTTAAATACTTTGGCCAGCCACTTCTGAAGTCTGATTCTTTTGCCCTCTTGGAAAATAAATGCTTTCTTTCCTTTTGTAAATGCTTCTTTCTCTCTCTTGTTTTGACAACCATCTCAAAAACCTTTGTGCAAAACCCCTAATGGTTTCTTATTATTTGTTTGATCAGATGCAAATTCCTTTGGGTGGTATGTCATGGCTGCTGAAATCTGACCTTGAGCTCTTTCTGCACATTTATGTCCATTGTTCCCTCATGTGAATCTCCTGGCAGCTAGGTAGACCATGGTTGCCTGGATTGCCATACTTGCACATTGGCTCATGCTGCCTCTTCCTTTTGCAAAATCCTTCTGACATCGCTTTATCAATGCAAATTATATTCATCTCTCCAGGCACAGATTAGGTCCTATATTGTCCGTGAACCTCACTGGGTACCTCACAGCATTTTCCTTCTCTCAACTCGTAGTCTGTGCCACACATTCAGCACTTAACCCCTTGTGCTTATGTGAAGTACTTAGTATTAACGTTTTATGCCTGAGAACTTCATCTCTCTAAATAGACTGTAAACTTCAATCCACAAGAAAACTAATACAGGTGTACTATTTAATGGAGGAACTGGAAACTGAGTACTGTATTGTTTTCTGCTTTTTGCAGAGTTTTCATTGCAATATTGAGACATGTGAAACATTGGAATACAAGCCACTTTTAATAATTCAATGCCAAGTATGACTTTCAACCTCCTAACAACACCTTGAGCAACTCCTACACCTTTCTGATCAATTTCTGTTATTTGTGCCAAGATGGCAGAGTAGAAGGATGTGCGCTTATCTTCTCCTGTGAGAACTCCAAAATTACAACTTGCTGCTGAACAACCATCAATAGGAAAATGTTGGATCCTACCAAAAAAAGATACCCCATGTCAAGGGCAAAGGAGAAGCCCCAGCAAGACGGTAGGAGGGGCAAAATTGCATTTAGAATCAAACCCCATACCCACCAGAGATGTTCAGGGGGATCAAACAAAACCTTGTGCACGAGGAGATCCCACAGAGACTGAGACAGACCTGCTTTTGGGTGTTTGAGTGTCTCCTGCAGAGGTATGTTTCAGCAGTGGCCTGACCCAGGGGCAGGAGCTCTGGGTGCAGCAGACCTGGGTGTGGCATAAGCCCTCTTGGAGGAGGTCACCATTAACCCCACCATAGAGCCACCAGAACTTACACTGGACTGGGAAAACAGACTCTTGGAGGGCACAAACAAAACCTTGTGCATACCAGGAAGCAGGAGAAAGGAGCAGTGACCCCACAAGAGACTGACCCAGAATTGCCTATGAGTTAGTGTCCAGGAGTCTCCAGCAGAGGCGTGGGTTGGCAGTGGCCTGCTGCAGGTTCGGGGGCACTGAGTGTGGCAGTGTGTACATGTGACCTTTTGAAGCAGGTTGCCATTATCTTCATTACCTCCACTATAGTGAAGTGAGTAGTGAAGTCACTCAGTCATGTCCGACTCTTTGTGACCCCATGGACTCCTCCCTCCATGGGATTCTCCAGACAAGAGTACTGGAGTGGGTTGCCATTTCCTTCTCCAGTAATAGTTTGGTCTCAAACAACAGGGAGGGAACACAGCCCCCCATCAACAGAAAATTGGATTAAAGATTTACTGAGCACAGCCCCGCCCATCAGAACAAGATCCAGTTTCCCCTTCAATCAGTCTTTCCCATCAGGAAGCTTCCATAAGCCTCTTATCCTTATCCCTCAAAGGGCAGACAGAATGAAAACCACAATAACTGAAAACTAATTGAACAGATCCCAAGGACCACAGCCTTGTCTAACTCAGTGAAACTATGAGCCATGCCATGTAGGGCCACCCAAGATGGATGGGTCATGGTGGAGAATTCTGACAAAATGTGGTCCACTGGAGAAGGCAATGGCAAACCACTTCAGCATTCTTGCTTTGAGAACTCCATGAACAGTATGAAAAGGCAAAAAGATATGACACTGAAAGATGAACTCCCCAGGTCGGTAGGTGCCCAATAAAGAGATGGAGCCAAAGCAAAAACAACACCCAGTTGTGGATGTGACTGGTGATGGAAGTCAAGTCTGATGCTATAAAGAACAATACAGCATAGGAAGATGGAATGTTAGGTCCGTGAACCAAGGTAAATTGGAAGTGGTCAAATAGACGGCATGAGTGAACATTGACATTTTAGGAATCGGTGAATTAAAATGGACAGAAATGGGTGAATTTAACTCAGATGACCATTATATCTACTACTGTGGGCAAGAATACCTTTGAAGAAATGGAGTAGCCCTCATAGTCAACAAAAGAGTCCAAAATGCAGTACTTGGGTGTAATCTCAAAAATGACAGAATGATCTCTGTTCATTTCCAAGGCAAACCATTCAATATCACAGTAATCCAAGTCTATGACCCAACCAATAATGCTGAAAAAGCTGAAGTTGAACGGTCCTATGAAGACCTAAAAGACCTTATAGAGCTAACACCCCAAAAAGATGTCCTTTTCATTGTAGGGGACTGAAATGCAAAAGTAGGAAAAGTAGGAAATTGCCTGGAGTAACAGGCAAATTTGTCCTTGGAGTACAAAATGAAGCAAGGCAAAAGCTAACAGAGCTTTGCCAAGAGAACACACTGGTCATACAAACATCCTATCCCAACAACACAAGAGAAGACTCTACACATGAACATCACCAGATGGTCAGTACTGAAATTTGATTGATTATATTCTTTGCAGCCAAAGATGGAGAAGCTTTATACAGTCAGCAAAAACAAGACTGGGAGCTGACTATGGCTCAGACCATGAACTTCTTACTGAAAAACTCAGACTTAAATTGAAGAAAGTAGGGAAAACCACCAGACCATTCAGGTATGACCTAAATCAAATCTCTTACAATTATACAGTGGAAGTGACAAATAGATTCAAGGTATTAGATCTGAGAGAGTGCCTGAAGAACTATGGATGGAGTTTTGTGACATTGTATAGTAGGCAGCGATCAACACCATCCCCAAGAAAAAGAAATGCAAAAAGGCAAAATGGTAGTCTGAGGAGCCCTTACAAATAGCTGAGGAAAGAAGAGAAACTAAAGGCAAAGGAGAAAAGGAAAGATATACCCATCTGAATGCAGAGTTCCAAAGAATAGCAAGGAGAGATAAGAAAGTCTTCCTCAGTGAACAGTGCAAAGAAATAGAGGAAAATAATAGAATGGGAAAGACCAGAGATCTCTTCAAGAAAATTGGAGATCCCAAGGAAACATTTCATACAAAGACGGACACAATAAAGGACAGAAATGGTATGGCCCTAACAGAAGCAGAAGATATTAAGAGGTGGCAAGAATACATGGAAGAGCTATACAAAAAAGATTTTCATAACCCAGATAATCACGATGGTGTTATCACTCACCTAGAGCCAGACATCCTGGAATGCAAAGTCAAGAGGGCCTTAGGAAGAATCTCTATGAACAAAGCTAGTGGAGGTGATGGAATTTCAGCTGAACTATTTCAAATCCGAAAAGATGACGCTGTTAAAGTGATGCACTCAATATGGCAGCAAATTTGGAAAACTCAGCACTGGCCACAGAACTGGAAAAGGTCAGTTTTCATTCCAGTCCCAAAGAAAGGCAATGCCAGTGAAAGTTGCTCAGTTGTGTCCAACTCTTTGTGACCCCATAGACTATATGGTCCATGGAATTTTCCAGGCCAGAATACTGGAGTGGGTAGCCTTACCCTTCTCCAGGGGATCTTCCCAACCCAAGGATTGAACCCAGGTCTCCTGCATTGCAGGTGGATTCTTTACCAGCTGAGCCACCAGGGAAACTCCACATTTTGAGCACAGTTGCACTCATCTCATATGCTAGCAAAATAATGCTCAGAATTCTCCAAGTCAGGCTTCAACAGTACATGAACTGTGAACTTCTAGATGTCCAAGCTGAATTTAGAAAAGCCGGAAGAACCAGAGATCAAATTGCCAACATCCATTGGATCATGGAAAAAGCAAGAGAGTTCCAGAAAACATCTACTTCTGCTTTATTGACTACACCAAAGACTTTGACTGTGTGGATCACAATAAACTGTGGGAAATTCTTCAAGAGATGGGAACACCTGACCACCTTACCTGCCTCCTGAGAAATCTGTATGTAAGTCAGGAAGCAACAGTTGAAACTGGACATGGAACAACAGACTGGTTCCAAATCGGGAAAGGAGTATGTCAAGGCTGTATATTGTCACCCTGCTTATTTAAGTTCTATGCAGAGTACATCATTGAAAATGCCAGGCTGGATGAAGTACAAACTGGAATCAAGGTTGCAGGGAGAAATACTGATAACCTCAGATATGCATATGACACAGCCCTTATGGCAGAAAGTGAAGAAGAACTAAAGAGCCTCTTGATGAAAGTGAAAGAGGAAGGTGACAAAGCTGGTTTAAAACTTAACATTCAGAAAACTAAGATTATGGCATCTGATCCCATCACTTCATGGCAAATAGATAGGGAAACAATGAAAACAGTAAGATACTTCATATTTTTTGGCTGCAAAATCACTGCAGATGGTGATTGCAGTCATGAAATTAAAAGATATTCGCTCCTTGGAAGAAAAGCCATGACCAACCTAGACAGCATATTAAAAAGCAGAGATGTTACTCTGCCAACAAAGGTCCATCTAGTCAAAGCTATGGTTTTACCAGTAGTCATGTATGGATGTGAGAGTTGGACTATAAAGAAAGCTGAGAACCAAAGAATTGATGCTTTTGAATTGTGGTGCTGGAGAAGACTCTGGAGAATCCCTTGGACTGCAAGGAGATCTAAGCAGTCTATCCTAAAAGAAATCAGTTCTGAATATTCATTGGAAGGACTGATGCTGAAGCTGAAGGTCTAATACTTTGGCCACATGATGCAAAGAACTGACTCATTGGAAAAGACCCTGATGCTGGGAAATATTGAAGGCAGGAGAATGGGATGACAGAGGATGAGATAGTTGGATGGCATCACTGACTCAGTGGATTGAGTTTGATCAAGCTCCGGGAGTTAGTGATGGACAAGGAAGCCTGGTGTGCTGCAGTCCATGGGGTTACAAAGAGTCTGACATGACTGAGCTACTGGAATGAAGTGAACTGAGTCCAGTTAAAAGCTTTAATTTCATATCTGATGCAAAACTCTTCTCTAGTGCTGGTCAGACTTTTTCATCTTCTGTCTTCTATCTAGAGCTTGGGGAAGGGATGACAGGGCAGAAAAACTTCTTTTGTCTTCTTTGGGTGATTCAGTTCAGTTCAGTTCAGTTCAGTCGCTCAGTCGTGTCCGACTCTCCGCGACCCCATGAATCACAGCACGCCAGGCCTCCCTGTCCATCACCAACTCCCGGAGTTTACTCAAACTCATGTCCACAGAGTCGGTGATGCCATCCAGCCATCTCATTCTCCGTCGTCCCCTTCTCCTCCTGCCCCCAACCTTTCCCAGCATCAGAGTCTTTTCCAGTGAGTCAACTCGTCGCATGAGGTGGCCAAAGTATTGCAGTTTCAGCTTTAGCATCAGTCCTTCCAATGAACACCCAGGACTGATCTCCTTTAGAATGGACTGGTTGGATCTCCTTGCAGTCCAAGGGACTCTCAAGAGTCTTCTCCAACACCACACTTCAAAAGCATCAATTCTTCGGCGCTCAGCTTTCTTCACAGTCCAACTCTCACATCCATACATGACCACGGGAAAAACCATAGCCTTGACTAGACGGACCTTGGTTGGCAAAGTAATGTCTCTGCTTTTTAATATACTATCTAGGTTGGTCATAACTTTCCTTCCAAGGAGTAAGCGTCTTTTAATTTCATGGCTGCAATCCGCATCCGCAGTGATTTTGGAGCCCCCCAAAATAAAGTCTGACACTGTTTCCACTGTTTTTCCATCTATTTCCCATGAAGTGATGGGACCAGATGCCAGGATCTTTGTTTTCTGAATGTTGAGCTTCAAGTCAACCTTTTCACTCTCCTCTTTCACTTTCATCAAGAGGCTTTTGAGTTCCTCTTCACTTTCTGCCATAAGAGTGGTGTCATCTGCATATCTGAGGTTATTCATATTTCTTCCAGCAATCTTGAATCCAGCTTGTGCTTCTTCCAGCCCAGGGTTCCTCATGATGTACTCTGCATATAAGTTAAATAAGCAAGGTGACAATATACAGCCTTGATGTACTCCTTTTCCTATTTGGAACCAGTCTATTGTTCCATGTACAGTTTTGACTGTTGCTTCCTGACCTGCATACAGGTTTCTCAAGAGGCAGGTCAGGTGGTCTGGTATTCCCATCTCTTTCAGAATTTTCCACAGTTTATTGTGATCCACACAGTCAAAGGCTTTGGGTGATTACAATCTGCTTTTTGTTGCTTTTCTGGTAACGCTGATGGGAGAGGATGCCTGGTTGCAGAGTGCAGATGCTGACTTTCTGATGGGGTCACCACTACAACATCCCTTCCTCTGGGATCTTTGGTTTCAGATCAGCCTCTTCCCTTGACCTCTTCTTACTACCAGACCACTTTCCTGGCAATGGCTTCCATGAGTGCTGTTCTGGTTGGATGATTCCCTTCCATGCAGTTTCTGTGGATCCATCAACCAAACACATGTAGTCATGTTATTCATACAAAGTAGCAGAAGTGCTGACTCCGACCTCTGCTCTCTCCGTACTGCTTCTCCCCTGCCCCCCTTCCTCTGTTCATGTTAGCCTGGGGGCACATATGCAAGACCACTTTCTCAGCAGATACCACGTGGGGAGAAAATGACAGTGCCCCGATGTGTACACACCTGCATGCCATGCATATGATTCTCTTGTATGCTCCTGATCAACCCTGGGCTTACGTTACAAGATACCAATTTGGTGAAGCTATTTTTCTAATAGCAGTTCTTGGTCAAAATTGTAAAACGAACAGCTGTTTCAATTCTAAATATGGTAGTTCTAAATGGAAACAGTGTCAGACTTTATTTTTTTGGGCTCCAAAATCACTGCAGATGCGGATTGCAGCCATGAAATTAAAAGACGCTTACTCCTTGGAAGGAAAGTTATGACCAACCTTGATAGTATATTAAAAAGCAGAGACATTACTTTGCCATCAAGGTCCTCTAGTCAAGGCTATGGTTTTTCCCTTGGTCATGTATGGATGTGAGAGTTGGACTGTGAAGAAAGCTGAGCGCCGAAGACTTGATGCTTTTGAAGTGTGGTGTTGGAGAAGACTCTTGAGAGTCCCTTGGACTGCAAGGAGATCCAACCAGCCCATTCTAGAGGAGATCAATCCTGGGTGTTGATTGGAAGGACTGATGCTAAAGCTGAAACTGCAATACTTTGGCCACCTCATGCGATGAGTTGACTCACTGGAAAAGACTCTGATGCTGGGAAGGATTGGGGGTGGGAGGAGAAGGGGATGACAGAGAATGAGATGGCTGGATGGTATCACCGACTCTATGGACATGAGTTTGAGTGGACTCCGGGAGTTGGTGATGGACAGGGAGGCCTGGCGTGCTGTGATTCATGGGGTCGCGGAGAGTCGGACACGACTGAGCAACTGAACTGAACTGAACTGAATGAAAGCCTGAGATCGCCTCAGACATCATATCATATCATATTATATTATATGCACAAGAATCTTGTGTTTCCTTTTTGCTGATAGGCAGACAGCAATTTTCTAGCCTTCTTTTTTTACTGAGGTTGAGCACATGGATTTCAACTCCAAATCCCTGTTTTTTTAAGTTCAAGATCTTATTTTCTGTCTGCAGGTCACTCTTAAAAACCAAGACTTTAGAAAATGGGAACTGTCAACTGCTTTGAGGCCAAATGCACTTTTAGGGTCAGCCTGCAACTATGGGTTACAACTTGCTTTTAGGGGGAATTCCCCATACATTAAAAAAAATGAACTCAGGTATGCGTTGGAGAGAATGACTTATATTTGATTCAGTTTTTCTAACTATCTTATAGAAAAAAAATTGAAAACATCTAGCTTGTTATTCCCTTAAATTTCAAATCCTACTACTCATATTTTAGAATTTTCTCCATATCTTGCTCTGGGCAATGTAATAAGAAAACACTGAATGCCATTTATGTGCCAAGTGCTTTATGTTTGTGATTCCATTTGTTGTAATCTTTACTGTAATTCTGATTATACCATATATATGGGACCCTATCTATTACTCTTTGTATCCACCCCTTGCATGTATTCTGTACATTGCTATGATGTTGTTATTGTTCAGTCACTAAGTTGTGTCTGACTCTTTGTGATCCCATGGACTACAGCGTGACAGCATTCCCTGTCCTTCACAGTCTCCCAGAGTTTGCTCAAATTCATGTCCATTGAGTCGGTGATGATATCTAAACATCTCATCTTCTCTTGCCCCCTTATCATTTTGCCTTCAATCTTTCCCAACATCAGGGGCTTTTCCAATGAGTCAGCTCCTTGCATCATGTGGCCAAAGTATTGGAGCTTCCGCATCAGCATCAGTTCTTCCATTGTGACATATATTTGGTCTTCACTCAGTTGAGATCCTAAAACTCTGAATTTCCTAAGTGATGAGAGTTGTTAAGGTGCCTCTTGTTACGTTAATTGGGCTTCCCAGGCAGTGCTAGTGGTAAAGAACCCTCCTGCCAAAGCAGGGTTTGATCCCTAGGTTGGGAAGATACTCTGGAGAAGGAAATGATAACCCACTCCATTATGATTAGGAGGTTTGGAGCTTTCAGTCCTACCACGTGCCCTCCTGGGAAGGTAGATGGTCTGGAGGTTAAATTCATTGCCAATGGCCTGTGATTTAATCAATCATGCCTATGTAATGAACCTCCATAAAACCTGAAAGGACAGATTGGTGAATTCGTGGAGATTCAGGAGGAAGGGTATGCCATTCAGGAATGGTGGGAGGTCTGGGCCCTTTCCCTAGACCTTACCCTGTGTATCTCTTCTATGTGGCTGTTGCTGAGTTATGCCTTCTAAAATAAACTGCTAGTGTAGCGAGTAAGGTGTTTCTCTGAGTTCTGCAAGCCACTCTAGCAAATTAATCAAGCCGAATTTGATTGGTTGGAACCTTCAGTCCATAGCTGGTGACAGCACTGGTGATAGGCACATAGAAAAAAATATACCTATTTTCAGAGAAAGACCTGTGACCAGGGAAGTGAAGTGACTTGTCCAAGGTTATAGAGGTAGTCAGTGATTGATTTGTAGTAAAAGATCAGATGCCAAAGTCCATAACCCCTGCCATTTGGGAAGTTATTTCTTTCATTAGTTTCTGAAAAGCCAAGGTGACTAGATAAATTATGAAAGTGGCTTGATTAAATGATAACTGAAAAAAATTTTTCACATCATTAATTTTGAATTACATTGAATTTTAATAGTTAGAGGATTTATATTATATAGAATCAAAGAAATTTCATAGGGTCAGCATTACAGAGTAAACTTCCAGGCTCTATTGGTTATACATTGTGCCAATTTTTGTCTTATTTCTGAAAAGTAGGTAACATTTTTTTTGAAAACTATATTTTGAGTTCTCACCTTATTCAAGAGAAATATTAAAAACCACTGTGCTTTATTTCTTTCCTCCCCTACTTTTCTTAGTCCCTGATATAAAGGAGATTGGCAAACTATTGTTTTTACTGAGTCCATTATAAAAATCAGTTTACTATTATTTCTAAAAAACCCACAAAAATTAGCTAGTTCAAAATATCTTATTCTTACAAGTCTCTAAACATTCTAAAATAGATAAAATTGCCTTGCTTCAACTAATCTATTATAGTTTTCTATTTAAGTCAAAGTATTTAATCTAGAGAACACTTTCTTCAATAGAGGCTAAAGCTAGCAAACTGGTGATCAAAGTCAAGTGAATATCACAAAGAATATCCATACCTAGAGAGAGTATGTAGTGAAGATGAGATTCTCACAATAGATAAGTAGATAGTGTATGCTGAATAGAAAGGCTATTTTGGATCTTTTCAGGATAAATCAGTCTGTAACAAATTGTGAGTCACTGCTGCTACGGTTCATTCTCAGATGGAATTTGGAATAAATGAGTACGTGTGCTCTCTGAGTATAAAGATTCTGACTTGTAGAGCCTTTTTCAGTTTAGTGCTATGAAAAAAATGACTTCCATTGTCTGAAAGAGTAGCTTTCGGTAGAGTCTGGAAAACGTTTTTATACTTTTAATGGCAAATTTAAAAACGTCCACAGGGTTCTATATTGTACAGCTGGAGGCAAAGTCTGAGTCCATTTCACAGAAAGCGTGGAGCCTTGATTACTGGATGGGCTCCCATGGTGGCATACACAGAAAACAGCTTTTCAATCTTTAGAGTCAGAGTGTGGGTTTGCTTACGTTAGGTTGTAAATCAATGCTTTTTAACTGCAAAATTGAAATACAAAATATTTTGGCAATATAGTTTTAAAAAATACACAAACAGCTGTAAAAGTCAGTATTCAGGCAAAAGAATCTTTCCAAAATAGGATAGTTTTGAGTGATAGTATGATTTTAACATGCCTTATTAATTTCCACACACCTCTTTATATAGAGCGTGATATTAGATCAAAGGCAGGAACATCTCATTCACTTTTTTATCCTCTCACTCCTACTATGCCTGGTCAGTCCTGGATGAAGGTCTTTGGAGCTATCCATCTAAATGGTCATGGACAAGCCTCTGCTTGAACGTGTTTCAACACAGTTACCCCCACTATACCAGTCAACTCACTCTGGTTTTGACAGCTTAGGCAGAAACTTTTTCTTCTCTTGAAGAATTTTTATTCTCTCTTCTTTAATTGAAACTGAGCAGAACCCTACGGCTTCCCTGCCTACAAGTACAAAGGCCTCTCTGTGTCTCTTGCCTCTTGTTTGTAGAAAAGCTGAAGTCTCCCAGGCCTCCCAGGATCACATAAGAGCAGGCTCAAGCAATGAATGATTACGACAATAAAGTCATAGACTCAGTGTCTGATGAAAATTTGGGATTAATGCTGTTGCTTATCGGAGAAGGCAATGGCAAGCCACTCCAGTACTCTTGCCTAGAAAATCCCATGGATGGAAGAGCCTGGTAGGCTGCAGTCCATGGGGTTGCTATGGGTTGGACACGACTGAGCGACTTCATTTTCACTTTTCACTTTCACACATTGGAAAAGGAAATGGCAACCCATTCCAGTGTTCTGCCTGGAGAATCCCAGGGACGGGGGAGCCTGGTGGGCTTCCGTCTATGGGGTCACACAGAGTCGGACACGACTGAAGTGACTTAGCAGCAGTAGCAGCAGCAGCTGTTGCTTATAATCATCTGTATTTTTGTGGGCATTAGAATAATTGTAGCTTTCTCTAAAATTTTCAGCAAAGAGATGCTACAGACCCATGCTGATAATTCTCAATCTAAGATCTCGATGCCCTTTCTCAGCATGAAACAGAGAAGAGGGACCTTTGCCCCTAATCTCATAGAAATGGAAGGATATCTGACAGTGGGAATTGGCAAGCAGCTTTTCTATTTATCTCTATTTTCCTTGAATCTTAATCATAAACATGAGATCCCAAGGTAACATTTAACCTAATTCTTGACTTCTATTTTACTGAACAGACACAATGCCTTGTCTAACCTGTTGATTCCTTTCCTGGATTAAAAGGAGTAAAAAGTGAATAAGTAAGTAGTAAAAGAATAACTGACTCTCCATGCCAAACTTCCCCTTAGCAAATGTGCATGTTGTCCATGTGGGCAAGACAGCATCCAAAAAAGGGTCAGGAGAAGTCAGTCGGTCTGCACTCAATGGAAAAATGACAAAGAATCTGACCTCTTACCTTAATGATTAACTGGGATTGTTTCTCCCTTTTCCCTGAAATATTGTCATGGCTGAGCAAACCATAGTGTTCACTATCTCCCCAGATTGCCAGATTTCTGAATAAAGCAGATTTCCTTTCTCATCAACTCTTGCCTCTCAATTGTTTGCTTTTGAAAGGGGAAAAGCCAAATCTGTTCAGTAAATAACTTTCTCATGCCAGGCTTGTCCTCTGAAACCTCACAGAACAAGTCTGTTCCTTCTTCCATGTGAAAAACCTTTTAGACATTTCAGATACAATGACACAAAATTTGATTTATGGTGTGGCAAGTGCTACACCACTGGGTTAGGAAGATCTCCTGGGGAAGGGAACAGCGACCCACTCCAGTAGAACTGCCTAGAGAATTCCATGGACAGAGGAGCCTGTGCTGGGTCTGTGTTGCTGTATGCGGGATTTATCTAGTTGTGGAGAGCCAGGGCTAGTCTCTAGTTGCAATGTACAACCTTCTCGTTGTGGCTTCCCTTGTTGTGGAGCGTGGGCTCTAGGTATGCAGGCTTCAGCAGCTGGCAGCGTGTGGGCCTAGTGTTTGTGGCACGTGGGCTTAGTTGCTCCACTGCATGTGGAATCTTTCCAGACCAGGGATCAAACCATGTCCCCTGCATTGGCAGGCAGATTCCTAACTCTTGGACCATCAGGGAAGTCCCTAGGATTTGGATGTTGAAGAAGTTTGTTTATTTATTTTTTCTGGTTTTATTACTGGTAGTTTATTGCACAGGTTTTTCTGCATCAAAAATGTATCTGCTAAATGCTGGAAATGACTTAGTGTGGTGGGCCCATAACTGGTTGAATGACTGGAGTCTAAAACACAGATTGTGGGTTGCAGGAGCAGGGTTTAATGAGGTATATAATAGGGCAACTTCGTTTTAGCAGAAGTTTGTTTTATAGGTTACCTTTATACTCATTTAAATCGTGTTAATCTTGTTGTCAACCAAAATCCCTGTCTCTTTTCTCACACTCTTTAAACACTTCCACACATCCTTGAGTAGATTTTGAGTTAGACTCTGAATTTGCATTTATCTCTCTTAAATTTCTTGTATTTAGCTAATCATTTTGGCTTACCAGAATCTTCATAAATTTTTCTTATATTAGCTAACGATCCTATAACGATCTTTTATGTCACTTACAGCCTCATCTCTCATCACTCCCACCCTCATACACTCTACTCCATACCTACAATCAGAAATATAATTCTTGGACAAGTTATGCTTTATCTCAGTTTGAGTCATTGCATATACTGTTTTGTGATACTTTTTCCTCTGCTAGTTCTTATTCTTCAAGGCTTGACAGAGACATCACTTTTTCTAGGACTTTGTTTATTACTGGGTGAGATGGCCTACCTCAGAGCTCTTCTAGTACTCTGTATTTATGTTAGTCCAGCTGCTGCTGCTAAGTCGCTTCAGTCGTGTCCAACTCTGTGTGATTCCATAGACGGCAGCCCACCAGGCTCCCCCGTCCCTGGGTTCTCCAGGCAAGAACACTGGAGTGGATTGCCATTTCCTTCTCCAATGCATGAAAGTGAAAAGTGAAAGTGAAGTCGCTCAGTCGTGTCCAACTCTTAGCGACCCCATGGACTGCAGCCTACCAGGCTCCTCTGTCCATGGGATTTTCCAGGCAAGAGTACTGGAGTGGGGTGCCATTGCCTTCTCCGATGTTAGTCCTAGCACTCATCAAACTATTATACATTATAATGGTCATATCCTTGGCTCATTTCCTCACTAACCTGTATGATTCTGAATGCATTTTGTATATTCAGTGTCTAGTATAATGCATGGCATATAGTAAGCTTTTACTACGTATTTCTTGAGTCAAATGGCCTCAGCAAAGTAATAAGAAACGTGTATATGACCAAAGAAGTTGCCCTATTATATACCTCATTAAACCCTGCTCCTGCAACCCACAATCTGTGTTTTAGATTCCAGTCATTCAACCAGTTATGGGCCCACCACACTAAGTCATTTCCAGCACACTTCTTATATCTTACAAGATCATCACCAAATATAATAATACCATTCTGAAATTCAGTGATACTATGTATATGGACTTTACTTGACCTACAGTCCCAGAAATGAAATATTTGTGTCGACCTTAAACTATAATGGTATTTAATTCTTTTTAAAAAAAAAATATTTATGGCTGCACTGGGTCTTTGGTGCTGTGCGTGGCTTTTCTCTAGTTGTGGTGAGCAGGGGCTACTCTTCATTGTGGTACGTGGGCTTCTCATTGCAGTGGCTTCTCTTGTTGCAGAGCACCAGAGTGAGCAGTGCTAATCTTAGTCACTCAGTCGTGTCCTACTCTTTGCAACCCCATGGACTGTAGCCCATTGGGCTTCTCTGTCTATGGGATTCTCCAGGCAAGAATACTGGAGTGGGCTGAAGTGCCCTCCTCCAGGGGATCTTCCCAATGCAGGGATGGAACCCACATCTGTTGCTGTCTACCTGCATTAGAAGGTGGGTTCTTTACTACTGGTGCCACCTACGTAGTTGCAGCACATGGGCTTAATTACTCTGCAGCATGTGGGACCTTCCCAGACCAGGGGTTGAGCCCATCTCCCCTGCACTGGGAAGTGGACTCAACCACTGGACCAGTGGTTGTTCAGTTGCTCAGTCATGTCCAACTCTTTGCAACTGCATGGACTGCAGCATGCCAGGCTTCCCTGTCCTTCACTATCACCTGGGGTTTGCTCAAACTCATCCTCATTGAGTGGGTGATGCCATCCAATCATCTCATCCTCTGTCGCCCCCCTCTTTTCCTGCCCTCAATCTTTCCTAGCAGCAGGGTCTTTTCCATTGAGTTGGCTCTTGGCATCAGGTGACCAAAGTATTGGAGCTTCAGCATCAATCCTTCCAATGAATAGTCAGGGTTGATTTCCTTTAGGATTGACTGATTTGATCTCCTTGTAGTCCAAGGGACTCTCAAGAGTCTTCTCCAGGACCACAATTCAAAAGTATCAATTCTTCTGCAGCTCAGCATTCTTTGTGATCCAACTCTCACATCCATACATGACTGCTGGAAAAACCATAGCTTTGACTATATGGACCTTTGTTGTCAGGGAAGTCCCTATAATGGTATTTATTTTTTATTCCCAGTTTCTTGTTTAATTCTTCCCTGTATTGTTTATAGAAGCCTTTAATCTCATCTTAGTTTTCTGTAGATTTTATTTGTATTTTCAAAACACCTTTAGCAAATTTAGGATACCTCATTATTTTTACAAATATTAAATATGTTTACGCTATCACTGATTTTTGTCTTTTAACTCTACCTTATGACTCCCTTTCTTAATTTGAAGTGTTTTATTTATAGTTTAAGCGAGTCTAGAGAAAGGGAATTAAACTTGATGAAGTACATGTATGCCAGACAGTTCCTCCTTGAATTATTTCTTATTCCTCAGAAAACACTGCAAAGCAGATTTTATTATATCTGTTTTATATAAGAGGGAAGTAAGATGTGAAGCAAGGAAGGCATAGAGTTGTCACTGAAATTCAGTTAGGTTTGGTTCTGAAGCAGAGAACCTTTGAAAGAATCTGATGAAGGCCAAACCTCCCTTCCCAATAAATCCATGTAAACCACACATCAGTTAGGTTCTCTGTTATAAGCTAAAAAAAAAAAAAGAATCGGATTTTGAAATGGAAAGGAAACTTTATGATTTTCAGACTTCGGTAGCTCATAGAACCTCTGGGAGAGTTGTAGAATTGGAACTGAGATTAACCAACCAGGAAGAAATGTCCAAACCCACCCTACAGAGGTGTCTGGTGAGGAATCCACTGTTACATTGCTCTATAAGCTGCAGTTTGGACTGCTATTTCTGGAATTTAGTGCTGTTGAAACCATAGCTTCCATCCCATTTTTTGGGAAATGGGTAAACTGTGTTTATTTCCTTCTATTTGTATGTATGTGTTTAAGGAAAAGGAGAAAACTCCTCCTCCCTTCCAGCACAAGGTGTCCACTAGGCTTAGAGGTGAGTGCATACGTGCATGCTAAGTCACTTAAGTCATGTCTGACTCTTTGTGACTCTATGGACTGTAGCCTCCTCTGTCCATGGGATTCTCCAGGCAAGAATACTGGAGTGGGTTTCCATCCTCCAGGGGATTTTCCTGACCCAGGGATCGAATCTGTGTTTCTTATGTCTCCTGCATTGGCAGGTGGGTTCTTTACCAGGAGGTGAGTGCAGTCAGGGCCAAGTGGCCCACTAGAAGATGTAGAAGCAGAAAGCAATGGCATTGACTCTGTAGTCCATGAAGAGGAAAGTGCTGCATGTGTCTGACCCCTAGGCTGCCCTGCACAGTAGGGAGAAGTGCCACAACTTCATCAGGGTGAAGGTAGAGAAGCAGTTCTGAGGCAGGATCTCTCTGCCTTGGGTCAGCACCAAAAAGAAACCTTCCTTCAGCTACTCCCAGTTCCTCCACATGGAGCCCACACACAGGATGGGATGGCCAGTCTCCCACTGGAACACGACCTGGTCAATCCCAGGCAATGTTGCCATGATGCATCTGTCCAGCATCCTCCTGGTTTTCCTGAAGGTATAATGAGAAAGGGGAACTGCCTGCTGAGCACCTCCTTCAATTTTACACCAAAACCTAGTAAACCTGTGTTTATCAAATGGTGGTGGATGAGGATTCCTAGCTGCTCTGGCACCTGAAAATAGTTGAACCTGGTGGGCAGTGTCATGAGGGGCTAGGCTGTTCACGGTCAGACAGAAACACCCCACTAACTTGGTCCTGCAGCAACAAGCATCAAGACTGGCTGGCCTCACAATGTGGGCCCATAGCAACCATCATCTGCACCTTGTCGACACTGCAAATAGAACCTGCTCCTGGGCTTGAAAGTTGAACGGTTGCACAGGGCACCGTGTTCTGAAGGGCTCACATTTGGTTTAATGCTCTATTGTTACCATCTTGGATTGCTTAATCATTTTTGAACACCAGGCTTCACATTTGCATTTTGCATTAAGCCCTGTGAATTATGTAACTGGCCCTGACTGCCCATATGGTCCTGTAGCAACCACCACCAACTCTGTGTGGACACCATGAACATAGACCTAGATAAACCATCAGTGCCATTACGCTGCCACTACAAACATGTTCTGCTGCAGCTGGGATTGCCAACATGCCAATACCATACGTGCAACCCACTCCTACCCTGAGAGAAAGGGTAAAATCCATGAGACACAAATTTTGTATGAATTTTATGAGGTTCTTGGATTTCTAAAACCCTCTTTGGGGTTCTAGGTTAAGACTCTAAGTTTCTAAAGCCGATTTCACACACAATACTGCTTCCAGGACTAGAAGAAGAAAGCTTTCTCTTCCAGTTTTATTGAGATATAATTGACATAGAGCACTGTATAAGTTTAAGAGGTACAGCATAATGATTTGATTTAATACATCATGAAATAATTACCACAACAGGTCCGGTTAACATCCATGATCTCATATAGATACATTATTAAAGAAATAGAAAAATATATATACTTTTTTCTTGTGATGAGAACTCTTTGGATTTACTCTCAACAGTTTTCATTACAATATATAATGTGTTAATTATATCTATTATATTGTATATTACATCCCTAGTACTTACCTTACAGCTGCAAGTTTGTGCCTTTTGACTGCCTTCATCTAATTTCCCCTCATATGGTAGTTCTAATTTTAATTTTTTGAGTAATCTCTATACTGTTTTCTATACAACTGTGCCAATTTACATTCCCACCAACAGTGCACAAGGTTGCTCTTTCTCCACATCCTTACCAACACTTGCTGTCTTTGATAATAGCTATCTGATAGGTGTGAGGTCTTTTCATGTGTTTGTGATTCATCTCTATGTCTCCCTTGGAAAAATGTCTATTCAGGTCCTCTACCCAGTTTCAGTTGAGTTGTTTGCTATTAATATTTTGATGTTGAAGAATATGATTTCTTTATATAGTTTGGATATTAACCCCTTGTTGCATATATCATTTGCAAATACCTTCTCTTATTCAATACACAGTTTTTGGTTTTCTTTTACTTTTTTTATCATTTTCTTCTCTGTTTTTGCTTATTAATTTGATGGAGTTCCATTTATTTTTGCTTTTGTTTCCCTTGCCTGAGAAAAGAACCAAAAAAATTCTGCTAAGACATCAAAGAGTATATTGCCTAGAAGAGGATACTCTTCTAGGAGATTTTTGGTTTCATTCTTACATGTAAGTCTTTAATCCATCTTGAGATTATTTTTGTACGTAGTGTGAGAAAGGGATCCAGTTAGATCCTTTTGAATGTAGTTTCCAGTTTTATCAATACTATTTACTGAAAAGAGTGTCTTCTTCACTGGAAAAGTTCTTGGTGCTGGGAAAGATTGAGGGCAGAAAAGAGGGCATTAGAGGATGAGATGGCTGGATGGCATCACTGATGCAATGGATATGAAACTCCAGGAGATGGTGAGAGACAGAGAAGCCTGACGTGCTGCAGTCCGTGGGGTCGCAAAAAGTCGGACATGATTGGGAGACTAAACAACAACAAGACAACATATATATAGGTCTTAATTTTTACCCAGTCAGCTGCTCTATGTCTTTTGTTGGACTCTACAATGAGGTTTGTATGTAGTAATCTGTAGGTTTATATGGGCTTCCCTGGTGGCTCAGATGGTAAAGAATCTGCCTGCCATGTGGGAGACCCAGATTTAATCCCTGAATTGGGAAGATCTGTTGGAGAAGAGAATGGCTACCCTTTCCAGTAAACTTGTCTGGAGAATCCCATGGACAGAGGATCCTGGTGGGCTATAGTCAATGATTATTTTAAGTTGCTGATCTGTTAAGTTCAAATGCATTTTAAAATTCTGCAGTGTTACTCCTCCTCTCCATGTTTATTGTTTGTGACATCATATTTTAACATCCTTTTGTTTTGTGCATAGCTTTCCTTATTATTCTTTACCAACTGAGCCACAGTAAAGGACAGAAATGCTATGGACGTAGCAGAAGCAGAAGATATTAAGAAGAGGTGGCAAGAATACACAGAATAACCTATACAAAAAGATCTTCATGACCCAGATAATCACGATGGTGTGATCATACACCTAGAGCCAGACATCCTGAATGAGAAGTTGAGTTGGCCATAGGAAGCATCACTAAGAACAAGGCTAGTGGAGGTGATGGAATTCCAGTTGAGCTATTTCAAATCCTAAAAGATGATGCTGTGAAAGTGCTGTACTCAATATGCCAGCAAATCTGGAAAACTCAGCAGTGGCCACAGGACTGGAAAAGGTCAGTTTTCATTCCAATCCCAAAGAAAGGCAATGCCAAAGAATGCTCAAATTACCACACAATTGCACTCATCTCCCATGCTAGCAAAGTAATGCTCAGAATTCTCCAAGCCAGGCTTCAACAGTATGTGAACTGTGAAATTCCAGGTGTTCAAACTGGTTTTAGAAAAGGCAGAGGAACCAGAGATCAAATTGCCAACATCTGTTGGATCATCAAAAAAGCAAGAGAGTTCCAGAAAAACATCTATTTTTGCTTTGTTGGCTATGCCAAAGCCTTTGACTGTGTGGATCACAATAAACTGTGGAAAATTCTTCAAGAGATGGGAATACCAGACCATCTCACCTGCATCCTGAGAAATCTGTATGCAGGTCAGGAAGCAACAGTCAGAACTGGACATGGAGCAACAGACTGGTTCCAAATCGGGAAAGGAGTACATCAAGGCTGTATATTGTCACCCTGCTTATTTAACTTCTATGCAGAGTACATCATGAGAAATGCTGGACTGGATGAAGCACAAGCTGGAATCAAGATTGCTGGGAGAAATATCAATAACCTCAGACATGCAGATGACACTGCCCTTATGGCAGAAAGTGAAGAACTAAAGAGCCTCTTGATGAGAGTGAAAGAGGAGAGTGAAAAAGTTGGCTTAAAACTCAACATTCAGAAAACTAAGATCATGGCATCTGGTCCCATGACTTCATGTCAAATAGATGGGGAAACAATGGAAATAGAGATTTTATTGCTTTGGGCTCCAAAATCACTGCAGATGGTGACTGCAGTCATAAAATTAAAAGATGCTTGTTTCTTGGAAGAAAAGCTATGACCGACCTGCTGCTGCTGCTGCTGCTGCTGCTAAGTCACTTCAGTTGTGTCCGACTCTGTGTGACCCCATAGACGGCAGCCCACCAGGCCCCCCAGTCCCTGGGATTCTCCAGGCAAGAACACTGGAGTGGCTTGCCATTGCCTTCTCCAACGACCGACCTAGACAGCCTATTAAAAGTAGAAACTACTTTTCCAACAAAGGTCGGTCTATTCAAAGCTATGGTTTTTCCAGTAGTCATGTATGAATGTGAGAGTTGGACTATAAAGAAAGCTGAGTGCTGAGGAACTGATGCTTTTGAACTGTGGTGTTGGAGAAAACTCTGGAGAATCCCTTGGACTGCAAGGAGATTTAACCAGTCCATCCTAGAGGAAATCAGTCCTGAATATTCATTGGAAGGACTGATGTTGAGGCTGAAATTCCAATACTTGGGCCACCTGATGTGAAGAACTGACTCACTGGAAAAGACCCTGAAGCTGGGAAAGATTGAAGGTGGGAGGAGAAGAGGATGACAGAGGATGAGTTGGTTGGATGGCATCACTGACTCAATGGACATGAGTTTGAGTAAGCTCCGGGAGTTGGTGATGGATAGGGAAAACTGGCATGCTGCAGTGATGGGGTTACAAAGAGTTGGACATGACCGAGTGACTGAACTGACTGACTTCCTCATTATGGATATAAATGATTTCATTACTTTCTTGTTTTAACCTTCCTATTAGCTTTATAAATTGTTGATTTACTACCTTTACATATATTTTCCTTTATCAATGAAATATTTTCTTTTGTGCCTTTCATATTTCTAGTTTTGACCTTTTTTTTTTTTCCACTTAGAGAAGTATCTTTACCTCATTTCTTGTTTAGCTGGTTTAGTGATGCCAAACTCTTTCTAACTTTTGCTTGTCTAAAAAACTTGATCTCCCTATCAAATTTGAATGACAGCCTTGCTGGGTAGAGTACTCTTGGCTGTCACTTTTTTCCTTTTATCACTTTATAAAAGTGCTAACACTTTAAAAAAGTGGAGTATCTTGTCATTTTCTCTGGCCTGCAGAGTTTCTGTTGATAAGTCTGCATTTAGCCTCATGGAAGTTCCCTTGCACATAACTTGTTGCTTTGCCCTTGCAGCTTTTAATATTCTTTCTTTATTTTTAACTTCTGCCATTTTAATTACAGTGTGGCTTGATTTGGTCCTCTTTAGGTTGATTCTGTTTGGCACTCTCTGTACTTCCTGGAACTGGATGTCCATTTCCTCTCCCAGGCCAGGGAAGTTATCCACTATTATGTCTTCAAATATGTCTTGGGCCCCTTCTCTCTCTTTCCTCTCCTTCTGGGATCCTTATAAAGTGAATGTTTTGATGCTGTCCCAGAGGTATCTTAAACTGTCCTCATTTTTTAAAATCACTATCCAGTTTCAGTGATTTCCAATAGTGTCTTCCAATTTGTGAATTCATTTCTCTGTATCATCTAATCTACTGTTGATTCCTTTTAGTGTATTTTTTTTATTTCAGTTGTATTTTTCATCCAGGTCTGGTTGTTCTTTATATTTTTTTTAACTCTTTGTTAAAACTTCCTAACTACTCCCTCTGCTTATCCATTTTCTCCTCTGAGTTCTGTGAGCATCTTTGTCAGATTGGTTGCTTATCTCTACTTCATTTAATTCTTCTTCTAGGGTTTTATCTTCATATTTCTCTGTTGCCTCATTTTGCCCAATGTGATATTTTTACTTCTATGTATTTTGTAGGTTGGTTTATGTTTCTTGATCTTGGAAAATAAGCCTTGTCTGGGAAACATCTTATGGATCCCAGCAATGTACTCTCCTTTGGTCACCAGAGCTATATGCTTTAGGAGTGCCCTCTTTGTGGGCTGTGTGGGTCTTTATGTTGTGGTGGGGCTGACTAGTGTGGAAATACTTGGATGTGTGACTGGCCTTTGGTCTGGTTGGTTGCCAGGCGCTGCCTTGTGTGGAGTCTGCTTATAGGTGACATTGGGTCCTGGTGTAGCAGACTGCATGTCCAGAGAAGTTCTTGTGTTGGTATTGGCTATCAGGTGAGTGGTACCAGGACATAAAGTGACTGGCTATGAAACTTTGGGAATCCTCAGGCTCATGTTGGCCTATTGCTGGGCTTGGGGTCCTAACACTAGTATCAACCTGCTGGTTCAGTTCAGTTCAGTTCAGTCACTCAGTCGTGTCCAACTCTCCGCGACCCCATGAATCACAGCACGCCAGGCCTCCCTGTCCATCACCAACTCCCGGAGTTCACTCAAACTCATGTCCATCGAGTCGGTGATGCCATCCAGCCATCTCATTCTCTGTCGTCCCCGTCTCCTCCCGCCCCCAACCTTTCCCAGCATCAGACTCTTTTCCAGTGAGTCAACTCGTCGCATGAGGTGGCCAAAGTATTGGAGTTTCACCTTTAGCATCAGTCCTTCCAATGAACACCCGGGATTGATCTCCTTTAGAATGGACTGGTTGGATCTCCTTGCAGTCCAAGGGACTCTCAAGAGTCTTCTCCAACACCACAGTTCAAAAGCATCAATTCTTCGGTGATCAGTTTTCTTCACAGTCCAACTCTCACATCCATACATGACCATGGGAAAAACCATAGCCTTGACTAGACGGACCTTTGTTGGAAAAGTAATGTCTCTGCTTTTCAATATACTATCAATGTTGGTCATAACTTTCCTTCCAAGGAGTAAGTAGATGAGGTCAACTGTTGACATGGCTGGCTATGGAATCTGGGGTGAGCCAGAGCTGATCGCAGCATGCTGGTACATGGCACCAGATTCTGCCATGTTAGCTGAGGGGGCAAAATTGTCCTGAGCTTGTGTTTGCCTACTATTGGGTATGGCCAGGGTTCAGCATGCTGGTGGGTAATGGGTCTTGACTTGGCTGTCTATGAGGTGTGGTTGTCCGGAGCCTGGTGTCAGCCTGCTGGTGGAGGGATCAATCTGACAGCTAGCCATGGGGGCCCCTGGGTCCTGGGGCTAGTAGACTCATTGGTGGATGGGGGTAGGTCCTGGGCTCTCTGGTGGATGGGGCTGAATCTCAGGTTGGCTAGGTTCTCAGGGCATCCTATAGCAGTTGACCTGCTGGTGGGTGGGTACCTGGCCTAGGGCATCCCAGGGCTGGTGATGACCAAGTGTTGGGCAGGGCCAGGTCCTAACACTAATAAGCTAGAGGGAGAATTTCAAAATGGTGCTTAACAGCATCAGTGTCTTCATGGTGAGATGAGCTTCCAAAAATGGTTGCTGCCAGAGTCTGTGGCCCCAGGGTGAGTTTCAATTGACTTTTGCCTCTCTAGGAGGCTCTCCAATATTTAACAAGTGGGTCTGACACAGGGCCTTTTCAACTTACTGCTTTTGCCCTGGGTCTCAGGGTGTGTGAGATTTTGTGTACATCCTTTAAGAGTGGAGTCTCTATTTCCCATACTTCTCTGGCTCTCCTAAAAGTAAGCCTTATTGGCTTTCAAAAACAAATGTTCTGGGGGCCTGTTTTTCTGGTGCACGACTCCTGGTCTTGGGAGCTCAATGTGGGGCTCAGACGCCGTGCTCCTTGGGGAGAATTTTTGTAATTATAATTATCGTCTCATCTGTGAGTTGCCTAACTGGACTATGGATCTTGACTATACTGTATCTATGCCTCTTCTACCTGTCTTGTTCTTAGCTGGTTCTGGTACTTAGCTCAGAAGATGTTTTCTGCTAGTCTTCAGGTGACTTTCATGGATAATTGCTCTTCAAATAGCTGTAGCTTTGTTGTGCCTTTGGAAGGAGGTGAGCTCAGGGTTTTCCTACTCCACCATCTTGGCTACTTCTCTCTCTAGCAGAAGAAAGATTTTCCTCACACGTGGACCAGGGATACTGTGAATTCTTGATCTTGATCTGAATTACTGTAAACTTAGAAAATAATTACAACTGTTTCACAGTAGAGTATATGTTGTCTGTAGAATGGTGACATACTGAAAGATGGTTTGTAAGTGAACAGAAGCCGGGAGTTTAGAGACTGGTTAGAAGTGGAAATTTGAGAGTCATCAACAGAGATGCAGAAGATGAATTAATTTAACCAATATACATTGAGCACTTACATATGCTGGGTAATCTTTTTAGGTGAAGGCATAAAATTTTGAGCATTCGCACATGTTACTACCTTTAGAGTTTATATCTAGGCACTAGAGCTTTAGGGACAACAGGGAGATTGATTAGAAGGGATATTCTGATACTAATAATTAAAAGGATATGCTTATTCATGTAAATACAACTTTTAAGTTTCCTAGGCATTGAAATTCTGTCACTGAACTGAAATCTGTATCAGCAGTTCAAAAATAGCACTGTCATATCTAAACATTTTGTGGGACCTTAAAAAATATGGCATTTAAAATTATACATCAACTAAAAATTGAAGCAAGTCCTGTCATAATTTGACAGGCATAATCACTTATCCTTTAAGGCAAACAGTAACCTAATAGTGTCTTGGTGCAGGTGTTGCTAATTAGCTACTGGATTACGCTGAATCGTATTCTCTTCTTTTACCTGTGCATAATGTTTGTGCGGAATGCAAATATGAGCTGTAAGCTGAAGTGTTTTAAGTGCCAGCTATGGCTCATGGATTGGCCTTGAAACAATGAGAATTTGAATTGGGCAATAATCATGGCTTAATTGTAGCTTAGAGCTTATTCAGCCTCTGGTTCTCCTCCTGATGGTCAAGGGTGGCCCTCAGATAGGAAGTTTAGTTAATTCGGGCTCTGGTCAAGTGGCTAGGTGAGAAGACAGAGTCATTTCTTATTCTTTTCATATTCATTTCTAGAAGTTGGACTGCTCTGAGAGAAATGGTAGGGAGCGATTACTAGTATAATTAGGGATCATACATTTGTTTATTCTGCAAATATTTACTGAGTGCCTGCCATGTTCCTGCACTCAGCATATGGTTCAGTTCAGTTCAGTTCAGTCGCTCAGTCATGTCCGACTCTTTGTGACCCCCATGAATCACAGCACGCCAGGCCTCCCTGTCCATCACCAACTCCCGGAGTTCACTCGAACCCACCACCATTGAGTCGGTGATGCCATCCAGCCATCTCGTTCTCTGTTGTTCCCTTCTCTTCCCGCCCCCAATTCTTCCCAGCATCAGAGTCTTTTCCAGTGAGTCAACTCGTCGCATGCGGTGGCCAAAGTATTGGAGTTTCAGCTTTAGCATCAGTCCTTCCAGTGAACACCCAGGACTGATCTCCTTTAGAATGGACTGGTTGGATCTCCTTGCAGTCCGAGGGACTCTCAAGAGTCTTCTCCAGCACCACAGTTCAAAAGCATCAATTCTTTGGCAATCAGCTTTCTTCACAGTCCAACTCTCACATCCATACATGACCACGGGAAAAACCATAGCCTTGACTAGACGTAGGAATGATATAAATGTTTGTTGAATGAAATATAATCACTTGAGAGTTAAAAAAAGCCTTCTTGAAATAATTTGTAAATTTTGGACTTACCTTAATGAGGAAATTAATTCTATTTGTGTGATTGAAATATGGAAGAGATGCTGAAATAGTTTATTTTACTCTCCTACATTTTTTTCAGCCTCCTTTCAGTTGAGAGGGAGAAAATACTACTCCTGGCTAATGTGATGTATCTCCTTCTGGACTGAGACTGTGGGAATCCCAGTGAATAAGGAGGTAGGTTATGTTTTCTTGATGATGAAGAAGATGGTGGAGCTGTGTGGAAATAAGCCATTGCTGATTTCTGCTGGACATGTCACCTGAGGAGGAAAGAAATTCTTGTTGTATTAAGAGAACCTGGCAGTTCAGTAAAGGATTTGGGGTTTGTTTTTTTACTGTCATGTTATGAAGTCTATCCTGACTAATAAGAACTATTGTATACTTTGTTTTTTAAAGGATTTTTATACTATATCAAAAAACCACAAAATAAAAAAGGGATCAGTTGATGAATACCTTAGAATTCTTTGCAGAATCTCTGCACCCACAGCCATGAAGGTTGCCTATCTCCTTGTTCTCCTTTGCTCAGTCTGCAGCTTGTTGAAGAATCATTGGAGATGACTCAAACTCTAGTTTTTAAGTCAAACTTGTTCTGCCAAATCCAAGACCCTGAATTTATCCAAATTGTAGAAATATTTTTTGACCACCCATCCACCAAAATACCTCCCCTTTGGATCAACAGCAGCTTTAATAATTCATTCAACCCTATCAAATTCTATTCATCATCGGGGGCACCAGGAATTTCAAATATTTTACAACTGTGCCATATTTTTCACACTCTTCCTTGGTTTCAGCTTCCAAATCTTCCTCTACCTCTCCTGCACCAACAATGTTCCTTTGTGTTGTGCTGTGCGTAGTCACTCAGTCGCCTCCAACTCTTTGTGACCCCATGAACCGCATGCCAGGCTCCTCTGTTCATGGGGATTCTCCAGGCAAGAAAACTGGAGTGGGTTGCCATGCCTTCCTCCATGTTCCTTAGTAGGACCACTTTAGTAGGACACAAGTATTTCAGGTAATTGATTTGAATCTGACTTCCTGGCTGTATCTTTCTGAGTGGTGTCACCCATGATGATTTTGCCCTCCCGCTTCTTGGTCTTCTCCACCGACAGCATTGTACTCAGGCCCTGCTCAATCTTCCCAAGAAGCCATACTTCTGCATGATTTTCTGTGTTATTGTTTGTGCCTTTCCCCCCCCACCTGCCTGCCCCATGTTGGCGAGGAGGGAGTTGTTGGGCCAGTCGGGTATCTGAGTCTGTCTTGTTGCTCATACACTGGGGAGAGATGGCAGCTTTGGAAGACGGGGAGCAGAGTCTTGAATCCTCTACATAAGGAAAGCCTCAGGGTAATTCTTTGTCTTTCTCTACAGAGAAGTGGGTGGTGCAGTGGCAGCTCTGCCCATACTTCTCCCTCACTCATCAGTTCAGTTCAGTTCAGTCGCTCAGTCGTGTCCGACTCTTTGCGACCCCATGAATCACAGCACGCCAGGCCTCCCTGTCCATCACCAACTCCCGGAGTTCACTCAGACTCATGTCCATTGAGTTGGTGATGCCATCCAGCCATCTCATTCTCTGTCGTCCCCTTCTCCTCCCGCCCCCAACCCCTCCCAGCATCAGAGTCTTTTCCAGTGAGTCAACTCGTCGTATGAGGTGGCCAAAGTATTAGAGCTTCAGTTTCAGCATCAGTCCTTCCAATGAACACCCAGGACTGATCTCCTTTAGGATGGACTGGTTGGATCTCCTTGCAGTCCAAGGGACTTTCAACAGTCTTCTCTAACACCACAGTTCAAAAGCATCAATTCTTCTGCCTCAGCTTTCTTCACAGTCCAACTCTCACATCCATACATGACCACGGGAAAAACCATAGCCTTGACTAGACAGACCTTGGTTGGCAAAGTAATGTCTCTGCTTTTCAATATGCTATCTAGGTTGGTCATAACTTTCCTTCCAAGGAGTAAGCGTCTTTTAATTTCATGGCTGCAATCAGCATCCGCAGTGATTTTGGAGCCCAAAAATATAAAGTCTGACACTGTTTCCACTGTTTCCCCATCTATTTCCCATGAAGTGATGGGACCAGATGCCATGATCTTTGTTTTATGAATGTTGAGCTTCAAGCCAACTTTTTCACTCTCCTCTTTCACTTTCATCAAGAGGCTTTTGAGTTCCTCTTCACTTTCTGCCATAAATCTGGATCTCCTAACCTGAAAAACCCACTAGCTTCCTGTCTGGCTTTACGTCTGTTTTCTCTCTCTTCTTTCTTTCCAGCTCCCGCTGCCTCTATTGCTCCTCTCTTTGGCCCCTCACTACTTTCTCATAATCATTAGGAAATGCTGGATCATATCCTCAGCTGTAGGGATCAAAACTTCTCCTGCAGAAAACCCACTGGGAACAGGATCCTTGAGGCCTGCAGCTACATGTGGTGGGGTGTCCCTGATCTGCTGCTCATCTGAAGAACCACCTCGCTTGAAGTCAATGGATGACTCGGGCAAGGACAGTACTTTGTATTGTCCCCTGGCTCTTTGCCTGAGTGAGAGTTTCCTTCTTCATTTGGAGCTGAAACTGCAGAAGTTTGAAGTTTGGGGACCAACCTTCTGTTTTTTGAGTCGCTATTCTCCACCCCTAGGTCTTTGTATACGGACATCGTCTTAGTTTAATGCCCACCAGACGGGTGGACGCTCCTGGCTGTGGCAGGGCACCTGGGCTCAGGTGCCGTGGACCTGGCGGGCTAAGCACTCAGAGTCAGCCGGTGTACCTCTTATTGTAGAGATTTTGTTGTTGTTGCCACATTGTGTATTGTAACAAAAGACTGTAGGTAATTAAACGACCATTGCCAACAGGTAGCTTAAAGTTTAGTATCCTGTACCATAGAATATCAATCAGCCATTTAAAAGAACATGCTGATACGGAATTCTCTCTCAGATATGTTGTTACCAGAATAAAAGAAGATTCAGAACAGTGTTCACAGTTTCAATTAGTATAAAAAAGAGACTCTATCATCTGCTTACATTATCTGCGTGCACAAATGAACACATGTGGTCTTTTTTGTTGTAGTAAAATATACTTAATATAAAATTTAACCATTTTAACTGTACTGTTTGGTAGAATGAAATACAATCACATTCTTGTGCAACTGTCACCATCATCCATCACCTGAACATTTTTCATCTTCTCAGATGGAAGTTGTATGCCTATTGGACACTAATTCTTCATTTCCTTCTTACCCCAGCAGCTGGTAACCACCATGCCACTTCCATTGCTATGAGTTTGATTGCTCTATGTATCTCACATATGTGGAATTATGCAGTATTTGTTCTTTTGTGATTGGCATATTACTTAGCATAGTATCTTCAAGGTTCATCCATGTTGAGCATGAGTCATATTCTTTCCTTTTTAAAGCTGAATAATATTCCCATCATATGTATGTATGATATTTTGTTTATCCAATCATCTCTTAGTCAATACTTAGATTGCTTCCACCTTTTTGCCATTGTGAATAATGCTGCTTTGAACACGAGCATACAAACTCGTGATCCCTGTGTTCAGATCCCTGTTCAGATCCCTGTGTTCAGTTTGTTCAGGTGTATACCCAGAAGTGGAACTGTTAGATCATATGGTAATTCTATGTTTACTTTTTAAGGAACCCCTTCTTGTTTTCCACAGCAGTTGCACTATTTATATTCTCACTAGCAAGGGTTCTGATTTTTCAACATCCTCACCAGCACTTGTTATTTTCTGTTTTGTTTTCTTTTGATGATAGGCCCCCTAATGGGTGTGAAGTGGTATCTTATGATTTTTATTTGCATTTCTCTAGATTATAAATTGAGACAATTTAAAAGTTATGCATGATGATAAGAAATCTTCCCTGAGTATTTTATTAAGCTATGGAATAATAAAATTTTTGTTATTCTCTAAATTATTTTTTTTGAAGATAAACCATAAAAACTGAACTTGAAAAAGTTGTATTTCCTTTTCTTAAAAAAAACTTTTCAGCTTTACCCAGGCATACTTATAAAAACATTGTATATATTTAAGGTATTCAACATGGTTTCATATAAATATACATTGGGAAATACTCACCACAATTAAGATAATTAGTATTTATTATCTCATATAGTTACCTTTTTTTCCCACCCCTCCACCCTTCTTCTGTCTGGTAACCGCTGATTTGTTCTCTGTATCTATGATTCTGTTTCTGTTTAGTTATGTTTGTTTATTTTTGTTTTTAGGATTCCACATATAAGTGAAATCATATGGTATTTGTCTTTCTCTGTCTGACTTATTTTACTTAGTATAATACATTCTAGGTCCATCCATGTTGTTGCAAATGGCAAGATTTTGTTCTTTTCAGTGGCTAAGTAATATTATCCTATATCTGTATCAACTATGTCTTCTTTACCCAATCATCTATCAATGGATACTGAGATTGCTCCCATATCATGGCTGTTATAAATAATGTAATGAACATGGGGTGCATATATTTTTTTCGAATTAGTGTTTTCATTTTCCTTAAAAAATACTTAGAAATGGAATGGTTGGATCACGTAGTAGTTTTACTTTTCTGTTTTTGAGGAGCTTCTATACTGTTTTCCATAGTGGATATACCAATTTACATTCCCAATAACAGGGCAGGAAGGTTCCCCTTTCCCAAGGCAATATACAGAGTCAGTGAAGTCCTTATAAAAATACCAATGGTATTTTCACAGATTAGAACAAATAATTTTAAAATTTGTATGGAAACACATAATACCCTGAATACTATAAACAATCTTTAGAAAGAAGTATGAAATGGGAAGTATCGAACACCCTGATTTCAAATTAAACAGCAAAGCTAGAGTAATCAAAATAGTACAGTACTGGCACAAATGCACACAGAGCCCAGAAATAAACCCATATTTATATGATCAATTAATCTATGGCAAAAGAGCCAAGAATATACAGTGGGGAAAAGAAAGCCTCTTCATAAACGGTATTGGGAAAAGTGAACTGCATGCAAAAGAATCAAATTGGCTACTTTCTTGCATCATGTACAAAAATAAACTCAAAATGGCTTAGAGACTTAAGCGTAAGACCTGAAGCCATAAAACTCCCAGAATAAAACACAGGAAATAAGGTCTTTAACATTGGTCTTAGCAATATTTTTTGGATATGTCTCCTCAAACAGAGGAAACAAAAACAAAAATAAACAGATGGGACTACATAAAACTAATAATTTTTTGCACAGTGAAAGAAACCACCAACAAATGAAAACTTTCAGTAAAGTTCAGTTCAGTCACTCAGTCGTGTCCGACTCTTTGCGACTCCATGAATCACAGCACGCCAGGTCTCCCTGTCCATCACCAACTCTCAGAGTTTACTCAGACTCATGTCCATCGAGTCGGTGAAGCCATCCAGCCATCTCATTCTCTGTCGTCCCCGTCTCCTTCCGCCCCCAATCCTTCCCAGCATCAGAGTCTTTTCCAGTGAGTCAACTCGTCGCATGAGGTGGCCAAAGTATTGCAGTTTCAGCTTTAGCATCAGTCTTTCCAATGAACACCCAGGATTGATCTCCTTTAGAATGGACTGGTTGGATCTCCTTGCAGTCCAAGGGACTCTCAAGAGTCTTCTCAGGCACCACAGTTCAAAAGCATCAATTCTTTGGCGATCAGCTTTCTTCACAGTCCAACTCTCACATCCATACATGACCACGGGAAAAACCATAAACTTGACTAGATGGACCTTTGTTGGCAAAGGAATGTCTCTGCTTTTTAATATGCTATCTAGGTTGGTTGACTCACTGGAAAAGACTGATGCTGGGAAGGATTGGGGGCGGGAGGAGAAGGGGATGACAGAGAATGAGATGGCTGGATGGCATCACTGACTCGATGGACATGAGTTTGAGTGAACTCTGGGAGTTGGTGATGGACAGGGAGGCCTGGCGTGCTGTGATTCATGGGGTCGCAAAGAGCTGGACACGACTAAGCTGCTGAACTGAACTGAACTGAGGTTGGTCATAACTTTCCTTCCAAGGAGTAAGCATCTTTTAATTTCATCGCTGCAATCAGCATCTGCAGTGATTTTGGAGCCCAAAAAAATAAAGTCTGACACTGTTTCCACTGTTTCCCCATCTATTTCCCATGAAGTGATAGGACCAGATGCCAGGATCTTTGTTTTCTGAATGATGAGCTTCAAGCCAACTTTTTCACTCTACTCTTTCACTTTCATCAAGAGGCTTTTGAGTTCCTCTTCACTTTCTGCCATAAGGGTGGTGTCATCTGCATATCTGAGGTTATTGATATTTCTCCCGGCAATCTTGATTCCAGCTTGTGCTTCTTCCAGCCCAGCGTTCCTCATGATGTACTCTGCATATAAGTTAAATAATCAGGGTGACAGTATACAACCTTGACGTACTCCTTTTCCTTTTTGGAACCAGTCTGTTGTTCTACGTCCAGTTCTAACTGTTGCTTCCTGACCTGCATACAGGTTTCTCAAGAGGCAGGTCAGATGGTCTGGTATTCCCATCTCTTTCAGAATGTTCCACAGTTTATTGTGATCCACACAGTAAAAGGCTTTGGCATAGTCAATGAAGCAGAAATAGATGTCTTTCTGGAACTCTCTTGCTTTTTCCATGATCCAGCGATGTTGGCAATTTGATCTCTGATTCCTCTGCCTTTTCGAAAACCTGCTTGAACATCTGGAAGTTCACGGTTCACATATTACTGAAGCCTGGCTTGGAGGATATTGAGCATGACTTTACTAGCATGTGAGATGAGTGCAGTTGCGCGGTAGTTTGAGCATTCTTTGGCATTGCCTTTCTTTGGGATTGGAATGAAGACTGACCTTTTCCAGTCCTGTGGCCACTGCTGAGTTTTCCAAATTTGCTGGCATATTGAGTGCAGCACTTTCAGATGAGAGAAAATATTTGCAAATAATATATTTGATAAGAGATCAGTATCCAAAATGTACAAAGAACTCATATAACTCAGGGTCAAAAGACCAAATTACCCAATTAAACAATGGGCAGAGGATGTGACTAAGACATTTTTCCAAAGAAGATATGCAGATGGCCAATAGGCACACACATAAAAAATGCTCACCATCACTGAATATGAGGGAAATGCAAATCAAAATCACAGAGGTATCACCTCATGTCTGTCAGATTAGATATTATCAGAAAGATAACAAATTACCTTTTCTTTTTCACCTTCTTCAGATGCAGAATAATGGCTGCTATTTAAATAATATTTATTTGCAATTTTGACCCATGAAGTTTCTCACATTTTCCTTTACATTTGCTTCTGCTGCTGCTGAGTTGCTTCAGTTGTCTCCGACTCTGAGTGACCCCATAGACGGCAGCCCACCAGGCTCCCCCGTCCCTGGGATTCTCAAGGCAAGAACACTGGAGTTGGTTGCCATTTCCTTCTCCAGTGTGTGAAAGTGAAAAGGGAAAGTGAAGTCGCTCAGTCGTGGCCGACTCTTAGTGACCCCACGGACTGCAGCCCACCAGGCTCCTCTGTCCATGGGATTTTCCGGGCAAGAGTACTGGAGTGGGTTGCCATTAACATTTGGCTGGTGCCATTATGTAGTGGTTAAAAGTATAACTTGACTAGAGTCAGGCTACTTGAGTTCAAAGTCTGGCTCTGCTACTTACTATCTGTGTGACTTTGAACAAGTTACATAACCTTTCTATGCTTCAGTTTACTCTTCTTTAAAATAGGAATAATATTGGCACCTAACTCAGAGAGGTATTGTGAACATTAAAAAAATAAATATATGTAAATCACTTGGAACAATTCTTGGGAAGTAGTAAATATTAAATGTATTAGTCATTATTACAGTTAAGATTAAATATTAATCATTTGGTAATAATGCAGCATATATTTACATGTATTTGGAAAATATGTTGACACTGTTATTTAGATCTCAAGCAAGGAAGTAGAATAGTTTATTCATTATGGCCTCTGGAGAAGAGTCTATGGCTTTGAATGAAAGGATTTATCTGGTTTGTGTTAGTCAATAAAAAGTAGCTGAAAGTCACCTTTAGTACTTCTCTTAAAAGTAACTAATCTTTTGGTACCATGGGGCCTTGAATCAATGGTTGCGGATCAATATTTTCTATATACAATTATTGTTTCCTTTCACCTTCTACACGATGGGCTGAAAATCAGCACACTGAAGATGGAGAAAATCAATGGGGTACATTTGTGATTTAGAGAACACTGGATAGGAGATGTATGTCCTTTTGGAAAACACATACAAAGGAAATTATCTAAGCACTTTCTCAGAGGAATCCTAGGTAATTACTGGGTGAATTTGTGATCCAACAGGTTTCTCCTCAATTACACCTAGAGAACACATCAATTCATTTACCTTGTGGTAAACAATCTACCTCAGGCATCCAAATAAAGACACCAAGATTGTCCCTTTTAGAGTAATTGGCTCTGGTGGACCCAAACTCAGGATTTACAAATGGTTTCTCATTTCTGGCCCATTTGGTCTTGATTTTTAGGGGCAATTACTACTTACTGCTTTGAAGGGAATCTTATTTTCAGCAGTTTCAAGGAAACATGTTTGAATGGTTTTGAGCTTTCTGTGTTAGTGGAACCAGATGAATTGCTATCAAAAGCTAATCCGTGTTGTGAATTATGTCTTTTTGACAGCATGTAGTCCCTCTGGAGCAATTAAAAAAGCTGTGCCATGGTTTTAAATTCAGGACCTCAAGAGTGTTGGTTGGCCCTTGTACTGGGAGTTAGCTCTGCAATAGTTTTCAAGAAATAAACACATTTCTGTGGTTTGGATGGGGACTGGACTTTAGTGTTGTACTCTGAATCTCCACATGCTGCTTACTGGATGCAGTCTGTGGTGGGATAGACATGCTGCGAGTTTTTCTCACGTGATGACCACTTCTTTCAAACAGGAAAAAGGCTGAGAGGAAGAATTTGTATTTTTATTTTAAGAATCTACTAGAATGTTCACAATGGGTTGATTATATTATTATTTGCAAAATAGATTCACACAATTAAGAGAAAACGTATCCTTCATTGTGTTACTATCTGCTAGCGTCTGAGCTAGTTCAAGCTCTGCCACATTCTAGTCAAGACATTGGGCAACTCATTCATTAAGTCATTTTTGTGCAAATACACCACATGTCAAGTGGCAACTAGGTTCTGGGGATATAGTAGGGAACAAAACAAAATCTATTCCCTTATGAATCTTATCATCTAACTGGTCAAAGTGGTTTGTTCTAATCTTGTCAGGATGCCATAACAACATACCATGGACTGGGTGGTTTCAACAACAGAAACTTATGTTTTTACAGTTCTGGAAGCTAGGAAGTTCAAATCAAGGTGTGGGCAGAGTCAGTTCCTAGCAAAGCCCTCTTTCTGACTTGCAGATGGTTGCCTTCTAGCTATGTCCTCACAGGGCAGGGAAAGAGGAGGCAAGCTCTCAGTTGTTTCTTCTTGTAAGAGCATTAATCTTATAAGAGAGTGACACCTCACTCTCATTACCTCATCTAACCCCGATTACCTCTCAAAGGATCTGTCTCCAAACACTGTTACTTTGGGGGTCAGGGCTTCAACATAGGAATCTTAGACACAATGCAGTTCACAGTAGTGAAACAGAATACCACATGAATACATAATAGTCTGATGGGCATATACACCAAGGGCAGAACTGATGGGGTTGCTGCTTTATGTAAGGATGAACCTTTGTGATTAAAAAAAAAAAACAAAAAAGAACTCTTGACTAATCTGAGTGAAATGGAGTCATTGTAGAATTCTGAGCAAAGAAGTGATGTGATCTAATGTATGCTGTATGTTTCAGATGCAGCCCTCTGCCTATTGTACTGGGAATAGATTTGGGATGGAATAGGAGACAACTGCAGTAATCTAGATGGGTGCTTACAAGGGTTACAGAGGTGGAGGTGATGAGATGTGGACGGATTCTTCTTGAGCATAGAGCTGATAGGATTTGGTGTGCATGGACTTTGGCATGAGAGAAAATAAAAAATGACTGTTGATATAAGCAACTGAAAAAATAGAGTTGTTATTTATTGGGAAGTGGGAGGCTGAGGGATAACTTTTCTTGGGGGTAATCAAGAGTTTGGTTTGGCCTACTAGACATGTGAGCAGAGAAGAGGGCAGTGGAGTGCATGAATTATGAGTTTTGGGGCATCTGAACTGGAGATGCATACTTAGGAGTCATCAGTACACAGATATCATTTAAAGTTATAAGATCAGATGAGATGAGTAAGGAGACCCCAGGACAGATCTCTGGGAAACGAAGAGGAAGCATCGAAAAAGACTGAGAAACTAGGTAAGGTGAGCCAAAAGAAAGTGCTATTTCAGAAATCAGGGGAAGAAAGTATTTTGAAAAGAAGGAAATAGCCAACTGTGTCTAATGCTAAAAGTTTTAGTAGAGAAAAAAGTGAAGTTCTGTATACTAGCTTGTCCATTTCCAACTTTGAACCGTGTAAAGCTAGAACTACATTTCTCCGAATCCCTTTCCCTGTAAGGAGAGAGTTGGGCAAGAGAGAAACTTGTATAAAGATTTCAAATGTGAAAGCAAGAGCCATTATTCACAGAAAGTCAGGTGGCGGCACGGGATGGCTCAGCAGGTTTCTCTATAGCTCCCCCTGCTGGTTGTGATGGCCACAAGCCATCAGGCTTCCCACTGCGTGTAGCTCTGCTACTTCTCTCCCACTGCTTTAGTTTGTCAAGGTTGTGAGTTGCTCTTTTTATTCCTTTTCAGCTGCAGACTTTAATTCCTATGTAAAACTCCTTATTTCCTAAAACTTGTAGTGGCTCTGTTCTCTGACCAAACCCAGACTGATAAATCCTGCTTGGATCTTTATGGAGTCACTTCAAATATGTTAGCTACTTCTTGGGACTAATTAAAAAGGCAGTGAGGCCCCTGAAGGGCTTTTGTAAATTCTTCTTTTATGTTGCTCCCAGAAATTCTGAATGGGTCAAGGAAGAGCATTAATTAAGTAAACCTGAAGGCTACATATACAATAATTTCTGTTAGAGGAAGAGGTCTCCTTGCCCTGGAGAATTCTCTCATTTCCCGCATCTCTTCTGTGCTGGACCTGCCAGCAACATGCCCCGAATTTGATTTGAGCATCTCCTCACTGTCAAGTAAATGCCTGAAAAGTTTAGGTTCCTTTTCTCATTAATATATATATTTTTTCTATCAGAAAGTTAAAGCACACTTGGCTATTAAATCTCCTTGCTGTTCAAACAAAGTGCAGAAAGTGAATTTTCCTTCCTCTCATCAGCATGATAAATCAAAAAGTCCCACTATGATTTTGGTCATTCAGATAAATATATTTTTCATACATATTTGATCTTCATCCACAGCTCCCCAAACCCTTGGGATTTCCTAAGTATTGAGAGTGATAGAAGTATCTTTCGTTACGTGAATGAAGTGACCTCTGGCTGTACCTGAGAATGGAGGCTATTTGCCATGGGATCTTCCCTACCCAGGGATTGAACCGAACTCATGTTTCCTGCATCTCCTGTACTGGCAGGCAGATTCTTGACCACTATGCCACCTGGGAAGCCCTATTCCCTTACTAAGTGACACATTGTTTTAAAATATTTTCCTATTAAATACAATACTAGAATGAATGATCTTTGTATCATTTGGAAAGACAATACATTTATTTTGCATTTCAAACACAAGGAATTCAACATAGGACACTGGTTAGAAAGGTCTTAGAAGGATTGGAATAGCAAAAGTTAGAAGATTTAGGGGACTCGGAAAAAATGGAAGATGGTGTGACAATGTGAGATCAGCAGGCACCTGAATACCCCTGGGGTTGAGACCCACACCAGCAGCTGTTCTGCCGGAGACTGCTGCTGACCAATTGCTGCTGAATCTGTGCACCTAGGTCAGCACTGAAATGGCTGAAGGGATGCTTCTTAGGGCACTAAGTTCGGAATTCTGCTGCCATGACAGTATCTGCCAGCCACCAGCAGTAACTACCACATAGCCAGAGCCAGAAGTAGAAAATTTGCCTTTTTTTCCTCTGAGCTTCTCAGTACCTTCCAGAGTCTGTTACTGACAGAACCAAGTGGGAAGACAGCTGAAAAGGAAGGCTGGAAAATGCAGTTTGCACACAGCCAGTTTCAGGAACACAGAACATATTGTAGAAGGTGGGTGAGGGGCTGAGAATAACTAGCACTGTCTATGCCTTAGAATTCTCAGTCCTCACAAAGGTCCTTCTACCCAAATTTAGCCTTTTGTGAATAAATTTATAGGGCAAATTCCTCAAGTGGAATTGTCCAGCCAATGGGAAACACACTTTGAAAATCTGAAAGATAAAACCAAATTACTCTCCTTAGAGTATTTGAGAGTACTTATTTTTCCATGCCCTTACCAAATCCATGTACCTGCCCATTTGGGAGAACTGGTCAATCTCTAAATCCATATCAATCATACACCAAAGCCTTTGTTCTCAGCAAATACCATACTTATCACCCATAAGGAAATCATTCTTAAAAATGCCTGAAAGTGAAGTCGCTCAGTCGTGTCCGACTCTTTGCGACCCCGTGGACTGTAGCCTACCAGGCTTCTCCATCTGTGGGATTCTCCAGGCAAGAATACTGGAGTGGGTTACCATTTCCTTCTCCAGGGGATCTTCCTGACCCAGGGATCGTACCCAGGTCTCCCGCATTGGAGGCAGACGCTTTAATCTCTGAGCCACCAGGGAAGCCCTGAAACCCACTTAATTAGAGACTTGTGGTTAATAACATGAAAATAAACACACACTTGGAAGGGTTAAGGCTATCTATCATTCATTCACACAGTCCTTTCAATTAGTTCAGCAGCTTGCTGTCTTACATGGAGGTAGGAAGACTGCCAAGGTATTCATATACATGGCTAAAAGGTTTTCCAACCAATTTCCAGTGTATGGGAAGGGAGTTCCCACCCCAGCAAGCAGTTCTCTGACAGCAGCTGAGTGTCCTACAGTTCAGTTTGATTCTGACACTATCATCTGGGAAGTAGAGTCAGATCCAACAGAGTAAGGGCTTAGTCTTATAAGATGGCACTCTCCCCCGCCCCCTTTTCCCTTTCCAATTCCCCTTTGGATGCGAGTGGCAACTCTGGATTGTCACCTGTGCTTCTGACAGACCAGCTACAGATCCAAGGTTCCAATGATCTCCCCCCCTCCCCACCCCCCGCCTTGGAGTCACTTTATTTGCTGGAGTGGCCCTCTGAATTCAGAGAACATTTCACTTACTAGATATGGAAGGGATCCATAGGGTGAGGTGTGGGGAAATCTCTTGGATCTTCCATGCCATCTCCAAGAGTGCTACTCTTCCATATAACTATGTGTACACCAATGCCAAAGCTCTCCAAATCCTGTCTTTTCTGTTTTTTTTTCTTTAATAGAGGCTTTATTACAATACATAAGCACGATTGATTAAATCATTGGCAATTGGTGATTGAAATTACCCTCCATCCCCTCCCCCTTCCTGAAGGTCTCATAGTGGGACTGCAAGTTCCAACCCTCTAATCACCTGGCTTGTTCTCTTGGCAACCAGTCTCCATCCTTAGGTGGGGTCCTGTGCTGTGCTGCACTAAATCGCTCAGTTGGGTCTTTGCGACCCTCTGTACATGGGATTCTCCTGGCAAGAATACTGGAGTGGGTTGCCATACCCTTCTCCAGGGGATCTTCCCAACCCAGGGACTGAACCTATGCCTCTAAAGTCTCCTGGCAGACAGGCTCCTTATCACTAGCACCACCTAGGAAGCTCTAAGTGGGGTCCTGGTATGGACCTAACAGAAGCAGAAGATATTAAGAAGAGGTGGCAAGAATACACAGAAGAACTGTAGAAAAGAGATCTTCATGACCAAGATAATCATGATGGTGTGATCACTGACCTAGAGCCAGACATCTTGGAATGTGAAGTCAAGTGGGCCTTAGAAAGCATCACTACGAACAAAGCTAGTGGAAGTGATGGAATTCCAGTTGAGCTATTTCAAATCCTGAAAGATGATGCTGTGAAAGTGCTGCACTCAATTTGCCAGCAAATTTGGAAAACTCAGCAGTGGCCACAGGACTGGAAAAGGTCAGTTTTCATTCCAATCCCAAAGAAAGGGAATGCCAAAGAATGCCAAAACTACTGCACAATTGCACTCACCTTACATGCTTGAAAAGTCACGCTCAAAATCCTCCAAGCCAGGCTTCAGCAATACATGAACCGTGAACTTCCAGATGTTCAAGCTGGTTTTAGAAAAGGCAGAGGAATCAGAGATCAAATTGCCAACATCCTCTGATCATGGAAAAAGCAAGAGAGTTCCAGAAAGACATCTATTTCTGCTTCATTGACTATGCCAAAGCCTTTGACTGTGTGCATCACAATAAACTGTGGAACATTCTGAAAGAGATGGGAATACCAGACCACCTGACCTGCTTCTTGAGAAACCTGTATGCAGGTCAGGAAGCAACAGTTAGAACTGGACATGGCACAACAGACTGGTTCCAAATAGGAAAAGGAGTACGTCAAGGCTGTATATTGTCACCCTGATTATTTAACTTATATGCAGAGTACATCATGAGGAATGCTGGGCTGGAAGAAGCACTAGCTGGAATCAAGATAGCCGGGAGAAATATCGATAACCTCAGATATGCAGATGACACCACCCTTATGGCAGAAAGTGAAGAGGAACTCAAAAGCCTCTTGATGAAAGTGAAAGAGGAGAGTGAAAAGGTTGGCTTGAAGCTCAACATTCAGAAAACAAAGATCCTGGCATCTGGTCCCATCACTTCATGGGAAATAGACGGGGAAACAGTGTCAGACTTTATTTTTTTGGGCTCCAAAATCATTGCGGATGCTGATTGCAGCCATGAAATTAAAAGACGCTTACTCCTTGGAAGGAAAGTTATGACCAACCTAGATAGTATATTAATAAGCAGAGACATCACTTTGCCAACCAAGGTCCATCTAGTCAAGGCTATGGTTTTTCCCGTGGTCATGTATGGATGTGAGAGTTGGACTGTGAAGAAGGTTGATCGCCGAAGAATTAATGCTTTTGAGCTGTGGTGTTGGAGAACACTCTTGAGAGTCCCTTGGACTGCAAGGAGATCCAACCAGTCCATCCTAAAGGAGATCAGTCCTGGGTGTTCATTGGAAGGACTGATGCTAAAGCTGAAGCTCCAATACTTTGGCCACCTCATGCGAATAATTGACTCACTGGAAAAGACTCTGATGCTGGGAGGGATTGGGGGCAGGAGGAGAAGGGGGCAACAGAGAATGAGATGGCTGGATGACATCACCGACTCTGTGGACATGAGTTTGAGTGAACTCCAAGAGTTGGTGATGGACAGGGAGGCCTGGTGTGCTGTCATTCATGGGGTCGCCAAGAGTTGGACACGACTGAGTGACTGAACTGAACTGAACTGAAAGTGCCGGAAATGGGGATGAAGACCACTATATTATTTTATTATAAATCACAATATCGCATTTGCCTAGGACTGATTTTGCAGTGACTGGAAGTGGGGAGTAATTGTTTATAGCTGAGTGGAAGGCTGGATGTCATCTAATCAAAAGCTTTATTGTGCTGTTGAAGAAAGAGGCCTGGAGAGGTAAAATTACTGGAGAACAGAAGCATAGTTGGAGCCAAAGGATGCTGGGGAGGATTGGACTCCATGTAGATGGATGAAGCATGTCATATGTTTAGGGAATGAACACATATTTTTTTGTGGAAGATGAAATATTTAACAAAAAATATTTATTATTCATTTTGAGAAAAATAAAGACTGTTGGATTTATGACTTGGTATTGTTTTAATTTTTAATTACATTTTGGTGAAAGGGTAACTCGCTATTTATGGTCTCTGCAGGTCCTATTTCAGTCTGAAATATAGGTCTCTTGGGTCCTAGTTCCTTGTTTCTCCACCATGTTCCTCCTCAATGTGCTGTCTCTGAGCATCACTAGAAATTATGATCTACCAGAAAGAATGACATTTCTAGCACTTCTGTATTTATTTTGATTTTAAGTGAAATGAGCAATGAAATCCATGGATCATCTATAATTTATTTAAAACAAAGTTTCAGAATTCTAAACATCCAGTTGGATTAAAAACATCATATATTTCAAATATGAAATTATAAACCTAGAAACCCTCAAGTAACATATACATTTATGAAAATAAATAGGCATTACAATAGCATAAATTATTAAAAGATGAAACATATAAAATCATGCCTTCTTTAAATGGGCTTTTAGGAAAAGGAAGAAAATTAAATTAGTCTCAAAATAGAAAATCAAATATCTAGTGTAATATATAGTTCTTTTAAGAAGTACCAGCTTAAAAGAAATGAGGTCAACAGTATCATTATTCAGTTGCAAATCTGTTTTTATACAAATTTCTCCAGCTGCTGCTGATGCTCTTTCATGATTCTGTACATGTCAGAAGTGGAGAAGCAAGCTGGAAGCTAACCCCAGACATTACTTTTGACTCTTTTATCTTCAAATAATCCCATCTCTTTGAGGAGTCCTTTTTGAAAATCTCTGAGAGTGACAATCTTTTTGTTATGGTAGGCTGCAATATTTTGTTTGGAAGAAAGCATTTCAGGTTTGTCTTTGTCTTTCTTAGTGTCTTGGAGACTGAGGTTGAGGGATCTTTATCAGTTTCAGTTCTGACAGATTCATATTTCACTTGTTTAGAAAATCTTTGGAAGACTAATCCTTTCTGTGGAAACTTTGCAATTGCACATTTGCTTGCTTATCACACCCTTTTGGGTGTGGTCTTGCCCAGGTTTTAAAAATAGGCACAGATTTGTCTTGTGGCCCAAACTGAACAACTGAGTCGCTGAGTTTTGAATACATAAAGGATTCAGGTTTCATATTTTTTCAAATATTAGAACAACGATATCATCCAGAACTAAGTGTGCATTTTAATACTTAAAAATAGCATAATATGGCAGATACTGGAAATGGCATCACAATGCCACTTTTTCATTCTTCTCCTGCCCCTTTTTAGCTTTCTGTTTCCAGGGCTTGTGATTCTGGTTTGTATGCTGCTGCTGCTGCTAAGTCACTTCAGTCGTGTCCGACTCTGTGTGACCCCACAGACGGAAGCCCACCAGGCTCCCCCGTCCCTGGGATTCTCCAGGCAAGAACACTGGAGTGGGTTGCCATTTCCTTCTCCAATGTGTGAAAAGTGAAAGTGAAGTCGCTCAGTCGAGTCCGACCCTTAGCGACCCCACGGACTGCAGCCTACCAGGCTCCTCCATCCATGGGATTTTCTAGGCAAGAGTACTGGAGTGGCTTGCCATTGCCTTCTCCATCTGGTTTGTATAATCACGTATTAATGTCAAGTGCGTGATAAACTACACAGACTTGTGAGTTGGCTTGAGAACTTACCCACTTTTTTCATTCTTTGAGGAGGTACTTTCTTACCTTCAAGCAACTGCCATAAAAATGGACTTTTGCAACATGTCTATCACCTAATTTAATATGCAGTTCTTATCTATAACAAAAAGGTTTGACAGAAAGTTAGTAAACAAGAATGAGAAAACTAAGTTGCAACACCCAAATTGATAGCCCTCACTGGAAGCTTATTTGAGTGGGCATATTCTGCTAAGTGATGGTGCTATTTGATAAAACTCATGAAGCCAGCCAGGTACATTGCATAAACATGGCCTTGACTGAACAAACAGTGTGCAGTTAAAAACTACATGTACAATGAATGATATTCCGAAGTCACGCCCATGTTGGTGTACCTTTCCTTGAGTTTCCTGTTTCCTAAGTGATATGTGAAATTGCTTTAAGGTAAAAAGTAGTCAACTAGCAGCAGTCTCTTATGGCTCAATCCATAATTTGTTTCATGAATACTGTTTTTAGTATCTCATTCTCTCCCAGTGTTTTGGGTAATATTTATAGTGAAAATAAGCATGGTCACTCCCATCTCAAGTTATAGGAATAGAAATTTAATTAATAAAAGTCAACATCTGGAATTAGATGTTGGCAGGAGGTGTCAAAAGAGGCTGCCTTTGTGTGGAGGTTTCTGCTGTGTTCCCAATCTAGAATTTTACGGCTGGCTGTACATTAGGTAGGGGTTTCAAGACACTTGTGGCTGTCCTTGACATCCTGCTTACCATTTTTCTCAGTCATATTACAGAAGCCCCGAATCATCCAAGTTACAGAACAATATTTAGTCCTATCTGGGGCATATTTCATCTGGAGAAGGAAATGGCAACCCACTCCAATATTCTTGCCTAGAGAATCCCATGGACAGAGGAGCCTGGCGGGCTACAGTCCACAGGGTCGCAAGAGTCGTATACGACTCAGCAACTAAACCACCATCAGCACTGGAGCATATTCATCTAAAGTTGAAAAAGATCCCATGTACCACTGTTAGGTCTGAAAGTAGGCTTTATTAAAAGAGAATTACATTCTAAGTCCAATAAGAAAAGATCAGTAAACTTGGTGCAAAATTTCACATGGAACTCAATGTTATGTGGCAGCCTGGATGGAAGGAATCTGGGGGAGAATGGACACAAACGTATGTATGGCTAAGTCCCTTAACTGCTCACCTGAGACTACCCCAACATTGTTAATCGGCTATACTCCAGTACAAAATTAAAAAGTTTAAAAAAATTCAGCTATTTTAAGGAAGGAATAACAGTTTTGTATCATTCTTTTATTTCTAATATGTTATTTAAAAAATATTTATCTTAGCAACTCAAAGGTGCTGTTTTATAACATTGTTTGAATACATTTTCCCTCCGCAATATTTCCCTTTGTGTGTGGCATTAACTTTGTAGTATTTATAACAAAGGCAAGAACTGTAATTAAGTTCTGATGCTTTATTAAAAAAGGTATGCTGTGGTTCTGTGACATGCATAAATATAAACTAGGTTTTCAACTTCAAATCTAATTTTTGTCTGAGACCCTTATCTAGAATATCAAACAAAAATAAAATGATAGTAAATAATAAAAAATTCAGCGACAAGTAAATGTCACGTATTCATTTATATTAGAGAAAATTTCTTTCCAGAACGTAGTCACAGTGCCATTGGAAGAAACGCTTTCAGGACACAGTAGTCATTTCTTCCCACTGTCAGTTCTTCGCCCAGACAGACAGCAGATGGCGCTGCGCTTCCCCTTTTGTCTGCCTTTAGGGATGGGACCAGAACCCAATTTTGGCAGAGCTGAGCTGAAGATCGTAAACATATTCAGAATTGGGTGAGCAAATGAAACTACGCATTTAGCATCATAATTCACCTCACTTTATACTGATCTGTGCTCTCAAAGACATAGTTTTCATTATCTTTGATCTGGGGGCTTAATGCATTGCATTAACAGGGCTCATTACCGCAAAGAGAACTGGCTGCTTGTCAGGAGAAAGCACCCTATTGTTGAGGTGGGAGGTTGTAAGTCTGTTCTCAGCAACATCCAAAGAACACCAAGAAAAGGATGCTGTCTTCTTCCTTGTCACCAATTTGAATTTATTAAGGGTCCCTTGGTGCTTGGCGGTGAGTTGCCAAGTTGTGACTTGTAACTTTGAGAAGTTTGTGGTTAAGGTGGTGATCCATAGACATTTAGTCAAAATAACTTTCTGCCCGTCGATACTAAACAACCAGCTTCATTTGCAGTGTTTCAGCATTACTGTGCTAATTGCAGCTAATGCTCATCAGACTTTTGGTCCTATGTTTATTTCTTCTTCTGGGTCTGTTTCTTTAGTTAAATTGCACTTATTGACCTTGGCAAACAAGCATGATTAGCTGTATTTCCTTAAATAATTGAATAAAAATGCTTTTTGTGGGAAAATGATGACAGTTCAGTATCATAATCATATAATTTTCAGCTAAATAAGATCTTAAGAGATTATTTCACCTAACTGGCTAAATAATATGGTGAGAAAGTGATGCTTAGACATGTACAAGGGTTCTCTCGAGTGCCTGTAGACTCAGAGTGAGACCTTTGACCCATGGTTCTTAAGCAGTCTAACAAGCCACTTTACATTATGCTCTATTGCGTTTTAAAACAGGTTCAGATCAGAAACGTCAAAGTTAATTTCCGTCGCTGACACACTGATCATGGATGGGTTTTGGCAGGTCACATTCATCACACACAGCCTACGTGCAAAGCCTTCTCCTGCTTCCTGGCCACAGCCAGGCGTCAGTTCTTTGCTCCTGTTCCCTTTGCAAGTGCCTAGGCTGCCGAGAGCCTCATTGTATTGGCGTTTATCAGTGGTCTTCTATAGGCTATCAGGTTGTTGGGAACAAGCTTTTCATCTCACTTCTGTTTGTCTCATTCCCTGTGACTTGCATAGTGCCTGACACCTCTTATGGATTCAAATAGGCTGGTTGAGTAAAGAATGAAATTTTTGTGGCGACTACCCTGAAAATGGCAAACTCGAGGGCTATGAGAAAACCTCCTCCAGCTCTGAACATAGAGACATGCTGGATTTCTTGTAAAAGAAATCCTTAACTATAGCTGAACCTGAAATCAAGAAAACAAATCCTCAAATACTAAAAATAAGCAAAACCAAAAGTCTGCAGAGAGAGCAGAACAGGACGTATAGGAGGTATATTCAACTAGATGAATATTAAATGAGCTTATATGCATAGACTCTTCGATGACGAAGAACGATTAAACTGAGCTACTTTTTATACGATGAGGAAAGGCCCTGGCACCTGGGTGCAAAAACTTGCTTAATGACTGTGTCCATTCCCTTTCTTTTGTACGTCTTCGAAGAGCCATACTAGTTGTTTCGATGTCACACATTTAGAATAGTAATTGGTGTTAGAGACAGTCCATCAAGTAGTAAAGACAGGGGCACCCAAGTGGCACTTTAAATGACTGAGGTCTGCATAGGAAACAAAGGAAAAGCACATGTTAGCCAACAGTATGCCTAATAAACTGTCTCATTCCACACAAAGATTGCTCTTACAACTTAAATATGTGATTTTTCTGGATGTTTGGCATCTTATTTTCCTCTTATTCACAGGTAGGAAAAAATTTGCAATCACAAAATAAGATATGCAAGGAATTTAATATATTTTCATTAAAAAAAGTCAACATAAAACTTGGAAGCAACCAAGATATCCTTTAGTGGGTGAACAGATAAATAAACTGTGGTACGTCCAGACAATGGAATATTGCTCAGTGCTAAAAAGAAGTGAGCCTGCTGCTGCTGCTGCTGCTAAGTCACTTCAGTCGTGTCCGACTCTGTGTGACCCCATAGACAGAAGCCCACCAGGCTCGCCCGTCCCTGGGATTCTCCAGGCAAGAACACTAGAGTGGGTTGTCATTTCCTTCTCCAATGTGTGAAAGTGAAAAATGAAAGTGAAGTCGCTCAGTCATGTCTGACTCTTTGCGACCCCATGGACTGCAGCCCACCAGGCTCCTCCATCCATGGGATTTTCTAGGCAAGAGTACTGGAGTGGCTTGCCATTGCCTTCTCCGGAAGTGAGCCTATCAAGCCCAAAAAAGACTCGGAGAAAACTTAAATGAATATCACTAAGTTAAAGAAGACAATCTGTAAAGGCTACATACTATAGTCCCTTGGACAGCAAGGAGATCAAACCAATCAATTTTAAAGGAAATCAACACTGAATGCTCATTGGAAGGACTGATGTTGAATCTTAAGCTCCAATACTTTGGTCACGTATATGAAGAGCCGACTCATTGTCAAAGACCCTGATGCTGGAAAAGTTTGAAGGCAGGAGGAGAAGAGGGCAGCAGAGGATGAGACTGACTAAATAGCATCACTGACTAAATGGACATGAATTTGAGCAAACTCTGGGAGATGGTGAAGGACAAGGAAGCCTGGGGTGCTGGAGTCCATGGGGTCACAAAGAGTTGGACATGACTTAGAGACTTAGTGACAATATGACAAATATGATGTTCTGGAAAAGATGGAAGTAGAGAGACAGTAAATAGATCAGTGGTTGTCAAGGATTAGGGGTGGAAGGGTAGATGAGAAAGCAGAGTATAGAGAATTTTTAGGGTAGTAAAAATACTCTGCATGATACCGTAATGGTGAATACATATCATCATACATTTGTCCCAAGAATGCACAGCACCTTATGCTAACTATGGACTGTGGGTGATTATGATCTGTCCATGTAGCTTCATCCATTGTAACAAATGTATCACCCCGGTGAAGGATGTAGATAAGTAGGGAGGTGATACATGTGTACCGGTGGGTGTGTATGTGAAATCTTTACACCTTCCTGGTGATTCTGCTGTGAACTTTAAACTGCTCTAAAAAATTCCCTTAATTTAAAAACAGATAGTTAACATGAACATGACTGTGCAACCTCATTTCCCACAGTGAGCAAGAAACTTATTTATAGTTATTACCGGGACTTCTTCCAACTGCTTTGCATTGTGCGAGGACCCAGGAGGCTTGGGGGTGCCTAGCTTTCCAGGAAGGACCATGCAGAATCAGTCCAGTGTGCTCACAGCTGGCAACTGCCCTGTCCAAGCCGTGTGCCTTGGAGGCAGGCAGCTCTGAGGCTTCTGGACCAGGCCCGGGGAACAAGCACCTTGCCTATATCTGAGCACTACACTCCAAGAGGCCTGATCTGCCTGAGTCTTAACCACTTGATCCTCTCTTTCCCTGTAGAACAAATGCAGAGAGAAAAAACACAATGTATTATCATAAAATATTGTCTTACCCCAACACAACTTGGGGGTAAGCTCATCTTTTCTATCTCCCCCTGTCTCTGGGATGTTGACAAGATTGGATGAGGTGGGGTCTGTGAAAGCACTTTCACAGCAGGACGATGCTGAGCAGTGGAGGAGCTACAGCGCCGGGGAAGGTGCCATGAGGGGCCAGACACTGTGCCTCACTGGGGTTTTCCGCCAATATCTAACACGTGGTTATTTCCTTGGGTTGAACACTTAGGAGAACTAGTCAGGTTCATCAGTACTTAGGTGTTTGTTGTCCCCAAATACAAAAACCTTCAAGTCTTAGAATCACGTTCAGTAAGATGAGATGCTCCATGAAAGCATCTGAGGACCAAGATGAACTGAGTGAACAGCTTGGTCCCACTGTCAATCATTTTCTTCTTCCACTGTGTGTCTGCATTGAAAGAATGGGTCAGAGATGTTGCCTGCACTTCATAAATGGTTCCTCCCTGGTTTTTCCTTCTAGCTGTATTTTTCTCTCTCCTTTTTTTTTCCTATTTAAGTTCAAGTTTAGTCTGATTATGATGTGACTGACTATTACAGAGAATCACAAGATTTGAAATTACCAGCCATGGGTTCAGTTTGCAGGCCTGCTACACGTGTGTGATCGTGGCAAATCACTTTCTCTGTGTTCTTTTGGCTAACAATGAGGTTAAAAGTCAGAAAAGATAAGAAATGAGGTCATGGAGGCACATTGTGAACATAACATGCTTGACAGAAATTAGTTATTGTGGCGGACTGTGATTTTTATTATTATTTTGGACTTGTCTTTGATAGCCTGTGAGCACTGTTCAACCAGCAGTTTGTTAAACTGTCTTTTGTCCCTTATCCAAGAATGTTATGATTATCAAAAACAAACCAGCTCTGAAGTCCATGGAATGGCTTTTCCTGAAGTGAAAGTTCATATTTTGAGTTCCTTATAGAGACTGGGGACCCTGCTAGGAAAGGGGTTCAGAGGCCTCTTTAAAACTCTCTGGGGAGCTAGACCTCCCTGGACTGTCTCCCACTGAGGAAGAGGGGCTTCAACAGTGGTCCAGGGCCAAAAGAGTTCCCAGGAATACAGCTGGGCTGCAGGGCTCCAGGGCAGGCCTTTCTGAGTGGAGGTGGGGCCAGCAGTTCACGTGCCTGGAAGTTCTCCTCCTCCTGGATGGTTTCTTCTCCCTATTAGTCCAGGAGGCTGGTGTCACGTGACAGGCTTGAGCCACTTCCAATTTGCTGCAGGTGACTTGGAGGGACTCCTGCCCTCTGTTGCATAGGGGCTGGATACCACAGAATTTATCCTCCCTACCTGGGTGTGTGGGCTTCCCTTGTGGCTCAGCTGGTAAAGAATCTGCCTGCAATGCAGGAGACCTGGGTTCAATCCCTGGGCTGGGAAGATCCCCTGGAGAAGGAAATGGCTACCCACGCCAATATTCTGGCCTGGAGAATTCCATGGATCTGGGTGTGTAGGGAGGGTATCTTATAATAATTATACTAATTATTATAATAAATATACTAATCTTATACTAATAATTTTGCCAAGATGATCTAGCAGTGAGGCTTAGGGAAGGCTTTTCTCTTTTTCAGCTTCCCTTTTCTGAAAGTCTTTCCACAGAGTGGTGAAACTTCAAGACCTGAGATCAGAGGGTAACCCAAGAGAGGGGCCATGGAAGTCTTCTGGCTTCAGCTTTTGGTCCAAGTACACCAGGGTTAGGCTTCCACATAAGGCTCATCGCCAGGACTGAGAGTAACCAGCAGTGGACATGTAACTAGCCTTGACTTCTGTCTACCTCAGGGGCCTATCTGGAGCTAGAGGCTGGCCTACGGTTGGATGGGCATCAGACATCGCCATTACCACTCCATGTATCACAAACTTTCCTGGGGACACAAAATAAACAATGATTATAAGAGCTAACACATATTTGACACTTACTAAGCAAGTTTGCTAAGCATTTCACATGGATTATTTCACTTGATTCATTTAATCATTTCTCCAGGGAAGTTATTACTGTGTCCATTTGGCAGATGAGGAGAGGATAAGTTGGCAAGGCCACACAGCTAATAAATGGCACACCTGGACTTGAATTTGGGGTCTGCCTCTACAACAAGCTGTTAATCATGATACCATCAGTCACAGGCCCTGCCTTGAAGGGTTTATGAACTCGTGGAAGCAGTGAGCCATGAACTAGACTGTACTGTAAAAAGCTCTGCTGTATAGACATATCCTTGTTAGAACAGGAACACAGCCAGGAGGCAACTCCACTGCCAGAGAAAGCAGCAGAGACATGACATTTCTAACTTTCTTTCTTCCTTTATATTGTCTGGCTTCTACTAGTATCCTAGGAAGCTGACTTCCCTCTACTTGTTCCTTCAGCCTGTCTAGTTAGGCTTCTCCTCGACTCCTCTGGCCTCTCCTTAAAGGTGGGAACTGCTCCAGGCTTCTGTGTGTTTCCTTCTATAGCCAGGTGCCTGGAAATTCGTGAGGTGGAGGTCACGGGAAAACCACGTGAGGGGAGACATTTTAACAAATGTCTTCATGTATTCTGCCTGAAAATGTTTTCACACATTTCACTTAGGGATGCCTTCCTAACTAATTTGCGCTGAAACTCAGGGCTGGAAATATGTTTTAAAGATATGCCTGATCATTTTCCTAGTCTTAGATAAATGATACATCAAAGTAACAACAAAAATAGACACTTGCAGCAGAAATGGGTCAGCTTACAAAATTTGTCATATAGCAAACATTTACATACTGTTTTGCTTTTTTAAGTAAGACTCAGATCACTGAAGACACTGATACTTTAAATCAAAGCATGTCACCTAGGGTACTTGGTAAAAATCCAGGTACCTGCACCTGATCCAGACCTGTTAAGTAAACATTTTGGGGGGAATGGGGTCTAGGAATTCATATTTAAACATGATTTCAAGTGATTTCTTTTAATGCCAACTAAAATTTGAAAACCACTGTTTTAAATTTGGCTTCCCAGGTGTCACTAGTGGTAAAAAAAACCAGCCTGCCAATGCAGGAGACATAAGAGACATGGGTTCAATATCTGGGTTGGGAAGATCCCCTGGAATAGGGCATGGCAACCCACTCCAGTATTCTTGCTTGGAGAATCCCATGGACAGAGGAGCCTGGTGGGCTACAGCCCATATGGTTGCGAAGAGTTGGACACTACTGAAATGATTTAGCACATACGCATGCTTTAAATTAATTAGTTGATTAATCCAGCCATTGAATATTTGCTAAACCCCATGCTCTGCCATTCATTGCATGGGTTATAAAGACAGGGAACCTCTGTTTTAAGCACTTTCATTTCAGCTGGTGACATGTAGGGAGGGTTCATGAGAAATTCAGCTATTTAACCACTCTATGGATTCCTGAGAAATCTGTATGCAGGTCAAGAAGCAACAGTTAGTACCGGACATGGAACAAGGGACTGGTTCCAAATTGGGAAAGGAGTACTTCAAGGCTATATATTGTCATCATGCTTATTTAACTCTTATGCAGAGTACATCATGCAAAATGCTGGACTGGATGAAGCACAAACTAGAATCAAGATTTCCGGGAGAAACATCAATAACCTCAGATATGCAGATGATGCCATCATTATGGCAGAAAGTGAGGAAGAACTACAGAGCCTCTTGATGAAAGTGAAAGAGGAGGGTGGAAAAGCTGGCTTAAAACTCATAAAACGAAGATCATGGCGTCCAGTCCCATCACTTCATTGCAAATAGATGGGGAAACAGTGACAGGTTTTATTTTTTTGGGCTCCAAAATCACCGCAGGTGGTGAATGCAGCCGTGAAATTAAAAGAGTCTTGCTCCTTGGAAGAAAAGCTATGACCAACCTAGACAGCATATTAAAAAGCAGAGACATTACTTTACCTACAAAAGTCCGTTGAGTCAAAGCTATGGTTTTTCCAGTAGTCATGCATGGATGTGAGAGTTGGACCATAAAGAAAAATGAGCCTTTGAACTGTGGTGTTAGAGACACCTCTGGAGAGTCTCTTGGACAGCAAGGAGATCCAACCAGCTAATCCTAAAGAAAATCAGTCCTGAATGTTCATTGGAAGGACTGATGCTGGAGCTGAAACTCCAATATTTTGGCCACCTGATGTGAAGAACTGACTCATTGGAAAATACCCTGCTGCTGGGGAAAGATTGAAGGTAGGAGGAGAAGGGGATGACAGAGGATGAGGTGTTTGATGGCATCACTGACTCGGTGGACATGAGTTTGAGCAAGCTCTGGGAGTTGGTGATGGATAGGAAAGCCTGACATGCTGCAGTCCATGGGGTTGCAAAGAGTCAGACACAACTGAGTGACTGAACTGAACTGATGGATTCTAGAAGCTCTTGATTGACTATGAGAGGAATGCACTGAGAGGCTGGTAAGCAAGCGTCTTGGATGAAATGCTGGAGAAGACTGAGATGTCAGTCTGAGAATCACTGGTAACATACTCTCAAGCAGGTCAAAGGTGAACCCTGAATTCTAGAAGCACTGAGAAGGCAACCAGGGGAGTCCTCCTCAAGGGAGCTCAGTGTGCTCTCTGGGGCCCCAGGCTGCAGTTGGCCTGGAGAGGTATTTGGCGCTGCTTAGCAAGTGTTTCCTAGTTCCATGCCAGATGCCAAGGGAACTGAAAAATACTTGGAAGAGCTGGGCTCCCCTTCTGTGGAATTCTGGCTGCGTGAGAACCTTACTCTACCTGGCGAGAGAGAAGCAGCTGCCAAAGTAGCAATGGAAACCATGAAGAACCTTTGATTTGCGTGTGTCTACAGGTGTCAGTTCAGTTCAATGAACTGATAAAATTGATTTTCTCACTGCATTGACTGGTTGGCATACTGAATTGCTGAGGTGATTGACTGGTTTAGCATCTTGCAGATATAGCAACAAACTCCAGTGATTCGATCATACTCTAAATAATAAATTGTAGAAATGCTGGGTTCAACTAATCTAAGAAAGTTGTAAGTTCAGTAACAAATAGCTAAGACTCACTCATTCAGTGGCATTGGCAAATATTTGGTATTGGGTAACAGGGAATTCACCTGAACGTTACCCTGATTCGCCTCTGAGGATAGTATGAGTGATAACTAAAGAAATTAGATCTATTCTACTTTGCATTCAATAGCTGAGCTCATTGGGGTTTTAAAAAATCTGCTGTAACTACCTTCACATTTTGTGAGTCATTATGGTGCTGATTGAAAGTTGGGATCAAATTGTGATGGGCCCTTAAATGCCAATCAAGAGGATTTTTTTCCATAAAGCACCACACTTTTGCCTGAATTGCTAGACACCCATTTGAAAATTTCAATCTGTGTAGAAAACAAATACTCTTTGCTATCAAATAGGATATGCATGATGAGAACTCTCAAATGACATTAGTCCCACTCATACAGCATTAGTGAAATCCCTGTCATTAGGAAATGTTATTTTATATAAAAAATTGATAATAGGATACAAAGATGCTAATATGATTAGGTGATGAGCTGATAATGGGAATTTTTTTCATATCAGTGATTTTCATTTGTCACCAGCAAAGCTGATCTCCCTAATATGATATGATATTATAATAAAACTCAGGCAGAGAGTCAGCAGTGAAATTTATGATGCAAAAGAAAAGTCAATAGCATTATAAATCTTAGAAACTGATTATATTTCAGCTGTCAATGTTCTTGGCTGGAAAATCTCCTTCAATTCTCATGTCTTAGTCCTATTTACTTTAGTGATACCGAGCAAGAAAATGAAATAGATTTAAATCTTTATCTAAAGATAACTTTAATGAGTAACAGTCAATTCCACATGGCCTGGTGACTGCAGATCTGCACCTTTGCCTGGATAAACTCCATCCAATTAAGTGTACATGTAAATGCAAGTGTATAGTTGGCAGAGTATAGTCAGTGGAATCTAATTCTATGAGATATAAGCCTATTTTTCTCTGATATCATGGTTTTAAGTAATAAATGGCTGTCTGAAGGTGTGGGACAATCATTTGAGTATCATTAAATGTGAATTCTTCTTTTCAGTTACAATGTAGTGTGGCCAATGAGCATTTTTAGAGAAGAAGTTCTCTGAGTAGGGAGGGGGGCAAAGGCAATTAGATTCGTTTGAACCACTCATTCAACCAGCATCTTTTGAGTTTAAACAAAACTGTATAATAAATTCACATCAGAGTCATGACTAGATAACTGATGTGACTATCAGCGTACTGGAGAAATTCTCAAAGGGACCGACAGTCCTAGCAAGTTGTTTCTAGTTTGATGGCACTAATAGAATAGGAAATGCACCAGAATGGGAATGTTAGGTGACATTTTCCCTTCTAGCTTATATATTAAGAAAGTGTAAGTAAATAAAAGTTACTCTTAACAATATAACAATACTGTATGTAATAAGGTGTGAAAGTCTTACTATGAGTCTAATTTTGGTGGCTAATGCATTGTCTATAAATTGTTTTTCAACATTATTAACATGCTAGAGCGACTTCACTTTCACTTTTCACTTTCATGCATTGGAGAAGGAAATGTCAACCCACTCCAGTGTTCTTGCCTGGAGAATCCCAGGGACGGGGGAGCCTGCTGGGCTGCTGTCTATGGGGTCGCGCAGAGTCGGACACGACTGAAGCGACTTAGCAGCAGCAGCAGCAGCAGCAGCAGTAGCAGCAGTGCTAAGTTGTGTCAATCATTTCTGACTCTACGACCCTAGAAACCATAACTCGCCAGGCTCCTCTGTCCACAGGATTCTGCAGGCAAGAATACTGGAGCAGGTTGCCATTTCCTCCTCCAGGGCATCTTCCTGACCTAGGGATCAAACCTGGGGTCTCTTAAGTCTCCTGCCTTGGCAGGCGGGTTCTTTACCACTAGTGCCACCTGGGAAGCCCATCAGCTTTCTGTCAGCCTTTTAAAGAAGTTTTATATTGGGGAGCTTTGTTGGAACCTTTTTCTACCCATGTCCAGGATTATGACACCCAGAGAACGGTCCTGTCTATGGAACATTCATGAATGTTTTTCTGCTCAGAGACATTATAAAGCAGATTCTGAGGTTCCTCTCATGTGCATAACTCTTGCTGTCGTCAGACTATGGGAACAAAACCTCATGCATAATGTTTACCGAACTACTTCATCTCATGAGATAGTCACTTGCACAGTTTAGGGCCAGAGAGTACCCTTCCTTTCTTCCAAAAATAGATTTGAATTTGACAAAATTTCCACTCTTGCAGTGAGCCTCTGGCTGGGCTGAACTCGGGGTTAATTGGACTGAGCTTGGGTCAGAAGCCACACCAATGCATGTTTCCACTGCAGGCAGTGAACAGTTGCTTGAAACAGGCAGTAAGAGGAACAGCCCCAAGAAGGCCAGCAGGATCTTTTCTGTGAACTTCCAATGCTTCAGTGATTTCACCTTTGTCTTCTGCCCAGTATGATTTCCTACCTCCCACTTATTTAATCTACTGTTGTTACCCTAACTGCACAGGTTGAATTCAGACGTTCTTTTGGTTCCTGATTATCTGCTCTGTATTGGCCGGCAGCCCCCTCTTCCTCCTGCATTCCTGGGCTTCAAATCTAATTTTCCCAATATGCACTCACATACTGCCTTTAACTCATTATGCATTAGAGCCCACTTCTGCCTCTTGGTCAATTTTGTCCCAAGAAATATGGCATGTGGGCCAGAACTGACTCACCACATGTAATTAATATGTAGCAGCTGACTCCCAACTTATTTGTCAGGTCGGGGCTTTTAAGAATTTTTGAAAAAAGATACTTGATGATAATAGGGCTACTTGTTCAGTTTTTCATTTTCTTCCATCAATGTCATGTCCCTTAAATTTTGTTTGACATTAGCAGAAGTTTTTTTGCCTAGGCAAATGTTAAATTCATCTTTCCAGTAGGTTTCTACCTGTAGACACTTCCCAGCCACAGCATGGTCCAGCATTGTAGCAGTCCTGCCATTAAAATACAGTAGAAGATGAAATGAGGAAAAGGATAGGCCTGGGGGAAGGGAGTCAGTAGAAAGAGAGAGCCAACTGGAGCTGTGCATCCCAACATTGTGGAACCTACAAGGGCTCACTGTTTCTGAGCACTGAGCAGTCGGCTGTGCATTTTCCTGTGCAGTCCTTGAAACCACTCTGTTAAGTCCATTTCTATCTAGAGGCAGAGAGATTGAGGCTTGTGATTTTCTCAAGGCTACGTAACCAATAGGTGTCTGCATTTAAATTTAGAGCTGTCTGACAGCAGAGCTTGAACTCCTAATCATCTTGTTAAATTGCTTATACATTTTTATGAGCTGATTGAAAAATATTTAATGACTAAAATTTGCTAAGAATTCAATATGCCCTTCAATAAATTTGTATTATAGCTATTACACATGGAATAACTTGAAACCCAGCAGTTCTCCCACCCAGAAGCTAAGTCTAATCATTGTCACTTGAATCAGGCTAGCCCTGTGAGTTGCCTGACCAATAGAATGAGGAGGAAATGACACTGTGTGGTGTCCAAGGCAAGGTCAAAAAAAGCTTTGTTGCTTTCATCTGGCTCTTTGTAACACTCCCTTTTTTGGGGGTGCTACTTTTTGCAACCTTGGCCACCCAACCAGGAAACCCAATCTACATGGAGACTCCATGTGTATGTGTTTCAATTGACAACCTCAGCTGAGCTATTCCTGGCCAAGGGCCAACAAGAGGCAGCCATGTAAGTGAGCCATCTTGGATGTTCCAGGCCAGTCAAGTTTCTGGGTGACTGCAGACATTCTGACACTCCAGGTAATACCAGGTGGAGCAGCAGAAACCCTGGTCAAGCCACAGAATTATGAGAGAGAAAACATTTTGTTTTAAGCCTCTGTGTTTTGGGATGGTTGTTATTACTATCACACAATAATTGATAACAGGAACACACATCCTTTGTGATAATATGCTCTTTGTACACTGTACACAGTGAGTGATTGTGTTCATATTGATTCAAGAATTCTTGGCAGCAACTCATTAGCTCTGTGAAGTTTCATGGGAAGTTTTCTACAGTGCCACATCCCATGTGTATTGGCTGCCTTCAAATCGCTCCTGGTCCCAGGCAGTACAGTATTATTAAATATCTCATAGGGGCACAGAAACTCCTGTGAGGTATTGTGGAAAGTGTGTGTGCAATATGCACACACACATACACGCACAAACATATAGATGACCTCAAATGAACACCATGTGTCTGGGTGACATTTGAAAGAAGCAGCCATTTGGCTTTCTCTCTTCCAAAGACAAGATACAGGCTAAATGATGCGTCAGTAAATGCTTTCCACAGGCATTCTTAATAGCTCCAGTTTATGTGCCTATAATTCTAACACGGGCTTTCAGAATGCAATAAACAAAGAACCAAGTGCAACCATTTTATGATATTGCTAAAATAGTGCATATAATTGTTGTCTAGTAATCAGAATATTTTAAAAAATACTTGATTATAATGAGTGTTCTGTTTTAAATGTTTTTCTTCTTTGAACATTGATTCACTTATGTAGAAAGTTTTAAATTTATTCTTCTAAAAACATGATCGAAACCCTTAAGCTTTGCTTATATTATTTTGAATTTAATGATAGCTCCTACTTTTTGAGCACCTATGTGCTTGGTAAAGAATCCTGCAATGCAGGAGACCCCGGTTCAATTCCTGGGTTGGAAAATCTGCTGAAGAAGGGATAGGCTACCCCACTCCAGTATTCTTGGGCTTCCCTTGTGGCTCAGCTGGTAAAGAATCCGCCTGCAATGTGGAGACCTGGGTTCGATCCCTGGGTTGAGGAGATCCCCTGGAGAAGGGAAAGGCTACCCACTCCAGTATTGCTGCCTGGAGAATTCCGTGGACTATATAGTCCATGGGGTTGCAAAGAGTTGGACACGACTTGAGTGACTCTCACTTTTATGTGCCCTACATCATGGTGAATCCTTATACAATCTTGCGAGGTAATTATTGTGAAAATCACTCAGTCGTGTCCTACTTTTTGTGACCCCATGGACCATACAGTCTATGGAATTTTCCAGGCCAGAATACTGGAGTGGGTAACCATTCCCTTCTCCAGGGGATCTTTCCAACCCAGGTATTGAACCCAGGTCTCCTGCATTGCAGGTGGATTCTTTACCAGCTGAGCCACAAGGGAAGCCCAAGAATACTGGAGTGGATAGCCTATCCCTTGTCCAGCAGATCTTCCCAATCCAGGAATTGAACTGGGGTCTCCTGCATTATGGGCGTATTCTTTTCCAACTGAGCTATCAGGGAAGCCCCTTTATAGATGGTGAAACTGAGTCTTAGAAAGTGAGATCACTTGCCCAAGGTTACTCAATTAATAAATGCAGGGCTGGGATTTGAACCACAGACTTTCTGATTTCTGAGCCATATGCTCTTGCTGTCTTCCGATGACTGCATCTCCTACCGCCCTTCTAAAAAGCTTATGATTCAAAAGGCAATTTATAGTAAAGAGCCAGACTGGAATTGAGGTTTTAAAAGCACTGCCTGCCCTTTGAGGTATAAAACATTTTGTTAGAAGCAATAACAGCCTAATTATAGCAAATTGTCTCCACCTTCACTGACGCCATTGCACACAGGTCTAGGTTACAAGTTTGAAATTTTACTGATTATTGGTGCATAATTGGCTGCATGTAGATGATAAATGCATTGCTGATTGATTATCATGACTTGGTCATATTTGAAATGTCAAAGTAGAAAATTGAATTGTCGTATTATCGCATGTTCTCATTCAAGCACCAGATAAATATTACAAATGATGATTTTCCACTGAGTACTATATAAAGAATTTATGGAATATTAATGATACTGTTATCCACAACCTTCACGCTTGGTGGATGACCCCAAACTGAAATCATGTTTGACTTTTGAGGAATAAACCTCAAGAACGTTCTGCTTTAACCCACTTCTCTTCTGCCTCCAGGTTTACAGTGTAACTGCTCCTAAGGACAATGTCTGCCTCCTGTAGAGAGAACTGGATGGTTATGAGCTACTTCACAATGCCTTTTTGCCTCACTCTTTTACTACCCACCATGCTTTAAGCTAATCAAGGTGTCCTTCAGGGTTAAAGCAGATCTTTGAGAGGATGAAGTAGGTGCTCTGGGCCAGCTGAGGTTCAGTCCCCGGTACCAAAGGTGGTGAAGGGCCTGACAACCTTAGAAAATGCTGTTGTCAACCATCTGCGGAAGCCAGCGTCTGCTGTCAGCCTTCCCGTTTCCTAACAGGTCTGACCTCCGTGCTTTCACTGGATGCTAGGGTTCTCTCTCCACAGACCAGCTAAGGACAAGAGCCTGGGAGGAATTCCTTGAGATAAAAGGGTAGGATAACAGATCTTAGCCTGTGGAACGCGAGCCGCTGCTTCTGGCCCTTGAAACTATTAAAGAGAACTTCTGATTCTGCAGTTCACCAAAACTGGTCTGTAGCCTGACTCAACCACATGATTTAACTGCTCGTTAGATATATGTAGAATGCAGATACTGCTGGGCTTAATGAAATACAAGTTATTTTAAGATAAAACTGAATGTGTTACCTTTCAGCAGTATGCATTTTCTTAACAGATACTACAAAAATAACATTATGGAAGATGCATGGATTCTTTTTCCCCTCCATTTTCTGGAGGCACTGACTGGATTGAGGAAACAATGGTACAATCACATGTGCTCTGGAGAGCCAGGAGGGCTGCTTGGAGGAGGCAGTTCCTGCTTCCTAAACCTTGCTAGTTGATGAAGCAGTTGAGGAAAACTTGTGTTCCAGTGTTTTTATGATTTCTTTGATCAGACTGAATGAGGATGCTTCCTAGTTGCTCCAGATTTGCTCCAGGACTCAGCTTGATCATTCTTTCAGATACTGTCATCTTCAGGTTTCCATGGCATAGTGTCCAGATATTTTCCAAATCTCTCTTTCATTTTATACTTTATACATAGTAGGTGTTCAGTAAATGTTTATTAATGTTGGCAAAGAAGGTGCTTTACTCCAAATATGCCTGACATCAAATCATCATTGTTAATCATGTTCATATTTATGGGGGTATCTGTAATGTGAATGGAGTATCCCTGGGGCAGAAAGGGAAATCAGTGCTTCATAAATGTTATTGAAAATGTCTATTCTGCTCGTCCCTCATATTCAGAAAAGAAACAAAATATATCTTAATTTGAATTAGCCACCTGGCATTTAGAAGTGGCTTATTGCAGAGCTTGATCTAAATCTCTGGTATCCATGTTGCTTTCTTACACATCTGTTTGTTTGAAGTGGAAATGCCAAAAGGGTGTGCATACTCTTTGACTTGTAAATAGGCAGTAAACATGAATGAAACCCACGACATGTGTTTTGCAAGCCACCATGCTCTCTCTTTCTTTGTGTTCCATAACTAACATTTCTTCAGTTATTAGTACCAAGGTTTGACTGGTTCCACAGTTAAGCTGCGTAATGAATAACCCTGGTTTAGCTGGCTAACCTAAGAGCCCAGTAAACATTTATGAGAAATGCCAAACAAAGTGTTTTTGTGACCAAACCTGCTTGGAGCTGTGCAACTCTTGCCAGACTCCAAGTGTTCCTGGATCACCCTGTCATTAGTACACCCATTTCATGTGACCTAGGGCAGACCAGTGCTCTCAACATCAGTGAGCTTCAGAATCCCCCAATGACTGTTGAAATGCACAGTTAAAAAAAAAATGCAGTCAAGCCCCACTCTCCTAGATTATAATTCACTGGATTAGGGGTAGGGCAATATTCATTGGAAGGACTGTTCAGTTCAGTTCAGTTGCTCAGTCGTGTCCGACTCTCTGCGACCCCATGAATCACAGCGCGCCAGGCCTCCCTGTCCATCCCAACTCCCGGAGTTCACTTAAACTCATGTCCATCGAGTCGGTGATGCCATCCAGCCATCTCATTCTCTGTTGTCCCCTTCTCCTCCCGCCCCCAATCCTTCCCAGCATCAGTCTTTTCCAGTGAGTCAACTCGTCGCATGAGGTGGCCAAAGTATTGGAGTTTCAGCTTTAGAATCAGTCCTTCCAATGAACACCCAGGATTGATCTCCTTTAGAATGGACTGGTTGGATCTCCTTGCAGTCCAAGGGACTCTCAAGAGTCTTCTCCAGCACCACAGTTCAAAAGCATCAATTCTTCAGTGCTCAGCTTTCTTCACAGTCCAACTCTCACATCCATACATGACCACAGGAAAAACCATAGCCTTGACGGAAGGACTGTTGCTGAGGCTGAAACTCCAATACTTTGGCCACTTGATGCAAAGAGTTGACTTTTTGGAAAAGACCCTGATGCTGGGAAGAAAGATTGAAGGCAAAAGGAGAAGGGGGTGGCAGAGGATGAGATGGTTAGATAACATCACCAATTTAATGGAGATGAGTTTGAGCAAACTCTAGAAGATAGTGGAGGACAGAGGAGCTTGGAGTGCTGCAGTTCACGGGGTTTCAAAGAGTAGGACATGACTCAGTGACTGAACAGCAACAACAGTAAGAGGAAATTACATTTAAACCAACCACCTTGGGTTGTTTTGAGGCTTGTGTTCTGGTGTAAAGGGCTGCAGGTGGGGCAGGGAAGATGGAAACCAGTGCTCTGGAATATGATTAGGATTTGGAGGGAAAAGAAGGCTTTCACACGTGTGAGTGGAGGTTATAGAGGAGAATGCTAGTTGGAACCATTAACAAGGAAGCCTGGAGTTAGGGGCTGTGGGCTCTGTCTGACAAAACTGGTTCTGAGGCTCCTGCTCTACCACTGATGAACTGTTAGACCTGGACCTCAACCTCTCTGACCCCCAGTCTCCTCATCTCTACAACAATTAAGAATGGCACCTGCCCATTGTCAAGGTTGGTGTGAGGATGAAATGAGAAAGTGCAATGAATGTGCCCTGAGTCAGTTCAGTTCGGTCCCTCAGTCGTGTCCAACTCTTTGCAACCCCATGGACAGCAGCACGCCAGGCTTCCCTGTCCATCACCAACTCCTCGAGCTTGTTCAAACTCATGTCCTTCGAGTTGGTGATGCCGTCTAACCATCTCATCCTCTGTCGTCCCCTTCTCCTGCCTGCAATCTTTCCCAGCATCAGGGTCTTTTCAAATGAGTCAGTTTTTGCATCAGATGGCCAAAGTATTGGAGCTTCAGCTTCAGCATTAATCCTTCCAATGAATATTCAGGGTTGATTTCCTTCAGGATTGACTGGTTAGATCTCCTTGCTATCCAAGGGACTCTTGTCAGTTAAGGCCTTCATAAATACTAGCTTTTTAGTGCAAGTGCACACACAAAAATGTTGTATTTGAATTTTCTTTTTCACCCTGTAATTTACATTGTGAAAATTTTCTTTTCTTTTATTGTTCTGAGAGTTACCAAATCGCATGGAGAGGTAGGAAGTATCCAGAGTCTGGTGAAAGTCAACATATTCACTTGGAAAAAAAAAAAGACAATCTCTGAAAATTATATATCTTGAAAAGAGAGCCAGGGCCAAGCTGGGAGAGGGCACAGGCCACAGGCCAGAAGGACTCTAAGTTCTGACTTTACCACCTGCCTGCTATACAGTTTAGGGCAGTTAGTCAGGACTCTTCTCAGTGTCTCAGTTCCTGCATTAATAAGCTGAGAGGATGCTAAGGGCTCACACTATGGGGCACTGTGAGTGCTTCTGAGGAGGGTGTGGGTGCTGGTGTGTGTTCAGTCGGGACTCTGGGGCAAAACTGCCAGCACCTAACTCCATTTCACAGTGATACGTCAGTTTTTTTCCATTTTAGTTACTTCATCTATAAAGTGGGGGTAATTATTATCAGACCTATGTCAATGGATTATCATACTCATAATAATAAGTAATTAATACATATGAAGTAATTAGTACATAATAAAATGTTTAAAATAGCTCCTGGCACACATGTGTGCTTCAGTTTAGTTCAGTTCAGTTCAGTCGCTCAGTTGTGTCCGACTCTTTGCGGCTTAGCAACTATCAACTGTTCTTATATGGATATATTGTCAATTTGGGAGCACAATATTCCTTCTAGGGAAGTTCTTTTGGGAGAATTCAGGTTAGTCTCAAGTTCTTACAGAGGACACCCCTGTCACTCACTCAGGTTGTTTTGTTTTCTTTCTTTCTGTCCTCACTGTTCTCTCATAATTCCATTACTCTTATTGAGAGCTTCATATATGCCAGCAAATCACTTGCATAGCAACGTCACAGTTAATCTTCACCACAGCCCCGTGAAGTGTGCATTTTATCGTCTCCACCTGAAGGTCACGTATCTAGTTAAGTCTAACGACTGTTCCAGAACACATGCCGGTCACCTCCTTGTTTTACTCTCTCATAAGCCTTCACCGTCTGTACTGTTGTTCGTTCTACCCCCTACCCCACCTAGCCTCAGTTCTTCCCTCTTTTTACACTCTTCTCTGGGTGATCCGTGCTGCTTTGTCTCGGCTTTGATCCCTTGAGGATAGCACTTATTTCCTCTACTGGACAGCCTATTAGTCTCTGTCTCATCCACGTATGTGTCTTTCTAAGAGACTGGAAGTTCCTTGAAAAAGGGTCCACGACATCTTCCTAACCATATAGTTTCATGTCAGACATAGAATGGTAATTATTTGTCTAATGGAATGTAATATGCATGTGTGTTACTTTGCTTCAGCAGTCATAACAGAACACTACAGACTGAGTGGCCTAAACAACAGAAGTTTATTTTCCCACACTTCTGGAGGCTGGAAGTCCAAGATCAAAGTGTCAGCAGGTTTGGTGTCTTCTGAGGCATCTCTCCTTGGCTTGCAGATGGCCACCTTCCTGCTGTGCCCCACATGGCCTTGCCTCTCCTTGGTATTACTCTGTGTGTCTAATTTCCTCTCCTTGTGAAGACAGCAGTCACACTGGATTAGGGCCCACCCTAATGGCCTCATTTAAAGGCCTATTTCTGAATATAACCACATCCTGAGGTCCTGGGGGATTGGGCTTGAACATTTGAAATTTAGGGGAGAATGATTCAACCCACAACAGTATATATCTTTAAAATAACACACATTAGTACTGAGTGTGAAATGCTGATAAAAAACTTAGAATTTCTATAAATATATGATCCCATACAAATGTATGATCCATATACGAGGAATGCATTGAGAGTATCACATACAATATATGGAGATAACCTCAATGAATCCCCTGTATAAGAAGATTTAATGAAAATTAACTTCAGAATTTACTAGGCTGATTACAGAATTTTCCAGGTATCTAACAGGTAGGCTAATGATAGGTATATGGTCTGGCTGCCTAATCACAGCCCACTGGAAATTTTTAAACATTGCTCTTACAGGATTAGTTGGCAGGTATATCATAGATCAATAAGGTCGAACTGCCCACCCAGCTCTGCTCCCTTCCTCCAGCTGTCACTTCAGCAGGTATGAACCAGATTAGTAATTTGTGATGGAAACTGAACGCAATCAATTACACAATTTTTAGCTGTTCACATTTAATTCCATTAAATTATACCACAAAACTAGTCCATGTGAAGTACTGAAAATAAGATGGGAGTAAACGTGCATAAAGCCCTTTCACTGAGAAAATACGGTTATGAGAGAGGGTTATAAGAGTATGGTGGTTTGATTCCTCCAGGCCTGGGTATGAACCCTACTAAGTGAATCTGTCACTTAGTAGTTGTATGACTTTTTTCAAGCTTCTTAACAACTTATTGACCAGAAAGTTATTAACACGTCTTTTGTTACCTGAATGTTATTGAGCAGAGTGTTTCAATGTTCTCTTACATAACAAATTGCTGGCCATAGGGGTTAATTTCTGCAAAAATTCCCTACTCAGTAATGTGTTAACTGGATGAATGCTCAGTTTCCTCACCTGAAAAGTGAGAATAATAATGGTCACTGCATATATTTATTGTGAGAATTAAATAAGATGATGAAAGAAAAAAACAATTGCTGGTATGTGAAAAGCATGAGAGCAAGAACGTTGTTTCTTTTCTTCATTGCTGTATCCCTGGCGTTTACAACAAGGTTGGAAAATGGCAGTGCTATCTTTTAATAAATAAATCTTTGTTTGACTAAATAAGTAACTGAAAGAATTAACAGCAAAAGAAAGAACTCCTACAGAACAATGGTGATGTTCTCCGTGGATGAAAGCAGTGGTTCTCAAATCTGCTTGCACTTTAGAATCACTTTGAGAATTATTAAAAAATACTGATGCCAGAGCCTCATGCCCATAGAACTCGACTTACTGGTTTGTATTTTGTCTCTAGCATTGGGTTTTTTAAAAAATAACATTTATTATCTTCTAACATACTATTTAATCAGTGAAAGTGTGAAAGTGTTAGTCGCTCAGTCGTGTCTGACTCTTCACTACCTCATAGAATGCAACCTGCCAGGCTCCTCTGTCCATGGGATTCTCCAGGCAAGAATACTAGAGTGGGTAGCCATTCTCTTCTCCAGGGAATCTTCTTGACTAAGGGATCAAACCCGGGTCTCCTGCATTCCAGGTGGATTCTTTCCTGTCTGAGCCACCAGGGAAGCCCCATTCAATCAGTACATATACTATTTAATCTTTTGTATATGAAATATATTAAATGAAATAATAAAATGTTTATTCATTATAGTTTACCATCTCCCTCTAGCACATAAGTTTCATGGTGTAGAAATTTTTTATGTTTGACATCTTGCCATATTCCAAGTGCCTAGAATGTATTTGACACGTAATAGAAAGAAATGGCAACCCACTCCAATGTTGTTGCCTGGAGAATCCCAGGGATGGCGGAGCCTGGTGAGCTGCCAGCTATGGGGTCGCACAGAGTTGGACTCGACTGAAGCGACTTAGCAGCAGCAGCAGCAGATACTCAATAGGGCTTCCCTGGTAGCTCAGCTGTTAAAGAATTTGCCTGCAATGCAGGAAACCTAGGTTTTATGCCTGAGCTGGGAAGATCCCCTAGAGACCAGCACGGCAACTCACTCTCGTATTCTTGTCTGGAGAACCCCCATGGACAGAGAAGCCTGGTAATAAAAAATGAATAACCACGGTACATTATCCAAATAATTTGGAGGTAAGTGAAGAATTGATGCTTTTAAACTGTGGTGTTTGAGAAGACTCTTGAGAGTCCCTTGGACTACAAGGAGATCAAACCAGTCAATTCTAAATTCAATCCTGAATATTCATTGGAAGGACTGATGCTGAAGCTGACACTCCAAAACTTTGGCCACCTGATGCAAAGAACTGACTCCTTGGAAAAGATCCTGATGCTGGGAAAGATTGAAGGCAGGAGGAGAAGGGGACAGCAGAGGATGAGCTGGTTGGATGGCATCACTAACTCAATGGACATGAGTTTAAGCAATCTCTGGGGGTTGGTGATGGACAGGGAAGCCTGGCGTGCTGCAGTCTATGGGGTTGCAAAGAGTCAGACAAGACTGAGTGACTGAACTGAACTGAAGTTTATTTCTTTTTCAAGTAACAGATTTTACTGCTCTGAAAGAGACATAAGTTCAGTTAGTTGGTGGTAGGAGGAGGGTTGGAGGTGCTACACCAGAGCTGGTTGATGATGGAGAAGGGATTCCATACCTTCTGGGATGAGTTCATGGCAGAGGTTAAGCAATGGAAATCCCAGAGACGTCTGGGGGAAGACGCAGAGGAGGTGTACTTGTGCTTTGCTCCTTGGGTGAAGCCTGAGAAAACAAAAAGCTTCTTAGACCCCTGCACCAACTGGGTCCCTAGTAGATTAAAAAGGACTAACATATACTTAAAGAAGAGTTGACAGCCCACAACCATCAAGTTTACTCATCCCTGGAGTAATGCAGAAGAGTAGAGAAAGCAATTGTGTCTTTAAGAGGGGCACAGCCACTTCTGTACCTGAGAGGCCTTGACATCCAGACAAGAAGGATGTAGGTGACCTTTACTGCCCTGGTGCCCAGAGATCAGGGTGAAGCCTGCAGGGTTCAGCAGTAGTTGCAGTGTGGGTAGTGCTCCCAAAGTAAAAACATCTGGCCAGAGGTATTAGTAGTGGACACAGCATATGACCAAAGAAGAAGAAGATGGGGAAAAGATACTGTCTGCCAATGACACATAGTGGCCACTTGAGTGTCCATGATTGAAATAATCTCTGGGCCAAAATTAAAAAGAGTTAAAAGAAGATGAGTACACTGGATGGACTGAATTTCCTTGGAAGTGACTAGACAAAATTTTCCGCTTCAGGTGAAACTGAAGCTTGAAAGCTAAGGTAGGTTGAGTTACAGGGAAACAATTTTCTCAAGGTTTTATTTTTGTACATTTGAGCTTATACCCATACAATCTGTCTTTTAACATTTTATCATTATTGTGCATTTGACTCATGTTTTTGTCAGGCTCTGTGGCTGTACATCAGGTACAGTCTTCACAACCTCATCACCAGTAGAACACCCACATGACTGACACAGATGGAAAGCTGATACGTGGTCCAAGTCAAAATTCCTGCCAATGTCTGGGCTTCTCGGGTCTTAGACAGAGCTTGCTCTTGGATGTAGCAACTTCCAGATAGCTGCTTGTTTGGTGGTCTCCGTGTTGTGTCTCAATTTCTCAATTTATTGTCTGATTGATTTTTGTGGCTAACATTTCCTCAAACTCCAGAATGGCTTTGGTGGCTACAGACAGGTTCAGAGAACTGGACTGGAGCCCAAAGATGATTCCAGAAGGATAGTGAGCTCATCTTTTGTGCAAACACAGATCTGACCTGAAAACCTCTTGGTTGTTCCAAGCTTCAGCTCCTTAGACTGGCAGTTAAGAACGTATACACACCAATCTCCAAACATTCCCACAAGTACACATGAGATCCTCTTATTTTTCTCTGAGCACCAGACCTTTTCATCTGTCAGCTGTCTTTTACAACTGTTCCTTTTATTGACCGAAAACTCCTTACTTCATCATCCCCTCTCATACACCATTCAAGTGCCAGGTCTAATGTCACCTCCTTTTTTGAGAACTTTCCTAAACTGCTAGGCAGTTAATTACTCACTCCTTTGGGATTCCACAAATTTGGTACAAATTTTCTCTAAAGCATTTTTCATGTTGTTCTCTAATTATTTATGTCCGTACTTTTTCCCCCATTAGTCTGTGAGTTATTCATGGGGAAAGATTCACTGTGTGTCTAACTTATTTTGAATTATTCCCAGTGTGTTATGTATTCTGCATGAGTGTGTGCGTGTGCACAAAATTCCCTAGGAATCACGTAACCTTGAAAGTGAAAGTTGCTCAGTCATGTCCTACTCTTTGCAACACCATGGACCTGAATTCTCCAGGCCAGAATATTGGAGTGGGTAGCCTTTCCCTTCTCCAGGGAATCTTCCCAATGCAGGGATCGAACCCAGGTCTCCAGGATTGCAGGCAGATTCTTTACCAAGTGAGCCACAAGGGAAGCCAAGGAATACTGGAGTGGGTAGCCTATCCATTCTTCAGCGGATCTTCCCAACCCAGGAATCAAACTGGGGTCTCCTGCATTGCAGGCAGATTCTTTACCAACTGCTCTCTCAGGGAAGCCTGATCACATAGCCTTAGAATCTTTCTATAGATCATGATGCAGTCAGATCTGGTACACTACGGTCTATTCTTAGCACAACCTCATTCCTACATGAGTCCCATCAGTGAAGCCTAGGTCTCTGAGAACTTAGATGAGTTGCTTCCAAAGTGTGGCTCCCAGTACAACAACATCACCTGTGAACTTGTTAGAAATGTAGATTCTAACAAATTGGGCATAGAAGGAACGTACTGCCACATAAGGAACATGTAAGACCAGTCCACAGCTAACGTTATATTCAGTGTTGAACTGGAGGGTCTAGCCATAGCATTTAGGAAAAAAAAAAAAGAGAGAGAGAGAGAGAGAAGTATAAGACATCTAAATTGGAAAGGAAGAAATAAAATTATCTTTGTTTGCAAATGATATGCTAAGTCACTTCACTCTGTGCGACCCCATAGATGTCAGCCCACCAGGCTCCCCCACCCCTGGGATTCTCCAGGCAAGAACACTGGAGTGGGTTGCCATTTCCTTCTCCAATGCATGAAAGTGAAAAGTGAAAGTGAAGTCGCTCAGTCGTGTCCGACTCTTAGTGACCCCATGGACTGCAGCCTACCAGGCTCCTCTGTCCACGGGATTCTCCAGGCAATAGTACTGGAGTGGGGGTGCCATTGCTTTCTCTGATATTATATATCAGTTCAGTTCAGTTCAGTCGCTCAGTCGTGTCCAACTCTTTGTGACCCCATGAATCACAGCACGCCAGGCCTCCCTGTCCATCACCAACTCCCGGAGTTCACTCAAACTCATGTCCATCGAGACAGTGATGCCATCCAGCCATCTCATTCTCTGTTGTCCCCGTCTCCTCCCACCCCCAATCCCTCCCAGAATCAGACTCTTTTCCAGTGAGTCAACTCGTCGCATGAGGTGGCCAAAGTATTGGAGTTTCAGCTTTAACATCAGTCCTTCCAATGAACACCCAGGATTGATCTCCTTTAGAATGGACTGGTTGGATCTCCTTGCAGTCCAAGGGACTCTCAAGAGTCTTCTCCAGCACCACAGTTCAAAAGCATCAATTCTTCGGCGATCAGCTTTCTTCACAGTCCAACTCTCACATCCATACATGACCACTGGAAAAACCATAGCCTTGACTAGACGGACCTTGGTTGGCAAAGTAATGTCTCTGCTTTTTAATATGCTATCTAGGTTGGTCATAACTTTCCTTCCAAGGAGTAAGCGTCTTTTAATTTCATGGCTACAATCAGCATCTGCAGTGATTTTGGAGCCCCAAAAAATAAAGTCTGACATTGTTTCCACTGTTTCCCCATCTATTTCCCATGAAGTGATGGGACCAGATGCCATGATCTTTGTTTTCTGAATGTTGAGCTTCAAGCCAACCTTTTCACTTTCCTCTTTCACTTTCATCAAGAGACCCTGTTGAAACTAATAAACAAATTCAGTAAAGTAGCAGGATACAAAGTTGATATGCAAAAATCAGGTGCATTTCTCTATGCTAACAACAGCACAGTATCTGAAAAAGAAATAAAGAAAATAAACCCATTCACAATAACATCAAAACAATAAAATACTTAGGGATAAATTTAACCAAGATGGTGAAAGATTTGTACCCTAAAAACTACAGGACATTGATAAAAGAAACCGGAGACATAAATGCAAAGATATCACATACTCATGGACTGAAATAATATTTTTAAATGTCCATAATACCTAAAGCAATCTAAGATTAAATGTAATCCTGGGAATTGGAATAAAAAATATCAGTTTTTGGGGGGAATAAAATTGGAATAAAGATATAACAGATTTTATAGAAATAGAAAAAATTCTAAAATTTGTATGGAACCACAGAAGATCCCACATAGCCAAAGCAATATGAGAAACAAGAACAAAGCTGAATGTATCACATGTCCTGATTTTAAATTATTTGTTGCTATTCAGTTGTTGTGTTCAGCTCTTTGTGATCCCATGGATGGCAGCACGCCAGGCTTCCCTGTCCTTCATATCTCCTGGAGTTTACTCAAACTCATGTCCATTGAGTCGATGATGCTATCCAACTATCTCATCCTCTGTCGTCCCCTTCTCCTCCTGCCCTCAATCTTTCCCAGCATCAAGGTCTTTGCCAATGAGTCAGCTCTTCGCATCAGATGGCCAAACTATTGAAGCTTCAGCATTCATACTTCCAACGAATATTTAGGGTTTATTTCCTTTTGGATTGACTAGTTTGATCTCCTTGCTGTCCAAGGGACTCTCAAGAGTCTTCTCCAGCACCATGGCTTGAAAACGTCAGTTCTGTGGCTTTCAGACTTCTTTATGGTCCAACTCTCACATCCATACATGACTACTGGAAAAACCATAATTTTGACTAGATGGACCTTTGTTGACAAAGTGATGTGTCTGCTTTTGAATATGCTGTCTAAGTTTGTTGTAGCTTTCCTTCCAAGGATCAAGCGTCTTTTAATTCCATAGCTGCAGTCACCGTCTGCAGTGATTTTGGAGCCCCCCAAAATAAAATATGTCACTGCTTCCACTCTTTCTCCTTCTAATTGCTATGAAGTGATGAGAAAACTATTGCAATCAAAACAATAAGATATGGCTTCCCTTGTGGCTCAGTGGTAAGGAATCCGCCAGCCAATGCCGTAGACATGGACTGGATTCCTGGTCTGGGAAGAGTCTGCATGTTGTGGAGCAACTAAGCCTGTGAGCCACAGCTATTGAGCCTGTGCTCTAGAACCCAGGAACCGCAACTACTGAGCCCATGCGCTGCAACTACTGAAGCCCGTGTGCCCAACAGCCTGTGCTCTGCAACAGCATAAGCCACTGCAATGGCCCACGGCCACTAGAGAGCAGCCTTGGCTCTCTGCAGCTAGAGGAAAGCCCACACAGCAACAAAGACCCTTCACAGCTCCACCCCCCCCCCCACAGATACTGGCATAAAAATTGACACATAGAATTACTGGGTCATGTCTAGAGGCCAGAACTAACCCACACATATAAGGTTAATTTTGGATGAAAGAGTCAAGAATACTCAATGGGAAAAAGATAAATCTCTTCAATAAGTGATGCTGGGAAAATTGGATATCCACATTCAAAAGTATGAAACTGGAAAACTATCTTATATCACTCACAAAAATTAACTTGAAATGGGTTAAACTCTTAAATGTAAGACCTGAAACCATAAAACTCTGAGAAGAAAACATAGGAATAAAAATTCCTTGACACTGATCTTGGCAATGATTTTCTGGCTATGATACCAAAGGCATAAGGAACAAAAGCACGCATAAGCAACTGGGACTATAACAAACTGAAAAGCTTCTGCACACTAAGAGAATTGATTAACAAAATGAACAGGCAACCTACAGTATAGCAAAAATATTTGCAAATCATATATCTGAAAATGGGTTAATATCCAAAATATATAAGGAACTCACATAGAAAACCAAATAATTCAGTTAAAAAAATGGGCAAAGCAGCTGAATAGACATATTTCCAAAGAAGAAATACAACTACAAGAACTCCTCATTTTACTGTGCTTCTCCCTTTTGCACTGTGAAAGTGTTGTGATTTTACAAACGTAAGGTTTGTGAGAACTCTTCATTGAGCAAGTCTATCGGTGCCATTTTTTCCAGCAGCATTTGCTCACTTCATGTCTCTGTGTCACATGGCCATTCTTGCAATCTTTTAGACTTTTTCATTGTTATCATGTTTGCTATGGTAATCTATGATTAGTGATCTTATAATTAAAAAAATCATCTTTAAATTGAAGTATACTTGATTTATAATGTGTGAGTTTCAAGTATAGAGTACAAAACATTTTCAGATTCTTTTCCCTTATAGGATTACAAAATATTGAGTATAGTTTCTCTGTACTATATAGTAGGTCCTTATTGGTTATCTATTTTGTATATAGTAGTGTATATATGTTGATCTCAAGCTCCGAGCTTAGAGCTCCACCCCCCTTTCCCTTTTGTCAACCATAAGTTTGCTTTCTATGTCTGGGTCTATTTCTGTTTTGTAAATAATTTGATTTGTATCTTTTTTTTTAAGATTCCACATGTAAATGATATCATATGATGTTTGTCTTTCTCTTTTTGACTTACTTTGCTTAGTATGATAATTTCTTGGTCCATCCATGTTGCTGTAAATGACATTATTTCATTCTTTTTTAATGGTTGAGTAATATTCTGTTGCGTGTGTGCACACGCGTGCACACACACACACACGCTCCTTCTTTATCCATACATCTGTTGATGAGCATTTAGGTTATTTCCACGTCTTGGCTATTGTAAATAGTGCTGCAGTAAATGCTGAGGTGCATGTGTTTTTTGAATTATAGTTTTCTCTGGATATATGCACTGGAGTGCGATTGCAGTGTCACGTGTGCCTGTGTGCTAAGTCACTTCAGTCATGTCTGACTCTTTGTGACACTATGGACTATAGCCCGTCACCTCCTCTGTTCATGGGGTTCTCCAGGCAAGAATACAGGAGTGAGTTGCCATTTCCTCCTGCAGGGGATCTTTCCCATCCTGGGATTGAACCCTCATCTCTTATGTCTCCTGCATCGGCAGGCATGTTCTTCACCACCAGAACCACCTGGGAAACCCCTTGCAGTGTCATATGGCAATTCTATCTTTAGTTTTTTAAGGAACCTCCATACTGTTCTCCATAGTGATTGCACCAATTTACATTCCCATCACCAGTGTAGGAGGATTCCCTTTTCTCCACACCCTCTCCAGCATTTATTATTTGTACACTTTTTAATGATGGTCATTCTGACTGGAATGAGGTGATACCCTCATTGTAGTTTTGATTTGCATTTCCCCAATAATTACTGATGTTGAGCAAATTTTTCATGTGACTATTGGTTGTCTGAATACCTTCTCTGGAGAAATGTCTATTTAGATCATGATCAGTGATCCTTGATATTACTATTGTAATTATTTTGGGGTGCCACAAACCATGACCATATAAAGGTAGCAAATGTAATTGATAAATGTAATGTTTATTTACTGATTACATTGACTGCTTCACTGACTAGCCATTCTGCCATTTCTCTCCCCTTAGGTTTCCCTAGTCCCTGAAAAACAACAATATTAAAACGATGTCAATTCATAACCCTGGAATGACCTCTAAATGTGCATGTGAAATATGTCTCACTTTAAATCAAAAGCTAGAAATGATTATGTTTAACTGGAGGCTGAGATAGGCCAAAAGCTTGTGCCAGTTGGACAAGTTGTGAATGTAAAAAAAAATTCTTGAAGGAAATTAAAAGTACTACTCTAGTGAATGATAAAAAGTGAAATAATCTTATTACTATGGAGAAAACTGTAGTGGTCTGGATAGAAAATCTAACCAGCAACAACATTCCCTTAAGCCAAAGACTGATCCAGAGCAAGACCCCAGCTCTCTGTGAAAGCAGAGAAAGGTAGGGAAGCTGCAGAAGAAAAGTGCGAAGCTAGCAGAGGTTGGTTTAATGAAAGAAGCCATCTCCATAATATAAAAGTACAAGGTGAAATGCAAGAAAGTGCTGATGTAGAAGCTGCAGCAACTGAGCCCATGTGCCACAACTACTGAGCTCACACTTGGCCACAAAAGAAGCCACTAAAACTAGAAGTCTGCTTAACACAACTAGAGAAAGCTCTTGCACAGCAATGAAGATCCAGCACAGCCAAAAATAAAATGAATGAATTTTAAAGATACTATCAAACAGCACTGCATGCTACAGAGACATTGTTTATGAAAGGAAGAGCCATCAGTGTAGCAAACCTCATTGTTATTTCAAGAAATTGCCACAGCCACTCCAACCTTCAGCAAATACCACCCTGAATAGTCAGTGGCCATTGAAGTGGAGGAAAGGCCCTCTACCAGAAAAAAGATTAGGACTCACTGAAGGTTCAAATGATGTAAGCATTTTTTAACCATAAAGTATTTTAAAATTAAAGGATGTACATTTTTTAGACATAATGCTGTTGTACACTTAGTAGACTATGATATAGTATAGACATAACTTTATATGCATTGGGAAACCAATAAATAAATAAATTTACATTAAATTACAATAAACCAATAAATTTACAATTCACTTTACTGTGTTATTTGCTTTATTATGGTGCATCTAGAACCAAACCCTTAATATTTTGGGTGTGTATATACAATGGAATATTAATCAGTCATAGAAAAGAAAGATATCTTGCCTTTAGTGACAACACAGATGGACTTTGAGGGTATTATGCTAAGTGAAAAAAATCAGACAAAGACAAATAGCATGACGTCACTTATATGTGGAATCACCCCCAAACTGAATGCAGAGAAGAGAGTAGATTGGTGGTTGCCAGGTTTGAGGGTTGGGGGAAATGGATGAAAGTGGTAAAAAGGTACAAACTTCCAAGTATAAGATGAATCAGTCAGTTCATTTCAGTTGCTCAATCATGTCTGTTTGTGATCCCATGGACTGAAGCATGCCAGGCCTCCCTATCCATCATCAGTTCCCGGAGCACGCTCAAACATGTCCATCGAGTCAGTGATGCCATCCAACCATCTCATCCTCTGTCGTCCCCTTCTCCTCCTGCCTTCAGTCTTTCCCAGCATCAGGTCTTTTCCAATGAGTGAGTTTTTCACATAAGGCGGCCAAAGTATTGGAGTTTCAGCTTCAGCATCAGTCCCTCCAATGAATATTCAGGACTGATTTCCTTTAGGATGTACTAGTTGGATCTCCTTGAAGTCCAAGGGACTCTCAAGAGTCTTCTCCAACACCACAGGTCAAAAGCATCAATTCTTTGGTGCTTAGCTTTCTTTATGGTCCAACTCTTATATCCATACATGACTACTGGAAAGACCATAGCTTTGACTAGATTGACCTTTGTTAGAAAAGTAATGTCTATGCTTTTTAATATGCTGTCTAGGTTGGTCATAGCTTTTCTTCCAAGGAGCAAGCATCTTTTAATTTCATGGCTGCAGTCACCATCTGTAGTGACTTTAGACACCCCTCCCCAAAATAAAATCTGTCACTGTTTCCATTGTTTCCCCACCTATTTGCCATGAAGTGATTGGACTGGATGTAATGATCTTAGTTTTTTGAATGTTGAGTTTTAAGCCAGCTTTTTCACTCTCCTCTTTCACTTTCATCAAGAGGCTCTTTAGTTCTTCTTCACTTTCTGCCATAAGGGTGGTGTCATCTGCATATCTGAGGTTACTGATATTTCTCCCTGCAATCTTAATTCCAGCTGGTGCTTCATCCAGCTTGGCATTTCACATGATGATGTATTCTGCATATAAGTAAAATAAGCAGGGTGCCAATATACAGCCTTGACGTACTCCTTTTCCTATTTGCAATCAGTCTGTAGTTCCATGTCCAGTTCTAACTGTTGCTTCCTGACCTGCGTACAGGTTTCTCAAGAGGCAGGTCAAGTGGTCTGGTATTCCCATCTCTTTCAGAATGTTCCACAGTTTATTGTGATCCACACAGTCAAAGGCTTTGGCATAGTCAATAAAGCTGAAGTAGATGTTTTTCTGGAGCTCTCTTGCTTTTTCAATTATCCAACAGATGTTGGCAATTTGATCTCTGGTTCCTCTGCCTTTCCTATACCAGCTTGAACATCTGGAAATTCATGGTTCAAGTACTATTGAAGCCTACAAGATGAATAGTCCTGGGGATCTAACGTAGAGCATGGTGACTGTTGTTAACAGTGCTATATTGAATACTTCAAAGTTGCTGTATCGCTGATCCTGTTTACAGCCCCAGTTGTCTTGCTGTATCTCACTGCGTGCACTATTTGCTGAACTTATGGTAGACGAAGTGCAAGCAGGGGAGCTGGAAGAAAATTCGAGGAGTCAGAGGAAATCCAGATGCGTTTATTCTTTCCTGGCTGGTGAAGCAGCCACAGCAGCAGACACAACATAACACAACATAACTGCACACAACCCTCAAGGTTTTTCCAGGAGAAGCTTATATATACTTATAGACCAAAGTAGCTCGTGGCCAAGTGTGTACCTTGTGACGTGTATGTGCGGTGAGTGCTATAAGTGCCTCTCAGCCACTGTTTACAGAACATGGGGCAACAGAGCATGAGTGTGCGGTGAGAGCGCCTGACTGGCATCATCTTGTTAATTTCTCCACATTCCACCCCTTCAGGGTCTCTCGCCTCACCACCTATGTGCAGTCCATCTTCTGCGAAGTTCCCTTGGCGAGTGACACTGATTCTTGGATTTAACAACATGCAACAGCAGTCCTGGGTGTTCATTGGAAGGACTGATGCTGAAGCTCCAATACTTTGGCCACCTCATGCGACGAGCTGACTCACTGGAAAAGACTCTGATGCTGGGAGGGATTGGGGGCAGGAGGAGAAGGGGATGACAGAGAATGAGATGTCTTGATGGCATCACCGACTCGATGGACGTGAGTTTGAGTGAACTCCAAGAGTTGGTGATGGACAGGGAGGCCTGGCGTGCTGTGATTCATGGGGTCGCAAAAAGTCAGACACGACTGAGCGATTGAACTGAACTGAACTGAACTGAACAGCAGTAGCTACAACAACAAACAGTTACATCCCCAATACATAGAGAAACCCAATGCCAGTTATCACCTGGAACTCATGTTGCAGTCCTTGCCCTCATGGGGCTAGAAGAGCCACCCACTGCATGTGGAGTGCCTTTATCTTCCATGGTCAAGTCCAGTCCACCATCTGTCCTTTTGAAATTTCAGGAAAGCCTCCACAGGAGCAACTCCATCCCTGCAGGTTTTTTTTTTTTTTTTTTATTATTAAGGACCTGCAAAACCCCCAATAGGCATTGGGCCCACCCCTTCAAGGAAGGAATTTTTTGAGGCCCCACCCACAAGATTCCAAATGCTTTCACATTGATCTAAATCTGCAAGAGAATCAGAGGTTAGTAGCACATTATAGGACACAGCCTTTAGACACTGTTCTAAATCTACATCACAGGACACAGACTTTACAGCATACTGTTCTACTAAATCTACATCATAGGACACAGCTTTTACAGTATACTGTTCTAAATCTAGGACACAGCCTTTACCATAAACAAGGTTGCATTTAGCACCAGTGTCAACCAGGGCCATTACTCTCTGTACATTAGCTAGTGACCAGTGTATTGCAAGTTCTACATGGGCTCTCTAGTTCCTGCTTGGGCTCCTCAGGTGGGCATCGAGATTTAAGCCCTATTCAAAGCAGAAAAGGGCATCATCGAAAGGAACGTCCTTGGGCATCATGTACTCTTTTAACCGAACCACTTGTATCACTTGCTGTGGGTGCTTCCCAAATTTGGCAAGCTGCTCCTCCGGTCTCAGTTACCTCTGTATCTCTAGGAGCAGAGCATTGGGCTGTCTATCAATTTTATTTCTGTCAACTCCCACTGCCAGCAAATCAGCCCACTCTCTTGTCACCCGGATGGGGCCTTTACCAGCTTTGGCCCTCTTCAAGGTCTTCACACTTCTAATCCCCATTGCCTTCTTCTGTCCCTCTATTTCTCCCAAGCCAGCTACCACTGAAGTCACCTTATAGATGGGCGCCCTACATAGGGTGCAAGAATAGCAGTCAGGGATCCAAAAGGGGTTCAAAATGGTACCAGCCACCAGTAAAACACTTGCCATCTGGGCTTCAGGTATTTGGGTTAAATATCAACTGCTTCATGCTCAGTTCTCTCACCACTTGCATCAACTTGGCATAGGCATGCCATTTACTCACAGTATATGGGAGCTCTTCTGAGTTCGACTACACAGTGTGGATGGCAGCATCAATCCATTCCATGAGATGTGCATTTAGTTAGGTGCACCTTGCATAAGTTGCCTAGAGTTCTGCAACCTTTGTCTCAACGGGGAGTGAGTGGTTATAGATGCCAGCCATTCTACTTCATCCCCAGAACACAGGATACCATCCACCCTTGTGTTCTAGAGTTGCAAAAGCCCTGTTGCCAAGGGTTTCCCTTCCTTTTGCTGAAATTGTGTACCCAAGTAGACCAACTCTGCCTGAGTATATGGTTGATATGTCATGAATTCTGTCACACTGGGGGGTCCCTTGAGGATGTCCCCCAGGCCATAGGTTGCTCATGCTTCACTTTCTGCTGCCCAATGGGCTTAACTGCCAAGTAGCAACCCACAGTCTCATAACGTTCATTATCACCATCACTTTCAGCTTCACTGTCAGAGATACTGGGTTCTTCAGGGCCATGGGGTTCTTGCTCTAATGCCATATACATTGCTTTAGTTCTTTCAAGCATCTCTGCACATTGCACACTGGTGCAGCATCACAGAGAGAACTATCCATATTCACTTTCAAGGGAGTCAGGAAAATCCACCCCATGGTATCAACGGCAGTCTGTGCTGCCTAGTTCCGCAAATGGGAACTCACCATCTGTGACACCTTTTCAGTGCTATCTGGTGACCCATCAACTGCCTCTCAATCTTCCACCAGAGCCCAAGCTGAGAGGATCACAGCCACACGGTATTACAAACTATAAGGTGGCCACTGGCTTCCTCCATCCAGTGGAGACTTGGGCTCGTCTATCTGCTGGGTATCCTGCTGACTACACCAGTTGTGTTGCTGATCCTGTTTACAGTGCCAGTTGTCACACTGTATCTCACTGTACACACTGTTCGCTGAACCCATGGTAGACAAAGTGCAAGTGGGAAGCTGGAAGAAAATGTGAGGAGCCAAAGGAACTGCAGATGCATTTATCCTCTCCTGGCTGGTGCAGCAGCTGTAGCAGCAGACATAACGTGACACAGCATAACCACACACAACCTTCAGGGTGTTTCCAGGTGGAGCTTACATATACTTACAGAACAAAAGTAGCCTGTGGCCAAGCGAGTACCTCATGGCATGCGTATGCAGTGAGTGCTACAAGTGCTCTCAGCTGTTACATAACTGTGTGAAGCCATTGTTTACAGAACATGGGGCAAGAGGGCATAAGAGAATGGAGTGAGAGAGCCTGACTAGAGCCTCTTGTTGAATTCCCCACAGCTGGCATGGGGATTGACCTTAAAAGTTCTCATGACACACACACACAAACACCACACACACCCCCTATATGAAGTGATGGATGTGATAACTAAACTTATTGTGGTAATCATTTTGCAACAATCATGTGTGTATATATATATATATATATATCTCAGATCATGACGTTGTATACCTTAAACTTATCCAATGTTATGTGTTAATTATATTTCAATAAAGCTAGGGGGGAAAATAAATGTAGGTTTTCAGGTCTCACCACAGAGCTGTTGCTGCTGCTGCTAAGTCACTTCAGTCATGTCCGACTCTGTGTGACCCCATAGACGGAAGCCCACCAGGCTCCCCCGTCTCTGGGATTCTCCAGGCAAGAACACTGGAGTGGGTTGCCATTTCCTTCTCCAATGTGTGAAAGTGAAAAGTGAAAGTGAAGTTGCTCAGTCGTGTCCGACCCTTAGTGACCCCAGGGACTGCAGCCTACTAGGCTCCTCCATCCATGGGATTTTCTAGGCAAGAGTACTGGAGTGGCTTGCCATTGCCTTCTCCTACTGAATCAAAACTCTGGACTCCAGAAACCTGTGTTTCCACAAGCCCTCCAGGGGATTCTGTACATGTCAGCTACTGCCCAAGTCCACTCCAGGTACCTCTGTGGTTGCCACAGCAGGGAACTGAGGATCGGCAGGGAATGGGGAAGGCTGAGGTGGGTGGAGGAGTGAACTTAGCTCCACAGTGCCTTTCTCCAAGATTGGGGTGCAAATAAAATCCCCTAAGGATAAGGTTGTTGTTGGAAGAGGGTGTTTGCTATGACCAGTGCGTTCTCTTGGCAAAACTCTATTAGCCTTTGCCCTGCTTCATTTCATGCCCCAAGGCCAAATTTGCCTGTTACTCCAGGTGTTTCTTGACTTCAGACTTTATTTTTTGGGACTCCAAAATCACTGCGGATGCTGATTGCAGCCAGGAAATTAAAAGACGCTTACTCCTTGGAAGGAAAGTTATGACCAACCTAGATAGCATATTAAAAAGCAGAGACATTACTTTGCCAACCAAGGTCCGTCTAGTCAAGGCTATGGTTTTTCCCGTGGTCATGTATGGATGTGAGAGTTGGACTGTGAAGAAAGCTGATCGCCGAAGAATTGATGCTTTTGAACTGTGGTGCTGGAGAAGACTCTTGAGAGTCCCTTGAACTGCAAGGAGATCCAACCAGTCCATTCTAAAGGAGATCAATCCTGGGTGTTCATTGGAAGGACTGATGCTAAAGCTGAAACTCCAATACTTTGGCCACCTCATGCGACGAGTTGACTCACTGGAAAAGACTCTGATGCTGGGAGGGATTGGGGGCGGGAGGAGAAGGGGATGACAGAGAATGAGATGGCTGGATGGCATCACCGAGTCAATGGACATGAGTTTGAGTGAACTCCGGGAGTTGGTGATGGACAGGGAGACCTGGCGTGCTGTGATTCATGGGGTGGCGGAGAGTCAGACATGACTGAGCAACTGAACTGAACTGAACTGAAGGATAAGGTGTTTCACTCCTCATCCTCCACCTGCTGATGTTCTGACAGACTTTTTCATCCCAGCATTTTTGCTAAAATCAGAGCCCTGTAAGGAGGAGATATAGAGCTGTACCATTTCGCCATGGGTAAAATCAGCCTGGCGCTTTGCTGGATAAAGGGAGAGCGACATTCTCTGAAAACGGACAGACTTCCGGGTGTTCTCCGTTGTCAAGGCAGCGCTGGCGGAAGACTCTGCAGGGGAACCCAGAGCAGCCCCACCACCCCAGGGATCCGTGCTGCAGCGCATGCTTGACAGGTAGGGAGACAGGAAAGTGAATGTTTTAGTATTTTATAAATCATTTGGAGGAAATTATGTTTTATTTATGTTCATTTTTGAATGTATTTGAATTTTATTACAGATATTTTTCAAAGATGCAAGCATTGCAGGCAATCCTGGGGGAGCACACACCTCAAAAGAATGTGGTAGGGGTCGCCCTGATTGGCTGAGGGGGTGAAAATTATTCATATTTTAAAAAGCAGTTTGAAGGTGGCTTTCAAAGTTGCCAAATCTGAATGAAACTCGAAAATTCGAAGTTGTGACTAAGAAGGACCTAGTTTTAAAAGGATGATTTAGTGTAAGTGAATCACAAGACCACCTAAGTGATGTGGAACAGAATTCAGAATGAGAAAACAGGAGGAAGAATTAGGGGTGAGTCTCAATTAAATGGGCTAATAATTGTGTGAACTACTGCAGTGGCTACTTTTTCAGAATCCCCCTTCTCTGGTATAACTGAGCCTGCAGTTGAATCCATTTATCAGCTGGAACTCAGCTCAGTGGCACTAGCTCTTCCAGCTGCCTTTACTACCAATGCTGGTTTTCAGGCTGCTTCCCCAGTGGGATTGATGGTGTGGTTATTGGCACCAGTCAGTGAAATGGGCCGGAATGACTGTACTGTATGTGTTAACAGGAGGTGCATTTCATAAAGAGATGTGACTGGTGTCCCACTCCTATTTGATTAGCAAAAGGCTTTGAGGCTGCGGATTCATGTCAATGTATGGCAAAACCAAGCAATATAATACTGTAAAATAATTAGCCTCCAATTAAAAAAAAAAGGTAAAAAAAATAAAATGAAAATGGACATTTTAATTTGAAATTTTTCATGTTGTGATTTTGCCTCTACAGAGGTTTTCACTGATTTTTTGTAAGAATGTTGAACGTTGGGATATAGTGTTCCTTTTTCATTACAGTATGAAGTTAATCATGGGGAAAATGTGTTCTCAATAAATGAGAAATGGTAAATGGAGACAGTGAGCATTTCTTCTTCAATGTGTCACTGAAACAGGATACAGGCAAATATTTTAGGGTTAAAAAGGTGCATGTCAGTGCCAGATACTGGTACTTTTCTTACAGTTCAGTTCAGTCGCTCAGTCGTGTCTCACTCTTTGTGATCCCACGGACCACAGCACACCAGGCCTCCCTGTCCATCACCAACTCCCAGAGTTTACCCAAACTCATGTCCATTGAGTTGGTAATGCTATTCAGCCATCTCATCCTCTGTTGTCCCCTTCTCCTCCTGCCCTCAATCTTTTCCAGCATCAGGGTCTTTTCAAATGAGTCAGCTCTTTGCATCGGGTGGCCAAAGTGCTGAAGCTTTGGTTTCAACATCAGTCCTTCCAATGAACACTCAGGACTGATCTCCTTTAGGATGGACTGGTTGGACCTCCTTGCTGTCCGAGGGACTCTCGAGGGACTCTCAAGAGTCTTCTCCAACACCACAGTTCAAAACAGTATCTGGTTTCATAATTCTCCCTATTATGTGATAATGCAACAACAAAAAATTGGTCCTGAGAGGAGATAATGCCTTTTGCATGGGAAAGCAAGAGTCAAATAAGAACATTTTTGTTCACAAAAACTATAAATTAAAAGGTTTTTAGAAAGGCATTTCGATTAGCAACATTAGTTGTCACTGGTTGATGATGACAATGTGGTAAGCCATGCCCACAACTTGGTGTTTATTCAATGATTAATTCAACTCATATTTAGTGAGTTATTAACGTGTACCAGGCACTAGTGTGAACTACCATGGTTAGTTAACAATTCAGCCCCGTGTATACATCAGCCCTGTTTGTCAAAGCAAGTTTGTCCTGTAGTTCACCGCTCAGAAAACTAAATCTCAAGAACATGGCATCAGAGGCTTGCACCTCTGTTACATTAGAATCACCTGGATTGTTCTGCTTTTGAAAATACTGATGTCTGGGCTCTACCCTAAACCAATTAAACTAGAATGGCTAAATATGGGGCTGGCGGAGTGTGGGGAGGACAGTTTTTTTCTTGAAAAATATTCCCTTGGGGTTTCTGATGTGCAGTCAGGGCTGGGGACAATGCTGCAAAGTCACCTTGGGCCTCCCATGGACAGAAGCCATGAAGCCAGGTGAACTTAGAGTACTGTTGTTGACTAAACTCGGCTCTGTGAGGTGGTATCAGATGTTTGTCAGGAGGATGCTCCCAGGGCCTTATGGATTCTCAGCGCACTCTCTGCTCTAGGCCTCACAGTTTCTTGAAAAGTTCTGTCAAGGTTGCCAGTTTGAAGACAAATACATGATCCTCTGAAGGCTTTTCACTTAATAGACTACTAGGCGCCGTGCAGCATGTGTGCTTTGTAACTTCACTTAGGAGATTTGTTTTATATATATATATATCCTGGTAATAGCAGTGGCAGAGATAGTGGGGGAGGGAGGGCACGGGGGAAGGCTTCTCCGGTCCTCTCAGAGGAGAGCAAGTTATCGCTTTGTTTTCAAATAATGCAGTTGGTAATAAGTTTTTGGATGTGTGTGAGCTGTAAATCGTTCTGAAAATTGAACTGAAGATACAATATCATAAATCTCTTCCTTGGTGGTGGAATATTTATGGGGAGAGCAATCTAATCAGTTATGTGGGTATGCTGTGTCTGATGTCTGACTGAGCAGACCCTGTACTGACGATCTATCGCCTATTAGAAAATTCCTCTAGGTGAGCACACCCCTGCGTCACCTGGAGGACTATTTTCAATGGAAATGATCAGATGATCCTTTAATAGAATCAATCCGGAGTGTATTAGTGAAGCAGGTGGGGGTGTCAGGGCAGCGGAGTGCCAGGAAGAAGGGCAAGGAGATGCAGGCTGCACACGCATCTTCCTGGGGCAGCCCCCTCTCCCCTGGTTGCTGTGTAATTTGGTTCCCTAAATCAATACTTGTTTATTCTAGGGACTCACACTTCTACAGAAATGCACATTTCATTAGATTTGTTTTGAAACTCATTATCATCACTCTAAATACCTCTGTGTGTAAAGTAATGAAATAAAGCCCAAAGAAGGAGTGAAATCACAGGCAAGCTGTGAGAAGTGAAGCATCAAGGCTGCAGTGTACATCGCCGTCATGATTTCTCTTTTGTATAATTATTTTAATTATTTAAAATAAATAAAATTTTTATTTAAAAGATAAAATTTTATAATTACTATTGATGGTTTTCACACTTCTTTGGAAGGAGGGATTGTAGAGAAACACCTTTTTCAAACAAAATCTGATTTGCAGCCACACTATATAAAACAGATCAAAGGTTGAAGCTGAGGAGGTGACTCAGATCTTTCCCTGCTTAGCCTCTAGCAGCAGCGTCTCTCCTCATTGCCCCCAGTTACCTCCACCACCTGATGGTTGTGGCAGTTGTGGTTCTGTAACAGCTGACCTAATTTAGGACCCTCTCTCCTTTCACAGATGAGGAAATTAGTCCAGGGAAAATCACCTGGTAGAGAGTGAACAGGGACAAGGATTCTTGACTCTGTTCTTTCTTGTGTTTTGTTTTTATCATGGGCTTTTGTTTATTTTTAAATTTTAATGGAGGATAATTGCTTTACAATGTTTGTATTGGTTTCTGCTGTATACCGTCATGAATCGGTCATAACTGTATATATACATTTCCTCCCTCTTGAGCCTCCCTCCCACCACTTCCCAATCTTTCCCCTTTAGTTTATCACAAAGCACCAGGCTGGGCTCCTTGTGTTATATAGCAGCTTCCCACTAGTTATCCATTTTACACATGGTAGTATATACTTTCTTAATTTGTCCTACCCTCTCCTTTCCCCAGATATACCCATCTGAATGCACAGTTCCAAAGAATAGCAAGGTAAGATAAGAAAGTCTTCCTCAGTGATCAATGTAAAGAAATAGAGGAAAACAATAGAATGAGAAAGACTAGAGATCTCTTCAAGAAAATGAGAGATACCCAGGGAACACTTCATGTAAAGATGGGCACAATAAAGGACAGAAATGGTATGGACCTAACAGAAGCAGAAAGTATTAAGACAAGGTGGCAAGAATACACAGAAGAACTGTACAAAAAAGATCTTCATGACTCAGAAAACGACGATGGTGTGATCACTCACCTAGAGCCAGACATCCTGGAATGAGAAGTTAAGTGGGCCTTAGGAAGCATCACTACAAAGCTAGTGGAGGTGATGGAATTCTAGTTGAGCTATTTCAAATCCTAAAAGATGATGCTATGAAAGTGCTGCACTCAATATGCCAGCAAATTTGGAAAACTCAGCAGTGGCCATAAGACTGGAAAAGATCAGTTTTCATTCCAGTGTTCAAACTACTGCCCAATTGCACTCATCTCACATGCTAGAGTATATGGGGTTGCACAGAATCGGACATGACTGAAGTGACTTAGCAGCAGAAGTAGGAGCACATGCTAGCAAAGTAATGGTCAATATTCTCCAAGTGAGGCTCCGACAGTACATGAACCGAGAACTCCCAGATGTTCAAGCTGGGTTTAGAAAAGGCAGAGGAACCAAAGATCAAATTGCCAATATCTGTTGGATTACAGAAAAAGCAAGAGAATTCCAGAAAAACATCTACTTTATTGACTACCCCAAAACCTTTGACAGTGTGGATCACAATAAACTGTGGAAAGTTCTTAAAGTGATGGGAATTCCAGACCACCTTACCTGCCTCCTGAGAAATCTGTATGCTGGTCAAGAAGTGACAGTTAGAACCAGATATGGAGCAATGGACTGGTTCCAAATTGGGAAAGGAGTACCCCAAGGCTGTATATTGTCTCCCTGTTTATTTAACTTATATGCAGAGTACATCATGTGAAATGCCGGGCTGGTTTAAGCACAGCTAGAATCAAGATTGCCAGGAGAAATATCAATAACTTCAGATATGCAAAAGAAGAAAGAAAGCGAAGAGGAACTAAAGAGCGTCTTAATGGAAGTAAAAGAGGAGAGTGAAAAAGCTGGCTTAAGACTCAACATTCAAAAAACTAAGATCATGGCATCCTGTCCAATCTCTTCATGGCAAATAGGTGGAGAAGCAATGGAAACAGTGACAGACTTTATTTTCTTGGCCTCCAAAATCACTGCAGATGGTGACCGCAGCCATGAAATTAAAAGACGCTTGCTCCTTGGAAGAAAAACTATGACCAACCCAGACAGCATATTAAAAAACAGAGACATTACTGTGCCGACAAAAGTCCATCTATTCAAAGCTATGGTTTTTTCTAGTAGTATGGATGTGGGAGTTGGACCATAAAGAAAGCTGAGCACCAAAGAATTGATGCTTTTGAACTGTGTTGTTAGAGAAGACTCTTGTGAGTCCCTTGGACTGCAAGGAGATCCAACCAGTCAATCCTAAAGGAAATCCACCCTGAATATTCACTGGAAGGGCTGATGCTGAAGCTGAAACTCCAATACTTTGGCCACGTGATGCAAAGAACTGACTCATTAGAAAAGACCCTGATGCTGGGAAAGATTGAAGGCAGGAGGAGAAGGGGACAACAGAGTCTGAAATGGTTGGATGCCATCACCGACTTGATGGCCATGAGTTTGAGAAAGCTCTGGGAGTTGGTGATGGACGGGGAAGCCTGGTGTGCTGCAGTCCATGGGGTCTCAAAGAGTCAGACATGACTGAGCAACTGAGCTGGACTCCCCCTGCTGTGTCCACAAGTTCATTATCTACATCTGTGTCTCCATTCCTTCCCTACAAATAAGTTCATCAGTATCATTTTTCCTAAATTCCATGTGCAGGGTTTAATATACTGTATTTGTTTTTCTCTTTCTGACTTACTTCACTCTGTATAACAGGCTCTGGGTTCATCTGCCTCACTGCAACTGACTCAAATTTGTTCCTTTTTATGGTTGAGTAATTTTCCATTGTATATATGTACCTCAACCTCTTTATCCATTCATCTGGCAATGCACGTCTTGGTTGCTTCCCTGTCCTGGCTGTTGTAAATAGTGCTGCAGTGAACATTGCGGGTACATGTTGGATTCCATTCTTGAACTCTTTGTGTTAGCCACACTGCCTATTGACACAGAAAATGTGGTCACTTTGGGACAGAAAAGTCATTTGATTAATATCATCTCCTTCAAGTGTTTTCTTAAATATCACCTTCAACTGCCTAATCAGCTTTACCCTGATCTCTCTATTTAAAGTTGCAACTCTCCCTTGACTCCTTACAGTGTTATATATATATTTTCATAGCACTTGTTTCCTGTCTATGACATTGTTTATATCATTTCTTTGAGTTTATTGTCTCACTAACATTACTACCAGCCCCTCCCTCCAACCACTCTCCACTGGAATCTCAAGGTTATGAGGGAAGGGTTTTTTGGGGGATCTATTTGTTTGCTAATGTATTCCTAGTATATAGAAAACACTACACATATAGAATACATATATAAGAGTGCCTGTCATATAATTGGTGCTCAAAATATATTTGCTAAATGAGTAAATTTTATGAAAACTGATTATAAATTATTGAGATGGTCTCCACAAGTTATCCATGACCATCTTCCTCATGATTATGTATAATCAGAATTTATTTGGGAATGGAAAAGGCTCAGCAAACCATAGTTCAACTGTTTTCTATCTTTAAGGAAAGGTATGGACATGGAACAATAGACTAGTTCCAAATAGGAAAAGGAGTACATCAAGGTTGTATATTGTCACCCTGCTTATTTAACTTATATGCAGAGTACATCATGAGGAATGCTGGGCTGGAAGAAGCACAAGCTGGAATCAAGATTGCAAGGAGAAATATCAATAACCTCAGATATGCAGATGACACCACCCTTATGGCAGAAAGTGAAGAGGAACTCAAAAGCCTCTTGATGAAAGTGAAAGAGGAGAGTGAAAAGGTTGGCTTGAAGCTCAACATTCAGAAAACAAAGATCCTGGTATCTGGTCCCATCACTTCATGGGAAATAGATGGGGAAACAGTGTCAGACTTTATTTTTTGGGGCTCTAAAATCACTGTGGATGCAGATTGCAGCCATGAAATTAAAAGATGCTTACTCCTTGGAAGGAAAGTTATGACCAACCTAGATAGCACATTAAAAAGCAGAGACATTACTTTGCCAACCAAGGTCCGTCTAGTCAAGGCTATGGTTTTTCCCGTGGTCATGTATGGATATGAGAGTTGGACTGTGAAGAAAGCTGATCGCCGAAGAATTGATGCTTTTGAACTGTGGTGCTGGAGAAGACTCTTGAGAGTCCCTTGGACTGCAAGGAGATCCAACCAGTCCATTCTTGAGGAGATCAGTCCTGGGTGTTCATTGGAAGGACTGATGTTGAACCTGAAACTCCAATACTTTGGCCACCTCATGCAAAGAGCTGACTCATTTGAAAAGACCCTGATGCTGGGAAAAATTGAAGGCAGGAGGAGAAGGGGATGACAGAGGATGAGATGGCTGGATGGCATCACTGACTCTGTGGACATGAGTTTGGGTAACTCCGGGAGTTGGTGATGGACAGGGAGGCCTGGCGTGCTGTGATTCATGGGGTCTCAAAGAGTTGGACACGACTGAGCGACTGAACTGAACTGGACTGGACTGAACTGGCCTGAACTGAACTGGACTGGACTGGACTGAAGGGCCCTTTGAATCAACACTCTGTGTTAGTTTCGCTTTCAGCAGCATCTGCCTGTTGTGGCCATGAAGACAGTCATGACAGGATTAGGCCAGTGGAACTCAATTCAGGGAGTCCATGACCTTGGACTGGGGAAAGATCACTATTTCATTTTAGCTTACTTATAGCTGAAATTTAGCATTTATTCAACTACAAATGTAGGATTCAACTACAGATGTGTAGCATTTATTCAACTATAAACCCCAAGAGACTGTCAGCAATAGAAATCAATTTTTTTCATATTATGTTATTAATTCAGACATATCAAAGTCTTTTCAATTATTCTTTCTTTGAAATTATGGTAGCTATTATACCTGTCTCTAGATTTTATTATTTAACACATTAATAAAGAATCACATATATTACTATTAATATAAGACTAATTTATTAAAATATTTTATAAATTTCAATATAAATTTTTTTCCTTTGTAATATCATGGATTTTATGTCTTTAAAAAATTATTCTAAAAAGGAATTCAGGCTTCATCAGACTGCTTAGAAAGCCCATGGCATTGTCTATGCCAGGAGAGAGTACAGTGGGAAGTCCTTGCTGCTGGGTGACTCCAAAGAACCAGCTAAGACTCACAACAAAAAGAGGCAGCATCCTGTTCCCCTCTAGGGAATGTTCTCTAGGTGCCAAGTCTGGTGTCTGCAAGCCCAGTATCACCAAAATAGTCAGGCCATCCTAATGAAATTCTGTTGTAATTAGGATTTCCAGCCCACAAGAGATGGATCTTCAATTTATCAGTTGCGTGAAGCCCTCCTGGGCTACTCTATCTGAAATTTCACCAATTCAACTCCCATACATACTTTCTAACCCCCGTTCTACTTAATTCTAGCCACTATATATCATACTATATATTTTGGCTACCATGATTATTGTCACTAGATTGTAAGCTTCCTGAAGGCAGGGAATTTTGTGTTTTTTTAATGCTATGTCTTCCAGAATAAATGAGCCTAGAATGATGCTTGGAACAGAGATAATAAGTAGACATTGCTTGAACCAGTGGATGCATCCTGATGCCTTTATTTTGAAATATGTTGTATTCTGTAGGGGACATAGGATCACTTGTATTTCTTCCTAATATCATCCTGCTGTGTTTACAGATTGGATGACTAGGGGAGTGCTTTTGTTTTTTTTCAGTGACCTCAAATTCCTTTACTGGATTAAACAGCTGGCCTGAATCACAGGCCCTTAGGCTGAAGCCTTACTTCTTAATTTCTCTAGTCAAGATAGACAAACACAGAGCATCTGGGTGACCAGTCCTGCACTCATGGCAGACATAACGAATTGTTTACAATGTTCATTTGCTGGAGTCAGGGTTGTTTTCACAGTCTTTTCTAACATAGCGGTCAGGAATGATTGTTCTTTGGGAATTGCCCACAGATTTTAAATTTTGGTCTTGTCTTGAGCTAAATCCTATTTCTTGTACCCTTCAGCTATTGTCTGGGATCTTGCTCCAGTTTAAACTCACTCTTAGAATCTTGATGCCTCCTTGTACCACTCACCACAGCCCATGTCTCCCTCACCAGGACGAATTCATTCATCCAACAGACTCTGCTCTTGGTAATTTGGTATAGCAATGAACAATATACACAATATTTCCTGTGCTTACATTCTTGCATGGGGAGAGAAGCTTTAAATAATAAACACAACATAATTAAATTATGTAGTATTTTAGAACATTAAAATGCAAAGTGTTTCAGTTATCCATATATGTATTTTTTTCTTTTTCATATTCTTCTCCATTATAGGTTATTATAAGATATTGAATATAGTTTTCTATGCTTTACAGTAGGACTCTGTTGTTTATCTATTTTACATGTTAATGTAATTCTGTGTGTCTGTTAATCTCAAATTCCTCATTTATTCCTCCCCCTGCTCTTCCCCTTTGGTAACTGTAAGTCTCTTTTCTATATCTGTGATTCTATTTCTGTTTTGTAAATAAGCCCATTTGTATCTTTTAGATTTCATGGTAAATTAATTTTTTTAAAAATGAGGATGAAATAAAGTCACTCTGAAAAAAAAAATCCTATGGATAAAACCTAGAGCAGGATTTAGAGTGATCTTTAGAATTTTCATTCCTCAGAAGGGGTTCAGCTGGACAGTTTTGTTTGATTGGCCCTGCCCCTGTGTGGTCCTGTTTTCTTTGCTTTAGTTGCCTAGTGCTCAAACCTGGCTTGGTGGGGTGATAAGTTTGTGGCAGCTGTGACACACATTGTAGATGTTCCAAGGAGAGGTAGGGCAGAGCAGGTCCAGGCTAAGCACTGCTGTGGGGAGCTCAGAGTAGCTTATGATGGATAACTATACATGTGGAAGGGAAGTAGAAGTAAAGCTGAAAACATGCTAAAGACAACTTCACTTTTACAATAGTTTCTCCAGGGCTAGCTCCTGCAAAATCTGTTTAAAAATTCAAAGTCTAACAAACCTTCATTCTTTTTCATTCTTCCCGCTGAAATGAGCTTCCTACCTCGAGGCTATCCAAGTTAGAATTAATTAAAATTAAAGGTTCATTTCCTCAGTCTTACTAATCACATGCGATAGTGGCTACCATACTGGACAGTGAAGGTATAGAACACGTTCATCATCACAGAAAGTTCTGAAGAACAGTATTGCTGTAGCCTGAACATGAATGGGTCCAGAGCTGAGTGAGTAACTAAACACAGGAGGCTTGAAGGCCGAGGTTAATGAGAGGTGGGTTCAGAACCAGGGCTGAACTTCAGGATGAGAAGCAGCCAGGGGCCTGAAAATGAGTCATGTACCAAAGAAACCAAATCAGGTCAACCAGTGGGCTCTCAGAGTAACAATGATGAGTCCAAGTAGAAATGAGTTGGAGTAGAATCTGGCTGGCTGGAATCCAAGGGTGCTGTGTGAGGTCTGTGGGGGAATACATGAGAGGACACTCGTTGACTTGTTTCTCACTACTTCTCTGTTCCCAAGAGTTGAATCTTCTCACGTCTCCTCTATCCTTGCCTTCCTTCTTTTAAGTATCTAGCCATCCAAGCCAAACACATTGGAATGACATTTGACTTTGTGAAATCTTGACCCCTGTCCCCCTCCTCATACAACCCATCTGCTTTCTTGGGTCCACCCCTGTTGCTCACACCTGTGTTCACACTGTTTTTTGTTTTTTTCTCCCTTGGATGAATATTCACACCTCTCAGATCATATTATTAGCACTAATCTTTTTACTTTCCAGTCTTTTCTGATTGTGTTGTTCAGTTGCTAAGTCTTGTCTGACTCTTTGTGACTCCACGGACTGCAGCAAGCCAGGCTCCTCTATCCTCCACTATCCCCCAGTGTTTGCTCAAATTCATGTCCATTCAGTTGGTAATGCTATCTAACCATCTTATCCTCTGCAGCCCTCTTCTCCTTTTTGTCTTCAATATTTCCCAGCATCAGGGTCTTTTCCAATGAGTAAGCTCTTCACATGAAGTGGTCAAAGTACTTGAGCTTCAGCTTCAGCATCAGTCCTTCCAATGAATATTCAGGGCTGATTTCCTTTAGCATTGACTGGTTTGATCTCCATGCAGTCCAAGGGACTCTCAAAAGTCTTCTCCAGTACCACAATGCAAAAATATCAATTCTTCTGCAGCTCAGCATTCTTTGTGGTACAACTTTCACATCCATACATGACTACGGGAAAAACCATAGTTTGACTATATGAACCTTTGTTGGCAAAGTGATGTCTCTGCTTTTTAATACACTGTCTAGGTTTGTCAGAGCTTTCCTTTCAAGGAGCAAGTGTTTATTAATTTCATGGCTGCAGTCACCATCCGCAGTGATTTTGGAGCCCAGGAAAATAAAGTCTATCACTATTTCCATTGTTTTCCCATCTATTTGCCATGAAGTGATGGGATCAGATGCCATGATCTTAGTTTTTTAATGTTGAGTTTTAAGCCAGCTTTTTCATTCTCCTCTTTGACCTTCATTAAGAGGCTCTTTAGTTCCTATTCACCTTCTGCCATTAGAGTGGTTATCACCTACATAGCTGAGGTTGTTAATATTTCTCCTGGCAATCTTGATTCCAGCTTATTATTCATCTATCCTGGCATTTTGCGTGATGTACTCCACATATAAGTTAAATAAACAGAATGACAATATACAGCCTTGTATTCCTGTCCCAATTTTGAACCAGTCAGTTGTTCCCAGTTCTAACTTTTGCTTCTTGACCTGCGTACAGGTTTCTCAGGAGACAAGTTAGGTGGTCTGGTATTCCCATCTCTTTAAGAATTTTCCAGTTTGTTGTGGTCCATATGTCAAAGGCTTTAGTGCAGTCAATGAGGCAGAAGTAGATATTTTTGTGGAATTCCCTTGCTTTCTCCATGATCCACCAAATATTGGCAGTTTGATCTATGGTTCCTTTGTCTCTTTGAAACCCAATTTGTACATCTGGAAGTTCTTGGTTCATGTACTGCTGAAGGCTAGCTTGAAGGATATTGAACATAACTTTGCTAGCATGTGAAATGAGTGCAATTGTATGGTAGTTTGATCCTTTTTTAGCATTGCCCTTCTTTAGGATTGGAATGAAAGCTGACTTCTTCCAGTACTATGGCCACTGCTGAGTTTTCCAAATTTGCTGATGCATTGAGTATGGCATTTTAGCAGCATCATCTTTTAGAAATAGAAATAGCTCAGCTGGAATTCTGTCACCTCCACTAGCTTTGTTCATAGTAATAATGCTTTGTCAGACCCATTTGACTTCATACTCCAGTATCTGGCTCTGAGTGACCACACCGTCATGGTTATCCAAGTCATTAAGACCTTTCTTGTGTAGTTCTTCTGTGTATTTGTGATGCATCTGTATAAAATCAGACTTCTTAGGCCATAACTCTGATCCTTATCTGCTGGACCCCTGACTTCAGTGGCCTCTGCTGCCTCCAGAACCAAGTCTCCCATCTTGCCCTGGCATTGAGACATTCTGTGAAATGCTCTATCTTTTCAATGTTATCTTTTCTTACAAGTTTATGTCCTATTCTAAACAGTCAAATTGGATTAATTTTGATTCTTAAATCTATTTCCTGCCTTGATATACTCATACTGTTCCTTCCACCTGGGACACCTTCTGCGACCTTTCAACTTCACCTTGCATAAATATTCCAACCTTGCTAAAAGGCTCAAGTTAAATTCCTCCCCTATCAGATCTCTTCCTACTTTCCCCCTAAATTAAATGTTCTCCACCTACTTCTCCAGATTCCCTCTCCACCCTTGTTCACTGTGATGGGTGCCTAGGAGGCTAGTCTATACGGATTGTGTCATTTACCCTCTGGTTTCTAATTGAGTTTGGCCAATTGTACAGAATCAGAGGGAAAGAGAGAGATAGCAGTCAGGGTATCATTGCCCTGATGCCCTTCTTGTTTAGCTACATGTGGCAGAGATTGCATTCTGCACTGAAGGCTGCTGCTCTTGACTGCTTCTGCACTTTCAGATACTCTGAGGTCTAGAGATGATAATGCACGTGTGCATCCTCAGTTGTGTCTGACTCTTTGCAACCCCATGGACTATAGCCCACCAGGCTCCTCTGTCCGTGGAGATTTCCAGGCAAGAATACTGAAGTGGGTTGCCATTTCCTACTCCTGGATCTTCTGGACCCAGGGATCAAACTTGTGTCTCTGGCCCCTTCTTCACTGGCAGATGAATTCTATACCCCTGAGCCACCTGGGAAGTCCCCTCCTGCATTGGTAGCAGTCTGCTTTTGCTAAGCCTGCAGTGCTTTGCCACTTTTGCTTGTTTCTATTAATTTGCCCCATACCTTTGTAAGTAGTTATTTCATGAAATGTTCCTCAATTATTCCTTTTGGATGTTCTATCCATTTACTACCAAATGTCCTGACTGGTATACCCCAAACTAGATACAGTTACTCTCTCCTTTAAATCCTTCTTTCTTAAGGTACTCTCTGTAGACATGGATTTCCTTATTAGACTAAATGCCCATCTTGAGCACTTGTTATCTATCAATCACTATTCTGGATTCTGGGAATAGAGTGATGAGTAATGTAGATTTGTCCTTGCCACCTTAAACCAGAGTAATAGAACTAATACTTAATAAGTGATTACCACATTCCAGCACTTTTAAAAGTTCTTTACATGTCGCAAATCACTTCATCCACACAACTACCTTGTGGTATATTTTACAAATGAGAAAATAGAACTTCAGAGAAATTAAGTAATTTGCCTAAGGTCACACAGCCAGCAAGTAGCAAAACTTGAATTGTAATCCAAGTGGTCTGACTCCAAAGCTTATATTAATACTCTTAACTGCATCACTATATTGTCTCTTTCTATTAATAGCTTAGTGTCCTCTGCAATGACTAGTGCATAGCTGACACTCAACCCATTTGTTAAACTGATTTGAGTAGATGGTCCCATTAGGAATGGAAGAAACCAAAGGGATTATGCCTTCTATAGGTTCAAAAATTTTTTGATTTCAATAGTTTGCAAGAATAATTTGATTTTCTTTATTTTGTATTATGTTTATCTGCATTAGCAGATGGTAAGAAATAGATCCTCTTCCCCATTTAACCAAGCTAAATAGCTGCTTACATGACTGAATCTTCATCACAGACAGAATTGTGTGTTTTAAGCTTGGGCAAGAGGCTGCCTCTCTTGTGACATAGCAATACTCGAGGGATAGTATTTGCAGCAAATGTTTAGTTACAACAGAATAGCACCCAACTTGTAATCATTAACAGCAACCCATTTAAGAGTTCGCCACGGCTGTGACTTCTTCCACTGGTGAATCATTCTGTTTGAAATATAATGTACTCAAAAAGCAGCAAAAACTGTAGTTAGAAATCACTGTAATGGTTTTCATGAAAGCTATTGCTAATTTAGGGCCCAATTAAAACTAGAAATCCAATTATTGCTGAATAACATAATTGCAAGAAAGTAACTTGAATTGCATGTATGTCAGTAATTAAGGAGGAAGCTTTAATGAGAGAATCTGTCTGAACCATTACAAGAAGGGGCCAAAGAGCCTGAAGATCCACTTCCTTTCTCCTTCAGGGTGGGTCACAACAAGAAATGCCCCAGGTTTTGGGTGCAGATAGTCAGCTCTGAATCCTGTAAACATTCTGTGCTTTTACAGCGTAGCTCATGAGATCCTGGTAGGATAAATGCAGGATTTATGAGCAGCTTAATCTGAACCTAAGTTGACATCCAATGACTATCAAATACATTGTTAACTCTGAAAAAATAAGTATCAGGAGGTGCTATATGGCAGGTACTCAAGCTACTATAGAAAGCAGTTGGCAGTACAAGTGTCAATGCTCTACCTTTACAGTTCAAAGTCAGATTTTGACCTTGTGGTTAATTTTGCTACACTGATTCTGTTGTTTGCAATGGAGTAGCAGGTTGCTGGGGACAGAGGACTCACTTACCAGATTGGGGCTCAACTCCAGGTGCACTGGGCATGAAAAGTGTAAACTACAGAAACAAGGCAGAGGATAAGAGTAGTGGTAATAAGAGGCACCATTTCTTGAGGTCCTTTGTGCCAGGTGTTTTAATTGCCTTATTTAGTTTAATTTAAAACTTATTTTTTAACCTATTCATATTCATTTGGCTCATGCTGGGACCATGACAGATGGCAAAGTGAGTCCTGTGAATGAAGTGCCAGAACCTCAAAAGAAAGCAAGAAATCCTATTCTCTCAGCACTGGATCTATAAAGGATCGTTTTCAGTTCAGTTCAGTTCAGTTCAGTCGCTTAGTCGTGTTCAACTCTTTGCGACCCCAGGAATCACAGCACGCCAGGCCTCCCTGTCCATCAGCAACTCCCAGAGTTCACCCAAACTCATGTCCACAGAGTCGGTGATGCCATCCAGCCATCTCATTCTCTGTCGTCCCCGTCTCCTCCCACCCCCAATCCCTCCCAGCATCAGACTCTTTTCCAGTGAGTTAGCTCTTTGCATGAGGTGGCCAAAGTATTGGAGTTTCAGCTTAACATCAGTCCTTCCAATGAACACCCAGGATTGATCTCCTTTAGAATGGACTGGTTGGATCTCCTTGCAGTCCAAGGGACTCTACTCAGCAATAAATAAGGGGCAACAGAGGGAAAATCAATTTGCCTCAAGAGGAATAAAATAAAATCTTGATCAAGTCCAAAGACAGTATCACATCACCTATATGTGTCCACCTTTGATTCCTGTCCTGTTGTCTGTGTCTCCCCACTTAGGACGTGGGCTTGCATGCACTCAGCCTCCTCTGTCCTTGCAATCTCCTCCCCAGCCTGATGAGCCCAGCTGGCAGCAGGCTGGGCTCTTCTTGTCCCAGAGTCTTGGCTCAGGTCCGAACTTTTAGGTAGTTTTGTTTTAATAGTTTACGACCAATAGGAAATGAGAGATGAAGTCTGAGCATGTCTGGGCCTTTCTCCACTCTCAGAAATTGAAGAATAGTTCCTGGAAGGCAGGGGTTAATGTCCATGGTCTGGTTCAGCCTCTCTTCCTCAGGGCAGGTAAGAAGCTGAGAAAGAAAACACTAGGACAATGCTGTGGTGGGTAGGGTTCAGGAGGGAGAAACAGGGGAACCAATTGGAGGATACTTCAAAAGGCCTCCCACACATCTCCCCTTCCATAAGGAGCCCAGACTCAGTTTTCAGGAGGAGGGTAAATTTTAGAGTTCAGCTCTGGCCTAAAAAGATCGCAAGCAGCAAGATGGAGTAGAGTGGGCCTAGTTCTCTAGGCTCAAGGAGAGGCTTAGAGTTACATGGTTAATGAACTTCACGGACTGTTCTGCTTGGAGTTACATGAAATGGTTTCCCATGTTACAGAAGTTTCATGCAGTGTGGACCTTCCCCTTTGCTTGAAAACTTCTGGAACTTTCTATCTACCTCCATGTTCTGGGGCCCCAGGGAATGTTCTTGGCGGTGGTCTTCAGCAAGAGAAAATAAACTTGAAGGTTTATGTCAAGGAGCCCTTGAGAAAGGCCCCAGCTACTACAGACAGCTAATGCTTTTACAAACAAAACTCAAAAGGACCTCAATCCCGTGTGATGGAAACTTTGATAGAATCTTGCTCCAAAGACACTGTATGCCTGCTCCGTAGTTGTGAATCACTAGTTTGTACACATTTTATTAAGCTTTAGTTCCTGTTGTTGGTTTTCAAAACCAACAGACCTTCCCTTTTACTTTCCATATATGAAAAAAAAAAAAAACAAAATTAAATGTTTCTTTTAAAAGTACCTATGCCAGGAATTCCCTGCTGGTCCACTACTGGGCACATACCCTGAGGAAATCATAACTGAAAAAGACACAAGTACCCCAGTGTTCAGCAATATGTGAACCGTGAACTCCCAGATGTTCAAGCAGGTTTTAGAAAAGGCAGAAGCACCAGAGATCAAATTGCCAACATCCGCTGGATCATGGAGAAAGCAAGAGAGTTCCAGAAAAACATCTATTTTTGCTTCATTGACTATTCCAAAGTCTTTGACTGTGTGGATCACAATAAACTGTGGAACATTCTGAAAGAGATGGGAATCCCAGACCACCTGACCTGCCTCTTGAGAAACCTGTATGCAGGTCAGAAAGCAACAGTTAGAACTGGAAATGGAACAACAGATTGGTTCCAAATAGGGAAAGGAGTACGTCAAGGTTATATATTGTCACCCTGCTTATTTAACTTATATGCAGAATACATCATGAGGAACGCTGGGCTGGAAGAAGCACAAGCTGGAATCAAGATTGCTGGGAGAAATATCAATAACCTCAGATATGCAGATGACACCACCCTTATGGCAGAAAGTGAAGAGGAACTCAAAGGCCTCTTGATGAAAGTGAAAGAGGAGAGTGAAAAGGTTGGCTTGAAGCTCCACATTCAGAAAACTAAGATCATGGCATCTGGTCCCATCACTTCATGGGAAATAGATGGGGAAACAGTGGAAACAGTGTCAGACTTTATTTTTTTGGGCTCCAAAATCACTGCAGATACTGATTGTAGCCAGGAAATTAAAAGACGCTTACTCTTTGGAAGGAAAGTTATGACCAACCTTGATAGCATATTAAAAAGCAGAGACATTACTTTGCCAACAAATGTCCGTCTAGTCAAGGCTATGGTTTTTCCAGTGGTCATGTATGGATGTGAGAGTTGGACTGTGAAGAAAGCTGATCGCCGAAGAATTGATGCTTTTGAACTGTGGTGCTGGAGAAGACTCTTGAGAGTCCCTTGGACTGCAAGGAGATCCAACCAGTCCATTCTAAAGGAGATTAATGCTGGGTGTTCATTGGCAGGACTGATGCTAAAGCTGAAACTCCAATACTTTGGCCACCTCATGCGACAAGTTGACTCACTGGAAAAGAGTCTGATGCTGGGAGGGATTGAGGGTGGGAGGAGACGGGGACAACGGAGAATGAGATGGCTGGATGGCATCACCGACTCTGTGGACATGAGTTTGAGTGAACTCCGGGAGTTGGTGATGGACAGGGAGGCCTGGCGTGCTGTGATTCATGGGGTCGAAAAGAGTCGGACACGACTGAGCGACTGAACTGAACTGAACTGAACTGAACCCCAGTGTTCACTGCAGCACTATTTACAATAGCTAGGACACGGAAGCAACCTAGAAGTCCAGACAGTTGTGGTACATATGTACAGTGGGATTTTACTCAGCCATAAAAAAGAACACATTTGAGTTGGTTCTAATGAGGTGGATGAACATAGAGCCTATCATACAGAGTGAAATAATTCAGAAAGAGAAGAACAAATATCGTATATTAATGCATATATATGGAACCTAGAAAGATGGTACTGATGAACCTATTTTCAGGGCAGCCATGGAGACACAGATGTAGAGAATGGACTTGTGGACACAGTTGGGGAAGGAGAGGGTGGGACAACCTGGGAGAGCAGCATTGAAACGCATACACTACCAAATGTACAACAGATAGCCAGAGGGAATTTGCTGTATGACACAGATCAAACCTGCTGCTCTGTGACGACCTAGAGGGGTGGGATGGGGTGGAAGGTGGGAAGGAGGGAGGGGACATATGTATATCTATGGCTGATTCATGTTGATGTGTGGCAGAAACCAACACAATATTGTAAAGCAATTATTCTTTAATTAAAACTAAATAAATTAAAACTAACTAAATAAAAGTACCTATGCCAAGAATTAGCATCCAGTGGGTTAGACTCTCCTGCCTCCACTTCAGGGGACCTGGATTCAATCCCTGGTTAGTGAACTAAGATCCCACAAGTTGTGCATGTGCCCTCCTCCAAAAAAAAAGTAAAAAAAAAAGTGCCTATACTCCTTCCCTCAAATGAAGACTCACCCAGACAAGCAGGTCTGAACCAGGGTGGGCTCAAATCTTGGCCACTGAATTTTATGATTATTGCAAAACCCCGACTAAGACCTTGCTGCTACTTCAGACTGGAGAGAATAGAATGGTTTCCAAGAGACCAAACTGAACTAACTGTGGATTTATCCCAACTTATTTCACACAAAAGATAAGAGTGTAAGAATGGGCATTAATATACAAAAGCACTCCTGGCAGTTTAGACCCTAGACTTGAGTCTCATCCTTGTGGTAAGTCTTTTGCAAAGGTTTTCCTATTTCATAACTTTACACTCAGCCCCAGGGCACAAACGCTGGGGCATCTTCCACCTCACAGGCAACCCGGGCTCTATGTGCAGTGACATGCAGTCAAGACAGCCTGATGCCACAGCTCTAGCCAAGTAACACCAACTGCCTGGTACAAAGGCACTTTTTCATCCAGCTATGAGGAAGGAATGGAGTTTCCACTGTGTGTCTCTGGTCCCCCGGTGGTCCCCTGTACGCCAGACTCCCCAAATTTCCCAGTCTCTAGCAGCACAGTGTTTTAAGGACTTGCTCCGTGGGTCCTGAGCAGGAGGCTGGGCCATGCTCAAGAGACTCAAACTCTGTTTGTTGCCCTACTTCTGGGAGTGGATGGGTTGCACAGTTAAGGATGAAGATAGCTGGTAAAGGGATGACCGGGTGACAAGCACATGGTCTTGGATGAACCTGGCCCAACTAGCTCATGTTTTCACCACGGAGCCCATCAGAATATGGAAGATGAAGTGTGACAGACCTCCCGAAAGCAAGTGGCGTGCTCCCTTGCTGTGGCATCCATGGGGGAACTTCTCCAAGGTCGTCATCAGATAAGCAATGCCCCGGGATGCTCATCCTTAGTTTGCTGACTGTGGTTTCCCACCGCTGCAGCCACCACAGAACAGGGGTGTGGGGCTGACAGTGGAGAAAGGCGAGGTCTCCACACCTCACATCCTCCCCCTGCGGTGGGTCTCACGAGGGGCTTGGGGAAGCCCCAGGAAGACAAGGTTTATGGCAGCCCCAGAATTTTTCCAACAGCTGGCCACAATGTAAATTTCCAGGTTATAGGGGAGGTCTACGGTACAAACATGGCACAGCAGCAGACGACTCTTGCTCGTGGATGGAGGTAAGTTGGTAACATCAGGAAGGACATCTCTGGAACCAGGTACCCAAGGGGCTCCAGAAGACCTTACACTCTCCTGCTTTGGGGACTCTTCGTCATGAGGTCTCTCTCTTGTGTATTGGGAAGCTTCCTTTCGTGCAGGATGGGGTGGGATCTGAAGGTCTACGGCTAAGAGGGGAAGAGGAGAGGAGGGCAGTGCCTTTGGACCCGGCAGAGGTAGACTATCGAAGGCGAACAGTTCCAGAAGGAAAGGCTGGTTTCTTGGCACTGGCTGGGGCGGGGGTTGGGTTGAGGTAGGAGGCGCTGCTTCCCTCTCCTCCTCTATTTGCATTAAAAACGAGGAAAGTCCACGGTGAAGATTGTGAATGGAAGGACATCAAAAGCCATGTCCCTGGCTGGGTTCAGCGGAAGCCCATTGTGGCCAGACCTCCAGCCACTGGCGAAGGCCTCCCTACCCCAGCAGCTGGGACCCAACGCCCCAGGGCTGTGGGGCCCACAACCTCAGGGATGCAGCTGCCCACTAGATAATTCTAGAAATAGCTCTAGGAGGAAGGCAACGTCATCATGATTTCCTGAGAACAAACTGGAGCCTGAGCCTTTTCAGAAGTCAGCCAAGGTCTTAGATGATAGCCGCCACCTGAGCTCCTTAGTCAGGAAGCCGCCTGTTTCCTTGGTGGGTGAGCCAGATAAGTGAAGACAGGACGTGCAGGGCTGGTGACTGAGCAGCAGTGCTCTTTCCTGAGGTATCTGGAATTTCAGCGAGGATGGGCTTGAAAGTAAAGCTGTTTACCCTCAGTCGTGTCCAGCTCTTAGTGACCCCAGGGACTGTAGCCTGCCACGCTCTTCTATTCATGGAATTCTCTAGGCAAGAATGCTCGAGTAGGTAGCCATCCCCTTCTCTAGGGGATTGTCCTAATCTAGGGATGGAAACTGGCTCTCCTGCATTGCAGGCAGATTCTTTACCATCTGAACCACCAGGGAAGTCTCAGGATTGGCTTAGACTTGGGCTAAGTTGAGTTTTCAGGGAAAGAACCATAGGCAGAGTCTCTACTGAAGGGCCGGGAAAGTAAGAGCCACTGACCTGTGAATCTCAATCCTAAAATGGGAGTAAAATGTTTACAGTAGTTATTGCTTATCTGTCCACTCCTTTTCAAAGTTTGTTACCCTTGGTCAGCTATGGTCTGAAAGTATTAAATGGAACATTCCAGAAATAGACAATTCATAACTTCAAAATTACATGCCCTTCTGAGAAGGGTGATGATGAAGTCTTGCTATGATGCTCTGATCCTTGTCCAGAGTCTCCTACCTGTTAGTCACTGAGTAGAGGACTGGGTTATCAGATCTCAGGGTGCTGTGCTGCAGTTCAAACTGCCTTTATTTTGCTTAATAATGGCCCTAGAGGCAAGAGGAGTGGCATGCCAAAGCCACAAAGTGCTTTCTCTGGATAGAAAGGTGAAATCTATGGTGACCTGCTAATATCTATGCTAAGAGTGAATCTTTGATCCTGTGAAGATGTGAAGAGGGAAAAAGAAATTCCTGCTAGTTTTGTTGTCAAACGTCAAACTGCAAAAGATACCTGTAGTGTGTGATAAGTGCTGAATTAAGATGGAAAAGGCATCAAGTTTGTAAGATATTTTGAAAAAGAGAGACCACCTTCACATAATTTTATTACAGTATATTGATATAATTGTTTTCTTATGGTTATTGTTGTTAATCTCTCATTGTGCCTAATTTATGAATTCAACTTAGTATGTAGGTATAGGGAGAAAAGCAGCAACATAGTGTTGTGTACTATTGGTGGTTTCAGACATCCACTGGAGATCTTGGAATGTATCTCCAGCTGATAAGAGGGGCTATTGTCTTAATTATAAGTAGGGAAGTTCCTTGATTAGTTTTCTAAGGTTGCTGTAAAAAATTACTGAAAACTGGGTAGTTTAAAATAACAGAAATTAATTCTCTGATGTTCTGGAGGACAGAAGTCTTAGATCAAGCTGTAAGTAGGGCTGCCCTCCCTCTAGAGACTCTAGGGAAGAATTCTTCCTTTCCTTTTAGTTTCTGGTGGCTGTGGGCATTCCTTGGCTTCTTTGGCTTGTGACCGCATTAATGTCTGTTTCTGTCTTCACACCATCTTCTCTTTTATGTGTTTTCTCTTCTTGTGTCTCTTATGAAGATACTACTCATTGGCTTTAGGGCCCACCTGGGTCATCTAGTATAGTCTTATCTTAAAATTCTTAATTTAATGACATCTGCAAAGACTGTTTTTCCAAATAAGACCACATTTATAGATTTTAGGGATTTGGGCATCTCTTTGAAGCCCACAACCCGACCAACTACAATTGTTAAATGCTTTCTGGGAAATCAAAGGTAAAAGACATTTACAAAAGGAAAATTTTGTTCCTGTGTAGATGAGATATTTTCTAAAAAGTCTTAATGAAATAGTTCACTGTTGACTCTGAAGCTCAGGTTTTACAAGTAATGTTTTTCTTGTAAAATCATAATACTTGTAAAATTCCTTGTAAAGTATATTCATACTTTCAAAGAGGTCCATCAATGCTTCTTCCCAACAATTCTCTCTATCCTTGTGGGAACATGTGTACATTAGGAGACGGAGTCTGTTTTTTTCCCTGTGTACCTGGCCGTGGGATGCTTGACCAACAGAATTCTGTGGAGGTGACCTGGACTTCTGAGCCCTGGCCTGAAGGCAACTTTTGCTTTGCCTTTTGGGACTCAGCTGCTTAGTAAAGAAGCTTGGGCCAGAGAACTGAAGAATGTGGAAAGAGAGAAAGGGGGACCCATTCCAGTCACAACCTCAGATGCACATGAGTGAAGGCGTTTTGGACTTTATAGCTGAACTTCTACCTAATATGGACACACGACTGATCCCAGCCAACACCACGTGGAGCAGAAGAACCTTCCGTCTGAGGTGCAGAATTGAGAGAAATAACAAATTGTCCTTATCAAGCCAGTAAGTTCTGGGGCAGTTTTGTTGAAGTAGATGACAAAAACAATGCATTGTGTGTATGTACACAATGACACAATATATTGTGTCATTCAATTGTAAGAAATTGTTACATGAGCTAAGGAAGATGATAGTAGACACTATGTAAGCAGAAAAATGTTTTGATATTGGAAATGGAAGCTTTTGGTGATTTGCTTTGGATCTTGTTCAGGATCTGACAAGGGGATGTGCACAGGTCACAGAGAACTGGAAGATGGGTGGAAGCACTCATCTTGTGGGTGCACTACCTCTTGTGCTTGCATTTGGGAGATCTAGCTTGGGGGAAGATTACGTTAGACAAACTGACTTTATGTTCTGGTTTTATTACTAATTTACTATATGACCTTGACCTTGGGAAAGTCATGCATTCTGTCTGAGCTCCAAATAGGAAATCTGTGTGGGTGATGGTAACCATTACTAATTGTTAGGCCCCTGATACATGCTAGGCCTGCAGTAGGTGCCATCCTGAAATAATATTGGATATCATCCTCATTTTTGGATCAGAAAGCAGTGGTTCTGACAGAGTTAGCAGCCTGCTCTAGATCACATGAGGGTAGTGGAGAGAGGGTAGTAGGTAGGGATTCAGATCCAAGCCGTTAACTTCAACTCTGTGCTTTTGCGGCTATGCTGCAGCTGCACCCATGGGCTCACTTCTCCCCTTTTGTTTTGAGGCAGTTATCAGCCCAGTCATCTGAGCAGGTCCTTCTGGGTGTTTACCATTCACTGAGGCTCGTGGGCAAGATTCCCCAAGCATCTGTAAAACCACCACAGAATATATTCTTTACAGTTTTTCAATACGTGTCTTTCTCATTGGCAGTTCCTCAGGGATCAACGCTCTGCCTCCCTTTCTCTCTCTCCTAATCAGCAGCTAACTGCTAGTGATTTTTATTCTTCACCATGTTTCTTTTATCTATCACCTCCAGCCACTATCTGCCTTTATCCTACCTTGGCCTGGCACCATCTTTTGCAAGAAGCTCCTTATCTGCCTCACCCACCGTCTCTCCATCAGCCCATTCATCCTTCATACAGCCACCAGCCTTATCTTCTTACACACAAGTTCGAGATTGTCATTTGCTTGTTCAGAAAACTTTAATGGCTTTTTATTGCCTATAGAATAAAGAACTTAAAAAATTTAGGATATAAATAACATGTACTTATGGCTCATGATAGCTGTATTTACTAACTGAAACAAAACAAAACAGTATCCAACCTTTTCTATTCTCTCTGGCCCTGCAGTGTCTGAAACTACACGCATCAGAGGCTGTTTGCCAGAGATGGAGTGCTTTTGTTTCCTGTCACATGGTATAGCCAAAGCTGTATAACAGAGTTTGCTTTTGTTAGCTTATGTCTCCCTGTGAGTGGTAAACTCCAGTGGGGGCAGATTTCTATGAAGCCTTTCAGTTTTGGGGGGGGCAGGAAAGCAAAGTATGAATGAAACACTTGATTTTTTTCTTAGTATTGTTATTTTTATTGCTACCACTCTTGACAGAGAGAGCACGCCAAGATACTGTTGCTCCTTTGTCTTCTATCTAGAGGTTATGGCTCATTCCTGCCTTGTACCTACCTGCCTTTGTTATTGACATACATATTTAAGCTTACTTTTCCATGAGCCTGGGTGCTCTTTCATAAGGTTCACTCCTAACAAATGATCAAATTCTCTTAGTAAAGCCCCAATTCCAGAAATTTCGCTAGCCTGGTCTAGAACTTCCCCCTAGAGAAGCACCAAATTAATCATAGCTATCTTTGCTCAAATCTTTCCTGCAACAAGGATGCCCATTGGCATTTCAGGGGGCTTTCATTTCAGGGGCCCCACCAATGAGCTGAGAGAAAGCAGTTATTGTTAGAACTAAAAAGTGAAATCTAAGTTGATGTTGCCAAGAAAATATATCAACATTGCATCATTTTGATTATTCAGCTTACAAAAAAACCTGCCTGTAAGCCCTACTCTTCAGGCAGGAGCCATTCTAGGTCCCAGGTGGGGGTGATTGCGAGTGGGAGTAAGCTGTGAATAGGGATGAGAAGGTGAGAACAAGATTTCCTGAATAGCTTTGCATTCTAAAGCAAGAGCTGCTAAAGGAATAGAATTTTGTGATGTTTTTGGTCTATTCCAGGTTTCCCCCATAATTCTCAATATCTAAGACCCTTTTAGTGATTGACACCTTCCTCATGTATCTAGTTTATAAAATATCTACAAAATAATTTTATTAAGTAATGACATATGTTTATATATATGTATAAATATATATTTATATATATTCAGGAATATATATATATATGACAGCAACAACACATGTTTGTCAGTCCAAATATTCAGTGAATGTGGGAAACAATGTAATTAGAGTCCATCACAAATTTTTGTTGTTTTTGTCTTGTGCAGATGTATTAGTTTGATTTTCTTTGGACTTTCAGAAATACAAAAATGCTTAAGGACCTTCATTTGCACTTTTCTAAGTTGCTAGGAGTCTAGGAAACCCTGGAAATTGTATCAGGTTATTTTATAATCTTTCTAGATAGGAAGTAAGTGTACAATTTTGGATGTTACAAGGTTATGTAATCAACTTTGACTGAATGCTGGTCAAAGACACACCAAAGATAACTGAATTATGAACACTTAAAACTAATTTGTGCTGACCCATCAAGAGAAATTTATGATTTCATTTCTAGAAATAAGATAAAGAAATGAAATAAAGTCTAATTCCAGTGTGTAAATTAGGGAAATCAACCTCTTCCCCATTTGGTCCTGAATAAACTGCTTTCTATTTGACGTGCTCAAGAGCGTGGTCTTCCCTTTAATTCACATTGTGAAATAATTGCCCTGGTGGAAATCAGAAACATGCTATGTAATATATTAGTTTTACTCAATGATTCTTGAGAGGTGATACCTCAGTTAACAAATCCTCAGGGAAAGAGGCAGTGTGGAAAAAAAAATATGTTCCAATCTCATCTTCATAAATCAAGCCAGGCAGAACTGCCTCTAGGCATTTTGCAAGACAGAAACATCCCTCAGCAGAGTGCTTTTCAGCCCTGCCCAGATGTAAGCAAACAGGGCCACTCTTTAGCGAAAGTATGAAATATTTCAGCCTTCTGTCTTTCTCTACTTTTCATTTTATGTTATGTCTTCACAGATTCTCCCCTCCTCTGACTTAAGGCATTTTACACCTTCTTTTTTCCTTATCTTCCATCAGAAACTGATTTTGTTGGAAATTATCATTTGTTGGGAAAATATTGTTAATACTGATTTAATGTGAATGAGTATTCATGGATATGGTAAATCAAGCAGGTCTTGTTTGTTTGTTGTTTTGTTTTGGCACACTGTGCAGCATGCAGGATCTTAGTTCCCCAACCAGGAATTGAACCCATGCTTCCTTCTGTGGAAGCACAAAGCCTTAACTGCTGGACTGCCGTGGAAGTCCCAAGCAGGTCTTTGAAGTCAAGCGTTTATCAGCTTTGAGAATCCTGGAACTTGAAACTGCTTGCTATGGTATCCCCAGCTCTAACTCACTGCCTAGTAGGTAAATAACAAACTGTTGTTGAATGAACAATTAAAGACTTAGTTCCCTCTCACTTGAAAGAATTCAAGTTTAAGGGGTAAGTGAAGGATGGGACATGAATGTCCAGAGGCTTAGGGAAGTAGGTAAACTGAAATCCTAGTAGGTCTCATCTGATAATGAACCCAACAGTTACTCCAAGGTGTCTGATGGGTATGTCAGAAACAGGGGGATTTATTCTTCCTTCAACACCCCAGCTTTTTTGTGTGCCTGGGAGAAACCAGGAAGGACTGTAGACCCTGGGTGCTGATACTTCCTTTTGCATTTATTTCGTCCAGTTAGGACCAATACATCATTTGCAAGGCCCAAGGTAAAATGAAAATAAGGGCCCCTTGTTCAAAATTTATTAAGAATTTCATGCAAATCAAAATGACAATGAAATACCACCTCAAACTCATTCAGTTCAGTTCAGTTCAGTTGCTCAGTCATGTCCGACTCTCTGCGACCCCATGATCACAGCACGCCAGGCCTCCCTGTCCATCACCAACTCCCGGAGTTCACTCAAACTCATGTCCACAGAGTCGGTGATGCCATCCAGCCATCTCATTCTCTGTCGTCCCCTTCTCCTCCTGCCCCCAATCCTTCCCCGCATCAGAGTCTTTTCCAGTGAGTCAACTCTTTGCATGAGGTGGCCAAAGTATTGGAGTTTCAGCTTTAGCATCAGTCCTTCCAATGAACACCCAGGACTGATCTCCTTTAGAATGGACTGGGTTGGATCTCCTTGCAGTCCAAGGAACTCTCAAGAGTCTTCTCTAACACCACAGTTCAAAAGCTCATTAGGTTGGCTATAATAAAAAGGATGGATAATAACAAGCATTGGCAAGGATATGGGAAGACTGGAACCCTCACATACTGTAGATGAAAATGTAAAATTTACTAACACTTTGGAAAACAGTCTAGCATTCCCTCAAAAAGTTAAACATAGAGTTACTATATGATCCAGCAATTCTATTTTTAGTAGAGAGAATTGAAAACATTATGTTCACACAAAACTTTATCTTCATAGCAGCATTATTCATAATAGTCAAAAAGTGTAGCTCAGATGGTAAAGAATCTGTCTGCAATGCAGGAGACCTGGGTTCAATCCCTGGTTTGGGAAGATCCTGGAGAAGGGAATGGCTACCCACTCCAGTATTCTTGCCTAGAGAATCCCCATGGACAGAGGAGCCTGGCAGGCTACAGTCCATAGGGTCACAGTCAGACACGACTGAGCGACTAGTATTACTACTACTAAAAAGTTAAAACAGGCTTGGGCACTGGAGGGCCGAGAGAAGCTGATCCACATTCAAAGCAGGAGGGGCGGCCTTGAGGAGATACCCCTCGTCCAAGTTTTTAAAGGACTCTGGGAGAGACGCCCGGCTCCCGGCGGCGCAGACGCGAGAGACGCCCGGCTCCCGGCGGCGCAGACGCGAGAGACGCCCGGCTCCCGGCGGCGCAGACGCGAGAGACGCCCGGCTCCCGGCGGCGCAGACGCGAGAGACGCCCGGCTCCCGGCGGCGCAGACGCGAGAGACGCCCGGCTCCCGGCGGCGCAGACGCGAGAGACGCCCGGCTCCCGGCGGCGCAGACGCGAGAGACGCCCGGCTCCCGGCGGCGCAGACGCGAGAGACGCCCGGCTCCCGGCGGCGCAGACGCGAGAGACGCCCGGCTCCCGGCGGCGCAGACGCGAGAGACGCCCGGCTCCCGGCTCCGCAGACGCGAGAGACGCCCGGCTCCCGGCGGCGCAGACGCGAGAGACGCCCGGCTCCCGGCGGCGCAGACGCGAGAGACGCCCGGCTCCCGGCGCAACCGACCACGTGCAGAATCGTGGCTGAGAGGAGCTGCCCCGCGCCCAGGGTTAGGGCGGTGGCCGAGAGGAGCTGTACCACGTCCAGGAGGCGGTGGCTGCTTGGGCACCGGAGGGCCGAGAGGAGCTTTTCCACATTCAAAGCAGGAGGGGCGGCCTTGAGGAGATACCCCTCGTCCAAGGTAAGGTACAGCGGCTGCGCCTTGCTGGAGCAGCTGGGAAGAGGTACTCCACGATCAAGTGGAATATAAGAATCCAGTGTTCTGGGGAGGAAGGAACAAGATGGCGGAGGGATAAGACGGCGAGACCACTTTCTTCCCCACAAATTCATCAAAAGAACATTTGAATGCGGAGTAAAGCCCACAAAACAACATCTGAATACTGGCAGAGGACATCAGGCTCCCAGAAAAGCAGCCATTGTCTTCTAAAGGAAAGAGAAGAAATCAAGCTCCACCCACCAAAACACTGACACATGCCTCCCTAACCAGGGAACCCGGACAAGTCACCCGTCCAACCCCACACACAGCGAAGAAACTACATAATAAAGAGAACTCCACAAACTGCAAGAAGAGGGAAAGGCCACCCCAAGCAAAGCAATATAAGCAAGATGAAGAGGCAGAGAAATACCCAGCAAGTAAAGGAACAAGATAATTGCCCACCAACACAAACAAAAGAAGAAGATATAGGGAATCTACCTGATAAAGAATTTCAAATTTTGATGGTGAAAATGATTCAAAATCTTGAAAGCAAAATGGAGTTACAGATAAATAACCTGGAGAAAAGGATTGAGAAGATGGAAGAAAGATTTAATAAGGACTTAGAAGAAATAAAAAAGAGTCAATATACAATGAATAATGCAATAGATGAGATCAGAAACACTCTGGAGGGAACAAACAATAGAATAACAGAGGCAGAAGACAGGATTAGCGAACTAGAAGATAAAATTGTAGAAATAAATGAAACAGAGAGGAAAAAAGAAAAACGAATTAAAAGAAATGAGGACAATATTAGAGACCTCTGGGACAATGTTAAACGCTCCAACATTTGAATCATAGGAGTCCCAGAAGAAGAAGACAAAAAGAAAGACCATGAGAGAATACTTGAGGAGATAATAGTTGAAAACTTCCCTAAAATAGGGAAAGAAATAATCACCCAAGTCCAAGAAACCCAGAGAGTCCCCAACAGGATAAACCCAAGGCGAAATACTCCAAGACACATATTAATCAAATTAACAAAGATCAAACACAAAGAACAAATATTAAAAGCAGCAAGGGAAAAGCAGCAAATAACACATAAGGGGATTCCCATAAGGATAACAGCTGATCTTTCAACAGAAACTCTTCAGGCCAGAAGGGAGTGGCAAGACATACTTAAAGTGATGAAAGAAAATACCCTACAGCCCAGATTACTATACCCAGCAAGGATCTCATTCAAATATGAAGGAGAAATCAAAAGCTTTACAGACAAGCAAAAGCTGAGGGAATTCAGCATCACCAAACCAGCTCTCCAACAAATGCTAAAGGATCTTCTCTAGACAGGAAACACAGAAAGAGTGTATAAACTTGAACCCAAAGTAATAAAGAAAATGGCTACAGGATCGTACTTATCAATAATTACCTTAAACGTAAATGGGTTGAAATTTTCAAAAAGGCTAGGAAACAATTCTCATAGCCATCAATAGTTCAGTGTTGAGTTCATGAATATTTTTTAAAGTTTGGGACAAACGGTAGTATTTGCTATTTAAAGTACTATTTGTAATTGGCATATTACGATGTAACATTGGTCTTCATTTCCAACTTAAAACGCCTAAAAATGCCTAACAGGTTTTTAGATTTGTGAATTTTAGTTGAAATGTATTTTACGATGTTACTAAACCTGCAGAAATATTGAAATATTTCAGAGAACTTATTCACTGTACATTTAATTTATTTTATTTATAAAAGTTATGAACTGTAGAAAGTTTTACTTGTTGGGTCAAATGCTTGTTGCTTCAAATGCTTGTTGCATTTGAAGTGCTAGTTACAAGAAAATCAAATACCTTCAATGTATAAATGCTATTAAGTTTTTAAAGGACTCTGGAGTATAAGTAAGTTTGTTTAAAGAAATTTAGTCTATTCAACCTGAATCAGCTCTGTCAAACATTAATTAAAAGCCTCATTTTAAATAAATAAATAAATAATGGTGGTGGGAGGGAGGGTTGGGAAGCTGGCTGGAGGTCGAGGTGGTGAAGTTTATAAATCTAATTAAAAATGAAGTTGCATTTCCATTTTCCAAATCCACCCATCCACCAGCGTACTGTGTCACTAGACATTATGTACGATTTTACTTTGCGACAGAAACCATTACATTTAAAAATTCATTACAGCAAGGTGAGTTAGACACATGATGGATGCAGCTTTAATTCTGCCATATATTATTACAGTTAAAATGTAAATGATGAAAAATATTTTGTGCTTATCAGCATTTATGTGGAAATGTGTTTTACAGTGATATATGTTATATTTCTATTATTGTGATGAAAAAAAAAGCAATACAAAAAGACGAAGTGTTTATTAAAACATGAAAAAAAAAAAAGAAATAAATGGTTTTGCAGCACTGAAGAGATTATAGAAAGTAAATAAGCTAGATCAGACCTGTTTTATGTAGTAATTTTATAGTTTAATTATTTCAGTTGTAAAATATTGTTATACTGTTAATTAGTTTTGATTGTTCATATTAAACTATTGTAATGCAAAAAAATAAATAAATAAATAAAATTAAAAAAAAAAAAAAAAAGTTAAAACAACCCAAGTACCCATCAACTGATGGGATAAACAAAACATGAATATATCCACGATTGCATCCATACAATGGGATACCATTTAGCAATAAAAGGAATGAAGTACTGATACACGCTACAACATGAAGGAACCTTGAAAACATGCTCAGTGAAAGAAGCCACATACAAAGGCCATATATTATAGGATTCCAATGTGACAAAATGTTCAGAATATGCGTCCTTAGAGACAGGAATTAGATTAGTGGTATCAGGGCCTAAGGGAGGGGAGAATGGGGCGTGACTGCCAATGGACCGAATTTCCATTTTGGCAAAGAAAACGTTCTGGAACTAGGTTGTGGTGATGGTGGCACAAGCTTTTGAATATACTAAAACCATGGAATTGTATACTTTGAAAAGGGGATTTTATGGTATGTGAATTATATCTCAGTAAAAAAAATATTGAGAATTTCAAGACAACAAGAGCAGAACATGAAGCAAAGTGAGGAACCCTTCTGAGTTTGGGGCCTGGGTGACTGCACATGTGCGCCCCCCCAACCCCCCACCGCCATGCCTTAAGCCCTCTCCCTTTTGCCTCCTCTCTTCCAATCCATGTTGCTGTATTTTCTCCCAGTTTAGAACTGTGTTAGGTGTGGTATATAAACCAGTTGACAATAGAAAGAAAAACCACCCTGGTTTCCCAAGGATTGGGGGGTTTCCCAGGATGTGGAACTTTCAATGCTAAAACTGGAAAAATCCCAGCCAAATTGAGATGAGTTGGTCACCTTAGTGGTCAATGAACAATATTTGTGCTGTCATTTCTCCTCGCTAAAATCCTGAGGTACATCTCCAGGTCTTTTAGGTCTACTCATCATCAGTGGTGATAGCAGTGCGGTACAGAGAATTGGCTCCGGGCCCCATCTTCACCTAGGTAGTTAGCAGAAATGCAGAACCTGAGGCCCTTCCTGTGTGTGCGTGCTCAGTCGCTTTAGTCTTGTCCAACTCTTTGCAACCCCATGGACTGTAGCCTGCCAGGCTCCTCTGTCCATGGAATTTTTCCAGGCAAGAATAGTAGAGTGGGTTGCTATACCCTCCTCCAGGGAATCTTCCCGACCCAGGGATCGAACCTGGGTCTCCTGCATTGCAGGCAGGTTCTTTACTGCTGAGCCCCCAGGGAAGCCCAAGGCCCTTCCTAGACCCACTGAATTGGAACATGCATTGTGACAAGGTCCCCAGGTGACTCGATACACATTAAAGATGTGGAAGGTAAGAGATGGCTGAGCATATAGGAGATCTGGGTTCTGGTGCTGGATTTGCCATTATCTCTATGCAACCTTGGGCAAATTGCTTAACCTTTTTGGGTCTCAGTGTTTTAACCTGTGAAATGTGGGACTTGTATTCTTAAAGCTAGTGGATAACGGATATACAAACATTTGTTAAATTTGTAGCATCTGGATTTGAACAGCCCACATCTACCAGGTTCTAAAATCAGACAACTCTGCTTTGGTCACTTAGTAGCTTGGAAACTTTGGTAAATATCTTTCAGTTTTCTCATCAGGGTTGTTTTGGAGAGTAAGTGAGATAAATGGTGTTCACAACGTGCCTGGTTTAGGGTAGACCCTCATTAAGTGGTAGTTATTAGGTTTTGTACTATTCTAATCTAAGGTTCTGATGAGAATGTGCTATTAGAATACATCTTCATTAAGAGAGCTGAATCTGGGTATCTTTTTATAATTGCAAGAATCTTTGCGTCTTGAAAAACACGTAGAAACTTAATGTTGGGTTTGGAGGATGTATTTAATTCCAGATTTCTTATTTAGATTGTTTTAGCGTGGAGATTACTTAAAAATCCAGTCTATTTCTACCTAACATATAGGTCTTGTGTCTTAGGATAGAATCATCAATTGCAAAGATAAAAAAATTCAGGGAAAACATTTGCAAACAGGGCACATCAATATGGTTTCCATGGTTAAGCACACTAAGCTTTGATCTTTGAGAAAGAATGGTGACAGAATTTCAGTGCTTGAGGTTTGCTTCGCAGGCTGGATTTTACCGGTTGACAAGGGCACATGACAGTTCTGAGTCTCCAAGGTCTTTATTGGATATTTTTTGTTGTTCTTGGTCCCAGCACTCCATCAGATTTACATGTTGGAGATATAATTAGCCATAGACTGATTGCAAAGAATCAGCCATAATTTAAAAATATGAATTAACATAAAATGGCAAGCATTAAAAGTTAATGTTAACTTGATGCTCATTTATTTTTGCATCCAAATGAGCCTTATTAAGTTACTTAGTCCATCTAAACATCAGGATTTTCTCTTATATGGTACGATATGATAACAATTTCTTATATGCTAAACTCTGATAATAATTTTGAAAACTGCAGGCCCAGTCTGCTGTTGATATTTAGTTTTCAGTTTCTTCTGTGACCTAGATTAAATAGGCACCACTATACAGTTTGGCGTATTAAAATACAGAGTCTAAATATAGATTTTATATTTTCAATAAGGCTTTCTAATGGAAATTATATTTTGACTGTCAATGCCCTGTGGTTTTCTTCACTGTCAGCACAATCAATAACTTTGCCAGGTGGATGGAGTACAGATGGGAAAGGAATGTATGGAAATGTAGCAGGCTTGTGAGATGTGGGCTTAAAAAAGCAAATCAAGCCAATTGGCTTAGAATTATGATGGCTGACTTTCTAATGCATATTCAGAGAGGGCTGAAAAAATGTATGAAGTTTAATTGTACCATAAAGCTGTCACAAGAAAATATATACTGAATATCAAGTAGGGTAACACTTCTTCTGGAGAGTTAATCTGTAAAAGTTAAAAAAAAATTAAAGAATGTTATAGTTGAATAAATAACAGGAAGAAATAGGTGGTGCTAGGGAACAGCTTTTGGAATAAGAAAAGAATTGCACTAACTCAAATTTAATAAGAGAAACATATTTGATATTTCATAGGTATTAGAATTTCTCCATTGAATATGTAGAACAAATCTGGAATAGGAGTTTAAAGAATGAGATGATTTTAACATTTCCTAAACCAAAAATTTAGTAAATGTATCAACAGTAGTTAGGTAACCATTAATATTGAGATACTATGTGCATCAGTATCAATGCATGGAGTTTTGTTCCTTTGTGTTGAAAATCCAGTGTTTCTATAAGCCAGGCTGAAAAATTTCATGTAGTAGAACTTATTCCTAAAACTTTAATGTGGATATAAATCACCTGGGGGGGGTCTTAAAATGAACAATTTTTTTGCACTTTTTATTGAGGTAAAACTCACACACAAAATTAATAATTAACTATTTTAAAGGGTATAATCAAATGGCGTGTGGTATGTTCAAATTATCATACAATCATCACCTCCATCTAGTTCTAAGATATTTCCCCATCAAGGAAATCCAGTACCCATCAAGCAGTCACTCCTCATTCCCACCTTCTCCCAGACTCTGGCAATTACCAGTCTCCTTTCTGTCTCTCTATATATGTATTCTCTATATTTCAAATAAGTGGAGTCACACAAATAAATGGAGTCACACAATATCTGAGCTTTTTGTGTCTGGCTTCATTCACTAATGTGCAGATTTTGATCTGGGAGGTGTGGGGATGGAGCCTGAGGTCCAGCATTTCTGTTCTACCACCTGATGCTTCTGCTGCTGGCAAAAGGATGGTGCTTAGATTGGGCTGGGACTCCTAGTGTCAGGGCTGCAGCCCATGGAGGAGCAGGGCAGGCCAAAGCATTGATTGGTCTGCTTTAGCAGGATAATGAGCTAATTGAACCACTGATGGAGTCAAATGGACTTGCTGGCTTATTTGTGCTCAGAGATACTGAGGATGTTATAGGGCTTCACTGATGGCTCAAATGGTAAAGAGACTACCTGCAATGCGGGAGACCCAGGTTTGATCCCTGGGTTGGGAAGATCCCCTGAAGAAGGAAATAGCAACCCACTCCAGTATTATTGGCTGGATAATTTTGTGGACAGAAGAGCCTGGTGAGTTACAGTTGCAAAGAGTCGGACACAACTGAGCAACTAACACACACATATTGAGGATCTTTTCCACAGAATGTGTAAAACTTCAGATCATGAGCACTGCCATTTATGCTTTATTTAAAAAATAAATAAAGGTCTCCGTTGCAGCACCCGGCCTTTCTCTAGTTGCCGTGCAGTGGGGCTTAGTTGCCCCACTGCATGAGATCTTAGCTCCCCCACCAGGGATCCATCCCACCTCCCCTGTGTTTGAAAGTAGATCCTTAACCACTGGACAATCAGGGAAGTCCCGTTTATGCTTTATTTTGTTAAATTACCTTTGCCTTCTATATCAGGAGTTGGCAGCCTATGACTAGGGGGCCGAATCTAGTCCATTGCCTCTATTTGTACAGCGTGCAGGCTACTAATAGCATTTTTTTAAATAGTTGAAGAATAATCAAAAGAAGAATAGTATCTTATGGCATGTGAACATCACATGAAATTCAACTTTCAGTGTGCATAAATAAAGTTTTATTGGAACACAGCCACGTTTATTTGTTTACTTACTGTCAATGGCTCTTTTCCTGCTATAGTATTGTTGACAGAGATCATCTGGCTCACAAAGCTAAACATGTTTGCTGTCTGGCCCTTTACAGACAAAGTTTGTCAACCCCTGATCTATATGATTATTTCAGGCTGCAAATAGAAAATAAAAACATCAAGATAACCTGTAAAGTCCTTGTGAAGAGAAAAGCCTGTGATATTATGGCAAGCAAACCAGAAATTAAATGTTATAAGGAAAAATCAGCTCACAGAGAGGAGTTTTACAAAGCACATCTTTTAAAGAAATTCTAATTTCTCAGTAAAACAAAGAACTAAAAATCAGGCTTCTGCTCCTGACCGAGCATAAGAACTTTTATTCTTTTTTCTTTCCTTTAAAAAAAAAGCCATTCTTGGCCATTTCCTCACATTTCCATGGCTGTAAAGCTGTATGTGAAAATGTCAAGTGCTTTTTAAGAATGGATTTTACACTTGCCATTTTCAAGTGCAGTAGATTTACACTTCAAAAAGTCAGACATGACTTCATAATTGAATTGCACCTGATCTTTTCAAGTGCTAGGCACTGGAACTTGGAGTCAAGGACAAGCTCGTTAGAACTAGACTGAGTTTCTAGAGGTTGAATTTTTCCTGAATTCAAGCCTTCAAAACTAATAATAAAAGACTTTTGCAGGTTAAACGTAGGCATGGAGGAAAGACTTTTGAGTTCCAGCCCAGGTTGTTAATGAAAGTTCACTGTGTTAATTTTCCTGGATTATTTTTTGATATTTAAAAAATAGTGGCCTGGGTGACCTAGGATTTATGATATACCCACATTTGATTGGCGGGGCCACTAGGGCAATCTCTAAGGAAATGACAGACTAAGCTTTAGGGATTTTCTCCTACCTTAAAGATAAATGGACTAGAGGTTGCCATTATGAAAAGCCCAAGGCTGCTTCCAAGAAAGGTTCAGTAGAAGTTGTTAACTCCCCAGGGTCTCAACCACTCAGAGAAAGACATGCACACTCATCTAAACCTTCACAGAGACAAAGTCTCTGTGGCTCTTCTGAAAAAAAAAAAAAAAAAAAAAGGAATGTATCTAAAAGTTAGTGTTCTAGCAAACATTTAAAAAATGGAATAAATCAGAAAAATCAAATGAAACATGTTTTCCTTTAACTCTTTTAAAAGCTGTCAGGAAAATATTTTGGCAAAATTTGTGCTCCTTGCATCAAGGAAGTACACTGATTTGAGACTTTGAGTTCTTACTTGCTTCTTATATATTAAAAGAGAAAAAGATCGTACAAAATCTTTCTACAAAAAGTTACAGATAAAATATGAAAACAGTGTATGAAAATGTGCCCTGAAGACATACCTTTCATCAGGATAGTTGTGCATCTTTGTAAAATCGAAAGGTACTGTGCAGTCATTCCTTCTGTTAAATCTGGTGAATGATGTTTGAGACTCAGAAAAAGCAAAGGGAGAATGTAGTCTCATCTCAAATGGAGAGCTGAAGTTCCACAACACACCATCTTCTCTTCTTCTTCCTCTGAATGCACCCTACACAGAGTTAGACACCCCACAGTTTCATAGGGCACAGTCCTCCACAGGGCCACCCTCCCTTCTGATATCAACTGTAAGTTTGGGGTATTCTCAAAACCATCCTCTAGTTCCATATTTTGCTAAGACTCACAAGAATTCATGGAGCAGACCATTTGCATGTTTATGCTTATTATTGGGAAAAGATACAGATTAAAATTAGCAGGAAGGAGAGGTGCTTAGGGCAGAGTCTGAGAGTGAATTGAACGTGAAGTTTCTGTTGTCCTGGGGACACATTGCCCTCCCGGTATCAATGTATGACAACACACACAGAGTACTGCCAGCCAGGATGCTCACCTGAGCTTTGATATCCAAAGATTTTATTGAAGCTTCATTTTATAGGCATGACTCATTGCCCCTTTGACTGAACTCAGTCACCTGGTTGAGTGATACTATGTGACCCAAAGCTCACACCTAAATCACACATTGCTTTTTCTGATGTGGCCAGCCCCCAACCAAAGGTTGTCAGGAGTGCCCAGCTTCCACCCTAAACAAAGATACTTGGATCAAGTATGAGGAGCTTCCCCAGTGACTCAGATGATAAAGAATCCGCCTGCAATGCAGGAAACCTGGGTTTAATCCCTGGGTTGGGATGATCCTCTGGAGAAAGGAATGGCTACTCACTCCAATATTCTTGCCTGGAGGATTCCACGAACAGCGGAACCTGACGGGCTACAGTCCATGAGGTTGCAAAGAGTCAGGACATAACTGAGAGACTAATACTTTCAGTTTCAGATATGACAGAGATTACCTTTCAGAAGCCAAGGGCAAAGGCTAACCGTCTCTTTGGGGAAAGTCACATTTCTACTATACACTTCCATTTCAGAATAAAAATAAAGAATTCTTTTTGGAGTCAGTCATCTCAAAGGGTTGCCAGTCATTGACTGCAATGTTTTCTTAAGCACTTTGTTTTACACTTGAGATTAGTGTGTGAGTGGAGAAGAATTAAGTTTCCTTTGTCCTTTGCTAAATTCCTCACCCCAAAGTCAAGGATTTTTGTTTATTTAGTTGGAGAATAGTAAGACGTTTTATTTTAGGTGTACAGTTTTAAAGATGAAGCAAATTACTGTGAAAAATGTAGAGATTGTCTGCTATTCTAAATCCATTAGAATTATGTATTCAATAGAAAATATGAATTAATTTTTATCCATTTCATTACTGACAACTTTTTGAGACTAACTTTATTATTTTTGAAATGATATAGCATACTGATTATAAAAACCTCAAACAATAAAGTAAAAAATCAATTCAGGAAAACACGTTAGACATATCACTAACCAGATAACCTATGTTAATAATTTTACTTGATTATGAAGTTTAATAAACAGTTATTGTTCCTTTGTGTTGCTTTTTTGTGTCTTCACTAGACCATGAGCTTTATGAGAACAGGGACCAAATCTCTATTGTTTACCATTGAATAGCTAGCTAATTACAGCATGGTATCTGGCACAATCACCAAAGATTTGTTTAACGGATGATTGGTGAACATCCATCTATTTTTATATATATATATATATATATATATACACATATATACGTATATATATATATATATATATATGTAAACAGATATCTGCAGAATGTAAGTCCTTTTGAGACAGAGCTTTTTGTAAAAAATGTTTTGCATCACTTTTATATCCCAGTAGTCTAGAATAGCTGTCAGCAAACTAACAGCCAGTAACCAAATCCATCTAGCAGCCTATTTTTCATAAACAAAGTATTGTTGGGACATAGCCACACCCATTTATTTACATGTTGCCTGGACTGCTTTCATGCTGTGGTGGCAGAGTTAAGAAGTTACAGCACAGACCCTGTGACCTGCAAACTGGAAATATTTACTATGTTGACTTTTGGGGCTTCCCAGGTCGGGGTAAAGAACCAGCCTGCCAATGCAGGAGACATAAGAGAGATGGGTTCAATCCTTGGGCCACGAAGATCCCATGGAAGAGGTCCTGGAGAATCCCATGGCCAGAGGAGCCTGGTGGGCTACAATCTGTGGGGTCACTAAGAGTCGGATGCAACTGCAGCAACTTAGCACACATGCTTGTAGACTTTTGTAGAAAAGGTTTGTCCATCTCTTCTATGAAATGATGTCTGTCTGTCATTTAGTAAATGTTTGAAAATATTCGTAGCAGAATCAGGTTTTATATGAATTCTATGTACTGTGCAAGATGTTTCTTACTAAATAATATTTCAAATATCCTATAATTTTTATTGGACACTTAGGGTATTTTCTTATTTAGTTATTTTTTGCTGTTGTAAACAGCAATATAGTGAACATGCATCTTTTTCTATATGTGCAAATATATCAGGGTAAACTCATGAAAGTGGAGTTTCTAGGTCAAAGGACAGTCATGGTTTTACATTTTCAATGTATTTTTGGCAGATTGTCTCTAGAAAGGTGGTACTGATTTACATGCTTAACAACAGTACATTTCCCCATAACTGCACCAACACTTTATATTTAAGACCAGGATTTTTATTCAGGCAAGACATAGACATAAAAAAAAGGTCAGATGTCAGACATTACTTCAAAGCTTCTTTTGGTAATAAAGTTGACTTGTCCTGCCATAGTGATGGGAGATATTGATATAAATGGTTTTTACTTGACAAATTAAGAGCATGGTGGTACCCTTGATTACATTTACATTTACCACTAATTCCCTGAGCTCCTGAACACAGGGGAAAAATCATTATGATAATGAAGGAAGCTATTTTTAAACAAATGTATGCATGTACATTTTGGAAATAGAAATGTTATGTTCTTCTTCAGAGAGTGAAATATATACCATTCATTTATTCAAGGCAAAACTTAATATCCATGGTAAAATATAACTTTTTTTCCCAAAAGTCTCATTTACCTTTAGAAAAGAAGAACGAGATGACAATCTAGGCTCCTTGATGGCAGTCTAAAGGTGTGTGTTGACAGTGATGTATTTGGAAACTATTTAGGATTCAAGAATTCAAGAAGCCCAGAGCTAGAATGACCATTGCAGTCCTGCCTTTCACTGCCAGGAGCTTGTTCATTAGTCCTCTTGAAAGTGTAGAAAATGTTCAACTATAGGTGGTTGGGGCAGGAGAGGGAGGGAGCACCATTCTGTCCTCATCAGCTTTTTTTAAAAGCAAACTGGAAAGTGAAATTGAGCTCCATTAGCAGTGCCCCGTGAGAGCACAACAGGTTAAGTCCTTAGACCTGATTGCTAAGCTTCTTATGTTTTAAATCTTTTGTTGAGAAGATTACTGACCTTCCCTTCAGTTCAAAGCAAAAGTTAGCAGGTTGAGTAGTAAAATTTCAGATCTCTTCGTCACATATGAAACTAGTTATTTAGAAGGAAGAAAAGCTCGCCTGTGTGCTTAGCTGAGGAAATGGATAACTTCATTGTGCAGTAAAGGGTGTTCTTTCCCTCCTGTCTGATGACAAAAACTGCATGGCAAATAGCAAAATGGCTTGGAATGGGATTTAGGTTGTGTGAAGCAGATAGGGACCATGAAGGAGTCAAGGGAGGGAGTATAATGCTTCCTGCATGGCCTCGGTTCATGGCTCTGGGGCAACCTGCTATTCTGTCCTCCACTGGATTGACTCAGCACAAAGTGAAATGAAGTGTTGGAAATCAAATGGTGAAGAAAGTGATGAAGGGTCTTCCCTCATGGCTCAGATGGTAAAGAAACTGCCTGCAATGCAGGAGATCTGGGTTTGATCCCTGGGTCAGGAAGTTCTCTGGAGAAGGGAATAGGTACCCACTCCAGTATTCTTGCCTGGAGAATTCCATACACTGAAGAGCCTGGCGGGCTACAGTCCGTGGCGTCATAAAGAGTCAGAGATGATTGAGCATCTAAGCATGCACTGCTTTGCAGATTGGGCCTGACTGAATATCTTCATTTCAGTTTTACTTGTGATTATATGCAATAGGATCTGAGAGAGAATGTTACCAATCATTTGGAAATGTTGTCAGTGGAAATAGAAAATATTGTCAAGCATATCTGATATGTGTGCAGCCATACGCAAATCCCAATTAGCTGGGTAATTGCCATCTTTGTTTCTAACTTCCTCCCAGTTTCTTTTACAAATTACAATTGACAACTAGAACCTAACCAGAGAAGAAAATCCATCTGATTGCTGATTAGATCACTCAGGAAAAAGGAATATTTGTTTGTTAAATGACTTCCAAAGGTTATTTGCTAAGAGACAGCTGCTAAACTGGAACTCCTGAATCAGTATTATTGACTGTAATTCTTGGGTAAAGTCCATTAGAGACAACTTAGCATTATAAAGTGGTGGATTATTATTTGTTACAGAATAGTTGGTGAATATCAAGGAATATCCCATTTTAATGAGATTCAGGTCCTAGGCAATTATTCAGTTGTGGTTTAGTGGCTAAGTCAAGTCAGACTCTTTTGCGACCCCATAAACTATAGCCTGCCAGACTCCTCTGCCTATAGGATTTCCCAGGCAAGAATACTGGAGTGGGTTGCCATTTCCTTCTCCAGAGGATCTCCCAACACAACGATTGAACCACATCTCCTGTTGTTAATTCCTCAGGTAGTTTGCTTATGGTTGATGTACTTGAAAGTAGCAAGGAGTCTAGATAGTTATTCTATAGATGTTTTATTACGATTGATTTTTTGGTTACATCTGCCTTTTTCAGTTTCTTATTCTTCCAGGCTAAAATTGTGGTGACCCAGTTCTTGGAGTGGAATATTTTTGCTACATTTATGTAGTACAGAAGATTCAAAATTACTTTCAAAGAATTTTGTTCCTGCCCCCAAATGTTCCCTCAGCTCACCAGCAAGTAGAGGTGAAATCACCTTTTTGAGCTTGTCAGGCTTTTCAATTTTCACCCAAGAATGTTAACTCTCTTCCTAGCTCAGCTCAAGCATAGGCTCTGTAGTGAGTTGACAGCATAAAATGTCCATACTTTAGTTATTTTTGGAAGACTGTGCATTAAACTTATTGCTGTATGCATCATCTCTCAAAAGCTCAGCCAAGATCAACAATATTCATGGAGGTTGTGTGAAGGCTGCTCAGTTTAAATGTTCCTTTGGATAACTTCACAATATTCCTGGATTGAGCCATGACAGCATAAACCTATGTGCCTAGACTGATTCATCTTGGCCCCTTGCGGGTTTGCTTTTTACTATATTGACATTGGAGTTTATTATCACCAGAGTGATCAACCATCCCAGTGTTCCCAGATAGTCCTGTTAGAACTGAGAGTCCATGTCTCAGGGCAATTTCTAGTCTTAGACAAACCTGTACTGTTGGTCACCATACCGGTCAATCAAACACATCACCTTGGAACTTACTGGTGTATCTAACATAAGGCTGTGAAAATCTTTATGAGTTCTCAGGAGGTAATTCTCTTTGGTCTTGATTTTTTCCTGAGCAGCTATGTAGTCAAACATCTTAAAGTTAAGTGAATTGTAAGACTGTAGAGTTTGCTTTCTTTTACATTGACAAAAAAGAGCCATATTTATGGCTCAGCTAAGGGATGCATTTTTGTATTAGCCGCATGCCTAGCTCCAATTTATGTGCTTGGTTTCTTTATTTTTTATTTCTTTATTCTTCCTCTGCTACCTCTAATATGTTAACTTGTATTTACATATTCATGAAAACTGCCTTTGGTGCTTTGTTAAAGAGGAAGCATAAATAAAAATTGCTATGTTACACCACAAACGATATTGCAGGTCAGGTTTTCCAAGAAGCAGACCCTGATAAGGAAATTTATGCATAGGACATTTATTAGGGAGTACTTTTAGCATTTGTAAAGTGAGAGAAGGGGAGGAAGCGGGACACACAGCAGAGGTGTTGAGTCTCCAGCTGATCCCAGGGGACATCTGGAACTGGGATGGCCATGTGGTCTTGTCTTGGGTTTGGGCAAGGAGGCTGACACTTACATTCTCCCCCCCTTTGATGAATTATGGAATCTGGCCGCCCCTGGGAGGAGGTTTGACCTTGGGTGAGGGGCTGTCTTTCAGTTCAGTTCAGTTCAGTTCAGTCGCTCAGTCATGTCCGACTCTTAGTGACCCCATGAACCACAACACGAAAGGCCTCCCTGTCCATCACCAACTCCCGGAGTTCACTCAAACTCATGTCCATCGAGTCGGTGATGCCATTCAGCCACCTCATTCTCTGTCGTCCCTGTCTCCTCCTACCCCCAATCGCTCCCAGCATCAGAGTCTTTTCCAGTGAGTCAACTTGTCTCATGAAGGCAAATCTCAGAGAGGTCCAACAGTGAGGTGGCTGCAACACTGGTAGCTTGGGTAATGAGTCCTCCAGCATGTATCCTCCATGACTAGCATGCAGTGTGGAGTAGTAGAAAGAGAGAAAGTCTGCACTATTTGTCTGTAAAAGAAGGATAAGAATACCTTAAGTGCAGTATTCTTATGAAAATCAGAGTGCATATTACTATATTTCAGTCGCTTAACACAGAGTGTGCCACTCAATAGATGGTTGTTGTTGTTGTTTAGTTGCTAAGTCATGTCCAACTCTTTTTGACCCTGTGGACTATAACCCACCAGGCTCCTATGTCCATGGGATTTCCCAGGCAAGAATACTGGAGTGGGTTTTCATTTCCTTCTCCAGGCATTCTTCTGGACCTAGGGATTGAACCTGTGTTTCCTGCATTGGCAGAAAGATTCTTTACCACTGAGCCACAATAAATGGTAACCACTATCATTTCCCTCTCTTTTTTTCTACATGAGCCTGATGGATTAATCTATGTGAAAGCATCATGGATCATTTTATTCAATGATTTTACTGTGCATGAAGGTAGTTATAGAAGAAATTTAGGTTAAGAAAAACAAAACAAAACAAAACAAAACCAATTTGGAACATGCACATTCTAACACTAGTTATAACATAATAGGCTTTCTCTAACAGATCCAGAGCATAAGAAAAATGACATAGAATGTTCTAAGTAGATTATTTGAAAGTCTCTATTATGGAATTTCTTGTGAGCCTCTTGAGTCTTTAGGATGAGGAATTAGAAGCTACCAGCATAATGCATACAAAGAAGGCTGGGCAGCTTTGACACTTTCCTGGTTGTAACCAGATTCCTTCCATTTTGAGCATTTCTATGACCCACTTTTTTTCAGGCACTGTGAAAGCAAGAGACCAAAAATAGAAAAGCACAAGATGGGACTAAGAATGGTTAAACAAAATGAAAGAACTTGAAGAAGGTGAGACAGTCATGAAGCTAAAAAATGTTAAAATAACTATCTCTAGTGATATATGTTTAAATAAAATATCTTCAAAGAGCAAAGTATAAAAAGCTTAAAGGGAAACTAAACTCTTGAAGTTAATAACCAGTAAAATAATGCTGATTTAAATTTACATTTAAAATAATAGAAATTAAAAATAGAGCACAAAAATATTTGAAGTTCTTTTTAACAACAATGACGAGTTGACTCACTGGAAAAGACTCTGATGCTGGGAGGGATTGGGGGTGGGAGGAGACGGGGATGACAGAGAATGAGATGGCTGGATGGCATCACCAACTCGATGGACATGAGTTTGAGTGAACTCTGGGAGTTGGTGATGGACAGGGAGGCCTGGCGTGCTGATTCATGGGGTCGCAAAGAGTCAGACACGACTGAGCGACTGAACTGAACTAACAGAGATAACATGGGCTTCCCTTATGGCTCAACTGGTAAAGAATCTGCCTGCAATGCGGAAGACCTGTGTTTGATTCCTGGGTTGGGAAGATCTCCTGCAGAAAGGAAAGGCTACCCACTCCAGTATTCTGGCCTAGAGAATTCCATGGACTGTATAGTCTATGGGGTTGCAAAGAGTCAGACACAACTGAGTGACTTTCACTTCTCACAGGTATAACATTGCAAAAATGTATGAACTGGGTTATTTTATAAAACTCAAGTCAAAGACATATAAATTAAGACAAAAAATAATCTAGCTAAATTAAAAAATATTTTTATTGGAGTATAGTATATTGTGTTAGTTTCAGGTGTACAGCAAAGTAAATCAGTTATACATATACATATATCTATTCGTTTTTAGATTCTTTTCCAGTATATATGTTTTTATAGAGTATTGAGTAGAGTTCCCTGTGCTATACAGTAGGTTCTTTTTTGTTATCTATTTTATATATAGTAGCACGTATATGTCAATCCTAATCTCCCAGTTTATCTCTCACCTCCCCCTTACCCCTGATAACCATTTCCTTATTTGTAACCTTTGTTTTCTTTATTTGTAACTTTATTTGTGTTTGTAAATAAGTTCACTGATACTTTTTTTTTTTGATTCCACATATAACCATGTGTTACTTGTCTTTCCCCGTCTGACTTACTTCACTCTGTGTGACAATCTCTGTCCATGTTACTGCAACTGACAATGCTTCATTCTTTTTATGACTGAGTATAATATTCCTTTGTACATATGTACTTCTTTTTTATCTATTCCTCTGTAGAAGGACATTTAGGTTGCTTCCATGTTCTGGTTATTGTAAACAGTGCTGCAATGAACTGGGAGTATGTATCTTTTTGAATTATGATTTTATCCGGTTATTTGCCTAGGAGTGGGATTGCTGGATCATATGGTAGTTCTATTTATTTAAAGTTAAGACCATAAAGAAGCTATATAAACATGTGAAACAGAGCAGGACCCTGTAGGGCCTTGTTGGGAACAGATCTCCATATCCCTGCCTCTTGTTTGTAGAAAAGTTTTAGCTTCCTAGGACTTTCCCAAGTTTCAAAGAGCAAATTTAGCCTGTCAGTTCAGTTGCTCAGTTGTTTTCAACTCTTTGTGACCTCATGGACTGCAGCACATCAGGCTTCCCGCTCCATCACCAACTCCTGGAACTTGCTCAAACTCATGTCCGTCGAGTTGGTGATGCCATCCAACCAACCTGTCCTCCATTGTCCCCTTCTCCTCCTGCCTTCATCTTTCCCAGCATCAGGGTCTTTTCCAATGACCAACTGAGCCTGAGAAGTCAGAAAATACAGAAACAAAAGAAAACTGTCAAGAATAATAATAGTTTAGCCATAAAACAGTCAAGTGTCTTTAGTTCCTCCTCAAGGGCTATAGATAATATTCTGAGCTATACATTTGAGTTGTTTTGCAGATGCTAAGGCCCAAGGTTGGCTTGAAGCTCAACATTCAGAAAACAAAGATCATGGCATCTGGTCCCATCACTTCATGGGAAATAGATGGAAAAACAGTGGAAACAGTGTCAGACTTTATTTTTTTGGGCTCCAAAATCACTGCGGATGCTGATTGCAGCCATGAAATTAAAAGACGCTTACTCCTTGGAAGGAAAGTTATGACCAACCTAGATAGTATATTAAAAAGCAGAGACATTACTTTGCCAACCAAGGTCCGTCTAGTCAAGGCTATGGTTTTTCCCGTGGTCATGTATGGATGTGAGAGTTGGACTATGAAGAAAGCTGATCGCCGAAGAATCGATGCTTTTGAACTGTGGTGTTGGAGAAGACTCTTGAGAGTCCCTTATACTGCAAGGAGATCCAACCAGTCCATTCTAAGGGAGATCAATCCTGGGTGTTCATTGGAGGGACTGATGCTAAAGCTGAAACTGCAATACTTTGGCCACCTCATGCGACGAGTTGACTCACTGGAAAAGACTGATGCTGGGAAAGGTTGGGGGCGGGAGGAGAAGGGGATGACGGAGAATGAGATGGCTGGATGGCATCACCGACTCTGTGGACATGAGTTTGAGTGTACTCCAGGAGTTGGTGATGGACAGGGAGGCCTGGCGTGCTGTTGTTCATGGGGTTGCGGAGAGTCGGACACGACTGAGCGACTGAACTGAACTGAACTGAACTGAAGGCCCCCTACCTAGTGGAGGAAGTTAACTCCATATTGACTATCAGCATGTAGATCCCAGACGAGTTGGAACCAGAAGGTTGACAACTGAGATTCTTGTAACATTACCCTGTCACCTCACCATCAACCAGAGGACTGCACACAAGCTGATCAAGTACTCTGTGATCCTTTCCCTCACAATGTATTTATATTTATTTACTTTTGACTGCCTTGAGTCTTGGTACAAGCTGCCTTGCTACAAGCAGGCCTTTCTCTAGTTGTGGCAAGTGGGGGCTATTCTCTAGTTGTGGTGCATGGGCTTCTCATTGCAGTGGCATCTCTTGTTGCGGAGCACAGGCTCTAGAGCATGCAGGCTTCAACACTTGTGGCTCTTGGACTTAGTTGCCTCACAGCACGTGCAACCTTCCCTGATCAGTGAATTGAACCTGTGTCCCCTGCGTTGGCAGGTAGACTTCTTAACCACTAGTGAAGTCCTTCTTCACACTGTCTTTAAAGATCTCATACTGTCTTTGAAAGCCATCAAGGAGTTGGGTCTTTTGAGCATCAGCTGCCATTCTTGCTTGGTACCCTGCAATAAATGCTATGCTTTCCTTCACTACAACCTGGTGTCAGTAGATTGGCTTTGCTATCAGGTGAGTGGATACAATTTTAGTTCAGTGACCTATGTTCACTTTTTAAAGTAATTTCAAGTCTGCTCCTTCAAGGAGTAATTTGGTACCATTTACCTATATTGTGAATCTACCTAGAAAATGTGAACTGAATATTGCCAGAATGACATCATGTTCATGTTCAATTCCCTTACAAGATATTTGGCAAACTATAAAACAATATGCACTTATAAGAATTATTACCTAATAGTATAGAATTTTGCTGGTCTTTTATTTACTTATTTATTATTTTTAATTTTATTGAAGTATAGTTTATATAAAATATTATGTTACTTTTAGGAGAACTACACACTGACTTGATATTTACCTTCATTATGTAATGGTCACCACAATAAGTCTAGTAACCATTTGCCTCCATACATAGTTATTACAGTAATATTCACCATATTCCTTATATATTATATCCCCAAGGCTTGTTTATTTTGTAATTGGAAGTTTGTACCTCTTAATCTCCTTCATCTATTTTGCCTTACCCTTCCTCACTCCTCCCCTCTGGCAGCTATATCTTTGTTTGCTGTATGATTAACTGTGTCAAGGGAGGTAACCTAAGTGACAAGGTGACTAAACATGGTTTCTTTTTCTTTCCCAATCCTATTTAAGATATGGCAAGTCCATAGATAACTAATATGAACCTACTGTGCAGCACAGGGAACTTTATTCAATATTCTATAATGACCTGTATGGGAAAAGAATCTAAAAAAGAGTGGATAATGTATATATATGTATATATATAACTGATTCAAATGCTTTGCTGTACAGCAGAAAGTAACACAGCATTGTTAATCAACTATGTTCCAATAAAAATTAATTAAAAAAGATGTAGCATGTCCAATGAAATTCGCTAACACGTTTGACTGTTAATGGACTCTAAGAAAAAACTATGAAAATATGCATTTGAAAGATAAATCATAGTATTAAATTATTCTTAGTTTTTAAAAGCATGGTAATTTGAAATAGCATAAATCATTTCCTGCATCTTCAGGCATGCCACATCTTTCATGTTTTTGCAACTGCTTTCTGTTATGGATTGTTGTTTTACTGTAAATGTTCCTTATTGCCTGGTGAAATTTCTTTGGGGGTATTCTTTTTGATAACATTGTCACTTACTATAGACAAGAGAAGCTCTTTGGGAGCTGGAAGGGCAGTTAGAAAATATAACTCTACTCTGCCACTGTTATCCCATTCAAACCCCCTCTCCCCCACCCCCGCCAATGCACAGAGATACAGAAAAGCAAAAATTTGCAGTCCTAAAGAAGTGTTCAAATAGTAACTGCAATTTATGTATTAGTCACTTGGGGTGCTTGTAAAGCACTTATTCTTGGATTCCTCTCCAATCTGATTAAAATAGTTGGTTTGGGCCCAGGAATATGTATTTTAACAAATGTGACAGGTAATGCTGATGTCTACTCAAGTTTGAGAACCACAGATCTTTAACATGAATATTTGAAAAATCAGCTATTTCCAAGCTGCAACTGACATACAGATGATAAACTCACATAAGGGATGCTTATCAAATTTGTAGACGACTCAGTAGAAAGAAGGGTTGACATGATAGATGGTGGCATTAAAACTCAAAAGGGTCTTGACAGGCTGTGAAATAGGATTGAAATCAGATACTGAAATGGAACAAGGATAAATGTAAAATCCTCTATTTGGGTTGACAAAAAATTTCACTGCTCAAGGTCAAGATGGAAGAAAGCAACTTAGTAAGAATTCACCAATGAGGATCTAGGAGATTTTGTTGACTGTCACCATGATAGAAGCCCCCAGAGTGAAGAGCCTGCTAACAAAGCTAAGACAGTATGAGGAGGAAGTGGTAGAGAGAGGTCGAGGGTGGAGACACAGTCTTGAGTTCTCTGTGCTGGTCAGGGTGTACTCCTTCCTGGATGAAGCAGTCTGAGGAGAATACTGATGAACCAGAGCTCCACCAGAGGAAGCAGCCAGGATGACATGCCTCATAATCACGCTAAATGAGGGATGACCAAGATTTAACTCAGAAAAGTCAGGATTTTCAAATATTTAAAGGTACCTGCCATTTATAATAGGGAACAAAGAACAGATGAGACAGTGAGATCTTCAGAAACCTAAAGGCTGGGGTACAGAAGAATTGAGAAGGATCAAATGGAACAGAAGCCTTTAGGAGAATATGGACTGAAAAAAAGGAACTTTGCTTTAGTATGTAGAAAATCAGCTGCATTGTGTGATAGATGCAGAGATTGATTGGAGATTAGCGAGGATGGGGGCTGGCAAATACATGCAGGCCATCTTTATAGGCAACAAATTCTAGAATTTTGGTGGAGAAGAAAGGGAAAGAACTTGGATGAGTTTCTGCAAAAGGCAGTAGCCTGAGATGTAATCTTAAAAAAAATTATTTATTTTTTGTCTGTGCTGGGTCTTTACCGCTGTGTGGGCTTTTCTCTAGTTGCGGCCTGCAGGGGCTACTCTCTAGTTGCGGTGCCCAGGCTTATTGCAGTGGCTTCTCTTGTTGCTGAGAATGGGCTCTAGGGTATGTAGTCTTCCGTAGTTGTGGCACGAGGTCTCAATAGTTGCGTTTCCTGGGCTTTAGAGCACAGGCTCAATAGTAGTGGTACAAGGCTTAGTTGCTCTGCAGCATGTGGGATCTTCCTGGACCAGGGATCAAATCCATGTCTCCTGCATTGGAAGGCAGATTCTTTACCACTGAGTCACCAGAAAAGCCCCTGAAATATAATTTTGTTTTAAAGGTAAGCAGTCATGTGGGTTTTGATGGGGTGACTGGGTCTCAGTTTGTAGATTTAGGTCTCTTGTCTCAGCATATTACTGATATACTGTCCACTTTCACTGTCAAGAGTAGGCTGGTGTGAATGATAAATATCATGATGTTGCAGTGTTTGAAGGCTGAGGGAGGTGAGCCAGTGGAGAAGGCATGAGGCTGGAGATTTTGCAGTAAACATGTGTAATGAGGAAGTAAGTCCTGCCATGTCCTGACTGGGCAGCAGCAGGCCTGGGCTGGCCAGGAAGCCAGGCTGGGGATTTGGTTGGATAGGGGAGCTCTGGCATGTGCTGTGAATCCATAGGCTAGAGGCCAAGTCTGGAACTTGGCTGGAACCAGCAGGCCTCTGGCATTGTATCTGACAGTGATGAAGACTTCTGCATTTTAATAGAGCATTCTCAAGAAGAGAAGGCTTCCTGACTCCAATGGATGCAGGTGAAGAAGCTCCTCTGGGGCTCCTTTCACCAGACCATTCTAAGGCCAAATTCCAAGTCCGTTAGTTTTCAAAGACATGCTGACAGAAGCTCTCTTCTGCTGGGGTTTCTCTATCCTGAGTGGAATGAAAAAGAACTTGCTTCATTAGCAGTAGGCAAAAAGTAGAAACCTATTAAATCAGAGTGAGTTATGTAAGTCTAAACCTAGAAATTGTGATAAATGGGCCATCCAGGAGGGCTGCAGACCCTGGTACTTTCCTGTGAGCGCACATTTAATAGGACCGAGGATTTGTATGTCCTATCCCCACTCACAACAGCCACACACAATGCCCTGGGCTTTTCAAATGTCAGGGAACCCTGGACCGCCAGCCATCCTTTTAGCTGCTCTTTTATTGGCCTCTTTGGGGCTGTATTTCTTTTCCACCATGAAGGATAGATGTGATATTATAGCCCCATCGGAGATTAAGAGCACAGATATTGCAATCAGGAAAACTGGTCTGAAGCTCATTTCCATTAGTTACCACCACTGTTTGCCTTTGGGCAAATAACTTCCTGGGTCTGAGCCTCAGTTTTTTCATACGTGGAATGGGAATAATGCCAGTACTTATTTCCTTAATTTGTTGTGGGGACTAAATGAGGTAATAAATGTGATTACAGTGTGAGGTAAAGTGATTACATTGTTGTTTTGTTGTTTTAGTCATTAAGTTGAGTCCGATTCTTTGCAACCCCTGCACTGGGGCTCCTCTGTCATTGGGATTCTCCAGGCAAGAATACTGGAGTGGGTTGTCATTTACATAGTTAGCGTTAATACTGCTTGTGGCTATTTTTATTGTTTTTTGCTGCTTTTTGGTGAGATGTTTGGTGGAAGCTCAAGTAGAGTAAGGAAGTGCTTCTGTTCTTCGGGTCTCTTCGTCAAGCATTTACTGAGCACTTCATATATATGTGAAGGACTCTGTTGTTCAAGAAAGGTTCAGTTCAGTTCAGTTCAGTTCAGTCGCTCAGTCGTGTCCGACTCTCTGCGACCCCATGAATCACAGCACGCCAGGCCTCCCTGTTCATCACCAACTCCCGGAGTTCACTCAAACTCATGTCCACTGAGTCGGTGATGCCATCATTTTCCGTCGTCCCCTTCTCCTCCAGCCCCCAACCTTTCCCAGCATCAGAGTCTTTTCCAGTGAGTCAACTCGTCGCATGAGGTGGCCAAAGTATTGCAGTTTACCAATATTTTACTCTGTGCTAGTCTGGTGGATACTGTCTAGTAGGACCCACAAGAATGAATTGCAGTCAATCCCCTCCTGACTCTACTATGGATTTTTTGAATGTTTAATTACAAGAATGGTAACAATAACAATCATAATACATACCACTTTAAAGATGTATAGAACAGAGACCTGGTTCAGACCAGGACTCATGTAAATAGTGGTTTACAATTAACCAGTGTCTTCAAACCAAAGTGTGTGTGTGTGTCTGTGTGTGTGTAAAGGTTATTTCCTCATTGTAGTAGCCATGTTGCTGTGAGCAGGGCAGATATTATCTTCTCCATACTTTTGGTTGAACCCATTAAGTTCGTAGCTTTTGGAAAAGAATTTGGATTGAGCAGCTGTTATGAGAATATGTAAGATTATACAATATTTTGTAGTCTTTTGTGACTTTTTTGGAAATAGTTATAAGGTCAAATGTGGTGGCAAATTTAATTTATGCTGCATGACAGGATTGCAGATTAACCAAAAATGATTAAGCCCTTTGACACTGGAAATAGTAATTTTTTACCATTTCCTTATACTCTTCTTAGGGTTAGAACTGATGCATTGGCTGTTAACCAGCTCTAACAGCTTTAGAAAAGACTGCATTTTCTTTTTTTCCTTCTGTCCTTCCCTCCCTCCCCCCCTCCTTTCTTTCTTTCCTTCCATTTTTCTTTCCCTCCTTCCTCAATCATATACTTGACTTCTTTTGTGAATAGCTAAGGTTTGGAATCTACAGATCAAGGTGCTTTTAAAATAAATTTTAATTAAAAATACTTCTGCATATAGCCATATACCTTTTCAGCTAGCTTGATTTCTTTTTCTCCACGGGCTTAGTTTGTGAACCTGGAGCCAATTTACATAATTGATTAAAGCAAACCTAGACAGTTTGTGACCCATTTTTATTAGAAGTTTTTTTCTTCCTCATCTGCTATTAATATCATGACAATTAAGATGGTATTTACACTAGCCTGGCTAGCAATTTTCAAATTCAGATCTTGGGTCTGGAAGCATGAGATTTTTAGAAACACTGAATCTGAGTTCTATCATCTACAAAATGACTATATTATCAATTTATGGAAACATGTGAATTGAAATGTACCTTGTAATTCTTGGTTGATGATTTTTTAAGGATAAAACTTTAACCTATGTAATTCTAAAAAGCAAAATATGACTAACTTGATAATAGAGATTTCTAGGCCATCATCAATATCCTCTTATTAATGGCAATGCTGGTAGTGATGCCAGTAGGAATAGATGAAAAAAGACTTGTATCTATAATGGCATCATAATTAACATGTCACTAGTGGTCCTTTGGCATTATAGTTTGAGGAAATAATGAAAATGTCATTTCAAGTTATTCTATCATTTATTAAGAAGAAGTAAATGAAGTCCTCAAAATGCAGGTTAAGATCAATAGGTGTTCATCAGCCATTAGCTGCAGGGTCATTGAACCTCAGCTTGTTACTCTTTCCTATTTCTGCTACACACTGGTCCATGTGCACACTGTGTGCCTGTATGATAGTGCAGCCTAGGAATGAATAGGGCTGGAGTCACTCACACTAGGGTCGAGTCTATAAAATGGTTACTTACACATTGTGTGACACACTTAATTGTTCTGAGTCTGCTTCCTAAAATGTCGAAATGATACCTTTCTCAGTTTGGTTGCGAGGATTAAATGCAATAATGTGTAGAAGTATCTGACACCAAAAATTGGTAACATGTATTGAGTGTCTCCTCCATGCTTTCTGTTTATGTGATAGTTCAGACAGTAAAGAATCCATCTACAGTGCAGGAGACCTGGATTCGATTCCTGGGTCAGGAAGACCCCCTGGAGAAGGGAATGGCAACCCATTCTAGTATTATTGCCTGGAGAATCCCATGGACAGAGGAGCCTGGTGGGCTGCAGCCCATGGGGTCACAGAAAGCTGGACACATCTGAGCAACAACATAATCAGCAACAACCACTTAACTTGGTTGAATGAATGCTCCATTTCCATTTTACAAGTGAGAACTCAGGGAGCTTAAATGACCTGTGACCCTTGCAAAGGCAGTAAACAGCTGGGGTAGGTTTCCGGCCTGGGTCTGCATTCTCTGTGGCTTCTGATGTGGTGTTGCCAACATGGCAGGTCCTTGAGAGACCACAGCTTTTCTGCTCCCTCCACAGGGGTTTTTGACTGAAGGTCTTAAAGAAAGAATTTCTTCTTATTAAGTTTGTGTCAATATGACCTTCAGTTAAAATACAAATGTACAACTTTCTACGCTGGCACACTCTGAATTCAAGCAAGGGATTCTGTGTACTATCTGTCACTCTTAATGGCAGAGCTCAGAACTGAGGGTCTTTATACCACCTTAAATATTCTTTTTCTTTTTAAAAAGTTTATTTTGATATAATTCAAATTTACAAAAATGTGTAAGAATAGTACAAGGAAATCCCATATGCTCTTCTTTTAATTTGTTTACCATTTAAAAAAATAAATATATTTTATTGAAGTATAGTTGACTTAATAATGTTTCAGATTCACAGCAAGGTAATTCAGTTATACACATATATTATTTTTGAAATTATTTTTCATCATAGGTTATTACAAGCTATTGACTATAGTTCTCTATGCTATGCAGTAAACCTTTGTTGCATATCTATTTTTTAAATTAGAAATCCAGCATTCTATTCATACCAAGTCAAACAAGTGGACTCAAAATGTCATAATTTTTTAGTTAGGCAAAAATTAATGTTTTCTAAAATATATATATATACATATATATATGTATGCAAAAGCTTTTCTACTGCTTGATGAAGACCTAAGAAAGAACATTAGCAAAAAAGAAGATATGGAGAAACTGGTAAACATAAACAAAGTGAAATGGGAGCACTGAATATGAAATAGAAAAAGTGAAACAAACTAGATAAAAGTAAAAGATCCTCATGTGAATAGTCCAGTTGTTTTTAAACATGAATGCTCATTAGAAATGTATCTGGAGCTCTGGAGAAAAAAAGCAATACCTGAACATTTGTATTTTTTGAAATATTTCAAGATAATTCTGATATGCATTTAGATTTTTAAAGAGTGATTACAGGATTTTCTATTGGATTTTAGTTTTGGTGATACAGAGTTCTATTATTATTTTTTAAATTAATTTATTTTTTATTGGAGGCTAATTATTTTACAATATTATATTGGTTGGTTTTGCCATACATTGACATGAATCTGCCCCAGGTGTACATGAGTTCCCCCTCCCGAAGCCCCCTCCCACCTCCCTCCTCCCCTTATCCTCCCTCTGGGTCATCCCCGCACACGAGCCCCAAACATCCTGTAACATGCATCGACCCTGAACTGCTGATTCGTTTCACATATGACAACATACATGTTTCAATGACATTCTCTCAAATCATCCCACCCTCACCCTCTCCCACAAAGTCCCAAAGACTATTCGATACATCTGTGCCTCTTTTGCTGTCTCGTATACAGGGTTATATTTCCATTTTTCTAAATTCCATATATATGTGTTAGTATACTGTATTGGTGTTTTTCTTTCTGGCTTACTTCACTCTGTATAATAGGCTCCAGTTTCATCCACCTCATTAGAACTGGTTCAAATGCATTCTTTTTAATGGCTGAAAAATACTCCATTGTGTATATGTACCAAAGCTTTCTTATCCATTCGTCTGCAGATGGACATCTAGGTTGCTTCCATGTCCTGGCTATTATAAACAGTGCTGCAATGAACATTGGAGTACATGTGTCTCTTTCAATTCTGGTTTCCTCGGTGTGTATGCCCAGGAGTGCGATTGCTGGATCATATGGCAGTTCTATTTACAGTTTTTTGAGGAATCCCTACACTGTTCTCCATAGTGACTGTACTAGTTTGCATTCCTACCAACAGTGTAAGAGGGTTCCCTTCTCTCCACACCCTCTCCAGCATTTATTGCATGTAGACTTTTGGATAGCAGCCATTCTGACTGGTGTGAAATGGTATCTCATTGTGGTTTTGATTTGCATCTCTCTGATTATGAGGGATGTTGAGCATTTTTTCATGTGTTTGTTAGCCATCTGTATGTCTTCTTTGGAGAAATGTCTGTTTAGTTCTTTGGCCCATTTTTTGATTGGGTCATTTATTTTTCTGGAATTGAGCTGCAGGAGCTGCTTGTATATTTTGGAGATTAATCCTTTATCAGTTGCTTCATTTGCTATTATTTTCTCCCATTCTGAAGGCTGTCTTTTCACCTTGCTTATAGTTTCCTTTGCTGTGCAGAAGCTTTTGATTTTAATTAGGTCCCATTTGTTTATAAAACTCCTAGAGAAGAAGGTAGGCAAAACACTCTCTGACATAAATCACAGCAGGATCCTCCAAGACCCACCTCCCAGAATACTGGAAATAAAAGCAAAAATAAACAAATGAGTTCTATTATTTTTCTGTTGACAAATCATCATACAATGGTATTGTTGGTAATACTTAAATAATTTCAATATTAAAAGATATTTATCAGTTCACAATCAATAGCAAGACAAAAAATAAAAGATAATGACAACTGCAAACCATAATCGGAACATGATTAACTTAATATAAAATAATAACATAAAATTGGGTGGGGATTAAACAGAGTGATGTGGTAAGTGGAAGTACCTATATGCATGTGTTTTCATCCACCCAGCCAGTCTGTGTATTTTGATTCGTGCATTTAATCCATTTCCATTTAAGGTAATTATCAATGACTGTGTGGATCACAATAAACTGTGGAACATTCTGAAAGAGATGGGAATACCAGACCACCTGACCTGCCTCTTGAGAAACCTGTATGCAGGTCAGGAAGCAACAGTCAGAACTTTACATGGAACAACAGACTGGTTCCAAATAGAAAAAGGAGTACGTCAAGGTTGTATATTGTCACCCTGCTTATTTAACTTATATGCAGAGTACATCATGAGGAACGCTGGGCTGGAAGAAACACAAGCTGGAATCAAGATTGCTGGGAGCAATATCAATAACCTCAGATATGCAGATGACACCATCCTTATGGCAGAAAGTGAAGAGGAACTCAAAAGCCTCTTGATGAAAGTGAAAGAGGAGAATGAAAAGTTTGGCTTGAAGCTCCACATTCAGAAAACAAAGATCATGGCATCTGGTCCCATCACTTCATGGGAAATAGATGGGGAAACAGTGTCAAATTTTATTTTTTTGGGTTCCAAAATCACTGTGGATGCTGATTGCAGCGATGAAATTAAAAGACACTTACTCCTTGGAAGGAAAGTTATGACCAACCTTGATAGTATATTAAAAAGCAGAGACATTACTTTGTCAACAAAGGTCCGTCTGGTCAAGGCTATGGTTTTCCCAGTGGTCATGTATGGATGTGAGAGTTGGACTGTGAAGAAAGCTGATCGCCAAAGAATTGATGCTTTTGAACTGTGGTGCTGGAGAAGACTCTTGAGAGTCCCTTGGACTGCAAGGAGATCCAACCAGTCCATTCTAGAGGAGATCAATCCTGGGTGTTCATTGGAGGGATTGACGCTAAAGCTGAAACTCCAATACTTTGGCCACCTCATGCAAAGAGTTGACTCACTGGAAAAGACTCTGATGCTGGGAGGGATTGGCAGTGGGAGGAGAAGGGGACGACCGAGAATGAGATGGCTGGATGGCATCACCGACTCGATGGACGTGAGTTTGAGTGAACTCCAGGAGTTGGTGATGGACAGGGAGGCCTGGCGTGCTGTGATTCATGGGGTTGCAAAGAGTCGGACACGACTGAGAGACTGAACTGAACTGATGATCCTATTAACGTTTTCTTAGTTGTTTTGGGTTTATTTGCTATAGGTCTTTTCCTTCTTTGGTGTTTCTTGTCTAGAGAAGTTCCCTTAGCATTTGTTGTAAAGCTGGTTTGGTGGTGCTGAATTCTCTTAACTTTTGCTTGTCTGGAAAGCTTTTGATTTCTCCATCCAATCTGAAGGAGGGTCTTGTTGGGTAGCGTATTCTTGGTTTTAGGCTCTTCCCTTTCCTCACTTTAAACATATCATGCCATTCCCTTCTGGTTTGTAGAGTTTCTGTTTAGAAATCAGCTGATAGCTTGATGGGAGTTCCCTTGTATGTTATTTGTCATTTTTCCCTTGTTCCTTTTAATACTTTATCTCTGTCTTAAATTTTTCTAAGTTTGATTACTGTATGTCTCAGTGTGTTCCTCCTTGAGTTTATTCTTCCTGGGACTCTCTGTGCTTCCTGGACTTGGTTGACTATTTCCTTTTCCATTTTAGGGAAGTTTTCAGCTATTATCTCTTCAAATATTTTCCTCAGGTCCTTTCTGTCTTCTCCTTCTGGGACAACTATAATGTGAATATTGGTGAATGTCGTTCCAGAGGTCTCTTATGCTGTCTTCATTTCTTTTCATTCTTTTTTTCTATATTCTGTTCTGCAGCAGTGATTTCCACCATTCTGTCCTCCAGGTCATTTATCCATGCTTCTGTCTCAGTTATTCTGCTATGGGTTCCTTCCTGTGTATTATTCATCTCTGTTTGTTTTTTAGTTTTTCTAGGTCTTTAGTAAACATTTCTTGCATCTTCCCAATCTTTGCCTCCATTCTTTTCCCAAGATGCTGGATCATCTTCACTATCATTATTCTGAATTCTTTTTCTGGAAGGTTGCCTATTTCCACTTCATTTAGCTGTTTTTCTGAGGTTTTATCTTGTCCCTTCATCTGGGACATAACTTTCTGCTTTTTCATCTTGATCCGTTCTATAACATGGTTTTTGTTTTAGCCACTGTGAGTCTGTGGTTCTTCTTGCTTCTTCCTATCCGTCCTCAGGTGGATGAAGCTAAGAGGTTTATGTAAGCTTCTTGATGAGAGGGACTGGCAATGGAAAAAACTGGGTCTTGCTCTTGTGGGTAAGACCTTGCTCAGTAAAGCTTTAATCCAGTTATCTGCTGATGGGTGGGGTTGCACTCCTTCCTTGGTGTGGTTTGGCCTGAGACAACCCAGCCCTGGGGTTTAGGGCTCTGTGGTAGGTTAATGGTGAACTTCAAGAGGATTTACGCCAAGGGGGACCTTTCAGTGTCCCCATCCTGGTGGTGAGCCCCAGGCAATCCATGCCTCCAGAGAAGGTCTCCCACACTAGCGGGTGCTTTTGGTTCAGTCTCCTGTCTGAAGGGGTCACTTCTCCTCTCCTCTGCGTCTTGGTGCAGGCAAGGTTTTGTTTGTGCCTGCCACGACTGGAGTCTCTGTTTCTCCCAGTCCTCTGGAAGACTTATAATCAAATCTTGCTGGCCTCAACACCAGACTCCCCGGAGATTCCCAGTCCCTTTGTCAGATCCCCAGGCTGATAAGCCTGATGTAGGACACAGAACCTTCACAGTAGTGCAAGAACTTCTTTGGTATTATTGTTCTCCAGTCTGTGAGTCACCCACCCAGTGGTTACGGGATTTGATTTTATTATGATTGCACATTCCTACCATGTCACTACGGCTTCTTCCTTGTCTTTGGATGTGGGGTATCTTTTTTTGGTGGGTTCCAGCATCCTTCTGTCAATGGTTGTTCAACAGCTAGTTGCAATTTTGGTGCCCACGCAGGAGATGAGCACACATCCTTCTACTTCGCCATCTTGAACTGGAAGTTCCCCATATACTCTTAATGCAGACTCATCAGTTCTGCATGTATTTTATCCCATTGCTCTGTTTGGGTATATATGTACATGTGTGAAGTGTACACATATTCTTTCCCCTGAACCACTTCAGAGTAAGTCACAGCCATCAGATATACCTGCTATTTCACCCCATATATTACTGTGTGTACCTCCTGCAAACAAGGAAAACTTTTATGCAACCACAGTAATATAATGATCAAAATCAAGAATTGTAACATTGACACAATCTGTTAATCAAAGTCATTATCTATATTCAAATATTGTTGGTTCTTGAAGGCCAGTTGAGAAGCCCATATTGTTTTTGTTTGTCATGGCTCCTTCCTTTCCTTCTATCTGAAAGAGTTTTTTGTCTTTCCTAACTTTGAAAATTTGAATACAGGCCAGTTATTTTGTAGAATATCCCTCAATTTGTTTTGTCTGATATTTCCTCATGATTAGATTTGGATTATACAATTTTGTCAGGAAAACCACAGAAGTTATGTGTCTTACTAATTGTATTATATCAGGGGAAACATAATGTTGGTTTGTGCCAATATTGGTGACGTTAACTTTTATCACTTGGTTAAGATAATATCTGCCAGGTTTCAATTGTGGGGAGATAATTTGAGATTTTGTACAGGAGTACAGGCTACAGTCCATAGGGTCAAAAAGAGTTGGACATAACTGAAGCAGCAGCAGCATTCTTTGAGCACTTCCTTGATGCTCCAGACTCATCTTGTACTGCCTCTGTCCCAACCCTGGAATCAATCTTTTCCCAGAGTTTTGGTTCTTTGGTTCTTTTTAATGGAGAATGCTATATAGAAATCAAGATCAGTCACTGATACAAGAATTTACTTTTTGTGTAAACAGCTCTCTGTGTACCTACCTAGGAAACACACATTTATACACATAGATATACACGCCCCTATATCTACATTTATTTTTCTTTAAAAATCAAGGTACTTCTGAGATCTCCAATTACAACTCATTACCACAGGGTTTTTGCAATAGCCTTCTCCTTTCTATGTTTGTAATTCCCTTCTCCATCAATAAAGGACTCAACTCCCATTATCCCAGAATATTTATTCATTTATTCAAGTTACATAAAAACTAGTTTTAGAATCATTAACTCATGGCACCACCAAAAGAAAACGTAAGGATTGAATTCAATATTTAGTTAGAGCTTTTTGAGGACAAAAATGAAATATATATAAAATAAAATATAAATATATGCAATAAAAGGCATAAATAATTTTTTAACAGAAGTTAAAAAAATTACCTGGGAAGTTTAAAAAATTACCTGAGATTACCCAGCTGGTAAATGGCACACACTAGATCTTTAAATTTAATTTAAAATTTAAAAGTTGAAGTATAGTTAACATAATATTATATTAGTTTCAGGTGTACAGCATAATGATTTGATATTTTTATAGATTGTGTGCCATATAAATTATTATGCTACTGACTACATTCTTTGTAATGTCCATTATATCCCTGTGACATTTATTTTACACCTGATAGTTCATACCTCTTAATCTCCTTCACCTTATGGCCTATCCCCCCACTCCCTCCCCTTTGACAATCACTGACGTTTTTCTTTGTATCTGTGAAGATGTCTGTTTCTGTCTTGTTAAATTTTTTGCTTGTTTTTTAGATTCAACATATAAGTGAAGACATACAGTATTTATCTCATTCTGATTTATTTCACTGAGTGTAATAACCTCCAGATCTGTCCAAGTTATACAAATGGCAAGATTTCATTAGTTTGTCAATGGACACTTTGGTTGCTTCAATATTTTGGCCTTTGTAAATAATGCTGCTGTGAACATTGGGGTACATGTTTCTTTCCAAATGAATGTTTTTGTTTTCTTCAGATAAATACCTAGGAATGGAATAGCTGCATTGTATGGTAATTCTATTTTCAAGTTTTTGAAGAAATTCCATGCTGTCTTCCATAGTGATTGTGTCAATTTACATTCCCACCAGCAGTGCATGATGGCTCCCTTTTGTCCATATCCTTGCCAACACTTGTTATTTCTTTTTTTTTTTTTTTTTTGATGATAGCCCTTCTGACAGTGTGAGGTGATTTCTCACTGCAGTTTTAATTTGCATTTCTCTGCTTAGAAATGTTGAACATTTTTTCATTTGTATGTTGCCTTTTTTATGTGTTCTTTGGAAAAAAGGCATAAATCTTGAGTCCAATTTGTTGGGTTTTTATAAATGAATTCACTTGTGTGTCCCACATTCCTATGAAGATACAGATGTCTATCACACTAGAAAGTTCTCTTGTGCCCCTAGATAACCAGTCTCCCTGAGAATAAACTAATTTTCAGATTTGTTTTGCTATAGTTTGCTTATAAATGAAATCATAGAATATTTTTTATATTTCATTTTAAATTCTTCTAGATTTTTAGTTATTTCAGTATTTTTATATTGTAGATCTGCACAATTATTCTTAAATTTTAATGCTCATCTTCATATTTAAAGGAAGTTCTACCCCTATATAGCAGGATTGCTAAAGCAATTACTCTGAGATGAGATTGTGATGATAGAAGGCTGGAATCATACTGATCTTAAACTAAAAACTCTTTGATGGCTTGGAATTAATTTATATGAGACCCTGTATAAAACTGGTGGTATAAATGAACTTGTAATGGTACTATCATACTAACATCGTTCAGAACTTACCTCAGTTAATCAGGTGTATATTAACTTATTCTAGCATTCTTAACTCATTTATAAATAGAAATATTTATTGACTATACCTCAGATCCTTCTCTAACTGTCAGAAATCTAGCAGTGAGCAAGATAGGTAACACTGCTATTCTATCAGAGGTTGATATATTTTATTTCCAGTATTATTCACTCTGTGTGTGTGTGTGTGTGTGTAGATCCAAGTTTCAGTCTGATCTTTTTATGAACTGAATGTATCCCTGTACCTCCACCCAATTCATATGTTGAAATCTTAACCCCAGTGTCATGGGGTCTATTGAAAATAGAACATTGGAGAGGTGATTTTGAATGGCAGGGCTCTGGTCTGATGAGATTGGTTCCTTTTTAAGAGGAAATGTCTGAGAGCTTGCTCACCATTTCTCTGCCATATGGACACACAGCTAGAAGGTGGCCATTTCCAAGCCAGGAAGAGAGCCCTTTCTAGACTCTGACCATGCTGGCACTCTGAACACGGACTTCTGCCCCCAGAGCTGTGAGAAAATTGTTGTATTAGCCACCAGGTTTATATTTTGTTATCTTAACCCGAGCAAACTAAGACAGATACCATATTCCTTTTGTTTGAAGAACTGCCTTTAACATTTACAGAGTAGGTACACAGGCTGTGGTTTCTTTCAGGCTTTGAGAAAGTCTTTATTTCTCCTTCTTTTCTGAAAGATTCTTTTGCTAGGAATAGAATACTGGCTGACAGTTTTTGTCTTCTAGAGCTTTGAAGATGTCATTCTCTTGTCTTCTGGCTTGCATAGGTTTTGATGAGAAGATGGCTGCAACTTCATCTTTGTTCCTTTATATGTAACATGTCTTTTTTCTCTGGCTATGTTCAGTATTTTTTCTTTTCAGCAGTTTGGATATGTTATGCCTCTGAGTAATGCATAGGGGAAATGTTAGATGCCTTAATTTCCTTGTATGTAGCAAGAATGTTCTACCAGTAAGTTCCCCTGCTATTTGGCTCATGGGGGTCCTTTGCCTGTGGTGCTTTTCTCAACCCAGCTTTCTCATCAAATCGTATCAAGATATTAGGAACTGGCTCAAGTCCTGTCTCTATGAGGCCTTCATGGTAGATAAGTATTGTGCCATAATTTCTTTACCTCCAAGGTTTTTCTTCATTGGCCTGGACACATTTTAGACTAAATCCATTCTCTCTTCTGTGAAATGATTTCAAAATATTTCATCATTTACTACCTTCCTTTAAACATACTCTTTCTTCTAAATATTAGCCCCATTATTTAAGCAGGGTGTTTTTTTTTTGTTTGATTGTTTGTTTGTTTGATTTTTGGATACTTTGTCAAGAAAATCCCTTCATCTTTCCTCTACTAGTATCATTAATTTCTTCAACTCACAAGATTAATCTAATTAGGTTGCTTTCCTTAGGTTGCTTTCCTTTTTTGATGGGTGACTCTAAAAGATGAGAAAAGGAAGGCAAGTAAAAGTCTTACTCAGAAGGACTTCATACTTGGTTTTATAATATGCTGTTGCCATCCTGAAATTCTTAATAACATTTGAACAGAGGACCTCACACTTTCATTTTGCACTGGCTGCCCTGACAATTATGTACCTGGGTCCTGGGTTTGGGATTAACATCTCAGTTGGAATTTTGGCTAGCCAGCGGTGGTATGAAGATATTAGGTGCCTTGAGCAGAGAGAAAAGGAGGCAAAGCCATCTCTAAGGTAGCAACTGCAAAATAATATTCCGCAGGGCATTCCATTTATGTGTTAAATGTAAAATGACATTACTAGTCATATTTAATAAATGCGTTCAGTTCAGTTCAGTCGCTCAGTCGTGTGCAACTCTGTGCGACCCCATAAATCGCAGCACGCCAGGCCTCCCTGTCCATCACCAACTCCTGGAGTTCACCCAAACTCACGTCCATCGGGTTGGTGATGCCATCCAGCCATCTCATTCTCTGTTGTCCCTTTCTCTTCCTGCCCCCAATCCCTCCCAGCATCAGAGTCTTTTCCAGTGAGTCAACTCTTGGCGTGAGGTGGCCAAAGTATTGGAGTTTCAGCTTTAGCATCAGTCCTTCCAATGAACACCCAGGATTGATCTCCTTTAGAATGAATGGCCTGGTTGGATCTCCTTGCAGTCCAAGGGACTCTAAGAGTCTTCTCCAGCACCACAGTTCAAAAGCATCAATTCTTCAGCGATCAGCTTTCTTCACAGTCCAACTCTCACATCCATACATGACCGCTGAAAAAACCATAGCCTTGACTAGACGGACCTTGGTTGGCAAAGTAATGTCTCTGCTTTTTAATATGCTATCTAGGAAGGTTAAATAGATTTCTTTAGAATAGAGCTTTTAAATATTTAATCTGAGGAACAGTATTATGACCAACTCAAATGGGATGTAATCTGCAGCATTTCCAAAATTCATTTAATGGTGGACATGAGTTTGAGTGATCTCCGGGAGTTGGTGATGGTCAGGGAGGCCTGGTGTGCTGTGATTCATGGGGTCGCGGAGAGTTGGACACGACTGAGTGACTGAACTGACCTGAACTGAACTGAATGGTCTGGAGGAACAAAGGTTTTAGGGTCCGAGTTTTGGAACACAGTTTGACAAATGGGGACAATAGTTACATGCTTCCAGAGTGAGAGGACCTGTTCCATCAGGAGCTTTTGGAACTAGGCTTATGAATTATTTAGTGGAAGAAATAAAAAGGTTCACTCTTCTCTACTGATAGACCAAAGATGTTGTTATATACATGAGTGCAGGGTTGACTTTAGGCCCATTTCTACCCAGCAGTACTTCCTGGGTCATGTCTCTCTTCCCCTTCTTCTTTAAGATTACCCTTCAATTTACATCTTAGTCAATTTTTACCTTATGAAAGATTACTGTTAATATACGTAAATCTGCCATGTGCATGTCTTCACTGAGAATTTTAGAGGGATTTTCTCTAGGGGACATTAAAATTTTTTTTTTTTAAAAAGGAGGAGACTTGGCCTCTGTACTGAAAATGCACAAAACCTTTACTATTAAATGAATAAAAGCAGGGATCAGAGTCTGAATCCTTTCCTGTTTGGGGACCCCTGTGCACTGCATGCTCTGCATTTCCCATCATACCAGCCTTGGCTGGGAGTTGTGTTCGTAGCACCATAAGTGATCCCATATCACCCTCTGATGGACCCATCAGCCTTACTCTATAAATCAGCTGGAAAATGAGCCTGCACTTAAGGAACTTGTGCCTAGCTCACACTCACAGGAGACCACTAAGAAGTGTGTTAGTGAGATGGGGAGAAGAAACTGGGGACACACACTAAGAGCTGTTTGGAAGTTGGCACAAGTTAATTGGGCAGATTGCCAGTGAGTCTTTGTTATGTGCCCGCTGCTTGCAGAGCATATTTAATATAACAGCATATATTGAGCCATAGTTCTCAATTCTGGCTCAACCACATATAAAAATTAAAGAAATAAAATTGTCTAAGAATCTGATTACTACTTATATAGGTTGGGACAGAGGCTCTTAATACTTCAACATGTTTTTCCCAGTGCTTCTGATGCAAGAAGTCAAGAACTACTAAAATTTGAAAAATGCTGATGTAGGCAATAGAATAAATTTTAAGCAAAAATAATTAAAAACACACTTCAAAGTCACAGTATCTGACCTGAAAAACAGTAGATATTAATGAAATCTGAAGAAAATCTTTGCAGTCTGCATCTTTCTTTTTATTCTCCTTATAGAATATTTTTGGTGATAAAATAACCTATCACTTTTACTGGGATTAGGATATCGTACTAATATTCTTTCAATTCTATTCTTGTTTCAGGATAATTGTGACTTTTAAAATCTTTTAATTCAGTTTTTGTAGAGAAATACTTATACAATAGACAATAATATAAGTGCTCTATGAAGCTCCAATTATAATTTAAAAGACTGTATGTATGTATGTGTGTCTGCAATTTAAAACATTTTTTCCCTTCATAGAAAGTTCAGCAACTGCTGTGAATTTTTTATCAACAGTGGGTTTTTATAATTCAGTATTTCATTATCCCAAATTTTCCAATATTTTACTATGAAATTAACTAATTTTACAAGGAACACTCGTAGAACTACTGCCTAGATTCTACCATTAACATTGACTCTATTTGTTTCAAAACATATCTGTTTGATTATTTGTCCTCATCTCATACTTTAATCCTTTAAGGAGAAAAGGAAAGATATTCCCATCTGAATGCAGAGTTCCAAAGAATAGCAAGGAGAGATAAAAAAGCCTTCCTCGGCGATCAATGCGAAGAAATAGAGGAAAACAACGGAATGGGAAAGACTAGAGATCTCTTCAAGAAAATTACATATACCAAGGGAACATTTCATGCAAAGATGGGCTCAATAAAGGACAGAAATGGTATGGACCTAATAGAAGCAGAAGATATTAAGAAGAGGTGGCAAGAATACACAAAAGAACTATACAAAAAAGATCTTCATGACCCAGATAATCATGATGGTGTGATCACTCAACTAGAACCAGACATCCTGGAATGTCAAGTCAAGTGGGCCTCAGGAATCATCATTACAAATAAAGTTAGTGGAGGTGATGGAATTTCAGTTGAGCTATTTCAAATCCTGAAAGATGATGCTGTGAAAGTGCTACACTCAATATGCCAGCAAATTTGGAAAACTCAGCAGTGGCCACAGGACTGGAAAAGATCAGTTTTCATTCCAATCCCAAAGAAAGACAATGCCAAAGAATGCTCAAACACATCTTGAGCACAATTGCACTCATCTCCCATGCTAGCAAAGTAATGCTCAAAATTCTCCAAGCCAGGCTTCAGCAATATGTGACCCGTGAACTTCCAGATGTTCAAGCTGGTTTTAGAAAACGCGAAGGAACCAGAGATCAAATTGCCAATATCCGCTGGATCATGGAGAAAGCAAGAGAGTTCCAGAAAAACATCTATTTCTGCTTCATTGACTATGCCAAAGCCTTTGACTGTGTGGATCACAATAAACTGTGGAACATTCTGAAAGAGATGGGAATACCAGATCATCTGACCTGTCTCTTGAGAAGCCTGTGTGCGGATCAGGAAGCAACAGTTAGAACTGGACATGGAACAATAGACTGGTTCCAAATAGGAAAAGGAGTACGTCTGTATATTGTCACCCTACTTATTTAACTTATCTGCAGAGTACATCATGAGAAACGCTGGGCTGGAAGAAGCACAAGATGGAATCAAGATTGCCAGGAGAAATATCAATAACCTCATATATGCAGATGACACCACCCTTATGGCAGAAAGTGAAGAGGAACTAAAAAACCTCTTGATGAAAGTGAAGGAGGAGAGTGAAAAAGTTGGCTTGAAGCTCCACATTTAGAAAACGAAGATCATGGCATCTGGTCCCATCACTTCATGGGAAATAGATGGGGAAACAGTGGAAACAGTGTCAGACTTTATATTTTGGGGCTCCAAAATCACTGAAGATGGTGATCTCTGCCATGAAATTAAAAAACGCTTACTCCTTGGAAAGAAAATTATGACCAACCTAGATAACATATTAAAAAGCAGAGACATTCCTTTGCCAACAAAGGTTCGTCTAGTTAAGGCTATGGTTTTTTCAGTGGTCGTGTATGGATGTGAGAGTTGGACAGTGAAGAAAGCTGATCTCCGAAGAATTGATGCTTTTGAACTGTGGTGTTGGAGAAGACTCTTGAGAGTCCCTTGGACTGCAAGGAGATCCAACCAGGCCATTCTAAAGGAGATCAATCCTGGGTGTTCATTGGAAGGACTGATGTTGAAGCTGAAACTCCGATACTTTGGCCACCTCATGCGAAGAGTTGACTCATTGGAAAACACCCTAATTCTGGGAAGGATTGGGGCAGGAGGAGAAGAGGATGGCAGAGGATGAGATGGTTGGATAGCATCACCAACTTGATGGACATGTGTTTCAGTAGACTCCGGGAATTGGTGATGGACAGGGAGGCCTGGCGTGCTGCGATTTATGGGGTCGCAAAGTGTAGGACACGACTGAGCGACTGAACTGAACTGATCATCCTTTAATCCATCTTTTGACACATTCAAAGTCAACTGTGGACATCAGCATATAGTCTGAAGTATTTATTTACAAGTTATTTTTCTTTTGCTATAAAATATACATATTACCAAGAAAGTAAAAATCGAAAGTGTTTATTTACTGATTTTTGACAAATGCAAAGCTCTGTGTGATGCAAATCCATGTCAAGATTTAGAACATTATCACCATATCATGCCCTTTCCCAGGCAACCCCCACCTTTTGCTTATTGAAGGATTTAATAATATAGTATGAATTGTTTTCTCAAGTAGCATAATGTTTTAAAAATCATCCATACTGTTGTATTTCTTAGTAATTAGTTCCTTTTTATTGCTGAATTGTGTTCCATTTATGATTGCACGATAGTTTATTGGTTTTCCTATTGATGGATATCTCGGCAATATCCAGTGTCTGGCAGTTATGAATAAAACTTCTATGGACATTCTTGTTTAAGTTTTCTGTTAATATGTGCTTTGATTCTCTTGGGTGAAAAGTAGGAGTAGAATTGCTCATTCATAGTGTATGAGAGTTCTGTTTACTCCATATTCTTGCCAACATTAGATGTTGTCAATTTTAAAAACTCGCACAATCTGGGTGGGTATATAGAGTATTTAATTATAATTTTAATCTTCATATCTGATGACTTATGCATACTTTTTTATGCACTTATTGATAATTTATATATTTCTCTTTTGAAGTGCCTGTCCAAATCTATTGCTTATTTTAGTGGGTTTTTTTTCTTTTGGTAATTAGCAACTGTTTTATGTTGTGGGACTCATGGGCTATCTGCTGCTGCTAAGTCGCTTCAGTCGTGTCCGACTCTGTGCGGCCCCATAGACGGCAGCTGACCAGGCTCCGCCGTCCCTGGAATTCTCCAGGCAAGAACACTGGAGTGGGTTGCCATTTCCTTCTCCAATGGGCTATCTATTACTGGGTAAATGATATTTCTACATACAAATTTGTTTTTATTCTATGGCTTTCTTTACTTTTTAATATAAAACAAAATCATTCCTGAAATCTATGATTATCAACTAATTATAAATCTGAATTCAACCTTTTGTTATTCAATATCTATTATTTAAGGGCAAGAGGAGAAAGGGGTGACAGAGGATTTGATGGTTGGATGGCATCACTGACTCAATGGACATGAGTTTGGGCAAACTCCGGGAGACGGTGAAGGACAGAGAAGCTTGGTGTGCTGCAGTTCATGGGATCTCAGAAAGTCAGACGTGACTTAGTGACTGAACAACAAAAACAATCTATTATTTAATTTCTATATTCCCATTGTATCCAAATTTTTAAAAATTGAAATATAATTGATTTACAATGCTGTGTGAGTTTCAAAGTGATTCAGTTATACATATATTCATTGTTTTTCAGATTCTTTTCTATTACAGATTATTACAACATATTGAATATATTTCCATGCTCTATATAGCAGATCCTTGTCATTTATCTATATTTTATATACAGTAGTGTGTATCTGTTAATTCCAAACTTCTAATTTCTCCCTCCTCTCCCACACTTTCTCTTTTGGTAACTATTTGTTTGCAATGTCTGTGAGTCTATTTCTATTTTGTAAATAAGTTCATTTGTATCAGTTTTTTAGATTCCACATATCAGTTCAGTTCAGTTCAGTCGCTCAGTCGTGTCCGACTCTCTGCGACCCCATGAATCACAGCACGCCAGGCCTCCCTGTCCATCACCAACTCCCGGAGTTCACCCAAACTCATGTCCACAGAGTCGGTGATGCCATCCAGCCATCTCATTCTCTGTCGTCCCCGTCTCCTCCCACCCCCAATCCCTCCTAGCATCAGACTCTTTAAGTGATATCATATGTTTGTCTTTCTGATTTACTTCAGTTAGTGTGATTATCTCTAGGTCTCTCCATGTTGCTGCAAATGGTAATATCTTTTTCTTTTTTATGACTAACATTCCATTGTATTTGTTGTTGCTGTTCAGTTGCTAAGTTGTGTCTGACTCCTTGCCACCCCGTGGACTGCAGTACACCAGGCTTTCCTGTCCTTCACTGTCTCCTGACATTTGCTTAAATTCATGTCCATTGAATTGGCCATGCTATACCACGTCTTTTTTATTCATTCATCTGTTGATGGATATTTAGGTGCTTTCATGTCCTCTCTATTGTATATAGTGCTGCTATGAACATTGGTGTGCACGTATCTTTTCACATTAGAGTTTTCCTCTTTTCTAGGTTTATGCTCAGAAGTGAGATTGATGGTGGGCTTCTCCAGTGGCTCAGTGGGTAAATAATCTGCCTGTGATGCAAGAGACACAGGAGATGAGGGTCCCAATCCTTGGGTCTGGAAGGTCCCCTTGATAAGGAAATGGCAATCCACTCTAGTGTTCTTGCCTGGGAAATCCCATAGACAAAGGAGCCTGGTGAGCAGTCCATGGGGTCGCAAAGAGTTGGACCTGACTGAGTGACTAAGCACACATCGGAGTTATTTACATATCCCACATATTAGTACTTTGTCAAATAAGTTTTGCAAGCATTTTCTCTTAAGTCTTTGGCTTGCTTATCTATTTGATACGTTAAAAACTTACCTATTAATAAGACAAGTGAAAAAGAGATAAAGTTCAATTCAAAACATGCTGATTGGTGGCTAGTGGGACATGCAGTTGACCTTTGTAGGAAGCGATCCCTGAAGCAGGGAGTAGGAAGAGTAACTTGGAAACAGAACTAAAACTTTAGAGGGCTTCCTATATATCACTTGACATACATTTCTGATTTAAATTTTTCGAAATTACTTACGAATTAGATTTGTTCCACTCCTCCAAATCTTCAGTAAACTGAAGTAACTGAACACTCCGAGAAGAACCTCCATGTGGCTGTGTGCCCTTGTCAGAAAAGCATAAGATGGAAAAGGATTCAGGAATGTATTCATTATATTGGATTTTTTATTCAACAAAATTCATTTTACTTTTATTAGCAAAGCATTACTCTGTGCACTGATAAAATCATGAACATTTTATTATGTCTACTACTTTTAATTCCCTATACTAAATACTTTAATATGTATTATCTCTTTTTATCTTTCTGCAAACCTTATTTATTATCTCACTTTTACCCTCTCTTTTAGAAATGAAGAAACTGAAGTAGCTTGTTCACAGTGAGGCTTCTAACTCAGACTGCCTGGCTCTAAGCCTACACTTTGGATTGTTAGTGGACAGGTAATCATCTCATCTCTTTATACCAAACATTATAGTGATATTTGTTAACTTGGGAGCCATGAAAGTAAGGAGTGAAAGCAAGTAGTAATATGAGTGTTGGAGGAAATACTTCATTATTTCCAGTGACTCTTTAGTAGGAATTTCTTTTCTCAAACCCCATGTTTTCCTTCCATTTCATTCCATAAGAGCACTAGAGAGTCAGACTGGTCTATATCTGGTGGCTGTCCTGTGAGGTGGGGGGCTATGCAATCCAGTGCTTAAAGGGCAGCTGATTTCCACCATATCCTGTCTCACAGCTCACTGATAAGAAGAGCATCCAAGAGCACACGTTCTAGGATTTATGACTTGGGGAGCATGGTAAAGACCTCCTAAGAACAGTTTCTTTTTTAATTGCAAGGTCCTTCTTCCATTTAGATCTAACTGAAGATGCTCCTGTAAGAAATATCTTTAACTTAATCGTCAATATTTATTTGTTTAAATCATTTATAGCCATGTTTTAAAAGGCGTTGTCAAGTACAAATGGAGGTCCATTTTGGCTAACATCAAGGTTTATTTTCTAAGAAGATTCAGATATATTGATTAGAATGAGACTGTGATATTTGTTTCATCTTAATACTTGAAAAACTTCTTCTTAAATACCTATGATAATTCCCTGTTGAGTACTGCCTTAGATCAAGGCATCTCTGACCTTCTAAACTAGTGCTACTTTAGCTCTCCATGGTTCCAAATAGGAAAAGGTGTACGTCAAGGTTGTATATTGTCACCTTGCTTATTTAACTTATATGCAGTGTACATCATGAGGAACGCTGGGCTGGAAGAAGCACAGCTGGAATCAAGATTGCTGGGAGAAATATCAATAACCTCAGATATGCAGATGACACCACCCTTATGGCAGAAAGTGAAGAGGAACTCAAAAGCCTCTTGATGAAAGTGAAAGAGGAGAGTGAAAAGGTTGGCTTGAAGATCAACATTCAGAAAACAAAGATCATGGCATCTGGTCCCATCACTTCATGGGAAATAGATGGAAAAACTGTGGAAACAGTGTCTGACTTTATTTTTTTGGGCTCCAAAATCACTGCAGATGCTGATTGCAGCCATGAAATTAAAAGACGCTTGCTCCTTGGAAGGAAAGTTATGACCAACCTTGATAGTATATTAAAAAGCAGAGACATTACTTTGCCAACCAAGGTCCGTCTAGTCAAGGCTATGGTTTTTCCCGTGGTCATGTATGGATGTGAGAGTTGGACTGTGAAGAAAGCTGATCGCCGAAGAATCGATGCTTTTGAACTGTGGTGTTGGAGAAGACTCTTGAGAGTCCCTTATACTGCAAGGAGATCCAACCAGTCCATTCTAAAGGAGATCAGTCCTGGGTGTTCATTGGAAGGACTGATGCTAAAGCTGAAACTGCAATACTCTGGCCACATCATGCGATGAGTTGACTCACTGGAAAAGACTCTGATGCTGGGAAAGGTTGGGGGCGGGAGGAGAAGGGGACGACGGAGAATGAGATGGCTGGATGGCATCACCGACTCTGTGGACATGAGTTTGAGTGAAGTCCGGGAGTTGGTGATGGACAGGGAGGCCTGGCGTGCTGTGATTCATGGGGTCGCAAAGAGTTGGACACGACTGAGCGACTGAACTGAACTGAACTGAACTGAACACCCAAAGAAGGTTGATTACAATTGGGCCATCTTCTTTCTCTCCTGTAATACTACTCCTGTTCTTTTCTAGCTCCTTGCTCATGTTGGTTCCCCAGCCCATTTGTTCTCTAAGCTTATTCAGAATAAGCCAGTCAGGCTCTAGTTCTGCATCTTCTTTGAAACTTTCCCTGGTGTTATAGTGGTTGAGAAGGCAAACCCTGGGTTTAAAGACATTTGTGTTCAAAATTTGGCTTAGCTACTGACTGATGATTTGTTTATTTTCTTAGTTTATTTTTCATTTGTATAAAGAGAATAATGATACTTTGGTAGTAGATAGATTTTAGAAGTGGCTCCTATGATCCCTGCTACTGGAGTTGGTGTCCATATGTAATTCTCTCCTTATGAATGTGGGCAGGACTTATGACTTGCTCCTAACCAATAGAATACAGCTTATACAGATATACATGCTTACATATCTATGATTATGTTTCAAATGATTGGAACATCTGTCTTGCTAGTAAAATCTCTTCCCTGCTAACTTGGAAGAAGCAAGCTGCCATGTTGTGGGTTGTTATATGAAGAGGGTTGTGCAGCGAGGAACTGAGAGTGGTTGATAGCCAGTGAGAAACTGAGGTCTGCAGTCTAGCAGCCTGCAAGGAACTGAATGTTATCAATGATCATGTGATCTTGGGAGCTGATCCTTCCCCGTCAAACCTCAGATGACAGTCCTGGCCCATACCTTGAATGCAGAGGACCTAGCTAAGCCTGGCCCAGACCCTTGACCCATGAAACTATGAGATAGTACACGTGTGTTGTTTTAGGCTGCTAAGTTTATGGTAATATTGTTTTACAGTACTAATAAGTATATATTCAGTGCAAGAGATAACTAATAAGTGTGAACGTGTTAGTTGCTCAATCGTGTCTGACTCTTAGTGACCCCATGGACTGTAGCCTGCCAGATTCCTCTGTTCTTTGGATTTTCCAGGCAAGAATACTGGAGTGGGTAGCCATTCCCTTCTCCAGGGATCTTCCTGACCCAGGGATCAAATATGGGTCTACTGCATTGCAGGCAGGTTCTTTATCATCTGAACCATGAGGGAAGTTGAATATCAGATAATTAATAAAGGTATTAAATATTTGTCACATAGTAAGAGATTATATATTTGGTCTTTGCCCCCATTTCCAGGCACACAGTTCCTAAACCTCTTGGAATCTTCAAAGTCGTGAGTGTCTTTTTGTATGATAGTGACATAGCATACAAAAGGTGGCTGAGGGCTCTTATGATACCTCAAGAGGGGGGCTGGATGTTAGGAGGGACAACCATATAATTAGAGGATTGGAAATTTCAGCCACACTCCTCCACTTCTGGGAATAACAGAGGGTCTGGAGGTTGAGTTAATCACCAGTGGCCAACGATTATCAGTCGTGCCTAAATATGAAGGCTTCATGAAAATTGAGGAGATTCAGAGAGCTTCTGAGTTGGCAAACACAATAAAGTGCTGGGAGGGTGTCACCACAACTCCAGGCAGACAGAAGCCACTGAACTTGGGACCCTTCCAGACCTTGCCATTTCTTCATTTGAATGTTCATCTATATCCTTTATTATATTTTTTATAATAAACTGGTAAACATAAGAAAGTGTTTCCCTCAATTCTGTGAGCCAAGCTAGCAAGCTATGTAACCCAAGGAGAGAGTCATGGGAACTCTAGTTTATAGTTGGTTGATTAGAAGTACAGGTGACAACTTGCGACTTGCCCCTGGCATCTTAAGTGGAGACAGTTTATAGGACTGAACCCTTAACTTGTGGGATCTGACCCTTAACAGAGGGTCAGAACTGAATTGTAGGACACCCTGCGGGTATCTGAGAATTGGTCAATGTGGCCACCATCCCTTCCCTCCCCACCCATATCTGGTGATCTGAAATGTGACTGTTGTATGTAGAAAGAAAGAAAACAGAGAGTTTTTTTCTTACACTATCTTATACAGTTATTGTGAGAATTAAATGAATTAATGGATACAAAGACTTCACGTGGCCTTTGGAGCACAATAGATACTCAAAAATTTAAGCCTCTTTCTTTCCACCCTCTGCCCTCCAGTTCTTACTGATCTACCAACAGTTGAATTCCTGTAGCACTTACCAGTGTTGGAAGGCACATTTACACTTCACCTTTCATCTGGATTTATATTTCTCTACACATTTCTGGTGTTCAGTCTCTGCTTAAAGAGCTCCAGTGACAGCATGCTCACTCTTGAGGCTTCCTCTCTTACAAAAGTCATGGCCTCAACATCATTAGCCAATCAGGAAACAGGTAGCCTGTTGTAGGCTTACAAGATCAAAACTCCATCCTGATCATTTGAAACTTCAGCCCATCTCAAATATATCTGTTGGAGCTTTATTTTTGAAAGAGGATATTCAAATAGTCAATGAGCTTTTAAAAAGGTGCTCAACATCACTGATCATTCAGTTCAGTTCAGTCACTCAGTCGTGTCTGACTTTTTGTGACTCCATGAACCGCAGCACTCCAGGCCTCCCTGTCCATCACCAACTCCTGGAGTCCACCCAAACCCGTGTACATCGAGTCGGTGATACCATCCAACCATCTCATCCTCTATCGTCCCCTTCTCCTCCTGCCCTCAATCTTTCCCAGCATCAGGGTCTTTTCCAATGAGTCAGCTCTTCGCATCAGGTGGCCAAAGTATTGGAGTTTCAGCTTCAACATCAGTCCTTCCAATGAACACCAAGGACTGATCTCCTTTAGGATGGACTTGTTGGATCTTCTTGTAGTCCAAGGGACTCTCACGAGTCTTCTCCAACACCACAGCTCAAAAGCATCAATTCTTCGGCCCTCAGCTTTCTTTATAGTCCAACTCTCACATCCATACATGACTACTGGAAAAACAAGAGCCTTGACTAGATGGACCTTTGTTGACAAAATAATGTCTCTGCTTTTTAATATGCTGTCTAGGTGTTTTTGGAGAAGACTCTTGAGAGTCCCTTGGACTGCAAGGAGATCCAACCAGTCCATTCTAAAGGAGATCAGTCCTGGGTGTTCATTGGAAGGACTGATGCTAAAGCTGAAGCTCCAAAACATTGGCCACCTCATGCGAAGAGCTGACTCACCGGAAAAGACTCTGAGGCTGGGAGGGACTGGGGGCAGGAGGAGAAGGGGACGACGGAGAATGAGATGGCTGGATGTCATCACCGACTCTGTGGACATGAGTTTGAGTGAACTCCGGGGGTTGGTGATGGACAGAAAGGCCTGGCGTGCTGTGATTCATGGGATCGCAAAGAGTCGGACACGACTGAGCGACTGAACTGAACTGAACTGAGGTTGGTCATAACTTTCCTTCCAAGGAGTGTCTTTTAATTTCATCCAATCACCATCTGCAGTGATTTTGGAGCCCAGAAAAATATGCCGCTTCATGGCCAATAGATGTGGAAACAGTGGAAACACTGATCATTAGAGAGTTGCAAATTAAAGCCACAATACCTCACCAATATAGCTACAATTAAAAGATCAACAATACCCAATGTTGGCAAGTATGTAAGGTATGTGAGACTCCATCTCTAGTGAGTGCAGGTTGGTACAAATATAGTAAGTCCCTTACATACGAAGAGTTCTGTTCCAAGAGTGCATTTGTAAGTCCAGTTTGTCCATAAGTCCAACAAAGTTACCCTAGGTACCCACAAACAGCTATACATACTGTAGTTATAGATTTATAATAATTTTCACACAAATAATGCATAATAAATAAAAACTTTAATCTTCAGTACGATACTTTGAGAAGTACAGTAGTACAGTTCAATGGGTGGCGCAGAGGGACTGGCATCTAGTGAACAGGCAAGAAGAATTACTGCCTGGATGAGGGAGAGGAGGTGAGGGACGGTAGAGCTGAAGGCTGGTCAGCAATAGGAGACGGAGGGCAGGCTGCAGTTTCACTCATGCCTGACATTGATGGCATAGATTTTGGTTCCTTACTGGATTCAAATTCTACCCACCCTATTGAAAAAATGATTCAGTGATATTTGGGTAGTAGCATGTTCGTGTCTTTGAAAGTTCACAATTTGAAGGTTCATACATAGGAGACTTACTGTACTTGAAAAACTGATAGAATCTGCCAAGGCGAAACAGACGCCTACTTAGCAATTCCACTCTTTAGTTTATGCCTAACATAAATCTGTGCTTATGTCTACCAAAAGACAGTTACGAGAATGTCTGTATGTAATGTGGAGAGAAAGAAGTCAGACACCAAAGGGTAGCATACTCTATGACTTCATTTATATGAAGTTCAAATACAGGCTAAACTAATCTGTTGTGGTGGAAATAACGCTGGTTACCTTTGGGGCAGTATTGATTGAGGTAGCATTCTTGAGTATTGGAACTGCCTGTATTTCGATCTGTGTGATATTACATAGATATACACTAGATTTTGAACTGTGGTGCTGGTGAGCTCTTGAGAGTCCCTTGGACAGCAAGGAGATCAACTAGTCAGTTCTAAAGGAAATCAACCCTGAATATTCACTGGAAAGACGGATACTGAAGCTGAAGCTCCAATAGTTTGGCCACCTGATGCGAAGAGTTGATTAATTGGAAAAGACCCTGATGTTGGAAAAGACTGAAAGCAGGAGGAGAAGGGGACGACAGAGAATCAGATGGTTGGGTGACATCACTGATTCAATGGACATGAATTTGAGAAAAATCTGGGAGATGGTGAAGGACAGGTAAGCCTCGTGTGCTGGAGTCCATGGGGTCATAAAGAATTTAATATGACTTAGCAACTGAACAACAACATTACTACAGAAGTGAAAATTTCACTGAACTATATACTATTACAATTTGTATATTTTATAAGTTATACATCAATAAAATAGTTTATAAAACTATTAAACTATCTTTTAGGTGCTAAGTAACTGGTTTTTCCCATCTACCAGTCTAGAGAATAGCAGATTATCATTAAAGAAGGTAACTCCACAAAATGAATGTTTCCAGTGTTAGTTTTCAGATCTTTGACTTTTATGTTGCAATCTCTTGTATGTCACTAATTGATGTATGCCATTTGTCTGTTGACAAATTAGAGACCAATGTTTGTGCAGCCCAAACCACCTAGGAAAGAGCAGGACACTTTTATACACTCACAAAGATTTCCTGAGAGAGACACTAAAGAAGGCAAATTGTGTCTTGTCAATATTTTGTTGTTTAAAAATTGCCTTGTGGTATACAGGCATCTTTAGCTCTCTCTGAAAGCAATCTTTTGTTTTCTGTGTGTGTGATATTTTCTTAACATTGGTTTAATATGGATTGAGATTCTATTTAATCCCTAAACATCCCTGCCCCTGCCTGACCATCATACTGTTCATTTAAATGTCACCACAGAGATTGGAGATAATAGGGTAAACTCAGATTCCTTTTAAGGCAACGTGGAATTTTTAATCTCAGAAACCCTCTCAGAAACAAACGAAAGTAGAACAAAACCAAAACAGAACACAAGAAGCCGGAGCCAGTCGTCAGGTTCAGACCCCATATCAGTCTGTTCCTGCGTACTGTGGGCTCTTTTTTTTTTTTTTTTTTAATTTATTTTTATTTATTTATTTATTTTTTTAAATTTTAATTTATTTTATTGGAGGCAAATTACCTTTCATTAATATATTGGTTGGTTTTGCGATACATTGACATGAATCCGCCCCGGGTATACATGTGCTCTCCCTCCCGAACCCCCCTCCCACCTCCCTCCTCCCCATATCCTCCCCCCATGTCATTCCCGTGCACCAGCCCCAGGCATCCTGCATCATGCGTCGAACCTGGACTGGTCACATATGCTAATATACATGCTACAATGCCATTCTCCCCAATCATCCCACCTTCACCCTCTCCCACAGAGTCCCAAAGACTGTTCTATATGTCTATGTCTCTTTTGCAGTCTCGTACACAGGTTTCAGGTTTCCATCTTTCTAAATTCCATATATATGCGTCAGTATACTATATTGATGTTTTTCTTTCTGGCTTACTTCACTCTGTATAATTGGCTCCAATTTCATCCACCTCATTAAAACTGATTCAAATGCATTTTTCTTGATGGCTGAAAAATACTCCATTGTGTATATGTACCAAAGCTTTCTTATCCATTCATCTGCAGATGGACATCTAGGTTGCTTCCATGCCCTGGCTATTATAAACAGTGCTGCAATGAACATTGGCGTACATGTGTCTCTTTCAATTCTGGTTTCCTCGGTGTGTATGCCCAGGAGTGCAATTGCTGGATCATATGGCAGTTCTATTTCCAGTTTTTTGAGGAATCTCCACACTGTTCTCCATAGTGGCTGTACTAGTTTGCATTCCCACCAACAGTGTAAGAGGGTTCCTTTCTCTCCACACCCTCTCCAGCATTTATTGCATGTAGACTTTTGGATAGCAGCCATTCTGACTGGTGTGAAATGGTATCTCATTGTGGTTTTGATTTGCATTTCTCTGATTATGAGGGATGTTGAGCATTTTTTCATGTGTTTGTTAGCCATCTGTATGTCTTCTTTGGAGAAATGTCTGTTTAGTTCTTTGGCCCATTTTTTGATTGGGTCACTTAGTTTTCTGGAATTGAGCTGCAGGAGCTGCTTGTATATTTTGGAGATTAATCCTTTATCAGTTGCTTCATTTGCTATTATTTTCTCCCATTCTGAAGGCTGTCTTTTCACCTTGCTTAGAGTTTCTTTTGCTGTGCAGAAGCTTTTGATTTTAATTAGGTCCCATTTGTTTATTTTTGCTTTTATTTCCAATATTCTGGGAGGTGGGTCTTGGAGGATCCTGCTGTGATTTATGTCAGAGAGTGTTTTGCCTACGTTCTCCTCTAGGAGTTTTATAGTATCTGGCCTTACATTTAGCTCTCTAATCCATTTTGAGTTTATTTTTGTGTATGGTGTTAGGAAGTGTTCTAATTTCATTCTTTTACAAGTGGCTGACCAGTTTTCCCAGCACCACTTGTTAAAGAGACTGTCTTTTGTCCATTTTATATTCTTGCCTCCTTGACCTTCCAGGCACCACCTCAATTCTGGAGGCACAGCCTCCTGCAGAGGAGTGCATGGATGAGCTTGACTGCGATAGACGCTGCTGGTCGCACTCTGCTCCCTTAGCAAACTTCTAAACTGGGATTTGAACATCTATCCTCACTGAGAATCTTTTTGTTTAACAGGGAAAAGAAAGCAATATCTATTCTTGTAGATATGTGCGAACCCACCAGGGACTCTTCTAGGATACCAGGAGTCTCTGAGTATCTATTTCCACAGAGTCTTGGAGTACCACATCAGGAGTATCTAACGGATAAAGGGACTTCGTTTTCAACAGAGCAGTAAGAAGGAGAGAGGGCAGAAAACCTCCCGGGTTCCTAAGGGATAGATCCCTTTTCTCATTGTTAAGTTAGCCAATTCCCTGATTTACTGCCAGAGCCCATACAGATGCCTCTGGTTCCTGATGTCATTGTTCCATTAGCACGGTTTGCACATTTTATTGCTAAGCAACAATTAGCAGTGTGAATCCTGCCTTCTGTGATTTCAATTTCGGCTTCACACATGGAATTTCACTTTCATCTTTGCAACACAGCAACAGTGTTCATGGTTCAGCTAAAGCTGTTTTAGGAGAGTCTGCCAGAAAAGATGGAGGAGCGAACCGCAGGTGTTTGGCTATTCCGTGGTGCAGTTTAAAAATGTTATTTATGAAAAAAAAAAAAACTTCTCTAATTAGACAGTCAATAATTTGAAAGTAATACTAAAGGTTGGAGATAAACTCAAAGCAATTCATTTGGCCTTAAGGAGATACTGATAACAGTGGAATAATCATGAACTCTGAAAGAGAGCAAATGAAAGGTCCAGAGGAAAAAGAAAAAATTTTTTTGCCAAATTATTTCTTATGATAATAATAAAAGGAAATGCCTTCCTTCTATCCTCAATACCACAAAGAATTCTTTCCATTGAGTTAATAGATATTATGAAAATTTAATGGGAATAATAGATCTAGGAGAAGTGAAAGAGTAGAGCAAACAGGGAAAAGAGCCCATTAAATTAAATATAAGCTGGTTCCCTTTTCCGTTTAAGAGAAGAAAAATGATGATGTTTCAGCTTAGATAATGCTTTTATGAATATGCAGTTCCTTGTGAAATACTCTTGTTAGAAAAATAAAACTTTAAATATTCAACATTTAATAATTTGGTAAGTAGAAAAAGTATTTTTCTACACACAAAAATAATGTTTAAAAAAATTCTACTGGGTAATTGGGCTGCCCTGTTGGCGATAGTGGTAAGGAACCCTCTTGCCAATGCAGGAGACATAAGAGAAGTAGGTTCCATCCCTGGGTTGGGAAGATACCCTGGAGGAGGTCATGGAAACTCACTACAGTATTCCTGCCTGGAGAATCCCGTGGACAGAAGAGCCTGGCAGACTAGAGTCCACGGGGTTGCCAAGAGTCAGACACAACTGAAGTGACGGCACGGACGCAGCAGGTAATAATATTCTTTTCTACTGAAGGAGAGAGGAAGTGAAATGAAGTTGCTCAGTCACGTCTGACTCTTTGCGATCCCATGAACTGTAGCCTACCCGGCTCTTCCATCCCTGGGATTTTCCAGGCAAGAGCACTGGAGTGGGTTGCCATTTCCTTCTCCAGGAGATCTTCCCGACCCAGGGATTGAACCCGGGTCTCCTGCATTGGAGGCAGATGCTTTACCATCTGAGCCACCAGGGAAGGAGAGAGGAAACTGTGGTTAATCGTTTAGGGAAAATGGAATCTAGACATTTTACTCTTTTCATGATGAGAGGCCTAATTTCGAGTATCTTCTTAGAATCATGAAGAAAGGACTCAGAGAGAATCACAATAGAGTCATAAGTGGAGGAGAGAACACTCTATTTTTGACCCTCCCTTACAGCTCTCTGAAAAACACATGAAAAATGTTGTTTTAGGTATGTAGGGGCTTATCAGGGCTTAAAATTTTGGAGTTAAGAGATATTAGTCATGGAGAGCCAAATTCCCTCATAATGTAAGAAACTCTTTGACTGAAAACTCCAACTTCAAATATGATAAATTCACAAGCAAATGGTTCTACTTTGAAGAGTGATTGCTTAAGTCTCTGATTTTGGCTTTATTGAACAAAGGCTGCTTCTCTTTCACTTCACTTTCATTCAGTTTGATGACTATTTATTAAACTTGCTATGTAATCTCCATGCATTTATCCAGATAATAAAAGTCTCCTTAGAGAACATACAGTCTAATGGGCAAGTAAGTAGGTAAAGCATCATGTTGAAGCCAAGGATAGAGAATGGTGCCAGTGAAATGACATTGCAGGAGAAGTTTCCTTAGCTCATTTTGAGGGCAGAGGGTCAAGGAAGGATTCCTGGAGGTCATGGCATCTGAACTGCTTGGTTTTTACATGAAAATGTAAATAATGAATCTGTGATTGGATCCCTGCAGCTGTTAACATGGATTACTCTGGAGAAGGGGCAGGACTACCGTGGTATTCTCTGTGTCCTTCTGTATTTTTGGAATGTACTACAGTGAGAATATAGTCATGCGTAATGAAAAGGACATAAGAGATTTAAAAAGAGAGAGACATTTTCTCCCTTAAAATGCCCCTTCAAATTTTTGAAGATGTTACCTCCTGCTCCAGGTTCAATACTATCTCCCAGAATTGAATGGCATGTTGTAAGTAGAATGCCCTGCAAAGTGCTTGTTACTGGACTTAAATAATTGTTTGCCTTAACCCTCTTTTTTTCTGTCCCCTTCTGCTACCATTCTAATCTTTTCCTTTGGGTCATGCTTCTGATTGATGTTCAGGTTTAGCTGTGTCTGACTCTTTTGAGACCCCAATTGACCCACCAGGCTTCTCTGCCCATGGTATTTTTCAGGTAAGAATCCTGGAGTGGGTTGCCATTTCCTCCTCCAGGGGATCTTCCCAACCCAGGGATCCAACCTGTGTTTCCTGTCTCTCCTGCATTGGCAGGGAGATTCTTTACCACTTCAGCACTGGGAAGCCCTTTTTGTTTGTTATAATCTCTTTTAAAATGTGTTACCCAGAATTGAACTCATTTCTTCAGAATACTGATGGGAACAGATTTGACCACTGAAAAAGTGCAGTGATATATAATCAGCTGAGTTAAATGTAAGACTTCTAGACTTACCTACCCATTATATTTATTTGTGTAGGCTAAAGTTGAAGAAACAGAAAGATCCAGAACATCAGTAAGTTAAAGGACAAAGAAGCTTATTTCTCTTTCATTTAATAGTCAAAAGTGAATATTCCAAGAAGCTGGGTAGCAGCCATGGATAGGTTCTGAACAGAGAGACAGGAAAGGAGAGCAGGGAGACAGACTAACTGTGGGCTTCCAGTTAGGTTCTGATGGCGAGAAAGTCATATGGCTATACCCACTACAAAGGCTGAGAAATGTAGTCTAGTTGGCAGCCATGTGACTTATAATTCTATTGCAATGGAGGAAGGGAAGAATGGATTTTATTAGACACCTAACAGTTAATGCCATACCCCTCAATATTGAATTAGCCTTCCTAAAAAAATCTCACATTTTGCATTTATTACATCAAATTGAGTTTTTAATAATTAAATTATTAAAAAATTTTGTTTTGCATTATTTTGGTGTGGTTTATTCTCTCAAAAGTTATTGTGCAATTAATCTTACATAAAAGTATTGCCTCAGTTTATATCATTTCAAATTAGGTCCTGGTTCTTATAAAAATGTATATTTCTATATTGAAATCATTTTTATGTATCTTTATCACTTAATATTATTTCATGGACACATGTTCTTCTAATTTTAGAGCCCATATAGTTGCTCTTAATGCCATGTAATAGTACTTTATTATCTCTATGGCTGCATATTTCAAGTTATTGATTTGTTTCTTTTTGTATTTTCCCAAGTGTTTTCCTCCAGTTCAGGCAAATAGCCTGCACTCCCCTTGTGCCTCAGGGGAGGGATATGTCAAGGCAGAAAGTATAATAGAAGCCATGTATGTCAACTTCTATATTTTGCTTCTCTAAGCCTAAACCCACAGTGGAACTTAGAATGTTTATTGAGGTGGTGTAAGGGCCAAGGAGATTTGCTAAGGAGAAAAAAGAAAGTGCCTCTATGGGTAGGATTTCATGTGACCAAAAAGGAGGTTAGAGAATAGGAGGGAGTAGGAGAAAGAAGTATGTGTTCCTCCCACCATACTTCCTGACAGCCAAGCTTGGGGTGGGGAATAGAGAAAGCTCAGGTACAGAACTCCCAGTCTTTACAAAGAGCTGATGGCCCAACAGTGCCATTGAACGGTGGGGCTCCTGGGTCCATGCAAGCTGTGCAGGTAGATGAGAGTGGCCAGGTGGAGCCACCCTATTTCCACGTCTCACCACTATAGGTTCCTTGAAACTTGCTGGCGTGGTAAGGAATCTCAAGAATGAAAGAAATTAAATTCTCTGGTTGGCGGATTGAGGTTACCAAGATAGAAGTTAAACTGAGTTATAGAAAACAGACATTTCTTGCACATCTAAGTTTGGTGACTGACATTCACATCTGCTGCACAAGTGTGATTTGTTTAATCATCCTTTGGCTGCATCCAGGCATTTTTTTTTCTGCAAATTAAGAAGAAAATGAATCCCCCATTCTAAATTTATATTATTGAGTTTCAGAACTTAAATTCAGACTTTAATCCTACTAAATTTAATCTTGGTTTTGTGTCATTGTTTTCATCCACTGGAAAAACTTTAAAGACTGATTTTGTTATCTGAAATATTATCTGCCTCCACCAGTTTAGTGTTATCTTCAAAAATGATCAGCATGTTTTCTGTTTTCATTGAAATTGGGTAAGCAATGTTGAATAGTTCAGAAACAGGGATAGAACTTTGTGGCATGCTGTTATGGTCCCGTCCCCAGTTTTAACATTTATTAATTATTCATTTCTGAGTTTTATTATTACTTATTCAGTTTTGATTCTATCTATCTGTATTCTTATTCAGTCTATAGTTCTTTATCTTGATCATATATATATTGTGAATAATGTTGTTTATTGCTTTGTGGTAAATATCTGCTTATCTATCATCTATTAATATGAACAAACATGAGTGTTCGTGGTGGTGTAGGAAAGGAATGTGAGTAAATAATGAGCAAGTGTAGTGGCAATGTCTTGAAGGGAAAAAAAGTTATTCTCATGAAATGTCAAAAGTTCATGGAATAAGCCACTTATGTAAAGTATATCACACTGCCCAATAAATTTCATGTTATAAAGGACAGTTAGAAAACTGCTAAAGATTGTTTTCTCTGGAAAAGGTGGTGGCAGGATTATGGACAACTTTTATTTTTTATATTGTGTATTTCTGAAATATTTGAATCTTATTCTTGAATTATGTTTATTTATTCAAAAATTCAATGAAATATTCTATGCGCTTTCATGGACTCAGGATACAGTGGTGGGCAGTCAGATACTGTTTATTCTCTCATCAGCTTTTGTGTCTAGGAAATAAGCTATTCTCACTCAGTTCTGGAATCAGGGTGCTTGGACTTAAGTTCCAATCTCTCCCTTATTATCTATGGAATCTTGGTAAAGTTCCTCGACCACTTTATACCTCAGTTTCTTCATTTATAAAATGGAGATAATAATTGTACCTCTAAACCTTTATGATTAGCTGGGTTGTGGTGAGGATTAAATTGGAAAGAAATGTGAAACATTTAAAGAAGCATGTAAAACATGGTAAATTACCGTGTATTTGTATTAGACAACAGACATTAATTATGTGTTCATATAAATACACATAGAATGGTACTTGTGATAGGTACTTTGTGGAGAGGCACATGGTACCATAAGAGGGCAGGGTATTTCTTATGAGGATAATATGATCTGATCAAGGAGGTGCTCCTGAAGAAGTGATGAATAAGCTGTTGTTCAGTTGCTCAGTTGTGTCTGATTCTTTGCGATCCCACGGACTGCAGCATGCCAGGCTTCCCTGTCCTTCATTATGTCCTGGATTTGGTCAAACTCATGTCCACTGAGTTGATGATGCCCGCCAACCATATCATCCTGTGTCACCCCTTTCTCCTTCTGCCTTCCTTTAGGATTGACTGGTTTGATCTCCTTGCTGTTTAAGGGACTCTCAAGAGTTTTCTCCAGCACCACAGTTTGAAAGCATCAATTCTTTGGTGCTCAGCCTTCTTTATGGTTCAATTCTCACATCTGTACATGACTACTGGAAAAACCATAGCTTTGATATATGAACCTTGGCTGGCAAAGTGATCTCTGTTTTCTGATACACTGTCTAGGTTTGTCAGAGCTTTCCTTCCAAGAAGCAGGTGTATTTTAATTTCATGAATGAAGTTACCATCCACAGTGATTTTGGAGCCTAAGTAAATAAAATCTGTCATGGCTTCCACTTTTCCCCCTTCTATTTGCCATGAAGTGATGGGACAAGATCTTAGTTTTTGAATGTGAGTTTTAAACCAGCTTTTTCACTCTCTTCTTTCAGCCTCGTCAAGTGGCTGTTTAGTTCCTTTTCCTTTCTGCCATTATATGAGTATCATCTGCATATCTGAAGTTGTCATTTCTCCTGGCAATCTTGATTCCAGCTTGTGATTCATCCAACCTGGCATTTTGAATGATGTACTCTGCATACAAATTAAATAAGCAGGGTGACAGTATAGCCTTGTCATACTCCTTTCCCAATTTGGAACCAGTTCATTGTTCCATGTACGGTTCTAACAGTTGCTTCTTGACCTGCACACAAGTTTTTCAGGAGACAAGTAAAGTGGTCTGGTATTCTCATCTCTTTAAGACTTTTCTGCAGTCTGTTGTGATCCACACAGTTAAAGGCTTTCACATAATCAATAAAGTAAAAGTACATGTTTGTCTGGAATTCTTTTGATTTTTCTAGGATCTAATGGCTTAGAGGTTAAAGCCTCTGCCTCCAATGAGGGAGACCCGGGTTCGATCCCTGGGTCGGGAAGTTCCCCTGGAGAAGGAAATGGTAACCCACTCCAGTATTCTTGCCTGGAGAATCCCATGGACGGAGAAGCCTGGTAGGCTACAGTCCATGGGGTCGCAAAGAGTCGGACACGACTGAGTGACTGAACAGAACAGAACAGAATGAATGTTGACAACTCGATCTCTGGTTCCTCGCCTTTTCCAAAGCCAGCTTGTATGTCTGGCAGTTCTCAGTTCATTTACTGCTGATGCCTGGCTTATAAGGTAAGGTAAGGCATCACCGACTCTGTGGACATGAGTTTGAGTGTACTCCAGGAGTTGGTGATGGACAGGGAGGCCTGGCGTGCTGTGATTCATGGGGTCGCGGAGAGTCGGACACGACTGAGCGACTGAACTGAACTGAACTGAAGGTGAAGTTGCTCAGTCGTGTCTGACTCTTTGCGACCCCACAGACTGTAGCCTACCAGGCTCTTCCGTCCATGGGATTTTCCAGGCAAAAGTATTGGAGTGGGTTGCCATTTCCTTCTCCAGAGGATCTTCCCGACCCAGGGATCGAACCCAGGTCTCCCGCATTGTAGACAGACGCTTTACCGTCTGAGCCACCTTATGGGTATTGTCAAAACCTTTAATATGTGATTGGACATTATGAATCTCCAAAAGACAATTTCTCAAATTTTAAATCCTTGGCCATAGAATGTCACGGACGTCTTTCAGGCTGGTATGAGAAGCACATATTGGAAAATACCCTACTATATTGTCAGGGCTGGTTCTTAGCGGCCCACATCAAATACAGTTAGGACACAAGGAGTGGGTTGGGCAGACTAGACCACTGTTGAGACCGGAAGAAGCCAGTAGAGGGCGACTGTAGAATGCTGTGAGGCCGGAGAGGAGTTCTGGGAGAAAAGCTGGCTCCAAATTAAAAAAATTTAAAAAGCAGACGGCGAACTTAACCCTAACCCTCAGATACCATCAATTATAAGTAGACTGTGTTGGGACCCCAGACCACAGGGCTGGGATCTGCAGGGGCACTGCATCTTGTTTCAGTTTGTTTTGGTAACAGTCATGGGCCAGACAAAGCTCATGTCTAGTGAATGGTAAGAAAAATAAAGCTAAGCCTGTTCCTTTTCTATCACCTTTTCCAGGACTTCAAAGCCATCAGGTCAAGAATTTTCCTGTGATATTGTGCCCAAGGGTTTAAGATTCTTGTAATTTTAAAAACCAGGACTCCCTAGCCTCTTAATGTTTGTGAGTCCTCAAGTATTTCTGATACTGATTCCCTCCTTGCAGCTCCTGGGCCTGAAATCTTGGCTTCATCTATTAGTAATACTGACTTGAAGCTGCTTTATAATAATCGCCTCAATTGGGCTCCTGTCTTGGGCTCCTGCTTTTGTGTTTCCTTTTACTTTTCTACTTCTATGTTCAGATTACAAAAGGACAAATGTTTGTTGTTTGAAGGTTCATAAAAATATAACATAAAAAAATATCCATAATCTTACCAGAGGCAAACAGTGTTATTCTGGCATATAATCACCTGGCATATTTTCTCTGATTTTATTTTTTCATAAATCAAGATTATTTGTGATTCAGTTTGTATCCCGTTTTCCTCTCCACTTAATCTTATGCTGTGGTTTTTTTCCATGTCATTAGCAACTCTTCAGAAACATAATTTTTTTGTAGCTGCCTAAAATGCTAAAGATGAAAATACTATGATTTACTTAGCTGTTCTTAACCAAGATTATTTTTACCCCAATCTGAATGCCTTGTTTTTGGTGAAGACAGATGCTGTCAAGGGCTTGTGTTCTCTTCCTTCTCAGTCATTTATTACTATTACACAGTCTTTCTCAAGAGGTGGGTGTATCCCTTCCATTTTCATTGATTTATCGAACACGGTTAACCTTTGTGTTGTCTTAGCATTTTCTCCTAAGCCTCAGCTCACTGTGCTATTTAACTTTCCTGTGCATCTTACAGATGCTACTCACTTGCCCTTTTTCCTATCTTGGTACATGCCCTTTCAAAGTATCAGTCTATCAGAAGTTTTTCTGTGCAGACAGGTTGGATGGTTTCAGTTGATGCTGAGAATAATCTTGCCTTAAACTGCCCTCCCTCACTGCCTGAAACTTTCAATCATTTGCCATGTAACACGCCTTGAAGCCATGAAACCATCCATGAAAAAGATGGACCCCGTAGATAAATTATTATGAGGAAAGTTTTGATTTGCAGGGGTTGGGTTGTTTTGTTTGTACCCTCTGGAAAATGTACATGATTTTCAACAAAAAGAGATGGTATTGGTTGGCTTGGGCTACCATAAGATATCACAGACTGGGAAGCTTAAACAATAGAAATTATATATATATGTGTGTGTGTGCGTGTGTGTGTGCATTTATATATATATATAATATATATATTTAGTCTTTCCAAGTGGCTCTAGTGGTAAAGAACCTTTCTTGCCAATGCAGGAGATGCAAGACGTTTGAGTTTGATCCCTTTGTTGGGAAGATCCCCTGGAGTAGGAAATGGCAAACCATTCCAGTATTCTTACTTGGAAAATTCCACGGGCAGAGTAACCTGGAGGGCTGCAGTCCATGGGGTCGCAGAGAGCTGGACACAACAGAGCACACACACACACACACACACGTATTTGGCTGCGGTGGGTCTTTGTGGCGCATGGGATCTCTGTGGCATCATGTGGGGTCTTTCCTCGCAACACTCTCCAGTTGTGGTGCACAGGCTCTCGAGCACGCGACTTGGTAGTTGTAGAGCATTTGGGATATTAGTTCCCTGACTAGGGATTGAACCTGCGTCCCCTGCGCTACAAGGTAGATTCTTAACCACTGGACCACCAGGGAAGTCCCTCAGTAGGAATTAATTTTCTCACATTTCAGGAGGCTTAAGTTCAAAGAAAGTTTAATTTCTGGGCAAGGCTTATCTTCCTGGTCTGCAGACAGCCACTTTTTCTCTGAATCATCATGTGACCTTTCCTGTGCCCATGTGCAGAGGGAGAGGTCTTTCCCTTCTCTTATAAGGACATCAATCCTATTAGCTTGCAGCCAGGAAATCAAAAGACGCTTGCTCCTTGGAAGGAAAGTTATGACCAACTTAGAGAGCATATTAAAAAGCAGAGACATTACTTTGCCAACCAAGGTCCATCTAGTCAAGGCTATAGTTTTTCCCGTGGTCATGTATGGATGTGAGAGTTGGACTGTGAAGAAAGCTGATCGCCGAAGAATTGATGCTTTTGAACTGTGGTGTTGGAAAAGACTCTTGAGAGTCCCTTGTACTGCAAGGAGATCCAACCAGTCCATTCTAAAGGAGATCAGTCCTGGGTGTTCATTGGAAGGACTGATGCTAAAGCTGAAACTAATACTTTGGCCACCTCATGCGACGAGTTGACTCACTGGAAAAGAGTCTGATGCTGACTCACTGGAAAAGAGTCTGATGCTAGGAGGGATTGGGGGTGGGAGGAGACGGGGACGGCAGAGAATGAGATGGCTGGATGGCATCACCGACTCGAGACGTGAGTTTGAGTGAACTCCGGGAGTTGGTGATGGACAGGGAGGCCTGGCATGCTGTGATTCATGGGGTCGCAAAGAGTCGGACACGACTGAGCGACTGAACTGAACTGAATGTCCTTCTTTGTCTTTTGTTACAGATCCTATTTTAAAGTATTTTCTCTGATGTAAGTATTGCTACTCTAATTTTCTTTTTGTTCCCATTGCGTAGAATATCTTTTTTTCATCCCTTCACTTTCAACGTGTGGGTAAATTTAGGTCTGAAGTGGGTCTCTCATATGCAGATATTTATGGATCTTCTTTGTTTAATCCATTCAGCTACCATATTTCTTTGTTTGAATTTCACTCACATTTAAAGTAATTATTGATAGGTATGTACTTATTGACATTTTGTTGTTTTTTGTTTGTTTAGCTCTCTGTTCCTTTCTTCTCTGTTCACCTGTCTTGTGGTTTGATGACTTTCCTTAGTGTTATGCTTGTATTCCTTTCTCTCTCTCTCACTTTGTTTATCTGTTATGTTTTCAGTTTATGGTTATCATGAGTTTTATTTATAATAGTCTATGTATATAGCAGTCTATTTTAAGTTGATGGTTTCTTAACTTTGAATGCATTCTAAAAGCACTCTATTTTTACGTTCCCACCCATGTTTTATATTTTTTCTGTCATATTTTGTATCATTTTATTTTGTCCATTGCTTAACTAATTATTTTAGATACAGATGATTTTACTACTCCTGTCTTTTAACCTTCATGCTGGCATTATTGAGGAGTGATCTACTATCTGTAGTATGTGTTTACCTTTTCAGTGAAACTTTTTCTTTCATAGGATTCTGGTTTCCAGTTACAGCTTCTTCAGAACTTCCTTGAACACTTCTTGTAAGGCCAGGTTAGTACTGATCAACTCCATTAGCTTTTACTCTTTTGGGATACCTGATAAACTTGCCAAGTATCATTTTGTGGTATAGTATTCTTGATTGTAAGGTTTTTCCTTTTAGCACTGTGAATGTATTGTGCCTCTGGCCTGTAAAGTTTCTGTTGGAAAAATCAGCTGAGAGTTTTATGGAATTGTCTTGCATTAACTGTTTATCTTTTTCTGCCTTTAATAGTTTCTTTTTATCTTTTGACAGTTTATTACAATATATCTTGGTGTAGATTTCTTTGGGTTCATCTTATTTGGACTCTATGTGCTTCCCAGACTTGGATATCTGTTTCCTTTGCCAGGTGAGGAAAGTTTTCAGCTATTGTCTCTTCAGATAGGTTTTCTGTTCCTTTCTCTTTCTTCTTTTAGGATCACTATAGTGTGAATGTTAGTACCCCTGGTGTTGTCCCAGTAGCCCCTTAAACTATCCTCTTTTCTTTGGATTTCCTTCTTTTTTGTTGTTTTGATTGGCCAGAACTGCTATGGACAGACTTGTGGGCAGAGCTATCATCTATCCTGGCTGGCTATGAGGCATGGTCATAACTTTTTTGGGTGCACTGCTGTATGGAGCTGGCCCTCCCAGGGCAAAACTGACTTTGAAGTGGCACTGGTATTAGATGGCATTGTCTGTGGGGTGGGGCATGGTGGGGGCTGCTTTAGAGGGGCCAACTGAGGCGGCTGGGGTGGGCAGTGCTAGCGATCAGGGGAAGCCTGGGGCAGGTGCACAGTGTTTGCTAGGCTGATGGAAAATGACAGAAATGGCATCTTCCAGTGGTTCCATCCCTGGAGATAGTGCCACCCAGTCCCTGCCCCTGTGTTGCATACCCTAAAATTAGTTACTGAATCTCCTTCTTTTCTGACCTAGGCACCTTTCAAGCTGCTACTTAGGTGTTGGGACTTGGAATGAATAAGTTTGTGCATAAGATCTTCACAAGGGGAGTCTCCATTTCCCACAGCCCTCTGGCTCTCCTGTATGTAAACCCCACTGGTTTTCAAAGCCACACATTGTGGGTGTTCATCTTCCTAGTGCAGGTCCTCTAGACTGGGGAGCCTTCATGGGGCTCAGACCCCTCACTCATCAGGGTGGACCTCCTGCCATCATGATATTCCTCCTGCTACATTGCACCGTACTGGATGAAGCACAAGCTGGAATCAAGATTGCCGGGAGAAATATCAATAACCTTAGGTAGGCAGATGATACCACCATTATGGCAGAAAGTGAAGAGGAACTGAAGAGCCTTTTGAAAGTGAAAGAGGAGAGTGAAAAAGCTAGCTTAAAATTCAACATTCAAAAAACTGAGTTCATGGCATCCAGTGTTATCACTTCATGGCAAATAGATGGGGAAACAGTGGAAACAGTGACAGACAATTTTTGGGGGCTCCAAAATCACTGCAGATAGTGACTGCAACCATGAAATTTAAAGATGCTTGCTTCTTGGAAGAAAAGCTATGACTAACCTAGACAGCATATTAAAAAGCAGAGACATTACTTTGCTAACAAATGTCCATCTAGTCAAAGCTACGGTTTTTCCAGTAGTCATGTATGGATGTGAGAGTTGGACCATAATGAAAGCTGAGTGCTGAAGAATTGATGCTTTTGAACTGTGGTGTTGGAGAAACTCTTGAGAGTCCCTTGAAATGCAAGATCAAATCAGTCAATCCTAAAGGAGATCAGTCCTGAATATTCATGAAGGACTGATACTGAAAGTGAAGCTCCAATACTTTGGCCACCTGATATGATGGACTGACTCATTGGAAAAGACTCTAATGTTGGGAAAGATTGAAGGCGGGAAGAGAAGGGAACGACAGAGGATGAGATGGTTGAATGGCATCACTGACTTGATGGACATGAGTTTGAGCAAGTTCCAGGAGTTGGTGATGAACAGGGAAGACTGGTGTGCTGCAGTCCATAGGGTCACAAAGAGTTGGACATGATTGAGTGACTGAACTGAACATTGCACCAAGGTTATTGTTTCTTACCAGGTTGTGTGTCTGCCCTGCTTACCTGTCTTGATATGGCCTTTTCATCCTTAGTTGTAGAAAATCTGTTCTGAGTTATTCTATATGAAGTTGAGATTTTGGTGTGTCTGTGGGAGGAGGTGAACTCAGGAACTTCCTACTTTGCCATCTTGATCTGGACTCTTGTATTATCATTTTATTTGGAGCTCTTAAGCCTAAATGTCAAAGAGTTCAGATTGCAAAAAGCTCTGATGATTTTTTAAACTTTCTCAAAATGGATATTTTTATATGAGTTAAACATACATTTAGCTGAGAGCAGCAAAGATCTGAAAAATAATGGTTTAAATCAAGACACATTTTATTTTTCTCCCATGAATCCTAGAAGTGAGTGTTCCAGAATTTGGGAGTGGTGCCACATTGCCAGAGATCCAGTTTCCTTCTCTGCCATGTATTATTTCCATTCTTAGAAAGGTGTACTCCCCCCTAGAAGTAGTATATGACATTCTCACTTGTCTGTGCTTCAAAATTTAGTCTTAAGGCCACACCAAAGTGAATGGGAGACTGTTTAAAGACTCTTATGGTTGCCTAGTAATGAGCCCACATAAAATATGAGGGTTCTTTTATCGAGGAAGAAGGGGTGACTGGATATGGAAAGGAACTGGCTGTCTCTGCCATAATTTCATTTTCCCAATTTGAAAGAAATATACATGTATAGTATAAGCATACAAAAAATAGAGAAGTAAAGAGAGGAAAATACTTGCAAATATAAGCTCTCAACACTCTGATTTAGGATTACAGGCTTGCTCTCTTCACCCTACTCTCATAACCTCAGCTTTTAAAGAAAGACATGTGAGAAAAATTGGATCATATATATATATATATATATATATATACATTTTTAAGGTATGAAACTGAGCATTTATTTAGTTTTGGAAAATGTCACTCCATGGACTATATAGTCCATGGAATTCTCCAGGGCAGAATACTGGAGTGGGTAGCCTTTCCCTTCTCCAGGGGATCTTCCCAACCTAGGAATCGAACCGAGGTCTCCTGCACTGTGGGTGGATTCTTTACCAGCTGAGCCACTAGAGAAGCCTGAGAATACTGGAGTGGGTAGCCTATCCCTTCTCCAGCAGATCTTTCTGACCCAGGGTCTCCTGCATTGTAGGTAGATTCTTTACCAACTAAGGTACCAGGGAAGCTGGAAAATAAACCATAGCACATCACTGGAATCTTGGAGATTGGTTTCCCTTCCTTTTGAAATCACCCTGGACAATTTATCTGAAACGTTTCCTGATGGCAACCTGGCTTTGCTCTTCATGCTGCTGCTGCTGCTGCTGCTAAGTCACTTCAGTCGTGTTCGACTCTGTGCGACCCCATAGACGGCAGCCCACCAGGCTCCCCTGTCCCTGGGATTCTCCAGGCAAGAACACTGGAGTGGGTTGCCATTTCCTTCTCCAGTGCATGAAAGTGAAAAGTGAAAGTGAAGCCGCTCAGTCGTGGGGACTGCCAATTCTAGCTCCTCCAGCACTCATCAGCCTCAAGGTAAATCCTTGCCAGTAAGTCTCCCACCGCCACTTCCTTTTCTCTCTTCCAAAGGGCCTGTTCTCTGACTGCTTTATCGAGCTCGTATGCAGAGCTCTCCTCCTCCTTTCTCTCTAGAAAACTGTCTTATTACTTGTTCTGGGTGATGTGGAGAGTACTGCACTGGAGCTACAACATGTGGCTTCTGTCTTTACTTCCCTATATGTCCTTGGAACATACAGGGACTCAGTTTTTCTATCTGTGAAATGAGGACTTGGCTAGAGCTGTCCTGTGACCTCCCAAATGAGTATCCTGGGACTGGGAGGGCTCCAGAAGTGTTCTGGGGTTGATGAACTCAAACTGTGGAAAATTCTTAAAGAAGTGGGACTACTAGACTACCTTGCCTGTCTCCCGAGAAACCTGTATGCAGGTCAAGAAGCAGCAGTTAGAACTAGACATGGAACAACAGACTGGATCAAAATTGGGAAAGGAGTACATCAATGTTGTATATTGTCACCCTGCTTACTTAACTTATATGCAGAGTATATCAAGGAAAATACCAGGCTGAATGAATCACAAGCTGAGAATTAAGATTGCAGGGAAAAATAACAACAACATCAGATATGCAGATGATACTCTAATGGCAGAAAAGGAAGAGGAACTAAAGAGCTTCTTATTGAGGGTGAAAGAGGAGAGTGAAAAAACTGGCTTAAAACTTAACATTTAAAAAACTAGGATCATGGCATCCAGTTCCATCACTTCAAGGCAAATAGATGAGGAAAAAGTAGAAACAGTGGTGGATCTTATTTTCTTGGGCTCCTCATGGGGACCTGTGGATGCTGATTGCAGCCATGAAATTAAGACACTTGCTCCTTGGAAGGAAAGCTGTGACAAACCTAGACAGCATATTAAAAAGCAGAGACATAACTTTGCTGACAAAGGTCCATATAGTCAAAGCTATGGTTTTTCCAGTAGTCATGTATGGATATGAGAGTTGGACCATAAAGAAGCCAGAGCACTGAACAACTGATGCTTTGTTTGAACTGTAGTATTGAACACTCTTGAGAGTCCCTTGCATAGAAAGGAGATCAAACCAGTTAATACTAAAGAAAATTAATCCTGAATATTCATTAGAAGGACTGATACTGAAGCTGAAGCTCAAATACTTTGGCTATCTGATGTGAAGAGCCGACTCATTGGAAAGATCCTGATGCTGGGAAAGATTGAGGGCAGGAGGAGAGGTATGGCGTCACCAATGCAATGGCCATGAATTTGAGCAAACTTCTGGAGATAATAAAGAACAGGTAAGACTGGTATGCAGATGCTGATTGTAGCCATGAAATTAAAAGATGCTTACTCCTTGGAAGGAAAGTTATGACCAACCTTGATAGTATATTAAAAAGCAGAGACACTACTTTGCCAACAAAGGTCCGTCTAGTCAAGGCTATGGTTTTTCCCGTGGTCATGTATGGATGTGAGAGTTGGACTGTGAAGAAGGCTGATCACCAAAGAATTGATGCTTTTGAACTGTGGTGTTGGAGAAGACTCTTGAGAGTCCCTTGGACTGCAAGGAGATCCAACCAGTCCATTCTAAAGGAGATCAATCCTGGGTGTTCATTGGAAGGACTGATGCTAAAGCTGAAACTCCAATACTTTGGCCACCTCACGCGACAAGTTGACTCACTGGAAAAGACTCTGATGCTGGGAAAGGTTGGGGGAGGGAGGAGAAGGGGACGACAGAGAATGAGATGGCTGGATGGCATCACCGACTCTGTGGACATGAGTTTGAGTGAACTCCGGGAGTTGGTGATGGACAGGAAGGCCTGGTGTGCTGTGATTCATGGGGTCACAAAGAGTCGGACACGACTGAACTACTGAACTGAACTGAACTGAACTGAAGACTGGTATGCTGCAGTCCATGGGGTTGCAAAGAGTTGGACATGACTTAAAGACTGAACAACAATTTAAATGCTATCTTATGACCCCCACTTCTGTCCTGCCGGGGTCCAGCCTCAGTAGGGTCCAGGGATACCCCTAGGATGAGCGGCGTTGGCGAGAAAAGAAAGAAAAAAAGGCGAGTCGAGTCTTGGTTGAGTGCAGAATCAAGGCTGCTTTATTTTTTTACATCAGTGCTTATATACCCTAAAACTGGCAATACTAAAAAAGGAGGAGGGATTGTCCTGATACAATTGTGCCAGGAATGCAGTCATAGACCATCTTCTAGAACAGTCAGCACCTTCACACACAACTCTCAAACAATGGGCTTTTAAGACATCAAGGCCACAAGGCATGAGAAAATGGCTTTATCTGTGTAGCAGTTAGTCAACTGTAAAAACTATTAGCAAGCCTTTTCTTGGGAGTCTCAGTTCTGCCCAAACTTTGTGACTCCCTAGGTAGCATGGTATCTGTTTTTGGGCTTTACCCCCATATATCTGCAGAAACAATTTTCTACACTAATACTATATGCTTATTCATTTTGTTATAAACCTTTATTTCTATGTTTTCCTTTAGTGTACTCCCAGGCATACCATGGACAGGGGGCAGGGAGACGTATCAGCAAGCACTGGTATGTGACCTTGAAGGCCAAGAATCTCATGAGCTCCCTCCAGATCTCACTTTAAGGGGCCTTTCTTAACTCATGTAAGGCTTTGTATCTATTTTGCTTGTGAAATGTTTAGGCCTATTGTTAGCAGACTTAGTTTTATGCCGGGGGCGCTTTGTGCTGCCCTGAGCATTCCAAATTCTAAATTGACAATTATAACCCCAACAGGCCAGAAGGGTTAGGATGTTTTGTGTAAAAATATTTTCTTCATTCCTGGCCTGTTTATAGGGCCCATACAACCTCAGGGACTGTATTGCTGCTGCTGCTGCTAAGTCGCTTCAGTCGTGTCTGACTCTGTGTGACCCCATAGATGGCAGCCCACCAGGCTCCCCTGTCCCTGGGATTCTCCAGGCAAGAACACTGGAGTGGGTTGCCACTGTATTACTACCATGCAAAGGCTTCAAGGGGGATATTTGAGCAGGAGTCAGAAGAATTATTAGAAAGCACAGAGGACTCCCAAGCATCAGAAGAAGAAAAGACGGAGGCCCGGAAGTAGATGATGAGGTGGCCCCGAGAAATCCCTGGAGGTCTGGACGGCCTCGCGTGCCAGCTCCTCAAGCCAAGACCTTGTCATGGGCGGGGTCTCTCATTCTGGCTCCCGACACTGTCCCCACAATTTATTAAGAAGGAAAGCCACGTATTAGTTTTACCATTGCTGCTGCCTCTGAATTACCTGCCTGAAACTGATCTCTTCTCTCAGAATTGCTATTTCATTTTAAACACATACATAACCAAAGTAGACTATTACCGTATAGGTTTATTTCTTCACAATTATGATTTTGTTGTATTGCTCTGACATATATCTTAATATATTACCATCTTTATGCTCATCTATCAATCCATGTGTTTTCTGGAAGCATTTTAAATATATTAGTAATTTAAGTTACTATAGATATTAGTAACTTAAGTCTTTATTTTTTTTCAAGCTGGTTTTCTTTTTTTTATTTTCTTTTTTATTGGAGGCTAATTATTTTACAATATTATATTGGTTGGTTTTGCCATACATTGAGATGAATTCGCCTGGGTGTACATGAGTTCCCCTTCTTGAACCTCTCCTCCCCTTATCCTCCCTCTGGGTCATCCCCGTACACCAGCCCCGAGCATCCTGTATCATGCGTCAAACCTGGACTGGTGATTCGTTTCACATATGCTAATATACCTGTTTATAAATGGTTTAAACATATCTTAAACTGAAGTGCAATATTTTTTCTTTCTTTTTTGAGGTAAAATTAAATACAGTGAAATGCTCTGTATTCAATTAGATTACATAGATTACATTTACACTTTATTTTTTTTTCACTGAAGATCCCCTTATTGTGATTAATACGTGAGGCCTGTATATGTCAGTAATGTAGATCAAAATTCTGCTTATTTGTATACACATTTAACCAGTTCCTTATTGTTGGACTTTTTGGTTGTCTCTCAAGTTTTTACTGTTTTAAAGAACCTTGTGTGAAACATTTTCTATTGTCTATATAATCTATTTATCATTGGTCTATATTTATCTATCTCTCTATCAATTATCTACTTCCTTAGGCTAAATTCTTAAATGTAAAATTTCTGGTTCACATGATGTATATGGAGATGTTTAGGGTGGTTGATCTATATCGCCAGGTTGCATTTCAGAACAGTCTTATTTACTCTCCCACCTACAGGGTATGTTGTTGACTGACTACCTCTAATTCTTTTTATCCAGAGTTTTGAGATTACACAGAGAATTTCACAAAAGAGGCAATCTTATTATTATTTTTTAACCAACCTTCCTATTAGTGATTTCTAAAAATCTCCCTTTACTGTATATATTCAAGGTTAATATTTATTTCATTAGACAAGTCACCTTCTTTTTTCCTAGTCCATATTTTTATGCAGAAAAACTTAAGCCACTGGCAGATTTGTCTTCACTCATCCTTATCCAAATTGAAAGCCTGAAGGTGTACTTGGTTGTTTTGTTAAATAAAATTGTCAGTGAGTGATTCAAAGGTTACCATATTTTCATTTCTGCTTGCTAAAGGGAAATGTATTTTTAATTACCACTTACTACAAGACTATGTATTCTAAGAACTTTGTATTAACTTTATTTTTAAAGAATTTAGTTGACCCTTGAGCAACAGGGATTTGAAAGGCATGGGTCCACTTGTATGGGTTTTTTTTTCAATAGATGCTGCAATAGTGTGTGATCTGCTGTTGGTGAAATCCACAGAAGTGAAACCATGGGTATGGAGGGCCGACTAGAAAGTTATACGTGGCTTTTCAACTGCGTGGTGATCGGTGCCCTTAAACCCAGCATTGTTCAAAGGTCAACTGTAAGACTTTGAGAAATTCCTTGTTTTGTTGTTGATAATATAACTGTTAATGAAGGTAGGGTTTTTAAAGCATTTGCTCTGGTGGTATGCAAAACTCTACATTGTTTTCACATTTGAAAAGTGTTTTCCTTCCTTTCAAAGTGGCCTATTCCTGAAATTCAGCTTATGTTCCCTTTATTATAGGCTTACTATTGTGCACTGACACGGCAGCAGGAATAAAATCATGGGGTCCAACAGCTCACGCTAACGATGAGAAAACTAAAACCCGTAGGGAGCTGTGAGGAATTTTGTCAGATGTCAAAGGAGGGATTTTTTTTTTACTGAACTGACCTGAAAGGATTCTTGTTAAAATCTGGGCTAAAGGAGCCAAGGACAGAACCCAAAGGCAGACTGTAGTTGAAAAGAGGACTCAGAGGTGATTGACTAAAGACTAACATTTTGTCAGAAGAGTCTTTACCCAGAGAGAGGTACTAACATCTCCGCTTCAAAAAATTGTGGGTCACATTTTCCAGATTGTCTTATATTTTTAAAGATTATGTGCTGGCTACTGGGTGTAAACAGGAAAGACTGATGTAGATATTTGCCCAGAAGAGCAGCGGCCCCTCCTCTGTGCCACTAGGATGAGGGTGACTCTTCGCTGCACCTGAGCTGAGATGAGTAGGGCTGGGTTGCACACGTATCAGTTTAGTTTATCAGTGGTTTCTGGGTGGTTCTGCAAGTGCACTCTGGCTCCTTCCTCCAGTAGCCTGAGATCTAAGCACCCAGGAGTTTGTTGCCTTGCCACTGAGTTCTGCCTGCAGCTTTCCATTCCCTTGAAGGTCTCTGCTCAGCCACAGGTCCTCAGCGTTCTACAGCTTTGCATCCTGTGAAGGTCCCACGGAGAATAGACGGGCCATGAGTCTTTTGGGCTCCTCGTTGTTCCAATCCACATGCCAGCTCAGACATGGCTGTTAACAGCCCAGATGGTTCCTTATTATACTCATCAAGTACCTGCTCTGCTCCCAGGGACCAAGCAGCTACCCTATTCTCACATGGAAAAAGCTCATCCCTCTTTGTCTGCTGCTGCTGCTGCGTCACTTCAGTCGTGTCCGACTCTGTGTGACCCCATAGACAGAAGCCCACCAGGGTCCCCCGTCCCCAGGATTCTCCAGGCAAGAACACTGGAGTGGGTTGCCATTTCCTTCTCCAATGTGTGAAAGTGAAAAGAGAAAGTGAAGTTGCTCAGTCGTGTCCGACCCCTAGCGACCCCACGGACTGCAGCCTACCAGGCTCCTCCATCCATGGGATTTTCTAGGCAAGAGTACTGGAGTGGCTTGCCATTGCCTTCTCCGTCCCTCTTTGTCATGAGACCGTTAACAGCCTAACTGAAAGCAGAACTCTTTCCTTTCTTCTTGGTCCTCATTTCCTGGCCTTATATTTCATGTTCTCTTGTTGGATCTTCAGTTTGTGGCTCCCTTCAGCTTTCCCCTCTCTGTCTGAGTCCAGACCCTTCCTTCTTGGTTGTGAAAGCATCCGGGCTACTTAACAAAGCACACCCAGCTACATATTATTACTTCTCTGCTTCCCAGTGAATTTGTAAGCTCTTCAATGGCAAAGATTGCTCCCAGCACAGTGCCTACATATACATAATAGGTGCTTATTAAGATATGTATTAGTGGAATAAGCTGCATATTCTTTAATCTTTCACCATTCACTTGTTCTTTCATCAGAAATTAATCAATTTGTTCACTGCTCAGTCACTATAGAGCATCTCCTGTCCCAGGAGTTGGGGCAGGTTGGAGTATACCAAGAAAGATGGTTATTACTCCAAAGACAAGTTTCCTGCTTTTAAGGGACTAGCTCTGTATGTGTGTGTGTTTTGTGTGTGTGTTGTGTTTCTATTCTCCTGACAAGGCTCAGCAAAAACTCAGGCCTCTGCACTCCAGAACATGCCTGCTGCATTTCTGGGCTCTGTTGGAGTGTGGGGTGGGAGGCCCCATAGGCCAGGTGGGAGGCAGTAGGTGGGCTTGTGGGAAGGCAGGGAGGAGCTTCCCAGGAGCAGAAGGCCCTTTGGATCATGACAGGTCCGGCCCATACTTTGATTCTCTTCCTCCAGAAAGAAAGCATTTTTAGTTTTTAATTAAATAAATGAATTACAAATTATAACATTTGTCACTGCAAGTTACAGAGACAAAATAAAATAATACAAATATAATAATTTAATATAAATAATGTAATATATTGAAACACGTATGTTGTCATATGTGAAACGAATCACTAGTTCAGGGTCAATGCATGTTATAGGATGCTCGGGGCTGGCATGCGGGGATGACCCAGAGGGAGGATAAAGGGAGGAGGGAGGTGGGAGGGGGGTTCAGGAGGGGGAACTTATGTAAACCCGGGGCAAATTCATATCAATGTATGGCAAAACCAACCAATATAATATTGTAAAATAATTTGCCTCCAATAAAAAATAAATTAATTACAAAAAAAATATAATAATACAAAAATAATACAAATAAAATAATAAAACAGTAAAGAGGTGAATAAAGTATCCCCTTTCCAAACCTCTGGTTTTGAATCTAAAAGTCAATTCCAAATTCGGCATACAGATTACATTTTTGCTTTCTAGGTAAACAGGCATGTTTACCCGCCCCAATACATGGTGTTGAAAATATTTAAGAGACTTGGCAAGAAATAAAATCATGCCAGACAAAACACAAAGGTGCTGGACTCGGAAAAGAGGGACAAATGTAAACAGAATCCATGGAGTCGCTAGGTATGCACGAGCACTTTAAATATATGGATGATTGAAGAACTGAACCGTGGGCTTGGTCTGGGGAAAGATGTGGCTCTGGGTGTGCCAGGTGGGCAAGGAGCCCATAACGTTGTAGTCAAACTGGAGAAGCGATGCAGGCTAATTAAAAAGCACTTAGATGAGAAAACAGGAAGCAGAACGCCGCGGCGGGGATGCGAGCTCGAGGCTGGGCGCGGCGCCAGCGCAGAGGCGGCGGAGGTGGTGCTGCGCGGGCCTCGGCGAGCCGTGCGCCCGGCTCCTCCCGCGGCCTCGGCAGGCGGGAACCCCGAAGGCCTGGGGCTCGAGAAGCCTGCAGAGATTCCGGATTCTCACTGATTTCCTCCTCTCTGCAGATTTCGCTAAAGCACGGTGCTAATAACGTTGGTAAACGAAACTCTGAGCCTCTTTGCGGAGAGGCTGGGGCAACGACGTTTGAGTCTTTCAGCAGAGCCTTTCCTATTCACTTTAAAAATGGAACAAGAAGTTTCTGATGAGGTTGGATTAAGAATGAGGTGCTGGCGGCGGCAGCGGTGGAGCTGAGGGTGGGCACTCCCGATTCTGCCTCCTCAGTTCTCGAGAGTTTGGTTAGTCTGTCAGCTTCTTCAGAGCCTGAGGTGTCGAGCCACTCATTTCCACTGCTGCCATCCTGCCAGTTGCACTTCAGGTTTTCAGCTTCTGAGTTACGAACCACTAGACTGGTGGGATGCTCTCTTCCTTGGGCAAATCCTCTCCGTAAGGTTGCACACAATCAGGAAACCTCCTTGACCAAATCTCTCCTACTTGACTCGATCGAACTTATCATATCCTTATTTTACAAACGCAGTAGTGAGTTTTTAAAATTAGTCTTGAAGCCCCCCCCCATCGCAGCATATATATATATATATATATATATATATATATGTTTATTATCATCTGCTACATTTCTTTACTAAAAGCTCAGAAGTTTAATATAAGCAACTCTTGATTTTCCCCTGGCAAAGCAGTTTGGAAATTTATCATCTGCATGTTCATAGCGTTGTTTATAGCTTTGTGTTGGACAAGGAGATTTAAATTCTAAACTGCTCTCAGAAGACCTGCTAAATACTAACCATAACTTAAAGACGATGCAGAGATGTTCATTATAATCATTAAATACACAAATACAAATTCAGAAGGTAAAAGTGCAAGTGTAAATTACGCAGCAAATTGTTCTTGTTCAGTCGCTAAGTCGTGTCTGACTCTTCCATCCCATGAATTGAAGCACTCCAGGCTTCCCTGTCCTTCACGATCTCCTGGAGTTAGCTTAAACTCATGTTCACTGAGTTGGTGATGCCATCCAGCCATCTCATCCTCTACCATCCCCTTCTCCTCATGTCTTCAATCTTTCCTAGCATCAGGGTCTTTTCCAGTGAGTTGGCTCTTTGCGTCAGGTGGCCAAAGTAATAAGCATGTATTCAAATAAGCCACTGTGAGGGTAAGTTTGTGTGTGTGTGTCTTCCGCTGTGTTCCCTGCTCTATCCCAGGAGGGTCTGTGGAACAATGCTTGGTGCACAGAAGGACTTCAATAAACATTTGCTGAATAAGTGAATGGAGAAGGTACTTGTCTCCAAAGTGCTTACTTAAGATACAAAGCACATTTTAATAATACTGTCATTGCTCAAATTATTTTTTGGAAAGAATTTTTCGTTGGGAATTTCTGTTAAAGTTGGTGCCATTCCTTTAGGGCCATACTTCAATTTTGGGATCAAATCAATACACTCTGAATGAGTGAGTTTACTTATGTTGTTTATCAGGCGTGGCTCCAAATAACTCTCAGTTCATTCTCAAAAGGTGAATTTACCATCCTGGAGGTTATTAAAAGAATGCCATAGACTCTAAAGGCAGTTCTCTAAGGGATATGCCAAAATGTTTGCATTAATAAAAGCTTCATTGGAAAAAGTGTCTAACTTCCTGAGACGAATACCTTGAAGGAAATAGAACTCATCTGATTTATTCTTGTATGTTTGATAAAAAATCAATTCCATTACTCATATTTACATTATACTTCTGGAAAGAGCTTAAGTGTGTTTGATTGAGTAAAGAAAGAGGCATAAGAATTGTTTGTTCTTTACCACTACTCTTCCACAGTGTTTAAACTAGCTGAGGATAGGAATTATTTCTTCTTTATTGATTCAAGTTCCATTTTCTATCAGTTTATGAACTTTTATTCACTTTCAGAAATACCAGAATCTTTCATTCTCTAAGTTTCACAAATTATTGCCTTTAACTGCAAACTAATGCATTGTCTTAAATGATAATATTGTCTTAAAAACACACATACTATAGAATTAATTGTATGGAGTGAAATATTTTAATCTGTTTGGAATAAAGAGAGCAAATTCAACACATAGTCACAACCCAAATTCCACTACCATGAAAACAAAGGGATATTTTTCACCCTAAGCATTTCTATTTTGAAATGTCTTTCTTATGAAAATGTGCTTAAAATGTAAAAGTTTAACAAATTGTTATAAAACTGATGCTAGGTAACCCTTACCTAAAAAAGTGAGCATTGCCAGTGCCTTGAAGTTCTCCTGGGGCCCATTTCTTCCCCTTTCTTTCCTTCCTCACTACAGAGAACCAATATCCTCTAGTTCTGGAGGCAGTGATCTTTTTGATTTTCTCTACATGTTTCCATATAAGTAGGCATCTATAAACACCATGGGTTACTTAGCTACTTTTGAACTTCATGGAATTATTTGTGAGAAATGTCTGACCTCTTTCAGTCAATATTATGCTGGAGATTTATCCATACCTTTTATCATGATTGCTTGAAATTTCATTGTATGAATCTGCATACTTGGGTTGTTTCCAGTTTTTGGTTATTATGTTTAGTAATAACTAATCTGCTCTGAACGTGTTTGTACATACATCCTGAGGCACAAGTGCGTGTATTCCTGTTGATATAGAATGAGGAGTGGAATTGCTGGATCACAAGGTATGCAATGCATTCTCCCCAAAATACCATACTGTTACTCTATATCCTTTTCAATAGTGGGTATTTTCAATTATAAAATTTTTTGTATTTCGATGAGTGTATAGTCCTTCAACTTTGCTCTTCCTTTTCAAAGTTGTTTTGGCTCTTCTGGGTCTTTCGCATCTCATATAAATTTTAGAGTTTGTCTATCAGTTTCTTCACAGATATCCTGCTGAAATTTTGAATGGCCATCTATTGAATCTATAGATCAATTTAAGGAAGAATTAGCATGTATTATTATCATGTATTTTTCCTTTACATGTTTTATAAATCCTACTATGTCTTATAACTTTTGTTTAATCAACTATTTTAAATTTTTATTAATTGTTTAAATTGAGATGTAGTTCACATACAATAAAATTTACCATTTAAGGCTTACAACTCAGTGATTTTTAGAATATTCATAAGTTTGTACAAACTTTAATACTATCTAATTTCAGAACATTTTCATCACTCCAAAAAGAAACCCCGTGCCTGTTAGGAGTCAACTATTATTGTTTAAAGATATACAAATAGTAATAAAAATGTCGTGTATTTACTAACTTAGCATCTCTTTCAGTGCTGTTACTTTTGTAGATCCATAGTTCCAGCTGGTATCATTTACCTTCTGCCTGAAGCATATTCTTTAACATTACTTGTAATATGGATCTGTTCATGATAAATTCATTCAGCTACTTCATGTCTCTAAAAGCCTATTTTGCCTTAACTTTTGAAAACTATTTTCACTGGGTATAAAATATAGGTTAATAATTTTCTTTCTTTTAGTGCTTTAAAGATTTTGCTCCACTGTTTTCTTACCTGCACTGTTTCTGGTGAGGAATCTGTGTTCACCCTTTTCTTTGAACATTATGTTTTCTGTGGGTAACATGTTTTTTTAAATCCAGCTGATTTTAGATTGTCACTGGCTTTAAGTAATTTGATTATAATGCACTTTGGCATAGTTTCTTTATATTTTTTGCATTTCTGTTTCTTTGAACTTCTTGGATCTGCAGGTTTATAATTTTCATCAAATTTAGAACTATTTGACCGTTATTTCTTCAAAAAAATTTCCCTTTCCTGTTTTCTGTATTCTTCTGAGATCTCAATTACATACTTATTCAGTTCAGTTCAGTTCAGTCGCTCAGTCGTGTCCAACTCTTTGCGACCCCGTGAATCACAGCATGCCAGGCCTCCCTGTCTATCACCAACTCCCGGAGTTCACTCAGACTCATGTCCATCGAGTCGATGATGCCATCCATCCACCTCATTCTCTGTCGTCCCCGTCTCCTCCTGCCCCCAATCCCTCCCAGCATCAGAGTCTTTTCCAGTGAGTCAACTCGTCGCATGAGGTGGCCAAAGTATTGGAGTTTCAGCTTTAGCATCAGTCCTTCCAATGAACACCCAGGATTGATCTCCTTTAGAATGGACTGGTTGGATCTCCTTGCAGTCCAAGGGACTCTCAAGAGTCTTATCCAACACCACAGTTCAAAAGCATCAAGTCTTCGGCGCTCAGCTTTCTTCACAGTCCAACTCTCACATCCATACATGACCACGGGAAAAACCATAGCCTTGACTAGATGGACCTTGGTTGGCAAAGTAATGTCTCTGCTTTTTAATGTGCTATCTAGGTTGGTCATAACTTTCCTTCCAAGGAGTAAGCATCTTTTAATTTCCTGGCTGCAATCAGCATCTGCAGTGATTTTGGAGCCCCCCCAAAATAAAGTCTGACACTGTTTCCACTGTTTCCCCATCTATTTCCCATGAAGTGATGGGACCAGATGCCATGATCTTTGTTTTCTGTGGATAAAATTGCCCCACATAACATGGGTGTTCTTTTCTTTCTCTCTTTCTTTCTTCTTTCACTTTGGAGTTCCTTTTTTCTCTGTGTGATTCATTTTTAAATGTCTCTATTAGGATATGTTGAAGTTAACTAATTTTAACCCTATCTTTTCTAATTTGCTATTGATCCTATCCAGTTTATGTTTCTCTGATACATTATAGCTTTTACCTCTAAAATTCAAGTTTTCAAATTACATGTTACATGGCTACTTAAATTTTTGAACCTAAGGAACAGTTAAATAACTTTTTTAGTTTCCTTGCCTGCTATTTTTGTTATGTGATAATGCTGCACACATTTTGAACTGTAGAAGACATTTTTTTGTTATTCTTTTACAATAACGATATTTGTTTTTACAATCAGTGTTCACTTATATTTACACATATGTTCACTATTTGTTAAAACATATTTGGTAGTATTTTTTAAATCCTAGAAATATTTAATTTTGTTAGTAGTTTTACGTATCAGTGATTTTCTTTAGGCCTCTAGGTCTTAGGAAGGCCTTCCCAAACCAAGATTATAAAAATACTGTTACATAATTCTACCTGTTTTTTTGTAAATTTAATTTTTTAAAATATTTATACTTTTAATTCATCCAAATTTGTGTTCTATATTTTGTGAAGCTAAATTTCTTAGTTTTTTTTAGGTGACTAGCAAAATTACTCATTACTATTTACTGAATTTCTATCCTCTTCCTCTGATTTGTAATATAACCTTATTATATAATTATTTCTTTATAAACAGGGGTCCTCTATTTTCTTGCACCAATGTCCTGACTGTTTTAATTACTGTAATATGCAGTAATTAATATGGAACTACAAAGTGACAAAAATATTGCTTTGTATTCTATAATGATAGGCCATTGCAGTTGGATAAGAATCTAGCTTCTGGCTTTATTTATTACAGAAGATATATAGCCTGAATGAGATAAGCAGCAGGGCTTGCTGTACAAAACTGTGATGTAAGTGAAAGAGGCAGTACTTTCTCATTTTTTCTGAACATCTTTTCAAGATCTCTGGGTTTTAGGGTCTTCATGCAATCCCAGGCTACATAGGGCTCTTCTCAAGGCCTGTTTCCTTGAGGGAAATACTTGTTTCTCTAAATCTACTTTTAATCTTCTCCTCCAAATTCTTCTCTCATCTAGTCTATATTGGAAAGATTTGAGAAAATAATTTATATTGAGGTGTTGATGACTGATATATTGATTTAATGTAGTCATGGCAAATGTGTGGCTTCATTTCAACATGGATTCTCCAGCACCTAAAGTCAACAGCCATGGTGTGTACTTTTTTTGTTGATCTTGGGATTGACCTAAGAACCTTTCTTGACACAGGACTCCAGGAGTTCCTAACACTTCATCAGAATTGGCAGATAGGTTGAAATTAGTTTTCTACTCCGTAATAATGTTTTCTCTTCCCAGGAGAAACAGGCATTGGAGAAACGGAGTCACGGTGTTGACTGTAGTGGTTTCCTAGGGTTGTACAACAAAGTACCAAAGACTGAATGGCTTAAAACAACAGACTTTTATGGTCTCACAGTATGGACTCTAGAAGTCTAAGCTGTCAGCAAGGGCTTGCTTTCTGCCCTGGTTCTAGAGAACCATTCCTTGCCCCTTCTGGTGTTGCTGGCAACCCCTGGCGTTTCTGACTTATAGATGCATCACTCTAATTACTTGGTGGACTTTACCCCGTGTGTCTTCACACTGTCTCTCCTCTGTGTGTCTATGTTCATATTTCCTTTTTTTATAAGGATACCAGTCAGATAGGTTACTTCAATGACTAGTTTTAACTCTTTTGCCTTTGTAATGACCCTATTTCCAAATAAGATCACACTTTGAGGTACTAAGGGTGAGGACTTCAACATATGAATTTGGGGGGACACACGAATCATCTTTTTACAGTGGCACTCAAATAAAGCTGTGGATGGAAAACTCTTCATCTGTGTGTAAGAGCAGTCCTGTCAGGGTCAGCCAGTCCTGTACTAAAAACATAACACTGCCTGAGAGTGGAAAGGCACTAAAGACAGTCATTATTATTTATTTGTGTGGTTAAAGAGATCCTGGGCTGAGAATCATAATCTGAAATTAAACCCTTGACAATTTTCAGAAGATTTAACAGGATTATTTCATCTTTGTTCTTGTTGAGCTCTATTTTAAAGGGATTTTGAGGGAAGTGTGTGTTGCTCACTGAATATCCTCATGCCTTTTTACTGTAGACACAGCAATGCAATCAGGATCTAGTTCTGAACACACTGGCACATTTCTAGAACAGGCGTGTTTGCTCATGGTTTGTTTTTAATGAACCTGGAAAGTTTTGAGCTTATGAAGGAAGAATTTAGTTCTGTTGTATTGACCTTTTGGTATCACAATTTACAGGCCAACTTAAATTTATGAGCACAGGCTCAACACCCCTCATGTGAGATTTCAGTTCATCTGTGGAGAATGAGCAGAGGCAGGAAGTAAATTATGAGGTAAGGAGTAGTATTCACTAGGCATTTGCGAGATTTCTTGGTCAGCATATTAGTTGATTCATGATTAAAAAAGAACTTATTAGATGGTGCTTTATGAAGTATTAGCTTTTTATTGCTTCTATAAAATAGGTATAATCTAATTTTATTATTAATGCAGAACAAATGTGCTGAGTCTTGAAGGTGTGCTCATCCAGGAATGGATGAAAACTGTTCTCAAGGTCGAATTTGTTTGGTGCCTTTAGGGAAACTGTTGTAGGTGATGAGTCAGACACCTGGGTGATGCCACCCAATGATTTGCTCTTTCTTGGTCAGCTAATAATGAATCCAGTATTGTCACTTCATTAAGGAAATCGTGACAGAAGAGTACAGTCATTTAATCACAAACAGTACACTGATGTCTCTTGCTTTGCATGTGGTTTATTAAGGGCAATCAACTTAAAAAGTTTGGCTTGTAGCAGGCATGGGGACAGGACAGCATAGTGGGAGTGCATGCACTCTGGAGACAGTGTTAAGTCCAAATTTCAGGGTCATTTCTGGTCTCTCACAAGAACCTCAGATTTCTCACTTTTTAACCTCTGAGCCACCAGGGAAGCCCAGATTTCTCACTTTTTAAATGTGGGCAATGATACTTCTCTTTCAGTATTGTGAGGATTAAATCAAATCATTATTGTAAAGTCCCAGCCCCAAATTAAATTTGCAACAAAATTAGTTTCTTATCCTTTCTCTCAAATACATTTTTTTTTTTCAGTTACATGATCTTGTGATTTGATTTTCATAACTTAAAACTAAAACCTAGCTCTATTTGGAGGAAAAGTTGGTCTGGTAATTCTTTTATGTTTCATGACTCCATAGAAGAGGCACTGTTAAAATTGTTTAGGTTCAGCATTTTAAATAAAACCACCTCTTTGCAGGAGAGACACTAGTGTAAAAAAGGTTAGGAGAAAGTATATAAATATTCTAAAAGCCTATACTCAGGTGCATAGCTCTTGTTCCAGGGAATTACATTAGATTTCTTATGTAATTTGGAAAGAGAGGCGCTCTAATATTATTCCCTTCTTTGTTTCACCTAGAAGGGTCACTCACTGTCCTCTTTTTAAAAAGTTATTTGGCTGCGCTGGGTCTTAGTTGCAGCACTTGAGATCTTCGATCTTTGTTGCAACATGTGTGATCTTTAGTTACAGCATGCAAACTCTTGGTTGTGGCATGTAGGATTTAGTTTCTTGACCAGGGATTGAACCTGGGCTCCCTGCATTGGGAGCATGGAGTCTTAGCCATTGCACACTCAGGGAAGTTCCCATTAGTCTTTTTATGCCACTCCTGCATTATTAGAGAGAAATTAAGTTTGGCCCTACTTTCCAAGTTTCGAACAGGTAGGATGACAGAAAAAGGACCCTCAGGTTCTTGCTTTAATTTTATAAAACTTTGTGGTTTTGTTTGGATAGTTAAATTGACTATAGGATTTTAAAACCTTAAATTTAAATGTTTAAAAAGCTTTAAATTCCCTAGTGTTCAAAGTCTTTACAGAAATCATCTACTTTGAAAATATTGTCTTCTTATAATAAGAGTGACATTTTTAAAGCATGGCTACAATCTTTAAAAAGCAAACTGCGTGGATTGCAATTTTTGTTTTAATGACACAAAAATTAATGAATTGTCTTATATATGGCTATCAAGTAGTATTCTGTGATTTTTTTATTCCTCTGCAGAGTTTTGCTATGCTAAATGCTCACTGGTTTCATTGTTTGGATCACACATATGTATCTTAGGTTTCAAAATGTGTGGTAGTACTAACCATCTGTAATTCCCCTCATTTATCAATAAAAAATGGCATTGGATGGTCAACAATTAATTGCTTAGCAACATATTATTTTCAACATATTATTTTTTAAACAATCTGCTGCGTTTCAGGATCCAGAGAAAAACCTATCCATGTGCTTGGTCTATGACTGGGACAGAATTTTGCTACCATAGCTCTTCTTAACAGCAATGGATACCAGCAGGTTTATGATTCCATCTCCAGAGTTATTGCCTCAAGAAATAATATTTCAATTGTAGCTATCTCTATGAGATATCTCTATACAGATTCTCTTTTACCTTTTGCTTTGAGACTGTCAATGGATCAACCCTTCTTTTGACCAAAACTGTCAATGATGTAAATAACAGTGGTGTATATTTCAGTAAAGATTTAAAAAAATTGAAATATGGCATGAAAGCAAATGAGGTCTGTTGGAAACCACAGCAATATCTAAGGCTCAAGCATTTCCCCAAATCTACATATTGCCAGAAAATAAGAAATATTTGTGATAATCTAGAGTGTCTTTCAGTTTAGTTGGGTGATTTTCCACCCTAACGTGAAAGTCGCTCAGTTGTGTCTAACTCTGCTACCCAAACAATCATACAAGTCCAAATCTTCTCTAAGTGGCCTGATGATCTATGAAAGTCTATTTAGACATGTTGTACAAACAAGCACTATATTCTCAAACACACATTGCTTGAGAAATGTGTTTTAAGAAACAGTGTGGTGCAAGCCGACACACTGTTACAAACGTGTGAAAATGATAAATGTAGCAGACAACTAAAGTGCTCCTCTGCTCAACACTTGATATATAATTTCCAGTGAAGTTATCTTTAGTAATTAACCTCTGATGTTTCTTTAAAAGGTCTGCTAATCTGAATTTTCTTTTGGGTGTCTTGGAGATGTAGATGATTGTTTTAGACACTTAGAATTACTGCTGTTCTTCTGAGGCTTGTCTGAAGAGGGCCCGGTTTTCCTAATGCAGCAGCATCAAGAACAATATTTAGCACTTATGAGGCTCCACTTCTCAGTTTCAAAGCACTTTACAAATATCAATTAATTGCTTTGAATGAGGAGTTCTGCAGCTGCTGGAGAAAAAAAGAGCACACAGTGATTGGCTCATTATCATTTACAGCTGTTGAAAAATGGTCTTCAAAGAAATAATTACAGATTTTCATATATATTTAAGGAAAAAAGGAGCAGGTTACTAAGGATCTTTTTAAACAAATGACTTGTGTCTTTGCATTCAGCTTAGAGAGCAGCAGCTTTATTGCAAACAATTACCCTTCCCTAGAGAAAAAGAAGAGAGGAGCTGTAATACTCCCTCTCCAAGAAAATGCGGACAGTAAATCCTCTTTTTGGAAATAATCTCAATCTCACTGCTTTTTGATTTTTGGCTGTTTAGAATTTTTGTTTATCAGTAGCAGGGCCACTGCTGGACTGACTTAATGTCTGATCCAGTGTTGGCTTTGTCCCTCTTTAATTATGCATGAAAACAGAACAAGTAGACTATAATTGATAGTGCTTCTTGCATTGTTTTCCACAGAGCTTTATCTCCATAGGGGGCCAAAAAAGCCATGAAGACGGTCTTTCTGTCACCAGGAAGAAATAGAGGCAACCAGAGCCCTGGAAACAGTTTTCTTTCTTTTTCTTTTCTTTCTCTTTCTCCACAACCCCATCCCCCACCGCCTCCGCTTCTTTTCATAATGTGAATCTCCTGGTTGGGCAGATAAGCTGCTAATTCTATTAATTTTCTTATCAAAATCAGCAAGGTAACCGAAGCTTCCAATTTAGTGATTTATTATCCCGAGCAAGCTATGCGAAGTGCACCTTTCATATTCTGTAATTGGCACGAGAGGGGAAGAGACTTTCAAGGGAGATGCACTCAGCTAACCGTTACCATTTCAATTGACTATTGAGCAAACAAATGCAGTGTCCTTTCATTGGCTTAAATCATTTAAAATGATAAAGCAGCAATTCTGCATTTGAATATATGCCAGTGGATATCTGTGGGCAAGATGCTGACCCCGAAGACATTAAAATATGAGCACAATAACATCCCTCTATAGGATTTCGCATCAATAAAACATCCAAGTGCGATATGTTAATTGACATGCAAAAGGCCAAAATTGATCACATATGTAATCTGACCCTTATTATTACACCATCTCCCAAGCCCCTGGAAATAAACATCTTTCCTTTGCACATTGAGTGCTGGGTTCTTTTATATATAGAAAGTGGCTGCAAACAGTGGATTCCAGTATTTAAGCATTGAAATAGAAACCAGTATCAGAGTCAGGAACATCAGCAGTTGGAAAGGAAAGATAGTGGTGAGATGTTGGATGCCAAAGGTGAGCGGGAGTGATTGGGATGTAAATATAGAAGGTAAACTAGATTTTGGGTGGGTAAAATAACTACTTCTTTTTATTGTAGGAACACATGTACACCTGGGGCAGATTCATGTCAATGCATGGCAAAACCAATACAATAATGTAAAGTAATTAGCCTCCAATTAAAATAAATAAATTTTTAAAAAAATTAAATAGGGCAATATATGCTGGTGTTACATGCATGTCATTAAACTAGTTGATACTGATTATAAGATAGCTAATTTTAAAGGAAAATTATGGCCATAAACAACGAAATGGATCCCTACAATTCAAGTTGTTTTACTGATGATAATATCTGGGGCCCAGGAGCTTTCTGGAGCTTTCCTGCTACTGCTGCTAAGTCACTTCAGTCGTGTCCGGCTCTGTGTGACCCCACACACAGAAGCTCCTGGGCCCCAGATATTATCATCAGTAAAACAACTTGAATTGTAGGGATCCATTTCGTTGTTTACGGCCATAATTTTCCTTTAAAATTAGCTATCTTATAATCAGTATCAACTAGTTTAATGACTGCATATAACACCGGCATATATTGCCCTATTTAATTTTTTTAAAAATTTATTTATTTTAATTGGAGGCTAATTACTTTACATTATTGTATTGGTTTTGCCATGCATTGACATGAATCTGCCCCAGGTGTACATGTGTTCCCCATCTTGAACCCCTCTCCCACTTCCCTCCCCATCCCATCCCATCCCACTGATTCATCCCAGTACACCAGCCCCGAGCATCCTGTATCATGCATCAAACCTGGACTGGTGATTCGTTTCACATATGATAATATACATGTTTCAATGCCATTCTCCCAAATCATCCCACCCTCGCCCTCTCCCACAGAGTCCAAAAGACTGTTCTATACATCTGTGTCTCTTTTGCTGTCTTGTAAGAGCAAAGTGTTAATTCTCCCATTCATAGACGATGCTTAGAGAGGCTTGAGAAATTAAAAATGTACATAATGCTTAAGAGGCTTGGGAAGTTAAGTAACTTGTCTGACTTCACTTGGTTAGAAAGTATTCAAGCTGGGATTTAAATTTAGAACCATGTGATCTGAACCTCTTTTCTCTAATAATTGTACTATTCTTCTTCCTGCCACCTTCTATATATAAAATAAAAAACACAGCACTCAATGTGCAAAGGAAAGATGTCTATTTCCAGGGGCTTGGGAGATGGTGTAATAATAAGGGTCAGATTACATGTGTGATCAATTTTGGCCTTTTGCATGTCAATTAACATACCACACTTGGATGTTTTATTCATGCGAAATCCTATTCTTATATACAATTCTTCCTTGTATTTCTGGAAAAATTAACACCCCAGACCATTAAACCTTCAATATAAATCACACTTTGAATTATGCCATACACAAACCTTTGAATTAGTTTTTTGGTACTTAAAACTTCAAAGACAATTCATATTAAAAAAGGGATCACTGTTTTTCATGAAATATAGTTTTGACAGTTTGGAACTTCCCTTCTAATTCTTTGCGATCTTTTCCCCTTGCATTTCCTTGAGGAACAGGCCAGGGATTATTTTCCCCTGTGGAGTGCTGTCCACGGTGCCTATGGCTAGGAGATGTACTGCAGAGGTGCACAATGATTTAGACATTTGTTTGGGCTTTTAATCTTTTCTCATCTACACGTACCACCAAAATAAAAACCAGTGAAGTATGAACCCTATAAATCTGCTTGTTCTCTCACTCCTCAGAAATATTTCAGAAAGAACTTGACACTTGTAATCAGAACTGGGCTTACATGCTGCCTCCTTTTGATTCAGCGATCCTGTACCCCTTCCTTTTCCATTTTAAACAGCATGAAAATAATGGGAGCCAGAAGGGCATGGACTGGGGTAGTGCTGCTGTTGGAAGGATGTAAAATATACTTATATAAAGTGAATTTCCACCTGACTTTAAGTGTGTAGATTATTGAATTAAGAGAGCAAGTTGTGAGGGCAGTAGGAAGCCACCACGCTTCTCAGGGGATGCAGCAAAAAGGCAGGTATATTTTCTTGACTTCTTGGACCTTTGCCTATGAATCTAATGTTTTTATATCATAGGCATGATCCTATGCTAGTTTAAAAAATCAATCCAATTGTTGGGTTTGTGGCCAAGTACCTGTGTCTAGTATTTATGGGTTACCTTGATGAATTTCTGCACCCCAAGACTCTAATTGGTTGTACCTGAGGAAATTTACTTTAAAGGAAAACTTGTAGTCATGTTCCGGTCACTATTGATATTACTAGATGGGACCTTCTCACATGGCCATGCTCTGACCCTGGCCATACATTAAAATTTTCTTTTAGGGTCACTCAAATTCAATCAGAATGACATACTAAGTCTCAATCAAAACCTGTAACCTCTTGTCTATTAAAAGCAAAACTTCCACGATTATGGGAAGGATCTATATGGTTAACAGCAGGATGTGAAAGTGCAGCACTCAATATGCCAGCAAATTTGGAAAACTCAGCAGTGGCCACAGGACTGGAAAAAGGTCAATTTTCATTTCAATCCCAAAGAAAGGCAATGTCAAAGAATGCTAAAACTACCAGAAAATTGCACTCATCTTACACGTTAGTAAAGTAATGCTCAAAATTCTCCAAGCCAGGCTTCAACAGTATGTGAACACTGAACTTCCAGAGGTTCAAGCTGGATTTAGAAAAGGCAGAGGACCAGAGACCAAATTGCCAACATCTGTTGGATCATGGAAAAAAACAAGAGACTTCCAGAAAAACATCTATTTCTGCTTTATTGAATATGCCATAGCCTTTGACTGTGTGGATCACAATAAACTGTGGAAAATTCTTAAAGAGATGGGAATACCAGACCATCTGACCTGCCTCTTGAGAAATCTGTATGCAGGTCAGGAAGCAGCGGTTAGAACTGGACATGGAAAAACAGATTGGTTCCAAGTAGGAAAAGGAGTACATCAAGGCTGTATGTTGTCACCCTGCTTATTTAACTTATATGCAGAATACATCATGAGAAATGCTGGGCTGGATGAAGCAGAAGCTGGAATCAAGATTTCTGGAAGAAATATCAATAACCTCAGATATGCAGATGACACCACCGTTATGGCAGAAAGTGAAGAAGAACTGAAGAGCCTCTTGATGAAAGTGAAAAATGAGAGTGAAAAAGTTCACTTAAAGCTCAACATTCAGAAAACTAAGATCATGGCACCTGGCCCCATCACTTCATGACAAATAGATGGGGAAACAGGGAGCAACTTTATTTTTTTTGGGCTTCAAAATAACTGCAGATGGTGACTGTAGCCATGAAATTAAAAAGCGCTTACTTCTTGGAAGAAAAGTTATGACCAACCTACACAGCATATTAAAAAGCAAAGGCATTACTTTGCTGACAATGATCCATCTAGTCAAGGCTATGGTTTTCCCAGTACCATGTATAGATGTGAGAGTTGGACTATAAAGAAAGCTGAGCACCAAAGAATTGATGCTTTTGAACTGTGGTGTTGGAGGAGACTCTTGAGAGTCCCTTGGACTGCAGGGAGAACAAACCAGTCAATCCTAAAGGAAATCAGTCCTGAATATTCATTGGAAGGACTGATGCTGAAGTTGAAACTCCAATACTCTGGCCACCTGATGCAAAGAACTGACTCATTAAAAGATCCTGATGCTGGGAAAGATTGAAGGTGGGAGGAGAAGGGGATGACAGAGGATGAGGTGGTTGGATGGCATCACCAACTCAATGGACATGAGTTTGAGTAAGCTCTGGGAGTTGGTGATGGACAGGGAGGCCTGGCATGCCGCAGTGAATGGGGTCGCAAAGAGTTGGACACGACTGAGTGACTGAACTGAACTGAACTGATGGTAACTTAAGTTTAAAGTCTCCTCTATGTTTGGAACAATTAAATCATATTAAGGATTGTCAGTCTAGTAATGGGCTTCCCTGATGGCTCAGCAGTAAAAAATCTGCCTGCAATGCAGGACAACCAGGTTCAATCCCTGGGTTGGAAAGATCCCCTGGAGGAGGGCATGGCAACCTACTCCAATATTCTTGCCTGGAGAATCTCATGGACAGAGGAGACTGGTGGGCTACAGCTCACAGGGTCACAAAGAGTCAGACATGACTGAGTGACTGAGCACATTATGACATGACACAGAGCAAGCATTCTCTGAGAATAGAAATGTTCTTTGAAAATAGAATATTATTTTCAAACAGAAGCAGCTTGACAATAATTAGCAAGATTTGGGTCTAAAGAAAGATTATGTGGGACCTTGTTAAAAGGAAAAGAGGAAGTAATACTTATTATGGGATAATAATTCCCTGGGTTCCTAGGAAGGATTCACTATGTAAGAGTAGGACAGAAAAGCAATCTGGTAAGTAGAAGTGTGGACAGGTTGACCAGATGAAAGAGGAAAAAGACAGAACTGTTTGTGATAATTATTGTTTACAAAACACTATGTGTTAAGCACTGTGGTATGTGATTTCCTTGTATTATCTCATAAATTATTTCTATTTTTCAGATGAAGAAATTGTCTAGTTATCATTATTAAGCTCTAAATTGTTTTGCAAGGGCATGACACATATGATTTTTAGAATTCTTGTGTCTACTATTAGCGACATACTAGCTATAGAGGCTTGGATATTGTGAATTAAAAAGAGAAAGAATTTACATATGGAACAAAATTTCCATAGGTGATTCAGTGGTTTGTTGTTGTTCAGTTGCTCAGTCATGTCCAGCTCTTTGCAACCCCATGGACTGCAGCACGCTGGGCTTCCCTGTCCTTCACCATTTCCCAGAGCTTGCTCAAACTGATGTCCATTGAGTTGATGATGCCATCCAACCATTTCATCCTCTGTCATCCCCTTCTCTTCCTGACTTCAATCTTTCCCAGCATCAGAGTCTTTCCCAATGAGTCAGTTCTTCGAGTCAGGTGGCCAAAGTATTGGAGTTTCAACTTTAGCATCAGTCCTTCCAATGAATATTCAGGACTGATTTCCTTTAGGATTGACTGGTTTGATCTCCTTGTATTCCAAGGGACTCTCAAGAGTCTTTTCCAACACCACAGTTCAAAAGCATCAATTCTTTGGTGCTCAGCTTTCTTTATGGTCCAACTCTCACATCCAGGCATGACTACAGGTAAAACCATAGCTTTGACTAGATGAACCTTTGGCCAGCAAAGTAATGTCTCTGCTTTTTAATATGTTATCTAGGTTCGTCATAGCTTCTCTTCTAAGGAGCAAGCATCTTTGAATTTCATGGCTGCAGTCACCATCTGCAGTGATTTTGCAGCCCAAGAAAATAAAGTCTGTCACTATTTCCATTGTTTCCCCCTCTATTTGCCATGAAGTGATGGGATCAGATGTCATGATCTTAGAGTTTTGAATGTTGAGTTTTAAGTCAGTTTTTCACTCTCCTCTTTCACCTACATCAAGAGGGTCTTTAGTTCCTCTTTGCTTTCTGCCATGTACGGGTGGTGTCATCTGCATATCTGAGGTTTTTCATACTTCTTCCAGGAATCTTGATTCCAACTTGTGATTCATCCAGCCTGGTGTTTTGCATGATGTACTCTGCATATAAATTAAATAAGTAGGTGACAATATACAGCCTTGACATACTCCTTTTTCAATTTTCACTAAGATTATATAAATCCTGATGACTAACAGTATAATCTTAGCCAAGTCACAAAAATTCTCTAATCTTCAGTATGAAATAGAAAGTGTCTGCTCTTATCTATTCTACAAAAGCCTTTTGAAAGTAACCAAAACAGGCTTAATAAGGCAAAGCATAATTGTGAAGAAAGGCTTTTATGAGACGAATTATTTGTGATTTTAAAGAACAGACTTTTTGACTCAACTGGAGAAGATGAGGGTGGGAAGATTTGAGAGAATACCATTGAAACATGTACATTACCATATGTATTAGATGACCAGTGCAAGTTTGCTGCATAAAGCAGGGCACTGAAAGCCAGTGCTCTGGGACAGCCCAGAAGGTTGGGGTTGGGAGGGAGGTGGGGGGAGGCTTCAGGATGAGGGGGCATGTGTGTACCTTTGGCCAATTCATGTTGACGTATGACAAAAACCATCACCATATTGTAAAGTAACTATTCTCCAATTAAAATAAACTAAAAAAAAATTGACTATGGATGCTTTTCATAAATCTAGCTAGAATGAAACTAGAATTTGATTTTGTTTGCTTCCAAGATTCCATCTGTATCTTCTGTGTACAAGGGTGACTTTGACTTCAAAGGGCAATGGGAATTGGATCTGGTATGAAAATGGGGCTAGGAAATATATTGTCTTTCAGGAAAAGTTTATTGCATACTGTACAGGAGCTCAAGTTTGATTTTGATTGAATACTTTTTTTCAGTGGGATTTACTAGCTAATTACTTCCTAGCATGTGCCTTGGCAAGACTTACCTAATCTATAATGTCTACTGAAGGACTTGAAAGCCTCAAGGTTTGTATGCTTTTATGTAAAATTATTAATATTAATAAAAATTAACCATAAGTGGTAATTAGAGTAGGTCAGATGGACTTTCCTTCTTTCAAATCTTCTTTATGTTCTTAGTTTCGAAACGTAGAGGTGATAATGCAAAAGATGTCAGTGACAGTTTAAATTAATTATTGATCTTGGAGTGAAGTTTAAATAATTTACCCAACAAGGAGACTACCTTTCACTTGTGTCAAATTGGAAGCTCTAAATACCGTCTGCTTATGTCACAGGAAAATTTTTTGTCTGTTTGCAGTCATGCTGAGTTTGGGGTTCCTGTTGGCCTCATTTTTAAGCCCCGCATCCATTAATCTTAGTAGGTATCAGTCAGTATCACTGATAATTAGTCTTTTAAGTTGCATCCAGATGGAAGGTATAAATTATTAGAAGTTTCCTGCCAGGCACAAGTGTAGATGATTTATTTTCCTATAGTACTTGCCTCTTTCTCTGTTCAGAAGCTGGAAGAGTATGCAATTGGAAAGATTACCCTCCATGCTTTGTCTCAATTTCAACAATTGCTGGCTGTTACAGCTGGTGTATCTGGCAACACAACAGGCTGAACTCCTTTTGAGTTTTTCAGACTTACTCTGCAGTCTCTTTTGTTTCCCTTTTCTAGTCTTCCTACTCTAATGTCAGTAGCGTGTCTCTCCAGAAGTAGCCTTGACTGTAGTGAATATAGTTTTGCAGGCAGTCCCTTGCCTTGGCCAGTGGGAGTACAGTGAGGGGTGTACTCCTGTAGGAAGGGTGACCAGATTAGATTTTTCACAATGAGGACTTAACTTTGAATACCTGTGTCCTCTAGTTGCAATCTTAACCTCAGTCATACTCAGTTCAGTTCAGTTCAGTCGCTCAGTCGTGTCTGACTCTTTGCAACCCCATGAACCACAGCACGCCAGGCCTCCCTGTCCATCACCAACTCCCAGAGTTCACTCAAACTCATGTCCATCGAGTCGGTGATGCCATCCATCCATCTCATTCTCTGTCGTCCCCGTCTCCTCCCACCCCCAATCCCTCCTAGCATCAGACTCTTTTCCAGTGAGTCAACTTGTTGCATGAGGTGGACAAAGTATTGGACTTTCAGCTTTAGCATCAGTCCTTCCAATGAACACCCAGGATTGATCTCCTTTAGAATGGACTGCTTGGATTTCCTTGCAGTCCAAGGGACTCTCAAGAGTCTTCTCCAGCATCACAGTTCAAAAGCATCAATTCTTCGGCGATCAGCTTTCTTCACAGTCCAACTCTCACATCCATACACGACCACTGGAAAAAACATAGCCTTGACTAGACGGACCTTGTTGGCAAAGTAATGTCTCTGCTTTTTAATGTGCTATCTAGGTTGGTCATAACTTTCCTTCCAAGGAGTAAGCGTCTTTTAATTCCATGGCTGCAATTAGCATCCACAGTGATTTTGGAGCCCCCAAAATAAAGTCTGACACTGTTTCCACTGTTTCCCCATCTATTTCCCATGAAGTGATGGGACCAGATGCCATGATCTTTGTTTTCTGAATGTTGAGCTTCAAGCCAACCTTTTCACTCTCCTCTTTCACTTTCATCAAGAGGCCTTTGAGTTCCTCTTCACTTTCTGCCATAAGGGTAGTGTCATCTGCATATCTGAGGTTATTGATATTTCTCCTGGCAATCTTGATTCCAGCTTGTGCTTCTTCCAGCCCAGCGTTCCTCATGATGTACTCTGCATAGAAGTTAAATAAGCAGGGTGACAATATACAGCCTTGATGTACTCCTTTTCCTATTTGGAACCAGTCTGTTGTTCCATGTCAGTGCTAACTGTTGCTTCCTGACCTGCATACAGGTTTCCCAAGAGGCAGGTCAGGTGGTCTGGTATTCCCATCTCTTTCAGAATTTTCCACAGTTTATTGTGATCCACACAGTCAAAGGCTTTGGCATAGTCAATTAAGCAGAAATAGATGTTTTTCTGGAACTCTCTTGCTTTCTCCATGATCCGGCGGATGTTGGCAATTTGATCTCTGGTGCCTCTGCCTTTTCAAAAACCTTCTTGAACATCTGGAAGTTCACGATTCACATATTGCTGAAGCCTAGCTTGGAGAATTTTGAGCATGACTTTACTAGCGTGTGAGATGAGTGCAATTGTGCAGTAGTTTGAGCATTCTTTGGCATTGCCTTTCTTTGGGATTGGAATGAAGACTGACCTTTTTCAGTCCTGTGGCCACTGCTGAGTTTTCCAAATTTGCTGGCATATTGAGTGCAGCACTTTCACAGCATCATCTTTCAGGATTTGAAATAGTTCAATTGGAATTCCATCACCTCCACTAGCTTTGTTTGTAGTGATTCTCTCTAAGGCCCACTTGACTTCACATTCCAAGATGTCTGGTTCCAGGTGAGTTATCACACTATCGTGATTATCTTCATCGTGAAGATCTTTTTTGCACAGTTCTTCTGTGTATTCTTGCCACCTCTTCTTAATATCTTCTGCTTCTGTTAGGTCCATACCATTTCTGTCCTTTATCGAGCCCATCTTTGCATGAAATGTTCCCTTGGAATCTCTAATTTTCTTGAAAAGATCTCTTGTTTTTCCTATTCTGTTGTTTTCCTCTATTTCTTTGCATTGATCACTGAGGAAGGCTTTCTTATCTCTCCTTGCTATTCTCTGGAACTCTGCATTCAGATGCTTATATCTTTCCTTCCTACTTTGCTTTTCACTTCTCTTCCTTTCACAGGTATTTGTAAGGCCTCCTCAGACAGCCATTTTGCTTTTTTGCATTTCTTTTCCATGGGGATGGTCTTGGTCCCTGTCTCCTGTACAATGTCACAAACCTCCGTCCAGAGTTCATCAGGCGCTCTATCTATCAGATCTAGTCCCTTAAATCTATTTCTCACTTCCACTGTATAATCATAAGGGATTTGGTTTAGGTCATATCTGAATGGTCTAGTGGTTTTCCCTACTTTCTTCAATTTCAGTCTGAATTTGGCAATAAGGAGTTCATGATCTGAGCCACAGTCAGCTCCTGGTCTTGTTTTTGCTAACTGTATACAGCTTCTCCATCTTTGGCTGCAAAGAATATAATCAATCTGATTTCGGTGTTGACCATCTGGTGATGTTCATGTGTAGAGTCTTCTCTTGTGTTGTTGGAAGAGGGTGTTTGCTATGACCAGTGTGTTCTCTTGGCAAAACTCTATTAGCCTTTTCCCTGCTTCATTTCGTATACTAGATCAGGCATATAGATTAAAGAAAAGAATTCTCATCACCAGGTTTATGTGATTCTCTGGTACATTTTACTTAATATCGCACTTTCCTGGCAAAACTTTTCCCTTAGATAAGCTTTGGTAGCCACCACGTTTTCTGTGTTCGTATTTAATCAGAGGAACATTTCTGGAAAAAGTGAGATGAGATTGGTAAGGCTAAAATTTTATGATTACTTCATGATTTATATGTGTTAGACAGAAATGCACCTAAGTTACCTAAGCAAAAATGGGAATTTATTGGCTTATGTAAGTGGAAAGGCAAAGGAGTGGTCAAGGTTTTGCCACGGCTGGATCTGGACACTCAGAACAGTATCATCAGGGTTCTGCTTTTCTGTTCAGCTTGATGACGAAGTGCCATCTAGCATCCTTAACTAAGCTTACATTTTCTCTGTACTTTTAATAGTAGTAAGAGGGAAAGAGTGTCCTTTCTGATAACATTAGAAAATTTCAGTCTGATTGGCCAAGCTAGGGTCATGTGCTCATTATTAGATCAGTAATTCTAAGTCTACCCCTTAAGTCAAAGTCTAGGATAGGTCCATTTAAATCTCTTGGACTGATCAGGCTTATCATAGAGTGAAGAGGGGAATATCCACGTAAACAATGAAATTCAAAAGTGTTCTCAAAACTGTTCGGCACCTCTTACTGAAATCTTCTGGTCTGAGCTGGACTTCTGATGTTAACAGCACATATTTCAAGCCATCTCTTCTGTTATCAAACCTATGATCTTCTCCAGCTCACCTCAACGTATTCTCTCTCAGTGATGAATGACCTTCCTTTCTATTGATATCTTACCAAAAAAGCTCACAAAAGATGGAAAGCCCCACCTTCTATCTCCTGCTACCTAACATGCTAATACAAGAACTTACATTTACCTTCCACCTCTTCTCTCTCTTTTCACTGCAGCAGGGGCTCCTCTTTGTATTTATGGCCAGTGCCATTATCTGCGCTACTTCATGCCCTCTGACACCTAAATACTAACCATTCCCTGTCTTTGTCGTGCATATTCTACTGTATTCTCCTGTTTCTCTTTCTCTTCAGCTTTTTAACAAAGCTTGTTATTAATCACACATTCCTTCGGAAGTTATTTCCTTAAAACTTTCCTTCCTTCAAAGTCAAACTTCTTATGGGTAATGAAAGTTCTTATCTCCATTTTCTCATCCCCACTTGTTTTTTTGACCAACATTGATCTAACTTTGACCAAAACAGAAAACTTTGTTATGTCCCTTCAGCTTAGAATCCAAATTCTTAGGATAAGAATCTAAGTTCTCAAAATGGTTAAAGAGGCCCTAGATAGTTTCACTCCTATGGGGATCTCTAGCTGAGGCAGGAGATAGATGAGCCCCATGCCGAGCAGCTGGAATTTGACCTCTGTGAACAGACAGTCCAAGATAAAAATAATAGTAGGAGCAGAAGGAACTGAGTCCTGCTTGGGTAACAGATAAAGAGACCACATATTTCTCTTTCTCTAATGGTGAGGAGACCTCCTTAACTACACATGCACAGAAAGTCTCCTTGGGGGTCAAAAAGAAGGGGTCGCCATTGTGTGATAGGTGTGGTCAACCTACCTATAGGCCTCTGTGCTGGAATCCATCTTGGCTAAAAGACGCTCACACATGTCAGGGAGGGACCTAGAAGAGGCCAGGTGGGAAAAAAGAAGTAAGATAATTCGTCAAAGGTAAACAAAGACCCAGAAGAACTGCTCTCTATAAGTGATTTGAACACTTCTTTGGGGCACTCCTGCTCATTAGGGAGGACACACACATTCTTTCTCTCCGAATATGTATCGGGTGTGTATCTCTGTCTTGCTTCTGTCTTAACCAAGTAGTTTCTCTGTGTGCTTTCCCACATGTTGTGCTGTGTCTCTAATAAGAAACTTTATGAGAAGCCTATATTCAGGTCAGGAAGCAACAGTTAGAACTGGACATGGAACAACAAACTGGTTCCAAATAGGAAAAGGAGTACGTCAAGGTTGTATATTGTCACCCTGCTTATTTAACTTATATGCAGAGTACATCATGAGAAACGCTGGGCTGGAAGAAACACAAGCTGGAATCAAGATTACCGGGAGAAATATCAATAACCTCAGATATGCAGATGACACTATCCTTATGGCAGAAAGTGAAGAGGAACTCAAAAGCCTCTTGATGAAAGTGAAAGAGGAGAGTGAAAAGGTTGGCTTGAAGCTCAGCATTCAGAAAACTAAGATCATGGCATCTGGTCCCATCACTTCATGGGAAATAGATGGGGAAACAGTGGAAACAGTGTCAGACTTTATTTTGGGGGCTCCAAAATCACTGTGGATGCTAATTGCAGCCATGGAATTAAAAGACGCTTACTCCTTGGAAGGAAAGTTATGACCAACCTAGATAGCACATTAAAAAGCAGAGACATTACTTTGCCAACAAGGTCCGTCTAGTCAAGGCTGTGTTTTTTCCAGTGGTCGTGTATGGATGTGAGAGTTGGACTGTGAAGAAAGCTGATCGCCGAAGAATTGATGCTTTTGAACTGTGGTGTTAGAGAAGACTCTTGAGAGTCCCTATCCATTCTAAAGGAGATCAGTCCTGGGTTTTCATTGAAAAGACTGATGCTAAAGCTGAACCTCCAATACTTTGTCCACCTCATGCGAAGAGTTGACTCACTGGAAAAGACTCTGATGCTGGGAGGGATTGGGGGCAGGAGGAGAAGGGGATGACAGAGAATGAGATGGCTGGATGGCATCACCGACTTGATGGACATGAGTTTGAGTGAACTCTGGGAGTTGGTGATAGACAGGGAGGCCTGGCGTGCTGTGATTCATGGGGTTGCAAAGAGTCAGACACGACTGAGTGACTGAACTGAACTGAACTGAACTGATGCTTATTTTATTTACAGTTTTTGCCTCTTGGAAACATTCTTGCTTTCAAATGGGGCAAGATCCAGGGGAACTTTGCTTCTAACCTCCAGCTCTTGCTGGTCTAGTGGCTAGCATTCCTGACTTTCATCCAGGCTGCTGGGTCCAATTCCTGGGCAGGGAACTAAGATCTTATTTCAAGCAACCACTCCCTGCTGTCTCCCTGAGATCACAGCCACTCTCATACCACTCTCCTCATTTCACATTACAGCTCTGAGCTTGTGTTTCACTTCCTTTCATATATTATATCACATTCCCAGCAGGAACTAGCTAGTACATCCCAACTGTGTGCTTGAGGAGAGTTTATGACGGACTATTTACAAGCTATATCCAAGGTTAAGGGAAAATAAGAGATTACGGAGCAAGCATCTGAGAGCTGTTACCAAGAATGTAGGTATCAGAAAAAGGAAGGACTACAGATTCCTGAGGTGACTTTGCTATAGTCCTGGAATAAGACAACCTATCAGCGGCTGTCCTCTTAGAGAGACTATCACAGCAATTCCCAACCAAGGACAAGCAGGGTGAGAACCAGAATAAATGTTTCAAACAATTCGCTAAAAGTTAGCAGAATCCAGAGGACAGAGAAATTGGGTGATACTCAGAAGTAAACATTTGGAGGTACAGAGCAGGGTAAAGAGGGTAGAGAATGGATTAGGAAGGACGATGGAGACTTCTAGCGTCTTCTTACCATGGCAGTTCTGCTTCTCTGTCTAGATACCCCTTTATGATGCTGATCCTCTTCAGTTATTAATAGTTAATTCTTTCTCATCCTTCATTTCAACTCAGGTGTCTGTTTCTAAGGAAAGGTATCTTTAATGAAATCATAGATCAAGGCCCTTCATTTATACTCTCATGGGGTCTTGCTCCTTTCCTTCTCAGAGCTTATCTCAGTTTGTGATTAACTTGACATTATCGTGTACTCCGGGAGTTGGTGATGGACAGGGAGGCCTGGCGTGCTGTGATTCATGGGGTCACGGAGAGTCGGACACGACTGAGCGACTGAACTGAACTGACTGATTGTGATAATGTAACGTTTCATATCACTGGGAACTATGTCCGATCTGACTCATGTCACAATCCTTAAGCCCTAACACACAATGCCTCAATGGCTGGTGTATAGCAGAAATTCACAAAATGCCTGCTGAATAAATAAATACACAGGAAATATAATCAAAACACATGAAAATATTTACCAAATGTCATTTACAACTGATTTGTGATATCTTTCTTCACTATATTGCCTTTGGTTTAGGAAAGTGTTGTTTTGCTGGGTTGACACACTCTTTAGTACTTTGGCCAGATAGGTGTAATCTTACCTATTGGTAAGGTAACTGCAGACTCATGATTCTCTTATAGTATTTTAGGTAAATGCATTGTTTTTAAACTTGTACTTGGTCAGTCACCTTTCACTAAATGCAAAATACCTGATTGACACCAACATGCTTTTCTTTCCATGGCAGCAAAGGGTTTAATGCTTTTATAATGATATAGATGGACTCAGTTAAATGTTTTGTTTTCTCTGCTATCTCAGTTCAACTCAGGTACCATACATTTATTGAGTGTCTATTATACTCCAATGTTAAGTACTGGAGATGCAAAAATGATTAGGATATTATCCTGCTTCTAAGAAGTCTAGAGTCTGCAAGGGGAAACAGAAACATATTTAATTAATATACAGTCTGGTAAATGCAGTGATTAGAAATGGATTGTTTGTGAAGTTAACATAGCTTAAGCTTCAGAACTCTCACTTACTGGGCTTGCTCCAAAGTCCTGACAATGTGTTCACATGTACATATACTCTTGTAAAATTTGTGAATGCCGGCTATTTTCAGAGCATTTGGGCAGGAGTGCATTCTTGTTTTACTGTGGCTTCCTCTGCATCTCACTTTTCCTTGTATTATGTAGCATAAGACTAACAACAGGTATTTTCAGGATTTAAGCAAACTATTTAACATAAGAGTAATCCATGTCTATGCCCCCACCACTAATGCCAAAGAAGCTGAAGTTAACAATTCTTCGAAGACCTACAAGACTTTCAAGAACTAACACCAAAAAAAAAGATATCTTTTTCATCATAGGGGAATAAAATGCAAAAGCAGGAAGTCAAGAGATACCTGGAGTAACAGGCAAGTTTGGCCTTGGAGTACAAAAAGAAGCAGGGCAAAAGCTAACAGAGTTTTGCCAAGAGAATGCACTGGTCATAGCAAACACCCTCTTCCAACAACACAAGAGGCAACTCTACACATGAACATCACCAGATGGTCAGTACCAAAATCGATTGCTTATATTCTTTGCAGTCAAAGTTGGAGAAGCTCTATACAGTCAGCAGAAACAAGACCTGGAGCTGACTATGGCTGAGATTGTGAACTCCTTATTGCAAAATTCAGACTTAAATTGAAGAAAGTAGGGAAAACCATTAGGCCACTAAGGTATGACCTAAATTAAATCCCTTATGATTCTACAGTGGAAGAGACAAATAGATTCAACATATTAGATCTGACAGAATGCCTGATGAACTATGGACAGAAGTTTGTAACATTGTACAGGAGGCAGTGATGAAAATCATCCTCAAGAAAAAGAAATGCAAAAAAGTAAAATAGTTGTCTGATGAAGCCTTGCAAATAGTTGAGAAAAGAAAGGAAGTAAAAGAAAAAGGAAAAAGGAAAGACATACCTATCTGAATTTGCAGAGTTCCAGAGAATAGCAAAGAGAAATGAAAAAGCCTTCCTAAGTGAACAATGCAAAGAAACAGAGGAAAACAATAGAATGGGAAAGACTAGAGAACTCTTCAAGAAAATTAGAGATACCAAGGGAACATTTCATGCAAAGATGGGCACAATAAAGGACAAAAAACAATATGGACCTAATAGAAGCAGAAGATATTAAGAAGAGGTGACAAGAATACACAGATGAGATATACAAAAAAGACCTTAATGACCTGGATATCCACAATGATGTGATCACTCACCTAGAGCCAGTCATCCTGGAATGAGAAGTCAAGTGGGCCTTAGGAAGCATCACTAAGAACAAAGCTAGTGGAGGTGATGGAATGCCAACTCAGCTATTTCAAATCTTAAAAGATAATGCTATTAAGTGCTACAGGCAATATGTCAGCATATTTGGAAAACTCAGCAGTGGCCATAGGACTGGAAAAGGTCAGTTTCCATTTCAGTCCCAAAAAAAGGCAATACCAAAGGATGTACAAATTACCGCACAATTGCACTCATTTCACATGCTAGCATTATAATGCTCAAAATCCTCCAAACAAGGCTTCGGTGGTAGGTGAACTGAGACTTTCCAGATGTACACTTTGGATTTAGAAAAGGTAGAGGAACCAGAATCAAATTGCCAACATCTGTTGGATCATTGAAAAAAGCAAGAGAGTTCCAGAAAAACATCTACTTCTACTTCACTGACTATGCTAAAGCCTTTGACTGTGTGGATCACAACAAACTGTGGAAAATTCTTCACGAGATGGGAATACCAGACCACCTTACCTGCCTCCTAATAAACCTGTTTGAAGGTCAAGAACCAACAGTTAGAACCAGACATGGAATAACGGACTGATTCTAAACTGGGAAAGGAGTACATCAAGGCTGTATAGTGTCACCTTGATTATTTAATTTATATGCAAGGTACATCATGTGAAATGCCAGACTGGATGAAGCACAAGCTGGAATCAAGATTGCCGGCAAAAATATCAATAACCTCAGATAACACCCCCACTTATGGCAGAAAGCGAACAGGAACTAAAGAGCCTCTTGATGTAGGGTTAAAGAGGAGAGTGAATGAAAAAGCTGACTTAAAAGTCAACATTCAAAAAACTAAGATCATGGCATCCAGTACAACCACTTCATGGCAAATAGATGGGAAAGCAATGGAAACAGTGAGAGATTTTATTTTCTTGGGCTCCAAAATCACTGCAGATGGTGACTGTAACCATGAAATTAAAAGACACTTGTTTCTTGGAAGAAAAGCTATGACATACCTAGATAGTGTAATGTCAGCATTACTTTGCTGATAAAGGTCCATAGAGTTAAAGTTATGGTTTTCCAGTGGTCATGTATGTATGTGAGAATTGGACCATAAAGAAGGCTGAGTACCAAAGAACTGGTGTTTTTAAACTGGGTGTTAGAGAAGACTCTTGAGAGTCCCTTGGACTGCAAGGAGATCAAACCAGTTAATCCTAAAGGAAGTCAATCCTGAATATTCATTGGAAGGACTCATGCTGAATCTGAAGCTCCCTGCTTTGGCCACCAGATGGGAAGAGCCAACCTATTGGAAAAGACCCTGATGCTGGGAAAGATTGACAGGAGCAAGAGAAGGGGACGACAGAGGACAGGAGGGTTGGATGGCATCACTGATTCAATGGATATGATTTGAGCAAGCCCTAGGAGATGGTGAAGGACAGGGAAACCTGGCATGCTGCAGTCCATGGGGTTGCAAAGAGTCGGACACAACTGAGCAACTGAACGACACAAAGACCAGGAGAAGTTGAACTGATACCTTTTGTTTGGGTTTCACGCATATGTGTTTTTAGTCACTTCCGTGTATAATTAAGTAATCACTAGTTATCGTGGTATTCTAGGACTGCTTTATTTCTTATTGTGTCAACTCACCTGACACTGTGACATGAGTACAAGGCTAGAGTTTGTAGGATGATATGAATGTGCTCTACCATCCTGGCATGGCAGGAATGTGGATGGAGAAAAACAAAATTTGAAATAAATGGAGACAGAAGCTAGTCTGTGGAAAAAATTTTCAGTGATTCAATGTGTAAAACTAAAAGCAAAGTTTTTGATTTTCACTGATGTCTGGTTAAAATAGAACTTTCATCTACAATAATAAACACACCATATGTTGTTTTTTTGGATGGGAATTTTGTGAAATAGAGTTATCAGAAATTCTGTGTTTGTAACAGTACAGAGAACTTGTCTGTATATAATATAGCATGTTTTATGCAGCCCAACTATCAATAATAAAAACAAATATTTGTCAGCTGTGGCAAAGGAAAGACTGAATTGTATTTCTCTTGTCTCTATGGAGAATTTTGCAAAATCATGGCATGAAGAGGTCAGAAGGAATATGCAATCAACAAGTAGGAGAAAATGCATAGGAAATGTATGTTAAAGGTATCATGCAGTTAATCAACTAAACATGAGGTTATTTTTTTCTGTTTTCTGATAGATAGTTTAGTTTTTTAACTTTTCAAAAATTGTATTTTGATGTGATTTTTGCATCCAATTTTTTATTTGTAATTTTTTATCCTTTTGCTGAAAGGAGGGTCACAGAAATTGTATTAGTTTCAAGCCCCAGAAACCTGAAGCTGCTCTGCTGGTGACAGAGGCAGCACCTGAGGCTGAGTGCTGTTGGATGGGGTGGGAAGGGAAAGGCAGAGACTGTATTCTTCTCTAAAAAGGGAAAATGTATGCCGAGCCCTCGAGAATGAGTAAGACTTGGCCAGGTAAACTCTCCAAATTGCAGAGGGGCTTGCCTGAATCTTTGTAATTTCTTTTTAGTCTGGTTCTCATAATAGGGCCTGCTTGGTCACCTGTTTCATTTAAGATGTTTGCCCTTGTTTTAATGCACAGTGTCTTTATTTTATAACTGATTATAGAGAGAGGAAGTTTGGGGTGAAGTTTGCTGAGCGCTGTGGATTAATTTTGATTTTCCCACAGAGAAAGGAGGCCAGGAACTTGTGAAACCTCTAGAGTGTTTGGGACTCCAGGCACAGACAGAGCTGTTTTAGAGCTTAGGTGGCTGTTTTCCCATATCTATTATACTTGAAACCCAGCTTCATTCTGAGTTCAGGCCTTTGGCATGGGCAATGGTGTAACCTTGGTGGTGGTTAATAATCAGAAGAATGTTTCTCTGAGTGGCTCCACAGGCTGCAGAGGTGGGTAAGCAGTAAAGAGAGCCAAAGAAAAAAACAAATAACCACCCAGCCCTGTGGTGACATCAGCTGGCAGATTGATCTATGGGCTCACTTATTTATTTAATAAATATTTATTATGTTTTTGGACTACAGTAGTGAACAAAACACATAAAACTGGCTTCTATGGTACGCATTGAAGACATTCCTTGAAAATAACAAGCAACAAATGGAGGAAGGAGATTATGTTAGTTCATAGGTGCATGCTAAGTCACTTTAGTTGTGTTCAACTCTTTGCAACCCTATGGACTGTAGCCCGCCAGGCTCCTCTGTCCTTGGGATTCTCCAGACAAGAATATTGGAGTGGATTGCCAGGCCCGCCTCCAGGGGATCTTTCTGATCCAGGTATCAAACCTGCTTCTCGTCATGTCTCCTGCACTTCAGGCAGGTTCTTTACCACTAGTGCCACCTGGGAAGCCCACAAGTATAGGCCACTAAACTTTGCATTGTACTCTGCTATGTAATATTGCTTATTTTCATAGAAAATAAAGTTTGCCCTGCCAACTCTTTGAGAAAAAACTAGTATTCCAGGAAGGTGTTATGTGTGTAGCCTGGTACATAAACCCTCAGTGTGAGTTAATTTAAGGGAAACCATTTGAAAGTTTTCAAAAAAGGGAATGAGAGAATCAAATTTGTGTAGTTTCGTTGCTCAGTCGTGTCCAGCTCTTATGATCATGGACTGTAGCCCACCAGGCTCCTCTGTCCATGGGATTTTCACTGAGTTAAATAGTCAAGGCTATGGTTTTTCCCATGGTCATGTATGGATGTGAGAGTTGGACTGTGAAGAAAGCTGATCGCCGAAGAATTGATGCTTTTGATCTGTGGTGCTGGAGAAGACTCTTGAGAGTCCTTTGGACTGCAATAAGATCTAACCAGTCCATTCTAAAGGAGATCCATCCAGGATGTTCATTGAAAGGACTGATGCTAAAGCTGAAACTGCAATACTTTGGCCACCTCATGCGACGAGTTGACTCACTGGAAAAGACTCTGATGCTGGGAGGGATTGCGGGCAGGAGGAGAAGGGGACGACAGAGAATGAGATGGCTGGATGGCATCACCGACTCGATGGGCATGAGTTTGAGTGAACTCCGGGAGTTGGTGATGGACAGGGAGGCCTGGCGTGCTGTGATTCATGGGGTCGCAAAGAGTCGGACACGACTGAGCGACTGAACTGAACTAAACTGAACTGAAATCACTCTTACTTCTCTGTGGTCTTGAATGAAGGAAGCAGGGAGACTAATTCGGAGGCTGATGTAACACTCCAGACTGGAGATGATGGGAACCTGAGGCAGGACTGGGAAAGCTGGAAGGAAAGGGAAGGATCCAGTTCCAGCAATACTTGGGAAGTCAACTGAACAGAACTTGGAAACTGATTGCTTGGCGGTGGTTGCAGGAGTCAGAAAAGTTGAGGAATATTCCCAGAATTTTTAGATGTTTGGGCTACCAACTGAGATAGAATATGAAGCTAGAAGAATGCTTTCGGGGTAAAACAATGAATTCAGTATTGGATGTGGAGTTTGATGCCCATGAATGTTTGATGGAAATGACTATAAGAAAGTTGGATTTTCAAATCTGTTGCAAGAAGTACTGTAGACTGGGAATAAATATTGCCAATTTTGGAATGCAGGTGATGCTTGAAGTGGAAGTAATTGATGAGATGTTGAAGAGGAGTAGGGAAAGGGGCTGGGAAGAGCAGTAGCCCAAAGATGGACACTAGGAAACAGCTCACACCTAGAGTGTGGGCAAAGGTATGGGGGCCTTCAGGACATCGAGAGGGGCCCAGAGAAATATGAGAAGTTTCTCAGTTACTCTCTTGGGGAGCAAACAAATGGGCAGTTGCTGAAGCCTCATTTATTCATTCAAGAAATATTTATTAAATATCCCTGGATATGTTGCAACATTTCTCACTAATTATTTGGTGACTGGCATCAGATGCCCAGATGGTTGTATTGTTGAAAACACATACAATTCGCTCCTTGGTGGGAAGAAAGAGCTCTAAATAAGGTCCCTTAGCCCATAGCAGGAAGACCCAAGACACCAAGCCTGAAGTCAGCAAAGCTGTTGTGAAGCCCAGCCAGATGGGGACTGGGGATGAGGGTCGTGTGTGGCACACAGGCCGGCCTGAGAGACACACGTGTTGGGTACTGGAGGCGTGCTGTGTGGCTTCTGTCGCTGAACCACAAGCAAGTCTGGTGCATGGCTGGCAGACGCCGCCTTCAGCACAAGTGTCTGAATCCCCCCTTAAGCCATGGAGGCTGCGCTTGCCGCTTTCCTCCCCCAAAGCAGCCTTCACAATCTGTTCAGCGCTGTCTCTACGCTTGGGAGAATCTGGAGGAACTATGATTCACCGTCTGTGAGGCTATGGCAAAGAAAGACAGACTACTGTCCTACTTTTGGAAAATGATGAAGAAAGAAAACAATCTCTTCCTTTTAGAAGTAGAGTTTACTTCATACAGTAGATAAGAGGACAGCTAACTGCTGGCAATAATTTTCAGTCCCATCAAATATGTTCACAGAGATTTCAAGGATAAAATTCTCAAACAGAAAATGTGTTTTAAAGAAGAAAGTCTTGAGACAAAAATGCCTTTTTTTTTTAAACAAATGAACAGTTGTTGATTTCTTTTGTAAGCACTCTTCCATTTTTGTTTCTTGCACTGAACTCCTTTAAAAAACTTTTTATAGAAGAGATGGTCATGTATTAGCTGCTTTAAATACATTCATTTGATCCTCAAATATTTGTGATACTGGCATTATCTCTACTTCACAAAGGAGAAGACAGGCACTCAGAGAGGCCATTTACTCTGTTTGTTTCTCTAAGATGCTAAGGGACAGAATGAGAATCTGAACCCATGGACTCGGGGTCCACAGTATTCTAGCAAACTGCGCTTTGCGGTACTCCGCACTTTCCACACTAGATACTACTGTGCATGCTATGTTGCTTCAGTTGTGTCTGACTCTTTGTGACCCTATGGACTGTAGCCCACCAGGCCCTTCTGTCCATAGAATTCTCCAGGCAAGAATACTGGAGTGGGTTGCCATGCCCTCCTCCAGGGGATCTTCCTGACCCAGGGATCAAACCTGTGTTTCTTATGTCTCCTGCATCGGCAGGCAGGTTCTTTACCTGCCACGAGCGCCACCCGGGAAGCCCAGATACTACTGTATAAATATATATATATTTGGATTTGGGGGCCATAGCACCTAACCAATTTCTCATTTGAGTCAAGAACCTGGTATGGGACTGTCAGGAAACAGTGGCTAAACACTCTCTTATCTGCCAGATACACCGTGGGAGGGAGGGAGGGTGAGTTTAGAGCGTGTGGCCCATCCCTCTTCTTGTTTCTCCCCACCGTCAAAGATCCATCATGGGAGAGTGAGAATGGCGAGGAGGAGGAGGAGAGCAAGCCCCTCACTGTCAGACTTGGGTGCTGGGTCACCACTATGGGGTGGCACAAGGCAGGATCAGGAGGATGGGTGTAGGAGCACATTGTACTAGGCTCCTCAGAGTCCAGTAGTTCAAGGCCTGTCTTTAGTCTTTAAGCTGAGTCAGGGAAGACAAAATTAGAACACAGAAGAAGGCATGTAAACTGATTTCAGTACTCAGTTTAAGTGGAGCTTGCTCCCATTGGAAAGTAGCATTTAACTGACAGCTACTAACTAGAGTCCATCACCTGCCTCCCCTGTTGGGGACAGCACTCGGGGGGGGGTTGGCATTGGGAGGTTTCTTGGAGTTGATTGATCTTTGATTTTTAGGTTTTCTTGTTCCCCCACCCCCATCCTTTTTTTGTTTTTCTTTTTACAGTCTCATTACAGGAAGACAAATTGTGAGCAGGTCTAAGCCTGCCTTCAGTTCCTGATCAAAGTATATCATAAAACCTCAAATAAAATTATAAGCTAAATATGTGCAGATGTTTGCTTACTTCATTACAAAACCTAAGGTTAAATTCTGCTGACTGCTGAATGTCCTTTTTATAAAAAATCCCCATCATCCTGTGAGCATCTTCACAATGCACAGTACTATAACTGTTTTCAGGGTTTGCTTGTTGAGGAGATTCCCTGTTACTACATGGACATTACCTTACTAAAAGCTTCTTGACCTAGTTATACCATGATGTATTCTGGGCATTGGCCAAATAAAAGTCTTTGCTTCATTCTTTTTGCTGTCCTTGTAACCCTTTCAGTTCAGTTCAGTCGCTCAGTCGTGTAACCCTTTAAGGGCTTAAAAACTGTGGCCTGGTAACTTTTTTCTTTTGTTTCTTTTTTGCAAGACTGAATATGCAGTGTGGTTTTGGAGATCTAGTGGCAAGAGATTGGCTAGCTTCCATACTCATTTGAAAATCACTATTGGTGCCTCTGCTGGAGGGGTTTTGATTCACCATGTCTAATCTGCCTTTCTGAAAGATTTAGTGACCAGATGTCCAGGATCAGTGAGGAAGATCTTGCCTGCCAGAGTCTATATTTTTTCCCTGTCATCCTGCTGGCCCAGGGATTTGGAAATCCCCATCAAGAGTTGATGGTTGTGGATGTCTCTAGTAAAAATATTGCTAAGCTGAACCTTTTTATTAGACTAACTCAATTCTAATATATTTAAAACTCTTTTGACTTCATCTTTATAAATTCTTTTTTATCAACTTTCTACTTTCAACTATCTTTTCTGTTCTTCTATTTCAAGTCTGTTCATAACTCTTCTTATCTTTGACTTTATTTCTTCCCAGCAACAGAGATATGTCTGTGGTGATTCCATTTCGCTATTGCTTTCTTGACATGCTTGATGTAATCTTGCTAAGCAAGTGACCTTGCTACTCAAGGTGTGGTCCTTGAACCATAAGCATCACCTGTGAGTCTGTTAGAAGTGCAGAGGGAGATGGAATGTTGGTCAAAGAGTACAAAGTTTTAGTTATGCAAGATGAATAATTTCTGGAGATCTAATGTACAGTGGCTATAATTAACAACACTATATTGAATACTTGCAATTTTCTAAGAGGGTACATCTTGAGTGTTCTCATCACACACACACACACAAATGGTAACCAAGAGAGGTGATAGATATCACCTTGATTAGCTTGATTGTGGATATTACTTCACAATGTACATGTATATCAAAAAATCAAATTGTACACCTTAAATACATACAATTTGCATTTATCAATTTTATCTCAAGAAATCTATAAAAAAGGAAAGAAAGGAAATGCAGGACCTCAACCCTCACTTTAGGTTGATTGATTCAGAATGTGTCTTTTTGTAAGATCTACAAGTGATATGTATATATGTGAAAGTCTGAGATGCTCTCTCAGAGTGGCCTTGCAAACTCAGTTTCTCTTAGCAACCTGGACACAGAAGGGAGTTACCAAATATTTTATACTTTGTGATGAGTTGGGGTAACTGTTGACTTTTACAGCTGTGGAGTGGAGCACCAGAGGGAAAAACTACGTGGTTAGGTTGGAACTGTGTTCCTAAGGTAGTGGTCCTGCCATGGTTCTGGATAAGTGGATGATCTGCTGATTTTCATTATTTGTGCCAATCTGATTCTGCCCTGGCATACTTGTGCAGCAAAGCAGTGAAGTCACTGCAGTAGGAAGCTACATTTCAAATGAGAAAAAAGTGTCACTTTAGAGCAAAACATCATGGAATGGTGGGGAGACAAACAGATGTCTCAATTTCAACTACAAGTGCTAAGTGACACATTTCACAAGGCAACCAGATGCTCTGTTTCATCCATGTAACATTATTCCCCATGAGACAGTGAAGTGGGTGAGTGAGCCCCATAACTCTGGGGCTGGCGAGTGCCTCGATGTGACAGCCTTGTCACAGGAAGCAGAGTTCATAATTGCTTTGTTTTCAACTTAACAGTTTCAGCAGTTTTATAGCCACATTTTCACAAACTGTAAAAGTTCAACAGAAATTTACCATGACAGTGCATCTCAGACTTTAATATGAAGTTTAAAGGCATATGAATCTCTGGGGATTTTGATAAAAGTGCAGATTCTTATTCTGTAGAACTAGGATTCTAAGCCTGAGGTTCTGCATTTTGAATAGGCTCCTGGGTGATGCTGATGTAGCACTTTGAGTAACAAAGAATTGTGGTAAAGTATTGCCTATTCTTCTCTAAACAGGAATTTCTCACTGAGGGACAATTAGCATTTTCAGAGTCAATGTCACCTGAGCTACTTTTCATTTTAGAATGAGCTTAGGAAGTTTAATAAGATTTAGGAGAGTACTTGTTGTGGTGTAGTTCCTTTTTTAAAATTAAACTTCATATCTCTTGCTGCCATAGACTCATCCAGAACAGAAAGACAAAGTACATCAGCCTTCAGTCTCTTTTGCCTCCAATCCATCCTGAACACTGTCACCAACATAATCTTCCTGAAACAGTGCTTTCACCATGTCACATCTCTGCTCAAGAATTTACAGTCGTTTCCTATTTTCTATTGGATCAGGTCTAAATTCATCTGCCAGGTTTTCAAGGACTCTCATAACTTGGCTTCACTCTATTTATTCAATCTTATTTTCTCCCACTCCTCAGCGGGAACTCCCCGTGTCACTTGGGCTTGCCTCTGAGTCCCTCCCCTTCCATTGCCAGATCATGCTGCACTATGGTTTACCTGAATCCTTCTTGATTTCAGTTCAGTTGCTCAGTCATGTCCAACTCTTTGCGACCCTGTGGACTGCAGCACGCCAGGCTTCCCTGTCCAACACCAACTCCCGGAGCTTGCTCAAACTCATGTCCATCGAGTTGGTGATGTCATCCAACCATCCTGTCCTCTGTCGTCCCCTTCTCCTGCCTTCAATCTTTCACAGCATCAGGGTCTTTTCCAATGAGTCAGTTCTTTGCATCAGGTGGCCAAAGTATTGGAGCTTCAGCTTCAGCATCCGTCCTTCCAATGAATATTCAGGACTGATTTCCTTTAGGATGGACTGGTTGGATCTCCTTGCAGTCCAAGGGACTCTCAAGAGTCTTCTCCAACACCACAGTTCAAAAGCATCTTAGTTTCAGTAGTAAAAGTCAAGGGCTTCTGGCCAGTGACATTGTCTCTCACTTTTTCAGATCACAATGATTACATCTTTCTTTGAATTTCTATGTCCAAACAATTCAGCACTGAATTTAAATTTAAAATTGCTTTGTGTAGTGGGTTGAACAGTGTCCCTCCTCCAAATTCACAACCACTTGGAACCTCAGTTGTGACCTCATTTGTAATTTACAAGTGATATATCTTTGCTGATGTAAAGTTAGCATGAAATCGTCCTGGATTAGGGTCATCTCGAGCTTTGGTGACTGTTGTCCTTAAGAGAAAGGGAGAAGACACAGAGACACACACAGGGAAGAAAGTCACGTGAAGACAGAGGCAGGGAGTGGCCACAAGCCAAGGAATGTGCAGAGCATCCAGGAACTCTGGAACAGGCAATAAAAGGAATCTCCCTAGCACCTTTGGAGGGAGTGTGGCTCTATTAATACCTTGATGAAGGCTTTCTGACCTCCAGAACTATGGGAGAGTAAAGTTCCATATTTTAACGCCATCAAATCTGTACTAATTTGTTATAACAGCCATTGGAAACTAATATATCATGTATTTATTTATTTTTATTGTATGTATGTTAGCCTTGGCTATTTAATGACAGCCCAGGTCCCTGGAGAGGGAGCCCTATACTCTTCTAGTATTCTCTGTAACTCATTGCTGCTGCTGCTAAGTCACTTCAGTCGTGTCCGACTCTGTGTGACCCCATAGATGGAAGCCCACCAGGCTCCCCCGTCCCTGGGATTCTCCAGGCAAGAACACTGGAGTGGGTTGCCATTTCCTTCTCCAATGTGTGAAAGTGAAAAGTGAAAGTGAAGTTGCTCAGTCGTGTCCAACCCTTAGCGACCCCACGGACTGCAGCCTACCAGGCTGCTCCATCCATGGGATTTTCTAGGCAAGAGTACACACGGCAATAAAACAAGAAAGTAAAAATATCAGTTGAAATATATCATACATAGAGTGTAAGATCTTAAATGTACAGGTTGAAAACTGTTAAAAAAGTAAACACACTGGTTGATTTACTACCTGGATCAAGGGGAAGACTTTCGTTGCACCCAGAAGCCTCCCTTGTATTACTTCCCAGTTAGAACCACTATTCTAACTTTAATCACTGTACATTAGTCTTGCCTATTTTTGAATTTTATATAAATGGAATCATACAGAAGCTTCATTCCGTCCAGGCTGTGCTGGGAGATTCATTCATAATGCTGCATGTAGCTGTTTATTTATTTTTTTTCTTTTTTTTTGGTAATTAATTTATTTTTTATTGGAGGCAAATTATTTTACAATATTATATTGGTTGGTTTTGCCATACATTGACATGAATTCGCCCCGGGTTTACATAAGTTCCCCCTCCTGAACTTATGTAGCTGTTTATACTTGTTCATTAAATTTATATAGCTCCATTTTTTCTATTCTTAAAATTCACTTGAGTCAATTCCAGTTTTTATCTATTATGATAAATTTTGGTACAAACATTACTGCATTTTGTTGGGTCTATATTTAGGAGTGGATTGCTGAGGTATGGGGTTGTTTATTATTGCGTAGTTCAGCAGTTTGTTCCTTTTTTTTTTTTATCACTGAGTAGTATAACATTGTTATGAATATACCACGATTTGTTTGCTTGTTCAGCTGTTGATGGACATTTGAATTCTTTGCAATATAGGACATATATTTTCATTTTTCTTGAATGTGGAATATTCAAGAATAGAATTGCAGTGAGGGTTTATTTAACTTTATAAGAACCTATCCAAATGCTTTCCAATGTGGCTTTGCCATTTTATACTTCCATAGCAAAGTAGGAGAATTTTAGTAGTTGCACATCCTCACCAACACTTGGTATTGTCAGTTTTCCTAGTAGGAAGTATTTGCATGAGTGTGAAATGATATATTTCATTGTGCTTTAGTTTGAATTTCCCTTTAAATTTCTCTAAATGTGTAATTGGGGTTTCCCAGGTGGCACTGGTGGTAAAAGACCTGCCTGCCAATGCAGGTTAGATATAAGAGACATCGGTTTGATCCATGGGTCGGTAAGATCCCTTGGACGAGGGTATGGCAACCCACTCCGGTATTCTTGCCTGGAGAATCCCATGGACAAAGGAGTCTGGCAGCTGTAGCCCATAGGGTCACATAGAGTCGGACATGACTGAAGTGACTTAGCATGCACACATGCAAATGAGTAATTATATTGGGCACATTTTCATGTTCTTATCAACCACTTATATACATATTTTTTGTATGTGTATAAAATATCTGCTCATGTCTTTTTGCCCATAAATTTTATTATTTGTCTTTCCTTTGTGGACTTATAGGAGTTCTTTAATGTATTCAGCATCCAATCTTTGTCAGATAGCTCTATTACAAGTCTGTGGTTTCCTTTTTCATTTTCTTAATAACGTCTTTCAAAGAGTAAAAGTTTTGAATTTTTATGAAGTCCAATTTACCAGGTTTTCTTTCATAATTTATTTTTGTGCTCTGTCTTAAAAATCTTTACCTGCCCCAAGATTATGAAGACTTTCTTCTAGAAGGTCTACAGTTTTATCTTTTATATTGAAATCTATGGTCCATTTTGCAGAGAAGGCAATGGCAAGCCACTCCAGTACTCTTGCCTAGAAAATCCCATGGATGGAGGAGCCTGGTAGGCTGCAGTCCATGGGGTCGCTAAGGGTTGGACACAACTGAGCGACTTCACTTTCACTTTTCACTTTCACACATTGGAGAAGGAAATGGCAACCCACTCCAGTGTTCTTGCCTGGAGAATCCCAGGGATGGGGGAGCCTGGTGGGCTTCCGTCTATGGGGTCGCACAGAGTCGGACACGACTGAAGTGACTTAGCAGCAGCATGGTCCATTTTGAGTTTATTTATCTGTGTGGCAGAAGATAAGAGTTGATGTACTTTCTGTCTCTCTATATATTATATCTTATATATTCAGTTTTTGTAGCAACTAGTTTTGAAAAGACTATCTTTTCTTTATTAAATTCCATTGGCATCTTTGTTGAAAGTCAACTGACTACATCTGTGCATCTATTTCTAGTCTCTGTTCTGTTCCACCGATCTGTTTGTCTATTCCCACACAGTACTGCATTCTCTATTACTACAGCTCTAAAATGTCTTAAAATTAGGTAGTGAAAAAGCCCTTCTTTTTCAAGATAATTTTGTCTGTTGCATTTCCATACAAATTTTAGATTCAGTTTGTTCATTTCTATAAAAAGGCCTGTTGGGACTGCACTGAAAATATAGATGAATTTGCATAGAATTAGTACCTTAATAATATGTCTTCCATTTCACAGAGTGTGATATATCCTTATACTCACATAGATTTTTAAAAAATTTCTCTTTGCAATGTTTTGTAGTTTTCAGTATAAAGAAACACGTTGGAATTTATATCTAAAGTTTTTTTTGATGCTACTGCTAACAGTATTGTGATATTGTGATTTATAAGAAAAAATATATTGGGTCATTCAGATGACTAAAATATATTTCTCACCTATACTTTGTCCAAAGTCTTTGTTCCTAGCTCTCAGTTCCTAAAACCCCTGAAATTCCCAAATGTTGAGTGATAAAAGTGTCCTTTATATGTTAATGAGGGACTTTTAGAAAGCACTTAAGAATGGAGGCTGCTTGCCAATGTAGCCAACACTGGAATTAGAGGGTTAGAACTCACAGTCTCCCTCACTCCACCTCTGGGGAGGTTGAATCAATCACCCATGGTCAATAATTTAATCAGTCATGCCTTGTATAATGAAGCCTCCACAAAAACCCAAGAGGACAGGGTTTGTAGAGCTTCTGGGTTGATGAAAAAGTGGAGGTGTGGGGAGAGTGGACTGCTCTAGAGATCCTGGAAGCTTAGTGCCCTTTCCTGTCCCTTGTCCTGTACATCTCTTCCATCTGGATCCTTTATTATTATATCTTTTTTTAGTAAAATGCTAGTCCATATGTTGCAGGGAGGGGGACCCCTTCCAGGGCTCAAGAGTGGGCTTTTGTATAACACTCAGGTATGAATTGTCTGAGGAGACACATATGTGGATGAAGCAAGGGACTTTATTGTGAAGAGACACCTGGGTGGAGAGCTGGAGGTAAGGGAATTTAAGAGAACTGCTGGCTTGCAGTGTCAGGTTTTATGGTGATTGGATTAGTTTCTGGGTTGTCCCCGGCCAGGCATTCTGACTCATGGTCCTTCCTGGCAGTGCACGCACTACTCAGCTAAGATGGACTCCAGAGAGAAGGATTCTGGGAGCTTGGTAGGACACATGGACTGAAGTCTCCTCTCTCCTTTTGACCTTTCCTGAATTCTTCCAGTTAATGATAGCTCGTCAGTTTCTCATTCCTTACTAGGATTTGTTGTTTAAGATAACTCATACAAATGGTTTCTATTGTGCCTGGCCAAGTTGGGTGATTTCAGTCTGTGTATTCCCTAACACGTAAGTAAAATGTTTCTCTGAGTTCTTTGAACTGCCTTAGCAAATTAATTGAACCCAAGAAGGGGATGCTGAAAACTTCTAATTTATAGGCAGAAATGCTGATAACAACCTGGAATTCTGATTGGTGTCTGAAGTCCAAAGAGGGGTTTACTGGGGCATCCATTCTATAATTGGTTGCTTCTGACCACATCAGGGGTTGGGACTTGCATCTAAAGGTTAGATGGGGGGCACTCGTATAGGACTAAACTCTTAACTTACAGAATCTGATGCTATCTCTGGATAGATTTAGAATGGAGTTGAATTCTCAGACAACAGCACTGTGCATTTGCTTGGTGCTGTGTACCTCTCCGCCTTCCCCACTGAAATTGGTACCAATTTACTATTATTTGTTAAAATTTACTTTTCACTTTTCTGTTGCCCTTACATAGAATTATATTGCTTTTAAATATTGATATTGTTTATTGAAGGTTTCACAGGTGGCTCAGTGGTAAAGAATCTGCCTGCCAATGCAGGAGACACGGGTTTGAATCCTGGGTCGGGAAGATCCCGTAGAGGAGGAAATGGCAAACCACTCCAGTATTCTTGCCTGAAGAATCCCATGGACAGAGGAGCCTGGCTGACTACAATACAAAGGGTCTCAAAGAGTCAGACATGACCGAGTGACTGTGCATGCATTGTGTCTTGAGACCTTGCTAAGTAAAGTCATTAGTTCGAAGGGTAAATAGATTCCTTAAAATTTTCTATCTATGCAAATAAGTTGTCTGATAATATACACAGATTTCCTTTTTACTTTGCAATCTCTATGATTTTAATATCCTTTACTTGCTTTGTTTCTTAGTGTAGACCCTCCTAATCTAGGAATACAAATGTTGAGGGCAGAGATCCTTGCTTTGTTTTCTGTTTTAGAGGGAAAGCATTTTTTTTTTTTTAAACCATTAAATGTGAACAGGTTTTAGTTCAGTTTATTCACTCAGTCATGTCCGACTCTTTGTGACCCCATGGACTGCAGCACTCCAGGCTTCTCTGTCCAACACCAGCTCTCAGAGCTTGCTCAAACTCTTTTCCATCCAACCATCTCATCTTCAGTCATCCGCTTCTCCTCCTGTCTTCACTCTTTCCCAGAATCAGGGTCTTTTCCAATGAGTCAGTTCTTCACATCAGGTGGTCAAAGTATTGGAGTTTCAGCTTCAGCATCAGTCCTTCCAGTGAATATTCAGGGCTCATTTCCTTCAGAATGGACTGGTTGGACCTCCTTTCAGTCCAAGGGACTCTCAAGAGTCTTCTCCAACACCACAGTTCAAAACCATCAATTCTTTGGCACTCAGCTTTCTTTATGGTCCAACTTTCACATCCGTACATGACTACTAGAAAAACCATAGCTTTGATTATACAGACCTTTGTCAGCAAAGTAATGTCTCTGCTTTTTAATATACTGCCTAGGTTGGTCATCGGAGAAGGCAATGGCAAGCCACTCCAGTACTCTTGCCTAGAAAGTCCCATGGATGGAGGAACCTGGTAGGCTGCAGTCCGTGGGGTCCCTAAGGGTCGGACATGACTGAACGACTTCACTTTCACTTTTTACTTTCACACATTGGAGAAGGAAATGGCAACCCACTCCAGTGTTCCTGCCTGGAGAATCCCAGGGACGGGGGAGCCTGGTGGGCTTTCGTCTATGGGGTCACACAGAGTCAGACACGACTGAAGTGACTTAGCAGCAGCAGCAGCAGATTGGTCATAGCTTTTCTTCCAAGGAATAAGCATCTTTTAATTTCATGGCTGCAGTCATGATCTGCAGTGATTCTGGAGCCCAGGAAAATAAAGTCTCTCGCTGTTTTCATTGTTTTTTCATCTATTTGCCGTGAGATGATGGGACCAGATACCATGATCTTAGTTTTTTTGAATGTTGAATTTTAAGCCAGCCAGTGAATAAGTTTTAATCTTTGTTAAATGAATTCATCTATTGAGGTGACCATATTCTAGTGATGTAGCAAAATACATTAATTGATGAACTAATGTTGCATTATTGGGATCAGTTTTACTTGTCATGCTTTATTTTATTTTTCATATATTTCTGGATTTGATTTGCAACTATATCATTGAATAATTTTGTACTTAGGATCTTGAGGTACATTAGTTTTCTTATATTGTTTTTGTCAGATTTGACATCAGCTTACTAAGCTTATAAAATGAATGAGGAGTGCTTACTTTTTTCTTTTTTTAATATTTTTTTTATTGAAGGATAATTGCTTTACAGAATTTTGATGTTTTCTGTCAAACCTCAATATAAATCAGCCATAACTGTACATATATCCGCTCCCTTTTGAACCTCCCTCACATCTCCCTCCTCATCCCACTCTTCTAGGTTGATACAGAACCCCTGTTTGAGCTTCCTGAGCCATACAGCAAATTCCATCGGCATATTTTACATATGGTAATGTAAGTTTCAATGTTACTTGCGAGACTTGGTTTAAGTTTAGTATTATTTCTCCTTTACATGTTTGATTGAAGCCATATCAGCCTTGGGTTTTCTTTGTGGGAAGGTTTTAAATGACAATTTCAATTTCAAAAGTAAATATCAGACTATTTAGATTTTGTATTTGTTTTTGGTTGACTTCAGAAAGTTGTTTTTCTTAAAAAATCTGTAACTTTTATTTAAATTGTAAAATTTATTAGCATAGCATTCATAATATTATCATTAATCTACAGGATGGTGTAGCAAAGTCCCTGCTATTATTCCTTGAATTGGAAATCTGTTCTCTTTCTCTGCCTCTCTCTGTGTCACTCTGAATCTTAGTAGAGGTTTATCATTTTCATTAAATTTATAGTGGGTAAAGTGAAGAAATTTCAGGAGAGATCTGGAAACTCTAAAAAAGACCTAAGTGAAAATCCCAGGACTGACAAATATAATCTCTGAAATTAAAAACAAATCAGTGCATAGGATTAATAGGTTAGATTCAACAGAAGACAGTTCAATAGAAATTATTCAAATTAAAGCACACAGAGAAAAAATATTTAAAACAGAAAAGAAACCCTATGGAATTTCAATGACCTAGGTAAAATTTTGAAGCAATCTGTTACTTGTATAATTGAAATTTAAGGAAAATAGAAAAAAAATGTTTTTGTTGTTTATTCACTAAGTTGTGTCTGACTCTTGCAAACTCATGGATTGTAGACTGCCAGGCTTCTCTGTCTATGGGATTTCCCAGGCAAGAATACTGAAGTGGGTTGCCATTTCCTTCCCCAGGGGATCTTTCTGGACCAGGGATTGAACCCATGTCTCCTGCATTGGCAAGTGGATTCTTTACTGCTAAACCACCAGGGAAGCCACCACTGAGCCACTAGAAAAAATAACTGATCCCAGTGTTTTTGAAATATGATTAGAAACCCCCACATATCAGGGAAGTTCAATCATGAAAGTTAGAGAAAAGAATCTGAAACAGAGAAAAAGACATTCTACATATAGGAAAATATTAAACATGAACGATGGCTGACTTCTCCTCAGGAACAATAGAAACCACACAATGATGGAATAGCATCTTTACAATGCTGAAAGAAAACAGCCATCAACCTAGGATTCTATATCTAGGGAAAGTATTTCTCTTTCAAAAAAGTGTTTCTCTTTCAAAGTTGAAAGAGAAACAATGACATTTTCAAATAAATTAAAACAGAATTTGTCAGCAGTGGAACCGATGCAAATGAAATGCTAAAGGAAGTTCTTCTGGCTGAGAGGAATTACTGACATAGAGGAAACTCGGATCTAGAAGGAGTGAAAAGTCTGACCATGTCAGTGATGAGTCTCTAGGAAGAGCAATGTTCAGCTGTGTGGTTGAAAGTGTCCAGTGGTGGCTATGCCAGGGCTGGTGTCCTTAGCAAATTTTTTCTGTGGCAGAATCTCAGTAGTGCTTTGTCTCAGTTATTTCTTCCATGACCAGATTCTCTAGCATTTGTATTCCTTCTTTGACCTTTCTGATAAACGTCCAACGAATTTCTTTTCTGTTCCTTTCCTGTTGACTGTAACCAAAAAGTATGACTGTATTTACTATGATGTTAAAAAAGAGATAACGCTTTACCAGGGTTTAAAGATGTCACATATTTAAAGTTCTCAGTAGGCTGCTTGGCACATAAAAAATACTTACTTTATCTTAGTATCATTATCATTTATTTAACAAATACTTTCTAAATACTGACTGCCAGACACTCTTCTAGGTGTCTTGCATTCAACAGTGAACAAAGTATGGTCTCTAACTTTGCAGAGCTCATATTCAACTAGGGACACAGAAACAATAAAATGTAAACATAGCATTGAGTAAATTATCTAGTGACTTAAAACGTGATAAGTACTGTGTGAAAAAGAAAAAATAGAGTAGGAAAAAGAGAATCAGAAACACCAGGGACCGGTACATTGCAATATTATGCAGTATGGTCAAGGTCAGCCCCATTGAGAAAGTATTCAAGCAAGGACTTACAGTAAATGAGGGAGTTGATCATGGAGAGAAAATAATTGGTGCTAATGCTCTGAGGCAGGAGAGTGGAAGGCAGGAGCAACAGTGGAGGGTATGGGCAAAGTAGAGTGAGGGAGGCAGAGAGTAGTTGGAAATGAGTTTACTGTTATTCCACATCTCTCTAGCAAGACCCTGGATACTGTACACGTCTTCCTTTTTTTTTTCTGAATCCATTGAACAAATATTTATTTGTATTGGAAATCATGGAACAAGGACTAAATATTTTACTCTTTTTTGTACCATTAGTGTCTTTAAGTATACATTAAACATAAACTCGGAGAAGGCAATGGCAAGCCACTCCAGTACTCTTGCCTAGAAAATCCCATGGATGGAGGAGCCTGGTAGGCTGCAGTCCGTGGGGTCGCTAAGGGTCGGACATGACTGAGCGACTTCACTTTCACTTTCACACATTGGAGAAGGCAATGGCAACCCACTCCAGTGTTCTTGCCTGGAGAATCCCAGGGATGGGGAGCCTGGTGGGCTGCCATCAGTGGGGTCGCACAGAGTTGGACATGACTGAAGTGACTTAGCAGCAGCAGCAGCAAACATAAACTAAATGGTGCTTATTGAATAAAATGAATTTACAGATGCCCCTACTTCAATTGTCCAATTCACGTTTTGTATGTAGACAAAATCTACTTGCTCAGTGTGTCTAGGCTTTAAGTTGTTTGGTGTCAAAGTCTATAACAGTCTTGTTTGCTAATACTTTCCCAGGTCTATCTCAGAGCCTCGAATATGGAGATGCCCAGTAAGAGAATATGAAATGAATGAAGCCACCAATTTCCTAGTCAAAGAGTCATGATCTATGTATCTACCATCTATCTATCTATCTTTATGAAGCATATGTATATGGAAGTTTTAAAAGTTGATTTCAAATTGTTAAGTGGACTCCACATTCTATTAACTGAGCATGCAGCATTAGCAGGAACATGACTCCATTCTCTTCAGGTCCCTACACCTTCACTATTTCCATGACAACAACTCCCACTACAGTGTGACAACATGTAGATGATTGACAACCATGGGATTAAAACAGTGATTATAAATGGTAAGTCATTTTTTCATCATAGTCCACCTTGTCTCATCATGACAGACGTGGGTTTCCGGCCACACAAGATAGACCTTTGAGAAATATGATTAGTGCCCAGAGTCTATTGATTTCCTTACTTTGTACATTACTTGTTGTAGTTTCCAAGTTGGCATATTTATGAACACTGAATATTACATTAGAAATTGTATTTTTCTTCTACATTGCCTTGCTTGAGAACATTGCAATAAATTGCAAATTTGTGCATCTAAAACGTATTACAAATAAGATGTATGCTATTCACATTCTACTTAATATATATTGTACTGCAATGCATTAGGAAAGATTTTTGGGGTAATTTGCCCCTAAGATCAATAGTGGAATAGGGAGGAATCTCCTAGTCCAATTTAACAGAATGGCAATGATTTAACAGTAACCTTGTCAGGGCTCTCAGAGAAAATAATTACCATTTCCATCACTGTTTAAGATAGCTTGTTAGGTGCAAAATATGTGAGTAGTTAGACATCATGAATTACTAATTGTTGGAGATTGTCTTAGGAAGAGAGGATAATTCTTATACCAAAAGGTAGGGGAGGCAGAAAGAGGTATTCAGTCCTGAAGATGCTGCTAATAACACAGAGAGAACAAAAGGTTTCAGCTAAGACTATGAGATAGTAGTGACCACAAAATAATCACATTGCTGAAACAAAGAAGGGTTAATGAAATGATACCTCGTAAAACCAGTAAGAACATTATTAAAGAAGTGAGTGTTGAAAGCTAAGGCAAAGCATAAAGAAATAACGAAAGCATAACTGACTGTACTGAATGAACAGAAGTCCCTGTGGGTCTTAAAAGTATTAGAAGCTGAACTGATCTGGAAGATAGTGAAGAGCTTGGGTGACCTCCCTGTTTCCAGACTGACTGCCAAATGTGCCCCCTAGCTCAATCTTTTCAGAAGGTCTGAAAATCCTATATCCTGTCACTTCTATTTCAGTGATTTTTGATAAGATTGAAAAAGTTTCTAGTTGATACAGTTTATATCATTTCAGCAGCTACTGTTGTTTTACAACCATTTTGGTACCTTTTGAGGCATCAGTTTAGTTCAGTTCAGTCGCTCAGTTGTGTCCGACTCTTTGCAACCCCATGAATCACAGCACACCAGGCCTTCCTGTCCATCACCAACTCCCGGAGTTCAGTCAAATTCATGTCCATCGAGTCGGTGATGCCATCCAGCCATCTCATTCTCTGTTGTTCCCGTCTCCTCCCGCCCCCAATCCCTCCCAGCGTCAGTCTTTTCCAGTGAGTCAACTTGTCGCATGAGGTGGCCAAAGTATTAGAGTTTCAGTTTTAGCATCAGTCCTTCCAGTGAACACCCAGGATTGATCTCCTCAAGAATGGACTGGTTGGATCTCCTTGCAGTCCAAGGGACTCTCAAGAGTCTTCTCCAACACCATAGTTCAAAGGCATCAATTCTTCGGCAATCAGCCTTCTTCACAGTCCAACTCTCACATCCATACATGACCACGGGAAAAACCATAGCCTTGACTAGAGGGACCTTTATTGGCAAAGTAATGTCTCTGCTTTTTAATATGCTGTCTAGGTTGGTCATAACTTTCCTTCCATGATTTCTAATATTTCCTTTGTACTGGGCTCCTTCACTAGTTTCTCTTTCATCTGCATACTTATACAGATGTTTCCCAAGATTTGTCTTTTCTTGATCATACTCTCTTCTCTTAGACAACCTTATTTTTGGGTTTGGCTTTGATTGACAGGCTGTCCTGGTGACTTTCAAAACCATGGTTACAGTTCTGATTGTTCTTATTAATAAGTCAAATTTCCAACTGCCTTCTAGCCACATAGTTTTTCTGGTTCTTATGAATTTTGTTTGTTATATAGTCTCCCTCAGACTGAGTCCTCTGTTTGTGTTTTCTATCCTGCTTTTGAACACCACCACCTTATTCTAACTTTTAATTTGGCTAGCATCTCAAAATAATTTCTTCAACTTTCTTCTCTCTCAGGTGCCATCTTATGGATCTTATTTACTGTGTCTCTTTGATTTTGCTACCTTATCCCTTCAGTTCCCAATGCCAAATTCCTCATTCATATCTCGTTCATTTCCTATTGACATATTTCAAGAGCTTCCACATTGTACTTCTATTAATTCTAAGATTTGTTCATTCATTAAAACTTTATTGAATGCTGTTATTTACCAGGTATTATCCTAGGCATTTAGGATATGCTGCTGCTGCTGCTAAGTCGCTTCAGTCGTGTTTGACTCTGTGCGACCCCATAGACGGCAGTCCACCAGGCTCCCCCATCCCTGGGACTCTCCAGGCAAGAACACTGGAGTGGGTTGCCATTTCCTTCTCCAATACTTGAAAGTGAAAAGTGAAAGTGAAGTCGCTTAGTCCTGTCTGACTCTTCATGACCCCATGGATTGCAGCCTACCAGGCTCCTCTGCCCATGGAATTTTCCAGGCAAGATTACTGGAGTGGGTTGCATTGCCTTCTCTGAGGCATTTAAGATATAGCTATGAACAAAACAGACAAAAAGATTTCCCTCGTTAAAAGCTTATGCTACAGTGGGACAGGGGAGTCAATAAAAAAAATACAAGCAAATTCATGAGTAATGAGCAATATGGAGAAAACTAAAGTGGGACAAAGTGGGCAAGCATTGCTTTTGTATTTATGTCCAGTGGAAACTCCATGGATAAGGTGGGTTTTGAGATGAATCCTGAAAGGAAGTAAAGGAATGAGTCATGTATATATTAGGGGCAATAGCGGATGTGGGGCAGGCTTGGTGTGCTCTTTGTTCAGTGTATCTTCCATAGCAGGTGGGTCAAGTTTGCTGGACTGAAGTGAAGGAGGAGTGAGAGAAGAGAGGACTTACACTGTTGCTCTGAGCAAGTTAGGATGCTACTCATCAAGTACTCATATAATGCCAAGCTCTATCATAAGTGCTATAGAAATGTAAACTCATTCAACCCTTAGAACAAACCTGGGAGGTAGGTATTATTCTCATTTTTCCCATTTTACAGATGACAGACCTGAGGCATGGGGCACAATAATGGAGCTTTAATTTAAATCAAACCTGCTTAGCGTTCATGCTCTTAGCCACTGTACTATGCTGTTAGAGGTATTTGAACATAGAAATGATGTGATTTCTATTCTAAAATGATTACTCTGAAAGTTCTATGAATGATAGACTGTCAGGTACAAGGGTGGAGGGAAAGAACCAGTTAAAATATTATTTTAATAGTTAAAGCAGAAATAGTGGTGTATTGCACTAGGGAGATAGCTGTAGACACTGCAAAACAGTTAATTTGTAATATGCTCTTTTTTTTTTCTTTTTTCAAAAACAATGGCTTTGTTGAGATAAAATTTACATACCATACAATTTACCTATTTAAAGTGTACAATTCAGTGATTTTTAGTATATTCAGAGTTATATAACCATCATTATAGTCAATTTTAGAACATTTTTATCACACCTGCTAAGAAACCTTATAACTATTAGCTCATTCTCCCTCAAGCTCTAATTTCTGGACTAACACTCATTTATCTTCTGTCCCTATGAATTTGTCTATTCTAGACATTTTGTATAAGTGGAGTCATACAATATATGTTTTTTGTGACTTTTTTCACTTAGCATAATAATTTCAAGGTTCACTCATATTGTGGCAGTATTAATATCTGATTCCTTTTATGGCTGAATACTATTCCATTATATGTATAAACCACATTTTGTTTATCCATTCATCAGCTGGTGAACATTTGGATTGTTTCCATTTTTGGGCTATTATGAACAATGCTGTTATATACATCCTTGTATTAATACAAGAATTTGTATGGACATGTTTTAATTTCTCTTGAGTTTTTATTCTACTTAAGAATAGAGTGGCTAGGTCATATGGTAACGGTATGTTTAACTATTCAAAGACTTGCAAAGTGCTTTCTTCAGCAGCTGCCCTATTAACATTCCTACCAGCACAGTATGAATGTTCTGATTTGTTCATATTCTCACCAACACATGCTATAATCTGACTTTTTGATTTCAGCCATCCTAGGGGGTGTAAAGTGATATTCCACTGGGGTTTTGATTTGCATTTCTCTGGGTTGAGTGATATTGATCATCTTTTCATATGCTTTTTGGTCATTTGTAAATCTTGGAGCAATGTTGATTCGGATCTTTGGCCCATTTTAAAATTAGGTTGCATGTGTGCATGCTAAGTCACTTCAGTTGTGTCCGACTCTTTGTGACTCTATGGAGTGTAGCCCGCCAGACTCCTCTGTCCATAGAGGAGAATACTGGAGTGGGTTGCCATGCCCTCTTCCAGGGGATCTTCCCGATCCAGGGATCAAACCCTCGTCTCTTATGTCTCCTGCATTGGCAGGCGGGTTCTTTACCACTAGTGCCACCTGTGAAACCCCAAAATTAGTTTATTTGTCTTTTTATTATTGAGTGGTAAAAGTTCTTTATATATTCTAGATACAAGTCTCTTATTAGATATGTAATTTGCAAATATTTTCTTCCATTCTGTGGGCTATCTTTTTCCTTTCTTGATGGTATCTTTTGAAGCAGAAAAATTTAGTGTAACTTGAAAGGTAGAGCTGATTGCATTTCTTGACAGATTTTATGTGTAAAGTACAAGAGAAAGAGAAAAATAAAGAATGAATCCAAGACTTATGGTTTGAGCAACTAGAAAGTTGACTGAATTTTACTTAGATGGGAAAAATGTGGGTGTACAAAAGGGAGCATATTTGAGCTAGACTGTGGGTCATGAATTGTAAGTTTGGCTTTGGACATGTTAAATTTGAGATGCCTACAGACATCCAAATACATATGTTGAAAAGGCAGGTGGGTATGTGAACTTGGGATCTGGAGAGAATTTGTGGTTGCAGATATAAGTTTTTGAGTGTCAGTCATAGATAATACCACCAAGAGAATGATGGAAGAGGTTCAAGAAACAGTTACTGAGGAAAATTGAAAATGTAGAGATCAGAGTGAAGGTAAGGAAGAAGTAACAAAAAAGGCAAAGGGAGAGTGATGGCCGAGAACTGAGAGAGTAGTATCCTGGCAAAGAGAAGACAGCATTCCAAGGAGGAAATCATCAATTATGCCAAATATAGCTCATTAGGGATGAGACAATCATCTGTGACCAAGAGCTATTTTGTTGGATTGGTGGGCATAAAAGTTTTTTGGTGTAGGTTAGAGAGAGAACAAATTTCAGAGTCTGAGAAAGCAAATTTAGATGACTATTTTTAAGGAGATAATAGCAGAAAAATCATGTAGTGGCTAGAGGAAATGTTAGGTTGAGTTTCTAGAAGCAGAGCTTGAGAAAGGGCTTTGGGTATATGTGGTTTACAGAGGGAATGTCTTAGCATGGGAGAGTGAAGACAGCAGTAGAGAGAAGGGGATGGAGCCATTTAAGGACAAGGTTTAAACTGAGTGTGCTTCACTTTGATCCCATGGGCTACTCTGGAACATGAATTGTACCAAAGAGTTGGTCCTACCTTAAAGCAAAGGACTGAACTTCTGTACTCCACTGTCAGTCTGTCATCAGTTCAGTTCAGTCGCTCAGTCGTGTCCGACTCTCCGCAACCCCATGAATCACAGCACGCCAGGCCTCCCTGTCCATCACCAACTCCCGGAGTTCACTCAAACTCATGTCCACAGAGTCGGTGATGCCATCCAGCCATCTCATTCTCTGTCGTCCCCTTCTCCTCCTGCCCCCAACCTTTCCCAGTGGAGGTGTGTGATTTCTTGGGCAAGGCAGCTCCTTTTTGTCTGGGGGCAAGGTTCTGAAGACAGTGGTCTATTAGCAGCCAACGTAGCATCTGGAGATGGGTCCATATGGTTAAATAAACAATCAAAGAGAAGAACCAATAGCATCCACTCTGAAGGACAATGGAATTTTAAAAAATATTTTATTTATTTCTTATTTATTTGGCTAAGTCAGTTCTTACCTGAGGCATGTGGAATCTTCATTGCATCGTGCGGAATCTTTCATTTCAGTGCATGGACTCTAGTTGCAGCACGCAGGCTAGTAGTGGCAGCACATGGACTTAGTTGCCCAACAGCAAGTGGGATCTTAGTTTTCTGACCAGGGATCAAACCTGAATTCCCTGCATTGTTAAGGCAGATTCTTAAACCTTGGATCACCAGGGAAGTCCAAATTATTTTAAGTAGGAGATATTATAGTGTGTTTTTCTTGGATGGCAAAGACATAGTTTGGAGGGAAAACTAGTAAATCATGAAAAAGAGAGAGCAACCAATTCTACCTTTGCCTCTATCTACCAGTTCTGTTATCCAGCCTTTAAACATTTGGTCACAAATCCCTATCCAGCAATAAGATAAGATACTCTGAAAAATCATCCTTATAATAAAACATCTAAAATGCTGAAAACTTTTAAAAAAACTTAAAAATAACATTATTAAATGAGTCAAAATGTAAACTTCCACTTATAAGACAAATAAATCAAGGGATATGTGGTACAGCATGGTGACTGTAAGTAAGAATACTATTTCATTCTTGAAAGTTGTTAACAGATCTTAAAATTTCTCATTAAAAAAACTGTTTAAGTGCATATGGTGATGGAGGTTAACTAGATCATTTTGCAATATATATACAAACATTAAATCTTTTTTTGTACATCTGAAACTAATATGTCCGTTATACCTCAATAAAAAATTAAATAGCAAAAACACTCCATTGTTCAACATGAAAATTTCAGAAGGCAAACAAACATGTCTACTAATTTTCTTTTCTCTGAACAACTGAATTTACCTTTCTGTGCCTTAGTTTTTTCATTTGTAAAATGAAAAAATTATTGTAATATATGTATCTGATAATATTTTAATAATATTTATATGAGATAATATATAAAAAATGCTCAAATAGTGCTTGGCTTCTCTCTTTTTCCTCCTTCCCACTCTTCTTGTCTTTTTAGCTCAACTTCCCTCATGTACCTCTTGCAATTTTTTCTTTACCATTATTGAAAGATTTGTCATTCTCATGAAGTGAAAGCAAAAATTGCTCTGTTGTTCCTGACTCTTTGTGATCCCGTAGACTATACAGTCCATGGAATTCTCCAGGCCAGAATACTGGAGTGGGTAGCCTTTCCCTTCTCCAGCAGATCTTCCCAACCCAGAAATCAAACTGGGATCTCCTGCATTGCAGGCAGATTCTTTACCAACTGAGCCATTAGGGAATCCCCATTCCCCATACAAATTACATTATTTAATGCTTCTCTGTCTTTTTTGGATGGCTTGCTCCCCTAAAGTACTCACATCCACCTTGACCTTATTCTCCTGAGTCTTGTTCTTTATTAATAATGATGCTCAGAGGGTTCATGACCATGATTCAGAGTAGGAAGACTTTGAGTTTACCTCCTCCCATGGGAACACTAAAATTACAACTACGTACAGAACAACTATTGATCAGAAAGACTGGAATCTAGCAGGAAACTTGATCTAAAGTTATAAAGAAAACCACAATGAGTCAGGTAAGAGGGGTAGTGATGCCATGTAGTCAAAACCCGTACTGCCAGGTGGGTGACCCACAAACGGGAGGAAAATTACAACAGCGAAGGTTCTCCCCAAGGAATAAGGAGTATAAACTCAACATTGAGCTCACCAACTCTGGGATCTTGCACCAGGTAGATGAGTACACATTGAAGAACATTTGGATTTGAAGGCCAATTGGCTTATTTTCTGGAGATCCAAAGAGTTGTGGGAAATACTCTACTCTGAAAGGGTGCACACAAAATCTTCTATGATCTGGGACCCAAAGCAGAAGCAGTAATTTGAAAGGAGCCAGGTCACCAGCTCATCTTGGAAAGCCTCCTAGAGAGGCAACTGGAGCTTACCCTGGGGACGTAGACACTGGCAGCAGCCGTTTTTGGAGCTCCTTTTACCACGAGGACACTGGTACTGGCAAGTATCATTTTGGAATCCTCCCTATAGCTTTTTAGCACTTGGACTGAGACTCACCATCAGTCTATCAGTGCCAGTACTGGCATAACTCAGGGAATCAGCTAGCTGGGTATGGACACAGCCCCACCCACCAGCAAATGATCTGCCTTAACCCCCTGAAAAGAAAGTGAAAGTGAAAGTTGCTCAGTCATTCCTGACTCTTTTGAGACCCCATGGACTGCCATGGAAGGCCAGAATACTGGAGTGGGTAGCCTTTCCCTTCTCCAGGGGATCTTCCCAACCCAGGGATTGAACCCAGGTCTTCCATATTGCAGGTGGATTCTTTACCAGTTGAGCCACAAGGGAAGTCCAAGAATACTTTAGTGGGTAGCCTATCCCTTCTCCAGTGGATCTTTCTCAAGCCAGGAATCTAACCGGGATCTCCTGCATTGCAGGCAGATTCTTTACCAACTGAGCTATGAGGAAAGCCCAATGCCCTGAACCCACAGTCATCTCTGAACCTGACTGTTCACCAGAGAGTGTAGGATTTCAGCCTTACACACTAGTGTACTGGCATTGACCCCAAGATCCCTGGGAACCCCAGCATCCTGCAGCAAGAGAAACTGTGACCTGGATCTACCCAACAGTGAGCCAGCACTAGCTCTGGAACCCAGTGAGCCTGAACCCTTCCCACCAACAGACTTTGGGACCCACTAGGCCCCAGTCCCATCTACCAGAAGGCCAACATCAGCTCTGAGATGCCTTGGACACTTCAGCCAGCCACATCAGGACTCAGCTCTACTCACTTGTGGGCTAGCACCAACTGCTGTTACCCTGGAAACTGCAGCTAGCTTATGTCAGGAACCAGCCCAACCAATAATCAGCCTAACACTAGATCTTGAAAGCCCAATCCAACAACCAACTCCCTTAGGGCCTGGCTCCACCCACTGGTGGGCTAGTACTAGACCAGGATCCTCTGAGGCTCTACAGCCAGGTTCCTGGTGACCTGGCCTTGCTAGTCAATGACTGGAAGCCTTCACAAAAGACAGGGTCTTATAACCAACCAGACCAGGGGTCAGCCACACCTATCAGACAGCCACAGTAATCATCTCACCACAATATAGGGACCCATACAGACAACGTGAGAGGCACACCTTAGAGTATATAGTTCTGGTGACCAAAGGGAAGTGCCTGACTGATATCACGTGATAGCTCCCAAAAAAGGCCACTTTCCAAGATCTGGAAATGTAAATAACCTACAAAGGCTTAGAAATAAAAAAAGAAAATTAGGTAAAATGAGATGACAGAAGACTGTTTTCTGAATGAAAGAACAAGATGCAGACTGATACAGCCACTATGCATAACAGTAAGGAGATTTCTTAACAAAACTAGGAGTAAAACAGCCATATGACCCAGCAACCCCACTATTGGGCATATACCCTGAGGAAACCAGAATTGAAAAAGACACATGTACTTCAATGTTCATTGCAACACTATTTACAAAAACAAGCACATGGAAACAACCTAGATGTCCATCAGCAGATGAATGGATAAGGAAGTTGTGATACATATACACAATGGAATATTACTCAGCTATAAAAAGGAACATATTTGAGTCAGTTCTAATGAAGTGGATGAACCTAGAGCCTTTTACACAAAGTGAAGTAAGTCAGAAAGACAAATACCAAGAAAGTATTTGTAGCTTCGATTTGTAACTCTCAAAAATGGAATGAGAAGTTAGAATTTTTATCAAAAGGTTAGAAAACTTAAAGAAGAACCAGAGATGAACACAACTGAAATGAAAAATACATAAAGAGAATTAACAGTAGATTAAATGATGGAGAGGAATGGATCAGCAAAATGGGAACTAGAGAATGGAAATCACTGAAGCTGAACAAAAAAAGAAAGAAGAAAAAAATGAGGACAGCTTAATAAATATCCAGGAAAACATAAAGCTTAATAACATTCACATTATAGGGATCCCAGAAAGAGAAGAGAAAAAGAAAGTAGCAGAGAACATATTTGAAGGTATAATAGTTGAAAATTTTAATGTGGGAAAGAAAACAGACATCCAGGTCCAGGAAGCACAGCAAGTTCCAAACAAGATCAACCAAAGAGTGAAACAACAAGAAACTTTGTAAGTAAATGGTGAAAATTAAAGACAAAGAGAGAATACTAGAGGCAGCAAGGGAAAATCAACAAGTCATATACAAGGGAATTACTGTAACAAGAGACAAAGCAAGATGTTACATAATAATCAAGAGATCAATTCAAGAAGAAGATATAACAACTGTAAATATATGTGTACTAAAACAAGAATCAGTTCAGTTCAGTTCAGTTCAGTCGCTCAGTCGTGTCCGACTCTCCGTGACCCCATGAATCACAGCACGCCAGGCCTCCCTGTCCATCACCAACTCCCGGAGTACACTCAAACCCATGTCCACAGAGTCGGTGATGCCATCCAGCCATCTCATTCTCCGTCGTCCCCTACTCCTCCCGCCCCCAACCTTTCCCAGCATCAGAGTCTTTTCCAGTGAGTCAACTCGTCGCATGAGGTGGCCAAAGTATTGCAGTTTCAGCTTTAGCATCAGTCCCTCCAATGAACACCCAGGATCGATCTCCCTTAGAATGGACTGGTTGAATCTCCTTGCAGTATAAGGGACTCTCAAGAGTCTTCTCCAACACCACAGTTCAAAAGCATCAATTCTTCGGCGATCAGCCTTCTTCACAGTCCAACTCTCACTTCCATACATGACCACGGGAAAAACCATTGCCTTGACTAGACGGACCTTGGTTGGCAAAGTAATGTCTCTGCTTTTCAACATACCATCCAGGTTGGTCATAACTTTCCTTCCAAGGAGCAAGCGTCTTTTAATTTCATGGCTGCAATCTCTATTAATAAATACATAAAGCAGGTATTACCAGATGTAAAGGAAGGAATTGATGGTAACAAACAATAGTAGGATCTTTAAAACTCCATTTACATCAACTGACAAATCATCAAGACAGAATATCAATAAGGAAACACTGGCCTTCAATAACACATTAGTGCAATGGACTTAACAGATATACATAAAAGCAGCACAACACATTCTTTTCAAGTGCACATGGAATATTCTTTAGGATAGATCACATGCTAAGCCACAAAACATAGTACAGTAAGTCTAAGAAAATTGAAATCATATCAATTGTCTTTACTGACCAAAATGTTGTGAGACTAGAAATGAATCACAAGAACAAAAAAACCTGGAAAAACCACAAACATAAACAGGCTAAACAATATGCTTCTAAATACCCAATGGATCACCAAAGAAATCAAAGAAGAAAGTTAAAGAAAAATCTGAAAACAAATGAAACACAATGATACAAAATCTAAGGAACACAGCAAAAAAGTTCAAAGAAGTTTATAACAATATAAGCCTACTTTAGGAAGCATGAAAAATACCAAATAAAACAACCTAGCCTTTACTTCTAATGGAACTAGAAAAAGTTTTAATAGAAGGAAATAAATTATAAGGGTCATAGCAGAAATAAATGAAAAGGAGACTGAAAACAGTAGAAAAGGTCAATAAAACCGAAATCTTTGAAAAGATTTAAATAAATTGATAAACCTTTAGCCAGTCTCATCAAGAAAGAAAGAGAGAGGGCTCAAATCAATAAAATCAGAAATGAAAAAGGAGAAATTTCAACTGAGAAATGCAAAACATTCTAAGAGCACTACAAATAATTATATGCTGACAAAAGGGATAACCTAGCAGAAATGGAAAAATTCCTACAAATGTAAATCTCCCAAAATTGAACCAGGAAGGAATAGAAAATATGAACAGACAAATTATCAATAATAAAATTTAATTAGCAATGAACTCCCAACAAGCAAAATCCAGGACCAGATGTTTTCACAGGTCAATTCTACCTAATGTTCACAGAAGAGCTATCACTTATACTTCTCAAAATATTTCAAAAAATTTCAGAGAAAGGATTGATACTGAACTCAGTCTTCCTGATATGAAAACCAGATAAAGATACTATAAAAAAGAAAATTACAGTCTGATAACACCAATAAACATAGAAACAAAAGTCCTCAACAAAATATTAGTAAACCAAATTCAATAATACATTGAGAGGATCATGCAACATGATGAAGTGGGATTTATTCCAGGGGAGCAAGAGTCATTTAATATCCACAAATCAGTCAATATGATGTTGACCACGTTAACAAATTCAAGATTAAAAGCATATGATCGTCTCAATAGATTCAGAAAAAGCTTTTGACAAAATTCAACATCCATTTATAAAAATTCTCCACAAAGTGGGTATAAAGAAAATATTTGTGGTTGCTCTTGTTGTTTAGTTACTAAATCATGTTCAACTCTTTTGTGACCCCCGTGCACTATAGCCTGCCTCTTCTCTGTCCATGGGATTTCCCAGGCAAGTATACTGGAGTGAGTCACCATTTCCTTCTCCAGGGGATATTCCCAAACTAGGGACTAATCTTTACCACCTGAGGTGAATTTCTGAGTCACTAGGGAAACCCTAGAGAAAGTAAACCCCAGCCTAATAAAGACCATATTTGATAAGCCCACAGCTAATATCATACTCAATGGTGTAAAGCTGAAAGCACCTCCTCTAAGATCAGGAACAAAACAAAGATGTCCACTCTTTCTGATTTTATTCAATATAATATTGGAAATTGCAGCCACAGGAATCAGACAAGAAAAAAGAAATAAAAGGAAGCTAATTTGGAAAAGAAGGAGTAAAATTGTCACTGTTTTCAGATGACGTAATACTATACCTAGAAAATACTAAGGATAGCAATGAAAAACCAATGGAGCTCATTAATTATTTTAGTAAAGTTGAAGGATAAAAAATTAATATACAAAAATCTGTTGCTTTTCTATACACTGACAATGAGAAAGAGATATTAAAAAAACAATCCCAATTATAATTGCACCAAAACGAATACATTATCTAATAATAAATCTAACTAAGGAGTAAAAGACTTCTTTTTGAGAAACAGCAAGACACTGCTTGAGAAAATAGAAGATGTCATGATGGAAAGATATATCATATTCATAGATTGGAAGAGTTAATACTGTAAAAATAACCAAGAGAATTTATAGATTCAATGCACTCTCTATCAAAGTATCAATGGCACTTTTCAAAAATCTAGAACAAATGATTCTAAAATTTGTGTAGAAACACAAAAAACCCTAAATAGCTAAGCAATCTTGAGAAAGAAAAACAAAACGGGAATTAGCATTCTTCCTGATTTCAAACTCTATTATAAACCTAAAAAATTCAAAACGTATGGTATTAGCACAAAAACAGGCACATAGATCAATGGAACACAATACAGAGCCTAGAAATATACACATACTTTTATGAACAATTAATTTGTGACAAAGGACGCAAAAATACACAGTGGAGAAATGATAGTCTCTTCAACAAGTGGTGGTACGTCAGCTATATGTAAGGAATTGAATTTGACTACTCTCTCACACCACACAAAAATAAATTTAATTTAAAGACTTCAAATAAAAGACTGAATGAAAGACCTGAAAGTATAAACTCCCAGAAGAAAACAGGTGTTATGTACTTTGTCATCAGTCTCAGTAATATTTTTTAGGATCTATCTCTTTAGCAAGGGGAAGAAAAGAAAAAATAAACAGGACTACATCAAACTAAAAAGCTTTGGCACAGGGAAGGAAACCGAATAAAATGAAAATACAGCTTACTTAACAGGTGAAGATATTAAAAGTGATATATTTGATAAGGGTAATTTACCTAAAATATACAAATAACTCATTCAACAACATCAGAAAACCCACATAATCTGATTAAACAATCAGCAGAGAATCTGAATATACATTTTCCCAAAGAAGTCATACAGATGGCTAACAGGAATATGAAAAAGATGCTCAATATCACTTATCATTAAAAAATGCAAATCAAAGTCACAGTGAGATGTCACCTTACACCTGTCAGAATGGCTATTATGAAAAAGACATCAAAATACAAGTGTTGGTGAGGATGTGGAGTAAAGGGAACTGTTGTGCACTTTTGCTGCGAATGTAAATAAGTGTAGCCCCTATGGTAAACAGTATGAAAATTCCTCAAGGAATCAAAAATAGAACCACCACATGATCTAGCAATACAACTTCTGGGTATTTATCCAAATTAAAAAAGAAAGTCTAATTCAAGAAGATGAAAACACTATGTTCATTGAAACACAATCTCCAATAGCTAAGATATGTACACAACCCCAAACTCATCAGTACATGAGTACATGTAGTGGACATATACACAATGAAATATTGGTCATATAAAAGAATGAAATCTTGAAATTTGTGACAACATGGATGGCCTAGAGTGTATTATGCTAAATTAAATGTCAGGCAAAAAATATCAAATACTGTATGATTTCACTGATATATAGAATCTAAAACAAAACAAATGAATATACACTGCAAAACAGAGTTATAGATCAGAGAACAAACAGGTGTTTTACAGAGGGGAGATGATTAAAGAGAGGAAAGGAATATGTGAGGGAGATCAAGATGTACAAGGTTCCAGTTGTGAATAAATGAGTCAGGGATATGAAGTGTACAGGGTGGGGAATATAGTCAATAACTGTGTAATGTATTTGTAAGTTGACACGTCATGATTAGACTTATCATGGTAATCAATTTGAAACACACAGAGATATAGAATCGTTCCCTGATGCTGGGAAAGATTGAGGGCATGAGGAGAAGGGGGTGACAGAAGATGAGATGGTTGAATGGCATCATCTCAGTGGGCATGAGTTTGAATAAACTCTGGGAAATAGTGAAGGACAGGGAAGCCTGGTGTGCTGCAGTCCATGGGGTTGACAGGACTGAGTGACTGACCGACAATAAGAAGTTGTAGCATAGTATTATAAGTTGATTATATTTAAAAATGAATAAACATAAAAGTAATCTGATTACTAGACCTGGAATGGGGAGGGGAATTGGATCAAGGCAGTCAAAGAAACAAACTTCTGGTTATATGATAGGTTAGTACTAGGGATTTAATGTACAACATGATAAATATAATTAACACTGCTGTACATTACACATAAATATTAAGAGAGTAAATCTTCCATGATTAAGATTAGCTGACCTACCACCACTTGTGGAAGAGACTATTATTTCTCCTCTGTGTACTTTTGTCTTAATATCTTACATGATTAATTTTTCTGTTCAATTTTTTTTGTCTAATCTTTTAATCCTGGGTGGTTACAGCTATTCACCTTATTCTGTATAAGAGGAAACAGGTCCAGAATGGTTAAGTAACTAACTTGTTCAAGGTTACACAGCAAATCCATGTCAAAGAATTTGACCAAAAATAAAAGGCTTCTTGCTGAAAAGTGGAGATGGGAAAGGGATAGAGAGGAACATTGATACTTGTTCTGAAATTAATGTCCATTAAAGATCAAATGGAAGGGTGAATGACTGACATAACTAACAGTGGATCTACATGGGACAGTGTGTAGGTGGAAGCAAAGTGGCAGGGTGGTTGAGTGAAATCATTTTTTGTACGCAAAATAAATACACAAACTCATTTTTGTAAATTCATGTAAGCTCCATGCACCAAAAAAAAAAAAATCTTATGGTTGAGAAAATAAAAATTTCCTAGTACCTGCTACAGATACAGCTTATAAAAACAGCACTAGCTGAGGTATCTGATACTTAAAGGCAAATACTCATATCAAAATCATAATTGTTTTAATCCATTCTGATTTGTTAAATTGCATTTTATTCTTCTTCCAACATACTTCTCTTAAAGTTAACTATGTGAAACCCATTTCTAGAAATTTTTTGAAATTCTAAAATTCAAATCAGTCATTTGCCATTTGCTAAATTTTGTGAATATGCTTGGAGTAGGAAATGGCAACCCCGTCCAGTATTCTTGTGTGGAGAATCCCATGGACAAGGGAACCTGGTGAGCTAAAGTCCATAGAATCACAAAGAGTTGGACACAAATAAGCATGCGTGCATGCACATACATATGCCAGTACCTACCGTATCAGGGACTTGAGAAAAAAAATTAAACATCCTCTATTAGAATAGGGAAGAAACCTATGTAAATAACAAAAGCAATGATGACTTATCAATACAAGGCTAAAAGTATTTAGAGGGTTTGGTGGGACATATAAATTCTTTCATTTGTCCCAGATATGTAGACCAGATATGTAGATTGCAAATATTTTTCTTTTGGTTTTTAAATTAATTAATTTGTTTTAACTGGAGGTTAATTACTTTGCAATATTGTGGTGGTTTTTGCCATACATTGACATGAATCAGCCATGAGTGTACATGTCTTCCCCATCCTGAACCCCCCTCTCACCTCCCTCCCCATCCCATCCCTCTGGTTTGTCCCAGTGCACAAGCCTTGAGTGCCCTGTTTTATGCATTGAACTTGGACTGGTCATCTATTTCACATATGGTAATATACATGTTTCGATGCTGTTCTCTTAAATCATCCCACCCTCACCTTCTCCCACAGAGTCCAAAAGTCTGTTCTTTACATGTGTCTCTTTTGCTGTCTTACATATAGGGTCATCGTTACCATCTTTCTAAATTCCATATGTATGCATTAATATACTGTTTTGGTATTTTTCTTTGACTTACTTCACTCTGTATAATAGGCTCCAGTTTCATGCACCTCATTAGAACTGATTCAAATGTGTTCTTTTTAATGGCTGAGTAATATTCCATTGTGTATATGTACCACAGCTTTCTTATCCATTCATCTGCCAATGGACATCTAGGTTGCTTCCATGTCCTGGCTATTGTAAACAGTGCTGCAATTAATATTGGGGTACACATGTCTCTTTCAGTTCTGGTTTCCTCAGTGTGTACGCCCAGTCGTGGTATTGCTGGGTCATATGGCAGTTCTATTTTCAGGTTTTTAAGGAATCTCCACACTGTTCTCCATAGTGGCTGTACTAGTTTCCATTCCCGCCAACAGTGTAAGAGGCTTCCTTTTTCTCCGCACCCTCTCCAGCATTTATTGTTTGTAGACTTGTTGATAGCAACCATTCTGACCTACATGAGATGGTACCTTGTTGTGGTTTTGATTTGCATTTCTCTGATAATGAGTGATGCTGAGCATCTTTTCATGTGTTTGTTAGCCATCTGTGTGTCTTCTTTGGAGAAATGTCTGTTTAGTTCTTTGGCCCATTTTTTGATTGTGTTGTTTATCTTTCTGGTTTTGAGCTACATGAGCTGCATTCATATTTTTGAGATTAATTCTTTGTCAGTTCCTTCATTTGTTATTATTTTCTCCCATTCTGAAGGCTGTCTTTTTGCCTTGTTTATAGTTTCCTTCGTTGTGCAACAGCTTTTAAGTTAATTAGGTCCCTTTTGTTTATTTTTGCTTTTATTTCCATTACTCTGGAAGGTGGGTCATAGAGGATCTTGCTGTGATTTATGTCAGAGAGTGTTTTGCCTATGCTTTCCTTAAGGAATTTTATAGTTTCTGGCCTTACACTTAGATCTTTAATCCACTTTGAGTTTATTTTTGTGTATGGTGTTAGAAGTGTTCTAGTTTCATTCTTTTAGAGGTGGTTGACCAGTTTTCCCAGCACCACTTGTTAAAGAGATTGTCTTTTCTCCATTTTATATTTTTGCCTCTTTTGTCAAAGATAAGGTGTCCATAGGTGCATGGATTTATCTCTGGGCTTTCTATTTTGTTCCATTGATCTATGTCTCTGTCTTTGTGCCAGTACTATACTGTCTTGATGAGTGTAGCTTTGTAGTACAGTCCAAAGTCAGGCAGGTTGATTCTTCCAGTTCCATTCTTTCTCAAGATTGTTTTGGCTATTTGAGGTTTTTCATATTTCCATACAAATTGTGAAATTATTTGATCTAGTTCTCTGAAAAATACTATTGGTAGCTTGATAGGGATTGCATCAAATCTATTGCTTTGGGTATTATACTCATTTTCACTATATTGATTCTTCTTATCCATGAACATGGTGTATTTCTCCATCTATTTGTGTCATCTCTGATTTCTTTCATCAGTGTTTTATAGTTTTCTATATATAGGTCTTTTGTTTCTTTAGGTAATTTATTCGTAAGTATTTTATTCTTTTCATTGCAATGGTGAATGGGATTGTTTCCTTAATTTCTCTTTCTGTTTTCTCATTGTTAGTGTATAGAAGTACAAGGGATTTCTGCGTATTTATTTTATATCCTGCAAACTTACTATATTCATTGATTAGCTCTAGTAATTTTCTGGTGGTGTCTTCAGGGTTTTCCGTGTAGAGGATCATGTCATCTGCACACAGTGAGAGTTTTACTTCTTCGTTTCCAATCTGGATTCCTTTTATTTCTTTTTCTTCTCTGATTGCTGTGGCTAAAACTTCCAAAACTATGTTGAATATGAAATGCTTTCAATTTTTCACCATTGAGAATAATGTTAGCTGTGGGTTTATCACATATGGCTTTTATTACGTTGAGCTATGTTCCTTCTGTGCCTGCTTTCTGGAGGGTTTTTTTTTTTTATCATAAATGAATGTTGAATTTTGTCAAAGGTTTTCTCTGCATCTATTGCGATAATCATATGGTTTTCATTTTTTAATTTGTTAATGTGGTGTATTACATTGATTGATTTGCAGATATTGTAGAATCATTGCCACTTGGTCATGATGTATGATCTTTTTAATATGTTGTTGGATTCTGTTTGCTAGAATTTTGTTGAGGATTTTTGCATCTATGTTCATCAGTGTTATTGGCCTGTAGTTTTCTTTTTTTGCGGCATCTTTGTCTGGTTTTGGTATTAGGGTGATGGTGGCCTCATAGAATGAATTTGGGAGTTTATCTTCCTCTGCAAATTTCTAGAAGAGTTTGAGTACGATAGGTGTTACTTCTTCCATAATTTTTGGTATAATTCACCTGGGAAACCATCTGATCCTGGACTTTTGTTTGTTGGAAGATTTTTTATTACAGTTTTGATTTCCATGCTTGTGATGGGTCTGTTAAGATTTTCTATTTCTTCCTGGTTCAGTTTTGGAAAGTTATACTTTTCTAAGAATTTGTCCATTTCTTCCAAGTTCTTCATTTTATTGGCATATAGTTTCTGATAGTAGTCTCTTATGATCCTTTCTATTTCTATGTTGTCTGTTGTGATTTCTCCATTTTCACTTCTAATTTTATTGATATTACTCTTCTCCTTTTTTTTCTTGATGAGTCTGGCTAGTGGTTTGTCTATTTCATTTATCTTCTCAAAAAACCAGCTTCTTGTTTTGTTGATTTTTGCTATGGTCTCCTTTGTTTCTTTTTCATTTATTTCTGCTCTAATTTTTAAGATTTCTTTCCTTCTACTAACCCTGGGGCTCTTCATTTCATCTTTTTCTAGTTGCTTTAGGTGTAGAGTTAGGTTATTTATTTGATTTTTCTCTAGTTTTTTGAGGTACGCTTGTATTGCTATGAACCTTCCCCTTAGCACTGCTTTTACTAAATCCCATAGATTTTTGGTTGTCATCTTTTCATTTTCATTGGTTTCTATACATGTTTTGATTTCTTCCATGATTTGTTGGTTATTCAGAAGTGTGTGGTTTAGCCTCCATATGTTTGTATTTTTAATAGCTTTTCTTTTCTCCCTGTAGTTGACATCTAATCTTACCACCATGTGATCAGAAATGATGTTTGAAATGATTTCAATTTTTTTTTTTTTTAATTTACCAATGCTAGATTTATGGCCCAGGATGTGATCGATCCTGGAGAATGTTCTATGTGCACTTGAGAAAAAGGTGAAATTCATCGTTTTGGGGTGAAATGTCCTATAGATAGATATCAATTAGGTCTAACTGGTCCATTGCATCATTTAAAGTTTGTTTCCTTGCTAATTTTCTGTTTGGTTGATCTATCCATAGGTGTGAGTGGGGTATTAAAGTCTTCCACTATTACTGTGTTACTGTTAATTTCCTCTTTCATACTTGTTAGCATTTGCCTTATGTATTGAGGTGCTCCTATGTTGGTTGCATATATATTTATAATTGTTGTATCTTCTCCTTGGATTGATCCTTTGATCATTATGCAGTGTCCTTCTTTGTCTCTTTTCATGACCTTTGTTTCAAAGTCTATTTTATCTGATATGAGTATTGCTACCCCTGCTTTCTTTTGGTCTCCATTTCCATGAAATATCTTTTTCCAGCCCTTCACTTTCACTATGTGTGTGCCTCTTGTTTTGAAGTGGGTCTCTTGTAGACAGCATACATAGGGATCTTGTTTTTGTGTTCATTCAGCCAGTCTTTGACTTTTGGTTGGGGCATTCAACCCATTTGCATTTAAGGTAATTATTGATAAGTATGATCCTGTTGCCATTTACTTTGTTATTTGGTGGGGTTTGAGTTTATAAACCTTTTCTGTGTTTCCTGCCTTGAGAAGATCCTTTAGCACTTGTCGAAGAGCTGGTTTGGTGGTGCTGAATTCTCTCAGCCTATGCTTGTCTGTAAAGCTTTTGATTTCTCCTTCATATTTGAATGAGATCCTTGCTGGATACAGTAATCTGGGCTGTAGGTTTTTCTCTTTCACCACTTTAAGTATGTCCTGCCATTCCCCTCTGGCCTGAAGAGTTTCTATTGAAAGATCAGCTCTTATCCTCATGGGAATCCCCTTGTGTGTTATTTGTTGCTTTTCCCTTGCTGCTTTTAATATTTGTTCTTTGTGTTTGATCTTCATTAGTTTGATTAATATGTGTCTTGGGGTGTTTTGCCTTGAGTTTATCCTGTTTGGGAGTCTTTGGGTTTCTTAGACTTGGGTGGCTATTTCCTTCTCCATTTTGGGGAAGTTTTCAACTATCTCCACAAGTATTTTCTCATGCCCTTTATTTTTGTCTTCTTCTGGGATTCCTATGATTCTAATGTTGAGGTGTTTAATATTGCCCCAGAGATCTCTGAGGTTGTCCTCATTTATTTTAATTCTTTTTTCTTTTTTCCTGTATGCTTCATTTATTTCCACCATTCTATCTTCTACCTCACTTATCCTATCTTCTGCCTCAGATATTCTACTGTTGGTTTCCTCTAGAGTGCTTTAGATCTCAGTTATTGCATTATTCATTATTGATTGACTCTTCTTTATTTCTTCTAGGTCTTTGTTAAACATTTCGTGCATCTTCTCAATCCTTGTCTCTAGTCTACTTATCTGTAACTCCATTTTGTTTTCAAGAATTTGGATCATCTTTACTATCATTATTCTGAATTCTTTTTTCAGGTGGACTCCCTATCTCCTCCACTTTTGTTTGGTTTGGTAGGCATTTATCATGTTCCTTTATCTGTTGAATATTTCTCTGCCTTTTCCTTTTGTTTAAATTACTGTGTTTGGAGTGTTATTTCTGTAGGCTAGAAGTTCATGGTTCCTCTTATTGTGGAGCCTGCTCCCTCTGGGTGGGGTTGGACTAATGGCTTGTCAAGGTTTCCTGGTTAAGGGAGCTTGTGTCTCTGTTCTGATGGGTGGAGCTGGATCTCTTCTCTTCCAAGTGCAATGAAGTGTCTAGTACATTCATTGGGGGTCTATGGGTTTGGCATGGCTTTGGGCAGCCTGTCTTTTAATGCTCAGGGCTGTGTTCTTGCTTTGCTGAAGAATTAACATGGTATGTCTTGCTCTGGAAATTGTTGGCTCTTGGGTGGATCTTGGTTTCAGTGTAGGTATTGAGGCTTTTAGGTGAGCTCTTATCTATTAATGTTCCTTGGAATCAGGAGTTCTCTGATGTTCTCAAGTTTTGGGGTTTAGCCTCCTGCTCTGGTTTTCAGTCTTATCCTTACAGTAGCCTCAAATCTTCTCCATCCATACAGCACAGAAAATAAAACATCTAGGTTAATGGTGAAACAATTCTCCACAGTGAGGAATACTCAGAGAAGTTCACAGAGTTACATGGAGAAGAGAAGAGGGAGGAGGGAGATAGAGGTGACCAGGAGAAGAGGGGGAGTCAAAAGTGGGGAGAGCAATCTAGCCAGCAGTCAGTTCCCTAAGTGTTCTCCACAGCCTGGAACATCCAGAGAGATTCACAGAGTTAAGTAGAGAAGAGAAGGGGGAGGGAGGAGATAGAGGTGACCTGGGGGAGAAAAGGCAGAGTCAAAAGAGGAGAGAGCAATCAAGCCAGTAATCACACCCCTAAGTGAAAATGGATAATGAAGATTAGATTCTTATAGATACAAAATTAACAACAAATACCAAAAAAAAAAAAACACACACAAAGATTAAAAATCTAAAGTAGAGGTTATTCTCTCAAAAATGCAATATTGAAAATACAAAACAAAATCAATCACAAAAATTGTAAAAAATATATATATGAAATTTGCTTTAAAAATAGGGTCTTTTTTTTGCAAGGTTAAAAATGAAAATTAAAGGAGTAATAAAGGACTTAAATTTTAAAAAATATTAAAAAGTGATAATAGTAAAAAAATATATAGGAATTTCTCTGGAACTGTTGTGGGCAGCGTGGGGTCAGTTCAGTTTCATATAGTTCCTTGCTCCAGCTTCTACTTTTTTCAAGGTCTGTAGGCCCCCTCCAATGCTTAGTCAATGTTCACTACAGGATTTTAATCTGTTGCCGCTGTTACTTCCAGAGCGGTTCCCTCTTCTTTGTTTATTTTGGCTTCCTCTGTTTGCAAGTCTCTTCAGTGTCTAATTTCCACCCTGGCACAAGGGGGTGAAGGTGGTCACTTATTTAGCCTCTTTTGTTCAGTTGTGTTGTGTGGAGGGAGGGACACTGCAAACAAGTATCACTGGCATGTGTGGGGACTACTCACAGTGTACGGACCACACTGGGTTTGCCCCAGCTTAAGGTTGCGTATGCTTCCTGGGTCTACACTGCTCAGGCTCCAGAGTGCTCTGCAGGGGCACTGTCCAAAGCAGGCCCTGCGTTCCCAGGTCTAAGTCACTCAGGTTCTCGGGTACTCTGCAAGGGCACAGACTTGGTTGGGCATGAGTTTTGTGCCCTTCCCAGGTCTGAGCAGCTCAGGTGACCAGGTGCTTGGCAAGCAGATTGTTCCAGGTCAGCTGTGCATCTTAATCACCTCCCTGGTCCCAACTGCTCAGTTTCCTGGTGTGCCACAAGAGCAGTGGTCTTAGGTGTGCCGTGTGTCTCTTCTGGGAAGCTGATCTCAGGCTGCAACCCTCCTGGTGGATGTCAACTGTCCAAGATCCCAGGAAGACGTGGCTAGCAACTGGGAGCCTGCTCACAGTTTGGTGGAGGATGCCAGTCTCTGGGATCGAGATTGCAGCAGCCCCTTGCCTTCTGGTTCTGGCTGCTGCATGCCTGCCTCTCTGCCTCTGGTTGGAGGGAGGGGCCTGTACACAGCTGGCTAGCTCTCCTCCTTTGGTATTCGCTCAATCCTTTGTTCTGTGAGGAGGCCAGGCTGTGCGTTAGAGCCTTTCACGGGAAAGTTCTCTCTTTTTTCTCTTTGGTGATCCACAGTTTGGATTGCTATCTCACGTTAGCTCCCTCAGATTGTCCTCAGGCCCTTCAGGCCTGATCCTTACCCTAAGCACAGATTATGCAGCTCGTGCCTCCCTAACCAGCCCTCACTCTCTGGTGACAGACATGAGCCTCTGGGCCACTTTTCAGTTGGCAACTGTGGTTGGGTGTGTATTCTGTGAGTTTTTTTTGTTTCTCTCCTGGTTATGTTGCCCTCTGAGATGCCAAAACTTTCAATAGATCTGCCTATGAGAGGGTTTTCTACTATTTGGAAACTTCTCCTTCTTCACAACTCCCTCCCCAGGATGAGTCTTTGTCCCTAATTCTTTTGTCTCGCTTTTTGTCTTTTAAATTTTGTCCTACCTCCTTTCAAAGAGAATGGGCTGCCTTTCTGGGTGCCTGGTGTCCTCTGCCAGCAATCAGAAGTTGTTTTATGGAAGTTGCTCAGCATTCAAATGATCTTTTGATGAATTTGTGGGGGACAAAGTGGTTTCCCCATCCTATTCCTCTGCCATGTTGGGTGGAAACATTGTTCATAGCATTCTGAAAGGCTAATTGTCAGTGTTCTTCTTAAGCCAAAAGCGCTTATAATATCCAGTATAATTTGAATATGCAAGACATAATATGTCTTGCAAATTTAGTCTTCAAGAAGACTAATTAATTCCACAAATGGAAGTGTATCTTTATAGAATATAGCACAATAAAATGAAGAAAAGAAGAACATAGCTCAGGTCAGTAAATATTTCTGAGGACTGTATTAAATGCTGAAAGTGTAAAGATTAAGAAACATTGACTCAGTCAGAGGAAAAGCTTGCAGAAAATGCAGATATTTGAAGAGGTTGTCTTTGTCTAACAGACATGGAAGTTATAATTGCAGAATGGGAGGACAGGGGAGAGAAGTCTACCTGAGGTTTCAGGAAAGGTTAGTAAATAAGTAATTTTGACTGAGCTGTGTTCTGAAGGACAATTTAGAGTTACTCCAGTAAAGAAGGAGAGCAGGATATTCCAGGAAGAGGAAAGAAAAAGATCCAAGCTGTACTACAGAATTATCGACATTTGGTTTTACTAAAATCTAAAAGGCAAGGGACTAAAGATAGGTGAGGAGTCTGGGAAAAAATGAAGCTCATGTTAGAGATTCTTCTGTCTCATGTATTAGGCATGTCCTATAGACATTGCTAAGCAACAGTAAAAACATACAGTAAAAGCATGTGCCAAAGACATGATGAAAACAGTGTGGTGTACTTGAGTGGGAATCAGTGCAACAGACAGACCAGAACACATCCATAAAACACCTATAACAATTTATGTTATAATAAGGGTGGTATTTCAAATCCACGGAGAAATGCATATCCGTGGAATAGTTACTGTTAGAAAAATTAGCTATTGATTAAGAAAAAAAGAAAGAGTAAACTCTTCTTTTAACCATCCATGAAGATAAACTTCGGTTTAGTTAAGCAACCAGATAGGAAAAAAATATAAAAAGTTTTTGGAGGTCATACTAGAGCAAATTTTTTTAAAATTGGAGGTGGAAAAGACTTCCTTAAATAAGACATAGATACCAGAAGCCATAAAAGAAAAAGATTGACAGATACAATTTCATAAAAATCAAAATTTATCTCAGCACAATGAAAGGCATGATAAAGTTAAAATATGAGCAACATACAGACAAAACTATTTGCAGTATATTTAATGGGTGATTGATCATTGTGTAGATTGTATACAAAGCTTCTATAAATCATTCAAAAATAGAAATATGGGTGGAGGTTATCATTAGACAATTTACAGGAGAAATATAAAAGGCTTTCATGTTTATACACATGAAAAGGTGCTTATCAATATGTAAATCTGAAGAAATATAAATAATAGAAAACAATGCTTGATATACTGAGAAACAGCCACTTTCATACATGGTTGGTAGAAGTGTAAATTATTAGAAGGCAATTTAGCAGTGATTTATTCAAATAAATATGTCACTTTAATGGACATCCACTCCCAACCATCTGTGATTTCTTTTTGGGAATCAAAACACTTCCAAATAAGCTGGCTCCACCTATTATCTTCAGAGGAGTGACATGATTTAAGCCAGTCAGAACATTCTATTTCTATGGCCACAATGGTTGATGGTACAGGAGTAGACTTGTGAACTAAGCTAATCACACAGAGAAATGTAAGGACTTTTGCTTAGAATTCAGAGCCAAGGCACCTCTTCTTTCTTGCTGGATGTAGATGGGGAAACATGATGCTACAGCATCTAACCAGGATCAATGAGGTGAATTACCCTTAGCAGGAAGTGACTGTTAGAAAAGGCAGAAGAGAAAGATGGAGGGAAATGGGATCCATTGGGTCAAACCTTTCCAAAAGCAAGTTCTTCACTTGGAGTTTGAACTAAATCAGCCTATAATTTCCCTGTTTGCACATACAGGTCTGCATTGAGTTGTTTATCACTTGCAGCCCAAAGATACCTAATTGACAATGTATATAAGCTTTAAATGAGTAATTTAATTTATATGAATCTACTGTAAAGAAATGCTTGGACTCAAGCACAAGAATGTTCAATACAGCATTGTTTGTAACAAGTGAAAAATTGGAAACAAGCTAAGTAACTACCAATTGAGTCATTAAATAAATTATAGATCCACAAATACAATGTCACACAGCTGCTAAAAAGAATTAAGTAGACTTCTATTACTTTTTTGGGGGGGCTATGTAATAATTTAATACCCGGAATGCAGGCAAGTTTGGCCTTGGAGTACAAAATGAAGCAGGGCAAAGGCTAACAGAGTTTTGTCAAAAGAACACACTGGTCTAGCAAACACCCTTTTCCAACAACACAAGAAACAATTCTACACATGGAAATCACCAGATGGTCAATACTGAAATCAGATTGACTATTTTTTTTGTAGCCAAAGATGGAGAGGCTCTCTATAGTTAGTAAAACCGGGAGCTGACTGTGGCTCAGATTGTGTGCTTCAGTTTCTTTGTGACCCCTTGAACTGTATCTCTCCAGGCTCCTCTGTCCATGGGATTCTCTAGGTAAGAATACTGGAGTGGATTGCCATGCCCTCCTCCAGGGGATCTTCCCAATCCAGGGATCAAACCAGCATCTCTTATCTCTAATCTGCATTGGCAGGTGGGTTCTTTACCACTAGTGCACTGAGGTGCTCAGATCATGACCTTATTGCAAAATTCAGGCTTAAGTTGAAGAAAGTAGGGAAAACCATTAGGCCATTCACATATGACCTAAGTCAAATGCCTTATGATTATACAATGGAGGTGACAGTTTCGAGGGATTAGATCTGGTAGACAGAATGCCTGAAGAACTACAGACAGAGATTTGCAACATTGTACAGGAGGCAGTGACCTAAACCATCTGAAAAAAAGAGAACTTCAAGAAGGCAAAGTGGTTGTGTGAGGGAGCTTTACAAATAGTTGAGGAAAAAGAGAATCAAAAGGCAAGTGAGAAAGGGAAAGATAGACCCAACTGAATGAGAGTTCCAGAGAACAACAAGGAGAGATAAGAAGGTCTTCTTAAATGAACAAGGCAAAGAAATAGAGGAAAACAATAGAATGGGAAAGACTAGAGGTCTTTCCAAAAATTTTGGAGATATCAAGGGAACATTTCAGGGAAGAATGAACACGATAAAGAACAGAAATGGTAAGGACTTAGTAGAAACAGAAGAGATTAAGTGGCAAGAATACACAGAAGAACTGTACAAGAAAGGTTTTAATGACCCAGATAACCACAGTGATGTGGTCACTCACCTAGAACCAGGCATCCTGGAGTGTCAAATCAAGTGGGCCTTAGGAAGCATTACTATGAACAAAGCTGGTGGAGGTGATGGAATTCCAGATGAGCTATTTCAAATCCTAAAAGATGATGCTGTTAAAGGAATGCACTCAATATGTTAGCAAAATTTGGAAAGCAAAACGGTGGCCACAGGACTAGGAAAGGTCTGTTGTCACTCGAATCCCAAAGAAGGGCAATGCCAAAGAATGCTCAAACTACTGTACAATTGCACTCATTTCACATGTTAGCAAAGTTATGCTTAAAATCTTTCAAACTAGGCTTTAGCAGTATGTGAAATGAGAATTTCCAGGTGTAGAAGCTGGGATTCAAAAAGGCAGAGGAACCAGAGATTAAATTGCCAACATTCATTCGCTCATGGAGAAAGCAATGGAATTCCAGAAAAATATCTACTTCTGTCTCATTGACTGTGCTAATGGTCTTTGAGTGTGTGGATTCCAACAAATTGTAGAGAATGCTTCAAGGGATGAAAGTACTAGACAACCTTACCTGTCTCCTGAGAATGTATGTGGGTCAAGAAGCCACACTTAGAACTGGACATGGAACTATGGACTGGTTCAAAATTGGGAAAGGAGTACATCAAGCCTGTGTATTGTTACCCTGCTTATTTAACTTATATTCAAAGTACATTATGTGAAATGCTGGGCTGGATGTATCACAAGTTGGAATCAAGATTGCCAGGAGAAATATCAACAACCTCAGCTATGCAGACCACAACACTAATGGCAAAAATGTAGAAGAACTAAAGAGCCTCTTGATGAGGGTGAAAGATGAGAGTGAAAAAACTGGCTTGAAACTCAACATTACAAACATTATGATAATGGCATCCATTCCCATCACTTCATGGCAAATGAAAGGGGAAAAAGTGGAAGCAAGGACAGATTTTATTTTCTTGGACTCCAGAATCACCATGGTTGGTGACTACAGCCATAAGATGAAGATGCTTGCTTCTTGGAAGTAAAACTGTGACAAACCTAGGCAGCATGTTAAAAACCAGAGACATCACTTTACCAACAAAAGTCTATATATTAAAAATATTGTTTTTCCAATAGTCATGTACAGATGAGAGGGTTGGACCATAATAGAATTGATGTTTTTGAACTGTGGTGCTGGAAAAGACACATGAGAGTCACTTGGACAGCAAGGAGATCGAACCAGTCAATCCTAAAGGAAATCAACCCTGAATGTTCATTGGAAGGATTGATGCTGAAGCTGAAGCTCCAATACATTGGCGACCTGATGTGAAGAGCTGACTCATTTGAAAAGACCCTGATGCTGGGAAAGATTGAGGGCAGGAGGAAAAGGGGATGACAGAGGATGAAATGGTTGGATGGCATCACCAACTTGATGGACATGAGTTGAGTGAACTCTGGGAGTTGTTGATGGACAGGGAGGCCTGGCGTGCTTCAGTCCATGGGTTCGCAAAGAGTCAGACATGACTGAGTGACTGAACTGACTGAAAGGATTGAGAATTCGGGGATTAAGAAGGAGAACTTTCATTGTGCATAATGTACAATGTATTATACATAGTCCATTCTAAAGGAGATCAATCCTGGATGTTCATTGGAGGGACTGATGCTAAAGCTGAAACTGCAATACTTTGGCCACCTCATGCGACGAGTTGACTCACTGGAAAAGACTCTGATGCTGGGAAAGGTTGGGGGCGGGAGGAGAAGGGGACGACGGAGAATGAGATGGCTGGATGGCATCACCGACTCTGTGGACATGAGTTTGAGTGTACTCCGGGAGTTGGTGATGGACAGGGAGGCCTGGCGTGCTGTGATTCATGGGGTCGCGGAGAGTCGGACACGACTGAGCGACTGAACTGAACTGAACTGAATATGAACTTATTGCATGGGTTATCATAAAAATATAATTACATTTAGCTCTCTAATCCATTTTGAATTTATTTTTGTGTATGGTGTTAGGAAGTATTCTAGTTTCACTCTTTTACAGGTGGCTGACCAGTTCTCCCAGGACCACTTGTTAAAGAGACTGTCTTTTCTCCATTTTATATTCTTGCCTCCTTTGTCAAAGATGAGGTGTCCATAGGTGCGTGGATTTATCTCTGGGCTTTCTATTTTGTTCCATTGATCTATATTTCTGTCTTTATGCCAGTACCATACTGTCTTGATGACTGTGGCTTTGTAGTAGAGCCTGAAGTCCGGCAGGTTAATTCCCCCAGTTCCATTTTTCTTCCTCAAGATTGCTTTGGCTATTTGAGGTTTTTTGTATTTCCATATAAATTGTGAGATTATTTGTTCTAGTTCTGTGAAAAATATCGTTGGTAGCTTGATAGGGATTGCATTGAATGTATAAATTACTTTGGGTAGTATACTCATTTTTACAATATTTATTCTTCCAATCCATGAACACGGTATATTTCTCCATCTATTAGTGTCCTCTTTGATTGCTTTCAGTAGTGTTTTATAGTTTTCTATGTACAAGTCTTTTGTTTCCTTAGGTAGATATATTCCTAAGTATTTAATTCTTTTCGTTGCAACAGTGAATGGAATAGTTTCCTTAATTTCTCTTTCTATTTTCTCATTATTAGTAAATAGGAATGCAAGGGATTTCTGTGTGTTGATTTTATATCCTGCAACGTTACTGTAATCATTGATTAGCTCTAGTAGTTTTCTGGTAGAGTCTCTAGGGTTTTCTGTGTAGAGGATCATGTCATCAGCGAACAGTGACAGTTTTACTTCTTCTTTTCCAATTTGTATTCCTTTTATGTCTTTTTCTGCTCTGATTGCTGTGGCCAAAACTTCCAGCACTATGTTGAATAGTAGTGGTGAGAGTGGGCACCCTTGTCTTGTTCCTGACTTTAGGGGAAATGCTTTCAGTTTTTCACCATTGAGGATAATGTTTGCTGTGGGTTTGTCATATATAGCTTTTATTATGTTGAGGTATGTCCCTTCTATTCCCACTTTCTGGAGGGTTTTTATCATAAATGGATGTTGAATTTTGTCGAAGGCTTTCTCTGCATCTATTGAGATAATCATATGATTTTTATTTTTCAGTTTGTTAATGTGGTATATTACGTTGATTGATTTGCGGATATTGAAGAATCCTTGCATTCCTGGGATAAAGCCCACTTGGTCATGATGTATGATCTTCTTAATATGTTGTTGGATTCTGATTGCTAGAATTTTGTTAACACCGAGGAAACCAGAATTGAAAGAGACACATGTACTCCAATGTTCATTGCAGCACTGTTTATAATAGCCAGGACATGGAAGCAACCTAGATGTCCATCTGCAGACGAATGGATAAGAAAGTTTTGGTACATATACACAATGGAGTACTATTCAGCCATTAAAAAGAATACATTTGAATCAGTTCTAATGAGGTGGATGAAACTGGAGCCTATTATACAGAGTGAAGTAAGCCAGAAAGAAAAACACCAATACAGTATACTAATGCATATATATGGAATTTAGAAAGATGCAAATGATAACCCTGTATACGAGACAGCAAAAGAGACACAGATGTATAGAACAGTCTTTGGGACTCTGTGGGAGAGGGTGAGGGTGGGATGATTTGGGAGAATGGCATTGGAACACGTATGTTGTCATATGTGAAATGAATCACTAGTTCAGGGTCAATGCATGTTATAGGATGCTTGGGGCTGGCATGCTGGGATGACCCAGAGGGAGGATAAAGGGAGGAGGGAGGTGGGAGGGGGGTTCAGGAAGGGGAACTTATGTAAACCCGCGGCGAATTCATGTCAATGTATGGCAAAACCAACCAATATAATATTGTAAAATAATTTGCCTCCAATAAAAAATAAATTACCAAAAAAAAATAAATAAAAGATAAAAAAAATATAATTACATAGTAAATATATATATTTCTTTTAAAAATGGAAACTTATTCTGTATCTAAATCATGTTATGCCCTTATACATAGACTCATGGTTCTACAGTTTTAGTCTGGACAATGATCACCCTAACTGAAGTTTCCTGGACCCCAACCCAGTGAGTCTGAATTGGCACATTTGTTGAGTAACATGATTTGAAGCTGTCAGAGCACAACTAGATGTTCATAAACATGCTATGCTGCATGGAGTAGAAATCTGAGTGGGACATAGTCAAGTTGGGGGACAAATTAGAAGTCATGGAGGTAGTTTAGGTGAAGGACAAGGGCTTGAGCAAGTATAGAACTAGTGAAACAATGAGATAATCCAGCTAGAGGACTTAGAATATTATCTGATACATAGTAGACACTCAATCAATGTTAACCTCCACCTAACCCTGTAGCAGAATGAAATTGGACCACTATATTATTCCACTCACAAAAATAACTTTAATTGCATTAGAGAATTAAACATAAGACCCGAAACTGTAAAATTTCTAGAGGAAACACACAGAAAAAGTTCCTTGACATTGGTGTTACCAGTAATTACCTGGATATGACACCAAAAGTACAAACAACAAAAGCAAAAATAAACAAGTGGGACTACATCAAAACAAAAAGCATCTATATAGTAAAAGAAAAAAAAATCAACAAAATACAAAGGCAACTTAAGGAATGGGAGACAATATTTAAAAGTCACATAACCGATAAGGAGTTAGCATCAAAAAGACATAAGAAATTCATATAATTAAGTTGCAAAAATAAATAAATGACCTGATTATAAAACAGAGGAAGTGAATAGACATTTTTCCAAAGAAAATGTACAAATGGTCACTGGACACATGAAGAAATGCTCAATACCATTAATTATCAGGGAAATACAAATCAAAACCACAGGAGATATCAACTCACACATGTTACAATGGCTGTCATCAAAAAAAGAAGAGATAAATGTTGGTGAGATGGTAGAGGAAAGGGAAACTTTGTACACTGTTGGTGGGAATGTTAATTAGTATAGCCCCTGTTGAACACAGCATGGAGGTTCCTCAAAAAACTTAATAGAAATACCATATGATTCTGCAATATACTTCTGGGTATATATTCAAAGGAAATGAAAATAGGATCTTGAAAAGATATTTTCTCTGCCATGTACATTGTTCCGTTATTCACAGTATCCAAGATATGGAAACAATCTAATCACTGGATAAAGATGTGATAACCCACACAGTGGAATACTATTTAGCCAGAAGAAAATCTTGCTGTTTGTGACAACCTGGATGCACCTTGGGTATTATGCTAATGAAATAAGTCATACAGAGAAAGAAAAATACTGTATGGTATAACTTGTATGTGAAATCTAAAAAAGCTGAACTCAGAGAAACAGAGAGTAGAGTGGTGGAATGGAGCTAGTGGGGACAGAGAAAATGGGGAGATGTTAGTAAAAGGATATAAACCTCCAGTCATAATACTATTAAATCTTGGTGATTATAGTTATTAATGCTGTTATATACTTGAAAGTTGCTAAGAGAGTAGATCTTAAGTGTTGTCACCACCAAAAGAAATGGGAGTTCTGTGACAGAATGGAAGTCTTAGCTAATCCTGTAGTGGTTATTATTTTGCTATATATATATAAGTGCACTAAATCAATGCATTGTACACCTTAAACTTACATAATGTTATATGTCAATTCTATCTCAATAAAGCTGGGAGGGGAAGTCTGCATTTAAAATGTAAATGTTATAAGCAATAAATGTTGCTTTCAAACCTTAAGAAAATTAGCCTTAACATTAACTACTACTTCTATTATTACTACTATGAAGGATTCTAAAAATATTTGAAAATAAGAATCAGTAATAAGTAAGAACACAAGAGATAATGTGCATGCTCAACTGCTCAGTCATGTCCAACTCTTTGCAACCCCATGGAGTTTAGCCTGCCAGACTCCTCTGTCCATGGGATTTTCCCAGCAAGAAAAGTAGAGTGTGTTGCCATTTCCTCCTTCAGAGGATCTTTCCAATTGAGGGATCAAACTCACATCTCCTGTGTCTTCTTCATTGGCAGGCAGATTCTTTACCACTGAACTCCCTGAGAATCCCTTCTAATAAGATATTCAGTTAAGTGAACCTAAATGATATATGTATACAAAATCAATATTAACGCTTTACTATTTTAAATTTGTGAATAAATTTGTATAAATTCTATACCATGAAAATATGAAGTATACCTTCTTTTCTAATATCCATGAGTAAGTGTCAAAAACTGACAAAGAAAAAGTGAAAAAGTAAAAATTATGCAATGATAATAAAACCTTGTGTATTAGAAGCCATGGGATACTTCTGAGCCATACTTACAGGAGATATATCCTTAAATACCTAAATAAAAAAATAGAATGAAACAAAATTGAATTAAGCATTCAATTTAAGAAGAGTGAAAATGACAACAAAATAAATAAAAAGAAAATGCACAGAAGAGTTAATGAAGATACAAGAATAAATTAATGAGTTAGAAAATAGGAAAGTAACAAAACTAATAAAATAGAAAACTTATTCTTTGAAATAAGTGATAAATTAGATAAAGCTAATTGAGCCAAGAAAAGAGAGAGAAGTTACAAATAGGAAAAATAAGAAATGATTTAGCAGCAAATAACCACACACACACACATGCACACACACACACACTCACAGAAGTTAAAAAGCAAGAGACTACTTTGTTCAAATCTCTGCAAACAAATTGGAAAGTTTGATAAAAAGGAAAAATTCCTAGGAAAATGTAATTTACTTATTACAAGTCTAGAAAAGACTGAAACTCTGAATAGAATGATTTTAATAGAAGATATAACCTTGTCAAAGTGATTTCTTTTGTAAAAACATCCTGTGAAGTCAACCTCATCTTTAAAATATAAATATTTTCCAAAGCTGTTTAAACTGCTCCAGCTCACAGAAAAATAAGTATAACATGTATAACAAGTATAGTAAACTTAATGCTGAAAGCAAAAACTTTGGATCAGCTTCATTCACAAATACTGAGACAAAATCCTAAGTTAAATATTAGCAAACAGAGTTCCATAGCACATTAAATTAATGAGATATAATAATCAGTTTATTTTAAGAAAGCAAAATGTGGTTCAATAAGAGGTGAAAATGGTATGACCATCTTCACCTATGCTGAAAAAGCATGGGACAAAATATCATGAACTTTGTACAAAATAGGAAGTACAGAAATAGATCCAAGTATACAATGCCAATAGTATATTCTAAAGGTGGCATCTCAAATCAGAAGAATAATAAATGGTGAATCCACTCAGGCAGTGGTAGATGATTATAACTATTAAATTTTACATATATGCTTTATGTGCAAGTCTCTGTGTATGATATATTCACAATAAAATAATACACAAATGGTGAAAATCCTACTTTAGCAAACTAAGGTGTCTTAGGAGCTTCCCTGGTGGCTCAGAGGGTAAAGAGTCTGGGGGAGACCTGGGTTTGATCCCTGGGTTGGGAAGTCCCCTGGAGAGGGAAATGGCAACCCACTCCAGTACTCTTGCCTGGAAAATCCCATGGATGGAGGATCCTGGTAGGCTACGGTCCATGGGGTCATAAAGAGCTGGACATGAATGAGTGACTTCACTTTCACTCACTTCACTAAGGTGTCTTGTACAGCTTTTTTCATCTATGAGTATGTTTGTTACTTAATACACAAGGAACTCCTAGAATAAGTAAGAAAAACACAGGAAATCCCATAGAAAAATAAATGGTATACAAATAGGCAATTCATAGAAGGAAAAGTATGAGTAGCTATCAAGTGTGTAAAGAAATGTTTGTCTTTAATCAGGGAAATTAAACCCACAAAGGAATACTGGCTTACACTTATCTGCTTGGCCAAACCTTAGAAAGGGATGAAATACCAAGTGCTGATGGAGAATGTGAGGAAACAAGGTTCATGAGGGCAAAGATGTTTTCCAATTTTGAATCTCCGCTGTAAAAGAGATTTTGCAGGCATAGATGCCAATTTGCAGGCACCAATGTCCTGTATTTATGCTTGGGTGGTCCACTTCCACACTGATTCTGGACTTGGACATGTGACTTGTTTTGACTGATGAAAAATAATAAAAGTGATTCAATTAGAGATTTGCAAAGTGTTTGTTCCTTGGTACTTAACCTTGCTGTTGTTTTGGACTGTGAAGTGACCATGTTAAGAAGGCCAGGCTAGCCTAGACAGTGAGAGGCTTGTGGAGCAGAGGTAAGCTAAGACTCTGGTAGTTTGAGAGAATCAGCCTCCAGCTGAGTTGGTGGAGCATGGCAGAGCCCGGCAGAGATCATCTAAGACTAGCATAAAAGTGCTTGGCTGAGTTCAGCTTAAAGTACTGATTTACATAATTGTGGACTAAACAAATGCTCATTCTTAAGGCACTAAGATTTTGGAGTAATTTGTTATGTAGCAAAGCTGACCATTTTACCTGCTTATAGGAATATACAAGGAAAATAAAGGAGTGCTTAGTAATATTTTGTTGAATAACTGAATTTAAACACCTTTCAGGGATATATACATATCTAACAATATATTTAACACATTAGAAAGAGTGACTTTATGGGACAAGAGAGCGTGAGAATGGTAAGGGGGAATTACAGGGAAGAAAGTGGTAATGATTTTGAAGGCTAGCGTTCACAGCAAGGGGGGAGTCATAGATTTGGATGAAAGATGATTTACATTTTGTATATGCTGAAATTAGAAAATCTATGGGGAGAGGAGCAACTGAACTGAACTGAACTGAACTGATGTGGAGAGGAAGGTAATGAAATAGCTAAAATATCTATTAGAATTTATAGTCTTTTCAGTTCATTTCAGTCTCTCTGTCATGTCTAACTCTTTGTGACCCCATGGACTGCAGCATGCCAGGCTTCCCTGTCCATTGCCAACTCCTGGACCTTGCTCAAACTCATGTCCATTGAGTCGGTGATGCCATCCAACCATCTCATCCTCTGTCAGCCCCTTCTCCTTCTTCCTTCCATCTTTCCCACAATTAGGGTCCTTTCCAATGAGTCAGTTCTTTGCATCAGGTGGTCAAAGTATTGGAGTGTCAGCTTCAGCATCAGTCCTTCCAATGAATATTCAGGACTGATTTCCTTTAGGATTGACTGGCTTGATCTCCTTGCTATCAAAGGGACTCTCAAGAGTCTTCTCCAACATAGTTCAGAAGCATTAATTCTCTGGCCCTCAGCTTTCTTTATGGTCCAATTCTCACATCCATACATAACTACTGGAAAAACCATAGCTTTGACTAGACAGAAATTTGTCAGCAAAGTAATGTCTCTGCTTTTTAATATGTTGTCTAGGTTTGTCGTAGCTTTTCTTCTGAGTAGCAAGCATCTTTGAATTTCATGGCTGTAGTTACCATCTTCAGTGATTTTGGAGCCCTACAGAATAAAGTCTGTCACTGTTTCCATTGTTTCCCTATTTGCCATCAAGTGATGGGACAGGATGCCAAAATCTTAGTTTTTTGAATGTTGAGTTCTAAAGCCAGCTTTTTCACTCCTCTTTCACTCTCCCAGATTGGTCGGTGCCCAATATATTACTAGAGAAGAGTGGAGAAGTAACTCTAGAAAGAAAGAAGAGACAGAGCGAAGTGAAAACAATGCCCAGTTGTGAATGTGACTGATGATGGAAGTAATGCCTGATGCTGTAAAGAACAATATTGCATAGGAATCTGGAATGTTAGGTCCATGAGTCAATGTAAATTGGAAGTGGTCAAACAGGAGATGGCAAGAGTGAACACTGACATTTTAGGAATCAGTGAACTAAAATGGACTGGAATGGGTGAATTTAACTCAGATGACCATTATATCTACTACAGTGGGCAAGAATCCCTTAGAAGAAATGGAGTAGCCCTCATAGTCAACAAAAGAGTCTGAAATGCAGTACTTGAGTGCAATTCAAAAATGACAGAATGATCTCTGTTTGTTTCCAAGGCAAACCATTCAGTATCACAGTAATCCAAGTATATGCCCCAATCACTAATGCTGAAGAAGCTGAAATTGAATGGTTCTATGGTGATCTACAAGACCTTCCAGAACACCAAAAAAAAAAAAAAAAAAGGTGTCCTTTTCATCATAGGTGACTGGAATGCAAAAGTAGGAAGTTAAGAGATACCTGGAGTAACAGGCAAGTTTGGCCTTGGAATACAAAATGAGGCAGGTCAAAGGCTAAGAGAGTTTTGCCAAGAGAATGCTTTCATAATAGCAAACACCCTCTTCCAACAACACAAGAGAAGACTCTACACATGGATATCATCAGATGTCAACACTGAAATCAGATTGATTATATTCTTTGCAGCCAAAAATGGAGATGCTCTATACAGTTAGCAAAAACAAGACTGGGAGCTGACTGTGGCTCAGATCATGAACTCCGTATCATAAAATTCAGACTTAAATTGAAGAAAGTAGGGAAAACCACTAGGCCATTCAGGTATGACCCAGATCAAATCCCTTACCATTATACAGTGGAAGTGAGAAATAGATTCAAGGGATTAGATTTGATAGAGAGCCTAAAGAACTATGAACAGATGTTCATGACTTTGTACAGGAGGTGGTGGTCAAGGCCATCCCCAAGAAAAAGAAATGCAAAAAGGAATAATGGTAGTCTGATGAGACTTTACAAATAGCTGAAAAAAGAAGAGAAGCTAAAGGCAAAAGAGAAAAAGAGATATATCCATCTGAATGCAGAGTTCCAAAGAATAGCAAGGAGAGGCAAGAAAGTTTTCCTAAGTGATCAATGCAAATAAATAGAAGAAAACAATAGAATGGGAAAGACTAGAGATGTCTTCAAGAAAACTAGGGATAAAAAGGGAATATCTCATGCAAAGATGGGCACAATAAAGGACAGAAACAATATGGACCTAATAGAAGCAGAATATATTAAGAAGAGGTGGCAAGAATACACTAAAGATCTATACAAAGATCTTAATAACCCAGATAACCATGATGGTGTGATCACCCACCTACAGCCAGACATCTTGGAAAGTGAAGTCAAGTGGGCCTTAGGAAGCACCACTATGAACAAAGCTAGTGGAGGCGATGGAATTCCAGCTAAACTATTTCAAATCCTAAAAGATGATGCTGTGAAAGTGCTGCACTCAATAGGCCAGCAAATTTGGAAAACTCAGCAGTGGCCACAGGACTGGAAAAGGTCAGTTTTCATTTCAATCCCAAAGAAAGGCAATGCCAAAAAATGTTCAAACTACCACACCATTGCACTCATCTCACACCCTAGCAAAGTAATGCTCAAAATTCTCCAAGCCAGGCTTCAACAGTATGTGAACCGAGAACTTCCAGATGTTCAAGCTGGATTTGGAAAAGGCAGAGGAACCAGAGATCAAATTGCCAACATCTGTTGGATCATTAAAAAAGCAAGAGAGTTCTGGAAAAAGATCTACTTCTTCTTTATTGACTATGCTGAAGACTTTGACTGTGTGGATCACAGCTAACTCTTGAAAATTCTCAAAGAGTCTTTTAGTCTGTGATTTTAAACAAATGGAACAGGAAAAAAAGAACAGAGTAATCTTTCCATTTAGTTTCTTACCAATTGTAAAATGACCTTGAGAAATGTTGTGTGTAGTCCCATGTTGAAAATAAAGTGTTAGTCACTCAGTCTAGACTCTTTGCAACCCCATGGACAGTAGCCAGAGAAGCTTCTGTGTCCTTGGAATTCTCCAGTCAAGAATATTGGACTGGGTAGCCGTTCTCTTATCCAGGGGATTTTCTCAACCCAAGGATTAAACCTGGGTCTTCTGCATTGTAGGCAGATTCTTTCCTGTCTGAGTCATCGGGGAAGCCCTTAGTTTTAGGTTGCCCAGTTAAAAGTATGGATACTCTTGTGGAAAAAGATTTATAAGCATCGAAAAAATTAAAGACTATCCTATAGGTCTGGAAGAGCCACTGGCTTACACATATGTAATTTTGTTTATATGGCACAAACAGGTGTCATGAAGGATCAATTTGTGTTCTTTGGGAAGGAGATTTAATAATCAGATGTAGAAATCATGGTATGTTTTTAAAAATGAGGCTGTGACTCATAAAGTCAGTGGAAAGGACCATGGGCTTTGGATTCAAAGTGTTAGTAGTTTTTCAATCTTGGGGTCACCAGTCTCTTAATGTCTCACTTAAAATGGAGATCATATTGCCTGCTTTACAACTTAAAGTTTTTTTTCCAGAATTTTATAAGACAACAAAATTGAAGGGGTTTGTCAAATGTGAAGTCACACAAATTAATGGGAGGGCCTGTGTGCTGACCACCTTGTTTGATCCATTTTCTGTATCTTATGTGTGATGGCATATCACGCCTTATTCTACAATACAGGCAATGTTACTGTTCATCTAATTATCATCTAAGCCTTGCTGAGCTCTTTGGGACATAGTAGACCTTTGAAAAATCTGTTTTTATTCATTGTAAGTGTCAGATGCAGTATGTAGCAACTAACCCTGTTAAGGAATGTCTTCTAATTTTGCAAGGAGTTTAAAATATGAGGAGGGGATAATGAACACAGCAACTTGTGAACAAAATGAAATTTCTTACTCAGGCCCCTGGCTGGCTCTAGTTAACATGCTCATAACTACAGTGTTAGTTCTAAGAAGGTCGTTTGTGGTTAAAAGAATACTGAAGAATATTTATTTCATAAAAGAGATGACTTTGTAATAAATGTCTTCCCAGGCCTACACTCCCTTAGGTAGAAATATTTTGCTGGGCAGAGTACTTGGAGAGTCAGTTTGATGATGATATATAAAAAGTTAGTCTTTATTCATAACTATTTAAAAAGTCCATATTAAGATTGTTTTATATGTTAAATTAGTTGGTTTAATACTTCAGGCACTTTTGTTAATGTTTTTCTTTCACCACTGAAAGAGTAGATTCTTCTGCCTACTCTTTCTTACTCTCAGCTAGAGCAGGAGTCCCTTTAGCAGTATCTTGGCTGAACTTATCTAGCCTCAGTTTGCCAGTCTCAGTAATGGGAGACTCAGTACTCTCAGGGCCAGTTCCTCTGAAAGCATTCTCCTTTGGTAATTGTTCAAGTGAAACACCCATGTTTGGTTCTGCTTGTCCTAATTCTACCCTCTGGGGCAAGATGAAATATGTGTGCTTTTTTCCCTGGCTCAAGTGTAGGGTTTACAGAAAAACTCTTTGGTAGATATTTTATTCCTTGCCCTTACCACTGCTCCTTCTTCCACTGTCTTCCCTGATGAAAATCACAAATGTAATGATTCAGTTACATTTTTACTTTCCCTAAGTTCCATGCCCCCTGCCAGCTCTCTCTTCAGATATCTCTATGGTTTTACCTGAAATTGGAAAAACATTCTTAGCCTAACATTTCAAATATTTCTACTTCCCCTTTCTACAGGTTTCTCTGAAGTCTTCAAATTTTAGCCAGTGTATTTAGGATGCATATTGAAGAGATTTTGAATTTTTCTGAAGAAGTGATGAATGATGAATATTTACACATTTTTTTTGTTATAAAAATGTATTTTACATTAGTATGAATCTAAGAGTGTCAGTTGAAAGGATTTAGTGTCAGCTCCTAAAAACTCTGAGTTAGAAGGGGACTTTGTGCCCTGCATGCTTCTTTTTACCATAATGCAGAACACATTGTAGGTCCTCAAGTAATGTTGAATCAGTTAAATGCAAAAATCAGACAGAGAAAGATTTCTACACATGTACTTTTGTTCAGGACTGAAAGAACAAGGTTTAAAATATCTTGGGACATAGTAGAAACTTGACATAAAGGGAAAGCAGCAGAATTTGGTTAGTCTCTGCCAGGAAGGAAAAACATTTTGTTGATTAGATAAGCTTATTTCCACAAGATATATCCTTTTAGTTGCATTGGAGGTATAGCTAAGGACTGTTAGCCGCTCAGTCCTGTCCGACTCTTTGCAACCCCACAGACTGTAACCCACCAGGCTTTCCTGTCCACGTAATTCTCCAGGCAAGAATACTGGAGTGGATTGCCATTCCCTTCTCCAGAAGAACTTCCCAACCCAAGGAAGTCTCCTGCATTGCAGGCAGACTCTTTACTGTTTGAGCTACAGGGGAGGTATAGCCAAGGATTTAAACTGAATAATTCTTCCGTGGGTGACTCTACCAATGAAGAGAAAATATGAAAAAATATCACTGGAAATGAAGTCATACTGTACAAATCTCCCCGTGAGAGACTGCATAGACTATCTATGCTCTGTGATTATTTCCTGGAAGGAGAATGAGTCCATTCCTGATTGTTCTCCCCTCTCCTCAGAGGCAGCTGATTCTCTACGGCTAAGACCTCTAATTATCATCTTTGCCCTACCCTGCTAAAATTGCTCTATTTAATAAAACCTTCACTCTACAAGTGTACTGGTCACAAGAGAAACTAATGGAGTGTGAATAATAGCCAGAAACAGAGTAGTTGGGGAGCCGTGTGGGTATGATTCTCTCGTGGCTCAGTCGGTCAAGAATCTGCCTGCAATGAGGGGGAATTGGATTCCATCCCCGGGTTGGGAAGATCCCCTGAAGGAGGGCATGGCAACCCACTCCAGTTTTCTTGCCTGGAGAAAACCCATGGATAGAGAAGCCTGGCAGGCTGCAGTCCATGGAGTCGTAAAGAGTTGGCTAGGACACGATGACTGTGTGCGCGCGCGTGCGCACACACACTCACTCACACACACACACCCACACACTTTGGGAAAGGAGTCCCCCCATCAAGTTAATTAACATATCCATCACCTCATGTATTTACCTTTTGCTTTTATTTGAGTACATCATTTAAGTTCTACTCTCTCAGCAAATTTCAGTCATACAAAACAATGTTATCAGCTATAGTCACTATGAAATACACTGGGTCCTCAGATCATATTCTTTCTATAACTGAAAGTTTTTACCTCTTTGCTAACCTCTCCTATTCCCCTCCTTCCCAGACCCTGGCAACCACTTTTATCCTTTCTGTTGCTAGGAGTTTGACCTTTTCCTTAGATTTCACATATAGCTCATACCATGCAGTACTTGTTTTGTTTATTCTCTCTCTTTAAAAAAATTATTTAATTGGAGAATAATTTCTTTACAATATTGTGATGGTTTTTGTCATACATCAGTATAAATTGACCTTAGGCATATATGTGACCTCCACTCCTGCCCCGCCACCTCCTTTCCCACCCCATCCCTCCAGACTGTCACATGGCACAGGCTTTCGGTGCCCTGCATCATACATCAAACTCACACTGGCTATCTATTTTGCATATGGTAATGTGTATGTTTCAGGGCTATTCTCTCAAATCATCTGGCTTGTTTCATTTAGCATAATGCCCTCGAGGTTCACCCATGTTATAAAAAATGGCAGAATGTCTTTCTTTTAAAGGTTAAATGATATTCCATTGTCTATATACCATATTTTTTTTTAATCCGTTTTCCTTCAGTGGACATTTAAGTTATTTTAATACCTAGGCTATTGTGAACAGTGCTGCAATGAACACAGGAGTACAAATAGTCCTTTGAGACAGTGATTTTGTTTCCTTTGGATACATGCCCAAAAGTGGGATTGCTGAGTCATTATGGCAGTTCTGTTTTTAATTTCTTGAGGAATTTCCATGCTGTTTTCTGTAGTGGAAAGGCCAAGTGTTTAAATAAAATAAATTAAGCTTTATGAAAATATCAGTTTTTAAAAATTCACAGAAGTAACATTTTCAGCAGAAACTAGTATCTATAGGGTAACCACTCTGCTGCTGAATAATGGTTTGGAGGTACGTTGGTGGCAGGAGGGCTGTTCCAGGAGGGGATTCTGGGGCTCACAGGACATCACTTGGATGGGAGTGTGGCTGGCTGTCTAAGCTAACAAGAATTTGTACAAACTTGGGATTTGATGAATCCTTCTCTTGTACCAAGGATATGCTGATTGGAAATATCATCACAATTATCCTGCCAAGGGCAGGAAAAGTCAGATGAAAATTGTCAAGTCTGGAGAAATTTTTCTGACCTGGCAATTCAGTTGTCAGGATAATTCTGTGGTCCTCTCTAAAGACTATAGTTTTGAACCAAATTTAAACTGTCATTTTCAAAATATCTGTCACTGGTGTTTTATTTTTCTGTTTATAAGGAAGACCCAAAATAAGTTGCTTTCATGCTTCAAGTGCAATCCAGGTGACTTGATTGTACCAGTTAAGATTCTTTTCATAACAATAGAAACAAACTTGTGTTAATCCAGAAATGACAGAAAGTCTAAAAAGCCAGGCTTGGGACAGAGATAGGAATGCAGGGATGCTGGGCAACCAGGACCACAATCAAAGTCACACCCTGGAACAGGTTGCTGAGGGCTGCTGGCAGCAGTGTTTCAGTCTGGGCTCCCTGTGGTGCAGTGCGTCACTGTCAACTTTTCCAGAGTTGCTCTTTTCCAGGTCTCTCTTGCTTTGCTTCTTTTATTGTCAGACGAAGAGTTATAAGTGAGGCATTCAGACTGGCTGGATTCACACAATTTATCACCAGAGTTTAGGGGTAAGGAAGGCACTAAAATTTAGGAATATGGAAGGCAATGTTTGGAATTGAAGGATTCCCTCAAACACTGAAAATGGGACTAGGCAGCCAAGAGGGTGAATATCTACACAGGACCACGGACTAAGGCCATGCTTCCATTGTACACTCAAATCTTTAGGATACAAGTCCACATCCTGTTTGCGATGCCTTTTACCAGAACCTTTGATTTGCCTATCCCTAGAAGTCCTCAGGGCATGTGATTGGGCTCCTCAGGTCTTTCAGATTGTTCCTTGCCCTCTTAGCCCATCCTCTGGCTCTGGTTCTTTGTTTCTTTCTTCAAAAGATCATCTCTCACACAGTGAGGCTGAGATGAGGCTATAAAATTAAAGAGGTTTAACTCAATAATCAAAACTGATCAAAAGTGCTTGTAATTGAGAACACCAAAGAGGACACCAGGCATGGCTGCTGTTGGAGTGAAGCCCTGTCCATGAGCTCCTGTCTGCAACTCTGTCACAGCTCCAGACAGCTGTACTATTACCAGTGCCTTTGCATGGCCCTGCCCTGGAGCTTTTTCTCTTTATTTCCTAAAACCAAATAATCTGTGAGATGAAAGTTGGTCAACAGAGAATAACAAGCTAGAGCATATACAGAGATCGTCACTTTTTGGTTCTATTCTTTCTTATACATCAACCCACAGAATCCTCAGGCCGCTCCGTGATGAGCATTGCTATCCAGTTTTACAGATGAGAAAACAGAGACACAAAGACATTAGTAAATTGTGAAGAAATGACATAGCTAGTAAACAGAAGCAGCTAGGGTTTGAACCTGGTCAATATTCCATTGTCTGAATGCCTAACTGCTAAATTATGCTTTATAAAGATAGTTTCCTATAAAAGATTGTTTCCTACAATAATACTGATCAGAATAACCAGCCCTTTAGCAGCACCAAGTGTATCATCTCTATTTCAGAATAAAATCTTGCTTTATCTTTGCATAAATGAATAGTTCATTGAAAGGATTTTGTTAAATCATAGAAGCAGTTTGCACCCAAAGAATTGAGAACTTCCTTTGCAGAAAAGTAAAAAAACAAAAAAACAAAACAGTTGCAGACTTAAAAAGAGCAGTTTTCTTTACCTTCAGCCAAGAATTCTTTCCCCACAAAAAAATATCCTGGGCTCAGTTGGAGTCCTATCACCCTGTTAAAAACGGCAGGCTTTTCCTGAAATGGTAAATGGAAAAACCTAAAAGATGGACAGCAGCCATTAGGCAGCTAGAAGTTGACAGAAATAAGATATGGCCTGTTACACTAAATTTTTTTATTTATTTGAAGGAGAAACGTTGCCGTCTCTGACATTTACCCTTTGTGTGTAGAACTGATTTCAGGAAGTTTGGTGCTAGAGCCCATTCATGTGCTTGCATTGAAATCTTGCCTTGCTTCAGCAATTTAATACATTCAGATACCCATACATGCATACGATTTATCAATTTGAAATCACCATGCTGTGTTTTGAGTGTGACATGTAGCTCCATTGTCAAAGTCTGCTAGCAAAAATGGTCTTTGAGCTGTATGAAGAAAACCAGGAAATCTGGAAGGGCAAGTCTCTCTTTTAATCTTTTTATCTTTATTCTTTAGCTAACAAACACTGAGTTGCATGTGAGGCTGTTTAAGATTCACCATCCTGTTTAAATTTTGAGAACAGGCTTTTACATTTGTCTTTAAAAGCCCTTCTTTCTTGGATGGGTTCCTTGGATCGACTCTTGCTTTAGTGTGAATAGCGGTCCTGGCCTCTTTGAAATCCTTTGATCATGTTAATGTTCAAGAGGCCCCATAAATGAAAGGGTTTTAGAGGGGCTGGTGGCTTCTCATTAATCCCACACAGCATTCATCCCCTCTCAGCTGTCAGAGACAATTCATGGAGGGAGACTGGCATTAAGAGGGGAAATGAGCACACTTCTCACACTTGATAAAGATCTGTATTAACTGTATAAAAAATGAGCTAGGCACCATGGTGATGACTCTGACAACAAAGTAGCAATAAAACAGATGATTAAAAATGAAGAGGACTGCCACTCTTCTGTAATTGGGAGCAGAGCTCTTAACCTTTGTGGTCATATACATATTTGTCTCGAGATATTAAGTTGCAAGTCATTATTTGTGGATGTTTTGGTAGCTCTTCAGATTTGCTTTATGGGGAAGCACAGAGTCTAATTCTGTATTTGGAGCTGGGTTCAATATATCCTCAAAGTTCAAAAACTGTTTGCAAATATTGCAGTTATTTAGAGGACTGTGAGGCTCGTAGCACTGGGCAGGGCACGTGGCTACTCCTCTAGTTCCATGTTGCCAGCTGGGAGAAGTAGAAGTGGCAGCTCTGAAATAATTCATGGGTCCTGGTCTAGTATATCCTCAGGGCTCCTGTGTCTCCTGCTTATTGTCTCACTTTGTTAAAGGCAACTCCTTTACTTCCTTTTTAGCACTCTTAATTATTAATTATGTGTTAATCGTGCTTTTATTCATTCAGCAAATAGTTAGTAGATATATTTTTTAAAATTAGGCCTTGTATAGTGAGTTGACCATTCCTTGATGAAGAAAACAGACATACTTCTTGTGTTCATGGAGCTTATGTTTTCCCCAGTGGATGAGTCAGGACCAAGGCACATTCAACCACCTGTGCCTTGGAATTGGGTAATATTGTACAGTGTTTGAACCTGGATAGTTGTCTTATATTTAGATATGTACATAGAGATAACTGGGCTTCCCCGTGGCTCAGTGGTAAAGAGTTCACCTGCCAATGCAGGAGACATGGGTTAAATCCCTGGGTCAGGAAGATTCCTTGGAAAAAGAAATGACAACCCATTCCAGTATTCTTGCTTTGGAAATCCCATTAACAGAGGAACCTGGTGGGCTATAGCCCACAGGGTTGCAAAGAGTCGGAAATGACTTAGCAACTGAGCATGCATAGAGATAATTTAGAAGGTAACATAATTACTTACAAATCTTTAATTTTAGGTACTTCAGTTCAGTGCAGTTCAGTTCAGTCACTCAGTCATATCCGACTATTTGCGACCCCATGAATCACAGCACTCCAGGCCAACCTGTCCATCACCAACTCCCGGAGTTCACTCAAATTCATGTCCATCGAGTCGGTGATGACATCCAGCCATCTCATTCTCTGTCGTCCCCATCTCCTCCCACCCCTAATCCTTCCTAGCATCAGATTCTTTTCCAGTGAGTCAACTCGTCGCATGAGGTGGCCAAAGTATTGCAGTTTCAGCTTTAGCATCAGTCCTTCCAATGAACACCCAGGATTGATCTCCTTTAGGATGGACTGGTTGGATCTCCTTGCAGTCCAAGGGACTCTCAAGAGTCTTCTCCAACACCACAGTTCAAAAGCATCAATTCTTCGGCAGTCAGCTTTCTTCACAATCCAACTCTCACATCCATACATGACCACTGGAAAAACCATAGCCTTGACTAGACGGACCTTTGTTGGCAAAGTAATGTCTCTGCTTTTTAATGTGCTATCTAGGTTGGTCATAACTTTCCTTCCAAGGAGTAAGCGTCTTTTAATTTTAGGTACTTAGTAGACTGCAAATGTCAGATTTCAGGTGGTAAAAAGACACTTGTTGCTTGTTTGCCTCACATTCAAGTTCATCAAATACAAATGCTTTCTTCACTAAATCCAAGGCAGAGATTTTATGTTATAATTATTTTTCTTTTGTGGTTATATTTCTTATTCACATATACACTTTCAGTTCAGTTCAGTTGCTCAGTCATGTCTGACTTTTTGTGATCCCATGGACCGCAGCACACCAGGCTTCCCTGTCCATCACCAACTCCCAGAGCTTGCTCAAACTCATGATCATTGAGTCAGTGAAGACATCCAACCATCTCATGCAATGTTATCCCCTTATCCTCTCGCCTTCAATCTTTCCTAGCACGAGGGTCTTTTCCACGAGTCAGTTCTTCACATCAGGTGGTCAAAGTATTGGAGCTTCAGCTTCAGCATCAGTCTTTCCAGTGAATATTCAGGACTGATTTCCTTTAGGAGTTATTGATTTGATATCCTGGCTGTCCAGGGGACTCTCCAAAGTCTTCTCCATATATACTTTAGACATTTCTTTATTGTAATACATTGGTAGTAAAATTTCTTAATTTGTACCTGTTTGATTTGATCCCTGTTATACTATTAGAATTTGCTGACATATTGAGTGCAGCACTTTCACAGCATCATCTTTCAGGATTTGAAATAGCTCAACTGGAATTCCATCACCTCCACTAGCTTTGCTCGTAGTGATGCTTCCTAAGGCCCACTTGACTTCACATTCCAAGATGTCTGGCTCTAGGTGAGTGATCACACCATCGTGATTATTGTGAAGATCTTTTTTGTACAGTTCTTCTTTGTATTCTTGCTATCTCTTCTTAATATCTTCTGCTTCTTTTAGGTCCATACCATTTCTATCCTTTATTGAGCCCATCTTTGTATGAAATGTTCCCTTGGTATCTCTAATTTTCTTGAAGAGAACTCTTGTCTTTCCTATTCTGTTGTTTTCCTCTATTTCTTTGCAGTGGCCACAGGACTGGAAAAGGTCATTCTTCATTCCAATCCCAAAGAAGGGCAATGCCAAAGAATGCACAAACTACAGCACAATTGCACTCATCTCACAAGCTAGTATGGAGAAGGTAATGGCAAGCCACTCCAGTATGCTTGCCTAGACAATAGCATGGAAAGAGGAGCCTAGTGGGCTGCAGTCCATGGGGTCGCTACTAGTCGGACACGACTGAGCGACTTCACTTTCACTTTTCACTTTCATACATTGGAGAAGGAAATGGCAACCCACTCCAGTGTTCTTGCCTGGAGAATCCCAGGGACGGCGGAGTCTGGTCGGCTGCTATCTATGGGGTCCCACAGAGTTGGACACGACTGAAGCAACTTAGCAGCAGCAGCAGCACAACCTAGTAAAGTCATGCTCAAAATTCTCTAAACCAGGCTTCAGCAATATGTGAACTGTGAACTTCCAGATGTCCAAGCTGGTTTTAGAAAAGGTAGAGGAACCAGAGATCAAATTGCCAACATACACTGGATCATGGAAAAAGCAAGAGAGTTCCAGAAAAACATCTATTTCTGCTTCATTGACTATGCCAAAGCCTTTGACTGTTGGATCACAACAAACTGTGGAAAATTCTGAAAGAGATGGGAATACCAGACCACCTGACCTGCCTCTTGGGAAACCTGTATGCACGTCAGGAAGCAACAGTTAAAACTAGACATGGAACAATAGACTGGTTCCAAATAGGAAAAGGAGTACGTCAAGGTTGTATATTGTCACCCTGCTTATTTAACTTATATGCAGAGTACATCATGAGGAACGCTGGGCTGGAAGAAACACAAGATTGAATCAAGATTGCCAGGAGAAATATCAATAAATCTCAGATATGCAGATGACACCACCCTTGTGGCAGAAAGTGAAGAGGAACTAAAAAGCCTTTTGATGAAAGTGAAGGAGAAGAGTGAAAAAGTTGGCTTGAAGCTCCACATTCAGAAAACAAAGATCATGGCATCTGGTTCCATCACTTCTTTTGAAATAGATGGGGAAACAGTGGAAACAGTGTCAGACTTTATTTTTTGGGCTCCAAAATCACTGCAGATGCTGATTGCAGCCATGAAATTAAAAGACGCTTACTCCTTGGAAGGAAAATTATGACCAACCTAGATAGCATATTAAAAAGCAGAGACAGACTTTGCCAACCAAGGTCCGTCTAGTCAAGGCTATGGTTTTTCCTGTGGTCATGTATGGATGTGAGAGTCAGACTATGAAGAAAGCTGATCGCTGAAGAATTGATGCTTTTGAACTGTGGTGCTGGAGAAGACTCTTAAGAGTCCCTTGGACTGCAAGGAGATCCAACCAGTCCATTCTAAAGGAGATCAGTCCTGGGTGTTCATTGGAAGGACTGATGCTCAAGCTGAAGCTCCAATACTTTGGCCACCTCATGCGACGAGTTGACTCACTGGAAAAGACTCTGATGCTGGGAAAGGTTGGGGGCAGGAGGAGAAGGGGATGACCGAGAATGAGATGGCTGGATGTCATCACCGACTCTGTGGATATGAGTTTGAGTGAACTCTGGGAGTTGGTGATAGACAGGGAGGCTTGGCATGCTGTGATTCATGGGGTTGCGGAGAGTCGGACACGACTGAGCGACTGAACTGAACTGAACTGAACTGAACTGAAACATGAAGGCCCAAGGCATGAATGCCAACTTACAGCAGCTCCAGCTCAGGAGCCGCCCCCTGGACCAGGTCTTGGGCATCAAACAAGATAGACCTGGGGTAAATTCTTCATTTATCTGAACTTTTCCACTTCCAAAAAATAGTACTATGGTAGGATAGACTCAGAAGTCATTTCCCAGGCAGACTAGTGTTAACTGTTTCTTTGCTTCCTGGGAACCAGGAGCTGCAGTGTAAAAGAGCTGGGTCGTCTTGCCAAAAAGTAGCAATCACTTGCCTGGGATCCCTACTTTGTTGGATTATCATGTTAACTAACCTAGGGTCTCATTATTCATTTTTGAATATAATTTTTGAATTTTTGAATAATAATAATAATTCCTATCCAGAATGGAAAGGAATATTTGATATGTCTACAGTAGACATCCTGGTGTAGTTTGGTACTGAGAATTACTGACAGGACTAAGAGTAAGGGTTGAGTCATGGGTGAAAACTGGGATTAGAGGAACCTGTGCCAAGCAAGAAACAGCCTGGTTCCCTCACGAGCAGTTAAATGGAGCAGCCCTGCAGACATCAAGGGCATGTTCAGGAATGCAGCAGCCCTGGTAATAAGAGGTGAGCAGTCCCAAATAACACTCCATGTGCTTAGGGGAACACCTCCTTTTGGGGCTTCTGAAGTGACCCTCCCTCTGGGAGGACATGAGAATAGACAAGGATCTTGGGAGATTTATTCTTGTAGCTGCCAAAAAAAAAAATCTGAACTATTAGAAGAAGGCAAATGCTTAGGGGAAAAATAATTCTTGGAGTAAAGAGAATAAGGAAAGAAAGAATCACGTAGCATTGATTAGGTGCTGGTAAAGACATGGGCTGAAAGTTGAAGGAAATTGACAGGACTCCTATGATAGATGCACTGACAAGTCATCAGGAGTTGAGAGAAATCTAATCTAGCACCAACTCCTGCCATTGCTGAAACATCTTGTTAGTTCCATTGCTTTATCCCAGCCTGTGAAAATCTAAGCCCAAGGATGCCAAAACAGAATGGAGATACAAATCTGGCCCAAGATGTTAAATTTACTTCTCTGTTAAATCAGTTGAACCCAAAGCTGATTGGGCAATACCTTTGTCTAACCTCTAGCAGGAGACCCAAGGCCTTATGCTGTGATTAAAATGGAATGGCCTGAGGGCAGAGAATAAACCTCTTTAAGATTAGAGATCCTCCTCGGTTTATGATGAATTCACATCCTGTTAAATCCCTCAAAAGTTGAAAATATAATAACTTGAAAATGCATTTAATGCATTAAGCTTATCCAACATTGTAACTTAGCCAAACCCACTTCAGAACACTTACATTAATCTAAAATTGAACAAAATCGTCTAATATAAGAGCTATTTTATAATAAAATATTGAATACTTTGTGTAATTTCTTGAATAATGTGCTGGAAGTGAAAGACAGAATGGTGTGTGGGTACAGAATGGTTGTGAGAGTATCAGTTGTTTACCCTCATGATAGTATGACAAACCTACACAGCATATTAAAAAGCAGGGGCTTTACTTTGTTATGGGTCAAAGAGTCAAAGCTATGGGTTTTTAGTAGTCATGTACAGATGTGAGAGTTGGACCATAAAGAAGGCTGAGTGCTGAAGAACTGATGAATTTGAACTGTGGTGTTAGAGGACTCCTGGGGGTCCCTTGGACTGCAAGGAGATCAAACCAGTCAATCCCGAAGGAAATCAGCCCTCAATGCTCATTGGAAGGACTGATGTTAAGCTGAAGCTCCGATACTATGTGAAGATCTGACTCACTGAAAAAGACCCTGATGCTGAGAAAAGTTGAAAGTAGGAGGAGAAGGGGATGACAGAGGACTATATGGTTCGATAACATCACTGACTCAATGGACATGAGTGTGAGCAAGCTCTGGGAGATGATGAAGGACAGGGAAGCCTGGCATGCTGCAGTCCATGGGGTCACAAAGAGTCGGACGCAATTGAGCGACTGAACAACAGTGATTAACTGGCTGACTGGGAGCTTGGTCTCACTGCCCTGCCCACCATTACAAGAGAGAGTATTGTACCGCATATCACTAGCCCTAGAAAAAAAATTAAAATTCAAAAATTACAGTTTTGAGTGCAGTTTCTACTGGATGTGTATTGCTTTAGCACCATCACAGTAAAAAAAAAAAGTAAGTCATACCATTGTAAGTCAGAGACTGTCTGTATTGGATATATACTAAAAAAAAAAATTTTTTTTTGTTTTGTTTTGGCTACACCAGGCCTTGGTTGCAGCACATGGGATCTAGTTCCTTGACCAGGGATTGAACCTGGGCCTCCCTAGTTGGGAGCATGGAGTCTTAGACACTGGACCAAAAGGGAAGTCCCTGTATTGGGTACTGATACATGATGTTAGGTAATGAAAGCTGGAAAGAAAGAAGGCAATATTTGGGACCAAGGGTGAAACTTGCTGGGGGCATAGCGATACCGTGGTAGAAGTGCTGAGATCCCAGTAAAGCATCGTATAGCAAAAGCAGAATGCATGAAATGTGCTATAGCGGCATCATCTGTGTTTGGATGTTTAAGGCGAGTGGTTGTGATCCAAAACAGAGAGCCACGTTATTACCAGCTCACAGCCAAATATAGGGCAAATCATATGCCAACTCTCTATGTCCTAAGGGAGCTGTGCAACCTTAGGTGATACCGAGATCTAGCAGGAGCATTCCTCTGTCCCTCCAAAACATTTCTCATTGATCCAGTGAGTCTATAAATCCCAATTCCACAAATTAATTCCTTTAGTGCCAAGAACAGAGACTTGCACTTAAGAAGGGCTCAATAAATAATCACTGACTTCTGTTAAAGAATGGTATCTGGAAAGCTTGCCAAATAATACTGAGAGTCTCTATCACTCATTTACGTCTTTGGGCAAATGTCTATATCATATGGAATAGTTTATGCCTATTGGAAGGAAAGTTATGACCAACCTTGATAGTATATTAAAAAGCAGAGACATTACTTTGCCAACCAAGGTCCGTCTAGTCAAGGCAATGGTTTTTCCCGTGGTCATGTATGGATGTGAGAGTTGGACTGTGAAGAAGGCTGATCGCCGAAGAATCGATGCTTTTGAACTGTGGCGTTGGAGAAGACTCTTGAGAGTCCCTTATACTGCAAGGAGATCCAACCAGTCCATTCTAAAGGAGATCAATCCTGGATGTTCATTGGAGGGACTGATGCTAAAGCTGAAACTGCAATACTTTGGCCACCTCATGCGACGAGTTGACTCACTGGAAAAGACTCTGATGCTGGGAAAGGTTGGGGGCGGGAGGAGAAGGGGACGACGGAGAATGAGATGGCTGGATGGCATCACCGACTCTGTGGACATGAGTTTGAGTGTACTCCGGGAGTTGGTGATGGACAGGGAGGCCTGGCGTGCTGTGATTCATGGGGTCGCGGAGAGTCGGACACGACTGAGCGACTGAACTGAACTGATAAGCAGCAAAATACCCAACTCATAATGCAAATAATATTAACAACTAATATTTATTGACTGTTTAACTATAGTTTAGGGAATACACTGTTTACACGTATTAACTCACTGAAATGTCAGTCTTATGTGCTGGGCTGCACTGTGCTCAGTCACTCAGTCATGTCTGACTCTTTGCTACTCCATTGGCTGTAGCCTGCCAGGCTCCTCTGTCCATGGAATTTTCCAGGCAAGAATACTGGAGTGGGTTGCCATTTCCTACTCCAGGAGATCGTCCCAATCCAGAGATTGAACCCGTGTCTCTCATGTCTCCTGCACTGGCATGTAGATTCTTTACCACTGTGCCACCTAGGAAACTCCCAATTACCTTATGAGGTAAGTATTATTATTACTGACATAACTTGAATGAAGAAATAGGTACTAAGAAGTTAAATAATTTGTTCAAGGTCACACAGCTAGAAAATTGCAGAGCCAGAATTCAAGGGGCCAAACAGAAATAATTCTTTTACATAAGAAATCTGGAAACTAGTGAGCCTGCAGTTGGTTCATTCAGGGACCTGCCATGTCGGGACATTGGGGTGGTGCCTCTGACATCTTCTTGGCTCCTTCATGCTTACAGCATGGCTGCCAGAATATTAAGAATCACATCCTACACAACTGTGTCCCAACCAGATGTCACAGGAAAGCTGGAAGAAGGGCCAAATAAAGAAGGAAAAGACTTACAGTGGGAAGATGGTGGCTGTTAAAGAAATACTCCCATTTTATGCCTTTGAAAAATCAGGTCAGTGGTAACTTTAGTTAGCAGCCTGTCCCTCCACAGTTATTTATAGCAAGCATCAGGGTGCAGTACAAAGGCAGGAGTCAAGGCAGGAAAGCAGAGGCTCTCCAGGTACCACTGTTATAGTACTATCATAGCACTTAAACATTATCATCATTATATGTCGGGTCTGTCCTGCCAGATGGTACATTTCTTATGGAAAGAGACTGAATCTTGGTCACATTTGTAGCCCCTGACACATACTGGGCTCTCTCCAGTTCCTTAGAAGGGGCTCCATTGGAGACAGTGGGCTTTACTGGCTCACTCACCAAGTCCTGGAGTCTGCCTACTCTGCTCTCTGTACAGGGTGGATTGATGGGTGGTAACTCATTGTGGATAGTAAAAGCCACAACCCAACTTTCTTTTAGAGGGAAAGACTTCTTTCTCTTTAGTATTAGCTTTAATAGGGTAACATTAATCTGAGCACATTATGAATTGTCTCAACACTGTTTTGCATTAAAAAAATATTAGCTTAATATTTTAAAAAATCCCAAGAAAATTCATTTAGCCCTCACTTATGTCTCTCAACAATGGTCCTAATGGAAATTCCTTTACATAGAGTAGCTAGCTAGCTAGCTAAGTCACTTCAGTCGTGTCCGACTCTGTGTGACCCCATCGACGGAAGCCCACCAGGCTCCTCCGTCCCTGGGATTCTCCAGGCAAGAACACTGGAGTGGGTTGCCATTTCCTTCTCCAATGTGTGAAAGTGAAAAGTGAAAGTGAAGTCGCTCAGTCGTGTCTGACCTTTAGCGACCCCACGGACTGCAGCCCACCAGGCTCCTCCATCCATGGGATTTTCCAGGCAAGAGTACTGGAGTGGCTTGCCATTGCCTTCTCCGTTACATAGAATAAAACTACCTAAAGTCCTCTTTCCCATGTGCCCTAGCACCCTGTTCATCACAGAATGACAGTTGCCCCCAGTCTCTTCCCATCTTGGGCTCAAAGTCCTGGCTGCTATCTTTCTTTTTCCCTCGGGCTCTATTCCCACCCTTCTCTGCTTCCCCGGTGGCTCAGATGGTAAAGAATCTGCCTGCAATGCGGGAGACTCAGGTTCAATACCTGGATTGTGAAGATCCCCTGGAGAAGGGAATGGCAACCCACTTCACCATTCTTACCTGGAAAATCCCATGGACAGAGGAGCCTGGTGAGCTACAATCCATGGGGTCGCAAAGAGTTGGACATGACTGAGCAACTAACACTTTCTGTCCTTTGCCCCTTTTCATATGAATCTAGTTTCTCTAGATTTTTTTTTTTTCAGTTTTCTTGAGGAACACAACCAAAAACACAAATAACCATTTTTCTTTTTAATCTGGGGAAGAAATTCCTATGGATCAACATTTTTGATCTTCATTACCATAAAGAAGGATACAAAACTGCAGAACATGACTTGAAAATGAATGCAGTGTTCCAAATCAACTGCTTTGCTGGACAGGCTTCTCAAAAACTTCATTTCTAGGTCAAATTTTACAACCTATTTTTGTTTCAATGTTCTCATCTGGTCTGTGGGCATAATGATTGTAAGTATTATAAGGTTAATGTGAGGGTTGAAATAATTCATAAATGTAAAGTACTGCATGTAAAGAACTGGAGAAGGAAATGGCAGCCCACTCCAGTGTTCTTACCTAGAGAATCCTGTGGATGGAGGAGCCTGGTGGGCTGCTGTTCATAGGGCTGCACAGGGTCGGACACGACTGAAGCAACTTAGCATGCATGCACGCATTGGAGAAGGACATGGCAACCTACTCCAGAATTCTTGCCTGGAGAATCCCAGGGACAGAGGAGCCTGGTGGGCTGCCGTCTATGGGGTCGCACAGAGTCGGACACGACTGAAGTGACTTAGCAGCAGCAGCAGCATGCAAAGAACAGTCCTAAATAAAAGGCAAACAGTCAGAATATGTTATAAATGCAACCAGAGACAGAACTAGAAGTAGGATTTTTGTGGAATCTTAGGCAATGGCACCCCACTCCAGTACTCTTGACTGGAAAATCCTATGGACGGAGGAGCCTGGTAGCGCCGGATACGACTGAGCGACTTCACTTTCAATTTTCACTTTCATGCATTGGAACCCACTCCAGTGTTCTTGCCTGGAGAGTCCCAGGGACAGGGGAGCCTAGTGGGCTGCCGTCTACGGGGTCGCACCAAGTCAGACACGACTGAAGCGACTTAGCAGCAGCAGCAGCAGCAGGCTTCTAGCTTGGTAACTTTAAGAAAGGTTTTATGTGAATCCAGGGTTTATTGTTCCTTCCATATTTGCAGCCTCTATTTAAGATAATTTCTATTCTCAGTGGTGTTCTGGAATAGACTTGCTCTGGCTTGAGAGTGTGACTTCACCATAAGACAAAAGATAAACTGCGAAAATATACATATTGCACTGTTCTGTTGAGGTAAAGATCAGTGCATTTTAAAATGTAAACTTTTGGTTACTGTGTTCACATCATAGTGTACAGGCATAATTTATATTTTGGTTTTGAGAGTTTTTCTGGCATTAATTTTTTAGATCATGTGTAAAAAAGTTTCTGTTTGAAGTTTTAATTATATTTTTATGATTTCAAAGTAAATTTTTAATTAAAATTGTCATCATTTTTTACTTGATTTCATTTCAATACAAAATTAAAACAAAAGACTACCATTAGTGTGACATCTCTCCCCAACTCCCAAGTCAGCGGTAGCTTGAAATGGTGGTAGTGCTTACGCTATGGAAATCAGTGTCAGCTACAATAAGGACTTTTCCTCCAGAGAGCCGGCTATTTAACATTGACTAGTACACTACTGCCTATAATTCATTTTTTGGTTTGGTTGAACCAGGGGTAGGCAAACTTTCTGTAAAGGGTCAGATAGTAAATATTTTAGGTTTGTGAGTCATACTGTCTCTCTCAAAACTACTTGACTCTGACCATGCATGGTGAAAGCTGGTATAGATGGTAGGCAAGCAATAAGTGTGTTCCAATTAACTTTATTTATGGAAACAGGCAGTGGGCTGGGCTTGGCCAGTGGGACGTAGCTTGTCAAATTCTGGTCTGGTCAGTTTTCACAATTTCTTCTTCATTTGCTAGGAGTCAGAGAGCAACAGTGAGCAGTGGAGTAAGGGAGTAGGAGTTTACAAAGCCAGAAGCATGGACTATAGGAATTCTTAACCAATGTCACTTATACAACACCTGACTGTCTGATTAGCTCTCCTATTCACTGGTGCCCAGGGATGCTGAATACTAGAAGTCAATGGGCTTCACTCAAGCAATTTTTTTTTACCCACTAATCAGTTTTTATTTCTAAACTTGTTTGCATCCACTGTGCTTATTGAATAAACTTATTATTTAATTCAATATCGCTAAAATGGGTACTTAGGAGAGTGAAGCAGAGTCTTATTGTTGAATAACTTAATACAGATGAAAGAAAAAATTGAGCCACTCACTATAAAAGAACATCTGTTGAAAGCCTTTGATTGTGTGGATCACAACAAACTGTAGAAAATTCTTAAAGAAATGGTAATACCAGGCCATCTTACCTGTCTCCTGAGAAACTTGTACGTAGGTCAAGAAGCAACAGTTAGAACTGGACATGGAACAATGAACAGATTCAAAATTGGGAAAGGAGTATGACAAGGCTATACACTGTTACCCTGCTCATTTAACTTATATGCAGAGTACATCATGTGAAATGCTGGGCTGGATGAATCACAAGCTGGAGTCAAAATTGCTGGGGGACGTTTCAGCCTCAGCTATGCAGATGATACTGCTCTAATGGCAGAAAGTGAAGAGGAACTAAAGAGCCTCTTGGTTAGGGTGAAAGAGGAGAATGAAAAAGCTGGTTTAAAACTCACCATTAAAAAAAATAAGATCATGGGATCTGGTCCCATCACTTTATGACAAGTAGAAGAGGAAAAGTGGAAGCAGTGACAGATTTTATTTTCTTGGGCTCCAAAATAACTGCAGACAGTGACTGCAGCCATGAAATTAAAAGACACTTGCTTCCTGGAAGGCAAGCTATGACAAATCTAGACGGTGTATTAAAAAACAGACATCACTTTGCTGACAAAAGTCCAAAACTATGGTTTTTCCACTGGTCATGTATGGATGTGAGAGTTGAACCGCAAAGAAGGCTGAGCTCTGAAGACTTGATGCCTTTGAATTGTGGTGCTGGAGAAGACTCTTGAGAGTACCTTGGACTGCAAGGAGGTTTGAACTAGTCAGTCCTAAAGGAAATCAACCCTGAATATTCATTGGAAGGACTGATGCTGAAGCTGAAGCTCTAATACTTTGGCCACCTGATGCAAAGAGCCAACTCGTTAGAAGAAACCCTGATGCTTGGAAAGATTAAAGGCAAAAGAAGAAAGCGGCAGAGAACGAGATGTTTAGATAGCACTGCTTGCTTAATGGACATGAATTTGAGCACACTTAGGGAGGCATTGATGGAGAAGGCAATGGCACCCCACTCCAGTACTCTTGCCTGGAAAGTCCCATGGATGGAGGAGCCTGGTAGGCTGCAATCCATGGGGTCGCTAAGAGTCGGACACGACTGAGCGACTTCACTTTCACTTTTCCCTTTCATGCATTGGAGAAGGAAACGGCAACCCACTCCAGTGTTCTTGCCTGGAGAATCCCAGGGATGGGGAAGCCTGGTGGGCTTCCGTCTGTAGGGTTGCACAGAGTTGGACACGACTGAAGTGACTTAGCAGCAGCAGGGAGGCAGTGAAGGATTAGAAAGGCTGGTGTGCTGCAGTCCATGGGGTTGCAAAGAATCGGACAGGACTTAGCGTCTGAACAACAACAACAAGAAGACAATTGTAAAAGATTTTGTTTGTATTTGGGAGCTTTGCAATCATCTTGATGTTCTTGTCACATTTTCAAAAAAGCAAAGGTATCTGTGATAAACATGCATTTGAGATGTGGTTGTTGAAGAATGATTCAGAATTAAAATCAGCAGGACAACCAACTATCAGTCCCATTTTATCAGATAAGAGAAGTTTTACCATGTTCAACTGAGCACAGGCAGCCCAAAGACAAGGGATCTCTTTATTTACATATACATCTGGATATGGAATACATATGGATTCATATGAAATACATATGGAATACATATGGATCTCTTTCTTTATCTCACACCATGAATTCTTCTTTTTCTTGTGAAAGGAATTAACTTTTTTTTTCCTGGTCACTGGAGTGACCACTTATATAGACCAAAGAACAGTGTACTTATGCCATGTAGCAGAGAAAAGTTAACTTTCTTCAACCACTACAAGTTCCAAAGAAATGTTTGTTGAATGAATGAAGGCTATAGAAACTCAGGGAAATTTGTTCATAGCGAGGTCTCATTCTGTATTGAATGACAATTATTTCAAGGAGAACACATTCTATAGGTACTGAAGAAGTAAATGTGGAGGATGAGGATGGGCGAACTGGCCAACTTTATCAGCAGATGCCTGGGAGGAGGGCTGCAGGATGGGATTAGGGGAAATTCAGGTTCAGGTGTGGTTAATTTTTCTGCTTTAAAGGTGACAGAGAAAACACTTGCTAGGCAAGTGGATATTACATAACTTCAGAAAGTTCTGAGCTTAAAAGAAGTTCTATATAAAAGTTCTGTATAAAGAGAGTTCTGTATACAGAGAGGAAAGTTCAAAGTACAGAGCTTTCCATACACAGTGATGAGTCCCAAGTCACACTGATGTTCTAGGTGATTCCAGAGTTCCAGAACCAGTTTATTAGATGTCACAGAGTTGCCAAAAAATTCTTATTAGATAACACTTGAAAAATTCAGAAAAATTGAACACTGACTATTGAAGAATTCAGAAAATATAGAGAATTAAATAAAAACCACCTATGGTCTCATTATCTGGAATGACTACTGTTGAAACGTTGGTATTTGTCCTTCTAATATTTTGTTCTATATTCAGCCCATTTAGTCATTATATAGTGATTTCCTAACTAATGGGAGAAAAATGTCATTTATGATAGCTATGCCCTGATATGTGGTGGGATCCTTGGTTTCTGATCCCTGACTCTTGCTCTTTGCCATATCCTGACACTCAGAAGCTCTCTCTTCATGATCCCTACCATCTTGCCATTTGTCTGTTCCTTGCCTCATTTTCCTGTCTAGCTTCTGAGATGTCTTTTGTCATTTACCTTATTTTAAATCACTACAGTGATTTATGCTTCTTACCACACAAGCTAATAAATTCAGTTTTCCTATACCAATGGCAAGGACCTTTGGGGCTGAGCTTGCTCCCATTGTTTTTCATGTTTTCCTCTAGTTCAAAGCAGCTGGCAACAGTTTAAAGTCTCAGCAACCTGTTCAACAAAGAAGCTAGGAGGTCAGGGGAGGTAGGTGTGGGATTCACTTCTAACACTGGGGGAAGGCGGGGTCTGTGGCCACAGTAGGAAAGACTATGATGTTGAATTCAAAACAGGTTGTGCACTTACTCTAACACAGCTTTGAATGTTGTATTAAGTTCATTTTTCTGCTTTATGGTACTCATTGTATGTTGTTCTCCATAATGGGATATATAAGAGAAATAGTCCCAGGAATTAGAGATGACCTCAGTTAACTTAGTTATTTGGTTAGAAGTGACAGAAAAATGACTCTGGATATTTTAAGCAAAAATAGAGTTCCTTAGAAGGAGATGAAACTCTCACAAGATTGACAGGAAGAATGAAGTACCAGAGCTGGGAGGTGTAGTCCCTGGCATCTCCACTGGGTCTCTTTGTTGGGACCTGTTCAGTAATCTTCCTGCCTGAGGCCTCAGGTGGATTCACTCCACTGGTTTCTGTGGTGCTTGAGGCCCTTTGGTGATTCAGAGTCCTTTGTGAAAGAGGTTGACTGAGCTGAGCTTTGCTCCTGGCCAGCCCCTGACTATACAGAGAGGAAAGACTCAGATGGAATGACCATCAGAAACTCTTGGCTTCAGCAATGGGAAAGACATCATACTGTCAGGAAGGAGGAAAGGAAGCCTAGGCATCCAAAGCATGCTTCAGTGATTTTCTTAATTGAGCAGTGGATAAAATGAAAAACATTAGCTGGGATTTGGCCCCATGCATGACATGGAAACAGCTGCCAACACTGTGTCATAACAGCAGATAAAAGCAAAGGTTCTGCAGGCAGAAAAACTTAGTGAAAACCTAACTCTATCACCTATGAATTGTGTGACCCAATGCCAAATATTCAGCTCATCTAAGCCTCACTTTCCTACTTGGTAAGAATGGACATTGACTTGTGATCAAGGTTAAATGAAATAATATATGTGAAGTACTTACCCAAGCCTGACGCACTACCCACAGGTGCCAGCATTATTATTGGAACTTTGTTGGACTGCCAGCTCTGAAACCTGTCATCTCATTGTCTGTTCCTCAAAGTGAGTAAATGATGAACAAGAAGCTTTCTGAGCTGTTGCCCAACTGATATTATACATGTGGACACATTAGTTTATAGAAAAGCTTAATTAATGATCTCTTTATGAATAAGCACACAATTTATCTAATACATAACTCCCATGTCATTTTAAGAGACATGTATTAGCACACAGCAGTCCATGGATGAGTGCCTTAAGGTCTCTCTTAGAAGCTCACAGTCTGCTGCTGTGGAATAGCTTTTTGAAGGTTGGGAAACTGTATACGACACATGTCCAATGGTGGAAATGAAGATGGTGCTTAGGGGCACACCACAGTACATGTGAAAGGAAATTATCATCAACATAATTGCAATCAGCTTCCTGGCCAAGTATATTAGACCCTGTTATAGCTTGCATAGTATTACTCATGTTAAAACATATCACTATTTAAATCATATCCATTGACATAAGGCAACAGCAATAGTGAAATCTTGTTGAAACGTGAAAGTGAAAGTCACTCAGTTGTGTCTGACTCTTTGCGACCCTATGGACCTTACAGAATTCTCCAGGCCAGAATACTGGAGTAGGTAGCCTTTCCCTTCTCCAGGGGATCTTCCTAACCCAGGGATCGAACCCAGGTCTCCCACATTGTGGGCAGATTCTTAACCATCTGAGCCACAAGGGAAGCCCAAGAATACTAGGGTGGGTAGCCTATCCCTTCTCCAGGGGATCTTCCTGACCCAGGAATCAAACCAGGGTCTCCTGCATTGCAGGCAAATTCACAACTGAGCTATTAGGTAAGAGAATATTGCAATACTTTTCCTAACTTGATTTCTTGCCTCTAGTCTCCATTTTAAGCACTTTCAAGCACCGACATCAGATTTTCTTCATTTCTATTTATCACAAATGCTCCATTGGTCTCAGTTGCTGTAGAATTAGTTCCATTCTTCAATTCAGTCTTTCAATCAACCTTTATTAAGCTCCTATTCTGTTTCAGTGATTTCCTCTTTTTCTAATTTTCTTATTTTTACTTTAAATTTTGTTTCTTGGTCTCTGTTTATATTTTGAGTATAGTTTAATGAGTTTTTCTATCATCTCACTCAAATTCAGGAGATGAATATAAAAATCTTCAAATTTCCAACTCAATTCTTTGCTGGCAAATTTTATACATTGAAGATAAGGTGGTTAGTCAAGGGTCACACAACCCTCTCGACTACTTCTTTTGTAAATCTCACAGGTAATAGAGCACTTCATTAAAATGTGGGCGTCATAGATTTCTTTTGTCTTGAGACCTCAAATCAAAGTGAGATAAAAAGAAAAATCTAACATCCTTTAACTCAGGTGCATAGAGTCAAAGACTGAGAAAAGAAGGTTAAAAGTTGCAATAATTGAATGTAATCCTTTGTATATTTCTCATGAAGACAGTCAGTTGTTGGCAGTGATCCAGACTAGGTCCATTTTGAAGAGAACCCATCTACTCCTCATAGATCATGATAGCCTGAGGCGCTGGGTTTGAGATTATTACAGCAGGAAACCAGTGCACTTCAGATGGAATGTTTCTTCTCTTGCTCTCTTTTTCTCTCGCTGAAAGAATGAGGGGTATTTTAATTGTGAAAAGTTTAGCATTATCCATTAAAAAAAATGAGACAAATTGCATTCTGTCCAAATAGACTGATCAGGTTTAATGGATTAATGAGAGCAAGAATTGAGTTGATCTCAGAGAGGGTTTCAAATATTCTGAAAACAGAATATGCTCACTGGGTGTTTATGCAGTCTTTTAGAATCAGCTGTTCTATATGGGGGTTGCTATTAAGATATTCATGTGGGAAGATAAATTTTTCCATTTCAATTAGGCTCTGAGACTGTGATCTCAGTTATTCTGTGACTCTAATAACTGTTGATCTCTCCTTGCTAGCAGAACTTGCAATCAGACTCTTGTTTCACAATGTGGTTTTATCAGTAAGAAATAAGACATATCTAAGGTTTACATTTTACCATATTCCGAAAGGTTTTGGCTTACCATGTTGGACTTATGTTACATGAAATCACACATGAATCTAGAGATAATGGGTTTTGATCTCCCCTGATTTTTTGTTAAAATGGATCCTAGCACAGCGGGATTCATGCTTGCTTTTGGCAGAAATGATGTTAGGTTTTCTGCTAAGTTTGAGCATAGAAGATGGGATTTTAAAAATATCATCAGATAGCCACAAGTCATCAATATAGTTAAAGTGTGTAAATGGTAATACTTCAGTGATTTTTTTCTCTTTTTAAAATATTTTCCTCCTGCAGAATGAGAGACAGAGCTTAGAAAACAAATTTGTATCATTATTTTAATTGTAAAACTACACAGTCAATGTAATCAATAATCAGATGCAACCATGTCACAACAGAAATTATTTTCATTCTAAACCGGGACTTTTTATTAAACCATCCCCATTAAGTTTATATGCTTACATAGCACCATAAATTCAGCTCATTATAGCAATGCACATGAAATCCATCCCCTCTTTGTCTCTTATCCATGAAGCCAATTATATTTATGAGTTTGCCTTGTAGTTTCATAATATGTAGTTTCACCCTTTTCTAGAGTCTTACCTTAAGACGTTACCTTCCTCCTTAACCTTTGTTCCTTCTGCACAACTTGCTATACTTTGCTTTTGTGTGAGTCTTGCTCTAATTTCTCTTTCCCACAGAAGTCCCGTGATGGTCAAGGTATATGTGGCCTTTTCTGTGTGTGTCCTTCACTGACCTCAAGGTCCAAGTCTTTAATCTGACTGAACTCATCTGTGTGTCATTGACAACCAGGCCTGTAACATTCCACCAGGAGCCACCAGAAGCTGGCAGAGGTGAGAAAGCACCCTCCCCTCGAGCTTTCTGAGGGAATGGCTCTGTTGACACCTTCATTTCAGACTTTCGGTGTCTAGAACTGTAGATTTCTACAGATTAAGCCATCAGGTTTGCTGTAATTTGTTGTGCAACTCTAGGAAACCAATATATAAACTACAGCTTATTTACAGCCTATTGGGAGAAGATGAATGTTCCCATAACTAACAATGTAATAAAGGTATAAGAGCTATATTCATTCATTTGACAATTATTTATTGAACATCCACAATGTGCCAAGCATTGGGGATACAGAAATGAATGATAGAAGCAAACAACCTCACCCTCAGGGAGGGCACATTTTAGTGTGGAGGAGACAGATAAAAAACCAAACACATCAAGCAAGCAAACAAACAAATAATATGGCAAATTAAAAGGTAGTAAGTTTTATGAGGGAAAATTAAAGCAGAAAAAGAAAAAGGAAGTCCCAGGAGGGAGAACTTGTCACACTCAGACACTGTGGTCAGGAAATATTTCACTGCAAACTCAATATTTGCACAAAAACCTAGGGGAGAGGAGGGAGCAAGCCATGCAGATATCTGGGTGAAGAGCAGAGAAAAGAGGCAGTGCAGTGGTTCTGAGGCAGTCAGAGCAAGGGGACATGTATTGTTAGCATGCAGTGACCAAGGGGCAAGTCATAGGAGGTCAAATCAGACATGGTGGTGGTGATCAGCAAGGTCTTGAAGCCATAGTGGAACTTTGGCCTTTATTAGTGGATCTGATTGGATGTTATTGGGGGTTTTGAATAGCAAGTTAAACAATATGACATATATTTTGCAAACTTTTTATTGAATAATATGTACATGATGTATATCTCATATATACTTATACTAAATATAATTATATTACATATATAAATGTTCATAAGTATACAGCTCAGTGAGTTTACTCAAAGTGAAAATTTAAAAGTGTGTAACTAGTTTCAAGTAGCTTACTACCAGCACTCCAGAAACTCTTGTGTCTTCTTTCCAGTCACAAACCTTTCCCCTTCCACAAGGGTAACCTGTACTCTGACTTCTAACGTAAAGAATTAGTTCTGGAATCTAATAGTATGTCCTATTTTTGTCTGAATCCTTTCATTCAACACTGTAAGATGCATGTAACTGTGGCTCTGTTTATTCCCATTGCTGTATAGTATTTGGTTATATGACTATAGGGCACAATCAAATCCCATGGGGCTTATTTATCGATTCAGTTACAGAAGAATCTGTGAGTTTTTCTGGAGTTTGCTATCATCAAAAGTGCTGCTCTGAACGTTCTTGTGTAATTTTACATGACAGTACATATACACTTAGTTGGATCTATGCCTGGGAGCAAGATTGTCATGTCATAGAGTATACTTGCTTTAATTTTTTTTGAGTGTGCTTACTTTTAGTAGATATCGTTAATAGTTTCCCTTTGTGATTATACACACCAGCATATGAGAGTTTCAGCTGCTCTGCATTCTTTCCAAAACTTGGTTTGGTCTAATTTTCTTTTCAGACATTGTGGTGGTGGTGCAGGACACTTCATTGTGGTCTAATTTTGCAGTATCCTGATGAGTGATGCTGTTGAGCACCCTTCTTCATGTGCATGCTAGTTACTTGGAAGGATTCTTTCATGAAGTGTGCTGTATTTGAGAAGCATTGTTGTGGCTGCTGTGTTGAAAGCAGACTATTTACAGGGACAAGTATGGAAGCAAGACTAGTTAAAAGGCTAGTTTAATAATCCAGGTGAGACTAAATGATGGTGTGAACTAGGGCAGTAGCAGTGGAGGTGGTGGAAGAAAAGGACAGATTCTGGAGTATATTAATAATTTGAAAGTTGATGAGAACACTTGTTCTGATGATAGTCATGATCTGTCATGGTCTGGAAATAACATGAGGATTAAGATACAGGAAATATAACTAATCTAAGATCCACTACTTCTTTGCGTGGTTTGGGACAAGTTGTCTAGTTTCTTTGTGCTGCCATTCACTCACCTACAAAGTGAAGACAGTAACAGGGTATATCTCATAGAGTTGTTGGGAGAATGAATGAGATAGTGCTCTTCAGAATTTTACTTTAGAAGAGTAAGTTCTTAATACAGTTCAGTTCAGTTCAGTCATTCAGTTGTGTCCGACTCTTTGCGACTCCATGAATCGCAACACGTCAGGCCGCCCTGTCCATCACCAAAGCCCAGGGTCTACTCAAACTCATGTCCATTGAGTCGGTGATGCTATCCAGCCATCTCATCCTCTGTTGTCCCCTTCTCCTCCTGCCCCCAATCCCTCCAAGCATCAGGGTCTTTTCCAATGAGTTAACTCTTTGCATGAAGTGGCCGAAGTATTGGAGTTTCAGCTTCAGCATCAGTCCTTCAGGAACTGATGAACACTCAGGACTGATCTCCTTTAGGATGGACTGGTTGGACCTCCTTGCAGTCCAAGGGACTCTCAAGAGTCTTCTCCAACACCACAGTTCAAAAGTATGAATTCTTTGGTGCTCAGCTTTCTTCACAGTCTAACTCTCACATCCATACATGACCACGGGAAAAACCATAGCCTTGACTAGACGGACCTTTGTTGGCAAAGTAATGTCTCTGCTTTTAAATAGGCTCTCTAGGTTGGTCATAAGTTTCCTTCCAATCCTGGCTGCAATCACCATCTGCAGTGATTCTGGAGCCCGAAAAAATAAAGTTAGCCACTGTTTCCACTGTTTCCCCATCTATTTCCCATGAAGTGGTGGGACTTTCACTTTCATCAAGAGGCTTTTAGTTCCTCTTCACCTTCTGCCGTAAGGGTGGTGTCATCTGCATATCTGAGGTTATTGATATTTCTCCCGGCAATCTTGATTCCAGCTTGTGCTTCTTCCAGCCCAGCGTTCCTCAGGATGTACTCTGCATATAAGTTAAATAAGCAGGGTGACAATATACAGCCTTGACGTACTCCTTTTCCTGTTTGGAACCAGTCTGTTGTTCCATGTCCAGTTCTAACTGTTGCTTCCTGACCTGCATATGGGTTTCTCAAGTTAGCTGCTATTATGAGTTGTACTAAGTTCAGCCTAGATAGCTAGTTCTGTGAATTAGCCACAGATAGCTGCCATCCAGCCAACTCATAAAACATCTTTCAAGCTGTCATACCCAGCCTCTCACACGTGGGTGATCTTGGCCTAAGTCCCAGACTCCTCTTGTGCCCATTCTGTTCCCTCTCCCTCACATTCGGGATGTTTGTTTCGTATGTAACCATCTTATGGCTGCACGTGCTCATGTGGCACCTTTTGCCCCACTGTCTTCTTCTGGGCATGGAAGTTGGTGTTATCCTTTCCTATGGATCCATTATTCATTATTGCACCTATATGCTTGTAGCATTTATAAGCATTTTGTCATCATTGCCTATTTTCCTGCCTTGATTTTGACTTTAATCACTCCCCAGGCCTAGTAGCTTTATGGTTGCCATCTGAGTTTTGAATCAAACAGGGTGCTGATGTTGGTTTATTTGTCAATGGATTTTTCAGCTTCTACCCCTGCAGCAAAATCAAGTGAAATGTATAGTCCCAGATGCATAATGTCTCTTTAAAATTTAGGATTCTCCAATACAACATTCAGACCTGATAATCTTCCAGGGTCCAATGAGCCTCGAGTAAACTGAGGGCCTGAACATGCACCACTAAAGGTCAAACGGTGGTACACCTGCAGGCCCTGCCCTGAGAGTTCACTCATCCAGTCCAGTCTGCTTGCAAAGCCAGCTGGTAGAGCCCTCTTCCTCTCCCCGGCACCCTCCCTCTCTGCCTGCTTCCCTCAGTCCCTCTCTTCCTCTCCTCCTTCCCTTTTTGTTCCTCAGCGATTAACATAACAATTTCATGGCCAATCACAGGCTATTTCACAACAATTCTAGCACTGTCATTTTATATCCCAAGGCCTTAATTTATATAGCACAATAGAATACCTATCGCTCCTACTAGGTTTCAGAAAATATTTTGGAGATTAACAAATGATTTGTATATAATATTCGAAATTATTGAATTTTATACATGCTTAGTTTTCCTACCATTTAAAAAAAGTTCTTCAAGGGCAATGTATTTATTCAACCGTCTGTCATAGTACAATACCTTCTATAAAGTACATAATGAGTATTTTTTGATTAGTAATCCATATAGCTATGAGATGGGTAGTTTTCATTTTTATCCTGAATACCAGTATTATTTATATGCTTCCCACATAATATAGATCATTGGAGGTTAAAATGCACTCCTAATTTTAAGGGCAGTTGTTCACAGGGTAACAAAATATTTATGTCTGTCATATTAGTTTCTTAAGAGAAACTAATTGCTTAAGAGAGTACCACAAACTTAGGAGCTTAAAACAATACAAATTTATTATCTTACAGTTCTGGAGGTAAGAAGTCTGAAATCAGTTCACTGGGCTAAAGTCAAGGTGTTGGTAGGGTTGGCTCATTCTAGATTCTATGGGTGGGGGTAGGGGAATTCATTTTCTTGTCTTTTTCAACTTTTTGACTACCTGCATTCCTTGTCTTGTGGTCTCTTTTTCCATCTTCAAAGTGCCTTCCTCCAGTTTCTGCTGCCATCATCACATCACCTGCTCCTGTTTGATCATCGTACCTCCCTCTGCTTCTCTCTTCTGAGAACTATTGTGATTACATCATTGGCTCACCTGGATAATCCAGGCTACTGTCTCTGTCTCAAGATCTTTAATTTACTTGCATCTGCAAAACTTGTTTCCACATAGGGAAACATATTCACAGAGTCTAGGGATGAGGATGTGAACAACTCGGGAGTGGGTGGGCATTATTTTTCTTACTGAGCCTGGCTAATGTTAATTCAAACAAAAAGGCAAAATAAAGAAGTTACTTGAGATACAGAGCCACCCAACTGTGCAGTATTCTGAAGGTTAAATGAAATCGGAAACGAAGAACTGTGGGGAAACCGTGAGTATTTCTGAGGGCTCATCTGTCAGGTAGCGAGTGAATCTTGATGATGTGTGATGTTTACTTACCATCCACACAGGCCGTCCCTCGTGTGAAGACCTTATAAAGCCAGAGATGCCATCAACAGTTTATTAGATCCTGTGATGGAAGTATCTTAAATGGATGTGGTCTAATTGTCCATTTTTCATCTTTATTGGTGGCTCAGATGGTAAAGAATCTGCTCGAAATGCAGGAGAGCCCAGCACTGGGTTGGGAAGATCCTCTGGAGAAGGGCATGGCAATGCATTCCAGTATTCTTGCCTGGAGAATCCTATGGACAGAGGAGCCTGGTGAGCTACAGTCCGTGGGGTCGCAAATAGTCGGACATGACTGAGTAACTAACACTTTCACTTCAAGGGTGGGTGTTTGCATGTATGTTTGGCAAATCTCTCTTTATTCGTAATTTTTTTCTTGAAAAGTTGTGTGCACATAAATTGTTACATAAAATTACTTAAATGGACTTTCTTTACTCTCATGCTTTGTGTGCATGTGTGCTAAGTTGCTTCAGTTGTGTCTGTCTTGTGACCCTAGGGACTGTAGCCCACCAGACTTCTCTATCCATGGGATTCTCTAGGCAAGAAGACTGGAGTAGGTTGCCATGCTCTCCTTCAGGGGATCTTTTCGACCTAGGGATTGAACCCAAGTCACTTATGTCTCCTGTATTGGCAGGCAGGTTCTTTACCACTAATGTCACCTGGGAAGCCCCTCACCCTTTACCAAGAACCTTAAAGCAAATTTTTCTAAAATGTCTATTATCAAGATTAGTTAAGGAGGGCTCATCTGGGTGATCTGAAAAATAAATTAAGACAACTCTATTTCCTTATTCAGGTTAGAAGCTATTATTTTCTAATGAATATACCCCATGGCATCCAGGTTTGCATGAGGCAGTGTCTTTGGTAGTATGATTTGTCAGGTATTGGGCTGTAGGATGCAGGAAAATTCATAATTAGGTCATTCTTGATAATTAAGCTCATTCCTCCCTGATTTAAAAATCAAATCATTGTTGCCTTGAAGAGAGAGGGTTATTGAGGCTGCTTCCTGCTGTGACTAGAGGGGCTGGGCACTGCGATGGCTTTGAGACGGAAGGTGGCGTTGATAAAGAGGGTGCAGCAGGACTGCACTGGTGCATGGCACTAGCTTCACCCACTGTCCAGGCCTGGTGCCAGGGTGGGGATGCCTCAGCTGGGCAGAAGGTAGGGATCAAGGAACTTAACAGGGCCCCTAAAATCTCCCAAGTCTGCATTAACTTAAATTTAGGTGCTCAGTGGAATAATCCCCCAGATTAATACACTTATTTATTCCCTGCTTGTAAATGAAAAGAAATCTTTGTACACAGCTCACTCATTCCTTGCTGAGTCTCCTATGGATGAACGATTCATGTAGTTCTTTCTCTCCTTCTCTCCTCCTCATTGCTCTGTTAGAAAGCTTATTACGTATGTATATTCCTGGTTTTTCTCCTGTATGAATGATTCAGAAACAAATTGAAATGTCAAGTTCTCTATGGCTTCCTGGTGATATTGAAATCTAGCGGTGCCTGTTAAGTTTCCATCATCTAGTATTATTCAGGGACAAAAGATCAATTAATCCCTGTTCTTCTCATCCTGAAAAACACTGATCACATGGAACCCTGCTATATGGGCTCTTTAATCAACGGAGTCAACGAAGCACCAGAACAGGGGGAGATGACTACCCCGGCATAGAAACGGGCGCCATGCTTCTTTATTAACTCTGCATATTATATTAGGAAGGGAAGTTCTGAAGATATGATTGATAATCACTCACGTATGACTTTTCATAAGGAAGAAGAAGTTACTTCCAGATTTGAGTGAACAGCTTTGGAAAAAAATATATGACTTTATTTTATGCGATGTAAGCTACCTTTATAGAAAGAGTAACCACCCCTTTTATAGCAGAACTAATATAAAAGAAAAAGACTTTTCATCATTACTTCCAACTACTCCCCTGGCACTTTTACAAGGAGAGCTGGGCAGTTATTGTTTCCGTCTCAAGATAAACCTAACGAGAAGTATCAATAAAAAAGTAATTATCATAATAATAATTATAATAACCCAAGCCAAAATAATAACAATGGAAGTAATAATCATAAAAAACATTATTACATCTTTCTTCTTTAGATCTTTCACCCACTGAATCTTTTTAATGTGTAGAAGCTGTGGGTTTTCATCCATTCTGCCTTAAGCAGTAATTGCATTTGATTCGGCCTGCACAATTTTACCCATAATATTAGAAGTAAGAGTCATGCAGTGTGCTTATTATTGGTTATTATTAAAGATGGGGATCAGTGCCTTATCATGGGGAGCCATCAGGCTGTCACAAACACCTTCCTTTCACTCACTTTCAGACTGCTGTGATATTCAATCCAACCCTGATTTCAACCTGGCCATTTTAACTGAGAAAACCACTTATTGGTTTCTACTTCTTAAGATCTGATTTTGCCTTCTTTTGTGACTCATTCTTTTTATCCCCTGCATTTGGTAAATGTTATAATCAGAACAGAAACTATGTTGAGTCCAGACAGAAATGTATCTTAGTAATAGATATCAATAATTTTTCCTTCTCTGGATTAGCTTTGGTTTGTAAAGTTGTCTGTCGCCTGGAAGCCAGACCCTGTGGCCCTGGCTGACTGGGTTGGGGGTAGGCATCTGAGAAAAGTGCTGCCAATGGCTCTTTCTATGTGGATTTTCATGCGCTAACTGAGGACAGCACCCCCCAGCCCCACCCCCGCCCTGGCTGTGAGAGCCACAAGCACTTAGGGGACCTTCTCTATAATGTGGAGGAAACTGGTTTTCAGGAAAGAATGAAGCAGATATAAAAGACAAGGCTGGTCTAGGCAGCATCCAGCTGGTCTGTGGGGCCTGGCTTTACTCTGCCTTTCTTGCATTCGTATGAGATCTCCTCATATATTCTCAGCAAATTTCCTTTAGATTTGGAATTTTGTCCTTTGTAAGCTGATGAATCTTGATGAATTGAGTCTTATTCAGATAGTGGATCGCAGTATCATAAGAATGTGACATGCTTAGTGACCAAAGCAATGGTGATGCAGTGGTGGCAGTAATGTTTTCTTCACAAGGAAGAACTAAAGCTTTGAATGTTTTCCTACTTGGTGAATTGTCGAGGTTATATCTATGATTAAATGTCATTAGAAACGCTGGGCTGGAAGAAGCACAAGCTGGAATCAAGATTGCCGGGAGAAATATCAATAACCTCAGATATGCAGATGACACCACCCTTATGGCAGAAAGTGAAGAGGAACTCAAAAGCCTCTTGATGAAAGTGAAAGAGGAGAGTGAAAAGGCTGGCTTGAAGCTCAACATTCAGAAAACTAAGATCATGGCATCTGGTCCTGTTACTTCATGGGAAATAGATGGGGTAACAGTGGAAACAGTGTCAAACTTTATTTTTTTGGGCTCCAAAATCACTGCAGATGCTGATTGCAGCCATGAAATTAAAAGACGCTTACTCCTTGGAAGGAAAGGATCAGCTGCAGAGACAAAGAAACAGTGTGGATGAGAAACTTAAAAATGGTAGCGTGTTGTCACCTGAAGTAAGTCAGTATGCTTTGGAACTGGAAGTACTGTATGATGGATCACTTGGATGATTTCCTTCACCTCTCTTACCTAAACATAAAAATGATAAACCTGAAAAAAAAAAAAATAAAAAGCAGAGACATTACTTTGCCAACAAAGGTCTGTCTAGTCAAGGCTATGGTTTTTCCCGTGGTCATGTATGGATGTGAGAGTTGGACTGTGAAGAAAGCTGATCGCCGAAGAATTGATGCTTTTGAACTGTGGTGCTGGAGAAGACTCTTGAGAGTCCCTTGGACTGCAAGGAGATCCAGCCAGTCCATTCTAAAGGAGATCAATCCTGGGTGTTCATTGGAAGGACTGATGCTAAAGCTGAAACTGCAATACTTTGGCCACCTCATGTGACGAGTTGACTCACTGGAAAAGACTCTGATGCTGGGAGGGCTTGGGGGTGGGAGGAGAAGGGGACGACCGAGAATGAGATGGCTGGATGGCATCACCGACTCGATGGACATGAGTTTGAGTGAAATCTGGGATTTGGTGATGGACAGGGAGGCCTGGCGTGCTGTGATTCATGGGGTCTCAAAGAGTCGGACACGACTAAGTGACTGAACTGAACTGAACTGATACTAACATTCGATTATGTTTTCTTATGTGGGAGAGAGGGTGGTGTTGTGTGGGCACTGGGAATTGTGTGAACTCTGGATGTGTCTTGTGTTTGATATAATGGCCTATGTCTTCCTGAGTATTGCAACCTCTTCTGAGTCCCAGAGTTTTCCTCCCATTTATCTACTGGATCTGCCTGGTTCAGGCATCCATCTTAGGAGGTGTATGAAATGTTCTTTAAGCTCTGGTTTCATAAAGCCAGCAGTATGTAATGAAATGCTTTGGGGGAGTTTTTCCTAGAATACAAGTGCCTTCCTTTTTGAGACACAGACATATCTAGATTTTTCTAATGGAGTAGGAGTGTTTACAACAGAAACTGAGATTATCCTAAGGAAAAAAACAATCTTGTTTGGCTCAAAGTATCAGTCTGAGGGGAGGGACTGAGCCCCTGCAGTGTCGGGATCTAGTCTCCATGGCCTCTTGTACGACAAAGTGGCTCTGAATGTAAAAAGAGAAGAAAATATAGTAAAACAAAATCTTCCCCCAGTACCTCAAACTCTGAAAGCCACAGTTATGCAGGTTTCCTCTGGTTGTCTCTAAAATCCAAAGGGGAAGAACAGCATTCTCCTTTTCTTGGCATGGAAGACAGCCTGGCTGTGATATTTTGAGACTCCAGAGGACAGTGATGCTTTGACATTTGAAGAGTTACAATGTTTATCAGCCCAGTGTCTCAGGGGGTGATGGGATCCAGCACATGGCAGAAAATTCCAAATGTCCTCCAAGATTACAGGAAAAGCTAGGGAAGATCTTGAGGAAGTTTTGAGGTCTTGCAAAGTGAGTGGTTCAATAGTCAGGAAAGGAAAAATAACCAATATTTATTGTGTGCTGGTTATTCATGTGATATTTATTTTTAATAATATCCTGCAAATACAAATTCAGGTATTCTCCCCTGTCCTCTGCGCAGCCCACATTATCAAAAAATGATGGGATAGAGCTCTCCTCTTCAAGGAGAGGGGGAAAATGGAAGAGAGGGCCATGCTAAGTTAGGAAACAGCAGTCAATCTTGGCTCAGGAAGCAGGGAGATAGAGACTCTTCCAATCCAGTTTCTCTGTGGATGACAAAATGGGCACCAACTCTTTGTGCTGGAAATCCTGGCTATCCATATAATCAAGAATTATTACATTATAATAATATTATAATTGGATTCTATTCCCTTCAAACCAGAACCCACACTTGGCCAGGACTGAGGTGGATTTGGACTGTGTAGTTGGACTTGTAGAGCCCCCAGGTGGTGAGCTGCAGGACTGCCTTGTCATTTGATTAACCTTTCAACATGATGTATTTAGAGCCCGTTGAATTTTGGGGCCACTGAACTGAACTGATTTATTATATTCTGGTAGAGTTTTAATCTTGTCTACAGTTCCATGAAGTAGATACTACTTTCACTCCGATTTTACCAGAATGAAATTCTAAGATTAAACTACTGAATATCATATAGCTAGTGAGTGTGCTATGAGAGTACCATAACTTACTCTTAATTTTTTTTACTAAGGTATAATATGCATACAGAAAGGCATCCGTATTGTAAATGTGCAAATAAATTTTTACAGATGCACGTGCATGTGTAACCAGTATTCAGCGGAAGACACAGATCAAGACCAGTGTCCCAGATTGCTCATGTTTTTTTACAGTTGTTAACAACTTCCAGTTGCATAGAGTAGCTTTAACTGTTTTCATACCTTTTATAAATGGAATTATACAGTATTCTCTTTCATGTCTGGCTATTTTTTTACGCAACACCATTTTCCAGATTTATCTAGGTTTTTGCACTTCAGTTCAGTTCAGTCGCTCAGTCGTGTCCGACTCTCTGCGACCCCATGAATCACAGCACGCCAGGCCTCCCTGTCCATCACCAACTCCCGGAGTTCACTCAAACTTATGTCCACAGAGTCGGTGATGCCATCCAGCCATCTCATTCTCTGTTGTCCCCTTCTCCTCCCGCCCCCAACCTTTCCCAGCATCAGAGTCTTTTCCAGTGAGTCAACTCGTCGCATGAGGTGACCAAAGTATTGGAGTTTCAGCTTTAGCATCAGTCCTTCCAATGAACACCCAGGATTGATCTCCTCTAGAATGGACTGGTTGGATCTCCTTGCAGTATAAGGGACTCTCAAGAGTCTTCTCCAACACCACAGTTCAAAAGCATCGATTCTTCGGCGATCAGCTTTCTTCACAGTCCAACTCTCACATCCATACATGACCACGGGAAAAACCATTGCCTTGACTAGACGGACCTTGGTTGGCAAAGTAATGTTTCTGCTTTTTAATATACTATCAAGGTTGGTCATAACTTTCCTTCCAAGGAGCAAGCGTCTTTTAATTTCATGACTGCAATCAGCATCTGCAGTGATTTTGGAGCCTAAAAAAATTAAGTCTGACACTGTTTCCACTGTTTTTCCATCTATTTCCCATGAAGTGATGGGACCAGATGCCACGATCTTTGTTTTCTGAATGTTGAGCTTCAAGCCAACCTTTTCACTCTCCTCTTTCACTTTCATCAAGAGGCTTTTGAGTTCCTCTTCACTTTCTGCCATAAGGGTAGTGTCATCTGCATACCTGAGGTTATTGATATTTCTCCCAGCAATCTTGATTGCAGCTTGTGCTTCTTCCAGCCCAGCGTTCCTCATGATGTACTCTGCATAGAAGTTAAACAAGCAGGGTGACAATATACAGCCTTGACATACTCCTTTTCCTATTTGGAACCAGTCTGTTGTTCCACGTACAGTTCTGACTGTTGCTTCCTGACCTGCATACAGGTTTCTCAAGAGGCAGGTCAGGTGGTCTGGGATTCCCATCTCTTTCAGAATGTTCCACAGTTTATTGTGATCGACACAGTCAAAGGTTTGGCATAGTCAATGAAGCAGAAATAGATGTTTTTCTGGAACTCTCTTGCTTTCTCCATGATCCAGCGGATGTTGGCAATTTGATCTCTGGTGCCTCTGCCTTTTCTAAAACCTGCTTGAACATCTGGGAGTTCACGGTTTACATACTGCTGAAGCCTGGCTTGGAGAATTTTGAGCATGACTTTACTAGCGTGTGAGATGAGTGCAATTGTGCGGTAGTTTGAGCATTCTTTGGCATTGCCTTTCTTTGGGATTGGAATGAAGACTGACCTCTTCCAGTCCTGTGGCCACTGCTGAGTTTTCCAAATCTGCTGGCATATTGAGTGCAGCACTTTCACAGCATCATCTTTCAAGACTTGTAATAGCTCAACTGGAATTCCATCACCTCCACTAGCTTTGTTCGTAGTGATGCTTCATTCCCATTGCTGTGTAGTATTTGATTGTTTAAATATACTTCATTTGTTCATTGTACTATTGGTAGGCATTTGGGTAGTTTTCAGTTTTGGCTGATGATGATAGTACTGCTATAAGTATTCTAGTACATGTCTTTCAGTTCAGTTCAGTTCATTTCAGTTCAGTTCAGTCGCTCAGTTGTGTCCGACTCTTTGCGACCCCATGAATCACAGCACGCCAGGCCTCCCTGTCCATCACCAACTCCCAGAGTTCACTCAAACTCATGTCCATTGAGTTGGTGATGCCATCCAGCCATCTCATTCTCTGTCGTCCCTGTCTCCTCCTGCCCCCAATCCTTCCCAGCATCAGACTCTTTTCCAGTGAGTCAACTCGTCTCATGAGGTGGCCAAAGTATTGCAGTTTCAGTTTTAGCATCAGTCCTTCCAATGAACACCCAGGATCGATCTCCTTTAGAATGGACTGGTTGGATCTCCTTGCAGTCCAAGGGACTCTCAAGAGTCTTCTCCAACACCACAGTTCAAAAGCATCAAGTCTTCGGCGCTCAGCTTTCTTCACAGTCCAATTCTCACATCCATACATGACCACGGGAAAAACCATAGCCTTGACTAGATGGACCTTGTTGGCAAAGTAATGTCTCTGCTTTTTAATATGCTATCTAGGTTGGTCATAACTTTCCTTCCAAGGAGTAAGCGTCTTTTAATTTCATGGCTGCAATCAGCATCCGCGGTGATTTTTTGGAGCCCAAAAATAAAGTCTGACACTGTTTCCACTGTTTTTCCATCTATTCCCCATGAAGTGATAGGACCAGATGCCATGATCTTTGTTTTCTGAATGTTGAGCTTCAAGCCAACCTTTTCACTCTCCTCTTTCACTTTCATCAAGAGGCTTTTTAGTTCCTCTTCACTTTCTGCCATAAGGGTGGTGTCATCTGCATGACATGTCTTTAGGTAAATATATTTATACACTTCTATTGGGATTTACCTAGGAGTGGAACTGCTGTGTCACAGAGTAGATGTATGTATGAACCAATTTGTTTTTGCACCAGCAGCATGTTGAGAGTTAGGGCTGCTTCATATTATTATTGTCAGCACTTGTCTTTCTCGTTTTAGCCATTTTGGTGGGAGTGGAACCTTATCGTGCTGTTATCTGTTTTAATTCTCTTTACTCTGTATATTTTCATATTTATTCATTATTTGTTTATCCTCTTTTGTGAAAAGTATGTTCAAGACTTTTGCTCATTTTCCTATTTTGTTACATGTCTTTTTACTACACTGTACTGGAGTTTTCTATATTCTTGACATGAATATTTATTTGGATATATTTTGTTAATATGTCCGCTTTTTTTTTCTGTTATTGTTGTTCATTTGCTAAGTTGTGCCCAACTTTTTGCCACCCCATGGACTATAGCATTCCAGGCTTCGCTGTCTTTTTTTTGAATTAGTTCTTTGTGCATTCTCTTTCAGAAATCTTTGTTTGACCTAAGATCATATGTTTTCTTATGTTTACTGTTTACCTTTCACATTTTGATGTGCAACTTATCTGGACTTGATTTGGATGTATAGTATTAAATTAGGGGGTCAAGGTACATTCTTTGTTCTGTATGAATGTCCAATTGGCTCAGCACCATTTATTGACAAGGACTTTTTCCCCTATAGCAATGCCAAATTACCTTTGGCCTAAACTGGATGACCATATATGTATGAGACTGTTTCTGAGCTCTCTATTTTATTGTTTGGTCAGACAGTCTTTTTGTCCACAGCCTGTTCTCTCTACCACCTTGCTATTTATACGAACTGATTTGTACTCTCCAGGTTTGTGTGATGTGGAGAAATAAAGGGTTATATTCCAGATTTTAAATATTGTCTTGTAAATGGATTTACACATAACAAAGTAAAATAATATATAGTATATTGGATATTTTTAATTAATTTTAATCCTTTTCACTAGATAATCAGGCACATACTACATTTGTTTAAATGGAATATCCATGTTCTAATTCTTTCTGAGTTTTCTTTTCTTTTATGAGGGGATTTTGATCATCTGTCAGTTACTTCCTCTCTTTCCATCCTAGTCCAAATTTCACTCATTCCTAAACAGAGAATTCTCAGAAACTCAAAATTTTTTTTGTTGAAAACTCACAATTTAACTATAAGAAGATTATTAATGTTATTTCTGATTTTTCTAATTTTCAATTGTGCAGATCTATGCAACAGTTGAAATGCTGAAAACTGCTTCAGTGAACCTTCTGAAAAAATGCCTGATGTAGGGTCTTCAGGACAAGAGAGTTCCTTATTTTCTGTGACTTATTCTGGGAGAGATTATATAGCTAATTTTTACTTTTGGTGAAAAGTAGAAAACTTCCAGTTTGATGGTTAAGTAAAAACATCCCCCCTTTTGCAGAAGTCATTGAATCACTGTTGCATTACTAAAATTTCTCGAACTCCCATTCATAGTAGTACGCAATTTACCCAATGAGCCATTTAAAATTTACTTATTTGGGTGTTACACTTGTAAGTATATTCCATAGATTATAAAAAAAAAATTTAAAAAAGCTGTTACTTATTAGATACACACACAATCTAATTAAAATTAAGAAAGTGGCATTATGTGAGTAAATCTAAAATGAGCTTCCCTACCCCTCACTTTCTCTCTGACCATTGAAGATTTTCTTTGTAAAAGATCACAATGAATCTTTTTATGGCCTCCATTCAGATTATAAAGGTTAGTGAGAGAAAGATGTTCAATATTGGAATTTAACTTGTATCCAAATTTTATTCAAAAAATCAATGTTTCTATCAGGCTTAGGAATATCAAAATAGTTATAAGACTAAAAATAAGAGCTATGCTTTTGCTAAAACATTAATATGGGTCCTATTTTTTATGACAGGCCTCTTTTTTTTTTTTGGTCGCTCAGCTGTATCTGACTCTTTAGCAACCCCATGGACTGTAACCCGCCAGGCTTCTTTGTCCATGGATTTCTCAGGCAAGAACACTGGAGTGGGTTGCCATTTCCTTCTCCAATGTGTGAAAGTGAAAAGTGAAAGTGAAGTCACTCAGTCGTGTCTGAGGAGTGGGTTGCCATTTCCTTTTCCAATGTGTGAAAGTGAAAAGTGAAAGTGAAGTCGCTCAGTCATGTCCTACCCTTAGTGACCCCACGGACTGCAGCCTACCAGGCTCCTCCATCCATGGGATTTTCTAGGCAAGAATACTGGAGTGGCTTGCCATTGCCTTCTCCGAGATGAGACTTGGGTGGGTATGAAATGAGTTCCATTTCTTCTAGATTTGCCTAAGTGGTAAACTTGCTTTCTTCCAAAATAAAAGTGTCAAATCTCTCACCCATTAAAATCTTACTGAGATGCATTGCTTGGTACTTTGTCCTCAGGTGCTATTTTAGGTCAATGGAACACTGAAATATTGTAAACAACAAAATCAGTTCTAAGAGGGAAACTTATATAAAGTAGACATATTGATAGAAGCCTACCTTAGAAAACAAAAACAATCTGAAATAAACAACCTATCCTTATAACTAAATAAACTAGAAAGAGAAGAACAAACAGAACCCAAGTACCAAAGTAGTAGAAGGAAAGACATAACGAAGATCAGAGTGGAGATAAATAAAATAGGGCAAAAATACCCAAACAGTGGAAAAGATAAATGAAACCAAGACTCGTTTTTTTATTTTTTTTTAAAGATAAGGAAATAAAATAGAGTAAAAACTGCAAACAATAGAAAAGATCAATGAAACCAAGACTTGTTTTTGAAAAGATAAAAAAAATTGATGAACCTATAGCCAGGCTCATCAAGAAAAATTCATTTTGAGGCCACCATTATCCTGACACCAAAACCAAAGTATTGGCAGTCCTAACCTCAGCAATCAGAAATAGAAATAAATGGCATTTAAATTGAAATGGAAGAATTAAAATTCTATTTGCAAATGACATACCATACATAGAATATCCTCAAGGCACCACTGAAAAGAACCATTAGAACTCAATGAATCTGGTGAAGTTGCAGGACACAAAGTTAATGTATAAAATCTGTTGCATTTCTATACACTAACAACAAACTTTTCAGAAAGAGAAATTAAGAAAACAATCTCACTTACAATAGCATTAAAAAGAAAAGCAATACCTAGGAATAAACCTAACCAAAGAGGAAAGACCTGTACTTGGAAAGCTAGAAACATTGATGAAAGAAAGTGATGACAACACAACACAATGGAAAGATATATGTTCATGGTTTGGGAGAATTAATATTGTTAAAATGACCATGCTATTCAAGGCAATCTACAGATTCAAAGCAATCCCAGTCTCAAATGGCATTTTTTAAAACAGAACTAGAATAAACAATCAAAAAATATAAATGGAAGGACAAAAAAATCCCAAATTTCCAAAATAATTTTGTGAAAGAACTGTGTGTGTGTGTGCGCGCACACTCAGTCGTGTCTGACTCTTTGTGATCCCCATGGACTATAGCACACCAGACTCCTCTGTCCATGGAATTTTCCAGGCATGAACACTGGAGTGGGTTGCCATTTCCTTCTCCAATGCAGGAAAGTGAAAAGTGAAAGTGAAGTCGCTCAGTCGTGTCCGACCCTCAGTGACCCCATGGACTGCAGACTTTCAAGCTCCTCCATCCATGGGCTTTTCCAGGAAAGAGTACTGGAGTGGGGTGCCATTGCCTTCTCCGCCTTTAAAGGCTATATAAGCAAAAAAAAGAAAAAAGAAAGAAATGCACTTCGACAGAGAAGTTGACCCATGAAGTGAGGGAAAACTGAAAACTGGCTTATATGGTAGTTTGTTTAAATACTATTTACATGTTTTGGTTTCTTTTTTGGCTGGTAAATTATCAGTTTTCAGGGGACATGAAAAAAACTAAAATTCAGAAAGAGGAGATTTATATATTCAACCAGGTGTATTCTTTCCTTCCTGTATTTCTCTCAAATATCTCACTTGCTATGTGTTTTTGTCAACTTTCATTAGTGTTTCCCAGCTGTTCAGCTGGGCTTCCCTGGTAGCTCATCTGGTAAAGAATCCACCTACAATGCAAGAGACCCTGGTTAGATTCCTGGGTCAGAAAGATCCCCTGGGGAAGGGATAGGCTACTCAATCCAGTATTCTTGGGCTTCCTTTGTAGCTCAGACCCTCCAGTATTCTTGCCACGGCTCCTCTGTCCGTGGGGTCCCAAAGAGTCAGTCATGACTGAGAACTAAGCACAGCACAGCACAGCTGTTCTGCCACCAGCTTGAGCCGCCCCATTTTCAAACATCTTCAACAGTTTTTCCAGGTTGATGATTCTAACTTTTCTTAAGATTCAGTCACCCAATTCAAATCAGCAACTGGCTGGTAATTTAAAGTCTATTTGTGAGGTGGAAAATGTACCATCCTAGCTATAAATAATCCTTCACATTACCAATTCAATATTGCAAAGACTGTCAAGTATACATTTGAAGATATTTTCTGGTGATTTGACAGTCTGGGATTTTAATATCCTTAGGGTGTAATCATCAGGGACTAATATAGATGAGAAGATGTACAAAGATCTTCATTAAAGGGAATTTAAATAAGTGAAACATTCCAGTTTAATACTGGGTGACTTTTAAGTAAAGTTAAATGTCTGAAAGCTTTGATTTTTAATATGATATTGTCTTTGAACTTTGAAGCGATCTTGTATTGAGCTCTGGCTTCAACTGACTTAAAAATTCTTGCAGCTCAGAAAATAAGGTTTTATTATTATTTTTTAAAATAGATGGTAATATAACAATTAATTTTTAAAGATGATGCACTCAGACATATCATGAAAACAAATCACTTTTTTTTCTGAGTTCAAATGGAGGAAGAATTTCTGTTTAAAGAATCTATTTGCTTCTATCTCTAAAACCAGCAAAGAAAATAAGAGTTTCTTTACTTTAGTAATGAAATCTTGTTTGGAAACCAGATTCTGAATATTTTTATATGACCATAAAGAAAGGAAAACTGTATTGTAATTTTATATATGAGCATAATTGGTTCATAAGTTTCTCTGTAAGTCATATTATGCGATTATGATTGGGAGGGATAAAAATGTATCCATGACTGGAATTAGAACTGATGGAATGTATATGTGTATAGGGGCAGGCGACAAGCTTACTTTGTCCCTCTCCTTCCTTCGGTCCCAATCTGATCACCTGAAGTTCTCAAAACTTGATGCTTCAGAGAGGGATTTTCTCTTGAATTTGAGGGATTCACTCTTCTAGGTTCTAGATGGTCAAAGTTGTCCCCTCTTGTGCATAGTATCTTTGTGTTCTGGATTCTGTGTATAAACTTGGTGACCTAGATTGTCCCTTTGGTCTTCGCCTTGGACCAAAGGATTTGGCATGTTACTTTGAAAGTTAGTAAACTTACAGTAACCATAATCTTAAACATTACTTAGAGGTTACTGAGAGGTGCCCTAGAGTATCCTCTGAGTTCCAGACTTAGTCCACCTTACCCAAAGAGTGGAGCAGTAACTCAATTTCCCCTTGATAATAATGGTAATTTCCCAGGTTGATTCTGTAGTTCCTTTCTTTGCCTATTGGTTCAGTAGGATGGAGAGGCCAGAGTGGCTCAGCGGTAGTAATAACTTTGAGTTCACTGGGAGCATCATGGTAGTCCCTGTTGGAAGTATTTCTTTGGGGGAACTGAGACTTTTTGAAACCAACACAGTTGAAAGTAGTAGGGATGGGAAGTAAACATTACTTTGCTGATGAATCTGCAATGTGGGGAGGTCTCTGTGGGTAAGGCTCATCTCTGCTCCACATGACTTCGTCATATGTCTGTCAGCTGAGAATGCTGGTTGGCTGGGGAGATTGAAACAGCTAAGGCTGCAGCTGGAAAGTGGCTTTTCCATGTGGCTGCTCAGGTTCCTCATATCATGGGGGCGGGTTCTTAGAGGGAGCACTGCAGGATGAGAAAACATCAGGTGAAAGTTGTATTCTTTCTACTGCTTAGATACAAAAGTCACAAAGCATAGCGTCTTTGTATTTTATTGGTCAAAGTAGTCACATGTTCTGATCCAGAGTCATAGTGTTAAAAAACAGAATTCAGCTGAGTCAATTTGAAGAACTAATTGGCTTTACTGAATGATTCATGAATTGAGCAGCTTCCCTTCTAGTAAATATGAGGGCTCTCTGAAGCATTATACAAAATAGAAAGTTTTATTCTTATGCCTGAATAGTATTTCTGATCAAAGATTTTTCAGTTCTTTTGAAGAAAGATGTTTCTCTTCTCCCTACTCAATGTTCTTTTTTTATTTCTAGGATCTTTTTGTGTATCCCATGATTTTTTTTCTTTTTTTCTTTAAACTTATCTAAAATTGAGGTATAACTGATGTACAAATATTATATAAGTTTTAGGTGGACAGCATAGTGGTTCACAGTGTTTAAAAGTTATACTCCAACTAGTAGTCATTATGCTCATTATTTGACTCATTATTTTAGTTGTGGGAGGGACCTGTGCTTACCCAGTACTGCTTTACAGTTTGTAAAGTTATATAAGAGTTATGTTATTAATTATATCAGAGAGGTCCAATACCCATTCTCTCTCTGACCTAGATGCAGTGTGAGGGAAAAAAGAACAAGTTATGATGACTAGACAGCTATGGCAGAAGCTCCCGCCGAAAGCCATGCTGCAGTTCTAGCAGCCTGGGGGATAGCAGGGAGCCAGAGCCAGAGTTAGCCCGTGGGCTACCGTCATGGATCAAAAAGTTGCAAACCCCTTTAACCAATCCCTGTCCCCTAAATTGGGTTGGTTTCTGTGGTGGGTGTGATCCTTTGTATGTAGAGCAAGCTGCAGGTGTAGTCTACATTACTGAAGAAACTCAGTGTTACAGGCATACCAAAAATACCAAAATCAGCAAAGTGACCTAGATGAAATTGGACAAAAAAAATGACTTCAAGCAGACTGGACTTTAAAAGATGAAGTCAGCAGTAATTCCGGCTCTAAATGAGTGAGCACAGTTTGTAAACCGCCACACAGTTGTTACGAAGGTTGCATAAAAAGAGGAGAGAAATCCCACTCGTGGGCATGTATATAGACAAAGCTATAATTCAAAAAGTGAAGTGAGTCAGAAGGAGAAAAGCAAATGCCATATTTTAAAACATATATATGGAATCTGGAGAAATGGTGCTGATGAACCTATTTGCAGGGCAGGAATAGAAACACAGACATGGAGAATGGCCATGTGCACACAGGAGGGGGTAGGGGGCTGAACTGAGAGAGTAGCACTGACATATATACACTGCTGCTGCTGCTGCTGCTGCTAAGTCACTTCAGTCATGTCCGACTCTGTGTGACCCCATAGACGGCAGCCCACTAGGCTCCTCTGTCCCTGGGATTCTCCAGGCAAGAATACTGGAGTGGGTTGCCATTTCCTTCTCCAATGCATGAAAGTGAAAAGTGAAAGTGAAGTCGCTCAGTCGTGCCCGACTCTTAGCGACCCCATGGACTGCAGCCTACCAGGCTCCTCCGTCCATGGGATTTTCCAGGCAAGAGTACTGGAGTGGGGTGCCATTGCCTTCTCCGATATATATACACTACCATGTGTAAAACAGATAGCTAGTGGGAAGCTGCTGAAAACACAGAGAGCTCGGTGTGGGGCTCTGTGATGACTTGGGTGGGTGGGATGAGGAGTGGGGGTGGGAGAGACATCCAAGAGGGAGAGGATATATGTATACATATAGCTGATTCACTTCATTGTACAAGAGAAACTAACACAATATTGTAAAGCAATTATACTCCAATTAAAAATAATAAAAAAGTATATTTTCTAGGAAAAAAAGATACGTACACCTCTACATTCAAAGTTAAGACATGGAAACAACCTGTATGTCTGTCAACAGATGAATGGATAGAAAAGCGGTGTATACACATACACACACACACGCAATGGAATGTTACTCATCCATCAAAAATGAAATAGAAATGTTGACAGCAACATGGATAGACCTAGAGATTGTCATACTAAGTGAAATAAGTCAGAAAGAGAAAGATACCATATGCTATCACTTATTTGTGGAATCTAAAATACAACACAAGTGAATATATCTGTCAAATAGAAATAGACTCATAAAGAACAGATTCATGTTTGCTAAGGGTGAGAGGTGGGAGAGGGGTGGATTGGGAGTTTTGGATTGGCAGATGAAAACTATTACATATAGATGAATAAATGATAATGTCCTACTGTAAAGCATAGGGAGCTATACTCAATATCTTATATAAGCCATAATGGAAAATAATACAATAATGAATGTGAATATATATATATATATCTGAATAACTTTGTGGTACAGCAGAAATTAACACAACATTGTAAATCAACTATACTTAAATAAAAACAAGAGTATAGCCAAACCCTCTACATACTGGAGTATCAGTAGCACCACCCTCAAATGTGGGCGCAATAAACAAATACATAGGAATAGACTGGAGAGACATAAATATTTGTGTTTAAAAAAGTTAGCCAGTAATATTTTTAGCTAATTCTATTCCTACTTATTAGTCAAAGTTTAACATAAAATTGTGAAAATTTTTACAAAGCTTAAAAATCATTATATACAGTTTATTTGGGCAATAATCCCCTCAGAATTGGTTATTACCACTATTAATAACTTGCTAGTTAGAGTATTAATGGCCCATAGCAAAAAAATGTTGGTAGTGACTGATTTCAAAGGGATTATGGTTTAATTAATGGCACTCCACCTATCTTCAGTCATTTTTGTAAGTATCATTTTTATTGCCTATTTCAAGACTCTCAACTTGAGTTTATTACATTTGAAAGACTGTCACGAAGGCAGATAAAATAGATAATAATTTTCTGATTCTGGTTAGCTTTGGAATGTGTGGACATTTCACCAAATTATTTCAGTATTTCTTTATCAGCAGCTAATAAAATGTTTGGGATTCCCTGGTAGCTCAGTTGGAAATGTTACCTATAACTTTTGAGTGCGTTACAGGAGTATAACTTAAAAAAAAATACATACTTGTCTTTGGAAGAAAAAAAATCTAAATATTTTCTAAACTAGTGGACACGTTTTTGCACATCTCCAGTTTGGATTGGGTGATAAATGGAAAATACTATGCTGAGAATACTGCACTGGATGTCACATGATCTGGATTTTGGTTTCAGCTCTGCTTCATAGTACTCAATTTTGATTTTTACTTTTATGATTTGTACAGTTAGAATATTGGATTAGGTTGTCTCTTAATTCTTTATAGCTATTCAATTCTACTATTGTAAATCACAGTTATAAAAGAAAATGGCTTGGAATGTTTGCATCAGAGCTATAGAAAATCTTTTTCCAAAAAACTCCATAGGATATCCTCATTATTTCTAATGCTAACCATGGTTCTTTTGAACATTTCTTGAAGTGTTCAAAGAAAGGGCTTTGAACCCAAGGTCTCCCCTTGGGGTTTATAAAATAAAAATAATTTGTTGTGACAGAGCTAAATTTTTTGGGCTTTGACCCAGCTTGGTTTCTAACTGGCTGTGTGATTTAGGGCAACTCTAGCACCTAACAACATCATGAACTATCTTACATGATGGAAGAAGATGAAACTTGACATTAATCAACACCTGATTGATGTTCAAATTAATTTAAATGTATTTTTCCACAAAAGTTGCTAAAGTAGCTGAAATTATTAAGTTTCTGAACTATATGCTACATGTTCCTTAATTTGGAAACATGTCATACAAGACTGACTCAAAGACTTTTAGCTCATCCTCTAAACCTATGGTTTTCAAAGTGTGGTTTGGGGACTGTAGGATTCCTGAGACTCTTTCAGAGGGTCAATAAAGTCAAACCTATTTTCGAATAATAATACTAAGACTTTATTTGTCTTTTTTCTTGACATGTGATACCATTTTATAATGAAATGTATTGATGTTTGGAAGATACGCACAACTCTGTGAATCGATAGTTTCCAAATAACCAATGCATGTTACAAAACTATGCCTGGATAAAGAATTCTTTCAAAGTGCAAGTTAGACCAAGGGATATAAATGTAACAGAGTATGAATAGTTTATTGATCTGGTTTTAGATTTCACTTCACAACTAATTACTAAGAAAACACCACTTGTTGAGTTTAGTACAGCGTCAAGAATATAATTATTTGAAAAAACTCTTAAAATAATCCTTCCTTTCCAGTTACATATGGGTAAGCCTTGATTTTCTTCATACTTCAGTTAAAATGACATTGTAACAGATTGAAAGCAGAAACAGACATAAAAATCCAGCTGTGTTATATTGGCCAGACATTAAAATGATTTATAACATTGTAAAATAGTGCTACTTTTTTCCCAAAAGTTTTTGTATGAGAAAACATAGTGATTATTTAGATAAAAAGGTTAACATTTAATGGGCTTGTTATTTTTAAATGAACTAATCAGTGAAAAAATTTAATTTCCCTTTTAATTTCTAAAATAGTCAGTTCAGTTCAGTTCAGTTCAATTGCTCAGTCGTGTTCGACTCTTTGAGACCCCATGAATCACAGCACGCCAGGCCTCCCTGTCCATCACCAACTCTTGGAGTTCACTCAAACTTATGTCCATCGAGTTGGTGATGCCATCTAGCCATCTCATTCTCTGTCGTACCCGTCTCCTCCTACTGCCAATCCCTCCCAGCATCAGAGTCTTTTCCAGTGAGTCACCTCTTCGCATGAGGTGGCCAAAGTATTGGAGCTTCAGCTTTAGCATCAGTCCTTCCAATGAACACCCAGGATTGATCTCCTTTAGCATGGACTGGTTGGATCTCCTTGCAGTCCAAGAGTCTTGTCCAGCACCACAGTTCAAAAGCATCAATTCTTCGGCGATCAGCTTTCTTCACAGTCCAACTCTCACATCCATACATGACCCCGGGAAAAACCATAGCCTTGACTAGACGGACCTGGGTTGGCAAAGTAATATCTCTGCTTTTTAATATGCTATCTAGGTTGGTCATAACTTTCCTTGCGAGGAGTAAGTATCTTTTAATTTCATGGCTGCAGTCAGCATCTGCAGTGATTTTGGAGCCCCAGAAATAAAGTCTGACACTGTTTCCACTGTTTCCCCTTCTATTTGCCATGAAGTGATGGGACCAGATGCCATGATCTTAGTTTTATGAATGTTGAGCTTAAAGCCAATATTTTCACTCTCCTTGTTCACTTTCATCAAGAGGCTCTTTAGTTCCTCTTCAATTTCTGCCATAAGGGTGGTGTCATCTGCTATCTGAGGTTATTGATATTTCTCCCAGCAATCTTGATTCCAGCTTGTGCTTCTTCCAGCCCAGCGTTTCTCATGATATACTCTGCATATAAGTTAAATAAGCAGGGTGACAATATACAGCCTTGATGTACTCCTTTTGCTATTTGGAATCAGTGTGTTGTTCCATGTCCAGTTCTAATTGTTGCTTCCTGACTTGTATATAGGTTTCTCAAGAGGCAGATCAGGTGGTCTGGTATTCCCATCTCTTTCAGAATTTTCCACAGTTTATTGTTATCCACACAGTCAAAGGCTTTGGCATAGTCAATAAAGCAGAAATAGATGTATTTCTGGAACTATCTTGCTTTTTTGATGATCCAGCGGATATTGGCAATTTGATCTCTGGTTCCTTTGCCTTTTCTAAAAGCAGCTTGAGCATCTGGAAGTTCACGGTTTGCCATGGAATATTCAGTTCGGTTCAGTCGCTCAGTCGTGTCTGACTCTCTGCGACACCATGAATCACAGCACGCCAGGCCTCCCTGTCCATCACCAACTCCCGGAGTACACTCAAATTCATGTCCACAGAGTTGGTGATGCCATCCAGCCATCTCATTCTCTGTCGTCCCCTTCTCCTCCCTCCCCCAACCTTTCCCAGCATCAGAGTCTTTTCCAGTCAGTCAACTCATTGCATGAGGTGGCCAAAGTATTGCAGTTTCAGCTTTAGCATCAGTCCCTCCAATGAACATCCAGGATTGATCTCCTTTAGAATGGACTGGTTGGATCTCCTTGCAGTATAAGGGACTCTCAAGAGTCTTCTCCAACACCACAGTTCAAAAGCATCGATTCTTCAGCGATCAGCTTTCTTCTCAGTCCAACTCTCACATCCATACATGACCACAGGAAAAACCATTGCCTTGACTAAACGGACCTTTGTTGGCAAAGTAATGTCTCTGCTTTTTAATATATTACTCAGCCATAAAAAAGTTGAAATAATGGCATTTGCAGCAACAGAGATGGGAATACCAGACAACCTGACCTGCCTCTTGAGATACCTGTATGCAGATCACGAAGCAACAGTTAGAACTGGACGTGGAACAACAGACTGGTTCCAAATAGGAAAAGGAGTACATCAAGGCTGTATATTGTCACCCTGCTTATTTAACTTATATGCAGAATACATCAGAGGAACACTGGGCTGGAAGAAGCACAAGCTGGAATCAAGATTGCTGGGAGAAATATCAATAACCTCAGGTATGCAGATGACACCACCCTTATGGCAGAAAGTGAAGAGGAACTCAAAAGCCTCTTGAAGAAAGTGAAAGAGGAGAGTGAAAAGGTTGGCTTGAAGCTCAACATTTAGAAAACTAAGATCATGGCATCTGGTCCCATCACTTCATGGAAAATAGATGGGGAAACAGTGGAAGCAGTGTCAGACTTCATTTTTTTGGGCTCCAAAATTACTGCGGATGCTGATTGCAGCCATGAAATTAAAAGACGCTTACTCCTTGGAAGGAAAGTTATGACCAACCTAGATAGCATATTAAAAAGCAGAGATATTGCTTTTCCAACCAAGGTCTGTCTAGTCAAGGCTATGGTTTTTCCCGGGGTCATGTATGGATGTGAGAGTTGGACTGTGAAGAAAGCTGATCGCCGAAAAAGTGATGCTTTTGAACTGTGGTGCTGGAGAAGACTCAAGAGAGTCCCTTGGACTGCAAGGAGGTCCAACCAGTCCATTCTAAAGGAGATCAATCCTGGGTGTTCATTGGAAGGACTGATGCTAAAGCTGAAAGTCCAATACTTTGGCCATCTCACGAGACAAGTTGACTCACTGGAAAAAACTCTGATGCTAGGAGGGATTGGGGGTAGGAGGAGACGGGTACAACAGAGAATGAGATGGCTGGATGGCATCACCGACTCGATGGACATGAGTCTGAGTGAACTCTGGGAGTTGGTGATGGACAGGGAGGCCTGGCATGCTGTGATTCATGGGGTCGCAAAGAGTCGGACACGACTGAGCGACTGAACTGAACTGAACTGACTGATGGGTACCTTATTTTTGACCAAGGAGACAAGAGTATACACTGAGGCAAAGACAGCCTCTTCAATAAATGGTGTTGGGAAAACTGGACAGCTACATGTAAAATAATGAAATTAGTATATTTCCTAACACCATACACAAAGATAAATAATGGATTAAAGACCTAAATATAAGACCAGAAACTAGAAAACTCTTAGGAAAACAGCAGAACATTCGATGACATAAATCAAAGCAATATCCTCTATCACCCATCTCCTAAAGTAATAGAAATAAAAACAGAAGTAAACATGTGAGACCCGATTAAACTTAAAAGCTTTTTCACAACAAAGGAAACTATAAGCAAGGTGAAAAGACAATGTTCAGAATGGGAGAAAATAATAGCAAATGAAACAACTTACAAATAGTAATTTCCAAAATATACAAGCAGCTCATACAACTCAATGCCAGAAAAACAAACAACCCAAACAAAAAGTGGGATAAAGACCTAAACAGACATTTCTTCAAAGAAGACATGCAGATGGCTAACAAACACATGCAAAGATGCTCAACGTCACCCATTATTAGAGAAATGCAAATCAAAACTACAATGTAATATCACCTCGCACCTGTCATAATGGCCATCATCAAAAAGTCTACAATCAATAAATGCTGGAAAGGGTGTGGAAAAAAAGGGAATGCTCTTGCACTGTTGATGGGAATGTAAATTGATACAGCCACTGGGGAAGGTGGTGTGGAGGTTCCTTAAAAAGTAGGAATATAACCACCAAATGACCCAGAAATCCCACTCTTGGGCATACCTTGAGGAAACCAAAATTGAAAAAGACACATATATCCCATTGTTCATTGCAGCACTATTTATGATAGCTAGAACATGGAAGCAACATAGATGTCCATTGACAGATGAATGGATAAAGAATTTGTGGTACATATAAATAATGGAATATTACTCGCCATAAAAAGGAACGCATTTGAGTCAGTTCTGATAAGGTGGATGAACCTAGAACCTATTATACAGAGTGAAGTGAATCAGAAAGAGAAAGATATATATCAGATTTTAACACATATACAGAATCTAGAAAAATGGTTCTGAAGAATTTATTTTCAGGGCAGCAGTGAAGAAACAGACATGGAGAACAGACTTATGGACGTGGGGAGAGGGGAGGAGAGGGTGAGATGTATGGAAGGAGTAACAAGGAAACTTGCATTACCATATGTAAAATAGATAGCCAACGGGAATTTGCTGTATGGTTCAGGGAACTCAAACTGGGGCTCTGTATCAACCTAGAGGGGTGGGATGGGGAAGGAGATGGGAGGGAGGTTCAAAAGGGAGGAGATATGTGTATACCTATGGCTGATTCATGTTGAGGTTTGACAGAAAACAACAAAGTTCTATAAATCAATTTTCCTTCAATAAAAAAATAAAAAAAAAAAATATGTTATATATATACCATGGAATATTACTCAGCCATAGAAAGAATGGAGTAATGCCATTTGCAGCAACATGAATGGACCTAAAGATTATAATGCTAAGTGAAGTAAGTCAGACAGGGAAAGACAAATATCATATGATATCACTTATATGTGGAAGCTAGAAAATTGTTACAAATGAATTTATTTATAAAACAGAAATAGACTCAAAGACAGAAAACAAACTTATGATTACCAAAGGGGAAAAGGAAATGGGAAGGATAAAATAGAAATTTGGGATTAGCAGATACACACTACTATATATAAAATAACCAACAAGGACCTACTGCATAGCACAGGGAACTACACTTGATATCTTATAATAACCTATAATGGAAAAGAATCTTAAAAAGAACATATATAAATAACTGAATATATACATATATATTCCCTCTACAGTACACCTGAGAAGTTGTAAATAAACTATACTTCAATTAAAAAAAGGTAAAAAATCAGTTTCCTTAAAAGAAAAAAGGCAAAGTTAAAAGTTGTGTATTTACTTTCATGCAAATACAAAAGAGAACATCAAATTCACCATTTATCACACAAAACATTCATAGCGGGAATCCTGTAGAGAGATTTATCTCCTTTCTCTGTGCTTTGGCATTTAAACAGAGTGAGAATATGATTAAACCACACCAGAAATTCACACTAAGATACTGGTCACATAATGTGTGGCACTCCTCTATAGAGTTTGCATTTTAAAAGGGGATTGAAGTGAGCATTCAACCAGAATGAACAATCTTGAAATGTTGTTGAATAAAGGAATAAGTGAAGGGGTGGATAAAGGCAACCCTCATGGGCAGCTCCCTTGAAAACAATAAACCCGGCTTCACCAACACAGCGATCTTCAATATCATAGGTTATCATAATTGCTCATTTAATAATTCAGTACACATCGCTACCCCTGGCTTAGGGGCACCAATAAGCCATTGTGTGCTTTTAATTTTGTGTCCTTTTATGTTACTGGATCATTATAGCAAAAAAGATGTTTGCTTTAGTCTTTTATTTTAATAAGAGATTTCTAACCAAATGTGTTTGACATTGTTCCTCTATGAGTTTCTCCTCTTCTTTTTCTGTTAAAAAGAAAAAATAAAAGCAAAGTAGCCCGTAAAAAAAAAAATAAAATAAAATAAAATCTTAGGTGAAGATTGGGTACTGTCTTTCCAAGGTTATTAATATCATCACTTGATATGGGGTACAGCCTAGTATTAACACAATTTAAAAAAAGAAAAAAAATATTAAAAGAGAAAAGCCTGCTCATAAAATCAGCATACCTCCCCCCACTCTCATCTAAGCTGATTTTAAATTCTTCTCTAATTGTATTTTCTTTCATGCCACAGTCCAGTTTCCAAACCTGGTTATACAACAGAGCTTTAGAGGAGCATTTACGTGCTTTTATTAGAGAATAATACATTTTCATGGATTCACTTTTACATTTAAAGTCACTTAGTTGTGTCCAACTCTTTGCAACTCCGTGGACCATATAGTCCATAGAATTCTCAAGGCCAGAATACTGTAGTAGGTAGCCTTTCCCTTCTCCAGGGGCTCTTCCTAATTCAGGGATTGAACCCAGGTCTCCGGCATTGTGGGTGTATTTTTTATCAGTTGCACTATCAGGAATGCCCAAGAATGTGGGGGGTGGGTAGCCTATCTCTTTTCCAGGGGGTCTTCCCTACCGAGGAATTGAACCAGGGTCTCCTGCATTGCAGGGAGATTCTTTACCAACTGAGCTATCAGGGAAGCCAAAAATCTGACAATTGTAGTTTGTTTCCTCCTGCCGCTTAAGAGAGAGATAAAAAATGTCTGACACTTGCAGCCTATCCACCATTTGGAGACCCCTAGCTTTCCTGCCTGTTACCCTCTCATTCCCCCCTTTTCTTTTAGGAGAATTATGCTGCCTAGGGAAAGGAGCATTGTTTTCATTCCATAACTGTTTTCATGGAAAAAATACTTTCAAATTGTCAGAATAGCATGAAATAAAGTGTAAAATTCTGCCATTCTTATTCTACTCCCAGGAGTACCTACCATTACTTCTGCCTTCCTTCCTTCCTCCCTTCCTTCCTTCCACCCTCCCTCCCTCCCACCCTTATGTCTTCAAATATTTATTAAACACCTATTGTAAACAGGCACCATTCTAATCATGGGGACACAAAAAACAAGACAAGGCCTGATGGGCCTTACTGTACCTTTAGAAATAAGCAAATACAAATATATTATCAAATAGAAAGTATAAAGAATTACAGAAAAACAAAGAGCATAATGAGCAGGAAGAGACTGTGGATAGAGTTAATTAGGCCAGAACCTCGAAAAGTTACAGTTTTAGTTTTCTAGATGGTTGCTTCCATAATTTGTAGTAACACTTGTAAGTCCATTTCTTGATTAGAAATGATATGGACCTAACAGAAGCAGAAGATATTAAGAAGAGGTGACAAGAATACACAGAAGAACTATACAAAAAGTATCTTTATTACCCAGATAACCGTGATGGTGTGATCACTCACCTAGAGTGAGATATCCTGGAATGCAAAGTCAAGTGGGTCTTAGGAAGCATCACTACAAACAAAGATAGTGGAGGTGATGGAATTCCAGTTGAGCTATTTCAAATCCTAAAAGATGATACTGTGAAAGTGCTACAGCTCAATATGCCAGCAAATCTGGAAAACTCAGCAGTGGCCACAGGACTGGAAAAGGTCAGCTTTCATTCCAATCCCAAGAAAAGCAAATGCCAAAGAATGCCCAAACTACCTTATATTGCACTCATCTCACACACTAGCAAAGTCATGTTCAATTTTCCCCATGCCAGGCTTCAACAGTACATGAACCATGAACCTCCAGATATTCAAGCTAGACTTAGAAAAGGCAAAGGAACCAGAGATCAAATTGTCAACATCCACTGGAACATAGAAAAAGCAAGAGAGTTCCAGAAAAACATCTACTTCTGCTTTATTGACTATGCCAAAGGCTTTGACTGTATGGATCACAACAAACTGTGGAAAATTCAAGAGATGGGAGTATCAGACCACATGACCTGCCTCCTGAGAAATCTGTATGCAGGTCAAGAAGCAACAGTTAGAACTGGACATGCAACAGACTAGTTCCAAATTGGGAAAGGAGTACGTCAAGGCTACCTATTGTCACCCTGTTATGGGGTCACAAAGAGTCAGACACGACTGAGTGACTGAACTGAACTGAACTGAACTGAAGCAGAGTACATCATGAGAAATCCTGGATTGGATGAAGCACAAACTGGAATCAAGATTGCTGGAAGAAAATATCAATAACCTCAGATATGCAGATGACACCACCCTAATGGCAGAAAGCGAAGAAGAACTAAAGAGCTTCTTGATGAAAGTGAAAGAGAAGAGTGAAAAATTTGGCTTAAAACTCAACATTTAGGAAACTAAGATCATGGCTTCTGGTCCCATCGCTTCATGACAAATAGATGGGGAAACGATGGAAACAGTGAGAGACTTTATTTTGGAGGTCTCCAAAATCACTGTAGATGGTGACTGCAGCTACAAAATTAAAAGATGCTTGCTCCTTGGAAGAAAAGCTATGACCAAATTTGGCAGCATATTAAAAAGCAGAGACATTACTTAACTGACAAAGGCCCGTCTAATCAAAGCTATGGTTTATCCAGTAGTCATGGATAGATGGGAGGGTTGGATCATAAAGAAAGCTGAGTCCCAAAGGACTGATGATTTTGAACTGTGGCCTTGGAGAAGACTCTTGAAAGTCCCTTGGGCTGCAAGGGGATCCAACCAGACAATCCTAAAGGAAATCAGTCCTGAATGTTCATTGGAAGGACTGATGCTGAAGCTGAAGCTCTAATACTTTGGCCACCTGATGGGAAGAACCGACTCATTGGAAAAGACCCTGATGCTGGGAAAGATTGAAGGCAGGGGGAGACGGGGCGACAGAGGATGAGACGGTTGGATGGCATCACCGACTCAATGAACATGAGTTTGTGTGAACTCCGGGGGTTGGTGCTGCAGTCCACGGAGTCACAAAGAGAGAGGCATGACTGAGTGACTGAACTGAACTGACTCCTTAACTATTGACTCCTCATCATGAAAGGTGAAGCATTTGGCTTTCCTATAATGGGCTATCGCCTGCCAGGCTCGTCTGTTCATGGAATTCTCCAGGCAAGAATACTGGAGTGGGTAGCCATTCCCTTCTCTAGGGGATTTTCTTGACCCAGGGATTGAACCTGTGTCTCCTGCATTGCAGGCAGATTCTTTACCATTTGAGCTCCCAGGGAAGCCCTATAAGAGGTCCCTACTCTACAACACCTCTCTTAAGTTTTGTTAGCAATGTTTTACATTAGTCTTTTTATTACTTGTCTTTGTAACTTGAACCTCCATTCTTATTTAGTCATTTTGGATAGTCTCTTTTGACTGCTGAGCATTATAAAAGTTCATATGCTGAATATAGAAAATAAGTTTCTCTGAGGGATTTGGAAACTATATTTATAAACAGAAGCTCTCAGAATGCTCTAATGATCCTTTGATTGGTAAGCATTGCCCTAGGTTCTCTTCTCTGCCTCTAGAAATTGAGTAGATCCATTCTCCAAACTCCAGTTCTGTTTTTTTCAGACTCTTGCACCTCACACAGTTCATAGGTATGCAACTGAGCTCATTATTTATGATACGTTTAACATTCTTAAAATATATATTTGCTTTAAAGGAAGATGCATATAAATTAAAATCTTTTGTTTGTTTTTTGCTTTCAGTTTAACTCAGTTCAGTCACTCAGTCATGTCCTACTCTTTGCAGCCCCACGGACTGCAGCACGCCAGGCTTTCCTGTTCATCACCAACTCCCGGAGCTTACTCAAACTCATGTCCATCGAGTCGGTGATGCCATCCAACCATCTCATTGTCTGTCATCCCCTTCTGCTCCCGCCTTCAATCTTTCCCAGCATCAGGGTCTTTTCCAATGAGTCAGTTCTTTGTATCAGGTAGTCAAAGTATTGGAGCTTCAGCTTCAGCATCAGCCCTTCCAATGAACATTCAGGACTGACTTCCTTTAGGATTGTCTGGTTGGATCTCTTTGCAGCCCAAGGGACTTTCAAGAGTCTTCTCCAACACCACAGTTCAAAAGCATCAGTTCTTTGGGACTCAGCTTTCTTTATGATCCAACTCTCCCATCTATCCATGACTACTGGATAAACCATAGCTTTGACTAAATGGACCTTTGTCAGCTAAGTAATGTCTCTGCTTTTTAATATGCTATCTAGATTGGTCATAGCTTTTCTTCCAAGGAGCAAGTGTCTTTTAGTTTCATGGCTGCAGTCACCATCTGTGGTGATTTTGGAGCCCCCCCCAAATAAAATCTGTCACTGTTTCCATTGTTTCCACATTTATTTGCCTAGAAGTGATGGGACCGGATGCCATGATCTTAGTTTTTTCAATGTTGAGCTTTAAGCCAGCTTTTCACTCTCCTTTTTCACCTTCATCAACAGCCTCTTCAGTTCCTCTTTGCTTTCTGCCATAATGGTGGTGTCATATGCATATCTGAGGTTATTGCTATTTCTCCCCACAGTCTTGATTCCAGCTTGAGCTTCACCCAGTGTGGCATTTGGTGTGATGTACTCGGCCACCTCATGCGACAAGTTGACTCACTGGAAAAGACTCTGATGCTGGGAAAGGTTGGGGGCAGGAGGAGAAGGGGACGACGGAGAATGAGATGGCTGGATGGCATCACCGACTCTATGGACATGAGTTTGAGTGAATTCCGGGAGTTGGTGTTGGACAGGGAGGCCTGGCGTGCTGTGATTCATGGGGTCGCAGAGAGTTGGACACGACTGAGTGACTGAACTGAACTGAACTGAACTGAACTCTGCATAGAAGTTAAATAAGAAGGGTAACAATATATAGACTTGTGCACTCCTTTCCCAATTTGGAACTAGTCCATTGTTCCATATCTGCTTCTAACTGGTTTCTTGACCTGCATACAAATTTCTCAGGAGGCAGGTAAGGTGGTCTGATATTCCCATCTCTTTAAGAATTTTCCAGTCTGTTGTGATCCACAGTCAAAGGCTTTGGCTTTAAGTTTTTTGCTTTAAGTGAAGATACACATAAGATGTAAGACACACTGTCTTGGCAGAGTATCATCAACCCAAGTGACTAACATGGTGCCGTACAATGTGAGGTACCTTTTCAGGGTAAGAAGGAAGAGATGTAGAAACAATGGAAGGTTGGCTGTTTCCTGGAATAGGTGAGAACTTTACACAGAGGCAGCAAAGAGCTCTGCTTGGACAGCAATATTGTCAGTCACAGTTCAGGGTTTTCATTTCAATCACAGAGAGACTCTGGTTGATTCTGAGCAGAAAATGAATTTGTTGTAAGGATTGGGGCAGCTCAGGCAATCAACTACAAGGCTGTGCTTTGAGGTAAGAGGCTGGGCAGCAGCCAGGAATGGGTCTGGAATCAAAGAGCAGGGCTGACCCCACCAGGACCAAGCCCAAACACCGTAGCTTATACCACAGACCCAGTTGACATCTGGCTCTCTCAGGTGCTGCAGGCACTGCTGCCAATGTCCACCCCTGGAACCTCTGCTCTGCCTATAACTGCCACCATGTCCAGAGAGGGACTTCTTCTGCCTTGTTTGCATCACTAGCTACAGACTTAGTCCTAGCAGGTGCATCTCGGCAGCAGAATTTGGGTCTCCTCTGACATCCATCTGCAAAGAAGGTGGAGAAGGCAAATGCACAGCACCGTAAGCTTCTCTAGCAGACCTTAAGGTGAACAGCTCCCCACATGGAAGAAGATTCAGATGCAAGTTGGTTGAATGTCCCCTCTGGTGACCTAGTGCTCACAGGGACCCAAGTAAGTATTGTGATGACTGAACACATTTCAAATATTTCATGAAGGCTTCCAAAACTTCTAGGGCTTGAAAGTGTTTCTTAAGCCCCAGGAAGCTGAGAGTCACTCTTTTAGTCTGTATACATAGCCTAAGCGCCTTAAGTTCTGAGTTTGGAAGTGAGGACTGTGCCTTCTCTTGACCTGTTGTATCACATGGTATTTGTCAAAAAAAAAAAAAAATTACCTTGTGGCTGGATAGTGTGTCTGTGTGTCTATGAGTCGAAGTGGCTGTGTGTGTGAGGGGGAAGTCGGAGCTGTTATGCTTTCTCTAAAAATAGGCCAAAAGAAAGATCTGGAAGAAAAAAGCCACATCTTATTCAAAGGATGTATTAGTTTGCTAGGACTGCCATTACAAAACACCACAGATTGGTTAGCTTAAACAACAGAAATTTGTTTTCTCCAAATGTGGAGGTTAGAAGCCCAAGACCAACGTGTCAGGATGCTTGTTTTCTGAGGCCTCTCCCCTGGTTTGCAAGTAACTACCTTCTTGCTGTGTTCTCACACAGAAGTCTTTCCTCCGGGCACCCCAGCCCGTGTGTCTCTGTGTGCCCCGATCTCCTCTTCTCAGAAAGCCACCAGTCTGAGGGGATTAGGACCCTCCCATATGGCCACCTTAATTACCTAATTAAAGACGCTTCTGCAAATATAGTCCCATTCTGAGGTACTGAGGTGCATGCACATTCACACACACACTGAGCAGCCTGCTTTTTTTTTTTTCTCTACATAACTAACTCCTCCCTACCCTGTTTGGGGGAAATTGTCTCCCCTTACTTCACACATGTGCATCACATCCCTCTAGCTGTGGGATTGGTCCAGTGAGAAGCACGTGATCCTATTGGAGCAAAGAGATGCATAGAGACATATTTGGATGTTCGCAAAGGGGCAGGTGCTCTCTCTGCTGGGACTGTAAGCGGTGAGGATGACTGAGCCAGACCAGAGGTCATCATTCGGTGCCTGAGAACAGAGCTAACACAGTACAAGACAAAGACAGGAGATGGAGAATTCTGGTGACCTTGCTCAGGTTCTCGATGCCAGAAAGAAGCCTGACTTCTCAATAATGAACTTCCTTTTCTGTTTTAGCCTATTTGAATTAGGTTGTCTGTTGGATCTGAGGCTTCAAAAGCATGTGCATCCTATTAAGATAAAAACACTTCCATTTTAGAGAAGAAGAAGGAGAGAATTGAGGAAATTTGAGTGTCCAGTGATCTGCAGTGGAGAAACCTGGACTCAAGCATTTGCTTTTTCTACCCCCTTTTAATTCTTGGTAGCAGTAATTCCTTACTCCTTAACAGTCAACTGATATTTGTTCAGTGAATGAAAGAACACATCTTAATCTTAGTTTAAATATTTTAGTTTAACTCTTTTTTAAAGAAAGTAGATACTGCTACACAACTGATAGCTTTATATTTCTAATACGATAAAAATTATCTCCATGCACTCCTAAAAAAGGTTCAGTTCAGTTCAGTTCAGTTCAGTCGCTCAGTCGTGTCCGACTCTTTGTGACCAAACGAAGGTAGGGTTAAACTAATTCTAATGCTAAAGTAGGCATATTTTGCATCTACTTCAGTGAGAAGGTTTAATTAGGTAGGCCCATCCTGCTGCTCTGTTGTGCTCAGTGCAAATTAATAACCTTCAGTTCAGGCCTCCCTTGGCTTCCCCAGCTCCTGCAGCTTTTGTGTCCTATCTTTGGGCCCACACCTTGTACTCACACAATTGATTAAGTACTGAGAGAGCTCATTTCTCCTGTATGGGGCTGCTGGGTTATTTCCTAAAAGAAATGTATGTGGGTGGATGACCACTTACCCAATCTAAATATATCTAAATTTCAAAAGAAATTTACATATATTATTTATTCACTAAAGTAAAGAAAAATGAAGATGACCCTGGTCTAGAAAAATTAAAAATAATTTTAACTAGATCACTGTCAGAAACGATGGAGATTTGGGAAGGGCTGTTGTATTTATACAAAACCCCTTTTCTCCAAACAGGAGAACATAAAGAGATTAAAGAATACTCAGAAATCAATAGGTCTGCTGTTTTAATTCAGCCTTATGTGTAAGTCTAAAAGTTTACCATCTTACACATGGCTTTATCAGTCTACCTTCCCTCCAAGGAGATAAAAATAAGTGAAATCAGCATTCTCTGCATCTCTGTTAGCATAAATTATTACTTACCCTAAGCAAGATGACTGATGGTTTCTAAAGCTCTGTTAATTATATGCTAAACTCATTAGCAGCTGAAGGGAAGTCCTCTTAGAGCAGTGAACTGAGATTACTCCAGGAATACCTGTGTGTTGGTGGTGGGGTGGGGGGTAGGGGTTGGGGTTGGGGAGGCATATTCTGCATGTGAAAGGTCTATACTCTATATCAGCAGGAGCCACAAATGCTCTAATAAATAATTGAAACTTGGCAAAAGTTTTGTCAGGTAATTTTTTTTTTCACCACTATCTGGGGTAACTTTAGAAGAAAAAACCAAAAGAGGATTATTCAAATATTAAGCACTTCAAATACAGAACTATCCTCTGGCTTCCTGTATAGAAAATAAAATAATAGATTAAGAATGAGGGATTTTCAATACAGCAAGCATTTCCCACAAGTGAAAGCACTTATATGGGATTTAATAATAACATAGATTGAAGAATTGAGAGTTATTTTGACAATTAAGATCTTCAAAAAGAAACATTTCAGGAATTAAAGTAGGAGATGGTTTTTGAAATTGCATTTTTTTCTAGAGAGTTGTTTGCTTTAAATTTTTTTTATTTGATAGTATTGATTTTTTTGATGATTTCCCATCTTCTTAAAGCTCATGCTTGTTATTCACAGGAGGGATTTCAATCTTCCTGAAGTCGGGACAGTGGTAGAGAGTGTGTATCAGAAAGAAGCAGAAATCAAATAAGGTTGCTGAGTACAATTAATCTTATGTTATCAATGAAACAAAATATTTGCTATGAACAAAATTGCTAATAAATGCTGTGATATAATTCTGAAAATATGCCCCCAAGATTCCTGCCCCATACTTATCCAATCAAACACTAAGGAAGGAACTCTGCAGATGGAATTATGGTTATTCATCAGCTGATCTTGAAACAGGAGCTAATGCTAGATTGTATAGGTGTGTCCACTGTAATCATGTGAGCCTTTAAAAGCACAGGAGGAAGATGCAAGATAAGGAGGCCGAAGGAAACTTGAAGATGATGGATAGGCTTATGGCATAGATTGTGGTGACATTTATCTCCACGCTCATCAAACTGTATAGTTATATAGCTTTCTGTATGTCAATAAAAAAGAAAAAAAAAAAGCAGAGGAAGAAGGAAAGCAGAAGTATTAGATGTGGTAGAAGAGGAAGTAGCATGGGGGCAATGCAGAAACTCAGATGTCGGACGTGTGAGGACTTGACCTTGACCTTTGAAGATGGCAGACCAGCGTGAAGAACCAAGGAATATGGGAAGTCTCTAGGGGCCGAGAAAGACCCTCCTCCCCTCACTGAGCAGCAAGGAAATGGGGACATCAATCCAATGGCAGCATGGAGCTGAATTCTGCCAACATTATGAATGATCTTGGAAGCTGATTCATTCCCAGAGCCACCATAAATGAAATCCCTATTGACCCCTTGGTTATGACTTTGTTGATACCTTGTTGTTGACACCTTAATTTTGACCCTGAGAATCAACTAGTCTACTTTACTTGGACTTTTGACCTACAAATACTGTGAGATTAAAAACAGGTGTATTGTCTTAAACCACTAAATGTGTGGCAATTTGTTGTAGCAACTATAGAAAAAAAACTAAAATACAAAGAAAATGAATGCTATGAAATTAACCCTTCACTTTTAGCACATTGGAGGTGTTCAAAGAATGTCTTAAACACCCTGATGTAACACAATCTAAGACAAACGAGTGAAACAAACACCAGAAACAATGATAAAGCTGGAATTTCTGTCTTTGTAACCTCATGAAGAAATAGTTTTATCTATTTAGCAAAAAAAAAATATATTTAAGAAAAGATAATTCTCCAAAGATCCTGCTTGAATGGAAACTTTGACTGCTATTTCAGAAGAAAATAAAAAACTGAGCCTCACCCTTTTCTATTTCCTTTTACTCTAAACTGCATTCACATTTTGTCAGATATAACCAACTACCAAAATTTTGTATCCTGAAGAATACTGATGAAGATCTTTTTGAATCTTGGATTTAAATCCTGATTCAACCATTTATTAGTTAAGTGGGCTTGGAAAATTTAGCTTTTCCATATATTGGCTCTTCTCATAGGAAAGATGAAGATTCTTACACAGCACTGCTGAAATAATTAAAAGAAATAATGCATGTTTTCAAACAGTGCTTGGCTTATAGTAGGCTTTCATCAAACAATACTGATTCTTTTTAGTGTAAGTGAGTTTTCTTTTCTTTGACTACTGAATCTTATTCCAGATTCCAGTACAGCTTAAGTTGAATTGCTGGTGTTCAGTTGCTAAGTTGTGTCTGACTCCCTGTGACCCCATGGACTGCAGCATGCCAGGCATCCCTATTCTTCACCATCTCTTGGAGTTTCCTCAAACTCGTGCCCATTGAGTCAGTGATGCCATCCAAACATCTCCTCCTCCGTTGCATAGTTGTGATGAATACTTCTCAAACAATCTATAATGATCTTTCTTCTTTTTGACCATTTGTGATTGAGTTTCTTTTAATTTTTTGAAACTGACTTTTATCTCCCCAGCATGGTTGGAAACTCCTTTGAGCAGAAACCATAAGGTGTACAGTGAGGGTCTCAGTAAGAACATATTGGTAGTTTTAAAATCTTAGTAATGTAGTTTCCACTTTGTTTTATTATGAAAGTCTGTGTGCACATGTGCTTTCCTTTTCCTGTACCAGAAATGATAAAAAATGTGGAAAAAAAAAATCCATCCTCACTGGACCAGCAGCCAAGTCCCCAAGCTACAGTGCCAGCAATCTCAAGAGAGAGACTAATCTTGAAATAACGCTAGCATAATTTTGCAGGCCCATGAGATTTGGCTTGTTCAGATAAGTTTTAGATAAACATCTGCACTTTTGGTGGCCCATCTAAATCCAATCCACACAGCCAGCCTAGAGAGCATCATCCATCACCAGGCTGGCACCAGTGAGAATTTGTCCTGATGGGGATTTATTGCAGGAAATAACCCTTCTTTTCTGTAAAATGATTTGTTTCAAATCTAGGCATCTTTACTCCTACAGAAAACTCCAGTGGCGAGATGCACAGCTTTCTGACTTTTTGCTGTGCATTTTAATTGAGCTTCCTTTCAATCACTGACTTACTCTGTGCACTGTGGAGGAGATAAGAGGGAAAATCTGATTCACCTTAGGGAGGATTTTATAAGGAAATTGGAAATTTCTTTAGAAGTATTGATCAGTGTCTGTCCTAAACATAATTACACTCAGATATTTTCCTCTTTCATGCATTCATGGGGCATTTCTTTCTTACTTATTTCTCTATTCTTTCTTGAAATTTCATTTTTTCTTAACTTTTTGGTGGTATTTTCTCTTTCTTGATTCATAAAGAGTCTTTTAAAATGCATTCTGAGTAATCTCACTATTTATATATCCAATTGGCTTTTATAATCTTTCACTGTTGATGAGTGCCCACACTGGCTATTTTCCCAGGAAGAGATGAGAGCTCTTTTGGGTCTTCAAGAGGATACTTAGGGAACCTATGGGATCTGTGACTTCAGGTCCTGAAGAAGGACCTCTTTGCCAAAGGATACTTGTCAGTTTGGAATGGCTTTTGAAGATATTAGATGCTTACTTTTTAAAAATATAGTTTATTAGTTCCTGGTACTTCTGGAACAAATTACCACAAACTTGGTGGCTTAAACATCACACGTGCATGCATACTAAGTTGGTTTCCGTTCCGTTTTGTCGCTCAGTCGTGTCCAACTCTTTGCGACCCCTACCAGGCTTCTCCGTCCATGGGATTCTCCAGGCAAGAATACTGGAGTGGGTTACCATTTCCTTCTCCAAGTTGGTTTAGTCATGTCCAAATCTTTGTGACCCTAAAGATTGTAGCCCACCAGGCTCCTTTGTCCATGGGATTCTTTAGACAAGAATACTGGAGTGGGTTGCCATACCCTCTTCCAGGGAATCTTCCTGACCCAGGGATTGAAACCCCATCTCTTACATCTCCTGCATTGGCAGGTGGGTTCTTGACCACTGGTACCACCTGAGAAGCCCAAACATCACACATTTATTGTTTTATAGTTTTGAAGGTTAGAAGTCCTAGCCTAGTTTTACTGGCTGAAATCAAGGTGTTGGTAAAGTCATGTTCCCTCTGGAAGCTCTGGAATCTATTCCTTGTCTCTTTCAGCTTCTGAAGGCTGCAGTCATTCCTCAGCTTGTAGCTGCCTCACTCCAGTCTCTGCCTTCGTGGTCACATTGCCTTCCTCTTTTCTATCTATAGTTAAACCTCTCTCTGTCTCCTTCTAACACAAAAGCATATGGTAGAATTCAGGGGTCACCTGGACAACCCAATATAATCTCCTTATCTCGAGATCCTTAGCTTAATCTCTTCTAACTAGTTCTTTTTTCCATATAAGGTAACATCCACAGGTCCCAGGATTAGGGCTTTTGATTTTCTTTGGGGGCCATTATCCAGCCTACCACATTGGGATAAAAATATTTCAACACTTAGCTTTTTAGTTACCTAAGGCCAAGACAGTGACCCTCATTTTCTTCATCATTCCACAGGAAAGCTCATTAATTAAATGAGCAAACACAGAAAACCTGAGGAAGGTTTTGCAGTACCTACCTTGCATGTATCAGTCATACGAGGAGTGATTTTCTATGCACCTTGCTTGTTGGCTTTCTTTTTTTCTCCCTTTTATCATTCTTCCATTTCATCTTTCTCTGTTCTATCAGCCACTATCAAATTTCTCTCTCCCTTCCTCCTTCCCTCGGATGATATTTCTATTTAGCCTGGATGGAAAGAAAGTGTACCTGGCTGCTGTTGGTCATTTTCACAGCTAATTTAGATTATTGGCATATCCAGCTAGGGAAATGTAAATAAATGCTGAGGTCAAGCAACCTAATCAAATATGAAAAATTCAGTCAGTTACCTGAAAGTGCCCATGCTTTCAAAGGCTTTACTGGATACGGAAATTCTCTCCAGATGATTGTTTAAAATTTTCATTCATTAGGGTGCTTGGCATACAGCTTTTGGTTTGCCCTTGTGGATTCTCCATTGATGATGATGAATAGAACAATTTCTGAAACTCAAATTAAAAGTAAACAGAATAGGGCCTCTCATGTGTAACTAATGAGTTGTGGTCAATTATGATATCAGGGCATTCATGTCCTTCAGTGTACCAGGTGCAGTCAGGTGGTGTGAGGTCAGGAGATGGAAAGAGAATCAAGCTATTGGTACTAAATATTTCTGATTTAAATGCACTGTACCACATCTAGCTCTCAATCATCCATGCCAACTGGGGAGATGGGAGGGATGAAAAATGAATGATAATAGAAATAATAAAAAATAATCTCTGCTATTCCCTTGAATATCTTCTACCATTTAACCAAGGGGGTAGAAAGGGCTGAAGTATCCCTTCTTCTCTTTGGAAATGCTGGGGAAGATTTAGAAGGACAGTACTGGTTACATCAAGGGCTCCAGAGAGCTAAGTGGGCAATGAGGAAGTCGTTCTGCAGTTTTGCCTGTGTGTGTTTCATATTTTACCTTCAGTATTGCTTTTACTTATTGATAGTGTTGACATGTTAATAATGATGCCATCTTAATGTTAAAAAGGGTCACTTCTCTGAAGTTAAAGGTCCCTGTTTTAGCACAGATTCTCCTTATTGATTTAAACTGAAGTAGAAAAAGAAAGATATAAGCACCTGAATGCAGAGTTCCAAAAAATAGCAAGGAGAGATAATAAAGCCTTCCTCAGTGATCAATGCAAAGAAATAGAGGAAAACAAGAGAATGGGAAAGATTAGAGCTCGCTTCAAGAATATTAGAGAAACCAGGGGAATATTTCATGAAAAGATGGTCTCGATAAAGGACAGAAATGGTACGGACCTAACAGAAGCAGAAGATATTAAGAAGAGGTGGCAAGAATACACAGGAGACCTGTACAAAAAAGATCTTCATGGCCCAAATAATCACGATAGTGTGATCACTCACCTAGAGCCAGACATCCTGGAATGTGAAGTCAAGTGGGCCTTAGAAAGCATAACTATGAACAAAACTAGTGGAGGTGATGGAATTCCAGTTGAGCTATTTCAAATCCTGAAAGATGATGCTGTGAAAGTACTGCACTCAATATGTCAGCAAATTTGGAAAACTCAGCAGTGGCCATAGGACTGGAAAAGGTCAGTTTTCATTTCAATCCCAGAGAAAGGCAATGCCAAAGAATGCTCAAACTACCGCACAATTGCACTCATCTCACACACTAGTAAAGTCATGCTCAAAATTCTCCAAGCCAGGCTTCAGCAATATGTGAACCGTGAACTTCCAGATGTTCAAGCTGGTTTTAGATAAGGCAGAAACCCAGAGATCAAATTGCCAACATCTGCTGGATCATCGAAAAAGCAAGAGAGTTCCAGAAAAACATCTACTTCTCCTCTGTTGACTATGCCAAAGCCTTTGAATGTGTGGATCACAATAAACTGTGGAAAATTCTGAAAGAGATGGGAATACCAGACCACCTGACATGCCTCTTGAGAAACCTGTATACAGGTCAGGAAGCAACAGTTAGAACTGAACATGGGACAACAGACTTGTTCCAAAAAGGAAAAGGAGTACGTCAAAGCTGTATATTGTCACCCTGCTTATTTAACTTATATGCAGAGTACATCATGAGAAACGCTGGGCTGGAGGAAGCACAAACTGGAATCAAGATTGCCGGGAGAAATATCAATAACCTCAGATATTCAGAGGACACCACCCTTATGGCAGAAAGTGAAGAGGAACTAAAAAGCCTCTTGATGAAAGTGAGAGAGGAGAGTGAAAAAGTTGGCTTGAAGCTCCACATTCAGAAAACTAAGATCATAGCATCTGGTCCCATCACTTCATGGGAAATAAATGGGGAAACAGTGGCTGACTTTATTTTTGTGGGGCGGGGCTCCAAAATCACTGCAGATGGTGACTGCAGCCATGAAATTAAAAGATGCTTACTCCTTGTAAGGAAAGTTATGACAAACCTAGATAGCATATTAAAAAGCAGAGATATTATCTTGCCTATAAAGGTCCATCTAATCCAGGCTATGGTTTTTCCAGTGGTCATGTATGGATGTGAGAGTTGGGCTGTGAAGAACGCTGAGCACCAAAGAATTGATGCTTTTAAACTGTGGTGTTGGAGAAGACTCTTGAGAGTCCCTTGGACTGCAAGGAGATCCAAGCAGTCTGTCCTAAAGGAGATTAGTCCTGGATGTTCATTGGAAGGAATGATGCTAAAGCTGAAACTCCAATACTTTAGCCACCTCATGCGAAGAGTTGACTCATTGGAAAAGACCCTGATGCTGGGAGTGATTGTGGTCAGGAGGAGAAGGGGATGACAGAGGATGAGATGGCTGGATGGCATCATCGACTTGATGGACATGAGTTTGAGTGAACTCCAGGAGTTGGTGATGGACAGGGAGGCCTGGTGTGCTTCAATTCATGGGGTCACAAAGAGTTGGACATGTTGAGCAACTGAACTGAACTGAATTGAACTGATAGTTGATTTACTGGAGAAGGCAATGGCACCCTACTCCAGTACTCTTGCCTGGAAAATGACATGGACAGAGGAGCCTGGTTGGCTGCAGTCCATGGGGTTGCGAAGAGTCAGACACGACTGAGTGGCTTCACTTTCACTTTTCACTTTCATACATTGGAGAAGGAAATGGCAACCCACTCCAGGAAAATCCCAGGGACGGGGAAGCCTGGTGGGCTGCCGTCTATAGGGTTGCACAGAGTCGGACACGACTGAAGTGACTTAGCAGCAGCAGCATAGTTGATTTACGGTGTTGTATTAGTTTCTGGTATACAGCAAAGTGATTTATTAAAAATATTCTTTTCCTTTATGGCTTATTACAGAATATTGCATATAGTCCCTGTGTTATACAATAGGATCTGTTGTTTATCCATTCTATATATAATAATTTGCATCTGCTAATTTCAAATGTCCAATTCAACCTTCCCATGCCCCTCTCCTCCTTGGCAACCACTAGTCTGTTCACTATGTCTGTGAGTCTGTTTCTGTTTGTAGATAAGTTCATTTGTGTAGTATCTTAGATTCCACATGTAAGGGATTTCATATGGTCTTTGTCTTTCTCTTTCTGATTTATCATGCTTAGTATGATAATCTCTAGGTTCATCCTTGTTGCTTCAAATAGCAGTGAAGTGAAAGTGAAGTTGCTCAGTCGTGTCCAATTCTTTGCGACCCCATGGACTGTAGCCTACCAGGCTCCTCCATCCATGGAATTTTCCAGGCAAGAGTCCTGGAGAGGGTTGCCATTTCTTTCTCCAGGGGATCTTCCTGACCCAGGGATCGAACCCAGGTCTCCCACATTGCAGGCAGACGTTTTACCATCTGAGCCACCAGGGAAGCTGTTGTTTGCTTAATTGCTCATCTTTAAAGTTAGGCTGCAGTCTCTGGGATGTCAAGAGTAATTTCTGTTTTGTCTACTATAGTGTTTCTAGGCATATCACAATGCCTGGTGCAAAATAGACGCTAATGAACATTTGTTTAATGACTGACTGAATAGATAAACTTTCCATTGAACCATAAATTTATGTGATGTTAAAAGGGTGAAAATGGGAGAAATCAAATTGATTTGGAAAGTTCAGTGCAGTCAGATGGGTTTCCTCACTGCTCAAACCTCCAGAGCTTCAAAAAAGTTGTATTTTCAAGACAGAATTCAAATATGTTCTATTTTCTGAGTATTCACTTAGAAAGTGCTCTCTTTCCCCCTCCATGAAACATACTAGGGGCAATACTCCCAATAAAACAGAAGACAGAAATATGATAAGGCACTTCACATACTTGAATGGCTATTATTTGTAAAAGAAGACACAAAAAGGAACGGTGAGTAGAAATTGGAAGGGTCCATTTTTTGATTAACATAAAGATCTTGTTAAAAATCAAAGCAGTACAAACAATGGAGTAGGTGGCATCCCAAGGCAGTGAATTCTCTCTTCTGTTTAAGCAGCTTTAAGCAGAAGCTGGACACTCACAGGGAGAGTTGCAGGAGTTAAATTACACATCAGCTAGAAGATTGGATTAGGTGACTTCTAAGATTCTTCCAAAGCTAAAGTTGTAGTATTCTACATTTCTCTCTCTCTCTCTCTCATTCTTTCTCACTTGCAAGTTCCTTACCAAGAAGACACTGTCGTTTCTTTAACACCCAAGCCCCTCACCTAGTGCTTTGTTTCTTAGGGGACACTGAATAAGCATTTGCATATTATTTGATTGCTCTGTAGGTCCTTACAGAATTTAAAGAATTGTAATAGAGACATATTGGCTATAACATAGAAAAATTCTGTATGCAAACTAGTTTTCTTATGATTAGAAAAGAGGCATTAATAGGAAGCCTGTCTTGTGGAAATACACAGAAATGTACAGTTTAAGTGCATGGTATAATTGCTGATGCTATCTTACTATTTTTCTTCCTCTGAAACGCCAAATCCAGAATCCTCACTCCTTTTACTGACGAACCTTGACTCATAACAAATGAGTTGTAATCATTTGGATGACTTTGTTGTGAAATTTGAAAGCGTATTGAATGACTCAGACATCATAAGCTAATTATCTGCAACTGTTAGATTGAATTTAGAGGGATATTCTTTTATCTGGCTTTGCTGTTTATGTGTTTCTATTATTTTGTTTGCCATCTGGCCCTAAAATAGTGTGTTGGGAAGCGGGGAAGTATACAGAGGTTGAGTTCTTTGGTGTCAAATTCAGGTTAGTGCTGGTTCTCCAGACACTTTTACATTACTATTTTAACTTCAGGTTCCTACTCTGCTTGCTGTTGCTTTCTGTGTGTAGCCAACAATTTGTTGTTGTTAAACTATCCAGAGTTGGTTTTGTTGCATGCTACCAAAATGAACAATGACTAGTGCCATATATTTGGATGAAGAATCTGGATATTGAGAGTATAAGAAATAAAAGCCTAGAGCAACACGGTGTGATAGGAATAGAATGCGAGCTACATAATTTAAAACATTTTTAGTAGCCACACTGAAAAAGTAAAAAAAAAAAATCAGGCAAAATTAATTTCAATAATATACTTAACTTAGTATAGCTCAAATAGTATCCTTTTAACATATTATCACTGTGAAAAGAAGTTTACATTCTTTTTTAAAAACTGAAACCTCCAAAATCCAGTATGTATCTTGTTGCATATCCCATGAAGAAAGAAATGGCACCCCACTCCATTACTCTTGCCTGGAAAATCACATGGACGGAGGAGCCTGGTAGGTACAGTCCGTGGTGTTGCGAAGAGTTGGACACGACTGAGCGACTTCACTTTCACTTTTCACTTTCATGCATTGGAGAGGGAAATGGCAACCCACTCCAGTGTTCTTGCCTGGAGAGTCCCAGGGACAGAGGAGCCTGGTGGGCTGCCATCTATGGGGTCGCACAGAATCAGACATGACTGAAGCGACTTAGCAGCAGCAGCATATCCCAATCTGCATGCTATCTTTTCATCAGGGATAATTTATCTCTATTTAGATTTCATAAAATATGCAGTTAAAAAAGTACTTTGTTTACCTAAGTTGTTCCAAACATAACCAAACTGAATACCAAAAAATAATTTACATTCAGTCCATTGGTCACACTAGCCTTCTTTCAAAGACTATCCTATTGGACACCACTGATCCAGAGCCTCACTTTTAGCTGATCCTCCACTAAGTGGAAAATCTAGTACCTGCTAAGTCACTTTAGTCGTGTCCGACTCTGTGACTTTATGGACTGCAGACAGGTTCCTCTGTCCATGGGATTCTCCAGGCAAGAATATTGAAGTGGATTGCCATGCCCTCCTCCAGGCGATCTTCCTGACCCAGGGATCCAAGCTGTGTGTTTTATGTCTCCTGCTTTGGCCTGTCCTTTCTCCAGAGGATCTTTCCAACCTAGGGATTGAGCCCGAGTCTGGAAGGTGGAATCTTTACCATCTGAGCCCCCCTGGATTTGTAGGTGGTTTCTTTACCACTAGCACCACCTGGGAAACCCCAGACCTTTCAGTAAACCCAGGTTTCCTTTACCCTTCTCTCCTCCCAGGTCCCAAACCTCAGCCCTCTGCCATGCTTTGCTCGACAGGCCAGGATCCAGCCAGGAAAATGGAACACCTTGTGAGGTACGCTGCTGCTAAGTCGCTTCAGTTGTGTCTGACTCTGTGCGACCCCATAGACGGCAGCCGACCTGGCTCCGCTGTCCCTAGGATTCTCCAGGCAAGAACACTGGAGTGGGTTGCCATTTCCTTCTCCAATGTGTGAAAGTGAAGTCGCTCAGTCGTGTCCGACTAGTAGCGACCCCATGGACTGCAGCCCATCAGGCTCCTCTGTCCATGTGATTTTCTAGGCAAGAGTACTGGAGTGGCTTGCCATTGCCTTCCCCGTTGTGAGGTATAAGGTACTGCAAATGGATGGAATTTAATACAGAGAATTCTTTACTTGGGTGTTAGCAGGCTAAAAGAGCAAAAGGTACGATGCTCGACACTGAGGGAAAATGAAGAAGAGATGTAGAATCACTAGCATCTAGAAGCCTGGAATGTCAGTGCCACTCAGGTGGTGCTCAGATTTCTGAGGAGCCTCGAGAGGGGGTCCAGCTGAGGCTGGACTCTGCTGCTGGAGTCCTTTGACCTCCTCCCCCATCCACTCCTTTCACTCTTGTACCTCAAGAGTCAGGACCTGATAGGAAGCCCAGTTTGTAGAATTTTATCTTCAGCATTACCAGCAGAAGATAGATAGAAGGGTGGATTTAGCGTGGAAAGAAAACAGGTAAATAAATAACTGGAACAACTAGGTTGAAATGCTCCTCCTTCCTACTGCAACGCACCCCTTAACTTCACCCGATTGGCTTCCTCAGTTCAGAGAGGCTGGCTCTGGAAGGGAAAGCCATGGTCTTAGGCAGCTTTAGTTAGAAGCTTTGGAAAAAGAACTTCTTGAGTTCATCTGAGGTTTGAAAGCAGGTCCTCTAACTTTCTAGGTCTAGACTAAAATAAGTCCACAGCACAGCTCAAACTGAAATAGTTTCCAACTGGCTTGGCACTGATGAGTGTTTGGGCCTCAATGAGGGAATAGTTTTGTTGTGCCAGACCTGGGATGACCAACTCTACTTTTAGGGGCAGCTTTTTTGGCAAATTACCAGATGCCTGGGCTTATCTGGCAGCTCATATGGTTAAGAATTTGCCTGCAATGCAGGAGATCCAGGGTTAGACTCTTGGGGTGGGAAGATCCCCTGGAGAAGGGAATGGCAATCCACTCCAGTGTTCTTGCCTGGAGAATTCCATGGACAGAGGAACCTGGAGGGCTATATAGTCCATGGGTGGCAAAGAATTGGACACTAGTGAACGACTAGCACTTTCACTTTTCACTAGATGCCAATTCACCATGTTCTATATAGCCAGGTTGGATTTTGCTGCACCTTCCTGTAAATGGGCACAAAGGGGTTTATCAATCTTTATATGCTCCTTTTTATGGGATAGGGGATCACATTTCATTTTATTCAAAACTGAGTTTTAAAGTAAATACACCTCTGTCTTTATCCTTGAAGCTTGTGATTGCACAGAGCACCCTAAAGAGACTTTCAATATATCCCTTGTTCTTGAAGAGTAAGGCTCGGGCGTGGTCGTGCCTTTTTCTGAAAGGGAAGTAAATGCAGCGGATGCTCTGACCAGGCTGCCGGAAGTGGGCGCGGTACTGAGGGTGAGCAAACGGCTGGGAGGCACCGTCCACGTGCGTGGACTCAAGTGTCGTTTCCTCATCCACGTTCCAAAGCATGGAGATTGTTTTTGAAAGAAAGATATATTTGTAGAATTAATGCTGCATATGTTTGAACTCTTTCCAAAACGATGTATTCATCAACGCTTAAAACATTTTGAAAGCTCTGTGCAATGGGAGGCCGCATTAGCCGTTTCCTGGCAGCGCGATGTGTTTGTGTTTGGGTTACAGTTCGGTTCTTGGCTCCCTCATCACACAGCAGTTGGAATGAGTCTTTGAATTAGCATGAAATGACACGGTTTATTTTGTTTAGTGGATTTGGCCGTTCCAAAGCTGGTGCTTGCTTCTCCCGAGTCTGTTGCGAACAACCTTGGGCTCTGATAGGCTGAAGAGGAAGAAAGGAGAAATCCTGCCGGTGGTTTTGACACTGGGCTTCTTATTAAAATCGAAGGGAGAGTGGCAGCCAGTTCCCCTGCCACCCTCCCTTACTGCTACACAGCAGCAATCTAGCCATGGCAGGAATCCACACAGAAGAATAAACTCCCATTAAAGAGGATCCTTTGTATATATTTGTGTGTAGCAGTGCCTTTCCCTCACCCAGCCTGCTCTTTACATTTTTCTGGCTTTGCCTATAATTTTACCAAATAAAGCCAACACAGGTGAATTAGAATGTCCCCCTGTGGGGTGTGGAGCTAATCAAGACATAAATTACCAGGAAGTTAATGAAGGCAGACCCTTTAGTGTTTGACACTGGAGCCTTTACTCTTTAATTTGGGATCCTCGGAACACTCAGAAGCCCTTCCTTCAAGCAAGTCCCTGGCAGATGTTTTATTGTTTCTGTTGTTTTTCCTCTGGGGCTGTACATTAGGTTAAAATATCACAAATAGCTGCTATTATACTGTGAGTCACAGAAGCTATAATTCTTCATGACAGGTGGAGGAAATGTGACATGTTTGGGAAACTCTCTCACTGATGCTAACACTAAGATCTTCAGGCAAATGTTTAATGACCGACTCAGCGAGCTGCACGCATTTTGCTGTCTACCAAACAAAAGTTACTCCCAGGGAGCTATAAATACTCAGAAAAATGTCTTTAGACAATGGTGGGCTCTTTCTCCTCCCTTTCACCTCCTAATCTGTAATTGTAGGATAAATATCATATCTGGGACAAATCAGACAGATCTTCTCTCTCTTCTGTTCATGTTCATTGTTATTTCCAGTCAATATCCATGAATTGTGCTAAGCAATCTTTCACATTTTAATCTGACGGAATAGGAATTAGAGTCCATCAAAATCATTTAGGGTATGGCCATTGGGAATAGTATAAATGTCGGCAGGATTACTCAACTACCTATTTGTGAACTCATGGTAAAATATTAATTTTCTATGTCTAATGAATTATAAATCCTCAAATGAATATTCCACTATGTAAATACATACATGCTTTGTATTTTCTAATTCAAAATTTCTCAAATTTGCCACTGCTGACATTTTGGGCTGGGTAATTCCTTATTGATGAAAGTGAAAGAGGAGAGTGAAAAGTTTGGCTTGAAGCTCAACATTCAGAAAACAAAGATCATGGCATCTGGTCCCATCACTTCATGGGAAATAGATGGGGAAACAGTGTCAGACTTTATTTTTTTGGGCTCCAAAATCACTGCAGATGCTGATTGCAGCCAGGAAATTAAAAGACGCTTACTCCTTGGAAGGAAAGTTATGACCAACCTAGACAGCATATTAAAAAGCAGAGACATTACTTTGCCAACAAAGGTTCATCTAGTCAAAGCTATGGTTTTTCCAGTAGTCACGTATGGATGTGAGAGTTGGACCGTAGAGAAAGCTAGTGCTGAAGAATTGATTCTTTGAACTGTGGTGCTGGAAAAGACTCTTGAGAGTCCCTTGGACTGCAAGGAGATCCAACCAGTCCATTCTAAAGGAGATCAACCCTGGGTGTTCATTGGAAGGACTGATACTAAAGCTGAAACTCCAATACTTTGGCCACCTCATGCGACGAGTTGACTCACTGGAAAAGAGTCTGATCCTGGGAGGGATTGGGGGTGGGAGGAGATGGGGACGACAGAGAATGAGATGGCTGGATGGCATCACCGACTCGATGGACATGAATTTGAGTGAACTCTGGGAGTTGGTGATGGACAGGGAGGCCTGGCATGCTGTGATTCATAGGGTCACAAAGAGTCGGACATGACTGAGCGACTGAACTAACTAACTAACTAATTCCTTATTGTGGAGGGCTGTCCTGTACACTGCACATTTTTAGCAGTATCCTGGGGCTCTACCCCGTAATCCACATACTGGGGTTCTTAGATACCAGTCATACCTCTTCATCAGTTGTGATGACCAAAAACATCTCCAAGATATTGCCAGATGTCTGCTAATGGGCAAAATCATGTTGATTGAAAATCACTGGTTGAAGTCTACGGGCCCTTCCCCTTTCCAGTTTCTGAACTACTTTAATGATTTCAGGTGAATACATAAAAATTCTTCATCCTCTCTTATATGTCAAATACAACAATTCTCAATACTTTCTTAAAAGGTCTCACATACATATTCATGTTTCCATGCTTGAAACTCCCTTGCAGTGTTATCTGTGGTACTTACCATATGTGCCGCATACTACATGTATGACTCGGGTGTGGGCAGCCCTTCTAGACTGTGAACCTATAGTGTTTAGACATAGTTGGTACTCAATTAAAAGAACTAATATTCCTTTGAAGATTATGTTTCATTTAGAACTCTCATATTATTTTATTCACTTTCTTTCTTCATTTTTTTTTAAATAATGAAGAAAAACACTAGAAAAGTGTTACTAGTGGCTCATATTCCACATACAGAAATAGCAATTATTCAGTTCAGTTCAGTGCAGTCGCTCAGTCGTGTCCGACTCTCCATGACCCCATGAATCACAGCACGCCAGACCTCCCTGTCCATCACCAACTCCCGGAGTTCACTCAAATTCATGTCCACAGAGTCGGTGATGCCATCCAGCCATCTCATTCTCGGTCGTCCGCTTCTTCTCCTGCCCCCAACCTTTCCCAGCATCAGAGTCTTTTCCAGTGAGTCAACTCGTCGCATGAGGTGGCCAAAATATTGCAGTTTCAGCTTCAGCATCAGTCCCTCCAATGAACACCCAGGATTGATCTCCTCTAGAATGGACTGGTTGGATCTCCTTGCGGTACAAGGGACTCTCAAAAGTCTTCTCCAACACCACAGTTCAAAAGCATCAATTCTTCGGCGATCAGCTTTCTTCACAGTCCAACTCTCACATCCATACATGACCACGGGGAAAACCATAGCCTTGACTCGACGGACCTTGGTTGGCAAAGTAATGTCTCTGCTTTTTAATATACTATCAAGGTTGGTCATAACTTTCCTTCCAAGGAGTAAGCGTCTTTTAATTTCATGGCTGCAGTCAGCATCTGCAGTGATTTTGGAGCCCCAAAAAATAAAGTCTGACACTGTTTCCACTGTTTCTCCGTCTATTTCCCCTGAAGTGATGGGACCAGATGCCATGATCTTTGTTTTCTGAATGTTGAGCTTCAAGCCAACCTTTTCACTCTCCTCTTTCACTTTCATCAAGAGGCTTTTGAGTTCCTCTTCACTTTCTGCCATAAGGGTAGTGTCATCTGCATATCTGAGGTTATTGATATTTCTCCCGGCAATCTTGATTCCAGCTTGTGCTTCTTCCAGCCCAGGGTTCCTCATGATGTACTCTGCATATAAGTTAAATAAGCAAGGTGACAATATACAGCCTTGAGGCACTCCTTTTCCTATTTGGAACCAGTCTGTTGTTCCATGTACAGTTCTGACTGTTGCTTCCTGACCTGCCTCTTGAGGAACCTGTATGCAGGTCTGGTATTCCCATCTCTTTTAGAATGTTCCACAGTTTATTGTGATCCACACAGTCAAAGGCTTTGGCATAGTCAATGAAACAGAAATAGATGCTCTTCTGGAACTCTCTTGCTTTCTCCATGATCCAGCGGATGTTGGCAATTTGATCTCTGGTGCCAATTATTCACAATGTAATTAATTTCCTCCCAGTATTTTTTCTGGGTATTGTTATCCAGTGTTTTAAAAAAATTAATATCACACCATAAGCATTTTCTTTATGACAAAATTTTACTAGCATTATCTTAACAGCAGCTCTTGTAGAAAATAAGACCATAATCTAAGAGTTTAAGGAAGATGTACATGAACAGCATGGCAGGAGGAAGTAAGGAAGAAAAACAAAGCAAAGAAGCGTGCAGCAGCCATCATGGCACCCCAGCTCCTGACAAACTTTCATACCTGAGTGCAACATATGACTTTTTTTGAGATTGCTTTGTGACAAGATGGGATGTGATACTCACTTGGGGGAGAGGAGATCTCATATTCACCAAAGGAAAGGAAGGGGAACCTTGCAGTCTTACAGTTCAGTTCGGTTCAGTCGCTCAGTTGTGTTGGACTCTTTGTGACCCCATGAACCGCAGCATGCCAGGCCTCCCTGTCCATCACCAACTCCTGGAGTCCACCTAAACCCATGTCCATTGAGTCGGTGATGCCATCCAACCATCTCATCCTCTGTCGTCCCCTTCTCCTCCTACCCTCAATCTTTCCCAGCATCAGGGTCTTTTTCAATGAGTCAGCTCTTCGCATCAGGTGGCCAAAGTATTGGAGTTTCAGCTTCGACATCAATCCTTCCAATGAACACCCAGGACTGATCTCCTTTAGGGTGGACTGGTTGGATCTCCTTGCAGTCCAAGGGACTCTCAAGAGTCTTCTCCAACACCACAGTTCAAAAGCATCAATTCTTCAGTGCTTAGCTATCTTTATAGTCCAACTCTCACATCCATACATGACCATGGGAAAAACCATAGCCTTGACTAGACGGACCTTAGTTGGCAAAGTAATGTCTCTGCTTTTTAATATGCTATCTAGGTTGGTCATAACTTTCCTTGCAAGGAGTAAGGGTCTTTTAATTTCATGGCTGCAGTCACCATCTGCAGTAATTTTGGATCCCCCCAAATATAAAGTCAGCCACTGTTTTCCCATCTATTTCCCATGAAGTGATGGGACCAGATGCCATGATCTTAGTTTTCTGAATGTTGAGCTTAAAGCCAACTTTTTCACTCTCCTCTTTCACTGTCATCAAGAGGCTCTTTAGTTCTTCTCCACTTTCTGCCATAAAGGTGGTGTCATCTGCGTATCTGAGGTTATTGATATTTCTCCCATCAACCTTGATTCCAGCTTGTGCTTCATCTAGTCCAGCGTTCGTCATGATGTACTCTGCTTATAAGTTAAATAAGTAGGGTGACAATATGCAACCTTGATGTACTCCTTTTCCTATTTGGAACCAGTCCGTTGTTCCATGTCCAGTTCTAACTGTTGCTTCCTGACCTGCATACAGGTTTCTCAAGAGGCAGGTCAGGTGGTCTGGTATTCCCATCTCTTTCAGAATTTTCCATAGTTTATTGTGATCCACACATTCAAAGGCTTTGGCACAGTCAACAGAAGAGAAGTAGATGTTTTTCTGGAACTCTCTTGCTTTTTCAGTGATCCAGCAGATGTTGGCAATTTGATCTCTGGTTCCTTTACCTTTTCTAAAACCAGCTTGAACATCTGGAAGTTCACGGTTCACATATTGCTGAAGCCTGTCTTGGAGAATTTTGAGCATTACTTTGCTATCATGTGAGATGAGTGCAATTGTGTGGTAGTTTGAGCATTCTTTGGCATTGCCTTTCTCTGGGATTGGAATGAAGACTGACCTTTTCCAGTCCTGTGGCCACTGCTGAGTTTTCCAAATTTATTGCATATTGAGTGCAGTACTTTCACAGCATCATCTTTCAGGATTTGAAATAGCTCAACTGGAATTCCATCACCTCCACTAGCTTTGTTTGTAGTGATGCTTCCTAATGCCCACTTGATTTCACATTCCAGGATATCTGGTTCTAGGCGAATGTGAGTGATCATACCATCGTGAATATCTGGGTCGTGAAGATCTTTTTTGTACAGTTCTTCTGTGTATTCTTGCCACCTCGTCTTAATATCTTCTGCTTCTGTTAAAGGCCACATACTCAGGTTGCCACCTACTTGGATTCAGAAGGTCTCTCAGAGTTTGCCAGTAAAACAGTGAGGGGATGGCTTTGGCTTTCTTTCTCTAGTAGTGGCATTGACTTCCTATGGAAGAGCTGGTTTCCTTTATTTTATGTAATAACTCATTTTATTTTTTCTATTTTTAAATTTGCATTCTTTAAATCAACCAGTATTATGGAGATCTGGCCAAATGCAAGGATACCAATGGCTACAAGGTGAACACAGGAAGCAAGGCTCAGGGAGCTCACAGGTCATCCTGAAGGAAGAGATAATCACCAAGTAAATGAATGAATAAATACAATTAGTTCACTTGGAGAAAAGTGTCTTCTTTGGACTTTAATTTCAATATTACTTTGCCTTTTTAATCTATATCTCCAGTTTCTCCTTGTCTTAGATTTTTCTTTTTCATGATGTTTTCCTCTTCTTTTATAGGTGCAGTATCTCTAGGTGAAAATAAAAAACAGATATTATTTTGATGATTTTTTAATATATTTTTAGAAAACCAATTGCAGAGGAAGTCAGTTTACAAAGTTCTGTCTTTTGTATTTATCCTTTGAAATGCAGAATTTTTCATGGGGCTCATGACTCTTTACTCATTCTTACTAAGAAGTTGAGCTCTGAAGAATTGAAGCTTTTGAACTATGGTATTGGAGAAGACTCTTGAGAGTCCTTTGGACTGCAAGATCAAACCAGTCAATCCTAAAGGAAATCAGTACTGAATATTTGTTGGAAAGACATGCTGAAGCTGAAGCTCCAATATTTTGATCACCTGATGCAAAGAATTGACTCATTGGAAAAGACCCTGATGCTGGGGAGGATTGAAGGCAGGAGGAGAAGGGGACAACAGAGGATGAGATGGCTGGATGGCATCACCGACTCGATGGACATGGGTTTGGGTGGACTCTGCGAGTTGGTGATGGACAGGGAGGCCTGGCGTGCTGCAGTCCATGGAGTCACAAAGAGCCAGACACGACTGAATGACTGAACTGAATTGAACTAGGTAGTTATTATGATTGTCCTCTTAGTGACTTTTTAAAATCACTTTTATTCTATTTTATTTATATATTTATTTTAATTTATATTTTATTATACATCTTATATAGTTATACACTTTATTTATATGCAATAAACTTTACCAATTTTAAGGTATGACCCAGTAAGTTTTGGCAAATGTTTATGATTGTGTCACCACCACAACACTTATAATATAAACCATGCCCATCATTTCAAAAAGTTCTCTTCTGTACCTTTGTGGTAAATCCATTCTCCTTCTCTCTGGCAGCTATCATCTGCTTTCTATCACTATGATTTTTCTTTGCCTAGAAATTTATACAAAATGGACTTATACCCTATATACCCTTTTATATCTAGTGTCTTTAACACAGCATAATTCATTTGAGGTTCATTCATGTTGTGTGTATCAGTAGTTTATTTTTTACTGCAGAGTATATTCTGTTATATGGATGTATCACAATTTGTTTACCCATTCACCAGTTGATGACATTTGGATTGCTTCTAGTTATCAGCTTTTATGAATAAAATGGCTATGAACATTTGAATACAAGCCTTTGTGTGGACATGTATTTTCATTTCTCTTGGATTGTAGCAGTAGAATAATGGCTCCCAAAGATGCCCAACCCCTCATCCTGAAACCTGTGAATATGCTATGCACGCTAAGTTGCTTCAGTCATGTCTGACTCTTTGTGATCCATGGACTGTAGTTCGCTATGGTTCTCTGTGCGTGGGATTCTCCAGGCAAAAATACTGAAGTGGGTTACTATTTCCTCCTCCAGGGGATCTTCCTGACCCGGGAATTGAACCTGTGTCTCCTGTAGCTCCTGTATTGCAGGCAGATTCTTTACTACTTGAGCCACGAGGGAAGCCTGTGAATATGCTATATAACACAGCAAAAGAGAATTAAGATTGCAGATGGAATTCAAGTTTCTAATAAGCTGACCTTAAAATAGAGTCTATCCTGATGTTTCCAGGTAGACCCAACCAAATCACATAAGTTATTAAAAGAAGAGAACCTTTCCTAACTGTTGTAGGGAACTAGAGAAGTAGCAGCTTGAGAAAGGCTTGATCTGCTGTTACTACCTTTGAAGAAAGAAGTGGCAAAGAATACAAGCAGCCTTCAGAAGCTAAAAAGGCAAGGAGGTAGATTTTTCCCTTGAAATCACAGAAAGAAATGTAGCCTTGCTAACACCTTCATTTTAGCCCTGTGGAATCTGTGAATTTCTGACCTACAGAACTGTAAGGTAATAAGGTTGGGTTGTTTTTAAGCCTCTAAATTTATAATTTGTAACAGCAGCCATAGGAGACTAATGACATGGGCAAATAATGGAGAGTGGGATTTCTGGGTCACACGATAAGTATATGATTAGCCTTATAAGAAATTATCTCATTGACTTTTTTAAGTAGGATTAGGCTGGGTTCTTAAAATGATTGATGTGTGTTTTCTGCCCATGATTTTTATAGAAAGATTTCTCAATTTAGAATGTGGAGAAAGAAGTAAAGTAGAAGACAACTATCATAGGTTTAGCAGTTTTGGGGGTTGGTGGGGGTAGCTGGACCAGGACCACAGCTGAGAGGTTTTCAAACACAGTGATATGGACAGTATTTCCTGAGAAAGCTTCTCTTAAGCCTGTTTCTCTGACTAGTTTGCTCACATTGCTGTAGAGGCCAGAGGAACAAAAGTACCAAACTTTTTCATGACCTTTCTCATTACTTTGATCTACTGTTACTGCAGCTCTGGTTCTTGCACGTGTTGGTGTCACCTTCCATTAAGTTCACACCGCTGTGCTCTCCAAGGGGTGCTGACAATGGTGGTCCTTGCTTTTCATCAGTTTATACCATAGGGTCTTCATCCAACTGAAATTTATTCAGAGCTCTCGCATATGTATGATAACCGTTCCTGATTTGCAGTCAGGATGGGGAGGATTTTTCTCTCAGAACATTCTCTGATAATTACTGTGTGAATTTTGAAGAATCCTAGTGTTAGAGAAAAAGTTACTTATGATAGTTGTTAAAAACGGGAAGGAAGACTTTATTCAAGAGAGCATCAACTCAATGTGGGGGCTTTGCAGTAGGGAAGAAACATCAGGTTCGCTCCAAATACAACAAAGACAAATGGAGATTTAGTGTAAAGAAGCAGGGTGGGGTCAGTGATAGACAATTACTAAGGGGGAGCCATCAGAGGTAAACTAACTGACAGGATTCTTGCTGAAGTCAGGCCAGGGGGATAAGGAATTTGGTCAGATATTGAGAGTGGGAGATTTCCATTAAACTAATCTGGCAGAATTCTTGTTAAAACTGGACTAAGCAGGCCAAGGACAGAGTCTTAGCAGAGAAATGGGCTCAGAGGAGCCTGACTCAGGTTAAATCAAAAGAGAGTCTTTGTCTTTGAGTGCCTTGATTCAATCTGTGATCTCGGCCCTTGATAATTATTTTAAAAATAGAGCATTTATTTATTTAAGGGATTTTGGGGAAAGGCTATTTTTCTATGAATTGTAAAAACTCCCAAAGACATGAATTTGCATAGTTAATGCAAGGGGAAATATGATAAAGAAAATATATGTTAGCCAAGCTAAAATGGAAATACTACCCACTAATTCTAACCTAAGCACATGGATTATTTAAAAAAATTATAATAAGCTTAAAGAGGAGCAACTTCATTATAGAATGGTTGTTGATTAGTTTGAATCTGAAAAGCGATGCTCTGTAATTCAAGAATTTTGCTCCCCTGATCCCTGATTCTTCCACTTTTCAGATAAGTGCTTCTTAATTTTATTTGAAACCCCAATTTTGGACACAAGTAAATGGGTAGGCCAGGATTGAGGGGCTAAGAAGACCCTATACATGTTGTTTTACTGAAAAGGTATCAGAGTGGCCAGAATTATCCCTGTGGATGTCCCACCTGCTCTGCAACATTGCCGGGAATGTGGTCTTGACACACATAGGCTTCTAAAGTGCTTTGTGGTCATTACCATGATTTTGTCCTCTTTTCTGAACCTTGTGTGGCAATGACATCCAGATGGACTATGTTTCTTTGCTTTGGTTTCGTGAGTGCCAACGTATTTACTAACCTCTGTTGTGGGCATGTTATCTTGCACAAGCAGCACATGTCACGATGCCTAAGGGGATGACAGTCTGGGCTTCTTGGCCATACAAAAAACATGGCAGAATTCCAAAGGCCCATCTGTTGGACAGACTGCATGCTTTCAAGTATCTGACTATTTTCAGACTCAATAAATAAATCGTCAGTGAGACAGAGTCACATCACATCAATTTTTGCAGGTTTCCCTGTTGCTTTCAGGAGAATGACCAAAATCTTTAACCTGTCTGGCAACACTCTCCTTATGATGGGGTGGTGACACTGACACCATCTTTTTCAATGAAGTGTTTTAGAAGTACTTCCTTTACCTGTCCACTCACACCCCCATCCCTGACACTCTCTACATTTGCTCTTGCCAACCATGATTTCTAAACCAACGTCAAAACAGAGGCGCCAAGGGTCTTCAGGTTGGCTTTCAAAGAGGCTAAGGGAAAGTAACTGTGGAATATGTAGGTTGAGAAATTTTTGAAGCTGTCATACTGTCTTCCAAAAACTTCACTTCTCAAAGTAAAATAAACCATACCCCTCGACCCCCACATTTTTCAGTTGCCGCTGGATGCCTTACCACAGTTTGTTGGCATCAATGCTACATTTTAGCTGTAACATAGCAGCAGTGAAAACATGGGCTGGCACGTGGCTCTCCCTTACCTGGTACTTTGTGTTCAAACTTGGCAAACACTGAAGCTGAATCACATTCCTGTCTACGGTTCCCAAAGTTTCTCAGATTTAACCTTAACTAATGGGATGACTAGTGATAATTGAGTTCATGGATTCTGAGCCAGATAAGGGCCACTAATTGTTCAATGCTTTTATGTTAATTAAATTATTTTCCCATTAGGAATGATTGCTACTTACAAAGAATTATTAATGTACCATACCCTTTGTCCCCACCCCTCTTTTTAGATTTCTATAATTTGAATCTCTTAATAAATCAACCCTAAGCCCTGAAATATATTATTGTTTATTATTGCTATTTTGTAATACTAAGCTCTCCTGAGACAAACTGGAAAAGAATTTTATTTGATTTTATCTAATTTTTTGAACCGCATATGTTATTTGAAAATAAAACAACAAAAGCACATTAAAATAGCAGACAAAAATCTATTCCTTTATCACTAGTTTCTTAGGGAAGTTGATCTAACATTATTTTTCCTTTTTAGTATGCTTGTTGTAACCCATTTATTTTCTTTTCACTTCTTGCCGAGTCTTCATTCTGGAACAACAGTCTTCCCATGATTATATTTCTGAATCCTCTGAGATTTCTGACTAAATTGTGTAGAACATGTGCTGCTGTAAGATTTCATTGAAACATATAAAGAATAAGGAATTGTATTGCTTTCAGTATCCTGTAGTACATAAAATATTAGGTGAGTTTCTGGTATCTTTATTTAAACTGCTTTCAAATACAGACTATTACTTAATTTTTATTTTTATGTTTGACACCTCTAGCTATAATTTTTAATTGGGGCTTTCATATGTAAAATATTGCATGATAACTGTGACTTTTTATTTTGCCTGGTTATTTGAAAAATTTTAAATATTTTTAGAGGCAACAGGCAACAACTGGTGAATATTCTAAATATCTATTTCAACTATTTGAAAAAATTAGAGTTGTTACTAGCCTATGCTATCATCCCACTCTACCTTCTATACACATGCTGTGTCTAGGAGCTATGAGCAACCTAGACAGCATAACTCCTCTACACTCATGTACTTGCCCCAAATTAAGAGAACAAGCCAACTGGTAAAGGGACAACAGGGTTTGCCAGGTGGCACTAGTGGTAAAGAGCCTGCCTGCCAATGCAGGAGATTTCAGAGAGAGATGCAGTTTCGATCCCTGGGTTAGGAAAATCTCCTGGAGAAGGGCATGGCAACCTGCTCCAGTATTCTTGCCTGGAGAATCCAGTGGACAGAAGAGCCTGGTGGACTACAGTTCATAAGGTCACAAACAGTCAGTGATGACCGAAGCGACTTAGCATGCATGCTAAGGGACAACAAGGGCAGGAATCTGTGTGTAGCCAGAGTCAAATGTCCTTAATTCGCAGATAACAGTGGCCAGCCAAAAACCACATCCCTCACTCATATGGTTCTGTGCTCAGAATCTCCCAAATTCTTATAAGAATGGAATTTGCCTTGATAGATTTCTTGTGAGGGATGTTTTCAGAAACTGCTTGAATCAGAAACAAGATTATTGTGTAAAATGAGCTTTAATGCTATTAGGATACTGGCTCTGGGACTAGCCTGAGAATCTTGTACAGTAGTTTATACACCACTCCTCTAGATGGTGAGGGATGCTTCATGGGAAGTCAAGGAAAGTGTCACCAGCTAGAGATGGAAATGACGTGTAAGTAAGGGTCAGGAGCTAGACCAGCAGAACCACTGGGGGATCCCTTACCGAGGAAAAACTCAGAAGCAGAGAAGTAGCAGAGTGCACACAACCCATCAAAATCTCATTATCCCACAGCTTGTATGGGGCATGGTGGACTGCTGCACCATGGCAACAGTCCACAGAGAGAGACCTGGGACCTGTGATGCTGCGCGCACTACGGGGACCGGAGGGACAGGTGAGAGCTGAGCTTCCCAATCAGGGAAGTGGCTTTGTTAGAAAGAGAAACCTCCGGAACTCAGGGATTTATATCAGCCTGTTCTCTTGAGCTAACTCAGAGGTGTTGAGCCAACTCACTCCTAACTACTAACAGATCAAAGGAGGAAGCAAACCTCTAGGCTTATCCAGGTTTTCACTCCTCTGAGTGATGTCCAATGAAGTATTAGGACAGAATTTCTTAGGATAAGAAAGAGAAGAGTGAATTAGTATACAAAAGGAATAATACAGGGGCAATGAGCCTAGGGGTATTGTTGACGAAATTATAAGGAATTAAAAACAAAGGTCCAAGAATCAGAAAAAAGTCCTCTAAAACCAGAGGAGAGAGAATATGTATGTTTGCATGTATATAATATCACACCCACAGACATATCATAGGAAAACTTTAAAGAAAGTATATATTACTTTTATCAGTTAACTTTTCAAAAATTAGACTCATGGTTGAGAAAATTTATATAAAAAATAAATAAGGTGCATTGAAATCATCAATTTCTGATGAGAAAGTGGAGACGCAAGAACGCTCATTCATTGCTGGTGGGAATATAAAATAGTGTAGCTTCTTTGGAAGATAGTTTGGTGGTGACTTCTTACTAAATATCTGTCACCATATGATCCAGCAATGACAGTCCCTGGTATTTACCCAAAGGAGTCGAAAACATATACACATAAAAACTTGCACACAGATGTCTGTAGCCACTTTATCCGTAATCATCAAAACTGGGAAGCAAAGAAGATGTCCTAAAGTAACTGAATAGATAAATGTAATGTGGTGCATTCAGCCAGAAGAAATATTATTTAGAACAAAATGAAATGAGGTATCAAGCCAAGAGAAGACAGGGGAAACTTAAATGCATAATATACTAATGGAAGAGGGTTATCTGAAAAGGCTTTATACTGTATGATTCCAGTCATATGAAATTCTGGAAAAGGCAAAACTATGGAGAGCTGAAAAGATCCATGATTACCATGGGTGGGGTTGGGGTTTAAACAGGCAGAAAAAAGGAATTTTAGGACTGCTAAAATACTCTGTATAATACTATATGAAAGATACATTTCTCTCAGTTCAGTTCAGTCGCTCAGTTGTGTCCAACTCTCCACGAGCCCATGAATCACAGCACGCCAGGCCTCCCTGTCCATCACCAACTCCCGGAGTACACTCAAACTCATGTCCACAGAGTCGGTGATGCCATCCAGCCATCTCATTCTCTGTCGTCCCCTTCTCCTCCCGCCCCCAACCTTTCCCAGCATCAGAGTCTTTTCCAGTGAGTCAACTCGTCGCATGAGGTGGCCAAAGTATTGCAGTTTCAGCTTTAGCATCAGTCCCTCCAATGAACATCCAGGATTGATCTCCTTTAGAATCAACTGGTTGGATCTCCTTGCAGTATAAGGGACTCTCAAGAGTCTTCTCCAACACCACAGTTCAAAAGCATCGATTCTTCGGTGATCAGCTTTCTTCACAGTCCAACTCTCACATCCATACATGACCACGGGAAAAACCATTGCCTTGACTAGACAGACCTTGGTTGGCAAAGTAATGTCTCTGCTTTTTAATATACTATCAAGGTTGGTCATAACTTTCCTTCCAAGGAGCAAGCGTCTTTTAATTTCATGGCTGCAATCAGCATCTGCAGTGATTTTGGAGCCCAAAAAAATAAAGTCTGACACTGTTTCCACTGCTTTTCCATCTATTTCCCATGAAGTGATGGGACCAGATGCCATGATCTTTGTTTTCTGAATGTTGAGCTTCAAGCCAACCTTTTCACTCTCCTCTTTCACTTTCTAGATCCACAGAATGTACAACACAAGGAATGAACTTTGATATAAACTTGGCTGATTACGATGTGTCAGTGCTGTTTCATCCATTGTTACAAATGTACAACTGCCGTGGAGATGTTGCTACCGGGGGAGGCTGTGCATTGTTGAAGTACCAGGTGTATGGATAGCTCTCTGCCTTCCTCTTAATTTTGTTGTGAACCTAAGACTGCTCAAAAAACAGTCTTTTAAACAAGAGACAACATATGCATAAAAACGTATATAATAGAGTAAGTGAAATGGGGAGAGTGTGCTCTTTTTAATAAAATTATAAATTGAAATAAATAGAATCTATGACTGCATTCTGCTACTTTTGCCTCCACATAAAGAAATAAAAAATCCTACTTTGCAGAGTTCAACCTAGGTTCTATCCTGGGCACAAGTGACACAGTAAAACCAGTTCAGAGATGCATGTTTGGATCCCCTCCAGAACATGGGAAGAGTCCTATTCATCAATTTTGTTGTTTCTGTGAAAATGGAATTTTGAGTGATATCCCACAGAACATGAAAAAAACAAATGCGCTGATTTCAGACCTGACATGCCGGGAAATACTCTAGGGGCAGCAGAGTTTTAATTCTGTGATAGAGGGAAGAGTTGCAGAGCCCCGTCCTGGTGGAGACATTGGAAACGGAGGAGATACTAGTGGAGGCCATGGTGGAAACCTGAGTCTCCCTTGTCACAGCTGTAACCATTACTTTATAAATATATATATATATATATACATACACACACACATATACATATGTATCCTGGAGTGGGGTACAGCAACCCACTCCAGTATTCTTGCCTGGAGAATCCCACGGACAGAGGATCTTGGCAGGCTACAGTCCATAGGATTGCACAGAGTCGGACATGACTGAAGCAACTTAGCATACTATATCCCCCAACATACAATATATGTTGAGTAGTTGTGGTGCACTGGTAAAGAATCTGCATGACAGTGCAGGAGATGGAGGATATGCAGTTTCTATCCCTGGATCAGGAAGACTCCCTAGAGTAGAAAATGGCAGCCTTCTCTAGTATTCTTGCATGGGAAATCCCATGGACAGAGGAGCCAGGCAGGCTACAGTCTTTGGGGTCACAAAGAGTCAGACACGACTGAGCACAAGGCTATATATATATATTTATATAAAATATGCATGTATATATAGATATATTTTTCAGTAATGTGCTTCTTAGAATAAGAAGCAAAAGCTTGAAAAGCAAAAGAAAAAAAAAGTAAAAATATCGAAAGTGGGAATGGGTTGGAGAAACGGAATAAAAGGGTCAAGAGAGGGGTGTTGCCTTCTTTAGGTCTTCCCAGGAAGTCTATCCTGGCTTAGGATCCTTCGTCTGTTGAACCACAAAGAGAAAAATGTATTAGATCTCCAGATGCCAGGGTGTATTGTCTGTCAAAGGAATTCTCAGTTAAAGGACCAATTAATTTCCAGCTCCTACAGCTCATGAAGATAAAAAAAAAAGGGGGCTCTTATATGGCTTTTGAAATGGAGGTTATACTCTATTCTTTAAAGAAGAGAATTGAAAATGGCTTTCTTTTTCTTAAAAAAAGCTCAACATTTTGGGGCTTTGATGTTTTTATTTCGGAACCTGCCCTTAGGTGTATGACATCAGTGGGTAGGCATATGTGCACCCACGCGTGCCACACGTATATTTGCACACATTGATGCAGAAGTGGTTTGCTATAGAGTTAATGCAGGTATTTTCCTCTTCCAAGGAAGTGATTATTTCCTTTCTTCCATGGTCAGATGGATGATTTGAACAGCTTGGAAGGGCAAGGGCAAGAAAAGCTTTGATTTATCTGTTGCTGAACCGATTTAGACAAATGCAGGAAGATGATGCATCACTGAATTAGGGCAAGCAGGACAATAATGAAAACCTAAAGTGGTTGACAAGTGCACGCTAAAATCCATATTACCACTAAACAAGCAAGCATGCATGTGTACCCTGTGCCTTATTTTATGTGATAGAGTGGTGCTTGTCATGTTTCAGAATAGTTTAATGAATGCTTCGGATTGGTAATTAGGAGGGCTCTCATATGCACACGATATGCTGGAATTGGTGAGTGGTGAATTATTCTATAAATAAGACACAGAAATTCAGACCCTATACAATGAAAGAGCCTGAAAAATAGGAGAAATATCAGGTCAGTTGTACCAAATTTTAAAGCTGTGCCATCATTGTAATACATAAGATACTAAAAAATGTCCCTTTTGCTTTCAAAATGAAAAGAAATAGAAACTATATTACAGCAAGAGTTGCTCTCTTCTTAAATTGTGTCATATTGATTGGACCAGATAATCAGATATTTTAGTCTCCTGGAGATTTATTATATTTAAGATTTCCTCCAGATGATCTCTCCTTCATGGATCACAACCTAGTCATGGCGCAAGGGCTTGGGAAACTCAATGAAGCTGTGAGCCATGCCACGCAGGGCCCCCCAAGACAGATGGGTGATAGTGAAAAGTTCTGACGAAATGGGGTCCACTGGGGGAGGAAATGGTAAACCACTCCAGTGTTCTTGTCAAAGAAACCCATGAACAGTACTAAAAGGCAAAAAGATATGATTCCAGAAGATGAGCCCCCCAAGTCAGAAGTGTCCAAAATGCTACTGGGGAATAGCAGAGGGCAATTACTAACTCCAGAATTAGGCAACTAGGCCACAGTGGAAATGATGGTCAATTGTGGGTATGTCTGGTGGTGAAAGTAAAGTCGATACTATAAAGAAAAATATTGCCTAGGAACTTGGAGTGTTAGGTACATGAGCAAGGTAAACTGAATGTGATCAAGAAGAAGATGGCAAGCAGTGAACTCAAAGGGATGCGATGGGCAGATTTAATTCAGATGACTGTTAGATCTAGTACTGTGGGCTTTCCTGGTGGCTCAGAAGGTAAAGAATCTGCCTGCAATGTGGGAGTCCTGGGTTCAACCCCTGGGTTGTGAAGATCCCCTGGAGGAGGGCATGGCAACACACTCCAGTATTCTTGCCTGGAGAATCCCCGTGGACAGAAGAAACTGACAGATTATAGTTCATGGGGTTGCAAAGAGTTGGACACGACTGAGTGACTAAGCACAGCACAGCACTGTGAGCAAGAATCCCTTAGAAGAAATGGAGTAGCCCTATATACAACAAAAGAGTCCGAAATGCAGTACATGGGTGCAATCTCAAAAATGACAGAATAATCTTAGTTCATTTACAAGGCAAACTATTCAACATCATAGTAATCCAAGTCTATGCCCCAGCCATTGATGCTGAAGAAGCAGAAGTTGACAGGTTCTATGAAGACCTACAAGACATTCTAGAACTAACACCAAAAAAAAAAAAAAAAAAGCCTTTTTCATCATAGGGGTTTGAAATGCAAAAGTGGGAGGTCAAAAGATACATGCAATAACAGGCAAGTTTGGCCTTGGAGTGCAAAATGAACCAAGGCAAATTCTAACAGATTTGTCAAGAGAACATGCTGGGCGTAGCCAACATCTTTTGCAACAACCCAAGGGACTACTCTACATGTGGGTATCAGCAGATGGTCAATACTGAAGTCAGATTGATTATATACTTTGCAGCTGAAGATGGAGAAGCTCTATACAGTCAACAAAGCAAGACCAGAGGCTGACTGTGGCTCAGATCATGAGCTCCTTATTGCAAAATTCAGTCTTAAATTAAAGAAAGTATGGAAAACCATTAAGCCATTGGGGTATGATATAAATTAAATCTCTTATGATTATACAGTGGAGGTGATGAATAGATTCAAGGGATTAGATCTGGTAGATAGAGTACCTGAAGAACTATGGACAGAGATTTGTAACACTGTACAGGAGGCAGTGACCAAAACCATCTAAAAAAAAAAAAAAGAAATGTAGGGGGGAAAGTGGTTGTCTGAAGAGGTTTTACACATAGCTGAGGGAAGAAAAGTGAAAGGCCAAGGAGAAAAGAAAGATATATTCAACAGAATGAAGATTTCCAGAGAATAGCAACGAGAGACAAGAAGGCCTTCTTAAATGACCAATTCAAAGAAATAGAGGAAAAAATAGGATAGGAAAGATCAGAGATCTCTTCAAGAAAATTGGAGATACCAAGGGAACATTTCATTCAAAGATGGCACAATAAAGCACAGAAATGGCAAGGACCTAACAGAAGCAGAAGTGATTAAAAAGACGTGACAAGAAGACATAGAAGAAGTATATAAGAAAAGATCTTAATGACTGGGATAACCATGATGATGGGCATTGCATGTGGCGCTAGAGACGTGAGTTCAATCCCTGGGTTGGGAAGAGCCCCTGGAGGAAGATACAGCAACCCACTCTAGTATTCTTGTCTGGAGAATCGCATGAACAGAGAAGCCTGGAGGGCAACAGTACACAGGGTCGCAGAGTCAGACATGACTGAAGCAACTTAGCAATGCAAGCAAAAAACCATGATTGTGTGGTCACTCACCTAGAGCCAGACATCCTGGAGTGTGAAGTCAAGTGAGCCTTATGAAGCATAATTATCAACAGAGCTAGTGGAAGTGATGGAATTCCAGCTGAGCTATTTTAAATCCTAAAAGCTGATGCTGTTCAAGTGCTGCAGTAAATATGCCAGCAAATTTGGAAAACTCAGCAGTGGCCACAGGACTGAAAAAAGTTTTCATTCCATCCCAAAGAAGGGCAATGCTAAAGAATCTTCAAACTACTGTACATTTCTGCTCATTTCACATGCTACTGAATCCTTCAAGCTAAGCTTCAGCAGGACATGAGCTGAAAACTTCCAGATGTACAAGCTGGGTTTTAAAGAGGCAGAGGAAACAGAGATCAAATTGAAATATTCACTGGATCATAGAGAAAGCAAGGGAATTCCAGAAATACATCTACTTCTGTTTCACTGACTTCGTGAAAGCCTTTAACTGTATTGATCTCAACAAACTGTGGAAAATTCTTAAAGAGATGGAAGTACAAAATCACCTTACCAGTTTCCTGAGAAACCTGTGTGCAGGTCAAGAAGCAACTGTTAGAACCTTACATGGAACAACTGACTGGTTCAAAATGGGGAAAGGAGTATGACAAGGCTAAATACTGTCATTCTGCTTATTTAACTTATATTCAGAGTACATCATGTGAAATATTGCACTAGATGAATCACAAGCTGGAATCAAGATTGCTGGGAGGAATATCAACAGCCTCAGATACGCAGATGACACCACTCTAATGGGAGAAAGTGAAGAGGAACTAAAGAGCCTCTTGATGAGGGTGAAAGGAGAGAGTGAAAAAACTGACTTGAAACTCAGCATTAAAATAAAACAAGACCATGGCATGTGGTCCCATCATTTCATGACAAATAGAAGGGCAAAAAGTGGAGGCAGTGACAGATTTTATTTTCTTGGGCTACAAAGTCACTGTGGACCATGACTGCAGCCACAAAATTAAAAGACACTCACCCCTTGGAAGGAAGCTATGATAAACCCAGATGGCATATTAATAGAAGCAACATCAGTTTGTTGACAGGGGTCCAAATTGTCAAAACTATGGTTTTTTCCAGTAATCCCGTATGGATGCTACAGTTGGACCATAAAGAAGACTGAGTGAGAGAATGCCCCATTAGGGACCAAAAGGATGTCATAGAGTCATCTTACCTAAAGAAGAGACAAAAGCAGAAGGAAGCCACCTATTTCACAATATTGCTTTGGGTCAATCCTGATGTATACTTTGATACAGCTGAAGTTTTATTTGAGGTTTGAATGTCACCTTTTAGATCAATTTACTAAAAATTATCACTGATATTTTTTATCACAGACCTCTAAAACAAAGCTACAGGAAACCCTAAAGACTCTACCAGAAAACTACTAGTGTTAATCAATGAATACAGTAAAGTTGCAGGATATAAAATCAACACACAGAAATCACTTGCATTCCTGTACGCTAACAATGAGAAAATAGAGAAATTAAGGAAACTATTCCATTCACTGTTGCAACGAAAAGAATTAAATACTTAGGAATATATCTACCTAAGGAAACAAAAGACTTGTACATAGAAAACTATAAAACACTAGTGAAAGTAATCAAAGGGGACACTCATAGATGGAGAAATATACTGTGTTCGTGGATTGGAAGAATAAATATTGTAAAAATGAGTATACTACCCAAAGTAATTTATACATTCAATGCAATCCCTATCAAGCTACCAACGATATCTTTCACAGAACTAGAACAAATAATCTCACAATTTGTATGGAAATACAAAAAACCTCGAATAGCCAAAGCAATCTTGAGGAAGAAAAATGGAACTGGGGGAATTAACCTGCCGGACTTCAGGCTCTACTACAAAGCCACAGTCATCAAGACAGTATGGTACTGGCATAAAGACAGAAATATAGATCAATGGAACAAAATAGAAAGCCCAGAGATAAATCCACGCACCTGGACACCTTATCTTTGACAACGGAGGCAAGAACATAAAATAGACAAAAGACAGTCTCTTTAACAAGTGGTGCTGGGAAAACTGGTCAGCCACTTGTAAAAGAATGAAACTAGAACACTTCCTAACACCATACACCAAAATAAACTCAAAATGGATTAGAGAGCTAAATGTAAGACCAGAAACTATAAAACTCCTAGAGGAGAACGTAGGCAAAACACTCTCTGACATAAATCACAGCAGGATCCTCCAAGACCCGCCTCCCAGAATATTGGAAATAAAAACAAAAATAAACAAATGGGACCTAATTAAAATCAAAAGCTTCTGCACAGCAAAGGAAACTATAAGCAAGGTGAAAAGACAGCCTTCAGAATGGGAGAAAATAATAGCAAATGAAGCAACTGATAAATGATTAATCTCCAAAATATAAAAGCAGCTCCTGCAGCTCAATTCCAGAAAAATAAATAACCCAATCAAAAAATGGGCCAAAGAACTAAACAGACATTTCTCCAAAGAAGACATAAAGATGGGTAACAAACACATGAAAAAATGCTCAACATCCTTCATAATCAGAGAAATGCAAGTCAAAACCACAATGAGATACTATTTCACACCAGTCAGAATGGCTGCTATCCAAAAGTCTCCATGCAATAAATGCTGGAGAGGGTGTAGAGAGAAGGGAACCCTCTTACACTGTTGGTGGGAATGCAAACTAGTACAGCCACTATGGAGAACAGTGTGGAGATTCCTCAAAAAACTGGAAATAGAGCTGCCATATGATCCAGCAATCGCACTCCTGGGCATACACACCAAGGAAACCAGAATTGAAAGAGACACATGCACTCCAATGTTCACTGCAGCACTGTTTATAATAGCCAGGACATGGAAGCAACCTAGATGTCCATCTGCAGACGAATGGATAAGAAAGCTTTGGTACATATACACAATGGAGTATTATTCAGCCATTAAAAAGAATGCATTTGAACCAGTTCTAATGAGGTGGATGAAACTAGAGCCTATTATACAGAGTGAAGTAAGCCAGAAAGAAAAACACCAATACAATATACTAACGCATATATATGGAATTTAGAAAGATGCAAATGATAACCCTGTATACGAGACAGCAAAAGAGACACAGATGTATAGAACAGTCTTTGGGACTCTGTGGGAGAGGGTGAGGGTGGGATGGTTTGGGAGAATGGCATTGAAACATGTATATTATCATATGTGAAATGAATCACCAGTTCAGGGTCGATGCATGTTACAGGATGCTCGGGGTTGGTATGTGGGGATGACCCAGAGGGAGGATACGGGGAGGAGGGAGGTGGGAGGGGGGTTCGGGAGGGGGAACTCATGTACACCCAGGGCAGATTCATGTCAATGTATGGCAAAACCTACCAATATAATATTGTAAAATAATTAGCCTCCAATAAAAATTAAAAAAAAAGATAGAAAAGTATTTTTTCTTGTGATGAAAACTCGAGTGACTCTAACAACTTTCATATCTCATATAGTCACATTGATTGTATTTATCATGTTGTGCATTGCATCCCTAGTACTCATTTATCCTATAACTGGAAGCTTGTAACTTTTGACTGCTTTCATCCAAGTCCCCCTTCATGCACCCCCTGCCTCTGGTAACTACAGATGTGATCTCTTCTTCTATGAGTTTTTTTGTTAGTTCTTGGTACACGACAGAGTGATATGATATTTCTATATATTTAAAAATGATTTCCATGATAAGTCTAGTTATGATGGCCCACTATATAGAAATACGATATAATGACTGAGTGTATTCCCCTGTACATTTATATCCATGACTCATCTGTTTTCAGCTCGGAGCTTGCACCTCTTACCCCCTCACCTGCTTCTCTTCCCCTCCCATCCTCCATCGCTCTGGCCACCACCTGTCTGTTCTCTGTGTCTGTGACTGTGTTTCTGCTTTGCTATGTTTGTTCGTTTTCTCAGTTTTTAGATTCCACCTGTAAGTGAAATTATACAGTATTTGTCTTTCTCTGTCTGACTTATTTCACTTAGAATAGTACACTTGAGGTCCATCCAAGTTGTCCAAAATGACAAGCTTTCTTTCTTTTTTAGAGCCACATAATATTGCACCATATATACACCACATCTTCTTTATTCACTCATCTATTGATGGGTACTTTGGTTGCTTCCATATCTTGGATACTGTAAATAATGCAATGAGCATCAGTTCAGTTCAGTTCAGTCGCTCAGTTGTGTCCGACTCTCTGCGACCCCATGAATCACAGCACGCCAGGCCTCCCTGTCCATCACCAACTCCCAGAGCTCACTCAAACTCATGTCCACAGAGTCGGTGATGCCATCCAGCCATCTCATTCTCTGTCGTCCCCTTCTCCTCCCGCCCCCAACCTTTCCCAGCATCAGAGTCTTTTCCAGTGAGTCAACTCATCTCATGAGGTGGCCAAAGTATTGGAATTTCAGCTTTAGCATCAGTCCTTCCAATGAACACCCAGGATTGATCTCCTTTAGAATGGACTGGTTGGATCTCCTTGCAGTCCAAGGGACTCTCAAGAGTCTTCTCCAACACCACAGTTCAAAAGCATCAATTCTTCAGCGATCAGCTTTCTTCACAGTCCATCTCACATCCATACATGACCACGGGAAAAACCATAGCCTTGACTAGACGGACCTTTGTTGGCAAAGTAATGTCTCTTCTTTTTAATATACTATCAAGGTTGGTCATAACTTTCCTTCCAAGGAGTAAGCGTCTTTTAATTTCATGGCTGCAATCAGCATCTGCAGTGATTTTGGAGCCCAAAAAAATAAAGTCTGACACTGTTTCCACTGTTTTCCCATCTATTTCCCATGAAGTGATGGGACCAGATGCCATGATCTTCGTTTTCTGAATGTTGAGCTTCAAGCCAACCTTTTCACTCTCCTCTTTCACTTTCATCAAGAGGCTTTTGAGTTCCTCTTCACTTTCTGCCATAAGGGTGGTGTCATTTGCATATCTGAGGTTATTGATATTTCTCCCGGCAATCTTGATTCCAGCTTGTGCTTCTTCCAGCCCAGCGTTCCTCATGATGTACTCTGCATAGAAGTTAAATAAGCAAGGTGACAATATACAGCCTTGATGTACTCCTTTTCCTATTTGGAACCAGTCTGTTGTTCCATATATTGTTCTGACTGTTGCTTCCTGACCTGCATACAGGTTTCTCAAGAGACAGGTCAGGTGGTCTGGTATGCAATGCAATGAGCATAGAGGTGAATATATCTTTTCTAATTAATGTTTTCATTTTCTTCAAATAAATACCTGGGAGTGCAATTGCTGGATTGAATGGTGGTTCTACTTAAAATTTCCTAAAATTTCCATACTGTTTTCTGGAATGGCTGCACCATTTTACATACCCACCAACAATGCCTGAAGGTTCCCTTTCCTCCACATTCTTGCCAAGACTTATTGCTGTTATCTTGCTCATGATAGCTATTCTGACAGGTATAAGATGATATCTCATTGTGGTTTTCATTTGCATTTCTCTGATGGTGAGTATCTTTTCATGTATCTGTTGGCCATTTGTATGCTTTTTTGGAAAAATGACTATTCGGATTCTTTGCCGACTTTTTAATAGGGTCATTTGTGTTTTTGGTGTTGAGTTGTATGAGTTCTTTGTATATTTTGGATTGTATCAGATATATCACTTGCAAATACCTTCTACAATTCAGTAGATGACCTTTGTGTTTTGTTGATAGTTACCTTTGCTGGGCAAAAGATTTTGGTTTGATGCAGTCCACTTTGTTTACTTTTGTTTTTGTTTCTCTTGCCTGAGAAGACATATCCAAAAAAATGTTACTAAGATTGATTTCAAAGAGAAACATATTGCCTATGTTTTCTTCAAAAGGTTTTATGGTTTCAGGTCTTATATTTAAAATTTTAATATATTTTGAACTTATTTTTGTAAATGGTGTGAAAGAGCAGTCCAATTTGCTTCTTTGACATGTAGTTGTCCGGTTTTCCCAATACCATTTTATTGAGGAGGCTGCCTTTCCACTACTGTATGCTCTTGCTCCCTTTGCCATGTATTAATTGCCCATATAAATACGGGCTGATGTCTGGGCTTTTTATTATTTTCTATTGATCCACGTGACTGTTTCTGTGCCCTCGAGGTTGTTTTGTGTTTCCATACAAGTTTTAGAATTATTTGTTCTGGTTCTGTGAAAAACACCATTGTATTCTGATAGGAATTTCACTGAATCTGTAGATTGGCCTATGTAGTGTGGACATTTTAACACTATGAATTCTTCTGATTACCAGAATTACTTCTGGTAATTCTTCTAACTCATTACCTTATTTTTTGCATCTATTTCCCGGTTTTTATTATTGTGCATTATTTATAAAATTTACATTTTGTCCTGCAGTTTCATGCTTATAGTAAAACATCTTATATACTGTATATAGACTCATTTGAAAATAAGAAAAATAATTAATGTTTTGAGTAACTATAATTATATAACCATTATTTACTCTAGAAGTACCTAGAATAATTAGATGCAGGTGAATTGAAATATACTCTAGCAAGTTAAATTTTTGCTGTTTGAAATAAAATCTTTAAAGCTTGGCAGCCTAAGGACTTTCTTTTGTCTTCCGTCTCATTTGCTTTACTATTTCTGTGTCAGAGTTGTTCTTGTTCCTTACATTTTATGTAATTTCTTTGTCAGGAGATTTTTTGTTTTTCTATTTTTGCAGGTATATATTTCTAAATTTTTCTCTCCAAATATGCAACATGGATTTTAAACTTTGTGATATCTTGCATCAAAAAATATTTCAACATGTTTATTATCATATGTGAAATGAAGCACCAGTCCAGGTTTGATGCATGATACAGGATGTTTGGGGCTGATGTACTAGGATGAACCAGAGGGATGGGATGGGGAGGGAGGTGGGAGGGGGGTTCAGGATGGGAAACACGTGTACACCTGGGGCAGATTCATGTCAATGTATGGCAAAACCAGTACAGTAATGTAAAGTAATTAGCCTCCAATTAAAATAAGTAAATAAAAAATATCCTCACATGTGGTTCAGAATTTGGCTGTATCGTATATAGATTTCTACATTCAAGAGAACTTTCCTTTCTGGACTCTGCTTCTTATTTTCCAGTGCGGATTGTGACTTTTCCCTTTGTAGTTAGCCTGCTTTTTCTTTCTGCAGGTTTTTGAGACCTTAACATTTCCTATCCTAAAACTTCACTAGGAAATGGCTGACTTTGTGGATCTTTGGATGCTGGCCTTTTCAACTGAGGTAGATAGCCTTTTATTATTATATGTTTATATACTTTCTACATTAGTGTCTCTATTTTGTGCTTTTGGAACATATCAATTGAATATTACACTTTTAAAATTAAAGCTCATCATTTTTCTCTCATATTTTCTTTTATTTTGTTTTTTATTTTTGTATTCTGAAGGATTTCCTTAACTCTGTTTTGTATAGCACTAGTTCTGCCTTTAACTACTTTCTTATTATCACTGAATCCATCTTTTACTTTATATTGACCATAATGTTTCCAGTCTTTCTTGTTCTTAAATTGTTCCTTTCTCATGGTAGCTTGTTTTTGTGAGTTCAGTTCAGTTCAGCTCACACAGTCATGTCGAACTCTTTGCGACCCCATGGACTGCAGCACGCCAGGCCTCCCTGTCTATCACCAACCCCCAGAGTCCACTCAAACTCATGTCCATCCTGTCGGTGACGCCATCCAACCATCTCATCCTCTGCCATCCCCTTCTCCTCCTGCCTTCAATTTTTCCCAGCATCAGGGTCTTTTCAAATGAGTCAGCTCTTTGCATCAGGTGGTCAAAATATTGGAGTTTCAGGTTCAACATCAGTCCTTCAATGAACATTCAAAACTGATTTCCTTTAGGATGGATCTGGTTAGATCTCCTTGCAGTCCATGGGACTCTCAAGAGTCTTCTCCAACACCACGGTTCAAAAGCATCAATTCTTCGACGCTCAGCTTTCTTTATAGTCCAAATCTCACATCCAAACATGACTACTGGAAAAACCATGCTGCTGCTGCTAAGTCACTTCAATCGTGTCTGACTCTGTGCGACCCCATGGACAGCAGCCCACCAGGCTCCCCTGGTCCCTGGGATTCTCCAGGCAAGAACACAGGAGTGGGTTGCCATTTCCTTCTCCAATGCATGAAAGTGAAAAGTGAAAGTGAAGTCGCTCAGTCGTGTCTGACTCTTCTCGACCCCATGGACTACAGCCTACCAGGCTCCTCCATCCATGGGATTTTCCAGGCAAGAGTACTGGAGTGGGTTGCCATTGCCATTGCCATTGTCATTGCCTATGGAAAAACCATAGTCTTGACTAGATGGATCTTTGTTGGCAAAGTAATGTTCCTGCTTTTAAATATGCTGTCTAGGTTGGTCATAACTTTCCTACAAGGAGTAAGCATCTTTTAATTTCATGGCTGCAGTCACCATCTGTAGTGATTTTGGAGCCCCCTCAAAATAAAGTCTGCCACTGTTTCCATTGTGTCTCCATCTATTTCCCATGAAGTGATAGAACTGCATGCCATTATCTTTGTTTTTTAAATGTTGAGTTTTAAGCCAACTTTTTCACTCTCCTCTTTCACTTTCATCAAGAGGCTCTTTAGTTCTTCACTTTCTGCCATAAGGGTGGTGTCGTTTGCATATATGAGGTTATTGATATTTCTCCCAGCAATCTTGATTCCAGCTTGTGCTTCATCCAGCCCAGTGTTTCTCTTGATGTACTCTGCACATAAGTTAAATAAGCAGGGTGACAATATACAGCCTTGACGTACTCCTCCTATTTGGAACCACTCTGTTATTCCATGTCCAGTTCTAGCTGTTGCTTCCTGACCTGCATACAGATTTCTCAAGAGGCGGGTCAAGTGATCTGGTATTCCCATCTCTTGAAAAATTTTCCACAGTTTATTGTGATCCACACAGTCAAAGACTTTGGCATAGTCAATAAAGAAGAAATAGATATATTTCTGGAACTCTCTTGCTTTTTCAATGATCCAGTGGATGTTGACAATTTGATCTCTGATTCCTTTGCCTTTTTTAAAACCAGCTTGGACATCTGGAAGTTCACGGTTCACGTATTGCTGAAGACTGGCTTGGAGAATTTTGAGCATTACTTTGCTTTCATGTGAGATGAGGGCAATTATGCAGTAGTTTGAACATTCCTTGGCATTGCCTTTCTTTGGGATTGGGATGAACACTGACATTTTCCAGTCCTGTGGCCACTGCTGAGTTTTCCAAATTTGCTGACATATTGAGTGCAGCACTTTCACAGCATCATCTTTTAGGATTTGAAATAGCTCAACTGGTATTCCATCACCTCACTAGCTTTGTTCATAGAGATCCTTCCTAAGGCCCACTTGACTTCACATTCCAGGATGTCTGGCTCTAGGTGAGTGTGAGTGATCACACCATCATGATTATCTGGTTATGAAGATCTTTTTTGAACAGTTCTTCTATGTATTCTTGCCATCTCTTCTTAATATCTCTGCTTCTGTTAGGTCCATACCATTTCTATCCTTTATTGAGCCCATCTTTGCATGAAATGTTCCCTTGATATCTCTAATTTTCTTGACAAGATCTCTATTCTTTTCCATTCTATTATTTTCCTCTATTTCTTTGCATTGATTGCTGAGGAAGGCTTTCTTTATTTCTCACTTCCACTGTATAATCATTAGGGGTTTGATTTAGGTCATACCTAAATGTTCTAGTGGTTTTCCCTACTTTCTTCATTTTAAGTCTGAATTTGGCCATAAGGAGTTCATGATCTGAGCCACAGTTAGCTCCCAGTCTTGTTTTTGCTGACTGTATAGAGCTTATCCATCTTTGGTTGCAAAGAATATAATCAATCTGATTTCTGTGTTGACCATCTGGTGATGTCCATGTGTGTTTTTGTGAGAAGCATTTAATATTTTCTTGAATATTTTTTTAGGATACTATTTTTAAAGTCTGATTCCTCTATTGTTTCTCAGATATTTTGTTCTGTTTGTTCATCTTGGTCTTTGTTCTCCTATTCTTTTGGATTTCTTTAGGCGTTTCATTCCTTCTTGTGAGTAGAGTGTTGTGTTGGTAAATACAAGTGGCTGATGTGGGTGGCCCTGTGTCCAGAAGGCTCTGTTCTGAAGAGCGCTGAGTGCACAATGTGTGTAATGGGTGGAATGTCGGCACAAGAGATTCTACATGAGCAGCACCTGAGCAGGTAACTTGACCCTGGGCATGAAGTGCTGTGGTCTGTTTCACTCCTTTTCTGTTTAATTATTTTCTGGAGGTCCAGTTTTACCCCAAACTTGGCTTCTTCCTCAGTCCTAGTAGCCTTGCCAGGTATTCTTACTTCCTCTTTATGTGGATTACACACTCTTGTTAAAATGTAGTTCTTGGGCTTCAAAAGTTCAGTTCTGAGGGCAAAATTCCTGTTTTGCTTTCCTTTTGTCACTAATGAACTTATTCTGTCATACAGTTGTTTTCTCTATTATTTCAAGGGGATAAATAGAGTCAAAGGATGAGTGAGCAAGTCTGCCCTTTCATATCCTGAGGCCTCCCCATCTTTATTGTAATATTTGTTCCAATTAATTCAAATTTAGCCAAAAAAATGGACAATTATTTTATTTGGAATGAAATCATCTACTAAAATGATGACAATGAAAAATATTAACTAGCCTTTGAAACTTTACAAAGACACATTTTCCCTGCAGAAGACAGCGAGCTCTGCCAGGTGCAGGGTCTCTGACAGGCTCCTTGGCAGGCATGCTCCATATTTAGGGAAGGAGGAAGGAGCCCACCAGGGGAGATCAGGTGGACCTCTCATCTCTTTGTTGTTTCTTCTTTAACATCAGCTTTGTCATTTGGAATCACCCTTACTAGATGTTGAAACTCTCTTCCAGAGTTTTATTAATTGAAAACAAAAAAATCCCCAAGCATATTTGATCAGCTTGTAAAGCATGGAGTGGGCAAGGCCACTAGGTGGCCCATGGAAAGCAGAGGGAGCAAGTTCAGTTCAGTCACTCAGTCATGTCTAACTTTTTGTGACCCCATGGACTGCAACATGCCAGGCTTCCCTGTTCACAACCAACTTCCAGAGCTTGCTCAGACTCATGTTCATTGAGTTGGTGATGCCATCCATCTCATCCTCTGTCATCCCCTTCTTCTCCTGCCTTCAATCTTTCCCAGCATCAGGGATTTTTCCCAGTGAGGCTGTTCTTCGCATAAGGTGGCCAAAATATTGGAGTTTCAGCATCAGTCCTTCCAATAAATATTCGGGACTGATTTTCTTTAGGATTGACTGGCTTGATCTCCTTGCAGTTTAAGGGACTCTCAAGAGTCCTCTCCACCACTGAAGTTCAAAAGCATCAACTCTTTGGTGCTCAGCTTTCTTTATAGCCCAACTGTCACATCAATGCATGACTACTGGAAAAATCATAAATTTGACTAGACAGACCTTTGTTTGCAAAGTAATGTCTCTGCTTTTTAATATACTGTCTAGGTTGGTCACAGCTTTCCTTCCAAGGAGGAAATGTTTTTTAATTTTATGGCTGCAGTCGCCATCTGCAGTGATTTTGGAGCCCCCCCAAAATAAAGTCTGTTTCCATTGTTTCCCCACCTATTTGCCATAAAGTGATGGAACCAGATGCCATGATTTTAGTTTTCTGAATATTGAGTTTTAAGCCAACTTTTTCACTCTCCTCTTTCACTTTTATCAGGAGGCTCTTTAGTTATTTTTCACTTACTCCCATAAGGGTGGTGTCATCTGCATATCTGAGGTTATTGATATTTCTCCCAGAAATCTTGATTCCAGCTTGTGCTTCATCCAGACCAGCATTCCTCATGATGTACTCTGCATATAAGTTAAATAAGCAGGGTGACAATATACAGCCTTGATGTACTCCTTTTCCTATTTGGAACCAGTCTGTTGTTCCATGTCCAGTTCCAACTGTTGCTTCCTGACAAGCATACAAATTTCTTAAGAGGCAGGTCAGGTGGCCTGGTATTCCCATCTATTTAAGAATTTTCCACAGTATGTGAACATACTTCAACAGTATGTGAACAATGAACTTACAGATGTTCAAGCTGGATTTAGAAAAGGCAGAGGAACCAGAGATCAAATTGCCAGCATCCATTGGATCAAGCAAGAGAGTTCCAGAAAGACATCTACTTTTGCTTTATGGATTATGTCAAAGACTTTGACTGTGTAGATCACAACAAACTGTGGAAAATTCTTAAACAGGGAGCAAGAGAGGAATGATATCAGCTTCCTCTTTGAAGGGCCAGGTGCACTCAGCCATGGTGTCCAGCGTGGGGAGGTTTGGGACCCAACTGCAAGTGGGGAAGGCTGCATTATTGTTCCCTGTGCTTGTCAGCTTCAAGGAACTCCTTGAGAAAAGGAACTTGGAGACATGTGGTAACAGAACAAATAAAGTGAATAGTTCATTATGGCCACAACTGGATCAGAGGCAGCTCGTGACATTGGAAACAGCAGATGGGGAAACCTCAGCAGTTATCTTTGGGTCAGAAAACAACTAGGGTGGGCATCACAACTTCCCTTTAAAAACAGCCACTTAATTCATCTACATGACTCAAAATATGATATGCTAGTGAAAAAATGAATGCCCTTTTAGAGATCAGCTCACTCCCAGCTCTAGTCCCACTGAAATCTGTTGGTGAGACCTCCATGTACAGTTCTGGACATCACATGAAACCTTAATAAACTCTGGAAACATATTAAATCAATATGTCTTGATCCCCAGTTCTCCTGATTCCTTGTTGTTACATGGCTCCTTCACCCCAAATCATTCACATTGTTTCAAAAGAAGGGAAAAATGAGAGCCTAGGAAAAAATGGGAAAGATACTTTTCAATATTGAGACTCAAATTTGACTTTTCTTGACAGTATAGAGAGGTAATAATCTTGAAAGCCAGACAAAAAGGAGCTGTTAATTTTCATGTTCCTCTTTAGATATCCAGGGTGGATTATGACAGTCTGAGCACAGAGCTATAAAAGAAAACAGATCTGAAGAAGTGGAGGATACAGTAAAAGGAAAGTTCCTGACATACTACTGTTTAACACGGTGCAGAGAAGAGCAGCAGTGTGGAGGGAGGGGTCTCTGTGGAGGAGCTGGAGTTAGTACTGTTGGTCACCTGCATCCCCAAAGGCTGAGAAGCATAACCAGAGATTCCTGCTTCTTCCAGTGGGGCATGGAGGGGATTGGAAGGCCTGTGGACCTTCAAGGTCTGGGTCAAATGGTGGACTTTGTAAGTGAAGGGTATAGGCAGGATCAGGATTTTAACAGAGGATGCTCACATAGACATAGAGACACTTGGAAGATGGGGCACTCTGATACCAGCCCAGAGAGCCAGAAACCAGCTAAGTGGGACATCTCCACAGAGGACAGTGATGACACAGAGGTTGTCCTGCATTACTTCTTAAGTCCTTGCCCATCTCTACTGCCATTTGGATACAAAAGCCACCTCTGGATTTACACACTGTTTTGGGCAGGGTAGGGCAAGGGGATGGGAGTTGCTTTGAGAGGGGAGAAACACCTTTCTGGAGAGTTTTAACTTTGAATCGATTGAATATTAATGTGACAGATTCTGGGTCATTTAGTTATAACTCCATGTACCTGTGCCTGAAAAACCTCTCAATCTGTAAAACTGCTCAAGAATATCAGCAAAGTTTATAGGAAAAATAAGTTTAGATGCAAACCACTCAAAAAAAACCTGTGTGCTTGGTTAACCAGAACATTAACCAAACAATCATGTCTATTTCAGGATTAACTTGGACTGTCTAGGACTGACCAGTGATCTCAGGCTGCCTTAGGGAATCAGAGTTCTAGGAAGCAATAGCGCAAGGGTACAGGCTTGTTGTGCTGACAGAAGGCAGGTGAGCTGGAGTCCTGAGCATGGCAAAGAGCCTTTGGTGTAGATGCGAACTTAAGAGACAAACAAGTCTCAGTAGAGACCAATTTTTAATTCTCTTAAAGTGCAGAGTAGAAGGCTTCTGCTTGTGTAGGTGTCAAGTTGAGAGTGTTTTCTTTTCTTGCTGATGGTTATAAATCTATTCCTGCTAATTCTGCTTCCCTTGTTTGGCAGGGATGGTGTATGAACCACAGTGACTTCGGCATTATGTTGACATCTTCTTCCTATTAACCAATCATGCATGAATAATTGGTGCTATAAAAATGTGTATCATAGCAGAATGGTCTGTATTTTAAATGGGAAGAAATACTTAAATTTATTTGGAAAGTCTAATTTTTCTTTTCATGATTAGGAAAGGAGCTTCTGAGTAGGACAAAAATAATTGTAGACAGCAAAATCTTTTTGAAAAGCACATCTGAGTCAACATCTGTGAATTCTGATTCAGCCACACACCTATTCAAAAAGACATGGATTAACTAACCAGAGGGCAACTGGCATGTGGAAGGGGCCGCTGACGCCTTATCTGAGGAACAGATGTCCGAGGAGTTTAGCCTTAGGAGAAGAGACTCAGCAGAGATGTGACAGCTGTCTGCAAATATTCTAAGGGTTATGCTTTTGAAGAATGAGTTGTCTTGTATTATATAGCCATACTACAGTGACTTTGTCTTAAGCTGAGAAAATCTGTTATGTTTTATTTCAGCAAAATCATTTATGAAATCACCCCAAGCACCTCCTGTAGACTTTCACTTTCCCTCTGAAGTACCTCCAGTAACCCATAAAATACAGTTTGATAAGTCAGTGCTATGAAGAACAGAGCAAGGACCAACAGGCAGACATTTCCTCCAGCAGATTATAACACTATTTAGAGGATATGTTTTGAATCTGATTCGCTTATTTTGTATCATACTCTCTACCTGCTCTACTGACATTTAAACTCACACTTCTTTTTTTTTGTAAATGGCTGCACTGTATGTCATGCAGGATCTTAGTTCCCCAAACAGGGATTGAACCCACACACCCTGCAGTGGAAGTGTGGAGTCTTAACCACTAGACCACCAAGGAAATCCCAAAATTCACACTTCTAAAGGAAAAAGTCTGCATGCCTACCCTGTGTGAGACGCTGTGACAGTTCCCTAACTCGTACTTCAGCATCCTGAAAATTGTTCTGTGTTTCCCTGGCATATGTTCCATGTGGCTTGTGAATTTTATTTGCCTCTCTGAGGACTGTTTTCCTTCAGTGGTTTGCCATGTCTGCCAGAAACACCACTGTGTCTGACACTCCTGGACACCACCTCTGGGTCCACTTGGCACCTCTCACATCTAATGGACACTTTTGCCTCTTCTGTGAGAATCACCTCATAATACCACTGCTTCTGCAGTCACTTCTCTTCCTAGTTGAGCATCTCTGTGACTTCCAGACCCAATATCCTCTTGCTGGCATCATGATCATCCACCAGATTGTTTTAGATGCCAAGGCAGTTCCATTGTGAATAGAGGAAGAATGTTTATCCCTATGCTATACGTGGTTATAGGGGTCCTGAACCTGGGCAACTTGTGCCCAATGTCATAAAGTTGAGGTCCCAACCTGTCATGGTTTCCAATCTTTTTGGTACTAGGGATCAGTTTTGTGGAAGACAATTTTTCCTCGAAAGAGGGGTAGGATGGGGAATGGTTCAGGCAGTAATGCAAGCTATGGTTCAGGAGGTAATGGGAGCAATGGGGAGTGGCAGATGAAGCTTCACTTGCTCACCCACCACTCATTTCCTGCTGTGGGCTTGGTTCTTAACAGACCAGGACCTAGTACCTGTTTTTGGCCCAGGGGTTGGAGACCACTGTCGTAAAGGATGTTCAGTGATACAGAGATGTTATCTTTTATCTCAGCTATCCTCTATTTAGAGAACTCAGTTCACAGACACAAAGTTCACAGACACATCCAAAAGACCCGTATAAGGATATATTCAGGATATCCCTCCCTTCTGATGACCACGGCTTGTTTACTGGGTCAAGACTCCCATTCTTGGCTATGTTATGTTTCTTTTTTAATCAATTAATTTTTCTATTTTAATTGGAGAATAATTACAATATGGTGATGGCTTTTGCCATACTTCAACATGAATTGGACACAGGTACCCATGTGTCTCCCAACCCTGAACACTCCTCCCACCTCCCTCTCCACCCTATCCCTCTGGGTTGTCCCAGAACACCCCGTTTGGGTCCCCTGCTTCATGCATCTAACTTATGCTGGTAATCTATTTTACATATGGTAATGTACATATTTCAATGCTATTCTCTCAAATCATCCCATCCTCACCTTCTCCCACTGAGTCTAAAGGTCTATTCTTTACATCTGTGTTTCCTTTGTTGCCATGACTGTAGTATCATCATTGCAGTATTTCTAATTCCGTAAAAATGCATTAACATACTGTATTAGTTTTTCTCTTTCTGACTTACTTTACTCTGTATAATAGGCTCCAGTTTCATCCACCTCATTGCAAAGGAACTGACTCAAATGCATTCCTTTTTATAGCCGAGTAATATTCGGTATGGACTTAAGAGAAGGAGAAGATATTAAGAAGAGGTGGCAAGAATACACAGAAGAACTGTACAAAAAAAATCTTCATGACCAAGATAACCATGATAGTGTGATCACTCATCTAGAGCCAGACATCTTGGAATGTGAAGTCAAGTGGGCCTTAGAGAGCATCAGTATGAACAAAGCTAGTGGAGGTGATGGAATTCCAGTTGAGCTATTTCAAATCCTGAAAGATGATGCTGTGATAGTGCTGCACTCAGTATGCCAGCAAATTTGGAGAACTCAACAGTGGCCGCAAGACTGGAAAAGGTTAGTTTTCATTCCAATCCCAGAGAAAGGCAATGCCAAAGAATGCTCAAACTACCACACAATTGCACTCATCTCACACGCTAGTAAAGTCATGCTCTAAATTCTCCAAGCCAGGTTTCAGCAATACGTGAACCGTGAACTTCCAGATGTTCAAGCTGGTTTTAGAAAAGGCAGAGGAACCAGAGATCAAATTTCAACATCTGCTGGATCATGGAAAAAGCAAGAGAGTTCCAGAAAAACATCTATTTCTGCTTTATTGACTATGCCAAAGCCTTTGTGTGGATCACAATAAACTGTGGAAAATTCTGAAAGAGATGGGAATACCAGACCACCTGACCTGGCTCTTGAGAAATCTATATGCTGGTCAGGAAACAATAGTTAGAACTGGACATGGAACAACAGACTGGTTTCAAATAGGAGAAGAAGTATGTCAAGGTTGTATATTGTCACCCTGCTTATTTAAATTATATGCAGAGTACATCATGAGAAACCCTGGGCTGGAATAAGCACAAGCTGGAATCAAGATTGCCGGGAGAAATATCAATAACCTCAGATATTCAGATGACACCACCCTTATGGCAGAAAGTGAAGAGGAACTAAAATCCTCTTGATGAAAGTGAAAGAGGAGAGTGAAAAAAGTTGGCTTAAAGCTCAACATTCAGAAAACTAAGATCATGGCATCTGGTCCCATCACTTCATGGGAAATAGATGGGGAAACAGTGGAAACAGTGTCAGACTTTATTTTTTGGGGCTCCAAAATCACTGCGGATGCTGATTGCAGCCATGAAATTAAAAGACGCTTACTCCTTGGAAGGCAAGTTATGACCAACCTTGATAGCATATTAAAAAGCAGAGACATTACTTTACCAACCAAGGTCCGTCTAGTCAAGGCTATGGTTTTTCCCGTGGTCATGTATGGATGTGAGAGTTGGACTGTGAAGAAAGCTGATCGCTGAAGAATTGATGCTTTTGAACTGTGGTGTTGGAGAAGACTCTTGAGAGTCCCTTGGACTGCAAGGAGATCCAACCAGTCCATTCTAAAGGAAATCAGTCCTGGGTGTTCACTGGAAGGACTGATGCTGAAGCTGAAGCTCCAATACTTTGGCCGCCTCATGCGAAGAGTTAACTCACTGGAAAAGATCCTGATGCTGAGAGGGATTGGGGGCGGGAGGAGAAGGGGACGACAGAGAATGAGATGGCTGGATGTCATCACCGATTTGATGGACATGAGTTTGAGTGAACTCAGGGAGTTGGTTATGGACAGGGAGGCCTGGCGTGCTGTGATTCATTGGGTCGCCAAGAGTCGGACACGACTGCTTGACTGAACTTAACTAAACTGAATATTCCATTGTGTATATGTACCAAAACTTTGTTTTCTCTTAGAATCCTCTTCTATTAATCACACAAGTACACATCAGGAAAGCAGATTCCACTGCCAGATATTCCCAGATATTGAATACCTTGTGTAAAGGCTCTACTATATAATTATAAAAGGAATAACTTTGCATTGTAGACAATTTGGAAATTATAAAACTATACTCATTGTTCCATCATACTTAATGATATAGACTGTATGGAGAGAAGGAGACCAGGTATGAGATTATGTGTGAGGGAGAGAGATTTATTTTTACACACATAAGTTTACATATTATTTTGCTGCTTTTCTTCATAACAGTGACTGAATGGTTGTGCTGTTCTGTGTTTGCTCTGGATTCAAGTGATGGGATGGTGGGTGGGCATTCTGACAGTGTGGCGAGAATACCCTAATGTTGGAGCCAGAGTGTAATTTGTGTGGAAATACACACATGGCTTCAATGTGGTGATCAAGGGGAGCTAGAATTCTGTTAGCAAAATTTTAAGTACATGTGGAATACATTCTTTGTATAAGGCAAAGAATCTTGTAACTTCAAAAGCGGCATTTGAAATAGATTTAAAAATCATTTAAAGTACTTAGGTTGTACTTTGTTCACAAAATCTTTTACTAAATAGTAATTAGATGTATTCGTGTATGGATGTGAGAGTTGGACTGTGAAGAAAGCTGATCGCCGAAGAATTGATGCTTTTGAACTGTGGTGCTGGAGACGACTCTTGAGAGTCCCTTGGACTGCAAGGAGATCCAATCAGTCCATTCTAAAGGAGATCAGTCCTGGGTGTTCATTGGAAGGACTGATGCTGAAGCTGAAACTCCAATACTTTGGCCACCTCATGCGATGAGTTGACTCACTGGAAAAGACTCTGATGCTGGGAAGGATTGGGGGCAGGAGGAGAAGGGGATGACAGAGAATGAGATGGCTGGATGGCATCACCAACTCGATGGACATGAGTTTGAGTGAACTCCGGGAGTTGGTGATGGACAGGCCTGGCGTGCTGTGATTCATGGGTCGCAAAGAGTAGGACACGACTGAGCGACTGAACTGAACTGAACTGACAATCTTACTGGATTTGGGATTCCTTGCCAGGCATTAACAGTGTCTCTTTCTGCTGCCAACCTCACTGTAAGCCTGGTAAGAAGGCAGAGGTATTTCAGATAGAATTCCTTCAAAGGAATTTCTAACACATTCCTAACACTTACTCAAGTTATTCACTGTATTCTGTCTTTGACAAGAAAATATTCTTTGCCACATGTAGTCTGACTGCCCGCTAAGAGAGGTGGGCTCTGGTAACTGGATGAACAAATATGATGGCGGTGATGATGCAAGTTTGGGACAGTTGAGAGAGAATAAGATTGCTTTGCATTAGGTACAGGAAGAGACTGAGAAGGAAAGAGTTTAGGAAAGAAAGGATAGAATGATTTAGAGGAAAATGGAAGTGGACAGCCATATTTGAGTGGAAATCAAGCAACCTGGAGGTGAGAAGACTTACTTGAGAAGGGTTGTAATTGGTTCCCTGACTGAGGCTTTGGAATTGAATAAGGGACTTACTGTGTTACTGAACCAAACTTCGGTCCACTTGCCCATGTACAGTAAGGTAAGTCTATTGACTTCCTTATACTGACTTCCTCTACGGCTTTCAGGGAAAGGTTTTAAAGACAGGGTGAAGGAAGGGAATTGTATGGTATGTGACCAGCTTGTGGACATTCTTCTGATTGGTTGGTGGTGAGGTAATGGGGAGTCAATATCATTAAAATTCTGGCTCCAACCAGTTTGGGTCCTACATCTTGTGGACTTCATGCAGTTAACTTCTTCAACCTGGTGAGGGTTTTAGTATTTGCAAATTAGCTCAAATGACAGAGCTCAGAATATTATCTATAGCCCTTGAGGAAGAACTAAAGGTTCTTGACTTTGTTTAATGGCTGCTGCTGCTGCTGCTAAGTCACTTCAGTTGTGTCCGACTCTGTGTGACCCCAGAGACAGCAGCCCACCAGGCTCCCCCGTCCCTGAGATTCTCCAAGCAAGAACATTGGAGTGGGTTGCCATTTCCTTCTCCAATGCATTTGAGTAAAAAGTGAAAGTGAAGTCGCTCAGTCGTCCGACTGTTAGCGACCCCATGGCCTGGAGCCTACCAGACTCCTCTGTCCATGGGATTTTCCAGGCAACAGTACTGGAGTGGCTTGCCATTTAATGGCTAAACTATTATTAATTTGTCTTGCTTGACAGTTTTGTTTTGGTTCTGAATGTTGCAACTTCTCTGATTAAATTTGTTCTTTGGAACTTGGGGGAGGCCTAGAAGGCTAAGATTTTCTATACACAAGAGACAGGCAGACCTGTTCTGGGAAAGCCTCATAGGGTCTTGCTTGGTTTCAGTCACGCTCTACTTGTCTTAGTTCAGGCTGTTATAACAAAGTCGCATGATGGAAAGAACTCTGCTGTCTGTTTTATAAGGCAATAATCTCATTCATGATGGCTTCCCAGGTGGTGCAGTGGTAAAGAACCCTCCTGCCAATATAGGAGATGCAAGGGATATAGGTTCGATCCCTGAGTCGGGAAGATCTCCTGGAGTAAGAAATGACAATCCACTCCAGTATTCTTGCCTGGATAATCCTAAGGACAGAGGAGCCAGGAAAACTATAGTCTACAAGGTCACCAAGAGTTGGACACGACTGAGCAACTAAGCATAATGTTATTCATGAGGGCTCTACTCTTAAGACCTAATCACCTCCCAAGGACCCCACCTCCTAATACCATCACCTTGGGGGTTAGAATTTCAACGTATGGATTTGGGGAGAGGACCCTCTACTTCATTGCACTTTTCCTTTTCGACAGGTAAGAATGACCTTTTTGTGTCCAATATTGAACACTGTATGGAACAAGAGAGGGAAGGAGAGAAGTTATAAGAACCATCAGACTCCCTTCCTCCTCCTGTCCCAGACTCTGTTATCCTGACTGGCTTTTCTTCTTTACCTTCCTCTCCACCCCCTCCAGCTCTGCCTCATCCCACTCTGCAATCTAAGCTCCATCCTTCCTGATGTATTAAACTTGCCACATTTTCTTAAACATTTTTTCTTGGCACTTGTTCTCTTGTTCCTCTGCCTGGAACATTTTCTCCCCAACCTCCACTTTCTTCTACCTTGTTAGTTCCTATTCACACTTTGAGTTTCTATTCAGATATCACAGCTTCTGAAAAATTATGTTCACTCTCCCCAACTCCCTGGCTAAGGTAAGTGCTCTTCTGCCATCCATTGCACTCTCTCCCTGCTTTAATTGCCCATTTCCTCCACTAGGCTCCAAGTTCTTTGATGGCTGGAACAAACCATGCCTGATTGATCTTTATAGTCCCAAAGCCTAATATGTATCCAATAAGCATCAAATGTGTAGAAAAATAAGTAACAGTGAATGAATGGTGGTGTTATTCAATTTCCCCTCCAAGCTTGATACTCTTCTCTTTAAATCAAGTACAGTCCAGTCAGAAAACAAACAAACAAACAAAACCCCCATAAAACCTAACAAGCTAGATATTTAAAACAGAGAATATGTCATTTTCCCACTTTTTTATCCTCCTTCAGAAAAGCTTCAATGAATGCAAGGTTTCTGCAAACAAAGAAGGAATCTTCTCTAGAAAGAAATTACTGTTAGAGTACATCATATTTCTATTGTAGACAGAACTCTGTTTTGGTAATGAAAGCATCAGTTCAGTTGAGTTCAGTTCAGTCGCTCAGTCGTGTCCGACTCTCCGCGACCCCATGAATCACAGCACGCCAGGCCTCCCTGTCCATCACCAACTCCCGCAGTTCACTCAAACTCATGTCCACAGAGTCGGTGATGCCATCCAGCCATCTCATTCTTGGTCGTCCCCTTCTCTTCCTGCCCCCAACCTTTCCCAGCATCAGAGTCTTTTCCAGTGAGTCAACTCGTTGCATGAGGTGGCCAAAGTATTGCAGTTTCAGCTTTAGCATCAGTCCCTCCAATGAACATCCAGGATTGATCTCCTTTAGAATGGACTGGTTGGATCTCCTTGCAGTATAAGGGACTCTCAAGAGTCTTCTCCAACACCACAGTTCAAAAGCATCGATTCTTCGGCGATCAGCCTTCTTCACAGTCCAACTCTCACATCCATACATGACCACGGGAAAAACCATTGCCTTGACTAGACGGACCTTGGTTGGCAAAGTAATGTCTCTGCTTTTTAATATACTATCAAGGTTGGTCATAACTTTCCTTCCAAGGAGCAAGCGTCTTTTAATTTCATGGCTGCAATCAGCATCCGCAGTGATTTTGGAGCCCAAAAAAACAAAGTCTGACACTGTTTCCACTGAGACATTCATAAAAGGCTATAATTTCCAAACATAGTTCTTTCTGCCCCAAGAAGTGCTTGCTTAGTCACTTAAGTCATGTCTGACTTTTTGCAACCCCATGGACTACAGCCCACTAGGCTCCTCCGTCCATGGGATTCTCCAGGCAAGAGTACTGGAGTGGGTTGTCATTTCCTTCTCCAGCCCCCAAGAAGAGCAGAACCCAAATTTCCCAGCAGTATGTGAGACTGTTTTTGTCTTTTGATTCAGTAGCATGAAAAACCCAAATGGTCCAAGAAACACAAGTAGAATCATATTTCCTTGGGAATAAAGATCCCTAAACCAGTAAACCCAATATTGTAGAGACAGGAAAAAAAAAAAAAACTCAGTAGATTAAAAGGTGTATTTATAGGAGGGTCTATTCCCAGATTCTAGCCCTTGATTCTGCCTGTGGGCTAAATTACACCATGTGCTGGTTGAAAGCAAGTGTTTCATCCTATAGGGTAGAACCTGAATTTTTTAAGGGTTTCTCTCTCAACTGGCTTTTAATTTTTATTCCACTGTTTGATCAGAGCAACTACTTCTAGGGGATGTGGTACCTCGTAAGACTAGTAGATTCCATGGGTATGGGTGTACCATTATGCTTCTTTTGCCATGAAATAAGTTCCTTGTTTAAAGCAATGTTGTGTGGAATACCATGATGGTGAATAGGCATTATATGAGTCCAGGGATAATGTTATGGGCAGAAACATTACAGATAGGGAAGAAAAGTTCATACTCTGATACGAGAACATTTCAATCAGCAAAGTGGCTACCTCCTTTGATGACGCTTTCCAATATAAGTAATCCATTACTAGGTAGCTCTCTGGCTTCTGTGCAAATGATAGTGTATTAAGGCCTGAGTTTCGAACTCACAACAGGTAGGGTAGACGGTCATAGTGGTTGCTAGAGCAGCTTTGGAGAGTGGAACTCCCTGATCCCGAAAAAAAGTGCAAGTTGCTCAGTTGTGTCTGACTTTGTGACCCCATGTGTAGCCTGCCAGGCTCCTCTGTCCCTGGAATTTTCCAGGCCAGAATACTGAAGTGGGTAGCTGTTCCCTTCTCCAAGGGATCTTCCCAACCCAGGGATCGAACCCTAGTCTTGCACTGAAGGTGGATTGTTTATCATATGAGCTACCAGGGAAGCCCAAGAATACTGTAGTGGGCAACCTATCCCTTCGCCAGGGGATCTCCCTGACCCGGGAATTGAACCGGGGTCTCCTGCATTGCAAGTGGATTCTTTATTAACTGAGCCATCAGGGACGCAAGCTCCTTCATAACCTCCATCTGTGCCATTAAGGACTCTGCAGTGACTGGGGAAAGAGGTTACCTGCCACAGAACATATCACTTTGAATATCTGTACACTGAGAACCTCTTCTGTGTTGGATGTCCTTTGATAATCCTATGAAGTGCTAATTTCATGAAGGCACTGACAGATTAGTGAATCAAGCACTAGCACTTTTTAAAAGCTCAATAGATAACACCTCTGCAGGTCAGGATAATGGTGAAAGATGTTGTCATTATGACACACCAGCACTTATTTATTTACAGAAATAAAATATCAACAGAAGAAGCAGTAAATAGCAATAGGAATATAATGATTATCAGGATCAGTTCAGTTCAGTTCAGTTCAGTTGCTCAGTTGTGTCCGACTCTTAGCGACCCCATGAACCACAGCACGCCAGGCCTCCCTGTCCATCACCAACTCCCGCAGTTCACTCAAACTCATGTCCATCGAGTCGGTGATGCCATCCAGCCACCTCATTCTGTCTTCCCCGTCTCCTCCTACCCCCAATCGTTCCCAGCATCAGAGTCTTTTCCAGTGAGTCAACTCGTCGCATGAGGTGGCCAAAGTATTGGAGTTTCAGCTTTAGCATAAGTCCTTCCAATGAACACCCAGGACTGATCTCCTCTAGAATGGACTGGTTGGATCTCCTTGCAGTCCAAGGGACTCTCAAGAGTCTTCTCCAGCACCACAGTTCAAAACCATCAATTCTTCGGCGATCAGCTTTCTTCACAGTCCAACTCTCACATCCATACATGACCACGGGAAAAACCATAGCCTTGACTAGACGGACCTTGGTTGGCAAAGTAATGTCCCTGCTCTTTAATATGCTATCTAGGCTGGTCATAACTTTCCTTCCAAGCAGCAAGCGTCTTTTAATTTCATGACTGCAATCAGCATCCGCAGTGATTTTGGAACCCAAAAAAATAAAGTCTGACACGGTTTCCACTGTTTCCCCATCTATTTCCCAAGAAGTGATAGGACCAGATGCCATGATCTTAGTTTTCTGAATGTTGAGCTTCAAGCCAACCTTTTCACTCTCCTCTTTCACTTTCATCAAGAGGCCTTTGAGTTCCTCTTCACTTTCTGCCATAAGGGTAGTGTCATCTGCATATTTGAGGTTATTGATATTTCTCCCGGCAATCTTGATTCCAGCTTGTGCTTCTTCCAGCCCAGAGTTCCTCATGATGTATTCTGCATATAAGTTAAATAAGCAGGGTGACAATATACAACCTTGACGTACTCCCTTTCCTATTTGGAACCAGTCTGTTGTTCCATGTCCAGTTCTAACTGTTGCTTCCTGACCTGCATACAGGTTTCTCAAGAGGCAGGTCAGGTGGTCTGGGATTCCCATCTCTTTCAGAATTTTCCACAGTTTATTGTGATCCACACAGTCAAAGGCCTTGGCATAGTCAATGAAGCAGAAATAGATGTTTTTCTGGAACTCTCTTGCTTTCTCCATGATCCAGCGGATGTTGGCAATTTGATCTCTGGTGCCTCTGCCTTTTCTAAAACCTGCTTGAACATCTGGAAGTTCATGATTCACATATTGCTGAAGCCTAGCTTGGAGAATTTTGAGCATGACTTTACTAGCGTGTGAGATGAGTGCAATTGTGCGGTAGTTTGAGCATTCTTTGGCATTGCCTTTCTTTGGGATTGGAATGAAGACTGACCTTTTCCAGTCCTGTGGCCATTCCTGAGTTTTCCAAATTTGCTGGCATATTGAGTGCAGCACTTTCACAGCATCATCTTTCAGGATTTGAAATAGCTCAATTGGAATTCCATCACCTCCACTAGCTTTGTTCGTCATGATGCTCTCTAAGGCCCACTTGACTTCACATTCCAAGATTTCTGGTTCCAGGTGAGTGATCACGCCATCGTGATTATCTTCGTCATGAAGATCTTTTTTGTACAGTTCTTCTGTGTATTCTTGCCACCTCTTCTTAATATCTTCTGCTTCTGTTAGGTCCATACCATTTCTGTCCTTTATCGATAAGTGGACCTAAAAGGATCTTTGGTGGTGGCTAATGCATCATATGTCCAGAGGTATGAAAGAAATGGGCAGCCTATCAGAGTAGTACTTGAAAAATTCTTTGCAAGTGGAAAAATTCTTAGTCTTGTGGTCAGAAATCTGACTTGAATTGTGCAGTAGAGATCCGTGGCTTTTATCCAGTTCTGTGCTCTAGCCTGTCTGCAGATGCTGAACTTCTTTTTTTTTTTCACTTTTGTTTTTTGTTGCATTCTTAGTATTTTTTAAGTGAAGGGATGTATGAATAGATGAATGGATACAAATGGATGGTATAAAAATGGGAAGGAGAAGCTGTTAGGATTTGTTGACTCAGTTAGAAAAATGGGTCGAGTAACATTCCATTGTGTATATATACACCACATCTTCTTCATCCATTCATCTATCGATGGACACTTAGTTTCTTTAGTATATTGACTACTGCAATTAATTCTGTGATGAACATAGTGGTACATAAAACACTTTGAATTAGTGTTCTCATTTTCTTTGGATAGATACCCAAAAGTGGAATTTCTGGATCATATGTTACTTCTATTTTTAATTTTTTGAGGAATTTCTATACTGTTTTCCATAGTGACTGCACTAATTTAATTTCCCACCTACAGGGTACAGTCAGTTCAGTCACTCAGTCGTGTCCGACTCTTTGAGATCACATGAATCACAGCACACCAGGCCTCCCTGTCCATCACCAACTCCAGGAGTTCACTCAAACTCATGTCCATCAAGTCAGTGACGCCATCCAACCATCTCATCCTCTGTCGTCCCCTTCTCCTCCTGCTCCCAATCCCTCCCAGCATCAGTGAGTCAACTCTTCGCATGAGGTGGCCAAATATTGGAGTTTCAGCTTCAGCATCAGTCCTTCCAATGAACACCCAGGACTGATCTCCTTCAGAATGGACTGGTTGGATCTCCTTGCAGTCCAAGGGGCTCTCAAGAGTTTTCTCCTACACCACAGTTCAAAAGCATCAATTCTTTGGTGCTCAGCTTTCTTCACAGTCCAACTCTCACATCCATACATGACCACTGGTAAAACCATAGCCTTGACTAGACGGACCTTGGTTGGCAAAGTAATGTCTCTGCTTTTTAATATGCTATCTAGGTTGGTCATAACTTTCCTTCCAAGGAGTAAGTGTCTTTTAATTTCATGGCTGCAGTCAGCATCTGCAGTGATTTTGGAGCCCCCCCAAAATAAAGTCTGACACTGTTTCCACTGTTTCCCCATCTATTTCCCATGAAGTGATGGGACCAGATGCCATGATCTTAGTTTTCTGAATGTTGAGCTTCAAGCCAACTTTTTCACTCTCCTTTTTCACTTTCATCAAGAGGCTTTTTAGTTCTTCTCCACTTTCTGCCATAAGGGTGGTGTCATCTGCATATCTGAGGTTATTGATATTTCTCCCGGCAATCTTGATTCCAGCTTGTGCTTCTTCCAGCCCAGCATTCCTCATGATTTACTCTGCAATAAGTTAAATATACAGGGTGGTTGCAAGGGTTCCTTTTTCTCAACAATCCCACCAACACTTGTTATTTGGTGTCTCTTTGATAAAAGCCATTCTGACTGTCATTTGTAGCAACATGGTTGGAGATAGAAGGTATTATGTTAAGCGAGATAAATCAGCCAAAGGCAAATACTGTATGATTTCACTTATACATGGAATCTAAAAAATAAAACAAACAAACAGAACAAGAAGCAAACTCATAGATACAGAGAACAAACTGGTGGTTGTCAGAGGGGCAGGGGCTTGGCGTAATGGGAATGGAAGAAGAGGGTTAAGAGGTACAAATTTCTAGTCAGAAATAAACATCATGCTGTAATGTACATCACAAGAAATATGCTTAACAATATTATAATAACTTGTGTGGTGACAGTTGGTTACAACACTTACTATGGAGATTATTTTGTGATGTATATAAATGTCAAATCACTATGCTACACACCTGAAACTATTATCGTATGTCAACAATACATCAATTAAAAAAAATGGGTTGAAGCCCCAACTTGAAGCATTAGATGCACAGGAAAATGATGATAGTGTTAATAAACAGTAAATTTAGGGAAAGCACTTCATAAAAGATGGCAGGGAATACAAACATAAGGAATTCAGCTTTTAGAGCTGAATCCAAGAATTATTGCAAATCTTTTGCAAAAACTTTCAGAGGTCACCCAGAATCAGCTTTTCACTTCTTGATAGACAAGCCATTCATTTGGGGGAGTCTTGGTTCTATTGTGATACATACAATAGAGATGATCTGTGTGATATGTGTTATGTTAGTCTCAGGCTGACACTCCCTACCCCTGCCTCATATATATTACCTTTTGTGGCTGAACGGAGCAGACAGATAGAAATGTTTACACAGAGAACTCTTCATTACCTCTGACAGACATATTTTAGCCTCACAGCTTCCAACCCCAGTCCCTGGAAGACTGCCCAGCATTGTTGCCAGGTATCATTGCCATGGAAACCTCAGACCCTCCCCCTAGGGTGAGACACAAAGGCAAAGGCAGTGTAATAATGGATTTTTTTTAAAGGCTCTGGTTCCTCTGATTTTACACCTGACAGGACTGTACATGAGTCCTTCTGTCCCTCTGGGGGCCACAGGGAAAGCAAACCTGTAGAGCTGGGGTTACTAGTTAGGCTTCCTGAAACAGAAGAACCTGGGAAAATCCTGCTCAAGAAGCAGGGTCACAAATTACTCTCCAAAGCATAAGAGTGGTATTTTTCTCTAAATATAAAGCAACTGTGGTTGGCACTTCTTTTGGAAAAGAATGCTATCTACTGAGTTTTTGACATTGTATAGATAACTTCAGTGAAAATGACTTTTCTATGTCAGACATTAACTCAACCACATAAAAATATTACCTTGGCCCCTTACACTGAAGGTGGGGGATGGTGGTCATCAATAAGGGTCATTGCCTAGCACAGGGCTTCTCACCTTGGAGCCAGTAGAAATATTAATATTGTATTGTCCTCTTGGGCTGGGCTGTGGTGACAGAGGGTTAGTACATATGCAGTCGTGGAGCTTGGCACTGGAGCATGTGCATAAGATTCTTTGTAAACTGCATCTCTATAAAATACTCTCCTTAAATTTAAAAAGCAAAAGAGGCAAAAAGTGAAAAAAATATCATTAGCATGAAAAATGAAAAGCAAAGTATTGTAAATATTCAAAGCAAAGATTTTGTTTTCTAATTTGCTATATTTTGAAAAGTGGCTTTAAGGTATAGCTTCCTACAACCATACAACTTTAATCTTGAAACTTCAGTTGCAGCATTTAAAACAATGTTTTTCTCTGAGTTACTAAGGCCCTTCATTATGCCGAGGACTTGGGGTACTGCACACACACTCACTGAGCAGCTCCTCTGGGATGAAGTTTAAGCGCTTTTCCTTGGGTCTGCCCACTCCCTGCCCTTTGTCTGTCCCCCGTGCACTCTGCTCCCACCCCAGTCAGGTGGATGGAGCTTCACTGCTCGCATCCCTGGACTGGCCTCTGAACACGGCATGTACACATGGCTGCTCGGCCTGGTCCATGCTCCTCTCCTGATGCTTGGAAGGAAACTGTGACGAATCTACACTAAAGTTCTAAGTGAAATTATGAGGTTAGTCGGTAACATCAGTCATTATCTTGCTCATTTTTCAATTTCCTGTCTTCCCCAAGCAACCACGCTTGTGATTATTATTCCAATATGAGATGGAACCTTCCTGGATGAGGGCATCCTCAATCCTGACCATTTCTTCCCTTCTCCTGGCCCATTCTAAGTCTTATTTTGCTTCTGTCTTCATCTCTATTATCTGTTTTAGATATAGCACCCCCGATACATGATGTTTCCATCAATTTTAGTTTATTCTCTCCAATTGTTTCCTTCTTCTTCCTTCTCGCTCTCATCCTCCTTGATATTCATTCTATATTCTTTTTTCAACTAAAACCCAATTGTGTATGTTTCTCAACACCCATAAAACTGAAGATTTATATTCCATTCTTTCAAATCTAAGATATAAAGCTTGAGAAAAAATTTGGCCATTTAAAGAGGGAAAGAAGTACACCTGGGGGAGAAGAAACCGCATGGATAAGGATCCTGTGGTGAGCAAGTATCGTAGTTTGTTCTAGAAAATAAAAGAAGGGTAAAGAGGATATGGTGAGGGTGGACTGGACAGAAGGGAGGGACAGAATCGCACAGGGTGAACAGGAACGCATGGAAGAAGAGGGTCTATTTCTGTTCTAAGATCATCCTGGCAGGCAAGTGGAGAATGGGATGGGTGAGAGAAGAAATGAAGGAAATAAGATAGGAGGAGACTGTCACATAGGGTGGAGATGACAGAGGCTGAACTGTGGGACTTACAATAGAGGCGAGCAGAGAGCACGACCTCTTCATCTGCTTGGAACTGTAAACTGGCAGGGTATTGATGAGAGGAGCTAAGCAACAAAGAAATAGTATCTCCTAGGTTTCTTCTGGCTTGTGAATGGAATGAACAATGGTATCATTTCAGGTGAAGGGAGGTCACTTTGTGGAGTTGTTTTAGAAAACTGTGAGACATCCAAGGGAAGGTGAAACTGAGCAGGACTCTGTGGGGCTACTGGGCACAAAAGCCTTTCTGTGTCTCCCATTTCTTTCTTTAGTTTGATTGTTTTATTTCCCCATTTCTTGATTATAGGAAATAGACTTCTTTTCTAGTTTTGCAACCATCCCTGAGTGCCAAAGGACAGGTTCAAACAAGTTGCTGTAATCAGTAAAGGGAGGTGGTGTAGACGAGAGAGAAACAGTCAAGAACCAATAGTGCAGACTTGGGGCAGGGTCCTGGTTCCCATCAAGAGATACACACAGCAATACGTTTGAGCTGTTTTGCAGGTATTGACACCCCTACCAGGTGGGAGAAGTTAACTGTATGCTGTCCATAAGTATGTAGATCCCAGACCAGTTGGAACCAGAGGGTTGCTGATGCTGACTCCCACTTATCTCACCACCAACCAATGAAAAGAATGTCCATGAGCTGATTATACCCTCCAATTTGAATGATTATTCTTCAGGTCAGGATACACAGTTTTGAGGGCATAATCCTATTATGGCTCCCTCTGCCTGGCAAAGCAATAAAGCTCTTCTTTTCTACTTCACCCAAAACTCTATGTCTGAGATTTAATTAAGTGGTGGTGTACAGAGGATAATTTCAGTATCAAAGGTATCAACTAGGCAATTGTTCAGTTGCTAAGTCATGTCCAACTCTTTGTGACCTATGAACTGCAGCATGCCTGGCTTCCCTGTCCTTCACTGTCTCCCAGAATTTGCTCAAACTCATGTCCATTGAGTCAGTGATGCCCTCCAACCATCTCATCCTTTGTGGTCCCCTTCTCCTCCTGCCATCAATCTTTCCCAGCATCAGAGTGTTTTCCAGTGAGTCACCTCTGCACGTTAGGTGGCCAAAGTATTGGAGCTTCAGCTTTAGCGTCAGCCCTTCCAATGAATATTCAGGGTTGATTTCCTTTAGGATTGACTGGTTGGATCTCCTTGCAGTCCAAGAGACTCTAAAGAGTCTCCAGTACCACAGTTCAAAAGCATCAGTTCTTCAGCATTCAGTCTTCTTGATGGTCCAACTCTCACATACATACATGACTACTGGAAAGACCATAGCTTTGACTGTATGGACTTTTGTCAGCAAAGTGATGTCTCTGCTTTTGAAACTAGACAATACAGAAGGCAATTCTAGAGCTCAGAAAATGCTCAAGACTGGAGACATAAATGTGAAACTCATCTCAGCATGCAGATGGTATATTCATTGATGGAAACTGATCAAACCACCTTATGCTTCAGCCTATAGAGAGATTTTCTTTGGTTTTAGCAATGTGAAGGTCTTTGACGACCTTGGCAGTCTCAGTGGAGGATAGGGATAGATGATGCTATGTGGTGGGGTATGAAGCACATGGGAGATGAAGTTGAGACAGCCTTTAGAGACAGATTTTTTTTTTCCAGAAATTTGGTTATGCAGTGGAGAACAGGATTGGATCAGTGGCTGGAAATGGGTGTGGAAATATGTGTATGCATATATGTGTGTTATATGTAATTTTAAAAAGTGAGAGATACATAAGAATACTCATATGCATACAAATTAGAGTAAGAGAATAACTAGGGGGGGGTTGGTAACTGAGGGAGCCAAATCTTTGAGAAGGAGTAAGAGGGTAGATGCAGTTGCCCTTTGACAAAAGAAAGTTTCTTTCCCATTGTGAAAGTGAAAGTTGCTCAGTCTCATCTGACTCTTTGCCACCCCATGGACTATACAGTCCATGGAATTCTCCAGGCAAGAATACTGGCATGGGTAGCCTTTCCCTTCTCCAGTGGATCTTGCCAACCCAGGGATCAAACCCAGGTCTTCCACATTGGAGGTGGATTCTTTACCAGCTGAGCCAAAAGGGAAGCCCAAGAATACTGGAGTGGGTAGCTTATCCCTTCTCTAGGGGATCTTCCTGACCCAAGAATCAAACCAGGGTCTCCTGCATTGCAGGTGGATTCTTTACCAACTGAGCTATCAGGGAATCCATTGTACCACTGTACCAGGAGTAAAAAAGATGACTCTGTGGGTAATTAATGTGGGGTGGGCAGATGTAGGCTATCACATCTGATGGCTTAGACTTCCTTAGAGTATATGACAAGGTTATATGCTGTGAGTGGATTGGGGTGTGATAGAGTTGAAGACAGTGAAGGAGATATGAAACATTGAGTGGGGGGCAATGTGAGTCTAATGGGAAATGGGATAGGCTTTGGGGGCAGCACTGACTAGTCAACAACCTTGAGTAATTTTCCCGTCAACATCCAAATTCCTAGCATAGAAAAGTGATTTCATCCTTATGTGGTGGAGAGAGACAGAGCAAGCTCTCTGAAACCTCCTCTTATAAGGGCACTAATTATATCATGAAAACTCCACCATGATGAGCTCTTCTAACCTTAATTACTCATCGAACATCAAAGGCCCATCTCCCAATACTATCACATTGGAAGTTAGGGCTGTAATGTATGACTTTAGAGACATGATTCAGTCCATAACAGAAGGTGAGCTTCTGGCAATTGATTTGAGAACAAAGACCTTTCCCATATAGCATCCTCCATTCCTGACAGATTTCATAAGAGACATCCTCTCCCAGGTGATCTCATTTCCCAGAGTTATGTGAAGGAGGATGAGAGCTTCTGTGGACACCACAGAGGAAGAATTTAATACATTGGAGACTCCATCTCACTTCTCAAAGACTGGCCATTCTCCTGTCACTTTTAGACTGGAATGTGAACTGTGAATCACAAACATGTAAAAGGAATAAACATAGGGGCTGTATCGTAATGGCATTTGGGCTTTTTTTTTTCAATTTTGCAGATTCTTCTTTCATGTTAGGGGGAGGAAAAAATGCGCCTGCCAATAGGTGGGTGAAATGGGAGCAGTGTCACCATCCACATAGCTGTCTCATTGCTGACTGTCAATAACAGCACCAGGGCTGGCCTTACAGGAGAAAGGAGTTGGGGTTCTGGAGCTTGAATGATGTTCCTACTGAGTTGCTTCCTCCTTCCTTCTCTTGTCCGTCTGTAACCACTATTGCTATTTTGCTAAAATACTCCCTAGGGCTAATACCATGTTAAATCTTTCTTTTTTTTAGGGGGGGGTGTCATGCTGTGCCATGTGACATGTGGAATATTAGTTCCCCTAACAGGGATGGAATCCATTCCCCCTGGCATTGGAAGTGTGGAGTCTTAACCACTGGCCTGCCAGGAAAGTCACAAATGAAATAAAGATATTTCATTTGTGATGATGACAAGACTTAAAATTTTTTCAGGTTGTAAAATTATTATTTTCAGAAAATTCAGGAAATGTAGAGAAGCATGAAGAAAAATAAAAATCGCTTACCATTCTGTCTTCTAGCAGTAACTGGTGGGTGTTAATATTTGATGTAGGCCTTGTAGACTTTTATCTCCGAGGGTATCTGTTTCTTTTCCCTGATAATAAAATGGGGGTCAAACTATATAGTACTGTGTGTTTTGCTTTTGGGTTTCCCTGGAGGTTCAGATGGTAAAGAATTCACTTGCAATGAGGGAGACATGGACTCGAACCCTGGGCCAGGAAGATCCCCTGGAAAAGGGATAGGCTACCCAGTATTCTTGCCTGGAAAATTCCATGGACAGAGGAGCCTGGAGTCTACAGTCCATGAGGTTGTAAAGACTGAGCAACTAACTTTCATTCTGCTTTTAGGCTCTTTCAGTGGTTTCTCTGATGCTTACAGCAAAAGGAACTACTCCGTGGTCTACACTCAGCATCTTTATAACTGTCTCCAACCTGCTCTTCTGGCCTTAGCCAAACTTGTCTCTACAGCCAGATGGGTTCACTCATTTGGACCTGTCTGTGCTCTGTACTAGTTCTATTACTGCTCACCTAGAATGACTTTCATATTCTCTTCATATCCCAGAGGTTAGTTATCTTTCAAAGCCTAGACCCAGCACCTCCCCTATGACGTCTCCCTGGAAGTCAATGCAAGTGACTTCCTCCCTTCCAAATTTTCCCAGCTACTCTCTCGGCTTGGCATGCTTCCCCCTAGATGGCTCAGTCTTCACATTTTTTAAGTCTTTACTCCTTGAAATGAACTTCCCGAGACTGCAGCTACATTTGCATCACAACCTCTCCATTCCCCTTTCCTGTTTTATTTTTCGTCAGAGCAGTTACATTACCTGATACTTGATATGTTTTGACTTTATAGTTTTTGATCAATCAAATGTTTTTCTACCACCACAAAACTGTAAGCTTTATGAAAATAGGATTTTTCCCTCTTTGGTTCATTGCTGTATCCTTAGTGTTTAAAGCAGTGACTGCCGCATAGTAGACACACCAAAAATATTTAAGAGACGAAAGAAATTCATGTTAATAATTTTGAACTTAGAATATCACTTTGTATTTTTCATGAATATGTACATTCAGTTCAGTCTCTCAGTTGTGTCTGCCTCTTTGTGAACCCATGGACTGCAGCATGCCAGGCTTCCCTGTCCATTGTCAACACCTGGAGCTTGCTCAAACTCATGTTCATTGAGTTGCTGATGCCATCCGACCATGTCATCCTTTGTTGTCCCCTTCTCCTCCTGCCTTCAATCTTTCCCAGCATCAGGGTCTTTTCCAGTGAGTCAGTTCTTTGCATCAGGTGGCCAAAGTATTAGAGCTTCAGCTTCAGCATCAGTCCTTCCAATGAATATTCATTGGATTGATTTCCTTTAAGATGGACTGGTTGGATCTCCTTGCAGTCCAAGGGACTTTCAAGAGTCTTCTCCAGTTCAAAAGCATCAATTCTTCAGTGCTCAGCTTTCTTTATGGTTCAACTCTCACATCCATACATGAATACTGGAAAAACCATAGCTTTGACTTGATGGATCATTGTTGGCAAAGTAATGTCCGTGCTTTTTAATATGCTGTCTAGGTTGGTCATAGTTTTTCTTCCAAGGAGCAAGTGACTTTTAATTTTGTGGCTGCAGTCACAATCTGCAGTGATTTAGTTCACATTAAAAAGTGTGAGGGAATGTAAACTTTTTAAGGCAGGGAGCTACATATTTCTTTTACATATCTGCTGTTGTTTAGGTCCTTTGTGTAGTATCATGCATATAGCAAAAATTCTCGAAAGTACACTCCATGAAGATGGGGATCTTTGCTTTGATCATTCATGTATGTCCAGTACCTAGAACAATGGGGACACATAGTAGTCACTGAAAACTACTTGCTAGGTGACTCTGCCTGAATGATGAATCGATAAGGTTCTTATAAAGGCCCTTTCCTTCTCACTGAGTTCAGATATCTCCAGGAAGGAACTCAATGCTTCAAATTGCATTATAAAGACATTGTCATCAGTCTTCTTCTACGGGAAACATTTTAAAATGCAAATACTGTGTGTGTTTCTGGTTTCAGTGGGAATAAGGCAACAACTTAATTCTGAGTCTGTTTTTCTTAGAGCAAAAAGGAGCATACCAAAACAAAGCTCATAAGTGACATTTTTCAGTGAAACTTCAAGTCAGAGAAAACTGTAAACTTCATATTTTACTAAATATAGAGCCAGGAGTGAAGCTAAGTAAGAAGCTGCAGCAATAACGTCAGTCAGTTCAGTTCAGTTCAGTCGCTCAGTTGTGTCCGACTCTTTGTGACCCCATGAATCACAGCATGCCAGGCCTCCCTGTCCATCACCAACTCCAGGAGTTCACTCAAACCCATGTCCATCGAGTTGGTGATGCCATCCAGCCAGTACTGTTAAGTGAAAACAGTAAAGCTCAGAAGAGTATCCATAGTTGCTACTTTCCTGTAAGAAGGAAGAGGGTTAGGTGCATACACAAGTCTTTGCTTTTATTTGCTGAAGGAAAATCAGGAAATATAAACCAGAAACTTAAGGGACTGGTTTCCTGTAAGGTGGGATGGGATGGAAAGAAGGGGATATGGGGAGAGAGTAGCTGGACAAAGGGCGGGGGTGCCACTTGGTAAGCGTAACTTCTTGTTCAGCTCTGACTCTTAGAATCATGGTACTATTTCACACATCTAATGAGTAAACAAACAACTAAAAGCAAGTAGGCTGGGGGAGGAACACAAAATGGAATAATACAAACACTGAGAAGCAAACCTACTGTGTTCCAAACAAATAACATACTCACACTAAAGGAGGGGGAAAGAAAAGAACTAAGTAACTGGAAAACAGTGTCTTGGATGGACTGCTCTGAGGTCAACACAGAAGAATGGTACATGAACTCGTGGCCGTCTCCTTGGTAAAAGTAGGCTGGTTCTCTGTCACTGAGACCAGGACCGGTAATTCTGAAACTTCTTAACTCACTCACTTGACATGACATGACACTGAAGTTGCTCAGTCTTGTCCGACTCTTTGCGACCCAGGCTCCTCCGTCCACGGAATTTTCTAGGCAAGAGTACTGGAGTGGGTTGCCATTGCCTTCTCCAAGAGATCTTCCTGACCCAGGAATTGAACCCGGGTCTTCCACATTGTAGGCAGACGCTTTACCGTCTGAGCCACCAGGGAAGTCCAAACCACTCACTAGAACTGCATAAATAAGTAAATAGATAGTAGATAGTGAAAGCTGGGTTTTCTGTGTGAGAAAGAAGTTATGAATAAGAAAAGGAAGGCTAAAGTGAATCCTGTGAAACTGAATTGGAATCAGAGGTATCAATATGAGCTCCTGGTTTTTACTACACATTCAAGTAGATAAATACATAAATATAGATATGTGTGTGGAGTGGATTGGAGCCCATACATATACTTAGCTCTGGCTGCTGAGAGACCAAGAATCCATGATATCTACCATCCAGATCTTTTTTTTCTAAACATCATTCTCCAAAGAAATGAATTAAGTCATTCATTCTGGGGCTGTGTGTGCATGCTAATTTGCTTTAGTCGTGTTTGAGTGTGCAACACTATGGACTGTAGCCTGCCAGGCTCCTCTGTCCATGGGATTATTCAGGCAAGAATACTAGAGTGGGTTGCCATGCCCTCCTCCAGGGGATCTTCCTGACACAGGGATCAAACCTGCATCTCTTATTTCTCCTGCATTGGCAGGTGGGTTCTTTATCACCACCTGGGAATTCCTATTTGGGGGCTTGTTTGTATGTTCAGTCGCCCAGTCGTGTCTGACTCTTTGTGACCCTGTGAACTGCAGCACACCAGGCTTCCCTGTCCCTCACCATTTCCCAAAGTGCTCCCAAGTTCATGTCTGTTTCACTGGTGATGCCATCCTGCCACCTCATCCTCTGATGCCCTCTTCTTCTTCTGCCCTCAATCTTTTCCAGCATCAGGGACTTTTCCAAATGAGTCAGCTGTTCGCATCAGATGACCAAAATACTGGAGCTTCAGTTTCTGCATCAGTCCTTCCAATGAGTATTTAGGGTTGATTCCTTTAGGATTGACTGGAGGGGAAAACAAACTGAGCCTGGAATGTCTTGTAGTGCCCGAAAATAAGGAAATGCTCAAAAAAAGCTGGAGGTGGTGGTGCTTATTGAAAGAATATGGGAGCCAACTTGAAGGAGATTCTAATGTGAAACAGTTTAGCAACAAAATAATGACAGTGTGAGGTTTTAACCCATAGATTCAAATGAATAATAAATGAATAGCCATGCATCCATGAATGATTATTTATATTGAATGAAATCATATAGTACAAATCTTCTTTTCCCTCTTGAATAACAGTTTTCTATCACCAAGATACACTTTCAGTTCAGTTCAGTTCAGTTCAGTCGCTCAGTCGTGCCCGACTCTTTGCGACCCCATGAATCACAGCATGTCAGGCCTCCCTGTCCATCACCAACTCCCGGAGTTCACTCAAACTCATGTCCATCGAGTTGGTGATGCCATCCAGCCATCTCATTCTCTGCCGTCCCCTTCTTCTCCTGCCCCCAATCCTTCCCAGCATCAGAGTCTTTTCCAGTGAGTCAACTTGTCACATGAGGTGGCCAAAGTATTGGAGTTTCAGTTTTAGATACACTTTATCACATATTAATTGTTTATCATGATATAGTTATTTTTTGTGTATATGACCATGGAGCCTGGTCTGACATTTTTCACATGGTAGGTGCTCAATAATTAAACAGGAAGGAGATTTCTCAATTTGGACTTGTGGAGGAAGTAGGTATCTTATCTGCTTGAAACCTCACTTCAGATTATTTTAATTGTCTCTCTCTTTTTTTTAATTTTTGGTTGGGGGATTTTTTATTTTTAGCTGGAACAATGGCCTCTTTATAAAAATTTAGGAGACCACGTGTGTTTTCTGATGAATTATACCTGGGGTAAGAAGAGTTAAAAGTAAACCGCAGAGTATCAGTGAACTTTCAGTGAGTGATCAATATTATAGACGATTTCATTTTCAGAGGTTGGAGTTTCCTCTAATGCTGCTGCTGAGACAAACTAGGCCTGCCAAATGCTGCGCTGTCTCATTTAAAAATCTTATCATTGATTTGAAAACAAAGCAGGAGGGATTTTGTTTATATTCCTTTGCCTTCCCATCGATGGACTATCTCTTGGCTGCCTCGCACCACGAGGCCTGGCTGGGACTCTATGGGGCTGTGGGTGATCACAGCAGCTCTATCTCTGCAAAGCACACAGGTGTCAATATAAAGCCCTCAAAACAGTGTCTTCCAAAGTCTCTTGTTTCCTAGGGTTTCTTTTTTTCATCTTTCTCTCATCAGATAAATGAATACTCTAGACAGCACCTTTGAGGAGACTCCCTTCTGAGAGGGACCTGGGAAGCTGGCATCTGGAGATGCCTGATAGGTGAAATCTCACCTTTTGAAATGAGAAGGCCGAAGATCCACCAGCCTTCCTTGCTGGTGCTGGCCATTAGGTACTGAGCAGCCAGACAGCTTTTTGTTTGTGTGTTTCAGGTTGTACTGGGTTTTATAAATGTGACTTTGAAAAAAAAAATTTATACAACTTCAAGGGATGATGCATTTTCTTTGGTAAAGTAGCCCAAAGCTTTCAAATAGTGATAAATCATCTGAGCGCATTAGTGGGTTTGAGAAGCAACATTTTTTAGCTAACATTGCCATTTCTTTTCCCACCCGGATTTCCTTTCAAAGAAAATTTATTACCATGTCTCTTTGACTGAAATATCTCCTCAAACACAACTGGATCGAAAATATAGTCAATCCATTGTTTTTACCTACCTTAATAACTAAATCGAATTGACTATATTGTTGACTCCAACTGATTGTGAAGAAGTCTTCTAAATTGGTTTGAAAAATAATTAAGCTGGTAACCATCTGAGTCAGTGACCACATAAAAACATGACTTGTGTTCTTTGCAGACTAACTTTCAGTTTTTACTGATGTATCTAATTTGCAGTTATTTCTTTTTCCCTTGAGAAAGATAATTGCATTAATGACAACAAAATGCTTTATTTCTCTGAAACATTTTGTAGTTTTTTGGATCCAGATTCTATGTCACAAAAATCATGTTTTCCAACTTTCCTTTCAAAATAAAGAGAATGCATTCTTTTTTGACTGGGAAAAGGTGAAAAAGTAATTCCTAATTACTTGATTCTAGCTTAAGAATAGGATAAATCAATTTTCTTTTTCATTTTAAGTTACTGAGATGCATTTTGCTGAAGCCTTAGATTTTTTTTCTAACCGTTTATCTTTTGCAGGTGTAGAGTTGAATCTCTTCTCCAGACACTAGGAAAATATCTGAAGATTCAAGGAATCTAAAAAGAGATTTCTTAGACATTCCTGTGGTAAAGAAAGAAGAAAATTTTGTTTGCTACTAAATAAACAACAAAAAAAAATTAAAAGTAGTTAACTTAAAACCATGGTGAAATAAAGAGTCTGACTCCGTGTTTGATGGTTGACTGCTGACAGTTTCAAACCCACGCCTTTCTCTTCTTTTCTTGCCTCCTATCTGGGCAAACCAGTATGGAAGCTGTGGACTCCTTTTCTTGATGCCAGCAACTTTCACCCTGGCCCGACTTTCTAACCAAAATACGAATTAAAGCCATTCACTCCTTTCACTCAAGCCACTTGGGACCAGTTTGGGTGTCTGCCTTGGGTTTCCTAGAAAGCTACATTATGTGAATAATAAATATTTCAGATCTTCTCAGTTCATGTGTTGAGTGAATAGTCACAATATCTGAGCCAGTCGTGGGTGGGGCATTGATCCTCTTGTCTAAGGGCGACTACAGAATAATCGGTGCTACGAGCAGGACAGTGTAGGCGGTGACTGTCTCTTCTTTTGCTTTTGGTTTTTTCATGGGTTAGCAGTGGGCATACACTCTGAACTCCTGCCTGCTGGCTAATGTGTGCTTTGAGCTGTGCCACTTTATGCTACATTTGCCAAGTCCTACAGAGCCTCTGTTATAGATTTCACTGACTGAAGTTATTGGAAGTTTGGGACAGGAGGAAAATGATTAGCTCTTTCTCTTCTGTCTCTCTCTCTCTCTTTTTTTTTTTAACACATATGTATATATTGCAAGCTAATTATCATAGTGGTTAACCTTCATCACTGCTCATAGTTACAATTTTTGTGTGTGTGATGAGAACTTTTAAGATTTAATTTCATAACAACTTTAAAATATACAACACAGTATGGTAAGCTTTAGTCACCAGGTTGTATATCACATCCCTAGTGCTTACTTATCTCATAATGACGTTTGTACCTTTTAACAACCTTCACCCATTTTCCCAGCCCCTACTTTCCACCAGCCTGCTCTCTGTTTCTGTTATTTAGGGATTTTTAGATTCCACATATCGGTGAGGTTATCTAGTATTTGTCTTTCTCTGTCCGATTTATTTCACTAATGAAATGTCCTCAAGGTTCATCCATGTTATCATAAATGGAAGGAGTTCCTTCTTTTTTTTAGGCTGAATAACCTTCCATTATGCAGATAAACCACAGCTTCTTCTTCTATTCATCTGTCACTGGAGATTTAGTTATTGCTTGTCTTGGGTATCAAGTGGCCCTGGGCCACATGTTTCAGCCTGAACCTATCTATGAGTCTCAGCATTTCAGCATGCTTCTGCTGCTAAGTCGTGTCAGTCGTGTCCGACTCTGTGCGACCCCATAGACGGCAGCCCTCCAGGCTCCTCCATCCATGGGATTCTCCAGGCAAGAACACTGGAGTGGGGTGCCATTGCCTTCTCCAGCATAAGCGGCGGTTAATACTGCGCTGAGGGAAATGACTCACCCTGGGATTGTTGGCTCTGTCTCACGCAGGCATTGGCCTTTGTTCTGTAGACTCCTCAGGGGAAAGACTGCTCTGGGCAGTATATGGCCCATCTGGTGATCACTTACATGAGGAAGAGTGGTCACTGTGTGGAGTGCTAATGTTCATACTCCCAAAAGCCCGTGGCTTATAAGGACTCTATAAAATGATTCTTCTTATGCTGCTGCCCAGACTTCTGTCATCAAAAAGATTGTGTCCCTCTGGATTTTAAGGAATGAACCCATGGTCCAGATCCTTATGAAAGACAGTCCCAAATGCTTCACTCCATGCACTTTAAAGGGTCCAAAGAAACCATTGTCCTAGGGAACATCTGCAAAATATATGTCAGAGACTCTGGGTTGGATTGAGTGCTGCAGCTTATCAACATAGCAAAGGGTTAAGCCCAGGCTCCCTAAACTCAGTAAAGCAGTGGGAGAGGTCTCTTACCCCCATAATACTGATCTGACAATCCCTGGAGGAATAAATTTGTAAATGTGAGCAGGATAGAGGTTTCCAAACCTCTCATAACCACCAAAACCAAATCAAAACAAAACACCTTGATACAAGAAAAGGAAACAAAAACAAAAACAGACAAAAGAGAAGAAAACCAAAACCAAAATTTAAAAGGGTATGTATCATTTGGCTTTTGCAACTCTACAACATAGGTTTTATGTGCACACTATCTTTACAGACAAGATCTTTGCCACATCCAACCTTCCCCAGGAGCAGAGGTCTGACATGATACTGATGACATTCTCCAAGGAGACTCATTGACACAACCATTCAGGACCTATGATTGTAAAAGAGCTCTCACAAGCAGGGATGGCCCATTGCCTTACACCTATGACAAGGTCTGGACACCTCAGTAAAATTTCTGCTAATTATTTGGATACCTGTTGATGTGTTCTATCCCTATACTGTCAAAAAGCTATTAATGTCCCTCCTAGCACTCCCAATATTAAAAGAGGGGTTTCTAGAGTTTAGATGCAACTTGTTCTCATTTGTAAGTTTTAGTTAAGCCCATTCATACTGTTTCACAAATTGGTCTATTTTGAGTGAAGTCCTGTACAAGAAAAGGCTCTAAAATCCAACTAAATGGCAACTGTTAGTGATCCCCAGATAGCCCTTCACTGTTGAGATTTTAGTAGCCTCTTTTCAAGATTGCAGGCTTCGCTGGTGGCTCAAACTGTAAAAAAGCTGCCTGCAGTGAAGGAGACCTGGGTTCAATCCCTCGGTCAGGAAGATACCCTGGAGAAGGGAATGACTGTGCATTGGAGAATTTCATGAACAGAGGAGTCTGGAAGGCTACAGTCCATGGGATTGCATAGAATTGGACACAACTGAGTGACTAATGCTTTTTCAAGCCCCCTGGAGTGTCTGGACAGTGCATGGTAGCCATAAGTTGCTCATGAGCTTCTGGTACAAGAAACTGCCCATCTCAGCCCACAACACACACCATTAGAATGGCAACTCCTGGTCACATTCTGGGTCCTTTGAAGACAGAGGCTCACACAGGTCCTGAGCTCATGACTCCCTGCCCCCACACACTCCCTGTCCATCACATCTTAGGTCATGGAGGCAGCACCCTTCAGATTGCCATGGCCACAAGATCCCCTTATTGACATAAGAATGGTACTCATAGCCTAGATCCAACTCCTGGCCTCCTAGCATATCCCACTTACAGAAGGAAGTGGTTTCTCCTGCCCTCAGTTCCTTGCTAGGTGAAACGGTACCAAAGGAAGTCCACCTCTCTTTTGGATCCACTGGCCACCTGGGAAGCTCCTGATTACCTGAGTAATACAGAAAGGGAGTCTGTGCACTTTATGGGTGATAGTGTCACCATCACTTGCTATAGCCTGCTGGACACTTCTACTATCCATCCCCTAACTGGACATCTCTGATCAAGCATGAGATCTGAAGTTCAGCATAGTGAGTTGACCTTCAGGCAATTATATTAGCACTAAAGGTGACCCTGGTTAATAATCAGCTCCACCTGCACAATTTTAGATTTGTGGCCTATTGCCAATGGTCTGGCTGTCTGGTCCTATGAATATCAACAACAGCAATCCCATATCCAAAGTCCTCCTTTTTGAGGTAAAAAACCTCTAGAAGTTTCTTGTCTCACTCATATCCAAAATATAAATTCCATTCCGTCGCTCAGTCGTGTCCGACTCTTTGCAACCCTGTGGACTGTAGCCTACCAGGCTTCTCCGTCCATGGGATTCTCCAGGCAAGAATACTGGAGTGGGTTACCGTTTCCTGCTCCAGGGGATCTTCCCAACCCAGGGATCGAACCCGGGTCTCCCGCATTGGAGGCAGACGCTTTAACCTCTGAGCCACCAGGGAAGCAATTAAGACCACATCTATCTATGTGTATGTTAAAGCCACAGAACGCAGTTCCACAAACATTTCTTATCCTCTTGGAAGTTGTAGATACTATTGATGGTTACACACTATGATAGAGTGAATAGTAACATCTAAAGATGTCCACATTCTAATCCCCAGCATCGGTGCATATGTTAGCTGATAGAAGGGATTTTGCAGATGCAATTAATTTGAAAATCTTGAGATGTGAAGCTTATTTCTGATTATGAGCCCAATGGAATCAAAAGTGTCCTTATAAGAGGGAGGCAGGAGGAGCAGAGTCAGGACAGGAGCTTTCAATGAAAGCAGAGATCAGAGAGAGAGTCAGAGAGAGTGACGCTGCACTGCTGGCTGTGAAGGTGAAGGTGCCACAGGCGGAGGAATGTGGGTAAACTCCAGAGGCTGGCTGGAGACGACAAGGTGATAGATTCTCTCCTGGAACCTCTAGGAAGGAACTGGCCCTGCTGACACTTTTAACTTAGCCCAGTGAGACCGATTTTAGACTTTTGACCTCAAGAACTAAGACAGTGAATTTTTGTTGTTCTAAGCTTGTGGTAATTTGTTATGGCAGCCATAGAAAACTAATGCTCAACCCAAAGGCCTTCAATGCTCAAAGTGCACAATACTGGACTCTTACTGACCTCATACTGCAGACCTCATGGAACACCATCATGGTTTACTTCAGCCAGTTCCAGTTCAATTAAAGGAGACACAACACATTTCCATCACTGATCAAACATCAGGGGAGAATTTTAATGAAGAGTCTGACTCAAGTGTTTGACATTTGGCTGCTGATACACTGTTAAGTCTTACCGCTACTTCTTCCCTTCTTCCCCCAAATCTGGAAAAACTGATAAGAAAACCTCCACTTTCCCTCCCTTGGGTCAGAAGTTCAAACCACTTAAATCCTCGGACTTCATGTGGAAACTCTCACCTTGATCTGATTCCTCAACCGCCATAAAACTCCCAAACCGCTCACCTGCCTTTGTTCAAGCTATTTTGGACCAGCAGTTATCCTCCTCTCCCCAGAAAGCCTCATTACATGAGTCATCAACCTCATCACCCTGCCAGTTTGTGGCATCATCCGGCTCAATTCTGACCAGTTTTGGTTGAGGGTTTGATCTTGCCTCTGTGGGGTGACCACAAAACACCAAGGTATCTCAGCCAGATGGGATGCTAAATGCACATCTTTTAAAATTATTGTTTTTCCCCTTGTTTTCTTTTTTTCCTTCGAAACTGATTTTATATTAAGCAAGACACTTGAGTGTGAAATGGGAGACTTCAAAGCAATTCATGCCCTCAGGCTTTTTTTTTGGGAATGGGTTCATCCTCTGTCATTAGGGCTGCTTCAAGGGAAAAGAGAGAAACACTACATTAAGAAAACTTGACTTCAAATCCAGAGTCAGACTATTTCAGAGAGAATAACTAGTAACCTGAACTGAAAACTGATCTAACTTCTCAGGACAAGCAGCTCATCTTGAATAATATCCAAGTGAAGAAGGTTTGAATATTTCTTTAAATATTGGTTAACACCTGTGTACCTGCACTGAGATTTAAATATTTTGGAGATTACCAACCTAAAAAATTAATTGTCATTCCTTTCTTTTCTGCATTACTATTTCATCAAGATATCATAATGATGTCTTGAAGATCCTTGAATGAGTGACTGCTCCATGAAATCTATACGTGTATGTCTCTGTGTGCATAGTGAGAGGGAGAGGGATCTAAAGCAGTTGAATTGAGGACAGAAAATTTCTTATGTGTTACTGTAATATGTAAAGTGAATGTATCTGCCAGGTTGCATTCTTCCAAACTAAAACATTTTAAACGTATTTTGTCTCTTAAAAAGTCATATTCTACAGAGCAGTGATGAAGGAATATCTGGTCACCCAGGCACAGAGTCCGCCTCAAGCGGGTGGGTGTCAAGGTAGTGCCCTGGAGCCAGTTCACTAGTGCTCCCATGAGAAGCCCCACAAGCAGCACAGCCCATGTATTTTACTCACACCCTGAACATACTGGTGGTGGCTTGGTTGTTAAGTCATATCTGACTCTTGCAATCCCATGGACTGTAGCCTCCCAGGCTCCTCTGTCCATGGGATTCTCCAGGCAAGAATACTGGAGTGGGTTGCCATTTCCTTCTCCAGGGGATCTTCCTGACCTGGGAATTGAACCAGGGTCTCCTGCATTGTAGGCAGATTCTTTACCAACTGACCTACAAGGGAAGCTGAACACACTAGTCATTGCTTTAAATGCTTATTCTTCCACTGCTCCATTTTAGCCCTGGCTGGAAATGGGCGTAGAGGGGGACGGGAAGTTGGAGAAAGTATATAAAATCCCTTCAAATGCCTCAGCTGTTCCCTGGGCTTTCTTTACTAAGTAGAACCCTTTTTTCCTTTATGACCTGCCTCAAATCCCACTTGCTAATGCCTTTTCCTGACAGTCTGCAACTTAAAGAAATGTCTTCTTTGTTTGTGCCCCTACTCCCCTATTCCATTCACCTGGTAGTTATTCATCCATTCCAGTGCCACTTTTCTGTGTTCTTAAGCTTATTAGCTTTTAAACTTTTTATCCTCATTCTGAATAAAATCTTTTCTTAGAAAAAAAGTTAATCCTATTCATTTATTTATCTTTAGCTGTGCTGGATCTTTGTTGTTTCAGGGGCTATTCTCTAGTTGTGGTGCCCAGGCTTCTCATTGCAATGGCCTCTTTTGTTGTGGAATATGGGCTCAATAGTTATGGTACATGGGCTTGGTTGCTCCTCGGCATGTGGGATTCTCCTGGATCAGGGATCAAACCTGAGTCTCTTGCATTGGCAGGCATATCCTTTACCACTGAGCCACCAGGGAAGCCCCTGAATAAAGTATCATCGAAGGCAAGGACATCTTAAGGTTGACATATTTGAGTGACTTCAAACCATAGTTACTCCATAAATATATGTTGGATGAGTGGATGTTGATTAATTTTTGGCTTATGGGATACTTTCAAAAGGATACTTGCATACCCAGAGAACTTCTGGTGAGTACTAGCGAGTCTGACTACAGAAAAGACCATTAGTATTGAAAGGACTTGCATATTCATAGTTAATTAAAAATCTAAACTATTGATATATTTATTGAATAATTTCCATGTACTAGGTACTATGCTAAGTTTGGTGAATTCAAAGATCACTAAGAAATGGTCACGGTGTTGGAGACCCCACAACATACAAGGGAGACAGATTCACAAATAGATGACATTAAGGCCATGGCATGAGTTTTAGGACAGAGGAGTGAACACAGGGATTTACAAATAAAAGGAAATCTTTGAAGGACAGTTATGGGATGGTAAGCTTTGTCTTGATCATCAAAAGAACTGACACAGTAAGAAGACTCAACCAAGCTCATTGCTTGGTAGATACTAGATTATGCTTCAGTTTCAGTTTTCCACTTTGCATCCCAAAGCTCTACTGTTGTTTACAGATTCAATCTCACTTACTGCTCTTTTGTTTTCATAAACAAAAACATTTTTTAAAAGTTTTTTAAATGTGTTTTTAAAATCTGTTTTTAGTTGGAGGATATTGCTTTACAATAAATCGGATACTGTTGCTTTTTGTGTCCAACTCTTTTGTGACCCCATGGACTGTAGCCCACCATGTTCCTCTGTCCATGGGATTTTCAAGGCAAGAATATTCCTTCTCCAGCTGTAAGTATACATATGTCTTCTCCTTCTTGAGCCTGCTTCCCACCCCCTCTTCCAACCCCTCTAGGTCGTCACACAGCACCAGGCTGAGCTCTCTGTGCTATGTAGCAACTTCCCACTAGCTATCTGTTTTACACATGACAATGTATACACTGGGCTTTCTTGGTGTCTCAGAGGTAAAGAATCTGCCTGCAATGCAGGAGGCCTGGGTTCAATGCCTAAGTCGGGAAGATCCCCTGGAGGAGGAAATAGTAACCCACTCCAGTATTCTTGCCTGAAGAATCCCATGGACAGAGGAGTCTGGCAGGCTACAGTCCATGGGGTCGCATAGAGTTGGACATGACTGAAGCAACTGAGCATGCACACATGCAATGTATATATTTCAATACTACTCTCTCAGTTCCCACCCGTTCTGTCCCCTGCTTCATCCACAAGTTTGACTTTTTCTACAGGGATCTATCATGCATCCTTTTCTTTCCCCCCCGAATGATTTTGGCTAATTGCTTATGGAATTCTGTGGAAACACCCTCCTTGCTCCCAAACACAGTCAAAGACCATGCAAGTTATAACCTGTTTTTATTTTTAATTCCAGTGGTAGAGAGGTGAATGATTTCCCAGAAAATCTGTGCTAGTAAGGAAGAAAATTTTTAGAGTTTTTTTTCAATCTTGATTTACTGTGTTGGAGATAGGTTTAGATTGACTGCTTTTGGAATCCCCTTGACATATGACTCTGGTAATTAAGTGAGACATCTAGTCCTCAAAAGATCAGCTTTAGAGTGAGGGTGTTAACATGAAGTACCATCAATTACTGAGTCCATTTATTGATTGTATCAGGTTATACATGGGCTAATATTGTTTGCATTGAGAATGAGATGACTGCGTTTGACTAGAACAAAGGGCACATAGGTTTGTCTTTGATTTGTGACCCACGACTAATTTTTAGAAGGACAGGAAGCAAATTTCTGCCAGTGTTCTTTCTTATTGGGAAGACGGGGCATTCCACCCTCCCTCATTTTTTTTTTTTTGTCGTTGTTAACACCAATATTCTTGTAATGCAAGGGTGCTTACCTGGAAGAAATTGCTGGTTTGGTAGGGGGAACATATGTTTTCAAAAATAAGGCCTATGCATTTTGTTATTAAAAACTGCTTTTTACAACAGCAGCATAATCTGCAGATGGAGTGCTGATACGGCCATCTTGCTGACTGTTAAAGAGTTTATTCTACGTTAAATTGACTCCCAAGGGCTGCATTTTTCAGTGCTGTTATGACCACCAACCTTTCTTGTTGAGAAGGTCAATAGGCCTGATATGAAGTCTTGTAAATCATCAACTCACTCTTTCTGTAATATCTAATGTGTCCCAGTTCACATGCCTTAAAAATTATAAACCACTGCACATACTGTATATCAACCAAATAAATCAGCTGTTATAAATATAGGTTTTCTTTTGGTTCTGGACATATTCATCCGATTGCATTTCATAGGTTTTAAATGCTTTTAGCTCAGTAGACAGGATCTCTTTTAGTGTTCAGGCATCAGAGAGCTGGGATGCAATCTGTTTTAAATAATTTATGTGCACAATTGACCCCGAAGCATTAAAAATAGCTCCCTGAAATTCTAAAGAATATAGAGATAAAACAGTGGATGTGTTGTTAACTACCATGTTACTAGTTCATGGAATACATAGAAATTTTATTTTGATTATAAGAAAGGAGAGGAGAATACGGACTGAATTGCACAATGTGTGGATTCTTTGCATGTAGTGTGAGGGTAAACTATAGCCCGCCAAGCTCCTCTCTGGATGGGTTTGAAAAACACCTGATCTGTCCTCTCTGTTTGGTATGAAACTGCTTCTACACATATATCTTTTTATTAATAGACAAACTAGATACTTATGAAACTGTGGGACAATGAATGGATTATTAGCATGAAGTCATTTCCACTTTGCAATTTCCTAATTTTTTAAATTGATCTTACAGTGAAAAAGTCTGCAGCAACTCGTGGCACTGCTGATAGCAGTAGTGACAGTGGACACACAGCTTTCCCATCAGTGTGTCTTGGATGACTTTTGTTTTGTATCCAGAGTGGTTTTGAGTTATGAATTTATTTCTCAAGCTATAGACATAGTAAAGCCTTGCTTCTTGGTCCTAAAGGAGGCAATAAAAGAAAGAAGAGGAAAGTGGGAAGGTCAGACATCTGGTTGGGAAGCAGAGGCAGAGACAGAATTCTGTCACTGACAGTGCTAATGTGTGTTAATCTTTAGTTGGTAAATTGTGTCCGACTCTGTAATACCATGGACCGCAGCACACCAGGCTTCCTTATCCTTCACCATCTCCCTGAGTTTGCTCAAACTCATCCTCTTTGAGTCGTTGATGCCACCCAACCATCTCATCCTCTGTCATCCCCTTCTCCTCCTGCCTTCAATCTTTCCCAGCATCAGGGTCTTTTCCAAAGAATCAGCTCTTCGCATCAAGTAGACAAAGTATTGACACTTCAGATTCAGCATCAGTCCTTCCGATGAATATTCAGGGCTGATTTCCTTTAAGACTGACTGGTTTGATCTCCTTGCAGGCCAAGGGACTAAAGCACCACAGTTCCAAACATCAGTTCTTCAGTGCTCAGCCTTTTTAATGGTTTAACTCTCACCTCCATACATGACTACTGGAAAAACCATGTTTTGATTATATGGACTTTTGTTGGCAAAGTGATGTGTCTGTTTTTCAATATGCTGTCTAGGTTTATGACAACTTTTCTTCCAAGGAGCAAGCATCTTTTAATTTCTTGGCTGCAGTAATCACCTCCAGTGATTCTGGAACCCAAGAAAATAGTGTGTCACTGATTTCATTTTCCCCCATCTATTTGTCATGAAGTGATGGGACTGGATGCCATGATCTTAGTTTTTTTAATGTTGAGTTTAAGCCAGCCTTTTCACTCTCCTCTTTCACTTTCATCAAGAGGCTTTTAAGTTCCTCTTCGCTTTCTGCCATAAAAGTGATATCATCTGCATATCTGACGTTGTTAATATTTTTCCTGGCAATCTTGATTTCAGCTTGAGCTTCATCCAGCCTGGCATTTTGCATGATGTACTCTGCATAGAAGTTAAATAAGCAGAGTGACAGTATACAGCCTTGAAGTACTCCTTTCCCAGTTTTGAACCAGTCTATTGTTCCATGACTGGTTCTAACTGTTGCTTCTTAACCTGCATACAGATTTCTCAGGAGGCAGTTAAGGTGGTCTAGTATTCCCTTCTCTTAAGAATCTTCTCTCCACAGTCAAAGGCTTTAGTGTAGTCAATGAAGCAGAAGTAGATGTTTTTCTTAAATTCCCTTGCTTTTTCTGTGATCTAATTTATGTTGGCAATTTGATCTCTGGTTCCTCTGTCTTTTCTAAATCCAACTGTACATCTGGAAGTTCTTGGTGCATATACTGATGAAGCCTAGCTTGAAGAATTTTGAGCATTACCTTGACAGCATGTGAAATGAGGGCAATTGTACTGTAGTTTGTAATGTATTTTGGCATTGCCCTTCTTTGGGATTAGAATGAGAACTAAACTTTTCCAGTCTTGTGGCCACTGCTGAGTTTTCCAAATTTACTGGCATATTGAGTGCAGCAGTTTAACAGCATCATCTTTTAGGATTTTAAATAGCTCAGCCGGAATCCCTTCACCTCCACTAGCTTTGTTTGTAGTAATGCTTCCTAAGACCCTTTTGATTTTATACTCCAGGATGTCTGGATCTAGGTGATGGACCACACCATCCTGGTTATCCGAGTTCTTAGACCTTTTTTGTGCAGTTCTGTGTATTCTTCCCACCTCTTCTTAATATCTTCTGCCTCTGTTAGGTCCTTGCCACTGCTGTCCTTTATTATGCACATCTTTGCATGAAGTTTTCCCTTGATATTTCTAATTTTCTTGAATAGATCTTTAGTCTGTCCCATTCTATTGTTTTCCTCTATTTCTTTGCATTGCTCACTTAAGAAGGCTATCTTATCTCTCCTTTCTATTCTTTGGAACTCTGCATTTCGTTGAGTATATCTTCTTTCTTCATTGCCTTTGGCTTCTCTTCTTTTCTCAGCTATTTGTAAGGCCTCCTCAGACAACCATTTGGCTTCTTGCACTTCTTTTCATCTGGGATGGTTTTGGTCACTACCTCCTGTACAGTGTTACAAACCTTCATCCATAGTTCTTCAGGCACTTTGTCTATCACAGCTAATCCCTTGAATCTACTTGTCAGGTCCACTGTATAGTCATAAGGGATTTGCTTTAGGTCATGCCTGAATGCCCCAGTGGTTCTCCCTACTTTCTTCAACTTGAAGTCTGAATTTTGCAATAAGGAGCTCATGATCTGAGCCATAGTCAGTTCCTCATCTTGCTTCTGCTGACTCAATAGAGCATCTTCATCTTCAACTGAAAAGAATATAATCAATCTGATTTCAGTATTGATCATCTGATGACATCCATGTTCAGTTTTGTCTCTTGTGTTTTTGAAAAAGGGTGTTTGTTATGACCAGTGTGTTCTCTTGGCAAAACTCTTAGCTTTTGCCCCGCTTCATTTTGTACTCTAAAGCCAAACTTTCCTGTTACTCCAGGTATCTCTTGACTTCCTACTTTTGCATTCTAATCCCCTATAATGAAAAGGACATTTCTTTTTGGCGTTAGTTCTAGAAAATATTTTAGGTTTTCATAGAACTTTGACTTTGGCTTCTTCAGCATTAGTGGTTAGAATCAATATGTGAAGACATTTAATTTCTCTAAAATAATCAGATCTCATTATTTGAAGATTCCATATTTGCAAATTTGCCTACTTGCTAACATTTACTTGTTAAACCCAAATCAATACTTATGGTATGCTTACCTCACTCTAAGTACATGTTCCCAGCTGAGAAAAACAATACTGTAAAGAAATATCCTTTCATGCTCTATTAAGAGAGACATTTTTTTCCAATTTGTGCTTTTTTGATGATGACTTTTCTTTTCAAAATAGCCCCCAAGCATAGTGCTGAATGTTGTTTTTGTGTTCCCAAGTCCAAGAAGGCTATGATGTGCTTTCTGGAGGAAATATGTGTTAGTTACATTTCATTTAGACATGAATTATAGTGCTGATGACCCTGAATTCAATGTTAATTAAGCAATAATGTATATTAAATGAAGAATCTCTAAAGAGAAACACATACAAAACAAGGAAATGTATTGACTGATTGATGAAAATGTGCCCAGAGGCTCACAGGAACCTAATTGTGTGTTTCCTGTAGGAGCAGTGGTTTAGTACTCAGATTCAATATTGGCGGTGACTTTGTAGAACACAGTTACCATGAATAATGCTGTTCAACTGCATAATTGTTCTGTAAAGAAAAGTGTTTATGATGTTACGGTAGTTCTCAAGATGTTATGGTAGTTCATCTCAGAATTTTGAAACAGAAAGTGTCAAGCAGGAAAACATAAGACACTCTATGTATTTCAAATGAAAAACATTTGAATAAGGACAGTAAAGCCCTTAAACAATGTTTAGAAAGGCTGTAGGAACAAAGGCGAAGGAAGCTTCCAGCACTATTATCAGCCTGAAGCATTAAAGAGGGTAGTTTTTAAAAAATTCCCACCAACAGTATAAGAGGGTTCCCTTCTCTCCACACCCTCTCCAGCATTTATTGCATGTAGACTTTTGGATAGAAGCCATTCTGACTGGTGTGAAATGGTATCTCATTGTGGTTTTGATTTGCATTTCTCTGATTATGAGGGATGTTAAGCATTTTTTCATGTGTTTGTTAGCCATCTGTATGTCTTCTTTGGAGAAATGTCTGTTTAGTTCTTTGGCCCATTTTTTGATTGGGTCATTCATTTTTCTGGAGTTGAGCTGAAGGAGCTGCTTGTATATTTGAATCAGTTCTAATGAGGTGGATGAAACTGGAGCCTATTATACAGAGTGAAGTAAGCCAGAAAGAAAAACACCAATACAGTATACTAATGCATATATATGGAATTTAGAAAGATGGAAATGATAACCCTGTATACGACACAGCAAAAGAGACACAGGTGTATAGAACAGTCTTTGGGACTCTGTGGGAGAGGGTGAGGGTGGGATGATTTGGGAGAATGGCATTGAAACATGTATATTATCATATGTGAAATGAATCACCAGTCCAGGTTCGACGCATTGTGCAACGAATCACCAGTCCAGGTTCAACGCATGATACAGGATGCTCAGGGCTGGTGCACGGGGATGATCCAGAGGGAGGATAAGGGGAGGAGGAAGGTGGGAGGGGGGTTCAGGAAGGGGAACTCATGTATACCTGGGGCGGATTCATGTCAATGTATGGCAAAACCAACCAATATAATATTGTAAAATAATTAGCCTCCAATAAAAAAAAAATTTAAAAAAAATTAAAAATTCCCTGTAAACTGCTCTGCTGCTGCTGCTAAGTCACCTCAGTCGTGTCCGACTCTGTGCGACCCCATAGACGGAAGCCCACCAGGCTCCCCCGTCCCTGGGATTCTCCAGGCAAGAACACTGGAGTGGGTTGCCATTTCCTTCTCCAATGTGTGAAAGTGAAAAGTGAAAGTGAAGTCGCTCAGTCGTGTCCGACCCTTAGCGACCCCACGGACTGCAGCCTACCAGGCTCCTCCATCCATGGGATTTTCTAGGCAAGAGTACTGGAGTGGCTTGCCATTGCCTTCTCCAGTAAACTGCTCTAAAGAAGTGCAAATCTTGCAGCTGCCTCTGGAGAAAAGTGGCTTTTTCTTTTCCACTTTTCAAGTCCCAAGTTAGTGTCTTTTATCAGTTAATCTCAAACCATATACATAAGGGATACTAAAAAATGTTTCTGGCTCCTTTCCTTATATTTTCTTAGAAGAAAATGATAGCATTTTGGGTTGCCAAAAGGTGGTTTAGAACAAGTAGTAGTAGTAGTAGTAGTTTTAATAGAAATAATGAAAAAAATGATAGTCTAGTTTTAGTAATAAGATATTCAGGATACAGTAGAATTAAGCTCAGTCTCCTATTAACAGCTATGTCACAGCCCTAGTGACCATTTACAGAAGTTCTTCCCTGTTTATATAAATAGACCCTTCAAGGCCACAGGTTTACTCTGGTTTCAGAGCACATCAGAATTTGCCAGACCCGGTTTTGGGGGGCTTCCAGGATAGCCCAATTGGTAAAGTATCCACCTGCAATGTAGGAGACCTTGGTTGGATTCCTGGGTTGGGAAGATCCACTGGAGATGGGATAGGCTACACACTCCAGTATTTTTGGGCTTCCCTTGTGGCTTAGCTGGTAAAGAATCTGGCTATAAGGTGGAAGACCTGGGTTTGATCCCTGGGTTGGGAAGATCCCCTGGAGAAAGGAAAGGCTACCCACTCCAGTATTCTGGCCTAGAGAATTCCATGGACTGTATAGGCCATGGGGTTGCAAAGAGTTGCACATGACTGAATGACTTTCACTTTCACTTTTGGGTGTTTTTCCTTTCTCTGGTTTCTTCTGTGAGAGTCTGGTGGTATCTCTTCTAAATTCTCAAAACCCAAAAGACATAATTGCACAACCTTGTGCAGACAATGGAGCTACTTGGCCCCTTGTTCACCTTCCTGATGGCAGCTATTCTCAATGGTGTCCAGGGCGTGACACCCACTATTTGGAGGGAAAAAGACCTTCAATGCCTCAAGGATGATTTGCTTTTCCGAGGATGAACAGGTATAAGCAATGAATGAAAGCTTAATAAATTTGTTATCCCCAGATACTTATTTGCATTGCAACATGGAAGAAATTTCAAGGTCAATGTTGGAGACATTTGAGGGGAGGATCACTATGGTTAGTAGAGAACGTCTTGGTGTAGGAATAACCAGATCTGAGTTTTTATTCCAGTGCTTTGACAGCTAACTTATATAAAAACCATAGTAAGTTTTAAACATAAAATTTGAAGTCCTGATATATGTCCTCTTGGGGCTTTTGAATATTACTTCTGAAAGGTCACTTAAACCTATGTTTGATAGCAATTTATAATTCCCTTAAAAAGTTAAAGGAAGTTTTTGGTAAAAATACCTATATAACCCCCTCAAAGTAAGTGATCAGGGATGGGATTTTTCAAAAGCTTTATTACCAAGGTGATGGATTCTGGAATAAATGAGAATTTGTTCAAATTTTGATTTCTTAAAAGAATAAGTTGTTTGGTTGTTTCCTAGATCAGTGAATAATGAGAGGTGGTTTTCCTTGAGATTTGTTCAAGATTGTTTCAGAATTTATAAGGTAACTTTAGGTTTGGTATTTAGGTTGCATTATAAAGCCGAAGTGTCTTCACATGAGATCTGTTGTCATGAAGAAGCTGAGTTGTAACTGAGCCTCCTTCTCACCACATTCAGTGTGGGAAGGCCACTGATTTCAGTTGTTTCCATTATAGGACCATAACTGGCTTCCTCTTATGGCTGATTACACTTTATGGTTACTGTGTATATATATTTATGCAAATCCCTGTTCCTGAAAAGTTTCAGCTCAGCTGATAAAAGCAGTCAGTTTGATTTCCATACTTTTATAAGAGAATGATAAAGGCAGTCTAGGAAGTGTTGGTTATTCAAGTAAAACAGTAGCTCTAAATTCTTTGACTTTCCAGGCTTGTCCTTTAATAGAAAATAATGCTGTAAATAGAAGTGAGCCTGTTAGCTGGAAACAATTCAAGGATTGAATTAAATAAAAACTCCCCTGGGTTTCTGCATGAAAGCTATTGAATTTGGCTGCAAATGAGCACAAAGCACTTTCAAAAAATTTTTTTCTCATCTTTCCCCATTGTAGAACCCTCGATTTAGTTTATTTGACAATAATGGATCTCCACTGACCTACATAACTCGTGTATTTAAATACTCATTTCATTTAAAAATACGTATTCAAATATCTATTTCATTAAAAAATATGTTGAGAGAGAATGTAACAGCTTGTTCAACCATCCTTCTTAACAGCTCCTCTGGAGTCTCTCTGTGCTCTCAGCTAAATCCAAACTTGCAGAATTTCATTACGAGAGAGTACTGAGTCAATTCAATTACCCTTGGAATTTGTGGTGGTCTGTCATGTTAGAGTTTCACCAGAGGGAACTGCAAAATGCATTCATTTTAATTTTGCTAAACTCGCATGAGGCTATCCTGACTGAGGAAATTTGGGGAATGGGTCCTGATCATTTTTTTACTTTGTAAAATTGAAGCATATCATACACATACTAATGAGCAGAAAGTGCACTAATCCTAAGTATACAGTGCAGTGCAGTTTTGCATATGTATACACACATCACCATCACCCTGATGAAGGCAGAGAACATCTCCTGAAGCCCACATGGTTCCCTTGTAGTTATTTCTAGACTCTACTCCCATCCTGAGCTTCTATCCCCATTCATTAGTCTCTTCTTCAACTTCATGAAATAAATCCTGTACTACATAGTTCCTTGAGTTTTGTTTCTTTCACTTAGTATAATGTCTGTGTGATTCATCCATGTTGTGTGTAACAGCTTATTTTGTCTTATTACTGAGCAGTATCGCACTCTCTGAATATACCAGAGCTTATTCATCCATTCTTTTGTTAGGCATCTGGGTTGTTTCCAGTTTTGAATTACTACAGCATAAATTATCTATGAATGTTCTTGATTGTGTCCTTGGTGGATCTATGCACTCATTTCTCTTGATCTACGCTCTCATTTCACTTTGAATAATTTTGTTAATGTTTTTCTCACAGCTTTCTGAAAGTCTTTGTATATTTTGGATGAAAGTCCTTTGTCAGCTATGTTTAACACAAATATTTTTTCCTAGTCTGAGACCTTTCTACTCTTTTAATGATGTATTTTGGTAATGGAAGTTATTTAAGAAAATTAAATTTATCAGTTTTTGTGATAGTTCTTTTGGTATCTTTAATAAATTCTTGCCCATGATAAGATCAGACCTGTTTTTCTGATTGTGACTCTGCAGATACTTTGCAAATTGCATTCAGGGAACCAGCAGCCTGAGTAGTGAATCATCAAAGCCCTAGTCAAGGAGTCAACTCTTTCATTTAGTTATGGGGAAGAAGTTTTTTCAGGACAATGGCCGTTGCTGTGGGATTGTTCTTAATTTGAATCATTAAGCAGCTCCCATTTGCCCGCATGCTGTTCCCCCATTTCTAGCCTCTAAATGGGGCCTGACACTTTCTGATGCACCTCCACTAAGACCATTTCTTCCCTTTTTACCTAGCTCCATATCCTTTAAGTCTCAGCTTGAATTTTAATTCCAAAATTCCCTGAAGTGTGTTACATGCCACTCATTCTTAGGAAAGAGTAATTTGAATAATGCTAGTCAGAGATTAAAATACATATTTGTACTTTTGCTTTGTCTATGTCTACTTCCTTCCAGAATGTGGTTCATGGGAGGTTTGTTCAGTTTTATTACAAATAATGTTTATAATAATATCACCCAGAACAGTTTCTGGTCCATTTTTAAGTAATTAATAAACATTTTTGAATGAATGAATGATTAATAATCAACCAACTTATAGAATTCAGCTGTGCTGAATCTTTGCAGACAAATAAACCATGTATCATTAAAATAAAAAATCAATTAACTTTGGGATGATATATAACAATAATAGTAGTAGTATTGATGATAGTCATGATAAAACAGAAAAGCATTTAATCCAAAGTGTACTACCCAAAGATCATCTACATTATTTTCTATTCTATTCCAGACTTAATCTTTATCTGTATACAATTTCTGAAAAACTGCTACCATAGATGAATTTTTGCTTTCTTTTGGCATATGAAATGCTGCATAATAAACATTACATTTCTAAGTATAAATGTGTAGTTACAGTTTTTAATAACTGTGTAAAGTGGTATAGAGTTGCTGTAGTATGACTATCTTTACCCTGTTATCTGACATTTAGGCTGTTTTCTATATTTTGCTATTATGAATCTAACTTAAATGAATTGCTTCATGACCCTCCACTGTAAGAAAGGTCACTTTTCTTTATTTTCATAAATCAAATAAAATCTGGCTAGGACTCCCACCTGTGAAGGTTAATGAGAAATACAATCCCAGTCATTTTTGAGACAGTTTCTGTGACTTTCATTGTTTTACCAGGAACCTGGGGCTAATGTGGCTCAAGAAAATTAGAGAAGGTTCCTAGGTTCAGCTTATTTGTGTTCCTTTCATTTTCTACTACAATCCAGTGTGGGGGCTGGTCCTCACTCTCTTGCACTTAAGGCTGCTCCAAATGACAGCAGTAATGACTGACTGCTCTCAGAAGCTCTGCCCATTGGTAGCAGCTCTGATAGGCAAGCACCTTCCCTCTGCTACTTCTGCAACACAGTTACCCCCACTAAAAGCTCAAACTCAAACTTCAGTTGCAGTCTTCTGGCATTAACTTACTCTCCTGGTAGTTCTAGCTTTCACTCTCATCCCGTGACAATTTTAATTTCTTCCTTTATAAACCTGGACCTCTCAAACCAAGGCCTCTGTGGGGTTTACTTTAGTGCAGCTTCTGAAATAGAAGAACAAAGAGTTTGTTAAGCACCCAGGAACTCTACTCCAAGAGGAGCCTTGAACTTTATAATACATGATATACACATCTATTGTGTGAATGAGGGAAGGGAAATTTTTTCTTCTTGTAAGTCCTCTAAGAATTAGGCCTATGTTCATATTCCAGTTGATTTTCCTATTATGTATACAATACTACAATACATATCATGTAGCATATCACTTTTCCTCTAATAAATAAATTAGTAGGTCAACATTTATAAGTACTTTAATAAGTCAGTCTGAAAGCTAAACTGTTGTAACAAAGGGAAACCCCCCTGAAACACAGACAATTTGGCATTCACTTGTGTAATTGATATTGTGAAGTAATTTAGGAAATTCTTCCATGAAGACAAGGAGGAAACATGAGTCTTATGTGGCTAAGGAATATTGGGGAAGAAAGCTTCATTCTCAGCTTCTACTGTCACTGATGTTACAGTGACGTTTTCTGTTTATAACCCACATAGGAAAACTGACCCCACTCTGCTGGGCTAAGAAGCTCCAAAGGGCAACAGCAATTTAGCAAAAGACATCAGAGAGTTATCAAGAGACTAAAATCAGGCTAGAACCTGATTGAGGTTCACAGAAGTGAGCCCTTGTTTCGGCTTGATCTCCTTAGGAGGGTATGGGTTGTAGGCTCCAGAGAAGAGAAGAGAATTAGAGCCTAATTGGTGCCCTTGACAGACCTGAAAGGAACAGAAGTTTGAATTCATGGCTGGAAAGAGAGCAAAAATGTTCTGGTGAAAATTCCTGGCTTTGGGCTCATGCCTTATAGAGTTATGTTATAGGAGTAAAGACAGACCAGCCCTGAAAAGGACTGGATTTCCTACAAACTCTTTTTATCTCTAAACTAAGAGAAGGTGGTCCTCGATGGTCAGGGCTTTAATAGCCAACAACAGCAACAGAAACACAGATTTATTACAGAACTCGGATCTGGCTGCTTACCAGTGTTAAGACTCTGCACTCCCGATGCAGGGAACAATGGGTTTGATCCCTGATTGGGGAACTAAGATCTCACATGCCACTTGGCGCACCTGAAAAAACAGTCAATACCTGAGCGGCAAGTCAAAAGGGAAATATTGCTTCTAATCAGAGAGCTGGCAATCTGGGTGAAATGTGTCCCTAAAAACTGACACTCCGGATTCTGCTTAGCTGTGAAAGTTTTTAAAGAAAAAAGGGAAATAATCTCAGCTAATCATTGAGATGGAGGTCAAAGTGCTTGCCATCCCTTAGTCCGTGCAGTCTTGTTGACTTCCTGTGGTCTTTCTTTAGATGCTATCTTGTTCAAACTGTGAAATTACTGAAGGGGAAGCTAAGAAGAGATCTTGTCATCTGTTAATTGCTTATTCTTCATTTCTACTTCTTAGAGTTACAGAAAGGACTAACAGGGTTAAGCAAACTATTGTGTGACCAAAGATTTCAAAGATGTGATTGGGCTGGAGATGAGTAGAGTTTAGAGGTTAAGATTAGTTACAATATAGTACAAGGTAGCTTTGCTAGAGGGGCCCCATACAGAGACCTCTTTCCTGCGAAGACCTTTTTCTTGCCAAAAGCTGCTTACAAATTCCCACTTGTCAGAACATCCTTCAATTTCTGTGGGATTATGGGCAAAGGTCTATCTTCTATAACTTCTTCCTGCTGACATGGACACTGTAGTCTTAGAGTGGAAGATGTGACATGGGTCTGTGTAGCATCTCTTTGCTGACAGTTTTAGTTGCCTATTTACATATATAGGCAGGACAAATTATGATTATTCTGAAGTCCACAAAGATATAGATTATTATGAGCAATAATGTTAATCCCACTCTCTTAAGGCCAGTCCATGAATTGTGGTATCCATAGATTCAGTATTGCTCAAAATGGAGCAGCTAATGTCATGGTTACAGTTTGGTCATCATGAAGTTAGCTTTTTCCCTCTGGTGGTATTTAGGTTGCTACAAACATAACTATGGTTTTGGACTGAATTTTAAATCATTATAACTAGGCTCAAACATGTGTTTATTAATCAAAATAGGATCTGTTACAATCAACACATTTTTTGCCAGTGAGAAATAAGTTTGCTTATTCCTGTAGCATACAAATCTTTGTCTCAGAATTTGATGAACTCTTGGAAAGCATTTTTTTGCCTCCTGCTGGTTGTGGAAGCATTTTCTCTACAAAAAGCTTTTGAGAAGCTTGAAGAAATGGCAGTTGACTGGCAAAAGGTCAGATGAATATTACAGATGAAGCAAAACTTCATAGCCCAATTCATTCAACTTTTGAAGTATTGGTTGTGTGACCTGTTGTTGGGCATTGTCATGGAGAAGAATTGGGTCCTTTCTGTTGACCAGTGCCTCCTGGTCAATTGCAGTTTTTGGTGTATCTCATCAATTTGCTGCTCATACTTCTCAGATGTAAGGGATTCAGAAAGCTGTAGTGGATCAGACCGACAACAGACCACCAAACAGTGACCATGTCCTTTTTTGGTGCAAGTTTGGCTTTGGGAAGTGCTTTCCAGCTTCTCAGTTCAACCACTGAGCTGGTCATTGCTGAGTGTCCTGTGAAATCCACTTTTCATTACACATCACAATATGATTGAGACATGGTTTGTTGTTGCATAGAATAAGAAAATGCAACACTTCAAAACAATTTTTTTGATTTTCAGTCAATTCACAAGGCACCCACTTATTGAGCTTTTTCCTCTTTTCAATTTGCTTCAAATGCTGAAAGACCATAGAATGGTTGATGTTGAGTTCTTTGGCACCTTTTTGTGTAGTTATAAAAGGATCAGTTTTGATGATGCTCTCAGTTGGTTGTTGTCAACTTCTGATGGCCAACCACTACACTCCTCATCTTCAAGACTCTCGTCTCCTTTGCAAAACTTCTTGAACCACCACTGCACTGTATGTTCATTAGCAATTCCTGGCCAAATGTGTTGTTGATGTTGTGAGTTGTCTCCATTGCTTTACAAAGTATTTTGAATTCGAATAAGAAAATTGCTCAAATTCGCTTTTTGTCTAATGTTGTTTACATAGTCTAAAATAAATATAAAATACAAAGCAAGTAAAAAGTCATTAGGAAAAAGAACAAAGTGAGAAATGCTCATTAAAATGATGGATAACATAACTGCATTTATTTAAGAATGTATTCCAATATCAAATGGCAAGTTTCAGTAATGCAAAAGTGCAATTACTTTTGCACCAAACTAGTAATTATAATATCTGTGAAACACCTGAGGAATATGCCTCAGACACTGAGTCTGTGACTCTGTTGTTCTAATTATTAACTGTTTGAGCTTAACCTCTTGTGACCAGGAGGACTAGAGACTGCAGCTTTTCTACAAATGAGAGGAGGGGGCATAAATGGGCCTTTGTACTGGGAGAGGGGAGCACAAGGTTCTGCTCAATTTTAGTTTCTCTCTAGAGAAAGATAATTTTTAGGCTCAAGTTAATTTTCACAAATAATTTTGCAAATACAATGTCTGGTATACAATTTTAAAAATTCAGGCACACAAAATGACAGTACAACATGACCAAACAGTAGAAATAGCAAACAGCAGAGATAGACAAATGACTTCAAATATAGAAGGGATGAAGCTATTGTACATCAACTTTTGAAAATATATTTATAATTGAAAAAATTCATGATTGTTTTGTCAGAGAATTAGAAACTGTGGGAAAATATTAAATGTTAGCTCTAGTGCTATAAAGGAGAAGGCAATGGCACCCCACTCCAGTACTCTTGCCTGGAAAATCCCATGCACAGAGGAGCCTGGTAGGCTGAAGTCCATGGGGTCACTAAGAATCGGACACGACTGAGCGACTTCACTTTCAATTTTCACTTTCATGCATTGGAGAAGGAAATGGCAACCCACTCCTGTGTTCTTGCCTGGAGAATCCCAGGAACAGAGGAGCCTGGTGGGCTGCCATCTACGGGGTCACACAGAATCAGACATGACTGAAACGACTTAGCAGCAGTGCCATAAAGCATCATAATTAAAAGTAATAGCACAAACATGAGAATAAGAGTACATTAGATAAAACTGAGACTTACTGAGCAAGAAGATAAGTTAGAAGAGTAGCAATAGAAAATAATGAAAAAAAAATAGATTTAAAGCAGAGAAGAAAGGATTAAGAAACAGACAAGAGAGTACTAAGGTTTAATATAGATATATAACAGAGAAGACCAAACCTGACTCCATATTGTGTCTATTCCTTTAGCTCTAACTTTTGTGCCCTGTTGTTGATGCTTCATCATGCTGGCTCTGCATCTTTGTCTACAAGAATATTGCCTATAATCTGAAGCATACATGATAGTCCATTCTCAAGGCTCTGTCTCCAAGGCTTGACTTTTAAAAGTGTGAAAGAGATGTCTTTTATAGAGAGAGAGATAAAATGTCAAAGAATGGAGAATAAATTTGTCTTGTTGGAGTTTTACAGGAACATCATGACCAGAATTATGTTGACAACTACAAGAGTGAAGGATTCTGGCACTAGGAAGTTTGCTGCAACCAATCATACCCTCTCCCCTTTTAGTATAAAAGAAGCCTGACTTTTAACTCAGGTTCAGGTGACTCTTTGGGGTAGTAGTCTCAGTCTGCTGTCTTTCCAGTTAAGTCACTATTCCTTTCCCCAACAGCTTGTGTCTTGATTTATTGTCTTTATGTGCAGTGATGAGCAATATGAACCTAGACCCAGCAACACATCTAATTAGAGACCCAGTAGAAGAGGAGAGGAACAATTAGACAGAAGCAATATTGTTGGTCTTCTCTAAACTGACAAATACAAAAATGTTAAAAGCAGTGAAACAACAGAAAACAAAAGACTGTCTTTAATAGAGCAACATTTAGATTGATAATTTTCATTCAGTAAAAATAAATGGAAAAGAGAAAATAATGTCATGACATATATAGGTCTGAAAGAATTCTATATGCAAAAAAAACCCTTCAAAGAAAAACAACTGTCAGCCAGTAAACCAAACAAAAAAGCAAATGAACAAAACCCTAAAAGAAGACAGATATTTTTAGATGAATAAAACCAGAGCAAATTTTTTGACAGCAGATATATACTGAACAAAATAAGAAAAATAGTTTTTCAGACAGAAGAAAAATAAATTTTGATGAAGAATTCAAGGGGTAGAAGTAATAAAAGCAGTGAAAATTGTAAAGATATGGGTAACTTATCTTCAGCATTCTTGCCTTGAGAACACCATGAACAATATTAAAAAGGCAATAAGATATGATACTAGATGATGAGCCTCCTAGGTCAGTAGGTATCCAATATGCCACTGGAGAAGAGTGGAGATATAGCTCCAGAAAGAATGAAGAGGCTGAGCCAAAGCGGAAAAGATGCTCAGCTGTGGATGTTTATGGCGGTGAAAATGAAGTCTGATGCTATGAAGAGCAATATTGCTTAGGAACTTGGAATGTTCAGTCCATGAATCGAGGTAAATTGGGCATTGTCAAGCAGATGACGGCAAGAGTGAACATTGACATTTTAGAAACCAGTAACTAAAAGGGACCAGAATGGGTGAGCTTAATTCATAAGACCATTATATCTACTACTGTGGGCAAGAATCCCTTAGTAGAAATGGAGTAGTCTTCATAGTCAACAAAACAGTCCAAAATTCATAGTTGAGTGAAATCTCAAAAATGAAAAAATCTCAAAATCCTCTAAGAAGATTCCAGGAAATATCTACCTCTGCTTAATTGACTATGCTAAAGCCTTTGCCTGTGTGGATCACAACAAATTGTGGAAAATTCTTCAAGAGATGGGAATACCGGACCACCATACTTGTCTCCTGAGAAACCTGCATGCAGATCAAGAAGCAACAGCTAGAATTGTACATGGAACAATGGTTCAAAACTGGGAAAGGAGTGTGTCCAGGTTGTATATTGTCACCTTGCCTATTTAACTTATATGCAGGGTACATCATGTGAAATGCTGGGCTAGATGAAGCTCAAGCTGGAATCAAGGTTGCCAGAATTATCCATAACCTCAGATGTGCAGATGATACCACTCATGTCAGAAAATGAAGAGTAACTATAAAGCCTTTTGATGAAGGTGAAAGAGGAAAGTGAAAAATCTGACTTAAAACTCAACATTTAAAAAACTAAAATCATGGCATCCAGTCCCATCCCTTCATGGCAAATAGAGGGGGAAAAATGGAAATAGTGACAGACTTTAAATTCTTGGGCTCAAAATCACTGCTGACAGTGACTGCAGCCATGAAATTAAAAGACATTTGCTCTTTGGAAGAAAGGCTATGACAAGCCTAGACAGTATACTGAAAAGTAGAGACATCACTTTTCCAACAAAGTCCATATAGTCAAAGCTATGGTTTTTCCAGTAGTCATGTATGGATGTGAGAGTTGGACTTTAAAGAAGGTTGAGCACCAAAGAACTGATGCTTTCAAACTGTGGTCTGAAGAAGACTATTGAGAGTCCCTTGAACCACAAAGAGATCAAACCAGTCAATCCTGGGGAAATCAACCCCGAATATTCATTGAAAGGACTGATGCTGAAGCTGAAGCTTCAATACTTTGGCCACCTGATGTGAAGAGCTGACTCACTGGAAAAAACCATGATGCTTGGAAAAACTGAGTGCAGGAGGGGAAGGGCGTGGTGGGGGATGAGATGGTTAGATAGCATCACCAACTCAATGGACATGAGTTTGAGTAAACTCTCAGAGGTAGCAAAAGATAGGGAAGCCCAGTGTGCTACAGCTCATGGTGTCACAAAGAGATGGGCATGCCTTAGTGTCTGAACAATAAGACTTTTTAGTTACGGCGTTTCTGACTGGGGTGAGGTGAGGCCTTATTGTAGTCTTGACTTGCATTTCTCAAATAATTAATTAGCAATATTGAACATCGTTTCAGGTGCCTATTGGCCACCTGTATGTATTCTTCTTCTGCTCATTTTTTGATTCAGTTGTTTGAATTTTATATACATGTATATGTATATATATATATATATATATATATATATATATATATATTGAGTTTTGTGAGCTCTTTGTCTATTTTGGAGATTAATCCCTAGTCATTCACATCATTGGCAAATATTTTCTTCTATTCTGTAGGTTGTCTCTTTGTTTTGTTGACAATTTTCTTTGCTGTGCAAAAGCTTTAAAGTTTGATTAGATCCCATTTCTTTAAGGCTATGGTTTTTCCTGTGGTCATGTATGGATGTGAGAGTTGGACTGTGAAGAAAGCTGATCGCTGAAGAATTGATGCTTTTTAACTGTGGTGCTGGAGAAGACTCTTGAGAGTCCCTTGGACTGCAAGGAGATCCAACCAGTCCATTCTAAAGGAGATCAATCCTGGGTATTCAATGGAAGGACTGATGCTAAAGCTGAAACTCCAATACTTTGGCCACCTCGTGCGAAGAGTTGACTCACTGGATAAGACTCTGATGCTGGGAGGGATTGGAGATGGGAGGAGACAGAGATGACAGAGAATGAGATGGCTGGATGGCATCACTGACTCGATGGACATGAGTTTGAGTGAACTCTGGGAGTTGGTGATGGACAGGTAGGCCTGGCGTGCTATGATTCATGGTGTTGCAGAGTCGGACATGACTGAGCGACTAAACTGAACTGAACATATTCTTGATATCAAAACCTGAGAAGGACATTACTGGAAAAAAATACAGGCAAATTTCATTCATAAACATAGATGTAAAAATTCTAAGCAATATATAGTCATATCGAAAGTAGATCTTTATGAAAGTACATAAACTGGGTTTATTAAAGGATTGCAGCTTCAGTTAATCATGAAAAAATCAGTATAATTCATATTAGAAGAAAAAGTCAAAATTAATATAAAGCATATAGCTAATTACAGAAATAGAAAAAATATTTTAAAGGTACTACTTATGATAAGATTAAAATAAAAAGTACCTATGAATAAAACAGAAAGCATCTGTAAGGTCTCTACCCAGAAAGCTGCAAAACATTATTGAGATAAATAAAAGATCTAAATAAATTGAGCATTTATTGTTTGGATTCCTCAACATATCAGAGCTGTCAGTTCCTCGCAAATTGACCTACAGAATCAATACGATTTCAGTCAAAATTTCATTTGTTCTTTCCTGTGTAGAACTTGACAAACTGATTTTAAAATTAAATGGAAATGCAAAAGGCAAATCTTTTCTCCAAGTGTACCTTATCTTTTCTTTTCATGCTCTTAACAGTGTATATTGAATAGTAGAAAATTTTAATCCAATCTTTTCTTTGCACTATACATTAAAAAACTTAGAATGGATGATAGATAAATGTGTAAAAATGAAAACTACAAAAAATCTGCAAGGTAATATAAAAGAAAAGCTTTGTGACTTTGGATTAGACATAGGTTTCATAGATAAGATGCCAAAAGTACAATCTGTAAAGAGACAAACTAGTAATTGTGTAGTTTTATTTAAAATGTATTTATTGTATTCTTACCAAGATCAGCTGTGTTTTTCCCACACTCATTAATGCCATTTGAAATTTATATATAATATATAACTAATGTTCAACTTCATATTACTTAAAACAGCAAAATATGAGTGAGGAAAGAGAAGTATTTCTATAAAACTAAAAATTAAGTTGATTGTTTCAGAAAGACAGAATAAAGATTAATTGCTAAGTGAAAATACAGATTTTTAGTGTGGGATAGATAACTGCAACACATTGAAAGACATTATAAATATTTAGAGGGATTTTTTCTCCTCATATTTAAAACAAATTCTGCTTGCTTAAAAACAAATACTTTGGAAATCATTGCAAATGCATTTTAATTTTGTTTTCTGCAAGAAAGTGAATGTGGAAATTTAATCCCATCCATGGGATTTTCCAGGCAAGAGTACTGGAGTGGGTTGCCACTTCCTTCTCCAGAGGATCTTCCAGACCCAGGGATTGAACCCAGGTCTCCCGCATTGCGGGCAGATGCTTTACCATCTGAGCCACCAGGTAAGCTCAATTCTATATCAGAAGACTTCTAAATAACTGTACAGTTACATATTTCAAGTTATATAAAGTACCAATTAATAATTTGAACTTGAACTTTTGATGAACTTTCTATCTACTGTGCCAAAAGACTTAGGTAAGAGGGTTTCTACTATACGCTAATTTATAGCTAAATATCTTTTTGCATGTTAGCAAGATATATATTTGCAATATTTTCATTTTATTATTATGCTAAATAACATTATTTAGATAGATAACCTCTAAAGAATTTATACTCTTTCCTTCATGATTTATTTTTCATTACTTCAAATAGTTTGCTAAGTTATTAATATACAGTATAAAAGTATAGTACAAAAAAGATCTTGATAACCCAGATAACCATGGTGATGTTGTCACTCACTTAGAGCCAGACATCTGTATTGTGAAGTCAAGTGGATCTTAGGAAGTATTACTACCAACAAAGCTAGTGGAAGTGATGGAATTACAGCTGAGCTATTTAAAATACTAAAAGATGATGGTGTTAAAGTGCTGTACTCAATATGTCAGCAAAACTGGAAAACCGTGCAGTGACCACAAGACTAGAAAAGTCAGTTTTCTTTCCAATTGCAAAGCAGGGCAGTGCTAAAAAGTGTTCAAATTACTGGACAGTTGCACTTGCTTCCCATGCTAGTAAGATTATGTTCAAAATCTTTCAAGCTAAGCTTCAGCAGAACATGAACTGAGAACTTCCAGATGTACAAGCTGGGTTTAGAAAAGGCAGAAGATCCAGAGATCAAACTGCCAACATCTGCTGTATCATACAGAAAGCCAAGGAATTCCAGAAAAACATCTACCTCTGTTTCATTGACTACAGGAAAGCCTTTGACTATGTGAATCACAACAAACTGTGGAAAACTCTTAGACATGGGAATACTATAGCACTTTATCTGTTTCATGAGAAGCCTGTATGCAGGTTAAGAAGCAACAGTTAGAGCCTTACATGGAACAACTGACTGGTTCAAACTTGAGAAAGGAGTACAACAAAGCTATATATTGTCACCCTGTTTATTTAACTTATATGCAGAGTACATCATGCAAAATACTGGGCTGGATGAGTTAGAAGCTGGAATCAAGATTGCCAGAACTATCAACAACCTCAGATATGCAGATGATACCACTCTAATGGCAGAAAGTGAAGAGAAACTAAAGAACCTCTTGATTAGGGTTAAGGAGGAGACTGAAAAAGCTGGCTTAAAATTCAACATTCAAAAAACTAAGATCATGGCATCCAGTCCCATCACTTCATGGTAAATAGAAGGGAGAAAGTGCAAGCAGTGACAGATATTCCCTTCATGGGCTCCAAAATCAGATGGTGACTGCAGCTATGAAATTAGAAGACCATTGCTTCTTGAAAGGAAGGCGATGACAAACTTAGGCAGTGTATTAAAAAGTAAGACATCATTTTGTCAACGAAGATCTGTATAGCCCAAGCTATGGTCTTTCCAGTAGTCATGTACAGATGTGAGAGTTGGACCATAAAGAAGGCTGAGCACTGAATAATTGATGCTTTCAAATTGTGGTGCTAGAGAAGACTCTTTAGAGTCCCTTGGACCACAAGGAGATCAAATCAGTCAATCCTAAAGAAAATCAATCCTGAATATTCATTGGAAGGACTGATGCTGAAGCTGAAGCTCCAATACTTTGGCCACCAGATATGAAGAGCCAACTCATTGGAAAAGAGCCTGATGCTGGGAAAGACTGATGGCAAAAGGAGAAGAAGGTGGCAGAGGATGAGATGCTTGGATGGTTGGATGACATCACCATTCTCTGAACGTGAACTTGGGTGAACTCCCAGAGATGGTGAGAGACAGGGAGGCCTGGCATATTCATGGGGTGGGGAAGAATTGGACATGACTTAATGACTGAAGAACAACTGATAAATACCCAATACTATGCTCAAGCCGTTTATAATTTTTTAGTTAAAAATTTTATCTGATAGATATGTGATTTATTTAGTGATCTATTTTTTCCCTTAAATTATCAGTACATTCCAATGTTATTTACTGTTCCTTTTTCCTAACCCATTTTTGGGTATAACTGACTGTTCGTATTTTTAAAATATTTATTTTTTTCTACATTGTGTCTCAGTTGTGCGGCAGGAATTTTCTTTGCAGCACGTGGAAAATTTCCTTGCAGTGTTCAGTCTCTTCCTTGTGCACACTGGTTTCTCTCTAGTTGTGGTGAGTGGGCTCAGTAGTTGTGAGGGTTTAATTGCTCAGAGGTGTTTGGGATCATAGTTCCTTGACCAAGGATCAAACCCGTGTTCTCTGCACTGGAAGGCAGATTCTTAACCACTAGAACAGCAAGGAAGACCCAACTGTTCATACATTTTAAAATTAAAATCCTACAAAGAATTTAGCTTTCAGACGTTCCCTGGTGGTTCAGTGGTTAAGACATTGCATTTCCCATGCAGGGGACATGGATTCCATCTCTGGTCAAGTATGTAAGATCTTACATGCTGCATGTTGTGGCCAAAAATGAACTAAAATTTTTTAAGAAAAAGGAAATTAGTTTTCATTTTCCCATAAAGTGAAAATTAAAGTCACTCAGTAATGTTCAACTCATTGTGATCCCTTGGACTATACAGTCCATGGAATTCTCCAAGCCAGAATACTGGAGTGGGTAGCCTATCCCTTCTCCGGGGGATCTTCCCAACCCAGGGATCTATCCCAGGTCTTTGCACTGCAGGCGGATTCTTTACCAGCTGAGCCACAAGGGAAGCCCTCATTTTTGCATAAGAAGAAGGTAAATTACTATATTTTCCCACCTTGGAAAGAGAGGAAGAAAAAAAGGAAGGAGGTAAGGAAGGGAGAGAAGTTGCAATGAATGGAACCTATCCATGCAGAGCAGTGATTCTCAATTGGGGGTAATTTTGCCCTCCAGGAGACATTTGGCAATATCTAGGGACATTTTTCTGGAACTCTCTTGCTTTCTCCATGATCCAGCGGATGTTGGCAATTTGATCTCTGGTGCCTCTGCTTTTTCTAAAACCTGACTGAACATCTGGGAGCTCACGGTTCACGTTTTTGCTGAAGCCTGGCTTGGAGAATTTTGCGCATGACTTTACCAGCGTGTGAGATGAGTGCAATTGTGCAGTAGTTTGAGCATTCTTTGGCATTGCCTTTCTTTGGGATTGGAATGAAGGCTGACCTTTTCCAGTCTTCTTCATTGACTATGCCAAAGCCTTTGACTGTGTGGATCACAATAAACTGTGGAAAGTTCTGAAAGAAATGGGCATACCAGACCACCTGACCTGCCTCTTGAGAAACCTGTATGCAGGTCAGGAAGCAACAGTCAGAACTGTACATGGAACAACAGACTGGTTCCAAATAGGAAAAGGAGTACATCAAGGCTGTATATTGTCACCTTGCTTATTTAACTTCTATGCAGAGTACATCATGAGGAACGCTGGGCTGGAAGAAGCACAAGCTGGAATCAAGATTGCCGGGAGAAATATCAATAACCTCAGATATGCAGATGACACCACCCTTATGGCAGAAAGTGAAGAGGAACTCAAAAGCCTCTTGATGAAAGTGAAAGAGGAGAGTGTAAAGGTTGGCTTGAAGCTCAACATTCAGAAAACAAAGATCATGGCATCTTGTCCCATCACTTCATGGGAAATAGATGGAAAAACAGTGGAAACAGTGTCAAACTTTATTTTTTTTGGGCTCCAAAATCACTGCAGATGCTGATTGCAGCCATGAAATTAAAAGACGCTTACTCCTTGGAAGGAAAGTTATGACCAACCTTGATAGTACATTTAAAAGCAGAGACATTACTTTGCCAACCAAGGTCTGTCTAGTCAGGCTATGGTTTTTCCCATGGTCATGTATGGATGTGAGAGTTGGACTGTGAAGAAAGCTGATCGCCGAAGAATTGATGCTTTTGAACTGTGGTGTTGGAGAAGACTCTTGAGAGTCCCTTGTACCGCAAGGAGATCCAACCAGTCCATTCTAAAGGAGATCAATCCTGGGTGTTCATTGGAAGGACTGATGCTAAAGCTGAAACTGCAATACTTTGGCCACCTCATGCGACGAGTTGACTCACTGGAAAAGACTCTGATGCTGGAAAGGTTGGGAGCGGGAGGAGAAGGGGACGACAGAGAATGAGATGGCTGGATGGCATCACCGACTCTGTGGACATGAGTTTGAGTGAACTCCGGGAGCTGGTGATTGACAGGGAGGCCTGGCGTGCTGTGATTCATGGGGTCGCGGAGAGTTGGACACGACTGAGCGACTGAACTGAACTGAACTGAACTGAGGGACATTTTTGGTTGTCACTTAGACAATACTTCTGCTGCTTATTGTAGAGGCCAGAGATTCTGCTAGATGTCCTATAACACAGTCTTTCCCAGTGACTCAGCGGTAAAGAATCTGCCTGCAATTCAGGAAATGCAAATTCGATCTCTGGGTCAGGAATATTCCTTGGAAGAGTGTGTGGTAACCCAATACAGTGTTCTTGCCGAGAAAATCCCATGGAGAGAGGAGCCTGGCAGGCCACAGTCCATGGCGTCATAAAGAGTCCGACGCAACTGAAGCAACTAAGCATGCATGCAAGTCCTACAATATACAGGACAGTCTCCAACAACATAGAATTATCTGGTCCAAACAGTCCATTCAAAAGGAGATCAATCCTGGGTGTTCATTGGAAGGACTGATGCTAAAGCTGAAACTCCTATACTTTGGCCACCTCATGCAATGAGTTGACTCACTGGAAAAGACTCTGATGCTGGGAGGGATTGGGGGCAGGAGGAGAAGGGGAAGACAGAGAATGAAATGGCTGGATGGCATCACCGACTCGATGGACATGAGTTTGAGTGAACTCTGGGAGTTGGTAATGGACAGGGAGGCCTGGCGTGCTGTGATTCATGGGGTCACAAAGAGTCGGACATGACTGAGCGACTGAACTGAACTAAAACTTTTGATTCTCTTTACAGGGTCTTTCTCTAGCTTTATTGCATCTTTCTACTCCTTATTTTCTCTGCCTTCCCTGCACTATGAATTCCATTTAATTACCACAGAATCAAAACTCTTGATTCACTTGCTTTTTACTTAAATATTGGCCATTGGGGCTTCCCTGGTGGCTCAGAGGGTAAAAGAACCTGCCTGCAATGCAGGAATCCCAAGTTCAATCTCTGGGTTGGGAAGATCCCCTGGAGAAGGAAGTGACAACCCACTACAGTTATCCTTGCCTGGAGAATTCCATGGACAAAGGACCCTGGCCTTGGGCTACTGTCCATGGGATCACAGAGTCAGACACAAAGGAGCAATTAACACTTTCACTTTCACTTTGGGGAATGATTCTAAATAAAATACATTCCAAATATGAACTCTGAGTTTAAGAAATAGCATTTTCCAAGAAGAAGGCTGTATAGTGTTGGACAGCGGGGTGTAATACAGAAAATAAAATCTGCTATCAAAGAAAATCCACAAAGAAAAGAGGGGAGACCCAAACCTCTCCTTAGGCCTGCCACTTGGTACAGAATAGCATTTTTCAAAATACTGTCTCTGGGCCACTTTCTCTCAGAATCACATGGATTGCTTTTAAATGTGAATTCCTGGGCCTGAATCAGAATGCCTGTTTTGGGTAAATGCCACAGGTACATTTGAAGTTTAAATACCATGAGGCTAGAATTTTTGTTGCACAGGTGTGCACAGTATTGGAAAATGTTAAAAACTAATGCTTTCTTTTGTTTTAGACTTTGTTTGGAGAATCAGATTGTTGCTTCTTAAACCATCCTGAATCCATATCCATGAACTCCTTTTTCTCCTCCACAAGCACACAAACTTACTTTCCCAACACATATATTTTCATTCGTTCATTCATTCATTCAACAAACACAGAGTTGCAAGCCTCTGTGACTATTTTAAATGGAAATGTTGTAAATATGAACCTTATCATTACCTTTCTGAAGGACAGTGTCTTCATATTTTACATTTATGTCTTTCTCCATATTGTTGGCAGCCAAAAAAAAAATACAGCTTTATTTTACTTATTTGTTTTCCTGTCACCTGTGGCAAATATTTAATTTGTTACTAAATGACATTTACGATTTTGAACTTGCTTGTTTCTGTGTCCCCAACATGCACTGGGGCCCAGCCTGCATTGACAATATGTGTGTATGCTTATCAAAGTGCCCTTGGGAAATGAAATAACATGTGAAACTCATTTTTTATTTTCCAGCAAACTTCATAACATTCTCCGTGATTCTATCCTTTGGATAGATTTCTAGTTTATCTTATATGTGAGAAATGACCTTATAACCTGTGTGTGACAGTTGTTTGGGTTTTATTAAGTGCCCTGCTAGCTGGCGATATAGGAGTATTACTCATAGATATTTGTTTGCTACCACCAGTAAGCCAAGAAAATTTATTTTTATATATTTAAGTACAGTGTCTTTCTTCTCCTGCATGTCATTTAAAAGTAGTTCATAGAATAAGGAGAATACTGCCAATTCTAGCTTTAGATGTGGGAAAGAGATGGATTGCCATCATGAATCCCAGAGGTGAAACTTTGTAATACACTCATCTTCCAGGACAACATAAGCTTGATGAAAATTAAACATAAATTTAAACTAAGAGGTTTATATATATATATATATATATATATATATATATATATACACACACACACACAGGAACAATCAGCTCACTACCTCCCCTATTTCTACTCCAAAACTTCAGTGGAAAAGTGTCTGCAGAATACTTCCCTTGGACTTCTGACATGCACCCCTACAGGAAAGTAAGCCACTTCTGTACAGTGGGTGGGGTGGGGGGCGTTTGTTGTTATTTTTGAAACAATGACTCCTTAGTGGTCATTTCAAAGTTGTGGCTAATTTCTGTCACGTGAAAACATCCATGGTTAGGAAATTCATCAGAACTTCCAAAACAAATCCTTAATCACATATTGTTTCTTCATATATTATACTTAGACTCAAATCAGATATTTTATTAGTGAATCTCATATTGCTGAATAGGGGGAAATTTTAATAAAACTGTATTATTTCAATTATATCTGATACCAAAGCAGATATAATCAGTTTCTGCTATCACAAAGGATTTGTGCATTCCATTCCACTTATATATGGCAATTAGATATGGCATTTTGGTTGAGAAAACATGAGAGTGTATAGTGAATTATGTCTTAGGAGGTGGCTGGGTAGAGGTGGTGTTGAGCTTGTTCTGGCCTTTGGTGTTAGACAGTTCCCTTCCCACTCAGGTCCTCTTTACATATCCATTTGGATCCAAATGTGCCTATGAAGACTTGTGTTTTTTTTTTTTTCATTTGTTCATTTTCACAAAGATTCCTGGAAAACAATGAAGCACAGAAAACAGTTTATGGTGGTGGTGTTGGGGATGCTGGAGAGGCACTCTACTCAGAAATAAACAGCAAGGTTTTGGTTTCATACAGCTATGCAAACTTGGGGGAAGTACTCCATTTCCCTGAATCTCAGTTTCATATTAAAATAGAGGTAATAGTATCATAGGCACGTGGTGATATTTGAATTAAAGGCAAACTGTTTGTAATAACAAGCAATTGGAAAAGACACAAAGGGACATTCATGGGGGATGGCTGAGTCAACCATGGTGGGTGCCTTTAAGGAAACACTGCAGAGCTGTAACTGAAGGAAGCTCTCCACGTGAATATGAGCTTAACTCCACGCCAAACTGGAAACAACCGCACACAAAGAAAAGGATTTCTAATGGTTTAGAACTCTGCGTACATTTACTGGTGTGTATTCCAAGGACAAAAACAACTGTGAAAAATGTTAAACTTCAGTTGGTAGTTTTACTCAGTGTGAATAATATTGGTACACTTATTTTGAATTTATTTTTGGTAATGTTGTAGGATAGAGCAAGAATGAATACTAAAGTTAGCAGGAAACAAATTTGAAGAGAAAACAAGTATAAGTACAGAATCAAAAAAATGAAGTAAAACTCTGACATGTTACATTTGGATGGGAAATATCTGTATGAACTCATGATATAAGAATATTTGTTTTTTTCTAGCTTTGTCCACTGAGAAAGCCTAAAACCACTGATAACCCAGTGAAACCATTTACTTCAGATTGGGACTTGAACCCACCTTCTGGAACTTGAACCCACGTGGCTGGGGCCTCAAACCCATGTAAACAGGACTTGAACCTGGCTGAAATCCTGCTTAGGAATTGAACCCAATTGGCTGGAAATCAAACCCAGCCAGAACCCGTGGTACCTGGTTTCAGGACCTAATGAAGCTCAGGTTTTTGATATCTCATCAGAGAAAGAATTCAGTGAGAAAAGTGATAGGTGAGAAGTGGATTTATTCAGATTCAGAGAGAAGCACACTTCACAGACAGAATGTGGGCCATTGTAGAGGGCAAGGGCGGTGGCCTCAAAGTGTGGTGTGGTTAGCTTTTATGGGTTTGGTAACTTCATAGGCTAATGAGTGGGAGTATTATTCCAACTATTTCGGGGAATAGATGGAGATTTCCAGGAATTTGGCCACCATCCACTTTTTGGTCTTTTGACAGTCTCTTGGAACTGTCATGGTGCCTCTGGGTGTGTCATTTCACTTGTTGATGAAGGATCAAGGCTTAGTCGAAGTTGACTTGTCTGCCATCTTGGATCCATTTGTTTCTAATCAGTTTATATTGTGTCCTTTGGGTTATGTCATTCTTTCAAAAGTTGTGCCCTGCCCCTTTCCCTCCTGTTTCACCAGGAGCAAATATCTCTTGGTATCCATACTGTGATTTCTTTTCATAGAAAAATATTCTTGGAAAAATAGCTGCTCCAGGTTTGGGATATTTTGTGCCAGAAAGTAAACAAGTAATCCAAAAAATTATATCAAAAGGTTATGGGAACCAGTTTGAAAGGACTCTAACTTACCTAATTTGATCATTATACATAAAGCAATTAATTGCAAGTCACTGACTATATAAAAATCATGAATTAATATTGATATTTAACAGCAACTATAAAACAGACATGGAACTCTCATTTGCCACCATTGACAAGTACTATTAAATGAACTCCTTACTTTGGAAGTTTGCAATTAGAAAGTGAGAATTAAGTATTTATCCTACCTTTCTCCTAGGACTATAACTCAGGGTAAGCAAATAGCTTATGTGAAGTTCTCTCAAGTTACTTCATAGAAGAATGCACACTAAAATGCAGAAGGTATTACAATGTAAAAAATATTAAAAATAATTTTTAACCTCTAACATAATATATGACTCAAGCAAGCATTATCACTCAGTGCTAAACCACTATGTAAAAGACTTCTTATGAGGCCAAAGTATCATCCTATTGATAGCTTTTTAACCACAAAGGGAAAATCTTATCCTGATAATAGAGAGATCCATGTGTCACCATCTTAACCCAGTGATCAAACTTGCAGCACTAGGGGGAGAAATAAATATAATGAGCCTCCTGATGTGATGTAATATGAAATACACAGCATCTCTTATAAAATATTCTTGTCAAACATATTTAGCTTGAATTCACTACAGAAAATACTATAGAGCTCAAAAGAACCAGTAAAATGATATCACAGGAAACAGTTGAACATATCTGTACCATGGGGCACTAATCAGCCTGATGCCTGGTGATATCTAGCCTGATGCCAACTTTGTGATGGTTAAATAGGTCGAAGGGGCCAGAGACTTCATGATCAGGGTACTATTGTGAAAGTGTTCTCATTTGAATTTTCAGGCTTATGGATCTTGGGCTTATCTCCTGGGACATGATGGTATATTACAAACATGGGTTGCCCATGATCAAAGAACCTAAAATACCCCCAAAATGAGCCGAGCACTAAGGATTTCATTTTTTTGAATAATAGAGATCAGTATAAACTGAATTTGCCAGCAAATCTTATTTTTTCTTTTCAGTAGTGCTATTTTGGTTAATGTGTTAATAACAGAAATGGTTACTGAAAGTTATTTTGTCAAAACATTCTTAAACATACCACAAATATTTGTTGAATTTATATAGGAAATAGAACTGCCATATGACCTAGCAATCACACTCTTGGGCATACACACCGAGGAAACCAGAATTGAAAGAGACACATTTACTCCAATGTTCATCACAGCACTGTTTATAATAGCGAGGACATGGAAGCAACTTAGTTGTCCACTGGCAGACGAATGGATAAGAAAGCTGTGGTACATATACACAATGGAGTATTACTCAGACATTAAAAAGAATACATTTAAATCAGTTCTAATGAGGTGGATGAAACTGGAGCCTATTATACAGAATGAAGTGAGCCAGAAAGAAAAACACCAATACAGTATACTAACGCATATATATGGAATTTAGAAAGATGCAAATGATAACCCTGTATACGAGACAGCAAAAGAGACACAGATGTATAGAACAGTCTTTTGGACTCTGTGGGAGAGGGCAAGGGTGGGATGATTTGGGAGAATGGCATTGAAACACGTATATTATCATATGTGAAACGAAATGCCAGTCCAGGTTCGATGCATGATACAGGATGCTCAGGGCTGGTGTACTGGGGTAAACCAGAGGGATGGGATGGGGAGGGAGGAGGGAGGGGGGTTCAAGATGGGGAACACATGTACACCTGGGGCAGATTCACATCAATGTATGGCAAAACCAATACAATAATATAAAGTAATTAGCCTCCAATTAAAATAAATACATTAAAAAATAGATAAAAAAGAAAAAGTTGTAAAAAAAGACATTAGAAATGTAAAGTATTTAGTGAATATTTTATGTTTATAACTCTGTAAATACTGAGTAATGGTGTCATAATTACAATAAAGTAAATAGAATACAATAGAATAAGGTTAAGCTTTGTCTCCATATTCTTTTACAGGATGCTCGGGGCTGGTATGCAGGGATGACCCAGAGGGAGGATAAGGGGAGGAGGGAGGTGGGAGGGGGGTTCAGGAGGGGGAACTCATGTACACCCGGGGCGGATTCATGTCAGTGTATGGCAAAACCAACCAATATAATATTGTAAAATATTAGCCTCCAATAAAAAAAAAATTAAGTTCTTTTATAATAATATGTAATATAACTATAAGTAGTTAAAATTTCATATTTATTATAAAATTTATGTATGTGCATTATTATTTTCAGTGGGTTTTAAGTTCATACAGCTTTATGTTTTTTTCAGGTGGGCATATTTCCACTAATCCCTTAAAAGTTTAGAATTCAATCTTCTGAGTTGTTGAAGTATCAGTAATCTTTGCTCTGTATGTCTGTGTATAAAAGACATTTTCTTAATTTAAAAATTTGTTCTTGAATGAAGCAAAATCTCTGAGCACCAAAAATGGCAATTATAAATAAATTTCTAAGGATGGATGTTTAAACAATCAATGATAGTTTTAAATGAAGCCTAACTAATAGAAATCATTATGATTTCAAATACGTTGAGTATAAAAGGAGACAGAACAATAAATGAGATCTCATTTAATAAATTTATAGTGATAACACTACTATCACAAACACAAAGTCAACTTTATGCAGATCAAGCCTGAAGCTAATTTATATTTCATGCCTTTTATTAACTGATATCCAATGAGAATTATTCACATTTTTTTCACAGTATTATATCAAACTCTCTTAATAAAACTCTGCTCTGTTTTGCATGTGAGTTGCACCATTTCATAAAATTTTCAGCAGTCTTTGACTTGCTAAATAAAGTGGTCACTCAAATCTAATTTTCTGTCTGAGTGCAGAAAGCTGAATGGACACTGAATTAATCCTGCATATTGTCTCTGCTTGATTAGGTCTCCAAGAGATCTTTGTCCTGTCACCTTTAATGGACTCTGTCTAATGGACTCATTAGTGAATTTCTTATCATTTTTAGGAGAAAGATGCAATCTTACAAAGCTGTCCTTCATGCGTTTGGAAATTATTATAATTTATGCCTTAAACACTTATTCAAAAATTAAGAATGTAGAGACTCTACTGTATTTGGGCACCATAATATTGTAACAATGACATGCTGATTACAATGAGGGGTCTAAGAATACTATTTCATGCTGATTACTCATGTTATATTCAAAACTAGTAGTTAAAGCGGACATACTCTTTAATTCAATAGCTTTATATTACACCATAGTCAGAAAAATTTGCAGCTGGGAAAATGGAGATTTTCTTGGCTACATTTATTTATAAATGCAGAAAAACTAATAATAAATGACTTACTGATATCATGCAAATCTCTCTAAATTCATGCTATGGGGATTTCCATTTTAATATTACTTTGCATTACAGTCCAATAATGAATACTCATGTTTGTTATCTTACACCACTACACTCTTTCTTCTCTGTCTCTTTTCTTGGATTCTCATGTTATTTTGATTAATGAAATTCATGGTGGTAGAGAAAATGGATATTAGACAAATATTTAATTCTGAGAAATATCTATATATTTTATTATTTTTATTGTGATTGTATTCTTATACCCTTAATTAATTTGTTAAAACTTGCCATTCATAGGCCTATCATTTGAGAAAATTTGTTAAAGTTTCATTACCTGGTTTTCTTTGAACTCTAACATTTTAATTATTGTTTTTTTATTTATTAAATATAGGAAGAAAAGGTCAATATTGATACTCTTGAAGACTCTAGCACATTTTTTTCCTTTGCTTGAAACCATTTCTTTGATTTTGTTTTGCTAATTACCTGATCCCAGTGTCTGATGAAGAAAGCTAGGGGAAGTGGAGAACCAGCAAGCAACTGCTAGGTAACCCAAAGCAGTGTGTGTGTGTGTGTGTGTGTGTGTGTGTGTGTGTGACAGGGGTGAGGTGGGAAGAGGAGAGTATAAAGTTCTTTCCAGAGATGATGGTCAATAGAATCAGAGGGCATATGCTAAAGTCAAGTTCTGGAGGGAGATCAGCATGGAGGTTGAGTTATCCATCCAGGAAAAGTTTTCTATAGCAAAGGCAGTCTGGAGAAAGAGCTAGGGAATTTCTGGGGTTTCCTGGCCCTGGAACAATTATCTGTGGTGGACAATTAGAAAAATTCCAGATGCAAAATGCAAAGTCAATGGTTTTTATTTTTTTGTTTGTTTTAATATTTTAGCACACCAATTACTGAACAAACTTTCTAAAAGGGATTTAATAAGACTGTTATCTTTAGAATAGTCCTTCAACAACTTGTTCTTATAACCTTTCTGCATGTTACAGAATTTTTAAATTTTTCACTGTACACAAAAGATAGTGATTTAATTTTTTGAGTCTTGATTACAGTGTTTTCTTCACTTAGACTGTAAGTTCCATTCTTACTTGTCTGACGAACTCTAATTCTTCCTTCATGATGCAATTCAAATGTCACCTGTTCCGTGATGCTTTCCTTAAGACAACCCTACACACCTCTCTGCCCATATTTACTAGTTGTTCTGTATTTAGTACTCTCTTAGGTATTTCTTAAAATGTGTCACTTATCATTTGGAGAAGTTATTGGGGTTAACTAAGACTCAGTCTCTCCTGATAACCAGCACAGTCAACAATAGTTAACGAAGCTATGTCATAAAATTTAGTACAATTTTTGAACAGCTGAAATGTTTACAGCACTCACCGTTTATGTCGTGCAGTGTAGCGAGTGTGAATGTGAAGAAGAAAAGGCACAAACCACCATCTGGTAGGTGTAAACGTCTGTGATGAGAGGTCAGTCAGTGGAAGGCTGTGTCTGAAAACGAGGAGGAATAAAAATAGTGGACATTAGGACTACTGAGAAGCAGAACTGATGGAGATGAGAGAATGAGAGATGTAGATAGGAGAAAAAAAATGTTTGAAGAAATAATGGCCCCAAATTTGATTAAAAGTATAAACAGATTGAGCAAATTTATCAGACATGAAACACAAAGAAATATGAAAAAAATCTACATTGACACTTCAAAATCAAATTGCTTAACACCAGTGACAAATAGAAAACCTAAAAAGGAGCCAGAGGGAAAAAAGACCACTTTATATAGAAAGAAACAAAGTCAAAGATGACAGCAGATTTAAAGAATGTAGATTAGAAGATAGTGGTGCAACATTATTAAAATAATGGAAGAAAAGAAGCTCTGTCAGTTTAGAATTTTTCACCCAGTAAAAATCTGTTTCAAAAATGAAGGTAACCATCCCTAAGAGAAATAACATATATCAACACTGAGACATGTACACAAATGTTCATAGAAAAATTCTTTGTCATAACCAGAAACTACCCAAGTGGTCATCAACTAGTGAAAGAAGAATGAAATATGGTGTATCTATATAATGAAATAATATTTAGCAATAAAAAGGTATAAATTACTTACATTTACTACAATATGGATGGACCACAGAAACATTATGTTATGTAAGGCAAGGCAGATGCAAAAGACTATGCTGCAGAATCCCATTCATCTGAAATGCTTAGAAGGCACGAGTCTATAGGAAGAAAGCAAATTAGAGGTTGCCTGGAGGCTGAAACAAGCAGAGATTAACTGTGAAAATGGATGATAGAATTTTTTGATGATGTAAACATTCAAAACCACTTTAGAATGTTTGCACAATTTTACAAATTTACTGAATTAAAAATATATTGAATTTTATATTTATAAAGGGTGAATTTTATATTATGTAAATTACACCTCAATAAATCTTTAAAAAATGAAGGTGGAATAAAGACCTTTTTAGACATATAGAAACTGAAAGAATTCAATGACAGACATTCTCTTCAAGAAATGCTTATGGAAGTCCTTTAAGCACAAGAAAAATATAATTAGTCAAAAAGATGGATCTATATGAAGAAACATTTTAGGAGATAATGTACAGTTTTAAAACCAAAATAGCAATAATTTAGTTACTATAATGTTTATAGAATACGTAAAATTAAAACATATGACAGTAGCACAAAAAACAGGTAGGGAAACCATAAGTATATTGCTTTATTGTTCTTATACCAAAGTATAAAGTTAATATCACATGATAGTAGATTTTAATAAAGTAAAAATGTATTATAAATCTTGATGCAATCATTAATGTTAACATAAGAATTCTAGCTAATAAACCAACAAAAGAGATAAAATGGAATTATAAAAATTACTTGATCCAAAGAAAAGCAAATAAAGGGGAAAAGGGAACAAAGATGGGACAAATGAAAGACAAACATCAAGATGACCAACATAAACATAGCAATATCAGTAATAAAATTGTAAATAGTCTAAATATTCCAGTAAAAAAAGTGAATGTAATGTTGAACGAAACAGAGTATCTATTGATATGCTGCTTATAAAAATAGACTTTAGTATAAAGACATAAATAGGTTAAAATTTAAAAAATGAAAAAAAGACATGTCATTCTAACTGAAGCAAAGAAACCCAGGCTGGTTATATTATTATCAGATAAAACAGATTTTAAGACAAATATATTACTAGAGATAAAAAGTATCTTGAAGATTATACAAGAACCAGATCATTAAGAGCAAATAGTGATCTTAAATATTATGCATCTAATAATAGAGCTTCAAATTATTTGGTGTAAAATTTGTAAGGAGAAATCGACAAGTTTACATTTATAGTTGGAGATTTCAAAACTTAATATCAATAGCTGATCAAACGAAAAGACAGCAAATCAGTAAGAATAGCAAATACTATCAATCAACTTGACCTAATTTATAAGACACTGAACCCAGGAACAACAGAATATACATTCTTTTCAAGCACCCTTAGAACATTTACAAAGACAGATGAAATTCTGGGTCATAAAACAAGTCTCAAAAAAGTTAAGAATATTATGGCCCTCATAATCAGAGAGATGCAAATCAAAACCACAATGAGATACCATTTCACACCTGTCAGAATGGCTGCTATCCAAAGTCTACATGCAATAAATGCTGGAGAGGATGTGGAGAGAAAGGAACCCTCTTACACTGTTGGTGGGAATGCAAAGTAGTACAGCCATTATGGAGAACAGTGTGGAGATTCCTCAAAAAACTGGAAATAGAACTGCCATATGATCCAGCAATCGCACTCCTGGGCATACACACCGAGGAAACCAGAATTGAAAGAGACACATGTACTCCAATGTTCATAGCAGCACTGTTTATAATTGCCAGGACATGGAAGCAACCTAGATGTCCATCTGCAGACGAATGGATAAGAAAGCTTTGGTATATATACACAATGGAGTATTATTCAGCCATTAAAAAGAATACATTTGAATCAGTTCTAATGAGGTGGATGAAACTGGAGCCTATTATACAGAGTGAAGTAAGCCAGAAAGAAAAACACCAATACAGCATACTAACGCATATATATGGAATTTAGGAAGATGCAAATGATAACCCTGTATACGAGACAGCAAAAGAGACACAGATGTATGGATCAGTCTTTGGGACTCTGTGGGAGAGGGGGAGGGTGTGATGATTTGGGAGAATGGCATTGAAACACGTATGTTGTCATATGTGAAATGAATCACTAGTTCAGGGTCAATGCATGTTATAGGATGCTCGGGGCTGGCATGCGGGGATGACCCAGAGGGAGGATAAAGGGAGGAGGGAGGTGGGAGGGGGGTTCAGGAGGGGGAACTTATGTAAACCCGGGGCGAATTCATGTCAATGTATGGCAAAACCAACCAATATAATATTGTAAAATAATTTGCCTCCAATAAAAAATAAATTAATTACAAAAAAAATAAAATAATAATAAATAAACCACCAATACTGAGGGTCATTAAAAAAAACAAGAATATTAGATCATACAAAGAATGTTATCTAATAGCAGGTAATAATAATAATAAATAAGTAATAATAAATAAATAATAACAAATAGAAATCAATAGCAGATATGTGCAATACAACTTATAAATAATTGGAACATTATTGCATACTTTTAAATAAAACCTGTGGGTCTAAGAAGATTTCAAAAAGGAAATGAGAAAGTATTTAGAATAGAATGAAAATTAAAATATAACATTGGAGAAGGAACTGGCAACAATTTCTAGTATTCTTGCCTGGGAAATCCCATTGACTTAAGAATTTGGTGGGCTACAGTCCATGAAGTTGCAAGAGTCAGACATGAATTAGTGACTAAACCATCACCACAACAGAAAATATACCAAAATTTATGGGATAGCAAGTGTGTTAGGATAACAGTCCCCCCCCCCCAACCAAATATGCACATGTCCCTGTCCCCAGAACCTGTGAACATGTTACTTTTCATGGCAAAAAGGACTTTTGCCAATGGGACTAACTTAAGGATCTTGATATTAGTTTGCAAATATTTCTCATAAAGGGACATGAAAAGATGTTCAACATCACTGTTGTTTGTTTGTTTAGTCACTAAGTCATGTTTGACTCTTGCAACCCAATGGACTGTAGCCCACCAGGCTTCTCTGTCCATGGGATTTCCCAGGCAAGAATACTGGAGTGTGGGGCCATTTCCTTCTCCAGGGGATTGTCTGATCCAGGGATCGAACCCATGTTTGTTGCATTGAGAGGTTGATTCTTTACCACTGAGCCACAGGGAAGCCCAACATCAGTAGTCACTAAGAAATGTGAATAAAACCACAGTGATATATAACTACACACTTACTGGAATGCTTTAAATTAAAAAAGATTGATTTTACCAAGTGTTGGTGAGAATGCAGTAACTAGTATTCCAGCACCTTGGGTGAGAACACTTTGGAAAACAATTTAGCAATTGCTTAAAGAGTTAAATATGCATTCAGCTATATTCCAGCCATTCAACACCTAGGAATTGATGTTCACTCTTGAGAAATGTAAACATATGAACAAAGTTTTAGACTTGATGTGCATAGAAGCTTTATTTGTAATAACCAAAAATTGGGTAAAAATAACCTTAAATGCCTTTCAATTGGTAAATTTGTAAGCTAAAGTCCCCACAATGGACTTTATTCAGCAGTAAAGAAGACTGAATTATGATAGACTCAATAGCATAAATAAATCTCAAAGTAATTATGCTGGATGATATTAGCCAGGTGAAAATGTACATTAATTTTTAAATACAAAATTCTAGGAAATGCAACTAACTCACAGAAAACAGGTCAGTGATTTCCTGGATACAGAGTAGAGATGGTACTCTGTGAGGGAGGAATTAGCTGGGGGCAAAATTAAACTTTTGTTGGGGATGGATATCTTTGCTATCTTGATTGTGATGATTATTTTATGGTAGTATACATATGTCAAAACTTAACAAGTTATATACTTTAAACATACTCAGTTTATTGTATCTTAATCATATGTCCATAAAACTACCAATAAAGCACACAGAATAATATACAGCTAAACATATACCCACTAAATTAACTATAATAAAAAATCATTGAAAATACTAAACGTTGGAGAAAATGTGCGGAAATTGGAACCCGCATACATTGCTTGTGGTAATGCGAAGTGGTACAGTTGTCTTGGAAAACAATGGTAAGTTTATGATTGTCTCATGACCTAGTAATTTCATTCCTTGGTATATATCCTAGAGAAAAATAACATATGTTCATGAGAATTGTAATGCAAGTGTTCATAGGAATTTCATTTGTAATGGACGAAAAATGAAAACAGTCCAGGGTTAACCAACTGGTGAAGAAATAAATACAATGTGGCATATTCGTATGATCAAATACTATCCAACAATAAAAATGAAAAAAAAAAGACTATTCCATGCAAAATCAAGAATGAACCTAAAGAACAGACAAAGTGAAGGAATTCAGACACAAAATATTATATAGTGTACTATTCAATTTATATGAAATGTCTAGAAAATGCAAAGATCAGTGTTTGCTTGGGACTAGGGGAGGGGTTGCTATGAATCAAGCACTACTGAGCGGCTTCACTTTCACTTTTCACTTTCCTGCATTGGAGAAGGAAATGGCAATCCACTCCAGTGTTCTTGCCTGGAGAATCTCAGGAACGGAGGAGCCTGGTGGGCTTCCATCTACGGGGTTGCACAGAGTCGGATATGACTGAAGCGACTTAGCAGCAGTAGCAGCAGCAGGGGAGGGAAAGGGAATTGACAAGGGACAGAATAGAATTTGGGGAATGGTAGAAAGTTTCTAAATCTGGAATGTGGTGATAGTGTGTCACTATACAAATTTGGGCTTCCCTGGTGGCTCATTGTTAAAAGAATTTGCCTCCTTGCAGAAGGCAAAGTTCAATCCCTGGGTTGGGAAGATCCCCTGGAGAAGGGCATGGCACCTCACTCCAGTATTCTTCCCTGGAGAATTCCATGGACAGCAGAGGTTGGCGGGCTGCAGTTCATGGGGTCGCAAAGAGTCGGACATGGCTGAAGTGACTGAGCATACATGCACATAAATTTACTAAAAATCATTCTTCATATTTTAAATGGGTGAATTTTATGATATGTCATGTATGCCTCAATGAAAGTGTTAAAAATGCAAAAAAACCCCACACGAAACATGGAGTACCTACCATGTGTTACATATTGTGGGGTATAAAAGAAGATAATGTGTTATATGTGATAATTGAGAATATCAAAAGTTGAGTGAATGTTAGCTAAATCTCTCTCCTTCCCTGTGACTGGTGTATTTGAAGTTACCTAGCTGACACTGAGGTTTAGAGGCCACTGCCTTGGAACAAGGCTCTGTGCTTTTCCCTGTCCTTAGCTCATTTAGTAAAGAGGAGTCTTCCTTTTTTTTCTGTTAGAGGTATTTCTTTTTCTAACTCCAAAACCTAGGTGGTGATGCCATTATTCTTCTTGCATCAGGGTCAGGTGGATTTAATAGATAACAGTTGTAAAGTCCTTGGAGGTATTCAGGGAGAAGAGCTTGACACAGTCTATACAGATTTAATGACTAAAATGTCCTGTTTGCTACTTCCCAACTGCCACCTCTCCCTGTATTCATTACTTTTGTCTACTCTATAATTGCTCACATCAATGATCTGGTGAATAAACTCACACATATCAAGTCTGCCAATAAAACTGAAGTCAAGTTCAATTTCTTTGGGGGAGAAATATTGAAGTTAGCACCATATTCCTGCTTGTTTCTTTAATGTAATTAGAGAAGATGTTTTCCTCAAATATTTTATTCTCTGAGAAGTTCTGCTTGTTCCAAACACTTTAAAGTGCTTGATTTTGGATGCTGTGAAACATTACAAAAGTGCACTGTGCATTATCATTATATGTTGAAAAATACTGATTTAAAAACTGGCTTCCCTGGTGGCTTAGATGGTAAAGAATCTGCCTGCAATGCGGCAGGCCAGGGTTTGATCCCTGGGTTGGAAAGTTCCTCTGGGGAAGGGAGTAGCAACCCATTCCAGTATTCTTTCCTGGAAAGTCCGACATGACTAAGCGACTAACATTTTTTCTCTTAGAGATACGTTTGTTAGGTATACCTTACTCCTGGATGCAGCTGAGTCAGCATTGTTGAAGTCTTCCCAGCTCCACGGCAATCATGTCTAAGTCAGAGTCTCCCAAGGAATCCACACAGCTGCAGAAACTCTTCTTGGAGGAGAGAGCTTCGACACGACCAACGAGAGCCTGAGGAGCCATTCTGAGCAATGGGGAGTGCTCACAGACTGTGTGGTAAAGAGACATCCAAACACCAAGCATTTCAGAGGCTTCCAGTTTGTCAGATATGCCACTGTGGAGGAGGTGGACACGGCCAAAAGGTGAGGCCACACAAGGTGGATGCAAGAGTTGTGGAACCCAAGAGAAGATTCTCAAAGACCTGGTACCCACATAAGTGTGAAAAAGATTTTTGCTGGTGGCATTAAAGAAGACACTGATAAACTTCACTTGAGAGATTATTTTGAATAGTATGGGAAAACTGAAATGATTGAAATCGTGACTGACCGAGGTAGTGGCAAAAAGCAAGACTTTGCTTTTGTAACCTTTGATGACCATGACTGTATAGACAAGATTGTCATTCATAAATACAACACTGTGAAGGGCCACAAATGTGAAGTTAGAAAAGCCCTATGTAAGGAAGAGATGGCTAGTGCTTCGTCCAGCCAAAGAGGTGGATGTGGTCCTGGAAACTTTGGTGGTGGTCGTGGAGATGGTTTTGGTGGGAATGACAACTTTGGTCATGGAGGAAACTTCAGTGATTGAAGTGGCTTTGGTGGAAACTGTGGAGGGGTGGATATAGTGGCAGTGGGGATGGCTATAATGGATTTGGTAATAATGGAAGCAATTTTGGACAATGATTTTGGCAGTTACAACAATCAATCTTCAAATTTTGGTTCCACGAAAGGAGGAAACTTTGGAGGCAGAAGTTCTGGCTCCTATGGTGGTGGAGGCCAATACTTTGCCAAACCATGAAACCAAGGTGGCTATGATGGTTCCAGCAGCAGCAGTAGCTATCACAGTGGCAGAAGGTTCTAATTACTGCCAGGAAACAAAGCTTAGCAGGAAAGGAGAGCCAGAGGAGTGACAGGCAAGCTACAGGTTAGAACAAATTTGTGAACTCAGCCAAGCACAGTGGTGGCAGGGTCTAACTGCTATAAAGAAGACATGTTTTAGACAACACTCGTGTATGGGCAAAAATTCCAGAACTACTGTATTTGTGACTAACTCTATCAGTTCAGTTCGGTTCAGTTGGTCAGTTGTGTCTGACTCTCTGACCCCACGAACCTCAGTACGCCAGGCCTGCTTGTTCATCACCAACTCCCAGAGTTTACTCAAACTCATATGTATTGAGTCAGTGATACCATCCAACCATCTCAACCTCTGCCATCCCCTTCTCCTCCTGCCCTCAATCTTTCCCAGCATCAGGGTCTTTTCAAATCAAACAGCTGTTTGCCTCAGGTGGCCAAAGTATTGCAGTTTCAGCTTTAGTATCAGTCCTTCCAATGAACATCCAGGATTGATCTCCTTTAGAATGGACTGGTTGGATCTCCTTGCAGTCCAAGGGACTCTCAAGAGTCTTCTCTAACACCACAGTTCAAAAGCATCAATTCTTCAGTGCTCAGTGCTTTCTTTATAGTCCAACTCTCACATCCATACATGACTACTGGAAAAACCATAGCCTTGACTAGATGGACCTTTGTTGGCAAAGTAATGTCTCTGCTTTTTAATATGCTGTCTAGGTTGGTCATAACTTTCCTTCCAAGGAGCAAGCATCTTTTAATTTCATGGCTGCAATCACCATCTGCAATGATTTTGGAGCCCCCTAAAATAAAGTTTGCCACTGTTTCCATTGTTTCCCCATCTATTTGTTGCCATGGAATGATGGGACCAGGTGCTATGATCTTAGTTTTCTGAATGTTGAGTTTTAAGCCAGCTTTTCACTCTCCTCTTTCACTTTCATCAAGAGGCTCTTTAGTTCATCTGCATACCTGAGGTTATTGATATTTCTCCTGGCAATCTTGATTAATACGTTATTTAGTTTCTGTTCTGTGGAAAGTGGAAAGCATTGTAACAGTGGGTTTTAATGTAGCTTTTTTTTTTTTTTTGCACCCATGCTGTTGATTGCTAAATGTAATAGTCTGATCATGACGCTGAATAAATGTTTTTTTTTTTTTTTAATGTGCTGTGTAAATTTAGTCTTAAGCCGTTTTGGTAAACTATCCCAAAAGTGTTAAGTTAGAATTCCTTCAGGGTGATGCCAGGTTCTATTTGAAATTCATCTACAACCTGCTTTGGTGGAGAAGCTGTTGTCTTCAGAACTTTGGTATAGTTGAACTGACGGTTACTGTATTGTGACCTGGAGTTCACTGTTAAAATTTCACAGATGCAAAGACATGGAGTTTTATTATTTTTTTGGTTATTAATCATTGTTGGCACATGCTATGCATTACATATAAATTGAATTATGGTACCAGATAAAGTTATAGATGGGAATGAAGCTTGTGTATCATCCGTTATCATGTGTAGTCAATAAAATATTTAATACTCCCCTTAAAAAACTAGTTAATCTAATGCATTAGGGTGATTATCAAAAATTTTTAAGTGATTTCTCTTGGATAAATATCCAGGAATGGAAGGGTTGAGACATATGGTAGGTACACATCTAACTTCATAAGAAACTGCCAAACAGTTTTCCAGTGTGAGTGTGCCATTTTTACATCCCCACCAGCTGTGCATGAGACTTCTGGTTATTAGAGCAAATGACATGGAAACTTTAAATGGTCAAATAATATAAATGGAGATGTACACATGCATACACACACATAACAGGTAGAATGACTTAAAAATTCAACTATTTATGTAATGTTATATATTATATACTTGAGTCACTTTAAGCTCTTGAGTCATTCTAAGCATTTTTAGAATGACTTAAAAATTCAACTGCTTATATAATGTTATGTATTGTGTACCTCAGTCATTATAAATATTTAATATTTATTTAAATATGAAATAAAATATTTAATACACCCATTTTGGGGTTATTAAATATTTTATTGATTATACATGATAATGGATGATACACAAGTTTCATTCCCTTAGCTACTTGGAGCGAGGAATCTGGTGGTTTAGGTGACTTGAGTAATAGTATACAGGAGAGGTAATGAGAGCTAGAACAAAGAAAGCTGGGTTAGGAGTGATCAGGGAGAAAGAAATAGGATAATGTAGACATAAACTGGCTTCCCAGGTGGTGCTAGTGGTAAAGAACCCGCCTGCCAATGCAGGAGACATAGAGACACAGATTTGATCTCTGGGTCAGGAAGATTCCCTGGAGGAGAACACGGCAACTCACTCCAGTATTTTTGCCCAAAGAAACTCAATGGACAGAGGAGCCTGGCTGGCTACAGTCCATAGAGTTGCAAAGAGTTGGACATGACTGAAGTGACTTAGCACCCATGCAGACATAAACTACAGGATGGAATTAATTTGATATGGGGATCAAGGAAGAGGAAAGTATTAACAGTGATTTGAGATTTGGGTACCTAGAAAAGGTATTTATAATGCAGAGATGTCAAGAGGAGATAATTGTGGGGGGAGGGGAGGCGAGGGGAAGCACGTGCATATTGTTCAGATATGTTATTTTAACAAACATTGCTAGATGGCAGGTCTGGAATTAGAAGAGAATTCAGGATTAGAATGTAGATTTAGGGAGTGACATCTGATAGCATTATAGTTGAGGAGGTGGGTAATTGTTGAGATGACAGAGGAAAAAATGTGATTGTTGAGCTCTAGGACAGTACATTAAACAGCATTTATATTTATAAAACTGGAGGAAAATGGACCACAGCAAGAGTCAAAAGAGAAAAAACGAAAGAAAATTAGGATTGTGGGCTCCTTGGGAAGCTAAGGATGGAGAGAAACCAATCAATTGGATGCTTTGGAAATCCATTTTAAATAAGTTTTGCAAAGTGATTTGATGGAAAACCATGCAATCCATGAATTTCATGTTCAGAAAGATTTTTAAAAAGTTGTATTCAAAGAAACTGATTCTCTAGGTGAGCTGGGAAAATGGCCACTGAGCTTAGGTAATGAGAGCTCAGCATTGTGATCTGGAGTTATTTACAATTTAGCCATCTAGGAAGGGTTTCAAACTGGCTGACTGAGGCTGTGTAACCTTGGAAAACACACACACACTCACAAACACACCCTATACCACACACAAAAAGAAAAACTAAATCTTTCCTCACAGTGAAAATAGCACCATATTATTAAGAGATTTTTTTGGTTCATAGAATTTTGATTAGTAATTCTAAATAGAAATCACAATTAAACCCATAGTCTTCAAGGTAGAAGTATCATCTAATGGCAAAAATATTTGCTGACTCAGGCCTGGTTGCTAGTAATGCACACTAGAGGGTTGCCAGCAGCCTGCGTTTTGCCACAAGCTGTGCAGTTATCTCAGAGCGGATATTAATTTAAGATGTTAATGCTTATGTCATTAGATTTTCCTATTTACAGACTGTGACCCTGTTAATTTGCAGACCGTGATTATAATCGTTAAGTTTTATTAGTTCATTTTATGAACACATAGCTTCTTTGCTTTCCTTAGTTGCTGGTACCTTTACAGGATGGTTTGACCAGTTGTTTTACCTAATCTTTGGAAAGATATCTCTGTTAAAAACAGCTAAACAGTGATAAACATATGGGACATATCTGAAAATGTTTCCCATATCAGAAGACTTTCAGATTAAATTTATTCATGTCTTAGCTACTTATCTTATTCACCCCAAAACACTATGAAGTGTCATGTGCCTGTCATTATGCTAGTCAGACATGTGCTGATTTCTAGATGTGTATGAAGATGAAGAAAGCACTTTCTGTCCTTTGAGGTATTCATAGGGTAACAGTTTACAAAGTTACCTACCATAGCATTTCTTTTTTTAATTCCATTTCAAGACAGCTGTTCTGAACTGAGCATGTAGTTTGTCATATAAATAGGACATTTAAGGTGTTAATGCAACAAATCCACCACCATTCTACATAACCCATGACATTTGCTGTTACTGAATCTGATACTTGTGTAAAAAAATATGTATTTAAGGAAAATGCACTCAGAGATGCCACTCAGACTGCCAAGAAGATCACTTCTCTGCAGTGATGGAAAACTTACCCTCTCTGCACTTTCCATTATCTTTTGAAAGACGGAAAGCTAAAACTGCAGCTCCAAATCTGGGAAGCTAATGGGTGACCCACTGGGCAAGTTTGGGCTGAGCTGGGGCTCCTGGCAGGAATGTCACATGCAGGAGAGGTGTCCACTTCCAGAAAGACAGTTTTCTTTTGAAAGACCCAGGGGTAGTTGGTTTGCTCTTTCCACTGCCTCCAAAAAAAGAGTCACATATTGGCATGCTGATTCAGGATATGCCAACTTATACAGTATTTGATCTGTGGAGGAAGTGTCCTTCTAGACTGACTGACCCTGCTAATTTTAGATAGCCTGTTCAGTCTCCTCAGATTTCAGGAGCTCAAACTGCTTATTAAAAGCTCTCAGTTGGAAATAAGGCCATAGATCTGTCAGCCTTTTGCTGAACCATTAAGCCATAGATACCACTTTTACTGAATAGGGTATAACTTCAGTTGTTGAGAAGGAGATTATTTGCAGCAGTACATATCACCATAGTAACTGGATTTTCAAGCAGGGCTGTTGAAATGGAACTTAAAAGTCACACAGAAATAGGTCTACCTTGCACTGGCTTCAAAAGCATCATGTTGGAGAGAAGCAGAGATTCATTCATAGATTATATGCCGTTTGATCTATGATTGCTCAAAGGCATGGGGGAAAGAGATGGGCAATATGTATGTTCATATCAATATGCTGCAAAATTAAGACAAAATAATATGTATTCCACCACTGTCTTGCCCTAAGCAAATAATCCAATAAACAGCTTCTACTCTCATAGCTCGAATTAATGCAACCTTTATGAATACACAAAACTAACACTAGATTTGAGTCAACAATTTTAATTAGCATTCTGGAATTTATTCACCTTAAAACAGCAAATGTTTACTGTGTCCTCCCATGTACTATGTAGTCATCGTTGGGGAGAAACTGTGCTTAATGCTATAGGAAAATTATGTGTTATAGGAATTCAGGAGGAGAGTCACTATCAAATTTTAGAACTGAAAGGAAGTATAGATTGTAAGGCTGTTAAATCTTAAGTATACAGGGACTCAGAGGAGATTATTTTCAATGTCTCTAATTTTCAAGGAAGGAAGCAAAGTTCCACAGCGACTAAGCAACTGATGGGGGTCACACACCTAGTTACATGTAGAACTAAGGCTAGAAGTCAACTATTCTGATTTTGAATTAGGAGATTAAAAGAAACATGACAAATTAAAGATGGAGAGGTTCTACATGAGCTGCTCACAATTTAAAGAAAGAAAACGAAATGAATATGTATGAGACAACTAGAACATAATTATATGATGCCAAGGGCTTAGAATTAAGAGTGATGGTGGTCTTGCTGAATTTCTTTAAAAATTCCTTATTACGTTTTAAGTTACATGGCTTCTAACAATATGGGGTGTAGTTTATGAGATTGCATTTATTAAAGCTAAACAATACAGAAAAGCATCAGTTCAGTTCAGTCACTCAGTCGTGTCTGACTGTTTGCAACCCCATGAATCACAGCACACCAGGCCTTCCTGTCCATCACCAACTCCCGGAGTTCACTCAAATTCATGTCCATCGAGTCGGTGATGCCATCCAGCCATCTCATTCTCTGTCGTCCCCTTCTCCTCCTGCCCCCAATCCCTCCCAGCATCAGTCTTTTCCAGTGAGTCAACTCGTCGCATGAGGTGGCCAAAGTATTGGAGTTTCAGCTTTAGCATCAGTCCTTCCAATGCATAGGGATGTTATTAAAGACATCCATGGACCTATTACTAAGAACAAAGCAAGTGGAGGTGAAGGAATTCCAGCTGAGCTATTTCAAATCCTAAAAGATGATGCTGTTAAAATGCTACACTCAATATGCCAGCAAATTTGGAAAACTCAGCAGTGGCCACAGGACTGGAAAAGGTCAGTTTTCATTCCAATTCCAAAGAAAGGCAATGCCAAAGAATTTTCAAATTACCATACAATTGCACTCATTTCACATACTGAAAGATTATGCTCAAAATCCTTCAGGCTAGCCTTCAGCAGTATGTGAACTGAGAACTTCCAGATGGTCAAGCTGGATTTTGAAAAGGCAGAGGAACCAGAAATCAAATTGTCAACATCTGGTTGGTTCTTAGAAAAAGCAAGGGACTTCCAGAAAAAACCTGCTTCTGCTTCATTGAGTACGCTAAAGTCTTTAACTGTGGATCACAACAAATGGTGGAAAATTCTTCAAGAGATGGGAATACCAGACCACCTTACTTGTCTCCTGAGAAATGTGTATGAAGCAACAAGAAGCATAGAGCCGGACATGGATAAACAGACTGGTTCAAAATTGCGAAAGGAGTACATCAATGCTATATATTTTCACTCTGCTTATCTAACTTCTATGCAGAGTACATCCTTTGAAATGCAAGGCTGGATCAATCACAAGCTGGAATCAAAAAAGGGGGGGTGTGGAAATATCAACAACCTCAGGTATGCAAATGACACTACTTTAATGTCAGAAAGTGAAGAGGAACTAAAAAGCCTGTTTATGAAGATGAAAAAGACGAATGAAAAAGCTGACTTAAAACAACATTCAGGAAACTAAGATCATGGCATCCAGTCCCATCCCTTCATGGCAAATAGATGGAAGAAAAATGGAAACAGTGACAGATTTTAATTCCTTGGGCTCCAAAATCACTGCAGACAGTGACTGTAGCCACAAAATTAGGACACTTGCTCCTTGGAATAATACCTTTGATAAACCTAGACGCGTCTTAAAAAGCAGAGACATCACTTTGCTGACAAAGGTCCATCTAGTCAAAGCTATGGTTTTTCCAGTAGTCATGTATGGATGTGAGAGTTGGATCATACAGAAAGTTGAATGACAAAGAATTGTTGCTTTCAAACTGTGGTGCTGGAAAAGGCACTTGAGAGTCCCTTGGGCTGCAAGGAGATCAAATGAGTCAATCCTAAAGGAAAATCAGCACTGAATATTCATTGGAAGGACTGATGCTGAAGCTGAAACGCCAATACTTTGGCCACCTAATGTGAAGAGCAAACTCTTTGTAAAAGACCCTGATGCTGGGAAAGATTGAAGGCAGGAGGAGAAGGGGTCAACAGAGGATGATATGGTTGGATGGCAATGGACAGGAGTTTAAGCAAACTAAGGGATATAGTGAGGGATAGGGAAGCTGTTATGCTGTAGTTCATGGGATTGCAGAGTCAGACAGGATGTAGCAACTAAACAACAGCAGCAAGTCTTTTTTTCCCTCCTTCTTTCTTGCTCTCTTGGAATACAACGTTATAGATTCAGTTGATGGTCTTGCTTCTCGTTCCCCATTTAATTTGCCTCCCAGACTAACTCTCAGGAAATCACTATCATAAACGCATTTCTCAGCGAGTATTTAATAAGCCCCTACTATGTACAGAGAAAGTTCTAGATGCTTGAAATGCATTGACTAAAAAAAAGGCTAACGTTTCTGACTAAGAATATTTTACTTTCTTTTTTCCCCGACTGTGCTGGATCCTTATTACTGTGTGTGAGCGGGATATACTCTCTCGTTGTGGTGTGTAGCTTATTGCTGTGGCTTTTCTTGTTGCAGAGGACAGCCTCTAGAGTGTTGCCTCAGTAATTGTGGTACATGGGCTTAGCTGCCCCATGACATGTGGGATCTTCCTGCACCAGGAAGGAAGCTGTGTTCCCTGCATTTGCAGGCGAATTCTTTACCACTGGACCCTATTTTACTTTACCCTTTCTTTTACTACTGGAAGTTCCTATTGTACATTTTAGAGTAAGAATTTGATGTGTATCCACTTTCAATTAGTATGCCTATAAGTATATATGCAAATGAATAACATGTTTCTATTTCTCTGTGCTTTTAACTGCATTCAATTTATATCACCATGTGTAATAATCTGAGACTGCAACTTGCTTTTTCCACTCAACATTGTTGTTGAGATACAGTAGTATTGATAGATACAGATCAATTTTATTTTTAGTTGCTTTAAAGTATTGATATTTTATTTATTGACTCCTGTGTTGAAAGTCATTGGGAATATAACAGATTTTAACCATTGGAAGAATGCTTCAGTGACATCCTTGTAATTGCCTTCTGTACACATGTTTAAGTCTCTTTGAAGTATTTACCTAAACATGGGTTACTAGGTAACTCGTTTTTAATTTTCTAAGTGCTGCTGAATTGTTTACCCTAGTGGTCATGCTGTTTGATACTCCCATCAGCAGTGATCTCTATTTAGCAAGTAACTACAGACATAGTCATATAATTGACTTTGTCATATATTTGACATTGACATATATCAGAATTTACATTTTTGTTGTTTGCACGGGGGAGAGTATTTATGTGCAGAGCACCTTGACAAATGTAAATCTGGAGTTTTTACTGATTTATCAAGGAATGACATAAGTTCTATATTCTAAAAAATGACCAGAAAAGTCATTTATATATTATGAGACAGAAATCTTAACTCCTAGTCTTAGTAGGTAGGAAAAGTTGGGCTTAGTCCTTCCCTTTGTAGGTTAGTTTGACTGAAATAAAATAAAGCCAATCCTTCAAAGAATTAAAATCATAGTTGATACAAAATTACTAGAAATAATACATTTTAAAATGAGGGGACAAGTTCAGCAATGTGATAAACTGAATACTGCAAGAAAATTGTCTAAAAATAGGATTTCAAAGTATTGTTTAAGTTATGACTGAGTTCTATAGCAGAAACCACACTAGCATGAAAAAAAAATTCTTCTAAATACTGGCAAAGAGATGATCCTGAGAAAGAGTTAGAAAGCAAAGTTTCAAAAAAAATTTTTTTTAAAGCAAGAGAACACTTTCTTCAATCAAGAAAGCACAATGTCATATTTAAGTTGAAATTATTTATAATTCAGGGAAAATTATCTATGCAGCTGCTATTAAGAGTTTATCTAATAATAAAATTTGATGGATTTAACTATTTAGTTATATAAATGAATATTAAATTCCAGAGTATTCTAAAATATTTTAATAGATCCTTGAATCATGTAATTATATAAATAATATAGAGATTTTTAAAATTCATGGCAGAGATAAAAGTTTACAGAGAAATTTTCTTGAGTCTTAGTACTTTTCCTCTCCCCTGCCAACTTGAGGAATAATTGCCAAATATAAATGTATATATTAAAATTGCAAATATATATGATGTGATTATTTGATATGCATATACCCTGTAAAATAATTACAGTGACTTTCTTTCTTTAACCTCAAAATCCATGGTCCTAGAGGACTTATGGCCAAGGAGTTTTCCAATAAACATCTCATAAGAGAAGTGCATGATTTTGTCACGAAGAAAAAAATTGCACAGGGAGGGACTATGGGACAAGTCTGGAACAAAAGGGAGCTTGGATGCTAATAAGTAGCTAAGAAGGGCTTGGTATTTTCCTAGGTACAAGAAAATTAACCATTCACCTGGACTCAAAGGAAGCTTGTGTATACTATGAATGTACAGTTATTAAAGAACAGAACACAGTGTCCTGAGAATTGAAGCTTCTTGGCCATCACTGTCAACCTCCCCCCACCTCACGCAGCTTTCTATGGGCACATTTCTTGACCTGTCTTGGAATAAGACTAGAGTCAATTGCCCAGACAACTTAGGAAGTCACACAAAGAGCTTTCTAATCTAAGTCATAGGGCTGACTCTCGATGTATCTGGTCAGAGAAGGATGGTGATATCCCCATGTATTTTACTTGGGTCCAGAGGGGTTTTGAACAGCATCAGAATATTTTTCATGCACAAGAGAGAAATATGGCAGTAGTTGAGAAAGATTGTAGACCAGAAGTCAAATTATGTTTTTTGGGAGAATAATGCAGCAATAAGTTTTCTTGCAATCTGTGAATGGAGACTGAAAAGAAATTAAGATGGCCTTCAAGTTCCAAAAACTGGAGAGCAGCCATACACAAGGATGATCAGAGGAGCTGGCAGAAGTATATGTAACTCATTGTGTGAGTCTTCTCAAAACTTAAAGACAGTGGTAGAGGCTGAAAGGAAAATAAAAGTTGATTCATAAAACATGTAAATTGACTGAGAAAACTCTGAGTTGTTTTTTTATTCTGAATTGAAGAAAGTTAAGTGGATATCATCAATTAGAATAGAGGTTCAAGACAGAAAGTAACTGCAGTTATAGCAATTGAAATTGAAATTTTTTGCATATTTGAGTCCATAGCCTAAGAAATCTGTATTCCTCTCAGATGAGTTTAATACTTGATAACACGTATTTATATGACAGAGCTAAGAAAGATTAAAGAGTTGAAAGTACTGATTAGCCTTTAAAATATAATTGAACTGAGCTTGCTTCAAATTTTAATTTCCTATAGGTTATAGGTAATACAAACTAAATAGGAGTTACTATTTTTTCTAAAGTCTATTAGCAGAAAACTTAAAAGTATTTAAAATCAATTTTTAGTGAATAACAGTTTAGAAATGTGAAATCTTCATTGATTTTTGACAGACTAAAATATAAAATTGATCTCAAATATAAAAGATTCTTCAGTTAAAAAAAAAACCCCAAAAATGTAACAGCTAGTTTTATAATGAATTTAAAATGGCTGTAAGTTCCCTCTTATGATCATTTATTATTCATTTGTACATTATGAAACAGAAAAAGCAGTATGTTTTCTGTTAATTGTACTATCAATGTAAGTATAATGAATTGCCATGCTTATCTCTCTCTAAAATCATATGTCCCTGATTTTACATATCCATTTGCAAGCTTGACTTTTTATGATCATAATCTTGAAAATTCAATGGAACTGTCAAAGTTTAAAATTTAAAGTCATATCTATAGATACCATCAGGAGAAACACTGCTCCCACCCCCTATTGTTCCTGTGAGTCAGTTTCTCGGCAAATATTGTTAGTTGCTTATGTAACTTTCATTATCCCCTTCTTTCTTCCTAGAAATACAAGTGTGTGTCTCCCTTAAGTTCAGTCACTCAGTCGTGTCCAACTCTTTGCAACCCCATGGACTGCAGCATGACAGTCTTCCCAGTCCATCACCAACTCCCAGAGCTTGCTCAAACTCACGTCCATCAGTGATGCCATCCAACATTCTCATCCTCTGTCATGCCCTTCTCCTCCTGCCTTCAACCTTTCCCAGCATCAGGGCCCTTTCCAATGAGTGACTTCTTCACATAAGGTGGCCAAAGTATTGGAGATTCAGCTTCAGCATCAGTCCTTCCAATGAATATTCAGGACTGATTTCCTTTAGGATTGACTGGTTTGATCTCCTTGCTGTCAAAGTGACCCTCAAGAATCTTCTTCAACACCACAGTTCAAAAGCATCAATTCATTGGTGCTCAGTTTTCCTGACTTTCTTCAATTTAAGCATGAATTTGGCAATAAGGACTTCCTGATCTGAGCCACAGTCAGCTCCTGGTCTTGTTTTTGAGGACCGTATAGAGCTTCTCCATCTTTGGCTACAGAAAATATAATCAATCTGATTTGGGTACTGACTATCTGGTGATGTCCATGTGTAGAGTCTTCTCTTGTGTTGTTGGCAGAGGGTGTTTGCCATGACCAGTGTGTTCACTTGGCAAAACCCTGTTAGCTTTTGCCCTGCTTCATTTTGTACTCCAAGGCCAAATTTGCTGGTTACTCCAGGTATGTCCTTAAAAGGACATCTTTTTTTGGTGTTAGTTCTAGAAGGTCTTGTAGGTCTTCACAGAACTGTTCAACCTCAGCTTCTTCAGCATTACTAGTTGGGGCATAGATGTATTACTGTGATGTTGAATGGTTTGTCTTGGAAACGAACAGAGATCATTCATTTTGAGATTGCATCCAAGTATTGCATTTCAGAATCTTTTGTTGACTATGAGGCTATTCCATTTCTTCCAAGGGATTCTTGCCCACAGTGGTAGATATAATGGTCATCTGAATTAAATTTGCCCATTCCAGTCCATTTTAGTTCACTGATTTCTAAACTGTCAATGTTCACTCTTGTCATCTCCTGTTTGACCACTTCCAATTTACTTTGATTCATGGACCTAACATTCCATCTTCCTAGGCAATATTGTTCTTCACAGCATCGGACTTTACTTCCATCACCAGTCACATCCACAACAGGGCATTGTTTTTGCTTTGACTCCATCTCTTCAATCTTTCTGGAATTATTTCTCCATTCTTCTCCAGTAGCATATTGGGCACCTACCGACCTGGGGAATTCATCTTTCAGTGTCATATCTTTTTGCCTTTTCATACTTTTTGCCTTTTCATGGAATTCTCAAGGCAAGAATGCTGAAGTGGTTTGCCATTGCCTTCTCTAGTGGACCACATTGTGTCAGAACTCTCCAGCATGACCCATCTATTTTGGGTGATCCTATGCGGCATGACTCATAGTTTCTTTGAGTTATACAAGGCTGTGGTCCATGTGGTCAATTTGGTTAGTTTTCTGTGATTGTGGTTTTCATTCTGTCTGCCCCTAAAGGATAAGGATAAGAGACTTATGGAAGCTTCCTGATGAGAGACACTGCCTGTGGAGGAAACTGGGTTTTGTTCTGATGGGCAGGGTCATGCTCAGTAAATCTTTAATCCAACTTTCTGTTGAAGGGTGGGGCTGTGATCCCTCCCTGTTGTTTGACCTGAAACCAATCTAGAGTGGAGGTGATGAAGATAACGGCGACCTCCTTCAAAAGGTCCTGTGCACGCATGCTGCACTCAGAGCCTCTGACCCTGCAGCAGCCACTGCCGACCCACGCCTCCGCTGGAGACTCCTGGACACTAACTCATAGGCAAGTCTGGGTCAGTCTCTTGTGGGTCACTGCTCCTTTTTCCTGGGTCCTGGTGTGCACAAGATTTTGTTTATGCCCTCCAAGAGTCTGTTTTCCCAGTCCTGTGTAAATTCTGGTGGGTCTGTGGTGGGGTTAATGGCCACCTCCTCCAAGAGTTCTTATGCCATACCCAGGTCTGCTTCACAGAGAGCTCTTGCCCCTGTGGCAGTCCAATGCTGACCTATACCTCCGCAATTCAGTTCAGTTCAGTTCAGTCGCTCAGTCGTGTCTGACTCTTTGCGACCCCATGAATCACAGCACGCCAGGCCTCCCTGTCCATCACCAACTCCCGGAGTTCACGCAAACTCATGTCCACAGAGTCGGTGATGCCATCCAGCCATCTCATTCTCTGTCGTCCCCTTCTCCTCCTGCCCCCAATCCCGCCAAGCATCAGAGTCTTTTCCAGTGAGTCAACTCGTCGCATGACGTGGCCAAAGTATTGGAGTTTCAGCTTTAGCATCAGTCCTTCCAATGAATACCGAGGACTGAACTCCTTTGGAATGGACTAGTTGAATCTCCTTGCAGTCCAAGGGACTCTTTAGAGTCTTCACCAGCACCACAGTTCAAAAGCATCAATTCTTCGGCAATCAGCTTTCTTCACAGTCCAACTCTCACATCCATACATGACCATGGGAAAAACCATAGCCTTGACTAGATGGACCTTGGTTGGCAAAGTAATGTCTCTGCTTTTAAATACACTATCTAGGTTGGTCATACTTTCCTTCTAAGGAGTAAGCATCTTTTAATTTCATGGCTGCAATCAGCATCCGCAGTGATTTTGGAGCCCCCCAAAATAAAGTCTGACACTGTTTCCCCATCTATTTCCCATGAAATGATGGGACCAGATGCCATGATCTTTGTTTTCTGAATGTTGAGCTTCAAGCCAACCTCTTCACTCTCCTCTTTCACTTTCATCAAGAGGCTTTTGAGTTCCTCTTCACTTTCTGCCATAAGGGTGATGTCACCTGCATATCTGAGGTTATTGATATTCCTCCCAGCAATCTTGATTCCAGCTTGTGCTTCTTCCAGCCCAGCATTCCTCATGATGTACTCTGCATATAAATTAAATAAGCAGGGTGACAATATACAACCTTGACATACTCCTTTTCCTATTTGGAACCAGTCTGTTGTTCCATGTCCAGTTCTAGCTGTTGCTTCCTGACCTGCATACAGGTTTCTCAAGAGGCAGGTCAGGTGGTCTGGGATTCCCATCTCTTTCAGAATGTTCCACAGTTTATTGTGATCCACACAGTCAAAGGCTTTGGTATAGTCAATGAAGCAGAAATAGATGTTTTTCTGAAACTCTCTTGCTTTCTCCATGATCCAGCAGATATTGGCAATTGGATCTCTGGTGCCTCTGCCTTTTCTAAAACCTGCTTGAACATCTGGGAGTTCACGGTTCACATATTGCTGAAGCCTGGCTTGGAGAATTTTGAGCATGACTTTACTAGTGTGTGAGATGAGTGCAACTGTGAGGTAGTTTGAGCATTCTTTGGCATTGCCTTTCTTTGGGATTGGAATGAAGAGTGACCTTTTCCAGTCCTGTGGCCACTGCTGAGTTTTCCAAATTTGCTGGCATATTGAGTGTAGCACTTCCACAGCATCATCTTTCAGGATTTGAAATAGCTCAACTGGAATTCCATCACCTCCACTAGCTTTGTTCGTAGTGATGCTTTCTAAGGCCCACTTGACTTCCCATTCCAGGATGTCTGGCTTTAGGTCAGTGATCACGCCATCATGATTATCTTGGTCGTGAAGATCTTTTTTGAACAGTTCTTCTGTGTATTCTTGACACCTCTTAATATCTTCTGCTTCTGTTAGGTCCATACCATTTCTGTCCTTTATCAAGCCCTTCTTTGCATGAAATGTTCCTTTGGTATCTCTGATTTTCTTAAAGAGACCTCTTGTTTTTCCTATTCTGTTGTTTTCCTCTATTTCTTTGCATTGATTGCTGAGGAAGGCTTTCTTATCTCTCCTTGCTATTCTTTGGAACTCTTCATTCAGATGCTTATATCTTTCCTTTTCTCCTTTGCTTTTCACTTCTCTTCTTTTCATAGCTATTTGTAAGGCCTCCTCAGACAGTCATTTTTCTTTTTTGCATTTCTTTTCCGTGGAGATGGTCTTGGTCCCTGTCTCATGTACAAAGTCACGAACCTCCGTCCATAGTTCATCAGGCACTCTATCTATCAGATCTAGTCCCTTAAATGTATTTCTCACTTCCACTATATAAGGGATTTGACTTAGGTCATATCTGAATGGTCTAGTGGTTTTCCCTACTTTCTTCAATTTAAGTCTGAATTTGGCAATAAGGAGTTCATGATCTGAGCCACAGTCAGCTCCTGATCTTGTTTTTGAGGACTGTATAGAGCTTCTCCATCTTTGGCTGCAAAGAATATAATCAGTCTGATTTCGGTGTTGACCATCTGGTGATGTCCATGTGTAGAGTCTTCTCTTGTGTTGTTGGAAGAGGGTGTTTGCTGTGACCAGTGCGTTCTCTTGGCAAAACTCTATTAACATTTGCCCTGCTTCATTCCATGCTCCAGGGCCAAATTTGCCTGTTACTCCAGGTGTTTCTTGACTTCTTTCTTTTGCATTCCAGTCCCCTATAATGAAAAGGACATCTTTTTTGGGTGTTTGTTCTAAAAGGTCTTGTAAGTCTTCATTGAACCGTTCAACTTCAGCTTCTTCAGCATTACTGGTTGGGGGGTAGACTTGGATTACTGTAATATTAAATGGAAACGAACAAAGATCATTCTGTCGTTTTTAAGATTTCATCCAAGTACTGCATTTCGGACTCTTTTGTTGACCCTGATGACTACTCCATTTCTTCTAAGGGATTCCTGCCCACAGTAGTAGATATAATGGTCATCTGAGTTAAATTCACCCATTCCAGTCCATTTTAGTTCACTGATTCCTAGAATGTTTACGTTCACTCTCCTGTTTGACCACTTCCAATTTGCCTTGATTCATGGACCTAACATTCCAGGTTCCTATGCAATATTGCTCTTTATAGCATTGGACCTTGCTTCTATCACCAGTCACATCCACGACTGTGTATTGGTTTTGCTTTTGCTCCATCCCTTCATTCTTTCTGGAGTTATTTCTCCACTGATCTCCAGTAGCATACTGGGCACCTACCGACCTGGGGAATTCCTCATTCAGTATCCTATCATTTTGCCTTTTGTTACTGTTCACGGGGTTCTCAAGGCAAGTATACTGAAGTGGTTTGCCATTCCTTTCTCCAGTGGACCACATTCTGTCAGACCTCTCCACCATGACCCGCGAGATGCTGGCTCCAGCAGCACAGACGCAAGATGCTGGCTCCCTAGATGCGAGATGTTTACACAACCAACCATGCGCGGCGGCCGTGTGGAGCTACCCCACGCCCGAGGTCAGGGCCGGTGGCCCAGAGGAGCTACCCCACGTTCAAGATGCGGTGGCTGCGTGGGCGCAGGAGGGCCGAGAGGAGCTACTCCACGTTCAAGGTCAGGAGGGGCGGCCTTGAGGAGATACCCCTCGTCCAAGGTAAGGTGCAACGGCTGTGCTTTGCTGGAGCAGCTGTGAAGAGATATCCCATGACCAAGGTAAGAAAAACCCAAATAAGACGGTAGGTATTGCGAGGGGGCATCAGAGGGCAGACACACTGAAATCATAATCACAGGAAACTAGTCGATCTGATCACATGGACCACAGCCCTGTCTAACTCAATGAAACTAAGCCATACCTCCGCAGGAGACACTCAAACACTCAAGGGCAGGTCTGGCTCAGTCTCTATGGGGTTTCTGGGTCCTGGTGCACACAACGTTTTGTTTGAGTCCTCTGAGTGTCTCTGGTGGGTATGGGGTTTGTTTCTAAATGTGATTTCACCCCTCCTACCATCTTGCTTGTGCTTCTCCTTTGCCCTAGGATGTGGGGTATCTTTGTTCAGCTGCTGCTGCTGCTGCTAAGTCACTTCAGTCGTGTCCAACTCTGTGTGACCCCATAGACGGAAGCCCACCAGGCTCCCCCGTCCCTGGGATTCTCCAGGCAAGAACACTGGAGCGGGTTGCCATTTCCTTCTCCAATGTGTGAAAGTGAAAAGTGAAAGTGAAGTCACTCAGTCATGTCCGACCCCTAGCGACCCCATGGACCACAGCCTACCAGGCTCCTCCATCCATGGGATTTTCTAGGCAATAGTACTGGAGTGGCTTGCCATTGCCTTCTCTGACTTTGTTTAGCAGTGAGCTGTAATTTGGAGTTCTCACAGGAGAACATGAGCACATGTCCTTCTATTTCACCATCTTGTGAACACTGTGTCTCCCCCAAATCCAAATGCAACATTTAGAAGTGACATTTTGAGAAAATTCCCCTAAAGCCCTGCTGCTGCTGCTAAGTCGCTACAGTCCAACTCTGTGCGACCCCATAGATGGCAGCCCACCAGGCTCCTCTGTCCATGGGATTTCCCAGGCAAGAACACTGGAGTGGGTTGCCATTTCCTTCTCCAATGCATGAAAGTGAAAAGTGAAAGTGAAGTCATTCAGTTTTGTCTAACTCTTAGTGACCGCATGGGCTGCAGCCCACCAGGCTCCTCCATCCATGGGATTTTCCAGGCAAGAGTACTGGAGTGGGTTGCCATTGCCTTCTCCGCCTAAAGCCTTAAGGATTCTATAATAAGATTATACACAAAAACACGAAAATGTAGAGTACTCAGAGAGAAACCAGTTCATTGTAAAAGACCCTGATACTGGGAAAGACTGAAGGTGGAGGGGAAGGGGTTGACAGAGGATGAGATGGTTGGATTGCGTCAGTGATGCGATGGACATGAGTTTGAGTAGTTTTCAGGAGTTGGTGATGAACAGGGAAGCCTGGCATGCTGCAGTCCATCGGGTAGCAAAACGTTAGACATGACTGAGTGACTGAACTCCTAGAGTTCATCTCCCTGCCATTCTAATCTTAGGAGTCCCCTCAGATTAGCTCCTTCTCACCCGAGGCTTGTGGCCATATGCCTATGACCTATTAAATTCTCTGAACCTAGTCTCTTTCAATATGGCCTTCATCCCTGGACTTCAGCATCCCATTCCTCCTGGTCCTAGATCTTTTCCAATGATTAGCTATCATTCGTTTTCCTCAAGGGAAATACCTAACTCATTTCACAGGATATGGTCAGGCCTCCATGTCTCACACAGAGCATATCCCTACTAGTTAGAAATGAGGTCATAACATGTTGTATGCTGAAATAGAAAGAAAAAACTCTACAGTAATAAATGATATTTTTGAATATAAACAACGTTTTCTGCCCAAATGTTTAAAGTATACCTAATTTACCTTGGAAGGAAAGTTATGACCAACTTAGATAGCATATTAAAAAGCAGAGACATTACTTTGCCAAGAAAGGTCCGTCTAGTCAAGGCTATGGTTTTTCCAGTGGTCATTTATGGATGTGAGAGTTGGACTGTGGAGAAAGCTGATCGCCGAAGAATTGATGCTTTTGAACTGTGATGTTGGAGAAGACTCTTGACAGTCCCTTGGACTGCAAGGAGATCCAGCCAGTCCATTCTAAAGGAGATCAGTTCTGGGTGTTCATTGGAAGGACTGATGTTGAAGCTGAAACTCCAATACTTTGGCCACCTCATGCGAAGAGTTGACTCACTGGAAAAGACTCTGATGCTGGGAGGGATTGGGGGCAGGAGGAGAAGGGGACGACAGAGAATGAGATGGCTGGATGACATCACTGACTCGATGGACATGAGTTTGAATGAACTCTGGGGGTTGGTGATGGACAGGGAGGCCTGGCATGCTGTGATTCATGGGGTCACAAAGTGTCGGACATGACTGAGTGACTGAACCGAATTTACCTTGAGTTTTGAAATTATAGTATTAGGAAGTCCTGTCTGTGAAAATGTAAGTAATTAGTTGTTAGCATTGAGAAAAGAACTTTGAAAAATAGGGTCTGGATAGTCTACTTCAAGAATTCCTGAGGTCTAATGCTATAATTTAGTGTGTGCTGTTTTAAAGCTTCTTAGCTTGAAATACCTCTAGGCAAAGGCTAAAATTAAGCTATTTTATATTTATGTCAATATCATTTTGGCATCATAGACTCTTTTTTCAGTGATTTGCTTTGTGACCTGGCCTTCGAGTGCTTTGTGCAATGGTGGGCATCAGTAGTCCTTCCACAACAGATCTTCCACTAAAAATAGTAAATGAGGCTTTAGGTTCATAAATCAGATTCTCAATAGTTCAGTTACTGAGAATCCATTTTCCAGAGTCTTATCATCTCTTGGTCAATTTATTCAACCTTTTTGAGCTTCAACGCTGTCTGTAAAATGTCAGTTTTAAATATCATCTGTTTTGTTTGTATATTGACTCATTAGAAAACACTTCTAGAAGAGAAAATATAAAAAATTATGAAATATAAGCACTTAAATTGAATATGTATTAGGGAACTCAACAGTACACATGGGAACTTAGTGCCTGGGAAAGTAATAACATAGTAAGTTTCTAAGCATAAAAGGATAAAACCGACTACTGTAGCTGTTTAAAACAGTTAAGAACAGTACCTATTTTATAAGGTTGATAAGGGGACTGCACGATGTAATCTATGTGATATCCTGGGACATCATAGGGTTTATCAAATGTAAGTTTTCTTCCTCCTGGGAAATTGAGGAAATGTGGTTTTGTCACAGAACCTTGGACCTGTGGTGAGGTCAGGACGTGGAGTTTGATGGGTCTCTGCTCCACTGTAAGGATAAAAGGGGAGATGGATATATTATATAGTAGCGCAGTAAGTAATGGTTGTGTAAGTATCTGTTCAATGCATTCCTATGAGAAAGTAAAAACTACAAAACTGAAGAGAACCTGTAGGCTGTTGGGCCTAAGAGAGTAGAACAGGCACAATGGGAAGAAGCTGTAGCAGATTTATTTCTGCCTAATAAAAGATTTTCTGAAATGCAAAGTTACCAAATATGGCGTATCTTGCTTCAGGAAACTCTGACCATCTCATCCCTGGAGTTGCCTGTGTCTGAGCCAGGCATTCCACTGACTGGATTGTAGAAAAGGTTCAAAGAGTGGATGAAGATGAACTGCTTGAAATATCTATCATGGTTCTATGATTTTTCCAGAAAAAATGGATACTGAATAAAGTGAATTTTAATGGAATGGCTTTTTGCCATCCTTTTAAGTTTCATAGTGATGGTGGGAATTAGTGCCACAAGCTTAGTGATGCCATTATTAGCCTAATTAAAGGTTTGACACAAAGAGCAGATCAGGACTCAAGAAGCAACTTCACATGTACAAATATTGTGGGAAAAAAAATTACTATTCCTATGAATCTATTTCAAGGCTAATAAAGGTTTCAATAAGAAAAAAAAATAATGTCAGTAATGAACATAGATCAATAGAGAACAGGAATAGACATTATAGCTTAACTCAGTGCTGATCCTAATGTTTATCCGAGCTTGACATTCTGTCCTATAGGAAACTCCCTATTCATCCCGTTGCTTTAACTTGCAATTTCACTGTTATGTTTCACTCCAATTACCACTTTTTCCTCAAACCAATCTGGCTGACAGATTCAGATGTTGTTTCTTTATAATATGTCAGAACCTATTTGTAGATTGTTTTTCTGGCTTCTTCTAAGACTTTCTTCCTTTCATTAATTTTTTCTTTGATACAGGCAAAATACTTCTATCCCAATCAAAGCTTTACAGAGTATTCTGGAGTAGGCTCTTTGCTTTTACCTTCTGAAGACCTACAAGACCATTTAGAATTAACACTAAAAAAAGATATCCTTTTCATCATAGGGAACCAGAATGCAAAATTTGGAAGTCAAGAGCTATATGGAGTAACAGAAAAGTTTGGCTTTGGAGTACAAAATGAAGCAGGTCAAAGGTTAACAGAGTTGTGCCAAGAGAATGCACTGGTCATACAAAACACTTTCTTCCAACAGCACAAGAGACGACTCTACACACGGACATCACCAGATGATCAATACTGAAATCAGACTGATTAGATTCTTTGCAGCTGAAGATGTAGAAGCTCTATACAGTCAGCAAAAACAAGATCAGGAGCTGAATGTGGCTCAGATCATGAGCTCCTTATTGAAAAATTCAGACTTAAATAGAAGAAAGTATGGAAAACCACTGGACCATTCAGGTATGAACTAAATCAAATCCCATATGAATATATAGTGGAAGTGACAAATAGATTCAAGGGATTAGTTCTGGTAGATAGAATGCCTGAAAACCTATGGACTGAAGTTCATAACATTGTACAAGAGGTGGTGATTAAAACCATCCCAAGAAGAAGAAATGCAAAAATGCAAAACGGTTTTCTGAGGAGGTCTTACAGATATGTCTGATGAGGCCTTACAAATAGCTGAGAAAAAAAGAGAAGCCAAAGGCAAAAGAGAAAAGGAAAGATATATCTATCTGAAAACAGAGTTCCAAAGAATAACAAGGAGAGATAAGAAAGCCTTCCTAAGTGATCAATGCAAAGTAGAAGAAAACAATAGAATGCGAAAGACTAGAGATTTCTTCAAGAAAATTAGAGATACCAAGGGAACATTTCATGCAAGGATGTGCACAGGAAAGGACAGAAATGGTATGGACCTAACAGAAGCAGACAATATTAAGAGTTGACAAGAATATAGAGAAGAACTACACCAAAAATATCTTCATGACCCAGATAACCTCAAGGAGTGATTGCTCAGCTAGAGCCAGATATCTTGGAGTGCGAAGTCAAGTGGGTCTTAGGAGTTTAACTACGAACAAAGCTAGTGGAGGTGATGGAATTCCAGTTGAGCTATTTCAAATCCTAAAAGATGATGCTGTGAAAGTGCTGCACTCAATATGTCAGCAAATTTGGAAAATCCAGAAGTGGCCACAGGACTGGAAAAGGTCAGTTTCCATTCCAATCTCAAAGAAGGGCAATGCCAAAGAATGCTCAAACTATTGCAAAATTGTACTCATCTCACACGTTAGCAAAGGAATGCTCAAAATTCTCTGAGCCAGGCTTCAACAATACATGAACTGAGAACTTCCAAATGTTCAAGCTGGATTTAGAAAAGGCAGAGGAACCAGAGATCAAATTGTTAACATTCGTTAGATCATAGAAAAAGCAAGAGAATTTCAGAAAAACATCGGCTTCATTGACTATGCTAAAGCTGTTGACTCTGTGGATCCTAACAAACTGTGGAAAATTTTAAAGTGATGGGAATACCAGACCACCTTACCTGCCTCCTGAGAAATCTGTGTGCAGGTCAAGAAGCAACAGTTAGAACTGGACATGGAACAGTGGACTGGTTCCTAATTAGAAAAAGAGTGTGTCAAGACTTACATTGTCACCTTGCTTATTTAACTTATATGCAGAATACATCATGTGAAATGCAAGACTGAATGAAGCAAACATGGAATCAAGATTGCTGGGAGAAATATCAATAACCTCAGATATGCAGATGACACCACCCTTATGGCAGAAAGTGAAGAGGAACTAAAGAGCTTCTTGATCAAAGTGAAAGAGGAGAACGAAAAAGTTAGCTTAAAACTCAACATTCAGAAAACGCAGATCATGGCATCCAGTCCCATCACTTCATGGCAAATAGATGGGGAAACAATGGAAACAGTGACAGACTCTGTTGTCTGAGGCTCCAAAATCACTCAGAATTATGAAGTGATGTTGCTCAGTCGTGTCCAACTCTTTGTGACCCCATGGACTGTAGCCTACCAGGATCCTCAGTCCTTGGGATTTTCTGGGCAAGAATACTGGAGTGGGTTGCCCCTTCCTTCTCCAGGAATTATGAATCATTGTGAAATTATGTAACTTATGATTTGGTTTTCTAATTACTGCACAACTGCACTCATCTCACACACTAGTAAAGTCATGCTCAAAATTCTCAACCCAGGCTTCAGCAATACGTGAACCGTGAACTTCCAGATGTTCAAGCTGGTTTTAGAAAAGGCAGAGGAACCAGAGATCATATTGCCAACATCCGCTAGATCATGGAGAAAGCAAGAGAGTTCCAGAAAAATATCTATTTCTGCTTCATTGACTATGCCTTTGACTGTGTGGATCACAATAATCCGTGGAAAATTCTGAAAGGGATGGGAATACCAGACCACCTGACCTGCCTCTTGAGAAACCTGTATGCAGGTCAGGAAGCAACAGTTAGAACTGGACATGGAACAACAACAGACTGGTTCCAAATATGAAAAGGAGTACATCAAGGTTGTATATTGTCACCCTGCTTATTTAACTTATATGCAGAGTACATCATGAGGAACGCTGGGCTGGAAGAAGCATAAACTAGAATCAAGATTGCCGGGAGAAATATCAATAACCTCAGATAGCAGATGACACCACCCTTATGGCAGAAAGTGAAGAGGAACTAAAAAACCTCTTGATTAAAGTGAAAGAGGAGAGTGAAAAAGTTGGCTTAAAATTCAACATTCAGAAAACTAAAATCATGGCATCTGGTAACATCACTTCATGGGAAATAGATGGGGAAACAGTGGAAACAGTGTCAGACTTTATTTTTGGGGGCTCCAAAATCACTGCGGATGCTGATTGCAGCCATGAAATTAAAAGATGCTTACTCCTTGGAAGGAAAGTTATGACCAACCTAGATAGCATATTAGAAAGCAGAGACATTACTTTGCAAACCAAGGTCTGTCTAGTCAAGGCTATGGTTTTTCCCGTGGTCATGAATGGATGTGAGAGTTGGACTGTGGAGAAAGCTGATCGCCGAAGAATTTATGCTTTTGAACTGTGGTGTTGGAGAAGACTCTTGAGAGTCCCTTGGAGTGCAAGGAGATCCAACCAGTCCATTCTAAAGGAGGTCAATCCTTGGTGTTCATTGAAAAGACTGATGCTAAATCTGAAACTCCAATACTTTGGCCACCTCATGCGAAGAGTTGACTTATTGGAAAAGACTCTGATGCTGGGAGGGATTGGGGGCAGGAGGAGAAGAGGACGACAGAGGATGAGATGTCTGGATGGCATCACCGACTCAATGGAGGTGAGTCTGAGTGAACTCCGGGAGTTGGTGATGGACAGGGAGGCCTGGTGTGCTGTGATTCATGGGGTCGCAAAGAGTCAGACACAACTGAGCGACTGAACTGAACTGAACTGAAGTGAATATCATTAACCGATAGAATATTTTATGCCTTAAGAGCTTTTTATCTAGTGTTATTCAGACAGAGACCAATGGACTGGTTCAAAACTGGAAAGAATATGGCAAAGCTGTGTATTGTCACCCTGCTTATTTAACTTATATTCAGAGTACCAATGCAAAATGCCAGGCTGGGTAATTCCCAGACTGGAATCAAGATTTTCAGGTGAAATATTGACAACAGATGACACCACTCTAATGTCAGATGGCAAAGAGGAACTTAATAGCCAGTTGATGAAGGTGAAAGAGGAGTGTGAAAAATTCAGCTTAAAACTCAAATTCAAAAAACAGGGATCATGGCACCCAGTCTCATCTCTTCATGGCAAATCGCTGGAGAGAAATGGAAACAGTGGCAGTGTGCTCTTTGATTTTCTTGGGCTCCAGTATCAGTGTGGACAGTGACGGAGCCATGAAATTAAGACGCTTGCTTCTTGGAAGAAAAGCTATGACCCAGCTAGACAACATATTGAAAAGCAGAGACACTACTTTGCCAACAAAGGTCCGTCTAGTCAAGGCTATGGTTTTTCCAGTGGTCATGTATGGATGTGAGAGTTGGACTATAAAGAAAGCTGAGCGCCAAAAGAATTGATGCTTTTGAACTGTGGTGCTGGAGAAGACTCTTTAGCGTCCCTTGGACTTATGAGATCAAACCAGTCAATCCTAAAGAAAATCAATCCTGAATATTCATTGGAAGGCCTGATGTTTTAGCTGAAGTTCCTATACTTTGGCCACCTGATGCAAAGAGCCAACTCATTGGAAAAGACTCTGGGAAAGATTGAGGGCAGAAGGCAGGGACAGAGCATGAGATAGTTGAATAGCATCTCCAAATCAGTAGACTTGAGTATGAGCAAACTCCATGAGATAGTGAAGGACTGGGGAGCCTGGTGTAGTGCTATTCATGGGGTTGGAAAGAGTCAGACATGACTTAGCAACTGAACAAGAACAACAACATTAATTGTCATTTGTGTAAATCTGAAAGGAAAAATATCTGAAGATCTCTAGATCTAGAGAAATTTAATTTGATTACAAGTACATTTTAAAGGCATATGTTTCTATTTGTTTGAGCATTAACTGTATGATTGACTGCAAGAGATCATTCAATTGATAGAATTTCAGGAGCAGTTACTTATTTTCACAGATACTTGTCTGCTGAATACATTTTGGGAAAAATACATTTCAGCTGACTAAGGTATTTAGAAGTGGTAAAGAGTAGCTCCAATCATAATTCTTTTTTCTATTTTAATTTCCATGAGCCAGGGAAGCTTGTTAATTTATCACCTATCTCAGACAAGGTACTCTTTAAAGGATTTTTAACTTCTCAGAGTCTGATGACTAATCAATCATTATAAAGTTATTCCAACATGAAAAATAAACATTCTTCATAACTCTGCAGTATTTTTAACTTAATACCAAGGTTGCTCCCTAATGAAAGAGCAATTTTATAGGAATAAGTAATAAGAAAACTTTGAGTGAAAATTATAATGAAAAGTTTACATATTTTTATGCTGACTGTTGAAATAAGAATTGCAAACACACGCATATTCATTTTTTTGTATGAAATAAATATGCAGTTTTTTAAAAAGAAAAATCTGAATATTATGGACCCAATGGAAAAATACAGCTTTGCCCTAATATTATAAGTAAAGAATTTTGGAAAAATAACAGGACAAAATATATATATATTTATATATATATAAAAGCTTTTACTCTGGGCTATTATAATGAAGAAAAAGTGCTCCAAATGTGAACTAATGAAGTACAAAGTAATGAATATTTAATTTGTATAATTTACCAAAGTGCTTTTAGAAATCAGAGCTACATTCTTCATAAACATAATGTTCATTAGGCCTTAACTGTAGCTTGCATGCAATTACCATATCCTCCTCTACAGCTTCAGCATCTATGGCACTGAATAAAACTCTTCTGAGAATATCTTGAGGGCAAAGAGAGAAAAAGGGAAGAAAAACTATTAGGGCTGTGAAATTTGAATAGCTTACTTTTGACAAGGAAAACATAGAAGATACACACCTGGAGGGTGGGCAGCCAGCACTTGTGTAGCAGACACCACAGCTTCCCCTGGGCTCGCTCCCTCCCCTTCTGGCAACAGTGTCTTGAAGGGTTAAGCTAAACAAAATACAAAATTACTTTGATGGCTCAGTAGGACACATTATCACATTCTTAAATGTAAGAGGAGTGCTGCTTAAAATCTGACTGATAACATAGATTAAGCAGAGCAGTTTTCAGTAGAAATAAAACTTGTTATGTGATGTGAATTTTAATAAGACCACTGTTGTAGCTTGCATAGACTTCAGAGCCCAAGAACTTTTCCTCTTCATCTTTTATTATACATAATGGAAGGCGATTTTTTTTCTCTTAAAGTGTATCTCCTCTTCTTTTCTATTCTTTTATCAAGTTGGCAACCAAATTGCTCCTGCCATTAGGGGGTTAGGTAAAAAATTTAAATTTTACTTGAGGACAGTTTTTGTAATAGCTGAAGAAAATCAAACTTATCAGTAAATTGCATGATATTCTAATTTTTTGAAATCTGGAAACACTTTTAGTAAAGTAAATTTGACAGAAGAGATTTCTGAACTTTGAAAACTCTCTTTACTCTTTCCTTGTTAATGTTTATTTTCATTATTTGGGGTCAGCATAATTCAACATGCAAGAAGAGATTCAATGTTGACCTACAGTTGATCCAGTCTGGTTATTACTAATTTGAGCACAAGCCATCCCAGGAGAATCACAGAACACGTTAAAATGTAACAGACATGCCATCTTCCTTTAAAAACAGTGTATGTGATTTATAATAAGTGGATAATAGCACTACATGAGAGATGCGAAGAGTTTGGAGATAAAATGAAAGACCTGAGTCTAGATTAATATGGAAATAATTAGTGTAAAGGCCTGCCAAGGATTTCCATTAAAACATTTAGAGAAAAATAATTTTGACAAATTATGTATTTTATGAGCAAAAATATGCAACCTGCTGCATTTGGCACTTGGTCCTTCCATTCATGAAAGAAAGGTAAATTGCCTTTGGTATGAGTCACTGTAATTGGATTTCAATTCCTCCAACAGCGCTGTCGATTAGCTGAGATACCCACCTGGAAGCACTTGGTGACAGCTGCAGCTATGGCCTTTGGGGAGCTCGTGCCTATTGGACTTTGAGCCTGTTCAGGCGAAAGGAGAATTCTCAGGAGAGTATTTTGGCAACTTTAAGTTATCATTTAAGAAATCTCTTGGCGAGACTCTTTCATTTAGCTTGTCATTTGGAGAAGGAGTGGAATGCAAGCTCACTTTAGAACAGGAATAAACTCATAATTGAGATGGCCAGAATGAGTGCATTATGGAACTATATCCTGTAGGAAGAATTTGATTGGGTATTAGATCCTGCAAATAAAAGGATTGTGGAGACTTAAAAAAAATCTTATCTATCTTGACTGAATAAATGAATTAGAGGATAAAGAATATCATCCAGATAATTTTATAGACCCCACAACATTTTATAGACTTGGAAGGAATCTTAAAGAATTTAGAGGCATTCAGTTTAAAGCACAAGCAGAAAGTATAGTTAGGGACACCCAGGAGTCAAATTACAACTTGGAGAAGTGGAGGAGTGAGACTTGTGCGCCATTACACTATAAGAATGAATGAGACTGCTAAGAGACAGAGTGAGGAAAATCCCGAAGTCAGAGGAAAGTAAGAGAGAAGGAGGGTTGATATTCATTGTGGCTGAATTGAGGGAAGTAGAGGCAATTCATAAAATAGGCTCTTTATTTTCTCAAGCAGGAGGCAAGATACCCATTTGCTGAAAGTGAGGAGATGCACATGGATTTGGAAACTTTATATGAATGGAAAAAGCAGGAAAGCTGTTTAACAAAAATTGCATGAAGTTAGAGTCAGTTAGAGATAAATAGATAAAGCCAAAAATCCCCTTCATGGATTATGGCCTTGTTGTTATGAAGGAGCTTACATAACTTAATGAAGCTATGAGCCATGTGGTGCAGAGACTTGCAGACAGAAAGGTCATTGTGGAAAGTTCTGACAAAACAGTCCACCAGAGAAGGGAATGGCAAGCCACTCCAGTATCCTTTCCTCGAGAATCCCATGAACAATATGAAAAAGCAAAACGATATGACACCAGAAGATGACCCCCCAGGTTGGAAGGTATCCAGTATGCTACTGGGGAAGAGCAGAGCGTAATTGCTAATAGCTCTAGAAAGAATGAAGTGGCTGGGCCAAAGCAGAAACGATGCTCAGTTCTGGATGTGTCTGGTGGTGAAAGTAAAGTTCATTGCTGTAAAGAACAATATTGCATAGGAACCTGGGATGTTAATCCATGAATCAAGGTAAATGGGATGTAGTATAGCAATAGATGGTAAGAGTGAATATCGACATCTTTAGAAATCAGTGAACTAAAATGGACAGCAATGGGTGAATTTAATTCAGATGACAGTTATATCTACTACTGTGGGCAAGAATCCCTTAGAAGAAATGGAGTAGCCTCATAGTCAATAAAAGAGTCCAAAATGAAGTATTTGGGTGCAATCTCAAAAATGACAGAATAACCTCTGTTTGTTTCCAAGAAATACCATTCAATACCACAGTAATCCAAGTCTATGCCTCAACCACGGCTGCCAAAGAAGCTGAACAGTCCTATGATGACCTTCTAGAACTAACACTCAAAAAAGATGTCCTTTTCATCAGAGGGAACTGAAATGCAAAAGTAGGAAGTCAAGAAATAACTGGAGTAACAGGCAAGTTTGGCTTTGTAGTACAAAATGAGGCAGGGCAAAAGCTAACCAGATTTTGCCAAGAGAGCATACTGGTCAGAGCAAATGCCCTCTTCCAATGACACAAGAGATGGTTCTACACATGGACATCACCACATGGTTGATACTGAAATCAGATTGTTTATATTCTTTGCAGCTGAAGACGGAAAAGCTCTATACAGTCAGCAAAAACACAACAAAACAAACCTGGAGCTGACTGTAGCTCATATCTTGAGCTCTTAACTGCAAAATTCTGACTTAAAATGAAGAAAGTAGGGAAAACCACTAGACCGTTCAGGTATGACCTAAATCAAATCCCTTATGATTATGCAGTGGAAGTGATGAATAGACTCAAGAGATTAGATCTGGTAGACAGAGTGCCCAAAGAACTAAGGACAGATGTTCCTAATAGTGTGCAGGAGGCAGTGATCAGGAGGTGGTGACCAAAACCTTCCCAAAGTAATAGAAATACAAGAAGGCAAAGCAGTTTTCTGAGGAGGCTTTACAGATAGCTGAGAAAATAAGAGAAGCAAAAAGCAAGGAAGAAAGAGAAAGACAGACCCAACTGAATGCAGAGTTCCAAAGAATAGAAAGGAGCTATAAGAATGCCTTCTTAAAGGAATAATACAAAGAAATAGAAGAAAGCAATACAGTCTTTCTTGAAGAAAGACTAGAGATGTCTTCAAGAAATTTAGAGATACTAAGGTAACATTTCATTCAAGGATGGGCACAGTAAAGGAAAGAAATTGTGAGAACCTAACAGAGGTGGAAGAGATTAAGAAGAGGTGGCAAGAATATATAGAACTCTACAAAAAGATCTTAATGGCCTGGATAACCATGATTGTGTGGTCACTGACATAGAGCCAGACATTCTGGAGTATGAAGTCAAGTGGGCCTTAAGAAGTGTTACTACGAACAAAGCTAATGGAGGTGATGAAATTCCAGCTGAGCCACTTAAAATCCTGAAAGATGATGCTATTAATGTGCTGCACTCAATGCATCAGCAAATTTGGAAAACTCAGCAGTGGCCACAGGACTGGAAAAGTCAGTTTTCATTCCAATCCCAAAGAAGGGCAGTGCTAAAGAATGTTCAAACTACTGGACAATTGAGCTCATTTTATGTACTATTAAGTTTATGCTCAAAATCCTTCATGCTAGGCTTCAGTAGTAGGTCAGCTGAAAACTTCCAGATGTTCAAGCTGGGTTTCGGTGAGGCAGAGGAACTTGAGATCAAATTACCAATATTTGTTGGATCATAGAGAAAGCAAGGGAATTCCAGAAAACATCTTGTTTTACTTCATTGACTATGTTAAAGCCTTTGACTATGTGGATCACAAAAATTGTGGAAAATTCTTAAAGAGATGGAAATATCAGACCATGTTACCTGTTCCCTGAGAAACCTGTATCTAGGTCAAGAAGCAACAGTTAGAACTTTACATGGAACAAATGGCATGTTCACATTTGGGAAAGGAGTACAACAAGGTTGTATATTGTCACCCTGCTTATTTTACTTCTATACAGAGTAAATCATGCGAAATGCTGGATTTGAAGAAGCACAAGCTGGAATCAAGTTTGCCAGAAGAAATACTAATAACCTCAGAAATGGAGATGATACCACTTTTACTTACCTAGAGCCAGGCATCTTGGAGTGCTAAGTTAAGTGAGCCTTAAAGCATCACTACTAACAAAGCTAGTGGAGGTGATGGAATTCCAGCTGAGCTATTTCAAATCCTAAAAGATGATGCTGTGAAAGTGCTGCACTCAATATGTCAGCAAATTTGGAAAACTCTGCAGTGGCCACAGAACTGGAAAAGGTCAGTTTTCACTTCAATCCCAAAGAAAGGCAATGCCAAAGAATGTTCAAACTACTGCACAGTTGCACTCATCTCACATGCTAGCAAAGTAATGCTCAAAACTCTGCAAGCTAGACTTCAACAGTATGTGAACTGAGAACTTCCGGATGTTCAAGCTGGATTTAGAAAAGACAGAGGAACCAGAGATCAAATTGCCAATACCTGTTGGGTCATAGAAAAAGCAAGAGGATTCCAGAAAAACATCTGCTTCTGCTAAAGCTTTTGACTCTGTGGATCACAACAAACTGGGGAAAATTCTTAAAGAAATGAGAATACCAGACCACCTTACCTGCCTCCTGAGTAATCTGTATGTAGGTCAAGAAGGAACAGTTAGAACCAGACATGGAACAACAGACTGGTTCCAAATTGGGAAAGGAGTGTGTCAAGGCTATATATTGTCACCTTGATTATTTAATTTGTATGCAGAACACATAATGCTAAATGCCAGGCTAAATGAAGCACAAATTTGAATCAAGATTGCTGGGAGAAATATCAATAACCTCTGATATGCAGATAATACCACCCTTATGGAAGAAATCTAAGATTACTAAAGAGTGTTTTGCTGAAAGTGAAAGAGCAGAGTGAAAAACCTGGCTTAAATTCAACATTCATAAAACTAAGATCAGGGCATCTGGTCCAATCACTTCATACGAAATAAGAGAGGAAAAAGAAGAAGTTGTGGCAAATTTTATTTTTTTATCTTGCAAAATCACTACAGATAGTGATTGCAACCATGAAGTTAAAAGATACTTGTTCCTTAGAAGGAATGCTATGACAAAACTAGACAATTTGTTAAAAAGCAAACACATTGTTTTGCTGGCAAAGATCTGTATAGTCAAAGCTATGGTTTTTTCCAGTAGTCATGTATGGATGTGAGAGTTGAACCATAAAGAAGACGGAGTGCTGAAAAATTGATGCTTTCTAACTGTTGTGTTGGAGAAGACTCTTGAGAGTCCCTCGGACTGCAAGGAGATACAACCAATAAATCCTAACTGAAATCAACCCAGAATATTCATTGAAAAGGCTGATGCTGAAACTCCAATACTTTGGCCACCTGATGTGAAGAGTTGACTCATTGGAAAAGACCCCGATGATGGGAAAGACTGAATGCAAAAGAAGAAGGGGGCTGCAGAGGATGAGATAGTTAGATAGCATCACTGACTCAGTGCTCAGTGGACATAAACTTGAGCAGACTCTGGGAGACAGTGGAGGACAGGGAAGCCTGGCCTGCTGCAGTCTAAGAAGTCACAAATAGACACAACTGAGCAATTGAGCACAACCACCACAATAAATGATTAATTGCCCAGCATTCTTGATTGGTGGTGGATGTTGGGTAAAGTAGATTGGTTGTAATGGCATTTTGCATCATTGTGTGGCTTTCTCTAACAATAGAAAGTGAAGTCGCTCAGTCGTGTCCGACTCTTTGCGACCCAGTGGACTGTAGCCTACCAGGCTTCTCTGTCCATGGGATTCTCCAGGCAAGAATACTGGAGTGGGTTACCATTTCCTTCTCCAGGGGATCTTCCCGACCCAGGGATCGAACCCGGGTCTCCCGCATTGGAGGCAGACGCTTTTACCTCTGAGCTACCAGGGAAGCCCTTCTCTAACAACAATCAGTTCAGTTCAGTTCAGTTCAGTCAGTTCAGTCGCTCAGTCGTGTCCGACTCTCCGCGACCCCATGAATCACAGCACGCCAGGCCTCCCTGTCCATCACCAACTCCCGGAGTACACTCAAACTCATGTCCACAGAGTCGGTGATGCCATCCAGCCATCTCATTCTCCGTCGTCCCCTTCTCCTCCCGCCCCCAACCTTTCCCAGCATCAGAGTCTTTTCCAGTGAGTCAACTCGTCGCATGAGGTGGCCAAAGTATTGCAGTTTCAGCTTTAGCATCAGTCCCTCCAATGAACATCCAGGATTGATCTCCTTTAGAATGGACTGGTTGGATCTCCTTGCAGTATAAGGGACTCTCAAGAGTCTTCTCCAACACCACAGTTCAAAAGCATCGATTCTTCGGCGATCAGCCTTCTTCACAGTCCAACTCTCACAACCATACATGACCACGGGAAAAACCATTGCCTTGACTAGACGGACCTTGGTTGGCAAAGTAATGTCTCTGCTTTTTAATATACTATCAAGGTTGGTCATAACTTTCCTTCCAAGGAGCAAGCGTCTTTTAATTTCATGGCTGCAATCAGCATCTGCAGTGATTTTGGAGCCCCAAAAAACAAAGTCTGACACTGTTTCCACTGTTTTTCCATCTATTTCCCATGAAGTGATGGGACCAGATGCCATGATCTTTGTTTTCTGAATGTTGAGCTTCAAACCAACCTTTTCACTCTCCTCTTTCACTTTCATCAAGAGGCTTTTGAGTTCCTCTTCACTTTCTGCCATAAGGGTAGTGTCATCTGCATATCTGAGGTTATTGATATTTCTCCCAGCAATCTTGACTCCAGCTTGTGCTTCTTCCAGCCCAGCGTTCCTCATGATGTACTCTGCATATAAGTTAAATAAGCAAGGTGACAATATACAACCTTGACGTACACCTTTTCCTATTTGGAACCAGTCTGTTGTTCCATGTCCAGTTCTAACTGTTGCTTCCTGACCTGCATACAGGTTTCTCAAGAGGCAGGTCAGGTGGTCTGGTATGCCCATCTCTTTCAGAATGTTCCACAGTTTATTGTGATCCACACAGTCAAAGGCTTTGGCATAGTCAATGAAGCAGAAATAGATGTTTTTCTGAAACTCTCTTGCTTTCTCCATGATCCAGCGGATGTTGGCAATTTGATCTCTGGTGCCTCTGCCTTTTCTAAAACCTGCTTGAACATCTGGGAGTTCACGGTTTACATATTGCTGAAGCCTGGCTTGGAGAATTTTGAGCATGACTTTACTAGCGTGTGAGATGAGGGCAATTGTCCGGTAGTTTGAGCATTCTTTGGCATTGCCTTTCTTTGGGATTGGAATGAAGACTGACCTCTTCCAGTCCTGTGGCCACTGCTGAGTTTTCCAAATCTGCTGGCATATTGAGTGCAGCACTTTCACAGCATCATCTTTCAAGACTTGTAATAGCTCAACTGGAATTCCATCACCTCCACTAGCTTTGTTAGTAGTGATGCTTTCTAAGGCCCACTTGACTTCACATTCCAAGATGTCTGGCTCTAGGTCAGTGATCACGTTATCGTGACTATCTTGGTCGGGAAGATCTTTTTTGTACAGTTCTTCTGTGTATTCTTGCCACCTCTTCTTAATATCTTCTGCTTCTGTTAGGTCCATACCATTTCTGTCCTTTATCGAGCCCATCTTTGCATGAAATGTTCCCTTGGAATCTCTAATTTTCTTGAATCTAACAACAACAATAATCGTTATTAAAAGAGAAGTGATCTGAGGATTGACATTACCCAAAGTTGAAAGTGGTCATGATGGGTATTTTCAGGTTGGGATTGACCTTTAAAACAGTAAATAGCAAGAATTGATACCTATATGGAATGCACAGAGTAGAAAAGATTTAGGAAAAATCAAACTGTTTTCGTAAACAGTTCTGACATCCATGTGTCTCATTTCCTTGACTATGCTTGTCATTTTTATGGTCTTTTACAGTAGAACTACTCTTTTTGTTTTAATTAAAACCATTTTTAATCTAATATTATCTAGAATGGCCATTTGGTGCGTTAATAGGAAACAATTCTATTAATGTGAAGAATCTTTGAAAAGATTAGAATATACAAACATCATTTTATCTTAAAACGTTATTTTCCAGTATATTTAATGTAGAACATAGATGTTCTTTTGGTGGGGGGCAGGATGTAAACATAACTGCATTCATAAGATTTTTTATCCCATCTTTTAAATAAACCATACACATAATATTAATATATCATCTATAATTTCCATACACTGGACCTGAGTTCAAAATTCTTTTGGAATTCACAAATTGTAATAAAAATGCCACAGTGATGATGCTGTGATGGTTTATTTAAGTCTCAACTTGACTGGGCCACACAGTGCCCAGACATTTGGCCAAATGTTACTCTGGATGTGTCTGTGGTGCGTTTCTGGATGTGATGAACATTTGAATTATTAGACTCCATAAAGCAGATTGCCCTCTCTAATGTAGGTGGGCTTTGCCCAATCAGTTTAAGACCAGAACAGAACAAAAAGCTGAGTAAAAGGGAACTACTCCTGCTTGACCGTTTGAAATAGAATATTGGTATATTTGGACTCTGGTATATTTTGGCAGGAGAAATGAGTTCAGTAACTGGGTTGGGAAGATCCTCTGAAGGATGGCATGGCAACCCACTCCAGTATTCTTGCCTGGAGAATCCCATGGACAGAGGAGCCTGGCGGGCTACAGTCCATAGGGTTGCATAGAGTCAGACATGACTGAAGAAACTTAGCATGCACAAACACATTCTTTGTGTGTGTGTGTTGTTCCCTATGTCTGTTTCTCCACTGCTGCCCTGCAAATAAATCCTTCAGTACCATCTTTCTAGATTTCATATATATGCATTCAGTTCAGTTCAGTTCAGTCGCTCAGTCGTGTCTGACTCTCTGCGACCCCATGAATCACAGCACACCATGCCTCCCTGTCCATCAGCAACTCCCGGAGTTCACTCAAACTCATGTCCATTGAGTCGGTGATGCCATCCAGCCATCTCATTCTCTGTCGTCCCCTTCTCCTCCCGCCCCCAACCTTTCCCAGCATCAGAGTCTTTTCCAGTGAGTCAACTCGTCGCATGAGGTGGCCAAAGTATTGCAGTTTCAGCTTTAGCATCAGTCCTTCCAATGAACACCCAGGATTGATCTCCTTTAGAATGGACTGGTTGCATCTCCTTGCAGTCCAAGGGACTCTCAAGAGTCTTCTCCAGCACCACAGTTCAAAAGCATCAATTTTTTGGCGATCAGCTTTCTTCACAGTCCAACTCTCACATTCATACATGACCACGGGAAAAACCATTGCCTTGACTAGACGGACCTTTGTTGGCAAAGTAATGTCTCTGCTTTTTAATATACTATCAAGGTTGGTCATAACTTTCCTTCCAAGGAGTAAGCGTCTTTTAATTTCATGGCTGCAGTCAGCATCTGCAGTGATTTTGGAGTTCAGAAAAATAAAGTCTGACACTGTTTCCACTGTTTTTCCATCTATTTCCCATGAAGTGATGGGACCAGATGCCATGATCTTTGTTTTCTGAATGTTGATCTTCAAGCCAACCTTTTCACTCTCCTCTTTCACTTTCATCAAGAGGCTTTTGAGTTCCTCTTCACTTTCTGCCATAAGGGTAGTGTCATCTGCATATCTGAGGTTATTGATATTTCTCCCAGCCATCTTGATTCCAGCTTGTGCTTCTTCCAGCCCAGCATTCCTCATGATGTACTCTGCATAGAAGTTAAATAAGCAAGGTGACAATATACAGCCTTGACGTACTCCTTTTCCTATTTGGAACCAGTCTGTTGTGCCATGTCCAGTTCTAACTGTTGCTTCCTGACCTGCATACAGGTTTCTCAAGAGGCAGGACAGGTGGTCTGGTATTCCCATCTCTTTCAGTATTTTCCACAGTTTATTGTGATCCACACAGTCAAAGGCTTTGGCATAGTCAATGAAGCAGAAATAGGTATTTTTCTGAAACTCTCTTGCTTTCTCCATGATCCAGCGGATGTTGGCAATTGGATCTCTGGTGCCTCTGCCTTTTCTAAAACCTGCTTGTACATCTGGGAGTTCACGGTTCACATATTGCTGAAGGCTGGCTTGGAGAATTTTGAGCATGACTTTACTAGTGTGTGAGATGAGTGCAATTGTGCGGTAGTTGGAGCATTCTTTGGCATTGCCTTTCTCTGGGATTAGAATGAAGACTGACCTTTTCCAGTCCTGTGGCCACTGCTGAGTTTTCCAAATTTGCTGGCATATTGAGTGCAGCACTTTCACAGCATCATCTTTCAAGATTTTAAATAGCTCAACTGGAATTCCATCACCTCCATTAGCTTTGTTCGTAGTGATGCTTTCTAAGGCCCACTTGACTTCACATTCCAAGATGTCTGGCTCTAGGTCAGTGATCACATTATCGTGACTATCCTGGTCCTGAAGATCTTTTTTGTACAGTTCTTCTGTGTATTCTTGCCACCTCTTCTTAATATCTTCTGCTTCTGTTAGGTCCATACCATTTCTGTCCTTTATCGAGCCCATCTTTGCATGAAATGTTCCCTTGGAATCTCTAAGTTTCTTGAAGAGATCTCTTGTTTTTCCTATTCCTATTTCCTATTTTTCCTCTGTTTCTTTGCATCGATCACTGAGGAAGGCTTTCTTATCTCTCCTTGCTATTCTTTGGAACTCTGCATTCAGATGCTTATATCTTTCCTTTCCTCCTTTGCTTTTCGCTTCTCTTCTTTTCACAGCTATTTGTAAGGCCTCCTCAGACAGCCATTTTGCTTTTTTGCATTTCTTTTCTGTGGGGATGGCCTTGGTCCCTGTCTCCTGTACAATGTCACGAACCTCCGTCCAGAGTTCATCAGGCACTCTATCTATCAATTATAGTCCCTTAAATCTATTTCTCACTTCCACTGTATAATCATAAGGGATTTGATTTAGGTCATATCTGAAAGGTCTAGTGGTTTTCCCTACTTTCTTCAATTTAAGTCTGAATTTGGCAATAAGGAGTTCATGATCTGAGCCACAGTCAGCTCCTGGTCTTGTTTTTGCTAACTGTATAGAGCTTCTCCATCTTTAGCTGCAAAGAATATAATCAATGTGATTTCGGTGTTGACCATCTGGTGATGTCCATGTGTATATGCATTAGTATATGATATTTATCTTTCTCTTTCTGACTTACTTCACTCTGAGTAATAGACTCTAGGTTCATCCACCTCATTAGAATTGACTCAAATGCATTCCTTTTTATGACTGAGTAATATTCCACTGTATATATGTACCACAATTTCTTTGTCCATTCATCTGTCAATGGACATCTAGGTTGCATCCAAGTTCTAGGTGTTGTAAATAGTGCTGCAATAAACATTGGGGTACATGTGCCTTTTCAGTGTTGGTTTCCTCATGGTATATGCCTAGGAGGGGGATTGCTGTGTCATACAGTGGTTTTATTCCTAGTTTTTAAAGTAATCTCCATATTATCATCCATAGTGGCCATATCAATTTACATTCCCACCAACAGCACAATGCATTCTTTATTATCCTGGCCTTACAGAATATTTGATTGCTTATAATTTTTTTTCTTTCTTCTCACATTTTACTAGTAAACAAAGTACCTAGTTCAAAGAGGGAACTTTGATAACAGTTAAAATGTCATGATCAATTTGAGAATAAATTCAAGCTGTTGAAACAAAAGTAAGTGGAAGATCCAGTGGAAGGAAAGAGTTCTGACTATAAATGGGGGGAGGAGGTAACCCAGTCATGAACAAGCACATTACCTTGGAAATCAATTGTAACCCAGCATATGCTCCCCAGGATTTTAGATCAATAATTTGTGGAGTGGTGTGTTCTTCCAGTTCACTTTTGGATAACCTGTCTTATTGGTATAAAGGGAGTCTGGGGAGCCAAAGCTTTGAGGTTTTAATAAAGTAACTATCTGGTACTACAATCTACTGCCAAAGATCTGAAATATTTTAGACCAGCCCAGGGTTTCATTTATTCCTTATTCAAGCCAACTTACTGGAATCCAAATATTCTCTTCTCTCTCTCACCACTTCCCGCCTCCACCTCCTCTTTCTTGAAGTCTTCAGGACATATATCCTTCAAGGACATACCACTTTCTCTCCTGGTGAGAACTTCAGCTGCCCATGCAGAATAGATTGTCACCATTCATGCTGCCACCATCTAGACGATGTGGCTCACAATATCTCAATCTAGACCCTATTACACTGCAGTTTTGGTGAAAGGAGGGAAGGTGTTATGAGGTGCTACAAAAACCAAGTAGAAAGAAGATCACATGATCCAATTTGGATGGACCTAGAAAAATGGGAAGGGGCAAGGGCTTGAAAATGAACAGAAGAGGTAATGGTTAGAAAAGAATCATTCCCTTGTGAGATAGCAGTGATAAGTGCTAAAAGTGATAAGTGATAAAAGTGATGATGAGGCCTGTGGAAAAAATGCAGAAACACCGTTTGGAAACATATTTGAAACTAATTTGGAAATCCCAAGGCCAACGATCTATGAGGTCAATGTGTTTAATATTTTCACATAATGAGTTTACTGTTGTTTAAAATTTTAGTTACTTTTTATGTTAATGCTTTTTAATAGTAGAAAATATTTTCATAATACGTTTGAGAAAGCTAGGATTTTATGTTTCTGAATAATTACAGCAGATTTCTACTTCACTTTATGGTGAGCCTATGTAGAAGTCAAAAAATCAGAAGTGTTAATTCTTGTGATTTGCTAATCTAGGAAGACTGTAAAACAAGGTCCCTTGAATTCAGCTGACTGCCCATATATCTCAAGGTTAAGCCACTTAAAAACCACATTAAGGCAGAGTTTTTAAGAGGGAAGAGATATCTTCCAGGATATAATCTTTAAAAGTTCTTGTTGTTACCAAATATCTTTTGTTTCTGACTAATGAACTATTGCAATCTATGATCTAAATGTATCAAGTATGGAGCTTAAATAGCCTATTGACAATAAAGTGTGTGTTAGTCACTCAGTTGTGTCCAACTCTTTGTGACCCCATGGACAGGAGCCTAGGCTTCTCCAGGCAAGAATACTAGAACGTGTGGCTGTGCCCTTCTCCAGGAGGTTTTTCTCCAGGGAAGCCCCAATATATGTTCCGCTAATAAGCAATAGATATTTGAAACTCAGTATTGCCAATATGGGCTTCCCTGGTGTCTCAGAGGTTAAAGCATCTGCCTCCAATGCAGGAGACCTGGGTTCGATCCCTGGGTCGGGAAGATCCCCTGGAGAAGGAAATGGTAACCCACTCCAGTATTCTTGCCTGGAGAATCCCATGGACGGAGAAGCCTGGTAGGCTACAGTCCACGGGGTCGCAAAGAGTCGGACATGGCTGAGCAACAGAATGAATGGAATGGATGGATTGTCAATATGGGTTTCTCTGGTGACTCAGAAGGTAAAGAATCTGCCTGCAATGAAGGAGACCCTGGTTCATTTCCTGGGTTGGGATGATTCCCTGTAAAAGGAAAAGCTACCCACTCCAGTATTCTTGGCCTTTCCTGGTAACTCAGATGGTAAAGAATCCACCCACAATGCAGGGGACCTGGGTTCTATCCCTGGGTTGGGATGATCCCCTGGAGGAGGGCATGGCAACCCACTCCAATATTCTTGCCTGGAGGAGCCTGGTGCCTACAGTCCATGGGGTTGCAAAGAATCAGACACGACTGAGTGACTAAGGACAGCACAGCACAGAATATATATTAGTAATTAGTTAATCATGATTTAGAAATTATTTGAATAATAATGAAGCCATTATTAAAGATCAGAAATGAGATGTTAACATCATTGCTTTTGGGACCTTGTTGTTTTTCAGGGGGATCAGTATTAGGAAAGTGGTAGCCAAGTGTGAGAGGTAAATAGGAACTGTAGCTTGGAAACCAGGAGAGAAACCTAGAACCAAAGAACCAGTGGATATTATATGATCATTTAAATTGAATTTGTTTATAGGATATCAGTAATTCCATTAAGCGAAATAGCAACTTTCTTCTCATTCTTTATCTACAGGTTTAAAAACATGGTCAAAGACCCTTTGGGGACATATTCAGTCACTACTGCCCAGATATGACTTTAATTCCTAGGTGACCCTGGCTCTGATAGCTATAGAAAACTATAAAATTGCACACTGATAATAATACCTAAACCTGCTGCTTGTTTACTCTTTTTTTTTTCTTTTTAAAGTAATCATTATTTAAAAAGTTAAAAAAATTCTATTATAGTTGATTTACAATGTTGTGTTAGTTTCAGGTACACAGCAAAGTGATTCAGCCATACATACACATGTGTGTGTGATCAGCTGCTTCAGTTGTTTCCAATTCTTTCAGACCCCATGGACTATAGTCTGCCAGGTTCCTCTGTCCATGAGATTTTCCCAGCAAGAATTCAAGAATGAGTTGTCCTGCCCTCTTCCAGGGAATTTCCCCAACCAAGTTATCAAACCCACTTCTCCTGCATCTCTGCATTGCAGTCAGATTCTTTACCAGTAAGCCACTGGGGAAGCCCATACATATACATCTATCTACTCTTTTTCAGATTCTTTTCCCATACTGGCCATTACAGAATGCCAAGTAGAGTTCTCTGCACTATATAGTAGGTCTCTGTTGTTTAGCTATTCTATACGTAGTAGAGTGCATTGTTGTTCAGTTGCTCAGTCGTGTCTAACTCTTGTGACCCCATCAACTGCAGCATGCATGAAGGCTTCCCTGTCCTTCACTATCTCCCAAAGTTTGCTCAGACTCATGCCTGTTGAGTCTATGATGTCATCCAACCATGTCATCCTCTGTCACCTGTTTCTCCTCCTGCTCTCACTCTTTCCCAATATCAGGGTCTTTTCCAGTGAATTGGCTCTTCGAATCAGGGGGCCAAAGTATTGGAGCTTCAGCATCAGTTTTTTCAATGAAAAGTCAGGGTAGATTTCCTTTAGCATTGACTGTTTTGATCTCCTTGCAGTCCAAGGCACTCTCAAAAGTCTTCTCCACCACAGTTCAAAGTACCAATTTTTTGGTGCTCAGTCTTCTATATAGTACAACCCTCACATTGAACATGACTACTGGAAAAACCATAGCTTTGACTATACAGACCTTTGTCGGTAAAGTAATGTCTCTGCTTTATTAATATGCTGTCTAGTTTTCTCATAGCCTTTTTTCTAAGGAGCAAGCAACTTTTAATTTCATGGCAGCAGTCACCATCTTCAGTGATTCTGAAGCCCAAGAAAATAAAGTCTGTTACTGTTTCCCATTTTTTCTGCATCTATTTGCAATGAAGTGGTGGCACTGGATGCCATGATCTTAGTTTTTTGAATGTTGAGTTTTAAGCCAGCTTTTTCACTCTCCTCTTTCACTTTCATCAAGAGACTTTCATTTAGAGATTTCTAAATCATGATTAACTAATTACTAATTAGTTCCTCTTCACTTTCTACCATAAGGGTGGCATCCTCTACATATCTGAGGTTATTGATATTTTCCCCAGTAATCTTGATTCCAGCTTGTGCTTCAACCAGCCTGGCATTTTGCATGATGTAAAGTGAAGAAGTTAAATAAGCAGGGTGACAATATACAGCCATGTCGTACTCCTTTCCCAGTTTTGAATCAGTCCATTGTTCCATGTCCAGTTCTAACTGTTGCATCTTGACTGCATACAGGTTTCTCAGGAGGCAGGTAAGGTGGTCTGGTATTCCCATCTCTTTAAGAATTTTGCACAGCTTGTTGTGGTCCACAGAGTCAAAGGCTTTAGCATAGTGAAACAGAAGGAGATTTTTTTTTCTGGAATTCTCTTGCTTTTTCTATGATCTAGAGGATGTTGGCAATTTGATCTCTGGTTCCTCTGCCTTTTCTAAATCCAGCTTGAACATCTGGAAGTTCTTGGTTCATGTACTGTTGAAGCCTAGTTTGAAAGATTTTTAAGGATTACCTTGATAGCATGTGAAATGAGTGCAATTGTGCAGGAGTTTGAACACTTTTTGGCATGTTGAGTATATATGTTAATCCTATACTCCTCATTTATCCACCCCCTTTACCCCCTTAGTAACCATAGGTCTGTTTTCCATGTCTGTGAGTTTGTTTCAGTTTTGTCATCTGTATCATTCCTTTGGATTTCACATGTAAGTAAAATCATATGATTATTTTTCTTTGTCTAACTTACTTTACTTAGTATGATAATATCTAGTTTCATACATGTTGCTGAAAATGGCATTATTTCATTCTTTTTATGATTGTGTAATATCCCTTTGTATATTTAGGCCACATCTTTTTTATCTTTTCATCTGTTGATGAACGTTTAGATTGCTTCCAAGTCTTGGCTATTGTGAACAGTGCTGCAATGAGCATTGGGATGCATGTATCTTTTTGAGTTACAGTTTTCTTTGGATATACGCCCATGAGTGGGATTACTAGATCATATGGTAGCTCTATTTTTAGTTTTTTAAGGAACATCCAACTCTTCTCTATAGAGGCTGTACCAATTTCCTTTCCCACCAACAGTGTAGGGGGGTTTCCTTTTCTTCACATCCTCTTCAGCATTTATTATTTGTAGAATTTTTGATGATGGCTATTCTGACTACTGTGAGATGATACTTCTTTGAAGTTTTAATTTACATTTCTTTGGTAATTAAAGACTGAGCATCTTCTATAGTTTTTGGCCATCTAATTAATCTTGACACTGAAAATCCCTGTTGACTGTAGTGTCAGGAGTCCCACATTACACTGTATACCTTAGGCACATTGGAAATGGAGACGTTTGAGATGCTATGGCCCCCAAATAAATTTTCAGTAAAAATAATGCTCCAACATACAGTCAAAAAGACACTTTTGAGAGTCAGGATCATGGTGCTGGATTTACCAGAGACATTACTTTGTCAACAAAGGTCTGTCTAGTCAAGGCTATGGTTTCCCAGTAGTTATGTATGGATGTGAGAGTTGGACTATAAAGAAAGCTGAGGGCAGAAGAATTGATGCTTTTGAACTGTGGTGCTGGAGAAGACTCTTGAAATTCCCTTGGACTGCACGGAGATCCAACCAGTCCATCCTACAGGAGATCAGTCCTGGGTGTTCATTGGAAGGACTGATGTTGAAGCTAATACTCTAATACTTTGGCTGCCTCATGCGAAGAGCTGACTTATTTGAAAAGAACCTGATGCTGGGAAAGATTTTGAGCAGGAGGTGAAGGGGATGACAGAGGATGAGATGGTTAGATGGTATCACTGACTCAATGGACATGAGTTTGGATAAACTCCAGGAGTTGGTGATGGACAGAGAGGCCTGGTATGCTGCAGTTCATGGGGTCGCAGAGTCTGACACGACTGAGTGACTGAACTGAAATGAACTGAACTGAATAAAGAGGAAGGGATAAAACTATATACATTTTTTTCAAAGTATATATATTCAAAGAAACACCATGTATGTGTCATCTGTATAATTGCTTTAAACTCCAATCTTCTGTGTCAATATAAATGACAGACCTGGTTTACATTTTCTGACTTATAAAATTGAGGGATAAAGTATTTATTCTTTAGCTGCTTTAAATCACAGCTAATGAAAAGTAATTGCAAGTAATCTCTCGAGCTGAAAAACATCACTTAAAAACATAATTTTTATGATTTAACTTTTTCATTGCTCTAAAAAGGGTGCAAACATATACCTTATATTATTGTGAGCAAATCCCTTTCTTTAACTCTCACTGTTTGAAATGAAAATTGAAAGATGCTTGCTCCTTGGAAGAAAAGCTATGACAAACCTAGACAGCATATTAAAAAAACAGAAACATCACTTTGCTGACAAAAGTCCGTATAATCAAAGCTGTGGTTTCCCAGTAGTCATGTACAGATGTGAGAGTTGGATCTTAAAGAAGGCTGAGCACCAAAGAATTGATTCTTTCGAACTGTGGTGCTATAGAAGACTCTTGAGAGTTCCATGGACTGCAAGGAGCTCAAACCAATCAATCCTAAAGGAAATCAACCCTGACTATTGAAAGGACTGATGATGAAACTGAAGCTCCAGTACTTTGGCCACCTGATATGAAGAGCCGACCAGTTGGAAAAGACCCTGATGCTGGGAAAGACTGAAGGCAGGACAAGAAGGAGATGACAGAGAATGAGATGGTTGGATGGCATCACCAACTCGAGGGACATGAATTTGAGCTCTGGGAGATGGTGAAGGACAGGGAAGCCTGGCATGCTGGAGTCCATGGAGTAGCAAAGAATCGAACATGACTGAGTGATTGAACAACAACAAAAAGTGTGGGAAAGTTTGGCCATGGCTAGTAACCTACCTTTGTGTCACTTAGGAAACTGCAGCATTCAAAGCACAACAGTACTAGCTCTGAGTCACAAAAAAGTCTTGGAACTTTTGTCAGACAAGGTCACAGGCTTTGTTGTCAGATGGACTTACCAGATGACATTGCATTACTATTCTGAATATTTGCTCCTTTCAGTTTTCCCTTTCAGCCCTGCTCATCATGTGCTGTGCTGTGCCCAGTTGCTCACTTGTGTCTGACTCTTTGTGACCCTATGGACTCTAGCTCATCAGGCTCCTCTGTCCATGGAATTCTCCAGGCAAGAATACTGGAGAGAGTTGCCATGCCCTCCTCCAGGGGATCTTCCCAACACAGGGATTGAACCTCAGTCTCCCTCATTGCAGGCAGATTCTTTACCATCTGAGTCACCAGGGAAGTCCAAGAATACTGGAGGGGGTAGCCTATCTCCATGATCTCCAGGAGATCTTCCTGACCCAAGAATTGAACCAGGGTCTCCTGCATTGCAGGTGGATTCTTTACAAACTGAGCTACTGGGGAAGCCCTCCTGTCTGTGGGGGATATGCAAAAATCTGATCAAATATGTTCTTTCTTGGTCAGTAGAATGTGACCAGGAGTGATCCATTTCATGGTTAACTACACACACTCTTTTTCCTCTGCTGTGAGACCAGTGATGTTGCAGATAAAGGCTGCTACTTTAGCTTGAATCCCTGAACTGAAGGGAGAGTGGAACAGGGCCACAATCCTTTTGTAACCAATATTCACATTAAGTGAGAAATAAACTTTAATAAACTTTGTTGCTGTAATCCACTGAGATTTTGGAATATTCTTACCATTAAACTAGCTTATTCAGAATGATACAAAAAACTGTCCTAGAAATAGAATTCTCTGCTGTTAGAGAATACCTGAACTATGTAACTTGTTTTGGGACTGAGCAGAGGGTGGTAAAGAAACTGTCATTGCAGATAGGAAACCATTGAATGCAGTAGTGAAACAATTAGCAAAACCAGTTGCTCACAGTAGCTTGGAAAGCAGATAAGGTATTTATTAATAATTAACTTGTGACTTTAGGTGATGAAATGGGAAAATAGGATGTTTGTAGCATAAATTGGTCACTGTTGGTTGTATTTAATAAGATACTCCATGTAAGGGATGAGCTCAGGACAGAATCAACTGGTTTAGAAGTAGTTAAAAGGAATAGAGAGAATCCAGAAATTCTAGGACTTGTGCTAAAAACAAAAAATGATAAAACTGAGAAAAACTTTGAGTTACAAGGACTGGTTAAAACCTCATTTCTTAGCAAAAATAAAATCAAGGGTGTGGCTGCCATGTTCTTTGTTGAAATCTGAATCAATTCAGCTGGTTTTCAGGAAATTCTTTCAAATGGTTCATGATAAAGAGACTTCCAGAATATTCCAGAAGCCCAGTGGGTTCAAATTATTAGGCATTAAAGGGGAGTATATCTGGAAAAGAACTAATGGTGTAGCTACTGGCATATGGAACTGACTGGAATTAAACAGGTACAACGCCAATGTTTCGTAAGCAAGAAACAGGCAGATAGAGCTGCACAACTTCTAAGGAGGACAGTCTCCCGTGTATTTTTTAGATGAAACCAATAAGGAAAAGGAAAACCAAGGATCACCCAGATGGCAGAGCAAAAGTCACTGAGAACATTGAGAGCAGTCTCCTGGAGAGTTACATCTAGGGAACAGAAATGGTTAATAGAGGACTACCTGACCTGCTTCTTGAGAAACCTGTATGCAGGTCAGGAAGCAACAGTCAGAACTTACATGGAACAACAGACTGGTTCCAAATAGGAAAAAGAGTGCGTCAAGGCTGTATATTGTCACCTTGCTTATTTAACTTATATGCAGAGTACATCATGAGGAACGCTGGGCTGGAAGAAGCACAAGCTGGAATCAAGATTGCTGGGAGAAATATCAACAATCTCAGATATGCAGATGACACTACCCTTATGGCAGAAAGTGAAGAGGAACTCAAAAGCCTCTTGATGAAAGTGAAAGAGGAGAGTGAAAAGGTTGGCTTGAAGCTCAACATTCAGAAAACGAAGATCATGGCATCTGGTCCCATCACTTCATGGGAAATAGATGGAAAAACAGTGGAAACAGTGTCAGACTTTATTTTTGGGGGCTCCAAAATCACTGCAGATGCTGACTGCAGCCATGAAATTAAAAGACGCTTACTCCTTGGAAGGAAAGTTATGACCAACCTTGATAGTATATTAAAAAGCAGAGACATTACTTTGCCAACCAAGGTCCGTCTAGTCAAGGCTATGGTTTTTCCCGTGGTCATGTATGGATGTGAGAGTTGGACTGTGAAGAAAGCTGATCGCCGAAGAATTGATGCTTTTGAACTGTGGTGTTGGAAAAGACTCTTGAGAGTCCCTTGTACCGCAAGGAGATCCAACCAGTCCATTCTAAGGGAGATCGATCCTGGGTGTTCATTGGAAGGACTGATGCTAAAGCTGAAACTCCAATACTTTGGCCACCTCATGCGACGAGTTGACTCACTGGAAAAGACTCTGATGCTAGGAAAGGTTGGGGGCGGGAGGAGAAGGGGACGACCGAGAATGAGATGGCTGGATGGCATCACCGACTCTGTGGACATGAGTTTGAGTGAACTCCAGGAGTTAGTGATGGACAGGGAGGCCTGGCGTGTTGTGATTCATGGGGTCGCGGAGAGTTGGACATGACTGAGCGACTGAACTGAACTGAACTGAACTCCCCATCTCTAAGAGGAGGGACTCTTACAACTGCCCAGCATCATTCCAGAATTCTTGGGTCAAGGGCTGCTGTGTTGTTTCCATTATTTTCTTTCCAATGGGAGAATGTGTTGCTGTTATCCAGTTCCTATGCCATCAGTCTATGCTAAGTGTGTGTGGTATGCTGGTAAATGTGATAAAATTTTCTCTCGTGAAAAAAGCCCCATTGTATAGTATTTGCCTCTTGCTGTGGTATAATACTCCAAACAACCAATTTTAAACTACCAGTGTGAAAAAAAAAACTACCATTTTGCATGCTAGTAAGGTTATGCTCAAAATCCTTCACTAGGCTTCAGCAGTACATGAACTGAGAACTTCCAGATGTACAAACTGGATTTAGAAAAGGCAGAAGAACCAGAACTCCAATTGCCAACATTTGTTGGATCACAGAAAAAGCAAACTAATTCCAGAAAAAATATCTACATCAGCTTCATTGACTATGACTATGCTAAAGCCTTTGACTATGTGGATCATAGCAAACTCTGGAAAATTCTTAAAGAGATGGGAATACCAGACCACCTTAACTGTCTCCCGAGAAACCTGTATGCAGGTCAAGATGCAACAGTTAAAACTTTACATTGAACAATGGATTGGTTCAAATTTGGGAAAGCAGTGCAATAGACTGTATATTGTCACTCTGTTTATTTAACTTCTATGCAGAGTACATCATGTGAAATGCCAGGCTAGATGAGTTATAAGCTGGAATCAAGACTGCTGGGAGAAATATCAACAACCTTGGATATGCAGATGATACCACTCTAATGGGAGAAAGCTGAGAGGAACTAAAGAGTCTCTTGATGAGGACGAAAGAGGGTGAAAATGGAGAGTGAAAAAGTCAGCTTGAAATTAAATATTAAAAAAACCCTAAGATCGTGGCATCTGGTCCCATCACTTCATGGCAAATAGAAGGGGAAAAAGTAGAAGCAGTGACAGATTTTATTTTTTTGGTCTTTAAAAATCACTATGGATGGTGACTGCAGCCATGAAACTAAAGGACACTTGCTCCTTGGAAGGAAATCTATGACAAACCTAGACAGCATATTAAGCAAAAATATCACTTTGCCGACAAAGGTCTGTTTGTTCAAGCTATGGACAAATTTGTCCAAACAAATTTTTCCAGTACCCATGTACAGAAGTGAGAGTTGGACCATAATGAAGGCTGGGCCCCAAGAATGGATGTTTTTGAATTGTGGTGCTTGGAGAAGACTCTTGAGTGTCGCTTGGACTGCAAGGAGATCAAACCAGCCAATTCTAAAGGAAATGAACACTAAATATTCATTTTAAGGACTGAAGAGCCAACTCATTGGAAAAGACCCTGATGCTGGTAAAGATTGAGGACAGGAAGAAAAAGGGGTGACAGAGGATGAGATGGCTGGATGGCGTCGCCGACTCAATGGACATGAATTTGAGCAGACTCTGGGAGGTAGTGAAGGACCAGGAAGTCTGCTGTGCTGCAGTCCATGGGGTCACAAAGAGTTGAACACAACCTAGGGATTGAACAACTACGATAACAACAGCAACGTGATATTTTCAAAATTGCTGAAAGTTTAACAACTGACACTGTAAAGGATAGACTAACTCTCACACACCACTGTTGTGAGTATGAAGCAGACATACTTAATTTGATTGACTCACTGATTATTCATAGGTCTCAATAGCCACAGGAGGGATACCCAGATCTGATATAGACCCTCACAAAAATCCTAGATTTTCAGTCTGGTCTTACGTTAACACAAAATTTTGATGTTTATTCCAGGGAAGGAAGAAGTAAATATTTGAATCCCAGATTATAGACTTTGGTAAAGTATGATTGTGTGCAAACTGCATGCTGCCTCTCTAAGGAGGCAGCACTTACCCCAGTGATGTCAGTCTTATTTGGGTGGCCTGCTTCAGGCTGTGAGAGGGAATGACGTGAGCTTCTGAGGAGACCATGTGTTCCCAGAGAAGGTTGCCTGGACAGGTGGGATCCTGGAGTGAACAGGACAGGGAGAAGAGCCATACCAGACCTGCCACCAACAAATAATAAGTGCACATTTGTAGTTATGGCCCATGGAGTGTTTACTGTTTACTTTTATTTTTTGCTTTTAACCACAGCATAGTCGGAGGATAGAGCAACTTAATAGCATTGTTAGGATAATTACTTCTCTCAGCCTCTTCTGTAAGGAAGGGAAATATGATACTTACCTCAGTAGGGCTTTTGTGATGACCAAAAAAACTAATATTAGAAAATGTCTGGCACAGAGAAATCCACAAAGTGATATTTGTTGTGATGTAGGGATGAGGAAGATGATGATGTCCAGTCATTAGAATTTTGTACTGTGAAACGTTGTGGCATGTGTAGTATGCAGTGAGAAGCATTAAGTTTCCCAAGGGACCTCTCTGCTTAATAAAATAATTGCCCATAAAAGCCTCCAGATAATAGACATTTTATCAATATTAAATCTTGATGGAATCAAAAGACCTGTGTTGGAACCCAATGTTACCACTTAAAATCCAGGTAAACTTGGACAAGCACCTTGACCTTCATGAACCTCTATCTTTTCTATTAAATAAGCAGGGTAAAATCTGCCCTGCCCAACTCAAGGAATCATTATCAAAATGCATGTATTTTATCTGAAAGCACTGTATAAACTGCCAAGGTCTATAGGAATGTAAAAGCTTATAAATACTTTATAACATACTATCTACTTAGTTTTCCCTATTTAAAATACGTCTATTTCCTGCTTTTCTAAGGAAAAAGACAAAATCTTTTGTTGACATGTTAGTTTCTGCAAAGAAAATACCATTTGACTTGTGTTAGTTGAAAATATTGTTCTTGTTTGCCTTTCCCAGAATAACCTAAAGGAAAACATTCTGCCAGATCATCTCCAACGAGCTGGAACATGTGTTGTCACAGTGAGGGGATGAGGCCCGTTTCCTTTGTGTGCCTTATATGGTATAGTCCCTACCTTGTTTTTGTAAGAAAGTTGTAGCCTTTGAATGATGCAGGCTAGTCACCATCTCTGACACTTTCCTGAGAACTTCCAGAAGGTACAAGTGATACAAGAAATGGTATCAGTGTCTAGGAAAATTCTTTTTGAATTTTGTACAAATTGTTCCAATATATATCTGACTTTTAATGGGTATGCAGTTTCATTATCAGACAATGTTACTTTATATACTGTGGTGCTGGAGAAGACTCTTGAGAGTCCCTTGGACATCAAGGAGATCAAACCAGTCAACCCTAAAGGAAATTAACCTAGAATATTTATTGAAAGGACTGACACTGGAGCTGAAGCTCTAATATTTTGACCACCTAATGTGAAGAGCTGACTCACTGGAAAAGACCCTGATGCTGGGAAAGATTGAGGGCAGGAGGAGAAGGGGGCAACAGAGGATGAGATGGTTGGATGGTATCAGTGACTCAATGGACATGAGTTTGAGCAAACTTCGGGGAAGTAAAGGACAGGGAAGGTTGGGGGTGTTGCAGTCCATGGGGTTGCAAAGAGTAGGACACAACTGAGTGACTGAATGACAGCAATATATTTCAAGAAGATTTTTCAAATGAAGAAAAATAGATTATAAGAAATGATCTTTGTACAAAATAAGTCTAGAGTCAAACTGTCTTGAGTTTAAATCCTGTCCAGGCTGCTTATTAGCTGTGTGATCTTGGGCAAATTACTTCACCTTTTTGAACTTTAGTCTCTTCATGTATAGACTGCTGCTGCTGCTGCTAAGTCACGTCAGTCGTGTCCGACTCTGTGCAACCCCATAGACGGCGGCCTACCAGACACCCATCCCTGGGATTCTCCAGGCAAGAATGCTGGAGTGGGTTGCCATTTCCTTCTCCAATGCATGAAAGTGAAAAGCGAAAGTGAAGTTGCTCAATCGTCTTCGACTCTTTGCGACCCCATGGACTCCTCCGTCCTACCAGGCTCCTCGGTCCATGGGTTTTCCCATGCAAGAGTACTGGAGTGGGTTGCCATTGCCTTCTTTGATGTATAGACTAGAAACAGTAATAGGATCTATCTCATAGGGCTGTGGGAGGATAAATTAACAATATGACTGAATTATTTAGCACATTCTTAGACTCAGAGTTCAGTACAAATCTTTTACTTTACTAAGTTACTAGTTTTGCTTATGCAAACTTAAGTGAGGTATTTTTTCCCCAGAATTTTACTGCATGATTGCTTAGTTCAATCTTTCTTTAAAGCAGACATTTTTCCCTACTTATTAGTATTAGCATTCACAGACACTAACTGGCCTAAAATGAAATTTGAATAGACAACATTCCAGGCTGGGATGTCTCTATTCTTAATTATGTAATGAAGTACAGAAACATACGCTGCTCTCTCACACCAATATGAATCTATAGAGAATGCATTAGAAAAATTTTCTTTCATTTTGGTAAATTGCTGTTCCTGTTTATGTATTCATTTTATAGGTTGATTCATCTTTATTGTTAATTAAACCCTTAAATTACCATCCAAATTGGAATCAAAGTAAAATGTCAAAGACATTTACGTTTCAAAACTAGATATTCCACAAGTACAATTAATCTCAGAGTATTAAAAAGAAAAATCACATGAATGTTAAAATTCTAGATCTAGGAAAAAAAAAAAAAGCTTATGAAATACACTATTTGTGTGGTGGTGAGTGTTGCCAGGGCATGAGGCAAAAGGTTCTACCCAAGGAGAGACTGTTAGGAGTGCTGAATGAATGGGGCGTGAGAAAACAAGTAAGGATGAAGAAAAGACTGAAAATGAAGTCTTCCTCCTCACCTCATTTTCAGACCAATTATAAATTCTCTTTAGTCATAATCTATAATATTAGAAGTTTCATCAGTTTATTTTTATCATGTACTAGCATATTCTTGCTCCTTCCTGGGAATAAAATGATCTGTTTTGGTCCAAGTCTTTTCATTTTGTAAAATTACCATTCCTTTTGCGTCTCTCCTGCTGCTCCATATCAGTGCAGAATATTTGTTAAGTACAGGAAAAATTCATGTTTTCCCCCTGCTTGTCAGGCATAACGTGGAAGAAGGACTAATGAAAACCATTTTTCATGCTTATTCAACAGAGACCATTAAATTGAAATGAATAAAATGCTTTTTGCTTAAATTGAAACCTGCCCAAATGTTTCTGTATAGAGACTTTTTTTTTCCTTCAAACTAAAGCTGACCTCCCATTTGTTTAGATAACCATTTCTCAAATTTCCTTGGGAGTGAGTTACTCGAGATGGTAAACTCAGCACGTTGACTAGGTCTTTACAGCACCATTATCCATCTGGACTGTGAAAGAGTTGGTCTAATTTGAGGTGAGGAGTGCAGACTCTTTGATGCAGTCTGTCATCCTATGTCACTCACACCCCAGACTCTCTCCAAATTGGCTTCTGGATGAAGGACAAAGGCACACTCAGAAGAGTGGTGAGATGGGATCTGGTACCTCTGGCTTCATCCCTTGGTGGTATTCAGTTCATCCCTATTTTATCTAACAGGTCTTTGTGGTAGAACTTGGCTCAAAGCATATTCTGAACTCTTTGTATCCAGGTATGATCCAGACTAGTGGCTGCAGACAGGGTTTAACAGGAGGAACGGGGAGAAGCAGAGAAGTGGGGAGCTGGCCCAGAGGCTGCTGGGCTTGTGTTATCAAAACAGCTTTGTGTGCCTAATGCACAGAGAGGCCAAACAAATGGAAACACCTGAATTTGGAGCAAAGCAAGGTTTACAAGGAGGCTTTGAAAATAGCTGATGAAAGAATAGAAGTGAAAAGCAAGCTAGAAAGGGAAAGGTATGCCCAACTGAATGCAGAGCTCCAGAGCATAGCAAGGAGAGACAGGAAGACCCTTCTTCAAGGCAAAGAAGTAGAGGGAAACAACAGAAGGGGAAAGACCAGAGATCTCTTCAAGAAAATTGGAGATATCAAAGAAACATTTCATGCAAAGATGGGCACAATAAAGGACAGAAATGGTAAAGACCTAATCAGTTCAGTTCAGTTTAGTTGCTCAGTCATGTCCAACTCTTTGCGATCCCATGAATCACAGCACGCCAAACCTCCCTGTCCATCACCAACTCCCGGAGTACCCTCAAACTCATGTCCATTGAGTCGGTGATGCCATCCAGCCATCTCATTCTCCATCGTCCCCTTCTCCTCCCACCCCCAATTCCTCCCAGCATCAGAGTCTTTTCCAGTGAGTCAACTCGTCGCATGAGGTGGCCAAAGTATTGGAGTTTCAGCTTTAGCATCAGTCCTTCCAATGAACACCCAGGATTGATCTCCTTTAGAATGGACTGGGTTGGATCTCCTTGCAGTCCAAGGGGCTCTCAAGAGTCTTCTCCAGCACCACAGTTCAAAAGCATCAATTCTTCAGCGATCAGCTTTCTTCACAGTCCAACTCTCACATCCATGCATGACCACGGGAAAAACCATAGCCTTGACTAGACAGAAAGACCTAATAGAAGCAGAGAGACCAAGAAGATAAGGAAGGAATACACAGAGGAGCTGTCCAAACAAGAAAACAAGATCTTAATGGCCTGAATAACCATGACAATGTGGTCACTGTCCTAGAGCCAGATGTTCTGGAGACTAAAGCCAGGGGGGCCTTAGGTGGCACTGCTGCCAATAAAGCCAGTGGAGGTGATGGAATTCCAGCAGAGATATTTAAAATCTTAAAAGATGGTGCTATTAAAGTGCTGCACTCAGTATGTCAGTAAATTTGGAACACCCAACAGTGGCCACAGGCCTGGAAAAGGTCAACCTTCATCCCAATCCCCAGAAGGGCAGTACTAAGGAATGTTCCTACTACCAGACAATTGCACTTATTTCCCATGAGAATAAGGTTATGCTCAAAATTTTTCAAGCTAGGCTTCAGTAGTAATTGAATCAAGAATTTCCAGATGTACAAGCTGGGTTTAGAAAAGGCAGAGGAAGCAGAGATCAAATTGCCAACATTCCTTGGATCATAGAAAAAGCAAGGGAATTCCAGAAAAGCATCTATTTCTGTTTCATTGACTACCATAAAGGCTTTGACTATGTAGGTCATAACAAACTGTGGAAAACTCTGAAAGAGTTGGGAATACCAGATCATCTTACCTGTCTCCTGATAAATCTGTATGCAGGTCAAAAAGCAACAATTAGAACCTTATATAGAACAATTGACTGGTTCAAAATTGAGGAAGGAGTATGCCAAGGCTGTTTATTTAACTTATATACAGAACACATATCATGTGAGATGCCAGGCTGGATGTGTTACAAGCTGGAATCAAGACTGCCGGCAGAAATATCAACAACCTCAGATATATAGATGCATGCATCAGGCATACATGTTTTTCAGTCATGTCTGATTCTTTGTGATTCCACAGACTGGGACCTGCTAGGCTCCTCTTTCCATGGAATTCTCCAGGCAAGAATACTGGAGTGGATTGCCATTTCCTCCTCCAAGTGATCTTCCTGACCCAGGTACTGAAACTGTGTCTCTTATGTCTCTTGCATTGGTAGGCTGGTTCCTTACCACTAGCGCCACCTGTGAAGCCCCAGATATACAGATGACACCACCCTAATAGTAGAAAGTGAAGAGGAACTAAAGAGCCTCTTGATGAGGGTGAAAGAGTAGAGTGAAAAAGCCAGCTTAAAACTCAATATGATAAAACAAAGATCATGGTATCTAGTCTCATCACTTCATGGCAGATAGAAAGGGAAAAGGTGGAAACAGTGAAAGATTTCCTCTTCTTGGGCTCTAAAATCACTGCTGATGGTGACTGCAGCCATGAAATTAGAAGACGAATGCTTCTTGGAAGGAAAGCTATGACAAATCTAGACAGCCTATTAAAAAGCAAAGACCACTTTGCCAACAAATGTTCATATAGCTTTGCTATGGTCTTTCTATTAGTGGTGTAAGGATGAGAGAGGTGGACCATGAAGAAGGCTGAGCACAGAAGAATTAATACTTGTGAACTATGGTGCTAGAGAAGTCTCTTGAGAGTCCTTTGGACAGTAAGGGGATTAAGCCAGTCAATCCTAAAGGAAATCAACCCTGACCATTCTTTGGAAGGACTGATGCTGAAGCTGAAACTCAATACTTCGGCAACCTGTTGTGAAGAGCCGACTCATTGAAAAAGACTCTGATGCTGGGGAAGATTGAAGGCAGAAGGAGAAGAGGGCAAAAGCTGATGACTAGGTTGGATGGCATCAAGGATTCAATGGACATGAACTTGGGAGATGGTGAGGGACAGGGAGGCCTTGTGTGAGGCAGTTCATGGGGTCATAAAGAGTCAGACATTAATGAGCAACAACAAGGTTTACTCCAGGGCTGAGCAAGGAGAATG